>NC_062282.1:78498609-83498609 GCF_902655055.1 Lutra lutra | reverse complement strand
ATATTATTCAATAGTAAAATGAGTAAGTTATCAATTTATGAAAACGCATGATGAATCTTAAATGCACATTGCTAATTGACAGAAGCCCATCTAAAGAGTACCTATTGTCTGATTCTATGTATATGATATTTTGGAAGAGGCAAAGTTTCTAGAAATGGTAGAAAGATATGTGATTTCCAGGAATTGAAGAGGGGGTAGAATAGGTAAAGCTCAGGGAAACTTTGAGGGGACAAAAACTATCTATATGATCCTGTAATAATGTATATATGATAGTATATAATTATTGTAACCTATAGAACTTCACAGTATGCAAAAAGAGTGAGCTTTGATGTCTGCAATGATGAAATCATTGAGGAGGTTAGAGGAACTCAGGATGCAATGAATAATATTATGATAAAAAGATCTAAATGTATTTGAAATGTGTAGAACAACCTTACTGAAGGAAGCAGTAGGGAAAGGTCCTGATCAAATAATTTTGTAAAAGAGTGGTGTCTTAAGACTAAAGGCAAAAGGAAGTGCACATCATATTGTCTGTACTTGATAAAGTTGTTGCCCATGGGGGTATATGTTAACAGTTTAGATACTGCTGTACATGTATCCTGGAACTGACTAATTCACTGGATACAAATGTGTCGTAAGTCAAGTTTCTCATAGTTGTGAGAAGCTATAGACCAACAGGGGCAAAAGCTATAAAAACAATGTTAAGACTATGGACTCTGAAAAACAATCTGAAGGGTTTGAAGAGGTCAGGTGGTAGGAGGTTGGGGGAACCAGATGGTGGGTATTAGAGAGGGCACGGATTGCATGGAGCACTGGGTGTGGTACAAAAACAATGAATACTGTTATGCTGAAAATAAATTTAAAAAAATGATTAATAAAAACAACAACAACAACAAAAACATTGTGGTAACACTTTAGAACTGGAAATCTCAGTACAAACTCATGTTTAGGTTCATACAGATGTGTAAACTGGTTTTAAGTGGTTGGAGATATTTCAAGGAGATGTCTGTAAGATCATCTTAAGTATCTGGACATAAAATAGAGTATTTTGAAAAGTAAAAAAAATATAGATGTATAAAAATACACGTGTATATTTTATATTTCTAGCTATATGTATCTAAATAGCTTAATATACACAAATGTATCCTTGTTCTGTTAGCTGAGGAAGGCCAGAAACAATGACACTCAATGACAACAAGTACACCTAACACTCAGATATTGGTTTTTTAATACCATTCTTCAATAGAAGAATTTTGGAGAAATACCTGATTGTCAGGTTCTGGCAGGAAATAGACAAGTGGAGTCTAGAGTATTGTGTAGTGCCGGAACTTAACAAATTGCTCAAGAACAAAACAAAACAAAGTAAAGGGAGTATTTCAGAAAGACCTAGGAACCAACTGAAAGAGCTGTCAATGGTCAAAACTGGAATGATTTGAACCACAAATAAATAAGGTAGTTTTGGGTTATAACCAAAGTAGTATTGGATTATACCCCCTGTATTGTTCAACGGTCAACTGTATTTTCTGAAATCAAGCGTGTTTAAAAAAAGACCTTCAAAAATGTAGCTCAAACATACTTACAGGAGAATCACATATAAGAATGGAAAGCTCTATGTTGGACATCTAGTCCCACTTTCCTGATGGGTATAGGGAGGGCACTTGAAGTAATGAGTGGGTGTTAGTAATGCAACTGATGAATCACTAAATTATACTACTGAAACTAATAATGTAGTATATGTTAATTAAATTTAATTTAATCCCACTTTCCTTGTTTATTTTCAGTCAGAAATTATTGATCATTGTTTCATAGAACTTACAGAGTTCCTGATGGGAAAAAATCCCTTCTTGAAAGGCATGGCAAGAGAGGGGTTACGCATGTAGGCTGAGCAAAATGATCTGAGTTTGAGTTTTATTCTGATTTATTATGACTGGGAAAATTGCATGTCATCTCTGAGACTTAGTCTTCTTATCTATAAAATGGGTCCAATATTGCATCCGTTATCGAATTGTCATATTGATGTAGTGATATAACATGTTTTGTGGTCAGCACAATTCACACTAACACATAGTAAGCCCTGAGCAAATGGTGACAAAGGACAGCATAGCAAGCATGATGATATGACGTGAGCTCTGCAGACACCCTGGCTTTGAGGCCTACTTCCACCTTCTCTTAATATCACAATGTTGGACACATTTCTAATCTTACTATACTTCTCTTTCCACCTAAAGGTAGTGCTAATAATAGTACCTTCCTCGTTGGATTGTGGTAGTGATGAGTTAGCAGATGTAAATCATGCAGAAAAATGTCTGGCATGTTAATTAATATATTAATTATTATTATTATAGAGGTTTTTGTATCAAAGAACCTCAAGCTGTCTAATTGGTTTTGCTATGGTCATGAAGTCGAAGTTTATTTTGAAATCTCTGTACTCAGAGCTGGAGATTCAGCAGTGAGAAAGATGAGGTCCTTATGCTCACAGACTTGGGTAATCATCTGAAGATCTGTGGAGTGGATCCATTCTCATATGTTTGCTACTGAACATAGTCACAGACTATGTTCTTCAGCCCAATATCCCCTGAATACCCTCAAGCAGGAGAATTAGCCTTGACTTGTGCATTGGATGAACTGGGCGAGCAATAAATTCAAAAAAAGCTTGCAAACCCAATTACTCTGACCCAGAGGACATTTTAAAAACTGCTTTTTGTAAGTGAAATGTTTCTAAACATGATGCCATCTTTCAGTAAAAATAAATAATTGGAAGCTGTAATAGTATGTGCCTAGTATCCCTGAACTAAAATACCTAAATGAATGAAAGACCAGCATTCACTCCTCCCTTAATGCTTGAACTATAGATGGAGGCAGTACCGCCTCCAGTGCTCAAGTTTTCCTCTGAACTCAAGATTTTATCAAGTTCCAAGGTTACAGCCAAGAAGGAGATAGTGTCATGCCACTCCTCAAAGGGTAGAGATGATTCTTTGTGTTCCTTTGGGCAAGTCTGGACTGGTTTCCTAAACTGGCAAAATGGGGTTCTTCCTCTTACCCCCACCGCCCCAGTTCATTAGACTTAACCAGACAGAAGCCCATCCTTCTAGTAAAATAAGAAGAGCAAACCCACAGAAATAATTCCTGAGTTTTCCATTTTATTGATTCCTTACCCATATTATTCAGCATTTGTTGTCCAGCCATGACTGGTACACTTAAACGTCAGAACATTTATGCTAAACATTCCTTCCCAGTCTCCTGTTGTTGTGTTTGGTTATGTACTTATCAGTGGACAGACCATGTCCCTAAATCTCTAAAATCATTTAGCTAAACCTTTCCCTACTGAAACTAGGTAGATTTGTAAGAACAAAGAATACAAAGCAAAACTACTTTGCACTCATGTTATAGGAGTTCTCTTTGTATTCATGAGGATGTGATAATTTTTTTTAGTGTTAGCATTTATTGAGTACGTGCTTTATATCAGACAATGTGCTAAGCAGTATATGCATCTTCATCCACAAAATGCATATGTGAAGAAGATACTATTATCCCCATTTTATAGTTGAGTGATATGCTTACATTAATAACTTCCCACATTCAAACACCTCAAAAATGGTGAGCTACAAATCTAGCCAAGTTCCCTTCAGCTATGACATTCTTTCTTTTAACTGTTTTGTTTCTGGAGGCTCTGGAAGTGAGGAAAGACAATGAAACAACTACCACTTCTCCCCTGAAAACAGAGAAAAAGTAAAATAAAGTAAAAAAAAAAAAAAGAGGGAGGTCTTTATAATAAGAGTTTACTGAATGCAATGATGGTTTTTTAAGCTGAACATACATAATTAATTTCCTCTCAAATCAATTTAACAATCTAAATAATGCAGCACCAGCTAATGGGCTCTCAGCTGGCCAAACGTTAAGAGATATATTGTCCCATATACTCATTATAAAGGATGAAGATGAACAACTTGTCTGTTACATAACATTGTTGTACAACATAAATAAAAGATCCTCTCGTTTTGGCAATTGTTCTGTACTGTTCTAAGTTTTGCTAAATCAGACTTCCTTCTAATCTAACAGATGCCAGCAGTTTAAAAGCAGTTCAAGAATTCTTATTTATATCTGTTGTTCAGCTTTGAATAAAATGGGCCAGCAATGCAGAGGGAGGGGGGGAAAAAGCATAACTTAAAAATGGAATTTATTTCCAGCCTTCTAAACACAGATTTCCAATAAACATCCACTTAGAGAACCATTTCATTAAGCTAACTGCAGCCGAAAACAAGTTCCCTGATGTTTCTTTGAGTATTTTATTTTCTAAAATGAATCATTACTTTCTATGTTTTGGCTTGACAATCTTTTCCCCCCAATTGTGTAATTTTGCATTTGTCACTCAAATTGCTTGTATTTCTGGAGAATTGTTCCAAGACATTTTGCTTTGGAATGAGACTCTTAATATGGGGGCACGAGTTTGGAGAAGCCCCGGAACCACTAAGGTACCTTGCTTTGTCCTTTAAAAAGCTGCAGAGGGTCTTGACTTCCTCATTCCAATTAAAGTTTAGCAGCCCCTTAAGGGTGATTCTGGAGGTGGCTGCAATGAACTTGTAATAAATGGGATGCATAGCTATGGCCCTGTGAGGAGGCCTGGGAAATGAAAACCAGGGCTTTGGAAACTGTCTTCTGTCGGTGGTTTGGTAAATAATGCAGATACTTGCAAAC
Organism: Lutra lutra; assembly: GCF_902655055.1. Taxonomy (NCBI): domain Eukaryota; kingdom Metazoa; phylum Chordata; class Mammalia; order Carnivora; family Mustelidae; genus Lutra; species Lutra lutra. The sequence goes on along the minus strand of NC_062282.1, from coordinate 83,493,914 downwards.
CCGTTCTTAACCACTCACCCTCAAGTGACAAACTTTTAATGGAGAACTAATGGGAAGTGAGGAAAATTGAAGCAAAATGTCAGAGGGAAAATTTCCAATATATAAACTCAATGTATGCAAATGACACTTGAGAATAACACTCTGAAAAAGTCAATTCATCCCAGTAGAATTTGGCTTTGGTATCTTTGGTTAAATAGTGAAACAGAGAGAGAAGATTCTATTCAATTAATTAAAAGATGATTATATTTCATGCCTGGTTATAAGCATAGGAGGTGCACAGTTAAATAGGGTATGTCTTATCTATCAAGAAACTCTCAGTGTAGTAGCTACGTGGTCATTCTACCATTCAAAAGATTAGGTACAATAACAATAGTCATAGAAAGCAAGCCCTGGGCTATTTATTGAGCATTTACTATATGCTAGTAGAGTGCTAAGATAATAAAAGGAAATTTATTATAGCAGCTTCATGGCAGCCATAAAAATGAGCATTATGATCAGCAACAGCAGTAGCTGACTCTGTGGACTTCTTACCACATCCCAGACAATATATTGAACACATTACATGGTTAAGTCACTTGACCTTCTCAAGTACGTGCTTTAATTATCCCCACCGTACAGATGAGAATATTGAAAGGCGGAGTAATTTGCCCATATTCCAAAGCTACCTAAGATCCTAATTCTGGCAGGCTGACTACAAAGTTAATGTAAGCAGTGTGCTAGCTCTCAGCTGTCCTCTAACTGCAGAGAAGGTAACAGGGCTTTACCGAGGTTCTCTCTCTTGCCACTATTTCACTGTTGTTAAAGGGCAGACTCGGGAGTCAGATATAGGTTCTCTGGTTATTAATTCAGGGTAACGAATGGATCAGGATCATTATAAAAATGATGTGTTTCAGAAGACTAAAGGATGGTGGTCAGTGATAACTATCTTTAGCTGCCCACCATCCCGTGAAAACCACGCACATGAACTGTAAACTCCATAGGGCCATGTAAATACACGTTTCATCCCTGTACTCCATCTATGCTAGCTCTGTCATGATGCCAAAAATTAGGCGGTTTTACCTCACTTTATGAGAGTAAAATACATACCAGTGTCTTTTAAACTCTTCGTGTACATAAATGTCTTTCCTTATAAATGTATCTTTTCTAAAAATTGAACATTGTGTTACATTTGCAATAGAGTCAGAATAGTCTTTTTTGTGTGTGTTTCAATCCCTATTCTTTTTTTTTTTTTAAGTGAGTTCTCTTTTCCAGAGTTGGTTTTCCAAACTATCAGTTATTTCCTCAGTAGCTTTTTATATCCATATTAAATGCTGTTTTTATTCCTAGGATAATAACTATTTTTTATTTCATTCCTATATGACACTTGCACCTAATTTTTGCTATGTTTGATCCCCATTACACATCTGCAAGGTGCGTATCTTTATCCCTTTTCTAGAGATGAGAAAACTCAGGTTTGGAGAGGCTAAACAACTTGTCTAGCATGACACACTCAATTAACTTAAAAAATTTATAGCTCTAATTTACTGAGGACCCGACATAGAATTTTAATCCACATTTGTGTGGTTCTAAGTCAGATGCTCATTCTGCTATGTTGATGCTGTCTTTTTTCCCTTGCACTTAATAAGCTGTAATTATTAGGTTACTAGCTTGTCAGTAAAGGAGTACATAAACAAGACTGTAATCATGAAGGTGGGTGTGTGATTTCTGCTCATTCTATGTGAGAACATTGTGAAACATTCATGCATCCCCACAATCATTTCCTTTGAAGGTGTTATCATTACTGTCTTATTTTATGGTAGATAGAGTAAGATAAGCTGCCAGTATTACCCAGGCAAGTGACATGCTACAGGGTCAATTATTAAGAGAGAAAAAATCCTACCAGGCACTACTAAACCAGAATTTAAATTGGCTCTGGACAGAAATAAACATAATAATATCTGAAGGGTTGGGGACATCTATTTCTGATTGCTTGCTATACCTCAGCAGAACATTTTCCTTTCTCTAAGAGATATACCTCCTCAATTTACAGACCATATACATGTTGGTAGTGGAGATTGACTTCACTTCCAGGTCCAGGTGGTGAACAGTGACAGACTTTTAATGAATGAGACCACCACATTTCTGTGGCTAGTGATTGAATCTGAATTGGATATTTGGACTTAGTGGGAAGCCCAATAATCATTAAATTACTAAGAAAAATGCATGCTTTTTCACCTCAAGTTATTAGGCTATTAAGATATAAATGTCATTTGTTGGTCACCGATTTTTGCCACTTCTTGGAGAGAATATGAGAGTAGAGCCAACAAAGAAGAAGGTAGAATGGTGAGAAAGGGAATTTTGATTTCACCATTTGAGCATGTAGCCCACTGTTTCTAAAGGACAATGCACCACATAATTTTCCCTATTGCTAATTAATTCATCTGCTACTCCCAAATGCAGTTTTAGTTGGGGTGCTGTCATTTTCAACTAAAATTATACAGCATATTCCAGTATACCAGCAAAAATATATAAGAAAATTTCCCAGTCCATTTTTTTTAATGAATCGTGCTAAACAAATGATTGGCTTATCCTGTATCAATGCATGTTTTTTATTAAGAGAATCTATGTGCAAGCCAAGTCTAGAAAACACATTTCTGTTCTTCCTTTTCCATCCAGACAGAAATAGTAGATTAAAATACAAACATTTCTTGGCTGCCAATACACAAACACATGGATGCATATATATGTAAATAAACTGTCACACAGAGCTGCAGGATTGTTCAGTTAATACATGCCATACATCACCAGCCTGTTTAAGTCTATGATTGGGAGGATATTTCTTTTTAACAACACAAGCAAAGAAATTATTTCCAGTTGCATTTTTACAAATTGCTCTCGATTGTGACATTTATCTTCCATCCCAATCAAGTGTAATTTACCAGAAAGACTGCATAATGTTTCTGTATTTAAGATGTGTGAGGTTTTTGTAAAAACCCTCACCCCTCTCCTCCTCAAGTTTCCGTACTTGGTGAAGATGAGACCAGCCCGGTTCAAACAAACTCATCAAGTTGTAATAGCCCCCCAAATCCCATTTACACAAAAATGTGATAACCAATTGCTGAGAAGTTTCACTGATTCTGTTCACAGTGAATCAGTCAAAATAGCTTGAAAGTTTGAGACCCCGTTTGATTTGAGGTATCTTAGTGAAAAACATGGGGGTTGCCTGGGTGGCTCAGTCAATAAGCCTCTGCTCAGGTCATGATCCTGGGGTCCTGGGATCGAGCCCCACTCCGGCTCCCTGCTAGGCAGGAAGGCTGCTTCTCCCTTTCCCACTCCCCCTGTTTGTATTCCCCCTCTCACTGTGTCTCTCTCTGTCATTTAAATAAATAAAATCTTAAAAATGAAGGAAAGAAGGAAGGAAGAAAACAAACATGCATTGATACAGGTTAAGCCAAACGTTTATTTAGTGATTGAGATACAAAAGAGCAGTAACGCCAGTTCTATTACTTCGCTCTAATGGGAGCTTGGGCTTCTAATCCAGGAGTTGCTAAACCCTAGTGTTAGTGAAATCATAGTGGAAATCCATGAGGAAGATGCCTTGGCAATGTAAGAAAAACTGCTGGAGAGAGAGGTTTCTTTTCTGTTTTTTAATTCACATATAAAAATGATTTGTTTCACGGGTACAGGTCTGTGATGCATCAGTCTCACACAGTTCACAGTGCTCACCAGAGCACATACCCTCCCCAGTGTCTATCACCCAGCCACCCTATCCGTTTCACCCCCTCTCCTCCAGCAACCCTCAGTTTGTTGCCTGAGATTAAGATTCTCTTATGGTTTGTCTCCCTCTCTGATTTCATCTTTCATTTTCCCCCTCCCTTCCCCTATGATCCTCTGTCTTATTTCTTAAATTCCTATCAGTGAGATCATATGATAATTGTCTTTCTCTGATTGACTTATTTTGCTTAGCATAATACCCTCTAGTTCCAGCCACATCATTGTAAATTAAAAGATTTTGTTTTTTGGGTTTTTAAAATTTTTTTTTAAATTTTATTTATTTATTTGACAGACAGAGATCACAAGTAGGCAGAGAGGCCAGCAGAGAGAGAGGAGGAAGCAGGCTCCCTGCTGAGCAGAGAGCCCGACGTGGGGCTCGATCCCAGGACCCTGGGATCATGACCTGAGCCAAAGGCAGAGGCTTTAACCCACTGAGCCACCCAGGTGCCCCTTGGGTTTTTTTGATGGCTGCATTGTATTCCATTGTATATATATACACCACATCTTTGTTATCCATTCATCTGTTGATAGACATTTGAGCTCTTTCCATAGTTTGGCTATTGTAGACTTTGCTGCTATAAACATTGGGGTGCATGTAGCCCCTTTGAGTCACTGCATTTGTATTTTGGGGGTAAATACCCAGTAGTGCAATTGTTGTGTCATAGGGTAACTCTATTTTCAACTTTTTGAGGAACCTCCGTTTCCATTTTCCACCAGTTTGCATTCCCATCAACAGTGTAGGAGGGTTCCCCTTTCTCTGCCTCCTTGCCAACACCTGTGGTTTCCTGACTGGTTAATTTTAGCCATTCTGACTAGTGTGAGCTGGTATCTCAGTGTGGTTTTGATTTGTATCTTCTTGATGCTGAGTGATGTTGAGCCCTCTTTCAGGTGTCTGTTGGCCATTTGGATGTCTTCTTTGCAGAAATATCTGTTCATGTCTTCTGCCCATTTCTTGATTGTTCTTTGGATGTTTGTTTTTTTGTTGTTTTTTAACCCAAAACTAAATATATTCCACTTAAGAAGACTGTCTGTAATTCAAGATTATGTCCTTTTAGTTCTTTGGTTTGAAATCTATTTTTCTTTGATAAAAAGAGTGGTGGTAGTAATGATAGTTTTGAATAGGAATTTAATTGGAAAATTTAAAAAATGGCAAGGGTTTAATGATTATTGAATTTTTAAATAATTTTTATTTTTTTTATTTTATTTACTTTAGTTTCAGGTGTACAGTATAATGGTTCAACAATCCTATACATTGCTCAGTGCTCCTCACAATAAGTATGTTCGTAATCCCCTTCACCTATTTCATCCATCCTCCCCCATCCCCCACCTCTCCTCTGAGACCTACCAGTTTGTTCTCTATAGTTAAGAGTCTTGTTTACTGTTTGTCTCTTTTTTTTCTTTCTTTGTTTCCACATATGAGTGAAATCATATGCTACTTGTCTTTCTCTGACTTTCACCTAGCATTATGTCCTCTAGATCTATTCATGTTCTTGCAAATGTTAGGGTTTTAGTAAATGTAGAAAATGCATTCAATGGCGTATAGCATCCATTCATGATAAAATCTCTCAACAAAGTAGGTTTAGAGAAAACATACCCCAACATAATAAAGGCCATTGTATGAAAAACCTACAGCTCACATCATCCTTAATGGTGAAAAACTAAACTTTTCCCTTGTGATCAGGAACAAGACAAGGATGCCCACCCTCACCAGTTTTATTCAACAGAGGACTGGAAATCCTGGCCACAGTAATCAGACAAGAAAAATAAAAAACATCCAAAATATAAGGACACAGTAAAACTTGTACTATTTGCAGATGACATGATACTGTGTATAGAAAACCCTAATGACTCCACCAAAAAACTGCTATAACTGATAAATGAATTCAGCAAAGTTGCAGGATAGAAGGCCAATATACAGAAATCTATGTACTACTAAGAAAGTAACAGAAAGAGAAATTAAGGAAATAATCCTATTTATAATTGCAAACATGCTATTATTGTCTCCATTTTACTGCTGAGGAAATTGAAGCCTATTCAACTGAAGGAACTTGCCAGGCAATACAGGAGAGGAAGCCATATTTTCCTGCCCCCAAATTCTTGTTATTCAGAACTTAACCATATCATCATTCAGAATGTCACTCTTCTAAATCAAGGAGTATGATAGTGATAATTTTTCAAGCCAACTTGGCAAAAGAAACCTGAGAATGATAGCTGGTAGACACTGAAATGAGAATGGGGGTGTGGATTTATAGGCATCCAATTCTGGAAGGCTTTGGGACTAGACAATTCATGGCCTGACAGCAATGGGAAGAGCTGCAGAAGTTAAGAACTCCTTTTTTATATTGTGGGTAATACATGCTCCTGGGTAAGTATTCTAGATGATTGTTGCCATGCACTTTCTACTATGTTGCATTGCTGCAGTGTTGCTCTGATAAGTGAGAATATGAACATTTCTGTGCACATTTTCTCCCCTCCTCAGAAAGATTACTCTTAAGTGAACTTTTTTTTAACTTTAGGAGATTGCTAGTTTTCTTACTTGACTTCTGAACATTAGGTCAAATATCCCAGAAAGCCAAGAGCCTAAAAGCGTCATAGAACGCAATTTTTTTTTTCTGTTGATAAAGAAAGAGTGCCCGTAGGTGGGGCTAAAATAAACAGAATATAGCCCATGTCGTGGGCATATCCTGAGGTGGCTTATGATTCCACCTTCTGGTGTAACACCTTTCTGTAGGCCCCTCCTCATCACTGAGGGCAGACCTCAATGTGACTTTCTTCCAGCCATGTGAATATGGCAAGGGTGATGGGATGTCACTTTCATGATTCTGTTACATAGGATACTAATACTGTCTTAGCAGAACTCTCTTGCTCCTGCTGCTTTTCAGAAGCAAAGTGCCATATTATGAGCTGCCTATGGCATGTGGTGAGGAATGAGGTCACTTGAGGTCAGTTGAGCCTATCATCCACAACACTAAGAAACTGAGTTCCTCATTCTTGCAGCCTGCAAAGGACTGAATTCTCCTAATGACCACATGAGACTGGAACTGAATCCTTCCACTCTGATGGGACTCCTTCCTTGGCCAACACCATGGCTGTAGCTTAGCAGAGGACCCAGCTCTGCTTTTCATCCTCACATGCAGAAACTGTAAGATCATAGGTGTGTGCTCTTTCAAGAAGCTAACTTGTTGGTGATACTGTTACACAGCAATAGATCATTAATACACCCATCTGTGGCTTGGCAGGCTTAGGTACTGGTGGTGAAGTTCCTTGAGAAGGAATATCTAAGGGGAGATTGGAATCTCAGGATGTAGAAAATGAGTTCAGTTTGGGAAGGTAGAGTCTGAGGTGATTAAGAGAATGTAGATAGAAGATCTTCAACAGGCAAAGAAATACATGATTCTGGGTCTTGTCAAAGGAGACTGAACTAGAAATCAAGCCTTGAAAGTCACTAGTTCTTATACGTTGGGTTCTCTAGAAACAGACTCTCAGATGAAAATTCATGAGGAGGAATTTTATTAGGAATATCTTAAGATCAACACCTATGTGAGAAGAGAAGGCTACAGGGTGGGGTGGTCAGAGACTGTGTATGCAATGTAGACTCAAAACAGACTTTTACTTAATTCAGGGGGAGCTCTGTAGCTGGGATAACACAGTGAGGGAGTGGGCCTTTACACTACCTCATGGTCACTGCTTGTCGACTGCCTGTGTGAAGGATTGACCTTGGGTAAAGTAGCTTTCTTCAGCTGAGAGAAATTTACTGGACAGGGCTAAGACCTCAAGCTTATTAGCTGCCAGTACTGCCTGACTCTGGAGGAATAAATCCTCCAGCAGCACATGGAATCTGGGCGTCCATGAAAATGTCCATTGTATCAGCAGCTGAGGCTATGGGCATGGCTGTGAGTCCTCTCAGGAAGTTGGAAGACTGAGAAGTAAAGAGGGACAAGGACAGGGATGTAATTCTGGGTCACCCCAAAGTGAAGAATGGGATGATCGTACTGAAGAATTAAATGAGTGGGAGCATTTCGTTTTTTCTACGGTGAGCAGCACTCTAAAATTTTGGAGTACAGATGATTAGATATTAAATAAAAGGTGCATATTCTGTGACACAAAACATATTTACTGTACATTACATCTATAAGGCAGATATTCACATTTTAAAAGATATGTTAAGTCAAGAGTACTCTTTGGCTCCATATAACATATGTAATTTTAAAATTTTTCTTTTAATGACAATGAAGATTTTATTGCTTCTCACCACTCAACACAATTTACTGAACTCTTAGTAAGTGCCAGGCACTACATTATGCTTGGAAAGAAGTGATCCATGTAGTCTGGTGAGGGTTACAGGCAGGAAAGAGATTTATACTCTGCCCCATGGCAAGCATGAGGCATGGACAGCACAGGGAATGTGCCCTCAGCTTGGAGTAATCCAGGACTGCTCCCACCTTGCTCATCACTCCATGCAGATAAACTGTCCGGGCAGGGGTGACTTCTGTATCAGGAAGACCTAGGCTTCACGTCCCCTGTTTTTTACCACTACGCAGTCTCAAAGGAGTTACTTAACCTTGGTCAACCCCAGCTCCTGCATCTGTAGAATGGAGAAATAACCATTAACCTGCAGAGTTGCTTGCTCTTAGAACTGTTTCTGATTCCTTGGTTCCCCAAATACTTATTGAGTGCCCACAACATGCCAGCTTTGTATTTACTTTTTTTCTGAAAGTTGTGTCATCACATCTTTAAGATATGAAATATACCACGCTGGCAAATAGACACGTTTACTATTGTGGAAAGAAATTCTCATGACAGAATTACATGCATTAAGGAACCAACTAGATGAGTTAATTCTTAGGAAACAAGAGTAAGAAATTGAGCTGACATTTTTTTAGGAGTCAGGAATTTGATAACTCACCATTATCTCACAGGGTAGGAAAATTATGCTATTAACATCAGGGATAGCATTTTACACAGTGAAAAGTGCCAGCCCTGGTGATTTTAGAGAGTATCGCTGTTTGAGTGATTCTCCTCTGGACCCCTTCTTTTATTCAGACAAAATTGCTTTCCATAATAGTATTTTTTATATCAAATATGTGCACTTTGACCACGTGGAACATGCACAAAGATGACAGACTAAGCCAAGAAGGGAAATTTTAAATTGCTGAAAGAGAGGCAACTTCGATAAAACATTTCAATGGAATGGTATGGGTGAAAGATGTTTAATCTCCAAGACCACACTGCACTTTTCACCAATGTTCATTTGTCATCAGTGTCCTTCCACCAATTTCTTTAAAAGCTTTCTAAAGGAAACCTGTATCATAAACCAAATGTTATTTGAGACTGAAAGAGGAGCTAATCAATAAATGTTTGTTGAATCAATCATTAAGAAAGCATTTTGCTTTTTACCTTTGTCCCACTTTCAAGGGATTTCTTCATGTGTTATGCAGATTTCATCTCTTTTTTCCTCCTAATGAGAAAAAGTTGACGTATACTGAATGTTACTATGTGCTGGGAACTGTGAAAAGTGCTTGATGTGTATCTGCTCATTTAACTCTGCGTATGAACTGCGTACCATGATGAGCCCCAATGACCAGTTGAGGACACATATGCCTTAGAGAGGTTAATTAAGTCTTGTGAGTAGGAAAGACAGGTTTCCACTATGGGGTTATAGGTAAATAAGTAATTTAGTAATTAATCATACCTATGCCACCTGCTGTAAAGAAAACTCTGAAGGGAGGGTGGGTTGGAAGAAGGGCATTTGGGAAGAAAAAGGGGGGTTTAAGCCAAGTCTAGAAGGGGGTAAATTGATGCACTTTAAGAAGCATCAATTTCTGTTGTTTAAGCCACCCATTGTGTTGTATTTTGTTATGGCAGGTGTAGCAAAATAATACATTGGGTAATGACTGACTCTATGTCAAACTGGCTTTTCTTGAACTCTGATTTCCATTGCTTTCTATATGTCAAGCTAAGACTTCTTTTTTACTACATTCTATCCACTTGGCTCTGTCTTCTTTTTCTCATCTTGACTCAAAGTAATTGATAGACTAGAATATATATGCAAATGCTTTTTATTGTCTTTACTAGTGTTATTTATTACTTCCAGCAGGCTGACTGCAGTGATGTAAGCTTGCTTGCCAAGGTGCCCACTTTTTAACCTCTAAGTCTGTGCCTATCTCAAACATCTATATAATCCCTTCAAATAGTTGGCATGGAAGCTGTTCATCAGCAGATGAGAGAACTTCTCCCAGCTGCCATGGGGTCCATAAATTCAAGTGAGCTCATTATTTTCTTTTCTGATGCATAATGTCGCTCTAGAAAATTATCATTTAATCAGCAGTAATGACTCTCATATTTCTGCTGCACTGCTTGTTAATCTCCCTACCTAGTATAAAGAGATTCTTTAGCAATGCAAATAAAATTTTAGCTTAGCAACAGAGCTATAGAGAGGATGGGGGTCTTACCCAATTCTTCTACTCTCATATAGCCTTGGATGTTCCCAGAAATAAAACAATAATTGTACTCCCTCTACTATGCTAGGATTTTCCATAAATGATGGTCAAAAACAGGAAGTGATTCACTTGAATTTACTAATCTTAAAAAGTACCCAAATACTTGCATCCCATGGTCTGTTTCAAGTGTAATACATTTATCAGAAGGCTGTGACTTCACACCTTGCCAGCCCTTACCTCTCCATCCTCTTGTATGCCATTGTCCCTCTTGCTCACCATGTTCTAGTCACTTCAGCCTTCACTAACCCTTGACCATCAACCCTTGACCATTCCAACCTCAATGCTTTTATACATGTTGTTGCTTCTGTCTGTGATCACTTTTCCCCATGTTCTTTTCCTGGTAGCTTCTATTTTGAGAACTTGTTTCACTGCCACTTTCTGGAGGAAGCTTCCCCTGAATACCCCAGGACACAATACATCCTATAAAAGGTCCCAAAATACGCATGGTAGTTTTCTTCAGAGCAGCGGTCACAATGACATTAAATATTTATGTTCAAAATCAATAACCCATTAGCTCTGTCCCTAATATTTGGAAGGGCAAAAAGAGGGGGCCATTCCTTTCAGACTATCAATCACACATGTATCCAGAAGATGTTGCAAAACATTTTCGTCACTTTTTCCCCTTTGAGGGGTGTATTTCTTACACTCAGTCTTCCTGTCTGAGCCCTTCACTCTTCTTTTCCATCCTGAGGTGCTTGGATTCCATATGCCCAGTACCATCATCCCCAGGGGTCCTTTCCTTCCTCTCAACCTCTGGCTTAGACTGTTGATCAAAATTGGTTAGGTCAAACTTATTCAGTATTTGGGGTAGGTGGTAGAAGGTGAGTGGACTGGAGGACTGAGAGGGCTTCAGACTAGAAGAGAGAGGTAGAGAAAATTGTTTCCTTTTGATCCAGGAAGGAACACCTGAAAGACAAAGAAAGCCCTTTCTTAGTAATATTGGCCACTTCTTATAGTATAACTCAAGAAAAAAATAATTCAGGAGCATCTTTGCTAATGTATTTTCAGTCCATTCCCCATCAGAATAACTTTTCTAAAATACAATTATGGGCCCAAATTTTAAAATGCTTCAGGGATTCCTCTTGTCCTTTAGGATAATGTAGGAGAATGACCATAGTTTTCAGCACAAGAAATAATTTCCTCTGTGATCTCATGAGCCGATTTTGATCTACCTCTCTACATTAGTTATTGCCCTTTTCTTTTTGCCCCAAGTGCTTTGTGTCCAGGTAACTAATACTGGCATTCTCAGAACCCTCCAGAAGGTGCTGGCTCCTTCAGAACCTTATCTGTCCTCCCTCCTCTTCTCCACCTCACTCTTACTTTATGCTTGAGAACCCTCTTGAGATGCTTTCCTTTTGTGAGGTCTTCATAAATCCTTATCCCACAAAGAGTAAGAGAGAATTTTGCAGAAAAAAATATATACATTTAACGTTTCCTTAGAAAAATTACATATTACCTACCTACTTAAAAAATTATGTTGCAAAAAAAAAATAAAAAAAAAATAAAAAAAAAATTATGTTGCACTTACAGAGTTTCAGTTACTAGTTTAAACATGCTTTATGTATATGTAAAATATATTGTAACATATATTATAACACGTATAAAACATAATCAGGTCTACAACTCTGTTGACAGATGGAAAACCAAGGTCCCAAACTTAAGTAACATATCCAAGATTCCACAATTTCATAGGAGTAGAATGGGAATTTAAACTGAAGTGATCTGTTTCAGAGCTCATGCTACTTACCACTACCCAATGTATCTCTGCAATGCTCTGTCTTGAACAAAAAACTATTAACTATTTGTGTATATGTCATTCCACATGTAGGAGTTGATTTTTTTTGTGTGTGTCCCTTATAAGACTGCTCCAATACCAAAAACAATCCTGCTTAATTTTTGGTACTTATAATATTTGCTGAATTTATCTTCTGTGTAGGTTGTACAAATTTTGGAGGCTTGCTTCCTTGCCTGATTGATTATTTTACCTTTCATTTTATCTTCCAGTTAAGGATTAAAATCTTAATATTCTCAGTATAATCACATTTAATTATTGCCATTTATGTTTCTGTGCCCGGAGGTGAAGATTGTGTCTCCTTAATCAGTCCAAGTAATAAATGAATACAATACAGTTGCAAAGTAGGTCATCTGATGCTTCTGGAAATAGGAAATGCCCCCATCCTAGACTCCTACATTTCAGGATTTGCACAGCAAGTGGGTGGGGGACCCACAGGGGAAAGAGGAACCAGAGAAACTTTAAATCATCAGGGATGTAATCTAAAGGGAATTTATTGGATATGGAATAAATCCTGCTCCTTCAATAGTAAAAATCTCTCAAATTAACTAATAAAAATACTTCAAATTAACTAATAGAAATACTTCATATATTCTCAAAATTGGTCCGATTTGATGACTTAGTGAGATACTTAGGAAGTAGTGTTATAAGTCTTGAGGTTGGATTGGATGTCGGGGAAAAGAGAAATGGCTACATTTCTGGCTTTGGCTTGTTGGAAGGCGGTACTAATATTCAAGAAGGGATACACAGGAGGAAGATCAAATCACATGCATTTTTCCAGGTCAGGAGGGAAGGCAACACAATAGAAGAAAAAAGTAATGGTTCTCCTGGTTTTGATACACACCTCTTCATTTGGGAAGGACAGAATCCAGCTGGGACTAATTTAAACATAAAAAAGAACTGTGTTGGCTTTGGGAACCAAACCTTAACACGGGTAGGTATAGATTTGACCTTAGGGATAATTGAAAGTGGGAACTCACTCACAGCCCATGGCTTTAGATATAATTTACATGCAGTCACATGCAAAGATATTAATTGTACAATTCTGTAACACACATGCCTATTAAGAAACAGGTCTCTGAAAAACAATCTGAGGGTTTTGAAGGGGTGGAGGGTGGGAGGTTGGGGGAACCAAGTGGTGGGTATTAGAGAGGGCACTGATTGCATGGAACACTGGGTGTGGTGCAAAAACAATGAATACTGTTATGCTGAAAAGAAATAAAAAATTTAAAAAAAGAAAAAAAGAGAAACAGAACATTTTAAAACTGAGAATGCAAATTCTTTAATCATTATAAGGCAATTCAGATTTTCTACTTCTTGTTTAGTGGACATTATTGACTGAATTGTGTCTCCCCAGAATTCATATGTTGATGTTCTTACCCCCAGTGTGACTGTATTTGGGTAGAGGGTCTTTTAAGAGGTAATTAAGGTTAAATGAGGTCATAAGGGTGACTCTTTAATCTAGTAGGAGTAATGTCCTAAAAGAGAAGAAGAGATGTTAAGGATGCACATGCACGGAGAAAAGGTGGTGTATGGATATAGCAAGCTGAAGAGACAGGTAACAAACCAAGGTATTCTAACACCTTGATCTTGGATTTCAGCCTCTATATTATGACGAAATAAATTTCTGTTGATAAGTCATCTAGTCTGTGGTATTTTGTTATGGCAGCCATAGCAAACTAATGCAGTCAGTTTTAGTAAGTTTTGTTTCTTAAGGAATTTATTCATTTCATCTAAGTCATAAAACATTTCACCATAAAATTTTTATAATATCCTGTTGTTATTTTTAATACTTTTTTTATAGTGCTGCCCCCTCTTTAATTTCTGATATTGATAATTAATATTTCTCTCTTTCTTGCTCTGTTCTAATAAGAATTTGTCAATTTTGTTACTCTTTATAAAGAACAAATCTTTGACTTTTTTTTTTTTAAAGATTTTATTTATTTATTTGACAGAGAGAAATCACAAGTAGGCAGAGAGGCAGGCAGAGAGAGAGGAGGAAGCAGGCTCCCTGCTGAGCAGAAAGCCCGATGCGGGGCTCAAACCCAGGACCTGGGATCATGACCTGAGCCGAAGGCAGCAGCTTAACCCACTGAGCCACCCAGGCGCCCCAATCTTTGACTTTTTTAATATAATTTGTTTTCTCATTCATTGATTTCTGTCTTTATTTTACTACTTCCTTTTCTCCACTTTAGTTTTAGTTCTTAATCTTTTTTGAGATCTTTTTTTTTTACAGTATTAGAAACTTTAAAAAAATTTTAATTCCAATATAGTTAATATGCAGAGTTATATTACTTTCAGGTGTTCAGTACAGTAATCCAACAATTCCATACATCACGTGGTGTTGGTAACAAGTGCATTCCTTAATCCCCCATTACTTATTTCACCCATTCTTTTTTGAGATTCTTAAGGAGAACACATGAATCACCAATTTTACAAATTTCTTCTCTTTTGATACATTCATTAAAGCATTACATTTTTCTGTAGGAGCTACCTGTAACATAAAAATTTTGATGTGTTTTTGTTTCATTCGGCTGAAAATATTTTTTGGTTTACCTGAGACTTTGATGCATGGTAATTTATAATCGATTATTTCATTTCCAAATGTTTGGAGATTTTTTAAAATACCTTTTTGTTATTGATTTCTAAGTTCTAATTCTAATTATAGTCTGCATAATTTCAATTCTTTGAAATTTACTTAGATTTTTTTAATGCCAAAAAAATGATCTATCTTCAGGCATGTTCCTTGTATACTTGTATTCTGCTGTCATTAAATGTAGTGCTTTTTAAATGTCAATTATATCAACTGGTTGACAGTGCGCTCTCTCTTTCTCTCTCTCTGGTATTCTCTATTTCTGCTTGGGAGCTTTAGTACTAATTGTATATACATTTAAGATTGTTTTGTCTTCAGAATTGACTCCTTTACCATTACAAAATGTCTTTCTTTGTCTCTGATAATATTCCTCAATTTGAAGTACACTTCTAATAATATATAGTTATACCATTTTTCTTTTTGTCAATGTCTGTATGGTATAACAGTTACCTTTTTTATTTTCAAATGTTTGCATTTTTATTCATTCTTGAAGTATAGTTTGGATTCTTGTGTTTTTATCCTGTCTGACAGTCTCTGCCTCTTAATTTGATTCTTTATGCGATTTACATTATTGATTTATGTATCTATGTATGTCCTCTCATCCTGTAAGTTCTCTAAGTTCATTGACTTCTTATTCCTCTGTTTCTTCCTTTATCCTCCATTTTTTTGTGTTGATGAAGTATTTTTAGTATACAGTATATGTCCTCTATTGACTTTTAAAATTATACTTACTTCCATTAATTATTTTGAGCAGTAATTCTAAAATTATTACATGAATCTTTAATTTAACAACATCTACTTTCACAAAACAGTCTTCTTGCCAGTATAAGAATATTACAAATGTATGCTCCATTTACTGTCTCGATGCCTTTCATATCTTTTTGTCATATATTTTACTTTTCCATTTTCTTTAAACCACACATCACAGTACATTATTTTTAATTTAAAGAATCAATAATCTTTTAGACACATTTAAAAATCATATACTAAGAATAATTTTTAAAGCACTCTTTATATTTACTGACCTATTTACTTCTTGCAGTGTTTTCCATTCCTTCTTGCACCATCAGATTTCTATCTGCTATTACTTTTTTTCAGCCTAAGAAACTTAAAATTTTTTTTTGCAGTGCAAATTCATTAAAGATGATTTAGTTGTCTTTTATGAAAAAAATTTATTTGACTTATATTTTTGGATGGTATTTTCACTGGATATAGAATTCTAGTTTGACTGTTTTTCTTTCACTGCTTTTCCATTGTCTTCTAGCCTCTAATAATCTTCTGATTAAGATTCTGCTGACATTTTCTTGGTTGTTACCATACACATAATGTATCTCCCCTCCCTCACCACCACTCTTAGCTGCTTTTAAGACTTAAAAATAAAAACAAAACAAAACAAAAACCTTCATATTGCAGTAGTTTGGTGTCTACATGTGATTTTTGTTCTTAGGTATACTTTGCTTCCTATTTTTCTGTTTGGAGCTTGCTGAGAGTCATGAATGGATGAATTGATGTGTGGTAGGCAGAATAAGGTCCCCCAAAGGTATCTGTGTCCTAATCTGTGGAATTTGTACATATGTAAGATTACCTGGCAAAAGGGAACTGAGTTTGCAGGTGGAATTAAGTTTGTTAATCTGCTGACTTAACAATAGGAAGCTGAAGGGTGAGGCTGGGTGTTCAAGACAAACTTTGGCCATTAAAAAAGTTGTAATGTCCATGAGCAAAACTAGGGTCTGGAGATGTAGGAAAAGCAGATTACATTACATTATATACACAGAGACCCAGACCCTTGGGAGTTCTTACCTAGGGGCTAAAGCTTTAGAAAGGCAGAGTCCAGTGGAATACTTCAACTACAGGTTGGGTACTTCTCTCACTTGAGAAGTTTCCTTGGCCAGTAGAGTAAACTATGATGCTATTGTGTCTTCCATACATGAGAAGTAATTGACTTCGTGGTTTAAGGGGACAATTAAGAAGATAAATCCCTATGCGTAGCAACACTGTTATCCATATGATTCCAGCCTGGAATATGCCTTCTACTGCTCTCTGATGCTGTGCTAATGGAGACTTTTCTGTACAGTCAAGATCAGAAGCTGTCGGTTGGATTAAGAAAATCTCCTTGATTTCTTCCATATAATCGCCTATTCATCTAGGTTTACATCTCCCTGGGGGAAGAATTACCTAGCAGCTATAGACTGCTGAGCCATCAACTCTTGATCTTCTACCACAACTCTTGATCTTGATCATTTCAGACACAAGTATGTTTTTAAATAATATTTTTTTAGTACAAGGTACCATTTATTTACTGTAGAAACTGGAAAAAGCTGGATGGAAGATGAAAATAATTATTAAGTGCTTATTTCAGATACAGTGATGAACAAATATTGCAGTACCCCATAATCTTACCTCCCATAAGTAATCCCGGGTAGTTTTTTTATTTTGATTTGGCTTTATTGGGATCATGCTCCACGTACTGTTTATGTCCCAGTTTCAAATTTAACAATGTTGGAGGAAAAATATGCCCCAATAATTACCTACTTACTTGCTGGCTGCCTGGTATTTGTATTCCATTTCAGAACTCTAAACCACTCTTTTCTACTTATTAAGTACTGCCTTTGGATACTTCTTATCTACACCATCTTTCTAAGTCTTTCCGACTAGACCAACCCTACAACTCCATAGTCTATAACTTCAAGTTCTTTTTCATCATCATTTTCAGCTTCTAGTTCTCTTATCAGTGATTTGATTGCAAGTAGGTCAGTTGAGCAGTTTCTTTATAAGACTGATTTTCTCTGAAGTCGATGACTTGGTTCAGACATCTGCATTTTGAACAAAGTCAGGCATCCTTAATCCTCACAAACATTGATGCAGAATAAGCTCCCTACACATAGTTTAAGGTATTTTAAGCTAAAAAGTGGTTCTTCAAGGAAGATAAATCTGAGCAAAAAATTGCACATTGTAAACCTGATTCTTGCCCCTCCCATTCATGTGAATGAGGTTTGTCTGTGCATATTTGAGTATTTTAGTTTTTATTTCTGTAATCCGACATAGTGGTGGTTTCTCTGGAAAGAACACAAAATGTAAGTATTGCTCTTCCAAACCGCATTTTATAAAGGCAACACAACTGAAAAATTCTAGATATATAAAGAAAATTCAAGTTCTATATTTCCAGTTAAATATTTACAGCAAGGTTGTATGCACAATGTAATTGGTCATGCATTGAAGACAGAAAGAGAGACAGAATAAAAATACATGGAAATACACAGACCTGTACCCCTGGGGCTAATAATACATTATATGTTAATAAAAAATAAAAATAATAAAAATAATAAATTAAAAAGTACATGGAAATAGTCTTGAGAAATAATGGCGTTTTAATGGGTCAATCACCTCGCTATTCACTGAGGCCAATGTCCAAGGATTTTAAATTGTACTTCTTTTCTGGAAAGAATCATAAGATTCCTTTAGGCATTCCAAAACAGAGAACTGAACTTAATAGTGGGAAGTAGACCCAAGAACCTGTTTTCTTGGCTGGCTGAAATATAGTATTTTTCTTTTAAGATAATGTTGAAGGAAGGTACACCTTTAAACCTACAGATTTGCAGCTTAAAACTGTAATTTATTTTTCCTGGCGACAGTTGCAATGTTCCTAGATTTATGTTCCTTCACTGTTAAAACAGGAAATAGACTTTGGGAATGTAATATTCCATTGTCCAATCCTCTGAGAATTTTGGAAGGTAATTATAGAAGAGCATTTATATATACAAAGTACTCAAAATTAAGTATAAGGCTCAGACATCCCCAAATACTACTGAATTAAAAGAATGTTATCAGCTAACAGTAATGGAAGGCTGAAAAGGTTTAGAATTTGGAGAAGCATGAGAGAGATGAAAGCAAAGTGCTTATTGACTAGCAAGAACTTGTGAGTTGGAAATGGGGAATGTTAGTTTTAATCAGCTTCATCACTTTTGGGTTTGGTGCAAACGCCAAAATAGGAAAATTCTAAATTCCTATATTCTTGAGCAAATTGCTCATTTATAGTTTTGTAACTTACTTAAAAATGAAGCTTATATTTCATATGAAATATGGTGCTGCTTCTTAATATGCAGGAAATATGCTGACAGAAATAGGGGAAGAAACGGCTGCTGAATTTGAAAAAACATCAGCATAATATTTATTGAGCTTATATAACTGAAACATAGGATGGCCTGAAATGACGGGTTGGCACTGGAAATTTTCATTGTAGTCCCTGAGACATCTCCTTCTTAAATTTAGTTGTTGGCGTAATTTTGTCTCCCTAGAGTTTAAGTGAGGAGAGAATGCCAGGGAACAGATAAACCTCTCTGATTTCACAAAGAACAGCCAGTTTATCTAGGATAAACTTAGATCAGTGATATTCCTGACTCTCAGATTCTTTTTTCCTATTAACAGAGTTGGCTTCTCATTCTATTCAAATATATTATGCATTTTTATAATTACAATTTTAAGTTAACTTTTTAAATTATAAGAGAAAACATGCTTGTTGTAGAGAACTTGAAAAATATGTGCAAGCAAAGAACATAAATATCTTTGTCTCTTTATTTTACCAAGGGCCTGCCTCCATCCCTCCTTCTCCCCCCCACACATACAAGAGTTGGGAGGGGAATGAAAATATAGGCATTTTAGGGGTGCCTAAGCAGCACAGTTAGTAAAACTTCGGACTCTTGGTTTTGGTTCAGGGTATGATCTTAGGGCTCTAATCTCAGGGTTGTGAGATTGAATCCCACAACAGGGTCTCCACTCGGCAAGGAGTCTGCTTGGGATTTCTCTCCCTCTCCCTTTGCCTATTCCACTCATGTGCACGCTCGCTTGCTCTCAAATAAACAATTTTTTTTTCAAATAAATAAATCTTAAAAAAGAAAGAAAATACAGGGATTTTATCATTTCACTTACTATTATATCCTGAATACTTCCCCATATCATGAAGACTTTGTTGAAATATCATTGTTAATGGCTATTACATATTTAATTATAATTTATCAAAGTACTTCTCTGCTGTTGGATACAGTTAAGTACTTCACAAGACACATAAACCATGATTTTTTTTTCATTAATTCCTGTTACTCCAGCTACGTTTCAAATGTTGGTGTTCCTCAGAAATCTATTTTTCACTTTTCTTTGTTATCTTTCTCCTTCGTCAGTTTTATCCATTTCCATTTTTTCCCAGCCCCTTGTATATGTTTCCCTATGTTCAGTCCTCTTTCCTGAGTCTGAAATCCTGTATCTTCTATCTCTTCATGATCTTTCCCTAGGCTTTCATGAGTAATGCAAACTTAAAATTAAGTCTTCAGATTTGATTCTCCTACAATATGCTCAATGTAACACCTCTTACCTGGTTATCCTAATCAGGATCTTGGAAATCTCAAATTCTTCTTTCTCATTGGGTTTGTACTTGTAATGCAACCGTCTGCCTTGGGGCAGGTGCCTAGTTACATGGTACATAATACGGTTGACTCTAACAGCAATGTACAGGGCAGGTTTTCTAAAAAATGGTTGAGGATATTATAGGTTCTGACTGGCATTTCTAACACAGTCCTTGAAAATGTTTTTGATCAAGCTAAAGAGAACTATGGTTATGATGGATATGTTACTTAAATTTTATATGTATCCTAATTTATATAGCATAAATATCACTGTAGAGATGTAGTTCACAAATACTTTTGGAATGTATTATGTGGAAGATTCATATTCTGTATTCTTGGGAAGTGTAGTTGCCAGTGAAGACGACTTTGGTTTATGTGAAAGAGTGGTGTAAAAATAGTGGGGAAGGCCTGAGTGTTATATTGAAGAGTTTGGCTTTCGGGGTTTTTATTTGTTTTGTTTTGTTTTTGTTAAGATAATAGAGAGCCACTAGCAGGTTTTCATAATTGGAAATGCTATGATAAAAAATTTTTTGAAAGAAGAATCTGGAGTAGAATGTGGGGTAGTTGAGAGACAGGAGATATATTAGAATTGCCTTGTGCTCCACGTCAGACTTTCTTGGCCTTTTTCCTCTAATTCCAGCCCCTGCTTCAGGGACCAGCTCTGCGCCTGTGCAAGTGGCACAGCCTTGTCTGTGGCACATACCCCATAACTCTTGCTTTGCCCCGGGGTTTCTCTGCTCTGGGCATGGCAGGCCTGGTGCGTAGTCAATTCTAGGCACTCATGCATGCACATCCCAGAATGTGGGGAAGTGAGACCTCCATGGAGCAACTTTGGACTACTGTGGGACGGAAGGCCATAGACAAATGCTTTCTGTTTTCTTCCCACAAGCAGATGGTGCATAGAGGCCTTTCATGAGATTTCTCAGCTGCCTCTATGAGACTGAGCGGCCAGTTGTGTCTGGAATGGCAGTATATGTTATAATGTGACCTCCTTGGCTCTCTTGCTCTCTGTCTTTCATGCCTGCTACTAAATAAACGACCTATGCCTGGCATGTTACTGCAGCCTGGTCTCTGGCAGAGCCCATGCTAAGGAAGGGAGGACATAGTTGCCCTTCTCCAGCAGGGTCTTCTCAGTCTATATCAGAATACCTTTACATTGCACTATCGCTTAAGAGTAACTGCTGTTTTTTTAAGTTACCTTTCTTATTTGTGTGACTACTTATGCATGATTCTCTTCCCCTATTTGATTATCAGATCCATGAAGCAAAAAAAGCATGTCTTTTATATACATTATTATATCCCCAGAAACTGATACAAATATTAAAGTAAAAAAAAAAAACAATGAATGATTTTAACACTTTCATTCAACTCAAGTTCTGCAGGCTGTGAGAAGCAAGACTATTCTACTTTTGCTTGGTGTGAAGTTTATTAAGAAGGATCTAACTTTATTTTTCTCAATATCCTGTGATTTTCTTGTTACGGAATGATAGAGAAATATATTTGACATTAATTAGGATAACACAGAATTTCATGAATCTTCTCGTTTATCATATTTATGATATTTTAATTTTTCCATCCCAGTTTTGTGTATTCCAAAGAAAATATACTCTCCCCGGTTCAAGGTTCCCAGACCCACACATGGTCTACCCTATGTCAGGGTGTCCCAAATTAAGCCAAGGGTTCTGTGACCTTCCATCCTGTCCTCATTCTAGAGGCTTCTTTGAAGATCAGTTGAGGCCCACTCAACTAATAAAATATATTTTAAAAAGTGGAAACGTGTTAAGTACCATTGTTCTTTTTACACTGACTTACACAGTCTATTATGGGAGGAATCATGAACCACATTTTACTGTTGAAGAAAATGAGGCTCAGAGAGATTAAGCAGACTGCCCAAGTTCACACAGCTAATAAGCCGTCTCCTTCCAGAGTCTGTGCTGTTAACAGTTGCATTTAAGAGCTGCTTGGATCTGCTAAATTTCCGTTTCTTGTGAGTGAACAGTGCCCTTTTTTTTTCTTGCCCTGAGCAGTCATCATTAATCCTTCAGGGCAGCTGAGAAGTATCTTAATCAGGGCCTCTGACCTTGTCATTCATTCTTTTTCTTACTGCTCAGTTCACCGCAGGCACCCTGAGGAATGGAAATGGAACTGCTTCAGACTTCAGAGGCGCAGACCCAACCAGAGACACTACCTAAAGATCTCACA
Organism: Lutra lutra; assembly: GCF_902655055.1. NCBI lineage: Eukaryota > Metazoa > Chordata > Mammalia > Carnivora > Mustelidae > Lutra > Lutra lutra. Next base: position 83,471,678 of record NC_062282.1, on the reverse strand, counting down.
GTACGTAATGCTTTTTCATATTAATGTTCCTTTTTTCTCTTTCTCTTCTTCCCTCCCTCTCTCCCTCTCTCCTCCCTACACTCTGTGTCCGCATCTGCCTGCCTGACTGGTTTCTTTACTTTGTGTGGAAGGAAAAGAGAAGAAGGACATCTTCATTAACTTTATTTTTGCTGAAATGCAAGTTTATTTAAAATTGACCTCTGAGGATTTATAGGAGTTTTTACCATTGGGCATTGCAATAATTTAAACTGTAGCTTCTCAGCATCGAATCTAAATCTATGGAAATAAATCATGGTGGAAAGCTCATTATTTCTTAATTATAGGACATATTAGTATCTAGCTTTAAGAATTCCCCGTGGATTAAAAGAACATCTTGGTTTTAGAGGAAAGTTTCCACTTAACCTTTCTGCTAGCTCGACATCAGCAAAGTATCATTATCGTTAGTTTAAAAATAAAAAAATGAAACAAACAGAAAAACACTCAGGAATGAAAAGACAGGCTTTGAACACTCCAGAGATGAGCCAGAGGAGAAACGGCAGTTGCTTTTTGTTAACAATTTTTTTTCTTATTTGGGGTAAGTCCCCAGGACGACTCATAAGATACTGTCTTGATGTTTTTTCAGGTAGAACTGTGGGTTCTAGAGGAAAATTAGGGTAAATTTCTAGAGGAAAATTAGGGTAAAGTTCATTCCAGTGTGGGTTGGGCTTCAGTAAGTACCTGCTATCTCAAAAACTCATGATCAGATATTGAATTTTACATATTTGAGTAACATATTCGGCATACTATCCAAATCCATTTGAGACTTCTCAGCTACACAAGGCTTAATATGCTCAAGTTGAGAACAGGGTATAATTTATTTTTTGAAAGATCATTTATTGATTTATTTCAAAAAGAGAGAGCAAGAGAGAGAGTGAGTGGGGGAGGGGAAAAGGGAGATGGATGGGGAGGGCGTCTCAAGCAGACTCTTTGCTGAGCACAGGGCCCAATGTGGGGCTCAATTCCAGGACCTATGAGATCATGACCTGAGCCAAAATCATAAGTAGGATGCTCAACTGACTGAGCCAGCCAGTTGCCCCCAAGATAGGGAATAATTTAAATACAGACTCCCTTTAGCAAGCACGGAAGTCCCTGTGTGAGAGAGCTGTCGGACTGTATCAAGCCCTTGACCCTTACTCCCATCTTGGGGAATATGTTCTCATAGCACCCTCTTCTCCTGTTTATCTTATTGTCTCTGTCAGTTTAGAGGGGAGAAGAGGATTGAATGAGCCAATTAGAAGTAAAATAAATATAACAGAAAGGTTGGGAGTGAAAGGAAGGAGAAAAAGCAAGGGGACCAACAAACAGGACCCTTAGGACTCCAGAAAAACGCATGATCTCCTTTTTGAAGCTGTAGGAAAATGAAGCCTTTGTGAAATAATAACAGTGCTAAGAGTAACAGTAACAACTGGCATCTGTGTAGTATTTGTCTGCAAGTCATTAATCAAACCATATAAATAACAAAGTGTATATTCCTAAGTGGAAAGAGACCAGTTTGAAAAGGCTATATGCCATATGACTCCCACTACATGACACTGTGAAAAGACGAAACTATAAAGACCAAAGAAAGATCATCGGCTGCCATGAGTTTGGGGCAGAGGGCAGGGACGAAGCGGTGAAGTGAGGAAGATTTTTAGGGCTGTGAAACTGTACTGAGAAATACTGTAATGGTGGATGGATGTTACACATTTGTCCAAACTCATATAATGCAGAGTGAACCCTAATATAAACTATGGATTTTACTTAACAATAATATATCAACAGTGGCTCATCTGTTGTAACAGATACACCACACAATACAAGATGTGAGTAAGGGAAGTTGGCAGGGGAGCGAGGTGGTGTATTGGACTGTACTTTCTGCTCCGTGTTTCATAAACTTGAAACTGTTGGAAAAAAATAAAGTCATCTACTACTGCTGCTACTACTACTACTACTACTGAGAAAGAGCTCTTTGAGGAGGGCACTAAGTTAGCATAGTTTTTTAGGTGAGGAAACAAAGATGCAGACTTGCCCATTTCCCCACAATGAACCAGGACTTGAATCCAAGTGTATATGACTAGGCTCCTCTTCTTATATCCAGTGAGATAAAAAATGCCTCATTATTCCTTCACACTAATTTCTAACCTCGCTACTCTTCTCTCTTTCCTTAGCTACCAATGGCTTCATTATTCCTGTGGGCATTTGGAATGAGAACCTTAGGAATACATGTCTTCTTTTTCTCTCTCTTACAACCCTTCAGCTACAGTCATGCATCACATCCATGGACCCTCCTCCTCCTCTGTTTCTTGGTCCCACCTTGTCCTTTCACCTTTTCTAGATGGCTGGCTGTCCCTGCCTTGGTCCGCACAGATTCTCCATTTCTTCTTCTCCCTTTCTCTTGCTTCTTAAGGACTTCCCCTGCCTTTGGGCTCATGATTTCTCTTTGCTCTCCTCTCATTTCCCCCATACTAACTCAAGACTGATCATTCTAACAATTATTCAGCACCAAGCAGGCTCTTAACGTTGAGTAAACAATAAATATTTTTATGAGGATGATGATGGTGATGATAATGATGATGACGATGATAGCATTGAGAAAGATAATGTAATTGTTAACGTCTTTCTTCAAGTTTATCTCCCAAGATGGCAAAACAAAAGTGGGGTGTCAGTCTGAACAACGACAGCAGGTTTGACCATTTGAGTACTTGTGCTCTTCTCTGTCCTGATTTGGGAAAGAAAGCTTGGCCTAACATCTGCATTTGTTTTTCATTCTCTTAGTCGTGCTCACACTTCCTCCTTAAGTAGTTGGTTTATTAAAGTCTCTTCATTTGAGTCTTCTGGGTGAAGTCTGTTCCTGCTGGCATTCTTAGTAATAAAGAGGGTACTCAATGCATATTTCCCAAACCAACTGAGAAGTGAAAGCATTTCTCTCTTTAGTGGTTCTGTTTTGTATTTGTCCACTGAGCACAAAAATCATACAACAGTAACAAAAAAGTTGAAATGCCTTTCGCTTTGTACTCTAAATTTCTCTTTTGTGTTTTGATTGGAAATAAGAATATTCCAAATATTCTTATGGCAAATACTCTTATAGTCCAAATATTCAAATATTCTAAATATTCTTATTACATTTTCAAGAAAGTATGATTTTCTTTTAAATGCATGATCATTTACAAGTTTTTCTTTTATCTGTGTGATTTCATAAAAAGGTCTTTTAGCTGCTCTTCCTTTTCTAGAGAATTATATCTAAAATGGAATAATGAAAATAAATGGGAAACAATATTTAAACATATAAATGTATGTTACATAGCTCTTGCTCAGGAAGACAAGCAGAGGTTAAGTCATGCCATTTAAAGACCAAAAAGCCCTTGCTAAATCACATTAGTTGTCTAAAAATTAGTTTTATTTACTCTTTTCTGTAAATAGTAAGCTACTAGAGTAGGACTTGGTAAACCTTTCGTATTTCAGATATTCTCACTGAAATTACTGGATTAGGTTTTAACCCATTGCTCATTAAGTGATTCGTTTGTCCTTTCCTGTGATATAAACCGGGGTTAATTCAGATGCAACCTGTTGTTCACATTTTTCTCTCCCAGGCATATCTGTAACTGTTACATTGACTAATTTGATCATAGCTGTCTCTTGAAGCATTTTCAGAATATTCATAGCATGAAAACTGAAACCACACAATACTTAGTGAGTGATTGCTTGAATTGCCTTATAACTTTATCCAGGTAACTCTGGACAAGCCCTTTAACTTTTCCAGATTTAAGTGTCTTTGTGGGGGTGCTGATAATAGCTTCCTCTATGCAAAACACATTGCACAGCAGGATGCAAATGTGAGGGGATAGCGATTTAATTCTATATTTAGAAAGATTCATTTGACAGTGTTATTTAATATCTTATAGTCCCTCCAGAGTCAAATACTCTGGGAAATATTTCAGCTAGTCTCAACTGGAAGCTCTAACCTAGAAAACAAATCATGTGTTTAATATTTCAATAAATTTTTGCCTCAGCACTCATGAAATGACATATATATGTTTTTATGTATAGTCTACATTATCCTTGATATCCTTTTTCCTTCCCCTTCCTGTGGTAACAAATAACATTTTTGCAAAACGAACAGTACCCCAAATTGAGGATTTTTCTTTCATGTTTGTTTTCCTCAAGAGGAAAACATTGAAATACTTCCCTGTTTGGTATGACTTTGCTTTAGACATTTTAGAACCATTATAGGGAAATTTCCGTCATTGGTGTTGCTTTTTTTTTTTTTTTTAATGCAATAGCCTTTCTTTTTTTTCCTTCCTTTTTCCTAAAGAATGTTTCCTCCTGGATTTTCTCAGCTACTTCAGTGGTATTTATGGTCCAAATGTTACAGTAAATGCAAGAAAACAATGTTCACCAGTGAAGTTAAGAGGGGATATGAGGTATCTGTGTTTTTAAGTTGAGTAAACCCATTTGGCTGTATTGACATTAACTTCTGTTGCTTGGAGTCAAATGGGGAATCTAAGAAAGAGATGAGATAAATTACCTTCTAGATGGATAAATGACCCTTGAATTCATATATTATCAAGTTGTAGACTCTCTGCAGCAAATTTTTTATTCTGAACTCCTTTCATCTATCCTCCCATCATATTTTGAGTTCAAAATTCTCTCTTATTTAAAACAGACAGTACCTGATAAGAGAATAATAATAGGCAACTCTGTTAGTCCAGAAAGGCTAATTGCTGTAACAGGAGCAACAAACCATTTTAACACAATGGGGCACCTGGGTGGCTCAGTGGGTTAAGCCTCTGCCTTCGGCTCAGGTCATGATCTCAGGGTCCTGGGTTCGAGCCCCACGTCGGGCTCTCTGCTTAGCAGAGAGCCTGCTTCTCCCTCTCTCTCTCTGCCTACTTGTGATCTCTGTCAAATAAATATTAAAAAAAAAAGAAGAAGAAATGTAACACAATGTACATTTATTTCTCACTGATGTACTGACAGTTCATTGTGGTCTGTGCGGGGGGAGCTCTTGTTCCCTACCTTCATTCATAGATCCAGCCTCCTTCCATCCTGTGGTTCTACCTGCTCTAGATCCTTGGAGTTTTCTCTCTTCAGCTCGCTGATGGGGAAATGGATGAAAATCATGTCCTAAAGGTATATGTGGGTCAAGCCAGTAAGTGACGCATACCAGTTCGTTTCACATTCTAGTCTCATGGGCATACCTAATTGCAAGGGACGCTAAAAAAATAATTCAGTGTGAGAAAGAAGGAAAGAATGTGTAGCATTTATTAAATGCCTACAAGTGCCAGGTAATATTCTGAATTCATTTAATGGATCAATTCATGTAATCCTCAGAAACAGTCCTAAGAGACAGATATTTTGATTATCCTGTTTTCCAGATGAGAAAACTGAAGCATGATGAAGTTATGCTGAAATTTTAATGAAGTTATATAATATATGTACTATATATATATATATATGTATATATATATATAGACTACTTGATTGAGGAACAGAATTAGTGAAGAGCTGAACCAGGATGTGGGATCAAGTAATCTGACTTGAGAACTCACTTTTTTTAAAATAAGATTTTATTTATTTATTTATTAGAAAGAGATAGAGGGAGGGAGGGAGGGAGGGAGGGAGGGAGGGAGAGGGAGGAAAAGCAGGGAGACTAGCAACAGGCAGAGGGAAAAGTAGGTTCCCAGTGAGCGAGAAGCCCTATGAGGGGACTTGATTCCAGGACCTGGGATCATGACCTGAGCCAAAGGCAGAGGCTTAATGGACTAAGCCACCCAGGCGTTCTGCAAACTCCCTTCTTACACAATCTGCTTTTATACACCTAGACAGTGTTTATAGACTCATGTTCTTGTTCACTAAATGTAGGAAATAAATGAATATTGAAAAGATGTTTTCCTCATCATATAGGCTTATATAATAATAATACCTAGGATTGGCACAGTGAGTGTTCAAGGTGAGTCCAAAAAGAAATTTAGGCTTAAGCATCAGGAGCTTTTAAAATGGTCTTTCCTGGGGCGCCTGGGTGGCTCAGTGGGTTAAGCCGCTGCCTTTGGCTCAGGTCATGATCTCAGGGTCCTGGGATCGAGCCCCGCATTGGGCTCTCTGCTCAGCAGGGAGCCTGCTTCCTCCTCTCTCTCTGCCTGCCTCTCTGCCTGCTTGTGCTCTCTCTCTGTCAAATAAATAAATAAAAAATCTTTTTAAAAAAAAATAATAAAATAAAATGGTCTTTCCTAGGGCATCTGGGTGGTTCAGTCCTTTAAGCGTCGGCCTTTGGCTCAGGTCCTGTTCTCGGGATCCTGGAATAAAGCCCAAGTCAGGCTCCCTGTTCGGCAGCAGGTTGTCTGTTTCTCCCTCTCCCTCTGCCCCTGCCCCCCACTGGTGCCTCCATCTCTTATAAAGAAATAAATAAAATCTAAAAAAATAAAATAAAATGGTCTTTCCCTTTGGCCAAGCAATTCTCCTAGTTTCCTTGCATTCTGAAATGAATGCAAGAAGTGAGGATGAAGATCATTATCACAATGTTGCTATTTAAAATAGCAAATATTTGGGAAAAAATCTAGCTGTCTGACAATAAATACAAATTAAATAAATTTTGAGATATATGCAATGGATTATTCTGTAGCCACTACAGATGGGAATATACATGAATATTTATAACATAAAATATATTTATTTACTATTCATAAATAGTACATAAGTCACAAAATAACACATACATCAGGAAATGTATTTTTAAAAGTGTGTATTTGCATATGAAAACCTCAAAAAACAAATAACAAAATACTAATGTTGTTTAACTTTAGGTGGTAGAATTTTTGATTTTTAAAATTTCTGCTATTTTTTTCTAACTGGTCTGTGAAAACATGTTTTACTTGTATAACGAAAAAAGAGAAAGCGATAAATTAGGAAGTTTAAATTAAGAAAGAAGATATACTCACCTAACATGAAGGGTGATGGAGAGATGTACAAAAACCCCACAGAACTTTAGGCCATTCCAAGGGATAGTCAATTATAATAATTTTCATGCATTCCGTGCATGCTCACTCATCCCATTACATGTAAGATGCCTACTCTGTGTGTCCCACTTTGGCAGGAGCCAGGATATGGTAATAAAAAGGACACAGGCTGTGCCCTTAGAGAACTAACTTAGCAGGATAGGAAAAGGGCTTAACATGCCCCTAGCCTGAGAGAAGAGAATTTATAGATAGGTTTTGCTGAGGGTGACAGTTTTATGTGACATAATTTTGTACAAATTGTGTATAATACCCAACACAATTATCTGTCATTATCAACTTTAAATCATTCATTGGCAGAAAAATTAGATTCTTGTTTTTTTAGGTTCTTAAATTCCTTTACCTTAAATGCCTGGGAAAATTCTAAAGAAGCTTCTAGATGGACATATTTAGCAAATCAAAGGGCCAGTTGAGTAGGACAGCATCTTATAAAATTTCTTAAGGACTCATTGTTTAAAATCTGAAATAGCTCCATGGGCAACTTATTGGGAAGACCTGAATCAAAACTAAAATTCCAATTGCCATGGTTCACATTCGAGTTTCTGGAGAGCGAGGCAACAATTTGATTTAATTCAGTTCAACACATATTTATTGTAATTGCATTATAATATTTATCATAATTGCATTATAGCATTTACCATGACTTCAGGAGGAAACTCTGTAATTAGAGACCTCTGCAGTCAGTCATTTTCGACTTCCTTCAAAGTGCAGAATACCTCTGAGACTCTGCGGACCGGACCTGGAATACTGCATTGTAATTGTCTCTTTATCCCATTAGACTATATCCTTGAGGCAAGAGACAGTGGGCTCCCACCACCCAGTGTGATTCCTGGAATATGGTAAGCCCTCAATAATTACATTCTGGGAAAATATACTCTTCATTCTCTTGCTCCTTTTTAACATTTAATTGCTCATTAATATTTCTTGGCTAGACAAGGGGAGAATCCTTGGTCAGCTATAAACATTTAATAAGATAGCTGAAGACATTATAATGGGAATTAGAAAGTTATAAAATAATTTAAAGATTAGTACTTGTCCTCATAGGGCTCACACTCTCATTAAAATGATGCACAGAGCCCTAGAAAAAATATTAAAGATGCTTACAGCATGCTACTGAAAAATGAGCATTAATATGTAGATGTATAGTCATACCTTGGTTAATATAAACTAGTATCAGGAAATCAAACTTAACAAAGCAGATGGAAGTGGTTATTAGATAATTAAATGACTTTTTTATTATAGAAAAATGATTTCGTATCGGGCTTTCTTTACATTGGGAGTGTCCTGATTAATTTTAACTCTGAATTATTTTACGCTTAAAAATGCATGGACTGTGTAGCCGAGCATTGATGTGGACTGTGGGGGTGGATGGCAGCGGAGACCTTTCACATAATGAGAATATAAGAAATGGTCAGATATGGGTGTAGCTATTGTGGGAGTGTAATTTTGCAAATAATTTAAAAGAAGTCAAGAGAAAAACCCATTTCTTTCATTTAGTCATGTATTCATCCAACAAAATCTATTTCGTACATATCTGGCATGGAGGAGAAAGACAAGTAGAGATAGGAACCATCTAAGTAAGTGCATTTAGTTCTACACAGATATATTTATTTTGCTTCATTGAAGTTGACATATTCTTTTAGGAGTAACAAAGTTTCCTGAAATCTGATAGCACTGAATTAAATCAAGAGTTGAAGAGTGTTAACTGGTGGAAGGAGCATCGGGCTGACACGGCAAGACTGGGTTTTGAATCCTAGCTCTGCTTCTTGGTTGAGCAAAATAACTCATGCCTGGGGCCCAGCTTTCTCATCTGTAAAATGGAAATGATAATAACCACTTATATGGCTAATAGAGATAAGCATTAAGTCTCCCCTGATAGCACCCTGGAACATAGAGATACAGGGCAAACATGACTTACCTCCTTTTTTCTTCCTCATTTAATTTGTAATGTCACTCTCCTCCTAGCAGGCCAACGGAGAGGCGTGGGAAAATGTACTTGTAGTGACCTGTAGATGGCGCTCTAACAATGTGAGAGTGAATTGTTGGAGGGTGGCTTTTTGTGAGGAATATGGCATTCGCTGGGGGCTGCCTGATTACTACATGAAATATGTTTGTGGTCCACAGTTTATATACCAGCCTAACTCTGAATGAGCTAGTAGAATTGGCAGAAATAGGGTTTTGTGGAGGTACCTATACTTGTTTTTGCTCTGTGAAGAGATATAGGTACTTTATGTCAGACCAGTTAGAGTTAATAAAATGGATCACTTCTTTCAGAAGTATAGGAAGGAGTAATCAGAGAGGAAGAGCACATGGGCCAGTCATCCAAGGAAAAAGGATGAGCGTTTACACTGACTTTTTTTTTTTTTGAGCTTTAATTTTTATTTTTTCAGCATAACAGTATTCATTATTTTTGCACCACACCCAGTGCTCCATGCAATCTGTGCCCTCCACAATACCCACCACCTGGTGCCCCCAACCTCCCACCCCCCACCCCTTCAAAATTCCCAGATCGTTTTTCAGAGTCCATAGTCTCTCATGGTTCACCTCCCCTTCCAATTTCCCTCAACTCCCCTCTCCTCTCCATCTCCCCTTGACACTGACTTTTTTTGTTTTTAAACTGGTGGTGGAAAAAAGCCAGCTTCATTTACCACCATTCTCCCAGCTACCACAACCAGAGTTGTGAAATTTCAGTGAGAGGTAACAAGTATTTGGAAAGATCTAGAGGAAGACAAAGAATAGTGGGGAAAACACAAATTTTCTTTCTTTGAAAGGGTGGAAGGGTGGGCTACATTGAGGCTCTAGACCAGCAAACACGTCACCTGTGTCATTACCTTTCATTTCCATGCTAAAAACAGACATAACTAATGGATTATGCTGATGTTCCCTGTTGATGTTGGAGTACAGAAATGTTCTTGTTGGAAGGAAGGAAGGAAGGAAGGAAGGAAGGAAGGAAGGAAGGAAGGAAGATAGATTACAAAATCATAGGAGTTGACATACAGAATGAAAATATATCAGCCCTAGGCATATATAGCCATCCTACTCAAAGCTGGTTTCCCTTCTTTCCTTCCTCCTTCCCTCCTTCCCTTCTCTTTCTCTCTCTCTCTTCTTGTTTGATTTTTCCCTAGATGGCTAGCACCAAAAATCTAAAGAGTTCTCTTAGAAGGTATACTATTCAGATTTGTGGCAGTAATACACAGTCCCACTCTCTTAGTGACTTATAATGCCACTTTATTTCTCACTTACATTATATGTTGTTGTGGCCTTGCTTCTCATTTTTCATCTCTGCATTGTAGGAACCAAGGTAAAAGAACAGACCCAGTTTAGCAACAGGGCTAGCAGAAAAAAAGCAGTGCTTCCTAATTCCTTTTCTCTAACGTGGTGTATGTCAAAATCACTCACATTCTTTTGGTCCAAGCATATCACCACAAGGCCAACCTCAGTATCAACAAGGCGGCATGATACTGAAGCAGACAGGACAGTGGCTTAGGCTGTATCTTCCTCTTATAGGGAAGAGGGGACATAGTGACCCAGGGTTCACGGAAAATTCTTTCCTTGTGATTTACCAGGGCAGCTTAAAGCATCTTCTGGACCATAGATGGTGACTCAGTACCTTTCAGGTTCATAAACCCTTTTAGGTTGCCATGAAGAAAGACAAAAGCTACAGAAAGGTGAAGTCAAACATCTTCTAGCAAATCAGTCTACTTCTTAGATAGTGGGATAGCCTCTTCTCTTTGGTCAACTTCTGACTAGTAGGATGATTTGATTAGACCAGATAACTCAATCTAAAATTCTTTATATGATTGGGGCGCCTGGGTGGCTCAGTGGGTTAAGGCCTCTGCCTTCAGCTCAGGTCATGGTCTCAGGGTCCTGGGATGGAGCCCGCGTTAGGCTCTCTGCTCAGCAGGGAGCCTGCTACCCACCCCCGCCATCTCTCCCCCCACCCCGCCCGCCTGCTTCTCTACCTGCTTGTGATCTCTGTCAAACAAATAAATAAAATCTTTAAAAAAAAAATAAAATAAATAATAAAATTCTTTATATGATTTAAGCCCTGGCCCTTGCTCACCCCCTTAGCCTCCTATTTCATCACTCTTTACCAGAACCTTTATGATCCAGACAAAAAAAAAAAAAAAAAACACACTATGAGGGGTCAGGAACACACCATTTTTTTTTAACATATTGTTAAAAAATTCAACTGAGTGTATTTAAATCTAACTGGCTTTATTCAGTGATTCATTAATTAGGCAGCATTCCATCTAGCAGACAGGAAGGTGCTCTGAGTTGCTGTACAAAATGAAGAGACTTTTATAGGCAGAAGGGAGAGGGACAAGGTAGTTATTACACAAGCAAAAAGCAGATTGGTTGTGGCAAGGTCACCTTCCTTTAGGGAATGGGCATGGCAGGAGTCTGTCAAGCGGATTACCTCACTAGCCTGACCAGGTAATTCCAGATTGAGTGGTTTAAGATTCTATTCCTGGGAGAAGCTGAAACTGTAAATTAGATATTAAGTCCTTTCTTTCTTTTTTTCTTTCTTTCTTTTCTTTTCATTCTCTCTCTCCCTCTCTCTCACTCTCTTTCATCTACAATAGACCCTTCACTTTGCTGGAATTCACTTCCTCCTATGAAAGACTTATGCACAATTTATCACATGAACATATATATACACTTAAATGTGGTTTCTATCTTTTACCAGCCCCTAGGATGGTAAATGTACCCCGTTACTTTTTGCCAAAATAAAATCAGATCTTTATAAACAAACAAACAAAAAAATGACCATGGATGTCAATCCCTAAAGAAAGAAACTAGAGTTTCTGCCAAAGAACAAAGAAGCATGCTCTTTTTAATCCTAATTTTCCATTCTTACCATGTCAGTTTGCATGTCGCTGATTTGGAAGGAAAGTAGATTTTCCTTGATGCCTGCAGGCCCAGGCTGATTCCAGAACCTGCTTTGGGCTTGTGTGCACCTAGAGGAGTAAATATATCCTATGCTTGAGTTGACCAATGAGTAACAGTCATATAGTTCTGGAGAAACTGCACACCTTACCCAAAGAAAAGAACATGCTGGGGTTATGGGATTGAAGGGCTGTCACCCTACCATAAGAGCACTAGCCCATGAGCCCCATTTCTTGACTACATTCTGAAGACTAAGTCTTTGACATTCAGTTTATATACATACTTATGTAGTGATGTCAAGGAAGGGGACTGTTCAGTGAGACTCTGAGTGCCACGGTCACTAGAAGCTATGACTCCATCATAACATTCTTGTCCTATTAGTTTTCTTTTCTGTTCTTTTTTCTTTTTTACCTTTTCATACTGCCTTTCCTCTTAGTTAACTGCTGGAAGGTTGGGATTGTTACTTTTGATTTTGGCAAACCCATAAAGAGGAACATTCCCAATGTGCTGGAGGGCTAGGAACAGAACAGATACTGAGGCCATCTGTCACACAAATATACTTTGCCTTAGCCTAAATCCTCTTCATCCTCAGGTCTTAGCTTTATCAATATGTTCCTGTGTCATTCTGAGCTGGGTACCCAGCTTTGTGTTTCTATGTGCATCTTGTACTCTGAAAAAGCAGACTGAATTCTTGAGGCAACGACGTCTTTAGTTATTGACATTTCTTCAGTGCTTGACACAGGTTTGGGTATAGATAGGGCCTAAGCAAGTATTTATGGAAGAGTTAGAATGAATGCTTCTTTCTATCTGGGAGCCAAAGAAAAGCTTTAAATAGGTCTAGGCCACCAAGAAAATTGTAACAGGAATTGGGAGCTTCTTGTTAGGAAGTACTCTGACCCAAGCAGACGTGTTCGAGGAGGCAACATTTTCATCACTCTGGGCTTGCCCTTCCTCCTTACAGAGGCTTTCTGGTATGGTGGGCAAGAAGAGACCATGGCGCACATACCTGTGAGGAGTTGTCCCTTTACCTTTGATGAGCAGTAAGAACTTCTTGGGAAAGTTGTCTTAGAAGCTGTGGATCTCAGTTTTCTCAGCTATAAAATGGGGGAAGTAATAACACCTCCCTCATATGGCTGTTGTGAGACATAAGTGAGATTTTAAGTGATTGGGCCTTGGTAAACACTCAGTCATTGTTAACTGTTATAATCAATATTGCTATTCATTTGTATTTCTTCTGATTTTGATTATGAAAATAAGAAGAGACAAGAGAATGAAGCAGAGTGATACGCAGTATCTGAGCAGATTTTAAAAGGCCATGGAATTAAAGATTGTCAATAACTCATCTTCTTTTGCTTATAAACTCCCATTCCCATCAACACATTAAGTATAATCAATATAAATGTAATCACCTCTCAAACAGGATGGTCTATTTGCTACTCACTTTGCAGAGAAGTAACCTAAACTTAAATGTGAAGACACAGAAAGCAGTATAGATAGTGAATGTTGTTATCAGCCCTCAAATCCCAAGGTTGGTTGTATTTTATTTTATTTTATTTTTTTTAAAGATTTTATTTATTTATTTGACAGAGAGAGATCACAAGTAGATGGAGAGGCAGGCAGAGAGAGAGAGAGAGGGAAGCAGGCTCCCTGCTGAGCAGAGAGCCCGATGCGGGCCTCAATCCCAGGACCCTGAGATCATGACCTGAGCCGAAGGCAGCGGCTTAACCCACTGAGCCACCCAGGCGCCCGGTTGGTTGTATTTTAAAAGCACTCTTGCAGTCATCAAAAGAAATGAAATCTTGCCATTTGCGATGACGTGGATAGAACTAGAGGGTATTATGCCCAGTGAAATAAGTCAATCGGAGAAAGACAACGATCACATGATTTCCCTGATATGAGGAAGTGGAGAGGCAATGTGGGGGGTTTGGGGGGTAGGAAAAGAATAAATGAAACAAGATGGGATCGGGAGGGGGACAAACCATAAGAGACTCTTAATCTCACAAAACAAACTGAGGGTTGCTGGGGGGAGGGGGATAGGGAGAGGGGGGTGGGGTTATGGACATTGGGGTGGGTATGTGCTATGGTGAGTGTTATGAAGTGTGTAAACCTGGCCATTCACAGACCTGTACCCCTGGGGCTAATAATACATTATATGTTTATAAAAAAATTTAAAAAACTAAAAAAAAACACCTTATTCTGAATTAGTATTAATCAAAAAAAAAAAAGCACTCTTGCTTCATTAATCTGATTTTTTAAAAGCAAGGAGAATTTGACTGTTAATTATACCTAATGCTTTGAGTTAGGGTAGCTTGTAAGAAACTGGCATTTGGCCTTGTTAAATAAAATTTGTTTCCTTTGTGATCACACAGTAGTAGGTGATCTTAGATGTCTTTGCCACAGCAGAGATGTTGAGTGTCCCTGAGGAAACAGGTAACCAGGGTCTGAGTGTACTCCCTCCTTGCCGTAAATGGACTAGTGTGTATTGAGATATGCTGGACCAGTGGCTTCTCTTTCAGGAAACAAAAATGCTTTTATCTGATGAGCTGGAGAAGAGTGGGAAGAGATGACTGTGTTCTGGGTTTGATTTCCCATCACTGAGGACTTTCAATGTCCAACAGGATCCTAAGTAGCTACTGCCTCCTCCTAGTCTGTCTTCAGATGCCAGAGAGCTGATAGTGTTAGTATCACTGAGAAGTTGGAATTGCCCCAGGAAATGTTGTATCCCAAGACAGGAAATAGGCCTGCGAGGCAAGGAGAATTCCTACCAGCAGTAACTCTGTGTGCGCGGTCAAAATTTGATCTTCACATCTTGTTGGGGAGTAGAGGAGTGGGAACCTGGCTTAGATTCTGTCCTTTGTTTTAGCAGAAATAACACTGATTTTGAAATCACATGGACCTATGTTTATATGCTCACTCTTGAACATGTGATCATGAATAACTTAAGTTGACCTTTTTAAGCTTCATTGTTAAAATTAGTGGTATATATAAGTCATCTTCTAAAGTGCCTGAAAGATGTTAAATACTTCAGAAATGGTAATTTTTACTATTTTATTAGCAGTATTAGTAGTACATATAGTAAAATGTACATATGCACATATATATGTACATTTATATTTTAGATAGATAGTTCATTTTGAAACAGTGGAGACATGTATATTGTAATAATAGTAAGAATAAATTACATTGAGTACCTAGTTCGTGATGGCCTGTGCTAATCTCTTTATAAGCACTATCTCACTTAGTTTTTACTCTAATAAAACTTTAAGAGGTGGATTCTATTTTATTTTAAATGTAAGAAATTGAGGGATGAAGAGTAAATTACTGAACAATATGAAGAGGTAGTATAATTGTCTGAGAAATCTGAGAATCTGTGATTTGTTGTGGTGGCATGGAGGTTATTTTTCCAGCATTTCATATGTACTTAGGAGGGAATAGAGAACCCATGAGACAGACCCCAACTACCAGAATACCAGTCCATTTCAGAGACAAAAATACATGTCCAAATAATGAGTGATCAAGCCTTGTAATTAGTGGTCATGATGTTACAAGAAATAAAAACTGTCAACAGTAGGGCTTCTCCTCCTCTTCCTTCTTCATCCATTCTCTCCTCTACTAAGTAATTATTTCATCTATTCATTTTGTGCTTAAGTCAGTGCTAGGTACCAGCATGGGATCTGATTTTGGATGGTTTTGTATGGTTTCTGGTTTTGGACGGCTTATTAGCTGGCTCACCTCAAGTGACTCACTGAACTTCTCTGAGGCTCAGTTTCTCATCTACCAAATGCAGATAAGAACAATATCATTCATCTTTATTATTATGAATCATATTATGTATGTCAGCATTATTGTGAGGAAAAGATGTATTTCAAGAACTTAGCACAGCTTATGAAACACAATGTACACTTTATTATCACTCTTGTACTTTTGAAAAAATACTTCCACTCTTCTGGGGTTGCGAGGCTTCTCAAAGGGTGTCACTCAGCATAACTGAGAATGTCTTTTGGATCCCTTACACCTCTATACAAGATACTAGTGTTCTGATGGTTTCAGGACAGATTCTAAAAGAGCCTGATCTATTAGTTAGGATGGTGTATATATGAGTGTGTGTGTGAATGAGTGAGTGAGAGAAAGAGAGAGATTCATTAGTTGATTTTTCATTGCACTGAGCATCCTCAAAGGTCCAAGCAGCATATGCAATACAAAACACTGGCAGGAATATTTATCTGGGGGTCCATGTGTCTCCTCCATCACCCCACAGAGAGAATTTTTAGCAGATCTTGACCTTAACTGTCCTGATGTGTGGAAATAAGAAGTCTCCTCCTCTCTTGAGTTTTCCCTCCAGGAATAACTTAGCTGTCTCTTGTTCTACTTCTCCCACCAAGATGTCAATACATTGATTTCAGCTTAGTAGAGAGGAGAAGGCTGCAAAATTGAACATGCTCAAATAAAGTGTGGGGGATTAGAAGGACGACAGTCCAATGCTATTGTATCCTTTGAAGCTCTCCAGACACAAATCTAGTGGGTGGCCAAACTGTCCGTAAGAGGTAGAACTGTTTAAGCCTGTTAGATCTTTTCACAAACTGTCCTGAAATTGCCAGTGACAATTTCAAACCATTATTTAAATCCTTTCAATAATTATAATGCCTTGCATTATTCCTTGTTACTTGACTATCTGACTCTCTCCTCCGAGGTAGGCCAGAGATAATGGCATGCATGGGATTAGCATTGTATTCAGTTTAAGGAATGGATCGTCTTATAGAGCTGCCCTGACATGATACACAGAATAAGGCAAAGTCCTAGAAAAGACCCTGTGGTGATTTTAATTTAAAATAGGGCAACAAACGGTTTGAGACCCTTCCCTCCAAAAGGTGAAGCCCAATTCCCCTCCTCTTAAGTGCTGGTTATATTTAGGGACTTCCTTCTAGCAAATAGAACATGGACAAAGTGAAGGTATGTGATGTTTGACATTAGGATATATAAGGCATTGTGGCCTCCGGCTTGTCTTCTCTCTGGGTGAAGCCAGTCAGCACATCACAAAGATATTCAGCTGACTTATGGCGTGAGGAACTGAGGCCTGCTAACAGTCCCGTGAGTACGCCACCTTGGAAGTGAAGCTGCCAGTGCCATTCTGGCTTTCAGGTGACTGTAGCTCTGAAGGACATCTTGGGGGTACTGCTTCATGAACAACTCTGAGCCTGAACCAGTCATTGACACTGTTCCTGAATTCCTGACCCACAGATACTGTGAGATAAAAAATATATTTATTGTATTAATCCAAGTTTGGGGAATTGTATCACTCAGCAATAGCTAACTAATACTGGTTCTTTTTAGCAAAACTTTCAAAACACTCGCCATTTCAAATAGGTGTTTTTTGGTTTTTTGGGTTTTTTTTTTTTTTTTGAAAGCATAAAATAGACTCATACAAAGAAGTTGGTAGAAGCTGCTGAAGTAGACACTGCATGTTTTCTTGTTAAGATCTCTAGCTTCTAATTTATTTTTCCTGGCCTGCCTCTGAGATCGCGTTCTGGGGATAGAATCACTCTGTGGCAAGCATGGAGGAGGGAATACTTGGGAGGCCCAGCTGGTTTTATGAACAGGTGAGGCTTTCCTTATCTTTACCTGATGGGTCTAGTATTCTTGCTCTAATAAGAATCCTTTAGTTTAAATAACATATATCTCTTTTAACTTATGTGCTTGGTACATAACATTATTATGTTTGCTTTCAATAAATTAATAAAAATCAACCTAATGGTCTTAATAGAAAGGATTAAGTCCAATACTGAGATCGGGATCTAATCCTTAATACCTGAGAAAGATTTGGGGGAAGAGCCTGTTTTTGAGTAGAGAGCTCTCTATGGACTATAGAAGGGACACAGTGAGTGGAGATTAGCTGGGTAGAAAGAATTATTTCTTAGACATAAATACTAGTGCAGTTTCTGTGTTCTCTGAAATACCCCTTCCATTATTCTTACTTATTGGGTGATATTGTAGACAGAAACTTGGTCTTGAAGTGAAGAGGTTTGGCTTATAGTCCTGCCTCCAATCAGAGATAAAGTTAAATTATGAAATAAATTTTTCTCCAGAGATTTCTTTCCCCCCTCCACTTCTTTAATGCAGCAGGGGAATAGTCTTGTAACTGAAAGACACATTTTCAAGGAAACTGTACCAAAAATGGGCTCTCATAAGATAATAATTGGAATGCATTTTTTTAAATAAAGGTTTTATTTTTTGACAGAAAGAGAGAGATCACAAGTAGGCAGAGAGGCAGGCAGAGGTAGAGAGGAAGGGAGGCAGGCTCCCCACTGAGCAGAGAGCCCGACTCGGGGCTTGATCCCAGGACCCTGGGATCATGACCTGAGCTGAAGGCAGAGGCTTTAACCCACTGAGCCACCCAGGTGCCCTGGAATGCATTTTTTGATCTTGAGGAGGTTGCTTTTGTTCCCAGGAGTTATGTTATAATCAAATTAATTCATCTTTGGAGTGAGACCAGTGGATGAAAAGGTCTGTAAAGTACAAGTTGTTGTTAAAGTTTACAAGATAAAGTGCCTGTTGTTTTGGGAATCAGTCCCAGAGCTCAATGTTTTCACATAATCTTATATTGTGGGTAATTGTATACAGACATTAACTTGATAAAGATAATTACAAGAATCTATCATTGCTGGGGTTTTGATTTATTTGACTGTGAACTTTTAGGAACTTTGGATTAGATGATTAACTTATACTGGGGATTAATTTGTTGATGAGTGCCTGAAATAGTTACTGAAATTAATACAGAACACGTTTTTACCTTTTCACAATGAATTTGTTTGATTAACAGTACTGTATTTATTCAGTTGGGGATCTTAAATGCCAGATGCAAATTTCAAATAATCACTTGAACAATCGAGTTCAAATATTTAACAGATCAGTGCAGAAGGGATTAAGTGGGAAATATACTTTAAAGGACAAGTGAGTGAGTTAGAGACAGAAGTCAAATGAAGAACAGGTATATTTTAACTATTTCAGACCTTATGGTGTGGCAGACACATAAGTCATATGAGAGTGAGATTTTTAATTTTGGGGAATTTTCTATTCCTTACAATTTTAATGTAACCTTTTCTGGTATGTTAGACAATGGCTTCAACTGTAGCCATATGTAAGCATCACTGAGATCTTATTAAAAATACAGATTCCTGGACCCTTCAGGATTCTGAATCATAGATCTGGTTTGATACCTACACATCTTTATATTTAACAAGCTCCCCAGGTGATTCTGATGCATCACCTACTTTAGGAAGAACAAAATTAGAACATTCCTATGTAAGTTTGCTCCTAGATAGAAACATGATAATTATACTATTGGCTCCTGAAATCATACTCAGAAAAAGAGAAGAAAAGACATGAGATTTTTTTCTCTCTTTCCACACTCATCAGGCCCTGTTCCAAACTTTGCATGTCTTCTCTTCTAATTGCCAGAGACATCTCTTATCTTCATGTTCTGTCTTTCCCCAGTTTCTTATCTGAGAAAAGAGATATTTGCCTATTTCTAGCCCATTCTCCTGGGACTGATACTTTGCTCTCGAGGCTAGCCCTGTTGAGCCCTGGGCATTTACCTTGTTCCCTAGACTTTGCTCCTATATTGTATTTCAGTCTCCAATAGTTCCTCAAGTCTCTACTCTTTCTTATGACTTAGTCCTAAAGTTCTATCCAATAGAATAGTCCCTCTAGGGCTGGAGTTTTGCCTTGATTTTCTTCTAGTGTCCTCCACAAAATATAAATCTTCTTTCAAAACCTTGTTCCAGAAGCCAGGACAATCACAAAGTGACAGACTTCCTTCATGCAGCCGGGAATGCTCCTTATTCCTTCTCTAATACCATATTCCACATCCCCACCCATCAAGATACTCTGTGTTGGACCTTCCTAATGGCCCTGAACCAGGGACGGTCCTACCTCAGAGGATAGGTATGGTTCCAAGTTGATATTCTGTATTCTGGTTATCTGGTCTGGTCAGGCAAGGTCATGAGACATGATGACCCAGCAACTGGAGCATCTATGAATCTCTTGAAACTGTATAAGAAGATTAATAGAGAAATTGAAAACACATCTTTTTTCTTTTTTTCTTTTTTAGATTTTATTTTTTAAGTAATCTCCACACCCAATGTGGGAATTGAACTTAAAACCCCAAGATCAAGAGTCACATGCTCCATGGACTGAGCCAGCCAGGTGCACCACATGTGCTTTCTATCCTGGTTTCCTTTTCCTCTCTTTCTCATTGTCCTGGTCATGAGACTTGAATTTGTAGCTATTTACTTTTGTCCTAATCTGTAAACTAAGTCTTTTCTCCCCTTGATATCAGGCAAAGTAATAAGTAGACCTTATCCTGTAAAGGAAAGGACTCAAAGGAGTCATGACTGTTGTAAGTATTTGAGAGACTGTCATGAAAATCAAGGTTTAACCTTGATCCAGGTAGCCCCAAAGGTGGCTGATGATGGCTCAGAATGAGGAGAATATTCTCCCAGGCTAAGGTGCAGTGAGCAGTCTCTGAAGAGCTAGCTTCGTTTTACTGGAGGACTCAATAAGAAGCTGAGTGACTAGACATCCCATGGAGGGGACCCATGGATCTCATGCAACTCTGAGAGTCAGGAGTTAGGATACATTGGTAGGTCAGTAGGCATAGGTTCGGCAGTTACTGCTCTCTGGAGTGGCAAGTGGGTCCCACCGAAGAGATTATACTGGCTGGTTCATGAAAGGGTAACGGGTCAGCTTGGTTTGAAGTAACACAGTGAGTGTTCTGACCGTATGTCACTTGGTGAGTTTAGTCTTTTATCTATCTTGAGATAAAAGTACTAAGGTTACATATTCTGCAATGATCGTAAAAAGTCAATTCTGAAAAACATCCTATGTTATGGTAGACCCAGGAGGTCAGGGCTGATACTTGATGGTTTAGGACATATGGTTTTGGAATGAATTCCCAAAAGGTCTTGGAAGTTTAATTAATAAGTAATTTTTACTGAATCTCTATTATATGGTAAACATTGTATAAAGTTGGTTTGATTTCAGGGTTATCTATGGTTCTTGATGGTTCATTATACAATATGTTTTAATCAGAATATAGTTTTACCAGCCAGATCATGAGGTTTGATGACCTTGCACTGGGCTTGTCACTCTGGCAGCTATGTAGTTTCAAATACTGAATCTGGAGTAAGATGGAGATTTTTAGGTTCGATTACACACTGGTCTTCCCCAGGCTGGCTTATATTTCTGAAAAAGAACCATTGTCTCAGAGGAAGGTTGAAAACAAGTTACAAGACTTAATCTTGACTTCCCAGGTAGTAGACCAACTCCTAGGCTAGACTGCAGCAGAGCTTATTTCAATCATGGCTGGTAATAGAATGCTAAGCCCACTTCTTAGATTGGAACTCATATGTGTGACCATAAGTCTAGGGTCCATGAGGGCTGAACACACTTTTGCAGTAATATCCTGTCAGCATCCCATCAGGATGGGGTGGATCCTGTCTGTCCTCTTTATTATGCATCTGGAAACTGCTACATGTGTTCACCCTCCTCCACGATCAACACTGCATCTGTTTTTATATAAAACATGAGGTCTCCAGAGCTCCGTTGAAGTGGAATACTGCTCTGAGCCGCCATATTTGACTCAGTTATATCTTAAAAAAAAAAAACAAAAAACCTTAAAAAGGATTCTCTAAAAATACCAACAAAGTCCATTTTAGTAAACATTAAAAGGTCTGTTAACTACAGATCAAATTCCTTCACCTTTACTTTTGGTTCATGAGGGACTGTCACGACAAGAACACTGCAAGCTGCTAAGAAGACTCAGGGATAAGTTCTTTCCTCTGAAGTGGAGTCCTTGAAAGAAGTCTTGAAGCTAAAGAGAGTAACTTCGGAACATTCTCCCAAGTTAATTAGAGTCATCAAAGGTCCTAGAACTTAGACTTTCTATGTTGACATTGATACTCAAAAATGTTTTAAAAAGGAGTTCCCTATTTTCATTTGTTTTATCCACTGTTCTTCTTGGGTTTGTGGGGTTGGTGGCAAAGTAAACATGGAGAAGACACATTCTCTTGGCTTACATAAGTAAAAGTCAGCAGTTGGTCTTCCTTTTTGTCATAGTGGGAATATGGGGAATGTAGGCATTCAAAAGTGTGTTACCACTTGAGAAAATGTAAGGAGAGGCTCTCAGTTCATAGGGCTCGTATTTTTTTTAAGTGAGAATGTAAATAACTAAAACTTAACTATATTTCTATCACTACTATTTGAACATGCATACTTCCGTAGGATTTTTCATGATTGAGAAAAGAAATCTGAGGCCTGTGCATTTGCAGCATTCAATAACATAAATGCTCATTTCTGAACTGTGATTGTATATTGTCTCATGGCTCATGCTGACACATGCTCAATTCCTGTCATAGGCAGGATGCTGTGCTTTGGGCTGATTACATTTTGACAAAACTCTCTATGGAGATTCTAGGCATGGTCGATGTATAACAATGAGGCATATACTGCATGCATATTTGTGTGTTAGCCAAATGTAGACTTCCATCAGGTATTTGAGTGAAATGCAACATTTTCCCAAAACTTTAAAGCCATATTTGCCGGTGTAGACTCAGATTTGCTAATTTAAAGATAACATTTTCCTAACAAACAGGTGTGCATGTTCCTCTTTTGAATGAAAATGAACATTCCCAGTGAGCACCAATTTTGTTACAATTGATGATATACAACAGAAAAAAAAAAAAAACATGTAAAGTGGAGCAGAGGAGGAGTGTGATTGGCAGTGAGATGAAGACCAAAATCCACAGAGATTGCAGGTGTTTCTTTGGAAAGCAAAATCAAAGAGACAAAACCTAAAACAAAACAAAGAGAAGGCAACAGGCAGATAATAGGTAGGTATGTGAGTAGGTAAATAGATATGCATAAGGAATATGCAGTTCTGTATCTTTTTCTATTCCATTAAGGCTATTAGGTGTAATTAGCATATTTCAGAAGAGCTGGAAGCCAAGAAAGAGCTTACCATAAAGCTAAGATCTACCATAGGCAGAGGAAATCCCTAAAATGTTTGAAATTATTTGCTTCATGCCCCCATTATAGTCATTAGGAAAATGTTTGAGGTCTCTCAAGTGGCTGTAAGTTCTGAGATGATCCAGCCCTACCTACCTCTTTAGCCTCGTTTGTGGCTGCCTTTATTTATTTATTTACTTATTTATTTATTATTTTTCTGCTTCTGTCAACCTGACCTTCATTCAGTTCCTGAACATGCCAGGAATCAGAACTCTATGGAATCTGAATCTGCAGACAAACCTGGTATTTCTGACCTGGTTACCATTTTCTCTCCTCCTACCCCAACCCTTTCACATGGCAAAGAGCTACTTTGTCTTTTAGGTCCCAGATCAAGTATCACTTTCTCCAGGAGGTTTTCCCTGATGTCCCCATCTCCATAATGAGTCTAGGCCCCCCACTACATATTCCCACAACATATTCAACTCCTCCTTCGAGACACGCATCACTATTGAAACTGCCTGTTTAAAGTCTGTGTATTATACTGTGAGCTCCAAGTCTTCATTGTTATATTCAAGAACCTTATTTGACTCCTTCCCTTTGGTTTGTAACCAAATATTCTTACAGTTTTAAGAAGTAAAGCTGGCTATAAAGTTTCCAGGGAAGTGAACATGTGACTGTAAATGTAAGGAATGGTTAATAGTTTTGCATTGTTATGGAAATAAGTGATGTAAAATGTCTATTAAAGTTTCTGGTACAGAGGACTGATAAATTTGTAGCTTGTAGATAGCTTGTGTTAGTTTTGTAATAAAGCAGCATAGAATAATAACAACTAACATACCTCTACTTGGATGTGTCAAAAGTCCTTGAACTCATCAGATTGAAGAGCGAACTTAAAATCTTTTCTCCCAAGCCTGTACTAATAATCCCGACCCCAGTGGATGGAAACTCCTTGCCTAGCCTGGATAACCATGCTCAACACCTTGATCTCCAACTTCAATAACCAATGCTCAACAAATCCTAGTGATTCAGTATTTCTTCAGTCCAACCATTTGTCTCCATCTTCAGGTTTCCATCTTAGCTGCCCTACCGTTATTTTACTCTTGGACAGCTGAGTAGTTTCAACTGTGGTCTTCTTGTTTCAAAAATGCCTTCCCCCCAATCCACTCTTCCCATTGTAGCTAGTGGTCTTCTAAAAACTTACATATAACCATGCCACACACACACACAGCTTATAGTATTCACTTTCCAAGAGAATAACAGTACCAACAAGTTAACATTATTATTTGGCACTTGATAGGACTCATTATGTGCCAGACACTGTATTATGTGCTTCATGTGTATTAACTCATTCAATCTGCCATAAGTTGTGTTTTTAAGTGGATTTAGTCCATCGTGGAGGAACCAGTACAGAAGGGTAGAACACTATAAAGCAGGCCACACACTTAGCACTCTTTAATCTTTTTTTATTGTGAAGAGGCAGTGTAGAATAGTGATGAAGAGTGTTGACTCTGGAGACAGGTGCCTGGCTTTAAATCTTGGCTCAACCACTTGTTAGCTGACCTCTAACCTCTCTAGACTCTGTTCCATCATCAGCTAAATGGGGATGTTAACACACCTCCTTTATAAGGTTGTTGTATTAAATGCGTAAATACAAGTAAAGTGTTCAGAACGATAGCTGGCATAGAAATAGAACTCAATAAAAGTTCCTGCTCTTACTGTAGGAGACAGGCTCTGTCTACCCTTCCAAATTCATCCTTTGTCACTGTTCTCCCCTTTATCTTTATTTTTTTTATTCAGATTCCAGTCTTCTTGCCATCTCTCAGAATATCATACCTCTTGCCATAGTAAACTAGACTTTCCTACAATCTTAATCTTCCTTGTTCAACTCTTGCACATTTTTACTTCTCAGATGGCACTTACACTTGGATGCAGACCCTTATCCACCCACAGTCTAGCTTAGATCTCACTGTTAGGTATTCTCAATGCACCCTGTAACTTTCCTGGGAAGCGCTTATCACAGCTGCAACTTTGTATATATTTGTGTGATTTCTCAATTTGTCAGACTTCATTATAATACCATTAGATTCATGAAAAAAGTACTTTTATATTCACCATTATACATCGAAGTTGAGACCTGTTTGTATTCATGAATGAATACATATATGTCTCCATTATCCAGAACTTGGTTCCGGTTTAGGGGGTACACTTCTGTTTTCACTGAAATTTTTGCTGTGTGGCTGTTGAAGATGTTAAATCCGCAGAGGCAGATAAGAGCTCTTCTCATGAACCTCTACAGAACCAGAGGTGCTGTTTCTTTTGTATTCATAGCTGAAGATGAAAACTAAAGGACTAGTTTTAAAGTGAAATTAGGAACTGAATATGGCTTTTAAGAGTATTTTAAGTCTCATCAAGATCTACAAAAGATTGCTGAATCTTGGATATTTTCTTCCCATAAATCATTCTTGAGAAATTCTTCAAATCATGAGGCACAACAGTACTAGTGAAAGTTACCAAATAAGTAGTCCATCTAATAAGGGGTAAAGCTTCTAATAAAATAATTAGAGAAGAAATGTTGGCATAAACAGAACAAAGGTGTTTTCATTTGTCCTAGGCAACCATAAAGGTAGTCTAAATCCTGATGAATCTTTTGCTTTCTTTGGAAGCAACTGGCTCATTAAGCATTTAGTACTGGAGTCCCATGTGGTAGTAGGAGCCGTGGCAGTTTTCTACCCAGCCAACATGCTGGTTATGCAGGTGTGAGCAGATGAAATTGTACATCAGAGCACGGATAAGATGAAAAAACAAACCACTGAAAATCTGAGCTAAAAATGTCCATATCCATTTGGCAGAAGCAAATATAATATCATGGGAAATGCCATATAAAATTAAATTCAGCTGTCTTCTTCCAGTCTGGACTCATGAGTTGGCTACTTTGTAGTAGCATGGTGGTTATTCTTGGGGATATGTATCCACAGAAATGTCTTTTTTTTTTTTTAAGCTTCTTCATTATTTCTTCCACATATAAAATCCCTGCTCCTACACAGAATGCAAAGGATTAGGATGAGAAGCATTTTTACTGAAATCTTTGAATGTACATGTAAATATACCTCTTTAAATTCCTGAAGCAGCTTATGTCCTTTTCATTGGCCCCAGGATTAGGTGAATCCATTATTAGGATCAGACAGTTGTTCTCCACCAATGTGCCTCATCTCTTGCTATTTGAGATTTAGAATTTGGCTTTTTGTCCCAAAAAGCAATGCATTAAATCTGTTCTCTGGAAGAAAAAAATGGTAGTAGATTTGAAACAATACTAATTTATAAAAGCTGACACCAACAACATTAGAGATATACAGGAGATCAAAATAATTAAGGAAGATACAAAGTTAATGATCACTTAAGAATTGATATTAATCAGTTTTTAAAAAATTTTTTTACTGAGTATAGTTGATGTACAATATTAGTTTCATGTGTACAGTGTAGTGATGTGAAAATTATGTACATTATGAATGCTCACCACATTAAGTGTATCATCATACAAAGTTATTAAAATATTATAGATTCTATTCCCTATGCTGTAATTTTCATCACCATGACTTATATATTGTACCTCTTAAACCCCTCACCTGTTTCACTCATCCTCCCCCACCCTGCCCCCGCCAAAACACACACTCCTCTTCCTTTCCCTTTGGCAACTACTAGTTTGTACTCTGTATCTGTGAGTCTATTTCTGTTTTCTGTTTATTTGTTTGTTTTTTAGGTGACTCCTGTAAGTAAAATTATTTGGAATGTCTTTTTCACTCAGCATAATACCCTCTAGCTCTACCCATGTTGTTACAAATGGAAAAATTTCATTCTTTCTTTATGAGTAATATTTCCTTTGCATGTATAAATATAAATATATAGACATATACAATATACATATACATAATATGGGTATGTATGTATATACACACACACACATTACATTTTCTTTTCGTCTCTTGATAGACACTTAGTTTGCTTCTATATCATGGTTATTATAAATAATGCTGCAGTAAACATAGGACTGCATATATATTTTTTTTTAAATTAGTGTTTTTGTTATCTCTGGATGAATACCAGGAGTGGGATTACTGGGTCATATAGTATTTCTCTCTTAAAGATTTTTTATAAGATTTTATTTATTTATTTGACAGACAGAGATCACAAGTAAACAGAGAGGCAGGCAGAGGGAGAGAGGGGGAAGCAGGCTCCCTCTGAGCAGGGAGCCCGATGTGGGGCTCGATCCCAGGACTCTGGGATCATGACCTAAGCCGAAGGCAGAGGCTTTAACCCACTGAGCCACCGAGGTACCCCTCTCTCTTAAAATTTTTTGAGAACACTCCATACTATATTCCATAGAGGCTGTACCAATTAACAGTCCCACCAACAGTGCATGAGAATTCCCTTTTTTCCACATCCTCACTAATATTTATTATTTCTTGTCTTTTTGATATCAGCCATTCTGACTGGTGTCAGGTGATAACTCATTGGTGTTGTGAATTGCATTTCCTTGACAATCAGTAATATTGAGCATCTTTTCATGTGTCTCCTGGAAATCTATATGTTTGCAGAAATGTCCATTCTATTCAAGTCCTTTGCTCATTTTTTAATTGGATTATTTGTGGGGGGGGTTGGTGTTGAGTTGTATAAGTTCTTTATATAGTTGGGATATTAACCCCTTATGGTATATATCATTTGCAAATATCTTCTGCCATGAACTGGGTGGCTTTTTTGTTTTGTGGTTGGTTTCCTTCACTGTGCAGAAGGCTTTTATTTTGGTGTAGTCCCAATAGTTTATTTTTGCCTTTTTTCCCCTTGCCTGAAGAGACATATCCATAAAAATGTTGCCAAGACCAATGTCTAAGAGATTACTGCCTAATATTTTCTTCTAGGAATTTTATGGATTCAGGTCTCATCTTTAAGTTTTTAATATATTTTTAGTTTATTTTTCTCTATGGTAGAAAAAAGTGGTCCAGTGTAATTTTTTTTGTATGTAGCCGTCCAGTTTTCCTATTACCATTTGTTGAAGAGACTGTTTTTCCCCCTTTGGCCCTTTGTCATAGATTAATTGACCATATAAGTGTGGGTTTATTTCCTGGCTCTGGATTCTGTTTCATTGATCCCTGTGTCTGTTTTTGTGCCAGTACCATACTGTTTGGTTTATAATAGCTTTGTCATATGGTTTGTAATCTAGAGTTGTGATATCTCCAACTTTGTTCCTTTTTCTCAAAATTACTTTGGCTGTTTGGTGTCTTTTCTGTTTCAATTGAGATTTTTGGATTA
Source organism: Lutra lutra (assembly GCF_902655055.1). NCBI lineage: Eukaryota > Metazoa > Chordata > Mammalia > Carnivora > Mustelidae > Lutra > Lutra lutra. The sequence continues at coordinate 83,443,455 of NC_062282.1, read as the reverse complement.
TTTGTTCTTATTCTATAAAATATACTATTGGTATTTTGATAGGGATTGCATTGAATTTGTAGATAGTTTTGGGTAGTATGGAAATTTTAACTGTAATAATTTTTCCATTCTATAAGCATGGTAAATCTTTGCATTTGTTTGTGTCATTTCCAATTTTTTTATCCATATTTTATAGTTTTCAGAGTATAGGTCTTTCATCTCTGGTTAAATTTATTTCTATGCATCTTATTCTTTCTGCTGCAATTGTAAATGGGATTCTTAATTTCTCCTGCTACTTCATTATTATTGTATAGAAATGCAATATATTTCTGCATATTTTGTATCATGCAATTTTACTGAATTCATAAGTTATAATTTTTTTTTTTTGGTGGAGTCTTAGGGTTTTCTATGTATAGTATCATGCCATTTGCAAATAGTGACAATTATACTAATTTCTTACCAATTTGGATACCTTTTATTTCTTTTCCTGGCTTGTATGCTGCAGCTGGGATTTCCAGTACGTTGTCCTTCCTTTCTAGTGTCTTGGTCTGGTTTTGGTGTCAGGGTAATGCTGGCCTCATAGAACAAATTCCTTCCTCTTCTCTTTTTTTGGAGCAGTGTGAGGAGGATAGGCATTAATTCTTCTCAGAATGTTTGGTAAAATTTATCTCTGAGGCCTTCTGGTCCTGGACATCTGTTTGTTAGGAGGTTTTTGATTACCAGTTCGATTTCGTTACTAATAATTGATCTAATATCTTTTATTTCTTCCTGATTTAGTCTTGGGAGAACACATATTGCAAGGAATTTGAACATTTCTGTTAGGTTGTCAAATTTGTTGATGTAAGTCTTTTCATAGTAGTCATTTAAAATCCTTTGTATTTATGTGGTGTTAGTTGTAACTTCTTTTTCATTTTTTATTTTATTTGAGAGCTCAGTTTTCCTTGCGTCTTGCTAAAGGTTTATCCACTTTTCAAAGAACCAGGTCTTAGTTTCACAGATCTTTTCTATTGTTTTTTTGTTTTTGTTTTTGGTCTCTATGTCATTTATTTCTTCTCTGATCTTTATTATTTCCTTCCTTTTACTAACTTTGGGCTTTGTTTGTTTGTTTCTAGTTCCATGAGGTGTAGGGTTAAATTGTTTACTTGACATGCTTATTTTTCTTGAGGTAGGCCTGTACTGCTACGAACTCCTCTCTTAGAACTCCTTTTGCTTCATCTCAAAGATTTTTATTTGGTTTGTTTCCATTTTTATCTGTCTCCATGTATTTTTAAATTTCCTCTCGGACTCCTCATTGACCCATTGGTTATTTAGTAGCCTGCTGTTTAGTTGCCACATGTTTTTGTTTTTTCTAGTTTTTCTTTGTTGTTGTTGTTATAATTAATGTCTAGTTTCATAGTTAGGTTGGATGAGATGCTTAATATGTTTTCAGTTTTCAGGTTCAGTTTTCTTAAATTTAGTGAGTTCTGTTTAGGCTTAATATGCAATCTATCTCAGAGAAGATTCCATACTTGATAGCACATCAAAATGCATTTCTTGTAGGACTGGAGTGGCTTCCCTCCATCCCCTATTGTGGTTGGGGCTCTTTCAATTCCATTTTCATATCAGAATCTCCTTAACCACTACAACCTGCAATGGAGCCATATCATTCCAGGGCTTATGTTCTGGAAAGTCTGCATGCTTGTGTGGTGAACTTCTCTCCCTAGAAAAGTTGGAGTTAGCAGTCTTTCTTATGTAGTCACATTACTTATGCAAATGTTCTTTGGGTTTTTGTACAATTAGAACATCTATTTTTTTTTTCTCAGTCTTGGGTATAGGTAGTCTATATTGTAAAATACGCATCTGAGTACTACAAATAGTGAAAATTACCCTCTGTCACTGTATGAATTTCAGCCTTGGGAAACCAGTATTATGCACTCAAAACGCCATCAAATTTTTGTGCAGCCTTCTTGTAGTTCTCTGTCATATGGTTCTCATTGCCTTTAGAATAAACCTAAATTTTCTACCATCATCTACAAGGTCCTAAAGGATCTGACCTCTGTGTTAATATCCTGACACATATCCGGTGTCTCTCCTCCTTTTCCACTAAACTCCAGTCACACTAGTCTCCTTTGTTTTTCAAGTAAGACTTTTTTTTTTTTCTTCTGTCTTAGGACCTATGTACTTGCTATTTTCTCTGCTTGGAACACCATTACCCTAAATCTTCACATGTGAGACTCCCAGATAAAACTTAATATTCTCAGAGTTGCTTTTCTGATCATTCTGCCTGAAGTAGACACTCTTTATAGCACTTAATACAGTAACATGCAATTAATTAATTTGCTCTTTTTTTTTCACCTGAATCCCATGATAAAATGCAAATCTATAAAGGCAACGTCCATATATACTTGACCATCACAGTCAAGATACCAACATCTTTCATATCTTGTGCTAATAGGTGTTGAGAAGTACTTTTGTGAACATGGAAACACTGTAAGAAACTAACTTTCTAATTAAGACAAAGTGTTCTTCATTTTAAGAAAATTCACTTAAGCAAAACCAAAATGTACAAAACTGTTAAGTGCATTGTGAAACTAAAATGTCCATCTAAAAAGGAGTATGTGATACATACTGACACCTACATGCAAACTCCAATATTGCATTTTAGTTATTTTATATTTCATAAACAAAGCACAGAGGAAGGCAACTCATCAGGGAAACTAGGGACAAAGTGACACCAAAGTTGGCCCTAAGCATGGGATGTAAATCCTTCAAGCAAAGCATGAACTCCAAGTTTGCAAAGTACTATAAGGTAGGGCATTTTGTTTCAGTCTCTGTCTGCTCTCTCCTCTGTCTTTGGCAGATTTCTGGGACCCTCTAAGCTCTCACATATCTGTTGAACAAATTAATGAATCCATGTAATATCTCACAACTTGGTAATCTTTATTTATTCTGAAGCTATTTTTATTACTCATGTTAGTCATTTTTTTTCTTGCTAAAACAACATATTGTTGATTTTATATCAAAAGTCTATAGGGAAACACAATTCACTTTATAGCTAGTTTTGCTGAAATGCATTGGCCCTGCAAAGCAAGAGACATTTACACTTTGAAATATGCATTGTCATTTACTCTTCAAACACATAGTAGTTTTCCATGGCTGTTTCTTGGCTTAATCAGTCCCCAAAGCTGAATAAATGAAAGAAATGGAAAGTGTTTGAGCATTAAACTATATTCTAGCAAGGTGACTTTTACTTTGTTCATGGTAATGTAATTATTAATGAACCACTGTTTTATCCAGATAGTGATTTTCCTCATAAATTGTTATTTTTGGATTATGAAATGGCGATTTCAGGAAAAAGGAAAATGTTGCTGAAACCTAATCCCAAAGTACTAAATTTTAAAAAAAATTCTGTTATAACACCACTTTCCCATGTTCAATTTCTAAAATTAAAGACAAATACAAAATAATGGTAAGACTGCCATAGATAAGATGTTCTTAAACATTGCTAGTGAGAGTAAAAATTGGTACAACAATTTTGAAAGCAGTTTAGTTATATTAAAAAATGTCACAGTTTAGAACCACTAAGAACTATTTATAGGAATTAAGAACAGACAAATATATAGTTGTACACAAAGGTTTAAATACAACAATGTTCATCACAGAATTAATAAAGAATAACAACAAAAAACCCTAACACAATCCCCAAATATTAAGAATATAGCATAATAAGCATAATGACAGATGCTTATGATTTAATTCTAAATTGGCATTAAGATTAATGTTTATGTTTAGAAAGACTAATGATATGAGGGAAATGCTCAGTTGGTAAAATTAAGCAAAAAATGTAGGAAATGAAAGAGCAATATAGACAAGATAAAAAGAACTCTTTGGTGGAAGCTAGCCTATAGCTTTGTTAGGTCTGGCATCACATTGGTAATTTTTTAAAGTAGTTTCTAAAATTTAAAAATCAAGATATTTGATTTCATTACTTTAATATGTTTCTAGTTTCATACATGCTGTCACAAAGGGTGAGATGTCTGTATTTTTTTAGTAGTATTTGATTGTATATATGTACCCCATTTTCTTCATTTATTGAAAGACCACTTAGGTTGCTTTCATTTCCGGGCTATTGTAAATAATGCTGCAGTAAATATAGGGGTGCTTGTATCTTTTTGAATTATTGTCTTTGTTTTCTTTGGATAAGTACCCAGTAGTAAGATTACAGGGTTGTATGGTGCTTGTATTTTTAATTTTTTGAGAAACCTCAATACTATTTTCTAGAGTGTCCACATCAATTTACATTCCCATCATCCATGCATGAAAATTCCCTTTTCTCCACATCCTTGCCAATAATTGTTATTTCTTATCTTTTTGATACTACTCATTCTGACTGATGTGAAGGGATATCTCATTGTAATTTTGATGTGCATTTTCCTGATTGGTAATGTTGAACAGCTTTTCAAGTGCCTAATTTTCCATGTCTTCCTTGGAAAATGTCTATTCAGATCCTCTCATTTTATTTTACTTTATTTTAATCTTTTAAAGATTTTATTTATGTATCTGACAGAGAGTGAGTACAAGCAGGGGGAGTGCAGGGAGAGGGAGAAGCAGAACCCCGCTAAGCAGAGAACAGAGAGCCCAATGTGGGGCTCGATCTCAAGATTCTGAGATCATGACCTGTGCTGAAGGCAGCTGCTTAACAGACTGAGCCATCCAAGTGCCCCTTCTCTCCTCATTTTGAAATCATAGTTTTAGTTTTCTTGATATTGAGTTATATGAGTTCTTAGGTATTAACCCCTCATCAGATCATTTCCAAATATATTTGTCCAATCGCTAGGTTGCTTTTTCATTGTGTTGACAGTTTTCTTTGCCTTGCAAAAGCTTTTTATTTTGGTGCAGTCCCAATAGTTTATTTTTGCTCTGTTTCCCTTGCCTGAGGAGACATATTTGTAAATGTATTGCTAATGCCAATGTCTAAAAGATTACTGCCCATGTTTTCTTCAGGAATTTTATGGTTTCAGGTCTTATACTTAGGTCTTTATTGAGGTCATTTTGAGTTTATTTTTGTGTTTGATGCAAGAAAGTGGTGTAGGTTCCTTCTTTTGCATGTAGCTGTCCAGTTTTCTCAACACCATTTATCAAATATATGCTCTTTATGCTTTGTAGTCTCCTTCCTTTATTATTAGTTAATGGACCATATAAAGTTCACTTCTGGACTCTCTATTCTAGTGATCTATGTATCTTTTTTTGTGTCTGTACCATACTGTTTGGATTACTATAGCTATGAAATATGGAATTAGGATACTTTTCAGTTTTGTTCTCAAATAATCACTCATGATTTATGGGGTCATTTGTGTTTTCATATACATTTTAGGATTATTTGTTGTAGTTCTGAAAAGATGCTAATAGTATTTTGATAGGATTGCAGTAGATCTACAGATCACTTTGGGTAATATGGACACTTTTACAATATTAATTCTTCTAATCTGTGAACATGGTTTATCTTTCCATTTGTTAGTGTTATCTTTAGTTTCTTTTCTCAGTGTCATATTTTCAGAGTATAGGTCTTTCATCTACTTGGTTAAATTTGTTTCTAGGAGGCCTCCTGGGTGGCTCAGTTGGTCGAGTGGCCAACTCTTGATTTCAGCTCAGGTCATGATCCCAGGGTCCTAGGATTTTTGCATTTTGTTCATTAGAGATACTTGCCTGCAGTTTTCATTTTTAGTAGTATTTTGTCTGTTTGTGGTATCAGGGTAATGATGGCTATCTCATAGAATGAATTTGGAAGTTTTCTTATCTTTTCTATGTTTTTGGAATAATTTGAAAAGAATAGGTATTAACTTACATTTAAATTTTTGGTAAAATTCACCTCTCAAGTTACCTGGTCCTATACTTTTTTTTTGTAATCATTTTTTTTTTAATTTATTTTCAGCATAACAGTATTCATTGTTTTTGTACCACACCCAGTGCTCCATGCAGTTCCTGCCCTCTCTAATACCCACCACCTGGTTCCCCCAACCCCCCACCCCCCACCTCTTCAAACCTTTCAGATTGTTTTTCAGAGTCCATAGTCTCTCATTGTTCACCTCCCCTTCCAATTTCCCCCAACTCCCTTCTCCTAACTCCCCATGTCCTCCATGCTATTTGTTATGCTCCACAAATAAGTGAAACCATATGATAATTGACTCTCTCTGCTTGACTTATTTCACTCAGCATAATCTCTTCCAGTCCCATCCATGTTGCTACAAAAGTTGGGTATTCATCCTTTCTGATGGAGGCATAATACTCCATAGTGTATATGGACCACATCTTCCTTATCCATTCGTCCGTTGAAGGGCATCTTGGTTCTTTCCACAGTTTGGCAACCGTGGCCATTGCTGCTATAAACATTGGGGTACCGATGGCCCTTCTTTTCACTACATCTGTATCTTTGGGGTAAATACCCAGTAGTGCAATTGCAGGGTCATAGGGAAGTTCTATTTTTTAATTTCTTGAGGAATCTCCACACTGTTCTCCAAAGAGGCTGCACGAACTTGCATTTCCACCAACAGTGTAAGAGGGTTCCCCTTTCTCCACATCCCCTCCAACACATGTTGTTTCCTGTCTTGCTAATTTTGGCCATTCTAACTGGTGTAAGGTGATATCTCAATGTGGTTTTAATTTGAATCTCCCTGATGGCTAGTGATGATAAACATTTTTTCATGTGTCTGACAGCCATTTGTAGGTCTTCATTGGAGAAGTGTCTGTTCATATCTTCTGCCCGTTTTTTGATATGATTATCTGTTTTGGGTGTGTTGAGTTTGAGGAGTTCTTTATAGATACTGGATATCAATCTTTTGTCTGTACTGTCATTTGCAAATATCTTCTCCCATTCCGTGGGTTGCGTCTTTGTTTTGTTGACTGTTTCCTTTGCTGTGCAGAAGCTTTTGATTTTGATGAAGTCCCAAAAGTTTATTTTGGCTTTTGTTTCCTTTGCCTTTGGAGACATATCTTGAAAGAAGTTGCTGTGCCTGATATCGAAGAGATTACTGCCTATGTTCTCCTCTAGGATTCTGATGGTCCTATACTTTTATTTGTTGGGAGTTTTTGATTATCAGTTTAGTAATAACTAGGAATAGTTATTACTCATGTTTTCTATTTCTTCCTTATTGAGATTTGGAAGACTGCATGGTTCCAGGAATTTCGCCATTTCTTCTAGGTTTTCTGTGTATTTACTTGTTGGCATGTAATTTTCATAGTATTCTCTTAGAATCCTTTGTATTTCTGTAGTATCAGTTGAAGGTTTTCTCATTTTTTCTTTGAGTTCTTTCTCTTTTCCTTGATGAGTCTGGCTAAAGGCTTATCAATTTTGTTTATCTTTTCAAGGAAGCAGTTTTTGGTTTTATTGATATTTTTCATTTTTTTGGTCTCTACTTCTAAAGTCTATTTTTATAAAGTCTCTGATCTTTATCATTTCCTTCCTTCTACTAACTTCAGGCTTCGTTTGTTCTTCTTTTTCTAGTTCCATTAGGTGTAAGTTTAGGTTGTTTATTGGAGATTTCTCTTGTTTCCTAAGGTGGGCCTATAGCACCTGACAGAACTGCTTAGGCTGCATCCTAGACTTGCCTCATTTTTTTTTTCCAATTTTCATTTGTATCCATGTATTTTGTAATTTTCTCTTGCTTTGCTGACTCATTGATTATTTAGTAGCATGTTGTTTATATGCGTTTGGGTTTTTTTTTTCCCTAGTTTTTTTCTTGTAATGGATTTCTGGTTTGGACCTACTTTGTGGCCTAACACATGATCTGTCCTGGAGAGATTTTTCATGTGCCTCTGAAGAGAATGTGTATTATTTTCTAGGGGGGATGGACTATTATATACATATACATATACATATACACACACACACACACACACACACACATATATATATATATATATATATATATATATGATGAATATTTATATGGAATGAATATTCATTCCATATAGACAATGTGTTGTTCAGAGCCACGTTTGCTTATTGATATTCTGTCTGGATGATCCATCCATTGATGCAAATGGGTATTAAAGTGCCCTTCTATTATTGTGTTACTGTCACCTTTTCCCTTTGTGTATGTTAATATTTGCTTTGTCTATTTACATGATTGTATGCTGGGTATATAGATATTTATCACTATTACATTCTCTTGATGGATTGATTCCCTTATCATTATGTAATGTCCTTGTTTGTCTTTTATTAATGTCTATTTCCAATATATATCTTGCTACCCCAGCCTTTTATTTTCATTTCCATTTGCCTGTAATATCTTCTTCCATTTCTTTACTTTCAGTAAAGACAGCTATGTCTTTAGGTCTGAAGTGGGTATCTTTAGAGCAGTAAATAGATGGGCTTTGTTTTCCTATACATTTATTTATTTATTTTTAATTTTTTTAATTAACATATAAGGTATTATTTGCCCCAGGGGTACAGGTCTGTGAATCGTCAGGCTTACACACTTCACATCACTCACTATAGCACATACCTTCCCCAATGTCCATAACCCAACCACCCTAACTCTACCCTCCCACCCCCAACAACCCTCAGTTTGTTTTGTGAGATTAAGAGTCTCTTTCCTATACATTTATTTAACCTGTGTATTTTGACTGGCGCATTAGTCCATTTACATTTCAAGTGCTTATTGATGAGTATCTATTGCCATTTTGTTAATTGTTTTCTGTTTATGTTTTTGTTTTTGGTAGGTATTCTCTTTTTGTTTCTTCTTCTGTTGTTCTCTTCCATTGTGGCTTGATGGTTTTTTTTTTTTCTTTCTTTTTTTTTTTTTTTTTTAACTGTTATACTTGGATTCTGTTCTCTTGAATCTTTATATATCTGTTACAGGTTTTGGAATTTTGGTTACCACTGGTTTCACTAATAACATTCTTTGTGTCTAGCAGTATATATTAAAGTGATGTTCGCTTAAGTTTGAACACATTCGAAAACCGCTATGTATTTACTCCCCCCTCCACATTTTATGTACATGATGTTGTGTTTTGCATCTCTTTATCTTGTATATTCCTTGACTGTTTTTTTTGTACACAATTGATTTTACTACTTTTGTGTTTTATAAGTCCACTATGTTTACCTAATGTTTGCTTTTAGCAGTGAAGTTTTTACCTTTTATGGTTTTCTTACTTATAGTTATGGTCATTTCTTTCCACTTAAAAGTTTCCTTTAACATTTCTTTAAAGCTAGTTGAGTAGTGAACTCCTTTCACTTGGTTTGTCTGGGAAACTCTTTATCTCTCTTTCAATTCTGAATGACAGCCTTGCTGGGAAGAGTAATTTTGGTTGGAGGATTTTTCTTTTCAGAATTTTGACTATATCACACTATTCCCTTCTGGCCTGTAGGTTTCTGTTGTAAACTCAGCTGACAGGCCTATGTGGTTCCCTGGTGAGTAACTATTTTCTTTTCTCTTGCTACTTTTAAGATTCTTTTTTCATCTTTAGTCTTAGACGTTTTAATTATTGTGTGTCTTGGTGTGGATTTCCTTGAGTTACTCTTGTTTGGCACTCACTGTGATTCCTACACCTAGTTGTCCTTTACCTTGCCCAGATTAGGGAAGTTTTCTGACTAAGCAAGTTTTCTGCTATTGTTCCTTCAAATAAGTTTTCTGCCTCCCGCCCCCCAGCCCCACCTCTCTTTTCCTTCTGGAATCCCTATAATGTGAATATTGTTATGCTAGATAATGTTGAGGTCCCTGAACATATCCTCATTTTTTATTCTTTTTTTTTTCTTTTTAGCTTGGTTCCTTTCCATTATCCTGTCTTCCAGATCATTGATCCCTTCTGCATCTTCTAATCTGTTGTTGATTCCCTCTAGTATATTTTTCATGCCAATTATTGTATTTTTCAGCTGTTTTTTAATTTTTTTTTAATCTTTTTAAGTTTTTGGTGAGCTTATCCACTCTTAATTCCAGTGAGTATCTTTATGAGCATTACTTTGAAATCTTTACTATCAGGTAGATTGCTTATTCTATATCGTTTAGCTCGTTTTCCTTTATTTTATGGTGTTTAGAATATATTCCTCTGTCTCTTCATTTGGTGTAACTCTGTTTGTTTGCTTCTCTGTATTAGGTAGGTCAGCTAAGTCACCTGGTTTTGAAAGTGGTGTGGCCCTTTGTAGTAGTAGTACTGTAGTGCCCTTCAGTGTAAAACCCCCATGGTTAAAAGAAGCAGGCACCCCAAGGGGTACCCCCTGTAGGGACTCCATCTACATTCCTCTTATGATAAGTTGCATTTGCTCTGGACATGTTGGTGGGTGTGGCTTGCCATCAGTCCGGCTTGCTGCAATGACCCCCATCACCTACTGCAAATATACTGGACAGTGTTTTGGGTTTTGTATGTATGTTGTTGAGAGGTCCAGTAGCAGAAATCTTAGGCACACTGGTGAACAGGCTGTCACTCAGCCTGGCTATGTGCAGATAATAGCTGTGACAGCTACGGGTGCACTGAAGGTTAGGATTTGCTGCCCACATAATCAGCTAAGAGATCAAGCTACTGGAACTGGACGTAAAGGTATGTGGGATTATCTTCCCTTCCCCCCCTTCACCAGGACAGGAGTCACTTTGATGTGGCCCTGGTCCTGGCCATGGCTGCTTACCAGGTGTGGGGGAACAGGAGCTACCCAGTGGGAGGGGGTGTCTGCTCAGGATGGCATTTTGGGTGGGACCTGTCCTTAGGGGATTACTGGGGTGAGACACACAGTACTAGCATGATAGATAGTGTTAGCACTGACTCCTCAAGCATATGGCTATCTGGACTAGGGAAGGACAAGAAAATTGGCATCAGAATGAGCACTTTTGATCTCAGAGAAATGTCCTGCAGATCCCTGGTCCTCTAGCACACACCCTAAAATTGGTCAATAAATCACCTTCAGGTATACCTCAGATGATTTTCAAACCTTTGCTTCTGTGTTAGGTCTCAGGCTGAGTTACTTAGCCTACTGCCTTTTTCAGGGCAAAGTGTCAGTTTCTTTTAGCCCTGTGGCTTCCATTTGTGGTTAGTCTCTCAGGGCATTTGGTTCTCAGCCCTGTCTTTGCCCCTCCTAATGTGGCCATCTCTCTAGAACTAGCTGTGTAAGATATGTTCTGCTAGTCTTCAGGTTGTTGTCGAAGTTTGTTACAATACATTTGGTTGTTGATCTGGTAGGTCAGTGGGAGGACGTGAACTCAGGATCCTCCTACTCCAACATCTTTCCTGAAACCCCTAGTTTCACTTTATAATGACCTTATATTTAGGTCCTTCCTAAAATCCTGGAGATAGGGCAATATTCAATGTTCATCCACCTGGAAGCTGTAATAACCTAGAGATGGGGAGGCTTGGCCCCTTTATACTTGGCATATGTTTTCTGCTTGATCAAAATTCCCAGCACTCGTGACTGTTACCCCTGACTTGTTGCCTTCCAGGCATGTGAGTTCTTAGGTCCTACATAGCATAACATAGTTTTGTCTATGCATGAAATGTTACCAAAATTTCTCTCAGAGTAGTGGGAGAATGGGTGGTTTTCATTTTCTTCCTTATAATTTTTGTATTTTCTAAATTGCATTACAAAACATGTATTGGTTTTCTGATTAAAAAAGAGTAAGTTATTTTTTAGATGTAAATCATTAAACACTGTAAAGCCCCATGCTAAAATACAGATGACAGATGTTAACATTATATTCTTAATGGAAAATTACATTTCTGAATTCCCTGAACCAAAGTAGTGGACCAGGTTATTGATGATTTTTTCATTCCCTGTGTTTTTTCCCATTATTTAATAAAAACACATTATTGAAATTTAAATGAGATGGAACAACCTTACTAGACTAAATTGCTTTTTTTATTGCAGAGTATTATACCTTCACCCCAATTCTAAATGAATAATAGCCTTACCTTTAGGAAAACCATTAGATTCTTTGTGTAAGTAATAAATACTCCTGATAATATGAAGCAAAGGAATGAAACTGTTATCATTCGGATTTTTGATTTAATGGAGAATAATGTTAAACTTAAATTTTTATTAAAATACTAGTGGATTAGAAAAACTAACTGCAGCATAAGCAATATGCAGTATCTCTGAGTTGGTGATCTACAACTTCCCCCCTAGGTTTTGCTGAGCTATGATTGACATGTAACACTGTATTAGTTTAAGGTGTACATAAGATATACATAATGATATGATACATACATTTATGGCAAACTGATTGTCACAGAAACTTCAATTAACATTCATCACTACACATAGTTAGGAATTTTTTCTTTTGTGATGAAGAACTTTTAAGATCTACCTTTTTAGCAACCTTCAAATATATAATACTGTACTGTTAACTACAGTCACCCTACTGTACTTTATATCCCCAGGACTTACTCATGTGATAACTAAAAGTTTGTATCGTTTGATCATCTTCATCCAATTGTCCCATTCCTTATCCCCTGTCTCTGGCAGCCACCAGTCTGTTTCTGTGGGTTGCTTTTTTTTTTTTTTTTCAGAGTCCACATACATGTGAAATCATTTGTCTTTGTCTGATTTCTCTCACTTAGCAAAATGCCCTTAGAGTCCACCCATGTCTTCACAAGAAGCAGGATTTTCTTCTTTCTTATGGCTGAATAATATCTCTATTATTAATATCTATCTATTAAAAAATGCTGAGGCCAAGAGAAGGTTGAGAAACTCTCCTAGATAAAAAATACACATTAAAACTAAAAGTGATATGTGATCCTGATTTTGATCTTGGACCATCAGAAAAATAGCTGTAAAGGTCATTCTTGGAACAACTGAAAGACTTGGAATATGGCCTAAGAACTAGATGATGGTACTGTATCAGTAAAATTTCCCAAGTTTTATAACTGCATTGTGGTTATATAAGAGGCTGTCCTCCTTTTTAGTAAATTCACTGTGAAATAAGTGAGTAAAGAAAAATATTTTCTACTACTTACTCTTAAATAGCTCAGAATAAATAATTTGCATGTAAAGTAAGCATACACATATATATCTGCATTGCTATCTACCCATCTATCAATCTATCTATGAAAATAGAAGGAAGGAGATAAAACTAAAGAAAAAAACAGAAATGATTGATGGATCTGGTAAAGTGTACATGGAGATAGTTTATACTGTTGTTGTAAATTTCCTATAACTCTAAAATTATATCAAAATGAAATTTCCAAAAATATTCTAGTCATAACCTACTCTTTCTTGTCTCATCACCACATGTTCCCAACACCAAGCTCCAGCTTCATTAGAAAACTTACCTACACAACCATGTGCTTTCCGGGCTCTATACTTCTCAGCCCACTGTTTTGTCTTCCTAAAGTTCTTCCTTTGTCTTCTCTACCTATCTAAAGCCACATAATCTTCAAGACATAGGACAGTGGTAATTACTTCTCGAAGACTTCTAGCAGACTTCTTGAAGACTTCTGGCCTAACTCAAGATTGAATTGACCTTTCTCTCCTGGTACACATTATCTGATCCATGTTGCTAAAATAGTTTGTCCTTTAGAGTAGACTAGGTTGTACTGTGGAAACACGGCCAAAATCTCAGAGAGTTAAAACAGTGGAGGTTTCTTTTTCATGATAGCTAAGTATCTTAAGGATGGGTGAGGTGGGCTTTGCTCATGAGGGTCACTCAGGGCCTGAGGATGATGGAAAATGTATCTTGACATGTGTTTCCATGATTCCACATCAGAGGGAAAGGAGCATGGGAAATCGTGAGCTGGCTCTTAAAGCTCCTCATTAGAAATGACTATGTCACTGTGTTCCTTTCTCTTTGGTTAAAGAAGTTATATGGACATGCCTAATTTTACAGTGGGTGGAAAGTGCAGTCTGCCTGGAAGGGGACCATGAAGAGCTCTAAGGTTCACTCATAAGGTTTATCACATGACACAAATGTTACTGTGCATGCCACTACTCTCTAGTGGATTGGGATAGCATCTTAACATCCTATTCATCTTTCCATTCAACCCTAGAAGCCCCATGTTTAATACAAAGTCACTGCTTAATGCTTATTGTCTGCTGGAGTGTCCATCAACAGACTTGCCAAGGTTGTGGAATTTCTGTAACTTAGCTTCATGTCTCTGCATTTCTAGCACTATTCACTACAGAAAAAAAAAAAAACAAAAAACCAAACCCCCACACAAAAACAACAATAACCAAAAAAAAATCCCACAGACTTCCCTGACGGTGTCCCACCCTTATTAAGTTGTGATCTGCTGAGAGGAATCACAGCTACTTTTACTAGTTAATATTTTACGTTCCTTATTCTACATGCAATAACCCATTTTAGAATTTTCCTGCAGCCAAAGAATACCAAAGGAATATATTGATTAAAACCCCATAAATAAAAACACTTTAGGGGTGCCTGGGTGGCTCAGTGGGTTAAGCCGCTGCCTTCGGCTCAGGTCATGATCCCAGGGTCCTGGGATCAAGCCCCACATCGGGCTCTCTGCTCAGCAGGGAGCCTGCTTCCCTCTCACTCTCTCTCACTGCCTCTTCGCCTACTTGTGATCTCTCTCTATCAAATAAATAAATAAAATCTTTAAAAAAAAAAACCACTTTATTTTTTTCAATCTGCCATGAGTTCTCACCTTTGCTTTTGAGGCTTTCTCTCCGTTCTCTTGCATGGCTCTTTTCATTCAAAAAGTCCTCAAAAGGTATAGGAAATATCAAAGTCTAAAACAAGTCTTCCAAAACAAATTCTACTAGGCTGGCCTATGTTCTTGGTTAGCTCATGAAATTAAAAATCTGATTGTGTTTAAATCAGATTCCCACCCATCTTTGTATTTGTTCACTTATTTAGTGCTGTTAGGAATATTAGTGTAACTCATTCCTCAGGTCCCACTGGAACTCTAAATTACTAATGGTGTATTTCTCTCTCTGGGAAAGAGAAGAGTGGAAATTGGCTGTAGCAAACATGCAGAGGAGTAAGATGCTCTAAGGGAACTTGCCTGTTAGGTATATTGAATCATCATCATTTCAGTGAAATGCAACAAAATAGGCAATCTTTGCAGATCAGCATGGTTTTTCAATTCAAGTCAGAATTTCAATGTGCAGCACAGAATGAATAGGAATGATGAATGCAGGAGGCAGTATGCAGGAGTCACTCAAATGCAAAGCATCTGTTGTTGCCTGGATCCCAGGAAGCTGGGTTATGTGGAGAATTTCTTACTGCGCCATGATGTCTGCCATGTTGAGGCAGGTCAGAGATTGGATTAGTGTTGTGGTTACTCCTACCACCAACCACGGAGGTGTGACAAAAGTGGAAGTGCTTTGCCTAACTCAGGTTTCCAAATGCAAAATGGAAACAATTTGGGTATCTGGATTTCAAAGAAAGCTTCCATATCTCCCCTTTGAGGGTGAGCAATCTCTCAGTGACAGATCTTTTTATGAGATTTCTAACTAAGATGAGCAAGCCTGTTTTGATAACATAAAATTGGCAGGAACTTGAGCTCGAAATCTGAATAGAGCTCAAACTGAGTATCTGTGCAAGTTTGAAGAGGCACAGATGATTTTATGCAAATTGTTTGTTTAAGGACTACTTCCCCTGAGCACATCTGCAGGCTCACATGGGCTGAAGGTAGAAGAGGAGATAAAAACTCTTTAGTTAAGAGGACTACTGGCTTTTTTGGTTTGTTTCTCCCTAGTAATTAGAAATCAGATTGAGAAATTAATAATGTCTAATGTTCTTGGAGCAATTTTATTGAGAGAGGACCTAGGATAGGTGCTTTGAGATTTTGTAGAGGTGCTACTACTGTTCTCATTTTCCCGATGAGAAATGTGGGGCTCAGGTGTATGAGAGTTTATTCAGTGCCCGTGGCAGTAAGTGGCAGACAGGGTTATGAACCCAGGCACTCTGTCAGCAGAATCCACTTGTCTAAGTCATACTATAGTATATTGACCTTCGTAGTAAAACAGAGGAACTCTAGGGAATTACTTAAAACTCAAATTGAATAGTCTGAGGAAAAGAATGACAAAAAACCTCAGAATACTTTAAATTTGTTGTTCTTACCTAAACTCAGCAGAATATTCTTTCTGAAATAGGACAGTTTGTTCATTCCCAGGAAATTGATAGACTGCCTTGTAAATGAATAGGGCTTTAGACTTGTGGCCATCTAATCAGAGTCCTCTGTAACACCATCAGGGAGAAGGGTGAGAATTCCTATTTTTCTCAGTCTGATACCAGCAATGTAACTATTAGGATTATTGAGGGTAACCTCAGGCTGCACTAAAAAGTCTGTTAACGGTTTATCTGATTGGACCTACTTTTGTCTCTATCTCCCCCTCTCCCATGGTATGAATGTTGTAAGTTGAGGTGTTGCGTCAGGAGGATGACAAAAATGGAGTAAGGGGACTCGAGAATTTACTGCAATTTCAGGGCTTATAATATCCCAGGGATCTCCTCTTTGTGATAAGGTTTGTTCAGGCCTCAGATGCTAGAATCATTCCTGACTCAGGGCCAGTGTTACCTCACCTCTCACCAGGACTCCTGCAACACTCCAACCTGGTCTCTCTGCTTCCACCTGATGGAAAGTTGACTCTCCTTCTCACAGGGGCTAGCAGAGATTCTTTTACATCACAGGTTGCATCTGCTACCTCTTCCCCCCAAGCCCTCTAAGTGGCTTCCCATTTCACTTAATGCATTTCGGATCTCTCTTCCCTCACTTCCGGTCACCCTCCCTTCTCATGTTCTGCTTCAGCCACACTGGCTGCCGGCATACTCCTAGCTCAGAGCCAGATGTACCCTGGACCCTTCCCTTGCCTGAAACCCTCATCTCCTGGGGCCGAGAAAGCCTATCTCCTCACTTCACTCAGATTTGTAAATATTTACTGAGACCCTTTCCCTCATTCCTATTTCTTCCAAAACAATCCCTTTGACCACTCTCTATCCCATTACTGTGATTTATATTTCTTCTTAACACTATCACATGAAATAGTCTATATTTAATGTGTTTGTTTATTGTCTGTCTTCTTCAAATAGAATGCAAGTTCTATGAGAGTTTGGATTTGACCTGTGTACTGCTTAGTGTTACATAAATGATTGAGCTTTTCATGAAGCAAAGCCATAGGAACCAGCCACATAGTTTTAATGGGTATTAGGCTTGGCAAGTTGTAACATACAAAATTAGGAGCCGCGAAGTACAGGATAAAATTAACACTAATGTGTAATGCGTTTAAAAAAAAAAAAAGCACAATCTATAGGCAATCCCAAAATAGCATATCCCATAGCAAAAGAAAATCATATGCCCTAGGCATCCAAATTGTTCCTAATGGTTGAGAAGGTCTAAATTAAATTTTGATGGATGAGTTTCAAAGGGAGAAAGGAAGAGTTCTGAGGAAAATTTTGTCATCCAAAGTCTGTAAGATAGAGGTTAAATGAGTCCGTTAAGTTCAACCTGGAGTAAGGGATTTTTTTTTGTGAAGACATAGATTACCCTCCACATTTGTTGGTCACCTATTGGATATCAGGGACTGTTGGAGATACCTTAGGTTCTCATGTCTGTAACTCACAGAAACTTTGTGATGTAGGCCATTATAATCCCCACATATAGATGAGAGAATGGAGGCTCAGAGACATTAAATACTGTGTCCGAGAATGAAGAACCGCCCTAATGACTCTCCCTTACTAAGCCTTACCCAGTGACTTTGGATCTGCAGGGGAGCGCTTCTGCTTTCCAGCTGCTGGACCATTTAATGGGCTTTGACCATATACTGAAATATTTTCAGACACCGTATACCTGTTTCATCGGAACATGTTGGATTACTTAAGAAAAAACTATTTTTGTTCATGCACATGTAGATTCCACAAATAGGACTGGATGTATCCTATGAATGCTATATTTCTTTGAATGCAAAAATCAATCTATATGAAAAAGAATTCCGTTTTCTAGGAACACTTGATTTTAAAAGTATTGACACTTTGTGTGTGTGTGTGTTTAAGATTTTATTTATTTGTCAGAGAGAGAGCACAAGCAGGGGGAGCCGCAGACAGAGGGAGAAGCGGGCTCTCTGCTGGGCAGGGAGCCCAATAGAGGACTTGACCCCAGGACCCTGGGGTCATAACTTGATCTGAAGGCAACTGCTTAACCAACTGAGCCACCCAGGCGCCCCAGAATTGACACTTTGAAATGACCACTGGTTTGCAATAGTTACTTTCCCTAAAAGCTTGGTCATCACTTCTATTAAAGCATTCTAACATAGCCTTTCTACAGATAGAAATATATGATAAGCTTTTGTATTTTAATAAAGTGAGTGCTATTTAGAGTAGTTTAGGTTTTATAAGTATGCACATTAAGAGATCCAACTGTAATATCAAAAGTACACATTTTAGAAATAAGGAAGAGATTTCTTGCAGCCATTCTAATGATTCCAATTAATTCCAATTCCAATTAATATAAAAGAGGTCAAGAGTTAACAGTGTAATGGTTCAGGATATTGGTTTGACCAAGTAACTGTGACATCTTTGGCAAATTTCTTAACACCTCTGGGTCTCAGTTTCTTCATTTCTGTAATGAGCTAATGCAGTCAGGCCATTTACCACAGTGGCACATAGAAACCACTCTCTAAGTGGTACTGGTTATTGTTATTACCAACATTACAAAAAGGAAGTGTAATATGGCAACAGATCAGAGATCCTACTCCAATTCTACCCCTCATCTCAGTCCTCAAAACATGTACAGTAATGGGAGTTTTGCTGGGATATCACATAGATCAAAATTAATAGAACTCAAGTCCTTTAAAATTATATAAAAACAACTCAAGTGTGATGACAGAATGTGAGCAATTATATGGAGTTTCACTTCACGTGTGCCGCACTGGAAAACAAAATAAAGCTGAAATGGAACATGTCTCTGTTGACATGGAACATTACCACTCCTCCCCATTTACTACCCAGGTTCTCTGTTGTGTTGTTTTTAAGCCATGTTTTGCGGTGAGGTGCTCCTCCTTCTTGACTTAATCCCTTTCCTCAGAAATTCTGCCAGGAGATCTAAGAGCAGATGGTGCCTTATTGTTAAAGAAAGTGGTATTTTTGTTGAGTGTTTGATCGCATTGTTCTGCTGGGGACTGGCTTGTCAGCAACTTGTGCCATCAGGATAAGATATATGCCAGGGAAAATGAAAACAGCATATTTGCTAAGCATGTCAGAGGATGTATTGATAATTGCATCAAAACCTGAAACCATAGTTTCAACAGTTAAAACATATGAAAGAGTTATTTTCACTTTGTCAAATAAATCCAGGGGTTGAGGCCATGTATGTACCATAACAAAACGAAGGCAGCAATCCACACAGGTTGTGATCCTAGCTTCTGAAAACGGCCACCCAATATAGAAAGGATGGAGATGACTTCGTTTATTCAATAGCCATTATTGAATACGCACTGCGTCACGCATTGTGCTCCCCACTGCAGGTGTGTAAGGTATGGTCCCTAACTTAGGGTGATCTCAATCTTGCTGGTTAGAAAAACCAACAGATAAATTAAGCAGTTTGGCTATTCTTTACTTTCCTACACCATAGATTCATTCTCTGCATTTCTTCTGTGCTCTGGGAGGGAGGCTAATGCCAGTGAATTGCTCCCTTACCCACCGGCTTCCAGATGAGTTCAGCCAATTGTATTTCTGGTAGGAGGGCCAGAGGGTGCACATTTTCTCTCCCACTCTTCCCTGCTTGGACATCTAGCTTCTGGCAGTGCCTCTGGCTTCCATGGCTGCTGCTCCTTCCATACTCTCCTCTCCCCGAGCTCCAGCCCTCACCAGGTTCTGGGCAACACTGCTGCCTTCTCCCTTGGAGGGTGGAAGCCTTCAAACTTTTAGGAGTATTTTTATTTTTGTCAAATAAATCCATTCTTCCTGCTTCAGCTCTCCTGGTGGTAGTGGCTTGGATTGCTACTGTTCCCTGAGTGTCCCAACATGTCTTGTTCATTCCATTAACCATGCAATACCTCAGAAGCAGGCCTTTATTGTAACTATCTTCACTTGAAACAGTGGAGCTGAACTCTATTTCTTGACAGATGGAAGGGCTATAACAGAGAAACTAGATTCTTCAAAATTCGTTCTATCATAGACTATCGAGTGCTTGTATGTGAGTGTACTAGCCACAAGGTATAAAAAACTAGTACTTTCGGGGCGCCTGGGTGGCTCAGTGGGTAAAGCCACTGCCTTCGGCTCAGGTCATGATCTTGGGGTCCTGGGATCAAGTCCCACATCGGGCTCTCTGCTCAGCAGGGAGCCTGCTTCGCTTCCCTTCCTCTCTCTCTGCCTGCCTCTCTGCCTACTTGTGATCTCTCTCTGTCAAATAAATAAATAAAATCTTTAAAAAAAAAAAACTAGTACTTTCTAGTAGAACTTGATGGAAATACTCTGCACTGCTCCAGATGCTAGTGAGTAGGCATATATGATGACTGAGCCCTTGAAATATGACTATTGGGACTGAGCAATTGAATTTTAAGCTTTATTTAATATTAATTTAAATTTATATAGCAGTACACGGCTATTGGCTAGTGGCTCCCACACTAGACAGACACGTGTGGACTAATTTAACAGGAGGCTGAATAACTCTTTGGAATAGAGGGAGGTGTGGAGAAAGATCAGTGTTTGTTCTGAGATATGGCTAGGAAGGTGACATGTGGGCTGCTCTGTGCATGAACAGGTTCTTTACCAGGAGAAAATGTGGAGCATGCATTGTGGGCAAAGGGAGCACGTTACGTAAATGCTGAAAGGCTTTGGCATATGGAAGGTAAGCACAGAGTATCATGTTGTATTCAAAATGGTTAGATTACAGCACTCAAGGGGGATGTTTTGGAAAAGGAGACGGGAATGTTGTGTGGGGGCTTCATGTGGATAATTCTTCTTTCATGTCCATACTCCATGGTAATACCATCATGCAGATCATCTTAAAACATGAATATTCAGCAGGATGGTAATGATATGTACCTATTCCTTTAAAAAATATTCCATTGAGGGGGAGCCTGTGGCTCAGTTGGGTAAGCATCTGTCTCCAGCATAGGTCATGATCTCAGGGTCCTGGGATCCAGCCCCACCTTGGGCTCCATGCTCCCTGCTCTGCTTCTTCCTCTTCCTCTGCCCCTCCTCCTGCTCTTGCTCTCTCTATCTCTCAAATAAATAAAATCTTTTAAAAAAATAAAAAAATATTCCATTGAGCTTTTAATATCAGTAAATATTTTAGTGATTATTTATGGTATGCTCAATTCTATTGCCCCCTATTCTTTGAGGTTTTGCTAGAAAAGTGAATTCACTATTACTTGTACAATAGATACAATAGATAATAGTGACCTAGCTTGATACAAGGATGTACAAGGCGCTAAGGAGCATAAATGAGGTACTCAGAGACATGACTGAAAAAGATCAGAAAAAAATTCCTGGATAAATTGTGAAGTCTGTGCCTGGCTTGAACAGTTGGTGAGAATTTTCTAGGTGAATTTGTGTAGCTGTGTGGGTTGGGTATTGGAAGAGAGGGAATAATGGGAGTGGAATGGAGTATGTTTCTGTCAGAAAACATTAAATAGGAGATAATGACAGGACTGAGAGAAAGTTGGAGTGGTCTGAAGGATCAGATCTACAGAGATCTAAGTTATCAAAGGATCACTCCAGATAAATGTCTTTGGAAAGATGTAAAACTGGAATGTCATTTAGAAGCCTGTGGCAGCAATGCAGGGAAGACATAATGATACCTGAACACAGGTTCTGAGAAATAATACGTCTCACTAGTGATCTTTTATGCTTCTAAAGTTTACTTATTTCTTTAAAAAAATAAAACAACAACTCTGCTCTTGCTCTGGGTCATAATAACTACTATTTACTAAGAAATTACTATGTGCCAATCACTCTTCTAAGCCTTTACACGCTGTGTATTAATTCACTTAATCCTTATTACAACCCTATGAGGTAGGTATTGGTATTACCCCCTAATTTCACAGATGAATAAACAGAGGTTCAGCAAAGCTGAGTAACTCTCTCAAGGTCAGCCTTAGTCATTTACCTTGAATACTGAGCTGACCTGGAAGTAACATTATCTAAAACAGAATGAATTCCAAAAAAGTCATACCTGTCTTATAGACTTTGAGCAGAAAAGGATGACTATTTCAAGAAGGAAAAAAAATAAATGTGAATGCAGCCAAAATCATCACTATTAAAAGCCATCTAAGACTAGTCAGTTTACCATGATTGTCTTCCTAACATTCTTAATGAACAAAATCCTTCCCAGTTTAAATATTTCAATGTGAATAATGTTAAATGTGGTATATAATTTTTAAAGTGATTTTAAGGGGACATGCTTGACAGATTTTGAAAACATCTTTTCTTTTTATAGACCAAATCATTGTCACTGAATAC
Source organism: Lutra lutra (assembly GCF_902655055.1). NCBI lineage: Eukaryota > Metazoa > Chordata > Mammalia > Carnivora > Mustelidae > Lutra > Lutra lutra. Next base: position 83,421,151 of record NC_062282.1, on the reverse strand, counting down.
TAAAATATGAGTTTCTGGATGCTTGATGAGTACTTATAGCTATTAGGGTCGGTATTTATAGGACTTAGCTTAATATCACCCCCTGCGATGTAGTATTATCAGCTTTCATTGGTTTATTTTATAAGAATTTTTCCTGCCCAAAGATAGAATTCAGTAAATTGAGGGAGAGCTGTGCAGTTGCACCATTTTAATAGAAAATGTCTTGTTCTTAACAAAATTACCAAAAAGACTTAATATAGGATCTAAATTTCTTCTCATTTCAAATACATTGCAAAAAGAATATAATTTGGTAAGAGGTGGGATGTTGTCTGGGCTCCCAAAACCCAACACTCATTTAGTTTCCAGCTTAGAAATCTAATAATTACTCCTACCACTGTAGCATTCCCTTACATGTCCTGGCTGGCTGTCTGTCTTGCAAAATTCCATCACAGTCACATTAGATGGCACTCACTGAAATAGAATATGCCAACCCATTCAAGCTTATAAACTTCCCACTTTCCCACTGAACCTGACATCACATTGATTTCTTCTCACAATAACCTGTCTTTCTGATAAATAGAATTCTGTTAGTTTTCATTAAAATAGCTATAAGCCAATTGGATGAAATCAAGTCAGGGAGAAGAGTTTATGACATCTGCCATCTTTTAACAGTTTCCCTAAATGAATGCTTTGGATCTCATTCTTTAGTTGAGGATTACATAGAAAAAAAATCATAGCACCGTCTAGTTATTAGCATAATAATGGCAAGTCAATACTTACAGACATAATATTTAGGTGCAGAAATAGTAGACACCATGATATGTCTGAGGATCCAGGACCAGAAGCATTTTGGTTGTGCTGAAACATAGATAATGTGGAAAATATTAGTAAAAAATGAGGCTCTAAAAGGATGTCAAGGCCAGGTCATGAAAAATCTGGTTCCATACTAAGGATGTTGGATTTTATCCATCTATAGTGCACAACTGCTGAGGGCACTGAGCAGAGAAATTATATAAACAGAAAGCCCCTTGGACTTGGATGATAAAACTGATCTAGAGCTTTCTTATCTTCAGAACTATAGCAGCATAGGATCTGGGAACTTATTACTCCATTCTGGACTAGTGTGTTACTTAACTAAAGGACTAGAAGGCTATCACCTGTGAAGCAGTCTGACAGCACTGACACCAGGCTTGGCACATGGAGATGGTTAGTTTGGTTGAAGCTGAGAATGCTTGCTCTACTGGCATCTCTCAATGGAGTTCTTTTTCCAGGGAGCCTTGAACCAAGAGAAATCAGTTGAAATCGGGTCAAGTTATCATTAGTGAGTTAAAATCACAAGAGTGGCTAATCAACTGTTGTCAAGGAAAATCTTAAGTCAAACATATGGAAAATGAGACTTATGAATCATAGCACCAGCTTGGCTTCAGCCCTCAGGCAAATGAAACTCAATCAGTAAAAATATATTCAGTAGAAACATGACTTGTTCTAATTCTGTCTAAGGCACCTCAGTTCCAGAAGCAGAGCGCCCTCCACAGATGTAAAGACAACAATTGTTCCCTTACTTCTAAAGTCACAATGCAAGTTTGATGTTGGTCTCACCCTCTCCAACTGTGCAAATATTGGACAAGTAACTTACGTGCTCTAATTCTTATTTTTATCATCTTAAAAAATAAAATGTAAAAATAGCCAACTCCGCCTCAAGGGGCTTTACGCTCCAGGAGGGCAGGGGCTAAGTCTGTCATCTGCACAGCTGAATCTCTGCTGACTAGCACACGATCAGGCACAAGGCAGGCATCTAACAGATGTCTGTGGAAGAAGTGAATGAGTGTGCGAGGAGAACTAAATGTCATAGTACCTCACGAAAATGCTTTTGGGCCACAGAATGCCATATGTATGGTGATATTCTGATGCTTCAGATTCTAAGTTCAATAAAAATCCACCCAGATTCATATAAAAAGTACATCACATATTAAAAGATCTTCAGTCACTTTCCCCCCAGCACCAAAAGGCAACAGTGAAACTAATTGTCACTTATTATTTGGCCCAATGAATAGATGAGGAAATCCAGACTGAGGTAGACAAAGTAAACTCCTCAAGGTAGCAAAGAAGTAAGAGCTCATTCTAAGACTCAAATTCAGATCTGTCTACCTCCACAGCCCATGATCCATGCTACCTCTCAAATGAAAAATCTCAGACTTTTTTCCCTCTAAAATGTGTTATAGTTTAAAAAAATCCATGTCGTGGGGCGCCTGGGTGGCTCAGTGGGTTAAGCCTCTACCTTCGGCTCGGGTCATGATCTCAGAGTCCTGGGATCGAGCCCCACATCGGGCTCTCTGCTCAGTGGAGAGCCTGCTTCCCCCTCTCTCTCCGCCTGCCTCTCTGCCTCCTTGTGATCTCTGTCTTCAAATAAATAAATAAAATCTTTAAAAAAAAAAATCCATTTCAAACTGTCAGGTCCTACTGAATGAGTCTACTTTGTGAAAATGGAATTACTGAATTAAATAGGGCATCACATTTGTTTCAGTGTATGTCTCCCAAACTCCTTTTACTCTAAGGACTCAACTTACTTGGCTTCATCTTCATAAAACAAATGTGGGAGAAATGTTGGGTTCTTCATTCACAGACCTGGGTTTCTATGATTTGTGTGTGTGTGTGCAATTCTACTTTTTGTATTTTACTTTTCATTTGTAAAGCATAAAATTCTCCTTTAACAATATCCCTCTCTAGAAAATGGTAGTTTGTTCTTCATGTAATTATATGTTTCTGGTGGTTTTAGAAGTTGAAGCCATCAACCCAAAAAGAAAAAAATAAGTGAAAAATGCTGCCTCAGCATGTAAGATGTTATCTTATAAGGAAATCTGAAGTAGTTCAAATCAAGCAATCAGGAAGCCTCTTATATGGGGGAAAGTCATGGATGACTTTTGCCAGAATTATTGCCTGTTGTACCCATTTCCCGTTTTCTCTCTGCATCTGTCCTCACCTTTTTTTTTTTTAACTGTTCTCTTGTCCTTTCCCAACTCATGCCTTGACTCATGGCCAGCTGTAGGTGCTCAACAGGGAAGCCTCAGCCTCTGGACCTGCTTCCCCAAACCAACTCGCTCAGTGTTGTAGATGGTATTTCAAAAGCATGGGAAAGGTAACCTAGTCAAGAGCCATTCTTTTCCAATCACTTGTAGTCATGGCAGGTGCGTTTATCTACCATATCTCATGTGATACTTACCAGCACATCTAGGGTCTTTGGTAAGTCAGTATCCTCCAGGAGGAAATGACCAATAATGCTAACATAGGTGGCTCTTCTGAAAATGCAAAACAGATCATTAAAAGAATGATTAGAAACTCTTTGAAAGGGAGGTCTAAGGATGTCATATCCATATATGCTTCAAAGGAAAGTGGATCTAAATTTTCAACTTCAAAAACAAAGTTAATTTCTCTAAAATATTAGTTCATGTAAAAGCCTGAGGAAGAACCAATACATGTTATTCTTTTAATGCATTTATTTAGTACAGACTAAAAGTTTATTGACCGTAAGTCTTTTTAGGAAAAATGAAAAGACCAATTACCTAATTGATTCGGATTATTGGGCTACTTTACAAAAATAGCTTAAAGAAATACTGTCTGAAAATACAAGTGCTATAAATATTTTAATTATACCATTGATGTGGACTTGTCTCACATACTTTTACTTGTAGTTCATTTGGTCAGAGTAGCTCCATTATACTTTGTATAGGGTTTATTAAACCTTTTACTGAAGTTTGCTTATCTGTTAGTATCCAAAAAAGTTACCAAGAGAAATGGGAGCACATCTAACCTTAATTCCTAAATACTCCCATCTTCTTTTTCCCTTAGAATCTTTGTTAATCATTTTCTTTACCTGCCATGAAGGTAAATGAAGATCTATCCATTTGAAAAAAAAATTGTTCTCAGTACCTACTAGATGCAAAGTTTGATACTAGCTATTGAGGTGCACACATGGCTTGACCATTTCGTAAGGGATTTGAGTGTCAAGGAGCTAAAACATGGAATGAATTTGAAAAGGATAAATTCTAATACACACACAAAATATTGCTATTTTCCTTTTTTGAATCCTGCAAAGTATCTGAGGAAATATAAAAAGCCTTTTGATCTTCTGGGCAACTGAAAACGGAAAGCTGCCATAGGAAGAATCAAGTGCACAAATAGTGATTAATATGAAATAGCTAATTGGACCGAGCCCCTGGAGAAAGACAAAAAGCTGAGAGATGGAGAGTTGCATATTGCTCTGTTTATTCTGGCAAAATGAAAGTCTTCTCCCATTTACATTTCTTCTTATTAATATGCTACATGGACTATTGGCATATCCCATTTTATTCTGTTTGCAGGGCTTTAAGAAGGTGACTCAGGGGCAGCTAATGAAGAATGACAAGCACCTAATATAAATCAAATGTTTCATCATTCCTTTTACATTAATCTCCCCTTCTGCAAAGATTAGTGGCAGTGCTTAGCTGGAGAAACTAGGAGGAAATATGGACAGCGATGGAGATCAGATTAATCTTGGCCTTTTGAACACGAGTATAGAATTTGGTGGCATGTTGAAAAAAGTAGAAAAACCAGATTCCATTTGAACCAGAGCAATTTAATCACTACACAAAGCCGAATAGTCTGCATCTGGGCATCCATGGCTTTAATTGAACTCATGAAGAACTGAGTATTTTATAGATTAGGTGATTCTTAGCTCAAGTCTGAACTGGCAAATAAAAAGTTATGCACCTTCAGGCTGAATTATAAACTCAGTTTTTCCTTTTATTTATTTTTTTGAGAAGTTTTCCTCATTATTCTAGACACGTATCTCAAGCACAGGAAGTAAACGGTCAGCAATTAATTATCCAGGTTCACTGGACAAAAAGTTTTCTGCTCCCTCTCCCAGTTCTTTTATCAGAGAAATCCAGGGTGCTTGTCCATGTTTGGACAATGAAAGCAGCCTTGTGAGAGCCGGGAAAAGCCCTGGGAAGAGAGGTTGGGAATAAAGTGGACTCAGTTTATCCACCTGAACCAGAGGCAGAGACTGGGTTCTTCCATAAACTTGACTCTGTTTCTTTTCTGTAAATCACGAGCCCACTTCTGCCAAAAATGGCAGTGAGTGCTAAGTAGAAAGAATGCTGTTATAATAAGCCATTTATTGAGCTCTTGCTGTTCACTAGAAACTGAAGAACTTTACCCAAGGCCTTGATGTAGGCTTCTAATGGCATCACCATGTTTTTTTTTTTTTTTATTCTATAGATAAAGACACTGTTTTTGTGAAGAAATACTGGATGCTGAAATAAAATGTGATTACTGATACAGAAGTAAGTCCTTTGGGAATAGAAGAGACCCGTTGCAAGACTTCTCTCCAGTTGAGCTCTCTTAGCCTTCCTGAACCTACCCTGTGAAATCAATCTAGGCAGTCATGGCATTGTTCTGGGAGAAGGGTGTAATAAGGTGCAAGAGATTGGGGAATTCTAACTTTGAAGCCCATGAAATCTATGTAAAGTCCATCTTCTTTCTCCTAACACAAAGCTTTTTTTTTTTTTTTAAAGATTTTTTTATTTATTTATTTGACAGAGAGAGATCACAAGCAGGCAGAGAGGCAGGCAGAGAGAGAGGAGGAAGCAGACTCCCTGCTTCGAGCAGAGAGCCCGACGCGGGGCTCGATCCCAAGACCCTGAGATCATGACCTGAGCCGAAGGCAGCGGCTTAACCCATTGAGCCACCCAGGCGCCCCCTAACACAAAGCTTTAACTTAAATTCAAAGCATGGACAATATTACGCAACCAAAAAAACCCTTCTGTTTCCACTGAACAAGTGACCCTTTTAAATTGTTATTATCCAGAACGAAGGAGCCAATGTTAGAGAAGGAGAAGTATCCTGGCCTTTTATTATTTTTTTAATTTTTTTAATTTTTTTTAAAGATTTTATTGATTTATTTGACAGAGAGAGATCACAAGTAGGCAGAGAGGCAGGGAGAGACAGAGAGAGAGAGAGGGAAGCAGGCTCCCTGCCGAGCAGAGATCCCGATGTGGGGCTCAATCCCAGGACCCTGAGATCATGACCTGAGCCGAAGGCAGAGGCTTAACCCACTGAGCCACCCAGGCGCCCCTATCCTGGCCTTTTAACACAGTGTTCACATTCAGATAATCTGACTCCAAGACAGATTCTTGAAACCCTTGCCATGCAACTTGGGGTCCAGGGAGCAATAGCATCAGTATCACTGAGCAGTCAGCTAGATATACAGAATTTCAAGCCCTACTCCAAATCCCACTGGTTCATAATCAACATTTTATCAAGATCCCCACAAAGTCTGCATGCACCTAAGAGTTAAATGGCATTGCTGTCTGTCATTATTTCCTTGGTGTTCAGTCCTGGGGGCATCAACATCGCTTGAACTTTCGTAAACCTGCTGGTCTTGCCAGCCTTGCCATATACCTTTGGGGTGAGGGGGGCATAGATGGGTTTGCTAAATTCCACAAGGGATTTTGATATTTAACCAAAGTTAGTTTTGACTTCAGCCTTGGAGATTTTTTAGGCAGGTAACAGAGATCTGACCAAGGATGGAGAAGCATCTCTCGGTACCTACAGACATTCTCTGAGTCACATCTTAGATGCCAGCAGCAGAAAATCTTGCCTTCTGTCCTGGGCCTTTAATTCCTTCTCTGAACTTTACAGATGCCTGAACTTCTCCAAAGCCATTCTGCTGAGTCTTTCATCACATTCTCCTCCTCCTTCCACGCTTTTATCTATTCATCCTCCACTCATGATGAGGAGAGAGAGAAGCAAGGTAGCATGTAGGTAAAGGACAGGCAGTTCTCTTCCTTTGTTGTTCTCCTTCAAGTTCTTCTGGAAAAGGAATGGAGCCAATAAAAACCGGGAAAACCTCCTGCTTTATCCTTCTTTATGCTTTTTAAGGTCTACTTCATGTTTTGTGTGTTTTTCTCTCAGTAACCCACAGAGGTTCAAACCCTTTGTCTTTTATGTGCCCTGCTTCATCTTTATTGATAACTTCTCTGACCCAGGGTGTATTCTGAGAAGATTAACATTTCAAAAGTGGGTTGTTCAGCAGTCAAATCCATTTACTCTATCCAAGGCAAGAGAGCTAAGTGTCTGTTAAAATAGCCATTGAATTACAGTTCAATGTTATTTGAAATTTTCAAATAAATCCGCATCTGATCTTGCAAAAAAGCTTCTCTGTTTGCAATGGTTATGTATTTGTATTTGAGTCTCTAGCCATTTGTAAAAACTTGACATGGAATCTCCTTTTCCAGAATCATCTTCTAAGACTCTCCTAAGTTGATCTCCTAAAGAACAGAGAGGAGGCACTTAAAGAGTAAGTGGTAGTGATTTAGCAAACGTAATTTCAATATTTTGCTTTTCTCCCACCCTTACAAATTATCTCTTGGTGATGTTTATATTAACAGCTATGATTTTAATAATGTTCACTTTTTGGCACCATGGGCTTTAGGACCTCCGGGTACTAGAACAAAATTTATTGAGCAAAATGAAAAAATTCACCAAATAGGATTGTATCTATTCTCTTCTTGGGGTAATTTTTCTTTAATGGACAGACTTCTTCAATACACACAAGGCTGTTAGTTAGACATAGTATTGTAATGGCTTTGATTTATGTCAGAGTTGAGTTCCATTTCTAACTGCATCAATCTCCATCTGTCACCTAAGATTCAATATTCCTCCTCATCTGTAAAATGGTACCTAAATCATTAGAGTTGTTGTGAAGGATTAATGATATCACTCATGATAAGTCTTCACCCAGTAAACACTCTGTAGATATTAACTGTTATCAGTATTTTATTGTTTTTGTTACTATCATCTGAAGCAAGATTTTGGGTCTGTAATGTCATGATCTCTTCGGGAACCATAGTCAATCTGATGGAAGCAAGGAAATGATATTGTAAGTAGAATGAAAGTGAAATACTGTGTCAAGGTTCTAAGAATTGGGTGGAGTAGCTGGGCTATTTATGAAAGGCTGATTGAACCACACATAAAGAACAACAATCTAAATTGTATTTGAGAAAGCAGGCAAGCCATTTAATATTGAATTATTTAAATATTTCAATTAGGTGTAGTTGACATGTAATACTATATTATTTTCTGGTATATAATAATGATTTAACAGTTGTGTACAAGATGCAGTGCTCACCACTAAGTCTAGTAAACACTGGTCATCATAAAAAGTGACTACATAATCATGGACTATATTTCCTATGAGTATTTTTCATCCCCATGATGTATTTATTTTATAGCTGGGAGTTTGTATCTCATATTCCTCTTCAACTCTTTCACATATACCCTGGCCCACTTTCTCTTCTGGCAACAAATTCTTCTCTGGATTTATAATTTCATTTCTTTTGTTTGTCCATTTGTCTTCTTTTTTAGATTCCTCATGTAAGTGAAATTTATATTATTTATCTTTCTCTGACTTTAGCCTAGTACTCTAAGGTCCATTTCTGCTCTCATAAAGAGAAAATTCTTTTTTATGGCTGATTAGTATTCCATTATACATATCATGTGCATATATATATGTATATACATACACACACACACACACACACATACACACACAACATCTTTATACATCTCTTAGTGGACACTTGCATTGCATTCATGTCTTGGCTATTGTAAATAATGCTGCAATAAACATAGAGGTGTCTATAGCTTTTCCAATGACTGTTTTTGTTTTCTTCTGAATAATACCCAGATGTGAAATTACTAGATGATACAGTATTTCTATTTTTGATTTTTGGAGGAAACTGCATACTGCTTTTCACAGTGGCTGCACCAACTTGCATTCCCAATAGCATACAAATATTCTCTTTTCTCCACATCCTTGACGATGTTTGTTGATACTAGTCATTCTCACTGGGGTGAGGTTTTGATTTGCAATTCCCTGATGATTAGTAATGTTGAGAATCTTTTTATTTGTCTGTTGTTCACCTAAATTTCCTCCTTGGAAAAATGTCTATTCAGGTCCACTGCTCATGTATTAATCACATTTTTAACTTTTTGGTGTTGAGTTATGTGTTCTTTATATATTTTGGATATTATTGAATATACTATTTGCAAATATATTCTCCCATTCAGTAAGTTGCTTTTTTATTATACTGGTGATTAACTTCACTGTGTAAGAGCTTGTTAGTTTTATGAATTTCCAATTGTTTAGTTTTGCTTTTCTTTCCCTTTCCTGGGGAGACATAGCCAGAAAAATATTGCTAAGACTACTATACAAGAGATTACTGCCTAAACTTTGTTTTAGGACTTTTATGGTTTCAGGACTCACATTTAGGTCTTTAATCTGTTTTGAGATTATTTTTGTGCACTCATGGTGTAAGAAAGTGGTCTAGTTTTCTCAGCACGATTTATTGAAGAGACTGTCTTCTCCCCATTGTATATTCTTACTTCCTTTGTTGCAGATTAACTATATAAGCATGGGTTTATTTCTAAGCTCTTTATTCTGTTCTCTTGCTCTCTGTATCTGCTTTTCAGTACTATACTGTTTTGATTACTAGAGCTTTGTAGTATAGTTTGAAATCTGGGATGTGATAACTCCAGCTTTGTTCTTTAATCTCTTTAATCTTTGTTTTTTGTGGTATTTTGTGGTTCCGTACAAATTTTAGGATTTTTTTTGTTCTAGTTCCCTGGAAAATACTATTGATGTATTAATGGGAATTGCATTGAATTTATAGGTTGCTTTGGGTGGTATAGGTATTTTAACACAATTATTTCTTCCAGGAGTATATCTTTCCATTTGTGTCATTTTCAGTTTCTTTCATATGCATCTTATAGTTTTTAGAGTACAAATCTTTTACCTCCTTGGTTAAATTTATTCCTAAGTATTTATATATTTATTTTTTTGGTGTAACTGTAAATGGGATTTTTTAAAAATATCTTTCTGTTCTTTTGTTACTAGTGTATAGAAATGCAGTGGATAACTCTGTATTGATTTTGTATCCTGCAGCTTTACTGAGTCCCTTTATTCTGATAGTTTTTTGGTGAAGTCTTTAGAGTTTTCTATATTCAGTATCATGTCCTCTGAAATAGTGATAGTTTTACTTCTTCCTTACCAATTTGGATACCTTTTACTTCTTGTCTGATGGCTATGGCTGGGACTTCAGTACTATGTTGAATAAAAGTGGTGAGAGTGAACATTCTTCTTCCCGATCTAGAGGAAAATCTTTTAAGTTTTTACCATCAAGTAAGATATCAGCTGGGTTAGAGAAGGGAGTTGAGGGAAATTGGAAGGGGAGGTGAACCATGAGAGACTATGGACTCTGAAAAACAATCTGAGGGTTATGAAGGGGTGGGGGGTGGGAGGGTGGAGGAACAAGGTGGTGGGTATTGGGCACGGATTGCATGGAGCACTGGGTGTGGTGCAAAAACAATGAATACTGTTATGCTGAAAATAAAAAATAAATAAATAAATAAATAAATAAATAAAGCAAGCAAGCTTTAAAATTTTAAATAAAAAAAAAGATATTAGCTGGGTCAGTAATATGTAACTTTATTATGTTAAGGTATGTTTGCTCTAAATCTATTGTGTTGAATTTTGTCAAAGACTTTTTTTGCATTTATGGAGACAATCATGATTTTTATCCTGTACGTACGTATGTATGTATTTTGAGAAGGAGATGGGGGAGGGGCAGAGGGAGAGCATAGAGAGAATCTTAAGCAGGCTCCATGCCCAGCATGGAGGCTGATGTGGGGCTTAATCTCACAACCCTAAAATGATGACCCAAGGTGAAATCAAGAGTTGGATTCTTAACCAATTGAGCTATTCAGGTAACCTTATCTATTATTTTGTTAATGTATATATCACATTGATTGATTTGCAGATAGGGAACCATCCTTCTACCCCTGAAATAAATTCCACTTGGTCAAGGATAATGATCACATATTTTGAAATTCAATTGGTTAATATTTTGATGAGGATTTTTGCATCTATGTTCTTCAGAGACATATATTTACCTGCACTTAGTTTATTTATTTGTCTGATTTTGGTATCAAGGAAATGCTGGCCTCATAGAATGAATTTGGAAGCATTTCTTCCTCTTCTATTTCTTGTAATAGTTTGCAGAGAATTGGTATTACCTTTTCTTTAAATGTTTAGTAGAATTTGCCTGTGAAGCCATCTGGTTCTTCCAACTTTTGTTGCAAGTTTTTTATTTCTAATCAATTTCATTATTAATAATGGATCTTTTAATATTTTCTATTTCTTCCTAATTTAGTTTTAGAAGACTGCATATTTCTAGAAATTTCAGCATTTTTTCTAGGTTGTCCAATTCATTGGCATATAATTTTTAATAGTAGTCTCATAATCCTTTCTAGTTCTTTGGTGTCAATTGTAACTTTTCATTTCTTTCAGGTATTATTTTAGTCCTGGCTAAGGGTTTATCAATTTTGTTTTTCAAAGACCCAGATCTTGATTTTTATTGATCTTTTCTACTGGTTTTTGTCTCTATTTCATTTGTTTCTGCTCTTTTATTCTGCTAACCTTAGGCTTTATTCTCTTTCTAGTTCATTTAAGTGTAAGGTTAGATTTTTTGAGATTTTTCTTGTTTCTTGAGGTAGGCTTATATTGCTATAAACTTTCCTCTTAGAAGTACTTTTATGACCTTACAATGATTTTGAGCCATTGTGTTTCCACTTTCTTTACTCTTTTTTTTTAATTTTTAATTTTTAAAATTTCTTTTCAGTGTACCAGAATTCATTGTTCATGCACCACACCCACTGCTCCATGCAACATGTGCCCTCCGTAATACCCACCACGAGGCTCACCCAACCTCCCACCCCCCGCCCTTTCAAAACCATCAGATTGTTTTTCAGAGTCCATAGTCTCTCATGGTTCATCTCCCCCTCCAATTTTCCCCAATTCACTTCTCCTCTCCACTTTCTTTACTCTTGAGGTGCATTTTTATTTCCTTTTTGATTTCTTTGTTGACCCATTTACTGTTTCATAGCATGTTGTTAGCCTGTACATTTTTCTTCCCCTCACCCCCATTTTTCATTTTCTGTGATTGAATTTTAGTTACATTCTGTGGTGGTTGAAAATGATGCTTGATATGATTTTTGTATTTTTAAATGTATTGATCCTAACATGAGATTTATCTTCAAGAATGTATCATTTGCACTTGAAAAGTATGTGTATTCTGCTGGTTTGGGCTGGAATATTCTGTATATATCTTTTAAGCCCATGTGGTCAAGGGTGTGTCTTAAAGCCACTATTTCCTTATTAATTTTCTGTCTGGATGTAAGTGGAGTGTTAAAGCCTGTTTCTATTACTGTATTACTGTCAACTTCTCCCTTTATGTCTATTAATATTTGCCATATATATATGTATACACACACACACACACACACACATATATATATATTATGTTGAGTGCATAGACATTTACAATTATTATATCCTCCTGTTGGATAGATCTCTTTATCATTATTTGTTTTAAAGTCTATTCTGTCTAAACAACCAGTGGGTGAATGAAGAAATTAACAAAGAAATTAAAACAATACATGAAGACAAATGGAAACAAAATGGGCCAAAATCGTGGGGACATAGGCAGAGCAGTTCTAAGAGGGAAGGTTATAGTGATAATGACCTCTAAGAAACAAGAAAAATCTCCAATGCTTTAACCATACACCTAAAGACTGGAACAGAGAAAAACAGAGGCTAAAAATAGAGCTGTGGCTTTGCAAGGAAAAGCTAAACTGGTAAACCATTAGTTAGACTCATCAAGAAAGAGAAAGAACCCAAATAAGTAAAATCAGAAGTTAAAGAATTGAATAGTAAAAGCTACTACAGAAATAGGATTACAAGACTGCTATGAAAAATTGTATGACAACTAACTCCACAATCTAAAGAAGTAAATTTCTACCAATATAATCTTTCAAAACTGAATCAGTAAGTAAAAGAAAATCTAAACAAGATTGATTACTAGTAACAAAGTTCAATCAGTAAAAAACAAACAAACAAACAAACAAACAAAAACCCAACTACAAAGAATTGTCCAGGACCAGACAGATTCACAGGTGAATTCTACCAAACATAAAGAAATGTTAACACCTATTCTCCTCAACCTATTCCAAAAAATAGAAGAGGAAGGAAAGTTTCCATATGTAATCTATGAGACCAGTATTACCCTGATGCCAAAACCAAAGACACTTAAAAGGCCAATATCTCTGATGAACAAAGATGTAAAAATCCTCAACAAAATATTAGCAAACCACATTCAATAAAACATCAAAAGGATCATGCACCATAATCAAAAGGAATTTATTCTTTGGACACTATGAGAGTTCAATATTTGCAAATCAATCAACATGATACCCCACATAATCAAAATGAAGGATAAAAATTGTATGATTATCTTAAGAAATGCAAAAAAAAGTCATGTCATAATTTAACATTGGTTCATGACAAAAACTCTCAGCAAAGTAGAGTTTAGAAGGCATATACCTCGACATAATAAAGGCCATTTATGACAAACACACAACTGGTATCATCCTCAATGGTGAAAAACTGAAAACTTGTCCTCTAAGATAAGGAAGAAGACAAGGATTTCCACTCTCAACTACGTTTATTCATCATAGTACTGGGAGTTCTAGCTGCAGGTAATAAAGTAAAATTATCACTATATTCAGATGATACCAGACAGAGAAAACCCTAAAAACTCCACCAAAGACATAATAAAACTAATAAATGAATTCAGTAAAATTGCGGGACACAAAATTAACATAAAGAAGTCTGTTGCACTAACAATGAAGTAGCCCAAAGAGAAATTAAGAAAACTATCAACTGCAACAGAAGGAATAATATCATTAGGAATAAACTTAACAAAGTAAGTGAAAGACCTGTAACTGTGAAAACCATAAAACATGTTGAAAAAAATTGAAGACAACACAAAAATGTATAAAGACATATCATGCTTATGGATTTGAAAATGGTATTGTTCAAATGTCCATACTACTCAAAGCAATCTATAGATTCAGTCAATTCTCATCAAAATACCAACAGTATTTTTTTATAGAAGTAGAAGAAATAATCCAAATATTGGTAGGAAATGACAAAAAAACCTGAAGAGCCAAAGTAATCTTGAAAAAGAAAAGAAAAAGCTGAAAATATCACAGTCCCAGATTTTTAAGTATGCTACTAGCACCCCCTTCCTCAAAAGAGCATAGAACAATGGACTAGAATAGAAAATCCAGAAATAAAGCCAAACCTATATGTCAGTCTATGACAAAGGGGGCAACAATATATGGGAAAAGACAATCACTTTGATAAATGGTGCTGGGAAAAATGTAATGGCTGCATGCAAAAGAAAAACTAGACCATTTTCTCACACCAGACACACAAAATAAACTCATAACTGAAAGGATCTAAATGTGAGTCATGAAACCATAAAACATCTAGAAGAAAATATAGGCAGTAATCCTTTTGATATCAGCCTTAGCAACAGTTTTCTAGATATGTATCCTAAAACAAAGGAAACAAAATTAAAACTATTGTTATTATACCCCCCCAAATACTTTTAGATAATGAAGGAAACTATCAACAAAAGAAAAATGCAACCTACTGAATGGGAAAACACAACTGCAAACAATAAAGTCTATCTTGTCTGATATAAGTCTTGCTACCTACCTTTTTCTCCCTATCTGTGCGTGTCTTTAAGTCTGAAGTGAGTCTCTTGTAGGCAGCATAAAGATGGGTTTTGTTTTCTTTTTAATCCATTCAGTCACCCTGTGTCTTTCAATTGGATCATTTAGAACAATACATTTAGAGTACTTACTAATAGGTATATACTTATTGCCATTTTGTTGATTTTTTTTCCTTCTGGTTGTAGTATAGTTCTTGTTTTTCTTTCTCCTCTTGCTATCTTCCCTTGTGATTGATGACTTTCTTTAGTGTTATGCTTGGTCATAGAGTCAAATATAATAACCCTGTATATGGCAGTCTATATTAGGTTGATGGCCTCTTAAGTTTGAACACATTTTACTCCCCTTCCCAAGTTTTATGTTTAATGATGTTATATTTTACATCTTTCTGTTTTGTGTATCCCTTGACTAATTTGTGTGTGTGTATTGTACATTGATTTTACTACTTTTATCTTTTTTTTTTTAATTTTTATTTTTTCAGCATAACAATATTCATTATTTTTGCACCACACCCAGTGCTCTATGCAATCCGTGCCCTCTACAATACCCACCACCTGGTGCCCCCAACCTCCCACCCCCCACCCCTTCAAAATTCTCAGATCGTTTTTCAGAGTCCATAGTCTCTCATGGTTCACCTCCCCTTCCAATTTCCCTCAACTCCCTTCTCCTCTCCATCTCCCCTTGTCCTCCATGCTATTTGTTATGCTCCACAAATAAGTGAAACCATATGATAATTGACTCTCTCTGCTTGACTTATTTCACTCAGCATAATCTCTTCCAGTCCCGTCCATGTTGCTACAAAACTTGGGTATTCATCCTTTCTTTTTTCTTTTCTTTTTTTTTTTTTTACAGCTTTATAAACATATATTTTTATCCCCAGGGGTACAGGTCTGCGAATCGCCAGGTTTACACACTTCACAACACTCACCATAGCACATACCCTCCCCAATATCCATAACCCCACCCCCTCTCCCAACCCCCTCCCCCCATCAACCCTCAGTTTGTTTTGTGAGATTAAGAGTCACTTATGGTTTGTCTCGCTCCCAATCCCATCTTGTTTCATTTACTCTTCTCCTACCCCCTCAACCCCCCATGTTGCATCTCCTCTCCCTCATATCAGGGAGATCATATGATAGTTGTCTTTCTCCGATTGACTTATTTCGCTAAGCATGATACCCTCTAGTTCCATCCACGTCGTCGCAAATGGCAAGATTTCATTTCTTTTGATGGCTGCATAGTATTCCATTGTGTATATATACCACATCTTCTTTATCCATTCGTCTGTAGATGGACATCTAGGTTCTTTCCATAGTTTGGCTATTGTAGACATTGCTGCTATAAACATTCGGGTGCACGTGCCCCTTCGGATCACTACGTTTGTATCTTTAGGGTAAATACCCAGCAGTGCAATTGCAGGGTCATAGGGTAGTTCTATTTTCAACATTTTGAGGAACCTCCATGCTGTTTTCCAGAGTGGTTGCACCAGCTTGCATTCCCACCAACAGTGTAGGAGGGTTCCCCTTTCTCCGCATCCTCGCCAGCATCTGTCATTTCCTGACTTGTTCATTTTAGCCATTCTGACTGGTGTGAGATGATATCTCATGGTGGTTTTGATTTGTATTTCCCTGATGCCGAGTGATATGGAGCACTTTTTCATGTGTCTGTTGGCCATCTGGATGTCTTCTTTGCAGAAATGTCTGTTCATGTCCTCTGCCCATTTCTTGATTGGATTATTTGTTCTTTGGGTGTTGAGTTTGCTAAGTTCTTTATAGATTTTGGACACTAGCCCTTTATCTGATATGTCATTTGCAAATATCTTCTCCCATTCTGTCAGTTGTCTTTTGGTTTTGTTAACTGTTTCCTTTGCTGTGCAAAAGCTTTTGATCTTGATATTATCAAAGCCATCTATGAAAAACCCACTGCAAATATCATTCTCAATGGAGAAAAACTGAAAGCTTTTCCGCTAAGGTCAGGAACACGGCAGGGATGTCCGTTATCACCAGTGCTATTCAACATAGTACTAGAAGTCCTAGCCTCAGCAATCAGACAACAAAAGGAAATTAAAGGCATCCAAATCGGCAAAGAAGAAGTCAAACTATCACTCTTTGCAGATGATATGATACTATATGTGGAAAACCCAAAAGACTCCACTCCAAAACTGCTAGAACTTGTACAGGAATTCAGTAAAGTGTCAGGATATAAAATCAATGCACAGAAATCAGTTGCATTTCTCTACACCAACAACAAGACAGAAGAAAGAGAAATTAAAGAGTCCATTCCATTTACAATTGCACCCAAAACTATAAGATACCTAGGAATAAACCTAACCAAAGAGACTAAGCATCTATACTCAGAAAACTATAAAGTACTCATGAAAGAAATTGAGGAAGACACAAAGAAATGGAAAAATGTTCCATGCTCCTGGATTGGAAGAATAAATATTGTGAAAATGTCTATGCTACCTAAAGCAATCTACACATTTAATGCAATTCCTATCAAAGTACCATCCATTTTTTTCAAAGAAATGGAACAAATAATCCTAAAATTCATATGGAACCAGAAAAGACCTCGAATAGCCAAAGGAATATTGAAAAAGAAAGCCAAAGTTGGTGGCATCACAATTCCGGACTTCAAGCTCTATTACAAAGCTGTCATCATCAAGACAGCATGGTACTGGCACAAAAACAGACACATAGATCAATGGAACAGAATAGAGAGCCCAGAAATGGACCCTCAACTCTATGGTCAACTCATCTTCGACAAAGCAGGAAAGAATGTCCAATGGAACAAAGACAGCCTCTTCAATAAATGGTGTTGGGAAAATTGGACAACCACATGCAGAAAAATGAAATTGGATAATTTTCTTACACCACACACGAAAATAGACTCAAAATGGATGAAGGATCTCAATGTGAGAAAGGAATCCATCAAAATCCTCGAGGAGAACACAGGCAGCAACCTCTTCGACGTCAGCCGCAGCAACATCTTCCTAGGAACATCACCAAAGGCAAGGGAAGCAAGGGCAAAAATGAACTTTTGGGATTTTACTTTTATCTTTTTATACTAGTCTTTCAAGTGACCGATCTACTATCTTTACCGTATGTCGGCTTTTACTAGTGCAATTATTCCTTTCAAAAACTTTTACTTCAGGTAAAACTTTTTTTTTTCTTTTTTAATTTTTTTATTTTTTCAGCATAACAATATTCATTATTTTTGCACCACACCCAGTGCTCCATGCAATCCGTGCCCTCTACAATACCCACCACCTGGTGCCCCCAACCTCCCACCCCCCACCCCTTCAAAATTCTCAGATCGTTTTTCAGAGTCCATAGTCTCTCATGGTTCACCTCCCCTTCCAATTTCCCTCAACTCCCTTCTCCTCTCCATCTCCCCTTGTCCTCCATGCTATTTGTAATGCTCCACAAATAAGTGAATCAGGTAAAACTTTTACCTGACCTTTTCTTTTCCATTTAAGAAAGTTCCTTTTACACTTCTTAGAGGGAAGCCAGTCCTGACTGAGGCTGCCTCCAGGGTGTGGTAGGAGTTACTATGGGAGGGTTCCTCTTAGGACAGGTGGGTTGGACAGGGTGGATCTGTAGAGAAATGTCTAAACTGACCAGGCGGTGCCAGCAAGGTAGATGGAAGATGTCAGAACTGGTTTCACAATTATCTGGCTAGCAAGGCTGCAGGAGAAGAAGAAAAATGTCACCTGCCAGCACTTTCATTCCCAGAGAAAGCTGCTGCAGATCCCTTCTCCTCTAGCATATGTCCTAAAATTAGTCACTATATCTTCCTGTATTCTCAGACACTTTTCACACTGCTGCTTCTCTGCTGGGTCTCAGGCCTAGTGACACAGCACGCTGGCCCTTTAGGAGGAGAGACTCGGTTTCCTATAGCCCTCCAGCTCCAGGCGTTAAGCTCCCCCGATTTTCAAAGCCATACTACTGTGTGGGCTTGTCTTCCCAGTGTGGGTTCTCAGAACTTGGGGTGTTTAATCTGGGGCTGAATCCCTTGGTTCTCAGGGGTGACTCTGTGGCTACAATACTCCTTCCTCTTGCGGGCTGCCACTGTGCTAGGGGTGTATTTCCCTACCGGTCACATACCGATCACACACTGGCTGTGGGACCTTAGTGGAGTCATCTCTGATCTTCAGTTTTTACCATTATTGAAGGGGAACAATAATATCTCTTCCAAAGCTTGCTGTAGAGAAAACAAGTAAGTGTGCAAAAGTAATGAGTCTTTGTTCATAAACTCCCAGATGTGCAAAAATATCAAAAAACACTTTTTTAAAATGGAATCTGCACCCCAGTGGGCTGGCAGAGGATTCAGCCTTAGTCATTCTGAGTCTTCCTCCTCCTTACACTGGCATCACTAAAGCATGGAGAAGACTCCTTTGGACCTCTGACCCTTTGTTTACTCTTAACTAACAATGAGACATATCCATTGTCTTTATTCACATTTTCCTTATTTCTGTGCTTCCCTACAGAAAGGGAGATGCTTGGCAAAGCCTGGACTCCTAGGCCAGGCAACAGCCTCCCCAGAAATATCTGTTTGCTCCCTCCATTCATTCCCATGAATGGGAGTCACTTCCCAGCCAGAGTGGTACTCTCTTTTTCCCCACCTTCTCTAGAACACCCATTATTTAAAAAAAAAAAAAAAAGTTCGAGAACTTTCATCAAAACAAGAATGATTCATTGAACTCAAGCAGATTTTGCTTTGCTTTTACCCTGCAAAACTGGCCTGAGACAGGGGGAACCAGAACATACACAGGACCTGGCTACATACTCAGAAGATGAAGGAGGCAAAAACAGAATAATACGAATTTGTGTATTAGTAAGTTATCTTGTCAAAGGACATGTAAAACACATAAACTCTGCTACGTGCATGCATGTGTGGTTAGAATTCACCTCTGAGTGCCAGGTAGCTTTGTGGAGCAGTGGGTAACTAACCAGAAAAGAGGCACATCTTCCACCATTCACAGATGCTGCTCTTTCTCGGTGGTAGTTCATGTCACGGTCATTACATTGTGGATTTCATCTTTGAAGAGGCCTCCAGAGCCAGTATAGATCACTGAGTCTTTGATTAAACTCTGCTAAGGCCTAATAGTCTGGAATGTTTCATTATTTTCTTGGCAGGACTAGGATGTTATTTTTTAGCCGGCTGCAGAGAGCAGAAGTTGGGAAAATGCGTATGCCACTGTTTGGGGATCCACAACCAAGGGGCCCATGACAGTGCCTTTAAAATGAACATATTATCCAGTAGCCTTTGCTCTTTTCTGTGTTGGAGTCTCAGTTCCATTTTCCCACCTCCCTTACCCATCCAGCCAATGTTCACCAAAATGGGAATATAATAATAACTTCTACTTATTTAGTGCTTACTGTGTGCCAGCCTTTGTATTTAGAACTTAAAAGGCCTCTACCATTGTAGTGGGTTAAATTGTGCTCTCCCCCAAAACTGTATTCCCTAAAAAGATGTGGCCAAGTCCTAATTGCTCATGCACGTAGAAATAAGGCCTTTGCAGATTTGTAATGAGTTTGATAATGTCACCCTGAAGTTCATGTACACCTCGAGCCTTAGAATGTGACTTAGAAAATAGAGTCTTTGCAGATATGATTATCTAGGGATCTGAAATTCGCCCATATTTCATTAAGGTAGGCCCTAAATTTGATGACTACTGTCCTTTTAAGAAGACTCAGACAAACATACAGAGAACGTAGGTTATACAAAGATGGAGCTATGCTGCCACAAGCCAGCACATGCCAGGAGCCTCCAGATGCTAAAAGAGACAAAAAAGAAATCTCTTCTAGAAGCTTTGGAAAGAGAGAGGCATCTCGATTACAGACTTCTGGCCTCCAGAACTATTGGAGAATAAATTTCCATTGCTTTAAGCCACTTACTTTGGTGGTACTTTGTTACCTATCATCCCTAGGAAACCAATGCAAGATATAATAAAGTTAGGATCTCAAGAAGAGATTGTCCTCAGGTTACAGTGAAGCTTAAATCCATAATGACTGGTATCCTTATAAAAGAAAAAAAAAAGGATATCTGAGAAATAATAACCTAGAGGACAAAACCATGGGGAGACAGGGGCAGAGATTGGAGTGATGGGTGTGCAATCTAAAAACACTAGGATTTGCAGACAACCAAGAAAAGCTAGGGATGGGGCTTGGTACGGATTCTCTCTCACAGCTTCCAGAAGGAAGCAATCTTGCCAATACCTTGATTAAAGACTCTGGTTTCCTGAACTGTGAGATAATATACTTCTGTAGTTTTAAGCCACCAAGTTTATGGTAATTTGTTACAGCAGCCCTAGGAAACTAATGTAACACTTTAATCCTGACAATAGCCCTGTGATAAGTAATCTCACCCCAATTTTACTGAAAAGGAGATTAAAAAGAACAGTGGTTAAGTAACTTGACAGTGCACAAATTTCAAGTGCACTGCTAGAATTCAAACTCGGGTTTTAAGTCTAGCTCTTCTCAATTCTGAGCCTACACAGTTCACCCTTTACCAAGTCAGTTTTCTCTTATCTACTAAAGGATTATTTCTTTACCCAGAAAAACCACTAAAATAAATAAAAACAGTCTATTTCCTTGAAACATGTATAGGATAAGTGAAAAGAACCAAATCTCCTTTTCTTCCCGAGTTGAAGTCTATTTTGCCCAGGTACTATACTGTATTCTGAGGAGACAAAGGAGGGGAAAGGTACAGTTTCTATCTCTAAACCATTAAGTATTGACTAAATGAGGAAAACTAGTGATTCCCAGGATGATGTGGGGACCTTGAGTGGCATACCCAGTAGCAAGTAATACTTCTAGGAGATAGTGCCATACTTGAAATGTGAAAGGGACTTACTTCATCCGTAAAGAAGTAGAATACTGGCAGGCATACGGTGGGGTAGGGAAGAGGATAGCATTTTTGATGGAAGGCACACATGTACAAAGATTATGGCCCATTTACAGTGTGTTGCCTTGTAGCCAAAGAACAAGCTATGAACAGAGCAAGGAGCCAGCTCTATGATAACCTCTGGATGCCAAGATGAAATGAATTCTCAAAAGAGAAAGGAACTCTGGGGAAAGACATAGGGAATGCGACATTTCAGTGAGATACCGTCTTGCAACAAATAGTATCTGCCTTGTAGATCCTTTGAGCTAAAAGAGCAAGGTTGTGATGTCCTATTAAAATATTTCTCTTTTAAACCTGAACTTTATTAATATCTATAAAAGAAAAAATGCATTGGACAAGTGAAACAGGCAGGAAAGACTTTATTCAAAATTACTGCCATAGGGGAGAAGTGAGTGAACCCCACTCTACTGAAACAAAAGGCAGGAGTTTTTAAACTCCTTTAGCTCACGTCAGTGAGTACTGGCTGGAGTTTAGGGGAGAGTTTGGTCAATGTGATTAGACCATGAGTGTTTGCTAATTGGTACTTCTCAAAGTTAAACTCCTACCCTCCCACAGAGACTGGGATATAGAAGAAAATCTCCTTATATAATTCCATTTCAAAGGGATAACTTCTCAGTGTCAAGAAAGACATTCCTAGGATGTAAAACTGGCAAGGAGCTGGAGAAGATTTACATCTCAAAGAGGCAGAGAAAGGACTTCTAACTGGAAGTTTTCTAAAGTAAATGCCTAAAAAAGTGAGGGTTGGCCCACTTTTGGTTAGGAAGCAACCTGTCTAAAGTTCAGTCAAGTTGAGGGGAACTTTGAGGCTGTCTTGATCATAGGGAACCAGTTTGATGTTTTTGTTTTTAAACAAACAAAACCCCAATCAGTTCAAGTCATGGCAGTTAGGGTGACAGAAAAAGCTTGGCTCTTGTCAACAGGAAAATCTAGATTTGTATCTCCATGCTTCAACTAGATGACTATGGATGCATTACTGACTCTCACGGATTCTGTCTCCTCATCTATAAAATAGAGGAGACATTATATACATACCTTGTGGGGTTGCTTTAAGGATTTACAAACCATGCATATATATATTTAACAAATAATGCCAGATTTTGCAATTTTTCTATTACACAAATATTTGGCCAATTTAGGTAAGTGTCTGGAGATTTCTAATCTGCAACCAGTTGTACAACCCATGGGGTATTATATTTGTTAAATGAAAATGCTACTTCTATTTCCATCCAGTGATATTTTGGATACTAAGTCATTTAAAAGCATAATACCAAATGAGAAACAAGGACACAAAAAAATTTGTTCATTGGGAATAATGTCTTCTGTTTGTCAGTCAGTGTAGGGCTCTCTTTAGCCATGCCACAAGCAGAAATTGGTCTACAGGACCTAGTGAGAGGAGCTGCACAGAGACATTCATGTTTGCAAGTGAACCCACACACCCCTCCCGTTCTCTGGGAGGACAAGAGTCAGGGGACTTAGAAACTGTTGGTGGAAATAAATGCACACTGGTACAGTCACTGTGGAAAACAGTGTGGAGGTTTCTCAAAAACACAGAACTACCCTACGAACCAGTAATCACACTGGATACCAAAGAATAAAAAAAAAAAACACTTCAAAAAGACATATGTATCCCTATGTTTACTGCAGCATTACTTACAATAGCCAAGATATGAAAGCAATCCATGTGTCCACTGATAGAGGAATGGATAAAGAAGATATGGGGTATACACACACATACATACACACAGGAATATTACTCAGCCATAAACAAGAATGAAATCTTGCCATTTGCAATGACATGGATAGATCTAGGGAGTATAATGCTAAGTGAAATAAGACAGAGGAAGACAAATACCATACGCTTTTACTCATAAGTGTACTTAAGAAATAAAAAAAAAAACAACAACAAAAAACGAGACTCTCAACAGAAAACAAACTGATGGTTACCAGAGGGAAGGTAGGGGGACAGGTGAAATAGATAAAGGGGATTAAGCTCATGATGATGAGCACTGAGTAATATATGGAATTGCTAAATCACTATTTTGTATACCTGAAACTAATGTAACACCGTATGTTAACTATACTGGAATTACCATTTCTATTAATGCCTCCTCATTCCCAAATTTTATCTGTATGGTTTTGAGAACCAAAACAGAGCCACTGAAATCCATCACGGCAGTACCATCCATTTGAAATAATGTATTCCAGTTGCACCACAAGTTTCAATGCAGTTCTTTTTTTCCAAGGAGAATTTGCAAAGTGTAAGCAGAAAAAAAAACAAAACAAAACACACAATTAAGGATTCAGAAAACAATCCACATGATACCTCAATAGCATTTAAGTCCTCGAGGGCCACATTTTCCTTTTCAATCTTTAAACTCCAAGTCCCTTTTACTCCTGTGCCTTCAGCTCTTTTCATTTTAATGGACTGACTCATTCACCACATTTTAAAACACACATCTCTTGAAGATACAACTGTCTGCTCTGCTTCGAATATTTTCATTACATTTTATTACAAGCTTGGTTCAAGAGGAGTTTTACACCTAATTTGAAGGACCTGCCCTGTCAGTTTCATTTTCCTTCACAACTTTTATTAGGCTAATTTGATTCAACTATGAGTTGTTCTTTGTAAATCCAAAGCACTCTGCTATTCCTCTTACTTAAAAAAAAAAAAAAAATCTTTCCAAAGCATAGGAGCTCTACTCCAGCCTTCCCATTCCTATTTTTGCAGAATTATGCTTATTTTGAGTTATATAATGTCTAGTTAATCTATTCAGTAACTATTTATTGAGCTCGTCTAATGTGTCAGCAATACCAAGATGATTCAGAAAACATCCCTGAGCTGGAGAAGATCATACTTAAATGGTGGAGGCTGCTATGAAGACAAATAAATATAAGGCATTGATATGAATGTAATAATGGAGTTATATTTAAAGCACTCTGGGAACACTACCAGGTAGAAGAGAAATAGCTCTATAAACTGGGTGCTATTAAACTACATTAAGGCAAGAGGCACTTTAAAGGAAATTCATAGTGAATATTTTAATAAATGAACCAATGAATTTAAAAATTGTAAATATAAATATAAATCTTAGATTTGCTTAAGCCATGATATTAATATTCTCTAAAATATATTACTGTAAAGAACCTATACTGGTTTAAAAAATTCCATAATCAAGTAAATTTCACAAATAAAGCATACTTTATTGTTGGCACGTGACTGCATAGTGTCCATTACTGTATTAAAAGTTCAGATTGTTTAACTTTAGTACACTCAGAATTTTTCAACTTACTTGACCACTGGAAGTTTTTTTTTTTTTTTCTGTAATAGTTAATAACATGCCAAGAACTAGTGTTCTAATATACTTTGAGGGTTGCTGGAGGGGAGAGATGGGGTGGCTGGTTGATGGACACTGGGGAGGTATGTGCTATAGTGAATGTTGTGAATTGTGTAAGACTGATGAATTACAGACCTGTACCCCTGGAACAAATAATATATTAACATATAACTTTCACACTTAAAAAAAAATGGAATATACTTTGAAAGATGTTCTTTAAACTATTCAACTTGAAAGTCAGTGGAAAATATCAGAGCAGTCCAGACAACCAGACACAGTAAATTTTAATGCTTTAATAAGGCATCTCCCAACATCAAATACCAAAAATTATTTTATCACTATAAAAAGAAAAAAAAAACTGCCTGATCACCCAGAAGTAGCTACTACTAACATTACTTAATTCTTTCTAGTCATTTGCTCTTACATTTTGAAATCTAGATATTATAAAGCATATACAAATTTGTATATTAGTTTTCATGTCTATTGTGCTGATTACAAAAATAACGTCATTCAAAGCAACAGAAGTTTAGAAAATAAAAATCATGTGGAAGAAGGAGCTTCTTAGATGGGAGCATGTGAAAACTCTGAACTTGCCTCCTCCCATGAACATAGCAAATCTGTACCTATTTATAGAGCAATACCTGCTAAAGAAGAACTGAGGGCTGACTGAAAAGCTTTTGCACAGCAAAGGACAGAATGGAGATAGAGAATGGACTGGAGATGTTCCTGCACAAGCTCTTTCAAGCCTGGAAAAATTAGTTGTTCTGCCAGTTAACCAAGCTGGCTTCTATGTGAAGCAAGCACAAAAAGTTAAACAAAATGAGGAGACAGAGAAATATGATCCAAACAAAAGAATAAGACAAATATTCAGGAAAAAGAACTCATATAAAGAGGCTCAGTGGACTTGAGAAAAGAGTGGATGAACTCAATGTGAACTTTGACAAAGAGGTAGAAAATGTAAAAAAAAAAAAAAAAAAAAAAAAAAACCAAAAAAATCCAGAGTTGAATATAGTACCTAAATTGAAAATAATAAAGAATTAACAGCACATTAGCAGATGCAGAAGAAAGGATCAGTTATCTGGAAGACAGCACTGGAGAGGACCAATGTGAGCACGAGAAAAAAAATGGGGATAGGTTAAGAGACCCCTAGGACAACATCAGGAACACTAACATTCACATTATGGGATTCCAGAAGGAGAAGAGAGGGGGAAAAATTATTTGAAGAAATAACAGCTGAAAATTTGCTTAACCTGGGGAAGGAAATAGACATTCCCGTTCAGGAAGTATAGAAAGCCCCTAGCCAAAATGAATCCAAGGAGGTCTACACAGAGACACAATATAATTAAAATGTCAAACATTCAAGATAAACAGAGAGTCTTAAAAGCACCAAGACAGGGATGCCTGAGTGGCTCAGTTGGTTGGGCGGCTGCCTTCGGCTCCAGTCATGATCCCAGCGTCCTGGGATCAAGTCCCACATCGGGCTCCTTGCTCAGCAGGAAGCCTGCTTCTCCCTCTGCCTCTGCCTGCCAATCTGTCTGCCTGTGCTCACTCTCTCTGACAAAAAACAAACAAACAAACAAAAGAAAAAAAACAAGCAAGCACCAAGACAAAAAGTAACTACTTATATACAAGGGAAACTCCATAAGGTTATCAGCTGGTTTAACCAGCAGAAACTTTGCAAGCCAGAAGAGAGTAACATGATATACTCAAAGTGCTGAAAGGGAAAAAACCTATAATCAGGAAAACTCTACCCAGGAAGGCCATCATTTAGAACTGAAGGAAGGATAAAGACTTTCAAAGGTAAGACAAACAAAGGTGTTTATCACCACTAAAACCATTCTTAAAGGAAATGTTAAAAGGACTTCTTTAAGAGAAGAGGCCGTAAGTAGACATGAAGTTATGAATAAAAATATACAAATTATGACAGCATATACATAAAACATGGAGGAGCAAGAAAAAATGTTTTTGGAATATGAATTTAAATGACCATCAATTTTAATAAAGATTGCTTGCTATATACCTAGGATGTTATATATGAACCTCATGGTAACTACAAACCCAAAACCTGTAATCAAGATACAGGAAATAAAAAGAAAGAAAGCCAAACATAATACTATGGAAACTCATCAATCACAAAGAAGTAGAACAAGAAAAGAAGAGAGGAACTACAAAACAACAATAAAACAATTAACAAAATTACCTATCCATAATTACTTTAATGTAAATAGTCTAAAGTGTCCAATCAAAAGATGTAGGGTGACAGATGGGATTTAAAAAACTAGTCACACCTATATGCTGCCAATAAGAGACTCACCTCAGACTAAAAGACACATATAGCTGAAAATGAAGGGATAAGAAAATACTTATGCATTTAGAAGCAAAAACAGAAACAAAACACACAAAAAATCAGCCAGGATAGCAATACTTCCATCAGACAAAATAGACTTTAAGACAAAGACTGTGGCAAGAGACAAACACAGGCATTACATAATGATAAAGGGATTAATCCTATAAGGGGATATTACAATTGCAAATATCTATGCACTCTACATTGGAGCACCTAAATACATGAAACAAATATTAATGGATATAAAAAGAGGAACTGATGGTAATACAGTAACAGTGGGTATAATTCAGTTAACACCTAACTTACATCTGTAAGTAGATATTCCAGGAAGAAATCAATAGCAAACCTTGTCTGTCAAAGACACTGAGACCAGATGGACATAACAGATGTGTATAGAACACTGCATCCTACAACAGCAGAATATACATTCTTTTCAAGTACACATGGAACATTCTCCAGAATAAATAACATGTTAGGCCACCAAACAAGTGTCAATGAATTTAAGAAGCTTTAAATCATACCATGCATCTTTTCTGAACACAATGGTAAGAAATGAGAAATTAATCACAAGGGGGGAAAAAAGAAACTGGAGAAAATGCAAATACACATAGGTTAAACAACATGGTACTAAACAGTCAATTGGCCAATGGAAAAAAAAAAATCAAAAAAGTTTAAAAAAAATGCTGTAGAAAAATTAAAATTGAAACAAAAAGGTCTAAAATTTTTAGGAATGCAGTGAAAGCAGTTCTAAGAAGGAAGTTCATAACAATACTGGCCTATAAGAAGAAATAGGAAAAACCTTAAATAAACAATCTAAACTTACATTTGAAGGAACCAGAAAAAAAACAAAACAAAACAAAACAAAAAAGAACAAAAAGCCCCAAGTTAGTAGACAAAATAATAAAGATCAGAGTGGAAAGCAATGCAATAAACCCTTAAAAAAAAAAAAAAACTAGAAAAGATCAATTAAAAACAAGAGCTTTATTTTTTTTGAAAAAATTAAATTGATAAAATTTTAGCTAAACTCCAAAAAAGGACACATATAAATACCAGAAAAAAAGAGTAGTAACAACTACACCACAGAACTACAAAGGGTTATAGGAGACTACCATGAAAAATTCTGTCAGCAAATCAGACAATATAGACAAAAATGGATAAATTCCTAGAAACATACATTCTTACTAGACTGACTCAAGAGGAAAGAGAAAATCTGAACAGACCAATTACTACTAACAAAATTGAATCAGTAGTCCAAAAACCCCCAACAAACAAAAGTCCAAGACCAGATGGATTCACAGGTGAATTCTATCAAACATGTAAGATTTAGCATTTACTCTCCTCAAACCATTCCAAAAAAATAGAAAAGGAAGAAAACCTTCTAAATATATTTTATCAGGCCAGCATTAACCTTATTAAAAACAAAACAAAACAAAACAAAACAAACCTAAACTAAAAAAGACACTACAGGAAAAAAAAAATACAGGCCAATATGCTTGATGAACATAGAAGCAAAAATCCTCAAGAAAACACTAGCAAATAGCATTTAACAATACATTAAAAAGATTGTTCACCATGATTATGTGGAATTGATTCCAGGCATGCAAGAACAGCTCAATATTCATATATCAACAGAAAGAAAGATAAATATTATATTATCATCTCAGTAGGTGCAGAGAAGGCATTTGACAAAATTCAACATCTGTTCATGATAAAAACTCTCAACAAAGTGGACTTAAAGGGAATATACCTCAACGTAGTACAGGCCATATATGAAAAACCCACACCTAACTTTATACTAAAAATGTAAAAGCTTTTTCCCTAAGAACAGGAACAAGACAAGAATGTCCACGCTTGCCTCGTTTATTTGACATAGTCCTGAAAATCATATCCACAGCAATCACACAGGAAGTAAAAGGCCTCCTACTTAGTAAAGAAGATTTAAAAGTGTCGCTATTTGCAGCTGACATGATACTATATAGAGAAAACCCCAAAGGCTCCACCAAAAAAAACCTATTAGAACTAATTAAGTTAATTTGTACAATATAAAGTGATTTTATACAATAATAATGAAATAACAGGAATTAAGACAGGGTTATTTACAATTGCACCAAAAAGAATAAAATACCTAGGAATAAACTTAATGAAGGAAATGAAAAACACACACTCTGAAAACAATGATGAAAGAAATTGAAAAACAGCAGAAACAAATGGAAAGATATCCCATGCTCATGGATTAAAAGAATGTTGTTTCAATACAATATGCAAATTCAATGCAACTACTATTACAATAACAACAGCATGTTTCCCAGACTGGAAGAAATAATCTTAATATTTGTATGGAGCCACTAAAGACCAGGAAGCCAAAGTAAATGTGAGAAAGAAGAACAAAGCTGGAGATAACACAGTCTCAGATTTCAAGTACAAAGCTGCAGTAATCAAAACAGTATGGTACTGGCACAAAACTAGACACATAGGTTAATGGAACAGAACAGAGCCCAGAAATAGATGCACATGTATGTGGTCTATTAATCTAGGATAGCGGAGGCAAGACTATACAATGGGGGAAAAGACAGTTTCTTCAATAATTAGCATTGGGAAAGATGGACAGCTATATGCCAAAGAATGATACTAGACCATTTTCTTACATCATATACAAAAATCAACTCAAAATAGATTAAAGCCTGAATGTGAACATGAAACCATAAAACTCCTAGAAGAAAATACAAGCAGTAATGTCCTTGCCATTGGGCATTGCAACATTTTTCCTAGATAGGTCTCTTTAGGCAAAGGAAACAAAAGCAAAAATAAACTGTTGTGACCACACTGAAATAAAAGCTTTTTCACACAGAAGGATACCAACAAAACAAAAAAGACAACCTATTAATGGGAGAATATATTTGCAAAAAATAGATCCAATAAGGAGTTAATATCCAAAATATATAAAGAACACATATAACTCAACACCAAAAAAAAAAAAAAAAAAGCAAATATTCTGATTTAAAATGAAGAGAAGGGGACGCCTGGGTGGCTCAGTTGGTTAAGCAGCTGCCTTCAGCTCAGGTCATGATCCCAGCGTCCTGGGATCGAGTCCCACATCGGGCTCCTTGTTCTGTGGGGAGCCTGCTTCTCCCTCTGCCTCTGCCTGCCACTCTGTCTGCCTGTGCTCGCTCGCTCTCTCTCTCTCTGACAAATAAATAAAATCTTTAAAAAAAAATAAATAAAATAAAATGAAGAGAGGGCCTGAATAGACATATTTCCAGAGAAGACATAAAGAGAGCAACAGACACATGAAAAGATGTTCAACATGACTAATCATCAAGAGAGTGCAAATCAAAACCACAATGAAATGTCACCTTACACCTGGAAGTATGTCTAGAATAAAGACAGACAAGAAATAACAAATGTTAGTGAGGATGTGGGGAAAAGGGGAATTCTCATTTAGTATTGGTGGGAATGTAAACTGGTGTAGGCACTACGGAAAATAGTACAGAGTTTCCTCAAAAACTTAAAAACAGTAATACTGTATAATCTAGTAATTCCACTACTGGGTATTCACTCAAAGAAAACAAAAACACTAATTCAAGAAGATACATGCACCCCTGTGTTTATTATAGTATTAGTCACAATAGGGAATATACAGAAGCACTCAAGTGTCCAATGATGGATAAATGAATAAACAAGATGTGGCATATAGAGAGAATGGAATATTAGCCACAAATAAGAATGAGATCTTGCCATTTTTAACAACATGGATGGATCTAGAGGGTATTGTGCTAAGTGAAATAAGTCAGAGAGAGAGAGATGCCATATAATTTCACTTATATTTGGAATCTAAAAATCTGAACAAACGAATAAACAAACTAAAATTTAGAGACAGACCCATAAATACAGAAAGGTTGCCAGAGTAGTGGTGAGTAGGGAAGATGGCCAAAATGGGGGTGTGGGGTGAAGGATACAGGCTTCCAATCGTGGAATGAATAAGTCACAGGGATAATAGATACAGGATAGGGAATATAATTAATGATATTGTAATAGCACTGTATGGTGACAGATGGTAGCTATACTTGTGGTGAGTGCAGCATACCTGAAACTAATGCAACACTGTGTTTCAACTATACTTAAGCAACAATGAGAGAAAAAAGAGAGAAAACTCAAGTAAATTCAGCAATGAAAGAGAAGTTGTAATGGACACCATAGAAATATTAAGTATTATAATAGAATACCATGAAAAATTACATGCCAACAAACTGGAGTATCTGGAAGAAATGGATAATTCCTCAAAATCCAGTCTCCTAAGACTGAATCAGGAAGAAATAGAAAATATGAATAGACTAATTAGTAGTAATGAAATTGGATTTGCAATTAAACTCCTGACAAACCAATATGACACTGTATATTAATTATGCTTGGGTAGGGAAAAACAAAAGCAAAAACAAAACTTAGAGCAAACAAAAGTCTAGAACCAGATGGCTTCACAGGTGAATACTACCAAACAAAGAGTTAGTACATACTCTCTCAAACTATTCTAAAGAATGACATGAAAGTGGGAGGAATGTTTCATAATGGGTTCAATGAATTGGTCCAGCATTACCCTGGTAAGACACCATAAAAGAAAAATATAGGCCAATATCTCTGATCAACCCGTGCAAAAATTTCAACAAAATATTAGCAAGCTAAAGTTAATGATGAGAGTGTATAGACAAAATAGGTGAAGGGGATTATAAGATACAATGTTGCAGTTATAAAGTAGAGATGCAAAATATAGAATAGGGAATTTAGTCAATAAGATTGTAGTAACTCTGTTGTGACAGATGGTGAGAGCATTTATTGTGGTAAGCCCTATGTAACATATAGAATTGTCAGATCACAATGTACACCTGAAACTAATACAACATGGTATGTCCACTATACTTAAATTAGAAAAAAAAAAACTAGAAAACAGTCATACAAAAGCGCCTCATTTATATTTAAGTTATACACACAATTAACTGTCATAATTAAAAAATGATTCTAGATATAATTTAGGAAGGGACAAGGGCTTTATTATGCTCTGCACTGCTCTGATATATATATTTAAGAGAACTAACTGGTGTGTAGAACATGATGAAAATCATAAATACCCCATGCTTCTCTTCTAGTTAAGATTTCTGACCGTGAACTCTCCCTAAGGGCTGGTCTAAGAAGCTACAGCTGGACAAAAGGACAGCTCTAGTATCTTAGACAGTCTCCCCATTTATATGGTTCAGCAGTATTCCATTTAACAGAGAGTCCCTGTGTGGGTTTTGTTTTTTTCTCCAAGGTCTGCTAATCTATACTCATCTGCATGTGGCTATCATTTAGCCTGGCAACTTAATTGTATTGCTTCTCTGAAATTAGCATCACTGTACCATGAACAACTCCTGGGCAGCACTTCCATTGCTACTGTAGCTAAATTCCTCTCCCTGGCCACATTTCACATTCCTGCAGGATCTGTTTTGGTTTTTCAATTTGCTCATTGGGTTGGCAGGCATAATTTGCAGGGCCACTGGCTAGCTGTGGTTTAAGGCTACTTAAACCCTCAGCTGTAAGGTTTGGTGGCTCCCCCAGTCCCTGCATTCCCTAATGTACCCTTCATTTCCAAACTTCCCTGTTTGTATAAACAAAGCCAAAGTTGACAGAGTCTGACTCTAATCCCTTTGTTGTTCTGTGGGGCATAGAATGAGAGCAGATCATAGTTTGGTAAACAAACAAACAAAACAAGAAGAGAACAGTTGCTTGAAAAGAAATGAAGCCAGAGAGATTTCAACTCAGCTGAGTGATTCTAATGACCAAATACTCAGGCTCCTTCCTGGGGACTTTAACTTTTGAAGAACATGATGCATCTCACAGAGAACTCGTTGAATGAAAAGGCAGCTAAATACATTATATGTTTAAAAAAAAAAAAAAAGGCAGCTAGGTAATAGGACAGTGTTAGCGGGGCAGTCACGATGGGAAAACTCTGGTTGAATCTAGGTGACCCACGTGGACAAGCAATAAGAAAATCACATTGAGTATTTGCACATTTTGTTGTCCTGCTGAGGGGAAAATGCTATTTCCCTTTCTTCTTTTAGGTAAAGTAGTTGAGCTGCGTGTCAGGAAGGTGACATGCACTCATGGTCTTATAAATCCAGTAACTTGTCTGGACAGGACAATAACCTGTTCTACAGGTTTTTTACATTTATAACAATTTTTCCAGGTTGATATGATTCTCATTTCGTCGATGAGATATGAAAGGAAATCTCGGAGACCGTAATTAATAAATGAAAGTGTGCGGTTTCAGTAACTGATAGACCCTAATTTGATAGACCGTTTATGTCTCTGAATTCCATGTTCTAACCACTGAAGTAGCTTTATTTTTGTATTGTTTTTATTTTGGCTCATTGACTTTTCAAGGACCTCATGAAAGTTTTGAATCTTGAGCATGGAACACTGCATATGGGCCAACATTTTCCTTTGGGTTTTATGGCCTCCAATGGTTAAGAAGCCCCTTCATTTTGTCACTTTTGTTATTGCCAAAACAAAGTGGGACTCAGAGTGCAGAAGACTATAAACTGTGGTATATGGGGATACATGTGCTTCTTCCCTAACAAAAGTAAATCCCCATCAGGAATGATTAAAAGAAATGATGGGAGTTGAGGTCAGCCTCTCTTTTGTACCAGTGACACAAATGCCTCACAAATCGCTGGGAATTAATGTTGTAATTGGCTTTGTTACTGATGGCATTGCATCTTGTTCTTTCACTTTATCGGTGCTAAAAAACAAAAAATGTTGAAAATTCCTGTCCTGATAGAAAAATACCTGGCTAAATCAAAATTGTTTGTCCGTTAGCATAAAGTCACGTCGCATAATTGATGCAACTTTTTGGGTAACGCCTACCTCAGAAATTTTGGTGAAAACAGACTTTATATGGTAGTTCTTATTGAAATTTTTACATCCATCATCTTTTTCTTTTCTACTTAAAAGATCATGAAAGGTGTATGTCACCCATCTCACCCCATTCTGCATGGAAAATGAAAAGCAGTTTTCTTTCCCCTGTGTCATGATGCATGTTCTCGCCCTGTCCTTTGGGATGTGTTAGGGGAAGGACATGATAAGGTAATGGAGAAACAGCAGGTAATACTAACACTCAGTTATGTGCTGAAGGAGATATTCATAACCCAGATGCAGTGAAGAGATACTGGTGATTTCTGGGAATGCTGGTTGTGTGACTGCAGATCTGGCTCCACAGGAAGTAAAGAGAACCCATCCTCACACCGAATGTAAGTTATTCATGAACTTGGGGATGAAAGGCATGTGGATGGACTTCAGAAATATAAAATGCCTAATGTTGTCTCTGTGTCAAGGTGAAACACTTTCATCTTCATGAAAGAGAGAACAGAGAGAGAATGCTTTTTCAAAAACAAAACAAAACAAAAAAATAAAAAACAACCAACCCAACAAACAAAAAAAACCCCACAAAAACACAACTTTTGTATTTTCCATGACACGCCCAGTACAAAATTACTTTTCTTCCTTCTCTCCCTGACAATCTTCTCCATACCTCCAAATCTCTTGGAATCTTAACACTGTGGAGTTAGATTTAAAGAACAAAGAATGCCTTAAGTGGGAGACAGAAATGTTTAAAATGTACATTCTAACAAAGTGTTTGCTTGCCATATTATTTGATTTTCTCAGTCACTGACATCAATTTCATGGAATTATATCCTGGTATGAAAAGTAGCAAGCACTGATATTTATTGATCCTTATTCTGTTCCAGGCCCTATGTTCTAAGCACATTATTTAGCCGAATGCTTGAGACAGTAGTGGACAGTAGGAACTGATCCCCACTGTCTGTTTTACTGATGGAGAGCCTGAGGCCCGCAGAGATTATAACAGAAAATGTCAGACCAGTTTAGGCATGTAAATTCAGAGAAATACCCTGCCTTAATAGGTAAATAATTATATAGGCTGCACAATTTATACTTGCTTATCAGGTAGCATCAGAATTTACTCCTAACCTGGCTGACTCCAGAGCCTGTGCTAGAAACCCTTCCTACTCAAACTGTCCTCTGTGAATCAACAGCATCACAAAGACGCTTGTTAGAAATGCTGAATTTCAGACTTATTCCCCTTATAGTCCTGGTAAATATTTTACAGTCAGCTTTTGGGGGGACTGTGTGTGTGGGGGGGTCCTTTGTAGTGTTTGCTGATTTCCATGCTACGCCAACATGACAGGGGAAATCACTAACCACAGAGTAAGGGAGAGATGTTAATGATCTGTTCTGTCAAGGCAGTAGGACCCAGTTCCCAACACCACTGCACCTCAGACCTACTGAATAAAATCTTCATGTCAACAAGTTCTCCAGCCAGTTCATATATTTGAGAAGCACTGGGGCAAACCACTGTTTCCTACTGCACTGTTTTGTGGGTTCCAATGATGCATTTGGTTGTTGTATGGTGTTTTGCTGTCCCTTCAGCTCCCATCACTTGGCAACTCTCAGGACAGGGTTCTGGTTGGCAATGTTGGGACAGAGCAGCAAATGCAATCCAGCTTCTGATCTCCAGAACTTTCTCAGGAGAGCTGAAAAACAAGCTCCTTGCACTATTATGCAAGGCTTTTCCTGACAGAGAAGAGCATAGACAGTGCAAAACATGTGGGGATCAGAAAGTTAGGATTTTTTGCTTTCCTTTGCAACTGCATAAGCCATTTTGTCATGCCCGAGTGCATTTATTCCCTGTGTACAAAGGAGAGAAAACATGGTAATAGGAGGGCTTATATTTTGCAGTATTGTACATGCCTTTTATTTGGAACTCAAATAAACTTAATGCAAATACATTTTTTTTCTTGCTTTGCATGTAGAAAACAGAGATCTATTTAAGGATGTATTTTATAGGATGCAAATTGAGAATAAGATGTATTTTGCTCAAGCTCTCACATTTCTTCTACCTGCAGACTGTAATCTAACAGCTAAATGGGTGATAGAAAATGCCAGAGAGGAGAAGCAATTTAAAAATTATCTCAACAAAAGCATTCTAATGAGAGAGGGGGAAGCCAAGGCCCAAAGGGTTGGAGGACTGAGGTAAGTCACATTTTTGTGGAGCTCGTTAGTGATGGGGCCAATAACTCTTCTAGCTGCTGCCTCTTAGACTCTTTAGTGTCCACCCCTCCCTCCCCTCCCCATACAGGATTGTCTCCTATAATTTCTTCCCCTTTCATCCATTCTGATGACTTTAAAGACTGTCTATAAGCTGATGGATCCCACGTCAATTCTCCAGCCCAAATGTCATTAGCCTTTAGACTTCTTCACATGAATGCTTTGATGCCTTCAATTCAACTTGTCTTCCCAGTTCTTTTTTAAGGCA
This sequence comes from Lutra lutra, assembly GCF_902655055.1. Taxonomy (NCBI): domain Eukaryota; kingdom Metazoa; phylum Chordata; class Mammalia; order Carnivora; family Mustelidae; genus Lutra; species Lutra lutra. Next base: position 83,384,550 of record NC_062282.1, on the reverse strand, counting down.
GTTTTCCTGGTGTTTCCATAGCACTCACATGTCTCCATCAAAGTACTTATAATACTATATTTGTCAGTGAGCTCAACTGTATATAGCATACCAGCCCATGGTAGCAGCGGCTATGTTTGGTTCATTGCTTTATCCCTAGCACCTAGCATAATACTTCACACATGGCAGAATGATCACGAAGTGCTCAGTAGCACGGTGGTGAATTATCCCGAGTTCCTCAGAAGGCAGAGACTGAGGCAAAGGATACTTGCTACTCCTTCATTAGGGAGTACAATCCACTAGACTTATTATAGCAACTGAGAACCCACAGGAAATACAAACACTCAGTTAACTAAGTTAACTTAAGGGGGTCTTCATCACCCAGATGTACTGGAGACCTACAGATGATTTCTGGGAATGCTGGTTATGTGGCTGCAGATTTGACTCTATAGTAAGTCAAGAGAACCTTTCCCCCTCAACCTAAGATACTTGATGGGTTAGGGTCAGGGTGGTTAAGCAGAGAGAGAGCCAATGCAAGCTGGCCCTGCAAGAAGTTCTTTATAAACTTGTTTCAGGGAGAGAAAAGGGAAAAACTATATTCATTGGCCCCTTTCTCCCTGTGGATATAGATTTGCCTCATAAAACACTAATCTAACACTTTCTTCACTTCTAGTTACTCATGGGTGGGTATCAAGCGGAGTTCTATTTCTTGTCATACCTCAGAGTCAATAGGGTAGCCCTGGGACAAAAGGCAAGAGATATATAGAATGCTAGATGCAGTAATGCTCAAATTAGGTCTCAGGGCTCATTCTAGACCCTCCCTCTTTTGGGTGGTTCCTTACCTCCAATAAGTCAACATAATTTAATCAAAAGATCTCTAAAATATGCCCTTTTTATCTCCCCCTCCACTGCTTTTTTTTTTTAATTTTAACGTCTCTCTGTTCCTCACTTATGCTTATGACATAATCTTCCCTGACTTTTCTGTCTTCAGCGTTGCCCCACTGTGAATCATTTCTCCGATTCTAATCCTTCAGTGGTGCTTCATTCCTACCAAGATAAAGTTTAATCCCACTAACATGACTAACGAGAATTTTTACATTCTGATTCAGTGCATTTGACCAGCCACATCTGTGCCCATGTCCCTTCCTCAACCACACCAGGATTATTAAAACTGTGGCCAAATTTAATGGTATACAAATCCCTGCTGTGGTTATGCTCTCTCACACCTCTGGGACTCACAAGGTTGCTTCCTTTCCTCGGAACCCTAGTCTCTGTCCAGTTAGTTTCTCTTCATCCTTCAAAACTCAACTCAGGTATCAGATCCTCTAGAAATCCTGCCCTAACATCTCTGCTCTAGACCAGTGATTCTCAAAATTCTGTGATCAGAATCACCTGGAGGGCTTGTAGCAACACAGATGGTCGGACCCCATCCTGAGAGTTTCTGATTCAATATTGAATATTCACTTCCATTCTGGGGTGGGGCTCGAAAACGTGATTTTTTAGTAAGTTCCAGATGATGCTGATGCAGAACCACACTTCAAGAAGCATAGCTCTGAAGAAACACCTGTATTTTTCTCTCACAGAGCATTTTACACAACTTATATAGTAGTTTGTTTACTGGTTTCTTCCCTCAATCAGCATGTATTCATTGGAGGGCAAGAGCAATGTCTTACTCATCTCTGTAATAAGGCACTTGGCACGGTGCCTGGCACATGGGTGTTATGTTAATAGAGGGAACAGAGCAAAGTAGGAAGGAAGAAAGAGACTTTTTAGTAAGACTGGAAGATAGAGAAAATTAGATGCAGAAATCTTCAGAAAACACCCACAGACCAATGTTCTATAATTTTGGCATAAACTACTATTAAATGACTAACCTGGTATATTCTATTAAGTATCATGGAGTGGGGCACCTGGGTGGCTCAGTGGGTTAAGCCTCTGCCTTTGCATTCGGTTCAGGTCATGATCTCAGGGTCCTGGGATTGAGTCCCACATGGGGCTCTCTGCTCAGTGGGGAGCCTGCTTCCTCCTCTCTCTCTGCCTACTTGTGATTTCTCTCTCTGTGTGTCAAATAAATAAAAATCTTTAATAATAAAAAAAAAAGTATCATGGAGCGGAGCCACTTTAAGGTAGTGGCTACCACTATAGGCTCTGGCATCAAACAGCCTTATTTTAACTCCTCATTCCATTATATGATATTGGGCCTGTTACTTGATCCCTCTCTAAACTTTAGTTTTTTACATTTATAAAATGGGAATAATAAAAAATGGTACCTAATGGGGTTCAGTATTTAACTGAGGTAATGCGTGTTTTTTAGTAGTCCTTAGCATACTAGAAGCACTCAGTAAATGTTAACTAACATTTTATTATCTGTTCTTTCAAATGCTTAGTTGCAAAATGATGTGATTTAATAGACATGAGCACCAAAAAACCCTGAGTGTAAGTTAAGCTGCTTTTTCCCTAGGAAGTGCTCTGAAGCATTGTGTTTATTTTAAAGTGTAAATAAATAAATATAAATATAAATTAGAGAGTGAGGGCACAAGAGTAGGGAGAGGGAGAAGAGAGAAAAAATCTCAAGTAGACTACCCATTGAATGTGGAGCCCAAGGTGGGGCTTGATCTCAAGAGCTTGAGATCATGACCTGAGCTAAAATCAAGAGTCAGGTGCTTAACTGACTTAGCCACCCAGGAGACCCTCTAAATATATTTTTACTTCGGATAATTCTTATTGAGGTGGAAAATGGATTAAGGAAGAAAGTGATTTTGATTTGGTAAGATAAATTGTGTATTTTCTACTTGAAATTCCTTTTTTAAATATTCTACTTCCAGAAAAGGTGTATTCTACATACACCAATTTATGGTTAGAAAATGTCTGTCAAATGAAACATTCAGAAGCAGGATGCTGGTGTTCCCATTGGCAGCCTAGGTCAGAAGGTAAAACACTTGAATGCTTTATGAATTTTATGAACACTATGAATGAAAGAGAATGAAACTGAAAAGAATTTTTAGACACCTGTACTGAGGGGTCATCTGTAGACCTTACATAAAGACAGTCTTTCTCTCAATGACTAAAAGTACAGGGAAAATAATTTTTAATAGTGTTCTTTCTTCTCTTGCTCTTCATTCATTTGTTCAATATTTGTAACATATTAGAGTGTAATATGTTCAATGGTATACTCATCATTTCTCTTACATTATCTCTTTTAATTTTCATACCTATTTATGGAGGAAATACTATGATTATCTCCACTTATAAAGCAGAAGATTGTAGGGACTTGGAAGCATTCCTCATTGCATGGTGGTTGGAGGAGTGAGTTTTTCTAACTCCAGGTGCCAGGTTCTAACCCCATTGCTACTCCATGGAGCTGAAGGTGCATGGCAGCCAAAACTTACAAATGCTTGTCTGAATGTGAATATATAAACTATTATCTGTGCTATTTATAAAACTTCTAATATTAACTTCATTACTTATGCATTTAAATAGCATATTCTAAAATTTGGAATATAGTTGTGGTTTTTTTTTCCCCCCCTCCAATCTCATTTTTCATGGAAGTATCTGATTTAAATTCTGGACATATATCTTTTTTGCCCTCATAAGGACTCAGTTTTGATTTTCTAACAGTTTTCCAAAGCAAATGATTTTCAGTTCTGTCTAGAGTGTTTGGTGTTTGTGACATAGCACTTTTGATATCTGTGTCTCATATTATCATAAAAATGTTATTCAAAGCCACCAGTACTGAATTATATGGTTTTGATGGCTGTTTTTCTTATTCATCTTTAATATATATATATCTTAATGCATATATTTTAGTAATATATATAATATATAATGTATTTATTATAATGGAAGTAGTATATGAATATTTATATATTATAGTATGCACCTTACTGGATGGATACTGAGAAGATGATACAAAATCTTTCTTGCAATGTTGTTCAATGCTTTCAATTATAAAATCATACCTCCCAAAAATAAGTACTGAATTCATGTTAAAATTTTTTAAAAGATTTTATTTATTTATTTGACAAGTAGGCAGAGAGGCAGGCAGAGGGGGAGGAGGAAGCAGGCCCCCCGCTGAGCAGAGAGCCTGATGCGGAGCTCGATCCTGGGACCCTGAGATCATGACCTGAGATCATGACCTGAGCAGAGGGTCAACCCACTGAGCCACCCAGGCGCCCCATCATGTTAAATTTATTTTTTAACTGATTCTGTCAAGTAATTTTTATGTACACCCAAAATTAACATCGTTTCTCAGGCTAAGATAACTTACTCAAATAGTATTACATTTTTTCCCAAATGAAGTATTTAAGAGAACTTCTTTCATTTAAAAGACTTGTTAGCACTAGGATGCTAAGAAAAGCCATCATTTTCTTTTCTCAGAGCTGTTTTTTGTTTGTTTGTTTTTGTTTGTTTGTTTTGAGTGGTGGACTAAAGATTTTATTTCTTTTATTTAAGCATATTCAGTAACCATGGTATTCAAAGATAGAAGTTTTATGAGGATTTTGAGAAGTGATCCAAAAGAGTCATCCCTATTGCTATTCTTATCTTTCTGTCTCCTACGTTATCTATTTCATCCGGAGACTGACTGTCCTTCAGCCACACAGTGGCTGCCAAAGGTGCTATAATAAGCGGGAGGAAAGGAGTAAGGGGGAAATGTTTTCCCTACCATTTAACAGAAGATTTACTTTATAGTCTGATGGAACTAAGTTAGATTACATGCTAACCCTTGCATCAACCCATGTGACCACAGAAGTGTCAAGCATAGATTGCCTTGTGCCAGTAAGGGTTCACTCTGCAGCCAGAAATGAATAAATACTCTTCAAACTGCATAGCTATTGTACAGGGAGGGAGGGGTAAAACAGATGCTGGGAAGTTCACTCTGTGTTTCAATGTAGCAATACTAACTCCACCTTGACAGTGCTTCTGTCATGCCTTCTCTCTCATTTGATTTCTAGAGCAATTCCAAAGTGATGGGTTCTAAGTAGGATTATTTCCATTTGATGGTCCAAAGCACTGAATTTGGTGTGGTTACGTTAACCCACACTCCTTTTTATTTTTCTTTAGCTCCCAGGTCAGCACTTAGTGGACACTTGATCTTTTGGTCAAAATACCTGGATGAAAAGTGAATAACTGAATCAAACCACATATTTGTCATCACGTTACCTAAAGAAACTCGCTATATTGAATTTTTAAATTTTTGCTGTCCCGTTCTTCAGCAATAGTAACAAGTGACAGGAGACAACATTGCTTAGGGGGATGGAGGGAGAGTCAGAAATCAAACCTGCATTGGTTTACATCTTCATTTTCTAGAAGCACAGTCCTTTAATAGCCTCTCAATTAAAGAAGGTCACAGATTATAGTCTGCTTTCTATTTTTGTCTAAGAAAGTCTGCTGCCACTTTTCTATGATTGTAATTGAGAGAAAGCCAAGATGCCAATACGCCATGGGACCTAGAATCCATCTAGAAACTTTCCAATGCCCACAGGGAGGGTTCTGTATGACAATTTGCCAAGAATAGAAGGAATATTCCTGAATAAAAACTCAAAAGGAAAACTCTACAAATTGGGAGGCTTGCTTATATTGCCTCTCCTGATAATGTCGCTCCCACTATTTATTATGGATATTGGTGATTATGGTAGAAAATGGCTGGAATGAGAGGAAATTGTGAAAATACCACAACTGGGGCCTATAAAAATTTAGAAATAATTAACTGCTAATGATGGTATTAGTGGATTCCATTATTTGCTTTCATAAAGGCCAATAAATGCCATTATATTAAAAATGCTCCTTAAAATTTTTGTGGACATAAATACTTTTTTCTCTGTTATCTTAGTACCCTAAAGAGATTACAACTGTATGTGAGATAGGCTTTGAGAAAGTAGTTCAAGTGTTAATGGCAGACAAACACTGAGAGTACAATGTGCATAAAATACACATGCCCATAGACAGATATTCCTATCAGAAAATGGAAAACAGGGCGCCTAGGTGGCTCAGTGGGTTAAGCCGCTGCCTTTGGCTCAGGTCATGATCTCAGGGTCCTGGGATCGAGTCCCGCATCGGGCTCTCTGCTCAGCAGGGAGCCTGCTTCCCTTCCTCTCTCTCTGCCTGCCTCTCTGCCTACTTGTGATCTCTGTCAAATAAATAAATAAAATCTTTTAAAAAAATGGAAAACATTCATACAACAGAAATCAAGCACTGTAACCACTGTGCAAGGCTCTTTTCTAAATGCTAAGAATAGAGGAATAGATCAGATCTAATCATTCTTCTTCAATCAAGCGTAGCAGAGACTCAGATATACAAATAACACATGGGACTATATTTAATGATAAGAATTTGTGTGAATTCCAGATTCAGTAGGGAAGAAGGATCTACCTGACTAAACTAAGAAACTACAAACCACAATACAGATGAATTTCAGATATGGGGTTCTGTTAATAAATGACAGGGAAAATCAAATGACAGAGGCTCTTGAAGGAGTATTCACAGAAGAGATGGGATTTCTATGAAATATTTATGAATGGGAAAACCCCTGACAATAAGTACACTTGGTGTGAGTCTGCTTGTGGTAGTGTGGATGAGGTTCGTCTAAGGATAAGTGTGCTTGAGTTCAGAGGTAGTTTAAAAAAAGAAAAGAGAAAGAATAAAAGGGAGAATGGTTAAAGGCCCAAGTGCAATATGCCTTCAGGAAAAGACTGAGCTCCATAAAGTCCCTTACCAGACTTGATGCCTGGTGTTATTAATACTTCTTTTACTTCCTAGAGGCTAGGAATGTAGAACACATGCTAGTGTAGAGCATTTCTAAGATTCTTCAGCATCACACAATCACCTTCCTCAAAACACACACACACACACACACACACACACACACACACACACACACACACTTCCCTGGATTATATTTTCTATTCTTTCTTTCTTGGTAAAGATTCATCTCTCATCTACACAGGAAATCTTTAATTTCTCTGCTCATTTTTCTGGCTTCAGATACATTATCTCCCTTAGCTGGTAACCTCCATGTTTTTTTGCTACAAAGAGGACTTTATTTCTTCCCAGTCTACTTTTTTTTTTCCATGTTGCCACACTGTTGCTGTAGAATTTAAATCAGTAATGCATTTGGGTAGACAGTTTCTATGAAAAGCACAAATCAACACAGAGTCATAGCATATCCAATTTGCTGTGCACAGTTGGTGTTTTATAAAGGACTGTAACTGAGAAGAATTCAACTCCTGTTTTACGCTCTCTTATCACGGCAATTATCATGGAGATGCAGAAGAGGGAAACAAAGCAAAACAAAACCTTCATTTTGGGGCGAGAAGTCAAATAAATATGGATAATTCTCAACAGAAGAGATGACATATGTGGAGTGGTGCTGATATAATGAAAGGGGTTGTATCTAACTATAAGTCAACATTGTGTTCAAAATCTGATATATTAAAAATAAGATAATCTAATTTAAAACTTCACAAGGTTTTTAAAGGCTTAAAAATACAAAGGCCAGAGGAGAAGGGTCCAAGATGGCAGCATAGGAAGACCTTTAACTCAACTCTTCCCCAGACACACCAAATCTATAGAGAGAAATTACTGCTAAAGAAGAACAGAAGTCTGACTGAGCACTTTCTATACAACACAAGATAGAGGGACCACCCAGAGAAATGGCAACAGAGACGGAGACATATAATGATGGGAACCCCACTCCTAATGTGGCAACTCGCAAGTAGGGAGAGATAGCCTTACTGAGGGACCTGTGAGCACATTTGTCTGACTTGGTGCACAGCAAACAAACAAGAAGAGTGGTTTAAAGACCAAATAGATTATAAGACTAAGGATATGCCAAACAGTGGGAAAACTGCTGGAATTTTTTTCAGGGTTGGAGGCACCAGAAAGCACCATTGTTTATGTTCCCCCTTGGAGGAGGAGGGGAGCAACTCCAAGTGTTCTAGCTAGTCCACAACCTCAGTGAGCCCTGACCTCTATCCCACACCAATTCCTGCCATTCCTCCAAGATAGCCCCTACTGCTCATGCATGCCCTAGCTCCAGCTGTCCCACCAAACCTGCCCTGGCAAGGGGCACATTGGAAAACCTCAGCTTATGCCCACCACAGTTCCAGTCATCTTACCAAGGCAGCCATGGTATGAAAAATGACAGGACACCTCTGACCCTTACCTACTTCAGCTTCAGACATCCCACCACAAAGTCACCTGTGAGAAGCATCCTTGCCTGCACCTACTTCAGCTCCAGTTATATCACTAGAGTCTCCACTATGCAGAGCAATCTAGCCCATGCCCCACTCCTCAGCCCCAGCCATTCCCACCAGGGCAGCACTGGTGTGCAGCCCATTAGGACTCACCAGACCAAGCCTACTTCCATTCCAACCAGCATGCCAGAGCATCCCCTGCAAGGAATACCCCAGCCCGTGCCTTTCCTGAGTCCATTCTCCCACCCAAGTGGACCCAGTACAGAGTACTCTGGGACCCTGTCATCTCTACCCACTCCAGCTCTAACCATCCCACTAGGGTGGTTCCAGTGCAGAGTGCCTTGGGAACTCTAGCCCATCCCCATTACCCCTCCAGCCAGCCAGCCGGCTTAAGCTGCCAGGAGTACAAGTCTACATAGGGGACATTCCTACACAAAGCCACTCCTTCAAAACTGGAAGAGGTAACTATTTTCCTAATTCATAGAAACAAACAAGGCAAACACAAATGAGACAGAAGAATATGCTCCAAATGAAAAGGAAAAATAAGATAATACTTCAGAAAAATAACTATGTGAAGTGGAGATAAGCAATCAACCTGATAAAGAGTTCAAAGTTATGGTAATAAAGGTGCTCAAAGGCCAAGGCCTTGAGAGAAGAATGCATGAACTCAGTGAGAACATCAACAAAGATAGAACATTGAAAAAGAACCAGTCAGAGTTGAAGAATACAAAAACTAAATTGGAAAATATATTAGAGGGAACCAAAAGCATATTAGAGTATGGAGAAAAAAATCAGTGATCTGGAAAACAAGTTATAGGAAGGAACTCAAGTTGAGCAGAAAAAATTTTTTTTTTGAACAAGGGACTAGGTTAAGAGATCTGTGAGACAAAGTCAGGAGTACTAACATTCACATTATAGGGGTTCCAGAAGGAAAAGAGAAAGAAAGGGGCAGAAAACTTATCTGAAGAAATCATAGCTGAAAACCTCCCTTACCTGGAAGGAAATAGACTTTCAGGGACCAGAAGCACAGAGAAACCCAAACAAGATGCAACCAGGGAGGCCCACACCAAGAAATAATAATTAAAATGCCAAAGACAAAAAGAAAAGCAACTAGTTACATAAAGGGAAACCTTATAAGGCTATCAGCTAATATTTCAGCAGAAACTTTGCAGGTCAGAAGAAGGTATCATGATGTATTCAAAATTTTGAAAGAAAAAAATCCTACACCAGGAATACTCTACACAGCAAAGTTATCATTCAGAACTGAAGGAGGGATAAAAAAAAATTTCCCAAACAAACAAAAGTTAAAAGAGCTTATTACCAATAAGTCAACTTCACAAAAACTGTTAAAGGGACTTCTTTAGGTGTAAAAGTCCTTAACTATAAGTAAGAAATCATGAAAATAAAAAAAAAAAGTTTTACTGGTAAAGAAATATATAGTAAAGTAAGAAATTAATTATTTACAAGGTCAGTAAGAAGATTAGAAGTCAAAAGTACTAAAATCAATTATATCTCAAAAATTAGTTAAGGAATTTTCAAAAAAAGAAAAAAGATGTAAAATATGAAAACAGGTATGTAAAAAAGGGTGGCAATAAACATGTATTTTTAGAATGTGTTCAAACTTAATTGACCATCAACTGAATATAGACTGCTATATACATTGGATGTAATATTTAATGCTCATGATAACCAAAAACCTATAATAAACATATATAAAATAAAGAAAAGGAATCCAATCATTATACTAGTTAGAATTATAAAATCAAAAGGAAGAGGGCAAGAGAATAAACAAAAAGCAATAAGTACAGGACTGGAAGAGATTATGCTGAGTGAAATAAGTCAAGCAGAGAAAGTCAATTATCATATGCTTTCACTTACTTGTGGAGCATAAGGAATAATATGGAGGACATTGGGAGATGGAGAGGAGAAGTGAATTGGGGGAAATTGGAGGGGTAGATGAACCATGAGAGGCTGCGGACTCTGAGAAACAAACAGGGTTTTGGAGGGGAGGGGGTTGGAGGGTTGGGTGAGACTGGTGGTGGGTATTATGGAGGGCACATACTGCATGGAGTACTGGATGTGGTACATAAACAATGAATTCTGGAACACTGAAAAGAAATAAAAATAAATAAATAAAAATTAAAACAAAATTTAAACTCCCCCCAAAAAGCATTAAGTACATACCCATCAATAATTAATTGAAATGATCTAAATGCTCTAATCAAAAGATATAGGGTGATAGACTGGATTAAAAAAACTAGCTGGGGGGACAGGGGAAGGAGAGGGTGGCTCGGTTATGGACATTGGGGAGGGTATGTGATATGGTGAGTGCTGTGAATTGTGTAAGTCTGATGATTCACAGACCTGTACCCCTGGGGCAAATAATACATTATATGTTAATTAAAATAATAAAAAAAAACTAGACCCATATCTATAAGAGAGTTACAAGAAAGTCAATTCAAAATAAAGACACATTTAGGCTGAAAGTGAAAGGGAAAAAATGCTCCATGCAAACAGAAGCAAAAAAAGAAAAAAGAAAGGGTGATCCTGGTGGTGGGTATTAAGGAGGGCACATATTGCATGGAGCACTGGGTGTGGTGCATAAACAATGAATTTTGGAACACTGAAAAAAAATTAAAAAAAAAAAAGGTCAGCGATACCCTTGAAATATAGATTTGATAACAATGACTAGAACAAATGACAAATAGAGGGATAATGATAGTGAGAACAGTCCAACAGGAGGGTATAACAATTATACATGGTAAATATCTAGGTATTCAGTACAGGAGTACAGAAATTTGTAAAGCAGATATTAACAGACATAGAGGGTGAAATTAACAGTAACACATTAAGAGTAGAGATCTTTGCAATCCCACTTATATCAATGGATAGATCTCCCAGACAAAAAATTAATATGGTAAAGAAGATGTGGTCTGTATCTACAATGGAAAATTACTCAGCCATCAGAAAGGATGAATACCTAACTTTTGCATCAAAATGGACGGGACTAGATTATGCTGAGTGAAATAAGTCAAGCAGAGAAAGCCAATTATTATATGGTTTCACTTACTTATGGAACATAAGGAATAACATGGAGGACATTAAGAGAAGGAAAGGAAAAGTGAAGGGGGGCAATCGGAGAGGGAGATGAACCATGAGAGACTATGGACTTTGAGAAACCAACTGAGGGTTTTAGAGGGGATAGGGATGGGGGGATGGGTGAGCCTGGTGGTGGGTATTAAGGAGGGCACGTATTGCATGGAACCCTGGGTGTTATATGTAAACAATGAATTTTGGAACATTACATCAAAAACTAATGATGTACTGTATTGTGACTAACATAACACAATAAAAATTTTAAAAAATTAATAGGGAAACAGCAACTTTGAATGACACATATAACAGTACATACAGAACATTCTATCCAAAAGCAGAACATCCTTTTTTTAAAAAGTCTTTTAACTTTTAATTTTGACATAATTTCAAAGTCACAGAAAAACTGTACTAATACAAAGAATTTCTATATACCTTCACCCAGAGTCATCAATGATAGCATTTTATTACATTTACTGTTGTTTTTTTACATTAATTCTACAAAATTTATTCTTTAACTTTTTTTGACTAATTATGTTATGTTTGTCTCTATGTTAGTCTCTCATGGTTCATCTCCCCATCTGATTCCACCCCCACTTCATTTTCCCCTTCTTTCTCATAATGTCTTCCATAGCACATTTACTTTATTCTAATTTTTTTCTGAACTTCTTGAGAATAGTTGATATCCTCCTTTGACCTAAAAACATCAGTGTGTTTCTTAAAATATTTACTGCATATTTCCTAAAAGCCAGGACATTCTCTTACATAAGCATAATACAATGATCAAAACCAGGAAATGAGCACTGATACAAGGGTATAATCTATAGATCTTATTCAGATATTTTCATTGGTCCCAATAGTTTCCTTGATAGCAGTTGAAAACCTGTTTATATGTTGCATTCAGGTGTCATATCACTTTAGTCTCCTTTAATCTGGAACAAGTCCTCAGCCTTCCTTTTTGCTTAATGATATTAACATTTCTGAAGAGAATATACCAGCTATTTTGTAGAGTATTTCTCAGTATGGGTTTAATGACTCCTCATGATTAAAGCAAAGTAACGAACTTTTGGCAAATATACAATAGATGTTATGTGTTTTTCTCAGGATATCCTATCAGGAACCCAGGATGTCAAAATTTGTTCCATTACTGGTGACGATAATTTTAATCATTTGAGTAAGGTAATTTCTGTGGGTTTCTCCATTATAAACTTACTCATTTTCCCTTTGTATTTATCAAGTATCTCATAGTGGAACTTCCTGTTTCTCCACAAATTTTACCCCTACAGTTTTAGTATCCAGTGATGGTATTGTCTTCAGTTGTAATAATTGACAAATGTTGATTTTTTTTTTACTTCATCATCCCTCTGTATTAATTAGTTCATTTCCTATTGTTAGAGATTTCTCTTATTTAAGTGCAGACTGATGTTTTCTGTTTGATTGTTAATAATCCTTTATCATTTTATTTTGATGTTCGTACTGTCCCAAATTTGGCCAGTGGAAGCTCCTTCACCCTGGCTCCTTGTCCTTTTGACAGGTTCACTTTAGTATATATGGAATACTGTGCAGGACAGGTCACACAATAGGGCACAAAGCAATTGTCAATAAATTTAAGAAGACTGAAATCATATCAAGCATCTTTTCTAACCAAAATATTATGAAATTAGAAATCAATTAAAAAAATACTGGAAAAACCAAACACATGGAGGCTAAACAACATGTTACTAACCAACCAACCAATAGGTCAATGAAGAAATCAAATAGGAGACATGAAAATGGAAAAAAATCAGAACAAAATATTTGGGATACAGCAGAAACAGTTTTAAGAGGGAACTTTATAGTAATATAGGACCACCTAAAGAAACAAGAAAAAATATCCAATAAGCAATCTAACCTACACCTAAAGGGATGAGAAAAAGAACAAACTAAGCCCAAAGATATTAGAAGAAAAGAATAAAGATTAGAGTAGAAATAAACGAAATGAAAAAACCCAATAGAACAAATGAATGAAACTACAAGCTGTTCTTTGCAAAGATAAAATTGATAAAATCTTTATCAGTATTCATCAGAAACAAAAGAGGCCTCAAATAAGTAAAATCAGAAATAAAAGAGGCATGTTACAACTAACACCACAGAAGAAATACAAAGATTATAAGGCTGCTATGAAACAATCACATGCCGACAAATCTGACAACCTAGAAGAAATAGATAAATTCCTAGAAATGTACAATCCTCCAAGATTCAATTAAGAAGAAATAGAAAATCTGAACAGGCCAATTACTAGTAACAACATTGACTCAGTAATCAAAAACCTCCCAACAAAGAAAAGTCCAGGACCAAATGGCTTTATAGGTGAATTGTACCAAACATTTAAAGAAGAATTTATATCTATCTTTCCCAAACAGTATCGGGGGAAAAAAAAAAAAAGGAAACAATGACTTCAAATTGATTCTGATGAACAGAGATGCAGAAATTCTTAAATATTAGCAAAGTGAATTCGGTAATACATTAAAAAGATCATTCACCATGATCCAGGAGGATTTATTCCAGGGATGCAAGGATGGTTCAGTTTCTGCAACCCATCACTATGATACACTACGTTTACAAAATAAAGAATGAAATCATATGAGAATTTCAATATGCAGAAAAAGCACTTGACTAATTCAACATCCATTCACAATAAAAATGATCACCAGAGGGGGTTTAGAGGGAACATAGCTCAACGTAATAAATGCCAGAGGTGAAAAACCAACAGTTGACGTAGTACTCGGTGTGGAAAAACTGAGAGCTTTTCCTCTATGATCAGGAATAAGACAAGGATATCCACTCTCACTACTTTTATTCAACAGTACTGGAAGTCCATATTTTAACTCTTATTTGTAGGAATAAAAGAACTATTCTTGCTTCTAAAAAAACCCCCTCACAACAACTCTGGTTATTTCCTCAGGAAAGATTTCTATAACCAGATTACTAGGTTAAACTTTTTAAGAGTTCTTAGTACTATTTGCAAACGTACTTGGGACAGGATGATTAAGAATACATTCCCAGGATGCTGTAATTCACACCTCCATCTGTGTTTTGAAGGAGGAGGGAAAGGCAGTTGTCTTCCCATTTTATAAGGCTAAAAGGTATGAAAGTTGTGTTTGTTTCTTAGGACACTGTTTTATTAGTAAAACCAAGTCTCTGCCCATAGGAGTTGATTGGGAAGGCTAGAGAATAAAAGTAGCAGTTACCTACTTTGTCTCATTCATATCATGAACAAGCAACTTATTAATTCTGACATTTGAAAGGGTATTTGATGCCATCATTAAAAGGAAAAGTAAAACTCAAAAATACCTGTGTGTGTACAATGTTGGAAGAGATGATTCTGGTATTATTTTATGTGGATTTACAGCTTACACACAGAACAGCATTCATATTGCATATGATCTTGCCTTTGTCAGGACAGCTTCAACTTAAACACCCAGCCCACCTAAGACTTCCCCAAGGGAAGTGGCAACATTATTAAAACACTCTGGTTGGGACCAGCAGATGCTCGACTAGGTGGGCAACAGGCCATGCTCTATTGCCATTGGGGGGCTAATAGAGTGCAGTGCACATAGTTTTGGATTGTGCCCCTATAATCCATTTTCTGAATTGGGAATACATAAATCTCTGCTACTGGGGATACACACCTGGTAGGAAAATGCTAGAGTCTTTGTTAGCAAATTCATGTTGGGTTATCAAAGTTTTCTCTAACTTTCAACTGTGGTTTTATTAAAAGAATCTCAAATGGTATTTGACATTGAGTAAATAATCTGAGTATCTGTGTGTAGATTAAACTATGGTTCTACTACTTTTATTCACCCTGTTCAAAATATTCTTATACATAAATAGAACTCTTTCCTAGAGAATTCTTATTACAATTACTCCCTGGCTTTCTTCTTACTGCTTAAGTGATTTTTTACATATGCACTGGATAACTCTTCACTCATTCCCTCCTTCCCTCCATTCCTTTCATTCATTCAATTTATCATAATAGCCTTAATATTTCTTGGTCCAAGCATTGTATTAAGTCTTGGGGAAGACCCAAGTCTCTGCTCTCATAATGCCAACACTCGGTGGGGGTTAAGAAAAATACCGAAGAATCCAATAAGCCAAATAATTACAATTTGAGTAAGTTTTATTAAATAAGCCAACAGTGTGACTTATGTGATCACTGAAGATGTGATTAAAGTGTTTGCAATTTAAGTGTGGTGATTAGAAACACTTCTTGGAGGAAGTAAAGAGTATACTGAGACATAACATGAGAAGAAGTTAGATAGGCAATGTGGTGGGGAAAAAAGAACCCTAGGCTGAGATGAAAGCCTGTGCAAAGACCTTGTCCTGAAAGAGAAGCTGTTGTGTTTGTGCCACCACAAGTGGGTCAGACCATGGCATCATCACTACAGGAGTCTCTCTCCCAAAAGCTGGTAGTCACATTGAGAGCAAAACTTGCACCCTGCACACAATATCTTCCCTTTAACAGTTAGGGACTCTGATACTTTTGTTGAATACTTGAAGAATTAAATAAATGGCTGTATGACTCTTCTATGTAAATTTACATGTGTGATGATATTGCTCAGGAACACTGATTAACTCTTTTCTCCCAGCACGGGCATCTTTAAGAGACTTCTGGCAGCCATATGGAATGATCATGCATCTGTGTTAGGAAAATGATTCCCCCAATCTCTATATTGCAAGTATGTTCTAGCCTCCATGACCTGGTGACAAAGTTCCATTCCTTCCAGAAATGCCCAAGCACTGATGCTCCCATGTTTCTAAAACTTCAGCTATGTATGTTCAACTATCATAATTTTACCATATCTGAATTTCACCTGCATTGTTGTTATATGTGTTATTATTTGACTTACTTAAAAAAAAACTTAAATATCTAGCACAGCCATATACTAAGCATTAATATCTGTAAGATTATATTCTATTCAATATCACACCTATATTTTTCTAATATACTTTAAAATAAATGCATTAATATTAATTTTTTATAAAAGGCATCTATGGCTTACTTAAAATTATGTCCTCTACTCCCAAAGTTTACCCATAACACCTAGTATCCTATTGCAATCTACAATGATTTAAGTTCTGGGCTTTCCTTCTATTTCTAACTCAAGCCCCCTTTCATGTGGGAAGCCTTCCTTCAACATTCCTGATCCTAGTGACATGATGCTTTTCAGAGCGTTGCACATTGTGTTCCTGTCATTTGTGTTAGGTTGGACCACGGAGAAGAACAGAAAGGAATCAGGCAGAGCCGCAGGCAGGAGCCTTACTGCCTAAGAATCAGTAATAGATTCACTGAGTGTGGCTACACTGTATTGGCCTCAATGCTCAAAGAGATTAGATGAGATCTTTAAAACTGATACCTTGTAAAAGTCACTCTTTACCATATTGGGGTCACAGACCTCTTTTAAGAAGCTCTTGAAAGCTGGAATTTCTCCCTGGGGAAGAATAAACATGGAGCATAAATGTAGGCCCTGATTGTCAGGGAGTGGGATAAGGGATCTTCTGAATCCCATCCCTGAAACTCTGTGTTGAGATGCCATGGACCTCATGTTAAAACAAAACACAGCACAGCAAAACAAAAGCCAAAAACCAACCCTACCTAGGCATCAGCATTTATTGAGAGCATACCATGTTCCAGGTCCTGTACTCAACAATTTGCATGCATTATGACATTAGGTTGTCTAATTCTTCTTACAAGCCCCTGCAGTACATGCTGTTGGTAACCCTGTTTTATAAATGGGTGGAGGGAGAGAGAGGGAGAGAGAAAGAGAGGGAGAGGTTCAGTAGGCCAAACTGTTAGGAAGTTGTAGAGGCTGGTTTTGGACTCTGGTAGCCTGAATCACTCTCTTATTCATACTGTTTTCTGTCACTCTATCACTTCTTCTAAATCATGATGAGGGGTGAGGGAGTGTCCACCAGAAACTTGGATGATTGACAACAGAACCAGATGTTAATACTATGGATTCTTCCTCCAACAATGGAAACTATCTATTCTGTGATACTCAGGGAATAATGATAGATTTGAAAAAGTCCAGGTGGTAATTAACACTCCCCCCACTACTATTTACCCAGAGACTTGTTCAGTTTCTGTCTCCTAAGATGAAGTTTAAAAAAAATTAGAATATAATTTGCCTTCATTCTAGTTGCAACATATTCTAATTTTAAGGGATCACAGGTTAATTAAATTCATTTAAAAACAACTTTTGGGTACTACCTTAATTAACCTTCCAGATTTCCTTGTTATTCTGCTCCTATTCAGGGCTGTCAGTCTGCCAGGGTGAGGGTTAGAACCCTTCACCTTTTCAGGTAGGAGAGGAGGGTGGGAAATAGTATTTGCTCCTTGGTTTGATTAGTGGAGCTCATTAGCTGTCAGATGTTAAGGCATGAGCAGTCCATCAGAAGAGAAAAGCAACACCAGTGACATTTATTACATGGCCAGCGTTCAGAGTCTGCTTAGAAACCAATTTCCATTCTTACAGATTCTGTCCCTAAAATGAGAATTCTCTAGATTCGTAAGTAAGTTTGATCAAAATGGCAAAGAAAGAAAATAGGAAGAAAAGGAAAAAGGTCTTAAGATGACCAAAGCACAAGATGGGCCCCAAACCTTGAAGGCAGAAACAGAAGAACAAAATTGTCATCTGTTTACCTTTTTACTAAGTGAGCCTAAGTATAATTACTAAGTATTATTTACTAAGTTTCAGGACAGTTTCTGTTCTGGGGTTTTCCTGAGATTTCACAACATGAACAGACATCAAAGCTATTTGGCTGAAGGTCCCAACACACTGGAAATAACTTATCTGTTTTCCCTGCTTGTCCTGAAATGCTTCCAGACAAGAGCTTGAGGGAGGGTTTGGCCTGACCACACCACAGGCGGATCTTCCACATGTACAACCTCAGGGCAACGACCAGGCAATCCATGGAAAGCATTTCTGCTTTTTAATAGTGTGGCAAGGCAACAACACGCATGGAGCTAGAGAGTATTATGCTAAGCAAAATAACTTAAAAAAAGACAAATACCACAGGACCTCACTCATGTGGAATTTAAGAAGCAAAACAAACAAGCCAACGGGGGGGAAAAGAGACAAACCAAGAGAAAAACTCTTTACCATAGAGAACAAACTGATGGTTACCAAAGGGGAGGTGGGTGGGAGGTGCACTCGTAGTGATAGACACCAATGATATATGCAAGTGTTAAATCATTATACTAGTATACCTGAGCTAATATTACACTGTATGTTAACTCACTGGCATTTAAATTAAAAAATTAAAAAGAAAAGCATTTTAGTTTTTAGAACTTGTAAATATCAGCTAATTGTCCTCCTCCTAAATGATCTATGATTTAAACAAAGAAATGAACACACCGAGTGAAATCACTCAGTTAATGATCTATAGTAGCAGAACCCTTTAAAAGCTGGGCTTTAGCTCTCACTGGGCACCGAACCAGCTGGGTCTTCCACTTTTTTTACCTGCAGTGTAAGTGTATTGGATGGGATTTATAATCTCTTCTGGCTTCAAAATTAAACACCTTTATCATTATGAGTAGTTTTGTATCAGTCTTTGTTCTATTATTTTAAAATCTTACAGGTTAGACATTACTGTCTCCCTTCCTTACAGAGGATGAGATAGAGAAATGTGAAGTGACTTGCCCAAGGACACACAGGGAGTAAATGCAAAAGGCAGGAGGTGAACCACAGCAGCAGATGCCACATCCCGCTGCTTAACCATTAGGCTGGTTCCAAGACCCTGTCTGGGTCTCAGGGTCTGGGATTCAGAGCTGAAAGACTTGAGTCAATGAATTGCAATTTTTCTAACTACTTTAACCATTGGCTGGCCTGGGGGGACGGGGTGTGGATTTTAATAAAAACTAACGCTAACAACTCATTCCCCTGTCTTCTTCTCCAGCCCCTTCTGTTCACAGTGGAAAAGTGGCAGCGGAATAAACCTAGAGGACCACATAGCTCCCAGTACCCCCTTGATTTCTTTGATTTACCTCCAAAGTAGAACTGAACCAGGAATAGAAGAATTGTATACTCAGCTGTAATACTCAAAATAAATTTCAAGAAACTACCTTCAACTTGAAGGAAAGATGAGTCAGGAAGTAAAATTTCCTGAAAAATAGACCTCAGTGCAGAGGCTCTCAAAGTTCAGGAGGCATCAGAATCACCCAAGGAACTTTTGAAAATACTTGTTTGTGGGTGCCATCGTGGAGATTTTGATCCAATATGTAGAACTCAGGCATGTCAATTTTTTTAACTTAAATTCAATTTAATTGACATATAGTGTACTAGTAGTTTCTGAGGTAGAATTTAGTGATTCATCGGTTGCATACAACACCCAGTGCTCATTTCTTCAAGTGCCCCCCTTAATGTCCATCACCCCGTTACCCCATCCCCCTCTGTAGCAACCATCAGTTTGTTTCTATAGTTAAGAGTCTCTTATGATCTCTGGGATTTAAGAAACAAAACAGATGGGCATAGGGGAAGGGAAGGAAAAATAAAATAAGATGAAAACAGAGGGAGGCAAATCATAAAAGACATGTGAATTTTTATCAGGTTCGGTAAGTCATTCCGATGCAATTAAATAATGTTAAAGGAAGATTGTTCTAGAGATGCTCTAGAGTTGATTGGGGCTGCTCAAATGAAATTTGACCCCTACTGGGTCACTTATAAACAACAGAAATTTATTTTTCACAGTTTTGGAGACTAAAGTTTGAGGTCAGGCTGCCGGCATGTTTAGGGGAGGCCTCTCTGCTGGGTGCAGACTTCGTGTCTTCACATGCCAAGAAGGGCCAGTGATCTCTCTGGAGTCTCTTTTATGAGGCACTATTTCTTTCTTTCTTTTTTTTTTTTTAAATTTTTTTCCCTGTGTTCCAAAATTCATTTTTTATGCACCACACCCAGTGCTCCATGCAGTATGTGCTCTCCTTAATACCCACCACCAGGCTATGAGGCACTACTTCTACTGATGATGACTCAACCCCCTGACTTAAGCACTTTTCGAAGTCTCCACCTCCTAATACCATCACCTTTGGGAGTTAGAATTTCAACATGGGAATTTTGTGGGGCTGCAAACATTTAGACAAGTGTAGCTATTATAAAGCTTGTTATTCTCAAAACAATCTCATGCTGTCTTTGAGGTCTTCCCATAGATGTGTGCCCTGAAGTCCAAATTCAAGGTTGATGTATTCATCTTCCTTAATGGCATCTCTACCTGCCTGTTTCCTAATCCTCTTGTACACAGCCCCACACAGAACTTTTGAAATTTTACCCCCTGGACATTGTCCACTTCCACATCGTACCCATCACAATAAAGAGCACCACTAACCACCTGATTATTCAAAGTGACTCACACCTCAGCCTGCCCAGGTGTGCACTTTCCTAGTCTTCATCCCTTCCTCCAACTTCTAATCAATTAGGAAAACCCTTTGTTCTATCTCCAAAATATAGCTTTTGTTTACTTTTTTCCCCACTGTCATCATCCTCATCCAAGTCAACACTGTTTCTCATTTGGATTTCTGAAGTCTTCTCACTGGTTTTCCAGTTTGAGCCCTCCAACGGACCTTCCACATAGCAGCTGGCAATGTTTCAAATGTATTAATCAGACCATAACTTTTCCCCACTTGAAACACTCTAATGGACTCTCATTGCTAACAGAATAAAACCCACATTCCTGAAAGGCCATGGATGATTGTCAGCTAGTCCCTGCCTAACTCCAGACATACCAGTCTCTGTTAGTTTGTATACTGAGCTTTCCCTCTACTGGGGGCTGCTCATGATGTCATCTGCCTGCTGGTTTTTTTTCCTCTGAATCATTCCTTCTGTTTCTTTAGATCTCACTTGAACTGAAACACCTCAGGGAGGTGGTCCCTACTTTCTATGGACACTTCCTACTTCATAGTCTCTCCCAGAAGGTGTTTGTATTTCCCTCCTAGCATTTATTATTATCTAAAATTACTTGTTTATTGGCTGGCTTCCTCTAATATAATGTTACTTACATGAAGTCATCCGCTCATCTGACTTGTTCTCCTTTGTTTCCTGGTGCCTAGCACTATACCTGGCACTAAGTAAAGAACTTATAATATTTGTTGCATTTAAATCCAGTGTTAATAAGTCATTTAAATATTTCCTTGTAAAATATGCAAAAAATGCGGTGATGTGTGTAACGTTATAATTAATTCGGAAGGTATAATTCTGGAAAAACAAAAGAGTAGATTTGTGTGTGATGTATCTCCTTTGTCCTTTAAATTTCACACAGAGCAGAGTCTTTTAAACTAGGAAAACCCATATACACTGATACTGTCTAGGCTGATTATATCCAATCAGAGGGAATTTCCTGAGATAACTCATGGCTCTCTCTTCTCCACACAAAAGGCAACTGTTTTCCTGGTTCATGGCCCAGCTCACTGTGCTCATGGTGGCCTCCCCAGCATGGATATGGAGGGTCCATTGAACATAATTAAAGGTACTTGGCTCTAGGCAATTACAAAAACAAACAAGGATGCACTGCTTCATGTGCTTCTCTGCTGCGAAAGTCCTCATCTGCTGTTAACTCACAAAGCATCCTGTGGTGGTGATGAGATCGCACTTTCAATGGTCAGAAAATGAAACATGGGTGGATTCCTCCAAAGGCTGCATGAGGATAATTCTCTTTGCTTAAATGTTAGACACAAATTAAGTTAAAATGCTTTCAAACAATAAATGATACTTCTTTTTTCTAGAGCTCACATTTAAGAATTGGCTCACATATAAATCTCTTTGAAGGCTGCCACTTTGCATTTTCAGATACTTAAGCCAAAAGAATCAAGTAAAAAAAAAAAAAAAAGCAGTAATTAAGAATCTTCTTTATGTCTACAACTATTTTTGGTTGTTGTTTTCTTACCCTCAGTACATTCTTCCTTCATCTGGTAGAACATCTTGACTTTGCTTTGGCAAGGAATCCTTCCCTAACTCTCAGTCCAGTGATTTGGCTGAGATGAATCCACCCTAGATATAAGAATGGAAACAATTTGCAAGCCAATGAGATCATCTCTCCATGGAATTTTAATCTTGAGTAGAATAACTCAAAGATTGAAAATAGTAGTATGTGCTGATGGGTCCAAAAGAGATTTTCATTGGTTTCTGTTAGTAAGGTTTCTAGAGCTCCTGGTTACTTACATCTTCAGGACCTAGTTCTCAAACTTTTCTCTGAATTGTAGGAACTGCTCCAGGTTATTAAAATTGTTCTGGAAACTACTGACACATAGCAAATGACCCCAGAGTTTAGTGGTATAACAGGACAGAGATTTTATTAAACCCTTAGTTCTGGAAATAATGAATTAGGGTAGGGCAGAGAGGAGATGGCTCTTCTCTGCTCTACCATGACTGGGCCCTCAGCTTGTGTGGTCCCAGTGACTAAAGATGACTGGATGGTTTATGGAGTTTCATATGTCAGTCTGACTGTCAGCTAGATTTTTTATTTTTTCTCCATATCACATCTCCTAGAATATATAAAATGGTTCCTTCACTCATATGCCTGGTACATTGACAGGACTAGTTAGGATAGCTGGACTTGGCCGGGTATTTTTTTCCCTGCAGGTGATCTCTCACCTGGTAACTGGGCTTTCTCGCACCATGTCAGTTCATGGAATAGTCAGACTACATGCAAGGTGGATGGCTTCCCTCACAGCAGATGTGCCACGAGTCTAAGGCAGAAGCTATAAAGCTTCATTTAACCTTGCTCCAGAATCAATTAACAATCATTTTGTTGAATTCAGTTAGTCACAAAACAGTCACAGAATGAGCCCAGACTGAAGGAAAAGGAACTACCCACGAACATGAATAGGAGAAGATGTGGTTCTTTAGAGTGCCTTTGGAGACTAGCTAGGACACCAATGAATTATTGTGAAACTTGAGTTTTTGTTTCTTACAACTAAATAGCCCTAATTCCTCCAATTCTGTGCCTTATGCTGAAGAATCAATCTGTGCTAGCATTTCTCAAATTTTAAGTTTTAACAAAACAATCACATATATAATTTTATATAAATATAAAATATATATAAATAAAATATATGTAATCTACATAAAATATATTTACCTATGTAATCTTTTATCACCTGGATGAAGAAGAGGAAATTCAACACTACAATATAGGTGGTACCTAAGCCATTGGGGGCAAAAAACCCCTCATTGCATTTAGGAACAATTCATTTCTTTTAAAAATAAATGAGGGACCGGGGGACCTACACACAGATTCATCCACCCTGTGGCACAGGAAAAAATGCTGCAGTTTAACCTCAATAAAATAAAGGACATGTATGAAAAACCCACAGCTAACATCATCTAAATGGTGTAAAAAAAAAAAAAAAAAAAAAAAGTATTTTCTCTTAGATCATGACCAAGAAAGGATGTCAACTCTTGACACTTTTATTCAACATAGTACTGAAAGTCCTAGCCATAGCAATCAATAAGTGAAAGACATCCCAACTGGTGAGGAAGAATTAAAATGTTACTATTTTCAAATGACATGACACTATATGTAGAAAACCTTAAAGACATCACCAAAATCTACTAGATTTTAGTAAAGTTGCAAGATACAAAATTAATATACAGAAATGTGTTCTATTTCTGTACACTAATAATGAAGTAAAAGGGCATTTTTAAAATTTCATTTATAATTATGCCAAAAAGAACAAAATGCCTAGAAACAAATTTAACTAAGTACGTGAAAGACCTATGCTTGGAAAACTGTAACACCGATGAAAGAAATGGAAGATGACACAAATAAATGGAAACACAAAATGACTCATGGATTGGAAGAATTAATATTGTTAAAATGTTCATACCACCCGCAGTAATCTATAGATTCAATAAAATCCATATCAAAATGCCAATAGCATTTTTTAATAGGAGTAGAACCAAATAATCCTGAAATCTACG
This sequence comes from Lutra lutra, assembly GCF_902655055.1. Classification (NCBI taxonomy): domain Eukaryota; kingdom Metazoa; phylum Chordata; class Mammalia; order Carnivora; family Mustelidae; genus Lutra; species Lutra lutra. Next base: position 83,360,336 of record NC_062282.1, on the reverse strand, counting down.
TGGAACCGGAAGACTCCAAATAGCTAAAGCAATCTTGAGAAAGAAGAACAAAGCTCAAGGGTAAGAGCTATACACTATAAGAACAAAGCTAGAAAGCTGTAGTAATGAAATCAGAATGGTACTGGCACAAAAATAGACATAGATTAATGGAGCAGAATAGAGAGCCTAGAAATAAACCCATGCGTATCTGTCAATTAATCTATGACAGAAGAGGTAAGAATATACAATGGGGAAAAGACAGTCTCCTCAGTAAATGGTTTTGGGAAAACTGGACAACTACATACAAAAAAAATGAAACCAGACCACTTTCTTTCATCGTACACAAAAATCTTCTCAAAATGGACTAAAAAGCGTGGGACCCGAAACCATCAAACTCCTAGAAGAAAACATGCACAGTAATCTTTTGAATAATGGCTTTAGCAACTTTTTTCTTAATCTGACTTCCCCACACAAGGAAACAAAAACATCAATAAACTACTGGGACTACATCAAACTCTTTTGCACAGAAAAGGAAATGATCAACAAACAAAAAGGCAACCTACAGAATGGTAAAAATATTTACAAATGATATATCTTATAAGGGTTAAAAATCCAAAATATATAAAGAACTCATACAACTCAACACCAAGATCCAAATAATCTAGTGAAAACATGGGCCAAGCACTTGAATAGCCATTTTTCTGAAGAAGCTATACAGATGGCTAAGAAACACAAGGAAAGAAACTCAACATCACTAGTCATCAAGGAAATGCAAATCAAAACCACAATGAAATGTCACCTTATACCTGTCAGAATGGCTAGAATCAAAGAGACAAGAAATAATAAGTTTTGGCAAGGATATGGAGAAAAGGGTACCCTGTGTGCTACTGATGAAAATGTAAATTGGTTCAGCCACTCTGGAAAACAGTAAGGATATTCCTCCCAAAATTAAAATTAGAAATGCCATACAATCTAGTAATTCCACTGTTTTTTTTTTAACCCAAAGAAAACAAGAGCACTAATCTGAAAAGATATGTGCATCACCATGTTCATTGTAGCATTATTTATTTATTTATTTATTTTTTATTTTTTTTTCAAAGCACTTAAGAAGTTTTATTGAAAACAATAAAATACAGAAACACCAGATTCTCGTTTTAAAGTAAAATTGACAGCATCTTCCAGAACCTTCCTAGTACTGTACCATTCTGGTCACTATTAATGAAAAACCAAGTTTTCAAATCCAAAATAATTAATGAACCTGCTTATAATAAGCATCGTTCTCATGGTTCTAGCCCCTACCCTATTTTCCTAAAATTTTACATTTGCACCTTTTCAAAAATGAGCAAGTTTTGTTTTTGTTTCTGCTTTTTAATTTTTTTTATTTATTTTTTTTAATTTTTTTTTAGATTTTATTTATTTATTTGACAGACAGAGATCACAAGTAGGCAGAGAGGCAGTCAGAGAGGGGTTGGGGAGAAGCAGGCTCCCTGCCGAGCAGAGAGCCCAGCGCGGGGCTTGATCCCAGGACCCCAGGATCATGACCTGAGCCGAAGGCAGACACTCCAACCCACTGAGCCACCCAGGCGACCCCAAACACTCCAACTATTAAAAAAGAAGATATAGGGGCACCTGGGTGGCTCAGTGGGCCAAAGCCTCCGCCTTCGGCTCAGGTCACGGTCCCAGCCCCGCATCGGGCTTTCTGTTCAGGAGGGATCCCGCTTCCCCCCACTCCCTGTCTGCCTGCCTCTCCGCCCACTCATGACCCCTCTCCGTCAAATAAATGAACAAAATCTTTATTTAAAAAAAAAAAGATATACACCTGTATTTACTGACTTTAAACTATGTCTCATGATCTATTATTTAATACATAAGAAAGAAACCAAAAGAAGAGCATTTCTTTTGGATATTGGGGAGGGTATGTGCTATGGTGAGTGCTGTGAAGTGTGTAAACCTGGCGATTCACAGACCTGTACCCCTGGGGATAAAAATATATGTTTATAAAGCTGTAAAAAAAAAAAAAAAAAAGAAAAAAGAAAGGATGAATACCCAAGTTTTGTAGCAACATGGACGGGTCTGCTTTTTTAAATGACTGATTGAGATTTGTGAGAACTGAACTTTATATTAAAAAAAAAAAAATACACACACACACCCTACTCAAACTCAGAGAAAATATACATTTGTTCATTAAAGCTCACCTGCTTTAGGTAATTTTTCTCTCCACACATTAGCATAGTAAGCCAATGTTTGATCCATGCTTCAAAAGTTGTACAAAATGAAAAGACCTGTTGATTCCCTAAGGAAACCTTAAGGCAAAAGCAAAAGCCTTACACTACAGAAGAAAAACAAAGCAGAGGTATAGAGACTGTGGAGACGGCTCAGATGAATAAGCACCACAAGGATGAAGAAAATTTCTGTACAAACATATGCAAAAGGATAAAGTTTAAAAAGGAGCATTAAACATCCATTTTCCTGCAGAAATAATCACGTCAGATAATCGGACTCCTGAAACAAGTTGTTTGGATTTTAATTAACAGACTCTTCATTCTCTCCTGTATTTTACCAGTGGTATCAGAGCCCTGTTTTGGAGCTCTTTTTCCTTTTCCTCATACAGACCTTGGATCAGAGGCCCGGCCTACAATTCCTACCAAAGACTATCTTAATGTGTTTTGGGTCCTTCTTTGGAAAGTTGTGAACTCCCCTTCTGCCTTACCACTGGGACTAACTCCAAATCCTGGGCATTCACTTCATGTTTTTGAGTCATACCAGAAGAAACTTTTAGGACGGCGATTTCTTTAAGGCTACAAACTTTTTAAGTTGGTCCCATTAAACAATGACCTAAAGGCAGGAGTTTTTCAAACAGCATGAATCAAACACTTGCACATCTCAACAGAATACAGTTTACATTCATCTCTAAATCTGAGATTAAGAAACTATTAGCTGGTTTCCAACTGGTTTTAATACTGGTTTGAAGTTTGAATAATTTTATTGTGTAGACATTAAATATTGTTTAAATATTAAACATTAAGTCTTTTCCTGACTGTCCAGACAGAAACAGAGAAAGCAGGAACAGGCAAGGGAAGAAACAGTCCAATTAACAGACTTGTTACTTCTGCGCCATCTGTAACAAGGGGAGGGATTTCAGCATGGGTTTCGAAAACGTCTGGGAGCTTGTTTCGAAAAAGTCACCTCTACTTGGCATAAGCCATTCTTTTTCCTACACAAGGTATCTGAGTCCTACAAAGGGGGAAAAAAACCCAGAAAACAAAACAAAAAGAACTGGGGTGGTCTCCTGTTGTGTGATGTAAGGGCAAGTATTACACTATTACACTCATTTAATAAGTTATAGTAGATATTTCCGTAGCACTAAAGAAAGTGTTATTTTACTCGGCACTACTGAGTCCTTGCCACACAGAAGAGCCCTTCCTGAGAAATAAAGAACTTCAATCCTGGTTATCCCCAAAGGGCACCTAGAGCCTGGTTTAGTTCCTCAAGATGAAGATGTCCCGCTAGCAGGAAGCCATTCTCTAGGTTTACTGCACAACAGCTGAAGTACCAGGCAAAGTGGCTGGTTCAGTAACTCTCAAAGTCACTTACCCATTTCAGTTAATTATTGTCATTGTTTTCTACTTTAACACTAAAAATACTCAACTTGCTAATATAGGTACAACCTTTTTAAAAATACCTATCAATGCTGGGCTTCGCTGACATGGCAGTTCCTTGGGATTACTTAAGGGAGGCTTCTCCCATAGCCAATTTGAACGTAAGGTTACCTCACGATCACTTTTTAACGATCACTCTAAGTTAATTAAGTTGTAAACAAACCTGAATAACCGGGCTTATCAATTATGCAAGGGAAACCAAGGAGCAACTGTAACACAAGGCAAAAAAGCCTTGAAGGAAAAACCTTTTTTGTATTTTCATTGCCATTTCCAGAGGCTACTAAGTGAGCCACAATGCTACCAGCTATTTAATCAGCATAGCTACACAGAATTGACAATATACAAGTTTCAGAGCCTCTGTTAAATCTCTTGGCAATAGGCTAAGCTACTTTCCTCCCTCCTCTTCCCAATTTTAGAGTCACCACTATAAACAAGCTCCGATCTATAGACGTAGTTGTGACTCGGCTGTCAGGGTACAGTCATAGTAGGAGCATCCTTCTTTCTTAATGCATTGTTTCAAATTCAAGTGTCTGAATATTCGCCAACTATCTGAATGGTTTAGACAATGTGACAGATGATTTAAGTCACCCTTAGACACACAGCTTCTATACTTGCCTTTGCAGACTGCAACTTCCATTCCCTTAATAAGCCCTGTGGAAAACTCTTTTCCCTTGAGACAAGCTTCCATAGCAAAAAAGTTGGATTCACAAAATGGCTACCCAAAATGAGAGTCCCACCCCAAATCACAGGTGGAGATATTATTACACCCGTTTCATAAAACTTTCAAATCCCTATACTATACAAATACAAGTAGGCTCACGACTAAATACATGAGCCTTCTAAAATTTGACAACTTTAGCATAGAAACTGGTTTCTAGAGTTCCATCTCTTCTTCTGTGCAAGCAGCTGTCTCCAAACTATTGTAAACAGGCATCCCTGTTTGCTGAGGTTCCAAGAACAGTTCAGTTCTCCCAGGGAAGGCAGGGCCAGCAGCTGCATGCTTAGTTTGGCTCTCTCCTGTATAGTTCTTAGCATTAGATGTCGGCTTTGGCTTATCAGAAAGGAGTTCAGGGAGAGGTTTCCAGAGCACAAGCTCCATGGAAGGACGGCTCATGGACTCAATCATTTTCTTTGTAAAGACTTCATCAAACTCCCTCTTCAAACCTGTTTTCATGGTGTCAGAAAGAACAAGACTGGGGAGATGGTTAATATTTCTGTCAGCTTCCACTTCTTCATCCTCATCAATTATCCTGTCCTCGATTTCTTGAAGCCTCCTTCGTGCAACTTCACACTGTGGTTCTCCCGTTGTCTGATCCATCTCTTCACATATAACATCTAACATGCCAGGTGCAGAGAGGCCGCTAGTGCACGGATTTACTCCAGGACTCTCTATATCCTGATGTGCACAAAGAATCCAGTCATTAGGACCAGCACAGAGCCCTGCTTCAGTTAGCCTTTTCTTTCTTACTGGACAATCATCATCTTCCTCCTCTCGCTTGTGTTTCTTTTTACAGCGAACTGAAACACGTCCGCGCGCCGCGCTCCCGCCGGGGCTGCTCGGGGCTGCTCGGGGCGGCGCGGAGTCCCGGCCGCGGAGCCAGCTCGGCGCCGTCTGCTCCCGGCTGGAAGGCCCGGCCCGGGAAGGCCCGCGGCGGCTGCGGGAAGTCGGGGCCGCCACTCAGGGGGAGGCCGCTGAAGGGCCGGCCGAGCGCGGCCATGGCCGGGGAGACGAGGAGGCTGCGCCCGCGGCCCCGGCCGCCCGCGTCTCCAGGCCCGGCAGCTGCGGCCACAGCGACTACTAAGAGCTGTAGCATTATTTATAATAGTCAAGATAACAAAGCAACTCAAGTGTTCATCAATGGATGAATAAAGAAAATATGGTACACACACACGGGAATCTTATTTAGCTATAAAAAAAGAATGAGATCTTGCCATTTGCAATAACATGGGTGTACCTAGAGGGTATTATGCTGTGTGAAATACCTCAGACAGAGAAAGACACATACCATATGATTTCATTTATATGTAGAATCTAAAAAATCAAACAAATGAACAAACAAACAAACAAATGACAAACACACTCTTAAATAGAGAACAAACTGGTGCTGCCAGATGGGAGGAGTGGAGGATGGGTGAAATAGGTCAAGGAGATTAAAAAGCACAAACTTCTAGTTATAAAATAAGTAAGTCTTGGATATGAAAAGTACAGCATAGGAAAATCACAAAAAATATTGTAATAATTTTGCATGGTAATGGATGGTAACTGTATTTAACATGGTGAACTTTGTGCGATGTATAGAATTATTGAATCACTAAGTGATGAAACTAATATAACACTGTATGTCAACTACAATTAAAAGAAAGCAGGGGGGCGCCTGGGTGGCTCAGTGGGTTGAGCCGCTGCCTTCGGCTCGGGTCATGATCCCGGGTCCTGGGTTCGAGCCCCGCATCAGGCTTTCTGCTCGGCGGGGGGCCTGCTTCCTCCTCTCTCTCTGCCTGCCTCTCTGCCTACTTGTGATTTCTCTCTGTCAAATAAATAAATAAATAAAATCTTAAAAAAAAAAAAAGAAAGAAAGCAGGAAAAAAATAGCAACCAGTTTCCTTTAAATGAAAATCTCATTTTCAGTTTCTGAAAAACCTCATTTTTACTCATGTTGCCCCTGAACAGTGGAAACTTTCTCACAGATTGACAGTAGTCCATTCAAAGTCTTAGAAGTACTACTTCTAAGACTTAGAAGCCCTCCAGGAGTGAAAGGCCAAAATGTGGGATCCACATAGGTTGCCACAGATATTCAGAGAACGGTGCCAGGAGAAGAGTGGTCTGGGAAGCCATCATGGAGGAGGTGGGGGGTGGGGCAGACAACAGGGAGAAACACAGTAGAAGACAGGAGAATAAAGAAGTTCACAGAAAGGAATTAGGATGAACATTCGTGGAAGGTTTGCTAAAGCTAGAAGTTATTGATGTGGCATTTCATTTAATTTTTATCACAGTGCTGTGATGTGAGAATATATACCTCATTTGAAGATGAAGAAGTTCAGAAAGTTTGAATAACTTGGTCCAATTCCCCACTCCTCTTAGTAACTGAATCAGGTCTTGGATCATGTTTGATGAATAGCCAAGTATTATTCTACTGTGCTGCAGGGCGTTGGAATTGTGTTAAGCATCCATATATTAATTGAATGTCTGTCTAATGTACATCAATTGAGCATCACTGTGTTCTGGAAACAGAGGATCTAATGTCAAGAGAGACAGACATGCTCACCTCCAGGGAATGTACAGTCTGGCATGGCACATAGAAAGTAGATGAGCATTTATAAGACTTTGTGATGAGTACCAGAGGAGCATGTGAGGTCAGAATACAGGATTCTTCTGTAGCTAATGAGGGACTAACCTGGTTCAGGAGCATCAGTAAAGTCTTCCCTGAGGAGAAAATAGATGTAGAGAGAGGTTAGCCAGGTGAAGAAGGAATGTGTTTGATGGGGATAGATGGAGGCTTTCTCTGGGACATGGGGCACTCTGGAAGTAAGAGGCAGTGAGGTATCTTTGAAGAACTGACTGCAAATTCACTATGCCCAGCATTTAGTTTTTGAGAGCCTGGGCTGGTTGGGTAGCAGGAAATGGAGAGTTGTCAAGGGTGGCTCATGACACGCTCATTACAGATTCATCAGTTTTCCATTGTATCCGATGTGAAACGTGAAAAAGTGTGTTGTTGTTTGTGCTATTGCTGCAATGACGCCTTTTCACAGCCCACAAAGCAACAGTGGATGCCAAAAATAATATTTCTTAGCTTTTGTCACCTTCCTCTGTATTTCCCACACATGCTTAATGGAAAACTTGAATCACCAGAGTCATTAATAAGCTTATAATGTAAGTATACTTTTGATTCTGAGAAGATCTGGTCATCCTTATATCTCTCTCTCAGAAAGATTTTTGGAAAAATATTTTAATGTTTGCATGACCTGTAATCAAATATAGTGTACAGTTTTAGATCTCAATAAATTACTGCCTTCCTATTAAGTATTGGGGGAGGGACTTAATGGTATCATTAAGAAACACATAAATAGGGGCGCCGGGGTGGCTCAGTGGGTTAAAACCTCTGCCTTCGGCTCAGGTCATGATCCCAGGCTCCTGGGATTGAGCCCCGCATCGGGCTCTCTGCTCGGCAGGGAGCCTGCTTCCTCCTCCTCTGCCTGCCTCTCTGCCTACTTGTGATCTCTGTCTGTCAAATAAATAAATAAAATCTTAAAAAAAAGAAAAGAAAAGAAACACATAAATATTATTTTTTCCTTCATACCAGTTTTATTCCTGCCAGCGAAGATTTTTTTTTTCAGTTGTGCCTATGGAAATTAAGCAGGATTTTATTAGCAATAAAAATTTTTCCAAGTTATCTTCCTTCTGGGTCTAATGTACTTCCTAGAGGCCCTCTTGAGCTATAAAAAGACTGGATTCTTCAAAATCTCTAGTTCTTAGTCATTATTAGCTCATTAATATCACCTGTTTCAATTCCACTTTTATTCTCTTCCTCAGAAGAGCTGTGACAATGATCTGAAAATCAGGACATATTTCTGTATAAGTTTTCACATAAAAAAATTAAATATCCTTTGCTAAATGTCATATCCAACTTGAATATATAAGAATTGTATTCCTGTGTTAGCTAGGACTCTTTCTCGTTTGAAGTGACAGAAATCAGCACAACCTGGCTTGAGCAAAAAAGAACATTTATTGGTTCCTGCAACAAAAACGTCCAGGATTCCCCAGCTTCAGGCCTGGCTAGGTAACGGGGCTCAACTCACATCCATTGGAGCTTCTCTTCCATCTCTTGGGTCTTTGCTCTGTGTTCGCTTCAATTTTAGTGGGTTTATACCATGTGTTAGCCATTTTATGGTCCAAAGATGCAATGTTCTGCCTGACTAGGCAAAGAGCTTAAGAACATAGCAGTGGTTTCTTGGAACATTGAGGTTTTGTTACCAAACTAAAGGGAGATGGGTGACAGACCAAAAAGCAACAAACTGCCCTACACGATTACTTTTCTTAGTAGTTTGAGGATTTATGATATCTAAAATACAGCAAAATCACCATCTCATTTTATAGACATGGTAAGGCCTCAAAATTCAGTCACTGTATTTTGGGGGTCTCAGGATTAGAAACTCATATGAAGAGTTGTTTGGTTTTCACAGGGGAATCTTCTCTAAATACTAGAGTGAGGTTATTACCTTAAAAAAGGGGGGGGGGTTACTTTGTCTTCTTTAGCCATATCACTAACATTTTCATAAGGATAATATAGTTCTGATTTGAGCAAGACAAGAGTCTGATAAATCCTAACTTTTCAGCTAAAATATCATTTTCTTAGCAGTGTTTTCTGGTGCCAAAAAGGAATCCGTTATCCTTTGCTTCATTAAATGCGTCCACATGTAATACCGGAGCATTTTCTGGTAGGTGCATCTAAAACTCTGCAGGACATCCATCAAGATCCAGGGCTCTGTCTGTAGAGTGATGTGTAATAGTTCATTTTACCTCTTATGGAGCAAGAGGAACATTTTTTTGCCACCAACACTAATTGAAAGAGGCTGAATACTTCTCATGAAATGTTGGTATTTCTGCAGATTAAGCAGTATGAAGGGCAAGTCATATTCTTTTTATTAAAAACAATGTAACACCCTCATTATATCCTTTTACTTTATAGAATTCTTATGTCTACCCTATGGAGTGACAAAACTGGTGGTTGAGTTCTTCACTTACAGGAAGCAAATGGCTTTTTCCTTTCTTTCCTCAAATTTGGGTCATTTTGAATCATTTTCCTTGGCCCGTTTTGCACATTAACATTTGCCTCAGTACCTACTTACTTGCAGCAAGCTGCTGAATGCTTGCCTCACTTCTTCCTTAATCAAACTTGCTTTTGAAGATGTGATTTCAGTTTCTGGACTGAATGCCTTTGGTCCTGTTCTTTTTAGGTGAAATGAACATAGCTAATTAGGAGCTCTTTCTTTCACGATCTTAAGGTTTCCCATATGGGTTATGGTGAGGATTCAGAATTAATATTATTTTTGAGGTAATTATCCAAATTGACTAGAGAACACTTTAGAAATTTTAAAGAATCTTTCCGTGTTTATCTATCTATCTATTTACCAATGAATGCTCAGATGCCATCTAGAGCTGTTGAGAGGTGAACTGATATTCAGTGCTATGATGAGGTCATATGATTGGCCACTAGCACTGATATGTACACCCTTAACAGCACCATGGACAGAGGAAAACCTTTAGCAAGAGGAGAGAATGCAGAGTGAGACGGTTTAGGTCCACCCGACATTTCAGCACACGGCTTCTCAAGCAGAGTGAGGAAATACAGATGCAAAGACCTCTACAATGTGCCGCTCATTCTAAAAGCATACATAACTCCAGGGTTGGCTCTTCAGTGCTTAAATAAAGACTCATCAACCCTGACTGCTGCACACAGTTTAAGAACAGCAACATCTACTTTGAGATTATTAGATCCAGACACTCTGTGCTGTGTAATATATTCTACAACATTCCTTTTTTTTTTTTTAAATATCACAACAATATTAGGTATTACTATCTTTCCAATTTTATATATGGCCAATGGAGGAGTCTGAAAGATGTTAAGTACCTTGTTGCAGTTCACACACCTGGTGAGTGACAGACATGAAGTTTCAATCCAGACCCAGTTCATGTCAAACCCTGTTCTTATCCATCAGATCTTCCAATTCTAAGACCCCACCAGTAAATGAAACCATAAGGATGACAGAGAAAAAGCTTGAGATTCATGTTTTGTCTCTTTGTTTGTATGTTTTTGTCGACCTATTTGCTCTTTATTGGGAACAGTTCTAACTTTCTTTTTTTTTTAATGATTTTTATTTTTATTTATTTGACAGAGAGAAATCACAAGTAAGCAGAGAGGCAGGCAGAGAGAGAGGAGGAAGCAGGCTCCCTGCTGAGCAGAAAGCCTGATACAGGGCTCGAACCCAGGACCTGGGATCATGACCTGAGCCGAAGGCAGCGGCTTAACCCACTGAGCCACCCAGGCACCCCAGTTCTAACTTTCTTAAAGGGCATCTGATGAGTAAGCACGTAATAATACAAATACCAAAGATAATACTTATAATATGACTTCCCATATCATGTATCATCATGTGATCCTACCACCTACCCTCTAAAGAAGGAAGAAGTTTTACTAAGTAATGAAGGAAGGGTGCCCTGGGCCCAATACCACCAACCATTTTACATAAGACAAAACTGAGCTGTATGGATGGATACATGTATGGATGGGACAGAGTCAGACATCAATGGTGCTATGATAATAATAACAGCTATGGTGAAAACAAGAATATTTATCTGATATTTAGAACTCTGGACCAAGGTGGATCTCAGCACTTCACTCATTTCGTTATTTTAAACTCAGCTTTGTTGTAGGTATAATCACTTATGATGAACTGCATCTATTAAGAGTATATAATTTGAAGAACTGTGACAGATATATACACCTGTGAAACCAACACCTCAATCCAGACAAAGTATTTCCATCATCCCCAAGATTCTTATGCCCCTTTGCAGTCCATTTTATCCTCTGTCTTTGTCTCAAGCCAATCACTACTTTGTTTTTTGTCACTGAAGATTAATTTGAATTTTTAAAAAGTATTTTATGTAAATGGATTAATATATGATGTGCTCTTTTATTATTCTGTGTTTCTTTCACTCAGAATAATGGTTTGAGTTCACTCATTTTATTGTGTGTAGAAGTATTCCTCTATACAGATTAAAAGTATCCCATTGTAATGGTATACCATATTTGTCTATCCATTATTTATCAACTGTTGGACATCTAAGTTGTTTCCAGTATTGGGTTATTCTGAAGAAAACTTCAAAAAACATTCAGATTTATATCCTGTATGTTTTGATTTTGTTAGGGGTAAAAATCTACAGTAGAATGACTGAGACTTATAGTTGGTTTATATTTAACTTCTTAAAAAATTGCCAAAATTTTCCAAAGTAGTTGTATAATTTTGTATTTCCATAAGCAGTATATGAGGATTTCAGTTGCTCCACATCCTCACCAACACTTTCTCTTTTTGATTGTGGACATTTAAGGGTTAAAGTGGAATCTCATTGTGGTTTTAATATGCATCTCCATAATTAATGATGCAGAGCATCTTTTCAGATATTTGTCACCATTCTTACATCTTTTGTGAAGCATCTAGTCAAATACTTCGCAAATTTTTATTAGATTGCTTATCTTATTACTGAGTTATAAAAACACTTAAAATATTCTGAACACAACTTTGTTGCCAGCTAAATGTATTTCAAACATTTTTGCCATTCTGAATCTTGACTTTCCATTTTTTTAAAAGATGTAATTTATTTATTTGACAGAGAGATGGAGAGATTGCACAAGTAGGAAGAGTGGCAGGCAGAGGGAGGGAGAGAAGCAAGCTCTCTGCTGAGCAGGAAGCCCAATGCGGGATTTGATCCCAGGACCCTGGGATCATGACCTGAGCTGAAGGTAGATGCTTAACCAACTGAGCCATCCAGGTGCCCCTAACCTTTCCATTTTCTTAATTGTGTTTTTCAAAGAGAAATATTTTAAATTTTGATTAAATTTATTCATTTTTTCCTTTTACTCTTTTTATCACTTCATTTATTCTAGCATACTGAACGCTTTCATCTACTTTTATGGTACTGTGATTGTCCACCATTTCTCAGGTGATCAAAATAGATCTCCTAGAGATTATGTGAGTCATCCCAAACTGCCCATTTCTAAGAGTGCTAATTCAAACCATTGATTGGATGTGTAGTCAGAGGAATGAAGTCAGGGGTTATTAGTAGGAGAACAGAACCAAGAGTCAGAAAAGTCTGTGTGGGCAAATGTGAAAAGGAGAAACTAGGGCAACATGTTGGATTCTGTGACAGAGATGACGATTCATTTCCTGAGAGGAGGCTGATAGGAGGATCCATCCATTCAGCCCCTCTCCTTGAGTGAGACTTTTCCAGGCTGAAGGACCCTGTCTTCATGTCTGCTGTCCAACTTAAAATCATAAGGACTGATATAAGCAACGTGTCTCCTTCTAGTCCTGTGCTCTGTCCACCCCGCTGGGACAGAATCCCTGTCATGGTCAGCAAAAACCAGATTATCATGGTTTCACACAGAAAAATCTATGATTAGTTTAAGTAGTAAGACAAAGCTATATTTTCCTTCTTAGGGTACGAACAGGACTCAAAATGTTTTGAAATACACATGGCAAAGTAGTTTCCTGACTTCACAAGAGTCAAAGATTGAATAGTCACAGCCCAGCTTCTCGAACACTCTCCTGAGAGGAAAATCCATGCCAAGTCCTTCCCTCCTCACTTCCTAGTATGCAGGCAAGCATCATTAATCGCAATCGATTACTTCTTCATAACTGCATCCTGCTGTTTCTCTTGCCACATTTCTCTGGCCAACTCTACACTCACATCTATTTTGGCAAATGCAAGTTCTCTATTTCTCTTGCCCCTGGCTACCTTTGAATTACCACAGTTCTGCAGCACTGCTGGTCCATCACCTGAAGGTGTGACAAAGAATATTGTACAACTACCACTGATAGCAACTTTAAGTGGAAATTAGATTCCTTTCCTCCCTATTTTTATGTCCCACTTTAATTTGGGCAAACTACAGTTGCAGACATCATGTTCACTGCAATCATCTATCTTTTAGAGTGCAACAGTGGTCCTTCTTGCTTAAGTACTTTTTATTTTTCACGCCAGTCTCCCTCTCTCTCTCTTGCTCTCTTCTCTTTCTTTTTTTAGTAGCATACCTCTGCCACAGGCAAAAGCATATTGTGCTTTCATGAATCCAGCTGCCGTTCAAGCAGTAGGAAATAGGAGAGTCACCGGCTGATGAAATGCACTGCAGTGGTCCAGGCTCTTTTACCTCCTGAATTCTATTATCAGAGTAATATGCATCTTCAGGAGAAATGCCCCAGAGCCCAGACGGATCTCTAGAAGAACTTTAAACCTTACAGTGCCTTTGAAAATGCAATGGTCTGGCAGTATCTATAGGAATACCAAGGAGGTAACCAGTAAACAACCAGGAAGATGCGCCCCCCCCCCCCCGAACTACTCAGACTGTTTGAATAAACCAGGTACTCAAGTCCACCAAAATGGGGGCCCTAATCCAATGTGAACATCTGAAGTTACCTTGATTTGACAAAATATTTTGATTTCTTAGGGAAACAAAGCTCTTTTAGATCAATCTAATTCTTATAGAGTTTAGGGAGGAGTCAAGATGGCAGAGAAGGAGCAGGCTGAGACTGCATCAGGTAGCAGGAGATCAGCTAGATAGCTTATCAATCCATTGTGAACACCTACAAATCCAACAGGTCACTGAAGAGAAGCACAGCAACAATCCTAGAAACAGAAAATCGACCACTTTCTGAAAGGTAGGACTTGTGCAGAAGTGAATCCAAAGCGATGGGAAGATAGACTATGGGGGGAGGGCTGGCTCCCAGCAAGCGGTGGAGCAACAGAGCACAAAATCAGAACTTTTAAAAGTCTGCTCCACTGAGGGACATTGCCCCAGAGGCTAACCTGGGGTGAAGCCCACGCAGGGTCACAGAAGGATCGGGGGTGTCTGAGTGTCGCAGAGTTCGCAGGTATTAGAGCAGGGAAGCTGGCTACAGAGACAGAGCCGAGGAGTGAGCTCTCAGCTCGGGGTTACCTTGAACCGGTCACAGGCTGGGTGAGCTTGGAGCACGGCCGGAGACCAGGGAGACAGAGTGATTGAGCACTTTTCTCTGAGGGCACACTGAGGAGTGGGGCCTCGAGCTCTTGGCTCCTCCAGGCCGGAGATTGGGAGGCCGCCATTTTCATTCCCATCCTCCGGTACTCTATGGAAAGCGTTCAGGGAACAAAAGCAAACCCGAGCGGATTACGTAGCCTGGGCCCTGGTAAGGGCGGGGCAATCCCGCCTGGGGCAAAGACGCTTGAGAATCACTACAAAAGGCCCCTCCCCCAGAAGATCAACAAGAAATCCAGCCAGGACCAAGTTCAAGTACCAAGGAGATCAGCAGAATTCCAGAGGAGGAGAAAGCAAAACATGGAATTCCTGGCTTTCTCCCCATGATTCCTTAGTCTGGCAGTTAATTTAATTTTTTTTAATTTTTTTTTCTTCTTCTACATATTTTTAACTTTTATACTTTACTCTCTTAACGTGTTTTAGCTAGTTTATCTTAACAATACCTTTCATAAAAAATAATAATCTTTTTGAACCTTCATTATTATAATCATATTTTATCCTTCATTGTATCTAACTTTATTTTTTGGATACATAGGATTTTTTCTTCTAAAAAATTTGGGGTACAACTTCTTCTAATAGATCAAAATATGCCCTAATCTAGCTCCAGTCTTGTTCTAGTCTTCAGCCTGCACAAAATCTCTCCACTTTCTTTTTCTTTATTCTCCCAACCAACTTACTTTATCAACTCCTTTTTTAGAAATATAAAAAATTTTTTTTTCATCTTTATAGGCATATTCTATCCCTTCATTCTGTTTACCCTCATATATGTTTTTTATTCTTTAAAATTTGGGGAGGTAGTTTCTTCTAAGAGACCGAAATACTCCCAAAATTAAGTGGGTGACCCTGTTCTAGTCACCAGTCTAATATATATTTCTTTTTTATATTTTTTAAAATTTGTTTTCTTGGGACGCCTGGGTGGCTCAGTTGGTTGGGTGGCTGCCTTTGGCTCAGGTCATGATCCCAGCGTCCTGGGATCGAGTCCCACATCGGGCTCCTTGCTCGGCGGGGAGCCTGCTTTTCCCTCTGCCTCTGCCTACCACTCTGTCTGCCTGTGCTCATGCTCTCTCTCTCTCTCTCTAACAAATAAATAAATAAAATCTTTTTAAAAAAATAAATAAATAAAATTTGTTTTCTTTTTTTTTTTTAATTTTTTTTTCTGAACTTCTTTTTATCACGTTTCTCCACCCCCCCCATGATTTGGGGTCTCTTCTGATTTGGTTAAAGTGCATTTTCCTGGGGGCTTTGCCACCCATTTAGTATTTTATTTGTTCCTTCATATATTTTTATCTGGACAAAATGACAAGGCGGAAAAATTCACCACAAAAAAAAAGAACAAGAGGCAATACTGAAGGCTAGGGACCTAATCAATACAGACATTGGTAATATGTCAGATCTACAGTTCAGAATGATGATTCTCAAGGTTGTAGCCAGGCTCGAAAAAGACATGGAAGATATTAGAGAAACCCTCTCGGGAGAGATAAAAGCCCTTTCTGAAGAAAAAAAAGAACTAAAATCTAACCAAGTTGAAATAAAAAAAACTATTAATGAGGTGCAATCAAAAATGGAGGCTCTCACTGCTAGGATAAATGAGGCAGAAGAAAGAATTAGCGATATAGAAGACCAAATGACAGAGAATAAAGAAGCTGAGCAAAAGAGGGACAAACAGCTACTGGACCACAAGGGGAGAATTCGAGAGATAAGTGACACCATAAGACGAAACAACATTAGAATAATTGGGATTCCAGAAGAAGAGGAAACAGAGAGGGGAGTAGAAGGTATATTGGAGAGAATTTTTGGAGAGAATTTCCCCAATATGGCAAAGGGAACAAGCATCAAAATCCAGGAGGTGCAGAGAACCCCCCTCAAAATCAATAAGAATAGGTCCACACCCGTCACCTAATAGTAAAATTTACAAGTCTTAGCGATAAAGAGAAAATCCTGAAAGCAGCCCGGGAAAAGAAGTCTGTAACATACAATGGTAAATATTATTAGATTGGCAGCGGACTTATCCACAGAGACCTGACAGGCCAGAAAAAGCTGGCATGATATATTCAGAGCACTAAACAAGAAAAACATGCAGCCAAGAATACTATATCCAGCTAGGCTATCATTGAAAATAGAAGGAGAGATAAAAAGCTTCCAGGACAAACAAAAACTGAAAGAATTTGCAAACACCAAACCAGCTCTACAGGAAATATTTAAAGGGGTCCTCTAAGCAAAGAGAGACCTAAAAGTGGTAGATCAGAAAGGAACAGACAATATATAGTAACAGTCACCTTACAGGCAATACAATGGCACTAAATTCATATCTCTCAATAGTTACCCTGAATGTTAATGGGCTAAATGCCCCAATCAAAAGACACAGGGTATCAGAATGGATAAAAAAACAAAACCCATCAATATGCTGTCTGCAAGAAACTCATTTTAGACCCGAAGACACCTCCAGATTTAAAGTGAGGGGGTAGAAAACAATTTATCATGCTAATGGACATCAGAAAAAGGCTGGGGTGGCAATCCTTATATCAGATCAATTAGACTTTAAGCCAAATCTATAATAAGAGATGAGGAAGGACACTATATCATACTCAAAGGATCTGTCCAACAAGAAGATCTAACAATTTTAAATATCTATGCCCCTAATGTGGGAGCAGCCAACTATATAAACCAATTAATAACAGAATCAAAGAAACACATCGACAATAATACAATAATAGTAGGGGACTTTAATACTCCCCTCACTGAAATGGTCAGATCATCCAAGCAAAAGATCAACAAGGAAATAAAGGCCTTAAATGACACACTGGACCAGATGGACATCACAGAGATATTCAGAACATTTCATCCCAAAGCAACAGAATACACATTCTTCTCTAATGCACATGGAACATTCTCCAGAATAGATCACATCCTGGGTCACAAATCAGGTCTCAACCAGTATCAAAAGATTGGGATTATTCCCTGCATATTTTCAGACCACAATGCTCTGAAGCTAGAACTCAATCACAGGAGGAAATTTGGAAAGAACCCAAATACATGGAGACTAAACAGCATCCTTCTAAAGAATGAATGGTTCAACCAAGAAATTAAGGAAGAATTGAAAAAAATTCATGGAAACAAATGATAATGAAAACACAACTGTTCAAAATCTGTGGGACACAGCAAAGGCAGTCCTGAGAGGAAAATATATAGTGGTACAAGCCTTTCTCAAGAAACAAAAAAGTCCTCAAATATACAACCTAACCCTACACCTAAAGGAGCTAGAGAAAGAACAAGAAAGAAAGCCTAAACTCAGCAGGAGAAGAGAAATCATAAAGATCAGAGCAGAAATCAATGAAATAGAAACCAAAAAAACAATAGAACAAATCAACGAAACTAGGAGCTGGTTCTTTGAAAGAATTAATAAGATTGATAAACCCCTGGCCAGACTTATCAAAAAGAAAAGAGAAAGGACCCAAATAAATAAAATCATGAATGAAAGAGGAGAGATCATAACCAACACCAAAGAAATACAATTATAAGAACATATTATGAACAACTCTATGGCAACAAATTTGACAATCTGGAAGAAATGGATGCATTCCTGGAGATGTATAAACTACCACAAATGAACCAGGAAGAAATAGAAAACCTGAACAGACCTATAATCAGTAAGGAGGTTGAAACAGTCATCAAAAATCTCCAAACAAACTAAAGCCCAGGGTCAGACGGCTTCCCAGGGGAACTCTACCAAACATTTAAAGAAGAATTAATACCTATTCTCCTGAAACTGTTCCAAAAATAGAAATGGAAGGAAAATTTTTAAACTCATTTTATGAAGCCAGCATCACCTTGATCCCAAAACCAGACAAGGATCCCATCAAAAAAGAGAATTACAGACCAATATCCTTGATGAACACAGATGCAAAAATTCTCACCAAAATACTAGCCAATAGGATCCAACAGTACATTAAAAGGATTATTCACCACGACTAAGTGGGATTTATTCCAGGGCTGCAAGGTTGGTTCAACATCTGCAAATCAATCAATGTGATACATTAATAAAAGAAAGAACAAGAACCATATGATACTCTCCATAGATGCTGAAAAAGCGTTTGACAAAGTACAGCATCCCTTCCTGATCAAAACTCTTCAAAGTGTAGGGATAGAAGGCACATACCTCAATATCATCAAAGCCATCTATGAAAAAACCACCACAAATATCATTCTCAATGGAGAAAAACTGAAAGCTTTTCTGCTAAGGTCAGGAACATGGCAGGAATGTCCGTTATCACCACTGCTATTCAACATAGTACTAGAAGTCCTAGCCTCAGCAATCAGGCAACAAAAAGATATTAAAGGCATCCAAATCAGCAAAGAAGAAGTCAAACTATCACTCTTCGCAGATGATATGATACTATATGTGGAAAACCCAAAAGACTCCACTCCAAAACTGCTAGAACTTGTACAGGAATTCAGTAAAGTGTCAGGATATAAAATCAATGCACAGAAATCAGTTGCATTTCTCTACACAAACAACAAGACAGAAGAAAGAGAAATTAAGGAGTTAATCCTATTTACAGTTGCACCCAAAACCATAAGACACCTAGGAATAAACCTAACCCAAGAGGCAAACAATCTGTACTCAGAAAACTAGAAAGTACTCATGAAAGAAATTGAAGAAGACACAAAGAAATGGAAAAATGTTCCATGCTCCTGGGTTGGAAGAACAAATATTGTGAAAATGTCTATGCTACCTAAAGCAATCTACACATTTAATGCAATCCCTATCAAAATCCCATCCATTTTTTTCAAAGAAGTGGAACAAATAATCCTAAAATTTATATGGAACCAGAAAAGACCTCAAATAGCCAAAGGAATATTGATAAAGAAAGCCAACATTGGTGGCATCACAATTCCGGACTTCAAGCTCTATTACAAAGCTGTCATCATCAAGACAGTACGGTACTGGCACAAAAACAGACACATAGACCAATGGAACAGAATAGAGAGCCCAGAAATAGACCCTCAACTCTATGGTCAACTCATCTTCGACAAAGCAAGAAAGAATGTCCAATGGAAAAAAGACAGCCTCTTCAATAAATGGTGTTGGGAAAATTGGAGAGCCACAAGCATAAAAATGAAATTTGACCATTTACTTACACCACACATGAAAATAGACTCAAAATGGATGAAGGATCTCAATGTGAGAAAGGAATCTATCAAAATCCTCGAGGAGAACACAGGCAGCAACTTCTTCCTGGGAACATCGCCAAAGGCAAGGGAAGCAAGGGCAAAAATGAACTATTTGGATTTCATCAAGATCAAAAGCTTTTGCACAGCAAAGGAAACAGTTAACAAAACCAAAAGACAACTGACAGAATGGGAGAAGATATTTGCAAACAACATATCAGATAAAGGGCTAGTGTCCAAAATCTATAAAGAGCTTAGCAAACTCAACAACCAAAGAACAAATAATCCAATCAAGAAATGGGCAGAGGACATGAACAGACATTTCTGCAAAGAAGACATACAAATGGCCAACAGACACATGAAAAAGTGTTCCACATCACTCAGCATCAGAGAAACACAAATCAAAACCACAATGAGATACCACCTCACACCAGTCAGAATGGCTAAAATTAACAAGTCAGGAAATGACAGATGCTGGCGAGGATGTGGAGAAAGGGGAATCTCCTACACTGTGGGTGGGAATGCAAGCTGGTGCAACCACTCTGGAAAGCAACATGGAGGTTCCTCAAAAAGTTGAAAACAGAAGTACCCTATGACCCAGCAATTGCACTACTGGGTATTTACCCTAAAGATACAAACGTAGTGATCCGAAGGGGCACGTGCACCCGAATGTTTACAGCAGCAATGTCTACAATAGCCAAACTATGGAAAGAAACTAGATGTCCATCAGCAGATGAATGGATAAAGAAGAGGTGGTATATATATACAATGGAATACTATGCAGCCATCAAAAGAAATGAAATCTTGCCATTTGCGACGACGTGGATGGAACTAGAGGGTATCATGCTTAGCGAAATAAGTCAATCGGAGAAAGACAACTATCATATGATCTCCCTGATATGAGGAAGTGGAGATGCAACATGGGAGGTTTGGGGGGTAGGAAAAGAATAAATGAAACAAGATGGGATTGGGAGGGAGACAAACCATAAGTGACTCTTAATCTCACAAAACAAACTGAGGATTGCTGGGGGGAGGGGGGCTGGGAGAGGGGGTTGGGGTTATGGACATTGGGGAGGGTATGTGCTATGGTGAGTGCTGTGAAGTGTGTAAACCTGGCAATTCACAGACCTGTACCCCTGGGGATAAAAATACATTATATGTTTATAAAAAATTAAAAAAAATTTTAATTAAAAAAAAATAATTCTTACAGACTTTATAGGCAAAAAGAATGGTTTGTGGGTTTACTGCTTATTCCTGGTTTGCCTCTACCAGAGAGATCTTGCTTTTTTCTCTCTTGCTTTGTTTCAGGAAGCTGACTTCTGGGTATTCGATGGCAGGCTCTTTTGCCGTTTGGTCACAGGGTGGGTGAGACCAATGACAGCCGTGGATAGGAGATTAAAGAGTGAGAGGAAAGGGAGAGTAAAGTATTTATTACTCCCCTGCCTGTCCTTTTGCTTTGCTCTGGTGTGGCCATTAACCATGGTCTTCTGCAGCCTATCCATCTACCAACCAGCTACTTCTCTGTGACTCCAGCTCTTCTGGGTCCGGTAACACCTTTTTCATTCCCTGCCTCTGCAAACTTAGGGCTGATAATAGATTCCCACTGTTACCACTCTCTGGCCATCTTACATCTCTAATTGTTTTCTTCAGTCTGACTATACTCACCTAAGTGTCCATTCATAAAATAATATCTAATTAAATGTGTTTTTTGCGGAGGGGTGGCATCTGTTTCCTGAAATGATTCAGCTTGATAAAATTTGTTGCTAGGAAAACTTTCTCTTTCTTGATGGATTGGTTTTATTTCAGTGTGATTACTTAGTAAAATCTACACATGCTTACTGTTAACAGTATCTTAAGTGCATTTTGAGTAAAAGTGCACACAAATTATATAATAGGCATAAATTGAGTAATCACAAATGATTCCATTTATACTCAATCCCTCCCAATCCCTTATCTCCTTGGCCTCTTCAGAAATCTGAGTTTGTAACCTGCTATGTTGTAACCCTGGCTTTGACAATTCCCAGTAAAGACTCAGGTGAGGAATTTAACAAAATGCTTGAAGCAGGTTTCATTTCCCCTTAGGAAGTCTTTTTTTTTTTTTTTTTAATGTTATGTTAGTCACCATAGAGTACATCACTAGTTTTTGATATAGTGTTCCATGATTCATTATTTATGTATAACACCCAGTGCTCCATGTAATATGTGTCCTCCTCACTACCCACCACTGGGCTGACCCACCCTTCTAGCCCTTCTCCCCTCTGAAACCTTCGGTTTGTTTCCCGGAGTCCATAGTCTCTCACGGTTCATCTCCCCTTCTGATCACCCCCCTTCATTTTTCCCTTCCTTCTCTCCGTTTAGGAAGTCTTGTGCTGCTGGTGAGGTGCTAGGCAAAATAAAACCCTCCCTTGGTACCCAGCAGGCATGATCCAACTGTCCTTTCCCTAGCTCTCTCCCAAAGTCTTAGGAAATCAGACCCCAACAGAGGTTGTTTCTAAAGCCAATTCACTCTCAAAGGGCTGACTTCATACAGTAAGACATACTTTGTAATTTTTTTTCCTGGATTAGTAATACTTCAGCCCATTAAAATTGTGGGTAAGCAGATCTTAAACTGTAATGGGCTTTTATAAAACTGGCCCAAATTGCTGTTTTTTACATTTTTACCTTGTTTTTGGTGAAATAAAGCTAACTGGCTTTTCTCTTCCGTTTTCCAATTCTGCTGTAACACATTTTTCCAACGAAGAAGATGCTTGCTTGCAGAAAAATTACATACTTGGAAACTATGCCAATTCCTTTAGGATGATTATTGCTACCTTTGCTAATTTTTCTCCCTTTCTTTTCAAGAACTTCCTGATTCAGTGGCATTTTTCTTCTGAGTATATTTTGTTTATACTGGTAGACATACTCCCCAAACATAAAATAGTATTAGTTATAAAAGGACATTTTAGAAATGTCAGTTCTTCTAAATGCTAATACATAGGGTCTTCATGTTAGTCTTTTTTTTTTTTAATTGTGTTATGTTAGTCACCATATGGTGCATCATTATTTTTGATGTAGTGTTCCATGATTCATTGTTTGTGTGTAACACCCAGTGCTCCATGCAAGCCATGCCCTCCTTAATATCCATCATCTGGCTCACCCATCCTACAACCTCCTCCCTTCTAAAACTCACCATTTGTTCTCCAGAGTCCATAGTTTCTCATGGTTCATCTCCCTCTCTGATATCTCCTCCTTCATTTTTCCCTTCCTTCTCCTAATGTCCTCCATCCTAGACCTTATGTTCCACAAATAAGTGAAACCATATGATAATTGACTTTCTCTGTTTGACTTATTTCATGTTTGTCTTCTGAAGCTGGCTGGAAGAATCAATCTGCTTGGATCTCTGTCACGTTCATAGTAATCACAGTAATTATAGCAAAACAGTAGTTACTTATGTTGAACATACAGCACATGCCAACATAGGTGTTGAAGAATTTACATGCTGTATTAGATTCCAGGCATGCAAGAATCCTGAGATGATATGTGATCATCACAATGGTCACATGGGTGCAAGTAGTGGAACCAGGAGGGACCCAAGCCCAGGTTTGCCTGACTCCGCAGTCCTAGTGCCCTGTAACCACAGCTCATTGTCTCTACATCTAAAATGTAACCAGGCCTAAACATGTGGCAACTAACCCGTCATCAGACTGCCTTTTCCTCCTCCCCCTCCTTGTAGTTTTCTCCCCAAAGTTTCTGATGTGTCAGAGTAGGACACCAATTCCTTGAAGGAAATGTTTGAGAGGTACCTTTCCTTTTTTTTTTTTTTTTTTTGCCATGTTTGAAGGGTTTAGGGAAAGAAATATGATTGATGGTAATGGGGTTAGACAGATCCTAGAGGATAGAAAGTGATCTAAGTTTAGGTTTTCCAAATCAGTTTCATAATATTTTAGGAATCACCAGTCAAGAAACCACTAATGGTAATTCTCAAAAAATCTTTTCAACAACTATAATGACCAGATTTGATAGCTGAAAATGTTCCATAAAGGGCATTTCTAATTTCTTTTTCTTTTCTTTTTTTTTTTTCAGTTATGGTCCCTCCCCAGTGTAATTCATTCAATAAATACTAAACACTCATCAGCAGCGAGAGCCAGTCATGGCTAGGAATATAAGTGCGAAACAGGACACATTCTCCTGCCCTGAATGGGTTCAGCCCATGCAGACAAATTCTAAGTATAATTTGACAAGTTCCACAAGACATCTTGGAAAAGTCAATATTTGTGGCTTCAACTGTTTCTAAGCACTGAAGTTACACAGACCAGGATAATTCATTATTTTGCTTAAGCATGGATCGAACTGCTCAGGCTTTAGCATTGTTTGGAAAAGAGGCAGATCACTGATCAGTGGGTGAGCAATGCTGATGTCTTCTCATCTGTATCTCCTCATGGCCTTAATGCACAAAACCCATATTAAGTGATAAAACCCTTATATTTGAAAACAAATCCAAATGTAATGCTTGGGATGGATGTGGGGAGAAAGTGAAGCAGTCTAGGGAACTGCTGGTTCTTTACAGAATGTAGAAATGTTGGATAATTTAAGAAGTAACACATCACATTCCTTTATGGGTTTGGATATATGACAGAATGTGCCACCAGCTTTATGTAAGTGGCTTTCAAAAATTTTTTTATCCATAACCTATCTAAAAAATAACTTTTCTTCACAATCTAATAAGTACACACACATGCACACACAGGAATGAAACAAAACTTCAATAATACAATACTTGCCTTTACTGTAGGTCATACACTGTGATATTTTCCCAACCCTTTCTATTTTTATATTTTAATGCTGATTACAATCCACTAAATTGATTTTATAACCCACTAATGGTTTGTAACCCCCAGTTTGAAAAACACTGCTCTATATTAACAATATGAATAAATAAGCCTGTAAAGAAGGCAGTTGATCAAGCTGTTTCAGCTGGATATCCAGTTAGAATTTATTTTAATGGCATTATAAATTACTTTAATCCTATACTTACAGGATCATTAAGGATCTTATGGGGTCACTTAAATTTTTCATTTCTTCTTCACTGCACTTTATGGGAGGAATTATATAATACAGTAATGCTTGTGAATAGAGGGGTTTGCAGAGCTCTCAGGGTAAAGTATAAGCTCTCTGAATGCATTGACCAAGGAGGAAACAGATGAAAGAAGGATTGTGTTTGAGCACTGTAAGAAAGTCACATTTAGGATGACTTGAAAAGATGAGTTGAATTTGAAAGGCAGAGAAAAAGAAAGGATGGTTCAGACTGGAAAGGCCATGTGGACTGGAGACCAGTGAGGAGAAGGTTTTATTTAAGAAGTGTGCACGAAGATATAGTGGGGACTAGGTAAGTGAGATGGGAGCAAAATCATGGCTTATGGCTTCGCTGACGTGATGGAGCTTGACGCTCCCTTCCAAGGAACAAAAGCACAACTTTCATAGACACAGATTATTTGACTACAAATGGACAGGATGGAATCCTAGAGTTCCTATGGGAGTTGGTGTGGAATTCAGGAAGGGAACTGAAGCACAAAATTTGTAAGATTATTTCTGTCTTAGATTGCTGACTCCATAAGGGAGTTCGAACCTCAGCTTGATCCATTTATATTTCCTAGCATCTAAAACAGGGTCTGGCGCACAGTAAGCACTCAAGGAATTTTCTACATGAACAAATCACTGAGTGAATCAATAAAAGAGTACACTGTCTGCTTTGCTGATAACCACCTGAACTCTGCTGGTCCAAGGTCCCTCCTTGTCCTATACTGCAGTTATTTAAGAGTTTGCATTTATTCCACTTCTAGGAACGTTCTAAATTCAGAGCTCTTTCTGTCTTCCTGGCTGATCTAGTATCTGTGTTATAAGCATCCTTTGTGTCCTACCTGTGTTGATTCTAGTCTCTTTACTTGGAATGTCTCTCGATAATGTCTTTTATGGATCATGGCCAGCCCCCTCCAAATGAAATCTGATCTTTTCCATGAAGGCTTACTTGGAATATTTCAGATCCTACAGTAACTTTGATTCTCCTCTCATTTTTAAATTTGCTAATTATTAAATTAAAACTAATTTAATAATCATTAAGAATTTAATACACATATATTTTAAATTAAAGAATATTGGAGAAATGAAGAATGTATACAATATGAACAAAACAAGTGTCTATGATCTTATTCCCTAGAGAAAAGTATTAACATTTTGTTGCTTGAAGTTACTGACATTTTAATTTGTCTATAATGATGAATTAATTATATATGTGAGTATAAATTGCAAACAGGAGATACATAACATTTTATACACTGTCTTTCACTTAATGTGAATTTTTCCTCATGTTAAATATCTCCCAAGAATCTCCATTATTCCATTACATATGAATATATATTTAATTAAGCTTTTCATATTTTTATGGAACATTTGTTTTGTTCCCAATTTTTTACTGTGAAACCAACTCTATGATGGATATCTTTATAGCTGAGACTTTATATGTGTACCTATTATTTTTCTCCTTCTCTCCTCCCCCCCATATGTTCATCTGTTTTGTTTCCTAAATTCCACAATGAGTTGTATCATATGGTATTTATCTTTTCCTGGCTGGCTTACTTAACATAATACACTATCGCTCTATCCACATTGTTGCAAATAGCAAGAGTTCATTCTTTTTTATGGCTCAGTAATATTCATATATGTGTATATATATATATATATATATTTATAAATAATAAATATATATAAATTTGGACCAAAGAATAGTTTCTCCTTTTTTCAAATGCTTTCCACTTCCATGCCATTTAAGGTATAAATAGTCTGAACACAATCAGTTCTCAATTTTCATGACTAAGCTGGTATATATATATATATATATATATATATATATATATATAATATTCCATATATATATATATATATATACACACACACACACATATACTATATACAGTATCCTTAGCTTGAATTCCAGAATTGTGATGCCTCCAGCTTTGTTTTTCTTTTTGAGGGTTGCTTTAGCTATTTGGAGTATTTTCTGTGGTTCCATACAAATTTGAAGATTGTTTGTTCCAGCTCTGTGAAAAATGTTGGTGTAATTTTGATAGGGATTGCATTAAATGTGTAGATTGCTTTGGGTAGTATAGACATTTTGACAATGTTTGTTTTTCCAATTCATGACCATACAATGTTTTTACATTTCTTTCATAAGAGCCCTATAGTTTTCAGAGTGCAGATCCTTTACCTCTTCGTTTAGGTTTATTCCTAGGTATCTTATCATTTTGGGTGCAATTGAAAATGGGATCAATTCCTTGATTTCTTTTTCTGCTGCTTCATTACTGGTATATAAAATTCAACAGATTTCTGTGTATGTTGACTT
The DNA here is from genome assembly GCF_902655055.1 of Lutra lutra. Lineage (NCBI taxonomy): Eukaryota > Metazoa > Chordata > Mammalia > Carnivora > Mustelidae > Lutra > Lutra lutra. Next base: position 83,333,370 of record NC_062282.1, on the reverse strand, counting down.
TATATCCTAAGACTCTGCTGAATTCATTTATTAGTTCTATGAATTTTTTTGTGGAGTTTTTTGGATTTTCTACATAGAGTATCATGTTTTCTGCAAAGATCGAAAGTTTGACTTCTTCCTTGCCAATCTGGATACCTTTAATTTCTTTTTGTTGTCTGATTGCTAAGGCTAAGACTTCTAGTTCTATGTTAAATAGTAATGGTAAGAGTGGATATCCATGTCTTCTTCCTGAACGTAGAGGAAAAGCTCTCAATTTTTCCCCCGTTGAGAATGATATTAGCTGCAGTTTTTCATATGTGGCCTTTATGATGTTGAGGTATGTTCCATCTATACCTACTTTGTTAAGGGTTTTTATCAAGCATGGATTCTTATTTTGTCAAATGCTTTTCCTGCTTCTACGGAGAGGACTGAATGCCTGTTTTTCTCCCTACTTACCAACTTTAGTCCAAACATGTTGTTGAGCTTAGTAATTCAAGAGCTAAAGACAATGACATCAGCAGTAAATATTAATTTTGTTCTGTTTTTTAATAGGTTGCCTGTAATATTATGCATATTATTATTATCCATTTTCCTGACTATTGAAACTAATTGTTCATGGCCTATGTTCATTTTTCAAGTCAGTACTTTTTCTTCTTGTTTTAAAAAGCCATTAGCTAGTAAGAATTCCCTGAACTCTTATATCTCTTGTCCATTCCTCTCATACAATATGGGCCATACTCTTTTATACACACACACACACACACACACAGACATACACACGCCAACTAGATTGCAGACTTCTGAGCAAAATGGTCTTATTCAAATCTCATTTTCTGGAGAGCAGTGTGGACAATTGGAAAGGGCATCCACTGGAATCCACTGGAGTTAAGATTTATCCATAAGCTTTTACATGAACAAGCCCTTCAATCTCCCTATACCTGCTTTTTCCTTCTGAAAAAAAAAAAAAAAGTGGATAAATAGTCTCTCTTCTTCAGAATGTGGTGAGGATTAAATGGAATAATTTATGTAAACCCCCACACAATGACTGGCACATGGTGGAAATTCATATTAACTATTTTTACACTATTATTTGGTTATGTTCAGTTAGTCAACCTACAGTATATCATTGGTTTTTGATGTAGTGTTCAATGATTCATTAGTTGTGTATAACACCCAGTGTTATATGAAACTACTTTCATTATTATTTGCCTTTTTTTTTTGTTTTTGCATTACATTCACCACAATGTTTTGAAACATATTAGGAGCACAATAAACATAATAAACTAGTCAATTCTGCTGGATCAATAAAATAGTCAAAATGATATTAACTTGTTTTTAAACAAAATGTTGAGAAATTGGATCAAAGCTTAGTTTCTCCTTTCTCAAATGCTTTCCACTTCCATGCCATTTAAGGTATAAATAGTCTGAACATAATCAGTTCTCAATTTCCATGACTAAGCTGTAAGTTGTTATTTTATAAGTCATACTTTCCTTCTTAATAAACTAACAATAGCTACAAGAAATGCTCTTCCACATCCGGGCTCCTTCCCACATGAAAGTCATGACATCTGCGCTGGTGGACTCTTGAATGGATTTTCCAAAATAGGGCTGTGGAGTGACCTGGTCCAAGAAATTCTGTATTTCACTTTGGAATTCTGCTTCATGGGCTGAGTTAGTCATAGGTGTTTGTGGCACTTCCCTCTGATGACATCTGCTGTTGTGCTCCAACTTTCGTCAAATATGTACTGCTTAGAGTTACTTTAGTTGACTCTTTTATCCCCATCTTGTTCTGTCATACTGTCATTTAAAGATACACAGACCTTTGGGGGCTCCTGGGTGGTCCAGTTGACTTAGTTTTGGATCAGGTCGTGATCTCATAGGTTTTAGGATCAAGCCCCACAGTGGGCTCTATGCTGGGCAGAGTCTACTTGGGGATTCTCTTCCTCTGCTCCTCCCCCAACTTGTGCATGCACACTCCCTCTCTTTCTCAAGTAAATAAATGAATCTTAAAAAAAAAAAAAATACACAGACCCTTGGAGAATGCTTTCAGGGAAAGCTAAACAATTTCTTAAAACTGCAAGGGAAGTTTTCTCCTCTGATTGATATTGGCTTTGGAGAGCCATGACATCAGACATTTAACTTTTATTTATTCCTTTATTCATTCTGCTTGCCCTGCACAACAAATGATCCTATGAAACATGTTTCAAATCATTTCCTCATAGCTCGTCGCATCAGTGAGGATCAGCGCCATTGCACTGATGTTCTTCCTCTTGATTCTTCTGCTTTCGAGGCCTGTTTTACCTCACCTGGGCAACAGGCCTCATGGATCAAAAAATAATGGTATTTTACTAGTTCCTTATTGATCTAGACATAGCTTAAGTTTGGCTGTATGTCCACTGGTCCTCAAATTATTTTCCCGTAAATAGGGGCCTTTCTCTTTATCCTCTACTCACTTTCTTCATATGAGAAGACAAGGTGGAAGGTAATTTTCTGTCTCTTCAGTTTTCTCACTCACTTTTTTGAGACAAACAGCTTTCTTTTTCTCTATTATTTTTCCTCTTTGGGTAGGGAATCGAAGGAAATTCTGTCATGGAGATGTTATTGCCTATTTTTTTTCCTTCCCTTTCATCTCTGTTTTTCTATGTTAGACTTTTCAGGCTTGAGTCAATCTTCCAACATGCACTTTTTTCGTATTTTTTAAAAAGATTATTTATTTGCAAGAGAGAGAGTGTATGTATGAGAAGGGGAGGACCCTGAGATCATGACCTGAGCTGAAACCAAGAGTTGGATGCTCAACTGACTGAGCCACCCAGGCTCCCCCACAGTATTTCTTCTATCAGTTTTTATGAGGTATAGTTTACGTATCACAGAAAGTACCCCCCCACTCTTTTGTAGTATTTTTGAGAGGAACTAGTATGGAAGAGTTAGAGCAAAAATACCATTCTGGTCATGTAATTTTTTATCTTCATCTTTTCTTTGATCCTTGGTCAAACATTAAACCTACTTTTGATACTGAAGTGGTTTTTTAAAATTATTTTCAAGTTGTTTCTTGCCAAATTATTTGTTTTCTTTCACATTAGATCAGCAATTTCTCTGGTCCATGGTATGCCTTCTCTCTGGTAAGCATTTATTTATGTTTTATTATTACTGCTCAGGTTTTAGAAGTACTCAGAATAATTTATGAATTTCTAAAAATGTGCCATTAAGATAGTTGGTGTTTTGTTAGCCTTCCCTTGTACATTGACAGAATATCTAATACAGAGAACGTAAGACAATAGGAGTCACAAAACAAAGTTAAAGTAATGCAAAATATACAATATAGTCTAATTATAGTATGCACTAGAAATTGTTAGTATAGGTAGAAGAAGAAGAATGGTTACTAGAAAATACTGATTTTATAGGCCAATAACAAAAATAATTCTAGGCTTGGTAAATTTTTGACACCATATATATGGCAAGTAGAACACAGGAGGAAAGTGGAATGTCTGCACTGGGATTCATTAACTTATTAGTTCAGAAACTATGTATGGAGACCTACTAGTGCCGACACTGATTCTAAGCACTAGCATTAGTTTGTGAAGACTGACAAATTCAGCATTCCTAAGGAGTTGATAATCTAGACTTGTGCTGTCTAATATAGGAGCAATTCCTCACTATTTAAAATGAATTAAATTAAATTAAATTTTTTAAATCAAAATTGACTAAAATGAAATGAAATGAAAAATCGAGTCCTGTGGTTGCACCAGTCACATTTTAAATATTCAGTGGCCACATGTGGCTAGTGGCTATCATATTAGGCAGGACAAACACATCTAGACAGAGCATATCTAAGATCACAGAAAGTTCTAATAGAAGAGACTATCTTTAAAATTGTGTAATTGAACTTTTGGGACTTCATCAAGATCAAAAGCTTCAGCACAGCAAAGGAAACAGTCAACAAAACAAAGACGCAACCCACGGAATGGGAGAAGATATTTGCAAATGACAGTACAGACAAAAGATTGATATCCAGTATCTATAAAGAACTCCTCAAACTCAACACACCCAAAACAGATAATCACATCAAAAAATGGGCAGAAGATATGAACAGACACTTCTCTAATGAAGACATACAAATGGCTATCAGACACATGAAAAAATGTTCATCATCACTAGCCATCAGGGAGATTCAAATTAAAACCACATTGAAATACCACCTTACACCAGTTAGAATGGCCAAAATTAGCAAGACAGGAAACAACATGTGTGGAGGGGATGTGGAGAAAGGGGAACCTTCTTACACTGTTGGTGGGAATGCAAGTTGGTGCAGCCACTTTGGAAAACAGTGTGGAGATTCCTCAAGAAATTAAAAATAGAGCTTCCCTATGACCCTGCAATTAGACTACTGGGTATTTACCCCAAAGATACAGATGTAGTGAAAAGAAGGGCCATCGGTACCCCAATGTTTATAGCAGCAATGGCCACAGTCACCAAACTGTGGAAAGAACCAAGATGCCCTTCAACGGACGAATGGATAAGGAAGATGTGGTCCATATACACTATGGAGTATTATGCCTCCATCAGAAAGGATGAATACCCAACTTTTGTAGCAACATGGATGGGACTGGAAGAGATGATGCTGAGTGAAATAAGTCAAGCAGAGAGAGTCAATTATCATATGGTTTCACTTATTTGTGGAACATAACAAATAGCATGGAGGACAAGGGGAGTTAGAGAGAAGAAGGGAGTTGAGGGAAATTGGAAGGGGAGGTGAACCATGAGAGACTATGGACTCTGAAAAATAACCTGAGGGTCTTGAAGGGGCAGGGGGTGGGAGGTTGGGGGAACCAGGTGGGAGGTTGGGGGAGCAAGGTGGTGGGTATTAGAGAGGGCACATATTGCATGGAGCACTGGGTGTGGTGCAAAAACAATGAATACTGTTACGCTGAAAAGAAATAAAAAAAATCATGTAATTGCTTTTGAAAGTTTAATAAATTATCTCAAACACAGAAAAGCAAAAAAAAATCATAGGCATCTATTATAATCATTACCAAGATAAAACATGTGCTGCTATATTTCATATTTGTCTCAGCTGACTTTTCAAAAAATAAGATATAAAGCATTATGAATAAGGACAAACCAATATTCCCTTCCCTTCTCCTTTTCGTCCTAAGGGTAACCATTATCCTCAAGAGGGTATGAACTACCCACAAACATGTTTTTGCAGGAATATAATGATAAACAAAATTTTTATAATCTTTACATAAACTGTATCAACTATTGGCAACTTGCTTGTTTCGTTGCTTGTTGTTTCCAGTTAACATTCTGAGATTTGACCACAGGGATACCTGTCATTCTATCTATTCATTTATCTGCTCTGTATCTTCTGTACAAAAACCCACTGTGTATTTACTTACTTCCTGTATGAGAAACTGTTCGGAGCTTTCCCACTGATGTCTACATTCTAAACATTTTATAGGCTCTGTTGGACAACCCAACCTCTGTCCCAGGGTTCAGCAGCCCACAGATTCTAAATCTTTCAAGTAAGTGCCCTGCAGAGGGTAAAGCGGAAGCCTCCCTCCATGGTGCTATTGGAGGCCTCGTCCTGGCCTTGCTTCCAGTGGGGACCTCTGAGAGGTCTTCTGTGCATGCCCTAATAGGAGGATGGGGCAGGTAATCAGTGACCCCGCAGTGCCAGAGCAGCTGATCCCATTGATACTCTTTCTTGGAATCCTGCTTATTAATTCCTTCCTAAATAAATGGGTCTCTACCTAAATTAAATCCTAAGAAATAGCTTGTAAAACACATGCACTCATTTCTTGAGGGGAAAAATAAGTTACTAAATTTATGTCAAAATTTTTACTCTACCTGAATATATTTGGCTGCTATCTTTTGATGTTCTGATCTCATAAATTTAAAAGCAACACTCGGATCCTAGATAGGAAGTCAGGCAGCAGGCACTATGTCTATTTCTCCTTCCTTTTGCCTCCTCCTCTCAAAGGATTCTGTCCTTTGTGGAATGTGAAAACAGCCTGGAGATTTTTAAGAACTTCAGTGTAATACTGGCTCTGTGTTCTCCATCCTGGGTGTTTAAAGTACACTCTTCTTATTCTTTCCTCAGGTTACACACCAAACCTGCATTCACCTATAAGATGAAACTGCTTTTGTATCATTTTAAAGACAGGGCAACTTTGGAAACATTAGTACATATCATTTCTACATTTTAGACATTTTCACACTTCAGGTTACTGGTTTAGAAAAAAAATTAGCAAATTGGACAATTCGACAAATTGAGGATCCAGAGAGGGCTCCAAGATTGATTGTTAGTACAGGCCTGTGGGTCATTTTCACAAATTCTATTTTCTAGGGAGCCTGCACAAAACATATTAGAAAAGTAATTGCTCAACCCAATTCAGTTCAATAAGGCAGTATATACTATCTTAGGTACCTCCTAATGGCTGGGGCATTTTTAAATTTGTCACCCAGCACAGCACTTTTCTAAAGTCTAATGTAGAAATATAATAAAGGTGGAAGGACCTAGAACACCCTGCCCTTCCTCAGCCACCCCGTGCTGCCACAAATTTACAGAATGCCAAATTTGTGAAAGACACAATATTAGTAAGTGTTGGGAATAAAACCTCTAGATTACTTTCGTTTCTCATCCTTTGATGGACTAAATAGTTGTACAACTAAATATTCTGGATAAAATATATTTTAAACCCATTTTTAAACTGCCTGCCATTGCTGTGGTAAGGTACAGAGTATGTATAATTTGCCATGATACAAACACACACACATACAAAAGAAAAAGAAGAAGAGAAGGAGGGGGGTGAAGAAGAGAAAGAGGAAGAAGTAACAAAGAAAGACTCCTCAGAGGTCAATGAATTTTACCTTCAGATGAATCTTGTTGACTTTAGGATTCTGTCTTAATAGCTATGCAGGGCATAAAAGAATGGATATAAAAACTAGGGCCAGTAGAAAGTAAAAATGTATTAGGAAACCCCAACATCAATCTGGAGATACAAAGGACTGCTCATCCACAGAGAGTGAGTCATAAATTAACTCACTGTCTAGAAGATAACATGTCACCCTGTCACATTTGACCTCAATACTGGCAGGGGGGAAGATAATAACCAACCAACTGCCCACACTTAGGTTTAGAGCTAGAATTCCTGCTACCTTTGATAACCTAAATTATCTCAGCAGATATTGTCAAGTAGGTAATAACTTGAGGTAACAGAATCAAATGCGATATTCTTTGGAGAAATCTAACTGTAGACTAGATTTCAAAGAATTCTTACAGAGGCTTCCTCAGAGTATAAGACCTCACAGGCAAAAATCACGTATCACATAAACAAACAAAGCACTATGAGTTAGAACTAAAGAATCAACAGGGAGTTGAATCCTACCCAAAAGTCTTCATTAGTGAAATTATTAAAGAGAATTAACACTAAGAGGATGGGTGGCTCAGTCAGTTAAGCATCTGCTTTCAGTTCAGGTCATGATCCCAGGAGATCCTGCTGTTCCCCCTACTTGTGCTCTCTCTGACTCTGACAAATAAATATTAAAAAAAAATAATAATTAAATCTAAGTATGTTTAATGTGTTTCAAGATTTAACAGAAGGGATTGATACCATGAATAAGAAAACTCTAAAGCAACCAACCATATGTGAAGAAGAACCAAATAAAGCTTTAGATAAGAAAAATATAATAATTGAAGTAAAAAAGTGACTGAAGTATGTAAAGAACATACTAGAATCTGCTGAAAATAAAAGTAGTGATCTGGAAAAAAGATCTGAAGAAATAAAATATTTCAGAGAGACCAAGAAATGGAAAATATTTTTTAAAAGCTGGGGATCAGGAGGCACGAAGAATAGAGTAGGAAGGGGTGCCTGGGTGGCTCAGTGGGTTAAAGCCTCTGCCTTAGGCTCAGGTCATGATCCCAGGATCCTGGGATGGAGCCCCGCATCAGGCTCTCTGCTCAGCAGGGAGCCTGCCTCCCCCTCTATCTCTGCCTGCCTCTCTGCCTATTTGTGATCTCTGTCTGTCAAATAAATAAATAAAATCTTAAAAAAAAAAAAAGAATAGAGTAGGAAGTGATCAGAGTTCAAAAGAACAGAGAAATTGGGAAGAGTTAATATTCTAAGTGATAATGATAGAAGTTTTAGAGTTGTTGAAAGGCAACAAACTGTAAGTCTACAAAACCCATGATAAAACCCAAGCAAAATAAATAAAAAGACATTCCCGTATATATGTAAATATATAGTCATACATATGTGTGTATATATACATGTCCATTAGTCATTTGTAAAACATAAGAACAAAGATAACATTTTTAGAGAAGCCAGAAAAGGAAGAGAAGCCGCCTACAAAGGAATGGCAATTAGCCTGATCGCTGAAGTATCAACAGCATTCACTGGAAGCCAGAAGTTGATGAAATACTATCTTCAAGGTACTGAGACAAAAATAACTTTTAATTATAAGAACAAAATAAAAGTATTCGGTTTTTTTTTTAATTGCAAGAGTTTACCTCACTAGAAGATTATCTAAAGGATCTATTTCCATGGGGAAAAAATAAAAATAAAAAATAAAACAACAACAACAAAAAACAACCTCATTTCAGATAGAAAGCCTAACATATAAAAAGAATGAAAGCTATAATATTGTTGCCATGTAAATAAATTTTAAAAATTAGTATAGAAGTGTTTAAGGGTTATTAAAAAAGCAAGGCAGGGGCACCTGGGTGGCTCAGTGGGTTAAGCCTCTGCCTTCGGCTCAGGTCATGATCTCAGGGTTCTGGGATCGAGCCCCGCATCGGGCTCTCTGCTCTGCAGTGAGCCTGCTTCCTCCTCTCTCTGCCTGCCTCTCTGCCTGCTTGTGATCTCTCTCTGTGTGTCAAATAAATAAATAAAATCTTTAAAAAATAAAAAAATAAAATAAAAAAATAAAAAAGCAAGGCATAACTTTAATAGGGGGAGAAATGAGAAATGAGGGTAGTGAAGGTAAGAACTAAAACATGTCCAAGTTTTTATATTGTTTACAGTAACAGCAAAGGCACAGGGATTCAGTTTTGGCCTAATTTAATTAAGAGGGCATATTAAAATAGTTATTTATTTGTCAGATAGAGAGAATGCATGCAAGCAGGGGGAATGGCAGGCAGAGGGAGAAGCAGCTCCCTGCTGACCAAAAAACCTGATGTTGGACTAGATCCCAGGAACCTGGGATCATGATCTGAGCCAAAGGCCGACGCTGAACTGACTGAGCCACCCAGGTATCCCTTAAAATAGTTTTAAAATAATATCCAAACTATACTAGATGAATAAATTGTGGGGATCTATTGTACAATATACTGCCTAAGTTAACAACATGTTATTGTGCACTTCAAAATCTGTTAAGAGGGTAGAATTAATGTTAAATGTTCTTACTGAAAACAAAAAACAGGAGTCCCCAAAGGGGCACAAGGAAACTCTGGGAGGTGCCAGATATTCCAATTACTTAGACTGTGGTGATGGTATCACAAGTATTTACTTATGTCCAAACTCATCAAATTTTACACATTGAACATATGCAGTGCTTTGCATATCAATTATACCTCAATAAAGAAGTCTTAAAAACAAATGACTACTCAATTAGTGAAAAAGAAAGCCAAAAAAGAAGTTTACAAAAGTTAAATAAATCCTGAAGATATATGTCAAATTTAAGGTATAAAAAAGATGATAAAAATAAACCCAAATATCAGTGTCATACAATTAATGTAAGTTATTCTCTACAGTTGAATTACAAAAACTGTTGGAATAGACTGAATAAAAACAGCAAATTGAGCTGCACTTTTATGAGACAGACTGAAGCTTAAGGACACAGAAAAGCTGAAAATATAAGAATGGTACATTGTAACAAACAAATAATAACCAAAATTAGGCTAGTATAATTATGTGAATATCAGGCAAAATACTTTTAAGGTAAAATATATCATTAAAGGGGTGCCAGGGTGGCTCAGTGGGTTAAAGCCTCTGCCTTCAGCTCAGGTCATGATCTCAGGGTCCTAGGATTGAGCCCCACATTGGGCTCTCTGCTCAGTGGGGAGCCTGCTTCCTCCTCTCTTTCTGCCTGCCTCTCTGCTTACTTGTAATCTCTGTCTGTCAAATAAATAAATAAAATCTTTAAAAAAAGAGGTGTTTTCCAGTCAGAATGGCTAAAATTAACAAGTCAGGAAATGACAGATGCTGGCGAGGATGCGGAGAAAGGGGAACCCTCCTACACTGTTGGTGGGAATGCAAGCTGGTGCAACCACTCTGGAAAACAGCATGGAGGTTCCTCAAAAAGTTGAAAACAGAGGTACCCTATGACCCAGCAATTGCACTGCTGGGTATTTACCCTAAAGATACAAACGTAGTGATCCAAAGGGGCACGTGCACCCGAATGTTTATAGCAGCAATGTCTACAATAGCCAAACTATGGAGAGAACCTAGATGTCCATCAACAGAAGAATGGATAAAGAAGATGTGGTATATATACAATATGGAATACTATGCAGCCATCAAAAGAAATGAAATCTTGCCATTTGCGACGACGTGGATGGAACTAGAGGGTATCATGCTTAGCGAAATAAGTCAATCGGAGAAAGACAACTATCATATGATCTCCCTGAAATGAGGAGAGGAGATGCAACATGGGGGGTTAAGGGGGTAGGAGAAGAGTAAATGAAACAAGATGGGATTGGGAGGGAGACAAACCATAAGTGACTCTTAAACTCACAAAACAAACTGAGGGTTGATGGCGGGAGGGGGGTTGGGGGGGTGGGGTTATGGACATTGGGGAGGGTATGTGCTATGGTGAGTGCTGTGAAGTGTGTAAACCTGGCAATTCACAGACCTGTACCCCTGGGGATAAAAATATATTATATGTTTATAAAAAATAAAATAAAAAAAAGAGGTGTTTTAAAATATATATATATCATTAAAGATAAATAATATTTATTAAGATAAGCATAATGATAAAAGAGTCAATTCATCAGGGAGATGAAAAAGTTCTAAATAATGCATGCCTAATATACTTTTAAAAAGTAGAAAACATGCAGTGCCTAGGTGGCTCAGTCAGTTAAGTGTCTGCCTTTGGCTTAGGTTAATGATTCCAGGGTCCTAGGATTGAGCCCCACATAGACCCTCCTGCTCTGCGGGGACATTGCTTCTCCCTCTCCCTCTGGTGCTCCCTCTGCTTGTGTTCTCTCACTCTCTCCCTCCCTCTCTCTCTCTGTCAAATAAATATATAAAATCTTTCTTTAAAATAGTATAAAAAATAGTGACAGAAACTTAAGCAGAATTAATAAGCCCAGCTTTCTAGCAATAGATTTTAAAACAACTTTCTAAGATATTGGTAAATCAGACAAGTAACACTACATTTTAGAAAATTGGTGTACTCAGATCATGATGAGCATAGATCAATACAGTTAGAAAACAAGACCAAAAACAACACATTGAAAATTCTAAACAATATTTGAGGCAAAGCAGAACTCAAGATGAACAAAAAATGAAACAGTAAGAGCAGACCGAAAGAGCACATTTAACCTTCTAATGCCCATGTAAGAACATCCTTGTTTCCAAAGATAAACCTGTAATGAATTACACCCTCCTGGTGCTCACACTGAATATGGGAACACTCTGTGTAACAAATAAGGTAAGATGCTGTGTGACTTCCATGTTTACATGGTGAGAAGCCTTGCAGCTTCCACCTTGGTCAACAGGAATATATGTTCTAGGATAAGCAAGTTCCCATGTAAGAGGTATAATTATCTTGGGACCACCATGCTAAGGGGAATCCAAAGTTAGCCATGTTTAGTAAATACTAGGAGAGAGTGAGATGCTCAACTAGCCTTAGATATTTAGGTTCTTCCTGGGGTATCAGAAATATGGTTGCACATATTTTCTTGGATGCCTGCCCCTTTCCAGCTTAACAATATCTGCAGTACCAGCCCCATCCCACTGACAGAGCACATGAGACTCTAATTTCTGGTCTAAATCAACCCATACAATTGTGAGAGATTAAAAATAAATTATTTCAGCTACCAAATTTTGGTACAGTTGATTATACAGCAGGAGATAACTGAAATAACCCTATAACTGGAGATAAAACTATCTTTACAAGCAGACCTAGCAAGAATCACTTCATTTTATATGATTAGTATCATTCAGATCATGTTTTGTGAATGTATATCAACATAATTAGAAAAACAATAGCGATAAATGATACATGAGAAGAAAAAGGCTTAAAACACTGTTCTATGTCTGGGGGAAAAAAGATGAAAGTCAAGATGGAAATTTAAAAATGTTTATAAATTAGTCACTTATAAAGCCAGTATACTTTCCACAAAAGTAGGAAAATCAATTATATATACATAAGTTAATCAAGGGATAAGCAAACTAAAAAGATGCAAAATATGACATTATATAATTTGAACATGGAGGAGGAATAAAAATTTAATACTCTTAGAATGTGTTTGAACTTAAGCAACCACCAGCTTAAAATACAATGCTACACACACAGGATGTTATATATAAAGCCAGTGATAACCACAAATCAAAAAACTATAATAGATAAACAAAAAATAGAAAGGATTCCATGTACAACGCTAAAGAAAGCCATCAAACAATGAGAAAAGGGAGCAAGAGAAAAAGAAAGGAACAGAAGAGAACTATAACAGCCAGCAAACATTTAACAAAATGGCAATAAATACATACTTTTCAATAATTACTTTCAATGTAAATGGAATAATGTTCCAATCTGAAGACGTAAGGTGACTGACTGGATCAAAAAAACAAAAACAAAAACAAAAAACAAGACCCATCTGTATGCTCCCTACAGAAGACCCACTTCAGACCTAATAACACATACAGACTTAGAGACTGAAAGTGAAGGCTTAGAACAAAATAGTCCAATCAAAGCAAAGTGGGGAAAAAAGGAGGGGGAGCAGAGTAGCAATACTTTTATCAGACAAAATAGACTTTAATACAAAGACTGTGGCAAGAGACAAAGAAGGACATTACATAATGACAAGGGGATCAATAAAAAAAAGATGTAACAATTTGAATATTTACACAACCAACAGAGGAGCACAAAAATATGTCAATCACACATTAACAGACATAAATGAGATACTGACAGTAATCCAATAATAGTGGGGGACTTTAACACTCTACTTACATCAACAGATAGATCACCCAGACAGAAAATCCACAAGGAAAACAATGGCTGTGAAAAACACATTAGATCAGATAGACTTAAGATATATAGAGAGAGAACATTCCATCCCAAAACAGTGATGTACGTATTTTCTTCAAGTGAACATGGGACATTCTTCAGGACTGATCACATATTAGGCCACAAACAAGTCTCAACAAATTTAAGAAGATTGAAATCATGTCAATTATCTTTTCAGACCCTAACACTATGAAATAGGCAATCAATTAGAAGAAAAAAACTGCAAAAAACACAAACACGTGGCGGCTATACAATAAATGAGTCAATGAAGAAATCAAAGAGAGAAAATTTAAAAATACATGGAGACAAATGAAAATGAAAACACAATGGTCCAAAGTCTTCCAGATGCAAGAAAAGCAATTCTAAGAGGAAAATTTATAGCAATACAGGCCTTCCTCAAGAAGCAAGAAAAATCTCTAACAACCTACCCTTACACCTAAAGGAACTAGAAAGAGAAGAACAAACAAAGCTCAAAGTTAGTAGAAGGAAGGAAATAATAAAGATGAGAATGGAAATAAATGAAAAAAGCTAAGAGTAAAACAGTAGAAAACATAAATTAAACCAGGAACTGGTTCTTAGAAAAGATAAACAAAATTAATAAACCTTTAGCCAGATCATCAGAAAAAAAGAAAGAGGACTCAAATAAATAAAATCAGAAATGAAGGAGGAGAAATAACAGGTGACATCACAAAAACACAAAGAATTTTAAGACAGCACTATGAACAATTATATACAAACTGGACAACCTAGAAGAAATGGTAAAATTCCTAGAAAGTTACAATCTTACAAAAGCAAATCAGGAAGAAAGAGAAAATTTGAAAAAAGGAGAGAGAAAATTTGAACACATCAATTACTTGTAACAAAATTGAATCAGTAATCCAAGAATTCCCTATAAGCATAAGTTTAGGACCAGATGGCATCAGAGGTAAATTCTATCAAACATTTAAGTAAAAGTTAATACCAATTCTTCCCAAACTATTTTTAAAAAATGGAATATGAAAGAATACTTCCAAATTGATTCCTTAAGATCAGCATTACCCTGATACCAAAAGATGGAGATGCCACACACAAAAAAGAGAACTACAGGCCAATATCCCAGATAAACAAAGATGAAAGAATCCTCAACAACACATTAGCAAACTGAATCTAACAATACATTAAATAGATAAGTCACTGCGATCAAGTGAGATTTATTCTAGACATGCAAACTTAGTTCGTTATCTCTAAGTCAATCATGGTAATATGTCACATTAATAAGAGTTAAGGACAAAAACTATATGATCATCTCAAAGATCCAGCAAAAGCAAATGACAAAATACAACATCCATTCATGTTAAAAAATTCTAAAAAAAAGTAGCACAAAGATAAATGAAGAAAACTATTTATAATTGTACCAAAAGAAATAAAATACATAGGAATAATAAAGTTAACCAAGGATATGAAAGACCTATACTTTGAAAACTCTAAGGCAATGATGAATAAAACTGAAGATGACACAAATGGAAAGACAGTTCATGCTCATAGATGGAAGAATTAATATTGTTAAAATTTCCACTAAAGCAATCTATAGATTCAATGTGATCTCTATCAAAATACCAGCAGTATTTTTTTCACAAAACTGGAACAAATAATACTAAAACTCATATGGAACTCAAAACACCCCGAATAGCAAAAGCAATCTTAAGAGAAGAACAAAGATGAAGGTATCACATATATCAAGATATAACAAAGCTAGAGTAATCAAAACAGTATGGTACTGGTATGAAACCAGATGCATAGGTAAATAGAGAGTAAAGAGCCTGGAAATAAATCCAGGCTTTTATGGCCAATTAATCTAAAACAAATGAGGTAAGAATATACAATGGAGAAAAGATAAACTTTTATTTTTTTTTTTAATTTTTTATTTTTTTCAGCATAACAGTATTCATTATTTTCGCACCAAACCCAGTGCTCCATGCAATCCGTGCCCTCTACAATACCCACCACCTGGTGCCCGCAACCTCCCACCCCCCACCCCTTCAAAATTCTCAGATCGTTTTTCAGAGTCCATAGTCTCTCATGGTTCACCTCCCCTTCCAATTTCCCTCAACTCCCTTCTCCTCTCCATCTCCCCTTGTCCTCCATGCTATTTGTTATGCTCCACAAATAAGTGAAACCATATGATAATTGACTCTCTCTGCTTGACTTATTTCACTCAGCATCATCTCTTCCAGTCCCATCCATGTTGCTACAAAACTTGGGTATTCATCCTTTCTTTTTTCTTTTCTTTTTTTTTTTTTTTTTTTACAGCTTTATAAACATATATTTTTATCCCCAGGGGTACAGGTCTGCGAATCGCCAGGTTTACACACTTCACAGCACTCACCATAGCACATACCCTCCCCAATATCCACAACCCCACCCCCCTTTCCCAACCCCCTCCCCCCACCAACCCTCAGTTTGTCTTGTGAGATTAAGAGTCACTTATGGTTTGTCTCCCTCCCAATCCCATCTTGTTTCATCCACTCTTCTCCCACCCCCTCAACCCCCCATGCCGCATTTCCTCTCCCTCATATCAGGGAGATCATATGATAGTTGTCTTTCTCCGATTGACTTATTTCGCTAAGCATGATACCCTCTAGTTCCATCCACGTCGTCGCAAATGGCAAGATTTCATTTCTTTAGATGGCTGCATAGTATTCCATTGTGTATATATACCACATCTTCTTTATCCATTCAACTGTTGATGGACATCTAGGTTCTTTCCATAGTTTGGCTATTGTAGACATTGCTGCTATAAACATTCGAGTGCACGTGCCCCTTCGGATCACTACGTTTGTATCTTTAGGGTAAATACCCAGCAGTGCAATTGCTGGGTCATAGGGTAGTTCTATTTTCAACATTTTGAGGAACCTCCATGCTGTTTTCCAGAGTGGTTGCACCAGCTTGCATTCCCACCAACAGTGTAGGAGGGTTCCCCTTTCTCCGCATCCTCGCCAGCATCTGTCATTTCCTGACTTGTTCATTTTAGCCATTCTGACTGGTGTGAGGTGATATCTCATGGTGGTTTTGATTTGTATTTCCCTGATGCCGAGTGATATGGAGCACTTTTTCATGTGTCTGTTGGCCATCTGGATGTCTTCTTTGCAGAAATGTCTGTTCATGTCCTCTGCCCATTTCTTGATTGGATTATTTGTTCTTTGGGTGTTGAGTTTGCTAAGTTCTTTATAGATTTTGGACACTAGCCCTTTATCTGATATGTCATTTGCAAATATCTTCTCCCATTCTGTCAGTTGTCTTTTGGTTTTGTTCACTGTTTCCTTTGCTGTGCAAAAGCTTTTGATCTTGATAAAATCCCAATAGTTCATTTTTGCCCTTGCTTCCCTTGCCTTTGGTGATGTTCCTAGGAAGATGTTGCTGCGGCTGAGGTCGAAGAGGTTGCTGCCTGTGTTCTCCTTGAGGATTTTGATGGATTCCTTTCTCACATTGAGATCCTTCATCCATTTTGAGTCTATTTTCATGTGTGGTGTAAGGAAATGATCCAATTTCATTTTTCTGCATGTGGCTGTCCAATTTTCCCAACACCATTTATTGAAGAGGCTGTCTTTTTTCCATTGGACTTTCTTTCCTGCTTTGTCGACGATGAGTTGACCATAGAGTTGAGGGTCTACTTCTGGGCTCTCTATTCTGTTCCATTGGTCTATGTGTCTGTTTTTGTGCCAGGACCATTCTGTCTTGATGATGACAGCTTTGTAATAGAGCTTGAAGTCCGGAACTGTGATGCCACCAACCTTGGCTTTCTTTTTCAATATTCCTTTGGCTATTCGAGGTCTTTTCTGGTTCCATATAAATTTTAGGATTATTTGTTCCATTTCTTTGAAAAAAATGGATGGTACTTTGATAGGAATTGCATTAAATGTGTAGATTGCTTTAGGTAGCATAGACATTTTCACAATATTTATTCTTCCAATCCAGGAGCATGGAACATTTTTCCATTTCTTTGTGTCTTCCTCAATTTCTTTCATGAGTACTTTATAGTTTTCTGAGTATAGATTCTTAGTCTCTGGTTAGGTTTATTCCTAGGTATTTTATAGTTTTGGGTGCAATTGTAAATGGGATGGACTCCTTAATTTCTCTTTCTTCTGTCTTGTTGTTAGTGTAGAGAAATGCAGCTGATTTCTGTGCATTCATTTTATATCCTGACACTTTACTGAATTCCCGTACAAGTTCTAGCAGTTTTGGAGTGGAGTCTTTTGGGTTTTCCACATAGAGTATCATATCATCTGCAAAGAGTGATAGTTTGACTTCTTCTTTGCCGATTTGGATGCCTTTAATTTCCTTTTGTTGTCTGATTGCTGAGGCTAGGACTTCTAGTACTATGTTGAATAGCAGTGGTGATAACGGACATCCCTGCCGTGTTCCTGACCTTAGCGGAAAAGCTTTCACTTTTTCTCCATTGAGAATGATATTTGCGGTGGGTTTTTCATAGATGGCTTTGATAATATTGAGGTATGTGCCGTCTATCCCTACACTTTGAAGAGTTTTGATCAGGAAGGGATGCTGTACTTTGTCAAATGCTTTTTCAGCATCTATGGAGAGCATCATATGGTTCTTGTTCTTTCTTTTATTAATGTGTTGTATCACATTGATTGATTTGCGGATGTTGAACCAGACTTGCAGCCCTGGAATAAATCCCACTTGGTCGTGGTGAATAATCCTTTTAATGTACTGTTGAATCCTATTGGCTAGTATTTTGGTGAGAATTTTTGCATCTGTGTTCATCAAGGATATTGGTCTATAGTTGAAAAGATACACTTTTCAATAAATGGTGTTGGGAAAACTGGATAGTCAAATGCAAAAGAATAAAACTGGACCACTTTCTTAAAATATGCACAAAAATAAACTCAAAATTGATTAAGACCTAAATGTGAGACTTGAATCCATAAAACTCCTAAAAGAAAACATAGGCAGTACTCTCTTTGACATAGCCCTTAGCAACACATTTATGGGTTTGCTTCCTGAGGCAAGAGAACCAAAGGAAAACTAAACCATTGGGACAACACCAAAGAAAGAAGCTTTTGCACAGTGAAGGAAACCATCAACAAAATGAAAAAACAACCTACTGAATGGGAGGTGATACTTGCAAGTAATTTATTTCGTAAGGGATAATATCCAAAATATATAAGAACTTACATAACTCAAACCAAAAAAAAAAAAAAAAAAGAAACAATCTGATGAAAATGGGAAGAGGACTGAATAGATATTTCTCCAGAGAAGACATACAGATGGCTAACAGACACATGAAAAGATGCTCAACATCACTAATCATCAGGGAAATGCAAATCAAAACCACAATGAGATACCTCACACCAATCAGAATGGCTGGTATCAAAAGACAAAAAAGTAACAAGTGCTGATGAGCATGTGGAGAAAAGGGAACACACATGCGCTGTTGGCAAGAGTGTAAACTGGTTAGAACTACTGGTTTCCAGATGAGAGGTGGTTGGGGGGATGGGTGAAATAGGTAAAGGGCATTAAGAAACACATAAAATAAGTCATGGAGATGTAAAGTACAGCCCAGGAAATCTAGCCAATAATATTGTAGTAACACTGTATGGTGACAGTAACTATGCTCATCGTGGTGAATAGGGAGTAACGTATATGATTAGCTCATCACTATGTTGTATGTGTGAAACTAATATAAGGTCATATGTGAATTATATTTCAATAATAAAAAGTATAACATGGCCATAAATAAAATATCACAGATCAAATTCATGTGGTACAGCTTATGTGTAGTTACAGGTAGAGGCAATTTTATTACCTTAACTTTCCATATTTTTAAAAAGCAAGAAAGGGTGATAATTAATGAAGTAAATGAATCTGAGTCCTGTTAGGAGACAGAAACCATACCAGGAATTTGAGAAGGGTACACTTAATATAAGACACTGTTAGCTGAGAGAATGTAAGCTGTTGGAGGGGTAAAAGAGTACTTTAAGACATAACAGGGAGGGTAACTGTAGAAAGTAGCTGCTGTCCTTAGGGCTGGTGGAAAAATGAACAAGGAAGAAACTGAGAAGAGGCTCTATAATAAAATTTGGGCCTGGGGGTGCCTGGGTGGCTCAGTGGGTTAAAGCCTCTGCCTTCGGCTCAGGTCATGATCCCAGGGTCCTGGGATTGAGCCTCTCACATCGGGCTCTCTGCTCAGCAGGGAGGCTGCTTCCCGCCCCCCTGCCTACTTGTGAACTCTCTCTCTCTCTGTCAAATAAATAAATAAAACCTTTAAAAAAAAAATTGGGGCCTTTGAGAGATGGCACAGTTTTCCAAAAACACACAGCCTGTCATAGCAATTATTAGAGGCCACTCACCAGGACTCAGAGAGCAGTTTGCCCCCATGGTAAAGAATATTTCTGGGAAATTGGCTGCACACGGAACTGATGGCTATCTCTGGAAAGGCTGCAGGGATCTGCCATGAACTAGTCCACCTGACACTGTGGAAAACAGAACCAAGTGCCTTTTCCTTTCTCTAGGATATTAGAGATTAGGAGATTTCCTATCAGAGTCTAACTATCAGAGTCTAATGTAGAGGCACCTGGAAAAGGACACATTTACTTTTCAGAGTCCATCTCCAGCATCATAAAGTAAGGTAACAGAAGGGAGATGCTGAACTGCAAACTAATAATTAAAAACAGAAAAACAGGATTTGATATAAAAAGAAACTGCAGAATAAGCATCAAGAAACTTAGAGGAAGGAAATATGAAAGATAATAAAAGCAAAATAAAACAGTATCAATAGATGCAAGAACCTTTATGTTGGCAAAACCAATAGAATTGATAAACCTCAGGAAATATTAAGAAAATAAGTATGAAAACATGATATAACTACAGACAAGACAGAAAATTTTAAAAATATATTGAATATTTTGATATATATTTTATATATATATAATTTTTGATATATTGAACAATGTCATGTCAATAAATTTGAAAGCTTACATGCTTTCAAATGGATTAGATTCCAAAAGATACAACTTATTGTGACTGATTCAAGAAGAAAGATAATTTAAATTATCCTATAATCATTAAAGAAGTTGAATCAGTACTTGAAATATTTCCCACAAAAAATTTAGACCCAATGAGTTCAACCAAAATGAAGAAACAACTCAAATCTTACACAGTTTCTTTCAGATAACAGAAAAAAAAAGAGTAATGCATCCCAAGTATTTTGAATTAGTTGGAAAGTGTTGATAGGAACTGAGAATAATCAGATAGCATAAGAAATGAAAACTAGACTTCCTTCTCTCTCAACAGTGTATGAACAAGTATCGTAAATAAACTATCAGAAAATGAAATACATAATATAAAAAACCCAGAACCAAAGTATACATTAGAAATAGGATGTAATAAGTAATCATGGTATATTTATTGGATGAGCTACTTACTAGGCAGTAACTATGGCTACAATTTATGCCATGAGTAAATTTCAGAAGCAATGTTGAGTAAATAATGAAAGTCATATGGAAGCATATACACTACGATAATGTTTTTATTTGGGTCCCACATGTTAACAGTAACATTCTTCCGCCTCTCTGTCCTCCTCTCCTCTCTGATTCATCTTGCTTAGCACAGCGCCTGGCAGAAAGAATAGATGCCATTCAATATTTGATAAATGAATTACTGTAGGATAAAGAGCTACAGTTGCAGCCCTCTATTAGTTACCTATTGCTGTGTAACAGAATCCCCCAATTTAGTGGCTTAACATAACATTTACCTCACAACTTATGTGGGTCAGAAACTGATTCATGGGTAAAAGAGTCTCCCTGGCTCTGAGAATCTTGTATGGCTGCAGTTAAGATGGTAGTCAGGGCTGTAGTTATCTCAGCAGTCAAATGACATCTGCCCACTGTGAAGATAACTTACAAGACTCTTGGCTGGATTTGGCTCTTCTTTGGTTATGAGAGAATTTCTCATACTACAAGGGTATCTCTGTAAGGCAGCCAAGCATATGGCAGCTGGCTTCCATCAGAGCAAGTGATAGAGAATAGTAAAGACAAAGAGAGAGCGTGTTAGTAAGATGGAAGTTCCAGCTTTTTATGACCTATTCTCAGAAGTGACATCCTGTCACTTCAGCCAGAGTTCACTCATTAGAAATAATGCACGAGACCCAGCCCACAATCAGAGGGAAATGATTATATAATGTCCACCGTGAATGGTACAAGTAATAAGAATATGTGTCTGATTAAAAAAAGATCATTTATCATTGGGGTGAGGTGAGAAGACATCATGGACTTGGCATTTGATCTCGGATTTTAAGTATGGCTCACAAAGAGGAGAAGGGAGACATCCATGCAGAAGACTTATGAAATACAGTGCTGAGAGCAAGAGCCAATCTCTAATAACGTCTGAATGGCATGATTTTAATGTCAAATAACTGGCTCCAGATAAATGCTTGTGAAGAAGAATGAATGGAGATTAGGTCTCTAGGACCCAACCCAAGGAAATAAATGCATGACAATTATTTGTTGAATAAATAAATGCCAGAAATCTTGGGCCTTTTTCTATTTTCAACTTTAAAGGATATATAGATCAAGAAACTAACTTTTTAAATGCTTATTTCCACAGTCACCTGACTGCCGGAAGCAATCAGGGGTCTAATGGATTTCTGAGACCTATTGCCATAGTGGGACGGGGGACATGGCAAGCCCCTTCAAGTACAGATGGGAAGTCAAAGGGCAATCACAAAGAAGCAGCCAGCCTCAGGTTAGTTCAAGTTTCTGGGAGAGAACAAGTGGGACAGGGAAGAAAGGAGAGTGCTCAATGACAGGCACTACTGATGACAGAATGCAAAAACTGTATGTTTTACCATATAACATACATTGTCATCTGTGGCTGACAGTACTCGCTAAATGCCAATTAAACCTCACTAATTCCTCCTTATAACACACAACCACTGTATATTTTTCATATATTCATTTACAAGTCCCAATGAAAGTATCTCTAGTTTTGTGGTATGAGCTTCAAGACATGTCAGTTATTTTCTGTTCTGAATATGAGGGATGATGATGAGAATTATTCTTTGTAGTAGATTGAAGATGGGCAGTAGTGACAGTGGTTGGGAGTCATCACTGGTAGCATTGGCTCTCAAGTCTCTGCCTTTGTCCATTATGACAAAGTTTAAAGTTGAACGTGTGTGTGTGTGTGTGTGTGTGTGCAGATACAAAAAAACTTGCCTCTTTTTTGATGGAGATTTAGAATTTTGCTTTCTAAACTGAAGTTCAAGATTTAGGTGTACACACATGCACACATGCATCAAACAGACACCTTTACCTCTCTGTGATCTTGAAGCTGATTCAATACTTACAGGAGCAAAATATGACTCTTGCCTTGAAGCCAATGAATTTTGGATTATACCTCCTAAGAGGGCCAGTAATTATTGGGAAATTAAAGAAAATGGTAGAATCTGAGGAATTCTAGAATCTAGAATGTACATGTGATGCTTTCCTAGAGTCAATTTCAGCCTCAGCATATATACAAATAGAGACAGAACTGACTGCTAATGTTAACGTCTCCACAAATATATAGAAGTGCTTTTATTCAGTACGATAAACGTTCAGAGTACACCAAATTAATAGGCAAAGCCTCTTTGCATGTAAGTAATGACACCACACGCATACCATTTTCAGTGACCTACATGTGTTTTGTTGATTTGTTTTTGTTTTTGGTGGGGGTCAGAAAGCAACCACAAGGGCCAAAATGCTGCTGGCTTCTATCTAGTTTTAAATCTTTTTCCTAGTACTAATATCATACTTCCTATATTTTCTGTTGTTTTCTCTCCCCTATCTCATAATAAAGCACCATACTGGGTTACCATGAGAAAAAGGAAGAGGAGCAGTGCCAAGCTACATTCTCAAAATAGTACAAGTCTCTCGGGAAGCAAGAGTCATGGTCTTGGTCTTCCAATATACAATACATTGTTTCAAGTGTGAAATTTTATTAAATAGATTTTAGAGTACTTCCCTTTGCTTTAGGTTCTTTATTAGTGTGACCAGTTATTGTAGTACAGTAGTCAAAACTTTTTAAATAAATGCCTTCATTTTTCCATCTCTACTTATGTTATTATCTAAATCTAGAGAATTTTTACCATAGTTCAAAGAAAATACGGTTACATCTGATTAAGTTCAAGATGCAACACTGACTTTATCTTTTCCTTTTTAATGAACCTCATATCCAAGCTGCCTCCTTTTTCTTTCCTTCCCATTACTGGGAAGTATGTAGGAAAGTATGTAGGGCAGTATGTAGGAAAATGCTGCATTCAGAATTTAGGAGGTTTGCCTACAATAACTTTACTTCGTCTGCACCAGCCAAGAACACTAGACTCTAGGGATTTGGCTCGAAAAGCAAAGGCAATTCTAGTCAGGATTACATAAGTAAAGCCTGAAGGATCATAATTGGCTATCTATGCAGGGAAGCCTTTGCTACTTTCATTTATTTATTTTTAAAATCTTAATTACTATTTTCTGGGTGTGCTTTTCTGAATTTCCATGGCTGGCTTCTTTTTTCTCTTAGCCACTTCTGGAAGACAGTATGGGGGGGGGGTCCTCAAAAAATTAAATATGGAACTACAACATCATTCAGTAATCATTACTGGGTACTTAACCAAAGAATATAAGAACACTATTTAAAAAATTATATGCATCCATGGGATGCCTGGGTGGCTCAGTCATTAAGCATCTGCCTTCTGCTCAGGTCATGATCCCAGGGTCCTAGGATCGAGCCCCACATCAGGCTCCCTGCTCAGCAGGAAGCCTGCTTCTCCCTTTCCCACTCCCCCTGCTTGTGTTCCCGCTCTCTGTGTCTCTGTCAAATAAATAAATAAAATCTTTTTAAAAATTTATATGCATCCCTATGTTTATTCTAGCATTATTCACAATAGCCAAATTATAGAAGCAACCCAAGTGTTCATCAATAGATGAATGGATACAGAAGACGGGATACACACACATGCGCGCGTGCACGCACACATGCGCACACACACACACACACATATACAATGTAATATTACTCAGCCATAAAAAATAATGAAATCTTGCCATTTGCAATGACATGGATGGAGCTAGAGAGTATAACACTAAGCGAAATAAGTCAGAGAAAGACAAATACCATATGTTTCATTCATATGAAGAATTTAAGAAACAAATGAACAAAGAGGGAAAAAATGAGTTAAAAAACAGACTCTTAACTTTAGAGAGCAAACAGAGGGTTACCAGAGGGTAGGCAGGTGCGGGGATGGGGGAAGTAGGGGAAGGAGAATAAGAGTAAGGACACTTGTCGTCACGAGCACTGAGTAATAGATGGAATTGCTGGGTCCCTATACTACACACCTGAAATTCATATACTATGTGTTAACCATACTGGGATTATAATGATAAAAATTCAATCTATATGCTTTGAGGAATATGTTGGTAGGAATCTGGAACCCTGCATATTTTCCCATATGTTGGTATCTAATGCAGAGATCATTACAGTTACCAATCATCTATGTGTAAAAGACTTCAATGAGGCATATAAATCTGAAAATTTCACTGTTTACAGGGATCTTTATATTCACCTGGCAGTAGGAGACATATATTTTTTGATTGAATAGATATTGAATTTGCAGAGACAGCAATGTCATTTAAACTGAGACTTACAGATAAAAGGGGTCTAGCTAGATAAGTTCCTTTAACACAGAGAGATGGGAAAGCATTTTTCAGAACTCTCTCTAATGTCACTTCTTCAGACAAAACTTCCCTTGGTTCTCTCAATCTAAATTGTGCATTCGTGCTAAAATCTCTATTTTTTATGCTACTATCTTATCATTTATCATAATTTAGTGTTCCATATGTATCTCTGGTTGTCTAACATCTCTATTGCTAGACTGTAAACTCCATAAGGGCTAGTACTGTATGTGTCTTATTTATTAGTAGATAGTCTATATGGTATATTAGTGTATAGTACAGTGTCTGGTAAATGATGTTCCATCAATGTCAGTAAGTGAAAAGATAAAAGACTGTATATCATATTCCAATTATAGCTATCATTTATTGAGCACTTACTATCTGTCAAGCACTTCAAAACATTTTATTTAATCCTCTCACAATGCTTTAAAGTAGGTATTATATTAATTTTATGGGTGAGGCAACTTAAGCTCTGAAATTTTAAGTAAACTGCCCTAAGACTTAATAACTACTTAGTGGCAAAATTGTGATCTGAATCTCAAGGTTGGTCTCTCTCTCTCTCTTTGGCTACACTGCCTTCCTTACTTCCTTCCTATCCTTCTTCCCTTCTCTCTCCCTTTCTTCCTTTTTTCCTAATACTTTACAAATACATTAGCATATAAAGGACATGTTTTTACAAGTAGGTGTTAAGAATATCAATGAGGGGCACCCAGGTGGCTCAACCATTTCAGCGTCCAACTCTTGTTTTGGCTCAGGTCACAGTCTCGGGGTGCAGATCTCATGATCCTCACATTCAGTGTAGCATCTGCTTCAGATTCTCTCTCTTCCTCTCCCTACACCCCTCCCTCTACTCACCTGCTCTTTTTCTCTCTAAATAGATAAAATCTTAAAAAAAAAAAATGCTTCTGATTTTGTCACCCAGGTTAAGACCAGTGGCTTTGAAATAATAAAATGTGTCTTTCCCTTAGCACAGTATCTCTTCCATCCTAAGTATGCACGTCAGTCATTTCCTCATGGTATTATTTTTGATTGTAAGTAAAATCATAGTGTATTTCAGAGGACAGATGCAGAGCCAATATTTCCTAATTCCTTCTATGAGCCCAGCATTACCTTCATACCAAAACCAGGAACAGATACTTCAAGAAAACAGAACTACAGACCAACATCTCTCATGAACAAAGACACAAAAATTCTTCAACAAAATACTAGCAAATTAAATTCAACAGTGTGTAATAATACTCATACACCATGACTAAGTGAGATTTATCCCAGGCGTGCAAGGCTGGTTCAACATCTGAAAATCAATTAATATAATTCCTCACATCAAAAACCTAAAAAAAAAAAAAATCACATGATCACATAATAATGGGGGAGAGAGCATGGCTTCCTTAGATAATCAGAGAAACCTCACTCAAGAAGGTGGCCTTTAGAATGAAACTCTAATGACCTCCTTAAACCTGTTTCTTCATCTGTAAAATGCAGATAGTCATAGTACTTTTCTCAGAAAGACTTTGTAAGGATTCTATGAGGCAAGAAACATATTGGCTGGCAGATGATGATCTTGAAACTGTCATAGCCATTAGTACTAAAAAAAAATTATATTTTTGACTGGTCTCTTAAACCAAGATTCAAGTCAAACAGTGTTCGCAATCATTAAAATATAATACCCTGGGGAGCTTCAAGAAATGGGTGAACTACATTATAGGAGATACTTCCACTGGGAAACTATACTTCACATAGCCTGTCTTCTGCTCTTCCAGTGCCAGGCATATGACTTGAGGTTTCTACTTGTGTCCAGGACCAAGACCATGGTCTACAAGGCTGAATAACACTCATCATGCAACTGGGCTTTCTCTGATTGAACAGTGGTAATGGAGAGCCTAGCATTGGTCTTTAGGGAATAATTTAGAGAAATGTCTGCTTTGTTGAATGGATAATATATTGCCAAAGGACAGAAGTTGCCGGTAATGGACAGCAATCCCTGTACCAACGAATGAAAGATTACTTCAAACTTTGCTGTGAAAGAGAGAAGTCAAGGGGGTCAACACTCAGAGATGAAGACCCTTTGTTCTTCTTTGCTCCCACTTTTATTGGTCCTTCAGAATAATCACAAATCCTTATCACTATTTCTCAAGCAGAAGATGTGTGACAAGGGGTCTTTACTGAAATTAGGAGGATCTGTTTATGGGAAAGATATGTTAATCTGTGTGTTCCACTAAACATAGCCTAAGGGGCAATGCATACATCTCTTAGATCACAGGGTGGCTGTTTGGGCTAAGAAAGCTTCCAAAAGGCAACTCTGCGCCTCCCACCTTCCCTCCGCATTCCAATGGCAGAGTGGTCAAGCAGGCCTTGGTATTCCAAAGGCCTATCTATGCCCTTCTCTGAAAAATTCCCTGCCCTCAGAGGCCTCTGTGTATTATGGCTGATTTCATTCTCTACATTAATCCCAACAAGAAAATATTCACACTGGGGCACCTGGGTGGCTCAGTGGGTTAAAGCCTCTGCCTTCGGCTCAGGTCATGATCCCAGGGTCCTGGGATCAAGCCCCACATCAGGCTCTCTGCTCAGCAGGGAGCCTGCTTCCCTTCCTCTCTCTGCCTGCCTCTCTGCCTACCTGTGATCTCTGTCTGTCAAATAAATAAATAAAATCTTTAAAAAAAAAAAAAAAAGAAGATATTCACACTGCAGCCCTAGCTAGATTGTTACTGGTGTTATAAACTTGAACAAGTTATTTCAATTTCTCTGTAACACTTGCTTATATGATATAATACTTTCTCATTTTGCAGAGACTTTCTGATTTTAAGAATTAACTACTTATTATAAATAAATTGGAAAGAGAAGAAATATAACTACCCCCAAATCAATCCCCCAACATATGCACAATTAAGATTTTGTTGTAAATTCCTTTTTTCAACAATTAATTTATTATGTGCCTACCATGTGCCACTGTGATTTCAACTTTGTTATATGTGTCTATATTTACATATGTAATTTAAAAATGTGAAATAGTTATGGCTGTGTTCTTTTTCATTTAAGCTCAAGCCTCAGAGGACTGGGTTTTGAAACCATATTTCTTCTGGGGTGTTCAGCAGTGGCTCAATTAAGAGGCTATACAATAAATAATTATTTTATCATTCATCTCTTGATGGTATTTAGGTTGTTCATGATATTTCTCTTCATTCTTACAATTTCAGTCTCCAGATATTTTCTGAGGATAGTGCTCCAGACTCAGATTACTGGGTAAACAGTCATGGGCATTTTTTAGGCTCCTGATGATGTTTCAAGTTGGATAAAGCAGTCTATGTGTCCTTCAGTAATTCACAAGCACGGCATTCTCCCAGCTCTTATTTTAAGCATCTATACGTAGACTATTAGGATAAAGGGAGAAATGACCATGCAGAGCAAAGAAGCAGGTTCCAGGCTTTCACCCCCCAAATGCATTTGGAAACACCGTGGGCTGAGGCGGATACCAGAGCTTGTGGAGAACTGAAAATACTCTCACTTAACAAGCACTGGGTTTCAAGGCTCTCACTCCAAGTAGGCAGTGTTGCTGTTGATGACTTCACAGAGCTGATTCTGGTAAAGGGAAACACCAAGTCAGAAAGAATAAAAGAACCCAGAGCAGGGTTTTATTTTATTTTAGCCAGACCTTCTCTCCTGTTAAATATATATGCTCTATTTCCATTGAAAATGCAACTTTGGAGTTGGTGTGAAAATCTATGTCAGGAATTGCCCCCAAGAGAACAAAACATGTATCAGGTGATAATGGATGTTATTACTGGAAGCAACATTTGTCTTTGTTTTTTTCTCTCTCACTGAACCATAGTAAATTTTAATATGTGTGTCAGGTTTCCCGCAATTTATATAAAATGAAACTCTTTGGGGAAGAGAACACACGAGTGTCCATATGATTTCATGCTGCAGCCTCACCTTAGATCTAAAGCTAATGTCAGTTTCTTGTACTTTCTCCTGGGGAGATGTCAACAGAATATGCCGCTTCAGAATAAATGTGTCCCTGCAACTGGTATTTTTGACGGACCTGGCTGTGCTTCTGCTCTCAGAAATCACCCCCTTCTGTGATCACAAGGAAAAAAGTCCCATCTTTTAAGACAGGCATAAATTTCAATTCACTGAACAGTTTCTTAAGTTTGTCTTTGGGCTTAAAATCTATTGGTTAATCTTTGTGGCATACCCTATTACGCAATAAAGTTCAACGTATACTCGTTCCTGAAACAGGCCCTAAGGTCTAATGGAATAGGGTTGGTTCTTGAAGCTTTCAAAATCAGATACCTCTTTATTTTTGAGTCTTTTTGACTCATCTTTCCCAGCAATCATTCTTCTGCCCTTTTTACTCCTTGAGGGGCGAGATATATGCATGATGGCGCCATGAGGTACACAACTGATAGACACTGAGAGAGTTTATATCTGGACTGCAGTAGCTGGAATGGTAGAGGGTGTTAGGCCAAGGTCTATGGGTAACAGTTTAAAGGTCCATGATTTTGCTGCTTGGATAATCCAGTTCAGGGCAGTGGAAACAGTGGCAATGTCTGCCTTCAAAGAGCTGAAGTGTGGATGGCGGTATAGATGTGAAGCCATTCATGTTGTGTAATCCAGCAAGGGAAGGGGGTTCAGCTTCCCAAATCTCTATAATCTTTCAACTTCTCCCCATTTCAATTTTCCATTGCTCTAGAGCAAGCCATTTTTATCTCTTGCTTACATCATGACTACAGCCTCATAACCCATCTCCCTGCTTCTCTTTCGCACCCCCCCATTCATGTCTTTCCTCTCTTACAATTCTGTGATAGCTTCACATCACTGCACATAACAATGAAGTTTGAGTCTCCCATGGCCTGAATGATTTGTGCTTCCTCCCTCTCCAGCCACATCTTGCCACTCTGTCTTTATTTCAGCCATGGTGGAATTCTCTGAAGAAGACAACACTCAAGTGCCCATGTGATTTCATATCATATCATAGTTTTGGAATATATATTTTTTCTTTGCTTGGAATCACCTTTCCTTCTTCAAGAACTCCATTGGCTCGCATCCCTGCATTGTCTAACCCTTATTCTTTCTTTAGACATCACGAGCATGCCTCCTTTCTTGTCTAAGTTCTGTCCTCAGTTTCTAGTTCTAAAAGCACCATCTACCTCTTGTCTAGTGCTTTTCTTGCAATTGTGCACACAACACCTGTTTTTTTTACAGCTGCCCTGAACACTGTGGAGGGAGAGATGGCCTCTCTTATAACACAATATTACTCTATTGTGCCCTCATATTCATTCATAGATCTAGTGCCATGGTGAGCACATGGTAAGACACTTACTTTATAAATATGTGTGAGAGAATGAATGAAAGACTAAAAGGAAGTTTATTTCCCCTATATGCAGCAACACAAACACTGCAAGTTGTCAGAAGATAAACTGGACTATCTTGCATAAGCCAGGAAGGGTCACGGAAGCATTCATGTGGATAAGAGAAAACCTCTTAGTGGAAGTAAAGCAGTGGATATGAAGTACCAAGTAGGACAACTGGACTATATTCTTTTTTTTTTTTTTAAGATTTTATTTATTTATTTGACAGACAGAGATCACAAGTAGGCAGAGCGGCAGGCAGAGAGAGAGGGGAGGAAGCAGACTCCCTGCGGAGCAGAGAGCCCGACGCGGGGCTTGATCCCAGGACCCTGGGATCATGACCCGAGCCGAAGGCAGAGGCTTTAACCCACTGAGCCACCCAGGTACCCCAGACCATATTCTTCAGTAGTTTTTTCAAGCCCAGTAAGGCTAGGATTTGTAAATTATTTTTAAGTTTCTTTTTAGAGGGAAGAAGGAAAGTAATTCTGATAAAAAAAGTTTATTAAGGAAGAGATTAAATATTTGATCGAAGATGACCGTTTTAATGTCTGTCTTTCCAATTTACATAGAAGGGTTTAAGCATGTCTGGATGCTATGTCCCAGAGGAGTGATGATGATGACATTTGTTTATTCATTTATTCATTCATTCGTTCAACATAGATATCCTCTGGTGGGGACACAGCCAAGGACAAGAAAGTAAGATACTTCCCCTCAAAAATCTTCTATACAGGGCTGCCTGGATGGCTCAGTGGATTAAAGCCTCTGCCTTTGTCTCAGGTCATGATCCCAGGGTCCTGGGATCAAGCCCTGTGTCTTGGGCTCTCTGCTCAGCAGGGAGCCTGCTTCCCTTCCTCTCTCTCTGCCTGCCTCTCTGCTTACTTGTGATCTCTGTCTGTCAAATAAATAAATAAAATCTTTAAAAAAAATCTTCTATACAAATGGACATAAACATAAAATACATGAATAAATAAATATGAAATAAGTAATGAGAAATGATGTACAATGGTACTGGGGGAGGCAGTCTGACTTCATGAGATAGAGTAACTAAAGAATCCTTACCAATGATGGTAGCTCTCAGGATGAGATTTGAACGACAAGAAATGGAAGATTTGCAAAGAGCTGAAGGAAGAGAATGAAATGCAGATGCAGAAATGTCCTAGACAAAGGACCTAAGGCAAAAACAAGCCTGGCGCACTGGAAGGGGAAGATGAATGCCAGCATCATGGTTCCAGAAGAAAACAATGGTACACAGTAAGGTTGCAGAGACAGACAAAACCAGATCAAGCAGGTTGTAGCTGTGCTGAGGAGACTGAATTTCATCCTAACGAAATGGGCAGTCATGGAGGTTTTGAGGAGAGAAGTCACCTCCTCAGATTTTGGTTTTGCCCTCATATCCTTATTCTCAAACCTTTTAGACCTACCCACCCTGGGGCTCGCTGCAGTTTCTTATGATTTTTCTCACACGCATTTCTCCTCCATTCCTAGCTCTGCTTGTGCTCCCCAAAGCTATTATAAATGAGTATCTTTTAAAAATACTGGCTTAAAGAAAACGATTTTTAGGAGCTGGAAACACTGTGTGAAATTCATAGTTTAAAGCAATAACAACAAAAGGCTATTTAACTGATGTGTCAACGTCTACATTTTAATCCCCCCATCCTCTTTTGTGTACTTATAAAGAAATCATGTTTTCTCCTTTAAAACCTTTTATACAGAAGGTAAATCTCATACAAAGTAAAATAAGTCGACTCCATTCTACATGACTATAAAATGGAATTTTACTCAGCTGTAAAAAAGGATGAGATCTTGACATTTTTGATGATGTGGATAGACCTAGAGGATATTATGCTAGGTGAAATAAAACAGAGAAAGACATATACCATATAGTTTTATTTATATGTAGAACCTTAAAAATAAAATGAATTAATAACAAAGAATAGAATAAGATTTATAAATACAGAGAAAAAATGATGGTTGCTAGAAGGGAAGGAGGTGGGGCATGGGCAAACTGAGTGAAGGGTAAAGGGAGACACAGGATTCTAGTTATGAGATTAATAAGTCCCAGAGGTTGAAAGGTACAGCATGGCGACCCCAGTCAAAGTTAGTCCAACAATGCTGTATGGTGATAGAGTATAGCTATGTGAGATGAGCACAGCATAACATACAGAATTGTCGAATCACTATGTTGTACATCTGAAACTAACATAACACTGTGTGTCAATTATACTGAAAGAAAAAAAAAGAAAGAAAGAAAAAGAAAAGACATGCAATCCCTCCCACTACTCCCAGTATTTCTGAGTATTTCCAGGGAGTGCTTCCATGTTCTGGCTGGCTTTCTGCATTCTTGCTCTGTACTATTGCTTCTAGTCCCTCCCATCACTTTTGGACATTCTGTCTACCTTCCCTGGTCCTTTAAACTCTCTTCCTTTTATTTTGCCTTTAAAACAGTGACATAGTCCCTTCCTTTATTCCTAAGACAGTACTAACAAGAGACAAAGGAGTTGCTGTGGATCATAAACTTTACTTGAAACGTGAAGATATTATAAAGTCATATCAATTCAGATGAAGACTGTGATGGAAAGCTGGGCAGCACAGCCCGCTGAGCTCACCATCTTTCCTCTGTGACGGGGAGCTCCTTCTCGGCTACTGCTGTTCCAGATGGCCCAGACTGTGGTCACACCGATGAGAGCCCTCTCCTGTTTCTCCCATTCTGTCTCTTCCCCAAATATCATGACCTCAAGTGTTTGTTTCTTGCCCAGCCAAGGGAATCGACAATGCTTTTTTAAACTTCCTTGTTCCCAGCTGAATTATGTGCTCTCTGAATTCATGTGCTGGAGTCCTGACACCCAGGACCTCAGAGTGACTGGATTTGGATACAGAAAGAGGTAGTTAAGTTAAATGAGGCCTTTAGGGTGGGCCCTAATCCAACATGACTGGTGTCCTTCTAATAAAATGAGACACACACAGAAGGAGAACACTGTGTAGCTACGAAGAGCGCCACGTACAAGCCATGGGAAGACATCTCAGAACGAACCGACCCTGCAGACACCTAGGTGGTGGACTTTAAGCCTCTAGAATGTGAGAAGATGACTTTGTGTTTTTAAGTCACCCAATCTACGGCACTTGTTACAGTCACCCTACCAGATATATACAACCCTCCAGCCTCCTAACCATACTTCTGCCAATGGCTTTTAGGGTTGCACTCTCCCCCGAAAGGCATTTGCTTGGGTTAGTAAACCACTCATTGCCACAGCCTGCGGGCTTTGTATTACCTTATCTCTATCCATGGCCAAATTCACTGACATCAAATAGATAGGTAAATGGCAAGTAGTATGACCAAGAGGATTCCCTAAGCGATCCCTTGCAGAAAAAATAAGATCCTGCCCTAGAGACTTATTCACATCTCTCGGGAAAATTTTGGCATTCTAGGAGCAGCCAGATTATCTTGTGTTTTTAGCTATCACTGCCTCAGGAGTATTCATATTTAGCCTCAGAGTAATCCACTGATTTTTTCTTTACAAACCCAGACTTGAAGTAATGCCCTTCTTAAGCTCTAAAAGCACCCTTTACAAATATCGATGCTCTTGGTGTGACAATTGGCCCAGAGCTTTTCACACCTCAATGTCCGTGTCCTCCAAGACTGCCAAAGTCAGCCCACACAAACTCGTGGCCACACAGGGTGCCAGAGCAAGGCACAGAGATGGGTGGCTGCTTCTCTGCCTCACCAGCACACACCCCAAGAGGAGCAGCCCCTCACATCTGAACCATCCAGCCAGGCTAGTCTAAATTCCACATCTTTCTTAAAATCTTAGAGATATTTCTGTGCCAAGCCCTATGCTAAGAACTTGAGATATTTCATCCTATTTGGTTCTTGTCATGACCCTAAGATGTAGGAGATAACACATGAGGAAATGGATCTTCAAAAGGCTTCTATGGTTTTACCTAAAGTCATAGGTAGTAAAAGGTAGTGCTGGGTTCATGTGCCACCAAAGTCCCAGCTTTCTGTCTTTCTGTGTGGCTAAACTGTGGCCTTTCCAGATTCCTTCAACCTTCACTCACCACACACTTCTCTCAAGTCCCATATTAAATGTTGCCATAAGCACTCAGCACGGAACTGTGGCTCGCACTGAATTGCTCTCGGTTTTCATCATGTGTGCTTGTCTGCTGCCCCCAGTTGGATCCTAACTCTCCTGGGACAGAAACGGTACTTATAGCCATACCATGTTTATTCCTGTACAGAGTCTTGCGTTTACAGGAAACTTGTGTTTTTTATTTCCTAGGTGCTCAGAAAAATCTTCTGAAATTCTCCCTTGGAATCTTTCTTCATAACAAACATCGCAAAAGGGACATTTTGTGGAAATCATGTCAGGGACAAGAAAGTAGAGAGATAAGAATTGTGGCCCAATCCGCAGAAGATCACACTTCCAGTCTTAACTCTGAGTTCTTGCTAGCTTCTTGATGAGCAAGTTTAATTCCTCGGAGCTCTGGTTCCCTCATCCATAAAATGAGGGGGTCAGTACCCCCACATTCACCTGCTGTGAGAATTCGAGGTAAGACTAGGCCAGAAGATGCTCATGAACTATAAAAGTCCATTCCATGCAAAAGATTATACCTTTCAGCACTGGTAGATTTATTATGAGTAGTGACCAATAACGAATGACATCTCACACTGATCTTATTTTCCCCATGGGAGAAAAAAAAAAAAAAAGAATGCAGTGGTCTACAAAGTTTTCTCTTGTTTTAACACTCTGTCAATTCCTCTTTATGGTGATGGTGAGAATGTGTGGGATTGGCCAGGGAGGGGAGGCTGTGTGGGCAAGACCTTCCAAAGTGAGAAATGATGCCTTACATTCAAAGGGCTTATCGCTCACATCCCACTTGCCAGCAACAGGATCACATCTCACGTGGGGGCTGCCTGTGTCTTCAGGGAAGAGGTGGTGTGGTTCTATGACTCATGTTGTCACCACTGCAGATGGAGAAATGCCACTCTACAAGAGTTTATGGCTCTAATGACTCTGTCCTGCATCACGTATGTCTATGTCAACTAACAACTGTATGCTGGTGCCTTTGAACACGTCTCAACTAGGAAAAAAAATAAAATCTGCAGTGTTTTCTCACTTTCTTTCAAAGTGTAATTATTTTTTTCAAAATACCTTCACTATACCTTAAAACATAAATTTCTTGGTATTTCTCTCTTTAAGACAAAGAAAGTAGGAATAAGGGCATGTATAACAGAGGTGGAAATGGAGCAAACATAGTCCCAAACTGAGTGCTAAAATGCAGTTTTATTTAATGTCTCACAGAAGCTCTGAGAGTGCTAAAAGGGTCTGGAGATTTCCCCCAATGGCATTAGGTATAAACATGAAGGTGTTTATGATTCTGTGTCCCTTGACCTTGTTGCAACTTCAAGTCTTGAATACATCAAAGCAAAGTAGGCCACATAATCAGAGAGGCTTGGTTTCTTGGTGACAGTTTTAAAGAAATAATTTTTACTACTAAAGTGCTCACAAAGTCAAAGTCTCTCTTCTTCAGAGAAAATAGTTCTTAAATATTTAAAAATGCCTAATTTCTCTGCAGATTCTCAGAAATGGAAAGGTCACATGAGTTGAGATGACTTTGGGGGCCATGGCACTAGTGAGTACCAGTTATTCTTCTTTGATTTAACTTTCAAACACAGATTATTTCACAGATTATTCAATTTCTTGCGCATCAAATTGCAGTGGCTCCAATGGAACTATGGAAAATAGTTCACATTATCTGGTCTGGATTCCAAGATCCTCCATAACTTGTCTCCAAACCTTCTTTCTGGTTATGTTATAGCCCTTTTTCTTATCTTCTAGGTATCCTATATTGTGGCCATAAAAGTCACCCATTATTTTCTTCCACTATTGAAGCAATTTCATACCTCCTTGCCTTTTATTTGTCATGTCCCCCCAGCTTGGAATAATCTTCTAGGTATTGAAACATTTTTCGTTCTTTGGTTCCCAATGAAATGTCACTTTTTCCACAACATTGCTCTTGAACTCCCAAATGAACTATTGTCCCCCCATTTAATATTTAGCAGCTCATGTTTTATACCATTATTATTTCATTCTGACTTGCTTAGAAGTTATGAAGCACCCCCTTTTTTGAAAACAAATATTTTAATGAAGCAGATTTGGTTCATTCCTTGACTCATTCATCCACTGAACAAAAAATGAATTGATCTATATTAATACGTTAGTGTCTCTGTGTCTTCATTCCTACTCAAATATGTATTTGCAGTATTTGCTTTCCCTTTTGGATCATAAGCTATGTGAGGACAAAAATCACATGTTATTCAGCTTTTAATCCCTTAGTTTCTTTTCAATGGTGGGCACTATAAACCTGTAGTGAATAGATGGATTAATTGATCTACGGTTGGATGAATTAGGCAATAATAAAGGCTGATGGAATAAATAATGAATTCAGAATATTATCTTAAGACAATTACTTTGCTGAGAACCATGGCAGTATGTGTACTGAGTATCTGTTACTTTTGTTATTATTTTTGTGTGCTTCATTGCCCTTCATTTGGGGAACCTCTAACTCATTCCATAGTAACCTGCTTGGTCCATGAGGCTCAAATGGGCCTATTTATTCCTAAATTTTGGCACAAGATCTAGGCCTACAGAATCTTCCATGTACTCAAGTGCAGGAACAGAAACAATGACAATTAGATTTTTTCCAATGCAATGAACAAGGTGAGTGGAGGAGACACTCTGTTCTGGGAGATTTTAAGTATAAAGGAATTGTGAGCTAGAACTACAACAGTCTTGTTCCACCATCTGAGGAAGAGCTTGTATAAGAATAAAGCCAAGGGGTGCCTGGGTGGCTCAGTGGATTTAGCCTCTGTTTTCAGCTCAGGTCATGATCCCAGATTGAGCCCCATGTCAGGGCTCTCTGCTCAGTGAGGGACCTGCTTCCCGCTTTCAAACTGCCTGCCTCTCTGACTGCTTGTGAACTCTCTCTGTCAAATGAATGGGTGAACTCTAAAAAGAAAAAAAAAAAAAAAAAAGCCAAGATGAAAAAAAATGGAACTGAGGGAAAGAGAGAGAGAGAAAATGCAAATATTGTGTTTGAATCTTGAGATCTGGCCAAGCCTATAGCTCACTTCTCAGGATGTGGGTAAATAATTCTCTCATTTATTTGTTTTTTTACATTAGTTAATATTCAATTACTATCGCTTAGAAGCAAATGAGTCCTAATTAACACAAGAAAATCTAAGGGAAATATACTAATATTCTTACTTTTAAAAATAAACACTTGTATCTCTTAGGACAGTCACCATCATCAACTGAAGTTTAGCTAGCTACTAGGAGGGAAAAAGACACCTAAAAAATTAAGGCATATAAAAATCTGTACTTCTGTGCCTTCTCATTAATCCCTGCAAGTCTTGTTTTTTTCTTTTTTCTTATTTTCTCCCTAGTTTTACTGAGACATAACTGACATACAAAATTGTCCTAAGAATGCAGCATAAAGATTTGGCATATGTATATATTACAAAATTATCACGATAACTTTAGTTAACATCTATTACCTCACACAGTTATAACTGTTATTTAATTGAAAAGTCCTGTAAGTCTTATTTAATGAAATCTCTGATTATTTTTCAAATATGTCTTCTATTTCCCTCTCCACAGCCACTCCTGTGACTCAAGCTACCATCTTTACTCACTTCCACCCCTAGGGCAACCTCCCAGCTAGACTCCTTGCCCTCTTGTTTCTTCATTTGACTCTCTGCCCAAGGCGAGTGTGATTTCTTTGGGACACTGCACATCATGTCAATCCTTTCCTTGAAACATATATCACCTCTCATTACTCCCAGAAAAGAGTCCTAATTGTTCTGCTTACAGACCCTACCCTTCTGTCCATCTTTGTTTCTCTCAACTGTCCCTTAGCCCTCTCCCCTTTAGCCACTATCACATTTAAAGAAAAAATTCCTTCAGCACGCCATATTCTTTCATCATTTTAGGACTTTACATATTCTATTCTCCTTGTCTGGAATGCCCTTCTGTTCCTTACTTTCTAAAATAGTTTCTTTTCCTTTGTAGGGGGTTGAATAATGTCCTTCTAAAATTCATGTCCACCTGGAAGATCAGAATAAAACCTCTTTTGTAAAGAGCATCTTTGCAGAGGTAATCCAGATAAAGACTGAGGGGACATTATATTGGGTTAGGATGGACACTAAATCCAATGAGAACGTCCCTTTAAGAGACAGAAGAGGACACACAGAGACACCGAGAAGAAAGTAGTGTGAAGATAGAGGCAGAGACTGGACTGATGATGCATTTACAAGCTAAAGAATACCAAGGATTGCCTACAACCACCACAAGCCAGGAGAGAGGCATGGGGCAGCTTCTCTCCCAGAGGGTTCCAGAAGAAACCTACCCTGTGAACACTTAGATTTCAATTTCTAGCCTCCTGGACTGTTAGATTATAATTCTGCTGTTTTACATTACCCAGTTCATGGGACTTCTCAACAACTCTAGGAGATGAATACAACGATCTTTGGTTATCACTGTATAAGGTACCTTCTTTGTGAAGCCCTCCTCTCTACTGCTAGTCAGAATCAAATATCCCTTCAAGGTGCTGCCCTAGAATATTCTACCTTTCCCCCCACCTCATTATGTTTAAATTTCTGTTTGCTCCTCTTCCAGTAGTCTATACTACATAGCCTTTCACAGTTGTATGCCCAGGACCTATTACCATGGCCAGCAGGTAACAGGTTTCAATAAGCATGCTTTGATTGATTTACTGTATCTTACTCCCCTCTGTCCTTTTTGTACCAAGTGAAATAGCTTCTATGTAATGAGTGCTCAGTAAATGTTGTGTATCCAGTGATAGTTTTTGTCAGCCAGCTTGAGCTGTTCATGGCAGCTCAGTCTGGTGACTATGGTCCTGCCTGATCCCTGTCCTTGCTGACAAGTGTGGGGCTTGCTTGGAGGGGGTTCCATTTCCAGAACCCTTCATAACTCCACAATCCTTTCTCATGCATAACTGAACATAGTTGCCCAAAAACCCCATGAAGCATTTTTAACAGGTGTTCTTATCTCCAATTTGAGGGAAAAAAGCCAAATCTTATGACTAGACAGTCACAATAGAACTGAGTAGTTCTGATTCCATATTATTCATTCCTGCCACTGAATCCTAAGACTCTATTAACATTGGGACAAAAACATTCTGATTCTTCAATTATCCTACCATTTCAACAAAATGCTTTTAGTTCCTGCTGTGATAGGTAAAGAGAAGGCTGTTGGGAGAATTTAAGCAAGATGAACCCCAGTGTGGGGCAGTAAGAGTTTCAGCACATAAATCCCAGGAGAATCTCAAATGACGGTGGAAGATAGGCATGTTGTCCTATGAGCACTTAGTAGAGTCCTTGGTCATTTACAAATGTGTCCTACCTCATGAGAAACAGATTATGGAGTCAGCAAATCTGTATGTGATGCGAAAATCAAATGGAAACAGAGATGGAAGAAAGACTGGAGAGTGCATACTTTGCTCTGAATTAAACAGGAGGAAACGCGATTGTGTATTACAATGAGTCAATAGTCTACAAAAGCCATGGAGTTGGCCAATGCCGAGAGTGAGGGCACGTGGGAGTGAAAAGCAAGACTTCTAGGAATGGAGAGTCAGTCAAAAATAACAAAATGTTTTTTCTTTCGAACTTTGTACCTGAGGGACATTTGGAGGGTTATCAGGTCTGGGAGTTCCAAATTTCTCCTGAGATAAATAAATAATGTTTGCTGCCTTTGTGTATTTGGAATAAACTCACAAAAATAGATGTATCTCCACAGTGTATCTGCTGAGAGAAGAAAAAAAAAACTCTTTTTTTTTTTTTTTTATTAATAAGACTGAAACACAGAATGTGTTGAAATACTCTATCCTCTCTGGGAATGGAAAAATACAAGACAGTGTGTATGTTAAGGAGATTCAAACAGAAGGAACAAAGGAGTCTCCATGCATTTCTACTCCTGGTGGTACCCTGTGTGATTAAATGCATGGGCTTTGCAGTTCCAATGACTTGGTACAGGTTTTGGATATATTATTAACTCATCTATATAATCTTGGACAAGTTACTTTATTTCTCCATGTCTCAGTAGCTTCATCTATAAAATGGGACAAATGATATACATAATTCAGAAGGTTGTGGTAGAAGTAAAAGGAATTAAAGGATAAATAATACAGAATATTGTACAGAACACAATAAACACTCAATATAAGCCCTTATTCTTGATGTCTATTTTATGTGGATTCAGCAGAAAAAATATAAAAGGTGGAAGAGAAATGTACATGATAGTCAAATGCTTAGACTGTAGGGACAGACAAGCCTTGCCCCTTACTGGCTGTGTGCTATTAAGGAGTAATTTAATTTCTCTAAGCCTCATTTTCTTCTTTGGTAAGATAAGATGAAGACAGTACCTTTTCATAAGGTTGTTGTGTCATATCACTTACTTGATTACTGAGCACACAGTACAAGCTCGACACCTGGCAGCTGGGTGCATTACAGACTTGGAATTCCTAGGTCCTCGTTGTTGAGAACTGATTGGTTCAGCAAAATATAACATGCAAAGCGGTAAAAATTTTCCTTCCATGGGCCACTAAAAGCTGATTTGATTCTGCCTTCTAAAGAAAAAAAACAATGAACGAACAAACCAACCAAGGGGGGAAAAAAGAACATGCTGAAAGATGAAAGAAAATATTGGATTTTTAATTGTAGGGTAAGACATGTTTCTGGTGTGTATGTGTGTTTTCTCTCTAGATACCAAAGTGATAGCAGGTGTTCCTTTATCAGACCTCATTTGGGGATGGGACAAAAACTGAGGTTGTACAGACTTCCATTATATACCTTTAAGGGTACTGTCTTTCATCGAGAGACCTCTTGATCTCCCTCAGAGGCAGCTGAATGGATATATCCATGTATTAGGGTAGTCACTGGAAGCTTATACAATTTTCAAAGACTTTAAGAGGAGAGCATAGGGTAGAAAATGACTAAAATGTTTCGCAAAACTTTCTTCCAGTAGGATCTGAATATATAAATGCAATATGAAAGTGCAGAATGAAGCATCAGGATCTCAAAGTTGGGGTCCTACCCTGAAGGCCAGAAGACGAGTTTCTCAATTCTCCATCCACAAGCCATGCTTATGGAGAATGTCATAAGACCTCACAGGCCATCTCCTCATTCTGTCATATTTAATATTCTCATTCCCACGGATAACCTCAGGCATTATGGCCATGTGGAATGTTTCCCATGTGGCAGGGTTTATGCCAAACTTGCATATGGAGCATTTCTTTTCATTGCCATAAGAACCTCTGGGGTAGATCTTATTTTGACAAGTAAAGATGAGGTAAGTGAGCCCATCTCACCAACAAAGGTAGTTGCAGTGAAAGGATTTGAACTCGGTTTGTCAAACTTAAAAGCTCTCAGTCTTACCCTGAATAGTAACCTGTAGCCTTCTGCTATTTCCCCCAGGACCAGACACAATGAAATAAAACTGAAATAGAGGAATGAATACTGAATGCCCTTTTTAGACTCTTAGACTCAGTAAATACAGATGACAAAATACAATACAGAGACCACCCTAAGTCCCCCGCTCTGGCGCTTTTCTACTGAGTCCTGATGTGGCCTCAGAATCTTTTCAACAGACATGCATGAAATTGTGATCAATCAGAGTTAATAAACAGGATATATACTGTTAGCAACCTCAGATCTATTTCAACTGGTTCGTTTTATACAAGAGGACATTCATCTCCTGAGTAGAGTCACTTTCCCAAGATCACAGCATGGCAGAGGCAAATACAGTATGGGAGCTGGTTTCTAGACTTCCACCATAGGCTATATTTCACATTCCACAAATCCCCACCACGTATCCTGACCAATTTGGCTCCAGGGAGACCTCCCCTATAATCCAGCAGCCTCTGGAAGTCACAAGCAAGATGCCACTAATACCAAATACCCTGTCTACATATCTGTGGACAAACCTCCAAATCTTGCTATGGACAGGCCATACGCCAATTTTCAGTTAGTGTTTCTATATGGTTCTGAGCTTCCCATTCACCTTGCATGGCAATTAGGTTCATGTTTCAGATATAATACGTGGGTTAATGTATTATACATGGGTTAATACATTCACTTGCTTTGATCCATCCTACTTATAAATGGTTTGTGAAAAATAAAGCAAGTCAGATTGGTGGCTACATACAACATTGAAGAAGGGATCAAAACATATACCTAGGGAAAGCAGCAGGTGTAGTAGTCATGATAGGCTAACTGCTCTAACAAACAAACAAAACAAACAATTCCCAAACCAATGGCTCAATACAATAAAAATTAGGCTTCCACTATCTGAAGTAGGTTGGTGGGATGGAAAGACTGATGGTGGAGGGAGGCTAAACTTTATACAATCATCCAGAGTCTCATGGAACTCCATATGTAGCAGGTAGACTGGAAAAGAGAAAGAAAATGGTGATTCTCGTGGGAGATTTTTATGGACCAGACCTCAAAATGATATCTCCTTCCTCTACTTCCTGTGTCCAGAACTCCATCCTAGGATCAAAGTTAATTGCAAGGAAAGATGGGAAATGTGGTGTCTAGGTAGGTAGCCAAGAGGTAAAAAGTGTTGGTGAACAACTTGCTAGTGTTTACAACAGCCATCAGACTCCCTCCTTCACAATTTGCACACATAAGGACACACACAGACAACTGGCTTGAATGAGGGGACATGCGAAACTTGGCCATATTAACAAAGAAAACCAACAACACATCAGCCAAATACTTCTTTTTCAGTTAAACATAAGGTACTGAGTATCAGAGGCAGGGAAGGAGAAATGGGTATCAATTTTTAAATGTGAATTGCTTTCTATACATCCATCCCTTTTCAAGGTATGTATCTTTAGGAAGTAGAAAATGCGCACAGATATTATATGTGAGAGGATACTCATTACAGCATTATTAGAATAGGGAAATTGTAGATAGCAACACACATCCATAAATAATTGATTAGGTAAATTATGGTGATAGCACTCTGTAGCCTTTAAATACAATAAAATGTTTCCACATATACTAACATTTCTCTAATAACCAATTGCAAAATCACAAATATAGTGAAT
This sequence comes from Lutra lutra, assembly GCF_902655055.1. Classification (NCBI taxonomy): domain Eukaryota; kingdom Metazoa; phylum Chordata; class Mammalia; order Carnivora; family Mustelidae; genus Lutra; species Lutra lutra. The sequence continues at coordinate 83,289,983 of NC_062282.1, read as the reverse complement.
TCTGTACATTCCTCAGTGCCTCTGTGGGCCACAAACACCGCGAGACTCCTCCCATTTCTATCCAGTAGACGGTGCTGCCCTAACGTGGGGAACAAATACAGTCATATCTCTTATATTTTACCCAATTCACTGCTGAAGTTCCCACCTACCTTAACTGCAGAAAACTCACCATCTCCTTTCAAAGGGTCTTCAGTCTCCCTAAATAATCCAAGAAAATTGGGAGCATGTGTGACCCAGACTCGGGTATATGGAGAAGGAATGGGTGGGCTTGGCTTCCATTCCCCAGGGGGGAAGTCGCCCTGACACACTGCCTTGTGGTGGAGTGACTGAAAACAGCGGCTCTCAGTCTGAGAGACAGTGCTGGTCTCTCAACGCGGCGTCCTGCACAGACAAGCACCACAAAGGCCAGGAACGGTGCTCTTTTCTCACAGGGGATCTCCCTTCAGTGACAAGCACCTCTTCTGCCAATTCTCAAAAAGAATTCTATACATTTGGGGGCGCCTGGGTGGCTCAGTGGGTTAAGCCGCTGCCTTCGGCTCAGGTCATGATCCCAGGGTCCTGGGATCGAGCCCCGCATCGGGCTCTCTGCTCAGCAGGGAGCCTGCTTCCCTTCCTCTCTCTCTCTGCCTGCCTCTCTGCCTACTTGTGATTTCTGTCTGTCAAATAAATAAATAATCTTAAAAAAAAAAAAGAATTCTATACATTTGTATTAAATGTCCCTTATTAGAGACAAATCTTACCAATTCTGAGGGAGTGTTTCCTCAATGATTTCCAGCCCTTTTGTCCTCCTCAGGAAGGCTCTTCAAGGGATTTCAAATTCTGCTCACACATACAGTTTCTAGAATCGAGGGAGAAAGAAATTCCATCAATGATGAGTGATTATGGCATCACTCACAGTAGAAAGTCAGTGGGCAAAAATCTCATAGGTGCAAAATGTGTTTATATGCACTTGCATAAAATCTTTTCCTTCATCTTTGTGTATTGTATTATTGTATTGTGTATTGTATTATATTGTATATAATTTTTATATATGACCTACAATCTATAAAATATATATGAGAGATATCTAGGATATTCCCCAAACTGGATCAGTTGTCCATAATAGTGATAGTGTTCTGCTCATTTTAACGCACTTATTAATAAATATTATTTACAAATAAAATTGTTTTTCATATATGTATTTTTACTGTAAAATGCCCCCTTCCTTGCATTTCAACATACTATATATTGTCTTTATTTAGTAAGATGTGTGGGTGCAATTTCATGTGTATGGATTCGTATTTGAATAAATCCACATTTAAATTTGTTTTAGGTCCCTCAGGTGAGAAGTGTTAGGACCTAAATTATTCAGAGGCATATGTTTAGTGCATCAAGTTGAAGCAAATTGAGGATCTCAGAGGCTCTGGGTGAAATGTAGTTGGTTACTTTATTCTCTAAGCAATCATAATTATGTGGCTCCTTCTCGTTCTCAGTAATATACACACCTCTGTTCACCTGCCATCATCCCTGTCCTCTCCCTACACCCTTTGTAGAGAGATGCTAGTAATCAGTTGTGGTGACATCACATTATGCCTGTGGAATGAATGCACTTGTTCAGCATTCCACAAACAGAGTGCTGATCATGACAGCTGGAAACCTGGAGATGATGTCTCTGTAAGCACTTAGCTCCAGAGCGACACAATGCCTGTGGATGTTTGGGTTTGGAATTTTTAGAACAAAAACATATTATTGTTCCCCTGCTCTCCAGCAGTGCTTGGACCCAGCAGGCCCTCAACAGTGCATGTGTCAAACTGAACTGACCCGAAATACTTCACTAATTATCAGTTAATCTGCTTCTTTCAGGGCTGGCTCTATCTCTTAGTTTTTTCTTTCCAAATAAGTTTTTGAAATACTTCCAACAAAGAAAATTAAGCCCTTGTTTCATGTACCTTCAGCAACATCCATGAGAAGGTTTCTTGTGGGCTCTAGGTTAAAGGGAAAAAGAAAAAGCCAACCCTTTCTTAGCAAGTAGTCCACTGTTAGGTATAAGAGAAGGAGACTACTATTTGGGGTCAGGCTTTCAGGGAAAGATGTGCCTTTGAAGCACATGTTGTGTGATCAGAGCCCACCAGCAGCAGTGTGGCTGAGGCAAGACTCACATTCCACAGCGCTTCTGTTAGAACATGATGGAGGCTTCCTGGGTGATCTGGCTTCTAACTGAAGATTGAGGGGATCCTAGGCCTCCTCTTGAGTCTAGGCTAAGGAGGGCAGAGCTCATCGTCAGAGCCCCCCCAACTCACTTCCCAGAGTTTAAGCCCAGCTCAATGTGAGCAGTGACAAACTTTCCCTTCCCGCCACTCCCTGGCTGTTTGCTGCTACTGATTTCAGCCCCTACCTACCAACTCAAGTTTTTAAAAACAAATAAATAAAAAGCAAGCTTTATTTCCTAATACAAAAGTATTTTCATTGCCAAAAATTAGTTAATAGTATAACTGAAAGGATGAAAATAAGAAGCACCCATAATCTCACCAAACATACACATGGGCATGTGTGCACGCGTGCACACACAGATGGAGGGGAGGACAGAAGGAGAGAGAAACACACAAATGCTACTTGGGATCAGGAACCCTAGGTAGATCACTGCTTTGGATAAATTTCTCCTTCTCTCATGGGAAAAATTTCCGCATTTGTAAACTAAGGGAAACACTGCGTAGCTTTTTCTAACAAATAGTTGAAAGTCATGTTCCTCTAAGATTTTAAAATCTCTAAAAATTTCAATACATATTTCTTTAAAAAAAAAAAAAAACTTGGAAAACTACTAGAGTAGTGTTTCAAAGTCAAAATAGGTGGTTAAATCAATCCTTCTTCCAGAACCAGGATGCTATTAATAGATACGATTTTCTAAAAAGTGGGTGTAGGAAAAGGGACATACAAAACTGATATTTTTACAGGGCTTTATCATTTTCCTATTAATGTGCATGTGCTATGATCAAAAGCATCCCCTCTGCTTTTTTCTGCTTCTGATTTAGGATGTTGGTGCTACCTGATGTGACTTTCCCAGTTGCGTCGTCTCTATCCTTACAATTTGAATTCTGTAGAACAAGTTCTGCATCTTAATGAGAACAATTCAAGAAAAGCCACAGCCCTTTCTGATTTCTCTCTAGAGAAACACCTATAGTTTCAAATTCAAACAGAACAGATTGTACAGATACCTTGATGCACTGCCTATGTATGTCCTTTCAACAAAGACTATAAGTAGATGTAAGTCAATGTCAAAAAGGCAGGCTCAGACAGAGGTAAGGAATGGTTCTGTGCAGTGGAGAGGCTGCCTTGACATAGTGGAAAGGCCTGGATTTAACACTGGGGTCTGTGAATTCCTAGGTAAGGGGTCTTGGCCTTGTCATTTAACCCCCTTTCTCTGGATTTCATTCTCTGTGAAGAAGGAAATACAGTATTTCCTTGAAAGTGCAGATGAAATGACAGATGAACATAAAAACATAACATATCAAAATTTGTGGATTTAAGTTAAATCAGGAAGAAGTACTAAATAAAAAAGATATAAAATTAATGACTCGTGTGCATCTTCAAAATACGATAAAAGATTGGAAAATTGAACAAAATTAACAAAAGAAAGGAAAACAAGGATGAGCACAAAGCTGATAAAACAGAAAAAACGACAAAGATTATGAGAACCTAAAGTCGATTCTTTAAAAAGACTAATAAGATTGATAAACCTTTAGGTAGACTGATGAAACAAAGAGAATGAAAATGCAAATTAACCGTATCAGTAATAAATGAGAGGATGACATTTAGATCTTCTAGTCATTAAAACATTAGCAAGGGAATATAACAAACAACTTTTTGACAATAAATGTGTCAATGTAAATGAATACACAAAGCCATGTAACTCACAAAGTGGCAATAATGACATAAGCAGAATTAGAAAATATGGAGAGTTCTAAAATGGTTTTAAAAACCATTTTATGTATAATGAAAATGCTTGCTATCGAATTGTCATGGAATCCTTGTTGCAAATTGATTGCCTATAAGTGTGCTGGTTTATTTCTGGATTCTCAATTATATTCCATTGATCTATGCGTCTATCCTTCTGCCAGCACCACGTTTGATTGTTGTTGCTTTGTTTAAATTTTGAAATCTGGAAGCGTGAGTCCCATTCTATTCTTTTTCAAATTGTTTTGGCTACTTAAAACCCCTTGTAATTTCAGATGAATTTTTTATATGAATTTTTAAATCAGTTTTTATATGTCTATAAAAATGGCTATTGGAATTTTGATAGGGACTGCCTTAATCTGTAGATCATTTGGTAGTATTGACATCTTAACAATATTAGATCATCCTACCTATGAATGTGGGTATGTCTTTCCATCTTTCCATTTATTTAAGTCTTGAATTTCTTTACCAGTGTGTGTGAGTGTGTGTGTTTGTGTGTGTTTGTGTGTGAATGTGTAGAATATTTCATATGTACTTGGGAAGAAAGAATATTCTGCTATTGTTGGTATTCACTGACTTTTTATCTATTTATAATTTTGCTTTTCTTTACTAATTTCTCTATGGATTACTATACATCTACATAACCTCTCACAATCTACCAAGAATAATATCATATTATTTCATAGACAGTGTATAACTTTGGCATCCACAGAGTTTCCTTTATTCCTCTCACCAGTGAATTTTTTGCTCTACTTGTCCTTTTAATTACACTGACATATGTTGAAAATTCCAGAAGACAATGTGACAGTATTTACTTTAAATAATTACATATATATTTTTTAATTTTATTTTTAATAAACATATATTTTTATCCCCAGGGGTACAGGTCTGAGAATCGCCAGGTTTACACACTTCACAGCACTCACCATAGCACATACCCTCCCCAATATCCATAACCCCACCCCCCCTCCCAACCCCCCTCCCCCCATCAACCCTCAGTTTGTTTTGTGAGATTAAGAGTCACTTATGGTTTGTCTCCCTCCCAATCCCATCTTGTTACATTTATTCTTCTCCTACCCCCTTAACCCCCCATGTTGCATCTCCTCAAGTTCACCTATAAATAATTACATATATTTTAAAGTAATTAAGAGCAAAACCTCTCTTTTTACTTTTTTCATTTCTCAAATATTTACTATTTCTATTGTTTCTATATTTGTAAAAATCCAAGTTTTCCCCTTCATCATTTTCCTTTAGCGTGAAGAATTTACTTCACTGTTTCTTATGGAGTACTCTGTTGACAACACTTCTCTTAATTTTTCTTCATCTGAGAATATCTATCTTTTGCCATCATTCTGGAGAATGTTTTTGTTGAACACAGAATTCTGTACTGATAGTTCTTTTATTTAAGCACTTTAATGATGTCTTTCATTATCTTCTGGTTTCTGTGATTTCTGTTCATCAAAGACATCATTAAATACAACGAACAGGCAAGCCACATACTGAGAGAAAGTACTCATAGCACTTATTTCTGAAAATGGACTTCTATCCAGGTTATAAAGAGACCTTTAACAACTCAATTATATAACTGCAGTTCACATACCAACAAAAATTTGGTGAAAAGTCTTGAACACATTCTTTACAAATAAATATTACAAATAACAAGTAAGCTCATGAAAAGTGCTCAAGAAGATTAGTCATCAGTTAACTACACATTAAAACCACAATGAGACACCACTTTACACAGAGCAGAATTGCAAGACTGACACAACAAAATCCTGTATATATTGACAAAGGTATAGAACATAAAAATTCTTATATTTTGCTGATGTAAGTATAAAGTGGTCTATCTACTTTGGAAAACTGTCAGTTTCTTTTAAAGTTAAGTATGTATCTTCCCGATAACCCTTCAATTTCACTGACAGGTATCTACCTGAGAGAAATAACATATGACCCCATATAAATTGGAGTAAGAGTGTCCATAGTAGCTTTCTAGATAAAAGCCACAAATTCAAAAAAAAAAAAAAAAAAAGAAAAAGAAAACCACAAATGTTCACCAGCAAGAAAATGATTAAACAAATTATCATATATTGAGAAAATGGAAAATTATTCAGCTATTGACATGCAGAAAAACTATATTCTCAAAAATAAAATGCTGAGCACTCTTTTGCTCTAATAAAAAGCTGTATATAATTCATAAGTCTATTTGTAAGGAGTCCTGGATCTGGATGCTCTGGGGGAAAATGAGGAAATGAAGGAAACCTCCATATTGGTATGGGTTACATGGTTGCATTTGCCATGATTGACTGTAACTGTGTATTTTGGATTTGCCCCTGTTAATTTAAACAACACTTCATTTTTAAAAAGAGTGAAGGCATGAAAAAAAAGGGATTGAAAACCATGCCAAAAAAAGAAAAAAAGAAGGAAGTTTCAAAAGTTGATGAGCTTTAATTTAGCAATATCTGGGATTAATGTGAAAGAAAATAAGTCTCTCACTTGGAAATCCAAAGTAGCTACTTCAGGTAGTTACTCCAGATAAGTCATAATGAGCTTGGTTCCTTGAGTCATGGTATGCCCAAGTTCCCCTGACAAACTCTAGTCTAAGCAGACCTCATTCTGTTCACAGCGACACCACAACACTAGCTGGAAGACAGCTTCTAGTTTTGGTCTTGCAGGTACAGAAAAAATAGAGGAACTACAAGAGAAAGCAGTTAGTGTCCTTCCAAGCTGCTAAACACAGAGGTGCAAATCTTTTCATTTTGTGCTCAGTCAGTGCGGAGTGCAGATATTAAAAAATATACACAATTTCTCTAAGAATGAAAAATCTAAAAGCAATAGAATGGTTTACCATTTTAAGTTTACTTTTAAGTTAGGGTCCAAATTGTTGATATCTATCTATCCATCTAGCTAGGTAGCTAGCTAGCTAGCTATCTACCTACCTGCTTACCTATCTACCTAATACAGGGGTACATATTACCTATATGTATTATAATCCTACATGTTCAAAGAGACTAAGGGACAGAGTGGGTAAATACAATTGAAATATATAGACGGGCTGTTATGTACATTATCTCAATTAATAGCCTTCCATTCTCTCCCCCTGCCCTATTTCCTAATTTCATCACACTATTTCATGTCTTTTTCAATATGCCATTTGCCCTAGACACACCATGGAAACAGCTCTCGGGAAGGTTACCAATGACATTCACTTGGCTATATTCAGTGGATACTCTTCCGTCTCCAGTGATGACAACCTCTTTGTTAGACTACCTTAGTGTTTCATAATATGTCCTTTTTCTAACTTCTTTTTGGGTTCATCCACCTCTAACGTAACCCTTTAACTTTGGCAGTGTTCAAGCCTTGGTCCTACACTCTGTGCTCTTCTCATTCCATAATCTCTTCTTGAGAAACATCCATCATTTATACCCTGATGCCACTCAAGGTTCTATTTCCTTCTGGATATTTTCTTTTTCCCCAAAGGTCACATATCCATGTCTATCTTCCTTCTTAAATTTCAGTTTGGCTGTCTCACAAATGGCTCATTCTCAATACACTGACAACTGATCTCATCATCTTTGTGCTGGCAATCCCTCAGTTTACTCCTCCTTATCTCAATGTCACATCTCCCTAAGTTATCTGAGACATTTCTCTCTTACTCCACCATTGATAGTCTTCATAAGTCCCTGGGGTGTCACTGCCTCCTAGACTGTTGTGGGTTATCTTCTAATTGGTCACCAATCTGTTCTCTACAGAGTGACAAGAGTGACGTTTTTAAAAGCCAATCAGGTCTTGTCATTACCAATGCCTGAAACATTTCCCCTCCCTTGGTCCCCTATTCCCATTTCCAAGTTAATTTGTTACTGATTTGTACTTTAAAATCCTTCAAGACTTAAATAAAATGTAAAAAAAAAAAAATCCTTTCCTTAATTGGTTCTTCTTAAAAGCATATCTTATAAGACTCCACCCTTCCTTCATGGTCCTTACTTAACATGATTGCCCTGGAATAATTAATTTTGAAGTCCCTCCAATTACAATGTCAGTTTAATGAAGGAAATCAACATGTCCGTTTACTTTTCTATTTCTAGCTTTTAGTCTGTACTTTACATACGGTGTGTACCAGTAAATGTTTATTAAGTTACTTTGCTGTTCCCTCCAATTACAATCTTCCTCCATTCTCTGCCCTAGTTCCCTTCACTTAGCCAATCTTTGTCATCTTTTAAGACTCACTCAAACATCACTCACTCAGAAAGCCTTCCCTGTTGTCCCTGGCCACCCCACCTCTGGGATCCTATGGCTCCTTGTATATTTTCATTTTATAAATGTTATCATACTACCATATAATATTGTTTTTTTCTGAGTACCTATATTCCTAAACTGTGAAACCTTTAAGGAGAAGAATTGTGTATATACACTCAGAATTCATGTATATACACTCAGGGATTGACCATGGTAAGACTCAATAAATGTCTATTCAGTGAATAAGTTAGTGAGTAAACTGGGGTCATGCTTCACTTTGTAGATAAAGAAATCTACGCTCAGGGAGGGGAGATGATTTTCAGAATATCTCATGTTAGAATCCAACATCTTTTCACTTACCTCATTCTTCTTCTTGGCCCTAGCCAGTGAAATTCTAGGTAATTCCCGAGGCTCCTAGCTCACAGAACTTCCCCTATTCAACATCTTAGATGGTCACAGGCAAAAAAAATAAACTACCAGATTCAAGTTTTGTCTACTTTCTTTTACCTTTTTTCCCCACTTAGGGTAGAAATTCTAACAATATTTTTAGGATTAAAAGTGGGATGAACAAGGAGAAGAGCAAAAATAGTCTTGCATAATTTGCTGATGGAATAGCAAGCCCGGCATAATTGAGAACAGCCTGGGTTTTTAACATGCTTCAAATCTCCATGAATCAGGAGGCATTTGCACTTGCATGAGTGAAAATGTCAGGGAATGATTTTGAAAGGCCCTGTTTGAGGGTGAAATGTTTCTGTGTCTGAAATCCATTTTACTGAGCAAACTAGAGTAGTCATAAAGGCTAAGAGGTTTTCATTTCCATAATTTTACCAATTTTTTTTTTCAGGAAAAAGTAGAAAAATCCAAGCATATAAATTTGGATCTTCATAGCTCAGCAAGAAATATATTTTAAATAAGAGTTCCGACTACCCTGACAAAGAAAACTGACATCTCAGTGTGAGGCGTCATGAGACACCTTGTCCAGTCTCTTGGCTAGATTATTCCAAAACCTTGGAATTATGTCATGTTGCATACCATTTCTAACGTTGTAGGAAGCTCATTTTGCTTCCTGGATTCCTGAGAATAGTGAGTTCTTTTCCCAGTGAGTTCTTTGAACAAAACTTTATTGAACATCTTCCATGTGTGAAGGACTTCTTTAGAAACTAGGGACTGAGCAATGAACAAACCATATAGAAGTCTTTGCGTTCATGGGGTTAATATGCTATTAAAGGGAGACTGACCATATACAAAGAAATAATTAAGAAGTAAAGAATATTTCATCTTCATTAGATGAAGAAAGTAAAGCAGGAAATGATGGAAGAAAGCCTCTGGCATTGGAGGAAACGGAGTTATATTTTTAAATGCAAAGGTCAGAAAAGACTTCACCGAGGTGTCATTTGAGTGAAGAGCTAAAGGAAGTGAAATAGTGAAAAGTACCTCTTCTGAAATACCTACTATGCCCAATGGAGGGCACTTTACACAATAACTGGCAGTTGTTTAACAAAATTACTTTTGCAATCTCAAGGCCTTCAGTGTGCCTGGGTGGCTCAATGAGTTAAGTGGGTCCAACTCTTGTTTCAGCTCGGGTCATGATCTCAGGGTTGTGAGATTAAGCTCCCCCATGCCACAACGGTTCCACAATGGGTATGGAACCTGCTTAAGATTCTCTCTCCCTCTGCCCCTCCCCCTCAACAGGTGCGCGTGCTCCCCTCTCTCTTTCCAAAAAAAAAAAAAAAAAAAAAGAACAGTAACAGCAAGAAAAACCTCAAGGTCTTGAAAGACAAAAAGACAAAGGAATTGTTGCCAGGAGAGGGAGACTAAGACATGACAGTGAAATGTAAACTGGTAAATGGGATGGACCCTGGAACAGAAAATTGGGACTTAGTGGGCAAAGAGGTGAAATATCAATAAGTCAGTTACAGTATTATACCAGTATTAATTTCTTAGTTTTGGTTATTCTATTGTGGTCATGTTGGATATTAAGATGAAGGGAACCTGGGTGAAGGATAGATGGGAGCTCTGTACTTTTTCTGTAACTCTTCTCTAAGTCTTAATTATCTTACAGTAAGAAGGAAAACCAACTGTACATACTATGGGAAGAGACTTCTGAGAAGGATTAGCTATACAGAGGTTTCTAGTTTGAAGAGTCAAGGACACAGTGTGCCTGGATCCGAGTGAGCAATGAGGCAGACAAGTGGGACGTGTAAAGGGGGCAGAAGTGTGTAGGGCTCTTCAGGCCAGCTAAGGACTTTAACTTGTACTCTGAGTTTCACAAAAGCTGTTGGAACTTTTTGAGCGCAGAAATGTCACAGTCTGACTGAGATTTTAAGAGAGTCATCTGGCTGCTTTGTGGATAAGCTAACACAAAAAGTTGGGGGAGAAATCATGGTGGCTTGGACCAGGGTATAGGAATGGAGATAAATTAATGAATTGATAGACTATTGATTCTATCTATCGAACTAACAGTGGAGCTAACAGTTCTCTGTAAAGTTTAAAATTTGTGATTTTTTTCCATCTCTGGCTTGCCATGTTCTTCCATCTTAACTATATATGCATTATTTTCAAATTCTCAGTAAAATGGGGGAAGGACTTGATTTAGATAAGCATGGTTTTCTTCTAATTCTAGGAAATAGGGCTCCAATACTCACAATATACCTTTTTCTCTTATAATGGAGACAATTAATATGGATGATTCATTTACTTTAACGTATTAAGAACTTCATGGGTCCCCCTTCCTAGGAAATGTTTAAGAGGTTACCAGGCGATGATAAATGTTTATTTGACAGAATGAATAATGAATACTTTTGGACTGACACATCAGAGGGAGAAAGAGATTTGGCCATGAGGCTTTGCATGAAGCCTCTCTCCCTCCCTCCATTCTACTGTATCTCCATGAGTTTACTCATTGTGCACCCATGGAGGGCACTGCTAGCTTATTATTATTATTATTTTTTTTAAGATTTTATTTATTTATTTGACAGAGAGAGATCCCAAGCAAGCAGAGAGGCAGGCAGAGAGAGAGGAGGAAGCAGGCTCCCTGCTGAGCAGAGAGCCCGATGCGGGGCTTGATCCCAGGACCCTGAGATCATGACCTGAGCCGAAGGCAGCAGCTTAACCCACTGAGCCACCCAGGCGCCCCTTATTATTTTTTTTAATATCTATACCACCCTCAGTATCCACCATAGTTGCTGAGGAAAGGACACGCCCTTCCCGGAGAGCTCCAGCAATGACTATGTACGTTGGGTAACCAGGTCCTCCAAAGGGTCATATTTACCGGGGGTCCCTCCTTTATGTTGGCTGAGACTCAGCCAGATGGTCTCACAGTATGAGACAGTCCCTGGCTCACTCTTGTTTCTTTTTCAGTTTCCCAAGAATCACATCTACATTTTAGTCTGGAAGCTAACACAGTGCCCCCCGCCTTTTACCTCTTGCAAGCAACACCCCCGTAAACCTCTTGCATTCCTACCTCTGTTTCAGTGTCTTCTTCCCAGAAGATCTAATGCAAATACTGGACTTATTCCAAAAATCAATCCTATTTGCCATCTACCTCATCTGTCTTTTTTTTCATGATCTCATGTTCAATATATGATATAATTTCTGGCACATAGAGATATATTCAATAAATGTTTGTTTTACAGCATCCAGAGAACTTGGGTCCCAGTCTAGCTTTTCCCCAAGTATTATGTGTGACTCATCACTAGCTGTCCAACTATGATAAGGGGGTGGAAGTAGATCTTTTGAGTATCTTATCAGCCTGAAAACACCACATCCTTAGGGAAGAACTCATCTCTGTACATCCCTACACTTGTCTCCTGAGGAAACCAGGCCTAGCACCTCCAGAAGCTTAATCTGATTTGACAAGAGACTGAACCCACTACTAAGCATATTGAGCTGCCGACCTCCAGGGAAGAGATGTGGCAAAAGAGGCACTGCTGGCAGCATGAAATGGCACCATTTCATCATGAAATGGTCACTGCTGAGTTGGGCAATGGTAAAAGAGAAATCACAGCCAAGTCTTCCAGGGTAGGGATTGGCAGACTTTCTCTGAAAGGGGCTAGTTTGTAAGTATTTTAGGCATTCTGGCCACACATGGTTTCAGTTACACATTCTTTGTTAATTTTTATAGCCCTTGCAAAATAAAAAATGCATTCTTAAGCTTGGAGACCATACAAAAACAGATGTGGGTCTAATGTGACCACTGGGTCCTAGTTTGCCAACTCCTTTTCTAGATGGCCATTTTTCCTGTCTACAAAACAACATGGGGAAACACAAAAATGAATGACTATGGTGTCCTCTCTACATTTAATGCAAATTCATGGCTCCACCTGTACAGTTCTCTGAGCTGACAGAGTTCTGTCTATAGATAGCTTTTGTTCCCAAGATGACCCGATCTTACTAATTTCCAAACTAGCTCCTTAGGAAATTCTCATAAGTACCTTAGAGATTCATCAGGGAGGAATCAGATAAGAACCAAACCACTCTAACCCACAGCACCCAGAGGGCTGCTCTACGTATTCACTATAGTGGATTTCCATTCCACAGAACCTATTTTCTTTCTCTCTTTCCTTATGTTCTTCCTTCTTACCCTCCTTCCTCCTTCTCCTCCCTCCATCATTCCTTCTTTTTTTCCATAAAGTTTTTGAGTTAAGAATTTAAAGAAGAGGGGCGCCTGGGTGGCTCAGTGGGTTAAGCCGCTGCCTTTGGCTCAGGTCATGATCTCAGGGTCCTGGGATCGAGTCCCACATCGGGCTCTCTGCTCAGCAAGAAGCCTGCTTCCCTCTCTCTCTCTCTCTGCCTTCCTCTCCGTCTACTTGTGATCTCTCTCTGTCAAATAAATAAATAAAATCTTTAAAAAAAAAAAGAATTTAAAGAAGAAAAAAAAAGAATTTAAAAAAGATTTTTTTCTTGAATCACAAGTGAGATGAAGGAGCAAGTCCCTGAGACATTAACGACTAGAGAAAAAGCCAAAAAGTAGGGCAAGTAGGTCGGCTCTGGAATCAGGCCCTCCTGACTTCTGATTTGAACCATGTCCCTTCTGCAGCTGTAATAAATGACTTACCTTCACCCAGGCTCAGCTTCATCTCCCCTTGGGGATTACTGTTTTTCCCTCACAACCTTTACATGAGGATTAAAGAATCAATGCTCATTCGAGTGTTTGGCACACACTGGCTGCCTCATCATCCCTTTGGTGGCCTGTATGGCCCAGACGAGACGCCCTCCCCAACTCACAATTACAGCACATATGTGTTTTATGTGTAAGCTAAGCTAAGAACACAAGAGGTCAGGCAAAGTGATGTGAAATCCTACAAAACCTCATCATCGACACACATTTTCTAACAACTCCCACAGACTCCATATTCTCATGATTAGAAAAACTTGTTCTTATATGCTGGATATTGGAGGGGCAGGAGGACAGGACACTACATTTTGAAGCTCCTCTCTCCTGTCCTGTAATAGATCTACAAAAGATCCCAGATTAAGGCATTTGACCTTCAAAGTCCCCAGGCAAGTGTGAATCACGTAATGATGTCAGAAACATCGATCTGTGAGAGCCACTGCTATCTATGCAGAGTTTTGCCCTTTGCATGACTCAATGGGCCTCGTGTTTTTTTCTCTTCTGATAAAGTTGATAAAGTTCCTCATTTTCTGGCTTTAAGTATTTGTCTATTATCCTTCTGTGGAAGGATACACAGGACTCAGCAGTCTTCACTGAATTTGAACATCTGCCTGGATGCTGGGAGACTATAGCCTGTTTGGTACACTATGTTAATCACACAGAAATACAAAACAAGAGGGACAGGAGAGTAACAGACTCTTAAAACACAGAGAGCAGGCAGCAGGAGAGAGAGGGAGAAGACCTGAGGATCAATGGAAGCATCAGATTTTTAATTCAGAGAATCTTTCAGTTTAGTAAAAATTATGCTTAATGGCAGAGGGATGTTGGCCTATGTGACGTGGGAAGTTCATAGGATAAGTCTTCTTTCTCACAGCATCCCTTAGAACCCAAGGAATGTTTGGTCACTAGATATGGATAATGAAAGGATTCCCTGCCTTCTGATTTCACTTTTATCCACACAGCTTCTGAGAGGTGGTAAATGAGCCAGCATCCCTAACTAAAGAAACTGTTCTCTGGCAACTAGTGTGGCACCATTTCTTAGAGCATCCCAATGACTGAGAGAGGATCCACTTGACTGAAGGAAACAATATGACTTCTCTGATTACCTACTCCATTCTTAGTGGGGAAGTGAAGAGATGACCTGGGCCAGAAAGCTCAGAAGCAGAGACTGAGTCCATGGAGAATGGACTTTTGGCGAACAGTCAAGGTCAGTCCCAAGTCACTCTTACTTCTTTTTGTCTTACATTACCAGATGACCCTAATTCACTACAACATATTTGATACCCCAGAAATATTGATCAGGTTCATTTTTACATACCTACAAATATAGGAAAGGGGATCAGTATTTAAATGACTTACCAATGGTGAGAGCTGGATCTAAGGTCTTCAGTTTGAGCTCAAGGCAACTAGAATTCTATGAGTTCCTTGAACACTGTGAATGATTGACATTTAGCTGCACAGTGAATGGGGAGCATGATGGTTGGAGTCGTTCCTCCAACATGACTCCTTTCTATCCCTTCAACTGGAATTTTATGAGGGTAATAGGAGATAATTTATGTCAAGAGCTTAACCCAGGACTGCACTCAAGGAGGTACTTAAAAATTAATCATTATTGGACATCTGGGTGGCTCAGTCGGTTAAACATCTGTCTTTGGCTCAGGTCATGATCCCAGGGTCCTGGAATTGGAGTCCCTCTTTGGATTCACTGCTCAGCAGAGAGTCTGCTTCTCTCTCTGGCCCTCCCCCTGGTCATGCTTTTTCTCTCTATCTCTCTGGCAAAAATAAACAACTAAAATCTTTTAAAAATTAGTCATTATTACTTTATTTTTCTCAAATTTTTTCATTGCTCTAAGTTTTCAGTTACTCATAATAGCTACCAAACAAAACCACCACCCATATGAAGAGCCAAGATGACTACCCCCCAAATAATCTAGAATGTCATGAGAAGTGAGTTTGACAAGATTAAACACATTTTTATTTAAGATGTTTCCTTTAATGTTAGTATTTTGGTGCCATTTAGGTATGAGCATAACTGTTACACAAAAAATAAAATAAAATTGCAGAATGCCAAAGTTTCATAACTTTATAAATGTACATTTCATGGGATGAATATTCTGATAAATTTCAGTGGAAAAGTATGGGTAGTGTTTGTTGCTTAAAGACACCCCTCATTTTAGACAAGGAAGAGCTACTGGAATCAGACAAGTCACCAGCAGCCATAAGGAGTTTAGCAACTTCTTGCTGACCACTGCAACATTTCTGTGGTTCTTATTTACCATTAAAGTGTTTTCTAAGTATATTTTCCTATCCATTTCTTTGTGTTTAATTTTTAATTTGGACCATTAAACCCCTGGGACAGAGGGTGAATCTTAAAAACTGCCTTTTAAACACCCTGTCCCATCTTTTCATGGTTAATTTCTCATTGCTGCCTGGGGCTCATTTGTGCTTTATCTAGAATTAGCCCATTAAAATGGCATGGACTTTGGTGGTACTAATACGAAGTATATATTATTCTGGTGTAGCTGTCCCTTTATAGAATTCTGATAGACAGTTGAACTTTTTAGTGCTTCCCACAAAATGGGTTGTGTTTGCCTTTGTAGCCCTCTTGTACAGCCTCTTAGCAATATGTCAATTCTGTCTCTCTTGACATTCCTGACCTGTACTGTATCACGCTAAATTGATGACCAGCACATTTACTTTGACAATTGGAGTGAAACAAAGTCAAGAGACCCAAATCCATGTGCATGGTTGAGCCGAAACTAACAAATTTTAATTTGTCTTGTTTATCTGCTTGTCACCTAGAGTTCTAGGTTGTATTTCTGAAGGAAGATCTTTCTATAAGAAACTTTAAAAATAAAGCCTACAAGCCATTGAAATATCTTCTACTTAACCAAAGTTAGTTAGAACAAAACAGAAAACCAAACTTACATTAATATTACCTGTTTAGAACTATAAAAGTATTTCACATGTACAAAAAAACAAACAAACAACTCTTTCTTATCTAAATAAATGGCAACCAGTTTCCAAATGACATTTTTTCCCTTTACTTCTTATCACTCCGATGAACAACTGCAATCCTACTACCAACAAGACTTACTGGATCTGGCTTCAAAACACACTGCATCATCAGTACACTTCTCTTTGTATCTATTGTTACCATCTTAGTGTAAACCCTATTGTCCGTTACCTAGAACATTGCAATAATCTCTAAAATTTCTCCTTGCTTCCTCTCTTGCCCCTAAGACTAACTTTCTATATAGCAACCAAGATGATATCCTAAAAATGTAATTCATACTATTATCTTCCCTTGCTTAAAATATTCCAGTGGGTCCCATTATAATTTGAACAGAATTCAACTTTAATATGTGAACTACAAGGGTCTCAATGATTTGGCCTCTGCCTACATCTTTAACGTCTTCTCTAACACTTTCATGCTTTCTATGCTTCAACCACTCTGACCTTCCCATTGTCATCGAGCCCACTTGCTCAACTTAGACCTCAAGTCAAAATGAGAAATAGACAAGACTACTTAACTGATGCTCTAACTGAAACCCACTGTTCTCCTTTCTCTCTTTTTCTTTCTTTCTTTCTTTCTTTTCTTTTTTTCTTTTTTTAAGATTTTATTTATTGGGGATGGGTGGCTCAATTGGTTAAGCGAATGCCTTTGGTCTCAGGTCATGATCAAGACCTGCATCAGGCTCCCTGCTAAGCTTCTCCCTCTACCTCTGCCTGCTACTCCTCCACCCTGTGCACTTTCTCTCTCTCTCCCTGTCAAATAAATAATTTTTTTTAAAAAACTTTAAAAATATTTTATTTATTGAAGAGAGAGGCAAGATGGCATAGGAGTAGTGGACTGAAATGACATCAGGTCGCAGGAGTTCAGCTAGATAGTTATCAACCGTTCTGAACACCTACAAACTCAACAGGAGATCGAAGAGAAGAATAGCAGCAATTCTAGAAACAGAAAATCGACCACTTTCTGGAAACTAGGATGTGCGGGGAAGTGAATCCAATGTGACAGGAAGATAGACCGAGGGGGTAGAGGCCAGCTCCTGGCAAGGTGCAAAGCAACAGAGCACAAAATCGGAACTTTTAGAAGTTTGCTCCACTGAGGGATGTGGCTCCAGAGGCTAAGTGGGGGGTAGAGCCCTTGCAGGGGTAGTATGGTCTTGGGACCTGCAGGGTCACTGAAAGACCGAGGGAGGCTGAGTGTGGCAGAGCTCACTGGCATCAGACCATGGAAACTGGCTACAGAGACAGAGCCAAGAAGTGAGCTCTCAGCTTGGGGTTACCTTAAACTGTGATCCGTGGCACAGTCGGACCATTGCTCTTTGAGCAGGTACCCAAGTGGCAGATCCGGGGAGACTCACCTTCCTCCTCTGGAGACAGAATCTGCTGGGTTTGGAGACTCCAAATGGGGGCGTGCGTCAGAGACAGAATTGCTTGGTCACAGGCCAGGTGAGCGTGGAGCACAGCTGGAGACTAGGGAGATGGGAGGGATTGAGCACTTTTCTCCGAAGGCGCACTGAGGAGTGGGGCCCTGAGCTCTCGGCTCCTCCGGGATGGAGACTGGGAGGCTGCCATTTTCATTTCCATCCTCCAAAGTGGTACAGAGAGTGTTCAGGGAACAAAAGTTCCCAAGCGTGAACCTGAGCAGGTTACTTAGCCTGACCCCTGGCAAGGGTGGTGCAATTCTGCCTCGGGCAAAGACATTTGAGAATCACTATAACAGGCCCCTCCCCCAGAAGATCAGCAAGAACATCCAGCCAAGACCAAGCTCACTGATCAAGGAAAACAGCAGAACTCTAGAGACAGGGGAAAGTAATGCATGGAATTCATGGCTTTCTCCTCATGATCCTTTAGTCTTGCAAAGTTAAATTAAATTTAAAATTTTTTTTCTTATTCTAATTTTTTTAACTTTTCCTCTTTCCTCTTTTAACATGTTTTAATTAGTTTATCTTAACAATATCTTTCCAAAAAATTTTTTTAAACCTACATTATTATAGTCATATTTTATCCTTCATTATATTTAACCTTATTTTTTGTACACATAAAGGATTTTTTTTTTTCTAAAAATTTTGGGATACAATTTCTTCTAATAGATCAAAATAGACCCTAAATCTAGCACAGGGGTTTGTTCTAGTCTCCAGCCAGAGCACATTCTCTCCCCCCCACCCCGCTTTTTTTTCTTCTTTCTTTTTCCAACCAACTTATCTTACCAATTCTTTTTTAGAAATTTTTTTTTAAATTTTCATCTTTACAGTCATATTCCATCCCTTCATTGTGTTTACCCTTATTTTTCTATATATATAAAAGTTTTCCCTTCTTTAAAATTTTGGGAGGTCGTTTCTTCTAGGAGACCAAAATACACCCAAAATCAAGTGGGTGGCTATTCACCAATCTAATTATTGAATTAATCTATTCACCAATCTAATTTATATATATGTATATATATATTTTTTATTTTAAATTTCTTTTTACTCCTTTTCTTCTCCCCCTGGTTTGGGGTCTTTTCTGATTTGGTTAGCATACATTTTTCTGGGGTCTTTGCCACCCTTTTAGTATCTTATTCTCTCATTCAAATATTCTTATCTGGATAAAATGACAAGGTGGAAAAATTCACCACAAAAAAAAAAAAAAAAAGAACAACAGGCAGTACCTATGGCTAGGGACCTAATCAATACAGACATTGGTAATGTGTCAGATCTAGAGTTCAGAATGACGATTCTGAAGGTGCTAGCTGGGCTCGAAAAAGGCATGGAGGATATATAAGAAACACTGTCTGGAGAAATAAAATCCCTTTCTGGAGAAATAAAAGAACTAAAATCTAATCAAGCTGAAATAAAAAAAAAGAATTAATGAGGTATAATCAAGAATGGAGGCTCTTACTGCTAGGAAAAATGAGGCAGAACAGAGAATTAGTGACATAGAAGACCAAATGATGGGGAATAAAGAAGCTGAGCAAAAGACAGACAAACAACTATGGGACCATGTGGGAAGAATTCAAGAGATAAGTGAAACCATAAGACAAAACAATATTAGAATAATTGGAATTCCAGAAGAAGAAGAAATAGAGGGGCAGAAGGTATTTTGGAGCAATATAACAGAGAATTTCCCTAATATGCAAAGGGAACAAGCATCAAAATCCAGGAGGCACAGAGAACCCCCACAAAATCAATAAGAATGGGACCACACCCATCACCTAATAGTAAAACTTACTAGTCTTAGAGATAAAGAGAAAATACTGAAAGTAGTTCGGGACAAGAAGTCTTTAACATACACAGTGGTAAAAATATTAGATTGGCAGCAGACTTATCCACAGAGACCTGGCAGGCCAGAAAGAACTGGCATGATATATTCAGAGCACTAAATGAGAAAAACATGCAGCCAAGAATACTATATCCAGCTAGGCTATCATTGAAAATAGAATGAGAGATAAAAAGCTTCCAGGACAAACAAAAATTAAAAGAATTTGCAAACACCAAACCAGCCCTACAGGAAATATTGAAAGAGGTCCTCTAAGCAAAGAGAGAGCCTAAAAGTAGTAGACCAGAAAGGAACAGAGACAACATATAGTAACAGTCACCTTACAGGCAATAAAATGGCACTAAATTCATATCTTTTAAGTTACCCTGAATGTAAATGGGCTAAATGCCCCCAATCAAAAGATACAGGGTATCAGAATGGATAAAAACCCAAAACCCATCAATATGCTGTCTGCAAGAAACTCATTTTAGACTCGAAGACACCTCCAGATTTAAAGTGAGGGGGTGGAAAACAATTTACCATGCTAACGGACATCAAAAGAAAGCTGGGGTGGCAATCCTTATATCAGATCAATTAGACTTTAAGCCAAAGACTATAATAAGAGATGAGGAAGGACACTACATGATACTCAAAGGGTCTGTCCAACAAGATCTAACAATTTTTAATATCTATGCCCCTAACATGGGAGCAGCCAACTGTATAAACCAATTAATAACAAAATCAAAGAAACACATCAACAATAATAAAATAGTAGTAGGGGACTTTAACACCCCCCCCTCACTGAAATGGACAGATCATCCAAGCAAAAGATCAACAAGGAAATAAAGGCCTTAAATGACACACTTGACCAGATAGACATCTCAGACAAATCAATCAATGTGATATAATACATTAATAAAAGAAAGAACAAGAACCATATGATACTCACAATAGATGCTGAAAAAGCATTTGACAAAGTACAGCATCCTTTCTTGAACAAAACTCTTCAAAGTGTAGAGATAGAGGGCACATTCCTCAATATCATCAAAGCCATCTATGCGAATATCATTCTCAATGGGGAAAAGCTGAGAGCTTTTCCACTAAGATCAGGAACACAGCAGGGATGTCCACTATCACCACTGCTATTCAACATAGTACTAGAAGTCCTAGCCTCAGCAATCAGACAACAAAAAGAAATTAAAGGCATCCGAATTGGCAAAGAAGAGGTCAAACTCTCACTCTTTGTAGGTGATATGATACTTTATGTGGAAAACCCAAAAGACTCCACTCCAAAACTGCTAGAACTTGTACAGGAATTCAGTAAAGTGTCAGGATATAAAATCAATGCACAGAAATCAGTTGCATTTCTCTACACCAACAACAAGACAGAAGAGAAATTAAAGAGTTAATCCCATTTACAACTGCACCCAAAACATAAGATACCTAGGAATAACCCTAACCCAAGAAGCAAAGAATCTGTACTCAGAAAACTATAAAGTACTCATGAGGAAAGTGAGGAAGACACAAAGAAATGGAAAAATATTCCATGCTCATGGATTGGAAGAACAAATATTGTAAAAACATCTATGCTACCTAAAGCAATCTACATGTTTAATGCAATCCCTAACAAAATACCATCAATTGTTTTCAAATAAATGGAACAAGTAATCCTAAAATTCATATGGAACCAGAAAAGACCCTGAAGAGCCAGAGGAATGTTGAAAAAGAAAGCCAAAGTTGGTGGCATCACAATTTCAGACTTTAAGCTCTATTACAAAGCTGTCATCATCAAGATAGTATGGTACTGGCACGAAAACAGACACATAGATCAAGGGAACAGAATAGAGAGCCCAGAAATAGTCCCTCAACTCTATGGTCAGCTAATCTTTGACAAAGCAGGGAAGAATATCCAATGGAAAAAAGACAGTCTCTTCAACAAAGTGTGTTGGGAAAATTGGACAGCCACATGCAGAAGAACGAAACTGGACCATTTCCTTACACCACACACAAAAATAGACTCAAATGGATGAAAGACTCAATGTGAGACAGGAATCCATCAAAATCCTTGGGGAGAACACAGGCAGCAACCTCTTCGACCTCAACTGCAGCAACTTCTTCCTAGAAACATCAACAAAGGCAAGGGAAGCAAGGGCAAAATGAACTATTGGGACTTCGTCAAGATCAAAAGCTTTTGCACAGCAAAGGAAACAGTTGACAAAACCAAAGACTACTGACAGAATAGGAGAAGATATTTGCAAATGACATATCAGATAAAGGGCTAGTATCCAAAATCTATAAAGAACTTATCAAACTCAACAGCCAAAGAACAAATAATCCAATCAAGAAATGGGCAGAGGACATAAACAGACATTTCTGCAAAGACAACATCCAGATGGCCAACAGACACATGAAAAAAATGCTCAACATCACTCGGAATCAAGGAAATACAAATCAAAACCACAATGAGATACCACCTCACACCAGTCAGAATGGCTAAAATTAACAAGTGAGGAAACAACAGATGTTGGTGAGGATGCGGAGAAAGGGGAACCCTCCTACAGTGTCGATGGGAATACAAGCTGGTGCAGCCACTCTGGAAACGGCATGAAGGTTCCTCAAAAAGTAAAATAGAGCTACCCTACAACCCGGAAATCACCCTACTGGATATTTACCCTAAAGATACAAATGTAGTGATTCGAAGGGGCACATGCACCTGAATGTTTATAGCAGCAATTTCCACAACAGCCAAACTATGGAAAGAACCTAGATCCAATCAACAGATGAATGGATAAAGAAGAGTGGTACACACACACACATACACACACACACACAGACATACAATGAAATACTATGCAGCCATCAAAAGAAATGAAATCTTGCCATTTGCAATGATGTGGATGGAACTAGAGGGTATTATGCTGAGCGAAATAAGTCAATCAGAGAAAGACAATTATTATATTATCTCCCAGATATGAGGAAGTTGAGAGGCAGAGTGGGGGGTTTGCAGGGTAGGGAAGGAAAAAAATCAAACAAGATGGGAGCAGGAGGGAGACAAAACCATAAAAGACTAAATCTCACAAAACAAACTGAGGATTGCTCAGGGGAGTGGGGAGGATGGTTGGAGAGGGTGGTTGGGTTAGGGACATTGGGGAGGGTATGTGAAATGGTGAGTGCTGTGATGTGTGTAAACCAGACAATTCACAGATCTGTACCCCTGGGGCAAATAATACATTTTATGTTAAGAAAAATAATGAATAAATAAAATAAAGTAAATATTTTATTTATTTATTTGACAGAGAGATCAGGAGAGCACAGCAGGGGGAGCAGTAGATGGAGAGTGAGAAGCAGACTCCCTGCAGAACAGGGAACCCAAGAAGGGCTTGATCCCAGGAAGCTGGGATCATGAGCTGAGCTGAAGGTAGACACTTCACCATCTGAGCCACCCAGAAGCCTCCATTGTTCTTATTTCTTATTGTACTTTCTTGAGGCATAGAGGAAGATGTTTTGCAATGTCACAGTGTTTGAACCACCAGGCCAGAAAAGCCCTGATAACAATGGAATGCCCAGACAACCACATGCCACTTCCCTGCTCATGATCGTGGGCTGAACACATATGACCTCCACCCATGATCACGTGCTCCCTGCCTGCTCTCTTGCATGTACCTCCCCCAGTCTCTCCCTAGAACACTGTAGGTGTCCATCTTGCTGGTAGAGAGGACGGTTGTTAAGACTTGAGCCTGTCACCTCCCCCAGCTGGAACAAATTTCTCCCTTTCTCTTTTCCAAACCCTCCTCTCTTGAGCTGTTCTTGCCATGAATTTATCTGAGTTCATTGGGCAACAATGTTGGCAAACCCAACCAGGAGCTGTGCTTCTGATTTGTCCACCCTCCTTGGGATTCACGACTCAGAGCAGTGTGCCCCAACACTGCCAGGGCTCACCTGTTGTTTCCAGAGTTAGCAGCTCAGTGATAGATGGATCAGGAACATCATCATTAGGCAACTCTGGAACTATTCCCATTTCATAGTCATTTATTACAAAAATGTTCTCCCCTTATCTCTTCACGTGGCTCCTCTTCATTCATACCTCATCTCAGAGATGTCTTCACCGAAATACTCCCCCCAAAGTAGCCCCCTTCACTCCAGTCATCCTCCATCATATGAGTGTGATAAACTGAAATATTGGGCCCAAATATTCATCTTCCCTGCACCTCTTTGTTTCCAAAGCTTCATCTTCAGGCAGGATTTCTCTCTGCTCCTTGACTTTGGCATGTCCATATGCGTTTTTTGGCCAATAGTATATGGGTATAAGAGCTTATCCTTTCCAAATACAAAACCTAAAATACCTCCCTTGTTTTTACTTACTTTTTTGTGCCTCTGGCATTGAAAGACAGAGCTATGCCAGTCCCTAGAGCCTGAAGCCACGCTATTGCAATGAACCCATTCGAATTACCTGAACCCCAGACCAATCCCAGATAAAAACAAATTCTCTACAATCTACTCAATTTGGGGTTGATTTCTTGTACATTTTTATTGTTGCAACTTACAAGGAAGTTATTTTTTCATAGCACTTACATTTTAAAGTTACTTTCATGAGTGCCTGAGTGGCTCAGTAGTTAAGCATCTGCCTTTGGCTCAGATCATGATCCCAGGGTTCTGGGATCGAGCCCTGCATAGGGCTCCTTGCTCAGTGGGAAGCTGCCTTCTCCCTCTCCCACTCCCCTGCTTGTGTTCCCTCTCTCGCGTCTCTCTCTGTCAAATAAATAAAATCTTTAAAAAAATAAAGTTACTTTCATTTACTTTTTTTTTTCCTATTTATATGTCTTTACCATTACCAGAATAGAAATTTCATAGAAGTAGGAATCTTATCCGACTTATTTGCCCTGAACCCATAATAGAATAAATAGTGCTTGGTACAAGAGTCATGTACTAGATGTTCAATAAATCTTTGCAGAAATAAGCAATGAATTGTTGAAATAGTTTTACTGAAGGGCCTAATTAACAATGGAGAAATAAGGGGAAACTGAAAAAAAAAATCACATGGCCATGGTAAAGAGGGTAATTAGAGTATAAAACTCTGAAAGGAAAGTTAAAATCTATTGATCCCAATTTTCCTATTAACAGTTAGGCTTAAAATATCAAATATATGAGGTTACATAGAAGCAAAAGGTACAACGTTAGTAGAATGCAGAGATGATTTCCACGTATTGTTAACGCGATATGATAAAAACCCTCAGATCCGAACTTGAACAAAACTGAATTCTCAGGACTAACTATCTACATCTAAATGCTCCCAGTGCCATCACATCTCCCAAATGATGTATTCACTGAGGTTTTGTAGAATATTTATCAGTTTCCAACTCAAACTGCCTTAAGGAACAAAAAAAATGGAATTTTTCATATTTTAAAAATATCTATAAGAAGATTAAATCTCAGGAAGAGTATGATTTAGCATTTCAAGAATTACAATGAGGGCCCATTTCATTGTTTCCTGTCTAGGCTTCCCTTTCTGTAGTTAGCGCCATCCTAAGACCAACTTCCCTCATTGTCATCAGGGGAATGCCAAGAGCTCCCGAGACTACCTGATTTATGTTTCTTGGTCTATGTCAAACTTCTTCTCTATTTCTCCAGCCTTTGAACGTAAGTCCTGGCTTCTGCTCTGACTTAACCATCTTAGCCATATGGCCAACACCGAACTGATCACTGTGGCCAAAAAAATGCTATGTACGAATTGGCTTATTTTGGGTAGTATTATCATACCTGAAGACAGAGGTAATTAATTTCACTGAAAACATAGAGCCTTTAGTGTGTGTACAGTTGGGGGTTGGGGGGAGACAGTCACAGGCAGCTCCCAAGGCCCTGCCATCTTCCTCCTTACTGATTGTATCTCCTCCGCTGTGAGCCTGACCCGCCACCGCACCTTACTGGGAACTCTACTCAGCCAGTTTCAGTTCCCATCCCATCAGCTCCAGAATGTACCCTGTCTATGTTTTCCTTTTATGCTTGTGTGACTTTGAGATCTAAATTGCCTTTTTCCTTTAGATAGAAGCTGTAGCCAGCAGAATAAAGACCCCTCCAAAGATATTCATGTCCTAATATCTAGAACCTGTGAACTGTTAACATTACCAGCTGACTTTGAGATAGGGGGATTGTCCTGGATTATCCAAGGGGGACCCATGAAATCACAAGAGTCCATAAAAGTAGAAGAGGGGGACAGAAGAGTTAGAGAGACATTTGAAGAACACTTTTGGTTTTAGAAGTCAAGGAATGGGGTGGCATCCAGGTGCCGGGAAAAGTAAACAGGCGGAGTCTCTCCTAGAAGCTCCCAAAGGAATAAGCCACGCTGACGCCTTGACTTTAGCCCCACTGAGACTCATTTTGAACTTCTGGCCTCTGGAACTGTAAGATAATAAATTTGAGTTGTTCAATATAATTGTGGTAATTTATTACAGAAGCAGTAGGAAATTAAAACAGAAACAAATATACTCTAATCTATTTTTCCTTTTGCCCTTGTGAGAAACGGGCTTGAGACGGAAGATGACTGCAAGGAGAAGCAGAAGGTAACCAGCAAAAGCAGCGGTTCATTGGATCTCTCCTTCTGAACCTCTCCTAAAATCTTGCCAGGAAGTTACCACAATCATCTCATCTGGTCAGACACTGGCCTTCGGAATCTAGTCCTCTGCTGCTGCTTCTTGCCTCCAGGTTGTGTTTGTGCCAATATTTGGGCCTTTCCTACCTAATCTGGGCTCTTGCCAGACATACTGGTTGCCAATCATGGCATTACCTCTTGCAAGCTGAGTGTCTTTAGGTAAGTCATTTAACCATTCTGGTCTCAGTTTCTTCACCTTCAAAAGGGGGCTAATAATAGTGTTTATCTGAACGAAGGTGTATCAGTTTGCTAGGGCTGCTAGAACAGAGCACCATAGGCTAAATGGTTTAAACAAGTGAAATTTATTTTGTTGTAGTCTGGAAGCTAGAAGTTCAAGGTCAAGTTGTTAGGAGGATTTTCTTCTAAGGCCTCTTTGGCTTGTAAGCCGGCAGTCTTCTCTGTGTCCCCTTATAGTCTTTCTTCTGTGTGTGTGTGTGTGTGTGTGTGTGTGTATTCCTGGTGACATGTGCCCCAGTTTTTTCATATAAGAATATCAGTCATAATGGATTAGGGTCTACCTTAAAGAACCCATTTTAAATTAATCACATCTTTACAGACCTTATCTCTGAATACAGTCACATTCCAAGGTACTGGCGGTGAGGACTTCAACCAATACATTTTAGAAGGACATTAATCGGGGCACCTGGGTGGCTCAGTTGTTAAGTGTCTGCCTTTAGCTCAGGTCATGATCCCAGGGTCCTGGGATCAAGCCCCTCATAGAGCTCCCTGCTCAGCGGGGAGCCTGTTTCTCCCTCTCCTACTCCCCCTGCCTGTGTTCCCTCTCTGTGTCTCTGTCAAGTAAATAAAAACCTTAAAAAAAAAAATAAAAGGACACTAATCAGGCCATAATAGAGGGATTTTAAGAGTGACAAGATATGATCAATCAGAAGACCCTAGCAGAATGCCTAGCTCACTGTACATCCTAGCCTTTACATTATTATTTTCTTTCATGGCAAGGCTTTTGTTTTTGTTAAGCAGCACGTTTATCCACTACAGTCTTTTTTTTTTTTTTTTTAATTTGAGAGAGCGAGAGAGAGTGAGAGAGAACAGGAGGATGGAGTAGAGAGAGAAGCAGGCTCCCCACTGAGCAGGGAACCTGATGTGGGACTCCATCCCAGGAATCCCAGGACTCTGAGATCATGACCTGAGCTAAAGGCAGATGCTTAACAGACTGAGCCACCCAGGCATCCCCACTCCAGTCTTTGCAAGGGAAACACTTGAAGTGTGAAAGCTAGAACCTCTTAAAAACTGGGGGGTTGGGGAAACGACTAAGATCAATGGCCAAGAGGCTGGGACATAACACACCTGTTTCTGGGATTCAATTTCACTGTCTTAGAAACACCTGGTTTTTTAGCTGTCTTATACAAAACACGTGTGTTTGTTTTCTGCAAGCCCAACTCATTTACAACACATTGAGAGAAACACCCTTCAGAAGCAGGTATGTGAAACACAGCTCATGGTGCACTCCCAGCTCCACAGCCACTCCCAGGTCTGAGAGATTTCCTAGACCTCAAGGTAGCCAAACTGAAAATCTAACTACTTAGTTTCCGGTAAAGACAGATAAGACAGATGTACACTGATGTCACAGAATTTGATTCCAGTTGACATTTAGGGAATTTGATGAAAAAAAAAAACTATTAATGATGCTAACACTAATAATGCCACATTACCACTAGCAGTAGTCTTAAATGTAGACACTGTGTGTAGTGACTGATGTATATTATTTAACTCATTCATCCAACACATATTTCCTGAATGGTTATTATGTGCCCAACTCTCTTCTGGTTCGTGGAGGATACTGCAGTAAATAAACAAATGAAATTCATTCCATCAGGGAGTTTATGTATTAGTGGGTAATGAAAGACAGTAAATATAAATATACATATTTATATTATATACATATTTAAATTTTATATCTTTCATATTTATTCACATAAACCCATTTGGGTTATAAATATATGTAGTGTGTCAGCTGATGTGAAGTCAGACAGAGAAAGTGAGTTGAGGAATGCTATAATCCTATAGAGGGTAGAGGAAGGAGGATCACTGAGAAGACTCTTTGGGGCAGACCTAAACGAGGTAAGGGCATGAGCCATGAAGATGCCACGGAGGAGAACATTCCAGGGAGAAGGGACAACATTTCAAAGAATCTGAGGTGGTAATATGTCTACTGTGCTCTGTAATTGGTACATGTATGATATCTAAAAGAAGGCTACATCAGAGGTAATGGGAACACACCAAATAGGAAAGGTATTATCAGACCTTGTAAGGACTTTTTATTTTATGGAGATGGAGAGTCAAAGGATTCTGAATAGGAATGTGATATGACCTGATGAGTATAAAAATATCACCCTGGGGCTCTACTGAAATTCTAGAGGGGCAGACAGGGTGTTTGAATCCAACCTGCTTAACACCAATACTTCCATTTTTACAATTTACATTACTTTTACGATGTTCTCTGTGCTGTGGAAACACTGAGGATGAATAAGTCTTTATTCAGGTGTTGAAGCTGTCAACCTCGTTACTCAGGTCTGCCTTTTAGTCATCCTACCAAAAAGTTTTTGAGCTCAGTCCATGGGAGTTCAGACTGACTGACTTTCATTCTGTGACTGAGCCATTTCTTCATTCATTTTAAAAATAACTTCAACAACTGTTTGATGAGGATGAAGAAGGACACGCAAGCACACACCACCAAAATCTGAGGATTGCTCTTGAGAACTACATAATGTCACGCTATCTGTACTTGTATACATTTTGTCTACATACTTGACAATGGCCAAAAGGACTGTATGATAAAATTGCACAGTGGAATTCTACTGACATTGACCACTTCCTACTGGTTACTGTGGCAATTTCCTCCTTCTCTTCCTCGGTTCTAATCATTATGATGACACATCATATGTGATGACACATAAACTCTCTTTAGGCAATCTTATTCTATTCAAAGATATTAAATATCACAAAGACCCAGTAATGCCTAAATGCTAAGTCTCCAACTCCTATGTCTGGCTCAGACCACTGCTCTGAACTTTGTTTTGTAGTTATCTAATTACTTGACATTTTGTCATGCATGTTTAAGAGGCATCGCAAACACAGCATGTCCAAAGAAGACTCTTGATTTCCAAATCTGTTCTTCATCTGTGGACTCCATCTATTTCCTTGCCCCAGTTCCTCTTTTTCCCTCACACCTAATGTCTAATGCTTATCAAATCCTTCCTCATCCACCTTCAACTTACAACCCCAGACTGGTGTTTCTTTCTATCTCCATCACAGCCATCTTCATTCACAACCCTGCCAGCCATCATCTTGACTATTGCAATAAACCTCTTCACCACGTTTTTGTCTTCCATCCTTACTTAATATAGTTATTTTCCATTCATCAACTACAGTGATATGTTAAAAACAAATTCTGAAAGGCAACAACTGAAAAAAAAAGACAAAATTCTGTGTGGATGAAAATGCAAAACACCTGGAACTCAGACACTGCTCATGAGAATGCAAAGTGATGACACTACTCTGACATTTGTACATATACTTGTCATTCACACTAGTAATCCTACTTCTCTGTATTCACCCAAGTGAAATGAAAGCATATGTTCACACAAAAACCTGTATGAGGACCTTTAAAGCAGATTACTTGGTACATAGGGGAAAAACTCGGGAAAAACTGGGAAACGGGTAAATTGTGATACATGTATTTAACAGCATACAATTCATAGTAAACAAATTACTGATGCTCTCAACAACATGGATGAATTTCAAATGCATTACGCTAGGTGAAAGACATCAGACTCAAAGGCTACATACTGTATAATGCCATAATAGGACATTCTGAAAAGGCCAAACGATAGTGGTGATACAAAGATTTAGTGGGGGTGGCGATTACTACAAGGGAAAACAGTCCTTTCTTTTGGGTGGTTGAACGGCTGCCTATCTTGATTATGGTGGTGATGACATGATCACCTGTGTTATGTCAAAATAAGCAGAACTATACACTTTTCAAGAAGGTAAATTTGTGGGTAGACTACACCTTAACTATTAAAATGGGGAAAATGTTACATTCAATTCCCTGTCTATTTTTTTTTAATTTCCTGTTTAAAACACCACAGGGAATTCCCATTAGAATCAGACCAAAATCCAAGGTCCTCATGTACATAACCAGCTCAAACCTACTCTCAGACCTCCTCTTGCTGTTCTGAGAAGATACGAAGTAGTTCTCATGTCAGGACATTTACATTTTGTACCCTATGCTGGGAAAGTCTTTCCCTAGATTTTTCTATGGCTCACAACTTACTGAATGTAGCTTATCTCCTCAAATGTCCACCCTGGTTTCTCAAGCTAAACAACATTGTCTGGCCTCTTCCTCTGTAGTACCTAACACAATTTAGTGTTTTTCCTAAATAAATTCTTTACTTGACTAGAATCTAAGTCCCACTAGAGGAGGGACTCAGTCTAATTTGACTGACCATGGCTATTCCCCCAGCTCTGAGAGGTAAAGAAGTAACACATATTGTTAATACATGTTTGTTGAATACGGGATACGTAATTTGATGACTATTTGGAGACCCTACAATCACACCAGAATATTTGCCTAGGTACCTGTAAAATAACTACTAAATTGATAAACACTGTCTGGTCTGTTTCCCAGGGTGCTGACATAGAATTGAAGCATACATGAAACCCCATTTTTCACACACAAGCTGACTGGTTATTCAGGAATATAGAGAGAGTTACCTGGAAAGTCTGCTGACAATTCTCAAAACTTTTTTTTTTCTTTTTTTTGAGTTCTCAGTACTTTATTATTGGTTCTTGTCTACCTTCCTGAATGAATTCTAGGAACGCAAGAACAAAGCAAAACCAATTTACCTCACAGGAATGTACAGATGCATAATAAATTAGACATTGGCTGGGGTTTTTTGTGTTTTTTTTTTTCAAAAATGAAACACTGTTTCAGTTTTTCCCCTTCAGTCTGACTTCACTGATTCTATAATTGGTTTCCTCAGATTCACTGATTGTGGTATAATGAGGCTATGGCTAATACTGATGGTCATGTGCACACAGGCACCAGCTGAAGAGTTTAAGCATTCCTGAGATGTGTACGGATGTTATTTAGCTACATATTTATAGCTAATACATACAGAGCAATTCTTACTCAACGCCACATTTATAACCTTGATGAGATTCAGAGTCCCGCTGCCCCCGCCTTTTTTTTAAAGCGCTCAATTTCACAAATCCTAAACAAATCAAGAAAGCCAACCCGGAAAACACACATATAATTATATTAAAATTGGTAAGGAAAAGAATAAAATAGTCTGTAATTGGTAATTCATATCTTTGGTAGGTAAATAACACTAAGTGGGCAAGGATGCTAAAGATAAACTCTTCCTTTTTACTCTAGACAACTAAATTATTTAGAAACTGCTTTATTCATCAAATGAACAGAAACAAACGTGAGCTGATGTGAATTATCTACAGGTCTGAATTCACAGTGCTATACCGGAATTAGATTTTATGGAGGGTGAAGTCCATAATTGAACATTGGTACACTACCCCTTCCATCCAGGCTGGGTAGAGGTAAAAAGGGATGCAGGTTAATTGGCTGAGCTCAGTTAACTAGCCAGAGAACCTCTAGGACATTAGAGAATAAAAATCATTCTATGAATAGTTGTGTAAGACTGTTATTTCCAAACTCAATGCTCAGCTAATATCCAATTAACTGGCAAGTTACTTTAGATCTCCAAGTATCCCCTCTGGATCAAGGGGAGAAAAAAGGAGAAATACTGACTTCATTTCTTTCTAGTATTTATTCATTGCTGTAGCCAGGAATGTATTCATTTTTAAATAGGGTTATAGTTTGCTTGATTAGTCTCTACATGATGCCAAACCTATGAATAAAACCTGAAAATTATTTCCAAAATATACTGTATTTTCTGTGACTACTTGCAGATGAACATACCATTACATGATAATTGAGGGCTATTTGAGCTTCTGGGTGTTATCCCATTTGGCTCTTTTCCCACCAGTGGGGGCACTAAATTTTGACTTATTTACCATTGGCCCTCATTTGTACTTCTACCATCTCGGGTTAATGGTACCATAAACAACTGCACTTTAGGGTCAGCTCAAACTCTCTCCTAACTCAAATCAAGTTTATTTCTTCTACTCTTGGCCTTGTTTTGAAATCTTGGTGAGGAAGATTTCCCCACTTCCCCATTAACTGATCTCTGATGCCAGGCACTACAGCACTACAGAAATCACTAAAGAGTGGCAATATCTCATTGAATCTTGACAATGCAGAGTGTAAATTATTTAGAAATATGGAAAGTGAGCACAACAGAGTTGTGTTTTCAGGGTACTAAACCCAAAGAAAAACAGAGTGGGGACACAAGTGCACTTCTGTCCACAGCCTCCCTTCCTATGATGCTTTCATATGACAAGTCTCAAGTCAGTCAACGAACTAATTAACCAGCATTTAAGGAGCTCCATGTGCTGGTTTAAGTAAAAATATTCAGGAACTGGATCTTTGGCTTTATTCAATCCTGCCTAATTCCATTCTTATTCATGTGCTCACCCACAGTTAATAAAAACTACTTAAGAAGCTTTCAAACCATTCTGAAACCTACTACACTGGTTGCTAATAAAGATGCAAAAATGAATAGTCATTGTTTTAAATGGATTTACTCAGTTGTTTGAATCTTTACCTTTCTTTGTCAGGCACATTGCTGGATTAGAACACAGGTGCTGAATTTCATTCACTTTGTATTAACCTCAAAGTTCAACCATCTAGTCTTTTCCCAATTAGTTTCAGGAAGCTGGCTGGCATTCTAGCTCTGAAAATTCTAATTTGGATAAAAGCTGAAAAACTCCCTCAGGAACGAAGGGGAAAATTGTACCAGGGGGATTTAACGTGAGGTAAAAGAAAATGCAGTCATCTTTACTATACTGGATTTTGTCCTCATACTCCTCAAATTCTATCAAATCCTAAAGCTGCACAAAAATATATGACATAATCTATGGGGCGCCTGGGTGGCTCAGTGGGTTAAAGCCTCTGCCTTCGGCTCAGGTCATGATCTCGGGGTCCTGGGATCGAGCCCCGCATCAGGTTCTCTGCTCTGCGGGGAGCCTGCTTCCCTCTCTCTCTGCCTGCCTCTCTGCCTACTTGTGATCTCTCTCTGTCAAATAAATAAATAAAATCTTTAAAAAAAAATATATATATATATATATGACATAATCTAATCTAAATATCTCATTTTCCAGAATAGGAAAACAGGATTGGGGTTCAGGGATAGGCGGTAGTATCCTTATCGCTCTCATTTTACACAGTTCACATGGCGAACCAGTGAAGGACTCAAATACTAGTATATATGGCAGTATTCTGCATTCATGTGTTTCTGGACGTGGCCTATTTATGAAATTTTAAGTCAAAAATCAAAAAGAATCATTTTAATACTAAGAATTCAATTGAGAAAAACAGAAACAACTATAGATGAAAACTTCCTTTTCTCACTACCCGTTTTTACCCACAGCCAACGTCTTAGCTGCCCATGATTGTTTTTATGTGGGGTAATTCAAATCTTCATTCCTCAAGGATCTCATCCATTGAAATTATGACTCTGATAGGTCACTTTGACCCTCTATTAACGTTTACCACTCTACTCTTCCACAGAGCTCAAAGGCATGGAAACATGCATGCAGGAACAAAATGCAAGTTTTGCAAACGGCCCTTTAGGCAAAATAATGAAAGGAACTTCTTGTATTTCAACCTCTAGGTTAGATGGAAAAGATTAAGAGGCACTGGTCACGGGTTCAAAGCATATACCACAACTTACAAGGTCAGCTTTCCTTCCCTCCTAAGCGTCATTATCCAGTCAGCTCTACAGCTGAGCCCTTAGGTAACTTTTCCACATTTCCCTCAGGTATGTTGTTTCTGGATGATGGGTGTACAGAGAGAAGTAAATCACAAGCACTGAGCTTATTGTTTGACTTCTTTTTGCTGTAAAGTAAGTTCTCCTGTGAGAAGCAATGATGTTGTATGAGACCATGATGGTGAAGAGAGTGTTAATAGATCCGTAAGGGTGGTGTTAGGAGAGACACTGTTAACTGTGGGGGCGGGTCATGTACTATGTGTTTATTTCAGTTGGGAAAAATCATGATGAAAGTGGTCTTGTGTGAGCAACCCGTCACTAGATAAACGGTGATATATCAGTACTGGTCTCTGTTGCTGGCAGGTTAGGCCCTCAGCACCACTGGCATCCAGTTCAGTCACAGTGAGGGAAATCCCAGGCAACGTCTCTGTCCACGGAGCCCTAGCCATTTTATTCATAACCCCCTTGATCAAGCACTAAATACTTGGGAAAAGACTATGCATGGTGTCCAGAGACAGTCATCTTCAACATCTTCAACAGTATGGAGATGATTCCATGAAGGCGATAGCCTTTGATCAGCACTCAGGTGAGATGTGTATATTCTCACACTCTATGCCTATCTCAAGGGGTCTATCTATAAACTATTCTCTAATCCTGTTTCTCCCAAGTCTCTGACCATCTTATCAAACTGTCAGCCACTGTTTAGGTATCGTTATAGACTGTATTTCAGCCTATCTCTCTTTCCGGAAAAAGTGTTCAGTAAAATGCACTGTTCCGTGTTCTGCTCACTGGAAATGTTTCCTTTCCATAGTATTGCTTAGGGCCACCGCTGAGTGGGGTTTTAATGCCACAGCTGGGTGTCTTTAGCCAATGGCAGCATATCATGCCATATACTGAGTAATGGAGCTCAATTTTTTTCCCTTAGTAATCTGATGGAGGAAAACCTCTATGAGACCATAGCTGT
Organism: Lutra lutra; assembly: GCF_902655055.1. NCBI lineage: Eukaryota > Metazoa > Chordata > Mammalia > Carnivora > Mustelidae > Lutra > Lutra lutra. The sequence continues at coordinate 83,254,986 of NC_062282.1, read as the reverse complement.
GTATTAATGGAGAGATGGCAATGTAGTAAGTGTAAATGCAAAGAAAGTCAGAGTCAATAGTTCACATAACTTGCTTGTACCTTTAAGGATATATCAGAGTGGCTTCTTACAGATACTACCTTCAGGGTCATGAGAAATAGAGCTTCTCAAAAAAAAAAAAGGAAAAATAGAGCTTATCTGCATGCTCAAATTTATGAGCACTAAACACCCAGTTAATGACTGGAAGGTCTGCTTAGGTTGCAGAATCAGATACAAGAATTATCCAACTATTACACATTCCTTTCTACCAGTTCCAGTAACTAGCAAGAACAATGTCTCAAAAGAAAAACAGTTTTATGATGTTTCTCTCCAACCTCTAGGTATCCGTATTATGATTATCCTATCAGGGTTTACCAGAAGCTCAGGAAAACATCCTGATAAGTAACACACACTTGAATACCTTAAGTCATCAAGCCTGATCCAATTGAAAACCCTTGTCTTTCCCTGGACTTCACTCTAAACAGCCAATCCTACAGATCATTTCATCAATGGACTGAAGAAACACTTTCAAAATGGTGGCTCTTTGTCTAGGATCTACAGACATCCTCTAGGTATCATGCCTCTTTCTTATTAATAGAACTAAAAGGTGTAGATGATATTTCAGGTTGGAGGGAGTAGATAGCCATGCCCTATACTCACTGAACCTCTAAAAATCTCAGAGAGATCAAAGAGCCCTGAATATTTTTATATTTTTATCTCTTACTCTGTGACACACATGTATCTTACCATATTATTACTGCTGAATAGATCTGATTGACATTATATCATCCATTTGCAGACCAATATGATGCCATGTGGGATAGCAAAATGAGTAAGATTCCTGCATGCTAGATTTTGACAAAAAGACAGATGAGACTGAACTAAGACCGTGAAATAAACTATTATCCCTATCAAGTGGAAGAAAACTATACCTGACTGACTTCGCTAATTGCTATAAAGCAAAAAGGCATTTGCCAGATCAATAGTTGCAAACTAGAGGCTAGAGTCTCTGTTGATTTACACTAATAAACAGACAATATTTGGAATAGCAGCTGAAGTTGAAGTCACTACCCGATTAAATCTATGAGAATCCAACCTAATTCTCTAAGACTTGTCTGTGGCAGAGGCCAAAAAGGTAAGCAAAATGTTGTAGGTATCACTACTCGATATTTTGTATCTTTGATACTGCCAATAATCTCTGTAATTTCTCTGGGAATGCAATACCTTGCTTTTGACTTCCTATTTTGTGATTGTATGTGTGCATGTTTTCTGGGTGGTGGGGCAGTTGTAGGGTTTCCCATTGGTCATTTCTACCATACTAGGTCTCACCCCCATAGGTCGGGAAGTGAAAGCAGGGATTCATATAACAATCAAGTATATATGCCCCTACTGTGTGTTCAGGAACTGAGAAATGACCACTGTCTGGCTTCCTAAACCCATTTGGCCCTCCAAGAAACGTACTAAAGAAAAAACTTTATTATCTAACTTGATAGTACTCTTTTGGTGAACTATAGTGGAAGTTTAATTCCTAAGTGATTAAAAGAGTCTCAAAGCCCATATGTCATCATTCCTCAAATATGTGTTTCCCTTTCCCTTGGAAATAGCTATAAGTCCCTTTGACAAAGGATGGGGGAAATATTTGACATACTGAGTCTTGGACTCCCTTTCATTCAAGTGATTCTGAATTTGTGAAATGGCTTATGTCTGAGAATGAGGGGAGGAAGTAGGTGGTAACTTATATTATTTTCAAAACCCTGTTTCCACAAGGGGAATAGAATGCTTGAGTTAGTTTTAACAGCACAATTTTTCTTCTATAGACATGTTTCATGGGAAGCCAAATGATCAAAATATTAGTTGGAGAGCATGGAGTCAGAATTGCCTCATGTTTAAATCTTCTTATAGTAACAGTATGAAATGGTTCCCACATTCAATATAATTACTTAAAGGACAACCTTCACAAAAAAGCCAGACATAGGTGTAAATGGCACGGATCCACTTATACATGGATTGTTTTCAATAACTATACTAGGAAAGTTTCTGCAGATTTAGGACTTCACAAAAGTCACAGACAAACTGCTTAGCATAGAAATCTTTTTAACATTAAGAAAAAGGTATGTCACAAATGAGTGAAATACATGTAGATACTCATCATTTACTATCAGAAAGTATGTACACATCTGGTATAAAAAGTTGAAATTTATCAACACTTCACATGTATCAGCATAGACCGTAACTATATGGTGCCCTCCAAAGTCAAAGATAAGGACAAATGTACTCACATGTTATTAAATAAAAAATGTATAAAATTAACTATATAATCAACTGTAGTACTACTGTAATCAGTACTCTGTAGATACTCCTGTTGCTAATGTGGTAGGTTCGACTGTTGTAAGGATTTGCTCAAAGCACTGTGTGACTCTAATTATCTCTGCCAGAGAATTTCGTCTCTCCAGTAAATGGTCTATGACCATGAAAAGTGATGTCTGGTGCTTCTTGTGTATTTCTCACTGTGTTTAATGCAATAATACTACAGACTGTGAATAACACCGTGAGACCCATATGAAGTGTCACTAGTGATGCTGGAGGTGCTCCCAAGAAGCAGAGAAAAGTTATGATATTACAAGTGGAATCATTTGCTCTGTATGGAACACTGAGGTCTGCAGTTGCACTCGTCCTCCACCTCAAGATAAATGAATCAAGACTTTTTCTTGAAAAAACAATGAAAAGGATATTTGTGAAGGTGTCACTGCAGCTATTCCAGCAAGTGCAAAATCCTTGCACTTGGTGCAAAATATTTTTTATCTTGTATCGAAAAGGTAGCTTTTATATGGGTGCAGGATTGCTACAAGAAAGGCGTACCTAGAGTCTAATATGATTAGAGAATAAGCCAGGTCCTTATGTGACAGCTCAAATCAAGAATAAAGTGCAGGATCTAAAGCTGGAGAATTTAACGCTAGCAAAGGATGGTTTGAAATTTTAGAAAAAGAGTTGGCTTAAAAAAAAAGTCAAGATAGCAGGAAAAGCAGCTTCTGCTGACCAAGAGGCAGCAGACAAGTTCCCAGATGCCATAAAGAAAATCATTGAGAAAGGATATCTGCCTGCAACAGGTTATTAATGCAGTGAAAGTACCCTATTTGGGGGGAAAAAATACTGGAGAGGACATTTATTAGGAAGAGAAGCAAGCACAGGATTGAAGGCAGGAAAGGATAGGCTAACTCTACTGTTTTGTGCAAAGGCAGTTGGGTTTATGATCAGAGCTGTCCTTATCTACAAAGCTGCTAAGTGTCCAGCCTTGATAGGAAAAGATAGACACCAACTGCCAGTCTTCTGGTTGTATAATGGGAAGGCAGAGACAACAAGAATCCTTTCTCTGCATTGCTTCCATTGATGTTTTGTCCCTGGAGACAGGAAGTACCTTGTCAGCAAGGAACTGCCTTTTATAGTGCGCGCGCACGCACCCCCCCCCCCCACATATGGTCCTTGACCGATCAGAATCCCATTAATTCAACACCAAAGGTGTTGGTCCATTTGTCCCCAAAACAGTATCTGCAATTTAGCATCTAGATCAGCAGATCACAAGAACCTTTAAGGCTTATTACAGAACGCATTCTGTGGAAGGGATTGTCAACATTATGGGAAAGAACACTGGCAGTGAGAACATCATGAAAATCTGGTAATCCTCCACCAATGAAGACGCCAACAGTGTTATAGAAAAGCCATTGGGACGCCTGGGTGGCTCAGTGGGACGCCTGGGTGGCTCAATGGGCGCCTGGGTGGCTCAGTTGGTTAAGCAGCTGCCTTCGGCTCAGGTCATGATCCCAGCCTCCTGGGATCGAGTCCCACATTGGGCTCCTTGCTCAGCAGGGAGCCTGCTTCTCCCTCTGCCTCTGCTGCCACTCTATCTGCCTGTGCTCACTCTTTCTGTCAAATAAATAAATAAAATATTTTAAAAATAAATAAAAAAATAAAATAAAAGCCATGAAGGCCGTCAAGCACAATACAATAAATTCCTGTTGGAGAAAACTGTCTAGATTTTGTGCATGACTTTACAGGATTTTTAACAGACACAATCAAGGAGATTAGGAAAGGGATTGCGGATATGAGGGGAAAAATGATGGCAAAGGGTTCCATGATATGGATCCTGTAGAAGTTCAAGAGCTAACAGACACCACACACTTGCTGGACTTGTTTTAACCTAACAGTGTCTAGTCCTGAATTAGGAATATGCTGGAGATGAGTGCTTCTGAAGCAGTGCCAGACAATGAGGAAGAAGACACAGAAGAAGCAGTGCCAGGAAAACAAACTGACAGTTGATAATAGGAGTAGAAAAGTTCTGATTATTCAAACTACTTTGGACTTCTTTTAAGACATGGACTTTTTTTTTTTAAGGATTTTATTTATTTGAGAGAGATGGCACAAGAGAGACCGAGCACAAAGAGGGGTGAAGGGCAGAGGGAGATGGATAAGCAGACTCCCTGCTGAGCAAGGAACCCAATGAGGGGCTGGATCCCAGGACCCTGGGATCATGACCTGAGCCGAAGGCTTCACTGACTGACCACCCAGGTGCCTCAAGACATGGACCCTTTATGATACAGGCACTGAACTAAACAAACAGTGGAAGAAGGATTGGAACTCTACAGAAACATTTTGAGAGAAATGAAAAGCAAAAGTCAGGCAGAAATTATAAGGTAGTTCCATCAAGTTACACTGAGTGCCTCTCCTGCCTCCTCTTCTCCATCCTCCACCTCCGCAGCCCCGAGATGGCAAGACCTACCCCTCTTCTTTCCCCTCCTCGGCCTCCTGAAAATAAAACCAACAAGGAGGAAGACCTTTGTGGTGATCCATATCCACTTAATGAATAGGAAATAATCATCAGGTTGTATAGTTAATGAACTTAGTTAATAAACGTAGAGTCTTCATGTGGAAATCTACTCACCCTACTGCAAGAACCATAGGACATCGTCACCTAAGTATTCAGTGTGTAGAACATCAAGGGCAGGACTTGGATGGAAGTGGATAGCCTATCCAGACACAGGCATAAGATGAGTGACAAGTCAATATAAAATTGTTATATGTGTTATATATGTGCTAGTTTTGTTACTGCTTTAGAACTTTGCTTTCAAAGAATTACATTACCATACAATATGTCTCTGTGGTAATTGGAGCAACTGGGTATCAACCTATCATCACAAATGATTTTTAAAAATGTAACAATGTTTCCAGTACTGTATTATAAATATAACTATAATATTATATGCCATAAAATTTTTATGATACATTCATTAGTGTATAGGCTAGGCTACCATGAAGCACATGTATTGGTCCCATTAGGCTACCATAAGGCAATCATATTGCTGCTTCTTTGCTATCAATGCATGGATCATTACATAAATAAATAAATATGAATTTCTTTTTTATATTATCTTTTCATTTTTGTCGTGTGTTGTTGTTAATATGTGTAATCTACAGTGTTTTGTATCATGTAAGTCAATATTGATGTAGGTACTGACAGTTTATTTTGTAAACAAATGATGTAAAGTTTAGTATCAATAAATACAGTACACTACTGCAAATGTATTTTCTCTCCCTTATGATTTTAATATTTTCTCCTCCAGCCTACTTTATCATAAAAATACAGTATATAATACATACACAAAATATGTGTTAATCAACTGTTTATGTTATCTGTAGGACCTCCAGTCACCAATAGGCCATTAGCAGTTAACTTCTGGGGAGTGAAACATTACATGTAGATTTTCAACTGTGCAGATATCAGGGTTCCTAACCTCTGCATTGCTCAAAGGTCAACTTTGAGGATATAAAGTATCCTCCCTAGCCTCATACTTTTACAGACAGGGCTCATTGTGGGTATTGATGAAAGATTTCTTGATAATCCCTCATGTCTGGCGAATCTTTGTTTTGATCTCATTTACTTTTTCAGACCAAGTCATAGATGCATTTTTTATTGTTGTTCTTATTATTAGTTGCTTTTTGTTTTAAGATTTTATTTATTTATTTGACAGAGAGAGATCACAAGTAGGCCGAGAAGCAGGCAGAGAGAGAGGGGGAAGCAGGCTCCCTGCCAAGCAGAGAGCCCAATGCAGGGCTCGATCCCAGGACCCTGAGTTCATGACCTGAGCTGAAGGCAGAGGCTTAACCCACTGAGCCACCCAGGCGCCCTATTATTTGCTTTTACCTAACATTTTCTAGTCCTGAATTAGGAATATGAAGAAAACTTTTATTCAAACTGTTAGACACAATCATGTTAATTTGCTGCCACAAATGTATCACTGAACTAATAGGGTACTTTCATGACTTTAAAGAATCATTTCTAATTTAGGGTGGAGTGTGGAGGAGAGACACCTCACTGTAGCTTTCATTACCACCAACAGTCATCATTAGCTAAATCTGGACTAGTAAGTATCTAATACTGACTGAACACAGTATTTATGAGAATTATGCATCAAAAATTTTCCTTTCATAGAGTAGGTGAAACCAATCTCAGGACTTCACAGTCTCAGGATAATTTTTCTCTTTCTCCAAGTTTATAGAACAAAGTTTGTCAGACTTAAAAATGGATGAAGGTAGAATGAAATCCACATCTTCACAGTTGATCTATAATAATGGTGATATGCACTTTGTGCAAACCTATTAAAATGAATAATGGTGCCCTGACACACCATTCAAGTCATTTTGCTATGGGAAATCATTCATCAAAAATGCATATATATCTGGAATTCAATTAATCATCTCATACAATTGGTTAGTCTCTTGCAATTTTTATTCTAATACCTTTTTTCTTTGAATAAAATGTAGTTGTCACTGGAAAATATCAAACCAGCACTTCTTAACAAATACATATGGATTTGTAATTAAACCCAATAAAATCTACAGTGAAGCATAAAAAGTAAAGAGCTAAAATCCAATTAAAGTTATTATGGGAAATAATACTAGGTTACTTTTGGGCAGAGCACAACACATTCTGGTTTTTAACAAAAAGCATTATTAGGGGTTTTAACAATGAAATGTAACATGAGATTTAATGGTGTATTTAGTGAATAGCTGATGGCAAGAAAAGTGTAGGAGCTATTAGAAAATTCCAATGGTGACCTAATATGCTTTATTAAAATAGGCATGTTACATGTTGACTTAAAATACCTTATAAATCTAAAAAAGGACAGGGTGGCTGGAGTAAAGCAGTGTCTACTGATGCTGGTAGTGTACAGCTGAATAAGAGGAAGTCCACAGAATTTCAAGGTTTAAAGATGTTTTTTTGCAAATGATCAAATGTTGCTGCCAAGAGAATAAGAGATCAAAAATAGTACTTAGTTTGAGGAATCTGACAGTGACTGATCTTATTTTCTCTGTTCTTTTTCATATGATATAACCCTGATGCCAGTTGGACTCATGGAACTATGCAATTAACTTATAAATAAGTGGTACACTGATGTCAACTACCATTTACATGAAATTCTGATGATACTACTAACTGCTTCAGTCTTCCTCTTGATTTGCCTAGAATATACCGGACACAAATTCATACAATCAAAAGGAGAAACTTGGGCCCATCTTGTCCCAATGCTATCCTTGCAACAATATAATCTCTTTGATGCACTTGTACACATAATTAGTTTTTCTCCTATATAAATGATGCTATAAGAAGAATTATGGTATATAAAAGTTTTTATACTACCAGTAGTATTTTTCATAGAATTAGAACAACCCTAAAATTTGCATGGAACCACCAAGGACCCAAAAGCCAAAGAAATTTTGAGAAAAAAGAACACAGCTGAAGGTATTATAATCCCAGATTTCAAGAGGATTTCAAGATATTCTATATCTTACATGCAATAAAGCAATAATAATCAAAACAGTATGGTACTAGCACAGAAAGAGACACAAAGATCAATGGAACAAAACAGAGAGTGCAGAAATCAACCCATGCTTGTATGGCAAACAGATTCATGGCAAGAGGCACGAAGACAGAGTGGGGAAAGACAGTCTCTTCAGTAAATGGTACCAAAAACCTTGGCAGCTACATGACACTGGAGCACTTTCTTATATCATACTTAAAAATAAACTCAAAATGGATCAATGATCTAAACTTAAGGCAGAAAACCATAAAACTCCTAGAAAAAAATGTAAGCCAAAATCTCTTTGACATTCCCCTTAGCAATGCTTCACTAGATATGTCACCTCAGGCTAATGAAACCAAAGCAAAAACTATAGGGACTACACCAAAATAAAAAGTGTTAGCACGGTGAAAGGAACCATCAACAAAATAAAAAGGCAACCTTCTCAACAGGAGAAAATATTTGCAAATGATACATCTGGTAACTAGTTAAAATCCAAAACATATTAAAAAATTATACAACTCAATACACACACAAAAATCCAGTTAAAAAATCAGCAAAGCACCTGAACAGATATTTTTTCAAAGAAGACATACTATGGTTGACAGACACTTGAAAAGATGCTCAACATCACTAATCATCAGGGAAATGCAAATCAAACCACAATGGTATCATCTCATTCCAGTCAGAATGGCTAGTATCAAAAAGACAAAATAACAAGTGTTGGTAAGGATGTGGAGAAAAGGGAACACTTGTGTACTTCTGGTGGAACTGTAAATTGGTGAAGCCACTATGTAAAACAGTATGAGGTTTCCTCAAAGAGTTAAAAATAGAAATATCATATGATCCAGTCATTCTATTACTGAATATTTGCCCAAGAAGATAAAACTCTTATTTGAAAGGATAAATGCACCTCCATGTTTATTGCAGCATTATTTGTAATACCTGAGACACAGAAGCAATCCATGTGTCCAACAACTAATGAATGGATAAAGAAGATGTGGTATCCATATACAATGGGATGTTACCCAGACATAAGAAGAATGGGATCGTGCCATTTGTGACAACACGGATGGAACCTAGAGGGTATTATGCTAAAGTGAAATAAGACAGAGAGACAGGCAAAGACAAACACCATACAATTTCACTTCTATGTAGAGTCTAAAGAACAAAACAAACAAAAAGCAGGATGAGATCCATAAATACAAGGAGCTCATGGTGGTGAGAAACAAGTGAAAGAGGAAGAGGAGGTATAGGCTTCCAGTTACGGAATGAATAACTCACAGGGACGAAAGAGGCGGCACTGGGAATCAAGTGAATGACCCCATAAAAAGGTTATATGGAGACAGATGGTAGCTATGACTGTGATAATCACGACATACAGAACTGCTGAATCACTATGCTGTTCACCTGCAATGAATGTAATGAGGGTCGACTATATTGCAATAGAAAAAAAAAAAAAAAAGAGGGGCGCCTGAGTGGCTCAGTGGGTTAAGCCGCTGCCTTCGGCTCGGGTCATGATCCCAGGTCCTGGGTTCGAGCCCCGCATCGGGCTTTCTGCTCAGCAGGGAGCCTGCTTCCTCCTCTCTCTCTGCCTGCCTCTCTGCCTACTTGTGATTTCTCTCTGTCAAATAAATAAATAAAATCTTTAAAAAAAAAAAAGAGAGAGAGAGAAAGTTCGTATATTCAATGGCATGTAATTACTCCAGTTTTGTATTCTGCTCCAGAAAAAAATATACGCTCAGGCAAGATGTTGTTTGAAATGACTCTTCCAACGAACTACGGAGATAGATGTATTTAAAATGAACTCAGCGGGGTCTCTGGGTGGCTCAGTTTGTTAAGTGTCTGCCTTCGGCTCAGGTCATGATCCCAGGGTCCTGGGATTGAGTCCTGCATTGGGCTCTCTGCTCAGCAGGGAGTCTGCTTCTCCCTCTGAACCTCCCTTTCTCGTGCTCTCTCTCTCTCTCAAATAAATAAATAAAATCTTAATAAATAAATAAATTAATTAATTAAATAAAATGAACTCAGTAAGAAGCACATAAGATCCCAAATAGGAATTACATTCATCCATATCCCCTTTCTGTCCTCATCCACAATTTTCTAAAATAGCCATTATGTGAAAAAAACTAAAATACATTGTATTAGTTCCCTACTGTGACTATAATAAATTATTACAAATTTAGTAGGGTAAAAAGATGCAAATGTATTATCTTATAAATTCCAGTCGTCAGAAGTCCTAAAATCAAGGTGTCAGTAGGGCTTTATTATATAAACAGAGGCCCTAGGGAAGAATCTATTACCCAGCCCTTCTCAGCTTCAAGACGCTGCCTATACTGCTTGGCTCATGTGTCCTCCCTCCATCTTCAAACCCCAGAGCAGAGCATCTTGCAATGTCTTTCTCCCAGTCACTGTTTTTCTGTCTCTGTCTCTGTCTCTCTTTCTTCTGTTTCCACTGCCATAACTCCATCTCTGATTCTCCTGTCATCATGTATCCTTCTTTGACTTGACCTATTTAGCTCTCTCTTACAAATCCCCTTGGACCTGCACAAATAATGCAGGATCATCTCCCCACACGAAGCCCATGAATTTCATTATATCTGCAAAGTCTCCTATACTATGGAAGATAACAGTCACAGGGCTGAGGATTAGGATATGGATTTTGGGGGGTAAAGAGCATTATTCGACCTACCCAACAAATTCAAGATACAATTTGTTTTGTTTTCCCTTTCTGTTTACTTGGGAAAACTGCCCAAGTTTCACTCATGTCTTGTACTTTCTGGGCAAGACCGATACTACATTGTGACAGTGGTCCATTAATGAAACAAAATTGTATCACCATTTGTATGCGCTAAGCACTGAGGAAAGAACTGGAGTCACTGATGAATATGGAAGGGAGATCCATGCTGTCAAGGTCTTTACAGTATATTCAGGAAAAAAAGCCAAGTAAAGAGACAATTGTGTTACAGTTTACTAAGTACTTTGGGATCAACAAGGTTGGATGCCTAACCACAGACTTAAGAAACCAGGGTCGCCTGCATGGTTGAGGTGCACCAAGGTTGAATCTTTAAAGATAAGCAGAAAAAAGGGATTATGGGGAGCACTGGAAGCAGAGAGAACAGCATGTACAGAGACATAAATCCAAGGCAGAGTAGAGTGCCTTTGAAGATGTAAAGATACTTCTAGAATGTAGCCAGTAGGAAAGAAGTGAGAAGAGAGGCTAATATACAGTCGTTAAGGACCAGTCATTAAGAATTTGAGGTGAAGCATTATGTAGTTACATTTTTATTTCATGAAGACTCTTCTGGTTACACTACAGAAAATTTACTACAGAAATTAAACAAGATTTGGGACAGAGAGCAAGTTCAAAAGACTTTTTTGCTGCAGTCCCTTATTCCTGGTAAATGTCTAGAAATCATTTTTTAGGTTCTCTCTGGAGTTTTATTGTGAATCCCCCTCCCACTCAACATTTAAATGACTTACTTTCTGGGGCGCCTGGGTGAATCAGTGGGTTAAGCCTCTGCCTTCGGCTCAGGTCATGATCTCAGGGTCCTGGGATCGAGTCCTACATCCCGCTCTCTGCTCAGCAGGGAGCCTGCTTCCTCCTCTCTCTCTGCCTGCCTCTCTGTCTACTTGTGATCTCTCTCTTTGTCAAATAAAGAAATTTTTTAAAAAATCTTAAAAAAAAAAAGATTTAAATGACTTACTTTCCATGAAGTGCCAGCCTCTTTCCTGCTCTAGGGCCCTGGTGCAAGGTCTACTCTCTGCTGGAATGCTTTTCCCCCTCTCTTAACTTGGGAAGCTCCTGATCCTTATCACTTACTCTCAGAAGTCATTCTTTCAAATAACTCTGCCTGGAACTCCCAAACAGGGCAAGGCTTCTGTTATCTATTCTCATCATGCCTGACACATTTTTGGTGATATTCATTATACATGCAATTAATTTTTATTGTCTTCCAGCCTGATATATCGTAAATCTCATGTAGGCAGAGGAACCAAGAGGTGGCTGTTTCCCCAGGGCCTTGCACTGCACATGCATTCAACAGGTATTTGCTAAGGGAATGAAGCAAAGAAAGAATATAAAAATACAATGAATGAAATGGAATGATCTGGACCACAGACCAGTATTTCTTTGGTTAAAATTACAGAAGTGAGAATTCATAGTACAATAACAGTTGGCTTCTATTCATTAAAATTATTACAGCTCCATAATTTAAAACAAAGTTTTTTTTTTAAGTACATTGTGCAAACATAAAATGTACATATCATAAATGTGTCCCCTGATGAACTGTCCTGAGTGGAGCAGATTCCTCTAACTAGCATCCAGATAAAAAAGTAACAATATCGGGGCGCCTGGGTGGCTCAGTGTGTTAAAAAGCCTCTGCCTTTGGCTCAGGTCATGATCTCAGGGTCATGTGAGATCGAGTCCCACATCGGGCTCTCTACTCAGCAGGGAGCCTGCCTCCTCCTCTCTCTCTGCCTGCCTCTCTGCCTACTTGTGATCTCTGTCAAATAAATAAATAAAATCTTAAAAAAAAAAAAAGTAAAAATATTGTCAGTCTTTCAGAGGCATCCTTCCCATGTCCATTTAGTTACTACCCTACGCCTGAAAGAACAACTTCTGCCCTGACTTCTAACCATATTTCTCAGCTTTGTCTGTTATTTCTTGCTTTCTTTTTTTCCTATAGAAGGAATTATTCTGTCTACATTTTCAGTATGTCTGGTTTTTTTTTTTTTTCTCACTGTCACTGTTTTAATATTTAACAACATAACTATAATCTACCTTTTTAAAAACATTTACTGAGACATAATTCACACACTACAAAATTCACTGATATAAAGAATATAATTCAATGACTATCTTTAGAGCATACATGTCCTTTCAAGAAGAAATCCTATACCCATCAGCAATTGCTTCTCATTCCCCTCCACATCCCACCCACTACACCTATGGAAACATTAACATACTTTTTGTTTCTAGAGACCGATATAGACCCATACAAATGGAATCATTTGTGACTGGCTACTTTAGCACTCCTTTTTGGTGCCAAATTTTCTACTGTATGGAAATTCCACACTCGATCACCTCATTCTTTGATGAACATTTACTTGTTTCCAACTTTTTGGCTCTTATCAATAATGCTACTGTGAACAACCTCACACAAAATTTTGTGTGGATGCATGTTTTCAATTTTCTTGGAAATGCAACTAGAGAAAAAATTGCTGTGTCATATAATAACTTTATGTTTAATCTTGAGGGACTGCCAGCATTTTTACCAAGTGACTGTAGCATTTTATCTTAGCACCAGAGAAGTGGGAGAGTTCTGACTTTTCTTCATCTTTACCAGCAACAATTTTGTTTTATTAGTAGTAAAGTCCTCCTAGTGGGTATGAAACAGGATCTCCTTGTAATTTTGATCTGCATTTTCTTAATGACTAGTAACATTGAACATCCCTTAAGGGGCTTATTGGCCAGTTATATATCTTTTTTTTTCTCTTTTTTAAAGAAATGCTTGTTAAATACATTGCTTGCATTTGAATTGGAATTTATTTCTTTTTTGGTCTTTTTTAATGTGTTGTAAGAGGATACTGAAATGAGCTATGTCATGAACAAATATTTTCTCCCCTCCTGAGAGGTCTCTTTTCATATTCTTCATAGTGTACGCACTTAGACTACTCTTTCCTTGCTTTCTTTTAGTCTGAGTGCCTGGGGTTACCCCTGGGTCATTTTAAGCCACTTATTGGTCAAATAAGTCACACTCCTTTAAACAACTGGATTTTCACCCTTTACCATTTGAGGTCTCTGTGACTTAGCGGGCTATTTTTCACAGTTCATGAAGTGTGCATTGTTTTGCTTCGGGTTCAGCCAGGGATTAGGGCTTGAAGGTTTCCTCTCTGATCTTTCTTGAGAGGGTACAGCCTGGACATGGACACAGTCTTCCAGAACCACAAGGATGAGTGTGATTTGTTTTTAAGCCTGGATTTCTAGAAGTTGCCCCTGGTTAGTGTAGCTTATAGTTCAGTCAGTGTTTGGTCAGAGGTTTAAGCCCAACCTGACAGTAAGATTTCTATTCGGTTTTGATGAGTCTATGGGCAGCTTTCAAATCTGGCCACATCCTGATATTAATGTTCCTGTGTGCATTCAGCCTCGTGCCTTCCAGGACATCCTCCCTGACCCCTACAGTTGCTATGATCCATGGGGTCTTCTTAGCTTTCCCTTTCCCTGGTTTTCTTCGTGACTTATGGATGTCCTACTGGATGTCCTACTGTTTTGCTTGTATCGTGAAGCCAACATCCTCCTCTTATTATTTCTGCCAAAATTATATGTTTGTTGATAACTTACTTATTCATGGAGTTCTCAACATTTCATTCCAAGTCAAGTCAGTTCCCTCAAGGAGAACCGAGGAGCTCTTCTTCCTTAGGCCCTGACTTTTTCCCTGGGCAGAAACCTATACCCATGCAGTAGAGCTGGACATGGTGACTTGCTTTCTTGGAATGACCCTCTACTCTGTGTGCGAACACTGTAGTGATGGCAGCCCCTAAGCGTCTCACCTCTACCTCCCATCACAGAACATTTATCCTGTAAGCAAGTTGGGGCAGGACAATCAAGGTCCCATTATTCTTGACCTGCTGCGCTGAGTAGAGCTTATGTCCTATAAGTGAGACTTACCTATAAGATAGGTAAGACCCTATGACCTCTGCCATCCATGTTTGCCTGTAACGAAGCTTCTGCAATGGAGCACTGATGGGGACCAGCAAGGCTGGGAGGAGGAAAGAAAACTCAGGTCTTTTAGCCTCTACCTACCTGAAATAGAGCACCTGGGGTAGCTTCCTCAACACTAGCTGGAGAGATGTGTAAAGAAAAGTCTTAGGGGTGCCTGGGTGGCTCAGTGGGTTAAGCCTCTGCCTTTGGCTCAGGTCATGATCCCAGGGTCCTGGGATCGAGCCCCGCATCGGGTTCTCTGCTCAGCAGGGAGCCTGCTTCTCCTCTTTCTCTGCCTGCCTCTCTGCCTACTTGTGATCTCTCTCTTTGTCCAATAATAAATAAAATCTTAAAAAAAAAGGCTTAATGCATAGCTCTGATTGTTTTGAGATTTGTAGATCTTCATGAACGGATTTTGTTTTTTTCATTTACTGTGTGGCCCTTGCACATTTCCCCAAGACTTTAAATGATTGCTTGTTTTAAAATGCTTCATTAATTAAATTGCTGTTTTGCTGGAATAGATTCCATCCAGCTCCTTACTTCACCCTTCTGGAACTCCACCCCCTGCCCCCTCCAGCCACACCCCTGCCCTCCACAATTAGTTGATACTCATTGTTATTTGCTGAATGTTATATAACAACTTGTCGTTCCACTGGGTATATACACCAAAATGTATTTGCTCATTTTATGTTGATAGACATTTAGGTAATTTCCAGTTTGCGGTATTGTAAACTGTACACTAATACAGTATATTCATGTGTTTTGCTGAAAATTCTTGTCTTTACACATTCGTGTTAGATACATACATAGGTGTGGAACTGCTGGTCAAGTTATGCATATGTTTAACATTAGTGGATACAGCTTAATAGTTTTCTCAAGTTGTTGTACCAATTTACACTCCCACCAAAAGTTTATGAAAACTCTGGATGTTCCATGTCTTCACTGATAATTGGTGGTTTTTTTGTCTTTTTCATTTGTCATTCTTGTGTGTGTTCAGGAAAGTACTGCATTTTGTCTCTCATTTACATTTCTCTGATGACTAACAAAAGTTGACCACATTTTTATTTTCACGTTTTTATTGACTACTAGGATTTTTCTCTTTGTGAATTATGAACTATATGTTGGGGGTTTTTGGGGTTTTTTTGGTCCACTTTTCTACTGGAGTGTCTGTCTTATTTATTTATTTATTAATATATACTCTGTCCATATTCTGAATATACTATTATTTTTTAAAATTAAATAAGGAGTCTGATAGATATAGTAGATATAGATAGATATAGCTTGAGAAGATATTAAGAAAATTTCAAGGGGCACCTGGGTGGGCTCAGTGGGTTAAGGCTCTGTCTTCAGCTTAGGTCATGATCTCGGGGTCCTGGGATGGAGCCCCACATCAGGCTCTCTGCCTAGCAGGGAGCCTGCTTCTCCCTCTCTCACTGCCTGCCTCTCTACCTACTTGTGATCTCTCTGTCAAATAAATAAATAAATCTTTAAAAAAAAAAAAAGAAAGAAAAGAAAAATCCTTGGAAACTCAAAGATAGAGAAATGGATGCATATTGAAGCATGGCAGATTTTACTTATTAACAGTAACTTCCCTGGTAATGGTTGACAGCAATTCAAAAATTATTGAGCATGGCATTCAAAATTTAATCCCATTACCTTACTACTCAATATTCCTTTCAGCCTCCTGTAAGAGCCCAGCAAACATCTGGGTCACAAATGCCCTTCCATGTCTGACTTTTGTATACAAAGTGTGTTAGTGGAAAAAGGACAGGTGGGGCTAGGTAGGGAGAGACAGATAGGGGGCTAAGTGATCAGGCTCACAGAAATCCCAGAAATGCAGAAGCGTAAGGAAACCAGAAACAAGGAAACAAACCAGACCACCTTGCCCTAGATGTTGGTGGGGGGCAGGGGGTGTTTTGTTTTGTTTTGTTTTGTTTTTGATAGTCACCTGTGACCAACAAAGAATAACCAGATCAGAAGTAAGCCATTAAAGATTTGATCACCAGCAAACCAAGACATCACAAGGATGTGAAGGCCACAAGCTCCCTGGTCAGTCCCAAAGAAAAGACTATCAGGGGAGGTCCATGTTGGCAACCCTGTCAGGACTCCTCTCAATCCTCAGAGCCTTTTTTCTGTATTCCTGCTTAATAAAACTCGATTGCTTTACTCACTCCCCTTTGTCTGTGGGATTCATTCTTGGACTCTGTGAGAAGAGAACCTAGCTCTCCCACTTCATTATCTCGCCTTCTTCATTTGCTGTCTTACTTCTTCTATAAAATCTTGTTTAAATACCACCAACTCTGTGTAGCCCTCCCCAAATCACCTCTGTGTCCAGGACAAAGTCTCGCATATCTTTAAATGAGCTGTTACTGAAGACAGATCATGCGTTATCGTAACTGAAGTATTTATGTATGTAATCTGTCCCAAAGGATTGAGAGCTTTGATGGGGGAAGAGGAGTCTTTTTATCATTATCTGTATCTGGCATGAATAAATACCTAATATTATTAAATAAAAGTTGGAGCCACAGATATACAAACACTTGGGTATATTGCTTCCAATATTGTACTAACATTCCAAAGGAAGCATGTTAGTACTGTGATATCTGGTAGCTGACACTCGTCCCCAGTGTCAAGGGACAAGAAAGATGGAGGACTATGGAAAATAGAGAAAGCCTGCCCAGGATAAAGTGGATCTGACTCATGAGTTCTCATCAACTGCTGGTAAGCCAGAAAGCAAACCCTGCGATGCCAAAACCTCGAATTTAACGAAGAGAAGCAGAAATCCAAACCCATTATTCATATATCTATACATGCATTTGTGTCTGTGTGATACCACCTGAGTTTAGATCCCAATTCATTTTCAAAAGTCACTTTGAAAGTCAAAAAACTAAAACAAAAGTCTATCTGGAGGTCAAATCTGGCTAGTAGGTCTTTGATCTGTAATTCCTGGCACACCGGTGTTATTTCTGCATATCTAGTAATGAAAGATTCTGCTACCCCTGTTGGCCAGGAACCTAGGGAAACATGTGAAAGACCTTTAATAAAACCAAGGAAACTAGACCCTAGAATGGCCTGGAGAGGGCTACTTGTCCGTCTGTCTTGGGTAGCTTAGTCAAAGATACTAAGTATTTCAGGAGACATGATCTTCCTGTAGGGCCCATGCCACTCTGGAGTCTGACAGTCTGTAAGGTTAGTTATTAAGGAAAAGTATTCAAGGAGTTACAGTGTGATTCTACATTTGCATTTCTTATTCTATAAAGCCTATGAGATTCTGCAAGGGGGTCTTATGTAAGCACTGTGTGTGTGTGTGTGTGTGTGTGTGTGTGTGTGTAGGAAATGACCTGGAGGTGCCTGAGGGCTGATGCAACATGGATGGTGAACTAGCTTACTAAGCACATGGTTAGCAGCTTCCTACAATGTCACAAAAATCAGAAATAAGAAAAAAAAAAAAAAAACAGTGACAGCAACACCCTAATGTCACCCTTGAGAACTGATCTCATGAATCCAGATCAGTAGCTTAATTCAACTCAGTTTTCAGGGACTAAAGCAAAGAGTTTCATCTTCTACCTAAATATGTTTAATCAAATAAAAATGAAAGATCAACTCTTATCAGGATTAAATCTTGATGTCACAAGATTCATTCATTAACCAGCCGCTATGGAGTTTTTTGTGAAAATTAAAGAGATTACAATAAGGTATTTCACACGGCACCCTGGAACACAGTAGCGGCCTAACAACTCTTGCTAATTATTCCACTTTTGTTATTAATCAAGTTAGAGAGACAGAAAACATAGGAATGTTTGTAAGATAAATGGTTATTATCTGTTTCTTCTGAAGGATGACTGTGGGAAATTTCTTGCACCAAAGTCAATAGAATGCTAGTTTCAGGATGGCTCATTAGATGCCATCAGCACGGGGTCCAAGGAAGAAAAGGCTCATCTGGAGGCAATCTCACACCCATCTGTACTCTCTCATCATCTTGCTCAAATCCCCTGATGACCCAGTGCATGCTCTCCCCATCACCCCAGGGAATAGGGATTTACTAAAGTGCTAGCAGAGAAGGGGACTCTATGTTACCAGTTCACATCAGAGTTCAAGCTGGAAATTTCGGGTACCAGGGCCAGATGAGTGCTTTTACTCTCCAGGACCTCAGAATTCTTAATAAAATATGAATTAATGTTGTAAAAATACATCCTGCATTTTTGAGTGGGGAATAATGCAATGATATCAAGTTATTTTCAGGGTTAAATTGTAAAATGTAAACATTTAATTGTAATTTGTGAAACTCTATTTTGGGATTTCTTCAATTTTTCAATTTTTTTTAACATACCAGATTAATTAAATGAGTTGACCTGCACCTCTCTTCACCTGGGAGATGGTCTGTGGTCCTACTACAGCCCTTTTCAAATAGGAAATTGGTTAGGGGACCTGGGTAGCCTAGTTGGCTAAGGGTCTGACTCTTGGTTCAGGTCAAGTCATGATCTCAAGGTCTTAAGATCAAGCCTGGCATCGGGCTTCGCACTCACAGGGGAGTCTGCTTGACATGCTCTCTCCTCACAACTCCATCCCTCCCCCTGCTCAAACTCACTCTCTCTCAAATAAATAAGTAAAATTAAAAAAAAAAAAAAAAAAGATTTGTCAGTAAAGTAAGCTCCTTGATGTGTCAGATGTCCATTCCTGGGATAGGACCCTTCGCTTCAAGCTTGTGTTTTTCATACAGTTATTTCTCCATAAAGATTCTAAGGACAAATAATATAACTTCATGGAAGGTTGCTAAACAGCCTCGTAGGTTAGTTACACTGCCTTACTTTGCAATGATGCCGACAGAGGCAATAGAGAAAATTACTTTTCTTTCTAGCAATTTTGGTGATGTTTTCGATATACAATTGATGTTAGCGGTAGACTCTATGCAATCATTTGGAAAAAAATGAAGCCATTTTAATAAAATGAAAAGTGTTCTGATACTCTTATGCAGCATGACTGGTATATAAAACATTTGTAAGATGTTATGCTCTATTTCTCTCTTCTTTCAACATACACACACGTGCAAACATATCCACACACCTGTATATAAATGGGTGATAAACGCTTAGGGAAAGGATGAATCAACGGGGAAGAAAAAATGCCTTTACTCTTGTCTGGGAAGAACAGTGGGCACTGTACTGGGAGGAGGATGCCTAATTGAATTTGAGTTCGACATAAACAATAAGCAATTGTCTTGGACGCCTGGGTGGCTCAGTGGGTTAAAGCCTCTGCCTTCGGCTCAGGTCATGATCCCAGGGTTCTAGGATCGAGCCCCGCATCGGGCTCTCTGCTCAGCAGGGAGCCTGCTTCCTTCTCTCTCTGCCTGCTTCTCTGTGATCTCCGTCTGTCAAATAAATAAATAAAATCTTTAAAAAAAAATAAGCAATTGTCTTAGTATAAAGGTACAGCCTATATTCAGTAAAATACATTCCATATAGAGCTCATCTGGCAGCTCTCACTTGGAATTTAAGAAAGAACCAAACCACAATATTTGAAACAGCCATGCACAGGGTGGGTGAGAGAACGCCCGTGGAAGAGAGCACATGCTGGGCTTGGCACACAGTAGATGCTCAGTGAATGCCAGGTGCTAACACTGTTCCAGCTAGGAAAGGTCAATGGGAATTCCTCCCTTCAGATCCTCCTGGAGGATAACAGAAGCTCAGGCAGTCCCAAAACAAAGACAAAAGTCTAACATATTTCAAATACTTATACTTAAATTAACACTTCAACATCATTAAGACCCTGAGGTGATATATTATTTATAATTACAGGGTTTTTTTTTTTCCTGATACTAATGTACAAAGTTCTAGACATTGAGCAGTCCAGTGCTGGTTACAAGTTTAAAACCTGCTGACTACTTCCTCCTTCAAAAACTGTCAGTTTCTCACTTTGGCTTGTTAAATCCACATGGTCCTTGTTGAGTACAGATCCTGGGTCAGTGCTGGGCTCTGTCTCCGTGTGACAAATGAGAAAATGGAGGTCTAGCCCAGGCTCAGAGAGCCAGACATGTCAGCACAAGCTCTAGAACATGTGAGCAGGGCCTGCTTCCTGAGCTGAAACGTCACACAGGGCCCACGTCCAGACGCGTCCTGCTCCTGGGGTTTAATGCTTTTCAGTCACTGTCTTCAAATTCTTGATAATATTTTGGTTTTTGAATTTGTGTTCTGTAAGTTGGATGGGACAATGGATCATATGTGCAGTGCACAGATAGGCATAATACACCAAGTATAACCACATATGCAATAATTCCATAGATCACCAAATACCCAGTCCACTTTCAAAATCCCCCAAAAAAATCTTCTCAAAAATGCCTGTTTTTTAGCACTTGGTTTGCTCTATTCAGCATCTCAACAACTTCCATAGGTTGCATTTGATTATTACATCTTAGAAGTCTTTTTCCTTTCATATACAGACCTCTCCCTTTTCTAATGGAGAACCTGCTTCTTTTGTCCTGTACTATGTTTCCCATTCTGAAAGTAGCCTGGGTTTTTGGCTATTGTGGTACCTGCCTGGCACAGTAGCTTAAGCCTACCCAAAGAGGTCAAACATGAAGAAGAAAAACCCTGTATTTCTCATCATCATTGTATACCGATGATTCTCAAATCTTATTTTCAGCTCAGACATGTCCATTGAACTTCAGACCCCTTTATCTCACTGCTTACTTGAAATTTCTCTTTCTTTACAGGTCTAGAACAGAGCCCAATTTTTCAAATACTTGACATCATCCTTACCTCCTTTTACCCAAACCTATGTATCTTCCTACAGCAAAACATTACTTATTGTACCTTCAGATATACACAGCACTGACCACTTCATACCATCCCCCCGCCATCAGTCTGATTCAAGGCACCACCATCTCCTTCCTGGACTCGTCCCAATTAATCTCTTTACTTCTGCCCTTTCCTTGGGCATCTTTTCTCAAAATAACTGTCAGAACTGTCTTGTTAAAATAGAAACCAAGGGGCCCCTGGGTGGCTCAGGTGGTTAAGCATCTGGCTTTTGATCTCAGCTCAGGTCGTGATCTCGGGGTCAGGAGTTCAAGCCCCATGTTGGGCTCCACGCCCAGAGTGGAGACTACTTTAAAAATAAATAAAATTTTAAAAATTTTAAAAAAATATATAAACCTAATCAGGTCACTGCTCTGCTCACTACCTTTTGTTGGCTTCCCATCTCACTCAGCATGAAAGCTCCTGTTCTTACTGTGAAGTACCAAGAGCTACAAGCTTTACATTCCCCAGGATCCCACTAACTTTCTGACTTTATCTCATGTTCTATTGACTTTTGTCCATTTTTCTCTTCAACAACTCTGCTTTTCCTGTTCTTCCTCCACCATCCTAGGCATGCTCATGTGGGGACTCGCTATTCCCTCTGCCTCAAATGCTATCCCCTAACCCTTTTGATAATCCTCACTAAAATATCAACTCCTTCAATATTTGATATTTTCCCAAGCTGATTTTTTTTCTTTAGCATTATCAGTCTATAACTGTTCTGGTCTGAATATTTGTGTCGCCTCCACGTTAATATGTTGAAACCTAATGCCAAATGTGATGGTGTTTATCAGTGGGGCTTGGGGGAGGCACTGAGGTCAGGAGGGTGGAGCTCACGTGAACAGGATTAGCGCCCTCATAAAATAGATCGCACAGAGTTCCCTCACTCCTTTTGCAACGAGAAGACACAGTGAGAACACACCCATTTATAAAGCAGGTAGCAGACTCACCAGACAATGAATCTACCAGTGCTTTGATTTGGGGCTACCCCTCCTCCAGAACTGTGAGATATACAGTTCTCTTGTTCCGGAGCCATCTAGTTGATGGTATTCTGTTCCAGCAACCAAATAGACTAAGACCATGACCTATCTTGTTTGTTGCCTCTTCTACTAGAATGAAAGCATCTTGAGGGCGGGATTTATTTTTCTATTTTATGCACTACTATATTCTCAAATGCTTGGAACAGAGCTAGGCAGTAACAACTACTCCAGGAGGTACTCAGTATGAACTCGTTGAGGAAATGTGGTACAATTATTATCCTCCTCCTCCTCATAGTATTCATTTTATCCTATGCATATGAGAATTTTTCTTTGATGTGCAGCTATGTGGTGCCTCCCTCCTTATTATATATCTGCTTCTCTTTCCATTTTAGAGGTTATCCTTTTCAGAAATGGGTTGACCACAATCCTGAAGAGCTTCTGTGTCCTCAGTTTTTTTCTACCTTGGTGGTCACTCGTATGATAGTAGTAGCTCTAATTACCTACTAGAAATTTCTTCTTTAGGATGCAGAGCTGCTTCTGTTTCTGGTCCTCCAGGCACAGAAACACCAAGGAAACAAAGTTAATTAGGCACTTCGGAGTCTAGACAATTGCATGACAAAATCAAGCCAGAGGATTTCCATTTTACCCTGAAGGTTGGTCGCGTTAGTGACTGTGAGAAGTGCTTCCAAGATGCCCTGGTAGAAAATGATGCTAATCAAGCTATCATTGAAAGGCTATTCAGCCATGAAATGGATGGTCTGCCCTTCTGTCTAGAGTAAAGGCTGCTGGCTTTCTGTTGTTGATTTGCGGTGTTTCTGATAGAGGATCAGCTCTGCCTTAACCCCAAGATTTTCCTCTGTAGCCTGCGAGGCTTCCAACTTGGCAAGGGATAATAAATGAGAATAATGTAAGTTAGAATGTATGATATATGACAGTGGTTCTCAACTGGGACAAACTTGGTCTGGAAAAGTAAACAAGCAATGTCTGCAGACGTTCTTGGTTGTCACAGCCTGGGGTGTGCTACTGACATCTAGTGCATAGTTACCTGCGATGCTGCTAAACATTCTACAGTGCACAGGATAAACCCGCACAACAAAAAGTTACCTCGTCCTCCTGGGACTAATAATATATTATATGTTAATAAAATAATAAAAAATTATTTAAAAAAGTTACCTAGTCCAAAATGTCAGTAGTGGTTTGGTAGAGAAACACTGTTATTGAAGAATCATACCTGAGACTACAGGTAGGACTCCTATCACTTGACTTATAAGCAGTGTGTAAGAAAAAGAATCACCACTGTCTTCACTTGGATTCAGGGATCACACACCTTCCTGCTTCTTCTTTTATCTCTTTCAGCAAAATTTCTGAGTCTCCTTGACTATTTCTCCTTATTTCCCAGACCTTTAAAGTTGTCATGACTCAGGAATCAATTCTGGAATCTTTTTGCATTACCTACTTCTTAGGTGATCTAGTGTTAGGACTTAAAACATTAACAACATGTTATACACTCCCAAGTCCATACTATTTCAGACTTAGAACTCCAGCCATGCATAACCAACAGCCACTTGACTCTCTATTATGGTATTATTAGATATTTCAAGCCCGATAATTCTAAAATTATATTTCCAGAGGAGAAACCCAAGACAGGAGTGAAAAAAGATCTAAACTCACCTCCTTCCATGGACACACAAAACCTACACCTATGTTTGCACAGTGAAGGATAGAACTAGACAGAGAATGGCAGGAGAAATGGAGACACAGGAATAATGGAAACCCCACTCCAATGTTACAAATTGTAGTTGGGAGGGGTAGCACTGAGGGCCCCAGATTCAACCTGGGGTGGAATAAAAAAAACAAAACAAACAAACAAAAAAAAAACCAAAACTAAAACAAAAACCAAACCAAATTAAACCAGACCAAAAGACCCACTGGTTTAATGGACAACTGGAGAACAAATATGGAGGTATAACAATTCCAAATTTTAAACTGTAATAAAAAACTATAGTCCTCTAAACAATATAGTAGTAGCACAAACAAAGACACATAGATCAAAAGAACAGAATTGAGATCCCAGAAATAAAGCCATGCTTGATTATTCTCCAGACAATGAATCAACCAGTGCTTTGATTTTGACTACCCCTCCTCCAGAATTGTGAGAAATACAGTTCTATTGTTCATGAGCCATTCTAGTTGATGGTATTCTATTATAGCAACTTAAATAGACTAAGACCATGACCTATCTTAATTTGTTGCCTCTTCTACTAGAATGAAAGCATCCAGAGGGTGGGATTTATGTACTATTATATTCTCAAGCACTTGGAACAGAGCTAGGCAGTAAGAACCACTGCAGGAGGTAATCAATACGAACTCGTTGAGCAAATGTGGTATAATTACCATCCTCCTCTTGATTAAATAAGTTGTTTATGACAACAGAGGTAGGAGTATACAATGGGGAGAGAACAGTCATTTTAATACATAGCACTGGGAAAATGGACAGCTGCATGCAAAAGGGTGAAAGTGGACCACTTTTTTACTTTTATGCAAAAATAAACTCAAAATGGATTGAAGACCCAAATTTGAGACTAGAAATCATAAAACTCCTAAAGAAAAATACAGATAATACTCCACTGGATATTCCCCTTAGCAACATACTTATGGATATATATGTCTCTCTAGGCAAGGTAAACAAAAGCAAAAATAAACAACTGGGATTACATCAAACTAAAAAGCTTCTGCAGAGCAAAGGAAACCATAACAAAATGGGAAGGCAACCTGCTGAATGTGAGAAGATATGTGCACGTGATATATATAAGTGGTTAACATCCAAAACAAATAAAGAATTCACAAAATGCCAAAAAATCCCCCAATAATCCAGTTAAAAATGAGCAGAGGACCTGGATAGACATTTTTCCAAAGAAGACACACAATGGCCAACAGACACATGAAAAGAGGTTCAACATCACTAATCATCAGGGAAATGTAAATCTAAACTATAATGAGATGTCACCTTACACCAGTCAGAATGGCTAGTACCAAAAATATTAGAACTAACAAATGTTGGTGAGGATGTGGAAAAAAGGGAACCCTCAGGCACCATTGGTGGGAGTGTAAACTGGTACGGCCACTATGGAAAACAATATAGACTTTTATCCTCAAAAAAATTAAATATAGGGGCACCTGGGTGGCTCAGTGGATTAAGCTTCTGCCTTCAGTTCAGGTCATGATCTCAGGGTCCTGGGATCGAGCCCTGCATCGGGCTCTCTGCTCAGCGGGGAGCCTGCTTCCCCCTCTCTCTCTGCCTGTCTCTCTGACTACTTGTGATCTCTGTCAAATAAATAAATAAAATCTTTTAAAAAATTTAAAGATAAAAGTAACAGATAATACAACTATGGGTATTTACTTCAGGAAAATGAAAAGTCTAACTGGAGAAGACAAAGGTATCCCTATGTTTACTGTAGCATTATTTACAACAGCCAAATTATGGAAGCAATGCAAGTGTCTATCAACAGATAAATGGATAATGAAGATGTGGTATTTATATACAATGGAATATTAATGAGCCATAAAAGGAATGAGATCTTGCCATTTGTGACAACATGATGGACCCAGGGGTATTATGCTAAGGGAAATAAGTCAAACAAACCAAAACACCAGATGATTTCACTTATATATATATGGAACCTAAAAATCAAAAGCAAGTAACCATCCAACCAACCAACCAACCAACCAACCAACAAAAAAAGAAACAGACTCATAAATGCAGACGGGAAGGGGGTTGAGAGATTATAAAATTGGTAAAGGGGATTAGGAGGTATAAACCTGCAGCTGTACAATAAATAGGTCGCAGTTTTAAAATTACAAGCTAGGGAATATAGCCAACGATATTGTAATAACCATATGGTGACAGATGGTAACTACACTTACTCTGGTGAGCATTTTATAATGTATGTAATCGTCAAATCACTATGTTTTTACACCTGAATCTAGTATAAAAATTCATCTCAACTCTACTGCAATAAAAAATAAGAATAAAATAAAACCTTCGTAGCTTCTTACTGGCTAACAGAAGTAAAATGAAATTCATAGAAATAAAAATGAAAATGAAGTAAATTACATTAACTTCTACTTCTCTCTACTTGGGAAAGCTGCTCCACCCACAGTAACTCAGTTGAAGGTCCGGTCCAAAATATTGCAGTCACATTTGATCTTCCTTTGTCTCAGGCCCACATTTCATCTGCCCACCAAAAGTGATAGCTTCAACTTCAAAATACATCTAGAATCTGATCCATTCTTATTACTTCCACTGGCCTAGTGTCTTAATCCATTTAAGCTCCTAGAACAAAATACAACAGACTGGGAAGCTCAGACCCAATAGACAGTTATTCCTTAGAGTTCTAGAAGTTAGAAGTCTGAGATGCAAGCGCCGTCATGATTGAGGGCTGCTCACTCCTCAGCGTATCTGGATATGGTGGAAGGGGCGAGGGAGCTGACGGCATCTTTTTTGTAATAGCACCAATCCTGTTCATGGGCGGCCTACCCTCATGACCCATGTACCTCCCAAGGGCTCCACCTTCTAACACCATCACACTGGGTGTTAAGGAGCCTACACGAAGGGACATCTGGGTGGCTCAGTTCGTTAAGCGGTTGCCATTGGTTCAGGTCATGATCCTGGGTTCCTGGGATCGAGCCTGCTCCTCCCTCTCACTCTGCTGCCAGTCCCCCTGCTTGTACTCTCTCTCTCTCTCTCTTTCTGGCAAATGAATAAATAAAATCCTTAGGAAAAAAAAAAAGATATCGACATGAATTTTAGGGTGACGGCAACATTCAGACTACAGAACTCAAAGTCAAGCCACATTTGTTGCTTCATTTGTTGCCTTAGTTACTCTAAGAACATCCTCACGGCTCTGGACCACCGCTCTGTGCAATGCGGTCAATGAGGTCAACGACCAAAGATCTCCCCGTATTCAAAAATATGTGAAATCATGTTTGAAGACTTACACATATAAGTCATAGACCACTCTGTTGTTTATAAATCAGACATAATTACTGTTGTGAATTTTAACCGTCTTCTTTTACTGATTTAACAAATGCCCGCAAATGGTGACTTACACAACACTAGTCTATTTTCTTACAATTCTGAAGGTTAAGAAATCTAATAGAGGTCTCGCTGGACTTAAATCAAGGTGTCCTCAAAGCTGTATTCCTTTCTGGAGGAAAGGATTTTCTGGGCAAAATCAGTTTCTTGTCCTTTCCCAGATTCTGGAGCTATTCTGCGTTTCTTGGTCTGCGGCTCCCTTCTTGCATTGTCAAAGCCTGTTGTATCATCAAAGCCTGCAGAGGTGAGTCCAGTCTTTCACATATTCCATGAATCTCCACACCCACTTCCTTTCCCTACTTTCAAGGACCCTAGTGATTACACTGGACCAACTGAGATAATTCAGGAAAAATTCCTTATCAGTTGATTAGCAATCTTAACTCCCTATGCATTCTTAATTTCTCTCTGCCATGGAACTTTGCATATTCCCAGTTTCTGGAAACTAGGACAGGATACCTGTGGCCACAGTGGGCGGTGGGGGGGGGGCATTTTTCTTATTACCACATTAGTTAGAACTCTTTCTGCTCCAGGGCTAAAGTTGTGATCCTTGCTGCTTAGCTCCTCCAGCTTAATTTAATTAGAGCAAACAATTCACATTATATGTTTACAACAGAAAACAAGAAAGGAGAATAATTTATCATAAATGAAATACTGAAGTTTAAGCCCAACAGTCTTTCATGGGAATATTCCTTCATTAAAAAAATCAAGTCAAAGAAAAAAAATTCCTATTTTGACATGGAATGTGTTCCAACACCAAGTTTTCAGGACTTCAATCATAAAAATTAAGTAACATTTCAATTTCTCTCTTCTTTGGTCAATTCATCTACTTCTCTATATATTCATTTCTTTGAGATAATAGTAATAACAGTAATCAGCTGAGTCCCTGCTTCGTGCTGAGCTCAGTTCTGAGTACTTCACCACATGATTCATTTAAGCTCTCATAGCATTTCGAGAGAGATGGCATTTCCTTCTTACAGACAATCTAACTGAGGCTCAGACTGACTTCTCTGCCCCAGTAAGAGACAGAATGGGCATTTGAACTGAAGCAAGAAAGCCCAAAGAGGTTTAAATGACTCTCCATGGGGAATCCATTAAGACAGTAGCAGAAACACATCTGGCATTTACAAGCCTCAAATCCAATCCAGTCATTTTTTGTCACTGATCGGGCAAAAAGATAAAAATTATGCTGATGAAGCGTGTTTGTTTGTTTGTTTGTTTGTTTAAGGGCCTCTCCTGCTATGGAGAGCGCTCCTTCATGAATAAGTAGTTTGGGAAAAGCCAATTTCCGGTGGGCATGTTCACTGTGTTCCTCCTTTCATAGACAGCATCCAATTCGAGGAATATTTTTGCCAGCAATAAATTCACTTTAACCAGAAAAGTTACAGAGGATTATCTTAAGTACCTGCAGAGCAGAAATGACAAGTCAGAGGAACCATCCGTTATGTTCACTGGTAATTAGATACAAAGTGCTGACCCTAAAAGACTGTGCTCCTATAATGCAATTATTTGCCAAAAATCTTAATAAAAAGCACATTTCTCCTCCTCCTGCTTCTCAGAGGCAAGCCACTTTAAAAGTCTCAACCACAGACAAATGCAAACATTCAGAATACTTGAGGTTCTGGTTACATACCTGCTCTCTGATCTTCTTATGCTAAGATGAATACAAACGGTGCTGTCAGGACCAAAACATTGCTAAATGTGACACCATAAATCATCTCCATTAGTAAATGTAGTGTCAGGTTCTCATGTATTTCAGGCTATTTTAAACTCACACTTCATTATCTCATGAGCTGCCTGAATGAATCTGGGTGGTTTGATACCGCAAGTGGGTCAGCAGTCAAATCAACTTGTCTTTACTGGCTGAACTCCCAGAGGGTCCTGGAAGCACTTCCTGTTACAGCCTACATCACCTCGCCTGTCTTTCAGCAGCTGGGTGGATGAGACCCCTTGTCTTCTTCTGCAGAGAACCAATTTTATCTTTCCTCCCACTAGAAGACGTGAGGATAGGCTCCATTAGCACATACATAACTCATGGGTTCTACCATCCAGGTAGAGCTGGGATGTCCATCTCCTTTCCCAAACCAGAATGACAGCATGACCTTTCAGTTCAAAAGTCTGTTCTTTCTTTAATGACCCTAATTTGCAAAACCAAGTTTCCTTGCCTTTCAAGCTTAAAGGTTGAGATCTATCAGGGGATCTTAAACATAAACAGCTTCTGGGGTCGGTAAATCCCTAAAACTTGCATATAAAATTTTGTGTGGAAAGAGAGAAATATGCATTTTTTTTTCTTTTAGGGAGAAGAATTCATCAGATTTAAAACAAAACAAAACAAACAAAAATGTCTCATGGTCCTATACAAGTTTAAAACCACTTGGAAAGACAAAGGATTAAGGATTTTCCTTCTCTAAAATCAAAATGTAAATCCTAGGCGTACTAATGTTACAGTTCTGCTTTGATAGGTACTGATGGGCATTGATGCTTGTTCTATGTCAGAGATCATTTGGAATAAAGCCAGTTATAAACAAGTAAACAAAGAGAAGAAGCCAATAGATAAATTAGTTGCCTGTGCTTGGCAGTTAAGGGGGAAAAAAGTCCTCCAATACACAAAGTACCATGAAAGGTATAAGGCTGCACAACCAGTGCAGAAACCAGCCTGCATTGACTTCTTCTGCTGTCAAACCATAGAAAAGCACCACATCCGTAATTAATCATAGCAGTTTCCTTCCCTCTCTACGATTTCCTCTTATGCGTGGTTATCAGTGAAAATACAGCAAGGTAAGAGCTACCATCAAGCTAAGGACGGAATGCTTCAAGCAATTACAAGAAGCACCTAACCTAGTTTAAAGAGTTGATGGATACAGAAAGCTTTTTAGAGGAGTTATAAGTTTAATGCTCAACTAGAAAAGGTCAGAATTAGCTAGGCAAAGACCAGCTATGAGAACAAGGAGGGAAAGGGCATTCCTTGACAAAAAGAATAGGATCTTCAAAACCCCAGGGACTGAACAGAACATGGGTATCCTCAACAAACTAAAAGAAGTTCCATATGGCTAGAGATTAAAATAAAAGGTCTTATGTCTTCTGTGGTCATACTGAGTAGCCTGCTCTCAGTTGCCAATGATTTTCCCTCCCAAATTCCTTTATAGTACCAACTGCCATCTGAAATCACCTTTATTCAGTCATTCATTCAACAAATACCAACTGAGCACTTTGGTCAAGTTCTCAAGCTCCACTGTTGTTGGGGAGAGAGCAGGGAACTATCTACCTCATTTACTCATTTATTTACTTACTCTCTATTCATCCCACACCCTACAAAATGTCCATTCCATGTGGGTAGAGATCCTGTCTGCCTTCCATATTATTCTCTGCCTAGTATCCAGAAGAGTGCTTAGAACGTAAGAGGTACTTAGAAAGTTTGCTGAATGAACAAATTAAAGAGAGATGTAGTAAGAGACGAAATTGGAGAAGTAATGAATTGGGTTTCTGAAGCTCTTTATAAGACAGGTTAGGCAGACTAAACCTTATTTTATAGGCAATGTGGATTCACAGAGTATTTTAAGAAAGAATGTAATACAATAAGACTTTCACTTAAGAAGACCATTCTCACTACATTACGGAGAATGGGTTGGAAAGGGGAGATTGGAGACAGTAACTGTGTTCCATCATCTCTTCCTCCCCAAACCACTTTGTTCTGTGGATTCCAGGCCACCATTATCACCTAATTTTCCACCTCTCTCACTGGCCACTCCTGCTGCTCTGTTCTCGGGCCCTTTCAACATTGGAAAGCCTCCATGGCTGTCCTTGGACTTCTCCATCTCACTCATTTCTTATTCAACCTCATTCCATCCTTTGGTTTTAAATACTCTTTATATGCTGACAATTCCAAGCATTTATCACCAGAGGGACCTCTTTTTTGAAGTCTGAATTATTCTGTCTGGGATGTTGCTTTCTATGAATGCATACCATTTCTTTTCTCATCTCTTTTAAATCTTGAAACATCACTTTCTTAGTAAGGTCTTCTCTGACCTTGGACTAAAATGGAACCCTCCTCTTCATTACTTCTTATATATTCCCACTCCTTTTATTTTATTCATGTAAAAATGCCATCTGATCTACTAATACATTCTGTATATTATCTTCTTCCCCAACTATAATGTAAGGTACAGGAAATCAGAGATTTTTAGCTATTTTGTGCCCTCCAAACAAGTTCATGCACATATACACATTTAATGGTACTGAGTTATCACAATGCATTAGTAATATGCAATAAAATCATTAAGAAAACAATAAAACTGTGGTAGCTATAAGTTATTGGGCACTACAAGAAAGAAGCCAGACCCTAAGCATGTAATATGAAAATGTCATTCTGGGTGTAGCAGACCTTGTCTCCCTGTATGTGTATATATATCTATGTATATACATTCCTTCTAATAGCTACTCCAAAAGCAAAGAGTAAAATAGGTACTTAATAGACGTTTTTGACTGACTCATGATTAAAAATACGCTCTTACTACTTGTTAAGTTGGACTGTATACAAAGAAACTCAGAAAGTTAGGTACTTTACAGGCTTTATGTACAAAACTTAATAGTGCTGTGTTATGTGTATATGCACTTTTTTAAAAAAGATTTTTATTTATTTATTTTGACAGAGAGATAGAGATCACAAGTAGGCAGAGAGGCAGGCAGAGGGAGAGAGAGAAGCAGGCTCCCTGCTGAGCACGGAACCTGATGTGGGGCTTGATCCCAGGACCCTGGAATCATAACCTGAGCCAAAGGCAGCTGTTTATTAACCAACTGAACCACCCAGGCACCCTGTGTGTATATGCACTTATAAGTGTGTAGAATCCCTGTTAAGTGCAGTAAATAAAAACGTTAATGTTACCCTTTCACTTTTGGGGTAATTTTGCATGGTGGTTACATGTTAGAGAGTCTGGGTTTTGATTTCGACTCTACAGCTGTGTGAACTGGGGCAGGTAATTTGACCTTATGAACTTCAAGTTTCTTATTTGTAAAACTAAAGTAACATTGCCTAATGCATGCTTTGTTCAGGGGAGTAAGAACTAAATGGAATAGTATCTGTGAAGATCCTACAGTGACTGGTGCCTAGTCAAAATTTAGTCAAAATTTAGCTTGATGACATTCAACAAACATTATATATGTATCTACTAACTATTTGGCACTGTCTTTAGTTTTGAATATAGTGATACAGAGCTGGCAAGTTCTCTGCATTTACTATTGTTTTCGTTCAATGCTATAATTAGCAGTTACTCTCTTTTCATTAACTTTTGAATTGTATCTTTTCCTTCCTTTTCCACTCTGACAACTCAATCCAACTGAAGAAATTCAACTTAGAAAGCAAATCTGGTATGTTACTCTAGTATGGAGACAAACTCAGTATGGTTTGGCTACTGTCTATTTCCACATTCATTCAGCGGAGACTCTTAATCTTACTGGGGATACTGCCAGTGACCTGGAGCCTCCATGGAATGCTGATATTGCCTAGAGCATCTTAAGGGAAGGTACTGTGGGAGCCATTTTATGAAATGGATTCACTGTCCTGAAGATTTCTTCCTTACTCTGCAATTTTGCAAAAGTTAAAAGAAGATGGATATTCTATACCCTGAGGAGACGCCATCATCTCTGAGATAACTTACTTTTTAATGAAGAGGCTTTGTAAGGGGATATTAGGGTGGACTGGCTTGAAGGCATCACCAGCAGACTTGCACTGGCATAATTACATATTGACTTGCTGAGCAGAAGAATCAAAGTGGCCAAAACGAGCAAACAAATGAACAAGGCTTTCTGACAGGGAAGTAAAATATTGGTTTTTAAAACTCAACACTCAAGGAAAGGCTTCAAGATCATAGGTCTTTAGTTTAAGATAGTCAGCTTATGTTTCCTCAATTCTATCCCAGACTGCATTACTCTTCCCAACGTTTATTTTTTTTTAAGATTTTATTTATTTATTTGAGATAGAGAGCAAGAGGGAGAGAGCATGAGCCAGAGGGCAGAAGGAGAGAGAGAAGCAGACTCCCCACTGAGCAGGGACCACCCCCCCCTCCAAGGCAGGACTCAATCCCAGGACCCTGGAATCATCACCTAAGTTGAAGGCAAACGCTTAACAGACTGAGCCATTCAGTTGCCTTCCAACTCATTTCTAGGAGAAAATAATGACAAATGTATCTGTCTGGCAGAGGGCTTGCACCCAAGATTTATAAATAGCTCTTAGAGCTCAAAGACAAACAACCTAATTTAAAAAATGGACAGAAGACTTGGACACCCCATATGAGAAGATAAATGAATACACACTAAGCACATGAAAAGATGTTCAACATCATTAGTTAGAAGGAGAATGCAAATTAAAACCACAAAGAGATATCCCTGCATACCATTAGAGCAACAAAATGGTAGTGATAATAAATGATAATATCGAGTAAAGGTGAAAATATAGAGCAACTGGAACTCTTATACATTGCCAGTAGTAATGTAAAATGGTCTAATCACTTTTGAAACAACTTGGCAGTTTCTTAAAAAAATAAATACATTCTTATATTATGAACCAGCATTCCAATACTTGGCATTTACACAAGAGAAATGCAAATATACCTCTACAGAAAGTCTTGTACAAAAATCTTCATAGCAGTTTTATTCATAATAGCTTTGACCTGACAACACTCCAAATGGTGGACAACAAATGAATGTATAAATAAACTATTAAAAATTCACACAATGGAATATTACTAAATAGCATAAATGAATAAATTACTGATATACAAAACATGAATACTTCTCATAAACATCATGGTGAATGAAAGAAGCTAGACAGAAAAGACCACATATTGTGCTATTCCATTTATATTAAACTATATAAAAAACAAAATCAACTCTATCAAACAGATCAAACATTGACTCCGGTGGGAGATGTGAGATGAAATTGGGAAAAGGCAAAGAGAACTTTGGGGGGAAAACATGGAAGAGTTTTAAATCTGACAGAGATGGTATATATATATGAATGCACATATACATTTGTTTCAACTCATTAACATGCACACTAAAATGGTTATTTTTTTGTATGTAAATTATAACTCAATAATGCTGATTTAAAACAATGAATAAGGGGCACATGGATGGCTGAGATGGTTAAGCATCTGCCTTCGGTTCAGATCATGATCCCTGGAATTGAGCCCCACATCGGGCTCCCTGCTCAGCCAGGAGTCTGCGTCCCCCTCTCTCTCTGCCTGCCTATTTGTGCCCACCCGCTCTCTCTCTCTCTCTCTCTCTCTCTCTCTAATAAATAAATAAATAAATAAAATCTTAAAAAAATATATAACAATGAATAAGAATTAGATTGTATAGCATAAGGTGATGAATGGAATAGAAATTAGGAAAAGAATATAATGCTAAGGCTGACCAAGAGTCCCACAGATGGTAAATGCTTTGCAACAATAAACAGAGTGTTTATTGTAATATTATTATTATTATTAAATGGTGTTCTTAATAATAAAGTAATCTTTTAGTAAAGACATAAAATACACGAGGAAGTTAGTTTTGTGGATAACTAGGACAAGGATGTTCCAGACTGAGGAAAGAGCTGGTGTAGCAACTTTAAGACAGATATGTGTGCAGCATGTTTGAAGGATACCAAGAAGTCCAAAGTGCCAGCATTACAAGATCAGTTCAGAAAAGAATGATGTGGGAATGAGACCACATAGAGTCTTTCAGGCCATTTCTTTTTACTCTGTAAAATCAGAAGCTATTGGAAAATTTTAAACACAGGAGCTACACAAGTTGACTTCCAGAGCAGTATAACTGTAGCTGCTGTGTTGAATCTAGACTGTAAGAGACAAGGAGAGAAGCAAGGAGACCAGTTAGGAGCCTAAAGAAATAGTGTCAGTGAGAGAGAATGAGAGTGTGGAGAAGTAGCCATTTTGTGGATATTTTTAAGTTAGAGCCATTAGGATTTTCTGGGGGAGTGGATGTTGGGTATGAGAGGCAGAAAAGGAGTCAAGATTCATCAAGCATTTTGGCTGAAGCCACTGGAGGCAATTAAGATGTGGCAGGCTGTGGGTGGAGTGGATTTGAAGGGTATGGTGAGGTGTTAGGTTTGGGATGCATTTGGTTTGATAGGTTGAATTATGGGACCATGTGCAGATGATGAGCAATTAGATACAAGCATGAGAAGTTGAAGAGAAAGGTCTGGGACAGAGATATAATTTTGACAATGGCAATATACCAAAAATACTGGAAGTTGTGAGACAGGATAAGAATCACCAAGAGAGAGCATATATACAGAAGAGGAGGAAAGGAATGAAAGGAAAGAGAAGGGAAGCTGAGAAAAGTTGAGAAAAGCTGAGAAAAGAAACGAAGAGAGAAAGAAGAAGGGAAAGTTAGATTCTGGACACTCAACATTAAAATGATTAGAAAAAGGAGAAAAATTCTCCAAGGAACTGCAAGTAAGTCACCAATGGAATAGGAGGTAAATCCAGAATGTGATGTTCTGAATACTATGTCAAGAAGTGGAGAGCAATCAAATATATCCAATGCTCCTGATAAATAAGATGAGAATATCACTGTCCACTGTCATTAGCAAAGTGTAGACCAGTGGTGATCTTGGCAAAAGTAGCTTCAGTTGCACAGTGAGGAAAAGCACAGTTAGAGTGAGCTTAGGAAACAATTGAGGAAAGACATTAGAGACAGAGGTAGTATAGGTGACTTTTTAGGAATATTTTAAAACACAGGGAAACAGCAAATAAGTTTTTATTTTTCAAGGTAACAGAATTAACAATGTGTTTAGGAGCCAATGAAAACAATGATGTAGGAATGAGAGAGGACAATTTCTGGAACTCTGCCCTCGAGGAGGTGACAGGGCTGGAGTCTAGTACATAGTGAAGGGATTAGCTTTAGAAAGAAACATGGAGACATCACCTTGTTAACAAGCAGAAGGTGGAATAAGTGTGTGGGTGCTGCTAGATGGGTATATAAATAAATCCACTGAATCTTTATACATTCTGATTTAGAAATCATTTTAAAAAGTTGCTTACCCACATGGAACCCTGTACATTCACAGTCTCTGTCCTCTCCTGTTGACATTATCTGAATTGATATGCCTATTTGACACTAAGAGGAATACACAGGGCCCCACCTAGGAAAACACCTTCTAGATTATTAATTAAACATTAATGTATGAACACAAACATCCTCGACAACATTTCTGAGAAAGCTGAGAGTGTTCTGGAGAATCCTGTCCGTGAGAGTCCACTGTCCCGAAAGAAAATCGTTTCATTGGAGCAGCAACTCTACGGGCCAGGAATCTTCCCAGATTTGGAGCCCAGCATTTGAACAGCCACTGCTCATTTTATTCTCTCTTCAGGAAGGAGCAGCAGAGCCAAACCAGTTAAGGGTGGCACTTCCCAAGTCGTGTTTCTAAAAACACTCTTCTGGGAAATGATGTTTGGCATCTCAGAAATAACAAGTGGGGAATATCTTTATATACATGATCACATGCGAGAGGCTGAAAGGCCTGCACCAAAGAGAGATTTTCACACTACTGACTTAGTGTTCTAAAACTGCTTACACATGAAACCACAATTCCTCTCTCTCTCTCTCCCTCTTTTTGTTAATTTAGTACAACAGATTAGCCATCTGTAAAAACATTCTTCTGAAGATCAACTTCAGGACTTAGAAGGTGACAATCCTGGAGGCACCTGCCCCTCCACAGATTCAAGGCCTTGAGACCATTTCTCAGAATGTGTTCTCTTGAGCTCAGGGACTTGTTCGATAATGGAAATTCCTAGATCCACTGTGTAAAAGTCCCTGGGGGAGAGTCCATGAAATTTGCATTCGATGAGTGCCCCTGGTGATCTTTATGCACACTGGGGTTGAGAACTACCTCCTCAAAACGTGGTCCACAGACCATCAGCACTGGCATCATCAGAACTTGTTAGAAATGAAGACTCTCGAGCCCCATTGCAAAAAAATGACTCAGAACCTGCACTTTGACAAGATCATCAGAGAGTTTGTATGCACATACAAGTCTGAGAGGCACTGTCTTGAACAATATTAAGC
Source organism: Lutra lutra (assembly GCF_902655055.1). NCBI lineage: Eukaryota > Metazoa > Chordata > Mammalia > Carnivora > Mustelidae > Lutra > Lutra lutra. The sequence goes on along the minus strand of NC_062282.1, from coordinate 83,217,487 downwards.
TCTCTCAGGGGAATATTTTATTTCTCAAATTCTTCAAAAGAGAATCTTCTAATTCTCATGGACCTTTCTTGTCACTCATATCACCTCTGATAGGTAAATGTCATCACTTACATTTCCGGGGCCACGGATGTCACTTAGAATCATAGTCAAGGAGCTACTCATGTCCATGTGGTTTTTGGCATCAATGAGGGGTGAGAGTAGGAAATTTATTCCACAGCCATGTACCCAAGCTCATCTTTATTAAATCTTAGCAAAGCTACCTTATTTTTTTTTATTTTTAAAATTTATTTGACAGAGAGAGAGAAAAACAGAGAGAGCACAAGAAGGGGAATGGCAGAGAAAGATGCAGCTGCCCCACTAAGCAGGGAGCCCACGTGGGGCTTGATCCCAAGAATCTGTCTGGATTCACCACCAGAGCCAAAGGCGGGCAGTTAACCGGCTAAGCCACCCAGGCTCTCCTCAATGCTACTTTCAAGACAGGTGGGTGGAACCAGAAAGGTAAGCCTAATAGCAGATTATAACAACAGCAAGAAAAAAATGTTGCTAATAGTGAGCTTTCACAATATGCCTACTGCTGTTGTGAGCATATGCATGTCTAACAATTTATACCTGGTCACAACCCTAAGAGGCTGGTATTATTTTTGGTAGCCCAAAAGAGGGCATAATCTTCACAGAATCTGTTACTGGGAAAAATGAATGAAGAGTTGAAGGGAAAAAAAAAAAAAAAAACTATATGAATGTTTCTAGGCATGTAAATTAGAATGCAATAAAGACTTAACTGTAAATAAAGTAAAATCCAAACCATAAACTTTCTTAAAATAAAGGATATGTTTTACAGTTTAATTGATTTGGAGGTAGAAATTGCTGAGTGGGTTCTGATTACCTTGCTGAAGATGCAAGCAATTGGCAACAATCATACCGATTACAAGCCATTTAAGCAACCTCAATTAAATTAGTGGTAATTCTGAACTACTCCATCTTGCACAGAGATTGGTTTAATTTCATGTAAATTCAAATTCTGGTTGTGCAAAACTTAATTGTCTAGCAGCATTCAAGCTAGATTATTTTCATTTATCTCTCTGGAAATCTCAAAACTCCATTCAAAGCTCTGGTAGGTGTATACAAAGACTGAAATCATTCCTGCAAGAAAATTATGCAAAGACGACTCAAAGATCAGCCCCATTTTGCCAGCTTTAGTGTGACAAATAGACTGTAGGAAATACGGAGGAAGTGACAGAGAGATCAGAGAGTTTAAGAGTAGAAAGATCAGAGATCAGAGTAGAAAATACACTGGATCCACATTCTGGAGCCCTGACCTAATTCTGATTCTGCCATCTACTTACTGTGTATCTTCAACTGTGTAATGAGTTACTGAGAATCTATAACTTAGCTATTACTGTGTGATACAAAACCATACACTTGTAATAAATTAAAACAAGTATTTCTTTCTTCCTTAAGAACACATCCGAGCATTTGGCTGGGGTTTGGCTGATCTTGGCTGACCTCACCTGGGTTTGGCTCTAAACTATTGTGTGAGTCTAGGTCTGTTCCAGAGGTCACTCATCCTCCCTGAGCCAGGGTTAGCTAAGGCACATCTTACCCATTGCCAACAGGTGCAATGCAAAAGACCAGGCTCAATCATACAAGCTCTTTCCAGTTCCGACAGTGTCATGTCTGCCTGACAAGTAATCAGCCAAAGCAGAACACGAACCAAGGCTAAAGTGAGGGGGGGAGGGAAGTCTACTTTGTCATTACGTGGTCATAACATGGGATTGGAAGACCAATACTTTAAGCTATTATATTTTTCCTTTTGTTTTTAATTTCCACAGCCATAAACTCAGATAGGTGGATTTTGTAAGTATCAGGATACTTCTAGTTCTTAATATCATTCTACAAATGTAGAAATCCTATGAAATTCTGTAGTATTATTTGTAAACTACTGCCCTGAAGGCTGGATTCAATCAACTTACTTTATCTGCAGAGTATTTTAAAGTACGTTTGATCATGAACGACGGCAGGAGCTAGGGGCACCAACCCTATGCACAGACGAAAATCTGCATGTAACTTTTTACTCCCCCAAAACATTACTACTACTGGCCTATTGGTGACTGGGAGACTTAAGGATAACATAAATAGTCGATTAACATATGTTTTGTGTACATATTACATATGGTATTCTTATGATAAAGTATATGGAGAAAACATTATTAAGAAAATTAGGGATGCCTAGGTGGCTCTGTTGGTTAAGCCACTGCCTTCGGCTCAGGTCATGATCCCAGGGTCCTGGATCGAGTGTCGCATCGGGCTCCTTGCTCTGCAGGGAGCCTGCTTCTCTCTCTGCCTCTGCCTGCTGCTCTGCCTAATTGTGTGCTCTCTCTGACAAATAAATATATAAAATCTTTAAAAAGAAAAAAATCGGGGCGCCTAGGTGGCTCAGTGGATTGGGCCACTGCCTTCAGCTCAGGTCTTGGTCTCGGGTTCCTGGGATCGAGCCCCGCATCGGGCTCTCTGCTCCGCAGGGAGCCTGCTTCCCCCTCTCTCTCTGCCTGCCTCTCTGCCTACTTGTGATCTCTCTCTCTGTGTGTCAAATAAACAAATAAAATATAAAAAAAAAAAAAAGAAAAGAAAAAAAATCATAAGGGAGAGAAAATACATTCACAATACTGTATGTGTATTTACTGAAAAACATATGCATGTAAGTGGACCCACTCAGTTCAAATCCATGTTGTTCAGGGTCAAATGTGATCTTAATTGAAAATATTTTTAAAGTCAGGGTGTTTCACACAACAATCCCGAATCCAGCTTTCTCCTGCAGGCTCAGAATACTTGACAAAAGTGATTTTTGACTAATAGCTGCCTCCTTCGCACGGGGCATAGCTCTCCAGGCCATCCCTGCTTCACCAGCCAACCCCCCAACTATGGTCATACGCCCAACTCACTTCACTTATTTATACCACGTGCCTGAACCCTGTGGGCATTTTTTTGGTTCTACCCCCAGGGTTTCAGGCTTCAGCTCTTGCTCTCCTCTCACCAGCTACTCACGTGGCTGGTCAGTCATGCGGCATACCTGGACTACATCTGTCTCATTTACAAATAGAAAAGGGGAGATCCATAAGCCTTTCGAAGCCTTTCGAACGCTACCATTCTGTAGTTCTAAAGACATTAATAAGAGTATATGTTATGAGACATCTCACGAGGAAAGGACAGTTTCATGGGAAGAAGGGTGAATCTTCAGATGGAAATCAACAGACGGGAAGTGGTAGAAAGTGAAAGGTAGCAGGAGCCTCCCTGGTTTACACTCACTGCGGGTCACCAAGGAGCCAGAGAGAGAGAGAGAGAAGGAACAATTAGAGAAAAAGAGAAATTGTTGACTTAGGCTGAATATCAGCAAGGTTTTCCTAATAGGCGAGTCTTGAAACTGGCATGCTGTCCCAGGAGAAGTCGCAGAAAGTTATTTAAAATAGGGCGGAATGGAGCATTTCGATAACCCAGGGTAAACAATTCTCACTTAAACCAAAGCTATCCACTCAAGGATGGGCTATTTCTTTCCCTTCACTTTGTAAATTGACTTAGTTTCCAATTGAATAAGCAATGGAAAAGATTAAATCCTGGGATGGAAGACAGACAGAGTCGTACTACGCTCGCATGTATTCTCCAGGCCTATTAGTTGAATGCAGACATGAAGCATCTCAGAAACGATGGTCTATTTTGCATCTGCCATCGGTGTTAAATAAGCATATATAAAGCATGGATGTGGATATTGTGCTTTGCACGTTGTCGTGAATGTGAAGTTTCAGCCTGTCACCTAGTTTGCCCTGTAGAAGGCAGAGATTTTTGTTCTCCTCTTTATCTGCTGCACATCTTTTTTTGGAGGTATTTTGGGATAATAGTGCTTGTTATTCAATTATTTAAGACAGAGTGTTTGCTGACAACTCGATATTCTATTTTTTCCCCCTCTTCTCTTTGAATTGGAAAGTGCAAAATGGGGAAAGGAAATTCACTGGCTTGGCTTGGGAACAGAGGTGGAAAACCAAACAAACTAACAAACTAAAAGCAGGCAAGCACAGCCCCTCTCCCTCATTTCATCAGCCAAGGCATTAAGGGTGACCAAGGAAAAAGCTTACAAAAAACACTTTGAAGTGCTCCATCAAATACACGTTCTCCTAGAGGATTAACATAATGAGAGCAAGCAGGCCCCGGAATCAGCTCATTGTCATTAAGGGCAAATTTGATTAGAGGCATACAAGAATGTGGACTGATTATATTTGTAAAATAATCCATTATCCAAAGCTGCCCTGTACTCAGTCACTGAACAAACATTTACTATACCTCAGATTTATTCTCCTCAAAATGGAGAGGACAGCAATGCTTCTTTCCCACATATCCCCCACCTCTTCTGTTTTATTAACCTAGTCCCTCAAATCCAGGAACTTCATTCTTTTTGGTATTCTTGTGCTGGCAGGCGTCACTGACATTTATGAAAGTCATCTGATAAATGTGTTAAGGATGAAACAGATTCCGCCGTGTGGATCTGTTGGGTCCCCAGTGTTGGGTCCCCCAATAATGGGTCCGTGATTAAAGGAGCGAGACTGATACAAAGCGAAGGTCAAGCAAAGCTTTTATTTCGCGCCAAGCATCGAGAATCAAACTAACCAGCCGGAGCCACGCCTCTTACAGAAAGCACGACCCCTCCCTGCCTCACAGACTAACTTTTATAAAGCAAAGGCCATGTGGTTGGGCCTGGCCACACACAGGTGGCCAATGAGATTGTAACACACAGAGACATATGCACAGTCATGCTAGGTCACACATAAGTGACCAATTGAATTACAAGTTACCCTATAGCAGACATTTGAACTAGCCTATCACCTTGGTGAGAATTGGTGCCCAAAAGGCGGGGCCCACACTCCTTGGTAGCTAGGGAGACAGTCTGCGCGCTTTACTGATTGGATGTCTCCACCGACTCATCCCTGCATTCCGGCTGTTATCTCCACCTGATCTGACCCACCCTTGTATTTGGGCTTTGTTACCTGGGACTGGTTTCCTGGACTTGCTTTTAAATAAGTTCCCCCTGGGGGGGGGGGGTGCAGGATCAATTTAAGTTTTACTGCATAAACAACAAAATGGCTGTTCAACTGAGGTGGGGCCGCTCCGGCTAAATAGGCCCCTATAGATCTAGGGAAGAAACTGACCAAAACAACGATGTAAGTCATTAACGAGGACCATGTTGGAGAGGACTTAGGTGGGAAGATGGGGAATATTTCACAAGAGAAGAGCATTTCAAAAATCTGGAGTTTTCCACAGAAAGGTTGAAGAACAGATTCAGAGAATTCACAGAAAAGGAGACGCAAACCACCAAAAGTTTAAGTAAAGAGGTGAGCCTCACAAGTCCTCAAGAAAGTATAAAACAAAGCAACGAAATAAAATTTTAATATATTAAATTGGGAAAAAAACAGTATAAAACCTAAAAGGAGTTACAAGGAACTAGGAACCATTACATGAGCTGGTGGGACTGTAGATCAGTTTAAGTGCTTTGGAGGACAATTTGGTCATACCCCTTAAAATGTTAAATGCCTGTTCCCTGTTTGTCTAGCAGTTTGACATCAAAGAATCTACCCGGGAGACACTCAATGGTCTCTAAAGGAAGTCATGTTCAAGCACTGTTTACATTAACAAAAATGTGGAGACAATCTAAACATCCATCAAAAAGGAAATAGTTCAATTTAGATTGTGGAATCCTCTAATTTAAAAATATTATCAACTAATCTAAATCTATAAAACCAAAAAACATGCATCCGTACAATAAGCAAAGCAAAATTCAGCCCAGGGACCTCCGTATATAACCTCTGCTTCAATAATCACACAGTTCTTTATACTCTTTAATTAAAAATGTAACTCTTTAAAATAAATAATGAGTACTAGGTGTCAGTTACTGTAAGTAACTGTTACTGTACTGTACTGTAACTGTTACAGTTACTGTAAGTGTACTGTTTATACACTTGTGTGTGTATGTGTGGGTGCGCATGTTTTTATTTATTTTTTTCTTGTCCTTGCAATTGCTATGCAAAATAGTTACTTTCTCAACTTCACAGGTAGGGATGGTATGGAAATTTCTGTCCAGGGAGGACAAAATGTCTCTGTAACCAGTCAAATCCTGCAAGAGAGCTGCATCCAGGATGGGGCTCAATTTATGTTCCGAGGGAAATGGAACCAGTTTCAATAGCTTTAATGTGAGCAAATCCAAAAAGATGCTAAATTCATTTATGTAGCTGCTTTAGCTGAGCACACAAAGATACTGCTCAGGGGAAATGTTCAGGGCATCTCATTTTAGTGGACCAAGACTGCCTGAACATTTCCCTCAACTCAATCAAACAGGCATTTTCTTGCTGACCTCCCTTTTCCTGAACCATTTTCTTTAGAAAACCTGTAATTCTAAATCTTTCTTTGTTCCTTCAAGAGACAAATCTTTTGTACTGTTGCTGCTTGGGATTGTTTTTCACAAGGGCCTAGGAGCCTTTGAAATGTAAACATTGAGGGAATTTGCCTGCATCTGGGGAGTGTCCATGGTGGGGGAGGGGTCCAACTGTGATGCCCCCCTCCCTCCTAGCTTAAAAGATACATGAAGATACAATCATGTTTACTTCTCCTCTGGTAAGGCCAATTAGCAAATGCAGGTGGCCTAAAACAACCCCCACCCCATGGTAGTTTTTAAAACCCTTCTGTTTTGTTTGAGCAGAGTTTATTTCAAACCCAGCTCTGTCCTCTCCCACCTAATGCAATCAGCTTGAATAAAGCCTACCCTGCCTGTTTCAGTTGGATGCAAGTTTTGCCTTGACATGATCTCTTAAAGTTTTTAAGTGACTAGGGTAAGCAGAGAGGCGTATTAAGGAAAAGCACTTAAGGGAAAGGATACAAGAGTTAACTTGTAGAAGGCCCACCCATACCTTTTCTGTTAAGAAAAACTAATAATCAACTCCCAAAGCCCATATATGGAAAGCCACATCTGACAGGTTATATAAAAAGCCATTCTACATTTGTTCAGCATTTAGCATGATTTTGGTATTTTTCACACTTTCCCTAATCTTCGTTTCAATGTCTAAATATTACCCATCTTTTAAAACCTCTCTTCCAACAGAGACTTGTTCTGTTGTGACAGAAGAGCTTAAGTAGAATTTATTGTATCAATAATACAGGAGTGTTTAGGAGCATTTAGGCAAGGTGATACGTAGGCGCTCACCAACGTGTTTGGTGGTACTTCCGTGTTTAGGGCTTGACTTCATTCCTACCTCCATTTTTTTTTTTTTTTTAAGATTTTTTTTTTTTTTTTTAATTAGACAGATCACAAGTAGTCAGAGAGGCAGGCAGAGAGAGACAGGAGGAGGCAGGCTCCCCGCTGAGCAGAGAGCCCGATGTGGGACTCGATCCCAGGACCCTGAGATCATGACCTGAGCGGAAGGCAGAGGCTTTAACCACTGAGCCACCCAGGCGCCCCCCTGCCTCCATTTTTAAGCTGAAGCTTTTGAGACCACAGAGTCATTGCCAATTTCACGATTATATCATATTGTTAGGAGTTAGTTGGGTGGCTAGGTAGTCAGGACCAGGGTCCCCAACAAGGAAATATGGAGCCAGGAAGCTAAAATAAAAAGGCACTGACATCCTCCTGGTTTGCAGCTTAGACAGGACCGCGCTGACATTCTGCTTTGTAGCCTTTGCAGAAATGACCTCTTCAGAAAGTCCTAAAATAAGACAATCCACCACAAAAGCATTTGTCAATATCATGGGCCAGGGGAGCAGTTAAGACCTAAGCTCCTGGATGTCAGCAAGAAAAAAAAAATAGACTATCAGCTTGTGGACATTGACCTAATAGGTAGACAGATACGTGACCAGAGCCCTCATGGGCACGAATCAGCACACCCTGATTGCTTAAGAAAGTTCTGCAAAAAGAGCTCATAAAAACTCCTAAACTTAGAAACTCTGGGGGCAACCCATTCAGGCCCCCTCCCTCTCTGGGAGCTTTATACTCTTGCTCAATAGACTTTGCTTTGCTGCCCACCACTCTCCGTCTTATCTATCTCTTCATTCCTCCAAGCAGCCTGACCAGGAATAGCGGGCTGTAAGGGGACAGAAAACTTTAACAATATCCAGTGGAAAAGAATATTTCCCTCAAATGTTGCATCTAAAGGTCCAGAATTGGCTTATGATAAAAAATAAGTTTGTATCATATAGTCTTTGACCTTGTCCGTAAGACATGCAAGTGTGTGAAATGGCCAGACCCCAGCCAGACACTGTACCACTAACATCACAAGTACTCTGAGTACAGAAAGAGGGTAACTCCGAAGAAAAGCGGGGTATGTTACCCAACAGAGAAGAGATGAAGACTGTTAAAGTTAGGCTATCCCAACAAACTTCCACTAGAAATGTTTACAGTGAACTTCAATGACTAACAATACATCCTGCATCCACTCAACAAATACACCATTTTAGCTGTACTTCCTTCAAAGCAGGTGGCTCTTCTGACTTCATGTGATGGTTCACTGCTGGTTCCTCAAAGCAAAATCAGGTTTACCTTTCTATCCCCAAGCTCGACCTGTTTGCAGTAGGCAAAGGGTCTGTGGGCTTTGTTAAGTTCCTTAATGATCCTGTGACCCAGTTTTTTCATCCTCCCTGAGAGCAATCATATTCATTTCCATTCAAATGTTCATTTATTCATTCAGACATTGTTTGTTGTTCCCAATAACTAAAACCATGACCATGACAACACTAGCAGCTCCCATTTGCTGAGTGCCTGCTATGGGCCGGTCAGGATTTTAAGTGCCTCCCCTCTCTTGCCCACTGTAGTGTTTACAGGGCAAAATTGATGATAATTTCCCTGTGGCTTATTGTACTCCAACTATACCAGCTTTCTTGCTGTCCCCAGGTACCCAAATCTCATTTCTATGGCAGAGGCTTACTGAACCCTCTGATTAGAATGTTCTTCCCTCAGTTTTTCATATAACTAGTTCCTTTTTGCCATTCAAATCTCAGCTTAAATACCAGATCTGCAGAAAGGACATCCCCAAATATTCAACGTATATTAACCACCGATCTAAACCCACTCGGGCTCTTGACATTGCTAACTTTTTCTCTTCTTCCTCCTCTTCTTTGCCTTCTACTTTTGATTTCACTTACCACTCCTTAACTTGAATATTTGTCTCATTTTTTTTCCCTCTGTTGACTCGCCCCTTGGGATATAAACATATGATAGCAAAGACCTCTTCCGTCTCATTTATCACCATATCCCCAGGACCTAGGAACATGGCTGCCAATGCTTTGTTTTATAAACGCATCTCTTCCAACCTTCATAACGATCCTATAAGATGATTGTTAACCATCTCCATTTTATATGTAAGAAAACCAATGCCAGAAAAGCTAACTGCCTTTCCCAAAGACACACAGCTAGCAAATGGCAAAGTTAGTCTTTAAACAGAGGAATTCTGACGCCGCTGTTCAGCCTCAAAGCCAGGGTGCTAAATTTCCGTGGCTAGATTCTGTGCAGAGTGCTTTGCATGGAACAAGAGAGACAACGCCACCATTCATGAACTTACAGTACTTGGAGGTAGCTAGACTTCTACATGTCATCAATAAGAACTATAGAACTATAATCACAGAAGTGATAAGAAAGGAAAGCACAGGATGCTACGGGGAACACTTAAAACCAAGACCTAATATATGAGGACATCAGGGAACTTAAGATGTGTTGCTTTTATCCAAGGGAAGGGAAGTGGGAAGGGAGCTCCGGACAAATGGAATGGAATTGGCAAATCCCTGCAGCATGTAACCAGTGCCACCCAACAGATAAGAACAGGGCACACAAGAAAGTGACTTGTCTTCACCCTTGAGATAATTTAGTTGGTTACTTGAAAAAAGGTGGCAGGTGTCAAGAGGTATATGAAGTATATTAGGGGAGACTTTAAAAGACTCTTCAATTTTTTTTTAAAGATTTTATTTATTTATTTGACAGACAGAGATCACAAGTAGGTAGAGAGGCAGGCAGAGAGAAAGGAGGAAGCAGGCTTCCCACTGAGCAGAGATCCTGAGGCGGGGTTTGATCCCAGGACCCTAGGATCATGACCTGAGCCAAAGGCAGAGGCTTTAACCCACTGAGCCACCCAGGCGTCCCAAGACTCTTCAGTTTTTTAAAGATCAAATAGGCTTAAATAAATGTGGAAGTAGGAAATAAAATAATTATTGAGGCTGATTTATAGCTATCCAGTGAATTTCTCTACTCTATAAACCAAGAATAGACCCTCTTTTCAGGGACCCATAGAATATTTGCAAAACACTGTCTTGTGTTATTCCAGAAGCATAATTTCAATCAATAAATCAAGAATCAAGAAAAGTCATGCTGCAGCCTACTTTCTCCATAATCAATGCCGTAAAGCCACAAATTAATAACACCAGCACAAACAAATCAATTCGAACAACTTAGAAATCAGAATAATAATAGCTAACATTTACTGAATGTTTACTACATACTTGCAGCATGCTGAGATTTTTGTCTTAATCAGCTCATTTAATCCTTACAAAATCTTTATTAAATAGATACTGTTATTATTACCATTTTACAGGCGAATAAGCTTATGGCAAGAAAGAGATTACATAAGATGTGCCAAGCTACTCAGCTAGTAATTTGGATATGTGGGATTTAAACCAAGCTGTCTAATTACAATGTGTGTGTGGAGGGGAAAGGGGTGGGTGGGTGGGTGGGTGGCGGGGTGTGTGTGTGTGTGTGTTTTTGACCACTTTACTATTCTGTCTCTCCTCAGTAGTTTTTGGGTCAAAGACGTAATCAAAAGCATAAAAGTATTTAGAGGGGAAAACAATGGTAATATAAACCAGCTAAGAAAACCAACAAGAATTACTTATAAGCGGGGCGCCTGGGTGGCTCAGTGGTTAAAGCCTCTGCCTTCGGCTCAGGTCATGATCCCAGGGTCCTGGGATCAAGCCTCACGTCGGGCTCTCTGCTCTGCAGGGAGCCTGCTTCCTCCCCTCTCTCTCTGCCTGCCTCTCTGCCTATTTGTGATTTCTCTCTCTGTCAAATAAATAAAATCTTTAAAAAAAAAAAAAAGAATTACTTATAAGCAAAACCTGTTGATAATTGTTGAAGGTATACAATGGACACATAAGAGTTTATTTTACTGTTTGTCTATTTCTGTGTATGTTTGAAAATTTCCATGATATAAAGTTATAACTAGAAGAACGGAGATGAAAGAATTAAAAATCATTTCTCTCTCTCATTCTGTCTCTATAAAATAAATAAATCTTCAAAACAAAACAGTCTCGGTAACTTAACAAAAAGACCTCAGTTAGGGGAAGTAGAAAAATGGAAAATAAAAAATCTTCTTTTATGCTTAAGTCTTTCATCTATATAATAAACCGTGTAATCAAAATTATGTAATTCTAAACTTTGGTGGCAGGGCACCTGTCTAACTTATCTTTGAAAAATATATCTATAGCATCTGGCATAGCACCCATCTTAAAGTTGGCTTTCAATAAATACTCTGATGGGAACAAGGGAGAAGAAAAATGAAGAGAAGTCAGCATTTTACTTTATATAAACAGTATTACTGGGAATTCAATCTTATTTCCAAGATAAATTATTAATTAACCTGCCCAAGGCTGAACAGTTTATTTTTAATGGATTTAAAACTGTAGCCCAGTTATTTCAAATTTTGTGTGATCATATGGACAGGAACTATGTCCTTCATTGAATTCAACAGCATGATAGAAGCAAGGGGAAGTTGGTTGTAAGAATCAACTGTGAGATTTCAAGGTTATGATTTTTGCTTTTAATTCCTAATCATGTTTCAAATCACTCTGTAAAAGTTTTGTTTCTGTACCCATTTGTTCTCCCTAGCCTTGAGTCATCTGAAAAAAATAGAGCTCACTTTTGGTTTTATCCAAGTAACTGATGAAAGCTTTATAAAGAAAAACCATTAAGGAATAACTTTAGAGTCATTCTTCTAAAGAGCTTAAAAATCTGGTCATTCATACATCATCTTACCCACAGCAGAGCAAGCATGACTTTGTCAAAACTTTTTGGTGATATTTCTGCTAAGCTGTATTGATGAAATCCCTATCATCTGCCTATTTGGAAAAACTTAAAAACTAGACTATTAATAATATGATTTGTTCATTATGGGCGCCCATGGGTGTCTAGTGGACACCATTTTGTTTTCCGTACACTCACAAGTCTGGCAGTGAGTAAGCTATCCATGAATTTTTCTTTGTGATTAGAATCAGGTTTGCTAATTTATAGTTTGTAAAGTGATTATTTTTTAAAATGAAAACTGGCACAGTATTTATCTATAGTCAGTTTCTGATACCTTGTCTGTTTTGTAAGATTTGTCATGCATTCTGAAATGTATTTCACTATTTGTGAGAATTAAAAGCAAACAAAACCATTTCTCACAATGCAACTCATTTTTACTTGTGACCCTCTCATACCACATTCTTCTTTTGATTATCATTAAGACTGGGTAGAGTCACTTTTTCTCCTCAAATCCCCAAAATAAATGCCTCGAGTGCCTCCATTTTTCCTACATCCATGGTAATGTCTACTTCATCTGATGGTAAATGTCATTGAAATATCTTCGTTTATCTCATTTTGACACATTTCTCTCTTTCAAGATATATCCTGCAAATATGTGCTTAAACTTTTGCTGTGATGTGGGCAAAGAACACTCTGGCCTTTAAGATATGTGTTAGCATTTAAGTGGCTTTAAGATGTTTAAAATGTTATCTTGTTCATTATTAATATAAAAAGAATTTTAATATCAATCCGGCTGAAACTACTTTATTAATTCTGTTAAAAGATTAGAAAAATGGGTAGCCATTCTCTAGCATGTACCTTTCATTTTATCATAATTTCTGATTGCTACAAATTTGAAATAATCTTCATGTCCAGCATTATAATATATGAAATTATAGTTTATCAAAGTACTGGGAGACTATGCAGGATTTAAGAATAATGAGCTCTGGGGCACCTGGCTGGCTCAGTGGGTTAAGCCTCTGGCTTCGACTCGGGTCATGATCTCAGGGTCCTGGGATCGAACCCCACATCAGGCTCTCTGCTCAGCGGGGAGCCTGCTTCTCTCTCTCTGCCTGCCTACTTGTGATCTCTCTCTCTCTGTCAAATAAATAAATAAAATCTTTAAAAAAAAAAAGAATAATGAGCTCTGTGTGATGACATATAAAAATCTCTAGGTCATACTGTAGAGCTAAACTGGATCAGCCAAAGAAGAGTAAAAAATCTTGGTCCACATACCTGCATGTATGTGTGAATGTACATTTATATAAATCTGAAAGATTAAACCCAAGTCTTGAAGGTATACAATTAAGAGATGTTTACTTTCTACCATATTAACTGTTTATAATTTTAAATTTTATGATGAGCATATATTAGCTTTATAATTAGAAAACAATACAGACTTTTATATTTGGGAAAACTGTAGTTTTACTTCTTTTTTTAAAAGTAATATCTCTTACTACTGAAATTTTTATGTTTTTACAGGTAATTTGGTGTTGTTGATACCATAGAAATACTTTTTTCTGTTACAAGAACATTATAAGCCCTATAATAGTAAGACCAGTGAAAATCAACAATTCTAGTAATTCATTAAACTATAATATGTGCTGAGCCCTCTGAGTATCATCACATTCAGTCCAAAAAGCACATTACTTTAGGGAAAACATTATTATCCATATTTTGCAAGTAGGACACAGTTGAGATTCAAATCTTACTTTCTTTGATGTCAAAACTCACGGCTTCCTCTCTACTATCTCATTAAGGTGATGTGCACAGTGAAGTTAAGAAATGTAAAACCAAGAACAACTTTCTAGAATTTAAGTCTATAAACTTCTGCTACTTCTTTTGGATACACTTACTAGGACCAACAAATGGTCAGAAGGAGAAGAGTGCTTGACCGGTAGAGGATGAGAGTTCCTGTTTGCTCAGGTCTGCAGCACTGAGATCTGTTTCCTTGATGAAAATGATGAAGGTACAGAGCACCGTATCTATCTATCCAAGGCCTCCCACCCTCCTAAGGGCTATGCTGGCTGCCACAGTTACACTCTGGGGCTAGACCACCCTCTGTCTCCCATTCTCTTTGAAAGACAACAACAGAAAGACCTCTTAGAGACTGCTCCATCTTCTTTAACTGCCTGGGAGCCTCTGACAAAGAGGTTTGATTTTCAGTGGTTTGGTCATGAGTCTTCTCCTTGACCGTCATGTCCGAGATGGATTATTTACGCAGCTAAGTGTAAGAGGAAACTGCCCAGGCACCAGGTCCCTCAGAATGCATGGTGCAGCCCAGGTTAGTTTACATAGCACTGGAATGCAAGAAATGCAGATGAGGAACATGGGACAATCTTAGAACAAAACTTTCCCAGACCGGTGGGTTGTAATGTCTAATATTTCTATAGAAGGTCTTCTCAGTACTCCTCACACCCCTTAGAGTCCAGAATCACCATGTCTAAAGCACAAAGAAAAAGTACTTCTAAAGCTTGGCAACGAGAGACACAGAGTACCAGAAAATGACCAAGAATGTGTTGCAAAGGTTACTATACATATATATGTATATGTATAGTAATAGATTACTATAGTAATATGTAGTAATATATGTAGTAATATAATAATATTAGAATATAGATAATAATATGTATATATGTACACATATAGGTATGTATGTACATTTTGCTGATGTACTGCTTTAAGAGAATATATATTCAGCCATAGAAAGATGCAGCCAAAAAGTTTGCAGAATACCTGCCTATGAAACCGCCACTGATTTGTCCACTAATAATCATTATTTCTTTTAAATAAGCTCATTTTCTTTTTTTTTTATTTTTTAAATTTATTTTTAGCGTAACAGTATTGTTTTTGCACCACACCCAGTGTTCCATGCAATCCGTGCCCTCTCCAATACCCACCACCTGGTTCCCCCAACCTCCCACCTGCCACGGTGAACCATGAGAGACTATGGACTTTAAATAAGCTCATTTTCTTAATCACTCACATGTGGTATGACAGAACTCCCGTTGGGCCTTGGTGTTCCACTAGTCCAAAACGTTTAAAGGATTACACGTTTATAGTGAAGAAACAGCAGACAATTCTAAGTATTTTCCTAGGGTAGACATTTGCATGTTGGTGATTTCTGAGATAGAAAGGACAGTAATAAAATGGTCTGGTTGACGACAAGGCTTAGATTATAAAGGACTATAGTTGAACAGTTTATGCTTAGTCTACCAGGTTTTCAAAAGTAAAATGTGTGTGTGTGTGTGTGTGTGTGTGTGTGTGTGTATGGAAAATTACAAGCTCTTCTACAGTTCTCCAGACATAATCCTGTAAATGTTTACGTGTGGTATAGCCTTTGAACACTACCCAGTCTGGATGTAAATAATGTAAATTACATGGCTCTTGACTACCAATAGGTGAACTGGTCTCATTTTTTATTTATTTATTTATTTATTGTTAAATATTTTATTTATTTATTTGACAGAGATCACCAGTAGGCAGAGAGGCAGACGGGGGTGGGGGGGAGCAGGCTCCCCAGTGAGCAGAGAGCCAGATGCAGGGCTCGATCCTGGGATGATGACCCTGGGATCATGACCCAAGCCAAAGGCAGAGGCTTCAACCCACTGAGCCACCCAGGCACCCCCTGATATAATTTTTAAAAGACAAAAAAGAGATTTGAAGTGGATTATGTGAGGGTTGTTAGAAAAGTTGAGGTCTAACCTCTGAAAAGATGTGTGTATGTGTGCACTTGTGTGTGTGTGTGTGTGTGTGTGTGTGTGCATAAGGTATGAGTAAGGGTATGGATGTACAATAAAGCTGTGGTGATGTGTCCGTACACATAAGGATGGAGCATTATATTTTGAGAGCTCTAACCTAACAATTTTTCCCATACCTGGACAATTTTTCATTTAGGTGTGAAAGTAGGTTTTTTTGTTTTGTTTTGTTTAATTTTAAAATCTGAGATTTGCTTATTTCTACAAGCAAGGGTCTGCTTTGATGCATAAAGCTCTCTTAATCCTATGTAAAACTGATCGATAAAGGAATGACTACCTCTCTTTATCACCCCGGCCTTTCCGGCAAGTGAAAATTAAGGCAACTCGAGGCTGACTCATTTGCCTGTGGTCAGTCTCCAACGACAGATTGTTCATCACTCGGATTAGTTATATAAAAACGCTCCACTTAGCGAAATGATCCAGAGGGAGGTTTCGGGTAGGGGCGGGGCAATGAAGAGGGTACCACTTTAATGAGATACTGAATTCAAGTGCCTAAATGCCTTCTCTTCAAATCTTAACACTTTCTAGGAATGAAATTCTCAGTTTCCAGCTGCCAACCAAGAAATTATCTCACACCTCTCGTTCTCACTATCCAGAACTCCCTCATAAAGACTCTGCAGTCCCCGAGGTCTAAGCTGGTTGCCTGACCTGACAGTGGAAAGAAACATTTAAGGTCAGCTCTCTTAGAGTCTTGAAAGCTTTCCAGTGGAGGAGGCTTTTTTTTTTTTTTTTAAGATTTTATTTATTTGTCAGAGAGAGAGAGAGAGCGAGCACAGGCAGACAGAGTGGCAGGCAGAGGCAGAGGGAGAAGCAGGCTCCCCACAGAACAAGGAGCCTGATGTGGGACTTGATCCCAGGATGCTGGGATCATGACCTGAGCCGAAGGCAGCGGCTTAACCCACTGAGCCACCCAGGCGTCCCTGGAGGAGGCTTTTTAAAGAAAAACATTCTGGGGGCGCCTGGGTGGCTCAGTGGGTTAAGCCGTAGCCTTTGGCTCAGCTCATGATCTCAGGGTCCTGGGATCGAGTCCCGCATCGGGCTCTCTGCTCAGCGGGGAGCCTGCTTCCCTCTCTCTCTCTGCCTGCCTCTCTGTCTACTTGTGATCTCTCTCTATCAAATAAATAAATTAAAAAAAAAAAAAAGAAAAACATTCTGACAGGAAACTTGCACTAGGAGGTTTTTCACATCTTGCACAAAAGATCCCTTTCTTTGTTTTCTTTCCTTCCATTCTCTTTGGACCCTGGAGACAAGTGCATGCGTTCACCAAAAAGAAGGCATTTAGGACTTGCTATATGCAAGGCTTTTATATTTACTGGACACTTTTGCTTACTTACTGCTGCGTAACAAACCACCCGAAAACTGACCCTCCTAAAACAACAATGTAATATTCTGTGCACCAGCCCTGAGGGGAGACTCAGGTCAGCAGGGCCGTTTGCCTCCACAGTTTCTCGTGAGGTTTCAGTCAGACAGCCCCTGGGGTGGGAGTCATGGGGCAGGCTCAGTGAGGCTGGAATCCACAATGGCCTCATTACTCAGATCTGGCCCTCCCACCGTTCCCGTCTTCCTTCCTTCTCTCCACACAGTCTGGCCTCTTCCATGGGCCTCTCCATGAGGCTTGGTCTTCTGACAACGGGTGATCTTAGGAGAGTCACACTTCTTACGTGTGCTTGACTTTCAAGAGAAAATAATGAAAACTGCTGGGCCAGGTGAAGGCACAAACTGGCACAGTGTCCATTTGGCCACATTGTGTTGTTCAAGGTAGTCACAAGCCTGCCCAGTTTCCATGGTATGGAGTGACAGACTGTCTTGTGTGGGAATGACAAAACCACAGTGCTGAAGAGCACAGGGAGGAAGATTTGCAGCGGCTATCTTTGGAAAATGCGATGTCACATTTGGTGTTTCAGGCATGAAGAACAGCAGGCATCTCTGGTCATTCTCCAGGCTGTGTTTTCAAGTCCATAAAGCCACTGGGAATAGTGTCTCCTCCCCATCTCTGCCATTGTCTCCATCCACCCATTTCTCTTACATAAAAATGTACTGAGTTCCCACAAAGGGCCAGTCTCTCTGGTACAGTCACATCATTGAGTTCAGGTAACCATTTTAGCTACATGATGTTGTACTAAAAAATTGTCTTTGAATGTATCCCTGCTCTCTCTCTTTTTTTTAAAGAAAATTTTATGGTAAAGATGGAAGAGGAGAAATAATACAGGAATTATCCTGCCATGTTAAGGATCTAATCCCTGCTTCTGATAATTGTCACTGCATGAATGCTAAGAAATACCCTTTGTCTGTTCACTTATGATTCAGACACCGCTGAGCACTAGGGACACGCAGCTGGACAAGACAGACGTGGCCGCTGCTGCTGGTTGAGTTCTATCTCCCAAAATTTAGGTACTGAAGTCCTAATCCCCAGTACATCAGAGTGTGACCTTATTTAGAAATAGGGCCACTGCATGTGTAATTAGTTAAGATGAGGTCATTAGGGTAAGTTTTAATCAAATATAACCAGTATCCTCACAGAAGGAGAAATTTGGACATTGGACAGATATACACAGAGGGAAGACGACGTGAAGACGCAAGGAGAAGGTGACCAACTCTAAGCCAAGGACAGAGGCCAGGAAGAGGTCCTGTCGTCACAGAGTTCAGAAAGAACCAGCTTTAGCAATGCCTTGATTTCAGACTTCTAGCCTCTGGAACAGTAAGACAATGAGCATCTGTTGTTTAAGCCACTCATTTGGTGTTAACTTGTTACAGGGGCCCTAGTAAACTAATACAGGCCACCTTCTCACAGAGCTTCTGTCTCACAGGCAGACATTAATCAAATAATTCCAAATAACATGTGTGTAATTATAAAATTGGCCTAAGTAATATGAGGGAAGGAAATGCAATTCTGTGAAAGCAGAGACTAGAGAAATCTTTCCTAGAATGATTGGTCGAAGTTTTCCCAAGGAAGTGATGCTGGAGGTGAGAGATGGAAGAGTGACAAGAGATAAACAGAAGAGAAAGTAAGACAAGCATGTCCTGGGTTGGGGGGGAGGGGTGTGTATGTAGGGGGGAGTTGTGTGGCAGGTGTGCAAAGGCCTCTGTCAGGTGATAGCATGATGCGATCGAGAAACCAAAAGAAGGAGAGTGTGGCTTTAGCACAAGAAATGAACAGAGAATAATGAAAAATAAGAATGGTAAAATAGGCAGAAAAGCCCATGCCTGAGCAGGTCTTGTCAAGACATTTTTCAATAACACCAATGAATGAGTATTCCTTAGAACACTTTAAGTAGGAAGTGACATGATCATGTTTGAGGTCTAAGAAGACTACTCCCAGTGTTCTTAGGAGAAGACCCTTGAAAGGGCAGGGAAGGGGCAGGGGAGGGAGACTGGGAGTCAAGGGTACTAACTACAGTGTCTTGTGGCTTGTAGGGAGGAGGCCCATGCAGGTACCAGAAGCAGCAGCTGAATCCAGACAAGGGCGGGCCGTGAAGAAATGGATGCATTTAAGAGATGTAGACAGAGAAAAGGATGAGACTTCCTGATCGGGTGTCTACTACTCTTTGCTACACTCAGGCAGGGTAGGAGAAGACCCATTTTCAGGGAGAAGCTTATGGATTTCAGACTTGTCGTGTTCTGTGGGCACTAGGGAACTACCAGATGAGACGTTAAGATTTATGGGGAGCTAAAAAGAGAATTTCTGCTTGAGAGATACACATTTGCAGTCATTGTCAAATCCATGGTGACTGAAGCAGTGTGTGGGATGGAGATGGTTAAGGAAGAGGGTTCCTCATATGAAGAGACAAGAGCCTAGAATGGAGACCAAATGCCTTTAATACTTAGATGTCTTATTTTCCTATTACTTCATGAGGAAATGATGCTACAGTTTGTATCTAATTACCCCTGTCAGATCGTTTCTGTAAAAACGGAGGCCTCCAAAGCAAACCATGTATCTCCAAGTTATAGGACCACCTGGGGCAACTGTTAATTATATGCACTTCCATTAAAAAACAAAAAAGGCAATTTCAGTTTGGTTTTCCCACTTCAGATTACAGAAGGGAAAAAATGGTTTTGTAAGTATTTCAGATAAAAATAAAGCAAGAATTTATTTTGCTTTTCATAGCTTTAAAAAAAAAAAAGCTTTCTTGAAAAACAACCTATTGCCCACAGGGAGAAAGAGGCCTTATCTGATCATAATGGTGATTGGATTTTTTGTACACACTGACATTTGGTACAGGCCCTATCTTTGAATCCTTCTATTTCTAGCAGCATCGCAACATTATTTGTAAGTGTTTATTGCACTGTTAAAATAGAAAGACGTGAACATGCAGTTTCCTTCTTAAAGGAAACCCACTGGGGTTGCATCACTGCGTTGGCCCTCAGAAACTGTTAAATTATGTCTTTGTTAGTACAGAGGGAAAGAGAAGCCTGTTTCCTTCACCATACTCTCACGGCACTCTTAGCAAGCTTGCAGATGTCCACAGCTGCCGACTCTAGCTGTGAGGGGCAGCACTGGCAACAAAACAGAGGACAAAATAGCCTTTCAACAGAGCAGGCAATGATATTCTATCATTACCACAGATCGGCCACATAATCGGGTAAAAAAATGTACTGTGAGTCCACATGTCCTCTAGATTGCTTTTAATAATGGTACCCCGTGACAGGAACAGTGGGAAAGTGTTCATTCTCTTTCACTTGGATGGGAATCTTCACTTTGATAATATGTTACCACTTCTAAAAAATTTGCATACCGTATGAGCTGGCAATTTTATTTCTATAACGTTAAGAAATTTGTCATGAAATTCTCAAAGTATTACTCTATGAAAATATTAACCTCTATTTAGCTCTCAGAAGCCAAATCTTAGGAACAATTACCTTTCCAACTAGGAGACCCAAGTTCAGAATGGTAACATGATATAATAACTTATAGCTATTAAAATTACGATGTAAAAATATAATGAAATGAATTGCTCAGTATGTAAGAGCAGTTTATAAATAAGTATACAGTGTAGCAGTTTTGGATGTGCATGTGAAAATGGCTATTTATTTTAAAAAATTTGAAACTGTATGCATTAAATCCTTCATTAGTTAAGCCTGAGTGTTAAATATACAGAGATTTACTCTTCTTCAATCCCGCAAAAATACTGTCTTGAGAAGATGTACAAAATTGCATCAGACACTTAGACCCTAAACTTTTTACGTCCTTCCAGCGAGCAACGTTTGATGGGTCCAAAGGAGGATGAACAATAGGACAGCTGGGCCCCGGAGAGGAAGGTGAAGTGTACTCAGGAAGGCTCAGCTGGCCCCTGGAAACCTGGAACTTGTCTCTATCCTACCCCCATCTGGGGAGGGAGCGATAACAATCTAGTCATCTAACCATTTGCTCAGGGCCTTGGCATCTGACAGTTCTAGCAATTGATAAAAGCATTTGGGGTTTATTATCTGTTTTTAAAGCAGATTCAGATGGAGACCCTACCTACTTACCGAAAAGTGTAGTAATAACTACAGGTCTGAGGCACAGGCATAGATTGCATATACTCTGGCCTGTTCTGTTGGTCTTCATGTGTTTAAAATATCCTAGACTATTTTGAATCTCTTCCTTCTCTTTGACATTTTCATCATTTATTTATTTCTGTTGGGAAAATGCATTTTTGAGTAGGCTATCATTCAAACAACCTAGATACAAAGTTTAGACAGAAGATTAAAGTAGAATTAGGCCACATCGTTATGAAAAGTGCCCTGCTTCTTCTGATACTTTTATTACCAGTGATCCTGCTGTGAAGCAGAAAGCATTTACTGATGATCATCTCCTATGATTCAGGTGCTTTACATAATTAAATTACACTTTAAATAATTTACATATATGTATATGTAATATATGTATATACATATATACATATATGTATTTAATACATAATAATGTATTTCATACATTATTCTAAGCCACCCTTTAAGGACAGTGACCAACTCTTGTTTTAAAGATGAGGAAACTGAACCTTCAAAATCACAAGAAATCTGCCCAACTTCACACATTGGGAAAGTATGGAACTGTATTGAAATTCCGGCCTTCTTCAACTCCATGGTCCCGCATTCCCCCGCTATGCTCCCTACCTGGATTTTTAAAGATTTTATTTATTTATTTGACAGAGATCACAAGCAGGCAGAGAGGCAGGCAGAGAGAGAGGAAGGGAAGCAGGCTCCCTGCTGAGCAGAGAGCCCTATGCGGGGCTCAATCCCAGGACCCTGGAATCATGACCTGAGCTGAAGGCAGAGGCTTTAACCCACTGAGCCACCCAGGCACCCCCCTACCTGGATTTTTAGAAGAAAAAAAGAGAGACCCTTTCATGTTCTGCAAATGCTGAAATCACCACTACTATCAGTGCCAGCCAGAATGGGATCTTTAGGGCGCATTTTCATTAATAAAATGCATCCCTCTAGCCAAGCTTCTCTCCAGACTTTTTAAAAAACAGTGGAAGGTCAATCACAGAGTGTCTGATGTCCAGGTGATGTGTGCTATCAAAGCACTCAGAGAGCCCCAAAGTTGCTCAAAATTCTCAGACATCCATCTCCACTTTCCCTGGCATACATGTCATGTCCCACTTGAGTTTATTTCTACCATCTAGCCTCAGACTCTTTGCAATCAAGTTATTTTAGACAACTGATGATAAAGTAGCACTCAAGTCACTATTTTGGATGATCTGAGGCCCTTATTTACTTTCTCTCTCGGTCGACTTTTTCAGGAACCTGTAGGCTTATACATAGAAATGAAAACCTAGGTTGAGTCTATTTTCACTGCACTTGACAAGCTCGCTGGACCGAAAGACCTCCAGTGTAGGTGGGAATAAACACGCTGAAATGTCTAAATTACTTAAACATATCTCCTCTCCATCAGAAGTGAGAGTTCTCACCAGGCCTGCTGAATGCCATTGGCCATTCTAGTTAGGGCCCCACTGGAAGGAAAGAGAACATAACATTTTTAAGAACAGATGAACAATCTCGTTGATATCATAGCTGCTCTCCCACACAGGTATTTTCTGTTATAGATTTGGTGGGGCTGAGGGAGAAACAATAGAGACTAGGGTAGAGCCAAAGGGAAATATATTTATATTATATTTTTACATACACTATATTACTTACATGTGTAAATGAAATTGTTAAATGATTTAGTTGCTCTCCCAAAATGCCAATAATACCACTTGCTACTCAAAAAATACTTAAAACTGTATGATAGAAAATCAGTAACAGTAACTAGCATCTATTAAGCATGTACTGTGCATAAGGCACACTGTGTTTTACACATACACACACATACTTATGTGTATACAATTCTCCCAAGAGCCTAGTGAGTTCTCATTTTACAGGTCAGGTAACTGTGACTCAGAGAAGCTGTGAAATAAAACCATTCAAATACACCTGGTCAGGAAGTGGCAAGGCCAAGATGATAAGCACAGGTCTAATCTATGCGCCATCTATCTTCGCTAATGGTATTCTGCCAGGTACCAGAATTTCTCAAGTTATGGCCTGATATTACCTACACTAAATTCACCCAGGGTACATGTTCAAGCATAATTCCTAGGCTCTACCTCTGACTTTCCAAATTAGAGTTCCTGAAAAGCAAGTCCCAAAGATCTACATTTTTGTTTCTTGGGTGACTTCCTAGAAATGTGAACATCAGAGAGCCAGGGTGGTTAACAGGCAGGCCCCTGACTGTGACAGTAACACAGTGGAAAGACCATGGTAAGAGAAGTCAGATGACCTGGGTTTTAATCCCACCCTTTGAGTAACTAGTTCTGTGGCTTTGGACAAGTCCCTTCTTTCACTTTTCTGGGCCTGCTGATGATGGTAGATCAGACTCCTACTCTAACATTTCTTAAATATTTTAAGTAGATCCTCACAAAATAGGAAAGAGTTCTATGACTGTCTGTACTGATCGGTCGGCTTCTAAGTCCTCTCTGTAGGGCCGGCCATTGCATTTCAGAGAGATTTTTCCCTACGTGGAGCAGGGTCAAGACTGGACAGTGCCACTGCCACGGAACACTGCGACCCAGCAGCAAGATCACATGACTTCTCCTTCTGGGGACTCTGTGGCTCTTGCAGGCACAAATGAAGATAGGTGAATGATGGCTGTCATTCCAAATGTGCCAGGGTTGAAGTACAAAGGTAGTTTTTTGGTTTTTCTCTGGCCAGCAGCATATTTTCATGGAAAACAAGCAGTATTTCCTGTTTGAGAAATCAGGGGGATTTTAGAACAGACACCAACAGCTCCCTAATTTATTTTGACAAAGAGGTAATTGTGTCTAGTCTCTGAAACTATTCCTGCAGATCCAACAGCATGCATTTCATTTGTGGCCCACACAACTGTATTGGCCTTTACAAGAGAAGCAAATATGTCCTCAGCGGCTGCTTTGTATTGGCAATTAACTGATCTGTGGGCAGAATCCAGTATCTGCATATGGAAATGCACATTTAGCAGCATGCCCTAGAATGCAGGGACACATTTCATTTTATAGGCATATTTTGGGAGCCTGCTAGAATATGTGGTCTTTGTTTTAATCGGCAGTGGCTTGTCCAGTGTTTTCCATACCAACATGTTTACTAAATGAGTGTTTGATCTTTCCGTCCCAAAATAAACAGCTAATGAATATTCATGCATATTGAATGCAGTCAGAGAAAAAGCCAAGAATAGAACATCAGAGTGCATACTCCTACTCCCCATCTGTAACCATTAGGAAAACAGGACTACATTGCCACTAGCTAGGCAAGGAGTCATTCATTCAACAAACAGCTATTAATTGCACATTATGTACAAGCCACTGAAATAAACAATAGAGGCTTTTTTTTTTTAATTTCAAAGAAGACAAATTACCTGAAAGTAGAGAATAATGATTTAAGAGTATTCATTCAACAAATATTTACTGAGTACATACTTCACATGAGACCATGATATAGGCACTAAAACATCAAGCTATTAATTTTTTAAAAGTGATCAAAATCATTTCCCTTACAAAGTTTATGTTCAGGTTGAAGAAGATAAAGAACAAAGGAGTATAAAATACACAGTATGACTGATGGTGGCAAGTACTACACACACACAAAAAAGAAAAAGAATAGAAAAGCGAATATGGGTGCATATGGGAGGACACTAATTTAACCCAGGAAATGAGAATCGTCTCACAAAGAAGATAAAATGCTGAAAAGAAATAAAAAATTAAAAAAGAAAGATAAAATGTGAATATAGAGTTGATGGGAATATGGAAGGGATCCACATGGGAAGAGTATTCGGGACATAGGCTATATGGGGTGCAATGCCTCTGAGGAAGGTGAGCAAGCAGGAGGCTAGTGTAGCTAATGTAGAGGGAACACGTTGGAAGAAAAAAGTTCGAGATAAGAGGATGTCGGATCATTTTTTTGCTATAGAAATCATTTTTAATGCTATAGAAGATACAAAAAGTCTTTGACTCTAATTAGATGGGAGGCCGTCGGGGTTTGAGCAGAGGAATGACATGATCCAACTTGGATTTGAAAACAATGTTATTAGCCTATGAGCTCAAAGTGGACTGGAGAGGCAAGGACAGAAGAAGCAAGTCCAGTGGGGTGGTGCTGACTACTGTCAGGTTAAGGAACGATGAAGGGTTGGATGGGGATAGAAATGGTGGAAATGATGAGAAATATCTGAACTGGGGATGTTTCGAATGTGGAGCTCGGGTGATTTCTTGAACCATCTAACGTTTCATTTTGAAATACAATACACACGTAGAAAAGTGCATCAAACAGAAATGTAAAATTTACCAATGTAATATAATATAATATATGTAATATAAAGAAGACACCATGTATCCACCACCCAGAGTAAGAAATAAAACATGGACAGCGCTCCAGCTGATCCACTCAACAAGCTGAAAGAAAGACTGAGTTAAGTACAAGCTCAGGAGATCTAAAAGAGACCCAGTCATACTTACAGAAGTGAAAAGGATGGAGTCTGAAATAAAAATTTCACTAGGTAGGATGCACAGCAGAAGAGACACTGCAAAATAAAAGATTAGTGAACTTTCCCAGATGGTGTCTTTTTTTTTTTAATTTTTATTTTTTAAAAGATTTTATTTACTTATTTGACAGACAAAGATCACAAGTAGGCAGAGAGGCAGGCAGAGAGAGAGGGGAAAGCAGGTTTCCTGCCTAGCAGAGAGCCCAATGCGAGACTGGATCCCAGGACCATAAGATCATGACCTGAGCCAAAGGCAGAGGCTTAACCTACTGAGCCACCCAGGTGCCCCAAGATGGTGTCTCTAATGAAAAGGGATAGAACTACATTCTTAAGAAACATGACAGACATCTTCCAAGAGAAATAAATGTTGTTCCTGAGGGTTCTGCCACTGCCAGAGGAAATATTCTCTTCATAGTAGAAAACACAGAGTCAGAGTGTTACTGGCTTATGAGGTGGATTGAGACTATTCTTGTTCAGTCCTGGTATCCAATCACAGTGGCTACAAATTCTAGAAAGCAAAAGACAGTATTGGTAAAATATTTCTTAGAAAATTATGATCACCTAGTTGGTATACAAGTTACAGGGTTTTGGCTACAGAGGAGTCCCCTTCCAAGACACCACCGGCTTGGAGCACCTGCTCACTTGGTTAACTTCACAAGAACACAAACAGTAGCAGGGATTGCTCTAATTAAAAATATGGAACAAAAGATCCTGTTCCAGGCTATTCTGTTCCATTGGCAGAGAAGAGTATCACAGCAGCTTGAGGGAAAGACCATGACAAAGATGCTTTTGCACAGAGTAACATAGCTTTCATTGGTGCCTCTATTTGTAGTCAAGGATAGCTGTACCATTTATAATATATGTGTGAGACAATAGGGGATGAAGATCTAAGACATTTAATGGTATCAAACTGTACAGAGGCACCACTAATAATGAGACCTGCTTCTGGAAATCCTCTTAACACTATATTAAGGAGTTTAGGTATTTTAGGTAAGAAATTCCTGGTTACTGAGAATTCAAAGGGCAACAAGCTGCTGCCATGTTATCTTAGAGTTAGTAAAGGGGATGGTACAGATAAACCTCATGTAAGATTGCACAAGGTATAAACCAAAGCCAAAACAAAAACAAAAACAAAAACAAAAAAAATGGTGTATTAAAGTATTTCCTTCGGTGCTGGTGGAGCTCTGTTTCAGAAATTAACAAAGCATCTCTTGAATTTTCCCTTCAGGTACTGCATAGCCTTGGGATTAATGTCTTCAAGGATGCAGGTTCTGATTACAACATAGGCCCAGAAAAGGCTGATTATCTTGACATAGGACATGGCAGAGAAATTTACTACACTTGAGAAAAAGATACCTTGAAGAATTTGGTCATCATCTTCTCCATACTGTCTTCAAGAGGGGTAGGATGGCAAGGGAGGGAAAAAAATGCACAACTAAAAGAATGATCCAGAAACTGCATCCCATTAGGCCTTGCTTTATGAATCGATATGTGAGCACTCGTGGGTGTATGGCTCACATGTAAGCAGGCATCCATGTGTGTATGTAATACACGCTTACTCTACAGATGTATTTATGTTCTATGATACATTATAGCCATGCTATTTGTTGGTTTATGAACATTCTGCCCTTCTCATTTGTTTTCTCCAACATTTAGGTAACCTCTAATTAGGAAATGCATTTAATCGTGTGAAAGATTAATGTTGAACTAAGCTTTTAAGGGCCTAATGCCAAGAGATAGTAATTCAATCTGGTACTGATCTCCTCACAAATAACAGAACTGAGAAACTTTTATATAGAACTGGAGATCACATGAAACAGATTTGAATAAAATTACCATGATTGCTTTATGTTTATATTTAACTTATATTTTTGTACAAACAAGATTGTGTAAGGTATATTTAAAGCTTTAGTGATTTAAGAGTCTTTCTTACCCTTCATGATTTTTGAGTGCAGACTTCTAAAGAAATACGTGAAAACAAATTACATTGTCTTTTTCTCATTAATCATTAAATAAAGTATGGCCTTCACAAAAACAGTTTCCAAATTATGTTAGAACAAACCCTGGAGAAAACTGGGTTGTAAACCTACAACATGTGGGAAACGGTATGTAAGGAATTAGGAGGAAAACTCATGAAGTCCTAGTGATGTAGTGTTTTGCCATCACCTAGCTGGTGGAAATGCTTCATAAAAACGTCTTCCTTCTCTCTAAGGATGTGCCAGTGAGATGCTGAAGCCAGCTCCCACGGGCTCCTCAGGACCGACTGAATGCATCTCTTCTCAGCTCCACTTGCAGTGACATCAATAATGGCTTGAAATCACCCATGACAGAAGCATTACACCATGCAAACTGGCAACTGCCACTGATTAAGGCTTTTTTTTTTTTCCTTTTGAAAACTCAGTTATTAAGGATTTGCCCTTACAACATTCAGAGGACCATGAGCCTATACATCGTGCATTGTGGGTATCAAGATGAAAGACACCCTAGATATGGTTCCCGGGGAGACAGAATCTGAGATGAAGATATATGCGTAGGAAGTTGTCTCAGACCTGACTTCCATTTTCTGTACTCTGATGCTTTGCCATTTGGGGCTTGGCCAACACTAGGGGGGCTGCCCAATTTCTAGAGATAGTAACTACTCTGACTACAAGTGTGCTTTTTAAAGATTTTTAAAAAATTTTATTTGACAGAGAGGCAGGCAGATAGAGAGGGGGAAGCAGGCTCCCTGCTGAGCAGAGAGCCCGATGCAGGGCTCGATCCCAGGACCCTGAGATCATGACCTGAGCTGAAGACAGAGGCTCAACCCACTGAGCCACCCAGGTGTCCCCATAAGTGTGCTTTTTAAAAGCAAACCTAACAATCCAGAGTTTACACCTCCAACCACCTGTCCTCACCACCCCAGGGCCAGGTACCGGGCAAGTAAGGGCAGCCTCTGTAGCAGTGAGTAGACATTTTTTTTTTTTTTTTTTTTTTTTACAAAACTTGCCTCATTTGTCCCTTTGCTTGAAAATCCCATTAACCCTTCTTGCTCATAGGACCTCCCTCTCCCACTGCCTCCTGACTGACCCCAGTGCCTCCCTGTGCTGCCCACCATTGTGTAGTGGGGCCCCTCTTCTTGAGAACTGAGTAACTATCTTCTCAGTGGCAATCATCTCCTTCACACCTAAATAATAACAAAACCTATAAAGACAGTAGTTCCTTGAAAATGCTCTCAAGATCAACACATTTGAAAAAGAGATAGAAATATTTAGTCCCAAGAAAGGCCTCAGTCAACCCCACAGAAATGGGATGTTCTTCTAAAGCATTCCCTTTGAGGCAAAGGGCCTGGCTTCCATAAGCCTGTGCTGATCAGGGTAGGGTGTGTCCAGATGGTAGACAGAGGGCTTGACCTCCCCTTGGAAGAAACTCTGGCTGCTAACATCACTCACAGAGGGATTCTGCTAAGTGCCGTGAGCCACCAATATCCTCAGCATCTGGGGGAAGCTCCTCAGTTCTCACAGAGGGCTGGGGAGGTGTACCTCTGCACATATGACACAACAAGAAGATAAAGTCAACTACCAGATGCTAGCTTTTAATATTCATGAGCTTTCTGAGGGAGTCAACGTCAGTGAGGAGAATAAATGCTGTCGCAGAAAAGGCGCTAAAAGTTCGTGCCAAATGCAAAGTCAGATATGGCCCTTCAACCCTGGCAGAAAAATAAATGTAAAATAAATTAGCCATTTACAACTTTGCAAAACCCAACAGACTGTGAAGATTTATCACCTGGACCATGAAAAAAAAAATTGACTATCTTCTACAAAGTAATTAAAAATGAAGATTGATGCAACTGAAGTCCAAATAAAATAAGCTTCAAGAGTAGACAAAATGTGGGAATAAAAGTTTGCTGGATTTGTGTGTCACTCTCTCTCTCTCCCCCCTCCCTCCCTGTCTCTGTTCCTGTCTCTCTCCCTTTCTCTCTCTTCCTCTCCTCTAATTTGACTTTATTGTTTCCTATCATTTTGTAAAGTTGGTGACTGACTGAACAGGCTAGGACCATGGTCAAAGGCTGGCTGATGACGCTCGTCATCCCCCACAACAGTGAGCACAAGGGCATGAAACCCGTGTGGATTCTGAGCAAGGTGAGTCTAAGGAAATTTTCTGCTTGTCCTTAACTGTTTTCTCTCTAGGAATTAGGGAATAAAGGATGTGCAATCCACACTTAGCACCCTTTCATCATTCTAATAAGCCATGACAGAAATAAAATACATCCCTCCCCTCCCAAATTAAACAGATACCGTGGTTGAGCCACAAAATCCTATAGGTTTTTCTGTAAAACGTAAGGAAACAGACAAAAGAGAATGGATTTTATTCAAAGAAATTTAGCACATTTATACAGGAAAAGAAAATGTCTAGAGATTTCCTAAGCATTCACAGAAACCAGTGCAGATGAGGAAAAGGAGCTAGTCAAGGGAATGGCCGAAGGAAAGACCACACTTCTTCACGACTAGTTGAAGATGTGAAAGTTTCTCTAGGGACACATCTTTTTTAAAACATGGTGTCTGAGTGCAGTGGTTTACCTGCTTCTTGATGCTTTCCTTGCATTGTGTTCTAAATACCTAGACAGCTGCAGATCTCTTACTTGATTCTATACAATCAAATACATATTTATTTTTCTGGTCCTGTGCTTGCTGCCACTGAAGACACAAAGTTAATAACAGCTAACATATTTTGAGCATATATCACAGACTAGAAGCTACACAAATCTTTTTAAACTCTCACAACAGTCCTTTGGTTATGAGCTTATAATTATTTTTATTTATGGGTAAAAAAACTAACACTACCAAAAGAGAAAAAAAAAAGCTAACACTCAGGAACATTAAGTAACTTGCTTAAGGATATGACCTTGCAAGTTGCTAAGAAAGACCAGAACCATGGTCTGGTAGCAGAGTTTGAAATTTAAACTATTCTGCTATACACTGTCTAGACTAGTTTCTTTTCTCTTTCTTTTTTTATAGACTGATTTATTTATTTGAGAGAGACAGCACATGCACCAGATCAGGGAAAGGGGTAGAGGGTTAGGGAAAGAGAATCTCAGGCAGACTTCCTGCTGAGCATAGAGCCTGACAAGGGGTTTGATTCCGTGACCCTGAGATCATGACCTAAGCTGAAATCAATGGTCAGACACTTAACCGACTGAGCCACCAAGGCGCCCCCAATCTCTTTCCATAAGAAGAGATTCAGTATTATCAACAGGATTCTAGAAGGAAGGAGAAAATGATTTTACTCTTGAAAAACTAGTTGAAAATAGGTACTTAAAGATGGTAGTTATGGAGGGGGGAAATGTTCATGCAGAGATTTTACAATATTGTAGGACATCTTTTGAGGAGACAAGTTGGTATTGTATCAGCAATCACCAGAAGATAACCTTGGGACAAATTATAGAAGCTCTAGATATTTATCCATCCCTTGGTTTAATTACTGGATTTTATAACCAGAGAAAAGTCTTTGTCCACAGTCCTTAAGAATGTCCCAGTAGAAGACATGCATTATAGGAGATAAGAAGGAAGTTACTGCCTTAGAAAGTACTGCTTCTTAGTGTCATCTCTCTCCTTCTGAATCTCCCTGTGTACTCTTAGGTCTGCCAGGGCAATCGCTATGGCTAGAAAGCCCTTACACCTCACAGTCCTGCCGATCTATTACTTAATTTCCTACCCAGACCATCCAATGGAAAAAAAGACTGGCAGCCATATTGAATGGGTATCTCTAGCTAGCCTGTGTCATACAAGTGGATTTATGGAATTCTGACCAGGATCAGGAAGTAGATTCACATGTCCTCCTGCTAATGGGGACCCTAACTTCCTATTTCCTTTTTTGGCTGAATTCTGGAGGCCACGTATCCAAGACGGAGAAGACTATGGGGGCAGAGAGAGAGAAGAGGTAACAAGTAAGGTAGCCCAAATTCCAAACTAGGAAGCGGCAGAATGACTTTTATTCCATTTAGCATCTCTGCTACACTTCATCCCCTCAGAAATAACAAACAAGAAATCAACCTCCTTCTTTGACAGAGTTAAAATGGGAGTGAAGCAGACATTTTTTCATTGCTTCTCCAGCATTTCTTTCTTTCATTTCTTCTTCTTATTTTTTCCCCATCTATCAAAATACTTGCTTTCTTTCCCTCTTCTTTGAGATTTCATTTATTTATTTGAGAGAGACAGAGACAGCATGAACGAGGGAAGGAGGCAGAGGGAGAAGGAGAAGCAGATTCCCAGCTGAGCAGGGAGACCATTGCAGGGCTCAATCCCATGACCCTGGGATCAGGACCTGAGCCAAAGACAGATGCTTAACTGACTGTGCCACCCAGGCACGCCTAAAAATGTTAAAAGAAACACTAAAAATCCTGAGAAAGAAAAATTCTTCTTTACCATAATGTAGGGGTTAAAAAGAAACCTTCCTTATTTTCTTCAGGGCTTTGCAGATGGCTGACAGGAGGTTTGAAACTGCTATAGTCCTTTTCCTACCAGAAGGCGAGGAAATTAGAGGAAACATTAATTGAGACATGTGGTTTGAGTTCAGAATCAAGCAATACCTATACCAGTTTGCATGTTTTTCAACTAGGAGAGCGACAAAGACTTTTTGAAAAGCTGGCTGAGTACACTTTTCTGTCTGTTCCCATAAGAAGTGACTATGGCAAGCCCCATCCTGGTCTACCATATTCAGCCCTTCTCAGGTCTTATGGAGAGCTGACTACACCAGTCTGCAGTCTACTGCTATGGAACTGGACTTGTGTAATGCTCAAAAACATGTCAAAAACACATTTGTGCTCCTAAGGAACTTTACCAAGACCCCAGGTATGAGATCTACTTAATACCATGTGAAAGGTGAGTTTTGAAATACCATTGCCAGATGGTAGTAGAGGCTTGGTAAGTCTTAGAGCTTCCTGGCAGGACTTCACTCTAGACAGACAGATTATCAAAAGCATGTTCTGTGAAGAGCTGGGAAACTCCAGATACCTTGCGTATTGCTTGTTCTAACATTCTATACTATGCTCTAGAGCGAATGTATCAATTAAGTAATCACAATAACAGGTAAGTTCTACTTGATTTGTGTCTCAAAAGGGTCATTTGTGCCAAGTCTCTCAACCAGTCAACTGTGAGATGTGTCCAGGTGATTCAGGATAAATAGGTCCAAGATGAAGACACATGTATTAGAAATATGACTACTGATTAACTGTGATGCCTTAAGGTCAATTAGGGCACAGAGAAATTTTCCATTTATTTGTATCATCTTCAATTTCCTTCATCAGTGGTTTATAGTTTTCAGAAGACAGGCCTTTCACCACCTTGGTTAAATTTATTTCTAGGTATTTTATTCTTTTTGGTACAGTTATAAATGGGATTATTAATTCCTCACAAGGCAACTCCCTTCCGTCCTCCGCTTATTAGTTCCCATAAGCCATGCTAACACCTTTCACCTTTCCTTTTAACTTCTTGTTCTTACATCATTTCTGTTTCCTCCTGGTTCTAGAGGTCATGAGGTCTCCCCTCTCCTTAGGCTCCTCATATTACCTGGGCTACTCTGTATAGCCTGGGCCTTGTTGATTCTTCCTTATGTTTCCGTCTCTGCCGAAAGGACCCTTCCTCAGCTAAATCAAGTGTCCCTGCTATCATCAGTCACTGCACTCGTACTTTTCGTTCAGAGGCCCTATCATATTTTGTGTTTACTGACACGGCCAGGCATGTCATTGTCTGATGCCTTGCAGAATACCCTAAATTAATCTTATCAAGGGCAAGGACTCTACGCATTTGTTTTTTTGCTATTTCTCACAAGCCTAGCACAGTGCCTGGTGCCGAGCAGATGTGAAGTAAATGGTTTCTTTTTTCCAAAGAAATAATTACACACTCCTCATTCTGTCCTCCAGGAAAAGTCTGGATTAAGAACTACATGAATATGAACTAGAGCTTTCATAGCAAGTGAGCCTCTTCTTTCCATAGTCACTCTGAGCACACACGGCAACACCACCTGCGGTTTTCCTGCTTTCGAAGGGGCCCCTAGGGCAGCATGGGAGGAACCAGCAACCCAGAAGCCCTGCCCTTAGCCTTCCCACTGTTGCTTTCTGAACCTGACTCGTGTGCTCAGGGTAAATTAATTATTCTCTTCCTGTCCGAGGGCTTCTGAGAAAGCACAGCTGCGAAGCCTGATGAGTCCTGGAAGATCAAAACAAGCCTGGATACTGTTGTCGACTTGTCATCCCTGTCGCAGAGCTCCCTAAATGTTGGCAGCTTTGGCAAGCTTTGGTGTGTGATTACTCTTAGCAAAGCCCTCCCCCACCGCCCACCCCCACACACCCGGAGGCGTTATCTCAGACGTTCTTAAAAAAAAAAAATTCTTTTAAATAAAACTTGCTGCTTGTGAATAAAACCAGTCAGCCTTGGGCCAACCCACCTTTCTGTGTCCTGGTCCAACACCACCACCATGAAAATGAGGCTCAAATACCGTGCCCAACAGACAAGTGAGAACAGAAACTGCCCCTTTCCCTCTTTCTGCGCTCTGGAGCAAGAAATCACCCACTCCTCCCAGGGGACTTCCCCAGAGAGTCCCCTTAAAGCAGTATTTCCTGACTGAACGGGTATTATATTTCTTCAACAGACCACCTCAACCCATTCTTCTTCCTGCATTGCAGTAACTTTCCTTTTTTTTTTAATTCTTATTTTCAAATCACCTAAGACCAAGTGGATGAAGTTCTTGGGAAATATGGTCTCTGACTTCACGTTGTGGGTATTTTCCCTCATCTGCCACTTCTAGGCAGAGTATTTCTTTACAAACAAAATTGCTGTATTGGACTGGAACATAGACTGAGGCCTGTCTTGCAGCCTGCCAAACCAGCTGACCTCTTATTTTAGGGAAAACACAAAAACAAAAACAAAAAAACAGTGGCTTGCTCTCACTTGTTTGCCTTTTAATTTTTATGGTATCTGTGAAGTGAAATTTGACCTTAGATTAGAAGAGAGTCTTAAACGGATTTGTCCTGGAATCTCAGCTATCTTAAAAAAAAAAATAATAAATAAATAAATAAATAAAAATCTTACTGTGTCCATTGACTTTAAGGAAAAGTAATTTCTGCAATTTAGCACTGAGGAGATTTTACTTTTGCTTTTCTAATAAATTATACATAGAGCTTTAAGGATTCCAGGGAGGCTTTACACGAGGGGTATACTCAATAGGCATGCACAAGAAAATATATTTTGCTGTTTGCTTAATCTTCTGGTTTTATGTTAAAACCTTTAATCGAATTTTCCCATTAATATCCAAAGCTTGACTGTGCGCAAAATGACACAATATTAAGGGTGGATTTTATGGTATTTAAATTCCATATTCCCCTCCTTTTTTACCCATTCACATTAAGGTGAAGATTTCAAAATAAGTAATATATTATGGTTGGGCATAAATGAGGCAGGAGACCAAAACCAAAGCAGTGTCACTGGCTACAAAGAGTCCCATATTCTGTGTTAGCACACTGCAGTCTCTCCTCACTGCTTCTAGGGAAATTTGCCAAGAAAATTATCATCATACTGCCAAAATGGGCTTCCAATTTATTACACTTGTGCTGGGAAACCCTTTTACACTAAATCTTAAATCTCATCTCTGAACTCAAGAATCTTTGTTAATGTAACGTCATTAATTTTAATTAAACGGAAATCTTTTTTTGTTTTCACTTGCGAGAAAATGAGAATTAGTCTCAGTAACTTTCATTAAATAAATAGAACAAATTAAAATTTATAATACGTCTCTGGATGTATCTAAAATGGTCTCATCAAAAGCCTATTAATTGGCAAGAAGGGAAAATTCTCAGTGGGTTATGGTAAAAGATGTACCCAGGATTTAGCAAACAAGATCTATTTGCTAAGCTAGTGTGTGCAGTTAATTTTGCTTCACTGTTACATCAGACTTCCATTTTAACATTATAGTCGGGAAGTAAAGATAACATCAACTTTATAGGCTATGGTTAAAATAACTAATTTACTGTAACTGCGATCTGTATTTGTGTAGCTTTTGACAGCTTACAAAGCACTTTTACAAATATCAGCTCTTTCTGCATGATTTATTAGGAATAGTATATGCTTTAGACATAAATGGGCTGGATCACAAATCTAGCTGTACCAGTTATTAGTTCTTCCTTCAGGAAAATAACTTCAACTCTCAGAGCCTCCACTGTCTTATCTTAAAAATAGGAATAATACTTGCATGGTTAGCCAAACATCCCTTCCGTTTTATTTAAATGGGAACCAATATCCATGACAGTACCCAGAGGCACTGCTTGTTCAGCTTCCTCTCCAGGACTTTAAAGGTGGACTCCTTAAGGTTTGGTCCTGACTCTTCTTTTCTTACTCCCTATTCTTTTCCTACGTGGTACCACTTATGACCTTGGCTTCACTTCTAAGGACATCTCTCACATTTCTCCCCTCCTCTGGGTTGTATTCCATCTGTCCAACTTCCTATCCAACATTTTTCCTAAGTGTCACAGCTACTTCTCGGTCATCACATCCCAGAATGAGTACATAATCTCCTTCCCCCTCAAACTGGTTCTCTTCCTTTGCTATCTCACGAGCACTGCTCTATAGTAAACAAAAACAAAACCCTACTCTCAATTTGTAGTACCACTATTTATAGCTGTCTGGGACCACAGGCTATTAAGTACTGGGCCCAGATATATTTCTCAGTGGTTATCGGGATCAATATATCATAATGTTTGAAAGCAAGGACTTCTGCATCAGACTCCCTGAGTTTAAATTCCCCCTACTTTTCATCAGATCTGTAAGATTATGAAAATTAGTTAATCTCTTTGAGTTTCAGATTCTAAGAATATAAACTGGGAGAGGTATGTTAATTTTCCTAAACTATTAGAGGGAGAATGAAGTTCATTAATAAAAAGCATCTCATCTCTGCGCTAAGCATATAATAAGTGCTCAGGAAATGCTTATCGTGATTAATTTTAGAAAGGTGCAGGACTGGATCTGGCCTTTCCATTTTGAGCATTTGGGACTTTGATAATGTCACCTAATCAATCTTTTTTATTTATAAAATAGAACTTTTTAAGATTTTTTTATTTGAGAGAATGAGAGCATGCAAGCATGTGTGAGAGTGGAGGAGGATGGGGTGGAAGGAGAGAGAAACTCAAGCGGATCCCCACTGAGCATGGAGCCTGACAGGTGGCTTGATCCCATGACCCTGAGATCACAGCCTGAGCTGAAACCAAGAACTGGACCCTAAACAGACTGCACCACTCAGATGCCCCTATAAAACAGAATTTAAAAATAGAATCCACCTAACATAATTCTCTTTTAAATTTAAAAAAAAAAGTTTTTTTTAAAGATTTTATGTATTTGAAAGAGAGAGAGAGGAGAGAAAGCACATAAGGGAAGAGGAAGGATACAGGGAAAGGGAGAAGCAGACTCCCCACTGAGCAGGGAGCCCAATGCAGGGCTCAATCCCAGGACCCTGGGATCATGACCTGAGCCAAAGGCAGATGCTTAACCGACTGAGCAACTCAGGCAACCCGACCAAACATCATTTATTCTGGTGATGTAATGGTATCATGTTGAAACATTACCAAGTCTCCTTCTGCACATATGGCAGAGTTTCAACACCTGTTTGTAAGGTCTTCCACACTTCACTGCTTCAACAAAGCCCAGTTTGTGACTTGAGCAAACATAATTACCATTCTACTAATGAAAGAAAAACATTAACATGCGTGAATTCCACTGCTACCACCTTTACTAACTATTTGAGAAGTTCTGGAGTAAAGACAAAAAATTGTGTAGTAAAAATAGATCCAATAGAATATCATACTACCTGATGTTTAAGACAGAAGAGAAAATGTTTTAAAAGTCAATACTCAGGCATAACTGATTAGTTAAATTCTAGTCGAGATCTTGATTATTTTTTACCATTACTTTGGAAGCTATTAAGCTTTCCAACTGCAGACTGCTCTTTTTTTTTTTTAAGATTTTATTTATTTATTTATTTGACAGCGAGAGATCATAAGTAAGCAGAGAGGCAGGCAGAGAGAGGAGGAAGCAGGCTCCCCACTGAGCAGAGAACCTGATGTGGGGCTCGATCCCAGGACCCTGGGATCATGACCTGAGCCGAAGGCAGAGGCTTTAACCCACTGAGCCACCCAGGCGCCCCCAGACTCTGCTCTTTAAGTACATTTGAGTTCATAAACTGGAGTGAAAGGAGCTGAGCTTTATTCAGCTTCCTAGTTTGAGAATGTTTATCTATGGCATCTGTGTAGACTGCAGGTCAGAACCCACCTGTCAGGTCCGTTTGGAGCAGATGCTAATATGAACTGTGATGTGAATTCCGCAAGGCATTTTAGGGCTTTATCTGTGCATTCTCAGTGTCTAGGACACTGTATGGCACATAGCAGGTACTCTGAACTATGTATTAAATGAATGGATACATAGTATGTAGCCTGCCTTCTAGGTCTGTACAACCCACGATCCCAGCTTATTATTCTAAGGGGTTTAAACAGAACCTAGATCAAACAGAGTCTCCCTATTTGAACACATACATAGTATAAAACCACCAGAAGGGAAAGAGCTAATAAGGGCCCATGTTTTACTGCTTTATAAAAAGCCCTCTTGATGTTGAGTACAGTGTCTTGTGCAAAGTTGATGTTCAAACTTCTGGGGAAGCAAAGTTGATGTTCAAAGCATCTGTTATATAACAGAATAAAAAGTCAGTATCGAAACGCACTATAACCAACATCAACAACAAGGCCAGATATAGGGGTGAACTTTCAATGGGAACTACATAAAGCAGGTTCAAACCCTCTAAGACAGGATTTTTAAATTAAAACTTTTTTCTAAGGACAAATATTGAGATACAACAGTACACGCCTCAGAGTTTGGCTTTAAGAATTCGTCACTATTGGGGCGCCTGGGTGACTTAGTTGAGTCTGACTCTTGATTTTGGCTCAGGTCATGATCTCGGGGTCACGAGACTGATTCCCACATGGGGCTCTGCAGTGAGCATGGAGCCTACTTGAGATTCTCTCTCTCTCCCTCTCCCTTTGGCCCACCCTCACCCCAGCCCTCTTTCTCTCTTAAAAAAATAATTAGTCACTATTGAGTTACTTGTGTCTAAGTTTCGTCATCTCTAGGTGGAAAAGTAATATTTACAATTTTAAAGAACTGAATGAAATGCCAAGAGACAAAGAAGGTTAAAATGAAACATTCTATAGAAAGGGCTATTTTCTTATTTAGGAAACTTTTCATCTATGTTTTAAATAATAAATGAAAGCCATTAAATAAATGATAGTTTCTATTTTTTACAAAATGGCACTGCTCAGCAAAGGAGATTACTCTCTGACAGGTCTAAGGAGGTCAGTGGTTTTGGAATCTATAGGTGGGGGGAGTTCCTGGGTAAATAATGCATTTAGAGCAGGATATGGCCTGCCTGGCTTAGAAAGGAGCTAGAAAAACCACTAATTTCTCTGCAGCATGATACCACGCACACACTAAATAAAATAAACACAACTGTGTCAAATAGATGGACATTATGAATGATGCAAATTTGCAGTTGGAGCTGTTCCCTCATCTTTCCACATGGCTCCATCCTCCCGTTGTGTTCAACATTAAAATCACAAAATTGGCTTCTGCTCTGGTTTGATATCCATTTTTCATCAAAATTGTCCCTAACCCCTATTACATAGTTAATAAATAATAAAAACAATTCAGCTTTCAAGATTATGTTTTCATGATGAACTCTCTATACAGTTTTCCAAATGCATGTCTGTGTGTGTTAAAATTATTTTTAAAAATAAAGAAAATAGAAACTCAGGGTTATTTGGAAGTTTGCCCTTTCCTTCCCCTCTTTTAGTTCTACAATGCCAAATAGGAAAATAAAAGAGAATAGAGCCAAATTTATTTAATCAACATTGTGAATAGAAATTGCCTAAGCCACTGTTTGGTTGGTTGCGAGATAAAATCCACTGGTGTACTTTTGTCAGGAATTACTTTGGTGTTTTAAAGATACGGCTCCCATGTCACTAAGAAGCAGCATGGCATGTTTCCTTGTGAAACAGACAGAAAATTATACCTTAAATAAATAATGTGTGCATCTTGGGTAGCTCACTTTCATGGCAGAGCTTTCCTTAATTACAGCAGCTATTTCTATAAGATGAAAACGAAACTGTTGTCACCTGTGCTGCATATCATAAGATCATTCTGATTTTATCTTTTTCCTGTAGGAGTAATTCCTCGATTGCTGAATTGGAAGGAAAGAACAGGCACTCTCCATTATCAGAAATGTACCTCTGGGCAGAGCCCCTGAGTGTGGTGGTTTCATCGTCTGTGAAGAAATGGCAGAGCTACCATCCAAATCTGGGCTGTGTGGCTCCAGAGACTGCGTATTCAGTATCATGGTCAGGAAAGACAATCTTGCATAGTTGACCTGTGAACAGAGACTTCAACAATGCAAAAATGTGAGGCATGCAGGTATCTGTGAAAATATCATTTCCACAGGACGCCTGGGTGGCTCAGTTGGTTAAGCAGCTGCCTTCGGCTCAGGTCATGATCCCAGCGTCCTGGGATCGAGTCCCACATCGGGCTCCTTGCTTGGCAGCGAGCCTGCTTCTCCCTCTGCCTCTGCCTGCCACTCTGTCTGCCTGTGCTCACTCTCGCTTCTCTCTCTATGACAAATAAATAAATAAAATCTTTAAAAAAAAAAAAAAGAAAATGACATTTCCAGTAGAGGAAGAGCAAGTACGAAGACCTTGGGGTGGGAGAGTGCTTATGTGAGTGAGAAAGGAGTATGGGAGAACTTTAATTTTGCTTAGTAACTGAAAGAGTTTCTATAATCTGAAATGGGAAAGATGTAGGTTATATCCATTTTATGGGAAAGTCAGGAATTCATTTTCAAACAGGGCAAGTTTAAGAAATTTATTAGATGTTCAGAGGATATACCAAGTAGCCAGTTAGAGAGCTAAGTCTGGGCTTAGATAAAGTCGTTTTTGGTTTTTTTTTTAAGATTTTATTTATTTATTTATTTATTTATTTATTTGAGAGAGAGAGAGAGAGAGAGAGCATGAGCAGAGGGAGGGGCAGAGGGAGAAACATACTCCTGCTTAGCAGGGAGCCCAACAGTGGGCTCAATCCCAGGACCCTGGGATCATGACCTGAGCTAAAGTCAGACACTTAACCAATGAGCCACCCAGGTGTCTGGGTTCATTTTTTTGGTTTATTTATTATTGTTTTATTTTTATTTTTTAGATTTTGTCAGCATTTGAGAGAGAGCAGTAGGCAGAGGGAGAAGCAGGCTCCCTGGTGAGCCAGGAGCCTGATGCAGGAGTCAGTTCCAGGACCCTGGGATCAAGACCTGAGCCGAAGGCAGATGTTTAACCGACGGAGCCACCCAGGTGTCCCCCAACTCTGGGTTTAGAGAAGGTAATGAATGTGCAAGGATGGATGCACTAACAGCCATTAGACAAGCAAAGAGTACCAAGGGAGTAAATGAAAATGGGGAAGTGGTATAAGAACTAAGCCCTCCAACATTCACAACCAGAAGATGAGTCACCAACAAAAGAGACTGACATGGAGCAGCCAGAGACACAGAAGGAAAACCAGGAATTGTGGATTCTTGGATGCCAGGTGAAAGAAACACTTTCAATGAGGAGGAAGTGATGAGATTTGTCAAACCTGGGAATTGTGCATTGACTGTAACAATGTGGATGGCATCGGCAACCTTGACAAGAGAACTTTCATTGTAATGATAATTCTAATTAGAGTGGATTTATGAATGATTAAGAATTTCCCCAAATCATACAACTAAGATTTGTCACAGTACTAGTCATTTCCTTACCCTTATCAGCTGTATTTAACAGTGTATAGGGATACAGAAATGGAAAACTTTAAATATGGCAAATAATAACTGAATAAAATATACAATTCAGTAAAAAAGCAGGAGGGCAGTGAAAAATGTACAAAGGGCAAGGAAAGAGATTTAATAGACAAGTGTATCTTAAAAGGACAGAGTGGATGTGAGAATGCAATTATGTCCCATGCTTCCATTTGAAGTGCCATATGCTCAATTCAACCTGAATTAGGAAAGAAGAGGGGATTTCTTAGCTAACCTAACTGCAAAGTTCAGGCATAGCTCCATCAGGGTGATTTATGCCATCATTTGGTTTCAGTTAAGCTCTAACTCCCAGTTCTGCAGTCTCCTTGTTGGCTTCAATTTCAGTCAAGCTCCCCAGTCATGGTGGTCACCAGTGACTCTAGGCTTGCCTCTCATTGTCTAGCAATGCTTGTGGAAGGGACTTCTCTTCCTCAATAGTTCTTGTAAACTCTATGTATTGGCTCTGATCAGCTTGGCCTGTGCTGTGTATAGCTCAGTAACCATTTACTGTGGGGGTAGAATAGCTAGATTTAGGTCTTAGCTCTACCTCTTGGTGGCTGCATAAAGTCTGTGCTTTTCAAACCACAGGTATTACCAATTAAGTAGAGAGATACACATAAGAAAATTATGGGTATTTTTACCATAAAATGGGGGACTAGATACTGTAAGCATAAAATAAGATGCCCATTATAAGGGAGAAGGAAGAAAATTTAAAAGAAACAATAGACACAAGTAGTTACGTAGCATTTGCTGTGACTTTACGTACACTGTTCACATTTTCTCATTTAACACTCATGACAACCCCAAGAGTAAGTGCTTATGTTGAGGAAAGCTGTAAAATGAGAGAGAAACTCTAATAATTACTTCAAAGAAAGTTTGCCCTTAGTTCTCAATTATAAACAAATATTTAAAATCTTAAGGTAACTATCTTCATAACACTGAAAAAAAGATAAATATGGTTCATCTGTGTAGCATTATAATCAGCAGCCATGAAAACAAATAAATATACACAAATAAATGTGACAGAAAGTTGTAGTCATGTGGTCTGATGCCAATCCAAAGGTATCTGGTTCAACTTACTCAGCAAATGAAACCCTTATCCTCTGAGGATGAGCCAAGAGTGGCGGCCTGTGTGTGAGGATGGAGGGAGGAGCCTATGGGGCGGGGGGCAAAACGGGGAGCTAACTCTATTTCACATCGTTTCTCAGTCCTTGCAATTCAGCCTCCTGCCTCTCCTTTCCTGGAGAATTATACCACAGCTC
The DNA here is from genome assembly GCF_902655055.1 of Lutra lutra. Taxonomy (NCBI): domain Eukaryota; kingdom Metazoa; phylum Chordata; class Mammalia; order Carnivora; family Mustelidae; genus Lutra; species Lutra lutra. The sequence goes on along the minus strand of NC_062282.1, from coordinate 83,174,554 downwards.
CAAATCTGGAACGTTTCTGAGGTTCTGGGGCTAACACTGAATTGTGGCCAATTTTCTTTCGTCCAGGCTCTTCTCTGTCACTCTCAGTTTTTCTTTGTAGACTTTTATCTTTATTTGTCTTTTAACTTCTACTTTTTTCCCCCTGGTGTTTTGAGAGGTAACGAGCATAAACATACATGTAGACTCAATCTGCCTCACTTGACCAGAGCTCCTTTAATCCAATTCTACATCATCCATTCACATGTTCAGTAACTGAGAAGATTAAACATGCGATTATAAATCCCTGTTAGCAGTCTAAAGTCCCATGTCCAAATTTCAATATATCTCCCCATTCACAATATATATACATATATACACCAACCTCTAAACCTACCAACATCCATAAATTTAAAGATACTCCTGGCCTTAGTCCTAACCCTATATTTGATTACTCTGTTCTCAGGTTGATTGCAACTCTGAAATATCACTATGTATCAGATAGAATCTTCATTCTGATCTTCACGTAGTTAAATGGCAGAAAATAGGTGGCAATGTTTAGACAAGTGTTTTGAGTTGTGGTCACTTATGTCTCCGAGCACTTAGATAATGGGACTGATCCAAAGTAAGTTCTCATTCTGGATGGACTTTTCTAACCTACTATTATAAAGTTATACCCACAATCGCCACATCGATATAAACTAACAACAAATAGACATAATGAAATATCATGAAGTCTGGTACAAAGTTGTGCTGAAATGAAAATGCCATGCATCTTCTCCATGAGGCTTTAATATCTCAGAAAAAAAAAATGTACATTGCGGAAGGAAGGACATTGAATCACAGAACCGGAGAAAATGCAGCTTGAAGCAGCCTATTTCTTTTAGCTGTCAGTGAATTTTTGGTTGTTGGTTTGCTTTGTTTTACAGCTTTTCTTTGGCTCTATAAAGTATCTTGACATACTGCTTGAGACCTCTGGCTTGCTATCTATTCCATTTTCTTTTCTTTTTCTTTTTTTTTTTTTTTTTTTAGAGTAAGTGAGATGCCATTGTGAAAGGCACTGAGGCACCACTGTTAAATTATACCCACTGTATGTGCAGACGGCCATGTAGCAGGCTTCCTCCTACTACCTCATTCAGCTTTATTTCTAGCATAGAAGAGCAGTGGTGATGCCCATGCTAGGAGAGACTTGATACGTGGATACCTGGACGTTCTTCCTTATGAGGTCTAATTATTACTCTGTATTTTACAGGTTAACATTTTTACCAGCAATTCAGGTTTTCTATTCAAATGAAGCCTACGCTAAAACTTGGAACACAAGTTAATAACTTAGCATTTTGACGGACATCCGGTTGCTTAATACCTGTCAATTATTCCAATTCTTAAATATCCATTGCCTGTTCCCACACTAAGGTCTCTGTCCTAACTGTTCCACTCTCCTAAATACTCTTGTTCCAGATCTTAGGACTGATGGCTCTTCCTTATCTTTCCAGCATCTATCTACATGTGCCTTTCTCAGAGACATCTCCTCTGATAAAGGTACCCTCTTCCCCACTACCAATTTAAATTTAAGTTTTTGGTACCTATCACGGCTTGTTCTTCTCTTGATTATTAGTTTGCTCATATGACAGAAAAAGGTAATTCAGTTTTGTCCTTTGTTGTGTTTCTAGTGCCTAGAACAATGTCTGATATATTGTAAGAGGAATATCCGTGTCTCCATATTATGCAGAGAAGGGGACTTCGCCTGGCATCATCACTGTGGTAGCTTTCATACTTTGTGCAGGAACGTCCTTCATATGCATTCAGTTAACTAATGAATGACTTTATTGTGTAGTTTAATGCTTAGTTATACTAAATCTTTAAAAGTAAATTACCCTAACTTTGATGTTTACCCAAGGCAAATGAAAACTTACATTAACACACAAAAAAATTAATGTTTTTAGAGGATTTACTTATAACTGCTCAACACTAAAACAAAAATTCTGGTGAGTGGGAAAACAAACTGTGGTACCTCCATTTATTAGCATGCTACAGAGCAATGGAAAGGAACAAAATATTGAAACACACAATAGCAGAGATGAATTTTAAACACATAATGCTAAATAAAGAAGTCGGGCTCAAAAGATTGCACACTTGATCCCACTGAGAGGATTTTCTGGAAAAGATGACACCACAGGGACACAAAATAAATCCATGATTGCTAGGCCATGGGGATGGAGGAGGAGTTTTCTATAAGGGAATTGGGGGGGTGGGGTGGGTGGGTAATGATTGTAGTGGTGGTTACATGACTAGGTGTGCTCGTCCAAATTCACAGAACTCTACTCCAAAAACAATGACTATTCCTCTATGTACATTATATGTTGATTTTTTTTTTTTTAAGTAAAAAAGGTGAGAGATTAGAAGCCACTACAGTTCAAAGAACTATTAGGCTGTTCTCTAGCTACCTAATTATTTTCCTCCAAGTGACACTATGAAAATGTGTCCTATCATTTTAGTCCTCCAAGGTCTTACCAGCTCAGGTCTATAGAACCTACCTGAACTGCAAAACCAGTGCTTTGCTGACCTCATCTTCTACCACCCTCTCCTTCTTTCATGCCTCTAGCCAGAGGAGCCACCTTACTGATCTTCGAACATACCCAGCACCAAGGGGCCTTTGCAATTCCTGTTCTCTGCCAAGATGCTTATCTTCCTATAACCACCTTCCTTGTTCCTTTACTTCCTTCAGCTTCGCTTGCAAATATCAGCTACTAAGAGATAAACTTTGTATGGCTATTCTGTATAAATAATACCTCCCTCCTTGTATACTGCTTTTCTCTAAAGAAAATATTTTTTCCTTTTTTTTTTTAAGTCCGTATATCTTCATTAGGATACAAGCTTCAAGAGGTTTGAGATTATGTTTTCTTCACCAACATTTCTCCATATTTTGAAACAATTCCATATTTTAATGATAAAATATATATGTGTGTGTGTGTGAAAAAATAAATGAACTAATTATCTTATGTATATATTTTGGCTGCAACTGACTAGATATTTTTTTTTTTTAACTAGATACTCCTAAAACCCATCTTCCCTTCCCAACTACACACTCTTCACTTCCCAACCTTGCTGGCTTTTAGGGGTTCATATGACTAGTTCTCATCAATGGCATATAAATGGAAAAGCTACTTTACAGTATGGTTTAAGTAGCTATGATCAATTTACCTATCCTTTGCTCTTGTCTCTTACCTTTCTCTTAACCCTGCCAAATGGATGACGCCTATATATCATCAAATTACTGAAGTCATTTCCTGAAATGGAAAAGGCACAGCATGGAAAGTCTAGGTCCCTGAAGCATGTATGTCACAGAGCCCTCCTGTACCTCCACCTACACTTGATTCTTTAACATTAAAAGAAAGAAACCTTTATTGTATAAAGCACTATACTTCTGAGTTGTTTGTTACAGCAACTAGCGTTTCTTACCCTCGCTAGAACACATGAATTTAGAATCAAAATGTGTTTCTAATCTGAGGTATACCACATCTAGGCATAGGTTATGATAAGACACTATTTCCAACATTTGTATACTGGAGACAGTAAACACTAGACACTTCATAGCATGAAAATGTTCTGCAAATCAAAAAAGAAGCATGGAAAAGCAATTTATATGCTTTTAAAGAATTTCACAAATACGAATGTTATAAAGGGCCAGTTCTTTTACTTCCCTGATTTAGGGTCTCGTTTTCCAAACACTCCTTCACTAACTTCTCTTCCCGTTTATTCTCTCAACTGTTAACATTTACTTAACTAGTATATTCTCTGTACCAAGCACTGTGCTGAACAAGAAAGACAATGCCTGTTTTCAGTGGCAGTGTAGAAAGTATCAATGAAACAATCAGTCATGGTGCAAAAAGTACCTTTGAAGGAGGAGGGAAGTCTACAGAATGTTATAAGAACACAGGATAGGAAACCTGCCCCATACTTCAGCGATCAGGGATGGTGTCTCAGAGGAACTCATACTAAGCTGATATTACAATGGTTAGGATAAATTTGGAAAGTAAACTGGATGGATGACAGGATTTGAGGGAGAGTGCTCTTTGGAGTGCAGGGCACTATGAAGGAATTGAAAGAGCTAAGAGTAAGTGGGGAGTAATGTGCTAGCAGGAAAGGGGCAAGAGATATGGGATGAGCTTAAGAATAAGATCAAGTTCTGAAGAGCTCTAAAAGTTACAGAGGTGTTTGGTGTTACTTAAAGGGAAGTGAGAATTATTAAAGGGCTTAAAATGAATTAATAGGATTATATTTTCTTTTAGAAAGAGTGATTAGGCTGAATTATACGTAACAGATAATGTGAATGTGGGAATGGCATCATACTGAAGACTACTGTTCCAATTCTCAAGGCAAAAGAAGATGGAAATTCCAAATGGGGAGACTGCAGTGGGGATGGAGAAAAGTTAACAAATTAGGACAATTTAAAAATGGTATTGCCATGGGAAAAAAAAATTGTATTGCCAGGACCCTGCTATTGTAATTAGTTATATGCCTGAAACAAGAGGAAGAGGCAATGATTACTTCCAGTTTTCTAGAGTGGGCATATCCTGCCAACTATGGGAATTCTTCAAAATCCTCTCTCATTTTGTTTCTCTGCATTTTTCTCTTGCACTTTATTGCCTCTAAGTGAGATAATCATGTATCACTAAGTATACACTCAGCCATGGTCACAAGCTCCATGTCTGTCCTATCTGTCTATCTAAGATATATCTTAATTATATACATTTTAACTAATGTATGCTAATATTTAAATACTTATTATATATCTATCATATATATATATATATATATATATATATATATATACATACACACACATACAATAATTTTCCCCTTGTCTTACTGTTTTGTCTGGGGCATCCAATAACATTTCGATAGAAGTGAGGAGTACTGGCAACCTTCCCTGTTTTAACCATAAAGTATAGTATTAGATTTTTTGAGTTGTCCTTTATCAGACTGAGGAAGTGCTTTCAGTTCCTAATTAGCTGAGAATTTTTTCATAATAAAAAGATATTAAATGTTATCATATATTTTTCTCTGTTATCCCCTTAATATGGTCAGCTACACTGAGGGACTTTTGTGTGTTAAACCAACCATGCATTCTAGGGATAATTTTTTTGGCCATGATGTAATACTTTTTGCACATATTGGTGACCTTAATTTGCTAATGTTTTGTTAACTGTCTCTGGATCTATACTTATGAGGGATACTGAACTTTGGTTTGTTTGTTTTTTTTTATCTTTCTACCATAAAGAGTTTAAAAAGTGGACAATATATATGAAGTAACTGTTCTAAAATATTAGCCATTAGGAATTCCTTAAAATAAGGTCAACACATAAAATGAGCCTTTTGAGGACCCCAGATAACTTCTTAGAACCATTTTTCCTGACCCTTATGTAGGGAGAGGCATTCTAAGCAGAGCAGAGATGCGTTACTAAATTAAGGACGAAGAAGTAAACTTTCAAAGAGGCTGAGGCTTCAAGGGAGAGATCGGTGGGTAAGAACAAAGTGGCATATATCTGCATACTCTTGTATCTTTTACTAAGTATAAGGCATGCAAGTTTAAAGTCCAGCTGAAAAACTGGTTTTTAGTAACACTCTACATGCTTCTCTATTTACAAATTATTTGTCATAATGATGATTCAACCTTGGGTTGTAGGTACTTGACCCAAAATGATGAGTTGAAAACTATAAAATTTACTCAATTGCTCAATGTTTTCATAAGCTCAACAATTTTATTTTCCCACTGAATTGGTAGTTTCCTTTATCCGAGAAGAAACAGAAGACTGGCCTCCAGAAACATGTTGTTTCAACAAGAGGATAGATGAAATGATTAGGCATGGCATGGTTCTTTTCCATTTTTAATTTCGGTGATGATTGCTGGCAGAAGGCGAGCAATATGTAGCCTCCACCTCAGGTGTGCAAGCATATTGCAATTAAGGGAAGCTACTCTTACGCACCCAGGGGGAAAGTGATTGATCAAAGCGTCTAGTGATTTACTTCCAGCGTAAACTACAATTCCCTGCCCCAAATACCAAGATCTATTTAGTAAAAAGAGGGTATCATTAAAACCAAGATATCTATTATTTAGAAAGTGTGGTCTAAGGGAAGGTAAATGACATAATTATTCTCCAACAGGTAAACAAATTCAGCGGCTTCTCCACATCCATTCTTATTATAAATAATTGTACCAATTAGTGTTATCCAAACGCTGCGCGAAGCTAATCTGAAGCAATGCAAGTAAGATTATTTTTTCTACTTGGTGAAATAAATCCAAGTCAGGCAAGGAAGGGGCTCATGGCAGAGCAAAGAGATGCAGATGGAAAACCAACTTGAAAAGTACATAACCAAATTAGGTCGACAGGAAGAAAAGTATGAGCTAGACGCAAGTCACACCAATTACCATTATTGTCATCAATACTTGATATTGAGCAACAATGAACAATGACCCAAGATCATGAGTTAATTTGGCTGGGAATCAATCCCAAGATGTGGGACTTCCCTAATTGTAGAGTGTAGAACAATAATAATTATGAAGGAATAACCACAGTGTGCTTCTCATGTTGGCACTGTTAGTTGTGTTTTGAAATGGCGTTTAATGTCTAGTGTATTCTTTTAGCTTTATGTTGACAGTATAACATGGTTCAAAAGCTTATGTTCTGAAGCCAGACTGCTTGGAGGTTCAGTGAGGCTCTGAAACAACCTCAGGGAGCCTCAATGTCCTCAGCTGTGAAATACGGGCTAATTAGGGAACATACTTTTTAGATGTTTAAGATGAAAATCAATGAGGATGTGGGCAGATTAAATAACCAGATAAAGTTCTTGGAGCTGGCTGGTGATGGAACTGGGATGCAAAGCACACGGTCAGCTTCAAGAGTCTGTGCTAACAACTACCAGGCATAGCTCTACCCTTTCAGGAGTTTGGAGCAATTTAGCGAACCCATGCATGCATGTGGGGCATTTAGTCTGCTGTTTGGTGTGCGGCATTCAATGACTAGCGGCTAAAAGGAAGAGGAGGAGGAATCAGAAGACAATGATGTAGAAGAAACGGACCACTATCATCAGATTAGGGCAGGGAGTTACACACGTTTAGTGTAAAAGGTCGGATAGTAAATGTAAATATTGTAGGTTTTTTGGTTCTCTCTCAAATACTCAATTCTGCCATTGTCGTCTAATCAAGTAGCCACCTATAATACAAAGATGAGTGGGTGTGTTCCGATTAGATTCTAGTTACAAGTACTGGGCAGCATTTGTCTCTTGGGCCAGAGTTTAGCACTTGGATCAGAGACTTTATACGATTTATAAATTTATATGCCGACAGATTTATATGCTGTCTTTTTTGTTTTTCCTTCAGCTTTTTAAAGGTATAATTGACAAATACTGAAAACAGTTCTTTGATAAAGTCCGGTATTCTTTTCACTCTATCCCAGCTGCTTCACCCTTGCTACTATATCCTTGGGAACCATGAGATCATGTGACCTCTAGGCTCTTTCCAGAAATGATGGCTGAAGATTATATGTCGCAGTCCCAGTACATTATCTGAAGATGATTTAGTGATTCTCAACCAGAAAAAAAGTTAAGCAATTAAATATCAATTCTAGGCATGGCTTAGACCATGGCAAAAAAATATACCTGGGAAACCACATTCTCTGTTCATATCAGAATTATGTATTTGTTCAAAGGGAGAATACATATTTTTTACCTGAAACCCTTCACATTTTTCAGCCACTGGCTGCTAGGTGATGTTTGTAGTAGGGTGAACATATATTCTTCCTTGCCTGTGAAAGCCCCACTATTATGCTGGTTGTTTCTGTCCAGTTGTTACCAGCATCCTATTTCACTTTTCTAGAAGGGTTTCCATTTGGATGAAAAATGATGTGGGCCACCTTTTAATAGGAGGCAGACGCCAATTCTCTGGATTTCTACTTGCTTTGGAAGCTACACAATCTTTCCCCTGCCTACCAAGGGATGGAAAACCATTCTCATTTAATACTACTTCTGTTTTAGCAAATATTTATTGAATCCCTCTATATGCCATGTGTAGTGAAAGCCACTGAAGAGAAAATGCTCTCTCAGAAGGTACCAGTTTATTTGGAGGCAGATCATCTGTGAAAGTTTATGTGAACTCACTCTCCATCTGAAATCTTTAAATCCCACAGGCACGGCCTATCTTTCTGTATATTCCCTCCCCATGAACCAAAGCTGCATGAGAACAGTGGCCGGGTGCACACTTTTACCCCTATTACCAGCATGCCGTCATGCTTGCTGTGTCCTAAGTGAGCCCTAAATGAATACTCGTGGAGTGAGTAACACAGCACGAGTTAAACGTTTCCTCTTTAAGCATCAATATCCTTTTGTTCCACGTTGCACCGGCAGGGAAATGAATTACTACGCAGAATTTAAAAGGTTTATATAAGCGACGCAAACACACACCTTCACACTGGCTGCCTATTACTTACAGAGGGCTGACTGTATGCCAGGCCCTAAATTGAACTTTTACATATTCCAAGGTACTTAATCCTCACAACCACTCTGGGAGGTAGGGGCAATTATTTTCTCTATTTTGGGGATAATAAAGCTGTAGTGCAAAGAACTTAGGAAATTTACATAAGGTAATGTAGCCTGTAAGCAATGGAAACAGAACTCCACCCCACACCTGATTCGCACAAACACTGATGTACCAGGAAAGCTGCTAGCCATCGTGCAAGTGAGATACATCAAAACTCAGTGGCAGTCTTGACTAAACTGCCTGATTTAGCACTACTAGTATCGCTGCTATAAATATTGCAAGGGCCACACTTGTATTAAAAACATTAATTTGTGGTTTATCCGAAATTCAAATGCAACGGGGTGTGCTAAATCTGGCAACATTACCTGTTTCTGATGCTGTGCAGGATATCTGCACGGGGAAAGCAGGAAGAGGCCTTAATTCATTCCTCGTCTCAGTTGTTCGATCCCCCATCCCTGAGTTCACGGTTCTGGATAGAGAGAGAGAGAAAAGAGAAAATATTCCTCGTGAAATTATGACAAAGTACAAGGAGAACACTGTTTATCTTCCATCCAAGCTCTAATGAATTATATCTCAGCCCAGAACTGCCAAGTACAGAAAGGTCCCTGGGACAGTCAGCATTGTATTGGGCCTGGAAGTTCCCCCACGGCATAAATTCATCCCCAAGGAGAATTTCTCTAGCTCTCTTTTCATGGTGATGAGATACAGTGTAGAGCCCAGCTGTGCAAGTGAACTACAATATAAATTTACCTAAGGCCACAGGCAGGTGGGCTGGGTACCAGCTGGAAGCTTGATTTTATGCTGGCTACTATGAAAACTATGAGAAAAGCCCAAGACCGTCCCCACACTTAAGGATCCTGCCATCACCTTGCAGAAGACATGCTTAGCACCTAGACATGATTAAAACAATTATGGGGAAAACTCCAAAACATTTTATGTAGAGAGTATTTGTCAAGTTTCTGGCCCCCAGGCTTCTAACTCCAACTTCCTGGCAGTACCTCAAAATTCCTTTTTATTTTATTTTTTTTTAAGATTTTATTTATTTATTTGACAGACAGAGATCACAAGTAGGCAGAGAGGCAGGCAGAGAGAGAGGAGGAAGCAGGCTCGCCGAGCGGAGAGCCCGAAGCGAGGCTCAATGCCAGGACCCTGGGATCATAACCTGAGTTGAAGGCAGAGGCTTTAACCCACTGGGCCACCTAGGCAACCCCCCCAAATTTCTTTTTAAGGTCACCCTTCCCCCACTTTAAACAAGATTTCTTTCAATCAGTGATTGTAACACTTCCTATATACTCTTGGAAGTAAATGATTTGCTCAAGAAAAGATAAATGTCCCAATCTGAAATGAGGAGATAAGACACCTTCATTTCTTAAGAGAAAATCATCTTATCTATCCTACAGAAATAATCCTAAGAAACCTTCCTTCCGCCTATGAATTTAGAGGTTTGGATGTTTGGGATGCTTAGTTTCATTTTGCTCCCCAGGGGAGAGAGAGGTTGGAACATCCCAGCACCATGATGGTGAGGTCTGAAAAGAAAGCCCATGCTGCAGGAAGCAGAGATCAATATCTCACAAGGTGGCCAGGCACTGAATAACAAAATTTGAACTTCTAGATCAAATTTCAGCTAAAGCCTCTAGATTTTTTTTTTCTAGATGAACCAACAAATTTTCTTTATCAGCTGAGCCAGTTTAAGATGGGTAATGTTTTGTGACTTGCAACACAAACACTTCTGACATCTCTCTTGTAGCTGTTCATTTGTATTTCAATTTGTGCTCACCCTGGAACAATTACATAAGGAGGCTTAGTAAATTACACAGAATACAAAAATGAAACAGAGATTAGCCAATATGATTAAGAAAGGGTCAGGGGTGTGTGTGTGTGTGTGTGTGTGTGTGTGTGTGTGTGTGTGAAGGGAAAACACGTGGATGTGAAACAGAGCCAGAAACCAAGCTCAGGTAAGAATGCTTACTCTGAAGGCTTTTCCCTTACTCTGGGCAGCCCTGAGAGTTGTTCTAAGCTTCCTAGCAGGCAATTCAAAGGAAACAACCTGTTTATTCTCCCAATGCACAGTGTCTTCCAGCTCAATTCCAAGCAATTTCTCAGGAGAACCACAAATTATGAAAAAGTGAAAGTAAAGGTAAGAGAAAGAAGAATGATCACTTTAGGGTGGAGCAGTCAAGAAAAGCTTCCTACAGAAGGTCAGACCCGAGCAGAGCCAGGAGGGAGGGGCTGAGCTGTGGGCAGCAGAGGAGGACCAGCGTTCCAGGAGGAGGAGCAGCGTGGGCAAGTTTACAAGTAAAGTGAACTAGTGTGGAAGACTGTGAGGAGACCGGCATGGTTAAAGATGACACGTTATGGTGAGATGGAATCCGTGATTATCTGAGCACACAGGGGCAAGATGGGGAGCAGGCACACACACAAAAAATCCCTACTCTTAAGAGTAGATGTTATCTCAGGCTTATCAAGTGCTCACATTTCTTATATTTTAAATATAGCTGGGCCAGTAATTTTGGTTAGATAAAAAATGGAAACAGTCTACAAATAAATCTTGACAAAAAATACAACTGAGAATAAACAAACTCCCCTGCAAAAAATAAACAACATATTGAGCTTAATTTTCCTGTTGTGTAAATGAGTCTTTAGGAGTAATTTAGGTAACTTTCACTCCCTAACTCAGAGAGCGAAGTCTTCAAGAAAGTAATTCTCATGGATACCCTGTCAAGATTATGTATCAGAAGTTTCAGTATTATTTTCTTAGTCGGGTAGGATGGACAATGGAAAGTAACAGTAGTATTATTATATGCTCAGATGTAATAAAGACTTATGGTCTACATTCCAACTAGAGTACTCTATTGGTTGGTCCTTCCACACAATAAAATTGAAACACCCTTAAATGACTCAGAAATCATGAATTTATCAGGAGTAGTTTTTAAAAGGCATCCACTAAATACTTGTGAATTTCAATTCTATTTTGACTTAATTGCCATACCAGCTCTGTGATCTTGAACAAGTGAACTAACATCTTGGAGCCTTCAGTCTCATTTGTAAATAGATTCAGTAATAAATACCAGGATTTATGAGGATTAAGTGAGAAAATACACGGTAAGGGACTAGTAGGAGTAACTATCAATTGAGCCATTACTATGGGTCAAAATCCCAAGGATTTTATGTGAATTATTTTATTCTCATTAAAATCTGATATTTTTCCCTCTCTATGGATGAATAAACTTAGACACAGATTTTATCAACTCAATATCATAATTTTAAAAAATGACATGCATTACTTCTCTATTTAAGAGATCATTTTAGTATCATTAGCATGCTAAATTAATAAAACTTATTTTACCACTATTTCTAAGGAACCAGAAAAAAAAATTACATTAAAGAAATTATTGGTCCTCAAAGAGCTCTTTGAGATTGCTGAGGTCATATATTATTGTCTTTACTTTATAGACAGACATAAGGAAGTGACAGTAAAATATAATATATTAAATCAATGCTTTGTTACAGGAGAAATTATCTTCATTATCTGTTTCAATGATTCTCAAACTTTAGTATTTTTAAGAATCACTTTGGAACTTATTAAAAATGCAGACGTGTGGACATAATTCTCAGGTGGCGGGTTCATTTTAACAACACTATGGAAAATTCTGATTTAAGTTGTCCACTAGCAACATTTTATGAAAAACTTATCTGGAGTTCAGTAATGCCTTGAAGCCAGGGACTAAACATGCATGCAGAACAAAAGAACTGAGTTTAAAAAAGGGGGGGGGGCAGAGGAATGGATTCTCTACGTATTATTTTCCGCCACTGCAATAATGCCAATTTTTCTAGTGCCCATTCACCCATCCCTCACTCTGGGACCCTGGTCCCTGGTGGCACTGCCTGCCACCCATGGGGTGATCATGTGTTATAACACCAAGCCAATCAACATACCAGATTCCTGCTGTGTGTGATCATTGGACCTGCTTTGGACAGCTTGTACCAATCAGAGAAAAGCACAGGACCCCCTAGACCCACTGCAAGAAGTGGTTTGTCTTCTGCTATAGTGAGAGTTACATCGATGTGGGGGTCCTGTAGACATCTTGCCTATTCTTGGGGACCAAGCTTAAAACTATCATGGCAGAATTCAAGACCTGAAGCTATTGTCTGAGCTTTGAAGCCAGCCATACCTGAAATTACCATCTACTTCAGGACTTTTCAGTCCTGTGAACTAGTAAATCCACATGTTGGCTCAGTACAGTTTCATTTACAACCCATAGATAGACAAAGATTTCATCAAAACTGAAGTAGGAAAAAATGAGGCTGAGAATTATTAAGAAACTTGCCCAAGATCATCCAGCTTGTAAATGGCAGAGTTGAGATTCAGTGCTTGGCTATCTAACTCCAAGGACTAAGATCTTAGTCACTGCTGTGTATCATCTCTAAAATTATTGGTTGTCCAGAGCTACTGTAATTAGGCTTGCTCAGAAAATAAAATACCTTGGAGAATTCACTTCTCCTGGACTTAAACTTCAACTTGACTCCTTTATTGGGGGTAGGTGGATTTATACCATATTAAACCCACCTTTCAATTACTTGTGGGTGGCAGGTCACCATTCACCTCTTCCCATTCTCCAGTGGCTTAACATCTTCTGTGAAGAACCTAAAGTTCTCTTTTAGATCTTGCTGCCTGCAGAGTTCAGGGGACACAAGGGAATGGTAGTAGGGGAGAGGAGGGTGCCACATCCACACATTTCAACTGGCATCTCTCCTTCAGTTTCTATCTGCTGACTGGATTGATATTCTTCTCCTTCTGTTCATTTCATTTTATCATCACCAGCCTAATACATGTCTGGATTTACATCCAAGGTTCCATTTGTCTAGATAGCAAGCCAATGGATCTCCTGATTTGAGCAGGCTGCTTTGACACAGACAGACATGGCTTGCTAATGCTCTGGATGCAAAATGAAACATCTGTTTATAATAATGCTTACTACCTCTTGCAGCAGAATCATTTGTAGCTGCAATTTGACAGTTTTAGTCTACACTTAGATTATTAAAAAGGGAACTTTTTCTTTTTTTTTTTTAATCATCTGGGCATTATTTTGGACTAGTCAGTATCCTTGATGTCATCTTCAAATATGACAGAATCTTAGAATATTAGTGTCAAAATGTTGAATATCACAAAAGTGATAATGTTGATTGTCACTTAAATGTCAAGCATTTCCTGGTGTAGTTTACATGTGTTATCTCATTCATAACAGACCAATAGGAAAGATACTAGGGGCACCTGGGTGGCTAAGTGGGTTAAAGCCTCTGCCTTCTGCTCAGGTCATGATCTCAGAGTCCTGGGATCAAGTTCCCCATCGGGCTCTCCGCTCAGCAGGGAGCCTGCTTCCCCCTTTCTCTCTGCCTGCCTCTCTGCCTACTTGTGATCTCTGTCAAATGAATAAATAAAATCTTAAAAAAAAAAAAAAAGGAAAGATGCTATTATTGCTCCCATTTGATGGTTCAGAAAACAGAGGCTCCCAGTGGTTCGGTGACTTTCCAATACTCATGGAGCTAGTGGTAGTGAGCTTGGATCATATCCAGGTTTGTTTGGCTCTTAAATTTTAATCCTTATATTTTATCTCCAGTCCAGTGGTCCTCAAATTTAGTATATCAGAATCACTTGGGGGACCTGTTAAAATACCAATTGCTGGGCCCCACCCAGAATTTCTGATTCAGTAGATATGGGATTTACCATGATAATTTGCATTACAAATAAATTCCCAGGTAGTGGTAAGGTTGCTTATCTAATGACTACATTTTGAGAACAAGTGATCTAGTCCAACTGCCTCACTTTGTTTCTATGAAACTGAAACTCAGAAAAGGAAAGAATCTGCTCAAGACGACAGCACGTATTAATGGCCAAGAGAACATCTGAATCTAGGTCTTTTGGTGCCCATGCAAATGGTCTCAAATGTGAGAAAGTCCCTGTCCTCTCTCCCTTTTCCTTTTACAATAAAGAGATATATGCCTAAAGCTGCAAATAATAATTCCTCTGACATGTCCTGATTCATCGAGATGACAGGTATTAATCAATTAGAGTATGGTAACAACCTTCTTAGCTTTAAATTCCTATTAAATTGGGGTGACCGATCGATTCTTACTTTGCGGCTACATCATAAAAGTTGAATTTAATTAGTAATTTCCCCAAATTGGAATATAAGCTTGATTAAGTCAAGCTTATCTTTATTACCTGGTCCATTCCTATATCCAGGAATGAATGAATAAAAATAGGTAACTCCTATACCAAAAGAACTCACAAATACTGACTTTACTGTTATTTGAATATACTAACCATGAAATAAGAGAGAAATAGAAAATTTGAACAGATCTATTAATAGCGCAAAATTTGAATTGGTAATCAAAACACTCCCAACAAACAAAAGTCCAGGAACAGAATACTTTACTAGTGAATTCTACCAAATGTTTAGAAAAGAGTGAATACTTATTTCTCTCAAACTATTCAAAAAAATGGAAAAGGAAGGA
Source organism: Lutra lutra (assembly GCF_902655055.1). Lineage (NCBI taxonomy): Eukaryota > Metazoa > Chordata > Mammalia > Carnivora > Mustelidae > Lutra > Lutra lutra. The sequence goes on along the minus strand of NC_062282.1, from coordinate 83,159,526 downwards.
AAATTTTCAAATTCATTCTGTGACACCAGCATTACACTGACAGTGAGAGCAGACAAAGATATTACAAAAAGAGAAAACTACAGGCCAATATACCCAATGAACATAGAAGCGGAAATCCTCAACAAAATATTAGCAAACCAAATTCAACAATACATTAAAAGGATCATTCACCACCACGATCAAGTGGGATTTATTCCAGGAATGCAAGAGTAGTTCTATAGAGTCACAAATCAATCAACATGATACATCACATTAACAAGAGAAAGGATAAAAATCGTATAATCATTCAACAGAAACAGAAAATTCATTTGAGAAAATACAATATCCATTCGTGATAAAAACTCTTGACCAAGTGGGTTTAGAAGAAACATATCTCAATAACAAAGACCATACATGAAAACCCACAGCTAACATCCTACCCAATGATGAAAAACTGAGATTTTTTGCTCTCAGATCAGGAACAAGACAAGGATGTCCATTCTCACCATTTTTATTTAACATAGTACTGGAAGTCCTAGTCAAAGCAATCAGATAAGAAAAAGAAATAAAATGCATCCAAATTGATATGGAAGAAATTAGACTGTCACTATTTGCAGATGATGTAATATAATATATTAAAAAAATCCCTAAAGATTCCATCAAAAAAACTATTAGAACTGATAAACAAATTTAGTAAAGTTTCAGGATATAAAATGAATATACAGATAGCAGTCACATTTCTGTACTCTAATAATGAAGTAGCAATAAGAGAAATTAAGAAAATAATCCCATTTATAATTGAACCAAAAAAATAAAATACCTAGAAATAAATTTAACCAAGGTGGTGAAAGGCCTGTCTTCTGAAAACTATAAACCACTGATGAAGGAAATTGAAGATGATACAAATAAATGGAAAAGTATACCACTCTCATAGTCTGGAAGAATTAATATTGTTAAAATGGTCATATTACCCAAACCAATCACAAGATTCAATGCAATCCCTATAAAAATACCAGTATCATTTTTTTCAGAGAACAGGAATAATCCTAAAATTTTTATGGAGCCACTAACACCTCAAATAGTCAAAACAATCTTGAGAAAGGACAAAGCTGGAGGTATCATAGTACCAGATTTCAAGATATAATAGATATGTAAATCAATGGAAAGGAGAACCCAGAAGTAGACCCACACCTATCTGGTTAATAATGTATGATAAAGGAGGTAAGAATATACAGTAGGACAAAGAGAGTCTCTTCAAAAAATGGTGTTGGGAAAACTGGGAAGCCCTGGGCAAAAGAATAAACCTAGACCACTTTCCTGTACCATAACACAAAAATAAACTCAAAATGCATGAAAGACCTAAATGTGAGACTTGGAACCATGTAACTCCTGAAAGGAAACATAGGCAGTAATCTCTTGGACATCAACTTTAGCAGCCTTTTTTTTTTTTTTTTAAGATTTTATTTACTTATTTGACAGACAGAGATCACAAGTAGGCAGAGAGGCAGGCACCGGGGAAGGGGGTGGGAGCAGGCTTCCCGCTGAGCAGAGAGCCGGATACCAGGCTCGATCCTAGGACCCTGGGATCATGACCTGACCCGAAGGCAGATGCTTAACCCACTGAGCCACCCAGGCGCCCCTTTCGCAGCCTTTTTTTAAGGTATGTCTGCTCAGGCAAGGGAAATGAAAGCAAAAATAAACTACTGGGACTATACCAAAATAATAGATTGTTGCACAGGAGAGGAAACCAACAACAACAACAACAACAAAAAGGCAACCTATAGAATGAAGCAAGATATTTGCAAATAATGTATCTCATAAGGGGTTAATATCCGAAGTGTAGATAGAACTTAGACAAAACAAAATGAAACAAAAACACAGTCTCATTAGAAAATGGGCAAAGGACCTGAACAGACATTTTTCCAGAGGAGACAAACAAACGGCCAAGAGACACATGAAAAGATGCTCAACATCATTCATAATCAGGAAAATGCAAATCTAACTACAATGAAATATCACCTCATACCCGTCAGAATGGCTAGGATCAAAAAGACAAGAAATAACAAGAGTTAGCAGGGATGTGGAGAAAAGGAAACTCTCATACACTATTGGTGGGAATGCAAACTTGTGCAGCCACTATAGAGAATAGTATAAAGTTTCCCTTAAAAATGAAAAAAAGAAATACCTTATGACTCAGTAATTCCACTATTTGTGCAAGTAAAACAAAAACAAAAACACTATTTTGAAATGATATACGCACCTGCCATGAACATATGCGACATTATTTACAACAGCCCAGACACTGAAGCAGCCCAAATATCCATTCATAAATGAATGGATAAAGAAGATATACTATGTATTTCACTACACACACACACACACACACACACACACATTCTTTATTCAGAACATATACCATATATTCTATTGTGTATATATATATACACATTTATACTATTTATCTATATAAATATATATTATCTATTAATATATATCATATAGTCTGTTGTGTGTATATGTACACAGGCATACAAATACACACACCCCACATCTTTACTCATATATATGTAACAGTCATATCATATCATAGTGATAGACTGTTACTCAGCCATAAAAAAGAATAAAATCTTGCCATCTGTGAAAACATGGATAGACCTAGAGGGTACTAATAAGTGATATAAGTCAGACAGAGATAGACATATACCCTATGATTTGAATTACAAGTGGAATCTAAAAAATAAAAAACAACAACAAAAACAAAAGAACAAACATTCCCTTAAATATAGAAAATAAGCTGGTGGTTGCCAGAGAGGGGGTGGGTGAGGAAAATGGGTGAAATATGTGAAAGGGATTAAGAGATACAGAATTCCAGTTTCAAAATAAGTCACAAAAATGAAAAAATACAGCATAGGGAATATATTCAGTAATACTGTAATAACATTGTATGGTGACAGATGGTGACTATCTTGAGGTGGTGAGCACTGAGTACTGTATAGAATTATCAAGTCAGAATGCTGTACACCTGAAAATAAAGTAACAGTGTGTGTCAATTGTATGCCAACAATAAATTAAAAAGAATGTCGTCACCACTACCATCATCATCATCATCACCACCCTCAATTTATAGAATCGACTGATTCATTTCCTATCCTTTTTTCTCCTTTTCAGATTTTTTTATACTCCTTTTACCTGCCAAGCTCTATCATATTTTCCGGTAATGATGTTTCCATTTTATGGCTTCTGGAAAACGTGCCAGATGTTAAGTTTTTTCCTATTATTCTTTCAGCAAATTCACACTGCAGCCATTGATGTCCTGTTTTCAAATGGGGAGCTCTAAATTACTGCGAACATAATGCCTTGGCTGCCTCTTAAATCTCGTCCAGCTGCTGGCTTTGAAGGGAGTATGGCCAGTAGTCATTGGGGACATATTTTAACCCTTTGGGTAACAGTCATCTATCTACTTATATGGTGTGGGAAGTGAATCTCTCATTGCCTTGCAGAAAATTCTCTCTTGCCTCAGTGAAGAGTCAGGCAAACAAGAGAGAGACTACTGAATTTATTTTGGAGACTTTCTTCAAGCCTAAGGTGGTGTGGCACTGAATATGCACGCTGCTTGGGAAAGGAGGCATCCAGGTGCGCTCATGTAAGATACAGCTTTTTTTTTTTTTTTTAAGATTTTATTTATTTATTTGACAGAGAGAAATCACAAGTAGGCAGAGAGGCAGGCAGAGAGAGAGGAGGAAGCAGGCTCCCTGCTGAGCAGAAAGCCCGATGTGGGGCTTGAACCCAGGACCTGGGATCATGACCTGAGCCGAAGGCAGCGGCTTAACCCACTGAGCCACCCAGGCGCCCCAAGATACAGCTTTAAGAAGTGGACAGTTTCTAGATGGAAACAGTGAAAGAGGGAGAGAAATGTTGCACTACTATAGACCTGTGGTTCTCAACCCTGGCTGCATTATATACTCATAAGGAGAACATTTTAGAAATTCTGAAGCATAGACACCTTTCATGACTATTTCAATCAGGCCCTGTGAGGCGTGGGTTCTAGGCCTCCACGGTTCTGAAGAGGTATCTGCTGTCCAGTTCCCTCCAAGGACCAGTGCAGAGTGTTTCAGAAGTTTTTCTCTGGTCCTCAAGATAATGAGAAAAACAAAGTCAAAGTAGCGAAATTTTCATAATCCAAATTTGGTGATTTAATAAAGACTGTCCTTTATTCTTTTTTTTTTTCAGCATAACAGTATTCATTGTTTTTTGTACCACACCCAGTGCTCCATGCAATCCGTGCCCTCTCTAATACTGATAGCAACCATCCTCCCATGAAATACTTGAGAAAATCTTTAACAACCATTGACTAAATAAAATGCTGCTACACCTAGCTTACAGCAGGCTACATACCCTGAGAAAAAGCACGACTGTAATCAAGGTCTGTAATTTAGAACATCTGCCCTTCTGGCTTCAATCTGGGGTTCCCGTTTAAATCAGTGATGTTTTCTCTCTCTGAGGCATTGGCAATCTCAGAATGCAATGTCTGTGTCTCTCCACCAGCCATCAGGAAGGTGTCTCCTGTAGGCTCAGGCTCATGTGCTCTGGAGGCATCTGTTGCTTTGAGGGGCACCCTCACTTTCCCAACATCAATGACACCAGTCTATACTTTAAATCAGGTTGTCCTAGACATATACTCTTCAAATTCTGAAAACCCGTATGCTTACACGTGCTCAATGCATTAAAAGGCATAAGAAGAATGACTTCATTTTATTTATACAGATTATGTTCTTCCTGCTTTAAAAAAAATTGACAGCAATAGTAATTGTAGCTTTAACAAATTATACATTTCTGTGATAAAATTAAAATCTTGGTAATGCTCTTTGGGGAAAACTCATTAATTTATCTTTACTTGTAGTGGGCTGTGTAATACAAAAGGCTGGGATACCACACTTTGGGATAGTAAGTATCCAGAACATGCTAATTCTCACTATTACTGTTTTGCTAGTAGACAGTGATGGCTGTTGGCTATTCAAATCTGCTTCTTAGAGAGGTTTCGCCGCTTCTCTTGGGCCACCAGAAACCAAGAGAACTTTACCTTTACCTCTACTTTACTTTACCTTTACCTTACAAGTTTCTATTTCATACAACTCTGAGGACTCAAACCAGTTCCATTAGAACTAAGTTCAGTCCTCAAATGGTAAGAGATAAATATGTGCTTTCTGAGAAGGACATTCTTGCTGCAGCCTTGAACAGCTTCTGAAAATGCAATCTTTTCCTGCTCTGACTCCCTGCACACCTGATCAGTCAGTCACCTTGACTGGCATTTATCACTTGCGTGCCGGAGTTATGTATAATTAGGTACAAACAGATCCTTGGCATCGTTGTGAACATAACATTTTCAGTTTCAACTCTTTGTAAGTGACCCTGAAAGCTCCATAATTTGTAAAATTTGTCATACCGTTGTGTTAGGAATTTAAATCACACTTGCTCTGAGCTAGGGTAAAAGAAAGGGAATACAAGAGGCCTGATAAACACCCAGCATCTCCCCTTGATACAGCTCTGCTGTTCTCATTTGCCATGTGTGTAAGATCAAAAATTTTTTATTTTTGTTGAAGCCACTAAGAATATTTTAGTGAAAACTGTAATAGTAATGAACTGGGGGTGTCAGGCTATTCGTAGAAAAGTTTCGACAGTAATGAGACTCAGGAGAAATAATAACAAAAGATAGCATTAGATTTTTACTGTCTGCCTAGCACCACAAAAAAGTGCTTTATATTCCCGATCTTATTGGAGCCTCACAACCCCACAGTTAAGTTATATTATTAAGTCCATTTAGTGGAAGAGGAGACCAAAGCTCAGAGGGTTTGATTTAAAGTGAGAGAGGCAGAGCCAAGATACGAGAAAAGGTATGTCTAACTCCCAAATATGTACCTTCTGTCCCCTTTTCCTCCCTTGTAAAAAATTTAGATATAATCCACATATAACATTACGTTAGTTTCAGGTGTACAACAGAGTGACATGATATTTGTGTGTATTGTGAAACGAGCACCATAGTAAGTTCACCTCTGTTGCCTCACAGCTACAATTTTTTTCTTGCGATGAAAACTTAAAATCTACTCTCTCAGCAACTTTCAAATGCACAGCACAGTATCAGTAACTAGAATCACCCTGCCATACATGACATCTCCATGCCTTATTTGTAACTGCAGGTTTGTATTTTCTAACCCCCTTCACCCATTCCACCAACACTCGTGCCCCTGGCAACCAACCTGTATTCATAAGCTTGCTTTTTTTGGGGTATGATTTCATTTTCTTCAATTTAGGTGTCTTTGACATATAACAGTATGTTAGTTTCAGGTGTACAATATAGTGAGTCAATATCTGTATTTATTTGGAAACAATCACAAGAAATCTAGTTAATATCCATCACTATACATAGTCACAGATTTGTGAATGTGTATGTGTGATGATAACATTCTACATGTACTTTTAAATTCCTAGTGGTTCCAGTGCTACTCACCTTCCCATCACTCCACATGATTTTTTATATTCTTTCTATGTTGTAAGTTCTACTTGGCCATGAGTTTTACTTTATTCATATATTCCTTGGAACACACAAACCAAAACTTCTGCTGTAACAGGATTTGCTGAATACAGATGGATGGGTGAATACAAGAATGAATAATGCATTTGTTAATTTCATTCACTTGCCTTCTCTTTACTTCATCAGCAGAAGTTGAATGAGAACAAATATCCTTCCATGTGTATTTATTCTATGTTCTCCAGTAATGTTACAGAAATTCTAAATGTTGAATAAAGAGAGATTCCTTTGTATTTAAGGGGCTTCCAGGTCAAAGAAAGTAATGAAACATTTTCTTTACCAAAGATATTAAACACTATGAGTCAACCTCTACAGTTGATCCAGTTGTGTTCCAATGTCATTTATAGATTTTCAGGGGAGGGCTGACTTGAAATCAGTAAGTACCGGGAGGGCCCTGTCTACTTCCCTTGGAGAATAAGGGAACATCTTACTCTTTCATGATAAACTAAAAGCCCCAAAAACAACACATAATTTTTCCATCTCAGGGTTCACCCGAGAAATAGAACCAAGAGGAGCTATATCTAGATACAGACATATAGATATGAAGAAATTTATTATAGGGATTGACTTACATAGTTACAGAGGCTGAGAGGTCCCATGATCTGCCATCTGCAGGCTGAGGAACCAGGAAAGCCAGTGATGTAATCTAGTCTGAGTATGAACTCAAACAACTAGGGGAGTTGATGGTGTATGTCCAAGTCCAAAAGCCCAAGAACCATGAACATCAATGTGTAAGGACAGGAGAAGATGAATGTCTCTATTCAAGGAGAGAAAGCAAAATCACCCTTCCTCCTGCTTTTTGTTCTACTAGGGCTTTCAATGAATTGGGTGATGCCCACCCATACTGCTGAGGATGACCTTCTTAATTTAGTTTACGGATTCAGGTGCTAACCTCTTCCAGAGAAACCTACGTGCACCAGCTATCTGGGCATTCATTACCTAGTCAAGTTGACTTGTAAATTAACCATCACAAACTTTATATATTGCCATGGAAATAATTAGAGAACTATTTGTTTTTAATTATAATAAATGGCAAGAAGGAGAAGGACAGAGAGCTAAGAGGACACACAGCAGGTAGATACACCTTATTGGCGGGGGGGGGGGGGTTTCTGGAAAGCTTCCCTTAAGAAATGATACAGGAACTGAAACTGAAAGGGGACGCAGATATCTAAATTAGAAAATTGATTCAATATCCATGGGAGTTGAGTAGTCAAAACAGGAAAAAGTACCCAAAGCAGATGGAACAGCATAAGTGAGGTTTTAAAGCAGAAAGGATTAGGAAATACGTGAAGAATTGAGGGGAAAAAAATGTGGGTGAATTTTGGTGATTGAAACCTTAAAGAAATCTGAGTAAGATCCATGGTTCAGTTTGTAGTGTTATACCAGTGTCTGTTTTCTGGTCTTGATGAAGTATTATAATTACAGATGATAACATTAGAGGAACCCAGGAGAAGGGCTCATAGAAACTTTCTGGGCTATTTTTTCAACTTCTTATGAGTCTGAAATGAATTCAACATAAAATGTTTTCTTAAAAAAAGAGAACATTTGGAAAATGGCCTCTGGAGCTCAGCTTGAAAGTGGAACCTCAAGTTCATGGGTACCAATAAAACAGGGCATGTCATGACATTCTCAAATTTATTTACTGTGTTCTTTTGACATGTGGAGTGTTGCTTTAATTTATTGCTACTGCTTCACATCTGACATATCTCCCCCAAGCATTCACAATGGTCTTCTTTAAAGCAAACAGTAATCAGGATTCTAGACAGATCAAGATGAGAATTAGCTGTCTACCTCTCTATCTTCAAACATCAGCACTCTGCCATGGAATGTACGATGTGTAGGCACCCATACTTCTATGAACTACTCAGAGAAAGTAACTGAATCATGTTGCATGACAATCTAAGGAGAATGTGCTCACAGAAGGCCCAAAGAGCTACCACCTACAATATTGTGTAACAGCTACAGTGATACCCATGCCTGCTTCTAGATTAAAAAAAAATTTTTTTTTGGTCAGTCCAGTCCTGGTTACAGAACATTAGACATGGAAACAGGGAACCCTGGACATTAAGCCTCATAAGATGCTAGAACTGAGCTAGGATTGACTTATTGTCAATAGCACAATTGTCATTTCTCTGAAATCAATGTGGCATTGAGCACTCACATCTAATTAAGTCATTCCTCTGCTCAAAATTCTGCAGCCATTTCCTGTTGCTCACAGGATTAAATACAATTTCCTTGGAAAGATCTTTGGCTCCCCCAAGATCCAGCCAATATAGTTTTCTGACCTCATTCTTTTTTCTTACATCACACTTTTATCAATTCTTGTGCTGATCTTCAAAGATGTTGAGCTCCTTTATGCTTCCAAGTAATTGAGTATGTTTTCTTAATTTTTGTGTCTTAAAACTTACTGCATCTGTGAAGCTTTCTTTTACCTTATCCAAACTTAGGGACATAGTCCTTATAATCTCATCCAGGCTGTAAGTAGCTACGTTGTAGCAACTGTCATTTTGTATTATAATGGCTGTCCACCAAGCTGTAGACTTCCTGAGGACCAAGTTCTTTCTTTCTGGTGTCTTCAATACCTAGAAGACTGTCTGACACAGTGTAGATTTTAATTTAAAAACTGATGAATGAGTGCAAACACAATCTATGAAGAGGTATTTGCCTTAATTAAAAGGAAAAAAATGTTATAATGCCTTCTTATAAGAATCATCAATATTAGTACAAAGGAATTTATGTCCATGACTCTAGAACATCAATAAGAAATCATATTGTGGTTATTCCAAATGGACTTGCCTTCCATCATATCCAATGCATGTTGGTTAGGGAAACCTACTTCAAAAGTACAAAACATAAGCAGAATTCGTATGATACCAATACGACATAATATCTTTTAAACAGCTAATTCCTTCTTATGTGGCTGCTCTTCCATTGGGCTATAGGTATTTGTTTTCTATTTTAATGAAGTTATTTTTGATGATGATAATAAACTTTTTTTATTACTTTTTGAAGAGTTTTGGTGAAAGGACAGTGATTTTAGGGGGAAAAATTGCCAAAGCCTATAATCCTTTTAGGGAAACTCTTAAATAAATATATTTCCTTTCTCAGGTCATAATTGCAATACGCTCCAATTCTAGAAAGCACTTGGCTAGAACAGATATACGGAAGTGGCATGTAAAAAGAAGCTATGACCCTGTATGATCTGTGGCTTGCCAAAATATCCCAAGTACTGCAAAATATTTATTTATTTCAAAATATCCCCAAATAAATGTCTTATAAAAATCCCCAAGTGTTCCAAAATATTCTAGAGAGAACAAAAAAGAGGGAGATTAAGGAAGTAATATATCTCAACACTGATATAACTGAACACTGATAATAGCAAAGAATCAAATTGAATTCACTGATTTAAACATTTACAAGATAGGAACCAAATAGATACTTTTGAAATTTATAGTCCAATTTAATTAAATAGAAATTTGTGCCAATTTCATGACAGATGTTTCATTAACTATTGGGATATTGTGATCAATAAACACAGACCTGCCTTTAAGAGGCTCACAGTCTGGAAGAAAGCAGAACATGCAGTGCATAAAGCCCACAATTTCCATGGAATTCTACGCACTTGGATATGAATGCCGTAACATTAAATTTTTAGCTGTGTGACTTGCTGGTTTGTTTGCCTGGAGAAGGCAAATAATACTGGCAAATCACAAGGTTGTTCTGAAGACTATACATGAAAATTCCTGTAATGTGCTTGGGAATTCCTGGCTGGGGGGTAAAAACACAAACATTTATTTCAGCAGACAAAGTGAAATAATCATCCTCCTAATGTATATTTCTGTAGGTACCAGGTCTAAAAGGAAAAATAGGAACCTGTAGTGATCTAATGAACTGTAAGACAACATAGCCTCAATTTTAAAGACAATTTTTTAAAAATCACCAAAAAATTGTAACTCATTTCTGAAGAAGAAAGGGTAAAGATTCTATATGGTCCCTCTGAGAGATAGGGAGATAGCTTTCAGTTCATTCTGGAAAACTTCACACTCATCAAAACTGGTTACCAGAAATGGACTGAGTAGCTTCATGAGTTAATATAGTCTTTACCATGCAATTTATTAAGTACTATAAAGAACAGTTTGAGATTGTAGAGAGATTAAGGTAAGCAATAATTTAGGAATAATTATCCAACCAGATACTATAAAAAGCCTCCAACAGTGAATCTGAGGCCAGACTCTATTTATTTTGCCACAGAGAGGAGGCCATAATCAAGTTTTGGCTGTCACTTTATCAATCAAACTGACTGTGTTCTGTTTGGTTATGAGCTAATTTTAGACCAACTTACTAACCATGCTGTGAAATGATTGATTTCTCAATGACTGGCCATCATTTTCCTTCCTGGTTCCCCAAAATGGAATCAACAAAATCAAAATAATTACAAATCATTGAAGAAAAGGTTGTGCACTATAATTCCAAGTTGAGCTTTCTCTTCATTAGGATTTGTCCTTGAAGCTCTAATAACAATGTGCATTTTCCATTACCAAGTATACTTCTCAGGATCTGTTTTTACTTTTGCCAGGATGAAATGATTGGTTACAAGGATCATCATTGTTATGCCTAAAAATAGACACTGAAAGCTATCGTTTGGTTCTAACATGATGAAGTTTGGAATCAGAAGGACCAAGACCTGATTACTGGCTTTATCCAGTACAGACTTGGGAAAAGGTAACCTCCCTATCACTCAGCTTCCTAACTGGTAATATAGTGCTAATATACTTATGGCACAGGAAATTTATGGAGTAAAAATAGATAATGTTTTATCATACTTAAAATGGGATTTAACATCATTAATATTAAATAATAAAAATATTTTAAAATTAATGTATCCTCTTATTTTCACTTCTTGATGTCTCCCACCATTCACTGACCCCTACACTGTAAAGAGGAGTGGAGAAGTCAGAATTGGGGTAAACTATAAAGTTACCTACTTTAAGTCTTTCCTTTATTGAGAAGAATCTGAGACCTCAGATTACACAGCTCAATAAGGGAAGAGCTAAACGAAGGAAGAAAAATACATAACCTATCTTCTACCTCCCAGATAATGCTCTTTCTACAACACATACCATTTCTGATCATCTGTGATCATGTCACAGATCTCAAAGATTTCAAAGATCTATTTCTCTTAAGAAAATGAAGTACAGTGTAAGGAACTGCAAATAACAGGAAGGTTGAGGTAAAATCATTCTGGATTTTACTCTCAGGTTTGCCGCTTGGATGGGAGCCCTAAGCAAATGACCACCTTTCAGACTCTTCATTTTCTCACCTAACTTTGTGGGTGTACCTCATGAGGATTCTAAAAATGTGAAATAAAGAATGTAATATCCTTAGCATAGCATTTGCCACATAAAGAATTCTTGCTACAGGGGTGCCTGGGTGGCTCAGTGGGTTAAAGCCTCTGCCTTTGGCTCAGGTCATGATCTCAGGGTCCTGGGATCGAGCCCCGAATCGGGCTCTCTGCTTAGCAGGGAGCCTGCTTCCTCCTCTCTCTCTCTCTCTCTCTCTCTGCCTGCCTCTCTGCCTACTTGTGATCTCTCTGTCAAATAAATAAATAAAATCTTAAAAGAAAAAAAGAATTCTTGCTACAGATTAGCTAAGAATAATAAAGACAACAGTAAGAGATTTGGGTATCAGAACAAGCTCAAGAAGGACAGGGGAACAGGAAGTCTTCTTGGTTCTTCCTGATTCCCATCAACATCCTGGTCATTCTTGGAACAGGAATTAGCTTGTACCATAGAAAAACACTCATGCGTCATGTCTACCTCCTGCTCCAGACGTTATAGGAAAAAAACACCAACATTTTTCTTAACCTCTCCCGCCAGCTTTTCCAAGTTCTGGTTCCTTCTCCACTCCTAATAAATATTCTCCTCAGGGAACACCCCCACAGTACCTGCAATGTGCTCAGCTTCTGGCCCGATTCTGTTTCCGAAGTGCATGAGCACCTCTGAACACCATGCATCCAGGACTGAGACATCCATCAAAATCTCTTTTCAGTGACTGTGGCTGCCTCCAAGGTCTGTTCACTGTTCTGGTGAATTAACTTACACCCACAACTAAACCTAATCCTGCCAAGTTCTTCAAGGAATTTACAGCTCCATGAATTTAGCTCTCTAATCTCTATACACTGTAATGTTCCATGCAACCAGATACAGTGTGCACAATTTTACAGTATATCCCATCTGACTGCTTCTACATCAGCTGCTCTGCTAGCCAGAATGCTCTGACCTGTAGTTTCATTTCAGGTGGGCATTTCCTTGTTCGCCAGGCATTTCTGCTGGATAAGCTGGCTATAGAGTGATTTCTTTGTAGAAAAAAAATAAAAGTCTTGAGTTTTAGATACATACAGAGATAAATTTCTACAAGGATTTATTTTTTCACATGTCCCCAAAAGGAAGTTAAAATGTTCAGTTTGGATATTAGAAACAACGAACTCATTTATATTGTGCCCATCACACTGTTTGCCAGAAGTACTTACAGTGATTTAACAAAGTCCCTTAACTTTGGTAATTACTGTCTGCTACTTTCTTCTTCATCCTTCTCTCATGTCTAAATTCTCTAATTTCATACTTATTGTTTCCTCTTGATATAGGCCAAAGATATATGGATACTTTACGTATAAGGCTGTGATTAGTAGTTCTGTTTTGTAGTCAGATAAACTGGGTTTGAACTGCAACTGCTTTTTGTTTGTTTGTTTGTTTGTTTGTGGAAAATGCTTCGCCTTGCCTCCATATTCTCACCTGTGAACAGGTACTAGAGTAGCACCTATTTAAAAGTTAAGAGGAATAAACTCTGCATACAGAATTCATATACAAAGACTTTGTACAATTCCCTTTGTGGAATGTGTTCAGTATATATTTTTCAAAAGACTGGAACACTCAGCCTGATGGGATTGAGGTGATAAAACTCTGGCAATCAGAGTAGCAAGAATTTTGAAATTACATTTTTTGATCACCAATCTCTCTTGACATACATAATCTCAGTTTTCACAACTCTAAAACATAGGTATTTTTTTAAAGATTTTATTTATTTATTTGAGAGAGAGAGAGAATGACTGAGGTGAGGGGGAGGTAGAAAGGGAGAGGGAGTAGCAGGGAGCCCAATGTGGGTCTCCATCTCAAGACCCTGGGATCATGACCTGAGCTGAAGGCAGACATTTAACCAACTGAGCCACCCAAGCACCCCTAGAACTTAAGGACTATATTCTTTTCACAATTGAGGTAATTGAGGCTCAGAGAATTTTAGTAAATTCCCAAGATCACTCAATGAATAAGCAGGAAGGAAAGATTCAAACCAGGTTGTGTTAAAAGTCTGGGTTCCTAGCCATTAACCTATAATACCTTCCTAGTTTGAAAATTTAGATACATGGGTCAAACTAATAACCTGTAGATGTGTCTTGGTTGGTCTAATAAAGGACTTTTTTTTTATTAATGATTTCACATTAAAACCTTAGGACAAAAATGAACATCTAACATCTTTGGGTTACATTTCTACTTGAAGACAATTCCCTAAAACTCAGACTTAGGGCCTTTTCCAACTAGACATGCATCTCTACTGCTTCATGCATTTCTGTTATCTGCTTGCCTTCTATAGTGTGAAACTTCTTTCTTACTTGGGAAGACATAAGATATGAGATTTAGAGCATTTTCTTAGTGTAGCAGAACAATTTTTTTAAAAAGATTTTACTTATTTGTCAGAGAGAAAAAACACAAGCAGGGGGAGTGGTAGGCATAAGGAGAAGCAGGCTCCCCACTGAGAAAGGAGCCTGATGTAGGACTCATCCCAGGACCCTGGGATCATGACCTGAGCCAAATGCAGACACTTAACTGACTAAGCCACCCAGGTGTCCCAATAGCAGAACAAGTTTAACCTTAGGTACACTGAATGACTATCAAACCAGGCAAACTATAGGCATTATCTGCCTTTCAATAAAAGGAAACATTAATTAGGATTTCATTTATTAATGAAATACTCATGTACTTCCCTATATAATTGTTGATTATATGCTTCTGCTTTACAGATAAATATTTTAAATGCATTGCCTTAGAGAAACAGAAAATAGCAGAGTAGGAGGATCCTGAGCTCACCTTGTCACATGAACACATCAGGGTAACAACTACATCTATACAACAAACTCTGAAAATGACCTGAACTGGCAGAACAGATCATCCAAAGTCAGTCATAGAAAGAAAACCACATCAAAATGCTTAGGAGAGACAGAGACATGGTCGAGAATCAAATTTCTGGTGCAGCTAATCACGAAAAGGAGGGACATCACAAGCAGAAAGGAACATGTGATGAGACGCCCACACTGGGCACCTCTGGTCCCAGCGAACTATACTGGGAAGAGTCCTCATAACTTTCGGCTTTGAAAACCAGTGGGGCCTAACTCTGGGAGTTTAAAAACCAGTCAGCTTAATTTCAGGAGAGCCAGAGGGTGACACAAAGCCAAGACCCTACCCTTAAAGAGCTAGCATACTAAATAACTCAGCCCAACACACAGGAGAGGAGCAGCAGTTTGTAAAACACCTGGGGTATCTGTGAAGGAGACTTATTAACCCATCTTAGAATGTATACTGGAGAGGCAGAAAGCTGCAGGAGTTTTCTCCAGAAACAAAAGTGCTTGTGGGTGTCATTTCTTTTTCTCTCCCCCATCCTAAATAGCTGGATACTTAAGAAAGTCAGTACTGACATTCTCCATGTACCTGGTTCTTCTTCATGTTACCAGGAAGCACTGTAATATGACATCTCTTCTACACAAGGTCAGTACTTCCAAGACCAAGAGGTTTAGCTGACCTACCTAATACACACACACACACACACACACACACACACACACACACACACACATTGTTAGATAAAATTAGAAGAGGAATATGTCCCTTAAGAAAAAAATAAGAAAAAATTACAGGAAAAGAGCTAAATGAAATGGAGGTAAGTAATACACCTGAAAAAGAGTTCAGAGTACTGCTCATAAAGATACACAATAGACTAGAAGAAAAGAACTGATGAACTGAGAACTTCAACAAAGAAAAAAATATATAAAAGAACCAGTCAGAGCTGAAGTATTCAATAAATGAAAAATAAACTAGAGGGAATTAACAGTAGAAAAGACAATGCAGACAATGGATCAGCAATCTGGAAGACAGGGTACTGGAGAGCAAACAAACTGAATATCCATCCGTTAATCAATAGAATAGGTTAAGGGAACTTTGCAATATCAACGAATGTAATAATATTTGTATTATAAGGATCCTAAAAGGAGAAGAGAGAGAAGGGGGCTGGAAAGTTATTTGAAGAAATGATAGTCCAAAAGGACAGAGAATTTTTTTAAAAAGATTTAATTTCTTTGTTTAGAGAGATTGAGTGTGACCATGGGGAGGGGCAGAGGGAGAGAAAGACTCTCAAGAGCCCCAACATGAGCTCAATGTCATGACCCTGAGATCATGACCTGAGCTGAAATCAAGAGTGGGATGCTTACCTGACTGAGGCACCCCAGGACAGAGAATTTCTAACAAGATAAACCCAAGGAGGCCTGCATCAAGACACATGTTAAGTAAAATGGCAAAACCCTCTTACACTGTTGGTGGGAATGCAAGTTGGTGCAGCCACTTTGGAGAACAGTGTGGAGATTCCTCAAGAAATTAAAAATAGAGCTTCCCTATGACCCTGCAATTGCACTACTGGGTATTTACCCCAAAGATACAGATGTAGTGAAAAGAAGGGCCATGTGTACCCCAATGTTTATAGCAGCAATGGCCACGGTCACCAAAATGTGGAAAGAACCAAGATGCCCTTCAACGGACGAATGGATAAGGAAGATGTGGTCCATATACACTATGGAGTATTATGCCTCCATCAGAAAGGATGAATACCCAACTTTTGTAGCAACATGGACGGGACTGGAAGAGATTATGCTGACTGAAATAAGTCAAGCAGAGAGAGTCAATTATCATATGGTTTCACTTACTTGTGGAGCATAAGGAATAACATGGAGGACATTGGGAGAAGGAGAGGAGAGTGAGTTGGGAGAAATCGGAGGGGGGAGACAAACTATGAGAGACTGTGGACTCTGAGAAACAAACTGAGGGTTTTGGAGGAGAGGGTAGTGGGGGGTTGGATGAGACTTATGGTGGGTATTAAGGAAGGCATAGATTGTATGGAGCACTGGGTGTGGTGCATAAACAATGAATTTTGGAACACACACACACAATAAATAAAATTAAATTTAATTTTTTTTAAAACTATAAAAAAAGAAATGGAAGATAACACTATTAGAAAGATATACCATAATTGACTCTCTCTGCTTGATATGGTTTCACTTATTTGTGGAGCATAACAAATAGCATGGAGGACAAGGGGAGATGGAGAGGAGAAGGGAGTTGAGGGAAATTGGAAGGGGAGGTGAACCATGAGAGACTATGGACTCTGAAAAACGATCTGAGAATTTTGAAGGGGTGGGGGGTGGGAGGTTGGGGGCACCAGGTGGTGGGTTTTGTAGAGGGCACGGATTGCATGGAGCACTGGGTGTGGTGCAAAAATAATGAATACTGTTATGCTGAAAAAAAAAAATGAGACGTTTTGTGGGGGAAGATAAAAGTAATAAAATAACATTGGATTTCAGTGATCAAAAAATGAAAGAAATATAATTCTTTTTCATAATAAAAAAAAAAGAAAGATATACCATGCTTATGGAATGGAAAAATTAATACTAATTCTTCAGAGAAAATGTCTATACTACCTAAGTCAATCTACAGATTCAATGCAATCTCTATCAAATCACCAGTACTATTTTTCAAAGAACAAGAGCAAAGAATCCTAAAATGTGTATGGAACCACAAAAGGCCTTGAATAACCAAAGCCCCTAAAAAAAGAACAACAAACCTGGAGCCATCACATTCTCAAATTTCAAGATAAACTACAAATCTGCAGTAATCAAAAAGTATAGTACTGGCACAAAAACAGATATACAGATTAATGAAACAGAATAGAAAGCCTAAAGCCATGTCTATAGGGTCAATTATTCTATAATAAACAAGGCAAGAGTATACAAAGGAGAAAAAAACAGTCTTTTCAATAAATGATGTTGGGAAATCTGGACAGCTACATGCAAATAAAAATAAACCATTTTCTTTCTCCATAAATAAAAATAAACTAAAAATGGATTAAAAACCTAAATGTAAGACCTGAAACCATAAGCCTACTAAAAAGAAAAACAGGCAATAATCTCTTGGACACTGGCCTAAGCACTGATATTTACCTGTCTCTTGAGGCAAGGGAAATAAAATAAAAAATAAACTATTAGACTACACCAAAACAAGCTTTTGCACAGCAAAGAGAACCCATCAACACATGAAAAAAGGCAACCTACTTAATGAGGAAAGATATTTGTAAATGATATACCTGATAAGGGGTTAATATCCAAAATTCATGAAGAACTTATGTAACTCAAAATCAAGCCACAAATAATCTAATTATTAAAAAATAGGCAAACCACCTCAATAGAAATCTTCCCAGGTGAGACATACAGATGGCCAAGAGACATAGTAAGATGCTCAACATCACTCATCATCAGGGAAATGCAAATCGAAACCACATTGAGATACCACCTCACACTAGTCACAATAGCTAGTACCAAAAAGACAAGAAGTAGCAACTGTTCATGAGGATATGGAGAAGATGGAACCCTTGTGCACTGCTGTTAGGAATGTAAATTAGTGCAACCACTGTGGGAAATTGTATGAAGGATTCTCAAAAATTGAAAAATAGAAATGCTATATGACCTACTAACTGCGCTAATGGGTGATTATCCAAAGAAAATGAAAACTCTATTGAAAAACATATATGCACCCCTGTGTTGATTGCAGCGTTATTCAGAATAGTCTAGAAAAAAAAGCAACCTATGTGTCCATCGATAAATGAAAGAAGATGTGAGATCTATCTATATAATCTGTATCTATATAATGGAACATTATGCAACCTTATAAAAAATGGTATCTTGCCATTTCTGACAACATGAATGGACCTTGAGAGTATTATACTAAGAGAAATAAGTCACTCAAAGACAGACATATACCATATGATTTCACTTATATGTGAAGTCTAAAGAACAGAACAAGGGAGGAAACAAAAAATGAACAGACTTAAACACACAGAACAGACTGGTGGGGAAGAGAAAGGTGAGGGAATAGGTGAAGGGGATTAAGAGGTACAAACTTACAGTTATAAAATAAATGTCATGGAGATGAAAAGTACAGCATAGGGCATATAATCAACAATATAGTAGTAACATTTTATTATGTGACTGCACTTACTGTGGTGAGTACTGAGTAATGTATTGAATTGTTGAATCAATTTACTAAATACTTGATGCCAATAAAACACTATGTCAATTAACGTCAAAAAAAATTGAAAACAAAATGCACTGCCATATGGACACTGTTGTCTCTCTTGTTTACGTGGATCCAATTTTCCTACATAGGGGAAACCAGGGGTACAAAATAAGGATAGTCTGTGCAGGTAGTCTCATCCCAGCAGAACTTATACCATCTTCTCATCAGGGCTCCTTCTCAACAGGAATGCCGGAAGTAGAACAGGTAAAACAATGGGGATAAGTGAATATATATTGTTCTACCTATACTGATTTGATGTTGTCTATCAGGATCTGGGAGAGAACCTAAAGGCTCTCCTACACATGGCAGCATAATATTTTATATATATATATATAGATATATATATATATCTATATATACATATATATAGATATATAATCATATATCTATATATATATAGTAATCTTCATGTATTACTTTATTGTCTAAGCTCAATCTCTTCCCAAACTTTGCCCTAGATTTTACCCAGCATAAAACAGACTTGCCATTACTTATGATTTTGTTTGCACTAATTTTTCTCATTATAATAGCAATAACTATAGGCAACTTTGAAAGACTTTTTAAACCTTTAATTCTATTTGGTTAGAATATTTTAATACCTGTGGATATGCTTATGCAAGCCATTCCATGCTTCTGCCTCTTTTCCTTCTTTGTCCTAGCTCTCCTTCCTGTCAAAGTCAGATTAAACTCCTTATTTTTTCACAAATTAATTTAAGTCCCTTTTATTTCTACCTATCGATGATGATGCTATTTCCTTCTTAATATTTAGCTCCCCTACTGAATTTCCCTTCTAATTAGTATTGTCCATTTATAACTAGATGCCAATAATAAATATTTTGCCTTCCCTTTTATCCACTCCCTAGCTGAATCAACAAAAGAAATGATGGATGGGTGAAAAGACAACCAAACAGATTCTGAAAGATGTACTGACAGATATATACAGGTAATAAAGATAAATGATGTATCAACTGATCAATAGATAGAAAAATCTATTATTCATTCTGAGAAGTAAAATGGAGAAGCTTGGATGTACCATTTTATTAATTATTTTATTAATCTCTTGGTGAATCAGCAAATCTTTTCTGTTCTATTTTTGAGACAGGCAGAATTCAAAATATTCAGGATTCAGTCACTTTTACCATGACTATCACTTTCGTGCTGGTTCTGGTCATGATCACCTTTCATCTGGATTATTGCAATATCTTTCTATTATTCTAGCTTCTACTCTTATACCCTAACTAGTCTACACAGAGGAGCCTGAGTGATCTTGATAACACTTAAATGTGAATCCTCTCTTGGAAGCCTTCTTCAATGGAATCTAATCCTATTCACAGGAAGAATTAAATGCCTTGTTATGACCTATAAAGACCAACATAGTTGCCCCCTGCCCTCACCTTACTTCTCTGACTTCTTCTCCACTGTTTTCCTATTTGTTCACCCCTCCACATTCCCTGGACCCCTGGCCATTCCCATGCACCTGGTCGGCAGCCACTTCACGGCCTCTGAAGTTGACTTCCTCTGGCTTGAACCCTCTTCCCTACATTATCACACGGTATCCCTCTCACATACAGGTTTTTACTTAAAAAATACCTTCTCTAAGAAGATTTCCTTAGGTATCTTCTAAAACATCCACCTCCCCAGCTCCCAACTGGGGTTCATATTTAACTTCCTTGTGTGGTTTTCCTCCTAATCTCTTGTCACTGTTTAACAAATGTTGTAGTTTACTTTCTTATTTTTTATTTATGCCCTTCAATACACTCCCTGAGGCCAGGAATATTTGTCCTTTTTTGTTTACTTCTGTTCCCTAGCCTTTAGAATAGCACCTGACACAAAGTAGGTCTTCATGAAATACTTGTCAAATGAATGAATGAATGATTAAATAAGATAATGCGTGCCAAGCCCTTAGAGCAATGCTTGGCAATATTTTTCCTGATTTAGACAATGGAAAAGGGAGTAAGAACAACTCTTTCTCCTTACTCCCTATTTCCAAAACCCCAAGGCTCAATATCTTATAACTGTGCTGTCCAAACTAGAATGTAGCTGAAATCCAAAGGCTAAACTTTGTTTCCCAAGTCTGTTTTGGAAAAGCATGTCATTCAAAGTATCATGGGAGATCTTCTGTCCAAAGCCAAGTGCTTAATGGCTCATTTTTCCTTCCACAGTGAAATGAAAACCAAAATAAATCAAAGTAGCAACCTAACAGTCCAGAACAGCCTTAGACTAAGAGTATAAATAAATGTGCTCAATGATAAAAGGAGAAAAAAAAAGTTCAGATACAGAAACATATTTCAATTCCTGGTTCCTAGGGATTTTGTGTAAGCAAAACCAAAGCAAGTTTTATATAAAACTTACTTCAGGATGCTTCTTTATTTATTACTCAAAACTGCCAAACAGTAAGCATTTACTAAACTTTGTAAGCCCTCAAGAATCAACCGCATATTTAATTTTCATTCGATAACTTGTCAAAAAAAGTCAGCACATCAGCATTGAACAAGTAAAGTTTAGACACAAAGCAATTTAGCCTAGAGCATTTTCGGGCTTTTTCTGTGCTGACCAGAACCAAAGACCAGTGATGACCAAGGCCACAACTTCGATAGACAGAACAGGGTTTGAGGGAGTTAACAAAAGCGCTCTTGCACTACTGTATAAGTACCATTTGCTTTTCTTACATGCAGCAGAAGAGATTTGTACAATTTTTTTTCCAGAACAAATTTTATTGGCTTAAAAAGGAAATAGGATAGGAAGATCCAAGTCCACAAACCTTTCTGGGCCCTTCTGATGGCGCTCACAACTTCCCCAAAGTTACATGAATCTTCAACCAAGGATCATTTGTCATCATGTCTTAAGACACAGAGGAGTCTTAATTCTACGTCCCCAGTAAGTTCTCATAAACCCAAGGAGGCCAGATGGACATCCAGTAAGCATGTTCCCTGATGAAAAGGACTTGATGAAAGAATTTTTCTTTGCTTTTTGCATTATTATTTGTAAACTTTGATTCCAGAAAGTTGCCAGACCACTGCAATCAATGCAGTTACCCATCTGAAAGTTGCAAGTATGGGGGTGGTTGAGGAAAGAGAATTCTGGATATGTGCACACAGGTACACTCCTCACTTCTTCCTTCTCCACTCCTAGCTCCAGTCTTGTCCCTCACCCCCTCCTCTCCTGAGAGTTGAGGCCCAGAAAGGCACACACTGGGGCACCTGGGTGGCTCAGTGGGTTAAAGCCTCTCCCTTTGGCTCAGGTCATGATCTCAGGGTCCTGGGATCGAGCCCCACATCCAGCTGTCTGCTCAGCGGCAAGCCTGCTTCCCTCTCTCTCTCTGCCTGCCTCTCTGCCTACTTGTGATCTCTGTCTGTCAAATAAATAAATAAAATCTTAAAAGAAAAAAAAGAAAAGAAAAGCACCTATTTTCAGCCACTTTCTCATGCTTCCTTTTCCAGGGCAGGTCCAGTGCTCTAATTAGAAAGCCCATTTTCCTTCTTAATCTCTTTCCCTCTCCTGCTCCTGACATTAATGCTGTGAAGCATTCTGTGAGGATCATGAGCTGGCTGAGTGATCACATTCAGAGTATGGCCTAGCAATAATGCACACTCTCACCATCTCTGTGTTCACTAGGGATATTCTATTCCAGCCTATGTCCCTCTCTCCCAAAAACCTAGAGCTAAACAATTTTTCTATTTTTCTCCTTCTACTCTAGCATCTCCATAGGATGCATTTGCCACGATGTCCCCTACAGGGTGTGTGTGTGTGTGTGTGTGTGTTTACATGGGTGTGCCAGACCTTGAATCTATCACTATGGATGGCAGGGCAAATCGCAGGGTAGTTAAGAGATTTGGTTCACATACTGGCCTGAAAACGAGTTGCCTTTCTTGTACTTCAGCTTTTCTTCTGTGAGCACAGAAAGTGTAATAGACCTCATGGAATCCAAATGGAACAAAGAAAAAATACTGCTATTTACTCTCTGCCCTTTTTGTGAGTAGCCACTTGGAGAGCTTTGCCTAGAATGCCATTTAGCTTTCACATTAGACATTAATTACTACTTTATGCTGAAGATGAGAACACTGAGTCTCAGGGCCACAGACCTGGTAAGTGGCAGAGATAAACTCTAAGGCCACGTCTGTCTGAATTCAGACTCATGTTCTAGAAACATACTTCAGTATAGGACCTGGTAAATTTATTCTGTAAGTGGCTCAGTAAATATTTTAAGCTTTTAGGCCACAGAAGGTTTTTCTTCTATTCTCTTCTTCTTTTTTTTTCCCTTAAACAACTCTTTATTTTTTATTTATTTATTTTAATTTGACAGACAGAGATCACAAGTAGACAGAGAGGCAGGCAGAGAAAGAGGGGAAGCAGGCTCTCCACTGAGCAGAGAGCCCGATATGGGGCTTGATCTCATGACCCTGGGATCATGACCTGAGCCGAAGGTAGAGGCTTTAACCCACTGAGCCATCCAGGCGCCCCTCAACAACTCTTTAAAAATGTAAAATCCATTCTTAGTTCAGAGGCTATACAAAAACTAGCCAAAGCCTGGATTTGTACTGCAGACCACAGTCAGAGTTTCAACTTGGTCCTTTTTGTGGATGTGAATACCAGGATGAACTTTTCCATATTGATGTATTCTTGCCACCAAGTCACCAAATTTTCAGTACTGCCTTTATGAAATCCAGTTTCTGACTGGATGCTGTGTCCATCTGAGAAAAACCATGAGGAACTCAGAGGGAGTTGTATATTCCCTGGATTGGTTACTCTAGTGGACACTGCTGTGCTACTGCTGTGCTTTACCTCCCAGTTTCCATTATCCTTTCTGCTCTACCATACTCTAAAGCTCTTTTGGGAAACTTTTCCTACAGGGTGGTCTTAATCACTTCATTATTCAAGATGTCATGCTTGACCACTTGGACTTTACTTTCTAGGACTTCAAATCTTATATACACTACTACTACTTAATATTTGTTCATGTGCAATGGCCTCAATCTAAGCCCTATGGGGTCCCTCCAACAACTCCATTAACTAGATGCTATTATCATCCCAATCTTACAAATGAAACAAATGTTCCAAGGAGCCAATAGTTAAGAGAAGACATGGAATTTAAATTCAGACCTGTCTGGTGTGAGAGCACTCTCTAGCACTAGGCTCTACCATTTCCTGACACACATGAACTCGAGAACACAAATACTGATTAGAGGTGATCCACACCAGCAGCACTTTCCTGATGAAATGGTTTATTCCTTCCTACTACCTAGATCCACAGGGATACCAGGTTTTAATTTTTCTTCAGATAGCCTTCATTTGCATGACTGCACAGCAGCCTTCTAATAAGTTGGTTTTTTAATAAACTATCTGAAGTCACTCTTTGTTTCTTGTTATCAATAAATCTGCACACTGTTTCTTCATATTCTCCGTATGCATTCAAATTTTCCAAGAGGATATTGCTCTGATGATCTGATCACATTTGTTTGTTGGATTTTAATCTATTTTAAAGGCTACTTCAGACTGTGCTGATGTCTTACCATGGGCTCTATAACAGGGAGAGCCATGACATTTCTGGTATGCAAAGTCCTGCTAGTCAGGGAAGGGTCAGAGCTCTGCTACATAGTGCAAGAGTTGATACTTTAGTTCTTTCTATGATTCCCTCTCTGGGTCAAAGGGATTGTTTGATTTTCCTAACTTCAAAACTGTAAGTTTGTTTCAGCCTTGATCTCCTTATCAAGTCCCAGCAGAAGCCCACATCTCCTCATTCGTGGGCTGCTATCAGCCTACTCTGACATTCCCACTGGAACATTACAGTTCAAGTGGCCAACCTAAGAAATGCAAATTTATTTTACCTTCAATGAAGGGATGTTGTTTTCTCTGTCTCAATATTTACGACTATAAAAAGCAATCTGTTATAAATCTGTTAAGGGAACTGTAGTGAACATCAAGTCCTCTTATAGATTTTTAATGGCCTTTGTCTACCTACCTTTTAGGTCTCACTCCTCCTCCATTCCATGTGCTACTGATAAGGGTGTCAATCTAGGGTTCTATTTCCCAGCCACAGGGACAGACTTCCAATCTGGATGGATCAATTATAGCACCCAATCCAGAACAGTTAGCAAAAAATAAAAAGTGCTGCAAGCAGGACCAACCAGTGCTACTTTTAAAATAAATGATATATTCACTAAGAAGAAGAAGGATTGGGGGATTATGACATTTAAGAAGAAAAGTTGTTAAAAAATATATTTTGTTTATTTATTTGGGAGGCATGAGAGAGAGAGATAAAGATAGAGCGTGAGCACAACTGGGAATGGCAGAAGGAGAGGGAGAAGCCGGCTCCCTGTTGAGCAGGAGCTTGATTCAGGGCTTGATTCCAGGACCCTGGGATCATGCCCTGAGCTGAAGGCTGACGCTTAACTGACTGAGCCACCCAGCTGCCCCAAGAAAATAAATCCTGAGCAGCTTCCACGGTCTATGCAATGGTGAGGAGAGATCTAAAGAATAGAAAAACCAGAAATGAATCCACAACTATATGGCCAACTAATCTTCAACAAAGCAAGTAAGAATATCCAATGGGAAAAAGACAGTCTCTTCAACAATGGTGCTGGGAAAACTGGACACCAACATTCAAAAGAATGAAACTGGACCACTTTCATACACCATACAAAGTGGGTGAAAGACCTAAATGTGAGACTGGAATGCAACTTCTTACTAGATATGTCTCCTGAGGTAAAGGAAATAAAAGCAAAAATAAAGTATTGGGACTTCCTCAGAATAAAAAGCTTCTGTACAGTGAAGGAAGCAATCAACCAAGCTAAAAGGCAACCTGGGAATGGGAGAAGATATTTGTAAATAATGTATCTGATGAAGGGTTATTATCAAAAATCCAGGAAGAACTTGCCAACTCAATACCCCAAAAACAAATAATCAAGTTAAAATATCACCAGAAGATATGAATAGACTTTTTTCCCAAAGAACATACAGATGGCCAACAGACACATGAAAAGATACTCAACATCACTGATCATCAGGAAAACACAAATCAAAACTGCAATGAGATACCACCACATGCTAGTCAGAATGGTGAAAATGGGCAACACAAGAAACAATAGATGTTGGTGAGGAAACAAAGGGGAACCCTCTTACACTGTTGGTGGGAATGCAAACTGGTAGAGCCACTTTGGAAGACAGTATGGAGGTTCCTCAAAAAGTTAAGTAGAATTATCCCATGATCCAGCAATTACACTACTAGGTATTTACCCAAAGGACACAAAAATACTGATTAAAAGGAATATATGCATCCCAATGTTTATAATAGCATTAACAACAACAGCCAAACTATGCAAAGAGTCTAAATGTCCATCAACTGATGAATGGATAAAAAAGATGCAGTATGTATGTGTGTCTATATATGCACACACATATATACACACACACATATAATGGAGTAGTATTCAGCCATAAAAAAG
Organism: Lutra lutra; assembly: GCF_902655055.1. Lineage (NCBI taxonomy): Eukaryota > Metazoa > Chordata > Mammalia > Carnivora > Mustelidae > Lutra > Lutra lutra. The sequence goes on along the minus strand of NC_062282.1, from coordinate 83,133,076 downwards.
AATGAAATCTTGCAATTTGCAACAATGTGATGAAGCTAGAGAGTATTATGCTCAACAAAATAAGTCAGAGAAAGCCATCCACCATATGATTTCATTCACATTGGAATTTAAGAAACAAAACATAGGGGGGAAAAGAGGCAAATTAGAAAACATACTCTTAATGATAAAGAACAAACTGAGGGTTGATGGAGGGAGGGAGGTGGGCAGATGGTCTAGATGGGAGATGGGTATTAAGAAAGGCACTTGTGATGAGCATTGGGGGTTATATTTAAGTGATGAATTACTGAATTCTACTCCTGAAACTAGTACTATACTGTATGGGAACTAACTGAAACTTGAATACAAATTTGAAGAAAAAAATTCAATAGAATAATCTAAAAAGGGAGCAGAGAGACAGTGAACGGGAGACTAATAGCATCAATTTAATCTCCACATCCTACATTGCCTAAAGCAGAACCACCACCTTGATTTCCTTGTTAAATGTCCATTTTCACTCACCTATGTCTCTTTACCTCTTTTTTTGCATAGAGGTAAGAGTTAGGCTTCTGTCATTTGTACCTGCAAAAGTCTTGGCTAATCTTTGTGAGTGGGTTTTCAAACACATTGTTTTGTTTTTCCTTACAGTATCAACAGTTTATGATCTCTGTCTCTCTCTCTTTCTACACACACACACACATTCTTTCTTTGATACCCTAAACATCTGAATGAAATTTTAAAATCTCAGTCATTCAGATGTTTCAAATACCTGTTTGTTGTCAGATAGTCCAAACATTCTCCTTAAAGATTAAAACGGATGTCTTTTTGATTCTTATCATGAAAGGCTTCACTATCTTCTCTTACCCAGTTGGCCCATCTCTTTATCACCTACTTGCTTCCATCGAGACTTTTGATATTGTCTTCTTCCATGATGATTATCATCTTTTCCAAGAATTAAATGGGGCCATCCAATATCTTAGTTAATTTTGTATTAATCCTCTTATAAGACTTAATAACTTCCTATAATTCTATAGTAGACATCTTTTAGATGCTGTCAGATGCAGTACCTGTTTTGGTTTTCAATGTGCCTACTTTGTAGGGGTAAGTGCACTAAGATCACCACTTGTGCCACAGAAGACATGGGTATTGTGAAAGACAGGTGATCTGTCCCAATTTACACAGTTATCAAAATCCACAGTCTAGATTCAAATCCAAATATTCTGGCTCTAAATCCAATGATATCTTCACTCAAAGCACTCATTGCTTCATCTAATCCATATATAGGTGTTCTGGTTATATTTTATCAGAATACTAGTCTCTGTTTCATTAAAAATTTTGAAATTAACTGCATAATTGCCTACGATTTATCTTTTCCAAACTTGAGTATGTCTTATGATGATTTCCTAAAGACCAGGACCATGAAAGACACATTTCTTGTTTGATACTGAACACAGAAAAAACTAAGTTTAGATATTAATTTTTGCGAGTCAGAAGAAGAGAGAAATCTCTCCTTTCTAGCACATGGAGATTGGTACAGATCTTCCTTATTTATCTTCTATCATGACAGTTTAATTCTTCCCTGTATAACCCTGGTCAGTTGGATTATTCATGCTGCTCTTTGTATTAGAAGCCACTAAGCCACATGATTCACAGTCATGTCTCTACACTATAGCTGTTGTTAAAAAATATATGAATTAGCTGTGTAACTAAAAATACATTCCTTCTCTCACTGGTTAAATCTGTTGAACTCCAGCTCTGTGAGTAGCCTTGATCTAACTTTATCTTTTATTATTTATTAATATCTGTGTTCTATGATCTTAAGTCACCCCCACTGCCCATGTGTCTGTGCTATATAGCCGAGTTCTGGGCCAGAGCTGAACTCCCCAGGTAGTCTGTGGCCTGCCGGTAGCTTCAAAGTCTCTTGCCTCTCAGTGCAAAGGAAGAAAATCTATCGCAGGCTACATTCTTTTTAGGTGAACAGGATATAAAAATCTTCGTGCCATTTGTCATTTCTAGCCTTCTCCGTGTTACACATTAAATAAATCTGTTTTAATGTCTCAAAGCTTGTGACCTCCTGTCATCTGTTGTAGAACGACATGGTTTTGGAGGAGTTTAGTTGGCCTTCTGTCAGGAAGAGGTCATATTAATCTCAGTGGGGAATGTCACCAACCTGACCCCTTTTCAAAAGACTCAGAATTGATGATTGATTATATGTAGTAAATTGCTATACATTTATGATCTAAGGGTATTTGTCATTAGGTCAGAAAATCTTGACTTCTTCCTTTCAAATTATTTTACACTGGTATTTGAATTTGAATTTTGAATATAAGATTCTTGCTTTAAGTCTCTTTCTACATTTTAGGGTAAGGGAAATATAAGTAGGTTATAAGCATCTCTTTTTTTTTTTAAGATTTATTTATTTATTTATTTGACAGAGAGAGACATAGCGAGAGAGGGAACACAAGCAGGGGCAGTGGGAGAGGGAGAAGCAGGCTCCCTGCTGAGCAGGAATCCTGATGTGGGCTTGATCCCAGGACCCTGGGATCATGACCTGAGCTGAAGGCAGAGGCTTAACCCACTGAGTCACCCAGGCGCCCCTAAGCATCTCATTTTAAATCATATGATGAAATGGCAAGATTTCTAATCTTCATAGCAAAACACTATTATATTTTTTTATTACATAATGAGAAAAATTTAAGAATGTGTACAAAAGCCATCCTACATATTTTTCCAATCCAACATCAATTAAGTTTTCTTAAACTAAGAGCACTCACATTCCTCACATTAGGTTTGAGAACTACCACTTCTCCATTCTGGGTCCATGTGGTTCAGTTCAGGTTGACTCTATCTCTTACGTCTAGAAGAGGAAAAGAACCTAGGTGTGGCCTAACTGTACAGTGTACCTACCCCAGCCTCCATGACTAGCTCCGGGAAAGGCATTTGATCAAGGTAGGCCAATGTCATCCCAGGACTTCTAATGGAAATTTAAGTGAAGCTCACTTCCACTGAGGTTATTTAACAAGTAGAATGCAAAACTGGAGATGATGCTACACATTTTACCATCCCAAAGGGATAGACAGCCTGATCCTGAGACAAATGAAGCAAAGCAAGACTGAGATTAAGAAATGGCAGCGAGGGCTGCCTGTGTGGCTCAGTGGGTTAGGCCTCTGCCTTTGGCGCGGGTCATGATCTCAGGGTCCTGGGATCGAGTCCCACATCGGGCTCTCTGCTCAGCAAGAAGCCTGCTTCCCTCTCTCTCTCTCTCTGCCTGCCTCTCCGTCTACTTGTGATCTCTCTCTGTCAAATAAATAAATAAAATCTTTAAAAAAAAAAAAAAAAAAAAAAAGAAATGGCAGCGAGGGCTGCCTGTGTGGCTCAGTGGGTTAGGCCTCTGCCTTTGGCGCGGGTCATGATCTCAGGGTCCTGGGATCGAGTCCCACATTGGGCTCTCTGCTGGGCGGTGAGCCTGCTTCCTCTTCCTCTCTCTCTCTCTCTCTCTCTACTTGTGATCTCTCTCTGTCAAATAAATAAAATCTTAAAAAAAAAAAAAAGAAATGGCAGCGATTGTATCCCTTGGTCTAGCCTTTCTAAAAGACTTGAACTTTTCAATGATATAAACCAATAAATCTCCCTCCTTTTCCTTATCCCTCTCCTCATCTCTTCCTGCCTCCCTTCTTTCCCCCACCTTAACTCAATTTCAATTGGGTTTCTGCCACATGCAATTGAAAAATCTCTCAACTAACTAATACTTGAATAGAATTTTGACAGAATTAATCACTATAGTAATTTAGCAACATTTTAAATAATCTTATGTTGATACATGATGGAAAAATATTTTTGAGAAGAAGTTAATAATAATGGTGAAAGCTGATTTGTGAAACAAAGCAGCCTTTCTTGATGTAACTGAGAATTTTAAGAATATACAAAGCAATAGTTTTTAAAATATAAAGGTTTTAATCAAGTAAAATTTTTTCCACAGATGAACTGGCAGATAGTAATGATTCACAAAATAGTTTCAGCATCTCACCCTTATCAAATCAGTTTGTGTTACAGATCCAGACTGAATTGTAGAAATTTCATGGACTTTAACATTCAGACACAGAGACAGGTAAGTCTTGGGTGTGTGCTGCAAGCCTAAGTTTATGCAGGGCTATATCAACAATTCTACTGCAGTTTTTATGGAATATATAAAATTTTTTTGTAACACTATTTCAAGGGCCATGGAATAATTTACACTGATAATAGTTGTCATTTGTTGCATACTTTCTGTGTGCCAGAAACAATGCTTTACATACATCATCTCAATTTCTATGAAATAACCATTAAAAGTAGATATTATTATCCCACTTTTATAGATAAAGGAATTAATATCCCAAAGAGTCAGCCTCTTGACCGAAGAAATATTGAAACAAAAGGCAGGTCTCTGAGGGATGTGCCCAGGTTTGAAATACATTTTAACTTCTACCTTCATGGGATCAGAAATGTTATAATTTTATTTTTGCTAAACATCGTGAAGAATGCCTACCATATGATAGACAGCCTATGAGGCAAGAATGCAGAGTCAAACAAAGCAATATTTCCATGTTCATGATATTCACAGTCAAGGAACTCTCTTTGAGAACAAAAACAAGAAGATAAGCTACTTGATGTTGCAATGTATTTTATTGCAGGGCCCCACAATTCTATAGAGAATCTGAAAAATCCTAAAGCAGGATAAAATGAGCAGAATAAAGTATAGAGAAAAGGTGCTCTGACTTGTACCTGGTGTTCTGAGTATAAGAACAAGATGCTACTACACATCTGTTAGGATAATGAAAATCCAAAACACTAACAACACTAAATGCTGGCAAAGATGTGGAGCAACAGGGACTCCCTTCAGTGTTAGTTGCAATGTGAAATGGCACAGCTACTTTGGAAGGCAATTTGATGGTTTCTTCTAAAACTAAACATACACTTTCCATACAACTCAGCAATCATATCCCCTGGTGTTTACTCTAAGGAACTGAATGTGTTTGTCTACCCAAAAACCTGCCTAGGGAAGTTTATAGAACCTCTATTCATAATGGCCAAAACTTAGGATTCAGCCAACTTATTAGATGAATGGATAAGTAAACTGTGGTATATCCAGATAATGGAGCACTATTCAGTATTAAAAAGAAATGAGCTATTAAGCCATAAAAAGACATGGAGAAAATGTCAATGTATATTAATAAGCAAAAGGAGGCAATCTGAAAAGAGAACATAGAGTATGATTCCAACTGCATGACATTCTGGACAAGACAAAACTATGTAGACAGTGGAAATATCCATGGTTGCCAAGGGTGAGGGGAGGAAAGGTTAAATACAGCAGAAAGAATGTTTAAGGACAGTGAAAGTGCTCTACACAATGCTATAATGGTGGATATATGCCATTATACATTTGTCAAAACTATCAAATAAAAAATGAATCTTAATGTAAACTACAGACTTCAGGTGATACTAATGTGTAATGTGGTAATAATAATGTGTCAGTGTAGGTTCATCAACTGTAATAAACGTATCACTCTACTGGAGAAGGTTGATAATGGAAATGGGGGAGGCTGTGCACATGTTGGGGAAGGGAGTATATATAAAATCTCTGTACACAGCAGGGATGTCCATTCTCACCACTGTTGTTCAACATAGTACTGGAAGTCCCAGCCTCAGCAATAAGACAGCAAAAATGGGGGCTGCCTGGGTGGCTCAGTGGGTTAAGCCTCTGCCTTCAGCTCAGGTCATGATCTCAGGGTCCTGAGATTGAGTCCCACATCAGGCTTTCTGCCAGGCAGGGAGCCTGCTTCCTCCTCTCTCTCTCTCTCTCTACTTGTGATCTCTGTCAAAAAAATAAAATATTAAAAAAAAAAGACAGCAAAAATGAACTAAAAGTTATCCAGATTAACCCAGAAGAAGTCAAACTTTCACTCTCCGTAGATGACATGATACTCTATGTAGAAAACCCAAAAGACTCCAGCAGAAAATTACTAGAACTAACACAGGAATTCAGCAACATGGCAGGACACAAAACCAACACACAGAAGTCAGGTGAATTTCTATACACTAGCAATGAGGAAGAAGAAAGAGAAATCAAGCAATTGATCCCATTTACAACTGCACCAAAAGACACTTAGGAATAAACCTAACCAAAGAGGTAAAGGATATATACTCTAAAACTATAGAACACTTACCAAAAAAAATTGAGGAAGACACAAAAACATGGAAAAACATTCCATGCTCATGGATTCTAAAAACAAATATTGTTAAAATGTCTATGCTACACAAAGCAATCTATACATTCGATGTAATACCTATCAAAATACCATCAACATTTTTCACAGCACTGGAACAAATAATCCTAAAAAGTTTGTTTGGAACCAGAAGACACCTTGAACACCCAAAGGAAGGTTGGAAAGAAAATCAAAGATTGAGGCATCACAATTCCAGACTTTAAGCTGTATCATAATGCTGTAAACATCAAGACAGTATGGTACTGACACAAAAACAGACATCTAGATCAATGGAACAGAATAGAGAACCCAGAAATGGACCCTCAATTCTATGGTCAACTAATCAACAAAGGAGGAAAGAATGTCCAATGGAAAAAAGATAGTCTCTTCAAAAAATGGTGTTGGGAAAATTGGGCAGCCACATGCAGAAAAATGAAACTGGACCACTTATACCATACACAAAAATAAACTCAAGATGGATGACAGAGATACAGATGAGACAGGAATCCACTGAAATCGTAGAGGAGAAGACAAGAACCAATCTCTTTAACCTCAGGTACAGCAACTTCTTGCTAGACAGTTCTCCAAAGGCAAGAGAAACAAAAGCACAAATGAACTATTGAGGCTTCATCAAGATAAAAAGCACTTTTTTTTAATATAAAAATGCATATCTTTTATTTTTTTTCTTAAGAAATATAGATATTTTAATATTTGTTCTTCCAATCCATGAGCATGAAATACCTTTGCATTTCTTTTTGTCATTTTCTTTTTTTCTTTTTTAATCATTTTTTTTAATTTATTTTCAGCATAACAGTATTCATTGTTTTTGTACCACACCCAGTGCTCCATGCAATCCGTGCCCTCTCTAATACCCACCACCTGGTTCCCCCAACCTCCCACCCCTCCCACCTCTTCAAACCCTTCAAATTGTTTTTCAGAGTCCATAGTCTCTCATTATTCACCTCCCCTTCCAATTTCCCCCAACTCCCTTCTCCTAACTCCCCATGTCCTCCATGCTATTTGTTAGATAAAAACCTTTTTCACAGTAAAGCAAATAGTCAAGAAAACTAAAATGCAACCTACATAATGGGAGAAGATATTTGCAGATGTCTTATCAAATAAATGGTTAGTATCCAAGATCTATAAATAACTAATCAAACTCAACACTGAAATTACAACAACAACAAGATTCCAGTCAAGAAATGGGCAGAAGACATGAGCAGGCATTTCTCCAAAGAAGACATCCAAATGGCCAACAAACACATGAAAAAAATGCTCGACATCACTTGGCATCAGGGAAGTCCAAATCAAAGCCACAATGACTTACCACCTCGTGCCAGTCAGAATGGCTAAAATTAATGGCTAGAATTAAAGGAAACAACAGATGTGGGGGAAGATTCAGTGAAAGGGGAACCCTCTCACACTGTTGATGGGAATACAAACTGGTGCAGCAATTCTGGAGAACAGTATGGAGGTTCCTCAAAAAGACCCAGCAATTGCAGTATTGGGTATTTACCCAAAGGATTAAGAAAAACACAGATTCAAAGGGGGTACAGGCATCCTCACGTTTGTAGCAGCATTACCACCAATGCCAAACTGTGGAAAAGGCCCAAATGGTCATCCACTAATGAATGGATAAAGAGGATATGATATGCAGATATAGACACAGATGCAGATACAAATACAGATATAGATAATGGACAATTACTCAGCAATCAAAAAGAATGGAATCTTGCCATTCACAATGACATGGATGGAACTAGAGGATATTATGCTAAGCGAAATAAGTCAATCAGATAAAAACAAATACTATATGGTTTCACTCATATGTAGAATTTAAGAAACAAGTCGGATGAACATAGGGGAAAGGAAGGAAAAATAAGAGGAAAACAGAGAGGGAGGCAAAACACAAGAGACTCTTAACTACATGGAACAAACTGAGGGAGGTTGGTGGAACGATGGGATAACTGTGTGATGCACATTAAGAAGGACACTTGAAGTAATGAGCACTGGGTGTTGTATGCAACAGATGAATCACTGAATTCTGCCTCTAATAATCTAGTAAATATTAGGGCCACCTGCGTGACTTAGTAGGTTAAGCCTCTGCCTTCCGCTCAGGTCATGATCTCAGGGTCCTGGAATCGAGCCCCACATTGGGCTCTTTGTTCCACAGGGAGCCTGCTTCCCCCCTCTCTCTCTGCCTCCTTATGATCTCTGTCAAACAAACAAACAAACAAATAAATAAATAAAATAGTAAATATTAATTAAATTTAATTTTAAATAAAAAATTTTAATATAAAACAAAATAAAATCTCTGTACCTTCCACTCAATTTTGCTGTCAACCTATTCTATGCTAAAAGAAGAACCATTTGAAAAATAAGTAAAGATATAATGGAAGCAGTGTCATATAACATTTAAGGTATAGGCTTTGAAGTCAGACAGAACTTCAATCTCATATTCACCATCTATCGGAATTATGAGTCTGTGAAACTTGCTTATCACCTTTGGTTTTTAGTTTCCTTCTATCTAAGTGGAAAAAACATGTACTAGCTCAGAGCTTGGTCTCAAGGATTAAATCAGTTAACATATAGTAGCAGGCCTCTATATTTCCCTGTTCAATGTTCATTCCCTCTTTCTTGTGTTAAGAGTCTTCTGTTGTATAGGGAACATTCTTTTCCCAATGACCAACTGTGGTTCATATGAAGGTGATTAATCCTTTAGCTATCATGACTGGCCTCTGATCAAACCTAGCAAATCAGTCCTATCACCTGGGTCAAGATTAAATATATCATCCAAGATGGGGTAATAAATGCAATCCCAAGAGTTTTGCTGGAACTACTGGGAAAGAGGAGCTGTCTAATTGTGGAGTTACTAATCGGTGGTTAGCCTAAATGTGGTGGGATATAAGCCATAAGTTACGGGAAGCCCTTTATGATTATGTGGAAAGAGCTTGCCTGAAGCTAAACTCAAATATGGGGGACAAAAGAGCCAACAAATGGAAAAACCACAGATTCTTGAAGACCTTACTTGAGCTTCTGGGTCCAACCATATGTGGAGGTGGCTATCTCTGGATTTCCTTGGCCTGTGAGTCAACTGAACATGATTTATCTCCTTAGCAACTGAAAAACTGTTGGTGAGTACTCTATGAAGCCCCTTATTATACCAAGAGTGTACTACCTTATGACATAACTTTATTTTCTGAAGTTTTAAGATCAACTATTTTTATATATTCTTATTAAATTACATAAATAAAATTACTATATTTATTCTATCTTATCAATTTACTATAGTTTTCTTGATAGCAGGAATTACTATCTCCATGTATCTTCCTAGTCATGTGGTACTCAGGTATCAAATAAATACCTATAGATTATATTTGCTATTACAATTAACACATTTCCCTTCCTGAGTCAATAAGCTTCTGATTTTTTCTTACCTCATGACAAAAATATTATGTCAGCCAGGATTTAAAATGACATCTAGTGAATCTAAAGAGAATATCTGCAAAATATTGCTTAGTCACTACAATTATTTAGGAGTATGGAAAACAAATTAACAAATGCAACAATACTTATTTTATAGTTAAGGCCTAGCACTAAGAAATAGGATTCTCTTTACAGATCAATTTTTCTATTGGTTTTGTAATTTAAATTTGTGTTATGTGGCTATTCCCAGATACAAATCCATTTATATAAAGCCGGTATAAAATAGTGGGCCCAGTATAAAATAGTGAAACCCAAATTCTTACAGAATATGAGGACTATATTTAGTTACATTCCTGGGATGCATTCCCATCAACAGTATAAGAGGGTTCCCCTTTCTCCACAGCATCTCCAACATTTGTTGTTTCTTGCCTTGTCAATTTTGGCCATTCTAACTGGTGTAAGGTGGTATCTCAATGTGGTTTTGATTTGAATTTCCCTGATGGCTAACGATGATGAACATTTTTTTCATATGTCTGTTAGCCATTCATATGACTTTGGAGAAGTGTCTGTTCATGTCTTCTGCCCATTTTTTACTTGATTTATTTTATTGGTTTACTTTGATTATTTGTTTTTTGGGTGCTGAATTTGAGAAGTTCTTGATAGGTCTTGGATACCAAACCTTTATCTGTAATGTCATTAACAAATGTCTTCTCACTCTGTAGGTTGCCTCTTGGTTTTGTTGATTGTTTTCTTTGCTGTGCAGAAGCTTTTTATCTTGATGAATCCCAAAAGTTCACTTTTGCTTTTGTTTCCCTTGCCTTTGGAGACACATCCTGAAAGAAGTTGCTGGGGCCGATGTGGAAGAGATTGCTGCCTATGTTCTCCTCTAGGATTTTGATGGATTCCTGTCTCACATTGAGGTCTTTCATCCATTTAGAGTTCTTGATAAGATTAAGAACTACCATTATATGAAAAGTGAAAAAGTGAACTGAGAGATTTTTCATCTATATTATGCCCTTTGTTTTAAACCATTATCTACAAAGTTGAAAATCAACATCGAGCATTTGGTGGCTTCCAATTTATTTAATAAATTTTAATGTATTCATATCCCTGGTAAGTGAAGATTTTATAAACACAATGTTAGTGATTTGAGTTGAGGGGGCACTGTTGAAGAATCTGGGGACTAAAATTCCACAAAACATACTCCAGAAGGAACACTATTGGCTTAAATTCTCTTTTATGCCAATCTAGTAATTTGGAGGAATTTATGCCTGAAGCATGAATGGAAAGAGGAAAGGATTTTTGTCTCCACTGGGAAAGAGGACAGTAAGGAGGAGAAATTTGCTGTTCTAGTTTTCTCTTTTTCCTATAAAAAATTAAAAAGACAGAAAGCACATCTCTCCTCATGCAGATCTTTCAATTCACTTTTATTCATTTAGATAAATAACTACGAAGACAGTAATCACTAGATTTGTGGATTTGTGGTCCTAAAGTTGTAATAAAGAGTATTAATATTCTCTGAGATGCTTTTTGTTTTCACCAAATAACAACCCAACACAATGAATAGTGAATCTCCTTTCAATTTTCTACATTAAAACTATCATCTCCCAATGAAGAAGCCATTCACACATTGTTTATATTGCACTAATGTAAGGGAAGCATATTTTGACTTTGTCTTTCATCAGTATTTACGTTAGCATTTCATCAATATTCACCTATCAGAAATATGCAAATATTCAAGAAATTAATGTCTAACGTAGTCCTGTAATATGCCTCCTTTTAAAGAAATCTTAAGATTGTCCTTATCAATATTTTAAAGCTCATGTCAAGGTTTTGTGATCCAGGAACTTCTCGAACTTCTCTCCAATGTAAAAATTTCATCGTGGGCCTCCATGTGTGCTCATTATCTCAACATTAATACCTGTTTCATTTTATGCATTTTTTTACAAAAGTTTTGGCTGCCTTAATAACTTGTGTAATATGTCTTATATAAACTAATGACTACGTTGAAAATGGCAATTTAAAAGTTAAATTCATGGGGTGCTGGGTGGCTCCAGTGGGTTAAGGCCTCTGCCTTTGGCTCAGGTCATGATCCCAGAGTCCTGGGATCAAGCCCCGCATCGGGCTCTCTGATCAGCAGGGAGCCTGCTTCCTCCTCTCTCTCTGCCTGCCTCTCTGCCCGCTTGTAGTCTCTGTCAAATAAATAAATAAAATCTTAAAAAAAAAAAAGTTAAATTCATGGGGCGCCTGGGTGGCTCAGTGGGTTGAGCCTCTGCCTTGGGCTTGGGTCATGATCTCAGGGTCCTGGGACTAAGCCCCACATCGGGCTCTCTGCTCAGTGGGAAGTCTGCTTCCCCCTCTCTCTCTGCTTGCCTCTCTGCCTACTTGTGATCTCTGTCTGTCAAATAAATAAATAAATCTTTAAAAAAATAAAAGTTAAATTAATAAAGTGTCACTTTCAAATCATATTACAGTCCAGATTCACAATATATTCAAAACTTCATTCCATGGCAGTAAACAAAATTCTCATCACTGAAGTTACAGCCTAGGTAACTTCCTATAAAATCCTCAAGTAACACAGATACCCGATACTACTGCACTTGACCAGTTAAGAAAGTAAGCTTACTGATCACAAAATCATTTATCCATTCATCTCTTCTCACTTACAGAGAAAATAAAACTTGTAGCAAAAACGACAGGCAAACGGGGCGCCTGGGTGGCTCAGTGGGTTAAGCTGCTGCCTTCGGCTCAGGTCATGATCCCAGGGTGCTGGGATTGAGTCCCACATCGGGCTCGCTGCTCAGCAGGAAGCCTGCTTCCCTTCCTCTCTCTCTGCCTGCCTCTCTGCCTACTTGCGATCTCTCTCTGTCAAATAAATAAATAAAAAATCTTTTAAAAAAAATGACAGGCAAAGGAAGTTATTTAGTATGGTCCTTGCCTATAATCAATAGCTAGTTTTATTCTATCACGTCAGCTGTTAAAGTGGCATATACTTAGGTCACAACAAAAAGAATTGTTTGAAAATTAATACAGTAATGACCTAGGGAAGTTTTCTCATGAACACAGAACCTTTTTGAGAGCCATGACTGGGCCATGTTTGCATACACATTTTTGGCAACCATTTAATTACTCTAAAATGTTATCAAATTTATTCCAGCAATCAAATAAATAGCAATGTTCCTGTCTATTCTGTAGCTATTAGATGCATTCAGGACCATGGACAACAAACAGTCCAGTCCTTCTCAATTATTACTTCATGAAGCTACTAACTTGGCTGTGAAAACATTAAGGCTTATCATCTCTTTTTGAACACTGAAAGCTAACTCCCTATTCATAACTTTAAAGACAGTACAGGGGCACCTGGGTGGCTCAGGCAGTTAAGCATCTGACTTCAGCTCAGCTCATGAGCTGGGGGGCTGGGATTCAGCCCTGCGTCAGGCTCTCTGCTCAGTGGGGAGCCTGCTTTCTCCCTCCCTTCCCCACTTGTATCTCTCTCGATATCTATGACTTTCTCAAATAAATAAATAAAGATTTTATTTATTTATTTGACAGTTCAGAAAGTAATGGTTCACTGCTTGTTTCATGGGAGTTGAGGGAAAAAAACAATGCCACTGTTTGACAGACGTCCTCTTTCTCCGCAAATATTTAAGTTCCACAACTGCAAGGGCTGTATCTTGTTTGTTGCCGTGTCTTCATCTCTTAGCCAATAGGCTGGAAGATAATAGGTTGTTGAATAAATGATTCATAGGGTGCCTCTCTGTAAAATTCTCATTATTAAGCACAACAACCAACACCACCAACAAACAAGTTGTTAAGTTTGTTCAGAAGAAAACCAGTAATGTGTCTCTGAAAATTGATGAGACTTGTGGAGTCAGCTCCATTCAAATTAAAGTCCAACCAAGAGCTCATAAATTCTACATAACCAACTATCTATCGGGCTCTTAATTCATAAATTCTGTGAGCCCATGTTGTATAACTAAAATGCTTCTAAGAAGAACACCATTAAAAATACATATTCTCAAGGATTTATATCTATGGGGAGAGTAAAAACATATTATTCATGGACTATGACAGTGTAAATATAAGAAGATAAGTAAGATGCATGGCAATGTATCATGCCATGAAATGTTTAAACCTCCATGTGGTGCAGGGATTGGGTGTTGGTTTATGTGCTGGCAAACATGCACTGATGCCATTCGCATGCATCATTAGTGAATGGCTCCAAGTATAAACTATGGTTTATATGGTATGGTATGGATGACTACAACAACTTCATGTGTTTGAGCCTAAAATAAAGGAAAAAAAAAAAATCAGGGGAATGCTGTCACATGACCTATCTTTGAACCTCTAAGCGGGGAACATACCCTGGTGAAGCCTACCAGATAAGGAACATTACAAAGCCTGGAGATAACTGGGACATAACTAGTCACCTTGCCCAAAGCTCAAAGTTACTATGGACTGCATTTTAGTCCTTTGCACACTAAAATGAAAATATTATTATTATTCATATCCGCAGTCTCTATTAATATTTATGGCATTATTTAACTGAGATCTAGAGAATTTCAAAGTAGATTTAAGCAACCAAATACAGAACGGTTTTGCTTTTTCTGATATAGAACCTCTATGATTTGGGGTGATGGGAAGATTGATAGTGTGCAGATAGTGGCTTCAAGTGTCTCTATAAAGTCTGATGAAATATGACTTTGGAAATGCTGAATGTAGCAATTCCAGAGGAACAGAATCACCATACTCCCTCCCTCCAAGGCACAAGCACACACATCTCTCCTGCAGAATTTTGTTCCATTTTTTGAAGCATGTAAGGTGTTCTTTACATAAGGTAAAAATATTGCCTACATGGAACAAACTGGTTTATAGTTTGAAAAAATCAACTGGTCATTTACAGACACAATGCCAAGCGACTGGTTTCATTGACTTTTCTCTCTTCACTGAACTATTTATGCGAACCCCCAAAAGTATTTGATAGATATTTTAAAAAAGAGTTAAGTCCAAACCAATTGCCAGTGGGATCATGTGCAACATACTTAATTCTCCAAATAACCTACACTTCCTTAATGGACTTACTTCAAACTCTGGCTCCAAAGAGACCTCTATGTAAAAGCACTGCAGGATCTAACTGGTTGATTCAAACTGCAGTGGCCGACTATTCCATCAGTAATCATCTCTACATAGCATGCATTTGGAACAAAATGAGCATTCGCTCATAGAAGGGGGAAAGCAAAGAAGGCACCGCTTCCTTCTTTCACACAACAACGCCTTCACTGATCAGTTAATAGAGCCAAGTCTTCATTTTCACACCATTACTGTGTATCTGTGAGGCAACAAGATGACATCCAAGGAAGAATATTAAAAACTGACAGGAGAACTTAATGATTAATATGCTGGGCTTTGAAATCAAACAGAAAAATGTGTATTTTCATCTGGATTCTTTCACTTTACCTCTGGGATCATTTAGGCTCCAGGCCTCTATTTCTGCATTTGTAAATTGGATGAGGAGAATATCTATTTCTAGGTTGTGAGTATTAAATGAGATATTATCTAGAAATTGCATGACAAAATGATTACTCATAAATCATAGCTATTAATCTTAGTAGGCTTAACTATGTCATTAACCGGTAATGTGATTTTTGGCCAGCTGATAACACTAACAGACATACTAATGAACTCTTCTTTTAGGCCAAAGTTTTTACTAAACATTTTATGTGGAATCCATTCATATAAAATTAAATTGGCAACATAAACACAATGTCTCTTTTTGTTGTTCAGATGGAGAAAATGAAGACTCAAAGAGGTTAAGTGTGTGACCCGAGACAAGAGATCAGTCTTAACTGACGTCAGAAATTTGAATCCAGGCTCTGTGTTGGAGCCCGTACATTTTCCGGATGCTCCCTACTTTTCAAAACAGAGAGATGAGAAGAGAACACAGAAGTGATGCCTACTTTTAGATAAAGAAGAGGGAGACCTAACACTTCTCCAGTGTCTACTCTACATATGCTTAGCACTGCGCTCACTGTGTGACATGTACGGCCTATTTAATTCTCACTAAAATCCTCAAGAAGTCATTACACTTATTTTAAATAAGATTGTATTCACATCCACATCAAGTAAAAACATTGACAAGAAAATCAGTATCTGCCGAAAACCCTGTGGATACACTCCCTCGTCCTCACCCCATCATCCCAAGTAACTAATATTCAGAATTCAATAATTAATATCTCCATTTTTTATACTTTGCCTCTATGTGTTAATCCCAGATGATATAAAGCAATGTTTCATTTCTTTTCATTTCCATCTATGGCATTTGTTCTTCACGTTAGCCAGAAATTTTTTCATTCAAGTATATGCTATGATAGCCATCCACTTTGATATGTGTAGCTCTAATTTCTTCAATTTCACTATGGAATATTATACAATTTTGACAAAATATTGAAGTTTATTTAACCATTTTTCTCTGTTTGTTTTTTTCCCCACTACTACATATGTTTCTGCATATAATATCTATACATTACACAATGCACATGTGTAAATGTAGAAGACTTTCTTTAGAACGCACACCTAGGAACTGAATTGTTATGTAAGCAACAAACATTCTCAACCATATTAGTTACTGCCAAATGTTTAATTTCTTCAACTTTACCAAGTATGGTCAATTGTTCTCCACAGAATGTACAAGGGGTTCTCTTATTCTGCATATTCTTCAGCAATTGATATTATCAAATGTGGACATTTCGGCAAATCTGACGGATGCCCATTAAAATTAAATTGTGTTTAAATGCTATTTCACTTGTTACTAGTGACATGGAGTACATTTTTTTTCAAGTTTCTTTTGTAGCCAGTTTTTTTTCCTCTTCTACATTTCTGTTCTTACATCTGTCATACTTGTAATTAAGCTCTCACTTTTTTTGTATCATCATGTTGGCATTGTTTTTATTCTGGATGTTGATGTTTTATTAGTTACTTATATTATTAACATCTGTTCCCAGTCATGGGAATTTTTTTTTTTTTGCTTTTTTAAATAAATTTTTAAAATAACACTCAAATTTATAAATATTTACTTTATGCTTTGTGCTTATTGTGTTTTTATTTTAAAGTCATTTCCTGTCTACAGATCATAAAATTGTTTGCTTTTTTTTCTAAAAACAGTAAAGTTTGACTGTCATACTTAGGTCTTCCAGTCCATATAAAATTCATTTATGGATATTTATATGGGTTAGGATTCCTAAATTACTTATTTTTACATGAGTTTTACATTTTGACACCACCAGTTTACACACTGCTATCCTCAAAGCAAACAGATGAGGCAGATACTAATATAATTCCAAATTAATCAATTCAGAAATAAACTTAGAGATTTAGTAGCCCAACCAATATCCCACAGCTAATAAACGATGAAGCCAGGGTGTGAGCTCCTGGAGTCAGGTGCCTAGGCCCATTCCCAATGAAATAACATGTGTCTGGGCCAGGTTTCTCACAATAAGAGAAGTAGAGGGTGAATGTGGACAGAAAAAAAACATCAAAAAAAGCTCAACTCCATGATTCACAATAGAACGGTAGGGCAATGCTTTCCAATATGGTACCTGAATTTTTGTCCTATATTTAGGCTGAGTATGTTGTGTTTGGTGAGATTAGAGGGTTAAAGGAGAAGAATTCAAATAATTAATTAAGTTGATCAAACAGTTAATTCATCTATTATCTACAAGAGAGTGGTTCATTAAATATGTCAATCAACTGATTCAGTTAAAGACTAATTAATGATATAGGTCTTGATAATGCCAGACTGGATCAGGCTCATTGACTTGCAATTTAAGACATACCTAAAGGGATAAATACTACACAGTGTGTCAGATATAAAGAATAAAATGTACAGGGGGTGTTACAGATCATAGTAAAGGGACATTCATGTGATGTGAGTTATGGGGGTGGTGGAAGAAATTTTCAGAAAAGTCTTCCTAAAGGAGATGTCCTGTGAGTTATGATTAGATGATAGAGAAAAATTCATCAGACAGGCGAGCTTCCAATTCCAGGGAGAGGAAATAGAAGCAGCAAAAACGTACAGGTGATCCTCAGCAGAAAGTATTCCTGAGAATCACCAGCACTTCTTGCTGCTGAATGAATAAATACAGGTAGGGTCCAAGGGAAGACTAGGGCGGTGAGCAAGGGCCAAACATAGGAGAATACCATATTTATCATGACAAGAAGATAGTATTTTATACCGGATACTGAGAAATATCACTGCATCATGTGAATAGGAGAGTGGTTTTCACTAGATAGGCAGCTGAGAAAGTGACTGGGGGCTATAGCCATAGGGTATGTGACATATGGCAGGGGTCTGACCCAAGGCAGGGATGCAAAAATCATCATTATCACTGCCATCACTTAGGCCGGAGAGTTACCGGCTGCTAGGGTCTCTGTGTAGCCTCAATTTCATCATCTTTTGGAAATACTTATTTGCATATCTGTCTTTTCTCCAAAAAACAAAGTGCCCAGAGAGAGAAAAACATACGAACCAACTCAGCCCGGACCGAGTTTACGACATCAAACTCCCCTCTCCAACAACCTGCATTTATCCTACCTGCCCAGGCAGCATAATCCAAAAACAAAAACCAAAACCTCCAAAGAGCCCAAGTGGGTAATTTGAGCAATCCAATGCAGAGTGTAAGAACATCACAAATGATAGTGCAGACTCATGGTGTTGGCAAACTTGGGGACAATAAACACTTCCAGTCCTGAAGGAACAAGAGGGAGTATAATGGAAGCCAGACCAAAAATGAGAGTTGAGTGGAGAAGTTGCCCCTCAGGAGTTGTTACTTTGGTCAAGAGATGAGCCAAGCTAGAGGGGCTCTGCAAGAAGGGAAGGAGGGGAAGAACAACTTAGTTCATTCTTCTCTTTCCCACCAACACAAAGCCAAGGTGCAATGCTGTCAAACCTGATAGGAAGCCAGAATGCAAGGGAGCTTGTTAATGCCATCTCAACAGATCGGTCTTGGCCCTGAAGGCACCAGCAAGGGGGAACACGGGGAGTTTATCAAGAAATTCTCAGAAGTATGCCTTCCAGAAAGTTAATGCGTAAAAACTGTGCTTATGCAAACACAACTCACAACCGTGTCCTGTCCTCCTTCCGGTCAGATTCCACTCTCTGGGTGCCTGTGTGTATGGAAATTCCAGATCCAGCAGCCATTAGTAGTCCCAAGATTCAGCGTGTTTAGTCTATTTTTATCATACACTAACATACAAATGTATTTTGCCTTCTTCTAACTGCATTCTTCTCTTCGCATTCTTTCCTCTTATCGCATTTCGTCTGCACAATTTACCTTCATAAGTATTTTTTCTTTATATTTTATAGATAAGGAAATTCTAAGAGAGGAGAAGCTACTGAGGAGAGTTACCCGAAACCACAGAGAAGTAAGTGACTTTGGAACACACCCCAGTCCTCGGGCCAGGAACCTACCCCACGTCTTCAGCCGCCAAAGGTAAAATTGTGTTTCAAGTGAACTGTAACTGGCAAACCAGAACTGCTGCCTTAGAAGGGAGGGAAACTACTCAGGAGTCTGTATGTTTCCGTTTAAGCCTAAATCCTAAGTAGACCGTAGGACACCGAGGTTCCACTCGAGGTGATAATGAAATCCACTGTGCAGCTACTTGTCAAAGTGGAAAGAATGTCTTTACTTCGAAGAACTGGCTGTTCTGGGAGAAGGATGGTAAATAAAGATGAAAAGGTGGATACTAATTAAATTCTGAAAATTTGCTTTAACCTCAATAAATAAACAGCCATGTTTTTATCCTGATTTCTTATGAAAGGCTTGCCATCTAAATAAATAATAGATGTCTATGATGTAGCACTTTTAAGATTTCCTTCTCATGTTTGAAAGATTAGGGCCATCATAGAAATAAATATTACAAACAACTCCATGAAGAAAAAGATATATATTAAGACTGTAAATTGAGGAAATTAAATGCAATAAGGGAAATAAAATACTCACATTCTCTTTTTTCCCTCAGATGAAGTAATTGAGTAATATGAAAACTGGAGCAGGATATAATGTGCAATTAGGTAATAAGAGGAAAACAACTCATTCTTGGGTGGGGAAGTTTGGACAAATAGAATTAAGGCTTAAAGACAAAACAATTAGTTATAAGTAATTATTTGCAGGTTAAAGTATTTTTCTTAATAATCTGCTTTCCATGGAAAATTAACATAGTGCAATGATAAGGTATTTTTGCAACAATTCTACTAAGAAATAATTCAAAACTTAGAACCGGCAAGCTTAGTAACAAGTATGTCAAAGAGGAAAGGTTCGTGGAGGTTCCAGTACTGGCTTAAGGCAGAAATACCCATTTTGTATTTCTGTATTACTGGTAGCAGCTTCTGTTAGAGCAGGATAAACGCAGCCGCAGAATGCTCATGATTCCCTTCACTGGTTAGGTATTTATTTTGGGGAAGATTTTGTTTTGTGTAACTCTTGTTTTCATTATCCTTTGTTAAACACAGCCACTAAATAAATTCTCCCTCTTTTTCCTGCTTGCTTAATCCCTGTGTTTCCACACAGATAAATCTCATATAATTAGCTTGAGCTTTGGAAAACAGTGTTGGCTGGGGCACGTGAAATGAAGTTTTATGCCATGCCAGAGGAAGTTACAACCTGTTGTGGGAATAGAAATGCTTTATTGGGAGTTCCTTGCCCATGGCTATACATGAAATGAAGAGAGAACAGAGGAAATTATTCAGCCTTGAAAATCTTTCTTCAGCCAAAAAAAAAAAAAAAAAGTGAAATATTCTATTTTCATTCACCTTCTTTGATATCTTATACCTCAATTTATTATTTTGGCTATTTGGTAATTATGCCAATAAAACTATCAGAAAAAGTTTTTTTTTTTTTTTAATTGAATAAAACATGCAATTCAACTATGTCTCCTCAAAGCTTAGCACCATGTCTGGCACTCAGGGATAACTGTTTTAAGAAAAATGAATGGTATTAGCTCTCCAAGAACAATACTTTCATTCTTACCTTCGGACCTCGTATTCCGATACTGGTTTATTTTTTTTCATCCTCATTAGACAAGTGGTTATCTGCATGGATGCATCAAAATATATCCTGAACAGAGTGATTTCTTGCTAACTTCATGGCTTTCACCTTGGTCCAAACCACTGTGACTTCTCAGTAGGCCTGGAGTGTCTACCTCCTACCTGCTTCTCTGCTTCCAGGAGTGACCTCTTATACCCTGTTCCCCGCTAGAAAGGTATTTTTAAAGATTAAACCTGATACTTTCAGTTTTTGCCACAAATTTTTCATTGACTTTCTACTAAAGCTGAAATAAAATCTGCCCCCTTTTCCACGGACTACCAGGTCTTCAAGAATAGATCCTTATCTATTCCACATCTAGGTACTTTCCCAGGGAGAACTTTTCTCCACTCCTATCAGCCTCATCTCTGCCCCATGTATACTCATCATCTGCATTTTGCAGTCTTTGTATTTGCTGAGACTTCTTTGTGAAAGTTCATTGTCCTAGAGCTCTGCTTTTACTTACTCCTCCCAGTCTCAACTCAAAGATCACTTCTTCAGAGGAGACTCCCCTGCCCACGCTGTTGAAAGCAAATCACTCTCCTCCCCAAGGCATGGCCCATACTTTATGAGGCATTGCTTCTTTTTATAAAATGTACAGCTATTTGAAATTAGGTTGTGTATAAATGTATTTTTAATTTGAATTCTATCTTTATCTTTTATAAAATGGTATACAGGGTATGGAGTTCTATCTACCCTGATATAAAGTTGATTTGACTTGAGTAATACTCTCTGTCCAGAGTTCAACAGTGTTTACATATGTAGATGCCCAGTAAGATTTTATGGGATTAATTAATCACTGCAGGGCAAACCCCCAAAGAGTAGGAAGAATCAAACCCATATACAGACAGAGCAGAAGATGAACTGGATGGGGTTCAAACTCTTGGATCCATCCTATGTGAGACTTTTTCTATTCTTCCCCTTTTCATCATTTGCACTTATAAACCAGTAAAAAATGAATCAAACAAAATAGACAGGATGTTTTTTAGTCTTAGTTTAAATTGGACTCCTACCTCTGACAACCAAAGAGGTAAGCCCGACCTAATCGTTTATCCAAATGAACATTATACAAGATGAACAAATCTACATTTGTTCCCTCTTATATGGGAAAGTTCTTTGGGGTCCTTACACATCTTGGAAAGTGACTAATAGATACTATTATTGCATGCAATTAAAAAAGGACTGAGCCAAAGCAGTACAGAAATGTCCAGCCGTGGTTTTTTTTCTGTGGGGTAAGACATGGAAGATTAGCTATGGTCTGTTCATGCAGGCCAATAACTACGGACTAATGCAGCTGATTATGCATCAGCTGGTTATTGAGATTGCCAGAAGAACATTTCCCAAAACAATTAGACTGAAAGCATATTAACTTCAAGTGACCACACAGGATCAGGGTCTTGGTGGCCTTTTCAAAACCAATATATTGGCTCTGCCATAAAAATACTTGATTTCTTGAATTAGCAGTAATCTTTTTTGCCTAAATGGAATTACAGAAGGAAAGCAATATGTAAGTCATTTTAGATTAGTTTCTTTCACATTCTAGTGTAAAAAAAAAAAAAAGAAAAAAGAAAAAAGTCACAGCCCCTTATTCAAAACTTTTCTCCAAACACATTGACTGAGCTATTCCAAAATAGCAAAGCTTGCTGAAATCTCAGAGCCTGTGACCCCTTGCTAACCTCACTATATGGAAATGTCCTTCTCTACTTTTTTTTTTTTTAAGATTTTATTTATTTGACAGAGAGAGAGATCACAAGTAGAGAAAGAGAGAGAGAGAGGAGGAGGCAGGCTCCCTGCCTAGCAGAGAGCCTGTTGTGGGACTTGATCCCAGAACCCTGAGATCAGGACCTGAGCTGAAGGCAGAGGCTTAACCCACTGAGCCACCCAGGCAGCCCTGTCCTTCTCTACTTTTATCATGTATTTTTTCTGCTCCTCCCTCAGGTATTGGCTTAAATACCACCTCTTTTGCAACACCTTCCTTATTTATCCTTACTCGATCTTCCCGTTACTGTCTGTTTGAGCTGTCTCATTCTTCTCCTTGTAGAATTTGTCACAGTTGTTCATTATTCTATTTATTTGTCTGCATACATGCCATGATCTTTTACTTTCTACTGGAAGGAAAGCTCACCTGGTGGAGCACAGATTGCTTCTGTTTTATTCATTCCTCTATCTCCAATACTTGTCTCATAAGAGGCACACCAGAAATACATGTCTGATGCATGGATGATCCCATCCCAGTCCAAACGGAAAACTGAGATCAGAAAAATGACTCTTAAGGAAGATAGGATGAGTCCCCTTAATAGGGTCCAATGCAAAAACTATGAAGGACTAGCCACCCAGTGGCACCAACACAAAGAGGAGGAGCATTGGTAGATAAGGAACATTCAGGTCATGGAGCTCTACATCCCCTTGCACAAGTCTCCTCTGACTTGAGGACTACCCTACGCCCCATGGTGTGGGGGTGGGGCAGCCCTGGTAACCTCTGCTCTGCTTCACTGGGGATAGCTAATAATGATAAGATCAAGATAGCACACTGTAAGTTCTTCTTCTAAGGAGGTAAATGAACTCTTCTACTCTCTGGTCCTGGCAAAGCTTGCTGTCCTTTAAAGAGCAGCTACTAGTCATTGCCAGCTAACCGGCCACTTAAGTCAGTGCCTTAACTCTGCTGCTCTCTCAATGTCAAGCTTGACCAATAAAATATGGTGGTTAAAAGTTGACCCTCTACCAGCCAGAAGGCCTGTGGAGTCCACCTTGACTGTGCCACATAAGTTCTTATATAAGCCCTCTAAATTCCAAGTTTCACATCTGTAAAACAGGGAGAAAGAATAGTTCCTACGTTACAGTGTTGTTGAGAAGATTAAATGAGCAAACAAACACAAAGAATTTAGAGCTCTGCTTGGTTTACAGCAAAGGTTTTTCTCTTTATCTTAACTTTCTCCCTGGCTGTTCGCATCCAGTCCCACAGTCTCTCACATCAGTGCCATCGTGATGATGCTTACACTCTTCTCCTCAGCTCCAGATTTGTGTGCCCGGCTGCCAGGGCACCTGAGAGCTGTCTCAGACTCAGCACGGTCAAAACTGAGCTGATTATCCCCCCACCCTTCTGCACTGCACTAGCAATCTTCACAGTCTTGTTCAACTCAAAAAATGGCGATTTTGCCTTTTAAGTTGAGCAGGGCCAAAATGGGGTATTCAGCCTTGATTCATCTCTGTCTCGTTCCCCACATACATTCCATGGGCACCTTTATTGCTACAACTCTTGCACAAGCCTCCATCAACTCTCCCTTGCATTGTGACTAAGAACCTTGTAACTGATCTCCTATTTTTACCCTTGTCCTTTCCAGCTGATCTCCATAAGGACAGCATGTGATTTTTCTAGTGTATGTATTTTTTCTAATACATGAGTTAAACTGCATACATTTTTTTCTTAAATGTACCTAGTGGCTTCTCAGATGACTTAAGAGTAAAACCCCAGCTTGTCACCATGGCTTACAAAACTGCACACGGTTGGGTCCCTCCCTGTTACTTCTCTGATCGTACTGCAGTTCCCTGCGTTCCCACGCTAGAGTCACACCAGCCTCTCTGCTGTTCTGAAAACAAACCAAGCATGCTCCAGACTTAGGGCTCTGTATTTGCTGTTCCCTCTACAAGGAAAGCTTCAAACACTGCTTCTCACATTCTCCTTTCAGATGGACTCTAAATGCCCCCTTATTGGAGAGATCTTCCTTAACTGCTCTTTATAAGGTAGCCCCTGTCTCCACCTAATCCCAGTTTAATTTTCTTCATAACCCTTATTGTCATCTGGTGGGTTTTATGCTTGGTGGATGTTCTAATTTTCCCCAGCTAAAGAACAAAGAAAAAAAAAAACATGAGAGTAAAGATTTACAGTTTTGTTCACTGTAATTTCCCTAAAATGTATAACAATCTAGCACATGGTAAAACCTAACTAAATACTTGTTAAATAGGCATCTGTAAAACCATTATTAAATTTTTATTGTAACAAGCTTTATCCATTAACTAAAAGCATATCCAGCATGAGAACGCAATATGAGGAAGTTATTTAGGAAATGTAGGGGTCTTCTGGGGCGCCTGGGTGGCTCAGTGGGTTAAGCCTCTGCCTTCAGCTCAGGTCATGATCTCAGGGTCCTGGGATCGAGCCCCACATCGGGTTTTCAGCTCAGCAGGGAGCCTGCTTCCCTCTCTCTCTGCCTGCCTCTCTACCTACTTGTGATCTCTCTCTGTGTGTGTGAAATAAACCATATATATATATTTAAAAAAAAAAAAAAAGGAAATGTAGGGGTCTTCTAAGCACTTCTGAAATAATAATGAACAAACAACTACAGACAACAACAACAACAAACCTGTCCTGGGTAAATTAAACCCCACACATTTGTCCCAGTACTATCTTTTTTTTTTTTTTTTAAGATTTTATTTCTTTATTTGACAGAGAGATCACAAGCAGGCAGAGAGGCAGGCAGAGAGAGAGGAGGAAGCAGGTTCCCCGCTGAGCAGAGAGCCCGATGCGGGGCTCGATCCCAGGACTCCGAGACCATGACCTGAGCCGAAGGCAGCGGCTTAACCCACTGAGCCACCCAGGCGCCCCTGTCCCAGTACTATCTTATAAGAGCTTCCTAAGTTCACATTCTTAAAGCATGCAAGGCAAGAGAACTAGATATGTGTGCATACACAGACACACACACACACACACACACACCCCAGGTAAAATCTGAGTAAAATGTGTGGATGGTACAAATGTCAATTTTCTAGTTTGGTATTATAGTAGTCATGAAGTATGTTACCACTTGGGAAAACTGAGTGCAAGTCATAAAAGATCTCCTTCAACACTTTTTTTTCCAATTTTCTATGATTCTACAATTATTTCAAAATAAATTTTTAAAGGGGCAAGTCTTCTTGACTCATTACCAATTAGCAGTCTTAGCTAATAGGGATCTAAAGACACCCTCAAGATATTATGGATAAGAAAAACTCCCCTTCAACCTCAAATGTCACCTCCATTGGGAAGCGATTGAATAATATTGCCATCTGAAATTACAGCCAATTAAAATCAAGGTGAAGAAAACAAGCCCAGTGAACCACAGAAGCAGAATTCTCAGAAACGGTGTTCATTAATGTGAGGAATCTAGGGTTAAATTTATTTCTCTTTATTCTGAAGAAGAATATCCATTCCATAAGAATCTGAGGAGGAAGAAAACAAAGCTAAGAACCACAATGGAGAAAGGCTTAAGTTCTAAAATAAATAGAAGAATTTGTAGGTTTTAAACTCCATCTTATAGATTCACAAAGCACCATCATCACAAAGACTCTGAAAAGTTGTTAGGTTAAACTGTTTATCCCAACGCTTGCCAAACTTACTTGGCTACTGGAGAAGAGGATCCCTTTTAGTACAAAGGAGGTGATAAAATCAACGGTGACATATTAAGACTATGTTACCATGGGGCGCCTGGGTGGCTCAGTGGGTTAAGCCTCTGCCTTGCGCTCAGGTCATGGTCTCAGGGTCCTGGGATCGAGCCCCGCATCAGGCTCTCTGCTCAGTGGGGAGCCTGCTTCTCCCTCTCTCTCTGCCTGCTTCTCTGCCTACTTGTGATTTCTCTCCCTCTGTCAAATAAATAAATAAAATCTTAAAAAAAAAAAAGACTATGTTACCATAAGAGATCTGGAAGAATAACAAACCGGGAGTCTTCTTCATTCTCTTTTTAAAAATCTCTCTCTATATATATGTACACATATACATTTAGGCTAACTATAAACTGTGTTAAACTTTAGAAGTACCTTGTCACTGGGATTGCGATTGTGATTCCTTTGAACCTGTCAATCCTGTTGGGAAGAACTGAGACCTTGAAAATATTAATTGTTCCTATCCATGAATGTGGACGCTCTTTCCATTTAATTAGTTTTTCTTTCATTTCATTTCTCCTAATTTCATAGTTCCCCTCATATTGGTGTTACAGATATTTGGTTAGATTTATACCAAAGAATTTCATTTTCTAATGTAAATTGTATGTTTTTAATTGCAAGGTTTTTTTATTGTCAATATACAGAGAAGTAACTGATCCGTATACTAAAATCGTATCTTGTATGTAGCCTATACTCACTCACTAGCTCCAGGAGCTTTTTGTGGTAGTTACTATTGATTCTTTTGGATTTTCTATATAGACAATCATGTCATCCTGCAACAAAAGTGGTTTGGGTCTTCTTTCCCAATCTGTAGACCTTCTATTTCCTTTTTGTGCTTACTACTAGGAGCTTACAATACGATGTTGAAAAGGAGTGGTTAGAAAGGGCATTCTTGCCTTGGACTTCATCTTAGTGGGAACATTTTGATTTTTTCATCATTAAATATGTCAGGTATAGATGTTATACAGATAATTGTTATGAAGTTGAGAAAATTCTCTATTCCTAATTTGCTAAGATATTTTGTCATGAATGAACACTGGATTTTGTCAAATCCTTTTTCTGCACCTATTTATGTGATTTTTTTTCTTTTTAGTCTGTGGCTATGATTACATTAATTCACTTTCAAATGTTGAATCAGCCTTTCATTTTTTTTTCTTAGTATATATAATGTGGAGCTTGAATTGCCAATATTTTGTTGAGAAATCTTCCATCTACGTTCATGAGAGATGTTGGTCTCTAGTTTTCTTGTAATATCTCTGTCTGGTTTTAGTATTAGGATAATGCTTGTGTCATAGAAAGACGTAGTGTTTTCTCTGCTTCTATACACTGAAAGAAATTGTACATGATTGGTATCACTTCTTCTTTAATGTTTGGGAGAATTCACCAGGGAACCCATGTGGGCCTGGTAGCTTTCTGTTTTGGAAGGTTTTTAATTATTTTAATTTTGTAAGAGGCATAAGCCCATCCAGATCATCTGTATTTTCTTGTATGAGTTTTGGCACATTGTGCTTTCAAGGAATTGGTCCATTTAATCTAGGTATTAAATTCATGGGCATAGAGTTGGTCACAGTTTTCTTTTATTATTCTTGTTGTGTTCCTGGGATCTCTAAGAAGTCCCTTCATTTTTGGTGTTAGTAATTTTGTCCTCTCTCTTTTTAGTTTCACTAAAGGTTTATTGGCTTTATTACTCTTTTCAAATAATGAGTGTTTTGGTTGATTTTTTCCTATTGATTTCCTATTCTTAGTTTAATTGATTTGTGCACTTATTATTTTTTTCTGCTTTCTTAGGTTAATTTGCTTTTCTTTTTCTACTGTCCTAATGGAAATTTAGATTACTGATTTTGTCATTCTTCTTTTCTAATAAATGCATTTGATGCTATAAATTTCTAACTACTACTTTCAGACTTCCACAAATTTTGATGAATTGTGTTTTTATTTTCATTTTGTTCAAAACACTTTAAAATTTCTCTTGAGATTTCTTCTCTGACCTGTGTATTATTTAGAAATGTATTGTTTAATCTCCACCTATTTTGTGATTTTCCAGTTATATTCCTGTTATTTGTGTCTAATTTCATTACAGTATGAGAACAGACATTTTCTGGTTTCTATTTTTTTTTTATATTTGTTAAGGTTTGTTTTATAGCTCACACTGTGGTCTATTACAGGGAATGCTTTGTACATTGTGTTGCTGCTGGATAAAGTAGTCTACACATATTCATTTTATCAGATGATTGATGAAAGCCTGAGCAATATATTCACTCTGCTGTTGCTGGATGAAGTAGTTCCTGTCATGGTTTCTGATCTTGAGTTTCCATTCTGCTAAGCCATGACTTCGATATTCACCTGTCTGTCTCTTCAATCTTGGGGCAACAGTTTCCTTTGCGTCCTCTCGTTCTTATGGATCCAACAGTTACAGACTTCAGGGCTCAGCTTTTCATTACTGTGAGGATGGGGTGATAATTTCCAAGCTCCTTACACATGCAGCCAGAAACCCTCTTTTTCAGACTTTTAAAGACTGTTGTTTATGCTATTGTTCTAATAGGTGGTGCCAGATTATCTTATCCAAAAATAGTATGAGGATACTGCAACTTAATTTTTTTAATTTATTTTATTTATTATGTTATGTTAGTCACCATGCAGTACTTCATTAGTTTTAGATGTAGTGTTCCATGATTCATTGTTTGTGTATAACACCCAGTGCTCCATGCAATACGTGCCTTCCTTAATACCCATCACCAGGCTCACCCATCTCCCCAGCCCCTCCCCTCTAAAACCCTCAGTTTGTTTCTTGGAGTCCATAGTCTCTCATGGTTTATCCCCCCTTTCAATTCCCCCCCTTCATTTTTCCTTTCCTTCTCCTAATGTCCTCCTTGTTATTCCTTATGTTCCATAATAAGTGAAACATATGATGCTTGTCTATTTCACTCAGCATAATCTCCTCCAGTTCCATCCATATTGATGCAAAAGCTGGGTATTCATTCTTTATGATGGCTGATTAATATTCCATTGCGTATATGGACCAGTCTTCTTTATCCGTTCATCTGGTCAAGAGCATTTCAGCTCCTCCCACAATTTGGCTATTGCGGACATTGTTGCTATGAACACTGGGGTGCATATTGGCCATTCTTTTCCCTACATCTGTATCTTTGCGGTAAATACCCAGTAGTGCAATTGCTGGGTCATAGGGAAGCTCTATTTTTAATTTTTTGAGGACCCTCCACACTGTTTTCCAAAGTGGCTGCACCAACTTGCATTCCCACCCACAGTGCAAGAGGGTTCCCCTTTCTCCACAGCCTCTCCAACATTTGTTGTTTCTTGCCTTGTCAATTTTAGCCATTCTAACTGGTGTAAGGTGGTATCTCAATGAGGTTTTGATTTTAATCTCCCTGATGGCTAACAATGATGAACATTTTTTCATGTGTCTGTTAGCCATTTGTATGTCTTCTTTGGAGATGTGTCTGTTCATGTGAAATAAAGGTTTTTGGCTTTTAATTTTTAAAATGAGTTTTTATTTCCTCTTTTTTTCTTTGAATTTTAAGAATACCAAGTTACCTCCTGATCTTGATGTGTTCTTCAGAATATACAGGAAATCTCCCATTCCCATGAATAATAACTTTGGTAGATAAACAACTCCTGGTGTTATTTTTTAATAAATCATTATCCTGTGAGTTTAGTGTATTTCCCCAGAAACTGGTTACTTTTTGATGACTTTGTAATGTCTAATTTCTGAATGTGTGAATGTTGACTCGGTGATAATATAACTCTGCCTTCCCTCAACCTGACCACCACTACCAACACTTTCATTAAGTTCTCCAGTATCAAGTGGCTGTGCTTTTGACACTTAGCCTCAGTTTTTAATAAATAATGCCCAAGTGAATATGACATGTATTTCTTCAGTGATTATCTACATTTAAGTATTTTAAATTGCAACTGTCTTAATCAGAGTCTACCATTTGCCCAGGGCAACTATCCTAAGAAGTGACTTATTTAAATTCACCTCTACACTTTTGATACATCTCACAAATAAAAATGTCATACCCAGAGATTAAAAAAATAACATGTTAATGACTTCCTATGTATATTGGGTAGGGTGACCATCTGCCTCACATTTTGCCTTTGGGAATTAATTTTTTTCATAAAGCAAGTGCTGAAATATATTTATGATATACTGATAGCTTCCATTCCCAAGTTTCTCAATAGCTTATTCTGTGAGCTGGAAAATTTATTTCATTTCTTACTGTGGCATAGCCTGATGTCTGTGGCAAAAGTTGGACAATGATCCCAAGGCTTGACTACTTTGATTGGTTCTGACAACTATGTTTATTTGATTTGTTGTGATTGCATTAGTCCTGGTGTTCCACCATTTACACACTAAAACAGACAATGGTAAGCTAACAAAGCATTAGTATGACATCATTTGATCCATTTTAGAGGCACAACCATCAATGGAATATTCTATACATTTGAAGTGGCTTTTAAGACCCATAAATTAGTAGATAGTAATATCACAAAAGAACATTATACTTGATAAAATAAAGTGATCAGTTTGGATAAAGTATTTTGAAGTGAATTAGATGTTGAGTCCATGGTGGAAAATAAGCCATTTTAAATCAGGACAGTGTAGACAACCCAAACATTTGTCAGTGCTCCAATACCATTGTGTGAATCAGCAAGTACTTTTTTTTTTTTTTTTTTAAGGTTCTGGTGTTTCTTCTAATAATATAAAACTCTGTTCGTTCCTCTCACAGGGGTAAATTTAACAAAAAAATTTGGCCTTTTGAGCAGCTCAGAGAATTTGCTCTATTGTCTGAAGGCCTTGGCCCTGACCTTAACAGTTTCACTTCCATATATGTGTTTAGATAATGCAATGCATTCATGAAGTAATATTACAAAATGAAACTCAAAAATCCTAAGTGAAGAGGTCTGTGTGAAAATCTATAGGCAATTAATCCTACCACACATCACGTCTCTGTCAGCCCCTGGTCACTTCAAAATTATAAGCCCTGTCAGCCATCTTTGTGCCTGATATTCTCATGTGTATACCTGGCTGTGCTTTCTTTCTCCTGACACAATCTCCCACAGTTCTGTTCTATGCAGCCTTTTACTTTGGACTCTCTGAAATCCTAGGCACGTGGTAAAAATAAAACTCCTCTTCATTCATATCTGTTCAGAGAACTTTCCTTCTACCTCCTACCATAATGAAGCCTTGGCTTTCTGCTGAGGATGCAGCGTATATGTTGTTTCCTAAGAACTTCTCAGGAGGAAGGGCCCATGCCTTCACAGATTTCACACCTGGAGGCCAGAGAGTGGAGTCTGCCACTCCACTGGCCTTTAACTCTTGAGTAAAGGCCCCAGATCTTTAAAGACTGGTGTCTGGTCAGCCCACAAACATCCTCTGAAACTGATATCCCAGGTAAGGCCTGGCTGGTTAGGTGAAGGAAGTATGTGGACAATAACCTTGTTGGCACTTTGGCTCCATTTGTCTCTAAGTCTTGATTCTGTGGTTCCTGATAGCAGATACTTTGTTGGATTTATCCTTATTTTCCTAGACCAGCAGAGAGTAAGACACTTAGAAAATATTTGATGAAGCGTGTTGAAAGGATTAATGAATGGCAGAATAACATCACTTCTAACCTATGTTACAAAGCTAACTTTTTGGAAGTTCATACTACATGGCAGGAAGCGCCTTAAGCAATTTGCATGCATTGGCTCCTTTCAATTTCACAACAAAATTAAATCAAGTTCTACCACAGGTTAGGAAATTTAGAGAGTTTAAGGAGCTTAATTCACTCAGGTAATACAGTTCATCCATAGTAGAACTAGAATTTGAACCAAGACAATTTTCCTCCAAAACCCATAACTTTACTGCCCTAAAATGCTTGTTGTGGCCAGCATGATAAAAGAAGAATTGATCTGTATCTACGAGAGTCCCACCTCTTCTTTGGTGTCAAGGATGGCCTTATGGTGACTGAAGTAGGTATCCCTCAATGACATCTATAGCCTCCTGACAGTGTCAGCCTCATAAAATGGAAGCTGACATGGTGGCGGCCAGATACCATGGACCCATGGAAAAAAGCCAGTGCCTCTAGGATCAGAGTACCTACATTAGTGTATTTTTGACTTTCGCTACCCATCACATCCGGGAATAGAAGGAGGAAGAATGAGAAAGAAATGAGAAATAAGGCTGAAAAGCACAAAATAACAAAACCTCAAAAGCAAGTAATACAAGTAATATGTCTATGTGGGAGAATAAACCAAGGACAAAGTTCAAATAACTCAAGTTGTCAATGATCACAGACAAAGACTGCAAAAGCAGGAACCCAAGCAAGAGGGAGAGAGAAGAGGCCAGGAAAATATGAGCCTAGGGAAAGCAGGGCGAATGAAAACTATTTAAGGGCAAATGTTTGTAGTGACAGGGGAGAATTCAAACTCAGTGCATAGGCAAGTAGCACTTGGGGTCAACTTTATCTTTGAAAATGCCTAAAAGTTCCCCCATAAATACACATAGAGGTTTGACTACATTCAAACATGTGTATAGAATCACTGTGTATAGAATATATAGAGTAATATACAAAATATAATAAAGCATCCCTGTGACAGTATCACCTTATAATATTTTCATACCATGAGACAGAGGCCTAAGTGCATGTGGTTTAATATATGTTAAATGTTGGTATGAGGAGGCTATACTATATTTACAGCATGTCCTTTGAAAACTCAAAATACTGCCATGAGAAAATACTGGTGTCCCCTGAAACATAGCCCTTGTGAGGCCATACAGCCTCCACAATATTTGCTTAACATGTGTTTCATTCTTTTTTTTTTTAAACATGTGCTTCATTCTTGACTCACTGATTAGTAGGAGTTTTGCCACCTGTTGTGTAATTAATGTGGTGTTTGGGCTTCCAATTTGGGGAAGGTAGTGCATGAATGCAAAGGAAGGCTAATGTCCGTAATGAGCCCTGGTTGCCATTGACTGTACCAGAACTATTAAATTTTGAGATTTGTAAGCTTTGACAATGGTATTGCTCAGCACTCTGAGTGTATACTCAATTTCAAAAAATATATTCTACTTAAGTATCCTTTCTATCCTTTTTCTCTTTTCTCTCTTTTTTTTTTTTTTTTGCAAACCTCTTCCATTATCAGCTTGTTTATTGAAAATTCCTGGAAGCTATGAAGTACCATCTGTTTCCTTATCAAATTTCGCCCCCATAATCACAGGCAAATATCGTTGCCTTTTTTATTCATGAGGTTGCTTAGAAACAATGTGATTCTATTCACAGGTTGGTTGTGATTGAGTCTATGATGATGGGCCTGGTGCAAGTAAAATTAAAAAAAAAAAAAAACCTCCAAAACCAAAGAACTGTCCAAATTCTGAAAAAACTTGAAAATCAACTTCCAATCCAAAAACACACACATGAACAAACTCTCTAAGGCAGCATCTTGCACACAGACACACAGTAGAATGATGCCTTCTTTGCAATCTGTCTTCCACAGCCATATGAATGGATGGGACATTTTTTCTGATGGAAAACTTAGCAGTAAGCTCTGACCTTCAGAAAGTGTTAGCAGGGTACAGTATGCCTTTTTAGCCTCAGAAGATTGAGCGGACTATGACGAGTTCCCTCCAACAACAACAACAACACAGAAAGGAATTTTTTTTTTTTATGTTCAGGTAGCCCCTGTATAAGTACTTAATTAGTTTTTGATGTAATGTTCAATGATTCATCAGTTAAGCATAATACCCAGTGCTCATCACAGCACATGCCCTCCTCAATACCCATCACCCTGTTACCCCCTCCCTCCCTCTCCTCTGAAACCCCTAGATTATTCCTCGGGGTCCACAGTCTCTCATGGTTCATCTCCCTCTCTGATTTCTCCCCCTTTGGATTTCCCTCCCTTCCCTTATGGTCCACCATGCTATTGCTTATGTTCCACATATGAGTGAAACCATATGATAATTGTCTTCCTCTGCTTGACTTCACTTAACATAATCCTCTCCAGTCCCATCCATGTCAATACAAATGGTGGGTATCCATCCTTTCTGATGGCAGTAATATTCCATTGTGTATAGGGACCACATCTTCTTTACCCATTCATCTGTTGGAGGGCATCTAACAGTTTGACTATTGTGGACATTGCGGCTATGAAATACAAATCAAAACCACAATGAGATAGATACCTTACACCAGTCAGAATGGCAAAAATTAACAGAACAGGAAACAATAAATGTTGGCAAGGATGTGGAGAAAAGGGGAACCCTCTCACACTGTTGGTGGGAATGAAAGCTGGGGCAGCCACTCTGGAAAACAGTGTGAAGGTTCCTCAGGATGTTAAGAATAGAGCTACCCTATGACCCAGAAATTGCACTACTGGGTATTTACCACAAAGATAACAGACGTAGTGAAAAGAAGAGGCATGTGCACCCCAATGTTCATAGCAGCAAAAAAATGGATTTCTTAAGCTGAAAATGGTTAAAGCATTCCTCTGCCAACCACCAGGCGACTGTCAGTATGCCAATTCTACTAGCTTCAATGAAAATGAAGAGACGTGTGAATAAAAAGTACAGAGAGTTGCAGGACATATCCTAGGAGAAAGGTGGCTTCTCCGGGTGGGAAGGAAAAGCAGAAAAGAAAAGAAACAATAACAAGATAAAAGTGTGACTGCTGTGACTTGGTTTATTCAGAGAAAAGTATCAGTTAGAAAAGAATCTGACCCAGCATTTTTTTTTCTGTAGCATCATTTTACTCAACTGTTGGCCAGACCAACTCATTCCTTTTCAAATGGCCAAGAAAAATCTCTTGCAGGTCTCAAAATAGAAAATCATTTCATGCATAATTTTACAAGTGTTATGATGGACCTATGTTGACAGAAACTCTGTTCCAAATATCTAGCACAAAAGTGAAGTACCAGCAATCAGCATGATAGTTCATCTGTTCTCAACAACTGACTACATTAGGCTGCATGCTAACATTCTGATTCATGTACAAACGTTCTGCTAACCAATTATGTCCTGTAAAATATCAATTCCCTAGGTTCAGTCCTGCTTCCTCCACACCCTATGGCCTTGGAATATCTGGCTTTCTATTTTAATTTATTTACAGTTCAAAGCCACTTTGTGTACCTACTGTATGCTAGGCACTGTTCACATAAGCTCAATCTTCCCAATGCTCCATGGTATAGTTCTTATTACCTTTTCCATTTGTAAATGAGGAAACTGACAATCCAGAGCTCAATCATTTTCTCCATTATTTGTTGTATTACAAAATACATGGTCTTTTCATCCCACTGCGGAGCATCCACTCATCAGGATTCCTGGTAGCAAACAAAATAGGCTCCCTTGCCCTCTGCCTTCTAAGGTGTGAAGCTCAAGCTTGTAAAAATAACTTGGAGAATTGTCGAGTCACTATGTTGTTCACCTGAGACTAAAGTAATATTCTGTGTCAACTATACTTTAACAAAATGAACAAGCAAACAAGTGTAAAGCTCAGGAATTTCCAGTTGACAAGTATAAGCAGAATGAGTCCATCAAAGTGGAATATGGCTCTAGATAAAAATACACACAGAGCTACTATACCCTGGGAATATTCTGAACATGGGGCAGGTTGCCAAGTGGGGGTGAAACCACATCAGAGACTGCCAGAAAACTAGAGTCCAGGGCAACTATCAGAGAGAAACAGGCAAAGGGACCTTTGATATCAGCCCAATCCTAACTGAATGGCTCTATGTGATCTCACTCCCCACTATACTTTTACCCATACCTTCTGCAGGCCATCCAATGGGAGGAAGCAGAGGCATGAAACTTAGTCTTCACATACCATAAAACTGAATATACTCGGGTTTGTATTTACACCTGACATTGTTTGACGTTTATCTCAAAGCACCTCTAAGAACAGGGTAGTCAGCATATGTTCTTAAGAATTCAAGAAAAAAAGAATACGACTCAAATACTATAATACTTCTTAAAATGTCCCACTGACAAAGTAGCTGATCTCATTTCTGATATTTTTTAATCTGTTTCTGAGGTACGTAAGTGGTAGGGAACAACATAGTTCTTCAGTTACAAGCATTATAATTTGAACGCCAGCATTTGTGGGGTGATTTTTTAACATTTTAACTGTCCTGTTTGGCCAAGAAATAAAAACACGTTTCGCTCTCCCAAAAGGATTTCAAACAAGAGGCATGGTCAAAAGTATCTTGTACATTTTCTAACGCCTACCAAGGCCCATGGGTTGTTAACAATGGAGCAGCAGGCCACTTCTCAAGGCACAAGTTATCCCAACATCCAGAGATCCCCCAAATATATGGATGCCTGGCCCTTTGTAATCACCACATTAAAACCAAAAATGTCTGAAAATACCTAAAAAGAGAGTCTTTTATTAGAGAGGCCAATTGCTCCCATTTTTGACTAAATACATACTCTATGTCTTTTGCATGACACAAAAAGGTGATTCTTCCCACTGCATCATATGTTAAGAAAAGTGAAGTTCAAATTACCTAATATATGAAGGGGTGCCTGCACTGGGTCTTTCCTTCAACCTCATTTTTTATTCCTCTACCATTTCCCCCAGAGTCTTATTTTAATCTCCCTATTGGTCTTTGTGTCTGAGGCTTCAAAATTCCACTAACATTGAGAATCCCATTCTTCAGAGTGGGATATTTATAAGACACACAAATTCCTCCCTTGCTGGAATTAATCAATCCTCATTCTTTTATAAAAAATAAAACAGTCCCTAAAAGGCATCCAAATTGGTAAGAAAGAAGTAGAATTCTGACTATTTGCAGATGACATGATACTATTCATATAAAACTCTGAAGACTCCACACACACACACATACACACACACACACACACACACACACACACACACAAACTGATAGAACTGATAAATGAATTCAATTAAGTAACAGGATAAAAAAATCAGTGTACAAAATCTGTTGTATTCTTATACACTAATAATGAAGCTACAGAAAGTAAAATCAAGAAAAAATCCCATTTACAACTGTACCAAAACCAGTAAAGTATCTAGGAATAAACGTAACCAAATTGGTGAAAGATCTGTGCTCTGGAATCTGTAAGACGATGATGAAAGAAATGGAAAGACATCCCACCCTCATGAGTTAGAATAATAAACATTTTTTTAAATGTCTATACTACCCATAGTAATCTACAGATTTAATGCAATCCCTATCAAAATAGCAACAGCATTTTTCACAAAACTAAAAACAAACAATCCTAAAATTTATATGGAACCACAAAAGACAAATAACCAAAGTGGACTTGAGGAAGAAAAACAAAACTGGAGGTATCACAATTCCAGACTTTACATTATATAACCAAGTGGTAATAGTTAAAACAGTATGGTACTGGCATAAAAATAGACACATTGATCTGTAGAAGAGAAGAGAAAAACCCAGAAAAAACCTACGATTAATCTTTGACAAAGCAGTAATGAATATACAATGGGAAAAGACAGTCTCTTCAACAAACTGTGTTGGGAAACCAGAGAGCCACATGCAAAAGCATGAAACTGGGCCACTTTCTTTCACCATACACAAAAATAAATGCAAAATGGATTGAAGGGGCGCCTGGGTGGCTCAGTGGGTTAAACCTCTGCCTTCAGCTCAGGTCAAGATTCCAGGGTCCTGGGATCAAGCCCCGCATCGGGCTCTCTGCTCAGTGGGGAGCCTGCTTTCTCCCCCTCTCTCCCTGCCTGCCTCTCTGCCTACTTGTGATCTCTCTCTCTCTCTCTCTCTCTGTTAAATAAATAAATAAAATCTTTAAAAAAAATGGATTGAAGACCTAAGTGTGAGACCTGAAACAATAAAAATCTTTGAAGAGAGCACAAGCAGCAATCTTTTGACATCAGCTACAGCAACATTTTTCCATACATGTCTCCTAAGGCAAGGGAAATATAAGCAAAAATAAACTATTGGGACTACCTCAAAAGAGTTTCTGCACATGGATGGAAAACAATCGACAAAACTAAAAAGGAACCAACTGACTGGGAGAAGGTATTTGCAAATGATGTATCTGAGAAAGGGTTACTATCCAAAACTGACAAAGAACTGATAGAACTCAATACCCAAGAAACAAATAATCCAATTAAAAATAGAAACAAGACATGAACAGACATTTCTCCAAAGAAGACATCCAGATGGCCAAAAGACACATGGAAAGATGCTCAACAACAATTATCATCAGGGAAATGCAAATCAAAATCATAATGAGGTATCATTCCACACATGTCAGAATGGCTAAAATAAAAAACACAACAAATAAAAAGTGTTGGCAAGGATGCTGAGAAAAAGGAACCCTCACTGCTGGTGGAAATGCAAATGGGTACAGCCATTGTGGAAAACAGTATGGAAGTTCCTGAAATAAATTAAAAATAAAACTACCCTACAATTCAGCAATCGTACTACTGAGTATTTACCCAAAGAATACAAAAACAATCAAAGGGATTTGGATCAAATCAAAGGGATACACGGATCCCTATGTTTACTGAACCATTATTTACCATAGCCAAAATATGGAAGCAGCCCAAGTGTTCATCAACAGACAAATGGATAAAGAAGATGTGGTGTGTGTTTGTGTGTGCATGCAAATACACATGTAGGAATATTATGCAACCATAAAAAGGAATGAAATCCTACCATTTCCAATGACATGGATAGAGCTAGAGAGTATAATGCTAAATGAAGTCAGTCAGTCAGAGAAAAACAAAGGTATGATCTCACTCATATGTGGAATTTAAGAAACAAAACAAATGAGCAAGGAGGAAAAAAAGAGAAACAAATCAAGAAACAGACTCTTAGCTACGGAGAACAGAGTGATAGTTACCAGAGAAATGGATGGGAAGATGGGAGAAATAAGGGATAAGGATTAAAGAGTACATGATGAAAAAAATAAAATAAAGTGAAGTAATAAAAAAAAAAAAATCAGGGGCACCTTGGTGACTCAGTTGGTTAAGCATCTGCCTTCAGCTCAGGTCATGATCTCAGAGTCCTGAGACTGAGCCCAGTGTCAGCTTCCTACTCAGTGAGGAGTCTGCTTCTCTGTCTGCCCCTCCCCTCTGCCCTTCTCCCTCTCCCTCCCTCTCTATCTCTCTCTCAAATAAACAAATAAAATAAAAATACTGAAATCATATAATAACAATGGAAGAACAGTGAACAGATCATTTGATAAAAACTCTGAAAGAAAGTTAGAAGGGCGCCTGGGTGGCTCAGTCATTAAGCAACTGCCTTCGCCTCAGGTCCTGATCCCAGGACCCTGGAATCCAGCCCCGCATCAGGTTCCCTGCTCAGTGGGAAGCCTTCTTCTCCCTCTCCCACTCCCCCTGCTTGTGTTCCCTCTCTTGCTCTCTCTCTCTCCGTCAAGTAAATAAATAAAATCTTAAAAAAAAAAGAGACAGTTTTGATAAATGATAATTCAACCCACTCTTAAGACTCAATAGTAAGAAAAATGAACAAATGATTAAAAAAAAAAAAATAGGCAAAGGACCAGAGAAGACAACTTAACAAAAAAGATATACAGATGGCAAGTAAGCATGTCAAAAGATACTCCTTTTACATAATACGTCAATAGCAAATTGCAAATTAAAACAATCTCATCATCCTGTCTACACCTGTCTTAACTGCAAATAAAACAAATGACCAGCAAGAAACACAGAATAAAAAAAAGGATGGGGGGTTTAAAATTCATGAAAATGAATGAGACATGTTTAAAAAAGAAATGACCTTAAAACAATGAGGTATCACTACACACTTATTATAATGGTCAAAATGCAATGCTGGTGACAATGGGGACCAATAGTAACTCTCACCCCTTGCTGGTGGCAATGCAAAATGGTACAGCCAGTTTGGAAGAGAGTTTGACAGTTTTGTATAAAACTCAGCACCATGTGATCCAGGAATCACATTTCTTGGTATTTACCCAAATAAACTGAAAACTTGTGTGGACACAACAACAACCTGCATACAAATGTTTACAGCATTGGCTTTATTGGTAATTGTTCAAAACTTGGAAGCAACCAAGCTGTCCTTTAGTAGCTGGATGGATAATACAGCATGGCACATCCAGACAATGGGATATTTATTCAGTGCTAAAAATAAAAGAGCTAACAAACCTTAGAAAGATATATAGGAACGTTCAATTCTATTGCTAAGTGAAAAGAGCTAATCTGAAAAGGCACATACTGTATGATTTCAACTATATGATAGGAAAACTATGGAGACAGTAAAAAGATCAGTGGCTGGCAGCTTTTAGGAGAAAGGGAAGGATGAAAGGTCCAGCACAAAGGATTTTCAGAGCAGTAAAAATATTCTGTATGATACTACAGTGGTAAAAGTATGCCATTATATATTTGTCAAAACCTATGAAATGTACAACATCAAGAGTAAACCCTAAGGTAAACTATGGATTTAAGGTTATATTAATGTGTCAGTGTAGGTTCATCAATCATCACAAAGCCAAGATACTGGGATGCAAGATACTGTAGTTCTGTGTGTATGGGAACAGGGATATGTGGCAACTCTCTGTACTTCCTGTTCAATTTTACTGTGAACTTAAAACTGCTCTCAAACAATAGAGTTCATTAATTGAAGAAATCCAACAGTTTACAAAAAATCAAACATTCCATTTAGAAAGTGGGAAAAAGACTTGAAGAGACATTATAATGGAGAGAATAAAGATGACATATGAACACATGAAAAGACATTCAGCATCATTAGCTATTAGCAAACTTGCCAGTTAAAACTGATGAGTTATCGGGGCACCTGGGTGGCTCAGTGGGTTAAGCTTCTGCCTTCGGCTCAGGTCATGATCCCAGGGTCCTGGGATCAAGCCCTGCATCGGGTTCTCTGCTCAGCGGTGAGCCTGCTTCCTCCTCTCTCTCTACCTGTCTCTCTGCCTACTTGTGATCTCTGTCTGTCAAATAAATAAATAAAATCTTTAAAAACAAAACAAAACAAAAAAAACACTGATGAGTTATCACTATATCCCTATCATAATGGCTAACACACAAAAAAAGAATCCAGAGTTACTCAGGATGCTGATATACTGGTTCAATCAGACATTGCTGGCAGGAATGTAAAATAGTATGCCATTGCCAAGTAACATTTATGATATTCTTATACAATGAAGTAGGCACTTGCCATATGACCCAAAAATTGCACTCTTGGGCATTTATTCCATTATAATGACTATATACTTCATATAAAAGCCTGTACACTGATGTTCTCAGTAGCTTTATTTATAACAGTAAAAAAAAAAAAAAAACACCCGGAAACAATTTAGATGTCTTTCAATGGGTAAATTGTTTAATCCAACTATGGCACATCTTTACCACAGAATACTAATCAGCAATACAAAGGAAAGATCTATTGATACACAGCATGACCTAGATAAATCCCCACTGAGTTGTGAGTTGTGTTCTGTCTTTAAAAAACAAAATTCCGAAAAGACGTATCATATATATACACATACATATACATAGACATGCATGTATATATATATATATGTTATATATATATACATATATATCCTTTATATATCCTATATATAAATATATATATATCCTAAATATATATATATATATATGATATATATATAATGAAGCTACAGGATCTAGCCATTGCAAAGTAAGCATGACGATGCTTGATCAAGAAGACTGGAGATAGGGCGCCTGGGTGGCTCAGCGGCTTAAGCCGCTGCCTTCGGCTCAGGTCATGATCTCAGGGTCCTGGGATCGAGTCCCACATTGGGTTCTCTGCTTGGCAGAGATCCTGCTTCGCTCTCTCTCTCTCTCTGCCTGCCTCTCCATCTACTTGTGATCTCTCTCTGTCAAATAAATAAATAAAATCTTAAAAAAAAAAAAAAAGAAGACTGGAGATAAAATTAGAGAGGGATTTAGAACCCTTGGAGATGATGTATCAGTTCACTACTAGGATGCTCCCAGAGACATAGAAAAAGTGATGTCCTGTGCTGAGTGAAGTTGAACAGCCAGAATCATCGTGTAGTGGATGGTGGAGAACTGGATTAGGAAGGTTAGTGAAGAGGGAATGCTGAAATAGAAATGCTTTGCATTATCAGAGGACCCAACAAATGATTGTGTTTCACAGGGAGACCCCGAAGACTTAACAGTCATCAAAGCCATAAGGAATGTGCTGGAGAGAAGACAATAAGCATCACTAAAAATTTTAGGTGTAGCTCATCTCTGGAAGATAGGACTGTAGAAGTTATTACAGAATTTAAATCATTCATAGCAATAGAGAAGAAATTGTTGAGGTCAAGTGATGTGAGATAAAAAACTGAAATTCAGGGCCAGAATTACTATCATGAGCAAGAAGGTCAGAGTGGCAGCTAAGTGCAACTGAGCCAGAGTTTTGGAGGTGGTTAATAGAATACAACATTCCAAGGGGCAAAGTAACACCAAGAAAATAATCATAATCTATTGCCCAGTGTCCAAATGTGAGCTGATTTTCAAACCTTGGTTGTATTAGCTGAGTAGGTGGCTAGGTCTTTAAAAGGACTTTGCAACACCAAGTATATACAGTCATCATCTCTCTGATCTTTATTTGAAGGGTTTTAAGTCCACTTATTTTGAAAGCTATGCATTTGAGGGTATGAGCTGACAATGAGACCCAAAGACTTGAAGTGTCCTCATGGCCCCAGGTTGGGTATACAAGGATCAGAAAATAAATGGGAGTCCTTCAAGCTCTATTACAAAGCTGTCATCATCAAGACAGTATAGTACTGGCACAAAAACAGACACATAGACCAATGGAACAGAATAGAGAGCCCAGAAATAGACCCTCAACTCTATGGTCAACTAATCTTTGACAAAGCAGGAAAGAATGTCCAGTGGAAAAAAGACAGCCTCTTCAATAAATGGTGTTGGGAAAATTAGACAGCCACATGCAGAAAAATGAAATTGGATCATTTCCTTACACCACGCATGAAAATAGACTCAAAATGGATGAAGGATCTCAATGTGAGAAAGGAATCCATCAAAATCCTTGAGGAGAACACAGGCAACAACCTCTTCGACCTCAGC
This sequence comes from Lutra lutra, assembly GCF_902655055.1. NCBI lineage: Eukaryota > Metazoa > Chordata > Mammalia > Carnivora > Mustelidae > Lutra > Lutra lutra. Next base: position 83,089,885 of record NC_062282.1, on the reverse strand, counting down.
CACAGCAACATCTTCCTAGGAACATCGCCAAAAGCAAGGGAAGCAAGGGCAAAAATGAACTTTTGGGATTTTATCAAGATCAAAAGCTTTTGCACAGCAAAGGAAGCAGTTAACAAAACCAAAAGACAACTGACAGAATGGGAGAAGATATTTGCAAATGACATATCAGATAAAGGGCTAGTGTCCAAAATCTACAAAGAACTTAGGAAACTCAACACCCAAAGAACAAATAATCCAATCAAGAAATGGGCAGAGGACATGAACAGACATTTCTGCAAAGAAGACATCCAGATGGCCAACAGACACATGAAAAAGTGTTCCACATCACTCGGCATCAGGGAAATACAAATCAAAACCATAATGAGATATCACCTCACACCAGTCAGAATGGCTAAAATTAACAAGTCAGGAAATGACAGATGCTGGAGAGGATGCGGAGAAAGGGGAACCCTCCTACACTGTTGGTGGGAATGCAAGCTGGTGCAACCACTCTGGAAAACAGCATGGAGGTTCCTCAAAATGTTGAAAATAGAACTACCCTATGACCCAGCAATTGCACTGCTGGGTATTTACCCTAAAGATACAAACGTAGTGATCCGAAGGGACGCGTGCACCCGAATGTTTATAGCAGCAATGTCTACAATAGCCAAACTATGGAAAGAACCTAGATGTCCATCAACAGATGAATGGATAAAGAAGATGTGGTATATATACACAATGGAATACTATGCACCCATCAAAAGAAATGAAATCTTGCCATTTGCGATGATGTGGATGGAACTAGAGGGCATCATGCTTAGCGAAATAAGTCAATCGGAGAAAGACAACTATCATATGATCTCCCTGATATGAGGGAGAGGAGATGCAACATGGGGGGTTAAGGGGGTAGGAGAAGAGTAAATGAAACAAGATGGGATTGGGAGGGAGACAAACCATAAGTGACTCTTAATCTCACAAAACAAACTGAGGGTTGATGGGGGAGGGGGGTTGGGAGAGGGGAGTGGGGTTATGGACATTGGGGAGGGTATGTGCTATGGTGAGTGCTGTGAAGTGTGTAAACCTGGCGATTCACAGACCTGTACCCCTGGGGATAAAAATGTATTATATGTTTATTTTTTTAAAAAAGTGATTATTGTAAAAATCTAAAATAAATAAATAAATAAATGGGAGTCCTGGCCAAGGTGTGGTTACAGTGGATCTATTGATCTGCAGATGTAGCTGATAAAGCTGGTACAAACTCTACATTGGGTTCTTGGTTTGAGGGAGAGGCCACATAGAAACTTCGAATCAACCACTTATAGCCAAGATAATAAATACAAAACTGTATCACATCACAGTAGAGCACGGGAAGGCAAGGATTAGTGCCAGCCTCAAGAATTTTGTAAGGCACAGGGGTAGAGATTTCCCTAATATCACCATGTATTCACCAGTATGGCCCTGGCAAACACTGGATATTCCTGGAAGGATTGTAGTATGCTACTATAAATGCTACAGGTTGAAGCATGTTCCCCCCAAATGATATGCTGAAGTCTTAATTTCTAATACCTCAGGATATGACCTTATCTGGAAATAGGCTCACTGGAGGTACAACTGATTGGTTAAGATCAGATGACTGGTATAGAGTAGGCTCTCAATCCAAATATGACTGGTGTCCTTATGAGAAGAGAAGAAACAAACACAGAGGAAAATTGGACATGTGAAGAGAGACAGACAGGTGAGGAGAGAACTCCCCATGATGACACAAAGATGGAACTGCTGTTTTCAAGTCAGGGAATGTCAAGGACTGAGAGCCAACCGCCAGAAGTTAGCAAGAATCAAGGAAGGATCCTCCTTTACAGGTTACAGAGGAAGCAAGGCCCTGCCAGCACCTTGATTTCTGACTTCTGGTATTAAGAACTATGAGAGAATTAATTTCTGTTGTTTCAAACTACCAAGTTTATGGTACTTTGCCTGAGGTACAGTAGCCTGAGGAAACTAATCCAGTGTCCTATCAGGTAGCAGCCCAGATCTCAGCTGTGGTGCCCGATATTGTTCCTTTGCTAGAGAAAATTTGATATTGCCTCAGGCTGAAAGGATATAGCTACTAATGTAAATGAATTATTTTCTGTCTCAATAAAAAAACAGAATCAGAAATTTTTTATAACAGGCAACAATATACAATAATAAAGCTCAGCTAATTCTCCTGCTGACATAATAAGGTACAAAGAAATTTGGAGAGTATGGGCACCAGAATATATCATGTGGGTCTGTTACCTCAATAAGATTAAGCTGATAGGGCTAGAAGAGCAAGAAGCGGACAGCATGCTGAAGGCTTTCATAAAACACATTCTGTCCAAAGAACGAAAGGCCAACCACATGTATAATATTTAGGGTTCAAGTGGTCCTGGTGGGGGGCATTGTCTCCTAAGTAAAAGATAGACCATTGCATCTTTTATCTCTCCCCATGAAGAGGAAACCACATTGCCTGGTTGACCTCTTCAGCCTCTGTGGGTAGCATATCCCACCTACACCTGAGTACACTTCCTTGGTTCATACACCACAAAATGTGAATGGCTCTTAATGAGCAATAGTACCCAAAGCAGGGAAGAGCTGCACACCAGTCCAGGCTGGGGCCAAACAGCCTTGATACTTGAACTGTGATATCCAGAAGACTCTATAATGTTGGAAACATCAGAAGTAGAAAATACATGTATAAATTTTGTCATAAGACCCCGCAAAAAAATGATAACTCGGGACAAAGGGCAATAGACCATCCTTAGCTTCCAAAATCACATGAGATTAGATGGGCACTGACTACTTTGGGATCCAGTAATCCCTTCTCTGGGTATTTATCCAAAGAAAATGAAATCAGAATTGTGAGCAGGTATCTTCACATCATGTTTTCAGTGTTACTCACAAAAGGTGAGGCATGGGAACAACTTAAATGTACCTTCAGTAATGAATAGATGAAGAAAATCACACACACACATACACCATACAAATATTATTCAGCCAAAAGGAAAAAGGAAATCCTATCATTTTCAAGAACATGGAAAAACCTTGATGGTGTTATATTAAATGAAATAAGCTAAACAAAGAAAGACAAATATTGTGCGACCTCACTTATATGTGAAATTCAAAATAATCAAATTCATGAAAGAGAATGAATGGTAGACACCAGGGACTGCAGGAAGGAGGAAATAGGGAAATGCTGGTCAAGGTAACAAACGGTTCAGGTAAATAACTTGTAAAGATCTAATCTACAACCATGTAACTATACTTCCCAGTATTATATTGTATGATTAAAGCTTTCTGAGAGGCAGATCCTAATTGTTCTCAACACACGTGAGAGAAAGAAGGGAGGAAGGGAGAGTGAGAGGGAAGGAGGGAGGAAAGGGGAGGGTAGGAGAGGGGAGGGAGGGAAGGAGGAAAGAAAGAGAAAAAAGAGGACTATGTGAGATGATGAATATTTAATTATCTCAATTGTGATATTTCACAATGTGTGTGTATATTAAGTCATCAAGTTATATATCTTAATATAAACAGTTTTAAAGTATTAACTATATCTCCATAAAGGTATAGTTAATTACAGCTCCATAAAGGAAAAACGCAATGAGGTTATTATTTTGCACTCATCTAAATCTCTCTAAACTGCCCAGCTAGACTACCCCCCCAAAAATAAAAAAACGAAAAACCAAAAAACCAAAAAACCCAGAATCAAAGCAAATATTTGGTGTTGGTCAGGCTGATGAAATTAAATTTCTCATACAATGCAAGTGGGGAAAGTCATTTGCTACAACCACTTTGGCAAAAGTTTTGGCATGAAGCAGTAAGTCTGACTTAGGAGCTCCACCACTAAATATAGCTTAAGACAAACTCCTGCCCATAGACATGTGCACGAATATTCAAAGACTTGTTTGTAATTCTTTTAATAGCCAAATCTAGAAAAATGCAATGCCCATCAATAGTACAATAGATAAAATATATATAAAATATATATTATATATATTATTATAATATAAAAATATTACAAAACAGTGAAAATGAATGCAGTATAGCTTCATTCACAGATCTTCAAGTGACACTGAAAACCAAGCAAGGCCAAGTTTTAGTAAACTACACATACTACTAATTTATATAAAGTTCAAAAATAGAAAAGACAAATAATATAGTGATTGAATATACTAACTTACTATCAGTACATGCCATCAGAGGGAAAACTATGAAGGAAAGCAAAGAACTTATCAAAATACAGAATGTGCATTACCTCTGAGTGGGAGGGGGTGTCCTGTGACACAGGAAGAGATTATATACAGGTATGCTCTGATTCTGAAAACTGGTGGCTGGATCACAAAGGCTCATCCTATTAATATTCTTTCATATATATATATATATATATATATATATATATATACACACACACATAGATATATGATGCATTCTGTACTTTTTTGTAGGTAGTGATACACTTTATAATAAAGAATTCAGTGGAAGAATTGAGATTCAAATCTGGGGGATTTATTCTAGAGCCCAAGGTCTTAATAAATATATACTAAATTAGCAAGTGGATGGAATTGCTATCATATTCACTTTCTTTTAAAAGTTGTCTTTTTGGGGCGCCTGGGTGGCTCAGTGGGTTGGGCCGCTGCCTTCGGCTCAGGTCATGATCCCAGATCCTGGGTTCGAGCCCCACATCGGGCTCTCTGCTCAGCGGGGAGCCTGCTTCCTCCTCTCTCTCTGCCTGCCTCTCTGCCTACTTGTGATTTCTCTCTGTCAAATAAATAAATAAAATCTTTAAAAAAAAATAATAAAAGTTGTCTTTTGACTTTCTTTATACCTTTTTATAACAGCTTTATTGAAGTTTAGCTGATACAAAAAGAACCACACATTTATTTAATGTACTTATTTAATGTATACAATTTAACTATGTTTATTTAATGTACACAATGTGATAAGTTTGGGAATTTACTTAACACAATGTGTTAAGTTTAGGAATATGCAAACACTGTGGTAGTATCACCACAATCAAGGTGATAAACATATCCATCACAACATGTCCTTGAGTCCCTTGCTTTTTGTTCGTGTTTCGTGGTAAGAATTATTTTGAACCCACTGCTTTATAGTCATCAGGACTTGCTTTCACTTCTGAGTTCAGTGTTTGACACAAACACTTTGAATAAATTGTCTCTTTTAATCCTTGCTACAAACCTGTGTGGGAAATACCATTTTTATTTCCAATTTACAGATGGCAAAGCTTGGAGAAGTCACACAGATGAGAAATACACAAGTCAGGATTCAAGCCCTGCTTCATTGGTTTCCAAAATTGGTATTTTTAAGCACTGCTAGGTATTGCCTTTCAAAAAACAAAGATTAGTTTTATTTGTGTTGCTGCTTCTCCATGGACAAACTACTGATCCATATATATAATTTAGCACAGGGACAATTTTAGTACCCACATTTTCAGATGTGCCCCATTTTGTATAGCTGGCTGGTGTACAAAATGTACAAATAATGAATTCCATCAATCATGGCCTTTACTTTTTGACCAGCTTTCTTTTTGTCATTTAAGCAAAAAAAAAAAAGGTACAATTGAGATTGTATATTTAATGAATTAAATCTATATATACAACTTCTTATTCTTGGGCAGAGGAAGCCAAAATGATTGCCAAATCCTGAGTGAACACAAGCTATGACAGCCAACTTTCTTGTATCTCATTCACTTTCCTTTCCTAGACCCTTTCAGTCCATTTTAAATTGGATTCATCTGTATATTTGTGCATACACTTTGATTTTAACCTTTGTATCTTGCTCAAGATGTCAGAGAAGAAAGAGAATAGGACAATTAAAAGCTTCATTTTTATGTCTTTACCAGATGGAAAATTTGGGGATAATTTAATACAGCTGACTCTTCAAACACTCTAAAGTTCTATTTCTGAGAAACTAATGAACATTAATAAGGCTTCAGAAGATTTGTTGGGGAAACTGGGGTGGGGGAGGGGCACTGCAACATAGTAAAGATAGAGTTCAATCTAAAGAAATAGTTATTCCAGTTTCATGCTGAAGGATAAGCTGGACCACTGCTTTTTTTCCTAGGTTGACTTTTATTCCTAATGTACAACACGAGAGCTTAAAAGAAAACTCACATACTTGCTTTAAGTAGGGTTTTGCTTTGAAGTTTCCAGACTAGACACAAAGTACACACACACACACATACATACATCCATGCAACTAGCACAAGTTGCTAATGGGTTTAGGCATTAAAACTGGTTTTTATATGGTTAATCAAGGACCCAAATGATGTGTTACAGACTCCTTTTCTTACTTTAATCCCCTTTTCTCAGCAAGACTTCTACTTTCTCAGGTTAACAATCTCAGTCAGTCAGTCAATCAATCCATCAATCTGCTACCCACCCAATCCCCACCCCCCACCCTTACCACCAACCACCACCAGCATTTCTCAGGAACATATTCTCAGAATTGGCTTCTTACTCATAAGGCTCTTTCTACATGATCTCAAGCTGGCCATCAGCATATTAGCATTATCACACTTACTTGTCCATGTTCACTTGTGGGGAAAAACAATCTGCTTTCCTATAGCTTAATTAAACACCTTTAACTGAGTCTCATTGACTCTTATTGACCTATTTTGGATCTCGTGCCCACGCGTCCATCTACTGCTGTGGCCAGGAAGCTAACATATGTTAAATGACTTAGGAAAATTGAGACTCTATCATGGAAACTGGGAGTGGGATCAATTCTATTCATCTATTGAACTAGGAAATTTAGAGTACTGTTAAGAAGATGGTAGGAGGAAATTAGTATTAGAGAAGCAAACATCAAATTCCTGTTGCCAAATGTGAAGAAATAAAAACTGTCTTGGGTCAATCCAGGATCTTGTCTCTGAAGATAGCACAAAGAAAGAGGACAAGTAGCTACTAATCACAAGGTCATCCTCACACATCAGGGGTAGTCCCCTACCTTCACTTTAAACAACTTTTCTTTAATTATTAAATTTGAGATTGAGTTCAACTATATAGAACTAATTTCTCACCTTGGAGACCATTTGAAATAAAATATAATTTTCTTGGTCTTAGAATCTTTGCTAAGATTCTTATTCTTATTCTTATTCTTATTAGCATCTTAAGATGCTAATCTTGCTTCTAACTCTCTGGTTAGAAGCCTTAGTGATCAGATAAAAATGCACTCATTTTAGATCATGTTCAATTGCCTACATCATGTGACCTTGTGAAAAGAAAACAAAAAAATCCCTGTTATTTAACACTGACATTGATTCTGGATGTGTGCCTCAGTGTTAAATGAAGAGAAAATGAGATATCTGGTATTTGTACATGAAGACACCTGTTTTATGACACCTGTCTGCCCTTAACTAGCCTTCTTATAATCTGATGGAGGAGGTAGATTTCCTAACGTGCAGAATTTCGAGCTAAATGCAGGCATGTTTAGACAATGGTTTTGAAACTAATCAAGCCAAATATATTACCTCTTATAACAAAAATCTTTTGGAACTTGGGCAGATATGATACATAACTGATTTGCTGTAACTGAAAAATAAGCAAACAAACATGACTATCTGGACAACTTTAACTTCTTCACTCACTTAATGTCAATACTATTTTGGGGTGCTTCTTCGTGCTAGGTATTGGCAATATAGAGATGAAACAGAAAAGATACCCATTCTCCACTGTAGCTTGATGATAGTATTTTATGACAATTCTAATTTATTAGGCAACTAATATTTCTCAAGACAGTGATAACTGTACATTCAATTCCTTTTTTTTTGCTTATTTGTGGTCAAATTGCTCATGTTAAGATTAAGGCCTCTGGACTGAAACTGTTTGATGTTGCAGTTCTTTTCATTCCACTAAATACATGAGACTCAATGTAAATTCCCTAATTTCTTAGTCATCTATTTTCTCTTTTGGAAAAAAACAAACAAACAAAAAACAAACAAAAAAAATGTTGAGTTTTGTGGGTTTTTTTGGTAAAAATTAAATAAGGTATAATGTAGGTAAAGAGTCAAGCAGAGTATATAGTGTAGCCTAAGTGCTCAATAAATGTTAGGTATTATTATCATTTTATTATATAGATACCATTTTCCAAAATTACTTGGCCACATAGAATGTCTAAATGTTAGACATTTATCCTCTTATAACTAAATATAAGATTAAGCTCAGAGTATCAAAAAATTAAGCTTATCCATCAGATTATCTGTAAGGTAGAATTTTTATAGAAGGATACTTTAAATACATTCAGTTTTTCAATTCCTCCTTACATTTTTTTGATGCCATCTAGATGGGCAGAGAATAACATACCTAGGCTACATCATCATACTGGTCATATCAAATTATTTTTGGTAACTGTACTATATGTAATTCCTCTTACCTTTATTTAGGGTCAGCGTAAGAAAAAAACAGTAATATAAGAAATAAAAATTGTCACTGTATTCCCTTTTGGAATGTTATCAGATATCATGTTCATTATACCTAAGTGTCCACTTTAGAGTGATTGTCAGGAAAGTTTTTGTCTCATTCCTACCATGGAAAATTGTGCTTTCCCCTAAACAACATGTGTATTTTTATACTGTGTGCCCTGCAATTTGTATGGCTGATGGTTTTTCCCTCTTTTGTGAGAAGTTAAGATCCACATATTTCATTCACCTTTAAGCAAATATACAGACCATGGACAGCAAATTATGGCTAATGAGGTGTAATGAATTTCCTGTTCTATCCCCAGTGCAGACAGCACTCATCAAATAACAGCACTACTGCCCATGGAATGTGGACTCAGAATCCTTCCCAACACAGCTCTCTAGGCAACTGCTTCTCATCAGTGAGGCTTGGAACAAGAAATGAAATTCAATCTGTCATTCTTAGAACAAAGCTATTTGCTTTTTAAACCTCATTTATGGTAATATTTTATATTTTATGGTTTCTTCCCCCTTCCATATATTATCATCACTTTGGACTTTTCTATTATCCTTCATATATTCACATGTATTTCAAATTCCATCTAGCGCAAATCAATCAAAACACACATACTCTATTCCTTTAAGAAGCTCCCAGTATTTTGGGGAGTAATATATGTAAATAGGCCAATTACTCAGAGTATGAATATTACTCTGAAAAAAGAAAGCATTGGGTAATTATATGGGTATTAGGGGAGGCATAAAACTCCATTTTTAATGGGTGTGGAGTTAGGAGAAAATGCTTAGTAAAGGAGTAATATGGGGAAATGCAAAAGATTCACTGGTTTTCTGCTCAGGTCTAATTCCTGACTCACTTTCCCCTTACTCCATCCAAAACTTACAGTCCTGAATTCTGTGAAGAAAGCAAGCAAGAAAGAAGAAATTTAAAAAGAGAGAAAGAAAGAGGAAGGAAGGAAGAAGGAAGGAAGAAGGAAGGAAGGAAGAAGGAAGGAAGGAAGGAAAGAAGGAAGGAAGGAGTTTTAGATGGCCACTACTGTTATAAGACATAATTCAGAATGGATTAAAGATACCCTAGATTGAGCTTCTAATATGACATAAGCCCCAACTAAAACTGCTGTTTCTCTGTGACTTTCAAAAAACAATTTCATGAGATAGCCAGATCCCCAATGTCCAATTGCCAATCATGTCTAATTCCAAAGCCAAGAAATAAAAGGCAGGCATCTGCCTTTCTATGCAATTTCTGCACTGAAATTTACTAAGTTTTCCTCTGCTTATTTCTAGGAATTTTGCATATGATTAAAAGGAAAAATATTCTAATGAAGCATAAGTGAACGGTACACTATATGCACGCAGAGCTTAGAATGCATTCACTACTCACTACCCAGCGTCTCCAATGTAAATCTCATTGGAACATAAGATCCCCGAGGAGGACTTAGCATGAGTCATATACTGCTGTATCTCCTTTCTTTAGAGTGGGGACTGGCAGATGATGTTGACTCAAAAAGCATTTGATAGTAAATATGTACCCATTAGGTAGTTTTGGCTGCAAGTTAAAGGAAACTCAATAGACAATAGCATAAAACTTCTGTAAACTGATCAGTTCAAATGGCTAGAAACACAGAGGTAGGAGGAGCTTTAAGACCGCCTTAACCTGTGGTCTCTAGATCGATTTTTCTTGATCTTGGCAAGGCCCTCTTCCGTGTGACCCTGTCTTACTCTGTCTAGTAGCAGGGCAAGGGATGATGCCAGAGGGAAAACATGGTATTCATTAGTATTGGCCAATAAATATCTCTGGTTTCTTTCCTGGAACATGTAGATTTGCACAACACTCCTCCCTTGAAATTAGATGTACTCCTGTGACTCACTTTTGGTAGTGAAACATGATTAGAAATAATGTAAGTTAGTCCTGGGTGTGGGCTCTAAGGCCTTTTGCTACTGCTACAGTGATGAGTATTGTTCTAGATCGTGACTGCTTTGCCAGCCCATGTGCTGTAGAGAGGATAGTGCTGAGGAATATCCCTATGCCAGATGTGATGGAAATTAATGTGATCAGTGTATAAACTTGTTATTTTAACAAGTACCGGTACCCTAAACTGTCCAGACCAATATAAGAGAAACCCATTCTGAAATGGTATCCCAGAAAACCAAGGGAGACCTTACTATGAATTCCCCCAAATCCTCTCCTTATAACTCTGGCGTGTATTCCCATTACTGAGTCAATCACTGCTAAGGCAGTTCACTGCTTTAATGCCAAACAAGCCAACCTCTAGATCTTGGATCCTTAATTCAAATTCCCTTAGGTCTCACCCTTAGGGATGTATAGGGCCATATACAATCCTGAATAAAACAGGATTTTGTTAAGTCAGGTTTGGGAAATTTCTACCTGAAAGTCAATGTGATCTTTTTGCCCTTCACTGGGTTTAAGAGGATGGTTAGGAGTATGCCTTCCTAAGTAGATTTGGTAGCAACCTCTTACTGCACATTTCCCATAATCTCAGCTGGACTATTCACAATAGAAAATCATCACTAACCATGTGTTTCTTCTTTACGGGGTTGGGGGGAGCTCTATCTCCCTCTTTTGGAACAACAGGGTAGAGAGGATAGAGGACTAACTGTAATTTCATTTATTTTTTATCTCTATGCTCCTACCCACTCACATTGTTATGTATATGCGGCATAGGTAAGAAATAACTACATAATTAATCCCTAGTTTCTGAGGAAGTCTAATTGTTTTTACTGAATACACCAGGAGGACCCTTAATGCAGAACACTGGAAAATGATGACAGCAGTCTCTGCAATAATGATTTGTAATTTTTAAATTATAATTTGTCTCATATGGACATCCTCCCAGCATTTTCTAACAACCATAACAACATATTCCCTACACATGAAAGCATTATTTGGTCCTCTGAGCATCATAGGTGAGTTAATTTACCCCGAGTTTCAACATTAGATTGAGTTACATGGGGGAGCAAGCAACTATGTACTTTATTCTAAATGTTTGGTCCTAAAATCTTTATCAGGTTGGTTAATAATCCCTGTGTTTATTGTTCTCAAGAACAAAGGAAAGTACATCCTATCAAGCTATGGCAAACACATCAGGGGGATCTAAAGACCTTTTTAAGTAAAATCATGTAGCATGATATAGTTAGAAACAAAGTTACCGGTTGCCTGAGTGGCTCAGTGGGTTAAGCTGCTGCCTTCAGCTCAAGTCATGATCTCAGGGTCCTGGGATCAAGTACCGCATTGGGCTGTCTGCACAGCAGGGAGCCTGCTTCCCTCTCTCTCGCTCTGCCTACTTGTGACCTCTATTTGTCAAATAAACAAATAAAATCTTTAAAAAAAAAAAAAAAGAAAGAAAGAAACAAAGTTACCCTGATACAGTTTACCTGGAGTCTGATTTATGATAAGTACCACCTCTACTCTGCACAGTGAATTCGATACTACTGCAAAAAGGCATGGAACTAAAACAAGATTGAAGTCCTCCATATCACTGACAATTCAGAGACTGCTGTGCTCTTGTTCCCTTTATCTTCCTTTTAAGCTAATGGAAAATCTTCTTAATATTGCCTGTTATACCACCCATGCATCTCCAGGACATTTGTTCATTTATTCATACGTGAATGCATTTCAGAGAGTAAGAGAAAAGAAGGAGAGGGAGTGTTTTGGTTATAAATGTAGTTAACTGGGTAAGTATTACTGTACCCAAATGTGTATATTAAGGTCTTTAGAAGTGTTATGTCTTAGATTATGTCTTTGAGTAATATCGCTCATTTTATTTTTCCAAGACGTATTCAAAACAGAGCAACAATTTCAAAAGACGCAAATACCTACAGCCAAGAAAATAATCCTTGTGCCAGGCATCACAGTCTATAAAAATTCAGGCCAGCATACAAACGATTCATTTCCTAATTCATTCCATTGCATGTCCCATAATAAGGAATACAGAGAGTCTTAATATCTGGGGAAAACAACAACAACAACAACAACCACCAAGAAACTTACCCTCTATGCTTAGAAACAAAGAATAGGAATGATTCAACAATTAAAAACACTGCAGCAATCATAATTGTATTAGAACCCTGGTGAACCGTAATTCAAGCAAAGAGAACCTTAAACTAAGCTAAGAACCAGGGGCGCCTGGGTGGCTCTTTGGGTTAAGCCGCTGCCTTCAGCTCAGATCATGATCCCAGGTCCTGGGTTCAAGCCCCACATCAGGCTTTCTGCTCAGCAGGGAGCCTGCTTCCTCCTCTCTCTCTGCCTGCCTCTCTGCCTACTTGTGATTTCTCTCTGTCAAATAAATAAATAAAATCTTAAAAAAAAAAAAAGTTTAAAAAAAAAAGAAAAAAACTAAGCTAAGAACCAGAAGAAACTCTTGAAGCCGTTAGTCAGTCTAATCTTCTGACAACACAGAAATCTCTTCTTCAACATCCATTTGTCAGCCGTCTTTTTACCTCAGCATATATATTTTCAGGAATGGGCACTTCTCAAGACTGTTCCATTTTCAAAGTCACAATCATTAGACCATTATTGATCAAGATTGAGGTGAAATCTTTCTTCCTCTAACTTGGCTACAGTTTTCATTCTAAAATGACAAAAGGATAAGTCTTCCCTTTCTTAAAATAATATGGCACTCTAGTTTTAAATTAAAAAGGAGGAAGAAGTCATAAAAATAGTAGATTATTTTTTACATTCAGTGATCAATATCCTTGAGTATCCTCTGTGAAATGTCCAAATTTCATCCAGATCCTCAGCCTCATATACTCACAAGCAGGAATGACAAACAAAAACTTATCATGTCACTTTTCCATTTAAAATCCTTCTAAAGGCTTTTATCTCATCTTATGATAATGTCTGAACTTCTTTACATGGCTTCTAAGGCTCTACAAGCTCTGGTTTCAGAACCTCCTCCAGCCTTCTCAATTCTCATGCCCACCTGGAAATCAACCATGTATACACACTAAACAAATTCCAAGACTTGGAAACCACAATGCTCACTCTTTCTCTCCCACTCTTGTTTTCACCTCTTGAGATTCTCATTGTTATCTCTGTCTATAACATCCTTTTATGCCTCTTGTTCTGCATCACTAATTCTGGTTTCATGTGAAATATCTCTCAGAAAACCTTCCCTGACAATCCAAATTTGGATTTGATTCCTCTCCCACAAGCTCTCACAGCAGCCAATAATCTCGTGACTATAGCCTGGTTACTATGCTGTATTTAAGTAACTCTCTAGAACTGGAAAATATATGAAAGCAATAATTTTAAAAGGGCCACACAAAACCAAATATCATTCTGACACTAGAAAAATATAATGACCATAAATCGATGTTCTTCTCCCTTAAGGCAAGAGTGAATTGGGTTGATAACAAAGAAAAGTTGTTTTCAACTCCCATACCTAGGGTGGCCTATTAAGTCACTCATGTTCCGTCTTCTAGGATAACATCACAAGAAAGGAATTGACAAAAAAGTAAATGAATGACCAAGAAATAGATGATTTGTCTTGTAAATCTTTTTTTTTTTTAAGATTTTATTTATTTATTTGACAGACGGAAGGCAGAGAGAGGAAGGGAAGCAGGCTCCCCGCTGAGCGGAGAGCCTGATGCGGGTCTTGATCCCAGGACCCAGGGATCATGACCTGAGCCGAAGGCAGAGGCTTTAACCCACTGAGCCACCCAGGCACCCCTGTCTTGTAAATGTTAAGGATATATCCAACTTTCCGTATCACCTACCCAGTGTGGACGTACAAAACAGTGAACCAAGAAGGAAGCCTGGAGTTGCATTTTATGTAATCAGTGCCGTAAATTATTGCCTGGCCCCACTGCACAAGGGCTGTTTCAACCTTGAGCGTGGCCTTTTGTTTGAATGTATCACCATATGTTCCCAAATTGCTGTGCAAAGACTGATTGTTCCACAGTCTCCTATTAATATTTTGCCTGGGCATAAGGTTTGCTTTTATTTATCTAAAATGTTCCAAATTGCCAAGTAATTTTTAAAGTAATTGTTAAATTTTGCAAGTAGAACGAGCTATTCTATGACTCATTTGCAGAGTCGAAATACATGAAAAGATCATGGTCTGAGTTACAATGGCATAGTAAGATATAGATGACAATTGTCACTTTTCTGCTAAAGGAGTTGAGACTGAAACCCAGGAAGAAGATGTGAAATATACTTTTTTTCCTTCTTTCCATTGCCTTACTGTTCATACTGAGCTCATTAGTCTTGAAATAACACAGTAGAATGATCTTTTAGGGAATTTAAATCACTTAAACAATACTCATTCTGGAGTTTCTGGAAAGGGTAGCATATGTCCCTAGTAAAACCTTTAATATTAATGACTTCAATTCATGCTTTGTTTTCTTCAAGGACAAAAACCAGTGTGACTCCAGAGCTCACCAGGTAAAGAGGGACTGAACTGGAGAGGAAGACTTCTTTCCCCTTCCCTGCATACCAGCCAGCCTGTCACACTTCATGCTAGTCTTCCCCAAAAAGTAGCACCCAATTGCCTATGATAGGCATGACCTAGGAAAATCATGCAACAGCCTACTAAGAGAAGCAACAACAGAGAAAAGAGAGCACAAACATGCTCTCTTGCTCGCTCACTCTCTCACACACAACACAATTTCACAACATCCTTTTGCCAAAATATGAGATCAGGACACAAGTTCTACATCATATTGTCACCACCTTTGATCCTGTATCATTCTCTCATAGTGCAGAAAATACTGTTCCCTTACTGGTCTCTCTCTACAGACTGTCCTCAGGGAATAGAAACTTGGTCTGGTTATTATGTTTCTAGTGCCTTCTGGTGACAGAATGGCACAGTGATTAAAAACACAAACTTGGGAATCAGATACACTTGGATATGAACCCTGGCTATATTGCTTAATAGCCATGTGATTGCAATTTTCCACTTTTGCAAGAGGGAAAAATAATAGTGCCTCACTCTTAGGGGTGCTATGATGATCAAATGACATTTTACATATAAAATGTGTAGCTCCGCACCTGACTCCTAGCTATTGCTCAATTAGAGATTAGCCATGATGATGATGAGAATGAGGATAATGATGATGAGCTACTGTGGCACATAAACAGTTTGGTGAATGCTACAGGATATTTTTATATTTCTCTATCCTCGAGAAGATGCGGACTCAGCCTATGTCTACACTGAGACTTTGAGAGTTTTCCTCTAGTACTCAAGATCAGACCTAGCAAGTATTAGAGCTTAAACTTAAACCAAGATCTGACTTTGCAGCCTGTGCTCAATGATCTGCCATATTGACACTATGGCTCTGTGGATGCTGGGAAAATGAGTGAATCTCTTATAAGGAAAAGCCCTCACTCTAGATCATTGTCTCACATCCTGGCACCTTTGCTTGGGGCAAGCCTATTTTACTGCCCAGTGCTAACCATGTGACCTTGAGCATAGTTAACCTCTGTTTCCCCAGCTATAAAATAGGCATCATGATAAAATAATGGTTATGTAAGGTTAAGAGGATTAAATCAGTAAATAAGCCTCAAATACCTAGAGCCTTGCCTGTCACAGAGTGAGCAGGCACAACATGCACTAATGTATTTTTGTTCATGTTATATTACTATTATTGTTACTTAAAGCACATAAGGAGTAATAGAAATCAACTTTCAGGTGACTTAAGTAAAGAGTGATACAGTTTTTCCTCAATAACAGACCTGGCTATGGGCAGCTCTTGGCCTTGGTCCTGTGGTCCAATGATACCCACAAAGACCAAGGTTCTTTCTTTTCATCCACTACGCTTAGCTTGCTGCTTTTTCCTTCTCTCAGTCTCAGAATAGCTGTTAGATATAACAGCAATTCACACTTACATTAAATCCAGGAAGAAAGGAGAGGAAGGAACCAGAGAGTTCATACAACTTATGAGTGTCCCTTTCATCAGAAAAGCAATTTTTTTTCAAAGCCCATTCTTTCACTTCCACAAGACAATTAACTTATGTTTCTTTGACCAAACTGTATCCCATAGCCTCCAAGGCAGGATGGAAGGGTTTTTAGTTTTTGAGGTTCCAAACTGGAGGTGGCCAAGAGAAATGGCCTCGGGAAGAGATGCACTGAGCAACAAACCCGCATGCCATTACCACACAGAGAAATTCACAACTCCTGAAATATGAAGTCTGTTGGTGAAAGTGCTGATGGTGAAAGTGCCATCAATATTCATTTGACTTCCAAGTTTTTATCTCAAAACCACTGAGTGAAATTCATGGCAATTCTATATAAATGAAATAAAGATAGTGTTCTGATTTGTAGCAACATGTTCAAGGCAACAGTGAATATTTCAGTGCTGCTCTGTCTGGGGGACTTATCTACACAGACAAGCTCTAAAGTCAGTTTTGGAAGACATCAACAATATGTGAAGCCCTGTGAATTGGTTCTCCTTGACACATGGACCCTGCCTGTGGGAAACTGATCATGAAACCCTCAAAGTTTATAGAGACTGAAGGCATTCCAGGAAGAATATCACCTGACTTGCTTACAAAATAATGTAAATTGCTATAGCAACAATAACTTAATAAAAGCATATGTTAAATTGGTTTGGGCTGATAATTTAGATTTAAATTTACTCTTTGTATGGTTAGTTCCACTCGAAGTACTCTTTAATTTGTGGATTTAAGAGTTCTATTGTTTTTGTCAAGGGAAACCCTCTTACACTATGGGTGGCAAAGCAAACTGATACAGGCACTTTGGAAACCAGTGTGGAGGTTCCTCAAAAAGTTAAGAATAGAGCTACCCTACAACCCAGCAATTGCACTACTAGATATTTATCCAAAGGATACAAACATGATTCAAAGGAGCACATGGACTCCAATGTTTATAGCAGCAATGTCCACAACTGCCAAAATATGGAAAGAGCCCAGATGTCCAATGACAGATGAATGGATAAAGAAGGTGTGGTATATACTAAATACCACCACTATATATGTACACACACACACACACACACACTTGGAATTATATGAATGTGTGTATGTATGTGTGTGTGTGTGTGTGTATTCCATTATATGTATAATGGAATATTACTGCATGTATAAAATCCAATATTATAACATTAGAACATGGAACATTACTCAGCCATCAAAAAAATGAAATCTTGCCATTTGCAATGACATAGATGGAACTAGAGTATTATGTTAAGTGAAATAAGTCCATCAGAAAAAGACAAGGACCATATAACCTCACTCATATGAGAAATTTAAGAAACAAAACAGAGACATAGGGGAAGGAATAGAAAAATAAAATAAGACAAAATCAGAGAGGGAGACAAACCATAAGAGACTCTTAACTATAGGAAACAAAGTGAGGGTTGCTGGAGGGGAGGTGGGTAGGAGGATGGGTAACTGGGTGATGGGTATTAAGGAGGGCACATGATGCAATGAGCCCTGGGTGTTATATGCAAGTGATGAATCACTAAACTCTACTTCTACTTAATAAATTACTCTACTTAATATATTACATGTCAATTGATTTTAAATTTTTTAAAAATCTTCTAATTTAAAATAACATACAGGGACACCTTCGGCTTAGGTCATGATCCTAGGGTCGTGGGATCGAGTCCTGCATCGGGCTCTTTGCTCAACAGGGAGTCTACTTCTCTCTCTGCCTCTGCCTGGCACTCTGCCTGCTTATGCACACTCTCTCTCTCTGACAAACAAATAAAATCTTTAAAAAATAAAATAAAATAACATAATAGTGTCCTAGGCAAATAGGTACTGAGGAAGACCTAAGTCTAACTCCTAGACACTCTCAAGACAATTACCTGGTAGGGGCGCCTGGGTGGCTCAGTAGGTTAAGGCCTCTGCCTTTGGCTCAGGTCATGATCCCAGAGTGCTGGATCAAGCCCCGCATCGGACTCTCTGCTCAGCAGGGAGCCTGCTTCCCCTTCTCTCTCTGCCTGCCTCTCTGCCTACTTGTGATCTGTCTGTCAAATAAATAAATAAAATCTTAAAAAAAAAAGACAGTTACCTGGTAAATATATATTTGACACTAAATTTTAACAACAAAAGCTAATTATAATATTTATAAATAGACATATCTTGAATGGCCACAATTATAGAGTAGATAGAAAATATTTTGGATTAATATGCGTAAGAAAAATTAACAACAAAAAGATGGATGAGAAAAATTAACTACACCATTATTTAATATATTTATCTGCACTGTGCTTATTTACTGACAGATTATGGTCTTTAATCTTTTAGAATATGTGTAAATGAACTGTTGATCAAGGAATGCCACAAATGCCTCTCAGTCCTTGGGGACAGGCCAATCTGGCTCTGAAATGTGGCTTAGCCACTTTCCAACTGTATCACTTTTCACAAATCACTTTTTAGCTTTTTTTCCTCACAAGTACAGTAAGAATAATAATTGCTCTCCCATTAGGTGTTCAAGAGGATTAAAAGATGGATAAACACATATGTAGATAAAAAGCCTTCACTAATGCTTGGCATGGAGAAGATCCTTAACACATCTCAGTGCCTTTCACATTTCCTCAGAAAACGCAGCAGAAATTTAGGTCACAAGTCTATATTTAACTATTATTCTAAATTTCTCTGTTGTGTCTAGGACATTTTTTTACTTTTTCTTTGTTACTGCCTGAGGGTATATCCTTTTCAAAAAAGCAGGAAGGGTCGCCCCAGGTGGGTGTTATATTTCCAACAAAAAGGATAGTAGGTAACATAGACTCTTAAAGCCATAATACCCGGATTCAATCCCTGATACTATTTCATACTCACAGGGTGACCTTGGTCAAACTATCTCTACCTGAGTTCCTCATTTGTTAGGAAGGATGGAAGGAAGGAAAGAAGGAAGGAAGGAAGGAAGGAAGGAAGGAAGGAAGGAAGGAAGGAAGGAAGGATGGATTTATGGATGGATGCATGTATGTATATGTATTTATTTACACAGAGAGAGAGAGAGACAGAGCGCAAGCATAAGAAGGGGGAGTGGCAGGCAGAGGGAAGGGAAAGCAGGCTCTCTGCCAAGCAGAAAAGCCTGATATGGGACTCAATCCCTGGACCCTGGGATCATAACCTGAGCTGAAGGCAGATGCTTAACCAACTGAGTCACCCAGGTGCCCTGTTAAGAAGGCTTTAAAAAGTACTTTCTTCGTAGAGTTTTCAGAGTGGTAGACACATCTGTAATGGTTAACTTTAGGTGTCAACGTGGAGTATGTATTTAGATGACATCAACATCTAAATTAGTCAACTCTGGGTAAAGCAGATGGCCCTCCATAATATAGGTGGGCCTTATCCAATCAGTTGAAGGTCTGAATAAAACAAGGAGACCAGTCTCTCAAGCAAGAGAAATTCTCCAGCAGACCACTTTCAAACTTCACCTGCAACAGCAGCTCTCCTGGCTTCCAGCATACTAACGCCCAATAATGCAGATTTTGACTTGTTAATCTCCACAATCTTGAAAGAGCCACTTTGAGCAAACCAATCCATCAATGTTATTGGTTCTGTTTTTCTGAATAACCCTGACTAATATAACACCATAGAGGCATTCCCATGACCTCTGCCTCCTATCTTTGTGTAATCTACTCTGTTTAAGTGTGAGCAGAGTGTAAGCTTCTAACCCATGTAATTTGGCAAAATAATGGGATATCACCCTCCTGATTGTATTATGCTACAAGTCAAAGGTGAAATTTTTCAAATATGATTCAAGTCCCTAATTAATCAGGTTTAAGTTATGGAAAGAGAGATGACCTGGGTTTGGCCTAATATAATAACGTGAGCCCTTAAAAAAATGACCTAGGCCTTCTCCAAAGTGAAGCTAGAAGCAATAATCTCTTTCTATCTCATGTGTTGTTAGCTTCAAAGAGGCGAGCTACTATTAATCCTATGGCCTAAAGGGAATATAATCTGTCAAAAACCTGAGGGAACTTAGAAAAAGATCTCCTTCTTTTTTTGAGTCTTCAAATGAGAATTATGTCCTACCAGCACCTGAACCTCGGCCTTTTAAGATCCTGCAGGGGATCCTGCTAATCTGTGCATGGCCTGCTGATCCCTGCCAAGTGTGAAAGGATAAAAGTATGCTCTAAGTTTGCTGTAATTTTTTAAGCAGCAATAGAAAATTAATACACTTGTCCTTATTAAGGAGAATAAACTGCTAGCAATTTTTAAATATCCCTGCAACTTTGGTCTCTACTGGTTTAGTGGCTTTAATTCAGAAACGTTTGGGTCAACACAACATACTGAACTCCTAAGTGAAGGCAAAGGAAACAAAGAATGGAAAATGGAAGAAAGAAGTTTAAAAATACAACCCAGGTAACCAATTCAGGAATAAGGAAGAACTCTAATAGTTTCATGTATTATTGTTTTTGCTTTGATATTAACATATTTGCATCTGTCTTTTGTTGTTATAACCAAATACCACAGACCAGATAGTTTATAAACAACATAAATTTACTTCTCAGGGTTCTGGAGGCTAGGAAGTACAGCATCATGGCTCCAGCAGATTCTCTATGGGGGCTGGTAAAATCTGGCTTTCTTTCCACAGTGGCATCTTTTTGCTGTGTCTTCACATGGGAGAAGGAACAAGGGATTTATCTGGAGCCTCTCTTATAAAAGCACTAATCCCACTCACGATGACATCTTCATGTCCTAATCACTTCCCAAAGTCTTCACTTCCTAATGCCATCACAATGGGCATTTGGATTTCAACATGTGAATTTTGGGAGTGGAACACAAATTTTCAAACCATAGTAGCATACAGTTATCAATTCTTTTTCTCTTTTCCCTCTAAATCCCTTACTACCTGATATAAGAATATCAATTTTGCTTCACTGCACATCTCAGTATGTAAGTAAGAGCAGGCCTTCAACTCCACTGGGGAAGGAATCAGTACTATCTGAGATGGACCGAGTCCATAAAGTCTATGACTCCTCCTTTAGGGAGACATTTGTTTGTCTTCAGTTTTATATAAAATACATACAGTTGTATTGGGGGATAATGCGAACATATTAGGCAGAAGCAGGATGTATTTTTATCTGGCTCCTAAATATGGGCAAAGAGGGAGGATATACATGCTGACCTGACAAAGGGCACTGAACCAGAATGTATGCTATCAACATGTCTCCACCACCAGCGACCCCTTATAAGAATAGAAAATAGATTTCAAAGAATCCCCTTTGCCACGCAATCCCAATTTAGAACTTTTCAGTTAAAG
The DNA here is from genome assembly GCF_902655055.1 of Lutra lutra. Classification (NCBI taxonomy): domain Eukaryota; kingdom Metazoa; phylum Chordata; class Mammalia; order Carnivora; family Mustelidae; genus Lutra; species Lutra lutra. Next base: position 83,068,267 of record NC_062282.1, on the reverse strand, counting down.
TTCATGTGTTCTTTGGAATGCAAAGTGAAACAGGAGATGGCCTCCTTTGGCTCCCCTTCACAGTCATGGTGCAATGCAGATTTCTTCATGACTGGTGACTTTGTTCCCCAAATCCAGCGCTTCAGGCTGTGTACTTTTTTCTCTAATCCTTCGGATGTAGTCTTCCCTGTCTTCACTCTCCCAGACTTGTCCACACTTTTAGGAGTCTTAGTTAGTTATTAACCCCCTTAGTCCATAAACTTGTAGTGTCTTTTTGTTGTTGTTGATCAGGTTCAGAGTGATACCATTTGTCAAGCATATTAGATGCTGTAGCAGTGTTACCTTAATATTTTTAAGCCTCATATAATGGGTAAGTGCAACTTGCATTAAATTTGTTCCTAAGAACTTTGTTACTTTATTCAGTAAGACACTAAGCCACATACAAATAAGGGGCCTTCTTTTCTATTAGAAGCCGAATAATTAAATAAAGTCATGATTCACTATAGCTCCTGACAATATTATTTTTGTATAGGACTATAATGGAATGTCATCTACAAAGAAAGCAGACACTTTGAGTGATGGCTAAAGATTTGTCAAATGGAAGTTTTTGTTCTGTGATAAATCACTTTGGAACATGAGAAAAGTTTGGGCTCATTTATTTTATTCAAGACAAGTTAACTCAGTAAGAAGAGAGCTTAAGGCCAGAAAGCATATCTTCAATTGGTCAAATATATCAGGGGCCCTTGGAAAATTCTTCCTCAGCAGGTAAGGCCCTCAATATTTGTCACAGACCAGTGCTTCCTCCACTTATCTCCAGGCAGTCTTGATGAGTTGTTACTTGGAGGGCAGAATATTGCACAGTTCCATTTGCTATACAATAACTTAAATAAGCTACACTAAGGGTATGGGGAGAAAATATAAGGTATCTTCCTACCTTGCTTTGGGATGGATTTACTTATTTATTTATTTGGTAATATTACTATTGTAATGTTAACAATATTAATATTATTAATATTGCTATTAGAAAATGAAGGTGTTCTGTTTCTGAGGACCCCAAACCAGAAAAGGAAATCTAAATCTGAATGCCATTACTGAATTACTGCAGATTTTAAAAAATGAAAAGGCACTCTACACCTTAAGAAAAAACTTAGTAAGCAGATCATTCTCACTGAGCTTAGCAGTAAATAATATTACTTTTGTGCATGCCTCGTAAGCTATATAGAATCCCAGTGCTTATACTTTTGAAACAACGTAATGAAAGAAACCTCACCACTGAAGAAAACAACAAGCTGAAACATAATAAATAAACACAACATAATTTCTGAACACTATTTAGTATCAAACCAAACTTGGCCTTAACAGCATTATACATTTCCTGACTTGTTAATTTTAGCCATGCTGACTGGTATGAGGTGATATCTCATTGTGGTTTTGATTTGTATTTCCCTGATGCCGAGTGATGTGGAGCACTTTTTCATGTGTCTGTTGGCCATCTGGATGCCTTCTTTGCAGAAATGTCTGTTCATGTCTTCTGCCCATTTCTTGATTGGATTATTTGTTCTTTGGGTGTTGAGTTTGCTAAGTTCTTTATAGATTTTGGACACTAGCCCTTTATCTGATATGTCATTTGCAAATATCTTCTCCCATTCTGTCAGTTGTCTTTTGGTTTTGTTAACTGTTTCCTTTGCTGTGCAAAAGCTTTTGATCTTGATAAAATCCCAATAGTTCATTTTTGCCCTTGCTTCCCTTGCCTTTGGCGATGTTCCTAGGAAGATGTTGCTGCAGCTGAGGTCGAAGAGGTTGGTAACAGTGCAACAGACATAAGTTCACAGACCATTGAGTTAACACAGTCCGTTCAACCACCATCTAAATCAAAACAAAATGTCAGAAGGATCCAAAATCTTCCCTCACTTTCCTTCCCACCAACTCTAATACCCATGAACTCCCTTAAAAGTAACTATTATCTTGACTTCTAATACTATAGATTGACCATACATGGAACAATAGACTATGTGATCTTTGTCTGACTCATTTGTCAGTATTATATTAATAGGATTTGTCCTATTTTTTTGTTTAGTTCATTTGTAAACTGCTGTAAGTATTCCATTGTATAAACATATTACATATTATTTATACATTTTAATGCTTATGGGGAAATGGGTTGTTTCTAATTTAGAGCTATTATAAATAGTATCCCTGTCCTAAACCATTATAACATTTAGTACCAGAATGTTGGGCACACCTGAATATATTACAAGTCATGTGAATTTTTGTTTTGAGGGCTCAATTCATACAAGAGGAAGAGTTTCTCAGTGTCCCTCAAAAGGCCATATGTCCCTCAGAAACTCCACAAAGGAGTTACAATTTTCCAGTCATTGCCTTCATTTTCCGGTTTGTTAGCAAAAACAAGAACAATCCCAATGGTCCGGTTGGTAAGTAATTTTAAAAATATGGCCTCAGAAGGAGAAAACTGGACAAATTATATTGCTTTGTTCATGATACAATCTCATCAAAGATCACTAGTCAACACAAGGCCCTTTTTTATTTATTCATTTATTTATCCACAACTGTCTATTTCAACAATGTGCTAGGCACCTGTGAAACTACCTCTAACATAAAAGTTAGAATATTGGCAATAACTTACATCTACCTGTAAGTCCTACCCCAAGTCAACTGAAACCCTACGTGTACTAACTACTCTCTGAAATCCTATGTGCATCACCCTGATTACTTTTTCATGAAATTTCATCTATACATGGGCTCCAAAATAATGTTTTTAATGTATTATAACAATGTACAGGATACACTTGTATTTCAGAACTTACATTTTCATTAAATATGATTTTCAAAGACTTCTACTTCTGGCCATTATGTAGTAACTGGTACTGGACCAGTTCTTTTGCTAGGTATATCTGAAACTGATCAAAATATTTGAGGTAACTATTTTTGGACATTGGACAACAGCCATACATGATAGTAATCCGTGAGACAAGATAAATTCTTAAGGCAAACTCCTCTTATATTCCAGTTTTCTGAACAGGGACAACTTCCTGAATATTGAAGAGGGAGACTAAGAACAAGTAGAGCACAGTGCTTGCACTGGGTCGACAGGGAGAGTAGAGAGCGGGGTTCTAGGCTGTCAACATGTCTGAAAACTGGGGGCAGGGCATTTAGGAGAAAGTTGCATGGAGTGAAGAATATGCCAGCCAGAAGAAACGAACAGACACTTCCTCAATGAAAACATACAAATGGCTAACGGACACATGAAAAAATGTTCTGCATCATAAGCCATGAGGGAAATTCAAATAAAAACCACATTGAGATACCACCTTACACTAGTTAGAATGGCAAAGATTAACAAGGCAAGAAACAACAAGTGTTGGAGAGAATGCGGAGAAAGGGGAATCCTCTTACACTGTTGGTAGGAATGCAAGTTAGTACAGCTGTTTTGGAAAATAGTACGGAGGTTCCTCAAAAAATTAAATATAGTTACTTTATGACCTGGCAATTTCACTAATGGGTATTTACCCCAAAGATAAAAAATGTAATGAAAAGAAGGGCTGTATATACCCCAGTGTTCATAGCAGCCATGTCCACAATAGCCAAACTGTGGAAGGAGCTGAGATGCCCTTTAACAGACAAATGGATAAAGAAGGTGTGGTCCATATACACAATGGAATATTACTCAGCCATCAGAAAGAATGAATACCCAACTTTTGCATCAACATAGAGGGGACTGGAGGAGATTCTGCTGAGTGAAATAAGTCAAGCAGAGAAAGTCAATTATTATATGGTTTCACTTACTTGTGGAATATAAGGAGTAACATGGAGGATATCAGGAGAAGGAAAGGAAAAGTGAAGGAGTGGAAATTGGAGGGGGAGATGAATCATGAGAGACTATGAACTTTAAGAAACAAACTGAGAATTTTAGAGAGGAGGGGGGTAAGGGGATGGGTGAGCCTGGTGATGGGTATTAAGGAGGGTACATATTGCATGGAGCACTGCATGTTATACATAAACAATGAATCTTGGAACACTACATCAAAAACTAATGATATATTGTATCGTGACTAACATCACACACACACACACACACACACACACACACACACACACACACAAAGAATACAGCAGCCATCTACCTGAGACAAATAGACCACCTATTAGAACTAAGGACCATCAGATATGGACCCTCAACTCTATGGTCAAATAATCTTACACAAAGCAGGAAAAAACATACAGTGGAAAAAAAGACAGTCTCTTCAATAAATGGTGCTAGGAAAATTAGACAGCTATGTATAGAAGAATGAAACTTGAGCATTCTCTTACACCATACACAAAGATAAACTCGAAATGGATAAAAGACCTCAATGTGAGGCAGAAATATATCAAAATCCTAAAGGAGAACATAGGCAGTAACTTCTTCAACATTGGCCACAACAACTTCTTTTGAGACATGTCCCCAAAGGCAAAGGAAACAAAAGCAAAAATGAACTTTTGGGACTTCATCAAGATCAAAAGCTTCTGCACAGCAAAGGAATTAGTCAACAAAACAAAGAGACAACCCACGGGATAGGAGAAGATATTATCAAATGACACTACAGATAAAGGGCTGATATCCAAGATCTATAAAGAACTCCTCAAACTCAACACAAAACAGATATTCACGTCAAAAAATTGTCAAAAGACATGAACAGACACTTCTCCAAAGAAGACATACCAATAACTGACACATGAAAAAATGTTCATTATCATTAGCCATCAAGGAGATTAAAATCAAAACTGCATTGAGATACCACCTTATACCAGTTAGAATGGCCAAAATCAACAAGACAGTAAACAACAAGTGTTGGAGAGGATGTGGAGAAAGGGGAGCCTTCTTACACTGTTGGTGGGAATGCAAGTTGGTGCAGCCACATTGGAAAACAATGTGGAGATTCCTTAAGAAATTAAAAATAGAGCTACCCTATGACTCTCCAATTGCACTACTGGGTATTTACCCGAAAGATAGAGAGGTAGTGAAAAGAAGGGCCATCTGTACCTCATTGTTCATAGCAGCAATGGCCACAGTCACCAAACTGTGGAAAGAGCCAAGATGCCCTTCAACAGATGAATGGATTAAGAAGATATGGTCCACATATACAAGGGAGTATTATGCCTCCATCGGAAAGGATTAATACCTAACTTTTGCATCAACATGGACGGGACTGGAGGATATTATGCTGAGTGAAATAAGTCAATCAGAGAGAGTCCATTATCATATGGTTTCACTTCCTTGTGGCGCATAAGGAATAACACGGAGGACATTGGGAGATGGAGAGGAGAAGTTAGTTGGGAGAAATCAGAGGGGGAGACAAACCAAGAGAGACTGTGGACTCTGAGAAACAAACTATGGGTTTTGGAGGGGGGGTAGTGGGGGGTTGGGTAAGCCTGGTGGTGGGTATTAAGGAGGGCACGTATTGCATGGAACACTGGGCGTGGTGCATAAACAATGAATTCTGGAACACTGAAAATTTAATTTAATTAAAAAAAAAAAAAAAAAGAAAGAACTAAGGGCCATACCCTAGAGAGAGGTCTACTATAGACCTGTACTAACACAGACTTATTAAGCCTTATTAAGAATGTCATGAGAGGAAAAAAAAAATGTCAGGAAGACAGAACTGGGAGTCCAGTCTTTCCAAGTTTGAAGTATCTGGTAGATAACCTGGAGACATCAGGATATTTAGGTTAAGTACTTACAAGATAATTGGAGTAATGAAAGATACCAGAGTCCTAGTATTTCTCACATACATAGTTCATTTAAGGATATCTTAATCAGAGGGTTGATATAATGTATACTTGTTCCCCTGTTCCATTATCCATTAGCATTATTCTAGTAGCAATATTCCAATGTCCTTTTGAATTGATTCAAATTTGTTGAAAATTGTTGCAATTTTATGGGATTACCAAACAAGATATCCTCCCCACCCCTACAGAAATGACTGGCATCTCACCTAGGTGAGCTTAGTTGGATTCTCTGTCTCCCAAAACCATTAATCTTAAGTGAAGTAATATAAGTACAGAAAATAATCAGTTAATTCATGCCAACAAAGTAATCCATTATTTCTTACAGCATATGTTCTCAAAAGTGACCTAATTATTCTATTCTGTTTTAATTACAGAATCTGGTTCTTTAACTTTTTGTTTCTTCTTAAGATACACTAAATCTTTACAGTAAGTTTATGTTTCATTAAAAAAAAAGAAACTGGGGCGCCTGGGTGGCTCAGTGGGTTAAAGCTTCTGCCTTCGGCTCAGGTCATGATCCCAGGGTCCTGGGATCGAGCCCCGCATCGGGCTCTCTGCTCAGCAGGGAGCCTGCTTTCTCCTCTCTCTCTGCCGGCTTCTCTGTGATTTCCATCTGTCAAATAAGTAAATAAAATCTTAAAAAAAAAAAAAGAAAGAAACTGTTCTTATGCAGCACTGACTTCTTTTCTGTTGCTTATAGTCAAAGAACTCTAATTAGAAGTGACTGGAAAATTCCTCAGAGTTCATTATCAAACATCCCACCATCATGAGTTGTTTTCAGCACCCACTCTACAGGATTAAAGGCCCTAGTCCCCCATCTGTTTGAGTTCCAAGTTAATGTGTGAGGCACTCTGTATGTGATAGGACTGGGATTTATTCCAGCTGAACATAAGAGAGAAGCTGCTTCAGATGATCCTAAAGTCTCTTGGCAACTTTTTCCCCCCAGGGGTAGAATTTAATGATTCATCAGTTACATAAAACACCCAGTGCTCATTCTATCAAGTCCCCTCCTTAATGCCCATCTCCCAGTTACCCTAATCCCCTACCCATCTCCTCTCCAGCAACCTTGTTTCCTAGAGTTCAGCATTCTTATGGTTTGTCTTCCTCTGTTTTAATGTTATTTTTCCTTCTCTTCCCCATGTTCATCTTTTTCTTTTTTAGATTCCACATATTAGTGAAATCATATGGTATTTGTCTTTGACTTATTTCACTTAGCATAGTACCCTCTAGTTGCATTTACATCACTGCAAATGGCAAGATATCTTTTTTTTTTTTTTAAAGATTTTGTTTATCTATTTGACAGACAGAGATCACAAGTAGGCAGAGAGGCAGGCAGAGAGAGAGGAGGAAGCAGGCTCCCTGCTGAGCAGAGAGCCCGATGTGGGGCTCGATCCCAGGACTCTGAGATCATGACCCGAGCCGAAGGCAGAGGCTTTAACCCACTGAGCCACCCAGGCGCCCCGATATCTTTCTTTTTAATGGCTGAGTAATATTCCATCACATATGCATGTGTGTACACACACACACACACACACACACACACCATCTTCTTTATTCATTCCTCAGTCAATGAACATCTGGGGTCTTTCCATATTTTCACTATTGTGGACTTTTCTTGGCAACTAATTCTATTCTCTTCCTTCAATTTGCCTTTGGCCAAGCTTGGTTTAAGCTCCTCAGTCTGGTCCTGCCTCAGCAAGTACATTATGTAACTATGGCAGTGGGTGTAGACATTGACTACACATATTTTCAAAGGTAAATGAACAGATTTACTGTGTTACTTAGGCATTTTTCATTCATAGTCTAAAAGTAAAACCCGTCTACCAAAGCCTCCAGATTAGAAAATACATTTTTACCAGTACTAATTTAGACTAAGCAGTAACAAGATAACAGAATCAATCTTTGTTGTCTGCCTGGAGGAGGGATTTTTCAATAATATGGACAATCTGGGGCTCCAGAAATGGGGTGAATGAGGACAGCCAGCGAAGGGGTATTTAGCATAGGCACAAGCCAAACTCCTGGTATGGGCTATTAAGAGAATGTTTACAGAAAATGGGGAAATGTTCTTACCCTTTGTGCTACTTTCCCCAGAGCAGAATTTGCTGATCCTTAGTTACATATATTTACTGCTTCCTTTCAAAGTTTTACAGTATATAGTAGTCATATTTTCTTTCTATCTATCTATCACCTAGCTATCTGAAAGAGGAAGGAAGTATACTTTCTCATCAAAGAGTCTGTCAGCATTTCCATACGGTATATGTTCTCCTCCATTAGACAGAAAAACATCCTATCTTTTGGATGAGCACAGAGACCTGCCATATTTGGCTTAAAAACAACTGGCACAATCTATAAGGATTATTTCTTTCTGTGAGGGAGAAAAACCATCACAGGAAAGTCTCAGATTCTATTTAGAGGCTTATCCTATATGTCTCCCAGATATGAGGGCTGCCTATGGTGACTGTGGTTTACAAAATATATATATGCTCTCATACTTTCTCTTTTATTTAATATCTGTGAAAGAATGTTCTCTACAGTGTCTGGCTCTTATTATTTGTATTCCGAGTTAGAATATTAACACATAATCTATTGGAAATATTTGGTGCAGTTCAGAAGAGTTGTTCACACAGAGTTCTGTCCAACCACTATGGCTGATGGGACCTGGCTATGTCCCATTTAATGTAATTCATACAGACTGGGTCAATGAAATCTAAAGGATCCAAATGTTGGAGGTAATAGTTTCAACAATTCACAAAGTTTCCAGGTAAAGAGAACCTGGTGTTACTTGACATCTACTTTTATCAAAGTTACTGAAGATTGCCTAGTCTTCCACTTCAGATTCCTTCTGTGTATAAATGAGTTACAGATAAAACATGTCTTTCCATAACTGAGCTGGAGTATTTTAACACAAAAATTCTACTGAAGCTTCATTCTTTTTTTTTTTTTTAAAGATTTTATTTTTATTTATTTGGCAGAGAGAGAGACACAGAGAGAGAGAGGAAACACAGGCAGGGGTAGTGGGAGATGGAGAGCAGGCTTCCCACCAAGCAGGGAGCCTGATGAGGGGCTTGATTCCAGGACACTGGGATCATGACTTGAGCTGAAGGCAGACACTTAATGACTGAGCCACCCAGGTGCTCCCTGAGGCTTCATTCTTAGAAGTCTACTGTACCTGTTATGTTCTGAGAGAATACACATGACTTTTCTCAAGTATGAAGCTGGAAAGTTAACAAAATTTTAAAATCTAGACCAGTTATTAAAACATCTTTTTCAGTAAATCAACTTTTTAATAATAATTCACTAAAGTGGTATGCCTGTGGAAGAGATGTTCATATGTCCGTGTTCCAAGGAGGTCAAGTTAATCCGCATACACAGGACCATATGTTTCATCACTGTTTTTTTATGAGTCATATTTTAGGAAAGTTCTCTGCCTTCTGCAAAAGCAACTTTTGACTTCCTGTAATTGGAGTTTATATCATTCCACAAGCTTCGAGTAAAGTGACTTACTGAAAATATTACCTTGATTATTTACTGTTATCACAGTAATATTTTATCATCAAGGTACTATTCATTTATTTTGGCTAAGAGGAACATTTGTCAGATAGACTGTCTAGATGACTACCTTTATTACCTTACTTCTATTTGTATACTTGAAAACAACCCAAGAATTTTTTACATAATTGGAAAAAGGTCTAAAAATTACAAACATTTTTTTAGTTTCAGTATTTTTTTTTCTGGCTAATTCTGATATATCACAAGGTGACTATAACTAATAAATCAACTTAGACCAATCCAATTACCAACAAATCTACCCAATAGGGATATTTAATGACAAAGTCAATGAGGGTGTATTTGCTTGTTAGAATACTATGTACAGATGGATATGATGCTCATGAAAATACTATCTAATGTTTTAAACATGCAGTATGCATTATTTACTATTCTACATGCCTTTAAATTTACTTAATCCTTCATAAACCTTATTATTATCTCAATTTTGGAAATGAGGATAGATAGCATTATTACTCTAATTTCATAAAGAATACTGAGAGAGAGAAATTAAGGAACTTGCCCAAGATCTCACAACAAGTAACAGGTAGAGACAGGCGCTGAACCCAGAGAATCTAACCCCTAAATCTGCACTCTTGCATTCTCATCACCATTCATGTTCTATCCGAGACAATGTCTGCGATGTAGTACAAACCAGAGCAGTCCATCTGCTCATCAAGTGCATGGACCGCTCATCACGGTGGCTGAAAGACTGTAAAGAATCGTTAGGAGCAAATGTGTGGGATTAAGTCTTTTGCTTCACTGTCAACATAATTTTCTATAGAATAAGGCGTGGCTTTTATTTAAAAAGAAGGAAAGTAAAACTAAACTAGCCTAAGAGGTAGAACTCAAATATAGCACAGATACTCTAATATCTCTTCCCTATGGGTAAGAGCTCAGAGTATCCCAGCTCCCAGAGTATTAGTTACCTATAAGAAATGACTAGATTAGCCATCTCTACTCCGTATTCCTAGAGCACATGTCTACTTTAAGATAACTGTACCTCTGAAATGCTTACTATTTCATCTCAACAGTATCAGAAACTTCTGTGATGAATTGACTCAATCTGGGAGGGAGTGTTTGGGAAGATACCTCTGTCTAATAGGAAGATAAATGTTTGGTTGCTTTACAAAAAAAAAATCTCTGGTGCCAAATGTTTCCAAATACCTTTCCTCTGCTGAACAGAGGTGGTTCAACAGAGAAGGTGACCTGTTTTCTTTGCTGGAATTGTTTTTATATTCCCAGAAAATCATTATGATGAGTCAATATAGAGTAAAGCTATCAAAAAATCTCATGGAGATGTTTGAAACTGTATTTTTCAGTTTATTAGAATTAGTGTTTCCTTTAAGGTAACAGTGAGAAGAGATTAAGGCCAGTGTATCTCTTAATAAATTGCATCCTAAATGAAAACCTGTATCTCTTTTTCTCCCTGTCTCCAAGGAATCAGTAATCATCCCTGGACATCAAATTCTATGGTTCAAAACAGGTCTGTGGATTTCCAGAACTGTTCTTTGCCTAACTAAAACCTGGGGTCAAGGCAGCCCATCCCTCCAGTGTTCCCCCACACTCTCCAAATACTTGTCTTCTCTTTCGTTTCTTTTTTCCCCCCTTGGAGATTGATTAATTATTTATTTATTTATTTATTTATTTGACAGAGAGAGAGAGAGAGAGAAAGTGAGAGCATGAGAGGGAACACAAACAGAAGGAGTGGGAGAGGGAGAAGCAGGCCTTGATCCCAGGACCTGAGCCAAATGCAGACATCTAAGGACTGAGCCACCCAGGCGCCCCTGAGCTTTTGTTTCTGAATTATTCCCAAATCAAAAATTCCAATCACATCAGCAAAGTCTTCCTTTTTTACTGGAAAAACCTGACATTTTAGGGGCATCTTAAAGCAAATAATAATAATAATAATAATAATATGAATTGTCCTTTTCCTTAGCTTTCACACTTGATTTTTCTGTGTACTTTTATATTTTTCAATTTAATTTAATTGCAATATAAATCCCAGTGAACTTTAAAATGACATTAGGCATATACATGAAATATATGTCATTCTGCAAAACTTGCTTCCCAGAATGGTTCTTTCAACCAGAAGGGAATATCTGAAATCTTCTTAAGCATATTTAATGCATATTTATGAAGGTATTTAATTAAGATTCTGCTCATACTTATCCTATCTACTGAAAACATTAATAAATTTCTATCTACACATCCATTTTTAATAAGTGTCTATCAGCATTTATATAAGCATCTATATAAAAGATGTTAAGTGTTTTACCTCAATTTATTAAGGTATTCAAAAACTATAGAAAAATGTTTTAAATTTATTTCTATTTTTCTCTCTGCACTAAAATGACTTTAAAAAAAATAAATCCGTTCAAATTCTTTCTCTGTATTCCTAACAATCTCACTAAATCATGAGATCTTAGAATGCCGGGCCTACCACTTCTTACCAAATTTCTGCTCCAGATTTCCAAATTTCTATAGTCAATGTTGGCAGTTTTTTAAAAAGTAATAGACACTGTTTGGTAACTTGGGGAATAATCACTATAGCTCATAGAACAGAAAAACCATCGCTGAGGTTGGCAATGAGATGATAATGTTGGAGGAGAGACTATGTATATGGTAATTAAGAGAGAAATTTTTGCACTCAGACAGATGAGACTTAAATCCTACCTCCCATCCCTCACTAGCCATGTCCATGGGCAAATGGGTAGATTTCTGTGATCTTTGGTTTCCTCACCTATAAAATTTAAGTAAGAACATCACCTACTTCATACAGTCTTAAGAAAAATCCATTGACATGATGTTTGAACAAGAGTTATCACAGTATTTGGCACACTTAATAAATACTAATTAATGTTATTTTAGCTGCTGTTATTATTAGATTAGCTATTTGAATTAGTCAGCTATCAGATAATTCATGCTGCTAAATACCCTATTTTTGTATTTGTTTATTGTTAAAATCATCCTTTTTATTAACACATAACTCGAACACTGTAGAAATGTTGTAAATAAAGACAAGCAAAATCAACCACTCCAAGATCACTGGTGATAATATTTTCAGCTCCTATCTTTCTAGAATTTCTCTATTTAAGCTTGCTCATCTACACATACATTTTTTTAAACTAATATGAGATCGTAATGTATATAGTGCTCCATAATCTCTTTTAGGCACATACACAAAATACATTCCATTCTGCAAAACTTCTTTCCCATTTTAGTAAATTGTAATCTCTCTGATACCTAGATCACACTGTTTCTCCCTACTGAACTCTTTATAGCGTGTTTGTTATCTACATCAGTATTTAATCCAAGGCCATACTTGCATCTGGTTATATTCCCAACCTCTCCCAAATCAAGTACAATCTTCTTTTCCCCTTCTTTTTTAAGTGACCTTAACTAGTTGCAATAATCAGATAACAATTTGATTTTTTTTCCTACCATTTTCTCATTTTTAAGGGCATATGATTTAGTAGCCATGGTCTCAAAAGTTTATGTAATAGAAAGAGAAGATAGCATGGTCTCCATCTACCTTTCTGAAACAAGGTATTCTTTTCCAATTCTTTTTAATATATTATAATAGGTAATATTTGACTGGATAAATCTTAGATGATTTTGAAAAGTGTTTTTAGTGGACACACAACGTTACAGTGGTTTCAGGGTTACAACATAGTGATTCAACAAGTTTATACATGATCTTATGCTCATCACGAGTATAGCTGCCATTTGTCACCTATAACACCACTGACTGTATATACCCTATGTACCTTTTATTCCCACGATTTATTCCATAACTGGAATCCTGTACCTCCTACCCGCCTTCACCCACTGTGCCCATTCTCTACTCCCTCCCCTATAGCAACCATCAGTTTGTTCTCTGTGTTTATAGGACTGATTCTGCTTTTTGTTGCCCATTTATTCTTTATTTTGTTTTTTAGATCATTTTACTTGGTATGCAATAAATTCAGAGTCCTGGATATGATAGGGGTTTTGCTCAGTCTTAACTAGAAAAATTTTCACCACATCTTATAAATGCTAATACTTCAGTATTTTGCACAAATCTCTCCTGATCCTGACATTTCAGTCCCTCTGACACTAATGTGCGAGGCAAAAGTTTAAATTTATTGGGGCACCCAGGTGGCTCAGTGGGTTAAGCCTCTGCCTTCAGCTCAGGTCCCGGTGTCAGGTCCTGGTCTCAGGGTCTGGGATCGAGCCCCTCATTGGACTCTACTCAGCGGGGAGCCTGCTTCCCCCTCCTGCTCTACCTGCCTCTCTGCCTATTTGTGATCTCTCTCTCTGTGTCAAATAAAAAAAAAAAAATGTTTAAATTTATTGTTGTCCAAGTGACCTATCTCATCTTAGGTCTCCAAATAAGCCAGAACCAAATACTTGATAAACCCATGGTGTACCTTAAAAATCCTTAATTATTTTTGTTGAAGTACAAAATACAGAAGGAATTCCCTACTTCCCAGTCCATATGCGTATCTATGTAGGCCTAAGGTTAGCCTTCAGCTAAGATTATACTGGCCTTTGAGAAAAGTATTCTAATATCTAACACAACTGAGAAGAAAGAAATGCAAAGTCACTAGGAAAACATCCACATAGAGGAGGAGAGAAATTATCATAATGGACAAAGGGCAAACTTTTTTTTTTTTAGGTCCCTTCCCTTTATGTTTTACCAACACAGGGAAGACAAGTCAGTGATTAATAAGATGATGAATAAATGGCTGTATGAGTCCTCAAAAGATCTGTCATTCTCTAAAGCAAGAGCCTTTTAACAGTCCAAGTGGAAAAAGTAAGGCTGACCAATGTGCCAAGGAACACAACAAAATGAAATACATGGGCTTCACGAGGCAGATATACCACCGTTCTGGGATTCCAATAGAGTAGAAGCCGCAAATGGTATATCCTGACCACCTCTTATAGTATATAATAGTTAACCAAGCCCAGCTTCCCCCAAAATATACATGCTTACATCATTTCTAATTCTACTGAACATAATTAAGCCCAAGCTAATCACTAAGAATATAGATGACAACAGATACAAAAAAAAGAGAAAAAGTGTATAAATCTATGTGGCAAAACCTTATCTTTTGACTCAGAAATTCTACTGTTAATTGTACACTAAACAAAATGCCTATGTATGCTTATCAAAAGACATTATATAAGAATCTTCACAACAGAAATATTTGAGATCAAATAAATTTGAAATATCAAACTAGAAACTACTCAAATGACATTCAACACTGGAAGGAATACATGGTTTTAAATAATGGTGATATATCCAAATTTTTAAAAATGCTAAAGCCATGAATATCAACAAATAACTACACTACACACAATACTAATTTCCCAAACATAATAATAAGCAAAAATAGTGAGAAAGAAGAACACATACTTTTTGCTTTCATTTATATAAAATACAAAATGGGCAAAAATCAATCCATCCTATTAGAAGATAGGATACTTTGCCCTCAAGAGAGAGGTGAATGGAGCACAAGAGAAATCCTACGGCATGAATAATATTCTGCTTCCTCTTAATCTGGGTGCTGGTTACATGGGTGTATGGAAATTTCCTGGGCTGTACAATGATGGTTTGTACACTTCAGATATATATATTATATATATAAATAAATAGAGAATATATATACACATACATATACATTATACTTCAATAAAAATGAACAAAAAAAATTTTTTTGCATCCCTCCCAGCTCTAAGATTTTGTCATCTATTAAGTAATAAGTTCTGACAGAATGGAAAAGGACATTGAGACCTGGATTGTTAGCTGTGTAACCTTGGGCAGGTAACTGCTCTGAAACAGTGCTTCATCTGCAAAAATAGAAAAAAATACCTCATAAAGTTGTCATGAAGATTAAATGAGATGATGCATGTTAAACTTGTTGATCACCTATAAAATGTAGTATGAATATGTTGAGCTAACAGAATTAAGGGACTTAAATATCTTCCAGATAAACTGAATCCTCTCTGACAAAATTTTAGGCAAAGAAAAAATATCCAGATCCTTTTTGAGGAATTAATGAGCAGGGCCAAATTTTTATAATACTGAGGAGGTACTGTATCATGGAAGGTTATAGGCATGAAATTTCAAATTATTCATAAAATTTTTCATTCATCATTTATCAAATATTTATTGAATGTCTACTGTATGCCCATCATTTTAAAAACAGAAGAAGATAAAATATTCTGCGCTCATGAATCATGCACTCTATGGGAGAGAGATAAGATGTACATTCAAATCTGAGCTATGCCACTTACTGCCATTTAACTTTGGGCACATGACTCTAGATCCCTCGCCACCAGTGTCCTCACCTGTACAGCAGAAACAGTTATTGTATTGTGGGAACTAATGCCTATGAAACCACTGGCTCACAGGTTAGCATTCAACAAATAAAGGCTAATGGTTATTACTACTACCACCCTGGGGCTGGCATTCACATAATCCTGTGTGGATACTTCCATTCCTACTGTAAAGGACCATGTCCTAGTCCAAGTCCATTCTTCATAAGACAGGGTAACTGTCTTGACGTGGATTTGCATAAATTAAAAATAAATGAATTCAAACTCCAGAAAATAAGCGGTATATTGACTTTCTACTCAGCCTGAATTTTCCAAAGTTTTCTAGTGTTGGTAATACTGTATTACTTGACGTGTCATCTGTATCACCAATATCCCTTCCCAGCTCTTCTCCCCACCTCCATTTCATTATCGGCTATTCATTTGTGAATGACCGCTGCAAAGTGAGCCAATCCAAAATAAAAGCCGAGAATGTCACTTCTGTTTTCTGCTCTTTGAAATTACCTGTCTCCTACACGAAAAAGTCCCAAGGGCCCCTTAATGTCCAGCAGCAAGCATGATTTGGCTGCCACGCAGCTGCCTAGCTCTGTCTTTCAATTCTGTGCTCCCTACTCCATTCTAGATGCTCCAACAGATGAGCACTACTTACAGTTGCACAGACACTCCATATCATGTTTTACTAATATGTCTCTACCAGGACAGTGCAACCTGTCGGATATATCCTTCTATCCCTTCTTCCTGCCTTTGTCTACCAACTCAAAGGGATAAGTCCTTCCCCTTTAGGAAAGAAAAAAAAAAAGTCACCAGCCTCATATGCTCAACTTTACTCCTAGTTTCTCTTTCCCTTAATTTTTCTATAATTTTTTCTGTCATTTTTCTATAATTTTTCCATAATTTGAATCATATGCAAAACTATAAAATATGACAGTGGTGGGCTCTGCTGACAACCAGCTTGCAGATTTACTAAACTCTATGAAAACAATTCAGGGGAAGGAAAGACAAAAAGAAAAGAGGGAAAATTAAGCATATAAAATTTCAGCCAATAACTGATAGGACAAAGAGATAATTAAATGTATTCCCAAATGGAGAGCTCAGATTCTCCAGAAAAAGTGTGAGGTTTTCTAGATTCAGAGTAACGGTGTTTAAAAAAGTCTTAATTAATCCCCCTTCATTTATCTATTATTAAGAAGTTCCCCAAGCTTATGCTGTCTTTTCCTCCTATATTTATAATACGTACCATATACTACCTTTGAACTATTGTTAATGGTTACTTGTGAATTTTTCAGTAATACGGTGGAGCCAGCAGGGCTTGGTGATTAAGTATATGGGCTTTGAGGTCAGGGGTTGGCTGAGAACTTCTTTGGTTTCTTACTAATTATCTGACTTTGGGAAAATCACTTGCCTTTCCTGAACCCCAGTTTCCTTCCTGGAAAGTGGGGAATGACAACAATATCTATATGGTGCGGTTCTTAGGAGGATTAAATAAGATCTTGCATGTCATGCTTTTACACAGTACCTGGGATATACCGAGTAAGCAATCCATAAATGTTAGTTATCATTGACATTACTGTGAAATGAGTTGTTTACATAAAGGCAGTCATCCTAGCATGTGCTCAGCAAATTATTTATCTCTGTATATTCCATGCTTCATGAGGCATGAACATCACCAAGCCCCAAAGTGAAAAAGTTATAGAAACATTTCCAATGTGATGAGTTTCCCAACTTTTCTTTATTTTTAATTTTTTTAGTGTTCAATGATTCATTAGTTGTGAATAACACTCAGTGCTCATCACAACATGTACCTTCCTTAATACCCATCACCCAGTTACCCTATCCCCCCAGTCCAGTCCCTTCTGTAACCCTCAGCTTTTTTTTTCCTGGAGTCCAGAGTCTCTCATAGTTTGTCTCCCTCTGATTTCTCCCAATTCAGTTTTCCCTACCTTCGCCTGTGGTCCACCATGCTAGTCCTTATGTTCCACCTATGAGTGAAACCATACGATAATTGTCTGTCTCTGCTTGACTTATTTCACTTATCACAATTCCCTCCAGTCCCAACTCTTCTTTAAAATCAATGCTCTACTTCTAGCACTGTGTAAACCCTGTCCTCTAACTTCTCTGTACTCCTCTTTAAAACCAAGACCTCAGGGCGCCTGCGTGGCTCAGTGGGTTAAAGCCTCTGCCTTCGGCTCATGATCCCAGGGTCCTGGGATCGAGCCCCACATTGGGCTCTCCGCTCAGCGGGGAGACTTCTTCCTCCTCTCTTTCTGCCTGTCTCTTTGCCTACTTGTGATCTCTGTCTGTCAAATAAATAAATAAAATTTTAAAAAGAAAATCAAGACCTCTACTCATTACATAATAAACATGTAGAGATGTGATGACTGTGAATAAGCAGAGCCAGACATCAGTGGAAGCCGTAAAAACATTTTATGCAATAACTACTGACAGTAGGGGAAAGAGCTGAGCTTCATCCAATTTGCCCTGCAGAGAGGTGACTGAGCATTTTGAAGGAAGAATGAGGATGCAGGGAAGGAAAACAAGTAAGGACTCAAGTGGAAAATTACAAAGGGTTAGTCAACAGTAAATGTGATTAGGACAGTGAGTCTGCTCACTAGTAATTATGGATTTTGGTATTCTATTCTCCCATAGAGACTGGAAGACAGAGGCCCTATCTCCATCTCATTGTTACCTTTCAAAAGGAATGGCTTTCGGGTCTTTGAGAAAGACACTCCTGAGTTGTAGGTGATATACATACAATGCAGAGAAAGAACTCAAAATTGTAAGCCCTTTCTTCGTAAATGCCCTAAGAAAGGGAAGTCAGGGGACCGTCACCCAGAATTGGCTATAACAAATCATAAATTCTTTTGCCATCCCTGAGTTTTTTCTGACAGAAACTGAAAAGGAGACAAGATTGTCTCAGGAACGTGTTCTTAGACTTCTGAAGCTACGTTAAGTTTGATCAAGTCTCTTAGTACAGGTATTTTAGCAGACTGTTCATGTCAAGAGTTTCTGCAGTTCTCACAACCACACTGGTATGTAGGGTTCCTTACTCCATTCCACTGGATGCTATTTAGAAGGGAAAAAACTCTCTTTTATCCCCTCTCCCCCCACCCCAAAAAAAAAGAAAGAAAGAAAGACCAAAGCCAAAGACTAAGACTATGACTATAAATTGAACCAGCCAACCCAATTCAAAATAGGTGCTTTGTTTGTTTTAAATCATAGAACGCTCTTGTACTATAAGATAGGCTAAAAGGCTTCCATGGTGGGGCAATTAGATCATTTATTGATTTATCCACCAATTTTTAATGAAGAATTTACCCCCTATGAAGTAGTGAAAATAAAGGTATATTCTCTGCCTTCGCAAAGCTTAAATTACGGTAAGATAGTCAGTGTTATCACCTAAATAAGGCCTGAAACCTATATGACACACATTCAGGCTGCTTTGAAATCTAATAGTAGAGATAAAGTTCAGTGAAGGATAGTATCTTTGATATGGCAGAGTCATATCCTCATGCTGTGCTTCCTCAAATGCAGGCAGCTGTGCAGGTCTATTCTAATTGCCTTGAGGACAGGATGGTGTTACAGAAAGCAGAGGAAAAGGCCTATTTTCCTGCCTTTCGAGTGTCAAATATCCAGGTCCCAAGAAAACAGAAAGGACTCCCCGTCCACAAACACGATTCAGAGGGAAGCATCATGAGAAAGAACAAGACAAGAAAATGATCCTTAGATATAGGAAAAGAAAAGAGGGTGGGGAAATTCATGAACAAGTAGATATGACTGAGTCCCAGACAAAGCTACCTTGTGAACTAGTTCATAGGGCAAAACACCAAGTAAATGTGCTAGATCCAGTAGCTTTTCCTTGCTTCCTAGATAGACCCCACCTAGATCTACAAGGGAAGACAAGACTCTTCACTGGCTCTGGACAGACATAATGGTAGAGAGACTGAGAGCGATTTCCTCAATCCACTGTGATGCTGAAGCAGACATATTCCTGGGTGCCCAAGAATAGCATGGAAATAGAGAACAGACATCACTTAAAAAGAACATTTAAAAGATAATGAGGGACATCTCCTTGGTGATTTATTAAAGTGACTGATCCAGGACCAGGTGGCACGCTGGATGACTTGGTGAGTATCTGCATAGACAGATAACTTTCAGTATTGTTTGCAGACCACCTCACTGCAAACACTGATGCCCTGGCCAGACACAGTGTAACAGAGTGATTAAATGCACAGTCTCTAAATTCACTGCATAGGTTTGCAACCTAACCATGAAAGCTATTTAACTCTCCATAATTGGCATTTCTCACCTGTAAAATACAGACAATGCTAATAATATCTAACTCCAGGGTTGCAATGAGGATTAATAATATACTTGATAATGATGATAATGCTAATGATGAAATCTTCAAAGGAGAGAGGAGTCAAATTGACAGACAATTGTCATTTCCACTTCAGACTAAGGATTAAAAATAGCATATAAAGTGAATTATTTGGGGCTGTCTAGGTGCCTCAATCAGTTAACATCTGTCTTTGGCTCATGTCATGATCTCAGGATCCTGGGATCAAGCCCTGTGTTGGCCTCTTTGCTCAGTGGGGAGCCTGCTTCTCCCTCCCCCTCTGTGCTTATGCTCTCTCTCTCTCTCTCTCTCGTACTTGCTCTCTCTTAAGTAAATATTTTTTAAAAAATAAAAATAAACTGATTTATTTGAAGAAATGCATATTTCTACGAGACCTTATTTAGGGATTAATATTTATCATTAGTCCACCAGCCTGGATGTGTAGGGACATGTCACCGGGAAGAGGGGACATTTAAATTTAGAGATCTGATGAGTAAGTTGTTGGAAACTTTCAGAAAATTTGGGAAAGACTGTATCTTTCAGATATAAAGACTATTGTGTAAAAGTTCAAAGGCCTGAGAGAGTATGGCACAGGGCCAGAATTTGAACAAATTTTGTCCTGCCTGGAGTGAGGTGTCTAAGGGACAGATGGCCAAGAGCAAGATTACAGAAGGGTTATCTTCATGACCCAGCTCATTGTTCATGCAACACTGTAGACAGACACACAGAGAATATAACCAGAGATAAAGAAATTTGTATATTTAGATAAATATATAAATCTTCGTGACTGATCAAGATGGACAAAAAAAAACTAAGGTAAAAGTTTTTCAGATTCACAAAGATAGTTAAGGAAATGTACATCTCAAATTTGTTTCACATGTGCTGTTCTTAGTTCTCTGAAGACTTTCTAAATGTCGGAGATGATGCCTTGTCTTTCTTAGGAATCCACATAGCACTTAGCAGCCATTGAAATCAATAAAGACTTGTGGGTTAATTGATTTTAGTATTAAAGATATCTATCAATTCTGTCACCCTGGGTTTTCCCAGTACTTAAAGTAGCACGAACATGGGTAATTATTCTGTTGGGTTTCTGTATCAAGTGAAATAATTTAATCTCTGCTAAAAACAGAAGAAGGAGTTTTTGTTTAGCTTTGTTTTTTGAGTTATTAACTAGGCTTGACATTGAACTAAAGAAACCCAAGGGAGAGGAAGAGCAAGTCTTTCCCAATGCATTCGAGAAAATCAGGTGCACAGAAGTCAAGAAGGGAAGTATCCATTGCACTCGTGAGTGTGTGTTAGACTGCTAATCTATAAATCAAAGCTACCTCATATACATCTTTATGTCATATGTTATATGTGGGCAAACAGATAAGAGTGGGTTTGGATGATTTATCACCACTTAGTAGCTAAAGACATAGAAGACTTTGGTATGCTGTCTATTACTATGTATTATTTATATCTCTTCTTTGGGCAACAGACACTATCCTTTTAGCAGATGGGGCTGCAGCTTTCTCAATATTCAGAGTTCAAATAATATATCTGTGACTAATCAAGTAAGAAAATTAAGGAAGATTATAGCTACTTGAGATGTTCTATCAGGAATACATGAGATAATGCCATATTCACATACACAGAAAGGAACTATTACTTAATAAAAATATTTTAATGTTAACTAATTAAGACATTTCAGTGTTAATTATTTTTGAATAATTTAAGGCCTGAGTATCTCTACTTTTTTATGTAAGATGGTATGAACCCAAAATTAATTCTGATTATACAAATGAATTAAGTTTTTCAAAAAAACACTAATCTATCATTCTGGAAATTTGCATTTATCACAAACTCACAAATGGCTGTAGGTTTTAGAGACAGAAAAGGTAATAAACGTGGGAAGACCATGAACCTCACACAAAGAATCACATAGTAATTAATACAATGTTATATTTGACCATATAGTCAGGTTATACCTGACAATCATGAGTAAAATGAAAATCCTTTTTGAAGAAGATAAAAAAATGAAGGAAACTTAAAATCCTTCATAGTAGAGTCCTAATAATAGTAGCTATATATTATGTAGTTGGTATTATAATAAAATAAGAAATGCTGGATATAGTTATGTAAATGTCCTTAAGAATGAAAGGTACATTGGGGAAAAAAGGGAGTAAAACCGTTTCTGTTCAAAATAAGAACTAAAATTTGTGGTGCCAAATCCCACATGGTTATCTCACAGATTTAAAATGTGGAGAAAGTTTCTTTAGATTGTCAACTGAATATGTTTTGAAGAATATGCTACAACATCTTACTTGATTGAAAATTACATTTTAAAATATATATTATTTTAATGGGTATTTTTAATAAATCCACATCATTTATTTAAGTCATTTCAAATAATGAATGTTTCTCAAATACTTGGGATAGATGAATGAAATCAGAAGAGTAAGTACATAAAAACATTCACAGGAAATAGCTATCTCCAAACAGTAAAAAAAAGTTTCATACAATGACAATAATTATGTTTCACATTCTGGGCTTGACAGGACAGAAGTGACGAGCTCTAGCTAGGCTCTATATAGATAGAGCCCTTCTTATCCAAGAAAGAGAGTACGATCCATAGAGGTAAGAAGACTTTCCTAAAGTTACACAGTTGATGTGTGGCAGGAAGGGGTCTTAAACCTGTATCTTCCAACATGTAATTGAACTTCTTCTTTATGTTTCGACAGCATTTTATGGCTTACAAAACATGCCCACATAAGTCCCTCCTCTGAACTCCATAGCAAAACTGTGAGGTAAAGAAACAAATGAGAAATAAAAAGCAAATGTCAGAAAATGTGGTCTAATTTTCAATTTGACCTCCTGAGTAGGCACAGCCCATAGGTATCAGAGAGGTTATTTGTGGGAATAGTGGGAAACCAGAGCATTTAATGAATGGGGCTACATGCTGAAAGATACTGAAATCCAAGAGGAAGGGCTCATACCCCTCTTGTTCTGAAATCAAATATATATCCCTTTCTGATTCTAGATCTATGCATTAATTAGACCTAATTGCTAAAAGAGTCTTCTAATCTTAATATTTTTCAAACATTTGATGGATGTGTTAGAGAAGAGGAGAGCAAAGGCTATCTTACAAGTGTTTTTAAGAAGGCAAGACATATCCAAATCTCAGTGAATTTCTGAAGTATTTCCAGGAGAAAATGGTTCAAGTTAAAGAATAATGTGGAAACGTCTCTTTAAAAAAGTTACAATTCTATCTGCATTTAATTACAGCACTGCAAAAATGTAAAACTAGACATGTGAATAGCATTTTATCATATACTTATGTTTTCCAATTTGATTCTTATAAAACACATGAGAGAGCATTTATAACTTCCAAATGATAGATGAAATCTGCACAGGTTAACTGACTTTCCTACTGTCATATATCCAGGTGTATAAACTGCATTTACTAGTCTTTCCACCACTCTTCAATTTCCCCTGTGAGCCCTCAGAGTTGGACAGATGCTTGCTTTCACTGTCTCTCCCGATCAGTTCACTCTGTCTACAGATGGTCACTGGGCTACCCCCAGGTACAGCCTGGAAATAATACCAAATCCTGTTGTATTTGGCAATTTCTAATCAGAGCCAATTTTTCAGATGTGTCATCACGGATCCATTTACAATCTTTGCCTCTAGATCTTTATGGCCTACCCATGTCCACTCATATTCTGGCTTAAAGTTTCTGGTTCTTTGGCTATCCACCATTACAGTTTGGTTTCTTTGGCACCTATTACAGATAAAAATATGACTCTTCGGCACTTACATTTCTCTTCTTCAATGAGATATCTTTATGAATTCTCTAATTCCTATAGTTCCTGGACTCTGCCTTTGGACCAGGCCCCTCATCGAACAGAGACACTACCCAAGCTCTTAATGGACATGAAGTGATCTATCTAGCCCACAGCTTCTGACAGTCAAGTTCAAGAGGGCCTTTCAGCATAGAGCCATCAGCTGGTGGAAATGGACCACAACAATCTTAACCACAAAACTGTGCGCCTCCAGAAATCTGATTCTCCTAGCCTACTTCTCAGTCTTCTGTTCCCCTACTTCTAAGTGAAGTTGTCTTTGGCTAGAAAAACCACAGTGGGTAGCCTGATCTTGCATCCTCCACAGACACTAGAACCAGCCCTCCCTGGGCTACACTGGCAGATACCATCCATCACAGAGGCAGTTCTGAGTTAGTGCTGCACTAGGAATTTCCTACTGGAAATTCTTCCTTCTCTATTATGTTTTGTTTCCCTGTCCTTCAGAAAAAGCCATCAGGGTGTCTCTCAGTAATTCAACTTTATTGCTAACCTGAAACAAGAAGGTAAACATGAGAAAAAGAATTGGGTGGGGTTAGGGGGTAGAGCATCAAAAAGGAATTGAATTTTAACCAGCTAAACTACTTCCTATGCCTAGGGAGAATTATCAAATCCCATTTAACATGTTACTCAGTAAGACACAATTTAATCGGGTATATAAACACATACATATAATTATCACAACACTGCCAAGTGCAAGTCAACAGGCAGGTAAGACAGCATGCGTGGATGAATGGCACAATCACCTCCCTGGAGTTCCAAAATACATTAAACTCTAGTCAACAGGGAAGCAGCTTTTTCCATTGGTATCATATTTCTCTGGTTTTCCCCAAGCAACAAAACTAGCATTTTAAAATCAGACATACTGTTCAGCCTAAGTGAGTTACCCCCAGTGTTAAAATGTATGTGGGGAAGAAAGTAAGAGGCCACAAGTGTCTGAGAAAACTTCAGGTGTACTAGCCTCTGAAGCTTTGGTTGTCAAGCAGGAGAGCAAGTAAGTGATATTACCAATCAATCAGCAAGGCCCTCTTTCTTTTTCTTTCTTTCTTTTTTTGTTGTTGTTGTGCTACATTAGTCACCATACAGTACATCATTTGTTTTTGATGTAGTGTTCCATGATTCATTGTTTGCGTGTAACACCCAGGGCTCCATGTAATACATGCCCTCCTTAATACCCACCACAAGGATCACCCATCCAACCCCCCACCGCTCTCCCCTTTAAAACCCTCAGTTTGATTCTTGGAGTCCACAGACTCTCATGGTTTGTCTCCTCTTCTGACTCCCCCCGCCCCAACCCTTCATTGTTCCCTTCCTTCTCCTAATGTCCTTCATGTTATTCCTTATGCTCCACAAGTAAGTGAAACCATATGATAATTGACTTTCTCTGCTTGACTTATTTCACTTAGCATAATCCCCTCCAGTCCCATCCATGTTGATGGAAAAGTTGGGTATTCACCCTTTCCGATGGCTGAGTAATAGACACATGAAAAAATGTTCATCATCATTAGCCTTCAGGGAAATTCAAATCAAAACCACATTGAGATAAGACCTTACACCTTATACCTTGTTAGAATGGCAAATACTGACAAGGCAAGAAACAACAAATATTGGAGAGATTGTGGCAAAACGGGAACCCTCCTACACTGTTGGTGGGAATGCAAGTTGGTACAGGCACTTTGGGAAACAGTGTGGAGGTTCCTAAAAAGTTGAAAATAGAGCTACCCTATGACTTAGCAATTGCACTATTGGGTATTTACCCCAAAGATACAGATGTACTGAAAAGAAGGGCCATGTGTACCCCAATGTTCATAGCAGCAATGGCCACAATCTCCAAACTATGGAAAAAGCCAAGATGCCCTTCAACAGATAAAGGATAAAGAAGATGTGGTCCATATATACAAGGCCCTCTTTCTTTGTTATGAAGTCTCTGATCCAGTTAGTCCTCAACCTTGGGTCTCCTTTGAATCTCTCACCTGCAGGAGAAGCTGCCTCACTTCGGGAGAATATATTCCTCCTCCTGTCTTCAGTGGGCAATCCTCAGACATCACTTTTTGATTGTTTCAAAAGACAGGTCTCTAATACAGACATCTGCCTCAGCCAGACTTCCCCAAATTATCATGCTGTTCAATGATGTTCAACTAGCCATTAAACAGCTTTAACTCCTCCAACTTGTAAATATTTACTGCTTAACAAGCACTCTCAACCATATATTTGCTAGACATAAAGAAATAAAGAACTGTGGCTCTCTTCAAGATGGGAGACTGGAATTTGTTGGTTTGCCAGAATTCAAGAGAAGATGGGGCACCTGGGTGGCTCAGTGGGTTAAAGCCTCTGCCTTCGGCTCAGGTCGTGATCTTGGGCTCCTGGGATCTAGCCCCGCATCGGGCTCTCTGCTCAGCAGGGAGCCTGCTTTCCCCTCCCTCTCTGCCTGCCTCTCTGCCTACTTGTGATCTCTGTCTGTCAAATAAATAAATAAATAAATAAAAATAAAAGCAAGCCTCTATTTAAAAAAAAAAAGAATTCAAGAGAAATATCAATACAAGTAGACACAAGGCTGACAATGCCTAGAGTTGTTTTTGTACCTGTGCAATTTGCAACATGTCCACTTGAGAGGTAGAAGGGAGACATTAAAAAATCTTCTTGATATATTTCCCAAACACAAAAATAAGACAATCTTAGAAAAGGAGAACCTATGTCATAAAAGCACCCACTTTCATCTCTGTTTCTAGGTCAGATATCATTTACATCTGAGCCCAACTGGAGCCGCATTCACCTGTCAACAGAACGCTCCAGGCACCCCCTGCCAATTAAACAGTGTTAGTGCATGAGGTGAAACCTAGTTCCCATCCTTGCAATGAGTCTGTAATTTTTCCAAACGCCAAGCATTTTAGACATTCTAAATCCTTCAACAGTCAATCTCATTAAACACTAAATATATATTTGCTTAATGAATACATAGATTCAAAATCCTTCCCCTTCCAAACATTTACACACTATAGTTCCTCCTCGAATGCCATTATTACTAAAATTTTAGTGAAATATTCTCAATCTTCTCCCACCTCTTTCTTCACTGACCACACCATTACACCATTATTGCCCCGGAGTTATCCTCCCCTCCCACCCTGGGTGTTTCCTTATTTTTTACTTCTCAACTCTTTAGTTGCAGACAAATCTTAAGCACATACCAGAATTACATTCCTTCAAACAAAGTCTTACAAGTAATAGTCCATAAACTTTTGCATTAAGAATTTCTTGAGGAGTGTTTTAAAAATAGAGATCCCAGGGGCACCTGGGTGGTTCAGTGGTTAAAACCTCTGCCTTCGGCTCAGGTCATGATTCCAGGGTCCTGGGATCGAGCCTCACATCAGGCTCTCTGCTCAGCAGGGAGCCTGCCTCCTCCTCCTCTCTCTCTCTGCCTACTTCTGATCTGTCAAAAAAAAAAAAAAAAAATCTAAAAAAAAAAATAGAGGTCCCACTACAAACCTAGCCAGCTAAGAACTCAGGAGGGTACTCAGGTGTATGTGCATAAGAAGTGAGGTGAGTAGCTGCAATTTTTAAAGTCTGCTATGTGATTCTGGGGTACGGTAAGCTCCGCCCGCCACTGTCATTCCTCTCTTCCCATTCCTCTCCTGTTGAATCTTAGAGAAAAAATCACCACAACGTCCAACACTACTAAGTATATTTCCATTTCTGAACTTCAATTTCTTGCTTAGCATCAAACCCACATGGGCTAGATAGTGTCTTATTACTAACAAGTTTTTATTCCCAATATAGTTCTTATCTTTTAAAAATTCAAGCTTTCTCCCCGATATGGAACTCTGTTCTTAGGGCATGGCATGTTATCAAGGAAAATAAAGTGTGGGGAGGGGTCTGCACTCAAGAGGTATTTATTTAAATTCTGTCCACAATCAAAAGCAAAGATTTTGACTTTAAAAGGACATAGTTAAGGACAATAATACATTTTTTCCCCTCATACCTGTAAGAAAAATAACTGTTTCTTAAATAGCTTTACTTGGATCTCTTCTGGCTTATGCACTGTTCATGATATAACGATCTTAGTAATTAAGAAGTTGGATTTAATTGTGTAGCTATTTAGTGCTTTAACCGAATGCCTTTAGATCGAGCATGTGCCTGCTCACCATATTTCCAACCCAGACAGAGTCACACACATATTCATCTGCTTATTCTCAGTAGACCTTTGATTTTGTGCTACCTAGTTTAAATCATAAACCTGATTGTCCTTTTGGCAATCATCTGAGTCTTGCTTGACATAAGTCGAGAACTGGCCATTTTAAGGGTCAAAGTTGAAGTCACTAGATAATGTTTTGTTTCCTTATTTCACTTTGACTCTTTCAAACTTATCCAATATTTCAACTTGGGACAAACCTAACTTCCCACAAGGTTGGTAGAGGAGCAGTGGCCTGGGACACAAACACTTTACAAACACTTCCACAATTTCAGGGGTGCCAGGAACACATTTTATCCTTTACACATTTACCTTTCTCAGAGTGTAATCAGTTGAAAAATAAGGGAAACTCCTCCTAAATTACAATCTCAAGAGGAAGGAAGAGATACTAGTTGTACAGAGTCTAAACCATTAATTTTATTTGGGGATGGTCAATGCAGGTGGGTTGTAAGAAAAAAATCTGATCTCAGGGACCAGTATTTTCCCTTAATTCTTAACAATCCTTAATGACAGGCTTATTTTCACTGCTAATTATCATTAATTCACCCAACAGACATTTATTGGTACTTACTGTGTACCAAGTGCTATTTTCAGTGATTGAAAATAAACAACCCAACAATGTAAACTCCTTACTCTCATAGTGTTGACATTATAGGCCCAAAAATAAGAACAAAAATAAGAACCACAAACACAAACCTATAATTTTAGTGTTGACTCCTTCAGTATCATTGGGACCTGATATATGATGGTAAATATCCAAATGGGATAAACATTTTGGTCTGCTTGGCACAAGTTATGTTTGTACTAGATCCCGATATTATAGTTCCATTGGGAAAAAAATACATGAAGAGAAAAGGGAGTAAGGAAGGATTTGAAGAAGGGATTTGCCTGGTGAAAATCCCAGGCACCAGATAACTTTCGCATAATCATTTCTAATAAGAGCCTATGTTAATTTTAGAGTGGTTGATTTCTAGCATAATAAGATCTGTCAAATGCAAGTCATCTCATTGTCCACACAATATGAATAGACATTTATATTATCTGGAATACAGCAGATAGATATTGCTATTATGGAGAAAAGAGAAAAAGGTGACAGGGATGTCCCATTTCTTGGAGCACTCTGGTCACATTTCATTTTAATGTGATTAGGGGCCATTTGACACTTTAATCAGGGTTATATCTCATATGCCTAGAACGCTTAGCCTGGGACAGGAGCCTGAACATTGACATTTGCTTTTTTTCCCTATATTCAGTGGATCACTGTCACTCCAAGCTCACGGGGACTAACAGGTATATGGGTAAAAATTATGGTTAAAACATTTCAGTGAGTTCTCCTTGGTCAGAGGCCATATGACAAATATACCACGAATTTTATAAATGTTCCTCTTAATGATTAAGCCAACCTCACTTTCATTTCATGTTATTGTTAACTACAGGGTGCCTACCCATACCGAAGTGCGTCTCCTGACTGGAATCTAGGGAGCAAGGTACTATTTAAGATGCTCATTCATGTTTGCTCATACTAAGGTCAACTTTGGCCAACATTATTTGATGGTACAAGTACCAGGCTAGTATTTTTTTTTTCATATAAAGTCACATTTAATCATTACTACACCTAGAGAAAAATATTTTTATTCCAACTTCACAGATGGGCAAACTGAGATTCAAAGACATTGGATTGCTTACTTAAATCACAAGGCATATAAGTGGTATGGGAATTCACCTTTCATCTTATGTCCACATCAATGGGAAAACTGACGTACCAGTAAGAGAATTTCCACGGATGCCCTTTTCCCCACAACTCCCCACCTTGCACGGTCTATACTCTGCCTTCCTGCATATGACCATAGACAAAACATCCACATTCTTCTCCAAATCCAATCCTTCCACTTGCACACTAACCCGCACTTCCTCTCACTTACTTTGGGGTAACTCTCCTGGAAAATGACCCTCCCTACATCATCAGTTGTTGACTCACTAATGAATTATTCTCATCAGTATGCAAACATGCTTTTCTTTCTCTCTGCTTGGCAAGCTTTCTTTTACTGCTTCTCTTGCTAGCTCCCAGCCTATTTCTTCTCCATCTCCTGTTATAAAACTCTTTTAAAAACCAACCTACGTTCATTGTCTCTGATTACTCTCCTCCCATTCTCTTTAAACTATTCCAGTGAGGCTTTATTGGAAATGTTTGTATCAGGCCTCAAGTGATCTCCATGCTGCCACATTTTATACTCTATTCTCAGTCCTCATCTCACTTGATTTAGTAGTAACATTTTATGTAGTTGGTTTTTTTTATGTCCCTGATGCATTTTCTTTCTTTGGATTCTAGAACAACACAGTTCCTTTTATTCCACTGGCATATTCATAGATAGATTCTTTTGCTAGTTCTCTCTTTTCTGCCTAACTCAATATTCAGTTTGTTCATCGAACCTCTTCACTTCTCTTCAGTCAATCCCTTGGTGAATGCTACTAACCTATGAGATTATGTATCATCTCTCCGGTGATCAGTCCCAAATTTGGATTTCCTTGCTACACCTTTCTGAAAAATCGAGACTGGCAAATCCAACTACCACTTACACTTGGAGTTCTAATAAACATTAACATTTAACATAATCAAAACCATACCCCTGGTCACAATCAGTTATGACCTTTCTTTGGTTTACTGATTGTCACAGTTAAAACAGAACACCCAGTAGGCATTCACTAAATACATGTCATCTGAATTAATTAATGAATGAATAATGTTTAGCATAGATACTGGTACAAAATTTGTCTTTAAATAAATATTTTTTGGTAAACAAATGAGTGAATCAAAGAATGAAATAATAGCAGGGCATGATTTGAATCTTAGTTCAGTCCTTCTCCCTCAGACCTAATTTCCATTTATTTAAGGGGAAAAGAATTCCTAATAAAACAAAGGATTATTCAGGTGTGTCCTGTTTAGAGAGGAATTCCTGACCACCACATCTAAATTAGCCAACCATCTCCCACTCCTAATGTCCAGTCACTCTATCACTACTGGGGCGTTTCCTAATGGCAGTTACTACTATCTATAACCATCTTGTTCACTTACTTGTTTTTCTCTACATAGACAATGCCTAGCATGTCTTAATAATGGAGCAGGGCTCAATAATATTTGTCATTTGTGAAATGAATGAGTGTGATAAAGGGTGATACAGTGCAGTGGGTAAGAAGAACTTGGCTTCTAAGTCAGAACCCCAGCTATTCCTGTTATCAGATATGTGGCCTTGGGAACATTTTTTGCTTTCTCCAGGGCTCAGTTTCTCTTTAGTTTCTTACTTGTACGCTGAGAACCATCACACCTACTTGACGGAGTGGTTGAATAGATTTAAAGAGCAAAATAAAACTCCAGAAATGAGGTCTATTATTATGTATATTATATATTATTATATATATGTGCATGTGTGTGTTTGTGTATTCTTTAAATTGTGTTCCTAGAATCCATTCTGTCTTTTCAAATAAGTCAAGTTTTTCACTTGAAACTTACTTGGGAATTAGTATGTGCTTAGGTACCCTGTCACAATTTTATGCTTCAATTGTAAACCAATTAGCTAGGTTTATCCAATAGCTACAGTTATCAGTTCAGGGATAGAATGGCCCAATCTGAATATATCTTATAGCTTTTACTAGGATTGTTGACAAAAAATTGTTGTCGAAGTATGTGTATCCACGGACTACGAACAACACCACTGAGGATAGTGGAAACCAGGAAACACCTGCTAGAGATGGTATATTCTAACTGAGCCCATTCAAATTAAAAAATCAATCAGAATGGCCAACTAAAACAAAATTTGGATCAAATTCTGGGCTACATTAGCACATATGATGATCTGGTATGAAAAAAACTATGAATATGTAATCTGTGTTAATTACAAATATCTACCCATTTTGGATAGATGCATTTCTGAAAGGAAACCTCCTTGGAATTATATGGGGCTCAATTATGTCCGATTGTTATTCGGAAAACCCTAGAAAAAGATGAACAGCTACCTGATATCAACTAATAGCCCAAGACCTTAGAAGGAGCATTATGACGGTGCTTCTGTAAATCAGAGGGAAAAAGCCATCATAAGCACCACATTATAGTCTACTGCTGCCTTCCACACTTTGCTCTGTCCATGACAGAGGCATTCACCAGCTCCTCAGCTCACACACTTTAGTGATCTGAAAAGTGTTCCTAATAGGTCTCCATCACCTAGGGTAGGAAAACTGACTAACATTTAGCTTATGGGTAAGATGGCTCTGAGATATATATGAAATTTATTAAATATCCCAACTTGCCTACAATTTACTTTTCTTTTTTAAAGTTGGTTTATCTCAATTAATTCCTTCTCTTGTCCATTTATACATTCACCCTTTCAGCAAATCCTATTGGCTCTACCTTTAAAACACACCCAAATCTTGATGTTTTCTCATCCCCTTCACTACAGGCCAAGTTCAAACACCTGAATTATTGCAGTTATCTCCTAACTGACATGCTGTATAGCAGCCATGAGCCACATGTGGTTACTGAGCACTCAAGAAGTAGCTAGTCCAAACTGAGACATTTTGCAAAAATAAAATAAAAGGCTTAATGTCAAAATAGTATAAAATATCTCACCATGTTAAGTACAACAGGTCACTGATAGAAATTTCACCTAGTGCTTTTGACTTTCTATGGGGACACTAGCAGATTAAAAATTGTGTATGTGGCTCACTTTGGGGGTTTGTATTTAATTTGTATTGAACAGTACTCTCCCACCTGTTCTCTCTGCTTCTACTCTTGCTTCCTTTTACTCTATTTTCATACCAGAAAACTGTTGAAATGTGATTGTGGCAGTGCTTTGCTCAACAATGGATTTTCATGTAGTTAGAATAATAGACAGGTTTTTTTTTATTGTTTTACTTATTTATTTGAGAAAGAGCAGGAGAGCACAAGCAACGGGGAGGCATAGAGAGAGAGGGAAAAGCAGGGAGCCTGATGTGGGACTCGATCCCAAGACTTTGGGATCATGACCTGAGCCAAAGGCAGATACTTAACCGACTGAGCCACCCAGGTGCCCAACAGTTTTTATTATAATCTGAAGGTCTATATACTCTATGTAATCTGGCTGTATAACCTGATTTCCATTTACTCTCTGACCATGTCTCCTACTACTCTCCTTCTAATTCCTGCCAATCCAGAAACACCAGTCTTTTGGCTAGTCCCTGAATTTCATTTCT
This sequence comes from Lutra lutra, assembly GCF_902655055.1. Classification (NCBI taxonomy): domain Eukaryota; kingdom Metazoa; phylum Chordata; class Mammalia; order Carnivora; family Mustelidae; genus Lutra; species Lutra lutra. The sequence continues at coordinate 83,035,056 of NC_062282.1, read as the reverse complement.
ACTACCTACATGCATTTTCCCCCCAAAGAAGAACTACATGGCTTGCTTAGTAACACTGCTCTTAGTTTCTCTCCATCTTTTCAAAGCCTCCTTCACTCTGTCCCAAACTTGGTATCATTCATTCCTGCTCCATTTTTTTTCCCTTTACCACTTATCACTAATATATATGTGCACGTATGTGTGTGTATACACACACACATATATATATATATGCATATATATAGATCTGTAAAATTTATCTGACTTATTGTTTATCTATATCCCAATAATGTAAGCTCTCCAAGAACTAGAACATGCACCTAATTTGTTTATAGTTGTACTTTCAGCACCTAAAACAGTGCCAGCTGCACAGTCAATATTCAATAAATATTTGTTGAGCAAGGATCTGTCTCAACTTCTTACTATAGCCTCAAGGCTTTCTATAAACTCAGTTCTGCTTACCCCACCACTGTGAATTCTCACCTAGAGTTTTCTTTTCCTTTATTCCATGCACTAGCTTCATGGTCCTCCAACAGCCAAGCTCATGCTTACTTTGCACCTTTATTTGCTTTGCTACTACCTAGAATATTCTTACCCTCAGAGCAGACTCATTTGCAATTTTTAGATTTGTAAAAAGGACTTTCTGGACATGCTGTGTAAAGAGAATATCTAACCATAGCTTGCTTTCTTTTTTATATCTTGCCACTGTATGAAACTGCACTATACAAAAATCTTTGCTTGGCTCTCTGCTTATTTACTATCTGTCTTTTGACTTGAAAATGGCCTGGGAGGAATTTGTCTTGTTCACTATGGCATTTCTAATGCCTGAAACAGTGCCTGGAACGTAGTAGTACTCATTAAGTATTTGTTCAACAAATGCAAAGGAATCATGTCCGGGAGATACTAGATAATTCAAATGTTACATATGAGTCTAGTTCTGTGGGGGAAACTGAAAGTAAATAATGACTGTATGATAAGCTCAAAGACAAAAGAAAGCACAATGAAGTTCTGTGCTTTTTGACATGGTGACTTGAAAATAATAGTGCAAAATTGAGGAAAAATGTGACCAATGACTTTCTTTCCACATACTCCCACTTTCCATCCTATTACATCTCCTCAAGAGCCCCTTCTCACCCTTCCCTGCACAGTCTTTAGGAAAGACTTTACAAAAGATAAAGTGATGCTCTCACCATGCTTCCTAGCAATTGCCAATGCTTCTTTCCAGAAAATGAATTAGGGATTAAAAGCTTTGATAAAGACACGGGCAACTTAGGACTCCAAGGCCCCCTTTCCCGAGACCATGGCTTTAGGGTTGTCCAAAGGGAAACACTTCATGGTGTAATCATCAGGAAGGAGCCATATCCCAATAATGTAATACAAATACAAAATGATCACAGTCAGAAAGGCCACAGAAAACTTCCTCAACTCCAGCAGAGACAAACTCCCACCAAACATTCATCCTCTCTCTGATCAAACCTGGTATGCAGCAGGCTTTTGATACCTAGGCCTGGAATAAATGAACCAATAAAATGACCAGGCAAGTAGAATGTGATGACTGATAAAGTCAGGGGGAATCCAGGTGTATACTTTGCTCAGCCCCCTGAAAGTCTGGTGACAATGACCATGTGGCTTTTTCTTTGTTAAACTCATTCTCATCATCTTTCAAATTGAGGCAGTGATAGCATTCTCAAAACATTGTTCTAAGTGCAATAAATGTAAAACGCTTGTCCAGGTAGGGTTCCTTTGTAAGCACTCAATGATTATTAACTACTATGACTTCCAGACTCCTTTCCATGGATCAAATAGTCAGATGTTTCCTGAGGTCTCTGAATTTAAGTTCCTCTCTTTCCATTCTAGAAGCTGGTACCATATTCTACTTGTCTCTCTGAGTGGAAATGAATCTAGCAGAAGCAGTCCCATCATTATTTCTTATTAGCCTCCAGAGAGAAAAGGTATTTTCTCTGAAACACATGGTCACAGGCCTAAATGAGATATCAAAAATCCCTTAGTCTGGTTCTATCATTTTACAGATGAAGAATTAGTCTCTTGGGTAGAAAAAGGCTTTTGTATCGAAGTCCATATTTTTCCAAGGGTCTTCCCAGAGCCCATTCTAATACAGAGAAGAAAAGCGAACAGCCCAGCAGATGAGGGCTTAATGATTCAACTACTTGGAGTTCAAAGCAAGGAAATCGTCACTGAGTGTTCTAATTACCTAATGAAATATTACAGGATGCACCTGTAAGCAGACAATGTAACAGGCAGATGCAAACTATGACCTGAAGACACAGAATGCTAGGCTCATGATGTGACCCACTAAGCAATAAACACACACAGAACCAACTTCTTGTTTAAATCAAGGGACTGAATGTTACAATGTGTTGTGAGCAACTACCGGACGGAAGTTTTAGGCATTCACAGAAACATCAACTACCGGACGGAAGTTTTAGGCATTCACAGAAACATACACATTTCTCCTCTCTGTGCTTCATTTTCCTCACATTCAATTTTGCCACCCAAATAGAGATTCTTACCTAATAGTGTAGCTAACTGATTTCCTGAAATGCATGATCAATGCTAGTAGTTTTAGTATCTTTCACAATAAACTAATGGTTCAGTGATGGGCTCGTTTGAAACAATAACAGACCCACTTTTGTCTCCACTTGGCTTTTAGGGTTAAAGACTAAAAGGAAAATTCAACGCTGCTATCTGTGACATAACTTAACTCCAGAAGGCTTGCAAGATGCTTATGGCATCTTATGGCATCTTATGATGCTTATGGTCTTTTCCCCAATAGTCCAGAATCAGGCAGTTTGGATTTTTGCAGTGAAAAGGGGGATTTTAGAGCAGAAAAGGAGTCATAGGTTTTTCCATATTTCTTTATGTCTTTTAAGGTAATTTTAAGGTAAAACAATTAAATACTTCTTTGCTACAGTAGGACAGCTGGTGAGTGACAAACCCAAAGTTGTATACTCAGATCCCTCTCCAAGAAAGGTTCTGCTGCCCAGCTGATGGGACTCTAGTTAGCAGAAAGCCTCCGGTTATTAGCTCCTTTGAGTCCATCTCAGCTTGATAGCCAGGTGTGGCCCAAGCCAGTGGCAAGACAAAGCAGTAGTACAAGAGCCAAGCTATTTGTGTCTGACACCCATTGAACTGAAGTCTGACAGGCCTTCCTTCCCAGTCCTACCTGGTTCCCCTCGGCTTTCCCACGTCTTCCTCCCCCCCACATTTATGCATTCTGAATTCTGTCTCAGAGTTTGTTTCTTAGCAGTCTCAACGAGATAGCTGGAAATAGCTTTAATCACGGGGGAAAACAAAGCCTGAACAGAAAGAACAGGTGTTTAAGCCAAAGTTCTCAAAAGAGTTATTTAAGAGAAAAAAATCGAGAACCAGTAAAAATAATACAAAATAATTTTTAAATACTGTTAAGTCCTGCTAGAAGTTTTCAGAATTTATAAAGTGAAATTTATAGCACAAGGAAACAGGAAATGCACAGAATGAAACAAATTATAGTAAATGAAGGGTCTTCTAATGTCCTTTCCGGCAGAATAAAGCATCTAGCTGCTTCTGTGCAGTCAGAGCAAAACCCCACACAAAGGAATCCCACTGAAGAGCCACACTGAACTTGCACATTGTCTTCTCTGTGTGAGGTGCCTCCAAAAACAGAAATAAGGGGGTTGGACAGAAAGCTTTATGCATCATGGAAAGATGGTTTTCTAGGCATTATGTAAATTGCTGTGTATTTGAAATATGCTAATGCACACAATGTCATGTTGATATAATAACAGATGGCACTTTCATTTTGGGGAGAGATGCAATGTGATGCTGTTCTATCCTTGATGGAATCCTCTGGGAAGCAGTTGGGTTGTCAGAGGACTTGGTATAAAATAAAAATGTATATAATTTGGAATGTAATGGACCTTGATGAATCCTTTCAAAAATACTATGACCTAGGAGTATTCCAACTGTCTGTTCACTGCTTCTGACTCTAAGAGGAAGAAACCCTGTGATGCTCAAAGGTTCCTGAGAATTTCCAACTCTGATGCAAGATGTCCAATATGTTGACTCTTCTTTTTTGGAAATGCACTGAAAATCAGAATTCTTTAAAGTCTCTGTATCCTCAAAGCAAAAATTACCTTTTTCTGTAAAGAGCTACATTGGTTCAACTCACTGCTCCTTTTCATAAAAACTAAGTAGGGCAAGGGGGTGGGGGATGAGGAGAGGGAGGAAAGGAAAGAAGGGAGACAAAGTGAAAGGGAGGAATGAAGAAGGAAGAAAGGAAGGAGAGAAAAGGGAAAAAAAAGGGAAAGGAAAGAAATAATATGCTCTCGTGGCCAGAAATTCTGCCTAACCTCCATTGGTAGTGAACTATTTGTTCAACATCCGCTCTTAAATTGTAATTGGGACACTGGTGTGTATATATGAGAAAATATAAGTGCTGTGTATATGATTCTCATATTATTCTAGGATTTCTAAAATAAATAAATAAATAAATAAAACAAATCAAAATGACTCCCTGACTAAACAGAAGGGCTATAAGAATGAGCAACAGGAGCCTGTGAATAGCCTCAACTCCATTTTGGCTTTGCTCTTTATTGACAAGTTACTTAAGCTCTGGGAATCCCAGTTTCCAAAAAGTAGGTATTTTTAAGACTCTTACAGGGACATTGTGAAGATTCATTAAGATAATGATTGCAAAGGGGGTAGGAGAAGAGTAAATGAAACAAGATGGGATTGGGAGGGAGACAAACCATAAGTGACTCTTAATCTCACAAAACAAACTGAGGGTTGATGGGGGGAGGGGGGTTGGGGGGGTGGGGTTATGGACATTGGGGAGGGCATGTGCTATGGTGAGTGCTGTGAAGTGTGTAAACCTGGCGATTCACAGACCTGTACCCCTGGGGATAAAAATATATGTTTATAAAAAATAAAATTTAAAAAAAAAAAAGAATCAACCACAAAAAAAAAAAAAAAAAGATAATGATTGCAAAGTACTTAAACTATTATCTTATATAGAATAAGCCCTTGATCATTGTAACCACCTTCCTCCCTGGACTTAGTTCTTTATAATGATATATCCATAATTTTAACACTGAACTTACTGTTTTTGTTACAGTTCCATTGTTTTGATTTTCAAATTCACTGACCCAAATGGAGTGTTGGAGGTAATTAATAGCTTAGCAATCCAAAGTGGGAACTGAACTTTCTGAATCACAGAGGGTTTTTTTTGTTGTTGTTCTTCCTCCATAAGCAAAATTAGAGAAGACAATCATCTGAGTTAATGTGGAGGCCATTTCTTAAATCTGATACCTTAGATTCATAAAGTATTTTACTTCATCCTGCTTCATGTTGAGTTTATGAAAATGCTATCAAGCAGGTGTCATTATGCCCATTTCAACCAATGAGAAGACTAAAAAGTGAAGAAAAACAGTCAACTGCTCAAAGCCCCAAAGCCAGACAAAAATAGAGCTGATTATGTGTGTTTCTTCTCATGTGAATTGCTTATTCATTTTCCATGCCCATTTTTACTGGGGTATTCAACTTTTAATTACTAATTTGTAAAAGCTGTTTACATATTACAGGCATTATTTATGCAACACACTTCTCCATATAATTTTCCAGTTTGTCATATTTTTAACTTTGTTACTATTTTCTATATAAAATGTTTAAAGTTTTATGAGAGGAGATTGATCTTTTTCATTACAGTTCCCAGCTTTGATGAAATACTTTAAAATCCTTCTTTATCTCAAGAGTGCAGAAATAATTACCTAACTTTTTCTCTAATGCATCTGGAAAAATCCAAAACAACTTAACATCCCATCAATATTGGAATGATTAATGTATTTGGATGAGTGAATTATGGGTAATTTTTAAAGTTTCTTCTTTAGGCCTTTGTGGATTAACTACATGAGTACCTTCCTATCACTTTAAGTCCATCTAAACTTTCTCCACCTAGAAAGGGCATTTTTTGGCTCATGAATTTGGCTAGTTCAGTAGTTTCTCCTCAGAAAGAAAAGGATTCAGGGCTCAGTAACCAGAACCAGATTTTTCTTTTTCACCTGACTTTGCCTTTAGTGGCTCTGCTTCTTCTCTTTCATTCAGAGACACAATCCCATCTTATAGTGAAAAGATGCCTGTCTGCCACTGTGCATGGTCAACTGTGAAAAGCCATTGTAGCTTCTTCTAAGAAATAGGCTTTCATTTACCTAGAAACCTCAGTGTCTCATTAGTTCATTGGCAGTGATTAGGTCATGAGAGCCCATCCCTGATCTAACCTTGATGGCCCTGGGACGCTTGCATTGCTTTCAGTCAATCAAGACCCATCCCTGAGTGGAGTCAATCTCAACAAGTATATTGCTAAGAATTGGTTAAATATTTTGAGAAGCTAAGTACTGTCTGTCAGGGGAAAAAAATGAATGGATGCCAATGCTGTAACAAATTATCTCTATAAATCTCTTGTTTGCCATACATATTTATATGAAAAGAATAGGTGCTAAAACAAAACTGTTAATTAAGTAGTTTTCTTCTCTCAACCAGTGTCTTCCCAGAATAAAGACCAGAGTTATTTCTGGAAGTGCCAGTTCTAGTCATTCTATCTAGCATCCCTGACTTTTCTCTAGACTGTACAAGTTAACTATGTGGTCCTAAGAAATATCATTCATCTGCTTAATTAGCCCTAAAGGAAGCACTTGCTTCAAATTAGGAGCAACAGCATTTCTGCAAAGGACATAATAGCATTAACAATGGCAACTTGTTTAAGTAATAGGGCTTTTAAGGCTGATTTTTAAGTGAGACTGACTGAACCCAGAACTATTTTCACTCATTTGGTTTTCCACATCTTACAACCATCCAGATCTTCATCACCTCAAACCATAACAACTGTCCTCATCATCCAGGAAGCAATTAGTTCTGTAGTGATTTATTGGCTACTAATAAAACAACAAAGTTGTAATAATATTGCAATCGTAAGTGTGATTCTAATACATAACTATTTGAGTTTTGTACTGCTTTATGATTCAAACAAGAACTCAAACTAGTTTTGTTTTTTTTAAAGATTTTTATTTATTTGAGAGAGAGTGCAAGAGCACACAGGCACCAGGTAGGAGTGTGGTGCAGAGGGAAAGAAAGAAGCAGACTCCCCACCTGAGACATCAGATCCCAGGACCCTGACATCATGACCTGACCTGAGCCAAACACAGATACTTAATCTTCTGAGCCACACAGGCACCTCTCAAACTAGTTTTTTAAGAGGTATTTCCATGAAGGGGCGCCTGGGTGGCTCAGTGGGCTAAGCCTCTGCCTTAGGCTCAGGTCATGATCTCGGGGTCCTGGGATCGAGCCCCGAATTGGGCTCTCTGCTCAGCGGGGAGCCTGCTTCTTCCTCTTTCTCTGACTGCCTCTCTGCCTACTTGTGATCTCTGTCTGTCAAAAAAATAAATATTTTTTAAGAGAGGTATTTCCATGAAAGTATTCACATGTTTGGGGAAAAAAAATCATGACATACTGGGGAAAGAGAGAGAACTAAAGTGGGAGTTACTTGACCCTAAGGAGAGACAGTATAAAGTTCTATTTTTTTGATCCAAATGACTCAACAGGTGAACTGTGAATATCTTTGTTTCATCTTTCTAGCTGACACCATTACCCTGGTTTTCTGCCAATAAGCCTATTCTCTTAGTTTTGTGCTTTAGTTTGTGCTCAATTCTTCACCTCAATTTACTTATCTTCATCACCATTCCCAGGTGCTTTGCACATTTTGGTGGGATGTCTAAATTTTTCCACAAATAACAGCATATGATATGGCTCATATGCTCCTTGGCCAGCCCACTTTTATTTGAAGAACTAAACTTCCCCGTATCGTACTCAATAATGCCCCTAATCACAGATGTTGGATTACTTTCCATCTACAAAAGGGATCCCCTGATCCTGGTAGCTAATCAGTACCCATTACTCCCAAGAAAGAGATGAGCTCAAGGGTGAGTTAAGGTATGAGAAAGCAGTGGAGGGAAATTTGTCTTCTGGCTCATGAGCTATAAAGCTATAGGCTTCTGGTGGTATCTTCCCCACAACGTAAGAAGACACTAGCAGAGATTAAAGCTCAATAAAGCTAATACCCACAGAGGAAGAAAAGCTGGGTGAGAGAAAAACATAGGAAGATCACAGTTTTCGGACTCCTAGATTCAGCAAAGTCTAAAGGCAGATCTTCTTCTGGATCCTCTAAGTGCATGAGCCAATTTTTTCCTTTTTTTTTTTTTTTTTTTATTGTAACCAGTAAGAGATGAGTTTCAATGGCCACAAAAAAACTTGGGACCAATACCACACCTCTATGAAAGGTATCTTCTCCCCCCCCCCTTTTTTTTAATGTTCCATATTAAGTTGTACTTCATTGATACTTAGTAGCTGTTCCTGAATTTAAGTTAATAGCAATTCTAATTCTGAACTAGAACATGAAACAGAATGTGGAAAGAGCCAAATGTGAGGGTAAGGATGGCAGTGGAGGTAGTGATGGTGACAGGATTTAAGTGACATGAAAGTTTTTGAGGATGACTATTCCTTAGTAATGTCGGAAAAGCCTGTCTTCAAAATACACAGATCCCCCTAGAAGATTTTATCTAGAGTGTTCTTCTATTGCTAATGCAATTTCAGAAAAATTATTGGGTTCATAAACAATACAAGATTTTCTCATGGAGAGACTGTCTCAATACATTATTGAGAGGCAGAGGCAGTACCTGTAGATGAAGTCGATTGCTTGTGGTGGGGTTAAGTAACCCACAGTCAGTCTTCTCTGATCATTAAACACATTCCCTGCCCCAGCTCTACCACAACAGAACACTAAGACCATTACTTCCTGACTCTTCCCAAGTAAGGGATTTACACCAGCAAGTACCGCATATATGTATGCATGTCTCACCACAGCTACACAGGCCCAATCCATACCAAATTATACAGCTCAGTGTGCTGCAGAAACTACTTTAGAGGCTTGAGCCATATAAAAATATCACCCCGATAGCGGCATAAATTAGAACAGGGGGCGGAAACATGCAGTAGTTGAAAACATGGTTTCTATGTTAGGAGCTTGAGTTTAAGATCCCTCTGCACTCCCTGGTTAACAGATGAACTACAAGCAAGATAACACAGCCTACTCAAGTTTGAGTCCTGACCTGTAAAATGAGAATGATAGCAGCACCTCACCCAAATAGCTATTGTAACAATTACATTAGAAAATGCTACACAGACTTTTTGCCAGGATACAAAGTTCTCCCTAACTGCCCAAAAATATAAGTGTGTATCTGTATGCACATTTTTTTAAGATTTTATTTATTTATTTGACAGAGAGAGATCACAAGTAGACAGAGAGGCAGGCAGAGAGAGAGAGAGAGAGAGAGAGGGAAGCAGGCTCCCTGCCGAGCAGAGAGCCCGATGCGGGACTCGATCCCAGGACCCTGAGATCATGACCTGAGCCGAAGGCAGCGGCTTAACCCACTGAGCCCCCAGGCGCCCCCTGTATGCACATATTTTTTAATGAGAACCTGGAATTAGAGTTGTAAGGGTAGTGAAAACTGGAAGCTCTCAGTTTACTAATGATGAAACAGAAGCTCAGGGTGGAAAACACCACAGGCCCAAGATAACACAATCTGACAACATGACAACAGCAGACGCAAAACCAAGTCCCAAGTTTTTGTTATTCCCAACTTCGTGAGTTCTCTGTGCAACTGGAGGCCTTTCCTCCAGAGCCTGTGGACATAAACCAAACATCTTCAAAACAGCAGTGGTAAGTTGGAAGCCTATATGGAAAACCACATACCCGCTTACATATATATACACACTTGCATTTTGATAACCATCTAAGCTAGCCTTCTTAAAACCAATTATTCTTCTTTGCTCATGACAGATTTCCTCTGTTTTTCAGATTTCTCTTAAATGTAATCACTCCTCCCGTGTTGCATTATGCCTATAGAGTCCTTCTTTCTCCCTTCCTCTCTCTCAACCTGCATGTGTATGCGTGCATTATTTTAGTTGAATTTGTGCTTCTAGCTATGCAGACACCAAACCAAGGATCACAACTATCTCAGAAACTATTTAGGTCTTCAATTGCCTTGCCATATAAGCTTGATTCACCTGGGATTGCTCAGCCTTTTCCAAACTGTTTTTTGTTTGTTTATTTGTTTGTTTTTTAAATACACTTCTTTCCATCATGCCCATCCCTTACAAAGTGATTCCTGAGTCCGTGACCATATAAAGAGGCCACATGGGAGTCTGGAAAGATAGGACATAAGTACCTGCTTTTAGGCACTGTTGACCCACTTGGCAGGAAAGAGGCAATAGCTTCAGTAGAGACAAAGTTCCCCCATAAATGTGATCTTCGTTTAATGAAATTCGTTTTGGGTGGTAAACATTTATTTTTTTCCCTTGAAACAAATACCTTATCTCAGCCTGAAAAAAAAAAAAAAAAAAAAAAGCCTTTTCAATTCTTTCAAAATGTTCCATAATGGTGAGATGGTGAGGTGACTTGTTCTTTTTATTTTTCCTTCCAAAGCAATGGACTTTGATTCACTTTTGATTTTTTTATATTGTACTTAAAAAGCCAAAGCTCCTGAATCAATAATACAGGGCTGCATTTTCTGTCCTAAACAATTATTTACTGAGTGTGGGAACATGTGCAATTTAACATGCCACTTAGGAGTTCAGGAGTTGAACTGCTTGTCTTTTAACTCTATAGAATAGGGATGAAAGACGTCATGGAGGAGAAGAAAAAAAATCATCTCATAAGGTACCAGGGTTCTAATATCACTGCTTTACGCCAAAGACACCTCTAGGTTGAGAGCCATATGAAGAGAAAACACAGTATTACTAGGGTCAGAGGCACTTACGGAGAGAATACCAAACCTCATAGCACTGAGCCGTGTTAAAACATTAACACAGGGTGCCTGGGTGGCTCAGCTGGTTAAGAGACTGCCTTCAGCTCAGGTCATGATCCCAGAGTCCCGGGATCGAGTCCTACATCAGGCTCCCTGCTCCATGGGGAGTCTGCTTCTTCCTCTGACCTTCTCCCCTCTCATGCTCTCTCTCACTGTCTCTCTCTCAAATAAATAAATAAAATTGTTTTTAAAAAAATTAACACAAATAAAGAGAACTAGAATTCTGGAATTGCTGGCTATCACAAAATACCCATGGCCCAGATCCTATGATATGGGTATTCTTCATCACATCAAGTCCGCAGTTACTCACTACCTTTATGCAGAAGGCTCTAGCTTTCAATAAACAAAAATATCTCCCTGTCTAAAATTGCTATGGCAAGTGACTGTTGAATAAGATTTTGTAAATACAACAAGAATAAGTAATCCAAGAAAGAGACTCGTAACGACTAAGAGCTGCCAGAAGAGAGGTGGGGTGTGGGGGATGGGTAAAAAGGGTGATGGGGGATTAAGGAGCGCACTTGTCCTCATGAGCACTGGGTGGTGTATGGAATCGTGGAGTCACTATACTGTACACCTGAAATTAACCTAACACTAATACTGTATGTTAACTATAGTGGAATTAAATTTTTTTTTAAAAAAGAGTAAGAAGAAAGGGAAAATACCTATATGTGGACCAGAATGTCAGAGGACTCTTGGTAACAGATCTGTTCCAAATGTGAATAAAGCCTGGAAGTATTACAGCACGGTGACTGAAAATAAACCGCATCTCACAAGTCAACTGTGATATGCTGGTTTAGGGCTCCTGCAGTGATACGCTGGGAGGGATTCTGAGGCTGCTTCTAAGTTGGATATAATCTGTTAATAATTTTAGTGGCAGAGGTGGAAAAGGCAAAAAGGCATAGTGGTCCATGAGCCACATTACCACTTTCATTCTGGACACTTCCCTCTCCTTAAAATCTCTCTATTAACTTGTATTCACCAATCACTCAGTTGTGTAATGAATGTTTGAGTGAGTCAAAAACTCTACCTTGCTACTGGCTCTCTTTATCCTTCTCTTTTGAGTCTTTACTTGTTCCAGGGCCCACAATATGCAGACTGGACATTCTACAGAGCAGACCTAAGATTCTAAAAAGGCCTAACTACTTCATTGCATTCAGGTCCTTGCCAAATCCTTTGTTCTCATGGAGCCCTACCTAACTTTCCTATTTCAATTGTGCTCATCCAATCTACTCTTTTTAAAATCTAATTTCCCTCATACTACACGAATAACTTCTTTATTAAAGCTACTGCATTATCAGTCTCCCAAGCTGGACTGTCAACTCTACTAGAGTAGGAAGCTTTGTATTATCACAGAGGCTTAGTAGATACTCAATGACTATTTATTAAATGAATAAATTTTCACAGGTAACGTTTTCCACCCAATTGCTTCACAAGCAAGCATCATGAAAGTCAAGGCTGTATTCTCTTTCTTTTCTTTTTTTTTTTTTTTTTTTTTTTTAAAGATTTTATTTATTTATTTGACAGAGAGAAATCACAAGTAAGCAGAGAGGCAGGCAGAGAGAGAGGAGGAAGCAGGCTCCCTGCAGAGCAGAAAGCCCAATGTGGGGCTCGAACCCAGGACCTGGGATCATGACCTGAGCCGAAGGCAGCGGCTTAACCCACTGAGCCACCCAGGCGCCCCTTCTCTTTCTTTTCTATTTCTCTGGGACTTACAGCAAAGTACTAGGAAGAGGCACTTAACTGAACATTACTAATTTGAATTGACTTAACTTTAACAAGCCATTTATCATGCTATGTATGCACTGCTACCACAATAATAGGAAATATTTTTCAACACTTAATGTGTACTAAGCACTATGCCAAATAATTTATGTATATTATCTCATTTAATCATCACAAAACTGAAGCACTTATATTCATTAGCCTCATTCCACAAATGAAGAGAGTGAGGGAGAAGGGGCCTCACCATTTTTCTCCAGTCAGCACAACTAGTAAGTGGGTTGCACTGGGGATCTGTACAGCTTCAGAGCTCTAGCATTTAACTACTGTACAGATGAAGTATGTATTTTGGAACATAGTTTAAGACTCCCAGACTGGAATGAAGTTTCTCATTCTGGTTCTACTTGATGCTAAGGGATTCGCTTTCTTTCTTTCCTCCCCAGTTTTTCCTACCTGATACTGAGAGCTTATTTCTGCCAAAGTTGAAAGAACTACAAAAGAAAAAAAAATAATAACCTTCTTTTGCAAGGTGCTTCAGATGGCTAAAAGCAAAGCTTCCTCTAGATTTCCAAGGAAGGCAAAGGAAAATATTAGTTTGGTTCATTAGCAACCCACTGCTACGGAAGGGCTGGATTGCAATTAGCAGAAAAACTGCTCTTAAAAAGTCAGAAGCGGAAACTCAATGAGAAATACACAGAACTCATAGTGAAGAGAACTGGAGCAGGAGGCTCATGCTTTCTGAGAGATGGTACCCATGGTACCAAGCTGGGGGAAGTGGGGTGAATCCCTCTCAGGTGGACAGGCTGCAAACTCACAAAGGCCAATAATATTTCTGAAGCCAATTCTTCTGGTGGTATGATATCAAAATAGCAAAGATATCCTTAAATGGCCTCCACAAATGTTCAAGAGAAAATAAACATGTCACCTAACAAACATTAACTTCCAAAGCAGGAAGTAGTTAACACATTCATGAATTCAAGTTCTGTTTACTTTTCTATCATCCAGCATCATTTGAGCAAACCAAATTTTTCATTTGGTTTAAGACCTGATTCACTGCCAACAGCAAAGTCTTACTCAGGTGCTCCATAAAAAGAGGCACGTTTATTTGTATGAGGAATAAGACTTCATGCAAAGACTACCATACAGAATCACTGTCCAATAAAACATTACTGAAAGTAGAAAGCTGACAGGAAGTAAAGGAAGTTAGAGCTGTTCTACCTCTTTCTACAAATTTGCTACATTGTCCTCTATTAACTAACATCCTTACCTGAACCTTGATATTTCCTACTATCTTTATTTTTAATTCTAAATAGATAGAATGTCTTATCTCCTTACTCTAGCACCTACGTATCTAAATCAAAACCACAACAGGCTAGTACCTCCCACCAGTCAGGATGGCTATTATTCAAAATTTAAAAAAAGATATCATGTATTCACAAGGTTGTGGAGAAAATGGAACCATTGTACACTGTTGGAAATGCAAGATGCTGCTGCCACTATGGCAAACAGTATGGGAGTTCCTAAAAAAAAACTGAAATTGGGGGACAGCTGGATGGCTTAACTGGTTAAGCATCTGCCTTCAGCTCAGTTCATGATCTCAGGGTCCTAGGATCAAGCCCTGCATCGGGCTCCCTGCTCAGTGCGAAGTCTGCTTCTCCCTCTCCCTCTGCCCTTCCCCACTCTCCTGCTCGCTTGCTCTCTCTCAAATACATAAAATCATTTTAAAAACCCTGAAATTGGGGTTTACCTGGCCAGCTCAGTGGAGCATGTAACTCTGAATCCTGAGGTTGTGAATTCAAGCCCCACATTGGGTGTAGAAATTGCTTTAAAAAACTCAAAAAACTAAACTAAACTAAAACTAAAAATGACCTACCATATGAACTTGCAATCCATCTTCTGGGTATATATTCAAAGAACTGAAATCAGTATCTCAAAGAGATATGTGCCCTCCCATGTTCATTGCAATACTATTTACAACAGCCAATACATGGAAACCACCCAAGAGCCCATTAATAGAAGAATGGAGAAAGAAAATGTGGTGCATGCATTCAGTAGATTATCCAGCTTTAAAAGCAAAGAAAATCTTATAACTTGTAACAACACAGATGAGCCTAGTAGACACGATGACAGTCACAGAAGGACAAATACTACATGATTCCACTCCTGTGGGGTTTTTTAAACAGTTGAACATAGAAGCTGAGAATATAGTAGTGGTTGTCAGGTGCTGGGAGGTAGGGGGAATGGGGAGTTATTCAGTGTGTACAAAGCAGCAGTTATGCTAGATAACCAAGTCTCAGAGATCTAGTATTTATCATAGTGCTCACAGTGAACCACATGGTGTTGTGCACTTGAAAATTTGTTAAAAGTGTACATCCCCTATCAAGTGTCCTTACAAAACAACATCAAAGAGCAACGTATATGAAAAAAAAACCACCAACAACAACCACGAAGGGACACAAAAGAAAGTGGAAAGTACTGGGTATGTCTATTACCTTCACTGTGGTGATATTTACACAGATGCTTGCATTTACCTAAGCTTAACAAATTGTACACATTAAATATATGTAGTTCTTTGTACATGAGTCATATCTCAATACAGCTATTAAAAATTATAATTGTGGTACATAATATATCAAAGGCTATATAAATACTGACATTATAATTTAGGAACACACTGCTATTTGGTTTTGGTTTTGTTTTTTTTAATCCAGGAAATTAGGGAATTTTTTCCCTAGGATGTGAGGTATAAGAGGTAAATTTCACTCATTAGTTAAATATTGTTTCAGTACCTATTATATGCCTGACACTATCCTAAAAACTAAGTATCTCAAAGAGATATGTGCCCTCCAATGTAGAAGGTAGATAAGGTTCCCTCAAAAAGCTTACTACTGGGTGCCTGGTGGCTCAGCCGGTTAAGCCCCTGCCTTCAGCTCAGGTCATGATCCCAGAGTCCTGGGATCTGGTCCCACATTGGGCTCCCTGCTCAGCAGGGAGCCTGTTTTTCCCTCTGCCTTCTGTTCTCTCTCTTTGACAAATAAATAAACTAAATATTAAACAAACAAACAAAAAAACAAGCTTACTACTTTTTTCTCCAACAATTAAACCAGTGAGAAAGTAGTAAAGTAATTTCAGATAGCGGTAAGTGCTATTAAACCATTAGACCCTGATTAGGGGTGGAATGGTCATTTAAATTTGAACTGAGATGAGAATGATGCATAAGAGCCAATTGAATCAAGATCTTGGATAAGAGTATTTCTGCAAAGGTAAGAACTTTGGAAACCCTGATGCCAGAAAGGGATTCGTACATTCAAGGAACATTCTCTTGCTCTCTATATTCCAGCTGTGTTGACCTGTACTCCCTAAAACATAACAACTGTTTCTTCCTCAAGAATGTGCTGTTCCCTTTTCCTGGATTGTGCTTTACACAGCCTCCTACTAGATCCCTATAAGGATAATTCTTTCATCTCATTCATTTCGTGCACTGAAATGTCACTTCCTCAAAGAGACCTTCTATGGCCAGGTGTATCTAAAAACATGATCCACACTACAAAGAACTGTCTAAACCCTGTGCCGCTCATTACGAGTAGCCACCAGTCACATATATCTATTTATATTTAAATCAAAGTTAAATAGAACTAAAAATCTAAATATTCAATAACATTAGTCAGTTGCAAATGCTCAGTACCTACATGTGACTACTCTATTGGATGGCACAGAGAATGTTTTAATCATTACAGAGGTTTCTGTTGGACAATGCTATTCTAACTTGCTCTAACCCTTACAGAGCACTTGTCATCACCAGCTTGTATGTGTTTACTCATTAATTTTCTTCTCCACTTTAAAATCCATGAAGGCAGGAAATTTCAGTACCAGCTTTGTTATTTATGTATTTCAAGTGCTTAAAAGAGGGCCTGATGGTAATTAGGCACTAATTAGTTGGATACATCAATGAAAAGTTGTGTGACTAGAAGACAATGAACTAGTAAAATGACCATTCTTGTCTGATGTCTCATCTGTCAAAATTTTTATTTTTTGATTTTTTTTAATCAAGGTATTTAAAAATTAAAATATATAATGAACCTATTTTTTGGTCACTAAGTGAATAATGTATCATGTAGTTTTTTTCAAAAACATGTTAGCATCTCCTTTCATTCTCAAAATTGTCCTAGTATGCCCAACATGACATGTAACTGTAGCTAAAGGAGTGTTTTATGAAACTAGAGATAAAACTAAGCTGGGAACATCATGTAGACCATTAGAGGAGACTGGGTTTTATCCTGTAAAATAAAATATGTATTTATTCTAACTGAAATGGGAAGCCACTGAAGGGTTTAATACGGGATATGGCTTTTCTAATTTTATTTTTTTATTTATTTTTAAAGATTTCATTTATTTATCTGAGGGAGGGAGAGAGCGCACGCACAAGCAGGGTGGGGGCAGAGAGGGAAGCAGACTCCCCGTTGAGCAGGGAGCCCCATGTGGACTCCAGGATCATGACCTGATCTGGGGGCAGATGTTTAAGCTACTGAGCCACCCAGGCATCCATGATTTCTCTAATTTTAAAAGCTAAGTTATAATAGCCCTAGGGGAAAAGAAAGGAACTTGTCAAAAGACTTATCAAAGGCTAACTTCCCTTAAAGACCAGCCACAATATGCAGAGACCCAGGTAAGATGGAGGGTGGATGGATCTCAGTATGAAGAAGAAAGTGACAAATCATAAAGCTTAATCAGTAGGCAGTGACCAGGTTCCGGGGGCCATAAAGGACATGTATAATATCGGTGTCATCTAAAGAAGGAGCTTAAGCTGAAAAGTAACATAACCGGTTTCCCCTTTAAAAAGAATGCTTTGGAGACAGTAAGAGAAAGGAAAGCCCAAGAATAGTAATGGAAGGAAGTGAAAGCAGTTAGTTGATTCTTATATGCCCTGATAAGAGAAAATGATGTTGCAGCCTAATGGTAGAACAGTGAGATGGAGAATCATGGGTGGTTTAGTGAGACATTTGGGAGACAAAATCTGTACGACTGAGTGATTAGCTATGGGGCAAGAAGCCTGGATATTTGACCTGAATGGCTGAGTAACTGTTGGAACCCTTTACTCAAATGAGAAGCTCAAAAAGGAGTACATGGGATGGGGAAGATGAAGAGCTCCAGTTTAGTCAAGGTGCAGTTCAGGCACCTGAAACATATCTAAGGTGAAATATCCAGTTAATCGTTAGATACGAAGGCTGACTGTCAGGAGAGAATTTGAGATATACTTTTGGCGCTATCCGTATATAGGTGTTAAAAGATATGGATGTCTGGGGTCACTGTCTTCCTAAGGAATGGCATCTTTCTTTTTTTTTTTTTTTTTAAAGATTTTATTTATTTATTTGACAGAGAGAAATCACAAGTAGGCAGAGAGGCAGGCAGAGAGAGAGGAGGAAGCAGGCTCCCTGCTGAGCAGTAAGCCCAATGTGGGGCTCAAACCCAGCACCTGGGATCATGACCTGAGCCGAAGGTAGCGGCTTAACCCACTGAGCCACCCAGGCGCCCCATGGAATGGCATCTTTCTAAAACAACATTTTTAGAGATAGATATGAGACCTCAAATATCATTTAGTTCAACTCTCTTGTTTCTGGAATTAAAAAACTATGTGTCCAGAGAGAGGAAATGATTTGCTAAGCACCACATAGTAGAGATTAAGTGCTCAAGAGAAAGAAAAAATGTGGCAGGGGGCTGGTAGCATTCAAAATTCTTTTGTCCCAAATGCAGTGTAGCATCTTTATACTGTACTATGTATCTAATTATGTAGCAGCATGAAAACCCCACAAAATAAAATGGGATCTTAGCTTACTTTATTTATATGTAAAAGTTTTCTGATTTATAAAAGATCACATTACACTTATGGATTGGTTCAGGAATACTATGTGATTATGATTAATTACAATCACTGAAAGTTCAAGTTATTGTTATGCTATTAATTAGTTTAATGAAGCATTAATTTAGATTGAAAATATGATATTACTATGGTTTTATTTTGAGAAATCAATATCTCATTAACAAGTTATTGCTGTATCTATGGGCATCACTAGATTAATCTCTCAGTGTAAAAGAAGCAACATTCCAAATAGCAGAAACAAGACTTAAATTCATGAAGTGGTTTTATGTTTAATTTATCTGAAAGGAATATATTTTCATTCTGTAGAAAATGCATGCTATCTCCAGTTCTCTCCCTCTCTCCAGTTCTAACAATTCTGGGATGCAGTCCCTTTCTTAGTGTTTTAGATAAATGCAAATAAATGCATGATTTAATCATTATAATGCAGTATAATACAAAAAAAGCTAAAATGGAATACTCTTTTCCACCTCTGTTCTTCATGCACATAAAAGAATTAAAAATACTTTGTGTAGGGGACACCTGGGTGGTGCAGTCAGTAAAGCGTCAGACTCAATTTTGGTTCAGATCATGCTCTCAGGGTCATGAGATGGAGTCCCACATCAGGCTCTGCACTGGGCATGGAGCCTGCTTGAGTTTATCTCACTCCCTCTCCCGCCCCCTCCCCTGCTCTCTCTAAAAAACATACCAGCAAAACACACATTGAATGAATGAATGAGTGAATGAATTAATGAATGAGGGAACTTTGTGTAAGACCAGGATTCTTATCAATGAGTGAACTATACCATCTCAATTCCTTCTAAGCTATGGAAAAATCAGATTTTACACTCCATTCGTATGAATTTCATAATTAAATCAGTTAAAGAACTCAATCATTGAAAGAATTCAGACATTGGTCATGTCTCCAACTTGATCCTCTCCTCTGCCCTCATTATACTCCAGTCACACTGATCTCTATGCTTCCTGAGTGTTGCAAACTCATTCCTGATTCCGGGACTCTAACCTCCCTGTTGCCCTGCCTGACATTCTCTTTCCTCAGATCCTTCACACATCTAGACCCTTTTCATCATGAAGGCATTGGTTCAAATACACTTTCACAAAGGCATTCCCTAACCACCATAGCTAATGCAAATCCCCCCTGCCCTTCGTTACTCAATCCCAGTTTCATACTCTATGTACATTTACAGCGGCTATCACTTTCTATTATAAAATTATCTTGTTTATGTACTTTTTAAATATAGTTCCCCTGTGTCTCCCACTAGAACGGCAGCTTCGTGGGGCTAGGGACCTTGTCTGTCTTGAATGAATAGATCTAGCCTATCTCCTTCACTTTCTAGTTTGGAAGCCTGTGGTCCACTAATCCATCACGGTGCTGAGGTAAAAACCCTAAATTTTTCAGTTGGAGTCAAGCACTGTGTGTCACACATTTTTTCATCTATTTTACCTCAAGGGGTCCTGCTGGGGCAGTTAAGTATTTTTTAAATTTATAAATAATAACTATAATAAGACGATAGACATCATTTACTTAACACCATGTAGGTGCCGCTTGGACTAAGTGTTTTATATGCTTTAGCATATTTAATGTCTGCAGTAACTTTGGGCTAGTAAGCCTTACTCTTAGAGAAAGAGAGAAACAGATTCAAACAAATATCTAGGTATTGTACCCATGCTCACACAGGGGGGCTATTTGTCTTTAATGATTCCAAACACAAATATCATAATTACTTTGTTATGTTGTGTAAACTTTATATTTTATTGGGAATTAGGGGCCAAGGAATCTTCCAAGAAAATCAAACCTGGGGATAAATAAATATCACAGCATATCAGACTGGCTAGATTTGTATTCTTTGCAAGTTACAATGTGATAACAATATCAGCAGGAGCTTTCACTAGGTTATATCATATTGATCACTAGACCAGTAGGCTGCTAGAAAGGTCCATGGCCTGAGGCTTGCTGATAGATTGTCCACCACTATAACTTCTAAAGTGCCTAATGGAGAAATGTCAGCATTTGGGCCCTAAGGATAAAAAGATTAATAAAACTCACAAGCTCATATTTCACATGTATTTTTCACCCCAAAATAAAATGAATCTAAATCCTGCATTTATCAAATTGATTTTTCTGTGTGTTAACATTAGAATTTCCTTTCAAGGTCCACAAAAGTTCCTAAATGTCACAATAAATAATAGACTTAAATGGATTATTTAATGTAGGAAAAAAAGAGCTAGAGACTCTCTTTAAGTTCTTTTTAGAACAAGAGAGCCATTAATTATTTTCAGGGTTATACAAAGTTTAAGGAATTTATTTTTTTTCTCCCTAAGACCAAAGTGAGAAAAGTAGGATTCCATTGAGTCCTGTGTTATTTTTAGTTCAACTAGAGAAGTTAGATTATAAATATTTATGTTGACATAGATTTCAAACTTCATTTTTTCACAATGTCTAAAAACAAACAGGAATACATTAACGTCAAAATAATATTCATATCTTAGTTCCGTCTTTCAAAGAGCCAAACAAACTTAGAAATCATCCCTAAATCCCTTTTATTTCCTCGGTCCTTAAAGAAAATAGAGCATTTTTTTCCCATGTCTTTTTATTCTCATTCCAAAATAATTCATCTGTGATTTCCCATTTACAGGTCATTGACCTGGACCCACTTAAATGGGTTCTGATCTATTAGGAAGAGAGTTCTCCATTTAATGAGATATAGAAAGAATGGCAATGTGATGGAAGGAGAAGGTTTCCTCTCCTAGTTTTCCTCGGAAGAGATGGGAAGTTGTGGTCCCTAAGTTTCCTAATGTGGAGGAACACAGAAAGTGAAATGAACTCGAGGATGCCTTTCTCCCTCAAGTGACCTTATCCTTGGACCTAGAAGCCTTCTTTCCTCCTATACCATGAAATTCCTTGAATGCTACTCCAAAGCATTCAGTGTCATGGAAACACTGAAATGTATTTCAAATACATATATATGTGCATCACTCATGTTTCTTTTCTAGGTTACAAGACAAAAATTTCATTTCATTGGATTCCAAAAAGAGTTCATGACAACCCCCCTTTCCCCACTATAGGTGAAGACGAAGAGAACATATGCTAGATTTAAGCTCTTGGATTTCATGTCTACTCTTTATTTTTACCTATTTTTTACCTATTTATTTATTTAATTATGTTCAGTTAGCCACCGTATAGTACATCATTAGTTATTGATGTAGTGTTCAATGATTCATTAGTTGCATTTAACACCTAGTACTCATCACAACACATGCCTTTAAAACACTGGTTTTCTGACCTTGCACAGGTTACAAAATGTCTTTGTCTATCAGTTCTCTTATCAGTTAAAAAGGACTAGTAATAGAAAATTCTGTTGACATTTCCTTCCAAGGTTTAAGTGAGATTTTGTAGGCAAATGTTTGGCACATACTGAACACTCTATACTATTTTTATTTATGTTTTAAAATACAATGGCCATATGCATCAGATCATGTGTTTACCTTTTGAATATGTAAGTAGAACATAACAAACCTCCAATAAATATACATGAAATGCATAAATGAATGGACAAGCTAAGGCTTTTGATCAGGTCAGTAAACCTCTAACTTTGATCAAAATCAGAAATGAATCAAGTCCCAAGTTGGGCTGACTAGTGAAGGAGTGTTAGAGAGAAAACTGGAAATGCTCATTTTATCTTTTTGCCATTTCTTTCCCTAAAACCAAAACTCTCAGGCAATCTTGTCATGTAAACAAACAGCCTGCTAAAAATCATCTGTTTTATTTCTTTGCACTCACAAATATATTTTCCCCAAAATCACTAACCCAAATGTACTGTCTAGGTCATGTTTTTTAAATAGCTTAAAGTAATGTCCCTAGTACATACTCTATCTCGAAGCATTTTTTCCCTCAACTTTCTCATTCAGAATGTTCATTCAAGGTGCCACACTGATGCATTAATGCATATAAAAATGAGGATTTAAAAAAGTGTGTGTGTGTTTTGTTCTTGTAGACTAATTGGACACTGTTGTTACTATTTCAATTATTAGTAGTAGCGCTTAGCAGACATCTGTTAATGCTGGAGTTTTCAACAGCCTTGTTCTGTAACAGCTGGAGATCTGAAATAATGATCTCTGAATACTAAATTTACCTTTGAAGTGTATTTTGTACTCACCCATTTGAGGCATTATTTTACACAACTTAATTATTCCAGACTTGAGACATGGTTTGGGTACAATAGAAAGAGCCAGATTCAAGGTGGCCATAGCACTAGTAACTGCTCCTCTTCTAATTAGCAGTGAGATTTCTGAACAACCCTTACAATCCCCAGGCCCTGGTTTCCTCATTTGTAAAATTAAGGGTGGGAGTAGTTGCCGAGATGATCCCTATATTCTTGGCCAAATAATTCTGTGATCCTACCTCTGTAAGCTAATGACAAGAAGTTAATGACTTGAGTTTTGTTTTTTTAAATAAGTCCCATAGAGTTCCTGTTAAATCAGCCTGAAAACATCGACATGTTTTGTTTTGCTTTAAAGCTCATGGATGAATTTAGATGAACTAACAACACTGACAAATGTCACCCTTAATGCTTATTCAAAGGAAGCCTCATGTTATCCAAATCAGGAAAGTATGCCAAAGGGAGGTATGCAACCATTTTATACCTAGCTTGATATACTTTATATTCCTCCATCAAGAATTTGAAGAACACTTACTACAAAGCAGCCATAGAAAAAAGAAGTAAGTCCCATATAGTCTCAGCCCTTAACATCCCAAGACACTGGGGATTTGGGATAAAGCTCTCAGGCTGAAAACAGCAAGATGGAGAACTAGAAAGACTCAGACCTTCTCTTTATATATAAAAACATCAATTCAACAATAGGAACAATTTCCCTTCATCCGGAATTCAGAGAATGGTTAAGAAGCTCCTGCTCCCTTCCCCCCCCCCCATGAATGTGAAGCCAGAAGGAAAACTTGTGGTACTCACCATGGACCACCCTCCCAACTCAGCATGGCATAATTAGGAGGTAACATCCTAGTTTTCGGGTTCTCTCTGTGGAGGTAAAGAGAAGATGGAAACAAATGTGCAACGTTCTTGCTTCTCAGGAGGCTTCCTGAAGGACTGGCTTGTGTTTTATCTGAATCTAAATTCTAACAGGAAAGGGGCTGCAGAGAACAAGCGTGAAGGTTTGGACTAGTATATCCTCACTCATCATAGCACCTACTCCTGGCTCAGCATGGAATTAGCTTCACAAAACCTCCAACTCCCAGCTTCTTCCCAGGGAGACAAAGAGTTGGAACAGACGTCCAATATTCCAGCTATTCAGAGGAGTGTCCCAAGGACTGCTTCCTGTCTCACTTGTTTTGGATGCTGACTGAGGCAGGCATAGTCTCATCACCTGGAGGCAGCTGAGAACAAGAGAGGAGGGCAGCTTGCTGATGCTCCAGAATCCCTGTGGGTTCCACAGAAAGAGAATGATACCATTCAGGAGCCTATTACTGGGACAAAAAAACAAAAAAAAAAAACAAAAACAAAAAACAGTGGATCACACGTCCAGTGTTTTGGATTTTCTGAGGGCAGGAGAGTGTGCTGACAGACTGCTGTTTGTCTCCTCCATCAGAAGCACTGATGGTGGGGCGCCTGGGTGGCTCAGTGGGTTAAGCCGCTGCCTTCGGCTCAGGTCATGATCCCAGGTCCTGGGTTCGAGCCCCGCATCGGGCTTTCTGCTCAGCAGGGAGCCTGCTTCCTCCTCTCTCTCTGCCTGCCTCTCTGCCTACTTGTGATTTCTCTCTGTCAAATAAATAAATGAAATCTTTAAAAAAAAAAAAAAAAAAGAAGCACTGATGGAGCCTGCCGTAATCTAGAATCATGGGACCACTGAGAACAAGCGGGCTGCGTGGCAGCTCCAAGAAGGTGCAGTACTATAAACAGACATGAGAGAGAATAGAATATGGACTCCTGAAAAAAGAAACCAACTAATCTCTCTAAGTGGGAATTTACATATGATTCTAGAATAGATACATCAATAGAAAAGATCTGAAAGGCCCCCAGAATCTCTAGCCTGGATGAATGGTGAAAATCTTTCCCTGTTCAAAGCCAGTCCATAACAACTTGAAGAGGTGGTTGTTTTTCAAAAGCATAGATCCCAACAAAATGTGACAAAGCACATGAAGAAAGAGGGAGACAGGGCCCAGTCAAAGGAGTAAAATAAATCTCCAGAAACCAACCCTATAGAAATGGAAGTATATGGATTATCTGACAATTAATTAAAAATAACCATCATAAAGGTACCCAATGAGCTCAGAAAAATAATGCATGAACAAAACGAGAATATCAATAAGGAGAAAATTTTTTTTGAAAAACAAGCATTGGAGCTTTGGAATGTAATAATTGAGTTGAAAAATCCACTATAGGCATTCAACAATGGACTTTATCAATCACAAGAAATTATCAACAAACTCAAGGACAGGTCATTTAAATTATGCATCAGAAGAGTAAAAAGAAAAAGAAAAAAAGAATGAAAAAGAGAAAGCCTAGGGGCACCTGGGTGGCTCAGTGGGTTAAGCCGCTGCCTTTGGCTCAGGTCATGATCTCAGGGTCCTGGGATCGAGTCCCGCATCGGGCTCTCTGCTCAGCAGGGAGCTTGCTTCCCTCTCTCTCTCTCTCTCTGCTTGCCTCTCTGTCCACTTGTGATCTCTCTCTGTCAAATAAATAAATAAAAATCTTTAAAAAAAAAAAAAAAAGAGAGAAAGCCTAAGGAATTCTGGGATACTATCCAAAGGACCATAATGAAGATTGCAGGAGAAGAGAGACAGTAACGAGAAAAAAAACTTCTTTGAAAAAGTAATAGCAGCCAATTTTCCAAATCTGGGGAAGTAACAGGACATTCAGATTCAAGAAACCCAGTAAATCCAACTGGAATGTACCTAAAGTAGTCCACTCAGAGACACATTAAAATCAAATTGTCAAAAGTCAAAGGCAAAGAGAGAGTTTTTCAAGCAGCAAGAATAATGGACTTATCATACATGAACACCCATAAGATTATTAACAGACTTCTCAGCAGAAATTTTGTAGGACAAAAGGGAACAGGATGTTATATTAAAAATTCTGAAATAAAAGAAGTGCCAATCAGGAATATTGTAACTGGCAAACTGTCTTTCAAGAGTGAAGAAGAATTAAAGCCCTTCCCACATAAACAAAAGCACTAGATTTTATAAGACATGTTAAAAAAAAAATCCTTTAAGTTGAAATGGAAGGATTCTAAAGAGTGACATGAAAGCATGATAAAAGTAAATATATAAATAAAAATATTGTACTACAGTAATGGAGGTAAGAAAATCACCTTGAATTCAAGCACGGAAGTTAAAAACCAAGTATAAATAAAGAGCTATAATTATAAAAATATGTTAATGGTACACAATATAAAAAGATAATTGGTGACATCAATAACAGAAATTGGATGAGACAAAGAGTAGTTTTCTATGGTACTCAAATTATTCTAGCTTAAAATAGATTGCCTTAGCTATAAGGTGAGCCTCATGGTAACCACACACACAAAAATTGCCTGTAGAAGATCCACAACAGTAGGAAGGAATCAAAACATGTCACTAAAAATAAATAAAACAGAAAGGAAAAGATCAACAAAAAAGTTCTAAGAGCACTTAACAAAATGGCAAGAGTAAGTCCTTCTATGAGTCATTACTTTATATATAAATGGTTTAAACTCTCCAGTAAGAAGACTCTATAGAGTGGCTGAATGGATTTAAAAAAAAAAAAAATCCAACTCTATGATGCCTCAAGAGTCTCAGTTTAAATACAGGATACAGTTAGGCTGAAAGGAAAAGAATACAAAAATATATTCCATGTAAATGGTAAGCAAAAGAAAGCAGATGCAGCCATGCTTACACCAGACAAAACAGACTAACTCAAAAGCTGTCAACAAAGAGGACAAAGGATATATTACAATGATAAAAGGGTCAATTCACAGGGAAGATACAACAATCACACATACACACCCATCCTCAGAACACATGGATACATGAAGCAAAGACAGAACTAAAGGGAGCAATATACAGCAATACAAGAATAGTAGACTTCAATATCTCCCTTAAAATAATGGACAGGTCATTCAGGCAGAAAAATCAGTAAGTCAACAGAGGACTTGAACAACACTATAGACCATGCGGATCTAACAGATGTACGCAGAACATTCCACCCTATAGCAGTAGAAGACACATTATTTTCAAGAGCACATGGAACATTCTATAAAATAAGCTGCATGTTAAATCACAAAACTAGTGTTAACAAAATTAAGACAACTAAAGTCTTGCTAAGTATCTTCTCTGACCACACCAAAATAAAACTAGAAATCAACACCAAAAGGAAAACTAAAACATTCACAAACATATGGAAAAAAGACTAAGCAGTCTTGAATAACCAATGGGTTAAAAAGAAGAAATCAAAAGGGAAATTAGAAAGTATCTTGAGATAAATGAGAATTTAAAAACAACATAAATGATAAATGATAAAAGATAAATGAGAATTTAAAAACAATTTAAAATTTAAATTCATGATATGCAGGAAAAGCAATCCTAACAGAAGTTTATAGTGTTAAATTCTACATTAAAAAATAAATATATCAGGGGCACCTGGATGGCTCAGTGGGTTAAAGCCTCTGCCTTCTGCTCAGGTCATGATCCCAGAGTCCTGGGATAAACCTCTGCATTGGGCCCTCTGCTCAGCAGGGGGCCTGCTTCCCACCCCCCCACCCCCACCCCCCGCTCTGCCTGCCTCCTCTGCCCACTTGTGATCTCTCTCTGTCAAATAAATAAATAAAATCTTTAAAAAAAAAAAAAGAAATATCAGAATGCAACCTAACTTCACAGCTCAAAGAAGTAGAAAAAGAAGGACAAATTAAGCCCCAAATTAGAAGGAAATAATAAAGATTAATGAAGAAATAAATGAAATACATAGCCAAAAAAGCAGAAAATAGCAACAAAGCTGAGTTAATTTTTTAAAAGTATAAACAAAATTGGAAAAACTCTCTAAACTAAGAAAAAAGAGCAAAGACTATAACTGATGCCACAAAAATAAAAACGATTATAAGAAACTACTATGAAATATTGTATGCTAAAATATTAAATACTTAAAAGAAACTGAAAAACACCTGAAAATACACATCTTACCAAAACTGAATCATGAAGAAATAAGAAACATGAACAGGCCAATAATAAATAAGAGTTTTCAATCAATAGTCCAACCCTTCCCAACAAAAATAGGCCTGGGACCAGATGGCTTTACTAGTGAATTCTATCAAACATTTAGAGAATTAAGACATCTCTTTGTCAAATTCTTCCATCAAATTGACGAGAAGCCAACACTTCTAAACTTATTTTATGAGCCCAGCATTACTCTCATACCAAAACCAAAAACACTACAGGAAAATGAAACAAGAGGCCAATATCCCTGATGATGCCAAAAATCCTCCACAAACTGAATTTACCAGCATGTTGAAAGGATAATACATCATGATCTAGGGTGTTTATCCCTGAGTTACAAAGATGTTTCAACATACACACAACAATAAATGAAATCACTGTATGAAAAGAACAAAGGATCAAAATCACATAATGAAGAAAGTTCCTTTAACAAAACTCAAAATCCTTCCATGATAAAAATGCTCAACAAATGACATAGAAAAGAGAGGTATCTCAACATAGTAAAAGTCATGTATAATAAGGCTACAGCTAACGTCACCTTCAACAATGAAAATCTGAAACATTTTCCTTTAAGAAAGCCTGAAACACCTCAAAAATGCTCATTCCCACCACTTCTACTCAACAACATACCAGAACTCTTAATTAGGTAAATTAGCATCTCCCCTAAGGAAAGCATCCAAATTGGAAAAAAGCAAAATTATCTTTGTTTACAGAGGACATGATCCTCTATATAGAGAGCCCCCCAAATTCTACAGAATAGTATTAGAATAAACAAATTTAGCAACATTGCAGAATACACAATTAATAGATACAAACATCAGTTTTTGTACACTAGGCAGTAATAATGACAAATAATCCAAAATGCAAAGTACAAAAACAGCCTCATCAACAGAGCATCAGAAGAAATAAAATACTTAGAGAGAAATTTAATGAAAGAGGTAAAAGGACTTGTACAATAAAAAGTATAAAACAGTGCCCAAAGAAATTAAAAGATATACAAATAAATTGGAAGATATTCTACATCCATGAGTTGAAAGACCTAATATTGTTCAAATGTCCACACTACACCAAGTTAACTACAGATTCAGTACAATCTTCATCATAATTCCAAGGGCAATTTTGCAGAAATTAAAAAAAAAATTAAAAAACAACACCTAAAATTTATATGAAACCAAAAGGGTCCTGAATAGCCAAAATTAACTTTTACAAAAAACCAAGATGGAGGCACTACACTTCCTGACTTGAAAACATATTACAAAAATACACTCTGTTTGCATAAAGACAGACATACAGATGAAAGGAACAGAACACAGAGCCCAGGATTCATGGAATATGGTAAGATGCTGATGTAAACGTAAATGCTGATGTAAATATTTACTAACACGGAAAGACAGCAATAGCACTGAAATGGAAAAACAGTATAAAAATTTACTTACAGGCCGCCTGGGTGGCTCAGTGGGGTAAGCCTCTGCCTTCAGCTCAGGTCATGATCTCAGAGTCCTGGGATCGAGTCCCACATCGGGCTCTCTGCCCAGCAGGGAGCCTGCTTCCCCCTCTCTCTGCCTGCCTCTCTGCCTATTTTTGATCCTTCTCTCTGTCAAATAAATAAATAAAATCTTTTAAAAAAATTTACTTACAAAGAAACCTATGGGTAAGTCCATTTTTTTTTAATTTTTATATAGAGAACATGTTTATGTAAGAAATCTGGAGTTATATACACAAAATATTAAAAACTAATTTTCTGTACAGAGTATAGGATGAGTAATATTTTTCTCCTTTATGTTTTTCTCCACTTCTTGATTTGCCAGTGAACATACATTTGAAACTGGACTTGCGGGTGTGTGGAGAGACACAATAATGCTGTGTAAATTAACAGGCATGGTCTCATGTGAATATGGTGATAGCTTGAAAGCCAACAAAATGGAGGAGACACATTATGAAAATCTTAAAATCATGTCTTTCATCAGTTTCAACTTTATCTCCCACTCCTCTTTGCCTCCACAGGTGCCCTCCCAGGAACCCTGAATCTCTCAGTCCTCAAAATATCTATAGCATTTAATGTTTGTATGTTTCATGTGTATTCACTGTCTTAGCATCTGTTACCTTGAGTCTTTTTCTCACATGCTTATGTTTTGCTTCTTGAACTAGTTTTTAAGTTCCATGAGGACAAGCATGGGGTTTACTCAGCTGTTTAGGGATTTTAAACATTGTTTATTTTGCTCACACTACAGTTGTCGTTTTAATTCGTTTCTGATTATTCTCTGTTTTTTAATCAGTTGCTGACGTGCGCACCTCCATGGCTATGTTCACTGGTGTTCCTTCACCCTAGAAACTCACCTCTGCACTCTGTCTGCCTGAAATATTATTAGCAAGCCTTCAAACCCACCTCAATTGTTTCATCTTCTCTGTAGCTGTCCTGGACTTCCCTACCTCGTGCCATTCACCTCTGCTGGGAGGTTCTGTATAAACTCTGTCACGGTGCATTGTAATTATTTCTACAGTACACTGTCAGCACTCTGAGAGCAAGGTGATCTGTCCCTTCACCGTCCATGCCTCATATACAGTAAGTACTCAATAAATGTGTGTTGAGTTGAATGGGGCACAAGGCACAAAGGGATAAAGACTCTGTAAAAGGTAAGCTACCCATGTTTTATACCAGCCCTGTGCCTATTCACAGTGCAATTCTATATTTTCTCTGCAATGATTTTAAAAGGTAATATAGTTCCGAGTTGGGGGATTCTCCAGGGAAATAGTAAACATTCAAGTTTTCACAGCTCATCTTTGAGTCTTGGTCTGAACTGATAGACTATCAGGCATACCCTTGTTAAAAATCTCTGTCAAAATTTGCACTGATGCCAAGATTATTCCTGAAAAATCTGCTGTTTTAAATTAACCACTCCCTTCCATTAGCAGAGATAATTGCAAACTGAAGCCAACCAAAACAACACTTAAAGTACACCCAGAAGACCTGGAAGCATGGAAACACGAGAACTGAGCTGACAGTAGGTATCCTAATAACTATCATTTCACCAAGATCTCTTTATTACACGTCTGTGAATCACTAAGTGCTGTCAGGAGTCTTTCAAAAAGCAGCACTATGTGGTCATGTCCCTCGTGGGAGGGGCTATGCCAGGAACAATACTGCTTATGTCATTAGTGTGTGGTGAACAGATGCAGTGAAACGTTCAAAGGTAGGTCCCTTTGCAACTGATCTGGTTCGTGTTCTCATTACAGGAGATGCCAAGCAGGAAAGGCGTGGGTCATGCTCCTGGAGATATCATTGGCAGTTTCTGGCCTTTATCATTCAATGACTATTTGAATTTCCCTTATTCTGTGTTGAGCCATATGTTACAGGACTGCAAGTGGCACATTTACAGGGCAGAAAGCTTTCTCTACTTCACTCCCATTAATCTGCTGTAAAAAATAATGACTGTTACTTCAGTCTGCATCTTGGCTCTGTCCTCTAATTGAGTTTTCTGAGCAAGAATCAAGGCAGCAGCCATTTTGACCACTTGGCCTCTGTCTACCCCAAGCCAAAATGCAGCAAGGTGGCACTGAATGTCATTATTATGGAGAAAATGGACTCTTACAGACTCATGGACTTTAGGACATGGGTCACTTCTCTTATGTTTAATTCTTCCAAAAATAATAAAGAATCTTCCCCATAACAAACTTCCTTGAAAAAGTTTCTCTTGGAAGTATTTTATTCAGAGTCTTTTTCAAAATTAACAACTAGTCAAAAAATAGGATCCCTTCTCAGGCAGTTATAACATCTCAGAATTTCAGGGCTAGCAGACAACTTAAAAGTAATTTTAATCAATTCTTTTATTTCATAAATGAAGGAGGGTCAGTGTGACAGGCTCAAGGAATTCCAGCTACCATACCATTCCTTAGGGACAGGACTCAGTGTAGATCCAAGCCGCTAACTCTCAGCAGGGGTGACTCTTCAATTACCTTTTTATACCAAACGGGAGACAACTGTTTACTATGTTACTAAATTGGTAGAATCGTAATATGCATTTGATTTTAATCTGCAATGCAGACAATAAACACATACAACCAAAAAAGAATAAACCCTCTAATTACTAAAGAGAAACAGCTAATGTCAGAATAAACCCCTTGCCTCATGGCAGGGGTCAACTTCAGAATACTGGTACGGGACACATGTTTTGATCAAATAAGTGATTCATTAGATTCAATCAGATGCCGAAAGTAACCATTCGATTCAGACAAATCAGGGAAACAACAATTCCAAATCGCTCTATTCAAAAGAAGTGAATGAGATGTGTAAACTTGACCTTCAGAAATTAAAGGAGCAAAGGGAAAATAAAAGCATAGGACCAGAACTCTCCCTGGGAAACCACAGACATAAGGAAAAAAGGAAACCATGTAATGATGTGTTTAGACAACTTAGAGCGCACATGACTTTGCGCCTGCCCCCTTCATTGTCCCAATCCAAAAATGTGTGCTCGTGGCATGGATCTTTATAAAACTTGATCCACCACCCCAGCCACAGCTGACTGTACCAGAGCCTGGTAACCTGAATCAAGCTAGGACAATCATTACTCCCTCAGGGTCTGGAATTAGGACAAGAAGTGTCAGTCTCACTAACTGAATGGAAGTCTTAAGAGATGACAAGAAAAAAATATACATTCTAGTTGGACTGAGGAGTTAGCAGATAACGCAGAAAATAGAGTTTTGGTTGTAATAACTGCTTTAAGAAAAGAAAGAAAGAAATCACAATATCCTGTGATAGAGCAAAATAGAATGAGAATTGTCTCAAGAGTCAAGGGTCAGGGACACCATTCTGAAGTGGTGATTGTTTAACTGAGACCTAAAGGGTGAGGAGGCAGCCATGCAAGGAACTCATTAAAAAGTATTTTAGATAAAGTGTATAGCCTGCACAAAGGCCATAAGGTGAGTACTTTTAAAGAACTGAAAGCAGCCAATGTGAATGGAACAGAGTGAATGATGATGATGGAGATTGAGTTTGAAGACTCTTCTAGATAGCAGGGCCAACTGTCCCCATTTGCCTGGGGCACTAGAAACCTGTCACCCAAGCCGAATTATTCACAGCATTCTTTACAGTCTCCAGTTGTCCGAGTTTGGACCATGGATTCTATGGTCATCCTATAATTTCTCACCTGAAGGGCAGAATTCCTGTTTTCTTCCACATGCAAGGGGAAACCAATGAAGGTTTTGAGGGGAAGTGTCAAGAGCAAATCTGTATTTGCAGAAATCACTTTAGTTAAGAGTATGAATTATAAATCAGGAAGCATGAACTATGGATAAATGGGCTTCTGATCTAGCTTGGTATTAGTTTCTGTCCTATTTTGTTGCCCTTCATGTACTCAGGAACCATAGTTCCTGGACAGGTCTATGAAGAGAAAGCTGAAGGTTGGCAAAAACACAAAGGGTTCCAGAGCCCAGATTACCCCAACAGTTCCCTCTGTTATCCTCCTATGCATACATCCTCAGGACAATTACCTAAAAACACACACTCACTTCTACTTAATGCTTTCCATTAATGATAATTACTCTGAAAAAAAAAAATACGTAAGCACAATCTCAGAGCCAAGTCTGAGAAAAAAGAAAACATTAGAAAGAAAAGAATTCTATATACAGCAGCCACGTTCTGCATATGAACAAAGACAACTGTGAACCGCCTGAAACAAGGGCACCCTGAAACAGGAAGCGTGCCTGGCAACCATCTGTCCCCACAAATAAACATAGTTATAAGGCAAGAAGGATTAACAATTTAAAAATATTGCTGGCTTTCAACCATACTACAAAGTGCAAATTAAGACGGAGAAAGTTGGTTATCTCTTTAAAATGAGTGACTCTTTCTTTGCCACCAACTTGTCTTGGGTAGTTATTAGGAGTCATGAAGAATTGCTCTGGCAAGTAAGAATGACTGGGAACTCTGAAATAAGAAGATCAGATCAAGTGTAATGGCTATTTACACAGAAGAAAATGTCTAAAGGTGTGTGCAGTTACCTCCATATCAGAGTACTCCAAATTATGGTCCATTTCCTAAAGCCAATTTACAGGATTGAGCTCTTTTAGGAACACACTCTCTCCCTAGCCTAAATTCTCCACTCATATTTCTCATACTCTACCCTTCAACACAAGAGACAATATACTGCTTTCTTAGACAGAGCTACAAATCTATTCAATTTACTAGGAGCGGTTTTCTTTTTTAAAGTAGCAAATTCCTTGAGGTGAGAGTAAGAGAAACAAAATTTCAATGATACAAGCTTCATTAAAAGTGCATTATATAATATGAACCTGAAAAAGCAGTAACGTAGACTTGTGACAGTATACAAATATTGCTCAATTTCATTAGGTAACTGTGTGTACTCTTAGATGTCCTGAATTGGCTCCATGAACAACATGGGAAGAACCCAAAAAATATTCTGTGATCTGGAGATTATGGTATATGTTGGGGAAAATGTCTACAAAAAGACAAAGATGGGGAATGAACCTATGTGTAGGAGCCAGAGAACAAATCCCAGAAAGTGAAATAGTATTTGTTACAGTGTGATCCAAAGTCCACCTCTGTGGCAGTTGTACAAATGACGATTCTTAGATCCCTTCATGAGCCCAGTAAATCAGATTCTCTGGGGATAGGCCCAAGAATGTAAATAAAATTATATTGTTCTCCCTCTACAAACTTTTTAAACAAAATGAAATAAAATTTAAACTCTTTACCAGGACCTACAAGTCCTACTCAATCTGCACTTTCTTGCTTCTCCTTCTTCGTCTCCTAGTCTCCTCAGCACTGCCCTCTACTGCCATAAACACACACATCTCATTCTTCCAGTAGGTTCCAGTTTCAGCTTTGGAAAATTTTCAGTCAACATCCAAGCTAGCATAGCCTCCCACCACCACCACCACTTTCTATATCACTAACCTATATATTTTTTATGGTACTGTATTTGTTTTCTATTGCTACAGTAGCAAATTCACGGAAACCTAGTTGCTTAGGACAACAAAGATGGATTAATTTATAATGCTGTAGATTGGAAGACCAACACGTGTCTTACTGGGCCAAAATAAAGGTGTGAGAAAGCCTGCATTTCATTCTGGAAGCTTCAGGGAAAAATCTGTTTTCTTTTTTTTCCAGTTTCTAGGGGCTATCCAAATCCTTGGCTCATGGTCCCTTTCTTTCATCTTCAAAGCCAGCAATGTAACATCTCTCTGATCTTTCTTCTGTAGTCATATCTCCCTCTGACCATAGCCAGGAAAGGTTCTCAGCTTTTAAAGACTCCTATAATTATATCCAGACTACCAGGTTAACGTAGGGTAATCTCTCCAACTGAAAGTCCTTACCCCTAACAAGATCTGTAAAATCCCCTCTGCCATGTAAAACAACATATTCACAGATTCTAGGCATTAAGACATGGATATCTTTGGAAGCCATCATTTTGCCTACTACAAATACTTAACACTATCTGAAATTGTTTTGCTTCTCTGTGCATTTACTGTCTTTATTAACTTGCTAAAACTAAAGTTCACCACTGATTCAGAGTGCCTAGAAACTAGGCTAGCATATAGTAAATACGCAAAAATATTCCATATATGAATGACTGAAAGAATGAAAGACTTTCATAGCAAATCCCTGAATGATTGTAACACATGCCTTTCTATTAACCACAGCACCATTATTCTATTCTTTTTTTTTTAAGATTTTATTTATTTATTTGACAGAGAGAGAGATCAGAAGTAGGCAGAGAAGCAGGCAGAGAGAGAGAGAGGGAAGCAGGCTCCCTGCTGAGCAGAGAGCCCCATGTGGGGCTCGATCCCAGGACCCTGAGATCATGACCTGAGCCGAAGGCAGAGGCTTAAACCCCTGAGCCACCCAGATGCCCCTCATTCTTCTATTCCTAATGAAACTATAGTCTTCAAGTCCACCTAATAAGTCAAATTTTCAGTAATCCCAAATTTCTGACATTATCTGATCTATGGTACATATATGGAGCATCTAGTCTATTTGTTCTAGAAATGCCTTCCCTTAACTGGAAAGTGCCTATAATGGAGAAATGTTTTATGTCTAACAAAAATATTTTTTATTGCCACTGAAGCTCCTTTCCTCTACTATGGCCTTTGAAGAACAGAAAACATACTATTCTCTCAAGACACTTCAAGTGATGCAAAATGAAATGATTACAGAGGGATATGTAAGGGACAGCAATGAATGAAGCTAGAATGGTGAAAGACAATACAGAGTGGTGAAGATTGTGTGCCCTATGGTATGCCTGCTGAGTTGAAAGGAGCAGAGATTCTCTGCTGCCATGGATTGTTATTTTCAAGTGAAAAAAAAAAATTCTAAATTTTCTTGTGAAATGTTCTGATGTCTAAAATAATACACAGGTAAGAATTCTTCTGCTTCAAGCTGTGACAGAGTAGCACATCTCACTAAGAGCAACTAAAAGTCCAAATAAAACAGAACCACACACAATCTGAAGGCAGAGTTAAAAAAAAAAATGCCAACACAGTTGGGATTTACGAGATCAATGTGTCAAAAAGGAAGCTCACTGAGGTGAGCTATACATTCTGAGTATCATTTTCCTACTGGAAGAATTTGCCACTTTTTGCAGAAGATGAGAGGTTGAGAAGCCAAAAGGAAGAAACTATAAAGAGGTAGGTAAGTCAGCAGAGTATCTTGGTAGTTTCCCAGAACTGGAGAGACCAAAATTTAAGCTTAAGGCTGCCAAGGCTTTTAGTATGAGAAGAAACAAGATTCCTGAGAGAAGGGAAAATAGAGGCACAAGCCTAAAATTCAACATGTTTTCCTTTGAAGCATGTGCCAAGTCTTAAACTATGACTTATTTTATGTCTAACACAAATCCATTCTATATTAAGGAGAATATCCTATTTTCCCACCTGATTTCAGGAGACAGAAATCAAATGATTACAGACAAGGACCACGCAGCTGATAAAAATGAATGAAACTATGAACACAGGGCTGCATATATCTTCTCAAATAAGCATTTTTGTTCTCTTTGGTTAAATAATAGAAGAATTACTGGATCATATGGTAATCCTATGTTCAGTTTTTTGAGGAACCTCCACATTATTCTCCAGAATGGCTCTGGCAGTTTGCATTCCCAGCATTAGTACAGGAAGGTTCCCTTTTTTTCACATTCCCATCAACTCTTGTTATTTCTTGTCTTTTTGACACTAGTCATTAGTACTGGCGTGAGGTGATATCTCATTATGGTTTTAATTTGTATTTCCCTGATAGTTAGTGATGTTGAGTATCTTTTCATTTGTCAGAAAAATGTCTATTTGTGTCATCTGCCCATTTTAAATTGGATTATTTGAGTTCTTTTGGTGTTGAGTTGTATAACTTCTTTATGTATTTTGGATACTAACCCCTTATTGGATATATCATTTGTAAATATCTCCTCCCATTCCTTAGGTTGACTTTTTGTTTTACTGATCATTTCCTTTGCTGTTGAGAAGCTTTTTATTTTAGTGAAGTTCCAGTAATTTAATTTTGTCCTTGTATCCCTTGCCAGAGGAAACAAATCTAGAAAAAATATTTCTAGGGATGATGTCAAAGAAATCATTGCCTGTATTTTTTTCTAGAAATTTTATAAAGAAGATGTGGTACATACATACACACACACACACACACACACACACACACACAGAGGAATATTACCCATAAAAAAAGCTCTTGCCATTTGCGAAACATGGACAGATCTAGAGGGTACAAAGCTAAGTGAAATAAGCCAATCAGAGAAAGACAATACCCTATGATTTCACGCATACATGCAATTTACAGATCGAATGAAGAATAAAGAAAAAAAAATAGACTCAGCTACAGAGAACTAGTGGTTGCCAGAGGGAAGATGGGGAGGGGGAATGGGCGAAATGGGGATTAATAGTACACTTACTATTATGAGTAATGATGAGCACTGAGTGATGTATACGATCTTTGAATCATTATATTGTACACCTGAAACTAATATAACACTATGTGCTAACTATACTTGAATAAATATGTGTTTATAAAATTTAAAATTAAAAAAAAAGAGTCTAGTTAAGTGTATAAATACAGTGTGTGGAGGGGTTTGCAGTGAGCTGGACGTACACGCTGCATCTGAAGAAAGCTGTGACCCAGTCGGAAACAATTCTTGCCTTTCAGGACCAAGAGCTCTATATGCTCAAACAGGACAGATTTTTCAGCAGTTTTCAGTAACAAAATTAGAGTTCAGGATCCCAAGGAAGACAGGCCATAATAAGAACTCCAGGCAGTCAGTCAGAACCCCTGTAGACCTACATCCTAGGAATACTGATTTTCATATTAATTTTTAAAGAAACTCTCTCCTCACAGTATTGAGTATATGCACCCTAATCTAGCTATAGCCAAAGGAGGAGGTAAATATTTTTTTTTTTTTTTGAGGAATTCAACATCACCTAGAATCTCGACAATTCTCCTACAAGTACTTACTCAAAAATCACCAAGCAGGACAAGAAAAGTGGCTAAGGTTTAAAAAAAAAAAAAAAAAAAAAAAAAGGCAATAAAAACCAGCCTACAGGTAAACCAGATATTTATGTTATCAAGCATGGACTTTAAAATAACTATTATTACTAAGTGTGAGAAAATAGATAATAAGATAAAGACTTTCACCAGAAAAATATACCCTTAAAAAAAAGTCAAATGAGGGGCACCTGGGTGGCTCAGTGTTGGGCGTCAGCCTTCGGCTCAGGTCATGATCCCAGGGTCCTGGGATCGAGCCCCGCATCGGGTTCCAACCCCGCATTGGGCACCCTGCCGTGGAAAGGCTGCTTCTCCATCTTCCACTCCCTCTGCTTGTGTTTCTTCTCTCACTGTGTCTCTCTCTGTCAAATAATAAATTTTAAAAAAAAAAAAGTCAAATGATATTCCCAAACTGAAGGATATGATAACTTGCATTATTAATGAACCAGTAAGGGAGTCAGGAAAAAACACCAGATAGAAGCACAGAAAGACAAAACAACAACTATATATCTATCTGTAGATATATAGAAAAGGGCTTAAGAGGGCTTGAGAGGGCGCCTGGGCAGCTCAGTTGGTTAAGCAACCACCGGCTCAGATCATGATCCTGGAGTCCCAGGATCCAGTCCCACATCAGGCTCCCTGCTGAGCAGGGAGTCTGCTTCTTCCGCTCACCTCTCCCCTCTCATGCTCTCTCTCTCTCTCAAATAAATAAATAAAATCTTTTAAAAAAAGAAAGAAAGAAAGAAATGCTTGGGAATGGTTTAACATATGTGTTATTGGAGTCTCATGGGAGAAAGAGAATGAGATACAAGAAACACTTGAAGTCAAATGGTTGAGAATTTTCTAAAACTGGTATGATTTAAAAAAAAAAAAAAAAAAAAAAAGAAAGAAAGTAAGTCAACCCACAGCCTCAAGAAGCTCTGCAAACCCCAGGCAGGATAAATACAATGAAACCATTCCTGGGCACACCACTGTCCAAGTGTAGAAAACAAAACAAGAAGGAAATCTTAACTAGAGAGAGAAAAAAGATACTAGCTTTAAAGCATCAATATTATGTAACAGAAATAATGGGAGCAGTAAAATAATGGTATGATGTTTTTAACCTGCTGTAAGAAAATAGACTAACAAAAACAAAATGAATCACTAACTTGGAATTCTCTAAGAAAATACCCTTCAAAAACAAGGGATAAAGACTTTTCCAGTAAAAAAAAAAAAAATTAAAAACTGAGAAGATCTATTGCTAGCAGACCCGGATGCACAATACAGCTGAACTTGATCTTACCCCATTTCGCGGTTCTCTAGTCCTTTCCCTTGACTTCTCTTTCAACTGATTTATTAGGAGTAGTAACCATGGAAGATCCAAGTTCTATTTTTATAATTATGAGTTGCATAAATAAAAAGATCTCTTCAAGCAGTTTTAAGTAAGACTGGGTAACATTTTTAAATTAATCACTAAAACCTAGGGATTCAAGGTTTTCATTATACAGCCCTCGGTCCCATGGAACATGTAGCTAGAAGCCAGGTTGGCTCACTCCAAACCTGTGGAAGAGAGAATTCTCCAAGTGAAATAGAGTGGAAAGACAAAGAGACAGGAGTACATGCTCCTTACTTATGACAAATTTACAGGTTGCTCTAGAACATTCCCACTAAAACATTCCCTTTTATGTAAATCAGCAGTTCTGGAAAGGTTTGATGGCTTTGTCAAGCTTGGAGCCTTAAATCATGTCTCAGACAATTCAGGGAAAACAGCACGCATCTTACGGTTACTCCTCCTATAAGGTCTGCATGTGGCCGTCTCCTAGTATGCAATAATCTGTAACTTGTGGAAATCCACATTTGTGGAAATTTCCACATTGTGGAAATCCACATTCTTTCCTTCTCTCCCTCTCTTTTCTCCCCAAATCCCTTCTTTCTTAATCATTTTTTCCAGATTTCTTTCCTACATTTATGTGTCCAAGGTGGTTCCCTCTGAACTCAGGATTTCCTTCTAGAAACTTCTAAATTCAATTCTTAAGTTTACTATCTTTAGTTATTTCATCCTGAATGTGCAACTTTCTTGAATTTTTAAGTGTCTGTAACAATTTCCCTCATTTTGCATTATTTTAGATCCCTACTCATATTGTTTAATCTCTCTTCTATATGGGCATGCCTTCTTCATTCATCAGGATTATCCCAGCAACCTCCCACTTACCTTCAATACCCAATTAAGTGTCTGTTCCTTTAAAGAAGACTTTTCTCCATTTCCCAAGCAGTAACATTGAAATCTACAATTTTCATCTCACTTATCAGATGGCATTGCAACCATATGATAGTATTTCCCTCCCCTAACACTTTCTGATTACCTCAAGGGTAAGGGCCACATCTGATTATTATATCCTCAGGACTTCCCACAGAGCCCAGTGCACATTACATGCTCAATACATGTTGGTGGAGGTGCATAGAAAGGAGAACAAATAAAAAATTCTAGACTAACTCTGTGAAGCCAAAGTTCTTATTTCTGTAAATCATTTTGACATTTCTTTCTCTCCCTTCAACTCTCTCTCTCTCTCCCTTTAGAATTGCTTTATGAATTTTTCAGATTGTAAATTTATGAAACAGTGTAATAGGATAGTGAAGTCTTTTTTTTCCTATCAGATCTTTAGACCATTTAAAAAGTAATTATATGAACTCACAGTGTTAATAGTTATGTTCACTGAATTGGCATTTCCATTATGAATCCATTTTTAATTACATTGGACACATTTCATCAATATTTCTTCTGAGAGCAGCAGAATGTATAATGGCCCTTGCAGAGACATGAGCACCAAACTAAGTGGAAAACAGTATACCTGTGCAGTTCTGCCAGCCATGATTGGAGATTTGATAAGGCCTCTGAAGAACCTCATCAACTTAAATGTAGTCTGCACTAACAAATGAAGCAGAGCAAGGCAAGGGCACATGACCTTGGCAATGCAGGTTGTTCTATCAGTCAAGACCCTTTGGTTATAAGTGTTCAAACCCTTGTCAAGTGGTTTTAGAAGAGCAAGTAGGAGTTGCTGGTTTATGTAAATGAAAAGGCAAGGGTTACATCTTGCTGCATCTAGGAGCTTAAATAAAATGTATCTTTACTAGCAGACTGTCCAGGAGTCAGCAAACTATTTTCCATTAAGTACCCAAAAATAAATATTTTCGGCTTTCAGAGCTTCATCAGCTCCATATTGCAAATTCTCAGGGTTTTTGTTACTGTTGTTGCATTTTCTCAACACTTTAAATCATAAAGACCACTCCTGCCTCATAAATACCACAAAAGTGGGCTCACACTTTTAGATCAGGCTCACACACTACAATTTGCCAATCCCCAACAACCCACAGTCCATGTTCAAAATCTTGTCAATTCTTGCAATAACATCCTTTATAGCCATTTCTTTTCCATGTCTTGAACCCAGTTCAGGGTAATACATTGTATTTAGTTGTCATGACTCTTTTAAAATGGACAGTACTTTGGTTTTGTAACCTTTGTAACATTAAAAAGTATATGCCATTTCTTTTGATGGCTGCATAGTAATGGCATATACTTGCCATTTGCGACGACGTGGATGGAACTAGCTTAGGGAAATAAGTCAATCGGAGAAAGACAACTATCATATGATCTCCCTGATATGAGGGAGAGGAGATGCAACATGTGGGGTTAAGGGGGTAGGAGAAGAGTAAATGAAACAAGATGGAATTGGGAGGGAGACAAACCTTAAGTGACTCTTAATCTCACAAAACAAACTGAGGGTTGATGGGGGGAGGGGGGTTGGGAGGGGGGTGGGATTATGGAAACTGGGGAGGGTATGTGCTATGGTGAGTGCTGTGAAGTGTGTAAACCTGGCGATTCACAGACCTGTACCCCTGGGGATAAAAATATATTATATGTTTATAAAAAATAAAATTAAAATAAATAAATAAATAAATGTATGATAAAAAAAATAAAATAAAATAAAGTTTAAAAAAAAAAAGTATATGCCAATTATTTTGTAGCTTATCCCGCTATTTGGATAGGCCTTAATGTTTCTTCACAATTAGATGAAGTTTACTCATTTTTTTAACAGGAGTACCAATGAAGAAACACTGCATCCTTCTCAGTGCATTACGATAGGAGGCACTAGATGTTGATGTCTCAGTGTTGGTGATACTAAATATTAGCGTTTATCACTTGAATAAGGTGGTATCTGCCAACTTTTTCATCATAAAACTACTATCTTTCCCTTTTGTAATCACAAAGTAACCTGTGTGATTTTTTTGAAACTATTCAAGTATCCTTTTCCTTATCAAAATCATACTTACAAATTCTAGTTTCCATTGATGATTTTTTAAACTTTCAAATGTATTAACTGTAATCCCACTATGAGAAAGAGCTTTTCCTATCTGAGCATCTTTATCTTTAATTAAGAAGTTATAATAATCTTTATAATAATGATAATAATAATCTCATAATTTATATTTATAATAATCTTTATCTTTAATTAAGGGGTTATAATACATTGCTTTCTCTATTTTGACATTTGAAGTATTCAAGATCTGATCACTCTATGCCCATTCAAGTGGTCTCCTGTGTCCTTTTGACATGTTTCCTCATTACTTTTTGATAAAATAAGATATTTGGGGCTCATCTTACCCCAATCATGGAATCAGCCATTTCTCCAAGAAACTTTTTTGGTCCTTTTTCATGCCAAATGTCATGTAACATACATAACAAGACCACAATTTGCTGTGTCGGTAAAGGTCATGCGGAAACAGAAGCAAGCCAACTTTAACCTTCCCAGCCATGGTGATATCCCCAAAGAAGACTAACGAGGAGTCTCAACTCCTGCTTTCTACCAAGATTCCTAAGACATGACTCCATTCAGGATGCCAAGGACCCTGAATGGGGAACCTGGACCACCAACCCTAACCAACAGCAACTGGGGGGTGGTCTATGTTGCCCACGGTGCAGTGTCAGACGAGGTTGCTAAAGCAAAAGATTTAAATAAGATTAGGAGTCCTGTGACCTAATAGATAAAATATACAGAGTTCAATAAAAAAATCACTGATATTTCAAAGAACCATAAAGATCTCAAAGACAATAGAACAAATGCCAACATTGAGATGACAAAGATGTTAGAATTAAGTGAAATGAATTGTAAAGCAGCCAACAAAAATATGCTTCCATAAGCAATTGTGAACATGCTTGAAAGTAAAAGTAAAACAGTCTAAAACAGAAAAAGAAATACAAAGAAGGAAATGAAAAATGCACGTTAGAACTTAAAATAACCAAAATAAAAAACATATAGATGAACTCAACAGCCAAAGACAGCAGAGGGAACCATCAGTGAATTCCAAGATAGAATAGAAATTATCCAATGACACAACAGAGAGATAATAGACTAAAAATCAATGAACAGAGTCCCAGAGACCTGTATGAGTATTACAGAACATGTAACATTTGTGTCCTGGGAGTTCCAGAGAGAACAGACAAAGACAACGGGGCTCTAAAAAAATATTCAAAGAAACAAGGAAAACAATGGCTGAAAAATTTCCAAGCTTGATAAAAAGTATATACATAGACAGAAACAAAGAAGTGAGCAAATCCACAGTGGATACTCAAAAAAATATCATTTGATGAGTAACATCTACTGATATTCGAAGGCCTGTAACAAAATTTGAATAGACCTGTTAGTGATCATCTTATGTAAAGGGTCCACAGTAGGTCCACTGGCTGCCTTTATCTCAGATTCGGGCAACCTCTGGCCCGAGAGAGGGCATCTCATGGTTCCAAATATGGATTTACTTGTGAGGGTTCCCTTGGGGCTCTGTTGGTCAGGGACTAGAAGCTGTAAAGGCTCTCAGAGCATGATGCCTAGCACACATGTTTAATACTCTATTGTCATACATTACAAGTCAGAGGTTTCTGATCATCATCGTTGTAAGGCTAAACAAAGTTTGACAATTTACTTATATCCCTCCAGACTGAG
This sequence comes from Lutra lutra, assembly GCF_902655055.1. NCBI lineage: Eukaryota > Metazoa > Chordata > Mammalia > Carnivora > Mustelidae > Lutra > Lutra lutra. The sequence continues at coordinate 82,990,904 of NC_062282.1, read as the reverse complement.
AAGCCCTAGGTGACTTTGTTTGACCCTTGGATGTTTCTCCTTGTAGTTTTAATTACCAGATTGATGCCCAATGTGATAGGCCTCACATTAATTAAAAGACCGATGTCCAAGGAGATAAGGGTGAGGGTGCACACAAGCTATTCTTTGGGAAAAGAGTGACAATGAAAGGAACAATGGGAAAAAATAAATTAGGGCAGACCCTGCAAAATAGTATTTATAATGCTTATTAAGAACATGGGTCACAAAACAAACTGAGGGTTGATGGGGGGAGGGGGTTGGGAGAGGGGGTGGGGTTATGGATATTGGGGAGGGTATGTGCTATGGTGAGTGTTGTGAAGTGTGTAAACCTGGCGATTCGCAGACCTATACCCCTGGGGATAAAAATATATGTTTATAAAGCTGTAAAAAAAAAAAAAAAAAAAAAAAAAAGAAAGAAAGAAAGGATGAATACCCAAGTTTTGTAGCAACATGGACGGGACTGGAAGAGATTATGCTGAGTGAAATAAGTCAAGCAGAGAGAGTCAATTATCATATGGTTTCACTTATTTGTGGAGCATAACAAATAGCATGGAGGACAAGGGGAGATGGAGAGGAGAAGGGAGTTGAGGGAAATTGGAAGGGGAGGTGAACCATGAGAGACTATGGACTCTGAAAAACGATCTGAGAATTTTGAAGGGGTGGGGGGTGGGAGGTTGGGGGCACCAGGTGGTGGGTATTGGAGAGGGCACGGATTGCATGGAGCACTGGGTGTGGTGCAAAAATAATGAATACTGTTATGCTGAAAAAATAAAAAAAAATTTAAAAAAAAAAAAAAAAAAGAACATGGGTCACATCTTAGTTTCAAAATTTTTCACTCTGTGTGTATTCTTGTACCATCTCCAGGCAGTGGTCACCAAAGTGGAAAGAATAAGTGAGACACTACCAAAGGCTCTCAGTTTCAGTGCCCCCTTGGGAGTGAGAGGCAGGCAGGAAGACAATGCATTCAACATGTGGGAGAAGAGAATGGGAAGGAAGGAAGAGGTTAGCCTGCCATCTCCCTCTGTATATGCTGTCCTTATCTAGGACATTGAGGAAATCTATACGATACTCCCAATAGCACCATTATTCTCAGGGACTCTGTAGACATTAGTATTATGGAGGAAAATTACTCTCCTCGGGGGAGTTGTTTCTGTTCACTCATTGAGCATGACTAACAGAAAAGTTATATAAAGCATATTACCAGTTAAGCTAAAGCCGCTTAATTCCCCTTGGCCATTAGACATCTGCCTTTTTGGCACTAAATAATCTGCTAATAGTTGGAAAGCACATGAATCTTTGAAAAAAGAGTAGGTCTTTCAGATTTCCCCACCATAAAAACATTAATATAGTACTCCGTATGAAGTGGATGCTAAAAATTAATACTAAAAAAAAAACTCTGAACACTTAAAGGTCAGATACATACTAAGACCTAAGACACACGTCAGAAGTACTGGGAGCTTCATAGTCATAATCCCAGTCATTCTTCTGTAACTCAGTGAAGTAGTCAGTATCATGTTCCCATTTAATGTATGAGCACATGCAGCTTGCAGGATGTGGAGACATAGTTTGAATACAATTCCATGGCCCAAGTTCTTAAACCCAATGCAAGAACATAGGCTTCATGATCAAGAAAAGGTTTTAAAGTGACTAGTTGGCGCCCAGCCAAGAAGTCTTTGAATACCAAAATAAGGACTCTGTATTTTATTCTCTAGAATTTGGGAAAGATTGAGAATTTTGAGCAAAGATGTGGCATCATTACAATGATGCTGTAGGAGCAGGCACCTGGGTGGCTCAGTTAGCTGAGTGTCAGCCTTTGATTTCGGCTCAGGGCACAATCTCCTGGGTTGTGGGACCAAGCCCTGCCCCCCATGTTGGGCTCCATGCTCAGTGAATGTCTGCTTGAAGATTCTCTCCCTCCGCCCCTCACCCCCATTCATACATGCTTGCTCTCTCTTGCTCTCTCACTCTCTTTCAAATAAATAAATCTTTAAAAAAAAAAAAAGAAAACAATGATGCTGTAGGAGGATTGTGACTGTAGTACACAGAAGAGACTGAAGAGGAAGAAAAGATATTCAAAACCATATTATATCTACCATTTATTAGGCACCTATTACATACCAGGCATATGTTATCTAAGTCAATGAATGATCTAAGGCCTGGAATAGAGAAAAAAAAGGGGGGGGGGGGCGGTGAAAGGATTTAAGTTAAGTGGACAAGTATAGAGAATATACAGTAATTAAAATCAGTGGATTCAGCAATTGATCAGCAATGAGAATCAGAGTGGGGTACCCATCAAGTTCTCTAATAGATTTGCAATAGCTCATCCCTCTTAACTGTAGCATCGAGAAAAGGGCAATTAAGGCAAGATTGAAAAGCACTAGGAAAACAGGACACCAAGCCGTGAAATAATCAGCCCTATTTCCTGTCAAGGCCCACCACACAACGAAACCAGTGTTGTGGGTCTGCCTCAGATAGATCTATTTCATAGCCTCAGTCAGCTTCATTCACAACAAAGGAGCATAGTCTACACTTCCACCACCAGCAAACAACATTTCCTGAGAGCTCACATTGTGGGTAGCCCCAAACCTGTTGCTGTGTATCTATTCTAATAAAATACCCAGTAGCAAGTAGCACATCTTCATTGTGGAAAAAAAAGTACATATACTTAATAATTTATATAGCACCATGAGAATATCTGTATAAAACTTCAGAGCTCACCTCAAATTCCCTCAAAGAGATCCTTTTTTCTTGGATCTGCACATGAATTTCGCAGCACTGGGGCTTTGAACAAAAAATGTTCAAAATTCCAAAACCTCATGAATAACTTAGATGTGAAAGATTTTTGAAGCCCACTGAGCTGAACATATTAAAGATTTCATTTACTATTTCCATTTTAGGGTTGATCCCAATTTACTAGAAATGCTAGCATGAGGTTAGTCTCTAGAAATTAAATTCGACGCTGATTGTTTTCTTTGCCCACCCCACCCTCAGTACCACCTCTTCCTGCTCTACACAGAGCACCTTCCTTCCCCAAGTGTTTCCAAGGCTTAAAAGTATACACAACAAAATGCATTTCAAGTGAGAAATGCACTCTGAATTAAGGCCTGGAAGAAGAGATGCCTTTGATGAGGGATGCAGGGTTGTATACTGGTTATGGGAGGCAGTGAGTTTTTTGGCTTGATTAGAAAGAAGAGTAATGGGGGGAAAAGGGAACGAAAAGGAAATGTTTCTATTTAGTTATGAAGTATTATTTATTAACTATATATTAAGTTATTGTTTATTATTAATTAATTATTTAATTGAGTTATTTAATTATTTATTATTGAGTTATTTGTTATATATTATACATAATATATATTATATTATATTATATATAACTATACATTAAGTATTATTTATTAGCTATATATTATTAACTATACTCCACAGGTGAACACTTAGTAATTATACATCACCTTTGGGGCCTGTATGACCCATTCATGATTTGGGAGACATCAAAAAATTGGTTCTACAATGCAATGCCTTTTGTGTGGTTATACCAGCTAGATGATTTTACAGAGGGGAAAGATCAGTTGAGAAAAAGCACAGGTATGGAATATAAAAATGCTTGAGTGATGACACTTAACAGTGGTATCTAAACACCCAGTGTTTTAGTGTATCTAAACAACCCACTGACTTGTGAGTAAACCTGCAGCTGTGTCAGGTACTAGATATACAAATTAAAACAAGATAATCTTTTCCTTCAAGGGGCTTATGGTTTTATCCATGAATAGTGGGTGGTGGGAGGGACAAGTAAACAAATCTTTTAATATGGTACTATAAAGGGGTATGTGTTAGGGAAGCAGACAAAAGGGATCTAAAGTCACATTCAGGGTATCAGCGCATTTCCCAGGAGAGATGTTCAATTCAAGTTTTAAGGGACCAAAGCAATCAAAGAATTGGGGACAAGCAGGCAAAGCATAGGGGTGAGCTTCCTGGTTTTGAGGACTACTAATATCTTGAAATAATATAAACCCAACTACTCAAAGGCTTTCTAAACTCTAACAATGACTCTCACTTGAAGATTTTGGGATAAACCCCATCACCACCAGTGACCTTCAAGAGAATCCAAGAACACTTCCAAAAATTAACTGTCACAAGAGCATAGGGGCTCTGCTTACTGATTAGTCCAAAGGAAAATACACCCTGTCACAACCATTCTCCATTAAACACTTTCCATTTTTCTTTATAGCACGTATCACATTCTGTACCTCTTTCACTTACTTATTCTTGAACTATGCCCACCAGAATGCATGTACAAAAAAGCGAGGACTGAGCATATCTTGTTCACCTCTATATCCCCAATGTCTAGAACAGCCCCTGTTATATACAAGCTGCCCCAGAGATGCTTGTCAAATAAATGGATGGTTGCCTTCTGTACCTGCTGGAACAAAGGTTAGGAACATCTGGTGTACTTCTGCCCTGACATTTCTAGTAGCAGATTAATAGACCACATTCCTTGATTTTAGTGAATACCAAGTCATAAAACAACATCAAGGCATGTATTCTGTCACATTACAAGTTCATCGCAAGTATTTAACAAAATATAATCATTGTAAAATATAATCATTGTCACCGTGTTAAATAGTTTTATGATCGCTAACTACAAATCCTGTGCAAATAATTTAAGTCTCAGTTGATGAACTTTGTTCATAAAGATGTATTTTATACATTTACCTGTCTTACACTAGAACAAACAATGCAAAGAAAAACCAACTCCATTTTTCAAGTATTTGTTGAGTAGTTACTATGCAGCAAAGTTTTGGATAAAAGGATTTAGTAATTATTCCATGATTTAAGGGCTGTACGTAAAGTCAATCTGTATCTTTTGAGAAGACTCAATATAAATAAAATGTTTTTTTTCACCTATAGACTGGACTCATGATACAAGAATGGATTAGAACTCAAGCTACAAAATATTCAGTTCTGAATTATCTCCAAGTAGGACATGTCATTTCAGTCATGATCACAGTATCAAAAATTCTAAACATGATTAAAATCTATCAAGGTTCATAGCAGGCCAGATCTTGGTATAGACAGCATCTGTGTTATCCTCATTACTTGTCCAGGGGTGAGTAGGTGCTACCACCATCTCTGCTTCGCTTTTACAAGAATGGGGCATAGAAAAGTTTGTTCGGCAAAGTCAGAGCTTCCCAATATCAGGGTCTGTAAATATCTGATCATGGAGCTTAAGTTTTTAGTCATTACATCTCTATGTAATGACAAAATTGTACCATACTCATGTTTTTCTTCTCAAACAAACCAAAAAAGCTCATTTAGTTTTGTACCTCATTGGTTTTTAATTCATATTAATATCTTTTATTAAGAGAAGGTTATGTTGGAGCATCTGGGTGGCACAGTGGGTTAAACATCTGATTCTTGGTTTCAGGTCAGGTTGTGATCTCAGGGTCATGAGATGGAGCCTTGCCTCAGGCTCCGCACTTACTGTGGACTGTGCTTGAGATTCTCTCTCACTCTCCCTCTGCCCACCCCCTGCTCATGCATGTGCATCCTTGCTCTCTCTCTCTCTCTCTCTCAAATAAATCTTAAAAAAGAAAAAGAGAGAGACGCTTGTCTGCCTACTTTATCATAGACTTAAATGCCTAAAGAATCCTTGCAAATTCATTTGATATTGAGCTGGAATTCTGCTTTCATTTTTCAGGTTCCTGTGGGCACCTCTGAAGACACAGTGAAAATAAAAATGACAGACATCACAGGGCCCTGATTGTGTCTCAAAGCAATTAACGATCAAAGTCCTACTTACACTCTTCTCTTGACTTTTCTTAGCCAGCACGTGCTAACATACTTACATCACATTATGAGTGAGTTAATTTGAGACAGTGGATTGTGTTGTTTCTTCTAGTTTTTGAGCCATCCTTTCAGATTAGGTGAAAACACTGTTAAGCCACTTAATGCTTTCTCTCATTTTTCCCCTCCTCCCAACCTCTAGTGATACATCATAAGAAAACTAACTTAGTGATAGATCAATAATCCCCAACTGATTTGGCTTTGATCTAAAACCTACTTCTTAAAAAGGCCTTTGTGCAAAGTGAAGTGTTCAAAGACATCGGCCCTACACAGACCTTTGTTCAATGGCAGCCCTGCCTCTCAACCATCTGTATGTCCTTGGACACACTGGTTATTCTTCACAGTCCTCAATTTTTCCTATTTAAAAAATAAATAAATAAAATAAAAATAATTCTCCTTCTGTTAAAACAAACAAACAAAAACAAGGTGTGCTGATATCTACTCCTCAACTTTTTTTTTTTCTCTTATTAAAGAAAATGCAAGCAGAGTGTTGGCCATGAGATAGGCATTTACCAGAGTAATACACTATGATGGCACAGCCAAGAACAAACCTAACATGAATCTTTAGGGTACAACTTCCATCATCCTTTACCCTAGCCTACCTGAACTACTACTGGACAGAGCAAAGGAGGTTGAGGTCCCAGTGAAATTAGGTCTTTTCCTGACCAACTCTGATCTCTCCTATATTCACCATAGCAGTTCCAGCTGTAAGACTTAGTCTCCTTACTCCTATTTTCCTGATTTTACTCCTATCTTCTAAATCTGACCAGAGGACAAGACCAGAGAGCATATCAAAAGAAAGCTCTTTTGCTTGAGCTTTGAACCAACCATCACCTATCCATCCACCCACTTTGATTCATTCATTCTTGGCACTCAAGAGTTGTACCCAACAGGATGAAGGATAGATAGCCAAATCTTTGTACTGCTCCGATAAGCTACTTGACTGCTGAGTGATTAATGGGGAGCAGTGCCAAATCTGGGTACCAAGATTCCTAGAATCCCCAACATTCCTCATGGGTACAGCACATTCAAAAACCACCCAGGAAATATTTGTATCCTGTTTACTTAGAGGGTGATAACTTGATTGTGTGTGTGTGTGTGTGTGTGTGTGGCGCATTAGGAGATAAGCTATCAGTCCTATGAGTTCCTTTATTTAAAAAAAAGAAAAAGTAACTTTGAACAAATCTTATGAAGAGCTTATTAGGAGAAAAAGAAAAAAAAAAAATCTCCCAGTGGGTACAGCCCATGTGGAAACAAACTAGAAAAAAAAAAAAATACTAAAACATTTTAAATCAGCTGCTCTTACATGTTTCAAATAATTCCTGTCCATTTCTTTTAATCATACTCTCCTTTCAAAAAAGTTAGCCAACAGTGCTATCTCTACTGCAACAGGGAACATTATCTGGTATTGCAGCCTCTACTGAAATTAGCAGTGATGGTGTATTAGAAAGAGGTTAGTGACTGGGCCTTATTTATTTACATCCAAATATAAAACACTGTTTGGGCTCCTCAGCAGTATGGCCACAAACTCTCCATCTCTGCTTCCAGATCCAAAATACAGCATCGAAATGTGATTCAAATCTAAAGGCACGAATAACAGGGGGGCCAGATGACTGCACTAAGGTCAGGAGACAGAGGTTTTGCTTACAAATCAACACTAGGTTTTAAGTAGTGACAATCTTTCTCTGCATGGCCACATCAATTTTGTTAGCTGTGTGGTCTCCAGTGGTTGCCTTTTTATGAACCAAATAACTCATTTAAAAATTTATATTTTATATATTTTTACATTTTTAATCCAAGTAATCATCTAGGAGACAAACATGCTTCCCCAAAATACACGCACACAACCATACCCAGATGCCCTTGAACTAATACTAACTAGGAGAACGTTGATGCTAACCATCCCAAGTTCACTAACCCATGTGTTATGGTAAGCTGCGTTTCCCCTGGAAAGCCTTCAGTGTTTCACTCAAGCTGGTCCCACCTGCTCTGTGTTCTTAGAGCAGTTTCAGTTGGAGTTTCAGTATGTGAAGAGTTACCAAAAAAGATGAAAATATTGAAGTCTAACGTTACTCATCCTAAGCTGATGCCTATCAAAATGTCTCACTCTGTTCCATGCTACAAAGATCTTCCAGTCAGAAATTCCACAAAACACCAAATTCTACCCAAAACACCCTCAGAATTCTAATAAGTTGATCTATTATACAATTTGATTTCATCTACCTCGTAGCCCTAGTTTTTAATATGCTGTATGCTATACAGTAGAAGCTTATGCTGTGCTCATTGAATGAACAAATGGTAACCTTGCTTGAGAGTCTCCCCTCTTCCTTTGCCCCTCTCCTCCCAATCTCTCTCTCAAGTAAATACATAAATCTTTTATATACAAAAACTATAATACAGTCACTTTACATCACCAATATATAGAGCAACTTAAAACGTTATGAATTAAGCAAAAATGGTAAATAAAATTCTACTAGGTATTTCCTCACTACCTCTTCATTTCTGCCCCAGGGTCTTGGCTCACACTCTTGCTCTGAATGAAAGGAGTTTCCTCCTGCTTCTGCCTTCTCTGATGCAACTCAAAGCCACCTTTTCCTCAAGTTTTCTCTGCTTATTCTAGCTTTTACTGAACCTTTTTTTCTCAATCTGTTTGCTTTCATGAGGTCCTTATACACTTACTGATCTTTTTAGTTCAGTATTTTCTCTGGTCCTGTCTACTTCATTATTCTCCAACCTAAGAGAAATTTAAGTAACTACTCAAAAAACAAAAGGACTAGAAGCAAGAAAGGATGAGAGGGAGGACAAAGGTAATGTAACCTTTCTTTCATTTTGTTTTTATACGAGCACCCTGCAGCTACTTAATAAAACCACCTACTTGAGGTGATAAATTACTTGCAAATTATATCAACCCTAAATTGCTTCTCAAAGTTTCTAGCTGATGACGGCAGCAATGTTTTATGGAGATTTAAACAAGGTGATTTGGCAAAGGAGCTCAACTCACATTCGTGCATCCCTGAAATGACAGTTTTGGTGGCAGAGACTGAGAAATGAGGTAAATGTCCCAAATACATCACTTGTCACTTTGTGTACTTGTGCTGCCTGAGTTAGCAGCAACATAAAATGTTTGATGGTCAAAGATATTTAACCTTCATTACTGCTTGGGGGATCATTTGCCAATATTGTTATAAAGCTAAAGAAAAAAAACAAAACAGTTCCATGCAGATGGCTTCTGATCACAGCGCTCAGTAAGCTTTTGTTGTTTTGTTTAATGCCATGTCAAAATACCCCAGGGAGAAAAGAGGGGCGAGAAATGAACACTTCATTCTCTCTCGCGTGCACATACATACATCCGGCCTCTTTCTCCAAGGCACCAGCCTAGTAAAAATGACCTTTTTGATTCCACTGAACCTAAGCTCAACACCATCACATGACATCTTTGTTTTAAAATGAAATGCAGTCACTGTGTCAGTAAAACATAAGCATGATGATATTTAGGAATCAAAGAGCACAAAGACTTGTCCAGCTCTTGCCCTGGCTTCTGCCTTTTTGGCACATTTCCTCCTACTGAACCAAGTATCCAGCTATGTCTCAGGTTAAAGGATTGAGTTGCGAGAGCTGGACTGAGACCGGTGCAAGGATACATGGCTATCTTTTTAAAAGTCTTTATCAACAAAACATTTACAACACTTTGGATTTCCTGGAAGCCCTTCAAGGGTAAACAGCTGGCTTCATCAGAAACCGTGTGGCTCATAGATGGAAGAGGTGGTTTTTCACGCTTGGGCATCTTGTGTGAAAACAGGTAAATCCCCAAGGAAAGCACCTGTCTGATACGGCACAGATCCCCGGGGAGCAGCTTTATAAACCGAAGCGGAAAGCTCTGTTTCTGTACCGGGCTGTTCCAGCTGATAGGGCTTTGCGGAAAGGCAGCTGAAACTCAGAAATGTCCACAGTTCACAAATGTAGGTTCTAAATTGCTTAGTTGCACCAACCCTTTGCAATTCACTCAATTAATAAATATTTTAGAATATCTACTACTACAGCCATTCATTTTGTTAGACACTCGAGCAATGCCGTGGGTATCAAAAAAAAACAAAATCTCTGCTTATAAGGTTACATCCTGGCAGAGGAAGTAAACATACAGATCAAGTTCTTCTACATTATTTTAAGTGCTCTAAAGGAAACACACGGGGTATGAGAGAGTATAAAACATGGTATGAAGAGAGGCTCCATTAGACTGATCCAAAATGTTCTTTACGGGGATGTGAGGGGAGTACCTTTCAACAGTGACCTGAAGAATGAGAATTCATGAGAGATACAGATATGGGAATAAAGCAGAACATGGAACTAGGATCGGTCAGGGCTAAGGTAAGAGCACGTGCACAGATTTGAAGACCTTAAAGAAGTCATGAGAGAAGAGAATGACCACTTACAGAGTTAGACAGGGACCATATAGATCATGTTAAGGATACTAGATTTCCACCCGTTGGAGCCCTGAGAAATAATGGGTGGTTCACTGATAACAGATGATTTTCAGCACTTCTTTCGTGTGCTTTGTGATCATTCATATTTATTCTTCTGTTAAGTGTACACTTAAGGCATTTGTCATTTTACTGGTAATTTTTAAGACTTCTTCATATATTCTAGATAAGAGTGTTTTGTTGGATTGGTTTATTTGTTCCCATTTTGTAGGCTGTCTACCATTTTCTTTTTCTTTTTTTTTAAGGTTTTATTTATTTATTTGACAGAGAGAGATCACAAGTAGACAGAGAAGCAGGCAGAGAGAGAGAGAGGGAAGCAGGCTCCCTGCTGAGCAGAGAGCCCGATGCGGGACTCGATCCCAGGACCCTGAGATCATGACCTGAGCCGAAGGCAGCGGATTAACCCACTGAGCCACCCAGGCGCCCCCCTGTCTACCATTTTCTTAATGGTGTCTTTGATGAACATTCATCTTGAAGTATGTCAAATTTATAAACTTTGTAATTTGTGGCTAATGATTTTTTCCTGTAAGTAGAATCTATAGCCACCCAAATGTCATCAACGTATTCTCCCCTGCTTTCTTCTAAGTAGTTTTATAGCTTATAGTTTCTAGCTTCTAAGTTTAGATATATGGTCCATTGAAAAATAATTTTTTTGTATATGGAATATGGTGGAGCTCAAATTTTTATTTTCCCCTACATTCCTGTTATCCAGTCATGATGCCATGATTTGTTTAAAAACAAAACAAAACAAAAAGTCCAACAAACAAAAAAAACCTTTGTACTTCCCACTAAATTCACTTGGCACCTCAATCATGCTTCAACCATATGTAGTCCTCTTTGTTACTGTACTGTTTCTTTGATCTGACCACCTTTATGACAATAACGCACTGTATGAATCAACGGATCTTTATCACATGTCTTGAAATCAGAAATTTCTCTAACTTCTTTCTTCTTCTGTAAGACGGTTCTGACTATTCGATATACTTTGTGTTTCTATATACATTTTAGAACCAGTTTGTCAATTTCTAAAAATCTTGCTTGTGTGTGTGTGTATTTTTTAAAGATTTTATTTATTTATTTGACAGACAGAGATCACAAGCAGGCAGAGAAGCAGGCAGAGAGAGAGGAGGAAGCAGGCTCCCTGCCAAGCACAGAGCCTGATGCTGGGCTCGATCCCAGGACTCTGGGATCATGACCTGAGCTGAAGGCAGAGGCTTTAACCCACTGAGCCACCCAGGCTCCCCCAAAATCTTGTGTTTTGACTGAGATTAAATTAATACCACAGATCAATTTGGGAAAAATGAACATCTTGGTAACATTAAGTCTTTCAATCCATGAACAGAAAATAACTAATTACTTGTCTGCTTTTGTTTCTCTCAAAATTTTTTATTGTAGGATATTTCTAGGTATATAATTGTATTATATTTATTTCTAAGTATATAATTTTGATGTAATCATAAAATTTTAAATTTATTTCCCAATTATTTTATGCTACCATAGTGAATACCATATTTTGATCTTGCATTCTGTGACTTCTCTAAATTCTCTTTTCATTACTAAAATTTTTTGTACATTTCATAGGATTATCTATGTATATAATCATTTCAGCTGTGAATTAGGAGTTTTTTTTCTTTTTCTTATCTTTAAAGCTTTTATTTCTATTGCTTTTTTTTTTCTTTTTCTTATCTTTAAAGCTTTTATTTCTATTGCTGTCTGGAAGTTGTCTAGGACTTCCAGACAGTGTTGCATATCAGAGATCAGACCTGAAATTCTTGCTTTGTTCCAAGTCTTAGAGGAAAATCATTCAATGTTTTACTATTAATTATGAAGCTAACTAGAGATTTTTCAAAGATTTTCTCTGTCAGACTGACAAAGTCTCCTTGGATATTTTTTGTGTATTTTAGTCTACCCAGGTAATTTTTAACATGAATTAATAATGGATTTTGTCAAATGTTTTTCTTGTATCAACTGAGGTACTCATATGACTTGAACCTTTTTTTATGTTAAACTGGTAAATTGCATTCAGAGTTTTTTGAATGTTAAAAAGAACAACTCTGCATTCCTGAAAAAAATTGTGCTTAGTTACGATAATTTTAATAAATTGTGCTTAGTTATGATAATTTTAATACATCACTGCATTTAATATGCTCATATTTTGCTAAAGACTTTTGGCCCTTTTTTCATTGTACCATCTATTTTGTTTTGGTGTTAGAATTACACAGAATTGATAAAACAATTAGAGAAGTGTTCCTCCTCCCCCCGATTTCTAAAACTATTTGAGTAAGACTGGTATTATTTCCCTTAAAATTTTAAAAGAATTCATTAGTGAAGCCACCCTGTACCTCAAGTTTTCTTGCTAGGAAGGCTTTTTTTTTTTTTTTTTTTTTTTTTTTTTGCTTTTGTCTTTGTTGTTTTTTAATCCAGTGACTTTGTCAGATACCAGGTCTACTTGTGGTTTCTATATCTTCTTGCATCAATTTTTTAAAAAACTGTCATTTTCAAAGAATTTGTCCTTTTCATCTGAATTTTCAATTTGCATGAAGCTGTTCATAATGTTCCCCTATCCTTTTAATGTCTCCAGAATATAAGCATGTGAAACAGCAAATTTCCCTCTAACCATATAGAATACACACACACACACACACACACACACAATTTCTTGTGATTTTGTGACTCATGAGTTATTTCAAAGATCTTGCTTAATTTCCAACTAATTGAGAATTTTCTACCTATCTTATTTTTGATGATTTCTATTTTATTACTGTTGTAACCTAAAACACACACTACATAATTTCAGTCATGTACAATTTGTTGGGAGTTGGCTGTAGCCCCATACAATCTATCTTGGTGAATAATCCATATATATTTGAAAAAAAAACTGTACTCAACAGTTTTGGAGTACAGTGTTCATAAATGTCAAATAGGTCAAAACATTAGTAGCATTAGAATGATTAATACTGCTCCTGACCTGAAGTGCTCTAGTTCATTTTGTTCACTTTTTTTTTCTCCAAATGCTCCCCTGTGGATCATCTTCAAACTTTGTTTTTGTTACGTTCAGTCTCTGTCAAGATCTTCAAATTAATTTTTCATTTCTCCTAACAAACATTTTATTTCTACCATTTCTATTTGGTACTTTTTTATAATTTATTACTCTGCTTAAATTCCCAGTCTGTTCACACATTTTCTCCACATTTTCCATTATGCTTTTTCACATATTTATCTTAGTTATTTTGAAGTCCTCATCTGTCTGTAATTCCAATCACCTGAATCACTTCTGTGTCTGCCTCTACTGATGCTTTCCTTTCTTGACCATGTTTCACATTTTCTTGTCTCTTTGTGTGTATTTTAATTTAATGCTGAATATCGTGTGTAGAAGAACAATGGTAAGTAAAGCAAGCAGTATTACAAAAAGTCATGCTCCTTCTTTTGTCATGTAGCTTATCTGTGACTGATTGAAATTTGACTTTTATTACAGCCTTCCTAAGATTCAGTTCACCCTTGCCTTCACAAGTAACAGGCTATCCTCTATCATTTCAGGGTTTCTAGAGAGTTTTCTTAACTTTCTCTCCCTGCCTCCAGATTTAGGCAAATCAACAAATCTATCTCTACATTCCTGCCCCACCTGGCCTTTAGCAACCACCAGCTTATGAAGGAGGACAGTGCCTTAAAGCGTCATCTCTAAACTACCTCAAGAGGACAATGAGAATTCAGCAGAGAACATTCAGGGAGTCTAGGCAACCCACCAGAAATTTTTTTCTTTTTCTGCAATGTTTATTCCTTCTCGATGGAAATGAAGGAGATAATTTACACTTTCCCCAGTAACACCTGAAAATTTTACCATCTAAGACACTGCTTTGCGATCAGTAGACATCATGCATCTATTTGTTTATTCCAGTTGAGTGTTAATGTAATTGGAATCGGTAGAGAGAAAGCGGACAGTTGTCAGATCTCATCAATTTACACTACAGCCCAATTAGGGGTATACCAACAGACAACGCATCCAGAAATTGTAGCACAGATGAACCCACACATCCACATTCTTCCCTGTATAAAAGCCTTTCTCGTATTTTAAAATAAATATACACAGAACATCAGGAGTTCCCTGGGGAACAGTGTATTCTCCTACACGCATTCTTCATTTTTATACTGAGACGGAGGTCAGCAAGTTAATTGAAATTTACAATATGCTGATGTGAACATCAATGAAGCCTGACAAGTCTCTAACTTTATTAACTCTTTTGCATCTTTTGTATTTGGTCATTGGCAACATAATTCATTGTTCCTCCTATTTTTCTTGAGAGATCCAGGAAACCCACCTCAAATTTTCTAATAATAATGTTTTAACAAAAGGGTACCACTGTCATTTATTTTTGAAGAGTAACTACTACAGTGCATAAGTATTTTAAGGGGGGATGACACTAAATAGCAGATCCCTTGGTCCCTATGCCAAGAGATTTTGATTTAGGGTACAGGCGAAGCTCAGGATTCAATGTGAAGACTGAAGCAAGCCCTACTGGAAGCAATGCCTTATAGTTAAGTCCCAAATTTACAAATTTACGGAGTCCAAATCATTCATTACACCCTGGTAAGGGGATGTTCAAGGTCTTTACCTCCCTTCTTTCCTCTTACATTATTCTGCCCTCAGTACTCCAGCTACCCTATCACTCAATGTCTACAGAACTCCGTGTTCTTTTCTGCCTTTACGCAATGACATCTGCTGTTTCTTCCTCTCAGAACCCCCCATTTTTTCTCCGATCAACTCCTTCTCATCCCTGGCTCTCAGCTTAAAGGTTTCTCTAATGTTTAAGTAGGCCTCCTTTCTCTAAACCACCCTCTCACCTCAGTGAGTCATTTCTTTTAAGACTTGTACTTCTTCACGGCTATTTTTAGAATTGTAAATATGTATCCGTTTTTTAAGAATATTAACTCACTGACTTTCTCACTAGTGGTATTAATGTAGCACGGATATTAAGCTTCTGGTTATGTTCACAAATGCTACATACAGACTCTCAGGGGTTTACCCAAAACAGGCACTCAGTAACTACCCATCGACTGCCCGACACCTAAGGGATGCAAAAAGGAGCCATGCCAACCATTAAACCTGTGTCCTTCTACATTGCTTGTTTGGGTTTTTTCTTGTTGTTTTTGTTGTTGTTTTGTCCAGCTATCATTCCTCCTCTTTTGAGAACAGATCCCCCAGTTTGACTCCATCCATGTGGTTACTGTGGATGCCATCCTGTCGATTTGACTCTAATAACCTCTCCACCTGGCCACTGTTGGCTAATCTAAGCACAGAGAACCATAGCTCTTGTACAAGAGTTCAGGATTTGACTGAAGGTCAGGTTCATCTGAATAATCCAATATAATCTCATTTCAAGGTCCTTAACCTTAATCACCTCTGCAAAGTCCCCTGTGCCAGGAAAGAGAACATATTCACAGGTTCCAGAGATAAGTACATAGACATCTTTGAAGACCATCATTCTTCTCGCCACACTTAATGTCCTTGAAACAAATTCCCTTGTGTACCTCAACTACATCAGGCTGAATTTCTGTAATAAAAAGAGTCCTCTCCAAAAGCCCTCTTGTGTTTTCTGTCTAGATTAGTGGCTATAAAATTCCTAGGTAGAAACCCAGAGGTTTCTTCAATGTCATATGTTCCTAACATACATATCCTGTTATTAACTTAGTCCTACACAATTTACCCCTAAAATAGACTAACTGAACTTTTTTCCCTTTTTTTTTTTTTGCCAGTGTCCTAGTTTAGTTTAAATTTCTTTCTTGCTGTATTACAACAGCCTTCAGCCTGGATTCCTTGCCTATAATTTCTTCATGTTCCCAGCCACTCTTCTCACTGCTAATAGTGTTATCTTTCACTACAGATCATATAAATACATAATGCTACAAATTTCAAAAAAAAAAAAATCACTTGATGGTTCTTAAGTCTTTAAATTCAGTCCAAACTTCCATAAAATGATCTAATTTAACCTATGGTATATTCACTTTTGTTCTGCAGCCTTCTTCTCCCATCCCTCCCACATTCTGAAATACCATAAATACTGAATGTATATTTGTGGGAGAAAATGCTCGTTTCATCCATCATTCATTTATCCCTGCTGTTTGTCAGGTACTATGAAGGTAGAAAGTCAAGAAAGTATCCTCTAGGCAAATTTAATAAAAAGTTATGGTATGGAAGGAATTCAAAAAATAGCAGAGAGATGGTATACCATAGAGGACACAATCAGCATCCTAGGTTGAAGAAGAGTGTGATAATTAGACACATAAAAATTGTTTTTATTAAAATGTATTCATTCCTTGATTCAAATAACTTCAGAATATTTACTACCATTCCACATTTTTAGGATACTGTGATTAAAAAAAAAAAGTTCTTGTCCTCAAAACTTTATATTCTAGTGGAGAATGGAGAAAATAGACAACCAATGAAAAACATGCAATTTCAGATAGAGTTACTGTAATGAAGAAAAAAAAAGAGGGTAAGGGGTTAGTGCAGGTGTGGGCTGGAAGCTGCTTCAGACTGGGTTATAGGGGCTGTCTCTGAAGAAGTGATGTTTAATAACACATCAGAATGATAAAACAAACAAACAAACAAACAACACCCTACAATGTGAAAGCCTACGAGAAGAGAACTCAAAGGTAGAGACTAGCTGTGCAAAAGCCTGGTTTGGGAAATAAACTTGGTTGATTTGACAAAGAGGGACTAGGTCAATGTAGCTAGAACAAAGAAAGCAGGAAAAAAATGAAGTAAGAGAAGAAAGAAAATACAAATTCATGATAGCCCTGTTCACTGTGACAGAGTCTGAATAGTAGTCTAAGCGCAAAAGGAAGGAATGTGGAGGTTTTCATCAGGAAACATTCAACCTAATTTGTGTTTTCCAAATCTCACTTGGTCTGCTATGGAGGGAATGGATTTTAGGAGAACGCTGCAGAGGCTGTAGTAAGAGTACAGGCAAGAGGGAATTACTAGTTGTGAAAAGGAAGGTGACATGAAACAGGAGGAACAAACACTGGATTTGACCCATGTTGAGCACTGAGTGACCACTCTTAAGGAATGCAGTATAAAGACAAAATGGAAGAGGTCTAAGGACTGAGCCTCAGGTAGCACCCCAGGGTGGCTTAAAACTTGGGCTCTAAGATAACAAATCAGCCAAAGAGATAAGTAAAATACAGCCAGCCAGGTGAGCCAGAGAATCAGGAGAGTGGCTTCCCAGAAGCCAAGGGAAGAAAAAGTTGAAAGAAAAAGAAAAAAACTTACCACGTCAAAAGACTCTGATAAAAAGCGGAGGAAAAGAGGATGTTAAAAGTCACTATTCCTACTAGGAGTCATTTTACTATCAAGACAAAAACTCTCCTGGAGGAGGGGCAAGAGAAAAGTGATGAACCTAAGAGGCCAGCAGGTACAGCCTACTGTCTCACAGGGTTTTCTGTGAAAGGAAATAGGAACATTAAGTAGTAGGTGAAGGTGGACATAGTTTGTTTCTTTTTAAAATCGATTTTAAGGTATATGTTTTCTTGTGGGATTTCTGATAGTAAACTTGATTATAATGGGGTTGACCCCACTACAAATGTCAGTAACATTCTGGGTAAGTTTTCTTTAAAAGTCTAGGATTATAGTTAGTAGGCAGCAAACGCTCTAATTAACAAGTGAAGCCTAAATAGGTACCCTGACCCTGTTATCGGTAAGTATGAGTTTAGACTAGTTAGATAAGGTCTCTGAGCTATCATTTCCCCACTTGTATAATGTATATGACAAATTTTATGAAGAGGAAATGTAATCATGGATATAAACCAGAAACATAGTGCCTGAGACATGGTAATCACTCAGTAATTGAGAGGAATTATCATTACTATTTAGTACATGACTATTAACATCTTCTCTAATCACTAATACGGCCTATTGGGATATAAGCAGCACCAAAGATAACAATTTCTGTCTTGACTTCTTCCCCTTCTCCCTACCTCTTGTTTCAAAGCGGACTCTAATGCCCTTTCCCATTTCAAAGTACAACAGGGGATATAGCCAAGGGACTGGAACAGCTGTGTGCCAAGCCTCACATGGAAACCTAGTGAGTTAATGTCATTTTAAACATGGTTTTCTTATGAGTAAATTAGCTTGCAGATTTGCAAGCTTCCTACCACTAATTACTAGATTAGCTAGAGATGCCCTGCAGGGAAAGCAGCAATGAGGAAGACAAACACAGCATTCTTCTGTGAACGCTCATTTGCATAGTTCATACAACTCTAGGCTTGCAGGAAGACAAGCCCCTGCCTCTCCCAGTTAAATCTAATATGACACTTAGAGTTTTACACAAGTATATTAGGCAACAAATTAGCCCAAAGCCACAATTAATCACAATTCAGAGTCAACTCAAGGGAATAGAGAACCAAACAAATGAATTTAACATTTAGCTCTCCTCTTGACCCATGCATGTTGACCAAGATAATATCCTAACTCAAGAAATGCTGGATGAAACTTCCCCAAGAAGTATTGCTAACAAAGCTGTGAATGCACACTTTCACATATATAATCACTTGAAATCAGTACCTGACTTCAAAGTCAATTCTCATTAACTAACTTCTTGCATGGAATAAATCTGTTCACCAAGACAATCTTGGATGCAAGAAAGGGAAGGATGCCCAATTCAAACAGCTTAAGCAAATGCATTGGCACACTTAGAGGAAAAGTTGGAAGATCAAAAAACTTCAGGATCCAAAGGCTCAATGCATGTTATCAGCAACTGGTCTTCTGCTTCCCTGTCTGAAGACTCTGCTTTCCTCTCTGTGCCTCATCTTTACTATTAGCAGTCCAAGAAAAGAAAGTGATTCTTTCTTTCTTAAGAGTTTGAAAGCATCTCTAGAAATGAGTCACATGCCCACCCTAAACCAATCACAGTGACCCATAATGCTGATCGGTCAGAGTGGGTCACATGCCTAATACTGACCATAGGGTGGAAATATCTTCACCTAAACCACACCAACAGAAAACACTGGTGGTTTTGTTTCCCTAGAGAACACTGGAATGCTGTTACTACTCTAAGAAGAGTAAGTTGAAGCTAGGAGGGAAAATGTAACAGATGCTCACTGTTACAAATGATTCAACTGCTCATCATTTCAGTTATATTTGTAAAAATATAAATAATAACTATAATTATAATAGTATCTGCCTCTTGAGATTATGAATGTTTGCATAAATTAAAGGCTAAAGAACTATGTTTTATTACCATTGCTTTCTCGAAGTTATGCAGTCTTGTTGCTATTGGCCATAACAGCTGATATCACTTTATCATTCCTTTGCTATAAATACAAATACATTATGTGTTATAAGCTAACTGTATTATTCTGGTTAGCAAGTGGTTCTTGAAGCATAAGAATTGAAGTGACTCCCAAAGCACACACATCGTTATAAGCATTTCTAAAGTTACTCTTGAGGTCACCCAAATTCAGAGACAAGTATCTCCCCTTAGATTAGTAAAGAGAACTTTGTTAGAGTAAAGTTAAACACAAAGATCCATTACCTGTAAAACCTCTGATGATACATCCCACATAATGGTCAAGTATAGATACTTTATTTTTGAGATGCCAGCTGCAAACTTCACCTAGATCACCTTGAGAAAAGTTTACCAATTCCTTACTATTTGAGTGTGCTTAAAACAATTTCATACTCTAAAAAATAATAATTTCAGGGGCACCTGGGTTGGCTCAGTGAGTTAAAGCCTCTGCCTTCAGCTCAGGTCATGTTCCCAGGGTTCTGGAATCGAGCCCCGCATCGGGCTATCTGCTCAGCAGGGAGCCTGCTTCCTTCTCTCTCTCTGCCTGCCTCTCTGCCTACTTGTGATCTCTCTCTGTCAAATAAATAAATAAAATCTTAAAAAATAATAATAATTTCATACTTTATTGTGTTCCACAGAGGGAAAAAGCAATAGTCCCAAAACTCACCCTTCATAATAACATACAAATTTCCATTACTGTTAGTGTTGAAAAAATATCAAAAGAGATTTTCATCCTTACTCTAACAATATAAACCCAGTAAACTATAAAATCGTAGTTTGTAAAAAACCCATCAGATAGCTCAGGATGCAAAGAAATCTAAGTGGACTAAGTGCCAAAAAGTTTCAACGTCTTCATAGAGAAGAAACGAGTGGAAACTATTAAAAATATTAATAAATGCTAGAAATTAAAAATTGAGCATTTGAAATAAATTCACTTGGTAGGCTTAGTACTAGACTAGACACATAATGGAAAAGGTGAGAAAAGGTGAGATCTTGAAAGGAAAAAAAAAAAAGAATGAAAGGGAAAAAGTGAGAAATTGAAGACTGGTCAAAACCAAATATCTAAATGGAAACACCAAAAGAATGGGAAGGAGGAGTTAAAAATGAGATGTCTATGGGACAGAAGACTGTACATAACAGGAAAGGATCAAGAAGTTTGAATGATTATCCACATGGAATGGCCAGGAGCTATATAGTATTTACATATATTATTTGGGATGCTTATGGAAAGAAGACTTAGCTCTTCCCCATCATTTATTTATTCAACCATTTATTTTGCTTTTACTTTGTGTTAGGTTCTAATATTACTTTATTAATTTTGTTACTTAAATTTTTCCAGCTTTGGCCATTGTGATCTCTCTCAAGTGTGCTCTCGTGTCATTCTGATAAGCCCTCATCCTTTTTGATTTTTGACCATTTTCTTACTACAGGAAGCTCTTGGCTAATGTTTCATTTTCCTGTCTCTAGCCCTGCAATCAATAATTTCTCCAAGAGACCCAGGTACCTTTTATTAGAGGATGGTATGTAGAAACCAAGATCTGAGCCCTGGCTTTTCTCATTTCTACTGGACTGTTACTGTTTCTAGGCTCCCTTGGTGGACACAGCAAAGACATTTATGTATGGACATTAGCCCATATATACATATATATCTATAATTTTTCCTAGGTCTCTTCATCTGTATCTATGGCAAGTTAAACATATGTTGATAATATCTTCTATTCTAATCCAGTACCACATAATTAATTCTAGTCATCCCACCCCCACCCCAATGCCTTGCTTTCTAACTTTGCTATCCAACATGAAAAGCCTGTCTCCTATCACCACCCATATCCATTTAATTATTTGTATGACCTCCATGTACATGGCATTTTTAGAATTGCTAACCTGTATCTCACTGATAAACAACCTTTCTAACTAGAGCACATGGTTTATGTTCAGTTCATTTTGTCGAGCTCTGTAATTTCTAGTTAAATATCTCTTTTCAAGAGTTACTTAAGTTAACTCCCATTTCCCCATGTCCCTCAGTAAGATTATGTCACACTTCCATGACATAGATACATTCTTTTATCACAGCCAACATTTCATTCCAGGATTTTCCCCAACCTCCTGGCTGATTTTTTGTTTAATTTCCATACATTCAAGTTTACTGTCTGTACTGTAAATTTCAGTGGATTTTGAGAAATTCATATAGTCATAATACCGTATAGAATGGATCCATCATTCTAAAAATTGTTTCTCCTCTGTAATCAACCACTCTCCCTCCCTCCAACCTTTGACTACTTCTGATCTGCTTTTTATTCTTTCAGTTTCTCTTTTCCAAGAGTATTATGTAAATGGAATTTACATAATTTTGAATTTGGGCTTTTTCATTTAACAAAATGCATTTATGATTTATCCAGTTTGCTTTGTAATTCAATATACTGGTCATTCCTTTTATTGCTAAATAGTATTCCATTGTATGGATATATACTCATTTACCAACTGAAAAACACTTTGGTTGCCTCCAGTTTGAGGAAATTATGAAAGAAATTTCTATGAACATACACACGTAGTTTCTGCATGAACCTGAGCTTACAGTTCAAATGGATAAATAATGAGGAATATACTTTTGGGATCATATGTTAGAGTCTGGTTAGCTTTGTAAGAAACCTGCAAAATGTCTTTCTAAGTGGCTATAGGATTTTGCATTCTGACAAGTGATAAATCAGAGTTCCTACAGCTTTATACCTTCACCAGCATTTGGTAGTGTCAGTATTTTAAAACCTTCTTATTCAGTATAAGGATCTGCATACACCAAATATGTATAAATGTCATTCCACGACTGACTTAAGTCAGACTGTACTGACTAGGACGAGCTGCAAAAATGTCAGTCTAAATTAGTGCCAGGAAATTTGCTTTATAGATGTTTTAAAAAGTAGATTGCATTAAAAGGAAGTAGAATTATTTTTAAACAGAAATGGTAAAACGGTTCCTCTCATGTGAGGACCTGTGTCAGTTGCCAGATGTATGCTTGGAGCAGTTACCATAAGAAGGATTCTGAGGCTACCCCTGGCCTCAATGAGAAAGCATGCTGAGAACAATTAGCAATGTCTATTGCAAACAGAGGACAAGGCATTGGGGCACAAGAACATTTTGTTTCCAAGATCTGGGCTAATTCAGTGGCATCTAGTTAAGGTCCTCCAAAAGGACTTCCTGTGATAGGTTAAAATTATGGCTTCCAAAAATGTCTGTGACCTTATCCTCAGAGCTTGTGACTATGTTATGTTGCATGGTAAGGGAGAGTTCAAGTTGAGGATGGAATTAAGGCTGCCAATCAATTGACCTTAAAATAGGGAGATTATTGTGGATTATCCATATGGAACCCACATAATCACAAGTATCCTTAAATGTGGGAGAAGGAAGTAGAAGGGGTAGTCTCAGACTGATGCGGTGTTAGAAGGACTTGATTGGACATCACTGATTTCAGAGATGGAAGAGGCTGTGAGCTAAGAAATGCAGTAGCCTCTAGGAGCTGGCGAAGTCAAGAAAACCGATTCTCCCCTATAGCCACCAGAATGGAATGCATCACTGTCAGTACCTTGATTTTAGCTCAATGAAACACATACATCAGAATTCTGACTCAGAGAACTGTAAGTTAATAAACTGGTGTTGTTTTAAGGAACTAACTCTTCAGGGTTTGTTACAGAAGCCATGCAGTCCAAGCACAACTCTTTTAATAATTAGAAAACAGAAGTTAAAGATCAAGGTGTTAACTTTTTAGCATGAAAGCAAGAAGTTTAGAGAGTTTACAGTCCTTAAAATTTTTAGGTGGGTTAGACAGTTTTTTGGCTATCGTTTCCTAAAAATATTGTGAAAACATCAATTTCAGACTTAATCCTATCCATTTAACACTAATTTGGAATTGAGTTGGTATAAAATAATGAGATTTTCTGACACTACGGAAACAGCCATTCAGAGCAACTCAAAACTCCTAAAGGCATTCTGCCTGAATGGTCTACAAGCATTCAGGTCAAATATCACTGGAGGAACACTGGGAAGATGGGAATCATCATTGTGGCAATGGCATAACTGTTCCTCGGTTGACGGAAGAAAGTCATGTGTCGGGACTCCATCTCTGCCTTTGTACTCAGCTCCCAGGGTAAGAGCAGAATGCAGTCTGAGTCAGCCAACCCTGCCATTCGTTTGATGATCTGTTTTATTTACAGCTCTGCGCTGTGCCAACCCAAAACGAATGCTATTATTTTCCAATGGGCCCCCATGTGCTAGTGGGTTCTACTTGTCTCATATTCGTGACTAATTCTCCATCCTCCCTCACCTTTCATTTCACACCTCCGTGTGTTTCTCCTTCAGATGGCATTGGAGGTGATGGGAGATGTGGGACCATGCTGTGAGCACATCCTTCTTTTTTCATAGCTATGAGCTGTACACTTTTTATTAAATTCACAATTGTACCCAGGGGAACAAATGCGGCATAATGGTGGGATGAAGCAAGGGCTGCTTTCTTCACACATAACAGAAAATAAAGTCCACAAAGTAGGCATGCCAGTAAAAGAACATCTTTATGGTAACATTAAAAAATGAATAATAGCCTCAAAATTACCACTGGAGGCTAAGCTCAAGTAAAGTACGTTATTAAACAGATATCGCAAATGGAAAATAATAGAAGTAGATAGGGGAAAGGGGGTTTTTTTAAACCCCTCCAACATGGCTCAGAAAGTTTCTGGGTTTTTCTGTGTGTTGGGGGTGTGTGTGTGTTGTTTGTTTTGGCCCCTCACAATGCCAGTCAAGAATAACAAGAGCATTACTGTAGCCCCAAACCAGGACTCCAGTGGCAGGGGGAAAGCATCAGGGGAGCTGCACTCTCTTCTGGGAGGCAAAAAGGAGTAAGAGCCTCAGGCCAGAGAAGCATCCCACAGAGATTGTTAAAAGTTTACTTCCAGGGGGAAAAAAATGTCCTCTTTTGATCTTATGGTTCATATCCAAAGGGATATAGTTCAAGCTACCGAAACTTTTTGATTTTGCTTTGTTTTGTTTTTGTTTGCCAAAAGTATTCATGGAAAATTTTTACCCTAATTATATGCTTGGGTTCCTTGCTACTGTTTTAGATCCTTGACCAAGAAATGACTGATGTTTTCTCCTACTAATGTCATGAAATTTAAAAGGCTGCCTGAATATTGAGTTGTGGAGCTTAGTACACAGTGAAATGCTAAATATTGAGAAGCTCTGGGTATATCTTTGTTACATCTTCCAAAAAGCAGAATATCTTTAAGTATGCCCTAAGTTATCACTGGGATAGTCTAAAGGGCTTAAAAAGTAATAGTCTTGCTAGAGTGTTATAAAATGATGATGTAGGATAGGGCAGAAATGCTTAACTTACAAAAAAAAAGTATATCTGGTATTCAACAATATTTAAGTAAAACAGTACCATATTCTCATTCTTCTCTCATTCTGTCAGTGTAATCAAGCCACATGTGACAAGACATAACTATCGAAGGTAAAAATAAAGACTCAGACTAGAATTACAACACTAAACATCACTGGCCGAACGAACTTTGACAAACGGCTTAAACTCTCCGGGCCCCTGTTTTCTCCTCTGTAATATTCAGTGGCAATTAATGAGAATGCCTGGCTCATACCAGGTACTCAGTAACAAGTTACTGAAGGACTGAATGAAAAATGAATGGATAAATCAGTAAGTGAACTCATTTGGAGAATTCCAGATCTTCCTCCCCCAAACTGCTCTCCCCCAAGTCCTCCCCGTCTCAGTGGGAAGCCACGCTGTTGTCACACTCTATCAAATCTGTCAGGAAATATGCATCTACCTAGAACCCAACCTTTTTGTACCAACTCCCCTGCTATCCCCCCCAACCCCCAGTCTGAGCCATGTCTGGGATTTTTAATAATCTAAGATTTCCCCACTCCTAACTTTGCCATTCTATAGTCCAATCTCAGGGGCGTCTCATTCAAAATAAAGGCTAGGTTCAATCCCTCTTCTGTTTAAAATCCTATTTCAATCAAAATAAAAGCCCAAACTCTTACAATATCCTACAAACCCTGTGTGATCTGGATCCCTGCTTTTCCGAACCTCATCTCCTTCTGGTCTCCCACATCATCACTTGGCTTTTGCTCCAGTGGCTTCAGCTGCTTTTAGAACTTGCTGGGCATGCTTCCGCCTCAGAGCCTTTACACTGGCTATCCCTCTGCCAGGAACACTCTTCCCCCAGGTGTTGTGTGTGCAACCCCCTCACCACCGCCCTTCCATCTTTGTTTTTACCTCACTGTTTAGGGATGCTTGCACTGACTATGCCACTGAAACTGCCACCGACCTCTGCCTCTTATTTCTCATTTCTTACTCTGCTTTACTTTGTTACCCCCCCCCTTTTTTTAAGATTTATTTATTTATTTATTTGACAGAGAGAGAGAGATCATAAGTAGGCAGAGAGGCAGCAGAGAGACAGAGAGGAGGAAGCAGGCTCCTCGCCGAGCAGAGAACCTGAAGTGGGACTCGATCCCAGGACCCTGAGACCATGACCTGAACCGAAGGCAGAGGCTCAACCCACTGAGCCACCCACGCACCCCACTTTGTTCCCCCTTTTTTAAAAGATTTTATGTATTTATTTATATGAGACAGAAGGAAAGAAACAGAGAGCACAAGCAGGGGCAAAGGCAAAGGGAGAAGGAGACTCCCCATTGAGCAGGATGTTCAACTAGGGGCTCGATCCCAAGACCCCAAGATCATGACCTGTGCAGAAGGCAGACGTTTAACCAACTGGGCCACCCAGGTGACACTCTCCCTGATTTTTAATGTCTTAATCCCGCTAGGCAACATACTACTTTTGCTTTTTTATGCTTATTGCTTGTTATCTGTCTCCCTCTGCTAAAATGCAAGATCTCTGAGGGTTTACTGATACACTCTAAGAGCCTGAAAACATAGAATGTATTCAGTGAATACTTGCTGAAGACATTATTATTATTGATAATACTGTCACATAGTAGTTACACACAATGGTCCGCTGTACTACCTTTCTATCTTCTTAAAGGACAACAGTGATAAGAAGTTGTTGCCTGGGACAGGAGACAATTTTTGACCCAAGAAGTTCTGTCCCTAGGGGAGAGAGACTCGTTTTCTCTTCCCTGGCAGGCGAAATCAAGCAGTTGTCTTTTGATGCATACCCCCAAGGTTTTAGAGCACCAATCAACAAATCAGGAAAAGTCCAGATAATGAACCCAAATAACACATCAGCATCAAAGTCATCTCCAGGTAGAGAAAAAAAGAGGAAAACATCAAACTTTTGGCATCAGGGGAAAATTTAATAAAGAAAAACTAGTGAAAGCCTCAGGGTAAAATAGGAACCAGAACAACTAAATTTTTTCCCCCAAGTTAAAAAACATTTTTAAGTATTTTTTCTTACAGGCTCTGATAATCTGCATGCTTAATGGGGTGAGACCAGTGTACCAAGGTAAGTTAGGGCTCCAAAATTTCACCAGGGTAAGAGTTATCCAAGAGTTTTTTTTTTCTAATGATCCTATCTATGACAAACAGAGTGAGAACCAGCACAGAATCTTGGATCAAATTTCCTGGATTCCCAGCGTGACTTTGGGAAATTCGTTTCCATGGCTTCTTCACCGGTCGTACCGGGATACGGTTCTGGTAAGGATAAAATTAGGTAATGTTCAGAAAGCTCTTAGCACAGCACTTATACATAGTGGTTTTCAGTTCTAGCTTCTGCAATGCTCTCTCACATTTTGCAAAGGCAAGACTTGGAGTCTTAAGCAACACGCTGTTAGTACAGTGCATTCTTTGGTCCCAAGGAGCCTTTCTGCAATGAAAGTGGCAAAGGGAATGTGCTTAGTAATCAGATACTACAGCCTGGGGCAGGCAATATAAAGGTAATGAGACACAGTCTCTTCCCAAATTAAATGGGGATCGTAATACCCACCTCATAGGAGTTCATAGTGGAGATAATACACAAGGGCAGGGCCTGGCACATAGGAAAAGCTTAATAAGTGGTTATTATTTTTGTTATTACAATCCGTCCACTAAAAGAATATGCCTCTGTGACTGTATTCCCACCTGTTTCTAAATATAGATTCCCCCTTCTTCCCTCCTTTCACTCCTTGTGAGTTGTTGCCAGGCCTCTATGCCTTCTGAATCACTGCCAGCGCTTCTCCCTGTGTTGGCCAGATCTGCAGTTTCAGCCAGAACTCTGCCTTTCTTCTCAGCTCTTCCATCAATACTAATACTGCTGGCAAACTCCCAACTCTTTCCTTAACTCCAATCTTTGCTTCTCTGTCCACTTAGAGGGCTTAACTCCAACTCTCAACTCCAAGTGTTCCTCATAAAGGAAATCCCAGGGGTCAAGGAGCAGGAGAAGATCTCAGTCTACTTGACTTTTATGTCCATATGAAGATCCATCACCAGTGTTCCCAACAAACATTTGTTTTGTTTGACTGTCTAGCATCCATTTCCCTTTATTTTGCAAATAGAGTAATAGCACATTAGTTTTCCTTCAAGGAGTCATCTTCCCTCCACTTCTATCCTTGTGATGTGGGTGGGAATTTCCCTACCACCTGTGCCAAAAGAGGATATGTAATTGCTTTAATATCCACATAAGAAAAGCTTGATGAGATCAAAGCAGATAGAAACAGAGCAGAGAGATGGAGAGCGCAAGAGCCAGTCCTAATGACACTGTTGAACCCCTAGATAAAGCCATGCATGAAGCTGAATCACCCCTCAGCTTCTCATTTATATCAGCCAGTATGTTCCTGAAAAACAATATGTGGAACCTCCTCTTAATAGTTATGAGGGGAAAAGAGCATAATGCTGCTATAGAGAGTGAGATAATTATTTCTGAATTACTCGGTGTGGATGGGTTAAAGTAAGTTGGAGAGTGGGTGTGGTTAATCCCTTTTACAAAATCTGTAAAAGCTACATACCTGAGTCTAAGACAGAAAATAGAGGGAAACCTCTGAAGCTTCAATCTGCTCTGCAATGAGTCCGTTAAATTAAGTAAAAACTCTATGAGATGCAAAATTTAATTGCAGTTAGTTTCTCTTAAATATTGCTTTCATTTCTTTTTCCTTTTTTTTAATTTAATTTTTTATTTCTTTTCAGCGTAACAGTATTCATTGTTTTTGCACCACACCCAGTGCTCCATGCAATCCGCGCCCTCTCTAATACCCACCACCTGGTTCCCCCAACCTCCCACCTCCCACCCCTTCAAAACCCTCAGATTGTTTTTCAGAGTCCATAGTCTTTCATGGTTCACCTCCCTTTCCAATTTCCCTCAACTCCCTTCTCCTCTCCATCTCCCCTTGTCCTCCATGCTATTGGAATACAGTATCCTATTAGTTTCAGGTACACATATTGATGCTTCAGTAGTCTTATACATCACCAAATGATCCCCATACAGTAAGTCTAGCTAACATCTCTCACCATCTAATTATTACAATATTACTGAGTATACACCCCATGCTGTTCATTAAACCCCAGGACTTATTTATTTTATAACTGGAATTTTGTACCTGTTAATCCCCTTCACCTATCTCTCTACACTGCCCCCTCCCCAAGCCCCTCTCCTTCCTGCTAATCAAGTTTGTTTTCTGTATCTATGAGTCTGTTTCTGTTTTTTTACATTCCACATATAAGTGAAATCCCATAGTATTTATCATTCTCTGACTTACTTCACTTAGCACAAAATACCCTCTAGGTCCACCCATGTTGTCACAAATGATAAGATTCTATTCTTTTTTATGGCTAAATAATACTTCACACTGCTTGTGTGTGTGTGTACAGATAGGTGCATTTTCTTTCATTTAACTTTTATGGAAAATTTCTAAAACATACAAAAAAGACAAAGTCGTATATAATCCTAATTTGTCCATTATCAAATCATGACAAATATTTCCTCACCTATATCATCACCTACCTCCCTTCTCCTTTTTTTTTTATTATTACTCTGTACTTTCTAATTGAGGTCATATTCACGTAGTGTAAAATTAACCATTTTAAAGTGAACAATTCAGTGGCATTTAGAACATGTACCATGTTGTGCAGCCACTTACCTCTACCTAAACATTTAAAACATTTACAGTGCCCCAAGAGTAACTCTGTACATACTGAGCTGTTGTTCCCACTCCCCACTGGATCCTATAACCTTACCAGATAAAGGATTTTCAAATACTCAGTTCCATTTTGTGGGCTGCCTTTTCATTTTTCCTGATAACGTTTTTTGTTGAAACAAGTTTTTAATTTTGATAAATCCCAATGTAACTTTTTAAAAATATATCGGCTGTAACAGTTTATGCAATATTCTCCCATTTACAATGATCTGGATCCTGATAACCTGAAATTATTTTGTTCCTTGTGCTTTTCATGACATATATAAGAATCTGTTGTCAAATTCAAGTGCATGAAGATTCATCCCTATGCTTTCTTCTTCTAGTAGACTTACTGTTAGCTCTACACTTAGGTCATTGATCCATTTGCCCCTAATATTTTTGAACACTTATTAAATAGTAAGAACTGAACACAAATTATCTCTTAATTTTCACAAGAATCCTCCAAAAAAATTAATTTAAAAATTAAGAAGAAAAGAAAAGAATCCTCCAAGCACATTTGGGTTGAGTACTTTTATTAACTCCATCTCATAGATAAAGCAACCATACCTCACAGAGTTTAAGAATTTGCCCAAGTATGCAAAAATATTAAGCAGGAGCCAGCAGTTAATAGAGAGCTATGTAACTCCAGAGCTTGAGTTCTTTGCCACTTTCAAAAACAAACTAACAAGCACAAGACAAAATGAGAATGGGGAACTACTGAAGAGGAAAATGGGTTTTTCATCCATTGCTCCTCATTCTGCAATGTGTTTTGTGTTTCTTTCACATTTTACTTCCAGAGTTAAAGGAAGGATATACATGCATCCTCAAGATCTTCCTTATCTGGAAGTAAATATTAGGCAGGCAATCCAAACTAAGATGTATTCTAACATTCAGGATGATCTGGATCCTGGAACCCTGAAATTCTCACCCTAAACTTTCAGAGTCTCTCACTATAAGGGTAATGCTCTTGTTACACCCTTTGATCATTGTGCACCCTTTCCTCCTCTTCTCTGTGTACTAGGTGCTGACCTTTATGGATGTCATCACCTGGGATTCTTTGCCCTCTGGACCTCCCTGGAGTTTGACCAATGAGAGGAAATGATAGAGTATCATTTGTAACTGGGGTATTTCTTCTCCTGTATTCTCTTTTTCCTTGAGCACTGCGTTGTAACAGTGGGCACATCCCTTCATGACCTCAACTCCTTTAGGTGGCTTGCCTTCTACACTCCAGTTACCACAGGGCGTGAATAATGTTATGTCCTCTCCTCGCTTCTTCAGGCCTAGAGATGATAACAGGAATGGGTAGTAAAGAACCCTAAGCACGGTTTGATTTATTCTGCAATGCAGGTAAATTAAAGCCAGTGAGATGCAAAATAACTTAACCATTGTGTCTGACAGTTGTTTCTATGGGAACTGACGCTCTGGATCTCAAACAAAAATGACATGTGAGCTTCTGCTGGAAAGAATTCCATGTGTTGGACTGGGGTCCCTCTGTTATTTGTGTCTCTGCCTTTCTGTCTCTCTCAGCAGCCTGCAGGAAAGAGCACACTGTACCTTCTCCAATAAGAAGCTGCCTTCAGAGAATGAGCTTGAAATATGTCAGCATTGTATGGAGTTAGAAGAAACTCTAATTAGCACAGCTGTTAATTTTAGGACATTAGTATGGTTTAAAATTAATACAAGCAGAAGGGAACGTGATAAATCCCTCTAAACTCTAGGAGTAAGGAAAACCTTCGTAACTATGAATCAAAAATCTAGGCGCCATAAAGGAAAAAATAGTTAACTATAAAAATATCTTTAAACTTTTGCTTGGAAAATAAAACAGTACAAGTAAAGGGGGGAAAATATGACAAACTGGGGAGGGGAAACTGAAATTTATAGTATATATAAGCAAGTCATCTCTTTAATATATCAAAAGCTCTTAGCTAAAAATCAAGAATAACAATCTGACAGAAAAAAAAAAAAAGTGGCCAAGAGACACAAAGAGACTTTTCACAGAAAAAGATATTCCATCATATCCCTTAAAATAGAAATGCAAATTAAAATCCACTAAAATGCCATTTTTTTTAACTAAAGAAATGGGCAGAAATCTGTAATCGTAATAATATACCATATTGGCAAGGCTCTGGGAAATGTGATGGTTCATCTGTAAAATCAGCCCCAATTATTACTTTGCCTATAGCCACACCTATTTGCAATATGATTTTGCAACCTTCAGATCAAGACGTGGAGTCCATCTCCCTAATGTGGGTACTCTTGTGACTGAGCTTGACAGACAGAATTCAAGACAAGTAATGGCATGTGAAATCTGGCTTCAAAAGGCCTTGCATGCATGATGCCTGGGTGGCTCAGTTGGTTAAGCAGCTGCCTTCGGCTCAGGTCATGATCCCAGGGTCCTGGGATCGAGTCCCACATCGGGCTCCTTGCTCGGCAGGGAGCTTGCTTCTCCCTCTGCCTCTGCCTGACACTTTGTCTGCCTGTGCTCCCGCGTGCTCACTCTCTCTCTCTCTAACAAATAAATAAAATCTTTAAAAAAAAAAAAAAAAAGCCTTGCATGATTCCATGTGTTCTCCTTGAACTGTACCCAGCCACCATGTGAACTAAACATGCGTGGGTTACCTTTCTGGATGATGAGAGACACTAGGATTGGTCACCTCCCTTGAACCTCAACAACAGCCAACCAATCTCAAAAGATGAACTGTGGGTGACCAAAGATCGATGACAGAACCCAGCTGACACAGGGTCTATTCAGTTGCACCTAGCCTATATTACCTACTTGCAAAATTATGAACTAAATCAATTAAATGGTGGTTGTCAAGTAAATAGGCTTTGTAGTAGCATTTTGTGCAGCATAAACTGAGGCAAGGAATAAACACTCTCAGACACAGCTGGTATGAGTATGATGCTTCCCCATGAAAGGAAATCTGGCAATAGCTAACAAAAACAAAAACAAAAAACAAAAAACACATGGAATGGGAGAAGATATTTGCAAATGACAGTACAGACAAAAGATTGATATCCAGGATCTATAAAGAACTCCTCAAACTCAACACACACAAAACAGACAATCATATCAAAAAATGGGCAGAAGAAGCCATCAAAAGAAATGAAATCTTGCCATTTGCGACGACGTGGATGGAACTAGAGGGTATCATGCTTAGCGAAATAAGTCAATCGGAGAAAGACTATCTATCATATGATCTCCCTGATATGAGGGAGAGGAGATGCAACATGGGGGGCTAAGGGGGTAGGAGAAGAATAAATGTAACAAGATGGGATTGGGAGGGAGACAAACCATAAGTGACTCTTAATCTCACAAAACAAACTGAGGGTTGATGGGGGGAGGGGGGTTGGGAGAGTGGGGGTGGGGTTATGGATATTGGGGAGGGTATGTGCTATGGTGAGTGCTGTGAAGTGTGTAAACCTGGCGATTCACAGACCTGTACCCCTGGGGATAAAAATATATGTTTATAAAAAAATAAAATTTAAAAGAAAACCTAAAAAAAAACAAAAAAAAAATGGGCAGAAGATATGAACAGACACTTCTCCAATGAAGACATAGAAATGGCTATCAGACACATGAAAAAATGTTCATCATCACTAGCCATCAGGGAGATTCAAATTAAAACCACATTGAGATATCACCTTACACCAGTTAGAATGGCCCAAATTAGCAAGACAGGAAACAACATGTGTTGGAGGGGATGTGGAGAAAGGGGAACCCTCTTACACTGTTGGTGGGAATGCAAGTTGGTGCAGCCTCTTTGGAGAACAGTGTGGAGATTCCTCAAGAAATTAAAAATAGAACTTCCCTATGACCCTGCAATTGCGCCACTGGCTATTTACCCCAAAGGTGCAGATGTAGTGAAAAGAAGGGCCATCTGTACCCCAATGTTTATAGCAGCAATGGCCACGGTTGCCAAACTGTGGAAAGAACCAAGATGCCCTTCAATGGATGAATGGATAAGGAAGATGTGGTCCATATACACTATGGAGTATTATGCCTCCATCAGAAAGGATGAATACCCAACTTTTGTAGCAACATGGATGGGACTGGAAGAGATTATGCTGAGTGAAATAAGTCAAGCAGAGAGAGTCAATTATCATATGGTTTCACTTATTTGTGGAGCATAACAAATAGCATGGAGGACAAGGGAAGTTAGAGAGGAGAAGGGAGTTGAGGGAAATTGGAAGGGGAGGTGAACCATGAGAGACTATGGACTCTGAAAAACAATCTGAAGGGTTTGAAGAGGTGGGGGGGTGGGAGGTTGGGGGAACCAGGTGGTGGGTATTAGAGAGGGCACGGACTGCATGGAGCACTGGGTGTGGTACAAAAACAATGAATACTGTTATGCTGAAAATAAATTAAAAAAAAACAAACCATCTACCCTTTGACCAATGTATACCTGCAGAAGTAGGAAATGAATCATGTGTCAGGTTATTTTTATGACATTATTTTTAAGAACAAATGATTGGAAGTAACACAAATGTTCATTAAAAGGGAACTGGTTGAGTAAACGATGTTAGAAGCACACATGAGACATTTATACAGTTTTGTTGTTGTTGTTTTTAAAGATTTTTATTTATTTATTTGAGAGAGAGTGAAAGAGAGCATGAGAGGGGAGAAGGTCAGGGGGAGAAGCAGCTCCCTAGAGCTGGGAGCCTGATTCGGGACTTGATCCTGGACCTGAGCCAAAGGCAGTCGTCCAACCAACTGAGCCACTCATGCACCCTGAAAGTTATACAGTTTTAAGAGGAAGGTGCTGACATGAAGTGAATTCCAAGATACACAGATAAACTTTTTATCTTACATTTTTCACTTAATTACTAAGCTGAACTTTGCGTAAGAACAGAAAGGAAACATGTATGGATATATTCTATTAAGGGGAAAAAGAAACTGAAAAGATGAATCAAAAACTAAAAAAACGGTTATCTATAGGAGGTGGTAGAATTGGTCTAATGGGAACAGAGAAGAAAATGAGAATTGCCTTTTAATACAGTTTTTAACCTTATTTAATACAGTTTTTAACCTTAAACCATGTATTTTATTTATTTAAAAAATGTTGGAGAAATATCGTAATGAGAGGAAGAGAGAAGTAATCATTTTGGATGTCTTTAGAATATAGTTATTGAATTGAACATACAGACTGAGATCTACACTAAGAACCAAGAGAACTGCAAAAAGATAAAATTCACTCAGTACTTTTAGCTGTAACTAAAAAATGTTTTACAGACACAGTAGGAATATGTAAATAAATGTTTATGTAATTAGAAATCATGGATTTTTCAAAACAAGAGAAAAGTTGACAGAAGCACAAGTGTAAAATCCAAGTAGTTGACTAAAAACTTAAAACTAATATATATATATGTTTTTTAAAGATTTTATTTATTTATTTGTCAGAGAGAGAGAGAGAGAGAGAGAGAGCACAAGCAGGGGGAGCAGCAGGCAGAGCAGGCAGAGGGAGAAGCAGGCCCCCCTGCCGAGCAAAGAGCCCGATGTGGGACTCGATCTCAGGACCCTGGGATCGTGACCTGAGTCGAAGGCAGCCGCCCAACCGACTGAGCCACACAGGCATCCCAAAACTAATATATTTTTAAAGACACATAAATATATATGCATATGTAAATGTATATAGATATATTAATATTTTAGTTTTGTCCATTAAAAGAGCCTAAAAGCAATGCCATTCCAATACCAGGTTTTGGTCTCTATGCACCATCCCTATTCATAGAAATTGAGCTCCTTGGAGAAATAGTTGATTTCAGGTAGGAATAGAGTAAAAGGTCTTAGATGTAAGAGGGACATCTTTTGCCTGAAAGCAGTAATATTTTCAGAGACTAATTGGGTTGAACTAAAAGCATAGTGTTGATAAAAGGAAGGAGATAATTCAAATAAAACAAGTGAGTATTAAGAAAAAAACACTAATTTATTAGAACATATTAAAACATTAAAATCCTTTATATTCTATATTTATACTTAAAAAGAACTGAAACTGAAAGAAACAAACAAAAATCCTCATTTGTTACCAACCATAACTAAAAAGTTATGTTTAAATGAAAATCATTATTTATCTTGCCTTTATAATAAATACTAGAATTTAGGGTAACAAAACAGCCCTAGTTTTTGGAGGAAGAAATCATCACAGATGAATTATAGTTGATAAGTGTGGAAAGTGTTAAAAAAAAATCAATGCCTAATATGATAATCAATTCCAGAAAAGAATATTGAGGAATGTTTAACCAATTAAGTAAGAAGTTATTGGAAAATTACACATTCACAAAATATAAAATATCAATCCATCATTCTTCTGGTGTCAAAGTAGGAAATTTGAGTTTATAATGGAAGGAACTAGCTTTACCACCTGAACCCAGGGCTCAATCTTATAAGTACTAGCAGAGGGAAAACCATGTGTTATATGCCTCCTCATGTGATGCATTATGAAATTAAAAGAATTGCCTACAAATATTTCTAACAAAAAGGTTTTACTTAAATTTAGTACAACATCTAGATCTAACGTCTATTTACAGTAAAAGCAAAAATGAGAAAAGAAGGAAACAAGTACAGAAAGTGCGACATTTCTAAAAGTAATAGGACTAATCTTTTCAAGAAGTCTATTTTGGGGAGTGGGGGATGGAAAAGGTGGGAGGGAATGTGTTAAACTGAAATTTTAAGAGACATGTCAATCAAATGCAGTGTGTCATCACTGACTGCATACTAGTGGAATAATCAAGGTGAAGAAGTCATTTCTGAAATAATTATGAAAATATGAGTTTGTTAAATAGAAATGTATTTAGGCTATATAAAGGAAAATGTCTATCTTTAGACATGCACAGTGATTAATTTAGGAAGGGGATGTTATAAATTCTTTATTTTGAAATACTTCAGTAGATATATATATGTATAAATATATATAAATATAATTAATATATCAACTATGTATAATATAATATAAATATATTTATATAAATATATATAATACATGTACACACAAATCCATATACACAAATGGAAAATTATTAAACCTAGGAAGTGAATATATGGGTGACAATTTTGTACTAAAATTTAAATTTAGCACATTCCTTCCCACCTTTTCCATCTCCCACTTCCATAAATGGAAAATTATTAAACCTAGGAAGTGAATAAATGGGTGATAATTTTGTACTTCCATCTACTCTATATTCAAAAAGTACTGATTATAGGTTGATGTAGAAGATAGGGACAGAGCAGGAGGATTCTAGGCTCATCTTCTCCCATGAATACAACTAGATAACTATCAAATCATCCTAATATCCTAGCAAACGACCTGAAACCTGGCAGGACAAGCCCCACAGCTAAAGGCAGAGAGGAAGCCACATCAAAGAAGGTAGGAAGTATAGAGACCCAGTTTGGCAGAGAAACGGATAATGGCTGCCACAGTGGGGAGAGAGCAGCAGTTGTGGAGAAAGGGGAAAGAGAGACTAGCACATAGGGAAGTACACAGAGAAGATGAAGACTATAGCCATTGGCTTGGAAAGAGAGAGGGGCCAATTTCTTTGAGCTCTTCAAACTAGCAGGGCTTAAAGACTGGAGTTTTAAAAGTAAATATTTATGCACCCAACATGGAAGCACCCAAATACATGAAAGACTTACCAAACATAAAAGAACTAATAGATAATAGTACAATAATTTTAAGGAACTTTAATACCACACTTACATCAATGGACATACCACTTAAGCAGGAAATCAACAAGGAAACAGTGGCTTGAGATAACACACTGGGCCAGATGGATTTAACAAATATATTCAGAACATTCCATCCACAAACAGCAGAAAACACATTCTTTTCAAGTGTACATGGAATATTCTCCAAAACAGATCACATATTAAGCCGCAAAAGAAGCCTCAAAAAAATTAAAAAAGACTGAAATCATACCACGCATCTTTTCTGACCACAACGTTTGAAAACTAGAAGTCAACCACAAGAAAAAGTCTGGAAAGACCACAAATACATGGAGGTTAAATAACATGCTACTAATAATTAAATTAAGAGGTCAACCAGAAAATAAAAGAACTAAAAAAAAAAAAAAGAAAAGAAAAGAAAAAAGAAACAAATGAAAAAGAAAACTGCTGTTCAAAATCTCTGGGATGTAGCACAAGCAGTTTGATGAGGGAAATTTATAGCAGTTCAAGCTTAAGTCAAGAGGCAATCTCAAATAACCTAATCTAACATGTAAAGTAGCTGGAAAAAGAACACCAAACAAAACCCAGAGCCAGCAGAAGGAAGGAAATAATAAAAATTAGAGCAGAAATAGATGAAATAAATCAAAATAACAAAAAAAACAAACAAACCAATAGAGCAGATCAATGAAACCAGGAGCTGGTTCTTTGAAAAGATGGGGGAAAAAAACCCTGATAAACCTTTAGCAAGACTCATTAAAAAAAAAACCCAGGATCTAAATAAAATTACTAATGAAAGAGGCTAAATAACTACCAACACCCACAGAAATACAAACAATTGTAAGAGAATATTATGAAAAACTAATGGCCAACAAATTGGACAAACGAGAAGAAATGGATAAATTCCTAGAAACAGATAAACTGTCAAAACTGAAACAGGACGATAGAGAAAATTTGAACAGACTGATAATCTGCAAAGAAATTGAATTAGTAATCCAGAAAGTCTCAACAAACCAAAGTCCAGGACCAGATGGCTCCACAGGAATATTCTACCCACCATATAAAGAAGAGTTAATACCTATTCTTATCAAACTATTCCAAAAAACAGAAAAAGGAAGAAAAACTCCAAAATTCATTCTAGGAGGCCAGCATTACCCTGATACCCTCATTGCCAAAACCAGATAAAGACACCACTGAAAAAGAGAACTACAAGCCAATATCCCTGATGAACATAGATGCAAAAATCCCCAACAAAATACTAGCAGACCAAATTCAACAATACATTAGGGAAAAAGAAATCATTCACCACAATTATGTGGGATTTATTCCTGACTTGCAAGGTTGGTTCAGTATTTGCAAATCAATCAAGGAGATAAATCACATCAATAAGATGTAAGATTTAAAAACACATGGGGCACCTGGGTGGCTCAGTGGATTAAGCCTCCGCCTTTGGCTCAGGTCATGATCTCGGGGTCCTGGGATTGGGCCCCACATTGGGCTCTCTGCTCAGCGGGGAGCCTGCTCCCCCTCCCCTTGTGCCTGCCTCTCTGCCTACTTGTGATCTCTCTCTCTCTCTCTCTGTCAAATAAATAAACAAAATCTTAAAAAAAAAAGAACAACTTAAAAACACATGATCCTTTCAGCAGAGAAAAAGTGTTTGACAAAGCTCAAGATGCATTCACGACAAAACCCTCAACCAAGTAGGTTTAGAGGGAACATACCTCAAGAAAATATGGGCGCCTGGGTGGCTCAGTGGGTTAAGCCGCTGCCTTCGGCTCAGGTCATGATCTCAGGGTCCTGGGATCGAGTCCCGCATCGGGCTCTCTGCTCAGCAGGGAGCCTGCTTCCCTCTCTCTCTCTCTCTCTCTCTCTCTGCCTGCCTCTCTGTCTACTTGTGATCTCTCTCTGTCAAATAAATAAATAGAATCTTTAAAAAAAAAAAAAAAAGAAAGAAAGAAAATAAACATACCTCAAGACTATCTATGGAAAAACCAATGACTAACATCATTGTTAATGGGGCAAAACCGAGAGCTTTTCCTCTAAGGTCAGGAACAGCACAAGGATGTCCAGTCTCAGCATTTTTATTCAACATAGTACTGGAAGTCTTAACCACAGCCATCACACAACAAAAAGAAACAGAAGGCATCAAAACTAAGGAGGAAGTACAACTTTCATTACTTGGCGACGACATGATACTACATATAGAAAACCCAAAAAAATTCCACTAAAAAACTGCTAAATCTGATAAAGGAATTCAGTAAAGTTGCGGGATAAAAACCAATGTACAAAATCTGTTGCTTTTCTACACACCAATAATGAAGCAGCAGGAAGAGAAATTAAGAAAATAATCCCATTTACAATTGCACCAAAAATAGTAAGACACCTAGGTTAACCTAACCAAAAAGATGAAAGATCTGTACTCTGAAAACTATAAAACATTGGTGAAAGAAAGACATTTTAGGCTCATGGATTGGAAGAACAAATTTTGATAAAATATCTATACTACCCAAAGCCATCTACAGAGTTAATGCAATCCCTATCAAAATACCAACGGCATTCTTCACAGAGCTAGAACAAACAATCCAAAAATTTGTATGGAACCACAAATAACCCAAATACCAAAGCAACTTGAAAAAGAAGAGCAAAGCAAGAGGCATTACAATTCCAGACTTCAAGTTATATTACAAAACTGTAGTAATCAAAACACTATGTTACTGACACAAAAATAGACACATACATCAAGAGAAAAGAATAGAAAACCCAGAAATGAACCCACAACTATAAGGCCAGCTAATCTTTGACAAATCAGTAAAGAATATCCTGTGGACAAAAGACAGTCTCTTCAAACAGATGGTGATGCGCAAACTGGACAGCAACATGCAGAAGAATGAAACGGGACAGGGTTCTTACAATTGTAGACAAAAATAAACTCAAAAGGGACTGAAGACCTAAGTGTGAGATCAGAAACCATAAAAATCCAAGGGAATCACAGGCTATAATTTGTCTGACATTAACCATAGCAACTTCTTTCCAGGTACATCTTGTGAGGCAAGTGAAGCAAAAAGAAAAATTGGTGGGACTACATCAAAATTAAAAGCCCCTGCACAGCAAAGGAAACCATGTACAAAACTAAAAGGCTACATATGGAATGGGAGAAGATATTTGCAAATGACACATCTGATAAAAGAACAACTTAAAAACACATGATCCTTTCAGCAGAGAAAAAGTGTTTGACAAAGCTCAAGATGCATTCACGACAAAAACCCTCAACCAACTAGGTTTAGAGGGAACATACCTCAAGAAAATAAACATACCTCCATCAATTGATGGAATAAAGAGTGTACACACACACACACACACACGCGAGTATTACTCAGCCATAAGAAAGAATGAAATCTTGCCATTTGCAGTGACATGGATGGAGCTATATAGTATAACACTAATGGAAATATGTCAGTCAGAGAAAGACAAATACCATATGATTTCACTCATATGTGAAATTCGAGAAACAAGCAAAGGGGGGAAAAGAGGAGAGATCAAGAAACAGACTCATGGGGGTGCCTGGGTGGCTCAGTGGGTTAAAGCCTCTGCCTTCTGCTCAGGCCATGATCTCAGGGTCCTGGGATGGAGCCCCACTTTGGGCTCACTTTGAGCTCCCTCCCTCAGCAGGGAGCCTGCTTCCCTCTCTCTCTCTGTCTGCTTCTCTGCCTACTTGTGACCTCTCTCTCCGTCAAATAAGTAAATAAATAAAATCTTAAAAAAAAATAAATAAAGATAGAAACAGAATCATAACTACTGATAGTAAACTGATGGCTACCCATTAGGAACTGGGTGGGGGCATGAGTGAAATCGGTGATGGGGATTAAGGAGTATATTTTTGTGACTAGCATTGGGTGATGTATGGAATTGTTAAATTACTATATTGTTTACTGAAACTAATATAACACTGTAAGTTAACTGGAGTTAACAACTTAAAATTTATTGATTATAAATATTTGTGACTGAGTGGGGGGTGGGGAGTAAGAGAGTTGTTACCCAGCATGAATTCTACCACGCTTTGTGCTAGTTGTAGAGGTTCACTTCCAAGGAGGTCATATAATATAGTAATATGGAGTAGGCCTTAGCTTAACCCTACTTTATGGCCTTGGATGAGGAATTTACATTTCCATTATCGTGTCTCAATTTGCAACCCTTTTTATATGATTCATTAGGAATAAATGAGACATTACCATGTGTTCAGCATATGGCAAAACTTCCATTAATTTGAACTGCCATCCTCATCATCATCATTATTGTGCCAACCACATCCTCTTCCACTAGCTGTGCTATCTCACCCATCAAAGAGATAAATCAATCTTGCTGCCATGTGCAAAGGTGGATGAATTTTCCAAATGTTAAATTTAGCTCTAGTTTTCCAGGCCAGTGTTTCTCAGGGTTTATATTCTACATGTATCTAATTTTAGGAGATATCAGTAGATGCATCACAAATAAAAACAATCCTGAAACAAACATCACAAACAAACAAAAAATATGTTTAAAGAAGTTTTGAGAAAGACTAGCTCATATATAAGAGACTAAGAAATCTGCAAAAAAAGACACCTGTACATTTGTGCTTATTTCCACTTAACTCTGTTTCCAAACTTAGAAAGCATGGAAGACTTTCTGCATTGCTTCCTCATTAAAATCATGGAGGAAAATGCTCCATGAACACCAATTTGGAAAATGGGTCAACATGAGGAATGTAGAATAAGCTGTGACTGACGGTTTGATTTTCAGAGTAATCATTACCCATGCTACCTCCAGTATCTTAAGTTCGTATTGTCCATGAAGCTGTTTTCCAAGACCAGCTATGAGCATGAATTCATTCAAGCATCTATCTTGTGCTCTCATTTTTATTATTTTTGTTGTAGTGAAAACACTTGACCCATAATCTTCAATTTTTCAGTGCTCAATACTATATTGTTAACTACAGGCACAGTGTTGCAAAACAGACCTCTAAAACTTATTCACCATGCTTAACTGGAACTGATACCCATTAAAAAGTTAACTTCCCATTTCCTCATTCTTCCAATCCCTAGCAACTTCCATTCTACTTTATAATTCTATGAGTCTGACTTGTTTAGATACCTCATGTAAATGGAATCATATACTATTTGAGCTACTGTAACTGGCTTATTTTACTTAGGTAATGTCTTCCAGGTTCATCTATGTTGTTGTAAATGGCAGGATTTCCTTCTTTTTTGTGGGTGAATAATATTCCATTGTATGCAGGTAACACAATTTATCCCTTCAGCATGAGCTCTTGTTTTAAGTCAATATCCAAAATAGCTCTGTTTCCTTTATCAATATGTTGCTTTTAGCCATTCATATATTTATTCATTTACCACACAGTATCTGAATATCCATCATGAGCAAAACACTATACTAGTGGTTCTGACAGAAGTTAAAAGAATATATTACTTATTCCTTGCCCTGAAGAAGTTTGTAATCTAGTTATTTTCACCCAATTGATACTCTATAATGTTACTTTTATTTCAAATATCATTCCTTTTTTCTCTCAACGTGCATGAATGAATCAGCTTAACAATTAGTTCAAAATGCACATCAAGAGAAAAAAAGAAAATCTAAACTCATTCCAAGCCCAGAAATACTTTAATATGTAAGTACAATCAAGAGTTGATTATCCTGGCAGAATATTCTATTTTACTTTTGTTTTCTTTCTTTTTGTAAATGAGCAAGGTAGTTTGTTTTTGTTTGTGTAAATAGGTCTGGGAATTTTTCCCAAAAATTTATGAGTATTTTCACAACATGTAACACATATTCTAAATGTCCTATTGAGTACAACAAATGGAAAAAAACAACTTCTAGCTGAATTCCAAGATCAAAATTAGATCCTTGAACACATCTGCTTTCAACCAACAAGCCATACCACCTCATGTTGGGTGGGGGGAGATGGAAAGAGGGTTATTTTTAAGTCTTACCTAACATTAAACACCATTCTTCCAGTGACATAAGGCATAGGTTATGGGGAACACCGGAAACACAAAGTCTGGGATTCAACTAGGTGAACCTTATATGTCACTTCAGAAAAGCCCTTTGCTCTACTTCTCAGTGTAGTCAGAAAATTATTAAAATCCAAAATTATACTGATAAAATTTGCAGTTCAACTGTATTTTCTGTAGAGACATTTATTAACAGTAGTCTAAGTCTGCCATTGGTCTCACAATGATAATGATGATAGGGTAATAGAGTTATTCTGCATTCAATCTTATTCTAGTGGTGTTGAGTTCCACCTACAATGGCTACTCGAAGTATTTCTCTCTGAGGGAAGCATTTCATTGGAGACAGAAAATTCTTGATTATTAATTCAAATTTTAAAAAATTAAAAATAAATAAATAAATGTAAATGCTTCATCCTCAGAGTTCCAAGATGATGGTAAAAGCTGGTTGTAAAGTAGAATCATAATTGGTTTTAAGGCAGATAGCCTCTCAACAGCCAAATTTTTCTTGCAACATTGGAATATAGAAACATATCATGAAACAACTTAATTTTCATCAAAATATAAGTGCACATCAGGTAGTCATGCCCTAAATGTTTGAATAATATGCATCTAACCTGCATGAATTTGTATCACTATTACCACCTTTAGAAAATAAGTTTTGAAATAAATTGGAACTTTTCCATTTTCCAATTAAGAGAGCAAGTGTTATATTTGGAGTGAGGAAATGGGAAAGAGCTCCAACTATCTAAACGAAGTCCATCAGACTTTTTTGCCCAGATTTTTCCAAATCAAGCTAGAATTGGGGAAATTGTCCCTAAACAGATGGAAACATGAAGCCAAGGCCCCAGCTGTTAGAGAACATACACTCTGAGTAGAAGAGATTAAAAAGCTAATACACAGGGATCAGCAGAGCAAAGAGAGAGAGGGAGTCCTGTTGACTGAGTCCTACTGATACTTGATGTCAGTGCACTAAACAAACCTACAACAACCTCACTCATGTTCAATTTCTATCACTTGTAACCAATATCATCCTCCTCTCTCATACACTGTACATTGTAGAATGGTTAATACTAGCTAAATCAAGTATAAATTTTAAGCAATTACGCAGATCTTCTCATAAAAACCTGGGACATGATTCATTATCAGTAGTAATTAAGTTCACAGGGAAATCACATTACGTTAGCACTCCACTGTCATAGCTATTTTTAAAAATTTAAACCTTAACTCCCACTCTTACATACACTTTTGGTTTTTCTGTTAT
The DNA here is from genome assembly GCF_902655055.1 of Lutra lutra. NCBI lineage: Eukaryota > Metazoa > Chordata > Mammalia > Carnivora > Mustelidae > Lutra > Lutra lutra. Next base: position 82,946,256 of record NC_062282.1, on the reverse strand, counting down.
GTTTGTAATTATACTTATTATTTCAATCCTCCATACAGTCTAAGTCTTTTGGCACAGTCTTGTGCTCACTTTGATCTATATACTTAAGTCATCAGACAATTAATAATGTAAGAAATTATAATACACTATTAGTAGCAACTAGTGTAATAAGGACGAACCATGAGCCAGGAATTTGCCAAGTTCATTTTATGCCCTGTTGTAGTTGTCTCAAACTGTTGTAAAGAATTATTAAATTGAGGCACAAAAAGTTAAGTAATAGGGGCACCTGGGTGGCTCAGTGGGTTAAGCCTCTGCCTTTAGCTCAGGTCATGATCTCAGGGTCCTGGGATCGAGACCTGCATCAGGCTCTCTGCTCGGCAGGGAGCCTGCTTCTCCCTCTCTCTCTGCCTGCTTCTCTGCCTACTTGTGATCTCTGTCAAATAAATAAATAAAATCTTTAAAAAAAAAAGTTAAGTAATATAGTCAAAATTATGCAGCTAGTAAATGTGAAAGAGCTGGGATTAAAACTCAGACAATTTTACTCCAGACCTTAATAGGACATATTCAAACATAAGGAAGTATTTGTAAGATGGGTTCTGAAGTCGCAAAGTAGTACCATACACACACACACACACACACACACACACACAGTAGGGAGAAGAATAAAGGCAGTTCACTATCCTCATTCTCTAGCTCACTCCCATTCCCAAAGGGATTTTCAAAGTGATATTGTGACAGCTATTTGTAATCTCACCCCCTCTCATAGTTTCTTAGTTTTTATAGTATTGCTAGTGCACAGCACATAATAGTTAAATGAATGAGAGAGTAGAGTCATTAAATGAATGAAAAAATCCAGGGGAAAATGAGAGCAGAAAACAAAGAAAATATGCAGAAAGGGTAGAGTATCTGTGAAGGGCAATAAAACAATTAAATCCCCCCCCCCCGCCAAAAGACCTCAGAATCATATTGCACTCCATCTTTCCACTAACACCCAGACCACTACTGGGTCACTTTCTTTCCTCTTTGGGATGTTGAAGAGCCTCAAGTATATCATATTCCTAACTTCCCTTCGTCGCCCCCAGCACTACTTTAGTGAGGACTATGTAGATGCAGGGGCCTATTTTAGATACTGCTTTCTGGCTTCCCCGCTACAAGCTTCCAGAGACCAGCTTGTCTCCTGCACATTTAATGATGCCCACAGGCAAGTGGAAAAGCAACATAGAAAGGAGGTCAAGCCAAGATCTGCTTTTTGTTGCCCCCACTTTAGCTGTGTAGTTTAACTGTGAGAGCTAAGAGATAAGGAAAAACTTAAGGTACAGAGTCCTTCTCTATTTCCCCTTCTTAAGCTTCTTTGCCAACAGGACATGGGTGTTACATTGAGGATCTGTTCATTGCTAGACTTATCTTCTTTACTTGTCATTACTGAGGTCAGGGAAGTAATACTTGGAGATGGAAGGGAGGTGGATAGGGAAAGAGAAACTCCACCTAGTTCATCACTAATTTCTCAAGTACTGTCTTATTCTGAATTCTATGAAGGAAGACAGTTCAATTATGTGTAAACTGAATTAACAATTGACTCTCTTGCTTTCTGTCAACTAATTACTAGTGATTTTAATCTTCTAGGTCAGAACTCCCATTGGTCTCGTATGCTCTCAAACTAGTGTGTAGAAGTATTTTTTTCCCTGATATTGTCTTTCAAAATATTGAACCATCATTTTCAAATTGAGAGGGTTTTCCCACTAAGTTCAGGTACAAGGCCAAGATGTACCTTTTCTCCCACTACCCATTTAAATATTGCACTTTAAGTTCTAACTAATGCAGTAAGATAAAAAATGGTATTAAAAGCCATACAGACTGCAAAGAAAGGAATAAAACTGACTTGTTTGCTGGTGACAGGATTGTATATTTAGAAAATCTCAAAGACTTAACAACAACAACAAAAACCTCCTTGAATTATTACGTGATTAGAGCAGTTACAGGAAGCATGATTATATACATATTAATCACTTTCCAATATACCAGCAATGAACTATTGAATTTAAAATTAAAAACACAGTACCATTTACATTAGCTTCCAACAAATGAAATGCTTAGGTATAAATGTAACAAAATATGTAGAAGATCTATATGAAGAAACCAGAAAACTGAAGGACAAAATTAATGAAGAAATAAATAAATGGAGAGAAATTCCATGTTCATGGATAAGAAGACTCAATATTGCCAAGATGTCAGTTCCTCCCAATTTGATCTGTGACTTTGACCAAATACCAATCAAAACTTTGCCAAGTTATTTTGTGGGTACTGACAAATTGATTCTGAAGTTTAAATGAAAAACAAAAGACTAAACAGCCAACAAATATTCAAAGAGAAAAGTCAAGTTGGACAATGGAAAAGAATGCAGAGCCCAGCAACAGACCCACAAAATTACAGTCAACTGATCTTTAATGGAGAAACAAAGACAATAAAATGTAATAAAGAAATTATTTTTATCAAATTATGCTAAAACTGGACATCTATATACAAACAAAACTCAATCTAGACACAGACCTTACATCCTTCACAAAAATTAACTTAAAATGAATCCTAGACCTAAAACTATAAAACCATAAAAATCCTAGATGATAGAGTAAGAGAAAACCTGTTCATTGACAATGAACTTTATATGATACTTTTTAGCTACAACAGCAAAGCCACAGTTATGAAAGAAATAATTGAGAAGCTGGATTTCATTAAAATTAAAAACTTTGCTCTGTGAAATACAATGTCAAGGGGATGGTAAGACAAGTCAGAGTGGGGAAAAATATTTGCAAAAGACATAGCTGATAAAGGACTGTTATCCAATATATATAAGGAACTCTTAAAACTCAATAAACAACTTGATTTAAAAATGGGATTAAAAACCTGAACATATTATCAAAGAAGATAGACAGATGGCAAATGAGCATATGAAAGATGCTCCACATCATGTATCATCATGGAAATGCAAAAAATAAGATACCCCTGCACACCTACCAGAATGGCCAAAAAAATAAAAACAGAACACTGACAAAACCAAACACTGGTGAGGATGTGGAGCAACAGGAATGCTCATGCATTGCTGGTAGTAATGAATACAAAATGGTACAGCTATTTTGATAGAAAGTTTGAGGTCTTCTTATAAAACTAACAATACTCTTACCATATGACCCAGAATTGTACTCCTTGGTATTTACCCAAAGGATTTTAAAACTTAAGTCTGCACAAAAACTGAAACATGATGTTTATAGAAACTTCATTCATGATTGTGAAAATTTGGAAGCAGTCAAGATGTCCTTCAGGAAGTGAATGGATAAGAAACTGTAGTGCATCTAGACAATGGAATATGATTCAGTGCTAAAAAGAAAGGAGCTATCAAACCATGAAAAGACATGGAGGAGGGGCGCCTGGGTGGCTCAGTGGGTTAAGCCTCTGCCTTCAGCTCGGGTCATGATCTCAGGGTCCTGGGATCGAGCCCCACATCGGGCTCTCTGCTCGGCAGGGAGCCTGCTTCCCCCTCTCTCTCTGCCTGCTTCTCTACTTGTGATCTCTAGCTGCATCAAATAAACAAAATCTTAAAAAAAAAAAAAAAAGACATGGAGGAACTTTGAATGTATAATAGTAAGTGAAAGACACCAATCTGAAAAGGCTACATACCGTATGGTTCCAACTATGTACCTTTCTGAGAAAGGCAAAACTATGCTATTAGTGAAAATATTAACAACTGCCATTAGTGGAGAATGGAGAAAGGAATAGAGAGCACAGAGTACACCTAGGGCAGTGAAAATATTCTGCATTGTACCATGATGAGGGATAAGCGTCATTATATATTTGTCCAAAACAATAGCATGTGCAACATCAAGAATGAGCTATAATACAATGTCAACTACAAGTGACTGGGATTTGTCATTGTGGGTTCATTAACAATAACAAACTGCTCTGGTGGGTGATGTTGACAATGGGACAGCTATGTGGGGGAGCAGGAGGTATATGGGAATTGTCTGTACCTCCCCCTCACTTCTGCTGTGAACCTACAACTGCTCTTTATTTTTTTTTTAAAGATTTTATTTATTTATTTGACAGAGAGATCACAAGCAGGCAGAGAGAGAGGAGGAAGCAGGCTCCCTGCTGAGCAGAGAGCCCGATGCGGGGCTCGATCCCAGGACTCTGAGATCATGACCTGAGCCGAAGGCAGCGGCTTAACCCACTGAGCCACCCAGGCGCCCCTACAACTGCTCTTTAAAAAAATTGTCTTTACAAGAAAAATTAAGAAGCTTCACAAACAACCCTGAAACTCTAGTTCTCTTCCAAAATCAAGAGGTTTTTCTCTTTAAAAAAAAAAAAAAAAAAAGCCTAGCAGTACTTGGCCTATATTCCTAGAAACTGTAAGGTGGCTGCCATTCTCCCTAAGAAACTAACTCAGAGTCACTTGGATTTGTCACTAAGCTTACAAGGCTGTTTTTCTCAGAGTAGAGAAATAAACTTTCTCTAACAAAAGTAGGACTGTAGAAAAGATTGAGGGCAAAATGGCTCTTTATGCCAACCCAAATTTATTCAAATCCCACAGACTTTTGAGCTTATGAGCCCTAGATATGGATGGTAAAATGATGCCTATTCATGGAGAAAATACCATAGTAGTCACAGCGAAACTCACAATTGATAGCATTTAATTGAGCACTTACTCTTTTCTAAATTCTTTATATGCAATGCATAATGAATACTGTTATCACCTTTATTTTACTAATGAGGAAAACAGGTTAGAAAAGTTATTTAATTTCTCAAGGGCCTAGAGCTCATTAGAAGTTGATTTAGTAATCAAACCTAGGATATCATGGTGTCTGAGGCCATATGTTCAGGTAATATGTAACTAGTTCCAAAAAATATATAATGCTCAACTTAATTATCCAGAGACTAGTGCTCCTTATAATCTTACATGTATGATTCCTAGGACCCTCCTCAGTAAGATTTCTAAATGAATACTGAGAATAACATCAAAAAAGCTCAGCATACAAGAAAGACATAAAACCTAAGAAATACATATTCAGTAAGTTTCCAATATTAACTCTTTTGCATGATTACTTACTATTTTTGTTAATTAGTTTTACTCTGATGGTTTCACTAGGTTACCAACAACTTCAATCTGAATTGAAATGGCTTCTTCTGGGCCTATCAATTCTGAGATATTATTTGAAATATGGTTAGATTTCTTGGGCCAGAATCCAAGGGTTGAATCTTTGAACACAACAGCCTTAGACAACCAGCAAGAGAGTGTAAAACACCTACTTCTGCATCACTTGGGATTCTAGAAACAGATGGTACGCACAAATTGGGTAATCTAAGGAGAGTCATACATGTAGGCAGGATATTGGGAAACCACAAGGTGTTACATTATTATCATTTCTAAAGTGTAAGTGAGCAGTTTCCAGAAGCTGGAAATAAAGAGCTCTGTAGAAGCACTATAGCTTTGGTTAAAGGAAGCAGTCATGCCATGGTCATGTCACAGGGATGAACCCAGAGAAATGAATACCTGTGCCATCTCCTTCAGGCCTCCAATCTCTTACCAGTTCTTGGCATAAATAAGCCAGAGGGAAAGAGAACCCACTGATGTCATCTACATAGTCTTCCAAAGCACAGAGCATGGTAGAAAGGGGCAGAGGGACTATCTAGAGGGGACATGAAAGATATTCAGCACACCCCTCCTGGCTAAAATGACCAGACATATGCTGACAGACACATTTTCAAATGGGCAACTGTTATGCAACCTGCATTTAGCTGAATAATGAAATGTCTCATAGAATTTTAATGGAGGAAGTCAGCTTAAAGGTCTAGTTTTATCCCCTATCTAAAGGATGAGTTATTGCTAACAGTACTAACAATGATCTCAACTGTCCTTAACTTGACCATCTAAGATGATCAAGAATTCACTTATCAGTGACTTAGAAAGGATTCCTTAAGTTGCAAGTGATAGATATCCAATTTCAACTGCTGACCTAACTAGGACTCCTTAGTGTGGCATTCATGCAAAGCTGAATCCAGGGGTCCAAACCACATCATCAGAAGCAGGGCTTTCTCTGTAGTGGATTCACTCTCTGGCAGGATCTTTAGGCATGTTGACAAGATGGCTGTCAATAGTTCCAATCTTGTACTCTACCTACCTCAGATGCCAAGCTTCAGCAAAATTCATCACTTGAATTTCACTGGACTGATCTGTACAATGTTTCCTCTTCTGTCCCACTGGCATGGTTGAGTAGGATAAAGTAATTAATTAGTTAGGCCCTAGTCAAATGCCCACCTTGAAGGTAGGTGAGGGGAGAGTTTATCCCACCCAAATCACCTGATTTAGTTAGGAAGAAATAGTCTCAGAGGCAAATCAGAGTGCTGTTATTCTCACAAAGAGGGGAAATAGGTACTGGGCAGAGAAAAAGAAAAAAGAAAAAATGTCTACCACACTTACCTTACTAGAAAGTTCTTGTGAAATCTTCTTGCTGGTTACATATATTTGTCCTAGCTCTCTCTGGTGGAACCAGGGAGAGATTATCTACTCTTCCTTCTGCATAAAGTTCTTCATATATCTGACAATATCGCTCCTACTTCTGTATTACTCTAAGTCCTCACTAGTCAAGACATCACCGGTAGCCTTTATCTACTCTTCATGAAACATATTTTCTTTTCCTTTTTTAAAAAAATATTTTATTTATTTATTTAACAGACAGAGATCACAAGTAGGCAGAGAGGCAGGCAGAGAGAGAAGAAGGAGGCTCCCTGCTGAGCGGAGAGCCCAATGCAGGGCTCGATGCCAGGACCCTGGGATCATGACCTGAGCCAAAGGCAGAGGCTTTAACCCACTGAGCCACCCAGGCACCCCTGGAACATATTTTCTAGATCTCATATCATCCTGGACACTCTCCTTTGTATTCTGTGCAGCTTATCAATGGTCCTCTTAAACCATAGCAGGACACCAAATGGTAACTCACACAAGAATTTAATGTTTAGTGAATACTTTCCATTTCCTAAGCACTGAGAAAACACTCCAAGAATGTTACATATCTTAACATATTTAATCTTCACATCAATCTCCTACAATAGGTATCATTATTACACCATTTTATAAGGCACCAAGAAGTCAAGTAACTTGCCCAAGGTTACTTGTCTAATAAATGAAATAATTTAAATTCAAACCCAAACAATTTTGCCTCCCACATTTGTACTATGAGCCACTTCAAGAATCAAAAGGCACAGCATTGATATGTAAACCTTTGAGGCAAAATTTTTCAATCACATTCAATCACATTTCAATCACATTCAATCACATGAGTCAAGAAATGGAAATTCTCTGAACTTAAGAGACCACTTTCAACTATCAAATTGGCATGTTTTAATAATAGACAAAATTAGTGGGAAATGCAAACCATCTTAAGTTGCTAGTGTAAGCTGTAAAATATCTCTGTAAAACCATTCGGCACTATGTTAACTAGAGTCACAGAAACATATCCTTTAGAAATATATAACCTATGGGGCGCCTGGGTGGCTCAGTGGGTTAAAGCCTCTGCCTTCGGCTAAGGTCATGATCCGAGTGTCCTGGGATCAAGCCCCGCATCGGGCTCTGTGCTCCACAAGGAGCCTGCTTCCTCCTCTCTCTCTGCCTGCCTCTCTGCCTAGTTTCTGTCAAATAAATAAAATATTAAAAAAAAAAAAAAAAGAAATACATAACCTATGGATGTATTCAAATCTGTAACTCTCATGATGTAAAATTCTGTAAATAACAGGAAGCACCAGAAACAACCTAAACATTGAGTAATTAAAGATTGGTTTAACAAATTTTGGGATACCCTTCCATTGGAATATGAATCAATAGTAAAAATGCTAGTATAAAATGGTAAATAATACACAATTTTTTTTCTATTTCACCGAATGAGCTCCCGAAAAAAGTATATTAAGAGAAATTGAAGTGGAAGAGGAGGAGCTAATTGTCTTTTATACAGATTATGAAAAGAATCAATCAACACAGCTAGCTCCCTCAACAATTCAATTCATAGAAGTAGGACGCCTACTAATTTTTTCTTTAAATTTTTATTTATTTGAGAGAGAGAGTGCATGAGAGAGAGATTGAGAGCATGCACAGGCTGGGGGGAGGGGCAGAGGGAGATGAAGAAGCAGACTCCCCACTGAGCAGGGAGCCCAACTTGGGGGACTCTATCCCAAGACCCTGGGATCATGACCTGAGTCAAAGGAAGATACTTTACCAACTGAGACACCTAGGCACCTCCTACCAATCTCTTCTAGAAGCACATCAATTACAGAGGATAAATATATCTGAACTGAGTGAGAGTTAACTATATCTGTACACCACATGGGCAACAACCACTTTTTATCAGATTGTGTTAATCTCTGGTGGATACCAGCATCTCAAGTAAAGGAACATACATCTTTTACTTTCCTTCAGCAGTTGTATGTAGTGAAAATCTCTATTAGATCTTTTTATGCTACTTTTAGACAGAATTTCCAGCTTCTTTATCTCTAATCCTTTTAGAAAAGGACATCTGGAGGCATAAAGAAAATTATTTCTGTCTTGTAGAGATCTTCCTCATTTTCCCTCTGAATGTAGTTGAAAAATTAAGTCCCCACCATATGTAGAAGACTTTTCCCTCTGCTTGTACTAGCCAAGCCATATAACTTGAAGCACAATATTTTTGTCTAGAAAATATCATGTTCGTTGTGGAAGATGTAAAAAATAGGACCAACTTCTGAAAAATGAAAGAAGAGAAAATAATCTATGATCCTACCACTACAAGTACCACTTTTAACATTTTCTCTATTTCTGGAATTTTACCATAGAGACACATACGTGTGCTTTAGACATAGGTGAAATCATACTCTGCATTCTGTGCTGCAACTCTTCCATAATTGAAACAACAAAAATATCTTTTTATGTCATTGCATATCCTAAAGCAGGAGTTTTACCATACAGATTCCAATTTATTGTTAAAAAAGGAAAAGTTAAGGATTCCCAACTGAAGAAAGCAAGAATCCTTTGATGCTTTTAGTATGTGCTAATACTACAGTTACCACTAAAAGCAACCACAATTGAGGAATGAAAAGGGAACAAAAAGGGATCTTATATTTATTACTAATAAGATCTTTTACTAAGCACTTTACATTCATGAACTCATCACAATCATAACCCCTTGAGGTAAGAATGTTTATTCTCCATTTTCCATATGAAGAAATTGAGAGTCTCTGAAGGTTATATATGTTGCCCAAAGTTACATTACTATAAAATGGGAAGTCAAGCCAGAACTTGCTTCTGTCTGATTGCAATCATGTTACTATATAATGGGAAAACCAAGACACAAACTCAGTTGTGCCTGACTCCAAAATTTTCATGCTATTTCCACCTTATCACTACTTCTTTACACATGAGTTCCTGTAATTTGGGGGGGACATATATCTATTAAATGCTTATTAGTTTTCAGGCATTGTATCAGAAACTGCATGCAAAACTAAATAAGCCTAACTAGGTTCCTCTTTGATGAAATTTACATGCCGGAAGGGGAGACAGGTAATAGACAAGGAAACACATACACAACTAATATCAACCAATGGCCCTCCTTCCCAAATGCTCCCAAAGGAAATGAGATTCAAACCTTGGGCTTTTCTAAAAGGGGTCTCTGGGGCACATGGCTGTGTCCTGGAACCATTAGGCATCAGGTCAGTTTATACTCCAGGGCTCTCACCTGAGAGCATCCTTAAGTATTTCAGCTCGTGTTCTCTGGGTACTGGCTGACAATATGCATCCTGCATAGGTTCAGTCATGAAAGATTTTCCTTCCAAATCAACAATCATGAGACTCTGGGATCAAAAGGCAGGGACACACCACATCCTATACTGTCACAGTATATTGCATAATGCTTTAAGAGCATGAATTCTGGATCCAGACCGTCCGGGTTGAAAGCCTCCGCCACAAACACCAGAGGAGAGGGCTTGGGCAAGCTATTCAACTACTCTTGTCCATGATCTTTTCAATTTACAAAGTGGACATAATAACAAGAAGGAGGAGGAAAAAAGAAGAGGAAAAAGAAGAACTTACGTGATAGGTTACTGTGAGCAGCAAAGGAACTGAATTATGTGGAGAACCTTGAATGGAGCCAGGCATGTACTAAATGCTTTGTAAGTGCTATTACAACAGTCCTGGGTTATGACACCCTAGGATTTGTGGCACTGGAGGCACCTCTCAACATCATAAGCCCCAGAGTCAACAATGTAGGTGGTCCTACCACTCACTGCCTGAAAGATATTGAACATTTCTCCAAATTTCATTTTACTCAACCTTAAAATGGGAATTTCAACAATACCTACTTTAAACTATTGTTTTGAAAATAAAAGGTGATAATGTAAAGAAAAGTATGGAACCATGTGCTTAAAATATGGCCCAGTTCTATCAAGTGTTAACTATGATTCAACTTAAAATCCTAGGACATATTCGAAAGTCACGCTCTCACCCACCGCTCCACCATGCACCGAAGCTAGCCCTCTTATAAGGACATCGGGGCCTTTGGTTGCTCATCCCCCTAACCCTCCCATGGTGAGAAGAAAAATATCTGATGCTGTCAGGTGACACAGTTTCTGTAAGTGAGCTAAATCAGGAAGCTGATCCATGAGAACTTTGAGAGAGAGAGAGAGAGAGAGAGACAGCCAGAGACAGAGCCAGAGACAGCGAGCATATGTTAAGAAACAGATGACCTTCATAGTCTGATGGTGCACCTCTCGGCTTGCAGTTTCCTTGCATTTTGCTCTCTACTGTCATACCATTTTTGGTATTCCCCTGGGTATATTATAGTATCCGTATCCTGTTTTGATATTCTAGAACTATTATGTAAAAGGAGAAAAGAAATGAGTTCTGCCATGAAATTTCATATGGCGCTTTCCAGGTATGTGTTATGCTAAACCTGGAGGCCAAGTTCCTACTGATTCCAAGTCAGGACTTTGCTTTCTTCACTATCCTATTTATGCCAGCTATTCATTTTCCCTTCAAGTGTCAGACAGCCTCTGATAATTGAGCAAAGTCTATCTCTTGTTTTGCGTTTTTAGTATTTCCCAGCTTCCGGCACCAACTCTCAAGTATAGTTGTTAACTGATATGCTATAAAACTAATTTTATATGGAGTATCAGAAGCACCTGCTCCCATGGTATTTCTCCTCACTCCAATATTCACTGGCACATTCAGTAAGTTTACTGAGTGCCTACTATGTGCACTGCCCTGGGGATTCAGCAGTGAACAAGATAGGTGAGTCTCAGCCTTACTTGTGCATTCCAATGGAGAAGAGACAAATTACAAAAAATTACAAAAAAGCAAATAAATGTGAAAAATGCTGTGCAGAAAATGCAAAATGAAAGGGGGAATGAACAGAGGTGGAAAGTACAGGAGAGGAATACCAGGAAAGACCTCTCAACGGAGACAATACCTGAGCAATCCTAAGACTTGGGTATAAGAAAAACATAGTAAGGTAAACCCAAAAGAAAATGAGCCAGAAAAAAAGTACAAAGTGCAACATCCTTGAAGTAGAAATGAATTTGATGTATTAAGACACAAAAAGACCTGTGTGGCTGCTCTCTGGAGACCAGTGGGGAATGAGGGGAAAAAGAGATCAGAGAGGCAGGCCAGTAGTCCTACATGCTTATGGCTTAGAAAGAAGACTGGTTCACGGTGTCTTGTTTTTCTCATTTGTGAAAAATCAAGTGGCTGGAGGTGAAGTGAGGATAAGTACTGTGCCGAAGGTGCAGGAGCATTTAGACCATACAACACCACACTTTCTATGGCTAATATGACACAATCCTACATCTAAATTAGAGTCCACACTCACAATCTCATAGTATGATCTTCAAAGGCAGAACATAGAAAACTTACACTTGAATGGGCTTCTTCTAAGCCTTAGGTTATTTATTTGCAAAATGCAACTAATAGCAGCCTATCATTGGAAGCACAGGATATCCACAGCACCGAGCTGCAATGGATAAAGGCATTAAGACCAAAGACTTCTCTGTACCGCCATGTTCACTGCAGTGCTATTCATGATAGCCAAGATATGGAGGCAAGTCGACTATCCATCAATAGATGAATGGATAAAGAAAACATGGTATAGGGTAGGGAAGGAAAAAATGAAACAAGATGGGACCGGGGAGGAAGACAAACCACAAGAGACTCTTTTTTTTTTTTTTTTAAAGATTTTATTTAGTTATTTGACAGAGATCACAAGTAGGCAGAGAGGCAGGCAGAGAGAGAGAGGAAGGGAAGCAGGCACCCTGCTGAGCAGAGAGCCCAATGTGGGGCTCGATCCCAGGACCCTGAGACCATGACCTGAGCCGAAGGCAGAGTCTTAACCCACTGAGCCACCCAGGTGCCCCACAAGAGACTCTTAATCTCACAAAACAAACAGAGGGTTGCTGGGGGGAGGAGGATAAGGGAGACGGTGGTTGGGTTATGGACATTGGGGAGAGTATGTGCTATAGTGAGTGCTGTGAAGTGTGTAAACTTGGCGATTCACAGACCTGTACCCCTGGGGCTAATAATACATTATATGTTAATAAAAAATAAATTTAAAAATTAAAAAAAAAACATGGTATATATTTACAGCTGAATACCCCTTAGCTTTAAAAAGAAAAAAATCCTGCCCTATGTGACAACATGGATGAACTTGAAGGACATTATGCTAAATGAAGTAAGCCAGTCACAGAAATCATGCAGTATCATTATATTGCTTGATTTGACTTATACGAGGAAACTCAGAAGGATCAAACTCATAGAAGCAGAGAATATAATGGTGGCTTCAAGGGACTGGGAGGTGGACAGTATACAGAGTTGTTATTCAATGGGTAAAAAGTTTTACTTACGTTAGGAGAATAAATTCAAGTGATTGGCAGTACAATGGAGCATCTAGAGGTACCTCAAAATTTGTTAAGAAGGTAGATCTCATGTTAAATGTTCTCACCACATACATACACACACAAAAAAGGACATAGGAAATTCTAAGAGATGATGGATAGGTCTATTATTACCTTTATTGGGGTGATGATAGTATGAGTGTTTACCCCTGTCCAAAGTCATCAAACTATACACATTAGATATTTGCACACTTTTGTATATCAATTATACCTCAATAAAGCTGCTTTTAAAAATGACAGCTAGAATGTTAAACACACACACACACACACACCTAGGGACACCTGCTGGCTTAGTCAGTAGAGTGTGCGACTCTTGATCCAGGGCTGTGAATTTGAGCTCCATGATGAGTGCAGAGATAACTTTAAAATCTTAAAAACAAAAACAAAACAAAAAAACCAACCACCTGCATGTCTGAGATAGCAACGTGTTGATCTATATTTTGCTTTCTGCAAAGCAGCGGCTGAGAAAACTGCCTTCCTGGAAATCCAGTCTTGTGCCTATGGGCATGAATGATTCCACAATACATTTTCAAGGCATAAATCATTTTCTCTTTACCTTTTTTTATGCTTCATAATGATTCTAATGGCTGAAATGTCACCAATTTCCTGGCTGTTTATAGTCAGCACGGTTAATTTTTTCAACTGGTCAGAAAATGTCAAGCCCATCAGCAGCATTATTCACTTCATTAGCTAATACAGTAGAATTTAATGTTTTGGGGATCAAAGAAGAGACGCATTTGAAGAATACCTTGGAATAAGATCAAGAATATTATTCAAAAGGGAATTTCTCTACTTAAATTATCATCATCCCTACAGCTGATTATCTTTTCTCAGAAAATGACCCCATATGTCTGCATGTCAAATGACTATATATGTCATTTTCCAAATAGCCCTGAGCAATGCTTTAAAAACCTTTAGAACCATTATATAATCATTCCAATAGCAAATATTTATTAAGCCCTTAATATGTGAATATGTGCAAGTCTCTGAAATGAACATTTGAAATAAATTGCTTCACAGAATACTCCTGACATTCTCATGAAGAAAGAACTATTGCTCTCATTTTGTAAATGAGGAAATGCATGCTGTGGAAAGCCTAACTGGAGGAAGGTCACCACGCCTCTGAGGCCCCACCTCTTGAGGCATTTGGGTGTGAATGCAGGCACTGGCCTCGGCTGGCTCTGATTATATAGCTTGAAGTCAAGATTTTTCAAGACTGAATGGCAGTAAAAGAACACACTTTGTGCCCAGGTCCGCACCAGCTCTGCAACCAGCCTTCTTTCCCACAAATCTGTTTTACTGGAACATTCATTACTGAGAGAAGAAACTGGATTACCTAAAACCTTTCCTCTTCACACACCTGGCTACAGCCACCCTAGCCTCCATTTCCAGATTGTGTCCTAGCGCTAACACATGGTCAATCCTCCATTCGAGTGTGTTAATGCATTATGAAATCGTACAGTTGTAAAAAAAGGTACCCTGGTCAGTTACTTGTAATCCCCTCATTAAACACAGTTTTCAGAAGTTGATTTGTATCCTCATTTGAACATCACATCCAGGGCAGTGAAATTTAAAAAGGCAAAGCGAGATGCACAGTTCACTCCATGACTGAAGGAGAGGTTGTCCTCTGACACTCTAAATAAAAACTCATTCTTTACATAACAAGTGACAACAAGGAAGTGATAGTAGTGACTTAAAATCAATAGGAAATAAACCTGCAAATAAGACATCCTCAGGTCAGCATCATGAAGACTTGCAGCTGTCTCCAAAACAGTCAACTAATTTCCTCACTAATTTTACACAGGATTGCCAGAATATCTTCACAGGAAAAAACACTGTGATATAATCCCCATAGGAAAAGGAACCAAAAATAAAATGATAATGTTAGCGAATAGTATCACTTCAACGATTCCTTAAATAGGTTAGGTGGATACTCCAGAAACATTTGTCCCATTTTTTCACTAATTATTTTTTCGCTGATAAAATGCTAAGCCCTAAGCCTTTGAACAATTTTGTTGTGTTTTTTAATCAGCATTATTTATAACCCAGTAAATCTAATATTCCCGAGCTGATGCTAAAATATTTGTCCCAACAAAGCAAAAGGCCAATTCTCTGCTTCCCTATTTCAATGCCATAAGAGAGCAGATCATACCTATGTGCCTGGGGATGTCCAGACTCACAGGACAGGATGGCAGCAAGGTGGCCATGAGAGTCAAAGGAACGCAGGAAGAGAAACTACCTATTTCACAATTTCCCTAAATGTTAGCCCTTAAAATACTGTTTAAAAAATGTGTTTATGGTTAGATCAATACTCTGCATTAAAGGTAAAAGGGGGGAAGGGGAGAAGGAGGAATAAGCAGAGGAGAAGGAAGAGGAAGACAACAATGACAGCCCTGGAACGGTGCCTTGTGTATGGTACTGAGAGGCCAGCAAGCCTTGTTACCTACAGGGATAAAGCTTAGGAACAGATCTGAAGCTCTCCAGGCCCCAGCTTTTACTCTGTGAAATAGAAGAAAGTTCTCCGTGGAATAAAATGCCAAACAATTGCTTTTTGTGGCAGTTTCCATAGAAGTTAAGAGGGACTAAAACCAGATCATTTTTGCTGAAGTCCCAGGCATTGAGCTGATGACTTGCGACAGGTGACTCCTGCCCTCAGAACCCTAGTTTTCTTATCTGTGAAATGGGAATATGACAACGTTTGTGCTAGCTGTTTTTGATTATCCCTCACAATTGCTCTCCGTGTTTGCCCATCCTGCTCTTGGCTCTGGAAAGGACACTGTGGAGCTGACCAACAGGCTATCTTGAATCTAACTTTCAACTGGATGTGTCCAGTGGCAAGCAAAGATGAACAACGGTAGGGTGAATTGGAAGAAGGGGGGTGGTATTCGTTCCTCTGGATCCCTCCCTAGTAGGGAGGACTTGTCTGTTACTGACAAGTCACAGCTCCAGTTAAGTGGTCCTCTCCTATAACCACAAACACTCCCTCCGGGTTCTGCTAACAGCCCCCTCTTCTTGCGCCTGCAGGCCTAGAGGAGGTAACCAAAACTGCATTTCCAATAGGTAAGATGCTTCACCATCTTTTGTTTATCTTCTCTCAGTTGCGATCACAGCTCTGTAAATAGTCACTTTATTAAAATGTCTTTAACCTATAGGAATGTCTCATCTGTTTCCTGCCAACCCAAAACCACAGCTGGTACCACAGGAAGGGCCTGAGGAAATAAGCACTCCTCATGGAATTCTGAGATTAGGTTGTTCATATATTTAAGAAGAACATGGATACTTTCTCTGTAGGTGGTGAACGGAACACCAGTATTCCCTGTGGCACAGTGGTATCATCGTTGTTTGAGGTAGAACTGAAGACGGCCTGGCACAAGGAGCGAATGGAAGGCGACAGACTGGGAGATTAAGCGGCTGTGACCCTCAGTTTCTATGGTGACAATATTGTTTAGAATGTTTTGGGGGTTGGTTAGTTGCTTCCGAGAGCCCCGGAGCGCTAACATGCCCTGAGAAAGGAAAAATTGGGCTCTTTAACTGCCCAGCTCATAACTCAAGTGAAAAATCAGAAAGCCATGATGATACCTTTGCTGTAGCGCTTTTCTCCAGGGGTCATAGGGCTGCTGTGTCTGGGATTGATTACAAGTAACACTTAGTCGGGACACCAATTAAACGCTTACCTACACCAGATCTGCTATGCAATGGCTCTAATGGAGAAACAGTGAGACCACGCTACATGAAGTGGCCACATTGAGGCAGAACAAAAATGAGGCTAAGAACCCTGCAGAAATGGAAATCCTGAGATAGATTTTTTTTTTTGATAGGTAGAAATTTTTAAAATATTTTTAAATAGTTTTAAAATAAAAATTTTAACTCCTAGCATAGCCAAGACAGGAATTCAAGGCCCAGTCTGGGAACAAACAGCATATATGTCAAAACAAAACAAAAGACACAATGCAGGACATTGCCAATTTATATAAAGAAGAGTAAGTTGCGGTAGCATGCATGGGTGCACACACCAGTAGTGTTAGACCAAACATGCTAAAATATGAAACTTCATTTAGGGCAAATTTATTGATAAGAGTACACTCACCTCACCAGAAATAAAATTAGGCCTGTGCTTCGGTGGCTAATTCAACTGGGATTCAGGAAGTGCCTAAAGCTAATAAAGTTGAGAGGTCAGAACTTCCTGGGCATATGCATAGGTGAAGGAGTCTGAATTCTCTGGGACATGGGAAGGGCAGCATAAATCTTGTATTTAACCTCCTCAGCCATCCTGAACCACTACAACCCCAGGGGACACTCCCTTCACCAAAGTATTAAAAATGATTCCATGAGGGGGCATTGGTCTCCTTTGAAAACAATATATTGGCCATGCTCCTAGGCCTGAAATGACTGGAAGTGTTGCAAATGAGTTGCTTTCCTGACTTCAGTGTCAACAATAGATCAACTGTCTCCTCCTTCTAGAGGAGGAGAGAGAGATTACAGGAAATAATCACTATCCTAAGATATAGGGGAAACACACCACTTGAGGGTTTTGATATATACGGATAAAATGGCAATGGTTAATGGGGTCTCAGATCATTAGGCATTAAATAGATAGGCAGCTTTCTAAGTTCTACTTCACATATGTAAGAAAATTCTAGGTATTGGTGATGTGGTAAGACATCTAATTCACATCTTCAGGGCTAATCATGACCTTTCATACCGTATTCAGACCTAAGCTAGTTAAAAAAATCTTGACTCTCTTGATCATGGCGGAAGATACCTCCCTCTGAGGACAATCTCAAACAAGTGGCCATCTATGTGTGCTATAAATATTCATCCAAGTCTTCTTTAAAAGAATTTTGTGGACATTCATCAGACTCTGAGAGTTATTTGACATTGACTCTGTACCAAATTGATTCCTAAGACCCCAAAACGCAACTATCATCTACCATTCTTAATGGAAAGCAGGTGATTAATTCTTGACCCACAAATACTCACAGTGGATCCAGTGGGAAACTGGCTTCTGTTTTTTCCTCTCATCCTAGAACTTACAGTGGAAAAAAATGTAGAACTTCCAATTTTGTTCATTGACCCACTGAGAAGAGCTACCATGTTAAGGACTTAGTAGAAGTCTCTGCAACTGTTCCCCACTCTAACACATGCTGACATACTTTCTACAGGGGTTACTATAGAGATTAAGATAGAGGAAATAAGATGCACCAAAGACATGAAGAATGCTTAATAGGTATTACTAACTTATCTGCATTTAACTCCTATGTTTGGCCATAGCTAAACCTAGGGTAATAATATTTAATTTCACAAGCATGTGAAGTTATGACACCAAAATATTACAGCGACAGTAATAATCATGCAAAATTGATGTGGTTTTTTTATTGATCACCTAAAAGCCTTAACTTGGGTCAGTGTAGAAAGGTAATCAAATCAGTCAGTTAATAGAAGCTTGTTTTGTGGAGGGTGAAAAAGGAGACTTTAAAAGTCTATTTCCAAGATGCGTTAAAACAAATATATAGACTAATTTTTGACTGGGGTCAATAAACCAATATTCCCCTTGCAACGCTAAACTCAGCAGCTACCACAGGAGGACCTTCTGTAAATGGAGGACTCTTCCTATGATCTGATTTAGTTCTTAATGTTAAATATGAAACCTAAGGCAGAGAGCAATGACTTAATATAGATTGATACTTAAGTCTGCAGAATTGTTTAATTTCATCCAGTGAAAGAACTAGGAACTCAGATATTTCAGATCTACGATTATTACATAAGATTACCCACCTAAATTTGGAGTAGAATTTGGAGTAAATTTGGAGTAGAATCAGTAACCTAAAGCCTATCAATGTTCTCTCCTTTTTACCCTGGGATCTTCACTAGCACATTTTTTTTTTTTTTTACTACAAAGTAGCAATTAGATTCAGTTTTATACTTGTCTTAGTTTCCATATCTCCAAAGTGGATTAATGACTTTTTCAACCAATATGTAGTTATCACTGAGACTTTTCCTTTCTGAACCTTCATCTTCCCACATGAGTCAAAGGGGCTTAGAACAGTTGACCTACTTTCTGGCGATGGCTTGGTTTTTCTGGAAATGAAGCCTTTAATCATATGGAAGGTCTCTGGAACACATGTCCTGATAGGTAATCCATGACAACTGTGGTATACCAAGAGTTTAAAAAAAAAAAAAAAAAGAGGATGGCGTCTTCACTAGAAGGAAAATACAAAATAAACAAAACACTCAATCCCAAAACTAAACCTTCCAAGGTTACAAATGAATGTAAGTTTCAAGTATCAGGGAATTCTTCACAGTTGCTAAAAAGCACAGGCTTCTAAAATCACAGGTGACTGTTCAAAGAAGTTTGGACCAAATCCTAAAGTTAAACATAATATTAAATGTTTCATTTCTTTTTTTCTGTAGAAGCCAAACAGTTTTTAAAACCTACGACCTGAGCTACTTTAAAAATTGGGAAGGAAAGGGAGAAGTCATTCATGAAAGGATAAAAGTGGGACCACATTAAGAAAATGTTATCTTCTTTGACACTGTATGTATTACTAGTGCCCAGCCTGACACTTGATATACACTAGGTTTTTAGTACATGAATGAACTGCTTGAATGAATGCACAAAGAGAAAAAAGACAGGCTGAGAGTTTTCCAAAGATAATCCTCACCTATATGATTCACCATCTCCCCATAAAATCAGCCTCAAGTCATCATGAAGTACTTCCTCTGGAAAAATACAGCTCTTCCACATGCTTTTTTTTTTTTTTTTTAATTTTGCTTATAACTCAAAATGAAACAAAGAACAGGCATGCAGGATCAATTACTATCTTTGATTATTTGTCTTAAAACAACTGTGCTCCACAGAATCCTCTCCAGGATTTCATCCAGGAAGTGATTTGTCTAATATATTGAACTGTCCAGGAAAAAAAAAAAAAAAACCCTTAGGGAAATATATTTTATTGAGTGTTCCAATTATATCCCTTTATATTGTAGTGAAGTAGGTTTTTCCATCCTCTTTCCTATCTCTTTTCCCTTCCTCTTTTCTGTCCTTTCTGTCTTTCTCCTCCAGTTCCAGGCTTATCAGCCCCTATCTCTCCCATTCCTGTTCCTTTATTTGTGGCAAAACATTTCCCATCTCTTCTGCCTCTTTGATTTAAATATCATCCATGTCTCCTTGATGTAACAATTTAATTACTCTTTCTAGAAAAAAAGCCATATCTAATCTTAATTTTCCCCCTTCCTCATAATTGGATAATTGCACATTTGGTAGCTTAATCAGTTAATTGTGCATGTGCAAAAAATGCTTTAATATGTTAAAGACACTGCTTTATTTAGTTATTAGCAAAAGGCATTAATGCTTGGGTTTAGACAATTTGTGAATAGATTATAGCTTCCACATCCTGTTAATAGCACCTGGGGCCAATATGACTTCTGTCCTTAATGAAGGAATGGCTTCTTACAGACAGAGTTTGAATCCTAAAGAAAAATGGAATGAAACGTATTTCTCAGAACTAAAAAAGTCTGTGCTTGGGGTTACTGTGCTGGTTTCTGAGTAGATCATCTAACGCAGCAACAGCCTTTGTGAAAATGGTAGAAAGTAAATGGAAGTGACATTTATGACAAAGGTCAAAGAACTGGCTCAAGACCTAATTTAGAAGGGTTCCTAATTGAAGTTTTATGATGGAAGACTCTAGGGTCTAGTTACTTTATTAGTTTGTTTTTTTTTTTTCCTATCCACCACAGGTAAAACTTATTATCAGATTTTTTAAAATAGATCCTCCCAACTAATCCTGCACCCAAAGAAATGTTTCTATAGGAAATGGACTTGAGAGGAACCAAGGGGCTATTCACCCTTCCCTGTGGTCAGCATATATAAAAGTGAATTCAGATCAAGAGCATCAGGTAGCTCTGAGGAAAAGCTGATGGCCTACTGTGGCTATAAAAAAAAAAAATTGTATTATTTCCCTGCTTCTGGAAAATGCTGAAGAGGATAATGTGTTTGTTACTCAGACTCTGAAATTCCTCCACTCCATAAGAAGGGAAATTTTATTTTCCCTGCGGTTTACTACACTGAACACCCTTGAGGAACATGCCTGTCTCTTCTTTTGTCTTGATGTCTCTAGCATTAAGGACACACAACATGACCAATTGTTAGTACATGACAAAATTGAAAAAAAGGCAAGAAGAAAAAGGGTCACAGGTAAGTGGATAGCAAGAAGGGAAGATGAGAAGAAAGAAAAGATGGAAAGGTAATATTAGAGTAGAAAGAGGGAAAAAAAAACAGGAGTAAACAGAAGGCTACACAAAAATTATGTAGTGTCGAAGAAGTAATTAGAACTTAGCAGTCAGATATACTGTATTGTAATTACTTCTTCATCTGGAAACTGTGGTTAATACTATCTACTTTGTGGAATTTTTGTGACCATGAGAAATTACTTATTTTAAGAGCCTTTTTATATATTGGTTCATTACTACTCTGGAAAGGCTAAAACTTCACTTTTCCCCTCTCTTACCTAGGTTACTCCTGAAAAAGTCTTTGATCCCAGCTGGGGTAAAGAAACATTTATGAATCTTCTGGGCTATCAGAAAGGAGGCTGTCCAAAGGGGATATGCCAGATAAGGGACCGCAAACAATTTAGGGGCAAAAAACAATCATCAAAAGAAACATGGATAGTCTACTGGATAATTAGCTGGTCAGTGGTTACAACTAGAACTCAATGGAAAGCCTCAAGAAGAACAATCTGGAGCAAACACACCTTCTTCCCAGCTCCCCCTCCAGAGCAGTCCTTGCTTCAGGGACATGGAGCCTCGAAATGTCACCTTCTCCTCCCATATGATTTTTCTTCCTCTTCATCTTCCTCTCCTTGAATTTAAGCTTTGTCACTTGCTTAACCCAGTGAGTTTTGCTCATGTGTTTGATTGACAGCTGTACATTTGCAGCGTTAGCTCCTGCCTTCCTGGTGGGGTACTCAAGCTCATTTAACTGCTCACTGTGAGGGTAGAAAACATCTCAAGGTACAAGGGATTCAGTGAGATGGGGAGAGGCGAGAGAAAAACAACACATTAATACTTTAAAACTTTTGTGTTTGTCATGTAAAACAAACACAGGATAGATACTCAGTGAAAGGTAGCTATTATTTGCAGAGACAGTATGGACCAGGATAATATTGATGAAATACTCAAACACAAAAATAAGTACCTGCTAGAGCTATCTGCAAGACATAGACATCCTTACCCATAGACATGGTTCTGATGTCAAGACATGATGCCACACCATACACACACACACACACGAAAATATTTGTTACTGACATAACTAAAGTCCCTTGGGAGAGCAGGAAAGCCCTTTCGAGGCAGGTTTGAAATGGCTTAACAGAGCAAGAAAAAGAGAGTGTGCACCACTACCAAGTCAGAAACGAACACTACAAATAACACGCCCATAGACCAAACTCAACATCCAAACCAAATTGTGGGTGGAATCTATCTGCCTCTGCGGGTGACTATCCCGGCAACTACTGCAGGGTAATATAGCAGAGTGCCAAAGAAGAAATGAGAGTTTGTGGTATGGTCAATAATTCTTGTAAGAACTTCAAGAAGCCAACATTCCCCCTGAACTAGAATTGTTAGAAAATAGTATGCATTCAGGCTCTCTGCTCAGCAGGGAGCCTGCTTCCTCCTCTCTCTCTGCCTGCCTCTCTGTGATCTCTCTCTCTCTGTCAAATAAATAAATAAATAAAATCTTTAAAAAAAAAGAAAATAGTATGCATTGGACACATTCATTCCAAATCATCTATTGAATCAAGCCCTATGCCAAGCAGCATGGATAGAAAATTAGTATGTGACACAGATGTCCCTCTGAAGGAATCTTAAGTCCAGAAGTAGACTAAAAATTACACAATTTGTTTATGGTTTATTAAAATGTTCATTATTACTCTATAATATAATTGCATATAATGTATAGTCTATACATAGGAAGAGTAATTACCTATAAAATGAGTACCAAGACAGTAGTGTGAAGTTGGTATATGAAAGACTCACTGACTTACTGATTCAGAAAGAGTGTAACTGGGAAGATAATCTGGTTGACTTTAAGTCCTTGACATGAGCAGGCTGTATTGGGGGCAAGGCACCTCTGTGGATTCCAGTTCAGTCTGTCTACTCAGGCGACCCCTCACCATAACCCCACTTCAGACCCTGGGACAGAGCCATGTCAAAGAATAGGCAAACAGAAAATTACAATCTCCTACTTCCTCCAACTCAGAAACATGTAAGGGCACATTAGTACCCAGATAGGAGCCAAGTCCTCTGCTTATGGAATAAACACAACCTCATTGGAAAAATCCTTGAATTTAACAGGTTTTTTTTTTTAATGCTGTCTCTTAAAACCTCTAAAATTAAAATTCTAACGTGTGTCTGTATGTTTGTTCCTATCCTCATACTGACTCACCCAAGTACTCTTTTTCCTCTAGAGGTGGTCAAGACGTACTGCTCTAAAACACTCTCCAAGTTCCCACTGATTCCAGGATTATCACCTCATCTCTTAGACACAGAAAATGTTTCAAATTACAATGTCAGGGTCATACTAGCTAGCCACTTTATCATCTTACAATGTTGCCTCATGTTACTAAAAATGCTGGAAAGAAAGACTAACAAAACCCCTTCTTATTTCCCAACCACACACACGTCAAGGATCAGAGCCAAAGAGAGTGAGTGAAGAAGCAAACAAAACTGAAGCCACTTGCCACAACATCCATAAACACATGAAATAAAATGATGAATAAAGATAGTTACAAAAAAAAATACTGTGAAAAGTCTAGTATTATAGTATTATCAGTCTGACAATAGTGTCTCTTACACTGAGACAGAAAATTCAATGAGTGACCAGGGTTAAATCCCTTTGAATACCCAGAAATGTATAAATAAAAAAACAGAAATCAAGGGAAAGAACTATTCACTGAGCTGAACACTATAAATGGTCTCAGTCAAGTTCTGCCTGAGGCAACGGAAGACTTTTTGACAACTCTTATTGAAGAAAAAAGGACTCTCCCCTCTGGGTTGCCCCACGCTACCCTCAGTTCAAATGAGAGAGGCTGTATTCACAGACATCATTGTCAGTGGGCCAGGTTCGGTAGGTAATGCCTGAGAGACCTGCAGTGGCAGGTGAAGAATGGCACCAGAAGCAAATCAACAAATTAGCAAAAGCAGTTCACTGATGGATGGATAGCCTAATAAGTGGTGCTAGATGAATTGGATTTCCGTAGGCAAAAAAGAGTTGACCTAAACAGCACAACTTACACAAAATTTAAAGCAAAATAGATCATAAACTTCAATGTAAAACATGAAACTATAAAGCTTACACACACACACACACACACACACACATATACACAAGCATAGGAAAGAATCTTGTGTATCTATGAATAGGTCAAGAGTTTACACTTGATCCTAAATATGTAATCCATCAAAGAATAAAATTTAAACATTCGATCTCATCAAATCCTTTTGCTCTGTTAAAGACCTAATTTAGAAAATACAAAGACATATTACAGCCTAGGAGAAAATATGTGTAACTCAAATAACCGACAAAGCTCTTTCCTGTAGAATATATAAAGAACTATCAAATCTCAACACTGGGGGCGGGGGTAAATGTCCGAAAATGGGCAAAATCTAGGAAAAGACATTGCACTGAAGAAGCTATGTCAATGACAAATAAATACATGAACGTATGTTCAACATCATTAATCATTAGAGAAATGTAAGTAAATCCACAGTATCTATGAACGCATACCTACCAGAAAAACTAAAATTGAACATAGTGATTATATCAAATACTATTAAGATGCAGAGAAGCTGAATCACTCATATACTGCAAATGTGAAATGGTAAAGTCACTCTGGAAAGTAATTACAAAGTTCCCTTTAAAACTAAAAATGAGCTTACCATACAAGCTGGAAATTGCAATCTTGGATGTATATTCCAAAGAAATTAAACTTATTTTCACACAGCAATCTGTATACAAATATGTCTATCAACCTTATTTATAACAGTCAAAATCTGGAAACCACCCAATGTCCTTCCATGGGTGAATAGTTAAACCATATATTCATACCTTGCAATACTGCAAAGCAATAAAAAAGGACACACTCTTGCTGCACACTGTAACTCAGATGAACGTCAAGGATCTTTTGCTGAGTTAAAGAAAAAACCTGCCCAGCTCAAAAGGATAAATGCTTCATGATTCCATTGATGAAACATTTGTGAAAAAACACAATTGTAGCAATGGAGAAAATATCAGTGACTGCCAAGAGTTAGGAATAAGGAAGAAGGAGTAGATATGTCTATAGAAGATACAGACTCTTCTGATAATGGTAAAGTTAAGAATCTTGACTACAGTGTGGATTACATGAAGCCACATGGGAGATAGGACTACACAGAGCCACGCATGGGCATGTGCCCACACGCACACACGTGCACACACACCACACTTACAAAGGAATGCATATATAAAAGGTAAAATCTGGGGGAGCCTGGGTGGCTCAGCGGGTTAAGCCTCTGCCTTCAGCTCGGGTCATGATCTCAGCGTCCTGGGATCGAGCCCCGCATTAGGCTCTCTGCTCAGCACGGAGCCTGCTTCCCCCTCTCTCTCTGGCTGCCTCTCTGCCTACTTATGATCTCTGTCTTTCAAATAAATAAATAAAATCTTTTAAAAAAAATGGTAAAATCTGAGTAAGGGCTAGGTTATACCAAAGTCAAATCCCTGCTATGATATTGTAGTAGAGTTATACACCATATTACCACTGGAGGAGGCTGTGTCAAGGGTCACAGAACCTCCCTGTACATTTCTTTGCAATTTCCTGTGAATCTTTAGTTACTTCAAGATAAAGAGTTATCTTTTTTTTTTTTTCAAATAAATTGGAACTTCCAGTCCAGACCATATAGTATAGACCCATTTGTACCCTGCTACTCCTCACTAGTGACAATTATACACCCTAAAAATGGTGTAAAAGAAAAGAGAAGTAGCAGTCTGAGTAGAGCTGAGAAGGTGAGCTGTTCTGGGACAGTGCAAGTAGAGGAGGATCACTGTGGTAGGGTATCTTGGTGCCCCATCGAACAGCAGACCACACAGATCTGGGATTCCCCAACCCTGGACTCAGTAGAAGGCAGCCCATGTGGCCTCATTCTTCCCTCAGATGGAATGGAAGTCTCTTGATGACACCAGGCAAATGTGACACAAATGGCAAGGGGGATCCCTTAGGAGTCTCATTAAAAAATCAGCATCCGGGGAAAGCACCCTCTTTCTCATCCTGGTCTGAGATTCCCTCTTTTTGCCAACTGGTACCCAGATGGCAAATACTACTAGCAAGAGAGATGAAACAGCACAGGCTGCAGACCCACTTTGTCCTTTCAGGCCTCCAAACTCCCCTTCTCCTCCCAGAGACAGTGGATGGGGCAGGTAGGATGGGAAACAAGGACCAGTCTCAGCAAGCAGCCTGGATGAGGAAGTTGCTTTGTTTGGCGGCCAAGGTTTTCATCCCCACCAGAGACAAGGAGGTGGTGGACAGAACTAAAAGGAGGCTCCAAGTCCATCAAGCCTCCTAATTCAGGAAACCTCAACAGTAGACCAACCAACAAACCAAAAAAACCCATAAACCAAAAACACATACCCAACGACAAAAACAACAGCAATAAAAATATTACAATTTAACAAATGGGAAAAATAAACGAACAGGTATTTCACTGAAAAAGACATACAGATGTAAATAAGAACCTGAAAAGATGCTCAACATTATTAGCCACCAGGGAAATGAAAATTAAAACCACAAGAAGGTATCACTGCACTCCTATCAGAATACCTGAAGTAAAAAAAAAAAAAAAAAAAAGCAACAACAGTAAAAGCTGTCAAGGATGTAATGAAACTGAATCACTCACGTATTACTGGTAGGATGGTAAGATGTTACAATCACTCCAGGAAACAGTTTGTTTGTTTCTTATAATATGAAGCAGGCAACTACCATAGGCTCCAGCAACTGTAACTACAAGCATTCAACCCAGGGAA
Source organism: Lutra lutra (assembly GCF_902655055.1). Lineage (NCBI taxonomy): Eukaryota > Metazoa > Chordata > Mammalia > Carnivora > Mustelidae > Lutra > Lutra lutra. The sequence goes on along the minus strand of NC_062282.1, from coordinate 82,919,273 downwards.
ATTAACACTTATATTTCCCCAAAAACTAAAGACAAAAGCAGGCTTATTCCCAACAGCCCCAAGCTGGAGCCAACCCACTTACCTTGAAGAGTAAATAATTAGGGACGCCTGGCTGGCTTAGTTGGCAGAGTGTGCAACTCTTAATCTTGGGGCTCTGAGTTGGAGCCCCATGCTGGGTGTAGAAATTACTTAAAATAAAATCTTTACAAAAAAAAAAAAGTGAACAATTAAATCAACTACGGAACACCCATATCTCGGAATACTACTCAGCACTGAAAAGGAGTGAAATAATCGTATGTATAACAACCGGCTGTATTTCCAGGAAAAGATGCCAATTTAAAAAAATATAAAGGTCCTGGAAAAATGAAGAGGATGTTAGTTACACAACGGTTTATTAAACAGCAATTCAGTAATCCCAACTCTTTGCCTGGCACAGTTCCAAGTCTTGGGACCAGCAGGAACCAAAGTCCCTGACATTGAGGGATATATATTCTAGTGTGGAGAGGCAGACAACCAACGTATGTACAGGGTGCCTGATGTGGCAGATGTTCTGAAGGAGATAAAAATAAAAAGGCAGGGTAATGTGACATAGTTTATAACAAAATCATTAGGTTGTGTGTAGAAGATAGGATGGGTGGGAAAGCTCTTGAGATTTTATTGTTATCTTGTCACTTGTGAGACTTTTGTGAAAACCTGTTTGATTAATCAGGGATGACTTATATCTTTGCTTCATTTCTTTGCATGGTATGGAGGACATCAGGCTATGAGTGAAGTTTACAGAAACTCTTGGCTTTTACGTTAAACAGTATAAATTTACCAAGTGGTGTCATTTTAATTTCCATTACCCTCCCCTCCTGGTGCAACTAGAGGGCTTGTCCTGACTGGTGGCTCCATCAGTAACAAAAGGAAGGTTTGGGCAACAATACTGTATACTCTTTGACAGGTTGGATTTTTCTCCTCTGCACTTTATCACAAATAAAAAGTGTTCTGTTTTGGATTCCTATAGTCTTCATTTCTCCTCTATTGAATCTCCATCACCCTTTAGACTTTCTAATCATTTCCCACTCCTTTCCCTACTCTTTATAACTAAAAATAAGAAGATAGCCACTTTCCCTGACACCACTTGCCTTAGACTCACCACTTAACATCTCTTGTCCCCTTGTATTTCCAACCGAGGAAAGATGCAGCTGCCTCTGTCATGTTGGATTTCTTGTCTCTATTCCCCCAACTTTTCAGACACTCCAGCTTCCTCTTTCTGCTGAAGTTTCTGCTCTCTATTCTCTGCTTTTTTTTTTTTTTTCTGCATGAAACATCACTTTATCTTCTGCAGCCTCCTGCTCCAGGAGATTTTTATTAACATTACTGAGATTATCAGATGCCAATGATGTGAAAGGTGAAGACATTCTATTGATGTTCTCTTAACTGATATACATGTGTCCCCCGGGGAAGATTTTTCTTATCAAATTGCTTCCCTGTGCCTTCAAAGGACAAATGGAATGAGCTGAAACAATTATTCAGGAACTCAAGACCTTAAGAGCAACAGCTGCTACTGATAATGAAGTAGGATTTTGTTCTGAACTATGTCACTATTAATCACACTTCCTAGATAAGTTTCTGACCCTCTTCTTGGCCTCAATGGAAAGAGACAGGGAATAAGACACTGGAGATGGAAACGAGTAAGAGATGTAATTCAGTGACTCAACAAATCAATGAAAGTTACTTTTGGATTTCAGCCTCAGAATATAGCAATGGTGATTGATACCATGGAACAATTCATTTTTCTGATAATTATGAAGCCAAACAAGATATGCCCCCAAATAGTCTGCCATATTTGGGGCATTTTCTTAAGCTCCTTATATGCAAATATATTTTTTTAAAAAGTAATGAGAAAAAAAATGTGAGGCAGTTTGAACCTTGGTTAATTACTTAGCTGTTCCAAACAAAGTGTTTGGGGGACATGGAATTGCTTGCTTTGCCCACTTCATACGACTACAAATAACCAGTGCTCAGAGCCAGATCCCAGTCAGCCAGGATTCCCTGGCACTAAGAAACAGATGCTCAGATGACTGTATAGACTGCTTTCTTTTTTTTTTTTTTTTAAGATTTTATTTATTTATTTGACAGAGAGAGAGATCACAAGTAGGCAGAGAGGCAGGCAGAGAGAGGGGGGAAGCATGCTCCCTGCTGAGCAGAGAGCCTGACATGGGGCTTGATCTCAGGACCCTGAGATCATGACTTGAGCCGAAGGCAGAGGCTTAACCCTCTGAGCCACTCAGGTGCCCCTAGACTGCTTTCTTAATAGCTGGGGCCAAGTACCCCAGCAAGAAAACTTCAGCTTGGTGTCACTTGCTCAGACATCAGCCACTTGCTACTACAATTCATGTGCCTGCACCAGGAAAAACAGCAAGGTCACTAACGGCCCAATCAAAACCCAGGTCAGTTTGCTAAGTTTAGCCTTTAATGTACTTCCCTCACTTCCACTGATACAGAAGGCAAGAGATGGGCCTGGGACAAAAGTATTGTCAAACTATTGTTTAGGGCGGAGTAGAAAGTAAAAGAAAGCATGAAAATTGAAATTAACTATTTTTAAATAAAAATTTAAGGGGCGGCAGAGTCTACAAGTATTAGACTTCAGTGAAAATTTATCAAACAGTCTACTAGGCCCTGGGCATGGAGTCACGTAGACAAGACAGACAAGATCTCTGTGGCATGAAGCTCATATTCTGGTGATGAGAAAAAAAACTATGCGATTAATTACCACATAATTAAGAAGCTTTCAGATAAAGAGAAATAGGGAGATAATAAAACAGGCTGATACGACTGAGTGACTTGCACGGAGTGGAAGCAAGATACAGTGTGTAAGGTCTCTAAGGGGGAGATCCCTGAGCTGTTATGTTAGTGAGTAGGAGATGCCCATGGACAGCAGTTAGGGAAGCTAATTCCTGGTAAAGGGGACAGAATGTATGAACACCTCGCAGTGGGAATAAGCTCTGTGTGTTCCAGGATCAGAAAGGCCAGAATGGCAGGAGAATCATGTCAAAGCTAAAATTGCACCAGAGTTAAATAGGTAAGAGAGACATGATTCAAGGCCATTGCACAAGGTGAGAGAAGATAAGAGAGAGACCACAAGGTGGTCTAAACTTAACTCCACTCAAAGGGCAGAAGAATTTTCAAAAGATGGTGTGGGGGAGTTGTACATCATCTGTGTTTGCTAATTGGCCTTACCCACAATAAACTTTCTCTTATTTTCACAAGAGGAGGTAGTTTTACCACGTAGACAAAGTGCTCCTACCCTCCCACAGAAACTGGGAGATAGCAATGATATCTTCCTGGATTCTATTTCAAAGGGATGGCTCCAAGTCCCTGAGAAAGGCCGTTCAGTTTTAAAATTCACATAACATTTTAAAAGGCTTACATCTCAAAGGATCAGAGAAGAGTTCACAAGTTCCTAAAGAAGATGTTCTAAGGAAAAGGGAGGTCAGGCCTTAGAGTGAGGAAGAAGACTATTTAAAGTTTAGTCAAGCTGAGAGGAAAGTGAAGCCATCTTGATCAGTAGAAGACTAAAGGAAGGGTGAAATGAAGGGAGGACATACAGACAATGGGACACCATTGAGTTCCACGGTGGTGACAGGAAGGTAGACTTCACTCCAAGTGCAGCAGGAACTCACCAAAGGTATTGAGCAAGAGAAAATACTTATCCTTGGCAACTCTCATTTATACAGATAAAACACTTTGTGTAAAAGGAATTAACAAGCACTTACAATGTGTACTACATGTGTACTTACATGTGTACCACATGCGTTTTTTCATTTAATCCTTATAACCTGATGTTACACTGCAAATACAAGCCTACGTAAATTTAGGAGTTGTGGGTTAATTTTCTGGCCATCTAACTATTATCCCTATTTTGGAGCTGAAAGAGTGGAAGCTAGGAAAGTTTAGGCAACTAGCCTGAAGTCACCAAGCTACTAACTGGCACGTCATTTCACCCAATTCTTAATAATGAAAAATCCTGATGATTTCCACTTTATATCGACATTGGTTCACCAGTTCATTGGTGATCTCATCCAGTCTCATGACTATAAATGTCATCGCTATGAGGATTCTAAATTTTTACCTCCAGCCCACATCCCTCCCTCACAGCTAGGTGATGATGGCATGTGATGTAGGTATAGCCCTTGAGAAAGAGAACAGAGTGTTTCAGGAGGAGTTCTTCAAAGTTATTTCTATTCTGATAAAGCGAGATATGTGAGGACAACTTTATGGACAACGTCGTTATCTTCACATTGTTAGGTAAGGATGTGATGACCACTGTTACGTGATCCTCGCCAGCACACACCAGCACACATGAGGATAATGGAATAGAAAGATGGGGACACCTGGGTCTCTGATGATTAGCAAGCCAGCAGAGCAATCCAGGATCATTGTTCATCCAATTTTCTTATTACATAATGGAATACTTAATCATATGTAAGTCTCTCTTACTCGGTTCATCTGTCACTTGTACTAAAAGCAACCTAGGTTATAGGTTATCATATGATTAATCAGAGCCTGTGATCTCCCAAACCCACTTCCTTACTGCTGAGTATTGTGATTGTCCAGTTTACTTACGAAAGCACATTCCAAGGAAGTCCAATTGCCTGTCACACCAAAAGCCCCCTCTAGAGGAAGTAACTTCCAGAGGATTTTTTTTTCTGCATTAATTTAATACACTGAGCATCTGTTATATGCCAGAAAATATTCAAGGCAGGGAGGATATACCAGCTGTGTACTCAATAGCTGTGTACTGACCTCATGGAACTTACATTCTAGTAGAGGGGAAAAGATCATGCACTGTTTGCACTTCCAGGACCCACATATACAAAATTCTCTTTCTAGGCAAACATTTATTGGTACCCATAGCAGAAAAGAGCCACATGACCAGTTATGACCAAGTCGTGCTAACGCTTTGCAAGCACAACTGATATGTGCTCTTTGAGTCGAAACATTTCATTTTCTATAGAAAAGATATTCTCTTCTGTTTTCCATGCTTAAAGGAATATATTTTCAGATGGTCCTACCTCAAGAGGTCTTAGTTTCCAAGTCATCTCTCGAGAGCACGTATTCTAGAGAATCGTCCTGACCCCTCAGTTCACATTGCATGAGAGACAAGTGAACTATCATTTTGACCACTAAGATTCTATGGCTGATTTTATCTACCCTAACTTAACGTGTTCAATGGTCTGACTTTAAATCTCTCTTTTTAAATGTACTTTTCTCACATAAATGCAGATAGTGTAAGCACTTACAATTTTCTGTCAGCTGCATGTAGAAGTTATCCTCTGAAAACAATACGCAACATTTCAGTTTCTGTGTGTGATACACAGATACATACACATCCAGTGAAAGTATTACAAGCAACATCAGATGCGGATTCCTACCAGTCATTCATCACAGCTTCCCTTTAAAATTCTTCTCTCCCCTTGTAAAAATCACCAGGTATCAAGTGTAAAAGTCCATACCTTTTTAAAAACAATCCAGGGCCCTGGGGAAATATTTTTTTTTCAATATCTAGACTAATTAGTTCATATTTAGGATCGAAATTGGAATCAGATAGATGAACAGAGAATTCAGTCTATTTGCAGTAGAATGATGAGTGTGTCCCCACCATATTTTTTCAGATAATCTCTGAGTGTCCCAGGAAACTAAGTGCCCATCTGTCATCCCAGGAGATTACTGTGCTGTGAACAGTGTTCTTTTTCAGCTGTTTACCAAGGTATTTGCTCTAGACTTTTTTCTATTGCTATTTACCGCTGTAGCCTTTCTGCAAAAATTCGAGTACCAAATTCACCGTGTCAAAATGTGTTTTTAAAATAGTTATTAGATTAAGTCTCAGTGACACATTTGATCCTATCATTTTTCTTATGCTGATAGCCAGGATTTCCTTCTCTTTCCAGGAGGTCTCTAGGGAAAGACCTCTTTGTCAAAAATGAATGAAAACGAATAAGTGCTCTCCGAGAGTTTCCTCAATAGGATGTCCCTTCAGAAGACTATGGGTTGGGGCGCCTGGGTGGCTCAGTGGGTTAAGCCTCTGCCTTCGGCTCAGGTCATAATCTCAGAGTCCTGGGATCAAGCCCCGCATCGGGCTCTCTGCTCAGAAGGAAGCCTGCTTCCCAACCCGCCCCCCATCCCCACCTGACTCTCTGGCTACTTGTCAAATAAATTGTCTCTCTGTCAAATAAATAAATAAAATCTTTATTTAAAAAAAAAGAAGAAGAAAAAGAAGAAGAAGACTAGAGGTTGTGGCTTTATAGGCACAGAAACCATGCTTGTATCATCCACTGCTTTATCCTTAGGGCCCAGCTTAGTGTGTACATGCAGTAGAGATTCAATAAAAGTGGTTATGTACTAGCCCATGTCAGTTCCCCTTAAATGATTAATTGCATAAATACCACAATCAAGTTCATGCAGTAGTGCTCAATGTGTTGAATGCAATAAAAAGATGAATTAATGTATAAACTTATATCTGAATTGGAAATCCACTGACATTAGTTTTGGCATCCCAGCCCAGTTTTCCAAAACTAATAGCGTTCTAAAAAATACTAAAAATTTAAACAAAAAGCTCATTCAACATCTCTGGAAAGATTAGGACATACAATTGACCTTTGAACAACACAAGTTTGAACAGCACACATCCATTTATATGCATATTTTCCATCAATACAGCACCAGACAGCACAGTATTGTGTTTTCCACATACTTTTCTTAATAATCATTTCTCTGGCCTACATGATCATAAGAATACAGTAATATACATACAACATACAAAATGTGTCAATCAATTTTATGTTACTGTAAGAGAAAAGTAGTCTATTAGAAGTTAAATTTTGGAGGAGTCCAAAGGCTACACAGATCTTCTACTAGGCAGGAGGTCAGTACAACCCCAACCCCACTTTGTTCAAGAGTCAACAGTATTTCTACATGATGTTTTCCTTCTTGTTGCTTCGTTTATTGAGTACTTTATAAAGATGGCCTCCCGATGTCTTCTGGTCTCTCTTGCTTCATACAAGTCAGCTATAATTCTTACCATAATTCTTGCCAAAATGTAACTTTTTTCTTTGACTGTTGTTAAAATATGTCATTAGATTTTCAACTGTTTAGGTTGTATTCAATTTCAGTTCTCTTTGGATTTATTCTTTTTTGAGGTTTTTGGATCTGTGCATTGCATTTTCAATTAATTATTAAAGATTTTTTCCAATTTTTTTTTTCTGTTCCATTCTTCTGGTCTTTTTTTTTTTTAATTTTTCAAGTCCAATTACATGTATGTTCAATCACTTAACAGTGTTCCAGGATCACTGACCCTGTTTTGTAAGGGTGTTTTTTGCCAATGTGTTCTTTTGTGCTTTAACAATTTCTACTCCCCTATAAACTCACTGATCCTTTCTTCGGAATTTCATTATCTGTACTTAAACCCAATCACTGCAATTTTTTTTTTTTAACTTCAGGTTTTACTTTTAGTTCTAGGATTTCTGCTTGGTTCTCTTTTAGAATTTCCCTTTCTCTCTTAACATTCACATACCTTACTTTAGTTTTTCATTTTAAGTAGGCTCCACACCCCTTGTGGAGCCCAATGTAGGGTTTGAACTCAGGACCCCAAGATCAAGACCCAAGATGAGATCAAGACCTGAGGTGAGAGCAAGACCTGAGGGGAGATCAAGCATGGGTCGCTTAACCAACGGAGCCACCCAGGTACTCCACATACCTTACTTTGATATGGATCTTGTTACATATTTTGTTATTTTGAAGTCTTACCCCAGATGTTGAAATTATTAGACAATCTGTGGATTTGCTTCTATTGATAGTTTATTTCTCCCATAGTCCATTTTTTACTTTTATTCTGTCTAGTAATTTTGTGTAGTATACATTATAAGCGATGCACTGTAGGTACTCCAGATTTTTGGTGTTCATTTGAACCATGCGGAGTTTTCTCCCAGGAGATAATCAAATTAATGGTAGATTACGTTTATCCTCTAACAGTATGGTATTAGGCTTTATTGATGAAGGTCTGCTTTGGATTTTCCCTTAGTCCTTGAGCATAGACTTTAGTTTTATCATGTAGTTCTTAATCCTAAAACATGATTCTTTGGGGATTTTACTCAAAAGCCCAAAGTGTTTACTATTCTAACTCAAGGAGGTTTGCACCCCAAACTCTTTCCAGCACCAGCAAACTGTCCCATTTTCATTTCTTCCACCCTTATAGTTTAATTTCTTGAAGTGTCACCCCATTCATGTCCACTTTAGAAATCTATCAAAAATTTTGAGAACATACATGCAGGTTTTGAAGCTTCCACCCTCTATGACTTTTCTCTTCCACTGGATTCCTCTTTTAATTATCAGCCATTTTTGCAACTAGGGAAAAACCATTCAAATGTGAAGTCCCACTGTTATGTCCCTCTTCAAACATTTACTCAAATTTCTGCTCGCATGGTGTCACTCTGCTGTGTTTTTTTTTAAAGGCATTTGATAAATTTTATTTTTTTTATTTTTAGATTATTTCTTTATTTGATAGACAGAGATCACAAGTAGGCAGAGAGGCAGGCAGAGAGAGAGGGGGGGGGAGCAGGTTCCCCGCTGAGCAGAGAGCCCAATGTGGGGCTCCATCCCAGGACCCTGGGATCATGACCTGAGCCGAAGACAAAGGCTTTACCCACTGAGCCACCCAGGTGCCCCTCTGCTGTGTTTTTAAAACACTCTTGTGTACATCTTGTTTGACACTTATAATTGTTAATAGCAGAAATATTCGCCAAATTAAGTCCACACTACCATTATTCAAATTAAAAAACTTTTACGAACGGAGTGTTGCTGGAGGGGAGTGGGTCGGAAGGATAGGGTGGCTGGGTGATAGACGCTGGGGAGGTTATGTGCTATGGTGAGTGCTGCGAATTGTGTAAGACCGATGAATCACAGACCTGTACCCCTGAAGCAAATAATATATTATATGTTAATAAAAAAAAACTTTTTAGTAAAAGATACATGAGCAAAGTAAGTAAAAATAAAAGACACACCACAAATGAATAAATACCAAATTTAATCAAACCTCTTTATTCACCTACAAGCTTATTCTAGGAAGACAGAAAAATAAGCGGAGCTAAGAAGGAATAGGTAAATACATCATGTGCCACATTCTACATGACAAGTGCTCTTTTTTCTTCAAGGTATCATTGGAATAAAAAGAGAATGAGAAACTCAGATAAAACAGGCTAAGGACACCTAACAAGAAAATGTCACAAATGGTCCCAGTTTATAGTTTGACTTTAAAACTTTTAAGAGAGGGGCACCTGAGTGGCTCAGTTGGTTAAGCGACTGCCTTCAGCTCAGGTCATGATCCCAGAGTCCTGGGATAGAGTCCCATATCAGGCTCCCAGCTCCATGGGGCGTCTGCTTCTCCCTCTGACCTCCCCTCTCCCCTCTCTCTCGCTGTCTCTCTCTCTCTCTCAAATAAATAAATAAAATCTTAAAAGAAAAAAACCTTTGAGAGAGTATTTATGAGATAGTTAAAGAAATTTTAATATGGATTGGAAATTAGGTAATATTAGGGAATTATCATTATCTTTATACTCAACAATGGCATGATGGTTATGTTAGCATAACTTTATCAGTTACAGAGGTGTCCTGAAACATTTACTAGTAAAATGTCACATCTGTAATCTTTTAAAATTTAATAGGAAAAATAGGTGAGGGGTGAAAAATATGAAATAGCATTGGAATCACATTTACATTTTTATTAAACATAGTTCAAAATAATAACTGTAGGAGAATGGACTCAAGATATTTTAAGATACTTACTTAAGCCAGGAATAATCAAAATGTGGTTTATATGTCACTACTTCTGCATTCTGTTCCTACAGAAGACATTGGTAAATGATGAAGGCACTTTTACTACTAATCAAGATTCACTTTCTCAGCTGAGCCATCTGGACAATTATAAAATAATGAATTGACAGTAACATGAAAGATAAAACATCCCTACAAATGTCCTCTTCTTCCATTTTATTTTCTCTCTCTTTATGAGCCAGCATTTTCTCTCTTTCATGAGGTGTTTAATATGTACACCTCCGAGTCTATTAGAAAGAAGGAGGTTGTAAAAGACATTACTAGAACTCTCTGATACCCATTTCATACTTGGGACCCACAGAAAAGTCTGAGGCCTCATTAGAACCACAAAGACTTTGGGTCAACAAGATAAGAGTACTTTGTTGTATTAAACCACTGACATTTGAAGTTTGCTGCTGTTAGTGACTTGTCTATAAGCCTAAATGAACTCAGTTAATAAGAGGGCAGAAATGTCAATGATCTGAGCATGGGATGATCAAAATGGGATGTTTTTAAATTGTACACCATAGCATGTTTTAGTGTTAATAGCCATTTATTAGGTGTTTTTGTGTTAGTACTTCTGCTTATTGTCTTATAAGAATTACTTATATTCATTACATGAATTTTATTTCATGAATTTATTTCATGAATTTATTCATTACATGAATTCATAAGAACATATAAAGGTATTACATTTTATACACAAGAAATGAAGCTCACAATTATATTATTTCCCCATGTTCATGTAGGTAGGAGTTAAGGAAGCCAGAATTTTATACTAGGTCTGTATAATGTGAAGCCTGTGCTCTTAACCATTATACTGTAGGCTCTTTGAGGGCAACATGGGACCTTAAATTCTTTTCGTATCTTCCAGTGAACCTGATGAAAAATTAAGTCCCTTATTTATTCAGCATGATTTGAATACAATGAATGAATACATTTTAATGCCAGAAGTAAAGCAGAAATTTTTAGGTAATAGATTGGGTGAGAGAATTCCAGCAGTGAAAAGTTCTCTCTCTTCCCTATTTTAAAATAATTCATAATAGGTTGGAAATTGCTGGCATACTGTTATGTGCTAAGTATGCCTTCTTTTCCAAGTATTTGTAGTTTCAACAAACAGTGCATGTGTAAAGCTGAGAAGAAGGTTGGCAATAGTGGGCAGAGACTCTTTACTACATCTTATCACCTATGCTCTTTACAAATATTGGTTCGGTATTGTATGTATTATATTAACAGAGTCATAGCTGGTATTTATGGAGCACTGATAATGAAGCCGGCAATGGTGATAAACACTTTTTATGTGTTAATTCATTTAAAACACAAGGACTAGGTTAACAGTGCTACTGTTATTGATATTTTACAGATAAGGAACACAAGACTTGGGATGTTACATGACTTGCCCAAGGTTATAGAGGAGTTAAGTGGTCCCAACACTGACCTAAGCCCAGAGTATAGGTTCTTAAACACTGCATACTCTGTCTTCACTACCGTCCTTTCTGCTTCTTTCTGCCATCTAGATCAAAGGCAAAAGTGCTTTGTTAAAAAGAAAAAGGCTTCCAGTAGAAGTTGGATTCTGGTATAAAGCATGAAAGATCTGGATTTCTTTTTCCCTTCCTCAAAAGTTATCCTTTTTGAAAAAGTCATTCCTTGGCATCTTCTCTTCAGCCAAAGTCATGGCTTCTTCTGAAAACTATGTCTGAGTTTCCAGAGGATCTCAATGGAGATGAGCAAATTTTAGTAATTAAGGTTTCCATATGATTTAGAGAATTTGGAGCTCCCTGTATGAGCAGGTCAGCAAAGTCACGACTTAAATTAACACTGACATCACCTTCCCACTTAACCTGAGCTTCAGCCAAGCCCTTTTTTTAGCATCTGTTGTCCAATTCTGACTTCTAGAAAGATTAGTTGGAAGGAGGAATAAAAGATTTTAAAATAATACCTATGAATCATAACATCTTAGAATTAGAAAGCACTTCACATGATCATCTACTCCAGCTTGCTCATTTTATAAGTGACAAATCTAAGGACGGTTTTGTGACCAAAATTTCAGCAGCAAATTAACCTTTTTTCCCCCCTGATGCACAGTCCAGGGCTCTTCCTACTTCCTCACAGGAGAGGGATGGGAAGATGAGTTGTTTAAGGCGGAGCAAACTAGAGGATGGAATAAATACGTTAAGCTTCTTATCAGCAGAGGGGGAAAATGGGCAGCTAGCGTCAGTTTAAGCATTTCGAAGATTTCAAATAGGAAAAAAAAATTTAGAAATCCAGTTGTGTGAGATGACTGAGGGCTAAAGAACAGCATGGTGAGTAAAGCTGGTAATACTGCATTTTAGACTTAAAATTTGCTTCCTATGGTTCCTCTTAAGTGTTACATGCACACAGAATTGTAACTATGTGAAGTGATGGAGATGTTAACTGGCTTGATTGTGATAATCCTATCACAATGTTTATGTGTACCAAGACATCATATTGTTCTTAAATACATACAACTTTTACTTGTCATTTATACCTTAATTAAGCTGGGGGTGGGAGGGGGTAGAAAGTACAAGTACACTCAGGTGTACACACACAACCTTCTACTAAGAGTACTTAAATAAGGGAATAAATAAGGAAAAGAGTTCAAGAGTTTCTTGCTCTGTAAGCCTGGAAAACCCAAGCCATTGTCACCACCATAAAATGACATCCTAATAATCCCCACCATAGCCAAACAACAACCATCCCTGCCTTCATAAATATGTAGCACTTTTGACCTGCCCAATTGCTTCTTGAGTTCAAAGTTAACACAGGATAGATGACTTCATGAAGCTTACATTTTAGTGAGGTTCTCCCTAAGAGAGAATGTAATCAAAAATACAAAATAAAATAAACTTTGAAGTGTACTAATTAACAAAACAAACGCACATTGTGATGTTATGAAGGCCATAAGATGGCAATGAGAGAGTAAATGGGAGCGTCCAGTATGTAAGAGGTCATCTAGGACAGCCTCTTCAGCTAGAACTCACATGTATAAATATGGCAAACAGGGAAAGGGGCAGGAGCAAAGCCTTCCAAGAAGGAACAACAAATGCAAGCAAAGAAGTGGCTTGTCTCCCTAAGGATACCTACAAAATAATTTTCCTCTGGACTCACCAAACCCTCACCTAGATATTTCTATTTTCCTACTTTTATCTGCTTAGGTTCTAAATTCTTCTTTCCCTCCTGAATTTCTCCACTGTTTTTAAGGAGATGACCATCTGGCCCAATTTGAGATCTCTAAGGAGACTCTAGTCTTTTAATAATCACCAGAGCTATTCTCTGCACTCATTTAGTTCCAGCACTTCTATACTTATCAGTCTGATTTCTGACATGGGGAAAGAACCAACATCTCTCAGTGCATAGCCAGACAGAAGAGAAGTGTCTAACAACCTACCCCATGGAAAGTCTCTTCAAGTCTCTCCCTGACCACCTTAACCGTGGGACAACATGAAAAAGGACTTCGTGATCTCAGGGCTATTTTGACAGAACACACTGATCAGCATGGTTAGCATGTATTGTCAATATGTCAGCTCTGATTTTCTCCTCTGATAAGCATTTAATTGCTAAGAATGGGCCTGTGCTAGGTACCATACAGATTTCAAGTACAAACCAAAATTATGGTTCCTTTCTTCCTTCAATATTATAGTATTTTTTGCCTCTGAGGGTAGAAAATGTGTTTTATACTATTCATAGAAACCTGTATTTTTCCTCCTCAGCACATATTTTAACTGTAATTAAATAACCTTGTGCATATTTAATATCTTCCACTAAATGTTAAGTTCCTTAGAAATAGGAGGCATGTTGGTCCTACTTATCATTATATGAACATACATTTTTCACAGTGGGTAATGAGTAGCAGGTGCCAATCAAATATTTTTGGATGTATAAACAAAGAAGTTAAAGTCTGTGTCTTTCTGTCATTCACAGTCTAGAAGGGTACTAGTCTGTTTGGATTTGGAAGAGGCAAGGCAAACTCATGAAATGTTTAGAAGGTGGAGCATTAGCCATTCATTCAGCAAATGTTTGAGAAATTATGACGTGCTTGGCACCAGGCTGGGGATAGATTAGTGAGCAAAATTAGAAAGGGCCTTGGTTTTACTGAGCTGTCTGGTTGTGGAACCAGATGCTAGCTGAATAATCCCACAAATAGAAAAGCACAACCTAGACTAATGCCAAGAAGTTGCTGTAGAGTGGCTCATTTAGATTTCAGGAGCTCTAAACGCGAGACTGCCAATAAAGGTGACAACAGCTGCTCACAGCCGAGCAATAATAGGTCCGCTTTGTCTCCATACTATTAACAGCTTCCTCTCCATCCATGGCCACAGACAAGGTAGAACCTGTTACTACATCTGATCCCATTAGACACTCTTTCAGGCTCCACAGCCCATCATTTGCAATCTTTTTATCGAGCTTCCTTCCTCCTGAAATCTGTCTTTTCACTTGTTCCCGCTGTTCGGATGTCACAGTTGGACACCTGGCTTGGCTTTGTTGTACTCTGTATCTTGTTGCCCTCCCCTGGTCCCTTGTTTGGCCAGTGTTCATCCATCCCGGCAACCAACCTATAGCTTAGAACCCAATGACTGGTTTTTGTTTGTGCTGGAGGGATACTGTGCCTTGTGTCACACTTGCTTGCCTCTGTACCTGTATACGCTCCTCTGACCAGCTTCCATCCTTTCTCCCCCACTCTTCTAAATCCAATCCAAATGCTCCAAGTCTAGTTAAGTCTGATCTTCCCCAGGAGGTTTCTGATCACTCCATTACTCCTGTATTGTACATAGTTTTCAGTCACTTAGAAGTAAAAGGGAGAGTTTTAAAATGTAAATCACACACACACACTATAAATCACATCCTGTCACACCCTGCTTAAAACTCTCTAGGGCCTTCCTCTTCTCCTGAAAATAAAACCCAAGATCCTTACCATGTCCTGCAAGGCCCTACTTGATCGGTCTCTACAGTCCTGATGACATCCAAGACTTTTCCACCACCTCACTCACAGAGCTTCTGTGCACTGGCTTTCGTTGGGTTTCTGAAGTATGTCAACCTCATTCCTACCCAGTGGCCCTGGCATTTGGTATTCCCTTTTCCTACAGAACAGTCTCAGTATTCAGAACACAGCCCACCTTCCTACTTCCTGCCAATCTGTTATTACCTGTTCTGAGAGACCTCCCTTGAGCATCCACTCCCAAGTTACTTATGCTTTATCCTAGTCTGTCTCTATTAAATTGTCTTATCTTCTCGTAGCTTTTAGCACCCAAATTATTCTGTATATATTATTATGTATATATTCTATGTGTGTGTGTATGTGTGTGTGTGTGTATATATATATATATATATATATATATATATATATATACATATACATATATATATAAATGGAAACTCTTAAGGGTCTCAACTTCCCAATCTTGATTACTGCCAAGTATGAAAGCATCTCAACTACAGATGTCTACTTACTCCTTTCTTGGACACAGATATCCACTTTACCTCAAGTTCTTTCTTCCGATGTCTGTTCCATCTTCCTGCAGCCCACTCAGACACATCCCTCCCCTGTGTTTCCATGTATACAACATCCATGGGGAACATTTAAGTATGACACCCCTCAAAAAAGTTGAGGGCTGCGGGCCACTCAATGCTCCATCACTCCACTACCATAGCAGCTGGCCAAATTATCTTCCACTTTCTGGATTTTCCAGAAGGAATCAGACTCAGGTGTACAGTGTTCTCCAAACTAAGAAGAAATCTTATTAAACTCTGAATGGTTTCCTTGAAATACCTCTTTCTTAATTTAAAAGGAAGAAAGAAGCAGACCCCACCCTTCCCATGCTTAGGGTAACACTCAAAGAATCCCAAATGTTCTCCCAGTAAATTTTGTTAGAAGACACTACATCTCAAAATTGCAAAGAAAGCAAAACTTAGTGTGTGTATATATATATATATTTATTTATATTTATTATATTTATATATATATATATATATCTGAATAGAGTAAAGAAGGACTAAAATGAAGCATATATCTATAAAATGTACACAGCTCATGAACCAAAAATGAGATGTAATATATGTTGGCTGAGTGAATTTAAATAAAGAAAATATAGCACATATACATTGTTCGTGCACTCATTTTCAAAATTCATTCATTCTAGAACAAGTAATTGTAAGTAATGATGATTATGTAAATGACACTCAAGTGATACAATTTCATGAGATACATCTTCCCAAGAAGGTAATAAACTTTGAAGAGCAAAAAAAAAAATCTTAAAAAAGGAAAAAAGAAATTTTGTTCTCTTATCTTCAAGGCTGACTTTAAGTTATGCTTATTCCAAAAGAGGGTTTTAACAGATGTGCAAGTGGATTTCAATACCACTTCTAAGTTGTGTATATCGTGACCTCTCATTTCACTTTGGAGTATGGTATTTATTACCGTGGTGCTTAACCCAGAAGTTTACATTAAAATACACACTTCAGGAGCATCTGGGTGGCTCAGTGGGTTAAGCCTCTGCCTTCGGCCCAAGTCATGATCTCAGGGTCCTGGGATCGAGTCCCACTTCGGGCTCTCTGCTCAGCAGGGAGCCCGCTTCCTCACCTCCACCCCCCACCCCGCCTCTCCTGCCTCCTTGTGATCTCTCTCAAATAAATAAAATCTTAAAAAAAAAACACACTTCAAAGATAGTTGTTCTTTGCCAAATGAAAGAACTGAAGTTCAAAACAGTTAAGTGACTTGTCTAAGGTCATACATGATAAAGTGTCTAAGGTGGGATTCAAATCTAGCCACTTTGACTACAGAACCCAGACATTTCTCTATCAGACTATCCATTATGAACAAATGAACAAAGCTAATAGGTGTGGTATACTGCCAGCCTTGAAGGGCTTCAACTGAGCCTGATGCTTCCCATATTCCAGTAAAAAGAACAAGAATGGGCCTGATAACGATCATACTATGGACACAGAATACATGCTAACAAGAAATAGGCATGCTGTAGCAATTCAGGAGAAGGCAGTATCAAACTTTACTGGGCAAGATGCACTTCCAGAAGGTTTTTCCAAGGTGATGGCTTCTCAGATGGGTTTGAGAAGTTTTTAATTTCAATAGTTGTAAATGGGGAATGAATGTACTACTCTAGGAGGGGATGTAGTAGAAACAGAAGAGAATCTATGAGGCCAAATCTATCCATCTTAGTAGCTCATCAGATATTGTATATAAATAGAAAGAAGAAAGGCCAACTGATAGTAAGGATTTAAGAACTTCAAACTCAAAACAAAGAAAAAAAAAAAAAACCAACAAACACAAAGGAGAGATTGTTACCAGAAAGAGGACCAAAAAAACTTGATTGTGATTTGGAACCAAAGCGAAAGGGAATGACAAGAGTCTACAGTATCAGGTATATATGTGAAAAAATTAGATTCAGAGAGTCCACCCTGCTGGTGGACTTCAAAAATGTGTCATGGGCCCAAAGAGCATCTTTTAAGAGATGGAACTCTGCTCTGTAAAATGGAGAAATAGGTTAATTAGGCTTTTCTATTATCTTAATATAATTAATATGTATCCATTATTAGTTTTTCAGAGAAAGCAAAAAATGGTAACAGGTCCAAAACAATCATTGTGGTTTCTGGTAAGTCATTATCATCTCCGGGCTCTTTGTTACAATATTTGGCAAGTACACAAGACCCTGTTTAGCTTCTTGGTTTCTGGTTGCCTGAAGGTTATGGACAACCATGGCCCTTTACATGTGGCTACAGGAGAAACCCCCGAAAGAGGCAGTTGAGAATGGTCTGTCCTACCTGCGGATAATGCGGAACAGACTGAGAAAAAGCTAGGAGCAGTAACATATATATTTAACATTTAAATTTTCACACATTACTGATTTCCAGTATCACTCACAAATGAAAATATATAGTTAGAAATCATAAGGTCTTTGAGCTTTCATATATCTTTCTGTATTAATCACTTGAGGTGTGCTCCTATGTTTTTGTTTTATTCTTCTTCCGAAATACTGAACAGGGATTTATTCCTTAAAGTGCTTGAGTCATTTGAGTTTGTCAAATGGTAGAAAGATCTCTGCATCACCATGGACACAACAAAATGGCAAGTGTGGCTTGGCTGTGTTTTAAGATTCATGTAAGGGTCCCTAGTTCCAGAAATAAAATGATGTCTGTGGTGCTCAGTAGTCAGCTCCAAATTTAACTGTTCAAATGGGAGAAGCTACCATTTCCCAAGTTAAGAGGAAATCTCAGCATGTTTACAATTCTTTTGAAGGATAAAAGTAGAAACTTGGGGGATTTTCATGTGATTGTTGGCCTGTTTATTTTTTCTTTTGGTAGTCAGTGACATCTGTCTAGTACCTCAAACTGGGTATATGAGAACACCAAGATCACATGGAGTAATAGCTGAACCGAAGGCTGACAGATCCCTACCCTCCCTCTGCCACATCAAAGAGATGGAATGGAGAGAACAAAACCCAGCCATCAGAGAATACAAGTTCCAATTCCTTATCTGCAAAGGTAAGAATGATGATTTTTATTCTGCCTATTTCCTGAGGCTGTTCTGGAAGTAAAAAAGTTGACAGAAGACACAAATCTGCAATAAAGAGAAGAATTGTACCTGCCCCCCAATTCTTTTCACTTATCCATTCAACAAATATTTACAGACTATACACTGGTGTCACGCACTATCCTATGCTCTGCGTGCGCACCGATGGGAAAAGAGAAACTGCCCCTTTCTTAGAGATCTGTCCATCTCCTGGTCTATCTACATGAGTTGTCAGTACTGGTGTGCTGTCAAGCACAGCCAGCATTCGAACCTAAGAATCCAACATCCAGATATGTGTATATGCATATATACATGTGTACGTGTATTTGAAGCTCTAACACACATGTGTATGTATGTACATATGTGTGTGTGTGTGTGTGTAAGTGTATGTGTTTTTTCAAGCACTGATCAGGGGTTATTCACTTGGGAAGTAAGACTAGAAATGGAGTCAGGTAGACCAGTATCTGTACGCAGGTTGTATCACCTACCAGTGGTTACCAGGAAACTTCACTCCATTTCTCCTATTCTTAGGAGCCTTTCTAGGTGTAATAATGGTAATACTTGTTCCATGGTAAAAAAAAAAAAAAAAAAAAAAAAATTTCCCTCTTAGAGTTGCTAAAATTTAAAGAATTAAGTCTTACTAAGCACTTCATGTAGCAGCTGGCACTCCTACCATCCTCTATAAATTATGGCTGAAAAATTTCACTTGGAGATGCTCTTTTTACCATACAGGTTCTGAAGAATAGATCAGATCCTCAGTCCTCCCCGTCTCTCAGTGAAGCTTGTCACTGAGGGCAAATTTGAGCAATTTCTAAATAATTCACGTGGCCAGAGGCAGGCCCAGATACAGGCACAGGTACTTGCTGCTGCCTGCCTGATTTTATTTCATTCCTATGCAGGATTCCCAAACCCTGACGCCCCCATCAATAACTCAAGGGCATGGGAAAGCTACGTCCCCTCGAAGTGACCCTGCCAGCTTCATGGGAGCATATGAACCCCACAGCAGCTGGAAGTAGAGGCAAAAGAGTCAAGCTCCACCTCAGGGAAAATCCTGAAGAAATGTGGCTGTTCCACTTCCAGAGGAACGAACACAGGAGCTTCCACAGCAGCTAACCTTCCACAGGCCCATCTCCAGAAACCGGAGTGAGAAAGAAATCTGGTCAGCCGCTCCCTTCCCCAGGAGCCTACCTAAGAGGCAGTGCACAGCACCCCTGTGTGGCATGAGAGCCAACAAATAGCCCTCCAGTCACCAAGGGCCTTCAGGCTGGTGTGCAACCTCCCACCTCAGAGGACCAATTAGGAAAGGCCCCGGGTCTGGTTCAGGAAGGCTCGCTAAAGCAAGTCTGCCAGTGTCAAGAGCTGCTTCCTCAGGGTATCACTGTGCATGCTGCACTCTGTCAGCTCCTGCTAGTTGAAAGTAATTGAAGCAGGTGCCACATTAATATTTATCACTCCTCCTTTAAAGAGCATTTGATCTGAGTGTGTGAAATGCCACACGCAGAAACTTTCCCATGAGCTCATTCTCCAGTGTCCTACTTCTCAGTGACACGCTCCACCTAAAATTTGGAGGCTAGAATTTCCAGTTAATTAGCTGAGGACTTGCCAATTGTGAACTACCACGATGCATTGATCAAATACCCTTTTCTTGTAGATCTATTTGCAGTTCTTTTCTGCAGAATCTCATCAATGATACTACCTTCCGGGTGAAAGGGTATTCCTTTCATAGGATTACTGTTACTGAGTACTACAAACATAGGAATTTATTATCTCAATGTTCTGGAAGACTGAAGTCCAAAAGCAAGGGGTCTCCAGGGTTGGTTCCTTCTGGGGAAGAGGTGTTTCATGCCTCCACCCTAGCTTCTGGTGCTTGCCAGCAATCCTTGGTGCTCTGGGGCTTATAGCACCCTAAATCCAATCTCGGCCTCCATTTGCACATGGCCTTCTTTCCACTAGGGCTCTTTTGTGTCTTGGTATCGCCCAATTTTTCTCTATATAAGGACACCAGTTGTTGGATTTGGGAGCCACCTAAATCCAATATAGCCTCCTCTTTATTGTATCACATCTTCAAAGACTCTGTTTCCAAATAAAGTCACCTTCACAGGTATTGGGAGATAGAACTTCAACATACCACCTTGCAGAACACAGTTCAAAACCCCCTAGGGTAGAAGGAAAGAAGATTGGCCAGAGCTCTGTTTGATACTCAGAAAAGTTACTTTGGAAGGTCTCCTGGTCTTACATACAGTAAGTATGTAGGAGAGCTAGCATCAGAATTCTGGGTCAAGAATGCATACTCAGTGACCACAGAAGGTCCTAAGATAATGACACAGTAAATTCTCATTATTCATGGTAGTTAATGTTTTATCAGATAGTTAAAAACACAGACCCAGCAAATATTAAACCACTACTCCAAGGAGAAATACAGGATTAGCTTCTTGTGAGCTCCTAGTTAAACCATTTTTATCCACTATATGCAACCTTGTTCTGTTTGTGTCTTTGTTTAATGAAACTTTATTTCATATGTATTGCTAATTCACTAACACTGAACCCACAGGCTTTTCTAACACATGGCATTTTCTCAATAAGTCATATCACAGCCTTCTTGAAATGAGGAACACAAGACAACACTGTACTCGGGGTTCATTTTATTTTTTAAGATTGAGAGAGAGAAAAAAAAAACACAAGCAGCAGGGAAGGAAGAGAGAGAGGGAGAAGCAGACCCCCGCTGAGCAGGGAGCTTAAGTGGGGCTTGATCCCAGAATCCTGACATTGTGACCTGAGCCAAAGACACTTAACTGAGTCACCCACATGCCCCTGGGGTCTATTTTAAACAGCAACATAACCAGTGAAAAGTGCAAAAATATGGGAGAAAACAGCACTATACTCAAAAAGGACCTGTGTATAGGATGAGAGCTAAAACAACTTTTCTCACTTTTTTGTGTAAGAAATTATTTTTTAAATAACAAATACATATTTTGAATTACAGTGTGATTGGTTTATTAATGTTACTTTTTAAAAGATTCATTCATTTATTTGTTTGGCTATTTATTTGAGAGAGAGCATGCATGTGAAGGGGAAGGGGAATAAAGAGAGAAAGACTCTCCAGCAGACTTCCCATTGCGGGCAGAGCCAGACACAGGGTTTGATTTCATGACCCTGAGATCATGACCTGAACCAAAATCAAGAGTCAGATGCTTAACCCACTGAAGCACCCAGACACCCCCATTAAAGTTACTTGAAATTAAATAATACTATCTTAAAATGTTCTCAGTTTTCAATTACAAAGTGGTTAATGTCAATAGATTTAAACCCCATGAACAGAAGATCTTTAGGGTTCTCAGTAACTGGGGACCTGAGGCAAAAATATTACGAACCACTGACACAGGGAAAATAGTGATCCTTGAGAAGCAACTGCACTCCCCAATACCAGGTTCTTCTTTCAAAAAAATGGAAGTAATAATCCTAAATACTCACAGGGTCACTAGAAGGAGAAAGTGTGCTGAGGTATGTGGAGGCACTCTGTACCCTCCCACAGCACTCACAAAGGTTACTTCCTTACTACTCCTGACAATAAAAATTTCGACTAAAATTTCATTAACTATGTCAGTAATAACTACCTTCTTGTCATAAAAATAAAAAAGTGGATTTAAATCATCAAGTGAAACATTTTTATCTCATCTCAGAGGCAGGTTCATTTTTGGGGTTTTCATTACTTTTTTTTTTAAGTCTTTAAACTTCAGAAATTTCAATCACAGGTAAGAAGATTTGCAACAATCTGGAAGCAATGAGTACTAGTGTGGCAAACTACACCACCAAGGTAAGACACTCTGACCACCCACTTCCTGTGGACAGGAGCAAATAATGTTAGTGTGGCAAACAACATGAGCAACTTTCTCATCTAATGCCTCACCTAAAGCAAGAATCTCTTCTAAAAATCTGACCATTTCTCCAGTCTCTACTTAAATACTTCCAGAAGTTGGAGATTTACCCCCTCATAAGGCAGTTCGTGTATTACCCTTTTTTTTCATTATGCCTATCTGATTATTTAAAAAGGCAAAGGATCTTCTTCTTGAGCTTCAACAAGTTCCCTAGGGGGGTTGCTGCTACTGGTCAGACACCACACTTTGAGAACTACGGATCTAGGAGTCTAACCACAGTTCCTCACACAACTTCTGTGGTGGCAAGTTCTGAGCTGCACCCAGCTGACTTCCAACAGTGTACATTGACAGTTTTGAGACAGTCTACATGGTGAACTCTCAATACCACTTCTTAATAGGAGAGCAGTGGTGTGAATAATCCACTACCATGGATAATCCAAAAGCCATTTCGGCTTGCTATTGGAAGGTGTTCAAGTTGGATTTTAATTTTTCAGGAGCACTGGATTTGCCTTCTAACAGGTTTTTCTGAGGCTAATGTTAGAACTGAGTGACTGTTTCCTGGGTAAACATATGCTTTCCCCAGAGGGGAGGCAAGCCAGCTATCCCAGCATGCCCGCCATGGAGACAAAACCGGCATCCGTGATTCACAAAGCAGACTACCTCTGTAGGGCTCAACAGAGCTGATTCCACCCAGAACACTTTTAAAAATTGTAGTTACTAAGAATACATATGAGAGAGGCGCCTGGGTGGCTCAGTCGTTGAGCGTCTGCCTTCGGCTCGGGTCATGATCCTAGGGTCCTGGGATCGAGCCCCGCATCAGGCTCCCTACTCAGTAGGAGGCCTGCTTCTCCCCCTCCCACTCCCCCTGCTTGTATTCCCTCTCTTACTGTGTCTCTGTCAAATAAATAAAATCTTAAAAAAAAAAAAAAGAATATGTACGAGAGTTGGGAAGTTTGGGGGGAAACTCATCATTTGTTCTATACAGTCCCCAAAATAACTAAACTCGAGCAATTTATGGCATTCAAACTATTTCCTTTGTACCTTGTGTCCAACCCCTCAAGGGCCCAACAAAAACCATGAAAACGTGTGTGTGTGTGTGTAAGTGAGATTTTATGTTAGGGAGGTTATAAAAGAAAACCACCACCCAAAAGCTCATAAATCCCATCGTTTTAACTGATAACGTTCAAGCTTGTGGTTAGAGGTAACTGTCATCTATCAGAGTAGTATCTGGTAGTTTCCAGGAGTTGACTTGTGGATAGTCTGTATCACAACCAACTAAGAACTTACTGAATATAGATTCCTTCCCCTGTAACTCATCCCTCTGTACTGTCTCTATCTGCTCCCCTCTGACAACCTACTTTTCCTCTTCCATCTCAGGGTCTCAATTTATGCACAGAATCCATCAGTTACTCCTAAACCAACATGTGGTTATTTGGGGGAAAAGGGTTATACAAAGGCTCTGTAAATAAATCTTATTCTCACAGAAATGCAAAATAATGCCAGTAGGGAGGGAAACATTAACATTACCTACCAATTTTTTTTAGTTCTTGTCAGAAATCAGATACTGCGTTAAATGTCACACACAATAATTACTGTACTTAATCCTCACAGAATGAGACCAAGTAGGTCCCTTCTGTGGCCTCATGTCCCAGGCAAGAATACTGTGTGTCCCCAGATCACACAGACAGTGGCACATCTATCGTTAGAATCCCCTCTGCCGGACTTTCAGCCACTGTGCAATATCAACCGCCAAGTAAACATATACCAATTACTATCTCCTTAAGAAAAAGGTCTCCTCAAACCATAAGTGACTCTTAATCTCTCAAAACAAACTGAGGGTTGATGGGGGGAGGGGGTTGGGAGAGGGGGGTGGGGTTATGGATATTGGGGAGGGTATGTGCTATGGTGAGTGCTGTGAAGTGTGTAAACCTGGTGATTCGCAGACCTGTACCCCTGGGGATAAAAATATATGTTTATAAAGCTGTAAAAAAAAAAAAAAGAAAAAAGAAAGGATGAATACCCAAGTTTTGTAGCAACATGGACGGGACTGGAAGAGATTATGCTGAGTGAAATAAGTCAAGCAGAGAGAGTCAATTATCATATGGTTTCACTTATTTGTGGAGCATAACAAATAGCATGGAGGACAAGGGAAGATGGAGAGGAGAAGGCATTTGGGGGAAATTGGAAGGGGAGGTGAACCATGAGAGACTATGGACTCTGAAAAACGATCTGAGAATTTTGAAGGGGTGGGGGGTGGGAGGTTGGGGGCACCAGGTGGTGGGTATTGTAGAGGGCACGGATTGCATGGAGCACTGGGTGTGGTGCAAAAATAATGAATACTGTTATGCTGAAAAAATAAAAAATTAATTAAAAAAAAAAAAAGAAAAAGGTCTCCTTGCAAATTACCCTTTGCACGAAACATCGGTTATGTGTTACTTACATATTAAGTAACTTACATAGTAAGATCTTCTGGCCACTGGTGCCAGCCACAGCTAACTGCAACCAACTGGACTTCACTGGCCACAGATAGTTCTAGAGCTTTCCATTACACCTGTGCTCTGCATACTGCTCCTCTCTGCCCTCAGGTCTTTCTCTTGGAAGTGGAGGTAATGGATACTGCTGGCAAGTAGGAAGGCATTAATGCCCCACAGGGGAAACCTTGGGACACTGGAAATCTTGGGGGAGCAAAGTAATGTCTTCCTCCTTCCCTCGCCGGAACTGTCCGGAGATATTCCTGAGATGGAACAATCAATCCCACTTGATACTAAGTGGGATTGCTCACTTGGTAACTGCTCACTTGGGAATATGGTTTATATTGTTCATTTGTCCTTGTTCCTTCCCAGCCTCATACCCCTTTCTCCTTCAGTGAACGTCTCTGGGACTTGTATCCATTTCACGGCTTGGCCTTCTAGAAACTCTGGCTAGGACAATTGGCAGCTTAACAGCTCCAGAGTACATGCAAGTAACAGAGATGACTTCAGCCCTTGCAAGGGGTGGAGCAAAATAAGAAAGAAAACTGGGAAACCACCTAACTATGAGACAGTTTTAAAGGAGACAATACACAATTTCTGGAAAAAGCCTTCCCCTGCTCTCAGCCATACAATACTAGCTTTGCAAGCAAGAAAAGACACAATGGCAAGTAAACAAATAATGCATGGTTAGTCTTGTCTTTTCTTGCTCTTGGTCTGCTGCCAGTACAGACAGAACTCACTGCTCTGGGAATCCAGTCTACTGAGGCCAGGCCTTGTTCAAGAACCTCCCTGTGAAAGGAGAAAAATGAACCTCCTGGAACCGACATCAGAAACTGGAATGTTGCTTTTAGGCCCTACTTCAGAGGAATTAAAAAAACCATTGTGATTTCCCCAGAAATGACCCAGTCTGGGGAAGGTGTGGCTGCAAGCCAGATCGAGAGCTGAGCAGGTGTCCCTCAGAAGACAGGCTCCCAGCACCTTCTCCAGGCGAACATAATTAACATGTGTTTCCTTTCTCCTCTATTCTGGGAAGATCTGTCCAAAGGACCCAGGAAAACAGAAAATAAAAAGGAACTGAGTTAGAAATCCTTAGAAAGCATGTATCTATATATCCCGAATGAAATACAGAGCTAAAACATGTGTCTAAATAATACAAACCCCAAATATGTTGACCTTCAGTGAATTTTCCGATATGAAAACACTAGGCAGCTGTGGTCTTTGTTGCATGCTCCCATACTTCATGCATTGACAGCATATGAAGATTTGCCAGAGCTCTCCAGGATCACGAGGACCTAAATGCTGTCTCAGGAGCAGATACAAGAGCAGTTGCTAATATGATGGTACTACAATCATGCCACAGGTAGAGTATGCAAACCTGTGTGTCTGTGTGTGTGGCTATGTTCACGTGTGTGCCTGTCCAAACTCAGTACTTATTTTCTAAGTGGATGAGTAATATGTTTAAGAGTGGATAGTGCATTATTAGGATATAAAGATTCAGGAAATATATATGAACTTTTTTTTTTTTAAGATTTTATTTATTTATTTGACAGAGAGAAATCACAAGTAGGCAGAGAGGCAGGCAGAGAGAGAGGAGGAAGCAGGCTCCCTGCTGAGCAGAAAGCCCGATGTGGGGCTTGAACCCAGGACCTGGAATCATGACCTGAGCCGAAGGCAGCGGCTTAACCCACTGAGCCACCCAGGCGCCCCTATATGAACTTTTGATAACATGGAAAGTCTTATGCTGGCATTCCCTTAGAGACCCAAGATTAAATGAAATCATAGTGATGGGAGATTATGGGGGTTGGCACTGTTACACCAATGGCTACTAACGTTTACGGTGGTATTTTATTTCTTTGCGTGTGTTATCTCTTGATTCTCATAACAACCCCATGAGGTAGATAAAGTCAGTTCCATTTTACTGATGAGTCAAGACTATTTAAGGATATCACATAAGAGAAAAGCAAGAGGGACAAAGAGTGGACAGCCAAGGGTTGGGACTTGGCATCATTTGAATTCTTGGGTCCACTTGTTCTCCACACTTGGTTGCTTACCTGCCTTTCTTTGTGATGGGTCTTACTCAACCCTTCCCAGAATTCTGTGAGTTAACAGATTCTCTTCTTGGACCAAACTTAAGTTTGTTTCGCTCATGCGTGATGCAAACTAACTCAGCCTATTACAATAGCCAATGAGAACACAGACCAAAAAGCCACTTTATTTTTTTTTTAAGATTTTATTTATTTATTTGACAGAGAGATCACAAGCAGGCAGAGAGGCAGGCAGAGAGAGAGGAGGAAGCAGGCTCCCTGCTGAGCAGAGACCCCAATGCGGGGCTCGATCCCAGGACTCTGAGATCATGACCTGAGCCGAAGGCAGCGGCTCAACCCACTGAGCCACCCAGGCGCCCCCAAAAAGCCACTTTAAAAGCATCAAGTCATCTATGAAAGCACACGCTTCTTTTACTGGGACTCCCCTTTATGACCAACGTGGACCCTCACTCACTGACTCTCCGGGTCCCGGCTTCACCCATCAGGGACAGCCCACGTGCCTCACCCGTGAGAATGCGTGTCATCTTGCAACCACAGGACAGCGCTCCCTGCTCCCCCACAAACCAGCTCCAGCTGTATTTTCAGGGCCGTTACTTTGGGCTGAGCCAAGAGGTCTGCTTTCATTCTAGGGAGACGTACCAAGGGCTGGCATCCTGCCATCTCTTTTCTGACAACTTTCTGGAAGGCCCAGGCATCCATTTGGAAAGAGGAGGTTTCTCTTCTATCCTTCCAAAATGAGGAAGGCCAAGACAGGAGAGGTCTGTGGTTAGGGAAGGGGTTATCTTGTATCAAGATCCCAAGATCTAAGCTCAAAATAAGGATTAAGAAACTCAAGATTTGGGGTGCCTGGGTGGCTCAGTGGGTAAAGTCTCTGCCTTTGGCTCAGGTCATGATCCCAGTGTCCTGGGATCGAGCCCTGTGTCAGGCTCTCTGCTCAGTGGGGAGCCTGCTTCCTCCTCTCTCTCTGCCTGCCTGCCTGCCTGCTTGTGATCTCTGTCTGCCAAATAAATAAATAAAATCTTTAAAAAAAAAAAAAAAAAAGAAACTCAAGTTTTATGGAGGGAGGGCTTTATTAGACATCTCATCGATTCCTGTAGGTCAGGGCCCTTGGATGCCATTCCAACTTTGCTGCTCACTTTACAGCACAATTAATGAATAAAATATTTAAGTCCACTTTGCTTCTGATGATTAAGTGCTGCTCTCTGGCCTCTAATCATCTAAAATAGTATTATCACCAATGTCACCCGGAATCCCAATTCTGTACCAACATGTCCAACTGTCAGTTCTGGCCTACACTGACAGCCCCCACTGAGCTTCTCAAGAACTCTGCAATGCTGGTACTCTCCTCCCCACTATGTTAGTTATCCCCTTAGTAAATTGAGTGTGCTCAGGGCCCTCAGGAGACAGAGCAAACTGGTGGGTTTTCTGTTCTCTTACAGTAG
This sequence comes from Lutra lutra, assembly GCF_902655055.1. Lineage (NCBI taxonomy): Eukaryota > Metazoa > Chordata > Mammalia > Carnivora > Mustelidae > Lutra > Lutra lutra. The sequence goes on along the minus strand of NC_062282.1, from coordinate 82,891,046 downwards.
ACCCATTCTAGTGTGCCCCCCATCTGAGCCTTCTGGTGCCTTCCTCCATTGTCAGTCGTGGAAGTTCTGCCATATCTTTGTCACTTAATGTGGGACCAATTTATTTGAGTTTCTAAGGCTAGGCCCAGCTTCCAGAGTCCTATCCCAGTGTCTATCAGGTGCCCTAGGCAAGTGTCCCCTATCAACAAGCTCTCCTTATTCAATTCATTATGCTCCCCACCTCGATTCTGCCCCCTCAAACTCCAACTCTGTACTTCTAGTTAATGCATGGTACTCAAGTCATGTGGACCCTTTGGCATGTAATTCCTAGGACACCTCAGAGCAGATCTTCCTGCTGTCTGTCCCTCATTACTGGTCTGGTAAACCAAGAGAGGAAGAGCAGGGAGCAGATTCTGAAGACTAACACTATCTTATGAAGCACCTGCTTCATTTGAGATTTCTCTATAGCATCAAGCAAAAGGTATGAGGTAGATGGATGGGATAGGCTCTATCTTGCAACAAGGGGAAGAGACACCTCTGCAGGCTCAGAGGGGTCAGGCACAACTGCAAGTTCAAGTTGCTCCAGTATGCCTACGCATTATCTTCACCCCCACTCCAAGACCACACATTACTGGCTGTGATTAGACATAAGAGACTTATACAGGCTTGGAATCTGCTTTCTCCAAAGTTTTGCCAATCTCCCAGTTATCATATCTGGTTATGTCCTCCCACAGCAGGTGATAAGGTTCTCTTTAAAAGCTCCACAGGAGGCCCTTTGACCCTCATGCTTAATTGAATTTAATTATTGATTATCCTGAGCTGGTCTTCTCTTCAAAATATCAATGGTGGACAGCACAACATCATTATTAATCAGTATTTTCCTAGGTCCTTCAAATGCTTTGGATTAGTGCCCGAGTTGGAGTATCCCTTCCACTTGTATCCTCTATGGGTTTGCTGCAGGCCACAGTCACAGCTTAGCATATGCACTCCAACTTCAAGCTAGCAGTTGCTGCTGAGTCTGTCTGCCATTAGTCACAGTGTCTTCATGACCAACTGATGGCAAGAGATCCTCCTTCAAAACTCCATCCTAGGGGCACCTGGGTGGCTCAGTGGGTTGAGCCGCTGCCTTCGGCTCGGGTCATGATCTCAGGGTCCTGGGATCGAGCCCCGCATCGGGCTCTCTGCTCAGCAGGGAGCCTGCTTCCTCCTCTCTCTCTGCCTGCCTCTCTGCCTGCTTGTGATCTCTCTCTCTGTCAAATAAATAAATAAAATCTAAAAATAATAATAATAATAATAATAATAAAAAAAAAAACCTCCATCCTAGCAGGCTGATTCCTAAGACCACTTCTGGTACCCAAACTCATGGGCAGGTTCCTTGCCAGCACAAACTGAGAAAGAAACTCAAGGGCTATATGAAGAAGTACCCTCTGAGTTTTCTTCTTTCTGGGATCACATGCTTATGTAGCACTGCTTCTCTATGGGTATCAACTCAATTGTCCCTTCCTCCACCATTCTCTCTCTTTCAATGCAAATTTCCCATACTCCTGTGTGTACGCAGCCAAGAATGACAGTCAAAAATCATTTTAAATCGCTCTTCAAATAACCAGCAGTTATTATGTAGCATGATTTTTAATTCCAAATTCCAGGCAAAACAAAACAAAAACAACTTTGTATCTAGCCAAGGTCAAAGCTCATCAGCTTGGCCACAGTGGCTAAGAGGATAATGTGACATAGAGAAGACTTGACTCTTTGAGCCTATTCTTACAGCAGGAACTCTGCAGAACTTGGGGAAGAGAATAAAAGGGGAAGCAGGTACTGCAAACTTTTCTATTAGACATCACTTGTCTTTTTTTTTTTTAATGATTTTATTTATTTATTTATTTATTTATTTTTTGACAGAGAGAGAGAGAGAGAGAGAGAGGGAGGGAGAGTGCGCACAACCAGGCAGAAATGCAGGCAGAGGAGAGGGGAAAGCAGGCTCCCCACTGAACAGAGCCCGATGTGGGGTTCAATCCCAGGATCCCGAGACCACAACCCGAGCCGAGGGCAGAGGCTCAACCCACTGAGCCACCCAGGTGCCCCTAGACCTTGCTTGTCCTGACAGAGCTCAACCAACTTAATGACATGGGTATGACTAATTTAAAGAATGAAATATACCATTTGTTTTCTGACAAATTATTTCTGTTTTCAGTAAAACATGAGAAAAGCACAAGCTTGTTTCAAGACCAAGAGAATGGAAGTTCCACGAGAGTAGGAATTTTATCTACTTTGTTCAGTGATATATTGTCAACGCTTAGAAAACTATCCACATCCTAGCGAGTTTTCAGTCCATTTCTTAAGTGAATGAGTTAAGATATGTCTGACATTATAAAGATCTCTTTTCAAGTCCCAAGTCCATGCATTGGATTCTGGCTGTTTTCTTGTGTATAAAATGAGGGACAATAACAACACTGACTTTACAGGGTTCTTTTGAAGGTCAAGTGAATATTGACGCCGTCATGAATCCCAGTTCCAAGAGCACAAGAAGTGCTCAGTAAATGAGAATGATTATTCAGAGGGTCATGCCAGGACAGACTGCAATGCAAACAAGCCAGAGAATGCAGAGTAAGTAACACTTTCCCAAGAGAAAGATGCATTTTCCTTTTTGGGTGAATTGAGATAAAAATACAGATAAGCAATTAGAGCAGAACCAAAGGCAGTCATCCCTGTTAAAGCAGATCCTTTCAATTGGTCACAGAAGAAAAAATAACTAGCAACAACTGCAGTCTCAACCCCAAAGTCGCTAGCATACCCTGATGGTGCTGCCTCTGGAGAACAAGTGTCCTTCACCCTCCCTTCTCCACAGAGACTTTTACACGTTCCCGTAGGAGTCACCTGAGCAAAGTGAAATATACTACAGATGCCATGTCTACACTGCAGAGACAGAGACCTTCCATATACAGGAAGCAGTCTAATTCTGAGCTAACTGCTTCTGGAATGAAGGCTGTGTCTAACTCTTTCCACCTGCTTTTTTTTTTTTTCTTTTCTCCCCACCCCTTGCAAACAGCACAGATGGGGAAGAGAGAAGCAGACGATTCAAACTGGTACATTACGTGGGCACCAACAAGTTGGGGAAAAAACATCTTTGCATGGTGAGAAAAATTCCACTCCTTTCTTGGACAATTTCTAAAGTATTGGAAACCATGGCAACTAATATAAATGTAGCCAGTGCATTGTACATTCTCAGTCTGAAACAATAAAAAAAACAATCTGTTAAAAAAAATTAAAAATAAACATAATTTTGGGGCACCTGGGTGGCTCAGTGGGTTAAGCCGCTGCCTTCGGCTCAGGTCATGATCTCGGAGTCCTGGGATCGAGTCCCGCATCGGGCTCTCTGCTCAGCAGGGAGCCTGCTTCCTCCTGTCTCTCTGCCTGCCTCTCTGCCTGCTTGTGATCTCTCTCTGTCAAATAAATAAATAAAATCTTTAAAAATAAATAAATAAATAAATAAAAATAAACATAATTTAGACAACAAACTCCAATAAACTTCTTATTCCTTTTGATGAAAACTTTTGAAAATTAGACATTTTGAAAGAGAAAAAGCTATTTAGATTAAGTTCCTCTAAATATATACACACATGTATTAATACATATGTGTATATATATTGCTACATATATATTACATATGCGTTACATAGTATCCATACATATTATGTAGTACACAGTAATGTCTGTTTATAATATAGTATATAGCAATGCATAGGTATTATACATTTAATTGCATTATGCTTTATACACTGTATTGTATTATATATTACATATTACCTATGCATGTGTATATATTCTGTATGTCCCTCAAGGCTCAGTATGTTCATGGAACACAGTAATGAATAATTGCAATTCTAAATTAATCAATGTAAGTGTGCTAATACATATAATATGCAATTAGTGTCATTTAACAATATCATTTTAGGAAAAAACTTGGCACTGGGAACACAGAGACAGACCAACATGATCCCTGCTCTGGGGCATATAGGCTAGTAGGCAAACCAAGACATTAGTCCCATAACCAACTAAATGAATATGCAATTAAAAACAGCTCTAGAGCTCATTTGAGGGGTAACAGTCACATGAGTAACTATCACAAAGGAACTAATTGAGATGGGTGAACAGGAAAGCTGTATAGAAAAATAAGGTAAGCTTTGGGCAGCATGAAAAACCTTCTGGGTACGGTTCTGCAAATAAGTGTAAAATACCACATGGTGCTGAAAAAGAGTCTATTAGTAGAAGACTGAGGAGAGAGACTGATCCCTGGCTGGCTCTCATTAGACATAATAAGCAGAGGGATCAATTATTTCTATTAGAGGAGGGAGAAAAGTTAAACCAGGTTACACCATGGAAAACTCTATTTAAAAGCTTGGCAAACATGGGGCGCCTGGGTGGCTCAGTGGGTTAAGCCGCTGCCTTCGGCTCAGGTCATGATCCCAGGTCCTGGGTTCAAGCCCCACATCCGGCTTTCTGCTCAGCAGGGAGTCTGCTTCCTCCTCTCTCTCTGCCTGCCTCTCTGCCTGCCTACTTGTGATTTCTCTCTGTCAAATAAATAAATAAAAAATCTTAAAAAAAAAAAAAAAAGCTTGGCAAACAGCAGAATCATGGCGATGGAACAAGTCACTTATGGAATCAACTTCTCTGGGGAAGTCAGAGGGGGTGAAAGGAAGGAAAAGTTACTTGGGGGATTTAAAAAAAAAATCCTCTTAACAAAAAAAAATGAATTTTTTCTCAGTATCATGAAAGCCATTTCATGAAACACTGCTCCAAAATGTCATGCAGACCCATGAGCCAATTAATTACAATGTTCTGCCATCTTCCTCTTTTCCTTATCTTGATTTTAGATTTCAAAGCCCAAAACAAACATTCATCAAAACTCCTCTCACAAGGGGGCACTACTAATTGCATTCTTGAAACACTAAATGCAACACATAATTTGTGTGCATCATTCAATTTAGTTGATGGTTGGTCCAGAAAGACAGCCCATATATTTGCATTCTGACTTTTATGTATTAACTAAGACCAGGCTCCCTGCCCTACATTGGGAACTAAAACCTTAAAGCTGGCTTAAGAAATCAAATAAAAACAGCAACTAAAGCATACACTTGAGAAATTATCTTCAGATTATGTTTAGTTTTTCACATCCTGAAACGGCCTGTTTCCTACCTTTAATAAGTTTGAGTTTGCTGCGCTCAGCATAATTGGTCGCAGCTGCCTGGATTTTCTGCCAGGGTGTGAGAAAAAATGGAGTTATTATTAGAGCTTGGTATAGCAACCTGCCTGGCCAATGTAAATTTTAAGATTCAATTGTTTATTGGTTGTGAATTTTCCAGTATAAGGGCACCTAGGAGGTTTCTTCACTAATAGAGGAGTCTAGAGAAATCAGCTGAAATCAGAAAACTGGTTGACCCATCCATAATGTCAGAGTCAACAATAGAGACATCAGACCACACAGAATGGGGCTGCCCTCAAAATGAATAACGATAGCCAGCAATTTCCAGGACTTGCAAGTGAAGCTCATGATGTTTTCAATTAGAAGCTTTTGTAAAAGCGTTACTTGAATAGAGACGTATGTTTGAAATCACTCTTGGCGGAGATTCCCCCAGAAGCACACTCTGAATAAGGATTGGGATACAAGTGGTTTATTGGGGAGATGGAGAGAACATCAGCAGGAAAGAGAATACCATCCCAGAAAAAAGAAGAGAGCTAGTCCATGTGCATTATTTAGTGCACGACCACCATCAGCAAATGTAACTTAAACTCATGGGGAATCTTGCAGATTTTGTTGAAGATGCCTCAAAATTATCCTATCCAAAAAGCAAGAGATCTGGGGTATTTATACACCTACCTGAAGCAGCTCCCAGGGGAATTAATTCCTTGGCATTTGGGCCTTCTAGGAGTAGGAGCAGTGCCACCTTTAGTGACTTTGGTTAAAGCCCTAGGGCACAAGACATGCAGATGTTGGCAGACAAGGAATACACTGCAAGGTTAGAAAGATGGCTGGGGGCACTCACAGAGACTGCCTCAGAACTCCTTCTGAGGATGGATATTCTAGCCAATGAAAACTGGAGAGGTACAATGTCAGCTCCACTAAATTAGTATTAACATTCAGGAGTACTGAGTTGATGGGGATTCTAAGAGGAGATGGAGGACGATTCTGTAACCCAGTAAAGATGTCTGCCAGCGGAAGGTAGAATGGACCACCCCCATGTAAGCCATGTGCATGCCATCCTTGCTCTGTGTGAGGTGTCAGCAAACTCTCCTGTAAGGAGATGGAGCAATATTTTAGGTAAATATAGGAGTCATCGCAGGTCACAGTATCATCTCTGTCACACACTCTTCTTGGTTTGTTGCTTGGTTTTTACTTTTTAAAAATGATTGTTAAAACAGTTTTAGCTTGCGGCCTATACAACAGGCTGATGCTGGCTGCTCATTATTTGCAAACAGATAAGTAACCCTCAACTACCTGTGTGAAGACCCCCTCTATGTCTCTTAAAAATTACATTTTAAATATAACCAGCAAGGTCTTAGACACTGCAAGTGCCACCAACCACCCTCCTGTCCCAGAGGTTCTTGACATGCTGGCTGAAATCCTCTTACCTAATTCAAATCCTTTAATTTATAGAAAAGTGAGGTCTAGAGAGAAAAAGGCCTTGTCCAACATCAAATGTTTCATGTGTCATCACTAAAAAAATGTTTAATGGGTGCTAAGGCCTTTATTAAACCAGAACACATAAAAGTGGGATAGTAAATCCAAATTCTATAATATAAGAAGTACAAATTTGAGACTTCTGGAGCTTAGAAGGAAGGATAAATAGAAGATGAAGAAATAAGGAAAGACTTAATGAATAAAGTCTCCAAAGAAAAACATCACTTTTATAGTAATTCCATAAATATGAACTGAGACCCTGAATTGTGTCAGGTAAACTGTGGATAAGGTCACAACATTCTAGAGTACAGGTACTAAAAAGATAAAAGTTTAAAAAAAAAAAAAGGAATCAACGTATCACATCTCTGGTTTAGGTATAGATTCATTAAATCTGGTAGAATGCCTTGCAAGTAGACCTCAATCATTTCTCAATGAATGAATAAATGAATGGTTCAAATAGCAATTTGGCTCAGAACACATCACAACTGCAATTACTCATACACATTAGCGATAAGGTCTTTTGATGTCTTATGTGTCCAGAATTCATGTATCTTTTTAGTGATGCCTAGAACCTGGAAGAGCAAACTGATAACCTCAGTCTATAGTAAGATATACAAAGAACAAAACCAAGAGAATGTATACTGGCTTCAGAAGAGAGCCTGAGCTAACAGCAGCCGTTCTTTAATTTCTGTAAGTCTAGCCTGTCCTCCACAGGGGTGGAGAGAGACTTAGAAAGTCAAGAAAGATAGCCAATGCACAGTTACATGGAGAATAAAACCTAAGTACAGCAGCAATAAGTCATACCCAGTTGCAAAATAATCAGGGAAGGAGTGACATGATTGCCAAGACTTCTTGGGCAGGAAGCCAAAAATAAACATGCAACCCAATGAGGTTAGCAGAATATCAACAAGAGATTCCATATTCCTGTGGCTTTCCTGGAAGCAAAGCGCTCTGCAACAGGCCAATCCTTTCAAACACTTTCATCAGCTTAACACACGCACCCTCTGGTATGGTGTGTGTAACGTATGACATTTGACTGGTTCAACCCAACAGCCCTGGAATAATACTACCAGAGACCAAGTGGCTTCAGGATATGGGTGTGTTTATTTAACTATGATTAAATCCCATTATTCTGGTTACTGTAGTGGCATAAAACAACTGTTCGTTATGCTCACAGATTCTGTGAACTGAGCATACAGAAGAAGATACAATATCTGGGGCATTAGCCAGCAACAGTAGAATAACTGGTAGTGATGCACACATCTAGGAAAGGAACCTTCTGAAGGTTTCTGCATTTATACATCTGCCAGCAGTGCTGACTCAACCTATAGAGCCAACAATCAGCTTGGACAATTAGCCAGAGGTGTCCATACAGATCTTTTCTGCAAGACTTGAGTTTCTTCAGTTTGGCATCCTTGAGTTAAAAGACTTTTCAGGAAAGTTCAGGGCTCCATTAACAGATGCTCCATGTAACAAAGTGAAACCTGCATGGCCATTTATAGCCCAGTCTTGGAAGCCATACAATATCACTTTCCAACTCCCCAGATTTAACGGGAGAGGATATAATGTCAGAATTTTCCACGAAAGAACTGTCAAATAATTTGTAATCGTGTTCTTAAACCACCACACTATTATTGCCTCATCTGTATAAAATGGACTCAAATATTGAAAGATGGTAGAACATAGTGCCTAAATCAGTGCTGGGTTTCAATACCCACTCTACCACTTACTGGCTGTGGGTGTATTACGTCACTTTTGGCTGACGGTTTTCTCCACTATAGAGGAGAAGTAATAACGACCATACCTAATCATAAAGTGATTGCAAGGATGAAATGAGTTAATAAACTGATTAACATCTGAAGCAAAATATTGTCAGTATTACCATCTGAAAGAAGCCAATACTCAGTAAATGGTACGATTGATACGTATTGATTGATTTATCAAATACTAACCTAGCGGGCAATTCTGCTCACTGTGGCTGTGATGGTCCCTCGGTATACAAAGATAAATAATAGATCACTAATAGCGATGGGCTCATGTCCAAATTAGAGAGGGAACTCCAAAAAAAAAAAAAAAAAGACAGATATGTCTTATATGTGCACATCCAAGATAATATCGTACAAGGGAGAAACACTGATTGTGGGGCATCAGAGACCAGAATCTGACACTTCCTAGCTGTGTCATTTTCTCCATCCACTCAATCTCTCCAACCCTCATTTTTCCTTGGCTATTAAGTGACACTAGTACAACAGTGTCTCCCCATTTCAGAGTTATTGGAAAGACTGTGAAATACAATTGTAGAAGCACATCATAAACTCTTATGTGTCGTGCACAGGTGAGCTGCCATCACTGACCAGACAATAATGCTGAACCCGGCATGCTGCAGTTTAATCACCAAGCCATGAGTCTGGCAGGGGAGCTCCCAGACCCAGTGCCCAAACCAATTTCACATAAGAGAATCTCTACCATGACATTTTACAACCCATAATTCACTTTGTCTCTTGGTTGTGAAACTATGTTTTAAATAAATATTTCAACTACTCTGTCACATACCAGAGATTCAATCAAAATTACCAATTTGGATAATTTGCTAGCTCCAAGGGGACATTACAATGAACTATGTAACTCATTTGAAAGATGTCAAGCATCATTTTTCATTTTTGACCAGTCATAAGGGATAAGTAAATCTCAGAACATGGTTCCCTGGGAGTGATTAAAAATAAAAATATTGAGGTCACCTCTTTGTACTGCTTACATATTTATGACATTACTATCCTGGAGAAGAAAGGAATGGAACTTGAAAGGAACCTACTATTATCACACTATCAGGTATTTTGACATTGCAACATTTCTACAAGATATGTGACTATTAACAGAGCCTTCAGAATGTTTGCTTAAGGCAGAAATTGGCATTGGATAGGCTTGTCCGTATTGTTCCTTACAAGAAGTCAATGATGGAGAGGAAGTCCATCACTGCCTATGATGAAAAAGTACTATATGGGGTGGCTTTCAGTATGAAGAGGAGACCCAAGGTGAAGATGGTGCAGTTAAACGACGCCCAAAACACAAAAGACATTTTCAAAAACTGACAGAATTTTGTTACTGGGGAATGTGGGCAGAAAGAGAAAAGAGAATTCTAAAATCCTAAGCATCCAAAATAAGAGTTTGGGAGGTACTATCAGGTGGTTGAGGGAAATGTTGGGGCCTCAGGAAGAAGTGCTCAAAATGAAAGATCTACTAGATTCAAGAGTCATTACTAAATTTTCCAGAATGGATGAATTCATGAAAGAAGAAAATATGGAAAAGTTCATAGAAGCACCGGAAACCTTAGGGAGAAGGAAAAATCAGAAGAGCTAATAAAGCTGGAGAAGAATTAATCACAAGTATGGAGAAGCAGCAGGGTAAACCTAGACCTCCAGGCTGGAAAGGGTTTCTAGGATATGGAAAGATGACTCAGTTTCATGGGCTACTAAGAGATGGAAGATCATGAAGAAAGAGCTAAAGATTGCTAAATTAAGTTTCTTTCAGAAGAATTATTTTAGTAGGAAAAACTTGCAGGTTGAGGGATATGTGCATGGTAATGAAGAAGAAGCATCACACACACACTACCTTCTCAAAGGAAGGATTTAAGCAAATATTCCATCTTAAGGAGTAAAAAGGAGCAAATATTCCATCTTAAGGAGTAAAAAGTTACATTTCAAGAGAAGGAAAAGGTAACTGATAAATCAAAGCTCAAGAGAAAGATATATGTGGGAATTGATAGAGATGTCTTAGTTGGGAGAACAAATGAAAGATAGAAGTCCAAGTTGGGATGCAGAGCAAGGGAAGCTGGCAGAGGTCATAGTGGATTGTCTTAGTATTCTCAGTAGAGTATTCTGGGGTCTTAAAGGGATTAAGAAATATCTGGAATAAACACTATGGATACTATCATGGCTAGAGATTAACAAATGATTTCAGATTTTTGTGAAATATATTATGTGTGTAGCTTATGTTGTGCATATAGCACATAATAGAAAATATATTGTAATGCAATATGTAACATATAATATTGTATAGCATATATTACAGATAAGCACTGCTACCTCATTCCCCCATTTAGAGGAGTATTTCATATGGATTTTTTTAAAGATTTTATTTATTTATTTGACACAGAGAGAGAAAGATCATAAGCAGGCAGAGAGGCAGGCAGAGAGAGGGAGGAAGCAGGTTCTCTGCTTGGCAGAGAGCCTGATGTGGGCCTCGATCCCAGGACCCTGAGACCATGACCTGAGCTGAAGGCAGAGGCTTAACCCACTGAGCCACCCAGGCACCCCTCATATGGATTTTTTAATGGGGAAAAATTATGACCAGAAATTGAAGTTTTCTTACTTCACCTTTAGTGCCATAAAAACAAAAAAAACAACTCAAGGATTTCCGCTTGGTGATCTTCAGAAAGTAACAGAAGGCAGGTAGAAAGGATAACGCTGATGGCTTCTGTCATGAGAGAGAAGGTTTCCTAAAAAACAACTGAAGGACTTCATTCAATCCCAATTACATGTCCTAACCTAGAGCAGAGGAAAGGCAGTAATGCAGGACTCAGACTTGGAAGGGATGGTATGAGGCAGGACTTCATCCCAAAGAATGAAACTTCAACAAGAAAATAAGGAAATTGCCTGAGCTTCTCCCAACTGATGAAACAGGAAATACTCTAAATTTGAAGCACAGAAAAAGGAGTATCACCTTGAGAAAAAAAATCACAGGAAACCTCTCTAACGCAGCAAAAAACCAAAAACAGCATTTTAGAGAATTCCGACGTACTATGCCTGAAAGATTTAAGTAAACGTTTTATCTGTGAGACATCTTCAAAAATCAGTAAAGGTTTTATGGATTTTTTAATACTGCAATAAACTGCAAGTTAGAGACACAAACTAACATACATAACAAATTCAAAAAATTCATAATACAAAAAAAACATGATGAAAGATAGATGTATAATAAGATCAATAAGGTGAAGGAAAAAAGACAAAGATAATAATTAAGAAACAAAAGGGAAAAAGCAAGAAACAAGAAAATAATAGAAGAAAGCTTTGCTAAGTTGAGGAAGTATACAAATTTGCCAAATGAACAGGCTTTTTTAAGTACAAAGTACTGTAAGTATCAAGTACCTTAAGTATTATATAAAGAGACAAAAAAAAACTTACACCACCATTTCAAGAATAAAAAGATCTCAGCTATAAATAGACAAGAAGAAAGATTCTACTTGTATAACACCCAAAACAGTCTTCTTGAAAAACAACTTACTTGAAGATATATAGCAGCACTCCAAAGATAAAGCAAAATAGTTACCTCCAGAAGGGTATAATTATTATATGAGGCTTAAGTACGTACAATAAAGCTAAAAGTAGCAGTGAGTTTTTGTCAATATGGCTTTAAAATGTTAAACGTATGGCTTTGAAATTTGTATCTTATACAGTGCATTATTTTTTTTTTTTGGTAGGCTCCAAACCCAATATGACCATGAGATGGAGTCTCATGTTCTACCAACTGAGCCAGGCATGTACCCCATCACAGTCAACTTTTTACATTTTAGTATGGATCTAAGTAAATAAATGTAACTTCAGTTTATTTAGAAGTAGCCATAACTAGAATGAATTATGATTTAAGTATTACACTAATGAGGGGTTTAGATGCAGTTTCACCTGTTCCTTTCCCAACTGCTCTAACCAACAAATGCCCCATTGGCAGGAGGTTCCATAGTTCCCTCTTGAGCCTCTCATCTCTCCAGTGTTCTATAAACTTCAGGGCTTTACTCACAACCAAGAAGGTTAGTCTAATACATACCTAAAAGAGAATGCCTTGAAGTGAGGTGTACTGATCATGGCTATCCCTTCCCCACTTCTACAAGGTGTTGGTTTTGCAGAGTGGTTATTCACAATCTGTAAAGGATTCTCCCCCATCACTGAGAGGCATCACCGCACCAACTCTCTTGATTCTTCCAAGAGCATGATCCAGGCATGACTGTACAAGGGTACTCCTGGCTCGAGTTCCTAGGGCTATAGCTCTGTGAGCTCTGCTGCCTGGGTTTATATAGCCAGCTTCCAGAAAGCCATCCCCACCCCTCTTGGAAGTGCCAATACAGAACAAGTTCCAGGCTACCTCCTCCTGGACTCAAAAACGCATCCTTCCAGACAAACACATTTCTCATCCAACCTCTTACGGAAGATCTCCTCAGCAACTCCAGCGTGCCTTGCCAATCCAAGGGAGCCTACCATTAGGAACTCAACACTGGTGTACTGCTAAGGGTGACAATTATAATGACCAGAGGTGATGCTTTACCCTCTCCCTAAAACAAAGCAAACCAATTATTGTAGTAAAAGCAAAAACATGTGTGTGTTTCTGTACGAGGGACACATAAAAAAGATACAGAAAGGGGAAAAAATGAACAAGGAAAAAAAAAGAAAAATCATGAAAATGACTCTAAGGAGACTCAATTTCATTAGCAATATGAATAAATGTAAATGATTTCAATTTCCTACTAAAAGAAAAAGAATTACAGATGTGAGGGTTGGGGGACCGGAATTCAAATACAAGAACTCATAAAGATGTATGGGGGGGGGGGGCGGATGGGTTGGCAAAGTTATTCAAGTAGGATTTAAATCAAAAGAAAAAGAAAAAAGAAGTAATTTATATTGACAAGAGTTAAAAACAGTAAGGACATTAAAGATGTGAGTCATGAACTTTCAAGTAGAGGATAATATCAAATTGAAATACAGTAATCAAAAACTGTCAGAATTACAGAAGGAAATTGTCAGCAACACAAAAGAGGTAAGAAAATTTAATATAACATTTTCTGCTTTTGACAGAACAAGCAGAAAAAAATAATATATGTAAGCAATATAGGGAGGTTTCAAATATAATACATGATTATGTACAGAACGCTTTTGGGTTTTTTTGTGTTTTTTTGTTTTGTTTTTTTTACTCACCAAGAATCCACCTTATTTTTCAAAGATTATGGAACATTTACAAAAATTGGTTATATTCTGAGGCAATAATAAGACCGCATAAATTTTTGAAGGTAGAAATTATATACTACTTTCTCTAATAACAGTTCAATAAAGGTAGAATTAAGAAATAAAAGTATATTTTTAACACCTTCCAAAGAAAACTTTTTCAAAAAGGGAAAAATCAAAACTGTAATTATAAGCTATTTAGGAAATACTGACAATAAGATTACTGTAATATAGAGAATGACTGAAGCTAAAAGAAATTCACACCTTTGAATTAAGCAACTTCTAACTTCAAGATTTAGAAAAGAAACATTAAAACATTTGAGGAAGAGAAAATTAATCAAAAATTAATCAAATGCATTCAAACAAAAGCCAAGAGATGATATAGGGGTCTAAGAGGTGGTTTTGGGGTTGGTACAGTAAGATCTTAGGTCTGATAAAATCAAGAAAAGATCCTGAAGCCAGCAGAGAAAACTGTGCCCACATGTACCAGGTATTTATATTTTGATCTCTGTATCTAGATATCTATTATATAGGTAGATACTTATTCTGCATACTAGTATACACCTTCTAAAGTGTGTAGTTTAAGAAAAAAGGAAAATTTAAATACAAGAAGACAAGTTCTAGAAAAACAGAATTATCACAATCTACCTTAAAAAAAAAAAAAAAACCAAAGGGGCGCCTGCGTGGCTCAGTGGGTTAAGCCACTGCCTTCGGCTCAGGTCATGATCCCAGGTCCTGGGTTCGAGCCCCGCATCGGGCTTTCTGCTCAGCAGGGAGCCTGCTTCCTCCTCTCTCTCTGCCTGCCTCTCTGCTTACTTGTGATTTCTCTCTGTCAAATAAATAAATAAAATCTTTAAAAACAAAAACAAAAATAAAAAAAACAAAACAAAACAAAAAAACAAAAAACAGATCACCTGGAAAGAATGATAGCAATGAGGAAACTCCAGAACAAGACGGTGAATAACTGCTTCAGATAGGAATCACTGTGCTTACCTGGTTTTGTAAATGTTAACAAATGAATATTTCAGACAGGGAGAACTCCCACTTTCTATCACCTCATATGACAGTAGAGGAAACACATTTTTGCATTTCATTTGTTTCTTACACTTTATAAAATAGCCATTACACCAAAATCTTACAGATGTGTCGAAATATATTTAATGTCTTTAATAAACTTTTAGTAAATTTAACCCACTAGTGCATTAAAATGATGTGACAGTGGAATATGAGGTCAGTCAGCCTGGTTTAAAACTGGAGTTGACCATGAATGGTAACTTTGTGAACTTACAGGACTTAAACTCAATGAGTCTCCATTCCTTCAACCATAAAATAGCACTGGCTCCGTATCATTGCAGTGAGGGTTCCAACAGAAAATACAAAGCATTTTGTGATATTTATTGAAGGTGTATGAGTAGATACTCAAAAGCATCTTCTCCTGTTGTTACTGTTTCATTTTTAGTTTAAGATTTTATTTATTTAAGAGTGAGCGAGAGCACAAGCAGTGGGAGGAGCAGAGGGAAAAGTAGGCTCTCCACTGATCAGGGAGCCCCGCGTCCGGCTCCATTCCAGGAACCTGGGATCATGACCTGAGCTGAAGGCAGGTATTTTACCAACTGAGCCACCCAGTTGTTACAGTTTTCAATAGATTTATCTAATGAATGAAAGGAAGGTTTAATTTTAAATGTGTACTGATACATTTTATTGCATTAACACATCAAAAGGTTAAACAATTTTAAGATCATGGTACATTCTAAAATAGCACTGTTAAATTTATTGTGTGTTCTTCTTTATTGTGTGTTCTTCGTCATATACTAAGTCACCAAAATGAGAGATGCACAAGAAGCATTTTTCTAAATTGAAATGAAGGGAGCATTCGAATACTGCTCTTCCAAGAGGTCATCTAAAAGCAAAAGAGGATATGTTCATTCTACTTTCAGTTTAAAAGACAGCTTTAGTCTCAAGTCTCACAATGTGTCAAAGGACTGCCAAAGCCTCAGAGAGAAAAAACAAGAAACCACGGAGGGAAGAATTTGAGCCATAGACTATCTCAGGCCCTGACCTAGCTCCAAGTACTCTCCTGAAGGTCAGAGGAGGCACACATGGGACCAACACCAAATCCTTGGTCTCCCCTGGTCCAAAAGGGTATGTGGGCAGGTAAGGAAGAGGTTTCTCCAGATGGAATTCCCATCAACCAGCACATAGACAGAAACTCATCAGATGAGTAAACCACCTGTTGGAAATGAGATGGTCTCTGAGGAAGCAGAGAAGAAAGATGTTACATTCAGAACCATGTGTCCACTTCTCAGTCCAAACAGAACTACTCCCAGCTGAGAGCCACTGCTAGATAGATAGAGACAGAAAGTAAATTAACCGAATGATATTGGCCCAAAAAGCATCAGACTCACAAGTTTCAGAGAAAAAGTTCTACCAAATATTTGGGGGTTAAAAAAGAGAGAGAGAGAGAGGGAGAGATAATTCCAATGTTATTTAAAATTTTCTAGAACAAAGGAAAATTTTAGCAAAGTGATTCTATATAGGAACATTGCCTAAAAATGCCATTTAAAAATCCTGAAGTATTGGGGCGCCTGGGTGGCTCAGTGGGTTAAGCCGCTGCCTTCGGCTCAGGTCATGATCTCGGAGTCCTGGGATCGAGTCCCGCATCGGGCTCTCTGCTCAGCAGGGAGCCTGCTTCCTCCTGTCTCTCTGCCTGCCTCTCTGCTTGCTTGTGATCTCTGTCAAATAAATAAATAAAATCTTTTAAAAAAAAAAAAAAATCCTGAAGTATTAACTGACAGAACCTAGCAACACATTTAAATGTTTATGTACCACGACCAAGTGACTTTTTCCAGGAATTCAAGTACCATTAAACTTCAAGACACTTAATATAGAACTTATCTAAAATTCTGTTTCTTTTCATAGACGTGGAAGATTAAAAATTCAACATACTTTAAATAGTAGTGTTTAATAACAGAGGAATAAAATGCCTACTTCCTAACATAAAATAGGACCATCTCAACTAAGTCAACATTTTACATAGTTATTAAAGTACTTGAAACGTTCTCAGTTAAAATCAGGAATCCAACAAAGGTGTCCATAGCCACGATTATTATTTAACACTGTTCTAGAAGATTAAAACTGCAGTTAACAAACAAAAACCAGAGATAACAAAAAATCGGATTTAAAAACACCATTGCTTGAAGAGACTATTTTTGGGAAAAATGAGTTTATAAACAAATTAACTGGAAACAATTACAGACATGGTGAATTTAATGAAGAGGTAGTATACAAAATTAATAGAGGGAATCAATAGTCTTCATATAGAAACAACAAGCTAGAATTTATAATGGACAATCAAATCCCATTTAAAACTGCAACTCTCCTGTCCCTTTGAAGAAAGTTAATACCCAGGAAGGCACCTGAGGGCTCAATGGGTTAAGCATCTAACTCTGATTCTGGCTCAGGACCTGATCTCAGGGCCATGGGGTCAAGCCCCATATCTGGTTCTGTGCTCAGCATGGAATATGCTGGAGTTTCTCTTCCCCTGCCTCACCCCAACTCTTATGCTCTCCCTCGCCCTCTCTAAAATATATAGGTAAATCTTTGAAAAGAAAGAAATTTAAAAAAAAGAATGAAAAAAAAGTTAATACCCAGGGGAAAAAAACAGGTAAGAAATATATAGAATCCAGATGAAGGAAATGTAAAGGGTCTTGAAAGATGTATAAGAGGCCTTAATTGATAAGGATGCCATGTTCTCAGCTAGGACAACTCAACCTATGACGAGTGGGTCCTTGCTAAAGTTATCTAAAAATTTAAGAAAAATCCTAAAATGAAAACTAAGCAAAACTCAATAAATCTGGTGAGGAGAAACGAGAAAAAGTACTTATAAAATTCAATTGCAAAAATAGAGGTAAGAATAATCAGGAAGAGTTAAAAAAAAATGGTAAGAGATCAGCTCTATAGTGTGTAAAAGCAGGTCTTAAATGTGTAATTAAAACTCTGTAGTACTGCTAAGTAAATACATACAGAAAGTTTGATGGCACTCTTATGTACAATATATTAATTACTAAGGGAAAGCTAACTGAAAGAGTCACTAATTGAACTAGTAATTATTCACATAAAGATATATTCAAATTGCCAAGACTTTAGAGAAATAAGAAATGTCATACAAAAAAATGTCATACACTGTCCTAAGTTAATATAAGCTAATTAGTAATTACCTAACACTTTAAGCAAATTCATCCATCCACAATTTTGTACTTTCATTTCAAACAAAATATTTAAGAACTAAAGGTAGATACAAATATACTAGAATTCTCATTACACCATTATTTAAAATGGTATCAAATAATTATCAAGATATTGAACAACTGCTAATAGGTAAAATAAATTTTAAGACTTCCACAAAATAGAGTATTTTGTCATATTTAAATAAGCTACTGAGGGGTGCCTGGGTGGCTCAGTCATTTAGCGTCTGTCTTCAGCTCGGGTCATGATCCCAGGAACGAGCCCCGCATCAGGCTCCCTGCTCAGCGGGAAGCCTGCTTCTCCCTCTCCCACTCCTCTGCTATGTTCCCTTGCTTGCTGTGTCTCTGTCAAATAAATAAATAAAAATCTTTTTTAAAAATAAATAAGCTACTGAAATAAAGATAGAAATCCAGTTCAAAATGTGCAAAGGGCACACACATGCAACTTCTAAACACCACAGATGGATAACCAGAATATCAAGATTCTCTCAAATTCACTAGCCTTTAGTGAAAATGAGAATAACTCATAGAACATCCATTAGATTTCAGCAAGTTTCAAAAGTTGGATCATATTTGGATTTAATGTGGGAAAATTAGACCCTTACGCATTGCTTGGGAGGTTTAACTCGTACAGCTGTCTCCCAAACTTACCTGCCATTATTTGTAGGAATTCGATTTCCATACACCTTTTGATGGAGAAATCACACTCTAGGGAGACAGCCCAGAGAAATTCTCACTCAATTCCAGAAGGAGAGTGTTCAAGGATATTCTTCACCATTTGATTTTTAACATCAAGTGCCTCTCAATGGAGGAATGAAAAAGTAAAATGCAATGGATGAGTATTATGAATACTATGAAGCACTTAAAGGTAGTGAGAAAAATATTTTTATGGATAAACTTTAAAAATAGTGTATTAAAATATATTCAAAATGAGACCAGTCCTTACCACACTAGGACTTAAATAATGGAGAAAACATACAAGTAATTCATTTTCCTTTATGAAAGAATACCCAGGGTCATTTATCAGAGCAGCGTAGGTGTGTTTGTGGGGTGAGGAAGGAGTAGGGTGGAAAGGGATTGGTGGAGTTGAAAGAGAGGTCCCTATCAATTCTGACAATGAGACCACCGATTTCTCCGATTCTGTGCTAGAGACTTAAAAAAAA
This sequence comes from Lutra lutra, assembly GCF_902655055.1. Taxonomy (NCBI): domain Eukaryota; kingdom Metazoa; phylum Chordata; class Mammalia; order Carnivora; family Mustelidae; genus Lutra; species Lutra lutra. Next base: position 82,871,995 of record NC_062282.1, on the reverse strand, counting down.
AAAAAAATCATGATGCAGAAAATCATTTGTCAGTAGAATGTGTGTATAAAATTTAAATTATTAAAAAGTCAGAATAGCAGGGCGCCTGGGTGACTCAGGTTGTTAAGCATCTGCTCTTGGCTCAGGTCGTGATCTCAGGGTTCTGGGATGGAGCCCCGCATCAGGCTCTCTGCTCAGCGGGGAGCCTGTTTCTCCCTCTCTCTCTGCCTGCCTCTCCGCCTACTTGTGATCTCACTCTCTCCGTCAAATAAATAAATAAAATCTTTTTTAAAAAAATCAGAATACCAAATACACTATATATGGTTTATATCAGTATTGTTTAAAATATATTAAAGATGAGCAAGAGAGTAATAGGATATTAACAACAATGTTATCTCAGAGCAGCATTTTTTTCTTCTCACATTTTACTTTTTTAAAAAATCTTCAATTTTATTATAAAAATAAATTGTTTAAGGAAAGAAAAAAATGTGAATGAGTACTAAGGGACTAAAAAAGAACACCTAGTTTCAAATCTTAGTTCTCTCAGGGATTAACTATGTAACCAGGCACCTACATTTTTAAACCTCAATCTTTACATCTTAAAAATGGGTGCAGTCATGCTTTCATCACATTTTAGGATTACTCTAAGGATGAAGGGAGCACAGTTAGAATTATTCATAAACCATAAAGTTAAGCGGGTATGGGCCCACAGTTCTTTAACTAAAACATTTAGGTTTTTAATGTGTTTCAGGATTTGTTTTAGAGACTTAACTGTGTAGGAATAACAACTATTATGTGTCAACCCAAACAGGGTCAAAGGAAGCACCTCATAACCCTATTTCTTCAGTGAAGTATTACTCTTCTGATTAAGAAACTGAAAGAAGGGGCGTCTGGGTGGCTCAGTGGGTCAAGCCTCTGCCTTCGGCTCAGGTCATGATCCCAGGGTCCTAGGATCGAGCCCCACATCAGGCCCTCTGCTCAGGGGGGAGCCTGCTTCTGCCTCTCTACCTGCTTATGATCTCTATCTGTCAAATTTAAAAAAAAAAAAGAAGAAGAAGAAGAAGAAGCTGAAGGAAATAAACAGCCTCACTCGGGTCAGTTCAGATTGTTGACAAATTAATTCAAGCCAGACCAGGTTTTGCCACCAAGTAAATAGTAAAAAACAATTCATTTTCAGAACTTGTTTTGATGTTAGACTAGAACAGAAGGGACTGAGATTCGTAATGTTATTTATCTTGTTTGTGTAAAATTAGAACAAAACAACTCAGCAACTTTGCATACATTTATCTAGCTAGAAACCAAGGTGTTTCAAGAAAACACACAATAGAGTTTTTTCAGAATTAGAGGTGAGCAAAATGGACTGAGCAACAGTTGGAGGCTTTAAAAAAAAAAAAAAGGGCAACAACAGATAAGGGAACAAAGACAGCTGAGGAGAGAGGCAGGAGAACCCTGGAAAGAACGCCTTGATAGCTTTCAGGTTGAGACCAGGCTTACTTGGGGGTCAGGGGAAAAGAGAAAGTGCTGCAGAGGAATTTTCAGAGTTTCAAGCCCTGGACGGGCCTAGGAATCAAAGAAGCCCCCTCTGCGCTTGCCACTAGAACCACTTGTTCACAAGCCTTCCCAGAAATGCTTAATTGTGTGTTTATCCTCCCAAAAAGCGAACACTGGTTTCTCCGCTGAGCAATGTTGTTAACTGCCACAGCTGCCAAGCCAACAGATGGTGTGGGCCTGTGTCACCAGCCGTTTCCAAATGTAAAAATATAGTCATTTAGATGTTTTCTATGTACACCCATTTCTTCATTAATCTTCTAAGTGCAGCTGCAAATGGGTAATTTCCCTGTGAACCACAGTGGCCTACTGGTCACCTTCGTTCCCCTACTTTCAGACTACCTGCCATGGGGGTTCCATCCCCAGGTGCGCCAAGAACACAGGCCACAGTCCCTCTTGTCTTCTTTTATTTAGTGAATTCATTTTTATTCTCACTGGCATAGTTAAAGCTCTTTGAGGACCCATACTTACTTTTGTATCCCAGGCATCACAGAACAGCACTTAGCCCACAAGAATTAACAACTGTTTCTAGGGGAATCCGAGGGAAACAGGAAGAGGTTGTTTAGAAGGCACAAATTTTCAGCATTAAAATGAGGTCTGAGGATCTCATGTGTAACATGGTGACTATAGCTGGTAACACTCTGACATAATCAAAATTTCTTAAGAGCCAAACTTTAATATTCTCATCAAATAGATCTATTCGTAGGAGATGATGGATATTAATTAACCCAGGGAGAGGAATCCTTTTACCTTGTGGATGCATCAAGTGATCATGACACACACACTTTACGTATCTTAAGATTTTCTTTGTCAATTATAACTCAATAAAGCTGAAAAAAGTTCCTGAGTATTTAAGTTGATTTAAAAATCAAAACTTCTTCCCAAGAAGTGCCCAAATCCCCTCCAGAAAGAGGCACGCACAAAGAAGAAAAGTTCAAAGACCGACTCTACAAATTTTGAAGACACTTTTGTTTGGTAATCACTATTAAGAACAATTCAGAGTAATAAATCTGTCCCTTACCTCCCACCTTGAGGCTACCAAAAATCTCAAATTACAATCTATGCCACTAATGCTTCCTTCCCCCAATTCATTTTAAAAGTTCTGACCAAATTAATCTGTTAAGTACATATAAAATTTCTGCAGCTTCAAATGACAAAGGATTTCTATTACCTATGCAAAAACTTTGAAAACTTGGAAATTTGGGGCCTACAAGTTTTTTCATCTGTTCCCCCATTCCCCTTCCAATGTGGGAAAAAAATGAGACCTCTCATGCCTTCTGGCTGATCCCGGGGCACCAGTCCATAGGCAGCTGCTCACTCTGCTACTCGCAGTTGCCCTTCCCACATGGCGCTGTAAGCACACTATACACCCCGACTATGCCAGGTCCCCCCATCTCTGTGGCCTTCGCTAGTCCATCAACTATGTGAATAAGGTAGGACTCAGGCCTGGCCAATCATGGAACTCTTTCCTTGCAAGAAGTCGTACTGGTTCAGTAAGCCAGGAAGGACCTTCTTCAGGGACCCCTGCTCCAACTATTTCACAGAGATCCTATTTCTAAGGTGCATGTAATCCTGGAATTATCAGCGGCTGTATTTGTCCCACAAATAAGGATTTTTGTCTTACATACTCCTTAACGGCCTCAGAAATCAAGTCAGTGTGAAGAAGCAGAGATCAAAATTACAAGGGTGATAAAACAACTCTGAAACACAAATACACGAAATTATTAAATCCTGAAGTGGCTCTTCTTGTATATTCTAAAAGCTGTCCCAAAAGTCTCCCTATCAGGATACACACACACACACACACCCCGAACGTGTCCAGCCGTCTACCTGGACTTTAAAGTGATCTCATCCTTGGACTTAATTTCCTGCTCGCTGATCAATACTTCCGGTTCAAGTTACATATTCCATCACATATACTGGTCTATAGAACCCTAACATCTATTTATCTGTCAAAGAGTTTGCTAAATAAAGAGATCTCTACAAGACTGAGAACTATATGCCCTGGCAAAATGTTTATGCCCCTTTCAACCTGCTCTTTTCTCTCACTTCAGGCATTCTGAAGTTACACTGAGGAGTCTAATCAAGCCCCTGGTCTTCCTGCTGCTTCACCTATAGACATAAGTCCCTGAGATTCCTGTATCATCAAATTCCAACCTCAGACTTGATTTGCAACAACTCATTGTGGACTGAGCTTAGGTCAAATGTCCCCTTATCTCTGAACCATCCTGAATCTACAGGACATGGACAGACATGCCTTATTCAAAAAGAAAGTAAGCCATTTCTTTGATTCTGTTGACTTAATGCATATTATAAATAACTGACTATCTTCCCTTTCCATTCAGCTGTTTTTTCCTCAGTAGGTAGACCCAGCCTTTGGTCGTTTATTTGCTATGCAATTATTTTTTTTAAATGCCTTGCTATGTAATTCTGGCCTGCCATATTCCTCTTGGTGTTCCAAAAGAACAGTTGATCTGGAGTTGGGACTGGGACAGAGGTGCTTTGGCAGAAGAATGAAAGCAGGTGGTTGGCAGAGAGGAATGTTACCCAACTGGCAGTGTTTGAATGGACATGTGGGTAGGTCTGGCTATCACCACCACAGTTTGTTGGCTCTTAGCCAAAAACCTGGAATTTTGATTACAGAAGATGCCAATCCGAGATGCAGGTTAAGGACCTAGAGTCTTAGGAGAGCCAGACATGGGCTTTTTGGCAAAGTCAGCAAGCTGAGAGGGAGGCAGACCAAGTGGTCTGAAGAGAAGTAAGGTGCATAGAGCTCCAACCATGAAGACAGTTACAGGGACATTCTCTTGATGCATGGGGAATGGGGAGAATCACACCGTGGCACAAAGGGAAACATAAACAACCTTTATTTCTTTATTTCTTTATTTTTCAGAGAGAGAGCACAAGCACGGCAAGTGGCAGAGGGAGAGCAGGTTCCCCACTAAGCAGGGAGCCTGATGCAGGGCTGGATCCCAGGACCCCATGATCATGACCCAAGCCAAAAGCAAAAGCTTGACTGAGTCACCCAGGTGCCCCAAAAGCATACAGAATTTTAAGTGAGCAAATCTTTGTTCTTGAGGCTTCACCAGCTTCAACTTGGCCAGGGTATTTTATTTCCGTATCATTTTTTTTCTTCAACTATTAAAAATAAGGGTAGGGGCACCTGGGTGGCTTAGTTGGTTAAACATCTGCCCTCAGCTCAGGTCATGATCCCAGGGATCTGGGATCGAGTGCCATATAGGGCTTCCTGCTTCTCCCTCTTCCTCTGCCCCTTCTCCCACTCATGCTCTCTCTCTCTCTATCTCAAATAAATAAGTAAAATCTTATGTAAAAAAAAAAAAAGGTAAAGAATACTACTTCTCTTTTTTTTAATCTCTATATCCAACATAGGGCTCAAACTCATGACCCTGAGATCAATAGTTGCATGCTCTACTGACTGAGCCAGCCAGGTGTCCCAACTATATTATTTAAGTTTCCTGGTCAAAGAACTCAAAGAGCACTATTTCTTAAGAAACCTTGGGGCGCCTGGGTGGCTCAGTTGCTTAAGCAACTGTCTTTGCCTCAGGTCATGATCCTGGAATCCTGGGATAAAGTCCCACATCGGGGCTCCCTGCTTGGTAGGGACTCTGCTTCTCCCTCTGACCTCTCCCCTCTCATTCCCTCCCTTCCTCCCTCCCTTTCATTCTCCCTCCCTCCCTTTTATTCTCTCTCTTCCCCTCCCTCCCCCCACTCATCAGGGACAAATTGTGTGCAATGCTTTGTGAATATTTGCAAACACATTAGTTGTTGTTGTTGTTGTTTTTTTAAGATTTTATTTATTTATTTGACAGACAGAGATCACAGGCAGGCAGAGAGGCAGGCAGAGAGAGGAAGGGAAGCAGGCTCCCTGCTGAGCAGAGAGCCTGATGTGGGGCTCGATCCCAGGACCCTGAGATCATGACCCGAGCCGAAGGCAGAGGCTTTAACCCGCTGAGCCACCCAGGCGCCCCTAGTTGTTGCTTTTGTCAGAGGCAAAATCAAGTGCCTTTTAAAATGGATTCTATAGGGTGCCTGGGTGCCTCAGTGGGTTAAAGCCTCTGCCTTCAGCTCAGGTCATGATCATAGGGTCCTGGGATCGATCCCCACATCCTGCTCTCTGCTCAGCAGGGAGCCTGCTTCCTCCACTTTCTCTGCCTGTCTCTCTGCCTACTTGCGATCTGTCAAATAAATTAATTAATTAAATAAACAAAATCTTTTAAAAAAATAGATTCTAGAAGAAATAGATCATTCAGTAATAGCTAGAGACTCAAATACCACCATCTGCAATAATGGAAAGGACTACTCAACAGAAGACAGGCAAGGAAATCTAAGATGTGACTAATAACTATGAACAAGAAATCCATAAACACTCCACTTGACAAGACAAAAACACACTGTAAGTGCATGGAACTGCCTCCAGGATAGACTGTATGTTAGGCCACACAGTATGTTAAAAGCCTCAGTAAGTTCGAAATCACACAAAGGATGTTCTCCAAGCACAATGGGATGAAATAATCATCATTAAAAGAACGAAATTTAGGGCGCCTGGGTGGCTCAGTGGGTTATGCCTCTGCCTTCGGATCAGGTCATGATCTCAGGGTCCTGGGATCGAGTCCCACATAGGGCTCTCTGCTCAGCAGGGAGCCTACTCCTCCCCTCCCCCTGTCTCTGCCTGCCTCTCCGCCTACTTGTGCTCTCCGTCTATCGAATAAAGAAAAATCTTTAGAAAAAAAAAAAAAAAGAACAAAATTTGAAAAACCCAAAACTATGTGGTTAAGTAAATTTCTGAATAACCAGTGGATCAAAGAAATAGGTGAAATTAAACAATACTTTGATATAAATAACAATGAAAACATATCAAAAGTTAAACTATTCAGCAAAAGCACTGCTCAGAGCCAAGTTTATAGCTATAAAAATCCACTTTAAAAATGAAAGTTGTATCTTGGCTATTGTGATTAACATTGCAATGAACATGTACGTACAGGCATCTGTTTAAGATAGCCATGGCATGGAAGCAAACTGAAGGTACATCCATAGATGAATGAATAAAGAAAACGTGATATAAGCCCATCAGTAACGGACAAAGACGGAAGATCTAAAATAGTGTAACTCGGGACGCCTGGGTGGCTCAGTTGGTTAAGCAGCTGCCTTCGGCTCAGGTCATGATCCCAGCGTCCTGGGATCGAGTCCCACATCGGGCTCCTTGCTCGTCAAGGAACCTGCTTCTCCCTCTGCCTGCCATTCTGTCTGCCTGTGCTCGCTCTCTCCCTCTCTCTCTGACAAATAAATAAATAAAATCTTTTTTTAAAAATTTTAAAAAAAATAAATAAAATAGTGTAACTCACAGCACCAAAGCAAAGAATGCTGGTTGTCAGGAACTGAGGGGAAAGGCAAATGGGAAGATGCTAAAGAACAGACATAGGGGTGCCTGGGTGGCTCAGTGGGTTAAAGCCTCTGCCTTCGGCTCAGGTCATGATCCCAGAATCCTGCGATGGAGCCCTGCATCGGGCTCTCTGCTCAGCGGGGAGCCTGCTTCCTCCTCTCTCTCTGCCTACTTGTGATTTCCATCTATCAAATAAATTTTAAAAAAAAAATCTTAAAAAAAAAAGAACGGGGGCACCTGGGTGGCTCAGTGGGTTAAGCCTCTGCCTTCAGCTCAGGTCATGATCTCAGGATCCTGAGATCGAGCCCCACATCAGGCTCTCTGCTCGGCAGGGAGCCTGCTTCCTCCTCTCTCTCTGCCTGCCTCTCTGCCTACTTGTGATCTCTCTCTGTCAAACAAATAAATAAAAAAAAAAATTTTTAAAAAGAAAAAAAAAAAAAGAACAGACATAAAGTCTCAATTAAAAAGTAATTTCTAGACATCTGCTATACAACCTTGCAGCTATAGTTAACAATATCATATTGTACACTTAAAAATTAGAAGGATTTCAAAAGTGTTTTTACCACATTAAATAAAATTCTGTCAAGATGATCTCAAATTAATAAGCTAACTTTCCACCTTAAGCAACTAGGAAAAGAAGAACAAAGGAAACCCAAAGCAAGCTTCAAGAAGGACAATGAGAATGGAAATCTAACAGAGTGAAAAAGCCAATCAACAAAAACCAATGTCACTTTTCCGAAAACATCATAAAGTTGGCAAACCACAGCTAGACTGACCAAGAAAAAAATTAAAGTGGGCTCACATTACAAAAATCAATTATAAAAAAGAAGACATTACTGATGCTACAAAAATAAAGTTCTGGGCTTTAACATTAGGGCTTTTATGATTGCTTTAACATAGTTTAATGCAGCTAGATCATTTTACCCTAAGATAATACACTAGGTTAGATGATCCTGCCATTAGATCTTCCATCTGCCCAGTGGTTTATAAATTCCCATTTTCCTTCTCAATGGGGAGACAATCCTAAAAAAATATTTTAAGAATGCTCCTTAATCAAAAATCTAGAACTCAAAAGAAAAATGTGACCAATGAGGCAGTTTTATAATAATCAAACCCCCATTGGACTAGGCCAAACATTATTTAGATGCGCTGATATTACAATTTAAAACTGACAGGATGTGCCCTGAATAGTCCTAAATTTTCTTGAAATGGTGCTCACTAGGCATTCTTAGATTTGAGTCTATCTATAAAGGGCCCGCAAAACAAAAATAGGAGCATGAAACAGGAAAACATATTTGTTCCAATCATGGTCTCTTATTTTTTTTTTCACTTTATTTTATTTTATTTTATTTCATTTATTTTATTTTTTTTAATTTTATTTTTTATAAACATATATTTTTATCCCCAGGGGTACAGGTCTGCAAATCGCCAGGTTTACACACTTCACAGCACTCACCATAGCACATACCCTCCCCAATATCCATAACCCCACCCCCACTCTCCCAACCCCCCTCCCCCCATCAACCCTCAGTTTGTTTTGTGAGATTAAGAGTCACTTATGGTTTGTCTCCCTCCCAATTCCATCTTGTTTCATTTACTCTTCTCCTACCCCCTTAACCCCCCATGTTGCATCTCCTCTCCCTCATATCAGGGAGATCATATGATAGTTGTCTTTCTCCGATTGACTTATTTCGCTAAGCATGATACCCTCTAGTTCCATCCACGTCGTCGCAAATGGCAAGATTTCATTTCTTTTGATGGCTGCATAGTATTCCATTGTGTATATACACCACATCTTCTTTATCCATTCGTCTGTAGATGGACATCAGGTTTCTTTCCATAGTTTGCTATTGTAGACATTGCTGCTATAAACATTCGGGTGCACGTGCCCCTTCGGATCACTACGTCTGTATCTTTAGGGTAAATACCCAGCAGTGCAATTGCTGGGTCATAGGGTAGTTCTATTTTCAACATTTTGAGGAACCTCCATGCTGTTTTCCAGAGTGGTTGCACCAGCTTGCATTCCCACCAACAGTGTAGGAGGGTTCCCCTTTCTCCACATCCTCGCCAGCATCTGTCATTTCCTGACTTGTTCATTTTAGCCATTCTGACTGGTGTGAGGTGATATCTCATGGTGGTTTTGATTTGTATTTCCCTGATGCCGAGTGATATGGAGCACTTTTTCATGTGTCTGTTGGCCATCTGGATGTCTTCTTTGCAGAAATGTCTGTTCATGTCCTCTGCCCATTTCTTGATTGGATTATTTGTTCTTTGGGAGTTGAGTTTGCTAAGTTCTTTATAGATTTTGGACACTAGCCCTTTATCTGATATGTCATTTGCAAATATCTTCTCCCATTCTGTCAGTTGTCTTTTGGTTAACTGTTTCCTTTGCTGTGCAAAAGCTTTTGATCTTGATAAAATCCCAATAGTTCATTTTTGCCCTTGCTTCCCTTGCCTTTGGTGATGTTCCTAGGAAGATGTTGCTGCGGCTGAGGTCGAAGAGGTTGCTGCCTGTGTTCTCCTCAAGGATTTTGATGGATTCCTTTCTCACATTGAGATCCTTCATCCATTTTGAGTCTATTTTCGTGTGTGGTGTAAGGAAATGATCCAATTTCATTTTTCTGCATGTGGCTGTCCAATTTTCCCAACACCATTTATTGAAGAGGCTGTCTTTTTTCCATTGGACATTCTTTCCTGCTTTGTCAAAGATGAGTTGACCATAGACTTGAGGGTCTATTTCTGGGCTCTCTATTCTGTTCCATTGATCTATGTGTCTGTTTTTGTGCCAGTACCATGTTGTATTGATGATGACAGTTGTAATAGAGCTTGAAGTCCGGAATTGTGATGCCACCAACTTTGGCTTTCTTTTTCAATATTCCTTTGGCTATTCGAGGTCTTTTCTGGTTCCATATAAATTTTAGGATTATTTGTTCCATTTCTTTGAAAAAAATGGATGGTACTTTGATAGGAATTGCATTAAATGTGTAGATTGCTTTAGGTAGCATAGACATTTTTACAATATTTATTCTTCCAATCCAGGAGCATGGAACATTTTTCCATTTCTTTGTGTCTTCCTCAATTTCTTTCATGAGTACTTTATAGTTTTCTGTGTATAGATTCTTAGTCTCTTTGGTTAGGTTTTTTCCTAGGTATCCTATAGTTTTGGGTGCAATTGTAAATGGGATGGACTCCTTAATTTCTCTTTCTTCTGTCTTGTTGTTGGTGTAGAGAAATGCAACTGATTTCTGTGCATTGATTTTATATCCTGACACTTTACTGAATTCCTGTACAAGTTCTAGCAGTTTTGGAGTGGAGTCTTTTGGGTTTTCCACATATAGTATCACATCATCTGCAAAGAGTGATAGTTTGACTTCTTCTTTGCCTATTTGGATGCCTTTAATTTCCTTTTGTTGTCTGATTGCTGAGGCTAGGACTTCTAGTACTATGTTGAATAGCAGTGGTGATAACGGACATCCCTGCCGTGTTCCTGACCTTAGCGGAAAAGCTTTCAGTTTTTCTCCATTGAGAATGATATTTGCGGTGGGTTTTTCATAGATGGCTTTGATAATATTGAGGTATGTGCCCTCTATCCCTACACTTTGAAGAGTTTTGATCAGGAAGGGATGCTGTACTTTCTCAAATGCTTTTTCAGCATCTATGGAGAGTATCATATGGTTCTTGTTCTTTCTTTTATTAATGTGTTGTATCACATTGATGGATTTGCGGATGTTGAACCAACCTTGCAGCCCTGGAATAAATCCCACTTGGTCGTGGTGAATAATCCTTTTAATGTACTATTGAATCCTATTGGCTAGTATTTTGGCGAGAATTTTTGCATCTGTGTTCATCAAGGATATTGGTCTGTAGTTCTCTTTTTTGATGGGATCCTTGTCTGGTTTTGGGATCAAGGTGATGCTGGCCTCATAAAATGAGTTTGGAAGTTTTTCTTCTATTTCTATTTTTTGGAACAGTTTCAGGAGAATAGGAATTAGTTCTTCTTTAAATGTTTGGTAGAATTCCCCCGGGAAGCTTTCTGGCCCTGGGCTTTTGTTTGTTTGGAGATTTTTGATGACTGTTTCAATCTCCTTACTGGTTATGGGTCTGTTCAGGCTTTCTATTTCTTCCTGGTTCAGTTGTGGTAGTTTATATGTCTCTAGGAATGCATCCATTTCTTCCAGATTGTCAAATTTGTTGGCGTAGAGTTGCTCATAGTATGTTCTTATAATTGTCTGTATTTCTTTGGTGTTCGTTGTGATCTCTCCTCTTTCATTCATGATTTTATTTATTTGGGTCCTCTCTCTTTTCTTTTTGATAAGTCTGGCCAGGGGGTTTATCAATCTTATTAATTCTTTCAAAGAACCAGCTCCTAGTTTCGTTGATTTGTTCTATTGTTTTTTTGGTTTCTATTTCATTGATTTCTGCTCTGATCTTTATGATTTCTCTTCTCCTGCTGGGTTTAGGGTTTCTTTCTTGTTCTTTCTCCAGCTCCTTTAGGTGTAGGGTTAGGTTGTGTACCTGAGACCTTTCTTGTTTCTTGAGAAAGGCTTGTACAGCTATATATTTTCCTCTCAGGACTGCCTTTGTTGTGTCCCACAGATTCTGAACCGTTGTGTTTTCATTATCATTTGTTTCCATAAGTTTTTTCAATTCTTCTTTAATTTCCTGGTTCACCCATTCATTCTTTAGAAGGATGCTGTTTAGTCTCCATGTATTTGGGTTCTTTCCAAATTTCCTCTTGTTATTGAGTTCTAGCTTCAGAGCATTGTGGTCTGAAAATATGCAGGGAATGATCCCAATCTTTTGATACCGGTTGAGACCTGATTTAGGACCAAGAATGTGATCTATTCTGGAGAATGTTCCATGTGCACTAGAGAAGAATGTGTATTCTGTTGCTTTAGGATGAAATGTTCTGAATATATCTGTGATGTCCATCTGGTCCAGTGTGTCATTTAAGGCCTTGATTTCCTTGTTGATCTTTTGCTTGGATGATCTGTCCATTTCAGTGAGGGGAGTGTTAAAATCCCCTACTATTATTGTATTCTTGTCGATGTGTTTGTTTTGTTTTGTTATTAATTGGTTTATATAGTTGGCTGCTCCCATGTTAGGGGCATAGATACTTAAAATTGTTAGATCTTCTTGTTGGACAGTTCCTTTGAGTATGATATAGTGTCCTTCCTCATCTCTTATTATAGTCTTTGGCTTAAAATCTAATTGATCTGCTATAAGGATTGCCACTCCTGCTTTCTTCTGATGTCCATTAGCATGGTAAATTCTTTTCCACCCCCTCACTTTAAACCTGGAGGTGTCTTCGGGTTTAAGATGAGTTTCTTGTAGGCAACATATAGATGGGTTTTGTTTTTTTATCCATTCTGATACCCTGTGTCTTTTGATTGGGGCATTTAGCCCATTCACATTCAGGGTAAGTATTGAGAGATATGAATTTAGTGCCATCGTATTGCCTGTAAGGTGACTGTTATTGTATATCGTCTCTGTTTCTTTCTGATCTACTACTTTTAGGGTCTCTCTTTGCTTAGAGGACCCCTTTCAATATTTCCTGTAGAGCTGGTTTGGTATTTGCAAATTCTTTCAGTTTTTGTTTGTCCTGGAAGCTTTTAATCTCTCCTTCTATTTTCAAGGATAGCCTAGCTGGATATAGTATACTTGGCTGCATGTTTTTCTCATTTAGTACTCTGAATAGATCATGCCAGCTCTTTCTGGCCTGCCAGGTCTCTGTGGATAAGTCTGCTGCCAATCTAATATTTTTACCATTGTACGTTACAGACTTCTTTTCCCGGGCTGCTTTCAGGATCTTTTCTTTGTCACTAAGACTTGTCAATTTTACTATTAGGTGACGGGGTGTGGACCTATTCATATTGATTTTGAGGGGGGGGGGGGGGTTCTCTGAACCTCCTGGATTTTGATGCTTGTTCCCTTTGCCATATTGGGGAAATTCTCTCCAATAATTCTCTCCAACATACCTTCTGCTCCCCTCTCTGTTTCCTCTTCTTCTGGATTCCCAATTATTCTAATGTTGTTTCGTCTTATGGTGTCCCTTATCTCTCGAATTCTCCCCTCGTGGTCCAGTAGCTATTTGTCCCTCTTTTGCTCAGCTTCTTTATTCTCTGTCATTTGGTCTTCTATATCGCTAATTCTTTCTTCTGCCTCATTTATCCTAGCAGTGAGAGCCTCCTTTTTTGATTGTACCTCATTAATAGCTTTTTTGATTTCAACTTGGTTAGATTTTAGTTCTTTTATTTCTCCAGAAAGGGCTTTTATATCTCCCGAGAGGGTTGCTTTAATATCTTCCATGCCTTTTTCAAGCTAGAACCTTGAGAATCGTCATTCTGAACTCTATATCAGACATGTTACCAATGTCTGTATTGATTAGGTCCCTAGCCTTTGGTACTGCTTCTTGTTCTTTTTTTTGTTGTGAATTTTTCCGCCTTGTCATTTTGTCCAGATAAGAGTATATGAAGGAGCAAGTAAAATACTAAAAGGGTGGCAACAACCCCAGGAAAATATGCTTTAGCCAAATCAGAAGTGATCCCAAATCATGAGGGGGGAGAAAGGGGATAAAAAGGGGTTCAGAAAGAAAAAAAAAGAAAGAAACTATTAAAAAAAAGAAAGCCGATAAAGAAAAAATATAAAAAGGAAAAAATATATATATATATATTAAACTATTTAAAAAACGTTAAAAAAGAAAACGGTAAAAGTTAAAAAAATTTAGCAGAAGAGAAAAAAAATTGAAAAAGAAGAAAAAATTAAATTAACTGCAAGGCTAAAGAATCATGGGGAGAAAGCCATGAGTTCCGTGCTTTGCTTTCTTCTCCTCTGGAATTCCGCCACTCTCCTTGGTATTGAAACTGCACTCCTTGGTAGGTGAACTTGGTCCTGGCTGGGTTTCTCGTTGCTCTTCTGGGGGAGGGGCCTTTTGCAGTGATTCTCAAGCGTCTTTTGCCCCAGGCGGAGTTGCACCGCCCTTACCCGGGGACGGGCTGAGTAATCCGCTCGGGTTTGCTGGGTTTGCTTTCGGGAGCTTTTGTTCCCTGAGCGCTTTCCGTAGAGTTCTGGAAGACCGGAATGAAGATGGCGGCCTCCCGGTCTCCGGCCCAGAGGAGCTGAGAGCCCGGGGCCCCTCTCCTCAGTGCGCCCTCAGAGAACAGCGCCCAGTTACTCCCGCCATCCTAGCCTCCGGCCGTGCTCCAAGCTGACCGAGCCTGCGACCGGTTCAAGGTAACCCTGAGCTTAGAGCTCACTCCTCAGCTCTGTCTCTGTAGCTGGCTTCCCTGTTCTAATACCAGTGTGCTCTGTGACACTCAGACACCCCCGATCCTTCTGCGACCCTGCGGGACCTGAGGCTGCGCTGACCCCGCCTGGGCTTCACACCAGTTAAGCCTCTGGAGCGATGTCCCTCAACGGAACAGACTTTTAAATGTCCTGATTTTGTGCTCCGTTGCTCCACCACTCGCCGGGAGCCGGCCCCTCCCCCCGCGGTCTATCTTCCCGTCGCTTTGGATTCACTTCTTCGCCAGTCCTACCTTTCAGATAGTGGTTGATTTTCTGTTTCTAGAATTGCTGTTCTTCTTCTCTTCAATCTCCCGTTGGATTTGTAGGTGTTTGCAATCTTTAGATAAGCTATTTAGCTGATCTCCCGCTACCTGAAGTAGTCTCAGCCTGCTACTTCTCCGCCATCTTGACTCCTCCCCAATCATGGTCTCTTAAATAGAATTTTCATTTCCTAGAACCAGAACCTAATTACTTGGTCTGTTTAGCCTATTTACATGGAGAAAGGCTGGGTCCTAATCCTGTCCTGCTTCATCCAGTGTTTCTGATATGGCTCCAACCGGAGTGCAATATACCTCTTTCTTTGTAATAGCTTTCTGAATCCAACAAAGGCTACTCTTTAATGGACAAAGTATTTAAAATCACAGGACCAAAAAATCAGATTCTTCAAATAAGACAGGATATTCTTTTACTTGTAACTCAAATGTGAGATACCTCTATGTAGTATCTGTGACATGTCTTTAGACATTATCTCAAGTCAATGGGTTTCATGTGATTAAAACTCTCCCTCAAAATTTAAATGAATTAATCTTGGTATCATAAGGATGAATTGTCCAAGGACTTGCAACTCCAGCCAAGTAAATGCTGCCCCGATTTAAATAAGCCATTTCAAATATGGAAAAAATCCTAAGATTCATTTCTCATTTATGGATCAGAGAAGAAAGTACAAGAAAAATCAGAAAATATTTTTAACTAAATGAAAATACAACCACAACCTATTAAAATTTATGGTAAAATGAAGCTTAAAGGGAAATTTGCAGCATTAAGTGATTAGAGAAGAACAAGGGTTAGAAAGATATGTTTATTGCAGCATTATTTACAACAGTCATGATATGGAAGAAACCAAAGTATCCCTCCATAGATCAATGGATAAGGTTGCGTAACGTCTACGCAATTGAATATTACTCAGCCATAAAAGAATGAGATCTTGCCATCTGCAAAAACATGGATGGGCCTAGAGAATACAATGCTAAAAAAAAAAAAAGTCTATCAGGAAAAAAAAAAGTGCCACATGATTTCACTCAAATGAGGTATGTAAGAAACAAATGAACAAAGGAAAAAAGATACACACACATATAACTAACTAACTAAAAAAATAAAAAACAAATACCAGACTCAAATGCAGAGAACTGGTGGTTGCCAGAGCGGAAGTAGGAGGGTGGAGGGGTGAGATAGATGCAAGACATTAAGAGTACACTTATCTTGATGAGCACAGTATAATGTGTAGAATTGTTCAATCTTATTGTAAACCTGAAACTAATACAACACTGCACGTTATTATGCTTCAGTTAGGAAAAAAAAAAAAAAGAGCAGAAAGAAAGGTTTCAAATCAGTGATCTAGGATTCTACTTTGAGGAACTAGAGGAAAAAACAGAAGCAAATTAAATGTTGTTAACAGCAGGAAGAAAACAAGTAAGAGCATAAATCAATGAAGTTGAAGGCAGAAAAACCAGAGAGGAAATCAGTAATAACAAAGGTAGCAGTATAGTTGATAAAGCTCTAGTTATATTGATCAGTTTAAAAAAAAAAAAAAGATGATGTAAACTGCCACAATTAAGAATGAAAGAAGGAGACAACTACAGCTATTGAAAGGACAACATGGGACTATTTTCAACTGTACAGTTAACAATACCATGTATTGGGAAGCATATGGAGAGACCAGAAGGCTCATACACTACTGATGGAAATACAAAATGGTATTCTGTCTCTGGAAAAGCTCAACAACTCCTCATAAAAATAAAGTACAATTACTCTATGACCCAGCAAATCCAGTCTTAGGTATTATCCCACGATGAAGAAAAATCTATGTCTACACACATTCATAGAAGATGTATACACACATCCATAGCAGTTTTACTAATGGTCCAAAATTAGTAAGCCACCAAGAGATCAACTGGCAGAAGAATAAACAAATTGTGGTAGATAGTTGTGGAATATGACTGAGCAAGAACAGAATACAACTGAATGTGTGAGTCTCAAACATTATGTTGACCAAAATAAGCCAGACACAGATGACTACATACTTTAGGATTCTTCAGATATCAAAACCTAGAGATGATCCTATAAAAAGATTAGCTATTGGGCACCTGCCTTCCACTCGGGTCATGATCCCAGGGTCCTAGGATCAAGTCCCACATTGGGCTCTCTACTCGGTGGAGAGCCTGCTTCTTCCTCTCCCTCTGGCTGCTGCTCTGCCTGCTTGTGTGCGCTCTCTCTCGCTCGCTCTCTCAAACAAATAAATAAATAATCTTAAAAAAAAAATTAGCTGTTATAGGGGCCCTTGTAGGGATAAAGAATTGGCTTCCAAAGGGCACAGGAGAACTTTTTGCAATTATTTAATAGTTCTATATTTTTATTGTAGTCATAATTATATAACTATATTATCAAAACACATTTAATTGTACATATAAGGCTAGTAATGTTAATGTCTATAAATTATAAATCCATAAAGCTAATTTTTTTAAAAGATTTTATTTATTTATTTGACAGAGATCACAAGTATGCAGAGAGGCAGGCAGAGAGAGGGGGAAGCAGGCTCCCCGCTGAGCAGAGAGCCTGATGTGGGGCTCCATGCAGGGCTCGATCCCAGGACCCAGGGATCATGACCTGAGCTGAAGACAGAGGCTTTAACCCACTAAGCCACCCAAGGCACCCCGTCCATAAAGCTAATTTTTAAAAACACTATAATAAATCGGGAGCTAGGTGGCTCAGTTTGTTAAGCATCTGCTTTTGGCTCAGGTCATTATCTCAGGGTCCTGGGATTGAGCCCTGTGTCAGGCTGCCTGCTTAGTGGGGAAGTCTGCTTCTCTGACTCTGCCCCTGCCTCTCCCCTACCCCATGCTCTCTCTTCCCTCAAATACATCTTTATAAAGGGGGGGGGGGGATCTGCTATATAGTACATACTTCTTCAGATAGATTATACATTTTAAAGTATTTTTTATTTACTTATATTTTTAAGTAATCTCTACACCCAACATGGGACTTGAACTCACAACTCTGATCAAGAGTCACACACTCTACCCACTGAACCAACCAGGTACTCTGGATTACACATTTTAAAGGAAGGGAGAAAAATATTCTGGAAAAAAAAATTGAGTAAAAAATTGCTAAAGATACATAACTAGTGAAAAAAAACAAAAAACAAAACTGTTCCTTCAGCCTAATACATTACCAAAACCAGTAAAGACTGAAAATATTCTTTGTCATATAAAAAACAAAACTGTTTTCAGCCAAATTGGGGTTGATCAAAATCACCAATTAAGAGAAGACTACTAATCTTTTGAAAAATAGTGACCTTACAGATTAAAAAGGATTAGGTCTTTGCAACATCAACAGAGTCAATTCATTAAATAATTGGGTCAGCGAGGGTTTGGGATGCTATGCTTAGGCTATGGACAAAGGCAACTTTGAGCACTACTGTGGTGGCATCATAGAGATGTTGATCATACGCTGTTTTGATAAAACAGCAGAGTAGAGAACTGAACTAGAGAATGAGAACTAAAGAACTAGAACATCTGGCTGATGCCATCATTGTTAGTAAATGCTGGTGCTACGCCATCTTCAAGCTACAATAGAGAGGAGTGGAATGGGAACCAGAAGCAGGCGAGAGCTGCAGACAGACACTGAACACGCATAATGTCCAGAACACAGTCCGCACTCACTCACCAAGCTTTACCGAATGGAACTGAATCTGGTCAGTCAAGACACATGCCTTTTTTTTTTTTTTTTTTTTTTAAATCACAGCAACCTGAGTTAGGCTGTCGAAACTTACCAAGTCCAAACAGGATTCACAGTGGTCTTTGAAGAACTCCATCCCTTCCAATAAGTAAATATAAATGAAGATATAGGAGAAATGTGAGCAAATACCTAAAAAGGGCTGACCTTGCATGATCAGAATACAAGAGCATCTTAAACTCTCTTCACTGAAAGGAAGGAGTTTCACCTTGCCCTCGACAGAAGCCAATATGAGACTTCAAGATGCCTACATCTTGCTTAAGGGGCAACCAGAAACAGGCTGGGAGCCACTTCTGGCCCCTTCCCCTTAGCCATCCCCTTCATTAAGGAACCCTGGGTGGGTCCTACAGTCACCCTTAAAATATCCTCAGAGGAAGGGGCACCCACAAAAAGGAAAAACAAAACCCCAAGAACCCTAAAACCCTGCCCACTGCAACCCTGGCATCGCACAAGTCCTAGAGGTCACCCAGAACAAACAGATAAAGCCAATAGTGCAGTATCTGTCTCCCTCATAGTCAAGTCTGAAGACCACAGAGGAAACGTTGTGTTCCATGTCAAGCTCCCTACAAAGGTATGTCAGTTACCCCAAATCATCCACTATTCTGTCCTCCTATGCACGAAAAGAAAGGTGGCTCTTTCTCAAAATTGTGTTTTTTAGGATATTCACAGAAAATAGCCTTATTGTTTTCTCACAGGCAGAGTTCTTCCGGCCTCTAAGACTCCATATTGTGTCCTTTCCACGGAACAGAACAGAGTCCACACTCCCCTCAGGACCACGAGAAGCTTTAAGCAGCACGGCTAAGGGGGATTAGCCAGGACATCCTAAAACAATTAGCAGAGCTAATGAAATGCATTACAGGAAGGTTTATAAGCCAATGCCTAGGCATCCACAGTATTAGGCCTTAAAGCGACTTTCAAACCCTTCAAGAGGTACAGAGAGGTGAGCCGTCTGGGGGGAGGGGGTGTTACTTAGTTTGGGCTATTTTTAAGGCACCTATCATCCAACACACGTTTTCTCATGTTCCCTTGAAGGAACCTCTCCTAAGCCCTTCCTCGACAGTAGAATCCTACTGGGGATGTGAGATACAGTGATTGATGGGATTCAGTGAGTATCTTCAAGCAGCTCCCATATAGCACAGGAGACAGGTACAGAGGCGCTGGGCTGTGTGGTAAGGACCTTCATTTCACCAGAGGACATGAGCACAGATAACCCAGACCAGGAGGGAAGGAGAAAACAATGAAGGCTTGACAAAGGAAGGACTGTCGGAGGGGAACCTGACCTATTACTCATAAAGAAACCAAAGGAAGACCAGAGATCAAAGAGGAAGGAGGAACTAATTCAGCACGAAAACCAGCCCACGAATGGAACCACGGCAGTCCTAAACCTGTGGTATTTGGGTAGATGTGGGAACTCGGTAGGACCAGATCATAAGTGCCAAGGACACACAGAAAGTCCGTATGCATATTGGAGCCATTCGCAGAAGCAGTGAATAGGCGGGAAGAAGGGAGGGACCATAGTAAAGATGAAGAATTCAAGGTCAAATATCCTTAAACAGTAAAATTTGAATATAAAAAATCTCTCCTGAGGCACAACTTCATATTCTGTTTGTTCTCCGTGCAACAACTTTCCCTTTTCTGTCAGAGCTACTGTTTTGGACACCTTAATATTAAATTCACTGGGAAGTCTAAGTACAGCATGGGCTTATTATAAATTCCCTGTTCTGCTTCTATTGGCAAGCTGTTTTACAACCATGTTGACTTTTAAGAAATTATTAACTGTTCCTCATGGGGTTTGTTAATTGAATTATCGAATGGTGCTGCGTACAAAGGTCAAAAGCAGGATTGTGTATGCTTCACAAACACTATTTTCCACTGCATGAGCAGAAAAAGAATTACGTAGGTGCCCATTACTATAAGAGGCCACCAAGAAACTCCAACTTTTAAATGAAAAAGATTCAGATCAAAAGATTCATAAGGCAAATTGATACCCAGTCTTACCCCTATTTCCCCAAAAACACAGACACAAAGACAGAGAGAAAGTAGCTGTGTTGAAAATGTGGGACACATTAAAGACACATTCCAGAGCTGACAAGGAGTCTTTTGGGTACACTATTTGGAAAGAAATGAGACATTAAAAACCATCTATAAGATAAAGCTCTGTTTGGAGTTCACGGATCATACAACTACCTCTCACCTATAGAGACCTTATTTCTCTGCAAAGAGCAACCATGTGTCATTTATGAAATGAGGGTCAAATGTGTGACAGATTTCAAGTAATCATTATCCCCAAAGAGATCTTCTTAGTTTTGTTGGTGGTGGTTTTTTTTTTTTTTTTTTTTTTGAATGACAGTGGTCTCAGTTTGTGGTATTTTTGTTTGTTTGTTTTAAACGAAAATCTTACACCACACATGTTTTTTCAGTTTATCTTAAATTTGCCTGAATAAAGCAATCCCTCCAACATATTTGCAACATTTTGCAACGTCAGATGTTGCTTCCAGCTGCAAGAAAATTTATCCTTTATGCTCTAAGCAACTTAGAATATTTACATCTGTAGACACAGTACCTCCATGTGGAATCCAGCACCCAAGAGATGGTTGTTTCTATACACTATTGGACTTGATCAAAGACAGCATTGTCAAGTACATAATGATTGGCTTTTCATGAGGGGCCCAACACTTCAACAGAGACTTTATTATTCATTCCAATCTGGCCTTAGTTCATCCTCCATAGACACTCCAGATTAAATTTTCTTCATTATCATTACAGAACTAGATGAATAAGTGGCACATCTGCTCATGAAGTGGTTTATTATCTGTTAGGAGGAGGTTTGAGATGAATAGAAAAATAACTATGGAGAAGACAAATGCACCCAGGTTTATACCCACTGTGAAATGCGGGACTAGCTCTGCTTTCTCTGAAAATCCGCTGGTCTCCCCTTCCCATGAATGGAGAATTATTATTTAATAAGTGGATACAATTTATCATGAGGAAAACACAAGGCAGACCGCAATCAAAGCAAAACAAATTCACAGAAACCAGGCATGTGATGAAGGCCTAATGAAGACCTTCTATTGTTCAATTCCGTTTCCACGCTATCCTCTTTCCCAAAGAAAATTTTAAGATCTGTAAATATTTTACCAACAATTCCTTATCAGTTATTTCTCATGGAAAACAAGAAATAAGTCTGTTGATTATGAAGACATCAGTGCGTTACAGCTGTGCCATTCACATGGGGTTTATAATGAACCTTCTATAGGACGATTAGGATTGTAGCATCCATTTCAGGACTAGCAGGACAGGGTGACAAGTCTATGCCATTCTTGGAGGAGCCCCCACCAGGCCCACATTCAGGAATTTGTCTGCAACATAATTTGACTATACCCTCAATCTGCAATAGGCCAGCCACATAGCCCAGGACATAGGTATCAATGGTTCATTTCTGCAACACCAAAATAAGTGACAGGCTTCCTGCCGAGCAGAGAGCCTGATGCAGGACTCCAGCCCAGGACCCGGAGATCATGACCTGAACTGAAGGCAGTGGCTTAACCCACTGAGCCACCCAGGCGCCCCTTTTCCACTTTTTTAAATACGGCAACACTTTGGGATTTTATTTATACATTTTACAGAGAGACTGAGAGAGAGAGAGAAATTCATGCATGAGTGCAGTTGGGGAAGGATCAGAGGGAGAGGAACAAGCAGACTCCCCACTGAGCTCAGAGCCCAAGCCAGTCCCACAACACAGATCACGATCTGAGCAGAAACCAAGAGTTGGGCACTTAACTATCCAGGTGCCTCGCAACCATTGTTCTTTTAAATGACCTATGTGCCATGTGAATACTATAGCACTGAGATGGATAATTGTGACACTGGTTTTGTTTAACATCTATATTGAAGTGATATGTGTGTATGTGTCTACAATTTACATCTGATATATAGATGAAGGATACAGAGTTATACACATCCACACTCAACTTCCACACACACTGGGGGAGAGTAACTATTATTGCCTCTAACCAAGCAAATGAATCCACTGAAATGCTTTCTACAAGAAAAATCAGACTGTTCTTTGAGCTATAGGAAGAGCATTTGCTTGGGAAACTGAGTAAATTAAGATTCTGGAGTGCTTAATTTAGGGACTCTGACTCTGTTTATTTTCAATTCCCTTGGTTCAGGTTCAGTGCTCTGCCAAAAGGCCCATCAACAACGGAGAAAAGAGAAGATAAGAGAAAAGAAGAGAAGAGAAGGAGAGAAAAAGAGAGAGAGAGAGAGAGAGAGAAAGGAAGAAAGAATGAATGAATGAGGGGCGTCTGGGTGGCTCAGTGGGTTAAGGCCTCTGCCTTCGGCTCAGGTCATGATCTCAGGGTCCTGGGATCGAGTCCCGCATCAGGCTCTCTGCTCAGCGGGGAGCCTGCTTCCCTCTCTCTCTCTGCCTGCTTCTCTGCCTACTTGTGATCTCTGTCAGTCAAATAAATAAATAAATAAAATCTTTTAAAAAAAGAATGAATGAATGAATCCAGAGAAAGCAGAAACCGTTTCCTCCCAAATAAGTCTCTATTTTAAGACCAAGAAAACTTTTCCCTCTGGAGTAAACTTAACTCCCAACTCCATTTTCCAAATGGAGGCTCCCAAACTTGAACCAATTCCTGTGGCCTGAAAACTGACCTGTTTTTTATTTTTTATTTAAATTCTGTTTAATTTTATTACAACACCTGAATTAACCCCTGGTGAAAACAGTGGAATTAACAAAACAGGCCTAGAGTGATTGCAGCTCACTCAAAGCCAAGTGCAAAGCTGTCACCCAATGGGAAAAGGCAGGATTGTGGGGGTCAACTCAACACCACCAACAGTAGATGAGCCCCACTTCTATCTTAAAATGCGTAGGACTATCTTCTTGGGAAAATTCTACCTACTAATGGTGATCATTTTTTAAACTAAAAAGAAAAAAGATGTATTTCAAAGATTTAAAGTAACACCCAGAATCCTACTGCTTAATGATAAAACACTGTCCCTCCAGGTATTTTAGATGTGCACATATATTCAAGTTGTATCAACTACAGTAGGAGTATAAAATACTCAATTCTAACTTTTTCTTCAACACCATGTTTAATTACCTTTTCATGGCAATACATTTATATCTCTATCATTTGTTCTAGTTTCGAACAATCCAGTGTGCCACCAGCCGGCTTCAGACATGCCTTTAGAGGTTAATTCACTCAGTCTTCAGGGAAGCCAGGTGAGCCAGGGCTGCTCAGTTCCCACTACAGATACCGGTGCTATTTCCAAACTTTCATTACTAGGAGCTAGTCATTGCTAATACTGTTTGTCACACCAGGGGAGGAGTCAAGATGGTGGAGAAGTAGCAGGCTGAGACTACTTCGGGTAGCGGGAGATCAGCTAAATAGCTTATCTAAAGATTGTAAACACCTACAAATCCAACGGGAAATTGAAGAGAAGAAGAACAGCAATTCCAGAAACAGAAAATCAACCACTTTCTGCAAGGTAGGACTGGCGGAGAAGTGAATCCAAAGCGACGGGAAGATAGACCGCGGGGGGAGGGGCCGGCTCCCGGCGAGCGGCGGAGCAACGGAGCACAAAATCAGGACTTTTAAAAGTCTGTTCCGCTGAGGGACATTGCTCCAGAGGCTTAACTGGAAGCCCAGGCCGGGTCAGCGCGGCCTCAGGTCCCGCAGGGTCGCAGAAGGATCGGGGGTGTCTGAGTGTCGCAGAGCTTACCGGTATTAGAACGGGGAAGCCGGCTGCAGAGACAGAGCCGAGGAGTGACTCTCAGCTCGGGGTTGCCTTGAACCGGTCTCAGGCTCAGTCAGCTCGGAGCGTGGCCGGAGGCCAGGGTGGCGGGAGTCTTTGGGCGCTGTTCTCTGAGGGCGCACTGAGGAGTGGGGCCCCGGGCTCTCGGCTCCTCCGGGCCGGAGACCGGGAGGCCGCCATCTTTATTCCCGTCCTCCGGACTCTACGGAAAGCGCTCAGGGAACAAAAGCTCCCGAAAGCGAACCCCAGCGGATTACTCAGCACGGCCCCGGGTAAGGGCGGTGCAACTCCGCCTGGGGCAAAGACGCTTGAGAATCACTACAACGGGCCCCTCCCCCAGAAGATCAACGGGAAACCCAGCCAGGACCAAGTTCACCTACCAAGGAGAGCGGCGGAATTCCAGAGGAGAAGAAAGCAAAGCACGGAACTCATGGCTTTCTCCCCATGATTTTTTAGCCTTGCAGTTAATTTAATTTTTTTTTCTTTTTCAATTTTTTTTTCTTTTTCTCTTCTTCTGCTGAATTTTTTTTAACTTTTACCGTTTTATTTTTTTAACGTTTTTTAAATACTTTATCTAATATATATATATTTTTCCTCTTTTTATATTTTTTCTTTATCGGCTTTCTTTTTTTTAATAGTTTCTTTTTTTTTTTTTTCTTTCCTTCTGAACCCCTTTTTTCCCCTTTCTCCCCCCTCACAATTCGGGATCTCTTCTGATTTCGCTAAAGCATATTTTCCTGGGGTTGTTGCCACCCTTTTAGTATTTTACTTGCTCCTTCATAAACTCTTATCTGGACAAAATGACAAGGCGGAAAAATTCACAACAAAAAAAAGAACAAGAGGCAGTACCAAAGGCTAGGGACCTAATCAATACAGACATTGGTAATATGTCAGATATAGAGTTCAGAATGACGATTCTCAAGGTTCTAGCCGGGCTTGAAAAAGGCATGGAAGATATTAAAGCAACCCTCTCAGGAGATATAAAAGCCCTTTCTGGAGAAATAAAAGAACTAAAATCTAACCAAGTTGAAATCAAAAAAGCTATTAATGAGGTGCAATCAAAAATGGAGGCTCTCACTGCTAGGATAAATGAGGCAGAAGAAAGAATTAGCGATATAGAAGACCAAATGACAGAGAATAAAGAAGCTGAGCAAAAGAGGGACAAACAGCTACTGGACCACGAGGGGAGAATTCGAGAGATAAGTGACACCATAAGACGAAACAACATTAGAATAATTGGGATTCCAGAAGAAGAGGAAACAGAGAGGGGAACAGAAGGTATATTGGAGAGAATTATTAGAGAGAATTTCCCCAATATGGCAAAGGGAACAAGCATCCAAATTCAGGAGGTTCAGAGAACCCCCCTCAAAATCAATATGAATAGGTCCACACCCCGTCACCTAATAGTAAAATTGACAAGTCTTAGTGACAAAGAAAAGATCCTGAAAGCAGCCCGGGAAAAGAAGTCTGTAACATACAATGGTAAAAATATTAGATTGGCAGCAGACTTATCTACAGAGACCTGGCAGGCCAGAAAGAGCTGGCATGATATATTCAGAGTACTAAATGAGAAAAACATGCAGCCAAGAATACTATATCCAGCTAGGCTATCATTGAAAATAGACGGAGAGATTAAAAGCTTCCAGGACAAACAAAAACTGAAAGAATTTGCAAATACCAAACCAGCTCTACAGGAAATATTGAAAGGGGTCCTCTAAGCAAAGAGAGACCCTCAAAGTAGTAGATCAGAAAGAAACAGAGACAATATACAATAACAGTCACCTTACAGGCAATACAATGGCACTAAATTCATATCTCTCAATACTTACCCTGAATGTTAATGGGCTAAATGCCCCAATCAAAAGACACAGGGTATCAGAATGGATAAAAAAACAAAAACCATCTATATGTTGCCTACAAGAAACTCATCTTAAACCCGAAGACACCTCCAGGTTTAAAGTGAGGGGGTGGAAAAGAATTTACCATGCTAATGGACATCAGAAGAAAGCAGGAGTGGCAATCCTTATAGCAGATCAATTAGATTTTAAGCCAAAGACTATAATAAGAGATGAGGAAGGACACTATATCATACTCAAAGGAACTGTCCAACAAGAAGATCTAACAATTTTAAATATCTATGCCCCTAACGTGGGAGCAGCCAACTATATAAACCAATTAATAACAAAATCAAAGAAACACATCGACAAGAATACAATAATAGTAGGGGATTTTAACACTCCCCTCACTGAAATGGACAGATCATCCAAGCAAAAGATCAACAAGGAAATCAAGGCCTTAAATGACACACTGGACCAGATGGACATCACAGATATATTCAGAACATTTCATCCCAAAGCAACAGAATACACATTCTTCTCTAGTGCACATGGAACGTTCTCCAGAATAGATCACATTCTTGGTCCTAAATCAAGTCTCAACCGGTATCAAAAGATTGGGATCATTCCCTGCATATTTTCAGACCACAATGCTCTAAAGCTAGAACTCAATCACAAGAGGAAATTTGGAAAGAACCCAAATACATGGAGACTAAACAGCATCCTTCTAAAGAATGAATGGGTCAACCAGGAAATTAAAGAAGAATTGAAAAAATTTATGGAAACAAATGATAATGAAAACACAACGGTTCAAAATCTGTGGGACACAACAAAGGCAGTCCTGAGAGGAAAATATATAGCGGTACAAGCCTTTCTCAAGAAACAAGAAAGATCTCAGGTACACAACCTAACCCTACACCTAAAGGAGTTGGAGAAAGAACAAGAAAGAAACCCTAAACCCAGCAGGAGAAGAGAAATCATAAAGATCAGAGCAGAAATCAATGAAATAGAAACCAAAAAAACAATAGAACAAATCAACGAAACGAGGAGCTGGTTCTTTGAAAGAATTAATAAGATTGATAAACCCCTGACCAGACTTATCAAAAAGAAAAGAGAAAGGACCCAAATAAATAAAATCATGAATGAAAGAGGAGAGATCACAACGAACACCAAAGAAATACAGACAATTATAAGAACATACTATGAGCAACTCTACGCCAACAAATTTGACAATCTGGAAGAAATGGATGCATTCCTAGAGACATATAAACTACCACAACTGAACCAGGAAGAAATAGAAAGCCTGAACAGACCCATAACCAGTAAGGAGATTGAAACAGTCATCAAAAATCTCCAAACAAACAAAAGCCCAGGGCCAGACGGCTTCCCGGGGGAATTCTACCAAACATTTAAAGAAGAACTAATTCCTATTCTCCTGAAACTGTTCCACAAAATAGAAATAGAAGGAAAACTTCCAAACTCATTTTATGAGGCCAGCATCACCTTGATCCCAAAACCAGACAAGGATCCCAACAAAAAAGAGAACTACAGACCAATATCCTTGATGAACACAGATGCAAAAATTCTCGCCAAAATACTAGCCAATAGGATTCAACAGTACATTAAAAGGATTATTCACCACGACCAAGTGGGATTCATTCCAGGGCTGCAAGGCTGGTTCAACATCCGCAAATCAATCAATGTGATACAACACATTAATAAAAGAAAGAACAAGAACCATATGATACTCTCCATAGATGCTGAAAAAGCATTTGACAAAGTACAGCATCCCTTCCTGATCAAAACTCTTCAAAGTGTAGGGATAGAGGGCACATACCTCAATATTATCAAAGCCATCTATGAAAAACCCACCGCAAATATCATTCTCAATGGAGAAAAACTGAAAGCTTTTCCGCTAAGGTCAGGAACACGGCAGGGATGTCCGTTATCACCACTGCTATTCAACATAGTACTAGAAGTCCTAGCCTCAGCAATCAGACAACAAAAGGAAATTAAAGGCATCCAAATCGGCAAAGAAGAAGTCAAACTATCACTCTTCGCAGATGATATGATACTCTATGTGGAAAACCCAAAAGACTCCACTCCAAAACTGCTAGAACTTGTTCAGGAATTCAGTAAAGTGTCAGGATATAAAATCAATGCACAGAAATCAGTTGCATTTCTCTACACCAACAACAAGACAGAAGAAAGAGAAATTAAGGAGTCCATCCCATTTACAATTGCACCCAAAACTATAAGATATCTAGGAATAAACCTAACCAAAGAGACTAAGAATCTATACTCAGAAAACTATAAAGTACTCATGAAAGAAATTGAGGAAGACACAAAGAAATGGAAAAATGTTCCATGCTCCTGGATTGGAAGAATAAATATTGTGAAAATGTCTATGCTACCTAAAGCAATCTACACATTTAATGCAATTCCTATCAAAGTAACATCCATTTTTTTCAAAGAAATTGAACAAATAATCCTAAAATTTATATGGAACCAGAAAAGACCTCGAATAGCCAAAGGAATATTGAAAAAGAAAGCCAAAGTTGGTGGCATCACAATTCCGGACTTCAAGCTCTATTACCAAGCTGTCATCATCAAGACAGCATGGTACTGGCACAAAAACAGACACATAGATCAATGGAACAGAATAGAGAGCCCAGAAATGGACCCTCAACTCTATGGTCAACTCATCTTCGACAAAGCAGGAAAGAATGTCCAATGGAAAAAAGACAGCCTCTTCAATAAATGGTGTTGGGAAAATTGGACAGCCACATGCAGAAAAATGAAATTGGATCATTTCCTTACACCACACACGAAAATAGACTCAAAATGGATGAAGGATCTCAATGTGAGAAAGGAATCCATCAAAATCCTCGAGGAGAACACAGGCAGCAACCTCTTCGACCTCAGCCACAGCAACATCTTCCTAGGAACATCACCAAAGGCAAGGGAAGCAAGGGCAAAAATGAACTTTTGGGATTTTATCAAGATCAAAAGCTTTTGCACAGCAAAGGAAACAGTGAACAAAACCAAAAGACAACTGACAGAATGGGAGAAGATATTTGCAAATGACATATCAGATAAAGGGCTAGTGTCCAAAATCTATAAAGAACTTAGCAAACTCAACACCCAAAGAACAAATAATCCAATCAAGAAATGGGCAGAGGACATGAACAGACATTTCTGCAAAGAAGACATCCAGATGGCCAACAGACACATGAAAAAGTGCTCCATATCACTCGGCATCAGGGAAATACAAATCAAAACCACCATGAGATATCACCTCACACCAGTCAGAATGGCTAAAATTAACAAGTCAGGAAATGACAGATGCTGGCGAGGATGCGGAGAAAGGGGAACCCTCCTACACTGTTGGTGGGAATGCAAGCTGGTGCAACCACTCTGGAAAACAGCATGGAGGTTCCTCAAAATGTTGAAAATAGAACTACCCTATGACCCTGCAATTGCACTGCTGGGTATTTACCCTAAAGATACAAACATAGTGATCCGAAGGGGCACGTGCACCCGAATGTTTATAGCAGCAATGTCTACAATAGCCAAACTATGGAAAGAACCTAGATGTCCATCTACAGACGAATGGATAAAGAAGATGTGGTATATATACACAATGGAATACTATGCAGCCATCAAAAGAAATGAAATCTTGCCATTTGCGACGACGTGGATGGAACTAGAGGGTATCATGCTTAGCAAAATAAGTCAATCGGAGAAAGACAACTATCATATGATCTCCATGATATGAGGGAGAGGAGATGCAACATGGGGGGTCGAGGGGGTAGGAGAAGAGTAAATGAAACAAGATGGGATTGGGAGGGAGACAAACCATAAGTGACTCTTAATCTCACAAAACAAACTGAGGGTTGATGGGGGGAGGGTGTTGGGAGAGGGCGTGGGGTTATGGATATTGGGGAGGGTATGTGCTATGGTTGTGAAGTGTGTAAACCTGGCGATTCGCATACCTGTACCCCTGGGGATAAAAATATATGTTTATAAAGCTGTAAAAAAAAAAAAAAAAAAAAAAGAAAGAAAGAAAGAAAGGATGAATACCCAAGTTTTGTAGCAACATGGACGGGACTGGAAGAGATTATGCTGAGTGAAATAAGTCAAGCAGAGAGAGTCAATTATCATATGGTTTCACTTATTTGTGGAGCATAACAAATAGCATGGAGGACAAGGGGAGATGGAGAGGGGAGTTGAGGGAAATTGGAAGGGGAGGTGAACCATGAGAGACTATGGACTCTGAAAAACGATCTGGGAATTTTGAAGGGGTGGGGGGTGGGAGGTTGGGGCACCAGGTGGTGGGTATTGTGGAGGGCACAGATTGCATGGAGCACTGGGTGTGGTGCAAAAATAATGAATACTGTTATGCTGAAAAAATAAAAAAATTAAAAAAAAAAAATACTGTTTGTCACACCTATTACCCCATCCCAGAATTTTAGACATTTGATTTTCGGCAGGTTTGTAAAGCCTACAAGAAAACCCATCAGTAGCATGGTCATCCTTCCTAGTTCGACACAGAGCAGCAGGAATCACAAAGAACAGTCCAGTTCATCTGGTCACCTAGGGTAACAATTTGAACTCAGGTGTCCTGTTCCACTAGGCTTACTTGGTATTGACTGATATATCGTGAAATAGTAATATTGAGTGGCTATCAAACCACAAGAGAGGAGTCTGTCTTCCCTCATGCTAAGCTCCAATATGGTTGCTTTGAGCCAGTATTTGATCCCTGGATAGCACAGGTGGTTTCACTCAAATATCCCGGGGGTGTGGTTGGGTGTGTGTGTGTGTGTGTGTGTGTGTGTACACATGCATGCTAAAAAAGAAAACAGGCAGGTAGGCAGGCAAATGACATGAAGACAAGCAACATCTTCTAATTAATCTAGCTCAAGTTAAATGTTTTAAAAGTTACAAAGGAACATTCTTCCAAAAGTTAGCACCATTAGCCCCATTCTACAAAGATGTTCATTGAGCCTTAGAGAACTGCAAAACAAAAAGGACTTCAGAGCAAAATTTCACACTTTTTTTGGTGAGGAAATATCTAAGAAGAGGTTGGAGAAGAAGCAAGCTGTAAGGAGGTTACCAACTGTAAAGCAAATTACAGATTTTGTATTTTATTAAGGGCTTTGGAGTGTAGAGTATCCAGACATAATCGGAGTCCAGCTAAATCTGATTTTAAAATGAACAGTGAATGATTTTAGTTTGTCTCAAATATCACCTGCAACTTACTGATACTAGAAAATTCATTATTTCAAATCTAAACTTAACTATGCACCCTCTATTTTTATTTGCTTCATCTAGCAACTTTAAAAAGAAGCCACTAAAAAAGTTCACCCAGAGCAGTAACAGGATAGAATCTGAACTTCAGAAAGATACCACTGATTAGGATACAGAACACAAATTCATTTATGTATCTACAACAGCATTTTTGAGTAACCATCTAACTAGACAAAGCTCTAAGTAAGAAACAAAGTTTCATGATTGCAAGTAAAATTTAAGGCGTATCTCTTGGGTAGTGTCCTTCCTGTTTTTGCCATATAATTCCTTTTGTATGGATTCCTAACCATTAGTACAGTAGTGGCTAATGGAGAGTAACACTGTTATAACAGAAGAACATTGACTTTGGAGACCACATATCTGGATTCCATCTTCAACTTCCTCTACTTAAGAATTGTAGGGCATTGAGATTTATTTTACCTCTGTCTCAGGGTCCTCAACCAGGATTGTTTTATGCAGATTCCAACAATCAAATCTATGTAAAGCCTGCCACAGGAAAAAAAACATCCTGAAACCATCAACTCCTACTTGAATGATTGACTTTGTCCAACTGCAACCATTTAAACTTCAATAAGCTCACCTAAAGGCAAACAGAAAGCCAATTTCACCTACCATGAACAGAAAGCAATTTAAAAAACTATAACCACAGGTACAACAAAACACCATGATATAGGATTTAGTCTTCCACAAATAGCCATGAAACCTATTTTTTTAAACTCTAACCATTACCTTTTACATAGAAGAAAACTGAAGCTCAAAGCAAAGATATTGGTCTCAGAGCATAGACTTAAACACATAGCCGGGGATTATACTTATAACCTATGTTTTCTAATACAGTGATTTCCCTCATATATCCAAAGTTACCCTACTGGAATTCTCTAGTGCACGCACTTCCAGAGGTGTGCAGGATTGAACATCTAATTGTACCAAAAATCTTGCGGCCCTATCTTACTACCTAGTTTCCTATCTCTGAACTTTTTTTTTCCCCCCAGTATCACAGACCATCTGTCTCTTCAGTCACTTTTCCAAAAATCTCTTCTGCCCGATTATAAGGGTGGACACCTGGGCTCGGAAGCCGACTTCTCTAGCTGGGTTCTCAAGGGTTTCCCACAATGAGGTAAGTTAACAACACTATAAATAAACTGCTTGATCTCTGATTCTTTGTGTTTCCCCAGAACATTCACCCCCTCCCCAAAGTCCCGTACCCTTCTTCTAGCACTGGATCTTCTCTCTCTTCACTTCATTTAGTTCCTCTCTTTTCTATCCCGCTTTTATTTCTCTCTACTAGTTCCTGCTTCTGAGGCTCTGCAGGCAAGGAGAGGAAACAAGTACACTTCATCAGCAGACTTGATACAATGATGGAAAACTAGACAACCACCAAAAATCCCAACAGTGCCTTACGGACCACCTACCACCACCCTGCCCGGCACCCTTCAGACACCTCTGCCCCCAAAATTTTGGTCCTGAAATACAGGCAGAAAGAAGGAAACTCAAGAAGTGAACAGCTAAAGTCCCAGTGGTGTGACACAGAGAACACGACACCTCTCCAAGCAGACAACGCTGATGACCAAGGACGAAGCTCTCATTTTTTTTTTTAAAGGCAAGTCTTTCCCCCACAGAGGGATGATTTATGAGCTTGCTGAATCAACAACGCCCTAATAATGCTTTCACACAGACCTAGCACCATTTGGCTTCCCGTATTTATTTGCTTGGTTTTACAAGTCAAGGCGGCCCTCGGAATGATTTTGATAGAGAAATGTGCTTCATACCTGGATGGCTACAGAGAACACTTAAGATACAAAATCCATTTGGTACCGATTAGCCTTAGAACATTATTTATGTAATCTGTCACAATGGCAGATATTCGAGAGAACATTTTTCTCTTTCCTTTGAAACAGTTTATCAATCACCCTTGCTCCTGACAAGCCCTTCGCAGGAGAACATTTATCAGAACGTATTAGAAGACTAAAAATAAAAGCTGAAGCTCGTGTTTGTAAGGATAGTAGGAGCTGATTGCAAAGACTTGAGAAAAGACTGCTCAGAGCCCCTACCGCCACAGAAATGGGAGAAATCAAGCTTGCAGAGATGCACTGGAGAGCTCTGGATGGGGGGAAGAAATCTGCTGGGGATGGGGGACTTCAAGCTCGGAATGGGCGGCCAGGAGGGAGTCCTGCCACGCGGAGATGAATGCCTGGCTTCCAAGCGGCAATGTGAAATGTATCGATAATTCAGTGCCTTCCAGATACGCAAATGTCACAGGATTCACCTCACCCAGTGGAGTCAAATGACTAATACAATTCTTGTATGAGGAATGATAATATTTAGTACTTACGGAGTGCTGTCCCATTCATCTTGGAAACGGAAGGGAACCTCGTTTCGTAGTGAGAGCAGCAATTTCCAAGTCCTCAACTCCAGTCCCGTCTCTCTTGGCAAATCATTTAATTCCTTCAAGGCCCCTGTTCCACTTTCAGAAACACATATCCAGGCAGGGGCTCTAGGAGCCTAAAAGCAATATTTCTCAGTGTTGGCAGCTTAAAATTACTTAGGGAGCTTTAAAAAAAAAAAAAAAATTACTCAGCCCCACCTCAAAACCTAATTAAAAAGCTCAGAAGATGTTGCTGAAGAAACTGACCTTCTAGACAGAGGGCAAGTTGAAACTGAAGAGACTACCGGAACTTTGTGGGTGGCAGGTTAAATAAGCATGGAAACCTACGAGGGTTGACGGGAGGACAAGAAGACCAAAAGACCCCCATACCCACCCGCCCCCTCTGAGGAGTTTACATAGAAGCCTTAACTGGGTTCAGCCCCAGATACCATGCAGATGTTCTCAATAACGCCTTGCTCTCCCTCAGCTGAGTCCTGAAAAATGGCTCCCACTGGGGAAAAGGTGGGAGGCAAGGAGGAACCCGAATTGCCTGGGTTCCGGCCCAGGAGTCAATCAAAGGTCATGCCCTCTCCATGACTGGCTCTTAAAATCTTACATTCCTCAATTTTCCACAATGTACCCTTAGTGGTCAGTGAAGGGATTTATTCACTGGGAAGTAGCTCCTTCAGCAGCTAACTGGCTGCACTGGAGGCAGATACTAGGGCAACAGTATTGGCATATATAAGAGAAAACAAAAATTAAAATAATGATCTCCAAAATAAGTAACACTTTTTTCCACCAAGAGGCCCTTGATGAGAACCAACGACTTACTAAGTTCTCCAGGCTGGGGACGAGGGGTGGGGGGACTTGGATCACTTAGGGTTTTAGGGTGTTCACCTATGTCCACTTAGAACCTTAGGGTGTTCACCTGTATCCTCTGGTGAGTTAATAAGGAAGAAACGTTAGCAGATTCATCAGATATGAACACAACATTCAGTTTGGATAATAGCACAGGTCAGTGAGTCAGTAATAATATCCAAGGCCATCTATAACATTGTAATTTATAATAAGATATACATATTTGATCTTCTCCCACATTTTTAGTACAGAGCTCTTAAAACTCTTGGAATTTCCTACTTGATGAGATGGGTGGGGAGGAAAGGTGTCTTTTGTTATGTTAGTGAAGTAACTAATGGACCCCACCTGAAAGGGGGTCTGGTTGCCAGGACAACTAACAACTTGACTGGAAGGCTGGAACTTTCAGTACCACCCCCACTGACCTCCAGGAGGGGAGAGGGACCAGAGATTGAATCAGCACCAGTGGCCAATGATTTATCAGTAGTGCCTGTGTAATGAAACACCCACAAAAACCCAACAGGACAGGATTCAGAGAGCTTCCTGGTTGGTGAACATGTGAGGTGCTGGTAGGGGGGTACAGTCCGAGAGAGCATTAAAATTGGTGTGAGGATCCCCTTTCCTCCCCTTTCCCTAACCGGATAATCCTATTTTAGAGGACAGCTTTTCTCACTGAGGACATTTCCATGTTTAGTCCAGACAGGCTTTGCCAGCTATCACCGAAGGCTTTTCAGGCATATTTAGTAAGGATTTCAATGTCTCTATAATGGCCTCCAGTCCAGTGGAGGGGACAAAGGTGGCAAATTATTGTACCAGTGGAGAACTGGTACATGCCCAGTTGGCCTTGGGGAGAGGAAGGCTGGTAATTTTTGTTACTACATGGTAGATTCTCCCCTGTGCTCACAGAAAACCCAGGGTACAGTGACCAACCACCTAGGTGGAAGCTACAGCCAAAGATTTGTGCTACACAGCTGGGTCCTACTAGGGACTACCAAATAAATACCCAGGAGGCACAGCCAGTCAGCGCCACACCAGTTGCTATCCTTTTTTTCCTTTTTAAAAATATTTTACGTTTAAGTAATCTCTACACCCCACATGAGGCTTGAGCTCACAACCCCCAAATTAAGAGTTGCATGAGTCAGCCAGGTGTCTCCAGGCATTATCCTTTAATGTGACAGAATGACGACACAATTCCGGCAATATCCATTTTATATCCCTGGTGCAGCTGGGTTGGTTCTGTTCAGTATGATTTCTTTGTTCCCAGTATTAAAGAACAAACATTGACCTGAGTGTACCTTTTCTTAGTGGGACAAGCAGGAAGGTCTTATTAGCTGGATTACTCCATCTGTCTTTGGGGGATGGAGAAGGCCCATGTGACAGATTCCTCCCTGGGTGCTGCCCTGACTGACCAGTTAAGACTATATTACTGTGGGGGTGCCTGGGTGGCTCAGTGGGTTAAGCCGCTGCCTTCGGCTCAGGTCATGATCTCAGGGTCCTGGGATCGAGTCCCGCATCGGGCTTTCTGCTCAGCAGGAAGCCTGCTTCCCTCTCTCTCTCTCTCTGCCTGCCTCTCCATCTACTTGTGATTTCTCTGTCAAATAAATAAATAAAATCTTTAAAACCTCTACTTTTGGCTCAGGTCATGATCCCTTCTGGGATCCAGCCCCGTATTGGCTCTCTGCTCAGCAGGGAACCTGCTTCCCCCTCTCTCTGCCGACCTCTCTGTCTACTTGTGATCTCTGTCTGTCAAATAAATAAAATCTTAAAAAAAAAAAAAAAAAAGAATGCTAGTCTTAGCTTGTTCTTCATTAATGTACTGTTTCAGGGCTTCCAAATCCGCATCTGGAGTGGTGACACCAGCCATGGAAATCCTGACAAGCTACAGTGGGTCAGCTGCCCATAAATACGGAAGTGGGATTGATTCCTTTGCTGGGCATACATGTGGACCCATTATAGGAAGATATTTCTATCAGGTGCCCATCCCATGGCTGGATACCACATGTAGCAGAAGTTCAAAGTCAAAAAGACAGATATTTAGTAGGCACCGTTATGGGGAGTTCTCCTTCAGTAAGAATTAAATTTGTGGGGGCACCTGGGTGGCTCAGTTGGTTAAGCCTCTGACTCTTGGTTTCAACTCAGGTCATGTTTTCAGGGTCCTGGGATTGAGCCCCATGTCGGGATACGTGCTCAGTGGGGAGTCTGATTAAAGACTCTCTCTCCCTCTGCCTCTGCCCCTCCCCTGACTTGTGCTCTCTCAACCCTCTCTCTCCTCTCATAAATTAAATACACAAATAAATCTTTTAAAAAAAATTACACCTGTGGTCTGATCTTTAGATGCTAGTATAGCTGTAGCTTTAGGAATCTGACCATGTTGTGCACGCTATACATGCTGAGCAGGGGAGGCCAGGTTGAGAAGTGTAAGGAGAGGGACTGAGCGACCTATAGGTAAGACCAGAACTTCTGCTTCCTCCCTTCTTCCAGTAGGGCATGCTCTATTGCAGTGTAGTTCATTTCAACAGGACTGCCTTGCAACAAGACAACGGGATCCCATGGGAGGTTAAACAGTCCTCCTTTAGCCACGGTCACAGAATAACTCATCTATTCTGGTGGATGTCCCATTGTAAATTCCAGCACATAGTGCTTTTCCCAGGCAGGATGGGACTTGGTGTTCTCAGCGCATAGGATATTGATCCGAGGTGAGAGTCAGGGCAATGGCTGTTTACCATGATTTCTATACCTTTATGGTACTGGGTATCTCAGTAGGGGTCCCCAGTTTGGCATATGGGACAACAGGTCTTACTGGTTGATTATTTGAATGTATGAAAGCCTGGGACAGCACTTTTTTCCACATGGTTAAGGTGATTTTACTCATAAGTAATTTAATCTGCTGCTTTAATATTTTATTCTTCCTACTAAACTTGCTGCTTGTGAATGATAGGGGACTTGGAACCTACATTCAATGTCATGTTCTTTTGTCCAATCTCCCAGATCATGACCTTTGAAATGTGACCCCTGATCATTATCTATTCAACAAGAAGATCTGTACCTGGTACTTAACATCTTTAATTCCCTAATAGTGGCAGTTTGTTTTGCATGGCAAAGGGGAAGCTTGGGCTGGGCCAGGCACAGTGTCCATACAAACCAAGGAAGACTTTTGTAAAACCCTTTCTCAGAGAAAGGACCAATACAGTTGACCCTTCCAACAACTCAGGGGTTGGGAGCACTGATACCCTGCACAGTTAAGAAGTCACACATATCTTTGGACTCCCCCAAAACGTAATTACTAATAGCATCGTATTGCCCAGAAACTTACTAAAAAGAGAAAGTCAATTAACACACCTTTTGCATGGTATATGCATTATATACTATTTCATATTCTTACAATAAAGCAAACTGGAGAGAAGAAAAGGTAGGAAAAAAAGGTAAAGAAGAGAAAACACATGTATGTTATTAGACTGTATTTATTGAAAAAACAGATGTATAAATGATCCCTCACATTTCAGACCCATGTAGTTCAAGGGTCATCTCATCAGTTTGCCAATTCCTCACTGGTTGGAGACTCTGGTGGTGGGCTCACATTCTCTTAGTAGTTGCCTCGGGTGTTTTTTAGAACACACAGGGCATACTATTAACAACACTGTATATCAATAGCAATCCCACACTCTTGACAATATGCCATCCCACCAAGGTGTTAGAGTGGCTGCTTTTTCTATGCACCCACTTTGCTCTATCTACTGAAGAATCAGTTGCTAGATCTCATACCTGAGATAGGACCTCAGTTTCCTGATGGCCAGGATGTGGTCAACACTTTTTGAGCCAGGACATGGAAAAGATGAGGACCTCCTCAGGCTTTTGCAGGAGAGCCCAAATGTCTTTCCACATATCCTGACATCATAAGGGCGTCATCCATTTCTTGCCTTTCCATTGCCCAAACTATAGGGTTAATCCCTTTAGAACATCCCAATGGTCCCTGCCAAGTGTTAGCAGCCAGGGTATATGATCACCAGCCGAAACACTCGAGTTCAGCCCACTGGTTGCTGCAGTTCTTTTTCATTACAAGAACAGATTCTTAATTGAACTTGTGCAAACAACTACATTGCCATGAAAGTAACAATACTCTCTGAGAGTTTCCAAATTCTAGAGGGATCAGGTAGAGAGAAAAAAAAAAATGATTCATCTTTGTTCACAAAGCTATAGGTTAGCAAATTGCTAATAATTTAAAAGAAAAAAGTTTTCTAAAATCTGAAAAAAAAACATAAAAAGAACCAATCATGTTTGAAAGAAAAAGTTATAAAAAGTATAATCATCCTCATTAGTTTTTCCATTAGAGTTCTATAAATTCTTAATTCAGTACAGTGGTATGATCTTAGTTATCAGAAACCTGCACTTGTTGGTCCGTTCCATGAATGGACATGAATCATTTTTACAGGAACACTTTTACAAAAACATCAGAGTAAAACAAAAACAATTTGTGAATGACAAACGATTTAAAAAGTGGTCATGGTTAGAGATCTGATGAGTTTATTATAATGCAATAGACAAGGGGATTTGGTTATTTCTATGACATCCTTTTAAAATAATAACTAGAATTATGACTAATAACATTATCTCAGGACATATTAGATTTTTAGGAACTTCATATAATCTCTGGAGCATTTCTATCTATACAAATATAACCTAAGCAAGTTTAGCATCACTTCTTATTTGACAATGCTTCCCATGAAATTTAACTTATCAAATAGATCTAGTTTAATATCAGGGGTTTTTTTAATTAACAAAGACAATAAATCTTTTGAGATATGCCAGGGACTCTCAAAATCCCAGTTAGTTCAATGTTAAAAAGACTTCATCGATAGTTTAATTTGGGAGAATTTTATAAGAAATATTAAAGCATTTTAAAAACACTTGATTAAATAGGATCAATCATAAGTCACTGTGAAACAATAGTTATCTATTTGACCAAAGTGACAAATACTTCAAAGGCAAGTATAGAAAGTTACATAACTGTAAGGAAAAAAAAAAAAAGAAAACTTCCCTCTTTTATTAGAGAATTCATTTTTCTTAAGTAATGAAAGATCTGATAAAGACAACCTGAAGCACAGGAAATTATTTCGGTAAAACACAGAATCTTTATTTTCTAGGCAGATTGGTATAACATTTTACCTTTGCTCTTTCCCAGGGATTCTGCCTCCTAGTATCTCAATCAGGCTCTTCACAAGCAAATGGACCTTAATCACCAGCACTCTGTGCCGCTGTACCTTTGTAAAACGCCATGCTAAGAGCTCCAACTTACCTTGTTCTCCCACCTTATCTGTTCACCCCAAGGCTAGAGTAGTAGACACCCACACGTCCTTCTCTAATGTCAGCTCTTCTTAAATGTTCTAAATCAAGCTTCAGCTTCTAGTTGGACATAGATAGCCAGCTGAACTGCCCACAGTAAAGACCAGCCCACTGTGGCAGCCCCTTGTTTCCCTTCTTTGCCTCAGTGCTGTGTGCAGTCTCTCAAACAAACACATTAGATCAGCTGGCGTTTTCAGGGCATCCTTGTACTCACACAGTGGTCCATAAATATCTAACAGGTTAGCCACCTCTCCCCACACAGAAGATGAAGACCAACTGGAAATTTCCCCCAAGGGTAACTCTCTTCCAAGACCCATTTCTTTGGTCTACCTGCTGCTTTGCCAACTGTTGGTTTACAAACTGGCCCCCATACACGGAGGACAGGAGAGAATAGAGAAAGAGAAAGACCATTCTAGATTGGCAGGTGGCAGGTGTAATAAGCAAGGGGAATTACACACGAGGCTGTATTGGGCAACCACAAGACAAGTACGTCTCCACACTCACTCTCAGAATCTTAATAATTTATATAAAGGACTTACCTTGTTTCAGTCACATATACAATTCAGCTGATCTCAACAATACAGTGCTCTCTTGAAATCATTTCCTTAAAAACACCTTTCAGAGTGGGAACAGGGGGCAGGCAGTACATTCCAAGGACTGGGAGCGGGTAAGGAGCCCCCAGTTGCCCGGCTCCACCTCACAGGTCAATATCCTCTTGAGGACCTCCTCTAACAAATGACGGGACCCACCCATCTTTTTTGTTGTTGTATTTAAACGTTTCAATAATTGCAATGTCCAACCAGAATGGAGAACCATTGGCATACAATAGTGATTCTTGAATTTTGCTGCATGCTGTGATGTTCTAAAGATATAAATACTCAGATCACATTCAATACCAATTGCACCAGAATCTTTGGAGATGGATCCAAGCATCAGTATTTTGTATAACTCTCCAAATGATTCTCATATATAGCTAAGTTAGTGGACCAGTAGTCTAGACCATGGCATCTCAAACTTTAATATGCATATGGATAATTTGGGTATCTTACTAAAATACAGATTCTTATTCTTATTCAGTAGATGATGCTTGATACTTTGTACTTCCAACAAGCTCCCAGATGATGCTTCAGCTGCTACCCTGCAGACTGCATTTGGGCAGCAAGAGCACTCTTAGAGGACCAAATATAAACTCCCTTCCTAGGCTTTTAAAGACCTGTATATCAATCAGTCCAAAAAGACAAAACAAAACAAAACTGTACACTTGGGCTAGAGAGCTAAAAACTCATCTCTCATGAAGAACTACCTGAGACCCAGAAGCTCTTACATGGCACAATCTCACCCTCACAAAATCATCCACGTCTTTTTCAAGTATTTTTCTTCATCCTTCCTCTTAGAAGACACAGAAAATGGCCAAGTAGAGGATCAATATTACAAGAGCAATTATGAACCATCACTGGTATCCAGTCATACACCCTGCCTGGATCTACCCACTGTCTACATGAAAATAGCAGAATGTCCTGTACTACTAAAATGGAGAAGGTGAGAACAACCAAGTCTTGAGACTTGAACCCCAAGAGGTCCAGACTGTAAGAACCATTCTGTGAATCTCCTATTGTAGATGGCCTGAGAGTCTGACTGGGGTTAGAAGCTGTCCCAACTTACACATTGCAGTAATAGCAGAATTGGGTATAAGAAGATCCTTCAAGTATGCAATCATGGCAAGAAGTTCCTGAGAACACCCAGATCTTCAACAGTTTTAATTAACATTTTTCTTTTTTTTTCTTTTTTTTAAAGATTTTTTTTTTTATTTATTTGACAGACAGATCATGAGTAGGCAGAGAGGCAGGCAGAGAGAGAGAGGAGGAGGAGGCAGGCTCCCTGCTGTGAGCAGAGAGCCCGATTTGGGGCTCGATCCCAGGACCCTGAGATCATGACCTGAGCTGAAGGCAGAGGCTTTAACCACTGAGCCACCCAGGTGCCCCTTAATTAACATTTCTTATGTGTGTCTCCCTTCCTTTGGTTTTCACAATAATCATCCTTTCCAGACTTCTTCTTTTTCATAACACTAAAGCTAAAACATTAATTTCCTAAGCAGCCTGGTTACTCCATTCTCTACTCCATTTTATCCCCCAAATTTGTAAAAAAGTGATGTTATTGAAAGACAGCTTTCATTATCATGCCACATTTAAAAATCATCAGTGTGACCTAGAGATACATGAAAAGATGCTCACCATCACTCAACATCACAGAAATACAAATCAAAACCACAATGAGATACCACCTCACATTGGTCTGGATGGCTAAAATCAACAACACAAGAAACAATAATTGTTGGTGAGGATGTAAAGAAAGAAGAACCTTCGTGTGCTGTCGATGGGAATGCAAACTGGTGCAGTACGGAAACTGGAAAACAGTATGCAGGTTCCTCAGAAAGTTAAAAATAGAACTACCCTATGATCCAGCAATTTTCTACTATTTACCCAAAGGATACAAAAATACTGATTCAAAGGGATACATGCACCCCAATGTTTACAGCAGCATTATCTACAATAGCCAAATCATGGAAAGAGCCCAAATGTCCACTGGCTGATGAATGGATAAAGAAGATGTGGTATATACATACAATGGACTATTACTCAGCCATAAAAAAGAGTGAAATCTTGCCATTTTCAACTACACTGATAGAGCTAGAGTGTATTATGCTAAGCGAAATAAGGCAGTCAGAGAAAGACAAATACCATATGATTTCACTCATATATGGAATTTAAGAAACAAAACAGTTGAAAATGGGGGAAAGTGAGGCAAATAGGGAAACAGACTCTTAAATGTAGAGAACAAACTGCTGGAGGGGAGGTGAGAGAGGGTTTGGGTTAAATGAGTGATGGCTATTAAGGAGGGCACTTGCTGTGACGAGCCCTGGGTGTTGTCTTTAAGTGATGAATGACTAAATCCTACATCTGAAACTAATATTACACTGTATGTTAATAGGAATTCTAAAACTTGTAAGAAAATAAAGAAGTAATTAATTAAAAATCATCAATGGTCCCCATTGCCAATAATGAAGTCATTGTTGGTTGACTCCAGTGGAAGGACTGCCGAGGAACACACAAGCACGTTCCAAGAGAGAAGAGACCAGTGTTAAGCTTCCAATACACAGAGAATTCAATGCTGGATTAAAATTACACCAGCCACTGAAGGGCCTAAAATCTGTGACACCCCAGTACCAATTAAGTATACTGAGCACCCAGATTCTGGGTTTGAATACTATTCTCCAATAAAAGGAACCAGGGCTCTTTGGACAAATAGCTCATTATCAGATCAGGGCAGGAAAATATAAGGTGATCTTTAAAAATCTCTTAGTGTGGGGGTGCCTGGGTGGCTCAGTGGGTTAAAACCTCTGCCTTCGGCTCAGGTCATGATCCCGGAGTCCTGGGATCGAGCCCTGCATCAGGCTCTCTGCTCAGTGGGGAGCCTGCTTCTCCCCCCCCCACTCTCTCTCTGCCTGCCTCTCTGCCTACTTGTGAGCTCTGTCTGTCAAATAAATAATAAAATCTTAAAAAAAAAAAAAACCTCTTAGTGTGTATAAGAAGCACTCCAAAATCAAAAGGATGGGGTCTTGTCAAATGGACATAAGGGCCAATCTGAAGAAACTGCCAGTGGCCAAAGGTGGAACAATTGAGCAACAAAATAAATAATAAAGGTAGCATCATATTATACCACAAAGTATAAAATAAATACACATGAATCCATACAGATATAAACAAATGAATGAATATGTGATAGGTAGATATATGATAGATGAGAGATACATAATAGATAGGTAAAGGTGGAAAAGAAATAAATCTTTTTTACAGGAAAATTCCAAATAATTTACACATGCACTATGAAGGAAAGCTTACCTCTCCCCTACCCACCTCCTTGAATGACTTACTTTCAAAGAATGAAGAAAAGGGAAGAACAACAACTTTATAATGCAGAACCTGGTGAACATTACCTTGGCTATACAATCAAGATTAACATCACAAGTAAAAAGTCACGTGCATAGCATATACCCTGAGATGATCTAATGAGGACACTTTACTTCTCCAGTCTTTTCCAAAATGCATAACCTCGATCTAGTCATGAGAAAAATTTCAGCCAAACCCAAGTTGAGGGGCATTGTTTTTTAGGGTCATGAATAGCAAGGAATACTGAGAAGTTTTCACAAGGCAGAGAAGGTTTATCAGCTAAATGTAAGTGGTATTTTGGATAGAACCTACAACAGAAAAAGGACATTAGCAAGAAGATACATGGAATTTGAATAAAGTCTGAAGTTTGGTGGATAGCAATTAATGTACTCTATAGTAATGTAAGACATTAGCATTAGGGAATACAGAGAACTCTCTGTACCATCTTCACAACTTTTCTTTAAATTGAAAACCATTTCAAAAGCAAAAGTTTATAAACAACAATATGCACTCTTCCCCTCAATCAGCTTCCTCGTCACCTAAGCCTGACCTTGAAGCAGCCAATACATGTGGAAGGAGAAGAAACCAAAATGAGAGCAAGTTTTCCAGCTACACAGATATAGCACATATAAATTACTCAAATGTTTATTAAAGGGGAAAAAAAACAGAATTAAAAATCGGTAGAGTTGTGGGAGGAAGGTATAGAAATGGAAGAGATCCCTAACCTTCAAGTGATGTATAGTGGTCTGCCAAAGAAGGTGAGACAGAGGGATTTAAAAAAAAAAAAAATCACTATAATATAACAGAGAAAAAGTGAATGGTGCCATCAGTTCTCCGAAAATTTAGCAATATTCATTCTAACTGGAGGGGTCACATCCATTATTTTAAAACAGTCTCACA
Organism: Lutra lutra; assembly: GCF_902655055.1. Lineage (NCBI taxonomy): Eukaryota > Metazoa > Chordata > Mammalia > Carnivora > Mustelidae > Lutra > Lutra lutra. The sequence goes on along the minus strand of NC_062282.1, from coordinate 82,827,451 downwards.
AGAGCATCTGGACAGATGTGACTTTTTCCATTTCATAGTTGAGGAGACTCAGGCAACAGGGAGGTTAAATGTTTTAGATCTCAAGATCTCCTTGTGTCCTTGAACAGAGATGTTAGCAAAAGACTGCAGGGAAGGTAAATCTGTCCTAAGCCCATAAATCACTTAGGGGAGGTAAGTGACCAAAAAAAAAAAAAAAAAAAAAAAAAAAGCGCCCATCTCTAACACCTACGTATTTATTAATTAGCAAGTGAGGAAGCCGCCAGATTGTGCTGCTCTCAATGACAAGGGGCAGGATCTATGAGCTATGCCGGCAGAGAGCATCCAGCCCACCCAGTCTTTTCAAATTTGGGAATTCACAACAACTTGTGTCAATGTGAAGATGACAACCTAGCAAGACAACCTGAAGATTTATATCCATCCATTGAGCCAAAATTTCTAAACCTTCCCTAGGTCCCAACTCAAACCCAAGCAGTCTTTATACCATCTTCTTTCCCATCTGGCATCTCACGGCTGGGCTGCCAGGCTCTGTCACAAGCCTGCCTCATGTCCTCCATCAGGGAGGACAGGCAGAGCATGGGTGAAAGTCAGGTCTCCAGCCCCACAGTTGCACAAAGCAACAGGGAGTCTCCACACCGTCCCTGTGTCTCTGCAGAAGTCACACACCTGGCCAAGGACTTGCAGAGATGAGCCAAGAAAAGGGGCTCATGCCTTTGTGGTCCCCAGCCTGAAAACCCTTCCGGTTACCCAGTGGTCTAGTGTAACTGATTTTTAAGTATCTCTTTGGGACCAGGTACACCCCCCTTGTGATAGAGCCCTGGGTTCTAAAGTGAAGCATTGTCTGTTTTGCTTCAGATAGTCTTCTCTCAGAATGAAAATGGTGCCTTTCTGTGGTTATAGTAATAGTCCAGAACCTTCATCATCATCCCTATCCCAATCAACAATAACAATCTTTTATGGGAATTTTCCTCTGTGCAAGGTGATATACTAAGCACTCTGTGTACTATCATCCTTAAAAAAAAAAAAAAAAAAATCCTTAAAAAAATATTCCCCTGGAGGAAGCATTATTATTAAGAATGCTATTTGCCAGAGGTAGAAAACAGATTGCTGCTAGAAACCACAGGACCCTGATTTATACCCAGATTTAGAGCCAAGCTTTTCTGGCTTAGAGAATGCACCTTCAAAGTTTAGCAGATTTGTATGTTAACTCCCCATCTGAGTTGGATTAGATTAGATTAGATTAGATTTCCCCACAGGGCCTTTGTCACTTTGAGAACCCAACGTGAACTGTTTCTCGCCGCTCTCTCCCCACTGCCGGACAAATCCCTGGCCCAGAACAACACTCAATAACTTGATTACTGAACAATTAATAACACTCTATACATTGGAAAGTCTTAAAATTTGGAATCACACAAATTTTTTATACTTACTAAGTAATTTAATTTTAGGCAGATTATGCAGTATCTCTGAGCCAGGAAAATGCATCATAATTCCTTCCTCACAGGAACTTTCGAGGACTAATGAGAAAACCTACACAAAACACCAAAGAACTGGCACACTGTGGGGTTTTACTGCTGTTCCATGTCAATAGACAATTCATTTCATTCCCTGTTTCTCTGTCTTCTGACTAGTTTTCTTATTAGAAATCATGTATGTTAATTCAAATGAGCCCCTTGATAAAGTCTGGCTTCCCTGCTCGTTGGTCGAACTCCATCTGTGAATATTCTAGAGACACTTCCGGAGTCTGATTTCCTAAACAAAAATAGTTTCGCCAAAATCATCAACAGAATCTGTCTGAATGCAGATGATAAGCCAGTGTGATGACTGATCAGTGGAGAGCAAAGACTGGTCGGCTTTCATTTCAGGCAAGAGGAGACAAGTGCATTCATGGGAAACAGAAGTTATTGGTTTGGAGGAAAGAGATATTGCAACAAAAGAGGCTATTATGGTTGATGACATGTTTCTACTGTAAAGTACCTCAGAGAGAAGGCTCCTTTTTTACTCCTCGAAAATGAAGCAGCATGTGCCAGTTAGACCTCTCAGTTGAAATGTGAGTGCGTGTGTGCGGGTTCCAATCTAAGCTTTTGGCAAATGAAGAAAAACCATCTCATCCCAGATCACAAGACCAATGTTCTCCAAGGAAAGAAAATGAAAGTTTGCACAAAGATCTTTTTTGTTGCCAAGCACATCCAAAGCTATTTTCCTTCTCTTGCTCCAAGAATTTTCCGCGTTGCTCTCGGCACCAGCCCAGTAGACCTAGAAACCATTTCCCACTGGCCAGGGAGCTGGCACTGCAGGTGATCGGTGTAATCCAGGCTGTGCCTCGCCGGTCACTTTGTCGACTCCCAGCAGATGTTGCGCAAGGCAGTCCAGATTGGCCGTCCTTTCCCTGGCAGCCTTCCTGTTTTTCCTTCTGAGGTCTGATGTCGCCTTGCAGTACACAGTGTCTGTCTGAAGGGCAGATGTGTTGGAGAGGGTTATTTTTCTAAGCTAATTCTCCACTACTGTTTGCTGATTAAATCCCAGAATGTTCACTGTACAAGCTTCTCACAAAGAGCAGGGAACAGGATTTATTCAAAGCTGACTATCATCTGACCATTTGAAAGTACGCATTTGTTTTCCATGGGAAAAAAAAATAATAATAAAGCATTTTATTTTACAGTGAAAGTTGCTCTGCTGTGATATGCACGAGGGGACGTAAAATATGATTCATCTATGGCTGAAAATACTGAAATTGGTCTAAATTACCTTGAAAGGTAACTTCGGGTGCCTATAAAGCACCTTAGATATGCTATGTACAAAAAGAAAGAGAGAAAGAAAAAGCAAAACAAGCAAGCAAAATTGGGCAAGGTAATACTATTTTGTCCAAACACCAATTGTCTGTTCTCTTATTGTGCTACCTTCTAACCTCTTTGCAAACATAATCGCTCCAGAAATGCCAGTATATAATTCTTCTGGAGAGCACACAGCCGTAAACATTTTCCATAGTTGTTCTTCTGGTCTTATCACCCAGAAGCATGTTCATGGATAGAAATTTCAGGATAAATCAAGAAGCAGTGCTTCTGTCATTTAACTGATGAGTCTGGATAATTTAGTTGTAATGAGGGGAGACTGTCAGGTCATCTCAAGGAAGGGGCCTTTAAGGATAGGCACAGAGTACAGCTCACGACAGGACTGTTCTCAATGTAAGCCAGCTTGAGGGACCGCCTGCTCTCCCGTGTCCCCCTCAGGGGCTTCATAGCCTCTACCTCATGGCAATGCTCCTCCCCTGCCAAACTCCTCCACTTCCTCCCTCTGCTGGATTTCTCCCCTGTTCTCTACTCTGGAGCCAAAATATGCGTGGATTTAACTTATGCATATTCATCTCCCAGTGCTGCACACACACACACACACACACACACACACACACACACACACAGAGAGAGAAATGAGCAAAAGATGGGTGTCCTGAAACTGCTGTTCCCTCAGTCAGCTTCAGTTTCCAGGTGACTCACACACTGCGAAGATCTTTCTGTACCAAGTATAATTCTATCATTTAAAGGTACGTATTTTCAGTAAAACATGGCCCTGAAGTGAAAGCCAATTCCTTCATCTGGTGCTCTCCTGAAAATGCATGAATCTGTTCCAAAGCTATAGAAAACTCACCCCATGTTGAGTTTACCAAGAAACAGTAGCCTGGTCCCAATGTGACACCATTTTAAGGGATTTTCAATGTTAGGTTTGACAGCCTGTAATACCAAACGCCTTTAGGGACCAGCTTCTTGTACATGACTCCCTCGTACATCTTTTATGCAGCCTGATATCTCAGGGCACTGATGCACACACACAGAATTTTTTGCTTTCCAAATAAGATCACAGATTCACAGTTCCCCGTTCCAAATTCTGAAGGAGAACCTTTCTGGTTTATTTTTTATTTCAGGAAACAGACCCTTGTATACTGACCGGCATCAAGGTTGCCTGTCCATACATTAAGTGTTGATCCCCAGTCTGATCTCCTGGGGTGTGGGGAGAGAGGCATGGTTCTGGCTGCCGAAGATCAGGATTACAAACTGTGCCATTCTGTATAAAAACCTATGTGAAAGCCCCTTGTGATATCATCAGGCAAAACATTCCAGTTTTTAGAAGTTTAGCATACCAGCTATGAAGGGGCAGTAAGACCTCCTTTAAAGGTGAATGTTTATTTCATAGAAAGGTATGCAGTGCAAATTATCATGTTCAAATGGCTCCATATCATTAGTATGTTTGTAAAGAAATTAGGAGAAAATAGTAGTCTTCATATTTAAATTCAAATTAATTGATGAAATAACTACTTAATTAACAAGCCAATATGAGATGCCATGGGAATTATAGGATATTAGACATGGAACACACCCAAAGAATTTTCTTTCCTCTTTTTTTTTTTTTCCTTTTCTTTTTTAGAACTTTCAAAGAATGGTGAAGGATGTATTATAGATCAGCACTACTACAGAGCAGGACCTGACAGGGCTGCCTGGGTAGCTCAGTGAATAGAGCACAAGACACTTGATCTCAGGGTCCTGAGTTCAAGCTCCACATTGGGCGTAAAGCTTACTTAAATTTTTTTTCAAGGTAGAACCCGATAGCAGTGCAAACAGAGATACAGACCTAATGCTTTGGGAATCTGAAACTATGCAGCTATAATTTCTAGCTGGGGACATACGCAAAGGAAGGGGTAACTGGTGGTAAATAGGAACCACACTCAAAAATGTGGAGGAGAAGGTAATTCCAGGCTAAGGCAGTAATGGGAATACTTAATATTAGAGCACCAAGTGGGTGAAAGAGGATTGATGAGTTTGGGTTAAAAGCATATGAAATTTTGGGGCCTCTGGATGGTTCAGGGAGTTAAGCACCTGTCTTCAGCTCAGGACATGATACCAGGGTCCTGGGATGGAGTCCTGACTCGGCTCCCTGCTAAGCAGGGAGTCTGCTTCTCCCTCTGCCCCACCCCCCTCCTCTCTCATATGCGCACACATGCTTGCATCCAAAGATTTTAAATAAATAAATAAATAAATAAATAAATAAATAAATAAATAAAACATGAAATTTGGTAGCCAGAAGAGGCAAGGTGTTTATACGTTATCCAAAAATCCAAGCAGTCCAGAGCAGCAAAGCAGTGGGATCAGAACCATGCTCCATGTGACAAATCTGGAAAGAATGAGAAAGACAGATTTGAAAGAACAGAGAATAGAATTTGTTGTAATTTTACTTTTTATGCACTTATCCAACAGAAACACAACCCAAGTATACAAAGATATTTATAGCATTTTTTTCATAATAGGGAAAAAAGAGAAAATCACTGAAATGTCAATTAATAAGGGATATATTTTTCATTTTTTTTCTTAAAGATTTTATTTATTTATTTGACAGACAGAACACAAGTAGGCAGGGAGGCAGGCAGAAGGAGAGGGAGAAACAGGCTCTCCACTGACCAGGGAGCCCAACATGGGGCTTGATCCCAGGACCCTGGGATCATGACCTGAGCCAAAGGCAGCCGCTTAACCAGCTGAGCCACCCAGGTGCCCCAATAGGGGATATTTTAACTAAATAATTATTCATCCATGCAACACAGTACTATATATGGCTATTAAAAAGACTGAGATACTTTGATACAAGGCTCACTATCTCTTAACACATTGTAAAGTAAAAAGAGGGAAATTGCATACAAGTATAATGTCATCATGATTTTATTTTCTTAAAAAACAAATACTTTATGGGCACAGTAAGAGTAAACTTTGAGGCTCAGGAGTTTGGCAGGCAAGGTTAGAATTTTGGTTTAGTCACTTACCAGATAGTACAACAGGGACTGCTTGAGAAAATTTACGTGAAATGCAGAACTCACTGCTGGCTCATAGCAATTCCTCAATAAATACTACCTAATTCGTGATCATGATGCATACATTGATTGATATGAATATATGACATTGAAAAATGGAGGTAATATAAATACTACACAAACAAAGCATGAGGAAATCAGAAGAAGAAAAAAACAACAACAACACTGTCACAGTTAACAACAGTTAGGCAGGAACTTTAGAAGAAAGGAAACCTTCCATTTTTATCTTACTAACTTTTTTGGTTTGAATTTGTTACCCCCCAAAACATGAATGGTTTTTATAATTAAAAAGAACTTGAGGGGCGCCTGGGTGGCTCAGTGGGTTAAAGCCTCTGCCTTAGGATCAAGTCATGATCTCAGGGTCCTGGGATCGAACCCCGCATCGGGCTCTGCTCAGTGGGGAGCCTGCTTCCCCCTCTCTCTCTGCCTGCTCTCTGCCTACTTGTGATCTCTGTCAGTCAAATAAATAAATAAAATCTTTCAAAAAAAAGAACTTGAATACTTACTCTGGAGAAAAAAGAGGGTATGATCTGAACTTCTATCTCAGGAGCAGAGGAAAAAGGTAAGAAATACACCTGCAAGTTGACTCAAGAGAAAGCGCTTACCCACTGACTGGAAACTGAAGGCAAAGAGGAAGAAATTAAAGAGGACATGGATGCTTGGAGCCTTGAAGCCTCAAAGAACCGCGCTGCCTCCTGACAGCAGAGGAGGAAGACAACTTTGGAAGCCAAGGCACATCAGTTTTGTACCTCATTAACTGACGGTTATGTAACTCTTCCAGAGTCATGCATTCTCTCTGCGAAGAGTTCCCCTGGCAGTTTCCCTCCTTAACTGATGACACCGGTGGACTAAGAAGGAACAAAGTTTCTAAGGTCATTTTTTCCTTTGTTGTTCTTGCCAGCAGAGAGTGGGATCCAGGTTGCAGGTCTGGGCCACTCTCACAGGTGTGCAGCAGTATCTCACTGTTTACATTTGTAATTCTCTGGTGATGCAAAAACCTTTAAACAACGTCTCATATGTTTATTTGCCAGATGCGTGTCTTCTTCAGTGCCATATCTGCTCAGGTCTTTGGCCCCGTTTTTATGTAAGTTGTTTGTTTTCTTCCTGTTGGGTTTTTAGAGTTGGTCATATATTTCAGGTAGCAGTCCTTTATCAGATATATCTTTTCCAAGTATTTTCTCCCAGTCTGTGGCTTGCCCTCTCGTTCTCTTGAGATTGTCTTTTGTGAGCAGAACTTTTAATGAAGTATAGCTTATCAACTATTTCTTTCATTGATCATGCCTTTAGTGTTATCACTAAAGTCACTGCCATATCCAAGGGCAACCTGGTCAGGTTTCCATAAGACAAGTCTTCCATTTTCCTAGAAATATTTTAAACATTTTTTTAAGATATTTATTTATTTGACAGAGAGAGAGAGAGAGATCACAAGTAGGCAGAGAGGCAGGCAGAGACAGGGGGAGGGGAGGAGTAGGCTCCCTGCTGAGCAGAGAGCCCGATGTGGGACTCGATCCCAGGACCCTGAGATCATGACCTGAGCCGAAAGCAGAGGCTTAACCCACTGATCCACCCAGGCACTCCCCAAGAAATATTTTAAGAACCCAAAACCTGATTTTGACTAAAGGACAAGTTCTGTCTTAATTCTAAAACTTTTTCCATTTTCATATAGATCATATCCATTCACAGCGTTAGTTCTATTAAGTGAGGATTATTTTCAAGCCCCAAATCTTGAGAGCAGCTTCTGTGCTCATCAAGTCAATGTGATATCAAACATCTAGATGCTTAAAAGAAGATTCTGTCAATTAGCCAGATGTTTCCAAATGTTCAGCTACTTGGCATTGTGTGTACAGCTGGTTTCAGAAACATCTAATTGATTGATAGAGACTTTTTACTTTTCATCTACATGTTGGGTAGTAGGTAAACACACTACCTTCATTTTAACATCTTTACTAGTTCTATGCATTTAATCAAACAAATGAGAACCAAAGTTTCAGATTAAACAATGCAGGGCTGATTGTAAGTCATCACAGATGCTACTTTAAGTCCATTAACCAAAAGATCTAGTGAAAGAACAGATTCTTCTGCATACAGGCAAGTAAAGAATCTAATTATCAACTGCATTGGGTTTTGGGGTTTTTTTTTGTTTTTTTTTTTTTTTTTTTGTATTACTGCATTACCTTCTGCAATTCTGCATTCAGATTTTGAATCTTTTATTTATGAAGTTGTTCCTTGGCATGCCAAGTGATAATAGTTTGATTAAAATTTTTAGGCTCCAGGTTCTTGGAGTCTAAATTTGTGCATACAATAAGACACACAGTTGTTGCACTGGAGTAAATGATAACACAGGATATGGAAGGATGGTCTAGTCCTTCCACTGCAGCCAATTACAGTGCATTTGACCTATAGAGCTATAGTCTTTGCACCCGAGTAGATTACAACAAAGATTTAAGTTGTGTGGAACAATAAAAGCAGGCCTGTAAAGATAGAGTGTGATCCATATACAAGAACTGAACAACTACAAACTGTATTTGGGTTCTTCAGAAAAACAGAACCAATAAGATATACATAGATACATATAAAAGAAGATTTATTAAAGAGACTGGCTTATACAATTATGGATGCGAAGAAGCCCCATGATCTCTATCTGCAAGCTAGACAACCAGGAAAGCCAATGGTGGAACTCGATCTGAGTCCAAAGGCCTGAGAATCACAGGAATAATGGGGTAAGTTTCAGTCTGAGTCCAAAAGCCTGAGCAGCAGTGTCCCTGAACAGAAGATGGATGTCTCGGCTTAAGCAGAGAGAAATAATGTGTCCTTCCTCTACTTTTTTGTTTTATCTGCACTCTCAAAGGATTGGATGGAGCCCACTCATGTTGGGTAGGGTCATCTGCTTTACTCAGTTCACAAAATTCAAAAGTGAATCTCTTCCAGAAACAGTTCCACAGATACAGCCAGAAATAATGTTTTACCAGCTCTCTGGGTATCCTTTAGCTCATTCAAGTTGACATGTAAAATTAACTGTCACGTAAAGTAAGTTAGAATTCTATCAACTCAGATTGGGGAGGTGGGGAAAGGAATGGAGATGTGGCAAGGTATGATGGTCAAGAAGACTTCTAAGAGAAGATGAACAGTTAGGTAAATCTTAAGAGAGGCCTTCATGTGTCTCTTCCAGCTGTAGCATGTAATTGAAAACTAGGAGTAGAATTAATGTGAAAAGGGCCAATTCTAGGCTTCCCTGGCTCATGGTCTACTTACACACTGCATCTTTCCTGGCAAACCAAAGAATGCTGGATCTGACTAATAGCTCCCAAGTCCTTCTTACTTTTACTCCACTGCTGTTCTTGGGTCCTTAGATTCCAGTTTTTCCATTTCTACAGCTTGAAACTAATTTTGACCAATGAAGTTTTGCTGCCCTTTCAGATGTCTACCACGATCAGTGTCTAAGACAATCCAGCCTGCATAGGACAGCCACGGGACCATGGCGTTGGGAGATCCAGGCAATGGAGGGTTGACACCTGCCCCAGTGTCCCGACCTGTGGAAAGGTTAGTGCTAGCAGTAGATTTCTCTCTGTGGGAGCATTACTTGCCAGTAGTAGAAAAGTTCACCTATTAAAAGAGGAGCATCTGAAATAAGTTTCGGTTTAGTCCATCCCTGGTAAGCTGGGCTTCTTAGTCTACCCAAATCAGTTAAAATTAGAATCAGCTGCAAAGAGCAGTGACCTAACACCCTCCCCAGACTGGGCACAGTAGGGAAGAAAGATCGTTAGCAGCATGCACATACTCCAGAAGAGCAGGAAAGTACTCATCTTTGTGGACTGGTCATGACAGGGTGCTGTCTTGAGCAGACTGTAGCATTTGAACAATCATGCTTTTACACAAAGCACAGATACAGTTCAAAGATCAGAATATTGTTCTTCCTGGGTGACTTCAGCTGCCACCTAGAGAAAAGGTCTCATCATCTAGTAACCCCTACAGGGCAGAGTAGAAGCTATCTCTTTGATTACCTTTTGATTGAGAAATATCTTTTTGATTTAGTCTTCCTGAATCCAGAGCCAACCCTCTCTAGAATAGCCTCAGAGAGCAGAACATCCTATCCTGACTGTTTGCTTAATAGAAGCGGACACAGGGACGCCTGGGTGACTCAGCAGGTTAAGCGACTGCCGTCAGCTCAGGTCATGATCGCAGCATCCTGGGATCGAGCCCCACTGTGGGGTTCCCTGATCATTGGGGAGCCTGCCTCTCCCTCTGTCTGCTGCCACCCCCTGCTTGTGCTCTGTGTGTGTGTGTGTGTCTCTCTCTCTGATAAATAGGTAGATAGATAGATAAATGCAGGCTGATACAATCTCAAAAAGAAAGAAAGAAAGAAAAAACTTCCAGGGCAAAGGCAAACAGCGGTTGATGGAGCAGGCGTGGGAGGGCATGTGCAGTCCCTGACAAAAGAATATAGATGTGAAGAAAAAAAAAAAAAAAAACTGATTTTCTGAGTTCTCAGCACATGCCAGGCACTGTATAAGATAAAGCACATCATTTAATCCTAAAATAACGTTCCAGAGTAAGTACTATTATTGTATTTCCTGTACAGATGAGAAAAAATGCTCAGGAAGTTTAAAGAATTACCTAAAGTCACACAGAATACCACCTGCGTACTGTGCTGACTTAGCTATCTTGGAACTACAATTCCTACAATTCCCTTCTATGTTGACTTCAGGTTCCGGTTGGTGGACAAGAAACATCAGCTATAATCAAGGCAACACTGAATCACCAGGCATTTTAGTTGGGTTTGAGAGAGATGCAGAGGGTTACTATTTGTTCTTACTTTTTTCCAGGCTGAGTCCATTTCCTTCTCCTGAAGCAATGGCCACAGAGCCAACAATCTTTCATAGACTTCTACACCAGCGCCCTGACATCCTCTCTAGTGGCTGGACACACCTCGCTTCCTGCAGGCTCCAACTTACCCACCTGCCCCACACAGATTCACCTGTGCCAGGGACTTTTTTCCAATCCCTTTTGGACCCTTTGTTCCCCAGATCCACCCAAGGAGTAAGGTATACATTATGTTCTCTGATACTTACAACGTTTCTTTGCCCATAAGTAAGCAGTAACATATGTAGAATTAAGAAGCCATAGAGCCTGGATTCTAATATAGAGCCTTATGGCTGGGCTCCAGAACAGTCCACCATTGGGTGCCATACCTCTATGTAAGACTTGTTAGAATTCCTCTTTATTTTACTAAGGGGAAGAAAAAATGAGGAAAGTATTTATAGTAGTTTTCTCCCATTGACACCTAGTTATATACAAAGCTCCCTAACATTTTCCATAAACCAAAGGGTAAGAGCCATATATTGGTAAATAAGGATATAAAATGTACAAGTGAGATGCCATTGGTGAACTGCATCTTACAATTAATCCTTACTGAAATGATAGGAGTTGAAACCCCATGTCTTGTAGGGGAGCTAGCAAAAATGATTCGGTTCAAATAAATCAAGTTTCTCTTACCCAAAGCATTTGTGACGGTCTCATGCCTGCATTCATAGTGCCTAATATTCTTTTTTTAAGATATTATTTATTTATTTGAGAGAAAGAGAGAGGGAAAGTGCAGAGAAAGAGGGAAAGGAAGAAGCAGACTCCCCACTAAGCAGAGAGGCCAATGTGAGACTCAATCCCATGACCCTGGGCTCATGACCTGAGCCGAAGGCAGATGCTAACCAACTGAACCACCGTGCCTAATGCTCTTACGCACAGAGTATTCTGCTACACATCACAGAAGTTCCTCAGCATACCGGAGCTTGATGGGTGCTGGTAGGCAAAGGCCATGCGAGAAGATTGACTCATCAGCTACGGAAGGCCTGCATTCTCTCCCATTCACAACCATTTCCATGACTGCTGAAGCCAATTTTTCTGATGCCACTACATTTCCTAGAGCCGCTGCCCTCTCATCTTTCCTGGGTCCAAATCATAAAGAGCTATCCTTGAGTCAGGTTCTCCTTGGTCCCAAGAAAACACCTCACCTGGAAATTGTGATCTCTAGCACACATTTTTGGTGATTTTCTTTCTCTTTAAAAACATCAAGGCCAAAATACTATTTTTTAGGAAGACAAATATAACAAACTATACTACCTCTTCAGTCAGGCACAGGTGTTGTCGGAGGAAATATGAAAACTAAGAGGAAGCAACAAGGATAGAGCTCAATTAAATACTTGCCTGTATCTGCAAATATTTTGATTTCAGCAGTGCTTGTACCTTCATTCATCTTTGTCAGGACTGACTCCTTTTGTTAAGTATGTCTGGCCAGGTACATATAGAATAATCCAAATAGAAAACGGATGGAGATAGAATTCTTGCACCATTACATAAAGCCAACTTATACAGGAGCAATTCACGTCATGTGTGCTGTTCTAGGGTTTAAGGTCCTGTGCTGGAACTTCTCTGTTTTTAATCATAATAACAGCTCCCATCTGCAGAGGTTCCCGTCATTTGCTAGGCCCTAAGCTAGCTCCTGGAAATTATAGTTTGATACAGCCTGAGTAGCTGAAAATTTTGAAAAATGGAGATGTACCTAACCTCACAAATTAGCTGTAAAAATCCTGACCACAGCCTCCTCTCAACAAAGATGTAACCAACCCAGAAGACAGCTACTGCTTTGCTATTTCTCTACTTTACAAGTGAGAAAACTGAGACACAAGCTCAGAGACACTTACTAGCGAGCTGTCGGAGCACCAAACCCCAACGATAGAGATTTGCCTCCGAGCGTCTTTGACTACAAATTCTACACCCTTTCCGTATTTCTCCCTATGCATTTAGAAATGCTCTTGTTAAGTTGGGTCATCAAAGACTCAACCATCAGCCAAGATGCATCATATGAAAATTAAAATTTACAAGCTGCTGTCAGCTTCGATTAATATCCTATGCCATGCTAGTAAGTCTAACTTTCAAAGCTACTGGGGAAAAAAACATAGCTCTTCAGCTTACAAAGTCCCTACAAAAGAATATTTAGATACAAGATTGAACACATGAGCTCTACGATAAAAAACATATTGAGGAAGGATCTCTGCAAACAATATCTTGTTTTCTCTGCTTTTCAGAATGTCCCTCCTTAAATGTCTGGCTCAGTCCACTTCAGTTATCCATTCCGTTTAGATTAGCTGCTCCAGTGAAAATCATGACAACTATTATGCTAGATTATATGCTAATAACTATGCAAATATTCCCTCAGAAAAATAATAAAGTTTTCATGAAGATTTAGGATAGAACTATTATAAAATAAAATGTGGAGAAAACAAAGATCATGTAACTCCACGGTGGTGAAGCAGTATTTTTTACCATTTAAATATCTGATCTGGGACTTATGAAGGTAAGACATAAAAAGGCTATTACTCATATACCAACAATGAAATAAAAAACAGAATAAACATTGCAGCATTCTGTTAAAAATATAATGATGAAAACTTTGACCTACAGAACTTATAACAGGATATATACATCAGTGGCCTACAGGATTCTTGATTGCAACTACCATATCTTAACTCTGTTATCTGCAGACATAAGGTAAATATTTTATAAATATTTGGCAAATAAAATGAATGGAATTTTAAATAAAAGCTTGTAATATCTGCGAGACAAGGAGACATTTAAGGTTCAAAAAAGCACATTTCTTTTTCTTTGTTTATGTTTATGTATTTATTAAGTAATCTCTATACCCAAGGTGGGGCTGGAACTCATGACCCCAAGATTGAGAGTTGCATGGTCCACCAACTGAGCCAGCCAGAAGCCCCTCAAAAACTAAAATTCAATACACAAATTAAATAGAACACTAGAAACATCTGAATTCTTTATTTGGGTCATGGGAAGTCAGAATACTATGATGGGTAAAAAAAAAAAAAAAATTAAATTTTAGAGTCTGAAAAATCTCCATACAAATCCTAGGACCACCACTTAATATACATAAATTTTTCACAAGTTACTAGGTCTTTTCTTCATTGTGTATAAAATGAGAAAATACAACCATCAAATCCTGGCCTCCTGAATGTCTAAGGATTATGTGGACGGGTCACCCCGGGAAACCCACTGACTTAAAATTCCAATTTGGAAAAGCTGCTACACTGGACTACTTAGTTATTTCTGGAAATCACAATTTAATTAAAAGCAGGCAAAACATATTGTATCATTTTGTGACTGTCACACCAAAACCCAAGCAGAAGCCAGCTGGCTTTAAAGGTATAAATGATGTAACTAGAAACACTTTTCTTAGTTGCAATGAGTAATTAACTTCAAGGTCACTTCAGTTAGTTTATTCTCCAATACACCCACCCCTAATATAACAACGTCCCATTAAAGGAAATCCTAGTCAAACCTGGGATTCTGTGTGACTTCGGCCTTAGATCTTATCCACTGCAAATTTTATTGTCAAAATTCCAGAAGGAACTTATTATAAGGTAACATTTTTTTCGCCTATAAAATAGTCCCACTTCAGAGGCAGCCCCCAAAGATTTTACAGGCTTATCACTGAAAAAGGAATTGATTCCTAAGACATACAGCCACACCACTAACATCATACACAAAATAACCATAAAAAACAATAGGCAACTGAGCTAAGTTGAGACAAGCTAGGGAAAAGGATTCTTATAAATTCAGTAAAACATCTTCCTGCTTCTATTACATCTATTGGAGAGAAAGAATGTTCCCTGCAGTAGCCCAGAAAATAGTGGCTATAAACAAAAAGATAGAGCAGGTTGAAATTGGACTCCATGGAAATTCACTTAATGACACTTCAGGTTATTTTCAGTAAATTGGCAAATGTATGAACTCAATCAATCCTTAACAGGGGACCTGATCAAATAAGGAAATACCAATTCTTGACTTTCATTAATAACTCATGAGAAAGCTTTTTAATGGAACATGTTACTTCCAAGTCCTTGCCTCACTGACAGATCCTCCTTCTGCTTTTTTTCTTATGCTAACACTATCAGTTAGCACCTGTTGAGCACAGTGCTCCCTGGACCTGAGCTGCCCCTGAGGGGAAAGAGCAGCCTGGGACACTGCCAAGCAGGCAGCTAGGTGGTCTAGCTGATTCCGGCCTAGTGAGGATCACAGCAACCAGCCTGCCTATGGCTCCTGTAGGTGCCTTAACAACTAAGTTAAGGACTACAGAATGCCTTAGAAAACTCCTTTGGGTTTTACACTGTGCACACACCAAGTGAGGAATTCGGGGGGCTAGACTATTTGAGTTGGGATCCAATTCCGCTCCGTATCAGCTGCTTGAAGTTGAATTAATTTCTTAACCTACAGCATGCGTCCATTTTCTCACCTACAAAAGAAGACCTTGTAACTTCATCCCTTGGGGCTGCGGTGAGAATCAGAGGAGACGATGTATTCCAGGGCTTAGCGTTGTGCCTGGCACCTTGTGAGGGCTCAACGAGGGTAAGATGCTTGAGGTGGCCAGGGTGGAGGCCATGACAGCAGAGGTGGTGACAGTAGTAGGAGCACTTAGTAGAAATACATTGTAAATGCTATAGCATAGCATTAAAGGGCACAGAAAGAGTCAAGATCTAGTCAGTAAGATGAGGACCCCAAGCCTCATTCATTCAAACTTTTGAAAACACTAAGCATTTTCAGGATATCGCACAGCCTTTGATAGGCTGTGACTTAGTACAGTGGTACTTAGTCTCCATCTCAAGAAGATTATGAAGACTCAGTGAATTGACTGATTTTCTATTACATGCCACATATTTTATTTTTTTATTTAAGTCCTGATGACAATCCAACAAGGTACTATCTATTTTAGTAGATGAAGAAACTGAGCGTCAAAAAATTTGGTTTTCTCAGGGCCACAGTTGTAGGATATAGTAGAGATCAAGTTCATAGTGAAGATAATCTGACTTCAAATCTGCAACTATCCCCACCAACCTGCTAGTTACAATCCTTACTATACACAAGAGTGCTACTACAAGGCTTGCTCACAGTCGTTACTGAGTAAGTGCAAACTCCTCTCCCTAACCCTATGTCACCCTGGGTGGGTGCCCACGGAGGACTTGGAAATACCCAGATATGCCCAACACAATTCACTGTTACCATGCAGGACTTTCCTGATATGGCAGAAATAATTTCAAACTATCTTTCTCTCTCTGACATGTTACTTAGTATAACTTAAAGTTATTTTAATATCTACCTACTTTATTTTATATTTACTCTTTTTGTCTCTTCCCAAACTAGAATACAAGCTCCATGAGGTCACAGACTGGTCTCTTGCCCTCACTTACACTTTTAAAAATCTTGGTTGGGGGGCACCTGAGTGGCTCAGTGGGTTAAGCCTCTGTCTGCAGCTCAGGTCATGATCTCAGGGTCCTGGGATAGAGCCCCGCATTGGACTATCTGCTCAGCGGGAGCCTGCTTCCCCCTCACTCTGCCTGCTTCTCTGCCTACTTGTGATATCTCTCTCTCTCTCAAATAAATAAATAAAATCTTAAAAGAAAATATTGGTCAGGTAGGTGAATACATGTTTTGAAACAGCATTTAGACACCCATGGTGATTTTTTTCCAGGTGATTTATATGGAACACTCTAGCTAGACTGTGTGCCACGATTTAAAAATCTTGGTTGACTTCTGGCCCCAACAGAAAAGGTGAGGAATTCTGTAATGTGCTCATAAACTATAGTTTAATTAGAAACCTCCGTCTTGGTAGTGGCTTTTTGAAAATAACAGCACAACTTTCATCTCCCTAATAAGTGAGAATCTTTCACCGATCCAGCATGACACACCAGGAAGCTTCTCACACTCATTTTTTCAGGTCAACAGGCAGGGCAGAATTGCATACACAAGCCCCACTTCGAATTCGTTCACAGTTCACTCGCGTTATTAACACAGTTGGTTTTCAGCCTTTGGCCTCACAGAGAGAAAGCTATTCCTTTAACGTCACTATACCCGGGCTGTGGATTTGGAAAGAATATCTGAGAGCATACAGAAACTCTCTCCCTGTGGGTCCATTCTGACTGCAAACAGTCAGTTTACTGCAGGTTTCACTCAACTTGAAAGAGTGCAAGTAGGTGAGTATTTTCAGATGATTCGTCAATATCAACTGATGTTTTCTTGTCACAGATAAACAGCCTCTGCCATGAATCAATAGTGTGTCAGCAAGACTGTCACAATCCCCCCTAATGTGTGTGCAGCGTATTGACAGCAGATATATTACCGTGAATGTCTGCAAATGTTAAACAGCTCAGCTATTTATGGGCCACCACTCCGAGCCTTTTTACAAAGTAGGGCATTTGTTCCGGTGACGGCCAGGGAACGTGACTGAGGCTGGTCTGCATGTGCACTGGCAGACGGCTCCATTCCGTCCCATTCCAGCTGTAAGTTTTTGTTGAACCAATTAGCTGAAATCCATCGAGGCTGTGTGGCTTTGATTACACAGCTGTGCCCAAAACGGCACACTGATGTTTTCATTCACATCAAAGTTATACGATGTCCTGGACCGGGACCCCAGCATCAGTACTCTCTGTATCTCAACACAACAGGACACCTGCATGCCAAGTGAGAATGCTTTCCGCTCAGATTTCTGGGTCACATAGACTCTCCCGTACGGGTTCCTGTTGCCAGAGCTATCAGGACGACAACTCTAATCCAAACAGAGAAGTCTTCCAGAGCAGGTGGAATCCTGGAACCTGGGTTGACATCTCCCACAGCCTCTCTAGGGGACAGTACAATGCAATCATTTACAGCTTGGGCTTTCAGATCTGGCTAATCTTATTTCCAGTCTTTTCAGTTACTACTGATGTGATCCTGAGCAAATCATTTAGTCTCTGTTTCCTGATTTTAGAATGGGAATCACAGTAATAGAACCTGGCTATTAGGAGGACTTAATAAAATGCTACATGTAAAAGAGTCAACCCAAAGATTGGCACTAAGTGTCTTCTCAAAACCTGGTGAGTATTATTAGAAAAAGTGAGCAAGATTAAAAAAGAAAAAATGAGAAGGCAAGATTTCAATGAATTGTCCCACTGAAAGACTGAACTGGTGGGCTGCCTGGGTGTCTCAGTTGCTTAAGCATCTGCCTTCGGCTGCAGTCATGATTTGAGTCCCAGGATCTAGTCCCAGGACCAGCTGGGCTCCCTGCTCAGTGGGGAGTCTGCTTCTCCTCCTCCCTCTGCCCCTCCCTCCTGTTCTTACACACACACACAAACACACACTCTCTTTCAAATAAATAAATAAAATCTTTTTAAAAACAAAGAAAGCTTGAACTGGTAATGTTGTCCTCATGTGCAAATGAACATATATGCCTTGACTTTATGGGATAAATGTGATCTCCATTCTATTTGTACAGATATTAGAATTTTTAATGTGCTTTAGAATATTAGTAGGGCAAAGAATAAAACCCTTCCAGAATCCAAAGCATGAAAGCTTGTTTTGATAGCAACTGCCAGCTGATTGCCATTTGATACCAACTGATAAGTGTCTTCTTTATTCGCTTCGATACCTTTGTTAACTTATAGACCCAAGGGGTGCCTGGGTGGCTCAGAGGCTTAAGCCTCTGCCTCCGGCTCAGGTCATGATCTCGGGGTCCTGGGATCAAGTTCCACTTCAGGCTCTCTGCACAGTGGGGAGACTGCTTCCCCCTGCCTCTCTGCCTACCTGTGATCTGTCAAATAAATAAATAAAAATCTTTATTAAAAAATTATTAAAAAAAAAAACTATATTGACCCAAGAATGAAATAAAGCAAATAATAAACTACTTCTGCAAAGGTCCATGCTCCTTCGACACCAAGCTTTTTACCAAAATTATAAATATATTCTTTTAAAAAGTAGGCGAGGGGTGCCTGGGTGGCTCAGTGGGTTAAAGCCTCTGCCTTCAGCTCAGGTCATGATCCCAGAGTCCTGGGATGGAGCCCCGCATCAGGCTCTCTGCTCAGCTGGGAGCCTGCCTCCCCCCGGCCCCCTGCCTGCGTCTCTGCCTACTTTGTGATCTCTGTCTGTCAAATAAATAAATAAAATCTTTTTAAAAAACTAAAAAAAATAAAAAGCAGGCGAACACACTTACTTATCTCAAGAACACTCTGAGGTAAGTACATGAGGAGGTAATGTTCCCTTTCCTTAAGGGAAAGGAGCAGTGCTTACAAAAATGACCTGCCCAAATGCATACTACTACCCTCACAGCCAGGCCAGAGGGGGACCTGGCAGGAGGGACCTGCTCCGGGTTCCATGCCTCTGAGGGACCTGAGTCATAAAAACACATAACTAAATTTAAGGTTGCAGAGGCACTGAGGCACTCAGAATCCAGCACTTACGCATGGCAAACTGTGACCCCAAAGCCGCACTCTCCTGCTTGATACCATTCAGGCCAAAGAAACAGCTCTCTCCGCCTCTCCTGCCCCAGTCCCTCTAAAAAGGCAATTATGTCCCAAAGCTGTGAACGCCTGTGGCTTCCTGCTGCTGCTTCAGAGGGAGGGTGGGATTTGAGCAGCAGAAGTGCTTAGGCAAAAGGTAAGGCAAATTAATTAACTCATCAAATCCTTTCTCTGAGACAGTATGAAAGCAGTAGATTCCTGCATTACAAAGTATCCTTTCCCCAGAGCTGAGTCCATTTACTCACTTCAATTCAGAGTTCCAGAGGTACTTGGGAATTAGGGCAGTATTCCAAACTGGTGGCCTAAGGAAGATTCTGCCATATTAAACAACTCCTATTACTGCTGAATTCCCACAGCATGCTGCCAGCACTTCCCTTGTCAATTAGATGAATGAACACTAGAATTGTAAACAGTGTAATTAACATAAAACTATTTAATAAGAGGTAATTGAATTTTCAAAATGTAATTAAAATTAAATTACAACTTTTTAATTTAAATAACTATTTTTAAGCATTGATGTGCATTATTAATAATTTGAATTTTCTCTTTTAATTTTCACAATTTTGCCTGATTTAGAAAAAATTAACTTTGAAGGCGTATGGAAAATATTTTCATAGTTCATGACTTTTTTCATTTATTCTAATTTATTTTTTTGAGGAGAATATAATCAAATTGTGGACATTTTGGATATAATCATACTTTTTAACCTTTAAACAGTGTCTATTACAGAACAAAATTATTTGGAAAAATCTTGATTAGAACAGCACTGCTAAAAAACAGAAATGGAAGGAAAACTGTCAAACTCATTCAATGAGGCCAGCATTAATTGATCCCCAAACCAGACAAAGACTCCATTAAAAAAGGAGAATTACAGACCAATATCCCTGATGAACATGGATGCCAAAATTCTCACCAAGATACCAGCCAATAGGATCCAACAGTACATTAAAAGGCTTATTCACCACAACCAATTAGGATTTATTCCTGGGCTGCAAGGGTGGTTCAACCTTCGTAAATCAATCATTGTAATAGAGCAAATTAATAAAAGAAAGGGTAAAACCATATGATCTTCTCAATTGATGCAGAAAAAGCATTTGACAAAGTACAGCATCCTTTCTTGATTAAAACTCCACAGTGGGGGCACCTGGGTGGCTTAGTGGGTTAGAGCTTCTGCCTTCAGCTCATGTCATGATCCCAGGGTTCTGGGATCTAGCCCCGCACCAAGCCCCGCATCAGGCTCTCTGCTTAGCAGGAAGCCTGCTTCTTCCTCTCTCTGCCTGCCTCTCTGCCTACTTGTGATCTCTGTCTGTCAAATAAATAAATAAAATCTTAAAAAAAAAAAAAAAAAGAACCAACTTAAAAAAAAATACTATGGACATTTTCCACAGAGCTGGAACAAATAATCCTAAAATTTATATGGAACCAGAAAAGACCCTCTATAGCCAGAAGAATGTTGAAAAAGAAAAGCAAAGCTGGTGGCATCACAATTCAAGACTTCAAGCTCTAGTACAAAGCTGTAATCATCAAGACAGTATGGTATTAGCACAAAAACAGACATATAGATCAATGGAACAGAACAGAAAACCCAAAAATGGACCTTCAACTCTACGGTCAACTCATCTTCAACCAAGCAGGAAAGAATATCCAATGGAAAAAGGACAGTCTCTTCAACAAATGCTTTTGGGAAAACTGGACAGTCACATGCAGAAAAATGAAACTGAATGATTCTCTTTCTCCACACACAAAGATAAACTCAAAATGGATGAAAGACCTCAATGTGAGACAGGAATCCATCAAAATCCTAAAGAAGAACACAGGCACAACCTCTGTGATTTCAGCCACAGCAGTTGCTTGCTAGACATGTCTCCAAAGGCAAAGGAAACAAAAGCAAAAATGAACTATTGGGATTTCAGCAAGATAAGAAGCTTCTGCACAGCAAAGGAAACAGTCAACAAAACTAAGAGGCAACCTCCAGAATGGGAGAAGATATTTACAAGAGACACATCAGATAAAAGGGTGGTATCTGAGATCTATAAAGAACTTAGCCAAACTCAACACCCAAAGAACAAATAATCCAGTCAAGGAATGGCAGAAGACATGAACAGACATTTCTTCAAAGAAGACATACAAATGGCCAGCAGACACATGGAAAAAATTCTGCATATCACTTGGCATCAGAGAAATCCAAATCAAAACATCAATGACATACCACCTCACATCAGTCAGACTGGCTAAAGTTAACAAAACAGGAAACAACAAACATTGACGAGGATGCAGAGAAAGGGGAACGCTCCTACACTGTTGGTGAGAATGCAAGCTGTTATAGCCACTCTGGAAAATAGTATGGAGGTTCCTCAAGAAGTTAAAAATAGACCTACTCTAAGACCCAGCAACTGCACTACTGGGTATTTACCCTCAAGATACAGACTTAGTGAAACGAAGGGGCACCTGCACCCCAATGTTTATAGCAGCAATGTCCACAATAACTAAACTGTGTAAAGAACCAACATGCCCATCAACAGACGAACAGATAAAGAAGATGTGGGAGATATATA
Source organism: Lutra lutra (assembly GCF_902655055.1). NCBI lineage: Eukaryota > Metazoa > Chordata > Mammalia > Carnivora > Mustelidae > Lutra > Lutra lutra. The sequence continues at coordinate 82,805,714 of NC_062282.1, read as the reverse complement.
TATATATGTATATAATGGATATATATATATATATCTATATACATAGATATATGTATATAGATATATATATATATATAATGGAATATTACTCAGCCATCAGAAAGGATGAATACTTAAACCATTTACATCAATATGGATGGAACTAGAGGGTATTATGCTGAGGAAAATAAGTCAATCAGAGAAAGACAATTATCATATGGTTTCACTCGTGGAATATTCTAAGAAAAAGCACAGAGGAACATAGGAGAAGGGAAGGAAAACTGAATGGGAAGTCATCAGAGATGGAGAAAAACCATGAGAGACTCCTCACTATAGGAAACAAATCGAGGGGTAGTGGAGGGATGGTGGGTGGGGGATGAAGTAACTGGGTAATAGACATTAAGGAGGGCATGTGATGTGATGAGCACTGGGTGTTATAAGCAGCTGATAAATTATTAAACACTATACTGAAACTAATGATGTAATATATGTTGGCTAATTGAATTCAAATAAAAAAAAGAAAAAAGGGGGAGGAGTCAAGATGGTGGAGAAGTAGCAGGCTGAGACTACTTCAGATAGCAGGAAATCAGCTAGATAGCTTATCTAAAGATTGCAAACACCTACAAATCCAATGGGAGATCGAAGAGAAGAAGAACAGCAACTCTAGAAACAGAAAATCAACCACTTTCTGAAAGGTAGGACTGGCGGAGAAGTGAATCCAAAGCGATGGGAAGATAGACCGCGGGGGGAGGGGCCAGCTCCCGGCAAGCGGCGAGCAACGGAGCACAAAATCAGGACTTTTAAAAGTCTGTTCCGCTGGGGCGCCTGGGTGGCTCAGTGGGTTGAGGCCTCTGCCTTCGGCTCCGGTCATGATCCTGGGGTCCTGGGATCGAGCCCCCCATCGGGCTCTCTGCTCAGTGGGGAGCCTGCTTCCCCCTCTTTCTCTGCCTGCCTCTCTGCCTACTTGTGATCTCTGTCTGTCAAATAAATAAATAAAATATTAAAAAAAAAAGTCTGTTCCGCTGAGGGACGTCGCGACAGAGGCTAAACCGGGGTGAAGCCCACGCAGGGGCAGCATGGCCTCAGGTCCCGAAGGGTCACAGAAGGATCGGGGGTGTCTGAGTGTCACAGAGCTCACAGGTATTAGAACGGGGAAGCCGGCTACAGAGACAGAGCCGAGGAGTGACTCTCAGCTTGGGGTTACCTTGAACCGGTCACAGGCTCGGTCAGCTCGGAGCGTGGCCGGAGGCCAGGGTGACGGGAGTCATTGGGCGCTGTTCTCTGAGAGCGTACTGAGGAGTGGGGCCCCGGGCTCTCGGCTCCTCCAGGCCGGAGACTGGGAGGCCGCCATCTTCATTCCCGTCCTCTGGAACTCTAAGGAAAGCACTCAGGGAACAAAAGCTCCCGAAAGCAAACCCAAGCAGATTACTCAGCCCGGCCCCGGGTAAGGGTGGTGCAACTCCACCTGGGGCAAAGACAATTGAGAATCACTACAACAGGCCCCTCCCCCAGAAGATCAACAAGAAACCCAGCCAGGACCAAGTTCATCTACCAAGGAGTGCAATACCAAGGAGAGCAGCGGAATTCCAGAGGAGGAGAAAGCAAAGCACGGAACTCATGGCTTTCTCCCCATGATTCTTTAGCTTTGCAGTTAATTTAATTTTTTTTTTCTTTTTCAATTTTTTTCTCTTCTTCTACTAATTTTTTTTAACTTTTACCTTTTTCTTTTTTAACGTTCTTTAACTAGTTTATCTAATATATATATATATATATTTCTTTTTTATATTTTTTCTTTGTTTTCTTTTTTTAATTGTTTCTTTTTTTTTTTTCTTTCTGAACCTCTTTTTATCCCCTTTCTCCACCCTCACGATTTGGGATCTCCTCAGATTTGGTTAAAGCATATTTTCCTGGGGTTGTTGCCATCCTTTTAGTATTTTAGTTGCTCCTTCATATACTCTTATCTGGACAAAATGACAAGGCGGAAAAATTCACCACAAAAAAAAAAGAACAAGAGGCAGTACCAAAGGCTAGGGACCTAATCAATACAGACATTGGTAATATGTCAGATCTAGAGTTCAGAATGACGATTCTCAATGTTCTAGCCGGGCTCGAAAAAGGCATGGAAGATATTAGAGAAACCCTCTCGGGAGATATAAAAGCCCTTTCTGGAGAAATAAAAGAACTAAAATCTAACCAAGTTGAAATCAAAAAAGCTATTAATGAGGTGCAATCAAAAATGGAGACTCTCACTGCTAAGATAAATGAGGCAGAAGAAAGAATTAGTGATATAGAAGACCAAATGACAGAGAATAAAGAAGCTGAGCAAAAGAGGGACAAACAGCTCCTGAACCACGAGGGGAGAATTCGAGAGATAAGTGACATCATAAGACGAAACAACATTAGAATAATTGGGATTCTAGAAGAAGAAAGAGAGAGGGGAGCAGAAGGTATATTGGAGAGAATTATTGGAGAGAATTTCCCCAATATGGCAAAGGGAGCAAGCATCAAAAGCCAGGAGGTTCAGAGAACCCCCCTCAAGATCAATAAGAATAGGTCCACACCTCGTCACCTAATAGTAAAATTTACAAGTCTTAGTGACAAAGAGAAAATCCTGAAAGCAGCCCGGGAAAAGAAGTCTGTAACATACAATGGTAAAAATATTAGATTGGCAGCAGACTTATCCACAGAGACCTGGCAGGCCAGAAAGAGCTGGCATGATATATTCAGAGTACTAAATGAGAAAAACATGCAGCCAACTATACTATATCCAGCTAGGCTATCATTGAAAATAGAAGGAGAGATTAAAAGCTTCCAGGACAAACAAAAACTGAAAGAATTTGCAAATACCAAACCAGCTCTACAGGAAATATTGAAAGGGGTCCTCTAAGCAAAGAGAGACTCTAAAAGTAGTAGATCAGAAAGAAACAGAGACAATATACAATAACAGTCACCTTACAGGCAATACAATGGCACTAAATTCATATCTCTCAATACTTACCCTGAATGTGAATGGGCTAAATGCCCCAATCAAAAGACACAGGGTATCAGAATGGATAAAAAAACAAAACCCATCTATATGTTGCCTACAAGAAACTCATCTTAAACCCGAAGACACCTCCAGGTTTAAAGTGAGGGGGTGGAAAAGAATTTACCATGCTAATAGACATCAGAAGAAAGCAGGAGTGGCAATCCTTATATCAGATCAATTAGCTTTTAGGCCAAAGACTATAATAAGAGATGAGGAAGGACACTATATCATACTCAAAGGATCTGTCCAACAAGAAGATTTAACAATTTTAAATATCTATGCCCCTAACGTGGGAGCAGCCAACTATATAAACCAATTAATAACAAAATCAAAGAAACACATCGACAATAATACAATAATTGTAGGGGACTTTAACACTCCCCTCACTGAAATGGACAGATCATCCAAGCAAAAGATCAACAAGGAAATCAAGGCCTTAAATGACACACTGGACCAGATGGACATCACAGATATATTCAGAACATTTCATCCCAAAGCAACAGAATACACATTCTTCTCTAGTGCACATGGAACATTCTCCAGAATACACCACATCCTCGGTCCTAAATCAGGTCTCAACCGGTATCAAAAGATTGAGATCATTCCCTGCATATTTTCAGACCACAATGCTCTAAAGCTAGAACTCAATAACAAGAGGAAATTTGGAAAGAACCCAAACACATGGAGACTAAACAGCAACCTTCTAAAGAATGAATGGGTCAACCAGGAAATTAAAGAAGAATTGAAAAAATTCATGGAAACAAATGATAATGAAAACACAACGGTTCAAAATCTGTGGGACACAAGAAAGGCAGTCCGGAGAGGAAAATATATAGCGGTACAAGCCTTTCTCAAGAAACAAGAAAGGTCTCAGGTACACAAGCTAACCCTACACCTAAAGAAGCTGGAGAAAGAACAAGAAAGAAACCCTAAACCCAGCAGGAGAAGAGAAATCATAAAGATCAGAGCAGAAATCAATGAAATAGAAACCAAAAAAACAATAGAACAAATCAACGAGACTAGGAGCTGGTTCTTTGAAAGAATTAATAAGATTGATAAACCCCTGCCAGACTGATCAAAAAGAAAAGAGAGAGGACCCAAATAAATAAAATCATGAATGAAAGAGGAGAGATCACAACGAACACCAAAGAAATACAGACAATTATAAGAACATACTATGAGCAACTCTACGCCAACAAATTTGACAATCTGGAAGAAATGGATGCATTCCTAGAGACATATAAACTACCACAACTGAACCAGGAAGAAATAGAAAGCCTCAACAGACCCATAACCAGTGAGGAGATTGAAACAGTCATCAAAAATCTCCAAACAAACAAAAGCCCAGGGCTAGATGGCTTCTCGGGAGAATTCTACCAAACATTTAAAAAAGAACTAATTCCTAGTCTCCTGAAACTGTTCCAAAAAATAGAAAAGGAAGAAAAACTTCCAAACTCATTTTATGAGGCCAGCATCACCTTGATCCCAAAACCAGACAAGGATCCCATCAAAAAAGAGAACTACAGACCAATATCCTTGATGAACACAGATGCAAAAATTCTTGCCAAAATACTAGCCAAAAGGATTCAACAGTACATTAAAAGGATTATTCACCACGACCAAGTGGGATTTATTCCAGGGCTGCAAGGTTGGTTCAACATCCGCAAATCCATCAATGTGATACAACACATTAATAACAGAAAGAACAAGGACCATATGATACTCTCCACAGATGCTGAGAAAGCATTTGACAAAGTACAGCATCCCTTCCTGATCAAAACTCTTCAAAGTGTAGGGATAGAGGGCACATACCTCAATATTATCAAAGCCATCTATGAAAAACCCATCATAAATATCATTCTCAATGGAGAAAAAGTGAAAGCTTTTCCGCTAAGGTCAGGAACACAGCAGGGATGTCCGTTATCACCACTGCTATTCAACATAGTACTAGAAGTCCTAGCCTCAGCAATCAGACAACAAAAGGAAATTAAAGGCATCAAAATCGGCAAAGAAGAAGTCAAACTATCACTCTTTGCAGATGATATGATACTATATGTGGAAAACCCAAAAGACTCCACTCCAAAACTGCTAGAACTTGTACAGGAATTCAGTAAAGTGTCAGGATATAAAATCAATGCACAGAAATCAGTTGCATTTCTCTACACCAACGACAAGACAGAAGAAAGAGAAATTAAGAAGTCAATCCCATTTATAATTACACCCAAAACTATAAGATACCTAGGAATAAATCTAACCAAAGAGGCTAAGAATCTATACACAGAAAACTATAAAGTACTCATGAAAGAAATTGAGGAAGACACAAAGAAATGGAAAAATTAGTTCCATGCTCCTGGATTGGAAGAATAAATATTGTGAAAATGTCTATGCTACCTAAAGCAATCTACACATTTAATGCAATTCCTATCAAAGTACCATCCATTTTTTTCAAAGAAATGGAACAAATAATCCTAAAATTTATATGGAACCAGAAAAGACCTCGAATAGCCAAAGGAATATTGAAAAAGAAAGCCAAAGTTGGTGGCATCACAATTCCGGACTTCAAGCTCTATTACAAAACTGTCATCATCAAGACAGCATGGTACTGGCACAAAAACAGACACATAGATCAATGGAACAGAATAGAGAGCCCAGAAATAGACCCTCAAGTCTATGGTCAACTCATCTTTGACAAAGCAGGAAAGAATGTCCAATGGAAAAAAGACAGTCTCTTCAATAAATGGTGTTGGGAAAATTGGACAGCCACATGCAGAAATATGAAATTGGATCATTTCCTTACACCACACATGAAAATAGACTCAAAATGGATGAAGGACCTCAATGTGAGAAAGGAATCCATCAAAATCCTTGAGGAGAACACAGGCAGCAACCTCTTTGACCTCAGCCGCAGCAACATCTTCCTAGGAACATCGCCAAAGGCAACGGAAGCAAGGGCAAAAATGAACTATTGGGATTTTATCAAGATCAAAAGCTTTTGCACAGCAAAGGAAGCAGTTAACAAAACCAAAAGACAACTGACAGAATGGGAGAAGATATTTGCAAACGACATATCAGATAAAGGGCTAGTGTCCAAAATCTATAAAGAACTTAGCAAACTCAACACCCAAAGAACAAATAATCCAATCAAGAAATGGGCAGAAGACATGAACAGACATTTCTGCAAAGAAGACATCCAGATAGCCAACAGACACATGAAAAAGTGCTCCATATCACTCGGCATCAGGGAAATGCAAATCAAAACTACAATGAGATATCACCTCACACCAGTCAGAATGGCTAAAATTAACAAGTCAGGAAATGACAGATGCTGGCGAGGATGCGGAGAAAGGGGAACCCTCCTACACTGTTGATGGGAATGCAAGCTGGTGCAACCACTCTGGAAAACAGCATGGAGGTTCCTCAAAATGTTGAAAATAGAACTACCCTATGACCCAGCAATTGCACTACTGGGTATTTACCCTAAAGATACAAACGTAGTGATCCGAAGGGGCTCGTGCACCCGAATGTTTATAGCAGCAATGTCTACAATAGCCAAACTATGGAAAGAAACTAGATGTCCATCTACAGACGAATGGATAAAGAAGATGTGGTGTATATACACAATGGAATACTATGCAGCCATCAAAAGAAATGAAATCTTGCCATTTGCAACGACGTGGATGGAACTAGAGGGTATCATGCTTAGCGAAATACGTTAATCGGAGAAAGACAACTATCATAAGATCTCCCTGATATGAGGGAGAGGAGATGCAACATGGGGGGTTAAGGGGGTAGGAGAAGAGTAAATGAAACAAGATGGTATTGGGAGGGAGAGAAACCATAAGTGACTCTTAATCTCACAAAACAAACTGAGGGTTGATGGGGGGAGGGGGCTTGGGGGGGTGGGGTTATGGACATTGGGGAGGGTATGTGCTATGGTGAGTGCTGTGAAGTATGTAAACCTGGCGATTCACAGACCTGTACCCCTGGAGATAAAAATATATTAGATGTTTATAAAAAATAAAAAAAATAAAAAATAAATAAATAAAAATAAAAAAAGAAAAAAATAAAATAAAAAATCTTTTAAAAAGAAAACAGCATTGCTAGTGCTTTGAAATAAATTTCCTGAAATAAATCAGGAAAAAAGGTTGAGGGAATGAGTATATAATAACTTATTAGTTATGCATGTTTTTATTCCTTTCTCACATGTTGCTGGCCTATTAACAAAACCCCAGATGTACGCAATAATAATTAAATCCCATCCTCTTTGGTATTTTTCGGACTTCCAGTCATACAAAAGCTAAAGCTTTATACATTTTGACTTTATCATTATGGAAGTGAAGTTAGGATGATAGAATATATTTTATTTAACGGCTTTTAAGCTTGATTTATTATCTTTAAACGGTAGACATATGGCATACTGACTTCTGTGTACTCTTGCTCCAGGCTTTATAAACATGAGGGGTGGGTCTGAATGTACAGTTAGTGACTAATTGCCTCAGTGAGGCTCAACCCCTTCAGATCAGAATTCAACACAACCACACATACCTATTATGTGCACCTAGCTAAAAAGCTAGGTGTTTTTCACATTGTTGTACATACAAAAGTCACAGTCATATAGTGTCCAGGCAGGGGTCCTAGGGCTGGCAGAGATCCCTTAAGGCCAGTCTCTCCCTGCCCAACCCATGAGACAGAGGCTGGGGTAAAGGCAAGGGGTCCCCCTTTGTAATGGACCAAGAGCCCACGTGGCACCTGGGTTGCTCAGTTGTTTAAGTGCCTGCTTTTGGCTCAGGTCATGATCTCAGGGCTCTGGGACTGAGCTCCACATCGGGCTCCCTGCTCAGCGAGGAATCTGCTTCTCCCTCTTCCTCTGTGTGCTTGCTTTCTCTCGCTCTTTCTTTCTCTCTCTCTCTCTCAAATAAATAAATAAATAAATAAATAAATAAATAAATCTTAAAAACGAACCAAAAAGGACTAAGAGCCCAGAGGAAAGGTACGTTGCTTTTGGTTCAGGTGACAGTAAACAAAGTCCCATCAGGTTCTGGCAAAAAGAGGTGTCCCTCCCCCCACACACTCATACCTTCCCCTCTGAACTACCCATCCTCATTTTACCACTGTCTTTAAAGTAAAGCAAAGTAACTTGTTCTCTTAAACCCCATATTTACCAAACCCAAACATTCAAACCTGTAAGGACCTATTTAGAAACTATCCCTGCTCCCCTTACCCCAGGGGATTTACTTGGAGACAAGTCCCAGAAACCAGCTTCAGGAAACAAAGCCCAGATATGAGGGTGGGTCATGCCAGGTGGAGACGTCTGATCAGTGGGGGGATGCATACTGTCTCCCTGGTTACCAAGAAGTATGGGCCCCGCCCTTTGGGAGCCTTTTGGGCTCCAATCCCAATCAAGGTGTAATAGGCTGGTTCAAATGTCTACTAGGGTAAATTGTAACTCAATTGGTCACCTAGCATCACTGTGGAGTTTCCTGTGTGTGTTACAATCTCATTGGCCACCTGTGCGTGGCCAGGCCCAACCGCATGGCCTTTGCCCTTAAAATCTAGACTGTGAAACAGAGAAGGGTTGCTGTCTCTTGTAAGAGGTGCGGCCCCGAACGTCCGGTTAGATTCTTGATGTTTGGCGTGAAATAAAGCTTTGTTTGACCTTCGCTTTGTATCAGTCTCGCTCCTTTAATCACAGACCCATTATTGGGGCATAACAAAACCCATGTGCCAAAACTCCAGGAATTTTTTCACGATGGCTGTTGTGCCCTGCCTTTTTATGAATTAGCCACTAAACTGCCCGTGTGGAACCTAGATTTGGAACTCCCAGCTCTCGCCTTGATCTACACCTGGGAGCAGGTCCTCAACTCTCTGATCCTGGCCTAGCCTGGAACAAGCTTGTAAACTCCAAAGGAGGTGGTAACAGATAACGCTTCCACTCAATCTAAATGGAGACAAACCCTCTGGCTGGTCCTCCTCTAGAGCAATAAGATGCTAAATAGCTCCTAGGCGCCCAGGGATCTGCTCTCAGAGGGGCAGCTAATCAGATAAACAAATACAGTGTTAATACCTGCTAGCCTATTCATGCATTTGTCGCTCCCAAGTAACATTTGCATTTTAACAAGAGCCTTGGAAGCCTGACAGGAGGTGTAATCCTGAGATTGGGGCTTGCAGGTCAACTGAGAGGTGTTGGTGGAGGGGCGGTGCTAGTGGTTAAAGGAGTCTAAAACCACATGTTGTTGCCTCCATAAGCAACTAATGCCTCGGTGTCTCCCACACTTAAGTTTTCCCCTAAATTTACCACCAACACCGAATTATTCATCCTCCCAGACTGGGATCATTTACTCTAACGGTTGAGAATCTCTGGAGAGTATTTCGAAAGCCTGATAACCAAGGAGAGAGGCAACTTTTGAGGTCCTGGTGGAGCCACTTAGCTGAGTGTCAGGGTTACTGGGGCTATTTACCTGCTGCCTGCCTGCCGGCTTGCTGAATGGGATGCTGAAGCCAGGCAAGCCCAGTCTCTGTCTCCAGGTCAGGACTTCAGGTCCTAAGCAAGTGGAGTCAGTCAGAAAAAGAGAAATCAGGGGAGTTTTTATTCCAAAAGAACATTATACATTTGCTTTGCAATTGGTACCTAATAACAGTGAGTGAATTTCATTTCTAAGCAGTCATTTCTCTCAAATAAGAGGACATTCTTTGAACACGAAAAATGTCTAAATAATCATAATGATAAAAAATAATGATCAGCATTTATTGTCTACTGTTCTTCTGAAGCTGTGTGCATTAAATCAATAAATCTTCACACAAAAATCTATGCGTCATCTATTTTACAGACTGAGGAAAGAGGATCTATGTAAAAGTGAAAAATAAAAGCCATCAGGACACTTAGGCTGAGATCCTGCCCCTACTATTTTCTAGCTGTGTGATATTGGGCAGGTAAACTAACCTCTCTGACCCTCATATGTAATATGGAGGTACCAATATCTACTCCACCAAGCTATGATGGAGACTAAATGAAAGAAAATTATAACGATATCTGATGTGGGAAACAAAGGCAGAAGACAAATTATTAAATTTCCTTTCTCCCTATAGCCCACCGACAAGTCCTTAAAACCTGCAGAGTGACATTCCTCTAGAGACTCAATCCCCTCAGTGTAGACACTTTGCTGTGGGCAAAAGGCAATCCTAGCCCAACTCCCTCCCCCACCACCAACAGAATCCTGTAAGTCTACTTTAACATATAAAAATTCCTTTAGAAATTTTCATTATTTCTAAACCCCCAAGATATGTGTTGGAAATCATCCCCCAAGTAGATGGCCCACCAATATATATCTGATGGGTTTCATGACTAAGGTTTGATTAGAAGGTAATAAATGACCTTTTTCCAACAATAGCTAGCCCCTTCAAAGTCCTGGAAACCTTGCTTCCAAAATTCCTTAGGGATTTACACTATCCCTAATCCCCTCCCAAGTTGAAAGCATATAATGGGCCACTCCTCATGATCCAGGTACAGCTCTTTCTGCCCATGGGTCCTGTCCCCAGGCTTTAATAAAATCACCTTTTTGCACTAAAGGCTGTTAGGTCTCCCAATAATGGGTCCGTGCTTAAAGGAGCACAGACTGATACAAAGTGAAGGTCAAGCAAAGCTTTATTTCGCGCCAAGCATCAAGAATCAAATCGGACGTTCGGGGCCGCGCCTCTTACAGAGAGGGCAACCTCTCTCTGCTTCACAGACTAGCTTTTAAGGGCAAAGGCCATGTGGTTGGGCCTGGCCACACACAGGTGGCCAATGAAATTGTAACACACAGAGAAAGCTGCACAGTCATGCTAGGTCGCACATACATGACCAATTGAATTACAATTTACCCTAGTAGATATTTGAACCAGCCTATCTCCTTGGTCAGAATTGGCGCCCAAAAGGTGCCCAAAGGGCGGGGCCCATACTCCTTGGTAACTAGGGAGACAGTATGCGCCCCCACTAATCGGATGTCTCCACCTAGCCTGACCCACCCTTGTATTTGGGCTTTGTTACCTGGGACTGGTTTCTGGGACTTGTCTCCAAGTAAATCCCCTGGGGGAAAGGGGGCAGGGACAGTTTAAGTTTTAAACAACAAAGTTATTGTTTAACTGGATGGAAGCGCTCTGGCTAAATAGGTCCTTACAAAGGCTTTTCAAAAATTCTTTCTTGGCCATCAGCTTCAAACCCTAAGGTCTTTCCTATATCAGTATTTAGTAAATAACAGATTCATAGTAAATGTCAATTTTCTTTCCCTCTCCTTTGTGTCACAAACAAGGGGTAGAGAGTTCTAGAGCTAATAAATGACTTGCCCAAGTCTCCCAGTGAGTCCTGTGTGTTGCCAAGAGAATTGAGTTCCTGACCATTGGCACCATTCCGTTTCCAACACTCCTCACTGTCTGCTCCTGCTCAGCATCATTTCAGCCGATGGTTCTTCTCTGGGGTTCTTCCATATGGCCTCACAGGGAACTTAGGCACTCTCTGCCAAATTGCCTCTTTGGGATAATCAAGTTATTTCTTTCCCATAAGACCGCCATGGCTGGGTTTTGTTTTGTTTTGGTTTTGGTTTGTTTGTTTGTTTGTTTTTTGCCTAATTTTGGTATATCTTAAATGTTATGTGTGTGCTCCCACTCTGCAACCCAGTGCCAAGCGATTTGAATAATGTGGGTTTTGTGCTCCAAATCACTGTAGAATGAACTAAATCATTAGTTGCCCTTCAAAAACAAAATGTCCTTGGGGATTAACATTTGTCAATGGATGTTAATCTGCATACCTGTTTGGAAGCCTGAGCTGAAACTAACAGCTCCCCCAACACACACACACACACACACCTCTCACAACAGCAAATCCACCTCAGCAGTAGTGACATTTTGGATTGAGAACCCTTTGTTGTGGGGGCTGTCTCCTGCACTGCAGGATGTTAATCAGTATTAACTGCATCTACTAATCAGTATCAACCCTGGCATCTACCCACTAGATGCCAGCAGCAAGCACCCCCTATCCTAGGGTCTCCACTGTCTCTAGACATTGTGAGCATTTCCCGGGGTTGGGGGCGGGGGTGGGCAATACTGGCCCAGCTGAGAACCACTGGCTTACAAGATTTCACACGACCTTTTGGCCACTGGTTTCTGTCAGAGTCCACCTGCTTCCACAGCCCAGTACTGAGGGAAGATGGGGGAGACATGTGTCACCAATTTCTTCTTTACTTTGAAGCCTTCGGTTATAGGCTGACGCGAGACCACAGAATAGTCTAGTATCAAAAGAAGACTCTTGGCTTTTGTAGGAGAAAAGCAAGTCCCTGAAGGCCAGGACTGTGAGAAAGCCAAAGAGAGCATCCTAAGGGGATGACCTGCGAGCACATCAGCCAAAGCTAATCTCTTCTTTCTTCCCTTCCCTTGATAATGGAGCCGGAGAGCAAGCCCACAAGTGGTGTGGACGGTCAGTCTAAATGATGGTGGCTCGATTTCCTTAACAGTAGAGAGTTTAATGTAAGGGGAGGCATGCAAAGGGAAATCGGTGAAACAAAATAAGCAAGTCAAAAAAAAAAAAAGATGACACTATCAAACCCCATTTATTTTACTAAAATAAAAGATCCACTTCAAAAACGAACCCTTCCTGAACAAGAACTACATTCTAACAGAACTTATCTCTGTGGGATGGAATTCCACTGGTCTTTCCCATCCTAGGTCACACATTTTGATCTCCTAGGGTTTTATTTTAGTAAGTACACATTATATGGATTTAGGAGAAAAGAGGGGCATTTTTAAAAGAAATGAAAAAATTAGGGAGACATTTATCAAAACAATAGTAGCAATTGACACTTTTTAAATGTCAAATGTTCTAAAAATAGGAGACATTTTATAGTGTTTGCTAAACTACTTCATTGAAGTCTATTTCTTGAGCACCCACATCAAAAAATTGAACACAAGGGGCTCCTGGGTGGCTCAGTAAGTTAAAGCCTCTGCCTTCGGCTCAGGTCATGATCCCAGGGTCCTGGGATCAAGCCCCGCATCGGGCTCTCTGCTCTGCGGGGAGCCTGCTTCCTCCTCTCTCTCCCTGCCTCTCTGCCTACTTGTGATCTCTGTCTGTCAAATTTAAAAAAAAAAAAAAAATTAAAAAAAAATTGAACACAACAGGCCTTCCAGAAGCCCCCCATGTGGCATCTCCTGCCCCTCCATCTGCTCCTCCTGAATGGAAACCACTTCCCTGATGTCTAAGAGCAAATCTTATTTTTGTTTGTTTAGGATACTGCATAATGGAATCATCTAATATGTATTCTTGTTTGTATCCAGTCTACTAAGGAATGGCATTTAGGTTGTTTCTAGTGGGGAATTTATGCTGATACTTAACAGATAATGCTAAAGGGATTTCCAGAGTAGCTCTGCTATAATTAATTCCCCTACCAGAGGTGTATGAAGAGTTCCCATTGCTTTTCATTTTTACCAGCATTTAGGATAGTCTTTTCGGATTTAAAGTTTTTTGTTTTTTTGTTTTTTTAGATCAATAGTATTAATGAAAAATAACCCTTCACAAAATTCATGTGCATAAAAATATCAAAATATGTTGTAAAAAGGAAATGAAAGTTGAAACATAGCATTTATATTCTCATTCCTATAAAATCAATGCTATACATAAATGATTATATATGTTTTAATATATTATATTGTTTGTCATTTATTTACATATTTTGTAACTAATTTATTCTTAATAAATATTTTACCTACATTAATTATATCTATATATCTTTGTGTATCTATCTACATATAAATATGTAGCTATGTATACACACAGCAAAGAGAGTGGAAGAAAGGATAAAATGTTATCTCTGGTTATATCTCATGGTTGCAATTACAGATACCTTTTATTGTCTTCTTTATTTTCGTATTTAGCTGCCAAATTTTTACACTGAACATCTTTTATGCAAGGTAAGAAACTGTCAAATATTACTAATCAATATTTCTGTACTCCAACATGAAGTGTAATTCCACCCACAGGGGTAGGGGGTATTTTTAATTTCTGCTACACAACTCCACAGCACCTAATTGCATGGTCCACCGGACCACCTCACACACATCCCTTGACCTTCACCCTCTCCTCCTTGCCCCCAAGGTTCTCTCTACACATCCTGCCAAGCCTTATAGACCCCTGCTCCTCAAACCTCAAAGTGCATGTGACAAGCTGGATTCTGCTGAAACTCAGATTCTGACTTAGTAGGAGTGTGTGGGCATGGCCCTGAGACTCTGTGGTTCTCACCTGGCCCTCGGTGCTGCCCACACTGCACATGCATGGAATAGACTGAGAAGCAAGTGTCCAGACCTCTTTTTCCCTTCCCCTCCCAGATTCTTTCTCATTCCAACTGCTTGCTGCCTCTTTCTGTCTTCCCTCCCCGACCCCACCCCACCCCACCCCTGACACCCCCCTCCCCACAGGCTCCTCTGGGAATTTCAGAGCAGAAACAGCAGTAATGACCAAAGCAGGAAAAGAAGTGGGAGAAGGAAAACTTAATGAGGTTAGGTCAATGAAGTTGGATCCATGAGAAACATCCCAAGTTATCATACCTGTAGGAAATATAATTGTTTAACCACTTGCTGTTTGCTCTATTTCCCATGGTTTTTAAAGAAATACCCCTGGAGCTCAACACTTGTGTTGACTTCCTCTGGTGCTGCCCTGAGGGTTGTGGAAATACCTCTGGGTCTCCTTGGGTCTGGGTCTTGTGGATTTCAGAGGCCTCTTCTGCTTGGGTGCTTCTACTATGTGGGGACAAAGAAGACGGAGTCTACACAGCCTGCATGTCTTCAGAATCATCAGTTTTCCCCCAACTCAATAAGGAGATACCTCTTGTGTGTTTTTGTCTTTGGCTGACATTTATTAGCAAAAGAGTACTACAAAATATGGGAAACAGTTGCACTAAACATGTTCTTGTGTTGTCTTGTTAACTTTTATTCTGCTCTATTTCCAGTGACTCCTCACAGCCTCATAAATACTAGTGTAAGGTACTCGACAACTAACAGACCCATGGAAGTTATGTTAACGGGTGGCTAGAAAGGGGAAATGGTACAAACCTTGCCATAAACCCCTGACCTTTGGCTTCTGCCATCAGAAGCTTTAGATGAATAAGCATGCGAACTGCAAACCTCAAGGTTGAGTTGGGCTTAATCCCATGGTGAACATAGAAACGGGGCTTTGAAAAAGGACGCACAGGTAGCAGCTCCCTGAAGAGTGGGCAGAGATAAGTACCATGCTATTCGTTTACTCCAGCAGGAAAAAACAAACAAACAAACAAACACCTCTCATGCCTCCAGTTCATAGTCCTGAGTGTTATTTTCCCTCTCTCCCCCCTCATACCCTCTCACATGTGTCAGTGCAGGTGCCAGAGAGAGTCCCGTGTCCATCTCCTTATTGAAAGAGAAGATGTGACAGTTAATTTCTGGGTCCTGAGATACACTCTTTCCCCGGGGTGGGGGGGAAGAAGAACATTTGGCTGCCAACTGTGGTGCTCCCATCTCCAACACCCATTCGTTGATGGTTTGTCCACCAGGACCCATCCTTCCCCATCTCTCCGGGTGGAAGGAACAATGGAAATTTGCACTGGACTTGCTGGGACAGAGTCTATAGCTCTGGGTCTCACAGGAGATGAATCATTAAACCTGGGCATGTATGGAAATCAGCAGTAAAAGGGCTTGGGTACGTATGCCATCCCCCCGAGGCCCTCCGTGGGAGGGAAGATTGAGGACAGTCCACCCAGTCACAGCAACTTTAGAATAACACCATCTGGGGGTGCCTAGGTGACTCAGTGGGTTAGGCCTCTGCCTTCGGCTGGGGTCATGACCTCAGGGTCCTGGGATCCCCGGAGTCGGAGTCAGGCTCCCTGCTGAGCAGGGAGCCTGCTTCCCCCTCTCTGCCTGCCTCTCTGCCTGCTTGTGATCTCTGTCAAATAAATAAATAAAATCTTAAAAAAAAAAAAAAAAAAAGAACGACACGATCTGAAAGGATCTACCTGCATCCACCATACCTCTTGTCCTTTGTTCTTAGGAAGGCCAGCTGTTTTCTCTCAAAGACGGTGAGAAATGGTTAACTTGGAGGAGCCATCAAAGCCTCTAATCTAGCCCATTCATAAACTCAAGTTCCTAGATGAAGTATAGGAGCCAGGGACGGAGGACGGACAAACAGGGCGCATAAAAGCACCGCCTCCAAAGCCCTCTTCCCCTCCCCTGCCAGTGCGCCCACGCACAAGCACGCACAAGCACACATGCACACTCACGTGCACGCACAGACGTGGGGGAGGGGCAGAGACTTTACGTAGGCTCCTTGGCCAGAGTGGTTCCTGACGTGGGGCTAGATGTCAGAATCCGGAACTCATGACCTGTGCTGAAACCAAGAGTGGGTCGCTTAACCGGCCGATTCACCCAGGCACCCCTCTTTCACAGTTCAGCTGAGGAAACGAAGGCCTAGAGAAAAGTGTAGCAGTGGGGGTGGGGTCGTCAGATGTAATAAACATGTTTACTGTGTGTATCAGACGTTTGAAAGGCAAACAGAACAAAAGGAAACAGAAATGCAGAGATGCTGAAGGAGAGACACCAAGAGGGATGAAGGAAAAAAAATCGCTTTTTTGGGTGTCGGGAGGCACATGCGGCTTGGTGACGTTCTCTCTTGGGACGTCGGATTTGTTTCACTTCCACCAGGGATGGCCTAGGCCTGGACTGCACGTTTCGGCCCAGGCCCAGTCCTTAGCAGAGAAATAGCAAACTCATTTCAATGTAGCTGCTATCTTCAAGTTACACAGGGTATTTTGTTTCTTACTACCCTGAACATAGGGGATACGATGAACTAGAAGAACGGGGAATAATAGGCCAAAGACCGAGTTTGGTGCTCAGATTTCCTTTGGGTGCATCCACGACATGGTTGCTAAGACTAAGCAACAGCTCCATGGCGGGTGAATCTGGAGCTCTGTGGGGATTCTGAACATTTGGAAAGCCTGCCCTCCTGGGCCCTTGCTGCTGACACATTGCTATTTTTAAGGCTTGCAAGGTGAGTCCCACTTATTAAAAACTGACGGTGTTCTGCCTGGCTGGGAGCTGTTACCCACCCCCTACTGGGATAAACGACTACCGCGACTTGTCTCTGTGGCAGCTGCCATTAGGGCTGAGATTGACAAGGCTCCCTTATTGTGCTCCTCCCCCCGGGAAGGAACGCTGCTTTTAGGTTGAAATTGGAGGGGAGGAGAAGTATTGTCTGAGAAGGTGGTATTTTTCCCAACTTCAGTGCCCTCATTCCTAAAGCTGTGATCCTCCCGGTCGAGTCCTGTTCAACTCAATTTGTCAGAGGGATGAGTTTCTGGACAGTGGCTGTATGTAACCGCTGGCTCTTTGCAACTTCAGAGGTAAGATGTAGGAGGAAATATTTCATCCAAGTCTCTCCAGAGAGCTCAAGGCGGAGTCCTGATTCACTTCCTGGCTGGGTCCTCACAAACCCTCTTTTCTACACAGGTTCCCCGGCAAGTAGAGAGAGCAGCCAGCCTCACGTCCTCACTGCCCACATCATAGTGCTTCTAGGGAACGATCTCTGGACCCTTGATTTATGGAGAGCATAGCCGCTGGACTAGGCAGAACAATGGTGACAAATAAATTCTTTAAAGCTGTAACCTGTAAGCCTGCAGCTGACTTTTCCTCTTGACATTGATCCTTCACTTGTCTATATTATTTTGGAACAGTGGAAGCAAAGTCTGCCCTGCAGTGTGCATTTAATGAAGTTTTTGGCTCTACTTAAGCAATTTCTGAGGCAGTGATAGTCTTTGACTTTACAGTTTTTCAATATAGGGGGTAGTCCTAAGTTTTTTGGAGGAAAGCTCACAATATCTTACATAATTTCTGTAGGGGGGTGGTGCCTGGCTGGCTCAGTCAGTAGAGCATGCGACTCTTGATCTTGGCATCGTGACTTTAAGACCCATGCTATGGGTAGAGATTAGTTAAAAAAAATTTTTCTTCATAGGAAAATCTCCCCCTCCCCAAACCCTTCCATTACTTTGGTCTATCTAAGCTCTTGTCTCTCTGCTGGGCTGAGGGACAGCATGGTCCAGCATCTGTGTTATAGCAGTGATGATCTATAATGACAGCATGGGGGGCCCAGGCAGACCCTGGGCCTGCCACAAGCCATCTGGCAGGTGACTAAAACTAAGAAGGACTGTTGACACTGGGATCTCATCTCTGCTGCTTGGCTTTTGGTATCTCATGTGACTCTTTGGTTCCATGAAGGATGGTTGTTGTGAATTTAGGAAAGTTTTTTTCAGAATAACTCCACTGATTTTGTCAGTCATCTCATGAGAGTGGTTTAGGAGGAATGTCCCAGCTTGAGGTCATCGATGGGGTTCGAGACCCAGCACCACCACACCTTGATCACATCCCTTCCCCTCTCTGGGGCTCAGTTTTCCCTTCTATTCATAGAGGACATGGGTTAAATCAGCATTTCCATAACTGTGTACCTCAAAAGTAGAAGTGTGGTAGGCAGTTAGGTATTTGTGTGAGGCCCCGGTCCCACAGGAGGGGGGCAAGGAGGGAAGATGTTGTGCCAGAAATATCCCAGACCTGCTGTTAGGCCTACCCTGCCCAGGTGGCCAAAGGAATTCCAATATGGAAGCCACAGGACATACACTAGCATTGTGATTAGGCCTGCCCCCTCCTGGTGGGCTTTCTTAAGGGATGCTAAGTAATAGAACCAAAGAACTTCACATGGGCACACCACCACAAGGAAGGAGTCTTCTTCCAGGACTAGTTATCGGGAAGGTCAAAGGCCTGTTCTGACAGTACTCCACAAGGAGCTGGTTCAAACCACACAGACCCAAGATGGCAGACGTCGTGACAGGAAACCCCTCACCAAATTAGGAAGGAAGGTTTGAAAACCTGCTTCCTGCCCCAAGTAATGAATATTCCACCTTCTAGTTAACAACTAAAAACACTGGGATGAATTGTGTTGGGGCACTTGAACCTCCACCGCTCACCTGTGTTGTGAGCGTACTCTGTAAACTCTGCTTGCTCATGCTGTTTAGTCTTTTGACTGAATTCTTTCCCATGAGGAGAAAGCTAAAGACTGGAGCTGTACTGCTCAGGCAGTAACAGAAGCATCCTTAGTGAGAGAATTCTGGAGGAGTCTCAGTTAAATAAAGTTTGGAAGTTCCTTTACTGCCTAACTCCCAGAGCTTTAAATATGATAAAGAACATTTTAAAATTACAGAATGGGGGGGCGCCTGGGTGGCTCAGTGGGTTAAAGCCTCTGCCTTCGGCTCAGGTCATGATCCCAGGGTCCTGGGATCGAGCCCCACATCGGGCTCTCTGTTCCACGGGAAGCCTGCTTCCTCCTCTCTTTCTCTGCCTGCCTCTCTGCCTAGTTGTGATCTCTGTCTGTCAAATAAATAAATAAAAATCTTTGAAAAAAATTACAGAATGGGATGTGTAGAAAGTTGTATTCCCCCAACTGTACATCGTCCAGTTCCCTTCATTTTTTCAGCACGTATCATGGGGCAAGTGTTCTGCTGAATACCCTTCATAACAGCAAAAGGAAAATTTTTTTCTAAAGCCTCTCCAAGTTGTAGAATTCTTTTTCCTCTGTATAATTTCCCCTTTTGATTAAAAAATATTGTGCTATATAGGCAATGCCATAAAAGGCTGAAGAGGAAAAAAGAAGAAATATATAGACATATTCAGAGGGTTGAAGGCAAACTCCTCTTTAAAATATGCATTTTGGATAATAGCAATAAGAATGGATAGGGATGGGGCACCTGGGTGGCTCAGTGGGTTAAGCCACTGCCTTCGGCTCAGGTCATGATCTCAGGGTCCTGGGATGGAGTCCCACGTCGGGCTCTCTGCTCAGCAGGGAGCCTGCTTCCCTTCCTCTCTCTCTGCCTGCTTCTCTGCCTACTTGTGATCTCTCTCTGTCAAATAAATAAAATCTTAAAAAAAAAAAAAGAATGGATAGGGATTATTAAGTAGGCATTTATGTACTAACGACTGTATTAAAAGCTTTACTTGGATTATCTGATTTAATTCTCACACTAACCTTAGGAAGTATCCATAATTTTTGTTTCCTATATACAGATAAGGAAACTGAGGTTTAAAGAGGCTTGATAAATAATGTGAAGCCACCCAATTAAGAAGAGGCAGAGGCAAGGTCTCTACTCACTGCAATCTCATTCTAAGAATTTTAAATAACAAGTCACTGTCTCCTTTCTTGTACCCCAATCCAGCAAGCTGCCACAACAAACCAGAAATAAACTAATTGCAATAGTAATTACCTTCCATTTAAAATTCTTGAGTTAACATGAAATGATGTTGAATCATCAGTCTCTTACGTCTACTGAAAATAGATATATATATAACAACTAAATGTTACCAAATGATTTATTATGATTGGTGCTAAGTTACAATGTATATGAAATGGAGTCATTTATGGAAACACATAAAAAATAGTTGCTATTTCTGTAATTATATTCACACAAGAATCTGAAATATAGTTTCTGGTCTGCCTTTTAAAATATATCCACAGAATGACTTTTGTAGTCTTCACCACACAATTTTACAATACTGATACTGCACCTGTATCATTTACCATACTAGATGAACTAAACAGAATATGAAAGCAGATAATAGCAAATTAATTTTTTATATCATCAATGATTCCAAAGAAAATAGTAGTTTCCATTGGCAGTGAAAATAGATGGTAGTAATTAGCATTGTAGATATTGCATACATTGATATGTATGTATATATTTATATGTTGCCTAGGGTCATTGTTCCATTAATAGGCAGTTGCCTTTTAGGTGGACCAATGGTTGCCAAAATGGTGTGCAATTCCATTGGGACAATTAGTAGTACTATCTTTTAAGTCTCTCTCCCCCAAACAAATAGGTAAGAAAGTAATACAGCAGGCTAAAATCTACAGTGTTACATACCAAGGTAAAAACAGTTACTGAGTTATTAGAGTCACAGTAGTTTATGTATATTTGCTATTCACAGACCGCAGACTTTTTGCTGGATAACCGAGCTGCTGGAAATTGACAACATGTAGACATGCATTCGTGTGAGTCCATAATTAATGATGTTTATACTGTAATAAGCACATTCATTTTAACACCATTCAGTAAACAGATTCCTTTAAAGTTTGAGCTAAATCTGCTATCACAATTATACACAAAAAGAACCTGTAAACAATTTGACATTACACTTATGTACAAGCAAACTGCATTGGAAAGGAAAAGAGGTAATTTCAGTGGGTGTCACTTGGTATACATCAGTGTGCAACAAACTGACCCAAGTCATCAAGCACTTGAATGAGGTCAGGAAAAAGTAACACGAGCAAGGCCCCCATAGATCACCACTTGATGTTAGTACCAGCAAAATTCGGACTCCTCCATGTTGACAATCACATTCAAAGCATCAGTAATGGATGTAAGAGGAGCTTGATAATCCCTGGCAAACTGTGTTTGGAGATCTCCAGTAACCTCATGAACAGGGTATTTATTTTTAAGTGTCGAGGGTGGTACTGATAATATTTAAAGAAGTCCATTTACTTTGGACAAATTATTTTATTCATTAGGTTCAACCCAGTGCTCTGCTGGTTCTGAAAGATGAGGGGAACAAGAATTCAAATGAGATCATGAGTTCAATTCCTTTAGCCAACACAAAGATTCTTGATTCTACAGAGTACGTTCCTCAAAGGGAAGCAAGCTGGACTCCATCATTAATCTAAATGGTGACTCATTTACAGCAGATCCTATTAACAGCTTTCACTAGGACTCTCTGAAATGCAAGTCCCCTAGGTTTGTGTTTCTACATGTTTTAAGGATACCCACTCCAGGAATTCATGAATCCATTTCCTTAGAACAGAAACATGGTAATCAGGGGTTTTGGCACCCCCATTTCTCCACACCTCATGATTTACAAAAATATGTTAGTCTGTCCTTTTGGACACTAACCAGAATATGTTAAGCAAAATTCTCCTAATTCAACACTCTCCTTTGGAATTAAAAATAAGTAAATGAGAGAAAGTGATAGGGGAATGTGAAGCCAAGGATGAAGTAAAACTTCCCCCTCTGCTCCAAAAATTTTGGGAAAAACAAACCAATCCTTCTTCAAGTGTTCTTAAACCTAATTAAAGCATCTAGTTGCTACATAATTTTCTTTCACATCCTTTCAAGACCACATCTGCAGGGAGCCTATAGAAAAAAATAAATAAATGGCCATATTTAACTATTTTGCAAACGCTTCTCATTGTATGAGCAAACCTGACAGGTCCCTGGGAGAAGGAATCTGTGCTTGGACTAGTAGCCTGTCCCTGGGCTCAGAGTCAGACTGCTTCTGAGGGTGTGGATTTTTGTGCATACAAACTGACCCCAAAGAGCACCAGGGTAGCTCTGTTTGCATAGGTTGACTAAAAACAAGTTTCACATTCTCCAAAATATGCAAAGCACATGGTTATGAATGAAAATATACCTTACCATATTCTTTTAGAGTACCCCAGTTTTAGTCATTTGGCTGTTAAGGTCTATTGGATGCCAAAACATAAGCAATATTGTTTTCATTTAACTGTATGTTGTTCCTTCTCTGAGCAGCTACTTTGGTGTCTGTATGAACAGGCTTACTGGGTTATTTGCAGGAGCCTAGAAAGTGTTTGGTTATTATTACAACGTGCCCTTAAGCTTTAGTATATATTTACAATGTGCATATTATAAATTATTTACTATAGCTTTAAAATAATTAAACAGGTAATTAGCTCCACCTACAAACTGTGTAGGATCACAGGAACCCCCATGAATGATGAAGTGAAATCAGGAAGAAAGAACCAACCAACCAATAGTAGGTGAAGTACCATTAGTGTAATAACCACTGAATTTGTGCTTTCACAGACCTACGTTTTCTTATTCTTTTCTTCTTAAACATCATCATATTCATTTGGTGGGTTTGTTTTGTTTTTTTTTGTTCTTTTGTGTTTTTTTTCTTTCTTTTCTTTCCTTTTCTTTTGGAATGATCATGTTTGAAAATACATAGTTTGAAATTCCAACAAATGGTTGAAATAAGAAAGCCAGTTTTTACAAGTTTGGCTTTTCCTTAAATGCACTTTGTTTGGTTTTGTTAAACCAAAGTATTCTAATCATATTTTCTGTATCATAAATATATACACTCATAGTGGGAGAGAATTTTGGAAAACAGAACTATTAGATATTAAACTATCTACGAAACCCATTATAAATAATAATAACCCCTCCAACTCAAAATCCCAGTTTCAAACTATGAGATTTATGTGTGTATTTATGTATGTATAGATATATATATATATATATACACATTTAGATAGATGTACACACATATATACATATATACATGAAATTTATATATAAACACATACATAATACACATGTGCATACATTCTTCATACACGCACACACACATATCTCAGTGCAGTTTCTTTTCTGTAGCTGCCTTTTTTTTCAACTTAGAACAGTAATGATGCAATGCTGGGGGCAGCCAATCCTGTTTGGATTTCTGACCTGTCTTGAACAAACACCGATATTGTTCAAAAGGCCAAAAGGTGAAAGTAGTACATACACGCATGTACACACACGTGCACGCACAGACACCTATTTTACCTCTCATGAAATTTGCCCTGGTTACCTCTAACCAGCACAGCAAGCGGGTACAGGTGCCACTGTCCTAATCTGGAATCTATCTTGCCATGTTGGATATGAATACTGATACACATAGGATATCGGCATTCACCAGACACTTGTTCTGTAACGTTATTGCCCCTTGAGAGGGCTTGTGTCATGAAGTACAGTCTGTAGTAGGCAAAATCACCCCTCCAGATGTGTCTTTCCTTCATTTCCTAAGGAAATGAATGTCTAATGGAATTTGCAATTTAAAATAGCTAATGACTTTCAGGAAAGGTGTCTGGATGGATTCCTCCTGGCTACCTTTTGGTTAGAGTAGCAGAAACCAGAAACAGGTGAAATCTAGAGAATAGAGACATTATATAATGATGAGGTGGTTAAGCCATCAGACTTGGAGTCCAATAAACCCAAAGGAAAATCTGGCTCTGCCACTATCAAGTTACGTGCTACTCACGTTTCTGCGTCTCATTGACCTCTGTAAAAAGAGGAGAGTAACAGGCCCTACTCCATTGGGTTGTTACAGGATTAAATGAGATAAGGCATGTAAATCACTTATTAGAGTTTCTGGCACATATTTCTTATGTGCACATATTCCTTAATATACATTATTTATAACTTAGTATTTAAATTAGAAATCTAGAATGTGGGTCAGAATTACATACAAAAATAATGTAAGTGTAGGATTTGGGTAATCTGAATTCAAGTTCTGTATCACAAATTTGATTCCCTAGTTTATAATGCTCACGACAGTGACTGGTAAATGGTAGGCATGCAACAAATACCCGTTTAATGAACATCTGAACAAATGAATGAATGACTTAAAGTCTCTGAGTTACATTTTCCCTTGTATAAAATGAGGATGTAAGGTTCTGACCTTGATTCCTTCACTGGGATGTTGGTAAGGTAAGTTAAAAGAAAAATGTCAAATATTTAAGATACCCACGTTTTGTGTCTTAATGAAGTCAATACATACAAATGATATAAGGCGGCTGAGTAGTCAAGGTTTATTCTTAGACTTGTCATATCTTTGAAAATAAGGGCATAGGGACCACCTGTGTGAATCTGACAATAATATTGTCCAAGATCTAGGTGTCATCTTTAGTGAGGGAATTTTGAACCTAAAGAAACAAAGCATACAATGAGCAGTTCAAGAGGATGAAATCATTGGCCTATTCTTGGCACTTTTCCCCCCTTTTTCCTGTTTCATTTCTGAGAACCTGTTAGGTAGGGTTGCTCAGCTTGAAAAACATCCCTAATGAGGTCACGTGAACTGAAAATGCTCCCAAGACACTTTCCACACAACACATTTAGTTGTTATAAGTTTGATGACTTCATTGAAATATCGTTTTTCTGAGGCAAAAAGCAACTGACATAGAAGACCACACACCTGCCCCATTACTACTGAAACCCTGGGAAATAGGACCTCTTTCTCTCTCTAAATCTCAACATTCACATCTGTATAAAGGGACAACTATTATCTAATCTCAAATAAACCCTGTACTGATTTAAGGTGCTACTAATTACTATTGTGCCATTTCATCCTGTCCTTGACCCAGATGTCTTCTCTCTACGTGGTAAGAATGCTTTAGAAAATTATAGCCAACCCTTAACTCAGTGCTATTGACATTTTGGGTTGCATAATTATTTGTCATGGGGGCTGTTTTGTGCATTCTGGGATGTTCAGCAACATCTCTGGTCTTTACCCATTAGATGACAGTTAGCACCTCTCAAGTCTTGACAATCAAAATGTCTCCTGGTATTGCCAAAAGTCCCCGGGGCGCAAAAATCACTCCTGAATGAGAGCCACTGCCTTAAATACACATAACCCACACAAATCAGAGAAGAGTGTTTCCTGAAATTGGTTCTGTCTCTCACATACAAGAATAAACCACTGACCACTGGCTGCAATTGAGAAAAACCACTAGTGATCACTGTAAATTCTATGTATATTTTAGCTTTCATGCATTCTTTTTCTTTCCTTTCCATTTTTTTTTTTAATAAATGCCATTGCCACTAGCAACTATATGAATAAAAACGGGTTTTTTACCCAGAAATCTGTAATGCTTGAATTTCACATCAGGAGACCAACTTCACTCCACCTTCTCAAGCACTGACACCTACAGTAAAGACAAACTATTGTGCTGAATTAAAAGCTGTGAAACTTTGAAACCAGACTTTTCGCACACGTTCACACAGCATTACCATGGGCATTAGCCACTGGCCCGACATCGACCTAAAAATGGCACGAGTGTGCATACACACTCACATCCATTCACACAGAGGAGCAAGTATAAAGCAACTCTTCTCCACTGCTTTCTTGTGCATCAATCAATCCTACCTCCATTTGTGATGGATGGAGCCAACCACCAGCAGCAGAGAGAGTCTGAAGGGATGCTAGTTTTTATTGTGCAAATGCAGGTAAATTAGCTAAAGGTCGATTCGAAGAATAAACTGACAAGATGGAAGGGGTTGTTGGAAAAGGGAGACACTAAACCCTCTACTTGGCATGTAAGCTCTTTTAGGAGGCTGATTAACAGGAAAATCACCACTCCTCAGCCCAGGACAAACCCCTTGAGAGCTGCAGGACCAGGGCACGTTTTTCTTCAGCTTTTTCAAAGTAGATTCCCTAAATAAAACAAGGGTGACAATCTAGGAACTAAAAATTCTTTACCCAGTAAACACCACCTTTTTTTCACAAACAAGAGGAATTTTTCAAAGGTTAGGAAACTGGGGCAGTAAAGGGATCCCACTTGGGAAGCAGAGGAGGGAAGTAAGCTAAATCAAGTTTAACATTTTTAAAAAATCTTGCCCGAATAATCTTAATTAGCAATTCAGGTTTATTAGTTTCATTAGCCATTCTTCCCTTTCCTGTGACAGTCATCTTTACTAAAATATTCACTGAGGATCACCACAAGCATGTATTTAAGCCACTCATTTTTTATTTCTCGTATCATGTGGGAATTTGATATCTGCCTAGTTATTCTGTTATATGCATAGAACCAACTGGATCATTGAAACTCTCCAGAATCATTTCTATCTGAATAGAGTATGGCCTTCCTTTCTGGCCAGAGTGGAAAAGTATAGAACTTCATCTCCTTCTTGTCACTGCATATGAAATATGATCACTATTTTGAATTGACTATTCCTTTCCTTCTTTTATATTTCTCTCATGGGTTTTTCTTGCAGTTTTTAGTTAATATTGGAGTTCAGCATCCTCAGCTATCTGAGAGTTTCATAATCCTGCATGAGTCAGATTGGACAAATTTAGCAATTCAATGACTCAGGAGTTTATTGGTGAAATATAGCTAAATTCACTAATCATTCCATATTAATTTTGGTGGTGTTTGTATGTTCAGTTAATGGAACCACCTTTGGGGCCATACACACCGCCACTAAGTTATGGATCGTTCTCAAGTTCCTCTGACTCACACTGTACAAGGCCTGGGAATGAACAACCCTCCTTGGGAAAGGTCGTATGTTTTCCTTCCTTGATGGGTATCATAAGGATATATCTCACTCAGAGATGTGCTCCCCTCTACCCAGAGTACCCATAGATAAAAGTATATTGATGCAGGTTTTCAGTTTTTCAAAACAAACAAAATAAAACAAAATCCAAATGTACAAATACACACAGAATGGAAAGGTGGCTGACAGGAGGATGAATGGACAGAGGAGTCATGACTCTCCTCTGCCCTGGTCCTGGGATGCTCTTCTTTGGGCCTTTCCTCTTAATGAATAATGCAAACTCTGACTTCTTTGTCGTGGAAAGAAAAGTGAAAGGAAGTGAGAAAATGTGGGCTTCTGCACAGTCAAATCCTCAACAGCAGGATTTCTTAAAGGAAGTTTCCACAGACCATCTCATCAAAATCATGAGAGATGGTAGACCACAATGCAGATTCCTTGGCTCTGATCAAAGTTTCTGAATGACCCTCTGGGACTAAGGTAAAGGCATCTGCATTTTTACAAGCGCTACAGATGATTTTTGTGCATGGTGAGTATTGAAAAACACTGCTAAAAAGTTTGCAATGGGGCTCACTACGAAAGAATCTCTGTTCTAATGTATGTTGCAAGATGAGAAAGATAGACATTTCAAACATAGAAGCTCTGTGGTTGCCTCACAACATGGTGGTTATTAAAGTTTAAGACTCTTTTCTTTCGGCAGGGGTGGAGAGCAATAACCATTTCATCTAAAACCAGAGAGATGAAGGCAATATAAATCAAACCCATTCCAGCAGGTTTCATTTGGTCTAATTTCTCTGCAGATATTAATCATTGTACAGTCCTATACAAATGACATTAACGCCATTTTAATTCATAATACAGAATACTCACTCTGATTCCTTCTCTAGTGTATTATTTTGACAATACAAATGAAAAATATATAAATTGGAACAGTGGGCCATCAAGATTGCAAGAAGCCAACAATACCAAGACATAAAGAGAGAAATGGCCCATGCTAAACCTATAACCCAGCATGCAAATTGTTGAAAACATTTATCTGCCACAGAGTCACCAGGGGAAAAAAATAACTCTCTTCATTTTTCCTATGAAAATGGCTATGTCAAGTGGAGGTGACAAAGAATTCTTCCTAAAAGTCCACAGAAAGACTCATTAATTCTAGCAAAGATTATCTAGGAAGACCAAGGTTATTAAGATTCCACAACATGATATCTAGTGGCAGAAAATACCAGCGCTCAAGCTCTCTGGGTTAAATCATTATGGTAAATACAAAGTTGGAAGGTTAAATCTGTAACAAAGGAAAATGTCTAAGAATCAAAGTTTGGCTCCCATTATGGGAGTTGGTGTCAAGCAATTTTGCAAACCACCATACATGCCTTTTCTTTTTGTCACTGGAGCATGTTTTGCTTGGCAGAGACAAAGGACCATCAGAAGGGAATCTAAAGGCCAGAGAAGCAGAAGTAATCCAGAAGCACAAGGAGTTGACAACGAAGAGGACCCACCATGGAGAGCACGCATCTGCGCCTAGGAATGAAGCTGCCTCTGAATCACACAGGGACATCTGAAAAGTGAAAAATCCATTTGTTTTCTCCCTAAATTGAATCAGGTGGGGGTAGACATAGCTATGGGGGAATAAAGAGCAAAGGGAACACATGATTTGTGCATTGTTCCCTTTTATTTTAATTTGCCATGCATGCATTTCCAGTCAGACAGCTGCCTACAATCACAAAGGGTAACACCACTGCATATGGCGGAGGCCACTTTACTGGGTTGTTTTTGTGACTACATCTCAGTGCAGCTTTTTCTTAAAGGGGAGGGAGAGCACACCAACACAGCAATCTCACAGCTTTATTTTCCTCTCTTCCCCTTTTCCTGCTGAACTGTTTTTGATAGTGGGTAGGAGGACTTGATAAATATATTCCTGACTCCAGGAGATCCACATACCTGTAGAGAGTGACCTCCCAGTGTCACTAGATTTTAGCATTGCAGGATTTCCCAGCAGGCCACCTAATTCAGGGTTCTATGTATATGATTCCTCATTCATTTGATCCATCTGCTATTAATTTCTTTGTATCAGCAAATTATGACCTCCATCTCTACCAATATTCAAGAAGTGAACCACACATATGGTTCTGTCCAGAAGTGAACTAAAAGTTCTTTTTTTTTTAAGATTTTATTTATTTATTTGAGAGAGAGACAGTGAGAGAGAGCATGAGCGAGGAGCAGGTCAGAGGGAGAAGCAGACTCCCCATGGAGCTGGGAGCCCGATGCGGGACTCGATCCCGGGACTCTGGGATCATGACCTGAGCCGAAGGCAGTCGTCCAACCAACTAAGTCACCCAGGCATCCCGAACTAAAAGTTCTTAAAACTTTTAAGCTCAGGGAAACAGGCATGAATCAGGATTAATAGAGCACTTAATCCTTTAACTCACTTCACTTACCCAGAAATGGTTTTCAATGTGGTAAGCCACCTACACCCTACTTGATAACTTCACTCAAACTAGGACTGAATGTTTCCACTGACTCCTCCTGAGAGCTTTTTACTGACCAGGTCTATATTCATCTCTCTACCAACACCCACACAAATAAACACCTAGCTGCTGTCTTAGCTATCTGGGATATTTGGGTGGGTGTCCATCTAGAGATGGTCCAGATTGAAAATGTTAGTATTGTTTCAATCAGATTTCCTACCACTAGTTTTATTCACTAGAGGGCATAAGGAATACCTAAGCAGAAAAAAATTTATGAGGTGTCAAGGGACAGAAAAAGTATGCCAGGAACATCATCTTTGTAGTATTCGGTTTCCTGTTTAAAGCAGGCAGTGGAAGTAGTGGGTTGTCTGATATCTTCCTCCTTCTTTAGTTCTTACTAGTGTATCTCTATCTTAATACCATTAGAGTTAGGTCTGAAATTTAAGGAAATTGGAACTTGGCCACTTTATGCAGATGCCAGACTCCATTAGGGCCACAAGCATCATCTGACCTACGTAAGTTTGAAGATATTTTATCTATCTTCAACTTCCTTTTGAGCCATTAAATTCTGTGATTCTTGCAGTATCCTCTATTAACAGGATGATGTGGTATTAAGAAACATTGAAAGGAAAGAAGACATATTGGTAGGGCCTTAAAAACTATGCTGTAGTTAAGAACAAATGCCTGTTAATATATTAACCCATAAAAGAACACCACTTAAATTCATAAATGATAATTCTCTTGACAACTCAACTCCCCAAATGAACTTTCTTTTTCACTCAAGTAGACCTTTAAAGTCCATTTGGGTCTTAGGATCAGAAAACATCTGCTGAGTCTGTGGCCCAGATGTGAGGGTAAGAATTAAACAAATTCACGAAGATACCCATGTACTCATGGTCACTCATAACAGGAACCAAGAGAGAACCTCCTACATAATAAATGTGCATCAACAAAATATTTCAAGAGGAAGCAATTGGTTATTAGATTCCCTCCTACAGACATTATCTAGTTGCCTTTATTACCTGTCACACATATATACATACACACACACACAATAAAAAAAATTAAAAGTGCTTGGCACACAAATAATGCTTGACAAATTATTTTTTAAGTTCCCACTGAAATGCATGAGGAATGCTAAAAATAAAAACGGGTTTTTAATCTTCATTTACCACAAACCTATGAAAGAGCTATTGGTACACGTAGAATACAGTCATACGGATAGATGGCTATCAACAGTTTCTGTTTGGCTGTGTCTATACAGGTCAAAGATGTATTAGAGAAAGATAGTTTAGAAAGCCAAAACCTTAATTCTGAAGCTTTAGTTATCTAGTTGGGCTTTTCACAGACATCAGGGAAATGACAGCCAAATCCCAAAATCCCAGACAAAATTGGCTACAAGAAAGTAACAACGTAGCACTGTAGTTGTAAAAAAAAGTCATGAGAAATTATTAGGAGGTGTGTGGAATACAATTCCCTCTTAAGGAAACAAAAGGCCGGACCCTTATCCAAGCAAGTACTGTGTGTTGTTCTTACTTCCACAACTACACAGGAATGCAGAGAACTGAATGTGGGTCACATGAAAAGGCCACACCATTAAAACATGGGCAGTAAGTACTCTGAAAACATTGAGACACGGAAGGTAACTCAGCTCAGGGTAGAGAAGGCTGAGTGTGGGGTCACTGAGTCATAATTTTTGTGGATACGAATGTTTGTTTCTTTAATACAAAGAATGTTTTACTAAGCTCTTCTCACCCTCTCCTAGTGCAGAGAAAGAGCAAAACTGTAAAATGGAGCCTGAGGGTGTTAATTTCAAAATAAGGAAGACAATTTGTTGACGACCAGGGTTACTCGATGTTGGAAAGTGTTGCCAAGAGAGGCTGGGAAATCTTCCCAGAAGGGTTTTAAGAAAGGAGCAGAGGCTCATCTGTGTCTAAAGTAGTCAAAGAGAGTGCTGCTGGGAGCAGGGGTGTTCCCCTTAGTATATCCAGGCCCTGGGGACATGTGTGCTGTGTGTATGTACAGACATCGTTGTGCTTGTGTTGCACAAATACTCATGCATATGGCATCAATATAAACTGGCACGTAATAGATTTGAGTGAAAAGTCATATAAATCTGCCATTTCCCCCCTTACCCCATAAACAAAAGGGAAAAGGAAAATTTAAAAACCCAAACATATGCCATTGGGCCAGATCTCTTTCTACCACATTCTCATTCAAAGGAGGGAGGTAGAAGATGAGAGAAAAACCCAGTTTGGGATAAAGGACTCCCAAAGCCTCTCAGCTACTCTTCGGTAGCCTGCTCTCATTTTACATAGATACTCAGCACATGGTATCCAGTAAACACACAAACAAACAAGGAACCAAAAAGAGATTTTCTTATCATTCCACATCTGGAAAGAAATCTACCCTGTGGATTTAAATGTTAAGGTGAACTAGGTCAATAGGCAGTAGTATATCAATGGGCTACTGTGTTCTAACAAACATATTGTTAGTTGTTACTTTCCTTTTCGAATACGAATTTTGTTAGGAGGTTTATTTCCAAATGGTGACACGATTCATTTCTTCTCCCACCCCTGGCCCTCCCCTATAGATGATACTTCCGTAAAAGTTCAGATTGCCAAGGATGTTTTCTCTCAGGGAACCTATCTGGGATTTTGATCTTTAGGAAATCCTGGATGCATTTCTCCAGCTCTTCCTCAATTGAGAGCTTTTCCTTAACAGCTTTTTTTTTGCTGCTCATGTTCGACTCCCTGGAGCCTGAAGTCAGAGTCCGGAGCAGATCGCTTTTCCGCCGCATCTCGGACTGTTGGATCAGCTGCACGGGTCCCTTCTTGATGGGACGGTCCAGAGTCTGGATGTTGGTCTGGCGTGTCACGGGCCCGCAGATGACCGTCTCCTGGGGAGAGCTGGCCTCAGACTGACTGTCACAGCTGGAGGTGGAGAGGTCGTTGCAAGATGTGCCGCTCTCCCCTTCTTTGTCACCTGTGGCGTTCTTGCAGCAGCAGTCGCAGTGGGAGGGTGACCACCTCGAAGGCTCACCTGCAAGCAAGCACAGCACCCAAGGGGTTAATGCTAGCCAGCTCAGCCCAGAGGAGCAGCACAGCACCTGAACACACACACACACACACACACACACACACACTCACAAGTGTCCACAACCATATATTTACAAGAAGTGGGGTGCCACACAGGATAGGCTGCAACATGAGCACCTAAAAGTCAAGTGCACTGCAGGAAGGAAGTTCATAACTGCATGCTGGGCTTCAGTCCATGGGCACTGCAGCCAGCTACTTAGCTACACCATGTACCAATCTTGTCACCTTGGCAGTCCGCTTACATTCTCAAAGTTTCTGTCTCTTCCCCTGGGAGATGAGGATAATCAGTTGCCTACTTCCTAGAGTTGTAGAGAGGGTATAGATAAATCAAGTGAAATTCTTAACGAGGTACATAGCACACAGTAAACACTCGATAAATGCTACCTGATTTTACCATGACTGGTGTTAAGCCTGGATCCAGAGCTCCACGTTACTGCAGTCCAGTACAACAACGGCAGTCTCCAAGAGTCAGGGAGGGCTTACTCTGTGCCAGCCCCCCAAGTAAGCTCTGTGTACCCATAATCTCATGGGAGCCTCATGGTAACTCTATGAGTAACTCCACTCCTAGATTTCATACAAGGAAACTAAGACCCTGAGAATTTAAGAAACTTGCCCTAGTTTGCACATTTTGTAAGTGGCAGAGCTGGGATTTGAATGCAGATTTCCCAAGTACCACAACCAAAGCAACTAACCATTTGTTTTTTTCAACTTGTTGGACAGTAAAATTCCTGCTTTTCTTTAAAAACAATGTTCAGGGTTTAACTTCTCTCTCTGAAGTGTCTGTTTACCTCTCCTCAAAAATATCTATCATTTCCTCCTCTGAATTATGGTTTTGTTTTGTAAGTGCCTCTAATATTGCACAAATCACATTCTGATATTCTTTTTCACTTTATTCATTTCAGCTACTCACCATGAACTCTCCGAGCTGGGCACAATCAAGTGTCCATTGTTGTAATTCCAGCAAGTGGCTCAGAGTATGGCGTAGAAACTCAGTAAAAGGCTGTATCCTTCTAGTAACGTTTAAGTACCTGGATTCAGCCACACCTGGAGCTGGTCCCGTCAGTGGACTTTTAAGTTACATAATCCACTATCTTATATTTAAGCCAACATGAGTACCTCTCTCCCTATTCCCCTCAGTTTTGATTCACCGCACTGTAATCAGCTATTTGGAGACAGACCCATTTTTCAGATACACAGCTGGTGGATCCCTGAGCTAGAAAATCCACAATTACAGCACAAAGCAAGTTCCTAAACATAAGTCATTTCTCCCAGCCTTCTATCCCCTGAACATTCAGTCTTCTTAGGTCATGAACTTGATACTATTTACTTATCATACATTATATGCTAGGCTATTTCATATAGTTCATTGCACTTAAGCCATAAAAATTAAAGGAAATGAATCCCCTTTATAATGCTAATATTGAGGACAAGGATAATGTAGTATCTACATATATTTAAAAGGAGACCCAGTTTGATTTGTGCTATATCTTACTCTCATAAACAATGAATCACATTATAGTAAGATCCCACTTTACTGGCACCTCTAATATGGTCAAAGTAGAGGAAACCTAGAATGGAAACTAATAGGAAAGTTATATCCTGTCTTCTTGTTAAAGGCCTGTTATCCATATACTAAATGATTTAAATATTTATGGAAACTTACTTATTTTCCAGAAGGAGTAAAAAGAAGTCCCTTATAAATCGTAACTTCAAAATTATCTCTAAAGTACATCCACTCTTTCAAACCACTTTTTAAAATGTGACTGAGTAATTATTGT
Organism: Lutra lutra; assembly: GCF_902655055.1. Taxonomy (NCBI): domain Eukaryota; kingdom Metazoa; phylum Chordata; class Mammalia; order Carnivora; family Mustelidae; genus Lutra; species Lutra lutra. Next base: position 82,771,235 of record NC_062282.1, on the reverse strand, counting down.
ATTTATATACCCATTAAATGAAATGCAACAATCCAATTAGCCAAAAGGAATCACCACAGCAATAATGTCCTACTTATCCCTGGCTATTACCAGTAAATATCTTCCATGCAACAGAGAAACTGCTCAACATGTACCAGCTGCTGACTGCAAATATCAGCAATAGGAAATCTTTTCTCTGCCAGCCCAGATTCTGAGGGTATCATTTTTCTTCTTCCAAAGGCAGAATCTGCCTCTACCTCTCCAAACCCAGCCATCCCTAGACTAATAGGACTTGATGGAGAAATGGCTCCAATGCATTGGGTCAAAACAAGGTAATCATTATCAATCCAGACCTGGTCTAGTTTGATCCTTTATGAGAAAAGTTCAGAAACTAACCTAAGCCTTAAAAAAATAGAAGAAGAAAAAAAAGGAGAGGAAAGAGGAGACAAACAGAAAAGAGAAGAAGACATATCTGCTGAGATATGCCTGAGCATTACCTTAAAACAAGATGATGAGCTATTTTGGCCATAAACCCTGCTGAACCAGTAGAAAGACAAGTCTGTGTTTTTCTCCCCAAGAGTTACCTTCCCCACTGTAAAGTCATTTCATTGCTTAGGGAAACCTAAGGCTTTTCTAAAGCGCAATTTAACAACATGAACACCATCATGGGAGGGAGCGTGCATGTTTCTGTGAAAAACTGCACACAACCCTCCACTGCATGTCTAAGGCAAGAATGCAGAGTGCATGCAGCTATCTTCCCTGAACTGCCACGATGATCAAGGGTTTAAATGTCAGCTGGGATCCTTCAGCTTCCAGGCAAATAGAAATATTACTTTCTACTTATTCTAGGAGCTATCACTATTAAAGGGAAATTGAACAACTTAATTTTAGTGAAGCCTGTTATACTACAACATGTTTCAATATTTTATGAGAACATTTGAATGTTTTAACATTTTCAGCAAGACAATTCATAAGAAGTCTTCTGGAGTCCATATATTAAATCAAGGAAAAGATGGTATGAATGCAGCTGGAGGTCCTGTGTGAAGAGTCATCATGAAATTTAAAAACAGTTAAATGTGAGAAGATAACCACTCTGGTTTTTTTGGGGGGTGGGTGGGGAAGCACTGTCTGTCTCATTACCCCCTTCCCAAGAACTTGACCAGAGCAGAGGTTTTAAACCATAGCAGAGAAGTAATGTGTTTGGGCTGTGGACCCGTTTGCCCTTGCAGCCCCACTGACATGTGCTCACCAGTCCTGGCAGATGTGGAAGGAGCTGTGAAGGGTCAACTCTATAACTCAAGGTATTCTAGAATCTCCCCAATTATAGCAAATTATGATCTCATAAATACCTCGGTACTTCGAATTACAATATACTTTTGCTCCCCATCAGCTGAGGTTTCAATACTGACTGGAATAATTTTCTCCATTTGAAGAGAAAACAGGTTACAACTGATTAGCCAGATGTAGGAAAAAAAAAAAAAAACAATTTCATCCCAAGAAAAGTCTCATCTATTGATATTAAAAGGGCAAAAAAAAAAATTTAAGGGTTTTGAAGGGTTTATTAACAGGCTAATGGTCAAAAAGCACAATAGCTCTACTTTATTTTTAAATAAACCACTGCTTAATTTGTTGGATATTATATCATTTTTGATGCCTGGCACATAACAGAGGTTTGATAACTGTTTGCGGAACGAATGAATGACCCAAACACACGTGTTAAATTGTATCAAAATCATAATGCAGCAGCACAGATTGCGGACTCCAGAATCAGGCCCCACAATTTGTCAGTTTGGATAAAAAATACTTCACCTCCCTGAGCCTTAATTTCCTCATCTAAAAAGTAAGGCTAATAATAGTATCTCCCGGGGTGCCTGCGTGGCTCAGTGGGTTAAGCCTCTGCCTTTGGCTCGGGTCATGATCTCAGGGTCCTGGGATCGAGCCCTGCATCGGGCTCTCTGCTCAGCGGGGAGCCTGCTTCCTCCTCTCTCTCTGCCTGCCTCTCTGCCTACTTGTGATCTCTCTCTTTGTGTCAAATAAATCAACAAAATCTTTAAAAATAATAATAGTATCTCCCTCACAGAGGTTTTAGAAAAATGAAATGAGACAATTAATGCAAAGGTGTTTCATGGTTTGAAGCACCCGATAAATGTTCTATTCATTCATACCTATTTGCTCTACTAAAAGCCAGGCACTAACCTACATAAACCACACAAAGGAGGAGCATGTTCGACAGGATTTGGTATGTTGCCCCCAATATGCTCTACAATCAGTTCTTAGGTCTGGCTGAAACATCATGTGAGGAAGGGTGCTGATGCTGACGCTAGACTCATCAAGAAAATGTATAATGACATTTAGTAATGCCTGGATTTGCTGTGAGAGTGGAGAGTAACCACAAGCACGTGCAGTGTCTGGCACATAGTATGTGACCAGGGGATAGTTTTGGAAAGAAGTTTCCTTTACTGCACAGTGCTTACAATTTCACAAATGGATGAGTCTTCTGAAATAAGAATTTGCTTGAAAACACATAAAATAAATTCAAACCCAGAGCCAGGAATAATCTGTATTTTGGATTAAGGGGGGAGGAACAGGACCCTAAATCGCCCTAAGTCCTTAAAGCTCAAATCTTCCAACATTTTACAACTCTGAAAAACTGAGGACCAGTCAGGCAAGTTGTATGATTGTACGTGGCCCCTTTGGACCATAGTCCTAACTGCAGATGTCCTTACTGATAAAGAAGGAATAAAAGAGGAAAGACTACAGAATACTTCTCCCCTATGAAAAATTCAAACCAAGCTGAGTGAAACATGACTTAGCAAACTCACAAAGTGCTTATGCATTTTTAAAAGAGGCAGCTCTGCAAACTACCCACACTTCAAATTCTCCACCTGCTAATGGTTGTGAACACAATGCACATCATTTACAGCAACAGCTGGGAAAACTGCTTTCCCCTGTCTTCTCTGTCAATGATGTAGGAGCCTGCCAGTCTGGGAGCTAGGTGGCCAGATCTAATTTATTGAGGCTGCTGAAAGACTTTCCTGGTATCCCAGCTGAAAAGTCAATAATGGCCAAATTGATGTTTTTATAATTCTGCTAACCTTGGAGAAGATATTTCATAGTAGAGATTGGGAATAGGCAGACTGTGCAAGCTTCTGAGAAAATACATTTTCCAGCTTGACAATCATCCTTTCTTGCTTCCTTTCCACTCTTGGACATTGGTCCTTGGATGGGCCCAGCTGGAGCTCCTCATTAAGAGGTGGCAAATTTGGGTAAGAGCAGACGGTTAAAATCATTCATGCATCAGTCAGGGCCAGTCGAGAAAACAGGCATTGTACCTGTAATCTTCATAGGGAGAATTTAATATAAGGAATTGGTAAAACAGGTACTGGAGGGGTGAAAAAGATGCAGAAAGACTGCAGGAGGCAGCCACCACTTCTAGGGCTGGGGAGACAAATCGAAGAAGGGGTTATCAGAACCTGGAAGCTTACAAGAGCCACCAGGTGGAGGTTGTGCCTAGGCATCCAAGGAGGGCACGTTGCCTATCGGTCCTGGTATCTCTGAAGGGCCTGGCTCTGCAGGCTACAGAACAAAACAAAATTGCGAACTGGGACTAACTACTTCTGGTAATAAAATAAACAAATAAAAGCTGGGTTGATGCTGATGAGCAGTATGCTGACAAGGAGTCCCTCCTCTGCTCCTGTCCTCCAGCCTTCCTCTCATAAACCCTGTGACAGCACAGACCCCAAGGGGAAGCCTGCTGGGCCAATGCAAAGTGTGGTTAGCTGAATCCCAGCCCCAGCATCACAAGGCAGAATCAAGAGGTGGATTTGGGACTGAGAGACAACAGCTTAATAAGAGTGTGCTGACCCTGCCAGGGATGGGAAAGAAAAGAAAGACAGTTCTTGACCTGCCAGAACCTGTGCTCAGACACAGGAGACGACAGAAAGCTATCACTGAGTTCAGTTCCTGCCCTGCTGCCCTTGCTTATACCTTAGGGTTTTGTATTTGCTCTCCTTCTGCCGCAAACAGTTATATTTCTGACATTCACCTGTTTAGTTCCTTTTTGTCCTCCAATGCTCAGTTTAGACATCACTTTCTCAGAGCAGCCTCACCTCTACCCCCCAACCCAGTTGAAGCCAGTCACAATCTCCAGCTTACCTCTTCTGCACCATCACCATGGGTAATTATGGAGGTGTTCCTACATTTATTTGTTCAATGTCTGTTTCCCCACACCTGACTGTAAAGCCCATGTTTGTTCCTTTCTGGCAAACTCCAAGCCACATACAGACTAGGGTTTCGGGGCACATTGTAGTAGATGCATGACAAATGAATGGGAGAGGAGATGGATGATGGCACAGAAAATAAATTTTGGTTTAGGGTGTGTGAAAGAGACAGTAAATCTTCCACACACACACAGGAAAGAAAAATCTTGACGTGCAAAGGTAGTTAAAATGGAAAATATTTAGGCATACCATTAGGCATGTAACAACAATGTGCTGACCAGCATAGGTAACAGCAGGATCCACAGGCATATCCAGAATTGAATCAATGTATGTATGTGCTTGTGTGTATACACACATACATAATTTTTTAACTGATCATCATTCAATTATTTTATTGACGCAGACACAGAAAAAATCCTTAGAGCCATTATACAACTTCAGTAAAAATTAACTTTCCTAACCATTCTATCATGGGTCTCTATTCATACTGTTTTCCAATTTGGTGATGCTCAGTCATACCCTCCCAGCTCAGGATTTTCAGTTGTGGGATTTCCATTTGAATAAAGCAATGTGATGGTGTGCTATAAGGCAGGAAATCCTGAATTCTGGCCTCCTGGCCTATTGCCTTGCTCTTCCAATGTTCCTGGATAACACCCCTACCTCATTTTCCAGGTGCTTTTTGCCCTTTTCTTCCTTTCTTCCTGCCTACTGTATTTCCTCCTCCTAGTCTCAGCATTTCTCTGTTAAGATCCTACTTAGTTACTCCTGCCCCCAAAGTCCTCATTGCCCTGTTTCATAGGCAAGTCCCACAGCCCACCCTGATCCCTTTTCCTACCCAGGGCCTCTAGTGTGGCCACTCCCTTTTACATTTTTCTCTACTGATTTTTCATAAGTTTGAACTAGGGGCCCGAACAACTCCTCCCCCTATAACGCCTCTCAATCAACATCTAAGGGTCTTCTGTCTCTTAGAATGAAATGTGTATGTCATTATTATAGGGGTTGTTTGTCCCCTTTTCAGTAGAAACACCCCCCCCCCCTTTTTTTAAGAAAGAGAGCATGAGAGGGGAGAAGGTCAGAGGGAGAAGCAGACTCCCTATGGAGCTGGGAGCCCGATGGGGAACTCGATCCCAGGACTCTGGAATCATGACCTGAGCCAAAGGCAGTTGCTTAACCAAGTGAGCCTCCCAGGTGCCTGAAATACCTTTTTCCTCCCTTTTGGGAACTACCTCTTCCTAACTCCATTCAGGAACCATCACTCATACTGCCATGCCTAGGCACAAGGGGAGGACATCTGACCCATATGTGAACTTCCCATGTTTCAACCATGGGACCCAAGTTGTGTGAACCTGAGTCTTCACTGAATCTGAGCCACTGGAGTTTATGGGTAATATATATTCTATGATATGGGCTGTTGCCAAGATAGGGGAACGTGAGTTCACTGGGCACCTTCCCTACAGGTTGGCAAGAGGACATTCATGCACAAAGAAGCCAAGCAAGACAGGCAAAGCTGAACATAGTCAAGAGATAGAACTGACTGTGTCTGTGTTGTCTCAAGTTGGCCCCATTCCTAGGCTTATAATTTCATAAACCAGAAATTCTCTTTGCTTAATCTAGTATGAGTTAGTTTTGTCTTAAATATGGTAAGAGTCTTGAACACAACATCACATTCATATAACTGAATGTCTAATTTACCTGTGTCATTCTCTAGCACTTGTGTAACTCTAGCACTAACGCTGGCCAGTTCTTTAGGGGCAAGTACTCCCACGTGGCTAAACTACTTTATAGGTAAATAGTTTCTTTAGTGAATGGTACCTCTTCTCTACCTAGTTCCAACAAAGTTGACTAACACTCTCAGGAGACACTGAGGCTCTCCTGCCACCTGTTGTACAAAGTCAATCTTGGAGTGGGTAACAGCTATACCTCCAAAACCAGAAACTTAGCATAATAATAATAGATATAATTTATTGAGGGCCCCCTTTGTGCTGATTATAGTGCTCAGCACCACATATAATCTTCACAATATTATATGAGGTGGATGTTCTTCTTTCCTTTTTATGGAAGAGGAGATTGTAGGTCAAAGTGGTCAATTACCCAATCTAGTTACAGAGTGGACAAGTGACAAACAGAGAATTCCAATTCAGATCTTTTAGTACAAAGCTTCTGCTCTTTTGGGGGGACAATATTCAATACCATGAGAGTTTTCTATCAGAAATATTAAAAATTCTAATAGGCCCAAAAGGTAGAAGTGTTGACTTAAGACATGATAGCCCCAGTGATTTATTTCAGCATTTCAGTCACTTTTAGAAGTAATCAGCTAACTGAACAACTTGAAAATCTACAGGACTGTTACCATTATACTTATATAAGAAATCTTAATTCTTAATTCTTTTTTTTTTTTTAAAGATTTTATTTATTTATTTGACAGACAGATCACAAGTAGGCAGAGAGGCAGACAGAGAGAGAGAGAGAGAGAGAGAGGAGGAAGCAGGCTCCCTGCGGAGCAGAGAGCCCGATGCGGGGCTCAATCCCAGGACCCTGGGATCATGACCTGAGCCCAAGGCAGAGGCTTTAACCCACTGAGCCACCCAGGCGCCCCTTAATTCTTAATCTAATCTCTGAGCTGACTAGAAAAAACTGAAAGCGGCGAAATGAAGGATGAAGTGTCACGGGTGCTCTTCCTGATGGGTGGGCACACTGTCTCCCTCCACCATGCATCAGTGCCACCACAGCTGCCCTGGTAGCAGTCAGCAGTATCTCAAGTATGCACCCAATTTGTACAGGAAAAAAACCCTTTGCCAATTAATTAAGATAGAATAGTTACTAATACTGCTTAATGAATTTTAAATAACCAACCAATATGCGATACCTTCTCAAAAGGGAAAAAATCAAAACACAACAATCTATTGTTTATTGGCAAATGCAAACTTCTATTGATCCTCCTGGTAGAATTTTAAAAAAAAAAAAAGCCAAATTAACCCAGAGAAGTTGTTTACAGGCTAGAGAACCCTGTGAATTTATGAGAATCACAGATAACATAAAAGTGTCTTAAAGATATTTATAAGTCATAAACTACTTTAAAGGGAGTTAGGTTGACCAGAAAACTTTAGATGATGAGAAGCACAGCCAGCCATGAGAAGGATCACCTGAATGATGGTGCAGAGCTCACTGCAAGCAGGCCCACACAGAACCTTGGGGTATGAGACCTGGAAAGGACCTCAGAGGCTCCGGAGTACCCTCGTTTTATAATGAGGAGAAAGAAAGGAGCCTAAGAGTAAGTGTCAAAGCCAAACTCCAAGTCTGGAGCCCCGTCTGAGACTTGCCAGAGACACAGTTTGGAAGGTGTGGAGTGCTATGAGCAAAAATCACCTCCAACTTTTGGGGGTTTCATATCTGGACAATCTTTCATCTGGGGTGGGAAAACTCACAAGAAGAGTACACTGCTGAGTACAGTCAAGATGAGCACAAGACAGAAGGATCTGGAGAGAGCAGATTCCTACCATATGATCACACACCTAATGGTCAGAGAGAGAAAAATGGTAAAGAGAGAGAGAAATGGTGAGAGAGATAGATGGAGAGACAAAGACAAAGAAGGAGGGAGCATGAATGGTACCTCTACCTGATGATAATGCAGACCTGTGTTTGCACCTAACTCTGAGCCAGACACAGGGCCTGACACTTTACCTGCACCATCTCACTGAATCATCATAACCAGTGAAGAGACTTAAGGAATTCCACCACCTAATTCCCACCTCCTGAATAGGAGGCTCCAAGGGACCACACTTCCCCAGCTCTCAGGAAGACTCAAATTCCAGAGATTTACTCAGAGTCAACATCTCAAAGGCCTTATTTTAAAGTACCTGTACCCACAGTGTGAGAACAAGTCTGACACCTCAATGTGAATTAGTTTATCACAATGTTTGGACTTGACAGAGGAAGCCTAGGAATTCACAAAAGGCATTAATGAAAAAGGAGAACGTACCACGTGTCATGTGCAATGCTAAGTGCTTTACAAATATTTTACTCTAACAACAGTCTAAGGCAAGGTTTCCCATTATTGACATTCGCGCAGAATAGTTCTTTGCTCTGGGGGCTATCCTGTACATCACAGGATCTGTATCAGCAGACCATCCCTGGCCTCTAACACTACTCTCTACTTACTCCCTTCTTCAGTGAAGAACTAAAAAACTCTGGGTACTGCCAGATATCCTCTGGGCAGCAAAATCACCTCTAGTTGAGAACTACTGTTCTAAGGTAAGTAGTATTCTTATTTTATGGTAAGAAAATAGAATTCCACAAATTTGACTAATTTGCTCATGAGTCACAAAGCTAGTAAAAGGTGAAACTAGGATTTGACTTTTCGTAGATCTGACTCCAAGACTATTTATTACTTGTTCCATTGTTATACTCTGATGCTCCTATGAAACGCTGCTTTTCTGAAAGGAGCTTACTGGGCAGAAACAATCCTTCCATTCACAGTAAGTTCCAAAAGAGGCCAAATAAAAGGAAATGAAGAAAACTGAGTTGCCTCTTCACCTTTCATAAAATGGAAAAAAACACTTCATCTTCACCAGGCTATCTTCAGATGACAGTTACAGACAGACAGACAGAGTTACACAACTTAGCAGCTCTGTCTGAACATGTTATCTCTGCTAATTGGCCACTGGTTCATTACTATTCCTTTCACTAGGATTTCAAAATGGGACAATGGTGGTTCTACCCAAAGACTTTCCCCACACAGCTACAGCCTATATTAATAATCATGTAATGATAAGAAATGAAGTTAAAATGAGTGTTTAGTACATTCCAGTGTTGTTCTGTACTTTCCTTGCAGAATCTCATTTGAGATTTAAAACACCCCTATGGAGTAGGCTCTCCTGTTATATTTTACAGAAGAGCTAACTGAGGGATAGAGCTGGTAAACAACTAACCTCAATCTTCAAGAGACAAGCTGAGATGCAGGCTTGGAATTTCCATAAGTCAGGCAGTAATTAAAACCCTGTGGTTTAGAACTTGGGCTTTAGAATCAAAGATACCGCAATGGGGCACAACTCTGCTGGTGATTTGCAGTTTCCTCATCTATAAATGTTAGAAATAACGGTACTTCTCTTGTAGGAGGATGAGAATTAAATGCTATTTGTCCACAGCATGCCTACTGTGCCTAGAATATATTCAATGCCTACCGAATAATGGTTTTTTTTTTTAAAGATAAATTATTATCTTGATACCTAAATTGGCAATGCTGATAGCAGTCACAGTCATGAAATATTTAAAAGGTAATTTCAATAATGGCAACTTGATAGGTAACTTCTTATTTCTTCTGCTTTTCTTTGTTTTCCTATTACTTAACCCAGATCTCTGCTTTCTAGTGTCATTATGGACTGTTTACCAAAGCATTGATCCCATTTGCACAGATTGATAATATTTAGGAAAACATCACTGAAGAATAATGAGCAGGTAAGCTCTCACCCCCATAGCTCTGGGGCAAGAATTGCCACATGTGAGCTGCAGTGACTCTAAGGGCAGTAAGAATTCCTGAAAGAGGGTAAATCCTCAAAACAGGATAAAACAGTAATGATACTTCACTGTTACACCTTTATATATGATTTTCCTGTCTCTTTTTTTAAGATTTTAGTTATTAGAGAGAAAAGAGTTTGTATGAAAGAAAGACTGCACATGAGCAGGGGGAGGGGCAGAGGGAGAGGGAGAAAGAATATCAGATTCCCTGCTAAATGCGGAACCCAACCTGGGGCTCATGACCCTGAGATCATGACCTGAGCCAAAATCAAGAGCCCAGTGCTCAACTGACTGAGGCACCCAGGCACCCCTTCCTGTTTCACTTAAGTCATAGTAATTACACACAAATGCACAACCTCATAAAATTGCCCAACTCACTCTTCCGTGATGGGGAGAAACATCCTTTAATCACAGAGCCCACCCCCACCAAAAAAAAAAAAAAAAATCATGGAACCCACCATTACCTCCATGGTTAATTCACTTAAAACAGTCTCTGAAGCGGTTTGACAGATATATCCAATATAAATGAAAGCAAAAGCTACCAATATTAATTGGCACTAATGACTTTCAGACAGCAAGGGATGGAAAACAATTCTCCCTCTGATAATCATAGGAAAATTAGTCTGAAAGAGATATGAATTCTACATTTCTTGGTCTCTGGTTATTTAATATATTCCCTTTTCTTAACTGATAATCAGATCTGCAACAACACATTCTTAATTGTTTACATTTGGGAAAATGGCTGGAAAAGAACTTTTTAAAAAGAAATCCCAAACAGGGGTGCCTGGGTACCATAGTCCGTTACGCCTCTGACTCTTGGTTTTGGCTTAGGTCGTGAGCTCAGGGGTCCTGTGATTGAGCCCTGCATGGGGCTCTGCACTCAGAGCAGAATCTGCTTAAGTTTCCCTATCTCTCTGCCTTTCAAATAAATGTGAGGGAGAGAAAGAGAGAGAGAGAGAGAGCAAGCAAGCATGAGAGAGGCAAGCTCGAGCAAGGGGGAGGGACAACAGGAGAGGGAGAAGGACTCCTAGATGAGCAGGGAGCCCAAAGGGGGACTCAATGCCAGGACCTCAAGATCATGACCTGAGCTAAAGGCAGCGCTTAACTGACTGAGCCACTCAGGTGCCCAAATAAATCTTTGAGAGAGAGAGAGAAACAAAAGAGTGGTATAGGAGTCCAATTTCATTTTTTTGCATGTCGTTATCCAGTTTTCTTAGTACCATTTATTGAAGAAACTACCTTCCTCATGGAGTATTCTTGGCTCCCTTGTCAAATGTTAGTTGACCATATATATGTGAGGGTTTATTTCTGGGCTCTTGATTCTGTTCCTTTGAACTATTAGTCTATTTTTATGCCAATACCGACTGTTTTGTTTTTTAAGATTTTATTTATTTGACAGAGATCACAAGTAGGCAGAGAGGCAGGCAGAGAGAGAGGAGGAAGCAGGCTCCCTGCTGAGCAGAAAGCCTGGACTTGGGGCTCAATCCCAGGACCCTGGGATCATGACCTGAGCCGAAGGCAGAGGCTTTAACCGCCTGAGCCACCCAGGAACCCCTACCATACTGTTATGATTTCTATTGCTTTGTAACATAGTTTGAGGTCAGAAAGCTTATTCTTCTTTCTCAGGATTGCTTTGACTATTCAGGATCTTTTGGGACTTTATAAAAATTTTAGGATTTTTCTTTTTTTTATTTTAATTTTAATTAATTAATTAATTAATTTTTTATTTTTTAAAGATTTTATTTATTTATTTGACAGACAGAGATCACAAGTAGGCAGAGAGGCAGGCAGAGAGAGAGGTGGAGGCAGGCTCCCTGCGGAGCAGAGAGCCCGATGCGGGGCTCGATCCCAGGACCCTGGGATCATGACCTGAGCCGAAGGCAGAGGCTTAACCCACTGAGCACCCAGGCGCCCCTAATTTATTTTTTAAAGTAAACTCTACACCCAGTATGGGGGTTTAACTTAGAACTCCAAGATCAAGAGTTGCATGTTCCACTGACTGAGCCAGGCTGGTATCTTGGATTTTTCTTTCTATTTCTGTGCAAAAATGCCATTGGAATTTTGACACGGATTGCCTAATCTCAAAATGGATTAAAGACTTAAACATAAACCCTGAGACCATAAAACTTGGAGAAGAAAACATAGGGAAAATCTTCTTGACAACTGGTCTTGGAAATGATTTTTTGAATATGACACCAAAAGCACAAACAGTAAAAGCAAAAATCACTAAGTGCAACTATATCAAACTAAGAAGCTTCTGTACAGCTAAAGAAACAGTCAGCAAAATGAAAAGGCGACCTATGGGATGGGGGAAAGTATCTGTAAGCCAAGTATATGATAAATGGTTAATTTCCAAAATATATAAAGAACTCCTATGACTCAATAATTTAAAAAAAAAACCTGATTAAAAAATGGGCCAGAGGAGGTGAATAGACTTTTTTCCAAAGAAAATATACAAAAGGCCAACAAGTACATGGAAAGGTGCCAGAATGAGGAAAAGGTTGGTAGCTAGGGGAAGATAAAGGTAATGAGTTATATCTGGGAATTCTTATGGGCCTCTAGAAGATCCAAACTGATAAAGTCTGATCTCTCTCCTCACAACACTATTTCGAATTCCATTTTTTCCCCATGCTTCTCCTCTAATTCCATAAAGATATCTGTTTCAACACTTCCATATGACATGCTTGCATCCATATAGTTGTATAGAGTAGCATGGTGTAAAACAGAAAAGTGACCTCAGCAATATGAATGTAAGATATTTTACATATTTTATAAGACATTCAATTTTAGTCTTCTGTTATTCTTGTCTTTCATTAAAATATAAGTTCCTGGAAGGTAAGTTCCCATTTGAAAGAGACCTTCTGGCTGAAAATTATGCTCATTCCACTCTGACAAAGATTTGAGAAGAGTCATGACTTAGCAGGAGATAAATTATGAAACCTACTATTTGTATACTTAATAGATTATAGAACCACTTTGTCATTATACCTCATTTGATCCTTGTATTTATTCAATTAGCACTCAACTAATATCTGATGGCTCTCTACCAGACACTGTCTAAGCAATGGGTTCAGACCTAGCCACAGGGATTTACATTCTGATAAGATAGATAAACAATAGTCAAGTAAAAGTTCAGATAGTGTTGAGGGCTGCAAAGAAACTAAGACAGGATAATTTAATGTAGAGAGTTGGGGAGAGAGGGTTGTAATCAACAGATGGAATGGCCAGTTGGCATCTCCAGAAAAGGTAACATTTAAGCAGAGACCCAGCGTCCAAAAGAATCCAGCCTGTGAAGATCATGTAGCTGTCATTATAGGCAAAAGGAGCTTTGAATGCAAAGGTCCTGAGGTCAGAATAAGATGGCATGTGCAGAGAACAGAAAGGAAGTCTGCATGGCTTGAATGTGGTGAGAGAGGAGGAAGTATAGAAAATGAGGTTAGAGAAACAGACTGGGGCCAAACCCAGTAGGACTGCAAAGGCTACAATCAGAAAGGATGAATACCCAACTTTTGTAGCAACATGGACAGGACTGGAAGAGATTATGCTGAGTGAAATAAGTCAAGCAGAGAGAGTCAAGTATCATATGGTTTCACTTATTTGTGGAGCATAACAAATAGCATGGAGGACATGGGGAGTTAGGAGAAGGGAGCTGGGGGAAATTGGAAGGGGAGGTGAACAATGAGAGACTATGGACTCTGAAAAACAATCCGAAGGGTTTGAAGAGGTGGGGGCGTGGGAGGTTGGGGGAACCAGGTAGTGGGTATTAGAGAGGGCACGGATTGCATGGAGCACTGGGTGTGGTACAAAAACAATGAATACTGTTATGCTGAAAATAAATTTAAAAAAATGATTAAAAAAAAAGGGTTTTATACCAGGGCATTAAAATGGATGGGGTTTTGTTTTGTTTTTAGAAGACTTTTTTATTTGAGAGAGAGAGTGAATGAGAGAACCCAAGAGAAGGGGCAGAGGGAGAGGGAGAACCAGGCTTCCCAATGAGCAGGGAGCCCGATTTGGGACTTTATCCCAGGACCAGGGATCATGACCTGAGCTGAAGGCAGACACTTAATCAACTGAGCCATCCTGGTATCTCATGATAGATGGTTTTAACAGAGGAATTGCATGAGTTTAATTCATCTTTATTACAAGCTTACTCGTCTTGTTCTCTAGAGGATGGATTATTGGTGAGCAAGAATGGAGGTAGGGAAGCCAGTTAGGAGGCTATTCCAGAGTCCAGGCAAAAGGTAACAGTGACTTCTAGGAATAGAGGTAGAGACCAAGTACTCTATGACATACATTTCTTTATTCTCACTTTACAGCTGAGGAAAGTGAGGCTCAGGAAAGCAAAGGGTCTAAGCTGGGTATAAGAGCAGAGAATTTTTCTGTTTATAAATTCAGTTCTTCCCCATTATGCCATGATGGTGTCAGTAAAGACATCCCAATACAGAGATTGTTGAAATCTTTCACAAGCAATCTGTTTTTGATAGAAGATGATCTCACTGTCTCTAGCCCTATCCTGTGTTATCAGAAGACTTCCTTGGTTAGTCCTTCAGCTGATCTGCACCTGCTGGGGTTATTTGATTGACTTCACAAACTGGGAGCCTGGAGTTTAATTCTACAATCAGGAATCATTATATTGTTTGTAAACAATGACAGACTATGATAAATATGCATTCTGGTTAATTACTTCCTTCCCATGTGCCATCTTCACTTTCTCATTTCCATCATCCTGTCACATCTGAGTACCTGATCGTGTGTTCCCTACCAGAGGCAGAGAGAGAACAGCTGCAAACACACTGAAATGCAGGAAGACAGCTCTGTATCCTCTGGGCTGTCAGAAACGGGAGCAAAACCTGGAGTTCAAACACCGATGAAAATTAACAGATTTCAACATGTTCGGCTTTATATTATTCCTTTGGTTTGTGCATTTTTATTCAAGAAACAGGGTTCCTAATATATTTCCATTACATCCCAGCCCATGAAGCTAGATTAGTAAAAAAAAAAAACAAAAACAGTAAACCAAATTGCATTAGCATCCAAGACATTCGGCATCTTTCTTTCTTTTTTTTTTTTTTTAACAGCAGGACCAAGTAGTAGTTAGTAAACATTTTAGGACAGGGTTCCTTCATCTACAGAATAACAGCCTCTGCAGCAGAATTCTTGGAACAGAGGAAGAAGTTTCCATATGGTTTATTAAATACCAACAATTCACATATGGTAGAGTATAGGTGCTGTGTAAATCAAGTGGCAGTTTCACATGGCAGTGAAGAGCTTGGACTGTGACATCAGACAAATCCCAGTACCAATCACACTTCTACTTACCACTTACGTGACTTGTGCAAGTGCCAAACCTCAGTTTGCTCACCTGTAAAACAGGAGCCATGGCAGTACCTGCCTCATGAGGTTGAGAAGTAAATGCAGAGTACTTTCTTTGGTGTTTGGCCCTTGAACTAAACATATTTGTCATTGCTGTTACCAGTTATTATTATTATTACAGATAATATATTAGCAATATGTATTATTACTAACTATAAGTAATTAATAACTACCAACTTATTATTACTAATTATTACAGATTATTCCTTAATCTGTTTCTCTCATGTAAAGAGAATGAATTATACATACAATATAGTTTTCTTTACCCATCAATGGGGCTGACCCTTGACCCAGTCCTACTCTACTAAACAGAAGTCCCACTGAACTTCCCCACAGATAAGATGGCTGGCCTACATTTCAGAAGGCCTTGAGTAAAGGTGCCATACTATACTATGAGTATAGTATAGAATAGTATATTCTTTTAGTATAGAAGGCCTTGAATAAAGGTGGCATACTATACTAGCTATGGTATGAGACTTGTGTCCCAGGCCCTTATCTGTCCCAGGCCCTACCGAGTTTGGCCAAACTTTGGCCAAATTCCTAAAATCCCTGTATTTTTCTCATTCCTACTTTTGACAGTATTATTACCCTACTTACACCTTGCTAGGTTCTTTCTCTCAAATGAGGATATTCATGAATATATTTTACAAAATTATAATAATATCACAGCATATAAATTTGAGGTAAAATTTTTATCTTTGGTGTTACCATCATTCTCACTGTCAGTCTTCAGGTTGGTCTCATTGGCACTGGATTATTCTCCCTAGCAGGACAGGAAATTCTTGACCTGGTATTTGAGCCTCTCCTTAATCTACTCTCCTTCCGCTGTCCATATTTACTCCTTAGTAAAATACCCATTGACAACCCACATTGTCCTGCTGCCTGGATAATTCATCAGGGAAGAGTTAGCTTAGTTGTACCTCTTCAGAAAGTCTTCTGATTTCTACCATAACCAACCCTGGTGGCCCTAGAAATTGAGTTACTGACCTCTCTTCTGTCCTCTCACCTTTCACCTGGGCACATCTCTCTTGCACTTACAGAACCATGTTGTACTCTCTGATCCTACATCAAACTCAGGGGCCCTCACCAGCAGGGGCCATCCTCATTCATCTTCTATGCCCAAGGAAGAGTAAAATATCTGGCATATACCACCACCCCACACTGGTCACTTGAGTGAGCAAATAAATGAAACACCTTTTCATCAATGAGGCTATATGACCACAGATTCATTACATATTTATTATATTTAAACACATACTGTCTAGCAATCATCACCTTTTCATTACAAGTTTGTATTTCATATGAGCATAGCTTCATTTGTTTTCCCGAATACGTCACTGGCAGCTTAAACTTTTCGTCTACAGTTATGTGCATTTTATTCAGAAAATTTCTGTATTCTCCTTCTCTCTGATCTTTAGAGACCACTTATAAATAAAAACAGTTTGTATAGCATAAGGTATAAGAGAATGTTGAGGGAAAGACAATTTTAAAGAGTCGATCTTTACAAATATTCATCGTTACAGTTATTGTAAGAAGTTGGATTTTCTTGTTTGTTTTTACATGTGCCAGGAAAAAAGAGATGTGGTGTAGTCTCAAAGACAGTGTTGCCAACATGAATTCAAAAGCTTAGATCTACCCAGCTAAAAATGCATCACTCAAAAATATATTCCCCAGTTAAATGAAATCATTGAATTACGCATTAAGGAAAATGAATAGTAAGCCTGAGACCATGGCAATTTACCTTCCTCAACTGAATGAAAAACAGGCAGAAGAAGTCTGATACTCAAATTGCACTATAATATGCCCCTGGTCTCTGTGTGTGTGTGTGTGTGTATGTGTGCGTGCGTGTGTGTGTGTGTGTGTAGGGGGAGGAAATGACTGGAGAGTCATATCACAAAGTGACAGAGCAAGTCAGAGAGGAAAAAAAGTACATATTGAGTTGTGTTTTCAGTTACAGTTAATTTTAGTTAAAAGCATGCAGATCTTATCTTTTAAGCTAAAGTTTTAGTAATAAAGGTAACAAAAGAGTACATTATTCTCGTGCTATCCCTCTTGTTCAAAATCCCAGCAAAATTATACTTTCTTTTTGTGTGTGGAAAGAAAATATATAAATAATTTAAAATAATGAAAATATATAAGGAATTTAAAATTGAATGTATATGAAGAATTATATTTGCCTTTTTATTTTTTTTTATCACTACAAGCCTGGTTTATTTAGTTGAGATTCAAAATTGCAACATTTGTTCTGTCCTGAAGGGACAAGTACCACCATCATCATCATTAATTAAAATACTAATAAATACAGATAATATTAGAAGTTATCTACAGTTATGATTGAAGAAGGAGTATAAAGCAGCCTGAAATACCATCTCAAAATGCCTTCTTCAATCTGCTTATATCAGATTGAAAGCATGGGTTTTTTATCATGTCTTGTGATGGTATATGTGCCTTTTCAGTTATACCTAGAGAAAATGCTTAAGTTCTAAAACTGCAATCATGTTCCTATTACTTAAAGATGACATGTGTACTATATATGAACTGCTATGGATAGAAGATCATGCAAGTTTGGTACAATCTGAAAATGGCATACTATGAGACATGGCAATAGCTTACAGTTTATCTTTGAATCAAGATGACATTTTTAACACATGTAAACACTTTAATGTTGGGCATAGGTTTCCCTTCTGTGATGCTGTTGAAGGAGAATCAGGCATGGACTCAGGGCACCAACACAACTGTACATGGAGAACTGCACCTGCATTCAGATATTCTCAGAGTGAGTTACTCCCAATTTACGGAAGTCCCTTTCTTAAAAATCATAGGCTGTGAAAGCCTCCACTTCAGTGTTTAACCACTCTCTTTGAACATTGCTAGTCCTACTTAGAAACATTCTTTCTCCTTCTTTCACCTTGTTACTAATCTTCAGACCACTGTAATCCCTTGCTCCCCCACTAAACCATCCTCCCACTTCAACTCTCTCCATCACACTATTGGTTCAATTGATCCTGCCTTCATGCCATTGCTCAGCGAGAGGGTTGAGCAAGACGTAGGACAAGAGGTAGGACATGCCTCCAGGCACCAGAGCAAACTCATTTATTCTCTGACTCTTCCCTTCTCTTGGTCTCCAAATTATCTACCACTGTGATCTCTACCACAGTAATAGAATATTCTAATATCTAGTAAAATTAGGTACTACTGCAGAAATTGAATGTGCCTCCCTCTTGCCAAATGGTGTTGGGGAACCACTCCAGTAACCAATTAAGTATGGAAATGTATTCTGGCTAACCAGGAGGAGGAGTCTCACTTTCCAGGGGAGGAAGTCATATAGAAGGAAGTCATGTAGAAAGTTAGATGAGACTCCCCACTTGCCTCTCTCCCATATGCTCCAGACTCAGAGGTGTGTACACTCCTTAATGGTGCCATGCTGAAGGAAAGGAGAAGGATCTGCTACAAACTCACATGGAACAGCTAGGGGAAAGGCCACTCCAGATAGCAGGCAGCCTGTGACCTCTTGGGGCTTTCCAGAACACTAAAGCTTATACCAATCATCCCAAAGCTTAAGACACCTGATATACTTTAGAATATAAGCTCCATGAGACCAAATGATTTTAATCTTATCCATTGCTGTATCCTCAGGGCCAAAAAGAATATCTGCCCAGGGGCGCCTGGGTGGCTCAGTGGGTTAAAGCCTCTGCCTTCAGCTCAGGTCATGATCTCAGGGTCCTGGGATCAAGCCCCGAGTCATGCTCTCTGCTCAGCGGGGAGCCTGCTTCCTCCTCTCTCTCTGCCTGCCTCTCTGACTACTTGTAATCTCTATCAAATAAATAAATAAAATCTTAAAAAAAAAAAAAGAATATCTGCCCAAGGTAGACACTAACCCCAAAATACCAACTGAATAAATCCGTGTACTGCACTAGTTTTGGCCATTATATATCTCCATCACCACATTCCTACTCTAGGAAACTTCAGGTTGAGTAGCCTTTTATAGCTCTAAATATCCCCAAAGGAGTCACCAAATATTTAATGATACCTTCTTTTCTTTGGGGGTAAAACAGAATTAAGTAATAACTTTAACCTTAGTAAGGATAAACAATGATCCGTTTGCACCTTTCTCAGAAATATGTATCCCACATAACTGCAACAAAAGAAATATCCAACATTTCTAAAGGTTGCTTGAAAAATATGCTCAGAAGTTTACCTAATTGCCATGTAATGGTGCTACTGAAGATCATAGAGAGTGGTACTAGGCACTCAATGTGCCTCAAATGAGGTAACAGAGCTCCAAGTGGATGTTACCCAGAGCAACTAGGAAGGAGGATGAGAATAGGTCACCACCAGCTTGGAGGCAGATGCCTGGTTGTGAACAAAATCCCTCATGGGATATGGTCCACAGTCCACAGTCCATATTATCTCAGATATGTGATAAGAAAAAAGAGGAAATCAGAAGCAGATGGTTGAAACTGCTGTGATAACTTCAGAATGTGGTAACCTCCAAATGTGGTATTATAGTGTTGGGATCTATAATAAAAGGGCAGCACAATCATCCCCTGGGTGGACTCTACATTTTTTGAATGTAGGTCTGTTGTTCTTTGTCTATCTACTTGTCACTATGAACATCTCTCCATCAAGACTATGAAGTTCAGGTGTAACACTTTCTTAAAAGGAATCAAAATGTAGTCTAACCCAGAAAAAAGACATATCCCAAACTCATGAAGGGGAAAAGGAAACCCACACACCTAGGATAGCACAGAAAGACAAAAGGAGCTTCCTTCTCAAAACTGAGTTATCAATGAGGGATCTTTATATATGAAAGCCCATGACTTCCACAGAAACTGTAATGATTTTTTTAAAAGCCTCTGATACCAATTAAGACCCCAGCCACAAACTTCAACATTGCTT
Source organism: Lutra lutra (assembly GCF_902655055.1). Classification (NCBI taxonomy): domain Eukaryota; kingdom Metazoa; phylum Chordata; class Mammalia; order Carnivora; family Mustelidae; genus Lutra; species Lutra lutra. Next base: position 82,751,250 of record NC_062282.1, on the reverse strand, counting down.
CTGTGAGAAAATATTTTCCAGATTTGATATTTATGTAATTGTCAATACTTGGCCCATATTCAAAATGGGCCCTAAAAACTCCTTAATCTTCTTAAAATGCTGGCTGAAAGAAAAACCAACATTTCCTGGATATTATCATGGCAGATGATAGAGTAGTATTAATAATAATAAGTTTCCTATAAACCACAAGGTTAATTTACTCTGTGTCCATATGACAAAAAAAAAAAAAAAATTTGAAAGTTGATACAGGCACCTCTGGGTTCTATGAAAACTTTAATTTTATGAAAGATATGGGTAACTTTCTTTAACTTCAGTTTTATTTTTTAAAGTTTTTTTTTTTAGAGAAAGAGAGAGTGCACAGCAGGGAGGGGCAGAGGGAGAGGGAGAAAAGAGTCTCAAGCGGACTTTGCACTAAGCCTGATGCAGGGCTCCATATCATGATCCAGAGATCGTGATCGATCTGAAATCAAGAGTTGGATGCTTAACTGACTGTACCACCCAGGTGCCCCCTTAACTTCAGTTGTGTGTTTGTTTGTTTTTTTAAGATATTTTTTAAACTGAAATACAGAAGCTGGCCATTGTTTGCATGGGGAACTTCCTGAATTCTAAGTTATGTAGCAAAATATGCACAGCATAAAGATTTAAGCCAAGTACAGAGTAGACATATGTGTGTATGTGGCTTGGGGTCTACTGATTCACTTTTGATTTCTCCAGCATGGCCAGAACACTAGTTGGAACAATGATGTGTCAATTTATCACTGAAAGAAATCTGAGAGGTCAATCCTCCTTGACCCCAGTACATATCTCATCCCCATCAGCTAAATTTACTGAGTTTGGTTGGAATTAATATTACAGGGATAGCTTTTCCAGGAGGTTATACTGGAGTCAGAGGTGGTCACCTCTGAGACCTTACCGAAATTAATTCTTGTAAAGGGTTGGTATAGTTTAATATCTTGGTCCCAGATTGAGGGCAGGCTAAAACCAGTAGAGTAGGTAGTACTACAGGATATGCTATTAGAATTTTGATGGCAGCACCCCTCCTGTTCTACCAGAAATACTTCTTTCACTGGCTATTCAGGAATTCTACCATGATAAAAGTAATAACCCAAACAACAGTTACTCAATACTCAAGGATTTTATTAGTGGATTTTATATAGCCATCATCACATTTTACTCTTCATCCTGTGAAATAAATGATACTTCCTTCCATTTGCCAATTAATAAATTGTGATTCATATTAAATAAGGAACTTTTCTAGGGTTCCACAATTACTGTGGACTTAGACCGGGAGCTTCTGACACTAAATCCTGTCATCAGTTCTCTTATGGCATTTTGTTTTTAAGAACTTCCTCTGAGAATCTACACAGACCATAAAGACATCATGAAGTGGTAGGCAGACAGACAACTCAGGGTGAAACAGCTTCTTTTCAACATCAAGGTGAGAGGAAAACTAGAATGGGATGTATTTCACATCTATTTTGATGGTGAGGGGAAAGGTAAGCAGACTAGAAAGCCAATTCATACAGGTGCTGAACTCAACCTTTATACTGTTTCTATCATCACAACGATGAAAGGCTGTGGGGTTTCATTGTGGTCCAGTTTTGGCAGCTGATTTGGCAAATGAACAAGCTTAACTAGTGATTTTCAGATGCTCAAATTGGATATCCTAAAGTAAACCCCATATTTTAAAACCTGGATACTGCACATTCCTGTAGCAATGCTCCCTCTCCCCACTGCCCCTCTCTGCCCCTTTCCTCCCCTCCCCTCCTTCCTCTCTTTCTCTCCTTTTCTCCACCCCAGCACCTCTCTCTCTCTCTTATATTGTATTAACAAATAATTAGGTACAACTTCCATGTGACTCATTCCCTTTCTCCCCTCTCTGCCTAGAACAAAGTTTCTTCTGTGTCACTGTATCAAAATGCCACCCTTAAGTCTGTACTATATTTAGATTTCATTCTCTTGATTCACCTATCCTGTTTCTTGAGATGGGTTAAATTTTCCATAGTATGTTCAAGCTCAGATTATCTAAGAATTTGCCACATGTTAAATCTCAGAATTATGCTATGTCCAATGCTCCTCAATACTAAAGTACCTCTTAGAGGGTAAAAGAAACAATGTTTCCAAATATGGAAGGGGTGCATCTTTCTAATGGCTGTGGCCGATGGGTAAATACTCAGAACCAGCTAAAGGATTAGCTAAGAAATAGGAGAGAAGTGTCCATTTGTAGCACCAGAGAGAACAGACCAAGAAAAATTAACATGCTGTGACTAATACAGTTTCACTCCTAAATCTAACATCTTTCCCTCTCTCCCTCTCTCCTGAATATTCACACTACTAAGAGAGATGTGTGAGGTACTTGTGAGATAATGAGTAAGGATGCTCAAGAGAAGTTTCTCAGAATACCTGCTTCAGAGCCACGGCATTGAAGTGATGAAACCCCAGTTCAAAATTGCCTCAGGAAAGGCAATGCATTCATGTTCCAAGTACAAAGCCCCTCAAACTCAACTTTGAAAATTTGCTTAGAGTCTAAATAAATCAAACTGAAAGACTTAATTGTGAAATCCCAGAGCTGGTCATGAGGATAATAAAGTGCCTGGGTTTCTGTTTCAATAGATGTGTTAATATTTTAGCAGCCCCTAACTGCCTGTGTTCTATTTCACAATTCATGATTAAAGTTTGATTTCAATAGAGATTTAAAAAAAAAAGTGAGATCTGTGTTTCAGTCCCTTGTTAGTGCACTGGTTTGTCCTTTCTAACATGTAATTAATGTCTCCCTCCCAGCCATTATCTCTCAGTGGGGCAGAACCAGCACAGTCAAACCTGAGCCTGATGGGGTGACCTGATCCACACCATACCAAAAACAGACACAGAATCACTAGTTAGCCTTTTCTGCATCCTCCTGTGCCCTCTACCCCAGGTATAGGTTGGAGAGTCAAACGAATTTGATAAATGAACTACCCTGCTGAAAAAAAAAATATCCTCTTCTCCTTTAATTGAAAATCCTAACTTGAGACCTCTACAGAATTGAGGAGTGAACAGAGGCAGGTTAAACTGCTCTGAGAGACTCTTGAGTTTCTGCTATTCAGATAAAAAATAAATGAAGAGTAACAGATTCTGCAGATCCTTCAATAGAACCTTTTAAAAGGCAACCTCTACAGAGAGAGTCAATTATCATATGGTTTCACTTATTTGTGGAGCATAACAAATAGCATGGAGGACAAGGGGAGATGGAGAGGAGAAGGGAGTTGAGGGAAATTGGAAGGGGAGGTGAACCATGAGAGACTATGGACTCTGAAAAATGATCTGAGTATTTTGAAGGGGTGGGGGGTGGGAGGTTGGGGGCACCAGGTGGTGGGTATGGTAGAGGGCACGGATTGCATGGATCACTGGGTGTGGTGCAAGAATAATGAATACTGTTATGCTGAAAAAATAAAAAATTAATTAAAAAAAAAAGGCAACCTCTATTATCTTAGTGGAAAAGTCTCAAACTACACTTACCTTTTTAAAATGTACATATACATACTCACTGTAAGGAAACTGGAAAAAAAGTAGATAAGAACACTGAAAAAAGTTAAAACAACCTGTGATTCTATCACAAAGAGGTAATCATTTTTACTATTTTGGTGTAAACCCCTCCAGACTTTCTATCATCATCTGTCCACAACGATAAAAGATGAATCTATGACATTATTTTGAACAACTTCATGGTAGTTCACTGGCTGTACTGAAAGTTTATCTTATTTCAAACCAAGATAAGTTGTTTGGTGTCTACTGGGACTTAATGTGATACAATAAAATCCGTAAGGAAAAAGTGGTTTCTCATTTTTCCTAAGGGTGGAAGCATGAAGAAAAGGAGATTTGATTAACAGAATATGGAGACAAATCAAAATCTTTAATCCAGGGCTTAGCCTTTTAGAATCATGATTTAATCTAAAACAGGAAGGCCTCTTAGAACTGTCATTTAAAAAATATGGCCACTCTTGTCTCTGATGCTGTTTTAATGCTACCACTGATAAGAATCCACTCCTCACAATATCAGAGCCAGACCAACCATATTTTAAAGTGGCAGGTCTAATTTCCAACTGCAGCCTGAGTATTATGAATATAAATCATCACACAGAGAAGCAAACATCCAATACAGGTCCTGGTCAGCAACTCATCCTTCTCAATAAACTTTCCAAAGAACAAAACTTAGTCTCTAGGAATTCATTGAGATAACCAAAGACAGCTGAAGGCTCACCTCTGAGGAAGAACTGGTTCATAATTTCATAATTTCACGCAATTAGAGTTCAACAACGGGCTCAGTATGATGCAAGAAAATCTAAATTAACAGTGAATCATCCATTTTTCTTCCCTAATGTTAAGACCATATACCTGTAATAACCTTTAGATCTTTTACCTACAAGCCATATGGTGGTGATAGGTGAATAGCCATTTTAGGTAGGAATAATTCTAGGCAAAGAGAATAGGATAAGTAAAGAGACAAGAGAAGCAATGAATTTTAACACTATAACTAGTTTGATATGACAGATAAAAGGATTATTTGTGGGCTTACCAGTGAATATCAACATGAAGAGTTAGAGAAATCCAAAAGAACTAGATTAGATTGTAAAGGGCCTCCTAGCCAGCGGCTCTCAAACACTGGAATCATCTGGGGAGCTTTAAAAAATGCAGACACTTGATCCCACGCTCATGGTTTCTAACTTAATTGGTCTTGGGTACAATCTGGGCATCAGGATTTTTTTTTTTAAGATTTTATTTATTTATTTGAGTGAGAGAAAGAGAGATAGAGCATGAGTCGGGGAGAGGCAGAGAGAAAAGCAGATTCCCTACTGAGCAGGGACTCCAGCACCATGTGGGGCTCAGTCTCAGGACCCTGAGACCATGACTGAGCCAGAGTTACTTGGTTAACCAACTGAGCCACCCAGGCACCCCTTGGTGTCAGGACTGTTAAAAGCACTCTAGGTAATTCCAATACAGAGAGAGCTGGAGAACCACTCTTCTAGGCTATGAAAAGAAACATTAAACATTAATAATATTTAAAAATATTTTAAACACGTGAATACCCCCACACACAAAAAGAAAAAAAAAGGAGAAAAAGCAGTACATATGGTCAATTAATTTATAACAAAGGAGTCAAGAACACACAATAAGGATGGGACAGTCTCTTCAACAGTGTTGGAGAAACTGGACAGCTACACACAAAACAATGAAACTGGACCCTCTATCTTCATGAACAAAACCCAATTCAAAATGGATTAAAGACATATTTAAAACCTCAAACTTCTAGAAAAAAATATAGTGTGTAAATTTCTTGACATCCATCAAGGCACTGATTTTTTGGATTTGACACCAAAAGGAAAGGCAACAAAAGTAAAAATAAATAGATGGGACTATATCAAATGAAATCGTTTCTGCAAAGCAAAGTATACCACCAACAAAATAAAAAGGCAACCTACAAAATGGAAAAAATTCTTGCAAATCATATATCTGATAAGGGGTTAATGTTGAAAATAAATAAAGAATTCACACATTCATGGTCAAAAAAAAAAAAAAAAAGCATTTAAAGATGGACAAAAGACCTCAATAGACATCTTCCCAAAGACATACAAACGACCAACAAGTACTGAAGATGTGTTCAACATCACTACTTATGGGGGAAATGTGAATCAAAACCACAATGAGATGGTACCTCGCACATGTTAGAATACCTATCACCAAAAAGACAAGAGATAAAAAGCTCTAGATTATGGAGAAAAGCTAATCCTTGCATACGATTGGTGAGAATGTAAACGGAAACAACCACTATGGAAAATAGTATGGAGGTTCCTAAAAAATTAAAAATTGAACTACCATATGATCCAGCAATCCCACTTTTGGGAACATATCCAAAGGGATGAAATTAGGATCTGAAAGAGAAATCTGCACTCCAATGTTTACAGCACCACTATTCCAGTAGCGAAGATATGGAAACAACCTAAGTGTCCACCAGTAAATGAACAGATAAAGAAAATGGATATATATAATATATAGTATAATGGAGGATTATTCAGCTATGACTAAGAAGGAAATTCTTCTGTTTGTGATGGCACAGATAGACCTGGAAGACACTGTACTAAGTGAAATAAGTCAGGCAGAGAAAGACAAATACTGCATGGTTTCACAGATGCATGGAATCTAAAAAAGAGTCAAACTCATAGAAACAGTAAAAAAGGGGTTATCAGGGCTGGGGGTGGGCTAAAAAGGAAGAAACTGGAAAAGGGTCATTAACTTTTAGCTAGAACATAAATAAAGCTTGAGGATCTAACTTACAACATGGTGACGATAGTTGTTGTTAACACTATATCATGTAAGTAAAATCTGCTAGGAGACCAAAACATAAATATTCTTTTAAAAATTAAATTAAATTAAATTTTTTATTATCATATAATGTATTATTTGTTTTAGGGGGACAGGTTTGTGACTCATCAGTACTACACAATTCACAGCACTCACCATAGCACATACCCTCCCCAATGTCCATCACCCAGCTACCCCATCCCTCCCACCCCTCCAATCCAGCAACCCTCAGTTTGTTTCCTGAGATTAACAGTCTCTTGTGGCTTATCTCCCTCTCTGGTTTCATTTTGTTTCATTTTTGCCTTCCCCTATGATCCTCTGCCTTGTTTCTCAAATTCCACACATCAGTGAGATCATATGATAATTATCATATGGTAACCATATGATAATGTATTTCTCTGAGTTATTTTGCTTAGCATAATACCCTCTAGTTGCATCCACATCATTGCAAATGGCAAGATTTCGTTTTTGATGGCTGTATAGTATTTATGTGTGTGTGTGTGTGTGTGTGTGTGTGTGTGTGTGTGTGTGTGTGTGAGAGAGAGAGAGATTTTCTTTATTCATTCAACTGTCAATGGACATCTAGGCTCTTTCCACTATATGGCCATTGTGGACATTGCTGTTATAAACATTGGGATGCATGTGCACCTTCAGATCACTATTTTTGTATCTTTGTGGTAAATATCCAGTAGTGCAACTGCTGGGTCACAGGATAGCTCTACTTTCAACTTTTTGAGGAACCTCCATACTATTTTCCAGAGTGGCTGCACCAGCTTGCATTCCATTCCCACCAACAGCATAGGAGCATTCCTCTTTCTCCGCATCCTCACCAACATCTGTTGTTTCCTGACCTGTTAATTTTAGCCATTCTGACTGGTGTGAGATGGTATCTCATTGTGGGTTTGATTTGTATTTCCCTGATGCCAAGTGATGGTGAGCACTTTTTCATGTGTCTGTTGGCCATTTGGATGTCTGCTTTGGAGAAATGTCCCTTCATGTCTTCTGCCATTTCTTGATTGGATTATTTGTTCTTTGGGTGTTGAGTTTGATAAGTTCTTCATAGATTTTGGATACTAGCCATTTATCTGATCTGTCATTTGCAAATATCTTCTCACATTCTGTCTGTTGTCTTTTGGTTTTGTTGATTGTTTCCTTTGCTGATCAAGATCAAAAGCTTTTGATCTTGATGAAGTCCAAATAGTTCATTTTTGTCTTTGCCTCCCTTGCCTTTGGCCATGTTTCTAAGAAGAATTTGCTGCAGTTTAGGTCGAAGAGGTTGCTACCTGTGTTCCCCTCATGGATTTTGATAGATTCTTGTCTCACATTTAGGTCTTTCATCCATTTTGAGTCTATTTTTGTGTGTGATGTAAGGAAATGGTCCTGTTTCATTCTTCTGCATGTGGTTGTCCAATGTTCCCAATACAATTTGTTGAACAGACTATCTTTTTTTCCACTGGACATTCTTTTCTGCTTTGTCGAAGATTAGTTGACCATAGAGTTGAGGGTCTATTTCAGGGCTCTTTATAGTATTCCACTGATGTATGTGTCTGTCTTTGTGCCAGTACCATACTGTCTTGATGATTACAGCATTGTAATAGAGCTTGAAGTCCAGAATTGTGATGACACCAGCTTTGCTATTCTTGTTCAACATTCCTCTGGTTATTTGGGGTCTTTTCTGGTTCCATATAAATTTTAGGATTATTTGATACATTTCTTTGAAAAAAGTTGATGTATTTTGATAGGGTTGCATTAAATGTGTAAACTGCTCTAGGTAGCATAGACATTGTCACAATATTTATTCTTCCAATCCATGAGCATGAAATGTTTTTCCATTCCTTTGTGTCTTCCTCAATTTCTTTCATATGTATTCTATAATTTTCTGAGTACAGATTCTTTGCCTCTTTGGTTAGGTTTATTCTTAGGTATCTTATGATTTTGGGTGCAGTTGTAAATGGGATCAACTCCTTAATTTCTCTTTCTTCTGTCTTGTTGGTGTATAGAAATGCAACTGATTTCTGTGTGTTGATTCTATATCCTGACACTTTATTGAATTCCTGTATGAGTTCTAGCAGTTTTGGGGTGGAGCCTTTTGGGTTTTCCACATAAAGTATCATATCATCTACAAAGAGTGAGACTTTGACTTCTTCTTTGCCAATTCAGATGCCTTTTATTTCCTTTTGTTGTCTGACTGCTGAGGCTAGGACTTTTAGTACTATATTGAATAGCAGTAGTGATAGTGGACATCCCTGCCATGTTCCTGACCTTAGGAGAAAAGCTCTCAGTTTTTCCCCATTGAGAATGACATTTTCTGTGGGTTTTTCATACACAGCTTTTATGCTATTGAGGTATATACCCTCTATCCCTACACTGTGAAGAGTTTCAATCAAGAAAGGGTGCTATACTTTGTCAAATGCTTTTTCAGCATCTATTGAGAGTATCATACGGTTCTTGTGCTTTCTTTTATTAAAGTATTATATCACATTGATTGATTTGCAGATGGTGAACCAACCTCACAGCCCAGTAATAAATCCCACTTGGTCATGGTGAATAATCCTTTTAACATACTGTTGGATACTACTGGCTAGTATTTTGGTAAGAATTTTTGCATCCATGTTCATCAGGGATATTGGTCTGTAATTCTCCCTTTTCATGGGGTCTTTGTCTGGTTTTGGGATCAAAGTAATGCTGGCCTCAAAACATGAGTCTGGAATTTTCCTTCACTTCTATTTTTTGGAACAATTTCAGAAGAATAGGTATTAATTCTTCTTTAACTGTTTGGGAGAATTCCCCCTGGGAAGCCATCTGCCTCTGGGCTCTAGTTTTTTGGGAGATTTTTGATTACTGCTTCGATTTCCTTGCTGGTTATGGGTCTGTTCAGATTCTCTATTTCTTCTTGGTTCAGTTTTGGGAGTTTATACATCTCTAGGAATGCATCCATTTCTTCCAGATTATCAAATTTGCTAGCATATAGTTGCTCATGATATGTTCTTATAATTGTTTGTATTTCTTTGGTGTTGGTTGTGATTTCTCCTCTTTCATTCATGATTTTGTTAATTTGGGTCCTTTCTCTTTTCTTTTTGTTAAATCTGGCCAGGGGTTTATCAATCTTATTATTTCTTTTTTCTTTCTTTTTTTTTTTTTCAAAGATTTTATTTATTTTATTTGACAGGGAGAGATTACAAGTAGGCAGAGAGGCAGGCAGAGAGAGAGAGGAAGGGAAGCAGGCTCCCCGCTGAGCAGAGAGCCCGATGTGGGGGCCTGGGATCATGACCTGAGCCGAAGGCAGAGGCTTTAACCCACTGAGCCACCCAGGCGCACCAATCTTATTCTTTCAATGAACCATCTCCTAGTTTTGTTGATCTGTTCTACTGTTCTTTTGGTTTCAATTTCATTGATTTCTGCTCTGATCTTTACTATTTATCTTCTCCTGCTGGGTTTACTTTCACTACCTCCTTTAGATGTAGGGTTAGGTTGTGTATTTGAGAACTTTCTTGTTTCTTGAGAAAGGCTGGTATTGCCATGTACTTTCCTCTTAGGACCACCTTTGCTGCATCCCAAAGATTTTGAACCGTTGTGTTTTCATTTTCATTTCTTTAATTCTTTTTTAATTTCCTGGTTTGCCCATTCATTCTTTAGTAGGATGCCCTTAGCCTTACTGCATTTGAGTTCTTTCCAACTTTCCTCATGTGGCTGAGTTCTAGTTTCAAAGCACTGTGATCTGAAAATATGCAGGGAATGATTCCAATCTTTTGGTACCTGTTGAGACCTGATTTGTGACCCAGGATGTGATCTATTCTAGAGAATGTTCCATGTGCACTAGAGAAGAAGGTGTATTTTGTTGCTTTGGGATGGAATGTTCTGAATATGTCTATGTAGTCGATCTGGTCCAGTGCATCATTTAAAGACCTTATTTCCTTGTTGATCTTTTGCTTAGATGATCTGTCCATTTCAGTGAAGGAGGGTGTTAATATCCTCTACTATTATTGTATTATTGTTGATGTATTTCTTTGATTTTGTTATTAAATGGCTTATATAATTCACTGCTCCCACGTTAGGGACATAAATATTTACAATTGTTAGATCTTCTTGTTGGACAGACCCTTTAAGTATGATATAGTGTCCTTCCTCATCTCTTATTATAGTCTTTGGCTTAAAATCTAATTTGTCTGATATAAGGATTGACACCCCAGCTTTCTTTTGATGTCCATTAGCATGGTAAATGGTTTTCCACCCCCTCACTTTAAATTTGGAGGTGTCTTTGGGTCTAAAATGAGTCTCTTGCAAACAGCATATTGATGGGTCTTTTTTTTTTATCCAATCTGATATCCTGTTTCTTTTGATTGGGGCATTTACCCCATTTACATTCTGGGTAACTACTGAAAGATATGAATTTAGTGCCAACTGTACTGCCTATAAGGTGACTATTACTGTATATTATCTCTGATCTATGTTACTTTTAGGCTTTCTCTTTGCTTAAAGGACCTCTTTCAATATTTTTTATAGGGCTGCTTTGGTGATTGCAAATTCTTTTAGTTTTTGTTTGTCCTGGAAGCTTTTTAATCTCTCCTATTTTCAATGACAGCCTAGCTGGATATAGTATTCTTGGCTGCATATATTTCTTGTTTAGTGCTCTGAATAAATCATGCCATTCCTTTCTGGCCTGCCAGATCTCTGTGGACAGGTCTGCTGCCAATCTAATGTTTCTACTATTGTAAGCTACAGACCTCTGGTCCCAAGCTGGTTTCAAGATTTTCTCTTGTCTCTGAGATTTGTAAGTTTTATTATCAGATGTCAGGGTGTTGGCCCATTTTTACTGATTTTGAGGGGAGTTCTCTATACCTCTTGGATTTTGATGCCTGTTTCTTTCCCCAAATTAGTTAAGTTCTCTGCTATAATTTGCTCCAGTATACCTTCTGCTCCTCTCTTTCTCTTTCTTCTTCTGGGATCCTGATAATTCTATTACTTCATCTTATGGTATCATTTATCTCTCAAAATTTCCCCTCATGATCCAGTAGTTGTTTATCTCTCTTTTTCTCAGCTTCTTTATTCTCCATCATTTGGTCTTCTGCCTCATTTATCCTAGCAGTAAGAGCATCCACTTTTTTAAATTGCACCTCATTAGTAGACTTTTTGGTTTTGACTTGGTTAGATTTTATTTCTTCAGAAAGGGATTCTCTAGTATCTTTTTCAAGCCAACTAGTTGTCTTTATAATTGTCATTCTGAACCCTAGTTCAGACATTTTACTAATGACCATGTTGATTAGGTCCCTGGTAGTCAGTACCACCTCGTGCTCTTTTTTTTTTTTGCGGTAAAATTTTCCCTTTTGTCATTTTATCTAGAGAAGGATAGATGAATGAGAGAACAAAATGCTAGAAGTGTAACAATGAACCCAGAAAAATAAACACTAGACAAATCAGAAGAGACCTAAAACATAATTTATATTAAATTATAAAATACATATATATATGTATATACATATATATATGTATATACATATATATATGTATATACATATATATGTATATACATATATATATGTATATACATATATATATGTATTTATATATATATATATGAGAATGATTAGGCTAGTGAATAGAACAGAGCCACACACTTGATTTTGGGTATATTTTGTTCTGTTAGAAGAAACTGCCTTTCCAAAATTTTAAAGAAAGAAAGACTTACATATATACACACACACACACACACACACACACACACAAATAAGGGTAAATATGATGAAGGGATGGAATATGAATATAAAAATGAAAATTAAAAAAGATTTTTTAAAAAGGAATTGATAAGATATTGGTTGAAAATGGTTAAAAGAAAAATTAAAAAACAAGGAAATTGAAAAAGAAAAAAATAAAGAAAATTTAAGAAATTAATTCTGAAAGACTAAAGAATCATGAGAAAAAGCCATGAATTCTATGAGCTGTATTCCCCTATGCTGGAGTTTTGCAGTTCTCATTGATCTGTAAACTTGGTCTTGACTGGATGTTCTTGCTGATCTTCTGGGGGAGGGGCCTATTGGAGTGATTAGCAAATGTCTTTGCTGGAGGCGAAACTGCACTGCCTTTGCCAGGGGCCAGGCTAAGTAATCTGCTTGGGTTTGCTCTTGGGAGCTTTTGTTCTCTGGAAGCTTTCCATACCACTTCGGAGGACCAGAATGTAAATGGCGGCCTCCCAATCTCTTGCCCTGGAGGAGCTGCATAAATATTCTCACAGAAAAAGGGTGGGGGGGTGATAATGGATGTGTTACATAACTAGTTGGGAGTAATCCTTTCATAATATATACATATATCAAACCACTGTGATGCATACTTTAAATATCTTAAAATTTTATTTGTCAATAAAGCTTAAAATAAAATAAAATCCAAGAAAAAAAGAAAATAACAAAAGAAAAACTCATGGACAACATTTATGAGAAAAATAGCTGACAAGGTATTCTTGAAAGTAACAAATACAAACAGGAAGGTAAAAACCACCTATAGTTATAAGGCTTGTATGATAATGTTATCTGTGTGGAAAGAGGAAACAAGGTGGGACCTAAAGGACTTGAGAACAGGAGAGTCCCTAAAGAGCCAACACACATGTACTGGAAAGCACAGTGAGCCATTTGAGACCAGCAGCAGGAACTGGGAGAGTGTCCCCCTCTCAGTACTTGAGGAGGGCCCACAGTATAGACTGAACAGACTGGAGCAGTCTAGCTCCTTTAAACCCTAGTTACTGACCTACCATGACTTCTTTCTAAGACAAGCTCCTACTGAGAAGAAATTGCTGGGAGTGGAATAAAAACAGAAGAAAACAGAACAAATAGAAATGAAAAACGAGGAAAGTGTTGGCCAAAATGAGAAGGAAAACATAGCAGGAAATCTCAGAAAGTAGTGACCACATTTTTCAACGTTATACCAAAAACAACAGAAAAGGAGTTCTGTAAAATTAGAACATCCCTGAATCTCACCTTATTCTGAAAGTTCAGGAAAGATAATTTTCCATAAAGATAAACAATACAAAACTGCTGAACTCAAATTCTACACAAAGATAAAGAAAGGTGAAACTAAGTGACAGAATAACAATTTTTATAAGATATACAGAGAAAAGAGCAGAATAATGTCCCTGCAGACAGTGAATGCATGCCAGAATGACATGCACATAAAGATTAAAGCTAAAATTCACTATTTCAAAATACAAATACATTAAGAAACTGACATAGGAATTACTAAGACTGGGATACTGTCAACAGTATTAATTAAAGAATTACAAATAAAAAAATAGGGGCACTTAGGTGGCTCAATCAAGCATCTGACTCTTAATTTCAGCTCAGATCATGATTTCAGGGTAGTGGGATCAAGTCCCATGTGGGGGTCCACACTCAACACAGAATCCACTTATCTCTCTCCCTCTGCTCCCTCCTCCCCACATTGGCTCTCTCTCTGTCTCTCTCTCCCACTCATATAAATAAATAAATAAGTAAATAAAAGCTTTAAAAACTAAGTGAAAGAATAAATAATTTTTTTTTTAAGATTTTATCTATTTATTTGACAGAGAGAAATCACAAGTAGGCAGAGAGGCAGGCAGAGAGAGAGGAGGAAGCAGGCTCCCTGCTGAGCAGAAAGCCCGATGTGGGGCTTGAACCCAGGACCTGGGATCATGACCTGAGCCAAAGGCAGCGGCTTAACCCACTGAGCCACTCAGGCGCCCCAGAATAAATAATTTTTAAAATCAAGATTAAGCTAAATACAAAAATATAACAGATAACATTCTAGAAATAAAAAGGAAAAAAGGATAATTACAAAAATTTTTCAAAAAAAGGAAGAAATCAAAATGATTCTAGAGAAAGTGATGAACACACACTGAATGTGGGCTTAAAAAAATAAAATCAACAAACAGATATTAGGCATTCCTAAAGAAGAAAACTGAAGCAAGGGAACAGTGCAAATGTTAAAAATTGTTAATCTAATAGAATCTATTATTTCATTATGCATTTATATCTTTAAGAAAAAGCATGTGGCTTTTCAGGGAAATAATATTATCATCAGACTTTTTGACAGCAATACTTTATGCAAAAAGAAAATGGAATACCATATATATTCAGGGCAAGAAAACGTAGGTCAAGGATTTTATATCTAGCAAAATAACATATAGGTTTAAGTGGCAGAAACTGTTATCAACTTTAATAACTATGGGGATATTATTCTTCTCTTGAAAGCTTTCTGGGAAATATATAATGGAACAAGATTTAGCTAACCAAAATGACTTAAGAGGTGTCAAGATAAGAACTTCTGGTTAGCATTAAATACATATTTATTTGAAGTGGTAGTTTATTACTGTGTCAATTTAGCTAAGCTGGAATTGTGCTTTCCAGAATTCCTTTCTTTGTATATTTCTAGATTAAAGCTATGTATAAAACAAATTTGCATTAAGATTTAGAAAGCAGAAATGAAAGAGAAACCATTATTCTGTGAATGTCAGTACAGGATTCCAAGTTCTACTACCACTTGACCATATAGTTATCCTCTGCTAGCTCACCTTATTGGTCTCTAGCATCAGTCAGATCCTAAATACTTCAGTTACTATCAAATACCCTTCTTCAACTTCTGTAAGTCCTCAACTAATCATGTGTGGAACTCTTTGGCAAAGGGTACCAGTCTCTTCTATAGATCACCTACATTGGTGGGGTTACGTAGTGAGAAACAGACATGAGACCAAGATTCTCTTTATAGGGCTACACTTTTCCCTCATTTTGCCCCACTTCATGTACTGTGTTTCTTCATTACTGATCTACACCAGCATCAGACCTAATATTGGAATCAGAGGAACAGCATCCAACAGAATTTTTCACCAGCTTTCACAATTATATAAAATCTAATCCATAAGACCCATCCCTTACACCATACCACCTGGAGTTGTCTGCTTCAGTGATCAAACTCTAAGTGACACACTTATAGAACTAAAATTAAGTGAAGTCTAAGAGGAACAGAGTATAGTATGCACTGGTTATGTGCCATGATTTCTGATATGGAACAAAGGAGATCAAATATCCTAGAGAAGAATCAAGTAAAAAGCCTATAGCTTTTAATCTGAATTAGAAGTATCAATATGAATTAATGAGGTGTTTTATCTTTATATATGTATCTGTATTTTAGCTCTGTCCACCAAAGAGACATAGACACAGGCTACCCCAGTAGCAATGAGTATTCTTAGTACCCAGATTGTGATCTTTAAATGCCATTTCTCACAAAAATAAACTAAATCTCCTTGGAGAGGATTAATTCCAGGTTCTGATGTAGGAAATATACCAGATGAACCAGAAACACCTCATCATACCTGATAGCAAGTAAATGGTCAATGACTATGAAAGTCATGTTAAAAAGACTCAACAGGCAAACCGAAGATACTCCCATTGGACAAATATAGAATAATTTGAGCTTCACAATGATAATAATTGCAATATATTTGAACCCATCAAATAAGTTTAAATCCAGGAGGTGAAGGTAATTTTTAAAAAATTAGTAACTAATCAAAAGGGAGGAGGACAGGGATCTAATGTGGTATTTTGACACCAAATATGTATAATGGGAGTACCAGAAAGAAAGAAGAGAAGAAGGGACAGAAAAAATATTTGAGGAAGTAATGGCTAAAAATTTTCCATATTTAATTAAAAACAATAGTCACACATCCAAAAACTCCAATAGACTTCAAGCAGAATAAATACAAGATTTAAATCAAGACATATTATTGTAAAAGTGTTGAAAGGCAAAGACAAAATATTGACACTAGAACAACGGAGGTCAGAGTGCAGTGGGAAGCCACGGTCTAAGGGCTGAAATTAAAAACTCAATAAAGAATCCTACACCCATGGGGCGCCTGGGTGGCTCAGTGGGTTAAGCCGCTGCCTTCGGCTCAGGTCATGATCCCAGGTCCTGGGTTCGAGCCCCACATCGGGCTTTCTGCTCAGCAGGAAGCCTGCTTCCTCCTCTCTCTCTCTGCCTGCCTCTCTGCCTACTTGTGATTTCTCTCTGTCAAATAAATAAATAAAATCTTTAAAAAAAAAAAAAAAAAAAAAAAAGAATCCTACACCCAGCAAAACTATTTTTTTAAATGAAGGCAAAATAAAGATATTAAACAAAACCTGAGAGAATTTGTTACTAACAGATCTTCCACGCCAGAAAAACTGAAGAAAGTGCTTCATGTTAAAAAGCAAGTGATACCAGATGGTAATTGGAATCCGTATGATGCTCTTAAAGGTAATCATCTCGTAATTATGAAAGATAATATGATTACATATTTCATTTCCTTTGTTCTCCTGATTGATTTAAAAAGCAACTGCATAAAAAATATGAATGTAATTGTAATGTGGGGTCTTTAACACAAAAAAATATAATATATTTGATAATAACAGAGAGACTAGAGAAGACTAGTTAGAACAAAGCTGTATTGGAAAAGAAAAATGAAACCAGATGGTAACTGAAGTCCAAAGAAAGTAATGAAGTTAACTAGAGAAGGTAAATAAGAAGGCTAATATAACAAACTCTATAAATATACACTTGCTTTCTTTTCATCTTTTAGCTTCATTAAAAGGTATGATTATGCAAACTAAAAATTAAAACAATGCATTGTTGGGTTTAAACATATTTACACATAATAGTATATATTGGTTTAGTGTACAATAGTAACTACTCAAAAGAAGTGGCAGAAAATGGAGTTATACAAAAGTAAAGTTAGTATATATCTCTGGAACTGAGAATAAATCTGAACTAGATTCTGATAAGTTAAACTGTGTATTAAAAGGCCTCTAGTGGGGCACCTGGGTGCCTCAGCGGGTTAAAGCCTCTGCCTTCAGCTCATGTCATGATCTCAGGGTCCTGGGATCAAGCCCTGCATGGGGCTCTCTGCTCGGCGGGGAGCCTGCGTTCCCCCCTCTCTCTTCCTGTCTCTCTGCCTGCTTGTTATCTCTTTCTGTCAAATAAATAAATAAAACCTTAAAAAAATAAAAATAAAAGGCCTATAGCAACCACTATGAAGATAAATTTAAAAATTATAAAAGGAATTAGAATGTTACACTAAAAATTTTACTTGATACAAAGAAGACAGTAACAGAGAAAAATATTTTTTAAAAATACCTGGGACATAGAGAAAACAAGCAAAATGGTAGATGTAAATCTAACCGATACCAAAAACATTAAAGGAGAATGGTTTAAACAGCACCATCAAAGGCAAGGATTCTGAAACCGGAGATTAAAAAAAGATCTGAGTATATCTCTGTACAAGAGACATATTTTAATGCAAAGATACAAATAGTAAAAAAGTATAGATAAAGGTATACCAAGTAAACAACAGCCATAAAAGAGGGACACAAGTGTGGCCCCACCAGGCCCCGACCTGCAGCCATGGGTCCCTGCAGGCCTCCAACAAGGTCCCTGCTGGGAACGACCTGGCCTCAGCTCCCCCTGGAGCGTTGAAAGAGAAGCCAGAGCTGGATGTGGTACAATCAAGAAACTCACTTTGGGGCCGGTAGACTCTGGCCTTCTCTGCCTCTTCCTCGGAGGTGTGGAGAAGCAGTCGGTATTTCTTTAATCTCAGAAAAACAGATAAAAATTATTAGAGATGAAGAAGGATATTTCATAATGATAAAAGGACCTCGGGACCTTGGGAAATGTAGCAATTATAAGCATATATGCAATGAACAGCATAGTCCCCAAATACATGAAGAGAATTGAAGTGAACAATTATAGTTGGAGACTTCAAAACCCACTTTCAATAATGATTAAAACAACTAGAAAATAGAACACTTAAGCAACACTATACATAAATTAAAAATTTAAAAATCTATAGAACATTCTACCAACAGCAGCAGAATGTACATGATTCTTAATCACATATGGAGCACTCTCCAGGATGCATGTATGCTAGGTCTTGAATTAAGTCTTGAAAATTAAGTCTTGAAAAATGTAAAAGGATTGAAATCACACAAAACATATTTTCAACCACAGTGGAATCTAATAACAAACCAGTATGTGAAAATTAAATAAAATGTTCTTAAGCAACCAATGGGTCAAAGAAAAAAAAAATCACCAGGAAAAGTAGAGAATACTGTTATAGATGAGCAAAAATGAAAATACAGCATCACATAAATCAGCGCTCAGAGAGAAATTTACATCTATGCACAAATCAGTAACCTAAGCTTCTCCTTTAGAAATGAGAAAAAGAAGAGCAAACAAAACCCAAGAAAGCTAAAGAAAGAAATAACAATGATTAGAGCAGAGAAAAAGTCAACAAAATCAAGAGCTGTTTCCTTAAAAAAGATCAACAAAATTGGCCGACATTTAGCTCTACCAAACAAACAGTAAAGAAGATTCACATTATTAAAATCAGGAATGAAAGAAGGAATGTCACTACCAGTATCACAGAAATAACAAATGATTATAATGTATTACTATGAACAACTATGTGCCACTGAGTAAAAAAATTCCTAGAAAGACACTGACAATGAAACTGACTCATGAAGCAATAGAAAATATGAATAGGTTCGTATCAAGTGAAAGAGATGAAATTACTAATTTAAAACTTTCCCACAAAGAAGAGCCCAGGCTAAGACGGCTTTAGTGATAATCTGTGCCAAATATTCAAAGAAGAATTAATACTAATTCTTCAAAAACTCCTCCAAAAATAGGAGAGGATACTTCCTAAAGCAACCCATGAGGCTATTATTTCTGTGATACCAGGCAAAGATATCACAGGAAAGAAAACCACAGAAAATATCTCATAATTACAGATCCAAAAAGCCTTAAGAAATTACCAGCAAACTGAATCCAGCAACATATAGGGAAGCATTATAACTACAACCAATTCAGATTTACCCCCAAAATGCCAAACATCAATTAATATAATAAATCATTTCATAGGATCAAGAATAAAAACCCATGATCATCTCAACAGATGCAGAAAACTTCTGACAATATCCAGTCTTTTCACGGTAGAAATGTTCTACAAATTAGAAAAGAAAAGAGCTTCCTCAAGATAAAGGGCATCTGCAAAAAACAAAAAAGGATAGCTAGCATCATACTTAATGGAGAAAGAAAGAATGAATGCTTTTTCCCGAAGATCAGGAAAAAAACAAGGATTTAAACTTTCACACTTTATTCAACATGTATTGGAGGTTCTAAGCAGGGTAATAAAGCAAGAAGAGGATATAAAAGGCATACAGATTAGAGAGGAAAAAGTAAAAATATCTATATTTGAAGATGAAGTAATCTTGTATATAAAAATTTTAAGGTATCCAGGAAAAGACAAAACAAAACAATGATGAGGCTTAATGAACAAGTTCAGCAATGTGCCAGAATACAAGATGAATACACAAAAATTTATTATATTCTCATATAGTAACAATGACTATCCAAAGATGAAAGTAAGAAAATATTTTTTTTTTTAAAAGACACATTTATTCAGCGTCATGATCAGACTATTACATTTAGCAATCAACAGCATGGGTGCAAAAAAAAAAATCTACATTAAAACCCTTTGTTGGAATGCTTTACACTTTCCACAGAACAGAAACTAAAATAACCTGTTATACAATTAGTCACAAATACAGTCCTCGAGTTTTTTTTGCCCATACACATGAGTATTGTCTAAAACATGTCTTCTTTGTAGCAGCTAGGCCCTGCCGCCACTGTGCTTGGCTGAGTTCACAAATCTGTTGTAACCTGTAGCTTCCCTGTCACTACTCTGGCTCTCCTCTCCTGCTAAGCTTTGTTTCCTGGCAGTAATTAAAACCTTCTGCCACTGCCGTAGCTGCTGCTGCTGCTGGAACCACCATAGCCACCTTGGTTTCGTGGTTTGGCGAAGTATTGGCCTCCACCACCATAAGGGCCAGAGCTTCTGCCTCCAAAATTGCCTCCTTTCATGGGTCCAAAATTTGAGGATTGATTGTTGTAATTGCCAAAATCATTATAGCTTCCACCACCTCCAAAGTTGCTTCCATCATTACCAAATCCGTTATAGCCATCCCCACTGCCACCATATCCACCACCACCTCGACTGCCACCAAAGCCACCTCGACCACTGAAGTTTCCTCCACGACCAAAGTTGTCATTCCCACCAAAACCACCTCCACGACCACCACCAAAGTTTCCAGAACCACTTCGACCTCTTTGGCTGGATGAAGCACTAGCCATCTCTTGCTTAGAGAGCGCTTTCCTTACTTCACAGTTGTGGCCATTCACAGTATGGTATTTTTGAATGACAATCTTGTCTACAGAATCATGGTCATCAAATGTTACAAAAGCAAAACCCCTCTTTTTGCCACTGCCTCGGTCAGTCATGATCTCAATCACTTCGATTTTCCCATACTGTTCGAAATAATCTCTTAGATGATGTTCTTCAGTGTCTTCTTTAATGCCACCAACAAAAATCTTTTTCACAGTTAAGTGGGCACCAGGTCTTTGAGAATCTTCTCTTGAGACAGCCCTCTTTGGTTCCACAACTCTTCCATCCACCTTGTGTGGCCTTGCATTCATGGCTGCATCCACCTCCTCCACAGTGGCATATGTGACAAACCCAAAGCCTCTGGAGCGCTTGGTGTTTGGGTCTCTCATTACCACACAGTCCGTAAGTGTTCCCCATTGCTCAAAATGGCTCCTCAGACTCTCATCGGTTGTTTCAAAGCTCAGACCTCCGATGAAGAGCTTCCGCAGCTGTTCAGGCTCTTTGGGAGACTCTGACTTAGACATGACGGCGGTGGGAGGGAAGACTTTAACGATGCTTACTCGGCGGCGTCCACGGGCAGAAAGGAGTAATCTAACGAACGTATCTCGTAAGAAAATAATTTAATTTGCAGTAGCACCAATAAGAACAAAACACATAGGTATAAATTTAAACAAAAGAAGTTATAAGGCTTCCATACTAAAAACTACAGAAATTTGTTGAAAGCAACTGAAGAATATCTAAATATGATGTCAAAATATTCGTAGATGGAAGCCTTAATATTATTAAGAAAGCAATACTCCACAAATCAATCTACATATGCACTGCAATCCCATCAAAATTCCAGATGGGATTTTTTTCCCAGAAACTAGCAAGCTAATATAAAAATTCAGGTGGAAATGGATGGGACTCAGAATAAGCAAAACAATGCTGAAAAAGAACAAAAGTGGAAGGCTCATACATCCTTATTTCAAACTTCCTACAAAGCTACTATAATCCAGACAGTGAAGTAGTACATACCTACTGACATTTAAATTAATGGATTAAAATTGGGAGTATATAAATAAAATCTTACCTTTATATTTGTTCATTTATAAGAGTTCCAAGACAATCAATGTGAAAAAAATAGTTTTTTCAAACAAATGGTCCTGAGACAACTAGATATCGACATCAAAAAGGATGTAGTTGGACTCCTATCTCACATCATATACAAAAAATAACTCAAAACAAATCATGGTCCTAAATGTAAGAGCTAAAAATATAAAATTCTTAGAAGAAAACATGCAGGAAATCTTTTTTGCCTTTCTTGGGTTGGGCAATAGTTTATTAGATATGACACTAAAAATACAATCAACAAAAGGGAAAAGTGAGCTACATCAAAATGACCAACTTTGTGCTACAAATGATGCCGCTGAGAAAGTGAAAAGACAATCTATAGACTTGGATAAAATATTTGCAAATTATATATTTGCATATATTTGACAAGGTTTTTCTCTCTGGAATATACAAACACTCCTACAACTCAATAATAAAAAGAGAAGTAAACAAATTAAAAAATAGACTGAATACATATTGTTCCAAAAAGATTCCACATAGTCAATAAATGCATAAAAATGCTCAACATTATTAGTCATTAGAGAAATACAAAAGAAAACTATTACTTCACACCTAGTAAATAGCTGTATTCAAAAAGTCGTATGTTAGTAAGTGTTGGCAAGAATGTGTGGAAACTGGAACCCCCATATTGGAAAATAGTTTGACAGTTCTTCAAAAAGTTAAACACAAAGTTACTATGTGATATAGCAAATCCATTCCTAGGTATATAACCAAGAGAAAATGAAAGACATGTCCACATCAAAATGTGTTACATGAATGTCATAGCAACATTATTCCATATAGACAAAGAATGAAAACAACTCAAATATCCATTGAATGAATGGTGAATGAATAAATAAAACTTACTATATTCATACAAAGGAACATTATTTATATTTAAAAATGACCGAAATAATCCAACATGAATGCACCTTAAAAACAATATGCTCGGTCAGGGGGTCAAGATGGCGGAGAAGTAGCAGGCTGAGACTACTTCGGGTAGCGGGAGATCAGCTAAATAGCTTATCTAAAGATTGCAAACAACTACAAATCCAACGGGAGATTGAAGAGAAGAAGAACAGCAATTCCAGAAACAGAAAATCAACCACTTTCTGCAAGGTAGGACTGGCGGAGAAGTGAATCCAAAGCGACGGGAAGATAGACCGCGGGGGGAGGGGCCGGCTCCCGGCGAGCGGCGGACAAACGGAGCAAAATCAGGACTTTTAAAAGTGTGTTCCGCTGAGGGACATCACTCCAGAGACTTAACTGGGGTGAAGCCCAGGCGGGGTCGGCGCGGCCTCAGGTCCCTCAGGGTCGCAGAAGGATCGGGGGTGTCTGAGTGTCGCAGAGCTTACCGGTATTAGAACGGGGAAGCCGGCTACAGAGACAGAGCGGAGGAGTGACTCTCAGCTCGGGGTTGCCTTGAACCGGTCGCAGGCTTGGTCAGCTCGGAGCGTGGCCGGAGGCCAGGGTGGCGGGAGTCATTGGGCGCTGTTCTCTGAGGGCGCACTGAGGAGTGGGGCCCCGGGCTCTTGGCTCCTCCGGGCCAGAGACCGGGAGGCCGCCATCTTTATTCCCGTCCTCCGGAACTCTACGGAAAGCGCTCAGGGAACAAAAGCTCCCGAAAGCAAACCCGAGCGGATTACTCAGAGCGGCCCCGTGTAAGGGCGGTGCAACTCCGCCTGCGGCAAAGATGCTTGAGAATCACTACAACAGGCCCCTCCCCCAGAAGATCAACGGGAAACCCAGCCAGGACCAAGTTCACCTACCAAGGAGAGCGGCGGAATTCCAGAGGAGAAGAAGCAAAGCACGGAACTCATGGCTTTCTCCCCATGATTTTTTAGCCTTGCAGTTAATTTAATTTTTTTTTCTTTTTCAATTTTTTTTTCTTTTTCTCTTCTTCTGCTAAATTTTTTTAACTTTTACTGTTTTCTTTTTTTAACGTTTTTTAAATAGTTTATCTAATATATATATATTTTCTCCTCTTTTTATATTTTTTCTTTACCGGCTTTCTTTTTTTTTAATAGTTTCTTCTTCTTCTTTTTTTTTTTCTTTCTTTCTGAACCCCTTTTTATCCCCTTTCTACCCCCTCACAATTCGGGATTTCTTCTGATTTGGCTAAAGCATATTTTCTTGGGGTTGTTGTCACACTTTTAGTATTTTACTTGCTCCTTCATAAACTCTTATCTGGACAAAATGACAAGGCGGAAAAATTCACAACAAAAAAAAAAACAAGAGGCAGTACCAAAGGCTAGGGACCTAATCAATACAGACATTGGTAATATGTCAGATATAGAGTTCAGAATGACGATTCTCAAGGTTCTAGCCGGGCTTGAAAAAGGCATGGAAGATATTAAAGCAACCCTCTCGGGAGACATAAAAGCCCTTTCTGGAGAAATAAAAGAACTAAAATCTAACCAAGTTGAAATCAAAAAAGCTATTAATGAGGTGCAATCAAAAATGGAGGCTCTCACTGCTAGGATAAATGAGGCAGAAGAAAGAATTAGCGATATAGAAGACCAAATGACAGAGAATAAAGAAGCTGAGCAAAAGAGGGACAAACAGCTACTGGACCACGAGGGGAGAATTTGAGAGATAAGTGACACCATAAGACGAAACAACATTAGAATAATTGGGATTCCAGAAGAAGAGGAAACAGAGAGGCGAGCAGAAGGTATGTTGGAGAGAATTATTGGAGAGAATTTCCCCAATATGGCAAAGGGAACAAGCATCAAAATCCAGGAGGTTCAGAGAACCCCCCTCAAGATCAATAAGAATAGGTCCACACCCCATCACCTAATAGTAAAATTGACAAGTCTTAGTGACAAAGAGAAGATCCTGAAAGCAGCCCGGGAAAAGAAGTCTGTAACGTACAATGGTAAAAATATTAGATTGGCAGCAGACTTATCCACAGAGACCTGGCAGGCCAGAAAGAGCTGGCATGATATATTCAGAGTACTAAATGAGAAAAACATGCAGCCAAGAATACTATATCCAGCTAGGCTATCATTGAAAATAGAAGGAGAGATTAAAAGCTTCCAGGACAAACAAAAGCTGAAAGAATTTGCAAATACCAAACCAGCTCTACAGGAAATATTGAAAGGGGTCCTCTAAGCAAAGAGAGACCCTCAAAGTAGTAGATCAGAAAGAAACAGAGACAATATACAATAACAGTCACCTTACAGGCAATACAATGGCACTAAATTCATATCTCTCAATACTTACCCTGAATGTTAATGGGCTAAATGCCCCAATCAAAAGACACAGGGTATCAGAATGGATAAAAAAACAAAAACCATCTATATGTTGCCTACAAGAAACTCATCTTAAACCCGAAGACACCTCCAGGTTTAAAGTGAGGGGGTGGAAAAGAATTTACCATGCTAATAGACATCAGAAGAAAGCAGGAGTGGCAATCCTTATATCAGATCAATTAGATTTTAAGCCAAAGACTATAATAAGAGATGAGGAAGGACACTATATCATACTCAAAGGAACTGTCCAACAAGAAGATCTAACAATTTTAAATATCTATGCCCCTAATGTGGGAGCAGCCAACTATATAAACCAATTAATAACAAAATCAAAGAAACACATTGACAATAATACAATAATAGTAGGGGATTTTAACACTCCCCTCACTGAAATGGACAGATCATCCAAGCAAAAGATCAACAAGGAAATCAAGGCCTTAAATGACACACTGGACCAGATGGACATCACAGATCTATTCAGAACATTTCATCCCAAAGCAACAGAATACACATTCTTCTCTAGTGCACATGGAACATTCTCCAGAATAGATCACATTCTTGGTCCTAAATCAAGTCTCAAACGGTATCAAAAGATTGGGATCATTCCCTGCATATTTTCAGACCACAATGCTCTAAAGCTAGAACTCAATCACAAGAGGAAATTTGGAAAGAACCCAAATACATGGAGACTAAACAGCATCCTTCTAAAGAATGAATGGGTCAACCAGGAAATTAAAGAAGAATTGAAAAAATTCATGGAAACAAATGATAATGAAAACACAATGGTTCAGAATCTGTGGGCACACAACAAAGGCAGTCCTGAGAGGAAAATATATAGCGGTACAAGCCTTTCTCAAGAAACAAGAAAGGTCTCAGGTACACAACCTAACCCTACACCTAAAGGAGCTGGAGAAAGAACAAGAAAGAAACCCTAAACCCAGCAGGAGAAGAGAAATCATAAAGATCAGAGCAGAAATCAATGAAATAGAAACCAAAAAAACAATAGAACAAATCAACGAAACTAGGAGCTGGTTCTTTGAAAGAATTAATAAGATTGATAAACCCCTGGCCAGACTGATCAAAAAGAAAAGAGAAAGGACCCAAATCAATAAAATCATGAATGAAAGAGGAGAGATCACAACGAACACCAAAGAAATACAGACAATTATAAGAACATACTATGAGCAACTCTACGCCAACAAATTTGACAATCTGGAAGAAATGGATGCATTCCTAGAGACATATAAACTACCACAACTGAACCAGGAAGAAATAGAAAGCCTGAACAGACCCATAACCAGTAAGGAGATTGAAACAGTCATCAAAAATCTCCAAACAAACAAAAGCCCAGGGCCAGATGGCTTCCCGGGGGAATTCTACCAAACATTTAAAGAAGAACTAATTCCTATTCTCCTGAAACTGTTCCAAAAAATAGCAATAGAAGGAAAACTTCCAAACTCATTTTATGAGGCCAACATCACCTTGATCCCAAAACCAGACAAGGATCCCAACAAAAAAGAGAACTACAGACCAATATCCTTGATGAACACAGATGCAAAAATTCTCGCCATAATACTAGCCAATAGGATTCAACAGTACATTAAAAGGATTATTCACCACGACCAAGTGGGATTTATTCCAGGGCTGCAAGGTTGGTTCAACATCCGCAAATCCATCAATGTGATACAACACATTAATAAAAGAAAGAACAAGAACCATATGATACTCTCCATAGATGCTGAAAAAGCATTTGACAAAGTACAGCATTCCTTCCTGATCAAAACTCCTCAAAGTGTAGGGATAGACGGCACATACCTCAATATTATCAAAGCCATCTATGAAAAACCCATCGCAAATATCATTCTCAATGGAGAAAAACTGTAAGCTTTTCCGCTAAGGTCAGGAACACGGCAGGGATGTCCGTTATCACCACTGCTATTCAACATAGTACTAGAAGTCCTAGCCTCAGCAATCAGACAACAAAAGGAAATTAAAGGCATCCAAATCGGCAAAGAAGAAGTCAAACTATCACTCTTCGCAGATGATATGATACTCTATGTGGAAAACCCAAAAGACTCCACTCCAAAACTGCTAGAACTTGTACAGGAATTCAGTAATGTGTCAGGATATAAAATCAATGCACAAAAATCAGTTGCATTTCTCTACACCAACAACAAGACAGAAGAAAGAGAAATTAAGGAGTCCATCCCATTT
Source organism: Lutra lutra (assembly GCF_902655055.1). NCBI lineage: Eukaryota > Metazoa > Chordata > Mammalia > Carnivora > Mustelidae > Lutra > Lutra lutra. The sequence goes on along the minus strand of NC_062282.1, from coordinate 82,724,139 downwards.
ACAATTGCACCCAAAACTATAAGATACCTAGGAATAAACCTAACCAAAGAGACTAAGAATCTATACTCAGAAAACTATAAAGTACTCATGAAAGAAATTGAGGAAGACACAAAGAAATGGAAAAATTAGTTCCAGGCTCCTGGATTGGAAGAATAAATATTGTGAAAATGTCTATGCTACCTAAAGCAATCTACACATTTAATGCAATTCCTTTCAAAGTACCATCCATTTTTTTCAAAGAAATGGAACAAATAATCCTAAAATTTATATGGAACCAGAAAAGACCTCGAATAGCCAAAGGAATATTGAAAAAGAAAGCCAAAGTTGGTGGCATCACAATTCCGGACTTCAAGCTCTATTACAAAGCTGTCATCATCAAGACAGCATGGTACTGGCACAAAAACAGACACATAGATCAATGGAACAGAATAGAGAGCCCAGAAATGGACCCTCAACTCTATGGTCAACTCATCTTCGACAAAGCAGGAAAGAATGTCCAAAAGAACAAAGACAGCCTCTTGAGAAGGGAGTTGAGGGAAATTGGAAGGGGAGGTGAACCATGAGAGACTATGGACTCTGAAAAACGATCTGAGAATTTTGAAGGGGTGGGGGGTGGGAGGTTGGGGGCACCAGGTGGTGGGTATTGTAGAGGGCACGGATTGCATGGAGCACTGGGTGTGGTGCAAAAATAATGAATACTGTTATGCTGAAAAAAATAAAAAATTTAAAAAAAAAAAAAAAGGAACAAAGACAGCCTCTTCAATAAATGGTGTTGGGAAAATTGGACAGCCACATGCAGAAAAATGAAATTGGATCATTTCCTTACACCACACACGAAAATAGACTCAAAATGGATGAAGGATCTCAATGTGAGAAAGGAATCCATCAAAATCCTCGAGGAGAACACAGGCAGCAACCTCTTCGACCTCAGCCGCAGCAACATCTTCCTAGGAACATCACCAAAGGCAAGGGAAGCAAGGGCAAAAATGAACTTTTGGGATTTTATCAAGATCAAAAGCTTTTGCACAGCAAAGGAAACAGTGAACAAAACCAAAAGACAGCTGACAGAATGGGAGAAGATATTTGCAAATGACATATCAGATAAAGGGCTAGTGTCCAAAATCTATAAAGAACTTAGCAAACTCAACACCCAAAGAACAAATAATCCAATCAAGTAATGGGCAGAGGACATGAACAGACATTTCTGCAAAGAAGACATCCAGATGGCCAACAGACACATGAAAAAGTGCTCCACATCACTCAGCATCAGGGAAATACAAATCAAAACCACCATGAGATATCACCTCACACCAGTCAGAATGGCTAAAATTAACAAGTCAGGAAATGACAGATGCTGGCGAGGATGCGGAGAAAGGGGAACCCTCCTACACTGTTGGTGGGAATGCAAGCTGGTGCAACCACTCTGGAAAACAGCATGGAGGTTCCTCAAAATGTTGAAAATAGAACTACCCTATGACCCAGCAATTGCACTGCTGGGTATTTACCCTAAAGATACAAACATAGTGATCCGAAGGGGCACATGCACCCGAATGTTTATAGCAGCAATGTCTACAATAGCCAAACTATGGAAAGAACCTAGATGTCCATCTACAGACGAATGGATAAAGAAGATGTGGTATATATACACAATGGAATACTATGCAGCCATCTAAAGAAATGAAATCTTGCCATTTGCGACGACGTGGATGGAACTAGAGGGTATCATGCTTAGCGAAATAAGTCAATCGGAGAAAGACAACTATCATATGATCTCCCTGATAGGAGGGAGAGGAGATGCAACATGGGGGGTTGAGGGGGTAGGAGAAGAGTAAATGAAACAAGATGGGATTGGGAGGGAGACAAACCATAAGTGACTCTTAATCTCACAAAACAAACTGAGGGTTGATGGGGGGAGGGGGTTGGGAGAGGGGGTGGGGTTATGGATATTGGGGAGGGTATGTGCTATGGTGAGTGTTGTGAAGTGTGTAAACCTGGTGATTCGCAGACCTGTACCCCTGGGGATAAAAATATGTTTATAAAGCTGTAAAAAAAAAAAAAAAGAAAGAAAGAAAGAAAGAAAGGATGAATACCCAAGTTTTGTAGCAACATGGGGGTACTGGAAGAGATTATGCTGAGTGAAATAAGTCAAGCAGAGAGAGTCAATTATCATATGGTTTCACTTATTTGTGGAGCATAACAAATAGCATGGAGGACAAGGGGAGATGGAGAGGAGAAGGGAGTTGAGGGAAATTGGAAGGGGAGGTGAACCATGAGAGACTATGGACTCTGAAAAACGATCTGAGTATTTTGAAGGGGTGGGGGTTGGGAGGTTGGGGGCACCAGGTGGTGGGTATTGTAGAGGGCACAGATTGCATGGAGCACTGGGTGTGGTGCAAAAATAATGAATACTGTTATGCTGAAAAAAATAAAAAATTTAAAAACAAAACAAAACAAAAAAAAAAAACAATATGCTCAAGTGAAAGAAATCAAGCACAAGAGAACACATATTGCATGATTACATTTTCTGAAATGCTTAGAATAGGCAAATCTATAGAGACAGAAAGTAGATTAGTGGTTACCTACACGTTGAAGGTGAGCTGGATTGGGATTTGAACTAATTCCTAATGGATAAGGATTTCTTTTGAAGGGAGACAAAACGTTCTAAGAATGTGATGATGATTTCACAACTGTGTGAATATATTTTTAAACTTTGTATCATATGATGACCTGTATGATATGTGAGTTGTATCTCAGTAAAGGGTTAAAAATCTAATATAATAACTATAAATGAAATAATAGAATTAGCAGGTCATCATTTTACAAATCAGAATTAATGAAAAGAATATAGGCATTAACTGTCAATGGCTACTATTCACAAAATGGGAGACAATCAGATACGTGTCTCCATAATCCAGCCAAGGAATTTTTCTCTGAGTTGGAGCCAGTCTCTGGTTCCAGCTGCTATTTTGCAGAGGATAGGAAAGTGCATTGAATTATATGATGTGTTTGCATTCAGCCACATCCAAAACTCAGAGAAATTCCACAGTTTATTTTTTTAAAGATTTTATTTGTCAGAGAGAGAGAGAGCACAACCAAGAGCAGCAGCAGGCAGAGGGAGAAGCAGGCTCCCCACTGAACACGGAGCTGCATATGGGACTCAATTCCAGGGACCACGACGTGAGCTAAGGCAGACGCTTAACCGATTTAGCCACCCAGGCATCCCAGAAATTCCACAGTTTAAACGGCCTGAATTTTCAACGGATTATTTGTAATTCAAAGGAAGTGATGGAGCAAAAACTATACAAACATCAAGGAAATGTTTAGTATAAAAGTCAGGGTGACAGTTACTTAGAAGGGCCCCAAGGAGTTGTGTTTGGATTGAAGTGCATGGAACATGCTTCTACACTGTCTAACAGTGTTCTATTTCTTGTCCCGGCTGTGGTTACAAAAAAATGTTTGTCTTGGAATACTTCATTGCCACACATTCTGTTTTGCATAATTTTCTATATCGATGGATTTTTAAAAATAATTTTTATTAAATACATAATTACTCTGGTTGTATGGTGGAGAATAGATTTTGGATTTCAGCAAAACAAAATTAGAACTAAAAAGAACAGATAGGAAGCTAGTGAAGAGACAGGGGAAGTTAGGGTATTTATGTAGCTGTTTAGAGGCAAACTACTGTGATACGGTGACCAAATGCAGTGTGTGAGAAAGAGGTAGAAGAAAACAACTTATGCATTTGTGGCTCCAATGAGCATGAGATAAAGAGCAGAAAATTCTCCTCCACTCCTATAGCCTTTGATTATTGATTTTACTTGCTCGAGGGACATTCCAATTTGGCCTGATAATAGAAACTGATTATTCTTGGTGATCTTCACTCTCAGGCCACAGGTTTCAAATAACTGTCTCCATTTGTGCTCTAGGGAGACCCTGGGGACAGAGGACTGGCTGATCAAAGCATAATATGCCACACCACAGTGATGGGTGCAGTACGGGCACATGACCAAGCTAGATTTGTTGGGACTGAGAGAATGAGACCAACTCTTATTCTCCTAGAGTAGGAGGTATAAAGCTATAGATATTACTACTGTGGTAAACACAAAATGACAGCATGCCAAGGAGTGAAGCCAACACAGCAGAAAAAAGAGAGACAGACACACAGAATCCACATGTATGCTCATACTGCTAATGACACTGATTTGGATCCAGTCAGATCTGAAGATGGGCTATTTCCATACTTTTTAGTTATGTGTGAGCCGTAATATTACAATTACTACTTTTTCTTTAAAGAGCATATTGAGTTGGATTTCTGTCAATTGAAAATGAAAATATATTAGCTAATACATTAACTAAAATATATATTAACATTAAACTGTTTCCAGAGTACTCAACCATGTACCTGCTCCAGCCCAGCACTGGCCAACAGAAATAGAATGTGAGCCACATGTGTAATTTAATGTTTTCTAGCCTCCATATAAAAAAAAATAATAATAATAAAATAAAAAGAAATATGTAGGATTAACTTTAAATTTAAAAAAATATATATTTATTTATTTATTTGACAGACAAATCACAAGTAAGCAGAGAGGCAGGCAGAGAGAGAGGAGGAAGCAGGCTCCCTGCTAAGCAGAGAGCCCAATGAGGGGCTCGATCCCAGGACCCTGAGATCATAACCTGAGCTGAAGGTTTAACCCACTGAGCCACCCAGGTGTCCCTATAGGATTAACTTTAAAAATATGTTTTATTTAACCTAACACAGATATGTATGTATATATTATATATATATATATAATTTCAACATGTAATTAATATTTTAAAAATTATTATTAGAATACATTCTTTCTTACTGAGGACTCTGAAATCTACTGTGTATTTTACTCTTACAGCACATCTCAATTCAGACTAGCCTCATTTCAAGTAATCAATAGCCCTTTGTGGTTGCTAACTATCTTACTGGGCAATAAACTCTAGGCCATTCTCTACCTTTTCCTGCCAAAGTCTTTCTGCTTTATCCTGAATTTCATTCATCGTATTTTGGAATTGTCAGATAACTTCAATGTCAAGTGGTCCAAATTCTCATATTACAGATGAAGAAAGCAGTAACAGCCCAGACTGATGAGAATAAATTAGTTCCAAGTTGAAATTCATAAAAACAGTAAGAAAAAACAACTATCAGCACCAAATGCACACTATGTGTATTGATATTGGTGGGGTAGGTCTGTTAGTTTTTGTGATTGTGTTTGGCTATTCAGTATTAACTCCTCCCTAACTGGAAAAACTAATGATATTAAAAGAAAATGTGTGGTGAGCTTACTGTATGTCAGATACTGTTCTAAGAACATTATACATATCAACTCATTCAATTTTCAGAATAACCTTAATGAGGTAAATATCTTAACCAACTTCATTTCACCTATGAAGCACAAATGGATTAAGTAGTGGGGCTAGAATGTAAATCCAGGACATGTGGATCCCAGATTCACACTATTCATCACTGTAGCATTCTTCCTTTATGGTCTTGTTGGAGGTAGCAGTATGTTTCCAACTATAGAACCCAATTCAAACAGTTACTCTTTCTCTTTGTCTTTGGTAGCCTGAGTATGGGTACTGAACTTGGGTTTAGCCAACTGATTACTCTCACTCAGGAATGCAAACCTTGGCGAAATGGCACAAATACAAAGGATATGTGAGAATTTATTCACAGTAGAAGCCAATGGCAGCAGCTAGGGCACCCTAGCCAGACTGTGCCTATAGCCTAGCCTCCCAAGAACCTGAAATTTTGCTTCTTTCCTAGACTGAATCTATACCCTTCTATTTATCTGAGAAGTCACGATGATACCCTTACAATAAAGCCTTTTATTTTTTTTTTTTAAGATTTTACTTATTTATTTGACAAGGAGAGAGAGATCACAGGTAGACAGAGAGGCAAGCAGAGAGAAATGGGGAAGCAGGCTCCTTGCCGAGCAGAGAGCCCGATGCGGGGCTTGATCCCAGGACCCTGAGATCATGACCTGAGCCGAAGGCAGAGGCTTAACCCACTGAGCCACCCAGGTGCCCCTACAATAAAGCCTTTTTGCTTAAAACATCCAGAGTCTATCTGTATTATCTACAAGCAAGAATGTTGATTGATACCAATAGGAAATACTATTATAAACATTTTATGCAGGAGGAAACTAAATGTTATAAAGTAAAATATTCTGCCAAGTATTGCCTAGGAAGTAGTTGGCAGAGTGGAATTTGGACCCAGACTTCTAGTGTCTTTATCTGTTAAAATGGGACCAGATTATAGGTTTCCTGATTCCAAGATCAGCTTTTTCCCATGATTCTAACTCCCTAAACTACAAACAACAGACTTTTTTAAATGAGCACAAAGGAAAAAAAAATAAAGTATTTTTGGGGTTCCTAAATATGGTTCCTAAAAATCAAATCCTACAGGGAAAATGTTCAACACTCTGTGGGAAGAGCACAAGAGGTATTCAGGGAACCAGATAATCGTAATAGGCGTTTGGCAGTCAAATCTATCTGCCACTACACCAGGGCTGCCTGTCCCAAAGTATAAACACTCATTAAAGTCCCACAGGACTTCAGCTTTAGTCCAAAAGAAAGGAAGATTAGAGTCAAGATTTGGACAGCTTCCACTTCAGTCACAACTGAACAACTCACCCAGTTAAAACCAAAATCGTTTCCATGGGGAGCCAAACAGAGCAGCTCTACAAATACTCATCTACAAACATAGTTGCTGCTTGTCCTTCGATTGTGTGGATGGCTGAAAGCAATGTGTCAAGCAGTGGAGTCAAAACTACACACACATACACACACACACAGCACTCATGAGCATACAATTACACAAAAACAATAACCATCACACAACAAAATCACTTCTATTGATGCTAGCAAAAGTGTGGGGAGAAGGGAACCCTGCTACTGTTAACAGATATGTAAATCAACACAACTGTTTTGAAAGGCAATCATCAATATTCATCAAACTACATCCATAGATCCTTTTCTTAGCAATTGCCTTTCTGGAAATATGGAAGAGTATATGTACAAAGATATTTTTTGTAGAATTTTGTTTTTAATGGTAATAATGTAAACATCCATCAAAAGGAGACTGATACTTATAGTATTTTCAAATGTTGGAACATAAAGTGACTTTAAAAGAACGGTATAGGGATGCCTGGGTGGCTCAGTGGGTTAAAGCCTCTGCCTTCGGCTCGGGTCGTGATCCCAGGGTCCTGGGATGGAGCCCCACATTGGGCTCTCTGCTCAGCAGGGGGCCTGCTTCCTCCTCTCTCTGCCTGCCTCTCTGCCTACTTGTGATCTCTGTCAAATAAATAAATAAATCTTTAAAAAAATAAAAATAAATAAAAGAACGGGATAATATGAGATGAGATTCCTGATAAGTTGGTGTGGGGAAAGCAGGTGGAGAGATGTCACAGTAGATAAATTAGATAAACAGACACACAGATCTACTGATCTGGAATTACAGTGCCAGCAGCTCTTTCTGTACATTAGTTCACTGAAACCTCACAACAAACCTATGATGGTGATACTTTTTTTTATCTTTGCTTTATGGTAAGGAAATGAAGCAAGTCAGAGAGAGGTAAAATACATTAACCAAGGTCATAGCTGCTCAATAGAATGGAGAGGGTGAGGGGCCAACTCTCAGCCTTTCCTTGATACCATTCCATAGGGTTTTATTATCTCAGTGAATGAGCATTTTTTAAAATGAAGCTGGGGAAAAAAGTAAGAAAGAAAAACAATACCATGAAAATCTTTCAAAGAAACCGAAAACCTAGGGACCAACAGATCTTACACTCATTTCTGGCCACCTCCCCACCGATCCCATAACATTTCTCAGCTTCTTTACTCACATGCATCCTTGTTCTACTTTGAAGTGACAGAAGTCACAGAAGTGACAGAAAGAACTCTGTTCTTATTTCCTCAGAGGTGATCCTCATCATAGGAAATATGCATTGATATTCAGACAAAAGGATCCTTTGCTCTGTCGAATCCCACAATGTGCACTACATTAAAAACGCAGAATAGAGTGTTTCGTGTGACCTACTGAATAATAACTACCACTGTGATCCAACTGTGTTACGACACATACTTTAGGTACTGATCAGGCCAATATTCTAATCACTTCAACTAGAAAGAAGGCATCCGCTTTGGGTGATGCTTTCAAACCATTACCTGGGTTGTCCAGTTGCAATTAACTCCTTGTACCATATGCAAAAAGGGTATAATGCACAGCATTAAATCAAAACTGATTGAAAAACAGGGGTGTAAGTAAATGAGATGAAGCGTGGGGCCAATGGGACTTAATCTTCCCTTTCTGGCCTTCTAAGAAGATTACCATCATTCACATCAGCAATAGTATTCCATGAACTACATATCCCTTTGTCACTTAACATCCACATGGGAATATTTTTATGTTGTCTGCAAAATACAATCAATTTAGCTATCTGTTCTTACATTAACCATAAATACATGACTACTTTAACATCAAGTGAAGGGAAATCACTTCTCAGCTGGGGAGTGGATTTCAAGTTTTGAAAGAAAACACAAAGATCAGCCAAAAAGGTAAAGATGCCCAGATGGTTAGCTCACTCTTTTAGGTTAATTACATCAGAACAGTAAACATTCCTTTAACATTTCTTTTTTCCCAGAGATAAGAAGACTGCCACAGGTGAGTAATCTCCAAACTCAACAAACTGGCTCAGTGGATAGTTTTGTTTCATTGAAGAAAGCAATTAGCTTTTAGTGTGCTGGAAAGTGGGAAGCAATTTCACAGATTAGTAGAGCTGTGGGCTCTGTCAGCTGGTGATGTCGGTGCATGGCTAGACCCACTTCCCACATTCTTTCTGGGCCAGCATAATCAGCAAATGATAACACGACACACAGGGCAGCTGCTTCCACTGACAGGCTCTTAACTGACAGAATGCATTATCTGGAAAACCTGACGACAGCAGCTACATTGAAAGGCAATAATGTAAACCACTATATTGTTTTTCATAAGCAATAGGAAGGGTGTGACACAGTATTCACAGCAGGAAAGACAAAGTTTTAAGGACTTCAACCATCATCATTATTGTAGACATGTTAACTCTACCAGGCTTGTGAGAAGGAATGAGGGCACATAATAACAGAAACCAGAGGGGGCGCCTGGGTGGCTCAGCGGGTTAAAGCCTCTGCCTTCGGCTGGGGTCATGATCTCATGATCCCAGCGTCCTGGGATCGACCCTGCATCGCATCGGGCTCTCTGCTCACCGGGGAGCCTGCTTCCCCTTCTCTCTCTGCCTGCCTCTCTGCCTATTTGTGATCTCTGTCTGTCAAATAAATGAATAAAATCTTAAAAAAAAAAAAAATAACAGAAACCGGAGAAGCTTATCCTTCCCAATTGGGAAGAAACGCTGGGTGCCACTTCATATGCTGTTTGTTATTCAGTTTTTAAATGAGAAGAAATAATCATAGCAGTAGAAAACAAATGGTCTAGAACCCTCATTTGTCTTCCATACACGTTTTAATTAGGTGGCAGCTTAAAACAAAATTCAAAAAGCCTATAAGCCAATTTTTAAAAATTAGGAGATATTACCTAAAAATTCAGAGTCCCAACTTTTCTTGAAACTCAGGAAATCTGGTCCCTCTGGATCATTATGTGCTCATGCAGCAGCTGGCTAGAGAGGAGTAATGCCTGCTCCCCAGTTCACCACAGTCTGCGCTACTCCCTACTGCTTTTTAATACCAGGGATGAATGCTGGTTGTACTTTAACACTACACTTGACCATCACTGCACTATTATTTCCTAATAGCAGAGAAATACTTCTCTGTACCCAATATTTCTCTGTACAAAGTGGGAAAACAGAAGAGTAGCCAAGAGAGCCAAGTAATTTTTTTTTTTCACTCCTGACCTGCTATGCTCATATTTATGACTAGTCTGGCCTCTATAGGTGCTTGAGTTTGTGACACCTGCTAGAGTTGGTAAGAAAACATGAGAACAGGCTTTCAAAGTCATACAGACTTGGAAACAATCCCTGGTTCTGCCACTTAATATTGTTTGGCCTTGAATAAATCATTTTACCTCTTTATAAATCTGTTTTTTCATGAGTAAAATGGAAACAATTATGGCAAGAATATCTACCCTTTATGTCAACTATAAAGATTAACTATATGTATATATGTATGCATATATGTATGTGTGTGTGTGTGTGTGTGTGTGTGTACACACACACACACAGGTGACAACATAAGAAATGACAGAGAAAGAAAACTGAGGTAATTCGGGAAAAATTGGGCTTGACTTAAAAGATACAATAAAATTAGATTAGCAGAGAAGAGCAATTTATTTGGATGAACTACAGAGGCTTAGTAATCTAGTTTTTCTCCCAAATATCCAGGGGCTTTATAAGGATTTATATAATCAAGATTTGTTTTGGACCTTGCCACTATGGTATAAACGTGATCTGATATAAAGCATTCTCACTGGCCCACATGGACCACTGACAAATTACAGTCACTGAAGCATTGAATTTTTTTCCAAAGGAATCATTTCAGTAAGTCCTAATAACATGTGTGCTGGAAAAGGATCATTAAAATGTTAGATAAAAATCACTTCTATTTCTAGTGGCTACTAGCTACGTGACTGAGCAGTTTACTTCTCTGAATCTGTGCTTTCATCTGTAAAATGGGTATAATGCTTCTTAAGGGGTGTGGTGAGGCTTAGCAAATGTCTGTAAAGCACTTAAAGTTCTTAGCACATAAAAGGAGTGGGACACATTTACCTTTATTCTAATGATTCATTTGAAAAGAATCCGACTCAGATTTAAAAGGGAAAAAAAATGAGATTGGTTTTATTTTTAAATGAAAACGAGTAATTTCAAACATTGATGAAATTGCATTACAATGATCTAAATGTGCATATTTTTAAAAGCATCTCTTTGCAGGGTGAATTAGAATAATAGAAAAAGAAGGAAGTTGCCACATCATCTATTTCATTTTTGTTGAATTATGGAACAACTTTCACAGGATTAGAAAATGAGCAGCTTAGAATGATCAACATATTGAAAAAACATCATATAGGAGATTTAGCTGTGATTCCTAAGACATATGGTTTGGTGTTAACATTTCCCATTCCTTCATGTATTATGGTGTACAGTGCTCTGCAAAACATTTCTGTGCCCAGGCAATTTTCCCATGATTCACTCAAGCAGGAATAATTCAAGTGAATGAGCATGTATTAAGTATCTGTTGTATACAAGGTACTACATCAGAATAAAAACAAGAAATGATCTTTTTTCCTCACGCTACCAAACCCTCTAGTACAATGTTTCTCAAAGTATAATCCTGGGACCCTCTGCAGCAGAATCACCAGGAGAATGTTTTACAAATGTGTATGTTTTGCCTCTTTTCACAGACTCAGGAATTCAAAATTCTGCGATCTAGACCTGGCAACCTGCTTTTTAACACACCTGGTGATGTGCACGATCCTTGAGGCCAAAAAATCAATTATCTATGGATACCAACTGAGTGAAAGAGCTAAACTCCATTCCATTAGCAAGTGGTGCACTGGTGAATTATTTAACTGCACACTAGAACTTTAAAAGGATTAGAACTGATGCCAACCTTAAGTCATTCATCCAACCACCTCCTTTAAACCAAGCCAAATCTCTTCACCCCTCTAAAATGACTGACTACTTACCTGCTATCATACTTCAGTGACTGGACCAGTCACTTAAAAAAGAAAAAAAAAATGCCTGATTTTCTTTCTACTAAACAGACTAAACATGATATATGTATATGCAGGTGGGCTACTTAGTGTTGACACAGGCAACTTCGTTTAAATACAGAATGAGTTTTTTTTCTAATTTCACAGTTCATAATGAGAAATGTTTTGACATGATGATAAACTAATATTGCATTTAATATCAACAATCCTGGAAAGGTTCCTCGGGGCTACATGTTTGGTCTTCAGGAGGACTAACAAACCCCTAAAATTTTATACAGAACATGGGTATTTATGTTCTTTGGTAGGACATCCATGGCTATTAGACTCTCAAGGAGGTCTATGCATCAAAAAGCAGGTGCAAACCACAACAAAATGAAAATTGGGAAAGCAATATGCAGAAAAGTCATTCCAGAGATATTGCCAGTATAGACGGAGAGACCCTCTGGAGGTATGAGGGTCTGGACCAGTTTCCTTATATTCTTCCAAGAAGGAAAAATGCCTCATCTATCACTTGAAAAAATCCAAGCAAACCAATTTCCACCAAAGCATTGCTGATAGCTGATGGCTTAACATGTTACCTGTCTCATGGCTTGAAGTCCCTTTCACTGAATGCAGACACAACTCTTCTTACTGCTAGCTGATCAGAATTATCCCATATGATGAAACAATTTGCCATCCCTGATTTAATTCAATCTCTCTCACTTTAGGGATGAGAAGTTTTAGGTTCAGAGAAGTAATACAACTTGCCTGAGGCCAAATCATAAGCTGGTGTCAGAGCTAGGCCTAGAACTAACTAAATTACATCTGCCACAGACAAACTGACAAACACTGAGACTGCATTCCCTCACCTCTTCTGAACCCAGCCTCACCTCTTCCCTTATCATTCTATACAGAGTGTTCTCTGTCATCTCTGTTTTCCAGCAATTCCCACTGCAAATTTCTCATCTCTTTGTTTTAAGGAAACAGTGGGTTATATCTATGGAATATAACATAAAATTAATTAGTAACTGGAAGAGAAACATGTTTGCAAAATTGGAAGTAAAAAATGAGACCTCTGGTTTCACTATTTTTTTTTTTTTTAAAGATTTTATTTATTTATTTGACAGAGAGAGATCACAAGCAGGCAGAGAGGCAGGCAGAGAGAGAGGAGGAAGCAGGCTCCCTGCTGAGCAGAGAGCCCGATGCGGGGCTCGATCCCAGGACCCTGAGATCATGACCTGAGCCGAAGGCAGCGGCTTAACCCACTGAGCCACCCAGGCGCCCCTCACTATTTTGTTTTAATAAAACACACACACACACACACACACACACACAGGCTTGCACAAGGACTACATTCCCTGAGATACTGACTAGCTGAACTTGTATATTTCATACTGTATTTCCCAGTTTCCCCCACTACTATCATTTTAGTCATCTTACAACCTCGTCCATTTGTTGTTCTATAAAAGCCAGATCTATGGAGTCTCTCCTAAGCCCATTTCCTTCTTTTCTCTTTTCCATTTCTCCTTCTTTCTCTCTCTCACTTTTTCTTTGATATCTAGATATTAAGTTATTTGTGAACATATCTTAGATCCCTATAAAGGATGTATGTTCCCCAAGGGCAGTATATATCCCTGTTTGCCTTATGCACCTTTGTATTATTTACTTTAGTTCTCTTCAATTATTGCCTTAGAAAAGGTCTGTCTACATGCCATCCCTGCTGTCCCTACTCCAACCTTTTCCTTCTTTTCTTGGGGAATACCTTTTCAACACAAAAATATGGCTATCTTGCCAATCACCAATCCCTGTACCCTGCCACAAGCCAAAGACAGACACCGTGTGTGTCTCAGATCTGGCCAACCACAGCCTGCCATCACCACTATGACACATGACTGGTTAAAGGGAGGTATATATATATATATATATATATGTGACCCAAACTGGACCAGAGTCCTTCACAAGACTGTTTAAGTTTGGCTGTCAAATCTTGGCTCTATATCTCGGGTCACTCAAATAAAATAGTGTTAGTTCACTGCCTGTGGCTTCCTTTGTTCAAGGAGAAACATCCTATAGCTAAAGAAAATGATACAAATTGCAGAGGGACAAAGAAGCCATAGGGAACCCAGCTTTCTTCTCTTCTCTTTGCATTCTGTAAGTTACACCAGTATCTTTACAATAAATTTTATCTTTGGCTTAAGTCGGCTCAAGTTGGATTTTTGACTTTCAACCAAAAGTTCCTGACAAATACATTCATTACACTCATAATGCCTTGCCCTAAGTAAATGCTTAATAAAGATTTACTGAGGGGTTTTTATTCCAGGTCAGTCTATTCTATTGGTCTTATCTCTGCTTTCTCAGACTGTACCTTTTTTCCTGCCCAACACCTGTCTTCTCTTCTGTTTTCTCCTTTGGAGAAGCTCTTTAAGTGCCACCTGCTATAGACATTCTCATGCGAGATGTCAGAGCAGGCAGTATGCAGCAGAATACCCAATCCTGAAAAGACATTTCAGGAAAAAAGCAGTATTATTCTTGTCCACTGATGTCAAAAAACAAAAGCTGAGAAAAGGGCAGGTGAAGACACTGTGTTCAGCTTAAGAACATCCAAAACAAGTATGTAGGAAATAGCATCTGCTCTGCTTACTGGCCCCATCTCTTTTTCCGGAACTTAACTGTTGCTGATTCAGCATTCCACTATGTCCATGTCACTGGTGCATTCTTCCCAACTCCAAAAAAAGTGCCTTGGAGATTATCTCACTTTGGAAAATAATCACCTTTTGGCTTTCATTGTCTGGACTTGTTATTTCCCATGCTGTATCCCAACAATGGACTCTAAGGATTGAAAACAATATTGCTCATTATTCATAGTGTACATAAAGAAGAATGGCTTGCTTTGAAATTTTGAGATAAGGTAGTCCTTGCAAAATACCTATTTGATTTAAGTCATTCACTCAGGCAAACATGGTTCCTGGAACACCCCGCTGAATGATACAAGAATTAAAGGTCTTGTGATGGATGAGGGAGCAAGATCTAATTGGTGCTTTAATAACTGTATTCTGACTTGGTAATCCACCTAGATTTATCAACAGAAAATGCCCCTGTCTAAATAAAATTACCGAGTTATGGTGTAAAAACAATGACAAACGCCTTGTAATTGGCTGTTACACAAGTGCTGGCATTGGGAAGACAAGCACAATACTGGTATGCAGAATTGTTTTCAAGATGCTGAGTAACAGAAAAGCAGGAGCAACAGGTGGCTGACCACCATTTTCTCTATTTCACATGGTCTTGAGTCAGAATGGGTAGCAATGCATGAGGGAATTGTACCTGCAGTACAGAGCACTGGAAGCTATTGTCACCTAACTTGGTATCCTTCCACAAGGTCTAAGAAAGAAAAAAGGACCTACTAAATGTATAAATGGAGTAAGCACATCCTCAATGTTGCCATATATCAAGGGAAAGGGTTGGGAACATCCCATTTGGGGGTATATATTCATTTGTGTAACCTACTTTTCTGACTTAGCATTACACTATGAGTATCTTCCATGTGATTATTCTTTTTAAACATGTCTTCATTTGGGGCGCCTGGGTGGCTCAGTGGGTTAAGCCGCTGCCTTCGGCTCAGGTCATGATCTCAGGGTCCTGGGATCGAGTCCCATATCGGGCTCTCTGCTCAGCAGGAAGCCTGCTTCCCTCTCTCTCTCTGCCTGCCTCTCCGTCTACTTGTGATCTCTCTCTGTCAAATAAATAAATAAAATCTTAAAAAAAAAATTTAAAAACATGTCTTCATTTTATTTTTTTTTTAAGATTTTATTTATTTATTTGATAGACAGAGATCACAATGAGGCAGAGAGGCAGGCAGAGAGAGAGAGAGAGAGGAGGAAGCAGGCTCCCTGCTAAGCAGAGAGCCCGATGCAGGGCTTGATCCCAGGACCCTGGGATCATGACCTGAGCCAAAGGCAGAGGCTTTAACCCACTGAGCCATCCAGGCGCCCCCATGTCTTCATTTTAAATGGTAACATACCATTCTACAGAATACCCATAATCTCATTAATAAATTCCCTATTGTTGGGTATTAGCTTGATTTCTTTCCTCCCCTCATTATATAAGTTCCTTTATCATTCATTCAGTAGACAAAGTTGATGGGTGAATTTTACTTGTGATATTGAATAGTGCCACTCACTTCCCCAACCAGACATCCAAATCAAATACATAGGACTGTACTATTTAAAGACAGAACTGAAATGGACCTAAGCCAAGCAATAAGAATAAATAGCACTTGCTGAAATTTTTTAGTACAGCCTGTTGTATTTTTCACGGAAATAGGGAGAACATAAATACTTCCATTTGTGGATCTGTTTGAAATTTTAAAAATGTGGATGTTCTAACTTTCAAGCTGCCTGTGTAAGTGGGAAGATTAGTACATGGCATACCACTCAGATTCCCAAATCAACATACAATCAAACAGAAACAGTTAGATGGAAATCAACAGCTCAGAGAGCTTGGTTCTGGCTTCTCTTACACAAACACTAGACCACAGTTCTGATGATTATCTGCTCAGCAAAGTTAATGGCACTTTCAGGTTTTACATAGCCAGACAATTTGTTTCTAGTCTCATATACCCTGTTTTGTCACTCAGAAAGCAGAGATTTTAATGACTTTTTAAGAGTCAGACAATGATGAGTAGACGAGGGACACTGACTAAAATTCTACCAGGGGACCCATTCCAGGTTTTAGATTGACGTTTCACCACATATATAGACAAATGTCTTCCTGCCCAGGGTTTTTATGGCTAATCCAACATCTTGGGGCACACATGCCTTTAAGGACAAAGGAGGTAAGATTATCCAAACCTTATTCAAGTTTTGTCCACTTATTTTAGGAGGCTCCAGGCATCCTTCAACAAAGTCTCTCTCAGTTACTTCTTTGGGATCCCCAGAGTTGACTCGGGGGTCCAGAATGAGTCTATTAATAATTTTCTTCTTTATCACTTGTACAACCAATATCCATGCTAGGTATGGTAGCTCTGGATGGCCCCAAAGTGGGAGTTTGTGAGAGCAGCTCTAATGTCTGTGCAAGGACAGAGACAGGAGAGCAGCTTTAATGTCTGTGCAAGGACAGAGAGAGACAGGAGGCTGTCTCTCCATTTCTCTGCCACACTCTCCCACTTAAGTCTTTGAAAACAAATCCCTTTGGCTCTGGCTCACACTCTTACTCCACTGACATGCAAACCTAGTCCAAGTAGTCAGGGGGACTACTTATGATATGCCATTCTACCTTGTTCTAAATCCTAGTCACATACAAACACTTCTTCCTACTCTTTTATACACAGCAACCTCCCTTATAAGTCAACTCATGCAAGCAGATGCCTGACTGATTCTCAGACCAACAGATTCATACACACCTTAACTATAAAAAGTTTGGGCTCAGAAGGACACTCTCTTAATACACATCATCTCCTTGCAGGGAGAAGTGGAGCTTAAGAGAATCATTTGATTTCACATTAAGATGAAATGCTTTAACTGATTTTGAAAATCTAAGTCAGGAAACACCCATATTAAATCATTTGGAGTTAAGGATTAAAAAAACAAAAAAATCTTCCCGTATATTTTGAATGAGATTTTCCAACTAAAAACAAGTAACCAAGACATGCCTATACTTGCCCTTGTGGCCTGCCAAACGACAGCTGGGGAATGGTCTGAGAAACTGGAATACAAAGCAGAGCTTAAAACCACTAAGGTAGAGAAGGGGCAGAGAGAAGCTTGAGATGCTGAATGAAAGAGATCTCATCCCCTCTGCCCAAATCCCTTCCATCGGTTTTTAGATGACTTACATCAAGCATGAATTTCACATTCACAGGTAAATCCAAACCACTGTCATGAGTGAAGGCTCCTTGAGGGTTATCAGTGAGCACAGGAAAGCTGTTTTCACTCCAGTCTGTCTCCTTTGATAGGGTCCCTAAGAATACTGCCTTCTAGGATACATTAATATTTCATATTATCATATTATTACTATCAGTATGTGTGTATATACATGCATACATACATACACATGAGGATGTGCTTACTGCAGTATGTGTGTCTGTATACACATACTGGAGTAAGCACATCCTCAATGCTGCCATGTATATATACATACACACATACTGATAGTAATAATATGATATTTATTTAATATGATATACATATAAATATGATTATATGCATACACACACACACACACACATTCATTCTAGGATGCTATAAGCAAGGCATTTTCTCTTTGTATGTTAACCAGTCTTCACGTGGAGGCACTGCCCATATATACACAACTATGTATGATGCATTGGGCTCTTTAAGTGCAATCCCTTCCCAAAATGGGAATTAAGGGCATGTTCCTCCCTAAGAACACCTAAGTATGGATTCAGCTCTCAGTCACCATAGGGAAACTACAGCTGCCCTGTTTTAACCATGGTATCTGGAAGAGGAATATATGCACCCATTTTAGGAAGTCACATTGGAACCATCTTCCATTCCTCCTATCCTCTTATCTCCCAGATCCCATCAGTCATCAAGGCTTATCAATGCCACCTCCTAAATATCACCATAACCTACCTCTTTTCTTTCGGTCCACATTGCCATATCCCTTAGCTCAAGCTATCGTATCTTTCACTAAATGACTGCAGCAGCCTCTTAAGCAATCATGTTCTTTCCAGCCCATCCTCCACTCTGTAGCCAGATAATAAAGAACAAATCTGGCCAAGATATAGTTCAGCTTAAAACCCTTCAGAGGATCCTCAATGCTTACAGGATGGAATCTGTGCTCCTCAGAATAGCACAGCTGATTACCACCTGGCCTTTGCCCTCTACCAGCTATGATCATAGCTCTGGTCACTTCCACTTCTCCTTGCTCACTCCAGCCAGATCAGGTACTATAATTCCCAGAAACTCCATGTTTTCTTCCATCACCAAGGCTGTGCATACACAGTACCCTCTGACTGGAATGCCTTTATCACCTGTTTCACCTCTCTTAGTCCTATTTATCACTCCATATGGACACAGGCCAGTCCCCAACTGTTTTCCTGCTTGACTACTCTAGGATGGGCACATATGAAGATAACATTAAATAGGCTATGTTTTAGTTGTGTGTTTACATGTATATGTATGCTGAGAAAGGAATGGGTTTTATTTATTTATCTCCAGAGCCTAGGTCAGGGCCTGGGAGGTTATACCAGACAGTTGGCCTGCCATAACAGAATACTGTAGACCAGCTGGCTTAAGCATTAGAAATTTACTTCACAGAGTTCTGGAGGCTGGCAAGTCTAAGATAAAGGTACCCACAAGGTAGGCTTCATTCTGAGGCTGTCTCTCTTGACTGACTTAAAGGCAGCTGCCATTCCCTGCATGTACACGTGACTTCTACATATATGCTCAGGGAGAGAAAGAGATCAAGCTCCTCGGTGTCCCCACCTCATGTCCTCATCTACCTCTAATTATCTCCCTAAGAACTCACCTCCAAACACCATCAAACTGGGAATTTGGGGTTCAACATAGGAACTGGGGGGGACACATTTAGTCCATAAGAGAGATGTAATGGAAGATTAATTTATTTTTTTTTGAGAGAGAGAGAGCAACACACTCACATGTGTAGGAAGGGCAGAGGGAGAGTATCCTAAAGCAGACTCCCCTCTAAGTGCAAGGCCCACTGTGGGGCTCAATCCCACAACCCATGAGATCATGACATGAGCCAAAACTAAGAGCTGGACACCTTACTAACTGAGCCACCCAGATTCCCCTTGAACCAGTAATACCTTTAATAAAAATACCTCCTTTTTGTACTACCATAGGTGAGCATCAACTAATCTTCATAGCATTCTCCTTGGGAGACTGTGTCTCAGAATGATGCTGTAACTTATCCAGGTTTGGGGAGAGTCCAGAATAGACATGGCTGACTTTTGGGCTACTGATTTCTGTTTTTTTATCTTCCAACTCGAGCATAACTCAATTTACCGGAACAGTGAACCTCAATAAGGAAGAATGCTTGCCTACCCCTGTATTTCTCTTCTCAACATTTGGGTTAAGGAAAAAGCTAACTATTTTGGAGATGTACAGCCTAAGTTTGTGTTTTGCTATTGCTTCCTACTGATCATACAACACTGAGGAAGTTATATGGTGTCCCTAAATCTTTTCCTCATCTACATAACAGAAGAAGTAATAGCACCTCCGTTATAGAGTCTGTTGAGAGGATTAAAAGATCAAGTGTGTAAAAGATGGCATAGAGTATGTGGCTAGTACCTAAGTGATATTTATTATTACTATTATTAAAATTCCACCTACTTTCATTACAAAAGCATCTATATAATTAGAAACTGTCTAAAAAGAGCTTTAATTTCTTTTCACTCAGCACCCAATTGTTCTGTATCACAAAAGTTTCCTTTAGGTCTGAGGTGTGAAACAACTGGGATATTTATTTGAATATCATGAACTTAACAGATTCCAGTCAAAACACTGCTTTTCAGCATCATTTGTAATACCTACTGTAAAAATTTTTATAGCTAACAGTAGTAATTTTACATTTCACAAAACATTTCAAAATATATTTTCAAGTTTAATCCTCTTAATTACCATGAGAAATGGGGTGGTCTAGGATAATTGGCCCCATTTTCAGAGAAGTACTAGCCCCAAATCAAATAGTAAAGAGTTTATCCATGGATTAGGATTCTTTCCATTATTCCTCAAAGCTTGCTTGGGGTATGTTTCTACCGACATGTTTTCTGTTACAAGTGGCAGAAAATGCAACCCCAACTGTGTTAAATAACAAGGGAATTTACTGGCTCAGAGAGTTGCTAAGACCAAAGGAACTCTGGGTGTGGCTCAAACAAAGCCACCAAGTCCAAGTTCCTCCCCAGCCCTTGGCTCCCCTCCATTCCACAATAACTTCACCCTCAGAATGCATTTATGGTATTATGGTTGCCAACAGCTCAGACCAACCAACACTCAGATTTAAGATTAGCTTAAACAGAATGGGTGCTTTTGACCCTCAGCAGTGTGTTTCAATATAACTAGTTCATATGTCTAACCAGTTATTGTGGTCACAGGGATACAATGTGCTGACTGGCTAGATGTAAATCACAAACCCACGTTTGTTGCTAGTGGAAAAGTGTTGCTAGTGAAAAAAGGACTTCAACCTAAAACACATGGACAAAGCTTTGGAGAGGGAGTGATATCCCAGAAGAAAATTGGTGTGTCAGTAAAATCCACGAATGTCCACCGCCCTGTGATAAATAAAACCTTCCAGATTTAAAATGACTGTCTTTTATACTGAAGTCCATGTACCAGCAAGATTCTGATATTTATGCTGAATTAGGCAAAACTCATATATTAAGCGTATACTTTAACGTAAGGCCTAGGGATTCAATGATGTAGAAGACATTTTCTCTGCCCAAATTAAACCTATAAAGTGAAGATTTGGCTTAGATAATTTCCTGTCTTCACACTACTACTGGTTCCAGATTTCCCACTGCAAAAATAACATGAAATACTTTGCAGGGATACATAGGCCGTATACTCCTAGTGCACACTGCAGGATAGAAATGTCATCAGTTTCTATGACAACCTATTTGGGTTCTGAGGGTATGTAGCATTATTCATACTATCAAATAGTAGATAGACTATTTTATAATACTCTATAACATTGACCCCACAGAGAGGAAAATATGGAAGAAATAACTAGAGGGACATTGAAGAAATGACAGTTTAAAATACCTACACTAACACCGTGAAAGTTTGGAAGCAGAGAAAAGTTTTTCTAAATGCTGACTTCTGTAACTTTCAACCATATGGATGGCTTCTAAATACCCCAAAAACTCATATAGTTACAAAATGTTTCTCTTTTTTTTTTTTTTTAAGATTTTATTTATTTATTTGACAGAGAGAGATCACAAGTAGACAGAAAGGCAGGCAGAGAGAGAGAGAGAGAGAGGGAAGCAGGCTCCCTGCTGAGCAGAGAGCCCCATGCGGGACTCGATCCCAGGACCCTGAGATCATGACCTGAGCCGAAGGCAGCGGCTTAACCCACTGAGCCACCCAGGCGCCCCCTTTTTTTTTTTTTTTAAGATTTTACCTAACACTGTGCCTGATTCTCAAAGAACAGTTGTTGAAATGAGTGGTAGATTACACAGCTGTCCTAAGAACTATGTCAAAGATTCAGTCATGAAAGCTGTTTACAAATATAAATATGGTATACTTTTGTGTAAAAACTCTTCTATGCTCATAAAGTGAAATAGAATCCAATGAGGCACAACCAATGTAAAAACTTAAAGTCACATGTGAAACTAAACTTAGGAATCTGGTTAAATTTTTTCATCTTACAAAAGGTGACACTGAAGACTAGAGAGTTCTAGAAATCAACACAACTTAATAATGGGAGAGATGGAACAGACCATAGACCTCCAGTTCGTTGAACTCTTTGGTAGTATTAAGCACATTTATGCCCCCGTCATTGGGAATATAAGGATGGATAAGAGAAGTAAGGATCTCATCCTCATAAAGCGTATGTTCTGGGAGAGAAGACAGAGAATAAACATGTAAAAAAGGAATCCCCCCCCCCCTCCCAAAAAAAGAAAGACAGACAGACAGACACACACACACACAAATAGAGCCTGACGCTATACAAAGCAGACAAGGAAGGTCTCTCCCAAGAGGGTGCATTTGACCTGAAGTTCAAGTGTCAGCCATGTGAAGATCTAGGGTGCAATAAAATAGGAAGACTGGAGCAATGGAATCAAAGAAAGAAAATGAGGCCAGTGGGAGTGTAAGAAGAACAAAGATAATTGTGTATGATGAGGCTAGAGCCATAGACAGGGGCTGTGGCACTTAGGGCTGGGAAGGCCAGGGTAAGCAGCATGGATTTATTCTAGGTGCAGTGGGAAGCTCTGAGACGGAGTAATGTGACTTGTGTATCTCTACCTCATAGGTTGTTTATTCACTGAAGTATAGATCTTGCTTTATTCTGACATCACTGTTGAACTAGTTAATGAACCAGGGTGAAGAACTTGTATTAATAGAGCAAATGAGCCAAGGATTCAAATAGGAAGGTTTTGTGTCTACACACAAATATGCTTGTGTGAAAATCAATTGTGAGAACAATTTGATGGGAGCCTAGGTGCTTAAACTACACACTGTGGTTAGGCCTTGCAAATTCCATCAGGTTATGGTATCCAAAAAAACTGTTCTGATGAGGATGTTCTCTGCCAGGGATGTGCAGAGCCAGTGATTGTTTACAAAGATTATTCAAATACCAGCCCTTCTGCTCTTGGCTTTATGTTTTATCCTAGCTAGTCAATGTGCAGAAGAAAAATGGTGAGAAAAAGCTGCTGAGATCTTAACAATGGCCCTAAACATATCTGGTCACTCAAGGCTCTAAATTTCCACTTTATATTAAACATGAATTCGTGAGTTTAAGTGATGAATTTCTAAATATATCCAAAGTGAAACTATTATCTGTCTTATCTTTTCTAATATTTTCAACCCAAAATTTGGTGGTGGAATGGGGGAAGAACATTAGCAGAAGTAGGATGAAAAGTTTAGAGACTCTGATAACCCTACAACATGCCATTTTCCCAACTGCTTTCCTTTGCCCCACCTTTTCCTATAAAGGCATGAACTTTACAGTGAAATGCCTATGCATTCCTTTCCTAGGCTTTGCCAAGGGATCCAAGTCCTAGCATTAAACATCAACCAAAAACACTGTTCTTACGACTTGCTTGAGATGGTCAAATAGTGATTACTGATAAGGAGTGGCTGGTCAGTTGGAAGTGGATCAGGAATAGGATTTCAGCCTCCAAATCCCAGACAATATCAAGTTTGAGAATGACCAATGAGTTACCCTGCCATATAGTTACATAGGGAGGACATAGGTGGCAGGTAAAGGAAAGCTCCTGGGAGAATTCTGTGTCAACTGGCACATCACGAGTTTAGCTGGAATTTCCCCTGCCTCACCCTGCTGCCTTCTTCTGTTTCTCATAGCTTTCACCCTCCATCACCATCAAACCTTTCTTGGCCCTCTACTGGTTGCTACTGAATGGGTGGTGTTGGCCCGGTTTTGTGAAACAGGTGCCTGCTTGATTATTTGCACCAATGTGATGTATGTGTTATCACGGAACGAGATGAACCATAACTAGGGCATCTGGGCCACAGGATAATAAGGAGGGGGAAGAAAATCTTGCCTTTTGACAGCTAGGGGAGAAAACTGTCACTTATAAGTGTAAATTCTTAGAACAGATCATTGAGGTAAGGCCTTCAAAAGATGCCCTACCATGGAGGTGATTTTTAAATCCTTTCCTTAGTTCAACTCATTAATAACTATATGACCTTTAAGGACTCCCCCTCCCCTTATTTTCATATTGTAACAAACTAATGTCCTTCAGTGACAACAGATTTGAGACAAAGTGAGGAACTAACCAACTGTGCCTCGTGATGGGAAAACATCAAGCACTGCCTGTGAGCCACAGCTCAGGGCTAGAACCTTTGTCCGAACTAAAACGCTCTGTGTTTAGTGCAAGTTTGTTTTATTAAGCTGAAATAGCTTTGAGAATGCTCAGGGTGCTTACTAGTTGTCAAGTAATTCTCACTGTAGTCAGGCACAAGGACTAGGATAGTCACATTGTTTGCTAATGCAAAAAAAATGCTTTTTTTGCAGGGTACTTACAATGTACTTCACCAGAATGAAACAGGGGTCAACAATTTTCCTACATGTTAGCAAATCTGCCCTGTAAACAGAATCAAGATCAGCTTTGTTTTTTATCTACTCCCTTGAACACTAAAATTAACTATGACTGCCAATGGGGCTTAGTACCACCAATAGCTTCAGACAAGCTACAGGGGAGAGATAAGACTCACAGCCTGAGCAGAGAACCCTATTGTCTTGGGTCTTTCCAGGCATCCTACTGGAGAACCCCACTGCTGCCTTCTGCCATCCCAATCAATAGTGTGAAAAACAGCTGTTCGCCAACAAAAGCCCAAAGAAGCCCGTATCACCAGGGAAGCACCTTCCTGTGGATGAGACACTTGCTAGAATGTGTGGCCCTGGAGTTGCAAGTTCACAGCTACCTGGTGAGCTGTGAAAAGTAGAACCTAAGTTCCCACCTTAGTAGGATGAGGCTTCTCATGTGTTACACAGAAAGGAAACTAAGACAGGGGTCCAAAGAAGTCTTCAGGCACAACGAAGGCTTATTTTGTGGAAATAGTTACCGGCAGGCCACCATCTCTACTGAGGACAGAACAAGAGGAATGAGGTTCATGCTGTGACACCAGGGATTAAGGTATCTTGGAAAGTAATTTTCTAAACATCACAGGGTCCTAGGAAAGTCTTTTTAGCTCACAATATTCTCACTGGCCTGAATTCACCCCACTCTCCAGCAAATCGAGCTCTTTAGGAAACTATGCTTAAACTTTCTGTTGATTTTCCCCTAATTTCCAGAGCACATTTTACAGAGAAATATATTAAAATAAAATGAGTTTTATTTAAAATGGAATATTAATGTTCAGAGGCAATTATAGTAAGATGGTTTAAAGTTTGGCCTTTGGAATTAGAAAAGTTGTAGGTTCAAAGTTGTAGGTTTTATTATTTTATATCCATGATCTTGGGCAAATCACTTAAGCTCAGTTTCCCAATGAGGAAAATAATAATGTTTCCCAATGAGGAAAATAATAATGTGTAAAGGGCTTAAGAGAGCATCTGTTACATAAAGTACTTAATAAATATTAATTAAGTATTATTATTACTATTACTATTCACTTCTGAACTCTACTCATGATACAAAGAAAAATCTGGCTTAATTTGTTCCTGACCAAGAATCGAAGCCAAATGCCTGAATTCCCTGACAGTTCTCTGTGTCCTTATCAGTTCTGTATCTGCTGAAGTGCAGAGCAGTTCAGCCATGAGAGTCTTCCTCCAACCATGTAGATGGGATCCAGGGACCAGGAAGACACTGCTACCTTTTTCTCTAGCACAAGTTTCCCCACAAACATGATGAGGATCAAGCAAACCTGTCACCTCTTTACTACAGTGAGATTCTTATAATACTCCCAACATGCAATGATGGCCAAATTCATTGCTCTGGTTTCTCAGCAAAGACTAAGGCCCATTGGTTTTGCCCATTCCATTTTCATCTATAATTATACATTTCTGCTTTTCTCTTTTTATAGCATGCCCACATCTGCCATCTCAAATGTATTATGGTTTTAGTATCCTTGTGACACAGATAGGAAAAGGAGCTACTATGTACAGATTACATTTGAGGGATATTCCCCATTATCAGAATATTTACCAACCAGATCATACAAAACTCCAAACTGACAAAAGTGGAGTATTCATTGAATATGAAGGACAGTCAGCCACTGTGGAAAAAGAGTGTGGGAAAAGACAGAATATAGCTATTAAAATGATGATTATAATACTGATATTAATTGATAGTTTATTGAATGTTTATTACTATTGGTGAGGTGAGGATCTTCTCCCCATGCTGTTTTATGTTTCCGTATCAGTCCATAGGGAATAGCATTTTTTTTCCTGTTTCCAATGGATGACAGGTTGTTATAAAAAAAATTTCTAGGGGCGCCTGGTTGGCTCGGTGGGTTGAGCCACTGCCTTCGGCTCGGGTCATGATCTCAGGGTCCTGGGATCGAGTCCCGCATCGGGCTCTCTGCTCAGCGGAGGGCCTGCTTCCCTCTCTCTCTCTCTCTGCCTGCCTCTCTGTCTACTTGTGATCTCTCTCTGTCAAATAAATAAATAAAATCTTAAAAAAAAAATTTCTAAACATTTTTTCTATGTTCCTCTCTTTTCCCAGAAAGAAGTGTTATTAAATGAATCCAGTAGATCCTGCGACATTTTTCAGACCCTGTTTTTAAGTGCTGGATCTGAGTGCCAGATATTGAAGATTGGACTCTACTCTGCCTTTCCAGGGTATATCCCATGCATAAGACACCAGAGGGATGCACAAGGCCTGCCACCCAGCCCTAGCCCCTTGTTTCTCATACTATTTGAGCTCAGTGCACATGCACGTGGTAGAGTAAGTGACCCCAAATTTGCCCTACCATGTTAGGATCAGGTGGGATATTAGGAAGTCTTATTTATCTTCATTTCCAAAACTATCAGTTATGCTTTGGTACTACTTACCAGAGAGCCCTTCATTGGGAGATTGGGGCAGGAAAGACTAAGCAGTATGTGTGGTAGGTGGGCTGAATAATGATCTCCCAAAAATGTCTATACCCTAATCCCCAGAATCTGCGAATATGTTGTCTTACACAATATATTATTTTCCTAGGGCTACCATAAGAAATTACCACATACCAGTACCTTAAAACAAGGGAAATTTATTCTCTCAAAGTTGTGGATGTGAGAAGTACAAACTCAAGGTGTCAGAAGGCAATTTCTTCTCAGAGGAAGACTGCTCTATGCCTCTCTTAGCTTCTGGTGGTGGCTGACAATTCACTCCTTGTCCCTCATTGAGTTCTGGACATGTCACTCCAATCTCTGCTTCTGTAGTCATATGATTCTCCCTGTATGCCACTTCTGTCTCTGCATCTTTGCATGGCATTCTCTTCTGTGTGTCTGTGTCCAAATTTCTCTTGTTGTATAAGGATACCAGTCATCGGATTAGGGTCCACTCTCACCCAGGATGACTTCACTTTAACTTGATCAGAAAGACCCTATTTCCAAATAAAGTCATATTCACTGGTAGTAGGGATTAGGACTTCAATGTATCTTTTTAAGGGACACAATTTAAGGGACACAATTTAATCCACATTACATGTAAAAAAGACTGCAAATGTGATTAAGGATCCTGAGATGGGGAAATTATCCAGCATGATCCACATATTCCCAATGGAATCAGAAGGGTCCTTATAAAAGGGAAATGGGGGGTCAGAGGTCAAAAAGGAGAAAGCTATTTGACTATAAACAAGACTGCCGTGGTGCAGCCATAAGCCAAGGAATACTAGCAGCCCCAAAAGATAGAGGAGACAAGGAACAAGCTCTCTTGAGGGATTATCTCATGAATTCTTCTAAACAACGTTTTGCAACAGGTACCCTTATTATTCCTTAAAAAAGGTGAGAAAAATGAGGTCAAGAAATAATAAATAACTTGTAGCTAGCAAGTAATGGAGTCAGAATTTAAACTCATATCATTTTGACTCCCAGACTTATATTCCTCACTATCAGTAAGGCATACTCTTACTCTATTCATCTGTAGTCAAACAGGTGACTTCACTGGACACAGGACATAGAACTTGGTCTACAAATGCTGCAAAAGTGCCACACTTGTCATTTGTCCTTATACAAGAGAAGAAGCCATGTTTAACCCACCACCTAAGGGGAGGTAGTGAACCAAAGGCCAAGTAAACATCTTCTTGCCACAAATGCTATTGTGAGGTAATCAATCAGTCCAGTAAATCTTCTTTTGAAGCCAATGAGAAGTCAGTAGTGCCAGTATCCAAATGGCAGAAGAAGAATAACAGTCTTGGGCACTGCATGCGCCAACAGATTCTGGCTTATAAACCGAACTGACCTTTCCTTCCAAAAACCGAAGACGAGAAAATCATCCTCTCTTTTCCATTTCTTTGGACTATTCCTACTCTGGAAGGTTGTCCAGTATAGACTGTAGTAAGCTCCATGAGGGCATTATGTCTGATGCTCACTTCTGCTATCAGGGCCTAGCAAAGTCCCAAGGAAATAGGTGCTCCACAAATATTAGGTAAATGAAGGGAATACGAATCAGCTATGCTTGGATCCATAGATCAGTGTTAATGTGAGTAATTCACTTCACCACACCTAGCTTAATACCATATCTGTGAGGCACAGATTTAAAATCTGGGCAGCAATGACTTTGTCTTATGGAGTGTTATAGAAATCAGCAAGATCTTCTGTACCTAAGTTATCTCTAATAAGTATGCATGACTGAGTTAATGGAAGAAGGGATGGATAAATGGCTGGTAAAGGTAAGGTGGATACATTTTTGTTGCCCCAAAGTGATGATAATATTGCAAACATACATCTGTCTGCAAAGTGCCCAGGAAGTTCTGCATCCTCCCACTTGTCAATGTTGCTGGACTCCAATGGCCACAGCTTCCCCAGGGGCCAACAGTTAGGCCATATTTACATGGAAACAAATTAAAAGTATGATTGGAATGATTTTATCTCCTTTTCACACTGATTTGTGTGTCTGTATTTGTGCATTGTGTGTGTGTTTTTGTGTGTTTCCGCCGAATATAAGAAGAAGTATAATCCCACATCATGGAAAATTAAAAAGACAATGCAAGCTTGGAGTAGTTCTCCTCTGGAAGGGTGCTCATTTCCTTTATTTCTTACCAACATTCTGTTAAGAATTTCTTTGTAAACCTCCATTACAAAAATCAATGTATAATACAAGAGTTTAAGTGAACCCAGCTTTAGTAGGAGTGCGAGTATGACATAGAAGTCAGAGCAGCAGTCAGAGCCTGGGCTATCACTAAACACCTTAGTGAAGGACAAAGGCATTTTGCATCTTTGAATTTCAGCTCCTTTAGCTTTAAAAGGAGGGATTCACACTTGACCTTCACCTTGGCTTACAACATTCCATGATACAGCCTCTACCTACCTTTCTAAACTTTGGCCAACCACTCTTCCCTTAACTCACTCTGCCCCAATCACATGAACTTTTTCTCTGTTCTCACACACAAAGCTTTCTCACAGCTCATGGCATTTGTACTTCTTGTTTCATCTGCCTGGAAATGCTCTTCCCTCAAAGTTTCCTATCACTGGCTCCCTCTCCTCCACCAGGTCTCAGCTCAAAATGATTCCATACAGGGAGGTCTTTTCCAATTTAAAGGTGATATGTAATTACTATCACATGATCTTGGTTTCTTCCTTCCACAGTATATATGGATATATAATACCCTCTTGATATTTGTTTTTTACTCTTTGCCTCCTCTCTTTAGATTATAAGGTACACATAGGTAGGAACCACTATCTCTGTCTTGCCCATCACTGAATCCTAACACCTAAAACAGTGCCTGGCATACAGACGGCATTGAATGAATAATATCTAAGTTTCCCTCCATAAGTAATATTTTCTACTATGTTAAAATCCACTGCTATTGGGGTGCCCGGGCGGCTCAGTTGTTAAGAATCAGCCTTAAGCTCAGGTTATGATCCCAGGGTCCTGGGATGGAGCCCCGCACCAGGCTCCCTACTCAGCCGGAAGCCTGCTTCTCCCTCTCCCACTCCCCTTGCTTGTGTTCCCTCTCTCTCGCTGCCTCTCTCTCTCTCTCTCTCCGTTAAATAAATAAAATATTAAAAAAAAAATCCACTGCTACTCATTCCACATCTCCTCCCCCAAAGATCTGTGACCAATAGTAAGAGAAGATAAACACACTGATGTCTTATAGGAAGGTTCATGTGGTAGGCAGTTCCCCATAGCTGTGCTCTGGACAAGAGGTTCTGATACAAGTACTATGTTTGGAACTCTACCTGATCAGATGTTAGAGAGTCCCAGGTGGCCACTTCCTTCCTCCATCTCAGGCTGTGGATCTCTTCCTTATTTCCAACCAGTAAGGGTATCACACCTATGAGTCACACATGGTGAGCATCTCTCAAGGAGGCCTATCTACTGCTCTTCCTTCTTTACTGCAAGGCTCTTGTCCCATCCAGTAGGCTCCCATACCCACAGGAATTCTATCTTGATTTATCCAAACTCCCTCTGCTGTTTGAAACAGAACTGACTCTTATTATAAGTCAAGGGTGAAAGGGCATCATGTAGAGAAAAAAAGGGCATCATGCAGAGAAAACAATCAATATATTTAGAAAGTAAAAATATTTAAAGTGAAGAGACACCAAGATCATAGTTGTGTTTATTTTATGGCTATGACATTATGGATGGGGGATGTGGGACCATAAGTTAAAGGCAAAGTGAAACAAAGTATTTGAATTCAAATTGACAGATTCTCAGAGGAAAAATTCTAGCGCCCAGAATTCCTTCGTTCTTTTCTCTGCTATCAGAGGTACAATCAATCTGAGATCTTTTCTCATATGGAGATTTAGAAAATATAGGACTGCAGTATGCATTTGGCACTAGAAGAGGGGTAGAGGATGAGAAAATGAGATGAGTTTAAGAATATCATAATAATTGTTGCTATATTCATGACAAACTCATTTCTATGTATGAAATGCTGTTTGTTCATCTGCCTTATCAATCAGGCTCATGAAGATTACAATAAGTGCATTTCACGGACTAGACTGGCTATTAATAAAATATACTTCAACATTTCAATAAGATTTCAAGAATGAGGAAAATCTTCGTAAATTTTCATATATATTCAATTGATTGCACCTCAACAAATGCACTCGTAAATTGATATGGCAGCCCCCCAAATGGTAAAACATAAACACTTCGTTCACTGAAAGCTGCTTCGATTTAGAAATGATCAGAGAGAACAAATTATAAAACCCAGAGAAGCCTAATTACTGTCTCTGGCTCTCTCTGCTTCTCCCTCAGTCTCTCTGTCTCTCTCTCTACATGTATAATGTTCAGAATTTGCGGTAATATTAGATTCTTAAAATTCCGGGGGGAAAATTTTCCAGTTAATGGTGAGCTGCTTATAACTCAAGGAATGGAGGAAATAGCAGTGACTTAGATAT
Organism: Lutra lutra; assembly: GCF_902655055.1. Lineage (NCBI taxonomy): Eukaryota > Metazoa > Chordata > Mammalia > Carnivora > Mustelidae > Lutra > Lutra lutra. The sequence goes on along the minus strand of NC_062282.1, from coordinate 82,692,779 downwards.
AACTTGGGGGCACAACATAATTTCATGTGAATCATCTTATATGTTAGATAACTCTGATAAATCCGTACATGTAGGTCATGAATGTTCCTAAGGCTCAATATGCACAGTGATGGTATCACTTTAATCTTCAGATTCCCCCAAGCACCAGGCATCTCGTTTCACACATAGGAGTTTAGTCAACATTTGCTTCAAGAGAATACAAATCAGCGCCCTGTTCCTCTGTATTAGCAAAATTGCTGTCATTCCTCTCTGGTACCTACATACAGTGGAGGTGCACACTGGAGATTTTAATTCACTGGCACCAATTGAGAATATCATATTTTACTTTTATAGCAAAGGTCTTAAAAAGTTATGGTATGTAGGCATAAATTCAAGGAACTGCAGAAATAAAACAACAAAAACATGGTTGGGGACGCCTGGGTGGCTCAGTGGGTTAAGCCTCTGCCTTCGGCTCGGGTCATGATCCCGGGGTCCTGGGATCGAGCCCCGCATTGGGCTCTCTGCTCAGTGGGGAGCCTGCTTCCTCCTCTCTCTCTCTGCCTGCCTCTCTGCCTACTGTGATCTCTCTCTCTCTGTCTGTCAAATAAATAAATAAAATCTTTAAAAAAAAAAAGAATTAAAAAAAAAACATGGTTGTTTGGATTGCCAACCTTTCCTAAATCTTGAAGAAATAAAAATATTCTGATAAAGTAGTACAAATAAACAGTTAAGGTAGGTAAATCCATATAGGAGTCTCTTTCCAGGATGAGTTTACATAAATGTGTACATAGCTGTGCATGTGTAATATAGTCAAGAGTATTTATACCAGGAGCTTATTTGTATTAACTACTCCAAACTTTTTATGGAAGGAGGAATTTCACAACTAGTCAAGCTTCAAAATTTGTGAATAAACTTAAAAACAACTTGGGCATATAAGATAACTAGTATTTTTAGAGCTCATGCTGGAAGGACTTAATGAGGAATTAGCCATGAAGTAAAGCAATTCCCACTTTCTCTTAACAACCTGCCATATACTCTGGCTATGTATATTAGCACAAGTTTATAATCATGGCAGACTGAAATAAATCAGACTGGACAAAAACATAAGAAGATTGAGGAAAAGCAGGATTTAATAAAACTGTTAAAGTATGTATACTAATAACAGATGCAGGCAGCTCTCCTTTTTACTACATAATATGTTATCACCATTTCACTGTAAGTATGAAAAATAGTAGTAAACACATTACTGAATATTTTGTATTGTATTTAAAACTATAAATTGGCAAAATACTTACTAACTATTAGAAAATACAAAGTGAGCAAAATACACTTGATTGGCTTTGCTCTAGAATTTCCATTGTTTACAAGCACAAAGTCAGTAAGTTCACCAGACAGGCCACTGGATTTGGGTATGAAGAATGCAAAATGATCAAATCCATGGTTTCATAGTTCAGCTATTTTGATTACTTGTTCACCAAACCAGTCCAACTGCATGGTAATGTACTATTGCTAGGGGGAAGGTTGGGATTTAAAGCCTCATGGGACATGTATTATACAAAATGTACATTTTATTTTTTGGGGTCATTTCAAAGGGAATCTGAGACATATTCTTCTTACTGGCCTGGGGAATGGGTTCTTCTTCATGGACCATTTGCCTATGTCTCCATCATTTCCAAAATAATACAAGATAAATATTTCTATAAAGTAAATCCAACAATGTTAAAAAAAAACAAATAAATAATAAAGTACTATACTTGACTGGAAGATGTTATAAGTCAGTTTACATCCCAGATATTGGAAAGCAGGCTAACTTTTCATTCATGCAGGGACACTGATTAACATGAAACCTATCTTGAGTCTGTTTGAAGGAGACAAAGTGATGCTTGGATTTTTTTTTTTATTCGCAATAAATATTAGGTTTGCGCAGAAAGCCTAATCTGAAGTTCAGAAACGACCAAATATATTATTTAGATAAGTTACCTATAAACAATCTCAGAAAACTTCTGTGTTTATCTCTTTTTTTTTTTAAGATTTTTTTTTTTTTTTTTTTTTTGACAGAGAGAGATCACAAGCAGGCAGAGAGGCAGGCAGAGAGAGAGGAGGAAGCAGGCTCCCTGCTGAGCAGAGAGCCCGATGCGGGGCTCGATCCCAGGACCCTGAGATCATGACCTGAGCCGAAGGCAGCGGCTTAACCCACTGAGCCACTCAGGCGCCCCTGTGCTTATCTCTTTAAATTGAGTATCTGACCCTCCATTATCAACTACACAGGAAAAGTATCGGTTAAGTTTTAATTTAGTCTACAAACAACTTCCTATATCCTTCCCAAATCAAGATTCAAATATGTCATCTGAATTTAACTATCTAAACACAATCATCATTGGGATGTAAATCATTAGTTTTGGCCAAGGACCTCAGGTGATAGCTATCAGACACCAAAATGAAGTACCAAACAAAAATTGTGTGTTTCCAAAATGGGTGGCCCAGGTGGGCTTTATGAATCTAGGGTTCCTCACTTACATCAAAGGAATAAAGATGTTGAGAACTAAAAAAGAAAGAGAGGACTTTTACAGTAATTTATTGGATAAAATTACTGCCCTGTGGCTACCTTCTTTCCTTAAAGGTAAGGGAGAGGTGAATCCTTCAAGGAGACTACCTGGAGAACTTGATAAATCCCTAGAGTTTGAGAGGCAAAGTGGATTGGGGTATGACTTCCCATTTCCTCCTCCTGCTCCCTTTCCCTGTCCTTCCCCTCTCCCACACCCAAGTTCTAGAGCAGGGTAGACAAAATTCCTCTACAAAGAGTCAGACTGAAAATATTTTAAGCTTTACAATCCATGTAGTTTCTTCCATGTTGTAGTGCAAAAGCAACCACAAACTATACATAAGTGAATGGGTGTGGCTGTGTTCTAGTAAAACTTTATTTTAAAAACAGCAGACCAGAGTTGGACCATGGGCCACAGTTTACCAGCGTCTTAACTAGAGGTTGGCAGATGTCTTGGGCAGCAGAGCCAGGAGAGTGGCTCAGTGTGCCCCTCAGAGAGTGGCAGCAGTGTGGTCAACCTACTTGACAGCAGATCTTAGGCAAAGATATTTGGGGGTTTCCCACGGTCCAGATTAGGACCATACTGGGAAGACAAAGCCAGCCTGGAACAGTTTGAATTGGGCCCAAAAGGGCTACCTGGGAGGGCATTAGAACTCTAACAGGGAAACTATTGTGGAGAGAAGTGCCAGAATGGAAGGATGCAAGTAAGAGGGTGTGTATGCAAGTAGGAGGGTGTGAGTGAGGAATAAAGAACCCTACTAGAGGTTACCCTAAAGCCAGCCCAGCTGGGGTGGAGAGAGGACCTAGCAATTGCACTGAGACCTATTTGCCCTTAAAGTGTCCATAAGATTTTATTGCCTCAGAATACCTCGAGGAGGCCTCCCCATGAGCTTTCTGCTCAAGGCAGGGAAGACATTCCTTCAGTGGATACCTTTTAAAGGAAGCTTGGAAAACAAAAATAAACTGGCATTTTGATTACATTTCTCAAGTTACCTGGTTCAATGTAACAGATACAGAAACATCCCCTCCCCAATGGTTATACGTGAGAAAAGAAATTGATAACTGGAACAACTATCTGGGTTATCAACTCAGTTACATAACACTCCCATGATTGCACCAATTCTCCACTGGCTGCTTCAGTTTAAGTCAGCTTCTCCCATGTTAGCAAGCACCAACATCACCTGGAGGGCTTTTTAAGACACAGATTGTTGGGTCCTACTCCCAAAGATTCTGATTCACTAGGACTGGGGTGGGACCATAAAATGTGCATTTCTAATAGGTTCCCAGGTGATACTGATGCTTCTGGTCCAGGACTGCACTCTGAGAAAGTGGTTTTACCCAAGCCTAGTTTCCAATTGTGACTTGTCATCTCAGGTACAGGACCTTCCAACATTAGTTGGACACACTATAATCCTTTAGTTGTTCACAGGGATCATTAGTCACTTTGGTTCAGTTTTCAGAGAACAGCTATGGCCTCAAAATTATTCATTTGTTTTGCCAACACCATCTATCTCTTCTGGTATCATGGGCAACTTTTCTCAAGGAACCTGGATTTTTTGGCTTTGACTTTCCTTTATTCACATATAACATGAAGGTAGTTGCCTGCCAATATCAAGCATTTTCCACAATGTCACCAATCCATCCAGGGCATGAAAGGAGTTTACTGACATATTGTCTGACATTGTCATGATCCATGAGTGGCAGAAAACAGACACCAGTGAGTAGGCAGATTTCCATCTGGCAAGAAGATGACTGTAATGAGCACCAATGTGAAATGACAGATAGTAGTAGAAACTAGAAAGTCGATGGGAAAACTAGTTTTCCTCATTTCACATCTGCACGACAGGGGGAGCTGCCAATCAAGGTCTCCAGAGAGAGAGGCTTATCTGGGTTCCCAACCACATGCAAAGCCATGTTCTCCTAAGTTTAAAAAAAAAGAAATCATGGGAAAAAAAAATAGAATCAGTCTGTTAGTGAGCTTTAAACAGGCGTGGGGCTGCGAAGCAAGCTGTCACAAGTCGGCACAGAGAACGCACAAAGTCAATGTGAGATGAAAGCTGCGTCTCCCAACAAAATAAAGCCAGCAGTTAACTCTTCCTGTCCTTGCTGCAGCCTCCAAGCCATTTAAACACCAGAACACAGGTTGCTAGGGAATGGGCCAGTGCTTTTAAATATACAACCTACTCTCTCCTAAAGCAGGGGTGGGTGAGTAAGAAATAGGCACGCAGGTAGCACGGAAGAACCAACCTGGCTTTCATATATACATATCTAAATATATCCAAATATATACATATTTTTATGTATATATATATATATATACACACACATATGCATATATAACTATATGTGTAAGTAAATATGTATGTATATGTATATATGTATATACTCACACACACATGCACACTGAATGGACACAGGAGACTAAGAACAGATATTTCTTTTTTTTTTTTTAAGATTTTATTTATTCATTGGAGAGAGAGAGAGACAGAGAAAGCATGAGCAGGGGGCAGGTAGAGGGAGAAGTCTCCCCACTGAGCAGGGAGCCTGACATGGGCTTGATCCTATGACCCCCAAGATCCTGACCTGAGCCTAATGCCGACATTTAACGGACTGAGCCACCCAGGCGCCCAAGAACAGATATTTCTTATGCTTGCTGCCTAGAATGAGCCGGAATGACACAGGAATATAAAAGCATCTCACATAGTCTTAGTATTTGCCTACAGAAACATACTAATCCACCACTACTCCAAAACACAAATTAAAGAATGTAAGAATTCAGACTTGCTCTATGTTTGGGAGTTCAACTGTAATTCTGTCTTGAAGGACATGTAGATGATAACAAATACAAGGAGACAACTGAAACAATTACAACAGTGCTTAATGGCACTCGTTAAAAAACCAGGATATTGATATATTTCACTAATGTTTCAAGAACAGTGCTCTGAATCAGAATGTAAAAACAAGTGCAACAAAGATAAGCTACAGTTCTACCAACAGAATTCAAAAGGGTCATTCATTAGAATTACCAACATATTTGTAAAAAATGGAAACTAATTAGTATATTTATGTGTAAGCACTATACCAGTCAGGACACTTTCTGCTTCAGTAACAAACAACCTCCAAATCTCAATGGTTCAGTACACAACAAAGGTATACTCTGCTTACACTACTACATCCAGTGTTGGTCAGCAGTGAGACTCTGTTAATCATTGTTATTCAGGGGCTTGCAGTGATGGAAACTCTACATGGATATGTGTTTCCACGCACATCAAAGGAGAAAGAGAGGAAACATAGAAACTCACACATCAGTTCTTAAACTTTCTGTCCAGAAATGACACAAGTTCTCAGTTTCATTGATCAAAGTTAAGATTTAAGAGCTCATACCTGAAAAAGAAATGAAGAATAAAATCCTACTGAATTCCCAGAGAAAGAAGAGGTAGAAATATTCAGCGAATAGCACCAATGACAACCACAATCACTCCCACTTCTTCCTGCAATAAAACTCCTCACCCATCTACCTGTTTCCACTGCAGGTCCATCTCTAACCTATTCACATAGCATCCAGGGACCATGAAGTTTTTTATTTGTTGTTTTTAAAGACAAATCTTCTGCCCTTATCAGTCTCATGTTTCAACACCTTTTTTTAATCCCATAGACCTACTTTTTTTTTCAATTTAATTTTTTTCAGCGTTCCAAAATTCATTGTTTAACACCTTTCAGTCACTTTGCATTGAACTTACAATGTGACTGAGTATCTTAACCATGAGTTTACAAGGCTTTACATGATCCAGTCCCTGGCTACACATATGACTTCCTCCTTCTACTCATTATGGATCCAGTAAAAGCACTTCCCGCTATCCACCTCATTCACAGCCACACTGGCCTTCTTTAAGTTTCCTGAATTTATGAAGCTTTGTCCATGTGCTATTCTCTCTGCTATTTTTTTGTGACCTGGCTTATTCCTACTCATTCCATCAACATCAGGCTTTCACTCACTATTGTATCTCCCTCACAGATTTTACTTTTTTCTTCATAGCATTTAAAATGTTTTTAATTATAAATTAGTAATTATGTAGTTATTTACATATTTATTTAATATCTCTTTCCCCTCTGTAAATTCCCCAACAGAAAGTATAATGTTTTCTTCACCTCTAGACACAGCACTTAGCATACTACCTGCTATAAGTAAGCACTCAACTATCACATGAATAAATGAATTAGATACACTTTTGCTGATGTCTAATAAAATCAACAAATCAGTTAAAACATGTGTAGCACAAAGCCCTAATCTGGAATTTAAAGTAAAAATCCAAAAGTTAGAATTAAACATGACTTTTTATCTTTGTCTACACTCCAGAATTTACACAGAAGATTCACATCCAGTCTGACAAATGATCCTTTGAATCCACAGTAGGTAGGTCAGTTAATGAAGTTACCATATTACAGCAACATACTAGAAGCTGAGAGTAATGAAGAGACCTGCCCAGAATCATACTGCTAGTATAAAAGGCAGAACCAGAGGTGAATTAAGGGACTTCTCAATGTACATCTGCTTCACTCTGCACGCACCACCCTGTCTCTCAATTCAAGAAGGTCAGCCTTGGAAGTATTCATGTGGGACAGTGCTAATGAAAGAAAAATTATTAATATAACACCTGGGCCAGATTCTATATAGATATGCAGAGAATGACCTTCAGTCTCACTAAACATTTCATAATTTGTGCCCAAAGGAACTGGTTGGGCAAAAGAAGAACTTCATCAAGGGTTCAGCTTTATAAATATGTCTCTCCTTGATATCTCTAAGGATTTAGATCATGCCAAGATATATTTCTAAAAAGTCTTTAAGAAATATCTTTGGTATTTGGTAGGGGTTACATATTAAGCTATAACCACATTTATTCAAGAAATATATTTTGAGTATTGACTATATGTCAGAGGCTGTGCACAATGCAATATACCAGGTTAGCTGGAATGGTCAAGGGGATAGGCCTATGTTTTAATGGGAGCAAAGATTACAGTAAAAGTGCAAGGTAGGCTGAGTGGAATCCCATTGGAGAAGACAGAGACAAGAAGTAACTGTTGGGAGTAGGGGTGGGAGGAGGCTAATAAAGGCACTGGCCACCTTGGAACAAGAAGAAGAAATAAGAAAGGAATGGGAAAAGGGAAAGGAGGATGAGAAATGTCACAACTGTATACCAGATGCAACAAATCAACCTGACCCTGGTTTGAGAAAAATACTGTTATAGCCTGTCTGAGTTCTTCTCATGATGTTTATTTAATGATGACTGAATTTTCAGCTACTGTACAATTAAGCTCCACTCCCTATTCCCAAGGACAGGACCTTCCAACACCAACTGGAGTTAGACCCTATTTCCCTCTTCTCTCCCAAGGATTCCAAATTCAACCTTCCCCTTTTTAGTTTGAACACATCACCATTTTCAGTGCCTACTACAGGGTGCCCCCAAGTGCATGCTTCTTCATGTTCTCAAAAAGAAATCTAAAATCACTGTTAGGTCGGCCTGAACCTGAGAAATAGAAATCCACCTGACTGGGCAGATAGCCATGATAACTTATATACACAGAAAAGGTGCTAAATAGATTGGCTATAATTCCATTCACATCCATATAAAAGAGCTGCATAAAATATTAAATGTGTATAGTCACTTGCTTCAGAGATAAATGATAAGACTCAATAGTCTGGACAAAAGAATTTTTTAAATATGAGATTAGGTAATGAATATCCTCAAGAGGCTCTGTAGAAGATAGTGCACATTCAGAGATAGTCTACAAGCTAGAATCCAATTTTAATTAGGTCATTGCTTCAGCAGTAACCAAGACCTTTGGAAGAAAGAGAAACTATTCTCTCTCACAAACAAGGAAAGGATCAAATCACTTCTGAACCTGAAACCTTCATAACCAACAGAAAGGGCAACCTGATACAACCAAAAGAATTTTTTATCAGCATACCTATACTTCACACTCTATACATACTTTTTACAATTCTCCTGTCTGTCCCTAACTTGATGATGTCTGCTTCTGGCTGTTGTTTACTTGCAATTACTTGCTCACAGAGCAGAATTGTCCATCTACCGTGCAACCCACTTAGTCTACTGCAACAGGAAACCCCAGAGGGAATCTGCCTATTGGGAAGGTGGAAAGGAAGTTACCCTCAGAGAGGTCCTCTATGACCACCATGTATGGAATACCTGCGTATGTCCATTATTGCCTACCAGTCTTTGAACTATCATTATTTCTCTCTATGGCATTTCTATCCTCCTATACTCATACACACACACACACAAACACACGTGCACGTGCGCACACACACACACACACATTTTTTTTAATCTATTATATCTACCAGAATGAAAATTTTATGAGAATGAGGTCTTTGTTTAGTTCATCAGTGGGGTTCTCTCTGTGTTGACCAGTGAACCCCAAACACAGTAGGTGTTCAACAATTATTTGTTGAATGAATAAATGTTTTTCCCCAGGTTGCCTCCCAGTATGGCTGGGAAGAAAAGTTAGTGTTACAGGCTAAATAAAAGTTTAGAAATAATTTCATTCTACTCTAAATTACAAAGGCTGAAGGACACCTGGGTGGCTCAGTTGGTTAAGTGGCTGCCTTCAGCTCAGGTCATGACCCCAGGGTCCCGGGATCCAGCCCTGCATTGGGCTCCCTACTCAGAGGGAAGCCTGCTTCTCCCTCTCACTCCCCTGCTTGTGTTCCTTCTCTCGCTGTGTCTCTCTCCCTGTCAAATAAATAAATAAAATCTTTATAAACAAACAAACAAACAAACAAATAAATAATGAAGGCTGGAAAATGTAAATTAAGACCTTTGCATGGTGTGCACAGACAGCTGAAACTGCATGAATTAAATCTCTGGGGTTAAAATAGAAACCGGCTCCTGCAGTAAGTGATGCCTCTTCTTATGGTATCCAACTCTCAAACAGTCTTAAAGTTGAGGATAAAAATCTCAAGAGCATGTATTAAATCCACGACAACATTCAGAGTGAATTAATGAAATAAAAGGTGAAAATTGATAATGAAAGGAAAACAGTACAAAAGAAGTCCATTTATTTTAAAAGCTTGATTTGGCTCTTATTCTGATTAATAATAGATGACGTATTCTATATAATATTTGAGCTTAAAAAAAGGAGAAAAAGTAATGGAGTGAGAGGAAATGCTAGCTTTGCTAGCATTGTGTCCTTAGGCAAGTCTCTAAACCTCTCTGACATCAGAATTGCTGATCAGGCAACCAAATGGGAGGGGTCACTAATAAATTCCTAATATATAGGGTTGTTGCTAAAGTATCTATCCCTTATAGGCTGGACTGAGGTGTCCATCTGGTGGCAAAGCTCTTGGCAGGTCATGATTCAAGGAGCAAAGATCCACTTTGAGAGCAACAACTACAAAGTCATCTATATGAGTGACAGACATTCTCACACTCCTTTGCTCTGCCTGGAGACTGTGCCTAGCCTGTGGCTCATGCACAACTCTAAAACCTGTAGGTTCCTTGACTTCCTTTTCCACAAAGCAAAGAGTAGCCAATTCTTTATACTCTGAATGAGTAAGAAGCATCCTTACTCACTAAATCAGCAGGGTATTACCCTGGAGTATTTGTTCTAGTGTGGAGGAAGGAGTTCAGACTTAGATTCAGAAAAACAGAGCTTGAACCCTGACTTCACTACTAAGTACCTGATCTCAAACCAATTAATTATCTTCTCTCAATGAACCAGTTTTTTCATCTGCAGGATGGAGATGGCAAAATAGCTCCCTCATGAGGTTGATGAAAAACCGATAGGGACACTATAAATGAAAGAGCTTTGCAGGTGGTAAAGGGCTTTACAGATGTAAACTATCTTAATCTGGTGAGCCTGGGTTGTCTTTTGTGGTAACAAAAATAACCCTCTACAGTTTATCAAGTACTCTCACGTGCATTTACTCATTTGGATGTAATCTGAGCTTCCACGATTAGTTCTAATTCTACGAGGAATGGTGGGGGTCTTTTCCCCAAATAAACTTTCAAAAGCATTTTAGGATGTGTCTATTGTCATTCCTTTCTTCCCTCATCCACTATGTAATAACTGAACACCTCTTAGAAGAACCACATTAAACTCATAAATCTAGGAGCTATTAAAAAATGAGGATATCTTCCCATGTCCTTTGCAAACACACATATTTATCCATTTAGTAAATGTGTATTGAGCACTTATAATGAACTACACAATCATACGAGGAAACACAAAGTTCAAAGTAAGATGTGTAAATGAAAGAACAAATGTGATGTTATACCATAGTACTACCACAGAGTGGTCAACAGTGAGCTAAGAATACTAAGAAATGTATGTACCAATCTCAAGTCCCCAGTTACCAGCCTTTTTACAATGCCTAGAAATCTCCAGAAATATATGCTCAAGGAACACCTCTTGCCACTAATTTCACAGAAGTATTTGGGGTTTTCTGGGATTGGTTACCAGTGCAACTGGGATACTTCAGTGGTAAAACAGCCATTCAGAATATGGGAGGTAGCCACTCCAGACACACACTCAATTCACTACATAGGGCCTTTTACAATCAACTGAGAAGGAAAGTCAACAGGTATTCAGGCCTGTAGAAGAGAAGAGATTAATAAATGTTGCTCTTAACTGAGTCTTTCTGCCAATCCAGTAGATGTACTCATTGTCTCGCCTTCTGTCTATGCACATTTCTAAAGGTACTATCTCTCAGTAACAGCTACATGACGTGAAAACATTATAAGAACAATCGTTAAAATCCCAAACAATGATTACTAGAAAGTGCAGTCTCACTGTTGACCACCAATATTTTTAATGAAGAACAGATGGCACTTCAAACTTTTGAAAAACAACTTTAGCCTTTTTTTAAAATAAAATACCCATACATGATTTGAGTGTTAGCAACATTTCTGCACAGCACTGAGCACGACTCATAATACAGGTAATTGTTTTAGAGGCAGACATCTGTACTCTTGCAAACTTGGGACTGAGATCAAGAGCTGATTCTGTCACTTCTGAGTGACTGGATAACTAATACATGAACTTGGCAACATATGGTGGCCATGTTTCCATTGTGAGAATGGGAAGCAGAGAAAATCATTCCATAATGATGGAGTGGCATGAAGCAGATGTCTAGAGGAAATACAGTGATTTAAGATGGGAAGATCAAATACATGATGCTATTTTGTCCATCCCACCCATAGTCAGTGAAAGTGGAGTAATATTCCAAACAAGAAAAGGGAGTTACACCCAGAAGAAATAGAAGTGGGTGTGAGAAAAACAAGAAACAAATCCCTATGTCTTGATTCCAAGAATATTACTGACAACTATTTAAAACTAAATATGGAAAAATAAGTAAAAAGTGTATAGGTCATGTTTCCGATTATACTTTTGTTATCAAGCTTTCTGGATATTATGCAATATATTCTCTTCACTGCAGTCCTCAGTACCTATGAGTAAATGAAAATACTTTTCTGAATTTCTGTACCTTATATTTTGCCTTATATTTTATTGAAAGGTTATACACTCAATCAACATTTCCCTTTGGTGACAGCTATAATCAAGGCAAATAACTTTAAGCTCAAATAGTATTATTTCACAATGAAGTGTGAAGGGAATTATGATTCATGAGTTTGCTGATTGTTTATTCCCAGCGGCAGACATCACCCCCGTCAGCCACAACAAAAACTGCAATGCCTCACTTATCCATGTGTCAGGCTTCCAGCAATGAGTCCAAAAGGGAATGAGCCTCTAAACAGCCAAAACAGACACAACAAAATGTATACAAGCATTTCATGAAAGGTTCAACTTACAATTATAGTGAATCTCACTTCATCTTATTTTATACACCTATTTATTAGCCATCCTGAAAATCTGAAGAGTAGTCAAGTTACCATCATTAAAAAGCAAAAGCTGGAAGACAGAAATATAATCTCAGAAACTGGTCACAATTACCATAAAAGTCCATTAGCTTAGTAGCATTTAGTCTCTACACTAAATAAATAGTGCTACAAATACTAGGAACATCTAAAGAATTATCGGATGTCTGTCAAACTTATCCCGAGTTATCAGAAAAAGTTATATTATGTTCAACACATTTTGTCTTAAGATGATAGCAAAATGGATACTACACATTGGAAGATTTATATTCCAAGTGGAATTTTGTTTTAAAGTTACTTGGAAAATATATTTCTGTCAAACACTTTATTATGATGCAGTAATATATTCAGAAGTAATGCAGCTAGTGCTCCTGTTTCCAACAGATGTTCAACAGAGACAATAGAGAAGGGATTTCAAGCATGGACTACCCAATCTTCTTTCCCATCTTTTTCCTCTCTCCAGTACCTGGAGAGAGGCCTTCCCTTGGTCTCCTCACCAGCTTTTCATACCTGCAAGGGTGCTGAAAAGTGCATAGAACTTTTGTGTCCATTACAAGGAAATGATGGGGACCCATTTTGATAGGTCTGAATACATTTAGAAATGATCCACCCTGTGCTACTTGATCAGCATGGAGGAGCATGTGAGAAGGATGTGAAACACAGAAATTTTCCATCTTAAAACCTCTCCCATTTTATTGGCTTCTCCTTCTAGTTTTTCCCGGGGGGAGTGGGGTAGTGTGGGAGTGCTATTTTCAGATGGTCTTAAAGGCAGATGACATAACTGGTACCAAATACAGGATGAGAAAGATAACCCTAGCATGATAAGGTCTTTGAAAATTTCTAACGCATGACTCTCATTCAACTCTGCAATGAAAAAAACTACCAGTCACCATTTACTTGGCAAACACTGATCTGATTTGGGAACCTCATGTGCTATTGTAAAGTAAAAAACAAAAACAAAACAAAAACAAAACAAAACAAAACAAAACTCCCCTGAGAAAATATTGCAGTTTTAGGAAAGCAATGTTTTCAGCTGCTGTAATCATTCTAATTACTTTAGAATGTTTCCTTTTTTCCCCCTTCACCCTCTAGGGCCTTTTCGCCTTTAAATCAGCTATAGAAACAAAGCAATTTAGCACAGTAAAAAGCTTATTAACACATGATGCAGTTCATTGACATGAGAAAATGCTACAGAGAAAACAAGGAATCTATCCCATGAAGAAAAGTTAGATATGAATATTTCAAATAAAAGAAGCTGACCTGAGGAGTGAATAACTCAGTAAGATGTGAGAAGAAAGGTCGAGACGGCCACTCCGACTGCAGAGAAATATCAGCAACACGGGATGGAAGATGGTCATTTAATTCCTCAATTCACCCAGCAAATGCAATTTATAGCCAAGGTGGGCAATTTTCTAAATTCCCATCTATCATCTAAGAGAGCCCCCAGGTTCTCTTCAACAGTAGTTTCTTCTGCTTTTTTCAAACTCATCTGTATGACACTAGGGAAGGTGAAACAGCCCAATTTATCCTTGGAAAGTGAATTTGAAGGTTTTTGCCTCTCTGCAGAGGTAACAATAAGGAAGGGTGAGGGTATATGACAAAGCTATCTTATCAGAGTCCAGTCAGAACAACATGATGCTCCCTACCAGAGAATTCTGAGGGTTTGGAACAGAAAGAAAATGATGAATGGAATAGTATGCAGGATGTGCACAAGTGAGACAAAGCATATCCGATTTAATGGTGACTTCATTGTCAATCTTATTTTCTTGACCCAACTAGACTGTACTGGGAAACTCAGTGCCCCTCCAAAATACAACATAAGTAAATCTCAAGTCAAAGACAGAAACGTCAATGGTCTTGCAGTGGATACAGAGATCCTTTGAATAAAGATTTTGTCTCCTTAAGAATAATTATTCATTCCTTCATTCAGCATTTGGCTTTTGTGCATCTACTGTATGTTGGACATGGTGCTAGCTCTGGATATAAGAACATGAACAAAATAAATTGTTTTCTTGGAGCATTAGTCTAATATGGGAGGAATGCTATAAATCTATTCATTATTCATTCACTCAATGCATGTTTATCAAGCAACTAAATATAGTAAGTCTAAGTATGATGTCAGAGGAGAGGGGTGTGGGACCAAGGAAGGCTTCCCAGAGATGCTGACATCTGAGCAGCATTACAAAGGTGAATTCTATATTACGATGAATGGCATCCTAGGCAGAGGAAACCACACTTGCAAATGGATGCATGCATGCAACTGGCACATTGCTGGGGCATAAAATGTGTTTATGAGGAAAATGAGAAAAATTAAATATATAGACAACTTCTGTGATATAGTGCTTATTGGTGCTGGAAACACACCAATGTCAATGACTGGTTTATTCTTCTATCTACATTTTGCTTGATTTGAATACAACTTCTTTGGCATATTTCTGAAAGGAGTGATGAGGATGAAGTTATAACTCCTGATTCACACAAGCTAAAATTCTTGGTATTAGACACTAACCACAGGGAAAAAGCAGAGGTACTATTATTTGGTGCATTTTATAGAGCCTATCTTTGTGGAACTTTAAAAGGAAGAGTGAATAGTCCCACATTGATATTTTCTGTTATACCTGTACAAAGAAATCTATCTGAAAAGCTGCCAAGAATTTTATCTTTGAAAATAAAATAACTATATTCAGGATTGTGGGATGTTCTCAAATCCCCCTAATAAACTCCTTGTCCCTTATCTATTAGGATGATCTATTATAATAGGATACCTATTATAGGTATATAGGATACCTATAAAGAGATAGGTATCTTCCAAAGGAATCTTCCAAAGCCTCCCTCAATAACACAGACTGTTTTCTCATGGCCCTTATGGTCACAAAATTTACTACAGAACACTTAGATTTATCTTAGCATAATTCTACTTCCATCTTAGGTAAGTTTCTCTTCTTCCAGGACATGAAAGATCTCTTTAGTTACCAATCCCCTAATTTTCATCCAAAATCCAACCCAGTGTATAAACACAGCCAAAATAATCAAAGAGCTTCCTCCCCATGACTTCCCTGTCATCAGTGGAAACAACTGAGGCATGTGGCCACAGAGGCATCATAAAAATGGGACACCTAATGGGCACATGCCTGTCTGGAGGATTTTAGGATAAACTGAATCTACTTTTTGAGCACAAAACATACTGAGGGCAGAAAGCTCTTCTGGCAATACCCAAAGTATGTATCACTCTCTCCCTGGGTGGTAAATGACCATTCTCTCTGAAACCAGGTACCTAAGAGAAAGCCTGCAATTAATATAGCAAAATCCCATTTCATGGATGCTTGCATTTTCTCCCATGATGAATGTTAGTTGGAGATCAATGCATGTAAAGAGTCATCGAAGTCAAAGCAATCATGTGTCCTTATGCATTGAAGTGGAGAGAACAGGCCAAATAATACATTGGTCCAGCTCAATCTGTGTCTGGCACATTGGCTATTTATTTGAATAATTTAAAACAGAAATCTGTTCTGCTGCCTGGACCAGAGCTAAACCTTAATGAAGTTAATCTGCCAGCAATGACACCTGTGAAACGATTTTAATGCACTTAAAACATTTATTTAAATTTCACATTCAAGTAACAAAGACATAAGAGATGACACAGTCAATAAAGTTGGATTCCAAAGATGTTAAAAAAAAACAAAGGAAAAAAATAGTACAGATTGGCTTTAGCATATCTGTACACATCTGAAACTAAGTAATTATTTCTCTAACTTGATTACAAAAATGAAAAACTACTCTGTTACAAGTTAGCTACAAGCTTTCAGTAGAACAGAGTATATAATGGTTCAGATGTGGTACCTGAGAAGTTAAAAAAAAAAAAGATTGATTTAAATCATATAAATCACTTATTAGTAACCTGACAAAGAAAGGAAGTAGATTTGGTATATCTTTTATTTGACTATATATTGAATTATCCATATACATAACAGTCTTATTTCACTCCTGTGTCTAGAATTCTTTAGCTGTAAGTTCTTCTCTTACTTTTCACTACAGATTTTTCTTACAGCTCTAAACACATCTCCTCTCTTCAGCCCTGTGGCTAGTAGTGTTCCTTGCCCTAGGGAAGAAGAGGAAAAGCAAAGGAGGGAAGGCCACATGCTTTGAAATTCATGAAGACATCCTTAAAAATCTCAAACTAAGCATGGAAATCTGGATAGATGTGAGTGGTTTAACTTTTTTAAAACATTTTTTTCAAGGCTTATGCCCCCTCCGCCCAACACAGAGTCTATGTGATGATATATGTGTAGGCAAGAGGAGACACACAGGCACACACACATACTTCCCCTAGTTGCAGTGCAACGAGGTAATGAAAACAAAGTGTAAAAAAGAGATTGCGGGGGGGACACCTGGGTGGCTCAGTGGGTTAAGCCTCTGCCTTCGGCTCAGGTCATGATCTCAGGGTGCTGGGATGGGGCCCTGCATTGGACTCTCTGCTCAGCAGGGAGCCTGCTTCCTCCTCTCTCTCTGCCTGCCTGTGATCTCTCTATCAAATAAATAAATAAATAATGTCTTTAAAAAAAGAGAGAGAGAGATGGGAAAGACAATAACTCAGTTAACTGTACAGAATCCTGGCATTGTGGAAATAGATTTATCAAGTGTGAAGGGAGGGAGGGTTTTGTTAATGTTCTCTTTCTCATGTCCCTACTCATTTCTGAATCTGGGGACTGAGTGAACCCTAGATGACATTTTAGCACAATATCCCACAGAAGACTTGTCAGCAGGATATTTTCTTAGCACTGTGAAAGGGTTGCCTGGTATTTAGATAACCTTGCTAGAGGCCTCAACTTAGAGAGGGCTTCTCCCCTCCCTTCTTCAACCTGCAGAATCTTAAATGTGTGTAGCAGGTTAGGTAAGTTTAGAAAAGAAAGGGTTAAACCAAGGGTCATAAAGCAATGAACTATGGACTGACTCTGGTCCCAGAGATACAGTTGTTTTTTTTTTTTAATTATGCAAGTCTATTGAATTAGTAAGTATCACATAAAGTTCCTGATTTGCATACTCTATTGAAAACTGGAGTATCTGGCTACAGTAGCCAAATTCCCTGCCTGGTATCCAACAGCTCAAGTTTAGCATCAGCTTTAGCCAGGACATAAATTCAAAAGATCCCCACAGTCTTCACCACTCCTTATAGTCTGACACTCAGCCACTTCACTCATGTCTGTTATATCCAAGATCTCCATAAACACTTAATTGGAAGGATGTTTGCATTTAAGATGACCAAGGAAACTCAGGGGAACATAAACAGGAGAAGTTCAATAGTGGATGTGTCTCATGAACAGAGAAAGGCTCTTTGAAGGATGGCCAAAACTGGTGCACTAAGATTACACGCATATGGGAGCAGGAGGGGGAGGAAGTGAGTTGGGTAAGAAGAGAAATTATTCCTCAAACTCCACTACCACACCTGATACTACCCCAAATCTGAATGGGCAGGTATATGCATGCAGTGAGGCATCCAACAAAGGATATTCTGCTGGATTTACTCTGTGAGCTCAAGGGGCTAACAGAAGGACTGCTTAATTAGGGATGGCACAAGTAGCCCAGCACTGTGGTCACACCATACCACTCATCTCTATTTTGTTAGTGACAACAGCCAAGAAGATGGTGCTTCCTAGTTTACAGACTTTACCATCTCACCATCCTTATAGGCTTCTACCAGGAAACCAAACAGACCAAGAATATTGTAGGACATTTTTAACTGAAAAAGTAGCCCTCACAGAAGGATTCATATCCTACTATATAATGCATTTCATTTGGAAAGATCTCAATTGATACATGATTCTTCTCTCAAGAATCTCTGGCTACTCCATAAATCAGGATCCTTAACTCATTCTACTCTGTTTTTATCCTGTGTAAACCAGAACCCTCTCCTTCCTCTCACTCCTTTATTTCATAGCATAGCATCCTTCTTCTAAACGACACCTGGGGGCTAATCTCACGCCTGGATTCCAGAGGCTCATTCCTCCCCAGTGGAGATCTTATCAAAACATTTTCTCAGCAAGGCCCAGCTCTTACTATAAAGAAATCACTACACCAACTATTAAGATTATAACATTTTCTCTATATCATTACACATGGATCCAGTATATTTCTGTTTGATAAAGACTGTACCTTCTATACACACATATAAAATGAATGCTCTTAGAAAGATGTATCAGCAAGAAGCTAAATCATAATGAAAAGAAGAGTACTGGGATCCAGAGGTCCCAAAGAATTTATAACAAGAGGAGTAAAAAATAGAAATGAGTCAGAATGAAGAAGTAAGTTTAGCTAAGAAAAATGCTTCATGTGGCAGTCCTCTAATATTGGCCTTAGAAAGCATGTCTCAGGGCTCCATTTCTCCATTTTCAGATGGGAACACTATGGCAAGTTCTTGGTAGCAAAAGACAAGTACACACAACTGTCAGAACTTCCTCTCTCTCACAAAAGAGCCGGGGTAATTGTACTCCATAAGCCTTTCTGATACCCAGGCTCCACCTGTGTGGTGGTTCCACCATCACCTAGAAAGTTGCCCTCTTCTGCAGACCAGCATGGCATTGTCACATCCATGTCCCTGGTCAGGGGAACAGAGAAAGAAAGGAAGTCCAGGTCAAGCATTTTGCTTTTAAGCCAGTTACTTTTTGCTACATGTGCTTACATTTCACGAGAGAGAATTAGGTCACATTTCCACACTTTTCTGCAGAGAAATATGCAACTGTAGGCTCCAGTGATTTGGCTGAAATTCTATTGTAATGAAAAGAAAAAGGGACAATACTTTGGAAGAGACTGGGAGCAGACTGCTGTAGATCTCAAGAAGGTAAGATACTTACTAGAGATCCTGTGCTATTCTAACCATTTTAACATCCTGACCAAGGGCTTTGGGACTCTTGTCTCTGTTATCTCTCTCCCTGAAGGGCTAAGCAAAGAATACAATAAAGAGACGAAATGAGACCTCAAGCAGTGGAAAAAGAGATTCTGAATGAAATCCTTCCCTAAGAAGGTCATAGCTGGCTGATCTGATGCAGTCAATGTTCTCCCCAGGAACAAAGCTGCAATGCATTGAAGTTTGCTGCACAACTGACCTGAGAGGCATTGCAATAGATGCAGTATTGCTAAGGAACGACATAGAAATCAGTGTGGAGCAGGAGACGAGAGCAGCCCTAAGTGAAAACCCTTGAGAAGGAGGCTTCAGAGGTTTTGTTTTGTTTTGTTTTAATTGGGTAGAAGCTAAGAAAGTAGAGTAAAAATAAACCTGTCCCCAGTGGAAAGGGCAGTACGGAAAAGAGATTATGGTAATGAAGGCTACAGGCATATCATTCACATCAGCTGAGTAGAACTTCATCAGGAAAAAAAAAAAGGGGGGGCTATTTTGTTTCTTGAGAGAGCATGGAGACCACAAGATTGGCCACAGGCCACTGAAAGAAATAAGAGTCAAAGGAGTTATCATCTAATAAACCCTTGCTTTCCTTTCTACCACACATGGGCAAACTCCAGTTCCATCGGCAAGGAAATGAAAAACTAAAGGCTGTCATGTGGAATCTCACTGTAGTAAAAGAATCTGGATCTATAAAGAAATTTGAATTATTTTACCTTCTGCCTTCCATCTTGTCTGCACCACAACATGTAGCAGATGATACTATATTACCTTGTGAATTTTTCTATCATTTCAATATGAACCTTGCTACCCAACTCATCTTCGCATTCCTCCCAAAATGCTGGATTTTAATGCCTTCAGAGGTCGAAGCTACTTCATTATCTCTCCCATGTCCCAGCGAAACTAGAAGAATGCACTGGGTATCATCCACGGCCATCTCTTTCAAAGCATCAGGTCCTGATTTTACACAATGCTTCTGATCTCAATCATTCCTTACTGGAATCCCAGCATTTCATTTTTGAGATAATTGTCACTTGGAGGGCTGAATAATGCCCCCTCCAAAGCTGTTCATGTCTGAATCTGTGAAACCTGAGGATGTGTTACTTTACATGGCAAAAGAGACTTTGCTAATGGAATTAAGTTAAAGATCTTGAGATAGGGAGATTCTCCTGGAGTATCCACAAGGGCCCCAAATGTTACAAAGATCCACATAAGAAGGAATCAGGAGGGAGAATGTGATTTAATGACTGAAATGGCCATTGGAATGGGACAGCCAGAAGCCAGAGGCCACCAAAAGCCTCCAGAAGCCAAAACAGGCAAGAAATAAATTCTCCCCTGCAGCCTCCAGAAGGAACCAGCCCTGCTGACACCTTGACTTTAGCTCCTTAAAGACTCATCTTGGACTTACGACCTAGAGAACTGCAAGAGAATAAATTTGTGCCATTTTAAACCATTAAGCATGTGGTAATTTGTTACAGCAGCAATATAAAACTCATACACGTATCCTCCCAATTAGCAACATATCACATGGGCATTATAACTAATCTTATTATACCAATTATCACATATAAATCAAACAGGAAGATATGATTTGCCATCTATAAATGCATGAGCCAGCAGCTTCACATTTACAAATACTTCCTAAAGATGCTTACAGAATGGGATTTCAAGCATCCATTAAAAAGAATGAGACATACCTACAAATGTTGACCATGTCCATGCTGTGATGGAGATGATAAACCAGGCAAAAGATAATACGCAGCAGCATACATACAGGAATTGAGTATATATCTTAAATGGCTTAGAAGGATATGCACCAAACTGGCCAGCATGGTTATCTCTAGTTGGTAGGAGTATAGGATGACCTTCCTTTTTTTTTTTTTTTTTCCCCAATTCTATATTGGCCTATATTTCTTTTTAAAATAAACGTTTATTATTTTAACAATCTGAAAATGCATGTAGATTTTCCTGTTTTGGACAAAAGCCAGGTTTTATTTGCCCACAAAGATTTAACTTAGCGCATGATTTTCTAGGATTGATGTACTTGTCAGCCCAGTGTTGGATTCTTCCAGGACCCCACATGTCAAGGTCCTTCTGTTTCTATCATGTCACTACTGAAAGCACCACCAGGCTGTTTCATGGGAGAACTGAAGGCAAACTGAAGTCAGGAGTGCCAAAGAATTTAATATAGGAGCCTCCATTTTCTTCCTAACCCAGTTCTATCCCGTTTTTCCATATGTTGGTCCATGACACCACCATCAACTCAGCTGCCTGAGCCAGAGTGTCCACACTGTCTTTAATCCTCTCTATCCCATACCCCATCATTCACCAAACCTTCCATTCGATCCTCTCAGTTTCTCTTGAATCTACTCTTTGCCTTCCATTCCCATCATTGTTAGTCAATTTAGATCAGGTTACCAGATCATTTCTTTCCCCAAACTAAAGCAAGACACTTCTAACTGGGTTGATCAAGTATAAATGGTGCTCACCACACTTGCCTCCTTAGAGGCAAAATAAATGAGTAAATAAAGTCATTGCCTCTTTCTTATACCTCCTCACAGGCTCTATATTCTGGGCCAAGAGCCCCCAAAGGGCCTGGCACAGATTTTAGTGATCTGGTACTTCCAATCTTTCCATCTTCTTTTTCTTACTATTCCCCACACAGACCTCTTGGATCCAGTTGTCAGAATAACAGAGAACTTCTCCCAGTGCCACACTTTGAAACATGGAGTTTCTTTGGCTTCTATTCCCACCTGGTCTATCCAGTAACACCCCTTCACCCTTTAGGTTTGGACACAGATGTTGGCTCCTCTGACACTTGAGTTAGGCCCCTCCGTCCCTAAACTCATAGTACCTTGTAACATATCACAGCTGTAACCGTAGGCTAGAACGTCTGCTGTTGTGTTGTAATTAACCGCTTATGGAACCTGCAGCTCCGCCCCTATCCAATTTATGAATTCCTGAAGAAAACACTGCCTTCCATTTATTTATGTATCCCTTAGCACATGGCACAGTGTCTCACACAAATGGGCAACTAATAAATGGCTCTGCCAAATGAATTCATAAATAAATGAGTAAACAGCTAACTTTTATTGGAGGCTTACTCTGTAAAAGGCAATGTGTAAATATTTTCCAACTGAATCCTTACAAAAATCCTATTGGATAGGTTAATACTATTACCTGCTCTTCATAGATAAAGAAAGTAAAGCACTTGGGCGCCTGGGTGGCTCAGTGGGTTAAGCCGCTGCCTTCGGCTCAGGTCATGATCTCAGGGTCCTGGGATCGAGTCCCACATCGGGCTCTCTGCTCAGCAAGAAGCCTGCTTCCCTCTCTCTCTCTGCCTGCCTCTCCGTCTACTTGTGATCTCTCTCTGTCAAATAAATAAATAAAATCTTTAAAAAAAAAAATTAAAAAAATAAAGAAAAGAAAGTAAAGCACAAATGGGGTTAGATAAATTTCCCAAATTTACCCACTTAGAACATGCATGGAAAATGAGACATTCTGACTCTAGGACAATGACTTGTACATTGAAATGAACAAATGAACAAATCAATGAGTGAACGCATGAATGAGCATCTCCTGACCTTTCCAGGTAGTGTTCAACATGTATAACTCTAGCTTAATTCTTTTTTTTTTTTTTAAGATTTTATTTATTTATTTGACAGAGATCACAAGTAGGCAGAGAGGCAGACAGAGAGAGAGGGGGAAGCAGACTTCCCGCTGAGAAGAGAGCCCGATTCGGGGCTCGATCCCAGGACCCTGGGATCATGACCCAAGCTGAAGGCAGAGGCTTTAACCCACTGAGCCACCCAGGTGCCCCCTTAATTCTTAATCTCTCAGTGAGACAGCTGTGTCCAGTCCACTGTCCTTTATTCTTTCTTGCTTTGATAATGGAGTGAGAAAGTGAGGCGGGATGTTATTAAACAGAGCATAAGGTGAGAACCCACTGACAGCTCATGGGAGGAGAGGAAGGGGAGACTTGGGGTTATTAAGGAGTGTTTTAATTATTCATTAACAGTAAGTTGTGGCTCTTGCCTAGCAGCTATCCCATAAATGGTGTGACAGTAAAAAAGAATAGCAATGTTTTTGATCAAGTATTTCTTAAATCTAAATTAAGACAGCCTCCAAGGTGAATTTCAATTCCTCAGCACATTATTAACTTCCTGGGAGTTTTTCTACAAACATCAATGCCATGGAACCTAAACTACAGAGAATGTTTAATTCCAGCAGAGTTTGCTAACTACTTGGTGACATATATAGAATCAGCATCTTCTGGTTGCTATGGTTAGTGCCCAAGAACATGGAACATTTAGGGGCACCTGGGTGGCTCAGAGGGTTAAGCCTCTGCCTTCGGCTCAGGTCATGATCTCAGGGTCCTGGGATCAAGCCCCACATCGGCCTCTCTGTTCAGCAGGGAGCCTGCACCCCACTTCTCTGCCTGCCTCTCTGCCTACTTGTGATCTCTGTCAAATAAATAAATAAAGTCTTAAAAAAAAAAAAGAACAACATGGAATATTTAGGAGCCTTCCCTGGTAGATATGCAGAAGCAGCAGATAATAGATCCTCATCTTGTAAGAGAGAAACAGAAGACCTGAGAGGCTGTCATTTGGGCAAAGTTGCTCAGAAACATAGTGCTTGACTCTCAATTCCCAAGAGTCTTGAACTACATGTCTCTCAGTCACAGTAGAATCAAGCAAACAGGGACAGTTTCCATTATGCCATACCACCAAAACTGTTATTTTAGACTCATGTTTGAAAAAAAAAAATTATTTCCAGAAACACGTCAGAAGCCTAAACTACTATACAATACAGAGAATTTGGGTCAAGGGAAAAGTAAATAGGAGGCTAGTATTATCCATCTTGTCAAAGCAGAGCAAAGCAGGAATTTAAGGCTGCAGTTCCCCAAAACCACTACAAACTGTCTCATACCTCAAAGGAAGAACTACGAAGTTTCCATCACCAAACAAAAGGGAAAAAAGGTTAGGGTCAGTCAGAACCAGAGAAAAACTCTAGTAGAACGCTCTGTGTTTCCCAAATGATGGCATCCATAAGGAAATGGACTGTCCTGTTTTTGCTATTAGGACTGTGATGGATAGCTAAAGGAATAATGGAACCCTTTCTAGTTTTTCAGGAGCATTTGTATTTTCTTGAAGAAATATTTGCTTCTAAGTCTAATGGAGGTAATGCCAGTGAACAAGGGAGTTGTTACAGGTCATTAGCCAGCTCACCTTCGATCTTTATTGCCTTGTAAATACAATTTACATTCCCACAAGTTAAGAATCTGTGTGGTATCTATTCTCCAAATAGATGCCTAAAAATTAGCTACAGATTCTTTTTTTTTTTTTTTTTAAGATTTTATTTATTTATTTGAGAGAGAGAGTGAGAGAGAGCATGAGCAGGGGGTAGAGGGAGAAGCAGGCTCCCTGCTGAGCAGGAAGCCCAATGTGGAGCTCAATCCCAGGACCCTGGAATCATGACCTGAGCTGAAGGCAGACACTGAGCCACCCAGGTGCCCCTCAAACACCCTTTAAACAAAGTTTTACTAGCAAAGGAATGCAGAAATCCAACTAAGGGGGCTGTAGCGAGAGCAGCTGCCTACTCTGAGCACATTTTCTAGGAGCAGCTATTCAACTATTTAAAAATTTAAAATCTTTAGCATGTTACAATGGTTCTTAAGACTAGGTGATGGAACATAAGAGGGTGTAGCTTTAAAGCTAAAGCATGAGACTGGCAGAAAAAAAGCTGAGGTTTGGAACCCTTCTCTGAGTTTCTTCTCCATCACCTATTAATACAGGGTCTGAGGCTTAATTCATTTTGTCTATGTCAACATCAGCAACAGGGTTAGAACATTTGAGGAGGCATCACAAGACATACGCAGTGGTCTGAGCTTTGACATCACCTCTCTGTGAGACCCTGAAAAAATCATTTACCTCTCCGTATTCCAGCTTTCCTGTCTGTAAAGAGATGAGGTTGGTCAGGTCCCTTCTGGCACCAAGATTTTGTGAAGACTACTGTTCTATCAAATGGAGCCAAGGTAAATTCTGTCATTGCTAAGTAAATAAGTGAATCTCTCAGTGCATGGCCTCTTTGCAGGTAAAACAATTCTGGAAGCCATAGTTACTCTGTTACTCTCTTAGGCCAGTTAAGAATCACAATCATTTTTCCTGCAGTCTGGGTAGAACTAAAAGAAAATCTGAGGGCACCCATATCAGACATGAATGATCACAAACTTCTCTGGCAGGGGTTTTTTACATCCTGTACTGTGGCTCCTGGCAGCCCTGACATCGCCACCCCGTCCTCATTTTATTCCTCAGGGGACTGGGATCTTTTTCTCTCTCATCTTCTCCTAGTGCCCTCTTTGGAACTAACCTGATCTACTGAGAAGTCACACTAAAGCAAAGATTCCCAAATATCCATCACCCACAAACTGCCTTCATATTATCTCCTTATCTTTGTACTCCCTATATATAATTTATGAACACAACTACCTGTTTAATATTTTCTTTTCAATGGACACACTATTTTTACCTATGACCAACTTAGTCTTGTTAGAAAGCATACGCTTAATGTGCTATGTTTTCTTATAATTCATACTAAAAATACATAAGAATAAAATCAAATGTTCATTGGTGAATCACCTAAATTAGGTCACACACCCCCAGGGGTATGAATTTTATACTTGCAAAATGTTTTATTAGAGTATGAATAATAAATGCCTTTTACCAGAGGTATTGGATTTAAGGTTGAGTGAAAACTCCTAACATCTTTTGAGCTAAGTGCTATTCTCTTACAACAATGTGCTTTTTGGAGGTGTCAAGGGATGGATGGAAAAGGTAAGAAAACATTAATCTTAAACCAAAGAAATGGAAAAATCCCTTAACCATGGCCCCAGCCAGTTTGGAGGCAGGGAGCTTTTCTCCACACCCCTGAAATAATCATATCATAATGACATGATAATAATAACAGGAATGGCTGTGTTGACTACTGCTAGGATTCAGAGAACTGCCCTATCTTCCTTTCTTTGATTTGTATTCCTGTCTGCACCACTGGCTGCCATATCATACAGAGGACCTGAGAGACCTTTCTCATGCTGGCCCTTATTTCATCTTTAAAAACAAATAGTAGCGGGGAAAATAGCCAAACCAAACTTGATGCACCGTGTCTCTCAGGCTTCAGAGCAAAAACCTCATTTCATGCTTCGGAGCCTTGACTATGACACCGCGCTCAGGTTGCCAGGCAGGGTGGGCGCTGGGGCCCCGATGAACTCCTGCCATGGACTGACTGAAGCTAAACGGGCCCTGTGGGGCAGTCGGCCACATCCTGCAGGTGCACAGCTGCCCTCCGGCTCCTCTTCTCTCCCCGATGAGGAAGCAGAGAGGAGGTTATATGAGCTATACACCTGGCATAATGGTCCGTGGGACTGTATCTTCCAGGATGGTGGGGGCAGCTCTCAATTCCAGATGGCTCAAGGTTAACATCCCATTTAGTAAACAACCTGGGTTTGGACCTCTTGCAAGTACAGCTGGATTCAAATCCTGTCTCTGCCAATTACCGAACTCTATTATTTTAAACCAGTTACTTAGTTTCTCTGAGTCATAATTTCCTCATTTGTAACTGAAAGACTCAAGAGTCTCTCCTTCCTAGGGCCCCTTGATGACTCTGGTGGCATGACTGGAAAGCCCTTAGCACTATGTCAAGTGCACAGTGTAGTAGTTTCTACCACTGCCCTAAGTAATTACCAGAAATGCAGTAACTTACAACAACAGACACTTGTCTCCCTGTTTGCATGGGATAGGAGACCAGGCAGAGCATGGCTCCAACTATGTTCTCTACTCAGGGTCTCACAAAACCAAAATCAAAGTACTGACTGCACTGATTCTTATATGCAGTCTCCTCGAGAGAATCTGCTCCCTAGCTCATTCTGCTGATTGGCAGAATATTCAGTTCCCTGTGGCTCTAGCTCTGAGGTCCCCATTTCCTTACTGGCTGTGAGCTGGGGCCACACTCTGCTCCTCGACCCCACCAGTATTCCTTCTCCCCTCTCCTGCTCCAGGCAGCCACAATGCTGCTGGGAGTCCTTCTCAGAGCCCCGTGTCTGCCTTTCTCTTCTATGTTAAAGGGCTCATGTAACTGGGCCCACCTGGATAATCCATAATAACTTCCTTATTTTAAGGTCAACTGATTAATAACTTAAATGTCTCTGCAAATTCCCTTTGCCAGGTAACACAGTATTTAGGAGGGTAACATCAGACGCAAAGGTCACGGGGCCAAAATTCTACCATCACAATTATTCCACGTTAATTATCCGTCATAGGCTGGCTCTACATAGGTGCACAGTCTATTTACTTTGACTTCCTACAAGACATAGAGATTAAAAAACATATTAATAATCTCTCATTTTGGTTTTTACAATAGCTCCTGAGTAGGGGAGGTAACATCATTATCCCCATGCTACAGAGGTTAAAATGTATTAGAATTTAGGACCTAAAAAGATTCCAGGGTGTGGTGAAAAAGACATAGATTTCTTTCCTTGGTGGGGGTTGATTTATGGCAAGAACAGAAGGGCTGTACGTTGTGGCCTCCTTGGGGGCACACAAGATGATTTCTGAGACTGATGCATAGCAGTGTCTGTCACAGAAAACCAGATCTCTCAGTCATGGCTCTCCTGGTTGCAAGCAGTGGAAATCCCCTTGATAAAACATAAACACAAAAGAGGAAAATGTTTTAAGACTTAATATTAAGGGTAGAAAGGCATATCATATAGCCTATAACAAAAGACCAGACCCAGGAACAAGAAAGCCTCAGAAATCCCTGCTGACACTCCTGCACGGCCACTCACCTTTGAATATCTGCTTATCCTTTACTCTTGGCAAATCTGCCTTCTTGAAACCCCTGTCCCTCCTTCCCCTACAAATCCAGAGTTTACCTGAGTATAGTTCAAGTGCCCAACTTGACAAACGGCCTCTAAGTTCAGATTCTAAATAGGAGAGGGTTAGTTAAGTAGCTGGCCGTCTGTGTTATGATCAGCTATAGTTGGAGCAGCACAGTCATGCCAGGTGAAGGACATGCAGGACAACTCCCCAAGAGGCAGAGACCATGAGCTGGTGGACACTGCCAAGAGCCTCAGCATTCTTCACGATATAGCCAGAACCCCAGGGACCCACTCTCCCTATGTATTTTCTGAGCAATCAAGTCTCCTTGCAAGTGAGGACCTGACTGGGTCTGACTGCCACCATCCATCTGATGGGGCATCCATCTGATGAGGCAAGAAGCTTGTGCTGAGTAACCTCTAGGTGACAGGCCTACTTTGTAGCCAGCCCACATGTGGCCATTGTTGGTTTGCATTCTCCTCGGTCACTTGTGACTAGGGTGAAAGGATTGATTTCCCTCTGGACTCACAGTGTAGATGCCTAGGTTATGCCAAAAGGACCTCCTTCAGGCTCTTTCCTCAGCAAAGGGCCACAGGTACAGCAGTATCTTCAAGCCTCATCGATTGCCCACAACTGAAGCTGGGTCATTACTCAAGGTACTGGAACTCCAAATTTCTTACTCTTTCAGTTCACTCTCTCAGAGAAGTGACTGGAATTCACAGAAACATCTCACAAATACATGCTCTGTTTATGACAAATAATGAGAGCTAAGGATGTCAGGGGACAGAAGACTTGCTTAAGTAATGTCTGACACAAAAACTGGTGCTCTGCCCATTTGATATCCTCGCACTTTGTGGGATCTCCAGCTCAACAGGACACTGAAGGTGAGTCTTCTAGGCAGTAGTGAAATCTGTACCTCAGGGTACTCAGAATTAGAGATGTTAGCATAGCTTCCGTCACAGGCCAGCTTTTACATGACTAATCATAAAAGTATTAATTGCTAATCTTCACTGAGCATTTATTACTATCAGGTACTTTTCTAATCTGTGTAAATGTATATGTGGTGTGTGTGTGTGTGTATGTGTGTATTCTGAAGTATGTAAAACCTGCATATGTAATTTAAAAAGTATACCTCCCTCCATCCCAATCCCATGGTCCCTTCCCAAAGTCCTCCTTTGTCACCAGCATCTTGAATATCATTCTAGCAATGTTCGTATCCACAATCATAGATCAAAAGCCCATTATTTTTATACCAGTGGCAGGATAATACTCATACATTTCTTCACCAGTCTTTTTTACTTAAAGCTGAGAATTGTTTAAACTTGGTATATACAGATGTGCTTTTGTCTTCATAAC
The DNA here is from genome assembly GCF_902655055.1 of Lutra lutra. Lineage (NCBI taxonomy): Eukaryota > Metazoa > Chordata > Mammalia > Carnivora > Mustelidae > Lutra > Lutra lutra. Next base: position 82,663,244 of record NC_062282.1, on the reverse strand, counting down.
AAATAGCAAATACAGTAATAAAATTTTAAAAATAAGTTGCCTAATATGCTTTAACTACTCTACAGACTCTACTCCATTGTCTATTGATTGTAATTTGACGCAGATGAACACATTCATTTATATCCTGAGAAACTCCACAGTCTGATTGCTATTCACAAGCCCCTGCTTTTTAACATTGCTGCAACACAGGGATTTTTCAAGGAAGTAACAGGCTAGAGTAACCCTAAGCAACTAATAAAGAATATTGATCCTTATTGGTTTTGTTCCTGAAGATGCATGCTATTTGCCTCACCTGCATTTCAAATGGGAATAGGAAACAAGTAAGAAAAGAAATGTTCACCTGGTAAGGGCTTAATTAGTCTTTCTCTTCCTCTTTTTTTTTTTTTTCACCAACTAGAGAACAAAAAAGCTCCCTATTGATCTAATTAGAAGTAGTGATTGAATAAATAAATAAATATTAAATAAAGCGCATATTTGTAAAACATAAGACAATTTGGATCACCTACTTGAGTAAATTAATTTTTTCCTGCCCCCTCCAGTAGCAAATAAATTAGCAGCTATAGCAAATCAAAATGTCTCCAAGGGAAATCTAAACTCTCCAACAACACGGAAGTTTGGGTATAAACAGAGTTGTCCCAGGAACTGTTAAAAATAGCAAATGGAAAAGCTCCTAGGAATGGTAAACTCACTGCTGTGTTTGTGGTAATGACAACTTTTCATCAAGGAAACAAGGGAAATGCAAGGGAAAAAATGAGGTTTTGTTCTCAATTACCTTTGCACCCAGTTTTGAAAGCAGTTACTAATGATAGCCACTAAAAGAGCCAGAAGTAGGATGGAAACCATTCTGCCCAGATTGCTTAAAGTAAAAATAAATAAATAATACATCAAAATAGCATGGAATTTGTCTTGATATGACTGCAGGGCTTCTGATAACTAGCCAGCATCGCCTACCAAATGAAAGATTCATCTGTTTATCTCCAGTTGTTTTACTTGGAAAAAGTCGTATCCCAAAATAATTATAAAGCAATTACTTGCCAGTTTTCACTTTATTGGTTACTACTTTTACTCAAAGAATAGTAATTACTACATAATTACAATACATGGTTATCTGAACAGTCTTAACTGTGCCCACGAACAATAAATTATATAGTCAGTGTTGCTCTAATTACATATTCTATAGAGCATAAATATGTCATGACTGTGTAGTTACATATTAATAAGTGCTTCTTTATTTTTCAGAGCCTAGTACAATAAAATGCCATTTGCTCCACTTCCTTCTGGTAATCTCTAGAGTCATGCCCATGGCTGTGCCTGGCATTCTGGAAGCCAGTGGACTACAGTGTGCTTTCAGCGTTGCGCATCAGCTCTCAATCTCATTCAAGTACACTCACTAGGGCAGAGAGAAATTAAAAACTGAGAAGTAAAAATCTGTTTCTAACCCTTCTTTTTAGCATGTCCTTTTTGATGGAAACTCAGCAACAGTGGCTTATATTCAAGAATCACAGGTGCATAAGCTTAAAAGTGCCACCACAGCCTTACCTACATATAATCACTGCACCCAAAATGACTGGATTCAAAAGCAGGAGATAAGCTTAGACTTGGTTTGGGGCCATTAATTTGTTATCTGTGTTCTTATAATATTATTTTGGTTCCAAAAGTGACTGTAGGGAATCAAGTATTTGAGAACAAAGGGTCTAGAAATACAATCTTCTAACAGATCTTTTAAAATTTTTTCTTTTAAATACAGGACTAGATTTCATAAAAATCTGAATTGCATGAAATAAGTATGTACCACCAAAATAAATCAAGCCCATCTAACTGCATTATACCTGGTTACTACACATAATTCAATTGAAGGGAATGCATGGAGAGAAAGAGCTTCAAGGAGGCAGAAGACAGAGGGCAAGAAAATGGCTCTCCCACCAGTTACTGATGAACTCTGAGAGGCGCCACACAGGGACTGATCCTGACATGCACATAAGAGGTGGGGATGAAAAGCAAGTAAAGAGCTTAGCAATATGCCCTCCTAGCCTTGGCCACACAGCCTCTCCAGAGGCAACTTTTCTCTGAAACTCACTCCTTTCCAGTTGGTCCCAATGCTTCTGGAGCAGAGATCTGCCAACTTGTCAAGTATTCATGTTGGAGGGAAGAGCCTATCATAAGAGAGCAGGAAAAGGAAAGGGCAGAGAACATGTGTGCAGAGATACAGAGCTGAAGCCGCTGAAGCCACAGGGGCCACCACAGCAGGAGGGTGATGGGATAAATCAGATAACATACTGGGGCTATCCTCCCTGAAGACTGGTTTGAGGTCTGGATTCAGTTCAATACATAATAAACATTTTAAAAAAATTAATAAGTAAATGAAAGAAAGAGGGTCATTATAGAAGTTTTTAGTTAAAGAGCAAAGTAAATCAAAGAATGAAAGGAATTAGGAAAAGAACACTTTTTTTTTTTTTGGAAAAGAGCACTTCTAAAGAAACTATTGTTAAGTGCCAATCATTTTACAAACACAGTCTTCTCAATCTTTGCAAGAACTCTGTATGATACATATTACTGTCCTTTAACTGATACAGGAGGTGAGGCTAGGACTGACTAAGTCCCTTGTGCTAAAATCACACACTTAGTAAGTGGCAGGACTTGGATTTGTACTCAAGTCTGCCAGATGCCAACAATTCATTCAACCCTGATACATCCAACACCACCAGGTAATACTAAAAACTTCTTATGAATACTTCCAGGTGCTTTACACAAATCATTTTATTCAATACTATTAAATAATCCTATTAAATCATCAGTGATAATTCTATTTTTATTCCCAATCCACAGATGAGGAAAACGTGCTTTTAGGAAGTGAACTCTGGCCCAATATGATATAATAAGTCAGTACTAGAGCTGGGATCTAATCCTGTTTGAATGAGCAAAGCCTGTGTCCCTCACTGCCACCCTCTCTTAGTCTTACACCAGAGATTCAAAGGCAAGAGGTGATTTCCTATTCAAAAGAGGTTGATAATCTAGTGGAGAAGCTCTGGCCTTTCCACAGGAATTCATTGAGAATTATATTCAAATGGTAAATGAACACCTTTTCCTCTCCTTGTCTGCATCACCTCCCGCCCCACTGGGTGTGCTGGGGGGCTCACCTCCACCTCCAATGGAGCACCCTGGATAGGGATTTGTCCTCTTTCCTTACTGGGCCCTTATATTTATGAGGTCTAACATTTCAATTCTTATTTCTATACCTGCAGGGCCATGCACGGGACCTGGTTGTACCTGTTCGACTGCTTTGGAGAGATGAATGAGTAAATGAAGAAAGAATAAATGAATGAATGAATGAGTAAATGAAGAGAAATGGAACCCTACACTGGAAGAGACTTCAGAGAAAATTTATTCCAACTACCTCATCTTACAGAATTATTTCCTTGGATTCAGAAAAATGTTAAGTGACTTGTCCAGAAGCAATTTCTAGAGAAATATGTAATGCACACACACACATAAACACATATACACACACACACTAATAACTAGCCTCATAACAAGAACAAATTATATAAAATGAGCCTCTCTTGGGACTAAGCTTTAAACAGATTTTGAATTTCTTACAGGTTTTTTAGCTATATAGGCCACAGATTGTGATGAGAACACACCCTAATTTGGAAAGTGTTTTGTATCCATAATGAGATTTCTAAATGTTATCTGTTTTTAGTATATAAAGATATTCTGAGTAAAATATTTAGTGTAATTGTGGCACTTGTCATACAGTCTTTCCTCCTATACCCCAAAAGGATTACATAGCCTGAGGTGGTAGTTAGCAATAAGGGGTTCTGTGTATTTGTGTATTTTTTACTCATGAATTTTTTTTAAAACATACAGTTTATGCCTCAGCAGTGAGAAATTTCTGAAATCATGGAGAGACTTGAAATGGAAGCAATACATCTGACTAGCAACCTTCTAACTTACCATCCAAACCAGAACCGGATATATCTGAGAGTGAAAGGGGATGTTATCAATAATTAGGTCTGGCATGCCCAAAGTGTCTCAGGGCAAATATTCACCCTGGAGACATATACAGAGCAATGCTAAATAAGTTTTCAATAAAGGTAAGAGGAATGGTTGGAAAAAAAAAACCAGGGGGAAACATTTTTGGTATGAAAAATGACAGGGACAGAAGTTTTGTGATTTGGCATCTCTGAAGCATTTGAAAATCTGATGGGAATCATAAACCTTCTCCTGCAGATAGCGTACATACACACAGATTTTGCACAAAATTTCGGGGGTCCATAAATTCCTTCAAGTCCACCCATAGACTCCGAGACTGTCAAATACTACCCCCAGATTAAGAATCCAGGTTCTAAAATGAGATTCCTCAACCTGGCACTATTGACATCTAATGCTGGATTATGTTTTGCCACTGGGGGCTATCCTATGCAATGTAGGACGCCGAGCAGCATCTCCAGCTTCTACTCCCTAGATCCAAGTAACAGCATCCCACCTCAATTATGACTCTCCAGGCACTGCCAAATGTCCTCCACAGGGCACACAGCCCCCACACGATCACTCTTCTAGAGGCAGGAGCAAGAAAATCTCACAGAATAAGGGATAAGAAGTGGACATAACTTAGTACTAGGCAACACAGACAAAATCAGATAATAACGATGATAATAATAATGATAATATGAAGCAGTGTGCCACAAAAATTACAAAATTTCCACCTTTGACTCTGTTTATGCTGCTAACTCATAACAGATAGGATCATTCTCTTCAAAAAATGAGGGCTAATGATACCTACTGAGTAGAATCTGGCTCCACTGAAAATACCTGGGCTATCACCTCATGTCACCATCTGACAGGTGTCGAGCAGAAACAATTCTGCTAGAAACATTCTGAAGTGTTTGTAATGAGGAGAACTTGTAACCTAAACTGTGAGAAACATTCTGTGAGGCTGTTCCATTTATAATCAGTCCTACAGAGATGGGGCATATTAAGCACCTGCCCAAGTGCAGTTTCCAATTCAGTAAGTATTTATTAGGCGCACTGCATCCTTGGCAGGCTCTTCTCAATTGGAAAATGAGCAAATGGACACACGACCTCAAAAATCCTTTTAGCCATAAAAATGTTGTGATCCTATTAATGTGTGTGTATGAGAGACACAGAGAAAAATACAGATAGAGCTGTATTTCTCTTTCTAAACCTCCTGAGCCTCAGTTTCCTCTGTATACTGAGGTCAGACAACTACACAGCTAGTCCAAATGTGCATTTGCAGATTAGCACCTGGAGACCTCTAAGATGCCCCTGAGGAATCTGTTAAGGGGGTCGAAGTAGGTAATGAAGTAGGAGGCAGGGGACTGCGGTATCCTTTGTCCCAGTGTCCCGCATTTACAAAGAGCCTCATATGTTAACTCTCTGCACTATTACTAAGTGAGATTATATATACAGTCATTCCATTTTGAACATGTGTTAAAATAATAAGCTAAATGTAAGCATATTAGAAGTCAGAGATTTGTGGCATTTCATATGCTAGGAGCTTCAAAAAATGGGATTAGCTTAAACTTCTCACCCCCTCTGAGTCTCTGTTTATTATAAAAATAAGTGCCTGTGCCCAAGTCCTACAGGTTTTATTTCAGTACATCTGGGGGGAGCCTAAGACTCTGCATTTTAAGTTCAGTGGGTTTTTGTTTTGTTTTGCTTTTTAGTTTCCATGCCCAGCATGGAACCCAACAGGGAGCTTATACTCACAACCCTGAAATCAAGACCTGAGCTGAGATGAAGAGTTGGACACTTAACCGACTGAGCTACCTGGGTGTCCCAAGACTCTGCATTTTAACAAGTCCCGCCCCCCACCCTGTGATTCCAAGTAGATGCCCAGGAGCACCCTATCACAGGCAGGGACTTAGCTAAAGAGAAGGAAAAAGCTATCTTCCCCAGGATATTAGACAAAGGGGAATACAAGAATTGTGGGCAACTTGAAAAGTTAAAGCTACATTTCCTTTTTCTTCCTTCTCCACCTAACAAACTCTAGCTTATTCTTCCAGGCCCAGCTCAAGTATCACCGCCCTGCAAATTCCTTGGACAAGCCCCTGTTCCATCCATTAATACAACATCCATTGAGCTGCAAGCTTCTGGAGAGACAAAGCATACCTCAGTTATGTCCTATTTATATTGTGCCTGGCATGAGAAATATTCAATAAACTTGACAGCTTATAGTGTTTATTTTATCATTTTCTTCCCTATTACAATTTGTCCCCAAAGATTCCAAATTTCAAGAAAAGGCCATAGATTCTGATCCTTATCACATAAGGTTACACATTGGAGCAACAACTGAGGAGAGGGAACTGCCAGCAGGGTCACATAAGGACCATCTGGGTTGCAGATTTCTCACATCCTCACCTCACTGAATGGACTAGGGATCTCTCCAGAGAGTCTTTCATAAGAGCACTAATTCCAATCATGAAATTTCCACCCTCATAACCTAATCATTTCCCAAAGGCCCTATCTACAAATACCATCACCTTTGGGGGTTAGAATTTCAAAAGATGAATACTGTGGGCACACAAACATTCAAGCCATAGCACATACATATTTCACTGAGTAAGACTGTAGTAGATTTTAACCATATTATGCGGGAATTATAGAAGTATAAGACATAGTGCCTGCTTTAAAGTTTTTGCTATCTTCTTAGTAAAAGGACATTCACATATGAAACAAGAGAGCAATAAACTCAGAAGAACTGAGAACTTAATTGTGTTCTACAAGATCCCTAGAGAGAGGTCAACAAGGGCTAAGATTTTTCCTTTCAATGTCTCAGAAGGTACAGAAATATTTCTCTCAAATGAGCCAACCTTACTAGGCTTCAGCTGATTTAGAAAAATAGATAGGATTTTAATAGAGACAACAGAACAAGAAGGGCATTCTGGGCAAAGGGAATAGCTGGGGAGGGGGGAGGAAGCTAGAAACCGGCATGGTGTATTCCTAATACATGCCTAAGACTGGCCTGAACAAACTAGAGTAAAGAAAGGAAGAAGCAGAATAGAGAATGATTATAAAAAACCAATTGTCGGAAACTACAGAAAAATTATAGGTTAAAGAAGAAAAGAAAGAAGAAAAGAAATCATAGGTAGGAAGCTTGAGAACAGTGAGTAGACACTGGGTTGCATTGCTGCCCACTAACTTATGAAAGGAAACCAAGGCCTACAGAGGATGAGAGACATACTATGTGATGCTGTCTTCTGGCTAGTCCACCAGTGTCCACTACTTGTCCCCTCCCAATGGGTGGCACTCTTCCAGAAGCTTCATATTTCCTAACATAAAAATTTAGTTTGATTGTGGAAGGAGCTGAGATGTTCTTCAACAGATGAATGGATAAAGAAGTGGTTCAGTGCCTGCGTGGCTCAGTGGGTTAAGCCTCTGCCTTTGGCTTAGGTCATGATCTCAGGGTCCTGGGATAGAGCCCCGCATTGGGCTCTCTGCTTAGCAGGGGGTCTGTCTGCTTCCCCCTCTCTCTATGCCTGCCCCTCTGCCTACTTGTGATCTCTCTCTTTCTGTCAAATAAATAAATAAAATCTTAAAAAAAAAAAAGTGGTTCATATATACAATGGAATATTACTCAGCCATCAGAAAGGATGAATACTCACTATTTCCATCGACATGGAACTGGAGGGGATTATGCTAAGTGAAATAAGTCAAGCAGAGAAAGACAATTACCGTATTATTTCACTCATGTGGAACGTGAGGAATAGCATGGAAGACCACAGGGGAAGGGACGGAAAACTGAATGGGAAGAAATCAGAGAGGGAGACAAACCATGAAAGACTCTCAACTCCAGGAACCAAAGTGAGGGCTACAGAAGAAAGGGGATGGGGGGACGGGATAACTGGGTGATGGGTATTGAGGAGGGCACATGTTGTGATGAGCACTGGGTGTTACACGCAAGTAATGAGAGACTTGAAACTATGATGTACTATGCTGGCTAACTGAATAATAATTTAATAATTTAAATAACTTAGTTAAATTTATATAAATAATTTAAATAATAATACTTTAAATAAATAAATAAATTTTAGTTTGAAAGTTAGTTTGGAGATCTGATATTCCTTAAACATAAATAGCCATCTTCCAAATATTCCTTTTACAAGCCTCTGAACTGAAGAGCAAGAACATAAATTGGGGTTTAATTTTTCTTTTTTGATGTTTATATTTTTGTTTTGATCTGTACAGTCAAGACCCTGTGCACAACAAAGAACCAGAGAACAACATCTCAAAAAGTATGTTCAATATCATTATCATCTGCCAACCTATAGAACGGGTAGAGAGCAGGCCATGGACATGAAAACAGTAGGTTTATTTTCTGACTCCAGAACTTTCTAGATGTGTGACATTGGGCAAGTCATTTAATCTCTATAATTAGGTTCCCTCATCTATAATAAAATCACCCAGCTCCTAGGAATGTTGTGGGGACCAAATAGGATAAAGCCTGTAAAGTATAAAGTACTGAATAACGAGCCTGGAACATGCTAAGTCCTCAGTAAATGTTAGTTAGCTATTATTTGCTATAATACCTTCAAATATACCATATTTTAAAAGAAAATTTGGAAGATACATCCTAGGGTATCAGAATATGTACTGCTTTTTAAGTCTCATATGAAATTCACTTAGCAACTCACTTTGCTTTCTGGTTTGTTTGTTTTTTTAAGATTTTATTTACTTATTTGACAGAGAGATCACAAGTAGGCAGAGAGGCAGGCAGAGAAAGAGGGAGAAGCAGGCTCCTTGCTGAGCAGAGAGCCCAATGTGGGGCTCGATCCCAGGACCCTGAGATCATGACCTGAGCTGAAGGCAGAGGCTTAACCCTCTGAGCCACACAGGAGTCCCCTCACGTTGCTTTCTGGTTCACATGGGAAGTTCTTTTTTATATTAACCAATACATAGACTGAGTACATGCTTTAGACCCAACAAAGGAGGAATCCCCACAAAGGGCATCATTTTTTTCAATGAGTGTATTCCAAATTTTGCAATCATATAATCTAGAACTAAGATATTTTAATTTCAACATATATTAAAGTATTGTGTTTTATATTTTACTGCTGTCCATATGTGTGATTACATATGGCAGGTAATTTTTCCTGAGTTTGGGAGCACCCCGGGTCTTAACTGGCCATAGGTGGTGGGGCGGAGAAGGGCTAGGGATGACCTCCAGGGGTACCATAAAGTCCCTGTAAATTAGGGATGCCTAAATGGGTCCATAGCTGTAATTAGATTTTCAAAGGATTCCATCATAATAAAACTTTAAGATCTAATTAACAATACCAATAAGGGAATAATAAAATCAATAATTATATACACATACATTAGAGTAACCAGCAGTTCTTATAATTAAGTAGATCAATATGACTAATAAAAAGCCTATGATATATTGTGACAAAAATGAATTAAATAATTTTTTTAAGTTGCAGAATGGTGTTTATGATACATAGTTCTGATATATACTAAACACATGCAGTATTTCTAAGCAGGCATCATATATAGCAAATATAACATGATTCTATAAAATAAACTGTGTGTATATGTGTATGTATATATGCGTGTGTGTGTACCTGTGTTACATATTTTAAAGTGCTTAAAAACATATAACAATGGTTAATAATGGTTATTTTTAGGTTGTAAAACGAATACACAAGGCAAACATTTTTTTTTAAAGATTTCATTTACTGGGGCGCCTGGGTGGCTCAGTGGGTTAAAGCCTCTGCCTTTGGCTCAGGTCATGATCCCAGGGTCCTGGGATCGAGCCTCACATAGGGCTCTCTGTTCAGCAGGGAACCTGCTTCCTCCTCTCTCTGCCTGCTTCTCTGCTTACTTGTGATTTCTGTCTGTCAAATGAATAAATAAAATATTTTAAAAATAATAATAATAAAGATTTTATTTATTTATTTGACAGAGAGAGAAATCACTAGTAGGCAGAGAGTCAGGCAGAGAGAGAGGTGGAAGCAGGCTCCCTGCTAAGCAAAGAGCCCAATGCAGGGCTCGATCGCAGGACCCTGAGATCATGACCCGAGCAGAAGGCAGAGGCTTAACCCACTGAGCCACCCAGGCACCCCAAGGCAAACATTTTTAGCTACCTTGTTTTCTCAAGTAAAAGTTGCTTTTTCTCCACATTTTAGTATCTATGAAATCAGAATTTACCATATAATCAAAAAATGAATCTAATTAAATTCTCTTTGCTCCTTTCCTCCAGAAAGCTTTTAATTATATATGATAAGTCTTGCAATTGGGGATGAGTTCAAGTCAAGAAGATATAGCAGGTATATATCCCCAAGTTGCTTAAATTGTTTCCAAGGAGCAAATATTTGTCTTTTTTTTTTTTCTTTAAAACAATGAAGATAAGTTTCAAGCTCCTTACTTTTAACACATGCTGTTCAAATGAACTAGGTCACAGAAATGTGTATCTACCTACAGAAATCCAGTATTTGCATATATTTGCATATTATTCAGTATCATTAAATGCCAGTTCCTTACATCTAGGAAAACTCTCCAGTGGTAAAACAGCACTATCATGAAAGTTAGAGCTAGAGGATTTTTTTCCTCCCACCTCTCAAATAACGTCACACGATTCAAATACGTGATAATACCACATGTATCATTACAGAGTTCCTAACAGTATGTGAGGCACTGGTCTGAGCACTTTCCATGCATCATCTTATTTAATTTCCACAATAATGGCATAAGTTCAATTTATTACATCCAATTTACAAGTGAACAAACTGAGGCTTAGAGACTGAAAATGATGCTGAGTCCCATAACTAGCATGAAGCAGTGGGAAAAATCATACAGATGTCTGCCCGTCCCTTAAGCTTCATTTTTAACCAGTGCGCTGCTCCCTCTCCACCTCTTCTAGCTCCGCTCCTTTGACCAAAGAAATCGTGTACATGTTATCTGGAAATAATACACTGTTTGTGTTCAGCTTTGACAACACCAGAATGTTCTCCAAACAGGGGAACAATGGCCAATAACACAGGGCAGATCAGCGTAAGGAATTTATTCAAAGATCTCTCAAACACTAATGTGGTGGCTAGGCTCTACTTGCCCCACAATGTACCGGGATCTGACTAAGGGCCTTTGGGGCAGACACCATTTTCAAAGGTTCCCATAGGTTTGGCAGAGCAGGTGGTGAACATTAGCTCTGGTCTACATCTTATAAGATTTTTTTGTCAGCCTTGCTCCTATTTAGATTACTAAGGTTTGTGCAGCCTAAAAGGAATATCACCTTCTTAAAAGCTAAGTGGAATGAACAAAGTCTAATTAAATGTGATTTGCTGGTTGATTCAGTATTTATAAGCAGACAGCTCACTGGCTTCAGAAGTGAGTGTTGGTATCAGTAGAGCAGAGGATATTGAGAGAGGTTAAAAATAAATGGCTGGAAGATAAGGCTCAAAAACCTGTTACTGCCAAGTTAGATGATTTATTTCCATAAATCATTCCAACGTTCAGATTTCATGTGTTAAAATAATTCAAAAATAATTTTGCGCCGCCTTTTGATCTGAAATCATAGCAAGCACTGCCATTGAAGCAGATGAAAAATTAAGTGTCTTCATTTCTTCAGAAATAGGGCACAACTAAATTGCTCTATCGTAAATCTTAACATCCACAACTCAGTGCTCTGTAGGGACTGTGCTCAATTTGCTAGGTTTTGCTAACACGGAAACTGAAGAGCAATTAGCTATGGGACTGAAAACCTGGAATGAAAACCTTGGGGATAGAAAGGACAATCAAAAGAATTTCCCAAGTAGCACCAATTTCAGGAGTAAGAACCAGAAAGACGGTATGTGTGTCACAGGTATGGTAGGAGTGGGTTATCATCTGGCACCACCAATACCGTTATATTTGCTCAGCTATCATCCTCTGCCTGCATTCCTTCTCTTGCTACCCTTAAAGTTTTCTAAGATCTGCAATTCCTTCTTATTTTCACCCCGTTTACCTTCCCCCATCCCTGATACCAGTCCCCAAGCCAGATGGAATCAACAGCCCAAGGTTACTTATTTGCATTTTTTTTGACATTTTTGTATTTTTAAGTAGACATGATCATATATGTTCCTGCTTTTAAACATTTGTTGGCTCCTTATTAACTACAAAATAAAGTTCAAGTGCATTAGCATGGCATAGCATGGCATAGACGAGGCTTTGCATTTGGCCTTGTACTCTGTCCAGTCACTGCTCACTCCTGTATCAAGCCACTCCCTCTTCTCTAAACCATTTTCCAAACATGACACACCCCTTCATGTCCTCAGATCATTGTTCATGTTATTCTTGCTGCCTAGGATCTTCTTTTCCCCACCTCTACTTCTGTGTCTGATGAGGGCCCAATGTCCAAGGCCCAAGTCCAATGTCAAGTCCTTGGAAAAGCTTCTTTGGGAAGAATTAAATGGTCCCTTTCTTTATCCGAAGGGCACCTTAACTGTATCACAGCTATTGTGTTTGTACATCATATCTGTTTGTCAGCCAGTCTGAGTAGTGCCTCTGGTCACCCGAGAGTGGATGGCCTCAGAGATCCACCCAGTGGGATCATCTATTCCTATCCAGTACTGCGCTCTGCGTAGAGTGATTAAGATACGCTTAATCATGAGTGAAAGAGAGAGAGATGAAGTCAGAGACAGAGAAGATAAGGATCCAAAGGCTCTTCCATAAAATACTTTGAGTGGAAGTAATATGAATTGATCATAAACACTATCCCATTATCAGTCAGATACACACACTCTATTTCACTTTGCAACCTACTTTTTTTTTTTTTAAAAGATTTTATTTATTTATTTGACAGAGAGAGATCACAAGTAGACAGAGAGGCAGGCAGAAAGAGGGAGGGAAGCAGGCTCCCTGCTGAGCAGAGAGCCCGATGCGGGACTCGATCCCAGGACCCTGAGATCATGACCTGAGCCGAAGGCAGCGGCTTAACACACTGAGCCACCCAGGCGCCCTGCAACCTACTTTTAAAGTATATTTTACTTCGATGGCACCCAGATCTTAAGTTTAAATTGAAATACAATTGCCTTGATTCCTACCAGTTAGTTTTTCTTACATACCTGGATTTAGGGGCAAGTGTATTTAGTATGAAAAATTTGTGCATGCTTTATGACACTGAGAATTCTCTAAAAAGCAAAAATATCTGAGGGTCTCAGCATGAAGTAGCCACATATAGTAGAGGGGAACTAATGTTAACTGCTGTCTGTGGAAATACCTGGAGAGTGGGGGGAAGAAAAAAAGGAAAGGAGAGGAAAGGAAAGGAAAGGAAAGGAAAGGAAAGGAAAGGAAAGGAAAGGAAAGGAAAGGAAAGGAAAGGAAAGGAATGGAAAGGAAACGAAACGAAACGAAATGAAACGAAACAAAAGGAAAAAAAGACAAGAAAAGACAGGGAAAAAACAAGACAAGACCTCTATTATACATGCAGGTTTACCTTAAAAGAAAAATACCATAATCCAATTAAGATATTAACTGCTTCATGCTGCAAGTAGTGTTTTCTTTTCTGGACATGCACACCCAGGGCTCTGAGTACCAAGATTAAACAGTCAGTGTAGTGGCTATAATTAAGAAGTATTCAGGGTGCCTGGGTGGCACAGTACGGTAAGTACCTGCCTTTGGCTCAGGGTCCTAGGATCGAGCCCCACATTTAGCCCTGGATCAGGCTCCCTGCTCAGGGGAGTTTGCTTCTCCTCTCCCTCTGCCATTCCCCCTGCTTATGCTCTCGCTTTCTCTCTGTCAAATAAATAAATAAAATCTTAAGGAAAAAAAAGAAGTATTCATTTACTGGAGATTTTTTTGCAACAAAGAGGAGCAACATGGGGTCAAAAAAACTCTCCTACCTACCAAGGAATTTGAGAAAAATCATTAACTGTATAATTCAGACTTCTCTTCTGTAAAAAGTTAATACGTCAATGTGTTATAAAACTGAGAAGCCTTCACCCTGTCTTCATCCTTCTACAGAATTTCTATCAGCTACCTGCATCTAGGCTACTCTCCTTTTTAAGCTCTGGACACTGCACTTCCAAGAAAAGGTATCAAGGCTGGTAGGTATCCCTCAGGGCTAATGCAAGAAGGGTCTGCCTTCTATGAATAGGCCTGTGGACCAAAATAAGCACACAAACACAAATCACTATTTCTCAAGCTCCAGAGAGCTACAAACAAAATAAAATGAAACAACTCTGAGATCCCAGACTTTCTAAGGGATTTTTTTTTTTGAAACTTGTCTTTCGATATGAGTTAAAGTTTTTAAAAAAGAAAAAGCATGTTCTAAATTATTCAGAATGTTACTTCTTGGTAACTGACCAGGGCCAGATGACTGATAATGGCAAAAACAGATGGTATAGGGCTTCTCAAACTGAGAAAAGAGACCATTTATTTGGGTTCCTCAAACTCTCAAATCTGAAGTGTTGTTTGTTCACTGAACAACAGGTTAAAGTAACAGGATGAGGAAGACAGGTAGAGTATTTGAGAAAAGCACTGAATTCAAAGTCAGACACAGAGGCGGGTGATTTGGATCAAGGCACCAACCTAGTGATTTGGGACAAATCAGTGCAGTACAATCCCCTAGAATTATTTTCTTTATCATCTGTAACAACGGGGATAGCGATGGGAATGATGATGATTGTGACAGTTACAATAATATTGATAAAAAAGCTACACGCCAAGTATCACATGTGTTCCCATACATGCAAGTGCTTCATGGTGCTAAGAAAAGAGAACACTGGGAGCAGAACAAACATGCCTGGGGGATATGCTACAGGAGAGGAATCAGTGAAGGGATCTGCTGAGGTTGGGGTGGGAGGGGAACAGATGGAGGTGGAAAGACAAAAAAGATACAGGCATTGGAAGGTGGATAAGTACATGAGTCAGAGAAAGGAATTAAGTTCCTCTCTCACCACAGATACCAGAAAAGGTTTAGATGAAGAAAGTAGGCTGGGCAGCAAATATCTCCTGTGCTTCCTGTGCACACTTGGAGTGTGAGAAGCTAGAAGAACATCGATGGAGCCTCTGGGCAGAGAAGACACGGCAGCTCAACAGGATTACTGATTGGCATCTGTCTGGCCGCTCCGAAGCCTGGTCTGTGCTCTCAGGGAGAAGCAGTCCTCCCAGAGGAGAGTTCAGAGAAGCCTCTGGCCCAGGTGTGGCTCTGGAAGGGACACATATTCAGGAGGAAGAGCTCACTCAGCACACTCAGGGGATCCTGAGAAAACTCAGAATGGGCCTTTACAATTGCAGTTCCCTCTGCCTGGCATCCTCTTCCTTCAGTTGCTCCCAGGTTTGGCTGCTTCTCAGCCATCCTTCAGGTCCAACTCAAAGTTTCCCTCCTTAGCGGCCGTCCTAATCACTCTGTTGAGGTCAGCCTCCCCCAACACCCCTGGCACATTCCACATTTCCTTCCTGGCTCTGAAATTCGAATATAAATTGCTTTTACATTTTCTTGTTTAAAGTCAGTCTCTCCCACTAAAACTGTGCGGTCTAATATAGAAGCCACAGCCCTGTATGGCATTTAAAGTTCAGTATATTAAAGTTAAGGAATTCTCAAAGTTCAGCCACTCAGTTGCACTATCCATACTTGAGTGCTCAGTAGCCATACGTGGTTAGTGGCTGCTATACTGGACAATGAATCATCCCTTAATCTAACTGAATTGAATTAATCAAATCACACTGCAATATTGCCATCATCACAAAAAGGTCCACTGGATAGCACTGATCTAGAATGCAAGTTTCCAGGAGCAGCACCCTCACCCACTGCGCTCACTGCCAAGAGAGTACCTGTCTTAGATAGGTGATCAGGAAGTATCTCCTGAACAAGAGAGTGAAAGAATGAGTGAGGATGGCCCCAAAGTCTTATATCCATACCAGGTAAGAATAAAAAAAATAATGTGGTCGAGGAAAATGGCTATGCAGCCTGAAATCACCCAGGAATTCTCAGTATCTAATCTGTATGCAATCTATGAAAATGAATGCTTGACATATGTGTTATATTGCATTTTCTGCTAATTAAACATCTTAACATAATACAACTTAGCAGCCAGTCCCATAGTTCAGATATTCCCAGGAAATCTCTGGAAGGAAGGTGAGGGCAATAATGTATTACTGGAAAACATCTATGAAATGACTTACATAAGAAACTGCATGAAACCAATTCAAAGATCCAATTGTTACACAAAAGTACACTATTAATGGGTGCCAAAGAATGACAGAATAGCACTGACATTGCCTATGGGGCTGGTCATTCTCAGCTTGTTCATTTAACAAATAGATGAGTATACACTACAGGAAAGTGGGAATGCCCTGAAATCCAACTCTACCTCCTACTGTGCTGAAGAAATAAGGGCTCAGAGTTGTGGAGATCCCCTCTCAAAATGCATTCAATCAACCAGTTAGTAGTGGGTTCTGATTGTTGAAATTCAAGATCAACATATAAATACTCTTTTGAAGATGTTGTTTGTTTGTAAAGAAACTAATCCACTCTAGCACAGAGTCCTGTTCATTGCATATGTTCAGATATCTGTTGAAAAATAGAAGGTTCTGAGCTGTGCCCCCAATTCACATCATGGGATGGACTAAGGCATCAGGAGGAATGCTTTTTTAGAATCCATCACCTAATCTCTGTTCTGTATGTCTGATCTGAAAAATATTATTTCTCCTCAAGTGAGGGAGGTGGAATCGTGTTACTCTATCCACCACTGTTCCACCCAGACAAAAAATAAAGGATGCTGTCTCTTCCTGTTATCCATTCACAAAAGCCAACCAGTCATGTTGACGGACAAATGTGGACAGATGCAGGTTTGGTGGCTCATGCCTCAGAGCACCTTCATTTAGCTCCTGGGTTTTTTTTTTTTTTTTAAGATTTTATTTATTTATTTGACAGAGAGAGATCACAAGTAGATGGAGAGGCAGGCAGAGAGAGAGAGAAGCAGGATCTCCGCCGAGCAGAGAACCCGATGCGGGACTCGATCCCAGGACCCTGAGATCATGACCTGAGCCGAAGGCAGCGGCTTAACCCACTGAGCCACCCAGGCACCCCAGCTCCTGGGGTTTTAAGCCAAGCTCCTCTAATTCTGCCCTGCAGAGCCTGACTTGTAGCATGGCCCTAGGACCCCCTCTACACTGCTTCAAAATGTCTGCTCAGTGGAGGGAACAGAATAGATGAGATTTACCCAAGCATCCTGACACCCCTTCATTTAATCTTTGGTGCTACTCTTCTTGGCCAACAATTTTGTTCTGTTTGGGATTTTTATAAAAGACGTTAGTCAAAGTTATCTTACCAAGTATGGACCTGGAGATAAGCATTGAAGCAGAGGCCCAGGTGATAGGCACTACAGACTGACAGTGGATCAGAAACATGTTTTAATTGCAGTCATCTTGTGCATTTTGTCTGTACCTTGAGCATTAACACAGTATTTGATATGGAACGCTCATCTGACAAGTACTGTGGAAGGTAGGAAGGGAAGGAGAGGGCAAGGGGAGAGAGAAGGAGGGGTGAGAGAAAGGAAAATAGACAAAAGGGCTTCCCAACTTTGGGAGTGTCAGCTATTTATTCAAGTCCTTGAGGACACTAGACCACACCTAACAACACCATGTATTTATTGAGTACTTTCTTCCAGCACTGGATCAGACATTATGGAGGAGTAAAAACAGAAAAACAGAAACACTCAGAAGAATGCTTGGCACACTCTATGAGTTCCATAAATGTTGGGAGATTGAGGAGATGAGCAAGTGCTTGGGCAAGGCAGAGAACAGGAGGGGAGAGGTGGAGAGAAAGGAAATGCAACACACCGAGGAAACTGGAGGAGGAAGGGAGAAAAGGCAGCAACTGAAGTTAATTGTGCAAAGAGATGATATAAAGCTAATTTTAGAGGCTGCAAAGAGCAGTGGTTTTGGAGAAAGGCAATCCTGGATTCTAAACTCCTCA
Organism: Lutra lutra; assembly: GCF_902655055.1. Classification (NCBI taxonomy): domain Eukaryota; kingdom Metazoa; phylum Chordata; class Mammalia; order Carnivora; family Mustelidae; genus Lutra; species Lutra lutra. Next base: position 82,645,327 of record NC_062282.1, on the reverse strand, counting down.
GTACTTACAAGGTATACAAGCTCTCTAAGCCTCAGTTTCCTCATTTGTAAAATGAGAATAAAAAGAGCACCTGATGGGGGATGGCTGAGAGGATCAGATAAGATAATGCACTCTGTAGAGGACCTAAAGTCAGTGTTCACTCAACAGTAGATGGCAACACTCATCAAGTGGGATACTAATCTAGGCTGCTTACACTTGTTTTGTGGATGTGTCAAAGCATTCTTCTGACACAATTCCGGCCTCAAAATCCCAGGGGTTAAATAAGTGTAGGCAATCTCTTTTCAATGTGTCTCCAGAACACAATGCTAGCAACTCTCCTGTTAATGATCAGCAAATCCATTAGAGCTTTGTAAGTGCCTCTTTGCCCTGGTTCCAAAGGCCATAATAAAAATGAGGGGAATCAGGATCATCCCAATGCATCTCAGGCAGCAACCCTTTGGCCTTCCACCATCAGAATTAAAAACTTTATTTCCAGCTTATTTCCCATCCTTCCTATACCTCAGCCAGCAACATCACTTGAAGTAATTGGTTTTCATCCTATGTTTCCCCATATGCTTGGATATTCCTATGAAAAAGTCTAGGTTCATGTCATCTTACTACACTGACAGCCTCTCTCCAACCCTTATCTCTGCCACCTGGTCCTGAGGTCCTTCTCTTGTTCTCTGAAGCCCACAGGATTTTTTTCTTTCCATAACAGACATTCCACTCACCCAAAAAAGAATCACTTGTGCCTTTTCAGTACTACTTATTGTAACTTTTTGCATGTCTACTATGTACATGACATACATACACATACGCTTTTCAAGTTATTTAATTATCCTGCCAACACAACAAAGTCTGGATGAGGCTCAGAAAACTTAAGCAAGTTGCTCAAGGCTACACTGCTCTAGTCTGTCGAAGACAGAGACTGGATTTGAACTCAGGTCGCCCAATCTCCAAAGTCCATGCTCAATCTACTTTGTCATGCTGTTATTTAACATGCATATTTATTTCTTATCACTTAAAGCTGCTAGAAGGCTGATTTTTGGACATGGCAATTTATCACAGTGATTTGATGGAGAAGATTCCTTATCAATGCTCATTACACCATGAAGTAGGACCATAAGCAGCAAAGGTAGGACAGGGTGAGAAGGTCACAGTTAACTTCCTCATCTCTTCCCCATCCATTAAAAACTCAGGTGTTACTTCCCTCTGATACTCAAACTCCTAAAATAATGATTTTATATGCATTTACATAGTTCTTGATTTTGGCCAGACATGGTTCTAAGCACTTTGCTTTTATCAATCCTTTTACTCTTCACAAGAGTAGATATTATTATTATCATCTCTATTCACATTCTACTCAAAGCCACAAAGTGGCAGAGCCAGGATCTGGACACGGATAGTTTGACTCTAGTGCACTTATTCTCACCCACTCTTCTTTTTTTTTTTTAAGATTTTATTTATTTGACAGATGGAGATCACAAGTAGGCAGAGAACCAGGCGAGGGGTGGGGGGAAGCAGGCTCCCTGCTGAACAGAGAGCCCAATGCCGGGCTTGAACCCAGGACCCTGGGATCATGACCTGAGCTGAAGGCAGAAGCTTTAACCCACTGAGCCACCCAGGTACCCCTCACCCGTTCTTCTCTCTTAACTTTATACAGGGATACCTGTGGTTGTCTCTCTAAGAAGCTGGCATCTGAGCAGACAGCTGGATGATGATAAGGAGCGAGCCCAGCCAAGACTTGGGGGGAGAACACTGCAAGGAAACAAACTGTTAATGTCTATAAATGTCTAACATGGCATAAAGTTGTTAATACCCACACCATCTAAAGGACTTATTAAACTTCAAGAGAAATGTGAAAAAGATAAACTCAAAATGGATAAAAGACCTCAACATGAGACAGGAATCCATCAGAATCCTAGAGGAGAATATAGGCAGTAACCTCTTCAATGTCAGCCACAGCAACTTCTTTCAAGATATGTCTCCAAAGGCAAAGGAAACAAATGCAAAAATGAACTTTTGGGACTTCATCAAAATCAAAAGCTTCTGCACAGCAAAGGAAACAGTCAACAAAACAAAGAGGCAACCCACGGAATGGGAGAAAATATTTGCAAATGACAGTACAGACAAAAGGTTGATATCCAGGATCCTTAAAGAACTCCTCAAACTCAACACACACAAAACAGACAATCATATAAAAAAATGGGCAGAAGATATGAACAGACACTTCTCCAATGAAGACATACAAATGGCTATCAGACACATGAAAAAATGTTCATCATCACTAGCCATCAGGGAGATTCAAATTAAAACCACATTGAGATATCACCTTACACCACTTAGAATGGCTGAAATTAGCAAGACAGGAAACAACATGTGTTGGAGAGGATGTGGAGAAAGGGGAACCCTCTTACACTGTTGGTGGGAATGCAAGTTGGTGCAGCCACTTTGGAGAACAGTGTGGAGATTACTCAAGAGAGACTATGGACTCTGAAAAACAATCTGAGGGGTTTGAAGCGGCGGGGGGTGAGAGGTTGGGGGAACCAGGTGGTGGGTATTAGAGAGGGCACGGATTGCATGGAGCACTGGGTGTGGTGCAAAAACAAGGAATACTGTTATGCTGAAAATAAAAAAAAATTTTTAAAAAAATAGAGCTTCCCTATGACCCTGCAATTGCACTACTGGGTCTTTACCCCAAAGATACAGATGTAGTGAAAAGAAGGGCCATCTGTACCCCAACATTTATAGCAGCAATGGCCACGGTCGCCAAACTGTGGAAAGAACCAAGATGCCCTTCAACGGACAAATGGATAAGGAAGATGTGGTCCATATACACTATGGAGTATTATGCCTCCCTCAGAAAGGATGAATACCCAACTTTTGTAGCAACATGGACGGGACTGGAAGAGATTATGCTGAGTGAAATAAGTCAAGCAGAGAGAGTCAATTATCATATGGTTTCACTTATTTGTGGAGCATAACAAATAGCATGGAGGACAAGGGTAGATGGAGAGGAGAAGGGAGTTGAGGGAAATTGGAAGGGGAGGTGAACCATGAGAGACTATGGACTCTGAAAAACAATCTGAGGGGTTTGAAGGGGCAGGGGGTGGGAGGTTGGGGGAACCAGGTGGTGGGTATTGGAGAGGGCACGGATTGCATGCAGCACTGGGTGTGGTGCAAAAACAATGAATACTGTTACGCTGAAAAGAAATTTTAAAAATTTTTTAAAAAAAGAGAAATGTGAAGATATATAAAGACAACCAAAGTATAAAAGTTATGAACAATGTACATAAAAGAAAATATAAATATTAAGTAGGAAAAATATTCATGTTTCCTACTAATCATAAAATTTAAATTAAGGCAACTTTGTGGTATCATTTTACATTTAATAGATTAGTAGAACAGATAATTTTAAAGTCAGAGCATACTACTGGGAAAATTCTGGTGAAATTGGTATGTTCACACTCCTAGTGACATAAAAAGTCTGCTTTTCTATTCTAGAAAGTGACATGAAAATAATTATTAGGATCTCAAAAGTTTTTCACAGGCTTTACCCCAATAGTTCTACTCTATGACACTTATCCCAGAGAAACCATTCTGCAGCAAACAACGCAAAGATGTCCATTATAGCCTAGTTGATAATCACATATATTTGAAACTGAAATGTCCAAAATTAGTGGACAAGCAAGTGAATTATGATGCATCAACCAATTCAGTACTATGTTATAGTCACTAAGAGAATAACTATGAAGATAATGAAGAAACGGGAATAATGTTTATGAACATTATCCAAACAAAGCAAAATATAAAGTTATATACACAATAATGATTACCAATATGCACTGATGTGAATCTTGAACAGACTCTTCTCCTCTCCTGAATTTGATGTAACTTTGAATTCCCCAGACCTCAGTAAACTTCCATATAGTTTTACAAATATGAGGGGCATATATAAGTGGGTATTGTTTTGATTGTTGGTATGATGTCTTTATCAGGGTAAGTGCGGCATGTTTCATAGGGAAGGAAGGAGCATATGAGTGGAAATGGATTTACAACGTGTGAATAAGCACTTTCTTGGAACTCTGCTAGAACAGTTTGTCTTTTTCATCTAGAAGAAATCATAGAAACAGACTTACCAAGTGCCTACACTTGAGACCTGGCAACTTCTTTCATTTACAAAAGTGGGAAATTCCCAGAGTTTTAAAAGAACACCCTGGATATAACCAGAGCAAAGCAGTGATGACCTATGGGTCATCAGTCAGGCATGGGACTAGGGACAGAGGCTTCAGAATTATTTTCAGGCTGAGAGAAGCAAAAGATGACATTAGGGGAATCCACAGTGACAGCTTGCTTACTAAGTCACAGCATGAAAATGCAGATGCTCTTACTGGCTTTTGAGTTGCCTGACTCTTTCACAACCTGTTCCAGTCTTGGAGGAGCAGATTTTGTGCACAATTGTGGACTGGGGTTCAGGCTTGCATACACCTTCATGCTTTGCTCACTGCCCATACTGCTGTTACAGTGCCAGAGAATGAGGTCAGCAGCTGTGCCAAGAGCTTGCTCATTCAGCATCCCAGCTCCTCTAACACTGGCAAGGAGGAAGAAAAATTAGAACTTCTCCAAAACAGATTTTGTAGCAGCTCTGCTTTTGCAAGGGCCAGTGCACAAGACAGCCTGTCAGCCTGGATGTGTCAGTGTGGGGATGCCATGTGGTCTCACAGGAGGGTCCTTGCAGCAAGATGGGCACTAGACACTGCCTCAGCTTGCCCTACTGGAAAACGGGGGCAAACCCTGAACAACATGGGTACTGAAGCACTTCGCCTTTTTAATTTTTTACTTAATGATGGATTTTTGGGTTCTTGAAATCAATGGCTCACATGTTCTAGGCAACATCTCCATTTTCTCCACATGACCCTTCATGATTTGCACCCTGCTTGCCTCTTAACATTCTTCTCCCATTGTGTCTTCATGCTCCAGCTCTATCCTGCACCTGCTATGGCCTGCTCATGCCTCAGCACTCTGCAAACACTGGAATGAGCTTCCCTACTTTTGTGTTTACTTATGGTTTTCTCTCTGAGAAGTTTCTTCTCATTCTTCATGACACAGCTCATTTGTCACCCCCTTCATGAAGCCTTCCTGGACAAAGCCCCTGTTCTCTACCCCCATATCAAACCAAAGTCAATTTTTATTATAGCCCTTAGCCATGCTGCATCGTGTGTGTGTGTGTGTGTGTGTGTGTGTGTCACTAGAACACGGGCTCCTTTAGGACAAGGCCTGCCTTATACATGTTCCTATCCCCTGAACTTCCTTCAGAGTAGATTTCTAATAGATGATTGTCAGACAAACAAGTAAGTCATTTTCACACCTGTACCTCTGTAGTCTCCTCTCAGTAGCATCATTACCCTGCCTTCCACCCATGGCTATAAGTTATTTACTTCCTTTAGATATGGGCCACATTTTTTAAAGAGTCTTATTTCTCATTTATATTCTTACCTCTTACTTTTAGCAGTATGCTGTACACTGCAAATGCTTAACAAAGATTAGAAATAGCATCACAACCTCAGTTTAATGCAACTTACCACATCATGGGAATTAGTTAGGGGGAAAACAATTAAGGGAGTGCAGAAAGTTCATGAGTGCTACCATGTACAGCATGAGAAGAGTAATTAAGAAGGTAGAGTCCAAAACACTAATTCAAATAGATATATGTGCCCATATGTTTACTGCAGCATTATTTACAAGAGCCAAATTATGGAAGCAACCCAAGTGTCCACTGATAGATGAATGGATAAAGGTGTGAAATACACATGGAATATTATACAGCCATAAAAATGAATGAAATTTTGCCATTTGTAACAACATGGATGGACCTATGTGAAATAAGTCAGTCAGAGAAAGACAAATACCATATGATTTCACTTATATGTGGAATTTAAGAAGCAAAACAAATGAGCAAACAAAGAAAAAAGAGACAAACAACAACAAAAAGCCAGACTCTCAAATACCAAAAACAAACTGGTGGTTGCCAAAGAGGAAGTGAATGGGGGGATGGGTCAAATAGATAAAAGGGATTAAGAGTACACTGTGATGAGCACAGAGAGATGTTTAGAATGACTGAATCATACTGTACACCTGAAACTAATATAGCACTATACGTTAATTATACATTAATATAAAAAGAAGAAAAAAGATGGCCTGGAATGTGTCAGATCCCTTTCATTATCATCCCTTCAATACCTGTGAAATTGGGTGAATTATCTGAACTTTCTAAAACTCAGTTTTTTATAAAACAGGGATAGTATTAACTTCCATAGCATTCCCATTAAGACTGAATAAAATTATGGTGGTGAAGCGTTTATCATAGAGCATGGCACATACTACACCATCAGCAAATGACAGCCATCGTTATTGTAGTTAATGCTGTCACAGGATAAGTTCCTGATAAAACAGTTTTTCCCACCATGATAATACATTTTTCTTTTAAGTAGGTTCCACAACCAGCATGGAGCCCAACGTGGGACCTGAACTCAGGACCCTGAAATCAAGACCCAAGCTGATATCAAGAGTTAAACACTTAACTGCCTGAGCCACCCAGAATGCCCCTAAAATATTTTAATTGATCTATAATTTTATACATTTAGATTAGGTATCATCATCCATTTCTGTCACTGAATCATTAAGTCTGTGAAATAGGTTTTCTTTAAAAAGGATTATCGTTGTGTTTCCTCAAAAAAATAAGCGGAGTCAAGTGGTTTGTCATGGTCACCCAGCTTTAACCCTGCAACCAAGTGCTAAAAGATGTCTACTCCACCAGGACACCACCCTATATGTGGTCCAAAACTATGGACTTTGAAGATGGATCAGAGAAAGATCTAAAGTAATTTGTAAATTCAGTCCCATGTTGATTAAATGCTTCATAACTGCATTTCAAAGAACAGGAACTCTTTTGTATAAACTGGTTCCCTTCGACCTCTAAAGAATTCCTTTTTATGTTAGTGGCTTTCAAGGCAAGCATTTTGGTTTCAGACTGGGCTGTATATTTAAGTAAACTGATAAAAAAAGTATATAGGTTGGAGTCCTTTAAGTCAATAGTAAGTACTGGGTAAGGACAACCCAAAAAATCTATACTCCCTAAACTACAGACTGTACACAAGAGATAGTTGGGGCAATAAGGCAAAGCCAGATGTGGCAGACTGATACCACTAATGGACCCAATTCTTTACTTACCCTGACTCCAGATTCGGCCATACAACGTGCTTCAGCCATAGGAATGTTAGCAAGCATGATATCAGCAGAAGTATAAAAATCACATACACAATGAAGCTTGCTTTGCTTTCATTCTTGCTCTTCTGCCTTTGCAAGGAGCATGCCCATACTAGACTACAAGAAGATGAAACACATGAAGCAGAACTGAGTTTCCCTGAGTCATCCCCACCTGAACAATACTAGACCAGCCAACATCCAGCATATCTTCAGATACACAGAAAGACTCACAGAGAGAGTGCAGGCAAGAAATGCAGAGCCACCAGACCTCCCTGCAGCTAACCACACACAAATAAGTTGAGTGAGCCCAGCCAATACAAGAATAACCATCTAGTCACCCTGCATACTCTGAAGCTAAAAAAAAAAAAAAAAAAAAAAAAGCCTTAACTGTCTTCAGCCATTGAAAACTGGGTTGGCTGCTGCTACAACATTATTGTAGCAAAACACAACTGATACACCAGGGACTAAGTGGGAAGAACAGAAGAAAAGCCACCTTAAAATAGCAAATATATATTATTTCTCAAGAGCTTTTGACTGGGGAACTCCTAAGTAGGAACTCCTTTTGCACAACTACCCAGTGATTCCAATGCTCTGGAATAGATTATTGAAATGTTCTAATATTAATAACCGCATCCTGGAATCCTAAAGTATATAATGTAATTGCTTTTAAACATATTTATTGACAGGTTTTACAGTAGCATAATCAGAGGTCTGCTTGTATCTTGGGGGAAATGTTGTGTCAGTATAGCCAACGTCCCTACCACTCCTTCGCGGGCATATTTAGTTTCCCTAGGGAAGAATCCTCCAGTTTCTTGCTGAATTATTCAGAGTTCAGGGAAATATGCAGAGGACAGAAGTTGAGGGTCTTCTGAATCCATGTGTAGATTTTAGCCCTAACTACCTATTTTCAGCATAGTATTTCAGCATTGCCCTTCCTGGGTTTGCTGTCTCAGAATCCAAAGCCTCCCTGGTTTAGTTACCTGAAGAAAATCCTTGCTGCTCCTACCAGGTAGGGTAGGGTGGGCTACGGCTGTACAAGGTGTGTGATTATTTGGGTAGCCTAACTGTTCCTTATGCAGACTTTCAGAGGACACCTCTGTTTGTACACCTTTCCCTTGAGATATCCTCGGGAGCCTAGGATCTCCAGGCTCCAGGGGACTTGCCATGGTCACGGCCTCATCCTCTTCTTGCCTTTGTCTTTCCCTTCCGTGTAAGTTCAGCCTCCTCTTCCCTACTTAAATCAGTTGTCATCACCTAACCATCTACTTTCTAACTTACAAAATGATGCTCACACTGTTCATCTGGTATCATCATCTAGAGCAATTTCTTTGACCTTGTAGTTTTATAACATTTTATTCCTCTTTCATAATTTCAGGGGTGGTTTTCAGAGATCAGAAGGAAGAATAAACCTGAGTATTCAATCAGCTGACTTCTACCAAAATGCCCTCTCTTTCATTTTTTAATATACATGGGCTTCCTTTAAGAATTTCTGGTATTGGAGTTGGAGGTTCCTCAAAAAGTTGAAAACAGAGCTACCCTACGACCCAGCAATGGCACTACTGGGTGTTTACCCTGAAGATACAAATGTAGTGATCTGAAGGGGCATGTGCACCTGAATGTTTATAACAGCAATGTCCACAATAGCCAAACCATGGAAAGAGCCTAGATGTCCATCAACAGATGAATGGATAAAGAAGATGTGGTATATATATACACAACTGAATACAATGGAGTCATCAAAAAAAAAAAAAAGAACTCTTGCCTTTGCAACGCCGTGGATGGAACTAGAGGGTATTATGCTAAGGGAAATAACTCAATCAGAGAAAGACAATTATCATATGATCTGATATGAGGAATCTGAGAAACAAAACAGAGGATCATAGGGGAAGAGAGGGAAAAATGAAACAAGATGAAACGAGAGAAGGAGACAAACCGTAAGAGACTCTTAATCTCAGTAAACAAAGTGAGGATTGCTGGAGGGATGGGGGTGTGGGAGGGATGGGGTGGCTGGGTGATGGACATTGGGGAGGATATGTGCTATGGTGAGTGCTGTGAATTATCTCAGACTGATTAATGACAGACCTATACCCCTGAAACAAATAATACACTATATGTTAATTTAAAAAAAGAATTTCTGGTATCAGGATGCCTGGGTGGCTCAGTAGGTTAAGCAGTTGCCTTGGGCTCAAGTCATGATCCCAGGGTACTGGGAGTGAGTCCCACATCAGGTTACCCGGTCAATGGGGAACCTGCTTCTCCCCTCTCCCTCTACCTCTCACTCCCCCTGCTTGTACTCTCTAACAAATAAATAAATCCTAATTAATTAATTTTTAAAAACTATCCAAGCCTAATTAGAAAATAGTGAAGCAAGAATCAGCTACATTGACTTCCGTCAATTTGTCTTCCAGGAACTTGATATGATAATTAAGATTACTTTAAAAAAAAAAAGAATTTCTGGCATCTTCTGGAGTCTTAGTAGTTAGGACAATTATATATGCTCTGAGTATAGGGATTATTCTTTAACCCTAAAAGGCATAGCAGGGCTTTCTTGCTTCCTGTATAGCAGTTAAGCATAATGAAATTTTCAGTTTGAAAATAAGTTGAACCCAACTGCACTAAAGCATTTTTACAGTTAATCATATTCCATTGCTCTTCTATTTCTAGTTAACTCTGGCACTTCCTTACTGCTCCTTAAAAAGAGAAATTTCTCCTAGGATGTTGTTAGGATTACCTCAGACTCTTAATGATATCAAGGTTGATGAGTGACAGTCACATTGTACTTTTAATGAAGAGAACTCAGAGTCTTCAAGAGAAATGGAGAGGCTATCCACCACCTGTAAGGATACATCACATCCTCAGTAACACATTGCTTGACAGCTGATAACTCTCATTCATCTTGCCCCTGGGTAATTATATCCTCCCTGCTGTTCAACCTATGCTACTGTAACCTGTGTGATTAAATGGAGACTTGAAGTCTTTTTGCATATTCAAGTAGCAATCACCACATTGCAGAGGGCAGCTAAAGACCAATTTATTGACATTTATCTGCACTAAAATCCATTTTGCTGTGTATTCCTGAAACTAGTCCAGTAATGGTGCTATTATCTAGGGTTTGACTATTGCATAAGTTTGAGGAGCTCGTTCTAGTTTAAAGAAGGAGTAATGACAGGACCATGCCAGCATTAGTCAACAACACCTCAAGCAACTGAAAAAGTACCATGAAGTCATTGAGGATTCCATAAACTGTTCTAAGCAGCCCAAAGGAGAAACCCTTAGATGTAACTCCATGCTTTTGCACATGTTCTCCTCTCTTCTTAGAATGTCCTTTCTCTTTCTTTGCCTACAACACTTTTTGGCTATTTTCAGACCCAAGTTAAGGTACATCTACTGAAGCTACTAGTTCTCTATGGTTTTCCTTCCTTTATGTTCCTACACTACTTCATTCATTCCTTGGTTATTAAACATCCCTCATTTTACTGCTAAGTTTTTTGTTCCTATGTTGTCTAACTCAGACCATGAGCCAGAGAGCAGAGCACTGGAAGGTCAAGTTATAGAGAGGTTAAGAAAGTATGGGCTTCTGGATCACAACAGCCTTTGAATTAAACTTGGGTCTACCACTTACTGCTTATCTTGGATGTAAACCTTAATTACCTTCCCTGAAAAACAGAGACAATAAGAGAACCTATATCATAAAAGGCTGTTAGGAATACATGTTACAATGTAACTTTTTTAAAAGACTGTATTTATTAATTGATTTGAGAGAGAAAGCACGTACAGCAGGGGGAGAGGCAGAGGCACAGGAAGAAAATCTCAAAGAGACTCCCTGCTGAGTTGGAACCCCCATGCGGGGCTCAATCTCACAACCTAGATCATGACCTGACTGAAACCAAGAGTCAGATGCTCAACCAACTGAGCCATCCAGGTGCCCCAACCTTATAATGTAAGTGATCCCCACTTTACCTGACATATCATAAGCTAACATCAGGAAATATTATCTAATATTGTTATGGTTCTTAAGAGTAGACATTACGGGGGCGCCTGGGTGGCTCAGTGGGTTAAGCCGCTGCCTTTGGCTCAGGTCATGATCTCAGGGTCCTGGGATCGAGTCCCACATTGGGCTCTCTGATCAGCAGGGAGCTTGCTTCCCTCTCTCTCTCTCTCTCTGCCTGCCTCTCCATCTACTTGTGATCTCTCTCTGTCAAATAAATAAAATCTTTAAAAAAAAAAGAGTAGACATTACATTATTCACTTGTGTAACTACTATAGCGTAATGCCTAATACACAGAGAACACGCAGCAAATTTTAAATGAATAAATGAAGACATACATGAACAATCCTGTAAGAATCAGATTATTTTTATAATCCAGGTAAATAAAGCCCTAGATGTCTTTAAAAAAAAGAGAGAGAGAGAGATTGAACTATCTATGTAGATTCCTCACACTATTCCAATAAACTGAATATCTAAAATGACTGACTTTATTTTTCACTCCAGATGCTCCACCTACTTCTTCAGACTTGGTCGATTTAGATTTGAAGCAACTATAGCTTTGCTGGTAATTTCTGAAGCCATAAACAGTAGCACACACCAGAGACAGTAAAGCCATGCATGAAAATCTCAACCTCACACAACTCAGCTTCTCTGAACTACAAATGCCCTCATCCCAAAATGGAGTAACTAGAAATCACACCTACATCTTCCTAGGGTTGGTGGATTGAACATACGACACACACAAAAATATTTTACAAATTTGTGAGACGTATGCAAATACTTATGTCTGTGTGTTTATTTATTTGACTGATCATTTATTTGTAGAAACTTATTTCTTGGCACCACCTGAAAATTCCTATCCGACTTCACTAACATCCACATTCCTTCACATATATCTGACAGATTGATTCAAGGCCACCAACAAAATCTGTTGCTGTTTTGGTGCATAGCAGAGCTTTGCGATTTTCTGTAGTAAAACCCAAGAGGGCCAATAAAATGTTTTCATTGATTGCAGTGTCAGTTTTAGATGCTGCAATGGCTCTGAACAAGAGTCATCTTTTAGCACTCTGCTGTGGATTTACTTTTTATGGTCCTGGGATCTAGTGGGTAAATCTGACTTCTGCATTAACACTAACCTGAAGAGACAAACCTCTCAGGAGGACCATCTCATCCTTATGCTTTTCCAACCCTGGGCCATAAATCCTATCAGCCTGCAGAAAGGAGGTATCCTAAAGATTACGGTGGCACAAAGGTGCTCTTTGAGTGAACCAAGCTAATAAAAATTAAAGTTCAAAGTCACTGGGTAATCTAAGACATTCATTAAACCTGTACTGAGCCAGTCAGGACTAATAAGCTAAACAGGTATCAGCCTGGTGAAGAGGGAGGAGAAGGTAAATACCTCCAAGATTCACCTTGTCTCCCCCAGGGTGTCAGCTCTGGGGGATATACACAATATTTCAAATAAATGTGCTTTAGAAGCACTGGAAGTTTTCTAAAAACTGCTCTGAGTGTCCAGGCTGGAATTTAGATGGGTGGCATATTTATAGATCATTCACTAAAAAATTGGGTGCAGATTAAATAAATGTCACTGTGACAGACAATATGCACTAAGAACGATTGGCGTCAATGAATCAGACAAGAAATCAGATGCTGATTAAAAAAAAGGGCAGAGGGCAGTAGCAAAGGCTCTTACAGCCACAAGACTCAGAAAGAGGTAAACTCTTTTTACAATGAACAGGACAGAATGATCCCAAAAAAGACCCTGGCAAAGTCCACAGTAGGTCTCCAGCTGTCAGGAGGAAAGGGGAGTAGCTGGGAATAGCAGGACACACACTTGAGACCAAATGATGGATGGCCTTGATGGTCACATAGGAGAGTTTAGAGTCTGTTAGGCCCTTAGGATCCATAAACAGTTTTCACGGGCATGATGTAACACACGGGAGAAATCACAGCAGGGAACTGATGTTCCAGCACTTTGTCTGGCAGTACATACTCACTGCTTAGGACAAAGAAGAGCATATTCACTCCTCCCTTCCTGTTCCCACCCACACACAATCACCCAGAAGCACATCTGCTAGCCCAGAGGATGGTCCACTCTGAGAGAAAAGACATATAGACTGTATCTGGAATCATTCTTTTTCCCTCTTCCTGGCCCTCAAAATAAGATTAATGAGGAGATGGCTAGTAATTGCCCAGTGAGTTCACAACCACATTCACATTTTTCCATGAATTATCAAACTTACCTGAGTGCTGCACTAACATGTGACTTTAATATTACTTCCGACATAACTCCGCTGTGTTAATACAAACTAAAATATGAGCAGAACTTTTCATTCATCATTTCTTCATTCTACTAATATTTGTTAAGGCTGCACTAGGTGCTTCAGGGAACAAGAGATAAAATGTACCATCTTACATGCAATTTTCGCACCTTCTAGGTGGCAAGAGAGAAAAGTAAACTAATTTTTATACATAATGTGATGCTGATATAGTGTGACACTGAGGTCAAAGTTTATAGTAGAGTCAATCTACCAATATTAAATAGGCACATGCCCTTTGACCCCGAAATCTCACTGTTTGAGATGTATCCTAAAGAAATATTCACAGAAGTCCTCAAGGCATGATTCTTCATTGCAGTGCTTCTAAAAACAGAAAGTTGCAAACAATCAAAATGTTTCTAATTGGGAGCCTGCACAATTATAAATTATATAACATCCATAAAAGAATTAGTAGGCAGCTGTAAAAACAATCTGCAGGCCTATATATGTTAATAGAAATATATCCGAAATATAATAAATAAACAATAGTGAAAAAGACTGCCTGAAATATATTTTTGTGTGATTTTTAAAAATCCATCTTTACATTTAGTTACATGTGTATCAGCTACATGCAAAATTTCTGCTTTATGGAAAAAACTCAAGAAACTGTTAACAGTGATTATTTGTAGAAAGAGGGAATAAGGTAAGGATATAAAAACACTAAATACAATTAATTATTTAAAACTACAATGTGGCAGGTGGACATAGTTCTAAAGTGGATGCCATAGAAACATGGAAGAATTCTTGAATTCTAATGGAAAAGAGACAGGGAAGTCCAACAAAGCTATCCAAAAAAGGTTTCAGTTGAAAAGAGAACCAGCCTTATATTTGGAGGAGCAGGCAGAAAGGCACAAACATATTCTAGAAGAACTATTTTGGGGGTAACTCCTGAACTTTCTAAGCAAATAGTATATGTTACTCATAGCAAGGTTCCAATTGGAAACAAACTCCAAATTCCATAAATCACGAGAACACGAGCTCTTAGCTGCAGGTCACCAATGTCATGCAGACTGAAAAATAACTGTACATTTCTGTCTGAGGAAACACTAACACACTGGACCTAGAGGCAAAATCCCCACCACTGCCAAAACTGTCATCATTGTTTCTGGTTCTAAAACTTCTGCTTCCATAAATAAATTCAAAACAGATAGTTTAATTCCCTCATTTTATTATGCTCAGTTTTCCTCAAACCTCCTCAACTCCCTCAGAACTCCTAACTATTGAATTTAATGATATCCTAAGCACTTCAAAACTGTCAAAGATTGGCTATAACATTCTTCTTGGAAATGTAAACACAACTTACTTGTTTTGTAGAATCTATTATTACTGAATTCAAGTTTTTAAAAATATATATATATTTTTATTAAAGCCCAGGAGGCAGATAAAGAGAGCTGGATATTTTTTTCCTTTCTTTGAGTGAATTTGAACTGATTTTCAAACCAGATGAAAGTCAGGCTGAGAAGCATCCATAAGAATCTCATTCCTGTCATCCACAATCAAGAAGAGAATAGTGGGAGGTACTGATATTAGGAGGCATGATATGTTATAAGGTTAATATGATCTGTGACACAAGTGGTTCCATTTCAATTTTAATACTTGAGTTGCATATATTGAGTGGAGTTTGATAAACTGGATGGCAAAATATTTTAACTCATCACAAAGTAGTACACTTGATAGCAAAGGTTATAAACATTAAAAAAAATTACAGTATAGATAGATGTGTTTGTTCCTCTATCAGATAATTATTTTCTATTTTTCTCCTAGCTGGCTCTGACATCCATCATCTCTTATCACACTGATATTCTATATTTATTGTTACTTGCTCAAAGTCAATTTACTTCATGGACCTTATTGTCATAGATATGAGCATCTATCTTAAAGAGATTGTTTTTGAAGGCAGGTATCCCATGGTAACCGATGGGGAAAAAACAGTCACATATTTGTACCATTAGGTGTCTTCCTTTTAAAAACTGCAAAACATTTTATAAAATACAGTTGCCTTTATGAATGGCATTAGTTCTATGAAAGAACAGGATATTTTACCACATCATTAAATTAACAATATTAAAAACAATTTTTATTGAGTATCTTATTATCATTAACTATTAAACACTTTCTTGTAGCTTTCTTAATGAAAAGGAAATGGAATACATATAAAGTCATTCATAGGTTGCAAAGTCTCTACATGAATTATTTTATTTGTTGAACAAAAATTTATTGAACGCCTACCATGTGTCAAGCATTACTCTAGCAATAGAGATTTGGCAATGAACAAGTCACAGTCCCTAAATGCAAGGCCTGCACAGGCAAGGGGAGAAGGGAAACAAGCAAGTCAAGAGGCAGTTATGACACGGCATAGCAAGAGCTTTAATGGGGAAGGTATTTGGTACTCTGGAACCTCCCAGGCAAAGTGCTTCTTCAGGATGTGTTGCCAGAGAATGTTTCCTAAAGGCAGTCATATCCATGCTGAAAGCTGAAGAATAGCGACACTCAAAAGGGAAAAGAGAATGAAGAAAGAAAGAAGTATTCCAGTTAAACAGATGAGTTTATTCAAAGGCCCAGAAATGGGAGAACATATCATATGGAATTCAGTGTGGCTTTAGTTTGGAATCTGAGAAGGGAGTAGGAGGGACGTGGGGAGGGACCATGAAGAGATGGAAATACAGAGCATGAAGGTCTTTGAATGCCGTTGAAGGTCTGATGGTATCCTGAAGGCTAAGAGCAGTCACTGTAAGATCTAGATCTCACATGAGACAGAGGGAGGTTCGCTTGCGGCCAAAGAGGCTAGGGAAGTCAATCACAGAAGTCTTGGCAAAAGAGAGTGTGGTATGGACTACTGTAGTGGGGTGACGGGGGGTAGGGGAGGAGGGGGAGAATCATGTGTGCATGCATGCATGTGTCTGTCTAGTGTAAATCACTAATCATTTTTCATCCAAGTAATCGAAGTGAAGAGATCTGCTCTATAAAATACTGCATTTGCACCCAAGGACAGCACATAAAGACTATCTTTTTGGTGAGTGCTTTAAAAGTCCATTTGACTGGCACTGCTGAAAAATGCAATCATCAGATTGTTTCATAGTAGAAATTAAACATGCACATTGACTCTCAGACTGATCAAAAAATACCAGTTGGGGGTCTGGGACCCTTTAATTCTGGTGCAGCAAATGTAAGAGATGGGAGTGGGTCAAGTGAGATGGAATACAGTATTGTCTTCTGAGACCGTTTCTCCATAAAGCATTTCCAAATTTCAACTCATGGGAAAAAGCTGACTTTGGAAGCAGGTGAAGAACAAAAGTCACCACAACTTGTTTGTCACTAATGCAGAGAAGCAAATTAAAGCTCTAAGCTACTATTCTGAATCCCCAAACACAGCCACTTTCATTTTAACAGTAGTGAGGCCCTAAATAATATACTATATGAAGACATAATTATAAACCACTAGTGAAAAAATTAAAAAAAAAAATAAACCATTAGTGAAGCAGCCCTAACTAGAAGTCACAGGTACAACTACTACAAGATCTTTCACCACGTATAGGAGAGACTAGAGCACTATGCTGTAGGTAAAGGAATAAATCCCTGGTTACTTAAAGCTTTGAACCGAGTTTCACAACTAAATAGGATAATTCTTGTCTCTCTAAACTCCATTCATGATGTATTGAGGAGAAAATTAAGTATTAGTAACAGAAAATAAAGAATTAGGCATAATGCAGATATGCTGAGGTTCTGTCAGCAGTGGTTATCTGGGAACATGAAATATCAAAAAAGGGACTTTCAGTAACTTAAAAAAAAAGATTTAGACATAAATGGCAGTTATACAAAGCTCAAAGAAGAAAGTAAATGTACAGAGGCTTAGTAAACAATGAAGAAGTAATCATAACATAAGATTCCAACAAACATGGCTGTTTTGCCCAATACAGAACCTGAAAATAAAAGAACCAATAAAAAGGTTCTTGGTCAGCGCAGTGATAATCAGTTTTATGGGTGAAACTTAGTTTCACTGTTACATAGCATAGAGCAACAGTTCTCAAAGTAAAAACCCAGAATCAAGCTCAAAGCACTCCAAAAGATGCCAATCCTTTCTTCAGTTCATGAGGAAATGACACACTCTTCTAATTAGTTTTAGTTTTACATATAACTAAAGATGACCTACTAATAATCTACTTTGGGTAATAATTAGGAATTAATAAAATATGGTATTTATAAACAAAATGAACTCACTATTAGTATGGGCTGAAGGTTACAAATTGGGTTGCAAATTGCCAAGTTCCTCTTCTGCACACATACCTACAGACAGGGGCAAGTTCCATACTTTTCAAGTGGAACGCTGAGCTGTCAGTGTGCCAAAATATTTACCGAGTGCTTAGTATGTGCCAATGATGGTGTTAACTGTGGGTGATACAATTTTAAATAAGAATGGCATTGTCTCTGCATTTGTAGAGTTTATGATCTTATTGGGAGAGTACATCAGTGTTGACTGAGTTGGTCATGATTTCACCTGACATTATTCCTGATTTTAATTATATTAAAAGTACTATCTGTTAATCCTTTTTATTATCAACACAGGTTATTGTTTACTGATGTGGTACAATGGTTTCAATTTTAGTGATGAGACTGGACCTTTGATTTTTAAACAGTAAGCTAATTAATGGCCAAATATAAATCACTCACACTCCTAATTCTAAAACATATGTTATGTTCATAATCTACCCATTCCACTCCACACTCAATGTGCTTGGTAAAGAAAAACACATTGTTTTCACTATATTCTTTCCCCCACTGGTGAATGGCAATGACTGGAGCAGAGGGCTATGAAGACCTTTACTCTTCAGAGTTGTCCAAAATATCTGAGAGACACCATTGTGGAGAAGAAAGAAGTTATCAGGTTCTGGCAATAGCTGTGTCATTCTCAATGGTCCTGAATCAACAGTGATTCCTAAATCTGAGTGATCACTGGAATCCATTTCATAAACATGCAAATTCAAGGGCCTTACCATGAACCTACTAAGTCTAAATCTCTTTGCAGAGGAGTCTGGAGATCCTCATATTTAACAAGCTACCCAGGTACATCTCAAACATTACATTTTGAGAAGCACTGAAAGGAAAGTTCGCAACATGGACAGAGAAAATATGTGACTAATTTGAATCCCTAACTGCCATCTAACAATAACGTTTCTCTCACCAACTTCTCATCTGCCTTCACAGATCCTCACACAAGACTGCTCTGAGTCAGGCTAAAATAGGTCATGGAGTCCTACTGGTATATTTTTGTTTTTGTTGCTTGTGCTTTTAGTGTTCTATCCAAGAAATCATGGCCAAGATCAAAGTCATGAAACTTTTCCCCTATATTTTCTTTTACAGTTACAGATCTTAAGCATTTAATTCACTTGAATTGGGTTTTGTGGATGGTAGAAATATCCCATTTCATCCTTTTGCATGTATATTCAATTGTCCCTATGCCATTCATTAAAGACATTATACTTTCCTGACTGTGTATTCTAGGCACCCTTGTCCAGGATCAACCGATTATATATTTATGGTTCTGCTTCTGGGCTCTCTATTCTGTTCCACTGGTCTGTAAGTCTGTTCTTAGGCCAACACCATACTAATTAATTAATTAATTAACATTAGCTTTGTAACATTTTGAAATGAGAAAGTATGATGACTGCAGCTTTGTTCTTGCTCAAGATTGTTCTGCTATATGGGGTCTTTTGTGGTTTCTTATGAATTTTTTTTTGCCTATTTCTGTAAATAATGCCATTAGGTTTTGACAGACATTGCCATGATTTATAGATTGTTTTCGGTAGTATAGAAATGTTGAACAATACTAAGTCTATCAATCCATAAACATGGGATGTCTTTTCACTTATTTGGTTTCTTTGATTTCTTTCATCAATGTTTTAAAATGTCCAATGTACAAGTCTTTCACCTTTTTGTTAAATGTATTCCTAAGTATTATATTCTTTTTGATGCTACTGAAATGGGATTTCTTTTTTTCATTTCCTTCTTCAGTGTTAGCAAGCAGAAACACAACTGATTTCTGTAAGTCAGCTTTTGCATCCTGCAAATTTGCCAATTCTAACATTTTTTGTGGAGTCTTTAAGGTTTTCTACAAATAATAGTGTCAGGAAAACTGAATATTCACATGTGAAAGAATGAAACCATAACCTTATCTTGCACCATACACCAAAATCAGCTTAATTGTATTAAAGACTACAAGACCTGAAACTGTGAAACTTCTAGAAGAAAACACAGGGGAAAAGCTTCACAACTTTTGTCTTGGCAATGATTTCTTGGATATGACACTGAAAGCACAGGCAATAAAAGCAAAAATGGACAAATGGGACTACATCAAACTAAAAAAAACTTGTGTAGAGGGAAAAAAAAAACACTATGAAAAGCTAAGCTATAGAATGCAGGAGAATATGTGAAAACCATATATTTGATAAAGGATTGATATTCAGAATATATAAGGAAATCCTACAACTCAGTAGCAAAAAACAAAACCACAGAACAAATATTTTGCTTTTTTTTAATGGGCAAAGGACTTGAATAGACATTTCTCCAAAGATGACATACAAATAGCTGACAGGTATATGAAAAGATGCTCAACATCACTAATAATTACAGAAATGCCAATCAAAATCACAATGAGATACCACCCCATACCTGTTAGGATGACTAATTACCAAAAAACGGTAAGGTAACAAGTGTTGGTGAGAAGTGGAGTAGAAAGCTGGTGTACTGTTAGTGATAACATAAAATGGTGCTGCTACTACAGAAAATAGTAGGGAGAGTACTCAGGAAATTAAAAAAAGATCTACCATATGATCCAGGAATCCCATTTTTGACATTATCTCCAAAAGAACTGATATGAGAACCTCAAAGAGATATTTGTATTCTCATGTTACTGCAACATTATTCACAATAGCCAAGATATATAAACAACCTAAATTTCCATTAGTGGGTAAATGGATAAAGAAAATGTACATAAACACAATGGAATATTACTTAGCCCTAAAAAATAAGGAAATCCTGCCATATGCAGCATCATGGACGAATGAGCATCACTTATTTCACCTGCTAAGTAAAATAAACCAGTTACAGAAGGACAAATACCACATGATTCCACTTATGTATCTAAAATAGTCAAATTCCAGCCACATGCAGAAGAATGAAACTGGACCATTTCCTTACACCACACACAAAAATACACTCAAAATGGATGAAAGACCTCATTGTGAAACAGGAATCCATCAAAATCCTTGAGGAGAACTCAAGCAGCATCTCTTTGGCCTCAGCCGCAGCAACTTCTTCTAGAAACATCACCAAAGGCAAGGAAAGCTACGACAAAAATGAACTAATGGGACTTCATCAAGATCAAAAGCTTTTTTTTTTTTTTAAAGATTTTATTTATTTATTTATTTGTCAGAGAGAGAGAGAGAGAGCGCACAAGTAGGCAGAGTGGCAGGCAGAGGCGGAGAGAGAAGCAGGCTCCCCGCGGAGCAAGGAGCCGGATGCAGGACTTGATCCCAGGACTCTGGGATTATGACCCAAGCGGAAGGCAGCGGCTTAACCAACAGAGCCACCCAGGCATCCCAAGATCAAAAGCTGTTGCACAGCAAAGGAAAGAGTCAACAAAACCAAAAAACAACTGACAGAATGGGAAGAGATTTACAAATGACATCAGATAAAGGGCTGGTATGAAGAAATCTATGAAGAATTTAACAAACTCAACACACCCAAAGAACAAATAATCCAATCAAGAAATGGGCAGAAGGCATGAATATATATTTCTGCAAAGAAGACATCCAAATAGCCAACAGACACATGAAAATGTGCTCCACATCACTTGGCATCAGGGAAATAGAAATCAAAACCACAGTGAGATACCACCTCACACTAGTCAGAATGGCTAAAATTAACCAGTCAGGAAACCACAGATGTTAGTGAGGATGCAGAGAAAGGGGAACCCTCCTATGCTGCTGGTGGGAATGCAAGCTGGTGCAGACTCTCTGTAAAAGAGTATGTAGGTTTCTCAAAAAGTTGAAAATAGAGCTACCCTATGACCCAGCAATCACACTACTGGGTATTTATCCTAAAGATACAAATGTAGTGATCTGAAGGGGCACATGCACCTGAATGTTTATAGCTGCAATGTCCACAACAGCCAAACTATGGAAAGAACCTAGATGTCCATCAATAGATGAATTGATAAAGAAGATGTGGTATATATATACAATGGAATACTATGCAGCCATCAAAAAACCCCTTGAAATCTTGCCATTTGCAATGACATGGATGGAACTAGAGGGTATTATGCTAAGTGAAATAAGTCATTCAGAGAAAGACCTTTATCATATGATCTCTCTGCTATGAGGAATTTGAGAGGCAGGGCAGGGATTCCTGAGGGGCAGGGAGGGAAGAATGAAACAAGATGGGACCCGGGCGGGAGACAAACCATAAGAGACTCTTAATGTCAGGAAACAAACTGAGGGTTGCTGGAGGGGGTGCGGGTGGGGGAGGGAGAGGGTGGCTGGGAGATGGACATTGAGGACGATATATGCTATGGTGAGTGCTGTGAACTGTGTAAGACTGATGATTCACAGACCTGTATCCCTGAAACAAATAATAACATTAGTTAATAAAAAAATAAAATAAGTGAAATTCATAGAAATAAAGACTAGAATGGTAGTTGCCAGGGTCTGGGAGCCAGGAAAAATGGGGAGGAGCTGTTGAATAGGTATAAAGTTTCACTTATGCAGAATGAACAAGTTCTAGAGATCTGCTGTACAACATTGTATCTATAGTTACACTGCACTATGTAACAGTACTGTAACTGTACTGTGCACTTACACATTTGTTAAGAGGATAGAACTCATATTAAGTGTTCTTACCAAAATGAGTACACATCTTTGAATAACAAAATTAAATTAAATCAAATTAATGTAGGAAATGGGATGCTTTGCCCAGAGAGCTAGTTAGCTACCTCCTCCTCTTTACAGTAATGTATTGCCAATCCGGTTTTATGGGTCAGCTTCCTATGAATAGGCTACAAAGAATAAACTGACAAGTACTCACACTCTTAGGAGCAGATATACTTTATTTCTGAGGAACAGATATACTTTATTCTCTTAGTTAACAAATGTTTGAGTGTGTTCTAAGCTAGCTTTGTGCTAAGCACTGTATTTAAATTGCAAGCAAAATCAGACATGATCCTTGCTCTCACATGGGAAAGACAATCACTGATTAAATATTCATATGAATAAATGCATAATTGCACACTAACAGAAGCCCTAGCTATAAAAGGAATGCATTTTTATAAGCACAATTATTGGAAGCTATATTAAAGAAGATTTACTAGACTGTGGGGTCAGTGAAGTCTTACCTGATTAAGTTATTCTTAAATTGAAACCAGAAAGATGAGTACAAAGCAATGAGATGAGGAGACACGTGGGAAAAGTAATCCAGAGAGCAGGAGTACTGAGTACAAAGGCTCAGGGACAGGACAGGGAATTATGCCTTTGATGTAACAAAAGAAACTGAGACAGACCTGAAAGACTGGGCCAAATATCCTGAGTGATATAAAATTAGTCATTTCAGATCATTTGTTCAGCTGTAGTCTCTAAAAATAGGACCTATGGCTAAAGGCCCCTAATAGGCTTATTCATAACGTCTTCATGTTTGTTACTATTATCATCATTATGATCATCACTAACAAGTGCTGGGCACTTACTACAGGCCATGTACTCTGCTTAGCACTATGTACAGTTTATCCCACTTGATGTTTACATGAAGTCCATGATATGTTATTTCCATTTCATATACAAGGCACTGTGAACTTAAGTGATTTACCCACATTCATATAGCTACTAATTAATAAGCTGAGATTTTAATAGAGCTGTTTTGATCCAAGTCCATGCTTTAATCACTATGCTATACTACAGTGATAGTATTCAGAAGAAAGACCTAGTATGTGTGGTGGCTGTAAAAATGTGCCAGCTTCGGGGGAAAAAACTGACCAAGGATCTCAGTTGCCACATTCTGAAATCCATCACAATCTGCGTGCTATAGACTCAATGTCTGAGTACCCCCCATTATGATGGTATATAAAAGTGGGGCCTTTGAGAGGTAATAAGGTCATGAGAGCAGAGCACTCACAAATGGGATTAGGGCCCTTATAAAGGAGACCTGAGGGAGCTCCCTCATCCCTTCCACCATGTGAGGACTGAGCAAGAAGACAGCAAGCTATGGAGCAGAAAGCAGGCTCTCACCAGAAACCAAACCTGCTAGTGCCTTGATCCTGGATTTATTAATCTCCCAAATTGTGAGGAATAAATTTTTGTTGTTTATGAGTCACCCAGTCTATGGTAATTTGTTAGGGCAGCCAAAACAGTCTAATACTGTGTTTGTGTACTTCAAGTACACTTTTCAGGGGCTGCTCCCAGCCCAGGACTGAGTACAGCAGGCATACTAGAACTGGACAATTCCTAGGAAACATGTGATTTCTCTCACAACTGACTTTGGCTTGACAACAGTGGACAGTTCAAAAATCTACAACAGGACACTTCTACCCAATCTACCCTCTTCTTTCCTTATCTTGGGGTCAGCTTTGCATCAAGCCCAATTATACTCCCAGCCTTTTCTGACTCCCTTCCCATTTTCTCTCATGGGGCTTGTTTCCCTAATGAAATTCATACGCATTTTATCCTGTTCTAGTGTCTGTTTCTTGGAGGACACAGATGAAGATGGTGTTCAGTAAAACATATATATAATTGAAAAAAGCTGATAGAAAAGGAAAAGGTCCCAAGGCTTTTTAGCACTCTCCCTAAACTCATACCTCCTAATCTCGGTTGATTAGAGGTACTAAAGTTAAACAGATTCTAATCCATTTATTTTCAATCTATTCCCTATCAATCTCAATCTTTCTGGGATGGTTTCAATTTATACCTACTACCACATCATAATATTACCTCTCTTTCCTTGTTGAAATTTTATCTAATGAAATGATGATGTCTAATGAAATGATGATGAAATGAAATGATGATGGAGTTTATGGGATATGAATGAAGCAAGACTGGCCAATGGATTGATAGTGCTGAAGACTGGTAATAGGTTCATAGGAGTTTATTATTCTGTTTATTTGTTATATAGATTCAACATTCTCCATAAGAGAAAAAAAAGTGTTCTGATTTGGATAAAAATTATATGGTCACCCTACCTCTAATCCAGGCCAACTAATCTGTTCCACTGGTAACAATGGAAACTCAGGAGTACCCATGCAAGACCCAGGGCCTAGCACAAAGCTATTGCCATTCTTGGAAACTAATGAGTTTTAAAAAACAAAACAAACAAACAAAAAAAACACTTCTTTTTTTGAATCTTTAATGTCTTCTTGTTGCTACAAGTGTTAGAAACTGAATCACAGAAAAATACAGAAGCACAGAGAAAGGAAAAAAAGAATACTTTGATTGTATACCAGTAAAAAACAACAGTACATGATTTAAGACTTGGTTGGATTTGGGGACTTAAGTTGTCATCAGGAATGGTCTCAGGCCTCGCTCCACCCTTTTTTTGTATCATGGTAGACTTCCCGTTCATGATGGCAGGATGAATGTCAGTTTCCCCAGTTTATATCTCATGTTCTCTGTATATCTTTCTCAATCATTCTAAAAAAAGGTTAGATTTAGCTTTGATTGTACCAACTTATGTTACAGGCCTCCTTAAGCCAATCACAATTCCTAGGAAGATGGAATATGCTGATTGGTCAGTCCTAGCTTGAGTGTCCAACAATGAATGCTGAAGACCATACCCACACAGACTAAGGGAAATGGTTATTCTGTATCAGAGTGCTACTATAAAAAGAAGGAAATAGATGCTGAGCAGGCAGATAGAATTGTTTAGTAGCCCCCTCATCTGCCTAGGAATCAACTGCTTAATCATCATGGAAGTGAGAGACAGGACCTTTTATTTTAGATGCAGAAACTTGACTTTAAGTCTACTCAAAAACTCAAGCTAATAAAAAATTCTACTTGTAGAATTATTCTCCTCCCTTGAGATTCATTATAAGTGATAAAACTGCACAAGATTTATATTGCCTCTACTCTTCCTCCTTTATCACCAAAGGCTCTGTTTTGATTTACTTGTATTTTTTTTTAAATAAAATGAAACTAGATTTGTACCTCACTAATTAGGTACAATATACAGCAAATTGTGCAGCAAGGACAGAGTTAATAGCAGAATAAAGGAAAGGTTTTTCAATACATGTATTATTCTTTTTTCCTCTGAGAAGACATGCTTGAAACTGAATTTTAAACACTTCAGCACTGGTGAAACAAATTAATAATGGCTCAGACACCGAGGTGTTGCATATTATTCATGATCTTGAAATTATTAATGTAACACTGAGCCATTATTACCACATATTGCCATCACAGTAATTAACACATCTTATCTAATAGAATAAAGCCGTCAAATCAAACTAAGAAGTAATTAAGTTACATAACTACACAGCTGAGGCAGAAAGATGCATGTCAAATGAATTAAAAATTGCAGCTCACCTAGGTGGTTTTGAATAGCCAAGCAGGGTGATTTCTTATTTACTGCCTACTTTACCATTGATAAGTCACTTCACTGCATTATGCCTCAATCTCTATGTACTATGAAGAAACTAGGATAAAGTGTTTACTAAACTAGTGTCCTTAAGAATTATTGAGGCAGCTTCTGAAAAATCTATATTCCCTGGTCTCCCTTGGAAACAGTAATTCAGATGGTATACACTAGAAACCAGGTATATGTATTTTTTACCCCCAGGTGATTCTGAAGTCTATAAGATCCATGAGCCACATTTTGAAGAGAAAGAAGATTTTCAAAGGTCCCTCTAGTCTTAATGATCAATGATGTGATCACTGGCTTTCCCAGAAATACTAGAGAAGTTTTTGTCAGAAGTTGGCATTTCCTTCATATATGAAAGGCCCATGATCCCCGTTATCTACTTATGGTCTGACCCCTCTCTTCCCTAAAACAAGCATGAAAAAAAGTAAAAAGCAAAAGAAGAGAAAAATAACCATTTTCAGCTTTTAAGAAATGTCACTCACCTCTGAAATTATTCCAAACCTTAACAAAACTCATGTCCTATCATAAGTAGTAAATGAGTCACACAGAAGAAATCATAAATATGAGGAACAATTTATAATTTTAATGAAACTAGGACTCTGTAATGTATACTTCCAAATGCCTCTTCCCTTTTAGTTCTCTAATTTCACAGAGTCTGGATTACTTATAGAGAAAACACAAAGTCTTAAATTTAAAAAGATTACAATTGTGGTAAATTAGAAGCCAGTGGTATCCTGAGATTTTCCAAAGATCTGAGAATGGCTTTCAAGAATGTAACCAGGTTTTATTTATCAGATTGTGAGACTTAATCAATATTTAGCCCATTCTTACTGCCCTGGCTAATAGATCATTGTGCCTTGCACAGCACAGACACACTATAAATATAAAGCAAAAAGTGGGGAGGGAAGTTTTTGGTCAATTTAAATGTATAATTGTTCATGTGTAAAATGGAAAAAATGAGTTATTAATTTATACATTCATACATAAAATCACCAACAAAAAAAATCGTATAGTAATTTTGAAAGTCTCTTTTATTTCACTCTGAGTCTTCACATGCAACTTTGACATTCATGGCTTGGTGACCATCAGAGCCTCTTTTTGAGTTAAGCAGCACAGCTGTCCAAAGCAGTGTCGCCACTGCCATAAAAGCTGTTTGAGATAAAATACTGTTTGGGTCAGCATATGAAGAGATCCCTGGAAATCTCGGCTTGAAATGTGACATAATGTTCTCACAACACTGGCGGTGACACTGAAGAGGAGTTCTGGGGGTAAGGGTAGAAGCAGAGACTAGAAGGCTTGTCCAGGGACCTCTAAGACTTCACAGCATGTGTGCTGTGCAACCAGGCAAGCTCCGACATAATTTACCAAAGGCACCAGCTTGGCAGCACACTCATCACCACAGAACTAACTGAGCTAACCTTTAACGTGTTGGCATATTTTTACCACCTCAGAGAACCCAGGTGGAGCTGGAAATAAAAACCCCATTTTAACTTTTAAAATCTATTATCTAGGGATTCACAGACGTACACTTGGGGTTTTGGTAACCTGTCACCACTAGCTGGGTGACCCTGCATACGTTACCGTCGACGCCTTAGATCCTTCACCTATAAAATGAAGACAAAATGGCAACTTACAAAACAGAACCAAATAGAATATCGTACATAACACTTCTGGCTGAGTGACTGGGCACAAAATCAGCATGTAATAAATTTTAGCTACTATTATTTGTATCATTCCATAAGTATCTACTAAGCATCTAATATGTATCAGGAATTTTAATATATCACAGTATTTCCACAATTTGGTTATTGGAATATTCTCAAATAATTTTAATACTATTTTCTTACATTTCCTTCATTACTTTTTCCTTTTTTTTAAATTGAGGTAAAAATTTGATATTTGTATACATTGCAAAATGATCACGACAGGAAGTCCAGTTGACGTCCAACACCACACAGAGCTATAAATTTTTCTCTTGTGATGAGAACTTTCAAGATCCACTCTATTAGCTACTTTCAAATTTAAGTTTTTCTTTAAATTGACTTTATTTCAATACCTACTCTAGTCTCCTAAACATCAAACCTGTGATATCACAGGTTTTTGTTTGTTTTTTTTTTAAAGATTTTATTTATTTATTTGACAGAGAGAAATCACAAGTAGGCAGAGAGGCAGGCAGAGAGAGAGGAGGAAGCAGGCTCCCTGCTGAGCAGAAAGCCCGATGCGGGGCTCGAACCCAGGACCTGGGATCATGACCTGAGCCGAAGGCAGCGGCCTAACCCACTGAGCCACCCAGGCGCCCCTATCACAGGTTTTATATGCCAGTTTTACTTTTTTAACACACATTAACATAACCAGAGTACAATGAAATATTTGTAAACGGTTATCCATAAATCACCTAAAATCATCAGTAGTGGGCGCAATTCACTTTAGAAAATATAAAGACAGTCTCTCTCTGTCCTCAAAGAGCTTTTCTCTTTGCCAAGCAATTCTGCAATCACATAGGGCAGGCCTAGGATCTTACTGAGAAGTATTTAGGGTCCAGCTGTCAGGAAGGGCCAATGAGATGCAAGTCCTGACGGAAACGTGACTGCAGAGAAATAGTTCTGAACATAAGCAGGATTCAAAAAACCTAAGAGGAGAGCGCAGGCTTTCCCTTAATGAATCTGAAAGTGGCAAGGTAATGCAATTACCTTACTCTAACAGAGACTATCTGCTGTGGCACCCCAAGAATCACATTATGCATGCAAACCAATACCTGCTGAGAATACACTACTCCTAACGTAATAATCCCATGCATTTCTTCAGCATCACCTGGCTGTCACACAGACAACCCCTTACTGCATTACATTATAATCTCACTGGCAATGTACTGTGAACAGGGTACCATCCACATCAACCAAGTTAGATCAAAGTCTCTGATAATATATACAGGAAATCTTTCCCTCCATCCTAGCTGCAAAGTACTAACAAAGACTTGAGCAGGCAACTCAGGGCTGTGCCTTTGATCCCTCTTTTAAGGCTAGAAGATTTGCAAAGGTGGCCACTGCAAGAAGCTTCCTTCTTCAATCTCCCCTATCCAGGGCTGAAGGCAAGCACTGCAGCCAGGGGAACACATCACAGCCACAGCCAGAGAACATTTATGACTTCCAGTCTCAGCATGGTAGGAGACTAAGTAGAAAGCATGCTTCCCCCAGATTATCTGTTCACTCATTTCAGGAAATATTTGTTTAGCATTATTATTTGCCAAGCATGGGGATAGACCCTAAGGAAAAAGAGATGAATAAAGCCCCATCTCTGCCCTCCTGGATTTCACACTGTAGGAAGAGCGGACCACAAGCCAAAGTGTAACTGTAAAAGTACACACATCTGGATGGTGTGTGCTAAAACAGAAATACAAGGTACAGTGGGAGCCAGGTAGGGAGGTCAGAGTGAAGGAACCCCTCAGCTCTGCTTCATGAGTTAAGTCCAGGAAGGGATCAGAAAGAAGAGAGCACAAGCAGGGATATGAAGGGATATGCTTAGTGGTGCAGTGGAAGAAAAGGTGAGGGTGCACACACCTAGAAGAAACAAGAACAAAAACTGACTACAGAAACAGCATGGCAGAATCAAGCATGACAGGCTGTTTGGGCTAAACGGAGAGGCAGGACCAGATCATACAGGACCTTTCTCGGGATGCCTGGGTGGCTCAGTCAGTTAACCCCGTGCTTTCGGCTCGGGTCATGATCCCAGGGTCCTGGGATCCAGTTCCGCATCTGGCTCTGTGCTCAGCCTCTGCCTGCCACTCTGCCTGCTTGTGCACTCGCGCTCACTCTCTCTCTCTCTGACAAATACATAAATAAATAAAATCTTTTTTTTTTTTTAATGGGCTTTCTCTCAGCAAAGAAAAAAAGGCAGTTCTTTTTTTTTAATTTTATTTTATTTTTTATATTTTATTTATTTATTTATTTGACAGAGATCACAAGTAGGCAGAGAGGCAGGCAGAGAGAGAGGGGGAAGTAAGCTCCCTGCTGAGCAGAGAGCCAGATACGGGGCTCGATCCCACCACCCTGGGATCATGACCTGAGCCGAAGGCAGAGGCTTTAACCCACTGAGCCACCCAGGTGCCCCTTAATTTTATTTTTTATAAACATATATTTTTATCCCCAGGGGTACAGGTCTGTGAATCGCCAGGTTTACACACTTCACAAAATGGCAGTTCTTAATCCTAGATTTATGCTATTCATTTATTCAGTTCTGTTTCAATTTTATAGTGTCAGCCCAATCTCTGGAGAGTGGCTTTAAAATCTGTCCATCCTGGGAAATTCACTGTATTCGTTAATGTTCATGTTTTGAGGACATGGTTACCACAATTAATTGATATTAGAAAGTTATATGAACTTCATACAAAAGATGCAAAAAAAAAAATCCACAAGAAAGAAATAGCTAAACCGGCTTTGATAAACACACACCCACACACCCTTAGAAGTATGGGGCATGGAAAAAAAGAAGAGATTCCTTTCCCTGAGTAACTTTTGCAGGGCTGCCACTCAGCGTGCTTGATAATTCCATTGTAAACAAGTTCTCTTAACTGAACTTGACTTTATCAAACTTTCCCTACAGGCTCTATTTTGCTCTGCAAAAGTACAGGCTGGTGCCCAGAGTAGTCACTGAGGGCTTAGAGCCAGTAAACCAGAGGCATCACTGGCCTCACCAGATCCACTGTTTGCTTACCAAGAATCAGTGTCTTTTGTCCCGAAACTGGTTAAAGCCAGTTTTAAATTTGTTGTTATAATGACCTAGTTTCTTTTAAAATTATACAAACTGGTAAAATACAAAAACAAAAAGAGTTGCCTCTATGAAAACTAATTGTTAAAAAACAAACAAACAGAACTTCTGAAGATTTTACCACCTGCTATAAAGTTACAACAACTGAAAATTCTATTATGGGTATGGTTTATTTAAAAAAGGCAAAAGCAAACTGGTGTAGCCATACTTCAGAAATGGCCTTGTTGTTACATCAATGCTTAGGGAATTAATGTATAAATGATGTACACTTTATGTTAAAATATTATGATGTGTACAGTTCATCTTTTTTTTTAAAGATTTTATTTATTTATTCATTTGACAGAGAGATCACAAGTAGACAGAGAGGCAGGCAAAGAGAGAGGGAAGCAGGCTCCCTGCCGAGCAGAGAGCCCGATGCCGATGCCGGGCTCTATCCCAGGACCCTGGGATCACGACCCAAGCTAAAGACAGAGGCTTCAACCCACTGAGCCACCCAGGCGCCCCTACAGTTCATCTTTTATGATTACTTTCTTTAACATTTTGAATAGGATCCCCAGTGATGAATCCTAATCTTGTTTAATATAGCAATTAGGGTCTGGCTTTGCCATTGACTACCTATGTGGTATTGTACACGTCACTTTAACCTTATATTCCTTAGTTCCCTCATATACTAAACTGAGAAATAATAGTATTTACCTCACAGAACTGTGAATTATGAGAGATACACTTGCTAATGAGTCCAAAAGCTTATCTTGGCCCACAGCACTTAACAAATGTTACTTTGATTTTCAATATCATCATAATCATCCTATTTGGGATGAGGTCACAAGAGCTTCCACTTCTAGTTTCTATAATTCTCCATTATTTACATTTTTACAGTAAGCAGTATATAATTTATGCTTGGTAAAAAAATGTTATATTTTGAAAATGAGTATGGAAAAAGAAAGTTCTCTTTAATCTAGATAAATGAAGATGTTCAGAGAACTTTAGGAAATTATTTCAAAAGGAGGAACAGTAGGAAATATAACATATTTGCCGTTTTGAGCTAGTTGAATTTGTTCAGGGAAGATGTTCCATAGTAGGACTTACTGGAATAAAGGTTCAGGAGAGAATGGTTAGATGAAACTCTAATTAACGTCCTAAAGTTAAAGTTAGGATGTCAGAGGCAGCACCGCTCTTTAGCAAAGACAAGTTGGATCACTGTGCCATTTTACAGCTTTTGTCTTTAAAATACCTTTGACTATTAGAACCCCAGAAAGACAACACAACATGCACACCAATGGGCCCCATAAATGACCATGGCTGGACCTTTCCATGAGCCACAAAGACCACCACAGTCTTTAGAACATACCCATGCTGGAACACCTTTGTAGTTTACCACAGATTTCTAGAGAAGATTTAGTTGGTCAGAAGACTGGGCAGGAAGGGGACTCAGAAATGAACACAGGCAAAGAGGTCTGGTTCTATCCTTCTTTATTATCCCATAGATTTTTAAGGATGAGGTTGCCACAATTTCAGTACTCTATCAATTTTTCTGTGTGAGTACGTGCATGTACCCTTATGTACATACATAATCATGCATGTGTTAAGAACACTTCAAGGGTGTTGAGCCTGGGTGGCTCAATCATTAAATGTCTGCCTTCAGCTCAGGTCATGATCCCAGGGTCCTGGGATAGAGCCCTGTGTCAGGCTCCCTGCTCAGCGGGAAGCCTGCTTCTCCCTCTCTCACTCCCCCTGCTTGTGTTCCCTCTCTCACTGTCTCTCTGTCAAATAAATACATAAAATCTTTAAAACAAAAAAAAGAACAGTTCAACAAATGTAACAAAAAAGCTTTGTGTATTCAAATAAAACAATAGCTTCTCTATTTTTAACAAACTAAGCAAAGAACACAGATTTTTTTATACATAATCCCTACATCCTTCCATCCTGCAGTCCTTCCTGCCTTTAACCCCTAGCTCCTATGAACCAAACCTTAAAGGCCTACCATGACTAGCTGGATGATGAAAATGAGACCTGGGCACAGGATGCTCTCAGAGCAGTTTGGGGTTTGGTCTCTAGCAACAATTTCGTGAGCGGGTTGCCTGACCAACCTTTCCTAAGCCAAAACAGAATGCACACTTTTAGTTGTTTACCAGGTGTATCGACTTTGAGAACAGCAGATGACACATCCTAAAAACTTGCATGAAAAATTTCCTCTGCCCAAGCTTTCATTACTCTCAAGACAGTTACGCTTTATCACAATTTACTGTGGTTGGAAGAATTCATTTCCCCCAGTCGAAGGGAAGGGAAGGGAAGGGGAGGGAAGGGAAGGGAAGGGAAGGGAAGGGAAGGGAAGAGAAGAAGGAAAGGAATGAGTGAGGGAGGGAGGGAAAAGGCCAAAAAAAAAAAAAAAAAGAAGAAGAAGAACATAGTCTTTCCAGTACCATCCAAATACTCTGGGGTCTGACTATAATATTTATGTTAATCACCTGCACTGGTTAACAAACTTGCTAACTGCCAAACCTCTTTTGTTCCCAGTGAATCAAAAGTAAGAGGGAAATTATTCAGATTCAAGTCCCTTGTGTGATTATTATAAATGGGTGTTTAACTACATAGTGCCAGATATTAGGCTAAGTCAAATCAGCTATTTATGTCTGGATGGTCTTAAAACAAAGTAACAGATCCCTTTACATCTCAGTTTCCAGTCTGTAATACGCAGAAATAATAATAGCATATACTTCAATGGGTTACAGTGACAATGAAACAAGATCGTACGTGCCAAACACTAATTCTAGAGTCCTTTCAGTAGGAAAATATCTGACGGTATCTGGCATACTGTGGGCTCAGTAAATGTTTACTACCACCACCACAACCACTACCACTACTACTGAGAGACCAAAATAGTTCTGGAGGCTCTGAATATTCCAGATTGACTACCCACATGGATCAATTTTATCACATAAATTTTCAGCTTGCCACGACAAGGATGTACCATAAAGAAGACAGTCAACGCTCCCTGGTTTCCAAGTAGGGAAGCACAGTACTGTTTACAAAATTTACCTTTATCTTAATTGGGTACCATCAAATTAAAGTAAGAGCACTCATAAATCTGAAGGAGTTGCTCCTGTCACCATAATTTGAAAATAAACAGTAGGTACACTTTCTAAATTTTGATCTACACCTCTGATAACAGAACTCAGTGATGGGTTTCATATTTTCATGTGTGATCACAGGTGACAATCTAAGGCTCATTCACGCGCCAGGGGCCCCAAAGCCATCAAGGTAAAGAATGCTCACCTATCGCTTAAGATGCTATGAACAGGCTGTGTTTGACAGAGAAGTTTGTTAGCAGCAGTTGAGATTTTATGACTAGTTACATCTAGCATCAGACGGACACTACAGGAATCTGACCCATCAATGCTAAGGTGCTTTTTCTGGTTTTAGTATATTTAATATTTCTGCTTACTGTTCTCTCCTGATCTCTCATCACGGACACATAAAACGAAACCCCAAACATGCCCACTCACTTCCACCACCAATTAAAAAACCATGTTCCACCAGCTTTTCTCAGTATCCTAAAAACACTCTGAACAGCCTGGAACTACATCATTATACATTGTGTTATCTTTTCTTCTGCGTTCCTCTCTTGTTAGTCCAACCTTCTGCTATCATTACATTTACCTTTCCCATCTATACTTTTTGATATAAGGCGATTGGTGGAAGTATAGTTATTAAAAAACAACCCTTACAGACTGCTTAGGAGACAGAAATGTAACAGCTTTTCCTAAGAGTCAAAACAAGTTTCCTTTGCTTTGTCACGTCCTCTCACAGAAGGGAAAGTTATGTTGTCATTGCGTTTCTACAGCAGTTGTAGTGAGAAGTGCCAGGGAAAGAGATAAATAGGAACCCTCCACACCCTTCCAACAGAGGCTCCTCTAGCACTGTGCTTACACACACTACCTTACACTCTCTCTTTGTGAAAGATACCTCATTTCAGGGAGAACAAATCAAACCAAGATTTCCCTCTTCTCGTCTTGTGTGCTCATTCTAAAAAAAAGGAAAAGAAAAAAAAAAAAAAAGGACTGCAAACTGTATTCCAGTTGAGGACATATAAGTGCAGTGAACCAAGTGAACTAAGCACCTAAAATAGCCTTGGCTCCCTTCCACAGGTAGAGGCAGCTCCAGAATTTCAATACAGAAAGACAAAGGACAGCAACCTGATTAGGAGGAGAGGTTAGGGTGGTGGAGCTGCACTGGAAGTCACTTTTATTTTTGCTTAAATTGTGCATGTTCAATCAGGGTGACAAGTGCTAAGGATGGAGGATGATGGGCATTACTGATGGGGCTGGGCATCTGTCCAGGAGCTTTTGGCTCAGCCACTGTGCACATGGCAGAGGGACATGTGGAAGCAGAAGCCCCAGTTCCTACCTTGATTGACAAAGATAACCAAGTCACATGCATTTCCTTTTTCTCTGCTTTGGTATGATTTGATACAGTCTTAATTATAAGAGAGAAGACAGCATGTGTTTTTGTGAGCCATCTAACAAAGGGCCTAGCATCTAGTAGGCTCTTTATAAATACCTGCAGAATGGAGTCAAATCAGAGAGTATCAGCAGAAATCTATGACAGATGGTTTTAATCACATATATGTTTACAAGTTTTAAAAACTGGGGCGCCTGGGTGGCTCAATGGGTTAAAGCCTTTGCCTTCGGCTCAGGTCGTGATCCCACGGTCCTGGGATCAAGCCCCGCATCGGGCTCTCAGCTCAGCGGGGAGCCTGCTTCCCCCTCTCTCTCTGCCTACTTGTGATCTCTGTCTGTCAAATGGATAAATAAAAATCTTAAAAAAAAAAAAGTTTTTAAAAGAAAATGGCAATACATTTTCATAGAAGATTTGAAAATGTTTATTAATAGAAACATGAAAATAGAAATCATCTTTTAAGATTTGAAAGTCATTTCTCCCAGATTTTAACATTTTGTAAGATCAGAAGTGATTTTCTTTTTACTATGTATATTTTTTGGTCTTAAAAAAATACTGTTAAATAGGGACTACTCATACAAAAACTGTACAATGTATAATATTTTCTTAAGGCCTGTAATTTTTAAAAACATCTTTCTGCTACTTTTGGTGGATATCCTGCCTGTCTTCATATACATGTATTTACATTTATATCGATAGTTGTATCTATTTTTACATATCTCTGGAAAACAATCTGCTCTTTGTTAAATAACATATCATAAACTGCTATCCCTTTCACTAACCAAAGTTCTTTTATGTCATTTTTTAATGGCTTCAGAGCACTCCTTGGAGTGAAGACTTCACTGTTAATTATTCTTGGATGATTCTTGGATACCTTGGTTCCCAATCATAAATAATACTCTGATGAACATCTATAACTACATCTATATATTTTCACATGCACCCCTGTTTTTAGCATACTTCCTGGAAGCAGAATGTCTGGATCAAAGGTAGGGAAATTTTAAAGGACAATAATAGTCCTTTCACTGAGTGTTAACTATATGCTAGGTATTTACTAAACAATAAGTCAGGTAATTTTTACAACAATCCATGAGTTAGATACTACTATTGTCTCCACTTTACAGATGGGGAGGTGAAGTCTTACAGAGAAAGGCATCTAAAGAACCTCTGGCAAATCTCAGAACACCAACTGATCTGGCTTGCCCACATCTACTCTAATCAATGCAAAGAGAGTCAGAATTACTGTACTTGACTTGGAGTGGGAAAAGTCAACCTGCAGTGGGTGTTATAATACACCTACAGCACTATTTTAAAAGACCACAAGGCCACCACTGTGGTCTTGTGAGGTAGAGTACACCCTGGCACTGTGGGAAATGTTCTTTTCCACTTCCCAGAGCTGCCCAATGGGACTGAGCATTAGCAGGTTGCAGGAGCAAGAGCAAAAAGCCCTATGATCAGGGCATTTGAGTTCTGGTAATTTTCAATTTCCAACCAACCAATTCAGTTATATAAAGTGGGAAGGGAAAAAATACAGACAACTCAAGAAGCTCAGCTCTAAGCTTATGGAACTCCTCTGTATTGGAGAGGTCAGTCATATGAATCAGACTTTAATTTCCAGTTTTAATCATTAGGCTTTTAAGTATTTTTTTTTTCAAAAAACAAGATTTATATTTCCATTGGCTTAAGAAAAAGCACATTTGGAAAGGAAGAAACAATTTCATAAAAGACCAAAAAGATTTCACAAATTATTTCTTAAATATACACAATAACACCATGCAGAACTAAAAATAAATTAAATTGCACTGTATACGAATTTTCCTGTCCTCTCTCCTCCCACCCATCTTCTGCTTCCATGTTATTCAGTAAGTTCTCCCAAATCATTGTGTCTTTATATCCCACTAACCACACCCCAAAATCATCCATTTCTCTTAGGATTTCCTTGGGAGTATCTCAAATTTAGTGCCGGCATGTGAGTTATTTAAGAAGCCATGGCTTTAATTTCCGAAAAAAGTAGCATGAATAGGGGCGCCTGGGTGGCTCAGTGGCTTAAAGCCTCTGCCTTCGGCTCAGGTCATGGTCTCAGTGTCCTGGGATCGAGCCCCACATTGGGCTCTCTTCTCGGTGGGAAGCCTGCTTCCCCCCACCCTCTCTGCCTGACTCTCTGACTACTTGTGATCTCTGTCAAATAAATAAATAAAATCTTTAAAAAAAAAAAAAAAAAAAAAAAAGAAGCCATGGCTTTATGGGTTAGCTAAGCAGATGTGCAGCCTCCAGGCTATGCCTCTGAGGTCTCTCCTGCCATCTGTATCCAGACCTCCAGCGAATTGAGTACTAATATTTTGGCCCAAAACAGTAACAGAAGTTTGTCTGGTCTCATGACTCTGTCATCAGGATTACAAATTGACCTGGCTCATTTCCCAAACTAACAAGGTTTGGAAGACTCAAATGTTACCAATGAAGACTTCATTCAAAATATGCCAAGAATATGTCAACCCACATCACACCTCCTGGGTTTTACAAGAAATCAGCCTAACTTTGAACCATTATTATCTTTTCTGCCTGAAAAAAACCTCAGGGGAGATATGAATGCCCTAGGTATTCAGTCAAGAGGATGTTACTCTGGGTGGGTATTTTCCCTCCTGTTGTTGTAGAATATATTGATCAAGAGTTTCAAATTTAGGTATTCTAAGAGCATAAAGTGTTCTGGGCAGTTTGGCATAGATCTATCTATTATACAGTGCAATACAAGAGAATGTATTGATTCTTTCTAAGATCTCACTCCTCTCACTACTAATCGGTTTGTTTCAGAGAAGAGACAGTGCGAACTGTGTTCAGAAATCTGACTAGTCCATGGGGTGCCTGGGTAGCTCAGTGGGTTAAGCCTCTGTCTTCGGCTCAGGTCCTGATCTCAGGGTCCTGGGATCGAGCCCTCTGCTCACCGGGGAGCCTGCTTCCCCCTCTCTCTCTGCCTGCCTCTTTGCCTACTTGTGATTCTCTGTCAAGTAAATAAATAAAATCTTAAAAAAACAAAAAAAGAAATCTGACAATCCATCAGAGCAGACAGAGTAGAACATCAGGATCTGATAGGCCCAGGTTAAATCCCTGCAATACCTGCAATACTTGCAATCTGTGTGACTTTGGCCATGTTATTCACTCTGGCCCTCAGTCTCTGTGAAAAAGGGACAATGAAATCCATCTCAAAGACTTAGTGTGAGGAGTTAGTGAGACCTATGTGAAATTGCCGAAAGCAGAATAGGGCTCAATACAAGTTAATTCTCCTCATTAAAAAATAAGACAGGTCAGCAGGGGAAGGTTATTACACTTTGTCCTTTTTGGCTTTGACTTCTTCTTCTTTCTTTTTTTTTTTTTTTAAGATGTTATTTATTTGACAGAGAGATAGAGAGAGTACACAAGTAGGCTGAGGGGCAGGCAGAAGGAAAGGGAAAAGCAGGCTCTCAACTGAGCAGGGAGCCCGATGTAGAGCTTGATTCCAGGACCCTGGGATCATGACCTGAGCTGAAGGCAGTTGCTTAACCAACTGAGCCACCCAGGTGCCCCTCTTCTTTTTTTTTTTAATCAAGTTTCTTTCTTCTACCCTTCCCCACCACACAATTTGATAATGGAGGTGGATTTATCTATCTTTATGTCTGACTGTTTATCTATTGAGTCAGCCTCAGCAAGAAAAATAGATAGAAATAACAGACAGATAGGTAAATAGATCGATCATATAAGCAGATACCAATATATAGATATAGATATATATTTATATTTTCACAAATGATAGGTGAGGGCATTATGAGTCATAACAGTGCAAGATGGGATCCACCAGACCCCAATCCCCATCAAATGGAACTTGATGTTGAGGTGACATCAGCCTGGAATATCTGGATATCCTAGCAATTAATTCAAGCAGCCAGTCACAAAAATCAACACCTGCCCACCAGCCTCAGGCAGACTAAATTTTGCCTGGTTCAAATTAGAATCTGCCCACTGAGCCAACAGAAATAAAGCCAAGGGACAGAAAATTTCCTCAGAATATATGCTTACCTGACTGGTTGGTGGTAGCCATTTTCAGTGCTATGTGTGAAGCTATAATAGGGAACCATTTCTGATGTGGGACTAGAATGTGACCGTGTACTTTAAATGTGCTGATATGGGGTGGGGCCGGGGAGGGCTGCTATGATAGAAAGGAAAGGGTCAGTGTCTTGAATGAGCAGAATAAAGGCAGTTAAATTTCTGGAAAGCCTAATCTATTCTTCTAGCTATTAATAAGGCTGCCTCGCTCCCCCTCTAACCTGTATCTCCTATTATTCCCTTCAGACTAATAGGTATACATCAGTGAGCTTGCGAGATAGGAAAAGTCTGTTTAAGAGCCCAAGCCAGGCAGACCATCTGTCAGCATGATTAATGTGCTGGTTAACATTCAGTTGTCTTTCCTTAGCATGGCGAATGCATCCAACACACCACCTTTGTTCAGCTACCGCATGGCTGGGCCAAGACCAGCAATGCACTTCGATCCTTAATGACACTGTGGGATTCTTCATCTCCCCAAACCTCTATTAGGCAACCTTCTCGGCTGGGAATTAGAAAAGGAAGTTGGTAACAAAAGTGGCAGCTGCAGCAACAGCAATTGTGACTGGGGCCATTCTGTAAAATCACCTTAACATTAATACATTTTTAAAATGGAAAGCCTGAGGTACCTGGCTGGTTCAGTCAGTAGAGGATATGACTCTTGATCTTGAGGCAGTGAGTTTGAGCCCCACGTTGGGTGTGCAGATTACTTTAAAAAATAAATAAATAAAATGGAAAGCCTATTTCATCCACATCAATTCAGCATGAATATACTGAGTACTGAAAGTCAGGATTATAGATTAGTTTGTTGAAAAGTCAGAAAGAAATGAGTTCGAATTCTGCCTCTACCAACTGCAAACAGTATAAGTTTGGAGAAGTTACTCAACCACTCTAAGTACAGTGGCTTCCTTTAGTAAAGACTGCCTATTGAAATAATGTTTGTTGAGCTCTTAGCACACAGCACGGCATACAGTAAATCTCAATAAATGATAATTATTATTGTAAAAGCATTGAATGGATACTGGGGGGTACATCTACAGGCAGACAAAATGCTATCCCAGTCCCTAAGGAGTTAAGTGAAAGATGCCAAAGTAAACACTTTTAACTGCAATAATGCAGCTGTGAGCAAGGCCAGGCTCTAAGAGTTATAAAGACCATGATAGTAACTCAAGGAGAAGAGATACATTCCAATTTGAGAGACTGAGCAGGTTTTTATGGAGGCAATCACACCTGATCTGAGATTTCAAAGACGGACAGAAGTGAAAGAAATGGAGATGAGAGGAAAGGTGCTATAGACAGAGAAAGCTGCACCACCAAAGAAAGACATGGGGGTGGGTAATGACAGAGCAACAGCAAGTGGACTTGTAAGGCTGGTGTGTGGCTGTCGATATGGCCAGAAAAGTGGTCTAGAGCCTGATTAGAAACCTTTGAATATCGTAGAAAGGAATGGGGCTTTATTCTGTAAGCAGTGGAAAGCCATCAATCATTTCAGAGTAAAGGAATTATCTGCCAAGATGAGATCAGAGGGGATAGAATTTTTCCTTGGCTCTGGTGGGTATTAAGAATAACTACGTAGGGGCACCTGGGTGGCTCAGTGGATTAAAGCCTCTGCCTTCGGCTCAGGTCATGATCCCAGGGTCCTGGGATGGAGCCCCACATTGGGCTCTCTGCTCAGCAGGGAGCCTGCTTCCCTTCCTCTCTCTCTGCCTGCCTTTCTGCCTACTTGTGATCTCTGTCTGTCAAATGAATAAATAAAATCTTTGGAGAAAAAAAAAAAAGAAGAACTATGTAATTGAATGGATTTGCCTACCACACAGCAAGAACTTCCCACAAGGGAGAAACTCTGACCTCCATAAATAATAGCTAGAGTATCCAATCCTCTTCTGGAGACTTTAGAAAGGTTTGCTAGCAAACAGGCAAGATCCTAAGGGAAAGTGAAATTGTAGTTAAGATTCACTAATGCTAATAGTTGGTTCCATACTC
Organism: Lutra lutra; assembly: GCF_902655055.1. Taxonomy (NCBI): domain Eukaryota; kingdom Metazoa; phylum Chordata; class Mammalia; order Carnivora; family Mustelidae; genus Lutra; species Lutra lutra. The sequence continues at coordinate 82,603,888 of NC_062282.1, read as the reverse complement.
AAGGCAGGTCCTCACAGGCCAAGTCAAGCAGAGAATTGAGGAAATGATGTGAGCAATTCAGATCAAGGAAAGTCACCTCGTCCTTACAGGCTTATATATTCAGAGGAGTTTATAAAGCCCACAGCACAGTGAAGCCAGTCCCAGTAGCAATCACTGGCATGAAGTAGGTTGTGAACTTACTCCAACCTACTCAAAGCTCCACCAGTGGTAGTCAAAGGTACAGAAGCATAGAGGGTAGGACAAGACTCATAGTGGCTATGCTAATGGGCAGGGGCAGTAGGGATGGTTCTGGTAGGTGTCCTGTCATAGCAGCCAGGGTGCAAAAGCACCAAATGCTATGACTTTCCCTTTCCCTAAAGTTTCCACTCTAATCAAATATAGACCAGAGAATACTGAGAATGATTCAGTAGATCAAGCTGCTGAATTCTGTTCCAGCCCTAGAAAAGCACAATACTGGATCCAGTAACAAACTCCTAGCAAGGGGGTGGGGCACTACGGTCTCTCTGTAATCATCACCTGCTGTTGACATAGATAATGACAATGATTATAGTGATACAGCAGATTTCTTGTGGTGCCTATTCAGTTCACAATAAACTCTACTTCTCCAAGCACTACACTGATCATCTATATTAGTTTTCCAGGGCTGCCATAACAATGTACCACAGCCTGGGTGGCTTAAACAACAGAAATTATTGTCTCACAGTTCTGGAGGAAGTCCAAGATCAAGGTGTGAGCAGGCTTAGTTTCTCCTAAGACCTCTGTCATTGGCTTACAGATACCCTCCTTGTCTTCACATTGTCTTTCCTTGGTGCACATGTGCCCCTGGCCTCTTTTTGTCTGTCTGCATCCCCTGTTCTCATAAGGACACTAGTTGTATCAGATTAGAGCCAACCCTGTCAATTTCATTTTACCTGAATTACCTCTTCATAGGCCCTATCTCCAAATACAGTCATATTCTTAGATACTGAGGGTTAGGGCTTCAACACATAAATTTTGAGAGACACCATTCATCCTATAACACCACCAATGCTGGTAGATCCTCCTACCCAGTAGTCCTACCTTACCCCGAGATAGTTTATTGGGTCAAGATAAACACTTGCCCCAAGCAAGACATAATAGAATCTCTATCCTGGGCAATTAGGCTTGGAGTAAAGAGATGGTCAGTTCATTCTCTTGCTCTAAGGGGCTCTAAAAACAGTTTTCCACATGCCACGTGAACTACACAGAAATAAAAATGAGGTTTATTAGTTCAGAAAAGGACAGCTCAGGAAAAAAAATTCTGATACTCTCACTGGTTCTGAGATATCTGTGTTCAGTACCTCAAGAAGACTTTCGGCTCTCATGTTGTGTGAGATCTATCTGTTATGATTAAAGGATGCAAACACAAGGTGATGGTGGTTGGGGAAAAAAAATGGTGAAATCAGTCAAGGCAGGTCAGACTGAACTGCTGAAGGGTCCCTCCTTACCTTCAGAATAACCAGATTAATCACTTACCTTTTCTCAATATATGGCAGTGTCTCTCAGTAGATTCTTATAGCATTTACCACCCTATTACATAAAATAATATTCCTCCTAATACACAGTCACAGTTCCACAGCTTTTATTTAGGCTCACTTGCTCTGGCTAAGGTCTTCATTCACAAGTAGAGAAAAAACTACATTCTCAACATGAAAATATATCCTGTCCCTGAAGAGTAATTAACCCAAATTCTCTTCTCCAAGCTAATCAATTCAAATGTCTTTAGCCTTTCATCCAAAGAAACCCTTTTCCATTATTTTAAACTCTGGGTGCCTCTCAGCTTCTTCACACTCCTTTTAAGGGTCACTGACCACATCTGGATTTCCCCATAATGAGGGTCAGACTAAAGCTAAGAACAGTGGGACAATGACTTACTGATGCTATGAGACGTGTCTTTTGTGCTGCATTGCAGGATTCTGGTGCCTTTTCTGCACAACAAGAATATTCACACTAGCGATTCCCATTCCACTTATATTTAACTATGACACTTTGGTCTTTTTTTGTTCTATCTAAACTAAGTCAGGTTTTATCCTCACATAATTTGCTTTGTTCTTTTTTTTGCTGAAAGTTATTTCATTTATGTCTTTCATTTCCTTGTTTATCTTCTGGAGAACCAGAAAATTTGGACCAAAAAATAAAAGGGTTGGTAGATCATAAAATCGGTAAGTGGTAAACTGACAGCTATGGCCAAACATTGCCCCTAGAAATACTATCTATAACAGGATATTTTTAAGTGTTTAAGGCTTTAATACATTTAGGCCAGGTAGCATACACTCCAATTGCCCCAGACCCGATTTCTACCTTTTGTCTTATGTTCTTTTCCCAGGTCTCTAATGGCATTTGAGTTTAAACTCCTGAATTCAACCAAGTCACATGAAACAGAGGGTAGGAGCTGGAGAGGGGAAATGACTTCCCATATCACCGAGCTACTTGATGGAGAGCCTGAACACCAACCTGCAGCTCAACATTTTCCCTTTCTAACCTACTACACCTATATTGCTTCATTATAATGGTGGGGGCAATTGGGGGGGCGGGCAAGAGGGAAGAGTTAAGTAATGAAGAGTTTTAGGTATTTTAACCAATATTTTTGATGACAACCAAGCAGATTCAGATCACTCTTAGACAACACGTATAAAAAGCTCAATCACTTTTGGAACTTTTATCTTTGACAAGGGGTTGAAACTTGGACCATCCCCATTGCCCTTGGCACAGAAACACCCAGAGTTCATTTCCATCTATGAACAACTGATCCCCACCTGGAGGTCCTAGAGAATCTTAAAAGTGCTAATCGAGATTCTAACAAATCATAATGGACTTAACATACATCTCACAGGCCTATAAAACAATGCTTTACAACCACTCTAGAGAAGAATCACTTCCAAGACTCAGGTAACTAAAAGCTGGAACATATAGAGGGTTTGCATCTGAAATAGGATTCCAATGACATTTGCAGAAAACAATGGGTTAATTAGAAAAAGCCAGCTACCCTGCTGTGGGGACAAAGTTTGCTGACAATCTTAGGTCTGCTTTCTTTGACATGTCTATCAAGATTGCTAATGACCAACAACCATATGCCTTGTGAAAGGAGGAACTAATGCTCTAATGATGCCAATTATATAACTGAATACTAAATAAAACAGAAGAGAGGAAAAACCCATGAATGACTGATAGAGGTAATTAGATTTCCCCTCTATGATATAGAAATGATTTCCATATTTCCCAGTATCCCGCTGCTCATTTTACAGACTGCTCTTCTTTTCCTCTGGTTGTGGTTGTACCCAACCCAAAGTGATCCAAATTAAAAGAGACAGGACAACGAAGAAGGAAGAGGTAAAGGAGCTTTTTAATCATTCCGCCTGTATCAAATTATCAAAAACATTCTATCCGTCACACACTGTGGCATAAACTCTCATATTATTTGAGAACATATTTTATATACCAAAGCAACTGCTTTTATTGAGTATAAGAATCTCAGACCCAGAATCAGAAAAATAGACTGCTTCACAGTTAAGTTATTCTTTCTTTGCTATTGTATTTGAAGTATGATAACTATTCAGGAAGTTAGAGTCATTTGGTCTGATTATAACCAGAAAGGAAAAATCAGTGGGTGAAGATTTATGAATTTCTTAATTGGTCCAGAAACAGCTTGGGAGTAAGAGAAGCTGCAAGTCACAAAAACTATACTCTAAGTGTATGGTTCTTCCACATACAAGGATGGAACCAAGAGCAATGGTGGAGGGCCCTCTTTCACTCTCTGCCATAAATCCTCCTTTGTTTCTGTCTTTTACAGTTCAATTCATTCAAAAATATTGACTGCACGCTTACTGTGACAGCATATATTCTTGTTTTGAACTTATTTCTCTATCTCTTTTTTTTCCACTCTTATTCCTTTTCATTTTTTCCTCCTCCATGAAGCCTGCCAAGAGTCCCTCAAAATCCACTATGTCACCACAATACTATTAAGGTCCCAGCCTTGACCACTGTCCTATGCTAACTCTGCTTGTCTCTAAATTTTTGTATAGGGAGGAGAGTGCTTTGGGCTCAGAAAAGCTGGGTTGGAAGCTCTTCTGTCTCTAGCTATTTCCACCTAGCCAAATTACTTAAACTGTGCCCCAATTTCCTCACTTTTAAAATGAGACAGTAATAAAACCTACCTCAAAATGACCATGTAAAAAGTTAAGTGAGAAGACATCCTCAGGTACTTAGAAGAGTAACTGCACAGAGTTAAGTATTCAATAAATGAAAACCCATCACTATCATTAGAGACAATCATAGTAAAATAAAATGAAATAAATAAATGATTTTGAAATTTTTTGTTTTCACCTCCATGAATCTTAGAAATACCTAACGCTTTAAAAGCTACTATTTTGAAGATCCCAAAACATGAGGTTCTGATGGGCAAACTTTGGCCCACTTTGCTGCCAAGGGAATTATCCAGACATTTTTTATTCATGGGGTGATTCACAGAGTGGTAATTTCTATGCTAAAAATGAAAGAACTTTATCAAAGGCAGCCTGTCCACTGGGTCTGGACTATATTATGCAAGTATAATTTTTAAGTGGAGGTGGGTTCCTAATCTATTTATAAGGCCTACTGCGTATATAGAAATACATGAAGAACAAAGAAAGAGACCAGCAAAATATAACTTATGCTTGATATTCCCACGAGGAGCTTAGGGTTTTGCCAAAGAGTCAAGATACACACTCCTGTCTAGTTCAAGAGCCTACAATTGATCTTACCTCTGGCCTTACTTCTTTTTTGCTCAACCTCCTTGGGGCTCTGATCAAATCATTTCTCCACCTCAAATTCTTCCTTTAGGAAAAAATTCCCTTCTTCTAGCATTGCTGTCAAGGTCCTTGACAATCTTACTAATTCCATTTTCCTTACCTCTTTCCCCACCTTCCTCACCATGTACTACAGTCAAATTCCCCACCATTTCCTGAATATGGTTTAGACTTATTCTGTATCTGCTAGATACTCCACTTGGCTTATCTTTCTCTGCATAACCTAGCTAACTTCTGCTTCATGTTTAAGATGGAGTGTCTAATAACGTGAACTCCTCTGGAGAATTCTGCTTCACCTAGCCACACTGATAGTAATTACAAGCTTTGATGGCGATATTTTTCACCAGAGTATCAGGGCTGTATCTCCTTTATCTCATACCCCTATAATTACCATGATGTCTGCCATGGGATGAATGATCAATAAGTACTAATTGAATGACTCAATACAGAAAGTCAACTATAACTTACACATTACATATATATAATAAGTTACATTGCAAAATACTTGTGGATTACAAGATGCTTCCCACTACATCATCTCTGTGAAATAGTACAAAGCAATTCGTGCCTTATTAAATAGTACAACTGGTAAGTTGTAAAAAGTGGTATTCAAAATTAGCAGCAGCATTCAAGGAAGGTTGCAGAGATCGGAAAAAAGAGATATAAAGCAAGGATTTGAAGGATGACTGTGAAGCAGAGATGTTTTGTGATGCCAGACATAAAACATCTAGATCTATTTCTGGCAAGCTAGTAACTCACTGTATCAGGAACCCAACAGGCTTAATTCCCTACACTTTCTGAATGAATCCATATCTTCTTTGATTCAATGCTCTCCCATCTGAGAGGCTGAAAACTGTTTTGATAATAATACAAGCATGCATTTAGATCATACCAGAATGTGGCCAAGTGGCTCCATTAATATCAACCACAGCCACTAGGCTTGATGGGGTTAGAAGCACTGGAATTCTATTGATCATGAAAGAATCTATATTGATTTCTAAGAGAGCCAGCCATGAATGATTCCTGACCAGTTTTTCCAGGCTACAGTTTCTCCATAATAAAACTTCAGTTTGTACTGGCAATACCAGCATTATAGATTTCTTATTTTTCTTGTGAGACAGATAAATACATTTCATTATATTTTTGTTTGTTAAAAATGAAATTCTAATGTTCCTATTATGTTTAGTTACAAATGCCTTTCCTTCCCATCTAATTTCCTCTCCCCAAACCCTTGGTCTCTATTATTCTAATCCCAGCAAATGCACATTATCCAAAATACTAGGCCAAGCAAAGGACCTGGCTGTAAAAAACGAAAGTTTACCACCTCTCAGTATTTTTAGGTTGGAAAGAAAACATGGAACACTTTCTATTTTTCAGTAGGTGATTCCAGTGAATCAGATAACCCTTTGACATGTGCATGTTTTCCTAGACAATGAATTTGTTGAAATGAAGATAACTCATATTTGATTGCAGGTTTTCCAAGATCACTCTTCATAAAGATATTCATATATCCTAACACCATATTAGAAATCATATATTGTAGTGGTTAGGACCAGCTATATAACTCAAAACAAGTTACATAACCTCTGTAAACCTCTTACCTACTCAATGAGTAATAGTATAACAATAATGTCAATATCAAAAGCTTACATAGGATTCCATGATTTGATTTGTGTGCAATACTTAACATGCCAAGTTTTGGCTATCATTTTTATCACCTCTCCCTGAACTCAAAACAAAACTATCCTTTTTTATTCCAAAGAGTAGAGAGAGCTGCCTCCATTCCTCTTGTGAAAAAGCATTTTCCTTTTTTTAAATTTTTTAAAAGATTTTATTTATTTATTTGACAGAGATCACAAGTAGGCAGAGAGGCAGGCAAAGAGAGGAGGAAGCAGGCTCCCTGCTGAGCAGAAAGCCCAATGTGGGACTCAATCCCCGGGATCATGACCTGAGCCAAAGGCAGAGGCTTTAACCCACTGAGCCACCCAGGCACCCCTGAAAAAGCACTTTCGAGCCAGCAGAGTCTTGGATGGATATAAGTCTGAAAACTCCCCTGCCTGCCTGGTACTTTCTCATGCTCACACTTCTGAGACTTCTCTCACACTCCGGTGTCCTTGGTCCATGACTGATATCAAGAAAATGGGCCAAGGGACACCTGGGTGGCTCAGTCGGTTAAGCCAGCTCAGGTCATGATCCCAGGGTCCTGGGATCGAGTCCTGCATCAGGCTCCTTGCTCTCAGCAGGGAGCCTGCTTCTCTCCCCGCCTCTGCCTGCCACTCTGCCTGCTTATCTGTGTGTGCGCACTCACTCTCTCTCTTTCTCTCTTTCTCTCTGACAAATAAAGAAATAAAATTTTTAAAAAAGAAAGAAAGAAAGAAAATGGGCCAAGACTTCCCTCCAGGAAGTCCTCCTGTTAAACCACAGCCAGAAATGGAATTCTACTCTACTTTGCTCTGTAGAAAGCAAATAAAAGTCTCTTTCTTACCTTACCCTCACATGCCTTGCTTTCCAGTGAACCAAAAGACAAGAGTCTTGGCCTTCAAAGGAGGTAAATGGAAGTCCTAAGTTGACTCACTTAAGTACACATCTCTCTGTTTGAGCTCTATTTGTCCTAAAATAGTAAAAGATCTGAGAAATAAAGGTTTCCAGTTATGGAATGGATAAGTTATGGGAATAAAAGTTACAACATAAGGAATATAGTCAATGATACTATAACAGCAGTGTAACAGGACAGATGGTAGTCACATTTGTGGTGAACATAGCAATATGTACAAACTTGTTGAATCACTAGGTTGTACACCTAAAACTAATATATATATACAAAATTTTTAAAAATCTGAGTGAAGAAGTCCTCACATTAAAAACTTGAAAGGTAAAACAATGTATTTGACACAAACGGACCTGGATTGTCCTACCCAGTCTCTAGTTTCACTGATTGGTACAGCCCTTTAAGACATAATCAGCAGTATTATTCCCGAAGTATAGGGCACTACCTGACTTCTTTCTGCAATTAAGTGTCTATCTGAGCATTTTCTTTCAGACAGTACACAAAAAAATAAAGTGATAAAACTAATGGTGGATATAACTAATTCTTCTTTCAAACCTAGAGGACAGCTGGTACAGTTAGGCAGATGGAGGAAAAAAAAAAAAACCCAAATGGAGTGCCCATTTACATGAGCAACATTAAAATAGCGTATGAAATTTTAAAGTAAAGATGAATTCATGTTTGTATGGTCACCATTACCCATTACAATTTCATAATTGTATGAAATTAAAACCACTGTGACGGAGACAGAAAACAGAGAGTATATTTAAGATCACTGGGATTTCTTCTTTCCCTCAATTTCTGGCAAACTATCTTTATACAGGTCATAAGGTGTGATTCTAATTCAGCAAGGCAGAGGTGGTGGATCTTTATGATGAATAGCAAAGTGGTTTTCATTCTTGGTCCTCTCTGTGGAAGGGAACGAAAAAGCTTAAAGGTTTTGCCAAAGTGTTAGTGGCCCATCATCTAGGATCTCTAGGCAACATCAAATAGATCAGTGACAGGGGAAAAGAAAAACGCATTGCTCCATCTTACTTATTTATAACATTCTGTTTTGTTCCTTGCCTTAAAAAAAAAAGTCTGCATTAGCCTGCTCCATTACTAAGACTTCACTATACTTATCAAAATATTGGGTGAAAAGAAAAAAAATGAAAGAAAACTAGAGAGACTAAATTGATATGTGTAACAGAGAACTGCATCTGAAAGAAGGAAGACAGGAAAAAGGACTCAGAAACACAGAATTTGGGGAAAGACCCAAATACAGTGGGGAGCAGCCTGACAGCAAGGACTGTAAGAGAGATGAAATGAAGATCAAGAAGTGAAGAAGAGGTGCCCGGGTGGCTCAATGGGTTAAAGCCTCTGCCTTCGGCTTGGGTCATGATCCCAGAGTCCTGGGATTGAGCCCCACATCGGGCTCTCAGCTCAGCAGAGAGTCTGCTTCCTCCCTCTCTCTCTCTGCCTACTGCTCTGCCTACTTGTGATCTTTGTCTGTCAAATAAATAAATAATCTTTAAAAAAAAAAAAAAAGAAGTGAAGAAGAGTTTTTAGATATTTTTCAGTGGCATGCAAAACAATTGTCCTGTACCCGCTCTAAGAGACTCCTTAAATTATTAAATTTTGGATATTTGTACACCCAAAGCATTTGGATAAATGCTTGTTTGGATATTGGTCTGGTGTTGCCACTGAACATTAAAATGGCTAACACAGTAGAAAACTATCTCTGAAGGAACTATGTCCCCATAAGGCATCCTGAACCCAGCTGTAACTGTAATCACCACACTAAGCACCTACAACATGATGTGACTTCACTAGCACAACAACCAGGTACCATACCCAGGGGTGTGTGTCCAATACGCCAACACCATCATTTTACATTCCTCCTTGCTGGAAGCACTGGCCTCCAATTACAAAGTCTGAAAAAACTGTTACAAACATTTACTTCCTAAGCCTTGCTTGCCTCTTGGCCATGGAATGTGATGGTATCCTGGCCAGTGAGATTATAAGAGAAGTAAGCTGGGATAGTGTGGAGGCAACTGGAAAAGGTTTTACTCCATGGTAAAGGGGACTCACTAAAGTAAAACTCTTCTTCACCATAGGTAGTATACCTGCAAATAATGTCTGAACCTCTGCACTCGACTTAGGACCATGACCAGAGGCATGTCTGGCATGGTCAGTGGAAATATGAAAAGCACCTGGGTCCTCAACTGCATCACTAAACAATTTTGGACCTGTCCTGTCTCCTGATTTCCTCTTAAAAGGTCATAAATCCCTTATTATTTAAGCCTGTTTAGACTACGTTTTTCTCTGATTTGCAGCCAAAAGCATTCTTATTATTGGATTTAAAGCATCTGTTGGGATTAGGTGATCTGAAACCATGTAAAATTTTAGAAATCATATCCCAAAATTTAGGATATTAGCAAATTCATTTCCATTATATTTGGTATTTCAATCAGCTATCTTCCTCTGACTCCTGAATACATGGATATGGAATCAGTCACTCACGTATATAGATTTTATTCTAATTTAATCATTAAGAAAGTCAACTCATTTGGGATTTCTGCTCTGGCAAAGAAGGTGGGAAAAGAGAAAATAGGGAGGGAGGAGAACCATAGAAAAATGGGAAATAATCTTTAGCTTTTTTTTTTTTCTTGACTTTGACTTCTCAAAACATGTGCTTCTAAAGGCTTTTCTTTTTCTATTCCTAGGTAGTTTTGTTTTGTTTTTCTGCCAAGCAAGCCAAATGCTCCAGAGGATGATGAATCCTCCAGCTGGTTAGTTACAGCAGTTTACAAGTCAGTTACTTAGAAGGCAATGAAATTCTCCAAAGAATTGTTCAATTTTCTGGAGGATTTCTACAGCGTAGATACAGCTTTAAAGTTTTCTCATTTTTACTGTGTCTGTAGAACCTTTTGACTTTTCCAATCCACTGGCCCCTTGGAGAACCTGAAAACAAGAGGAGGGCATTAAATGCAGAAGAACATTTGGTTACCAAATACTCTGTTTGAATGGGAACTGCCAACATGCCTCCCTGTGATAAATTGTTTCTTATATAAGCTCTCTTTCTCAGTAGTTTACATAAATCTGTTGGCTCATTCATTCATTCAACCATTCAGTTACCAAATACTTAATGAGCACTTTAGCAAACACTATTGGTGTCTCCCCAGATTTTCTTTTACCATTTCTGAGTTCATTCTACTTTGATGTACTCTTGCCTCCTATTTCTGCACCTGCCACTGTTCTTTGGAGAACTTCCCAAAGATGACTAGGGTTGCTGAAATCCCTAGGAGCCTGAAATCCCTAGAAGTTTATGTTCCCATACTAGTTTTATATTGCTGCTCTAATAAATAACTACAAATTTAGTAGCTTATTTATTTACAAAAATGTATTACCTTACAGTTCTGTAGGTTAGAACTCAGACATGGCTCTCACTGGGTATTGCCAGGCTGTATTTCTTTTGAGAATTCTTGGGGAAAACCGATGTTCTTGTCTCTTCCCAGCTACTCAAAGCCTTCCACATTCCCTGCCTTATAGCTCCACTTTATCCACATTCAAAGTCAACAATATCACTTCTCTCTGCCCATTCTTCTGTCTTCATATTACCCTTTCACCACAGCTAGAAAAGGTTCTCCACTTGTAAGGACTCATGTGACCAAACTGGGCTCCTCTGGTTAACCCAGAATAATCTTCCTATCGGAAAGTTGAAACCCCTAATTGTATCTGCAGTTCTCTTTGCCATGAAGGTAATTTATTCACAGGTTCAGGGATTAGGGCATGGAAATCTTTAGGAGCCATTATTCTGCCCACCATATTCCCTCCTGATGCCCTTAGACAATGACTGACAGTATAATGATTGACAGCTCTCTCACCTCAGGTTGGGACTGCTCTGAAGGGTAATTTATCCTACAGAGACTCCTGAAGCATTGTTCACCTCCACTTAAGTTTGCTTGAAAAAAAAAAAAAAAAAAAAAGTTTGCTTGAATCCCACCCTTCCTTGGCTTCTTCTACTTTCTTGCTCTGATTTCCCAAATTTGTTACCAGTTTCTCCTGGAAGAACTTCCTTAATTAATTATTTGCACACAAATCTTATCTTCAAGTTTGCTTCTGAAGAATCTTCCCTGATGCAAGAGTCAGATATGTGCTAAGAAATATGCTAGGCACTGGAACAATACAACAGTGGCTGGTCAGGAGACTTGTAAGCTAACAATAATAATATTTAAAAATATCTACCATTTATTGAACACTTGATATATGTCTAGCACTTATCACTTCCTTGGATAATACTGATTTGCATAAGTTTACATAAGAGGTACTACTATTATCTTCCATTTACATGTTAGCTCCAAAAACTCAAACATTATGCCTATCCCTAGCAGTATGCATAGTGCCTTCCATATAGTATATGCTCAATGATGATAAGTGAATGAGGGATTGAATAGTACAGATAAAGAAACTGAGGGGAGGAGAGGTTAAATTAGCATATGTATGTCATAAAACAGTGAAGCAGAGATTAGAACCCAGTTCTGCCAACTCCAAAGCCCATGCTCTAACTGTGTTATTCTGCCACCTAAATCTACTTGTTCAATTCAGAAAGAACACAAGGCTAGGACGCTTGGGTGGCACAGCGGTTAGGCATCTGCCTAAGGCTCAGGTCATGATCCTAGGGTACCTGGGCTCTGGTATCAGGTATCAGTGATATCAGGCTCACTGCTCAGCAGGAAGCCTGCTTCTCCCTCTCCCACCCCCCCACCTGTGTTCCCTCCCTCACTGTGTCTCTCTCTGTTAAATAAAAAAATAAAATCTTAAAGAAAAAAAAAAACACAAGGCTGAAGATTCTACATAGAAGAAATGAGGAAAGGTTTCCTTCTCTATTTCAAATCCCATCCTGAAGTGGAAGTGATTTATAAAAGGATTCCTCCACATCTAATAGCCATTAAGACTTTGATCAGAAAAGGCTTATTTATGTGGAATTCTGTCAATTGTGGATAGAGTTACAAAATTTGAATCAGGTAATCTGATAACATAGCAAATAAAAATTTCCCCATAATTAAAAATAAAGTTCATGTGCAAACACACCCACACATACCCAGAGAGTGAGGTATATGGAAATGTGAGGTCACTGAACATCTGTACGAATCTTAGAAAAGATACATCTTATGGGGTGCCTGGGTGGCTCAGTCAGTTGAGCTTCCAGCTCTTGGTTTCAGCTCAGGGCATGATCTCACGGTGTGAGATCAAGCCCTGTATCAAGCCCCACACCTGGCAGGGAGTCAGCTTCCCATCTCTCTCTCTCTCTGTCTGTCCATCTCCCAGGCTCATGCTGGCTCCCTTTTGCACAAGTGTGTGCTCTAAAATAAACAAATCTTTTTTTTTTAAAGATTTTATTTATTTATTTGACAGACAGAGATCACAAGTAGGCAGAGAGACAAGCAGAGAGAGAGAGGAGGAAGCAGGCTCCTCGCTGAGCAGAGAGCCCGATGTGGGGCTCGATCCCAGGACCCTGGGATCATGACCTGAGCCGAAGGCAACGGCTTAACCCACTGAGCCACCCAGGCGCCCCAACAAATCTTTTTTAAAAAAGAAAAGATACAGCTTACACATCAATTAAAAAGTAAGGGGCATTCATGAAGAAATAATTGATAAGTTGGATATCATTAAAATTAAAAACCAGGGCACCAGCCTGACTCAGTTGGTGAAGCAGGTGACTCCTGACCTCAGGGTCATGAGTTAGAGCCCCACCTTGGGTGTAGAGACTACTTAAAATTAAAAAAAAAAAAATAGAAAAAGATTAAAAACTAATGCTCTGCAAAAGACAACCTCAAAAGGATGAGAAGACAAACCCAGAGACTAGGATAAAATATTTGCAAAAGCACATCTAATAAAGGATGGTTATACAAAATATACAAAGAACCCTTAAAACTCAACAATAAGAAAACAAACAACCTGATTAAAAATGGGCCAAAGACCTAAACAGAAACTTCATAAAAGTAGACACATGGACGGCAATTAAGCATATGAAAATGTATTCATTATATGGCATCAGGTATATGCAAATGAAAATCACAAGAAGATACCACACCACTACACACCTATTAGAATGGCCACAGTCCATAACACTCACAATGCTGCATGCTGGCCAGGACGCAGAGCAACAGGAACTGTCATTCACTGCTGGTGGGAATGCAAAGTGGTATGGCCACTATGGAAGACAGTTTGACAGTTTCTTATGAAACTAAACATATTCTTACCATACAATCCAGCAATGGAGCTCCTTGATATTTACTCAAAGAAGCTGAAAACTTACATCCACACAAAAACCTGCACAGGAATGTTTACAGAAGCTTCATTCATAACTGCCAAAACTTGAGAGCAACCAAGATGTCCTTCAGCAGGTAAATGGATAAATAAACTGTAGTACACCCAAACAGTGGAATATTACTCAGCACTGAAATGAGCTACCAAGCCATGAAAAGACATGGAGGAACCTCAAATGCATATTACTAAGTGAAAGAAGCCTATATGGAAAGGCCACATACTGTATGATTTGAACAATTCAACATTCTGGAATGGAGACAGTAAAAAGATCACTGGTTGTCAGGAGTTGTGGGGAGAGAGGGATGAATAGATAGAACACAGAAGACTTCAGGGCAGTAAAAATACTCTGTATGATACCATAATGACGGCTATATGATGGCTATATGGCAGCATGCATTTGTCCAATCCACAGCATGTATAACACAGAGTGAACCCTGATATAAACTATGGACTCTGGGTGATTATAATATAGATTCATTACTTGTAATAAAGGTACCACTCTGATGGGGGATGTGGTAATAGGGAGGTTATACATGTGGAGGCAGGCAATACATGGGAACTCTCTATACTTCCTGCTCAATTTTGCTGTGAACCTTAAACTATTCTTAAAAAAAAAAAAAAAAAGGCCTTCATCTTAAAAAAAGGAAGGAGCACTGAACTACAAAGTTATCAGCATATCTTTGATGGGTTATCAATTGAAAGTAAGTTAATAGCTATTTAAAAATTCATGATTATCTGCATCAGTTCGTTCTTTTATTATTTCCCTCTTAGTGTCAGCAAAAGCAAAATATGATATGACTTATTGGTCTTCATTCAAAAATTCCACAGTTCTAATTTAAGAGGATGCAGGGTTTATATTCTATTTAAATTACTAGATAGTCTTCTAAAAAACATTTAACATTATATGCAAAATGTAATTGGCTTCTTGTTTAATCACATAAAAACTGACTAATGAAATGAAATGGATATTTCATTTTATTAAACTATGCTTCTGTGGTTAGTTCATCATTGAAATTGGCTTGGACTTAAGGGGAATTGATATTCCAGATGCAGTCTGCTAAGCAGGTTACCATCTTATCTGCTTAATATGAATGTTTTTGAAGGTCTCTATAGATGAATCAAGTTTCAGTCAAATTATAAGATACTTCAGAATAAAATTTCAGCAATGGATAGAGTCAGTGACAGTAATGACATAGAAGAATAAAACTGCAGTGCATCTTTTTAAGAACAAACCTTTATATACTGCATGGAGCACTGGGTGTGGTGCATAAACAATGAATCTTGGAACACTGAAGAAATAAAATAAAACTTTAAAAAAAACCTTTATAAACAAAAAATTAAATTTCTAGAAAAGCCACAATAAAAAAGGATAGAAACAATAAACAGACACATACACACTTCTTTGAATGTTCATAAAAGGAACAAATTAGGGGAGCAGCTAATTGTGGAGGTTTGAGGCATCACAGTAAACATTTTTAAAAGCTTGAAAGACTAGTATAAGATTGCAAAATCAAACATACTGGAAAAGAGTCGCAAACTATCAGAGAGGAAAACCTTGGAGAGAAGGGACTGCAATGGAAGAGAAAAAGGAACTGGAGAGATAAGAGAACAGTCTTAGTCACATCAAGAGTAGGATTTGGACAGTGAGAACTGTAGAAGTGAGGCCAGTGAAGAGGAACAGCAAACTCCTAATGAGTTAAGTAGCAATGTGCTTGGGACTTGGTCTTTAAAGACACCAAGCTTCTATACAAAAAGGCAAAAGATATATGCCATGAACATCACAGTATGAGGCCAACCTGGGCCCTTGGTCACTACAGAACACCAGCCCTTCTTGGGCAGCATAGCTGTCTTCTAAAATATGTACACCCAGGACCCAGACTAGCCTTTGGATCTGGACTCCACAGAGGGTAAATGCTGGCAAAGATATGGGTTTCTCAGAGAGATGGAAAACTAAGAACTTATTATTCTTTCTGATTGTTCCTGCCTGTCAGTCTCTTCTGCCATTCACTTCTCTGTATGGATAGCTTTCAAATCCCTGGCTTCACAGTGAAACTCCACACTGGCATCTAAACCTAAAGGCTTTTTTTTTTTTATTAATCATTTTTTAATTTATTTTCAGCATAACAGTATTCATTGTTTTTGTACCACACCCAGTGCTCCATACAATCCGTGCCCTCTCTAATACCCACCACCTGGTTCCCCCAACCTCCCACCCCCCCACCTCTTCAAACCCTTCAGATTGTTTTTCAGAGTCCATAGTCTCTCATTGTTCACCTCCCCCTTCCAATTTCCCCCAACTCCTTTCAAGATATGTCTCCAAAGGCAAAGGAAACAAAAGCCAAAATAAACTTTTGGGACTTCATCAAAATCAAAAGCTTCTGCACAGCAAAGGAAACAGTCAAGAAAACAAAGAGGCAACCCATGGAATGGGAGAAGATATTTGCAAATGACAGTACAGACAAAAGATTGATATCCAGGATCTATAAAGAACTCCTCGGGGTGCCTAGGTGGCTCAGTGGGTTAAGCCGCTGCCTTCGGCTCAGGTCATGATCTCAGGGTCCTGGGATCGAGCCCCTCATCGGGCTCTCTGCTCAGCAGAGAGCCTGCTTCCCTCTCTCTCTCTCTGCTTGCCTCTCTGCCTGCTTGTGATCTCTTTCTGTCAAATAAATAAATAAAATCTTTAAAAAAAAAAAACTCCTCAAACGCAACACACACAAAACAGATAATCATATCAAAAAATGGGCAGAAGATATGAACAGACACTTCTCCAATGAAGACATACAAATGGCTATCAGACACATAAACCTAAAGGCTTTTATGGTAACTCAAGAGTATCATCAAATTCACTCTTGCTCTTTCCCAACCAAAAGAGCACCCCCTGGGCTGATCTGTATTTCTTCCATTTTGCTTTTTGTGTAGTCCAGATCATTTCTTCATCTTAAATCCTAACGGCAACCATCTTTGATTACGGTTCCTCCTCTCATACCTGGACCACAATTAATTTCTAAATGAGTTTTACTGTCTTAATCCATCCTAGGTAGGATAACAAGGTGCATTTTCCTAAAAGAATGATTCCATCAAACCAAACTCTGTTGTTTAGTATCCTGGACTGACCAGGCCTTCGATACTAAATCCCTTACCACAGCAAGGACAATCTCCCCATATCCCAAAATACCATTCCCCTGAACTGGGCCTATACAGACACCACCAACATCCCTCACAGGCCCTGATCCCATTGAGCTTACAGTCCAAGTGTTCCTATTTTTGTGCCAAATATCCCTTCAGCAATCTGAAGAAGGGTCCACAAACACCTTCTCATATTAAGTTTTTTAAATGCATAAAATAAAATACAAATAGTTACAAAGGAAACCAGTAGTACTGAAAAATAGTTAAAGTTTCCTTTTAAATCTATACAATAATATATAAGCACCTTCACTAATGCATTAAATAGCAAGATATAGCAGCAGTCTAATAATTACCCTAATTTTGAAGAAGTGACCTTAAATAACATTTCAAAAATCTAAAACAACTGACACAATAAAAAAATATAAGTTCTACTAATGCCAAAATCAGACATACTGCTAATATTACAATGACTGGTGGCTATCATTAATAACTAAAATAAATATTCGGTTAAAGACAGTTGTTAATAAAAATATAGATGATTCTTTTTTTTCTAAGTCCCCAGACCTCATGGGTTTTATCTCATTTTAATGTCCCTGGTCTAATGATTTTTAGGTATCCCTCAAAGGAGCCCCTGCAAAAAAACAAAACTTCCCTAAGAAAGTACACTGAAGTACAGAGGTAATGAACCATAAACTTTGTCTGGAAGAGCCAAGGAAGACAAATGATCTGAGCAAAAATTCAGAAAGTGTGGAGGTGTGGAGGTGAGGGATACTGACTTGAGAAGATTTTGAGGTGCTTGAAAGAAATGATGGTATGCAACTAGGAGATTAGTAAATTCTGGAGACCTAATTTATCACACAGTATAGTCAGTAATACTGTGTTATAAACTCCAAAGTTGCCCTAAGACTAGATATCAATTGTTCTCAACACAAAAAAGAAATGATAATTCTGTGATGCAAAGCTAGTGTTAGTTAACAGGTGTTAGTTAACACTTCTTTAGTAATCATATTGTAAAATATAAATGTATCAAACCAACACATTACATACCTCACTTACACAGTATTCTATGTCAATTATATCCCAATAAAAAATAAAAAACAAATTTTAAGGATTCTTAATAGTCTAGATTATAAAATGTACAGTAAATAAAAATATTTTTTATTCTTAATTTAACCTGAAAAAAAAAATGACCAGGAGACAAAGATAGTATAAACTTAAGAATGCCAAGTGAGGAGCCATCAAAGGGTATTAGGCAGTCCATCCTCCTCATTCTGTTTCTTTGGCTCTGAGCCCCACGCATCCTATCTTTGCTGTGTATATACTACTTCATCTAGATTTAGACCTAACATCTCCCTTCCCTAAAAGTCTTCACTGACTGCACAAATTCTCAATGTTCTGAATTATTTTAATATCCTCTATCGTTACATCTTTGCATCCACATTAAACTATGTTGGAATCAATATCACTGCAAATAAATTAACATTTCTTTATCATCCTGTGGCTTTATCTGAACAGAAAGATAATAAATAGATTGTCATGAGGTCAGAGTTCAAGGGAAGCTGCAGGCAAGGATGCAAATACTTCAGGGGTCATTTCCAGGGGTATTAGCTGAAATCCTTTAAGGTGAAAACTACCTTTCCTGACAGGCATTAGAAGAAAATAAAAATGGGACTTCTTTGAAAGCAAATATCTTGGTTACGCTGTGCAAAAGAGCAAATCTGACATTTGTTTATATGGCACATCACTGATGGGTGCTCAGAAGAAAAGATCTTACTGATATAAAAGAACAAGAAATGTTTGAAAAAGAAGTCATTATGGAAACTGCTTCTCCCTGGACACTCACTACTCTAGTAATTAAGAGGCATTCAAGCACACTACCCAATCATAAATCTGTTTAAGATGAGTAAGTTGAACAATACCTATGACTGCTAAAGGAAAATTCCAGTACAAAAAAATAACAATAATCTTAATGGTTATATTTCAGTGTATCTCATCCAATTCAGTCCATGCAAAAATTTTTCCATAAAGAATATTTATTACAGGTATTTTTATTATTTGGTTTTATATGTTTAATAAATGTTCATTAAAAGATTAAATGTTTCTGCTGGTGGGCCATCAGGCTGCTGATCTTAAAACAAGAGAGGTTAACATCAAAATCCCAAAGAAGATCCTCTTTGGGAAAGCAATCATCTGGTAATACGTATTCTCAAATGTTTTCAGGCCCAAGTTTTTTTTCCAGTTGATGGTCCTAGAATCTAGGGTCTCAATCAATTCCAATAATTCTCTTTTCTTTCTAAGGAAAAAAAAAAGATTAAAAGTTTCTATTTGGATTTTCTTTTTTTTCTTTCTTTCCTTTTTTTTTTTTTTTAACTTTTGGTAGCTCTCTTAATTTTATGGTATAAAGTATATTTCTAGGAAAAAAGCTTAAAATATTTCCCCTATTGGAAATAAGGCTCAGTATTAAAGATACCTTATTGAGTAACCACAATTTGATAACCACTTAGGTCTTCAGAAAGGGGTTGCCTCTATCTTACCTGATCCACGGTGAAACAGAAACAGCAAATATTATTGCCCTCAAGTTAGAGAAAAGAGATTATCTAAGTGGCTTTTTTCCTTTTCTGAGATCTTTGGCTGAAGAACACAATGGAGAAAAGAAAAGCACCAGGACAGAAACAGTAGAATGTGTGTGGCAATGCCCAATCTTGGATGATAGGTATCCCTTTTCTACCAGACACTACTTCCTAGGCAGATAAAGGAAGGGTAATATGAAACCAGGGATAAGCAATCTCTACAGACAGTTAAAAATATTAATGATAGGCACCTCATGGCTTTAAACCTCATTCCCCTTAAATCCTTAGCAGACAGGCATTGGAGCTGATCCCTAAAATCAGCTTTAGTGGAATGTAGGAACATTAGACACCTAGAGTTAAATGCAATAAGGTGTCAGTTCTGGCACATTCTGGTTCCCATAGGAAGCTGGAGGAAGAGACACGCGTTAAATGAAAGTTTTCTTCATCTTCTCAAGCACCCTGATATACTATCACTGTTAATTTTTTAAAGGAACCAATAGTAATGCCAAAGGGGAACAAAGGGGAAAAAATGCACCAATGAAATGCCCTTTCAAGGATTTCATTTTCAAGCCTCCCACATAACCGGCACACTCTCTAAAGCCATGTGACTTACTGTACAACTAGAGAAATTATGCTTTAATTTATTGACTACTTGAAAGACATCCCTTTTCCCTCACCTGGATTCAAGGGCAGATATCAAATATGCTCACATCAGAAGCACATGACATACCCACAAACAGCCAGGGTCCCCAACCATCCAACAACCCAGTCAGTGAGGCCACTGCTGCTGAGGGCACTGTGGCTGGCAGCATCACAGCAGGCATTTACACAGTGCTCCCCCGATTACCAAGCAACACCTTCTCATCTAGTCCAATAGACTCAGGACAACCCGCTGAGCCCTATTTAGTTAATTACTGCTGTTACACCATCTCCACTTGCAAATTTGTAAACCTAGTTAGTCAAATTTAAGCAACAACTGAGACTACAACTACAAACTAGCACAAGCAGAACTGAAACCACTCTTTTCGGTTTCCATGCCCCCCACTCTTTCTCTAGAGCAGGGTTTGTGAAGGTCTGACTCAAGGATCACTTGTAAAGGGCCACTAGAGATGGCCCTTAAAAAATGTATGTCCCGAAGCTCCACCCCAGGCTTAATACACCAGAATCTGCAGGGAGAAGCTACTCATCTATACCCCTGGGGGGAATCTATGCAGGCTGAAGTTAAAGAACTGCTGTAGATCTCCATATGGTATTTCAGTTTGTCAATCAGTGTAAAGCTTCTTTCTTGTTCCAACAGTATCAACGACTGTGAAAGTATAACCTTGACAGCTGGTCTAGGGATTAAAAGCATCGAATCCGACACCAGAGGGCATGAGTTGGAATCCTGGCTCTGCCACTCATGAATTGCTAACAGTGGGCAAATTACTTAGTCTCTCTGTTGTCTTAGTTTTCTCAACTGTAAAATGGAGCTGTTGTAAAGTATGGTGGCTGTGAAAATGTATCCAGACTCCAACCACAGCAGGAGTAATCAATTAAGCTATTGATGACCTGGGCCCCTACCCTGTGAAATCCACAGCACCAAGGGTACCAATGCCCAGACTCCCACAAGCCTCTCACCACCCTCAGCAGACCACAGGAAGGATGTTAAGGCAGGTCTGTTTCTAAAAGACATGGGACTTCTTTACTGGCTTATTTTGACTCAAAGACTCCCTGCCCATGTTGCCTACCCTTCCTCAGACTGTTGTGACCCTGGATACTTCCACCAAACCTTTCTTCCCCTCACACTTGAGGTGAAACTTGCTTCATAACCTGGAAGACCTGTTAGCCTCTCGCTGCTCTCTCCCATTTTCTCTCACAGACATCTCTCCTAACAAATCGTGTGCCTGCTTCATCCTGTCTTGACATCTGCTTCTGGACAAGGATGGGAGACTACCACGTAAGGATAAAGTGAGGAAAATCATCAAACAGATTTAGACTCAAACCTGGGACACAGTGAGTGCCCAAAAGGGATCTGACATAAGATCACCATTACTCTCACTACTGCTACTACTTACTGCCGTTATGATCATGATCATGGGAGGTAGACTGCTCCTCACCAACCATGCTAACTAACTCACAGTGTTATCATTAACCCAATTCTGGGTAACTCAATCTATATAAAAGGACTTTGCAGACATTCTTAAAACTAAGAATAGAGGGGCGCCTGGGTGGGTCAGTGGATTAAGCCTCTGCCTTCGGCTCAGGTCATGATTTCCGGTTCCTAGGGTCCTCTGCTCAGCAGGGAGCCTGCTACCCCTCCCCCACCCTCTCTGCCTACTTGTGATCTCTCTGTCAAATAAATAAATAAAATCTTTAAAAAAAACAAAAAACAAAAAACTAAGAATAGAAATGGTCATAATTCCTCCTTATAAAACTACATTTTGGAGTTATATTTAATGGACTAAGTCCAAAGTACAACGCAGATGTGCATTTGTTATATCATCTGTTTCCCTCACCCCCACTCTCACCACCGCCCCCATCCTTAGGGACAATGTCTCATTCATCTTCACAGCCCCAAACCTTTCACAGTGGCAGGATCATTGTGGGTGTTCATAACTATCTGTCAAAATGAAATGTTAAATTGTGCAGCTCAATCTAAGGCTTCCCGTATTAGAAGCAAAAGACTGTATTATTTGTTAAGTGATTTATTTTCCATCACAAAGCCTAGAGCCCTTTAAAATTGGACACTTTGGGGGTGCCTGGGTGGCTCAGTGGGTTGGGCCTCTGTCTTTGGCTCAGGTCACGGTCTCATGGTCCAGGGATCAAGCCCCGCATCAGGCTCTCTGCTCAGCGGGGAGGCTGCTTCCCCCTCTATCTCTGCCTGCCTCTCTGCCTACTTGTGACCTCTCTCTGTGTGTCAAAAATAAAATCTTTAAAAATAAATAAATAAAATAAAATCAGACACTTTTATAGATTAAGTACAACCAAGTCAATTCCCAAAAATGATAGTGAAAATCACAACGATGCCTCTCCTAGAGAATCAATGGGTCATTCCAGACCTATGACTACACTTACAACTCATTCAATGTGCTATCAAATCTAAATATAAAGGTATTTTTATTTTTTTGAAGGGAAGAAGATATCTTCACTCACACACTGTGATGTATATGATGCATGACTATGATCTCAAATAAAGTAGCCAGAAACATAAAGAAATAAAGAGAGCTATCTAAAACAAAACAAAACAAAAATCTCCAAACTTCCAAGTTTCATATCATACTAGGCCTGGCAATTGGCAATGATTCAAAACAAAATCAAACATGTTATTGCCCAAAACACCAAAGAATGATGCTAATGATTTAAATCCTTTATCAGAAAATTAGTGTCACCATTAGGAGAAGGCTTAAAGGTGGAAAAAATTAGTATGATAACCATTAATCATGTACTTTCCACTCAGGCCTATGGATGAAACACAAAAATTCTGTGCATCTAAAAACTGTTTGACCTATTCTGAATTTTGAAGAAGTGGGCAAAAACTTACAAAGGGATTGGTCCTTTAATAAAAGGTGTGCTGCCATGTCAGATCATCAGAATACCAATTATGAAATACTATCATTCGAAACCATAGCCTTATGTTTGCAAAATAGACAGCAATGTGTAGTCCAATTTTTGAATTAAAATACAAATGTTTCTTTCATGATCCAGTGGTTTTATACTTATAGGGTGAAATAGCACACTGGAATGTATATATTATGAAAGAGTTTTGGGTAGACCCCAGTGAAAAATCCATGCTATATTTATTCAGTGCTGAGAAAAACAAAAAACTTGGTCAGTGAGTTCCAAAGTATATTATTTGGACCACACAAATCACACTGAGGTCCCTTGACTTTAAAAAAGCCAGAGATAGGGAAAGCTCAGGAGGATGGATGGATGGATGGATGGATGGATGGATGGAGAGATCATTAAGAAAGTTGTGAGTTAACTTTACATTCTGAGATGCTTTCTGACAGTTAAAGATAGCTATGCCAGCTACTCTACATGTCAGACTTCGAATAAAACATGAAAGCATTTTTTTTTCTGTTTCTTTTTCTTCTTATTCCAAAGATGGTTAAGGACTAATTTTAGGCTCTCAGATTTTCTCAATTGTTAAACAGTCACCCTGCCATTTGTAACAGGCTGAGAGACTTGCCTAAATCTCTCATCTCTTCGTTCCCAGGAAATTTTCCTTTTGTGATGCAGCTGCCATATGCAATCACATACCACTCCTTGCTGAGATCTTCTTCCTACCCTCCTACAAACTCCCCTCTGATAGGGAGAGACTCAATCTTTTGGGAAGCAGTTTTGCCGCGGAGCTTCTCACCTCCACATCTCTGTTGGCAGCTGAATGGTGGCGGTGATTTCAGTGAGGTGCTCCTTTGATGCTGTATTTCTGATGATCACTTAGGGATTCAGGCTGTGACACTCAACCCTGAACCCCTACTAATCCAGTTTATGATGACAGATGTAGAAGATGGGAAAGTAGCACTTATAACTTTGAAAACACCTACCTTCTTCTTCCAAATTCTTCTTCAACCCATGTTCTGCTTTTAATTCTTAATATTTTTTTCCCTTAGCTATAAAGATGTTGACATTAAAAAGTGTATCTGACATATTTAACTTGAAAAGCAATCTTTCTAACTTGAAATCTGTTCCTTATTTTTTTATAAAACAAAGTACAGTAAGTAGCAATTAGTGACACACACAAAAAAGACGCATTGGTCTGTCTTTTGTATATGCCATTCAATATTACTGGTGAATGACATTTACTACACATGTCAATGCTAAAATCAGTAACTACAAAAACTCAGCATAGTCGCTTACTCCCCTAGATTGAAGAGAATTGTTACTGTTGGAGTTTTAGAAAATCAGCCTTTAAGCTTTCCTTCTCACACAAGGCAGACTTCTAAGCCACACTGTGAAGTAGGAAAAGGCTTCTTTTCATAGTTTTCTATACTTCTTTAAACATCGCCTAAATCGTGGATAGCTCTCACTTTGCCTTTTTAGAATCAATGCCGCCTTCTTATATTCACAGGACCTCAAATTTCCTGGAGGATTTGCTCCTTCCTTACTTGTAACCTGTGCTCTATCAAAGGCTGAGCCCACTTCCTGGTTCCAGGCACAGACTAGGAAAATCAGAATAATACTCATTGGCTCAAGGATGGGAATACAGCCCTGTCCAGGACAATCAGAGTGAATCTTCAACTTGCAATTACAATTGTGAGAAAGATCCTGGAGTTGCTTTGAGGAAACATTATAAATCTGAAATTAGTTGTGACCTTACCACATCACGGGAAGAATGCATCTCAGAATGAAGCCATGAAAATGAGAAAGGCAGATTCCTGGCTGCATAATTTAAGTAACTAGATTTAGCCACTTCTGAAGCCATATTCTTAAGTATATTTATTTTTTAATTTAAGCCAAATAGTGTTAGATTTGTACGATCACAACCAAAGGAGTATTTACTGATAAAACCTAATACCTATGGATTTATATCCCCCAGGTAATCCAAGTTCTTATTTGACCTTCCTGGGTTCAGGGACACATATTTTCATGCCTGACCAAGATATGGTCTTTAAAAAGTGAGTCTCTAGGATTCCTTTTTATTTCTGTCAAGGAATTTTAGTTCTCCATTTTTGTTTCTGTTCTTGATTATGATATATGCCCGTGATTATCTATTAAAATGGTGGGAATTAAGGTATAATTGGCTGAAAATAATTGGGTGTTGTACTTGCATTACTTACATATGTTTAAACTAGTATGTAACATGAGGACTTCAAACAGGATGGAACCAGCTGAGAAGGAATTTTTGACCCAAGTGACAGATAGCAAAGGGAATGTCTTCCGAGTTGTCCACAGTAAGGATTACAGTGCATTCATGAGGTGATGGTTCCAGCTAAGATGGAGTAAGCTCACTCTGTACTTCTCTCCCTCTGATTACAATTAAATTTTCTGAGCAGAAAACATTAAGCAACTATCTGATTACACTAAAAGTAAATAAAAGAACTGGAAGCATGACCAATATGGTACAAACACTCCTGGTTTTTTCCCTCCCCTATCTACCAGCTTGAACTCCATGACATTCTCATCTCAAGACCATGAAGCAGGTGCAATCAGAAAACACTCCAGAGACATTTTCTTCTCTCTCTTCACGGGCAGAAAACCAGGAATGGGACCCTCTTTGGGATGGATACTATGGGGGGAAATGCTAGTTTAATATTTTTTAATCTCCTGTGTTGGCCTAAGTCATGAGGCTAAACTCCTCTGCAGATGTTTAGATGATCTGAAAGGCCGTATTTCTCTATGATCAGAGGAATTGGAAAAGAAGGCCTCTGTGTACACGAAAGCCTTTCTTCCTATTCTCTTGCTCCTCTGTCACCAAGTCAATCATAGGAGGAGCTACAAAAAGATATGACAAGGACTTCAAAACAAAAAAATTATCAGAGATAAAGAGGGATATTACAAAAATTATTTTAAAAGGGTCAATACACCAAGAAAATATAAAAATTCTAAGTGTATCTGTACCTAATAACATATTCAAAGTACATGAAGCAAAAATGAATGCAGCTGAAAGGAGAAACTGGCAAAGCCATAATTAAACTTGGAGACTTCGGCATTCATGTCTCAGTAATCCAAAGATCAAGCAGAAAGAAAACCAACAAGGATACAGAAGTCTTGAATAAGACTATCAATCAACTTGACCTAATTAACATTCGTAACGCACTCCATACAATAATGCACAATACATGCTCTTTTCAAGTACACAGGGAACATCAGCAGGATAGATCATAAAAACAAACTTTAACAAAAATTTTAATCTCAATAATGCAAGGTATTTTTCTCTAATCATAACAAAATTGAGCCAGGAATCAATAGCAGAAAGATATCTAGAAAATCCCCCAAAATTTGCAAGTTAAACACCACGCTTCTAAATAATCCAGGAGTGAACGGAAGTTAAAAACACTCTGAACTGAATGACAATGAACGCACAACACATCAAAATTTATGGGATGCACCTAAAGCAGTGCTTAGAAGATAACATACAGCATTTAATGATTCTATTAGAAATGAAGAACAGGGGAGTCTGGCTGGCTCAGTCAGAAGAGTTTACAAGTCTTGGTCTCAAGGTCATGAGTTCGACCCCTAAGGTGGGTGTACAGACTACTAAAAAAATAAATAAACTAAAAAAAAAAAAAAAGAAGAAGAAGAAGAAGAAAGAAAAGAAACAGCAGTGCCTGGGTGGCTTAGTTGGTTAAGCATCTGCCTTTGGCTCAAGTCATGATCCCAAGGTCCTAGGATCCAGACCCTCATCCAGCTCCTTGCTTGGAGAGGAGTCTGCTTGTCCCTTTGCCTGCCATTCCCTCTGCTTGTGAACTCTCTCTCTCTCTCTCTGACAAAGAAATAAGATCTTTAAAAAAAAAAAGAAAGAAAGAAAAAGACATGAAGAACATTCTTATGTTGATGATTTCAAAGTTCTACACTAAGAATAGCATATGGAATTTAAAGCAAGCCAAAAGAAGTAAATAATATTTGCAAATATCTTCTCCCATTCCGTGGGTTGCCTCTTTGTTTTCTTGACTGTTTCCTTTGCTGTGCAGAGGCTTTTGATTTTGATGAAGTCCCAAAAGTTTATTTTGGCTTTTGTTTCCTTTGCCTTTGGAGACATATCTTTTTTACTTTTTATTTTTATTTTTTTTTTTAAATAAATATTTTTTTATTTTTTTTTATTTTTTTATTTTTTTTTTCAGCATAACAGTATTCATTATTTTTGCACCACACCCAGTGCTCCATGCAATCCGTGCCCTCTACAATACCCACCACCTGGTGCCCCCAACCTCCCACCCCCCACCCCTTCAAAATTCCTTTGGAGACATATCTTGAAAGAAGTTGCTGTGGCTGATATCGAAGAGATTACTGCCTATGTTCTCCTCTAGGATTCTGATGGATTCTTGTCTCACATTGAGGTCTGTTATCCATTTTGAGTTTATTTTTGTGTATGGTGTAAGAGAATGGTTGAGTTTCATTCTTCTACATATAGCGGCCCAGTTTTCCCAGCACCATTTATTGAAGAGACTGTCTTTTTTCCACTGTATATTTTTTCCTGTTTTGTCGAAGATTAACTGACCATAGAGTTGAGGGTCCATATCTGGGCTCTCTACTCTGTTCCACTGATCTATGTGTGTGTTTTTATGCCAGTACCATGCTGTCTTGGTGATCACAGCTTTGTAGTAAAGCTTGAAATCAGGTAACGTGATGCCCACAGTTTTATTTTTGCTTTTCAACATTTCCTTAGCGATTCGGGGTCTCTTCTGGCTCCATACAAATTTTTGGATTATTTGCTCCAGCTCTTTGAAGAATACCGGTGGAATTTTGATTGGGATGGCATTAAAAGATTGATATCCAGGATCTATAAAGAACTCCTCAAACTCAACACACACAAAACAGATAATCATATAAAAAAAATGGGCAGAAGATATGAACAGACACTTCTCCAATGAAGACATACAAATGGCTATCAGACACATGAAAAAATGTTCATCATCACTAGCCATCAGGGAGATTCAAATTAAAACCACATTGAGATATCACTTTACACCGGTTAGAATGGCCAAAATTAGCAAGACAGGAAACAACATGTGTTGGAGGGGATGTGGAGAAAGGGGAACCCTCTTACACTGTTGGTGGGAATGCAAGTTGGTGCAGCCACTTTGGAAAACAGTGTGGAGACCTCAAGAAATTAAAAATAGAGCCATTGCACTACTGGGTATTTACTCCAAAGATACAGATGTAGTGAAAAGAAGGGCCATCTGTACCCCAATGTTTATAGCAGCAATGGCCACGGTCGCCAAACTGTGGAAAGAACCAAGATGCCCTTCAATGGACGAATGGATAAGGAAGACGTGGTCCATATACACTATGGAGTATTATGCCTCCATCAGAAAGGATGAATACCCAACTTTTGTAGCAACATGGACGGGACTGGAAGAGATTATGCTGAGTGAAATAAGTCAAGCAGAGAGAGTCAATTATCATATGGTTTCACTTATTTGTGGAGCATAACAAATAGCATGGAGGACATGGGGAGTCAGGAGAAGGCAGTTGGGGGAAATTGGAAGGGGAGGTGAACCATGAGAGACTATGGACTCTGAAAAACAATCTGAAGGGTTTGAAGAGGTGGGAGGGTGGGAGGTTAGGGGAACCAGGTGGTGGGTATTAGAGAGGGCATGGATTGCATGGAGCACTGGGTGTGGTACAAAAACAATGAATACTGTTATGCTGAAAATAAATTTTAAAAAATGATTAAAAAAAAGATTAAGGAGGGAAGAAGCAATTGTGTGGAAATAAAAGTATTCAGTCGTATAATTAAAAAAAAATAAAGAGAAGAAGTAAATAATAAACAAGAAAATGGAAAACGGAAGAAAAATCAATGAAACCAAAAAGAGCTCTTTGAAAAGATAAACTTCATTGATAAAAACCTCTATCCAGACTGACAAAACAGAAGGAAGACACAAATTACCAATATTGGAATGTATCACTATGGACATCACAGGCATTAGAAGGATTATAGGAAAATATTAACATTATGACCATAAATTTAACAATTTTGATGAACTGGACCAGTTGAAAGACATGCTACCAAACTCACTCAAGGATTAGATAGCCTGAATAGGTCTTTATCTATTTTTTAAAGAACTTTAATTCATAATTTAAAAACTTCCAACAAAGAAAATTGCAGGGACAGAAGGTTTCACAGATTAATAATACCAATTCCTCACAATCTCTTCCAGAAAACAGAAAAGGAGGAAATACCTACTCAATCCCTTTTGTAATGCCAGCATTACCCTGACAACAATCCAGACAAAGGCAATATAAAGAAAGGAAGACGAAAAACTAATATCTTTTATGAATACAGACATAAACATTCTCAACAAAATACTAGATGTCAAATCCAGCAATATATAAAAAGAAGCACAGACCAAGACAAAGTAGTCTCTCCCAGAAATGCGAGGCTGGTTCATAATTACAAGATAAATCAGTGTAGCCCATCATATTAACAGACTAAATCACATTATATCAATAAATGCAGAAAAAAAATTTGAAAAAATTCAACATCCATTCATGATTAAAACTCAGCAAATGAGAAATAGTAGGCTGTACACCCAATCTAGGGCTTGAACTCACATCCCATAGATAAAGAGTCACAAGCTCTATTGACTGACCCAGACAGGCATCCCTTAGCAAATTAGAAATAGAAGACATTTTTCTTAACCTGAATAAAGATCTCTTTAAAAACATGCAGCAAACCTCATAATTAATGAATACAGAATGAATGCTTTTTCCCCTAAGATGGAGGAAAAGGCAAAGGAATCCACTATCACCCTTCCTATTCCATATTGTACTAAAGCCCTAGTAATTGCAGTAAGACAGAAAAGAAAAAAATATATGGATGTTGAAAAAGAAAAAATAACATTGTCTCTACTCATAGGCACTATCACCGCCTAGATAGAAAATTTCAAAGCACCTATCAAAAAGCTCCCAGACCTAATACCTGACTGCATGACACAAGGTCTACAAACAAAAATCAATCACATTTCTCTACAGTAAGCAATGAACACTGGAAAACCAAAACACAATTTTTAAAGCTCAAAAATATCAAATACTTAAGGATAAATCTAAAAAATATGTGCTAAATCTGTTCCTGAAAACTTTAAAACAAGGAAGAAAGAAAGTAAAGAAGAATGTGAATAAGTAGAAGGACATGATGTATGTGGAGACTGGAAACCTTGATATTTTAGGACTCTAATTTTTCCCAATATTTTAAGATTTTGATTTTTCTCAAATCTCTCCCAAATTTAATCTAAAGATAAAATCCAAACCAAAATTCTAGCAGGACTTTTTTTTGAGATACTGAAAAACTGGTTCTAGATTTCAATGAAAAGGCAAATGAACTAAAGCAGCCCAGACAATTTTAAAAATTAAGAACAAAATTAGAGATCTTACATGCTTTGGTAAAACGTATTATAAAACTACAGTAAATAAGACAGTGTGGTATTGATGCAGTGATAGTTGTATGGATCAATGGAACAGAATAATGATTTCAGAAATAGACACACAAAAAATTGGCTTTTGACAATAATGCAAAAGCAAGTCAGTGGAAAGTATAGTCTTACCAATGAATGAGGATGGACAACTGTACATACGTAAGCCACACAAAAAAAAGACCTCTATTTATACATCACATATTAAATAAAAATTAACTCAAAATGGATCCTACAGGGGCACCTGGGTGGCTCAGTATGTTAAGCCACTGCCTTAGGCTTGGGTCATGGTCTCAGGGTCCTGGGATCAAGCCCTTTATGTCAGGCTCTCTGCTCAGCGGGAAGCCTGCTTCCCCCTCTGTCTCTGCCTGTCTCTCTGCCTGCTTGTGATCTCTGTCAAATAAATAAACAAAATCTTTAAAAAAAAAATGGATCCTACATTTATAGGGAAAGCACAGAGCTATTACACTTAGACACCAACACAGCTCTTTGAAACCTTAGGTTAGGCAAAAAGCTCTTAGATCATCAAAACACAACACATAAAATGAAACTGATAAATTTGACTTTATTAAAAATTAAAACTTGGCTCTGTGAAAGACAGCAGAAAAAAAGACTAACTACATACAGGAAAAAATAGCCACAAATCACATATCCAACAAAGTACTTGTAACCTGAATATTTATTTTTTTAAATTTTAAAATTTAACACAAAGGCAACATATAAGCCCATTTAAAAACTGAATCAAAGATTTTAGCAAGCATTTCCCCAAAGAAGACACAAATGACAAGGACATGAAAACATGCTTAATGTCATTACTTCTTTGGTAAATGCAAAGTCAAACTATAAGGGGATACACTACAAACATTAAAATTGCTAAAATCTGAACATTAACAGTAGCAAGTACTGGCAAAAGTGTCAATAACTGAATGTCTTACTCTGGTGGGACTGCAAAATGGTACAGCCACTCTGGTTAACAGTTTGGCAGCTTCCTGTAACATTAAATATATACATACTATATAACCTAGCAATTCCACTTCTAGTTAGTCACTCTAGATAAATACAATCTTATGTTCTCACAAAAACTTGTACACAAATACTTCTAGAAGCATAGTTTGTAATCACCAGAAGTCAGAAACAACCCAACCACCCTTCAGAGGGGTGAATGGATAAAGTAACTGCAGTACATCCACACAAGGGAATGCCACTCAGAAATAGAAAGGAATGAACTTATAATGTACTAAACAACATGAATGAATTTATTATTTTTATTAACATATATTACTTGCCCCAAGGGTACAGGTCTGTGAATCGTCAGGCTTATACATTTCACAGGACTCACCATAGCACATAGCCTCCCCAATGTTCATAACCCAGCCACCCTATCCTTCCCCCCACCCCTCAGCAACCCTCAGTTTGTTTGTGAGATTAAGAGTCTCTTACAGGGGCGCCTGGGTGCTCAGTTGGTTAAGCAACTGCCTTCGGCTCAGGTCACGATCCTGGAGTCCTGGAATTGAGTCCCACATCAGGCTCCCTGCTCAGCAAGGAGTCTACTTCTGCTGACCTCTCTCCCCATGCTCTCTCTCATTCTTTCTCTCTCAAATAAATAAATAAAATCTTTAAACAAATAAACAAAATTTTTTTTAAAAAAAGAGTCTCATGGTTTGTCTCCCTCCCAATCCCATCTTACTTCATTTTTTCCTTCCCTACCACCTACAACCCCCACCCTGACTCTCAAATTCCTCATATCAGGGAGATCATATGATAATGGTCTTTCTCTGACTGACTTACTTCACTCAGCATAATACCTTCTAGTTCCACCCACGTCATTGCAAATGGCAAGATTTCATTTCTTTTGATGGCTGCATAGTATTCCATTGTATATATATACCACATCTTCTTTATCCATTCATCTGTTGATGGACATCTAGGTTCTTTCCATCATTTGGCTATTATGGACATTGCTACTTTAAACATTCAGGTGCACGTGCCCCTTCGGGTCTCTACATTTGTATCTTTAGAGTAAATATCCAGTAGTGCAATTGCTGGGGCACAGGGTAGCTCTATTTTCAACTTTTGGGGGAATCTTAAACATACTATGTAAGTGGAAGTGGTCAGACATAAAAGGTTAGATTCTCTATTCTTCATTTACATGAAATCCTAGAAACAGTACTATCATTTCAGAGATTCCTAGTTGTCAAAGGTTAGGGGTAGAGGTCATATTTGACTACACGAGGGAAACATTTTATTTTAATTGGAGTGATGGAACTGTTCTATATCCTAATTGTGTTGGCAAATTTGTCAAAACTCACAGAACTGTATACTAAAAAGTCAAGTTTTAAAAATCTGGTTTATAATGCTGAACTTGCCACTATCTAGCTAAGTGATCATGGACAAGATACATCATCTCTTCCAGATCCAATTTTTTTTAAAGATTATTTATTTATTTGACAGAGAGAGAGAGAGAGAGAGAGAGATCACAAGTAGGCAGAGAGGAGGAAGCAGGCTCCCTGCTGAGCAGAGAGCCCGATGCGGGGCTCGATCCCAGGACCCCGAGATCATGACCTGAGCCGAAGGCAGAGGCTTAACCCACTGAGCCACCCAGGCGCCCCCAGATCCAATTTTCTTAAATGGAATATGAAGATGTTGGTCTAAATGCTTTTCCAAGTTTGGCTTTCTGTAATTAAAATTATGTCATACAAAACCCTGTGTAAGGGTGCCTGGGTGGCTCAGTTGGTTAAGCGACTGTATTCAGGTCCAGTCATGATCCTGGGGTCCTGGGATCGAGTCCTGCATGGGGCTCCCTGCTCACCAGGAACCTTACTTCTCCCTCTCCCTCTGCCCCTCCCCCTGTTTGTACTCTCCCTCTCTGTCAAATAAATAAATACAAATCTTAAAAACAAAAACCTGTGTATTCCCTAACTGAGCTTAACAGGTACTCTACAAAAAGAAGTCATTTAGCAGTTTACGTTTTTTCCTTCTGTAAGGATTCCAATCAGTTCACTGGACCATTACCATGGTTGCCATCATCATCATCATCACCATCATCATCATCAACTTTGAGCTATTGACGTGGCCTGAATTCACCAGATAATTCACTACTTCCAGACTATGAGGCCCACCAAAGAACACAAAGAACTACACAACTGCAAATTATTATTTCTGATCTACAGCAAATTTTCAAAGAGAAATGAAACACTTAGCAGAAAAACCGTGAGTTTTTGACCCTTCAGGAAGAATATTGAATCTACAGATAAACAGCAACACTGAATACATGATATTAAGTCCATCATTCAGAGCTCTGCTTTATGCCCTGTCATGTGCACCACGGATAAAACCCAAGATTGGTTTGCACTGTGAAGTAATTTCTTGTGATATTGTTATTTTTTTAAATCACACAGATTTTGGAACAGAGTTTCAATAGGGAACAAAATCTCTCTTTTCAAGAATCTAGAACATACAGGTCAGAAAAGGAATGTTTCTGTATCTCTGATGATATAGAAGGCTAGGAGAAAGGGGCAAATTCTTAAAAAATTAGGTTCAGAGTAACTACATTTCTAAGGATCTACCCTACTAGGAACTGAATGCAAAAATATTCCTTGCAGCATTATTTTTAATAGTGAAAAATTATAAGTAATCTAAATGTCTACCATTAAGAGATTGGCTAAATAACCTATAAAGCATATGATAATACAAAAAGCAAATAAGTGAATTAAAGCTATAAACATCAAAACTGACAACCCCCTAAGACATATTGAGACAAAAATCATTTTTTTAGAATGAGTTTTAAACAACAGTTTAACAATAATTCTATATATCATCTATAGGCATGTATAAGCATTTTGAAGGGTACATATTAAGTTCACAGTAGAGGTTAACTCCCAGGAGAAGAGGAGGGTAATGGGTTTAAGACAAAAGAGCCTTTCAGGAAAATGTATTCATGTATTATTTATATGACTAAAAATTACTTTTTTTAAAGATTTACTTATTTATTAGAGAGGGAGAGAGAGAGTGCATGTGCACAAGCATGGGGAGAGGCAAAGGGAGAGAGCGAGACTCTCAAGCAGACTCCCCTCAGAGCATGGACCCCAATGTGGGGCTTGACCCCCAGACCCTGAGATCACAACGTGACCCGACAGGTAACCAACTGAGCCACCCAGGCTCCCCCCATTAAAAATTACTTTTAAACAGAGGATCCAATAAAGCATGCCAAAGAGACCTATGGCATCAGGAAATTTTCCCAAGACTACTTAGAAAGGTCGGAAGGACAAGACACCAGGAGTAACAATGTCCAAAGATGAAATGCTCAGCCTTGCTGGAAGGGTTCTCCTCCCGGGCAGCCTATTTTAGAATATTAACCTGGGAGCTACATTTTAGGGACTAGTAGAAACCACACCATCCTGAAATGATCTCTAACATTAAATTTTCAAGTCTTTTGAACAGATCATTATTTAATCTCACTCCCACCACCCCCCTTACTCACAACCCACATTCTTCACCACCCAGTGGCCCCAAACCACAAAATGACACATTTGTTTTTAAATTTAGAGTGAATTAAAACTAATTCTGTTTTTAAGACTCCCGTAACACCCCCTAGAATAATTAGAAGGACCCTGCAGTGTCACAAAGCAGAATTGGAAAAGCCCTGGCTTGTAATGTTGCCATGGGGATCTGCCTCCTGGAACCATCCAGTTCTAGGATGAGCAGGAGAAACGGGAGAAATCTCAGAAGAGCTGCAAAGAGGGCACGGCAAGGTCGCATAGTAAATACAGTGAGTTAGGAGCTTTGCCCACCCTTCGTCCAGCCACACGACACAAGAAGAAAGAATCTGGACCGTATCGTCTGCCAAGAGCCCACTCTGTTCAGATCCCATTCGCAGAATTAAATGGAGGAGGAGGAGCAACTGGGAGGTGGGACTGTTTTCCTCTGGAATTGTCCAGATTTGGTCACTGACTCCGTGATTATCATGCAGGGAGCCTAGAGCTCAGCTTTCCCCTTTGCTGTTAAGAACACCAGACCCTCTATGGAGGTGTATCCTGTTTCCCAATTTTAATTTTAGCATCTACACTTCAGCAATTTGCATTTAAATGTGTTGTCAGAGAACTTCCAGAAATCTTTAATAGGGAGACCGATTTGCATTTTAATATGCTGTTAAAGAATTTCAAAATATCTGTTTTTCCATGTGATACACATTACCAGAGGAATGGCCACCCTTAAAGAAATTGTAATTCTCGGTACACTTTAAACAGAGATGGCTTTCAGAAGCACTGTGGCTTTGTTGGACTTCGTTAAAAGTTCCTTGTAAAACAGAAAGTCCAAAAGAAAAAGGAAACCTGATCTGAAGGCCTCAGAGGGAAAACGGATACTTCCCAGGTACAGAAATCGGAGCAACAGTGAGCAGGGGGCGTTTAGGTGTAAGAAAGGAAGATCTTCTGAAGGAGGAAACAGGAAGGTAGAATTTCCTTTGCCGTCCCTTGCAGGTGCCCCGCTCCACGGTTTCTTCTCTGCTGGAGCGTGAAGGCTCAATTCAGAGACAGGTGGAGTCCCAGCAACGCACAAAAAAATCTCTCTGACCACTCTTCGCGTTTAATACTCGCACACGAGTAACCGAGACCCTGAATGGACACTCCGGTTGCTGTCGATTCTGGAGAAACGCTGATTAGGTAATGATCTCACGCCCAGCATAATAAAAAATATCAGCCATCTCAAGCCCTCTGCTTCTTCATCCTCAGCGACTCTGGGTTTCTCCGCGTTAGCATGGCATTGCAAGCCTGCTGGATGCTACCGTCTCCCTATCCTTCCAATTATTATTTGCCCCCTTCGACGGGGACCTGACTACCTTATCCTTACACGCCTGAAGGCCCCCTGAAGACTTTTGACCACAAATGCCACACACCGAGCTGTACTAAAGGAGGAGCAGGAGGAGAGAGAGAGGAGAAGAGAGAGAAAGGGGAGTGAAAAGAGGAGAAGGGGGAAGGGGGGGGTAAGGAGGAATAATTCAGAAATTCTAACTCTTGAAAATCTTAACATTTTTCGTCCTAAAAATCCCATGGGGTTTAAAATAACTAATACCTCCTTTTATTGAAGGAAATTGCTTTTGGAAGCCTCCAGATAAGTTTATTTTGCAAATGGTGCTATAGTTGTATTGTTTAAAAAAAGGGGGGGGGGGGCGCCTGGGTGGCTCAGTGGGTTAAAGCCTCTGCCTTCGGCTCGGGTCGTGATCTCAGGGTCCTGGGATCGAGTCCCGCATCGGGCTCTCTGCTCAGCGGGGAACCTGCTTCCTCCTCTCTCTCTCTCTGCCTGCCTCTCTGCCTGCTTGTGATCTCTGTCTGTCAAATAAAATAAAATAAAATAAAATAAAAAAAGGAAGAGTCGCTGATGCTCACTAGGCCCCGCGGCCCCGAACCACGCCCGAAGCGTCGCTTCTGCTCCCCGGAAACGGAATCTCCAGTCCGTTAACCCGGACTCCGCCAAGGGGCCCTCGCTAGGTCGTCTGCCTGACCTCGGCCGCGCCCGAAAAGCAAGTGACCTCGCCGTGACCAACCTGCGTGTCGTCGGGTCACGCGACGGCTCTGTTCCCGCTCCCTTCGGGCTGCAGGTGTCTTTCCTGCCGTCCAGCCCCCCGGAGCTCCTTTCCACCTGCCAGACCGGAAGTTACCCGACTCGAAGCAGGTTTTGTCCGCATGAACTCCAGAGTCTGTAACGTGCCTCAGGTTTCTCTCTTCCCGGTCCCCGAGACAGAAGACGGACCCCACGGAGCCCGGAGCGACCAGCAGCAGCCCAGGCGCAGGCACCCGAGCAGCCCCTCGAGCCCGCGGCTCCTCGCGCTTCTCGCCACCTCCCGAGGTCGCGCACGTCCCCGTCGGATCCCCGCTCTTCGGCTTTTACAGCAAAGCTCTCAGGCTTTACCGGACCATTTCTTTCTCCCAACTGGACCCAGCAGCCGGCCGTGGTCGGATTGGGCTTGACTGAAAACCGGATGGGGTCCCACGTCAGACGCGTCCGACTTCAAAGCCGGACGACATTCGGGCTCACACAAGTTCCGGCTTAGAGAACCGGACTGGGTCCCATGTCAGACACGTCTGACTTCAAAGCCGAATGACGTTTGGGTTCACAGACGTTCCGGCTTAGAGAACCGGACTGGGTCCCACCTCAGATTGGGTTCGACTTCAAAACCGGACGACGTTCA
This sequence comes from Lutra lutra, assembly GCF_902655055.1. Classification (NCBI taxonomy): domain Eukaryota; kingdom Metazoa; phylum Chordata; class Mammalia; order Carnivora; family Mustelidae; genus Lutra; species Lutra lutra. The sequence continues at coordinate 82,566,293 of NC_062282.1, read as the reverse complement.
GGCTCATGCTGGTTCTGGCCTAGAGAACCAGAATAGGTCCAGGTCAGACTTGGTCCGACTTCAAAGCCCCACCACGTTCTGGGTCACACCACTGGGTCCTTGTCAGACTGGGTGCGACTTCAAAGCTGGACGACATTAGGGCTCACACTGGTTCCGGCTTAGAGAACCAGAATAGGTCCAGGTCAGACTGAGTCCGACTTCAAAGCCCCACGATGTTCGGGATCATACCAGTGGGTCCACATGAGACTTGGTCCAACTTCAAAGCCGGACAACGTTTGGGGTCACACAGGTTCCAGCTTAGAGAACCGCACTGGGTACCCCGGCAGACTGGGTCCGACTTCAAAGCCAGACATTAGGGCATACAGTGGTTCCGACTTAGATAACCGGAATAGGTCCAGATCATACTGGGTGCGACTTCAAAGCCTCACGACGTTCGGGGTCACAACACTGGGTCCACGTCAGAGGCGTCCGACTTCAAAGCCGGAGGACGTTTGGTGTCACACTGGTTCCGGCTTAGAGAACCGGACTGGGTCCCCCAGCAGACTGGGTCCGACTTCAAAGCCGGACGACGTTCGGGCTCACACAGTTTCCGGTTTAGAAACCGGACTGGGTCCCCTGTCAGACCCGTCCGACTTAGAAGTGGAACTGGGTCCAGGGAAGCCCTGGGTCCGACGTGGAAACCAGACGGAGTTCAGGGTTGAACTGGGTCCGCTTTCAAGACTGACTGGTTCCGGGGCCTGCTTGAAGCTGAGGGAGCAGGGGAACCTCACCAAAGATAATGTTGAGCTACGGCGGCCGCAGGGGAACTTTCGGGGCAGATAAGCTTATCCGTTTATGAGGCGCCCTACAGAAAAGGGCGTCTCGCTCAGGTACTCAGCCTTGAGGCTGGGGGGAAACGACGTTTCCTGGGCGGACGTGTCTGGCGACCAGGCCTAGAGCGCGGGGAGTCGCTCTCACCCCCGAGCCCGCAGGCGGGATCCTGGGAAAACTGGCCGAAGACGGCAAGGGTAAGAATTCTCCCCCAAGGACGCTCTTCCGTCTGCCTACCGCGCCTGGTCGGTAGGGGAGGGCAAATTCCCCTTCGTCCCTTCCTTTCCAAACCCAGACGGCGGGCGAAACAATGTGGAATAAGACCTTGGAACTGTGACTTGTGAATTCCCTTCTGCGGACGCACTGGTGGTCGATCTCTCTGGGAGGGACGGCTGCCGCCATCTTGTGTGTCTCCTTCCGTGTCCTGAGAACCTAAGTTGGCGCTCATCGGGTTGGGGCCCCTTAGCACCGGCTGGACAGAAGTGCGGGTTGCGCTCCGCGGGCCGGTAGGGCCCTGCCAAGGGTCGCGCCTCACCCCCTTGGGGAATCGTTTGTCTTTATTTTGGTTCTCTTTGAGAGGGGCCCTGCATCTGGGGAGGACAGTATCTTTTGCACTCTGTTTGGGGTTGCCCAGGGCTGCCGGGAATGTTTACTGTTTGGGCCAACTGAACCCTAACAAGAGGTTCAAGAGGATTTTCACAAAAATGGTTCTATGCTCAGAAATTGGATGAATTGGAAGCTGATGTTCGGAGCCCGATGGGATTTCTTTATTAGGTCTTCTCCCCTAAGCTAAAATCGACCTGTGTGCCGAGGGGAGGCAGAGCGTTCTGAAGCCATGGTGAAAGCACGGACTGGACATCGCAGAGAAACAGCGTAAATCCAGAACGTGGGAGTCTGTTGATTCCATCTCCGCTGAAGATCTTCTCCCTGTCGTAAAGAAGCAAACTGCCGAGTTGTCGTCGTTGGATGCAGGGCTCAGTCTCCGTATCATGTGACCCAGGGTGGTCTCCAGGACATAGTATAAGGGGCGCCTGGGTGGCTCAGTTGGTTAAGCGTCTGCTTTCCGCTCAGGTCACGGTCTAGGAGTCCTGGGATGGAGCCCCGCGCCGAGCTCTCCGGATCCGCGGGGAGCCTCCTTCTCCCTCGCGCCTCCATCTGTGCTCTCTCTTCCTCGCAAATAAATAAAATCCTTTTTTTTTTTTTTAAGCCAGTTTAAGGTTGTTGGTTTAATTGAAAAAGACATGCCTTTACAGCTATCAGCATTACATATACTACTTTTATTCTCCTCAGGTTCACTAAAACCCAAATAAGCTCACGTTATCTCTGTCACATAATGTGTCAGCAAGAAGGGTAACTGAAGGTGATGGCTAGCTGTTCAATGCCTCGTGAAATTTTCATGACTAACCTAAACATAACTGTTAATAAGTAAATCAAATAGATGTAAGTAAAGTAAAAGTTTGTAAATGAAATTTCCACACTCACTATGCTTTATGGTATGTCCTAAAAATAGTTTCCAAAATCCTTTTGGTAACTTGAAACCTTAGTTATACTGAGATTAATTAAATGATGGTTATTCATGAAATATCTGGATCATTTCCAAATAAAACAAAATATTGAAATATTACCTACTGAACGCAGATTTATCTACCTCTGGCTTCTACTTCCAGAGGAATTAAAGATACTTGGGTCTATTAGTAAACATGTTTGATGTCACACTGGAAAGTTTGCCGTGAGGAAGAATATACTTCTAGAAATTACACAATGTACTTATAAATGTTCCAGTTCACAGAATGCTACTGTAACAGACAGTCCAAAACTGCTAGCTTCTTAGTTTTCACAAGGAATTAAGGATTCTAAGGGTTGAGACTTCTAATCAATATGTAATTAAATCTGCTTAGAAATAATTACATGGGACAGAAAGAACTGATGAGGATAATTATAATTTTTATAACTTTTTGTTTGAAACATTGCCGGTTCCTTAATGTTTTGTTTTTCCAGATTTAAGGATAACTGTTCTCTTAGGCTACCTATGACTAGCAGCAATTGGGTGAAGTATACTTTTGGAAACAAAGGTGAGACATTTACTTTTTCTTCCCATTTGATCCCTCCAGAATTCAGAAACTCGTAGGTATTCTGTTCATGGGAATATAGTTAGTTATTTTCATAAACTCAATAAGAATCTGTTCTCCTTTTTTTTTTTTTTTTTTTAAGATTTTATTTATTTATTTGACAGAGAGAGATCACAAGCAGGCAGAGAGGCAGGCAGAGAGAGAGAGGAGGAAGCAGACTCCCCGCTGAGCAGAGAGCCCGATGCGGGGCTCGATCCCAGGACCCTGGGATCATGACCTGAGCCGAAGGCAGCGGCTTTAACCCACTGAGCCACCCAGGCGCCCCGAATCTGTTCTCCTTTAACAGGACGCAATTGGAAACACTGGTTATATTGCCAACGCCTTGGCTAGAATGCCATTTGAGGCTCAGATATGACCACAGCTTTCAGGACTTTAAGGAACGAAGGTTGACATTATGGCGCCAATAAAGCTCTTTGGAAAAACTACCTGATACCTTGCTTACAAGGGTTCCCAGCAGCCTTACCAGGTAAGTAGAGAAGTTTCCTGGCAGGCCCAGGAAATGTAAGATATTTGTGGAACCTCAATAATGGAAGAATTTACCCAAATATATAGGTATTGCAGGTGAAGTCTGATGGCTAGTCCTTGGCTTATTTCCTAACCTTGAGAGGCTTTAAAGAGTTCAATCTGAGATTTCTCATGAAAAGTTCCAGGAAAGGGATGCCTGGGTGGCTAAGTCAGTTAGCGGCTGCCTTCATTCTGCTCATGTCATGATCCCAGCGTCCTGGGATGGAATCCCACATCAGGCTCCTTGCTCCGCGGGGAGCCTGCTTTCCCCCACCCCTCTCTCTGCCTGCCTCTCTGCCTGCTTGTACTCTCTCTCTCTCTCTGACAAATAAATAAATAAAATCTTAAATATTTTTTAAAAAGAAAAAAGTTCCAGGAAAGCAGACTTAAAAGGAGCCTATATGAGCAATCACTATTCTTGCTGTACTTACGTAAATAACATCAGGCCAAGTTTACTGCAGACAAATTAGCTTTACTGTGATACTCTTTGGTAAAAGTGGAGTTGATTGTAGAGAGAAAAATTATGTTTGTACCTTCGTCTATATTTAAATTCTAATCCTGCTAATTGTCTTTGAGGTTTGTTACATACCTGTAAACTGGTTTGGATACTGAATTCCTCTAGCTTCCTCAAATACCTGGTTATGACTCTTCAAACTTATGTTGCCAATTCTCTATCACCCTTCTGATTGGGAATTTTTTTGGGGGGGGGATTATGAAAAAGAAAGACTGCCCTTGAATGTCCTTGGAATGGATGATACTAGGTCCTTCTAGCAGTAGCCAAACTTCAGGGACTTGAACTTCAGGTTCATATCTCCCAATTAAAAAGGGCTCTTTCAGACTCTTGGAACTGTATACCAGCTGGAAATCTAAAATTAAAATTGACTAGGAAGGTTTCTCCTCAGAAGCAGACAGCATCTTAGGTAGGCAGTTTTCCCAAGATCATGGATCAAAATGTTCATTCCCAGTAGGAAACCTTTCTTCTTTTCCTTTTTGCTACTTGCTTAGCTTCTTTGTTAATGCATAGGAAAACAATGCTCCTTAATTCTTGCACTCATCTCTGAATCTGCCAGTAAAGCAAAGCCACCCAACAAAACCCTAGAGTCTCTGATCAAACTTGTTCTTTATAATAGGATATCCCTTGATTACCTTTTAGCTGAGCAAGGAGGCATTTTTGCTGTGGCCAACACCAACAGCTCACTTGGATTAACATTTCTGGGCAAGTTGAGACCCGGCAATATGATATCACTGAACAAGCCAGTTGGTCCTTCAGTGAGGCCTTTCTTTGACTTATTTGATTCTCATTAGTTTGGGTCTTGGAGACCAAGGCTTCAAAGTGCACTCCAAACATTGGAAGTTATCCTGCTTAGAATAATCGTGACAGTCTTCCTGGTGCACTGAATTCTCTCAAAATGCATGTTCACAGGCATCTCTCACAAAGCAAATGATCCCCTGAAGAAAAGAATGTTGGAAAAGGAGCAAAGAAAACGACCAACTTAAAGAATGTGAACCTAGAAACGAGCAAAGGAAAAAAAAGAGAGACAAACAAGAAACAGACTCAACTATAGAGAACAAACTGATGGTTACCAGAAGGGAGGTGGGTGGGAGGATGGGTGAAATAGGTAAAGGGGATTAAGAGTCCACTTACCATGATGAGCACTGAGTAATGTATGGAATTGTTGAATCACTATATTGTATGCCAAAAACTTATATAACACTTTATGTTAACTATTTTGGAATTAAAATTAAAAACTTAGTAATAAAAAAAATGTGAACCTGAAGCTGTAACCTGTGAATATCATACAGAGAGCACACAAAAACTGTAAGAACCCGAGTTTAGCAGCGAGTGGCACAAATGCCTTAAATTTCGGAGATATCTCTCAGGTAGGCTGAGAATCTGATAGAAAAGAGGGAAATTGTTGAAAACAAGGAAACAGGCCTGCCCAAAATAGAGTCACCTGTACTAAGTCCCATAGCACAAAAGTGATCCATAATTACAATTTTGGCTTTCTGAGAAATGGAATCCTTAACCAGTCAATCAAGAATTGCCTGATCAGTACTAGTTAGGTAACATGCCTGATAGACCACTACCATCCCCTAAAGGAAGGTAACCTTGCAATTACCAACCTGGTTTTTTGCCTAGGATAATTTCCTTGTTCCTGATCTCCCTTACACTTATAAATGTCTTTCATTTTGTAGAGCTCTTCTCTATCTTCTAGATTGGATTCTGCCTGATTTGAAACCATTTTTGTTCAAATAAACTCTTAAACATTTTAATGGGCCTCAGTTTATCTTTTAACAATTCAAACTGATTTTCTATTGAGCAACAGCAAAGTAAAAACTCAAAGTCCTATCAGCTCAAATTGATCACCATAGATTTGTCCCTGGAGGAAAAGAAAGGCATCTAATTTGATAAACGTTTTGTTTTGCCTCTTCCACTGATCAAGTAAACCCACTGTTGGGATCTTGTATGGAAAATCTAGGGTACAAAAGGACAGCACCAATCTATTAAATTCAACCTAGTGATGGAAAGTAGATGGAAAACAGAGAAGCTGATATGTCCACAGGTTCAGGGTGGCAACTTCAGGAAGCATGTGTGCACTTACTCAGTTAATATTTGCTGCATGCCAGGTAGAAGGCCTTCACACAGAAAATGTGCTAAAATGGAATGACTTTGAGCAGCTGGCTTTGTCAAGTACTTACTGTGCTCCAGCCCTGTCCTAAGTGCCTTCCATTTATTCATTTGCTCAATCCTCACAGTAACCGTCTTTCGTGAGAACAGTTACTATCTATAGTTAATAAGCAAGGAAGCTGAGACACAGAGGGTTAAAGAAGGTGCTTAATGTCACACCATTCACATGTGGTGTAGGTAGACAAGGTCATCTGACCCAAAGCCCACATTTTTACCACTAAATCAATCCTGTCCATCTTCTCCAAAGATTCACCATCTTTGGCAAAAACTTAGAATCTCCCTCTCGAGTAATAATGGGAGTTTCATGAATCATCCACATTTTCCTATTTCACCTTGTGACCAGAGAAACAGACTTTACTATTAGTGCATGTAAGGTATGTATGTCAAGAAATGCAAATCAGTGGGTTAAAACGCTATGAGGGAAATTCATGCTTATTAAGGAGCAGATGGACTAAAATATCTTTGTCATAGGACAGGGAATATAAATCAGCAAAAAGGTTAAATAAAGAATTGATATAATGACTTCTTCCTGAAGATGAGCGCAGTGTCCAACTGCTGATGTTAAAGAAAAACAACAAATAGAAATCGTGAGAGCTTGGCTGGGTTTGTGTACTTTGTGCATGCTGCCTGTTAAGCAGGACACTTTAGCTGAAATTTTACACATGAGGTAGGCAATCATAACAAACTCATTTGTTTGTTACAGATATTTTTCCAAGAAGGGGGGAAAAATGGCCTACATTTGGAGAAAGCTGTCCAGTCAAAGCCTTGATAATCTTCTATTAAGAACTTTTTTTTTTTAAGATTTTATTTATTTGACAGACAGAGATCACAAGTAGACAGAGAGGCAGGCAGAGAGAGAGAGGGAAGCAGGCTCCCTGCTGAGCAGAGAGCCCGATGTGGGACTCGATCCCAGGACCCCGAGATCATGACCTGAGCCGAAGGCAGCGGCTTAACCCACTGAGCCACCCAGGCGCCCTATTAAGAACTTTTTAAAGTCCATTAGATTGTCAGGCTTTTGAGGCAATTGTGCAGTTCTTGATAAAACATTACCAAGTGAATTATTTATAAAGCTGCAGTAATCTGCAAACTCTGGTGAACAAATCTTTTTGATGTCCTCATCTCCTGGAGGGCTGTTCTGGTGCTGCCCTCTGCTCCCTTCCACAGGGATTCTGGGCTCTTTTTGGCTAGGGCTGCTCAGTCACCTCAAAAGGTGGCACAGCTGCCAGAGAGAGGCAGAGGATGGGAAGGAGGTATCAAGTCAAGAGGCCCCTCTGAGCCCTTTAGTGCCCCCAGCTGCCAGGTTGCTGGGAGAGGTTAGGCAGCGACAGAATATTAAAAACAATTGACTTGCACACATGCACACATGTCCCATATGTGTGTGTGTATGTGTGTATACACACGCAAACACATTTGGTAGTGGTTTTTTAAACAGCTTAAGAGTGTTGATATCTGTCACTCACCAAAGGTTCTTCCCAACCTTTCAGAGGAAAGCCACTGGGAAACTCTGTTTTACAGTCCCAGAAACAAACATGGATCCTTTTTTTTTTTTTTTTTTTTTTTTGGAGTAATGTTACTAGGTCACGCAGAAGATTCCAAATCTGCTGGAGTTTTCCTTCTTCATATATGAAGCCATTTTGAGGCAATATAACTCTTTCCATTCAATAGGAGGGGGAAAAAAAAAACCTGAAGCATTGGGATCAGACATATTTAGTTTTGAAACCTAATGCCTTCATTGTGTGAACTTGGCACATTCCTTAACATTTCTGAGCCTGTTTCCTCAATGAGACAATGCAGATAATATTAATACAGTTTTAGCTATTGTGAGAACTGGAGTTGGTATAGTAAATCATAGCACATATTACATCTTGGGTATTTAGAAATAGAAGCTATTTTAATGATGGTTTGTTCATTCAACAATATTTAAGAGTCTTCCAGGAACTGAGCCCTGTTTCAAGCACAGAAGTTACAGCCAACCTCATGGATTCCTAGTCTTTCCTGGGACTACAGTCTTAAGAATTGTTAGTATTTGCCAGGTGGAATGAACTGGAGTTCATTTCAAGATGATGGGTCGTCCTCTTAGCTTCATCATGTTTCCTGACAAAGTACTATAACATCCTGTAATCCAGCCTCTCTCACTTTATAACATCAAAATCGAGTGATGGAGTTGTCACTCTCCTTCTAAATAGAGAAGTCTTTAGTGAGGGAGAGGAAAATGAAACTCACAATGGAACAGCAGGCTGTTATATCTGTGTGGAGTAGTTATTGTTGCTGGTTGCTACTGTGGTTTAACCATGTTGCCTGCTTGTGATTAAGGAAATAATGTTACATCGTGTTAATGTTCTGCTTTGGGGAACAAAATGTAAACAGACATTTCTAACACGTACACCATTCTTATAAGTGGATAATTGTTTTCCTACACCTGTTGGCTTGGTATGGCAGTAGGGCCAAAGCCATTGCCTCGTGCTGAACATTAGAACACAGCTCAATCTGCCATAGTTTTAGTCTTCCCTAGTAGGAAGGTGAGTTTGTAAAGAGCTGAAAAGTATATGTCTCTAGCAAGTAAGAAAAGCAGAGGTTTAAGGGCACGATTTCCAAAAGGAAACTTCACTCATCTTATTATAACTGATTGAAATTGTATGAAATTTTATGTATTAAAGATATATGTTAAGTTGATAATATTCCATGTATATATTACATGTATATAAATTTTAAGTAAATTAAACTTTTAAGTACACAAGGGAAGGTTTGATACTTAAAGTGTTTCTATTGTTAATTGTTTCTAATAAACAAAACCATAACCTTTTCATTTCTTTCATGTAAATTCAGATTGACATACATATTAACATTTTGAAATTCAAAATCATTAATTCAGTTTCCAAAAGTACCAAAAAAAAAAAAAAAAGGCAACAACTCACATATCAAATGTGGTTTTCCCTGAAGTGTAGTATTCTGTATTTTATATCTTTACACCATTATGTCTTTTCCAGGATCGTGTTTCCATAATAAACATGTATAATCTTCATAATGAGAAAAATACTGCAAAACTAAATAAAATAGATGTATACATACATATTTATATTCCTAAATTACTTTAACTTAAATTAATTTCATGTGAATATTTTTTAGTAAATGTGTACCTTCAAGATAGCCACAGAAACAAGGCTGGGAATCATTGCTCTGTTCTAGTTACCTAAATGTTAGTCTCTGTTACATCAACTCCATGGTTTTTGCCAAAATTTATGTATGTTCTTGGCATATATATTTAAGTCTTACATTTTTTACTTCAAAACATTCATTGAAAAATGAAATTTTATATTCTAATCCTATCTGGAAAATGATCATTATTTGCCATGAAGGAAAAGAAAGCACAAAATAATCAATGTGGTAATATTAAATTCCAAACAAATACCATTTCCTGCTTAAAAGCTCTGATCCTGAGGTTTGTTCACTCTTCATTAAAAAAGTAAGATTAATGGGCTTGAGGAGGTCAAAGATAATCTACCACAAAACTGAGAGATTATCTTTGTAATAATTAGAAATGCTAAAGTAGTATTGAACATGGGATTATGTTATGAAAATGTAAAACTATATTATTAATCTTGATGCCCTTGCCACCCACAAACATTTCCTATGCTATTGTGTCTCACATGCTTTGAGAACCATTGGTCTCAACTGGCCAGGGCAAATGCAGTACTAGTGCCTTGGAAAATACCTCTAAAATTACAGAGTTCATACTTTTGCCCATAATTCATTACGGTGATAATAAAGTGACCATAGATCCCAGTTCAACACATCCATGCCAACTTTATATTATTGTCTCAGCATAATCATTCATCACATTCTCTTTTACACTCAAATATGTCCTAATTTGGGATAATCCATTATTTCTCACCAGGCTGATCATTCATCTGCCTATCCTTATTCTTTTTCTTTTTTTTTTCTAAGATTTTTATTTATTTATTAGACAGAGATCACAGTAGGCAGAGAGGAAGGCAGACAGAGAGGGGGGCGGGGGAAGCAGGCTCCCCACTGAGCAGAGAGCCTGATGAGGGGCTCGATCCCAGGGCCCTGGGATCATGACCTGAGCGGAAGGCAGAGGCTTTAACCCACTGAGCTACTCAGGTGCCCCTGCCTATCCTTTTTTGAGCACTTACTCTGGACTTGGCTCTGTGAAAATCACTGGGAGTACAAAGGTGAGTGAAATAGTTTCCAGCCCTCAAAGAGCTCAAAAACAGAAAATCAGGGCAAGGGAAGCATTCAGTGACAATACAAGTGATAAAAGGTCATGCATAGGTCTGTGCCTTGTGCTGTAGGAATCACAGAGAGGGAGGGCAGATGAGACAGGAACACTGCAGCTTTCTCAGTGAAAAGGGCAAGACCAGCTAACCCATAATGGAGGAACTGTTGAATCAGCTCTACAGAAGCAGGCTGGTCTTTTCCTTTTAAGATAATGTTTTACTTTGTGTTCATGAGTGTTTGGGAAACGGTGCAGTGAGGATGAAGGTGAGGATGAAGGAGGAACTCACAGTTTCCTATACATACTTATTTCTTCATTGGTTAGAAGGCGTGAGAAAGCCTGGCCCATAATTCATTATAATGAGTATCAAAGTGACCATAGATTCCAGTTCAACAGGTCCAGTCCAACTTTGGTGGGTGAATCTTATAACGTGTAGAGAAAAAATTATTTCAGAGGAAAGCTATTCTCCACAATTTACTAGTTTTAAAATACAGATCATGTTATTAATCTGCTTCAAACCCTTCATGGGTTGATCACTGTTGTTAGAATAAAATCCACTCCTTCCCATGGTCCACAGGCTCTGCCCTTCCTCTGAAGCCACACCTCTTGCTGTTCACTTTAGTGCACTAAACTTTGGTCATCATCCAATATTCCAGGTTCTTTCCCTGGAGCTCTTGCCTTTATTTTTGCTTCCCTTCTGCCTGGAGCACCACTCTAAGACTCTGATTATCTCATGCTCCAGGTCTTAGTTCAGATGTCACCTGCTTAGTTAGAGAGGCCTTCCCTAGTCCATCGGCTCCTACCTACCTCACCTGGCTCATCATGTTTATCATCTTCATAGCATTGACCATGGTGTATCTGTTACTTGGTTATTGTCTGTTTCTCCCATGAAGGAAAGAGCATGACTGTAGTATTCCCTGTGTCCAGGATAGTGAGAGGCAACAAAATAAGAGATTAATAAACATTTTTTGATTGGATTAATAGAACAGTTTGGGAGGAAAAAAAGAAAATATTGCCAAGTACTTATTTAATAAAAATAATTCATAAAGACCTTTAAAAAAATGTTCTGTCCCCCCAAAATGGGGACATATAAGACAAGAAAGAGAAGGGCTAAAGTCTGGGTTTCCAGGTTTGTGGGAGCTTGGTGAGGTTGAGAAAAGACCAACTGGTAGGTGCCTCATTGTAACAATTAAAAATTATTCACCCCTCCAGTGGTTCTTGCCACAGGATACAATAGTCTGTATCTGCAATGAGACTGCAAAGTATTTTTGCAATACACTTTGATACACTTTGAATATCCATTTCCAGATTACACAAAGGACTTCTCAGGTGACCTTGAGTAAACCATTTTGGTAAGTTTCGGTGTTACTTAAATGAGCTATCTCTATGGAGAAAAGAGATGCAGCTTGTTAATTTACATTTGTAAAGACACTTTGAAATCTCTGGATGAAAGAACTTCTGTGGGGAAGTGTGGAGAGTGAGGTAATATGCCGGGTCAAACTCCAGAGGCAGACAGGGGCAGGCTTTAGGACACTTAATGCGAGCCTCTAGCATATTATTTTTCAAATTAATCATCTAAGAAAACACCCTACTTTCAGTACATTGAGTGTTTTAATCACATGTATAAGTTATTATTCTAATAATTATTTCTTTAACGTTTTCCTCCCAAAGTCCCAAGTTTGTGTAAAGGGAATTTTTAGAGGGATTGCCTATGAGGTTTTTCCCTCCATAACACTTTGTTTTTTTTTTTCATTCTTACCCTACATTAGTGGCATTTGGTTCCTAAGCATGAGAGTCTCTGTTGCTGAGCTGATTGGGACCCAAATGAGGTCATTTCATCAATTCTAGACAGATGTTTACAAGTTGCAGTCAAAGATTAAAATAAGCTCAGGAAGGAGAAAAGAGAATTTCAAAGAAAGCTGCCAGTCTATGAGTTAATTCTATCCATTTATAAGAGTGGTATTAATAGTTACTTAAGAAATAATTCCAATAGAATAGAACATTTTCTTAGGATAATGATCGCTTTCAGCAAGGCAAATACAGAGTCAAAGGTAAGACATGAATTGTAAAACTGTCAAGGCAAAAGACAAGCTTAAAAAAACAGAAACAGGCAACCACCTTTTCTAGCATGTTACAGTGATTTATACTTCTGATTGTGCCCAAATGATCACATAGCTTTCTTTACATTTTTCTTCACCTTATAATTGTGTTTCTTTGGGAGAGAGGCAGGCATTAAATAATTTTATTACTCGCCTTAATAGTAGGGAGGATTTGCCTTTACTGCACCTTGCTCTTCCTGAAAGAGAACCAAGCTCCTTGACCCTTTCAGTGGGTTCATACAAGATATTTGCCCTTGGCACTGCCCCCTTGAGATGGCTGCAATCTTGATATTCTTTTTCTGTTCATCATATCTTTTTGAAATTTTATTTAGCTCCTTCACCTTTGAAATGTCTTCTTCCTCAGAAGATCGCTCGTCCCCTTCTAGCTGCTCAGAGACCATGCATAGCTGGGTTCGTTCCAGGTCAAGGGCTGCACATTGTCAGTTATCACCCATCAGCTCATTACTGGGTGCATCCTAGACCATATCCACAATTCCAGTTATGTGAATACTGTGCATGCATCAAGCCACAGAAGAGGTTACCCACACCCAGCCTTAGTGGTTGGGATTTCTTCTTGTCTTCTCATACATGGATTGTGTGAATGGAGTGGGGACAATCTCGTGGGTGCTCTAAGTCATATTTCTCCTTTGTCTGCCAAAGTTTTCTCAGCTTTTCAACTAGTTATCTTAGCAGATGCCTATCACTTTATGCTGGCTGGAAAGATGGAATGCATACTGCCTAAGGACTATTTGTAAACACCTGTCCCACCCTCCAATTCATCACCTTGACAACATAGTATTGAACATTATGACATGATAGAAAACAATTGAACTACTAAATTTCCTGTGGGTAAGGCATCCTAAACAAACACTAAAATACTATAAAGAGAGTGTTTGGTATTTTAAAATGAGTAACTTTTTAAGAACTGCAGGATTTTCTCTAGTTTTTGACAGGACACCTAATTTTTTCTGTTTGATTGGCAAAGAGCCTGATTATCTTGACTGAAAACAACTCAGGTTGTCATCATCATCTCCTACTCAGCCAGCATAAAATATTTATTGAGCATCCACTGAGTGGAAAGCATGTTATAGTATATATGCTAAGAAAACACATCCTTCTCTGCAAAGGAAGGCATTCTTTATTTTTTTTTAATTTTTTATTTCTTTTCAGTGTAACAGTATTCATTGTTTTTGCACCGCACCCAGTGCTCCATGCAATCCATGCCCTCTCTAATACCCACCACCTGGTTCCCCCAAACTCCCACCCCCCACCCCTTCAAAACCCTCAGATTGTTTTTCAGAGTCCATAGTCTCTCATGGTTCACCTCCCCTTCCAATTTCCCTCAACTCCCTTCTCCTCTCCATCTCCCCTTGTCCTCCATGTTATTTGTTATGCTCCACAAATAAGTGAAACCATATGATAATTGACTCTCTCCGCTTGACTTATTTCACTCAGCATAATCTCTTCCAGTCCCGTCCATGTTGCTACAAAACTTGGGGATTCATCCTTTCTGATGGAGGCATAATACTCCATAGTGTATATGGACCACATCTTCCTTATCCATTCGTCCGTTGAAGGGCATCTTGGTTCTTTCCACAGTTTGGCGACCGTGGCCATTGCTGCTATAAACATTGGGGTACAGATGGCCCTTCTTTTCACTACATCTGTATCTTTGGAGTAAATACCCAGTAGTGCAATGGCAGGGTCATAGGGAAACTCTATTTTTAATTTCTTGAGGAATCTCCACACTGTTTTCCAAAGTGGCTGCACCAACTTGCATTCCCACCAACAGTGTAAGAGGGTTCCCCTTTCTCCACATCCCCTCCAACACATGTTTCCTGTCTTGCTAATTTTGGCCATTCTAACTGGTGTAAGGTGGTATCTCAATGTGGCTGTGATCACCAAGACAGCATGGCATAAAAACAGACACATAGACCAATGATACAGAGTAGAGAGCCCAGATATGGACCCTCAACTCTACGGTCAAATAATCTTCAACAAAACAGGAAAAAATATACAGTGGAAAAAAGACAGTCTCTTCAATAAATGGTGCTGGAAAAACTGGACAGCTACATGTAGAAGAATGAAACTCGACCATTCTCTTACACCGTACACAAAGATAAACTCAAAATAGATAAAAGACCTCAACGTGAGACAGGAATCCATCAGAATCCTAGAAGAGAACATAGGCAGTAACCTCTTCGATATCAGCCACAGCAACTTCTTTCAAGATATGTCTCCAAAGGCAAAGGAAACAAATGCAAAAATGAATTTTCGGGACTTCATCAAGATCAAAAGCTTCTGCACAGCAAAGGAAACAGTCAAGAAAACAAAGAGGCAACCCACGGAATGGGAGAAGATATTTGCAAATGACAGTACAGACAAAAGGTTGATATCCAGGATCTATAAAGAACTCCTCAAACTCAACACACACAAAACAGACAATCATATAAAAAAATGGGCAAAAGATATGAACAGACACCTCTCCAATGAAGACAAACAAATGGCTATCAGACACATGAAAAAATGTTCATCATCACCAGCCATCAGGGAGATTCTTTTTTTTTTTAAGATTTTATTTCTTTGTTTGACAGAGATCACAAAGTAGGCAGAGAGGTAGGCAGAGAGAGAGGAGGAAGCAGGATTCCCGCTGAGCAGAGAGTCTGATGTGGGGCTCAATTCCAGTTCCCTGGGATCGTGACCTGAGCCTAAGGCAGAGGCTTTAACCCACTGAGCCACCCAGGCGTCCAGGAAGGCATTCTTTAAAGGATGAATCCAAACAAATGGGAATACCCAATTTTCAGTCACTTATCTGAGCACAATACAAAGAGACAAGATTGGGGTATATCAAGAAAGTTAGTTACAAGGTCTGCACATGGGCATGTATCATGTCCATCTCTTGGTTCTGTAAGTTGTTTCAGAATCCCCCACATTTAGAAATGGCATCAAAATCCTGAAAATGAAATACAGCATACCATTTATTTAGAAGAGCATCTCACTTTGGTATTCACCAGGCAGCATCTGTGCTCATGTCTCATCTGCTAACCCATTAATTATTCTCATAATGATAAGCATAGTACCTGCTTCAAAGGTTCACTGAGAGTCCTCAGGCAGGAATGTGGCATGGTAGAAGAGTGGGGCTTTGAGACAGAGAGACTTGGATTTGAGTCCAGGTTTACCACTTACTTCCTGTCATCTCTCTTAGGTAAATCACTAAATCTTATTTCTGTTTCCTCATCTCTGAAATGGATATAATAGCACTGAATTCATGTAGTCATGCAGGGGAAATGAGATCAGGTGTTAAAAGGCAGACAGCCATAGAAAGCCTGAAAGTAGTAAGTGCTCAAGAAATAGGAGTAACTTTTTCACTTCGCTCCTATTGAACTGAAGTCTGTGTGTCAGTGGATGAAGAACACAAAGACTTTTAGCAACTGTGATCACTTTCTCCTATGAAATTTATGCACATTGCATGAAGGTCAATTTTAATTTCATGGTGACTGTGTACAACCATGTATTATCTCTTGTGTTATTTATTGTTTTAACCAAACTAGGTATTTATCTCCTCAGCTGAATGAAATGTCCTTATGCACAAGGCCTATTAGCACCTTTTATATATGTACTTTTAGGGTATACGTAGAGTGTTCACTATATATTTTTCTAGTGACTAAAACTTAAATAACATGCTAAATACCTATGATCAAACCAAAATACCATGATTTTTTTTTTTTTTTTGAGGGCAGGAACTATCATGTACAGGTATTTGCTGAAGACAAGGACCTTGTCTTCATAGAGTAGTTCTTCCCATATCACTGGCTGCTATGTTTTGATCTTACAAATTTCATCATTCCTAGGATGTAGTATTATGTCTTCTTGCACACAGAAAATATTCTATGTATGTCTGATGCATTAGTGAATACTTTTAGACATTATCAATGTTGGTGGAATTGAAACATGGGAATATAATTCCACGAATTGAGAGGGATATACATATAGTCACGGGGAAAATATGGTTATAAATTATCTAAACAACTTCAGGGAATCTAGGTCTTACAGAGCTCTTCCAGCCTGGTAGGGCTGAGATATGATACTGTGTCATCCAGGTGAAGTGGGTCCCAAACAGCAGACCATTCATCGTGACAAGCTAAGTCCCAAGAATCTAATAAAAAACTATGTTTAAACCTCTGCTAAACACTCCCTGGGGTAAAAAGAAAATAAACGGTTGTTTGAAATTATTTTAGGATTTGCAAACGTGAAACAAACATGTTGGTGCTAATGGTTCGCTAGCTTTAGGGGTCCTCAAGTGAATAGGTCCTACCTTGCACCTGAAAAGCAATTAGTCTCATAACTCATGAACATTTACCTTACAGTTCCATGAAATTGTGGCTCTGTTGTGGGTGGCCACGGGAGCATTTTGGAAAGTAAGCAATTCCTTGAATTCAGTTGTTTAATATTGTGCTTTGTGGAATATCAGGGTAAATTATGCACACACTCCCACCCTCTAAGAACTTAGTACTTGGTAGGGATACAGATATACATACAAGTAACTCAAATATAAAATAGATGATAAATGAGCACAAAATGTATCTTAGTAATTATGACTTACATATTACTTTACAAAAGGCAAAATTTTGGCCCCACTATTTACCTTGCGTATTCTGATTTCTCACTACTCCCCAATCGAAAAGATTATTAATAGCTTGAAGATTTTAAGATATCAATAAACACCTTTTCATGTTCTGTATGGAAGACTTGATCACACACACTTACATAAATATATAATATCACTGGTGGCTCATACTAGTCACATGCAGTAGTATTAAAGTCCTAAAATTGGGGCGCGTGGATGGCTCAGTGGGTTAAAGCCTCTGCCTTCAGCTCAGGTCATGGTCCCAGGGTCCTGGGATTGAGCCCCGCATCGCATCGGGCTCTCCACTCAGTGGGGAGCCTGCTTCCTCCTCTCTCTCTGCCTGCCTCTCTGCCTACTTGTGATCTCTCTGTCTGTCAAATAAATAAATAAAATCTTTTAAAAAAGATCGTAAAATTTCCAGTAAGCAAGCAATTTCCTCTAGCAACATGATGAATGCCCCAAAACAGCCACTTATGATCCTAGACCTTTTAGGACTTCTTGTTGCTTTGTCAGTGTTCTCAGTGTTCTTAAAAAGGCAGTCCTTTCCACCCAGCCTCAGGGGAACTCAGGCAGACAGACTCTCACTATTAAAAGACTCCTGGGGGACTTTCTGGATGTCTCAGCTGCTTGTCTTCACTGACCTTGTGCTTCTTAATGTAGCAAAGGAAATAATGAACTTGTGGATGTAAATATATTCTCTGTTCCTATAAGCTTATCTAGGGATGATTCTGTTTGTGGAACCCCAAACAGATTTACCCCAAACAGGTGTTCTGACAGTCTTTCTCTGAGAACCAGACTTTTTAACCTCCTTGATTTATTTGTTCTGTTTTTTTTTTTCAAATGGAAAAAAAAAAGGTCCCTACAGAAGTCAATTATTTGGCCAAAGTCACAGTGTTTAGAATGATTGAAGAGTTTCTTTGGTTTTAGACTCCAAGTAATAGGAATAGAATGTAGAATATGATGTTTGTATGACTGCAAAGAACCATCTTGTACTTTTTTTTTCTTTTTGGTCCAAATGATGTTGTTACCTATTCCCATAGGTGATTTCTGTTCAGTGAAGAATAGAGTTGGAATTTAAGAAAGGAAAATCTAGACCTGAAATGCTTGGATTCAAACCCAGATAATAGCAACATAATGGCCATAATCATATTTTATCCAATGGACACTTAAAAGCATCCCTGTATAATTTCTGGAAACAAAAAATGGATACAATATGGGCATGGCATTTACAGTATTAATATCTCCCAACATGATTGTATATGATCCAGGAACGTGCTTTTAGGGATCTAATTCTGCCAGTAAATATCTGGATGACCTCACCAAATCACTTAATTTCTCCAGATCTCCATTTTATCATCTGTATGAAAGTGAAACATTCTCTAAAGTTTTCATTTCCTCAAAAATCCTATGACTGTTTTAGGATTTCCTCTTTGCTGAATGTTGGTAGTTTTATATGTCCATCACTTGTCTGAAGCAAAATGAAATGATTTTAGAATTGAAATCACTTTGAGCTCCAGGAACGACATTTTACCCAAAGTCAAAGGCGACCTGGCCTCTTCACTCAATTATCAGAAAGTAATTTGGGTGAGAGTTAATACATTCAAATGGAAGGAATAAGGTATTCTGGTCTGATTGCCAGCTTACTCTCCATCTCAAGGAAAGTAAATATAATGCATGTTGGAAGATACATTTGCCAACCAGATTGGTTTTCTACAGAGACCTTCCCAGGCCTCAGATACACTGGTCAGTAGATAACAGGTTGTTACCTTAGAGATACCCATAATCATCTATCTACCTACTTCTTCCTCAAGTCCCACATGGAAATCAATGTGATGGTGATTTAGTAAAAACACACAGATGACAAACCTCCTTTTTTCTTTTAAACCCTGAAGAAAAAAACACAGGAACTTTTATATGAAAAAACTGTTTCATAAATTTCCCATTATAAAACAAACTTCCAGATTCATTAGCATGGAATTTGTTCTTGGTGCACGTATGTTTTTCCCCTCTCTTAGAGTCATTTAATCTCTCAGGGTCAAGTACTTTCAAATAGCTGCTATTTCAAATTGTAATAAAACACACTTTTTTTAGTAGAAGAAAAAGTCTGCTATAAATCCCTCTCCTGTCGACAGGCAGAACATCTTTAGAAAATGAGAAAAAGATGCTCAAGCAGTCCTCTCTAAAAAACCCCAAAATCTGATTCTGTTATTTTCTATAGCCATAGGCCAGCAACAAGTTCATTTCTGAACAACAACCAAAAAAAAAAATTGGGAGAGGAGTCCAAGGAATTATATAAAGTTGTTCCCTATTTTTAAAGGCAGAATAAATTTAATAAATAAGCAATCAGCTTGATGAGCAAACTTGTATTAAAGACCTGCTTTGGGGATGCCTGGGTGGCTCTGTTGGTTGAGCGGCTGCCTTCGGCTCAGGTCATGATCCCAGCATCCTGGGATCGAGTCCCAGGATGGGCTCCTTGCTCGGCAGGGAGCCTGCTTCTCCCTCTGCCTCTGCCTGCTTCTCTGTCTGCTTGTGCTCGCTCACTCTCTCTCCCTCTGTCCCTGACAAATAAATAAATAAAATCTTTTTAAAAAAAATAAATAAATAAAGACCTGCTTTGTGCTAGTCACAATTCTGGACTTCATAAAGACATAAGGACACATGAAGTATCATAGTCCCCAATATGAGGTTCATTACACAACTCTCACTATTTTCATAGATGTTTGAGGAGTATCATAATTTTTTTAAAAAAGGGCTTACTGATATCCAGATTCCAATACTGTGTGACTAGAAGAGGAGTGGTACATAGAATATCTGTCTGTAATATATAATGATATAGTATATAAATATATGATACCGGTAGATATGAATCTACTTATAAGGTATGGAATGGAAGGAGAAAACATGCTAGCTTACAGATATAGATGACAAGGAAAAGGAGTTCAATGTGGCACATAGCAAGATGACCATTCATCTTCAAGCATAGACTATCCTGGATATAGCCGTGATTACTTCCCAGAAGGATGCACTGTATTATAAAACTTTACCCTGTTTAGGAAGAGAACTAGAAATGGCAGATGTGGCTTCAAACAGTAGGTCATAGAAATGACCTACTGAGTTCCTATTGGTTATTGACCAAATTAATTCCTAATATGAGAGATATCCACTCCCAGTGAAAAAGGAAAAGTTGGGAGGAGAAAAACAATACAAAACAAGGTGAGAACAAAGAAGCTGCTAAGACTATGCTTGCTGTGCTCTAATCCCTGAGTTAGGGATAGAGACAGACGAAACGGACACATCCTCTGCCCGAAGACTTGCCTAATGTAGCATGATCTCGTTGCATGTCTTTTCCAGCAAAATCCTCAATTAAGATTTTGACGTGAGCCTTCTTATCACCCTAAAATCTGAAGAATTCAATGGACTGACTCTTTGTCATCTGGTTGAACCCCACTGAGAGAAAAACTCACCTGTGAGGCTGCAGATGCCATTGCCAGCCTAGTCCACACTCATCAAAGGTGAATACCTTGGCTCATTGACTTTTCCTAAGGAAGTGACATTCCTACTTAGTATTCACCTACTTGGAGTTTTCATGAAAACCATTAAAGCCACCTGTCCAAAGTTTGTACCTAGAGAAAAGTGACACACTGAAAATTAATAATGACAGGCAGAAATTAATAATGAAAAGGCAGAAAAGGAAAAAAATCAGATTTGGCTTTTGGTAGCTTTCTCCATTGTGCTGTTCAGTAGATGTTGTTCGTACAGCCTTTTGCTCACCCAAATAAAGAAATACTTGGATTTTAAAAAGATGATGAATGGGATAGTGGTCTCTCTTACATATGGAAAATAAATTAATGCCAGCATTTTTCCAAAGAAGGACCTCATTGTTTGCTTAAGTTATTCAATGTACAAAAACTCATGTACCTTCAGCATCTTAGGAATAGATTTACTCTGCGCTATCTTGATGTATCACAGACAACAAGCGCCAGTGGCAGGGTTGTGTATGGAAGTTGTATCTGCACATACCACTTTGCATTCTTAAAATTACCTCCAGCTAGAAGTTGACTGAATAAATAAAGGTGGAAATTCTTAGGAGAAAAACCAAACGTTTAGGGATTGGAGAAGAGGTTTTAAATATCACATTTTATGGCTGTCTTACTCAAAATACATCACCAGTTTAGCTACAAAATAACACTGAAAGTATTGTCTTTTGTTTCTGCCACTTGCAAATTAACTATTCTATTCTCTTCAAATAATAGTAATGATAACCATTTAGTGTTTTCCCAGGCTCCCAGCTACATAATGAACATGTCCTATTTCATAATACTCCCCATAAGCCTATGATGCAGGTAATATTATACAAATGAAGAAATTAAGGAAGAGAGAAATTATGTAATTTGCCCAGTATCATGCAGTAATAATCAGGTAGTTTGGCTCCAGAACTCCCTTTTAAACAGAATACCATCCTTCACTACCTGTCCCCATCTGTTGATTTAAATATAGAATCTTTAGTTTGTTACTCAAAACCCTTCAAGCCTTACTTTAATTGACCCTTCCAGATTTATCTCTTGTATTTCAAAACTTCTCCACACAGATCCCAGACTCTGGCTAAACTGGAACTGGCCATTTCCCCCAGACATCCTGAATATTCCCATTTCATACTTTACTGATAATATTTCCTCAATTTAAAATGCAGTCATTTATTAAGGGCAGAGGGAGAAATGAAACCATTTAAAAACATATATAGATATATAATAATAAGGCTAACATTTATTGATCAATTACTATTTGTCAAGAACTATACTGATCCACTTACACAAATATATAATGGATTCAATTACATGTAATAACACATATACAAATTGTTAAGTCAGTGTTATAGAAGAGGAAACCAGGTCTTAGGGAAGTTAAGTATCCTGTCCAAAGCAACCCACACTTGATCTTAGCCAAAAGGCCGAGAAGCGATCCTGTCCAAAACAACCCAAATGAGAGTCAACAACCTGAACTTTGAGTCAGTGTGACTCTAATGAGCAAGATTTTAACCATTCTAGGCTGCATCTATTCCAATTTCTAATTTTCATTATAGTTGTTTGAGCATAAATTTTAGATCTTCCTACTTAACTGCATACTTCTTGGAACAAAGGCTAGATTTTGTATATCCAACCCCTCTCCTACCCCACAAAACACATAGATTTCTGAGCACAGTAAGCAGAGGAAAACTCAGGAAGTGAAGTAAGGAAGAGCAAAGAATTCCAAAGAAAAGTGTCAACTCTGTGACTTCTGGACTTTTGAATCCTTGGGAACAGTCTGCCTCCCTTGCCCCTTGAAGCATCACACCTCTTAAATGGGCATTATTTTTGCCCCTGGGTACACTGACATGGAAGCGGATTATTGCAGAAAAAGTCTGTATGCGGTGGGTCCTCTCCTGAACAGCTCTGCCAGAAATATCCTCAGGTAGAAATCAGTCACAGCTCCTCACCTCGCTATAAATGCTGTGGTAAGTGTTGTGGTTTGTGAACACATGGGAATCAACCATTAATCCAGACTTCTCAGAGATTACAAAGCCCCCAGAGACTTTAAAATCAGGTAAAAAATTTGAAAGGAGCATATTCTCTGGAAGTTTTTGTATTCCCAGTTATATTCCCAGCAGTCTTAGAAATATGTATGTAAATTAAAGAAAGTTATTTAAAAATTCTAGAGCCAGAAGATATTAATAAATTCTGATTTGGGTTCTAAAATGGGCAAAGACTCTAGTCAGCAAAATTTGAGACCACTTCTAATTTTATCTGACCCATTTGGTTACACGCTGCTGCTTGTGGCAGTATCAGTGCCCATGGTATTACAGAGAACTAGAAAGGTGTGTGGAAAGAATGCAGGATTCAAAGTCAAGAGGCAAGGATTCAAGGTCAGGTCAGACTGTCACTTAAAAGCAGAGAAGGCTGGTCCCTTGAGCCTCATTTTCATATGTAAATTGGAGATAGGCAGACCTACTGACTTTGTATTATTAAAATTATTAAAACAAACCCCTGTAAAATACTTTGCAATGCATAAAGTCTAAAACATAAAATGCATTATTCAGGGACGCCTGGGTGGCTCAGTTGGTTGGACGACTGCCTTCGGCTCGGGTCATGATCCCGGAGTCCGGGGATCGAGTCCCGCATCGGGCTCCCAGCTCCACAGGGAGTCTGCTTCTCCCTCTGACCTTCTCCTCGCTCATGCTCTCTCTCACTGTCTCTCTCTCAAATAAATATATAAAATCTTTAAAAAAAAATTTAAAAAATGCATTATTCAACGAAGGGAGGCAAAATTGTAGTCAACAAAAAGACAATATGTGATATATGTTTTCTATTTGATTATAAGAGAGAATAGTTTTTTTTCTCTATACCTCCTCCTTTTCTTCCTAACTTTATTCACTTAACAAATATTTACTGAGTGCCTAATATGTGCCAGACATTGTATTAGGTGCTGGGACTACAGTAGCAAACTATTCAGATAAGATACCTTGGGGGAGGGCATCGATGCATGTGTAAATAAATAAATGAATAAAATGTGAGGATGAGAAGCACTATGGACATAATGACAAGGATTATAAAGAATTGTTTGAGAAGGAAACACATAGTCTACAATCTGAATCATCACAAAGAGTCTCTGGTACAGAAGAAACAGAAAACGTGAGAATATTCCAGAAAGAGAGAACAGCAACTCCAAGTTCCTAAGACTGCAATGATCTTGGCATGTTTGAGGGACCGAATCAAGGCCCCTATAGCAGTAGCATAATGAATGAAGAAGAGGGTATTACAAGATACTTTGAACAGGTAATACATGTAGGAAGGGCTTTGGAGACTGTGGCAAAGAATTAGATTTTATCCTAAATACAGTGGAAGCCATTTGATAATTTTAAGCAGGAGAGTGAGTTAATCTGCCTTGCATGGTCAAGATCTTTGATAAGATCAAGTAAAGAGGTAGACTCTGTTAATATTATAACACTGAAGGGTTTTTTTTGTTGTTGTTGTTAATAGAGGGAGGCAATATTTAGCTTTTTAAAGGTTCTTCCCCTGTAGAAATTAATGGATATCTCAATCTCAACATTCAAAAATTGAGATTTCTCTCTAGTAGTCTTCCTCTTTCAGAAATGGTAATTAAATGCTTCTAGCTTTGGGACGAAAACCATGAGGGCATCTTGGGCTCATCCAATTCATCAGCAAAGCTGGAGGCTATTTCTCACCTTCTTCATTGTTGGTACCAAGGCCCAAGTCATACTCTACCCTGCCCAAATAATTGCAGTAGCCTCCTCACTGGCCTCCCTGCTTTCAACCTTGTCTCTCTCCAGGCTATTTCCAACACAGCTGTCAGAGGGAGTCTGTGAATACGAAAGTCAGATGATATTACTTCTTTATCCAAAACCTTCCATTGCTCTCACATCTCAAAATCAAAATCAGGGACCTCACAATGTCATATAAAACTTGACCCCGTGTAGCCCATTTGCCTCTCTGCCTGCCTTTCCTGCCAAGCTCCCGCTTTAGCCAAAGGGGCCTTCTTGTTGCTCCTTGAACACTCATGCCTGCTCCACCTCAGGGCTTTGCGCTTCTGACCCTTCTGCATAAAATACATTCTGTAGATACACACAATGACTTCTCATTTGCCTGTTTTAGGACTTTACTGAAATTCCATCTTCTCAATAAGGTCATCTTCAGCTACCCTCTCTAAAACTACAGCACTGACCCCAACACTCCCTTTCTCCGTTCTCAGCTTTATGCTTTTCCGTAGTATTTACCCACTTCCACCATACCATAGATTTCAGTTATTTCTTTGGCTCAAACCAGAATATGATTCTCCAAACTAGAATATAAGCTCTATAACAGCAAGATTTTGGTCTGTTTTATTCATTGCTGTGTCCCAAATAATACATAGTAGGAGCTCAATAAGTATTTATACCTCAGATGAAGAATCTGAAATTCACAAGCCTTCACCTGAGGTTAGTCATTGATCATGGAAATAGCCCAGGCACCATTCTCCAGATCAAAACTGGAACCCTGGGTGGATTGGGAGAGGGGTAGTGGGCAAAAAAGATAGCAAGAAAATTAGAGAAGTGTTAGGAAGGCCTGTGAGAGAAGGCATTCTTGGATGGCCACCGATAACAACACTGATTTGGTAAGGAAATAAAGTCATGTTCTACAACATCTCCTAGACTTTATGTATATTCATGATAAATAAGTTTGGTTTGTTTTTATTGGTTTGTTGGTAATGTACTATATATAAATTATCCTGTGACAGAGGTAATAATACTGATCATGACCATGTTAATAATGGCTAGAATTTATTGAAAATTGTTGCAATTATTACTAATAACTATCCCACAACCAGCTTAAAACAATCATTTATCATATTCATTCATAGATTCTACAAGTCAAATTCAAATGGCATACTGGAAAAGTTTTTCTGCGCTTCATGATGGCTGGAGCCTCAGCTAGGAAAACTTGACTGCTGGGAACTGAAATCAAGTGAAGGTGTCTTTATTCACACAACTGGCAATCAAGGCTGGCTGTTGGTTGGGACATCAGCTAGACCTTTTGACCAGGCACCTACTTGTCTATGCATGTGCCTGGGCTTCCCCAGGGTAATCAGGATTTTTCCATGGTAACTCAGTACTCCAAGAGGGAGTATCTCAGCATACAAGGCAGAAGCTGCAGTGCCTTTCATGACCTAGCCTTGGAAGTCACAAAGCATATTCTGTGGCCAAAGTAATCACAAGCCACAGAGAGGACATGAACCCCACCTCTTGATGTCAGAGAAGCTGGTCACATTGCAAAAGGACATAGGAGATGGGAGATATTGTTGCAGTCACCTCTAGAAACTCACAGAAACTATGAAAGGCATTTTACATAATTATATAATTTAATTATCATAGTATCCCAAGTTAGATAGTCAGCATTATCTGAAATTTAAAGTAAAAGAAAACTGAACAGTGGGAAGTTCACTGATTTGCTCAAGATCACATTGTGGACATCTGGTGTTCCTGAGAGCCAGGTGAATGTAAAACTCACTCCAGAGTTCATGCTCTAACTGATATATCTTCCTCATGGCCAGGGGAGTCTCAATAAATCAAGTGATGTGGGACTGAGGCAATAACTCAAAAATCAAAGGGACTAGAAAGGGGAGATGAGTATGAAAAGAAAAAGAAAATCAGTAGAGGCTATGGTACAGTGATGGTACCTGGTCAATGTTCAATTATCATTTAGTGATTTGATGTGTTTTACTTAACAGGATATGGAAACAACATAGATAATCCAATTCCTCCAATTCCTCCTAAGTTAACACAAATCAAATATTTAAAATTTAATTAAAAAATCAAGTACCATCAAAGTTCCATACTATCCATTTCATTCCATTATATTTTAAACATGTTAAAGAAAGAATCTGATTGTTTGAATGTTCTCAATATTTTCATCTTTAAATGTTTAGTAGATGTAACTCAATGCCAAATTTGGCTTGATTTTATCCTAATGACTTCTGAAAAATAGCTACCATTTATTCATTGAGCAAATGGAAGTAGTCTGATGATTTTTTAATGCTACCTGGAATTACAGTCAGTGCCTTTTCGATAATGTTCTCCTGGGCATAAACTTACAGATCCTGCTTGCATTGAAAAATTCACATTAAATTACTCTTCTCTGTCAACATAATGGTAGAAAATGGAAGAGTCAACAGCTGATAAGAAGCCTGCTGGAGACCATCTCTCTGCCCACATGTCACCTGATCTCTGGAATACAGCATCCCCACAATTCTATTCCCCAGCACATTTCAATAGCTCCCCCAATGTCCTTTTGATAAACAGCGGAATACTCACCATGGCCACAAAACCCTACAGGGTCTGGACCTCGCATGTCTCTCAGCCCCACCTGATGTCCCACTTCCTTCCTTGTTGCCTCTATCTTCCAGACATTCTGAATGTCTTTAATGTCTTCGAAGATGTCAGTTTTCTCTCACCTCAGGACTTTTGTAGATGGTAGTTCTTTGAACTCCCTATCTATACTTGAAGTCTCATAGCAACCATCACTTGCTTGAGGACATTTTCCCAGATATCTCTGACCAGGTGAAACCCTCCATCCCCCCCAAATATGCTCTTAAAGTTATAGTCATTTCCTTCAAGGCATCCATCTTAGTGTGACTTCACATTTATTTTAATGTGCTTCATTGATTAATTTCTATCCCCCTCAGTACACAGTAAGCTCCTCAAGGACAAAGACTGTGCATATTTGCTCTGCAATCCTCACCATCTAGTACAATGCCAGGCCTGTTAATCAGTAATTACTTATTAAATAAGTAAATGGAGGAATAAATGTTAAAATGAATGAATAAAAAATCATTATTCAGGTTCCTGAGGATCCCAATCAGCTTTCTTAAAAGAATCATCAATATAGTCTTCCCATATCCAGAGCTTTCTAATCTTATTATCTCCACAATCTGATGGCAAGCCAAGACAATATTAATAATGCATAATCCACACATGATTTTCACTTTTAAGGAGTTTCACATTAACTACCACATTTCATTTGACTTACAGATAAAGGATATGAAGTTCAAAATGCCACAAAAACACAAAGTTAGAATTCTAATCATACCACCAAGACTCCTTGGCAGAGCTAAACAAGGAAGGTGAGGAACTGGAAATTGGGTCCACTTCTGAAGGCCCATTGGGAAAGATATCTAAAAATAGAGGTATTTCTTCAACCCCAAACAAAACACAGATTTAATTTACTAAAAGGGTGTTTTTGTTAAAGCTGAGATAGATTGGATCTAGAGATAGATAGATCTATCTCTGCAGAGAGTATACCTGATAGAGAAGTATAAAAGTAGAAAAGAGGGCACATGGTGGCTCAATCAGTTAAGCATCTGCCTCTTGATTTCAGGTCAGGTCATGGTCTCAGGGTCGTGAGGTCGAGGCCCATGTTGGGCACCATTGTCAGTGAGGAGTCTACTTGAGATTCAGTCTATTCCTCTGCCCCTCCCCCACCCATGCTCTTGCTCTCTCTCAAAAACAAAATAAAACAAACCTACCAAAAAAGAAAAAAAAAAAAAAAAGGAGACAGGAAGTCTATCAGGTCAGTTCCTGGCTTAGATAGCAACTGTCACCAGTTTCTCCTTTATGTACCTTATATTGTACAAGCAACCAACTTAATATAGATACTGCTAGTCTTGATTTGCCTATGTAAGGCAGTTTAGCATGCCATTATCCAACTGGCTCTCAGTGTTTCCTGTGAATACTCTTAGTCTCACAACTAAAATGAAAGTTGGTAGGAACTATATTTAAGCATAACTCTGTGCACCATGCATAAGGGCCTTATAGATCATTTGACCCAAAAACATCTTTTACAGATTCCACAGGGGACCAGTCAATCCCAAAAGAAATGACTAAGAAGCTGAGTACAGGGGCGCCTGGGTGGCTCAGTGGGTTGAGCCGCTGCCTTCAGCTCAGATCATGATCTCAGGGTCCTGGGATCGAGTCCCGCATTGGGCTCTCTGCTCAGCAGGGAGCCTGCCCCTCCTCCCTCTCCGCCTGCCTCTCTCTCTACTTGTGATCTCTCTCTGTCAAATAAATAAATAAAATCTTTAAAAATAAAAAAATAAAAAATTTAAAAAAAAAAAGAAGCTGAGTACAGATTTTGAAACTGTTGAGTTAGAAAGACAAAACTTGGGAGTCCTAAGTGCACTTAAGGATGAGGAGCCCTAGAAATTCTCCAGGCTTTGCTCTGGGTAGCTTAATGGCCCATATACCATAAATACATCAATCTTCACAATGGTAGAAGCCCTGATTCAAATCATCTCAATCCTTGAATTTGAGTTAAGGTAATCCAGGACTTCTGTTGACTCTAGCCTCTTGCTAGAAGCAAAAATAAACCCTTTCTAGAGGGTTTATTTTATTAGAGTTCACTTTACCCTAATAGTTTTTTTCAAATACAGTGTCTGGAATTCAATAAAAAAAGAACTAAACCCAAGAAGAAATAAGAGAAAGGGATCACAAACCAAAAGGGGAAAACAGACAAGATCAACAAACTCGTATGGGATCCAAATAATACTGTCATGAGATACAGACTGCGTTTATTATGTTCCAAGAGATGATACACACAACTAAGAATTTTGATGGGGAACTGAAAACTACCTAAAGGAACCAAGTGGAAAAACATAACTGAAAAATCTGATAATCAAAATTAAGTACCCAAAGATTTTTAATGTTTCAAGTAAACCTAGCTGAAGAGTTAGTGAACATAGGTCAGAAAAAAATATCCAGAATAAAACATGCAGAAACAAAGGGATCTTTTTTAAAATAGAGAAGAACGAAAAGAATATGGTCATACTGCATTTTTTTAAAATAACCTTACTGAAGAGGGTGGAGGGAAAAGGTCCTGACCTAAGTAACACTGGAAATGAAGGGAGTCTGTAGGACCAAAAGCTAAGGAAACTGTACATAAGCACTGTACAGTTGTATCCCATGGGATATAGGTTAACGATTCTGAATTTACTACACATGCATACCAGAACTGATCAGTTAAGTAAGTGGAAAGCAGATAGCAGGAACTGGTTCTCACTGTTAGAGTTTACATATAAGCTAGGGGAGGAAGCTAGGATGATCCACATAGTAATGGATTAGAGAACTAGAGTCATCAAAATGAACGCATATTTAGCTTAATATAGTTGCTTAACATAGTTATAGATGGTTACACAATCTGAATAATATTATATGTATACCATATAAGTATGTATACATATGTGGTTAGTATACCACATGTCAGATGACAGAGACTAGAAGCGGTATCACCCAAGTGGCGTAAAGCACACCAAGCACCCAGATCTTGATTACCATTATCCAATATAAGAAACCAATCCTCTTCATAGAAATGGTTCATCCTGGGACTAGAATAGGAAATATTCAAAATAAGCCTGGGAGGAATTTATACATTTATAGAATGCCAAAATAATGAAGTGTTTACACACACACACACACACACACACACACACACACACACAGAAATACACAAATTAAAAAACCCACAAGGCTGATGGTATGTCAAAGGAACACAAAAGCCAAATAAAAGAGTTCCCAAGGGCCAAAGCAGGAGAAATTGAGTAACAAACTAAATAAAGTATAATGCAAACTTGCACTATAACTCCAAGAATAAAATAAATGTCTACAACATAAATAAATGATTGAATAAAGAAATAAATGGGAAAGAAGAGACAAATCTGTGCAGAAGAATTCCAAATAATTTATGTAGGTATTCTTCCCTTGAGAAGAAGCATAACTCTTTACTCCTTGAGTGTGGGCCGTGCATGGTGACTTCCTCTCAAAGAATACAGTGTGGAAAGTGGGGGAAAAAAAGCACAATTCTATCATGGAGAAACCTGATAACCTCAATATTAGTCAAATGATCAAGGTTAAGATCAGAGTGTAAGTCATGTTGATAGTGTGTACTCTTCAGATGGCATGACAAAAATGGCAGGTTACCTCTGTGTACTTTCTCCTAAAAGCCAACAGTCCTAATCTAATCATGAGAAAAATATCAGCCAAGAGGAGCCTAAGGAAATGAGATGACCAAACATAATCTCGAATTCTAGAACAGAATAAGGACACTAGGTAAAAAGCAAGGGAATCTTAATAAATTATGAACTTTAGTTAATAATATTGAATTACTATAGGTTCATTAATAAATGTGGACTCTATAAATAATTACAATGTCTCATGAGATTTAACATACATGTAGAATTAAAATATGTGACAATAGCAGAATATTAGATGGGAAAGTGACAAATGCATTACCTAGGGGGAAAAGTAATTGTCTATGGTTCATATTGTTTATCTAGTAATAATGATGATGATGATGATGATGATGATGCTAAAATGGTGTCATGGTGAAATGCCTATCACTTTCTATGAAAAGTCACCTGCTAAGAACTGTATTGTTTTATAGACAAGACTAACATGACTCCTGTCTGTAAACTAGAATGTTGGTAAGGAGTTCCTGGTCTTGGAAGTACAAACAATGCATCTTGCTTTAATATCTTTTAATACTTAAAATAGCAAGCTTATAAAACATAAAAGTTTTAAAAAAAACTCTTTAGATTGCCAGCTCTTCTTCTGAATTTATAAATTTGAACTTAACAGTCTTCCGAGAAAGTGGGTAAGGTGGGGTACAGTCGTATACTGATCCTCCCAAGAGCACAATGAAAATCTTAAATTCTCAGCTGCATCATGGTTGCCATATCATATCGTAGAAGTGGCACCAGTTAAATGAAGCAAGACAGTGAAATGAGATTCTTTTCACATTTCATAGAACACAGGGATTTGTGGGGGGTTTTTGTGGGGGGTAAATACTGAATGTAATATTTCAACCACACCCGAAAGAACATGAGTTAATATTTTATAGCTAGTTAATCCACTCATTCAGAAATGGTAATGCAAGTGTTCAAATATTTATGCTTCATAGGCAAAACATGGTACCCTGAATTATTGTATTGTGCTCTCTTATGCCACTGACTTACAATTCATTTCAGATCAGGTAACCAGAAAATCGCTGTATTCAACAGGGGAGCACTAGTGATAAAGTCTTTATACTCACAGTCCTTTCATTTTTATTCACACACAAGCCTCACTTGCCTCCTTGAATAAAATTAAAACATCCACCAAAGTCAGTGATTAAGAAAGGGATTAGTGTAAAAAGTAGCATGCCTTTAATTGATCTGATTGCAATTTCCTATCTGTGTGTAAAATTCAAAGGCTCTTGTGAAAAGAGTGCTTCTACTGTAATATCCTGTTATTCCCAGACATGAGTGCCTTTAATATAATCTTTCCACCTCAACCATAATGAAAGTTGCATGTCTGGTTTTCAACCCCATCCTTTAATGCTCCTGAAAAGTGTTTTGAGGACATGAGTAAGGTCAGAGAGGAACTGCATTATTTGGAATGCTTTTTACTCATTTAGTGCCCTTCTTTCCACTATCACTATCCGCAGGCTATCAAGCCAGAAAATCAAGTTCAGACAACTTAGACCCTAAAGAGTAAATTTCAGAATTAAGAGGACCTCAAGGACCATGCATGACTTGACAGAGGAATCTGTCCTCTTTTACACTGTAGCAACTTCAAAGTATGCACAGTGAGGTAGGGGGGGAGCAGAGCTCATCTCTTCCCATGTCCAACGCCTATACCCCAACCTACTTCTGTTGTTTTCAGAGATGCATTTCCTCTTCTGTCTCCTCACTGGCCTAAACAATCCGGCAGCATTGAGTGACATTTTAAAACCATATATTGTCATCAAGAACTCTTGGACATGAGACACACCTCTAATGTCACATCACCTCTCCTGTATCCTTTCCAAGAATGCATAATCCCAGTCTAATCATAAGAAAACATAAGACACACTAGACAAAATAACTGGCCAGCAATCTCCAAAAGTGTCAAGGTTCTAAGGATGCCTTAGTGGCTCAGTTGGTTAAGCTTCTGACTCTTGATTTGGGATCAGATCATAATCTCAGGGTGATGAGATCAAGCCTGGGTCAGATTCTGCACTGAGTATGGAGCCTGCTTAAGATTTTCTCTCTCCTTCTCCCTCTGCCCCTCCCCACCCCTGCTCATGTGCATATGCACTCTATATATAATTTTTTTTAAAAAAGTGTCAAGTTTCCAAAAGACAAGAACAGGCTGAAGCGCAATCACAGACTAGAGGATTCTACAGAGACGTGGCAACTAAATACACTATTGCAACCTGGATTGGATGTTAGAACAAAAGAAGGACGTTAGAAGAAAACTGATGAAATCCTACTAAGTTCTGTACATCAGCTAATTGTATTGTACTACGGTTAATGTCTTAGTTTTGGTACACGTTCTATGTTAACATAAAGAAAGGCTAGGTGAAGGGTACCGAGACTTTTTTTTTTTCTACTTTATTAGATATAAACTATCTCAAAATTTAAAAATTAACTATTAAAAAGACAAAGAGAAGAAAAGCTACCATCTATTGTGATAAGAAAAGGAGGGAGAAAAGAAAGAAGGAAGAAGGAAGGAGGGAAGGACAGAGGGAGGGAAGGAAGGACAGAAGGAAGATTCTCATTTAAACAGATATTCAGGAAGTTTGAAAAATGCTGACAAATTCCTCAGTGGATGTGAGTCATTCATTTGAAACCTTTCCAGTGTACACAGAGTCAGAAAGTGACACAATACAGTGGTTAATAACACAGACTTTAGGATAAGTTATAGCTTAGTTTAGAACCTGGTTTGACCACATATCAGCATTGTCTCTAATGACACATTACTTTATCCTCTGAAACTAGGTTTTCTTATATGTAAAATAGGGATGCAAATAGTATCAACTTCATATGTTTGTTAGGAGGATAAAATGGAGTCATACACATAAAGTTTTTAGCACGTGTCTGGCATATAGAAAGCATTAATAAATGGGAGCCATTAATATTAGCTAAAAAACTGGCACTAAAGATTAATAATTCCCTCATTCCATTTAACCTTATCCAAATCTTATCCATCCTCCAAATGCCAGTGGAACCTCAATGTCTTCATAAACCTATGATAAGCTCTCTAACCCATTTTGCTTATGGTGTATATACTCTATAGTTATCATTCATTATCATTTTATGTGTGGTGCTCATAGTCCATCAATTAGACTATATGATCCTTGATTATAAAGACCACCTTGTTTCTTCTTATATTTTCCTTGGCATTAATGTCAATCACATAGTAGGTATTCAAAAAGGCAAGCTAGGTTATGATTATGCTATTTTTAAATGTTTCTAGGGGAATCTGGTACCACCATGAATTTAATCACTGGTAGTTTAGAGGCCTCTTAAAACAGGAGTTGAGGAGGTAAACATATCCTCAAAAGCCCTTTAAAAAAGAAATAAAAAGTCTTTGAGAATCTTTTTCACTCCAAATGCAAACTAAATTAGATTCTTCACCACTGTCTCTGGGGTTCATGTCATATGTTTTCCTCTTATAAAGAAGGCACTTATTGCATGGAGCTCTGGGTATTACACGCAAACCATGAATCATGGAACACTACATCAAAAACTAATGATATACTATATAGTGATTAACATAATACAATTTTTTAAAAAGGGGGAAAAGGTACTTTGAGATAAAGTCTCTCAGGGACTTCCATAGACACATTTCTTTGGCTGAAATCCATTCTCCCATGAAATTTACCCAAAATTCTTAATAACATCCACATTCAGATACCATGACCACAGACAACACCAGAAAGAAAAACATCATTTCTTCTAACAACTCCCTTGTATAGAATAATGTTTTCTTAAGTGCTAAATGGTTTCTTAAGTGCTTTTAAGTGTTTTGTTTTAATTGATTCTCATAAAAACTCTGAGAGGCTGTCTAGAAAATATTATTATCCCCAGTTTGCAGATAAGACAACTGAGGCCCAGGCTTGCCAAAAATCACACAATTAGGAAGTTGCAGTTTTAGGTCTCTTGTCTCATCCATCGAGCATTTATTGAGTGTCTCCATAGGCTTTCCGGCACTGTTTGCTCGCCCACCTCACATGCTTGCTTCTGTCATAGCATTGTGCTCATCGCGAAGGATTACAGTCATCTACTTAATCTATTTAATCATCTAAGTCCTCCCTTTCTTGCTGGCAAGCATCTGTCTTGCCCCAGCTTTATTCCTAGTACTCAGCACCAAGAAGACACTCAATAAAGTACTTGTGGAATAGATGAATGGGGACAAGTAAAAAAAAATGGTGCTAAAGGATATGCCAAAAAGAGCTCAAATTAATTGTTTTGGATGAATGCAAATGACATCATCACTTTTGAAGATCTCATCTTATAACCCATCTCTTCCCAACAGAGAGACTGGCTGTTGGGAGATAACATACTGCACTCTTGGGAAGGAGAGAAGCCAATAAGACTAAGCGATCATTGGAGAAGCATGAAATGAAGTCTGGTTACTATCACACTCTCTGTAAAAGCTTGTTCTATCTAAGTAAGTTTTAAACTTGATTTTGTCACATTCCCTAGGCAACTCTCCCTTCTTCCAAAAAAAAAAAAAAAAAAAGGATAGAAGTGACAACTTTTGACTTGAAGATACCAAACTAAAGGGAATTAATGCTCCTAAATGAAAGCAAGATGATCTCATGGACTCCCAGGATGGTGAAATACTGAAATAGTTTCCTAAGGGATTGAAAAATCAGCCCCCGAAAATCTTCAAGAAGACAAGGGAAATCTATGTGACAAATTCATCTTCATGAGCGTTTTTCAGCTACAGCAGCCTATGTCTTACTTCTCTTCCTATCCTATATTCTACATCACTATTATTGCTCCTACCTCCTTCATTGCAACATCTCCTTTTTTCAATTCATAGCCATTTGGTTGCACAAGCCCTACCTTCAGATCTAGAACCATGAAACATTTGTAGAACTTGTGGTTTTTCAGAAAGTTGGCAGAGAATTTGTTCTCCATAGTGATGGCATCAATTTCCCTATGTGGGAAAAATGCCAGTCGCTAGTAACAGTATCTGATGCTAAGCAACGGGAGTGGTTCCAGGAGGCTGTGTGGTGTCTGGAAAGAGCACCAAACAGGAATTCAAAGACACCATTCTGGCCTTGACTCTTACAAACACTTCAATGTAACCTTGGATAAGTCAACCGGTTTCTCTGATGTACTGTTTTATTTTCTCATCTCTAAAGTCACCGTGGGCCCTGCTAGGTCCTGTGTGCTAAGTTCTGCTGTGCTACTGACAACTTTTACTGGGGATGGAGAAGGGAGGAGGTATGAGATTTGGAAGTCTTGACAACCAAAGAGCTTTGTCTTCCAAACTAATTAACAGTGTGGACTGTTTTTTCTCTTGTTCCAGAAAAAGCTGGAAAACGAATAGAACAGGTTTGGGGAGACAATCTGGGTCAACATGGAAGAAAATATGTATCAGTTAAAATCAAAGACCTTGCCCACAAAGGATAAAGAATAAGAAAAGTCATTTGTAATCACTAGAAAAACAAAAGTCACCAAAAAAAAATATGCATAGTAATTTATATTTAAACTGCTCTAAATAAAAATAACCAACAGATAAGTTCAGTGTTTGGACCATCTGTATCTGATAAGCATAAGTTTAAATCCTGGCACCATCTGCTCAACTGGAATTTAATACCGTATCAATCTGCCAAATCACAATTATGATAGCAAGGACAGCAGCCTCATGGCATGTGATCTAAATAGTGACCATTCTTTAATAGGATGAGAAACCAGAGCCAAACCAACTTGGATAGAAATTATTTTAGTGCTTTATGTTCACCCTGATTAAAACCAAATAGAGGCATGTAATTGGCAGAGCCAGAAGCAGCCAAACTTTCAGAGTAGGAGAAACATTCTGGGCAGGGGGTCAGAATACATAAGAACCTAGCACTAAAGAGAAGGAACAACCAAGGTAGAGAATCAAAGTAGAGATTTAATAGTATATCTGTCCATCTATGGAAAGTTAGTTGTACCTAACTACCTGACCTACTGTCATAGATTAGTCATAGGGCATTTTTCAGTGGGGAGCAGGCAAGCCATTAAAACCTACTCCAGTACTGAGATAGTGATTGCCAACACAAGAGATCCTTAAATTTCGAGACTTTAAAATCATCTCATACAAAAATTTTACAAATGAGAAAACTGAGTCCCACAGGGTTAAGCAACTTTTCCAGGTCACCAACCAGATGGTAGCAGAATAAATCTTTCCCCCTGAACCAATGCTTATCCCATGATGCCTCCCCCAGAGTCCCAGCAGATAAAGACATTTACACAGATCCTCCTCTTAACAAATATCATCATGTGATTTTCAAGCCACTCATATTGTTGCCTTTCCTAAATTTCTCCACGTGACTTACTATACTAGAACCAAGTTTCTCTAAGATAGAATCTTTCATAATTTTTACCTCTATTTCACAAAATATGAATTATTCATATTTTATATTATCTCTACATCACGATGGGAGAGTTATATCCACAAATTTTAAGTAAGTGTAAGCACAGTCTCCATCATACTTGACTCTAGACATACCAGATGAACAACCAGTTCCATAAAACTCCCTGGAACCATCCCTTCAAAGCTCTGTGCACATGCTGTTTGCACCTGCTCTTGCTTCCACCTGAATGCCCCCCCCACCCCACACCCCCACCAGCCCAACTCCTGCTCATGTTCAAGGGCCCAGCTCAAATGCGGCCTCTTCTTCAGAGCTTTCCCTGACTTGATCCAACAGGCAGAATTCATTTCTCCCTCTGCATTTTATTTGTTCCTCGGATCCAGTACTCACTAATTATCTGATAATGACCTATATTTGTGTTTGTGTCTCCACTAGAGTATTAGCATCTCATGGGCAGAGATAGGGTTCTGTGTATCTCCAGCATCTAACAGTGTCTGGCATGCAGGAGGGCCTAGGTAAATGTTCTGTTGTCTAATGATGTCAGTGCTATAACACAGACATAGCAAGATCTACACTGTTTTTTCTTGTTCTAACTCCAGACATAGACAATGAATGACCTTTTGGTCTAAAAATTACCATAGTGGGATGCCTGGGTGGCTCAGTGGGTTAAAGCCTCTGCCTTCGGCTCAGGTCATGATCCCAGGGTCCTGGGATCGAGCCCCGCATCGGGCTCTCTACTCAGCGGGGAGCCTGCTTCCCTTCCTCTCTCTCTGCCTGCCTCTCTGCCTACTTGTGATCTCTGTCTGTCAAATAAATAAATAAAATCTTAAAAAAAAATTTTTTTAAATAAATAAAATTAAAATTATCATAGTCATGGAACACTGAAAAAATTAAATTAAATTTTAAAAAAATTATCACAGTCAGTAAGTATTAGGTAAAACACACAATACTGATAAGAGTTGGGGATATAGAGAAAGAAGGAGGATGTTCATACTTTGAAGATATTTCAATACTTCTGGTGGGTTTTGTGTCTTTTACAATAAGAATCAGACATTAAAATGTTTCCAAAGGAATGAGGCTCATTCCCACAGGCATGAATTTTCAATAGTGAATCTAAAAATAACTATCTGAAGTTTAATAAGGAATATGGAATATTATAGCATAATTTTCTATCTAAAAAACCAAGAAACTCATCTCAAAAATAATAATAATAATATTAAAAAGTAATATTCATTGACCACTTACCATGACCCAGGCACTTCACTAAGCAGTTTATATTCATAATTTCATTTAACCTTCTCAGCAACTCCATAAAGTAGTTCCTGTCATCATTCCCATTTTATAGACAAGGAAACTGAATCATCAAGAGTTTAGGTAACTTATGTGTCCAAGGTCAGACAAAAAATAAGTGGTAGAGTGAGGGTTTGACCCAGTCAGATGGATTCCATGGCTCCTGTTCTAGTTAAATACAAACTATGGAAACCAAGAGCTCAATAAATTCGCTGAAGCTTCTGGGGCTAATCAGTAGAGAGAGGACTTTAGCTTAGCCTTTCTTAGCTATGGGCAGGGAAGCTACGTGCTGGGAGAGGCTCTGGGACTTCCAAAGAATAGGGACACAGCAGACTTATATCAACCCAAAGGAACAAATTGTTAAAAGGTTGAAATCACTTAATCAGTAGGCTAAGCTTTGTGCATAAAACCAAGATAATTACCTATGCAAAGTGATTCCCCCCAAAAGCATAAAGTGAGAACATTTTATTCCGTCAGGGGGTGTATTTGTGTACTTTCATGGGTTGGAAATGGAGCTCGCCTTTAGTGAGGCTAGTGTGTATAATTCCTGGCAAACATTTATTTATTGCTCATTGGACAGCTTTTAGCTTTCATCCAAAGAGACAGTGATGTATTTCTGTTTTCATTAGGAGAGAGAGGAAAAAGCTGAGGTCCCTTTAGGGAGAGATCAGTTTCTAGCACATCTTATTTTTGATTGTAATAATTGTTGTCTGTGGAAAAGGGAGGGATTACAATGAGCATGGTTTATATATGTATTACAACTTCTTAGTACAGTGCATTATAGTTTGCTGAGTGTTCTCCTATAGACATCACCTTATTTGAGCCCTACAACAAGCCAGTGAAGCACGTACTTCTGTTCCCAGTTTGCAGGAAAGCCAGACTCAGTTTGCCCAGTGGCTTGCCTTGGCTCACGGGGCTGGTAAGTAGCACAACTGGGGTATGAAACTCTAGCCTGATTCCAAGTCTCACATCTTTTACTAAATCACCCACCACGTTCACTGGTGTTAATGGTTTGAGTGAAGTTCCTTAGAAACTACCCCACTGGCTCAGTACATCTTATGTCACCCAAACAACTTGTGATCCCTGGGATGGAGAAGAAATATGTGGTAAATATAAGTGATTCAACTGGGGCACCTTGGTGGCTCAGTCGTTAAGTGGCTAAGCATCTGCCTTTGGCTCAGGTCATGATGCCAGGCATTCTGGGATCGAGCCCCACATCGGGTTCTCCCCTCGAGGGGAGCCTGCTTCTCCCTCTCCCCTTGCTTGTGTGCTCTCTCTCTCTCTCTCTCTGTCAAATAAATAAATAAAATATTTAAGAAAAAAGTGATTCAACCAAGACAGACTGGATAAAAAAACACTAATAAAATAAAATGTGTAAGGCTTTTATATATTATACTTCTCACAAAAGAGTTGAAATCTGAACTTTCTCTTGTGGAATGAGGCTGGTGAGCACCAGTTTTTTAGATAAATGGCCCAAGTCTCTACTAGGTAGGAAGGTTCGAAGAACTCATCTTGACTTGACTTTGGAACATCCAAAGGCAACATCAAAAGCAAAAGTAACACATTCCCTTCCCATTGCTGAGACTTGGCCGCTGGTATGGCACCTGTCTGGCATCACATGAGTGGGGAATGAAAAAGCTTCTGTACAGAAGCAAAAAACAATAATTGAAGATGAGGTTCTTTACAATAGATCATCCTCCTACTGTTTTGTTTTGTTTTTTAACCTAAGCAGAAAATATTATAATTGTGTTTTAAACCTTGGATATTTTTGTCTAATAAGTACATGGGGTCCTAGGTATAAAACAGATGCTGCAGAGATTCAACGGGGAGTACTCATTAGTGTATTTTAATTCCTCCTCTTCCCCACCCCAGCGCTGACTGCCAGAGCAGGAGACAATTTATCACAACCAGATAAAACTGGCCGGCACAATTCAAACACCTGGGCAATTCTGCCTTATCTTCCTAGGTAAGCTGGGTTCTTTTATGTTCATTATCTCTCCTGTTTATGGAAGATCTAAAGTATAAAACAAGAAAAAAGCTGGCTGTAACAATGGATTCCATTTAACGTACAAATAATGTAATAGCACAGTCCTTTGGGGACAGGACTATGATGGAGAGTACCTGAAGCCATTATCACTAAACTCTTTGTTTTTTGCAATAAAATAAAAAGAGGTAGGATGGGAAAAGAAAAAAGCCCTCTGAGTAAGGCTGTCATGCAAAATTCCAGGCATCTCTTCTTCCTTCCTTGTCTCTTCCCCAAGCTTGGGAAGAAAGCTGTGATAGATTAGACTCCCTGCAGGTTGTAAAATTCAGATGGAAACAGTTGACCTTGATGGTATCAAGCCCTCACAATGTAGATTTCAACATAATAAAGTAATGAATGTAAAATGATAGCATCAGAATTTCTTCCGGGATGGAAGGAAAATGACAAAGATCACAGCCTTCACATCCGCCTATAAGAAAAAAAGAAAGACTTTTTTTAATCTTTAACTTTCACAATTGGTGTCACATTCTTTTATTTAACAGTTGATGTGGTTTTCTTTATGAGACTGGAGGCTCACTCATGCTGGAAATATGGCAGGTACCTGCAAAGCACTTATCAAAATCCAGAAGACACAGTTCTTTAATGAATGAAAAACAACCATTCTGTCTGAAATAACATCCATGTTTCTAATTTTGCATTAAAAAGTAACTACAGGCAGGGGGCGCCTGAGTGGCTCAGTGGGTTAAGCCTGTGCCTTCAGCTCTGGTCATGGTCTCAGGTCCTGGGATCCCAAGCCCTGCATCGGGGCTCTCTGCTCAGCGGGGAGCCTGCTTCCCCCTCTCTCTGCCTGCCTCTCTGCCTACTTGTGATCTCTCTCTCTGTGTCAAATAAATAAATAAAATACTAAGAAAGTAACTACAGGGGTTCCTGGGTGGCTCAGTCAGTTAAGCTTCCAACTCTGGATTTTGGCTCAGGTCAAGATCTCAGGGTCCTGGAATGCAGCCCCACTGTAGGACTCTAAACTCAGCAGGGACATAGGATTCTGTCCCTCTCCCTCTGACCCCACCACCCCACACTCACACTCTTCTCTCTCTCTCTCTAAAAAAAAAAAAAAAAAGTAACTACAAAATCTCAGAGTCTACTGATGAATCTATACATGACGTCAATGAGCAACATGATCCTTAAAATGGGACCCTGTAAAGCTTCACTTTGCAAGACAGTAACCATTTAGCTACACGTGGCTAATGAACATTGAATTATGGCACGTGTAACTGAAGACCTTGATTTTTGAATTTTATTCAGTTTTAATTACTTTAAATTTTAAAAATTGAGGCAATGAAACATATGTAGAAATCTATTGAAATGATAATATTTTCATGTACGGGGTTAGATAAAATATTTTACTCAAAATCATTTTACTTTTTCTTTTTACACTTTTTTTTTCACATAACTACTAAAAAGTTTTCTATTATATACATGACTCACTTTATGTTTCTACTGCCTGGAATACGGCAGACTCTCCCTCAGGGTTAGAATCTACCTTGGATCTAAGGGAGGAATCTATTTTATATTTCCTCAAAAGATATCTATTTTCCAGGAGGAAAAAGACTGTGGTAGCTTGGACTTCTGGTAGCACAGTCATGTGTCATGAAGGCTGAGAGCCCAGGCTCTAGAAACCTGTGTCTCAGGTCCGAACCTCTGCTCTGCTTTTTACTATTGTGTAACCTTAGGAAAGTTGCTTACCCACTTTGAGTGCATAACTTTGAGTGTTCAGATAGTGAATGGAATATATTCAGCTAGTAAGTGCTCAAAATATATCAGCTATTTATTACTATTGTTGTCACTAGCAATAATTCTAAAATACTATGGTTGTTATTTGAAAATTATTAAGAGACGACCTAAAATTCCAAACATGAATTTAAGGAAAATTCTGATCTTATCACATATATGAATTTGCAAGGGAATAATAGTCTATCTTTTGGCAAACCATCAAGTAGCAAGGACATTCATAACATGAGACTAGTTCCTTCTTCTTAGTGAAGGATGAATGATATGATTGGAAACTTTTGTCTTTTCTTCATGTGGTGCTTCCATTTCTGAGCCACTCTTGACAGCAGACAGCAATGAAGGTATAGCAGAGGATGGAGAGGGACTTTTTCAACTTCATAGCTTAGCCTAATGCACATCCTATATAGGTAGTATTCACAGAGAGTGATTTAAGCCTGTACTGCTGTGGCTCCTCCAACCTAAATTATAGGAATGCACACCACTGACTCTATCACTCGATTAAAGAGTAGAATGAAAGATGAGTCACAGAAAAGGAATTACAAAATTAGCACAAAATAGCAATTTAGGAGAACATGTCATTTGTATGTGAATTTGCTTATCAATCTATATCCACACTAGAATATAAGCATTACAAGAGCCAAAACTGCATCCTTCCTGAATCCCTAGTACTTAGAACATATCTGGTAGTGAGTAGGTGCTCAATAAATATTTACCAAATACATGAATGAAGAGAATCAGTAAGCCAAATAGCTTAAAGGAAGAAATGTATGATAATGGTGCAAAAAAGTATACCCCAAATCATAGATAACCTTGAAGTGTTCCATAAGCATCAAACAACAGGATATGAATTTTGCTAACACTAAATTAATAGTGCAAACAAAAAGAAGACACTGATGAAAATGTCTTGTGATTCCTTGGTACCTAAAAGTCTCCAGAGCATCAAGGATCAAGTCCGATAGCTTAGCATGTCAGGTAAGGCCCTTCACCATCTGCTCTATCTGACCACTCTAGACAGGGCCCTTTGATGCTCCCTGTTCTTAAGCTCAAACCGGGAGGCTCAGAAAACAAGCCATGTAGCCGTGTTCAGTCTCATTTCCATGCCTTGGCA
This sequence comes from Lutra lutra, assembly GCF_902655055.1. Lineage (NCBI taxonomy): Eukaryota > Metazoa > Chordata > Mammalia > Carnivora > Mustelidae > Lutra > Lutra lutra. Next base: position 82,523,118 of record NC_062282.1, on the reverse strand, counting down.
TCTGCTAGTCCTTCTACCTATAATGCTATTACTTGCATTGTCTGCCCTAAAGCTCCTCAATCTTTATGACTTTGCTTTAAAACAAGGCCACCTCAGGAAAGATCCTGGTTCATTCCACGGTGAATTGAATGCTTCCTCTTCTACTGTTTCCCCATACTTGAAACAATTCTGTATCATAAAAAATCCCATGTATCATATATAACATATCCCTTCAGTCAAGTATAAAGATCTTGTTGCATAAATCAAAGCACAGATTTATATCTTACATGATAGACATTCCCAAAGTAAAACAATGTCTTTGAAATACAGTTCTCACATTGTATACCTTCTTTTTAAACTTGATTTTTTTCCCTCTCTAATTGAAAACTCACTCAGCTCACTTAAATCCAATGATAAGCACTTGCGGTTCTTTGCCTCTTTCAGCATGCCTAAAGATTTCCACCTCTGTTTCAATTATAGCAAATTTATGAGCTATATGCTTCTTATCACCAATATCAGCACTTTCATTTTCTATTCTCTACTCATTCTTTTATAATCTAATAAGGGCAAGACGCACTAAAATACTCCAATAATGATTCAAATACTTTCTTACTGGCAAGAATGATAACACAGTTGCAGTTGAATTATCAGCGGCAATTTCATAAAATACCTTTCATCCTTGTAGCCCTGCACATGGAACACCGCCCCATGGTGATGTTTAGTAGGTGCTTAATGAGTCTAAGTTGGTGAGTGACAGGTTTGGTAGGCAAATGACCCAAAGCATTTGCAAGTTCTCAGCCCCCTTAACTAGCCATCGCTTAAGAGGCAGAGAACATTCTGTCTGTAAACCACCAGGCACAGTGGGTAAGACAGAGGAGTCTTACACACTAGATTTAAATCCCGGGGCTGATGCCTCCAAAATAGGGACCTTGGACCTAATTCTCAGCCTCGGTTTTTCTTTCTACAATGAGGATAATGGAGTCATTATGAAACTGAAATAACCTTAGTCTTGTGCTTTCAAGACCAGCACAGATGATCTCTGAATACTCCCAACCCCCGACTTCTGATGATCACATCTTCCACCACCCCCCCAGCCACACACTTTCATGGTCATGGCCCAAACTGCATCATAATCAGTTGCTTGACCCTCTGTAAGCCCAATTTCACACCTCCCATCATCTCCTCCTGGCTTTCTCACTCATTTTCTCCAGTACTAGATTCCAACAACCATTTGACTCCCTAAGGACTTCAACCCATTAACCTCATACCTTTTCATTGTCCTTCATGTCCTCACTGAATACCTTAGTAACTTAAATTTAATAGCCAGCTATTTTAATAACTGTCTTACATATAACTCATCTACCCCAACTTTGCAAAACCTCACACCCAATGGTTAGGATCACATCTGGGGCTGCTCCCCACCTGCACCCATACAGCTGGAGAAAAATGCACAACCATGTTAAATGGTTTCACTTTAAATTCATGACCACTTGCTTCAAGTGAGTCCTTAATGCTCCCAGTCAATAATACATTCCCCTAGTTCATTCACTCACCACCATTTTAAATAACCATTTTATACTGTCTTTTCTCTCTTCAAACCTCAAATACTTCCTTCCCCATCCTCAGTCTTGAAGCTTCTTATTTTACTGAAAAAATAGAAGTAGCCCAAAGAAGCATCAGTAAGTTCCGACAAAGCATACCAACCATGTCTATACCCATATATTCTATTATTATTTAACATATATATTTATTATGTATATATATACACATATATATTTAATTTTCGTACATAGATACATGTACGCATGTATGTGTGTATACATTTACTATTACTATATCTATTACACATTCATACACCCTATTACTCTGGATGAACTGACAAGACTCATAACAAAAGATAAACTCTATGCACTCAATCCCATTCCTTCTTACTTATCCAAGGATATCACTCAAGCTATCTCTCCTTTCTCTCCTATATTGTCTGCTTTTTTTCCTTAACAACTGGATCCTTCCTATCAGCATACAAGTATACTGTTTCTTCTACCATCTTTTTAAAAATCTTATTTTGATCTCACTTTCTATATTACTAATTTCTATATTTCACTTTATAGGAAGGATCTGTACTCGATGGACAATCCAAGGTAATTTAGTAATTAAAAAAGCATTCAGTCCTTAGAGTCCAGATAGACTTGACCAGTGCCAAATCCTAATTTTATTATTCACTAGCTGTGAACCTGGGTAAGACTCTCCCTAGGTCTCAGTTTTCTCATATGTAAGATGGAAAAAAATAATAATCCTCATGCCCTAGGGTTGTTCTGAAGAGAGAACATGGTAATATCTACAAAGCACTTATCACGGTCTTTGCTATGTGATTTAGACCCAACTTTAGACTTATAATTAACATTAGAAAAGAGTGAACAGTTAAACGAAGTCAATAAAAAACTGTTAGAGGGGTACCTGGGTGGCTCAGTGGGTTAAAGCCTCTGCCTTCAGCTCAGGTCATGATCCCGGGGTCCTTGGATCACCATACATCGGGCTCTCTGCTCAGCAGGGAGCCTGCTTCCCCAGCCCCCCCTGTCTCTCTGCCTGCCTCTCTGCCTACTTGTGATCTCTGTCTGTCAAATAAATAAATAAAATCTTTTTTTTTTAAAGATTTTATTTATTTATTTGAGAGAGAGACAGTGAGAGAGAGCATGAGCGAGGAGAAGGTCAGAGGGAGAAGCAGACTCCCCATGGATCTGGGAGCCCGATGTGGGACTCGATCCCTGGACTCCGGGATCATGACCTGAGCCGAAGGCAGTCGTCCAACCAACTGAGCCACCCAGGCGTCCCTATAAATAAAATCTTCTTAAAAATTATAAAAATTAAATTAAATTAAATTAAAAATTGTAAGATATGGGGAAGAGCCAAGACACTCATACTTCCCCATCTCTAGGGTTCTAGGATTTTCATCAAGGTTTAGAAGGGAAAGGGGCTAAGGATGCTAATTGGTTTTAAAACCAAGAATCAATGTTTCTTTTTAGTTTTCAGTTGTAACCTAACTGCTGTATGTGGCCTGGCTTTTAAGGTAACATAAAGCTATTAATAATATAAACTACTTAACCGCAATTATATTCTCAAGTAACTCTCCCCAAAGTAAAAACTAGGAGAGCTAAAAGAGGAGCTCATTTCAGTACTTTTTATGATTTAAACAGTGTTCTGAGTTCATCATAGGTTCACATCTAAATATGCCTTTTCTCTGGGGACCAACAATGCCTGTCAGGATACCTGGACTGGTCTCGTTTATGACTACCTCACTCATCTCAGTTTTGCTATCGATTCTAGAACCAGAACCTGTTGATATGCTTTTGTGCTTTTTACTTTTAAGGATTTTATACTTGGATATGTATACTTTTTTTTTGTTGTTAAGTATTTAGGAGGACAAGGATAAATCCTTCTTATTTCATTTTAAATGTTTTTGACATCTTTTTGTACTATGAAATCTTGTGCCTCTTCATATTTGTGGTACCTAGGAAATCAAGTTCTTAAAAATAATGCTGTGTAGGAGTCTCTGGGAGAAGAGATTGTGTCCCAGAAGTTCTGTGTGGGTAACTGAGGACAGATTCGCAGATTTCAGCCCAATCTGGTTTATTTTTTTAAAGCTGTATCATGATGGAAATCATGTTCTAAAGGCTTGAGATTTGAAGGGGGAGAAGAATGGGAAATCATCCCTGTCCAGCACCTTCTGCCATCCCACCCCCTCCTGGAGGCTGTACGTGGGTTCCTCACTTAATCTGGGGAGATGGTTCCCTTGAAAAGCTGCTTTGGGCTCTTCAAAAAAGATAGCACTGCCATCTGGTACTTCTGTGGTATGGCATGACAGTCAAGAGTGTGAGAACCAGGGTCGGGGCAACTGGGGTTTTCATTTTGCTTGTCCCAATTATTAGATCCCACAGCAGCAACTTGGGTCTGAGGGGTAGAGAAGTTAAAGTTCAGCCTCATCACCGACACTTGATCTCCATCAGCCTACCCTCTCCGTGTTCTTGATACAAACAAACGAACTTCTCTCAAACTTAACACTACTTGGTCTTCCTATACAGAAGTTCTAAAGCAGCCACTAACAGTGACCTTGAGGAATTTGAACCTCTCAGAGCCCCAGTTTCTTACTGTAGAGTTTTCAAGAGGATTAAATGAGAAAACACTTGACGTGAACCTGACACAGCAGAGTTCAAATACATGTCACTGGGTATGTGTGTTTTCTTTCTTTTTCCTCAAGAGGACTTTAGCAGCAAATTAAGGTAGCAATTATTTGATTATATTGCATCTGGTTGTTTGGAAGAAAACTTGTTTTCCCATAAAAAGAAGCAAATTACCAAGGCTAATCACAGACTATAAACAATATGAAAATATAGCTATGATAAAAAGAAAGTGTTCCTACTGTTTTTATACAGAAGAATATGGCTGGTACGAGGTATTATTTCCAAACACCCTCAAAATAGAATTTTTGTTTACAATTAATTCTCCATGTCAGGACAGAAAGCACCATTTCAACCAGAGATCTTACCATGGCCCCTTCAGCTCAATGGAGAAAATATACACTACATTGATCTAATGGAATAATATACTAACTTTAGGCTTTACTCACAGTAGAGAAAACAATTGCAAACTTCCTAGGTAGAGCACATATAAAGTTGGTTGTAAAAACTGTATTCCAGGCCTTCTTTCAATATCAGTGACTCCCATCACTTCTGTTGTTGCACAAAAATTTAAAGTAGCTAATTAAAGTAGTTATCTTTCTTTCTCTGAAATATACCAAAGATAGAGGCAAAATGAATTTATTTTTGCTCTTTACTTTTCCTAAAGAGTGCCTTTCTTCAGTTCATCTTTCATTTACACTTGTCCTGAGAATGAAACATAAGTCAAATGAAGATAAAAGAAGTAGAAAATACACAGCTAAGAACTGGACCAAATATGTAAAAAGAACATTTTACAGAAGATCAAAATTCACCATTTGTTTAGAATGTCCAGGTTAGGATTTTCAAGCAGCTACACGGAGCCCTGGGTTTCCAGGAACTGCCCCAAGGGCCACCAGGAAGAACAAAAGGCAGAAAAGGGGAATGGAATGCGGAAGAATGTATTACCGCCAACTCCCTCTTAAATCAGAATGACGCCACTCTGAGAGATTCTCTCTGTTGGCTGCTACGTAGGACTTCAATTAAAGCCTGGGGATTCAAAGAGAGGAAACGGAAGCACGGAATCATGAGATCCTGCATCTCTCAGGATGCTCTGATTTTATAAATGAAGTGGGTCCTCTCCCTGGTGTGAAAGATACACTTCAAGCTCCCATCCAGCATTACAGTTTATGGGGCTTCAAAAAGGGATTTGTGTTTATCCATGAGCCAGTACCTTCACACCACCAATCTGTGATCATGACGCAAGTGGAGATCAGAATAGACCTCACATATGTTGACTCTGTGCTACTCCACCGTAGACAATAAGAATGCGAGTGCTTGCTGTGGTGCCATTAAAATCCATTTGCACATTTTGACCATTTCTAAATGCCTTAGCAACTTTCCAAATGAGCAGATTTCATCTCTCTTTTCTTAAGACACCCTCCTGATGTTCACTCAAGCGAAGATAAAATCTGCCTTCATAGCAATCTATTCAAGCAACACAGCTTCTTTACGAGAGTCATACTACCCAACTGTCAGTGTCCTATGAGACAGTGAAACAAGTTCCCTGTTCCCTTCACAAAGCCGAGGGACCTGAGTACAGGAGAGGCTAAGCAATTCAAAAGTAAAAAGTAATTGAATAATTCACTCAAAAGTGAATTTCCACTCTTGTCTCCATTATCCAATCTCTCAGGGTTTGCATTCAGTGCCTTCTGCTTTTTCATTTTCCTTCATTTCTACTCTACTGGCCAGAGGTGATGTATGTACCACAAGCACACACACGCACACACACATATATATATAGTCAGTTGCCTTCACCATGAGAGGGAATCTTACTATCATAATTTTACAAGGTGGGGTGAAGTGGATAGAGAAAAAATAACTTCTCGAGTGCCTACACTGTACTAGACTCTAGGGAAACAAGAGCACTCCTGCCACCAGGAAGCTTACAGCCAACAGGAATCACACGTGTGAACAGTCTATGCTGGAAACACCGTACTGAACAGAGAATAAGGAGGACCTCCTGTGCTTCAGCTGGGATGTAATGGAAAGTCTTTCCAAGGAAAACCCACTAACGCCTCAATGAAGGACTCAGAAAGTCAAGGAGTTCAAGGAAAAGTGTTCTGGGGGAGATGACACAAACACCCTCTTCAGGCGGCTGACAGACCAGCCTGTGGAAAGAATTGTCCAAAAGCCAGTGTGATAGATCACTGCAGATGGACAGACAAGTGTGTTCGAGGGGCAGAGGAGGCAAGCTTTTGGAGAGAACTAGAAGAGCGGGTGTGATGTGATGTGTTTTTCCTTCCCCCAAGGTCAGGAAGTGTGTGTAGTAATAGTTCAGAGGGAAACCAGTGGGCAGCAGCTTGATTTTCGCTGTGAGAGCCGGCAGGATCAGTTCTAATGGCTCCATATTCTCTCAGTTTCTTCTTCTAGGTCCAAACACATCTATTTGTAATATGAACTAAAAGAGCCTAGAGATGAGGTACCTGGCTGTTGATGAGACAAGCTAATAAGATGGCCTGGCCGTGGCTTCATCCTCACAATACTGCAAAGAGAAACTTCCTTGTTCCCCTTTTACAGCTGAGTGTTCTGAGGTATAAAGAGACCAAGATACTTGCCCAAAGATGCCCTGCCAGGAAGTGACAAAACAAAGGTTTTTACCCAGATGGTTCTGAAACCATCAGTTTATCGACCACATTTTCACTGTCGCTTAAGAGAATACACCCATGGTTAGAAGTAAATGTCAGGTAAAACCAGAAGCAAATCTTTTTCACTTTATATTTCACATTCTCTTTCTTGAAAAATTTGACAGTTATGAATATATTCATTCATTCGACAAACGCTTATGATCACCTCCTATGTGTTCCCACTGTGGTAGTTACTAAAACTAAGTTGTATATGAGACAGACAAGGTAACTCAGTAATCCTGAGATAAAGTTAAAATAATAATGACATATATCATGTTGAGAATCATTATAAAAGGACATTACGGACGTAATTGGAAAGTATCTTTAAAATCAATTGTTAGGGGCGCCTGGGTGGCTCAGTGGGTTAAAGCCTCTGCCCTCGGCTCAGGTCATGATCCCAGGGTCCTGGGATTAAGCCCCACATCAGGCTCTCTGCTCAGCAGGGAGCCTGCTTCCCCAGCCCACCCCACCCACCCCATCTCTCTGCCTACTTGTGATCTCTGTCAAATAAATAAATAAAATCTTTAAAAAAGAAATAATAAAATCTATTATTAGTCAGCCAAGGCTATCATTTGGCTTCTGGTTTTGCACATACACTTTACCAAGACAAAGGTTTGAACACAAAAGGGAACTGAAGAGTTTTTTAGGATATTGGTTCCTGGACTAACTAAAATCACTCACACAGCTATCATTGGAAAAAATCTAATGAGATTTCTCTAATGAGAAATGAAATGATTGCTAGTGATCTTAAGGTTCTGCTAAGCCATTCTAGGATATAATTTTTATGACTCTCTCAGCCAGCTGGTATCTTAAAGTCAACAAATGCATTAAAGATTTAAGCATTTTCTCCTCTCCAAGCAATAAAATAAGCTCTGGTTGATGCCCCAAGTTCAGATTAGGAGCTCCTTCTCAATTTTCATATTCATTGACTCTTCCTCATCATACTTGATCAAAATTGCCCATTTACTAGTCTAATTTCTCCCTAAACCATATGCTCCATAAGAGCATTGACCATATGCTTCTTGTTTACAGCTGAAACCCTGGAACGGCGTGAAGTCTCTGGTGCATAGTAGGTGTTCAGTAAATATTTCTGGGGGGAGAATTATATGGGCCAACCATCCAAGAGATGTCTAGGAATCCAACACACACAAAAGCAAAGGGCATAGCAAAGTCACAGTGCCTGCCATTTACTCACATAGCCAGAGGACAGAGAATAGAATTTTGTATAAGTGACTTAGGCTAGACCTAAATCTGCCTATTAATGAAGGCCATTCTCATGAGTGGATGTCAAGATCTGTTAGAAAACAAGATTACACATCACTACATGCCTTGTCTGTGTGGAAGGATGATGATGAAAGAAGGTTGGACATGCCAGCAGTTTCCAATCAATGGGGACTGTGCATATTCTGAATCACTTCCCTAGCACATTGGGGAAAAGTACTAGAAAATCATTAGTGTGAGGATGTTATGAATCAGGTTATCAGTTCTTTGCATACAGATAGGATATTTCCCCTCTCACTTGGACATTCCTACCAAAACAAAGAATAGTACTTTATATAAAACAGACCCTCAGTAAATGAGAAGAAATCCGATCTTTTCAAACAAATATTTTACATTACTGAGCATCGGAATGACTAAAAAGGGCCTTTATGATGTTGAGAGTATCACACATTATATCCCCAGTCATTACTGCTCCAAGCCACAGTTTTTTACCCAGAAAAGCCAAGAAAACTGCTCATTTTTAAAAAATGAAATCTAGCCTGTACTTTAAATACTTTTTAATGATTTATATATTTGAGAGAAAGAGAGAGAGAGAGCATGAGCAGGGAGAAGCATAGAGGGAGAGGGACAAGCAGACTCTGTGCTGAGGGCAGACCCAGACCCTGGGCTTGATTCCAGAACACTGGATCCTGATCTGAGCTGAAATCAAGAGTCAGACGCTCAACTGACTGAGCCACGTGGGTGCCCCTGCTCATTTTTTAATGCATGCTTTTCTTACACAAATAGAAATGAACACTTTTCTTTTACGATGCAGCTCCACAAAATTGTTCAGCTCCACACAGGTATCCCTCTATTTAAAGAAAAAAGACACCTCACCTCACTGGCTAAAAAGCAAATTAATGAGAACTGAATCCTATTTGCTTTTGCATTCCAGGACACATTTGCAGGCGCATGCCCACAGGAAAGTTTTTCCACCTGACATAACTGAATGTTTACGCTGTAACACAATGAGCCATGACTCCCAACCAGGGCTTGATGTGCTTTCCTTGCTGCACCAGCTCTCCCTCTGGGATTAGGGGATTTGCTGAACTGCAACACTTCCCCAGGTCTCAAGCCTCCACATGGTTTTTCACTGTATACTTCTGCCCCATGAACAACCATCTCCCTTTTGCCCGTATCCCCGTCCCTAGAATGTCTCTGCTGCTCCAGGCTCCCCTTTACTGGAAAGTTACCGTTACCAGAGCCTACCTCCCCTTTTCTCTATTTAGTTGCCTAGTTGCCTAGAATTTAGTTGCCTAGTATTGTTGCTCTGGACAGTCTTTCGTCTAAAATACAATATACGGGACGCCTGGGTGGCTCAGTTGGTTGGACGACTGCCTTCGGCTCAGGTCATGATCCTGGAGTCCCGGGATCGAGTCCCGCATCGGGCTCCCGGCTCCGCGGGGAGTCCGCTTCTCTCTCTGACCTTCTCCTCGCTCATGCTCTCTCTCACTGTCTCTCTCTCAAATAAATAAATAAAATCTTTAAAAAAAAATAAAATACAATATACAACAGCCTGATGGCATCTTAAGTGCCCCATCAAGTTATGTATAATGGGTTGCCTTAATTTTCACCAGTGTAATTAATGGACAGTCACATTGTATCAAGTGCACTCAGAATAAAAGGTCAGTATAAATTGAGGTGGCAAAATGGTAAGAATTTTTTACTTTGGAACGGGACTGATGAATGAAAGTGGAAAGTATCAATTTCTTCCCATGGACAGCTTTTGAGCAGTCACATGGCAACAGCCCAAATTAGCACTCTGATTTCTTTTTAATGCCACACAGTGCAGCTACTCACAGTGTGGAGCAAAATGTCTTGTTTTCATTTTGGGGGCAATTTGAATGATCCTATTGTCAGCGGCATGCTCAATAACCATATTCTGCCACCATGAAGGAGAATATTGTCTAGGTTGAGATTCATAAAAGGTTATTCTAACTCTGCAGTGATGGAATATATAATTTAAGTTGTAGTCTTAAATTTCAGTTCTCTCTCATGTTATCCTAGGTTCTGAAAAGCCCGAGTTGAAAACAAGGTGGAGGGAAAGGCACTATTAATGACATCCACAATGGAATAGCGGGGGGGGGGGGGGGGGGGGGGGGGGGGATGAAAAGAGTCAGTAGAATTTGAAGCCTTTGGGGTGTTTACTTTTATGCATATTCAGATTCAAGGAAAACATACGGCTTGAATTTCCTTTTTGAAAATACATTTGGGGTGGATGTAAAGAAGTGGTTAAGCAGCTACCTTCAACTCAGGTCATGATCCCAGCGTCCTGGGATCGAGTCCCACATTGGTCTCCCTGCTCAGTGGGGAGCCTGCTTCTCCCTCTGCCTCTGCCTGCCATTCTGTCTGCCTGTGCTCTCTCTCTCTCTCTCTCTCTCTCTCTAACTAACTAAATAATAATAAAAATATGTTTGGGGGCAGCTGGGTGGCTCAGTTGGTTAAGTGTCCAACTCTGTATTTTGGCTCAGGTCATGACCTCAGGAGCCCCATGTTAGGCTCCACACTCAGCAGGGAATGTGCTTCAGGATTCTCCCTCTCCCTCTGCTTCTTCCTCCTGCTCGTGCACTGTCTCTCTCTCTCTCTCTAAAATAAGTAAATTTAAAAAAGAAAAAAAACATTTCTAGATGTGCATTTCTGGGCAAAGTGTCCAAAGGGAGGACCAGAAAGTATCAGGCAAGCTATTTAAAGAAAGCAGCTGTGTCTCCTGCATCCGGTATTCGCAGCCATCCTGGTAATGAACTAGACGTTCACAGCGCAGACTGGGCGCCAGGCACTGTCGTAAGCATTTGACGTATAGCGGCCCATTTGACTCTCAGAGCAGCCACATGAGGACTGTTGTCCTCACCTCCATTTTACAGCTGAGGAAAATGAGGCACAGAAGTAAAATAATTTGTCAATGATCCCAATAAGCTAGGGATTCAGATTCAAGCAGTCTGGAGCTCAAAACCCAGGCCCTTCTCTAGCACATTCTGCTGTGTCTGGCATGAAGGGGCAATCACTAACACTTATGGGAAGGGAGGGAGAAGGAATTGGAATACTTTAGCCGGAGGAAAATTAAGACAGCCTGGTTGGTCTCTTAACATTCTTTGTGTTTTGGTAGAGCTTTCTTCCTCCTGGAGCTGCTTTCTCAATTTTGGAACACTTTTCTGAATCCTGAGTCTTTCCTGGGTTTTTCCTTAAACCCTGGCCACGCTCCAGCTCCTGCTTGGAGCAAAAACCAACTAAAATGAGAGCACAGGGGTCCTGTTTCTGCTAAGTGTTTTTCTCAGTCCCCTTGAGCTCAAATCTTGGTGCAGGTGCTAAGAGCACAGAGTCTTTCAGTAAGATTTCCAATTTGTATGTAAAGTACTTATCCCAGTGCCCAAAGCACCCAAAGGCAATTTGGAAAAACTGTTATTATTATTATTTAAAGCACCATCACTCCATCACTGATCTCTCATTCTTCTGTTAAGAGATAATGCAAATGGTGTAGGCAAGACAGTGGTCTCTATGACCATAATCAAATTCTGCAGTGGGCATTTATTTCTCATTCTTCTGGAAAGTATTACGAAGTATTTTACTACATCTATTTCACATACTGTGCTACATATTGTGATGAACATGACAGACACAGTTCCTACCTTGACAGAGTTTACAGATAATGTAAAAGAGAGAGCTAAATAATCTAGTTTAATATAATATTATTTGTGCCAGAGTAAAGGAAAATAAAATCGTCTGGGTCAAAGATAAGGGGTGCCTAACCAGATAGAGTGGGCTAGGAAAGGTTTCCCAGAAAAGGTAATCTCTAGATTGGAACCTGAAGATTTAGTTCATCAAAGTGGGTGGAAGCAGAATTCCAGGCAGAGAGAACATCACACACAAAACCAAAGAAGCAAGTACATAACAGCATTCAGAAACAGAAAGAAATCGAGTATAGCTAAGATTCAAAATGCAAAGGGCAGGATGGCAACAGAAGATTCTGGGGATGGAAAGAGAGGTCATCTCATGAAGGGCTGTGGTTCCTGGTAAGGAGTTTGCATTTAACTCTATGAACAGTTGTAAGGCAATGAAGAACTTTAAGCAGGAGTGACATGGTCAAGCTCACGTTTTAGAAATCTCACCATTTTTTGTGATAGAACAGATTCAAAGGGGCTAACACTGAATTTGGGGTAGGAAGGACAATTTAAGTTCCTCTGCAGTAGTCTAGAAAAGTTTTGGGAAGAGATCGAGAGGATATAGCCACTGCTTGACCCATGAGCTGGACAGAGGCAAATCAGGGACTCCTCAGTCCCTTCCCTATGTTTGGAATGTGCTTTCCACTTGCCTTCCCTGCTCCCAGAAGCTGCTCCAAGGACACAGCCTTGTGACAGTGATATGGTGTTAAGACCATCTGGATGGTTTAGGTCACTGAACCCCATTAAGGCCTCTATATACACTTTTAAGATTGAGCAGATAGATGCAGAAATCTGTTTTGTGGCTGCCCAAAACAAGTCTTATAAAAGTACATTCTTTTGCTTATTCAGCCCGCTACCTACCCATCTAGAGAGCCCTGCCTCTTCCTTCAGTCTCTTCCTGCCCTCTGATACAGAGCTGGTTTCAGATTTCACTTGGGATGCTCCCAGGGTTCCATAGCAACAAAAAGCAGTGCAGGTGGTCTGGGCCAGGGTAGCATCAGTGGTGATAGAAAGAAATGGATGGATTGAGAGAGATAAGGAACCGGTAGGATTTGTCATAGGTTGAGGAGAAGGAAGAGTCAGGAATGCCACCTCGGTTCCATTCTTCCCTGGGGAAATGAGTGACTGATGATGCCAATTCCTGTGAGAAGGAACATAAGAAGACAGGAGGTTTGGGGAATACGGGTGATGAGTTGTCAGTGGAGTTGAGCACAGCTGAAAGAATCCAAGAATATAAAATTTGAATAGCCAGGAGAGGAACTTCCCCACCCCAAATGATTCTTCTTCCCAGTCTACAGGACCCAGTCTATAGGACCCTTGGCAGGCTCACTGCACCCAGGATGTTAGCCCATCTTAATGATAAGAATAGCGAGGGGGGGGCACCAGGGTGGTACAGCCAATTCTTGACCTTGGGTCAGGTCCTGGTTCTAGGATCATGAGATCAAGCCCTGTGTTGGGCCCCGTACTTAGCAGAGTCTGCTTAAGACTCTCTCCCTCTTCCTCACCACCCATCCATTCTCTCAAATAAATAAATCTTCTTTAAAAAGAAAAAGAACAGCAAGGGAATAACAGATAGTTCTTGAACAACTGGGAAGAAAAATAGGGGTTTCTTTTATTGTCTTTTGTAAATTAAAAGTTGAAAATGGACTTGCCTTGGGTGAATTAAATAAAGGGGATTAAGAGTACACTTATCATGATGATCCCTGAGTAATGTATTGAATTATTGAATTATTATGTTGTAAACTTCAAACTAATATAATGCTGTCTATTTATTATGCTTCAATAATGTAGAAAAATGGACTTGCCATCACTTATAAAAATTTCTTGCCAGAAATACTACACATGAGGGGTGCCTGGGTGGCTTAGTAGGTTAAAGCCTCTGCCTTCAGCTCAGGTCATGGTCCCAGGATCCTGGGATCAAACCCTGCGTTGGGCTCTCTGCTCTGTGGGGAGCCTGCTTCCTCCTCTCTCTCTGCCTGCCTGTCTGCCTACTTGTGATCTCTGTCTGTCAAATAAATAAATAAAATCTAAACAAAAAAGAAAGAAAGAAAGAAAGAAAGAAAGACTACACATGAATCCAATGGAGTCTCTAGAATTTAGAATAAAGATCTAACAAATTCACAAATACAGGGTTCAGGAAAAAAATGTTTTAATGACATCCCAAAGATCATAGAGATGGATCAGTAAAACCTAGAAAGCTGAATGTTGAACATGGCAAACAATTTGGTTTCTTCAAACAAATAAATTGACTTAAAAAAAAGGAAGGGAGGGAGGGAGGAAGAAAGAGAGAGAAAGAGAAAGAGGAAAGGAGGGAGGGAAGGAGAGATTAAAAGAGATTTAAGGGACACCTGGGTGGCTCAGTGGGTTAAACCTCTGCCTTTGGCTCAGGTCATGATCCCAGGGTCCTGGGATTGAGCCCCACATCCGGCTCTCTGCTCGATGGGGAGCCTGCTTTCCCCTCTCTCTCTGCCTGCCTCTCTGCCTACTGTGATCTCTCTCTGTCAAATAAATTAAAAAATTAAAAAAAAAAAAGAGAGAGATTTAAGAGGGGCACCTGAGTGGCTCAGTCGTTAAGCATCTGCCTTTGGCTCGGTTTCATGATCCCAGGGTCTGGGCTCGAGCCCCACATCAGGCTCCCTGTTCAGCGGTAAGCCTGCTTCTCCCTCTCCAACTCCCCCTGCTTGTATTTCCTCTCTCACTGTGTCTCTTTCCGTCAAATAAATAAATAAAATCTTTCTAAAAAAATAAAATAAAGAGATTTAAAATATACATTTTGCTCCTTTGTTGCATACAGGGTAAATGCAATATTTTTTTTTAATTTTGAGTGAAAAAAGAAGCAGCAATCGAAGATAACAGATACACCTTATTTGAATCTTGATTTAATAAACCAACTTGAAGAAAATACTATAACAAAATCAAAGAAGTTTTAACATCAATAGATATTAAATGATACTAAAGAATTACTAATTGTCTATGTGATAATGGTATTGTGTTGCATTTTATTTTAATCCATTTTATTTTAGAAACATACAGTACTGTATTTGTGGATGAATGAAATGATTGATGTCTGAAATTTGCTTCAAAATAATGTAGTGCAGACAGAAGGAGAAGTAGGTAGGAATATATATAAAACAAGATTGCTCTTATAGTGTTAATTGTAATTATTGGAACTGGGTGTCTACATTTGGATGCATTTGAAAATTCTGTATGAAGTTTTTTTCACTGACTTGCCAAGAACTGCACTATTTGAGGAAAGCTATAGCAGAAAACAAAGAAAGAGAGCAACAGTCATGATGCAGAAACTGAGCATCCATGTATCCATTCCTGAAGAACTTTCTTCTATAGATTGGATGCACACTCTCTCCTGTGCACAGTCATTCCTCTTCATTGTTTGTGCTTGGAGGGGTTCCAAATGGACTTTTGTGACATATTCTCAGCTATTTTATTTTCTAATTTTTTTGATAAGACCTAAATCTCATGAGGCTATCAGGGACATGGTCTTCTCTTTCCTGTTGTCTATATATTTTTTTAACATATTCAGGCACTTAAGGGCAATCTCAGAGACCTCCCCATTCTGCCCACACACTGACACTTTTCTTGCTGCCAAATTTACTCAGTGATGCCACAAACCTAGAAAGAAAGTACCTGAATCGCACATGGGACTGGGCTCAGGTAACAACATATCTTGTTTGGCATGAAAATGAAAATACTGTAGTAAAATATTTCGCTAGCATGCGTATATCACTCCTATATTGAGACCAAAGCTCAAAGTACAAAACCTTAAAGAGATTAAGAAAAAAATTACATCTATACACCTGCCTTGTGTCATGAGTATTACCATTTCATATCTACTCAAGCATGGGTCCAGTTCAACCTCATGATGAAGGCTTATATTTGAATTGTGCTGTATTTTTAAATTATACATTTAAAAGCCTTATGTCTTAAGAACACTCTTTGTGGGATACTAAATCACCTGATCTACAACTATCAAAAGGTTTTTTAGGTACCAAAGCCCCTGAGAAAACTACACCATGCCTTGAAAGTATTCCAATATATGGCAGAAGAGAATGTTTACTGAAAATGGAGAGAAAGAACAAGAAAGCAGAAATGACTAAAACAGGACGAAAAAAGTCTCTAAGGTGGAGAAGATGGAAAAACAACATAGAAAGAAGAGAGGTTGGTGGTGGCAAAGACCAACCTTCACCGTTTTGACTACATTGCTCTCCTGCTTCATTTTAAACATACCAATATCGTATCTCAACAAGCAACAAAAATAAAAGTTATCATTGCTATCTTTCAAATAACCAGTAGAAAAAGAGCTAGAATCACTTCAGGATGGCTACATTTCTACCTGTTAAGAACATACCCTCTTACTGAAGTTTCTAAAGTCAGTGTCGGCGAAGTTAATGACAGTAGCCACAACTGCAGATCTCTTCCCAATACAACGTCATGCAGTTGAATTCTGAGAACTCACTTTCTGATTGACTTTTCTCCAACACCCCACCTCATTCAACAGCCCTGAAGTACTGCATACCATGAAAATTTTCAAAAGGAAACCTCATCATAGTAGAATCCAGATCCCAGAAGGGAAAACTCTCACACCCGACCACTTGTCATCAACTGCAGACCCAACAGGAAGAGATAGACCTTACAAGTCCATACCACTTTACTACTCCCACAGGAGGAAGAAAGGTGGTCTCCTTCCCCAGTAACAGCCCAGCCAATAACAGACTGTCACAACTGAGCCAATGAAAAGCCACTGTACTGGAAACTCCCAGTTTACTCCAATGGGCTTTTTGTTTATAATAGCCCTGCTCAATTCCCCCCCCACAACAAAAAAGATAATTTCTCTCCTTGGTTTTTTGTTTTGCCTATGGTTTTGCATTAACTTGCTTATCCTGAATTGCAATTTTCTACTATTCCCAAATAAACCCATTTTTGTGGTAAAATAACTAGCAGCTTAATTTTGAAGGTTAACAGTACATAAAATAATTCAGAGTTTTGTGGAAACAACCTTTAAATTTAAGTAAGTAAAGAGAAGATTAAAATGCACTGACAAGCAGCAATTTGTTGACAAGGCGATGAGTTGGTGTCTCTCTTATAACTCACAGAACTCAAGAGTGAATGTTTTGGGAGTATGCATCCTATGAATTAAACTCCCTACTTGTCATGTTATCACAGTAAAATTAGAGGCAAATTCCTTTGAATTTGAGTGTTTCAGGCATTTGTCTGAAGTAACTCACTAATGAGTAGGATTTTAAAAATGTGTATAGTTGTCTCCAACCAAGAACAATCTTCTCACTCTTGGGCATTGGAAGGTGGCTCTAAATAGCAGGTTCATTTATTTCTATGCATCTGTGATTTTGTTCCTAAGTGGTGTGAATAGCCATTGAGTATCTGGTTCAAAATCAGGACTTCTCTTTTCCAAATTACTCAGCTCCCATTACATTTATAGGTGAGTCAAGAAGGCATTCTCTGATGTTTATGATACTGCTTTCTATATAATGTTTGAAGAGAAATGAGAGGTAATTATTTAGCTACTGGGGTGGTAGAGAAGAAAGTGGACCTTCTCATTGTTTTAAATTAAAACAAAGGATATATCTAAAATGCCTTGTGAGGCAATCCTAGCTAGATTTTTTTTTAAAGATTTATTTATTTACTTGAGAGAAAGAGCAGGGGGGGAGGAACAGAGGGAGAGAATATCCAAGCAGACTCCTGCTGAGTACAGAGCCTGATGTGGGTCTCCCTTGATCCCGTGACCATGAGATCAGGACCTGAGCTGAAATGAAGTGTTGGGCACTTAACTAACTGAGCCACCCAGGTACCCTTAGATATTTCTCTTTCTTTCATTTTTTTTTTAAGATATTTCTTTTCTATGTTACTACATCAGTCATATTTTCCTGGTTGCTGATAAGTGAATCATAATGCGTAGCATCTCACATATCATATTTTGGTAAGCAATGTAGACAAACACATTTCTTATCACCCTCTTAAACACATACAAACACCTGTTGACTTCAACTGTTCACAGTTCCTATATTAACTAAATAGTCTACCTGATGTGCCCATCAATTCTAGGTCTACATTAAGATTAAATGAGGCAGGCGCCTGGGTAGCTCAGTTGGTTGAGCGACTACCTTCAACTCAGGTCACAATCCTGGAGTCCCGGGATCGAGTTCCACACTGGGCTCCCTGCTGGGCAGGAGGGATGGGCTTGTCCCGGTGACCTTCCCCCTCTCACCCTTGCTCTCTCTCATTCCCTCTCTCAACAACAACAAAAGATTAAGTGAGGCAAGAATCTAACCTGTTAATGATTGACAGAGAGATTTTGGTCTTTCAATTTCCCTCTGGAAAACTTGGATGAAAATGAGGCAAACGGAAAGAAAAGGGTCTCTCCCCATGACTCAACCACCCTGTGCAATGTATTCATTTCTCACTGTTCATTTTTTACTGTGATACATATCCAGGCAAAATGGCTTTGTATTATCCCCAGGTTATTAGAAGAGTCTGATTGCTTGGAGTTAATGCCTTGGATCTAAATAGTGTGTATATACAATATAATTTTTTTCCAACCAAGGAGGAAGTTGAGTTTCTCTGTGAAGAGCATCTTCTTTTGTTGGCTGGTTGGCTGGATGGTTGTTTCTGCTTTTGTTTTTATTTTTTAATTTAAGGATCTGGAGATGCTCCTGGGGACACATGCTGTCCCTTGCAATCTCGCAGGTGATGGTTCCGAGTGCTCTGCTGGCACAGTGCACCCCAGGGCTCCATGCTGGGCAGCACAAGGCGGGGCTGGGCAGGACTAGTGCTGGATGAAGAGCATCTCTGCAGAGTCAACTCCCTGCTTTAGAGCACCTCCCATAGTTTCGGCCCATTAACCCAAGCACAACAGCTTGATGAATTAATGCTTATATAGGCACAGTTGGCAGCTTCTAATTAAATAATTATGGTTAAACGTCTGCACAGAAGCTGTTATGCACCCTAGAAAGCCAGCTGTCAGTTTTATTGGTCCTAAGACAGAGGAAGAGTTAATACTTAGCTCTGAATGTTAGATACAAAGGGAAGTATGTCACATAGAATATACACGCTGTGCAATATGAAGTTGCATTGTGTTTGTGCTAGCCTGTCCATGAGTGATGGAGAGCAAAGGGCTCCTCAGCAACCTCTCAGCAACCCAACAAAGAAGGAAGCAATTATACGATCAGCAGAGCAGAACCTGTTCAGAGCAATATAAAGAGGACATAGCGTTAGACGGATGAGTCTTTGATGAACACACAAATGTCACTGAGCTAGCAGGCAAATACATTTCAGGTTCGGGGTCTCATTTAGATGAGCAAGTGACAGAAATCTAATGTGGTCCTTTTGGGGGGCAGGGGTTATGGTTGGTATGTTTTGATTTACTTGCCCAAAGCTTCTTAAGCTATTTTCAAATATTAAAAATTGGAGAACAAGGTAAAGATCACAAACCTAGATCTGAACTCTTTCTAAGATGCCGTTTTCCAAAAACTTAGGAACAGATATTTGTTCTGTAGAATTACAGATAACGTCAGATTCCTTCACAGAAGGCTAAAAAGCTGAAGTCTTATCTCCACACCCAAGAAAGCCAGCAGAATCCGGTGACTAAGCTCCAGCATCAAGGAAGATGCAGATTATAGATAACGGCCATTGATAGGGTTGCTGGATCAAATAATGCTTGTTATTACACAACAAGACGTTCCTGAACTGATAATTGACTTCATTTTTCTCCATAGGCTGTCCTTTCCACACAATCTATGTGACCCCACTTCTAAAAATCTAAGGGGTGATAACCCAGCACAGAACAACCCAGCTTGCCACCGGCCTCTTTAACACGGATCCCAGCACCATCTCCACATGAAGAAACACAACCGTCGGTGAAAATCAGTCCCTAAAAAAATCTTAGACATTTTAATCCCCCAAATTTATGGATTTGCCTTAAAATAAGAAGAGAGGAAATTGAATGCTAACATGGAAACATTTCTGATGCAATTCACTTTACCCAATTCCCGGGCCCTATTGAAAATCCACTGTTAAACCAAGCATGAAACTTTACAGACTGATTTACTGTTCTCCCTTCAGAGATCAATGGCTTATAGTTTATTTAGAGTGACGCCATTTCATAAAACAAACCAATCTGTAGCATAAGTCGTCATTTAAGCCAATGGACTGACCTCTAAGGAACGCTTACTTAAAACGCTCCAGAACAATTGTTTCCACTCCTTTTTTCCCCTCTGGTTTCCTTTTATGTCAGTAATTCTATCACCTCAGGTGTCTGAAGATCTCTGCTTGTGATTGACAGTTCTGAAAGATCTAGTTCCTTTTGGATGGGTCTTAGATGAAGTTCAGTTTAATTAAGTCTGCGGTGCAACTCAAGTCTCAGTACAAATGCTAAAGAACCAAACAGCAGATTTGTAAAGCCTTTAAAGGCAAATTTCAGATGCAGTGGGGCAGCCCGGGGGTCTTTTGTCAGCCTATACTGCCATCTATCTAGCCGAGACCGCGTCATTCTGTGCAAGCCATTTGTGTTCTCACCGCCCCAGATGAAAGCAAGTCTCCAGCAAACAGCTTTACAGATCCCGAAGTTCACAGTAAAGAATGGACAGCACCGCCTCATCCACTCTGAGTCTGCCAGCCTCCCATGGACCAGCAGGCAAATTCCAACCATCATCTTCTCCTCACAGTTCCCTATCTGGCAAACAGACATGCATGTCTGCCTCCAATCCCCATATTACCTAAACCAATATCAATTGCATAGGCCTTTGAATATTCTCTGATGTCACTGATAAAACAGATAAAAGTTACCTTAGATAAGATGTGAGACCTGAATTAGAACCTCTAATACTCTAGCTATTAAACTCCTATACTCAGGAGTTTAAAAAAAAAAATCCCAAATAGTATTCCTTAGACACTGACTGAACATCTGTAAAGAGAATTGATACAGATGAAACATCAAAAGAACCCTTTGTACTTACGGTAGAAGACATATTCAGTGTAGCTTGACCAGATCTTGTCATCTGTATACTGGTTGACAAAAGATGCTGTCACTGAGGAGTTACAGGCCACCATGTGGAATCCACACTCTGATAACATATCAAAAGCCCTTTCCAGATGCTTGAATTTGAGATAAAATCTGGAGGTGTATCTTTCTGGGGCTCGGTCAGGGTCTCTGCTCTCATTCAAAGTTTCTCCAAAGACCTCTTTTGCCAAGGAAATCCTTCCACAAACCAAAATCCGGGGAACTCTCCGAAACTTGGCATCTGCCTGCCCCTCTCTGCCCATGGTGCAGGACCCCCTGTAGCCCACAGTAATGAAGCCCCATTTGCGGTCCACAGGGAGCACTGAGGAAGGAGGGCAGATTCTCGTATCGCTTCCTTGGGAGGCATCTTCGAAGTCACTGTGGCAAAATTCGTCTGGGCTTTGCTTGATATCATCAGGGGTCAGGAGTTTGACCAAGTCTGGGAGCTGGAAGTACTCCGCTTCCCTTTTCAGTCTTCCCCTTTCTGGAAAGTGATCAGGCAGGACCACCTGCCTATCCCTGAGATAGTCCAGAATATAACGGAACAAGAATCCATCTCTGTCAATGAAAAACCTTCCTTTGGAGTCCTTGGCTAGATCGTTAGCCGTGTCTCTCTTTGGGGAAAACATTTTCCACAGGAGGGAATGAGGGATGCTTATTAATGTGGAATGGCGGGTGAAATAAACTTGACCCCCGACATTCAGCTCCACGACCTCAGGGAAGGAGTTGGGAACTGCAGCCCCCTGTTCTCGAGGATAATAACGACTACAGTTTCCACTCAAAGCCATTGTCCCTTTCTTCTTGCTCTTCTCCTATTTTGATTTGAAGGTGCAATCCAGTGGAGTCACAGCCTTATCCGTTGCATCAACTTGCCAAACAGGGAGAAGGAAGCTAACTTGTTAAAAACGACCTTCTCTTACCCCAGTTTTTTTCCCCAAGAAGGCAAAATTCAGAAGAGTCCACAGGTGAAGTGATGCTGCAAAAGTAGTTTCAACCCTGGCTGGTAGTGAGCTATTACTTCACAGAATGTAATCAACTCATCTCCATCCGATCTGTCCCAAGCTCGGTAGGCAAGGCAGGCCAAGTCCCCAGTTACTCCGAGGTCTGTCTGAGGGAAAAGAGAGAAAATTATTTCCTCAAACCCAGCATGAGTCAGAAAAAGAGACACCACTGGAGAGAGGAGAGGGAGGGAGAGGGAGGGAGAGGAAGGGAGAGAGAGGGAGGGAGAGAGGTAGAGAGGGAGGGAGGGAGAGATTATTTTACATAAGCAGCCTAGGAACTACTGATTTCAGCCATTCTTCAACTAAATTGTAGCTTCTCTCAAGCTATTTTGTGTCTACATGTTTATCCATGCGCCTGTCTCCAGCAATTAGTATTAAAAATATTTCTACTGGTATTTCTGCTTGAAGGAGGAATATAAGATTTTCAACTTTTAAAAGGGGATTTTTTTTTTTTTCCTCCAAGCTGGTCTGGTAAAGCAATAAGTCACAGAACTTACCTTAGTGAGTGCTGGAAACCCAGCTCCTGTGAAGAGATACCCATTTGCAAAGCAAGCAGAATCCACAGCCAGAGTCTGGAGCTTGTCAAATCCCAAAGAGTTAAAGGACAGAGGTATCAATGAAAAGTGCCAGAGAGATGCGCTCTTAGAAAATAATTGTATATATATATATATATTTTTTTTTATATAAATGTATATTTGTATGTATGTATATAGGTATGTATTCACTCCCAGTCTCAAGTTGAAACAAGTCACAAAAAAAGTTAAAGCCTGATGAGAGGTGGTTGGGTCGAAGAAGCAAGGCAGAGAAAAATACCCAACCAAAGCTTCTCCAGTAAAAAGGGGAAAGAAAAAAAAAAAATCAAACCTTTAGACAGAATCCTTAAAACAGAAGAGAGTTGGAAGAGGTACTGGGACTTAGAAGCTTTTCGGAAAGCCCAGCAGCAGGAAGAAAGACAGATGTGCCCTGCTGGGGTCCCAGGTAGCCACCCCACCTGCCGGCAAGGGCAGACGGACTCCCATGTCCGCAGGCCGGCGGGAGCCGCTGGGAGCCCGGCCGCCGCAGCGCAGAGGGGCCGCGGGGGGGCTCGGGCTCGGGCTTCTCCGGCGGCCGGCGGAGCTGGGTGGTTCCACAGTTCCCAGCGCAGTTCGGGGGCTGTTGTTTCAGCGGCGCAGGCCAGATACCATCCAGGGAAATGACTATTACATCATCTTAAAGGAATACGGCTTGGAGAAAGCGGAGGCGGCTCCGAGTCGCGGCGTCCTCGGTGACAGGTCGCCAGGACCGCACGGGGACGCCGCGCACCGGCCGCGACACGCGACTGCCCTGCTCCGGCTCTGGGCGGGGACGCGGCGCCGCGCGGCCGCTCCCCTCAGCGTCCCGCGCGGCCGCTCCCCTCAGCGTCCCGCCCGCGAGGCTGTGGTTCGCCGCGCGCGGCCTTCGCTTCGCCTCTTCTTCCTGCTTTTTACACCTCCGCCGCCGCCACCATTCCCCAGAAATACCCCCGCCCCGGAGGTGACAGGAACACACGCGATGTTGCGTTGGGAAAATGTACCAACAAACCCTTGGCACAGGCACTGAATTTCAGCTGAAGGGCAAATTTCCCGTCCACGTGGGCTTATTTAAAAAAGGAAAAGAAGAAAGCACACCGAAGGACCCCCGTGTTCGAGCTACAAAGTGGCTCTTTCTTGCAAGCAAAGGGCATTAAACCGTGTTCTCCTTCAGATGCCCTCTTCCCCGCCCCCCTTCTTCTCCACCCCTGTGCCACCCCACCCCCAGCAAATGAATAAATAAATACAGTCTCTCTGGAATGAATGATATTCTTTCCAAAGAATACATGAGGTACTGGTACCCGCAGAAAGCCCACAGCTGACATCAGCAAGTCATTATCTCAGCTTACCTGCAAGAAATTGTTACCTGCAACCTTTTTCTGGGGCTGTGTCTTTACTGAGCCTCTCTTTGGACATGCCCCAGCCCCCTCCCACCTCATCCCAAGAGGACTCTGGTGGAAGACACACCCGGCGAAGAGACATTTTACTCCTATCCCAGAGGGCTTCCTTAAGTGCATCATTAGAGTTTCAGGAAGGCATTTCCAGGGCAACCTAATCCACTAACAAAGTGCTTCCAGTTGATCCTGCCAGTCAATAATGGCCCAGCCAACAGCTTACAGTAAGTCGACCATTTCTCCTTTAAAATGCCAGTGTCTTAGGACTCACCCTCCTAATAAGAATATAGCACAGCATCTATGAATAATACATGGGAGGCACACTCCATCCCAAGTAACTTCTATTTTTTTAAAAAAGCGAAAGCCAAAAACGGAGATGAAAGTATGAATTAGATACATTTTAAGGGATCATGTGTTTATTGCCAACTCTTGCCCCAAGAATTAGATTAAAGATAGACTCAGCAGCAGGATAAATTAATTTTTAGTTTAACAGTCTTTTCTTTCAATAAGTATCAGGTTACTGAACACATATGGAATATTAGCTAACACTCCAACACCTGATTATATTTGACTTTGTTTCTTTAACTAATGTATTAACCTGTTATGGCCTTAATCATTGGGATTTTCAAACTGGACCAATCAAGGGAATATTTATTATTTGGTGCACTTATATCGCCATCTAGTGTCTATATGCTATCAGTGCAGATCTGTAACTGATCACTTACCCCAGCCAAAAGTTAGATATTTCCTGCTTTAAAAGTTTGTTGTTGTTGTTGTTTTAAGATTTTATTTATTTATTTGACAGACAGAGATCACAAGTAGGCAGAGAGGCAGGCAGAGAGACAGAGAAGAGGAAGCAGGCTCCCCGCCAAGCAGAGAGCCGGAGCAGGATCCTCCATCCCAGGACCCTGAGATCATGATCCAAGCTGAAGGCAGAGGCTTAATCCACTGAGCCACCCAGGCGTCCCTGCTTTAAAAGTTTTTATGTTGGTTTAAGTATGACCAGACACACACTGTTCACCATGATGACAAAATAAATATTTAGTTGCCACAAAACAAAGGAAAAAAATGGAGATCTGAGTCCATGCCTAGTAAGTGCTGGGCTTAGTTGTAGTTAGAAATAAGCAAACATTTCATTTTATTTTTAACAGAATGGGCCAGTAAACCATAACAATAGCTTTGGAGGTTGGGTATTAAAATATTCTGGGTACAGGGGTGCCTGGGTGACTCATTCAGTTAAGCATATGACTCTTGATCCCAGCTCAAGTCTTGATCTCAGGGTCATGAGATCACACAGGGCATGGAGCCTCTACTTAAAATAAATTTTAAATATATATATATATACATATATATATATACACATATATATTTTTTATTTATTTATTCTGGGGACAGTTTGTCAGGAAAGTGAGGATTGGGAATAAGAAAATAAGAATAAGAAAAACCAAAGGAACTTGAGAAAATGGAACTTACCATCTCATCTTAGATATATATAAACTGAGGACCAGAGAGGGAAAGAACTTCCACAAGGTCACACAGCTGTGGAGTAGCAAGACGGGGTTTAGATCACTGCCTACTCATTATGATCAATTTTTTGAACTGCTTATATTCTAGAATAGGAATGGCGAGGAGGCAAATAAAAAAAAAATTCAAACTACGCATTTGAAGAAAACCCAGCAATTCATTTTAAAGAGTTTTCAATATTAAGTTAAATTCAAGTCTAGAAGATTTTATAATTTAATTGAGAGGATTCTGAGTTTCGAAAATGAGGAGTTCTATCTCTTTATTGGTTGGGGTTTCAAAGGTTAGGCTACCTTTTTTTTTTTTTTAAGATTTATTTATTTATTTTATAGAGAGAAAGAGAGCTTTCCTGCATGAAGGAGAGTTGGGGAAGGGCACAGGGAGAGAATCTTCAAGCAGACTCCCCACTGAGCCACTGAACCTGGAGCCTAGAGGCCAAGGTAGGAGCCCCATCTCAAGACCCTGAGATCATGACCTTGCTTAAATCAAGAGTCAGGTGCTTAACCTACTGAGTCACTCGGCGCCCCATGTGCGTATTTACCTTTTAATCTACCCAGAGCCTCCGAAATCAAGACTGCATGGGCCTCTGTCTCACCTTTTGAGAAGTCAGGGGTTTGGTTGCAGATTGGCTCAAAGCCTTTTCAAGCTGGGGTCTACCGGCCTGGGTAACCATCCTCTGATGCATACATTTTCTTGTTCCTTTAGTCTAGGGGATGCAAACAAATGAGAAGTGAGATTAAAGAGGTAACAGGCTCAAAGAAAACAAAACAATCCACCATAGAGAGAGATTTAAATAGTGCTAGAGTAAGCGCATGTGTCTCAGGGAGGTTGTCAGTAAGGCCAGCTGCTTGGTGCCTTAACAAGAGGCAAGAAGCCAATTCTAGGCTGTAAGCGTATTCCTGTCCTCCGTGTCAGCAGATAACACAGCTAGTGTTATTGTTCTGTTCTGGCAGCTCTCCGCTGAAACATTGTGGGATCCTCCACTCGGCCCAAAGGCTGAACATACAGCAACAGATTTCTCTTAGGGGAAGAGAAAGGGAGAATGTTTCATCCGTAATAGTCAAGACTATAGCACATTTGGATACACCACCGGTAGATTATGGAGTTGATAAAATGTGTCTTAGCCTCTGTTTCCTGTTCCCTACTTGCACACACCCCCATAGCTGAATGCTGAAGAGTATATTCTCAAAAGGACAATTATAAATTTGGAATAATGTGTTCACTTTGCACATCCTTACCTCCTAACACATCCTTAAGTTTCCTCTCCCCTGGAGCAGAGATAGCTTTTATGCTGACTGTCTTTGTTATCAGGGAGGGAATGATCTCATAAATGTAGACTAAAATGCCATACAGTCATTGTGTCGTATGCCCCAAGGTCTCCTGCATCATCACTGTCATCCTAACACAGGTACTGTTTGTGGAGGGCCAGCCCTCAAGAACTCACAACAGTCACCATCCCTCTTCCAACTCTGCCTGATGGCTGTGTGACATGAGAGGAGGGGCTCAACGTCTCTGAGCCAGGGTCAAATGAAGATAACAGGAAGACCTGCCTCCCAGGTGTGTTGTGCAGATTCAATACCATGATGCATGTAAGATCCTGAGCATGTTGTCTGGCCCTAGGTATGTGCTTGCAAAATGCCAGCAGTCTCCATGACGGCTATGGAAATAACTGCGTTTGTCATTGGTAGACTGAAGAGGAGGCATAAAGAAGTTACAGAAGATGCCCAAAAACTGAAATTCAGTTCTACTTCCAAAATCTTCACTCTCCTCACTCTGCAGGTGTAGGTGAAGATCATTGCTTGTTATAAGCATATGTATTAATAATGTGAGGATTTCAAGATTTGCTGGTGGAGATGAGGTGGCAGAATGGGAACTGAAAATAGCACCACAGTGGTTAGAAAAGAAAATGCCACTGTCTTTCGTCCTACAAGGTTCCCTTCTCGGGACCCTTTCATTCACACCACATGGATTTATTGAGTGCCTCTGTGTGTCCAGCACAGTTCCAAGTACTTAAGCTACAAAGCTGAATTCGATACAGTCTCTGAACACAAACACATACAAGCACACACACACAAAATCGTCCCCATGGAAGGCAAAGATGAGAAAGTTATAGATTTGTGAGCGGACAGGTGCCTGCAGCTGTTTTCAGCTTTGGGTCCTACACAGTCCATGTATGTTTTGAACAGACCACTTAACCTCAGGGTGGCCTCTGCTTCCATATCTATAAAATGAACCTGTCTCCCTTTATAGAGTTACTGTGACTGATGGCAAAATAAAGATAAAATAGAGCTGCCAAATTGTCAGAGACCTACCAAGCAGTAATTTGCTATAGAAGAGATAGAGCAAGAAGGCAGCAAACAGTGATCTTGTTAACATAACGCCTTGCAAGAGAGAATTTGGATTGGGTCTGCATAATCTTCAAGCTGGAAGGGGAGACCCTTTGTGGTTACCCACTGTTGCCTCAAATCCTCCTCCAAGTTTTACATAACAGCAAATGTTCAATCTAGACATTTCTCTTGGTCTCTCCTGAAAATATTCTTGAACTATATTCTCATAAAATACGTGTAATAGCTAAAGATGTTCATACCAGCATGATGCCTCTGAATGGAAGCATGTAAAGTTCTTCCAAGGGAACCATCATTTTAAGATCTGAGCTTTAAAAGAAGTTTATGCTGATCTGAACAGAAAGTAGTGCTATTCGAGTATGAGGTGGTGTTATTGACTGTATTAGCAGGGGCTTAAGGTTTTTGATGTGAGCATGTGACAGTGGAAAGAGGGTACACATTTCTGTAGTAGGTGTGGGTGCATGGTCACCTTTTAGGTTTCCCTTCAAAACAGAATTATTTTTATTTTATTTGTTTGTCTGTTTGTTTTTAGAGGGGTGAGGAGAGGGGCAGCAGGAGAAGGAGAGAGAGATAATCATAACACAGACTCCACACCCAGCGCGGAGCCCAATGCAGGGCTTGATCCCACAACGCAAAGATCATAACCTGAGCCGAAATCCAAAGTGGGACACTTAACCAACTGAAGTCACCCAGATGCCCCTGGGTTTCCCTTCAAAACTGGGAAGTTTTTCTGGAGCACATGGTCAAAGTTAGGAGTGCACTGTTTGGTCACAGGGTTGTGTAAAGCCAACCCACACACATATGTACTTAGAAATTGTGATCTCAGCAATGTGGAATACAGACAGGGTGGGAAGTGAAGGGAAAAATACAATATAGCTGCCCAACTACCCAGCAATTGATTCCAGCAAATACACAAGTGGTATTTTAGAAATCACTATAAAACAAAACAAAACGAAAGAGGTCTACTCTTGCCTCTCCCTGCCGTCCTTTCCCTAGAAGTATGTTTTCCCATGTATTATTTGTTGTATTACACGTTGGCTTAGTCTTCGTTACGTTTGCTATATATTATGCAATATATCTCTTGACAAAGGAGTAATTTGTAGGCCAGTAATTGTCAACCTTTTTTTTTTTTTAAAGATTTTATTTATTTATTTGACAGACAGAGATCACAAGTAGGCAGAGAGGCAGACAGAGAGAGAGGGGGAAGCAGGCTCTCCACTGAGCAGAGAGCTGGATGCGGGGCTCGATCCCAGGACCCTGAGATCATGACCTGAGCTGAAGGCAGAGGCTTAACCCACTGAGCCACCCAGGCGCCCCAATTGTCAACCTTTTATCTCCTACGTAGGACACCCATTTTCCAAAGGACATCTTTGTCATTGTTCCAAAATATGCAACAGATCCAAGTGGTATCAAAACAGAACGGGGCGCCTGGGTGGCTCAGTGGGTTAAGCCTCTGCCTTCAGCTCTGGTCATGATCTCAGGGTCCTGGGATTAAGCCCCCCGTGGGGCTCTCCGCTCAGTGGGGTGCCTGCTTCCCCCCTCTTTCTCTGCCTGCCTCTCTGCCTATTTGTGATCTCTGTCTGTCAAATAAATAAATAAAATCTTAAAAAAAAAAAAAAAAAAAAAAAAAAAAACAGAACAAACTTAGGTCTTAAGTCAAAAATGTTTGTTTGGGCACCTGGGTGGCTCAGTGGGTTAAAGCCTCTGCCTTCAGCTCAGGTCATGATCCCAGGGTCCTGGGATCGAGCCCCGCATCGGGCTCTCTGCTCAGCAGTGAGCCTGCTTTCCCCCTCTCTCTGCCTGCCTCTCTGCCTACTTGTGATCTCTGTCTGTCAAATAAATAAAATCTTTAAAAAAAAAATGTTTGTTTAAAAAAAAAAGCAACTGGTCAGAAATTGCAATAGTATGTCACTGGTCTCTAGAATGCATTTGCATTTTTTTTCTGAATAGTTTCATACATGCATAAATGGAATTTATTAAACACCCTACAACGACTTACAGGGAGTAGAGCTTGAAAATCCCAGTTACAATGAAAAGGAGCGAGTGTTAGATTCAGGCAGAGTCAGGTCTGAAAGAGGAAAGTACCAGCTCCAGGATTCTGACCTAATCACTGTGCCTCTCCCAGATGTTCTCCGCATGTATACAGTAGAAATAAAAGTATCTACTCTGTAGGATTGATGTGAGGATTAGAGAATGTTCTGAAAGTGCTTGGAATACAGCAAATGTTCAATAAGTAATGGGCAATGTGATTATATTTATGCTTGGTTCGATCACCTCTTCTGTCCCTGTTCCCTCTCCTCCCTGCACCTATGCCCTGGGTCTGTGTGGACAAGGGGATGGAAACTGTCCCACATTACTCATTCATGCTGGTGATGTGACTGGTCCCTTTTCTGAAAGTCTGCTTCTTCCTTCAAGCAGGGGAAGAGAAGAAAGGAAAAAGATGCTGGAACCCTAAGCACACTTGTCCTTGGGGATGGACAATTAGTTGATTTAAAAGCATACTCTCCGGCCTTAGTAAGTAGCTGTGCCTTTCATCGGATGATGCATGGAGGAAAGCAAATGAACAGGCTGGCTCGTTCAAAAGATCTCACATCGCTTTGCAGTGATTCAGCACAGTCCCTCTGGTGTAGCAATTGTTTGTAGAAGGCATTTTTCACAGCTAAATCCAAACATGTCAGTCTCATAGGTTGAAATGAATCTTACCAGTGGCATCTGCAGATGGGGCACAGCAGGAAGACAGAAGGACAAAGACCGAATAACAAATGGAAGGATTTCATTCAAGGAACAAAATTGAATTATTAGAAGACTTGAGGAGTCAAAGCTGGGGATTTCTTGTATGCTCTGAACACTGCTTGGTATCCAGAGCACTTTCCCCCTGCTTTTTGGGTGATGTGCAAGAAACCCACTGGGCAGGGATCATTTGTCATTCATCTTGCTCTCTGACCAATAGCACAGGAGTTCCTGTTTTGAAGGGGCTCACTACATCTTTGTTGAATTTAATTGCAGAAGCAAGAGTGTATCCTCAAATTGGCCCAATAAAATAATATGTTAAGAAGCTGACAGGGTCATATTGGAATGAGCTGTTGGTTGGGAATATAAAACAGTTGATTTCAGTTTCTTTTTTTTCCTTTAAGATTTTATTTATTTATTTGAGAGAGAGCGAGTGAGCCAGAGCCCAAGAGCAGCGGGAGGGAGAAGCAGACTTCCCACTGAGCAGGGAGCCTGAATCGGGGTTCCGTCCCAGGACTCTGCGATCATGACCTGAGCAGAAGGCAGGCACTTAACCAACTGAGCCACCCAGGCACCCTGATTTCAGTTTCTTCACCAAAACATTGAGTTTTCCATGCTAGGAGGGATCTGTTCATTTGGTCAGGTCCCAGAGAAATAAACTGCCTGCAGAAAAACAGCCTTTCTGAACTCACCACTGCAAATGGGTCATGTGTGTACCCATTTGGAGTCAAACTAGACTGAACAAAAAAAAGAGCCATTAAAAGGAACACCCCAGTTGGGACGCCTGGGTGGCTCAGTTGGTTAAGCGGCTGCCTTCGTCTCAGGTCATGATCCCGGCGTCCTGGGATCGAGTCCCACATCAGGCTCCTTGCTCGGCAGGAAGCCTGCTTCTCCCTCTGCCTCTGCCTACCACTCTGTCTACCTGTGCTTGCTTTCTCCCTCTCTCTCTCTGACCAAAAAAAAAAAAAAAAAAAGAAAAGAAAAAAAGGAACACCCCAGCAAGAGCAAGACATGACAAAGTTTTCAGTTTCAAAATTTCATTGATGCCACTTTCTTAAAATATCTACGTCAGTGCCTGAGGCCAAACAAATTAATAAAATCAACAAATGAAACTGGTCCAGGCAGCCAGACATTTTCACATACATTATCTTTTCCGGTTCCTACAGCAATTTTCAACTGTTGGCATTGTGGGGAGAATAAAAGAGCCTCCAACAGGTTGGGTTATTGGCAATAGGTCACACTAAGCCTGTCTGACCCCAAAGCCCCCTTTTAAGTACACCAAACTTACTCAGCCATATAGTTCTTTTTATTAAACACCCTCAGTCTATGCCCAATATCTGCATTTGACATCACATGGCACAACAAGGAATTCCTAGTGCAGATTCCCACTATATTCTAACTCTGATTCTGTGCCTGGCACAGAGTAAGCACTCGGTAAGTATTTGTGCAAGGACTATTAAAATTAAGAAGTGAATGAATGAATGAATTAATAAATAATGAATGGATGAATAAGCTATCATCTGGGACAAGGGTATCCAGAAATCTTGGCTAGATACAACAAGAGTCTAATCTGACGTGGCATCTCCAATTTTCTTTACTCCTGAGATGTTGGTTTCAAATGGAATAATGATTTCAGAGATGAAAAATTAAAAGTTTGCGTCTCAGCATAGAGAATTAGCCTTTCATGAATCCAAAAGGATGAGTAATACAAATTTATATGTTTATCTTCCAGAATTTAGAAGCTTTTAGAAATAAGAAACTGCTTTTGGGATAAGACTCTCCCTCAGAACAATTAAAAAAAAAATTAAGTGCCTCGATGCTGGAAAAAAAAATACAATTTACTTCAAAAAAAAAAAAAAAAACAAACAAACTTGAAAAGATACCAGTGAATTCTAATCCAGCTACTTTACGTGTCAGTCACTTTGCATCCTCCCAAAAAGGTATGTGGCATGGGGTGTGTGGTTAGGAGGCCTGGTAATGGTTGACCCACAGAGACACACACTGGGCACAAGATTTTAGGGGCTACATCACACAATTCAAATGTGAGTTGGGAAACATCACGCTTTGCTGTGCAATGCAGATTTGCACTGCTTCTGCCAGAGAAATTATATGTTACCTTTATAGACCATGATCTGAACCTCAAGCACATCTCCCAATTACCCTAGGGTCTCTTGAAATGACAGGCTGGTTTGCAGTGTGTGTTTCCAATGGCTGCTAGAGGATATCAGGCAATTTTTTGAAATGGAGCCAGTGTCATATATCTTCCTGAGATAGCTGGTTGCCATTCATCAGGAAAAAGAAGACTGATGAACAAACGGGATAACACAAAAAAAGATTTATGTATCTGATAGAAACTGGATTCAACCTGGTGTCTCTCAACCAGTCCTTTGGATTTTTCACATATTTAAATGAGATTTTAAAAGCAGTTATGTTGTTGAAGTGCAATAATACTGGACGCAGAGGCTGAGATTACCCCCAAATGGGATATTAGATAAAATAATAAATTCAGGTGAAAAAATTAGATGCATGGGTTAGGGATGAAGAAGTGATGGATTTCTTATCTGCACCAAAGAGAGTAGGCAAATGCACTCCTTACATTGCCATTTTGCCCACGGATATTTATGCCTATAAGTGTAAAGAAAGAAAGAAATTGCCAATGAAAGTAACCAATAGAGGCCAGGCTGAGAACATCAGCGCCTCACAATAATAACTCCCTCCTCCCAAAAATTTCACCTGCAGAGCCACTGCCTAATCAGAGCCAAAGCAGAGTCCTTCCCCAGACACCCAATTAGTCACAACAGCTGAGGTTGAGGGAGCCCAACAAAAGCAGCTTTCAACTCCTTTAAAATCCCTCTCCTGACTCATGTCTTTGATCTTCTTCACTTACTCATATATTTACATATCTGTGTGTACAAAGAGCTATATGAGACCCTGTAGGAGAGGCAAAGATGAATCAGACATGAGTCTCACCCTCAACAAGCTGATAATCCGGTGGGGCCATTGAAAGGAAAGCGCCATACGTCCAACGTGGAGGTCGGTTATGGCAGCCTGGACCAAGCAGCGATTGCTGTGGAAAGAACTGGAAGGAGCTCCACGAGAGAGGAACGGTGCAAACAAGAACAGAGCCATTTTGTGAAACTACAGAACATCATGCCTAGCGCAAAGTGCCCATTCATAAAATATAGATGGACTAAAGGAAGTGCCACCTTGCATCACTACACATTTACGGGGCACTCATTTAGAATGCATTTAGAACTGCCCCAAACCGGACTGATTCATTAAGAGTCCTGATGGTCTCAGAAATATTTTATATGTGGATATAAATGTAAGCCCATTACAGCACTAGTCCCTACAGCTGATTTATATTTGGTTCTCAGCCAACAAAGACGAAGAGCCATTTGAGGGGCCCGTCCCCATTATTTATTTACTCCACGAGCTCCCTCTTTCTGCCATGACTTTTGGGCCATTGGTCCGTGGTTCCAGATGACTGACAAAAGGCATATAAACGATGGTGCTGCGGATTCTGTAAGAGACCAAGGAGGCACCAGGATGGCAGCAAGCAGACCTCACTGCAACAGCTCCAAATGCCTCCAAGGACATAGTCTATGAAACCCAGAGCAACAGACAGATGTTGCTTGGCAGAAATCCTTTGACATTCTGCACGGCAGCATGAGCCTCACCGCTGCCTGGAAACATGGGCCAACAACGGTACTGAGGATAAAAAGAAGAAACATTAGGCCAGAGGCGTATCACAACTTCAGGAGACTAGGCAAGAAAGAAGGGCCATTGGTGAAGTGTGACAGCAGCTGCACCGCCCTGAGGTATCATGCTGCAGGAATCCGGGAGACCACCAGCTGAACTAACGTGACCATTTCCAGGAGCAGGCTCCTACCATCAAGGGATGGGGTCTAGTTAAGACTGGGGGATGGAAATGGAGGAGGATCCAGAGCACTGTTTTATTTCAGATACCCCACAAGCCTGGTAATTAAGGATATCCTGAGGGCTTGGGAAAGTAGACCGTCTGTAAGCAATAGCAGTTCTTTAAGGCAATTGTGTAACACACAGGAGATCTAATAAAAGAATAAGAGTTAACTGTTTGTTGTTCAGCACAAAAGGACAACCTCAGAGTAATTTGGGTTACTTTTCTTAATGCAAAAAAAAGGTTTGCCTGATTTGTTGACCTAATATTCACAACTTTGGGATGGAAAGGGAAAGAAATTTACAAAGAAATACGGCAATAAACTTTAAGGGCTAAAAACAGTTATTTCATACGCAGGGAGGCATTAGTGGTTCCAAATGTGGGCTTTGGGATCGGGCTGTTCTGGGGCCAAATTCCAGCTCCATCATTTGCCATTTGGGAAAATTATATCACATCTCTAGTCACAGTTTTCTCATCTGTAAAATGGGTACTAATCGTCATTCCTTATTAGAGATTTTGTGAGGATTAAATAGGAGAATGCATATGGAGTGCCAAGTTCATCACCAAACCCACAGTGGGTGCTCAAGAAATGTAGCTTTTCTTCATGCTCTTTCCCCCTAAATTGTTTTAGATTATACACTGCCTAGATCAGAGGATAGAGGTTCATCATTAAGTTTACCCAGTTCTCTCTCTGGATACCCCTCGGAGTTGAAGGGAAGGAAGCAGAGCAGTCTCACGGATGGCTTCAGCGTACACAGCCTCTTACCTAGAGCTATTTGGGGCAGATCAGAGGGCACCATATGGCAGTGCTGTCATGCTTCTTGTCAGAAGAGCACAGTCACTCTCTACCTGACAAATTGTAGTGTCTCCAACCCAGGTCCCATGAAACACCAGCTCTTGCTCCTCATTTGTTAGATGTCACCTGTACCAGCATGGTTTCTTATACACAAGGATCTTTAGACAAAAATCTGTACATTTTTAAAGTTCTCTTCATCCCAGATGCTTTGCCCCATTGGCAAAATTCAGTTTCCATGGACTATCAACACAGTGCAAATGACTCCAGAATCTAAATGTTTAGCTTTGGCCTCTTTTCAATTTCTACATACCTACTGGGCTTTTTTGCACAGACCCAACACATCTCACACTCAAGGCCAAAGCCAAGCATCTGTTTGCCACTCCCATCCATTATATTCCACCAGGTTCTCCTTGAGTTAATGGCATCACTGGTCTTCCTCTACTTTCCAGGTGAAAACCCATTACCTCTCCTCCCCTTTCCATTGGCTCCTGATATCCAATAATCAAACTGAGCGACTCTATCTCTTCTATAATTCTTTCAGGTGTCTCTTCTCTTCCACTTCCTCTTGTCCTGCCTTTCTTCTTTACCTTTTACCCAGATTCATATATTTAACAAATGATCACCAAGCATTCACCATGAACCAGGTGCAGGAAACCCTGTGTTGGGGACCCAGAGATAAATAAGGTAGACCAGATCCTTGACCTCACAGAGCTTCCATCTTGAACAAGTAAGCAAATAAATGAGAAAGATAATCTCAAACAGTGATATGGGTTATAAATAAAATAGAACCAGGTGATTTGAAAAGAATCTCTTGGGGTGGGAGTGGGGAGACAAAGAGAAGAGGATGAAGTACCATAGGCTGGGACTCATTGAGGAAGTGATCTTTGAGCTGAAGCAAGAAGACAACTTGTTTATGTAAAGTTCTGGGAACAGCATGCTCTAGACAGGAGGAATGGTATGAACAAAGGCTCACATGTCTGAAGTCAGACTAAACTTACGGCTTGTTCAGGAAACCAACAAAGCCAGCAAGTTAGAGCCAGTGAGCGGAAATGAGAGTATAGGTCTGAGAAGCAGAGAGGAGGCAGCTGTGCTGGGCCGCACACACACGGTAGGAGCATAAACTTCATTCCAAGTATGATGGCAAGTCACTTGTTTTTAATAAATCAGATTCACGTTTCATTTCATATTATTATTAAAAGTGTGCAGTTTCTTTTTAAAAACATTCAGGTGATTAACATATAATGTGTTACTAGTTTCAGAGGTAGAATTCAGTGACTCATCAGTCTTATATAACAGCCGTTGCTCATTACATCACATGCCTTCCTTAATACCTGTCACCCCGTTACCCCATCCCCCCAACCCACCTCCCCTTGGGCAACCCTCAGTTTTTTTCCTATGGTTAAGAGTCTTTTATGCTTTGTCTCCCTCTCTGATCATGTCTTGTAATAAGTCACCTGTTTTTTGAAGTTGTCTTTGGCTTGCTGTGGGGATAACAGAATATAGGGGAGCAAGACTGGTTGTCTGGCAATGAGTTAGGAAGACAGTTACAGGGATTCAAGTGACAGATGCTGGTGGCTGGACTAGGCTTGAGAGAGGATAAATGAGAAGAAACTGGTAAGGATTTTGGTTACATGGTGCAAGTACTGGTTGCTGTGTTACGTGTGGATCTGCTCGTGTTCTCCTTCTATCCAAGCTTTTTCAACTCGGTTCATTCAACACAAAGCTGACAGTGCCAGCCTTCCAAAGATGACATAGTTTGCCCACAGAGCTTAATTGGCTCCCCTGTTGTTTTTAGAATAAAGTCCAAAGTTCTGCATGTAGATTCACAGCCCTATGTTATCCAGTCTCAACTGCTTTAGAGATATGTAAATGGACTTGCAAGGAAAGGGGACTAGAGTCAAAAAGCAGTTCAAAAGTTCTGAGGTAAGTCATTTCACAGTGGTTTGTGGAGGAAGTGGTGTTGGTCTTTGGTATGTAAAGAACACCTGCCATGGCTCTATAAGTGCTCTTAGTCTGAGAGGTTCTGTCTGAAATGAAAGAGTCCCCATGCATCGACCAGTGGTGACATTTAACCTCCAAGGGAAGAAATAGGGAAGTTTTAGGAACTAGAAAAGATTAAGGAAAGTCTTAGAGTACAAATAAATAAAGGAATTGTGTTAGGATTTTGTTAATTTTGTTATGGTTTTGTACTTCATTCGTTCTCCTGAAATAATTTTGTTATGATTTTTTACTTCATTCGTTCCCTTGAAATATAATATCCGTGTGTGTGTGTGTATGTGTGTGTGCGCGTGTGTATGTGTGTGTGTATCTGAATTAATACCTCCTAACAAAATTTAGTGGTAAAGAGAATGATCAGAAGAGAAACCTTGAAAGAATAAAATCATGGCTCACTGACCCTATGAGTTCCTTTCCTTTCTGCCCTAAGCAAGCATTTCTTGGAAACTGATAATTCACATCAGGATCCTGAAACCAGCCGGTACTAACAATCCAGAGGAACAGAAGGGGGCAGTGTTATCACTGAGTGATAACTTGCATGGGCTTAAGGCATTGAGAAACTGCACCTTACCCTGAGTAAGTAACCCTGGTGACTTACCTACCATCTCAAAGGGAATCTCAGTGTCAGTTGCTTGTTTCTTTCACTTGATAAGTCTCCCACCTGAAAACAAAGTTAAGGATGAGTTTCCCCAGAGAGTGACCACTTCTCCCCCAGGTCTCAAGAAATAGAAGCCCAGGTCTATGCGCACATTAGTTATTGTTTTGCCTTTTACAGAACAGATGGTGAAAAAATTCATCTGTGCTGACCGTATGAGAAAAACAAGTTATATTCAAAATGTTATCAGGGTGGTTCAGTCAGTTAAGTGTCTGCTTCAGGCTCAGGTCATGATCCCGAGGTCCTGGGATGGAGCCTGGCATCAGGTTCCCTGTTCAGGGGGGAGTCTGCTGTTTCCTCTCCCTCTGCCCACCCCAACTTGTGCTTCTTCCTTTCTCTGTCTCAAGTAAATAAATAAAACCTTTGAAAATAAATAAAATGTTACCATCAGACAGGCCCTAAGGATTTTTTTTTTCGTACTGCTAGGAAAATGGATATATTCAGCTGTAAACCGAGAGTCCCACTCAAAAACATTCACTGAGTATCTGGTTCACACAGAAAATAGAGAAAAACATTCCCTGCCCTCAAGACAATTTAGCAGACAAGTCTGGAGATAGCTCAGTGTGGGGGAAAAGCTAGCAAGCACCCCCAAAAGACAGGTAAAAATTCTTGAAGGAATCTGAGGAAGAACTCAGCTGACTGCCTCCAGAGTTTAAAGCGGAGGAATGGGAGAGAAATTGGAGGAAATATCCTGGCGAGACAGCATTATAATTGCACCTTGAAGGACTGTAGAATCTAGAAAAAAAGGTACCATACAGAAGGGGAAAAAAAACAGTTGAAGGAGTGTGTGTGCTTGCGTGTGTGTGTGTGTGTGTGTGTGTGTGTGTGCGTGCGTGCGCGTGCGCGCGCAGGAGCCTAAGCGTGGGCGCAAGCAGGAGTATGGAAGCTGGGAAAGAACAGGGCATGATCCGGTTTGGCTACAACAGAAGGTACCTGTGGAGGAGGAGTGGGAGGACTGCTGAGGAGTTTGCACTTGAATCTCTCCACTGGGAGTAGTGACTGAGTTTCTAAGAAGGCCTGACAGGAACAAGTGAGGGAGGTGAGGGAGGACTCATCCATCCCTGTCCTGCCTCCTCCCTTGTCCCCTCTCAGAGGGGGCCCCTCCTGCTCAGCTCAGCGATTTCCCCCACAGCCCCTGCTGAAGGGTGTGGCTTTGACATCAAAGTTCTAAACCTTTCAGTTTTTGTAACAAGCAGCAAATATTTTTCCTTCCCCACCCCAGTCATGGAGGAAAGAGAAATCAAGGTAAAAGCTGCTCTATGACCATTTGGCAAAGTGAAGAAATGCGCCCATTTAGGGCATGACATTGAGTGACGGTCAGCAAGACTCACCTAAAGAAGAGCGAAGATGCTTTAAGTGTGTTGTTGTGTCCATGTGTCCAATCATTCATTCATTCATTCATTCAACAAATATTTGTCGAGCATATTCTATGTGCCAGGCAGACATTGCTCTAGGCATTAGTGAACCCCAAGTGACCAAAGCTCCTTCGTGGAGTTTACATTCGAGACTATAATCAAATAAACATAGCAGGTGTCAGATGACGATGAGCACAAGATGACAAAGGAGGGCAAGGAGGATATCAATTACTATGTTGCAGGGGAGGGGCGTCAGTAAGCAAAGAGGGTAGGGATGACAAGGAGAGCCCTGGGAGAAATGTGCGCTCTTTGGTAGTTTAAGCCTAAAAGGCTTCTTCCTGGCAGGTGAACTAGAGTAAGTACTGATATTCAGCCATCAATACTAACGGTAATAGATATTATAGTAATGCCTATTATTATATGTATAGAGACTCACTGTGCTAAGCCTGATTTCACTTATTCTTCACAATTAACCAATAAATATCATTAGTGTGACACTTTAGGTGCAAAGGAAATTGAGGGAAAGAAAGGAAGGGGAGAAAGGCAGAAGGAGGGAAAGAGGAAGAGGAAATGGGAAGGAGGAAGGGAGGAGGGGAGGGGAGGAAGGGAAGGGAAAGAAAAAAAGAGAAAGAAAGAAACCAAAGCTCAACTAAATTACATAACCTGCCCCAGTCATCCTATTCATACGCACAGAGCATGGATTTGATTGCAGACAGTCTGACTCCAGAGCCTGCATTCTTCACCCAAACACCGGATTGGGGTACAGAGATAAATAAGTCATGGAATTGCTCATAGTCTGGTAAGAGAGACAGACTCATAAACAAATAATCCTAGCACAGCGATAGGAGCTATAATTGAGGTATAATGGAGTTAAGGAGACACAGAGGAAAGAGTGATTAAGTGCCTGACCATGGGTGGGGTGAGGGGGGTCATCAAACTGCAGACATTTGTGTCTATGTAATTCATGACTCTCTCTGGGCCCACTTAGCCACAACGAATCTGCAGTTCCTTCCCAAGCCTCTTTCTGGTGGATTTCCCCCATCTGCCTTCACGGGCTGTGGTTTGTCAGCCTCATCCTGCACAAAGGAAGTAGTTCTGACATAGGGGCCACACGAAGTCTTTAGAACCGTTCTGGAGAAGGAAGAAAAATAGCCAGGTAGCAATTTACCGTAACTACCCTCAGAGGCGGGTGAGGAACGTGACAACCAGGTGAAGTAAGGTGAGCTCCCCACGCCATCTTATAATGGAGGAGGAATGGGGAAAGGATGCTGGCTCTCCACCCAAAAGCCCCCAAGGTCGTGTGCACTATACAGGCAGCTGAGAGCACAGAGGCTCAGGCAGGAAACCTGCATCCCCTTACTAGCATGATTTCCCTCAAACACCCCATTCTTAACCTTGTCTGCTGATGAACTTCACAAAATTCATGAACCCCCCTGAAACTGTATGTAAAATTCTATGTACCTGTTGGGAATTTTCTAGAGATTACTGACCTCATACACATTTTGAAATAGTATGTGGTCCCCCAAGGAGGTGTAGACCTATGTATTAAATACATTCAGAGTTGTTACTCCAATAGATTGAAGTATAATATAGTCTTATTTACAGGCATCATTCAGAAGGCCTGAAAAGTCTACATGAATGCATTGATACCATTGTTATAAATAATATTCATCAAAATTCTTGCAAATTAGTGTTGCCACTAGGTCCCCACTTCATGACTTCAGGGCTCGTCCTTGATTATACTGTGTACAGTGGACCTTTTCCTTTCGGCACTTCTGTGTAAGAGGATTAGCTTTTGAAGGCTACAGTGTAGTATTGGTTCTCAACTTTGGTGTGTACCGGGGTGTGGGAGGGGTGCAGTGTTAGATTGGGAAAGACAGTATCACATCACCCTTCTCGTGTTTTCAAGTCACACACACCCTCCCACCCATTCCTTCTCTACCCCGTACCCCTATTCCAGTCCTTTACTGATGCTGCACAATGACAAACGTGCCACAGGCCGAAATGTCCTCTTTAAGAACCATCACTTTCGGTTCCCTGTCCTCAGAGGTCAAGAAAAAAAATATGGGATGAGAAAACTTACCTCCCCATGTATAACTCTAAAGTGCACTGGAAAAACGGACTACTAAACCTAACTTTATATTCTCATGGACCTGCTATTGGAAGGCACTGGGAAAAAGAAAATCTAAGATGAGAACTTGGCATTGGTGATTCCCTCCTGCTAGATTACTGTGAGTCTGAGAGTGACATAAGGCAAATATTACTAGCTTTTCAGAAGTACTAAAGGAGAATTTGAAGACAAGGATCTATCTCATTGACAGAAAAAGCCAGATGAAATCTTAAAATGTGGATGTTCATTTTCAACCGAAACGTTTGCCTAACTGCCTCTATATAAAAGCAGCCTTGCTGTTGTGATAAAGAGTGGGAAACCTAGGACTACAAATGATGAGAGCCTCTTGTCTCCCCTAATGAGAAACAAGTGCAGATATGTAATGCATGTGTGAGCCTAGCATGTATGTATAAGCTGGACTCAGAGGAAAGTGTGCTATGCGCAAAACCAATCACATCCACTTCCGGTGGGGCGGAAGGGGTGGTTAGGGAAGCAATGACCTGTGCAAATATCCGTTCCTGAAATCACAGCCTGAGGTAGAATCGCTGCTGACAAAAATATTACAAACAGGCTACTGGTTGGCTCTCCGCCCCTCACATGTGGAAGAGGCATGTGGAACCCGTAGGATCGTTTTTCAAGATAAACCTAAAACTTCTACAGAAGATTTAATTAACAACCTGACTTGTGTTATATGAAGCATTCCAGAGATCAGCTGCCAAAGAAGGAATTCAATAAACAAGTAAGCAATTACAAAGCCCTATCTCCTGTTCGCCTTCAGTCATTAATGATTCAGTAAGGACATCACATTCCACATCTTGCCCCATTTTTTATTAATAAAATTTAAATCTGAAGGAAAAGTGGGAACCTGAGCGATATTTTATTATAGCAATCAAAATAAGCAACACTTCTCTCTCCCTCTAAATTTTATATGAAGAAAACATTGACATCACAACTGTGTCAGAGACTTTAGAGTAAGACCCTACTATTTCTCAATCTCTTCTTGTTTAAAAAACAAAAGTTTAAGAATGAGATGAAAATGAAGATGGAAATATCACTTGAAGTGCTTTCAATATGCATAGTAACTATTATTACAATAATGAGCCAGAACAATGCATTATGTCATTGAGAGGTAGAAAATCATCATGAGTATTTTGCAATATCCATAGCTAACAGGCTGGAAAGAAAGTTAGTCTAAAAAATAAAATGGCATTCATCAGATCTCTTAAATAAATATAGGACGATTTGTGTTTTAGGAACCATTCATGTATGTTTCTGTGCATCTGGAATTTAGGAACTGAAAAGTCCTGAGATATCTTTTCACCATCAGATGGGTGATTATTGGACTCAGGTTTGTCTCCCCCAGGGGCACTGAATGCTCTCCAAGACAAGAATCATATCCATTTTTGTTCATCACCGGAACCCATCACTGGCATCAGGCACAGTGTCTGGCACTGTGTTCAACAAACAGTCACGGGATGAGTGCTATATTGACATATCCCCTTTCTGGTTCTTTCATTTTTCAGCTGAGGAAGTTGAGGAAGTTGACGAAGTTGAGGCCAAGAACAGCTAAAATCCTCATATTACACATCTAGTGGTAAAACTGGCTCTAGAATGACCCTCTGCCTCCTTCCAATTCATTAAGGAGAACTGTTTTGTGCAATTTTTTATCACTCCTTTACAGTACGACTGTTCTAAAGGAAAACAGAATCTTTTATCTTAGTCCTTGTTGGAAAGATAGTAGGATTTTTAACATATCTTTGGAATCTTGCCTTTGACACTTTGTTCTTGGGGAGTGCCCTGAGGAGAAAAATGTGGGCACTAGGAAGAAAACTTAGTCCTTGTCTCAGCAAACTGTTAAAAAAACTCCTTTTGCTTTCTTCTAATAGGCGAAAAGTTTTGAGAGAGACTCTGCAGCTATGTTTTTTGGGTTTGCTTTGTTTTGTTTTTTTAAAAAGATTTATTTATTGTTTGAGAGAGGGAGCATGCACCAGTGGGAAGAGGGGCAGAGGAAGAGGGAGAATCTCCAGCTGACACCCCCCCCTGAGCTCGGAGCCCTCGGTTGGGCTTGATCTCATGACCTTGAGATCATGATACAACCAAAAGTCAGACACTCAACCAATGGAGCCATCCAGGTGCCCTAGCAGCTATGTTTATTTTAAAAACTGCAAAACTAAGTGCTACTCAAGTTCTTCTGAATAAAATGGTCACCGCTTATGATGATGACTAGTTGTGAATAATAGTTTGGATAATATTTTTAAAAATTTTCAATCACATCCCCTTAGATTCTGAACAGGTATAATTAGTCAAAAAATTTCTTTTAAATAGGCTTGATGCTCAATGTGGAGCCCAACATAGGGCTTGAACTCACAACCTTGCACTTAAGACCCTGAGATCAAGACCTGAACTGAGATCACGAGTTGAACACTTAACTGACTGAGCCACCCAGGCACCCCCAATTTTCTTATAATCAGTGTCTAGCACAAACTTGGTACAATAGGCTACATATTTATCCGTGTATACATGTATTATATATTTATAAACTTTAGATGCTAGTATTTGCCCTAATTGTTAGG
This sequence comes from Lutra lutra, assembly GCF_902655055.1. Taxonomy (NCBI): domain Eukaryota; kingdom Metazoa; phylum Chordata; class Mammalia; order Carnivora; family Mustelidae; genus Lutra; species Lutra lutra. Next base: position 82,479,412 of record NC_062282.1, on the reverse strand, counting down.
TGTAAGCTGTGTTGGCCAAAGGAGAGTCCCTGACGTCTTTCCTGCAGTAAGTACCAGGCACTGAAATTTGTGAGCTTCCATTTCTATACATGACAAGCAAGCTCCCTTATCATGCAATGGGAGAAGAACCCCGGAGCCAGTCTGCCTGGGTGAGAATGGTGGCTGCACCCCTTATAAAGTAGATCACTGAGGGCGAGTTACCATCTTCTCTTCCAGGTACACCCAGGCCCTTACACACCTCAGTTTTCCCATCAGTAAAATGGGTTAATAACATCATCTGCCTCACGGAGTTCTTGTGAGAATGAATCAAGCAACATATGTAAAATACTTAGGACCGTGTTTGGTGTATACTGCCTACTAAATGAATGCTTTTTATTACTCAATTATAAGCAAAATGTTTTTGAGAACAATAATTGTGCTTGTGTATTTGTTCCCAAAGGAAGAAAAACAGCCTCCTTGCCCCCTCAATGTAAATGAATGTCTAGTACTACTTTGTGGGAATAGCCCTCCCCCACTCCAAGTTTCTGGAAGGGCAGGTGGTGCTTATGCCACCTTTGTTCCAGTTGTGGGCATATGACTCACTTGGGCATTTCATATTCCCCACCACCATGATTCACCAGCAACGGGCATGGGGTGCAACCAGAGCCAGAGATGTGACTTGACAGCATTTGCTGAGATCACTGGGGTTATAATACTGTCAGAGGTACTGGATTCAAACATACCTGAAGCTAACTGTACCCTGAACTTGCCATCCATGGGGACAATGAATTCCTTTTTACAACATAAGCCACTTGAATTTGTTCTTTACTATCTGTGATCCAAGTCAGATAAACGTATACAGAAGAGCTGCCTAGGAAGATCTCACAAAAAATGTAGGTGATATAAAAAGAGTGATAGAAAAGAGATTTAGTGGGTGCCAGAGAGGAAAAATAATGTGGTTAAGCACACAGACTCTGAAGCCAACTGCCCAGGTACAAATCCTGGTACTAGAGCTCAGCAGCTGTATGACTTTGGACAAGTCACTTACTTATTTGTGCCTCCATACCATCCTCTGTAACCTGCAGGCAGTGAGAATATCCACCTTCCAGGGGTGTTTTGAGGATTAAGTAAGTTAGTATATGTAAGGTCCTTAGAACAATGCCTGCGATGTAACATGTGCAAATGGGACGCAAGCCCATTTTTTCACTATTATTCAGATCTTAAATAAGTGGTGGCATAGTGTACCAAAGAAAAGGTAGGGAAAATGGCTCTTATGTCATACCAGCTGAGATTTTTCTGTATACAAAGGAAGAAACTGCTGAATTAAAAATGCCTCTTTGTAGCACTTTCCTGAATAGATATTTCTTCAAAGAAGGCATACAGATGGCCAACAAGCATATGAAAAGATGCTCAACGTCACTAATCACTAGGGAAATGCAAACCAAACCCCCAAGATATCACCTCACACCTATAGGAATGGTTACCATCAAAAAACCCCAGAAAGTGACAAGTATTGGGTGGGATGTGGAGAACCTGAAATGCTTGTGCAGTTTTGGGGGGAATGTAATGTGCGTTCACTCTGGAAAACAGCACCATGGTCGTTTCTTAAAAATTCAAAAAGTTAAAAGTAAAAAAATTAAAATTACCATAGATCTAGCAGTTCCACTTTTCAGTATAATCCAAAGTTATTGAAATCAGAGTCTTGAACAGATACCTGTACATCCATGTTCATAGCAGCATCATTGACAGTAGCTGAAAGGTGGAAACACGCCAAATGTCCATCAGTGGATGAAAGGATAAACAAAATGTGGTATACACGTACAATGGAATGTTGTTCAGCCTTGACAGTAAAGGAAATTCTTATTTATGTATTTATTTGAGAGAGAGCGCACTGGGAGGGGAAGGGCAGAGGGAGAGGGAAGGAATCTCAGTGTGGAGCTTGACACGGGGCTCAATCTCAAAACCCGAAGATCATGACCCAAATTTGAAACCAAGTGTCGGACACTTAACTGACTGCACCACCCAGATGCCCCAACAGTAAAGGAAATCCTGACACGTGCTACAACACTGAGGGACATTGAGGACATTGTGTTACATGAAGTAGGATAATCAAAGATAGACAAATATTGCATGATTCCGAGTATATGAAGCATGTAGAGTTGTCAAGAGACTAGAAACGGAAAGCACAATTGAGGTGGCTAGGGCTGGAACAAGGCGTAATGGAGAGCTGAATGGATAAAGAGTTTCAGTTTTGCAAAGTGACAAAGGGCTGGAGATTGGTTGCGCAGCAATGTAAATACTGAACTGTAAACCTAAAAATCGGTTATGATGATACATTTGATGTCATGAGTATTTTTCTATAACTAAAAATAAAAAAATTTAAATAAAAAGAATTCTTTAAGTACCTCTGGTCGCCCTCTAGGTAGCATGGTATCTGATACAGCTGGAACTCACTGACATTGAATGAATAAATGAATACTACTGGAATAAACCTAATGACAAAACAAGAGAAGGGCGAGAGAGTTTAAAGAGCAGAAATATTTGTGGAGTAAAATGGAATCAAGTGTCAAGTGCTATGTGAAGATTTATTATGTGGATGAGAAGACAGACTACATAGTAAAAAAAGTATAAGGCATGGGGTCTGTAGATATTGCTTCCAGTCTTGACTCATTAACTCATTTGTTTTTCTCATTCATAAAATATTTACTGAGCACCTACAACTTGCCAGCCACAGGCACTGTTCATGTACATCAGTAAACAAGACTCTCCTGCCATGTGGGGCTTATTTCTAGTGGGAGAGGACAGCAATATTAAACTTCTGGTTCGAGTTGGATGTGTGACATCAGACAAGTCCCACAAGTTTTCTGGGTCCTAATTTCCTCATATGTACAATGAGATGCGTGTGTCAGGAGGAACAAAGTGACACTTTTCCTTCTCACATTCCAAAGGATTTGAAAATTACATGTAAATATGGAACAAGGACATAAGAAACCACTAGGGGGCAAAATGAGCACGGCGTAAACATTGTACTGATGTAAAATGTGAGAAGCAAAAACATGATTTCACTCATATGTGGAATTTAAGAAACAAAACAAATGAGCAAAGGGAAGAAGAGAGAGAGAGAGAGGCAAGCCAAGAAACAGATTCTTATGTATAGAGAACAAATTGATGGTTCCCGGTGCGGGGAGGGGGGGTGGTGGTGGTGATGGGGATTAAGGAAAGCACTTGTCCTTGTGAGCACCAGGTAATACATGGAAGTGTTGAATCACTATACTGTATACCTGAAACTAATATTACACTGTATATTAACTGAAATTAAAAGAAACCTGTAAAAGAAATTTTTTAAAAAGGAGTCATCCTTTTTGCATGAAAAAATAAGCAAATAATGAGTGTTGTATATTATTGTAGGTAGGGAAAGCTCTACAGAATAGTTATCCCAATAACTATTCAAATAACTGCCCTTTATTCTACGAATAAAGTACTTGATTTAGAGATCATGTTCGTCTGAGGAATAACAGCAGTTAAGAAACAGAATGCTTGATTATTAATTGAAAAGTGTCACTAAAATGCATATAATAAGACCATGTCTGCAAAACCACAAAATACCAACATTGCACTGGGTGTGGTGCAAAAACAATGAATACGGTTACGCTGAAAAGAAATAAAAAAAAAAAAGATTTTATTTATTTATTTGCAGAGAGAGAGATCACAAGTAGGCAGAGAGGCAGGCAGAGAGAGAGGAAGCAGGCTCCTCGCTGAGCAGAGAGCCCGATGTGGGGCTCGATCCCAGGACCCTGAGATCATGACCAGAGCCGAAGGCAGAGGCTTAACCCACTGAGCCACCCAGGTGCCCCTCAACCAACATTTTCAGTCCTTTTTTTTTTTTTTTAACATTTTCAGTCTTGATGCAGCACTTTACCCTTTATTAGATGTGAGGATCTGATACATATTTAGAATTCTTTCACTGCTTCATTGTTACCAAAGTGTATCAGTCTCTTTGACTACAAAAGCAAATGTATGATATTTTCCCCCTTGTATCCCACTGGGAAGTGGTAGTTTTAAAATGTAAAAAATGGGGGCGCCTGGGTGGCTCAGTGGGTTGGGCCACTGCCTTCGGCTCAGGTCATGATCTCAGGGTCCTGGGATCGAGTCCCGCATCGGGCTCTCAGCTCGGCAGGGAGCCTGCTTCCCTCTCTCTCTCTCTGCCTGCCTCTCCATCTACTTGTGATCTCTCTGTCAAATAAATAAAAAAAAAAAATGTAAAAAATGTTTTTGACAGTCTTCTTTCAAAAGCTGGAGCTTAATTCCCTATTCCTTGGATATAGGCCAACTTTAGTGATTTCTCGCCAATAGCATGTGTTAAAAGTGACACTGTGTGATTTCCAAGGATAGTGCAGAAGGAGGAATACAGCTCCTGGCTGACTCTGTCTTTCAGGATACTCTTCCTCAGAACACAACCACCGTAATCTAAAAAAGGCCATGTTATAGGGAGAAGCCGCATGTAGGTATAGCGACTGAGTGCTGCATCAAAGGTTCCAATCAGGAACTAGCATCAGAAGTCAGACCTGTAAAGGAACGAGCTCTCAGATGATTGCAAACCCTAGCCTTTAGGTTCCCCAGCTGAAGCCGTGTGGAACAGAGATGAACTCTCCTTGCTAAGCACTGCCCCAAATTACAGATTTGTGAGGAAAATTAATGTTATTATTGTTTTAGGCCATAAAGTTTTGAGGTGTTATTTTTACAAAGCAATAGAGAACCAGAACAGAAGCTAGTTGTCTTTGGGAATATGGCCCAATAATTTCATAAAAATAAACTGCCTGAGGATTACATCAGTGCTTCTGTGGGCTCCAACTGGAATGGACACACTCCCACCTGCCCTGAAAACAATAAAAATATGCTCAAGTTATGCTATCGCTCACTGCCAAATCTCATGTGCACTGACACTCGGGACTACGGAGTCTTGGAGACAGATCAAGCCTTGTCCTTCCGGGCATCATTATCACTGACATCCATTGGCAGGTTACTATAAATGTTCTCCCAAGCAGCCCATCTGCAAAGAGAGCCTTTTCTTGGTCTGGACTTTCTAGTTCACAAACGAGGAATGGCAAACTTGGCTGGATAGAAACTCAGTAATGACTTCATCAAGCAAGAAGCCCTGAGGAACAGGAGCATTTCTCCAGGCGGGTTACTGAAGATGGCTAGCTTGCAGCCAGTCTGCAAGGGAGATGGGAATACTGGGCTTCTTCGAGCTTAAAACACCAAAAGGCAGAAGCAGAGTCTGTGTGTCATTTATAGTGACTGGCACATGTTAGATTCTCAGTAAATACTTGTTAAATAAATAAATATCACAAACACAGCATTATTTAATGCCTTAGTGTTAGAATACTAAATGTCACATCCTAATAGAGCATCTGATGTAATGAGATGGTTACAATGACTCATTTATTCACCATCTCATCTTCATTCATCACCTACCATCTGAAAGTCATAGAAAGGAAACAATGATGAATCTGACACTAACCAGATCAGTAAAATTGATCAAATTCTTTGTTCTGAGCACCTATTCAGCCTATCATTGAAGGAGGGATTGGCAGAACATATGACGCTCAACACTGGACAGAGGAGATTGGCAGCAGCTTTTTCATCACATTTACCCACTGCCCTTATGGGGAAGGCACTGAAAGCCATGCAGAGCCATGAGGTGTTGGCACACAGGAATAGAGTGAACCAGCAGGGGCCATGGGGGACAACTGTAGCGTCAAGAGGGTGGGGGTGATTCCCAGCTTTCTACAGGGGTATATGATTGGCTTATAGGAAGCTCATAGGAAGGTAAAACCAATTAGGTTGGAGACCATGTTGGGTGGAGCTGGTGTGGCTGATGGGGGAGCTAGCAGGTGTGGAGCATTTCCTGCTGGGTAGGGGACACATCTGGCAAGAGAAAAGGAAGTCACTGCTAGGCTTTTGGGGCCCCATGAGGGTCAGAAAGGTCAAGACAGCACTTGAAATTTAGTTCTTATAATATATCTCTTGGCCTCTGATCTTCCCTTGTAAAATCAGGTGGTGGGAAACAAATGATCTCAAGGCTCCCATCAATTTTAATTCTCTTTAATTCTCATTATGTGAAGCCACTCAAATGAGAGGTCACTCTCAGAGGCATTTGCTGTCCTGATTTGTCTGTGAAGACCTATTTTTGTCGATGTTGGAGATATCTCTGCGAATTCAGGCTAATCTCCTAGGGCCCTCTGAAAATGTTAAGGTGAAGTTGAAGCATTTTATTTCCAGTGAGTGGGAAGGGGAGTACATTAGAACATTTAGCACAGAAGTCAATTTTAGCATTATCAAGAAGAGCTCTTAGAGAGTCCAGGAAAGAAATGATATTTATAGGCCCCAAATCAACTATTCTTTTAAGTAATATTAACTTTTTTAAAGTAAGATCTTGGCAAGAGTTAAGAAATGTTTGTATTTTCTTCCAGAGGTAAAAATTCATTATCTCAGCCAGTATAGGATTTGTGAGTCTTATTAGATGCTGCAAATTTAAGACTACAGGGGAAGAGTCAAAACCACCTTGCCTGCTTAATTTCAATCAGAAGGAAAAAATGTTTGTCTTTGACTTCCAAACCTAAATTTGCATTATTTAATAAAAACTGTAAGTTTGGGGCACCTGGGTGGCTCAGAGGGTTAAGCCTCTGCCTTCGGCTCAGGTCATGATCCTGGGATCGAGCCCCACATCGGGCTCTCTGCTCAGAGGAGAGCCTGCTTCCCCCTCTCTCTCTGCCTGCCTCTCTGCCTTCTTGTGATCTCTCTCTCTCTCTCTCTCTGTCAAATAAATAAAATCTTTAAAAAAAAAAAAGCCAAGTTTGATTTCACATGCCTCTGTTTCAACATAAAATTATCCTCATCTCAGGAAAAGAACTTAAGTTAATGTTATCAATAGTCTTAGTGACAAAAACTAAGTACATAAAGAGCATTATGGTTAAGAGAGAGTCATCTGCTCTCTCTAATAGTCATAAGAGTAACTGTTCTCTGCTCGGAAAACATGTGTTCTCCAAGATTTAAGAAAGAATTAAAGAAAGTAGAATAATAATGAAAAGAGTGTGCTGCCTATGGGTTTCAAGCTAGGATGCTCTCCTATTGGCCACCTGGCCCAGTGACCTATTTCTTATTCTGGCCAGACACCATTATAATCAAGACATTAATATGAAATCAAATAAAAATAAAAAATTAAAATCGTATAGTTTGGGCATGTGACCTCCAAAGAATGTTTCAAATTTACATTTAAATTTATCTGGCTTAAAGCTCCCAGACCAGCAATATCTTGTGTTGGAAATATTATCTTGTAACAAAATAAAGTTTAATATGACTGTCTTTACAACAGTAAAGAGTTAAACTGTAATGAAAAGCTGTGGTTGCTTGCAATGTCTAACTGGGCATCATGAAGAATTCTAACAGAAAAATATAAAAAATAATTGCCTAAGGAAAGTGTCATGTATTAAACTTAAAGAGTCATTTCTAGGCTGCTCTCTTACTGACGATAATAAAACCTGATCCCTCCATCATTTTAAGAAGCATTATATTAAATTTTTTATGGCAATTGGTTTAGTGGCTAGGACACTGCCATTTTCCTTCTTTGAAAATAAACATATTTTCCACAACATAAGTCATCTTATGCACTGTGTCCTGATAAACTCTGTGAATAGGAGAGAAAGGGAGATAAAGCAGAAAGATGAGCACATTTTCTTTAATGTTTGAAATAACGTGAAACACACCAAGAAAATCAAATATGGGTACCACTGTTCAAAATTTTCAAGTATGACTGCTCTAATGTATTAAACCAATAGTACCTGACATCAAAAGGTATGCGTGAGAGTAAAATGCACAACATGGACAAGCCCAATTGGGAAAATATAGGACAGAAGATGACAGAAGCATACTTCTAATATACTCCATAGAATCAAAAGGCAAATTATAAAACAATACAAAATCTGCAGGGAAGCATCAGAGTGAATGTATGTAATTGATTTGGGAAAGAGATAGTTTGTTCAAGCCCAATCACAGCCATTCTTCAAAGTCCATTTTGGTTGCTGACAAAATCCTACAGCTTCTATAGCTATGTAGATGTAGCAATGACCATAATAAGTTCAAATATTCACTGAGTACTTAGTATTTAGGCCTTGATTTGCAGGCATTATCTCAAACAATCCTTGTAGCAAGCTCATAAGATGAATACTGTTATCCTCTTGCTCTTTACCCAAGAGAAAAGTAAGGCACAGTGACTTTGCTAACTTCACGGCAAGTAAGTGGGAGAGGATGTAAATCTAGGCCCTCTGGCTCCAGACATGCTCCCTTAACCACTATACACTATTAATTCAATTACATGATGAATAGAAAGTAAACTTGAACATGAGGTAATTTGTCATGTGCCCAATGAGAAGATTACAAAAAATATTTTTTATCAATTTGAATATATACACATTTGAGAATATAGATACAACTATCAACTAACTGCAATCTTAGTGTGTGTGTGTCTCTCTCTATATATGCATATATATGTATGTACATATGAAATACTTTATATAGGGGTGCCTGGGTGGCTCAGTGGGTTGGGCCGCTGCCTTCGGCTCGGGTCAAGATCTCAGGGTCCTGGGATTGAGCCCCGCATCAGGCTCTCTGTTCAGCAGGGAGCCTGCTTCCTCCTCTCTCTCTGCCTGCCTCTCTGCCTGCTTGTGATCTCTCTGTCAAATAAATAAATAAAATCTTTAAAAAATAAATAAATAAAATACTTTATATATGTGAAATCACATGTTAGGTAAATTAGCATATTCATTAAATATTGCCCTTTTAAACAATTTTTTTATTATGTTAGTCACCATACAGTACATCATTAGTTTTTTATGTAGTGTTCCATGATTCATTGTTCACGAATAACACCCAGGGCTCCATGCAATCCGTCCCCTCCTGAATACCCATCACCAGATATTGCCCTTTTTAAGTTCCCGTTATGTGACACAACAATACAGACTAGTGGTTTAGCACAAGGACTCTGGAACCAGACTGGGTTCAAAGCTCAGCTTTAGCATTTCCTACCTTGTAATGTTTGACAAGTTATTTAACCTCTCTGTTCTCAGTTTCATCATATGTCAAGTATGTAGTACCTACCTTGTCAGGCTGTTAGGAAAAGTAACTGAGTAGAAATGTGTGAAGGACTCCGAGCAGTGCTGGGCACACAGTAACTACATGCTGGTGTTAGCTCTTACATTTTTTCCTAAATGCTTCACTCTCACCTTTGGCAGGAGGGGTTCTGCCATCACCAGCCTGGCCCTCTGATGCTGCGTTTTACAGTACCTCCCTTTCTAAGTTGTTCGGGATATACAACGTCAACTACTGCCACTGAAGTTCTTACTCCAAACCACAATATCCATTTGCCTAATATTAGAAATGCTTGATTTGCTATTTGAGAGGTTGTCAGATCTCTACAATAAAAATACAGCATGGCTTCAAAAAGTATCTTTAAAAACCCCGTTGTTGGTTTTGTTTTTGTTTTTGTTTTTGTTTTGTTTTCTTACAGCATGAGGCACTTGGATTATTCACGTCAAAATCCCAAGAATAAATGCTAAAATGGGGTTAAATGTCTTTGCCTTTTAAAAACCCAATTTGTCTGAAAGCATCCAGTGTTGTTCCAGGCAAATCTGACTTCCCAAGATAGTAATTTATTGTTCCAAGTAAAATAATTGAAATAACAGAAGCAGAATTTGAGGAGGAAACTCATTTCTAAGGGATAAAGGATAATTTGGAGGAAATATAATTGTCATATTTGGGAAATGGAGTTATATCATTAATATTCAGGGATAATGAAAATAGATCTTGGGCGTTTACATTGGTTTTCACCACAATCATTAGGTTTCATTATGCAACTTAACATGATAAGTACACAGCTGTCAAATCCCCACCTCATTTGGTGCTTGTGGATATAGCTGAGAGTAGGGGAAACTACCCATGCTCAAACCAGAATTTTCTGACAAAATTCCCCATGACATATTTAGTATAAAACAGAGGGGAAAGAAGCTAACTCTAAAATCTAAGCACAATTTCACTGAAATCCTAAAAAAAAAAAAAAGAAGTTTTCTGTGTTTATGAAGTATGTAAAAGTGTTACTGTGTATTCTAGCATGACTGTCAAACTAATTATATCACTCATAATTAGAATGTTATTGTTGTTGTTGTTATTATTATTATTATTATTATTATTATTTTGGTTACAAGTTTGGTAACTGACATATTAAGTCCCAGGGATGACTGAGCCACTGTTACAAACCCACTTCATGTTCTGTCAACTCTTGACTTGGTTAAGGCTTTCTCCTCCTGAATACAATTCAGTGACTTTAACAGAGTTCAGCACAGTTGCCAAGTACTGCAGTTTGCTTTAATATAACTCTCCGAAGACTGTCCTGAAGTGGGGGGATGCGACACCAAAAGAAAAAAAAAACACTTTTTCCTCCCAAAAGAGAGGTCTACCTGACTAGCCACAAAATTGACTGTTATTTTCCAAGGTCCTCTGCAGGATGGTTTGTACTTCAAAGTCAAACAATGTGGAAGATTTCATCATGTAACTTCACTTTTTTTGCTTGTCTTGTTGAGTAAGGGACAGGTGAGGCTAGGTAGGGAGAGACAGGTAGGGGGGCTATGTGACTAGGCTCATGCAGAGGGGTACATGACTCACAATATCCCAGATGTGGAGAAATGTTATAGACAAGATATTAACCGGAGGGAAGGGAACACTAAGCCCCCAGTGACAACCCATTTGGGACCCCTCCCCCTCTACAGAGCTTCTTTTTCTGCTCTTTCTGTTCTCACATTTGCTTAATAAACTTTCACTTCATTTCACTCTTTTGTGTCTGTGAGATTCATTCTTCAGGTCCATGAGACAAGAACCCTGCAACCCTGCAACATTATCAAGTGGGACAAGGGTTAGCGAAGAAGGAAATCCAGCAAATAGGGTCATTGTTTTCACAGATAGAAGCAGAATTTCAATAACATCTACATCTAACAATTCATTCCTAAGCAGGTAATATTTTATGCTCATAATCTTATATCTTGTTTAAATTTGAGAGTAGTGGGAATGCCTGGGTGGGTTTAAGCCTCTGCCTTTGGCTCAGGTCATGATCTCAGGGTCCTGGGATCAAGCAGCTCTCTGCTCAGTGGGGAGCCTACTTCCCCTCCTCTCTCTGCCTGCCTCTTTGCCTGCTTGTGATCTCTCTCCCTCTGTCAAATGAATAAATAAAATCTCTAAAAATAATTTTGAGGGGCGCCTGGGTGGCTCAGTGGGTTAAAACCTCTGCCTTCAGCTCAGGTGATGTTCCCAGAGTCCTGGGATTGAGCCCTGCATCAGGCTCCCTGCTCAGCAGGAAGCCTGCTTCCCCCTCTCTCTCTGCCTGCCTCTCTGCCTACTTGTGATCTCTGTCTGCCGAATAAATAAATAAAATCTTAAAAAAAAATTGAGAGTAGTATCTCTTTTGATGGGAAGAAATGGAAACTTGAGAAGAAACAAGAGACTCAAATTTTCTTTTTTCACCATAAGATCACTAAGTAGATGAATAGATTATTGCATATCAATAACTAGAATCTCAGCTTCATAGGTAATACGTCTTAGAGAGTATAACCATATAATTTATCAAACTAGGATATTTTTGATAGCAAAAAGGGGACAATATTAATAATTATGCTGGAGAATACAGACATAAAAAGGGACAATGTGGGCGCGCCTGGGTGGCTCATTGGTTTAAAGCCTCTGCCCTCTGCTCAGGTCGAGCCCCGCATCCGGCTCTCTGCTCAGCAGAGCTCTCTGCTCTCTGCCTGCCTCTCTGCCTACTTGTAATCTCTGTCTGTCAAAAAGGGACAATGTGGCTGGCTCCAGCAAATCTGAATACATGGTCATTCTCCCAAGAGTTGTTCAGATGGTACCTACATCAGTAAATTCTAAAATGATTTATAAAAGTTGGTAAATTGAATTATTTGATGAGCTATTTCAGAAATTTCCTGAGGAAATTAGCTGCCCAGTCATCTCAAGAGTATACTCATTGGTTCTTCAGTTTGTTATGTCCTTTTCCTATTACTGTTTTTGTTTGGAGGGGAGTGTGGAATTTTGTTAATTGGTTGGTTTTATTTGTTTCATTATAGTGTATAAGCTGAAAAAAACCTTTTTTTTTTAAAAGGATTTTCCTTCTTTTTTTTTTTAAGATTTTATTTATTATTTATTTGAGAGAGAGACAGTGAGAGAGAGCATGAGCTAGGAGAAGGTCAGAGAGAGAAGCAGACTCCCCGTGGAGCTGGGAGCCCGATGCGGGACTCGATCCCGGGACTCCAGGATCATGACCTGAGCCGAAGGCAGTCGTCCAACCAACTGAGCCACCCAGGCGTCCCTGAAAAAAACCTTTTAACCAGTGAAATTTTATCATTCCTTTGGAAACTGGTCCCAGAGCAATGGCCTGGTTTCTTTTGTAAAGACCACGGGACTTGGGGGCCAGCATATAATGCAAGGGCTCATGGTATAAACTTTAATACTATAAGCTCTGAAGACAGTTCTGCGCATTGGCTAATACCATGGCATTCAGTTAGGATTCCTGTACTTTCAGAAAGCGATTTAACACTCCGTGGTTTAACACAGAAGCCAGAACAATTAAAAGGAAAGAATCTACTGATGCCACTCTTCAGTTCATATCCTTCAGTGGTTCTGCTTTGTCTTTTAGAACCAAAACAAGAATCCCACAAGACACTCTGTTCCTGGTCCTTACCTGTAGCCCTAGCCTCAACTCCTATGTGGCTCTCCTCCATTGTCTCTCCAAACATCCTGGCTTCATTGAAACCAGTTATTTCCAAAGTCTGATTTTATCCAAGAGACATTTCTAGTTGTCACAAGGTGGCAGTGGGGATGCGGGGCTGTGCTACTGGCATCTGGTTGGTACAGGTCAGGGATTTGCTAAACATCTTACAGCTAATAAGGCAGCATCCTCTGTCTCCTGCCCCGCCAGAATCATTTAGATCAAAATGTTAATAGTGCAAAGGTTGAAGAACCCTTATCTACACCTTTTCTGACACCATGTTTTCCTTAATCCCAGGCCTTGCACACACTATTCCCACTGCCTGAAATATTCACGCTTTTCCCCTCCTCTCTTTCCCCTTTTCTTTAATAAATTCCTTTTCACCCTTTTCATGGAGTTCTAGAACCTAGGTGAGGTTCGGTGGGCTGAGGTCCGGAGCCGATGACCAAGAAAGAATTCTTGAGACATCTTTGGTGCAAAATGGTGGTTTATTAAAGCACGGGGACAGGGCCCGTGGGCAGAAAGAGCTGCTGCCCTGCTGCCCGGGGTTGTGAGGGATGGCAGGTTATGTACATGGCGGTTGGGGGAAGGGGAGGGGAAGGGAGGTTTCAATGGAAATTTCAAATGCTAAAGAGGGTCTACAAAGTGCTGGGATACGGAGGCCTTGCGGCTTGATCAATGTTGTCTTTAGGCCATCCATTAACATCAAGATAGTTGGGAGATTCTTGGTGGGATGTCACAATCCTGCTATCAATCTGTCTTTGTTAGTGAGATTTAGGTTTAGAAGAGATTTAACTATATTTACATTCCCTTCTACCTCAGCCTCCTTCAGTTTTATTTATGGTGGGGAGGGAGACATTAGGGCTTGAGGAACTGAATTATTTACCTCTGGAAATTGTGCTATTGATAAGATAACTTCTTTGTTCCTAGATCTCTAGGACATTTGTAAACCAAGGGAGACTGTCAGCAGGATTGTGATCTCTACAAGTTAACTATTTGTTTATCGTTTATGGAAGTCAGGGGTGCCTGAGGAATGTCACACACATTACCGAGGGGAGTGGGTGGAGAGGGGGTGCAAGGTGCCAGCTTTTGCTTTGTCTTCAGCCAGCCTCCTGCTCCCTCATCACTTTGATCATCATCTTTTCGCAGTGGCTTTCCGGATTTTCCACCCCGGATAAATATTACACTCTTTCAAAGAATTACATAGGACTTGAGAATATTAGTTACAGTTTTATGTATACTTTTGTGTTTGATAACCCCACCCCCAAAGAATCGCAGGTGAGCCGTACCATTTAGTTTGCATTCATCATAGGAGCCCCAACAGCTAGTACAGCGAGGTGAGTTGTCCTTTATCACTGCGTTCAATTATTAAATGAACATTTAACAGCCTCACTTAACAAAATGAGAGTAATAGAGTAATCATCTCATTAGGTTGTAAGGAGTAAATAATACACATAAACTTGTAACAATGTGTCTAGATCACACCGAATCCAGAGAGACCGACGCTCTGTAGTTTGTGTACACGAGACAGGCTCTATCCGCTCAGAGTCAGCGCTTGCACGAACTCTTCCACGCCACCCGTCTGCAAACGATTTTTCCCTCCTCTAAATAGTTAACAACAATTGCTGCGCCTGCGCTTTTCTGCCTCTATCGCGAACTAGGTTACTGGAAGTATTTTCCTTCTTCTCATTGGCCCGCCACTGGACTGAGTTCGTCGATACTGCGCATGCTCCACAGCAGGTTTCCTCTTCCCCGGCTCCTCCCCGGCTCCTCCCCGGCTCCGCCCCGTGGCCGCCCTGGAGGGGCACAAATCTGCCAACACGCCTGCGCGAACGGGTGCGCCCCGGAAGCAGTTCTTTGGCCCTCTGACACGTAGCAACGGAGTCCGTTCAGGGTCTTAAGCGTTATTAAGGGGTTTTGGGGGGTTGCTGGACCTGCTGACGCCGTTACCGCCGCTTCCCCGTTTGGTGAGTGTCTCGGGCTTGTGGCGCACTGTTCGGCTTCTCTTCAGTCTAGTGCAGCGCGGCTTGGTTCGGCGGTCCTTTCGCTCAGACCCTCACTCCCTTTCAAGCCCTTGCTTTGACGCGACCCCTGTACCTCAGGCGCGGCCTTCCAGGAGTCTGCCCTTTCCCGGAAGGCCCAGGCCTTATTTTGCAAGGAGACAGTCGCACTGCCAGCGGCAGTCTGCCCTGAGGTGAGGAATTGTCTTTGTTGTTGATATTTTAGACCTCCGTGGATCCAGTTCTCCCACGCCCCTTCCTCTAACCATGGCATATCAGCTCGGTGAAGTGGAGGTGTTTTCTCGGCTCGTGGAGATCCTGTGCAACTCCCACCTGGATCTGTCCTCCAAATGCCTTTCCCCCATTACAGAAGAAATAATTTAGTGCCTTTTGAGGCTTTTTGCTTTGTACCGAAACGAATTCAGTAGGACCTTAGGTGTGTAAACACTTTTTGCCATTTTTTTTCTTTTTCAGATTATTTGCAATGGCAGGGTTTGATAACTTAAATACGGATTTCTACCAGACAAGTTACAGCATCGATGACCAGTCACAGCCGTCCTATGACTATGGAGGAAGTGGAGGACCCTATAGCAAGTAACTTGTCAACTTTGACAATATGTAGCCCAGACTGAATGAAAGCCTGTATCCTTATTGTTTGGTTCTGCCTAAAACTGAATGTGTCACCATGTCCCTTGTCAGGAATGTGGTTTTTCATAATCTTCCCTCCTCTCAAAAGATCTGTGACAGTGGTTTGGGTTTGACAGGATTGCCCTATTTAGAGTTTGGTATCTTCAGGTGTGCCCTGAGTGCAAAAGTAGATTGTTAAAGTACTGTTTCCTAGTAATAGTGTTTCTGCATCATTTAAGATAGGGATATTAGCTTCAAGTATCTAGAAGATAACCTAAGCGATGTCATCTATAGAACCAGTTAAAAATTTGAAATCTTGTGATGGCTAGTTTAAGAGTCCATCCAAATTTCAGACCTTACCAATGTTAATTCAAAGGGCGTAGTGACACTGTTTAGCAGTGTTAGCTCCCTGTTATGAATCATCAGGTGATTTTTTTTTTAATAGCAAGTGATAATCATCTTTATTACTGCTCATATTGAAACCTTATGGGCAGTACACACAAGTTGCCAGTTGCTGACAGTCCCTGCCAGAGGGGAACTCAAAACCTTTCAGCCCTGAACTGTTAAGAACAAAACAAAACAAAACAGATTTTGTAATAGTCCCTGGTGGTAGTGGCAGAAATACATTAGCTGATGCTATCCACCAGTCTCCTCTAGGACATAATATTTTTAGTTTCTTAGGCCCTTAAAGATAATTTTATCAGTCATTTCCAATACCAGGATGGCTTAACCTTTTTTAGATGGTCCAGGACCCCTTCTGGAATCTTACAAAAATGAGGGACCTCCTTCTGAGATGTAAATGTGCACACTCAAATGCCCACATAAATATCCATATTACTGCACAGTTGATGTGCCTTCTGATGTTCGTCTGTGAACCCTGAATTAAAAACCTCATGAAAGTCTCCCAGGATGAGGGCATGGGAAGGTTTTGTTTTGAATCAATCTGAGAGAAACATGTAGTAGTAGAACATGTTTGAATAAATAAATCTGAATGAACTTGCCTAAGAATTTAAAAAGCAAAGCAAAAATCAAATTCAGTCTTCAGTATGGTCTGTCTTATATAAGTTGCATTTTTTAAACCTTTTGACCCCTTGAGTCTGCTTAATTTGATATATTCTAAGCCCTTTTCCCCCCTAAAACCTAACACATTGAACAGTGGGAGTGAGCATGTGAAAAATACTATAAATCGGTTTTTTCCTTCAATTAAATTTTCTTACATGCCGTCAGGGATTTATCTTCTTTGAACAGTTAATTGGGCAGAATTGGAGAAATCTTGTTGCGAAATCTCCATTCATTTATTTACTTAAGAATGTTTTTTGTTTGTTTTAATCTATGTATGAGAGGAAAATGAATGGAAGATTGGCCAGAGTGCAAAGGGCTTTGAAATACCTGTCTCTGTACGCAGTCCTGTTTTTAACTAAATGATATAAGACCCTGCAGAACTATTACATTTAGATCACAGCCTCCTAGGTTTATTTATCTCTGCTTTTCTTTCTGTCCTGTCTCTGTTTGCATCTCTTAAATGTGTGACTTATCTTTTCGTTCCAGATATCATCCTCTCATTTTAGTTTTCCATAGGAAGGTTGTTTAGATATTCTTTTGCTAAATATTCTCCCAATTCCATTGCAGCCAGATCATGTGCCAATAACCATTGCTTCAGTATGGTGACATTTTTTTGTAGTTGCTCATATACCCATTATTGCCAATTAACAAATAATGAATTTATAGATGAAGCCTAGGAAAACAGGAAGCTTAATGTGTTGGCAGTAATAATTGGGTTTCATTTGTAAGTATCATTTATATATTCTTATAACAACAACAGCAGCAACAAAAAGTAAAAGGCCCTTTGATCTTAATCTGTTGAGTTTTATGATTATCCTATTGGACAGGTCCCACACTCTATGCTAGATATGCCTATAAAATGCCAACTAATATTTTTAAAGTATTTAAAGCCAGTATTTTTTCATCTTTGACTTAACTGATAAGAACCTATATAGAATACAATGTTGACTTAGTCTCTAAAGATTGTGTCTACCACACTATATTCTAGTTTAAACCCAGCAGGAGCAAGCCACCAATTTTCCTGACCAGATCCTTCCAGAAAATGAAGACAGTAAAATTCCATGGTGTTGTTTTTCTCACCTTGCATCTTAAAGAAGGAATGATGGTACCACTTTTGAAGCTGTCATTTGCTTGTAGTAGTTCTGTTCCTTACATGACATGAGTCTATATGAACAGTTCTACAGGGTGGACCGCAGACCCCAGAGGATCCTTGAGACCATTCAGGGGGTCTTTAAGGTTAAAACTATTATTATAATAATATTAAGACACTATCTACCTTTTCAGGTGTGTTGACATTTGTACTGATGTAAAAACAATGACTGGCAAAACTGCTAGTATCTGAATATGAATCAGACAAGTGCATCAGATTGTTCTAGTAATCATTGTATTCTTCATCAACACACACTTTCTGGGGTGTGGAGGGAACCAGTTTATTTGAGGATACCCTTGATCTGGGGCTACTGGGTGGCTCAGTCATTAAGTGTCTGCCTTCAACTTGGGTCATGATCCCAGGGTCCTGGAATCGAGCCCTGCATTGGGCTCCCTGTTCAGCGGGAAGCCTGCTTCTCCCTCTCCCACTCCCCCTGCTTGTATTCCCTCTCTTGCTGTGCCTCTTTATGTCAAATAAATATATTTTTTTAAAGGATCCCCTTGATGAAGCAGTAAAAATTATGCTGTTATTAAATCCTGACCCTTTAGTACCCACACATTAAAAATATTCTCTGTGTCAAAATGGGAAAGTCACAAAGGACCTCTGGTTCATACTGAAGTGCAGTGATTCTCTTGAGGAAAAGCCCCTGTGCAATTTGAATCATAGGCTGTATCAGCTGCTCTCCATGAAAACCATTTTTATTGGAAAGAACATCCTGATAGACAAACTAGGTTATTTAGACTTGAGTACTGGGCAGATATTTTTTCAAAGATGAAATAATTGAGCTTCTTACTCAAGAAAGAAAACTGACAGTATGTGTAGCCAGTGGTTAAATTCAAATTTTCAGGTAAAAATGAGGATTTGGGAAAACTGTCCATTACTATGAACTTTTCACCTTTCCAGAGTTAACCATTTTTCTGATGAAATCATTGGTGACATTAACAAAGGTGATTTTCCTATGTTTATACTTGATATATATGTTTTTCTATTAAACATGTCAATGTTTGGAAGAGCTGAATCACCCACACTAATATTTTCTAAGCAGTGAATGTTAAAAAATCATACATAAGTAAAGCAAGTATCCATTCATAAGGCAAGACAGATGAGTGTATTCTAGTATAAAAAGTTTATTAGTACTGTTCCATTTTCTATGTTGCAACTTAAGTTTAAAAAACTACCACTTTGAGTAATCTGAAAAAGTTGTTAAATAATTTTCCAGCTGTTTGTCTGCAACACTAGATTTTCTTCAGCTATTTCAACTAAAATTGAATGCAAAAACAGATAAGAACAGTATTTTCTTTTTTTTTTTTCTTTTAAAGATTTTATTTATTTATTTGACAGGCAGAGATCACAAGTAGGCAGAAAGGCAGGCAGATAGAGAGGTGGAAGCAGGCTCCCTGCTGGGCAGAGAGCCCATGTGGTGCTTAATCCCAGGACCCTGGGATCCTGACCTGAGCCGAAAGCAGAGGCTTTAACCCACTGAGCCATCCAGGTGCCCCAAGAACAGTATTTTCTTTTTAAGATTTTTTTTTTTTTTTTGACAAAGATGACAAGTAGGCAGAGAAGTAGGCAGAGAGAGAGGAGGTAGTAGGCTCCCTGCTGAGCAGAGAGCCTGATGCAGGGCTCTATCCCAGAACCCTGGGATCCTGACCTGAGCCGAAGGCAGAGGCTTTAACCCATTGAGACACCCAGGCGCCCCATGAACAGTATTTTTTATTAAACCAGATGTTAATGAGATTGTCAAAAATATAATGCAGTGCCATTTTCCTCAGTAATTTTTTATAGTACTTTTTCATAAAAATTTATGCTGATATGTAACTGGTTTATTATTACTTTGAATTAATATTTTAAGCATTTGTGTTTTAATTTCTAATATGGTAAATAATGACAGATACAGTCCACATAAATAAAAAAACTTTGGGTTTCCCAATAATAATTTTTTTTTTTAAGATTTTTGTTTATTTATTTGACAGAGATCACAAGTAGACAGAGAGGCAGGCAGAGAGAGAGAGAGAGGAGGAAGCAGGCTCCCCGCTGAGCAGAGAGCCCGATGTGGGGCTCGATCCCAGGACTCTGGGATCATGACCCGAGCCAAAGGCAGAGGCTTTAGCCCACTGAGCCACCCAGGCGCCCCCCAATAATAAATTTTAAGTGTATAAGGGGATTCTAAGAGCAGAGAGTTTGAAAACCACTCATTCTTTTCGGTTTTCCTGTTGCATACACATTCATATTCTGCCTGTCTATCTCTTTTTTTGAGAGAGAGATAATAAGATACAGTCTGTTTATGCAGATTGTAGAAGGCTCCTGTATGGAGCCTTTCTAGCTGGTTCATAATCTCAGAGGTAGATTATGATATATTCTAACAGATCATCCAAACAGCATATTATACTAAATAAAAAAATATTGATTCTTGTCCTAGTTCATTTCAGCCATCTAGTCCTGTTGCTTGTGTGTGTGTGTCTATGTGTAAATAAATGGAAATCAACATATTTGCATATAAAAATGATAGGGGAAACATAAGATACTATAGCTCTGTCCATAAGGTAGGATTTGGGGGTGATTTTTATTATAATTGATAAGAGTTAGCCACTGGAATCAAAGTCTAGCTTTGCATCCTGGCCCACCACAGGCAAATCATTTTCACCCAGATAGCAGTTTCTACATCTTTAGGATGGGAAGGATGATAAAATAAACCTCCTAAAGTTGTAGTGAGGTTATAGGATATAATTCACATTAAACACTTGACACAGTAATGTTCAAATAGGTTATATGTATTTTTGGAAATTTTTAGTAGTTAATATGTAACTATATGTTATATATAACATTTTAGAATGAATTAATTTTAATAAGTAGTAAATATACAACGTTTTTAAAGGTGCAGAAGTTTTTAATATGAAAATTAAGTCTTCCACTTCCCCCTGCTTCCAGGTCCTTTTACCTATATAATTATATGTGTTATACTATATTACATTATACATAAACCTATGTAATTATATGTATTGTACTTAATGTTTGTATATGTATATAAAATACATGTATACAAATATATGCATACAGATATATTCTAAAAAGTGCCATCACAGTGGTACATACAGTGTATACTGTTCTGAACATTGGGTGTTTTTCGATTTTGCCCACTGAATATTTTTTGATTATCATTCCTTATTAGTACACATAAAAGTACCTCATTCCTTGTAACAGTAGTAATCTATGCCCCTCTTACAATATATTTACTAGTAACTGTATTGTTTTTTATCTTTTGCTATTAAAATAGTGTTTCATCAAAGTCTATATTACTATATAGCCAGAAAAATAAATAGCATTTTTTTAAGCTTGGATTGGACTAGCGTGATAATTAAATCTTCAGAGTCCCATTGGGCTCTCCAGAGGGCTGTGTGTAGTTGAAATTTTGCTATTACTTAGATTTGCTTTTAATCAAGATGTTCAGTTAATTTAAAAATTAGATTTAATTTTAAAATTTCAATATTCATGGCAGTCATTAGATTTTATATTTGTCAATAGGGAACTATAAAATTTTTGAGGGTGATTAAAGGATCTTTAAGGCTTCTCATTTCTTTTCAAAAATATCTTTTAAAATAATTACTTTACTTTTGTATTTGTTACTATGTAATGAGATTAGTCCATTGATAGGTAAGCCATATTTTTTCCCAGAACATGATAAAACAGATTTTTGTTTTTTGTTTTTTTTTTAAAGAGTTTGTTTATTTCTTTGACAGACAGAGATCACAAGTAGGCAGAGAGGCAGGCAGAGAGAGAGCAGGGAAGTAGGCTCCTTGCTGAGCAGGGAGCCCGATGCAGGGCTCTATCCCAGGACCTTGAGATCATGACCTGAGACGAAGGCAGAGGATTAACCCACTGAGCTACCCAGGTGCTCTGATAAAACATGTTTTTAAAGATAACTGCTTCAGCATCCGTCTGTTCCCTATTGTTTTCATCATTTAAATAGCCTTGGTAAAGTTTCTTTTTCTACAATGCAGGATTTACTATAGTACATATCAAATGAGACAGTAGTTGTACACCTATTTTGAAAACTTAAAAGTGCTATTCAAATACAAGGTGTACAATGCAATAATGTTTTGTTATATTTAGAAAGCTTTCGCAGAAAGAGGCTTGAATTTTTTCCCTATGTATTTGAAAGTGGTCATGGTTCGTAAAGAGATTTACCCACTTGCAAAAAATAACATACTACAAAGAGTCAGGAAGAATGATTACATTCGATGGAGATCCAAACTACAGTGGAAAATTACATAGCATGTAGTACAGTCTGTCATGTTATGTTTTCATTTGTAGTCTTAGGCATCAGTTGTATTTCACGGTTATCTTCATATTACATATACTTACTGAAGGGGGAGAAATAGATAAAATTCTTTAGTTTTCATTTGTTGACCACCTAATGTTTAAAAGTTTCATAGTTTGTAAAATGCTTAAGCACTGTGTAAGTGTTGGTGTCATTAGAAAGATTATCTAAAAAACACAGCTTAACATTGTAGATAATCAGATCATCTTAGTTATCATTTCAGCACCATTTATGAAAACTGGCAAAGTAGCTATTCTAGGGAATTGCATGACTATGACTCTGTAGCTCTCAGAGATACCACTGTTGACATAATTCTGAGAAATGTAACTTTGATTTACAGACAGTATGCTAGCTATGACTACTCGCAGCAAGGCCGATTTGTCCCTCCAGACATGATGCAGCCACAACAGCCATACACCGGGCAGATTTTTCAGCCTACTCAGGCATATACTCCAGCGACACCTCAGCCATTCTATGGAAACAACTTTGAGGATGAGCCACCTTTATTAGAAGGTAGGATTGGTTGCAACAGTTCATAGTATTTTGTAGTGTCCATCTGGTCAGTGAAAATAGATCTTAGTTTGGAGAACTTGTCCTTTCCTTTAAAAGAATGATGGTACAGAAAAAAACAGATATGAAACCATATTGAGGTACAGAAAAAAACAGATATGAAACCACATTGAGCCATAGGGCACCAGAGTTTTTAATAGATCTCTATAAAGTGATAATTATGTTAGTATTTGAGCATTGACTTTGACTTCACATTAATGATTAAATTCTGTCAGTGGAAGAAATGAAAGGAAATAACATGGTAGTGATTATTTTACATGGAAGAAGCTGGCAAAACCAGTAATATCACTGAAAAGAATGGCATTTTTCAAACTATTCTAAAACCCATAAAGCAATAGTTCTGTACATTTTGAGGGGGGGTTGGATACCCTTTCAAATTCTAATGAGAGCTATGAATACTCTTTTTAGAAAAAATGCACAACTGTGTATAGAAACGTCGTTTCATATACAATTTCATAGCATCTCCAGGTATTCCTGAAGCCCCAGGTAGAGAACTCCTTACTGTTAATGCTGTCCATATATTCTTTGTTATGCAGTCATAGCTGAGAATGTCTTGTTTTTTTCATATCCATATACTTTTCCAGTACCAAACCAGAAATAGGATATTTGTGGAGTCAACCCCATAGTGAGTGAAGACTGGTATTGAAGACTAATCAAAATGTCTCATATTGCTAGATTCTCTTTTGATAATGAGTGCTTCATTTTTTTCTCCTCTTGCCGCATGGATTCTGGTAAACTAAAGGTGTGTCACAAATCCTAATTGACTGTCTTTTTTTCTTTTCCTTTAGAATTAGGTATCAATTTTGACCACATCTGGCAAAAAACACTAACAGTGTTACATCCATTAAAAGTAGCAGACGGTAGCATCATGAATGAGACTGATTTGGCAGGACCGATGGTTTTTTGCCTTGCTTTTGGAGCCACATTGTTACTGGTAAGATTTCGGTTTGAACTCTAAGTGTGAGATTAGAAAACAGTCTCTCAGTGTCCCACCAGGAGGCATTTTTGAGACTCCCATTTATATATCAGATCTTGAATGTATTTTGAGTGGTATTAGGTTGCTGGAATATTATGTACCCATTCATCAATTCTCCACTGATAATAAATGTCATATAATTAGAAATAATTTTTTGTTTGAAGAAAAGGTCTAATTATTAGGGGAAAAAAATAACGTGTGGCTTTAGTCCATCATCAAAATTCCTTATTTTTAGAAATTGACATTTTTTAGCCTGTTGCTCTTTTTTTTATGTATTTTAATGATAGCTTTTTTTGTTTTTTAAAATCTGTGGACTTTGTGCAGTGTTCTGTTATTATAGTGGTTTTGGTTGTTACTTTCCTATATATTATTTTAACTTCTAATGAATTGGAACATTAAAAGACAAGATGTTTTACTGCCTGTCTCCTGCCTCCGAATGTTAAAGTATATTGGAAATGAATAGTTGTAAAGATAATTATTGTATTTTATCTTAAGTCTCTGAATTAGAAAAGATAAATGATGTAATGGATAGAAGATGGGATTTTTTTTTATTAAAGATTTTATTTATTTATTTGACAGAGAGAGAGAGAACACAAGTAGGCAGAGAGGCAGGCAGAGAGAGAGGGGAAGCAGGCTCCCCACCGAGCAGAGAGCCTGATGCAGGGCTCGGTCCCAGGACCTTGAGATCATGGCCTGAGCTGAACAAAGAGGCTTAACCCACTGAGCCACCCAGATGCCCCAGAAGATGGGATTTTTAGTCAGGAAATCTGGGCATTAGTTCAGTGCTCCTGCTCTGTCCTGGAGCAAGCTGTTTTCGTCTTTCAGCTTCCTCTGATAGATAATTTTGTGATTCCCACCTCACAAGATTGTTTACAGATTAACGAAGACAGGTTAAGTGGAAACACTGAAAAATTTTAAAGCGCTGTATGAGGTTTTATTATTACTACTTTAGTGAATTAGTTGGTGAACTCAGCTGAACCTTTTGAAACTTCTACACTCTCACATATTTATAAATACTGAGTCTAACAAAAATGGCAAGCATTTTTTCATGTAACATGGTTTTTAGAGGCATTCTTATAATTGTGTTTTGTATGTCCAGAATCTAACAAACCAGGAAGTTCTTGAAATCTTCTCTGTGGACTGATTTTCATCACAGTATGACCTAAATACAATGTTTGTTCATATATCTTGACTGAGAGTACTATGACAGCAATTTACCTAACTTATACTGTCTTAAGTCTTTTCAGTCATATCTTTAACAAGAGCATAATTAAGTTTTCTTTTGTTGTTGTTGTTGTTTGTTTGCTTGTTTGTCAAAAGACTTTATAAATCCCCCAACAATTTGGAAAAATAATGAAAGAAAAATGTATCTTCCATTATGTTTCTCTTGCATGTTAATCAGTTTTCTCCTCCCCTCCCCATAGAACCACTGTGTCCTGCTAATCCTGCCTTCCTTTCACTTAGCTCCTTTAACAGCCATATAAATGAATGGTGAAATTATTTCTGCTATTACAAAGATTGTGACTACATCCACCAATGAGAACAAAATGCTTTGGGGCAATTTTGTTGGTGTTAGGTGCTTTCAAGTGATGTTAGATATTGTCCAAACATTCTGCAGGGGTTTCCATCTTGTCTCTGTAGTTTATTTGCTTAAAATCAGCTAGATTTCTTTTTAGAAATCTACTAATTAAAGGTGATTGTACCATGATTTTGTATCTTTATTTGCTGAATTGCTTAAATACTAACTGAAAAATGAAAAACCAAATATTGTGTATTGGGAAATAGATACTTAAAATTTCTTGAGAAAGATATAAAAGCCAATCTGTGTTTTACTATTCTGCATAAAGAACCGTTGCCTCTACAGATTTTGATGCTCACAAATTGAGTATTTTCTTACATGTACCATTTTAGGTGAAATAAGACCAAAAAGAATTTCCTTTCTTCCCTTTAATGTATAATCTCTTCTTTACCCACAGGCTGGCAAAATCCAATTTGGCTATGTATATGGGATCAGTGCAATTGGATGTCTAGGAATGTTTTGTTTACTAAATTTAATGAGTATGACAGGTGTTTCATTTGGGTGTGTGGCAAGTGTCCTTGGATATTGTCTTCTTCCCATGATCCTACTTTCCAGCTTTGCGGTGATATTTTCTTTGCAGTAAGTACTGAATTTTTATTTTTGGGGATTGATTGACCAATTATCTGTAATAGGATTTATCTCACCTAACTGAGATATCTCACATATCTCAGTTTAACATAAATCTCTGATTCATCAAACATGAGATATAGGGCCTGTTGTGAATGAGGACTGTACTACATGCTTTTCAGTGGTGAGCAGTGGAACTGAGAATAAATTTTAAAATCTTTTATACCATCTCTGCTTTTATTTGTAATAAAGAATTTGACTTTTGTGTTTATTTACCAGTGTCAGTAAACAAACTGAACAGTGGTGATTGTTAGCTAAAATATTACATGAAAAGATCAAGTTGTTAAAATGTTACTTACCATCTTTGATATTTTTTAGAATATATCTGATTTCTTAAAGATGTTGGGCATATGCTAAGTGAATGAATAATAAACACATACTCTGTGTTTGGCTGCTTTTAACTGGAAATGAAACATTCTTTTTATGGGAAGAGGCTGTTACTAGCCTGCCATGTTCTCAGATGTGCTTGTAAGCAGCTTTAAGTATTAATTGTTCAATAATATTTTAGGTAAGGTTAAAAAGAAAGCTGTAAATTCCTGCTGATTAAATTCTTTTCTCATGGCCAGTGTGCAGATTATCCCTCAACAGTTCCGGCTCCTCCTTGTGGCTACTGCCAGGCACAACCAACGGTGCGCTGTTGTCGTGCTTAAAAAGTTAAAGGAGAGGTTGAGGGGAAGAGCAGGTATCAGCTGTCTGATGCTAGAGATCTGACAAGATGATGGCTTCACAGTATTCTTGCTTTGTGTAAAAATGCTTTAGATTTTCAGTGTAGAAACTGTTTCACTCTTTTCATTTGTGAAGATTGGCACATATATATTTGAATTTTACAAAAAAGATTTTCTACCAAAGCAGTATTTTCTAATCAGGGCAATTTTGCTCTTAGGGGACATTAAGCAGTGTCTGGAGATAATTTTGGCTTCCCTAACTGTGGGGCGTACAGAGTACTACTGGTACCTCATGGCTGAAGGCCAGGGATTCTGCTAAACAGCCTAACAGTGAACAGCCCTTCCCAACAAAAGTGCATCCATCCAGGTGTCAGTAAGGCCAAAGTTGAGAAATCTAGCTCTTATGCTAACAGGAGCAAAATGTAATTATAAATGAGCTTTTTCTCACCTCATTGAATGTGGATGTGAATAATTGAGCATTATTAAATTCACTGTGAGGTACATTATTTTAACATTTGAAAAAAAATCTCGATCATTTCTGCGGATTTGTGCAATGTGGATTTAAAATGCTTTTTTTTTTTTTTTTAAATAATTGGTAATTGTTGTATTCTTACATAACTAATCTCATCTACTACCTTTTTCCCTCCTCCCCCTGTTTCTCCTTGTCGGTTACAGAGGAATGGTAGGAATCATTCTCACTGCTGGAATTATTGGATGGTGTAGTTTTTCTGCATCCAAAATTTTTATTTCTGCATTAGCCATGGAAGGACAGCAACTTCTGGTAGCATATCCTTGTGCTTTGTTATATGGAGTTTTTGCCCTGATTTCTGTTTTTTGAACTGAATTTATCTGGCATGTGGACATCATTGGGCCAAAAAGGACTTGAACTCTTAAATTGGACCAGCGAACTGCTACAGTGCAACTCTCATGCAGACCTAACATTTGACGGTTGGAGCAATGGAAGTAAATATGTATCTTTTGTTCATTTTTATAGAACTTTTGAATACTATATTGGATTTATCTGCAGTATGACTAGCTTTAAGTATTTGTGCTTATACAGATAAGGTTAAGAAGTGCTATTTCTCTCCTGTTCCTGCAACCTTTGAAAAACAAATTTTTTTCCTTGCAAATTATATTAAGATGTTTTTAATAGATTTTTATCAACTGTGGGAAACTAACCACGTAACTAATAATCTTTCTTAGAAACAACCCAGTTATAGTTAAGAAGACACAAGACGTATTGCAGAAATATTTTTCCAAGGGATTAGGAAGGAAATATTGCCTATATTCTCAAGTTAGATGCACTTGGAGCAAAAAAGTGATCCCAAAGTAGAGTTTTATAAGTTTGCACTTCCAAAATTTGACATTCCTTTAAATTATCTCATGGAGTTTTTGCTAAAATTCAAAGAGACAAGAAGTTCATAGTCTACTTTATTATAGACAGGAAATGTGAACACCTATTAAGATAAGCATTAACTAAATTGTAGTGACCCAGACTGGCTACATTTATGTTCATAGTTGGATCTTCATATTTCCTAGAAAATCACTAACCTTTTTTGAAAAAAATATTTAAAATGTCACAATTTCAGTACTGCAGTTACCAATGTAAAATGCATTTGATGCTTAGTAATTAAAATTTTCCCAATTTTAACTGCTGTTGAGTTGATTTTTACTGTTTTTGGTATCGCATTTTCTTTAACTAGTTCCTGGTTTTAACTTGTATTCCTGATTTAGCCTGAGTTTTAAGAACAAATTTTTTAGTATAAAATTAGAAAAAAAAAAGGAATTAAGTGAAAGGCAATTTGAGTTACAACATTATTTCCTTGTATTAAATTTATTTGGCTAATGTCATGCTCTCTCGTCAGAGAATCTGTGGGAAAATGCTGTATCTTGTATTTTGATCATTGGCTTTTTCTGAAAAAACTGCCTCTGATTTTGGACAAGCTCAGTTACACTTATGAGAAAGGTGGCCTGTGGGGAAGAAAATGTTGCCCTCTTTTTTTGGGGGGGGACGACTTTTAGACTAATTAAAAAAACAAACTGATATTTATTGTTGGTTTTTAAAAGGTAGTGTTCAATCAAAAAAGGAGGTTATGTTAATAAAACACATTTCTTGTAAGATCATGATTTCTAATCTCTGGAATCATATAAATTTGTTTTTCTTCATTAATACTTAATCTAGGAATACTCTCAGTAATAATTCATTTCTGGCTGGGTTTTCAAACTTACCAAAGTGTTATAGAATATTTCTTACTGTAATCCATGGATACTATCTTTTTTGCCTCTTTCAGTCAGTTTATAAATACTGCTCTTGTTAAGGCAGATATAATGAGTGCCTTCTGTTAATATCCAATTTTTCCTAATGAACAGGGTAGATGATGCTTTGGGAATTAAATTTTCTCACTGTTGAATAATCTCAGACCATTAATCTTCAGTCAGATCCCCAAATTGTTTTCTTATTTTTTGCTTCTCCTACCCCCAAGATGATAATTTTTAATTTAAATCAATGTTGAGAGATTTTTGTTATTTGTCTTATTTAACTCCAAAGTGATTAGGTACAAAACCATCTTATATAAACAGTTACTCTATCAAAAACAGCTATATAGTAGAGTTGCATTTAATGCAAGAGGTTAGTTTTAGAGTTTGCTTGATATCTGAAGAGTCATGTATAGCCAAAGTTTCCCTTCTTAAAGTTTTCTTATGGGCACCTGGGTGGCTCAGTGGGTTAAGCCTCTGCCTTCAGTTCAGGTCGAGATCTAAGGGTCTTGAGATCGAGCTCCACATCAGGCTCTCTGCTCAGCAGGGAACCTGCTTTCCCCCCTCACCCCCGCCTGCTGCTCTGCCTACTTGTGATCTCTCTCTCTGTCAAATAAATAAATAAAATATTTTTTAAAAAATACAATGTATATAGCCATATTTATGCATACTTTAAAAGCTGAAAAACTTATTTCAAAAAGTTATATATGCTGACTTTTTTCTCTGGCATTGTAGTAGATTTTTATTTCCTCAGTGAAGTTCCAGGAAGAGCATCTAGCTAGGGTCCATTTTGTACCCAAAACATACATGTAACATTAAATATGAGAGATAAGTCAGTATAGCTACAAGCTGACTTAGTGATTGTCTCTGAGTAACAAACTCACTATGAATGGATTTTCAGGATCTCTCAGTCAAGCTACAGTGTTATTTATTTATGTATGCCTTTATGCCAAGGACAGATAGTTGCTTTTATGTATGGCATAAATGTGTATTTTATGACTTTTTAAAAAAATATTTTTATTAGAGACAGAGTGAGTGAGAGAGAGAGAGATTGAGAAAGCACCAGCTGGGGATGGGCAGAGAAGTAGACTGTCCACTGAGCAGGGAGCCCAACATGGGACTCGATCCCAGGACTCCGGGATCATGACCTGAGCCGAAGGCAGACACTTAACTGACTGAGGCACCCAGGTGCCCCGTTTTATGATTTTTAATACCATGTCATATTAGCATGTTTACCAGTGGGTGCTTTCAAGAGCTATGTAACTAGGCTTGTAGGAATGGGCATTCTTTCTCCAGATATTGTTATAAAGATAGTGCAAAATTCTCTAAATCTTAAAAAGCTAACTGTTGGCACATACTAGGCATCCAATCAAAGAGGATTTTAAAAAATGTATCTAATGACCTATTTTTGGGTAGAATTTAAGTACTGTGCATTTGACACTTTCCAAGTTTATTTGTAACCTTAATGGGCATTGCTCAACTCAAATATACTCCAAATCTAAGTAGGATGATTATCTCTGAAACTCAAATTATACAATTATTTTTGTAGTATTCATTACCTATAAAAAGGAACCTTTCTGAAATTAGACATTTTTTTCCTTGTAAATAGAAGAATTTAGAAACTTGGGCAAAGGGTGAACTATAGAAATTGAAATCTTACCCAGTAGAGTACTCTGACCTAGTAATTGTGGAAAGTTGTAGGAAGTCAGGACCACATTTGGAGATCTGCTTGCTGTCATATAGAGCAGAGCTAATGTAATGACTCAGACAATTTGCTTAACTTGCCCTGTAGGAGAAATTTTATTTATTTATACATACGTGTGTGTATATGTATATATGTGTATATGTATAATACATATATACATATACACACACGTATGTATGTACATATGCCAAGGTGTTTAGGCTTTCATAAAGCATTTCCAAAAGTTTTGCAAGAAATATAGAATGGTACAGATCATAGCATGAAGAGTACCAAAGAATAGCACTGGGTTTTCAAAACTCTAGCTAGAGCAAGCTTCTACCTAAAAATAATGCTCCAAGCTAAATCTGTCCTCACAAACTATCTGCTGATTCATTTTGTGATATCATGTAAAATTCTAAGTACTGGTTAAATGATCTCAATTTTTTTAAAGATTATTTATTTATTTGACAGAGAGAGTACAAGTAGGCAGAGTGGCAGGCAGAGGGAGAGAGAGAAGCAGGCTCCTCACTGAGCAGAGAGTCCGACTGGGGGCTTGATCCCAGGATCCCAGGATCATGACCCGAGCTGAAGGCAGCCACCTAACTGACTGAGCCACCCAGATGCCCCATGATCTCAATTTTTATACGTTCCAATTTATTTGGAAATGAAAGCTTAAATGATTTCTTAAGCAATTTCATCTAAGGGTATACTTGTTTCAAAATAGGAAGCTTAAGAATAAAACATTCAGAGTTAGGCAAAAACAAAGTACTTTTTCAAAGACTTAAATAATTAACGGGAGATTTGATTTTCTTCTTAGGATGTATTTAGGACTTGGGGAAGGAATGGCAATAACAAGATACCAAGGTTATTTGTGAATCCCGTAAGGAAAAATTGGATTGTGTACTTTTATGAATAGATAAGAATGATCTATCATTAGCTTGTTAAGAATACGGAGTTTAGGGGCGCCTGGGTGGCTCAGTGGGTTAAAGCCTCTGCCTTCGGCTCAGGTCATGATCCCAGGGTCCTGGGATCGAGCCCCGCATCGGGCTCTCTGCTCAGCAGGGAGCCTGCTTCCTCCTCTCTCTCTCTGCCTGCCTTTCTCCCTACTTGTGATCTCTGTCTGTCAAATAAATAAATAAAATCTTTAAAAAAAAAAAAAAAAAAAAAAGAATACGGAGTTTATTTCCAAACAGCCTGAGTAAAGCCTGTACAATCTGTGCTATTATTATTATTGTACACCACCAATGAAGAAATAATGGATTTTTAACTCTACTCTGCCACCATCCAAATTACTGAAGTTTGAATTTTAATACATAACTATTACCTGAATTTCAGTAAGCTGATTTGTTCATTAATAACTGAGTATTCATATCTGGGCAGTAGGTAATATAAAACATTAAATATTAAATTATTTCTAGGGACTAGCAGAGTACTTAACTAAAAGTGTTCTATATTAACAAATGTATATCTCAGGACAGTGACTATGCAAACTGAAGAAAGAAAACTAGTAGTATGGAGTTAGGATTTTTACATCAAGATAAGAATACTTCTACCCCTGTGCACCAAGTTCCTACTTTAGTTAATGAAGAACATTATCTACTGATGGAGCACAGTGTCCTGTGTTTGTGCAAATAAATTAAAATGATTACATACTCAAATGAGGACTAATTAAATACAGAGCTGTTCTCCTAATTTAAAAGCACAATTACTTTCTTGAGCACATTAGGTTCTGAAGATCAGATATTACATTTTTTGTGAGCCTAAATAATTAGGCTTACCTTGCATATATAAATTTGGTTCATTTCTAAAACTACTACTAAATCTGATAGCATGTGGGGTGATTAATTATGCATTAAGGTGTTTAAAATAGCTTTTCAACACTAGCAGTACAAAAAGAATCTTAAAAATGAGAAGACAAGGAAATGTGTAGTAGATACATTTAAGATAGTTAAAAATTTATATAACTACTTGGCTTACTCTGATTATCTTAAAAGTAGAGAAAGCAATATGGTTATTTCATTTTTTTCTTCAGGTAAATATAGTTCAAGATTCCTTATAAAAGTTCATGTAATTAATTTGCTTACAGTTTTCAGTTTTGTGATCTTTGTTAGTGCTATAGGTCTTGATAGTCCTTTCTTTAGGCAGCCAGTGGTCTTGAAAGTCCTACTATGTTACATGTTTTTTTCAAAATAGGAATGTCTTTATTTTCTCCTGTTACAGGCCATCATTTTGGTAAAGAATAATACCTCTATACAGCAATAGAAAGGAGTGGTTTATTGATAAGATATCTTTTTTTTTCTTTTAAAGATTTTATTTATTTATTTGGGAGAGAGATAGTGAGAGAAAGAGCATGAGCGAGGAGAAGGTCAGAGAGAGAAGCAGACTCCCCGTGGAGCTGGGAGCCTGATGTGGGAACTCCGGGATCATGACCTGAGCCGAAGGCAGTTGTCCAACCAACTGAGCCACCCAGGCGTCCCTATTGATAAGATATCTTAATAGGAATGACCCTCAAACATTATGCTAAGAAAAAAAGCCATATTTATGAAAGCCCATATACCCATTTATGAATTTCTAGAAAAGAAATCTGAAGGGACAACAAATGAGTAGTTATCTGGGAGTAGAAGTGGGAACTGATTGCTCAGGAGCAGGAGGGAGCTTTTTGAGTGCTCATAGTTGCCCAACTGTATGTTTATTAAAATCATTTAAGTGTACCCTTAAAATGTGTTAGATTTAGTGATATGTTAACAGTATGGAGGGTGAGAATGGGAAGTAGAGCAAACTGCTAGAACATCTGTATTTTTAGAGTTTAAGAGAAAAGGAGGAGGAAGAATTCTAAGATAGATATTAATAGAGAATAAAACAATAAAGAACTCCTGACCAAGGGGAAAAAACCATTGAGATACCAAGGAAGTGAGATTATTGCCTTCTCCAAATTTCAATCCCCACTTAACTCCCTTCAGGTTGATTGGTTTTTGTTTTAGCAGGTCACATACAGGAATCCTCTTCTCCCCCACTTTGGACCCCCCCCAGTGACTTGTTCCACATGAATACACATGTGCACGACGCTTTTTTTTTTTTAATTTTTATTAAATTCCTATAAACAAAATCCATTTATTAATTTGTTGGTTTTACTGTATTCACAGTGTACAACCATCATCACTAATTCAGAATATTTCCATCACCTCCAGAGAATCCCCATTATTCTCACTTTCCAACCTCCCATACCCTGGCAACCACTAAATAATATTTTCTGTCTCTGGATTTGCTTTTTCTGGACCTTCTGTAAGAAGAGAAGCATAAAATTGGGGCCTTTGTTGCTGGTTTCTTTCATTTAGCATAATGTTTCAAGGTCTTTTTTTATATATTTTTTTAACTTAGCATGCTGTCTATTGTGGGGCATCATTATATACGTTGAACATTGAAATTTCTTCATCTTTTCCTGGCTGGATATCATTTTATTAAATGACCAGAATTTAATTGACTTCCACAGGCCCCTATTATCAGACAGTTAGGATCTTGGTACATTTTTTAAAAAATTATAAATAGTGCTGCGTTGGTACTGGCATCTTCCTTATTACATGCCATTTTTGCTTCTTATAGTGCTCACGTTTAATAATTACTTAAATGCAGAATTTAATTCTGAAAATTTTCAATAATTTTATTCCCTAGTATTCTGTTTAGTGTGAGTCTAGTTTTTGATTTATTGAAGCATGCAATTCCTATCTATGTTTGTATAAGTACTGATCTGTGATTCTCTCTTACCTCAGCATTTTTATGCTACTCTTAAGCAGTGGAATGTGAACACTGGTAAAAGTATCATGTCACGCCCACACCTCAGATTATTCCTACATTAGAAGGGAAGACTTCATTCAAATTGAGCTGCCTTTTTTTTCTTGCCCGTTTAGAAGAGTCAGTCTGACAGTGTCCTTTTAAGGTCACTGTTTGTACATAGCTTTTTTTAAAAAAAGTTCTGAAATGTGCCCATTTTTAATTTTTCCTTCAGTGGATCTTTGTGCTCATCTAATTATTTCAGAGCATCCCTTCCATTTAACTCAATTGGGCTTTGAGTGCATCAGTACTCATCTTTAGAGAGAATATCAGATAAATGGTAGGATCTGACAGTGACTCTGCTCAAACTAGGCCTTGTTACCCAATTTGTTCGTATTTCACTTCCCAGGAGTTAAATGTTATCATGATAGCAGTTATA
Organism: Lutra lutra; assembly: GCF_902655055.1. Taxonomy (NCBI): domain Eukaryota; kingdom Metazoa; phylum Chordata; class Mammalia; order Carnivora; family Mustelidae; genus Lutra; species Lutra lutra. The sequence goes on along the minus strand of NC_062282.1, from coordinate 82,444,898 downwards.
AAAACTAAAATCAACATCTTTACTCAGACATCTGCAGAAATCAGTTTGTTATATAAATTTTTATTGCACTTTTAAGAGTTGAATTACTTAATAAAATGATTTAAAATGCTTTCCTTTTGCTTGGTTTTTGTTTGCATGGAGTTGTTTGTTTAGAGGGGTATTTTTTGCTTTGGGTGTTGTATTTATAATATTTTACAGCTTGCTTTTTTTTTTTTTTTCCTAAGATCGTATATATTATTTGACAGAGAGAGAGAAGCATGAGCACAAGCAGGGGGAATAAAAAGGGAGAGGGAGAAGCAGGCTTCCTACTGACGCAGGGAGCTTAATGTGAGGCTTCCATCCCAGGACCCTGGGATCATGATCTGATGCCTGAAGGCAGAGGTTTACCTGACTGAGCTACCCAGGCACCATATGCCTTGCTTTTTAATGCCTTTAAAAAAACACTATTTCTGAATTGTTTAAATGTACATGTTCATCACTGCACAAGCAGTCCTGTTGAACAGCATCTTCCAGCTTAAATGCCAATTCAGATACTCCTTGCATGTGTATGTCTGCCAGAAGATCATGCTTAACCCAGGCTCTCTTTTTACCATCTCTTCAGACTTTTATTCTGATGGGTCTAGGTCACAATCTTCCTAGGGTTGCATGGCTTTGGCTTTTCCTCTAAAAAATTGAATCACTTCTATGGTTTAATAAAAGATTAAACCGAATCTACAATGAGAGGAATGTTGTTTAAATATGGCTATCCTTGATCATCTACTTTGAACCAAAGTTAGAATTTAATATTTGACATAAGAATTGTACTGATTTTCTGTTTTATTCATATCACAAAATGAGAGAGAATAATTTATGAACAAACCATGGAACCTCTGTCTTAACCAGGTCCCCCCTGGAGGAAGAACTGGAGCTCAGCTGAGAGCCTGAAAGTCAGACTGAACAGAAGGTGATAGCAGGGAATCTGGGCCTAAAATAATCAACAGGGGAAGTTTGGAGCGATTGTGCTAACATGTGTTAGGGAATTTGTTTCTACTTATACTATGTTATATGAAGAGCGATATAAAATTTTAGTGTATCAAAATACAGCCTGTTTACATTATTGGTGTTAAAGCCATAAGTACTAAAAATAAAGTAAATCAAACAGCAGAAGGGTACGTTAATCTTGTAAATCATTTTATCTAGAAAGGTCTAATGTAAAACAGTTTTTCAGCATCCAGACTACATAGGCAATTCTTACTGACATGTTTGCAAAACTGCTCACAAATGCATTTTAGCCCTAGGGTTGGGAAGTTTCTCCTCCTCACTAATTAATTGCTCATGCTGCAATTAGAGCTTTAGTCTTCTTGCTCTTTCTTTATTGGAGACAGTCTCACGGTCGCCATCCTCTAAGATGGGCAGGGAACCTGTGGTCCCTGGCCAAAATCTGGAAGACAGTATCTGTTCACTGCCATCCTAATGCTCTTCATTTCATCTGCTGCCTTCTTCCACTAGGCTGGGTGCACTCTGGCTGCTGGTACTGCTCCAAACGTAGTTTTTTTCCACATTGGCATTATAAAATTCAGATTCAGAGCAGAGATGAAATAGTAGTTACAGAGCTATAAAAAATAAGCAGTTTATCAACATTTTAAAGAGAAACCTATCCAATTCCCAGGGTATGGCTTCTGTCTCTCTGTCTCTCTTCTGTTGGTGCTGAGTTTATTCCAGCTCTAGTTGCCCCTGATACAGAAATGAGATCTATTTGTTGCATTTTTTTGTGCATATTAAAGTTTTATGTTGCCTATTCTCAGTTCTTTAACAAAAAAAGTAACATTGCCTCTCTAAGTGATGGGGAAGATACACTTGATCTTTTTTTGCAAGTGATACAGGGAAGAAATAAGGCCCTTGAAGTTTTCCTGGTGCACTGACTGGGGAAATGCTTCCCTGCTTTGCTCAATGAGCTTGTCCCAATGAGTGCAGCTCCAAATTATTAAATTCCTACTGTGAACAAAGTCCTGCTTTTGGTTTCCTCCTTATAAGCTAAATATTCTCTGCCTTAATGCTTTTACTCCCAACTTAACTTTCTTCTTTTGATTGGCCTTGGATTCTTCTCTAGATCCTTTCCAGATTCTTCACATTTCTTTAGTAGTGTAACCCAGCTCAGGACTTGCAGGTTTCCTGTGACAAGTATATAAATGTTCACCTGGCACTGACTTCTTCTTGTGTTGTTAAGAATGGCATGTTTCATGTGTGCTCTTTTTAATGGGGATCTTTAATTGTGTTATGACATATGCAGAAAATTTCTCAGATTTAAGTGTCCAGCTAGTGAAGTCTCACAAAGTGATCATAGTCACATGACTGGATCAAGAAACAGGCACTCAGAGCATCTTAGCAGCCCCTCACAGGCCCTCATCCATGTTCTTTCTGTCCTCCCCTGCTGAGTCTGCTTTTATGACCACTGTGAGAGAGCATCACAATCCTGGCACTTTTTTGTGTGTGTGCTTTTGAACGGCGAGCTGAGAGTGGAAAATACATACATGAGCACTAGCCCTGCTAATAATTGGTGAGACTTTGATTGCATCATTTTGTGCTTTAGTTTTCTCTCTACAAAATGAAGAACTTGTATGAGATTTAAGACATTTCACTTCTAAAATATAGTATATAATATATACTGTTATATATGTTATATATAGAATACATAAATATGCATATAACTTTTGAGTTGGTAATAAGATTTCATCATATTAAAAAAATATTGGCATGGGAAAGTGTTCCATATATGTGTGTGTATTTTATATATATATATATATATTTTTATACACATATATATTTTAGAATTTTATTAGCTGTATGGATTTATACATAGAATATCTTTGTTTTAAAAAAAAACAAATTATTCACCTGGCAAATATATTTTATTAAGTGAGGGAATTAATGACTACATGCTCTTTTTTTTTTTTTTTTTAAGATTTTATTTATTTATTTGACAGAAATCACTAGTAGACAGAGAGAGGGAGAAGCAGGCTCCCTGCTGAGCAGAGAGCCCGACGCGGGGCTCCATCCCAGGACCCTGAGATCATGACCTGAGCCGAAGGCAGAGGCTTAACCCTCTGAGCCACCCAGGCGCCCCTGCTCTCTTTTTTAAGAGCTCTTGAATTGATTGGAAGAAGTTTTAACTATAGCTTAGAAAGAAAACGTGATTTTGCCCTAAAAACTCCTAATGTAATTTTTAGCTTTTAAAAATTTTGTCTTTTTAATTTATTGCAATAAAAAATATCAAACAGGCACATCACCCATAGGCCAGAGTTTGCTACTGTACTGTTAGAGTAATCCCTTTTTGGGGGGTTTATCAATGCCCCCCTCAATCTTAAGAAAATAGGCTAATTCCCTCTAAGGTACCAAGGACTTCCATCTATATTAGCACTGACCTCCTGTGGTATAGCATGACTCTTCTCGAGAAATCCAGGAGCCATTTCCTTAGTTCAGTCACTAAAATGTCTTGAACAAAATAAAAGCTGTGCTACTCTTGAGGTCAGCAATTATGTCCATTTCAGCAACATGGAAGGTGCAGGAACAACCAGCATGGCTCTCACAAGGCAAAGCCAGTAAAGGAATAGGAAGGATTTTCTCTGGTTCTTTATTAATAAAATTGATTTTTATACTTAGAGTAACATAGAATAAGATAAAAAGTATAATATAAGGGGCGCCTTGGTGGCTCAGTTGGTTAAGCAACTGCCTTCGGCTCAGGTCATGATCCAGGGTCCTGGGTTGAGCCCCATGTGAGGCTCCTTACTCAGCAGGGAGTGTGCTTCTCCCTCTCCCTCTGCCTCCTACTCAGCCTGCTTGTGTTCTCTCTCTCTCTGTCAAACAAAACAAAATATACATCTATGTATGTTACATATATAATATACATATATATTATATATATAATAAATATCCGTGTACCCTGCCTGTAGATCAAGATGTAAAAACATTAAATACAGTTGAAATACCCTGTGTCTGTTCTAATTGCATCCCATGTCTTCCCAGCAGAGTATTCAGAATTTTAGGCTTATTATTTTCAGCTTTCCTTTGCATCTTTAATATGTCTGTCCAACAATGTAGGATTACCTAGCAGATTTTTTTTTGGTAAATGATTTCACCCTGTTTTTCCTCTGTGACCTGCTCTTTTCACTCCGAAGTTTGTGAGATGCAGCTGTGTGCAAACTCCACGAATGTCCATTTACTAGTATGCGGTATTTCATTAATGCATTGCAGTGAACTGATCCATTTTCATGCTATGAACGTTAAGCTTGTCTCCAGTTACTTGCGTTTACAAGTGGTATATAAGCAATCCTGTGCCTGTCTTATGTACGTGTGCACAAGGTTTTGTTTAGGGACGTCTATAGGGCTCAGGGGGTCCGTGTTTGCCTTCATGGCTTGGGTCTCTCTTATCCCAAAGCCATAAAACCAGCCTCCGTCTTTTATTCTGAGCACGTTAAAGTTTTGCTTTCACATTTAATTTTTTTTGGTTCACCTGGTATATGAGTAAGAATCCAATTTTGTTATTTCCCATATATTATACCAGTTGTTTCATTACCATTTCCCCAACAGTCTGTCCAGGAAAGGGACGGTGAAGCTAACCATAAGGCACTTTCTAGGTTAGCACTAAAAACAATGGAAGGAAAAAGGAGCATCACCCATCCCACATTTAAAGACAGGTATCTTTAAAATGTGTCTACCTTTTCCTCCCTCCTCCAGCCAGTCTCTCTGATCTCACCTACATGGAATTGGCTTCATTAGTATGAGATACATGAGTTAGAAAAAGCAGTGCCTTGGGATATTGTTACTTTGATCTCCTAAACCAAAGCTCTCTAGACTTCTCTTATAAAAGGCCAGATAGGGGCGCTTGGGTGGCTCAGTGGGTTAAGCCACTGCCTTCGGCTCAGGTCATGATCACAGGTCCTGGGTTCAAGCCCCACATCGGGCTTTCCGCTCGGCGGGGAGCCTGCTTCCTCCTCTCTCTCTGCTTGCCTCTCTGCCTACTTGTGATTTCTCTCTGTCAAATAAATAAATAAAATCTTTCAAAAAAAAAAAAAAAAAAGGCCAGATAATACTTTAGACTCTCTAGGCCAAGAGGCAAAATCAAGGATAATATGTATATTATGTGTGTGTGTGTGTGTGTATACATATATGTGTATAATATATGTATGTATGGTATATGTATTGCTCTATAAATATAAAAAAACAAACTTCCACACAATTTTTGACAAGATCAAAACTATAATAATAATTGGGTACAATTTTTGATAACGCAAGTCTACTAATATGTGGAATAGAATTCTTCCTGATTATCTAGTTTATTCCTCCTAACAACTCTTATCAGGTAGCTATTCCTACCTACATTTCATTCATAAGAGGAGTGAAGTTCACACAAGGTTGCCCTGAGACATCATTCGAGCCTAACTCCAGAGCTTGTGCTCTTAGCACTGATAAGAGTTTTCATAGGGGAATCGATGTTAAGTTTTATTTTTATTTTTTTCTTTCATAAGTTCATTTTAATTTTTTTATTTAATTTTTTCAGTATTTTTTTATTTTATTTTTTTAAACTTTTTTTTAAGATTCTTTTTTTACTTATTTCTTTGACAGACAGAGATCACAAGTAGGCAGAGAGGCCGGCAGAGAGAGGAAGAGAAGCAGGCTCCCTGCTGAGCAGAGAGCCCAATGCAGGGCTTGATCCCAGGACCCTGGGGATCATGACCTGAGCCGAAGGCAGAGGCTTTAACCCACTGACCCACCCAGGTGCCCCTTAGGTTTTATTTTAAAGATGAAGAAATGGAAGCACAGGGGTTCAATAGCTTAGACAAGGTAATACAGATTGCTGTAGGGCTATTGGTGTATAATTTCAAAGCTGTGTTCTTTCTCTTCTGACTACTCTGCTGCTTTAAGATTTCCAGTAATCTCAGGGATAATGACTGCAATTAACAAATCAGATCCCAGGGGCGCCTTGGGTGGCTCAGTGGGTTAAAGCCTCTGCCTTCAGCTAAGGTCATGATCCCAGGGTCCTGGGATCAAGCCCCTCATTGGGCTCTCTGCTTGGCGGCAAGCCTGCTTACCCCCTCTCACTCTGCCTGTGTCTCTGCCTACTTGTGATCTCTCTGTCAAATAAATTAATTAAAAAAAAGACAGATCCCAAATTATGGTACCATTTTAATTGAAATGTTTTAATATGGAAATCATAAACTCTCCACATTTTTTTCTTTGTAATTATATAAATTGTAAGTGGACATATCAAAAAGCCATAAAATACTGAAGGGTTTCCTGTGAAATGTAAAAAGTAAAATTTATTCATTTTTTATCCTCTTCCATTTGTTCTCTCATTTCTCTTTTATCTTTCTTTATTTTTCTTTCTTTTTATCTCCCTTCCTTTGGTGTGTGTGTATTATAAGAGCTGCTCAGAATAGAATAAGCAGTACATGCCCAAAAGTAGAACTTAAATCCCAGAGAGATAAAGGTGCTGTTATTGACCCAATGCCGTAGAAGTCTTAAAACCGTTATACAGTCTTTTAATGGGTAAATGGGTTTTAGTTTCCTGGCATCAAATCAGGGTTCAACAGTGTTTACTGAATGGCTAGTATTGGTAGATTCTGGGAGTTACAAATGAAAACATCTACCTGTGCTCTCAGGGAGTTCGCAAGCTAATGAGATTCTAACAAAGCAAACTTGAAAGTAAAGAGAAAATCTAAGTAAATTTATCCAGGGCAGAGACTGTGTCATAATGGGTCTGGCACCTTAGATCCTTTATTAAGAAAGATACAAGTGAGTTGATGATATCAATTCCCATTTGAGTGATGCATTTGATAGGCAATATATCTGATTAACTTCAACTTTAAGAGAAAACAAATTGACAAAAGTATAATCACTATTTGCACTCTTAACTTCAAGGATGCATTTAAAACTGTTGCACTGTGAAACCAACAGCTAAAAGGTACTTTTCACATACCATGTACAGACCCCCTGCCAGATGTGTGTCACTTTCATGTCTTCTTTAAAGATCACAACAATCCAGTGAGGTCGGGATTCTTATCACTGCTTTAGATTATTTTAAAGATTCAAAGTATTTGCTGCCCATTTGTTGCACAGCTAAAAATGAGTATAGCCACAATTTAACCTAGAGAATAGTTATGTAATCTTGAAAAGATGGTGACATTTGAAAAGAATTCATGTTGCCTTATAATTTATTTGCAATCCTGAGGGGAAACTAGAAAAAATAAATCCTATGCATGAAACCGAACTGATAGATGAATTAAAATTTTGCCTCTTCTTCCAAAGGACTTTTTTTTAAAAGGGCAACAAATCAGAAGCTGACTTACCTCTGAGGTTTGGATTAGCGAGTTTGGGTTCAGTTCTGAAATGAACTGGAGATGTGTTCCTCTAGTTCTAATTCTAAATTCTAGATTATGTGAGAACATGAAGCTCTGACCCTCCCAGGTGTCATTACTTTGTTGAGAAGCCTCCTGGAGAATTCCTTTGGGTGCAGCAGTTAGGTTGTATATGCAGTTATGTGTATGTTTTATGTGTTCCTTCACTTGGAAGGCCCAGGCAAAAGTGGATAGTATTTGGGAGAATGGAAAAGAAAGAAGGATAGTGTTTGGGAGAAGGAAAAAGAAGGAAGGAAAGAAAAGAGAAAAGAGAGGAAGAAAAAAAGAAAGAGAAAAAGAAAAAGAGGGGAGGATGAAGGCAAGAGAGGAAAGGAGAGGGAAGAAAGGAAGGTAGGGAGGGAGGGAGAGGGGGACAGGAAGGAAGGAAGGATCAGATTCTACCTCGGGCTCTCAGCATATAGCCACTTCACTGAACTCAAGGATCCAAAAAGACCATTTATGTGAAATGGCTTTACAGAACCCAAAGAGCCACACACAGGGCACTATCTTTAAAATAACAAGCCTAGCTAATATATGCTCACACGCTGGCTATGTTAACCTGTGGTTGGGGGAAAACCAGAGCACAAGCCAGATGCTGAAGCAGAGAGCTGGCCTGTTCACACCAAAGCCAAGAGTAGGGTAGTTCAACTATTTTCGAAAACCTCACTCAAAGTCTCCCTGTTTAAAATTTGTAATTGTCAGGAGAAAATACAGTGGTTAAGAGCCCAGGCTTTCCAATCTGACCAATTAGAGCTCAGAAGCTAGCTTCCCCGCCCCCGTGGAATCTTGTGGGAATGTCCTCTCCGAGGCTCATTTGTCTCATCTGCAGGATGGGGGAAACAACAGCAGCTGCATAGGATGCTCTGTGGATTAATATGGCAAAGGAATGCTTGGGACTTAATATGGTGCCTTTTAAAATGAAAGCTGGCGGTGGTCATATGTGGAATATATTAGTACGGACAGTAGTAGTCTCAGCAATAGTGGTGCCCCAATGTCATGAAGAAACTTGGACGATTTCTTCTTACATTGAGTATAATTTCTTGGAACCTAATTTGCACGTATTGTTGCTGAACAGTGGACCAATGATCTTGCATGCAATTTTCAGTTGCTTTTGCTGACTGAGGGCTCTTGACCATGGCTTTCATTCTGTGGAACTGACTCATAGAGTTACATCATGTTTGCACCTCGCTGCAGAGATCTTTCCTTCTTCCTTCCTTCCTTCCTTCCTTCCTTCCTTTCTTTTTTTTCTTTCTTAAAAGATTTTATTTATTCATATGACAGACAGTGAGAGAGGGAACACATCAGGGGGAGGGGAGAGGAAGAGGCAGACTCCCCACAGAGCAGGGAGCCTGACTTGATCCCAGGACCCTGGGATCATGACCTGAGCCAAAGGCAGATGCTTAATGACTGAGCCACCCAGGTGCCCCTGCAGAGACCTTTCTTAAAATTCACTCAGCATTTGCATATTAGTTAACATTTCCTTAATGAGATGTATCCATTTTGTCTCAAAACAAGTGCCTGGTCACTCAACTTGGTACCTCTGAAATGAGTTTGATGAAATCCATTATTAGAATTTTGTTTCATGGAGGTTAATATAGTTGAAGAATAACACGAATGGTTAAAAGTCCTAAAGCATAATTTGAAGGAGTGTCAACAAACCTGTATTTATCATAGTAGTACTTGGGCAGTATCTCATTTCCACTTAGCTTCAGAGCTATAAATAGTTCTAATTTGTTTTCTTTGTACATTTAGTGGATTAATTACAGTAAAACAAGCCAAGTGATATTATTGTAGCAGTTGGCTAAACTTGACATAAACACGATAATTAAAATGATTGCTTTTTAATTTGTCCCCTTTTCAGGAGTTTAATGAGCTGAATCTACAGTGTTATAAAAGTTAAAGAATTCAATTTGAGAATCACTGGGTTCTTCTATCAATGTGTTCTCATTGTTAACAGTGGATTTCAGTGCTGCTCAATATTGTTGGGAGTTTCCTTCAGAAAGGAAACACCTGGGTCCTGCTTCCATGAGATATCTGCTTAGTAAAAAGTGTATTGTTTCCATCATACCTACATCACCATGTAATAATTGCATGTTTCCATTTACCTATCCAAACTGATGCTACTAACACATATATGAGGATGAACACATACACACGTCCTTGAAAAAGGATGAAAACAAGAAACACTTTTCTCTGCCATCAGTAAACGTCACATATGTTTATTTCAACATGTCCTCCAATAGGCTCTTCGGTGCCTCAGCATTACCCAAAGCAATGATTGTGCTCCCCTGGTCCCCTATTCTATCCCTTGTTCCTAGATGTCTGATGACATCTGGAAAGATACTGCTTTTGTTAACGTACAAAAGGAGGGCCACTGGGAAGCAAGGAAGTGAAAAATGGTAACTGCCAAAGATCTAGTCCTTTCATCCTAAAAAGGTTGCCTGAGCCACTCTTGGCCCTCCCATTATGTTCCTTCATGGTTTGCCAATTAACTTTTCCCAGTGCTCAAGGGTCACTGATCTGGGCAGCATCCTTTGGTTTCCCCTCCCACTGATTCCCAGCAAAGCTGTTATAAATGCACTGTACTTCCTTTTTGATTTTCCCTTAGTGGCTAGGTTGCTTTGTGAGAATTTGATGCACAGGTTTAAACAACCTCTTTACAAAGCAGAAACAAAGCAAAAATAGAAGGGGAAAAGTACACTCAGATGGGCTAGAATGAAAGGAAACTTCAGCTGCAAACTTTTTAATTGAAGTACCTGGATTTTTGTTGCTTTTAAGAATTTTAAAACAGAGCACACCTGAAAGATGGGGGTATTTTATTCTCTCTGTGTATCTCAGAAGGATTTTCCACTTCATATCTGACTTTGAACAACTCTCCATATAGTCTTCATTTAAAATGTCAGGTAAGTTCACCTGGCCTTTAGTAAATATGGGTTCAACCAGCAGTTGGAGAAGCTTATTCCCTGCAAGTTTCTCCAGTGTTCCCAACACTTTTTGAAATAGTGACTGCTCCTCAGAACTCAGTTCTGGGCCATAAGTTGTCTGTCTTTACATCCTGTTCTCCAAGGCAGTTTATTTGCTCTTACAGATTGAACTCTTGCTTCCATGTTAGAGATATCCAAAACTATATCCAAAACACTAACTCCTCACCTTTGCTCAAATCCCTTTCATTAGCTGCCTGCTGGACATTTCTTTAAGCTGTCCTCTTGTCAGTAAACTCAAACCCATCGTAAGCACCATGATTGGAATTCATCTTCTCTCTTCCTCTCTCCTTGGTTCTAACAGGCTCTCTCTGCACAATCCATAGTTCCCCCCCTCCCTGTTCATCTCCATCTCCATCTTTCTCTCACAGCTGTTCCGGTGATGAACAAGCTGTAGTCCTCTATTTGATGTCCTCTCTCCCCATCTTCTTACATCCATGCATGGTACTACAAATAATCATCCAGGTTTGCATAAACATTTATTCAACCAAAGCATATTAGTCTATAGGCGCTGTAATAGGCCCGTGGAAGAGCTGACGTTGGCAAAGAAATTGCCGTGGCAACTATCATAGCAATTGCCCTGAATTATTACAATACTTTCCTAATTGGTATCTTGGGAGCCAATATCTTTCCATCTCCAATCCATTGGGCTACAGAATAACCCTTCTAAATACAACTTTGATAATGTTTTTCTAAAAAATCATGTATTTAACTAACTCTGTTATAGATATGCTATGATTAAAACCTTGAGGACTGTTCATATAGAACATCATAGTCACCCAGCTGCGTTTTGAATCATGGCTGTGTGTCCAGTAGAAAAGTGGAATACCATGTCACTTTCTTCTGCCAGCCACATTTCCTCTCAGCACCTCAGTAGACCAGCTCCCTTGGGGATGCGGGGACAGGGGCTTAGTCTCATATGGCCAGAAGCAAGAATCTCTGTGGAATATTGGAGTATCCAAACCAGTGAAGTCCATGGATTAACTAACTTCCCAGTTGAACAAGTTCAGCACCATTTAGTGCCAAAGTGTTCTGCCCATGCCCATTATGCCATTTGTTTATCCAAAAAATACTTATGGGCTATTCATCAATCCGTTAGTGCAGGTTGACCACACTCTGGTCTCAGGATATCAGGGAAAACCTCCCTGATTAAATGACATCTATTTCTTTATGTTTAAAATACGACCACTTTTTTGTGCTCACAGAAGCAATACACATGTATTATAAATCAAAGAATACAAAAGTATCTGAAGTAGAAATTGAAGGTCCCACCTATGATCTCCATGCCCACAGATTGCCAGATGGAAGGAGAGAGTGTATTGCACTGGCATTCTCACTAAAATTCACAGCTCCTTGGCCATTTCAATATCCCTCCTTTCTCAAATTTCTGTAACAAAAGTAGAAATGAAAAACCAATCTAGCACACTCATTTTATCCCAAATTTCTGCTCCCAGTGGCAGCTCCAAAGGTAGGAGAAAAAGCAGTAGTCGGGGAGGGCATACGGACCGTTCAGTGACCCCCGTACACCAGTGTCGGGATGACAGTGGTTACCACTCACGGCACACACCCAGCGAAGCCTGCGCTCTGCTAGCATGGCTGCTCTTTGACCACTAGGTGGTTCTGTAACCTATCTGATGCACTCCCCGCTTGCTGGACGAGGTGAAGAATAGAAACATTCAGGGTAGGATTGTGTTCCACACCATGCCCAGTTGTTTCTATCTTAATTTTCACCCACTCCTCTGTGTCTAGATAGAACTTGGTCACGAGTCACTATGCGCACTCTCACCAAGGCTGTTGTGTGTTCCTGCTGGGGAAAGAAGAGGGCGATTTCAACAGCGGGCCAGGCTCGGCCCGTGAGGCTGTAAGCTGTTCTCTAACTATGGAGATAAGAGGAACTCACGAGTACTCTGTCCAGTTGCAGCAGGAGAGAAGATCTCATGCTTCAGGGATGATTCCACAGCTACTGCCTTTATTCATTCAATGCACACTCACTGGTGTATCTATTCTTATATTCAGGGAAACCTGCTGGGTCCAGAAAAGATAGAATGAGACTGGGTTATCTAGTGTGTGGGAGCTTAACAGTCATATCAGAGCAACAAAACAAGTGCTTTCCCAATACCCATCCTCCCTTCTGGACCTCGATTTTCTTCTCCTTCCTCAGTCCCATGGGTACAGGTGTGGGAGACTCTGACTCCAGAGCAGCGTGTGACTGCAACTACAGCCTGAGCATTGCGTCCCTACTTACCCTACTGGTGCGGAGACGAGTATGTGGTCTGATCCGAGGAGATAGCTACGTGAGGGGATTTTGCTGGGACTACTGAGAAACAAGCTTTTTTCTTCTGTTGTGCTGGTCTTGAATACCTGGGATATAGAAGCCTGAATCTGTTGGCAGCCATATTGCCATCACAGAAGTCTGAGATGAAGCTAAGTGTGGAGGAAAGTGGTGTGAGAAGTCAGTATGATAAAAATAGGATGGGTTCTGATGATGTCATTGAGTCCTTAAATCAAAACATGCCTGAAGCTACATCTACTCCTGAAGTGTTGGTAGATTTCCACTTTGCTTGATCAGATTTTCTGTCACATTGCATCAGATGAATTAATGCTATATAATATGCATAGTAATACATAACTAAAAAAACAATACAGGGGAATAAGTGCTATGATAGAGGTTAGTACAAGCTGTTATGCAATAAAGAGGAGAGGGGAAAGGATAGCTTTCCTAAAAGTCCCTTTATTTAAGACTAAATATGGAGCACTGGTATTTGTTTACTAGAACTGCCATAACAAAGTACCACAGATTTAGGCTTAAATAACAGAAATTTATTTTTTTTTGCTTGTCTGTTCTTTTCTGGCAGTCCGAGGCTAAAGTCTGAGATCAAGGTGTTGCAGGTTAGTTCTTTTGAGGCCTCTCCCTTAGCTTGTGAATGGCCTATTCTCCCTATGTTTCACATGGTCTCCCTCTGTGCCTGTCTGTCCCGGTTTTCTTTTATAAGGATATCAGTCATACTGCAGTAGACCCCCCACGCTAATGACCAAGTAACTACCTCCCCCCCACCCCACATAACTATCTCTTTAAAACACTCTACCTCCAAATACAGTCACATTCTGAGGTACTGGGAGTTCGGACTTCAATGTAGGAATTTGGAGGGGATACAATTTGGCACATAATGATCATCCAATTTGGATACAAAGACAAGTAAAAATGGGTTATTGCTCTTTTTTTTGTTATTTATTTAATCTCTATGCCTAACGTGGGGCTTGAACTCATAACCCTAAGATCAAGAGATGCATGCTCTACCTACTGAGCCAGCCAGGTGCCCCTATTGCTCTTAAATCTATGCACAACTGACAGAAACAATCATAATACAAAGCTAAACAAATGAAACATGCATTTATTGAACACAGTTTTAGAAGCTGTGGATTTACCACTGAAAATAAGACAGTCTGCCTGTGAGTTCACTACTACCGAAATGCTATGTTAACATGGTGGTAGACATTTCTGAGCTTTGAGGAAGAGGTCACTTCCATGTAGTGGGATATTTGAAAAGCCCTCTGAACAGTGGGTAGAATTTTGGTAGAGACAGCTGAGATAGACGTGGAGAGCTCTGGCAGTGTGACACATTTACCCAAACCACCCAGATAGACTGAGTAAGTCACTGTTTACCATCTCTTTCCATTTTCTTTCCTGTGTCAGTGCATCAGATCATTTTCAGACTTTGGTAAATGCTTTTATTTGAAAGGCAGCTGTTAACATAATGTTTTCTGGTTCCCTTGATTTAGATTGTTCTTCCTCATCTTTATTCCATTTCTGTCACTGTTAAAAGTTGTAAAATATTGGGCTTTTTCCCTATGTAGAGGCTAAGGAGTAAACCTGCCAGAGGTTCGTAGAGGATGACAGATGACATAGGACTCCAGGGTAAGAAACGAAGGGCTGTTTATTACTCATGGCCTTTTCTTGCATCATGAAGAAGGTCAGTTGATACTTGCACATGAAATGATGCGTGTCATAGGAGAAGGGTCTAGCACTTAGGGACCTAGATCTTTTCTAATAGGCAGTAACTGCCTGCATTTTGCTCCTGTGGGAGATAAGGCTGTTCACTATACAAATATCCTTTGAAAGATAGTCCAGAACAAATGGGCAATCAGTGCGTTCCTTGCAAGATGTGAAGAAACCCAAGAAGCCCACTGAGAATTACCTTCTAATAGTCATAAGCAGCTTTGGCCAAACAAATTTCCTGGTGCTTTTACAACAAATAAGTCCCAAGACATCTATGTGTGAAAAGAATGTCTCATTAAGTCTTGGATTTAGACTCTGGTTTTTCTTGTTTCCATTCTTCTACGGTTTTGACCGAGTCTAATGGCCCATTCTGAAATGACCTCTCTCTTTTATCTGCAATTATATAATGCTCTAAACTTTAAGCTTAGCTACTCATTACATCCTTCTTCAAATTTCTCTAAAATATGGTAATTGATTTTTACCAGGCGTTAGCAAATCTTGGCCAGTGAACCAGAAGATAGCTTTTTGCATTTTTAAAGAACTGTAAGAAACAGAAGAAAAACAAAAACAAACAAAACAAAACAAAACAAAAAAAACATGAACAGAGCCTGTATGTGGTTTGTGAAGCCTAAAATATTGGCTTGGTGGCCCTTCACAGAAAAGGTTTGCCCACCCATGTTCTAAACCTGTGGAAATGCTGCAATAATTGAGCAATGTCCTCTTCCCTCCCCACATTCCTTAACTTTTTAAAAAAGGTAAAATCATGGAAGGGTTAGGTCTAGAGTAGTTATTGAATCAGGCAAATTTCTCTGACAATAATATATTGCATTTCATTTCCTTCATAGTAAATGAGATTTTATTTTTCTTCTTCTCTCTCATATGTCTGTCTTACCATTGCCTGTCCTGTACCTCAAATGCAACAACCCGTTATAATAACAACTAGTTTTTATTGCAAGTTATATATTTCAAGCAGCGTCCCAAGCGCCTTATGTCCATGTTCTTAATCCTCAGTTACCCTTTGAGGTAGTCACTGATATCTCAGCAAATAGATTAAGAACAACAACAACGAAGTCACAGTTCAGTTAATAACCTCTCCAAAGTCATGCAGCTTCTAAATAGCAGATGGGGATGCCTGGGTGTCGCAGTGGGTTAAGCCACTGCTTTCGGCTCAGGGTCAGTATCCTGGGATCGAGTCCCCGCATCGGACTTCTTGCTCGACAGGGAGCCTGCTTCTCTCTGCCCTCTGCCTGCCACTCTGCCTGCTTATGCACATGCACTCACTCTCTCTCTCTCTGACAAATAAATAAATAAATAAAATCTTAATAAATAAATAAATAGCAGATGAATAAGTGTGTTTTACTTCTTATGTCCATTAGTGGTGTCTTCCTTCTTGGGAGCAGTGATCTTTTGTGGTGGAAGATGCTGGTTTTCACCAGGAGGTTGCATTAGGAGCTGGTTGGATTGGATTAGGTACAGGACGAAAGACAAGAGGGACTCTTCATTAACCATTCTTTATGTGCCAGGACTCCTGTTACACCATTTAAAAAAAAAAGTCACTTTGCTTTATCCTTGACAACAACCATAAAAAGGCTTTTTCCACTTTTATACATTGAAGAAAATGGAACTCAGAGAGCTCAAGAAATTTGCCTTACTAGAACTAGAATTCGAACGACTATTTGTCTGAGTCAAAATTAGTCTGCGATATTATTGCCTCATCACTTGGAGGAATAGCTGCCCAAGGGCCAGTATGTATCTCCTTTAACCAGTATGATTAATGGTGTAGGCTGGGTTTAAGCTAATGTTTATAAAGCACCCACTGAGAGGCAAGTAGCATGGCAGACGTTAGTGATACGGAGCACAAAGAAGACCCAACTGCTTTCTTTTTTACAAATTCTTGCTAAGACGTTATAGCTTTGGGAGGGAAAATAACGAGTGTTTTTCAGATGCTACATTACTTAAAGCTGGCTTTCTTACATTTGGGGGTCTTCTGTTTGTTTTCTGACAGTCAATGACCTAGAGTTAATTAAAAACCAGATTCCCCACCTTGCCTTGGAAGGTAAGTGGATTATTCAGGGTGGCTAATTTTCTTTGCAAGGCATCAGCCATTTACAAGTATTTTCTTTAGAAAAATTCTGTATTGCCATAAATATGTATATATACACATCAGCAGGTAGATGCATGTAAACTCCATCTCAAATCATTGACAAAGTATTTTATTTATTTTCTCTATTTTATTTCACTGTCTCTATATTCCAGGCAAGTTCTAGATGTTCATGAAACATCAGTGATTGAAATAAAATTTTTAAAAATGCATTTATCACCTCAACTGATAACCTCTCAGTTCAATCATGAGAAAATGCCAGACAAACCCAAAGTGGAGGGACATTCTACAAAATATCTGAGTAGTTTGACTAGTATCCTTCAAACTTACTAGGGTCATGAAAAACAAGGGAAGACAGACAAACTGTCACAGATGGGGAGAGATTAAGAACCAGGATGACTAAATGCATTGTGGATCCCGAAGCAGAAGGAGCACATTAATGGAAAGTTGGGAGAAATCTAAACAAAGTCTGCAATCTAGTTAATGGTCTTGTGCGGATGTTCATTTCTTTTTTTTCTTTTTTTTTTATTATGTTCTGTTAGTATATAGTATATCATAAGTTTCTGATGTAGTGTTCAACAATTCATTAGTTGTGTATAACACCCAGTGCTTTTCACAGCACATAATTTCTTGTTTTTGATCAGTGTTCTGTGATTATAAAGCGTTCAGATTAGGGGAATCTGTGTACATTGATTCTCCGTACTGTCTCTGCAGCTTTTCTATAAATCTAAAATTATCTCAACATGAAAAGTATTTAGAAAAACCATGCCTTTACAGAGATCAAATTCTAGTGAGACAAGTAAAACAGACCAACTACAGTAAGTAAACTGCATGTCCGTCTAACGACTGGATGATTTTGAAAATTCTCAGACTCTCTCAATGGCCAAAGATTCACTGAAAAGTCAGAAATGGCCACCAGAACAGTGACATGGAGAATAGCGTGAGTGTGTTTCTATGCAACCTTTCGTTACAACCTCAGAAAGAGAAGTACAGGATATTCAGTCCTAGAAAGAGCCCTTGGGCTTTTTCACTCATTGTGCATTTTTAGCCTTAATTTGAATTTTTAAGGAAATATCACATGAAAATATTTATCTCTCCTACTGAGTTGTGTGGCATCCCTTCCATTTTGCCCAAGACAGGTGCCTCATTCATCTCCCTGCAAGACCTGGCCCCCTCGGCACGGCCCTCGGGATTATTATCCCTATTTTCCAGAAGGCAGCTCAAGCCTGGACGGGGAAGTAACATTGTCCGGGGCCACACTGCCATAAAGCAGTCAAGCTGGAATCCAAAATCTGTGTTCAACACCGTACTATGCCATTCTTTCCATATACAGATACATCTTTGAGACTGTTCAAGCGTGGCCCCAGACAGCAGAATCTGGGGATTCTGTCCCTGTCACTTTCACTATGATCTGAATATGCAGCTTTTCACTATTGCCGTCTCCAGCAGACTCTGGCTCAGTGGCCGATCTCCATGGGGAAGCCCATTTTCACACACCCTGGGCTAGTCCCTCCAGGCTGTGAGGAACCCTCGCCCCTAATCCTATAGCCCTTCCCTGAATTAAGGACCAGGACTTTATACCACCTATTTTTCTCACAGTCCCTTTTATGTGCATGGCTTGGTTGGCTATAAATCAAATGGTTAAAGGAACAGTGTAATGACAAATAACGTTGGTGGTGCACCTTGAATCTATCCTAGAGAAGAGTAAAGGTTCAGGTCTAAAAATTGGGTCAGTTTGTTATGTTCAGTCCTCAGGAACATCAAGAATACATAGTATTATTCAGTGTATTTTGAAAAGTTTGCATTTTTTTAAATACAGAAAAAATGACACAATCTTTTTGTTTAAGGTAGAATTAACAACAACAAAAAAAAATCTCCTGGAATATTTGTTAGGGAATGACTGGTACAGCCAGTCTCCAAATGGCTCCTACATTCTTCCTGGTTAGAGTGGCATGTGGCTGAAGTACACACAGGCACACTTCGGAAGATTCTCAACCCAACTTTCCATCCCCCAAACAACCGCAATCTCTTCCCCACCTACTGACTGATTTCTAAGGGCCTTTTCTTTTTTTTTTTTTTTTAAGATTTTTATTTATTTATTTGACAGAGATCACAAGTAGGCAGAGAGGCAGGCAGAGAGAGAGGAGGAAGCAGGCTCCCCCGCTGAGCAGAGAGCCCGATGTGGGGCTCGATCCCAGGACCCTGAGATCATGACCTGGGCCGAAGGCAGAGGGTTAACCCACTGAGCCACCCAGGGGCCCCCTAAGAGCCTTTTCTGAGTACAGAGTCTTTCAATCTACAATGGGACTTAACGTCTAGAATGCTAGTGCCCCTGAGAAAGAGAGAAAGCACCTGATTTAAGTTCACCTCAAATTCTAAATGGAAGCTATTAGATCTTTTACAAAGAAGAGAAGAGAAATAGGGAAAGTGAGCTTTATGGAGTCCAAAGAGCAAGCTGGGTGCTGCCTTCACTTTAAAATATTGTCTACGTCTGCTCTTACAAAAGGTGATATTGCCTAAGAGCATCTGGATGGTAAGCCCACTGGTGAGAGTTTGCAAGGGTGTCTGGCAGCACGTTCTTTGATAAAATACAGCAATAATGCGCAAAGAAACCTTTTCCAAGTGTGAGAGGTCCATGAGCCCATGTGGAATTAGTCAAGAACCCTAGAGAAGCCTCAGATGACAATATTGCTTTTGTAATTATTAATCCAGAAGAATCTGTGAGCCTTAAAAATAAAACTGCCTGTTACTTCGCTAGCAAAAAATGGGTCTATTCAGGGATAGTGGAGAAGTACAATCTGGGACAAGCAAGCCATGGCAAAACCATAGGTAACTCCAACAAGCAAAGGAGAAGAACATTATTTTATGGGGAAGAAGGCAGAAGATGGGAGGAGTTGTTTTGAATGAAAGTCTACCGGAGAGAAGCAAGAGTTCAGGGTGATGATGGTTTCTCATTGGCTGGATTACGGGGGTAGTCTACTTGTGGGAGATGTATTGCGTTATCTTTCCCTGGTGGGGTCTGTCACTGGTGACTTTTCCTTTCGAGTCTCTCCTCTGAGGGCTCTGTAATTGACAATTCTTCTGTAATGGACATTGGGTGGTTCAGCTCACCCTCGAAGTCTCCCTTTCTAGTATCCCGAGTCCACTTTAGTGAGGTTTTCCCTTTAACGATTTTCACAGATTTAACTGAAGATCTTGCCAATGAGGGCCCATCACAACTTGGAGATAAGGATAGGGAAGAGAAACATCTCTTAATCAGAGTTACTATGAGTCCTTTACCTCCAATTACATCACCCCCTTGCTGGTTTCCGTTGGCGGCTAAAGGAAGCTAACTTTCCTATGGCCTACAGTGTTCTGCATCAATGGACTGCAGCTCATGTGACGGTCCAGCCCCTCACTAGTTACTCCTCGTTCCTCAATCACTTGACTTCTTTCCTTTGCTTGGGCCGGTCTCTCCCTTGTTCTTCCTCTGGGCCACTCCCATTCATCCTGTAGGTATCAGCTATCAAGTATCACTTCCGCAGGGAAGCCTTCCCTGACCTCTGGGCCTATCCTCAGGCCTTGCAGTCATGTATGCTCACACCACCGTGCCCTTCTTCATCACTCTTAGTGTAACCATCCTTAAGTCATTACTTACATAATAATATGTAATCATTTGTTTAATACTTATCTCTATCAACAGGTTTAAAATTCCAGTGGAACAGGGACATTGTCTACCTTGCTAATTATTGCCTATACAGATCCAGAACAGTGTCTAGTGCATAGTAGGTACTCAATAAATACTTATCAATATAGATACTTAATCAATACTTAAGCTAGAAAGCCCCTAGGCATGCCTAATTCAAACTCTTAATTTATAGAGGAAGAAACTAACATTTAAGTAGGTCCATTGCCTTGCCCAAGGCCCTACCCAAGAGCAAAATTGGAGACAGAATCCACATCTGTTCACCTCCCCATCCCCCGCCAGTATACTTTCCTGTCCTGATGGAAAGTTTATAGTCTAGTGATTCATCACACTGGAGGGAATAGCAAATCCTGGCAAGTTCTTCAGAACCTTAATGAATTTTCAGGTTTGTGTTTTATTTAATACCCACTTTAGTTAAAATGAGTCCGTAGTCTATTTGTTTCTCCATTCCTCCAGTTGCTGGATCAAATGTTAATTGTCAGGAAGAAGACATAATATGGCAGTTTGGCAAGGTTCTGTTGAACTAACGAATGTTTAACAGGATCACAGATGGAATCATTTGCATATGGGAGGGATTTTTTTTCCTAGGGTTTTGTCCCAATTAAAAGTTGCAAGTTCAAACCAGGTTACCAGTTCCAAAGAATAGAAGTTTGCATATTCTAGAGCCTGAACACATGTTACTCTTTCTTCAATATATTCACCTCTTGCCTTTCCCACATTTGACGAGCTGAAAACTATTTAGTAGTCACTGGGGCCTTGAGTAAAACAGAATAGCTACAAAGCTCTTTCCTGACTGCCCCTGAGTACTGGACAGGCAGCCAGTTTCGAAGGGCCAGCAAGAAGAAACATTGTTATTTCTTTTGCAGCCTGTAGTCATAGTTCATTTCAGACAAACATCTAGCGACTTCCTTATGCCAAGCAGCGTGTTTGGTGCTGGTGATGCAGAGATGAATAAGGCATGGTCCCTGCCCTTGAGAAGCTCCAGAAACGTAGGGGAAAGAGGCACATGATCCTTTATTTCCTGGACAAAGGGCTAAGTGCTGGTATGGAGTTATAAGGAGGATGCTTGGTGAGGCTGGAAGAGAGGTAACAGAGAGTCCTGCTTTTCTGACAAGACCCATAGATTATCCCAAACTTAAAGGACGAGTGGGAGTTATCCAAGTAAAGAGAGTGGAAAAGGATTTCTAAGCCAGAGTTAGAGCAAAAGCAAAGGCAGGGATGCTATGTGTAAAAGACAGGCTGACCGAGCTATCTCAGAAGAGAGAACGCTGGTAGAATAAAGAGATTACTGCTGCTAATAAATAAAACTGTTTTGAACCACCGACAAGCCCAGTCATCTTTGGGGTGTGTTCAATCAGTGCTTCCCAAAGTGCATTTGCATCCCATCTTCGCAATTCTTGTAATGGCATGCTGCCATTTCTAGTCTCCACTTAATAGCCTTCATCCTAAGTAAGATTATCCATTATATCAGTGGTTTTATCTTTTAGATGTATTTTTCTAATCCTTATTAAACTATGTGCATAACTATTAAAAAATAAAAACGGGTGCCATCTGGAATCATCTTAAATACAACCAGGAGCATGCATACACTCCTCACTTTGGTTAAAAGATTGGAGTTGGACTAAGAAGAGGCTGACTAATCCTATGTTTTGCCAGATCACTGGATTGATTTGATGAGCGAGGGTGATGGGGAGTTGAACACAGTGCTGAGTTCAAGGCATGATCCCTACCGTCAAGGTGCTCAGTGACAGTTTGGTTTCGTTTTTCTGTTAATAAATTAATAAAATTGCTAGGTCTGAATGTTTGTGTCCTCTCAAAAGTCGTAGGTTCACGTCATAATGCCCAGTGTGATGTATTAGAGAAAGTGGGGCCTTCGGGAGGTGCTCAGGTCACCCGTGGGATGAGCACTCCTACAGAAGAGCCCTCTTCCACCAAGTGAGACTCTAGCCTAAAGTCTGCAACCCGGAAGAGAGCCCTTACACGATCATGCCGGCACCCTCGTCTCGGATTTCTAGCTTCCGGAACTGTGAGAAATCAACTTCTCTTGTTTATAAACCACCGAGTCTGTGCCATTGTCTCGTTGCATTCCAAACAGAACGAGACAAATGACAACAGCAGTGGTAATAGCGGAAGCTGCCATCGGGTGAGTCCCTGGTATATATTAAGCACTGCATTTGGCACTTTACATTCATTTGCTTAGGTAACTTAACGGACTCTATGAGATCAATTCTAATGTTATGCCCATTTTAACAGGCTCACAGGGGCTAAATGCCTTTTCCTTTGTTTAGGAAAAAAAATAACAAAAACTCTGCCCTCTGAAATTAAAAGAAAGTTCCTTCCAGAATCCAGAGGTCAGGGCTTTGGTCTGAATTCAGCCACTGGTTGACTGTGGACTTCAGAAGAGTTTCTTACACTCCAGGTTCTAAGTTCCTTCTCTCTGGAATGTTGACATGGGGTGATCTTTAGTTTGTAACCTGGAGACTCTTTCTAGGTCTGTTTCCTTATCGGTGAAGCAGGGCTAATAATTCCAACTTCATAGGATTATTTTGAAGATTAAATGTAGGCAAGTCCCAAGGCCAAGGACTGACACATGGTAAAAATATCATAAATGGGATTATAAATAAAAAGACTGTTAACTGCAATAATCCTGATCATCTTGATAATCACTTCAACAGTCTTCAAAATGGATAGTTCATCCACCATCAAATAAGAGTGAATTAACTCTACCACTACATTGAAATGAGTATGCTAGCTGATTACCATTTTAGGCAGGTCAGTTTGCGTCCTCTATGCTTCTGTATCTTTTTTTTTTTTAAAGATTTTATTTATTTATTTGACAGACAGAAATCATAAGTAGGCAGAGAGGCAGGCAGAGAGAGAGGAGGGGAAGCAGGCTCCCTGCCGAACAGAGAGCCTGATGTGGGGCTCGATCCCAGGACCCTGAGCCGAAGGCAGAGGCTTTAACCCACTGAGCCACCCAGGTGCCACATGCTTCTGTATCTTCAAGTTAGACACTAAAAACATACCCTTCACTGGTGTGATAGTTGACCTCCAAGATGACCTCCACAAGTCTACATGCCCTTGGGCTAAAAGGGCTAACTTGTGTAACTAAGATATTGTGGAAATGATGCTATGTGACTTCTGAGGCTAGATCCTAACAGACACTATGGCTTCTGATGTGCTGTCCTGGATGGGTCACGAGGACACCCAAACAGCCCTGTGGAGAGGTTCATGTAATGAAGAACTGACAACTCCTGTCAGCCAGCAAGGAACTGATACTCTTTCCAACAGTCACGTGAGTCAGCCATCTTGGGTCTACCAGTTTCTGTCAAGCCTTTCGATGACTGAAGTCCCGACCAACAACCTGACAGCAACCTCATGAAAGACCCTGAGACACAACCACCCAGATGAGCTGTTACCAAATTCGGGACACAAATTCCACAGTAACTCTAAGATATATATGTATTTGTTGTTCTAACTCACTTTGTTTCAGGGTTATTTGCAAGCAACAACAGATCGTTAAGACAAAAGAATCACTGCAAAGATTAAAGAAAATACTTTAATTGAAAGCATTTAGCCACATTGGTCTGATCTAATTCTGGCCATCAAAGAATTGTGAATGTTCAAAGAGAAGGAAGAAGGAGGAACAGAGAGGAGACGCATGAAGGAGGGAGGAGACTCTTTGTACCAAGATCTCTCAAAGAACATCAGCACAAGATTTCACGTATTACTCACCAAGTTTAGGGGCTCACTCAGAAGCAGGGAGGATGGAAGCAAGAGACATGCATCTGCAAATACATCAAACCCACCAAAAGCCCTTTTCATGCTCAGAAAATCCAAGACAATTGTTTGGAATAGGTCTCATTTGGAAAGCCAAAGCTTCATCTCACCAGCCATTTAGCCTTGATGACTTTTGAACAATATAAATTATTAGAATAATTTTCCACTTAGCAATGATCATTCAGGAATGGGTGGTGTTACTATTCTTGCTTCCCTGTCAAAAATAGGCTTATTTTCTTGCTTTTAAAAAGCACACTCTATACTGTGGGCCTGAATCTAGAACCCTGCGAAAGCTGGTTAATTCTTTATCACTTATATTGTGCCAGTTTGTAATAATGCCTCTTTGGAAAGGAGCTGAAGGATCTCATGCAAAAGATACTTTGCTCAGGGTGGGGAGGAAGGCATTGCAACCTCCTTTACCCTTCCACTCTGGTCTCTGCGGGGAAACCCAGTGCAGTGCATGGTTGGCCCTTGTCTATTTCCTCCATGTAAATACCAGTCTGGTTTCTGGTCTGGGAATTACCATAACCTGTCACTGCATTTGTTTAGGAACCCTAGAAGCACACTCCATGGATTCTAATCCCAACCTCATAATTTACTGGCTAAGGGGCCTTGGACAAGTTATTTCACTTGGTTATTTGCAAAAAAAAACTTTGCATCTGTACTACAAGGAACTCATAGGGTTATTATGAGGAACTACTACGTGTGAGGCATTGATGAAAGTGCTTGGCCCATAGCGAGGGCTATATAAATCCAAGTCATTATTACGAACCCCTCCCCAGAATATAAAGTCCAAAGAAACAGGTCTTGTCTCTCTTCTTATTTTCATATCAATGCCCTAACCCCAAGCGTACAGCCTGGCCCATGTAAGATATTTTCTTACCAGAAGTTAACATGGCAACCTAGATATGGCTACTCTCAAGAATTTCCAAAATCGGGGCGCCTGGTTGGCTCGGCGGGTTAATCCTCTGCCTTCGGCTCAGGTCATGATCTCGGGGTCCTGGGATCGAGCCCTGCATTGGGCTCTCTGTTCACCGGGAAGCCTGCTTCCCCCTCTCTCTGCCTGCCTCTCTGCCTACTTGTGATATCTCTCTCTTTGTAAAATAAATACAATCTTAAAAAAAAAAAAAAAGAATTTCCAAAATCTCCACCATGGGAGATTTCTCAGTGGTCATTTTTCTTTTTGGGTTCTGCCTGCAGCCACTTTCCTCAGGCCTCTCTCCCCTGATGTGAGGGCAGACTCATACATCTTGTTTACTCATGCACAGCGATTTTAGCTCTCAACTCCACCCAAAACTATGCTCCAGTTCAATCTTTGCATGTGCAAAAGCAGGACTTTGGGGGATAGAGATGCAGATAGGAATATACATAACCATTAGTCTTCAAAAGCATAGGAATGTAGTTCCTGCCCTAAAAGGAGGTGGCAGGGCCCTTTGAAACAGCATTCTTGTATTCCCTTTATAAATAACTTCTTTCAATTAAAGAAAGTATTATGTTAAAGTTACCTGAAAATTAGAAGTTATGGAAATAGGTGTTAGAAATCTTAAAAAATATAGATTAAATTCACCCACAGACCCATCCCATAATATATATAATTAACTGCCAACATTTTGGTGTTTCCTCTGATTTGCTTTGCTTTTTTTTCTCTGTGGCTTTGGTGTTTGTGTGAGTTCTTGTGCACAAGCCTGCATGGTCACATGTGCAGGGGGTGGGTGTTTGGGGGGAGAGAAAAGGAGGGAGGGAGAGAGGGAGAGAGAAACAGCAGAGGTGTAACTAGCCATACTGCATCACACCCTTCTCCCTCAAAATTCTGCTTTCCAGAGCATGCAATCTTCACTTTTCCATCCCACAGAGACAAGGCGCACTTCCTGAGTGAGCATCAGACTGAGGTCGCCGCCTTAAAGGAGGAGAACTATCAGATCCCGAAGTGTGAACCTTACCACTTACCCACACAGCCTCCATCTATTCTGACTACTGATTTGTGGAGGGTTTAAGGCGGCCCCTCAGGAGCAGGTTAGTGTATAAACCCTCACCTTAAAATTGCAAAGCTTTCCCTTCTAAAGGCGCCCTGGGTGTTGCAAAGCCAAAGGAGGTTTACAGGGATCAAGTGTTACCCTTCCTTCTCATAATGACAGTGCAAACTAAGGAATGGGCTTTACAGCTCAGTCTAATTACTTGGCATTAACACAGTGCTCCCAGGGGAATGGTCTGCTGCCTGTCCATGCTCATGACCCTTGGATGCCTCCCACCTGAGCTCTGGCTGTTTGTACTCCCACCTTCGTGCACACCACGTAGGAACTTGGCAGCTCTCAAGGAGACGGACTTAGCCTTCTTGGGTCACCATCATCCTGGCTTCTTTCAGTTCCTTGAACAACCAATTCTTTCCGACCTCAGAAGTTCGCTTGAGGCTTTTCTTCCATTCAGCTGCTCTCCCAGGTCAACTGATCTAAAGACTATCCCTAGGTCACCTCACAATGAAAATACCACCACATCCGAGGAGCCTTCCCTGACCTATGGACTCCATGCAAAGTTGGTCTCTCTTGTTAGTCTTTCTCCTGGCACTTGAGTTTGCTTACTTGTTTGTTTTTCCCTTCATTGCACTTATCAACATTATCCAATGTTTATCTGTTTGCTTTTTTATGCTTCGAGTCTGTGGGAGCAGGGATCCTCTTTGGGCAGTCACGTTTAATTAATTAAACATGTTTAATGTGGGCGCCTGGGTGGCTCAGTGGGTTAAGCCGCTGCCTTTGGCTCAGGTCGTGATCTCAGGGTCCTGGGATCGAGTCCCGCATCGGGCTCTCTGCTCAGCGGGAAGCCTGCTTCCCTCTCTCTCTGCCTGCCTCTCCGTCTGCTTGTGATCTCTCTCTGTCAAATAAATTAAAAAAAAAAAAAAAAAGAGGCCAGAGGGTCTTTTTTTAAACATGTTTAATGTATATATACTTTCGTATGAATATGTTGTTTCAAAATATATATTGTTTTGTGTGCATGTATTTTTAATGTATGCAAATAGTACTTAGTTATAGAACTTATTCTGTTTTCTCCTTTTCTTATTTCCCTCACTTTTTCTTGTAATACGTGTGTGTGTGTGTGTGTGTGTGTGTGTGTGTTTGACTTCTCTGTAACAATCAATAGTGTGGTTGTATCGCATTTCCTCACTCCTTCTCCCAGGGATGGGCACCTCCACCTGCCTGCCACTGTACACACTATTTCAATGAAAACCCAAAATGTGTCTTTTTGTGGACCTGGGAATAAAACCCACTGGTATGCAGACCCTATACCAGCATTGCTGGGTCACTGGGTTTAGGGTTTGTCTTGAATGAAATTATCCAAGTCTGGTCAAATTTCTTCTGAAGAGTTGCAGGGGTCAAACCACTGCACCACCCACCCCCAACAAAATATGGATGTTCTTATATCCTATATATCTTTAAGATTCTTTCTTTGGCAATATCCAGCTTCTTGATTCCTGCCAAATTAAGGGATATAAACTTACGTGTAGTTGTTTTCATTTGAATTTCTCTTGTCACCATGATTTTGAGCAGTTATCATAGGCTTGTTAGTTGTTGGAGCTTCGTTTTCTATAAATTTCCCATTCATTTGCCCATTTGCAATCTTTTTCTCCCTGATTTCATGAGTTTCTTGTCTATTCTAGATCCCCCAACACACATTATAAATGCCTTCTCACATTCTGGCATTCTATTAAATGCATCCATGGTGTCATTCTCTGACAGAAAGTCAAGCTTAAGTAAAATTCATCATTGTTTAAAACTTGGTAGTTTATGCTTTTATGGGTTTATTTATGACGTCTGTCTCCTATGTGTTGGTCTCACTTTTTCTGCCATGCATCTTCCCTGCCGTCAGAGAAGAGGGCTGCCAACAGCTCAAAATGACAGTGCCCAGTTTTGGAACCAAACCATCAAAAATCCCGAGACTCGGTCTCATTTTCCTCTCCTGAATCCCAGGCTCAAGCAAGGATAAGCCCTGCTTATTCCTGAAGTCAGGAGGACAGTGGGTTCAACACCACCCAAAACATGGATGAAGAATTGGAAATGAAGTGTTTTCTAAGAGGAACATCAAGGTATTATTTTCAAAAGAAGAGAAATGAAATTGGGCAGACAAAGGCAATAGATGTCCACTGTACAGGGTCACTGCCTTTCTTAATGCCCATCAGATCAATTAGTATTCTCATGTTCTCTAAGTATCTTCCCTAGTCTCCATCCCCAACACCTCTTAAGCATTTGATTGTGCCCTAAACCCATCTGCTTATTCTCAGGGATTTTATCCCTGAAATGGGTAATCCAGTCAGGAAGGGACCTAGACTACTGTTTCCCCAACGAGGCTGAGCATTAGAATCATATTAGCTTTGAAAATACAGATTCCCAGGGGTACCTGGGTGGCTCAGATGGTGAAGCTTCTGCCTTCGGCTCAGGGCATGATCGAGCCCTGCATTGGGCTCCCTGCTCAGCGGGGAGCCAGCTTCTCCCTCTCCCTCTGCCTGCTGCTCCCCCCACCTCTCTGTCAAATAAGTAAATAAAATCTTTAAAAAAAAATGCAGACTCCTGGCCTTAGCCTCAGAACTGCTGAAATAAAAATTCTGTTGAGCAGAAACCTGAAAATTGTGTTTGAACACTTCAGTTGCCAGTCCAGAGATGGAGAATCACAATGAGAACCACATGCCCCTTGTATTACAGATGAGGAAGCCAGAGCCTGAGGACCTTCCCCAGGAAAATGCAGTGAACTTGGGGCGCCTGCTCTATTCAGGTGGTGTTGCAGTCTGTGTGGGTTTTCTTGCTGCTACACATTGAGCTCTATATGGACTCTTTGGAAAAGAGGTTGGTGAATACAAATACAATCTCTGGGTTTATCATTCAACAGAAAAGCTCAGGCTCCCACCACCTCTATGCTTTACGGTACTCAGAAATCCTGCCAGGCCGTGCAGCCATGGACGCACAAATCCTACAGCCCATACCAACTCTGGCTACAGCCGCCCTGGACCTCCAGAGAATAACCTCCTGATGCCTGCCTTTCTCCTCAGCCTCAAGTGTCAGCCACTCCTGACTCAGATCTTGGCCCTGTCACTCAACTGGTGTGTGACTCAAGGTGATCTGTATGTTCTGTCTCACATGCTGTGTGTACCTAAGAGGCTCTTTGGGAGGATGAAATAGAGCCCAGAACCATGCTCAAAGGAAGTGCTCAGAGAACATTGAAGAGTAGATATGACCAAGCCTCTCCTCCTATGTGCTAGTCCCTGTGTGGAGTGATGGGGCATAGAATTGAGGAAAGCATGGTTTCTGCCCTCTCGGAGCTTCATCCCAGGAGGCTGAAAGATGAACAGATAATGAAGTATTAAATTGCAGTGTCCTTGGCCTGGCTGCTTAACCTGTGGAAAATGTAGACTTGGCTTGGGAGCTGTGATCCCAGCTGGGGCCCTCATGTCTGCAGCAGGGACAGCTGGACAGTGGTCCTGGGGCAGAC
This sequence comes from Lutra lutra, assembly GCF_902655055.1. Classification (NCBI taxonomy): domain Eukaryota; kingdom Metazoa; phylum Chordata; class Mammalia; order Carnivora; family Mustelidae; genus Lutra; species Lutra lutra. Next base: position 82,415,509 of record NC_062282.1, on the reverse strand, counting down.
GCCACACCTCCATGTTGACCCGACCCAGGGTTCACCCTACCCGCCCCACAAGCCCAGATGGAAGTAGCCAATCAGTACCACAGGGGCTTGCCTCCCACCTCACAGACAGACTGGTTTGTTATCTTTGCTCTAGAAGACCCCTCACCAGCCCATTTCCCCTCCCGAAGAGCCTAGGTTCTGCTTGGCTTGAACTTCCTCATTTCTCATTCCTTAGTTCCTTCTTCTGTAGAGTTTTCCCAGAGTTAAAATCAATGTTTACCCGGGATAGCGTAGAAACACAAGAGAGGCAAATTCATACGACCTGGGGTCTTAAACAGAATTTCTTACAAGATGACAGGGAACAACTTTTATTTTATAGAACCACTATTTTGATTCCCATAACATGAGAACACCACGCACAGAAGCAAGTGATTCGGCTACTGACCAAGCCTCTCCAAACACCCAGCATCCATGTCTTCGTACACCTTTTTAAGTTTCTACTTATTTATGGAATTTCTCACTGACCGCGAGAATGGATTAATTTCTTTCAACTTTGGTTCATGTATTTGATAGGTGAATATGTGTTTCTGTGGGGAAGAATATTGGAAATTACCTGGTGTGTTGTTCCTCGTGCTTCCTGGGAACTCCTGCACTCTCCCCTAAGTTGGCCACAGAGCTAAGAGATTGCTTCTAGAAGAAGCAGACACAGAACAAAGGCTTCTGAGTTTTTAACACTATGCTTTTGCATTTCAGATTATAGGATTTGAGGGGGAAATCAAGCATAGGGATGGTAGGAGCAAAGCTTCCTAGCCTCCCAGATTAGAAAGTTGCTCAAATTAAGAGTAAGTGAGGAGGAGCAGGGAAGTAAGGAACCTTAGATTCAAGTGGATAGCTAAGAAAATGGCTCTGACCTCTCCCCACTCCTCCTCCACTGCTATCCAGGCAGATGAAATTCTAGGCGTGGGGGTGAGAAAAGGCTAGAAGGTTTGGGGGATCTGAGAGAAGAGAGTCAACCAGCTTCTAATTGTGCCCTGGGAAAAGCTGAGACTATGGGATAGAAATGCTATGTGGTACTTCCAGGAAAATGGACCCAATACAGAAAAGGACAGAGCTCTAGGCATGGCTTGGGACGAGCCAGCTGTTTCTTCCCAACACACCTGGCAGGGCTCAGGAATCAGGGACCATATCAAAGGAGCCCTGAGCCAGGAATAAGTGCCACCCAAGGGCCCCTGCTGCACAAGGGGCTGAGATCTGTGAGGGCTGCAGGCATCAAAGAAGAAGGGAAGGTGGGCACACGGAGCATGCCCCACAGTGACCGGGTTCTACGCCTGCCCCCACCATGGAAACCAGATACCACCCTTGAAAAGATACACCCCCAACTTAAGTGATACCAGAACTCTGCCCTCCTGATGGAAAAAGCCTCATACTAGGAATTAAGTAATAAAAAAATAGTGTAACTTCTCGCGCACACAAGTCTGTGTCAGGAGATTCCGGCTTGCTGCACTTGGTGGCATTTGTGAATTTAGGTAACCATGATAGTATTGATATATTTCTTTGGTAAATACCAACTGTCTGGTATTTCGCTATACTGCATAGCATCTATCATGGGGCTGAGAGCAAAGAAAGAGACCTGTGTGCAGACGCTTAATGTTTGCCTGTTTGTGTGTGCGTGTATGGAGCCTACAGATTCCCTTCTTAAAATGATGTTTTTAAATGCGTTAAAAAAATTCAGGATTACAAAGGAAGTCAATGGTATGGAAATACAGTTATCAAAATATTTTAAACACAGATTTGTGATGTAGTAATGTATGTGGTTCTTTATTCATGAGTTAAACAACAAGGTCTAGCTGCAAGTATTATAAACATAATACTGAAGTTGTGCTAAGTACAAATGATAGAAAGAGATACCTACAGGGGCAACTGGGTGACTCAATCAGTCTGTCTTCAACTCAGGTCATGATCTCAGGATCCAGGGATCGAGCCCTACTTCAGGCTGCCTCAGTGGGGAGTCTGCTTCTCCCTCTCCCTCTGCTCCAACCCCCACTTGTGCTCTCTCTCTCTCTATCTCGTAAAAAAAAAAAAAAGAAAAACAAAGAAAGAAAGAAAGAAAGAGAGATACCCACAAGAATTAATATGGTATGAAAATATCTGTATTGATGACCAAGTCACTGATTTCATAAATACTGTTGTGACTTATTACCTATATGCATAATTGAACAAAAGAGTGATTTCTGTTAGAGGTCAATGAAAATACAGATGCAGTTTTCCCCATCCAAGTTGAAAGACCTCCTGGATTGTACCCATGAACCCTTGAGATCTGCAGACCCCTGTACCATGTATCTACTTCTCTACTGACAAGACTTAATCTGAACCACCATTTGGCAGAGAAATGTTGGGGTTTGCAGGGATTGGTAGGACCTCAGTTTCCTCTAACAAGGAGTCCCGAGATCTTCAAGGCAGACAGCTTGACAGGTCTCTCTGCGATGATTATCATCCAAGAATATCATTTCCATGAATATGGGAGATCATAATCCTAGGCAAATGCTGGAGTAGAGTCAAAAAGTAGGCATATTGGCCAGGACCTGGTTATTGGATTAAAACTAATTCCTGGCCTTGTAAGCATGATAAGCTTCTTAATGATGAGATACTATGTTCCCTGGTATCCCCAAGGCAATAACTAGAATATCGTAGAAGTTTGACAAATGCCGTTTGAATGAGTTATGCATTGATGGGTCATGCAAGAACACTGAATTTCACTGTGAGGCACGGGGATGAGCATCAAGTGTAAATTCCTTAGTAGTGACCTTGGCAAAGAGAAAGAGCTTGATTAAGATCAGCTGTTGTTATTTTTACTTTAGAAGGCATTCTTTTTGTATTCTAGTATCTAGCCCAGTAACCTTAAAAAGCTAATGTAGCTTTGCAAGGGATCTCTTTATCTCTAGGGTTTGGAGAGGGATTAGGCAAGATTAATGGCACAATATATATGAAGTGCATTTAGCACAGGGACTGCTTAATAAGTAAGCACTCAATTGTTGTTATTAGTATGATCTAATGTAATAAATATAATGGTTTGAGTATTAATATGATTATTAATATTAACCAAAGCACAGTGAGTCAAATGTAACAATGTATTAGTATCACATGAAAAACATTAAAAAAATACTTATTTATCAAGATGTCACCGAATCAGAATCTCTGGGGAGAGGCCTCAAATCTACCCTTGGACAAAGCTGGGAAGGGTTTTGAAAAGGAAACCAGACATGGAAACTTGGAGCTCCGAGGGAAACTGAGTCATTACTGTTAACATGTTAAAATATCATTTTTATACAAACAGTGACCACTTGTCAAGTTTTCCTATATTCATGACAGACTACATGAATGCATTTAATGTATTCATAAAAGCACTACAGGTATGAAGAAGCAAGTCCCAAAGATGGTGGGATCTTGGAGGGAATGGAAAACCTAAGTAGTGCTGAGATAAGATTGTTCAATTGGATGTAAAACTGGGGAATCCTTTAGGATAATAAGGTCATCAATTTCTGGATCATCATTGTTTCTATGAGACAGAAGAGAAAATCATTGTACTTGATCATTTTTCTGTAACTTAACAGAGTTATAAAATATCTGGTTCCTAATTGACAGTAAATAGAAACTCAAAAAGAAATTTGATTCCCTGAGTAAAAGCTCATTGTGGGCTCCATAATTGCATCTGCAAAATGAACTGATCTACCAAATTAATTTCCTTCATTTAAACGTCTGAGGTGCTGGGCGCCTGGGTGGCTCAGTCAGTTTAGCATCTGCCTCTGGCCCAGGACAGGATCCCAGATTCCTGGGATCTAGTCCCACATTGGGCTCATTGCTTCTCCCTCTGCCCGCTGCTCCCCCGCCTGTGGCCCACCCCACTCCACCCTCTCTGCATCAAAAAAAAAAAAAAAAAAAAAAAAAAATCTTAAAAAAAAAAATCTGAAGTCTTTCCATGTGCTCAGCTACAAAATACAGGCCCCAATTTGTATTTGATGTGATGTTTTAGTACTGAGAGGTAGGGTAACAATTAATCCTACTGTGCCAGCACCCACCCCCAGCAAAGGTTACTGTGAAAATTTCCACTAGTCTTCTTGTTCCAGTGCAAACTCCCTTTAGTTTTCCTGTCCCACTGTGATCTGAGGCGTGACTGGAGACTTCTGTCCTTTACTCGTCACCACCACCTGCCTGCTGATGATGTCTGAAATCCTCCCATCTAACATTTGTTTCCATGAGCCTGTACTTTTTCCCTAAAGTTCTCTTTTTTTTTCTTCCTTTTATGGAAAATACCCCAAAAAGGAACATTTGGGGGAATACAACAGCAGTTGTTGAAAATATAGCTCATGTCTGTAGGTGATTCCAGCAGACAGTCAGCTTCTTTTATTGCCTTACAGTTAGCATTATCTCTCCTCCAGAGATGTAGAGAAAGCGGGGTAGGAGAAAGTATCAGCAGGAACTCTCTGGATGTTATGAATCTATCTAATACCATGAGCTAGCTTTAATCAGATGGGGAAGGAAGCTCAGAATCTGGTTGCTTCACAAAGATGCCTTTGATGTATATTACAGCAGACACGCAGGGTTTGACTCCTCTGGTTTCACTTTGTCAATATGTTATCTCTAGTGTAGGGCGAGTGGGGGTGATAAGAACCATGGCAGGTACTTAAAAGGAGTATCTGAATACTTTGGCTAGACATGTCGTTCCGTCTGCCCATCCCTGCCACACTTACCTACTACTGTTCACCGTATTTTACCTGTCACAGTTGGTTGGTCTGGGAGAGCCACATGACCTAAGTTCGCCAATCAGGACACTGGTCTGGGAATTCTGGACTAGAGCTTTAGATAATACAGCCATCCTACTGGAGGGGAGTGAAGCTGAAAGTGATGAAGCTTGGAGAATGTCAGTAGCTATGGTTCTGCTCTGTGGATAAAGCCTGTAGGGAGTAAGAAAAACAAAAGGTGGGGGCGCCTGGGTGGCTCAGATGGTTAAGCATCTGCCTTCGGCTCAGGTCATGATCTCCAGGTCCTAGGATTGAGCTTGAGTTAGGAATACCAGCTCAGTGGGGAGTCTGCTTCTCCCTTTGCCTCTCCCCCTGCTTGTCCTTTCTCTCTCTTGCTCTCTTGCTTTCTCAAATGAACAAATAGAATCTTTAAAAAAAAAAAAAAAGAAAAAGAAAAGAAAGAAAAAGGAAAGGTATAAAGAAAAAAGCAGAAATGGGAATTGGAGAGAAAGCATTCAACTGTGTATATAACCCCAGTTTTAATGGAGTCCCATATTCATCCACTCCTTAGGTTCTACAGTGGCCTGGCAAGGTCACACAAGTGCTACACGCTGCTCCAACCTGGGCTAAGTCAGTGGCAAATGCCTTTAGAACAGGAAGCCGTCAAGGTCTGTTACATGGTTGTTACTCAGTAAAAAATATATAGAAAAGAAGTTTGGAGAATTTCATCAAGTAACAAGAAGACAGCATTTCTAATTCTTCCCATGGCCCAGAAGGGGCCAAAAGAAGAAAACAAGCCAGTTTCATGAGTGAGAGCCCAACAGTAAACCCACTGAATTTCTCCATGACTCTGCCTTGCTTCCTGATATGTGCGGTATGAAAATGTACCTTGAGTGACAAATTATTTTAATATTGCTCTTCAGTTGGGAAAAAGGTGACTGTAGGCTTGCAAGCTTACCTTCATCTAGTTCCTGTTTAGAGGCACCTGAATCATAGCTGCCTCTTGCTACACCAAACAACATTATGGTCTTATCCTAGAATTTATCATTTGTATAAACATGGATGGGTTCGTTTCTCTAGCATGGTAAGCTTTCCCTTGAGTGTACTGTTGATGCACTCTGAGAGGGCTTTGCTAGGAGACTAAGCACTCTAACTTAATCTTAGAAGTTTGATAAACATCCAGAATTTGCTGGATTCAAATTTGAGAACATAATTCAAACTCAAGGTGGGAAAGTGGTCTCTCCTTTCCTTGAATCCAAAATGGGGCACTGTCACACTTTCTCTGGAAAAAGGATTTTTTCTACCCTTCATTTATTGTTCATATTTATCATGTGAAGACTGGTTGCCGGATGTTGTTCTAAGCAATTTGCATGTATGAACAAATTTATTTCTCACAACATACTATGAAAGTAGGTACTTTTTTATTCCCACGTTACAGATGAGGATAGTGAGACTCACTTATTATGTGTCATAGGTGGGATTTGAACTCAGGCTGTGCCTCTCCAAAGCTAGAATTTTTAACCATTGTGCAATATTAATTTTTCTAGATGATATATTAATATCTAATATAAGATATACATATTTGCTGTTGTGGCAAGCAAAACAGCAAAGAGCCTGTCCTCATGGAGAGTTCTCACAGTTTGGGAAAGGTACTACCTGTGTTGTGTTATTTGAATTCAAAATAGAGGAGAAAACTGGAAGTCAGATAGGGAATGGTCTCTCACATCTGTCTGTTGCTCTACAGAGCCAAGAGTGAAGATACAGGTCTGATTACCAGTAACAATACCATAACAAGAACAACAATAATACTAATGATCATTTGTTTTCTGTTTTACAAAATGCTTTCACATCCATTTTCTTTTGTTTTCACCCCCCTGCCCATTTTCTTGTTTTATTACTCTACACAAGCTCCCAGACAGAGCCAATGTGAGGTGGTCATTACCAGATCCATCACACAGAGGAGGAGATTAAGAGTTAAAGAGATTAAGTGACTTGCCCAAGTCTCTGTGGCTGGAAAGTGGTACTCCTGGGGTTGAAATCAAACCTTTGACCTAGAATCTTGTGTTTTCTCCAAAACCTTCTGTTGCTAGGATAAAGGGTACCTACTCAGAAGAAAATGATATTACAGAGGTGCATGAAACAAAGTAACTCACCTTTCTGTGGAGCAAAGAGAATCTCTCCCACAGCACTGAATTGCACCATGCTAGAGCACAGAGTGCAGACACACAACCTTTCAGAGCCTATGGGTCCCCAGAAGGTCTCCTGGGTGCAACAGAAGTTCACAGGACAACAAAGGACTTACTTAGAGAGTTTGGGGCATATCATGAGCCACGAGAAAGAAAGAAAGGAAGGAAGGAAGGAAGAAAGGGAGGAAGGAAGGAAGGAAGAAAGAAAGAAAGGCAGGTGCCTGGATGGCTCAGTTGGTTAATAGACCGTCTTCGGCTCAGGTCATGATTCTGGGGTCCTGGGATCAAGCCCCACATTGGGCTCTCTGCTCAAGCAGGCTCCCTCTCCTTCTGCTGCTCTGCCTGCTTGTGCTCTCTTGCTCTCTCTGTCAAATAAATAAATAAAATTTTTTTAAAAAAGAAAGAAAGAAAGGGAGGGAGGAAGGGTGGAAGGAAGGAAGGAAGGAAGAATGGAAGAAAAATCTATTCGTCTGTAATCTGGGGATCTTAACCTTAGAGGAATTTGGATGGGCTTCAGAGGACTCATGAAATCCCTGCAATTTGCATAAAATTTTATGTATTATGTGCATTTTCCTGGAAATAGGGCCTGGATTTCATCAGAATCTCAAAGAGATGTCCAAGCCAAAAGGTTAAATATCACTGGTATTAATTATAAAGAAAGAAGCAAATGTCATGGAAGAAAATTCTCCCATTTGTAGGGACGCCTGGGTGGCTCAGTTGGTTAAGCAGCTGCCTTCGGCTCAGGTCATGATCCCAGCGTCCTGGGATCGAGTCCCGCATCGGGCTCCTTGCTCAGCAGGAGCCTGCTTCTCCCTCTGCCTCTGCCTGCCATTCTGTCTGCCTGTGCTCGCTCTCTCTCCCTCTCTCTCTGACAAATAAATAAAAATCTAAAAAAAAAAAAAAATTTAAAAAAGAAAATTCTCCCATTTGTGACCAACGTGGCATATTGCTGATATGTTCTTGGATTGAAGAATCAAGACCCATCATGTTTGATAGGGCTGGGTTCAGAAAGACTATTGGGTCCCTTTTTTTGGCATCTGAGAGGAAAATCAATGAGTTTTATTTAAGACTATACTGAACAGAGAATGCCTACAAGTTAGGTCAGATTTTGAAATGAGATAGTAAGATTTTGATTCTTCAGAATTTGTTTATTTCATTTTTCTAAAATAGGCTTGGGACCCATCTATTTGGAAGGTTTTGGGCAGTCTATTCCAGAGACGCAAGACTGGACGTAATGACTTATGGAACTGTCCTTTGCAGTCGTAACATAAAGATTCCTAGTAGAGAATGCCCCTCAGGTTGGGTTTCTATACAATGAATTACATCTTGTTGTTATGGTAACTAATTCTCTAAATATAGCATGAAGGAAAAAAGAGTTCCTCTTACAAGGCAACATGAAATTGTTATGACAACAGTAGTTTTAAAAATAAGTAGATTAATGCTTGTGATTTTCATCTTTTTTTTTTCACAATGAGTTTTATAAAGTCTTAGGCATGAGTCAGACTTTTATCCTAACTCACAAATACAAAACCAAGCAGAAACAGAGGAAAAGCACTTTGAAAAAGTTTCTCCTTTAAGGGAAGAATAGTTAAATCAATTGCATTGTGTATGTATGATAGAATACAGACTAACACTAAAATGCATGCTTTGTACATATGCCTAGAGAAGATTCTGCATGGGACACACCCCATGATGAACCAATGACCTCTACCTCTGAAACTAATGATACATTATTATTAATTAATTGAATTTATATTAAAAAATTTAAAAAGTGTTTAGTTCAGGGGTTTTTAGTATATTCACAGAGTTGTACAATCATCAATACAGTCTAATTATAGAAATTTTCACCACCCCAAAATTAAACCTTATAACCATTGAGCATCTTTATTCTTCTGGATTTCTTACATCCAGTCTCTAGGACTGAACTTCCCAGAGTGAGAACCAATAATTTCCTTTTAATTTAGTTCTAACTTTTTGTGCTTACAATAAAAAGTAATGTTTACATATATATGTGTGTTTTAATAAAAATTAAAAAAAAATGAAAATAAAATTCTTTTAGCTTTCTCCCAGTGTCTCTTGATGGTACCTATGTAAGTGTACAGAACATCTGTCTCATTATAAGAAGGTATCACAACCTTCAAATTAATAATTTTTCTTTCTTGTTGTTTTGTTTTGGAGTTTATTACCTACCATTCCTTACTTACCTGAGAAATAATTCTCATGTATCAAGTGCCGATTCCAAAATTAGGGCTTCTGTGAAGTTGGAAGAATTGTCTCCCCCGCTCCCCACCCCTCCCCGGCTCATGTAGCAATTTGGTTTTATTTCTTACTTCCTTTGTGGTTGGCATTATTTATTATCAATCCACAAGCCATCCTATCCTTCTATCTTCTATCGAGAACTTGCTTCTGTTAATTTTGGGTGACTCTGTTTGCCAGGGGAGTCTGATAGCTTCCCTGTCTCTGGGGAGAGAATCTTGACTGGTCCCAACTAATTGGTCATTCATTCCTGTTATTAAAGATTGAGTTAGAAATAAGCAGATGACCTAGCCATTGCTAATGAGAAATAAGGGGAAGTATTCTTAAGGGGTTTTGGGAAAACTTTTTACACCCTGACCCAAGAAGATTCCCCTTCAGACTTTGGATAGAGCTTTGCAAAGAAGTTATGCTCAGAGCTGCAACAGCTCTTTTGTAACCAAGAGGGAATGAGCCAGAAGAGACAACATATTAATGATGCCACAGCAAAAAGGTAGAAACCACATAGTCCTTGACGAAACTCTTCTTTTGCAGAATTAATCAACACTAGAATTTCTTACCAGCGGACTTCTCATTCTATAAAATATTATTTATGACACATGAGTTCAGACATAATTGCACAGATTTTACCCCATGCCAGGGTACCCTGCTACTCGCTGCTAACCACCCTGTGTGTTCTGATATAGAGTCTTTGCCTAGACAAGGAGGCATCTTCATCTAATTTTCACAAAAGCACAGAATTAGCTAGTAGAAGTTGCTTTTAGTTGAATGCTGTACTTGAATGCAGTACTTCCTTGCCGTGAAAGTGTCCTAACCTGATGCACCATTCACACGTTTTCTTGTCATTTGTTGTGTAAATTGTATGCCACTAGGTAGTGAACTCCATAAGGGGCAGTAAAAATGATATGAATCAATCCATATGATTTGGCTGGCACATATGTAGATGATAATAAATGCTGAAGGACCAAGGGAGGATGGGAATTTTTATATTATCCAATTAGTGCTGTCACAGGCTATGCTTACAAGATGTCAAACATCTGGATACTTGAGAACATCTGATTGGCTGACTGAATGTTTTTATCTTAATCTGGATTTTTTGGCATCAAGTAATATAACCCCAAGGTTAGCCTGCAAAAATCAGGGGCTCTTATTCTTTTATTTTCAGATGTGGTGAGATGCTGAACTATCATGCAGATAGATGAGTGATGACTGTTTTACATGCTGTCATCCTAACTCCCAGGGAATTCCCTCCAGGGGAGCATGAGGCAGCCAAAAGATCTTTGGGAAAACGTCCCTTATTCCAGATGTTATGTCTATGACAAGATGTGTTCTAGTGTGTTATTGAAGGCACAAACTCTAAAGAAAATTCGGAAAAATAAATTGGTAACTAAAATCCAAGTTCCTTCACAGGATCACAGGCATCTGACAGATGTTTAGGTGTCAGAATTATTGCTGACTTTTTTCTCTTCCATTACCCTTCTAGAATTTTCTCTCCAGACACCTACTCTTCAAATTGTGTGGTGCATAACCAGAAAGTAAAAAGAGGGTTAACCAAAGAAGCTTAAAAGAGAATGAAAAGCATGCTCATTGTTTTTCATTGGCTTATCACACTTTTCCCAGTTCTCTGGGCGTTTTGATTTAAAATTATAGTTTAGGGATATTTATAGATGTAAACTCGTAAACTCATTTTTTATCATGTCAAAATCAAATGTATATATAGTTTTAAATACACTAGACTATCATCTTACCTTTCCTCTTTGAGTTTCTATTTTGAGAACTTAAATTCAACCTTTTAACATTTTAGAGTTGAAAACAGGGAATAGTATAGGATATTGTCACTATGAGGGCATTTTTGTTGTAATTTATACCACACAACTCAAAGTGACTTAACCAAAATGACGATTATTAGCTCATAGATATGAAGTAATGCAGGGGTAAGGCTGGTTTTAGTTATAGCTTTATCCTTGTCTCCAGCAATGTCACCAGGCTTTCTCCATTGTTGTGATTCAGTTCCCAGGTTTTGCATAATGGCAAAAATGGCTATAACTGCTCCAGCTCCTGCTTATTCTCAAGCTCACGTCTAGTGAAAAAGAGAAACTGCCTCTACCCAAAGATTCCCTGCCAAAATTTCACTGCATCTCACTGGTCTGTTAGGTTTGTATGCTCATGCCTGAATCAATCACTGTGATCATGAACATAAAAGGCATTAAGTGGCTTAAGTCATTTATTCCACATTGGAGCTGGAGGAAGAGTGAAACACATGTCCTGAGGTTAGGGCAGGAGAAATTCCCAAATTCACATTTGGGCCTTTATCCAAAATAAGCACACATGAACTTGGGACAAAAATAAATGTCCATTCAAGATTCACTTTAAATTCACTTTATTTAAATATATGAGAATAAAGGTTTAACAAAAACAATGAAGCCTAGAATCTACTACCCAGCACAATGCAGAGCATATGTTAATTGGCTGGGTAAATATTGGTTGATGAATGAATAGATGGATAAATGAGTTACTAAGAAATGTGTCACACACCAACCCATGTGTCCTCTAAACTCCAGGGAAAGTAGCATGTTTTCTGTAGGTTCCTCAGGAAGTCCCCCTCTTCCATTTGTTGTAAGATGAACACCAAGTACAGGCCCATTCCCTTCTACGAACGGTCAAGAGCAAAGGCCAGGAGCATCTCGTTTTCCACATTTCTCCTACACTTCTTTTCTACCCGGGAGGGGATGAGGGCTAATATTCAGGGGCCTCCTTTGCCAAGCCAGTGGAGCAACTAACACTTAGCTTTTATTCTTGGCCTTTGGGTCAGAATCCAGATAGAACATTCCAACACGGTGTTAAATATAGTTCAATACATCCACACACATAGAGGAAAAAGCTCAAATAGAGAAAAAAAAAGAATAGAAATAGAATAGAAAAGAGGGGAAAAAAAAAGAATAAAAAGACAAAAAAAGAAAAGATGGCAGAGACAGAGGGAGAGCATATAGATGGGGCCTGCAGGAAAAGAGAGGAAACAAAAAGGAAAGGCAAGGAAAGGAAAAGGAAAGAAAAAAAGCCTAGGGTCCGAAAGAAAGAGAGAGAGCGCATGTGCGCACGCGAGGAAGCAAGATGGCGGCTGCCTGGCTGAGGGAGGCGACAGGAGAGTTGGAAGACAGCGCCCTCAGCCTGGAGACATCTAGCTGTGTGCTGGATGAGACGCCCTTCCCTCAGATCGGCGCTGGAAGGAAGAGAAGCAGCTCAGGTGACCTACAGTGTGGGCACCTCGGATCCAGCCAGCCCAGAGCCGCTTCTCAGGCTTGTGGGTCTGGTGCCCCCAGGGCGCTCGCTTTGCAAAGCTTGACTTTGTGGGGGAGGGGCGCTCAGGTGCCGGTCTTTCCAGAAGGGTGCCTGTGGGGGGCTTCAGACCCTATGCTCCTCAGGGGCAAGCTCCATGTTTTGACTTCCTCCCCCACTGTGGGCCGCCTCGCCAGGCAGGGGTCTCATCCTCTCCCACCGGCTTTGACTAGCTGCAGTGTAGCTGTGTCCCCGGATGCGCTGAGCCTAGCGTCTTCCTCGCGGGCCGTCTTGAACCCGAACCCCTCTGTCTCCCTGTCCTTCTCCCTTTTCCTCTTCTTGAGCTGGGACGTCCATCTTCTCCTGCCCCGGGACATCGGAGTTGCAGGTTCTCAGGCCTTTGACGCTGGAATCCACACCAGAGGTCCCTCAGTTCGCAGGGTTTGGGATTCAGTTTGAATGATACCGGCCGCTTTCCCGGGCCTCCAGCTCACCCTAGGCAGATTGAGGGTCTTCTCGGCCTCCTGAACTAGGTGAACCCATTCCTGTCATCAGACTCCTTTTATGTGTTCAGTTGACCCTTGAACGGCACGGGTCCACTTGTACATGGATTTTTCCCCCACACAGTACGAGAATGTGTTTTATCTTCTTTGATGTTTTAACGCCCTCTTTTCTCTACCTTATTATGAGATACAGTATATAATGCTTGTACAAAATATGTATTAATCAACTATGTTATCCGTAAGGCTTCTGGTTAGAGTAGGCTATTAGTAGTTAAGTTTTTAGAGTCAAAGTTTTATGTGGATTTTTGTTTGTATTGGGGCTCAGCACCCCTCACCCCGTCCTTTGTTCAAGGATCAACTATATATATATGTGTGTGTATATGATTTTATATATATATATATATATATATATAAAAGTTAGGTTGGATAGTTGGAGATATATATATATATATATCCTGTTGTTTCTGTTTCTCTGCAGAACTGTGGCTAATATACTGACATAACAAATGAAGACAAATGTAGTGAATTAAAAACAACACTCATCGATTGCTATTATTACTTATTATCAAGCAGTTCTGGCTGGTTTCTTTGCTTTGATTCTCAAAGGTCAGAATCAAGGTGTCAGCAGAGTGCATTTTCTCCCCTAGCATCCAGAGGAGAATCTATTTCCGGGCTCCCTGGTGTTGTTGACAGAATTTAATTCCTTACAGCTGGAGCCCTGGGTTCCTGTAACCTTGCTGGCTGTCAGCTGGGGCCTGCCTTCCTGAGCTGCCTGGGCCCACTCCTCATGCTGAGGCAAAAGCTTGCTAGATCTCAGAACCAGCTGGGGTGTCAAATCCTTCCCATGCTGTGGCATTTCTCAGGCTCCTCTTCCATATTAAGGGGTCATGGAATTACATTAGGCCTGTCTGATAATACAGGATAATCTCCCCATGGTAATGCCCGCTGATTAGCCCCCCCTTTTCTTTCTTTCTTTTTTCTTTCTTTCTTTTTTTTTTTTTTTTAGATTTTCATTTACTTGACAGAGATCACAAGTAGGCAGAGAGGCAGGCACAGAGTGAGAGGAGGAAGCAGGTTCCCCGCCAAGCAGAGAGCCCGATGCAGGGCTTGATCCCAGGAGTCTGGGATCACGACCAGAGCCCAAGGCAGAGGCTTTAGCCCACTGAGCCATCCAGGTGCCCCAAGACCCCTTTATTCTATTGCAAAGCTCTTTGGTCCTGTTGGAGGGAAAGCCACGGACACCAAAATCCTGCCTCCTAGGACTTGGTACATGTTCCCTTACGGAACGGGTGTGGCAGTTTTTGCCGCCTCCAGCCTCGTATGAGATTTCCCCTTTTCTCACTCTCCCCAGGCACCGGTCTTATTTAACTAATGTACATTGCAATAACAGACTTCCCCTTTTATAGGTGAAATGCCTTCTCAGGGTTTTCTTGAACTGTGTTTCTTAGATTATTAATGAATTGGGATTAAAAAAAATTTTTAAATTATTTTTTATTTTATTTTTTTAGATTTTATTTATTTATTTGACAGACACAGCAAGAGAGCGAACACAAGCAGGGGGAGTGGGAGAGGGAGAAGCAGGCCTCCTGCTGAGCAGGGAGCCCAACATGGGGATCAATCCCAGGACCCAGGGATCATGACCTGAGCGGAAGGCAAATACTTAAGGCCTGAGCCACCCAGGCGCCCCTGAAGTGGGATTTTAAAGAGCATTTTGTGAAATGGTCCATCAATTCAGTTACGCAGAGGTTCGTAAGGACAGCGGGGCTGTCGTGGTGGAAGCATAATGCGATTATTTCTCTGCCCGGCAGCCTGGCATGGAGGAGGAACAGCTGGGAATTGTAGCAGGAAGCCAGAGCAGATGTGTAGCCACTGAACCAATCAGGAAGTGACCTCCATGGTGAGTTCACAGGGACCCTTGCTGGTGTGTGTTTCCACACAAACCCCACAAACCCCTGTCTTTTTGTTTTAGTATCTTGTGCCAAATGTGCCATAACATACTGCACAGATTATTTATTTCTCACTTAAAAAAAAAATGATGCCAGATTCAGGTTGCTTTCAAAACAAAAAAAATGTGAGAACCAAAAAATTTAAACTACTCAATGATGGTTGAAGAAAAACATATTGAGAAGCCAGAGCAGAGCAGGGCTTCCTGATGGTCTGTTATAAACCTGGTAAGATAAATAAATGCAATGAAGCAAAGGCCTGTATTTTTTTTTTCTTTAGAGATTTTATTTATTTAGTTGAGAGAGAGGCAGAGAGAGAGCACAAGTGGGGGAGTGGCTGAGGGAGAGGGAGAACAGACTCCCTGCTGAGCTGGGAGCCCAACATGGGGCTCCATCCCAGGACCTGGAGATCATGACCTGAGACGAAGGCAGATGCTTAACCATCTGAGCCACCCAGGTGCTGCAAGTCCTGTCTTTCATACAGTTAAATCCTTGAAAAACAAAAACAAAAACACAAAACTGTGCTAGCATCTTGATACTCAATTCACAGAGACTAGGAAACTACATATAGATTTGGATTTTTATCTACATATGTAGTTAGGGAAGTTTTGGCTCAGATGACCCGGATTAAGTAACATAAAGCTGATGAATAGAAAGCCCTTCCTTTGGCTTTGTTTGTATGGACAAAGGGAATGGAAAACGTGACCAAGGCTGTGGTATTAAACTGTGCTGATAAATTGTCTGAAATATCAGACCAAGCTTCTCCACATGGCAACAATATATATACTTTGCCTTTTAGCAACCACATGATTTGCATTATTGTAAATAATTCACGCACAGACCATATTCATTTGATTCTGTGATTAGACTTTACTTAGAAAAAAGGTAACAGAAAAGTGTATACAAGAATGGTTAATCTTGTGGGGATGAGTAGTGGCCATAAGGGAGCTTCTAGATTGCATGTAATGTTTTTTTCTAGAACTGAGTACCAGTTATACATATATATTCAGTTTGTGAACTTGTATACTTAAGCACTTATATGCAGTTTCCTAAGCTTATAATTAAATAAAATATATTTTTAAAAAGACGCATGCATGGTATTGGTGGGAGATTAAGTTTGAGAACATTTTTAGGGTGGCAAAATCTTTAAAATTACAAGTTGTTGTAGAAAGTAATTGCATCAATTCCAGAGGTTACACAACTGTGGTCTGTGTGCCATATTCAAACCCCAAGATGTTTGGCCCATGGATTTAAATGAAGAGTAAATTGATTGTGAACCATTAAAAATGGCAGTGATTTACGTCAAAATTTAGGTTTAGGTTATGGGTTTACTTTGAAATGTTAACAGCCCTTGTAACCCTGGGTTATGTTGCCACATGGCAATAATCTGCCAGAACAAAGGAAAAGCTGCCTCCTAGACACAAGACTAGAGCTTTCCACTTTGCCACAGTCTCCAGCATTCCCTGTGGTCTCTCTGACAAAATTTGTGACCCCTTTTGCCTGTCAGTCAATCTGGTTGAATGTGCAGTTACTGATATTTTTCTGGAAAATTGTAATGGGCCATACAAACCCAGATATTGTGTAGCTTTTTGATGAGGAATGAGATTTTGTTGACAAAGAACATGGTGAGGTATGGATTTGGTTGTTAAATGGTTAACCACATCAAGGATGTTAGTGTGAGTGGAGAATCTGAGACTCTAGATCTGTCTAATTTATGCTTTGTAGACACAGGCAGGACCTTCTTCGCAGCTCACCATCCATATGTTCTGAAGACCGCTAGGTGCTGCTTTTGAACTAAAATCATAGGGATGAATTCCAAATGAACCCAATGCATATGTTTCGAACAGCCATAAAAATAGATTTTCAGGTTGCAGCTGTGGTCCTCTTATTAATCACATATCCAGTCATGGGGGTGTAAGCCTCATTTAAAAATGAAGCGAGGCAAGGCTTGGAAGTGCTGTTTTGTGCGGGTGTAGTCTGGAGCTATCTGCCCACACAGATGACTTAGAAGGGGCAAACTGAACCGGGATGACTGTGGAAAGAGCGTCCTGGGGAAACTGGCTGCAGACTCCTGCCTTGCCTGTGGGAAGCAGGGAACTCAGGCATGCAACCTGAAAATACTTGGGGATCCTGCATGTCAGCAACACCAGAAAAGCAGTTATGACCCTTGAAGTGTGAGGATGACCACACACATGTTGGCCATCACTGTTCTTGCCACGACTGTTTCCCAAACAGTGTTTCTAGCTGATGTGTGAATAGGTCCCAGTTGCTGTCTCATTTACAGAGAGGGTGTTAGAATTTGGCAGATGCTGGCAGATGTGACCAGAAAAGTTTGCGAGTCCTGCGAGTCTCTGGACTCTAGCTATTTTAGAGCTGGTGACATTTTCAAAAGGCCATCCACATGGCATTGGCCTTCCTGTCCTGTCTTGCTTTTGAAATTCTGTGGATTTTATAAGTGTTTTTTAATTTTGGAGCATAGCTAGATTTTTAGTTGTAGATTGGGCCTTCTCTCAATGGTTCCAGGGATTAAAAAATGGGAGTAACCTATAATACATCAGTACAGAGTTCCATCTTGTCATTTGGGCCCATTGTCTGAGAGCCCTCACTGAGCAGAACAGAAAAGAGGCTTCATTGAAATAAAACTTGCAACTGGGGAGTTTTCATAGCAAAGCCCTGACACATGACAACCCTTGGGTCATTTAGACACAGAGAACCAGAGAACCAAGAGAACCAAGTCACTTGCCTGTAGTCATAGGAGCAGTTAGCAGCAGGAGGGAACTAGAATTCCAAACCTTGAGTTAAATCGGGCTCCCTTTTACCGAGTAGAGAACCAGAACAACCATCTAAATACTTTGGTCAAACAACTGACCATTTGGAGTGTGTCAAGATGACAAATATTTCTACAAAAAATAAAAATTTCTATGTATAAAAATACAAATATTTCCAAATAGCAACATCTTTGGTGTCAAGTATACCATAGCAATTGCTTTTTCTTCTTTCTTTCTGTTTGCATGTCCAGGTTAAGTGCCCATTCTTTGCATTCCCCTATTGCCAAAAACATTCTTCCTCCACCCCTAGTTAACAGTACTTCCTACCGTGTGGGAAAATGGTTCGTTTACTTGTCTGTGGCTCCACTAGTTAAGTACTAAAGGCATGCAGCACAGTGGTGTGCAGAGCTGAGTTGTAGCTGCTCAAAAAAACCCAATTGTGAGGTTCTTGAAACTTTGCAAGCCAGTTCACAAGTTGGCAGCTGGAAATCAACCATTGGGAAATATTTCCACCACAGAAACTGGCACATGGTACAAATCAGGGTTCCCTCCACCTCTGCAGAACCACTTTTCAACTTTTACCTGCATCCCTCTGGTCAGAGACCTTATCTCTCTCACCATTATATCCTCAGTTGTGCCTGGTGCACGGTAGGTGCTCAGTAAATATTAGAGGAATGAATGATGCATAAATGAAAGGGTGAATGAATTAAGTTGTTTCTCAGTTATTTCCCAGGCTGGTTTCCAATTCATTGAATGTTAGAAGGGGCATTGCATGACTCTCAGCAGTTAGAGGGAGAAATTGGAAGTCCTTTGCTGTTAGGGACAAGGGGATCTGGAGTTAAATCCCCACTCTGTTATCAGCAGTTATGAATTGCGAACACATTATCTTTATTCCCTGAGCCTCTGGAGTTTTAATCCTGTTCTATAAAAAAAGTATAATAATACAACTTACAGTGGTGTAATGAGGGTTAAAGATAATGTTGTATAAGGCACCAGCATGTAAACATACAAATACCTCTGTGCTAAATCACCTCCCTAGACTCACGGCTCAATTATCATGCCCATTTTCCTGCAGTCCCGAGATAGTTCCCATCACATGCTCAGCCTTAAAATATTCAAGGCACCTATGATTATTCAAAATTCTTTGTTTAGTTATTGATTGTGAGTCTTTTGTGAAGACAGTAAGTTTCAGAGACCAGGTTTCTGGTACCTCTCAGGTTTGCTGCTGTTGTCTCCAGTGCCTTGTATGGTAACCCTCAATAAATACTCCTTAAATGAATAAATGAGTAAACAAACAGATGAATAAATGACATTCTTATTTATTAGAAGATTGGCTACAGCAGGGGTCAGGAACTGCAGTCCACAGACCAAGTTCAGACTGCTACTTGTTTTTTAAAAAAATAAGTTTTATTGGGATATAGCCATGGTTGTTCACTAGTGAATTGCTCTAGTGGCTTTTACACTAACTGGCAAAGTTGATTAATTGCAGCAGAGACTGTATGGCCTCTAAAGCCAAAAAGATGTACTATCTGGCCATTTATAGTAAACGAAAAAGGCACAGCTTTGCTGACCTCTGATCTATAAGATCATCTCTGAAAGGTACTAACTTAAGGCTCAGAAAATTGAGGATTTTTTCTCAGCATCACTAAATCAATTGGTGGTGATAGGGCAGAGAAATGGGTATCGGGGCACTGAAGCATAATGTCCTAAGTGAGACTAAGACGAGGAAGGCATTGACCATCTCCCTACTCCAAGCAAAGCAACTCTACCAAACAGATGCTTATCTATACTGTTTCAGCATATCTCAGTAGAGATCTCTCTGAGTCTGGACGATGATTGCATTTTTCCATAGGTTTTTTATTTTTATTTTTATTTTTTTTATGCTGGTACCAAAGGAAAATATGGAGAGCTTCCAAAAGAGAGGGTGAAGTTTGAGATGGCAGCAGCATTGCAAAAACATGCCGGCAGAGCTCCAAACTCTCATCATGACAGCAGTATCTAATTATTACACTGCACTTTGAGAAACCTGATATTATGCAAACAAACTCCAGCTGCATTTTATGACAGCGCATACAATTTTTATAAAAAAAATTTAAAACCCTTTTTATATGGAAAAATAATCCTTCTCTTACAGTATTTAGAATTAACCAAAGATACAGTATAATAGAGTCTAATAACTTAATTCAGTACAAATGTTGAAGCACATTGAAATGCTCTTTGAGATAAAGGAAGAATTCTGTCCTTTGTGTGTGTGACACAGAGGGCAGAATTTTCTGCTGCTTGCTGTTTGGTGGCAGTGGGAAGCTGCAGGATCTGTGGTACCAGGGCGGCAGTGGTGAGGAGGGTCCTGCATTTCGGGGCAGCAATATATGATTTGAAAGTTGAGGCGTCAGCCAAGTAAGGAAAGTTGAAGTGTGTTCCAGGCAGTGAGGACCCCCTTTGCTAAAGCTGGAGCAGAGGAACAATGTGGAGGGAGGACTGTGAAAAAGCTACAAATAGAGACTGAGGCAGAGACGCTCATACTATTGAGCATTGACTTTGTACCAGGCACTATTGTAAGTACTGTGCATGTATTAACTCATCTAATCCACACAACCCACCCAATGAGGTGAGTACTATTATTATCCTTATTTTAGAGGTCAGGAAAACAGAGACAAAAAACAATGAAGAAAAAAACCCACCAAAACCTTGTCCACTGTCATACAGTTTAGGAGCAGCCGAGCCTGAGTTGCAACCCAGGAATCTGGCTTGAGAAATTTCACTCTCAGCCAGTGGAACTTGCTGAGCTTTGATTGTGGTTGTCCTCAAGAGTTTCCTTGTAGGTGACTCTCAGATGTATCTGTGGACGGACGAGTAGAATTAATAAATAAATTTAGCAATGTGACTGGATGAAAACTCCATATGCATAATTATATTTTGTATGGCAGAAAAAAAAAAAATTGAAGACAAAAGTTAGAAAAATTACCATTGTTGACATGCTTGGGTAGCTCAATTGGTTAAGCATCTGCCTTCAGCTTAGGTCACGATCCCAGGGTCCTGGGATTGAGCCCCACATCGGGCTTCCTTGCTCAGCAGAGAGCCTGCTTCTCCCTCGGCCTGCTGCTCTGCCTACTTGTGCTCTCTCTCTCTGCCAAATAAATAAATAAAATATTAAAAAAATACCATGTCAAGGTCACTAAAGTTGTTTTCTGAGTTGTTGAGAAAGACAGAGCTAAGAAACCTCTTGAAGTATGCTGAGTCCTCCGCAAGTCCATTGGAGCTTTTCCCCACAGTGGGAAGCAGGAGAGATATAGAACGATTCTGAGATGTGCAGAAAGCTGAAGTTGTGCCTAGAGAGTAAAGAGAACACCCCAGGGACCCCTAAAGCTGGCATCCTCACTGTAGGGCACAGTGAGATCTTTCTTAGCTTAGAAAATTGGTGGGTCAGCTCTAAAGCCTAATGAAATCTCTGGCATCTACTAAGGCCCAGATTCTAGGCCTCGCTGAATGGAAAGTCTCAACCACTTTCCTAGCACATCTGAACCAGTTGTGAGCTGAATCTAATGAAGGTGGAAACAAAACTAGACCCAAGTTAACTACAGCTGGATTCCTCACTCCCCTTACTGGGAGCCTCTCAGAAAGGATATGGCCTTTTTTAGGAATTAATATTACCTCTGCTTTTACTATCTTTTAAAACATACAAAATTTGAGACAGGTAATAGAATAATGAAATTCAATCCATGGTCAAAAGGGAAAAAAGGCAATAGAATTAGACCCAGAAATAATAAAGTGTTGGCATTATCAAGCTGGAACTTTACAATTATTATGATATATATGTTAAAGAATAAATTGATTAAAAAGTAGAGAACCAGACATATCCATAAGGGGCTATATATCTAGAATATACATAGAACTGAAATAACTCAAGACCAAAAAACTCCACAAACAGTCCAATTTAAAAATTGGCAAAAGACATGAAGACATTTCTCCAAACAAGAAATGGCCAACAGACACATGAAAAGATGCTCAACGTCACTCATCATCAGGGAAGTACAAATCAAAACCATAACACCTCATACCTGCCAGAATGGTTAAAATAAAAAACACAAGGAACAACAGGTATTGGTGAGGATGTGGAGAAAAAAGAACCCTGAGCGTTGTTAGTGGGAATGCAGAACAGTGTAACCACTGTGGAAAACAGTTCCTCAGAAAATTAGAAATAGAGTTGAGCTGGTAATTGCACTACTGGGTATTCACCCAAAGAGTATGAAAACACTAATTTAAAAATATATATAAACCCCTGTCTTTATGGCAGCATTATTTGCAATACCCAAATTACGGAAGCAGCCCAAGTGTCCATCTACAGAGGAATGGATAAAGAAGCTGTGGTATACAAGCGTGTGTGTGTGTATGTAATGGAATACTTGGCCATAAAAAGATTGAAATCTTGCCATTTGCAATGACATGGATAGAGCTAGAGGGTAGAAAGCTAAGTGAAATAAGTCCGTCAGAGAAAGACAAATATGATATGCTTTCACTCATATGTGGAATTTAATAAACAAATGAATAAAATTAAAAGTAAAACAAAAAACCAGACTTAATTGTAGAGAACACACTGATGGCTATCAGAGGGGAGATGGGTGGGGGGAAGGGTGATACAGATGAGGGGATTAAGAGCATGCTTATTGTGATGAAAACTGAGTGATGTACAGAATTGTTGAATCACTATTTTGTGTACCTGTAACTATATAACGGTATGTTCACTATACTGGAATTAAAATTAAGGGGAAGGTATGTGCTATGGTGAGTGCTCTGAAGTGTGTAAACCTGGCAATTCACAGACCTGTACCCCTGGGGCTAATAATACATTGTATGCTAATAAAAAATAAAAAATTATAAAAAAATTTCAAAGAAAAACCTCCAGAAAGAAATTTTGAGAAATAAAACTACATTTTATAAAAAAAAGGAGGACCAGAATTTTATGCAGTGTTCATGAAGTAGATGACTAAATATTTTAAAGATGTAAATTCTTCCCAAATTGTTGTATAGATTCAGAATGATAGCAAATGAAAATACCAGCAGGCACCACAACAGACCAATAGTCTGATAGAATAGAAGCCAAAAAAAGACCCACACATATGTAGACATGAAATTTATGACGACAGAACTCTCAGACACTGATAGAGAAGGTGTAGTTTAGTTCAGTCTTTTAGGAAAACAGTTTAACATTATCTAGAGAAGCTGAAGTTACATTTATTCTATGAAGTAGCAATTTCCACTTACAGGTTTATTCTTAAGGTTGCCAGATTTAGCAATATAAAAACACAAGATACCAGTTAAATTTACATTTCAGATAAAGAATAAATCTGGGGTATAGTTATGCTCCATACAATATTTGGAACATACTTATAGTAAAAAATTATTGTTTATCTGAAACTTTAACTAGATGTCCTGCATCTTATCTAGCAATCCTAAATATATTCCTCAGAGATGTGCACAGATACACAAGGAATATGGACAAGGATGTTCATAGCATTTTTTGGAATCACCAAAGCCTGGAGACAATGCCCATCAGCAGTAGAATGGAAAAGTAAGTTGTGGTAGATTCACACAGTGGAATATTATGCCACAATGAAAAGACATGAACACTTGCTAGACACAACAGTGTAAATGAATCTTATTAATGTAATGTACAGTAAAAGGAACCAGAGACCATAAGCATCTACTATGTAATTTCATTTACAGGCACTTCAAAAAAAAAAAAGCGGGGAGAGAAGTCAAAGTGGCATTTAGGAAGGTATGCTTAGGTAGTAAATTACAAAGAGATTTTCATCAAAGTCAAGATAGTGGATCCCTTTAAATGGAAGGAGGTAGTTTTTGAGAAGGCCTAACTGGGAGTATTCTGGTGCTGACAGTATTCTGGTGTTTACCCTAGATGGTGGTTACACAGGTAGTTCATTTTAGGCAGATTAAAACTAAGGTGTAAGAATATAAAACCTACCTCTTTTTGGAATAAGTACTTTGTAGTTCTGCTCCTTCTCTATCCTGAGATAAAACTCATAGATAATATAATTTATTTATACACATAGTATTAACAATAGCAAGAAATTACAATGTCATAAGTACAATATAAGGAAGAAATAAATGTAATTTATTATGAAGCACTGTGTATTTTAGTATGCATCACCCTCGGGCCTATCATTGCTTGACGATGAAAGGAAATAGTTGGATGCTTACCTTTGTATACTGAATCACCATGCATATATGACAGGGAAGTTGCACTGGCAACTCAAATACCATTAGTGTTAGCCGAAAGCTGTTATTTTTCTGAAATGCGAACAGCTCTAGGTAAAGTCTGGAGAAAATAAAAAAGGAAAAAAAAATTCTCTCGATTTCTGTGGTAGTTGTATTGCTAGAAAATTGCTTTATATCAAAACAATGCAAAAATAAAAACCTTCAAATTTATGTGGAAAAAAGTTTGTGTTAAGCTAATTATAAATGAATTTCTCAGCTCTAGGATTATCCTTTGGGAAGATAAGAAACCATGCAGATCTTGGGAGAATTCTTCCTAATGCTGAAGGGTTGAAATTGGCTGGGTGTTTAGCATCCCCAGCCTCCCCAAAGGCAAGGGGTGACCCCCTATCAGTGTGTAACCAAAACACCCACACAAATTTCCAAACAAGCTTTAAAGAACTATATCAGCTCTGTTCAGAACTACTGGTCCAAGTCTTTGATATTGTGATAGTGTTAGAGCCACCAGAGTTGCTACAGAATTAGACTCCGAAGTTTCTTTAAACAGCTTTGGTTTGTTTCATTTCTGAAAAAGATTCATGAAACAACAGCAGAACACACACAATTATCCTATGAAGTAAATAACCATCTGGAGCTTAATCTGGTGGCCTTAGCATTCACTTAGAGAACTCAACATATGAAATAAATATTATCAACATATGAAATATGCATTTCAACTTTTTTAATGTCAAAAAAAAAGAGGAGAGAGGGAGACCAGTATGTAAGGTCAAGACCATTTGTTTAGGGAACTCAAAAGAAATGACACAGCCTACCCAGTACTTCTTGAACCAGCCAGTGCCTGGTCAGACTTAGCCTTTTCTGATGTTCTTGTTAGAGTCTCAGTTGGTTCTCACTTTTTTTCTGGAGGCAGTAGTTATCAGGGTCAACCACAATCCAACTACCAGGGGGGAAGAAGTTCCCCTTTATTACAGGCGTTCTGAAGGCTTTTAACGTGGAAGAGAGGGGGGAAGCCTAATGGGTTCTAGATCTGGCCTGTAGCCTTCAAGGAAGACTAACATAAGAAATGTTATCAGTGTTTAATCCTTTGGAAATTTGTTACTTATTTCACAGACAATCTGAGCTGGAATTTGCTGCCTCTAACTACAATAAACAGTACACGTGGTGCTTGTGCAGTTGAAAATCTACATATAACTTTTTACTCCCCCAAAACTTAACTACAGATAGTTTATACAGTTCACAAGACTTGCTGACAACAAAAATAGCTGATTAATACATATTTTGTATGTCATATGTATTATAGACTATATTCTTACAATAGAAGTCAGCTAGAGAGAAGAAAATGTTACTTAAGAAAATCATGAGGAAGGGACGCCTGGGTGGCTCAGTCAGGTGAGCATCTGCCTTCGGCTTGGGTCATGGTCCCGGGGTCCTGGGATTGAGTCCCACATCGGGCTCCCTGCTCGGCGGGGAGCCTGCTTCTCCCTCTGCTTATTCTGCCTGCTGTTCTCCCTGCTTGTGCTCTCTCTGATAAATAAATAAATAAAATCTTAAAAAAAAATCACAAGCAAGAGAAAACACATTTACAGCATTGTACTGTATATATTGAAAAAAATCTGCAAGTAAGTGGACCAGCATAGTTCAAACCTGTGTTGCTGAAGGGTCGTCTGTAGTTAGAATTAGGTTTGATTTGAGGTGAGTGGGTCCTGAGAGGTCATGGTGTTTGGTGGAAGAGGAGGGCGGGAGGAATGGAGATGGGAAAAGAAATTGAGTTATTTCCTAGCATATGAGCTTCTGGTTTATTTTTGAGATCCAAGGTTTTTCTGTTGGATTATAAATGCTTGGAAGAAATTTTGCTTTTTTTTCCTTTGGAGAGAATGAGTTCCGGTCTCAGAGGTCTCATATTTCTAAGTAAAACAAAATGTTACCTTTACCAAATGCTATCTGTAATTTCTTAGATTGTGTACAGGTTGCATTTATATACTGGATTGTCAGCTTCCTGCTTATGGTGTCTGCTCTGTCTTAGCAGCTCTCTTGCTAACTGGATGCAAGTTGTTGAATATATAAACTAATGAGCGGAATGACCTTCAGCCATTTCAATGCAAAGACTGGGAGTACATCCATTTGGCAATTGAAAGACAAAGTGTAATTTCTGAGGTTGCCACCTAAGAGACAATTAAAAACAGAAATTTACATTTTATTATTCCTCTTATAGCCAGTAATGTGAAGAATAACATCATTCTTCCATGTCATAGATTTCTAATGAGCACTTATTATGTGTCAGGTATTGTACTGGGCCCTGAGAATATGAGATGAAAAAGACTGACTGAGTCCCTTTTCTCCCTGTGGAGCCTGTAGTCCAGTGAATATATTTGGTGTAGGATACAGCTGCCTGTCTTTATTTTCCTTTGTAACAATACTTTTAAAAATGGATGGCCAGGGCCCAGGTCATATGGACTTCTACCTATTTTGTTGATCTACAAAATGAGTCATTTGAGGTAGCCCTTATTAAGAAATTGGAGGAAGTAGAACTATAAATTGTTTACTGCATGCATTTTTTAACCTGGCTCAACCCCAAAGCCAGGTCTCCCTCAGTCTCCCACCTTTGTTTTCTATGTGCTGACCTGACAAGTAACATATTTTTCCATTATTGGATGCTCATATCTCAATCTCTCTCTGCCTCTTGTTGCCCACATTTTGCTGGCAAGCGCAAACCCACCTAGAAGAAAGAATTTGAAGGGGGATGGCTTTAAAACACAAATAATCCCCAAAGGAGAGAACTACCTTCATGATCAATGAGACTGATATCCTTGTGACCATATTAATCCCTAAACCTTGAAATAGTATTCCCCACTTTGCTGACACCTGGACACTGAATCATGGACCTTTAGAGTTGGGAGGAATTTCAGAGTCATAGGGATGACAAAGAGCGGTCTGAGGGTCACCTACATCCCAATCACTGGGGGAGTTTGTCCTGGATAAAGCTGTTGGCATCCGATTCCAACAGTCTGTACTTTGTAGATGCTCCAAGGGGCTCTTTAGAAAGACTTCCCTTTATGAATGGGAGTGGTGCAGTGACTTCTCACATAGCCAGTTATTGTAGAGGCTGAACCAGAGTCAGAGTATCTGAACCCCAGCCTGGGGCTCTTTTTTTAGTGCCAGGGCTTGTGGCAGTAAAGTGCCAAAATAAAACACATCAAGTTCTTCCCCCTTTCCTACACCCTTTCCTCTATTTGTGTCTTAAGGTAGAATAAGCAGTGATTATAAAGGATAAGAAGAATGTTATCCGGGCGCCTGGGTGGCTCAGTGGGTTAAGCCGCTGCCTTCGGCTCAGGTCATGATCTCGGGGTCCTGGGATCGAGTCCCACATCGGGCTCTCTGCTCAGCGGGGAGCCTGCTTTGCTTCCCTTCCTCTCTCTCTGCCTGCCTCTCTGCCTGCTTGTGATCTCTCTCTGTCAAATAAATAAATAAAATCTTTAAAAAAAAAAAAAAAAAGAAGAATGTTATCCTTTTTCCTAGTGTGTGCCAAATATTTTTTTTCTCTGATGAAGTCCATATGAAATTTGAATTCTGCGTATTTCCTTCCCAGATGAGAGGCCACCCTGTGCTCCACATCTCTATCAGTCTCCATGCTGGAATCTGGAAGGAGATGTTTGGCTACACCCCTGCTATAAGCTGAATAGGGCAGCTACCGGCTGTGGGTGGTTTATGGGCCATGGATTGGCCATGTCTTTGGGAGTGAAGACTTCCCAGATAGGTTGCGGCCTCTCCTGTCTTCTCTTGCCTCTGTCCACACCAGCCCATGAATGTGACTTGCAGTGGAAACAGATTGGCAGCCAAGGCTGATACATTTCCTTCCACAGTCCCATATCCATGCCTCATAGAGACAGATACTGGCTGGGAACCAAGCTATTAAAAAATAGAAACTTATGCCTACAAGATCAAAAGTTACCAGAACTTGGGGTAATTATACGAATCCATAGAGCTAAGGCACTTTGACAAAGAGACAAGGTCTACTATAAAAAGAAAAGAAATACGGGGCACCCGGGTGGCTCAGTCGTTAAGTGTCTGCCTTCGGCTCAGGTCGTGATCCCAGGGTCCTGGGGTGGAGCCCCGCATCAGGCTCCCTGTTAGGCGGGAAGCCTGCTTCTCCCTCTGGCACTCCTCCTGCTTGTGTTCCTTCTCTCTCAGTCTCTCTCTCTCTTTCTGTCAAATTAATAAATAAAATCTTAAAAAATAATTAAATAAAAATAAAAAGAAATGGCCCTGCAGTGAGAATGAGGAATGCTAAGGTCAACAGCTCCACTGCTCACTGATTCCATATGTCACTACTGAGACAGTCAAACCCTTCACAGCCCTGCCTCTGTGGGATTCACGGAAGTGCTGTCTCAAAGAACCCGTCTGAAGAGAAATGAACTATCTACATGCAGGGCTGTGACTGCTCAAGGCATGAGGAACTCCACCTACAGGCAATTAGTACACATCCGCAGGGACAGGGATCTGATGGAGGCAGGGGATGAAATATATTGTCAACTTGCTCATGGTTGGGGGATTGGTATACCTTTTATATAAGGGCATTTGTTTTGTTCCAGGATAAAATTAGAAATTAGATTCCTATTTTAATACATTTAATAAGTCATGCTGGGCTAATTTGTATATCTTGTAGATATGCTGGAAATGGAGTCATGTTGCTAAGATATCATACGGATTATTTTGTTTTTTTTTTTTTTTGTAAAGGATAGTAGCCTTTCCTGTCTTAATTAGATTAACTACAGTAGTCATTATCATCTGTAACATTTATTTAGCACTTATCAGGTGTAAGAAGTACTTTACTTTGATTATCTAATTTGATTCTCATAACTATTGTATGAGGAGAATGGAATAATTATCCTCATTTTACAGAGGAGAAAAATGAGGCACAAAATGGTTAATTCACCAAAGTTACATATCCAGTAAGTGGAAAAGTTGGGAATCCAACTCAGATAATAAGAGTCTGAGACCCATGTTCTTTTTTTTTTTTTTAATTTTGTTTATTTGACAGACAGAGATCACAAGTAGGCAGTGAGGCAGGCAGAGAGAGAGGAGGAAGCAGGCTCCCCACTGAGTAGAGATCCCGATACGGGGCTTGATCCCAGGACCCTGAGATCATGACCTGAGCTGAAGGCAGAGGCTTGAACCCACTGAGCCACCCAGGCGCCCCTGAGACCCATGTTCTTAATCTACTACACATTATTGCTTCCCTACATCTACTGTTAATGTGTGTGAAATAGTGGTGGTTTAAATTCTGTTCACTTGAGCATCTTCATTTGTTCATTCATTCAGTAAGCATTGTATAAGTACCAATTCAACGTGAGACCTTAGGCTGTGTTATGAAGGTGAATAACACAGTGTCCGCCCTCAAGGATCTCACTGTTTTTTTTGTTTGTTTGTTTGTTTTGTTTTGTTTTGTTTTTTAAGAATTTATTTCTTTATTTGAGAAAGAGAGCATGCGCAGGGGGAAGAAGTAGAGGGAGAGGGAGAAGCAGACTCACTGCCAAGCAGGGAGCCTGATGTCAGCTGGATCCCAGGACCCTGGAATCATGACCTGAGCCTAAGGCAGATGCTTAACCAACTGAGCCACCCAGGTGCCTCAAGGATCTCACTTTGTGAGAAGAAGACATGCATCAAAATAAATTATTATGAATGGAATGTGACACTATAATAAGCATACATACAGGGTGTGTTTGGTGAGGACAGAGAGAGAGTCAGGGAAGGCATCCTGGAGAAAGCCATTTTTAATCTAGGTTCTGAATATAAGGAAGAGTTTTCTAGGAGAGTTGGGGGTAGGAGAGGGAAGAAGGACCTTGGGCAAGGAAAAGGTTCATCAAGCGCCACTGCGCACAAGGTGCTATTGTGCTGGCTTTTGTGGGGGCACAGAGCCCAGTATCCTACTCTCCAAGAAATAAAAATCAAGGATGGGAGTTGCATCAGCAAATACAGAATAAAAAGTATGTTCGCAGGATGATACAAACAAAACTCTCTGGAAGTGTAGGGGGAAGGAGCGCTTATTTCCAGCTCTGAGAGAAGGAGGGGGAAGCTGGAGAATTTTCCGCGAAGACTGATTTGAATTCAACTTAGAAAGATGAGAAGCTTTTCAAAATACAGGAGTAGAGGAGCGAAAGTGGGTGGGCTGTTTAGGGAGCAAACAATCTGGTCTCAGTGGAGTGGAGGCACATGGAGTTTAGTAAGGGCAATGGAGGAGCATGGTGCCGATGCATGGGAGACCTGCAATGCCATGTGAAGAGTTTTGAAAGAGCATTGGTGAAGTGTGAGCCCTCTTTTCAAGCAGAGGTATTGCTAGGGAAGCTACAGTTTGTCCTAGATCACTCATTTCTAACCCTGCTTTTAGCTACAGAACCTTCCTTTCAAGCAGTCTTAGAGAAAGCCCTAAGTATAAAAGAGTTAAGAATGGGGCTGCTCTGGTTGGCTTGGGGCTTAAGGGGCTCAGGCTCTAGATTGCTTTAGCATCCACCTC
Source organism: Lutra lutra (assembly GCF_902655055.1). NCBI lineage: Eukaryota > Metazoa > Chordata > Mammalia > Carnivora > Mustelidae > Lutra > Lutra lutra. The sequence continues at coordinate 82,385,120 of NC_062282.1, read as the reverse complement.
GGGTTCTATGCAACATAACTGAAAATCATCCTGTAAATGAGAGGTCTGATCCGAAGAATAGCTCCATTCCTAGGCCGAATTCTTAGATCACCATCAGGCACATTAGTGTCATTTCTGGCAATAAGGCAACACTGCTTGTGGGTTTGGCCATTGGTACTGATCTGATTTGTACAGAAAACGACCACTCACAGCTGACCAGTGATCAGGGAAGCTGGAAGTCCATTCACATAGATACTCACATGGCTGAAATGAAGCATTTGCACACAGCTCTTCACTGCTTAGACCATTTCTGTCTTGAGTCTCTGTCCTACTAAATGGAATCCTGGAGGCTTGAAGGAGTTAACGCAACTTCAGAATTACTTCCCCTTTCCCACAGAGCAACTTGCCCACTGGGAGAATCTGGCTGCATGCTGAGGATTCACTGCCAGAAAGTGAAATGAGAGACTTCACTGGATCTATGCACCTGGATACCCTCGGGAGAAAGGAGTGAGGGAAGGGATATTTCATTTTCAGAGTTTCCAAAAGCATATCCCAACAGGTCAGGCTGCAAGAAGAAACAGTGATCCCTGAAAGAAGCCAAAAGTGGCCCATGACCTTCAAAGAAAAGGACCCCCAAGAGAGTGGGTCAGATAAAATACAGGCTACCCAGTTAAACTTGAATTTCTGATAAACAACAAAAAACTTTTTAGTATCAGTGTGTCTCAAATGTTGCGTGGGACATACCTATACTAAAAACATCTTTTGTTTGACATTCCAATTTAATTGGGTGTTCTATATTTCTGTTTGCTACATCTGGCAACCCTATACTCCAGCTGCCTCCCCCATGGAGATATTCCTGCTCTCTATCCACGCTTGAGGAGAACTGCAGCCCAGTTTTTGGTTCAGGGGCTCACTCCAAACCCCATAAACATGAGCTCAAGCTTCTCCACACCACAATGGCAGATGGCTCATTCAGCCAAGGGAAAGGGGCTGCACCCTCCAGAGCCTCCATGCTTCCCCCAGCATGTTCCTTTTAAAGTCCTGGCAGATTGATCAGAGGCCAACAGGGGTTCACAGGGTACAGGATTATAGGGGCCTACTGCCTGATGAATAAATGTTTACAATAATCACATTCCCTCCTTGACTAGCTGGGGAGTTTCCATCAGAACTGCATTGCCATTAGGCAAGCTGTTTGCTTTTTTGTTAGAACTAAGTTGTTATTGCATTGCTGCTGCAAACAAAAAACATCTGTGGAGAGCCCACAAACAGGAAACTTTGGAGGGGAAAGGGGAAAAAACTTACATTGCCTGCTGACCCCCTTTATGCATGTTTGAAAAGGAAGAATGTAAGTTAAATCAACAACCTTAAGTACAAGTATAAGCTAGGATCAGAGCATGACAAAGACTGAGTGGCACTGAGCAGGGATTTTTGCTATAGTTCCTTTTTTCTCTAGGTGGGTGCACTGGAGAGAGGGTTAGTTGCTTCTGCTAGCTCTAATTTCCCAGGGAAGGTGTCAGCTGCCAAAATAATCTTTCTGTTGTGCAGCTACAGGTGCAGCTACAGGAGAGGGATGCCATTGTAAATTATAGATGGTCTGTTTCAATGGAGCTTCCAAACACAATGGAGCTTCTAGTCACTGCCAACTAGAGTAAAGCAGGGAAGAGAATATACATGACAAGTTTCCCACAGAGGAAGCCTTTGGCCTTCACATGTGTAGGTGATAGAGATGACTTTCAGTGTTCTGCTTTACTCTGTGCTAGAAGGTTGAGAAATCTTTAAAGGGGAAGCAGGTAAAAAATTTACTCTCCATATTTTCCCTGAGAGAAGGAAGAAGAGTGGTGGAGGGAGGGGATGGAGCAGGAGGGAAGGGAGAAAGGGAGAAGCAGACACACACACACACACACACACACACACACACACACCTATTCCTTGGTTCAGAGCCAGCTTGCATACTTCTCAGGATTAATGTGCCTAGGGGGCTATATAACTCATCCAGAAGTCCTGGCCCTCCGTGATTTCTTTAATGACCTAGATTAAGGAAAAAGTTAATTCAGCTTGATTAAATTACCAGTGGAATATAAAGATTAGAAACAAGAGTAACCTCAAGTAATCTTAGGAATGTGTCCCAGATAGGTGGTGAGGATAATTTGAGGTTATGGCTTCTGCTTGGCAGTGGAATAGAAAAAAAGAAAAAAAAAAAAAAAGAAATGAGGAGTTAGCACAAAAACAATAGTAAAACAAGGAACAAAATGGCAATTAGTACTTACCTGTCAATAATCACTTTAAGTGTAAATGGACCAAATGCTCCGATAAAGACATAGGGTGACTGAATGGATAAAAAGCAAGACTCAGCTATATGCTGCCTATAAGAGATTGACTTTGCACCTAAAGACACATGCAGACTGAAAATGAAGGGATAGGGGACACCTGGGTGGGTCAGTAGCTTAAGCATCCAGTGCTTGATTTCAGCTCAGGTCATAATCTCAGGGTGAGGGTTTTGAGCTCCATCCTTAGCGGGGAGTCTCCTGGAGAGTCTTTCTCTCACTCTTACTCTGCCCCTACTCCCTCTTTCTCTCTCTCTCTCAAGTAAGTAAACAATTTTTTATTTATTTATTTTTTAAAGATTTTATTTATTTATTTGTCAGAGAGAGAGAGAGAGAGAGGGAGAACACAAGCAGGGGGAGCAGCAGGCAGAGGCAGAGAGAGAAGCAGGCTCCCCGCTGAGCAAGGAGCCCGATGCGGGACTCGATCCCAGGACCCTGGGATCATGACCTGAGCCGAAGGCAGCGGCTTAACCAACTGAGCCACCCAGGCGTCCCAACAATTTTTATTTTATAAAGTGAAGGAATGGATAATATTTGCCATGCAAATAGAAATAAGAAGAAAACTTGAGTAGCAATACTTATACTTACATCAGACATAATAGACTTTAAAACAAAGACCATAATAAGAGACAAAGAAGGACACTACATATTGATAAAGGGAACAACCCGGTAGGAACCTATACCAATTGTAAATATCTGTGTACCCAACAGGAGGGTGCCTGAATGCATAAAGCAATTATTAAGAGACATAAAGGAAGAAATTGACAGTAATACAAAGTGGTAGAGAACTTTAACACTCCACTTACATCAATGATAGGTCACTGAGAACAAAAAAATCAGCAAGAAAAGAGTTGCTCTGAATGACACATCAGATGAATGGACCTAACAAATATATATAGAATATTCCATCCCCAAACAGCAGAATACACATTATTTTCAAGTGCACATGGAATATTCTCCAGGGTAGATCACATGTTATTCCACAAAACAAGTCTCAATAAATTAAAAAATATTGAAACTCTATCATGCATTTTTTTTCTACAATGGTATGAAACTAGAAATCAATCACAAGGAAAAATCTGGAAAGAACACAAATACATGGAGGCTAAATAACATGGTACTAAACAATGAATGGGTCAACCAAGAAGTCAAAGGGGAAATAGAAAAATACATGGAGAACAAATGAAAATGAAAACGCAACTGTCCAACATTGGGCTACAGCAGAAGCTGTTCTGAGAGGGAAGTTTACAGGAATCCAGGTCTACCTCAAGAAGCAAGAATATCTCAAATGACCCAACCTTACACCTAGAGGAGCTTAGAAAAAGAAAAACAAACAAAGCCCAAAGCCAGTGGAAGGAAGGAAGGAAACTGTAAAGACTAGACAAGAAATAAATGAAGAAGAAGAAAAAAATGACAGTGGACCATTAGGAATTTTGATAGAAAGAGCAGAGGGTGAGATTTAGCCAAGGCATATTCCACATTCCTGCCATATCATGTGATTGATTAACCTGTGATTCACAAGTCAGTAGTACATCAGAAACCCCGGAGGAATATGTTAAAAAAAGGAAAGAAAAGAGCAGTAATTCAGGGCTCCGCTCTCAGGTTGCATTCGTGAAGGTAAATCTGGTGCAAACAGCCCAGCAAACCTACTTCAAGAAACAATATTTACCATGTGTCTGGCCAACTTTTGTCCCCAGGCTATCACGTAAGGCACCCTTCCTGGCTCCTGGCTCAAAGGAAAAAGAACCAATACGGTGTTTAAAAGTAGGAGTTTGGAGGGCACCTGGGTGGGTCAGTTGGTTAAGCATCTGACTTCTATTCAGGTCATGATCTCAGAGTCCTGGGATGGAGTCCTGCATTGGGCTCCCAGCTCTGTGGGGAGTCTGCTTGTCCCTCTGCCCCTCCCCCCAGCTCATATTCTCTCTCAAATCAATAAATAAAATCTTTAAACAAACTAACTAAGAAGAGTAGGAGCTTAAGAGTCAGTTAAATTTCAGTTCCACTTCCAGAGTCTGACTTGTTTGATGGTATCTCTGGTAGTTAATTACCCTCATCACCCTTCAGTCTGCTTATCTATAAATTTGGGATATTATTAACATATGCTACAGTACAGGTCTCCTCAGGGGATTACAAGGATAAACTGAGATGCCACATGAAAGGATTTAGCAGAGACCTCAGCCAAACAAATGTGACCTGCTGCCCTCACTGTTACCACTACTATTATCGTCACCATGACTTCCACTATCAGTAATAATTTTTCCTTTTATTATGGACAAGGGGTGTGCTAGGCAGTGAGCGTGCAATTTTTAATTTAATTTAATTTTAATTTTATGTTACTCATAATCAATGTACGGGGCAGATATTCTTCCCATCCTACATATGAATAAAAAGAGGTTATATAGCCTGATTCGCATAATTCAGTAGAACTGAGAAGAGCTGTAACTCCCCTGTTGGTGGGAATGTACAAGGGTGCAGCTGTCTTGGAAAAACAGAAGTTCCTCAAAAAATGAAAAATAGGACTAGCAGGAGTGGGCCACTGTGTCTTACGATAGTTCTATTTTTAATTTTTTGAGGGACCTCCATATTGTTTTCCACAGTGGATGTACCCATTTGCTTTCCCACTGATAGTGCACAAGAGATCCCCTTTCTTCACATCCTTGCCAACATTTGTTATTTCTTGTCTTTTTGATGATAGGCATTCTAACAAACATGAGGTGCTATCTCACTATGGTTTGGATTTGGATTTCTGTGATGGCTAGTGGTGTTAAGCACCCTTTCATGTACCTGTTGGCCATTTGTATGTCTTTGGGAAAATGTCTATTCACGTCCTTTGCCCATTTCTAAATAAAAAAAAAAGAATTTTTTTGGGGGGGCCATTGAGTTGTATGAGCCCATTTTTTTTTGTAGTCTCTTGCCAGAATGATAGTGAGTATAACAACATCAGTGTTTTAAATGAAAGAAACTTCCATAATTTCTTATAAGATTCAGCATCAATTCATGTTTTTATTGGTCAGTTTTATTTTTTCTTACTTGGCTGTTCATTTTTTTTTTTCCTATGTTGTTGCCTTCTAATGATTTATATGTATTTTAAAAATTCTGGTATTTTATATATTTCTTCAGGTTTTTCATGGCTTTTAATTTTTATTTTATTTTAATTAAATTCAATTAGCCAACATATAGGACATCATTATTTTCAGATGTAGAGTTCAGTTATTCATCAGTTGCATATAACACCCAGTGCTCATTACTTTAAGTGCCCACCTTAATGCCCATCACCCAATTACCCTATCCCCCACTCCCCTCTGCTCCAGCAACCCTTAGTTTGTTTCCTATAGTTAAGAGTCTGTCATGGTTTGTCTTCCTCTCTGATTTCTTCCCATTCTGTTTTCCCTCCCTTCTCCTATAATCCTCTGTACTGTTTCTTATATTCTACATATGAGTTTCACTGCTCTTTAAAGTTCATTTATGATTTACTTTTCATTAAGGAATTTAAATTATCAGCCCATTTAATAGCTACTGAGATTTTATATCTTTCTAACCCCTAAATTTAAAGAAATTATGATTTTTTTCTAATATTTCCCTAGTTTTATCTTGAGTCCATAAAGAATTTGTATTTGTGTATAATTCTTGATACAAATTTAATTTTATTTTATTTTAAAAATTGATACTTTTCTCAATACCATTTTAAATAGAATTTCTATATCCTTGATGTGAAATATTACATTTATTTTAATCCAAATTCTTTTATATACATGGATTTCTATTCCATGCCATTGTCTATTCTTATGCCATTTCTACACTATTTTAATACTTTAAGTTTAATTTTTAAGTTAATTTTAATTTTTAAAAATGTCAGAAAAGGTAAGTATTCCCTTCTGTTATTCTTTTTTTAAAAGAAAGTTTTCTTAGATATTCTAATTTATTTTCTTCTTCAGATAAATTTTAGAATTGACTCATTAAGATTTTTTTTTAACCTTTAGGTTATTATTGAGACTGTGTTGAATTTGTAATTTTATTTTGGGAAAATTGGTTTCTTAAACCCCACTGAGGAAAATGATATGTTAGTCTACTTAAATTTTCCTTTTTATATTTAAGTTAGGTTTTATAGTTTTCCTCCAATAGGTTCTTGTGTATTTCTTGTTAGGTTTACTGGTAGTAGTTTAATAAGATTTTTCTGCCATTATGATTGAGATTTTTAAAGTCTATTGTATTTTCTATTATTTTCTGTTGTTAAAAGGAACACTACTAAAATTTAAGTATTGCTATAGTACCTGGTCACCTTTTTGAACTCATTTATTACTTCTAATACTTAGCTGGTTAACATTTTGTGTTTTATTAGAAAAATAATAATAATATAATATTATAACAATTATAATAATATAATTATAATAATATAATTATTATGTCACATGTTGGAGATATGGCCCAGTCTGTGCCCACAGAGACTTTGCATTCTAGTGGAGGAAGATGAGTCATGAGCAAGGAACCAAATATATAAACACAGTAATGTTAGTACTATGCTGGAAATAAAAGAGAAGAGTATTAACAGTGTCCTATCCTACTCTAAGAAGTATCACTAGGGAAGTCTTCCCTGAGATGACGCTCAAGACCAGAGACTCAGTTTATAAAGAGCTTTCTAGACAGAGTAAACAACAAACACAAAGTCCTTAAAGCTGGAAGAAGCTTGGTAGTCCAAGGAATAGGAAGTGAATCTAAGTGGCTGGGGCACAGTGGATGAGGTGGGAGTTCAGAGGTAGATAGGAGCCAAAATAATAGGATTTTAGGGGTGTCTGGATGGCTCAGTCGGTTGAGCATCTGCCTTCGGCTCAGATCATGGTCTCATGGTTGGGATCGAGTCCCACATCAGGCTCCCTGCTCAACCGGGAACCTGCATCTCTCTCTCCCTCTGCTGCTCCCCTTGCTTGTGCTCTCTTGCTCTCTCTACACCCCCCACCCCCATGTCAAAGGAAAAAAAAAGGATTTTAGGATAGGACAAGGAGTTCGGATATTATTCTAAGTGCAAATTAGGAGTTATTAAAATTGAGAGCCATTAAAAGATCAGAATAATGGTGGGGTGGGGGGAGGAAAAGTCTGATTTATGTTTTAAAACAACTGCTCAGACTGTGTGGAGGAAAATCTTCCAGTGAACAAGAGTAGAAGTAACAGGAGGTTGTATGTATGAGTTGAGAGATGATGGTGGCTGGAACAGTTTGGCAGCAGTGGATGGAGAGAAATGGACACAGTCAAGATCCACTATGAAGTAGAGTAAATCAAATTCACTTTGCATTTAATGATTAGGATTACTAGGCTTTTGGCTTGAGTACCTGGGTAGATTGTGCCATTTACTGAGATAACAAACACTGGGGAATAGTGGTCTGTACAGAGGAGAGAGAAGATTAAGTGTTCTGTTTGGGAAAAGTTTATTTTGAAATACATAGTTGACAGCCAAGTGAATATGTCAAGTAGATAGTTACATGGATGAGTCTGGAGCTCAGGGGAAATTCAGTCCTAGGGATATCAACTTGGAATTCAGAAGCATGTAGATAGAATTTAAAGCCATAGGATCAGATGAAATAATATAAGGAAAGAATATGATTAGAGAAGAAAAGAATCTACTGTCAGACTCTTGGTCATTGTGGCATTTAGATATCAGTTACTGGAAGAGGAGATAACAAAGGAGCCTGAGAAGGTGAGAGAAGAGGAATAGCCACAGAGAGATGTAACAGAGGCCAGGACAGGATGAAATTTTTTTTTTTTTTTTTAAAGACTTTATTTATTTATTTGACAGAGAGAGATCACAAGTAGACAGAGAGGCAGGCAGAGAGAGAGAGGGAAGCAGGCTTCTTGCTAGGCAGAGAGCCCGATGCGGGACTCGATCCCAGGACCCTGAGATCATGACCTGAGCCGAAGGCAGAGGCTTAACCCACTGAGCCACCCAGGCGCCCCAGCACAGGATGAAATTTTAAGGAAGGATTTCCATCAAGAATGCTGAGTGAAATAAGTCAAGCAGAGAGAGTCAATTATCATATAGTTTCATTTACTTGTGGAACATAAGGAATAACACAGAGGACATTGGAAGATGGAGAGAAGTGGGTTGGGGGAAATTGGAGGGGGAGACAAATCATAAGAGACTGGACTCTGAGAGACAAACTGAGGGTTTTGGAGGGGAGGGAGGTGGGGGTTGGGTGAGCCTGGTGGTGGTTATTAAGGAGGGCACGTATTGCATGGATCTCTGGGTGTGGTGCATAAACAATGAATTCTGGAAAACTGAAAAATAAAATAAAATAAAATTAAATTAAAAAAAAAAAGAACTCCATCAAGAGCAGTTAAGGGATTAGACAAGATGAAGCATAGTTGAAAACCTTAATGAAAGAGTTTTCCATGGAATGTCAGGGTGGGAGTCTGGTTGGAGTGGCTTGAATGATAATGGAAGATGAGGAGTGGAGACAGCTGGAGTAGACATTTAACTCCTCAAGGAAGTTTTGCTTTGCTGCAGAGGAATAAGGAAATGTAATGGTATTTGAAAGGGCCTAGGGAATCACAGGATGATCTACTATTATTGAAAAGATTTTAAGTATCAGCTTCTTTGTCTGTTGAAGTAAATAATGCAGTAGAAAGGAAGTAATCAAAGATTCAGGAAAGAAAGAAAAAAATGCAAATGAGCAAAATCATTGAGAAAAGAGAAGTGAAACCCAGAGCTTGAGTGGAGGGACTTAATCTTTGAATGGAGCAGAGACACATCTACTGGAACAGGAGGGAAATCAGAAAATATGAGTACCTCTATAAACGTTCATAGATTTTGTTGTGGTGACCTTGAAAAGTTCCTGTCTGGATCTAAAAAGGGGACTAATATTAATTGATCATTTCCAGGTAAATGATCTAAATATCTGGAAATAATTGTAGGATTGCCTCTTTTATAAATGAATGTCTTACTACTTTGCTAGGACCTCCAGTACAGTATAAAATGACAAAGATGACAGTAAGCATCCTCATATTTCATTTGCTTTAAAGAAATAATTCTACCACTTGACTACTAAATATGATATTTATGCTTATAGTTTTCTGATAAATGTGGTAAAGCAGATAAAAGATATTTACATCTCCAAGATTGATTCATATTTACTTGGGATGGTTCATTTTGGCATAAACTCTACATGATGATACATCATTTTCTTCTGATGTACATCTCCATTTGAGTTGTTAATATCTTTTAAAAAAATCTATATTCGTAAGTAAAATCGGCATGAAGTGTTTTTGTATATATGCTAGCATAGATAGATTTTAGTTTCCTGACTACACAATTCTATAAAATGACTGGAAATATTCCCATATTTTTTTAAAGCTCCCGAACATTTTTTCAAGAAAGTGAAATTAGTTGTTATGAAACAAAAAATGCCTTCTAATTATTGTGTCTCATGGGTTTTTTTTTTTTTTTTTAAAGAGGTTATCAGAATACATCTTTAGTTTCTATTATTATTATTAGGCTGTTCAGGATTTTTACTTCTTTTGTAGCCAGTTTGGATCAATTCTTTTCTTAAAAAATACTCATTTCATCCCAATTTTTTTTTAAAGATTTTATTTATTTATTTGACAGAGAGATCACAAGTAGGCAGAGAGGCAGCGGGGTGGGGGGGATGTGGGAAGCAGGCTCCCTGCTGAGCAGAGAGCCCAATGCCATGTGGGGCTTGATCCCAGGACCTTGAGATCATGACCTGAGCAGAAGACAGAGGCTTAACCCACTGAGCCACCCAGGTGCCCCATCATCCCAATTTTTAAATGTGTTTTAAAGAGTTAGGGGCGCCTGGGTGGCTTAGTGGGTTAAACCTCTGCCATCGGCTCAGGTCATGATCTCAGGATCCTGGGATTAAGCCCTTCATCTGGCTCTCTGCTTGGCAGGGAGCCTGCATCCCCCCCCCCTCCCCCCCCCCGCCTGCCTCTCTGCCTACTTGTCATCTCTCTGTCAAATAAATAAATAAAATCCTTAAAAAAAAATAAAGAGTTATACATAGTATGATATAATTTTTGAAATCTCTGTATTGAGGTTATGTCCCCTGTTTCATCTCCACTGTGGTTTATTGGTGTCTTTCATTTTCTGTTGGTCAGATTTGCCGAAATGTTACTGTCAAGTGAGTTTTTATTTTGTTGAATACTTCTAACTTTGTAAATTTGAGGTTTAAAAAAATACTTTTTTTCGCCTTTTAGAGTTGGTTATGTTGTTTTGGTACTTCCTTGCACTAAATTCTAGTTGACGTATTTTCCTTCTTCCTAGTTTTCTAGTACATGCATGAAAAGCTTTACATTTTCCACTGAATACCGGTCGGACCATAGCCCACAGATTTTGACATCTTTTAAACCAATCATTAAAGCAAAGAGCTTATAATTTTAATTTATATTACCTCTTTGGGACTTATTTTGAAGGTTGATTTTGATTTTCAAGTTGGTATCTTTTATTTTTGTCATTTTTTTGTTATTCATTTCTTTTTTTAATGATTTTATTTGTTTATTTGATAGAGAGAGAGAGCACAAGTAGGCAGAGCATAAGGCAGAGGGAGAGGGAGAAGCAGGCTTTCCACTGAGCAAGGAGCCCCATGTGTGGTTCAATTCTAGGACCCTGGGATCATGACCTGAGTTGAAGGCAGCTACTTAACCGACTGAGCCACCCAGGTGCCCTTGTTATTCATTTCTAATTTTATTGTGTTATGTTCAGGGAAGACACATTTTTGTATTTAAAAATTTTTGTGGTTGTCATTCGGGTTTAATAGACAATCAGTTTTTGAAATGTGTTTGATCTATATTATAAAGCATTATAAATTCGTTTTCAATTTCCAAACTTTACAATATGTATTTCTAAGTTAGTTTAAGTTTAATTCAAATATATGTTCTCACTTACATTTCTGAGGATTTTACAATAACCTTTAAAATTGCAGAATTGAACTCACTGTAGAAAAGTCATTGTGGAAAATTATAAAAAAGGAGAAAAAAACCCATTCTGAGCCCTATGAGCCTAGAGAGAAATATTAATATTTTGGCATTTATTTTAAAAGCTTTTAGATTTCTTACATAGTAAAGATAGTGCTATACATATATACTTGTATCCTGAATTTTTTTCCTATTTAGTCTCAGTATTTCTGCATGTCAAATAATTATTCATAACTACCATTTTAATGACTAAATATTTTGTGATAAGAATATACTATGATTATAACGATGTTTCACATATTTTTCTATTATAAAGAGTTATATAGAATATATCTTTATAATAAATCTTTTCTACATTCAAGATTATAGGATGAGTTTGTAAAGAAGAAATTAAGTCAAAAAGTATGATCATTTTGTACTTACAAGACTTATATGTAGAAATCTGTGCTTTCCATATAAAGTCAGACCACTAGATATCATCATCTTTTAGCTCTCTGCTATCTCTCTCTTCCTTAATCTACCTCCACTGCTTTAATGAGAGAAAAATTAATAGTTTATATATTCTTCCAGACCTTTCTGCATATGTTTACATTTTGTCATCATGTCAGTTGAACATTTGTGTGTGTGAGAATATAGGCATACATAAGTGCATAATACACATTAAGGTTATACATTTTTTACATAATTTGGAGATTGTGTGTATATGTATGTGTATGTATGCTTCTTTGTAAAGTTTAAGGAAAGTATGTGCTAGTTCAAGTAAAAAACTACATTTTCAAGTGCCTAGTGATTGAAAATATACCCTCAGAGTATATTTGAACTCTGTCATTTTATCACTCATGTTAACAAAATACTAAACTTCTCTGACCTTTTCATTATGTGGTAAGTAATTGTCAAGGTCTTAGTTCCTTTCTTTATCAAGTTCGAGCACTTGCAAAAAGGCTTGCTCATCTTCCTTCAATTGTCCTTTAATTAAAAGAGGTAGGAGAACCTGTTACAGAGGAGGAATAACTTCCCCTTGTACAATCAGATCATGTAACAGCTGGACAGCTTTAAGCGCCTATACCTAGGACACAGGTATTCCTTAGATGTAAAGAAATTGGAAATAAAGATATTCACTAGATGACTGGTGATGGAATACTAAAATGCATGTCTACTTTCTCACTTTGGATTGATGTTTTTGTTTTGTTTGGGGGTAACCCCCCAAATCCGTAAGTAGTAGCTTGAGTAGCAAGGGTGACTCAGTCTACATTAGGCTGCAAGTTACAGAAAACCTCAACTTAAATTGGCTTCAACACTAAAGAAGATAGATCATATCCTCTAACAAGAATTTTTGAAGTAGTTAAACTGTGAAGTTGATTAATCTGGTAACTCATGTCATCATTGAGAGCCCTTCCTTTTGCATCTATCCTCAGCTTGTCCACTGTGTCCTCAGCTAGTTTCTTGCCTCTGGTGTCAAGATGACCCAGTATGACTGCCACAGTTTCAGGCTCTCATGTATACACTGAAAAGGTCCAGTAATGCACTAATTCTTGTCAACTAACAAAAATCACTTATAAGAAAGTCTCTTCCTGAGTTTTGCTCTGGGCTTATTTATTGGCTTGCTTCACATGTAGATATCTAAGTCACATGATTAACATAGACCAATCAGCAGCCATTCTCCTTTGAAGCAAAGTAGATTAAAGAAGGTGGATATTTAAAAGGCACCTGGGGGCGCCTGGGTGGCTCAGTGGGTTAAGCCGCTGCCTTCGGCTCAGGTCATGATCTCAGGGTCCTGGGATCGAGTCCCGCATTAGGCTCTCTGCTCGGCAGGGAGCCTGCTTCCCTCCCTCTTTCTGCCTGCCTCTCTGTCTACTTGTGATCTCTCTCTGTCAAATAAATAAATAAAATCTTTAAAAAAAATAAATAAAAGGCACCTGGGTGGCTCAGTTGTTAAGCCTCTGCCTTCCGCTCAGGTCATGATCCCAAGTTTCTGGGATTGAGCCCTGCATTGGGCTCCCTGCTCTGCCGGGAGCCTGCTTTTCCCTCTCCTGCTCCCTCTGCTGTGTTCTCTCTCAGTGTGTCTTTCTCTGTCAAATAAAAATAAAATAAAAAAGAAGGTGAATATTCAAACAAAATCAAGGTTCTATAGGCAGGAAGAAGTTGAGAGAAGGGAGTGAATATCAGATAGGCATCCATCTGTCTACAAAAATGTCCATATTGTCCTATTAATATTTAAAAATCAAGTAAACTATAGTGATATCCTGAAAACCAACTAAATAAATATTAAAATATAAGATATGTTATTATTAATTACATAACATATGTAGTCTATACTAAAATCTATTAAATAAACCTGCTTTTAATTCTAAGTCTAGATGATAAACAAAGGTATATTATCTTTAGAAAAGTTCATTCTTACCAAATATTTAAATATCTCCATTTAAGTGAAAAGTCATGTTCTTCTCTGGATTTAAAAACTCAAGTCACACTTTAAGATGTCATAATTATCCTCCCTTACCAGAATTAATTACAGTAACATGAGAATGTGGCCAGGTTGGAAAACAGTTATAATAAATCATGTCCATTTATCTGTAACACTCTTTGCATCTTTAAAGATTGCAGGGTGTTCAACTTAATAGTTAGAGATGTATTTTTAAACCCCTTTTGATAAAGTTTTTCTTCTTCTAGTTTTATGTGATCGCACCATAAATTTCTGATGATGACACCATTGTAAGCTTCATCATATATGAGGCCATTAAATAACCTAAAATGTTAATGAGTAAGATTTAAAGGCTTACTTGTGAAGAGGAAATAATCTACCTCTAACACAAGGCAGTGGGATGGTACATGGCTTAGAAAAGATTGAAGTGTATAATCCATCAAAATGTTACCTTCTCCCTGAAGGCCTTTTAAAGGGAGAAATGATAAATTAAAGCCCGAGGTATCCCAAACATGATAGGACCTGAATATTTGATTTAGTTTCAGATGATAGAGGGGGACGATGAATGAGTCATAAACTTGAGAAATTTGACTGCTGGGTAAAGGAATTTTGTATGAATTTTTCATATGCCCATGAATCATGATCATAGTAATGGTTTTTAGAGAATCAATTGTTGTTTGTGCCATATCTTTATCTACTTGTTGGTGGATGGTAGGATAGCTATTCTGCTTTGTTTCATACTTAGGGAAACTCATTCATTTCTAGCTTTTGACTCATTTTGTTTTTTCCTCCTACTCCAAGTATAGAAAGAAAACAGAGATCCAGGTTTTTGGATTCAATAAAATTATGTGCATGTACTCTGTGTATGCTGAATAGTGCTGTATAAATATTATGAATTACTTACTAAGTTATCTGGGTGCTTTTCTCAGAGCAAATAATGTAGTGAGTAAAAGGATATAAGAAATCTTTTTTCTCCTTAGCAAAGGATTCTACTATTGAGTGTTAAGTGGAGCACAAGGAGTAGATCCTGTGCTTCTTTATTTCCCTCACAGTTCAGGCTTCATACATTAACCACTCAGTGCATGCTAGTATTGAATGAGGATAATTTAGGTGGCAAAGAAGGTACCCATTCTGCTCACATTTTGTGTGAATTTCTACAAGTGACTACAGATCCGCTAAGCCAGGGACTGTAAAGGGTCAGATAGTAAATATTTTAATCTTTGTGGGGCATATGTTCTGTCACAACCACTCAACTCAGCCATAAATAATATGTAAAAAATGGGTGTAGCTATGTTCCAATAAAACGATTTTACAACAACAAGGGGTGGGCAGAATTTCCCCAGGGGCCATAGTTTGCTGATTCCTTTACTAGGCTATAACAACCCAGACTGTTCTTTGGAGATCCTTTCAGATGTTCTTTCATAGCAACACTCTTCTTAGGAAGGTGTTAGAGCAGGTCTCATCGCAGAAATGAGACAGTTTCAAAATCATATAGGAAAAATCTGTAGGGGACAATATTGCCAATTAGAAAGGAAATTTTAACTATATCTCTAGTCAGTGAGGGCTTACAGGCCAGCAATGAAAATATCTGAACATTCCTATGGCATGGGCTTTTCTCAAACTAATGAAATTAACTGGCATAGAATTGGGAAGGGAGAGAGGAGGAGCAAATATCATGGTAGTGTACCCACTGGCCAAGAGCAGTTACTATCTAGCTATTAGCAAAAGGGAAAAACATTTCTATCATCATCAAATAGAGAGATAGATGGATAGACAGAAAGATAGACAGGTAGATAGATATCCAGCATATTTTAAAGGACACATTAGGTATGTAATATTAATATTTTAAATTCAATTTGTTTTCTGTAGGAAAATTGAGTTGACTGATAATCTGAAAACATGGTACAGTAGATCTCAATATCTGTGCAGCAATTGGTGGGTTTCTCCACCCCATGTGTAGTTAATGTACTTAGTGTCATGGGGAGACATGTCTTCCAGACAAAAACAGCACAGAGTAGCTGCAATGAATCATATTGTAAATTGGAAGTATGAAAGTCTGTGGGCCTGGAGTCAGACAAATCTCGATTTGAATCCTGCTGTTCCACTCCTTACTGGATGAGTGGTATTGGCTGAAATAATTAACCTCCCACGGCCTCTAACCCCTCATCTGTGAAGCAGGCATGATAACGGGATCAACATCACAGAGTTGTTAAGATTCTGTGAAATTACTGCCTATGAAACTATTAGTACAGGGCCTGGCACAGAGTAAATACTCAGCAACCGGTAGTGATTATGTTACTGATTAGAAAATCCAAATACTGCTGCTAGATCCATCAGTGATTGCCTATGTGAACTAGGGTAAGTCATTTCTCTCACAGGGACTCTTATTCCATATAATGAGGGACTATGTAACCCTTAAAGTTCTTTTGGAGGCCTTAAGCTACTATGAACATTTGAATTTGAGCAAAAGCCCCTGCTGCTCCTCAGATGAAGTGGAAAGAGACCATGGATGGGAGCATTGTGATTTAGCTGTGGGGGTGTGGGTGGGGTTCCTGTAAAGCACAAGGTTCCCTGCATTACACAAGTTAGTTTCTGGGGACACAATATTCCCTAAGAATCTATTGGCCTTTTCAGTCTCTACTACCTGTTGGTATTCACTTGTGCATTGTTGTCTTCTTTTATTTGAATCTTGTTCCAAGTCAGATGTATTTGGAAAGATGGGAGCTAAGCCATGAGGGAGGTTCAGAAATAATTGAGTACAGGACCCCAGCAAAATAAGATCTTTTCTTTCTTATGACTGAGAAACCAGAGATGACGTGACCACTGAATAATTAATGATCCCAGCTTCTATTCAGGGACTTTGGAACCAGGAGGATTTGGGCTCCAATCTAGGCCCTGCATTTACAAACCATGTGATCTTGGGGAGGACACTTCTCTTTATAGGATAATTATAAAATAGGAATGATAACCCATATTTCATAGGATTGTTGCAAGGATTCATTGTGATTACTTTTATGCACAGAACCAGATCATAGTTCCTGGGTTCTAAATCGTGTTTTCATATTCTGAAATGGGAATGTGTCTTAACAATTGATGTGCCTAATAATGTTTCTTTTTTGGTCTTTTTCATTTTTTTTTTTTTACCCAAAAGATGTTTACAAATTAATGTCACTCAAGAATCAAGAAGATTGTATAATAAATAACCAATAAAATTAGCTTCTGTCATTTTAACCTTTATGATGAGTTTTTTGTTTCAATTTTCTGTTTACACAAACAGTGTTGTATTTTTGATATGGGGCACTGATATTGGAAGGTCAAAATGATAGGAAAAAAAGCCAATCACAAATACAGACTTAATAGTAAGTTAGCTAATACAGGTATCAATAATTTCTTCACACTCATCATTATTGGATTGCTCCTAAAGAATAAATCATTTGTTCTAGTTGTATTTGAGCAAAGGGACATCTCCAACAAATTCCATTCTCTCTTCCTTTACCTTATCAATTCAATACATTGCCTCTTAAGAAACCTTTGCCACCCTTTTGTTTGCATGCCGTTAAATATAAAACCCTCATTTGTGTTCAGTATAATTTGTTTATTTTTCATTTGGTTACATAACACAGACTGGTCTCTCTTTACAGGTCAAATCTTGTTTCAAAAGTAAATTAATGATACTGTTCTAGCTTGGCTTCCTCCCTTGACCTAAGGTGACAGATATGTCACTATCCAAGTATTACCATGACATTACTATCTATATCCACCAATTCCTCAGAATTCTGGTACTTGTAAATCTCATTTAGATTTTCATTTACTTTTGCTTTATTTTTTATCACCACCATTTATATTTGGAATCTTGTGCCTTGGTGGTAATGTCAGCTTATCATGCTGCTATTTGTTCAAACGCTATGAAATTACAATGTGCAGCATTAAATCAGGGCAGGAAATGATACTGAAAATCATTCAAGTCAACTTCTGGCATCTTGTTGGCACAGGCTGAGCCTCTCTACTCTTTTTGTCCCTGGTCTCTAAGTCCCAGGACTATGGAGGCAATCACTGCTTCCTCACTGAACTATCAATGAAGTAGGAAGCATCAAAGGTGATTGTCGTACTCATATCTTCATCTGCATGACATCCCGTCCAGCAACATGACCATCACTGCCTGGTCACAGATTATTTTTTTATTTTTTCAAAGATTTATTTATTTATTTGACAGACAGAGATCACAAGTAGGCAGACAGGCAGGCAGAGAGAGAGGAGGAAGCAGGCTCCCCGCTGAGCAGAGAGCCCGATTCAGGGCTCAATCCCAGGACCCTGAGACCATGACCTGAGCTGAAGGCAGAGGCTTGAACCCACTGAGCCACCCAGGTGCCCCCACAGATTACTTTAAAGAATAAATCCTCTTCATTTTGTTTATTGAAGTATAGCTTACATACAGTGAAATGTTCAGATCTTAAGTATGCTGCCTAATCAGTTTTTTAAAAAGATATTTATTTATTTGACAGAAAGAGAGAAAGCACAAGAAGGCAGAACAGCAGGCAGAGGGAGAGGGAGAAGCAGGCCCTCCGCTGAGCAGGGAGCCTGATGTGGGACTCGATCCTAGGACCCTGATCATGACTTGAGCTGAAGACAGTCACCTAACCAACTGAGCCACCCAGGTACCCCTGTCTAATCAGTTTTGGTAAATGCATATACTTGTGTAGATTATACCCAGGTCAAGACACAGAACATTTCCATCAACTCAGGAAGTTCTCTTTGTCCTTGCCCAGACAACCTCCTTCTGGAAATAACCACTGATACTAATGTTTAATGATATATGGTAGTTTTGTATAATCCAAAGTTTCATATAAAGGGAATCATATGGAATGCCTTCTTTTGTATCTTGCTTCTTTCATTCAGCATATTTTTGAGAATGACTCAGGTTGCAGACATTAGTGTTTATCCCTTTCTATTGCAGAGGAGTATTCCATTGTAGGAATATACCTAGTTTACTAATCCATTCTCCTATCAATGGGCAGCTAGGATGTTTCCAACTTGGTTCTATTATGGAAAAAGTTGCTGTGAACATTTTCATATGGCTCTTGGTATACCTCCCTTTTCATTTATCTTGAATATGTAGCTAGGAGTGGAATTGCTGGATCATAGAGTATATGTATGTTCCAAGTTTTTAGGAAACCACCAGTTACCTGAAGTGGTCATTCCCTTTTTATACTTCCACCACAGATGTATGAGGATTACGATTTGTTCTGATATTTGACATTGTCAATATTTTGCAGTTTAGCTATTACAGTAAGTGTGTATTTTCAAGTGTGCATTGAATTTGCTTTTCCTGGATGACAGATGATGTCAACACTTTTTCATATGTGTGTTGGGCATTTGCATATCTTCTTTATGCAAAAAATGTAAACAAAAATATGTCAGTTGTCTTTTCAGATCTTTTGTCCACTTTTGATTGCATTGTTTGTCTTATTATGATGTTGTAGGAGTTCTTCATATTCTGGGTAGAAGCCCTTTGTAAGATATACTTGTGAATATTTTCATGTAATATGCAACTTGTGTATTTTTTCAATGGTGTTTTAGGAGCACAGTTCCTTTAGCTTTTTAAAAATCAACCAAAGGCCATAGTTTACGTAAAGTTCACTCTTTGTGTTGTCCATTCACTCAGTTTTGACAAATGTACAATGACATATATCCCCATTATAATGTCATACAGAACAGTTTTACTGATTTAAGAAAATCCCTCATGCTTCACCTCCCTCCTCCCAAAACCCTGGTAATCACTAATCTTTTTACAAGAGTACAAGATTTCACAGTCTTTTTGCAAAACTTTGTCTCCATAGTTTTGCCTTTTCTATTATGTCTTGTGGTGGTATCATTGACTATATACTATATACTATACTATATAGTTTTTTCTTTTTTATAACTCCTTTTTGAAACATGTATTATCTTTTGCATTCTAAATAGAAATCAATGTTAATTGATACTGTCATTTTTTTATGGAAAGTTTGTTGATAAAAACATGAAAATTTTCTATAATTTTTTTTTAAAGATTTTATTTATTTATTTGACAGAGAGAAATCACAAGTAGGCAGAGAGGCAGGCAGAGAGAGAGGAGGAAGCAGGCTCCCCGCTGAGCAGAAAGCCCGATGCGGGGCTCGAACCCAGGACCTGGGATCATGACCTGAGCCGAAGGCAGCGGCTTAACCCACTGAGCCACCCAGGCGCCCCCTATAATTTTTTTTTTAATTGGCATTTTGAAGGTAATGGAGAAAGAGTCCAAGAGGAAGAAAAGTAACTGGCCTTATTAAATTAACACTTATCGTCAGTCAAATCATCAGTCAAACAAATCCTAGGAAAGGCAAAAGAGCCTTGGCACTGAGATTCCAGCCCTAAAATCCAGCATAGATTTGAATCTTGGATCTTCCACTTATTAGACATGTGACTTCAGCCAATTTTTTAGCTTCTCAAGGTCTGTCTCTTCATTTTATCATGAGGATAATAAGAGCATGAAATATGGTTAACTGAGAAAATAAATGGGAATTGCTTAACAGCCATCTAGTTACTTCTTAAGGAAAGCTATGGTTTTTAGAATCATAGACCATCCGAGCCTCATCAGAAATGCACTCAGATTAAACACTAAGAACAGCACTGGAGACTCTGTCTCAGGAATTCTCGGTAACATCTTTCCTCAAAGGTGAGATTTATTTGTACTTGAGGTAGGTTTTCCTCAACTAGGGAATTGCTTCTGGTCTCCAAAAAGTGCAGGGAAACAGAATGACAGTGATGGGAAGTTGGTGGCATTCAGGGTGGTAGAGGAGGGTATTAAGGCACTTCTTAGGACAGGCAGGCACGGTGTTAGTGTTCCACTCAGTTGGCTATGTCCATTGCTGCTTCCACTGAAATTTTGGAGTAGGGGAAAGCATAGGTGTTGCTGAAGGCTTACAAAGAAAGAGATCTTCTTTGTTAGAGGTAGTTTTATAAGAACCCACTAAAGGAGCATTTTATTGGGGCCTGGTTTGAACTTGTTTGGCACTATCTACAACTAATGAAGTTTAATTGCATGAGCAAGAAATATTTTGGAAATTCATTGTGAGTCCCTCTAAGGAACTTTCTTGATCATCCATTTTTGCTTGGACTGCTACTAATATTTAAAGATATTTCAAAGATCATAAATACAATGTGATTTTAAAATGGTCTAAAAGCAAATATATAGGCTCATCTTAGAGAGTACCATTCCTGCAATTATAGGACTTAGCCTGTAATATCAGGCAGTTGTTCCTTTACATTGCAGGAAAGAGGCTGAAAGTATGTAACTCATTCTTGTCATCTAAAACCTCAGTCTCCAAATTCTTTGATAACACATGACCAACTTTTAAAAAATAGGCTATGTGCATTATAAACGAATTTACCGATAAATTATTAATTATTTAATGTTCTACCATACTATATAATAATACAGTATATGCTTCTAACCTATTGGCACTAAGGTATGGTATATTTAGAAAATACACCAAATACATAATAAGGAGAGAGTAAAAGTGAAATAAATGCTATTTAATATTAATTAATGTATTAATGTAAAAATAGCCATCTTCCTCTCCCTAAACATAAAATCAACAATAATTTAGAACAATGTCATTGATTATGCTTCATTATTTTTAAGAATTAAAAAAGTTTTGGTTTAGTTCTGTGTGATAAAATTCATCATTGGGGTGGTTTTGTTTACTCCAATTTTCTACAGTTCCTGTCATAGTTGAAAACAACTCCAAAAGGTTTGTAGAACAAAATGGAGTGAACAGTATTATTGTCTGACATTACCAAATCATGATACACATATGGATCCACTAATTACATAAAAATTTTTTTAAATTAATTTTATTTTTTATGAACATATAATATATTTTTACCCCCAGGGGTACAGGTCTGTGAATCACCAGGTTTACACACTTCACAGCACTCACCATAGCACATACCCTCCCCAGTGTCCATAATCCCACCCCCCCTCCCAACCCCCCACCCCGCATCAACCCTCAGTTTGTTTTGTGAGATTAAGAGTCACTTATGGTTTGTCTCCCTCCCAATTCCATCTTGTTTCATTTACTCTTCTCCTACCCCCTTAACCCCCCATGTTGCATCTCCTATCCCTCATATCAGGGAGATCATATGATAGTTGTCTTTCTCCGATTGACTTATTTCGCTAAGCATGATACCCTCTAGTTCCATCCACGTCGTCGCAAATGGCAAGATTTCATTTCTTTTGATGGCTGCATAGTATTCCATTGTGTATATATGCCACTTCTTCTTTATCCATTCGTCTGTTGATGGACATCTAGGTTCTTTCCATAGTTTGGCTATTGTAGACATTGCTGCTATAAACATTCGGGTGCACGTGCCCCTTCGGATCACTACGTTTGTATCTTTAGGGTAAATACCCAGCAGTGCAATTGCTGGGTCATAGGGTAGTTCTATTTTCAACATTTTGAGGAACCTCCATGCTGTTTTCCAGAGTGGTTGCACCAGCTTGCATTCCCACCAACAGCGTAGGAGGGTTCCCCTTTCTCCACATCCTCGCCAGCATCTGTCATTTCCTGACTTGTTAATTTTAGCCATTCTGACTGGTGTGAGGTGATATCTCATTGTGGTTTTGATTTGTATTTCCCTGATGCCGAGTGATATGGAGCACTTTTTCATGTCTCTGTTGGCCATCTGGATGTCTTCTTTGCAGAAATGTCTGTTCATGTCCTCTGCCCATTTCTTGACTGGATTATTTGTTCTTTGGGTGTTGAGTTTGCTATGTTCTTTATAGATTTTGGACACTAGCCCTTTATTTGATATGTCATTTGCAAATATCTTCTCCCATTCTGTCAGTTGTCTTTTGGTTTTGTTCACTGTTTCCTTTGCTGTGCAAAAGCTTTTGATCTTGATAAAATCCCAATAGTTCATTTTTGCCCTTGCTTCCCTTGCTTTTGGTGATGTTCCTAGGAAGATGTTGCTGCGGCTGAGGTCGAAGAGGTTGTTGCCTGTGTTCTCCTCAAGGATTTTGATGGATTCCTTCCTCACATTGAGGTCCTTCATCCATTTTGAGTCTATTTTCGTGTGTGGTGTAAGGAAATGATCCAATTTCATTTTTCTGCATGTGGCTGTCCAATTTTCCCAACACCATTTATTGAAGAGGCTGTCTTTTTTCCATTGGACATTCTTTCCTGCTTTGTCGAAGATGAGTTGACCATAGAGTTGAGGGTCTATTTCTGGGCTCTCTATTCTGTTCCACTGATCTATGTGTCTGTTTTTGTGCCAGTACCATGCTGTCTTGATGATGACAGCTTTGTAATAGAGCTTGAAGTCCGGAATTGTGATGCCACCAACTTTGGCTTTCTTTTTCAATATTGCTTTGGCTATTCGAGGTCTTTTCTGGTTCCATATAAATTTTAGGATTATTTGTTCCATTTCTTTGAAAAAAATGGATGGTACTTTGATAGGAATTGCATTAAATGTGTAGATTGCTTTAGGTAGCATAGACATTTTCACAATATTTATTCTTCCAATCCAGGAGCATGGAACATTTTTCCATTTCTTTGTGTCTTCCTCAATTTCTTTCATGAGTTCTTTATAGTTTTCTGTGTATAGATTCTTAGTCTCTTTGGTTAGGTTTATTCCTAGGTATCTTATAGTTTTGGGTGCAATTGTAAATGGGATTGACTCCTTAATTTCTCTTTCTTCTGTCTTGTTGTTGGTGTAGAGAAATGCAACTGATTTCTGTGCATTGATTTTATATCCTGACACTTTACTGAATTCCTGTACAAGTTCTAGCAGTTTTGGAGTGGAGTCTTTTGGGTTTTCCACATATAGTATCATATCATCTGCGAAGAGTGATAGTTTGACTTCTTCTTTGCCGATTTGGATGCCTTTAATTTCCTTTTGTTGTCTGATTGCTGAGGCTAGGACTTCTGGTACTATGTTGAATAGCAGTGGTGATAACGGACATCCCTGCCGTGTTCCTGACCTTAACAGAAAAGCTTTCAGTTTTTCTCCATTGAGAATGATATTTGCGGTGGGTTTTTCATAGATGGATTTGATAATATTGAGGTATGTACCCTCTATCCCTACACTTTGAAGAGTTTTGATCAGGAAGGGATGCTGTACTTTGTCAAATGCTTTTTCAGCATCTATGGAGAGTATCATATGGTTCTTGTTCTTTCTTTTATTAATGTGTTGTATCACATTGATTGATTTGTGGATGTTGAACCAGCCTTGCAGCCCTGGAATAAATCCCACTTGGTTGTGGTGAGTAATCCTTTTAATGTACTGTTGAATCCTATTGGCTAGTATTTTGGTGAGAATTTTTGCATCTGTGTTCATCAAGGATATTGGTCTGTAGTTCTCTTTTTTGATGGGATCCTTGTCTGGTTTTGGGATCAAGGTGATGCTGGCCTCATAAAATGAGTTTGGAAGTTTTCCTTCCCTTTCTATTTTTTGGAACAGTTTCAGAGAATAGGAATTAGTTCTTCTTTAAATGTTTGGTAGAATTCCCCCGGGAAGCCATCTGGCCCTGGGCTTTTGTTTGTTTGGAGATTTTTGATGACTGTTTCAATCTCCTTACTGGTTATTGGTCTGTTCAGGCTTTCTATTTCTTCCTGGTTCAGTTGTGGTAGTTTATATGTCTCTAGGAATTCATCCATTTCTTCCAGATTGTCAAATTTGTTGGTGTAGAGTTGCTCATAGTATGTTCTTATAATTGTCTGTATTTCTTTGGTGTTCGTTGTGATCTCTCCTCTTTTATTCATGATTTTATTTATTTGGGTCCTCTCTCTTTTCTTTTTGATAAGTCTGGCTAGGGGTTTATCACTCTTATTAATTCTTTCAAAGAACCAGCTCCTCGTTTCGTTGATTTGTTCTATTGTTTTTTTGGTTTCTATTTCATTGATTTCTGCTCTGATCTTTATGATTTTCTTCTCCTGCTGGGTTTAGGATTTCTTTCCTGTTCTTTCTCCAGCTCCTTTAGGTGTAGGGTTAGGTTGTGTACCTGAGACCTTTCTTGTTTCTTGAGAAAGGCTTGTACCGCTATATATTTTCCTCTCAGGACTGCATTTGTTGTGTCCCACAGATTTTGAACCATTGTGTTTTCATTATCATTTGTTTCCATGAATTTTTTCAATTCTTCTTTAATTTCCTGGTTGACCCATTCATTCTTTAGAAGGATGCTGTTTAGTCTCCATGTATTTGGGTTCTTTCCAAATTTCCTCTTGTGATTGAGTTCTAGCTTCAGAGCATTGTGGTCTGAAAATATGCAGGGAATGATTCCAATCTTTTGATAACGGTTGAGACCTGATTTAGGACCAAGAATGTGATCTATTCTGGAGAATGTTCCATGTGCACTAGAGAAGAATGTGTATTCTGTTGCTTTGGGATGAAAAGTTCTGAATATATCTGTGATGTCCATCTGGTCCAGTGTGTCATTTAAGGCCTTTATTTCCTTGTTGATCTTTTGCTTGGATGATCTGTCCATTTCAGTGAGGGGAGTGTTAAAGTCCCCTACTATTATTGTATTATTGTTGATATGTTTCTTTGATTTTGTTATTAATTGGTTTATATAGTTGGCTGCTCCCACGTTAGAGGCATAGATATTTAAAATTGTTATATCTTCTTGTTGGATAATTCCTTTGAGTATGATATAGTTTCCTTCCTCATCTCTTATTGTAGTCTTTGGCTTAAAATCTAATTGATCTGATATAAGGATTGCCACTCCTGCTTTCTTCTGATGTCCATTAGCATGGTAAATTCTTTTCCACCCCCTCATTTTAAATCTGGAGGTGTCTTCAGGTTTAAGATGAGTTACTTGTAGGCAACATATAGATGGGTTTTGTTTTTTTTATCCATTCAGATACCCTGTGTCTTTTGATTGGGGCATTTAGCCCATTAACATTCAGGGTAAGTATTGAGTGATATGAATTTATTGCCATTGTATTGCCTGTAAGGTGACTGTTATTGTATATTGTCTCTGTTTCTTTCTGATCTACTTCTTTTAGGGTCTCTCTTTGCTTAGAGGACCCCTTTCAATATTTCCTGTAGAGCTGGTTTGGTATTTGCAAATTCTTTCAGTTTTTGTTTGTCCTGGAAGCTTTTAATCTCTCCTTCTATTTTCAATGATAGCCTAGCTGGATATAGTATTCTTGGCTGCATGTTTTTCTCATTTAGTACTCTGAATATATCATGCCAGCTCTCTCTGGCCTGCCAGGTCTCTGTGGATAAGTCTGCTGCCAATCTAATATTTTTACCATTGTACGTTACAGACTTCTTTTCCCGGGCTGCTTTCAGGATCTTCTCTTTGTCACTAAGACTTGTCAATTTTACTATTAGGTGATGGGGTGTGGACCTATTCTTATTGATCTTGAGGGGGGTTCTCTGAACCTCCTGGATTTTGATGCTTGTTCCCTTTGCCATATTGGGGAAATTCTCTCCAATAATTCTCTCCAATATACCTTCTGCTCCCCTCTCTGTTTCCTCTTCTTCTGGAATCCCAATTATTCTAATGTTGTTTTGTCTTATGGTGTCACTTATCTCTCGAATTCTCCCCTCGTGATCCAGTAGCTGTTTGTCCCTCGTTTGCTCAGCTTCTTTATTCTCTGTCATTTGGTCTTCTATATCGCTAATTCTTTCTTCTGCCTCATTTATCCTAGCCGTCAGAGCCTCCATTTTTGTTTGCACCTCATTAATAGCTTTTTTGATTTCAACTTGGTTAGATTTTAGTTCTTTTATTTCCCCAGAAAGGGGTTTTATATCTCCCGAGAGGGTTTCTCTAATATCTTCCATGCCTTTTTCGAGCCCGTCTAGAACCTTGAGAATCGTCATTCTGAACTCTGGATCTGACATATTACCAATGTCTGTATTGATTAGGTCCCTAGCCTTTGGTACTGCCTCTTGTTCTTTTTTTTGTGGTGAATTTTTCCGCCTTGTCATTTTGTCCGGATAAGAGTATATGAAGGAGCGAGTAAAATACTAAAAGGGTGGCAACAACCCCTGGAAAATATGCTTTAGCCAAATCAGAAGAGATCCCAAATCATGGGGGGGGGGGGAGAAAGGGGATAAAAAGAGGTTCAGAAGGAAAGAAAAAAAAATTAAAAAAAGAAATCCAATAAAGAAAAAGTATAAAAAGGAAAAAAATATATATATATTAGATAAACTAGTTAAAAAATGTTAAAAAAGAAAAGGGTAAAAGTTAAAAAAATTTAGCAGAAGAAGAAAAAAAAATTGAGAAAGAAAAGAAAAAAAAATTAAATTAACTGCAAGGCTAAAGAATCATGGGGAGAAAGCCATGAGTTCTGTGCTTTGCTTTCTCCTCCTCTGGAATTCCACCGCTCTCCTTGGTATTGAAACTACACTCCTTGGTAGGTGAACTTGGTCCTGGCTGGGTTTCTTGCTGATCTTCTGGGGGAGGGCCCTGTTCTGGTGATTCTCAAGTGTCTTTGCCCCAGGCGGAGTTGCACCGCCCTTACCCGGGGCTGGGCTGAGTAATCCGCTCGGGTTTGCTTTTGGGAGCTTTTGTTCCCTGAGCGCTTTCCGTAGAGTTCCGGAGGGTGGGAATGAAGATGGCGGCCTCCCGGTCTCCGGCCCGGAGAAGCCGAGAGCCCTGGGCCCCACTCCTCAGTGCACCCCCAGAGAACAGCGCCCAATGACTCCCGCCACCCTGGCCTCCAGCCGCCCTCCGAGCTGACCGAGCCTGCGACCGGTTCAAGGTAACCCCGAGCTTAGAGCTCACTCCTCGGCTCTGTCTCTGTAGCGGGCTTCCCCGTTCTAATACCTGTGAGCTCTGCGACACTCAGACACCCCCGATCCTTCTGTGACCCTGCGGGACCTGAGGCCACGCTGACCCCGTGTGGGCTTGACCCCGGTTAAGCCTCTGGAGCGATGTCCCTCAGCGGAACAGACTTTTAAAAGTCCCGATTTTGTGCTCCGTTGCTCTGCCGCTTGCCGCGAGCCAGCCCCTCCCCCCGCGGTCTATCTTCCCGTCGCTTTGGATTCACTTCTCCGCCAGTCCTACCTTGCAGAAAGTGGTTGATTTTCTGTTTCTAGAATTGGTGTTCTTCTTCTCTTCGATCTCCCGTTGGATTTGTAGGTGTTTGTAATCTTTAGATAAGCTATCTAGCTGATCTCCCGCTACCTGAAGTAGTCTCAGCCTGCTACTTCTCCGCCATCTTGACTCCTTCCCCCTACATAAAAATTTTTATTGAAATTTGACCAACAAATGTCTAATCATTTATTATATTAAGTAATAAGTAGATTTAATTGAAATAAATTCTTCAATTGAGTGATTTTTTTAAAAAAATATTTATTTATTTGATAGAGAGAGAGTGTGTGAACACACAGGCAGGGGGAGTTGCAGATTGAGAGGGAAAAGTAGGCTCCCCGCTGAGCAGGGAGCCAGATGTGGGGCTTCATCCCAGGATCTGGGATTATGACCTGAGCCAAAGGTACTTAACCAACTAAGCCACCCAGGTGCCCCCAGTTGAGTGATTTTTTTACAACATGTTTGAAAAAAATGGCAAGAATGAAATAGAATGCCTAGATTAAGGATAAAAAATATGGGAAAATATTGGGTGAATTCAAACACAGAAGGTAAATTCTGTATAGACAACAGGAAGAAGTGGCATATGTTTCCTCTACAAACATTACAAATAAACAATTTTAGGTGTATAGATACTCGAATTTTTTTTTTTAAGATTTTATTTATTTATTTGACAGAGAGAGAGAGAGATCACAAGTAGGCAGAGAGGCAGGCAGAGGGAGAGGAGGAAGCAGGCTCCCTGCTGAGCAGAGAGCCCCATGTGGGGCTCGATCCCAGGACCCTGAGATCATGACCTGAGCCGAAGGCAGAGGCTTAACCCACTGAGCCACCCAGGTGCCCGGATACTCGAATTTTTAAAGAAACTTTGCTCACATGTGTTTTCAGCCAGTAATCACTTAATAGTGAAAACATTTCCAACCATTCATTTTCAAAATGTTTTTTCCATAGCCTGAGTTTCTTTTGAGAAGCAGTCATTTTGTCACCAGTCATTAAAATATCAAATTGCACATTGAAAGGACAAATTGAATATGTGGTTGATGAAGAGTTTATGCTGGAAGGCCAAACAAAAGAGCTGTCCTCTCTTCATACCGAGCCATCTCTGTCAGTGTCCTAACTCATCTCTCATGGTCTCTGAGACATATAGTCTTTTCCACAATAGTTACTCTTAAGGCATTTTTAGGTAGAATTGGTCCCTATTAGGAGGAGATTCTTGGTGTCACTTTTTTTTTTTTTTAATCTTGAAAGCTGGTCCTCTTTCTGGGCATCTTAATTTTTTCTTGAAAACTTGATATTTCAACTGAAAAATTGAAAAACTATTAAACAAGTTGAAGGGAGCTGTTTAAGAAATTGAAAAATAATTGCAAACAATATTGGGTAGTTGTGACTTTAAGTTGTTGTGTATCAGTTAAATTTTTGTGGTCTTTTCCCTGTGTACATGGTAGTCCTCTTCTTCCTCCAATAAAACTTTCATTTCCTAAAAAATGTTAATGCTAGGAGAAGGAGAAATTTCAGTTCCTCCATTATTATACTTGAATTATTGATGTTATCTTTAAAATTCTGCCTCTTTACAAAATGGCTATTTGTCTATTTCATAAAGGTTAGCTTAGTTCAAACACTTTAAGTTTCAGAAATCCATCTACCCAGACCAAAGTAAACACTACATGTGAGACTTTAGACTGACCAAATGAAGATGCTCGTGTTTATACATATGATAAATATTAATAAGGTTTAGTTTCTTTTTATTTTTATATAAAATAAACATAAATGGAACTTCTATTGTTTTCTAGAATTTTCTTCTCACTCCTTGGATCATCTTGTACACTCCCTGGAGCCATTCGCTCCCATGTGTGGAGATCACCAGAGTAGATCACTACTCTACAGAGAAAGGAAAAGTGCACCTCATTTCTGAAACACAGGTCTCTCTATTGAACTTGACCACACCCCCCACGGCTTGGCACCTTCCATTAAGAGTATTCCTATTGGGGCGCCTGGGTGGCTCAGTGGGTTAAGCCGCTGCCTTCGGCTCAGGTCATGATCTCAGGGTCCTGGGATCGAGTCCCGTGTCGGGCTCTCTGCTCAGCAGGGAGCCTGCTTCCTTCTCTCTCTCTCTCTGCCTGCCTCTCTGCCTACTTGTGATCTCTCTCTGTCAAATAAATTAAAAAAAAAAAAAAGTATTCCTATTCACACTTCATGAAGTTTTGGTTCCATATCAAGAGTCTGGTTTCATGACATCATGTTTATAATGTTAATCTAATTTCTTTTTGTCCATAATTTATGAAAATTTTAGCAAAGGAGAGAGTTGCATTCCAACATGTGCTGGGAGGGATCAGAGGGATGAATGGTATCTGTGAAGTGGCAGGGATGGGTATGTGTGTGTGTGTGTGTGTGTGTGTGTGTGTGTGTGTGTGCGATTTGATGTTTATATCTAGTACTTTTTTCTGGTGAGATTCTGTATTCTTGCTCCCTGGGCAAACAAAAAACATTAAAGGATTTTTGTTTGCTTGTTTTAAAACAAAAACAAAAACTCTGAGGAAAAGGTTTAGAAGCAGTTAGTTTCTTCATTACATAATTATGTCGCTCTTTTTCTTAAATCAGGAGAAGCACGGAAAACAAATTCCATATAACCAAAGAAACTATCCTTTGCAGTGTAAATTAATGGTTAGAGTAACTGTGTAGTTTTAGGTTTCAGCTATGGTTTATTTGGTCTTCAGGGATGCAGAGTCTTTGTGTACTAGTGTGGGTTCTTTACAAAGAAAATTACTCCAAAAGGTTCATGCCAACAGTCTAAGAAAGGAAGTACTGATATAACTAAGACCATTCCTTATCAGTATAAAAGTAGGTGACTTATACATCTTTATGGTTCGAAGGAACTCTTTCTTACAGTTGAAGAAAATGAGTACCAGAGGGATGAGGTAATTCCCTCTGGCTCATAGAATTTGCTAATGGTAGATAGGACTGGACAAGGTCTCTTGACTCCAGATCAGTGGGTTTTCTCAAGAATGTTCCACTAATTTTGTTTTGTTTTGTTTTAGTATTTACTTATTTATTTATTTAGGTAATCTCTACACCCACTGCAGGGTTCGAAGTCATGACCCGAGACCAAGAGCCGCACACTCTTCCAACTGAGCTAGCCAGGCACTCCTAATGGTTATTTAGATAGGAAAGTATACACATCAGCTACATTTTGGGTAACACAGAGGCATGAACAGGTATTTAATTAGAATGAAGTAAAGAGTAGTATCTCTGGCAGGACCAAGCGCAAGGAGCTATCCACAGCCATCTAGTCCTACTAGGAAGAGTTTCCAAAGCAGTGATAATGATCAGAGAAAAACCACTTCATATACACAGCACAAGATAACATCCCAGAAATACAGATAGGGAACTGAAGTGCTTTGTTTTCTTGGAATGTCCATGGTCTGATCTGTTTTGGATTAACAATATTACTGGAGTTAACTGCAAAGGCACAAGGTGATAGAAGACAGATGGTTTTGCCCTCGCTATGTTCTAGACCTATTCTCTTAGGGTTTCCTTCTCTCTCTCTCTTTTTTTGGACACACAGAGAGAGATCCAGAGAAGGGGGAGGGGCAGAGGAAAAGGAAAAGAGAGAATCTTAAGCAGGCTCAACACTCAGCTCAGAGTCTGACTCAGGGCTTGATCTCAGGACTCTGAGATCAAGAGTCTGATGCTTAAATGACTGAGCCACCCAAGTGCCCCTAGAGCCTCCTTTTAACATAAGGATTAAGTTATAAAATGTAGAATGTCTATATACGTAATTGTATATTTATGCCTTTAAACTCTTTTAACCTTAAGAGATGTAAAATGACCAGGGACTGCTGAGGTTCTCACGTTACCAGCACTTCTCTAGTTCCTCTGACTCTGTCCACCATGGCTGCACCACACACTGGGCTAGGTGAATGTACCCGCTGCTCCTTTGCAGCTCCAGACCACACCTCCACTGTGTCACACCCAGAGTGGGTTAACTTTCCTTTATTATAGTGATAATGACTTTTAAAAATGGATGTTCATTCAAAAGACTCTTAAACATCAGTTCATTGTTTCAGTGGTTTCCATACTTAGACTCTCAAGCAAATAACCTTTTCCTTTGGTCTCAGAGGTTTTCTGAATGTAGGCCCAAGATGACCAGTGAATTTCTAGGAACATATTCATGGTGATCTTTGTTGCTGAATGTCTTTTGCTCATTTAAGAAATAATTATTAAGCTCATCTAGGAATTACTTTAAATAAGAGGATATCAACTCAAATAGGTATGGTTGTATCCTGCTTTCTTTGAGCTGATAGTCCGGTGGAACAGGCAGACAAGCAACAACCTGGTAAAGGCGATTCTGGGGGCCATCTGTGTAGACTTTCTATAAGAGAACACAATCTGTCACTGAGACCATCTGAAGGAGTTCTGCACCGGGTGATTCAGAAAAATTTCGTTAACCCTCTGAAGATCTACCCTCTATGGAAACCTGTTTGGCTTGTGGTAAGAGGCTGTGTGTATGGTACTCAAGATAGAGAACCAAGGAAGGCAAAGACAGGGTCGTAGGCATGGGGACACTACAAGTGGCTGGATTAAGGAATCAGGGAGAAAGCAGGCACGATCCCAGAATTTTAGATTGTTTCCAACTGTTGGCCTAAAGATCCTTCCTAATCTGAAGATGGATGGGTTTTATTTTTAAAGTAGTTGCAAACTTTTTCTAATTGAATGATTTCATATAAAAATCCAGATTTCTGGCTCTGAAAATTTGGATGAGATGTTTGTCCTCTTTTTACTTTCCCATGTGGCAGCAATCTAAGTGAGCTCCGCAGTGGCCACCATGGGCACCCCTCAGGAGCTGCCCCTCTCTAGTCCTTACCACTCCCTGTTCTCGCCAGATTGATTGCCTACCCCTGAGTCTGTGTCACCTCCCTTCTAAGATTCCTGTTCCCTGGTTATTTGGAGTAAAACACTAATCTAGGTACTGCTGGGAAGGAATTTTGCAGATGTTATTAAAGTTCCACACCACTTGATCTTAAGAAACAGAGGTGACCTAGTGGGCCTGACCTAACTGCAGGAGCAGGACTTGTACCCTTGCTGCTTTGAGGGTAGAGGGGGACGAGTGAGAGGGAATGTAGGTCGTATCTGGGAGCATAGATTAGATTCTGGCTGACAGTCAGTAAGAAAACAGGGACCTCAGTCCCACAGTCACAAGGGACTGGTTTCTGCCAATAGCCTGAAAGATCTTGGAAATGGGTACTTCTCCAGAGCCTTCCAGCCTATACCTTGATTTGGGCTTTGTGATAGATACCTTGAGTTGAACCAGGCCGAACCCATCAGGACTCCTGGCCTGCAGAACGGTGAGAGCTGTTAGAAAAATAGATTTTGTTTATACCCCTACATTTGTGATAATTTGTTAGGCAGCAATAGAAAATAAATACATGGATTGTGAAATCAGACAAACATGGGTGTGCATCTAGGATCTGCCACTTGCTATCTATATGAGCTAGGGAAATTTCCTTAAGCTTATTTTCTCATTAGTAAAGTGGGGACATGAATACAACTCACCCCATAAAGTTGGTAGAAGGCTCAACTGAGATAATACATTATAGAACAATTAGTCTGACACACAGTAAGTTCTCAATAAATACCAGCCCTCAGTAAACATTTCAGTTTCCTGAGTACCTTCAATAAAAGCAGAATTTTTGAAAAGTCTTAAAAAGCACTTCATCCGAGTGGAGAGAAGATCAAACTGCTTGCATGTTGTCGAAAAGACCAAACCTGCTGATTTAAATATTTCATCACTGTTTGCCCCTTGTGGGGTCATTTGGCCACAGAGACCCTGTGAGCCTATTGTCGGATGAAAAATCCACACTTGCACAAGGGCTGAAAACTTCGGTTCCTATTCCCAGTCCTGTAAATAGCCCAGGGATCTTGGGAACCTCTCTGGGCCTCATTTTGCTCCTTTGTGCAATGAATTTCAGCTTTCTAAGTTTCCCAGGGCCTCC
Organism: Lutra lutra; assembly: GCF_902655055.1. Taxonomy (NCBI): domain Eukaryota; kingdom Metazoa; phylum Chordata; class Mammalia; order Carnivora; family Mustelidae; genus Lutra; species Lutra lutra. Next base: position 82,351,430 of record NC_062282.1, on the reverse strand, counting down.
TCACTCTCTCCTATTTGGAAAGCTATAAATGAAAAGATAGGAGAGGTGCTGCCTACATTAGAGAAACAACTGTATGTTTTTTGCATCTGAAAGCTGGTAGAGGGGGAAGTCCAGAACACACCATCAGACACTGGGGAAAGAGTCTCTTCCATTTTCATTGGTGGTTATTAGCTTCCCATCTCCTCATACTTCCTAAGAGTTTTTTGTTTTTGTTTTTGTTTTTTTCTTCCTAAGAGTTTTGAGAGTTGAAGAAAACTTCAGTGAATGGCAGAGTAATCCATTGGCCGAAAAGAGTGCTCTTCCAGGATTTGCCAAACATTCCTTAAGTTAGCTTCTCATTAATCTGTACACAGTAAAAATTACTTCCAGAATTAGAAGGTAATTATGGCAAGATTATTATTAATATCCACATCTTGTTATTTGGTGTATGCCTTCCCACTTTATGAAATTTGTCTTTGCAATTCTCATTCCTCAGTAATCCTCACCAGGTTTTATTTCAGCTAAAGCACAGTGATGAAAAATGCCAAATCTAGCACTGGTGAAAAGCTTTGTAGATGAAAACAGTGGCATTTGAGACCATTTATGCTGCTTTCTGATTCTGAATGATTGCTGGTTTTCATGTTTATTCAGCAAAAATGCTGCATGTGGCATACCTACCGGTAGCTTATTAATGAAGAATCAACAGAGGAGATGAGCTTTGTTTTCGAAACAACTACTGGCTGTGTGCCTTTAGGCAAGTTACTGGACCTTTCTGGTTCTCATTTATAAAGTAGGTATGAGCTGGAAGAGTAGACTGTCCTAGCAATCATTCCTTTTTAAAGTTTCCTCTGCATTATTATAGTGTGAGGAAATTCACCTATATTCTTTTGCTAAATCTAAATAAATCCCTTTTGTCAGCGTTGATAAAAAAAACCCACTACTAGTCATTATTGAGGTATGTTGGTGACATGGGCAGCATTCAGCAGTCCTCCCAGGTTAATGCAGTCTGAAAAATATGGGGAAGGACCTCTGTTCTTCAGCCCATTATGCTGCCACTGGAATTTCTATTGTGCACATGGAGCATTCTGAAGTGAGTAGTTACTTTACTCATGACATCCATGTGCTCATTGCCCACCCTGGCTCTAGGAGCCTGCAGTGTAGCTCCCAGTATCACAGAACATGAACTTAGGACCCAGGTAGCCATGCCCTGTCCCCACCCCACCTCTTCTGTTGTGTGATTGCTGATTCCCATCACTCTTCATAGAGGAAAGTGTACCCCCTTCACATCGCTGAGAACCCAGCCTCTTTTCCTGTGGTCATATTACTTTGCCTTCTTCTAGTGTTGGAGACTTCCCACCTTGGGTCAGGCCTGCTCCGTATTTCAGTAAGCCTAGGCTAGAGACCAGAGTAGACTCAAGTGTGACAACAGACAACAGCAACCACTCGGTCTGGGGGAATGCAAGATGCATCATGGTGGGAAGGACCATGGTGAACTGGTGAATGCATGCCCATCTAAAGCAGGAAGTGCTCTTCCGTTCCAGGTGATTCATGTCACTTGGGAATAAAAGTCCATAACTGTAGGTTTTCTAGTGTTTCAGGAAAAGACGAAATCCAGATTTTTTTCAGGTGAATTTCCTAACTTTAAGATTTTGGCGCAATTAAAAAAATAAAAACATCAGGGAGGCTAAGCAGACCACAAGTGGTGATAGCCCGTTGGTGACTGTATTAATTTGCTAGGGCTGGCATAGCGAAGTACCATGGATGGGTTTAGCAACAGAAGTGCTGGAGGTTACAAGTCTGAAATCAAGATGTTGGTAGGGTTGATTATTTCTAACAGCTGTGAGGGAAGGATCTGTTCCAATCCTTTCCCCTTGGCTTATAGATGGTCATTTTTATATTTACTTGGTGTTTTCCCTGTATCTTCACATTCTCTACCTCCTCTACAAGTCTCTGACCAAATTTCACCAATTTATAAGGCCATCAATCATTAGATTAGAGCCGCACCCTAATGACCGCATCTTAACTTTACTAATTACATCTGTAAATTCCAAATAAGGTCACGTTCTGGGGTATTGGGAGTTAGGACTTCAGTGTATGAATTTTGAGGAAGATAATTCAACCTATAACAGTGGTCTCAACACAGACCTTTAGAAACAAGTTACTTTTCTTTGTCATCAGGAGACCCAGTCTCCAGTACACAAAGGATTAGTTATTGGGGGTCAGAGGGTGAGAAATGGATCACAGAAAAGACAAACATCCCTCATTCTTCTGATGTTTGTCTTGGTTCATTCTTTAACCAGGTTATCCAGCACAACATCTAACCCATAATATTCTTTGTTAATACCTGTTGAATTGGAATGAGTTGAGTTGATTAGAATTGAACACACACACACACACACACACACACACACAAAGGAGAAGAGGGGATGGACTAGAGGCGATTAGAGGCCTTTAAAGATGTTCTTGATAGGAACTGAAAGACACCTTTGGAGTAGGATAGCTCAGGCAGTTTGCAGTGAGCATCAGTTGTGTTTGGTATGGAGGAGGCATTTTACTGGCTTAGAGGAAAACACATTCTCATCTGGATAGAACTGTGGTGGTAAGGAGGTGGAAAGACTTCATTGATCAACACAGAACAAAAAAATGAATCATATGATCAAAAATGAATTGATAGTACTATAGAGGTGTATGTTCATTTTATTTTCTCCTTGTCTCTCTGTGTTTGCTTTTTGATGTGTATTGGTAATTTTCTCTGTATCTGATGAAGAGTGGGTGGACTTTGGGGACGAACCTAGATATGCATCCTGCCCTCTCCCCTTATTTGCTGTGTTCCCCTGGCCAAGAAAACTAGCTTCTCTGAGTCTCACATTTCTCATTTGGAAGGACTCCATTGTGCAAATATTTGGTTGTCTTTGATTGGGTTCTGGTACCTATCATAGGACACAATGACAATACTTCCTTCTTGTTTAGATCAAGTCCTCCTTCATTTTTTGAGCCAATTTATCAGTTTGGGTTTATTTTATATTATGGAATATAGTCAGGCACTAATCTAAACCAGCTTGAGTGCAGAAGAGGAAAAAAGCAGTTTCTTTGCTGATACAACTGGGAACCCAAGAATGATTTCTTTCAGGGGCTCAAGTAATATCACCAAAGTTTTGTCTTTCTCTTTGCATCTCTCAGCTCAGTTAGACTCTGTTTGGTTTTATTCTCAGTAGACTCTCTCTTTGTAGTGAGACAAGAATTATCAGTAATATCAGTAAGTAGTTTTAAGCTCAGGACAGTCTTACAGCTTTGTATTCAGAATAAGATATAGTCTCTCTTAATGGTGCTAGTAAAAAAAGAGAGAGAGAGAGAGACAGAGAATGAATCCAGGAGACTTTGATGGAACTTCAATTACATGTCCTTTCCTGAACTCATTACTGTGTCCCAGAGGTTGCAGGACTCTGATTGGCTGAGCCTGAGACACATGATGCCAGGAGCAGGAAGAAGTGGGCTAGTTATTGACTCCTAAATGCACTGAAGAGGTAAGAATTGATTCCCCTAAATAAAGAGATGCTGGGCAGATGAGAAGATAACCACTGTTGTGTATAAAGCTATATGGCTTAATTCAAGTTATTTATTAAATGTTCTAAAAAATGTTCAGCCACTGGTTGTTTTAGATTTGTAAATAACTCTCACCACAGTGTTGATATTTTAGCTGGACATACATAGCAGACTGAAAATTATAAGCTCCTAAAGGTGAGTAACTATGTGTTGTTTAAAACAAATGTGTGCGTACATGCACACATGCCACACATACACACACACATGTGCACATGTACTCACACCCCTAAGTAAGGGTTTTAATGGCTATGTAAGTACCTTCAAACACTTCAACGTGGTGTTTATGGCTCTTCCTGAGATACTATAAAATATGACCTCATGTAGCTGGGGTTCGGAGATTGAATCCTGCTTTGCAGCTTGTAATATTGGGATTTGGGGACTTCTCTGAACCTAGGTCAGAAATGAGTAAGTCAATGAGTAACGCTAAGAGAAATCGGACCTGTCCAGATATTTCGGAACTAAAGGTAGCTGTAGAAAGGTTCCCTAGACATCTGTTTGCATGGAAGCTAAGATCCCTCTTGGGGAAAAAAAATGAATACCAAAAACTAAAATTGCATGCCCTGCTGGGCAACATATGTCTAGGCATTTTTGGGAGAAGTGTGTGCAGGACAGAGAATGCCCTCAGGAAAGAATTCCTGCAAACAGGAAAAGGACTTCAGTACTGCCAGCTGGAGGCAGCAACAAAGCCTTAGTTCTTTGTGTGGTGAGAGGTCTTTCTGTAGCATGGGGTTGTCCCCCAGATCACCCTCCTGTTCAAGCCTCCCCTGGGTGAAATACGAGTTTTTTACTTTTTTTTTAATTAAAAAAAAATTTTTTTTTAAATATGAGTTTTTTTAAAGAGCAGAGCAGCTATAAAAAGTATAAGGCAGCAAGTGCTCTGGTCTTAACATCACATGCCTAGCTGGCAGAGAGTAAATCAAGGCAGAGAGCTGTTCTTTGTACCTCCCAAGAGATGCTGCACTGTGTGCTCCTTTGTCATGGAGCCCCACTGAGTAGAGGTAGTCACAGAAAGGTCCTGGTGTACCCAGAGGAGCAGCAGCTGTCATGGGCAGAGCAGGGAACTGTAGGACCCACAGAGCCCTGGTAGCCCCAAGGGACTTCTGGGGAGTAGCATTGGTGCCCTCTATGAAATAGTGGTGGCATCTAGAAGGAGCCATCCTCCCAACCCCCTTACTGCCTTGTACAAAGCAATTTAGCTCTGCCCTGGTGCCTACAACCTCATTTCCCCTCCCCCAATTCTTAAAGATATCTTCAATTATTTGATCATTATACTGAATGTGATGATGATGTCAATCATCATTCAGTCTGAAGTTAGAATAAATATATATGTCATATATATAAAATATATATTTATTTATATACACCCTCAGTCCTGGGGTAGAAGTACTGAAGAGTGAATTTTGAGGTTGTTTATGTGTATAAATAATTGTTTTCTTCACACACACACACACACACACACACGCGCGCGCGCGTGCGCGCGCGCACAGGGAAAAGACTGAATGAATGTACACCAGAAGTTTAACTCTGGTGTATAACTGTCTCTAGGTGGTGAAATTATGAATATTATTTTTCTTTTTGTTCATCTCTATTATTTCCTTTTCTATATTTTTTTTTTTGCAGGGGAGCTTATCTATATTTTCTCAATTTGCTGTAATTGTTTTGCTTTTACATTTAAAAATAAAGACCCATTTTAAAAGCAAATAAGAAAACCAAACCAAAAAAAAAAAAAAAAAGCATTTCCTGTCCATTGTTAGGCACCACTGTTTGAATCTAACCCTTCAGTGGAGAAGCTTCTTTCTTCTTCCCCTCCACCTGCCAGATAATGAGAAACTTTCAGTCCTCAGCTGGGGCAGCACCACCACCTCTGCAGGTGCTGAATTAGCCCTGGACAAATGTTAGCTGTCTGTTGAGTGTACCCAGCCTGGGGCCTTAAATTAGTCACACAGTGGTTCCAGATTTTAATTCCATTAAATTTAACAACTTTTGATTGTATGTCCAAGGGCTACACTGAACCGGGGCCCTTCGTATATACAAAGATGTAGTTAATGATCCCAGTAGGTCATGCTGGAAATAAAGTGTGAGCCCACCTTCCTCATTTATGACACATTGGTGCTCCCAACTCCTGTCCTCACCCGTCTCCAATCTAGGTCCCTAAGTCCTGTTTATTGCCTGTCCTTTTGAGTGGGCTCATTCTCTCTCCTTCAGAGATCGGAACTGGCACTCCATATGATGTGCAAAATAATCTGTTGCAAGGAGGGAGGGAAGCATTAGAAATTTAACTTACATTTTGTTTCAACCTAAAACAAAAGTAAAATGAAGCTTTACCAGTATTTCGTCTGGTTGACATACCACCTTAACTGGCTATGTATTCGAGGTCTATCACTTGTGGTGCTGGAGGGATCCTAAGGGAAGAGGATTTTTAATCCAGGAGGAAGTTGATTAACACCTTCTGTCTTAGTTAGCTTAGGTTGCCATAACAAAATACCGCAGGCTATGTGGCTTAAACAAAAGGAAATGATTTCTCACTGTTCTGGAGATAGGAAGTCCAATATTGGGGTGCTAGCAAGGTTGAGTTCTGGTGAGGTTCCTCTTTCTAGCGTGCAGAGAGTTGTCTTCTCACTATATCTTTACGTAGTGGAGAGAGAGAGAGAGAACACTCTGGTTCCTCTTCTGGTAAGGACATAATTCCATCAGGGGAGTCTCACCCTCATGATTTATTCAAGGTTCCCCTCCAAATACCATTACACTGGAGGCTAGGGCTTCAGCATATGGACTGTAGGCACACCCACACAGTTTATCACCCTAAATGCATTGGCTTTCAGTTTTCACACTTTATTTTAGTGAATTTGAGATGATGTCTGGCTTTCTATCATCACTCACAATTGAATACTGGCTTAGAAACATTCCTGCTGTAAGGAATCCCTGGATTGCTGATATAATGAAAAATCTAAACAAAAATGAGAAATCTGCATCTCTGAATTTCAACTCTTAGTCTGAGTCCTTTTATAGACACAGACAGTGATGACTGAGTGGTATAGATAAAGCATATATATATATATATATATATATATATATATATATATATATATCTGACATTATCAGTAGAGTTTTCCTTCAGTATATTATCATGTAAGTTTTTGGTATTTTGATATTCTGGTATACAGTGTTTTTTTAAGTATTGAAACACTGGTATTTTAGTAAGAGGGGTGATTTTGAGGGGTCTGGTACAATTACTTTTTATATTAAAAATCTAAAACCTATATTATTTATGTCTTAAGATATTCCTGGAGAGTTATAAACTGCATTAAAATCTCAAGTCAGGGATGCCTGGGTGGCTTAGTCTGTTAAGCATCAGCCTTTGGCTCAGGTCATGATTCCAGGGTCCTGGGATCAAGTCCTACATCAGGTTCCTTGCTCAACAGGGAGCCTGCTTCTCCTTCTGCCTGCTGCTCCCCCTGCTTGTGCTCTCTCTCTGACAAATAAATAAAATCTTTAAAAAAAAGTTTAAAAATAAATAAATTAAATTTCAAGGCAAAGAAGAAGCTACTTAGAAAGAGTCTGCAGTATCTTCAAAACTTTCAAGAGAAAGAATAAAGTAATAATTGGTAAAGTTTCTATTGAAAGAATAGTTCTTTTTCTGGTTCAAAGACTTTCTGAATAAGTGGAAATTGAATTAGTAATCCTAAAACTAACACAGTTAACTTACTCTCCATTGGAATCTCAGTGTATATATGATAAAACTAGAATAAGATGAATCAGAAATGCTTTCTTTAAAAATGGTATAGTTTAGCATCATTTTGAGGATTAAATTTCTTTTTAAAAAGTTTAATATGCCCTCAAAATAACAGAAGAACAGAGGAATACTGGAATAGGAAGGAGTCAAAGGAAAATATTTGGTGTTCACTTATATCTCTCTCCTTTCCACTTCTTAGAATTTCTCCAGGAGCTGAGGCAAATTGCTGCTAATTTCTCACACTTTTGGACTGCATTCTAAAAAAAATCACATATATTCCATTTTCAATTTTCATTATATTCTATTAGTTTATATTTAATATTTGGTTTATTTTTGCATGATGCTTTATTTTATCTGTAAATTTATGTTTGAATAATATATGCTTTTAACTTTTTATAAATTTGCTTTAACTTATTACTTCTTAATATATTTATATTTTATATTTTTGAAATATGGCAAATATTTAGCTTTACTGACTTTTTATATTATGATTTTTAAACCTATGAATTGAGAAAACACCTAAGCGAATACCCATGCTTTTATAATATGCAAAATGAGTACCAAAATGCTTTATTGTCATTTGACTGTTTTCTACTTTAAGCAGTTGGTTAATAAAAGTGTAAAACCATCACAAATAGAAAGATCTTAAAATTCTGGGTATTGTTTGGATGTTTTAAATTTTTAATATTTTATAATGAAAGCAATTTATTAATAGTTTATTCAGAAAATTTTTAATTAGATCTACATATTGAAGGTGGGTGTTCAGTAAGATTTGCTAATGGGGAGTACAATAAAAAAAAGCTTGGAGATGGTTTACTTTAAAACTATAACGTCATCAGGGGATTTTTAAAATTAATTAATTAAAGATCTTTTTTTATTTGTCAGCGAGAGAGAGAGCAAGAGCGAGAGCAAGTATATGTTCAAGCGGGGGGAGGGACAGGCAGAGGGAGAAGAAGGCTCCCCGCTGAGCAAGGAATCTGATGTGGGACTTGATCCCAGGGCCCTGGGCTTAACTGACTGAGCCACATATGTGTCCCTATTTTTTAAAAAAATTTGATTAACCAACATATAGTACATTAGTTTTGACATAATGTTCGATGATTTATTAGTTGTATATAACACCCAGTGTTCATCACATCATGTGCCCTCCTTAATGCCCATCACCCAGTTTCCCCCTTCCCGCCTACCTTTCCACAACCCTCAGTTTGTTTCCCAGAGTCAAGAGTCTCTCATGGTTTGTCTCCCTTTCTGATTTCTTTCCATTCAGTTTTCTTTCCCTTCCCCTATTGTCCTCTGTACGATTCCTTATATTCCACATATGGGTGAAACTGTATGGTAAGTGTCTTTCCCTGACGGGTTTATTTCACTTAGCATAATACACTCCAGGTCTATCCATGTGGATGTAAATGGTAGCTATTTATCCTTTCTCATGGTTGGGTAATATTCCTTTGTATATATGAACTGTGTCTTCTCTATCCATTCATCTGTTGAAGGACATCTTGGCTTCTTCCACAGTTTAGCATTGCTGCTATGAACATTGGAGTGCCTGTGCCCCTTCTTTTCACCACATCTGTATCTTTGGGGTAAAAACCCAGTATGCAATTCCTAGGTTGTAGGGTAGCTCTGTTTTTAATGTCTTGAGCAGACTCCATACTGCTTTCCAGAGTGGCTGTACCAGCTTGCGTTCCCACCAACAATGTAAGAGGGTTCCCCTTTCTCCACATACTCCCCAATATTTGTTGTTCCCCATCTTGCTAATTTCCACCATTCTAACTGGTATAGGGTGGTATCTCATTGTGGTTTTGATTTGTATTTCCCTGATGGCAGGTGATGTGGAGCATTTTTTCATGTGTCTGTTGGCCATTTGTGTGTCTTCTTTGGTGAAATGTCTGAAGACAGCATGGTACATCATGGCACAAAAACAGACACGTAGGTTAGTGGAACAAAATAGAGAGCCCAGAAATGGACCCTCAATGTTATTGTCAGCTAATCTTCAACAAGGCAGGAAAGAATACCCAATGGAAAAAAGGCCATTTCTTCAATAAATGGTGCTGGGAAAGTTGGATAGCCACATGCAGAAGAATGATACTGGACTGTTCTCTTACACCATACAAAAAAGGTAAACTCAAAATGGATGAGAGACCTAAATGTGAGACAGGAATCTATCAAAATCCTAGAGGAGAACACAGGCAGTAACCTCTTCGACATTGGCCATAGCAACTTCTTGCAAGACATGTCTCTAAGGGCAAAGGAAACAAAAGCAACAATGAACTATTGGGACTTCTTCAAGATAAAAAGCTTCTTCATGGCAAAAGATACAGTAAACAAAACTATAGCAACCTATGAAATGGGAAAAGGTATTTGCAAATGACCTAACAGATAAACAGGCTGGTATCCACAATCTATAAAGAACTTATCAAACTCAACACCCAAAAAACAAATAATCCAGTCAAAAAATGGGCAGAAGACATCTTCAGGGGATTTTTTTAAAGAAAACTTAGCATTTGGCACATAAACATGATGAAAACTGTCTGAAGATCTGAAAAAAATATTTTTGAAAGACTTTGAGAGTTCCTAAATTTATTTCACTTGGTTCAAGTCATACTTTCTCTCGCTCAATATTGATCCCTTCCCCTCCACCCCACTATGCCCCCTTTTCCCCTTAATACTAGCTAGATCCAAAGAAAGTCATTTAACTACTTCCATTTTCATGGCATCTTGTAACATATTCATTCAGGTCATTACTGGAAGGATAAAATGAGAAAATATTCCTTGGCTTTTGTTCAGATGTTTCAACTGTCTGAATAGCCTTCCTTGAATATCTGGTCTATGAGCTCATTTGGCTGAAGGCTTCCCTCTGTCACAGGGTGCATGTAATAAAACTATCAGAGAGCAGATAGAGTCAGTGCAAACACTCATTGCTCTGTGTTGCCTTAAACAAAGAAACAGGGAGAGCCTGTATTCCTAAAGAATGGAGAATTATTAAGATGTTCTCTGCTTTGGGAAATGTTCATTTGCAGATGGAAAAGGGGCCGATTTCTGGCATCAGGTACAGATGACTTATAGCCTTAAGTGCCAAGAATTTATCACATACATGAAGTCCAGCGCCACCCTTACCCATGTTAATGTCTGTAACTTCAAAGAGACAATGAGTCCCCGCAGGGAAAGCAAGTACTTTAATTACATTGGCAGTCCTGGATTTTGTGTTGAAGCCCATCCCACTGGGCATGAGTCTTCACGCAAACATGGGAATGGTGGCCCTGATTTGTCATTTCTAATGGTGTGCCTTTTCTGTTGATTCGCAAACATTGTCTCCATTCTTCCTGTGGAAGCCTTCGAATAGGACTCACACTTGGACCAAATGTAAATTTGGATAATGACTAGCTTGAGTGTTGAGAGAGAATTTGGCACAGAGCCTTGCAAAACCCATGAAGCTGTAGGACAGACTGCTTTTATCCTTAGCATGGATCAAATCTAGAGATGAGAAGAAACATGCCTTGCAAGAATGCTTTTCTAAAACATTGCTGGGGAGAGATGCAATTGAAGGGAAATCTGACATGTGACTGGAATAAATTAGGTAACTTACTCCAATTCATAATCAGAAGCAGTTGTCATTTCATTAAAGTAGAAAACCAAGGAGGAAGTTGCTTTGTTCTATCACATGAATCCTTTGCAGTTACAATCATCTATACCTGCAGATAAATTCCCAAAAGAGACAACGTGTTATTAGACCTCTTAATTGCGATTTAATTTTGTGCTTTAGATTTAAGAATCTCTTGAGAATGGTGAGAGGGATCAGGAGAGAATGGAAAAAGTGAACATCTAAGAAAGCAAATAACTAAGATAGTATTATAAAGTATGCAGTGAATCTGATTCATAAATGTTTTATGGTCCCAGTGCTAATGGTTTCATAAAGTTGTGGCTCATAGTTCCAGTAGAGGTAGATTCTAGGTTGAAATAATGTTTGGCAAATTGAATTGACCATAGGTGAGTCTCAATTTCTCAAGCATTATGAGATATCAGCAACTATACACACACACAGACATACATACATCTTGTCATATAACTTTACATCCAGACAGTGAAATGGAAATGAGTGTAGATAACTATTGTTTAAAAAACACACGATACCTTATTTACCAATATATTTTGTTAGCCATATTAAGCATGTCTTTTTATTCTGTCTTTTTGATGCTTTGTCATCTAGGAGCCTTGCTAACCTTGAGGGGATTGCCTCTCACAGGGCTAGGGAAGTCCCAGAGACAGCAAACCACTTGCTTGTGAGTATGCCTTTCATATGCAAACTGTCCAGTGTGGAAACCAGACTCCAAACTAACAATTTGATAGAGCTCTTCTACTCCCAGACAGTATTACCCTGCCTTAATCATCCCAGGGCCAGATAAATAGAAACAATCCCTACACAGTAAAGCCCGCTGAATTTTTTGAAGTAGCTTATCCTAAACTTGCTTACTCTGTCTCACCAGTTTCTTTCTGAAGAAACCACAAAGGCTCTTGCCATAGAATCCCCTCTCCCTTTGCCTCCTGACCACGTCTAGTGCTTCCCACTCCCAACACCCCTGGCATGGGTGCTCCCTCCTCCTGGGATCAGTGAGCGTAATAAACTATCTTTTCAATGGCAGTAATGAAACCTACATTTTATAAAACATAGCCTGGTGATATTAATGTTTCCTTCGTTGTGAGGGACTAGATTTTCTCAAAAAAGGTCCCAATATAAGTAATAAAAATGCTGAATGAAATAAAAAAACACACTTTAAAATGCATGGCTGGCTCACTAGAAAGTAAAGAAAAGCCAAACTGATAAAAAAACCCTCAATTCCTATAGTAACCAAGCTGATGGCAAGGATACCATCAATGGATAGGCTATCCAGCAATCTCTAGTGCTTAGATTTTCAGCTTTAGTTGGCTTTATGTAGGAGGCAGAAGGAAGAACCTAGAGGTTGCACAAGATGGGAAGTTACACTCATAAAACAGGGACTCCTCAAAAGTTGCATTGCTGGATAAACTAGAAAAGATAAAACCCCACAAACCAAGTTAGTCTTGGCTTTGGGAAGGGGAGAGGGAATGGTTAATGGTTAATGGTCTCTCTTGAGGATTCATAATATTAATATTAACATTAACCCTGATCATAAATAAATTTGGGGCTGGAATTTCCTAGTGTCTTTGTGTCTTATCAAAACCTCAAGTCAAGAAGTTTGTTTAGTGGTTTTAAGTAGGAAGGATATCCAAGTGTCTGTAAGAAGCAAATGGAAATCATTTCTAGAGAAATTCATCTCCAACCTTGGTCCCAGAAATTTCCCACAGAGAGAATTCCAAGGGACTTAAACTCACATGAGCACACATGCAGAAAATGAAACACTTGAGCTAGACGTTATGCTATCGGAGCCGGAAGAGGAGAGTGTTGAATATGCTAAAAATGTGTTAAGTGATTTTTCAAAATCAAGAGCCTAGACTTGATGATGCTTGAGCTTCCTTTAATTTCCACAGTTCAGATACCTGAAACACGAAACAGTATGGAAAAGAAAAGAATTGCTCGAAATGCGTAGCCATGTAAGAGCTTAAGGGTGAGGTTGTCAGGAAGATGGCACAGAGTTGCTGACTTAGCCGTGATATTGTCCAGTCTCTACCTGCAGGGGGACAGGCATGGTGTATGGTCATCCTACTTATGGCTGGGACAGTTTTGTCAGGATGCTTTCTGGAGGAGCTTGAGGATTCCCTATCAAATTCTCTCTGAAGCACCAAAGGACATCTCTTTACTACCTGAAGCCATATTATGACTACAGAGAACAACAGGAGATTGTGCACAACAGACCATTTCAGTAGCTCTGTGCCAAGTTCCCATGCAGCTGGAGAAAGTTGCTCAGACATAGAGAAGGCCATGGGCCCTAATTCTTCCTCTTCCACCTTCTCACATTGGCTGTCTCATCAAGGTGTTTCTGCTGTGACTGTAAGTTATTGAAATCTGCCACTTAATATCTCTGAAACTATGGGCAAGTCACTACACCTCCCTGAGCCTTGGCATCCTCATCAACCAAGTAGGCATGATCATGGTACTAACCTCCTAGTATTGCTGAAAAGACTAAACAAAATAACCACTATAAATTCCTTAGCATAGAGCTTGGCATGGTATGTGTTCGATAACTAGAACAGTGTCATTACCTTCCCAATTGGGGAAGATAAAATTAAGAGTTTGATAAACACATCACCCCATAGGCATGAGAATGATCAGATCATCTGTAAGTCTGCCGATACAACTGGGATATCCAGAAACTTTGGCGTGTTGTTAGTATGCATAAAAGGCTTCAAGCCATATTTGAGAAAGGGAGTGTTGAGCTAAATCAAGTTATGTATTTGTTTATTTATTCCATAGCAACTCCTTTTTCCAAAAAATATTTGTAATAACTTAAAAAGAAATACAGATAATAAAGCAAATATAAAATTCAGTGTGGAAAATACATTTCAAGAAGAGAATAAAAGTAAGAAAAAAAATATATACAGTATATGACACAAAGGAAAATTTGTAATATAGTCTTATATTTCTGGTATTTGAATGCATTTCTGTTGTTATCCTTAAGCCCAAAGAAATTCAGTCTGAAACTAAGAAAGAAGCATAATCTGCAGCAATGAGTACTTACCTGCAGCGATGAGTCCAGGAAGCCAAACAACAAACTCCATAGCAATCAGTCCTGAATGGTCTAGACTTGGCCAATAACTGACCAGTTCCCTAATTTTTGTCTGCTTCTAACATAGGATGAATCAGAGAGAGTCAGTTATGTTGCCCTAACTATTACACAAGATGCCCCACTTCTAATTAGCCTGCCTCCAGCTTCCCCATGTCACTTGCCCCAGTTCACGGGGCATACCTGAAGCTTTCTCTTTTTCCCCTCGAGCATTTTCCACTTCTCTGACTGCCAAACACCATCAGTGGTGGCTGGCTCCCTTGATGCAGCAGGTTCTGAAGAAACAGGTTTTGCTTGTTCTAATTTGGGTGGTCTTCCTTTATGTCCACATGGCCAGGGCCTTTTTTCCACCAGAGCATGTTGTTATGGACAGTGGGTTGCCCAGAACTGTGAGCTGCCTGCACTTTTCACTGCCTCCACCTCTGTTCCTTCCACTGTTCCAACAAAACCCCATGCCTCAACAGGGTGCCCTCTGCCCTGAGTCATTCAGTTGAAAATGATGGATGTAGTAGACATTCATGGAGAAGCAGTTGGCCCTAACATTTGTTCCTCTCTTTGTGCTGTTTTCACAGTCCCTAAATCTGATTCTAAGGAGAAAATTTATTATGTGGTAAGGTCATAGGGATTAAGTATAATGTAAAACAGCATTGTATAAAAACATAATCACAGTGAATTCTGTTATTTTAAGACCATGTTTAATGGGGCATGTAATGGATGTAAAGCAATGTTTCTGTTTTCATAATTAATTTTAAAAAGGAGGTTTTTATAATATCTATTCTCAAAATCACAAATTCTTTTGCTCCTCAAACGTACATAGGTTCCAGTAAGACATTAAATGAACGATGTATAACTAGTTTTCTAGAGTTGCTTTTGAAGAGTTCTCTACTTATTTGAGCATTATTAGATAACTTAAGAAGACTTTGGTACAGTAATCCCATTGTTTTTATCTTGAATTGTTGGAGTTAGCATTTTTAAACAGACTGTCTACCTGTACCAAATTAATTTTCCAGGCTTTCTGCAGTCTTGCATATCCTTTTGTTTCACATCCCTCTTCTAAAATTAAGAAAAAAAAAAGGTGTCATTTTATTGTCAGTGCATGGAGAGGATTGTCAATTAAAAGAGGAAATTTCAAAGAATATCCCGTAAGTACCTTGCTTGCTTTGGATTGCATTTTCCTTCACTGCTTAAAAATCATTTCATTGCTAAATCTCACCAATTCTATAGGACATTTTTTTTTTCACATTTGACATATCTGAAAGACAGATGTGTTTTATAAGCAATGGCATATCATAGTTTATTTGACTGCATTTTTTACTGGCTGGTGATTCACAAAATAATGGCGTATGGAATAATTGATATATCTTAAATGCAGTGAAATATGATGGCAGACTTATTTTGCATTATTATTTTGGAATTCTAAAACATATAGGTAGCACAGAAATTTAACAGCGCCTGAGTGAGGGCACCAGCTTTTCAATTGTGTCCTATGGAGCTGTAGGGTTTCTTGTGAGGAAGGCAGCAAGTATGTCATCAGGGGAGTGGTGTGGTCTTTTTCTTACTTTTGCAACAAATGGGACTTCTCTATGTGCTTCCCTGAGATGAGAGGCTTTGCTGGAATTAAAACACAATATGAGTTTGACAATCAGTGACCAGGGAGATTGACTCTCCTCAGCAGAATAAAAATAAGGGTTCCTCCTTGAGTTCCTATTGTGTGATAGGCCCAGAACTAGATACTGTACATAGAGGGCAGGAAATTTCTACTTTGCAGAAGGTACTACTTTGAGTTTTGTGGTCTTTGAGTTTACTGCTCCCTCTTCTCCCATTTCTAGCAGGTAGTCAGGTTTGTGTTCTTTTTATACATGGGAGGTTTGTGGCAGGGCCAGAAGCTCTTCCTGGTTCATATAAACATCTCAGCTCCTAAAAGATGGCACTGGCTGTTCCGCATCCACACACCTGCCCAGATTAGGAAGAGGTCTAGGTTTGTGTCCAGAATTGTAGTCCCCTCTTTGTAGGTAGCCTCAGAAGATGGCTTGACGCCAGGTATACAACGGATGGTGGACCCCAGGCACAAACTCTTATTTTCTATAGTAAGGTGACAGAGATTTTCTCCATGACCAAACCTTAGTCAGGCTCTTCTTAGCCCTTTGCTTGACTTGGCCAAAGCTGGGCTTCTGTCTCTGTCCTTATAGAGTCCAGTTTTAGCAAGAATCCTACTAAGTCAGTTTAGCCAGAATCCCCAGTTTTGAGATCTGATCTGATCCAATTCCCCATCCTCCATTATCCCCTGGTGATATCTAATCACCCTGGCTAGACTCAAGAATCTTGGTGGGTCAGTGCAATAAGAATTACCTTATTGTCTTAGTAATTTTTCATCCAACAACCACTGACCGTACTCTATTCCTTGACTGTGAATCCCACTTTCCCTTGTCATATTTGGAGTTGAGTCCACTCTCTCTCCCCAGCTATAGAACCCCTTTGTATAGTCTCTATCCCTATTACAATAGTCCTGAATAAAGTCTGCCTTGCCATTTTAACAAGTGTCGGGATGTGTTGTTTCTTTGACTGTCTGTGCCCCAGGAGTGCCAGGACAGAGCAGAGCCACCAGACCTGCAAAGACAGGGAATGTCTCCTTGGCACCCAGAAGAGGCAGATGCCTAGAGGAGTCTTTGGTGCTTTGACAAATGCAGGACTATGATAGGAGAGGAGATGCCTAGGAATGGCTGTGCTTGAATTTCACACCAGTCTGGTAGGTAAAGACTTGGAGAAGATTTAAGTTGATTTAAGGGAAAAAAAATACATACTTCTTGCATAGCAAAATTTGGGTTTGCAAATTTATGTTATGATTTTATCCCATTCACCTTCACAATGTCTGAAAAGGTTAATGTTATACCTTGTTTTACAAATGAGGTCCTGAAGACTTAGAAAAGAGAAAAGATTAGCCCAGCTCTTCAGTGTGAGCCAGTCAGTGCAGAACACATGAGTACCAACAGAATAACAAGAAGACCATATGTTCTGGCACAATTATTTAATTTCCCACTTAACAATTATTTCCTTGTATAATCATTCCTTAAAGGTGTGCTTTCTGCTTGCTTTCTTTTTAAGTGTATTGAGTCATTCAGGGAAGGAAGTCTGCACTTGGGGAAATATTCTCAATTATACCCAAAATATCTGAATACAAAGTAAAAAAATAAATAAATAAAGGAAAACATTCAGCTTCATCTGAAGGAACGAGAGCCCTGTAGGCATCGTCAACATGGGAGAAGGATGAAAGACATTAAGTTGTGGTTTAGTGTCCTGCTTTGTATTTTGTCTTTTTTCTTTTCAAATCCATTCTAAGATGGAGCCTCAAGATTTAAAATGGACAAAAATGAATGGGATCTTTGGGCAATTTAAATTTGACTGAGGCTGAAAATGTTCTGGTGTTTGTGCAATCTTTGAAATGTCTTTCTTGGAGCTCTGAAGGTATTCTACATAAACCTGCAATTAGTTTTGGGAGGAGGACCCTAATGGAAGGGCAGTAGGCTAGTGACAAAGAACAGGAACTTTGCAGTGAGATGGGCTAGGTCCAAATTCTGTTTCTGGTTTTCAGGGATAAGTTAGATAATGTGAATAGCGAAGTGCTAACAGATGGCAGCCTACAGTTTTGTTTAACTGTTTAGGAAGACTGAACATAAGCTCAGGAGCCCCAGTTAGACTCCTCCACTTAGCAGCTGGGTAACTTAGGGCAAGTTATTTAACATTTAAGCATCAGCTTTATCTTCTGCTAAACAGGGATCATAACAGAGTCTACTTCATGGGTTGATGTGAAGATTAAATGAGATGGTGCATATAAAGCTCTTAGCCCAGGATCCCCACACAGTAAGCGCCCAGTAAGTGGTTGCCATGACAGTAAGTGTTTCATGAAACTGCTGCTATTCCTTACACCCACAAGTCTGTAATTAAACTTAGGCAGTGACCATTTTCTCTTCTTCCTCCCTTCTTCCTCTTCGTCTTTCTCATTCCTCCCCTCTCTGCTCCTCCTTCTTCCAACATTTGAATTGATCTAGTGTCATAGTTCTAGAGTACACATCTTTTCAGCCTGAGCATGAAAAATGAGTGTTTCCCAATCTTTGTCTAAATTCTCTTAGAGAAAAAAAGCTCAGAGCTGGTGGAGAATGACTAATTATTATTCACAGCTGCATAAAAACTGGAAGGTAAATATTGGCTTTCTAGATGCAAAGCATTACATTTCCTCCAAAATTTGTGTAAAGTGGTTTTCCACCAAGAATATAAAATAGATGATTTTGTGTTGAGAGCATTTATTATTATGCAGATTAGAGATTAAACACCCAAATATCTTATTTGCTAATTCACCATTCATGAGAAAATTAGACATGCTAAAAAGTTCTCATTTTTAGAGCAAAGACTCTTTTAAATTCTCAACTCAAAAGGTCTACCATTGTCAAAAAGATATTTAAATCCCAGCAGATATTTCCCAAAATCTTAAATAGAGATGAAAAGTGTAATTCAGCCTGCAGTGCTGCCGCTTTATGACAAACACTGTGATTTCTTTCTTGTTTCTTCATATATATATATGCTGGTGAGAGCAATAATTAATTTGTAAAACGGACAAATTGGAAGTTCAGGTCTAATGAGGAATTTCAGTGCCATGGAGCAATCATAGCACTGTGTTTCCTTATCTTTCTTAATGGGTCTCAACTTCCTGTGGCCTTTGTTGCTAGGAAACTAGTCTCTCCTGAATTGAAAGCCACCTTTCTGTCATTGTTGACTCTGCGGAGTCTGAAATGAACCAGGCGTATCTTGAATCCTTCAGGATTAACTATTCGTGATGTGCCTCTGGATGATGGGAAAACCCCTGGAGCCCAACATTTTCTGTAGAAAATGCTTAAAACCACTGCTTAAAACCCCATAAGTAAACCAGTTCCCTTTATAACTTCCCTTTGGAAAATTCCATTAGCCTATCTGGTGTGAAGTTACGTCTCCTAGAAGTAGAAAGATGAAAGGAAGGGAGTTGTGGTCCCACATTTCCACACTGCATTAAGGTACAGGCCAGTTTAGGAGCCCTGATAGGTGCTCTTGGAGTTAGAGCTTCAAAGTAAGTGTGTATTCCTAGGCAGGTTGTGTTCCTTCCATATAGTCCTTTTTGTATTCACAATTTAAACCCAGAATCTGAATGCATGCTAGAGGCTTTTAACCATCCTCGGTGGTATTCAAAGTGGTGAGAGTGACCAAATTTTTTTTGCAAGATGAGTTACTATGTTTTGGGAAGATGCCTTGGCCTGTGAGAGAAGATAGTGAATGCAGTTTGCAGCCGTGTTTTCTCCACAACTCAACTCAGAAATAGAGATTCTCCTTAACAGCATTTTGATTCTGATGCAATTTTGAGAGTGTAAAAAAATTTAGAGGCAGAAATCAGGTCTGTAAGATGCAAATTATCTGGTGACAGAAGTAAAGGTTCAAGACTTGAAATCCTGTCTGAGCAAAAATGGACCATCAGCCAGTAAAGGGATGGGATTTAAGAAGCCCCTGAAGGGTCTGAAGACTGGATGACTCTGTTCTTTGAAGCTTTTCTGGTTTTTCTTTCCCACCCTATTATGCCTGTGTGTGTGTGTGTGTGTGTGTGTGTGTGTGTGTGTGTGTGACTCCACTACATTTCAAGCTTGAATTGAGCTAATGTATAAGTTGTATAATGTTGTATAAGTTGTATAGCTCACACCTCTTCAGCATGAACAAGAAAAACAAGCATTTTCACGTCTTTGCCTACTATACTTGAGGGAAAGACTCACTTTACCTTACCTTGATCTCTTCTTATCTTAAGCCTAGTGTCTTGCATAGAGACTAGATGGCATCTACCAGTAGTTACAGTTACTCTAGTGGCCCCTCAGAGGTGGCTCCAGTTATGTCTAAATTATGTCCCAAATTATGTATCTCTGTTGTTGTCAGATGAAATTAAATTGGTAAAAAGAAAAACCTAACATAGACACATGCAAATAGCTCATAACACGCAAGCCATTTTAATATGATTGCATCAGAGGTATTTTCAACCCTTGCTGTTGTGATAGAGTCCCCCTCAGTAGCTGGAAGAAGGGCACATCATCTTTAGCTGTGACCACTGAGAGAGGTACTGGCAGCTTTGTGGCAGCTGGTCTAGAGAAAAACAGTGAAGCTGAGGGGACACTCAGCTGGTTTAGAGGACCATGGTGGCAGTATGTATCTTCTGTTCTGGCTTCTGCCATAGATGCTAGTGCAAGCTCATTCCCAGCATTCAGAATAATGCTCCTTAACCAAGCAACCACCTAGCTCCTAGATGCTGGGTTCAGACAGACAATTTCAGGGTGCCTGCACCTCATGGATCAGGAGTCCTGAGGATTTTCCTTTCCCCTAGCCCCTTCCCTGGGGACTGAGCAGAGTCTCGTCTTATATCCCCCAATCCAAAGATCTCCTGCTGCTCCCTTGCCTTGGCGGGTGAGCCATTTGCTCATCCTCCTAACACACCCACTCTTTAAAGGAGTTCTACCCTCAGTGACTCAAAAGGAAAGTTACTCTCCTAAAGGCAATTTGCTAAGTTCTTCTGAGGAGTAACTGAGATATTTCTGAGATCTATCTTCTGGGTAAGAAAACAGAACTCTACCAGGGCATCATTCCATACTAAATAAGGATAAAAACATTTTCCCATTTCAGAAGCTATGTCTGCCTTTTAATGACAGGATATTCACAATAACACAGTGTTTCTTAGCCAACGAATGGGCTTTGGAAATAAGCCTTTTGGGTTCAAATTGTACCCTGCTGGGGGACATGGGCAATTACTTTACCTCTCTGAGACTCAGTTTCCTTGCTTATACAAATAGCAGTGATAACAGTATTCACCTTATAAAGATTACTGTGAGAATCCCATGAGGTAATGCGTATTCTTAGCAGAGAACATGGCATAGAATAACATACACAATAAATAAATCATTTCTGTTACTGTTATCATCATTATGCCTCACAGTATCATCCTTCGAGCACTTTCCATGCATGCACCCAGCTAACTGTTGGATACCAGGGAGGAAGGATGAATGAGGCTGCTTTGGAGGAACTCTCACTTTACTGGAGAAAACAGACATGCACAGAGTTAGGTATAGTTGTACTTCAATAGACTAAAGAATATACTGTCATCAGAATCTTGAGGAAGGCTGGAGATAGAGATTCAGGAAGGTTCCACAGAGGAGGGACATGTGATCTGGCTGTTGAAAGAAACATAATGAGAGGAGGAAAAATTTTTTGGGCAATGGAGCACCTATAACAGAAATAAAATACTCTTTCCTGCTGTGTTTGGCAACTTGCAATGGCTTAATACTAACCTTGAGCTTGGGGTGCCTGGGAGCAGGGTGTGGTTTGGAAGTGTGAAAGCCCAGAAATAGAGGAGACAGGTCTTGATGTATTTTCTTCTTCATACTTTCTGGGCTCTTATATGTACCAAGACTGACAGCTAAAAGTGTAATCCAGATTTGATAGTTTAGTTCTTTGGCTCTAACTAGTGGTAGAGTAGAACAGGCTTTCATTGAGATTGTTTGTGTTCTCAAATATTGGGAAAGATAATAAAGATTTCAGGTAATTCTTTTAACAAATATACCTGAAACCTACCCCTCCTCAATTCTTAGCATCTTTCAGAACAAAATCTGAACAATCAAGCTTGAGCAATCTGGGCTTTTGCTGTTGTCTTGGGTACTAGGAACTTTAGCTGGGTATTTGTGTTAATCTGCCTAGGAGCTGGGCTGAGTTTAACACTTGCTGTCACTCTAGGTGCAAGAGGTTCAAATTCTTGTTTGTCTCTCCCTTGATTTTGGGTTTCCCTACGTACTTCTTCTCAGAGAGAAAATGTATCTTGCAGCTCTTTGAGCTATAATCCACTGTTATTATACCAGAGCCCTGTTCCTGTGGTGACAAGGTATAGAGAGGAAGAACTTCCATAATCTTATAATGAAATTACAGTCTTTCAATAGATCTCTGTCCTTGAGCTGTAACTTTCAAACGTGTATCTCCAGAGGAGTAACTTTGTTGCCCTGCTTCCCACACACATCCCAGAATGCCGCATTCCCATTCTATTTTCTTAAAGCCTTCTCCTGTGTTGACTATGGTTCCCTCCTCTCCCCACCCTTACCTGAGACATAAAAACTAGGAGGAATGCTCTTCCCCCAGTGGAGAACATGCTGGCCACATCTTTTCCTTGGAAAAGTAGGCCTTTTTTATGGAGAAAGCTCTTGAGAGCATTTCACCAGGATTACTGCCTCCCCCCTTACCCCATCCCCCAACACATGTCCACCAAAGCTCAGAGTGGATCTTTCCTGGCTCTTTGCTATGAGAATCTGTGGTGTGGTTCCTCCAGGTAAAACTCAGGAAAGTTTGAGGGCCCCTCTGAGACTGTAGCTCCTCTGTGGGACTGTTTCTCATGATCATGCTAGTATAGACTCCAGTCTTAATCAGTTTATCAAAATCAAAAATTAAGTGTTCCTGAGTTTGTGGTTCTAGTGGCTCCTGCCCCAGTAAAACATTCTGTCTGTGAATTTCTATGTGCCTATCTCTCTATATTTCAGAGTGGCTTTTTGTCCTTCAACTTCAGTTCTCTGGCAATTTCAGAAGTTACTGATCTTTTTGCCCAACTTTTGTTATTGTTGTGAAGATAGGAGTGATAACCTACAAGCTCTTTCCACATTGGAGCTGAAGTGAGAAGTCCAAGTTGGGAATAAAAATAGTTTCTGTGTCAGAGTTCTTTGAGGAAGATTCATGAGGCTGTACAAGTGCTTGGCATAGTATCAAGTGCAGAGTAAATGTTTAGTAAATTTTTGCTATTATTATCATATCAAAGAAGATTTAAAATGTATTCCTATTAACATACAACAAAAGCTAAATGTTTTACTACAAATGCATTTCTTTAAAAAAATAACCTAAAATAAAAGAAGCTCTTTTAACTAGACTACATGAATCCAGCCAAGTAGTACAAGATTAAAATTGAATACCATCCAAAATCTAAATTATACCTCCAGTTCCAAAAATACACAACAATTCAATCTGGTCATGCTTCATTTATCAAAGCATGCCTGCCATTGGAAATAAACATTTCAATTTCTATGATCCAGTGATTATTTTTAAATGTATATTCTGTATGCCAAGTACTATGTGACATAAAATTGATTTTCTCTTTGTGCTCCTTTCTGGAATTGTTCAAAACATAATGTGAGTGGCAACCAGATAAGTAGCTAATTGTAATATTATACATTGAAAGCATGGATAAGGATAAAGCAAGAAATGATATGGCATGATGAAGGCAATCCTCTGAACTCAGTCTAACTACATTTAAATCCTAGGTCTGTGACTTAACCCTGCAATGAGATCTTGGGCAAATTATTTAGGTTCTCTCTGCCTTGTTTCTCTCATCTATAGAATGGGACTAATGAAACATATATTACAGTTTTCAACACAAGTATAATGCTTAGCAAAGATGCTGGAGCAAACTAAGTGCTTGTCAAACTTAGCTCCAACAGTTAGCTGCAAACAAAATGCTGTGAGGAAATAAAACTTGAGCTTGATGACAGGAACTAAACCTGGTTTCTTTTTTTTTTTTTTTAAGATTTTATTTATTTATTTGACAGAGATAGATCACAAGCAGACGGAGAGGAAGGCAGAGAGAGAGAGAGAGGGAAGCAGGCTTCTCGCTGAGCAGAGAGCCCGATGCGGGACTCGATCCCAGGACCCTGAGATCATGACCTGAGCCGAAGGCAGCGGCTTAACCCACTGAGCCACCCAGGCGCCCCCTAAACCTGGTTTCTATCTCAAATGCCTGGCACATTGTAAGTTCTCAGTGTTAGTCAAATCAATGAATGAATGAATGAATGAATGAGTCATTAATTCTGCAGGGCATTATGGAAGATGTCCCAGGGGAGCATTTGAGCCTGGTTTTATAAGATGAAGAGTGTTTCTCCAAGTAGATAAAGGAGGAAAAGAATTAGGGGGAAAGATAACTGTAGTGACAGAAGAAACTGGGAATTACACAATGTGGTCAGAACTCTTGGTATAGAGGGCAATGTTACCCATTCAGGAAACAAGGAAGTCCCAGGAAAACTCTCTTTGACATATTGCTTTAGAGCTGAGAAATAAATTTTGAGTCAGTGGCTCCAAAAGTCTTAGTCTCCTTTTGTTAAAGTCGTCCTCCTCCTCAAACCTCTCCACCCCCCCCCCAAAAAAGAATAGAAAACAAAACTAAACTGAAGGAAATAGGTAATGGAATCAGTAATTAAGGACTATATTTTGTTTTTTATTTCAATACCCTTTACGAAATGGAAAAATTATATTTTTTATGTAGGCAGTTAATTCTAATTCTGTAGTTTTGCCATCTCAAATACAGGTAGGGTGCTGCTAAAATTCAGATTACCAGGCTCTCCACTGGACTTACTGAGTCAGGATTTCTAGGTATGTGGGCTAAGAATCTACTTTTTTTTTTTTAAAGATTTTATTTATTAATTTGACAGAAATCACAAGTAGGCAGAGAGGCAGGCAGAGAGAGAGAGGAGGAAGCAGCCTCCCTGCTGAGCAGAGATCCCGATGTGGGGCTCGATCCCAGGACCCTGGGATCATGACCTGAGCTGAAGGCAGAGGCTTTAACCTGCTGAGCCACCCAGGCACCCCAAGAATCTACTTTTAAACATATATCTCAGCTATTGTGTTTTCTCACCAAAGTTTGAGGTTTGCATGCAAGGATATCAAACTCTAGTGTTGATTATTTCTGGTAACTT
Source organism: Lutra lutra (assembly GCF_902655055.1). Taxonomy (NCBI): domain Eukaryota; kingdom Metazoa; phylum Chordata; class Mammalia; order Carnivora; family Mustelidae; genus Lutra; species Lutra lutra. The sequence continues at coordinate 82,326,645 of NC_062282.1, read as the reverse complement.
GGCCTTTGTCCCTGCTGTTTTCTCTCACTAGAATACTTTTCTCCACCCTCTCTATCCTTTTACATGCTATTTTTGCCTCAGCATTTATTCTCCTGGTGTTAGCTTATTTTTTATTCAAAATTTATTTTACAAATAGGGCCTATCATGGGCCAAACAGAAAGATGTTCTTTATCTTCCTTCTCTGAGTTAGGTATGTGTTCTCCCACGGCACCCTGTACTTTCCACTCTTTTAATACTTAGGATACTATCTTGTAACTACCTGCTTCCGTATCTCACTTACTATAAAATATGTTCCATGGGAGCAGGGATTGTATCTTATTTTTGTTGTCTCCCTAGTGCCTACCTTACACATTGCCTCACAATTTACTGATACTCTATAAGTACTTGTTGAATGAAGAAGGAATGCGTGTATAAATGTTACCAGTCAGTGATTGCTGTGTAACAAACAGTTATAAAAATCCTGATGGCATATAACAGTAAGCATTTATTTCACTTATGCATCTACAAGTTATCTGAAGATTGACTGATCAGACGCAGTTTAACTGGGCTTGGTTCCAAGCTGTAGGTTGGGTGTGCTGCCTGTCTCTCACTCTGCTTAGACAAGCAGGCTAGCTGGAACATGTTCTCCTAGTGGCAGAAGGCAGGATCACAAGAGAGCAAGTAGAAGCATATGGTGCCTTTTAAAGAGTAGGCTTCAAATTGGCCATACTCCATTGGCCAAAACAAGTCATTGACAAAAGATGCAGATAGAGGAAGATGAAGGTTTGGGGCCAATAACTCAATCAGTCACATAAAAATTAATAAATAAAGGGAGTATTGAGTGAAGAGAATTGAAGGGAAAGACATGTAGCTTTCCTGTAATTCATTTGCTGACATGTGTTAGAATACCCAGGACTCTCGAGAAATGCAGTAACGGTATGGAGCCATTCTAGGAAGATCTAGCCCAATTGCAATTTGGGGATTCACTAGAAGTCATTAAGTTCACATATTTTTTTTTTTTAAAGCTAGGTTTTTAAAATTCTGTAATAATGGCAACCAAGTGCTTGTTACCCCAAACCTCAGAACCTCTGCAAAAGTGCTGAAAGTGAAAATACAATCCTAGCCCACATCCTGCTCTGTTTTCTCTTCTACCTGGTTGGGACACACTGGATAAAGGTGAGAGGTTTGGGGGTGAGCCTGTAAGGAGGGAGTCTGAATGTAGTCCTATTTTTAGGACTTGTAGGTTTTCATAAATTATTACTGTTTGTTTAAAGCACTCACATCAATATTTCCTTTTGATTTCAGATTTGTTTTTAACTATGTCAGATGATAAAAGAATCAAGCTTCATGTGTTGCCAAGGTGGATTCAGTTTCCCTTCTATGAAGCTTCTTCCTCTTCTTCCAAAATTCTGGACATAGGAAAAGTTTTCCTCCTTCCTGAGACACTACATTTCTTCCACCCTCAGTTTGTCTTAGAATTCCTATAGATGAAAGCAGTCAGAGATTCTGCATATGACAATTTTCTCTTTGCAAAGATAAACCATAAAATTCTTTGCTTTTTTTTTTTTGGAGGGCAAAATAAAGAAGATAGTTTTTAATTCCATTATCTCCAGAGGGGTGAGATTATAGCAGACAATTAAACTGCTCACATTTGGGATCTTGTAGGAAACTTTCTAATCTGTATTTATTATTGCACAGAGAAAGACCTTTAACAAATCCTCAGTTTTTTCTCCTTAAATAGCAAAGTGGAAATCCTTGGCTTAAGCTATTGGGAATCCTACAATGTTGCCCAGTTCCTATTCATGGATAAGTCTCAATGCTTAAGTGTAATAAGTCCCCTTCATAGGATGAAATCTTAGACCATCTTTAAAAATCAAGTTTAGTGAAGTGTGTAAACCTGGCTATTCACAGACCTGTACCCCTGGGGATAAAAATATATTATATGTTTATAAAAAATAAAAATTAAAAAAAAAATAAATAAAATAAAATAATTAAAAAAAATTAAGACTATTAAAAAAATAAAGGATTCTGCCCTAAAAAAATAAAAAATAAAAATCAAGTTTACTTTAAATAATAAATGAAAAAGAAAATATTCTTAATTTTACAAATTGGGGTACAAACTTAATTTTACAAATTGGGGTCCAGTTTTGTTAACTACTAATGGTAGTAGTTATACCCATGGGTATACACACACATACACACACACACACATAGAAACAAAAAAAGACAGAAATGTCTTATGTTAATGACATTTCTCTCCTGGTAGTGATTATGTGTAAATTTATTCTTCATGTTTTCTACATTCTTCTTCTTTTTGCAATAATTCCATATTACTTTTCTCATTGGTTAAAAAAAAACAGTTTATAGCTATATCATCACCTTTTAAAACATTATTTTGATTAAATTAACTTTATTAAGTTATTTAGAAAATAATTTATTATCTCTTTGAAGAGCCTTCTTAAAGGTAATAGAAAGAATTAGCATTTTAGATCATTACTATGGGTAGCAAGACAAAATCACAAAAGAAGTCAAGAGCAACATATAGATTATAGAGATGGATAGGACCTTAAGTACACTCACACATATGTGTGAATAAAAAATTCAAACAACTAATAACCTAGAGGCAATATTTCATTTTTCTTTTTTAAAAGATTTATTTATTTATTTTAGAGAGAGAGGAAAGAGCATGCATGCAAGAGGGGGAGAGGGGGGAGAGACAGAATTTCAGGCAGACTCTGTGCTGAGCATGAAGCCTAATGCAGGGCTCAATCTCATGACCTTGGTGAGATCATAACCTGAACCAAAACCAAGAGTCTGAGGTTTAACTGACTGAGCCAGCCAAGTGCCCTGCAACATTTCATTTTTCAAAAAGATTTACTATAGGTTGAAAAAAATCTAACAGCTAGGAAGTGACAGAGTTAAAGTTTGAACTCATGTCTCTTAGAATCCAAAGCCAGTACAGTATAGAGCACTATCTTTAAACATTTTGATGAGGAAATCATACTTTAAGTTAAAATAGATTCTAGCCCTCAGTAACCTGGGAAGTGACATAATGTCACTCAGAAGGGTTCTTAGAAAAGAGTAAATGTGTTTTCTCTGTTATTCTGATTTGTTTTCTTAATTCACTTCAAAGATAGAAGTAAGCTACTCTGCAGATAGAGTTAGTGCATAGACTCCTCAGTGGTAAGACTCTGAGATTCGTGGGTTTCTTTTGTCTTTAGAGCTCTCATCCAGGTTGGCTTTCATTGTCTGTAGGAAGATTCTCGATCAGGTCTTTGTGATTGCCCTTAAAATCCTAGTTCTGATTCCATTTTCAAACTGGTGGAGACAAGGGAGTAAGTAAAGTTTATGGCATCTAAGAGGATATCAGCAACCATAGCCAGTTATGCACCTGACTATGAAAAGTCCCTAATTTTACCTGAGGCAGATGTCCCTGTCTTAGGTACCTCAGTCCAGAGAGGGATAGTTGGAGGAAATCACTGACATTTCACATTATGATGCAGCAGGTTGGCTGACGATATTTTAGGAGATGGGAATTTAAAAGTGTTTGGGAGTGACAACTGATTTGGTATTTCAGTATAGTCCTGTAGGGTCAGGTCTTTTCTACAAAAACAGAAAAACTAGATTCTTAGGCGTCGAAGCAGCTAACCTAGGTATTGAAATCCACCCAGATTCCCTGGATACATATTTCTCTGAACTCCTACCATGGCCAGTGGATATTGTAACTCCTCCAAGTCCCTGTGACTGGACTTGTAACACTACAGATTTTCATAGGGAAAGCAGAAACTCAGGTCAATATTCCAGATGTTTGCAATGATTCAGATGGCTGGTGTGATGGCGAGGCCTATCCAGATGGTTACTGAATATTTCATCTCTTGCCTGGGTGTTGGCTGCCATCTGTACACCCAGGCTTAGAACCTAACAGGGCATCAGTCAATACCACATTGTCTGTTAATTAGAGATTTACTTGAGTACATTTTGTCCACTGGGTACCTGCTGTTTCAGTAATCTTCCGGCCAGACACATTTACCTGAATATTCATGGTCACTTAGAAGGCACTGGGCACTCACACTGACTAATCATTTAATTCCTCCTACCTACCCTTCAGCATCTGATCTTGCTATCTATTCACTATGCTTTTATTATTTTCCTTTTCAAATTCTAAAACTCTCTAGAGAGAATGCTACAGAAATTGCTTGGTGATTGCTCGAATTTATATGTTATCCATGTGAGCAGTTTCTCTTTGCTGGTTAATAAAGACACTTGGCACACCTTCCTTGAATGCAGCATGCTAGTCTCCTATTAGTCATCTGTCCTCCACTGTGGCACCCACAAGATCTTTTCCAAATCCCCTTAGGAAAACCATGCAGTCTTTTAGCCTGGCGTAAGAGCTACCCAAGGTCATATCCTTGATCTCCTTTTTATTTTTGCCACATGTGCTTTCTCTTCTTTCTTTACCTCCAAAGTAGCATTTCTTCTCTGGCATCTAAACCTTTGCACATTCCAGGACCCTGTTTTGCCTCCTGTATAACTCATCAAATCCCACAGAGCTCTGAGAGTAAACCTCCTTTGCTCAGAGAAGATGTCCTGAAAGCCCCAAATGAGGTGAATGTGCCTTATCTACACTCCTACAGTATTCTGGCTTCTCTGTTACATAACTCTCACCTCATCGGTAATAATTTCTTGGTGGTCTTCCCTCTAGATTATATTATCCCACAGGCCTGTAATCATGTGTTTCTAAATGCATATCCAAGTATCTGGCACACAGTAGGCATTCTATAAATATTTGCAAATTAGCAAATGGAAATGAAAGCAGAAGTTTAACTTGGCAAGTTTGGGATCAATGTAATAATGTACCAGCATTGAATTGATGCTTCAACTGAACCAGTGACTCAAAATCAACAATTATTTTCTTGAATGTGTCTCCTCTTTGTCAGGCACTGTGTGGAATAAAAAATTTAAAACAACAACAACAACATGATATTTAGTCTCCTTTCCCAAAGAGTTTATCTAGTTAAAATATTTGCTAGATAATGAGCAAGATAACACTGTGTAGTTTTGCAAAATTAATCTGTTGGCATAGTACTATTAGTGACCAGAGGAATGATTATTTTTCATCCTTTTCTTCCTCCTGTTGATTCCACCATGACTTTGGCTTATATGGAGATTTAGGACGTCAGGTCCTTGTGCTTCCCTTCTGGAATCTAGGTATTCTCTTCATTTTAAGGAGTAATTGATTCTTACTTGCCATTATGGCTCCCAGACTAAGATGCTGTCTCCAGCCAGCCCAGGTGTTCCATTTCTCTTGGAAGTGTAGCTTCAGGACAGAGGAGAGAAAGGGGAAGTTTCTCTCTCAGGCACACGGTCCTGAGGCTGTCTGCCACTTCCCTCTTGGATTGAAGATGATTGGGGGATGATTGGAGATAAGGAGGAATGGATTGACAACAGGTTTGGAATTGCCTCCTGAAGCCAAGCACCTGCCTGGGGAGAGGAGAGAACAGTTTTCCTGTGTGGCCAGTAGGGCCTATGGTGTGGTATAGTGCCACTGATGAACTTGGTCACACCTATTCTGCTGGTCTGGCACTTGCTTAATGTCCTACCTTTTTTTTTTTTTTTTTAATTTTATTTTTTATAAACATATAATATATTTTTATCCCCAGGGGTACAGGTCTGTGAATCGCCAGGTTTACACACTTCACAGCATTCACCATAGCACATACCCTCCCCAATGTCCATAACCCCCACCCCCCTTCTCCCAACCCCCTCCCCCCGTCAACCCTCAGTTTGTTTTGTGAGATTGAGTCACTTATAGTTTGTCTCCCTCCCAATCCCATAATGTCCTACCTTTAAAGTGTTATTTCTTCAGCTTGCCTCCTAGGTTAAATTATCTTTTTCTGGGCAGGTTAACATTTAACATCTTCACATGAATTGTTTTTTCAGGTTGATGTGTAACTAAAGATGAGTGTAAGTTTAGATTCAAATCGTATTTGAGATATTTTGAATAGGAGAAAAGTACTACAAAAAGAAATATGTCACAAAGGGCATATATGGGGTATCTATGATGGAGTGGGGAAGGGAAGAAGACTGGATGCTGCCAGGACAGTTACGGCAGCTGTGGTATGATAGAAAGAACAGTGGGCTTATCAAATAGATCCGGAAGTCTTGGTTTAGCTACTAACCTGCTGGGTGATGTTGGGCATGTCACATCTCTGAGCTTCAACTTTGCCCTCCATTAAATGAGATGAGAAGAACATTTCCTACTTGAAAGGATGCTGGTGAGGTTTATAACAGAAAGTGTGAAAATTTATAAATGATAGCACATGAAGTCATCATGAGGTATCACACTGGTGAAGTATTGAGTTGATGGGCTCAGGAACCAGAATGCCTGGATCTGCACTGTGGCTGTACCACTCACCAGCAGTCTGACCTTGAGTAAGACACTCCATTTCTTCAACTGTAAAATGAGGATGCTAAGTATATTTGCTTCATAAGACTGTGAAAATTGAACAGTATATGTAAAGCTTTTAATCCTGAAAGATTGAGTGTTCAGCTCAATAAAATTAAAGTGTAATGGTGATGATGATGACAATCAGAAGGTTAGTAATAGTAATGATTGGGAGCAGGAGCATCTAGAGGCATTGAGTAGTGATGAGCAAAGTCTCGAGATATCCAGCCAAGTTCAGATTCTGTTCTACCTCTATTAGAATGAACAAAATGCTCCATGTCACTGTGCTTCTGTTTGCTCACCTGCAGAAGAGGGATCAAATAATGCCTACTGAACAGTAATGTTCAGAAGGCTAACATAACTCATATTTAGCACATATAAGTACTCAGTACATTTTGGCTATTATTATTGAAAGGTCATTGTTAACAGAGATTCTGAGTTAACAGGACAGAGGAAAGGTGCATGTAAAAGTGTGGAAAAGCAGAAGATTATTCCTGAGAAGACCTTAAGAAGATCTTAAGTTGGCACAACTTGTGCCTTGTCCTGTTCTTTTTCTGCTCCTCCAACTCCTTGTTTTTCATTTAGGTGACATATTTTGAGTGTTTAGTATGTGCCAGTCATGGAGGTTAACACTTTCTGAGGACTGTCTCATTTAATCTTCCCAATATCCCTGTAAATGAACACAGTTTATGAGTGAGGGACGTGAAGCCCAGAGATACTTAGTTTCCTGCCAGAGGCCACAGAGCTAAGAAAAGAACAGAGCTCAGAGGAAGAATCCTGGCCTCCACAGGTCTTCACACTCCCTGTCCTTCCACATTCCTATGACGTTGGCAACCCTGTCAGGGCCATCAAGCTGGCCTCTCCTGGCTCAGAATTCAACAGTGGTGTTTTCTGCTCATTCCCCAAAATGGCTTGCGGGCTGTTAGAGATATAAAAGCCAGATGCCTAAGTTTGACCCTTGCTGAGAACCAAGGGATGTGCTTATGTTGACTGTAATGAGTAAGGCACTCTGGTGTTACAGAACAAGAGTTGTTCTATTACAAGGCAGAAGTACAGTTTTCAAAGAAGTCCCCAGATCAGACAGCTCTGAGTTATCTATAACATTGCAAAACTTAAGTATATCAAGCCTGTTTCTCAGCTATAAGATGTGAATAATAATACTAACAATACCTATCCTGAGGACTTACTATAATCATTGAATGGTATAATATGAGTCCAGTGCTTATTCCTAGTATTACCAGCATTTATGAGACACACATAGCAGGACATGGCGGCAGCTCTTTCCCTACCCTGGCTGGATACTCACATGCAAGTGGAAGTAGTATGACACAGTCATTAAGTACAGGGCAAAATAAATAAGCTCTGTGGTCTTCAACATCGTTCTAGGCTTCTTTGTATCTCAGCTAACTTGTCTCATAATACTACCCCATTTGTAGAGTTTCTGTGAAAATTTCAGGAGGGAATGTCTGTTTCACAGGAGTTTTATTTGTTAAATGATTAATAACTCTTACCTTTTGGAGTACAAGACGTTCTTAGGTGCAAGGATATTTATCTTGGGGAGTACTAGTGAGAAGGTATGTGTGTGGGGAGGAAAGTATTGGAATTTCTTTCAGAAAAAAATATAAAGAAATATTCAACCTCTGATATTCAACCTCTGACATTCAAAATAGGATTTTTTAGCAAGGCTTGAATTGTTTCCTGGATATTGGCTGAAATACTACCTAAGGGACTGTTTAAATTATTATTCCTGAGCTCTGCATAGAATTGGACCACAGTTATTTGTTCTTCCTGACCAAGGCATAGGGCCTTGGAAGGAACACCAGATAAGTTACAGATAAGTTGAAGAAGCTATATTTGCTCTGCACATCTGGTTTGAAAACTGCATTAAATTTGTGCCTGGGACATAGTAAATAGTTACTGGGACATAGTAAATCATTAAAATTATTAATATGTGTGCTGTCTAAATTTATAATAATTACAATGAAAGTATGCAAAGCAAAAAAAAAAATGGTGCGTTGTCCAAAAACTATTATATTTAACATTTTCTGGTGACATGCAAGGAGAGGAAATCACATTAGGCTGAGAGCTCATTATGAGCAGGAGGTATGCCTTGTTCATCTCTGTATCTCCAGCACCCAGCAGAGTCCTTAGAATAGGCACTCAGTACACCAATGAACTAACAAATTACTCCACGGGTGGACATACCAAGGCCCAGTTCTGCAGAAGCAGAACTACCAACGTACACAGCTTACTGAGGGTAGTATCTGGCAGTTATAACAACATCATCATCAACAACAACAACAACAACAACATCACAACCCCTGTGGGTGGTCCTAAGTCTATGAACTAGTTGTGTAACACTGGCCAAGTTGTTTAACTGTTCTTCACACAGCTTCTTCTGTTTGCAGAATAGAACCAATTATCTACTGAGCTCACAGGTTGCTGTGAGAACTGAATGAGAACATTGTATGTGAAAGCAAAAAGTACACTAGAAATATGAAATGGTATTTATTCCCAAGAACCCTTAAGATGAATAGGCCACCTGTGGAACTCTGAGAGTTGGCTGTTGTTTCAGTCCCAGAAGGACAAAGGCATTCTAAGAGATTATTTCATTATTCTTCCCTGCCCACAGTTTAGATAAGATACGGTCTGAATGACACCTGTTTTTACTTTTATTTTTCACAATATCGAGTGATTAACCCTCCAGAGAATCTATGAACTCAGCTAGTGAGTGTGATTTGAAATCCTTTTTCTTATTTTTAGTCAAGACTGTATTCTTATTAAAAGTTCCTAACTTTCTGGCCTTGGTTGGCTTCTTTTGACACCAGAATAAAATGAATTTTATGACTTCATGACAAAGCCAAGCATCTATTCTTGTAACTTCAGTCAAAAGCAGATGAGGCAATTTGAACAAACTCCAGTGTAGATATTGGCTCAGTCCTCCCTGACATCTATATAGCTTCTGCCTTCTCTACATCTGTGGCTTAGCCATACCTTTGCATAGGAACATGGACAAGGAGTAACAGAATTCAGAAGTTTTCACCATAAAGCACAGTAAAAACAACAGAAGATCTCCAAAAGCTACCCTAAAATCAGTACGTCAGCATTAATGAATCATTGCTACACCTCCATCCTTACTGCCCAGCTGTGTTACTGTCTTCCTTGAGTCAACTGTCCTTTCTCATCAACATCTCTCCCAAATACAAGACTTTCTAAAGCCTATAGCTCTCAACTGATCTCTTCCACATATTGGTGATTCAGGGATACCACCAATTATTGTTGTATGGATTATTAATATTTTTTTGGCTTCCCAGAATCCATTTTTTTTTCTCCTTTTGGGTTTCCTTTGGAGGACCTCTCATGTATTCCTTCTTAGTTCCCACAGTTTTTGTGGGCTTGATGCAGAAGTAGTCCTGGCTGCCTAAGTGGGCATGGCACCTGGGTCTAAACTAATCAGCATCTTTCCCTTTGACTCAGGATTTGGTTCAAAGATGGATGTGTGGCCCAATAAGATGGGCCAATGGATGTGTGGCTAAGCCAATAAGAACTATATCTTTTTAAAATTGTTGGGAATAGAAGAGAGAATCATTACCTTTTTTGCTATGTTTGAATCTGGGAGGATTTAGGCCTAGAGCTGAGATGTTACCATGTGGAGTTAGAGATTAAAGTCTGCATAAGGTGGGAGTTGGGGAACATAGCCAAGAGATAGAAAGAGACTGTGTCACGGTAATCTTCAGTCTTCTGAATCTAGTCATGCATGAAGCCATTTGTTTTCGCCATTACATAAGTTAATGAGTTTCCTTTTAAATTGAGAATTTGAGTTGCATTTCCTGTCGCTTGTTAGGGCACTCAAAGTTCTGTGTCCCAGGAGACCTCTCAATCCTAGGCAAACTGGGTTGCTTGGCTACTCTGTTTGTTGTCAACAAAAGAGCTCAAGCTGATACACATGCATATATTTCTTTATAGTGGAAGTTATATGTTATTGCAGTGCTGCTCATTGATAGGATATTGAATTAAGTGCCTTGTGTGACACGGGGCAGAGTTTGGTACAATTCGGTGTAAGAATAAGAAGGCAAAACAAAGTCAAGTCATGCAAGAAAGATTGCCTCTCCACTGGAATCTCCAAGGATTTTGCCTCTGAGTATCTAAAATGACAGGGTCAAGGCAGTAAAGAGTTCTGGGCAATGGGCAAGAACCGAAGGGTTGACAAGGAATGGTAAAGTTAGTCCTGTCAATGTATTTCTGTACCCTGCTAGACCATTTCTTCCTGTACTCTCTTATTGTAATTATGACTGACTTGTTTTAGTGTTTCTTTGAATCTTCTCATTAAGCCATTAAAAATTCTGATTTTCAAACCTGTACCATGACAATGAAAGGATACAGAATAATGAACTTGTGTAAATACCTTAAGTTCTATTCTTAATTTTAAGGCCCTTGAAAGCAGGCATAAGTTTTGCTTATCTTACATTCTCCTTCCACACCAAATCCATTTTGGACATGGGTGGCAGTCAATTCTTTTTAGAACAAATTAATCTGAACCCTCTTAGGACAGTAATTTTACTTAAAGAATTTGAAGGAGTTTAAAACACTACTGAACGTGGATTCTTTTAAGTTATTAAATTCTTGGGATGTTTTAAATAGTCTGGATCACATTTTCAAGGTTCAAGTTATCTAATGGGAACTAGAAATGCTGCAGATGATTTTTCAGTATTTGATTCTTAATGTACAGAGAAGGTTTGTGTGTGCAACAAAGAAGCATTTCAGAAGTGGGAGATTTGTTTGATGCCAGTGGGGGTGAGAAGTGTTAGGTAAAGGAATTATAATAAGCTTTCTTTTTTTGGAGAGAGGAAAAATAAAGATGGCTAGAGATCCACAGAGGAAAAGAGAAATATGTCACTCTATAAAAAGTCAAAGATCTCTCTTTCTATTCTTATCAGGGTGAATAGATGATTCTGAAGCTGAAAATCAGAGTCTATAACCCTGTGACTACAGGGTTATTTTATTTTTTATCTTCACTGGAATTTAAATGAGCCAAAAACTTAAAACTTTTAAATTTAACCTTATGTGATATTTAGATTTAAGAATTTCCATGGTATTATACACACCTACATAACTCACAGAATAAGACATTTATATTGATAAATGAACAGGATTATATACATCCATTCATACAAATGCACGCATATAAATACATGCATATGTTTAGAAGAATTTTTAACAAATACCTATAGATAATTGTATTTTTTTTTTAAAGATTTTATTTAGTTATTTGACAGAGAGAGCACAAGCAGGGGGAATTAGAGAGGGAGAAGCAGGGACCCTGCTGAGCAGGGAGCCAGATATGAAGTTCCATCCTAGGACCCCAGAATCATGACCCTGGCCAAAGGTAGACTCTTAACCGACTGAGCCACCAGGTGCCTCTAGATAATTGTATTTAAGAGCTTAACAAAACACGAATTCCATTAGTGTGACTCAGTGGTATTGAATTTCTCTGTAATTCCAGTGACTCACTCAAAGGCCATGGAGACTTAGGGTCAGATAATTCTGCTTCTTGGGTTTCAGGTCACATCAGAATTTCACATCAGTTTACACAGAGACTGTGCCTTCTTCAAAGATGTATGCCCTCTAGGTTCTTTTGTACAAGCAAGGCTAGTCATTATTCCCTGTGTACAATCTCTTCATATTGAACCTGTTTTTGTCTCCTTTCTAAGAGTACTCTTCGTAACTGAGAGCAAAACTGTGATGGCCTACTTAAGGCCCTGGGTCCTGTGCTCAAATTCTGGTTCTACCACTGTTATTGTTAGCTCTTTTCCTTTCATGTCTTTGTCTCTATAGGCCCTCATGTGACAAGCCAGGTTAGTCACAGTGACCAGTTTGGGGCTGTTATAATTTAATGAGTATTAGTGCTTAGAACAGTACTTACCATGCAATGAACATTAGCTCCTGTTAATATGTTCCCAACATAAACCCCCTTTACCACAGAAAATTGGACCAGGAATGGCCACCTCCCTGGGAATATGAAATTGTCATGTAGTATAGCATGACCTGATCTATGACCTCATCCAGACCTGATCTATAAAAATCTGAATGGAGATCTCCATGCTTGAATCATGAATATTGATAAACAAGCAGAGAAAGCTTAATTTGAGAGGAGATTAATAGATGGAAAATATTGTACAAAGCATTTTACATGTATTAATTCATTTAATCCTTAAAATAATCTCCATGAGGTAGATATTATTACCACATACCATTTCACAGAAGAGAAAGAGGCACAGAACAGTTAGGATTCAAACTCTACATCCAAAGTCCACACTTTTTTTTTTTTTTAAAGATTTTATTTATTTGACAGAGAGAGATCACAAGTAGATGGAGAGGCAGGCAGAGAGAGAGAGAGAGAGGGAAGCAGGCTCCCTGCTGAGGAGAGAGCCCGATGGGGGGCTCGATCCCAGGACCCTGAGATCATGACCTGAGCCGAAGGCAGCGGCCTAACCCACTGAGCCACCCAGGTGCCCCCAAAGTCCACACTTTTATTTAAGGAATATGCTGATGTCGAATGAGAGAGAGAGTGAGAGAGTTGACTAGACCGAGGAGTACAGGAAAAGCTGAGGTGAGAGCCTCTGCCTGGTGACTGCCTCCTAAGGTCCAGTCCCTACTTATGGATTCCGTGAGACTCTCTTATAACAGTTCAAGAAATGTTCTGCTTCTGTTTTCTCTAGTTTGAATAGCTTGCTCTTATTGGCCGATTGGTGACTCAGACTCTTTCTGCTTCATGGTGAATGGAGTCTGAAGTGACCAAAAGCATGTCATACTTACTCACACAGCAAAGTGCCTCTCATAGTCCTCAAAGTACTTGCAGACCATTAAACAACCCCCCAACAGCAGGGGCTAGAGAAAGAGCTCAGGTCCTGACATCAGTTCAAACTTTGGATGAGGATCCATCCAGTATCAGAAGGAACAAGAGGCGCGGGTCATTGCTGAAAACAAGCTGATATAGCACCCTGCACTTGAGAGCTAAGGTTTACTGTAGACCAGATGGTGCCAAGCTGCAGTGGCTACGTCTCAATGTCACCTCAGATAATTTGCATGCTAGCTTTTTGGCTCTCAAAAATATTCTCTCAGTGCCAGCTTTCACGGTTGAAGTAAATGGATAGCTTGAATTGGGCAGAAGATATTTTAAATTAGGAAATCAGTCATCTCCATGGTGATCCAAGTCACCAAAATAGGTCAGAACCAGACTGTGTTTAAAAAAAAAAAAAAAATTGCTGGGAAGTCAGGGGAAAAGGAGAGAAGCAGCTGTGATGTCCCAAAAAGAAAGAAAGAAGTTGCCTATTTGTTTTTCATATGAAATGTGGCTCACTGAAAACCTTAAAGAATTGAAAACATTACTTCCAGTGACCTGACTACCTCACAGTGGTGACACATGTTGTTTGAAGAAATGCCAGGGGGGAAGAGGAGAAAATTACATTTGACCTATCAGATGTGGGTGGCCATTGAAATTAAGCCACTGACACAAAGGTCTATGAGTCCATACAGTTTGCTCTCATTTCCCCAAGATTTTACTTCATTTCTTTGGTTTTCTCTCAGCTTTGCTCAAGTCCTGGATGCACTAAAAAGAGCCAAACTCGAGGCCTGCTGGCAGCGAGCTGTGCTTCATTCCTCATGTATGAACTCAGTTTCGGAATGAATCCCTCCCAGCGGAAAGAAACAGTGGAAAATTGTACAGCTCAGTTCGTGTACAGATGAAGGAGGATGGACTGAGTGAATTTGGAATAACAAGATGGATTTTCCCTTGCTAGGCTGTTTAAAAAAAAAAAAAAAATCCATGTCCACAATAGATGTCAAGCACCATTTTCCCACTATGTGTCTAATCCTTTTAATGAACAAAACTAATTGGGAGAATTATGAAGATATCAAAATGTACAAATCCAGGGATTGTTAAGCTATGGGTGAATGTTACCTGCCCCAGTGTGAGCAAGCGTTTTTATTTTTATACCTGCCACACTTTGTGTTTCACTCTTACTCCCTGATGTTTCAAGTTCCCAGATCCCTCGGCTCATTATTTTCTCGTCTTCATTTTGCCTTTCACACATTGGATTATGTTGCAATTGGAATTAGAATCAGAAGAGAGAATACAGGATGGAGGGAAGAATTAAGGTGTGTTAGAAGATGTGTGGGGGAGAAAATGAGCCTATAGGCTGGAGAAGAAGGACCCAATGGACTGACTTCGTAGGCGTATGACCTGTGCAGTCACCTGGAGCCTGGTCCTTAGAAGGGACCCACTCTTGGTTTAATGCTCTGCCATTACCATCTTGAAACTTGTAATTTTGAACAAAAATTCTCACATTTTCTTTTTGCACTGGACCCCACAAATTAGGTAGCTTGTTTTGAGGGCCAGTCGGAAAGGAATTCCCAGTGAGATATCTGAGGAGCAATGAGGAGATAGCAAGTACAAAGGTGTTCTAGAAAATCATGGGGAACAGGATTGACATGTAAGTCCAAGTTGCCAATTCATCAGGACTGAACTCCCTCAATCAGAAAAATGAAGGCAAGATGGAAGCAAACCAGGACAGTGCACATGGCCTGATTGGTCCAGCCAGTCACCTGCTGCTTCTCTCTTCCTCTTTCCACCCAACATGCCAAAACCTTCAATTCCATGTAAAAAAATGAAATTCCTTTGGCTCAAGATTTTTCTGCTCTCAGAGAAAAAAAATGCAATATAATTAATCACAGGAGTCGCTGCATTTATTCAATCAGGAGTGAACTCTTTATTGTTTATCTCCTATGGCAAGTCATTCTTTTAGGGAGTCTGGATATACTAGTGAGCAAGGTGTATAGAAACTACACTCAGGGAGGTCATATTCAAGTGGAGAGACAGAAAATAAAATGTAAATAAATACATAAAAATGATAATGTGTGATAACGATAAGTGTCACATAAAAGATAAAATTGTAAGTAGGATTCAGGCAGGTGGTTTTAGGGTAGCCTGATATGGCTTCTCTGAGGAGATGGCATGTGAATTGGTAGCCAAGTGAATAGAAGGTAAGTCTGCAAAGATCTGGAAAAATAACACTCCAGGAAGAAGAAGGCTCTGAGAAGAGAATCAGCTTGGTGTATTGAGGGGGCAGAGAGAAGGTCTGTATGGCTGAAAGCTAGATGGTGGAGAGAAAGAAGAAACATGAGACCAGAAAGTCAGTAGAGGTCAGATCATCTTTTAGTCCAGAGGGGGAATTTAGATTTCATTCAAAAATTAGGTAGGGTGCCTGGGTGGCTCAGTGACTTGAGTGTCTGACTCCTGATTTCTGCCTGGGTCATG
Organism: Lutra lutra; assembly: GCF_902655055.1. Classification (NCBI taxonomy): domain Eukaryota; kingdom Metazoa; phylum Chordata; class Mammalia; order Carnivora; family Mustelidae; genus Lutra; species Lutra lutra. The sequence continues at coordinate 82,310,905 of NC_062282.1, read as the reverse complement.
ATCTTAGGATGATGGAATTGAGCCCTGTGTTGGGCTCTGTGCTCATCAGGGAGTCTGCTTCAGATTCTCTCTCTCCCTCTGTTCTTTTCCTGTTCTTGCTTCCTTTCTCTCTCTCAAAATAAATGGATCTTAAAAAAAATAAAGGAAACCATGAGAGAATTTTATAGTAGGGGAGTGACGTGATCTGATTTACATCCTTCTATTTAGAAGACAGGCTATAGGGAGTATACTAGCAAGAATAGAGGCAGGAAGATGACGGAGGCCTTGGAGTGACCAGGGGAAAGATCAGCAGCTGAAACAGAGTGGGGGTAGCTTGGAGATGCAAGCCGTGGTAGGCTTCAGGATTCTGGAGAAGACCTGACAGGGCTTCCTGATGAATTGGATATAGGATGTTAGGGAAAAAGAGGAAACGCAGGGTTAAATGAGGTCATAAGGTGGGGGCCTAATCCAATAGAAGAGAACTGCTGTCCTTCTAAGAAGAGGAAGAAACACCCAGAGCATGCACACAAAGGAAAAAAAGTCTATGTGCAAACACAGCCAGAAGGTGGCCATCTACATGCCAGAGAGAAGCTCAAGGGAAACTAAACCTGCCAACACTTTGACCTTGGACTTCCAGCCTCCAGAACCATGAGAAATAAATTTCTGTTTTTTAAGCTTCCCAGTCTGTGTTATTTTGTGGTGGTGGCCCTAGGAGACGAATACAGCTTATTGTACTCATTACTGTGATTATGTAATTTAATGAAATATTACATAAAATAAAGAAATAATGCAAAAAAATGTTTTTATGCAAAATTAGCTGAATGCTTTGGAAAAGACGTTTTAGCAAGTTGCTAAAAAAGTTGCTGTTCCATTGTTATGGGCAAGGCAACTATAAAAGTTGGGAGAATTTGTAAAAGTAGGACAGTGACCTCACATCATCTTTAAATATCTTTCAGTTCTCACTGTACTTTAAAAAACCAAAACTAGAATTCACAGAAAATACAGTGTATGCCAAAGGTGAGCCAGAAATGCAGTCTTTGTCCTGCAGAAGATTGGCAAATCAATAGATACATATATGTTAGTTAGAATTATGTTAATGATACCCAGATTTAATTAGCACTTTAAATTTATAGATCAAGTTTGGCTCTCAATTACGTCAGCTAAGACATTCACCTTCAACTATCCTTCACTTAAAACAGAAGAAAAGACATTGCCTCAAAGTACATGAGAAGGTGAAATGAGATGGGATCCAGTACATGAGGGAGGTGTTCTCTTTGATGGAAGCAGGAGCGCAACTTCCATTTTCATAGGCATATATGGAATGTATGTTGTAGGCAGGTTGGCAGAATTGAGAGTGGGAGAATGAGACTCTTTGACCATTTCTCCCTACAAAGTCTGAGGTGAAGTCATAAACAGAGACAGGAGAAAGAGTATGGGATTAGGAAAAAGAAGTATGAAAAGCTATCTTGAGTGGAAAAACTAATTTTACTAGAGAGATTTATAGAATCGTCTTACAGTATTGAATGCCCATCTGAGATTCGTGATTATCAATTTGCAGTGAGTCGAGTTAGTATGGTTATCTAATATCCTCTAGTATCTGTATAGGAAACAGTGTACCTTTAAAGTATAATTGAGTGTAATTATGGTTGGTGTTTTCCAGGCAAATATAATGGAAAGAGTGAGGTAAAAAAGTGTTAGGGATTTTTAAGGAGATTATTTTTGTGGTGCATCATGGGATTTGGGCTGGATAAAGAAAAGACTTAGGACATAAAGGTGTGATGTGATAGAGATAGAGATTGTAGTATGATAGAAAACTCGCACAGTTTCTGGTCATAAGAAATCTAGATAGTGACCATGTGAAAGGACATCTGAGGTGAGGTAGAGAAACAATCATTTGAGCTAGGGAACTAAGACACCAAAATGGTAGATGGGCCCTCATGTGGAGGCTAAAGCCTCCAGTCATGATGCTGGAAGTAGTGCTAGAGGAAAGGAAAAGTCAGGTGCCTGAGTCATGGAGGAATGAGGAAGAAGTATGAGAAGTTTTGAATAACAGGACTAGCAGGATCAAGTCTGAATGTTATAGTGTGAATGACTTTTTGATTTGGAGAGGAAATTTCTATTTGGCAATTGAGAGGGGAGCATGAGAGCCCTACTGCCCTGGGCAGTGTGAGAGTGCCCCTTAGGACTGAGGACCAAGCCAGAATGCAGAGGCAAGGGGAGGAAGAATTGAGGATAAATTTGTCCCCATGTGGACTAGCAGACTAGTGCTGTTTAATCACGCATATGTGTGCATGTGTATGTGCATACATGGGCACACAAAGGCACTCTCCACAGGTGGCAGATCACAACTGATGGATCTAAATAGTTCCTGGGGGAGTGTGGGTCCACTCTAAAATCCCATTCCCAGAATGTCTGCCTCAAAAGGATGATGTAAACCTCTGCGATGGTGGTTCTAAGAATAGATGGGAACGCCATGTTTTGCTGCTGAAAGCAGAGCACTGGAAGGTTTCTGAGTCTGAGCCCAGTTTGTGGTCTTCATCTCCAAAGCCTTTCTTTGCCCTCAGCGTCTTCCCACGGTGCCAATTGGCATCTGTGTTAGGCCACATTCATAAAATGAGAAGAAACGTGATGCTCTGAAAGCAAATGTGGTCACTGACTGGGAGCCCTCAACCAGAAAATTAGAGCCCTCGGTAAAAGATCTTAGGTAAGCTAAGGGACAGGGCCTCCATGTTACATTTAGTGTGGAATGCTACCCAGGGCAAAGGACAACAATTCGGAGAGAAATGTGTAATTATAGTATACTAAGAAAAATTTAAGTAGAAGCCTAGAGACTCTAGGCAAGTTAGTCAACAGTTCACTTTGGAGAAACCGCCTAAGGTTCAATGTATAACAATTTGGGTAATACAGTTTGGTGTTATTAACAAGCAAGGCTCTTTTAGCAATTCTTTTTGAACTGTTAGATATCATCTTGTCAGTGAAGGTGCCAGTGATTGGGAAAAGTGAAGTACCAGGCCAGTTTTCATAAGGAAAAATGACCCACAAGACTGTTATGTCTGCTGTATTCTAGAATGGGTGTTTGGGATGAGCTTCTCCAGTATATGAATTGCTAATCACCTCTGTCTTTAGTATTATGAGTTCTCAAGTTAGGTGACACGTAGACAAAACAACTGGTTAATTTCACATTTTACTCCACATCTGTGGCAATACACAGGGCCAGGAAAAGTTCATCTACTTGGATGGATTGGAAATACAGTGTCAACACATACAAGTTCCCAATGTTGCCTTCTCATCTATCAGAGGAGTGGTTGAGCTAGAAATTCTTTAAAATCCTACCCAGCCCCCAAATTCTAGGATTCTGATTCACTGCAATCCCATGGCCCAAATTTACACATTCTTGCAAATCAAAGGGAAGGGGAGAGATAGCTTAATGAGTGTAAATTTAAGGAGAGAATGAAGAAGGCATTTGTGTTGCCTTAATGGAGTATGAATGGGGTCTTTGCAGAAGACAGATCCAATCCCATAGGGTTATTGTCATCAAATGAGATATTGTATATAGAGACTGAGGCTTAGAAAGAATATGTGACTTTTGTTGATAATGAGCTGAAATCGACTGCAGATTCACATTGTTCTTGGGGCCAAGGCAGAATCCACTCTAGCGAGTTAAAAAAGTAATTCATTTAGCACTTCTAGCTAACATATAGGCATGGACATGACACAGATGGGGGAAAGTCTTGACTTAATCTCTGACGGCTGCAGTAGACTCCCCACTGTTCAGTGCATGGGCCCTACCCGTGTGTGTGTTTGGGGGGAAGCAGGCTCCCTGCTGAGCAGAGAGCCTTCGGGCTCCATCCCAGGACTATTAGATCATGAGCTGAGCTGAACGCAGAAGCTTTAAGCCACTGAGCCACCCAGGTGCCCCAGGACAAACCATTTTTTTAAGTGTGGAAAGTTTACAAAGGTTAAGAACTAGAGGTAAAACCCTCCAGCTAATGAAGGCAGAGTCACTTAAAATAAGCTTCTCGGTCAAAAGTCCTTGATTTATCATCATTAGTTCTGTCACTTACAAAGAACTTCTGGGTCAAAGGTCCTTGATTTATTGTCACTGATGCTCTCTTTACTTAGATTGATATTTGCTATTGATTATTTACAAAGATTACTTGCACAGATATTATATACAAGGAGTATTTACAAAGATTATTTACTTAGGGTGCTATTTGCTATTGATTATAAAATGATTACTTATAATTGACAATTATTTAAACACTCTCTAAAACTATACGTTATTATTATATGAAATTTTTAAATTGCAGAAAAATTTAGAAGTGAAACAAAAATTCACCTGAATTCTCACCACTCCGAGATAACCACTGTTAGTACACATTTTTAATCATAAAAATTGGGATCTAACTATATGCAGTGTTTCAGTTCTTGTTCTTACTCTTAAAATTATACCAGGGACTTTTTTCCATTTCATTGAAACTCTTCCAAAAACAATTTAAATGACCATATAATAATTTCATCACACATATCAAACATAGGTTACTGAAGTGTATGTTAGTTGTTGGGCACTTGTCATTGGAGTTATGCTATTATAAATAATTGTGATAAATATCATTTTTATGTAAATTATACATCATATACAATAAATTGATATGATATATTTTATATAACATGTGTTTATATATACATATATACCTGTATATATAAAATCATTGATTACTGCCTTAAGTTGGAATCTTAGAAATGCAATTCCTAGGGCAGGTCACACTCTACAAACTGATTTGATATGTGTGAGTGCAATTGTTTCCCTGAAACTTCAGCCATACTAGGTCACCTTGATTTTTAGTCCTTGGAGAGGACTTGCTTTTGTTTGCTTGTTTTTGTTTATTTTTGTCTGAGTATTTTTGTTTAAGTTTTTTCTTTACCTAGGTAATTACCAATATTTGCTGAGATTTAGCTAGACATAGACTCCATATCATTATTAAAGGGTTATAGTTAGAAGCATTGGCTCTGGAACCAGACCTCCTGGCATCTGGCCCTGGCTTTGCTCTTTGCTTCTTTGACCATGGGCAAAGTTAGTTAACCTGTGAGTCAGTTGCCTTCTCTGTAAAGTGGAGACCATAATTCTGCATAGTCGTGAGTATATGAACTTAGATATGAATAAAATGTTTAGACAAATACCTGACAGTAGATGCTCAAGAAACCTTTCTGATTACTATTATTATTCACTATTTTCTATGATGCCATTCCATTTTTTCTCATCTCTGGAAGTTTTCCTTTACCCCCAATTATTTTTTCCTTTGATTCATATGCTGGAGTTATTCTAGCTGGCTCCTTGAGAATCCCTGTAATTCTCAGGCATCTCTGTACTTTCTTTACCCCGTACACCACCTTCTTTTTTTCATCCTTTAATCTTTTTATATATTTCCCCTGCATCTTCAGAGAGCATTTCTAAGTGCATCCTTCACATTACTGATTCAACTTTCCATCCTGACAAGCCTGATTTCACTGCCTCTAGTGAAGATTTTGATGATCTTACTATAGTTTTGGTGTCCTGGTAGTTCTTAATTATATTATACAGCTGTCTTTTCATCTCCACTCATTCTCCTGGTAACTTTCTGCTGCTACTTGTTTAGATCATGTCTTCTAATATCCTATTAATGAAGTTACATGATATTCAAAAATTTTCTTTGGGGTTCCTTAGAAATAGTTTTTAGACATCTGTTCTTCTCAAACATCAGGATGGTTTTTACTTTCCATTGTTTTGAAGTATTTTTTAAAAGATATTTATTTATTTTTTTGAGAGAGAGAGAGAAAGCAGGGGTGGGACTGAGGGAGGGGGGAGGAGAGAGAATCTAAAGCAGGCTCCCCACTGAGCTACCCAGACACCTCTGCAGTATTTTTGCATAGAACCCTGGGTCTGTTTTAGGTCCTCTTTATTCATTCTCAATCAAGAGGAGATCTTTTGGAACATGGCATTTGTTTGTAGGAAGATTGGATGGATTTCCCTTGTCCTTACCATTATCCCCTTGGTTACTGATCAAACTCTATTCTAAATTCTTCTAACTTGCAACTCAGTTCCAAGTGTCAAATAGCCAAACATTTAGCGTGGCTCTGTTATCTGGGGATAACATTTTCTCCCACATACATTGTCTGGTCCTTGATAGTCTAACCCAATGCACTACTTAAAACCACAATTGTTAGCATACATTATTCTTAGGGTTTTTCTATCTTTATAGGAATGATATCTCAGGATGCAACGTAACAAAACCAGTCCCCACCATTCCATTCTTGCCAGTTGTTTTATGGAAGTTTTTTGCAAATGGATATAGAAACATGGGAGAAAGGAGGATCTTCAAATGTAGCTATGCATCAAAGGGTGACCAGCTTTCCATCTGGTAGAGATTCCATGTCTTTGAACTAGGTGGAGGACAGTGGTAGGATAGTTTTTTGTAGCATCTTTCTATAATTGAAAAATCTGCTTTAAGAGGTAAAGTATGGATACAGTTTTTCCTAACTGAGTTTCCTAAGCTACCTCCCTTGATCTTAGGTACTGTGGAAAATCATCCTTGAGTCTAGCCATGGACTTCCTTTCAGTATTAGTCTTTAATGTGGCTAGTTTTCATTTTTTTTTTCCTGTCTTCTTAGGTATCATAGTACGGAATCAGGATAAGTTGCATCAAGAGTTACTGGCTATATATACTTTTTATAAGTGGAGTTCTTGCCTTTTTATCTTTAAAATGTTCAGTGTAGGGACACCTGGGTGGCTCAGTGGGTTAAAGCCTCTGCTTTCGGCTCAGGTCATGATCCCAGGGTCCTGGGATCGAGCCCTGCATCGGGCTCTCTGCTCAGCAGGGAGCCTGCTTCCCCCTCTCTCTCTGCCTGCCTGTCTGCCTATTTGTGATCTCTGTCTAAAATAAATAAATAAATAAATAAATAAATAAATTAAAATAAATAATTTTAATAACATTAAAATAAATATTTTATAAAATATTTATTTTATTATTTATATAATAAAATTATTTTATTATATAAATAATTATAAATAATAAAATAAAATTATAAATAATTTTAATAATTATTATAAATAATTATAAACAATAAAATAAAATTATAAAAAATAAAATTATTTATTATTTATTATTTATTTATAAAATAAATAAAATAAAATATATTTTAATAAAATAATATTAAAATTAAAAAATAATAAATAAATAAATAAATAAAATCTTAAAAAAATGTTCAGTGTAGGGAGAGGGTGGTGGGGTTATGGACACTGGGGAGGGTATGTGCTATGGTGAGTGCTGTGAAGTGTGTAAACCTGGTGATTCACAGACCTGTATCCCTGGAGCTAATAATACATTATATATTTATAAAAAATTAAATATTAAAAAAATAAAATCCATATTGGAACTAACTAACTAACTAAATAAATAAATAAATAAATTAAATGTTCAGTTCAATACTTTTCCTAAATAACAAGCACCTTGTGCAGCAGTATCCCCTCACTCTTGGTTTTACCTCTTTGCTACTATGGTCGCATTTAGCTCTATTTCCTATTTGTCTCTTTGTGTGTCATCTCTTTGCCCTCAGGGTGTGAGTTCCTTGAGGGCAACAACTTTGCCTGGGTCATCAGTATTTCTGCCCACCTGCATTGCAGAGAATGGTGCTCTGGAAATCTCTGGTGAGCAATGCGGGGGAACCCAGGGAGGCTCTTCATGGAAGCAGCTGAAGAAAAGATTGGGTGTGAACTCCACTAGGGTCATGCTAAAGGCATGTAAAAGCCATTCAGTCTAACATAATAGCAAAAATATGTATTATGCTCCTATTACATTCAAAGTATTTGGGGTTCCAGAATGACTGCACGTTGCCTGCTACCCTCTTCAATCTGGATAGAATACAGCCCATGCATGAGTAGCTCTAATGGAGGGCAGACCATTTGAATCTCAAATAAAGCATAGAACTCAAATGAACTGGGTTATTCCCCTTGCTCACCCAACAAACACACATTCAGGACCAGTTCCAAGGCAATGTAGTAAGCACAAGAAATTCTCCTAATTCTGAAAAGCAGACCATGTCAGCAAGGCCAAAAGACTGTACTTGGTTTGCCTAAATAATGGAGAGGAGCACCCACATTCTTTTTGTAGCTACCCATTGTTGGGAAACCTTTGTCCTGGTTCCTTAACCCACAATTAGGCACACAACTACAGTTCTGTAGTCAGGTGTTGGCCTTAGTGTATCTGTTGTCTAGGCTGTTCTTTATCTGCTTTGTACTCAGTTAAGAAAATGCCTTTTCTTTACTGGACGACAGTGTTGTTCACTACAGGAGCAACTAAGTTGCCACCCAGAGCATCTATATTTGTATGTTACTGGAAATAGTATGTGCTTTAATAAGCAGTTCTTAGTTTTAACTGACCTTCGTTGCTGGAAACAGCTTTGCCTATTATACCAATGCCATAATTTGCTGTATTTAACACTTAGCTGGCTGACTGTATTTATTTCTTTCTAATTAAAAGATAAAGGATTTTTCAAGGGGCCTAAATCTAGTTAATGATGTAATAAGAAGGAGTGAGGTAACAATATTAAGGAACGAGGCATATGAATAATATAGTAGTTTTTAAACATCCTGCATGTTTATAAAGGAAGCAGGAAGTGGTGTGTTACCCATTTTAAAGATCAGTAAACCAAGATACAAAGCAGGAAAAGGTATAGGTTGTGAGTGAGTCAGTAAGTTAGAGAAATGAGAAATGAGACATTTCTAGGACACAGACAACTGTGTTGTCTGTTACAGGTACCACACATTCCTGAAAGGCAAGAATACACAGTATTCTAATAGTTATAGTAGACACCAACTTGATTCACCTCTTAGGCTAGCCAACCACTGTACTTTCCATACATTATACCCTTTAATTCATGCAATAGTGCTGTGATTAGGCATTATTTCCATTGGAGTAGTGACCAAATGAAGCCTTAAAGATAATTGCCCAAGCTAACATACCTAGTTTGTGGTGGGATTGAGATTTGAATCCAGTTTTGTCTGACTTGAGAGCCCATGTGCAGTGTAACCACCATGTGGTGCCATCTTGAGACTATCAACTCTCCATCCTTCATTTTACTTCTGTCAAATCTGTGTCCTGGAAAAGTTGCGGCATAGCACATTGGAGATCTCACAAAGTATTGGTGAGAGAGGTGGAAATAAAACTGCAAATATGGTGCCTTCCAGACTGCCCTGTTGGTGGAGAGTAAGCATGATCATTCTCTGTGGTAGGTGGGTGCTCCAATCAGCACTGTTTCACTGACAGGAGTATGGGGTATCTAGCATTTTTACAGAAGGATTGTGGGATGTCTCTATCTTGGAAAGTTACTTTCAAACTTTGTCAGCTGTTTGAAATGGAAAGATATTGGTAGTTTACAAAGTGTGACCTGCTAATTTTTTGATGCTGAGTCTGATATAAGAAATTTCTGAATACCAGTGGGATTACATCCATCAGTCTTCAGATGAATATACACATCCCTGAGAACTCTCTGTAGTGAAGGGGTTTTGGATTTGGGGACAGAAGACTGGGGTTGGAATCCATTTTCCTTTTTTGTCTGGTGAGCTTGGTTATATGATTAAACCTCACTAGTTTTGTTTTCTCACTGTAGCATAGATATAGAATTTACAGATCACTGCCTTATGAAATAGTTGAACAAAGGCAGATGAAGAGCAATTTGCAAATGGGAAAGGATATACAAATGTTAGTTTCTGTTCTTAGTAAGTAACATTTTTCCTAATTAAAAAAAATCATTCTTGGGGCGCCTGGGTGGCTCAGTGGGTTAGGCCTCTATCTTTGGCTCAGGTCATGATCCCAGGGTCCTGGGATCGAGCCCCGCATCGGGCTCTCTGCTCAGCGGGGAGCCTACTTCCCTTCCTCTCTCTCTGCCTGCCTCTCTGCCTACTTGTGATCTCTCTCTGTCAAATAAATAGATGAGAATCTTGAAAAAAAAAAAACAACCATTCTTGTTTTAACTGTGTTTTTTCTACTTGTAGTATTTATTCTTTCATTCATATGTACATATACAGTTTATTAAGCCATCTACCATCCCTCACAGTGTTTATGTAGGAATATATCAAAATTAGGAGGCACACTCTTAACTACCTGTTTGACATCTATTGGAGATCTCAACTAAACATATCTAAAACTGAACCCCTGATCCCTGCCCTAAACCTGCCCCCACCTCCCAACTTCACTTTTCCCCTCCTCACTTGATAGCAACCCCATCCTTCCAAGTGTCCAGAATAAAACTTTTAGAATCAAATTTGACTTCATCTCTCATATCCCACATCTCCAGCCTTTCAGAGAATCTTCTTAGATGTCTTCAAAATATGTTGAGAGTCAGAATGCATCTTTCCACATCCACTGCTGCTATCCTGGTCTAAGCCCCTGGAGTGGGTTGAGTTGTGTCTCCCAGAAGGATACACTTAAATCCTAACCCTTGTACCTATAAATGTGACCTTATTGGGATAAGGTCTTTGCAGACATCACTAAATTAGGATGAAGGCACGCTGGATAGATTGGGCCCTAAATCTCATGACTGGTGTCATTGTAAGAGAAAGGCGGGGGAGATATGGAGACAGTAACAAAGACACAGGGAGGAGACAGCTGTGTAATGGTGGGGGCAGTGATTGGAGTGATGTGTGGAGCCACCAGAAGCTGGAAGAGGCAAGGAAGAATTCTTCCTTGCAGCCTTGAGAGGGAGCATGTCCCCGATAATACCTTCACTTCAGGCTTAGAGTCTACAGAACTGTGAGAGGATAAATTTTTGCTGTTTTAAGCCACAAAGCTTGTAGTAAATTGTAATGGCAACCCCAGGAAGTTAATACAGCCCCTCTCATCCTTCCATGAATGCAGTAGTGTACTTCACTAGACTCTGTGTCCACCTGTATTCTTACATATTCTCAACACACCAGCTAGATGATCCTTTCCAAAGCCTAAATAAGATTATGTACCTGTTCAAAACCCTCCAATGGCTTCTTAGAGCAAAACCCACAGTTCTTGCAGTGGTCTTAGAGATTCAAAGCATCTGCTATTTCCTTCTGGTCCCCCTCCTTCACTCTGTTCCAGCCACCTGGCTTCCAGCCTCCTGGTTTCAAACACCCAGCTGCTCTGCCTCAGGTCATTTGCACTTGCTTTTCCTTTGGTCTGGAGGTGGTACTCTAATATTTAACCACATACCTCAGGCATGGAGCAGTTAGGAAGAATGCTAGAGCCTTTCTGCTATATGAAGAGTCCATCCCTTAATTGTCTACTGCCTGGGGTGATGGTTATACCAAACAATACAGACATTTCATTATTTTAGCATCATGTTTGGTCTTAGAAATCCTCTTGATTGAACATCAGCTTTGGCTCTACCATATTTTCTCCTTTTCTGGAAGCCCAAAGAGTTTAACTTCTTCAGATATTTGTTCTAATGCTACCTTTTCAGTGGGTCCCACTCCAAGTACCTCATTTTAAATTGTACTCCTATACTCCTCCACTTTCTATTTCTCCATGGAACTTATTAACAATCCACACACACATGCGCACACACACACACACACACACACACACACACACACACACACACCACTCCTTATTTATCTTATTTATTGTTGATTTTGTGCAGTAGAATGTAAGCTGCATGGAGACAGGGTTTCTTTTGTTTTGTTTGCTCTGCTTTGCTTTGATTTTGTTCTTTTTTACCCCTGCTATGTTCCCAACATCTAGAACAGTGTGGCTGGCACATTGCAGACTGTTGGTGAGCATTTTCAAACACCTAAATAAATGCTTTCAAATAGCTTATAGTGTGGCTGTATGTGCATCTGTGAAAACATTCAGGGTCTGGAGCAGCCTGTATGTATAAGAGCTACTGTTTTCAGTACTCTCATCTGTAATGTTGGAGCCCAAGCCATGAGAAGATGTCCCCTAGCCCTCCTCTCCCATCTCCCCCAACTCCAGAGAGCTAGTTGAGTGTGGTGGACCCAGGATGCGCCCTCTCTAGCAGCTCTCTTCATTTTTATAATTGTGATGAAAATGGCTTTTGGGACACAATCCCAGCATCCTCCTTCATGGCAAAATAGTTTTATTTCTATTTTGTCAGGTAAAGTATCATTAACAATTTGCCTTGTTTTGACAGCATGGGGCTATAATTAGTTTCTGCAGGAAAATGCACCAATTAGCTTGAATGAATCTAAATGGAGACTGGAGGAAGCTGACTGAGAACATGTAAAAAGAGTTTCATTGACATTAAAAAGAAATCCACCTGCTTGTGGATTAAGAAAGCTATGTGATAGTTTAGTTACATCTTTTTTTTAAGGAACAGTGTCCCCTCCTTGTGTTAGCTCCCCAGCGTGTTTTCATTACGGCCCATCCCACCTGTGATCCCTCCCTTCTATGAAATCCCTTCATATTTATATTACCACTCCTAGCACTCATAAATAAGTGTTAGTCTTTTGTTATCTTTGGTATGTTATCTAGATATGTTAAACAGAATTTGGAATTCTGTGCAGTTGATGAAAGATAGATGGAGAGATAGGGAGATAAGGAGATATATAGAGAGTCAGGGAGATAAAGATCTCTAGGATAAGTTTAAATGAAAAGATTGTTTTGAGGAGCAACGTATATGGTACCTTTTATGCTATACAAGTGGGAAAATATAGATATATATTTCTATTTGCTTATACTTGGATAAAGTAGCACTTGGATAAAGTAGCACTGGAATAGTAACAAGAAACTATTAATGACATGGTTATTTGTATGGGTAAGAGAGAGCAGAGAGAATAGGGATGGTATAGGAATGGGGTTCTCTGTGTATAATTTTTTTAAGGTTTTATTTATCTGACAGAGAGAGACAGCAGAAGCAGGGGGAGTGGGAGAAGGAGAGCAGGTTCCCTATTGAGCAGGGAGTTAGACGCAGGGCTTTGTCCCAGGACCCTGGGATCATGATCTGAGTCGAAGACAGATGCTCAACCAACTGAACCAACCAGGCACCCCTGTGTATACTTTTTTATATCATTTTGATGTCTGGAGAAGAGACGTCACCTACTCAGTGTTCTGGCTGCTGTTTTACGAATGACCATTATGCTATACATATGCACAATGTAACACAATGCTGGTGAGACCAAGTATTCACTAAGTGAGGTTGATTGCATGTGGAACAGTAGGGCAGTTGTGTTAGTATGTCAAACCCAGCCTGGCTGCTGTACGTTCACGTGAGCATGCTTTGACAAAAGAAAAAATTGTGTTTGTTGAGATGATCTTTTCTCAGCTTCCTGTCATGCTGAACCTTCCTTTCACTTCAGTTCTGTAGAATTACAGAAAAGCTAAAATGTTATGTTACAGTCTTCCTCCTATAATAATAGTTAGCAGGAATACAGTGTTTCGCAGTTTAATGGCCTTTTGTAAAAATGTTCTTTTGGACAGTTACATGTGAAGGCCATACTTTTGTTCCCATAGTCTAAGCAGTGGGGTGTCTTAGGTGATCTGGGCCAGCCTTAGAGGAAATGTGCAACAAAGCAGAACTGGTTAAATGATGGATTCTGAATCAGAAAGACCCTGATTAGAATCCCAGATTCACCACATGTTTACTGTGTGAGCTCGAATAGGTTACATGTTTCTGAATGTTTGTATACTCATCTATAAATTAGGCATAATGATTCCTACCTACTAGGATTGTTGTGAGAGGTAAGAGAAGTTGAATATATAGCATTATCTTTCATTTGTGTGAGTACCCAATAAATTTCAGAATGACTTGTTATTATTCTTCTTATGTATTTATTTCCATTGCATCTGGAAGGTTTATCTCCTGTTGCCACCCCAAATATCTCCTGCCCCTTGGCACAATGGTTGTTAAGACATTAAAGATACATTACTTTGGGTTAAGTATATGCTCTTCCTATGTGTTCTCATTAACAATGCAAATTTACTTAATTTAGCTTAACTTTGATGACTTTTCCAGGATGAGTAACTAAGAGCAGGTACAAGTGGGATAGAAACTGGAACAGTCAGGAAGAATAATTTCAGAGCATGAACTTCTCCCCAGAAATAACAGATAAGGAAACAGAGCAGTAGGAGTGAAGGGAATCTTCACAGTCAGGAAATCAGACATATGGGAAGCACTGGGAAGCAGCAATGAAAGTTAAGAAGAGGGCAGAAATGGGCTGGAGGGCCTGAGAGAGTCCTACTCTCCACACCTATACAGCTACTTCATAGGCATTATAATGTGAACTTGTCAACTCAGACCCTTGGCATGTACATCTCTGTTGGAGTATATTGTGAGCTTGGGGGCTTGTCCATGGATGCTAGTGGGTATTACAGTGAGACTGTGTAAATTACATTCAGGCTTGGAGCATGAATACTATGTAGCAGATTAGTTCATTTGCTTTGATAGGCTAGATTAGAGCAAAATGAGCTTAAAAGCAGAAATAGGTATTGAAAACTGATATCCTAATTCAGGAGTGAAGTAAGGAGGCCAGGTAGAGGATGTATTTGCCTTTTTGTTGAGGGTTATGCACATCTGGGACCATGTTTCTGCATGACCACCAATTCTGCATCCCAGTACTGATTCATTTTTGTCACCATCTTAACAATTTCCACATAATAGCCTGATCTAGAAATCATTTCATTTTGGTATTTAGGATGGATGACTATATCCCCTGTTTCCCACAATTAGTTCAGTTATTAGACAAGCAGATGTCTCCCTTCCTGAGCCAGCAGGTGTCAGTATTGATCAATTGGAAACAAATATGGTAGCCTCTCCGTGGTAGGTGTAGACCCTCCTGTGATTAGGATAAAAGTGAGTTTGGCACTGAAGGTTAAAGAGCGACTGCTTCTGATCTACTGGCTTCCTGATTAACAGCTGAGTTCTCAAAAGAATACATGTTTCGTCAACACTGACTATCTGTGAGTCAGAGCAAGGAGGTCTTCATGGAGAATGGTCCGGATGGTTCCACTTTCTAGTTCCAGTGTTCAGAGAGTTATGTTATACCCTTATTTCTATATTCTTTCTTTCTCTTTATAGCTAAGTGCAGCCAATTCCTCATAAACCACTAAATGCATCTTGTGTGGTAGATTTGAGCTCCAGAATGGCTTCCCTTCTTCAGTTCATTTCTTAGATATTAAACTTGATTTGAGAGAAGTCAATGCCAGAAATAATCAACTGAGTAAATCATGTAGTGCACTTCAAAATCAAAATGTAAACTTGGGGAGAGATGTTTTTGACTACGTATCACCCAAGGCACTGTTGTCTTCTTCAACATGAAACTCAACATAACACAGTTTGGTAAATGTGTCCATGTGTATCCTTTTTCTCCATGTGTATCCTTATTATTGCAAACTTCTGGGCTTCGTCTTGAAGCCTACTCCAACCTCCTTCTCCTCTAGAGAATTAGTTATCTCATATAAGATTCCTTCATCCTTAATATTTAATTTTCTCTCAATATTTCTCTTGTTTTAGTTTGTTATATGTGTATTTTTATACTGTTGGACTGCGACTTCTAGATTTTTTAAGAAAAACATAGATGTCAGATATTATCCACTCAGACCTTCTTCATTTCACATGTGCATTATGACAATAGCTAGCATTAGTTGATTAACTTTTGTAATTGAAACACTTAATGTCTTGCATAGAAGAGGTACTCAATAAATATTTGAATCATGAGCATTTCAGTTACATTAAAAAAAAAATCCCCTTCTCTACCTGCTTAGTGGTATGCTCATAGTCTGCTAGGGGACATAAAACGCCTTGTAGTAAGTCCTGTAGGTATGGTACACGTAAAGTTCATTGGAAATTCAGAAAGAAAATGGCTCTAAGTGGCTGGTCATAGATGGTTTATGGAAAAAGTGGTTTATAATCTAGAAACATATATGTGAGAAAGAGGGGAGAGAAGAGGGAGATAAAGATATTTGGGATGAAGCAGACAGCAGATAATGATATTTGTCATAGAGAAAAGGAAACCCAAATGTATTATGTGTGTTGTTCAGTTAAAAGGAAACTTGACTAAGTTAAAACAAGTTTGAAATATGACAAGAAAAATAATTTAGGTCCTGAACACATTACATTTTATGAGGACAGTAGATAATTATTGAGTTTGGATCAGGAAAATCGTATCTAGAGAACTAGGTATATGATATTCCATGTTTTAAGAAAGTACAATGTTATAATTTAATATTTTGAATTGCACTATGTTGTCACTTTTGAAATTCTTCTGGTGCTTCTAGTAACTTAACCCCCTTGAATAATCCTTGATAATCACCTAGGAAAGTGAAAAATTTATAAATCTATGCATTCCCAAAATTTGGGCAACAAGAATTTCAGACAGAAGAAAGAACAAGTGCAAAAACCTTACAGATGCTTGAGAAACAGATTTTTAAAGAAAGAAGAAACTATTGATAGGAATTGGAGACTTAGGAGACTTATACTTGGCAATGGGAAAGAAGCAAGAAGTACAGTAGTGCCTTCCTAACAGGGACTAGCTGTTTGGCCAGAGGACCAGCGCCTGCAGTTTTGGAAGGGAGTATTTGGTTATCTGGGCTCTGGTCACCTCTCAGTCTCTTGGCTGAGCCAGAATAATGAGAGGAAAAATCCACGAGAGAGGGCGTTCAGGGCCTCTTGGGAGCTGCTTCTGTTGGTGACAAGCTGTACATTTACCATTTCACCACAACAATGCCCAGCGGGGAAAATTAAAAACTCTAGTGGAAGCTAAAGCATTGTGAGGAAGAGGGAAGAGCTGCTGAATGCCCTGAAAAGAACAAATACCCACTTCAAGGGGAGAAAGGTTGATGCTTTCAGCAACAAGAAAATACCTAGTGGAAAGTGGGTAGTAGAGAGGAGTGGAGTTGAATGTTTTTTGGTTTTCTTTCTTTCTTTCTTTCTTTCTTTCTTTCTTTCTTTCTTTCTTTTTCTTTTTTTTGAAAGATGCTATTACTCAAGAGCCACATAAGAACATTCTTGACTCCCCTGCTTGTCAGTACTCAATCAGTATCAGTGTGTTCACATTTCCAGTGAAGAGACATAAAATATGTGTTCTGAACTCATAGACATTTGAAGAGTGAAGATAGAAATTTTGAAGAACAGAGAGGCGTTGAATAACTGGAGTTCAGAGGCAATTCACAAACAGTGACAATAGTGTAAGAATATTATAAAATCATAAACCTTGGGTAGATTGTGGGGAATGCCTGTCCAGAAAAGAGCCAGATGATGTGCCACAAAAACCTGAGAACTTGACCATGTCTGCTGTTTTCTGTTGCACTGCTCACATGTGGAAAGGGCAGGATTTATAGGTGTGGCAAAAACTTAATATCTGTTCCCGAGGAGGACATGAAGGAGTAGAGAAGAGAGGTACATCAGCTGGTTGTTATAATGCATTGTGATCATTGCAGTAGTGTGTGCACAGTGTATAATGTAGCATGAAAGAAGGAAGAAGTAACTCTTATAGGGGGAGAATGGTCATAGGTCAGGGTGAATGATTATTTACCAGGGTGAATGGCTGATGGGGGAAGACCATTTTAAGAGAGGGGAAAAAACCCAGGTATATGGTGTTAGGGGTATATTCCATAAACATAACACAGCGAATTCAGAAGACTATTAAGATAGCAGGCTGGGACCCTGGCATAGAGAACTGGGTGTCAAGTTTGGAATTGAGGGAAAAGACATCGATTGCTACATGTCAAAGTAATCCCTCTGGTGGAAGTAGGAAGAAGGGACTATTGAATTCCACATATTCCTTATTAACAGATATCTTCTCAGTTGGCCATGATTGTGTCACACACCCACTGCCAAACCAGTCACTTGCAAGGGGAATGAAAAGTCTGTTATTGGCTTAAAATAACCAAAATTCACAGGGTCTCCTCTGAAGCACATGGTCACTTACCACTTGAAGTAAGATAGAATTTTTTTAGCAAGAAAGGAGGCCAGAAACAGTTGTTGGATAGGGAATGTCATCCGCTCCAGAAATCAGATAGACCTTAGTGACCAAGTGCCTGTTATGGGTGAGGAGTGAGAGACTACTCCTAGTCTGTGGTTTAGACCTCTCAAGTCTAATAATAAGCTGTAGAGACATTTTCAGTAGGCTTACATTCAGAAAAGGGACTGTATTAGGGTGCATTCATCTAGTCTTAAGGGGTAAAGGAAGGCCTTGAAATGTGAGTTTATCTTAACTGCTCTATGGAGTCAGGTCTGCTTTGAATGAAAGCTGGATATTCACTAAATTGTTGCCCCCAATTGAGCACATTTGGAAACAATATGTGCATATCCAATGGTTTGATCTCATTTGTCAATAAGGTAAACATAACTATGAATGCCAGCATTAATACAAAATAAAGTATTCTGCTTGGAAAGAAATTCTTTCTAAGGCAGAACAAATTTGAATTTTCTTCTATAGAAGGTCCCTCAATAAATGTTCCACATGTTATTTCCTCTTTATAGACTCACTAAAAAGTCTTAAGCTTGAGAGTTTATTTACCATGACCATGGATCCAGAGTTCTATTTCCAAAACAGTCAATCTTTGCATTCTCATCAGAGCCACTGGAAAAATGAGCTGCAATAAGGGTGTATTAGGTCTCCCCCTACAGTGGGAGGCCTGTCTATTTCTAGAAATACGTTGCTATGTTACAAATGCACTATCCTCATACTATAGGCAGGAAGACAGTGGTTTGAAATTAGCCTATACAAAGCCAATAATGGGAAATAATAAATCTGAGCGTTCTAAAAGCATCAGTCCCCGTTCACAGTTTCCTTCTCTCCTTTTTCAAATAAATATAATTTTTCTCCCTTTATACTTTTTTCCTTTCCTTTTTTTTTTTTCCCAGAGGAAACAAACTCAATGTTCCTAAATAATTTGACACAAGAGAACCTAGATGATTGATTAAATTTCAGTTCATAAGCCATCTTCTCCTCTGAATTTTCTACCACATGTCACATAAAAATAAATAAAAATAAAGATTATCTCCAGCAACATGTTAATTTCATTGCATGGTGCAAGTAGTACAAGGGACATTCTGAATATTGATTCGTGTTGGAGACAAATTCCACTTAGAGTAAACAGCATAGAGACATTTGACACTAACTTACAGCTAGGGTGTTAAACCTTTGAGCCCTGTAGGTTAAGATTTCTCAGTGACAGCCTTGAGCACAAGGGATGTGTTTCTGAAGTAGAAGAAAAAGAGATTGGACTCTGCTATATGTCTGACATAGAAAAAAGTTATAATTTTATAACTTTTCAAACTACATCGCATTATAATCTGCTTTGTCGAGTGTCAGGTAATCTTCCCAAATATATTCAATGTCGCATTTCTATTTATAGGCATAAAGGTACTTTCATCCTTCAGCAGACATTTTCTAGCTACCTGCTGTGCAATTTTTTTTTTTAAAGATTTTATTTATTTATTTGACAGAGAGAAATCACAAGTAGGCAGAGAGGCAGGCAGAGAGAGAGGAGGAAGCAGGCTCCCCGCTGAGCAGAAAGCCCAATGTGGGGCTCGAACCCAGGACCTGGGATCATGACCTGAGCCGAAGGCAGCGGCTCAACCCACTGAGCCACCCAGGTGCCCCCCTGCTGTGCAATTTTTATCCCAACAGCATATAACCCCATATCTATGGCAACAGCCTCTGTTTGGTCTTCCTGGTCACCCTCTGTCAGTCATCCTGGATCCATTCTGTATGTCCTTATTATAGGACAGTATTGGTCATATCACTCAAATGCTTTATCCCTTAGTGATGCCTGTCACCTGCCAGATAAAACTGATGCTCCTCAGCCTTACATTTATGGTCCTCTGATATAGAGCCCCAGTCTAACTCTCTGCTCTATATCCTGTGTTATTTTTCTTTTTTATCATTTGCATCAGTGCTATCACTTGAAGAAGGGATTAATTAACTGACCCAAATGTCTGCTTCTTTGAGGATAACTTATAAGTAGGAGACCCGGTTTCTTCTTTAGTTACATGTATAGTCTTCCAGGCTCAGTGTATGTTCTTCCTTCTGCAAGGAGGAAATTCCCATCTCACTCTGCCTCAAATCTAGGTTTAAAGACTTAGGGAATCTCAGCTCTTAGATATAGCATTTCCTATGTCTTATTTCCCTAACATTAGCTTATAGAAGCTCCTTATTCATGAGTTTCTTACTCATGTCCATCTTTATGTAACATATATGGACTTTGAGCAGAGAAGAACACTGAGAACTCGCTTTGTCTTGAAGGTAAAAACGGTTCCATGTCACTCTTCTGTAACTGTCACTTCTTTGGTAACTGACAGAAACTGTAGAATTCCAAGAGATATGCATGTATATACCAAACTCACTGACCTCACTGACCACTTTTAGAGGAAAAATACGATGCAGAGGCTCATGTAGACCTGGGTTAAACCTGGGTCTACCACTACTGCTGATAAGATCTTAGACAAGGTTTTTTGTCTGTTTGTTTTGTTTTAAGATTTATTTATTTGAGAGAGCGTGTGTGCGCTCACGAGCTGGGGGAGGTGCAGAAGAAGAGAGAGAGAGAGAGAGAGAACGAGTGACACAGGACTCAATCCCATAACCCCGAGATCATGACCTGAGCTGAAATCCAGAGTCGGACACTCAACTGACAGAGCCACACAGGTACCCCTTGGACAAGTTTTTTTTTTTTTTTTTTTTTTTTTTGGTGTTGTTTTTTTGTTGTTGTTTGTTTTGTTTTTTTTTTTTTTTTAATACATTATCAACCTCAGTTTTCTCACAGAGGACTGGGCATTGAAACTATATGTTTGTTATAAAATGGTGATGCAATTGATGAACACAGGCCAACTAAAACATTTAGAGGATATAAACTATATTTATGGAAAGAGAAATAGAACATTATTTACTGACAGGAGACAGTAGGCTTCTAGTTGGATATATTGATTTCTCAGGTGTTCAAATCTCAATAGGTCATAAAGATTGCCAAAGACTCTACCCCCCAAGTGAGATGATTTTGGAAAGAATGAGCTTCCTCTTATCATTTTCATAAGAATTTATGTATCTTCTCACTTGATTCTTCTACCCTGGTTGTATATCTGCCTGCCCACTAGTTATACATCATGAGTGCTAAACAACATCAAGACATTCTAAAGTGTTTATTGTGATATTAGGTGGGTCATTTTCCCTTGGATGTTCTTGAGTTCTCTTCCTGTTCTAATATTGCCTATTTCATTTGGTAGATGAAAGGACTAAGTGAGATAATAAATATAAAAACATAAATGTGTCGGGCACAGACTAAGTGTGGCTAAGTGGACCTAAGTGGCTCAGTCAGGTAAGCATCTGACTCTTGGTTTCAGCTCAGATCGTGATCTCAGGGGTTGAGCCCTGCGTTGAGCCATATGCTCAGCTCTGTGCTCAGCCCAGAGTTTGATTCAGATTCTCTGTCTCCCTCTTCCTTTGCCTGCCCCACCCCACTCCCATCCGACACTTTCTATAAATAAAATAAAATAAAATAAAATAAAAGTAAATAAATAAAAATAAAGTAATAATAAAAAGAATCTTAGCTGGAATTATTATTTTAGCTTTTGCACATTATTTTTTCCTTCAGTGGGGAAATCAAACAGAATAATTTAGAATAGCATATCTGAATCTTTTATCAAGTGGTACCTCTTTTTATTTCCCCCGTGTCTTACCATGACCAATGGGGACATTAGGAGGTAGAAATAATATTTTCCATATTAGAAAAGATATATTAATCGAGAGGAGTGTAGAATCGGTATCAGCTTCATTAACCTCTGGAAAGAACATTCTTTTTGTTAAGGTGGAGCCAGAAAGGGGTGAAGAAAGGCAGTAAAGGGAGAGGCAGTTGTGATATTGTGATCTATCAGAAGAAATGTGTATTTGTCTTCATCCCCATTTCTGGCACAGGGTTCCTAAAATTTGGAATTTCCTGTGATGAGTGCCACAAAAGTGTCTTTTATTATATTAATGAGGTGACTTTTGGACCACACCTAAGGATGGGGGCTGGTTGCCAAGAGAACCTGCCATATGATTAGCAGGTTAGAACTTTCATTCCCACTCTCCTGACCTCTGGGAAGGGGAAAGGAGCTGGAGGTTGAACTAGTCACCAATGGCCAGTGATTTAAGCCATCATGCCTATGCAATGAAGTCTCCCTTAGGCTTTCCTCCAAAGGAAAAGGACTGGATTCAAAGAGCTTCTCGGTGGGTAAGCATGGGGAGTTTTGGGGAGAGTGGCATGTTGAAGACAGTGTGGTAGCTCCTTGCCCTTTCCCCATATTATGCCTTATATGTCTCTTCCATCTGGCTGTTTCTGAGTTATACCCTTTTGTAATAAACCAGTAATCTAGTGATGTAAAATGTTTCTCTGAGTTCTGCGAGCTGTTCTGGAAAATTAATCAAACCCAGGGAGGGAGTTGTGGGAACCTCTAATTTATGCAGTCAGTTAGAAGTAGAGGTAATAACTTGGACTTGTAACTGGTGTCTGAAGGAAGAGGAGGATAGCTTTGTGGGATTTAGCTCTTAATATGTGGGTTCTGCTGCTGTTTTCCAGGTAGTTAGTGTTAAAATTGAGTTGAATTGTATGATACCCAGCTAATGTCTGGGAATTACTTGGTGATGTGGGGACACCTTTCCCCTAACCCTCCCCCCCCATACAGACATATACACATTGAAATTGGTATTATAGCCCTTCACCAGTCATTTGAAATATGTAACTATTCTGTCTGGCTATTGGAGAACTAGCGGATTTAAGAAATAAAACAGATGAACATAGGGGAAGGGAAGGAAAAATAAAATAAGATAAAAACAGAAAAGGAGGCAAACCATAAGAGATTCTGAACAATAGGGAACAAACTGAGGGTCACTGGAGGGAAGAAGGGTGGGGGAATGGGGTAACTGGGTGATGGACATTAAGGAGGACACTTGTAACACAGGATGTTATATGCAACTGATAAATTACTCAACTCTACCTCTGAAACAAATACTATACTATATGTTAACTAAGTACAATTTAAATAAAATATTGGAAGAAATGACACAAAACAAAACAAAAAACAAGGTCTCACCAAGCAACATGTAGTATTAGCCACCTCCCATATGTTCAGTGTTTTCCTAAATTCTTTGAAGGAATAAGAAAGTAGATGGTATGCTGCTTCCTCATCATCAGTCTGACCTTTTACCATTGGGATGCTCAGTTCAGCTTTAAGTATGGTTTTCTTTCTTCTATGCCTATACTCACAACTTGGGTGAGCTAATCCCATGTCATGACTTTAAATACCAACTATATGCCAATGATTCCCAAACTTACTTCTCCATCTAGACCTCTCTGCTGGAGCCTATAGTTATATGTCCAGCTGCCTACTACAGATCTTCATCATGAGATTTAAAAGATTTCTCAAATCTGACAAGGAGTTTAGTCATAATCAAATTTCTCTTCTCGCCACCCCTCCCCCAGGCAGCCTCATCCCTCATGACAAAAACCTATCCCACTGGTACCTCTCCCTCTTAGTTAGCAGTAACTGCATTCTTCTGGTTACTAGGACCAAAAACCTTGGAGTTGTCATCCTTCCTCCAAGACTCCCAAAATTCTTTGTTATAAATCCTATTGGATTTACCTTAAAAATGTATCCAGAAGCTGACCATTTTTCATTATGTCTACTGTTACTGCTAAGGTCTGGATTCCTGGGTTGCTGCCCTGGCCTCTTAACTGGTCTTCCTCTTTTTTTTTTTTTTTTTTTTTTTTTTTTGAGAGAGGCGGGGGGGGGGGGGGGGACTGAGCGTGAGCATGAGAAGAGAGAGGTCAGTGGGAGAAGCAGACTCCCTATGGAGCTGGGAGCCCGATGGGGAACTTGATCCCGGGACTCCAGGATCATGACCTGAGCTGAAGGCAGTCACCCAACCAACTGAGCCACCCAGGTGCCCTTAACTGGTCTTCCTATTGGTAGCCTTGTTCATGAGAGTGATGCTCTGAGTCCATAAGGCACACCATGTCTGTTCCAAATCATGATGGTTTCCCATTCAGAGGAAAAGCCAGAGTCCTTATAATGTCCTCTGGTACCTATGTGATCTGGTCTAATGCTTCTCTAATTCATCTAGAACTTTACTCCTCACTCGTGCTGAGGCACTCCACTGGTCCCTGCCCTTCTTGCTATTTTTTCAAGCACATACAATCCTTGTTCAGGCCTTTCCCTCTACCCGGAGTTCTCTTTGCATACATGTCTGCCAGAAGGCTACTATCTTGCTCCCTTTTTACATTATTGCTACAGTGTTACCTTCTCATTGAGACTGACCCTGATCACCTGGTAATCTTAAAGTAAGGACTCCACATGGTTAGTTTAATCACAGAATTTTATTTAAATACACAGCTAACCTGCTGGGGAAAAAAATGAAAGTAATCTGATCTTTACTCAATATGATCAAGTAAAACAAAACAAATCAAAACAGTAGCAGCAGCAAAAAGATGGAGTGCATTCTTAAACATCAACACTTTTTAGAGAATCTTCTTTTTCTGTCCTTTTTCAGTCTCAGTCACTCTTACAAACATCATTCCAGTTTCCCTCTCCACCTCATTCTGTCTTCCTCTCTGGAAAACAGTCATATGTATTATGTATAGTACATATTTTTCCCACTTTCATGTACTCTTAACTGTTTATATTTCCTTGATCTTTACTCTTTAGTATATGAAGCAGTTTAACCCTTTCTTATTCCACAGTTTTGTATTTTGTTCTGCCAATTTTTTGACCTCTGACCTCCAAAAGAAACCCCTGGTCCTCACCTAATAGACAGGAATCTTCACTCTTGGAGAAGGAATATTACAAACTTGCATAATTTATGAACCTTCCTTTTATCCCTGGTGGGTGAATATCAAAGGAATTTTCATGGGTTATGTGAGAACTGGGCTGAACTTTGAAAGCTGGGTAGAGTCACTACAGGCCAAAGGTAGGGGACCCAGGTAAAGAAAAAAAATGCAAACTGAACGTGATGGGATAAGGTAGAAGCCCACAAGGACAACATGATAAATGTGAAGGACAGGGAAGCAGATTGATATATGACTGATGTGGATGAGCTAGAATGATTCTTAAAGCCCGGGAAAGAGCTTCCAGTGGGGAAGATGGAAGGTATTTGAGTCATGCTTTACTTATAGTAGGAATATTGTCAATTGAATTGGTATCAAGGCAATGGTAAAGGTGGTGCACTGATCATTTACAGCGTTTCATGCACCTCATACCTGCTGCTTCCCCAGGCTTCTTGATTTCATCGAACGGCAACTTCATCATTCTGGCTGCTTACGTCCAAAGCCTTGAAGTTAATCTTAACTCTTCTCTTTAGCTCATAATCCTTTTAAATTCTTTAGAAAATCTTGTCTTCTTTACCTTCAAAATATACTAAGAATACACTCATTTCTCATACTTTCTCAACATCCACCTGATCCAAGCTATTGTCCTTGGGTCTGGGATTATTGCCATGGACTTCTAAATGGTCTTCCTGGCCCAGTCTTGCTCTCCTTTGGTTAATTCTCATCATTAATAGATACATTTTATATTTAAATATAAGCCTGATCATTTATTTCTCTGCTCACAGCCTTCCAGTGGCTTCCCATCAAGATTACATAAAAGCCCAAGATGCCATACACATCTGGCTCTCTGACTACATTTTCTTTCACCTTCTCCTTACCCTACTCCAACCACATTAGCCTGTTTATCATTCCTTGAATAGGCTGAGTATGTTCCCACCTCAGGGCCTTTGCACCTACTGTTTTCTAGGCCTGAAAAGTTCTTCCTCTTGTAAAACACATGGCTCAGTCTCTCACTTCCAATCCAATGCCACCTCCTTAGGTAGGTCTTTCCTGACCATCCCATATAAAATAGCATGGGAATGTCCTATCTGCTGCATGTCTCCCATTCCTCATACCCTGCTGTATTTTTCTCCATGGCACCTCCCACTGTCTGTGAGAGATTACATATTAACTTATGCTAGATTTTCTTTTGCCCTTCCTGATTCACTCTCTACTCTTCTGCACTCACTCTGTGCCTTGGGAGGCTCACTATAGACTGTAGCAGATGGACATTCTGGCCCCTGGCCTTCTATATTCTGGTTTGGTTCAGCCAGTGGTGGGTCCTGGTGGGAGATGGGGTCATGGGAGGAGGGCACGGTGGAAGTGTTAACTCCCTGTCTCCCTTTCTGCTATGCCTCTTTTTGGTCCTGTCTCTGTTTCTTTTCCCAGGGCCACACCTCCTACTGGACAATGCTCTCCCCGTTCATAGCTACAGGCATCTCTCACGGGGTTCTTGTGACTGCTCCTTTCCTCTAATCGCTGAGGCCAGAGAGGTAGCAGCTCTCTGTTGCTTAGAGCCCCAGGTACTGCACCAGACCTTGTTGGTTTCCCTTTATCCTATAACATTTTTTCTAATCAGCCTCCTCATCAAACTCTCACCTATCAATTTCCCTGCTTGACTGAGCCATCTGTTTCCTGTGGAGACCTCAGTTAATACACTTGTTTATTGGTTGTGTCTTCTGTTCATGTGTGTACGCACAGACACATATAAATATATGTTTACTTAAGAGTAGGGATTTGGGGCGCCCAGGTGGCTCAGTGGGTTAAAGCCTCTGCCTTCAGCTCAGGTCATGATCTCAGGGTCCTGGGGTGGAGCCCCGCGTCAGGCTCTCTGCTCAGCAGGGAGCCTGCTTCCTTCTCTCTCTTTCTCTGCCTGCCTCTCTGCCTACTTGTGATCTCTGTCTGTCAAATGAATAAATAAAATCTTTAAAAAAAGAGAGAGTAGGGATTTTTGTGACTAGAACAGTACCTGATACTTAGAGGGCAACTCATAAATTTGTTGATGGATAGATAATGAGTGAATGAATATATTTCTTTTTTCTTCTTACAAGAAACCAATGAGATAGAAATGATTGTTTCCATTTTGTCAATAAGGAAATTGAGGTTCAAAGAGAAGTAATTTGCCCCAAATCATGCAACTAGTATAAGACAACACTGACTGGAATCACTGTGCCATATTTGCATTGCTACCTTTCATTATTTTTTTCACTAAATCACATAATACTTTTCCTATTGCTATTATATGAAAAGTTGTTAATTTTATTATCCTTTCTGTGGCACTGGATTATGTCACATAGTTTGTGAATTCTTCAGCTGCTACGGCAGTTAAGAAATAGTCCCAGAGAAAAGCCTTAGCCTTTAGCAAACAGTAGAAGGCTTAATGACCCATCAACCAGTAGAGAGAAGATATTTTAAATCTAACACATATATTAAATCCAAACCACATGTAAATGTTCTTGGCTGATAAGGCTGTTTCTCCAGCATACTCTTAGAATTGCTTCAGCAAAGTTGCATTAAGTTTCCAGTCACATGAGAGAATGGAATCTGGGCCAGAGGAATAGCTGATTTGGAGCCAACTAACAGGAAGTGCTTTCAACCCCAGAGGAGTTTGCTGATTTAAGACAGAGAAGGTCCCAGGTCCCACAGTGAAAAGCAAGGGTTCTAGTCCGTGTTTTGTGCCAGTTTAGTTGACTCCAAATCTGTAATCTGTGCTCCTTTGGAAATTGAGCATTCCACCTACTTATGCCTCTAAAACCTACCCAAAACTACTCTTTTCTGCTCTTTTGTCCTCCTTCATAACAACATAAGCTTTTGAAGGTTTTGAGGAGGGATGAAAAGGGTGCTAGTAGGATAAGGTCTTTTGAAGGAAGTACATGGAGAAAGTCACACAAACCAGACAAAAACCAGGAAACTATGGTGCATATAATTTCCAAATGAAAATAAGCAAAAGATCCTTGTTGTAAAAGGATCTTTTAGGTTCAGACGACTCTTATAGGACCTGAGCATTCCAAACCCCTTAAAAAGGGACTTGTCTTCTCACAGTTGTCCTGTGGGAATTGAAGGACTCATCATCCCAGCATCTTCTCCAACATAAAAAAAAGCAGACTAGAGGGGGGCTACTGCCAGTCCCTTGACCAACAAACCCAACAGGGCATCTGTCATGCCTCAGGTGATACCCAGGGTGCAGATGATTCATTGGTGAGTTAGACATGCTTACACCCTACCAGACATGAAAACAGACATGAAATAAATAAGTTACTTCTGAGCGTGCAAAGGGCAACGATGGAGAACTAAAGAGTATTGTTAGAGCTTATTAGAGGAGCAGCTCATTTGATAAGCGAAGTCAGGAAATGTCCTCGAGAAGAGTGAGCCTGGGAGGATGGAGTAGTTGTGGGAGGCTATGGACCGTGCATATTGTACTTATAATTATAAATGCAGAACTAGCCCAGGACCTGGAAAATGCTCAGTTTCAGTTATCATTGCCATGTAACAATCTACTCCAAATGTCAATAGCCTAAAATTACAACTATTTATTATTTTTCATCATTCTAGGGGTTGGGGCAACTGCACTGACAATTATCCTGCTCCACGTGTCATTTGGTTTCAGCTGTAGTCGTCTAGAGGCTCCAAAGGGCAGGAAGACCTAAGAGGGCTCACTCAGATCTCTGGTCCCTTGGGGGAGGGGTAGTGGGAAGACTTGGACTCAGCAGGGACGGCTGGGACAAGTGAGCCTGTCCATGCAGTTCCAGTGGCTCTTCTACAGCCTATCTGTGTGGTTTCTCCAGCTGGACTTCTTAAATGGTACTTAAGAGATCTCAAAAGTGCAGAAATAGAAGCTTCCATGCTTTTGTAAGGCCAGGGTGGGACTCCATTATAGAGCCACTGTTGCTGCATCCTACTGGTAGAAGTGAGTCCAGTGCTGGCCCAGACTCAGAGAGGGAGAGGAGCAAATATGGTATGACTGTCAGAAGTGTGGGTCATTAGAGGGGCATCATCTTCAGAGATTCCCTATGTGCTCAATAATATGTGCTCAATAATTTCATTTGTAGTCATGGAGGCAGGGGGAGAAATGAGTAGGGATCAGTCCATGTGGAGGGAGAGGCCTGAGCAGCATCTTTGATGATTAGAAGGTACATGCGCATAAGTCTTGTTGAAGGACCAGGGAGGGGTACACTCAGAGGGAGCATGGAGAGAAGAGAGATACAGATGAGCCTGGTGAGTGAGCTGAGAACAGGCTGAGCTTGGAGCCTGACTCCCCCAAGCTTTTCAGTTATGTAAGCCAATCATTTTCCTTTCTCCCACTGCCAGTTTGAGCTGGTTTTCTATCTTTGAATCAAGAGGCCTGACTAATGGTAGGGAGGCAGCAAATCCTGCTGCCCAGGAGAGAAAGGCCCTGAAGGTGACCTCACCATTGAATGCAAAGCCATTTGGAAACAGTCTGTTCTGTACAAATGCAGAGCATTATGATTATCCCTGATGTGCAGACTGTACACTCACCTTGAGTAGGATAGAATCTGCCCCTGACATCAAAAAGAGAAAGGTCTGTGGGTGGATGTTCCTAATGGCTTCAGAAAGCCCTTTCCACATGCATAATTAACTATGACAGCCAACCACGGCTTGGTATTCCTGCAGAAACTGGTCATTTTAAAGCCTCTTCTCAGATCTCCACAATGTAAATTTACTTGTGTTGGTTTCCACTAGCCACAATTTCTGCTTTTTGAATTCTCGACCCACTGCCTCGAGGATTCCTCTATTACAAGCTTGCTGAGCAAATTCAATAAGATAATTCATGTAAAATGCTCAGCATAGTACCTAGTCACAATCTAATAAAGCCCCAAGGAAGTGTAAATTCCCCTTTTTTTTTTCTTTTTTTTATTGTTGTCTGATCTTATTTCTGGGATCCCAAGTGTTTTGATGAATGTGGTTTAAAAAAAATGCCTGCCTTTAGGCCTCCAAAAGATTACAAAGAAAGGGAGAGCTAAGTCTGATGGGAAGAGAGCTTGTTTAGGGTCCCCTTCCTTGGCTAACCTGAAACTCAGAGCTAACCATCATTTTAGATATGCAGTCCTGGCGGAGGTCGGAATGGAGATGTGTTCATGTTATCCCTCCCCAACACCTGTATTCAATCAGGGCTCATGTAGGGCTTTGGAAGCAGTGGCAGAGGCCCTTAGTGAGGGCTGCAGGACCCACACTGGTGGCCTGACTCCCCCTTGTCTCCAACTGTATGTCTGTGCCTTGCTGCCTCCTGCCCTATGGCCTCTGCACATGAAGTATCTCACTTTCACCACATTCAGATCTTAGCTCAATCTTTACTTCCTCACTGAAGCATTCTCTAATCCCAGTCTAGGCCCATTTGCGTTCCTACACAGTGTCCTATCACTTCAACCCTTCCCTTCAAACTCTGTATCATAGTTGGTTAATGTTGGTCTATCAGTGCAGTTCTTTGATAAATAATGGACTCCCTCACTTGATTAAGTTTCATGAGAGCATGATTCAAGAGATTTGGTTTGGGGACGCCTGGGTGGCTCAGTTGGTTAAGCAGCTGCCTTCGGCTCAGGTCATGATCCCAGTGTCCTGGGATCGAGTCCCGCATCGGGCTCCTTGCTCGTCAGGGAACCTGCTTCTCCCTCTGCCTCTGCCTGCCATTCTGTCTGCCTGTGCTTGCTCTCTCTCCCTCGCTCTCTCTGACAAATAAATAAATAAAATCTTTAAAAAAAAAAAAAAAAAAAAAAAAAAAAAAAAAAAAAGAGATTTGGTTTGTTTTCTTTCCCTTTCTCTTAAGCACCTGACACATAGTATGTGCTCAGCAAATGCTGATTGAGGAGTTGGAGAGAGAGAATGATGGGTGCTTTTCATTGGGATTAGGAAATGAACTCATCAGTTTATTCAATCAAGCCAGGCCATCTCTGAGACATCATTGAGTTCCCAGAGAGATAGGTAATAATTCTAGGACACCAAGCAGGGATGGCCATTGTTCTTTATCTAACCCCTGAATCAATTGATTGCCCTTTGGGAATTGATTTCTTTTCAGGTGTTTCTCTCCTTGAAAGATGGCCTCTCCCAGAGGAGCAGTTCTCACTTGCAGGAGACATACATACAGAGGCTAAAGCTTTTTTTCTTTTGCCAAAGTTTGCAAAACAAGGCCCTCTGTACACTCCATACAACCTTTATCTTGTTTCTAAAGCTTTTCTCTGAAAATCCAGAGGAAGAGACCATATATAAAGATTAACAGACACTGGTTTAAATATACTAGCTATCTCAATGAATCCTCATTTGTGGTTGTACTTAGTTGCCTAATTGAAGGTAGAGACAATGAAGTGTAGGGATTTAAAAATATGCACTTCAGGGGAGGTGAGGCTGAGTCAAACCTAGAAGTTGATATTTACTTTGTGCAAACTTAGGCAAATGAACTTACTCGCAGTTTTGTTATTCAAAATGGATTTACTTCATAGCATTGTTAGGTGGATTGAGTGAGACACTGTTATTATGAAGCACTTGGGGCCAGACATACAGTAAGGGGTCAGTTAGTGAAGGTTATATCATTGCTCTTCTGGATGGTTTTCTCTTTCATACAATTGCCAAATAGTGGTAAAGGGCTTGTGAAGGGAAATAATTCTCTTCTAGGCTGAAAGAGACATTTCTCCTCAATCCAAGAAGACTTTGCATGGATAAACTGGAGTTGTTATTAGCTAAATTAACCAAAGTCTTTGCAGTCACCATATCCTGAGCATTCCAGTATAATCTTAACTCTGCTGCTCTTGTTTTTCATGGTTAGTGGAAAATTTCTTCTGTTCTACCAATGTCTGATGATTCAAATCATGCTATTCTACAGCCAAGACTTTGGTGATTCTTCTTTTTATTGGAAGCAGCACGTTATTATGGAAGCCTCCTGGGTTGGAGTTATAAAAACCCAGGGTCAAATTATAAGCCTGCTACTGGGTATCTGTGTGAACCAGGACATGTTGCATTGCCTCTCTGATCTTTAGTGTACTACAGGGGATGGATAGAGCGAAGTGAAACGAGGTAGATATAGTACCTGCCCTAGAGTACAGAGGTGACCAGACTGTCCAGGTATTCGTGGGGGCTCTCTGATTTCCCTTTACAGGTACATTTTCCCAGGGTAAGGCTACCTAAGGAAGAATGATCTGAATGAAGTGCTGGGCCAAAACTTGTCTCATTCTCCTTTTGCCAATGATTTGATAGATGCGTGTGACTAGAACAACTTGTAACTTCTTTGAGCTGATTACTCCTGTGTATAAGAGGGATTATTCTTTTATTTGTTTATTTTTTATTTATTCATGAGAGACAGAGAGAGAGAGGCAGAGGCAGAGAGAGAAACAGGCTCCCTGATGAGCAGAGAGCCTGACGTGGAACTCGATCCCAGGACCCCCAGGATCATGACCTGAGTCAAAGGCAGACACTTAACTACCTGAGCCATGCAGGCTCCCAGGAATTATTCTTTTAATAAGTATCTCATTGAAAATAATTTTTCTCTTCTCTCTCAATTCAAGATGGACCAGGAGAGAGAAGAGGTTATGGTTATTATAAAGTTGTACAGGGATCAGAGTACCTCTCTCTTATGTAACGCCTAGGTATCAGGCTCTGTAAAATTTCTCTGCCTCCTTATGGCCCAACCACCAAAGGTGCATCACATTCCCTTCCATCATCCATGATCAGTCAAAGAATTCACTGCCAAATGCCCACTTAGAACTATGTGGCATATGCCGTAGAAATGGGGAGAAATGGGGAAATGGTAGAAATGGGGAAAGATATGGGTTAGTAGGGAACAGCCAAGGAAACAGATAACTGCAGCATAGGATTGCAACATAGAGTGGTAGAGGTTGTGATGGGAGAGGGTCATAAGGAGGGGAATGAAGCTATGAGATTGAGTGGATGAAGACAGAGGACATTGAACTTGAGCTCAGACTCAAAAGATAAACACGTGGCACAGTAGTAGTTTTGCAAATCTCAAATGCAAGGTAGCAAAGGCACAAGCACCCTTTTTTTTTTTTTTAAGATTTTATTTATTTGTTTGGGGGAGAAAGCAAGAGAGAGAGAGAGCAAGAAAGAGCATGATTGGGGGGTATAGGGGGCACAGAGGGAAAAGCAGACTCCCCACTGAGCAGGGAAGACTGACTGAGCCACCCAAGAAGGAAACCAGCAATCACCCTTCTGAAGAATATTCCTAGTATCTAATAATTGCCACTTTTTAAAGCATTCCAGGAGGAATCAGATCTATAGAGCAAGGGTAAGAGTAGGTTTTGTTTTTTATCTCACTAGTTTACCCATTCAGAGCAAACCAAGCTAGACTATTTAGAAAAGCCAAGTGGAAAACTTTAACGATTTGGCTATTTTATTGATCGAGATACAAATTTAGTTATATATTTGGAACACAATATGATTGACCTCCATAATGCATAGGACTATTTTCCAGGAAGTGTTCCTTAATTGGACATTTTTCTTCAACTTTAAGCATACACCTATAAATATTGTGTGATCAGAAATTATTTGCTATTTGTTTCCTTTCAGTAGGCAGAAGTACAAAGAATGTAAAACTCCAGACTGTTATAGTTTTTCTAAAAAATTTTAAAAAGAAAGCCCAATTTACTTCCCAATATCCACAACTTAGTTTCAAGATCCAGGGGACAAATTGTTCTCATGACAATGACTGAGAGAGCTCCGTGTGGGCCACACATTAAAATGCTTCATTAAATCATCAAATATGAGTGACCTTTTAGCAGGAAAGAATCTCTTGTACAGGAGGCAGAGACTTTGCTATACCAAAGTCTCAAATTAGTCAAAGAACACAATTTTAATAGTCACTAATACAAGTTAATGTGAATTTTTTTTACTTCAAATTTGTTTATTTTTTAAATTTTGTTTTATTTTTTCAATGTTCCAAGATTCATTGTTTATGTACCATACCCAGTGCTCCATGCAATATGTGCCCTCCTTTTTCTTTTTTTAAAGATTTTATTTATTTATTTGACAGAGGGAGATCACAAGTGGCAGAGAAGCAGGCAGAGAGAGAGGAGGAAGCAGGCTCCCTGCTGAGCAGAGAGCCCGATACGGGACTCAATCCCAGGATCCTGGGATCATGACTTGAGCTGAAGGCAGAGGCTTTAACCCACTGAGCCACCCAGGCACCCCTGTATATGCCCCCCTTAATACCCACCTCCGGGTTCACTCATGCCCTATCCCCCTCCCCTCCAAAACCCTCAGTTTGTTTCTCAGAGTCCACAGTCTCTCATGGTTCACCTCCCTCTCTGATTTACTCCAATTCACTTTTCATTTCCATCTTCTAGTGTCCTCATGTTATTCCTTATGTTCCACAAGTAAGTGAAACCATATGATAATTGACTTTCTCTGCTTGACTTATTTCACTCAGCATAATCTCCTCCAGTCCTATCCATGTTGATACAATAGTTGGGTATTCATCCTTTCTGATGGCTGCGTAATATTCCATTGTATAAACGGTATTCAAATTGGCAAAGAAGAAGTCAAACTCTCTCTTCGCAGATGACATGATATTTTATATGGAAAATCTAAAAAACTCCACCCCCAAATCACTAGAACTCAAAGAGCAATTCAGTAATGTGGCAGGATACAAAATCAATGCACAGAAATCAGTTGTTTTCTTATATACTAACAGTGAAACTATAGAAAGAGAGATTAGAGAATGATTCCATTTACTATAGCACCAAGAACCATAAGATACCTGGGAATAAACCTAACCAAAGAGGTTAATGTGAATTTTATTCAAATGCCCCCATGATGATGTGATAAATATATCTTGCAGGAGATGCTTAACTGTTCTCAAAAGGTGGTTTGTGGTCCTAACTCAAATTTAACAATTATTTACTTAGTTCTTTACAGGTACTATAGTAGGACCATGAGATACATGAATCAGTCAAAAAGACCAAACTCCTGCCCTTGTGGAGCCTACATTCTAGTGCAGAGAAGTTAAAAATTGAGGGAAGACATAATAAGTAAGTAAACAATAGTGTTTATTAGAAATGGAGCAGGAAAAGGGAATTAAGAATGTCAGAGGTATGGGGTGAAGGCTGCCATTTTTAATACTGGGAAGGACTTTATTGAGAAGGTTGTGTTTGAGCACAGGAAATGACAAGAGGTACAGATGTCTGCAGAAAGAGCACTCTGGGGAGGGAGGATAGTTGTAAGGCAGGAATAGTAACGCCTGAGACAGAACAAGGTGGGAGTAGAAGGAGATCATGTTGGGGAGGTAATGGCAGGATGGGGCAGATCATTTAGGACTTTTAGACTTGTAGGCAGAATGAGGAGCTAATAGTGCATTCTGATCAAGGAACTGAGAGATCTAATGTGTACCGCATATAACTCTGGTTTCTGAGTAGAGAATAGAATATGGAAAGGGCGCCTGGGTGGCTTAGTCGGGTAAGCCTCTGCCTTCAGCTCAGGTCATGATTCTGGGATCCTGGGATCAAGCCCTGCATGGGGCTCCCTGCTTAGTGGGGAGCTTGCTTCTCTGGCTCCCTCTGCCCCTCCCCCCGGCTCATTTGTGCACTCTTTCACTCACTTGCATGTGTGTACGTCCTCTTTCTCCAAATAAATAAATGAAATCTAAAAATAAATAAATAAATAAATAAATAAAAGTATATGAAGGGCAAGATGGAATCAGGAGACCAGTGAAGATGCTGTTGTAGTGATGCAGTAATCCAATTGATGATTCACCAGGGTAATAGATCGGTGATTAAAAATGGTTGGACTCAGAATAGTTTTGAAATCTTATCAATGCCAATTGGTGATGGATTTAAATATGGGATATGAGGCATCAAGAAGGAGTGTCATCGTTTTGTCCTGAAATGGGGGAACTGTGGGGCGCCTGGGTGGCTCAGTGGGTTAAGCCACTGCCTTCGGCTCAGGTCATGATCTCAGAGTCCTGGGATTGAGCCCCGCATCGGGCTCTCTGCTCGGCAGGGAGCCTGCTTCCTCTTCTCTCTCTGCCTGCCTCTCTGCCTACTTGTGATCTCTCTGTCAAAAAATAAATAAAATCTTAAAAAAAAAATGGGGGAACTGAGTCACCTTCAGTTAAGATGGGGAAGTCTGTGAGTAGAGTAAAGTTTGAAGAGTTTGAAGGGGTACATTAGTAGTTCAGTTTTGGACAGGTCAGCCTTGAGATGTCCTTTAGATTTACAGTTGGAGATGTAGAGTAGGGCATTAGGTATGTGAGTCTGGACTTCAGGAGAGAGGTTCAACAAAGAGCTTAAATTTAGGGATCTTTGGGAGCACCTGGGTGGCTCATTCAGTTAAGCATCTGCCTTGGGCTCAGGTCATGATCCCAGGGTCCTATGATTGAGTCCCGAGTTGGGCTCCTTGCTCAGCGGGAAGCCTGCTTTTCCCTCTTCCTCTCCTTCTGCCTGCTGCTCTGCCTGCTTGTGCTCTTTCTGTCAAACAAATAAATAAAATCTTTAAAGAGTAGAATAATAAATTTAGGGGTCTCCAGCATAAAGATGGTACTTGTAGTCTTGAGATTGGAAGACATTACAAAGAAAAGGAATATAGAGAAGGAAGAGGACAAAGGACTTTTAACATAATTTTATGTGTATTATTTTTCTATTGCTGCAATGACAAATGACCACAAATTGAGCAGCTTGAAAAAATACACATTTATTATCTTAAAGTTATTTCTATATGTCAGAAGTCTTTCTCAAAAAGTTGAAAATAGAGCTACCCTACGACCCAGCAATTGCACTACTGAGTATTTGCCCCAAAGATACAAATGTAGTGATCCAATGGGGCACATGCACCCGAATGTTTAGACCAGCAATGTCCACAATAGCCAAACTATGGAAAGAACATAGATGTCCATCAACAGATGAATGGATAAAGAAGATGTGGTATGTGCATGTATATATGTACACACACACATACACACAATGAAAAATATTAATGCAGCCATCAAAAAATCAAAATCTTGCCATTTGCAACAATGCGGATTGAACTAGAGGTTATTATGCTAAGCAAAATAAGTCAGTCAGAGAAAGGCAATTATCATATGATCTCACTGTTAAAAGGAATTTGAGAAACAAGACAGAGGATCTTAGGGGAAGGGAGGGGAAAAATGAAACAAGATGAAACCAGAGTGGGAGACAAACCATAAGAGACTCACTTTCAGGAAACAAACTGAGGGTTGCTAGAGGGATGAGGAGGAGGGATGGAGTGGCTGGGTGATGGACATTGGGGAAGGTATGTGCTATGGTGAGTGGCTTGATGGTGAAAAAAAGATGGTGATGGAAGGGAATAAGTGACAACCTGTCATCATAAAGAATCCTCACAAAGACTATCATCATGGTGGATTAGGGTGAACTTCTGTGTCATCAGCCACCTCTCAAGGCCACCATGTCTGGTCATCCATGTTGCATGCCCGTATGGGCACTTCTCAGCTAAGGCCAGGCTACAGTTCAGAACCTTTGTAGTTACAGAACCAGGATGGAATGTGGCAGCACACTTGTTGATTCCTTTCCCAGTGAACAAAAAGGCACAAATTGTAGAGAGCTGCTTTGTCAAGGTTAACCTGCCAAGGAGCCACTTCTGGCTGGTTTGAAGAGAAGTGACATTGCATTGTAGACACTTGCCAACACTTGGAGCAAAGAAATTAGCACCAGGGGCTTTCTCCTCATAAACATTAAAGAAATTTCCAAGTCGTGTAACATGATTAAAAAACTAAACAAAGATAAAAATAAAACATTATAAAACTATTCTTACCCAGCATAGATGTGAATGATGAAGAACCTTGAGGCAGAAATCCAAATTTCTGGATTTTTCTCTCAAATTGACTTCAGGAACTTTTTATAAGTTTTAAGGCTTTTAAGTGAGAACTTTTCCTTATAAGAATTCAAACATTAAAATGTGTTTTCTAAATTTTATGATACATGAGATGTATGAATGCATTTTCTTTATAAAAGATTTTATTTATTTATTAGCAAGAGAAAGAGAGAAATCATGAGTAGGGGGAAGGGACAGAGGGGAAAGGAGAGGGAGAAACAGACTCCCGGCTGGGCAGGGAGCCTGATGTAGGGCTCAGTCCCTGGACTCTGAGATTATGACCTGAGCTGAAGGCAGATGTGTAACTGACTGAGCCACCCAGGTATCCCAAGAATGCATTTTCATATAAAAATTTCAATTCAGAAACACAGAGAACAAAGCATGGAAGTTTTTCTTAACCTCCTCCATCCCTGAAGGTAGCTAATTACTGTCAGAGGTTTGGAGGACATCTTTTCTTATTCCTTTATACACATTTACCTGAATATATATGTGTATGTACCATTTATCTTTTCTATAGATGAGATCATATTGTTTTTTTTGCCTTATAATGATGTCTTAAAGATCTGTTCATACCAGCACAAATAGTTTTACCGTATTCTTTTAAACTATGGTATCATAGTTCCCTAGTTCCAATGAACCATATTGATGAACATTAAGGATCTTCATAGAGTGGTGCCTGGATACAGTAAGCCTTTAAATAAGGTTGACTGTTATTAATGTTACGAACAAATGCCTAAGCAAGCATATTTATACATATTTCTATACACATGTAATTAGTTTTGCAGAGTAGTTTCCTAGAAGTGAAAGAGCTAATCATAGTGGATGTGTATTTAAAATTATCTTTGCTTT
The DNA here is from genome assembly GCF_902655055.1 of Lutra lutra. Taxonomy (NCBI): domain Eukaryota; kingdom Metazoa; phylum Chordata; class Mammalia; order Carnivora; family Mustelidae; genus Lutra; species Lutra lutra. The sequence continues at coordinate 82,272,473 of NC_062282.1, read as the reverse complement.
TCAAAAATCCTTCCCCATTGCTAGTCCTATCAAGATTATATGAAGATACCCAATTCCCAGTATCTTTATCAAAAAGGACACTGAGTCATTTGGAACTACTCACAAGGTTTGGACACCTTTTCTATATTTTGATAATTCTACATATTGGAATCCCTCCATTATAAAGTAGAATTCAAAAACGACACTTCCCAGTTTCTTCTGTAGCTAGGAAATTGCCATTTAGAGGCAATCACATGACACTTGGATCAGAAGAGAATTACAGGAGAGACTTAGCTAGGCACAGGGCATCCTGCTTTGCTGGTGCCGGGGGTGGCAGAGACAGTGTGCCTCAAGGTCCAGGATGATAGTGGCTCTCTCAGTAGGATGGTTCTGAAGCCTGGCTCTGAGAGCTACTCTGGAACACTTAATTTAGAGCCCATTTCTCCTAATTTTCAGAGCATCTAATAATCTTAATCATTTTTATTTCTGTTGGAATTAGCTACAGTAGCTTCTGTTGTCTGCAGTTAAGAACTCTGATAGAATCATAAAAACCTTAGTAAGTGGCATATTTCAAATTTTTGCCAATTTTATAGGCAAAGCATATTTCATTCTTACTCATATGTGTGACTTGTAACTTCTCATATCCTTTAGGGGAGGTTGGATCTGAATGGGATATTATCCATGCCATAGTTTTGCCTCCAAACCAAGTAGCAAGCCTATAATGGCTCCTCCCCTTCTTTTGTATTTCTTTAATACATTATTGTTACTAATAAAGTTTTCCGAATAAGTGGTTTAAAGCTAGGATGCTAATAAGTAACTTGAGTTCATGGAGATATTTTATTTTTTTTAATTTAATTTAATTTTTTTTTTAAAAGATTTTATTTATTTATTTGACAGAGAGAGAGATCACAAGTAGGTAGAGAGGCAGGCAGAGAGAGAGAGAGGGAGAAGCAGGCTCCCCGCTGAGCAGAGAGCTCGATGTGGGGCTCGATCCCAGGGATCATGACCTGAGCCGAAGGCAGAGGCTTTAACCCACTGAGCCACCCAGGCGCCCCTCATGGAGATATTTTAATTTCCATCTTTATCACATTAAATAATTTATATGTAAATACTTCTTTTTATCTATGATATTCCCACAGTTCAGGGAGATATTTTTCATATAATCATTTATAAGGAACTCTAACACTTCTTTGTTCATTATACCAAATACAATGTTATAATGAATGCACTGGCATAGCATCATGTCATCCATTGTTGAAGAGCATGATTTGCTAATCTTTCCTCTTTGTTACCTGGGTAAAATCTCCCTACCAATATTATAGGTATTTACCAAGCATGCAAAAAATGAAGTATGTTAGTATGAAAATCAGGAGACACTGTTTAATGTTGAATGGGGCAGAAATCTATCATTTTCAATGGTAAAATCAATGGTAAAATGGTAAAATTAATTCATAAATTAAGAAGTAATGCTCTAAGTTACAATGGCATGCTGTTTTTCCCAGTCATATGTGCAAATATTTTCAGAAACCCAAATCAAATCAATATTTACCACTTAGAATTATTATTTTAAATTTAATTTTTAAAAGAAAAGAAAAAATAAATAAGCCAGTGTCTTAGCTTGTGTTATCGTAACAAAATGCCATGGACTGGGTGGCTTAAAACAACAGAAATTTATTTTCTCACATTTCTGGATGCCAGGAAATTCTAGATCTAGTTGGCAACAGATTCGTTCCTGGTAAGGGCCCTCTTCTTGCCTTGCAAACGACTGTCTTCTCACTATGTTTTTAATTAACCAGGAGAAATTGAGAGAGAAGGAGAAAGGGAGAGAACCCTCTGGTCTCTTCCTCTTACAAGAAAGCTAATCTCATGATGAGAGCCCCATGCTCATGAATTTATCTAAACCTTGTTACCTCTCCAAAGCCCCACCTCAAAATACAATCACATTGGGCATTAGAGCTTCAACATATGAATTTGAGGAGGGACACAGACATGCAGTCCCTAGCAGCTAGATTTTAAGCTGCTAATCCTGAAGAAGTTTTTGAAATTTACTTTTACTTTTGAACTTTACTTTTGAACTTTACTTTACATGCATCACTAGACCATCTGGTTCCATGCAAGGACCCAACACAGAATCAACTAATTGTCATCCATGTTTATTCATCACTCTTAACTCATTTTCTTACAAATAATGAAAATCTCGGATCTTTAGCAAACAAACAGTCTTCACCATTAGTTGAAAGTTTGACCTCTTTAACTCTATAATAGAACATGACGAAAGAGTCCAGCAAAATATATACCTAAGGAAGTTAATTACTAGTAAACTTCATTGTGCCATTCCCATTTTACTGAGATTGAAAAAGCAGGGCAGAGTGTGGATTTTAAAGAGCACTATGGGATTAGAAACAGTGGTCGGTGTATCAGAGACGTGACTTTGTTGCTTAAACAGTTAAGTTCAGTTTGCCAAGGGCATCCCTGTAATCCTTTCTTCTGGGTTATTTCCCTCCCCGTCTTCCAATCCAGGGTCACCCTCAGGATTTGCTTTCACCAGGATTTTTGAGCTGACATTTAAGCTACCAATATGCTGATGGGGAGGAAAACATACCAAAACTCCAGAACAGTAAGTAATTTGAACAATCTAATTTTTACTTGAATCAAAATTATATGCAGAAAAACCAAAAGCCCAACGTATTACAAAAACACTGTAACTTATCTTTTAGCAAAGACCATGCTGGAAATTATTTGGTGGTTCTCTTAACTTCATGAATATGACCACTCAGTATTCAAAGCTACGTCCTACTCAATGTTTACCTTAAACATCACTTTTCCTGACCACCAGGGCTGATTCGGTCCTCCTTTTCTAGACACCGCACAACACAATCCACTTCTTTGTATGATTGTTTGTAATTATGTGCTGTGTGATTATCCAGTAAATGTGAAGAGGAACAGTGACTTTTCTTGTTTTCTCAGCACATTAATGGTTCTCAATAAATATTTGTTAAATAAAAGGAACATTCTGGAAATTCTTTGTAGTGCATCAATTTTACTCAAAGATTTGGGGTGTTTTTAAATTAAAACAAGAACAGTTGTATTATGACATGAAGTACAAAATGCATGTGAATTTTCAAAACAGAATTGGAAACTTCTCCCAGTGCATGCTTGCTTTCCTCTGTCATTAATGCTATTTCAGAGGAAAATTTAAGGATGTATCAATGTGGTGGATTTGAGTGTGAGGCTCCAGTGATCGGGTAGTTGAAGCCAACCAAGTTTAGACATTTCATTATGAAAGGAGAAGTGACTTCCTCCCTTCCATTCAGAAAACAAGAAGAGGCAGAGTAATGAAGCGCAAAGTGTGTCTTAGCAAGTTATTTTAATGCCTCAAATTTTCCAATTGTAAAATGAAAGCATTAGATTGAATGTTCTCCAATGGCTCCTGAAACTCTTGTGTTTGTTTGTTTGTTTTTTTCCTACTATCATTATTCTTATTCCCACAAAGGAGAAAAAAGAAGGCTAGGAAGGGTCATGATATTTCTTTTTCCTTACTTAAGCTTCTAAGTGTTACATTTGTCTTTTGAATGACACCTTAAACACTGTGTAGTTGGGTTTCTTTCCCTCTTCATGAACTTGTAATCCCATTCATATGTCTAAAGGAAAAAGAAAAGTAGATCAATATCAAACCACAGAAGTACGTTTTTATGGATCAGCCACTCAGATATTACCAGTTGAGATGTTATATATTTCAGCATCACAACCAGATATAATGGAAAATATTGACTTGAAACACTACATGGAAAGAGGGAGAGAATTTTGTAACATCCCTCCTGCTATCTCATCTTTCTTTCTTTCTTTGGGCTTGACATTTTATCTTCATATCAGAAAGTTTTGCAAGACTATGAATGTAGTAATTACTATAACATTAATGCAATCTCTCAGGGGTGGTTAGATTAAACAGCGGCTATGCCTCTGTACCAAGCAAAGATTATCTGAATGTAAATAAAAGAGAAGAAGTGGTGCCAAGTACTGATAAAAAATAAGTGGTTGATATTGCAAGCAAAGGAAACTAACATAAAACAATTATACTTTTCGAAGTCTGTGTGTATTGTCTCACAATTGTTTGATTCAGTAAAGCTCTATGAAAAGAAAGACTTGTTTTGTTCTATTGTAACCAAATGTGTTTAATATATATCTGCTACAAATGGCTTTGAGGTATCAGAGCTGATTATGTTCTGTTTTTTGTTTATAATAATAAAAATGCCTGCTAAAAGCTACTATGATAAACCCTATGCACAACCTAAAGGCTGGCAAAATAGGAAATCTGAACTCCTAAATTCAAAAATCAGACAACTTGAAGCGTTAGCAAGTCTGTTAGAGACAGGAACTCTGGTGCACTGCTGGTGGGAGTGTGAAGTGGTATAATCACTTGGGAGAGCAATTTGGCAATTATCTAGCAGAGTTGAAAATGCAAACGCCTACAAGCCAGCAGTTTCACTTCTGGGTATATACCCTACAAAAACAGGTACATGTACTCAAGAAGCCATGTTTATAATAGAAAAAGATGGGGGCAGGGAGCACTAAACATCATTGAAAAGGTAGTACATAGAGTCTGATATAGTTAAAAAATGGGATATGATATGGCAGTTAACATAAAAGATTTTTATGTATTAAGCTGGATACCATGTTTAGCAAAAAGAAAAAAAAAGGCGAATAACAGAATGCACCACGTATAATGGACCACTTTGGTCAATTTAAAAATCACAAACAATAATATTATATTTGGTTTCTGGCTAACTAGTAAACTATAAAAACATGGATTAGAAGGATACCCATCAAGTTCCAAAGAGAAAATGTCTCTGGGAAGGGGGAGGAGGAGAGAGGGACATGGGACTGGAGAGGGATACAAGATATGTCAGCATTTTCTGTATGCCTTATTTTTCCCTTTATGAAAAACAATTTTAGGAACACATATGGCTGATTGTTAATATTAGTTAATTCTGGGGTGAGATCACATGGACATTTTTATACTATGTACTTTCCTGTATTAATTGCTTTTCCAATAAAAAGAAAAAAGACTTTAGTCACTTTTGGTCTCTCAGTGTAGCTGGAATTCTATATTTCTTGAATTTAAGGAACCACGATTCTATATATAAATTGTTTAATACACTGTATTTTATTCATTTACAGTGTTTATACTGGATGAGTAAACTAGGGGCTTTGGAAAGGTTTCCATGGAATTTCGGTTTAACTAGGTCCATTTATATGCTTGGTAAACGTAGGCAAAGTAAAGTTTTGAACAACTGTTTATACAAGGTACACAAACCAGAGAGCATTTTCTTTGGTTTGTCCATATTATCCTGTGCCAATATGAATATTAGCATCAGTTTACAGGATTTTTTCCAATGAGAGATTCAGGGTTAATGTTGCTATGTAAATGTCACGTGAATCCCATTTTGGAACAATTCATATATCCACACAAAGTGCGGAAATGAGACTTTTAGTCCAGAGGGTCTCATTTAAATATAAACAATGGGAAAATCACTTTTCATGCCGTGGAGTTTTAACCCCCTCTCTCTTGTTTCCTGCCTGTGAACATTGTCCTGGCTGAGCCCCAGGGCAGATGTGGACAGTTACCTAAGACTCTGTAAGCAGCTGGAAGAGGCAGGGGGATGGGAGGGAGGAGGAAATGAGCTTTCGCTGAACCCAGACTTGGGTTCAAAATCTGACTTTATCTTTCATTGACTCACTGTGGGACTCAGCAGACCACTGAATTCCAGCTGCACAGCAAGGATTTGGAGAGCAATACCTTCCAGACTGGGTGAGGACTTCATGATCCCGTGTGTGCAGGGCAGTGCATGAGTAGAGGCTGTTAACATGTGTTGCTGTCCTTGCTATCTCCACCACAACCTAGAGGCGCTGAATCCCTGTTTCCATTTAGCAGATGCAAAACCACTTCTACCTTGAATGGACTGGGAGAAGTTTGTACTCCTTGGATGCTCCTGCTGCTGCCCTATCAAGGGATAAATGGCAAGGAGCAGCTGGAGCCCTTGTGGAGTATATTATGAACGAGTCTTACGAGAGTTGGGTTTTTTCCTTTGTATTTTTTCCTTTGTTTAAGTTTGTTTGCCTTTTTTCTTCTACTTCCTTGTTATTCTTTTAAGTTTTTGTTTGTTTTGTTCGTTTTGGTGGGTCGGAGGGTGTTCTGTGTTACCAAGGCAAAAACATCCCCCTTGTTCTACTCTCATTCATTTCTCTGTGTCCACTCATAGTTTTATCCTCCTGGCTCTCACCTTTTCTTTCTAGTAAATGCTGCCCATATTTCAATACAAAAGATCATTTCTTTCATTTATACTTAAGGTTGAAAGAGCAATCTGATAGGCTTGTATCTCAGATAGTTTTTAATAATAGCTTAAGTCCATGATCTTTTCTAGAATAAGGGCAGTAGTTGTAGTATTTCAATAGTGACTTTTCCAAAAAAAATTTTTTTCAGTAGTGGAAGTCCTCAGATAATCTTTATGAATTGCTCATCCAGGAATTTCAGTATTGGGAGAGGTTGGCAAAATGGCCACTTTTATGCAAAAAGCCTTAATTACCCACAATTCCAATGTCATGCAGATGCCCAACTCCTGCTTTGAGATTGGCCTTGATTCTGCCTTCAACTCAGGATGACCTATAAGTCATCACCTTTCCTTGTCAAACCCACACCAGACCTTACTAAGTGGCCATAGCCCCTGGTTTTGACCAACAATCCTTCCCAAAATAGCCCTCCAGGGAGCAGCTAGCCCTCTTAGCTGATAAAGAAATGGAGACCTATTTGTTCTCATTGGCTTAAAAATGTTTTGTTTTGTTGTCTTTTCCCAGTTGTGGAAAGAGAATGGGAAAGTGGATCATTTAAAGAAGAATTAGAAAATAAATAGGAAATTATGGGTTCTTCTTTAATTTTCTCTAGTAGCCCCAAACATTCAGGACTATAGAAGGAGCTTAAATATGAAATGAATAATACAGTGATACACAAGTAATGTTGGAATGGACATTATAATGACTAGGAGAGTGAGAAGATTATCTTTGTTTTAAAAGATAACAGAAAAATTATAAAGCCATTTTCTCTTCCTAGTGGTCTCCTATGATGTTTTAGATTTATTTTAAATGAGAAATAGGAAACTATCCATAGCATGATGTCATGCTGCATTTATTTCTGGCCTCAGCAGTTGATCATTGGGGGAGATACTCTCATGATATCTTCTTGGACAGCATTAAACTGTGCAGAAGTTTTAGGGCCCAGCAAGAGAGATCTAGATATGACTAAAAGATACACAGCTCTCCTTTCAGGTTGGATTTGGAAAGTGAGCCCCAAAGAAGGAATCCCAGATGATCTTGAAGTTTTGAGTCTCAGTATCTTGGGAGAACAGTGGATCCTGATAGACACAGGACAGGCCAAAGGAGAAAACAGCTGTTCTCGGGGAAAGAAAGTGTTCAAGTTAAGATTTGCTGTGTCTGAGGGATGTCAAAATGGAGAACATCTTGAGAGTATTTAGTGCTACAGACCTGGCTGTTGAAAGCCTGGGGATAAAGATTTGTAAATCATTGTCCTTGAGCAGATGGTAGAAAGGAGTGTTGACCCATTTCAACTTTATTTATTATCTGAAAGGTATTTTGAAGGGTGCCAGAAACTACAGAAAGGCAGATCTGGTTTCCACTGAGTTACAGGGATTATGAAGAAATAAGAAAGAGACAGCTGTGGAAGTTTTGTATGGGGAAGGGGAGGCAATTTTTAAGTGGGGGATCTGGTGGTGAGATGGGATAATGAGCTTTTGTATGTAGAAGCTTGCAACAGATTGAAAAAATACTTGCTCATATTTAGAATAAGAGAGGGAAATGATGATGATGAGGGGCCTCCTAAGGAGCTGACACATTGACAAGGGGCCTCCTAAGAAGCTGATACATGGATGAGATAGAAAGGGGGTCCGTTCAGACAACTGAAACCACTCAGGGTCCACAAGAGCTATACTCCCATTTCTGTGTATTCACATAAAATCAACAAGTCACTGAAAGAAATGATCAGAGAGAGCATAATTGGACATTAGATTATGTGTAAAACATTTAATAAAGGCATTTCATCCAGTTCAAGATTTACTTGAATTTTTTAGTTCTGTGGACCCTACTTCTAGTTGAAAAATAAAAATTGTGTTTATTTTGATGGTAAGGTGACATACCTTGACCAGTGTTCCTTGGCAACTCCAAATATTTACCAAGGACATTTAGCAAACTGGTAATGAAAACACATGGAGATCTGTGAGATTTATTCCAAACCTGGTAAGAATTGTTGTAAATCTAAACCAGGTGACTCCAGCACAATGCAAGTCATTGACCCTCTCAGGCTTTATGAGACTTGAATGTTGAGGAGGTACTCGTGCAGTGGTGACACATACTCGGGGCAGATTATGTTAAATGGACTTTCCTCTTTAACATTTTAGATATTAGCTATAATTATAGCAATGACAAGAGTGATTTTAATTAACTCCAACTGTGGTCAAATATATTTTACCTTGTGACTCAGAGCATGCCCATGCATGTGCGTGCCCACACATAAACTGTAACCACAGTTTTATGAAACAATTCTTAATTTCTCCATATGTGCCACAATTTCCTATTTTCTACTCTATTTCCTTTTCTTAAATTTGTCATGATTCTCTAAATTGATTTCATGGCCAGAGTAAATCATGACTCAAAGTTTGCAAATCATTGAGATGTTCAGTGATACTCTCTTATTTTATGGTCTGCTTCAATCTCTTTTTTTCTTAGTGTCTTATGTACTCTCAGAACTAATAGTCAGTTCTGATCCTTAGTCTCAGCATATGAGAAGCTATATTATCTCCCCAACTGTAATGATTGATTGTACTGAATGGATATTAGCTTGGCAATAGTGGTATTACATTTATGTGCATTTTTTGTTTGTGTTTAAGTGATATCCTTACCACAATGGAGTTAGGGCACAAGACAAGACAACAGAAGAATTCATTTACAGATGGCTTAGTGATTACTGTAATTTAATTTTTACAGATGACTTAATGATCATTAAAACATAATATATGATAGAATTTTGTTGGTAAAAGACCTCTAATCCCATAACCTCATCACCTGCCCCGATTTCATGTCCATAACCCAGACCTGGCTAATGAGTACAGTCTAGATATTTGGTTGGTGATTGGTTCAAAAATAGCCTCTTCACTCAGGCTAATTAGATCCATTCTGGTGACTGTGAGGAAGAAGTTCTTTTTCCAAGATTGACTAAAGGTGATACAGAGCCCTAGACCCTGGCAGCCATGTTTGCTACCAAGAGGGACAAACCTGCCTGAGGATGGAGCCAACACAAAATCAAACAGAGCCAAGGGTTAGAAAGCCTGAAAATCATCCCTAAGCATATCATTTGAGCCTGAATTTTTGGTTGTACCTGAAGCATGACAGGTCTCAATGACTGCCACTTATAATCTAGTGTCCTGATTAAGAAGAACAAGAGAAGTGAAGAAAAATTGGTATCTGTAGTTGAATGGCAGCATCATAGGTGATTTTTATGCTTTGTTGTTGATTTTTTTAAAATAATATGGATGTGTTAATTTTAGAAAGGGTCAAAATAAAAAGATAGCATTCCTCCAAATGCTCTTTGGAAAGTTGGACTCCAAGTCAATCCTATTTGGAAATAATATTCAAGCTGCCTCTCAAATATTGAATTTATAAAATTCTGAAAGGATCTAATTTTATAGTTTGACCACACAGATTTTTCCACCTTGGTTCCAGCCTCACTGTTTCCATGAACTACAGTCAACAAATACTGGAACTTTTGTTATTGCCCCAACAGGCATTTTCCAGAGGGCACTTTCCTGAATGTTGTGGAAAAATGTAAATAAAAGCACTAAGTGGAATTACTAGTATCTCAAATAAAGAGAAGCTTGGGGGTAAATGTCTTAACTAAGACTTGGTCCTGGGAATACAGAGGAAGAGCACTCAGCAATTACCAGGTTTCCCTCCAAGTAAGGGAGCATAGTGTAGGGGAGCAATGCAGGGGTAAGGCAAGAGCCCATGGTTCCATGGTCATTTTCATGTGTTTGAATCACATATATTTTTAACTTTTTAAAAAAATTAACAGGGGTGCCTGGGTGGCTCAGTGGGTTGAGCCGCTGCCTTCGGCTCAGGTCGTGATCTCAGGGTCCTGGGATCGAGTCCCGCATCGGGCTCTCTGCTCGGCAGGGAGCCTGCTTCCCTCTCTCTCTCTGTCTGCCTGCCTCTCTGTCTACTTGTGATCTCTCTCTGTCAAATAAATAAGTAAAATCTTAAAAAAAAAATAAATAAAAATTAAAAAAATAAAAAAATTAACATATATTATTGCTTCAGGGGTACAGGTCTATGAATCATCAGTCATACACAATTCACAGCACTTACCATGGCACAGACCCTCCCTAATGTCCTTCACCCACCCACCCCGTCCCTCCCCCGCCATACCCCAGCAACCTCAATTTGTTTTGTGAGATTAAGAGTCTCTTATGTTTTGTCTCCCTTCCCGGTCCCATCTTTTTTCATTGTTTCCTTCCCTACCTCCCACAACCCCCCGCCCTGCATCTCAAATTTCTCATATCAGAGAGATCATATGATAATTGTCTTTCTCTGATTGACTCATTTTGCTTACCATAATACCCTCTAGTTCCATCCACATCATTGTAAATGGCATGATTTCATTTTTTGATGGCTGCATAGTATTCCAGTGTGTGTGTGTGTGTGTGTGTGTGTGTGTGTGTGTGTGTGTGTATACACCACATATTCTTTATCCATTCATCTGTTGATGGACATCTAGGTTCTTTCCATAGTTTGGCTATTGTGGACATCACCGCTATAAACATTCGGGTGCACGTGCCCTTTTGGATCACTACGTTTGTATCATTAGGGTAAATACCCAGTAGTGCGATTGCTGGGTTGTAAGGTAGCTCTATTTTCAACTTTTTGAGGAACCTCCATGCTGTTTTCCAGAGTGGCTGCACCAGCTTGCATTCCCACCAACAGTATAGGAGGGTTATTTTGAATAATTATGATTCCTGTGCATTTGCAAGAAATAATACAGAGTGATCACATATACCTTCTGTAGTCTTCCCCAGTAGTAACATCTTGGAAAATTACACAATATCACTACTGGGAAATTTATATCCTTCAATATTATTTTGATTTCTCCAGTATTACATGGACTTGTGTGTGTGTGTGTGTTTAGTTCTGTGCAGATGTATCACGTGCAGATTCTTGTAGACTTATATTTGCCACCACAATCAAGACACAGAACAGCTGTATCACAAGGAACCCCCCCCCTTTTTTTAAGGTTTTATTTATTTATTTGACAGACAGAGATCACAAGTAGGTAGAGAGGCAGGCAGAGAGAGAGGGAGGAAGCAGGCTCCCTGCTGAGCAGAGAGCCTGATGCGGAGCTCAATCCCAGGACCCTGGGATCATGACCTGAGCTGAAGGCAGAGGCTTCAACCCACTGAGCCACCCAGGTGCCCCCATAAGGAACCCTTTTATAACCACACCCATCTACCATGCATCCCCCAACCCATGACAACCACTAATCTGTTCTCTGTCTCCATTATTCTGTCATTTGAGACATATTTTTAGTATGTTTCTCTTATTCTAGAATTATCTAGCTACTTGAATGTGACATTTAGGAATGCACTTAGAGCAGGGCTATGCCTTCCACTCTCTTTCACGCTCTTTTTACTTAGAGAAACCTTTTAACAGCCATCTGTGTAGCCTGTTAATGGAGAGATGGTGGAAGTTACAGTGTATAGTAAGTAGTAAGGTGGCTCTGCAATGTTCTAACTTCGTGACCTCCAAACCTCTGCCCCCTCCTAGGTTAAATGGGGTTAATAGTTACAATGATCTCACAGAGTAGTTTGAGGTTAAAATGAAATAATGCATGTTGAATACTGCATGCTGTTAATTAAAGAGAGAACCATGAGCGACACAACCTTGCACAGTTATTACACAATCATACAAAACCAAGATTTTTAGACATGTGTTGCTCCTAGAGGGCCGGAATCTTCCTCTCCCAGATTTCAGTTATTGGCCTTAATTTTATGTTCCTATGTCTCCCAGAATAAATTGGATCCTTATTCCACCTTGTTCTATAGCATTTATCTCATGTAAGCTGAATACTGTGCTCATCTCTTGTCCAAGCCCCATTTTCCTTAAAGTGACCTCCATATGATTTATTGAGGACAGAACTGGGTCTGCTGAGTCTGTCTTGTTCACTATGATGTCTTCATCACCTAGCAGAGTGCCTTGCCACACTTTATGCTCAGACGTGTTTTTTTTTTTTGAGATTTTATATTTTTAATAATTTTTTAAAAAAAAATTTTATTTTTTTATAAACATATAATGTATTTTTATCCTCAGGGGTACAGGTCTGTGAATCGCCAGGTTTACACACTTCACAACACTTACCATAGCACATACCCTCCCCACTGTCCATAACCCCACCATCCTTTCCCTACCCCCCTCCCCCTGGCAACCCTCAGTTTGTTTTGTGAGATTAAGAGTCTCTTATGGTTTATCTCCCTCCGGATCCCATCTTGTTTCGTTTATTATTTTCCTACCCTCCAACCTCCCCCCCCCATTGCATCTCCACTTCCTCATATCAAGGAGATCATATGAAAGTTGTCTTTCTCTGATTGACTTATTTCACTAAGCATAATACCCTCTAGTTGCATCCACATCATCGCAAATGGCAAGATTTCATTGCTTTTGATGGCTGCATAGTATTCCATTGTATATATATATACCACCTCTTCTTTATCCACTCATCTGTTGATGGACATCTAGGTTCTTTCCATAGTTTGGCTATTGTGGACATTGCTGCTATAAACATTCAGGTGCACGTGCCCTGTCAGATCACTATGTTTGTATCTTTAGGGTAAATACCCAGTAGTGCAATTGCTGGGTCATAAGGTAGCTCTATTTTCAACTTTTTGAGGAACCTCCATGCTGTTTTCCAGAGTGGTTGCACCAGCTTGCATTCCCACCAACAGTGTAGGAGGGTTCCCCTTTCTCCACATCCTCGCCAGCATCTGTCATTTCCTGACTTGTTAATTTTAGCCATTCTGACTGGTGTGAGGTGGTATCTCATTGTGGTTTTGATTTGTATTTCCCTGATGCTGAGTGATGTGGAGCATTTTTTGATGTGTCTGTTGGCCATCTGGATGTCTTCTTTGCAGAAATGTCTGTTCATGTCCTCTGCCCATTTCTTGATTGGTTTATTTGTTCTTTGGTTTATTTGAGTTTGCTAAGCTCTTTATAGATTTTGGACACTAGCCCTTTATCTGATATGTCATTTGCAAATATCTTCTCCCATTCTGTCAGTTGTCTTTTGGTTTTGTTAACTCTTTCCTTTACTGTGCAAAAGCTTTTGATCTTGATGAAATCCCAATAGTTCATTTTTGCCCTTGCTTCCCTTGCCTTTGGCGATGTTCCTAGGAAGAAGTTGCTGCGGCTGAGGTCTAAGGGGTTGCTGCCTGTGTTCTCCTCAAGGATTTTGATAGATTCCTTTCTCACATTGAGGTCCTTCATCCATTTTGAGTCTATTTTCATGTGTGGTGTAAAGAAATGGTCCAATTTCATTTTTCTGCATGTGGCTGTCCAGTTTTCCCAACACCATTTATTGAAGAGGCTGTCTTTTTTCCACTGGACATTTTTTCCTGCTTTGTCAAAGATTAGTTGCCAATAGAGTTGAGGGTCTATTTCTGGGCTCTCTATTCTGTTCCATTGATCTATGTGTCTGTTTTTGATCCAGTACCATACTCTCTTGATGATGACAGCTTTGTAGTATAGTTTAAAGTCTGGAATTGTGATGCCACCAACTTTGGTTTTCTTTTTTCAACATTCCTCTGGATATTTGAGATCTTTTCTGGTTCCATATAAATTTTAGGATTATTTGATCAATTTCTTTGAAAAAAATGGGTGGGATTTTGATAGGGATTGCATAAATGTGTAGATTGCTTTAGGTAGCATAGACATTTTCACAATATTTGTTCTTCCAACCCAGGAGCATGGAACATTTTTCCATTTCTTTGTGTCTTCCTCAATTTCTTTCATGAGTACTTTATAGTTTTCTGAGTACAGATTCTTTGCCTCTTTGGTTAGGTTTATTCCTAGGTATCTTACGGTTTTGGGTGCAATTGTAAATGGGATCGACTCCTTAATTTCTCTTTCTTCTGTCTTGTTGTTGGTGTAGAGAAATGCAACTGATTTCTGTGCATTGATTTTATATCTTGATACTTTACTGAATTCCTGTCCAAGTTCTAGCAGTTTTGGAGTGGAGTCTTTTGGGTTTTCCACATATAGTATCATATCATCTGCAAAGAGTGATAGTTTGACTTCTTCTTTGCCAATTTGGATGCCTTTAATTTCTTTTCGTTGTCTAATTGCTGAGGCTAGGAATTCTAGTACTATGTTGAATAGCAGTGGTGATAATGGACATCCCTGCTGTGTTCCTGACCTTAGCAGAAAAGCTTTCAGAGAATGATATTTGCAGTGGGTTTTTCATCTATGGCTTTGATAATATTGAGGTATGTTCCCTCTATCCCTACACTTTGAAGAGTTTTGATCAGGAAGGGATGCTGTACTTTGTCAAATGCTTTTTCAGCATCTATTGAGAGTATCATATGTTTCTTGTTCTTTCTTTTATTAATGTATTGTATCACATTGATTGATTTGCAGATGTTGAACCAACCTTGCAGCCCTGGAATAAATCCCACTTGGTCATGGTGAATAATCCTTTTAAGGTACTGTTGGATCCTATTGGCTAGTATTCTGATGAGAATTTTCGCATCTGTGTTCATCAAGGATATTGGTCTGTAATTCTCTTTTTTTATGGGATCCTTGTCTGGTTTTGGGATCAAGGTGATGCTGGCCTCATAAAATGAGTTTGGAAGTTTTCCTTCCATTTCTATTTTTTGGAACAGTTTCAGGAGAATAGGAATTAATTCTTCTTTAAATGTTTGGTAGAATTCCCCCGGGAAGCTGTCTGGCCTTGGGCTTTTGTTTGTTTGGTGATTTTTGATGACTGTTTCAATCTGCTTACTGGTTATGAGTCTGTTCAGGTTTTCTATTTCTTCCTGGTTCAGTTGTGGTAGTTTATAGGTCTCTAGGAATGCTTCCATTTCTTCCAGATTGTCAAATTTGTTGGCGTAGAGTTGCTCATAGTATGTTCTTATAATTGTTTGTATTTCTTTGGTGTTGGTTGTGATCTCTCCTCTTTCATTCATGATTTTATTTATTTGGGTCCTTTCTCTTTTCTTTTTGATAAGTCTGGCCAGGGGTTTATCAATTTTATTAATTATTTCAGAGAACCAGCTCCTAGTTCATTGATTTGTTCTGTTGTTTTTTTGGTTTCTATTTCATTGATTTCTGCTCTGATCTTTATTATTTCTCTTCTCCTGCTGGATTTAGGCTTTCTTTGTTGTTCTTTCTCCAGCTCCTTTAGGTGTAAGATTAGGTTGTGTATTTAAGACCTTTCTTGTTTCTTGAGAAAGGCTTGTACCGCTATATATTTGCTTCTCAGGACTGCCTTTGCTGTGTTGCACAGATTTTGAAACATTGTGTTTTCATTATCATTTGTTTCCATGAATTTTTTCAATTCTTCTTTAATTTCCTGGTTGATCCATTCATTCTTTAGAAGGATGCTGTTTAGTCTCCATGTGTTTGAGTTCTTTCCAAATTTCCTCTTGTGATTGAGTTCTAGCTTCAGAGCATTGTGGTCTGAAAATATGCAGGGAATGATCCTAATCTTTTGATATTGGTTGAGACCTGATTTATGACCCAGGATGTGATCTATTCTGGAGAATGTTCCATGTGCACTAGAGAAGAATGTGTATTCTGTTGCTTTGGGATGAAAAGTTCTGAATATATCTGTGATGTCCATCTGGTCCAGTGTGTCATTTAAGGCCTTTATTTCCTTGTTGATCTTTTGCTTGGATGATCTGTCCATTTCAGTGAGGGGGGTGTTAAAGTCCCCTACTATTATTATTGTTGATGTGTTTCTTTGATTTTGTTATTAATTGGTTTATATAGTTGGCTGCTCCCACATTAGGGGCATAGATATTTAAAATTGTTAGATCTTCTTGTTGGACAGATCCTTTGAGTATGATATAGTGTCCTTCCTCATCTCTTATTATAGTCTTTGGCTTAAAATCTAATTGATCTGATATAATGATCGCCACCCCAGCTTCCTTCTGATATCCCTTAGCATGATAAATTGTTTTCCACCCCCTCACTTTAAATCTGGAGGTGTCTTCGAGTCTAAAATGAGTTTCTTGTAGGCAGCATATTGATGGGTTTTGTTTTTTTATCCATTCTGACACCCTGTGTCTTTTGATTGGGGCATTTAGCCCATTAACATTCAGGGTAACTATTGAGAGATGAATTTATTGCCATTGTATTGCCTGTAAAGTGACTGTTACTGTATATTGTCTCTGTTCCTTTCTGATCTACTACTTTTAGGGTCTCTCTTTGCTTAGAGGACCCCTTTTAATATTTCCTGTAGAGCTGGTTTGGTGTTTGCAAATTCTTTTAGTTTTTGTTTGTCCTGGAAGTTTTTTATCTCTCTTTCTATTTTCAATGATAGCCTAGCTGGATATAGTATTCTTGGCTGCATGTTTTTCTCATTTAGTGCTCTGAATATATCATGCCAGTTCTTTCTGGCCTGCCAGGTCTCTATGGATGAGTCTGCTGCCCATCTAATATTTTTACCATTGTATGTTACAGACTTCTTTTCCCGGGCTGCTTTCAGGATTTTCTCTTTATCGCTAAGACTTGTAAATTTTACTATTAGGTGATGGGGTGTGGACCTATTCTTCTTGATTTTGAGGGGGGTTCTCTGCACCTCCTGGATTTTCATGCTTATTCTCTTTGCCATATTAGAGAAATTCTCTCCAATAATTCTCTCCAATATACCTTCTGCTCCCCTCTCTCTTTCTTCTTCTTCTGGAATCCCAATTATTCTAATGTTGTTTCGTCTTATGGTATCACTTATCTCTTGAATTCTCCCCTCGTGGTCCAGTAGCTATTTGTCTCTCTTTTGCTCAGCTTCTTTATTCTCTGTCATTTGGTCTTCTATATCACTAAGGCTTTCTTCTCCCTCATTTATCCTAGCAGTAAGAGCCTCCTTTTTTGATTGTACCTCATTAATAGCTTTTTAAATTTCAACTTGGTTAGATTTTAGTTCTTTTATTTCTCCCGAATGGGCTTTTCTTCCATGCCTTTTTTGAGCCCGGCTAGCACCTTGAGAATCATCATTCTGAACTCTAGATCTGACATATTACCAATGTCCGTATTGATTAGGTCCCTAGCCTTTAATACTGCCTCTTGTTCTTTTTTTTTGTGGTGAGTTTTTCTGCCTTGTCATTTTGTCCAGATAGGAATATATGAAAGAGCAAATAAAATTCTAAAAGGGTGGCAAAGACCCCAGGAAAATGCACTTTAACCAAATCAGAAGAGACCCCAAATCATGTGGGTGGGAAAGGGGATAAAAAGAAGTTCAGAAAAAAAATTTAAAAAAGAAAACAAATAAAGAAAATATATAAAAAAGAAAAAAATATATATATATTAGACTGGTGACTAGAACAGGGTCACCCACTTAATTTTGGGAGTATTTTGGTCTCTTAGAAGAAACTACCTCCCAATATTTTAAAGAATGAAACACATATATAAGGGTAAACACAATGAAGGGATGGAATATGCCTATAAAGATGAAAAAAATTGTTTTTAATTTCTAAAAAAGGAGTTGATAAAGTACGTTGGTTGGGAGAATAAAGAAAAAGAAAGTGGAGAGAATTTGCTCGGGCTGGAGACTAGAACAAGCCCGGAGCTAGACTTAGGGTATATTTTGATCTATTAGAAGAAGTTGTACCCCAAATTTTTTAGAAGAAAAACCCTATGTGTATACAAAAAATAAAGTTAGATACAATGAAGGATAAAATATGACTATACTAATGAAGGTTCAAAAAAGATTAATTTTTTTAATGAAAGGTATTGTTAAGATAAACTAGTTAAAAAACGTTAAAAAGGGAAAGGGTAAAAGTTAAAAAAAATTTAGCAGAAGAAAAAAAAATTAAAAAAAAATTAAATTAACTGCAAGACTAAAGAATCATGGGGAGAAAGCCATCAGTTCCATGCTTTGCTTTCTCCTCCTCTGGAATTCCACTGTTCTCCCTGGTAAGTGACCTTGGTCTTGGCTGGATTTCTTGTTGATCTTCTGGGGGAGGGGCCTGTTGTAGTGATTCTCAAATGTCTTTGCCTGAGGCGGAATTGCACTGCCCTTACCAGGGGCCAGACTAAGTAATCCGCTTGGGTTCACTTTCGGGCTTTTGTTCCCTGAATGCTTTCCGTAGAGTTCAGGAGGACGGGAATGAAAATGGCGGCCTCCCAGTCTCTGGCCCGGAGGAGCTGAGAGCTTGGGACCCCACTTCTCAGTGTGCCCTCAGAGAAAATCGCTCAGTCACTCCCGTCTCCCTGGCCTTCGGCCGGGCTCCGAGCTCACCCAGCCTGTGACCGGTTCAAGGTAACCCCGAGCTGAGAGCTCACTCGGCTCTGTCTCTGTAGCCAGCTTCCCCCTCTAATATCTGTGAGCTCTGCGACACTCAGACACCCCCGATCCTTCTGTGACCCTGAGGGACCTGGGGCCACGCTGACCCCGCATGGGCTTCACCCCGGTTTAGTCTCTGGAGCAATGTCCCTCAGTGGAGCAGACTTTTAAAAGTCCTGATTTTGTGCTCCGTTGTTCTGCCACTTGCCGGGAGCCGGCCCCCCTCCCTGTGGTCTATCTTCCTGTCACTTTGGATTCACTTCTCTGCCGGTGCTACCTTTCAGAAAGTGGTTGATTTTCTGTTTCTAGAATTGCTGCTTTTCTTCTCTTCGATCTCCTGTTGGATTTGTAGGTGTTTGCAATGGTTTGATAAGCTATCTAGCTGATCTCCTGCTACCTGATGTAGTCTCAGCCTGCTACTTCTCTGCCATCTTGACTCCTCTCCTCAGACATGTTTTAATGGACGACATGCTTTAGAATTCCTTTGTCTTCATGGTTGTATTATTCTGATCACTCACCATTCAGCCACTTTCTCTTAAGTAATGCTACAAAAATGGCCTTTATTAATCCCTCTCTTTAAAAACAAAGGTGATAAGGTGTATCAGTTATGAGCTCTAACAAGAAATGGCAATGTATTGTGTTATTTTGAACATGAGAAAAAGAAATAGACCTGTACAAACTTTTGGAGCTAATGTTGTGCGCTAATGTTGTGCAGTAATAGAGGAAATGCTCTATTTCTGGATAGGGTTCTAACCTTGTTTGTTAAGTCATAGCTAGGTTTTTTGGCTGACTAGTTTGTCAGGTAAACCACTAGATCTTTCCATAGGAGTAGTCACTATAGCATCAATCATTTCTCCCATGTTGGTTGGAATTAAATCCAGTGAAACAACGCCCCATCTAGCTTCCTCTCCTTTTTGAGAAAAGGAATTATCATCAAACCAAGAGCAGGAGTATCTAATGCCCCCTTCCCACATGAGACTCCAGCGGAAGCTTAGAAAATTAAGTCCATCTCTGCCCTATCTCCACCAATATTATCCTAATTTAGGTCATCGTCGTCTCAACTGAAAAGCTGGCAAACAGCCTCCTAGCTGGTCTCCAGGTCTCCGTTCGTGCCACACTCTGACACTCTTCTCCACACTGCTGCTTGTATGGTCTTGCAGAGCCAAAACCCCAAACATTTTTTCTTCCTGTGACTACAGTCTGAGCTGTCATATCCTTCTCATCCCTCATTTACTCTGCTTTATCCATTTCGAATATCTTGTAATACTTTAATGTACTTGTGCTCTATTTCATCCCGTGATTTTTGAGGAGGTGTCATCTGCCTGAAATAATCTTCATCCAGCTGTAACTTGTCCCTCAGCTTTGATGTTATTGGTGGATAGGGTCTTCCCTGACCCCAAGTGCAGACCAGATACTTCTCAGGGCCCCTGGACGTCCTCCCCATAACAGCACTCATCATGCTGTGTGGTGGTTGCTTGTTCCCATTGTAAGCTAGGGGTAGATGTAAGTTAAGGAGGGATTCTGTTTGCTTCATCTTTGAAAACTGAAGGAATTAAATGTTAAAATATTGTGACTCATCTTTATGATGAGTGGGATGGACAGGAGGAATGTTTGGTATTAATCTATAACATTCTAAAAATTATTCCCATTTTAAGTATTTTGCATACACATACATTACTCTTCAAATTATAGTTCTCAAACTAGTTTTAAGAATCCTTTTTGTCATATAAACATTTTGAATATGATACAATTTCTGCATGCCTTGTGGGCTTTCCTTAAATGGAGTATGAACTATGCACTATCTGCACTTTCCAGTCTAATTATAGACTTTCTGTGGTTGTCAGCTGGACATTTGAACACATTTCTCCTATAGCATGAAGATCCAAGGCATTCTGAGTTTGTGGTTAGCAAGAGGAATTGTGACTTAAAACATACATCACTCCCAAATGGAACTGAAACCTTCAATGTCTCATTTATTCTGTAGTAAACAATTTTGTTTTCTAACAAGGAACAGTTGCCATCCAACTCATTCTAAATTTCTATGTATATTTCTTTGAACAGAAAGATTTTGTGGGTTTTTTTTTTTTTTTTACTACTTTTCTTTAATGGTGTAGCCAGTACCACAAGGTGAAATTAGATACTTTTTAAAAAGTCTCATTTCAGCTTACATTGTAGCAAAATTTCACATCTTCTCAGAGATGAGTTGAAATACCTCATCTCCTTCTTGGGGATCTTATTTTGTCCTATTAGATGAAAGAACTTCAGTGAAAAGAAATTCCAGAAATTTCTCATTTTCTTTCATCCCTGGTATTTTATGGGGTGAACAATTAAAACTTTACAGATATTCAGACACACACACACACACACACACACACACACACACACACACACGTATTTATTGCAGTATAGTTTGAAAGGGCAAAGATTTGAAAACCAGAATGTTCATTAAAAAATAGTTGAATATATTACAGAACATCTATACTATGGAATATCAGTAACCCTTAAAAACTCAAGTTAGACTCATATCCACAAATCATGATTTTATTTGAGTGAGAAAGTAAGGCTTCAGAATAATGTGTATGATATAATTCCTTCTGAGAGCAGTATGGCAAGTTGGGGGAAATTCTTTTCCTGTGGGGGAGATAGAGAGAGGGAGAGGAAGATTGGTGTGCATGTTTGAGAATACTTTGATAAAAGACTGGAATATCCTAAGCTGTTAACACTGGCAGAAAGGTAGGATTGGAAAAGGCCTATTTCCTTAGACGTCGTTGGGCTATTTCATTCCTTACAAATAACATAATATTTTTTGGAAATAAAAAATCTAATGAAAATTCTAACAGAAAATAAATGATCAAGAGGAAGAGTTAAAAAAAAAAAAGAGAGAGAAGCCACAAAAACCTGTGCTCTCAGGCTATTTATTCTGTATTCTACCAGTAGGATAGGATTCCTGCAGTCCGTGCCAGGGGCAGATACCTCAGATATGCAGTGAAGCAGGAGGAAGAGCAAAGGGGGAGAAGGGAAAACTGTGGATGAGAATGTTGAAGAACGACTGCAGATTTTATCAAGATTTACAGGCTGCTGAGAATGCTGGCCATAATTTAATTCACATGGGCCGAGCACATATTAGGTACAGGGAACTATGGGGGTGCTGTGGATAGGACTGTGAGCAAATGCACAGTCACTTTTCAAGTCTATAACTGATAGCATAGAGGTAGGGCTCAAATGAGGTAGGGGTTGGAGGCACTGGTCCAGATTGTCCTGGCAGCAAGGAAGCATTCAAGAACAATTTCATTATGGACTAAAGGAATAAAGAAAAAAAAGAAACCACTATACTGAGTTAAATTGCCAAGTCCTTTCCTGGTTTTTACTAGCATTTTTCATCTGAAGATTTATTGTCAATCCCCTTTCTAAGCAAATAAAATGTTCACCATAAATCAGACTGTAGGGATGCCACTTGAAGAGAAGGTTGGCACAACCACTTTGCAGTAAGTTTGAGGAATGTCCCGGTGAAAGTGTATCTAGAAACCATGATAATACATTATAGAAGTATAAAATGAGACCGATTGGTGTCCTGCTAACATTCTAGTCTAACTAGGTAGTGAGTACATGGTTGCTCCTTTTATTACTGTTTCTTAAACTACACATACACATTTCAGATACTGTAACATCATACACATGAAAGCCAAAACAACAAAGAAGTAAATTATTTTTGAGCAAAAGTTAATGTTTCCATAATGTATGAATTAAATTTATCAGACTTTCTCGATGATACGTAGTTATAGATGTTCATTTTTCTTTTTCCCCCCACTAAATAATGCTGTTTCCACCACAATAATTCATTTAGACAAACACAGCATGATTTTGAATGAAATTTTGTGGAAATTTTAAACAAAGAGCAAACATTTAATATTAAACTGAATCGATACCATGAATCTTTCAATACATATATACAGCTAGTATTTTGTTTTAGCTTTGGCAGTGATGAGAGAAATGATAAATATTCTAACAATGTCAAAAAGCTTTGAATATTCAGCATGTGCACAAGTCCTAACTGCTTTCATTTTCTTTTGGAGTGGGGAAGAGGTTGTCAGAAGGACTTCCTGGAAGAAGTGATCAACATTTCC
This sequence comes from Lutra lutra, assembly GCF_902655055.1. Lineage (NCBI taxonomy): Eukaryota > Metazoa > Chordata > Mammalia > Carnivora > Mustelidae > Lutra > Lutra lutra. The sequence goes on along the minus strand of NC_062282.1, from coordinate 82,249,763 downwards.
TTGAGAGGTATTTAATGCTGGACACACAAAATATACAAAATACCATGTGTTGACAAAGCCGAGTTTATTGCTTGATGCTGTGAGTAGAACACCCCTCCACAGAACTGCAACAGTGTCTCAGAGAGAGAAGGACGGAGCTGAGATACTGATTTGAGATTTGAGGTCTGGTTTAAGGTGGGCCGTTTCATGCAGGGGTCCAGCTAGGATTGGGTCAATATCATGATAAAATAATTTGGGATTTGTATAAACAGCAAAGGGAGGATGTTGAGGCCAGGTTTTCAGAGTCTTGGGCTATACACTGTTAGTTGATGCTTTCTATTCAATAAATTGATTAGTCTTTCAGTTCCTGGAATGAACAACAAGGCTGGTTGCAACAATTTTCCTCCTGGCCAAGAGTCTTCTGGAGTAGTAAAATTACGTTGATGAAGATGGTGGAATAGTGAAGTCTTGTTAATAATTGCAGGTAGTAAGCTGTGTGGAAGATTTCCACTCTCAGTGAGTAGGAAGTCAGAGACAGCAGGAAGGATCCACCCATCATTGCTCCCACACGGCTAGAGCCTTGGCATCATTTCGCCCACTGCCTTAGTAGACTTGCTTACTAATGCCAAGAGAAGGCTGAAACTGCATTGTCATTGCGTGTTTTGTAATCTGACCCTTTCTCTAGGCCTCCATCTGGTCCCCGTTTCAAATTTCTAGGGCTATGCTGAATCATCCTCTTGGTGCTTTCGTTCTCTGACTATAAGCAAGCAGGTGAGAGATGGTGGTGAATAAAAGCAACAACCCTGGAGTCAGGTGCCATAGGTTCAAATGCCACCTCTTCCACATAGTGGCAGTATGAGCTCTTGTCAGGTGCCTAACTTCTCAATGTCCCAATGTTCCTATTTCAATAATAAAAGTAAGACCAGTCCCGATCTTGTTGAGAAAACTAAAAGCACATTAACTCATGATGACTGCTCATATTTTTCTGGTTGTTGTGATTACTCTTCTTATTTTCACCCTGTGGTGTCAAGAGGTTAGACCACTTAAAATATTTAGACTAAGAGAGTTTTAACCTACATATTAATTAATCCAGTATATGTTCCTGTGCATTTAAATCAAATAGAAGAATAGCCAAGCATATAACTGAGAACTCCTCATGTTTAATGTTATTAAGGTAAACATAATAGAATAAAATATTAAAGTCACTAGTTTATATTTTTAAATGATACAAAACTATGAAACAATTTTGAGATTTTTTTTTTTAGTCCTTATAACTTGCTTGCAGGCATTTAATTGCTGTGGGTTGAAAATGTGGTGAGCTGGTCTGTTCTTTTTTTCTGTCGTGAAAATAAGGTTGTTTCTGTCTGATCTTAACCAACCAGATTTGGACAGTAGATTTTGGCCAGTTAGTCAAATTCCTTTCTCATTTTGCACCCACCACTCTAAGTCCAGCTTGCAGTTGCACCATTTTGCACCCACCACTCTAAGTCCAGCTTGCAGTTGCATTGTTGTTGACTTGTGGGATCTCTGCATCTTTCTTCCTGCCCTAGAAGGGGCTAAGAGAGTAACATGAGAGACTCTCCTGTTGGCTGGGCATTGCGGTCAGGCACCATGGCCTGGCTTGCTTTCTGAAGTTCACAGAAAGCATTGGGAGGGGGCGTGGAAAATCAGAATGGGGGTAAAATGGAAAGTGAATCACATCTTTGGAAGAGCTGGCTCCCTGCAATAGCTAAATTTTAAAGGATGCTCCTACTGGCATGGCATAGGCTTTCTAATTCCATGTATTTATAGTGAGGTGTAGAGGCTGGATTTCTGCCGTGAATTGATTAAAGAACCATTGTCACCATTAAGAATGAAAACCAGCTGAAACACAAAGTGTCCAATGGTTCTTTGTGTATGCGATCAGGCTTTATTCTCATAGGTGTATTAAATAAAAGTTGAAAGAAATGTACAGGTGTGGTTTCTTATAAACCATAAAGATAATTGATGTAAAACTTACCAAGTAACTTGATTGTACTATTATAGAATATCGGCAATTATTTAGTTAAATCTTCCATCCCAAGCAGAAATCACATCTATAGCGATTATCCTGCATTTCATTGAACATTTATTTCTATTTTTTTAAAGCTTTATTTATTTATTTGAGAGAGAGAAAGACAGACAGAGACAGAGAGTGCATGAGCAGGGGGAGGAACAAAGGGAGAGGGAGAGAGAATCTCCAGCAGACTCTTCACTGAGCATGGAGGCAGATGTGGGGCTTGATGTCATAACCCATGAGTTCATGACCTGAGCAGAAACCAGGAGTCAGACACTTAACTGACTGAGCCACCCAGGCACCCCTATTTCTACTTTTAGTAAACTGAACATTTTATAAGCAGCTTTCACTCTTTTGGGCCAGTGTAGGAAAGTTCTTCTTATATCAAGATGGAATTTATGGCTAAACAACTTCTACCCTTACTTTTACCTCTGCTTCCTTGAGCTACACAAAACATTTATAATCCCTCTCTAACTTGATTTCCCCTCAAAAATCCGTTCCATAGATAATTACTGAATATGTATTTTATTCCAGGATGCACAGAGCTAGGAGACTAAAACATAAGTGGCCCCTGACCTTACAGGGTTTGGGGGACACCACCTTATTTTCATCAAGCCTCTTATTTTTCAGGCTTACCATCACTAATCCCTTTTCATAAATCATAAATTCATTAATTATGAATTCCTAAATTCATAAATTAATCCCCCATATAACATATTTCTTACCCTGAGGTCAAACATGTAAGGCAAGGAACATAAAACTGTATACATTCTCCAGATGTGGTTGAACTAGTGCAGAGCATAGGGGCATTATTAGCCATTTTCTCTTTGCATCACTAATAGCATTGAAAGCAGGCCTCATACACATCTGAGTGCTCAATACATATTTATGAAAGGCCACTCTTTCTCATGTGGTCACTTGGTCTTAGGTCTTCTATTAACTTCTCATGATGGATACAACCATAGATTATGCATGATTAAAACAGATGCTTGGGGAATAAATAGTGAACCACATGTGACTTAGAAGTGTCTTAAGTTTCTTAAAGAAGAAATTAAATACACCTTAGGAAATTCCTGTGAAAATATTTGCATTCAAGTAAGTCTTCTACAGAGTAAAGTGAGGTTTTTTAATCTAAATGATGAATAATGCTTTCAACTAAAATGATGACAATATCTCTGCATGGGTATGTGATTCAGGATAGATTTGTCTACTATCTGTTGAGTGCACATGGTTGTACTGAACTAAAGTCAGGTCAAAAAATTTCAAAAAAAAGTTCACCTACTCACTTTGGATCTATGTTTTAGGAACTGCTACGTTAACTCTCTCAACCTTTAGCACCCACTCTCTTAGACTACACACACACACACACACACACACACACACACACACGGTATTGGATATAAAGATATTCCATGCATTATTTCCCATGCCTAATTATGCCTTGAAGAGTAGTGTTCAAAGAGGTCAGAGACTCCCAATATAAAAGCAGTTGCAAATGCCTCATTTGAGTGTGACCAGCAATTAAAGGCAGACAACTATGAAAAGGATCTCTGCTATGGTAATGTGAGTCTCTTTTATTGATCTCAGCAAAAGACTCTTCTCTACCTCTCTATTTCCCATCCTGGTGCATTGACCACCAATTTTTAATTCAGTCCTTCTTAGATTTCCCAAGCAAAAGTACTTGTACTAGCGAATCTTAGCTTTTCCAAACAATAATCTTTATGCTTGGGATTCTTATTCACTAGCTTTTATGAACTTTTATTTTTTCCCTATGGTGAATATTATTTAGTTTCAATAGTATTTTTAACATCTTTAGAGCTCCAAATAATTCATTCTGACTTCAGTAGTATTCATGACACCTTGCAATATAAGTCTATATAAGTATTTATTTATTTGTTTTTTTTTTAATTTTTAAATTTTTTAATGTACATATAATGTATTATTAGCCCTGGGGGTATAGGTCTGTGAATCGCCAGGCTTACACACTTCACAGCACTCAACATATCACATACCCTCCCCAATGTCTATAACCCCACCACCCTATTTTTTTTTTTTTTTTAGAGAGACAGAGAGAGAGGGGAAGGGAAGAGGGAGAGAGAGAAACTTAAGCAGGCTCCATGCCTAACATGGACCCCAAAGCAGGGCTCAATCTCATGACCCTGAGATCATGACTAGAGCTGAAATCAAGAGTCAGAAGCTTAACTGACTGAGCCACCCAGGTTTCCTGTCTATAGACTTTTTAAACAACATGTTGATTCTTTTCTACCAATCATTTATAATATTGGCAGAACCAGACACAGCTCACCCAGCAGGATCTGCTAAATGTGTCTCAGTCAGTTGAATTGATGGTCTGTTCTCATCCAGGGAAATTTGAACTAACTTTAACATCAAATAACCAATCCATCCATTACTGAGTTTATCAAAGCCCCTGATCCCCAGTGACTATTAAGATACTCTCAGTTAAATGGGCTGATCAAATCAAAGTCCACTCGTGTAGGGCCTACAGACATGGTCTGTGTTGAAATGATACATTTTCAAAACACAGAAACAAGTGCGAGGCAAGCTAGGGAATAAAATGAACTTTTGCGCTGGAAGTCTGTTCCCTCTGCAGATTAGTCTTAGAGACATAATTAGTGTGGGAAATACTGCATAGAAGGAATTCTAGGTATTACAGCATGACAAGTAGCCTGACCAGCAGTGCAACTCCACCTGTTAGATATTAATAATCAACATTATCGTTTTAGGAAATAACTTGTCAAAAAGACAAAGTTTATAGTTCTTTTGAGTTCTGAAAAAGATATCTCAGTGAAAAGAAACCAGTTTTAACATTTCTTTTAAAATTGTTGAATAGCTTTTTTTCCCTTCACTCAAAACTGGATTATTATGAACCGAGGTATGTAAAAGAACTTACTCTGCTTTTGATCGTCCGCACACTTGCTCCCCATTCTTTCAGAGGAATATTTTAAATAGCTTGTGTTATATCACCTCTAATACATCAGTTTTATTTGAGAGATAATAGAAAATAGCTTATCTTATTTTACCTTTCTCATTCCTAGTTCAATTCTTTTTTTAAATTTTTTATTTCTCTTCAGCGTAACAGTATTCATTGTTTTTGCACCACACCCAGTGCTCCATGCAATCTGTGCCCTCCCTAATACCCACCAACTGGTTCCCCCAACCTCCCACCCCCCGCCCCTTCAAAACCCTCAGATTGTTTTTCAGAGTCCATAGTCTCTCATGGTTCACCTCCCCTTCCAATTTCCCTCAACTCCCTTCTCCTCTCCATCTACCCTTGTCTTCCATGTTATTTGTTATGCTCCACAAATAAGTGAAACCATATGATAATTGACTCTCTCTGCTTGACTTATTTCACTCAGCATAATCTCTTCCAGTCCCGTCCGTGTTGCTACAAAAGTTGGGTATTCATCCTTTCTGATGGAGGCATAATACTCCATAGTGTATATGGGCCACATCTTCCTTATCCATTCGTCTGTTGAAGGGCATCTTGGTTCTTTCCACAGTTTGGCGACCGTGGCCATTACTGCTATAAACATTGGGGTACAGATAGCCCTTCTTTTCACTACATCTGTATCTTTGGGGTAAATACCCAGTAGTGCAATTGCAGGGTTATAGGGAAGCTCTATTTTTAATTTCTTGAGGAATCTCCACACTGTTCTCCAAAGTGGCTGCACCAACTTGCATTCCCACCAACAGTGTAAGAGGGTTCCCCTTTCTCCACATCCTCTCCAACACACGTTGTTTCCTGTCTTGCTAATTTTGGCCATTCTGACTGGTGTAAGGTGGTATCTCACTGTGGTTTTAATTTGAATCTCCCTGATGGCTAGTGATGATGAACATTTTTTCATGTGTCTGATAGCCATTTGTATGTCTTCATTGGAGAGGTGTCTGTTCATATCTTCTGCCCATTTTTTTTACATGATTGTCTGTTTTGTGTGTGTTGAGTTTGAGGAGTTCTTTATAGATCCTGGATATCAACCTTTTGTCTGTACTGTCATTTGCAAATATCTTCTCCCATTCCGTGGGTTGCCTCTTTGTTTTGTTGACTGTTTCCTTTGCTGTGCAGAAGCTTTTGATCTTGATGAAGTCCCAAAAGTTCATTTTCACTTTTGTTTCCTTTGCCTTTGGAGACATATCTTGAAAGAAGTTGCTGTGGCTGATATCGAAGAGGTTACTGCCTATGTCAATTCTCTTTTTAATTCACTATTTGCAGTTGCTGTTTGTCACAATAAAGCCATAACTCTTATCATGTAAAAATGAGGATAAGCCTAATTTCTGATAAACTTGAATTTAGATAAATATACTTTGCTTTTAAAGCAGGCTGTCCATGCGACCGAGAGCTTCAGGCAGAGACACACTCACATCAATATTGATGCTGACGGTAACTGATGGTACCCTTGGGCAGGAGGGAAAAACAAGTAGGAGATTGAGGCTCTGTGCACATTTTCCATATTAACTCACTGCAAGGCTCCAACCTCATATGAGTGGCAGGACAAGCCTCTTTACAGAAGAAAAAAAGCACATTCAAATTTGTTGTTAGTTCTGCAATAACTTTAGAAGTCATCTGGGTCATCACTTCATTTTGCCATTGGCAAAACGGAGGCCCAAGGAGGAAAAGTGATTTGTCTTGGGTCCCATAGCTGGTTAGAGACAGATTGGGACCAAGAACCAGGTCTCTACTCTCCCAACACATTTTCCACTACCTAGCTCCTGGTAAGGACAATTAACCCTACCTAAGACACAGTGTGAAATTTTTCTTTCTTACAGTGCTGTTGCCCACAAAGGCCCATGAATTGGGCTGGCAGATTAGATGATCTTTATAATATAAAAGTAAGATATCAAAATACTTCCTGCATCACTCATACCCTGGCCTTTAGCACACCAATCCTATTGAAAACAATGTTTTTCTAATACCTCTGTAGGCAACAGGAGGAGGCTTAAGTAGAGGATAAGAATGTTGCATACAAATTTCTTCAGGTCTTTCCTTTGGGTTTCACCAAGAAGTCCTAATATCACACAATATATGTGATTGACACTCGTTCCCTGCTTTGTGAACACTAGATGTTGATCAGATTTTTCAGCATTGTGTGCTCCTTTATAAATTCAGATAGTCTAAACCTAAGGATGGGCTACCATTAACAGTTATGAAAGGAAAGCCTTTGGGATAAGAGACTGAAAGATGAAGTAGACTTCCTATGGCACAGAAGAACCAGAAAAGTTTCCTCACCCTGGCAGTTCTACTGGAACATTGCCAAGTCGCTTTGTGAAGTTGAGGGTTGACGAGATAACTAAAGAATTTCAGTAAAGCTACCAGCATTACCTACAAGATGGCAACTCTGACCTGCCCCATTACACATGTCATTGAAGACAGAATGGCACAGCTCTAAGAGCAGACTGATCTGGACTCAGAGCTCAGACCCATTGCCTATCATCTTGACCTTGGACAAATGACTTAAGTCCTAACCTCAAAATCAATTTTTCAGTCAAATGGAGATAGTAATGCCCATCTTGCTAAACTATTGTTGAAGGAAATAATGTGCACAGAGCATTCAGCACAGGCCTCATACCAATTGTTTGTTAAAGGTTAGTGGCAATTTGAGCTTTTCAGATCATCATCTAAACTGACATATTTCTCCAGAATTCTAAATTCTCCCCATTTCTACAGATAATAGGACACACGTTAATATTTGTTAAAGCCTCTGTGTTTGGTTAAGGCTATCCCTAAGTTTTCTTCTGTTTCTCTCATAATGTAGAAATAATAATGGTTATAAGAACACTTTAGTCCTAATCTAAGCCAAGCACATTTAGATAATCTAGTTAATCTAAAAAAAAAAAAAAAAAAGCAAAACCAAATCAGTATCTAGAAAATTAAATTCACTGGTATAATAAAAAGCAATAAATAAATAAAATTGGTTGCTTCCTACAACTGGTCCAATTGTACTGATGAGGAAAATTTCTGGTGGTAGCAGGAAGGAGGAATTTGTGAGATTTTGTTTGATATCTCCCAGAAGCACAGGGCAGAGATCATGGTTTAGATGCAGACTCTGGACTTAGATCTCAGACCAAATGGTGACCCTGCCAATTATTAGCTGTGATCATGAACAAATTAATTGCTCTTTCTAAGCCTCATTTTGTCTTGGTAAAACTAGTGTAATAAAAGTATTTACAGGGGCGCCTGGGTGGCTCAGCAAGTGAAGCCTCTGCCTTCGGCTCAGGTCATGATCTCAGGGTCCTGGGATCGAGTCCCGCATCAGGCTCTCTCTTGGCAGGGAGCCTGCTTCCTCCTCTCTCTCTCCCTGCGTGCCTCTCTGCCTACTTGTGATCTCTGTCTGTCAAATAAAAAAATCTTTAAAAAAAAAAGTGTTTACATTTTGATTCTTATGTGAAGGTTAAATGAGTTGGTCCTGATAAAGTAGATAGCATGTTGTCTATACTCAATAAACAGTAGCTATTATTTTTATCAACCCATATACAACAAATTTTATAAAATCTCCTTAGAGTATGGAATGCAATTCCATGATCAAAAGGCACATTCGCAGGTTACCAAATCAGTCAATTAATTGTTTACCAGAGTATTTCCCTTCTGCTCTAATTGTGCCTTTGGCAGTTTAAACAAAGAAAAACCCGTGACCCATTAGAAGTATTAGAAAACTGATATCACAATGTCCATAGCAGCAATGTCCACAATAGCCAAACTGTGGAAAGAGCCAAGTTGCCCTTCAACAGATGAATGGATAAAGAAGATATGGTCCATATACACAATGGAATATTACTCAGCCATCAGAAAGGATGAATACCCAGCTTTTTCATCAACATGGATGGGACTGGAGGAGATTATGCCAAGTGAAATAAGTCAAGCAGAGAAAGTCAATTATCATATGGGTTTTTTTTTTTAAGATTTTATTTATTTATTTGAGAGAGAGACAGTGAGAGAGAGCATGAGCAAGGAGAAGGTCAGAGGGAGAAGCAGACTCCCCATGGAGCTGGGAGCCCGATGTGGGACTCGATCCTGGAACCCCGGGATCATGACCTGAGCGGAAGACAGTCGTCCAACCAACTGAGCCACCCAGGCGTCCCTTATCATATGGTTTTACTTGTGAAACATAAGGAACAACATGGAGGACATTAGGAGAAGGAAAGGAAAAGTGAAGGGAGAGAAATCGGAGTGGGAGACAAACCACAAGAGACTATGAATTCTGAGAAACAAACTGAGGGTTTTAGAGGGGAAGGAGTTGGGGGATGGGTGAGCCTGGTGTTGGTTATTAAAGAGGGCATGTATTGCATGGAGCACTGGGTGTTATATGTAAATAATGAATCTTGGAACACTATATCAAAAACTAATGATGTACTGTATGGTGACTAACATAACACAATAAAAAAGAAAAGAAAAGAAAAGAAAAGAAAACTGGTATCAATAGAGCACCAAAACAGCTACTTAAATTGATGAGCTTGATCAGCCAAATGGTAAGTTCACTTTGAAACCAAATTAGGAACTGCACTGAACTTGAATAGTAAACTTGGTTTGAACAGTCCTCCAGTTGGTTTGACTGATAAAGACCACATGATTTTTTATTTTGTCTGATACTTGAAGTAGAAACTCATCTTCCCTGCTTCTCCTTTTGATTGGCCAATCTGGGTATGTAAAACACAATGGCTTTATATTCCACTCTCAAATTCTGTGGGATTATAAAAAATTCTGTGCAATATATCAAACCACCATCAGATGCACCCACCCCTAAGGACATTGTGGATGGTAATCAGGCTGTGTAATGCATAAACTTATTTCCATCTCTCTGCTCAGTGTGTCTGTAAGGAAGTCAAGCTTACAAACTGGGTCACATGGTACATGGAAATGTGATTAATGGTAACCCTAGCCTTTGCCTCCCTGAAACTGGTCCAGGAAACTGGTTCCTTCTTTGCAGAGTGGGCACAGCACAACTGCTTCCCTTCCTAGGGCCGGTGATTCCTGAGGGCAGCACAGGAACTGTGTCCAAAAGTGAGAAGATAGAGGGGAAGGTGGTGCTCAGTGCTGCCATCATCCCCTCCCTGATTCAGCCTCTTCAATCTACTCTCCAGACTGCAGCCCAAGAAACTATTTTTTTTAAAGATTTTATTTATTTATTTAACAGGCAGAGATCACAGTTAGGCAGAGAGGCAGGCAGAGAGAGAGGAAGGGAAGCAGGCTCCCTGCTGAGCAGAGAGCCCAACACGGGGCTCGATCCCAGGACCCTGGGATCATGACCCGAGCCGAAGGCAGAGGCTTTAACCCACTGAGCCACCCAGGCGCCCCGAAACTATTTTTTTTTAATGCCAACTAAAAACCCTTTATTTATTCATTTATTCACCAGACACGTGTTTACTGAGCATCTCTACTATGTGCTAGAGGGTTTTCTAGAGGCTGGGGATTCACTGCCTAGGGATGTGTATAAGGTTCTCTCGTGAAGCTTCCATTCAGGAGTATAACTAAAAACGAAGCAAATAAACTAATTAGTCAAAAAATAATTCCACATTGTGATGAGTGCTACATACAATATATTAATGCGATAGGTAGGTAGTGGGAGTAGTGGTAAGAAATGGCTGAACAGTTTACAGTGACTGCTTTGAGGAGGTGGCATTTGAACTGAGATTGAGGCAGCAAGAAGCCATCCATTCCAAGAATAGCAAGCTCCAAGAAAGGACTGATTGATTAAACTTTTTATTTCAGAGAGAGAGAGAGAAAGTGAGCATGAGTAGGGGAAGGGGCAGAGGAAGACGGAGAAGCAGACTCCCTGCCAAGCAGGGAGCCAATGTAGGACTTGATCCCAGGACCCTGGGACCATGACCTGAGCCAAAGACAGACGAGACGCCTAACCAACTGAGCCACCCAGGTGTCCCCCAAGAGAACATTTAAAATGTAAATATTATGAAATAATTTCCTTGCTGAACACCCCTTGGCTCCCTCCCTTTACTCTAATGATCAAGTTCAAAGTCCCACAGGTGACGCTCTAGATCCTTCCTCACTTGAAGCCTACTACCTAGAGAGGCTCATGTCCACCTCACCCACTTATTGCAGGCATGCTGCCCAGTGTTAGGTTCTTCAGTACCCCTGGGCATTCACGGTCCATTCTTTCTACACAGAATGCTTTCTTTTTCTGCACCCCAACTTTCTCACCAGCTAGCCCCTATAGGCCTCAGTATAGCCACTTTTACTCCCATTAAAAGCTTTCCTGATTCTCCCAGACCAAATATGGTTCGCCCTTAGCCATCTGTATTTCTTTGAAGCTCTTATTACATGTGTGATTAATGAGGTATATGATAATTGCTAAATATCCATTTCCTCACCATGTAAGCACCATGACTGTCTCTGGTTCGCCTCTCTATTCTCAGCTCCTGGCATAGCTCCTGTTTGGTTCAGCACCCAGCACATCACTTCTCATCATGCTCCGCAAGAATGGGCTAAGTGGATGAAGGAATTAATGAAGGGATGGAAGGATGAATAGTGCACCTCAAGAGGAGTCTCCACCTGCTCTCCCAGACACAGACTTTGCAGGTAGCACTTAGACATAGGCTCGATTCCTGGGGTAGGTTTGCGTCATGGCAGTGCAGTTACACATGGAGCCTGGAAGCTGAGTAACTTTGTATTTAGACCTCCTACTGAACTTTGCTCATGGATCCCTTTAGCTGTGATCTGATATGTGTGAGAGCCCATCTGTCTCACTGAGAGAACCTCAACTCCCTTGAGACCACACACCAAGCAAGATTCAGATTTTTTTTTCCCTCCCTGGCACCTAGCGCAGAGATATGCACATAGTAGGTACAAAAAAACATGCTTCATAACTATCTTATAAGTGACACAGTTGTTTTCTCTGTATGGTTGTTTGAACAGAATAGCAGTTCTCCCACCTGGTCCTATACTTTTCATGTTCTAGTTACCCCATTGCTAACCTGTTAACTTTTTTCCTTTCAAGTCAGACATTAAATGAGACCCACTCCTTTCCTTCTATTGATTCAGCTACAATGTTTCTGAAGCCCTTTTAGGCCTTGGGAAGAAAGGAACAATATATAAAAGTACAATTATTATGGATATTATATCTTTCTTTCAAATCTCCTTGAATGTAGCTTCTTAGAACAAATCCTGTAAGCATATTGAATATAAATTTCAATACTTATTACAATTTCAAGACAACTCCTTATTCACTGCAAACCATTCCTTCTTGTATTAATATTTATTTTTTAATTCAGTTGGAGGCATTTCTTTCTCAACAAAGCCAACTAATTACCTGAAAGAATCATAACACTAGAAGCTCAAATATTAAGAAAGAAATTCAGGTTAAAACACATTTTATTGCCCACCTATTGAAACACCCTAATAACTGTGATGAGAGACTGCATTTACATGGCATTGTATAAATCAAAAGAAAAATGTGCGGTCTTAACAAATCATTGTGAAAAATCATGACTAAAAAAAAAACCCAGCGCATTTTAGACCTCATTTACCATCTTGTATTTGACATTAAAAAAAGAAAAGTAAGTTCTCAAGTGGGCAAAAGTGCTGTATAGTTATTTTCCAAACTGAAGAATAGAAAATGAACAAATCTTGGAGGAGAAAAAAAATGCAAAAATAAAATGAAATTGTAAAAGCGATTCAGTGTGAGTACACACACACACACACACACACACACACACACACACACACCTGTTCTCAGCATGGGTAGGACCTGATCCCAACCCCTGCCACAGAAATTCACCAAGTGGTATGCTAAATGTATTCTGCTGCTTTCTGCCAGAATCCAAAAGAAAACTCCACTTCTTTTCTGTTTTGCTCATTTAAACTGTGGCCAACCTCAAAAGGATCCCAGGAAATGGTAAGACCCTGAACTTGAGCTGAAAGAGGGAGGATGAAAAAAAATCTTTTTTCCACAAAGATCAAGGAAAGTGAAAGAACACTGTTTACATAATCAGGCTCAAACTCTGCTTTTTTCTCAAGTTCCCCTCTGCTCTCTGGGCTTACATTCAGCATGCAGGCTTTCAGCACGGGCCACATTCTCATTGTGAGTGGCTGCCAGCAGAGGGTGGAGTGTGGACTTTTGACATCAGGGAGACCACTAAATTGCCCAAGGTGACTCCTTGATGGCAAGTCATGGCATAACACTTAATATCAGTTCAGGGCTTGCAAAGAATTCCATTGCAGCACGCACATTTCACCAATAGAGGCAGGGATCACAAAGCTTTCTTTGGGAAAAGCAAGGTTATTATTATCAGGGAAGCTCTGTTACTGGCCCTTTAAATTGAGGAATAACACATCTGTCAAAAGGAGCCCAGGGAGCCCAGGACCAGTAACCAAAGCCCACCCCTCTGGGTGTCTCTGCTATGTATTTCAGGCCAAGAACTGATTATGATTATGAAATAAGGGGTGGGGGAGGGAAAGGTTATAGAGTGCTTAGTAGGCATGAACTAAGTGCCTTTTTTTTTTTTTAAGATTTTATTTATTTATTTGACAGAGATCACAAGGAGAGAGGCAGGCAGAGAGAGAGGGAAGCAGGCCCCCACAGAGCAGAGGGGGCTCGATCCCAGGACCCTGAGATCATGACCTGAGCCGAAAGCAGAGGCTTAACCCACTGAGCCACCCAGGCACCCCTGAACTAAGTGCTTTATGAACCCTTTCTCATTTAATTCCAAAACGGTCCCATGTAGTAGATTTGTAGTATCCCTGCCTTCCAAATGAGTGCACTGAGGCTCCATTAGATAAGTTGCCCTAATTCATCTCTAGAACAGTGCCTGGTATATATATGCCCTTCTAATATTTGGTAGAAGGGAGGAAGAGAGGAAGGGAGAGAGGGTGGAGAAATCAGATAAGGGGACCATTTATTGTAAACAAAATGAGTGAGGAAAATTTAGAGCAATGGTAAGGGGATCAGAATGGGGCAGAAATTCGTAAGATACTTGAAGTACTATAACATTAATAAAAACAGATACTTATGCAGCACTTGCTATGTGCTAGGTACTGTTCTGTTTTACAAATACATTTAATTATTTAGTTAGTATGCGCTTTACTTATATTGAAACATTAAATTATTTACTTACTTAATTACATTACTTATATTAACATTTAATCCTTGCAACAACCCTATTTTACAAATAAGGTCGAGTGGGTTAGGTCAGGTTTCCTACAAGCAGACCCCGAAGTGGCTTTTCTTGTGCAAGTGATTTATTGAGGAAGTGAGTGAAGCAGGGGATATTGTGAGAATGCTGGAGCATGAATAAAACCGCAGGTTGAACTGATTTGAGGCATGGGGGCTGGGCATTTGTGCCTTTCATCAATCAGTTATGTGTAACTGGGGGTTCGGGCAAGTTTCTGGAAGAAGGGCAGCGGTGAGCTGTTAGCAACCAACACTTGTCATCTGTATCCACATCATCATAATCTCACCTGGGGTATGTCTGCACCTGCTTGTAATGGGGATCTGGGTGAGGCATCCCCAGGGTCCGCTGTATCAAGTGCTCTGCCTGCATCATTTGGTTTGTGCCAATGCCCTTAAGCTTGGTAGCCAGAGTATGCTGCCTTCTCTAACTTTATCCTCTGATTAAATCTCAGAATTGTTTCAGAAACTCATTGCTCAGCCTTTGTACTTTTTCTCTCTGAGGGGGATGAAGTGTCAGGAATAGAGAATAGAGGCAATGAATTTAAGCAGGGAGGTCAGGGAGGCCATCCTCCAGGAAGAAATGAGTGGGCACAGAGAAGGAGCCAGGGTTTTCTCCTTAAAATGCAAATTTGGTCATGCTAATCCTGTTTTAAAGAAACAATAGCAGCTCCCTACTGCCTGTAGAATGGTTTCCAGTGGTTGCCAAAATCTGACCCTAGTCAACTGATTACTTTTTCCAGGTATACATCCATACCCTTTAGGTCCTGCCATAATGAACATGGAAGTGCTCACCAAGCCTGGAACAGGTCATGACTTTCCTTACAATTGTCCTTTCTGAGCATACTTCCCTTTCTCAGTACCAGTTACTTCCATGCTCCCCTCCCATCCACCACTGGAAGATCTACTTACTCTTCAATGCTCAACTCCAGTACTACCTCCTCCTTCCTTGCTGTTTTCCTCAGTGTCTTCATTTGGAATTAATCATCTTTGTTTTATGCCCCCTTCGTGATGTCTGTAGGTACTTCCCATACACATATCACAGTGTGCCTTCCACTACAATTATATATTTCCTTATTAGATGACAAAATTCTTGAAAGCAGTAAAAGAATCTGGGTTCTTTGAGTTGTAAGAAACAAAAACTCAACTCAAATCAACTTCAGGTAAAGAGATAATTTGTTGGTTCCAAGAACATGGAAGTCTAAGATGAGTGACTGGCTTTAGGCATGATGGACTTCAAGAATTAAAATGATGGGAGGTTCCCCCTCTCAGCTTTGGCTGTGTCCACATGCCAGTAAATATGGTCACAGCAACTCTGAGTTTGTCATTTTTACAGCTAGAGTTTCCAGTGAAAGAGCTGAGCCGTTTCCCCAGCAACCACATGAATTTTTGTAGCTAGTGATTCCAAATAGAGTGAAACTCTCTCCCTAGGGCCCTGTTGGTCCTACATTCATTGGTGCCCACTCCCAGACCTGCTGTTTACCAAAATCACATGGATGGATTACCAAATGGAAAAGAGAGGTTCTAATGCCACATCTCAGAATAGAGACGAAAGACAAAAACACTCAACACATATCCACTCCAGGAGACCATATTATTGCCCCTGAAAAAAGAAAGTGTTTGGGAAGTTACCAAGAGCAAAGCAAAGGGGAAGAAAGAACAGTAAGTGGAGAATGGGGGGAGGAGGTGGTATAAAGGGATCCCATAATAAGCTTGACCAACTGGCAACTTGCAGAAAAGTAGAGAATGAAGCCTAAGGTCTGTAGGTCAGTGTCTTTGGGAGTTCTTGTTCTGCAGAGAGCAATAAAAAGCTCAGTTCTGTTTTAAGTCAAATATTCATACTTTACAGGGCTTCAAAATAAAGAATCTCATAAAACTTTGTAGATATGAGAATAGTCAGAGGGATTTTGGCTTTAATAAACAGTTAAAATATATTCTCTTCGATTTTTTAGGAACCTAATAAAAAGTACAAGAGCTCACAAAGGCAGGAGAAGAGCCTGTTATATGTTTTCCCCTTGTTAAGCTTTGACTAACTTATATTTTGGCAAAAAAAAAAAAAATCAGTTCATGAAATAGCAGAGTACTGATTATTTTGTGTACAAAATTTGTTTTTTTTTTTCTTGTTGAGTTTTGCTTTTCTCTTTTTTTTAAAGAACTAATTTTTTCCCCAGCTTTGAGGCAGTTTTGTCTTTGTCTTAATTCAGCGTTTGCATTTAAACACTGCTCTTAGTCACACTGGGACATGGTTACAGGAAGGGAAAGCTGAGCCTTTGTACACAAAGCTGACACTGGTGACTCACCCTGCTCACAGTCTGGAGGCTCAGAGCTGGTTTGTGAGGAGCAGAGAAATGCCAATCCAGCCTCTTCTGGACTAATAGAACTCTTTTATGACATAGATCACCTGGAGGAGGATGTTTTCATCACACACATAATTGGTTATATGGAGACTCACACTTGGGATTTGGACCCTGTCACCTTTATTATTCAAATTTATAAATGTCAGCCTTTTCTCTGCTGTCATATGATGCTAGGATGTCACTGTCTGATGATGAGTTAAAAACAGTCAAGGCACAGGAGGCATCTTCAGGGTGCCCTTTTAATCTTCATCAAGTCCCCCAAAGCCAAGCTAAATAATCAAGTGTCTGGGACAACCCCCTTCCTACCACATCGCTGACCCCAAAACCTCTTTATTTGGGTATTCTAGAGTTGGAACCATGTTTTTTTGGAATTCTAGAAAATGACATAGTATTCCCCTTCCTGCAGCTGTGTTTTTGAAATCATATTCCTTGTGACTAGAGCTTTGCACAGAAGTAGAGTTTAAGTACATTTTAATTGTACAATACTTCTTTAGAGTAACCAAGAGCATCTTTCACAGCTGATTCTCAATAATGTGGGCCGTTAGCTTCTTTTTGGAAAGTTCACCTTCACTTTGAAGAACTGCTTTCCCATCTCAGCCCCGGTTTCTTAGATTTGTTATCCAAAAACCCTTGTCAGGGCCCTCAAACTTAAGAGACCGTAGAAATTCCCCAGAGAATTTGTCAAAACTGCAAATGTAGATTCAGCATGTCTAGGGCATACCGCCAATCTGTAATTTTAGCAAACAGCTGAAGTGGTTCTAATGCAGCTGATGGCAAAGTCAGCACCCCACTTTGAGAAACGCTGGTGCAGTCATTAAGAAGTACGGCTTGGTATTCAGACAGACTTAAGTTTTGGCTTAGGCTATAACGAGCTAAGTTCAGTGAGCTAATTACTTAACCTTTATATGTCTCAGTTTTCCCTTCTATAAAATAGGAACATTAATATTTCCCAGGTCACAAGTTGGGTGGAATCAATGAGATTATGAAATCACTTAAACTTAGTGCCAGGTGACATATAAGTGCTCATTACAGTGTACCATTAGGACTGTGACTGGTACATAGCAGGCACTCAGTAAATGCTTGTGGAATATTGAATGAAGGAAAATGACATTACCACAATATCTTTCCAGGTGGGTAAAATGCTGTCCCAAGTCTTGGTTATTACAAAGGGTCCATGACAGAGAGAGAGAGAGGCTGCCTTTGTAGGCTTTAGAAATGGGCAGCTCAAGAAAGAAGAGACTGGACTAAGAAATGAGCTGGCCATTTGAGGCACCAAAAAACATTCATTCCAAGTAATTTCAGAACAGACTGTTTTGAATATACCATTCCACTATAATTTGTAACTCTCACTTCTAGTCAGCTAAGACTAGACTGAAGTAGAGAAGAGGGTTAAAACAATTTTTGTATCTGAATTAAGATGATAAGGGTGAGGTGCCTGGGTGGCTCAGTCAGTTAAGCATCAGACTCTTGATTTTGATTCAGGTCATGATCTCAGGGTCATGAGCTTGAGCCTGACATCAGCTCCACACTCAGTGGGGAGTCTACTTGGGATTCTGTCTGCCCCCCCTGCCCCTCCCCTAACTCGTGCACTCACATGCTCATAAATAAATAAATTAATAAAATTTTAAAAATAATTAAAAGGAGTCATAATACTATTCACATTAGGAAGAGACCATGCATTGCAAATTTAAAAAATAAATTAGAGAAACAAAAGCCCCTAGAGCATTATCAGAAATGGCATTGGAAGTAATGAAGCTAATGGAAATGGCAATCATTAAAGAGTGATAATTATAATGGGCTCAAAAAGTGCATGACACTAATTTGAAGTTGTGTGTATCAGGTTTTACAGCAGTTCACTGGCTGATTTTCTTAAACTCTCAGGGATTATTAAGATTGTAAGTATTTTTAGTAGGTGGCCTATTATAATTTACTCTGGTTCTTATTTATAATTATCATGTATTAACACTTACCATGTGCTATGCATTTAAATGCTCATTATTTTAATTAACATTCACAACAACCCTTTAAAATAGCTTGTCAACATCTCAATTTTGCAAATTATGAAATGAAACTCAAAACTCAAAGGAGTTCTTTAACCACAGTGAGCTAGAGGTGATGGAGATGTGATTTGAACTCAAGTGTCTCATAGCCATGATGTCCTTCTACTATACTGCACTGTCTGTAGGTGGTGATTACTGTGTGCCCTTCCCTAATTAGCCAGATGTGACTGTGGACCTCTGTACCATACCTGGCCTACCCCACACAATAGCATTTCTCCGTAAGTTTCATCTGTGTCTCCTTATGATGGTTGATTGAAATAGACAGTTGCTCAGTTTATACATGGCTTTGGGCAAATTACATAATCTAATTAGTCCAAAGTACATCTAGTGACCCAGAAGATCCAGGCAATAGAAAGCTTTGATCTGTGGCTGTTATTTTTATACTTCCTCATTTAT
This sequence comes from Lutra lutra, assembly GCF_902655055.1. NCBI lineage: Eukaryota > Metazoa > Chordata > Mammalia > Carnivora > Mustelidae > Lutra > Lutra lutra. Next base: position 82,230,802 of record NC_062282.1, on the reverse strand, counting down.
ATTGAAAAAAAAAGTGATAAAAATGATTTGAACAAGCTTGTTCATGATACGAATGACATTAACCATAATAATGGTTAACATATGTTAAGTACTCACGTGGTGGGCATTGTAAGCACATTATATGGGATATCTTCTTTAACTCACCCAGTACTATGGCAAGGTGTGATCTCCATTATAAAGATAAGTAGATATAGATTCAAAAGCCTTAAGTGACATAACCAAGGACTCAAAAGTATAAGTGGCCAAGACAGAACTGGAACCCAGGACAAAGGATTTCGTGGCTTTGTAGGCAAGGATAGAACACAAATTAGTATAACTAGCCAGGAAGGAGCCATAGCAAATGCCAGATCATATGCATGTTTGCAGCGATGGTTGCTCAGATCCAGCATTATGAGGCTGTGCTGGAATGTAGTCTTCTGACTTCTTGCAAGTTAGTAATCTGAATATTTTTGATGTGAGTTCTCTTAATTTTAAAATGCCAGCATCTATTTGTTTCAGTTGTGTCTCTGTAAATATTTTGAGTGCCCACAAGCACATCTGTGGGTGAAGGCTGGGTTCTGGGCCCCCTGGATGAGAGCTTGTGCTCTAAGCCTTCAGGCTACAGGAATTCCAGAGTCCCTTATGTCATCTTTGCAAGTCGCTATTTCCAGCTCTACCATTTCTTAGACCTACAGCTTCCCTTTCCTTCAATAAATGAAATGCCATTCCCAGAACTCTCTCTTACCCGGAGCAAAACTTCTACTGCTCTGGCCCCAAGGTTGATAAATGCTTGCATCCGTGAAGGGACAAGGGCCAATGTTTTATTAAAAGAAATATATGGTGCCCTTTGAAGGTTACTTGCCTTTTTGCTGGGGAGAGATTAAGCAGATATACTTTGAGGGGCAGAATTTCTTCAAAGTTTGGAAAATATGACCATACACATAATATCCTTAAGTTTTTCACTTTCCTGAAGGCCATCTGCCTTCTGTTATCCTGATGCACCCAGTCATGACAGCAGTGCTGGTGCATGGAAATTGGCTCCAAATAGGTTTCCATATTGGTTTTCAAAACCTTGTTTTTATTGACAGATTCTCCCCTTGGGGATTTTTCCTCAACAGCTGGGCTCCCAGTGTGCCTAATCTTCACCCCATCTTCAACCAAAGCAGGAGAGGGAAGCTCCACGGGCTTAAAAAGGCTGAGCAGCAGAATTTCATGCATTTATTCCCCTTCCCACTCATGTTTATTAATATCTGGGCAGAAATGTGACAGTGAGAAGTTTTGATGTGCACAAGGAGGACAGCTACAGCAAATGAGCATTCTCCTTTTAATATAGTATCAACCAAGTAGGCTGTGCTGAAAAAAGGAAGGAAGAGAGATCCTAAATCTATCTGTAGGCGAGGATTTTGATCCTATATCTATTTTGCACGAAGTAACTGAAGTGTTGGCTTGAGTTAGCAAATAAGCTACAAAATAAGGTAGAAAGCTAAGGGTAGGACAGAACCTTGCTCTAAGTCTGGCCTATAGATTTATAAATGCCATTTCTCTTTGGAAACTAAGAGTTTTTTTGGTGACTGAAATATGCTCTTTGAGAAACAGGATTTCAGTGGATTCTTAAGACTTATGCGAAATTGGGAAAAATACCTTAGTTATCAGAATAGTCATTTTATGACTAATGGGACAAAAGGTAATAGTCTGAGTACCTGTAGACCTTCTCTCCTCTACCTACAGAAGAGTAGTTTGCTTACTCTTTCTCTTTCCCATCTTCCACAGAGGATTCTCCCAATTGTCATACTAATTTGGGAGACTAGATGAAGGGGAACAAAAAACAAAAAACAACCACACAAAAAGCACAGAGGAACTTTCCCTCTCTAGAAAATTCTAAGTGGTAGGGTAATAATCTACTGAGAGCCCTTTGTGTGGGAAGGCAGAGCACAGAGATGAATAGGTGGTCATCAGAGGGACAGCAGAGGTTGAATGGAGTAGATAATGAGAGAGATGATTCTAGATTGCAGGATGAGACATTCCAGAGATGTCTGAGTCTATAGAAGAGAATGAATGATTTTAATAATATTCCCATTTAAGTTGCTTGAGAGATGCCACAACACTTAGGAATTCCTATTTGGATGATAGCACTTTGAATTTCAGATTTTGAATGGACTGAACCACATGGCTCATGGCTTTAACAACATGGCTCATGGCTTTAACAGGGTTACAAGTATAAATGGCATTGCCTCCTTTCCTCTCTGTCAGACATTCTAATTATTTCCAGAGTCATGGAGGGGCACCTGGGTGGCTCAGTGGGTTAAGCCTCTGCCTTTGGCTCAGGTCATGATCTCAGGGTCCTGGGATCGAGCCCCACATCGGGCTCTCTGCTTGGCAGGGAGCCTGCTTCCCTCCCTCTCTCTGCCTGCCTCTCTGCCTACTTGTGATCTTTCTCTCTCTGTCAAATAAATAAATAAAATCTTAAAAAAAAAAAAAAAAGTCATGGATAATTAACCCAGAAGCACAGACCACATGACTTTTTTTTTCTGAGACAGAGGTAAGGGGCCCTTTCAATAATGCCATTCCTAGACTTCAGAATAATCTGCCTCTGGTAATCTAGGGGTCAGCATTTAGTAGTAATTTGGAGTTAGGTATGATCTTGTCAGGGCGACAGGCACCAAGGTGACTCTCTAAATCTCTTGCTTGTCCATTTAATGGACAGTTACTGACCACTTAGCTTGTATCAGGCACATGTTCTTGGTTCTCAGGGTATAATAGTTGACAAAAACAATTACTCCTCTCTCACAGAGACTACACTTCTTTTTACACACATATTTTTTTTTCCCCCAAAGAAAATGCTGCCATTAAGTAGGCAAAGAAATGTGAGGGGCAGGTTATAAACTTGATTTTTAAGTAATTGAGAAAATTAAATCATATCTTGGAATCCTTATGTAAGAATTAAGGGAAATAAGGGTTACATTAAAGTATTCCTTCCTTTATCCATCCTAAAATAACTAAACTCAAAGGGAGTTAACAACATGGAGCCTCAAATTAATGGAGCTTGGCATACTTCCAAAAATTGCAGGAAGACAGGGAGCTGCAGGGTCCCTGATGGCAGCTCAGGTCTGTCAGCCCACACCTGAGTCCCTGCTGAGTCAGTGTGTGCTTTGGGCAAGTCGCATAATCTATAAGATGGGGTTAATAATAGTACCTACCTCATTAGGGGTTTTATGTGGATTAAATGAGCTAATTCATGTGAAGTACTTAGCTCCGTGTGTGCCAGAGATTGTGTGTTCAATTATTATTATTATCTGTTCTTATTCTTTTGTCTCCTTGCCTTTACAGAATGGGCTAGAGGAGTTCAGCTCCTGGTAAGGCAAAACTCTTCACAAAAGAAATGAAAAAAAGTCGATAGCTGAGGCAGCCTCACGGACAAGTGAAGAGATGCATTGAGCAAGTCAGATAATGATATGTAAGGCTGGCGGCGGGTCTGTGTGAGGTTTAGAACAGGTAAAACATCATCAGAGTTGAAAGCAGACGCTGTGGTTTCTCCACATAGCATGCGTGTGTGCCTGTATGTCTGTGTGTATCTCTACAACCAGGGAAACAATTTTCTGTTAACCACAGCTAGCTCTGTGACTGCCAATGACAATTTTGACAACTTGCATCACCAAGAGGTCAGTAAGACCCCACCACTCCTGACTCCGGGGTCCAGGAGCTGTTTCTAGCCCCCCAACTCAGAGAAGTTCCCTGGATGGAATGCACGCTGACCTGACCGACATGGGCAAACAATGCAGCCTGCCGGTGTTGAGCCAGCAAGGGGATTTCCTAGCAGAGGCCTCATTTAATGAATAAGCCCATGACATCTTTATACACTAGAGTCTTTCCAGTGCTTGGATCAGCATCTAGATTTTCAGGCCAAATTTTCTCTAGTGTTTTCTTTGGGGGTGATGGTGGGCAGGCATCAGTCATTCCAATCCCTAAATTTGTCTCCCACCTAATATTTAATGGGAGTATTGCCAGAGTTTAAATCAAGAGGCAAAACGTTTTATTGCATGATTTCTAAGATTGTCTAATTTTGGTGTTCTCCATGAAATTGTAGCTTCAGCTTAATCATCTCAGTGTTCGTATTTTCCATTTTGAGGCAGAATTTGTCCTCATGTTCTGTGCCACTCTACTTGTCACCAGGAAGCAGGATGATGCATTAAGAGGAGCAGAAGGAGGTCAAGCAGGTCTGGATTCAAATACGTGTTCTTCACCATCCCAGTTATTTGATGGTTAACTGCTTCTGGTCTCAGTTTCCTTATATGTAAAATAATATCTATCTAGCTGTGAGGCTCTGAGGATTGGAGACAACCTCTGTAAACTCACTAAACGCCCACTATTGCTATGATTTATCGCTTAGAGTCTTTTCCCTTCTGTACATCAGCTTTTTCTGTCTTATTTCCTCTTGAAACATTGAGTGGCAGCATGATCACAGGGACAGCAAACAGCAGTGACTGTGACCATATGCTTTGAAGCCAAATGGCCTAGTTTGACCAGGGATGAGCATTTTACTGTGTGCTCACTTGTTAGCTTCTTGTGCCTCAATTTCCTTATGTAGCAAATGAAGAGAGTAACAAATCTACCTCAGAGTTGTCATGTGGATGACATGGATGCCACAGGCAGAGGGTTTAGAAGTGTGAGCTAATACTCAGGAAATAATACTTATTTGTGTCTGAAAATCATCTAATGTTGTACCAGTACAGAGTCATGAATGAGTGAAGTAGGAGGGAAAGGTGAGGCTGGGTGGGCAAAGCACCAGAGAAGGCAGAGAAAGGGAAAACCCATCTGCTCCCATGTTGCGCAGCTATCCTGGCAATAGCAGAGGAGGATCTCTCTGAGTTCACATGGCTTCACCTCACTTCCCGAGGAAAAGGATGGTTCCTTGCTCACCTTGTAGCCTTAGTGACTGGCACAGAGAAAAAACTCAGGAAAGAAAATACTGGAAGGCAGAAAAGGAATGTGGAGCCTTGAGTTACTGCCAGGCTATCAAGCCCTCTGACTTACTTGGTGACCTTAATAATTACAAATGGTAACACACACGAAGTAACATAAAGCCCTTAACAACATGTCAGTAGGGGACTTACCACCAAGGCTGCTTGCTCCAGGGGATTTATTTCCAGGGCACTCTTCAAGACCATTAAAATACCTGGCGAGGCCTAACTAAACAGGACATCTGGTCAACTTAATAAAGCATATGCTCCTGGGTGCCGTTCAGCACAAGTAACCTGATCCCCTTGCTGCAGCAAGAATTCTTTTGAATCATTTTTCTGGCAGCAGGGTGTCCTCCCTAAAGGTGTGACTATTATCCATGTGACCTCTCAGATCCATTTCTCCCCTGTGATGCATTCAGCGACCTCCTCCAGTGTGAAAAATGGTATCCTTGGGCTTGAAAGGGTTCCCCCCCGCCCAACTCCTCCTTCTTCATCATGAGTCATCTGTTTCTTCTTGTCAGTAGGATACTGCCCTTGTTCATTCCCAAAACACCCTTATAAAGAAGGCAGTAAGGGTATAAAAATAAACCCTCCAGAAGCAGAAATGCCTCATTGGGTAGCTGCCTGCCTGATCCAAAGGCTGTTTTAATACTCCCCCATCAGCATGGCCATGGGGAAGAGACTTGTTTCAAATGTCAACCCTAAAGTCAGACTGCCTAAATTCACACCCTTGCTCGACACTCACCAGCTCTGTTACCTTGGACAAATAACTTGACCTCTCAGTGTTTCCATTTTCTCTCTGTCACATAGGGGTAAGAATGGTACCTACCTACCTGCCATAAGCAAGGCACTATGTACAGCGGCTGGTACATAGTAAGAGCTTAATAAATTACATAGAATTTTTGCTCCCAAGATCATAATAAATTTTGGTATTAAATATATATATGCATGAATAAATATAAACTAAATCTAGTGATTTTATAAAACTGAAAGTAAAAATGTTTGATGGCCATAGTGCCCATCCCATTCTCTTAGTTCCTTCCTTCACATCTAGTGAGTCACTAATGTCAGTAGTCAGTTTGGAGAAGGAAATTCTTCATTTGTTTTGCTAAAGAAAATGTCATTCCTCTAAACCACTCCAAAATGAACTAGAATTTCCATTTTCATTCACCTTTAACTCTGAATCATTGTCTATTTCCCCTGGTGAGAGGCTGATTCTTTGAGTTAGGATATAGAAAGAGAGAGAAAGTAAGTTCTGTGACAATTTAATTCTTGTTTTCCAATGTGTCCTCAAATAATGTGCCCTTGCCTTCTTGCCTTGGCACCCGGGCTTCGATTGGCATGAAGCTGTTCCTAATGCTAAGCTGTCAGCATGCCAGTGTAGTTTGTGCTGCCTTCCCTAGCTTTGAGCTGCTGCTAAAGGACATTTCTGGAAACCACTCACCAAGTATTGACATCTGTGAATGGAGAGAAAAAAAATAAATAAAAGTATAATCATCACCTGCAGAGTACAGCACACTGATAAGAGATTTTGTAGGGGAAAGATAGAATTACATTTTATAACTCCGTCTAGGTCCTTCTGATTTTACAGTTTTCCTTCTTAGAAGGGAATTTGGCAGGAGTGTTTGACAGTGATGGATTCAAAAGTGTCTGGTACCCATTGTCAGGTGTGTTTCTTAAGCACGTAGGTGGCGTAGGTGAGCCATCTGCATTTCCTTGGGTTTCTGCTGCCATGTGCACCAAGGAACTAAGGCTGAGAGGAAATGGATGGCTGAAAGTTCCAGCATCAGGAGTGGATGCAGAAAAGCATGGAGATTCCTAGCCCTGTTTTCCATGAGGGCAATATGATACTTTCCCTCTGCTCCAGGGCAGGGATGAAGACGGAATAGGCTCTTTCTCCGCAGGTGTGTTCCCTGGCAGAGAAGCCCACCGTCAAAGAATACAGGAGGGGTTCCTCCCCTGAGTGGTCTGGCCGACACATTTTGTAACCAGTTGTGGTGCCAGCATTTGTAGTTGCCTCTACCACGACAAATCCACTGTGATATTAAAAAGAAAAACAGCCTGGCAATGTGGAAATTATCCCATCTCGCAGTATTTCCCAAAACAAGAGGCTTGATTTGCTGCCCAAGTGAGAGCGACAGAACTGATTAATCCTTTATTCCAAGTGCCATCAAATTTCGGTTGTTGATTTTTTAATCCTTTATATAAAAAGGCAACATTGTGGCTATTTAAATAGCCCAAGTGAAGTGAAAATTTGGCCACTGCATAGCACATTTTAGTGAGCCAAGCTAAGAACAGAAGAAACAGGGTCGTGCAAGGTAAAGAAATCTATTATCCCTGAACTTTCTGGATTGGCTCACTCTATGGTGAAACCACTTCTTTTCTGCTGTAGTAACTCATGCAGCCATCTGGATTATTTAATCTACATAGACAGCTGGGCCAGACACTTTCAGATGCAACATGAAGTGGGTTTTTTTTTTTTTTTTTCCAATCTGTATAATCCACAAGGTTGAAATTAACAAGAGAATTTCTAGTTCCTTCCTCATTTTGTGCCAGTTTACCCCCATGAGGAGCATCAGGAAGAGGGGGGTAAGGAAGAGGTTTGTACCTTTAGCCATTGAGGACTTCAGCTGGCCAGGGGCATGGTGCCTTCAGGTAGAATAGCTTCATGTGTCCAGATGCTGTGGGGACTCAACATGTGTGTGCTTGCTTTCTTCTTTCAGCTGTTCCTCCCCACATTTGAGTTCCTAGAGTTGTGGCTGCAGAGGTGCAAGCTCAAGAACCATAAGGCTAAGGAACTACCAAAAGGCCCAGAGCTAGCAGAACCCAAGAAGAGGCCGGTCTACCTGGTGATAGTTCACCAGAACTTTCAAAGAAAGAAAGACAATGAAAGCTAGTAACATGGAAGTCCAACAAACAACTAATTGTGCAGCCTTGGGCACTAACTAGCTCTCTGATTTGAGGGCAAGTTAATTTAATGTTTCTGAGCCTCAGCTTCCCATCTATAAAGTGAGCCTGCTGTTGGTATCCCCCTCACAAGGCTGATGCGATGATTCAATGAGAGAATCCATGTCAAGTGCTTACAATGATGCCTGGCATCAGAAGGATTCTGTAAACAATAATGATCAGTACCATTTGTTGAGGATTTACTATATGCCAGACACTCTTGGAACTTCTTAAATAAAGCTCTTATGACAACCCAGTGCAGTAGTTACTGTTATATCTATTAAACAATAAGAAGAACAACAATGGTAACTAAAGGGCAGATGAACCTTCTGACAAAAATCACCCATCAGTTAAGAGACAACTGTTTGACATGATGGCTGATGAGTCAGGGCTTCGGGCTCAAACATCCTGGGATTTATTCTCAGTTCCTCTATATCCAGGTGACCTTGGTCAAATGACTTAACTAATTCCACTGAGTCTCAATTTCATTATCTGAAAAATGGGACTAAGAATTGTACATAACAGGGCTGTTGTGATGGTAATTCATCAATATAAATGAAGCATGTTTAGCACTGCTTCATTCAACTGATAATACTCAAGTTGAAAATGGGGGTCATGATTAGGAACTCGCTGAATCCCCAGCCGCTCACTTACTAGCAGGGTGACCTTGGGCAAGCCACTTAACTTCTCAGGTCACATCTCCTCATCTACAGGATGGCGTTGCTGCTGTGAGGACTGAGTGGATTAAAGCATATAAAGTGCTTACTTGGTAAATGTTCAATAAATAAATAAGCATGCTTATAGGCATAAAAGTTGCAAGGAGGCAGAGGCTGGGTGCTGAGTGGTGGTCAGACTAAGACTGAGTTGAGCCACAAATTCAATTCACTGAAACACTTAGTGTGGCAGGTCTCAGACTAGGCTCCAGGAATATACCCATAGACACGGGCAGTCTCTGCTGTCTGGGAGAGCCATGAATCGGAGGGGTGTATAGGTTAGGAAGCATCTAACTAGGACACTGTACAAGGTGTTACACTAGAGAAAAGCAAACAACAAGGAGGAGCCAAGTAAGAATGAAAGGATCAGTGACATGTATGTGGGGGAATGGCATGAGGCTTGAAGGAGGCAAAAGAAAGAACCAGGTAAAAATTCTGTTTATTGATCTAACAAGGCACCATGCTATATTAAAAGAAGCCAGATGCCAGCAAATGTGAACGATGGCATTGTAAAAAATTGGAGGGCTAGCATGGGCTATATAAAATCAAAGATATTATGCTTTTCCCTTTAGTCAACTCTTAACTGCAGGGTCCTAGGTAATCCTTGTTTTCTCAGATTTAACTTAGCTAAGGTTGTCTGGGTTCCAAGCTAAAAACTTTCAGCTCTGCTCTGCATTTCTGTATTAGGCAAGACTTTTTTTGGCAACCGGCAGAAACCTACTCAAACTCCCTTACATAAAAAAGAGAATTTATTGGCTTACTTAACTGCAAATCCATGGAGGTTTCTAGCTTAAGGCACCTCTAGGGCCTCAAACTACGCAACCATGTGCTCATTCTCCCTCCTCCTCTTTCAGTTTATCTTTTCTCCCTGTTGGCTTTTTTTCTCAGGCAGGCTCTTCAGATGAGCAACCCCTAAAGGGAGGCCCTTTTTGCCAATAGTCCTATAGAAGTTATCAGTATATTTCATTGCTTTGGGCACATGATCATCCCTGAACCAATCACTGACACCACAAGGGTGTCATCTCTCATGCCCAGGGGTGCATAGTCTGGAAGCTACTCGGTAAGCTCAAGGATGCTCCAACTGAGGGAACTGAGAGCTGGAGAAAGGTGGTTGCCCGAAGGAATGATGAGCCCAGAGAAATGTTTGCACTGCAGTGCCCTTGAGTGGAAGAAGGCAGGGAGAAGAAAGTAAGGAGATGGAAGGGAAAAGCCTCCATAGGTACAAAACCAGTATTTCCAGACCCATTAACTAAGTCTCAAATCTGCAGTCACTCGCGTCATGGATCAAACTCTTTTGAACTTTAACGTTATCTTTCCCCGTTTTTCTTTATTCCAGCCTTTTAATACATGGTTACATCTCTTGTTCTTGATTTTCATAGATAGTTTCGTAGTCATACAATGGAAAATACATTTGGCCAAAAAAATATTTCATAAAGACATTTCCTCTGTACCTATATTAACACAGATCATGTGTGCTTAGGGCCCGTACGCAGATTACTTTTGGTTCTCAGTGCTGCATTTGTTTGGACCTCTTATGGTGTTTCCACTGAAGGGTGATTGCCATAGATCATTCAGATGTTGAGTGCTGGGGACTCTAACCTGGAGTTCGATACATCTTTCTCTGTCTCTCTCTTTCTCTCTTCCACTGAACAAAGATGTGTTTACAACAGAAGTAAAGATTCTGGGATACGTGGACTTATTGTCCTTCTGAAAGAGAATATTTGGACGTTTTCAGCTTTTCTCTGTGCGCCCAAACTTCTTTTTATTTTATATTTTAAAAGTTGGCTTTGATTCTTCAAATAGCACACCTGTTCCAAAGAAGGGCACTGGACACCAGAGAAAGCTTCAAAAAGTAGAACTGTAGAGCAGAGCATAACTCTTTATTCTAACTTACCCTTCTGTTATCATTGTTATTTAAAAGAGCCTCATCCCCAAGACTAGGGCCTATTAGCTGTCACCATGGCTGCCTTCACGCTCCTTGCATGTTTGCTGGTAGATGAATGTAACATGTCATCAAGTCCCAAAGCTCCATTTTTGTGCCTGTTCAAGACCCTCTGCCTCATGATCCTTAACCTCAAATAGTTCATACTTTCTTTTTAAAAGCAAAATATTTTTGGCAATTTTGTGTGAATCTATGAATCTTGTCCTAGCATTTATTTTGTTTTATTTTACTTCTATTTTTTTAATTTAAATTCAGTTAATTAACATATAATGTGTTATTTATACAGGTCTGTGATTCATAAGTCTTATATAATACCCAGTGCTCATTACAACACATACCCTCCCCAATGTCCATCACCCAGTTACCCCATCCTCCTACTACCTCCCCTCCAGCAGCCCTCAGTTTGTTTCCTGAGATTAAGAGTCTCTTGTAGTTTGTCTCCCTCTCTGGTTTCATCTTGTTTCATTTTTTTCCTTTCTTCACCTATGTTAGTTCATATGTAAAAATTGAAGGGGCTAAGCATACTTTGCACATGAATCCACAAAGGGAGTGACCTCAGAAATGTCAGTCATATGCTTAGCCAGTAGAGTTCCCCTAGAAATTCCCCTTGGATATATGATGCCATGTGTAAATTTTACAGCGTCTTGTCAGCTTATAGGGAAGATTGCTGAGGTCTATCCTATAGTGATCCTGACTGACTTATGCATGTGAATTCAGCTCCTCTATGAGGCACTCCAGGCAGTTGTGGCCAAAATGTATTTCTCCTGAATTGCATCACTGTAGTTCTCCACTCAGTGAGGTGGTTGCAGAGCAAAGAGTAGCTGAACTGATGAACAACTCCAGGACATTCTCCACAAGACAGTGTTTAGACAGGTTCAGAGCTGTGCATGGGGTTCATCATGTGGTCAGACTTCTAATGGTTGTCTAGACACCTAGTCATCCAGGCTGCCATTTGTCTCCAATTCATGGTGGATTCTGAAGGGCTTTATTTATAACAAATAAAAAAAGGGAAGACTTTTAAGGGATTTCTAAAAATGATGTTCTTTAGTCGACATGGTGCTTCCCGTGGTTCTCCAGGCTCTGTCTAAATGGTTTAATGTTTTCATCTGGTCATCAAATTTCCTGCATAGAGGAGAGCTCAAACATCTTGTTTGGGAAAGACTCTTGCAGCTGTGCAAATACAGTCTTCTTGAACATTAATCCATCTGTCAGGTGAGATTTCCTTTTTCAAATAGCAAGAATTCCAAGTGGGGAGGATTAGTGTCTATGCTATAAAAATTCTCAGCTATTCAAAGCTAAGTTGTAGTAATAACCATTTAGGATCCTCTGGGAATTTGGATTCTGGGTTTTCCTGGGAAGCAATGGACAGTCCGCTTTAAGCCACTTGGTCAAAGAATTTCAGCATCATCTTTAATCCTGATCTACTCACTGAAGTGTCCCCTAATGATTCTAGGCATTTCTCATTTATTCAAAAACATTGGGTTCTTCTTGTGTGCCAGCCACAGTGCTAAAAGCTCGGGAAGCAAAGATGAATAAGAATATCTGCCTTCAAGGAACTTGCAGTTGAAGTGAAGAACAGGTATTTGAAAACAGGCTTTGTGATACAAGACAGAGTAATACCCCCCAAAAAGGAGTGGGATGAACTTTGGACAGGAAGTGTGTTTCAGGAAGGCTACCTAAAAGAGAAGATAACTGAGCCTGGGGATTAGGAGTGGTGAGGGGTATGGACTTCAGACAGAGAGGCCTCCATATGCAAAGACATCAGTATGTGAAAGAAATGTGAAAATTTAACTCTGAGTAGGGCCCACTAGGTAACTTGGTAACTTGGGAAGACCTAGTAGAGGGAGCACATGACAAGCTTAGTAGGAGTCAAATCATGCAGGGCCTCTGGATCATTCTAAAGTGTGGAGCCTTTGAAGGTTTTCCATCAGAAGGGGTAATTTGAACAGGTGTGCCTTTCTGAAAACTGATGTCTGGCTATCACATGGAGGAGGGAAAATCATGTTCTATTTACTTTCTGTGTCAAATAATTAGTAATTTATATAGTTCTCTTCTTTATGAGTCTGTTCCAGAGATGGCAAATATGTGCTACAATCCCCCCCTCTTCCTGCAACCCTGAGAGATATTGCTTATCAGTTTTAACATCTTTGTTACTAAATCCAGATACAGAATAAAGCTGTTTTTTCAACCCTAATATTTACTGCCAACTATTGGAGCTGGAATTGAATTGAGTTGTGTTCTCTATACCTGGCCTGTTGCTCACAGGGTCTAATTTTTCTTCTTCTTTTTTAAGATTTTATTTATTTATTTGATAGAGAGCACAAGCTTCGGCAGGGGGAGGGGGGGTCGTGATGGGGCAGAGGGAAAGGGAGATGCAGGCTCTCCAATGTGCAGGGAGCCTGACTGACCACAGGGCTGAGTCCTAGGACCCCGAGATCATGACCTGAGCCAAAGGCAGACACTTAGCTGAACAACCGAGGCACCCCAAGCCTCATTGTTCTTTACTCCATTTTGATTGCTGCTGTACTCATACACTTGCCTGTCTTCAGTATAGGGCATCTTACTCCCAATAGAGCAGGATCCCTTTCTTTCTTTTGTTTATTCTCTCTCACCTTCAATGCCTCTGGTTCTTCGCTTTCTCTGGCATGGGGGACCAGAGTCCATTGTGTTTCCCAATCCCAGCAGACACATAGCAAGCTCTCCAGGGGTCCTCTAGATTACCATTGGCTTGGCTTAAGGTAAAAGAGAAGCAAACACCCACTCCTGTCATGGGCTGGATTTCGTGGAAGCTGACTTGGAGACAGAATTTAGTGTAGAGGATGATTCTTTGTTTCTCAATACTCCATGGAATATATTCAGTATTCTACAGATGTGAATTAAGTTATTCTGCATAACTTCAAATAAATACCAGTCTTACACTTTATTAAGTACTCTGATAAATGCTGCAAAATGAAGCACAATTTGCATGCCCTATCCTCAATGCCTCGGTTTGCTCTAGCAGTATAGGAAAAAGCATGTAGCTGCTGTTTTCCTGTGAGGGAAACCTTTTTTTTTTTTTTTTAAATACATACACATATTTTGCTTTTTGTTTTAACACAGGTTAACTCTGACAATCTAAATGCACCCTAAGGATATGAGAAAGTGCTAAGCCAGTTGATTTCTGAATAGCATTGAGTGGATCAGCATTAAAAACTCACTTATTCACTTTAACACAAACCTCACAGTATATGTACTATACTGTACTAGACATAATATAACAATGCAAATATAAATTTCAGTAACATAAGTTAAGTGTTATTATAACAAATATAATATTTAAATACAAATCTACAAAATAAAAATAAAATTCAGTGCAACTGCAAAGATAACATACAGCTATCTTATGTATAGCACACTGCCTGTTCTAAGGGGAGGCGTGTGAGCATCTTAGTGCATAGAAGAAGCGGGATATAACTATATAGTTCTCAGTGCATCCTGATGAAGGCATTTTTTGCTTAGCTTTTAAAAAATTTAATTTAAGTTAGATGTTAATCAGAAAATGTTTTGTATTTTTTAAAATTTCTTTTGTACATGGTAAAGGCTTATTATTTCCCCTAATAGTGGTTTAAGCATCATACAAGGTTAAATTTCAATAAATGAAAAGTGTAGCATCACAATCATAAACAGCTGAAGCTAGAGTATCTACATTCAAAATTAGCAACAAATCTGATGCACGGTCATTTCAAGTCAATTTAAGTCGCAGGAGACCAACAGTGATGAAACAAGGCTTCAAGTAACAATGTTAATGCCATTTACAAAGAGGAAAACAGATACAAAAAACTTCAAAGCCTGAACACCCCTTGGCATGTGAGAGAAAAAAAATCAAATCAGCTGGAAGGCTCATAACTACAAAGTCTTGTTACCCTACACAAAGCTCAGTGTTAGCCTTGAACATAACTTCAAAATACTTTCAGATATATCCAACTCAGATCCCTTTTGTTGATTTGCTGCAGTACAACTCATGTCAACGTCTTTTGTCCTTAAGACAAAACAACTCTTCAAGCAGTACTACAAGTATATTGCTAAACACTATGAGCTATATCTGAAGGGATTTCTTTAGGAAGAAGAGAGTCCCCCCCGCCCCCAGTGTGTAGTATGATTCTTAAGGAGTGCCGGTGCGATCGATACCTATGGAAGGGAAGAGCTAGAAGCAGGTGCACAGCGGGAGAATTACAACAGCTATGGGGTCTAGTGACAGCCTCAGCCAAGCCGCAGGAAGCTTGATCGCTTCCAGGAGCCTTCAGAGTTGTGCCAAGGTGGCTCATCCTGCATACACCTGCATCAGCCAGTCACTGGATGTGGGCTGGCCCAGGAAGGAGCATGCCCTTGGCTGAGGTAATTTTCTGCAGCTGAGACAAACTCAAAGACATTCTCTTTCCTTCTCCAGCCTCTCCATCCCCAACTGCTTTCTGAGTTAGAGGGGAGCAATCACTAAAGCTGGTAGAGCTAGTTTTAGAATTTCTTAGCCTGCCCAGAGAAGGGCTTTAATTACAGCTTTGTTAATTTCTAATTTTCGTTTCCAGATTTGGGGCCCTCAGATAAAAACTGATACCCACAGTTTCATTTTACCATCCTGCTTCACTCAATAACTTGTTACACTAAATAGATTGAAATATCTAGGTGGTAAATGTCATGATTTGTGTTCCTATAACACCCCCCTGGCTTAACAGTTATGACAACCCAGATGTCAAATGGTTTTTTCCCTGCTATTATATGATATGCCCTAATTTGGGGGTTGAGAAATACCGTCACTGTATGCAAAGAACTTAACATAAGGCTGGGCATCTAGGTGGTACCCCCATACCTTTGGTGCTGGTTTTTTGTCTTAGAAGCTGTAACTAAGCTAATCAGTCAGTTTGACTTAATGTCTGCTCTCAGTGCCCGTGGCTTCCTAAATGCTTCTGGAAGGAGCCTCATCAAGGGTAACTTCAGGTCTCTCTGCTTGCAATGATCATTTATCCTAATCTGTAGGGAAGCCTGTTACCCCTTTTCCTGTGTTTTCAGGAAAATTAAATCAAGTTAAACAGTTCACTTTAGTTCTTTCCATTGATTTCCCCAGGTGAACTCCTACACAGCACTGGGGTCCTAAAAAGCCATCTTTCAGAATTAGGTTTACCTTGCAATTCTACTATTACCAAGCCAAAAGGAAAAGAAAAGCAAAAGAAAACAAGAGTAAATTAAAGAAATATACCAGAAAATAGACTGCTGGCCTTTATCAATATTTAGAATTGAAGTCAGGAAGTTTTTGTTTCAGGTTCAGGCTCTGAAATGACCTTAGATAGGTTACTTCTTTCCTTTGGCTGCCTTGGGTCCATTATCAATAAAAATTATGAGACTGGATGAATTCAGTTCCTGTAATTCAAAAGTTCCTGTAATTCTGGAAGGGAGTTTCCTGAGATGTGGTTGCCTTGCCGAGGGTGGAACACCAGGGCTGACAGGCAGGCAGAGGAATAAGGACTGGAACAACGATTGGGTGGGAATGACCAGAAAGGTAGGAGAGAACCCAGAAAAATGTAAGAACCCATGAAAGCAAGAAAAGAGAGGATTTTTAGAAGGAAAGACTGGGGCGCATGGGTGGCTCAATCAGTTGAGTGTCTGATTCTTCATTTCAGCTTGAGACATGATCTCAGGGTCATGAGATTGAACCCCGTGTTGGGCTCTGTGCTCAGCAGGGAGTTTGCTTGGGGTTCTCTCTCTCCTTTGCCCTCTGCTCATCCTTCATCCCCACTAGCATATGTGTGCTCTCTTTGTCTCTCTCTAAAGAAAAAGATGGGGAAGGTTAGTTAACAGTGTCCAATATTCTTTAGAGGTCAAATAATATAAGGGATGAAAAGAAATGGATATTTAATTTAGTGACCAATAAGCAGGTTGGAGAGTGATTAGATGTGAGGGTAGAGAAAGACACGGAAGGAAACACCCCCACAATAGTATTGCCGTTTCTCTTAGGGGAATAGGAGAGAGTTGTAGAGTGTTAACTTTTAAAAAAAACACCCATGTATTATTTGACCCAATATTACTTTTGTAATTTGAAAAAATCAGAACACAAGAAATGAATGAGAAGTGGAAACATGGAGACAGCAGGTATAAGCTGTACTTCCAAAAGGTTGTCTGAAACACATAAATGTTTTACATGAGATTCTGTGCCAGATAAAGGAGCCAAAGTGAAAAATAATTAAAAAAATTTTTTTTATATTTGAGTCAAATTTTACCATTCCACCACCATAGGCTTTCTCCAGGAGTCTTTTCTCCAACAGGAAAAGGAAGAGCAGGCTGAGAAAATAGGATCTGATGGATGATAAATTTCTCAAGTGACAGAAATCATTCTGGAGGCTGAATATGTACCAGTAATAGATTTGTCCAGACAGACTTGGAACTTTAAGTAGGGTTTTTGGAACTAGGTTCCTAGCTTTGGAAGCTAGATTGGTTTTGCATTATTGTGGCAGCCCTCAAATATAATCTCAGCGTGCTACACCTCAGAAGAGCATGGTACAGAGGGAAGTCCACAGCCTCTCCTCAGCCAGTCTTTTTGACTGCCCTGTATAGCTTTGGAAAGCTCTGCAGCTTTCCCTTTGGATGACATGGGATCCCTCACTCAGGCCCAGATGCTGGGCTTAACCCATAAAGCCAGCTGGGGAAAGATGTCAAGATAAGCAGAAAGAATCTACTACCATAAGCCATGATTTTAACAGGGTCTTTTGCATAGACAAAAAAGACTTG
Source organism: Lutra lutra (assembly GCF_902655055.1). Lineage (NCBI taxonomy): Eukaryota > Metazoa > Chordata > Mammalia > Carnivora > Mustelidae > Lutra > Lutra lutra. The sequence continues at coordinate 82,213,508 of NC_062282.1, read as the reverse complement.
GCATTTTCTCAGTCTCCTAGGACAACTCGGAAAAAACATTTTGCTGTATAAGTGTGTCTGGAGAGGAGAAAAAGAAAAAAAATAAGAAACCTTTTGAGATCAGGAATGAAAGACAGTACTGTAAACTTGGCAACTGCTGGAGCTTTGGAAAGAATGAGACAAAAAAGCTGGGAGGGGAAGTGGCAGGAGGAAGCCCCTCAGGAGAATTTCCTCATGTTCTTGTAGTGAAATTCTTGAAAATCATTTCTCTAAAACTCTATTCCATGCAATATGAGGTAAAATGTCACTCTGGTCACCTCACATCATCTGAGATACCTCCTTTCTATAGGAAACATTAATCTCGTCACCAACGAGCCCACATACTTTGGGCTGAAATTTGTAGTGTTCCAAGTAAGGAAGAAGTTTTTTGGACATATTCAAATAATAATCAATACAACAAATGAGAACCAGTATAATGAGGAATAATGAAGAGTGTAGAGTTAGCACAGTGAATGGCTAAAATGAGGCCATCCCTCCTAAGTGCCTACTTCACAGCAACAATAAACGCTGTCAAGGTTGACCACCACCTAAGCTTTCCTGGCTGCTACCTCTCATTTATATAGTACCCAGACTTTGTTCTTCCCCCTCTGCCCCATGGGAGGAAGATGGCTCCATGGGAAGATATGTCATCTTTCTACTCAAGGCTAACTCTTCAATCTATCATTTTCTGCCTTCTTCATGGACTTTGCCCTATCCCTGACTCCTTCACTGTTTTGTATCCTTATCTTTCTCTTTTTCTCTATTCAGTGTCAACATATTCAAGTTACCTCCAATGATTTCTACCCAGTCCAACCATGAAATTGTCCAACCATGCTACACCTCCAAGTTCTCCCTATCCTCCTTTTTCAGAACCAGACTCTCTTCCTTTCCTTACTTTTCTTTTCTTTTTTCTTCCCTTCCCTTCCTTTTCTTTTCCTTTTGACTTATTTATTTGAGATACAGGGGACAAATGGGGGGGGGTCATGGAGGAGGGGCAGAAGGAGCAGAGAAGGAGACACCCTGCTGCACATGAAGCCTGACATGGGGCTCCATCCCTGGACTCTGAGATCATGACCTGAGCTGAAGGCAGATACTCAACCGACTGAGCCACCTAGGCACCCTCAGGACCAGACTTTTTCTAAGATTTCTTACTTCTCTAGTTTCCCTCTCTCCATTCACTTATCAGTGGATCCTACTCCAAATATCCAATAACAGTACTGTTTGCTCAAGTCACCAATGACCTCCTAATTGCCAAATGTAATGAATATTTTCAGTCCTTAGTAATGCCTCTGTGACTTGAGACTCAATCATAATTCCTTCCCTGCTTCTTAAATTATTTATTTATTTAAGAGGTGCCCAGGGGCAGAGGGAGAGGGTCTCAAACAGACTCCATGCTGAGCATGAGGCCTGACGCAGGACTCCATCTCATGACCCTGAGATCACAACCTGAGTTGAAACCAAGAATTGATGCTTAACCGACTGCGTCATCTGGGTGCCCCAATTTCCTCTTTAAACTGTCCTTTTTTGGATTCCGCACCATCAAAAAAACCTGGTTCAACTCTTATCTTTATGAGAACTCTTAATTTTTATACACACCTCTCTTTCTCCATGTACCATGTCTCTGGGTAATCTCGATTCCAGTGACTTCAAACCTAGATATGCCTGCCTACTGAACATATCCCCAAAATGGCTCGTAGACTGTTCAGACCCAGTATGACCAAACTGAGCTTGACTGAACGCGACACGTTCCACAGTCGCTTCCTTATCTCATTAGATAGCATCCTTGTTTCCCCAAGTTCCTTAACCAGAAATCATTCTTAAAACTTTCTCCCTCAACTCCTGTCCTAATTCTTTCTTCCTTATAGATGAAAGCTGCCTGTACCTGCTAAGTAAACTTTCCAGTTCAACCACTTTTTTCTGCCCCTACTACCATCAGTGTATTTCTCCTGGATTATTACAATAGTCTCCCTGCTTCTCTCCCTGCTTCTCACTAGTTCATCACACTTTAAGTAAACCACACTATCATTTTAAAAGCTCTTTAATATCTGCGATCTGTCCAGATACCCATTCTTAACTATGCTCCTCTCTCCTGTTTTCAGCAGTTAGGAGATTTTGAGTTCTCCCTGTCCTGGGATTCTCTAAGTTCTCTATAGCTTTTCTTTTTACTTTTTTGTCTCTAGTCCTTAGGACCCCTTGCTTCAGGTATGATCCCTCCCTGCCCCTGTAGGAATTCAACTTTGGGTAAAGAGGGATATCACCCCAACTCACCTCCATGTATTCCCTTTGACATTACTCTCCCACATTATCATCATTATTTAATTGTCTCATCTTCTCTCCTGGAGTATAAGCTCAGAAAGGGCAAGGTTCTTATCTAACTTGTTTTCCACAGTGTCTCCTGGGATGAGAACAATGTTTTGTTTATTGAAGTTGGTCAGTTTGTTTCACACAGGGTAACTGAGTGAAAACATGAATGTCTTGAAATCTGTTTGCTCGTGGAACAGTGGTTTCTGGTCCAGGTCATTCTGCAACTAAAAGAAAATAATGGAAATATTTTCTCATTTTTAAGAAAAACTAGGGAATTATCCCAAGCTCAAAGACATGCACCATAAACCTTTCATCCCTGCTACCAACCAGGCACATTCTATGTTCGGCAAAGACCCTTGAGGTCTGAAGCAAGTCTGAACATCCCAGGTTGTTCTTCTTACCTTACTTCCTCTCTTCTCTGAGTATCTTCTCTCCTTGCTCAGGCCCACCCCTGCCCCAAACCCCCAGTACAGTGGTGCATACTCTGCTCTGCACAAAGGCATCCAACCAGGAGGGCCAGTGAGAGAGGAAATCCAGCCTCAAACCCTGGCTCTGGTGCAGGGCTGCAAAGAATCCAGAGGAAGGGACACCTTATTGCAATTTGTGTACCAGGGGGGTACCTTTTTACAGTTCATGCAAAGCCTGCCCACAGATGGCTGGGCACCACTGTGTCCCCAACTTCTTGACCTCTCAGTTCCAAACTCACCTTGATCCATAGAAATAGCTGAAACAGTTATCTTCAAGCTGCCTTTTCTCTCTCAGTTTCTAATGCAGATGGTCCAAAAGATTGATCTAGTTGGCCAAGAAGAAGCCTCACTGTTTCAACACATTTAAATTAGTCCCAGTTACGTGTTTTGGTTATGGATTAAAGTGTGACCTCCCCCTCAGCATTTTTCCCTAGTAGTTTTACTAAAGAAACCATTTCTGCCTTTGCAAAGGCAGCCAACAATTTGTCTACTGCTTTGTGGGGTCATCTACAAATTTTGTATAATTTCAGGGGTGGGATATGGGGAGCAGTGGTGACCTAAACGCTAGGAAGGTAGCTCAGTGACCCTGTAAATTGGGAATGTGCCCAGTCTGCCTTGAGAAAGCATCTAACCATGACTTTGTTTTTCAGTTCACTAAATGCAGTATAAATTATTCAGTTATTTTTCTTGATCATGTAGACTTTCTGTTTTTGGATTGTTTAAATGCATTTTCTAAATTGTGCTTTTTGGGATGTTAGTATGCATTGTATGGTAGGGGTGAAATGGTACATATTGGAGTTGAGAAATGCTTGATTAAAAACAGTCAAACACCTTTCTTTACAGTGGGATTTATTGAATACTTTATTTTTTAAAAGACTTTATTTATTTATTTGGCAGAGAGAGTGAAGAATAATGAAGAGTGTAGAGAGCATAAGCAGGGGGAACAGCAGAGGGTGTGGGAGAAGAAGAAGAAGCAGACTGCCCCCTGAGCAGGGATCCCCACGCAGGACTTGATCCCAGGACTCTGGGATCATGACCTGAGCTGAAGGCAGATGCTTAACCCACTGAGCCACTCAGGCACCCTGACTGAATACTTTATTATACAAAAATAAATTATGAATCTCTGAGGGTGGGGGGCTTTTATATTACTATGTTTCTAAACATACTTGGCCATGAAACTCCCTTCAGAGTTTACCTCTTCAAGGACTGTGTTCCACGGAACCCAGCCTGGAAAGCATTGGTCAGAGTGTTACCTTCCAGAACTGCTTCTGCAACATTCTCCCCGCCCTCTGCCCCTGGAGTTCCTAGACAACCAGCACCAGCACACACACCAGGCACAAGAGGGTTTTTTTTTTTTCAGTCACCATAGTAGCGAATCAAACCAAATAACATTTTTTGAAAGTTTAATTTTATTTTTAAATTAAATTTAATTAATTTATTTTTAGAGAGATGGAACATGAGCGCCCATGAGAAAGGAGCCTGCAGAGGGAGTGGGAGAGAATCCCAAGCAGGTTCCATGTCTGGTGTGGGCCTCAGTCTCACGATCCTGTGATCATGACCTATGCTGAAATCAAGAGTCAAGATGTTTAACCAGCTCAGCCACCCAGGCATCCTGGAAGTTTAATTTTATTAAAAACTAGTAATTAGTTCTCTCTGTGTGATGCATGGAGACAGTTTTGGGTACTCAGGCATGAATGAATCTCTAACATTTAGATGGATCTAGAAGGATTATAAAAAAAAAAAAAAGACACTGTATTTGGAGACCTGAATTGGGTAGGACATTTTTTGTTTGCTTATTTGTTTTCAGTTTTAGGGTTTTGATTTTTGGGCCCTGAAATTCACCATTTTGACTGTAACAGCTTTTCCTTTCCCTCTACTAATTTGGAAAACTAATTTTAGGATCACTTCTAGACTTCTGGCTTGTAGTTTTCAAAGTTTGATACATATTAGAATCTTGGATAGGGATAGAGTGGGAAGGTTAAGGAGGGTAATTGGGGAAGGTATTTGATAGTAGTGGTTTAGAAGTTTTGATTCCCAGCCAGACCCCAGAGCAACTACATGAGAACCCAAGAGTTTGGGGTTCAATTCTGTCCCTATACACCTAGGTCCTTTTACACTTGATGGTTAATTTTATCTGTGAACTTGTCTAGGCCAGGTACCCTGTTTTTGTTCCAACACTAGTCTAGATGTTGTAAAGATATTTTTTAGATGTAATGAACATTTAAATCAGTAGACTTTGAGTTAGATTACCCTTAATAATGCAAGTGGGCCTAATCAGTTGAAGACCTTTGGAGAAAAAACTGAGGTCCTCCAAGGAAGAAGGAACACTGCTGCTGGACTGTCTTCTGAGTTGAGCTGCAAAATCAGTTCCTCCCTGACTCTACAGCCTGCTGGCCTGCCCTGCAAAATTCAGGCTTGCCAGCACCTATAATAGTATGAGCCAGTTCTTTAAAATAAATCCATCTCTCTCTCTCTCACGCTCCCATTTTCAATCTCTCTCTCTCCTTCTCCTTCTCTCTCTCTACACACACACACACACACACACACACACACACACACAGACACTTCTCCTTTGGTCTTGCTTTCCTGGAGAAAATTGAGTGATGATACAGTCTCATAATCAAGCATCTTACCTATTTTTACCAGAATTTTGACTTCTCTAACTTTTAGCTGCATCTGTCCTTTCCATTATAAACCATGAATAGAATAACTGTTTTTATAAAGTAACATACTGAATTCACCCAATAGGACCCTTTATATTCGGGCAAGGAGAATAATACATCTTTACTTGACCAAATTAGTTTCTAAATTGGCTTTACTCTTGCAGTTAAATGTATCATGTTGATCTTGAACATTTTTAATAAGTAGATTTATATTAGCGACCAAATGTTAAAATTGTTTAAACTTGAAAGGTCCACTTTGCAATGAAATGAAACGGATTCTGGTGGATGTTAAGGAGCTGCCAATAAGGATTAATTGAAACTCAAATGTTCTTTATTATTTGTTAATTATGTAATTGTTATTCATCCAACCATCTTGATTTTCCATGTTAAATAATCATGCTTGTGTTTCACCCTAGCCTTTCTGTTTAGTTAACTGATTAATTAAGAATGGGGATATTCTGCATTTATTAACATTCTAATGGGCAGATTGATTCCCTGTAGCCCAAACATCTACATATGTTCAGTTTTTGAGCTCAGCTTTATCTCCTTTTAAGTGATTATCATTTTTAATTGCAGATACTAGAAATTAAAAACCATGCTCTTAAACAACTGGTCCAACCAAGCTCATTAAAATGCCCCTTGAAGATCAAGTGCAAGTGAGTACAAGCACTAGAAATCACACTAGAATCACACTAGAATCACACACAGCCACTGCAGGATATAAATCATCACTAGCTAAGGACTCCTGTGGTCTAGCCATTCTTGTCTTTGAGTTCCCAAGAGCCAGCAACTTTGTAGGCGCATCTACTGGCCTGAGGGTCACACAAATCTAATTCTTTTTTTTTTTTTTCTTTTCTAAGGGGTTTGGAATCTAAAACCGTCACCATTTATGAAATTGAAGTTCATCAAATACTAAAAATTAGGTCATTGTCTTTGACCCAAAGGCACATCAGACATATTTTAATGAGTCTCTGGAACATAGGCTATGAGGCTTTCCATTATATTCTATTAACCACTGCAAGTCAAATAGTAGTAAGAAGGTCCTTTGTTTCCCTACTGGGAGAAAACAACTTTACTCAGTAGGATAGGTGGGTAGAAAAATGGTGGGTTAACTGCTGGTGATGGATTAAAGCCTACTTTCCATTTGAAGAAAGGGCCCAACTGGCTACATAATTTGTGTGGGTCCAGTGCAAAATGAATGCTGACCATTCAAACGGCATTCATCTCCTTGCTTACAAGAACATTCTAGGTTACCTCCGTCTTCAGTCAAAAAACACAGATTTGAGATTAAGTTGTTAAGAATTTCAAGACAGTGAGAGCAGAGCATTAAACCAAGGGTGGGTCCCTGATGCTGGCCCTGAGCCCAAGACAGAGTAATGTGCACAACTCATCATGGTAGATTTAGATCTCAAATCTAGATCTTGGATTTGGGCTTTTAACAATTGCTAAGCCAGTCCAGTGCTCAGGAGTATTCTTCCCTCCTTTGGGTTGACTGGAGGGTGTGCATTCACTCCCACCCTCACCCATCACAGAATCCCCTCTCTTCCTTGTCCTTACTGCCTGTGTAAGTTCAGGGTTGCAGTTTCATACCCGGACACATACCAAAGACTCAGAACAATTAATAAGGTAAGGAAAGAAAAAAGAGAAATAAAACAAAATCAATACTTGAGAATCTTAGTGTATGAGTTGGGGAAAATTAATAATATGGGATTTTTAAATAAATTTGGGAGTGTGTTAGTTTATTTTAGTAAGTTTATTTGAAGATCATCTACATGTTTAAGTAGGTCAGTAATAAGGATGAAAAGGGAAAGCTGTAAAACTACTGGAGAAAAGAAAATGATTTGATTTCTCTCTTTGGTTTCCAGAGATATAGAACAGGGAGGGAGACCCAGCCCTCAAATCTTGTGTTATTATTTTACACAACATAGCTGCTATGTGACAGTGAACACAGTTTGCTTCATGATTTAATGCCTTCTGTGCATATGTTAAGCTATTCATTAGATTTAGGATTTCTTTTGGATTTAGGGTATCTTCTCAGAAGACCTTAGACTTGTCATTCTAAAAGTAGTGAATTGGGGCACTGAATGGCTCAGTCAGTTGAGCATCTGCCTTCGGCTCAGGTCATGATCTCAGGGTCTTGGGATCGAGTCCCACTTCAGGCCCCCTGTTCAGGTGGGGAGTTTGCTTCTCCCTCTCCCCTCCTCCCCTGACTCAAGCACATACTCTCTCTCAAATAAATAAAATCATTTTAAAAAATCAAAATAAATAAAAGAAGTAAATCAACATATATAATACTTTTAGCCTGTAACTTTCACTTTTTTTACTTGATTTTCCCACCATTTATTCATCCATTCAACTATGCCAGGCTCTATCCTAGGGATAGAGCTCCAGGGATATAAGGCAGGTGGTGAGGTATTTTTTCTTATAGAGTACATTTTCTCCTGCAGTGGGACAAACAGTAATACTCAAATCCCCATGACACAAGAAAACAGTGTCATAAAGAAAACAGAACAAGGCTAGGGCTAGGCAGTGCCTGGTGGTTACTTTCAGCTATGCCAGGGATGCTTGTCTAAGGAAGCAACATTTAAGCAGCGATCTAAAGGATAAGAAAAGGTCAGGGATCTGGGGAAGAGCACTGCAGATAGGGAACAGCATGCACCATGGGCTGAAGGAGGTACACAGATAGTTTTGGAGCTTTTTGTTTTCCTACATACAGTTTCTCCCCAGAAACCTCATAATGTCATCAGACCTGGGAGGGCTTCTGAAGTCTTGGTGGCCATGCTTGAGGGCGTATGGATTTACACTTACTCACTTATTTTATTTTATTTTTATTTTTTTAAGTAGGCTCCATGCCCATTGAGGAGCTCAACACAGGTCTCAAACTCAAAACCCTGAGATCAAGACATGAGCTGAGAGCAGGAGTCAGATGCTTAACCCACTGAGCCACCCAGGTGCCCCTACACCTATTCATAGCTTCCTGTCACTCATTAAGTCTTCAAAGAATCAATAGATCGGAGTTTGAATTATCATAACAGCAAAGAAAGTGTGGTTAACAAATGTTAAAAAGTTATCACAGCACTTCTCTTCCTATTTCTGTAGTTCTCAAGAAAATGTATGTGATTAAAGAAGTTTAGTATATCTGTAAGGCTTCACTCCCCAAATGTGTGTATGAAACCAGCATGTCAGGTAAATGCACACGTGGGTACACATGTGTGCGAGATAATAAGGTTTTGATTCTGTTCAAACAGAATATAAAGATTGGCTGTTTATCTCTTCTTCCCACTCACCCCTCATCCCTGTCTCTCTCTTGTTCTACTTATCTCTCTTTCTTAGCACTGTATACATCAGGACTAGGGATGTTGGAAGCTGACGATGCTGAGCGAGGATGGCTGAAGAGTAAACAGAATTGTCACTGGAGAAAAGTGATTAGGGTCGGTTATATTGCATTTCATGACTCCTTAACAAGAACAGGGAAGTTGTTATAATTCCATTTGCTTTTTAGATAAAGTCAGTGGAAATATACTCTACAAAGAAAATTTAGGAACCTGGGTACAGAAGGAAAAAAACCCCGTACATATAGAAATTTCATTCACTATAATAACTGACTCACCATTTCCAGTGTCCCTCTGGTCTAGTTCTATTCAGTCTTACTCAGAAATCCACATGTTTTGGACTTTAGTCACTAGCTGCCCTTGCTGGCGACTGTCCGTAGGAAAGTGTGAATCCTTGAATGAATAGTTGCTGCGATGAACTTCACATAAAGCTGTGAGCAACCAGCCCTAGAACACAGAGCGTGATGGGATGTTTGAGTTTGAAATGTCCTATAATATCTTTGGACAATGCCCTGTTTTACAAGTCCCCCAGAATAACCACTGTCTACTTAGGTAGAATTGAGAACTCATCAGAGGAGGTTGCACACGGCAGTCAATCAGCACAGTTTCATAAGATGGTTTAAAATCTTCAAGTTCTTCTGCTTCATTGCTTGTACTGTTAAACTGAGCTATTACTAGGAGTTGAATCACTCTGGTCATCCTAGGAAAACTTTATGATATTATGATATCATCAGAATTCATTTCTCCTCTTTCTTTAAACCATGAGAACAGGCTTACCTATATTCTCGATACTCCCTGCTTGCCCCTCCACATCCCCCTTCCCCACACTGCTTTGTGCCCCAGGAAATGGACCCCAGTTCACAGTCACAGCCAGACTTCCCTGCCCTTGCTTTCAGGCCAGGTTTGGCTCATATAGTATGTATTAGCTGGAGATAAGAGAGTTGGGAGAGAGAGAAGTGTTGGGATGTTTACTCCCCTGTTTCCTTTCCTTCCTGTGCCACAACTTCTGGGGAAAGGAATTCTCTTGTAACTAGCTCAGTCTTTCTCTGTGATGCTATAACTCCTTTATCCTTCCTGGCTGGCTGCCAAGTAAGCACAGCCTTCCCCTGCAAGACTGGGGCACTTGCTATCCCTTCTAGGTTTCCCTCAAACTGTCATATATTTAGGAGCAGTCCTTTTGCTAAGTGCTCTTCAATTACCCCCATCTTTTTCCTATTAGAATTCTGAATGACATACTATTTTATCTCGGGCTATTAACCCCTATGTTCCTGGCCCATAGTAGGCATATATTTCAGTGAGGACAGAAACCCTTCTGGGTATTTCGAACTGGAAGGAATTGAACACAATGGAACTGAACACAGTGATTTACAGAATCTTTGGAGAAAGAACTTAGGAAGGAAGGTCAGACAAAAACCTTGTTGGCTTTCCTAAGATCATGAAACTAGACATTTCTCTAATAAATAGCCATCAAAGCTCCCAGAAGCATCTAAGTGCATGAATCACATTAGAATGCCCCAAACCTCAAATCAGCCAACTTCCTGCATATGTGTCTGCTAATGTTGGAGGAAACAATAGTTTCAGCTTTTCATCCACCTTCCATGTCTTACATGGTGCCACTCTTTAGCAGGGTCTCACCGAAAATCTTCCTTTTGAGGGATTTGGGAGAATATCTTTCCCTGGCTGCTTCTGGAAGAACAGAGAGTACAGACAGGGAAGAGAGTGTCGCTGAGCTGGCAACAAAGATTCTGCACAACGAGCCCTCAGTAGATATTGTACTTACCTTGGAAAACTTCCTTAATACCCTGTGCCTCAGTTTCCTCATCCTTTAAGTGATGGAGACTAATAATAACTAATACCCATCTTAAAGTGGTCAAGCACAGATTAAATAAGTAATATAAAATACTTCTAAATGAGTGAAGAAGAACAGCTTAACTTTTTTTCATGCCATGCATCCCTTTTGGCCATCTGGTGAAGCTTATAGATGTCTCTTCTCAAAAGATAATGTTTTGTAATTAAAAATAATAAAAAAGATTCAAAGGAAATCGATCATATTTAAATGCAATAGTTAAAAGTTAATGCTCCCAGTGGAAATTGTGGAACCCCCTTAGAGAGCCGGGAACATGGAATGATCCCCCTTGAAGCTCACCCTTTCTTTTGGGTGCACAAGCCTCTTTGTCCTCCCAAAGACCTGGAGCGGAAATCAGCACCCCCCCTCCTACTTCCACAGGTTTTCTTATCCCACAGGGCACACTTCCCACAGAGGAGAGAACTTCTTGAAAAAACTAATCACCCAAACAAACCAGCTGACAAAATTTTGGGCGGCATCAGCAATCATAGGAGAGCATTAGGAGACAAATGGGAACACTGTGATATGATGCTAAACACTGAAGCCAAACATTGAAACATGCAGAGCAGAAAAAGGATGCAGAAATCCCCACACAAAGCTCTAAGATAATGGTGACAATAGGAGCTCACGGGAATAACCCAGCTTGAGAGTTGGACACATTTGGATTGCAACCCTGGCTCTGTAACTGAGGAACTCTGCCTTGGGGCAGATGACTTCATGTCTCCAACCTTAGTCCCCACCTGCAAAATGGAGACAATAGTACTAACCACAGAGGGTTACTGTGAGGATTAAATCATGTGAGCTTTGGGAAAGGACTCAGCACAGTGATTGACACTGAGTAAGCATTCAGGGAACGTTAACTTTTAGAAGTAGCTCTGCTATGTAAATTCTTTCCTGCATTATTTCTTGGGTCGGGTGGGCAAAGCATCCTATATAGCCTGTCACCTGCCGAAGCGTGCTGCTCAGTTAAAATCCTGACTCTGATGAAGGGAATCAAGCAGTAGGCTCACACTAACTGCCTCAAATCCATGATATGAAAGGAGAGTCAGTGGGTGTCCTTCCCTAAAAGCCAAGTGTCTACCAAAAGTAATGGCCTATTGCAGTACTTCAGTCATGGGGCTGAGGGACTTCATTTTTGCTGTGTGTTGGCCCTGTAAAATGCTGTCATAGCTGTCTGCTTTGCAAATAGAGTTCGGTTCACTGCCAAACTCTGAAATAAGATGCTCGGCCACCTCACCGCAGCTGTTCACTTCAGTTAGCGCGTGTCAATGCAAGTGAGGTCTATTATGGTTCGGTGATTTTCCATCTTTTGTCAGGCAGCAGAGCCTTCTCCTGGTTCCCTCTCCCTTGTGGCTCTGGACTTCTTAAAGAATTTGTTAACACTTTGCTCTGTTTCTCTTTCCCTAGTGCCTTTCTTCTCTTTTTCCTTTTGAATGTTTTATGAAAAACTGGTAACAAGTCTGAACACTGTCCAGAAGATGAAAGGCACACACACTTAGGAACAGAAAAATACACATAGTCCTTCCAAAACACAGAGTTTCAAGCCTAAAATTTTAATCCCTGAGAAACTATTGTTTACTTTCCCAGCATGAATTTAGGCAATAAATTTATCAGCTTCCCAGCTAATAATTTGTCATCCAAGACAAAGTCCAAAACAATTTCCCAGATGAGGTAAGAAATTTGCAAAGTAAGGCCTGGGACCCCTTGCCTGGTTGGTATTAAGCAATATCTGAGAGCCTTTGTCTTAGGTACACATTGAAACTTTGAGCCCACTTTAAAATGACACAGGTGACCACTAGGGGAGACAAGGGACCACATGGCAGCACCCCAAAGTTGCAAGAAGCTAAAGCTAAAAAAATTCAGGACACATAGGAAGAGAATAGCATCTAGAGGCTCTCAAAGAACCATGCATTTGTATAACATAATTATGTAGATTTTGATTAGATACTTGTTTCCTTAATGATTCAAGCACATTTAAATTATTTAAGTCAGTTTAGAGTTGAGAGAACTGAAGCTTGGAGAGGTTCTGTTGTGTCGAGTCGCATGTTAAAAATGGTGGAGCCATGTCAATTTCTTTATTATTGCCCCAAGGAGAAAGTGAAAAATCCTATTGGATTTAATTAGTCTGGGTGGTTGCATAATTCAATTAAGCCACTTTCCCAGAGCTCCTATCTACAGCACTCTGCTTTTGTGCAACAGAAGGCAATCCATCCGAACAGGAAAGCCTTGGAACTCATCATCACCCACACAGCCACTTCCCAAACAGCAGAGCAGACGTTGTGAATTTGGATTTATTCTTAGAGTACCTTTACCTTAGTCCCCCAGACAGTTATCATCTATCAATTCAAATTGGTCCACATGAGCTAAACCTATTTTCTATTTCAAACTAAGCCAGTGCTCTTTCTGCCATACACCATAGATACATCCAAATGTAAAGGGGGAAAAATCTTTAAAAGAGGAACTACTTTAGGCTCTGCATACAATTTTTCTATCATAATTTTTACAACAACAGTGGTACGTAGGGACGTAGACAACTGTCTAAATAACCTATCAGCCATGTATTGGAGGCCATCATATTTATAAAATCTTCACTATAAACTAGATGGCCATCTTCTCTCTTTCTCAAATGATCTTAGGCTCTCTGTGTATGACATCATGGCAGAAGACACTGCATGGAAGAAGGGGTGCATATACACTCAATGTAGGAGTATATATGTACCCTTGTAGGAGTCGGAAATAAAAGAGTGAACAGGATGAGATCTCTATTTTCATAAAGCTTACGTTCTGAAGGAGCCAGACAGCCATTAACCAAACAAACAAGCAAAAAATATACATGATAACTTCAGTTGTTGAAAGGTTCTGCAGAATAAAATACCACCAGCTGCTTGTTACTTCTCATGGATCACTCTTAGCTGTTAGCAGTAAATGGCTTCACCTTCAGGCTTTTTAACTTCTGTTGATGAAGTACCTGTAGTCAGAGCTGGAACCACCTCAGCCCAAAGGTGATGTCCAGGTTGTTCTTCATTGATTACTGTTCGCTGTTGGCAAGAAATGGCTTTACTTGGCACTTCAGCTTCTGCTGTTATTTGACATATGTTTGGTCATTAGCAAATGAAAGTAAGTTGCCCTTGGGCAAAAAGAAAGAAGGGTGGATGCAATATACTGTGCTCTGAAGACCACTCCAAGGAGATATTTGAACCAAGACCATAATGATGAGTAGGGCTCCGTGTCTGAAGATCTGGGAGCAAAGGGTTCCAGGCGCACAGCATACAGGGAAGGGGAGCCCCAGTCCAGACACTGAGCATGCTTGGCAAGTTCAAGGACGAGGCAGAGGGCCATGGCATCTGGAGCCAAGTGAGTGAGGGGAGAACAGCGTAAGCCGAGGCCAAAGGGGTGACAGGGCCAGATATTGTAGTGCTCTGTAGGCTGTGGTGAGGACCTTGCATTGATACTGAGTTCATTTTCAAGTCTCTGGAGGGCTTTCAGTGGAAGAGATACTTGGAGTGATTGAAGTGTTTAGGAAGTCAGAATGAGGGCCAGTTGCTTCCCTCTAGGAGTTGATAAACTACAGTACTAATTACGATTCAAGGCAGTAATTGAAGGGTGAGTTGCAAGTGCTGAGACAGATCATCTACAGGCTCCTGCCCCCTCAGGAATATATGTGCCGGGAGAGTGGTGTTCCAGTGTGTACCACAGTTTGAGTCCAAAAGCAGCAGTTTAGCATTAAAGGGTAAAATTATCTGGAGTTTTTGAATTCAAAGGGAGAAATAGTTGTTTTTGTTTTTGTTTTTGTTTTTTTAATGCAATCGGTAACTTTCAGAGAGTATGATAAAATCTTTCAATTGCTTTAAAAAGGGCTTGTGTGGTAAAAGTGCCAACATCCAGTCTTTTATCTCTTTGATTTGTGGAAAAGGGGAAGCATAATACCTGAGCATTTTATACTCAAGGCAATCTTCTTCTTTTGTGTTTGCTGATGGTAGCATTAGGAATGTTTGAAAATTTTAAATGCAGTTAATAGAAAGTAAAATTCATTCTTTCTTTCTATCTCTCTCTCCCCTCCCACCCCTCCCTCCCTTCCTCTTTTCCTTCCTTCCTTCCTTCCTTCCTTCTTTCACTATTGATGCAATGTCCATACACAGGAGCGTGTAATGTCCATAAGGAAAGTTTCTGGGGTCAGGATCTCAGAGTTCCTGCTGTTGCTCTGTGACCTTCAGTAAACATTTTCACTTGGGGACTTGGTGTTGGTTACTCACACCCAAATGAGAAAGTTGACTCAGCCCATCCCTAAGTTCCTCAACACTACCTTTCACTCCCAATGATCTGCTAACCCCTTTGCATTTAGGTCCACCTTTAAAGTCCACCATGTTGATAATTGAAAAACAAAATAGAAGGCAACTGAATTTGGGAACTTGAGATATTCTGGGACTTAGAGAAGGAAGTTTACGATACCCTGGTGGGGCTTTGGGACCCTCATAAAGAGGAAGCAGACCTGCTTGTGCAAACTATTTGTGGTCTCCATGAACATTGTCATTAACTTGCTTAGCACATTGGAATGTGAGAAGCTTGTAAAAGAATGTAAGAGCTGCTTTGGAAAACTCACGATCCATCTTAGAAGATGTCTTATGTCTTCATAAACAGATGACAGGTGAAATAATATGGTGCAGGGTGAGTAATGTGATATGCCACAAGGAATTCCATAATAAATTTTTAAATAAAAAAGATATGTAGCAAAATAAATACAGGAGAAACTGAGCTTCTGACTTCTGAGAGATGTATTCATATATATATTCAACTTGTTAAATCATTTAACAAGTAGTTATTGTGTGCTCACTTTGTGCCAAGAGCTCTGCTAGGTGCTGGAGAGGAGGGAGCCAATGTGGGCATGCTAGATCCCCAAATCAGTAATTGCAGTCTTTTGGAGGGACTCAGAGTTGCCTGAGTGTCCAATTTCTCCTCTCTTCCATTCACCATCAGAGTAATGCATACAGTTTAACCTGTGAACTTAGGTTACCAGTATTTCCCTGCATCGTCTCCCAAGATGTACAGAATTAGAGAATTATCAAATAACCAGCTACGTAGACCTTTCTCCTGTTCTCTCCAGAGATCACTTATCTTCAGTTCGAATGCCTCTGAGGACAAAGTTCTCCTAACTTTATGAGGTGTCCATCTCACTATTATAGGGTGATGGCAACTATCCATACTTTCTTCACACTGAATCACTCTTCTCTTTGCCTCCTTCGTACAATCCTGTGCCTGTTTATTAAAAACTGTGGTCTCACATCGCAAAGGCAGCCTTGCAGACTTTCTTCTCCACTGGGACCAAAAAAGCATTTTTTTAAATTGAAGTATAGTTGACACACAATGTTACATTAGTTTCAGGTGTACAATAGTGATTAGACAACTTTAAATTATGCTTTGCTCACCTCCAGCATATCTCCCATTTATTACCATACAAGGCAGTTAAAATACCATTGACCCTATTCCCTATGCTGTACTTTTTTTTTTTTTAAGATTTTATTTATTTGACAGACAGAGATCACAAGTAGGCAGAGAGGCAGGCAGAGAGAGAGGGAGAAGCAGGCTCCCTGCCGAGCAGAGAGCCCGATTCGGGGCTCGATCCCAGGACCCTGGGACCATGACCCGAGCTGAAGGCAGAGGCTTTAACCCACTGAGCCACCCAGGTGCCCCCCTATGCTGTACTTTTCATCCCAGTGACTTACTCATTCCATAACTAGAAACCTATACTTCCACTCCCCTTCGACCATTCTGTTCACCCTTCCAGTGCCTTCCCTTCTGGCAATCTCAATTTGTTGACTGTATTTATGGGTCT
Organism: Lutra lutra; assembly: GCF_902655055.1. Taxonomy (NCBI): domain Eukaryota; kingdom Metazoa; phylum Chordata; class Mammalia; order Carnivora; family Mustelidae; genus Lutra; species Lutra lutra. Next base: position 82,197,048 of record NC_062282.1, on the reverse strand, counting down.
TTTTGAACTTTTTTGTCTGTTCAATTGTTTTATCTGCTTCTTAGGCTCCACATATAAGTGAAATTATAGGGTATTTATTTTTTTTTCTTTCTGGTTTCACTTAGCATAATGTCTTCTGTGTCCATCCATGTTGTCACAAATGCCAAGGTCTCATTTTTTTATGGTTCAGTAGTATTCCATGGTATATATATACCACATCATTTTTAGCCAGCTTTTGGTAGGCACTTAGGCTGCTTTTAGATCTTGGCTATTATAAATAATGCTACAATAAACAGGGATGCATATCTTACTGAATTAGTGTTTTTGTTTCAAAAAAGTATTTTAAACAGCACAATATAAAAGTAATAATAGCATTTTAAAGATACAGTTTAATTAATCTACTTTATTATCTCTCAACATACATGATTATATAATAGGTGGGGTATAGGTGAACTGTTTCAAGCTTAAGTTCTTTTTTATTGTTGTTGTTATTTAGCAAAGACTACTACTTCATTCTTTATTTGTCACATAAGGGGATATTTAATTTAATAAATAAAACATATATTTATATTAAAGTCAAATTCCCAGTTTTAAAAAGTGACTTTGAATTTCAGAAGCTATTTCCTAGAAGTTTGTCTTAGATCCTGCTTTCATTAGCTCAAATAGGATGACTTTGGCAGTCATTAAAAGTGACTATTTGCACAGTGATTTTCCAGTAAGCCACATTTCCAAGTTCTTAGTGACTGCTGGAGCCTTGAAATATATCTATAAAAAAATTGTTTGCATATTTTCAGAAATTTCTCATCTTGATCCACTTACATATACATCTTATAATGACTTTCATGGCAAAGCACTCTTTCCTTACTAAGTCACTATCTTTTTTGTTGTAGCACTCTGCTACACAATTGTGGTGAACAATCCCCATTGTTACAAGGGACAGACACCCAAATCAGTGGGCTCAGAGCCTTGATTGGCTCTCATAGCTTATATGTCCAGGCTGTAGGGACAGTTGCTCATCCAGAGGCTCAGGGGCTCACACCATGTCCTCAGTACTTGGTCTCACTCTCTTCATCTCTCAAGGCATCTTCCTCTGGGATGACTCCATACTCAGGCGGGTTACCTACCCTTCTTGGAAGCAAGGGGATCCCTAGCATCCCCAGGCCTACGTTGTCCTCTAAGCAGTACCAGAAGAGATCACCACCACCCCAACAGTCCACAAAAATCCTATGGTTTAATCCCATTGGCCTACATTGGGCCACATTCCTATTTCTGGACCAGTTCCAGCTTTTACAGGGTGGTAAACCATGCTGATTGGTCAGGTCTGAGCCAGAAGGTCACCCTGGAGCAGGGTTTTGCGGGGTGAAGTAAGGTCAGCCACTTGAACCTAGCATTCACTTGGATAGAGAGTGAGTAAGATGTGTTCTTGAAGAAAATTGGGGAGTGGATGTGTGGCAGGCAAAAATAGTAGATGTTTTTTACTGAAACCTTTTGCTGATGCAACGTTCATAGTTTTTGAATTACAAGAGAGGATCTTTCAGGTAGAGAGGTAAATGAGACCTTTGTATTTAGCTAGGTTATGGCAGAACCTGGGATGAAACCAAGGTCATCTGGACTTGTAGTGTAATTGACCCTTCATAAATGTTTCTTTTTAAAAAGCCAGTCATACAATCTGTGGGGTTCAGGAAAAAATGAACATATGAGGGCACTTGTTCAAAAGATTCAAGACTGTCATAAGCGGAACATTAAGTGGAGGGCACAGAGCACAGTGCCAGGAAGCCAGCTCTGGTTGACCAGCACCATTCTTTGTAGGTAGGGCACAGTGTGTGTCGTCATACAGGCCTGCAAAAAAACTAGAAGACATTACCTTCAGCTTCCCAGAGCTATCTACCTAGTGTGGAGGTGGAAGAGCCTAGATCTGCTACAAGGTGAATATTATCTTGGGCTAAATAAATGGGGTTATGGATTCCATAAAGAGAGAACAGATAGTCCCACCCTGTATTGCTCAGGTCCCATTTCAATATTGGGTTTGGTTCTAGCTTCTATATCCCTTAAAGACATTTTGAAGAGATTTGAAACCATGACACATGTATGAACTACCAGGGTTTTGTTCTATTTTCTGCTTTCTGTTTTCGTGTAAGCACCTATTAGGGATTGCATTGCCCCAAAACTAATGTTGAAACTCTAATCCTCAGTCTAACTGTATTTGGAGATAGGGTTCTTAAGGAAGTAATTAAGGATAAATGAGGTCATAATTGTGGAGCCCTAATCCAGTAGGGCTGATGTCCTTTAAGGAAGAGGAAAAGACACCAGGAGTGATGAACACATAAAGAGAGGCCATGTGAGGATATAGCAGAAAGATGGTTGTGTGCAAGTCAAGAAGGAAAACTTCAGGAGAAACCAACCCTGAGAGCACTTTGATCTTGGACTTCCAGCCTCCAGAACTGTAAGAAAATGAATTTTGTTGTTTTACCCAGTCTGTGGTGTTTTGTTATGGCAGCCTGAGCAGACTAATATAGCATCTGATAAATATTTGTTTAAGGAATAAGACAACTACTTGGAGAAATACTTAGAGAAACTGGGTAACCCAGAGAAGAGATTTAGAAATACTAGAATTATCTGCAAAAGAAGGGGTGTGTTCTGTATATCCCTAGATGGAGGACTGAAGGCCAATAATCATCAGTTGTAGAAAAATAGGCATTGGCTCAGCAAGGAAGAATTTAGCAGCTAGACTTTATTAGAATTCCTCCTGGAAGAACATTATCATGGGCTTCTAGAGTTTAATAGCAGCTCAAAGAGAGTCCAGTTATAGGGAAAAGCTCAGTGTGAGGCTCTTTCAGAAAGGAAATGGAGGGTCAAAATTGCCTTCTTGGGATGGTTACTGCAAGATGTTCTTGAGAGAGGATCCCTTCTGAAATTCAGAGGTGTGTGTGGAGGTGGGGGGGGGTGGATCCTGAAGTTGTATATTTCTTAACGGAGTAGCGGGTAATAAATCAGTTTGCAAAGGAAGTCATCAGAGCTGAGAGTGGTTTAGTTAAAATTGTGACATCATAAACTAATTATAAGGCAAGTTTTTGAAAAGTATACCTCAAGTACTTGGCAGAATTTACCTATTTGCTCTATATATGGTACAGTTTTACTAATAGTTAATAAAGGGAAATCACTATACCACATTGATCTGAGTCCATTTCTGCAAACATACACCTGCTATTGAGGTATTTCCTTGAAGGTACTTAGCCATTAATTCTAAAATCCATATCTAAATTGCTGTGCTATCAGAGGAAGTAGTATCAGTTCATCTGGTGATGGCAAATAGAGCGGAGTACAGTCCAGAGAGGAAATCAGTTCATCTCTTTAGAACCTGCTACAACCATTAATGATACTGAAACCTGACACTAATCACTACTGGTGAATGAGGGGGAAAAAATGAACTACAAGAACATGAAGCTTAGCCAAATCAGTTCAGGTGAGGCCAGAACTTCCCCACAACTCACTTAAATTAATCTCATTGTTGCTTAGTCCAGAAAACACAACTAACAAGTCTTCTCTTTTTTCTAGCACCGTCAGACCTTCGGGGGCAGTGCTATGCAATTGACAGAATGTGAACCATGTATGTAGTTTTAATTATTTTCATAGCCACATTTAAAAAAAAAACCTAAAGGAAACAGATGAAACCAATTTTGACAATATATTTCACCCAGTGTATCTAAAATATTATTATTTCAACACGTAATTAATATAAAAATTCAAATAAGGTATTTTACTTTTTTTTTTCCCCCTGAGCCTTAGAAATCTTGGGTGTATTTTATTTACAGGACAACTTATTTTGGACTAACTTCATTTCAAGTGCTCAGTAGCCACATGTGGTTAGTGGATACTGAACTAGACAGTGCAGAGTGAGAGTAGTGGGTTCCAAACTTGTTTAATAGTATATGCCTATTGGGAAAAGTATGAACAAATGCATTGTATTATAAATTTGATACAGATATTTTAAAACACAAATTAAATGAGATACAAATAAAAATACAAGGATGTGTTTTATGGATTTATAATAAAATCCATGCATACAATTTCTAAAGAAATAAATTTGCCTATGTTGGGATACCTGTTCACTTTTTACCTAATAAGCCCATCTTTAAAATTTTTATTGAGTGATAATTCCAAAATTCTATCTTACTAACTAACTAGTATTACTAAATATGATGTGATAAAATAAGCCTCATTAAATTTGAAAATCTTGATTTGACATTGATATGACTTGTAACTTAGCAATTCAAAGGTCTATTACTAGTGCATTTTGACACTTGGTTTTAATGGCTGTCAAAGCTGAAAAACATGGTATCTCCCTGAGATAAATAGATCTTAATTGAAGAAGCACATTATTGGTTGCACTTGAAATCATACTCCTTTTTTCAGTCCCATCTGCCAATTATGCAAGTCTTTGCAATAATTCAACATGTAAATTTCTACTTCCCTGATATCACTTAGTGGTTGGTTGAGTTGCATTCTTATATTTTCAACATGTAGATTCAAGCCCACTCTAACTCTTTATGGAGCAGTATGCAAAGTGATTGGAAAATTCTGTGTCTCATAGATTCCCAAGGTAACACTTAATGGTTTCACCCCTCCTGAAATTTATATCTTTGTAATAATCCCCCTCCCTTGAGTATGGGCATGATATAGTCTTACTTCTGGCCCATAGAATATTACAAAGGAGGTAGGATGTCAGTCTCATGATTCTGTTTGGTTATATAAGATTCTGTCTTAGAATACTAGTATGAGGGACTCTCCTTGAGGCCTGGAGGAAACAAGTGGCCATGTTAACGAAGCCCACATAGCGAGAACACATGGGTAGCTTCTGGGTCTGCAGGCACTCTCTAGCCAGCAGCCAGAAAAAGCTTGGATCCTCAGTCATACAAAGGAAATTAATTCTGCCAACAACCTGAATGAACTTGGAAGCAGATTCTTACCCAGTTGAGCTCCCAGATGAAAGTGCAGTCCAGCTGAGACATTAAATGCAGCCTTGGGACACCCAAGGCAGTAGACCTGAAACACTGCCCTAGCTCCTGATCCAGGGAAACTGTGAGAAGAGAAACGCGCAGACTTGGTTTTAAACTGCCTTGTGAAATCTGTTATATAGCAATAGAAAATGAATACATTCTGTTTCTAGTTTTTTTAAGTAGGCAGGTATGAGAGTTTTGATAGGTGGCACATGGTTATGTTGAGCTACAGAGTCAGGAAACAGTGGAAACATTTCCAAATACCTGTTTTCTAAATTCCCTATTCAAAATGGGATTTTTTTTTTAATCAGTCTTCTCTGCACACATTATTAAGATCTCAATGTTATGATGAAGAGATAGACCATGAATTTATATTTAGGAAATGTTTGCCAGGTAAAGTAAAACTGGTAGCCCCTTGTCATTATGGAAAGGATTAGGAAATTTTGCACTTTTATATTTTTGTAAGAAAAGAATGTCTATCTTATCTTTAAGTTCCACCACTTTTTTAGTGAGCCTCTAGGTGGTTAAAAAAAGGTTGTCATCATAGATCAATGGAACAGAATAGAGAGCCCAGAAATAGACCCTCAACTCTATGGTCAACTCATCTTCGACAAAGCAGGAAAGAATGTCCAATGGAAAAAAGACAGCCTCTTCAATAAATGGTGTTGGGAAAATTGGACAGCCACATGCAGAAAAATGAAATTGGATCATTTCCTTACACCACACACGAAAATAGACTCAAAATGGATGAAGGACCTCAATGTGAGAAAGGAATCCATCAAAATCCTTGAGGAGAACACAGGCAGCAACCTCTTCGACCTCAGCCGCAGCAACATCTTCCTAGGAACATCACCAAAGGCAAGGGAAGCAAGGGCAAAAATGAACTATTGGGATCTTGATCAAAAGTTGTTGCACAGCAAAGGAAACAGTTAACAAAACCAAAAGACAACTGACAGAATGGGAGAAGATATTTGCAAATGACATATCAGATAAAGGGCTAGTGTCCAAAATCTATAAAGAACTTAGCAAACTCAACACCCAAAGAACAAATAATCCAATCCAGAAATGGGCAGAGGACATGAACAGACATTTCTGCAAAGAAGACATCCAGATGGCCAACAGACACATGAAAAAGTGCTCCATATCACTCGGCATCAGGGAAATACAAATCAAAACCACCATGAGATATCACCTCACACCAGTCAGAATGGCTAAAATGAACAAGTCAGGAAATGACAGATGCTGGCGAGGATGCGGAGAAAGGGGAGCCCTCCTACACTGTTGGTGGGAATGCAAGCTGGTGCAACCACTCTGGAAAACAGCATGGAGGTTCCTCAAAATGTTGAAAATAGAACTACCCTATGACCCAGCAATCGCACTGCTGGGTATTTACCCTAAAGATACAAACGTAGTGATCCGAAGGGGCACGTGCACCCGAATGTTTATAGCAGCAATGTCTACAATAGCCAAACTATGGAAAGAACCTAGATGTCCATCAACAGACGAATGGATAAAGAAGAAGTGGTATATATACACAATGGAATACTATGCAGCCATCAAAAGAAATGAAATCTTGCCATTTGCGATGACGTGGATGGAACTAGAGGGTATCATGCTTAGCGAAATAAGTCAATCGGAGAAAGACAACTATCATATGATCTCCCTGATATGAGGGAGAGGAGATGCAACATGGGGGGTTAAGGGGGTAGGAGAAGAATAAATGAAAGAAGATGGGATTGGGAGGGAGACAAACCATAAGTGACTCTTAATCTCACAAAACAAACTGAGGGTTGATGGGGGGAGGGGGATTTGGGGGGGTGGGGTTATGGACATTGGGGAGGGTATGTGCTATGGTGAGTGCTGTGAAGTGCGTAAACCTGGCGATTCACAGACCTGTACCCCTGGGGATAAAAATAATGTTTATAAAAAATAAAAATAAATAAATAAATAAATAAAAGGTTGTCATGGTCTTGCTGTGTCTCATTACAAAATGATGTACAGTATACTATAATTTAAAAGTCCTCATTTAAAAAATTCTGATTTTTAAAGTTAGTCACATCAATGTAGCCATATGTGCTTCTGTGGATTTGACTTCTTGCCTATATTAGCTTACTCAGAGTATGTGATGAATGAATTTCAAGTTTGGCATTATCTATGTAATTTTTAAAAAAGATTTTATTTATTTATTTGACAGAGCGAGATCACAAGTAGGCAGAGAGGCAGGCAGAGAGAGAGAGGAGGAAGCAGGCTCCCTGCTGATCAGAGAGCCCGATGCGGGACTCGATCCAAGGACCCTGAGATCATGAGCTGAGCCAAAGGCAGAGGCTTAACCCACTGAGCCACCCAGGCGCCCTTATCTATGTAATGTTATCCCAGAAACTGTAAAAAAAAATTCTAATCAGAGATGCCACCCTATATTTAAATATTAAAGTACAATTAATATACTTAAATATTTTCTTCATAAACATTTTTTAATTGCGGAAGTTATTTACTGTCAAAAATACATCTTATTCAGCTATCCTTAATTTAGCAACACTCCAGAAAATGGCAATTCTTCATTTACTATTGAAACCTAATCTAGCAAATAACATCCATCTAGACATGCCAGAAACATTTGTACTTTTATCTTAGCTATAGAACAAAAGCCCTGTCATAAATCATCTGTTCTAGATGTTGTTTCTTATAACCTTCAGCACTCTAGTCTGTGCATATCCAGAAGTGTTTTACTACTGTGGTGTGATGAAAATATACATACTTGGTCTTTGTCCCCAGTTCCAGGCACAGATTTCCTAAAACCATGGTAATTTTTTTAGTAATAGGAGTGTATTTTGTTATTCATAGTGATTGCTACACTTGTGTTTAAGCTATTGAAGTGAACAAGTGCAGTTCCCCTAGGTAGCTTCCTGATGGAGGTGGTTACCAGAAACCCCAAACGTTTAATGAGAGGATTGAAACTTTCAGTTCCGCCCCTCAACTTCTGGAGAGAGAAGAGGGGGCCAGAGGTTCAATTACCAGTGCCCAGTAACTTAACCTATCATGTGTGTGTCATGAAACTTCAGCAAAAATTCTTAGGCGGTGAGGTTTAGGGAGCTTCTGGATTGGTGAACACCAAAGGCATGCTAGGAGAAAGCATGCCCTGAGAGGGCTTGGAAGCTCTGTGTCTCTCCCACTGTCATCTCTTCAGATTGCCTGATGCTAAGCTATACCCTCCTGCCTCATACTTTGTTCTGTGTATCTCTTCCATGTGGCTGTTTCTGAGTTGTACCATCCATAATAAGATGGGAAATGTAAGTAAAGCATTTTCATGAGTTCTGTGAATAATTTCATTGAACTATTGAACCTGGAAGGGGAATTGTAAGAACTCCAATATTTGAGGTCAGCAAGACAGAAGGGCAGGTAGCATAGTCACCCTCTCTGTGGCTGATATCTGAAGCAGTCTTGTGAATTGAACCCATAACCTGTGGGGTTTGTGCTACCTCTTGAGTAGTTAGATTTTGAAATCGATTGAATTATAGGACTACAATATACATGTGTAACTCCCTATTAATGGGTGAACATATTTCTCAGTATCTCTACCAACCAATACTGAGAGATAGGTTGGCAGACTTGACATTTTCACTTATGTGCGTTTAGGGGAATAGTTAGGCCTGCTTGTCTAGTGATGACAGTATGCTGGGTGTGAGGAAATATGAAAAGAAACTTCTGTTCCTATTGATAACACTGTATGAGTTAGGTTCCTGAAAAGCTTCCTCATTCACTTCAGAAATGTATTATTAGGTGATCGCTTTATGGTAGATGTTGCCCATATAATGATGAACAGGACAAATACGCTCCCTATTACCTAGGGATTTCTTTCCCTTCATCATTCACATCAAGGAAGCAAATGTGCGGCTGAACAGAGAAAGAGTGAGATTCATTTTTGGAACAAAGTGGCCTTGAAAGGCTTCTTTGGGGAAATAACATTTTTCAAAATTTTATTTATTTATTTGAGAGAGAGAGGAAGAGGAGGAGCAGAAGGGAGGGACAAGCAGACTCTGCGCTGAGCACAGAGCCCTACACAGAGCTCACGGTCAGGACCCTGAGATCATGACCCCAGCCAAAACCAAGAGTCAAATGCCTAAATGACTGAGCTACCCAGGTGCCCCTAGGAAAGAAGCATTTAAATTGAGACCTAATGATGTACTACATGCTGGCTAATTGAACATAATAATAAAAAAATAAAATAAAATAATTATAAAAAATAAATAAATTGAGACCTAAAACAAAACAAATGGCTAAGTGATGCCTAGGTTCAGGGAATAGCAGGGACAAAACTATATGGTTGGAGTGAGCTTGGCATGTTTGAAGTATATCTACCAGGGTGGCTATGGCGTCCTAGGTAACAAGAGCATTTAGTAAGGAGAGGGCAAAAGAATCAAACAGGAAGGGGCACCTGGGTGGCTCAGTGGGTTAAGGCCTCTGCCTTTGGCTCAGGTCATGATCCCAGGGTCCTGGGATCAAGCCCCGCATCGGGCTCTCCGCTCAGTGGGGAGCCTGCTTCCCCCCACCCCCAACCTGCCTCTCTGTCTACTTGTGATCTCTGTCTGTGAAAAAAATAAATAAAATCTTTAGAAAAAAAAAAGAATCAAGCAGGGAGTGCATTATTCAGGGACTTGCAGTTTATTTTATGTTCAAGGCTGATTTCCTTTTTAAATGGGAGCACTGGTTGTTATACACAACTAATGAATCATTGAACACTACAACAAAAACTTATAACGTACTATATGCTAGCTAACTGAACATAATTTTAAAAAGGGGGGGCATCCTCTTTAGGTGTTACATGGTAAATGGCTGGGAGAAGGGTATGAATAGATGAAGTCATCCAAGTAGAAACAGTGGCTTAGGCCAAGGAGGTGCCTGCCAATGGAGATTGTGACAGTGGACAGATTGGAGGATATTTAGAGATGGAATTGACAGGACTTGCTGCTGAGTTGACATGGGAAGTGAAGGAAAAGTAAGGATGAAAGATGACCATTGAGGTTCTTGCTTGAACAACAGTGTAGATGGTGGTATCATCTACTGATGTGGGGATGACAGACCAAGGGTGCAAACAGAGTGGGGGGTGGAAAAATCAAAGAGTTCTATCTTACTTATATTAATTGTGAGATGTCTGTGAGACTTATAGGTAGAGAAGAATAATAACATCAAATGAATATGTGAATGAGGTTAGAAGAAAGGTTTGGAGTGGAGATAGAATTTTGGAAGTTACTAGCATAAACAAGGGATCTAACTCTTCGGAAATTGATAAAATACCCTCTGTCTAATGCAGGAGGCCAGGACCGAGCCCTGGGGACCATAGGGAATAGAGATCTATTCATTATGGAGGAACTAGCAGTCATACTGAGAATGAGTAGCTTGTGATATAGAAGGCAAGGCAGGGGACAATATTGTCATGAAAGCTGAAAGGGGAGGATACACGGGAAAGAAGAGACTGTTAGGCTGAAGGCTGTAGCCAGCGTCATGAAGATGAGGGCACTGCTTCGGCAAAACAGAAGTCACTAGAGACCTTGACAAGAGCAGTTTCAGTGGAGCAAATGAGGAGAAGCTGGACTGTTAATAAAGAAGACTGAGGTGAAGGTTAGAAAGTGGGGTCAGCATGTGTAAATAACATGTTTGAAAAGTTTATTGTAAAAGGGAACAGAGAAATGGGTTTGTGTTCAAGAGAATATGAGGGTCAAAGGAAGGGTTTTGGTTTTGTTATTTGTTGATTTTTATGATGGGAGATGCCAGAGTATATTTGTTGGCTGAGGAAAATGAACCAGTACAGAGGAAAAAGAGAGACTCCTGTAAGAAAAGGGATGAATTATAAGCATGAGGGCAGGGAGCTGGCTTTGAGAGGAAGAGGGACTGACCCCTATGGTGACTGGAGGGAAGTAGGAGTGGATTCCAGATTGTAAGGGTAAGTCAGTTTGGTCCTTTGGTTGTTGAAAGATGAGGAAGTTTTTCCTAGTGACTTCGAACCTCTCAAAGCAACAGGAGGGCTGTTCATCACCAGTGGAAGAAAAATATGTGGGAACTGTGCGAAGATGGGAGAAGGCGTGAAGTGGTATTCTCAGAAAATGGGAAATCCAGTGTACTCAAGAAACTATAGGATTACTGTTGTGTGTTGAATGCCTTGTGGGGATATATATGAATTAAAGTGAAAATAGTTCCATTCATGAGGCTATCTGGTAACATTTATCTGCTTAGTTGTAAACCTGGAGATGGCAGATGATGTTCATCTGGGCTGATATTTTTCTAGTGGAAGATGGAGAAGGGAATGATTGGACACTGGAGTTAAGTGGATTTGTTGGGGAGTTGTTATAATGATGGATGATGGAATCAAGATTAAATAAGAAGGCAAATGAAGCCAGGAGTACCTTTTTTGGCGGAGGGGGGGGGGTTGGGAATGGCAGTATTATGTTCTGTCCTATAAATTTACTGCAATATAAAGGGACTGACCTTGATCAGTTGACAAGCCAAAAATTTAAATGACAATTTCTTGTTATTCTTTTCTTGTTATTCTTCTTCATGGCCTGTCCAGTGCCATGCACCTACCTGGTGTTTTTCTTTTCTCTGTAATGATTGGCTTGAACATTTATTTATCTTATTTAATCCTACTGGCACTTGTTAAACTAACTGTTTGCCATCGGTTTTCCTCAGTTGCTACAGGTGAAGCCTTCACTTCTGTTATTTAAATAATGCCTCTGAATTAAGACTCCCTTCTTTCCTTGCAAAGAGCATTTAATTCAAGATCATCTCAAAGTCAGTCATTTTCACCTTTTCCATTTCGTATTTAATGTGAGGAACCAACAGAGCCAGGTGGAGGAAGGCATATCCACACTGCTCTTAAACAGCCTTGGTATCAGCCAGACTATCTTACCTCACTAGTCCATTTATAGTCTCTGTCAGCAAGTAAAATGCTTGAGGCATTCCAGTGAAAACACGCACCTATGACTCGCATCTGAATGAAACCCTTCAATGCCATATGGCTTGCTTCTCAGCATAAATCATGTCTAATCCCTCGTATACTTTGAAGGTCAACAAGTTTAGACTTTGGTTGTTCTGCAAAGGCAGTTGAAAATATAAACAGCTTGGTGATCAATTATTTTTTAAAAACTTCTGTTTTCACATTCTCCAAGACCTGAGCTTTGACCTCATTTTAAAAAAGAGAAGAAAAGTATAAATATCATTATGAGTCTGGTCCAGCTCAATCACGTGCAGTCAGAAGATCCCCTCTCGCACAATACTGCCAGTATCACATTAAAGTCATCCACAAATACCCACATTGATCATGACCTTCATTCTGACCTGACCTAGCATGTGCTTTGTTCCTTATATATCCTTGCCTTTCATTTCTATCTTTTGCATGACATCTGACATATTTACCTGGCTTCATCTTTTTGCTTTATTCTTCAGCCTGAATCAGACTCTCCCTCTGGCCATGTTGTTTTGGACATCCTGATTTAAGCATCCTCTTCTGGTTTGAAGGGGCCTCTAGAAGCTTAGATATTGATGTGGAACCTTCAGGAGGAGACAATCTGTGCCTAGTCAATACTTTCAGTCACGTATTGGAACAATGGGTAGCAAGTCTTGTATGTCTGACAGGAGCCAGTCTTCTATGAACGGACCCATCTGTCCTAAAGAAGCCCCAAGAATAGTATATGCCACACAGAAACCACTCAACAATAGTTAAATACATGATAATAGATAATATATAAAGACCATTTCCTGGGGCGTGTGGGTTGCTCAGTTGGTTAAGTGTCTGCTTTTGGCTCAGGTCCTGATCTCAGGGTCCTGGGATCAAGCCCCACATCGGGCTCCCTTACTTGTGTGCTCTCTCTCTCTCTCTCTCTCTCAAATAAATAAATAAATAAGGTCTTAAAAGAAACATTTATTATATCACAATATTTCCTTTATCTAGTGTTGTTGGGTGATTTATATATTTAACATTCAAAATAACCCCATGAGAGAGGTATTACAGTACCTTCCACCTTATGTTGAAACAGTATAAGAGAAGGTTTGACTCAGCCATTTCCTGCACTCCATTTTTGGTGAGTGAGGAGACTGACTTTTCAGATGGCTCTGAGTCTCATGACTCTAACCATAGCATCTACTATAGAACTCCCATTCCTACCCCTAAAAAGTGGAACAAGTGCTAAACTCTGAAGTCACATCAGATATCTGGGAACCTGAGACCCACTATAGATAGCTAATATGCATACAGCATTTTCTGTAAGCCAGGCCCTGTGCAGGCACTTTCCATGCATGTTCTCATTAAATCCTCACTGCATTGTCTAGGCATTGTCCTTTGAATTTTTAAATGAGTCACATAGGCTGCTAGAGGTAAGTGACAGGTCCAAAATTTACCTAGTTAGTAAGCTGTAGAGTTTGGACTTAAACTCGGGCCAGTCTGGTTCTGAAGCCAGTTCTCTTAACCACTGTACTTTCCCACAGGTGTGAAACTTTATGTTGCAAAGTCATGTATCAAGATGCCTTCATGTTGAACTTTCACAAAAGTCCAGTTGATCATATGTTTACCTAGGATACTGCCTTAAAAGTTCTTACTGTTTGGTCAAAGTTGAAGAATTGATTTAGACATTGCCTCGACAGTTAATTCCCTTTCCTCTCCCAAATGTTGTCAATTCTGAGAAAAAGGAATGGAGGTTTTCACACATATAAGGGAATCCTTCCCTGAGGTGGAAATGGGGCCATTGTTTGATGCTACTCATTGATTGGTGTGAACTTTCCTTCCAGTCTTAATGTGAGTTATGGCTGGGAACTGAGATGTCTGAAACATACTCTGAAAATTTATCGGTAAGAGAAAAGCAAACCTTTCTACTGAAGTTCTGAGTGTTAGATATAAGGGCTTCCTCTAGAGGAATGGGCTGCCTGGCCCTCCTATCTCAGTGGATCAGGTTCTTCTGCCTGGTTTTCATGGCCATCAAAACTTGCCTCTTGCCAGTCTGTCCAATTCTAGTCCAAGTCCAAAAAGTCCAATTTTTTGATGATCCAGCTGGCCAGTCCACCTCTCTGCATCTACTCATGTTGTTGCCTTCTTGTCTCCCTCCCACCCACTTACACAAATCTGCCTGGAATTTCTCTGGCTCCAGCCATGATCTCACCTTCCCCATAAACTGTAACCTGATTTGTGTACTGACTAGGGACAATAAACTTTGGGATGCAGATGATCTGAGTTCAAATTTCAGAGACTCCACATACTATGTGCCATTGAGTACACTGCTTAAATTTTGAGCATCATTTTCTTTATCTAAAATACAGTGAATAATTAGACCTACCTAAGGAGTTATAAGAATGAAACAAAATACTGCATGTAGAACACTTAGCTCAGGGTCTGGCATTTAGCAAGTGATTTTTTAAAAGATTGTATTTATTTATATATTTATTTGATAGAGCACAAGCAGGGGGTGTGCAGGGAGAGGAAGAACCAGGCTCCCCACTGAGCAGGGAGCCTGACTTGGGGCTCGATCTTAGGCCCCTGTCATCATGTCCTGAGCTGAAGGTAGAGGCTTAACCAACTGAGCCACTCAGGCACCCTAGCAAGCGATTTTTTAAAAATTAACTTATAATGTATTATTTGCCCCAGGGTACAGGTCTGTGAATCATCAGGCATACACATTTCACAGCACTCACCATAGCACATACCCTCCCCAGTGTCCAAAACCCAGCCAACCTATCCCTACTTCCTCACTCCCCAGCAACCCTGAGTTTGTTTTGCCAAAGATTAAGAGTCTTTTATGGTTTGCCTCCCTCCTGATCCCATCTTGTTTCATTTTTTCCATCCCTACCTGCCACCATGCCCTACCTCTCAAATTCCTCATATCAGAGAGATCATATGATAATTGTCTTTCTCTGATTGACTTATTTCGCTCAGCATAATACCCTCTAGTTCCATCCACGTCGTGGCAAATGGCAAAATTCCGTTTCTTTTGATGGCTGCATAGTATTCCATTATATATATATATATATATATATACCACATCTTCTTTTCCATTCATCTTTTGATGGACATCTGTGTTCTTTCCATAGTTTGGCTATTGTGGACATTGCTATTAAGCAATTTTTAAATGTTACTTTCATTTATGCTTTCCTCTAGCCTTTATTCTAAGCTATACTTCAAAGAAAAGTGAAAGATTTGTAATACTCATTTGGGTATGTTCCGATGAGATGGGAATGGTTTTAGGAGACAGTCTATTATGATTTGCCTCAGAGAGGGCCATCAGTTAGCCCTTCATGCCTATACTCAACTGCCATTCCACCAGCTAAGGTGAAATTCATTCCTCCCCCAATTCTTTGAGCCAAGTTCGCTTTAGGAACATTTGACCAACAAAAGGAAGTAGAAGTGACATTCTGGAACTAACATGAATAGGTCCTTGGAAGTCTTGCAGCTTCTTCCCAGGTCTCTTTGAATACCTGTTTTTGAAACCATTACTCCAGGAAGAGTTGATACCATGTAAGAAGTCCATGTCAAAAATGGTAAGAAAACCACTGTTTTGTGTGAGTCCCTAGACACAAAGAAGCTCAGGACACCAAGAAAAAACAATGAAACTTATGAAGGGAGGCAAATACTAGAAGGAGCAGGGAGACTCTAGTCATACTGACAAAGACACCACTTTGGAAGTGGCTCCTCCAGAGCAAGCTACCCTAACTGAGACTCTGTAAGACAGGAAACTATAAAACACTAAGAAGAAAAAAAAAAAACATAAGGGAAAAGCTCATTGACACAGGTCTTAGCAATGATATTTTAGATATGATATCAAAAGTATAGACAATAAAAGCAAAAATAGACAAGTGAGACTACATCAAAGTAAACATTTTCTATACAGAAAAAAAGCAACACAATGAAAAGACTACCTATGGAATAGGAGAAATATTTATAAACCCTATATCTATTAAGGGATAATATCCAAAGTATGTAAGGTATTCATACAACTCAGTTGCAGAAGCAACCTAATTTTTTAAAGGGACAAAGGATCTAAATAGATATTTTTCATAAGAAGGTAGACCAGTGACCAACTAGTATATGATAAGGTACTCAGAATCACCAATCTTCAGGAAAGTGCAAATCAAAAGTACAATGAAATATCACTTCACGCCTCTTGGAATGGCTTTTATCAAAAAGACAAGTGATAAATGTTGGGGGTTGTGTGGAGAAAACCTTGTACACTGTTGGTAGGAACATAAATTGGTATAGTCATGATGGAAAAGAGTATGGAGGTTCCTTAAAAATAGAACTTTCATATGATCCAGCAATACCATTTCTGAGTATACATCCAGAGGCAACAAAATGAGTATTTTGAGGAGAAATCTGCACTCTTATGTTCATTGTAGCATTATTCATAATATCCAAGGTACAGAAACAACCTAAGTGTCCATCAATAGATGAAGGATAAAGAACTGCCCCCCACAGGAATATTATTCAGCCAAAAAAAGGAAGTACTGCAATTTGTGACATGAATGAAATTGAAAGTCATCATGCTCAGTGAAATAAGCAATACATAAATAGTATATGATACCACTTATATGTGGTCTCTAAAAAAGTCAGAAGAGGGGCACTTGGATGGCTCAGTCAGTTAAGCATCTGACTCTTGATTTCAGCTCAGGTCATGATCTCAGCATTGTGGAATCAAGCCTCACATCAGGCTCCATGCTCAGTAGGGGGTCTGCTTGAGATACTTCCTCTCTCCCCCGCCGCTGCCTCTCCTTTCCACCCTGCTCACACTCTCTCTCTAAAATAAATAAATCTTTAAAAAATTAAAAAGTCAGAAGGAGAGAGTAGATTGATTGCTAGGGAGTAGGGGAAATAGGGAGAGATTTGTTAAAGGCTTCACACCTCTTGGAATTTTTAATTTTAAGATGAATAAATTTAATACATTAAATACCTACTGGTATCTAATACATGGCACAGTGACTCTGGTTAGTAATAGTCTATTGTATATTTGTAAGTGGCTAAGAAAATAGATCTAAAATGGTTTTTACCACACACACAGCTATGTGAGGTGATAGATGATGGTAATCATTTTACAGTGTATACATATCAAATCATGTTATACACTTTAAATATATACAGTTTTATTTGTCAATTATACATCATTCAAATGGAAAAAAATATTAAGAAAATACAATTTTTTTAAATTTTAAAGAAGAAACAAAACATTCAACCAACCTCTTCCCAAATTCCTGATAACAAATTCCTAATAACAAAGTTATTAGCAAAATAAAATGGTTGCATTATGCCACTGAGGGGGAAGTTTTTATGCGGCAATAGGTATTAGCTTTTTGAGATTGGCACAATGGAGGCAGTGTTATCTTGACCTCTCCCTTGGTGTCTGGTGTGGGTAACAAAATAGGCGTAGGTACTGACTTGAGACAGTCTAGCTTTTCTCCTGTTCTTAGGACTGACCTGGGAGCTATCTCTTTGTTATATAAATAGATTTTAATATACTGGGTAGTAGAATGTAAAATAGATAAGAACAAGGCTGTAGTGTCCTAAAAATGTAGCTTTACAATTTGGTTTAGCCACTTATTAGCTGTGTGACCTTGAAAAACCTGCCTTCATTTCAGAGCTTCTATTCCCTTGTTTGTAAAATGGGATAATACTCACCTCACAGCACGTAAATGAGCCAGAAAAGGTATAAATAAAGAGTTGGTCTTCTTCCACCTGTGGGCTAAGCCCTGTGCAGGAGCTCTTCACCTGCAGACAGCAATGACTTAGAAGTCTGGAAATACATCAGTGAGACCTCCTGAAAGTCTATTCAGAATTGTGTCTGAGCCTCCATGAGTGTGCACAGTTCTGCAAAGTGGCTCAAAGTTTCCCTCAGCCTCGTAAAGAAAGCCATTATGCCCTGAACGTTAACAACCAGTGGAGCAATTAGAGGTGTCCAGGTGACTCTGGGATCTCTTTTAACTCAGAGCCACTATGAATCCCAGACAGACCCTGTTCATGAAACTGGCTAGCTCTGAATAAAGAGGAAATATTTGAACATTGATTGAAATTCAAATATTATGTTCTTTATGCTCACATATGGATTCTAAACATTTCAGAAAAGCCATGTCAGTCCAATGGAGAATGTATCTATCTTTCCTCTAAAGCACTGCATTTCTTAGCAGCTAAGAAGGGCTGTCACCAGTATTTTATTACTTTTCCCACTGCTTAAAAGGAAACCGTATGGGAAGGAGAAGTGCGGGGTGGGGGGGACATAAAAAATAGTGGTAGAATCTAAAATCAAGGCATCTATTTCACTTAAGAAAATAACTTATCTTGTTGGTATAAAATTTTTTTTAAAATAATATTTGGAGTTTCTTTTGCTGATAATGTTTACCTCCATACTGTCATTCTGTGACTAAGAAGGGCTGCTTTGGTGTTGTTCCCACTTTTGTCTAAGAGAGTGGCTGTGAGGGTTATCTGACTGCGACATCTGTCACCCCATTGATCACCACCAGAGTTAATGACTCTGATCTGGCTGGTGAGGCAGGTGTTCCATTCCTCCCTCACCACTCCCTGTACATCCCTTCCCAAGCTGTGTGCTCATGCTCAGTGGACAAGGATGACCTCCTGCAACAGAGGAGGCCCATTCTTCGGTCAAGGGTTTATGTATATCTCTGCTTCCCTGCTAGAACCTCCAAACAAGCTCTCAGGGTCCATTTGTAGAAGAACATAGGGTAATCAAGCTTCTGAGGGTCCAGTCACATCGAAATGAGGCATGGCATGTGGCAGTCTGCCTTTCTTAAAAAAGTAGAATAGAATAGAATAGAATAGAACAGAACAAGTTAAAATAACATAGAGTAATTTTGTAAAATTAAGGGATTATGAGATTGTTTCAAAGAGATCAAGTGGCTTTGGAGTTTTAGAATTGAATTATTCTACATAGATGCTAATACAGTAAGTTGTATCTAAGAATAGTAGAGGGGGGTTTTGCTATGTTTATATATTATAAGAAAGAATGATGTTATTACAACTGGCAGTAGTTTTTCCAGATGCCCAAAGAGAAGCATTCTCATAACTACCTTTTAGTCTGTCCACTGCTATTATTTATGAAGCAGGCTATCAAGATAGTGTTAATATTTATTGAGTGTTTATTATGTGCCAACCCTCTACTAAGCCTTTTACACATGTTAGGTCCCTATTTCATCAATGAAGAAAGCCAAGTTCAAAGATGTTTGGTAACCTAATGGTAAAGGGCGGAGTGGGTATTTGAACTCAGATCTAATTGACTCCAGAGTCATTGCTCTCAACCTCCATGGGGATATACCAAAGACAGAGGCCCCTCTTTTAAAAAGGAAGACTCATGCAAAGAACAGTATGCAAGCATAAATTCATACAGTGCTCAGTGTACATGAGCACTCAAGAGACAGGAAATGGGTTGATTATTACCAGATGGGGCTCCTAAGAAAAAGTATCATGTGTAATCCTGAAGGGGGTGGATGCCAGAGTTTCTGCCTGAATGCACACCCTCACTTCTTACTGCTTTGCCCTGCATTGAGTCTCCTTTGGGAAGCATTTGCCCAGAGCAGTTTTCAGGTAGGGCTGAGGTTAGTGTTTTTCTTCTGCTTAGGCAAAACAGGAAGTGATGGCTCCTTGTATTCTCATGAATTTCCTATGATTTCCATGGGCCTAACTGACAGACGACCATTCTTTTTTCATTTTTTTCATTTTTAATTTTTTATAAACATACAATATATTTTTATCCCCAGGGGTACAGGTCTGTGAATCGCCAGGTTTACGCACTTCACAGCACTCACCATAGCACATACCCTCCCCAATGTCCATAACCCCACCCCCCCAAATCCCCCTCCCCCCATCAACCCTCAGTTTGTTTTGTGAGATTAAGAGTCACTTATGGTTTGTCTCCCTCCCAATCCCATCTTCTTTCATTTATTCTTCTCCTACCCCCTTAACCCCCCATGTTGCATCTCCTCTCCCTCATATCAGGGAGATCATATGATAGTTGTCTTTCTCCGATTGACTTATTTCGCTAAGCATGATACCCTCTAGTTCCATCCACGTCATCGCAAATGGCAAGATTTCATTTCTTTTGATGGCTGCATAGTATTCCATTGTGTATATATACCACTTCTTCTTTATCCATTCGTCTGTTGATGGACATCTAGGTTCTTTCCATAGTTTGGCTATTGTAGACATTGCTGCTATAAACATTCGGGTGCACGTGCCCCTTCGGATCACTACGTTTGTATCTTTAGGGTAAATACCCAGCAGTGCGATTGCTGGGTCATAGGGTAGTTCTATTTTCAACATTTTGAGGAACCTCCATGCTGTTTTCCAGAGTGGTTGCACCAGCTTGCATTCCCACCAACAGTGTAGGAGGGCTCCCCTTTCTCCGCATCCTCGCCAGCATCTGTCATTTCCTGACTTGTTCATTTTAGCCATTCTGACTGGTGTGAGGTGATATCTCATGGTGGTTTTGATTTGTATTTCCCTGATGCCGAGTGATATGGAGCACTTTTTCATGTGTCTGTTGGCCATCTGGATGTCTTCTTTGCAGAAATGTCTGTTCATGTCCTCTGCCCATTTCTTGACTGGATTATTTGTTCTTTGGGTGTTGAGTTTGCTAAGTTCTTTATAGATTTTGGACACTAGCCCTTTATCTGATATGTCATTTGCAAATATCTTCTCCCATTCTGTCAGTTGTCTTTTGGTTTTGTTAACTGTTTCCTTTGCTGTGCAACAACTTTTGATCAAGATCCCAATAGTTCATTTTTGCCCTTGCTTCCCTTGCCTTTGGTGATGTTCCTAGGAAGATGTTGCTGCGGCTGAGGTCGAAGAGGTTGCTGCCTGTGTTCTCCTCAAGGATTTTGATGGATTCCTTTCTCACATTGAGGTCCTTCATCCATTTTGAGTCTATTTTCGTGTGTGATGTAAGGAAATGATCCAATTTCATTTTTCTGCATGTGGCTGTCCAATTTTCCCGACACCATTTATTGAAGAGGCTGTCTTTTTTCCATTGGACATTCTTTCCTGCTTTGTCAAAGATGAGTTGACCATAGAGTTGAGGGTCTATTTCTGGGCTTTCTATTCTGTTCCATTGATCTATGTGTCTGGTTTTGTGCCAGTACCATGCTGTCTTGATGATGACAGCTTTGTAATAGAGCTTGAAGTCCGGAATTGTGATGCCACCAACTTTGGCTTTCTTTTTCAATATTGCTTTGGCTATTCGAGGTCTTTTCTGGTTCCATATAAATTTTAGGATTATTTGTTCCATTTCTTTGAAAAAAATGGATGGTACTTTGATAGGAATTGCATTAAATGTGTAGATTGCTTTAGGTAGCATAGACATTTTCATAATATTTATTCTTCCAATCCAGGAGCATGGAACATTTTTCCATTTCTTTGTGTCTTCCTCAATTTCTTTCATGAGTACTTTATAGTTTTCTGTGTATAGATTCTTAGTATCTTTGGTTAGGTTTATTCCTAGGTATCTTATAGTTTTGGGTGCAATTGTAAATGGGATTGACTCCTTAATTTCTCTTTCTTCTGTCTTGTTGTTGGTGTAGAGAAATGCAACTGATTTCTGTGCATTGATTTTATATCCTGACACTTTACTGAATTCTTGTACAAGTTCTAGCAGTTTTGGAGTGGAGTCTTTTGGGTTTTCCACATATAGTATCATATCATCTGCGAAGAGTGATAGTTTGACTTCTTTTATGCCGATTTGGATGCCTTTCATTTCCTTTTGTTGTCTGATTGCTGAGGCTAGGACTTCTAGTACTATGTTGAATAGCAGTGGTGATAACGGACATCCCTGCCATGTTCCTGACCTTAGCGGAAAAGCTTTTAGAGAATGATATTTGCGGTGGACTTTTCATAGATGGCTTTGATAATATTGAGGTATGTGCCCTCTATCCCTACACTTTGAAGAGTTTTGATCAGGAAGGGATGCTGTACTTTGTCAAATGTTTTTTCAGCATCTATTGAGAGTATCATATGGTTCTTGTTCTTTCTATTATTAATGTGTTGTATCACACTGATTGATTTGCGGATGTTGAACCAGCCTTGCAGCCCTGGAATAAATCCCACTTGGTCGTGGTGAATAATCCTTTTAATGTACTGTTGAATCCTATTGGCTAGTATTTTGGTGAGAATTTTTGCATCTGTGTTCATCAAGGATATTGGTCTGTAGTTCTCTTTTTTGATGGGATCCTTGTCTGGTTTTGGGATCAAGGTGATGCTAGCCTCACAAAATGAGTTTGGAAGTTTTCCTTCCCTTTCTATTTTTTGGAACAGTTTCAGGAGAATAGGAATTAGTTCTTCTTTAAATGTTTAGTAGAATTCCCCCGGGAAGCCGTCTGGCCCTGGGCTTTTGTTTGTTTGGAGATTTTTGATGACTGTTTCAATCTCCTTACTGGTTATTGGTCTGTTCAGGCTTTCTATTTCTTCCTGGTTCAGTTGTGGTAGTTTATATGTCTCTAGGAATGCATCCATTTCTTCCAGATTGTCAAATTTGTTGGCGTAGAGTTGCTCATAGTATGTTCTTATAATTGTCTGTATTTCTTTGGTGTTCGTTGTGATCTCTCCTCTTTCATTCATGATTTTATTTATTTGGGTCCTCTCTCTTTTCTTTTTGATAAGTCTGGCAAGGGGTTTATCAATCTTACTAATTCTTTCAAAGAACCAACTCCTAGTTTCATTGATTTGTTCTATTGTTTTTTTGGTTTCTATTTCATTGATTTCTGCTCCGATCTTTATGATTTCTCTTCTCCTGCTGGGTTTAGGGTTTCTTTCTTGTTCTTTCTCCAGCTCCTTTAGGTGTAGGGTTAGGTTGTATACCTGAGACCTTTCTTGTTTCTTGAGAAAGGCTTGTACCACTATATATTTTCCTCTCAGGACTGCCTTTGTTGTGTCCCACAGATTTTGAACCGTTGTGTTTTCATTATCATTTGTTTCCATGAATTTTTTCAATTCTTCTTTAATTTCCTGGTTGACCCATTCATTCTTTAGAAGGATGCTGTTTAGTCTCCATGTATTTGGTTTCTTTCCAAATTTCCTCTTGTGATTGAGTTCTAGCTTCAGAGCATTGTGGTCTGAAAATATGTAGGGAATGATCCCAATCTTTTGGTACTGGTTGAGACCTGATTTAGGACCGAGGATGTTATCTATTCTGAAGAATGTTCCATGTGCACTAGAGAGGAATGTGTATTCTGTTGCTTTGGGATGAAATGTTCTGAATGTATCTGTGATGTCCATCTGGCCCAGTGTGTCATTTAAGGCCTTTATTTCCTTGTTGATCTTTTGCTTGGATGATCTGTCCATTTCAGTGAGGGGAGTGTTAAAGTCCCCTACTATTATTGTATTATTGTCAATGTGTTTCTTTGATTTTGTTATTAATTGGTTTATATAGTTGGCTGCTCCCACATTAGGGGCATAGATATTTAAAATTGTTAGATCTTCTTGTTGGACAGATCCTTTGAGTATGATATAGTGTCCTTCCTCATCTCTTATTATAGTCTTTGGCTTAAAATCTAATTGATCTGATATAAAGATTGCCACTCCTGCTTTCTTCTGATGTCCAGAAGACATCATGGTAAATTCTTTTCCACCCCCTCACTTTAAATCTGGAGGTGTCTTCAGGTTTAAAATGAGTTTCTTGTAGGCAACATATAGATGGGTTTTGTTTTTTTATCCATTTTGATACCCTGTGCCTTTTGATTGTGGCATTTAGCCCATTAACATTCAGGGTAAGTATTGAGAGATATGAATTTAGTGCCATTGTATTGCCTGTAAAGTGACTGTTATTGTATATTGTCTCTGTTCCTTTCTGATCTACTACTTTGAGGGTCTCTCTTTGCTTAGAGGACCCCTTTCAATATTTCCTGTAGAGCTGGTTTGGTGTTTGCAAATTCTTTCAGTTTTTGTTTGTCCTGGAAGCTTTTAATCTCTCCTTCTATTTTCAATGATAGCCTAGCTGGATATCATATTCTTGGCTGCATGTTTTTCTCGTTTAGTGCTCTGAATATTTCATGGCAGCTCTTTCTGGCCTGCCAGGTCTCTGTGGATAAATCTGCTGCCAATCTAATATTTTTACCATTGTATGTTACGGACTTCTTTTCCCGGACTGCTTTCAGGATTTTCTCTTTGTCACTAAGACTTGTAAATTTTACTATTAGGTGACAGGGTGTGGACCTATTCTTATTGATTTTGAGGGGGGTTCTCTGAACCTCCTGGATTTTGATGCTTGTTCCCATTGCCATATTGGGGAAATTCTCTCCAATAATTCTCTCCAATATACCTTCTGCTCCCCTCTCTCTTTCTTCTTCTTCTGGAATCCCAATTATTCTAATGTTGTTTCATCTTACGGTGTCACTTATCTCTCGAATTCTCCCCTCGTGGTCCAGTAGCTGTTTGTCCCTCTTTTGCTCAGCTTCTTTATTCTCTGTCATTTGGTCTTCTATATCGCTAATTCTTTCTTCTGCCTCATTTATCCTAGCAGTGAGAGCCTCCATTTTTTATTGCACCTCATTAACAGCTTTTTTTATTTCAACTTGGTTAGATTTTAGTTCTTTTATTTCTCCAGAAAGGGCTTTTATATCTCCCAAGAGGGTTTCTCTAATATCTTCCATGCCTTTTTCGAGCCCAGTTAAAACCTTGAGAATCGTCATTCTGAACTCTATATCTGACATATTACCAATGTCTGTATTGATTAAGTCCCTAGCCTTTGGTACTGCCTCTTGTTCTTTTTTTTTGTGGTGAATTTTTCCGCCTTGTCATTTTGTCCAGATAAGAGTATATGAAGGAGCAAGTAAAATACTAAAAGGGTGGCAACAACCCCAGGAAAATATGCTTTAGCCAAATTAGAAGAGATCCCAAATCGTGAGGGGGGAGAAAGGTTCAGAAAGAGGTTCAGAAAGATAAAACAAAAAACAAAAACAATTTAAAAAAAGAAAACGAATAAAGAAAAAATATAAAAAAGAAAAAAATATATATATTAGATAAACTAGTTAAAAACGTTAAAAAAGAAAAGGGTAAAAGTTAAAAAAATTTAGCAGAAGAAGAGAAAAAAATTGAAAAAGAAAAAAAAATTAAATTAACTGCAAGGCTAAAGAATCATGGGGAGAAAGCCATGAGTTCCGTGCTTTGCTTTCTCCTCCTCTGGAATTCAGCCGCTCTCCTTGGTATTGTAACTGTACTCCTTGGTAGGTGAACTTGGTCTTGGCTGGGTTTCCCGTTGATCTTCTGGGGGAGGGGCCTGTTGTAGTGATTCTCAAGTGTCTTTGCCCCAGGCCGAATTGCACCGCCCTTACCCGGGGCCGGACTGAGTAATCCGCTCGGGTTTGCTTTCGGGAGCTTTTGTTCCCTGAGCGCTTTCCGTAGAGTTCCGGAGGGTGGGAATGAAGATGGCGGCCTCCCGGTCTCCGGCCTGGAGGAGCCGAGAGCCTGGGGCCCCACTCCTCAGTGCGCCCTCAGAGAACAGCGCCCAATGACTCCCGTCACCCTGCCTTTGGCCACGCTCCGAGCTGACCGAGCCTGCGACCGGTTCAAGGTAACCCCGAGCTGAGAGCTCACTCCTCGGCTCTGTCTCTGTAGCCGGCTTCCCCGTTCTAATACCTGTAAGCTCTGCAACACTCAGACACCCCCGATCCTTCTGTGACCCTGTGGGACCTGAGGCCACGCTGACCCCGCCTGGGCTTCACCCCGGTTAAGCCTCTGGAGCGATGTCCCTCAGCGGAACAGACTTTTAAAAGTCCTGATTTTGTGCTCCGTTGCTCCGCCGCTTTCCGGGAGCCGGCCCCTCCCCCTGCGGTCTATCTTCCCGTCGCTTTGGATTCACTTCTCCGCCAGTCCTACCTTTCAGAAAGTGGTTGATTTTCTGTTTCTGGAATTGCTGTTCTTCTTCTCTTCGATCTCCCATTAGATTTGTAGGTGTTTGCAATCTTTAGATAAGCTATCTAGCTGATCTCCCGCTACCTGAAGTAGTCTCAGCCTGCTACTTCTCTGCCATCTTCTCAAGTTGCTGGACGACCATTCTTAAGATGAACTGGGAAATACCAGGTTGCAAGAATCCTATTGTGATAACCTATAACAACCTTTCACTTCAGCAGTCTAAAAAGAAAGGCATCTAATGACTGTAGTCATAATGATGACCACCATTTGTTGACTTGGATGCCAAACTGTCTTATGTGCCTTATACGCATCTTCTTGGGAATTCGGCACAGTAATCATAAGAGGTGGGTACTGGTATCCCCATTTGACAGATGAGGACACTGAAGCCCAAGAGGTTGAGTGACTACTAACCCCAGGTCACAGAAAGTGGCAGAGTGGAGACTAGAAACCAACTAGAAACCAACTCACTTTAATTTGCAGAGCCAGGGGCTTGAGCACAAGCTACCTTATAATGTCTACATGGTACATGTAGTGGAACTAGTAATTTCTCTTTCCTGGTGAAATTACAAGGCAGGGTGACCCTTTGGAAAATGGAAGCACTAAATTTCACCAGTTCTTTTTTTAGCATTGCCCCAAATATACAGACAAAGAAGTCCCTAAAATATGTGTTGTTTTCTCATAGAGTATGATGTGTGAAGGAATTATTTAGTGGAATTGGGGAAGTCCTAGGTATTAACATGGGCCGGTAGGTCTTGGTTTATATACACATGTATGCATAAATATATACATGTATATATAAATGTATATATATACATCTGCATATATATATATACATATTTATGGCATGAAGGGGTGTCACTGATGCTAAAGCAACAGTCTGACACCAGTATTCTATGTCATCCTTCAAAGAAAAAAGGAAGAACAATAGAAGTGAAGGTCTTCCCAACTTCACCTCTCCTCTCATCCTTTACATGTCTTCCCACTGGCATTCCTGTAGGACATTTGCAAAAGTAAACTCATGCCAGAATCTTGGTATATTCCATTTATCAGCCACTCACTGAAGAAGTGTTTCTGTGGCTAACACTAGGCCAGGTACTCTGGGGACACATGAAAAAGTATTTACATGTCTTTTTTTTAACCTTATTTTATTTTTTCAGTGTTCCAAGATTCGTTGTTTATGCAACACACCCAGTGCTCCATGTAATACATGCCCTCCTTAATACCCACCATGAGGCTTACCCAACCCCCCCCCCAAAACCCTCAGTTTGTTTCTCAGAGTCCACAGTCTCTCTTAGTTTGTCTCCCCCTCCAATTTCCCCCTGTTCACTTCTTCTCTCCATCTCCCAATGTCCTCTGTGTTGTTCCATATGCTCCACAAGTAAATGAAACTATATGATAATTGACTCTCTCTGCTTGACTTATTTCACTCAGCATAATCTCCTCCAGTCCCATCCATGTTGATACAAAAGTTGAGTATTCATCCTTTCTGATGGAAGCATAATATTCTGTTGTGTATATGGACCATATCTTCTTTATTCATTCATCTGTTGAAGGGCATCTTGGCTCTTTCCACAGTTTGGCAACTGTGGCCATTGTTGCTATGAACATTGGGGTATTTATGGCCCTTCTTTTCACTGCATCTGTATCTTTGGGGTGAATACCCAGTAGTGCAATTGCAGGGTCATAGGGTAGCTCTATTTTTAATTTCTTAAGGAATGTCCATGCTGTTTTCCAAAGTGGCTGCACCAACTTGCATTCCCACCAACAGTATAAGAGGGTTCCCCTTTCTCCACGTCCTCTCCAAAACTTGTTGTTTACTGTCTTGCTGATTTTGGCCATTCTAACTGGTATAAGGTGGTATCTCAATATGGTTTTGATTTACATGCTTTTAATGAATTTTCCACTTAATAGAATTCATTCCTCACATCAGCCTTTGGAATAGTTACTATTGTGCAACCCCTTTTGCCAACAAGGAAACTGAGGTGCACAGGGAATCAATAGTCAGATCAGGGTGATAACTTAGTGAGTGACAGACCTGAGAATAGAAACCGAGTCTGTGTGACTTCATCACTCCTACCAGCTACATCTGTGGCTCACCATGTGTCTTTCACATACCTGAATGTATTTAGGTATCACTGCTCCATAAGAATGTGCCTCCAAGATAAGGACAATGAGACTCAGGTCACCCAGCGACAGTGTCCTCAACTCAGGTGAGTTTCACATAAAAGCCCTCTCATCCCAAATGTTCCCCGTCTTGGACACTAGTAGGTATCTCTGAGCTCTGTGCATATTTTGCCCTTTGCTATCCCCAGTCAAGCTAGGGCTTGCTTTCTCCAGAGGATGTGGAGGGTGGTCAGTCTGCAGGGTTTCTCTCTGCCTGAGGAGTGGCTGAAGAGGAGTCATTCACATTATAATTTGACTTTAAATCTGACAATGATAAATATGTTCATTCATTCCTACTGAAAGTCTGAGAAGTACCAAGCTGGGTCATAGGGGCTTCCCCTCAGTTTTTGACATGGCAAAAATATCAAAACTGTTCAAGGCTCCAAGTAAATGACTGAAGGCAAACAAATTTACTTGAGTTTTTGCAATACAGAATCAAAAAAAGCATTTGGAAAACTCTAGGGTTGATAGCATATCATCAATCTTAACCTCTTTGAGACAAAACTCATAACATTTAATTAGATGCTCCCAGTCAGAAACAGTGCCTGGTTTCCATCATGTACAGGATCCAAGATAGCGCTTGTAACCAAACATTATTTATTATCATCACTCTCTTGTGTTCCTATCAACATCAATATAATTATGTTCATTCTTCAGGCCTAGGCCTCCAACATCAACCAGAGCTGACTCCAAGGAGATTTGACAAACACTATAAAGATACTCTTCAGTAGAGCTCAGTGAAGGCAATTTCTGGGACTTAAGTTCCAGAACCAGGATTTCCCACCTAACACTTGACAGTAAGAACCGAATAATGTGTTACAAAGAGACATTGCATAAAGGCTAATGTGAAGTGTTGCAACTGAATGCCCTCTAAAATTTCTTCCAACTCCTAGAGCCTCTACTTTGTTTCCCATTTCACCTAAAATGTCTTCTATTTGGTTTTCCCCACCCTGACAGTGCTATATCAGAACGCCCTTAGCTTTAAATCTTAGCTTTAAAAATTGAGATCTTAGCTTTAAAAATTGGATTTAAATCGGTCAGTTGCTTATAGCAAATACTGTCATTTTACATAATTGGGGTTAATGGGAATGACTTGGTGTGACATTGTTATTAGCACAACAGAGTCTCTGATTCCTAGAAAACACATTATTTGAAAACTCTCCCAATATTCTCAACTCCAGCAAAATCTTACACTCTGCCCTAAGTAGATCTCACGTGTTTCTCATTAATATTTCCTAAATATTCTTTCTTAGGTGACATTTGTTTGCATCCTTTTTGTCTGGCAATTATAAGCTCCCATTTCTTCTGTAAGCTGGACATTGGAGACCAATGAAGAAATATTTTAAAAAGCAAAATAAAAGGAAATGCTGCCTGTTTGAAATAATCAGGTCTCATGAGGGAAACATTTGCTTTGAAGGCCTGGCATGATACGTGTATGTCTTGTACCTCCAGTACCATTTTGTATAACGTGCCTAAAGAGCAGGTGTTCTGTTTCACTGGTCCCAGCCAGTATTTGTTGTATTAACCATTCCACATTGCACATTCACGGGCAATTAACCAGAGTCTTACAACGTCTCCCTATTAAGAAGGAAAGAAGCAAGAACAGTATTAGGCCTGCAGTAAACATCCAACAAAACTACCAATTGATTGCTTAATTGGACTGGAAACTGCTTTCATTCTTTCTGGAAATGAGTGTACAGGCTAGCATAACAGGCCAGTGAATGACTAAACATTACTAACACTGAAATTTACTTTATGTGGGCTTTCATGAGGGCTCCCATACCTGCTAGAGATGAGCTTAGGCAAAACACCATCTGGCTGAGTCAGTACTAAATTGTCAAACCCTCAGGTACAGATTTGGGTGTGTTACTGTTTCTCTGTGTGCGTGCACGTGTATATGCACGTGTGTTCTCATTACCAAGTCTTTAATTTTGTTATTTGGAATCCAGCACATCCAGAATGATTGTGGAGTGCCAAGAATGAGGAAGGGGAAGGGTACATACTAGGTCGAATTCGAGAATGTCTGCTTATTTCTAATTCTAAATCCCTGCACATATTGCCCACCCCTCCCCCCATGACTTTTCTGTGCCAGTCTGTACACACGAAAATCGTGAAGGTCCATCTGAAAACCTTTTCCCTCACAAGAGCTAACTAACATCTGCTGAGTGCTTATTGTGTGCCAGACTTTACCTGTATTACCCCATTTGATCTTCAGAGTAGCCCTTGATGGGTACACCCACATCTGTATTATAGATGAGGATGGGAGACATGAAGAGGTGGCAGAGTCACATTGGAACCCATGACTGTTTCTGAAGCCTGTGCCCCTTGTTCCTGCAGAGCTTTGCAGGATCTGCCCCATCCCACTTGACCACACCTATACCGCATCCCTTTACTACTGTATTAAAAACCACAAACCACAGTTATGCAGACATGACTTTGAAAAAGCCTTTTACTTATTTTGTGTTAGTAAATATTGGCTTCCCAGATAAATATTAAGGTCTTTGAGCACAGGAACTTGGCTTTCTGTCTTCTCCGTAATAGTAGATTGTGTGGTGGACAGAAGAGCCACACAAACCACAACTCACTATTAGTATGACCTTGGGCACCATACTATGCCATATTTCCTCATCTGCAAAATGGATGTGAAGAACAGACCTACCTTATAGGTGGGTATTTTCCTGGGGGATTAATGCACTGATACACATAAAGACTATAGAAAGAGATACGGTAAGCACATAATGGTCGTTAGCTCCCTGTTTTCCTTTATCTAGACACAAATACAGTGCTGAGCACACAACAGTTGGTCAGTTGTTGTCTGCCAAATAATTGGGTGACCATAGAAGCCGATGATGGGTTTTATCCCAAGGTATAGGGTCATTTTCTTTTAGGGTCAACTTAGGCTATCCATCACACACCAGCACCTGGCTCAGTGCATGGCATATGGTGCTCAATAAGTAAGTGTTGAATGAATCATTTAATGAATGCAAGTTTTCTCACTGACTGACCAATCATATCATTCAGCAGAGGTTGTATTTTGTTTTAGAGATTTTATTTATTTATTTGACACAGAGAGAGAGAGAGAGAGAGAGAGATCATAAGCAGGCAGAGAGGCAGGCAGAGAGAGGAGGGGAAGCAGGCTCCCTGCTGAGCAGATAGCTGGATGCGGGCTCAATCCCAGGACCTTGAGACCATGACCTGAGCTGAAGGCAGAGGCTTAACACACTGAGCCACCCAGGCACCCCTCCAGAGGTTGTTTTTAACAAAGACATCATCCTTACATAGTAACTCTTCAGTGCCTACTAGTTCACTTATTTTTCAGCATTGTGACCATGCCCTGACTAATAGAAATTTCCTCTCACTGAAGCAGACATTTTCTGTCATCTATAGCCAATGGACAGTTGCCCTTCTTATACCCATAAATGAAAATAGGAATTGTGACCAATACACTTTGAAAATTAAAGATTACCTAGCTGAAAATATGGCTGAGTGTGAGGGATGTTGAATACATAATTTCTGTGCCAGTACTATTTAGTATTTAAAGATAGGTTTTTTTCCTGTGGCAAAATAAAGAAGACAGATATCTACAAAACTGGTGGTATTGGGCGCCTGGGTGGCTGAGTGGGTTAAGCCTCTGCCTTCGGCTCAGGTCATGATCTCAGGGTCCTGGGATCGAGTTCTGCATCAGGCTCTCTGCTTGGCAGGGAGCCTGCTTTCTCCTCTCTCTCTCTCTGCCTGCCTATCTACCTACTTGTGATCTCTCTCTGTCAAATAAATAAAATCTTTAAAAAAAAAACAAAAAAAACCTGGTGGTATTACTCTGTAGAACTTTATTAAATATTAGCATAGTGCTCCCAAGGAAGTTTCTGTGCTTGTCTGTAAAAACTTCCAACACTACGAGATTTATGTTCAAATTATGCAAATTATGTGAAGTATATGATCCAGGATAGTGACAGAACCTTACTGGATATGTTAATCCTGGATCTGATGAGATGGAATGAATGTTTCCACTTGGTGCTCAGGAATGATGTAGATATTCAATTCGCCATGTTTCTTGTGAGTTTGTAAGATCAGAGGAACATTGTACTGGGAAGATATCACTGTAAACAGAATTAGATATATCTGAGAGGCAAACATTGAGAAAAAGCAGTTTGTCTTATTAGTCTTTGTAGGAAATTGGTTTCAAAGAGCATGGTTGCCTATGTGTAATGAGTTGGCTTTGCTGGGAAACTTTATTTTCAACAACTAACATAGTTTCTTCACTGCTTACTGTTAATTGGCTAAGGATGTAGTTTAACTGAGATCAAAGTATTCAAGATGCAAGGTATAGTTACAGGAGGAAAATGTCTAATTAACTTCTCTAGTGCATAACTACATTTCTTCTAGCCAATGGAGATAACAAAGGCAGAAACCAGAAATGTTTACTTGCTGCCTGATTTGATCGGAAGGAGGAGACCAAAGATCCTCTTTGGGTTATTAGATGAGCATTACACCAGAGGCTGACAAACGTGTACATGAACACAATGGTGCAGGTATGGGAAGTTTGTATGATGCAGAATAAAAAAGGGTTTTTCAGTAAGGGGACCTCCATAAGCTACCTGAGGTGAGAGTTGAAAATAATTTTCTGTAAATGGCTAAATATTCACTGAATACTTTTTCCCCCATTTTTCTTTGAGAGTTGAAGACATAATAAGAGTCAAAGTCATTAATTACATTAGGGATTTTGTGTGTGTGTGTGTGTGTGTGTGTGTGTGTGTGTGTGTGTGTGTGTGTTGCTGGATTATTCTGCATATGTGAGTGGGTAAAGAAACAGTAATCACATCCTGGAGCTAGAAGAGCTCTGAAGTCACCTGCACCCATTTCTGCTTCGTCCCCTCAATAACCCTGCCAGAATTAGCTCTTTCCTCTTTCATATTTCTGACATTACTTGGAAATCACAAACCAATTATGGTAACTATGAAAAGTAACACAGAGCTACTTTGTCAGTTTCTGGATAGGGTTTCTTTAAAAGTTTTGCTTCTAAGTCAAATGTATAACCTATATGAGTCAAGGTCTTCACAGTGAATTAGGTTTGAATATGTGAAGTAAATTGGTTGGAACGTTAATTCAAATAATGTTGGGCAGGATCATATCTTCAGCTCCTAGCAAAACTCCTGGATTGTAGTTCAAAGGCTATACATTCTGTCAAAGAGTAAATATTTTATGAATGAATGAATGAATAAAATAATTTGGTGGTTAAGTAAAATATTCAAATCTGATTTTTTTTAATGATTATAAATAGTAGCTAAGGCTAACATCTGCAGAACATATATTGTGTTCTGGGCTCTGTGCTAAAAGCTTTACCTGCATCATCTCCCAGGTGGGCATGTTAAGCTCTTGGACACCTGTGACCTGGAACTCCTTAATAGTAAGGTCACAAATGCCATAGGACAGAAAGAAAAGACACAGGGGGAAAAGGGACTGAAGAGAGTCGGAGGATGGGAAGAAGTAACAAAGTAAACCCACCATAACTCACAGATAGCAATCTCACCTCTCCTGAGAGACATCCATGTTTACTCAGCTCTGTACTGGAAATTCCCAGTGGCTTGGCAGACCCGTGGAAGCAGAATCACTGGTTGAGATGTGTGGTTCTGTCAGTCAGCCACTAAGGTTCATTTCTTTAACTCACTTGACAAGAGAAATTTATTCAGTGTTTGCCCTGTCCCAGACATGGTGCTGGGATTCACTAATAAATAAGAAGGACTCGACTTCTGCCTGTATGCCTGTCCTTCCAGAATTTATAATTTGTAGCGGAGATTCACCCAACAAAATAAAGTTTATAAATTGTTCAGTAACTGTGAAGCCACCATAGTAATTAAGACTGTGGGATTGGTGTGGGATTGGTGCGGGATTAGGCACATAGATCAGTGGAACAGAATGGAGAGCCTATAAATAGATCCACAAAAATATGGCCAATTTATTTATTTTTTTAAAGATTTTTTATTTATTTATTTGACAGATCACAAGTAGGCAGAGAGGCAGGTAGAGAGAGAGAGGAGGAAGCAGGCTCCCTGCTGAGGAGAGAGCCCGATGCGGGGCTGAATCCCAGGACACTGGGATCATGACCTGAGCCAAAGGCAGAGGCTTTAACCCACTGAGCCACCCAGGTGCCCCTGGCCAATTTATTTTTTTTAAATAAGATGTTTATTTGGGAATAACTTAAGATTTATAGAAAAGTTCCAAAGATAATACAGAATTCCTATATACCCTTCTTCCAGTTTCCCTTTTGTTAACATCTTACATTTCCATGGTACATTTTGTAAAAATAAGAAATTAACTGGCTCCTGCTATTAACTGACTTCTAGACTTCATTAGATTTTATCACAG
Source organism: Lutra lutra (assembly GCF_902655055.1). Taxonomy (NCBI): domain Eukaryota; kingdom Metazoa; phylum Chordata; class Mammalia; order Carnivora; family Mustelidae; genus Lutra; species Lutra lutra. Next base: position 82,162,671 of record NC_062282.1, on the reverse strand, counting down.
TTTTTCCACTCATATCCTTTTTGTGTCCTAGGATACCACGTTAAAATTGGCCAGTTCATTTTTACCAATGGTACAAAGACAGTTAAATGGAAAAACATAGTCTGTTCAACAACAGTTGTTCAAATAAACCATTAGAAATTTATATAGAAAAGAAAGCTCAACTTTAGCCTTACACTATATGAAACACTTAAAATGGATCATAGATCCACCTACATAGATACAAAAAAAAAAAAAAGTAGGACTATGAGACTTTCAGAAGAAGGCACTGGAGAAAATCCTCATGACATCTTGGGTTAGGCAAAGAGATCATAGACAAAAACACCAGAAGCAGTATCCATTAAAAAAAAAATTTTTTGGAGTTCATCAAAGTTATAAAATTTTATCTGCAGATGACACTGTTAAAAAAATTAAAAGAGGGGCGCCTGGGTGGCTCAGTGGCTTAAAGCCTCTGCCTTCAGCTCAGGTCATGGTCCCGAGGTCCTGGGATCGAGCCCCGTATCGGGCTCTCTGCTCGGCGGGGAGCCGGCTTCCTCTTCTCTCTCTGCCTGCCTCTTTGCCTGCTTGTGATCTCTCTCTCTGTCGAATAAATAAATAAAAATCTTTAAAAAGAAAAAAAATTTAAAAGATAAGACACAAACTGAGAGGAAATAGTTGCAAATAATATATTTAAAAGTGAACTTAGTTCAGAATATATAAATTCTGTTCAGAATTCTGAACTTAGTTCAGAATATATAAAGACATCTCAAAATTCAACAGTAAGAAAACTACCTACCCAATTAAAAAGCAAGCAACACACTTCAGGAAAGAGAATATAAAGATGGCCAATATTCACATGAAAAGATGTTGAACATTATTAGCCATTAGGAAAATGCAGATTAATGCCACTATGAAATGTCACTGCACACCTGTTAGAATGCTAAGATGAGAGACACTGACAGTACTAAGCGCTGGTAAGGATGTGGAACAACCTGGAACCTTAACGCCTTGCTGATGATAATGCAAAATAAGATAGCCTCTCTGAAAAACATTTTGATGTCTTACTACAAAGTTAAAAATATGTCTATCATATGATCCAGCAATCTGAGTCCTGGGTATTTATAACATTGAATTGTTATTCAATGAGATTGGTGAACTGTGGCCAGCAGACCAAATCCTGCACGCTGCTTACTTTTTTTTTTGTAAATAAAGTTTTATTGTAACACAGCTACACTACTTCTTTACATATTGTCTGCGCCTGCTTTTGCACTAGTGGCAACTAGTTGCCTCAGAGATTACATGGCCCACAAAGCTAAAACATTTACTATCTGGTCCTAGCACAGAAAAAAGGAAATCATCTCTAGAGAAATGAAAATGTGGGTCCACTGAAAAACCTACACACTCCTGTTTTGATAGCAGCTCTATTCATAATTTCCAAAAAACTTGAAACTACCCAAATGCCCTTCAACAGATAAATGGATAAACAGATTGTGGTATGTCCATAAAATGGAAGTATTTAAAAGGAACAACATTTAAAAGGAGCAAGCTATTAAAATAGGTAACAACTTAGAGATTCTTGAAGGTATTGTGCTGAGTGAAATAAACTAGTTTCAAAAGGTTACTATAATATGATTCCAACCATATGACATTTTTAAAGACAAAATTCTGGTAATGGAGCACAGCTCCCTGGTCACCATCGATTATGAGTGGCAGGAGGATGTGAGTACAAAGGGAAAGCATGTAGAAGTTTTATGGTGGGGGGGGTTATGATAGAACTATTATATGTCCTAATGGTAGTGGTAGCTTCATGAATCTATGTATGTGTCCAAATTCATAGAACTGTATACCAAAAATCCATTTCATTATCTGTTAATTTAAAAAACAAAAAAAAATTAAAAATTAAATGTTAAGTTACCTGTCCAAGGCTACCCGACTAATTGAGGGTAGACTTGAGATTCTGACCCAAGCTTCTCTCACTCCATTACCTTTTAACTCAGTGCACTCAGAAGGACTGTCATGTGACTGGTGTCACATTCTGGAGTGTGACATTCTGGACAGTCTGTGGTGTTGTGTTGAAACATGGATGAATCTTGTTCCCTTAGACTTGGTACCTACTAAGAATTATACCTGTGGCTGAAGCTGCTTGCCTGTTCTTCAGGGTCATGACATATCTGGTTCCCTCAAGCCATTCCTTTTAGTGGCTTTGGGCAGAGACCTGAGTACCCATATCTTTGGATCCCCAGACAGTGGCCATCACCATTGACACCATCATCACCCTAGCCCTCAGCATATCTTACATTTTTTAAAATCCTCTATCATTTTCCAACAGCTTTCGTTTTACATGAACCACCCAGGTAGAGAGCTGGGTCAGCCAGGAATTTTTTTATCCACATTTTATCACCAGAAAACGGAGGCTTAGCAAGATGAAAGAATTCCCCCCGAAGTTACAAGGTAATATGCCAGAGAGGCAAATTTAGAGGCTAAGAAGCCAGACTCCACACACACACACACACACACACACACACGCACACACGCACACTACTTAGCCTCTTATACAGATCATTCTTGACCTTCGCTGAAAACTTATCTGGTTCAGATTGTTAAACTGCATGATGAAAGCATTTGCAAAGCTGTTGTGTGAAATGTAGCTTGGAAAGAAACCTCTTTGATAAATAGGTATTTTTCAGAGTGTATCAGTCCTGCTCCTTGTTCTCTGAGCTTTACTGAGGCTAGAGTTTGTGAGCTTTACCCTTCAACTGAAGTCACTTTAGAACTTTGTCATCTGAAGCTGAATCCCATCTTACTTCATAGAACCTCCCCTTCAGCAAACATAGACCACAGCAGATAAACTTTCTGTGACTCATCATTCTTGAAGAGGAAAGTTAGGTCATCTGAATAAATGTCATGCCTGATGTGTCTTGATAAGAACCTCTTTTCAAATTCTTACTTAGATACAGGCAGCAGGTTAGGCCATGCAATTAACCTTGACTTTTCATCATTGTTAGCTACCCCATCCCAAATGTGTCTTTGAAACAGGGTTTCCTAAAACATTCAAATCTTGAATTAGAAAGTAGATCTTTCTCGCATATTGAGCAGCAGACGTTCAAATGAAAGGTTAAAAAAAAAATGAAGGTGAAAAGAAGTATTTGTTATCTAAACCAACATAAATGCATTTTTACTCTGAAGAGGAGTAAGACCCCAGAGATGGAATCCTAGCTTAACTAATCCCTGCTTAACTAGGTAGTAGAGATGACAGATCTAGGAGAATGTCCTTCATCCCCATTCCTTCCCTTCTCAACTTACCTTCTTTCCATGGGACATGCCACCAAGAAGTAGGAAAAGATAGAAGGGAAATGTGTAGGGAGAGTAAATTGTGTGCATTTGTGAAAGCAGATCTGCTCTAAAAAGAGCTTAGTACAATCAGCTGTTAAGTGCTTAGTGGGCTAGACTAATTCTGCTGGCTTTCTTGTGCCAGCAACTTCTCCCAGGGAAGTGTTGTTTGCAAACTTGTTTGCAACTTCCCCCAGGCAGGTGATTCAGCACCTTCTACACCATGGGCCAGGCTGGACTGAAATTTCACTCTTGTGTAACCAGATTACTGTTGCTGAGTCAGAAGGAGACATGATGCTGTGTGTACATATTATGATGGGCCTGAGTAGTTCTTTACCGGGATGTTTGTTTTTTCACATGTGCACAATTTTCCTACTCAGTCTTCTTTCTGTGGCGGCTGTGTTTCTGAAAGATATTGGTTCATTATTTCTGACTCTTGTGACATTCATTCCTATTACTCACCCTTAAGGACCTGTTTCCAGTCATTGCTGGAGGTGGAACCAGAGAAGAGTAATATGCACAAAATGATTTCTGGTTTTAATTTTAATGGCAACTGCAGTCTCTTTCCCTATTCAATTATTTTTCTTGGAAATAATTCCTGAATGCCTAGTTTCAGGGAGACACCCTCACCAAATAAACATACCAAGTTTGTATTAATGTGATGGGATGGCATTTAGTACTATCAAATCTTGTTACTGTGACTTACAATGATGAATAAGAGAAGGAATACAAATCCACTAACTATTGTGGAAGATATGTGATTTTGTATAAATACACAAAATTAGGTCTGTGCATGTATAAACACCCACACAGGGCATGCTATGGGGAAAATGAGATCTCTTACACGTGCTCATTCACTCAGTCAACCGACATAAGAGCCCAGTCTGATTAAGACGATTCCATGTGGTTGGACCCGGCAGGAAAGCAGCTGCAAGCTGTGGAAAGTGAGCCAGTGCCCTAGATGAAAAGTGCTGTTCCTCCTCACAATAAGCACTTTCTGGAGAATCCATTATGTATGAGACATTCAGAATATAGCAGTGGGGAGGCAAGTGCTCTGCTCTCCTGGAAGTTATTGCCAATGCAGGACATTCATTAAACAAAGAAAGAAAATAATTGCAAATAATGATCGCTGCTGTGAAGGAAATTAGGAGAGAGACATGACCAAGAATAATGAGGGAAGAAGAATAATGGGGAGAGAGGCGGTGTTAGATAGGGTGGTTGCTGCAGGCCTAGGAGGTGATATCTAGGCTGAGATGAAGGAAGGGGAAGAGCCAGCCACGAGAGGATTACACGTTAGAGTATTCCAGGCACAGAGTCCGGAAAGGACAAAGGTGAAGGTCACCTTGGAGGCCCCTAAGAGGGATTAGGTTGTAGGGGATATGGAGAACTGAGGGAGTCCCACGGAGACAAAGTAGATCTTGGTGAAGGGTTGGTTTATTGTAAATGCAATAAGAAGGGTTTCAAGCAGGACTGATCTGTGATCTGACTCCTGCTCCTGCCAGCTGATGGGAGGAGAGAGAAAGCAGAAAGCCATTAGGGGACAGCTGTTGTGTGGTCCAGGCTACAGATAGTGGATGGTGGTGTGTAGAACAAGACAACGTGGAGAACAACAGACAGGTACATGATGTGGAAAACCAAAGGGTCTGCTTATGTATTGGATGTGAAGATGAGGAAAAGGGAAGAAATGGAGATGGCTCTTGAGTCTACTGTGGCCATTTAGATTAATTTCAGCTGAGATAATGCTGACCGCTTCCCCAAGGAAGTTACATAAGTTACAGTAGGGTGACTTGGTGACAAGGAAAAAGTACCTTGACTTTTTCCTTACAAGGGAAAGTGATCTGGCAGGTGGCCATCATAAAGGACTTAAGAGGCCAAATTTATAGTTGAGCTGTGTGATCTTACTGAGAGTCTCTGAACCACCTCAGCCAAGATCTTATAACCTCTGAGTTTTTCAGTGGGGCTTATTGTACCACCTGATCACCATTCCCTGCACGGAGGTGGGCAAATGGCAATAAGAGGAAGGAGGGAGGACTGAACAATGGGTGCAATACACCCCTCACACTACCTATAATCCCAGGGAATCTCCTGACTGGTGTCTCGCTACAGTTTATCTGTACCTTAAAGTCAGCATCGCGCTGAGAAAGTCCAAGGTAGGGAAGGGGTAGCCCAAAATCCCACCGCCAGAGGGCGGCATGGAGCTGTGCACACCCAGGTCAGCACCCCTGGGGGAGCATGCAGACCTACTTGGTTTTAAGAAAAAGTGGCCCTGGGATCAGGAATCACTGCTGCTGAAGCAAACCAGGAAAGGAAATGTTCCTTGAGCAATGGTACCAAGGAGACAGTGGCACTGATGCAAACGACAGCAAACTCTAAATGCAACTGCAGCTTCCACAGCCCCAACAGCAGATAAAAAATGTTTCTTTTTAGCCACCATATATGAGGTGCTGTGTGCATGGCTCTGATAAGGGTTTTATACATTATTTCCTTTAAGTTGGACATCACCCCTACAAACAAACCATATACTGATTTTTTTTTTTTTTTTTTTTTTTTTTTTTTTAAGTAAGCTCTACTCCCAGCAGGGAGCCCAAGGCAGGGCTTGATCTCCTGACCAACCCTGAGATTAAGACCTGAGCAGAAATCAAGAGTGGGAGGCTTAACTGAGGGAAACACCCAGGGGCCCCTTTGCTGGTTTTTGTCCTTATTTTGCAGACGAAAAAACTGAGTAAGATACCAAAATCCCTGGGAGAGGCACTTCTGTGTGACTACAAAAGTCTAACTACAAACCTCCCTTCAAGGCTGCTAACCATCTACTTACTATTTTCCCGGCATTATGTTAGATGCAGTAGGAATAGGAATGAAGTATTACATAGGAATTGGCGCTTGCCCTTGAAGTACAGAGACTTTCAGAGTGGAGAGAACAAATTAAACAACTAAAGAAAAATACAAACAATTGTATATAATCCAGGGTTTGACAGCTTGCTAAAACTCTTGTCTTCACAGCTATGTCTTGCCAATGTCAAGGGTTCTACATCCATTCTACACAACTGCTAGAAGTAGGGGCCCTTCAAATTGGAAAGGGTAGTTGAGATACAGTGGGGTGCAGACATGTGTTCTTTCATTCAATCATTCATTTCTTCTCCAAATATTTAGGGAGTATCTCCGATTATGACAGACACTAAGTATTACACTGAAACATACCTGGTCCCTGCCCTAGGAGGTGATGATCTAGTTTGTGGTGATGAAAAATAAACAGCAGCAAGTAAACAACAACAACAAAATATGGGATCACAATGATACCTACATAAAAAAGTTACAGTGGTGAGCTGTTATCCCTGGTGATTTCAGCTCTGTTGAAATCACTAGCTCTGTTGTCTGTCCAATAATTTCTCGGCCTTGATCCCTATGACCTCCTTCTCCACTCTAACCACATGGTGGCCCTGCCTCAAGCATGTCTTCTCTTCTGTGATTCTGACCTTCCTAAATCCCTCTGCACTCACAATCTCACGAGCATGTGTCTCTCACCTTCCCTGGGATCCTGATCAGCCTTCACTGTGCTTTCAGACTGTATCCCTCTGCTGACCTCTCTTGTCCAAAATGAACTCCGTGGAAGGTCAGTTCAGTGATGCCCTTGTTCCTGCCCTAAAGTCCTCCTGGTCTTCCTCAGGATCTTTTTCCCTCTGTGCCCATCCATCTTCTCTCCAGGAAGCATAGGGAGTCTCTTGCCCCTACGGGCATTGCGCAAGGGTTCATCATACTTGAGATGACTCTTGTAAGAGGCAGTTCGTGTCTGCATGCAGGGATGCAGTCCCTACTTTCTTCTGCATCTACGTATTGACCACTTGCTATTTTTCCAGCATTTCAACTGTCACAGAGACACTGCAGAGCAGTCTAGGATCAGGGAAGAGCAGTTCGGGTGGACTGAAGCATTACAGAAGAGATAGGGTGTCTTTGTGCAAGATGAGACCAGAGAGGTGGGGCCCCTATCATGCATGGCCTTGAGGTCATGTTAACATTTTGAACTTACTTTACAAGAGAAAGAAACAAAGGAAAGATTCTGGGCAGAAATGTGATATGATTTGATTTGTGGTCTCCAAAAAATCACTCTTGCTGCTGTGTGATGGAGGGCTAAGAGAGAGATCAGAGGAGGAAAGAGTGGAAAGAGAAGTTAAAAAGGTGCCCTAACCTGGGTGAGAGGGGATGGCTTGAAATAGTGGATGAAAGATTTGCTAGTGGACAGCTGAGTTCCCTCCAACCTCTGCAGCCAGTGCACTCAGTGATTCCTCAGAAGTGCCTCCAGGTTCTGGCCCCAGCCTCCTTCCCTTAATTCGTCTCAAGCAGAGAGCTTTGCCCCCGCCTCCCACCCACCACTATACAATATGCTGTAGATGAAATGAATCACTCGGTTCCCTGAACACTCTGGCGTATTCCACGCTCCAGGTCTTGGCTCAAGCTGTTTTCGCAACTTGAATATCCCGCCCCCACTCTAGTCTGTTCCCATGTTCACCTTCTGTGTCTGATGGCCACAGATTGAATTCAGTCCTCTCCACGGTTTATGTTTGTAACTTTATTATATCACTATTACAGTGTGACTTGCATTTCACCTAGCTCAGTCTTGCCGTCTCCTCAATTGTGAATCTTGTAGGAGGGGGAACATGTTTTATTAGTGTTTTATTTTCCTTTTCAAACCCACACTGCCTTGCTCAGTGAGGTATTTTAGTGGATGTTAAATGTTTGTTGTATCACATGAAAAGCATCCAATTCAGTCTAAACCAATCTAACCCAACTTGACCCAGTTCAGTTCAGTTCAATCCAATGCTTTGTGTATCAGTTACTGCCTTTATAGGCAGAAACACCTTAAACTCAGGCATTTGAATTATACTTCTTTGTAGGTCCTTCCTAGTCAAAACAGTTAGCACTCAATAAGTGTTTATTAACTAGTTCCTTTAAAATTAAAGACATTTCTCTCTTTTTAAAATTTTTTTATCTACTCAGAGGCACCTGGGTGGCTCAGTTGGTTAAGCACCTGACTTTTGGCTCAGGTCGTGATCCCAGGGCCCTGAGATGGAGCCCTGCATCAAGCCCCCTGCTCAGTGGGGGAGCCTGCTTCTCCTTTTGCTACTCCCCCTGCTTATGTTCTCTCGATCTCTGTCAAATAAATAAATAAGTAAAATCTTTTAAAAATCTTTTAAAGAATATTTTTTATTTATTCATTTGAGAGAGACAGAGCACAAACAAGAGCAAAAGCAAAGGGCGGGGGGTGGGGGTTAGAGGGAGAGGGAAAAGCAGACTCCCCACTGAGCAGGGGGCCAGACAAGGGACTCCATCCCAGGACCCCAGAATCACGATTTGAGCCTTAGGCAGACGCTTAACTAACTGAGCTGCCCAGATGTCCCTAAAGACACTCTTTGGTGGTAAAATTGCAAATTTGCCTTGGACCCTTATTTCTTTCTATGTTACAGTATTGGTAAACTGTTTCTTGTGTCAAATATGGCATGTGTAAGCTTGAAAGTTACAGTTTCATACACTTAAATGGTTGGAAAGTGGACTATGGACTCAAGGAATTCTGGCACAGGTCTAATTAGATAAATGTTTAGGCAGCTTTATTCACAGGCATTAACATACTACATTATTCTCATCAGGGTCAGCTTAAAGGGAAAAAGTCATTACCGAAGTGGGGGAGGAGGTGTGGTCACGGTGATATGACTTAAGAAATATGATGAAGAACCTCCCCCTAAATGTCTACTTTACCGAAGGGAACCCTCCTGTGATGCTCACAGCTGCGAGTGATCTTTGTCTTATCCTAATTACTGCAGGATGTCATCCGTTGCTCTAGGCACACTATCCCTTCTCATTTATTGGGCTACATCCAGGGAAGCTTACAAACATGTTCACAGTCCCTTACCCCCTTCATTTTTAAGGCCTCCACTGCCTACTTCTGTAGCAGAGATGCCCTTGAGAAGGACTGTGGATTATTTTTAATATGGTAAGATACACTTAAGCTATAATTGGCCATTTCAGCCATTTTTAACTGTACAGTTCCATGGCACAAGCACATTACATTGTCATGCAACCATCAGGACCGTCAGTCTCATTCCAGGCTCAAATTCTGTACCTAATCATGTTTATTTTTAATTATAAATAATGTCCTTTAATGGTCAGAAATTCAAACAGTATCAGAGGATATGAAGTAAAATGTGAGAGTTTTTTTGCCATCCATTGCAGGCCCACTTTAAAAAAAAAAGTTTTTATTTATTTATTTGAGAGAGAGTGAGAGAATGAGAGAGAAAGATCATGAGCAGGGTAGAAGGGTAGAGGGAGAAGCCGACTCCCCACGGAGCAGGGAGCCTGACTCGGGACTCGATTCTAGGACTCTGAAATCAAACCGTGAGCTGAAGGCAGATGCTTAACCGACTGAGCCACCCAGGTGCCCACAGACCCACGTTTGCTGTTAATGGTTTTTTTGAATGTCCTTTTTGGATGTGTGTGTGTATGTGTGTGTGTCTAATATTAGTCTATAGAAATATAGTTTTTTGCAAAAATTAAATCATAGTGTACGTACTGTTTTTGCTTTCTTCATTTATGAAAAGTATCATAGGCATTTCCCCATGTTCTAACATATGGCTGTACTTCATTCCTTCAGCTGACCACTTCTTATCCTGTCATGGGATATACTATGATTTCTTTAACTGTTGTCCTAGTAATGGACCCCTTACTTTGTTCTTAAGGTTTTTTTTTTTTTCCTTTTGAAAACAGTGCCCGAGTAAAAACTCTGAGCAAATATTCTAAAGTTAAATTCCTAAAGATAAAGTTTTGCCCATTATGGAAAAAGAGTTGATGTGTACTGACTACCATATTACTCTGCACAAACCTTTTAACGGCTCATCTCCCAGTAGTATGTTGGGAAGAAAGGCTGTGTGCTCAGCAGCCATTATTAACTCCCATCTTAGTGTGGAGTTGCTTGGTATCATTTCTCTCTTTGTTAGGACTCTAGATGCTCTCCCAGGAGGAGCTAATGGAAAAGAAAGGAAGCAGTTAATTCAGAGAGCATGCTGGCTTGATCCAGTTTGGAAAAATGAGACACACACAGCCTCACATGTGGACTTTTCACTCCACTATCCAAAGCAAGGGCAAAGAGCATATATCCTGCCTTTGTTGAACTGTTCTTCACATCTATCTCTTCATCCTCACACCTGCCCCTGAAAATTCTGGGCTTTGAGCTAGGCCTCAACAACATCAGTATTTCTATGTGGAGAAAGATCTTTGCCTTAGATACACATACTTTTCAATTTCAACCAATTCATATTTTTTCCAAACCTGCAGAGAGTCTATGGTTAAGAATGGCCTAACTAAGAACTGAACTTAAAACTTCTGAGCAGTATTTTCTGCTTGTAATTAGTAAAACTCCAATGCAGAACTGCCACAGTTTGGGATAAAGAAGACTTGTAAAACAAAACAAAACAAATAACAACAAAAAACTTAAGTCATTTTGTTTTGTTTTGTTTTACTGGTGATGAACCAAGGAAGGACTTTGATTTTTGCATAGCATAGCATAAGCTTAAACCTGTTAGAAAAACATGTGGCTCATTTAATTTTCCACTAAAATGAGTGCTTTTAATTATGGAGAAAATTAATGAAATCTAAAACTTGAGGAGGTGATTGGTTTTGCCAGTAAAGGCCCATGATACATTCCGCAAAAAATTCTATTTTCTATAATTAACTCAGTTAACTCATTCATTAGCGTGCAGTCATGTATATAAGCAGAAAACCAGACTGCTGCGCTAGAGAGTTTCTAATAACTGGACTTAGAGAATAACTATTGAATAACAGAAAAACATTAAGCAAATATTTTTCTCAATATAGTACCTTCCATGGCAGCTTTTCATAGCAACTCCATGAAAGGGACCTCTTATTTTATGTTTTTTAAGATTTTATTTATTTATTTGACAGAGAGAGCACAAGTGGGCAGAGTGGCAGGCGGAGGGAGAGGAAGAAGCAGTCTCTCCGCTGTGCAGGGTGCCCAATGCAGGACTCCATTCCAGGACCCTGGGATTGTGACCTGAGCTGAAGGCAGATGCTTAACTGACTGAGCCACCCAGGCGCCCCAGGGACCTCTCATTTTAGAGCCAGGCCTACACTGAAACGAGATGATTCTCCCGAGAAGTTTTCCCATAAGGCCAGGTTTTAAGGGCAAGAATATCTGATCCCACTCTTCTCGTGACTAAGTCAAGGAAACAGACCTGAGAGAATGTGTTCTGTGTCCATGGCTCTGCGTATTAAAAAAAAAAAAAAAAAAAAATCAACAAGGACTATTTAGAAATAGACAAAATCTACTTCTTCAAGATACCACCACTGATATAGAGGATATCACCACTGTGGCAAGACCTCTCTAAGCTGTATGCTTAGCTGGAAGTCTTTTCAAATAGGGAGAAGGATTCTTCTCAGGTATCTACCGACAGCTTACTAGTACATTGTAGTAGATTTTTAGGGGTCTCTGCCAAACCTATAATCCCATAACTGTTCTTTTCACTTTGAATGGTGGGTCCCTGGCAGGCATTTTATATGATGCAACGCTATGGCCCACCCTACCACTAGCTAACAAAATTCTCCTTCCCAGGAATTTGGGTTCGAGACTAGGATAATATGATTGGGTCTGGGCTGGTAAATGGAAGACATCTGTCAGGTATTACGGAATTTCCATCTTCTGTTATCATATTCATAAAGAAGCAGAAGAGGGAAGGGAGGAGCAGATGTAGAAACAAGCAGAGAAGAGAGATGAAAAAGAATGGTGTGTGTTTGTTTGAAGTATAGTTGACACACAGTGTTCCATTAGTTTCAGATGTACAAGACAAAAAGAGGTGTTTCTGGTTATGGTCTCTAATTCAGGTGGTTTTCTGAAGCCTGACTGAGTTACTGACTTTGTGGTCTTCATGATACTCCTCTATCCTTATCACAGATACTCCCTTTACTTTGTTAACCTGAATAGAGTTCTGTTCTATATACAACAAAAGTTCTGAGTAATATACATGTTGGACTATATTTTTAAGGAGAAATCAGCTCAGTATAAAGAGCAGAGAGAGAGAGGCAAAGAAAAAAGAAACAATTATTGAGTATCCTCTATGCATCAAGCAATTTGTTAAATACTTTAAAAGTATCTTTGGGGTGCCTGGGTGGCTCAGTGGGTTAAGCCGCTGCCTTCGGCTCAGGTCATGATCCCAGGTCCTGGGTTCAAGCCCCGCATCGGGCTTTCCACTCGGCGGGGAGCCTGCTTCCTCCTCTCTCTGCTTGCCTCTCTGCCTACTTGTGATTTCTCTCTGTCAAATAAATAAATAAAATCTTTAAAAATAAATAAATAAATAATAAAAAACAAAAATAAATAAATAAATAAAAGTATCTTATTGGGGCGCCTGGGTGGCTCAGTGGGTTAAAGCCTCTGCCTTTGGCTCAGGTCATGATCCCGGGGTCTTAGGATCGAGCCCCGCATCGGGCTTTCTGCTCAGCAGGGAGCCTGCTTCCTCCTCTCTCTCTCTTTTAAGATAAAATCTTAAAAAAAAAAAAGTATCTTATTAATCCTCAAAGTACCTCTAAAAAATATATGTTGTTTTCCTCCATGTTTCCACGTAAGGGATCTGAATTTCAGAGGATCGCCCTTAAGTTACATGGCTAATTGGAGACAGATGTGGGATTTGTAGACACATGCTTCACCCCCCGAAGATTCTCATAAGCTGCTGAGGATGGGAAAGTTGTAGGTAACAGAGCTAGAATTTGAACCTAGCACTGGCTTATTTCATTATGCATTTTTAAAACTATACTTGTCAGAACATAAAACAAGCTCGATATTTTATTTTCAACTAAATTACATTAACATTGATCATAAGTTACTAACACGTCTAATTTTGAATGCTTTGGATGTTTTAGAATCAACCTGCCAACTTCTAATAAATGACTTTCTGGTATTTTTATTGGAATTGCATTGAATCATAGATCAGTTTAGGGATATTGCTATCTTAACAATATTGAGTCTTATAATCTATGAACATAGTATAGTTCTCCATTTTTTCAAAGGTCTTTAATTTTTCTTCAGCAGTGTTTTATAGTTCAGCGTTGGGTTTTGCATGCCCTTTGCTAATTTATTTCTAAGTGTTTGATGTTTTTATATGCTATTGCAAACGGTATTAAATTCATTTTTCTTTTTCTTTTTTTTTTTTAAAAGATTTCATTTATTTATTTGACAGAGAGATCACAAGTAGGCAGAGAGGCAGGCAGAGAGCGGGGGAAGCAGGCTCCCCGCTGAGCAGAGAGCCCGATGTGGGGCTCGATCCCAGGACCCTGAGATCATGACCTGAGCCGAAGGCAGAAGCCGAACCCACTGAGCCACCCAGGCTCCCCTTAAATTCATTTTTCAATTGTGTGTTACTAGTACATAGAAATACAATTTTTTAAATATTAACTTTATTTCCTATAACCTAATTTTACTAGAAATTTGTTAATTAATGACGAGAGATTTTTGGACATGAAAAATCCTGCTTTGGGTTTCAAGTGATAGAGTATACTTGGTAGGCAGAATAATGCTTCTTCCCCCAAAGATGTCCATGTGATAATCCTCACAAACTGTGACTGTGTCAGGTTACATGGCAAAGCAGAATTGCAGTTGCAGATAGAGTTAAGATAAGATAGGGAAGTTATCTTGGATTATCTGGGGGTGGGAGGGGCTAAGGTAATCAGGTGTCCTTAAAACCAAAAGAGGAGCATGAAAGGAATCTGTGACTGTAGAAGGAGGTTTAGAGAGCAGTAATACTGTCCGCTTTAAAGATGAAGTGCTTTTGGAGTGCCTGGTTGGTTCTGCTGGTTAGGCATCTGACCCTTGATTGCAGCTCAGGTCATGATCTCAGGGTTGTGGGATCAAGGCCTGATTCTCTCTCCCTCTTCCTCTGCTCCTTCCCCCCCATGAGTGCTCTTTCTCTCTCTAAAATAAAATTAAAAAATAAATAAAGATGAAGTGCTTTTAAATATAATTAGGGAAGATGGAAATTTATCCCTATAATGTGATGATCCTTGCATATTTGTGCTCCAGTATCTTGAATGTGAGAAGAGGAGGTAGAATTTAAGGGATGGTGTTGACAATTGTACACAGCCCTCAGAACGGCCTCCCTTTGCTGTCTGAACCCAGGTGAACTCCCACCATAGATGAGCCATGGACCGATGTAATGGTCGTGGATTATTGTCATGTGTCTAAGTTGTGATTTCAGTACGTTCACTGCCATTTCTGGTTGAATTTTTCTGCATCTCTATTTCTAATGAACAGCAAGGATAGGTGAAGAAAATATAGTGTGTTTCCATCTTCAGTACATGTCACTGAAAACGGTGTCACCTATGAAGTCTCAGTTCATAATGGAAGGGAAACTGCAATGATCAAGTCAGAAAAAAAAATGAATTTGCCATAATGTGTAAAAATATGTCAATATCAGGTGCCATGTAATATTTACCCCCCAAACTGGTTATATCTGTGCTCATTCTTCAATAGTGTAATTGGTCACCTCATTTCTATTGCCTGTCGAACAAAAATCTGAAATAAAAATGTTCAAAGTAAAAAAGAACACATATATGTATGTACATATTCATGCCTATACATGTATATGCACACAGTTAACTTTTTTCCTCACAGAATGACAACTTGGAAATAAGAAAAGATCAGTTTTATAACTGACGTCCTTATAAGATACTTTTGTTAGTCTCCTGAAAGAAATCCATATGCTTTAATCCTCCAACAGAAAAATATATACATGTACTCATGGAAATGACAACACCTTCATTCATCTGAGTTTGAGTTAAAGAAACATGATCAGAAACAGTGGAATGACAATGGCCCCCATAAATGACCTTGCCACTTTGTGCTTTTCACCTTAGTTAATATTGATCAACTGCTTCCACTGTGCCAGGTACTGTGTTAGGTGCCAAGTGTATGATTAAATGACTAAAACACAATTCCTCTCCTCAAGAAACCCATACTATGATGGAGGGCTTCAGACCAAAATGTAAGACTATGAGGGCACCAAGGAGAGAATGATTTACTTTGCCTGGAGAGAAATAAAGCCTTCATAGAAAGAGGGACATTTCAAAGAGTGTTGCAGGAAAAGGAAAAAGTCAATAGTTGTACATTTTAAACACTTAAAAATTCTAAAAGCAAGTTCTGTTAGTATTCTGCAAGCTGTCTGTGGAGCTGAGCATTCATTCAGAGGAGAGGGTAGCGGTGTGGGGGATGGATTGGGAGGTTGGAAGTTGGAAGAACAAAGGCTCACCTAGTCCCATCTTCCCAGGGCAAGCGCCCTCCATCTGTGGGAAGAGAGAAAGCACCAGAACCCTTCAGAGCATGCCCCTACCTCTTGCAAAGTCTGTGTGTGTTCCATGTTTCCTTAAACAAACAAACAAACAAACCAAAAGGATAACAGGACTTTTCTGCCACTTCCTGGCCCTGAGATGGTGTTATGCATGTTACTTAAGCCTGGTTTCTTTATCTGCAGACCTGGGGAAGTCATACTTCCTTCCGTAAAAAGTTTTTATGAGGATGTAAGGGAGAAATGTATGTAAAGCCCCCAGCACATTGCCTGTCCCAGAGGAATGGTAGCATGATGACAGTGAGGACTGAAGATGACAATGGTGAGGATGATAAAGAATAGATCTGTTGTCTGGGCTGCCTTGGGAAGACTCGTTATCCCAAGAGGTGGGCAAGAACGTTGTGATCTGGGCTAATCTGGCTCTGACCCAGAGGGACTTCCTGCCCATCTGTACTTCCCTTGTCGTTGTTCCTGTGGCGCAGGTGGCGTGGGCAGCTGCTCCAACTGCTGCTGCTGGTGCCCACCAGCTGCGGTGAGCCAGGCACTGGTCTCTGAACCCACCCCTCAACTGGAAACCATCCGCCCTAAATAATCTCAGCAATGAGGTGCTGGTCCTCTCCTGCACTCTCTCCCCCTGCTCCTCTCCTTTTGTTCACCTGCGATCATTTTCTTCCCATTCCACCATCATTGGCTTTCATTTTCTTTAAACCTCAGCCACCCCATTTCCCTCTCTTTTTTCTCCCTCTTCCTCATTCTTCCCTTTTGTGTGCCTTTTCTTCCCTGCATGCATGGACCTCCTCTGGTTCTGGTTTTCCAGGGTGGTAGGTTGAAGCTGTCCTGGATGGGAGGCCAGGAGGCTCTGAGGCTGGGGCAAAGGCTCAGTTGCTGAGAGTGGCAAGCCAGCTCATTCTCCTGGGATGGGGGTTTCCTCATGGGCACAAATGAAAAGTTCAGGCCCGAATGACCTCGGAGTGTTCTTTCCGCTCCAAGCTCCACTTCTGTTGCCTTTGGTTACATCTGCCTCTGTGCCTGCTTTTCCTGTTCCAGCTGATTCATCTGCCCACCTGCCTCTCTGCTCCGCCTTGGTCCAAGCCACTATCATCTCTCCCAAGGCCCACTACAGTAGCCTCTGCCTGCTAGGGGAGCCCCGGCTTCTCTTCTTTTCCCTGCCCAGGACGTTATCCATGCAGAAGCCAAAGTGGCCTTTTAAAAATATGCAAGAGATTGCTCACTCCTCAATTCCAGTTCCTCTAAACCCCTTTACAGTCCTTGTCTGTCGCCCTACCCTGCTTATTCTCTTTGGAGCAGTTGTTACTGCCTGGAATGATCTTTATTTATTCACTAATTGCTGAGTGTTTATGTACTTGTGTATTGTTTATCCTCCCCACAAGGGTACAGGCTCTGGGAGGGAGGGAACTTGCCAGTCTCCTTCACTCTGTATCCTCACTGTGGTGGTCTCTCAGTAAATGCTGAATAAAGGAACCTCCTTTTGCCGTAGAACCCCCTCTCCTTTTCCTGAGATGGTTATCTCTTAACTACTCAATTATTTTTTGCTTAGAAATATCTCTGCCTGCCAGAAACTCTACCTATCCTTCTATGTAAAAGCTCTGAGACAATTTCCCTAATTCCTTTTCTCAGCCACCCAGGTCCTATGTTCTTGTAAGATATGGTAGCCGACACTGGTAATTTTGAAGCTAGTTCTTTTCTCATGTTAATTTCAGTCTGTACTATTGGGTGACTTAGGATAAGAACTACAGAATTACTCTTAAGACTTTGATCTTGGTAGCTTTTTTTTACAATTCCAAGAAAGAAATTTCTTTCTTTCTTTTTTTTTTTTAAGACATTTCTTTAAGAATGCTTTTGGTTCTTGGGGAAATGTTAGGAGTGGCTGACTTCTTTAAAACAACCATTTGAAAACTGGTAATCATTTTTTAAAATTTTTTAATTTTTTAATTAACATATAATGTATTATTAGCCCCAGGGGTACAGGTCTGTGAATCACCAGGTTTACACACTTCACAGCACTCACCATAGCACATACCCTCCCCAATGTCCATAAACCAACCACCCTCTCCCTACCCCACTCCCCACGGCAACGCTCAGTTTGGTTTGTGAGATTAAGAGTCTCTTATGGTGAGTGAGACTGGTAATCTTAATATGCCCAGTTTACAGATGACAAAAACTGGGACTTAGAGAGATCAGGTGTTTGGATCCAGGTCAGGAAGCCAGTGGGGCTTGGAGGCAGAATTTGAACTGAAGGAGTACAATGCCAGAACCAAGCGCCTAGTTGCCATATTACCCCTTCTCACTCTTTAGGTTAGAATATTGCCCTGCTTCCTTTCTCGGCATAACACTTACAGTATCTGATGTTGTCCAGTGTATTTATTTCTTAGCATTTTTGTGGGTGATTTCTTCTATCACAACATGGGCTCTGTCAGGGAAGTTACCATGTGTATCCTGCTCCTGCTCCTGGCAGTCTGTTCAGTGTTCATCATAGTGCTGGGTGCATAATGGGCCCTCAATAAATATTTGCTAAACTAATGATTATTTGCATGTTAGAAGTTGAGGAATAATATACGGCCTGATAATTCTATATATAAGACTGAATCTTTGTTGATAAACTTTCTCAAAATTATTCTCAATGGTGATATATCTTCAAAAGTGTATTTGATCTTTGCAATTAGCCAAAACTGTTTTAATTTTTTTTTTTTTCCAAAAAGAGCATATGGTCTTAAAGTATTATGGTGATTTTCTTGCCCCAGAGTTAGATGTGCTTGCAGGCAGGCCTGACTTTCTGTGCTGGGGGACTCAGTGCCTGTGGCGCTGGGGTGAAGCCTCTGGCCTCTATCCCAGAATGTTTTTAAGAGCATAAAACAGAATTTATAGGATTACAAAGAAGCCAATTATATTGACTACAGTTATCAAAATATAAAAATTGTAGTATAGTAATATATTTGCTTCCTTATTAACACATTAAATAACAAGATCTAAAATGAGGTCTAATATCTATTTTATTGGCAGTAAAATCATAGGACTTACTAGTGCTTTCATAAGTAAAGGAAATATTAAATTTTATAAACACATTAGTAAAAGTAAAGATTTAATTTGTCATCATACAAGGGTATGTGCCTACAGGATTTTATCCCCGGTCCCCCAGAATCTTCTGTGGACAGTCACCCCCCCCAATTAAAAAACCCTGTATTAAAGCAATCTAAAATGGACTCAGCCATACCAGCTACATTTCAGCAAGTGTATTATTTCCAAGGGTAACCATGAAAGGAATGAGTCTTCATTTGGTGTGTAAGTACTGATATATATGGTTGTTTTCTGTACTCAGACCCACATGTGGCATTTTTATCCCCACTGCAACTTTGTAGCAACTGATAAGGGATATATGTAATCAGCATTTTCATACATTTACTTAGTATCTATCTATACATGTATGAAGTGGTATTTTGAAAATGTAATCCTTGGCTATTACAAGATCATAATTTTATGTGTTATTTTAAATATTAATTTAAAATAATTAATGTATCCACATGATTCAGAAAGTCAAAAGATACACACACAAAAACCCCAGGAAATCTCCTCCAACTTTGTCTACCAGTCACTGGGTCTCAATATTATCAATTTCAGATAAATTCTTTCAGAGATGTTTGATACCTTTAAGCACATATATTTATATATTGTTTTTAGCCCTAACACAAATTGTAGCATATTGTTCCCACTATATTCCGTGTTGTGTTTTCACTTAAAAATATATAGAGAGGGCACTGGGGTGGCTCAGTGGGTTAAGCCTCTGTCTTCAGGTCAGGTCATAATCTCAGGGTCCTGGGATTGAACCCTGCTTTGAGCTCTCCTCACAGTGAGGAGCCTGCTTCCCCCTCTCTCTCTGCTTGCCTCTCTGCCTACTGTGATCTCTCTCTCTCGAATAAATAAAAAAAACTCTTTGAAAATAAATTTAAAAATTTTTAAAAAGTCTAGATGATAATTTTGTATTGTAATATTTGGAACTTCCTTGTTTCTTTTTGTAGCTACGTGAAGTCTTTTGTAAGTATGTACCATAATAATTAACAGTCCCTTTATTGATGAACATTTTGGTCATTTCTAAATGATTTGCAATTATAAAAAAGAAAGAGGGGCATTTCGTCATGGACACCTACATAGGTGAAACTTAGAATCACAAAACCAAAATAGAAGTAGGCAGTAAAACACTGACACAAATAGAGGCAAATATTCTGAGAACTACAGTATAACGGGCAATTCACCAGCAGGACTGAGAGGAAAGATCGAGATGTCTCAACTCCTTTCTAGCAGTCTAACACAAGTCTGGTGTTTTTTACAACTAAAGAGGTGATCATTGAGGGGAGAGAGAGACTGTCCCAAGTTTGAGGACCTGCTGTGGAGAAAGCTTGGAAGCATCAGCTAAGTACGTTTGGTTTTGTTTACTGTGGCTTTCATAAACAGGCTCAAGTCAATAATACTCTTTAATTTGTGACACACTTTTATCATCAGTCCATGAAAGGCTCTTTTATTATTGTACTTAATTACGCTCATGCATCTCCATTTCCCACTTCGATAACACTAAATTATTCTAGCCAAATGCATTTAGTGTGTATATTTTTCTTTATATGCAAAATGCATATAATGATTTTCTTTGTGTGTGCGCTTTAGATGTATATAAATAGTACTGGGTTATAACTCATTGCATTTCTTCTTGCACCATCACTGTGTTTCATGGTCCCTCGTGTTGCTCCAGACACACCCAATCCTTTGCCTCTGTCATGTGTGCTCATCCATCATGTCGTATTCATCTACTTTCCCAGCTGATGGGCAGCCAGGCTTCCTCCAGCTACTTCCCACCCCTGGATCTGTGGGAGAGTTTTCTTGGTATATACACAACTGGAACAGAATCGCTGGGTCACAGAATTCTGTTACTTAGTTTGACAAAGTAGCACCAGATTACTCCCCCACGTGGCTTGCCAGTCAGCAGCACCAGAACACCTTGAAATTATCCTTTTGATAATTGAAATTATCTTGAAATTATCCTTTTACCTAATCTTTTCTGGTCAAGTGATCTATCGTTATTATGTCTTCTTGCATTTATCTATTTATAGATGATTTGGGACATCTCGGTGTTTGGGGGCCTTTTTGGCCCCCAAATCTCTTCTGGAGATTGCCTGTTCATGTCTATTGTCCATTTTCCGGCTGGGGTTTCTGTCTTTTGCTTTATGGTGAGAGTTTTTAATAGAATATCAGTAAAAATCCCTTTTCAGTTTCAGGTGTGACAAACATCCTTTCCAATTCTGTCATTAGCTTATTAGCTTTGCCCTTCACTGAGCCTAAGTTCTTTCGTTTGAACTAATCATATTCATCAGTATTTTTACTTTATGGCTTTGCTTTTAATCTTTTGGTATTTTGCTTAATAATCTCTGTCCCATCCTAGGTAACAGAGATAGTCTCTTAGATTTTCATCTGTTACATTTATCATTTTATCTTTCACATTTAAATACCTCTGGAGTCTACTTCTATATATGGTGTTAGAAAGGGATCCAGTTTTATTTTTCTCCAGAGCTAGTGAGAGCTTTGGACCAATGCACTTGAAAGAAACAGGAGATGTAAGCCAGGAGAAATGGAAGACAGGAGGGAGACTGGACACCTGAGACTAATAGAGTAAGGACAGAAAAGTAAAATTCAAAGGTTCTGTTGGACCGACCCTCGGAGGTAGCCCTCTACCTGTGGTCTGTAAGCAAATACTGAAAATGCCAGCATTACTTTACCATGCTTCTCTTACAAATAAAGCTGTTTGCAGGAGGAATTCCCCAGCAGTACTCCAGTTCCGGAACATGGCTTTAAAAATATACTCTGTACACAACAGAAGGACTTTCCCAAATGGGAGGGGGATTTGGGTAACCAGGGAGAGAGGAAGCTACCAGAGGGAGAGAAGCTAGGGTATACAGAAGCAGATGGGTCCACATTGATTGTGCTAGAGATGGATACAATGTCGGAAAAGTTGAACAAGTACTTCTTGCTCTAAAAATGAAAATTCACCCATTTAGGAAAGGTATTTGCTTCCTGTCCAGTGTCGGAGTCTTGAGCATCCTCCTATTTCCAGTTTATTATCAATTGCATATGGTTAATCCATGTGCTTAGCCTACAAAAAAAAACCTGTGGAAAACAATCTAGCCTTATTATAGGCAGATGGTTGATATTTTCAAGCTTATGATCTGCATATATTATGAGAAACACAATGTGTTTTTTTTTAAATTTTCTTCTTTGTAAATGGACCCAGTGGTCAGCCTTTCTTTCTTCCTTGACTTGACCCCTACTGAGGATTCCTGTCATAGCTACAGGGAGACTGAGAGACTCCTGAGACCATTGTTCAACAATAATAAGGAAAGAGAAAAACTTGGGAGAAGAAAAGGAGGATAATTTTTTTCTCTCTTTTTGGATCTAGAAAAAATGGCTTTTAAAGAGCTGCATTTTCTTGTCCATCAAAAAGTAATGATTACGCTGTGGGAGGAAAAAGCAGAAGGGAAGTAAAAGGTCAAAGGGAGCATTTTTGCTTGTTTGCGTTTCTTTTCTTTTCTTTTTTTTTTTTAACCCTGAATCCTTTTTTTTCATGCAAGAGAAAATTCATGTCACTGCCTTTCATCTATCTGCATGGCCCTCTCTTACTGCCTCTCCCAAAGAATATTTCTGATAAAAGGTATCCCCCAGCTTCTTCACAAAACTCATGGTTTTATGAAATATCCCACCTTTGCAAAACATCAACAAGGTGTATTAAAGCATTATGTTTTGTGACTAGGTCATATGAAAAGACACGTGTTTTTGAATGTATTACCTCTGCACCACAACATGGAAAGTTTCTAAGGCTCTGGGCTTAGACAGCCTGGGTCCAACTCTTATCTTGGACCCTTAATAAAGGTGAAGCCTGCCAGGATTTACTTACTGTCTTTGAGCCTGGTTTCTTCATAGACTGAAGATGAGGATAGTACCTACTTTACAGTGTTATTAGATTTCATACAACATATTCATTGAAGGACTAAAGTTAAAAATACTGACAATGCCAAGTGTTGATGGGGATGTCGAGCAACTACAACTGTCATACATGGCTGGTGGGGATGCAAATGGTACAGGTGCTCTGGAAAATTGCTTGGTAGTGTCTTATCAGTACACTTACCCTAGGACTCAACAGTCTTACTTTTGGAACTATTTACTCATGTCAGTTGAATGCTTAGGTTCACATAAAAATATGCAGGTATTTAGAGAAGTTTTATTTATAATCACCAAAAACCTAGAAACAACCCAACAGAATGGGCAAATGAGTAAGTAAGCTGTGGCACATCCACACAATAGGACACTACTTCACAGTAGAAAGGAATGAACTACTGGTACATGCGACAATTTGAATGAATCTCAAAGGCATTATGCTGGGTGGGAAAAATAGTCATGTTTTGTATGATTCCCTTTATGTGACATCCTCAAAAAGATAAAGCTGTGGTGACAGAGAACAGATGTGTGGTTACCATGGATCTGTGTGGAGTTGGGGCTAGGGGAAGTGGGAGACTCTAAGGAGACAGTGGGGAGTTGAGTGGAGTGATGAAACTGTTTTGTTTGTTGATTGTGGTGGTGTTTCATGAATTTAGACCCGTATTAAAATTCTTAGAACTGTCTACCAAAAAAAAAAAAAAAAATCAACTTCATGATTTTTAAAAACAAAACGTTAAGTCAGATTATTTATTATAGTTCCTGGCACACACTAGATTTTAGCTATTAGTTGTTTCAAAGACTGTGGCAGAGAAGACATCTCCATGCACCTGATTTAATAAAGTCAGCTAATACAGTTCACATGATGCACCCAGGCCAAAAAGGAGAGTAGAGACAATACTATAAATCACGTAAATAGTGCAGGTGATTCTGCCTGACCTCTTCCCTCAATTAGGGTATGCTTGCAGTGCATGAGAGATGGGAAGAGTGAACCTCTTTTATTTGGTGCCAGTTCCCACATGTGCCTCTCTCTACACTGAATGTGCTACTAGGGTTTAAGATAGAGGTGTTTCCTAAAATACAGCCCTAACACACAAGCTAACTATTTTATCTGGTAGTTATCCAAAGAAATAGGAGTGGGCTTGGACAATGGGGGAAAATGGACTGTCCTGGCCTTATTATTGGTATCCAGTTTTGGTATCTTCCTAAGGGACCATCAAGGGCGATTTGCATTATATGTATGTTTCAGCATGCACACTGATAAAGATTTAATATCAGCTCTGTTGCTCAAAGATCAGAAAAGCAGTTGTTAATCCAGACTGTCACGTACAGCTATTGGATTAAAGGTTTGGAATTGCTTGTATTCTTTACACAGTGATCCAGTAACATGTACCAGTCATTATAATTGTTCAATATCTGGACAGCAGCAATACTTAGATCCAGTAACAAATACACAGCCTACTCACATGGCCTCTTTATTTCCCACAACTTCAAGTGCATGGAGAACACTTAGTCAAATGTGTTACCTTTCTCCAAACCTGAAAAGGACTCCTTCTCTAGAATAGACTTATAAAACAAGGAAGGAAGTATAGTATGTTCTAGGTTCTAAGGGTCCACAAAGTCTTTATCTTTTAAATTTGGATTTGATCTCTAGAAAAGCAAATGTCCTTTGAGTCGAATCTTGTGTGTAAGTGAGATAATTCTGTTGGAGACACCATTTTCAGTGTCTTAAAAAGAAGGTGTGGGTAGGAAGCAATGAGCTATTTTGGGGGGGCTCCCCAGCTTTGACCAACTTGCTAATGGTCAAACAGGTGACAAGGTACAAATTGAGGCCATCTGGCAAGGACAACCTGACACTGAGTGCCTCTTTCCCAACCACTGTGCTAACCTGCCTTCCTGGAGAAGCCTGGGAAAAATCAGAATGATGATATGACAGCCTAAGAAAAGAAATGAGAACAAACAGAATTACAGGACTCAAATGGTAAGTTAGGGAGAAGAGGCGCGAAGAACCTAACGACACCTTGTTTTGACCCTCTCTAACATTTGAAATGTTGCCTAGAGTGAATACATCATTTATAATTTTGCCAAAATGTTGACTGTATTAATTCACATAACAGTTACTTTTTGTCCCCTATGATGTGCTAAACTTTGAATTAGCTAGGCACGTGGAGTTGAATCTAACAAGGTCTCTGATTTGGAGGAATTTTGTCTATTACATGGTCTATAATTTATTTTAAATAAATACTTAAATTAATAATTAAATGCTTTATCACTCCAGTCCCACCTCACGAGTGCTGCCATAAGGGCTTTAGCTCTCTTCATTCTGATCAGCAATAGCTTCTGCTTATTAGCATTATGGATGATAGAAAGGCATTTTCATTAATGAACTTAGGGTGTTCAGATGTAGATTAGCTAAAAATAGTCTCCAGACATACTGTCTACCAAAAAACCTCTGAACATCCTTGCATGATGGGGTATGACAGTCTTCTGATGTCAGGGGTCTTTGCATTTTGATTGAATGCTGGATGTTGTGTATGCAAATTTATGGAGGGTCAAACCTCTGATGCACAGAGAGGGTGGGGCTAAGGCAGGCACCTCACCCAAGCCTGCTGCCTGGTTTGGGTCTCTCTACGTTTGTTCCTGTTCCCTGGATGAGACCTGATGTGTTGACTAGGACTCCGCCCCCCACAGCCCGAGTTGATCCTTGGCCTCTCAGCACTAGCAAACTATAATAAATTCCACCCTGCTTTTCAGAAATTTTTTATTTTTAGTCTCCTGTTCCATGAAGCTTTAGAATTCTGAACATTTCTTGAGGGAAAATAAGCTGTGTGTTTGAGGCCCCCCAGGTCTGCAGTTTTGTCATTGCAGCCTCATGAATGCCAATGCTTCTGATTTCCTGCCTCCCAGCAGTGACTCCCTGCTGGGCCAAGCAGGAGTCTCAGCTCAGGCCATCCCCAGAACCGGCAGGTGTTACTAAGGTGAAGGCTGCTGCGGGCAGGTCAGCTCAGGGCTGCCCCCCGGGGGCCCTGTGAACCAGAGCTCCTCCCTGAGCAGGTCAATGTCTCCTCTGAATCACAAACTTAAGGAAAATTCTGTTCTGCTTTTCAGAGACTTCAAAAAACTATCTTCTAAACCTTACACTCTGCCCACCTTCACCATCTTGAAGAGGAAACTAGCTGTGTGTTCAGGCCAGTCACATCACCAGTGGGTCACCTCCAGGCGGTGCAGCTTCTAGAGTGTCTGCCACTTTCTCCATCCCAGCAGGCGCCCTTGGCAGGAACCCACTTAAGCTTCTCAGCCTCTTGGCCACACCCGGAACTGACAAATGTCCCTGGGAAGGGGCTGCTGCAGTCTTGGCCTCACTGCTTTTGCAGACCTCTGATAGCTTAAAACAGATTTTTAAAATATTTTATTTAGTTTTTTTAGTTGTGCTCAGGTGGGATTGCTAAACTGCTGTAAACTGTTCCATTCTAAGTAGACATCCCTATGTGCACCTTTTGAGATGGGAGCCAAAGCTGGGTCGCCTAGGTCACTGAGTGGGAGGACTGTGTTTGCCCGTTGTCAGCTGTAGGGTTAACTGCATCTTACTCTAGAATTTTATCAGCTTGTGTCTAGTGAGACTTCTTACAAAGTGTGCCATAAAAGGACTGGATTGGCATTCAAGATTATCAAGTGGGTTTTAGACTATTTGGTACCTGCTTTCTTATCAATTCTGTAGGTACAGAAGGTTTTGGGTTAATACTTACTTTCATTTGAACCTGGTAGCAAAGTTATAGGGGAGGAAATCTTTAACTACAAACTACCTATAAATTTTTTAAGGCTATACTTTCTAGAAAGAATCTGGTAACTGTGAATGACCAAATTGGTTGGGTCCATTCTCAACATGACTCATCTATAGACCAGTTTATATCTTTTCAACTTATATCACTTCTTGAACAGTAAATGCTATAAATCAAGACAGCAGTATACACAGCACGATTCCCTGTTTATTTTTTTTTCTCCTAAAAATTACTGTCTCTCCTAAATTTTCCTAAAAATTCAATGTACCTGGTTATAGAGGTTGACAAATTTCACCATTGGACCCCTTGGATTATTTTTAAAAACATCATTATAGGTCTTCCCAGTCTTGCTCTTTCCTTATTAAGTGCTTATTTTCTCATCTATGGATTTACCAAAATCCCTAATTCTAGATTATTTTAACTTGTCCTTTCCAGAGACTTTTCTTTTCCGGCTCAGTATTTCTTTCTTCATTCATTCAACACAGATTTACTAAATACTGCTTTATTACATCAACAGGTGCATATTATAAATAGCCACATCATGTTTTTAGAGCAGAGAACAATGATATTTGATTCCATATAACTGAAGGTAATTGGTATTTGATTGTACAATTACCCTTTTCTCTAAAACAGTCTGATGCCATGTATACCTTATCATTTCATTGTCAAGTCTTAGCATACTGTCTTGTACACAGTAGACATTTAACAAATGTGTTACATTAATAGTCAATGAATAATGTCTTAACTTTATCCAGCAAGTAAATAAAAGAGCACATACACTCTGTAATGTCTCCCATGCTCTATTCCTGAATTTTGCCTAAATAAAAAACCATGTTACCATCTCTGGTCAGAGCCAGAAATCTGTTTGGCACTTAAGGGCAAAAAAAACAAAAAGGCATCAGAAAAATTTTTTCTGAAAAAAAAAAAAAAAATCAGCCTTTGCATATGAAAGAACAGAATAGTAGGGATCAAAAGAGAGGCTTTCAAGCCACTCTTATGAAGACAAATACAACAGTAGAGGTGAAGGTTTATTCAGTTCTATCATTCAAGCCAGGAATGATGAAGGCATGGAAGGGGAAGAATACAGGCATGTTGAAAAGTCCATTTAGATGAAACAAGACAGTAAGTTGAATTGACTTTCTGGATAGAGACTACCAGGAAATTTACTTGAGGAGCCCCGGAGGTAAACAGAAGGAAGCTCATTTTACTAACTTCTCTTTCAGATCCTAAGGCATTACCTGAGTCCCCATTGTACATTCAGAGTGTTCTAAAAACTGTGCTGTCATGAGGAGCTGAGGAAGAGTGTTTATTTGTGCACTTTGATGTTCATGAAGTTCTTTTAGAGGTAGTCTAAGAAGAAATGATCTCTTTTGCCTGTGGGTTTTTTCATTCTCAAATATTGTTTCCTTTTAAACTGAAAGAAAAGGAAGAAAAAAAATAATTTCTAGAAACCACTTCTCTGATCAAAGCACTTGTTTCTTAGGTCATCTTCATTCACCTTCCCTGAGAAGAACATAAGTATAATGATCAAGTATGGCTGGAGGAGGTTTGACAGGATAGTGGCCTGTGCAGTTTATGTGATGCAGGACAGTTTGGTGACATTGGTAGATCGAAGGATGGTTCCAAGTTCCTTTGTAGGTAAATGCGGAAGATGAAAGCCAGTGGCAAACACAGAGCAGACATTTGGTAAATAGAGTCAAATGAATGAATCAATGGATGAAAACAAGTAAGTTGAACAGTATGTATATAAGGAAAAACTCCTGAAAGTGTCCACACTCTGCTAGGTCACAGATTTATTCCATCTCCAATAGTTCATTGCATAAACAAATGAAATCATAAAATGGATACAAACTTGCTTTGAACGCTTAAAAACTTGTTTACAGATAAAGGTGTCTCAGATTCCAAGAAAAGAAAACAGAACTTTTATATCTTATTTATATGGATCCTGATTAAAAAACAAGAAAAACAAACAAAAAACAACAAGAAAACGAAATACTGTTCCATCCAGTTGGAACATAAAGGGAAAACTGAGTGGATGTTAGGCTGAAGTTTAGATTCCTGCTCTATCTCTGCTAATTGTTTGACTAACAGGAAGGCTTTTCTTACTACTTTGATCCTATTTTCCCATCTGTGGAATGAGATAATCATACTTGGAAGCATGTGCGTTACATTGGTATATACACTAAGTAAGGTCATGAAGGTAAAGATTTTGTGGTCTTTTCATTTGATAGGGATTTTGTTTGCTTTCTTTCCTCTTGAGGTATGCTCACTAATGACCTGTTACCACAAAGTAATTTTCTTATGCTATTTTCCAGGAGAAATGGAATTTAAGTAGATCACAAATGCACGAAGTAAGAAGATAGTAGTACAGGGGCGCCTGGGTGGCTCAGTGGGTTAAGCCTCTGCCTTCAGCTCAGGTCATGATCCTAGGGTCCTGGGATCGAGCCCCGCATTGGGCTCTCTGCTCAGCAGGGAACCTGCTCCCCCCTCTCTCTCTGCCTGCCTCTCTACCTACTTGTGATCTCTCTTTGTCAAATGAATAAATAAAATCTTAAAAAAAAAAAAAAGAAGATAGTAGTACATTGATTGATACCAAGAAAAGGCTTCCTCTTATCTGATCACTGTTTTTGTTTTCTTTGGCCATTCCATCTCTACATCCCTTCACATTCACTGCATACAGATAGGACAGTCTCCTGGAGCACAGATAGAAGGGGCCTAGGGTCTGATCTTTTGGAGTTAGGTTACTTCTTTTCCCTGGCTGCTTTGCCAGCAGCCTAGAGACTTACTTCTAGCTGACTGTGTATGATCTCTATACGTGTGCTTTTATCATTCTATTCAAGAACATGGCATTTCACATAGTGAATCATTACAGTCCATAGGTAGATTCAGACAGCCATGCCTGTTACCTTTTCACTCCTTTGGGCGGAGAGCCTTGGATGGCTTTAAAATGAGGCTAAGAGATCACAAAGCCCTACAGAACAGTCATGGTGCCCCTTCAGACCTGTAGCTCCCCAATGTCCATCTCTGTAATGTAACGGCCATGATTTTGCCACATCAGCATCCCAACTCCTATGATCCTCATATGTCTTCCTCAGAGTTGCTTAATATTTACTCATTATCCTTTTAAGTCATGTCCCCTTCTTACTAAGTTATTTAAAAGAAAACTTTGTGTTGGTATTTTAATTATAAAAAATCACCCTAAAGAGACTTTGAAAATGTTAAACTCTAGCTAGCCAGTTGTCTGACAAAGGTTTCGAGATTATGACCTGATTCTTTCAGTTAAAACTGGAGATCACAGAGTGTAAAAGGTGTGTTAATGATTCAGTAACTCCAAACTGAGGACATCCTGCTTGATGAAATCAGTACCAAGAAAGAATTGAAAAAAGGAACCACTTCCTCACTATTGTGGGTCAAGGAGATTGAAGGCTTTATCTGAAGTCTCTCGGTAACCAGAAAATGTTATGTTCCAAGCAAGGGCGCTAGGCAGAATCCCATTCTTTGGTTATAGGGAATTGCCCACCCACTGGGGTCCAAGGAAAGTACACTGGTGGCATGGCCAATATGTGGAGAGGAGACACACCTTTTTGGCAAACACACTGACACACAGTAGACATTTAACAAGGTCGATTCCTTGGAAGCCCTTCCCACCTTTCCTCTTACCCTTGTAAGTCCGGTTTCACGTGTCGCCCTAGGGAAAACAGTGACAAGTTCTTACTGAGGGCTTAGTATGGGACGAGCAGTTATGTCCTCCCACCTTCACAGCACTTCTATAATTTTTTTTAGTTGAGAAAGCTAGTACAATATAAATAAAATATGTATAATTGAAGAAATTTTTCTAATTGAGACTCAAGGAGGTAAAGCAACTTCCCCCAAATCAGCCAAGACAGGGATACCTTATGGTTTGGGGTTTTGCCACCCCAGATCTAATTAACAATAAGGACATTAGTCAGCTAATTAAGTCAAACAAGACAAAACAAACCACAATTACCCCAGTTATCTGAGTTTTGGCTTTCCATTATTAAAGTCTGGCTCAGAAATTGTTCTCTTCTTTTTTCTAGGAACAGTTTTGTTTTGGTTTCAGCTTGGGTGATGGTTCTCTCAGCTGGGACTCCCACAGTGTAGTTCACAGAAGCATTTCAGAACTACAGATGGAGGAAGTAAGGGAGAAGAGTGGGAGGGAGGAGGGTGTGTCTTTGCAAATACACCCGCTTGAGATACACACCTGAGAACTGAGGTCCAAGCCTGAGGATTGCAAATGAGCCGCACTGCTCTCTGTCACTTTTGCTGCTTCACAGAACTCTGTGAGTCTTTTTAGGCTCCAGCCCGAAAAATGCAGTATTGGTCCTAGTCTCCTAACAGGACTGTGTGACATGGGACGTGTTCCCAAAAGGGCTTATGCTTATAAACATTTGGCTTCATGTGGGGTTTTGCTCGTTCCTGGAGACCTTCCTGGGTGCTCCGCCCTCATGGGAGGCAGGGACTCTGCCGGACTCTTCAGAACTGTGATCACATGTGGCTTCAGGGGTGTAACTCAGTAAGAAACTCTTGATCCTTCGGAAATTCTCCGTGCCCTGTATTTGCAAGCAGGCAAGTCCAGAAACACCATTCCCAGCTTCCATGTTCTATGGATAATATTCTTTCAGTCCCCAAACAATCCAGTCATTCTGAATAGATTTAAGATACCCTTGCTCAATGACTCAAATTCAGACACCACCTCCCAGAAATGAAACAGAAAATATATTTGCAAAAAATCAAAATATGTTTACTCCAAGGGTCTGATCTGACAGTATTGGGGGTAATAATTGGGTGGATGAATGCCTCACCTGTCCACTTCATTTTGTAGATGTGTGTGAGCACACGTAATATAGTTACATGTATAAACTGGGGGGGGGGGGTCTTCTGTTTCTGATTTTTTTTTTAATCCAATCCCTGGTAAAATCTGTAATACTTGCAAACAAGAATATTTGGCTCTTAGCACTTTTCTGTTTAGTTTAAAAATCTTAGAGGTAGCTTAATATATTAAGTCTGTGTGGTTCTCATATGTTTATGGGCACGTTATCACAATAGGACTTGTACCTCCTAGTTGTAAAATGCTTTTGAAATCACCCTTTGAACCTGCCCTCAGAGCTTGAAGGTTTTATGCAGATGAAACACTGACCCAATGAAATTTGCAGATGAAACACTGACCCAATGAAAGTCCTGGGCTTGCTGAATTCAGTTTTTCTCAGCTCCTGGGTCCAATACCAAGTAACATCCACCTGTTTACCAGGGGGTTTAGTTCTGCTGCCTGCAGGTTGGTTGTTTGTGTCCTGAGCCCTGAAACCCCCCAGGAATCTATGATTGCAATAAATTCCACCACCCAAACTTTTCCACCACAAGGTCTTGTAACTAAGGAGTGAAAAGCATATTCCTCAGGGATGTGAGGACATAGGCCAAAGCCAGTCAGAGTGAATATAAATTTAAAAAACTATATTTTGTCATATAAATCTACATGAATCTTCTACGTCTAATTGGAGTCTATTACTGGGCTACCCATATGTACTTGACTCTGACCACATGGCTCTGTCTCCTGGGGACCACTCTAGGACAGGCTATCCCCCAGAGGACACGCAGTGGTATCCCAGCCAGTCTCCACACCACCCTGCTCTCCCACATTTCAGTGTCCACAGCAGCCAAAGTACTCTTTGAAAACCAACATTTAATTGTGTCACTTCCTTGGCTTAAGAAAAATACAGTGATTTCTCATAACTCCTAGCAGTAGGGCTAGACCCTCAGCATGGGCCCTCTCCACTTCTCTGGTTTCATCCAGTGCCGTTCCCCTCTGCTTTCCATGCCTCCACTTCCAAGCACTCTGCAGCCCCTCCTCCTGCTCTGGAAGGGTTCCTCTCTGCTTCACAGATAGGCAACACTTGGGGTAGTGCTGAGAAGACTGGTTCTGGGAAGTAGTAGGTAGGGCTATATTGAGAATTCCATGAATTACTACGTGAAACATGCTCGGGACAAAGTCTGGCACATAGTAAACGCTCAGGAAGTAATAGCTGTTACTGCTTATCCTTTGACTCTGGGCCCACAGCACTTCCCCAGAGAGGTCTTTCCAGTTGTCCCAAAGTCAAAACCACCCACCAGGTACAATCACAACTTCTTGCATGTATTTATTGGCACAGTTTGAAGTTGTAGATATGTGTGATTATTGGATTAATTTTCCCCGCCTCTTCTGCTAGACTGTAAGGCAAGAATCATGTCTGTTTTGTTCATCATGTATTCCAAGCACCTAACACAGTGCCTAGAGGGTATGGGGCGGTCAGTGTATATTTATCAGGGGATACTGAAGGAATGAAAGTGTGGATAGATGGATGGATGGATGGGTGGGTGGATGAATATATCTGGTAAATTGTTAAACTGGTTAAGATAAAGCAATGAAAAGATTTTCAGAGATCTAAGCACAATCCAGGTACTGTGGATATCGAAATGAATGTTGGATGATAACAAATTACCAATGATCTAGAAGAAGGAGAGTAGTTGAGATTTGCTTAACAACTATTTGCTTGCAGCAGAAGGGAGCCCTCCAGGTGAACCTCAGAGGGTAAGTAGGGCTGCAGAAAGAGGATGTTTCTAGCAAGTCCTCATACCCTGAAACTGAAGAGCACAGACCTGGTTTGTATACCAGCCCCACTGTTCCTTAGCCGCCAACGGGGAATACGCTACTTCTGTACTCAGCTTCACTTTTCCTTCTATAAGATGGGGTGATAAGAATGCTTCCTCACAGTGGTATCAAGAGGCTTAAGTACATTTTAAATGTAAAATGTCCTGCTCAGAGCCTGGGGAATGGTAATAATAAACTGCCACTCTGGACCTAGTCTGAAGAGACCCGAGCAAGTAACACAGTTTATGCTGCTGTGTTGTAATGAGTAGAGGGGATTAGAAGTGAATCACAGCCCTGTAGAAAATCTTCCATCCTGTAGGTTGGGATGAACTCGGTCCTATCTTACCGGGTCACACGGCTCCATCTACTTGGTGTGTGACTTCCTGATCCCTTCTTTACCTCCTGTTATAAACCCTAGGTCCTGGAGGTCTCAGCTGGTATTTTCACTAATGACAAAACTAACATCCTGATTACTTGAATCACTGGAATTACTATAAGTTGAATTTTTTTTTCAAATGTGAATCATTCTGTAGAGACCACTAATTTTCTCTTAATAAAATAAAATCCTAAAATGATCTAGTTGTTCTTTCTCTTCCCTTAGACTCTGCCAAAAAGGATGGGGAACATGTACCTTTGAAATCACCTCATGTCTCCTTGATTTCCTCACTCGCCAGCAGAAAATTCAATAATGAGCCCAGCACAGCGCACAGGGAGGAGAGAAAGTTTCCCATACCAAGTCCTCGGGGAAGAGACTTGAGGCTAATGGCAGGGTGCAAATTTAATAGCTGCCTGACATTCTGAAGTAAAGGGAGTCTGACCTGGTGGAATAGTCGCGTACTTAAGAAATAGGTGATTGGGTTATCCCTACTGAAAAAGGAGAGTGAGCTGGGTTATCACTCTTGGTGTGCAACATATGGGAGACTGCAAAGACCTCCCAGATGACAGGAAGGGTCTGTTTCTCCATAAAGGCAAAAAATAATTTACTGCTTGGTGATAATAGAGGTGGGGTGATTATGGCTGGTGGATAGAATTTGCTTGAAGTGTGATGGCTGTGGGTAGTGAGACGTCTCTAATATGACAGTCTTAAATGTCCCTAGAAATTATCTTAAATCCTATAGAAATAGCCATACTTGTGAGCATATAATTTTCTCCATTAAATTAAGATAATTTCAGATCTTCAAGCAATTCTTTGGGTGAAAGACGTTTTTCATGACACTACGTTTCTCTGTCTGGCTCAGAACAGATAATCTCAATAATTGTGTAGCCTAAGTCTTTTATCCCATTTAATTTGCAGTAACCCTGCCAGGAGCTCCTCTTAAGATTTCCCTCTTACTGATGAGTATCACCTAGTTGGGAAGTGACAGACACAGCAATCAAGCCTGGGACTTAGATGTCCTAGATTTTTCCTGCTCACAGTATTGTCCTCCCAGCATTTACAGCATTTCAAGGAGCACAAAGGTTTTTCAAGTCCAGAAGTTTCTACCATTTCCCAAAGCTCCATCTACAAAATTTAAAAGGTCTATCTATGTGTTTAATTAATACGTGGTATTTCCCAAGTGAATTTTGGTTTAAAAGGGTTGTGTGTTCATTATACTATTTAATCTTCAACAACTTGTGAGGTAAATATAACTTCCGTTATTCTACAGACAGAAAACTCAGTCTGGGAGGGGGTCAGCATACCTGCCTGGGTCCCAGGGCCAATAAGTGATAATGGGCTCCAGATTCAAAGCCAGATTCTCTGTCTCCATAAACTTCCTTGCCTTGGCCTTACCATCGCTACCCAGCTTCATTGTTTTCTCTGCCTTTCCTGTCCTGCCACACGGCCCTTGTGTTCCTTTGCACGTCCTGATGCAAGTAAGCAGATGCTTGATGCCACAGGCCTGCGATTCTGGACAGTCTAATGTAATCATCTTTCTGACCGTATCCTCAAAGAATAAATCACAGGAGAGAGAAGCCACTGGCTTTTCTTATTTTGTTTTAAACAGTAATAGGTGTTCTAGTTGCTATCAGTGTTTGAGGCTTCTAATCAGCCCAAATTGTCTGCTCTGTAATATAGGCTGACCTTCTAGGCTGATAAACCTGCATCATTACTGACTTCTGCAGAAGTTGGTGTTTGCATATTATTTGCGGGATAGAGTTCTGACAACAGCAAGAACAGCAAGCATGATAAATCATTATAGGCAGGCTGACTGTGAGGACGACGCTTTCATTTGTACCAGCCAGTGGCAAGCACATGAGTTTATATCAAGGCCAGAAGTAAATTTAGGTTTTCTCTACACGCTCAGTCTCTAGATCAAGCCAGAACAGCAATTTTTGTTTCCATCAATTAGCAGAGCTGGTCTCTAAGGGGTCACAGATGGTTTATTTGCTGTGTTTGTGGCAGCAACAGTACCAACAGAAGCTGGTGTACATCACTCATTTAAATGAGAATGTATAGTCCTGGTTTTGTTTGGTGAGACCTATCACCAAACTAAAAAGTTAAAAAGCAAATGACTGGCTTTGCATGTCATGGCAAACCAAACAGCTTTCTCATTTTTAAAGAATTATTTAGCCTGTAAATTGACTGACCATTACATAGCATGGTGTCTGATATCAGTTCTCTTCAGGAATCTTTATTGAACATCTCTTGTATGAGAAGTGCTACTTATCTGGAGTACACGTCATAAAAAAGACAGGATATATCAGCTAGTGTCTGCAAATCCCCTTCTTTTATCCTGGAAACCCTCATGAAATCTGGCCGCCTTGAAAATCAGGACTTCTGTGATCCTCAGCATCACCCATAAGCTCTAAAAGATTTAAGGCAGTAGACTTCTGAGCCAACTCTCCTGAGCCAGGTCTTGATGAGTACATTACAATACCCAGCATTACCTAGATCTTATAGATAACTGTGGGCATTCTTCTCCGAAATTCCCATCATATCTTATTGGTTTACTCATATCTTTTTACTACCCTTATTATTATTTACTAAATATTTTTCTTAAAATTGACCTTACCTTTTAATACTTCAACTAATTTACTTAAAAAGGAAAATTGCATTACCTATTCCAAACAGAAAATCAATATCAACAACCATAAATAGAAGGTAGCCATAGAAATAAATATAACGAAACAAAATAGTATTATTAAAATTCTAGCTGCACACTTCTGCTCCCAGCCAAGATGTGACAGGGACCATGGCACCCTCCTGCTTCAAACAACCAAAATGGACACTGAACACCAGACAACAAAGGACAGTCATCTGTGAGAAAGGGAAACAAGTGAAGTGAGCCCAGCATTGGCTCCAGCTTACTGTTTAGAGTATCCAAGCAGCAGTATAGGAAAAGGAACACAGGCAAACCTAGAATCTCCCCAAATGGAAGACATGTTACTGAGAGTCCAGGGAGAACAGGCTAAGAATTCAGAAGATACAGATCAGAGAGGAGAGAGCTACACTTAAATTACGCAGAGATATGTGGAAGTTCCCCCTTAAGCCCTCAGCAGAGCACTAGGAGGATGGGCAAATAATCCCCTTAATGATTAGAGGAAATAGTACTTGGGGCTCACAAAGGGCCAAGTATCATGCCTGCTCCTATTAGCCAGATTGGAAAACCTCATGATTCACAAGCTGTTACGTAGACAACCCAAAAGATCTTGCCTTGGAAGTGGTGAATAATTATCCCTAGAGTGGCCACTGCTCTGGTATCATTTAACAAATCTTCAAAGCAAAACCCAAAGGAATCAAACTGTTTCCACATAGCTTAATTGTGACTCAGAACAAAACACAATTATATTTACAGGCACCCAACAAGGTAGAATTCACAATGTTTTACAATGAATCTGAAAAAGTTACTAAACACACACTATGATAAGGAGAAAAAGTAATCAATTAAAACCAACCTGGAACTGATATGGATGTTAGAATTAGCAGAGAAGGACATTAAGACAGTTACTATAACTATATTCCGTATTTTTAAAAAGTTAACTAGAGACAAAGGAGACACTAAAAATATTGTATCACAATTTTTTAAAAAGATTAAAATTGAGCTTTTAGAAATAAAAATCACAGTGTAAGAAGAAGAATATACCAATGGGATTAATGACACATTAGACATTGAAAAAGAAAAGATCCATGGATTTAAAAGCCTAACAATACTAACAAAGCAAAATGGAGCAAAATAGAGCTGGGTTTTGGGGGTTTTGTTTTCTTTTGTTTAGTTTTTTAAGAAAAGAGCATCTGTTAGCTGTGGGACAAGTTTAAGCAACCTAATATATTTGTTTGGAGTCCATAAAGGAGATAAGAGACAAAAGAGGACAGAAAAAAATAGGGACACTGGGTGGCTCAGTGGGTTAAGTCTCTGCCTTCGGCTCAGGTCATGATCTCAGGATCCTGGGATAGAGCCCTGCATCCGGCTCTCTGCTCATCAGGGAGCCTGCTTCCCCCCCTCTCTCTGCCTGCTGCTCTGCCTACTTGTGATCTCTCTCTCTCTGTCAAATAAATAAAATCTTTCAGAAAAATAAGGAATAGCCCCAAATTTTCCAAACTTGGTAAGAACTATAAACTCATAGATCTAAGAAACTTAATGAAAACTATACTAGGGAACATTGTAATGAAATTGTTATAAACGAGTGATAAAAAAGAAAATCTTAACAACCAGAAGAAAAAAGTCATGGTACACAGAGAGGAAAAAAAAAAAAACAAGACTATCAACGTGTTTCTTATTAAATACCATGCAAGCAAGAAGACAGCTGAGCACCATCTTTAAAGTACTGAAAGTACTGTTAACCTAAAAATCTTTACCAAGGAAAAATAACTTGCAAAAATAAAGGTATAGTAAATCTCAATTGGTAGCTTATAGCCATTCTTACAATAAAGATCAAAGCCTTTAACATAAAAAAATTAATTAAAAAGACCTGTCTAGGCCTAGAGAAGTTGAAAGGATTCATCACAGTAGACCTGCCTACAAGAAATATTACAAGTCCTTCAGGAAGAAGAAAAATACTAGGTGGGAATGTGGGTTTACACAAAGTGATGAAGACCATTGGATTTGCTATGATCACTTAAACAAATTGAGAAAGTTGCTAGTCCTGGGTTGGACAGCTTAATGTTGTTAAGAAGTCAGTTCTTCTCGGGGCGCCTGGGTGGCTCAGTGGGTTAAAGCCTCTGGCTCAGGTCATGATCTCAGGGTCCTGGGATTGAGCCCCGCATCAGGTTCTCTGCTCAGCAGGGAGCCTGCTTCCTCTTCTCTCTCTCTCTCTCTGCCTACTTACGATCTCTGTCTATCAAATAAATAAATAAAATCTTAAAAAAAAAGAAGTCAGTTCTTCTCAAATTGATCTATAGATTCATTGCAGTCCAAACAAAATCCCAGCAGGTCTTTTGATTAAAATTGACAGGCTGATTCTAAAATTTATATGGAAATGCAAAGGACATCTAGATCCAGCTCTGGCAAACCAGACAGCGTGGTAGTGTCATAAAGATAAATATACAGATCATGGAAGTAGAGGAGAATTCAGAAATAGACCCATAGGTTGATAGACAATGGATTCTTGACATAGGTCAAATGTAGGTGTGAAGGTCATTCAGTGGAGAATGTATAATGTTTTCAATAATGGTATGGGTCAATTGAGTATCTTATAAAAAAAAAAAAGAACTTCAATTCATACTTTATACCATAATCAAAATCAACTCAAAATGGATCGCAGACTTAAATATAAAATCTAAAGCTATGAAACGTCTAGGAGAAAAAAATAGGAGAAAATCTTTTTGACCTGGGCTTAGGCAAAGATTTCTTAAGTAAGACATCTTATATAAAAGAAAAATAATGACAAATGGGACAAATTTAATCTGTCAAAATTTAAAACTTTTGCTCTTACAAAACACTCTTACGAGAATGAGAAGACAAGCCACAGACTGAGAAAAATATTTGCAAATTGTATACCTAATATAGTACTTATTTCCAAGATTAATAAAGAACTCTGAAACTCAATCATAAGGAGGCAACAAATTTTTTAAATTAGCAAATATTTTGAAAAGACACCTAACCAAAGAAAATAAACAGATGGCAAACAAAGCCTAACAAAATATGTTCAACATCATTAATCATTAGGGAAATACAATTTAAAACCACAGTGTGACATGACTACATACCTATCATAATGGCTGAAATTGAAAAGACTTGAACATGAGTGTTCATAGTAGCTTTATTTGTAATAGCCCCAAACTGGAAAAAAATGTCCGTCAGCAGGTGAATGGGTAAACATATTGTGGTATGTTCATTTAATAACACTGAATCACAGAAATCTGTTAAAAATAATCTGTTGCTTGATGGAGGCTTGCTCTTCCTTCAGTGAAAGGCTAATCTGCCTTTCTAGCTCTGGTTAGAAAGCCATTAAAGGCACACCAGCATAGAGGCTTTCACCTTGAAGCCCAAAGAGAGACTGAAAGACTATTTAAAAGAGAATAATATTTGCCTTCTGTGATTCAGTGTTATTAAATGCTCTGTCCATGAACCACTTTCAACAACCTCATGTATCAGCAGGTGGGACATGTATTCACCACATACTTTGGGAAACAATGAACCAAGAAAACCCTTGTAAGAGTGTAGCAAGTATTGCGAGGCAACTTCATGTAATAAATATTCAGTTGAAACTGGAATTCTACAGCCTTCCTTAATGTTGGAACAACAATGACTCAAGACCAACCCTACTTAAGTGAGGTACACAGGTTCCCCTTTGAGATTCCTCCTGGGCCATCGAGTGACCATGGCTTCCTAGAGTTTCTTCATGCCCCAAAATTCTGCATATTTCAACAGCCCATTGGTGTTCCAGTCTCTTTCTCCAAATAGTCGCAATGCCTGTTTTCAGTATAAGATCTACAGTAGGCAGGAAAAATGTGAAAGTACAAATTTCCAGAAGTGGTGGTTAAGTGAAATAGCCACTCCTATCTCATTCACCCATTTTGGGGCTGGGGGAGAAAGTGGACCTTTTCATGTTATCTGCAGAAAGGGCAAGAATATCAGGCAGTAGAGAGGGCTCCTGATGGGGATAGTTCAGATTTTTAAAAAATTTTTATTTATTTTTTAAATTTCTTTTCAGTGTTCCAGAATTCATTGTTTATGTACCACACCCAGTGCTGCATGCAATATGTGCCCTCCACAGGATCACCCAACCTCCCCACCATTCCCCTCCAAAACCCTCAGTTAGTTCCTCAGAGTCCACAGTCTCTCATGGTTTGTCTCCCCCTCCAATAGTTCAAATTTTTAACTAAAAAATTATGAAGGAAATGAAGGGTGGAACTTAGGAAAGGGGGAAAGAAGTTGGCTTGGCGTGGATGATTTCTTGAGATAGTTCGTCTCCATGATTTTTGCATGAAGACTGCAAAATTGAGAAGCTGCCTTATAGTGATTTAAGGATGGATTCATGCCACGTTTGTTTACAGGTCTGTGCTGAAAACCCACCATCTCCCCATTGCCACTCCTTCCTCTAATTCATCAATGAAGTATCACAGGCCCCTAATTCCTTAATCAGCATTTAGGCTTTGGGTCTATGAAAATGCCTGTCCCCTTTGGGTGTGATAGAGCTTTCAGCTATCATCACTGGAGAGGATGGAGGTCCCTCTGTCTCTTTTCATGTTCTACTTCATTGCTAAAAGCCCCAGGCTCTAGGAATGAGAGTTTGCAAGTATTTTTGATTCTAGAACACCATTTGGGTCACATTTACTAGCTAGTGGAGTCAATATGATGTCAAAAGTCACACCTCCAATGAGTAGTCTTCCTCCGCCTGTGTAGAATTTGTAAGCTCAGCCTGATTCTCTTTAAAGCCTCACATCCTGAGATTAGTCTATGTCAGGAGGCCACTAGGAATGTAGGAAGATCCGTGGGTCTGGGTCAGTTGTTCTATCTCAGCTTTACCAGGTAGCCATGATCCTGCTTGTAGTTTCTCATATGTAACTCTGTATTTCCCAGCACCTCTCTTTGAAACTCTTCTAAGCCAATTCTGAACACACACACACACACACACACACACACACACACACACACACACACACACGACTGCTGAACCCCTTCTCATCAAGACCCTGGACAAGGGGCAAGTTACTGAACATTTTTGTGGTTCAGTTTCCTCACCTGTAACATTGAGATACTGGGACATGTATCTCATGGGATTGTCATGAGGATTAAATTAGTTTACATCTCTTGAAGGGCATCTCAGCTCCTTCCACAGTTTGGCACTTGTGGACATTGCTGCTATGAACATTGGGGTGCACATACCCCTTCTTTTCACTACCTCTGTATCCTTGGGGTAAATACCCAGTAGTGCAATTGCTGGGTCATAGGGTAGCTCTATGTTTAACTTTTTGAGAAACCTTCATACTGTTTTTGAAAGTGCCTGTACCAACTTGCATTCACGCCAACAGTCTAAAAGGATTCCCCTTAAGGCAGGGAAAAATGAAGGGGGGGGGGAATTAGAGGGGGAGAAGAACCATGAGAGACTATGGACTTCAGGAAACAAAATGAGGGTTTCTGAGGAGTGGGAGGGGGGGAGTGGGGAGATAAATTACCTGGTGAAGGGCATTAAAGAGGGCACGTATTGCAATGAGTGTTATATGCAAATAATGAATCATGGAACACTAAATCAAAAAATAATGATGTACTGTATGGTAACTAACATAACATAAAAAAAGAAAAAGAAAAAGAAACAAAAACAGACCAGAAATACAGAGAATAAACTGGTAGTTAGTTACCAAAGCACGGTGGGGTGGGGTGGGGAGGTTGAAGGATGATAAAAATGGTTTAAGAGAAATGGGAGATACAGGCTTCAGTTATAGAAAAAGTAAGTCACCAGGATAAAAGATACAGTGGGGATAAAGGGCACGTAGTCCATGATACTGTAATAGTGTTGTATGGTAACAGATGGTAGCTACACTTGTGGTGACCATACCATAAAGTATAGATCTGTCAAATCACTATGTTGCACACATGAAACTAATGTAATATTCTGTGTCAACTACAAAAAAGAAAATAAAATGGTAAAATAAATAAATGAGTTTACATCTCAAAGGTTATTAGATCAGTCCCTAACATATAGAAAGAACACAGTAAACTTTTGTTTTTTAAATATATTAGGGGCTTTTCCTTTTGGCTTGCTTAATTCCTTTCTCTGTCACTCTGCTGACACATTTTCTATGTCATTTTCTGTCATTACCTGCTTAGGTATCTCCACGAGGCTATAGTTTCCTTGAGGACAAAAGCTGTGTCATATCTGTTCTTTTAATCCCTACCATTGAGCAGAGTTTCTGACATATAGATACAATGAAGGTGGAATCAATAAAGAAGTCACTGGATGAAAAATTTAATAT
Organism: Lutra lutra; assembly: GCF_902655055.1. Taxonomy (NCBI): domain Eukaryota; kingdom Metazoa; phylum Chordata; class Mammalia; order Carnivora; family Mustelidae; genus Lutra; species Lutra lutra. The sequence continues at coordinate 82,120,284 of NC_062282.1, read as the reverse complement.
CTGCACAAACTAAGGATAACCTTTTTTTGCTATGGGGAGGGAAAAAAAAAAATGAGAGAAAATATACCAGATCATTAAGAGTACTTAGCTCTGGAGGGTAAAACGATGTGTAACATGTATTTTCTTCTTTCTTCTTTTCCATTTTTTCCTTATAAGGAGGGTGTGGGTAGGGGTAGAGGGGTTACACAACAGTGCATGCAAAGGACTGAGCTCTGCTCTAACCAGAGAGCTTCAGGGATTACATTAGTAATGATGACATGAGCTGTAGTCACAAATGAACTTGGAAATTTTGGCATCTTAACATAATAGAAATTTATTTCTCACTCTCATGTTGATAGTATGTGTGTCTGTATGTATCCATGAAGTCATTCAGGGACCCAGCCCCATGGAGGCTCCTCCATCCACACATGGTTGCCAGGTCACCCTGGTGTCTACACATCTGGCCAGTGGACTGGGGAAGAGAGGGCATGAGTAGGTTCATATGGGAGGTGTACCTCACTTCTGCCCACATTCCCCTTGTCCAACTTGAGTACCATTGCTCGACTGGCAAGAAGGCAATATAGCAAGAAAAGGTAGTCTAGCCCTATGTCCCAACAGAAAGGAAATGGGTTTGGTGAAGGGGTAAAGGATGAGTTAGCTTTCCTCCTCTGCGTTCTGTCCAACCTAGCCTGTTGATTCAACCAGCTGGCCTCCCCTCCCCTTCTCTCTCCCTTTCCATTTATCTTCCACATGCTGCCAAAGTGACTTTTCTCAGATAAATATTTGACTTGTCACTTGCCTTGCGTAGCTCTCTTTCAGCAACTAAATAAAGTTCAAATCTCTGTAGACTAAATCTTTCAGTCCATAAACTCAAGGGTACAAGTAATATTTCTGTTTCTGACAGGATTTAATTTCAGTGTTGAGCTCCCATCTTGCCAGGTAGTAGAGTTTTCTCCCCTTTATCCTGGGTAGGGTCTGAGTTCTTGGGGTATCACAGTACGAAGCCCAGAGTGGGCACAAGATCCTCAGTAGTGACCTCAGAGGGGTTTTCTGAAAGAAACCTATGCATCTCTTGCTATCAGAACACTGCAAGAAACCATCTTGAGAATCTCATTCAAATTGTCAGTAAAAGGAAGCAAACCAAATCCAGGGTACTGTAAAACAAACAAACAAACGAAATAGAATAAGAAAATGAGTCACTGGGAATGGAGGTGGAGGAGCCATTAAAAAAGAATTCATGGCAGAAGTGGAAATCTCTTGTGTACTTATCTTTATAAAAGAATAGAAAAGCAACTTGAAAAAAGAAGTCTAGTGTATTAGCCAGCTAGCTAGTATATGGTGCAAATGAGTGGCAGCATGTGTTTTAATGCTTTTTATTGGTATTTTAATTTATCTCTAAGAACCATATTTACATTTTATACAGTTCCACTGAAACCAAAGTGGAGCTTTCACTTTAATATTTCCTGGCATGCAAAATAATTCCATCAAACAATATAAAGATATATCTGTTTTTGCTGAATTATACTCAAATGTATGAAGAAAGGGGATGTGTCCAGATATAGAAATGACAAAACATTACATCTAGAAGGATCTTTCATCTTGTGTATAAAGAGACTGGGGTATTCAGAAGCAATGGCTCACCCAAGATCCTGTAGTGACAAACGGGGGCCTGGATCAAGACATCCACACTTACACTCAGCTGGAACAATCTGGATGGTGGAGGAAATTGGCACATTTCACTCAGAGATCCAGAACATAGAGGTCTTGAGAGCTGCTGGAAAATATATGTCAAAGCATAAAGCAACAGTCAGCAGCCATAGGTTTCCTTGTATTCTTAACACCTTCTACCTTCTTCTGGATAGATCAGAACTAACTTCTACAGCTCTAAATCTCCCTCTGGCTAATATGATTTCTTGCCCACACTTACCAGTCACCACGTGCATTCCCCCTCCTCTGTTTATAGCACCCTGTCTGGACAATGATCCCGCCCCAGAGCATGCAGTCTTGGGGAGGATCCTTTCCAGCATCTGCTGTTCCTTGGTTGAGGAGAGTCCGTGTAATATGTTAGCCAGTGAGAGACCTTCTTGTGGACATTCAGATCTTAATCAGAGTGACACAAAGATGAAAAAACATTGGAGCCAATTCATTCAGTGATAAACCTGGAAGAGACTGTCCATTGCCTGCTCCCAAGATACCCAGTGCTTCCCTAGCACCCATCTTTCCGAGAACTGGTTATTTAGCCTTTCCTTCAGTTTGCTGTGTCATTTCAGATCCAACCAATAAATGTCTTTGTTTCCCTAAGTTTGTTAATTTGGTTTTCAATTACTTGCAAATAACCTGAATTGATAAAATATTCAGTGGGTGGCCCTACTGATCCAACTCCACTTAACTGACTTAAGCAAATGGGCAGCATGCTGATGACTAATATCTCATATGCCTGAGTCTAGTATATCCATGCACTCCATTTGAGTTTTGTACTTATCAAATATTGTAGTGTTTGTTCCCAAACCTTTTCATGCCAATTACACATATGGTTGCAGTTTCATAATGTAATTAAATATTAACTGATGAGTACTTGCTTCAGCAACACATATACTAAAATTGGAATGATACAAAGATTAGCATGCCCCTGTGCAAGGATGACTCCCAAATTCATGAAGCATTCCATTTTTTCCAAAAACCATTATGTACCTAGGAATATCAAAGAGGTAAAATATCTGTACTCTGAAAATTATTAAACACTGATGAAAGAAATTCAAGATGACACAAAGAAATGGAAAAATATTCCATGGTCATGGATTAGAAGAAGAGATAAATGATAAAATGTCTATATATTACTCAGAGAAATCTACACATTTAATGCAACCTCTCTCAAAATAGCAACAGCATTTTTTACAGAATTAGAAAAAACTATCCTAAAATTTGTATGGAACTACAAAAGACCCTGAAAAGCCAATGCAACCTTAGAAAAGCAAAGCTGGAGGCATTACAATTCCAGATGTCAAGTTATGTTACAAAGCTATAGTAATCAAAATAGTATGCGACTGGCAGAAAAATAGACACATAGATCAATGGAACAGAATAGAAAACCCAGAAATGAACCCAAAACAATATGGTCAATTAATCTTAAACAGAGAAGGGAAGAATAGCCAATGGAAAAAACACTCTTCAATAAATGTGTTGGGAAAACTGGACAACAACATGCAAAAGAATGAAACTGGATCATTTTCTTACACCATACACAAAAATAAATTCAAAATGTGTTAAAGACCTGAGTGTGAGACAGGAAACCATTAAAATACTAGAAGAGAACACAGGACATAATTTCTCTAACATCAGCCATAACAGTATTTTTCCAGATAATGTCCCCTGAGACAAGGGAAACAAAAGCAAAAATAAACTATTGGGACTACATGAGAATAAAAAGCTCCTGCACAGCGAAGGAAAGAATCAACAAAACTAAAACGTGACTGACAGAATGGGAGAAGATATTTGCAAATGCTATATCTGATAGAGGGTTAGTATCCAAAACCTATAAAGAACTTATAAAACTCAACACCCAAAAAACAAACAGTCCAGTTTTTAAAAATGGGCAGAAGATGTGACTGGACATTTCTCCAAAGAAGACACCCAGATGGCCAACAGACACATGAAAAGATGCTCAAGATTATTCATAATCTGAAAGATTGTTCATAATCAGGGAAATAAATGAAAATCAAAACTACAATGAGATATCCCCTCATACTAGTCAGAATGGCTAAAATTAACAACACAGGAAATGATAGGTGTTGGTGAGGATGGAGAGAAAGGGGAGCCCTCTTACCCTGTTGGTGGGAATACAAATTGGTGCGACCATTCTGGAGAAGAGTGTGGAGGTTCTTCAAAAAGCTAAAAATAGAACTACCCTATGGCCCAGCAATTATACTACTAAGTATTTACCCAAAGGATACAGAAATACTAATTCAAAGGGATACATGTACCACAATGTTTGTAGCAGTATTATTAACAAAAGCCAAATTACAGAAAGAGCCCAGATGTCCATCAACAGATGAATAGATAAAGAAGATGTGGTATATATTATGGTATTTTAAGGTACTCAGCCTTAAAAAAGAATGAAATCTTGCCATCTGCAATGACAGGAATGGAGCTAGAGTATTATGCTAAGGAAAATAAGTCAGTCGGAGAAAGACAAATCTCATATGATTTCACTCAGATGTAAAATTTAAGAAGCAAAACAGATGATCATGGGGGGAGAAAAGTGAGGCAGACTAAGAAACAGATTCTTAACTATAGAGAACAAACTGATGGTTACCAGAGATGGGTAGGGAGATGGGTTAAATAAGTGATGGGAATGAACAAGTGCACTTGTGATGAGCACCAGGGGCTGTATGTAAGTGTTGAATCACTTAAATTAAACACCTCAAACTAATATTACACTGCATATCAACTAAATGGAATTTAAATAAAAACTAGAAAATATGTATATTAACTAATGAACTGGGAAGGCAAGAACAGTGTTTATTCTTATGAAAAAAAAGTTGACTTCTTTGGGGTCTTGATAAAGGGAAGCAACTAGAAAATGTGATGAGTAAGGTGTAGGTGAGAGACAATCAGGTAATGGTACAGAATTATAAAACTCTAGAAGAATTTTATAAGTTACATTGCTTCCCAAAGTTTTTAAAGTTCTTGTGCCCCTTTAAACAAATCAAAACTGAAAACCATGGAGAATTCCTAATGGGTGACTGCAATCAGCAGAGTCAAAACCAAAGAGAAGGTTTTGGCCTGTGAAAAACTAGGAGATAAATGAACATTTATGTGTGTTAAAATACCTAAGGTATATATCATACATTATGATTTCTTGGTTTAACTGTATTTTTTTTAACTTAATTAAACAATCAAATTGAATAGGAGGTCTTTACATACAGAAATGCAGAGAGAAATTCATACTACTATTGTATCTGCTCAAGGGTTCATCCTCAGTGGTACTGGCCTGTCTTAAATTTAGGGACACTTCTCACAGCTCTTTGCTTCTGAAAAGATAACAGCTGCAGAATATCTGAGGAAGTGCCTTGTTCATGCCTTTTTCCTGATGGGAATACTGAGGCCCAGAGAGGAGGCGTGACTATGCTGAATCATTCAGTGGTTGATGGCATAGCTGAGGCAACAATCCAGGTCTCCTCAATGTCCCTGAGCTCACCCTGCAGCACAGGAGTTTGGTCCAAAGGATTTTATCCACTTATTTATTCCTTTGTGGACACGGCTTTAATACAGAAGGGAATTATTATACCAAGACAATGTGAAATAAATTATCAGGTCATTTTGGAAATATTATCCACTCAAAAAGATATGAAGCTTATTATTCAGGAGTGAAGGAAATGGGAATGAATTACTCTGGGAACCCTGATAAATCACAGTTAACTCATTTTCAAGCCTTTTAACTCTGAATACTGATGATGGGGCCATGCTGTTTCTGGTCTTCTTTCTCCTCTGTCACCCAGGTTCCGACATACCCACCTCAGTTACCTGATGGGAACTTCATAAATGAAGCAAGAAAATTCCCTTTTACAGTCAGTGACCAGACTAGCAAGATCCTTACTTTAATTATCCTTGAAATAGAGTTGTCTTTTTCACTCAAGTAAATGTGAGCATGAAAGGTAATGGTCAATTGGGACAAAAAGGTAGGATCGGCTGATGTACTTTTACTCATTTATCCCTGCCCCCCTCCACCCCACCAGGATTGATTGTGTTTTGGCAGAATTGACAAGATTGAATAATGTTTTCATGTTGGGTTGTCAAGGACTAAGATAGTTTCTTATACACCTATTCTAGGCACCATGTTGACCTCCAACAGGGTCAACTTTTCCCTCCAGTCCTTCCCTCTCCACCTTCCCTTTCCTTCTCTTCCTCTTTTCCTTCCTCCTCCTCTTTCCCTCTTCCTCCTCTTCGACCTCCTCCTTGTCCTCCTCCTATGAGGATGGCTGCCATGTTACATTTCATTCCCTTCTCAAAGGAAGGACAAGACTGCACAAAACCAAAGACATGACTAGGGCAGATGTCAGAGTTGAGCTGGGAGAATGTCTGCTTCTCCAGAAGTCTAGATAAGATGAATTATAAAGTCAAATACCACAGAGCTAGGTAATTTATACATGCAGTGAGATAGACAAACCAGGCTGGGGGCTTTGGGTACGAGCAGGAGTCCGTGACTCATCAAAAGGGTAACCATGAGGCGGCTCCAGCCTCCTAGAAGAAAGTAGGCACAGTTAGCCACATCTGCCAGCTTTTTAAGAATGCTAGAAATCTAATTATTTCATGTATAAGAACAAAACCTCTAGATTTTAAAATTAATTATAATTTTAAATGCTGTTGAAGCCAAATAAAATGTATTTTGTGGCCGGCTATAGTCTTTAGGCTACAAGTGGGTGATCTCTGACTTCCCAGGGCTCTGCTCCCTTGCCAGTAGGTGTACTCCCAACCAGCCAACTCCACATAGAAATCATAAAATTTAGGAATAGGGCCTTGAGTCTTGGAGAAAAAGGTGAAGCTTCAGCCTGCTTAGTTCTATACTTGAACATATCAAGACTCACTAAAAACAATCCTGCCTGTGACCTGGCCTAGCTCCATCAAGTTTAACATTAGGACTTGGGGCCAAAATCTCAGCATAATTGAAAGTGTCAGTTTCCAGGCTAATGTTCTCATCCACTTAATGAATTTCCCCCATGGTTCTCAGGGACAGTGATGTGACAAGAATCAGTACACAATCTCATGTCCTGGCCATCTTTCTTTATTTTAATTGTCTGTGGGTATTGCCTGTGTTATACTGCCCCCTCCAAAAGCTTCCTTTCTGTGTGTTTGGATGAGGGGAATAGACAGAAAATGAGGCTCAGTATATCATGATAATCTACATGAATCAAATTAAATGTAGTGGCCATTTCATTGACTCTGCATAGATACCAAATATATCGGAAGACCCCACTGTTTCTATTAAAGTTGCAGTAATTTTATTTATGAAAATATTTATTTTCCATCTCTAATATTTAAGGATCAAGAATTCCTGTTAGTAATTAGAATTCAGTACGGCTGCTTGTTTATTATAGAGAAATCAAAATATATTACATAGCTTTTATTTGCAAAGACTTCTTCATGTAATTAAAGAATATATTTTGGCATTTGGTTTTCCTTATTATCTCAGTACTTGGTTAATAAGTTTTTAATTGGAAATCATCTCAATAAATGAAACTGTAGTGGGTTAACTGAACCCACCAAATATTCTGATATTCATCATTAATTGTGTGAGAAGTCAAAGGCTCTATTGTGTTACTTCTTGAGCACTTATCATGTGGACTTCTATATATTAATAAGGAGAAGAGATGAATTGATCCATTTCTTCTGGAAACTACCCAAAAAACCCACCATCAGGAAGAATCTTTGGGCAATCTGAGTTACATTTATAAAATAAGTGTAGTCAAGCTCCCACTGTTCTCTGGACCTGTTTCCCTTGCAGTAAAATGGAGGAGGTTAGACAGGCTCTTCTCTAAAGGACTCTTTGAGCCCTGATGTGGTGGAGAAGGCTGGACTCTGGCCCCCAGGACTGGGTTTGAGTCCTTGCTCTATACTCACTCCCTGAGTGACTTTGGGTAAAGCCCTCTTGAGACACCAATATTTTCATCTGTTAAATGGGAGTAACAATATTACCAATCTCATAGTGATTATAGGGATTAAATGGGATAACGCATGTGCTCGGAACTGCACTTGTTATGTAATAAACACTGAAAAAGGTAATTAGTTATATTCCAGCACTAAATTAAATACAGTTCTTTCCAGGGAGGCCATTGGCTCCCAGAAGTAGCCCTGGCTTCTCATCCCAGCTGCAGTTAAGCCAGCTGTGACCATGAGTAGGTGGTTCTTAGGAGCTCCTTGATTTTGTATCTGTAATGAGGAGGATGGTCTGGTCTTGTTGGTTCTCAACCACAACTAATGTATAATTTTTCAGAGGGGAGATTTGAGGGCTCCTGGGGATGCCAAAGTATGTTTTTCTATTTAGGTCAACTAGCCTGACCCCCTAGGATGTGGACTAAAATTAAGAGATCTATTATATTGTCTAGGATGGAGGATTTTAGTCAATTATAAATAATATAACACTTTTTGTACTTCTGTGGAGGGGCACATTCCCCTAGACAGGAAAAGTGTGGCTGAAACATTTGGACCTCTCTTCCTGCTCTCTTCTTCCTTCTTCCTTCCCTCTACTTCTCCCCACCCACCCTCAACCAGCTGGGTAAGTTGGGGAGAAGGCTCTGGGCCTGGGGCTCAGTTTTCTCTCTTTCATCTCTGCACCCATGTGCTGAGTAGCCTGCCTAACAGGGGGCCTGCAGCTCTCCCCCTTTGCCCTGCATGTTGGGAGGGTTTCCTCAGAGAGAAAAGTGTTGGTGGTCACAGATCCACATTATGTCCTGCTCTACTTCATCATGAAAACCTGGCATTTTGATCTTTACCCATCTCATTTCCAGTGTTATGTTTCTCAATGAGATCTCATCCCAGAGGGGAAGTGAGCTGTTGTTTATGTGGCCCTCAAAGTCCCAGTAAGTATCCTGGGGTCTGTTTGAATTACTTAGTAGGAAAAGGTTCAAGATCAGTATGGATTGTTGATGCCGCAGTGCAATTCCCCAGCCAGACCTGACCACAAGGATCCAACATTTTCAAGGACCTAGAAACAGATTTTACTGGTTAAAAGGTATGAGTCGTTAGACTCCAGCTGCCCAACCACTGCCTTCTGAGCCAACTCTCCATGGTTGAAGACTTTTTCCTTGAAATGTGACAGCCTCCACAGTTCTACCCTGCCTTAGCTAAAAGGTTTTCTGTTCCAGCTCTGAAATCCTCAGGAACTATCCATCTTGTTCTTATTTAAACATTCTAGTCCAGAAATAACTTGCAGGATGAAAAGGGGTTTTATGTCAGCTCTGCCTTGGCTCTTTTTGCAAAGGCACATGCGTTTTTCTATGTGTTCTTTTTCAGTGGTCCCTATACAGCACTAATCAGGAAAAAGTTCTCTCTTTCTTGACTTCACATGAGCTGTTTGAACTTACCCAGAGTATTCCAGCAGCTCAAGTGAATGCACACATCATGACCAGAGTAACTCTATCTTGCATCCTTCCGCTCCTCCTCTTCCTGCTGGTCCTTATAATGGAGCCACAATAGATTTGGAATTCCCTAATAAGGAACCTAGTAAGCTATCTAGACAATAAATGTAAAACCAGTGTTTGTTTACTTATAAGACAAATTAAAATTCCAGCTTTCCCTGGTTATATATATAAAATAACCATATATGCCTACTATATTATACACATAAAACATATATTACATAATATATAACAATCATATGTGTATAATATATGTGTAATAAATATATTATATATATGTATGTTTTATATATAATAACCTTCCATGTCTGATAACCAGTGTAAAGCATTTATGTGGGATAACCACTGGGTTGTAGAATTGAGGTTCCTTCTGATTCATGTACCTGATAGTAATAAAGATATATATCTCAGAAACTACAGCTGATGGGCTCTGCCAGTGATCCGTTGTTTCCATAAATGATTTCTTTTCCAGATTGTAAGAGGAACTGATAAGCCATTTCCTCTAATCACCACAGCACTTCAGGCGGAGCTGAGACAGCTTCCGTATTGATCCTCTCTCTTCAATTCCAGCCCTCACTCCAGCCCTAGGCAAGGCAGAATTTCCTTCCAAACACTTCACACCACTGCAGATAGTGCTGGTGAGGTCCAGAGAAATGCAGTTCTTCCCCTGGATTTTCTTTTTCATAATACTCAGGCTCTTGCTTTTAGTTATGGAAAAGCATGATTATTAAATCTGGAGAGGTGGAGGAACAGGTGTCTACCTCCAATATTGTTGTGTTTTAAAATAAGGAGCTCACAATTTACTTTTCAGAGGATTGTACACTCCTGAGAATACCAGCTAAAGATGAAAAAGAGACGACAAAGAGGAATACTGTCTGAGTGCAGAAATGTCTCATTTGAGTCGTTTAATATTTAGATAGTATTCTAACATTCTAAAATATTAAAAAATAATAAAGCACTGCAGATGAATCATAATGCTAAAATAGTTTCTCCATTGGATTGATATTGCCCTCTAAGGGTATTTACCATGTGTGGAGCTGAGCAGAATGCTTCTAGAAAATCTTTGCCCAGATGGAATCAGTGTCTAACCCAAGAGCTTCCAAGGTACAGAGGGAGAAGGGAAGCCCCTCTCCTCTGCAGGTGCTCCCAAGGGACTTAGTTACAGGAAACCAGTGATCTAGAGTGTAAATGTCTGGGATATTTTTACTGACAAAAACAACTAATATTTACAAAGGATCATACAACAAATACTGATGTACTCCCCATTCAAAATGAACAATATTTTGCAATAGTTACTTCAAGATCTTTTCTACTTAAAGAAATAAACACACACATTACAGAGAAAGTTGACAGCCCTTTTGTTCTCATCCTCAAACATGTTTACCTCTCTTCAAACCCAGAAGCAACTCTTATTGTGAGCATAGAGTATGTCTAATCCATGTTTTTAAACTTTACTCTGAGTGTGTATGTCTACTATATCCATAAGTGCTGTAAAGCATTACCATGCTACCACTTTTAATTTAAATAAATGGTATAAAAATGTAACTTGCTTTTTCTCATGCAACAGTTTTTAAGATCTGTCCGTATTGATGTATGAAGATGTTCCTCGTTTATTTTAGCTGTTGTACATGGTTATCAGTAGATCACAGTTTATTAATCCCTATTCTCTTACAGATGAATATTTGAGTTGTTTCCAGTTTTTTGTTATTTAAAACAATGCTGCAAAGAACATTCTTTGGTATGTCTCCCTGCTGCATATGTATAAAAACTTCACTGGGATATAAACCCAGAAATGGGACTGAGCGTGTTAGACTATGGGCATTTCAAACTACACTTCATATTACCAAAGGATTTCCCAAGGTGATTACACCAGTTGGCATGTCAGTGATGATGAGTTCCCTTTCCCCACCTGAACTTGATATTGGAGAATTTCTTAAATTTTGCCAGTTTTATGGTTAGGAATGGTTCATTTGGTTTTATGGGTCATCTGGTTGTCTTAATTTATAGTCCTCTGAATACTAGTAAGGTTGAGCATCTCTTCATATGCTTCTTAGCCACTTGGATTTCTTCATGAAATTTCTGCTTATATCTTCTATCTGTAATTCTGTATGGTTATCTTTTTTTTAATTGATTTATGTAGTTCTTTACCTAGGCTGCTTACTAATCCTTTTTTTTTTTTAATATGCGCCTTATCACAAAGCACCACTGTGTCTCAACAATTAATTAAGAGTTGGAGATTCACACACTCGGGAGCTTTCTGGACCATGAAAGAGTAATCTAAAGATTTTATAGAATAGTGATTTTAAGAGACCACTTGGTCTGGGCATGGGGTGCTGAGGAGGATCAATAAGATGATGGAGAAAAGGGTAGAACCCTGAAGTTTGATGGAAAGGATTTGAGAGACAATTCTGTCTTGATCTCAAGAGTATGCAGTTATGACCTAGTAAAAGAGGTTTCTCAGAACATGATTAGAATTTCAATGCTGTCACCACTCCAAGCATTCCTAAGCCATGCTCTGAGAATTGCTCAAGCTTTGTGAACAGAGGCTGATAATCTCTCGTCAACATTTACGTTGGTAGCTTTTCCTTTAAGGGAAGGAAGGTACCCAAAGACAAATAACAATGACTATTATAAATTCTATTCCACCTGAAATTTGCTGCTGCAGAGTGGGAGTGCAGGACTTCCCTAAGCAATACCATCGTTGAAGTTGTTGGACTTGTTATCAGGTGTCACTTATGAAAGCTACATCACTAGAATATTTTGATGGTCTTTCTAGTTAGAATTACAGAAAAACAATTCAACAAAAATTAGATTTAATAAGTATTTATGAAGGCAATTGACAGAATCCATCCACATTCCTAACTGGAGGAGGAAAGGATCAGCTGAGGCAAAGGTGAGAAGGAGAAGACCTAGGGAACTCACCATTAGGAACCGCTCTGCCACCATTGATGAATTTAGGAAAGCTAAGAATAATTGTGACCCCATTAAAAGAAAAACTCAGAGTGGCTGGAATCTCCTTAATGTGGTGGAGCCCTTCCAAGACTCTGGACAGCAATAAAGAGGCCAGACACAGACACATCAAGTACAGGGCATGAAAACTGGCAAAACCATAAAAACAGAACAGGGTGACTTCTGGTTCTACCTCCTCATGAAAAACAGGGAAGAAATGGTTCAGAAGTAAACTGGTTCTTCTGGACCTGCCCACAACCCTAAATCTTCCCCTATTTCCAGCTAGCTGGAGGAATCACTGAACTAATCATGGAGGCTTATACTAGCTGGGCCTCTAACTTAATTTAAGCATTGCAAGACTATACCAACATGTAGGTAGGTATATGATGAGAACCCACACAACGTGCACACCTGTTTTAGATTGAGTATGAGGCCTAATTCAATCTCTCATGTTCAACAATGGATAAACAATGCAGAATCTATAAAAACATTCTGAAAAAATACATAGATATCATTATAATCAACAAATAGAGAAAGAACATCCTTTTGAAAAAGAAATACTACATAAAAAAGTAAAATTCAGATAATGTCTGCTTTGTGCTCACAATAAAACTTGATAAAACTTAGTCTCTGAGACAAAGAACAAAGATTACATGAGAGGCTCAGACTGAAAAGTAAAGGGAATGAAAGAGGGAAAAAATTTGAAGAAACTAGCATTACTACAACTAAAGCTTTTAACTAAATGATTGTCAATAAAGAGTATGATCATAACTGTGGAAGACTGAATTGGTCAGGTAAAGGAAAAGACTGAATTATGCTCCCAGGTTGAAAAGACAGATGAAAATGAGGGAGAAACACATGAAATTGAAATAATAAAAGTTAGACACTATAGTAAAATACTTTCCTGAGCTGAAATCTGAATCTGCAGGTCAAAGGTGTTTATCATGTAATAAGCAAAATTGGTAAGGTGAGATTGACACTAATGCATATCTTGTTACATAACTGAATTTCAAAAGTAAAGACAATTTCCTATAAAGAGGCAGAGGCTTGGGTGCTATGGTAGGGTGAAGGATTACTTGGGGAAAAAAATCAGTTTGCCCTCAGAGATCTTATACAACATTAAAAGTCAAGTAATAAGGAAAAATAAAATATTTAAGAGAATGTAATAAACAAGCTTCTGAAGGCAAAAGTTGTCAGGACCAAACGAATCGAAACAAAGAATGACTAAGTTGCTTAACAAAAAGTTAATAAGGAAGATTAATGCCATTTCAATATAGAATTTTTCATAAAAATTTAATAATTCTTGAAAAGGGAAATGTATAATCCTACAGAAATAGTAATTTATAATAGTACATGTTTGTCTCTAAAATCCAAGAATATACATGGCATAGAAGAAAGACATTGGGGTAGTTAGAAAAATACATGGATTTCTGCATTTGTATGAGGGGATACATGGTTTCATTCATAATATTGACAGCCACATTTAAAAAAAAAATTGTGGATAACAACTAGGAAAATTTAAATCAAAATGTATGCCATTCATGCAAGTCAATCAATGCAAGGTGTTGCATCAGTAAGAGAAGGGATAAAAAACATATGATCATTTCAGTAGGTGCAAAAAAAGCAAAGTACAACATGCATTCATGATAAAAATCCTCAATAAAGTAGAACTAGAGAAAACATAACTCAACAGAATCAAGGCCATATATGAAAAGCTCACAGCAGACATCATACTCAATTGGAAAAACTGAGAGCTTTCCCACTAAGGTCAGGAACAAGACATGGATGTTCAGTCTCATTACTTTTATGCAATATAGTACTGGAAGTCCTGGCTATAGCAATCAGACAACAAAAAGACATAAAAGGCATCCAGAAACTGGTAAGGAAGAAGTAAAACTTTCACTATTTGCCAGTGACATGATGCTATATATAGAAAACCTTAAAGACTCCACCAAAAAATACTAGAACTGATAAATGAATTCAGTAAAGTCACAGAATATAAAAGCCTACCTAATTTTGAGCCAGCCCCAAAGCCTGTGACTGAGAATGTTAAGCTACACTTAGGAGTTTATGGTTCACATCATCTCCATGAGAAGATACACAACAGATTAATAGCCATGCTGAATACATGCCACTGGAAGTCACTGGAAAGCTACGGCTTGGATTAAGGAAAACCCTTTGGTCTTGGCAAGCAAACATTATAAAAGTAGCCAAATATTCCTAGTGCTCTTCTCTGAATTGAGAGGAATTGAAGGCCTACAAACTTACTTGGGTTTAACTAATGTTTCACTGAGTTTATATTCCTTCTGTAGTTAACCTTTCAAACTCCTGCCTTTGACGTTTATTTATCCAGAATTTCTTTATGAATGAAGCTACTCTATTAGTGTCATGGAGCAGGAATCTAATTTGGGTCTTAAGAACCATAATAATTCCAGAAGGGATAATAAAGGAACATTCAAGTTAAATGCATTTTAGCCTGCATACTCTAGAATGTTGAGGACTCAACCTTCATATCCTTGGTTCCACAAGAACTGATTCAAATTCAGTGTATTTTGCTACATAAAGAGCTTCTGAATGTGCCTGTTTTGCTTTGTTTTTTTGTTTGTTTGTTTGTTTGTTTTGTTTTATTTTTAATAAGTGTGTGAACTTTAGACTGTCTTCTAACTAAGCTAGGTGAGATAGAAGTTGATCATTTAGACCCCAAAATATATAATGGACCACTTTTCTCTCTCCCCCACTCCTCTCTTTTTCTCTCTCTCTCTCTTTGCCTGAAAGAAGTGTATCTATGGTACTAAGTAAAATAATTTCATAAATATAGAAAAAATAAAAGTCAAAGCAATGGGTATATAGAAAGTTAATTTTTTATATCACTACTGAATTTATAACCTTTGTTTGCAATTTCAGATAGGATATTACAAAGAGGGAATCTAAGAAGGTAGAACTAAATTGAGAAATATCAAAACAGTATATATTCCTTGTATGGGGAGCATTATGACCTCAAACATAGCTGCTGTTAATGTTCGAGGTAGAGCAATAATCTACTTTGACGCATAACTGTGTAATTTTTCTCTCCCTATGTAGGACACTAGATATTTTAGAAAGTTTAAAGAACAAGAAACTAAAAGGTTAAACTCTTATTTTTTTTAAATCTGATTTTGGTTAATTTGTTTCAGTCATGAATAATGAAAGAAGGAAAACTTGATAATAGCATTGTTGAAAATTATAACATTTATTTATAACAACTACACAAAGAGTGGATTTTCATTTTTAATTAATTTTTAATTTAATGTTTTGCTGTTTCAATAATGAGCATATCTTTGACCTTAGAACTCATTGTTTCTAACAGTTATTACTGGCTGCCTGAATATGCCAGCCATGTGTAACCATTACTTTTCTTCCATACACCGTATAATTTCATATAATAACAGCCATCAGTAAACTTGGAGCCTTATGGAAGTTAATGAATAATTATCCCTTACATTAAAACTGTAAATCTGCTAATCATTAATGTATTTGGTAATCATTATCTCTCATTATGGACATGAACCCAGCTTAACAAAGATCTTGAGTATCAAATAGAGTCAGGTTGCTTCTATACTTAAAAGGGCGATGAATGTGAAGAGGAGGGGACAAAGGTTTGGAGCCATGCCCAGTTCTTGGCACTTAGTAGAAGATAAACACTAGTTGAATTGCTGAGATTAGTGTTTATCAAGTGTCTACTGTGTGCCAAGCAGTGCTAGCTACTTTACATCACTGTGTATTACTGTGTATTACTATTCTCATTTTCCAATAAGGAAGAAAGGTTTGGAGAAATTAAGATAACTTTCCTCCAGCTTGGCTGCATTGCTAAAATTTGAATCCAGATTTCTCGGGCCTTAAATCACAGCTCTTTCCACCACACTTCTGATACCTAAACGTATGTATCGCTGAAAATTACTCACAAACTATGTGTTCGGAGTTCGAACCATTCTAGCCACGTGATTCAACAGTGAGCAACAATTTAATGATTTACAGTTCAGTCATTTCTTTAAAGTGAAATCATTTCAGGTGAAAAACGATGCAAGTTTATATTGCATTGGAGTTGACATCATTTTGAGAAAACCTTTAACAGAATCCTAGCAACTGAGGATCAGAAGGGACTTCAGATTTTATTTAGTCTAATCATACCGGGAACTTTATATCTTTTTCTCTGATTGGGATCTTGAATATATCAAATTGGAAATTCTTGAGGCAAACTCTCCTGAAGAAAGAGAAATCGTGGCAGAGTGAGTTGCCAGGGAATCAGTGGAAAGTAAGGCAGACAAATTGAGTGAGAAACTGATAAGTAAATTCAAGGGCTTCAGTGTCTATCTCCAGGCCTGAAGACCAAAAGAAATAAATATTCCACTGGTGCTTTACTTGATATTTGAGGCCCCTTTAAACCATAAAGTTCTTTGATGAGACCAAAGGCCTTTTCAGAGTGATGATAATGATGTTGTTGATGAGAAAACCCAATATAAAACTCCATGAAGCTGAGAGGGTAGGAGAAGGGATAGTAAAAAACTTCACACTGGTTGTATGTATTCAGTGGGGAATCTATGATTTGAAAACACCTAAGGTATTGTTTGGATCAATGGAATTTGTGTGGCTCTAGTAGGCTGAAGAACGGCCTCCCAAATATGTCTGTGTCCTAATCCCCAGAACCTGTAAATGTTACGCTATGTGGTCAAAGGACTTCATGTGTGTGAGTAAATTAAGGATGTTGAGATGGGAAGATTATCCAGGATCATCCAGGTGGGTACACTGTCAATACAAT
Organism: Lutra lutra; assembly: GCF_902655055.1. Taxonomy (NCBI): domain Eukaryota; kingdom Metazoa; phylum Chordata; class Mammalia; order Carnivora; family Mustelidae; genus Lutra; species Lutra lutra. The sequence goes on along the minus strand of NC_062282.1, from coordinate 82,103,427 downwards.
AGTCCTTATAAGGACACTGGAGGAGCCAGTCAGAGGAGAAGACGATGTGAGGATGGAAGCAGAGACTGGAGTGATGTGCTCTGAAGATGAATGAAGGAGATCTCAAACCAGGGAATGTGGCAGCTACTAGAAGCTAGCAAAGACAAGGAAACAGATTCTTCTCTCAGAGCTTTCGGAAAGAGCAAGCCTTGCAGACACCTTGACATTACCCCAATGAAACTGATTTTGGACTTCTAACTTCCAGACCCATAAGACAATAAATTGTCAGTGTTTCAAGCTACTAAGTTTGTGGTACTTTGTCCCAGCACCTGTAGAAACCTAATGCAGTGACCCACTAGCCAGAATTGAAGTCACTGCCTGGGCACATTTTCCTCAGGCTAACCCTTCAAAGAGAAGTAAGTTTTAAAAAGACAAGTCATACCATAAACATGAAGCCCTTTTATCTGCAGAATTTATATTAGGAATAAGGAGCAGAAATCTCTTTCCTGACACTTCCCAGTACCGTAGTTGTCACTAGGCTGTTTGTTCATTTCTAGGGATGGGAGGGAGAGAGAGAGAGAGAGAGAAAGAATCTCAAGCAGACTCCACGGTGGGCATCAGGCCCGATGCATGGCTTGATCTCTAGAACCTAAGATCCTGACCTGAGCTGAAACCAAGAGCTGGATGCTCAACAGACTGAGCTACCCAGGTGTCCCCATCCATCTTTTAAAAAAATTTTGACAATAATTCTTGGACACCTTTGATGTGTTGGATTCGCACCTGTAGAAGGGGGATGCAGGGACAAATGTACAAATCTGGTCTCTGCTCTTATGCTAATTACATATAGTCTGTCAGGAGAAAGACACATTAAATAAGTAATTACCCAAATAATTATCTAATTGCCATTATAACATCTATCAAGTAGAAGACAACTGTTGATAGGATTAAGAAATCTGCTCTAACAGAGTGGAGTACACGTCTAATCACTAAGGAACTAAGAGTTCCCATGCAATACTCCAAGGCTTTGAAGAGGACTTTGGGCAGCGGTAAAGCCTAGGGTTAGGAAGGTAGGTTCTAAATCTAGCTGCCTTGATTTGAATACAGTCTCTGGCTCTTATAAATCACATGACCTCTGGAAACTTTCTTGCCTTTATAACCCTACACTTCCTCTTCTGAAGGTAGTCATAATAATAGTACCCCCATATAAAGTCCTTGAGCAGACTAAATGGATTAGTATATACAAAATAGCTAAAACAGTGCCTGGCCCATTAGATATGTTTGACTGAAATTAGATACTGATTTCTGTATCGAGTTTCTCTGTCTGGCCCATTATCATTATCTAAATGAGTGGAGTTAGCCCACCACTCTTAAATCCTAGCCTAGCTCCATGTCTCTATTAAGGAGAATTGTGAGTCCTGATTCATTAACCTGAGCTGAAAGCAACCACCTTCTCAGACTATAACTTTAAGTTTACAAAGCAAATTGACCTGCAATTTAGAGTCAGAAGAGCATCTCCAAAGTCCTCAGAGAAGCTCTGGTATCACACAACTATATATATGCCTGATCTGTATGCATGTGTGTGTGTGCAGTGTGCAGTCAAACACCACAGTCCTTTGCCTCTAGACTTATACTATTTGTAGAACTTCTAGTTTTATACTTGGACTTCTAATCTTGGGAGCCTTCCATCAATAGCCAGCTAAAGGCTTTTTATGGTCATAATTCTATTTCCCTTTAAATACTTAAAAAAATGCTCTTGTATAATGAAATGTAATAGGGTACAGAAGGAATAGGAATAGATTGCAAACATTTTGGCATTTACAAATGAACTAAGATTTTAAAAGGATAGATCCAGGGAAGATTAAATCTCGGAAGAGCCTGGATATATTGTGAGAGTCAGCACTACAGAAATAATATGATGATAATAGGATGATAAACTGATAGTATATGTGACTGTCACTACAAAATTAGAACACACACACAGAAGATGAGGGTGATAAGATCAGTCATCCCATCTTGGTGCTGTGAAGACCATGTGTTGGATTTTAGTCAAGCTGAAACCTACTTTTCTGTGCACCTACCCCCATCCCTCAACTATGTATATCCTGAAATTTAAACAAACATTAACCAAAGTACTCTGTGCTGCTAATTCGCTGACATTTTCCACCCTCATATCATTTGCTGGTTTCTCCTGCTATTACCTGTTTTAGTGCCAAAGAAATTTTGTGTTGAACAGTAAATCCTGCCTAATACATGATCCATAAAAATTGTTCTTTTTTTTTCTTAAGATTTTATTTATTTATTTAACAGAGAGATACACAGCGAGAGAAGGAACACAAGCAGGGGAAGTGGGAGAGGGAGAAGCAGGCTTTCCGCAGAGCAGGGAGCTTGTCACAGGTTTCAATCCCAGGACGCTGGATCATGACCTGAACCAAAGGCAGATGCCCAGCAACTGAGCCACCCAGGCGCCCCCCCATAAAAACTGTTCTTGATGGGACAGGGAAACACCACTTGCTTTTTACTCAAAACAATTTCCAGATGAATATTCATGACTTATCCTACTACAGCATATACAATGGACTTTTCTAGCACTTTTGGCACTAGAGAGATTTGATGATAATGATGCTAAGACCACTGGATTCACCAAAATGTTTACTGAAATGAACCACACCACAATACTTGGCATAACAAATGAACATATTTTTTTAGGTCACTCACTTTAAAGAGAATGCACATTCTCTTTAAAAGAGTAGAGATTTCCTTTACAACTGACAGAATGGGAGAAGATATTTGCAAATGACATATCAGATAAAGGGCTAGTGTCCAAAATCTATAAAGAACTTAGCAAACTCAACACCCAAAGAACAAATAATCCAATCAAGAAATGGGCAGAGGACATGAACAGACATTTCTGCAAAGAAGACATCCAGATGGCCAACAGACACATGAAAAAGTGCTCCATATCACTCGGCATCAGGGAAATACAAATCAAAACCACCATGAGATATCACCTCACACCAGTCAGAATGGCTAAAATGAACAAGTCAGGAAATGACAGATGCTGGCGAGGATGCGGAGAAAGGGGAGCCCTCCTACACTGTTGGTGGGAATGCAAGCTGGTGCAACCACTCTGGAAAACAGCATGGAGGTTCCTCAAAATGTTGAAAATAGAACTACCCTATGACCCAGCAATTGCACTGCTGGGTATTTACCCTAAAGATACAAATGTAGTGATCCGAAGGGGCACGAGCACCCGAATGTTTATAGCAGCAATGTCTACTATAGCCAAACTATGGAAAGAACCTAGATGTCCATCAACAGACGAATGGATAAAGAAGATGTGGTATATATATACACAATGGAATACTATGCAGCCATCAAAAGAAATGAAATCTTGCCATTTGCGACGACGTGGATGGAACTAGAGGGTATCATGCTTAGCGAAATAAGTCAATCGGAGAAAGACAACTATCATATGATCTCCCTGATATGAGGAAGTGGAGATGCAACATGGGGGGTTAAGGGGGTTGGAGAAGAATAAATGAAACAAGATGGGATTGGGAGGGAGACAAACAATAAGTGACTCTTAATCTCACAAAACAAACTGAGGGTTGATGGGGGGAGGGGGTTGGGAGAGGGGGGTGGGGTTATGGATATTGGGGAGGGTATGTGCTATGGTGAGTGCTGTGAAGTGTGTAAACCTGGCGATTCGCAGACCTGTACCCCTGGGGATAAAAATATATGTTTATAAAGCTGTAAAAAAAAAAAAAGAAAAAGAAAAAAGAAAGGATGAATACCCAAGTTTTGTAGCAACATGGACGGGATTGGAAGAGATTATGCTGAGTGAAATAAGTCAAGCAGAGAGAGTCAATTATCATATGGTTTCACTTATTTGTGGAGTATAACAAATAGCATGGAGGACAAGGGGAGATGGAGAGGAGAAGGGAGTTGAGGGAAATTGGAAGGGGAGGTGAACCATGAGAGACTATGGACTCTGAAAAACGATCTGAGAATTTTGAAGGGGTGGGGGGTGGGAGGTTGGGGGCACCAGGTGGTGGGTATTGTAGAGGGCACGGATTGCCTGGAGCACTGGGTGTGGTGCAAAAATAATGAATACTGTTATGCTGAAAAAATAAAAAATTAATAAAAAAAAAAGAAGAAATAAAAAAAAAAGAGTAGAGATTTCCTTTGATCAGCCCTTATTTAAGTATGGGATGGAACTAAAGTTTGTCAAGAGTCATTCTTTCTAAATTGCTATGGCTAGGTTCTGCACACCTCTGTGTGAGTGGCACACTGAGAGAAGCGGTGAGAATAATTCCTAAAGTATGGATCTGTCTCAATTAGTTCCCACTGAAGTGCACAGACAGTATCTCAGGTCATGTCAGAATTTATATAAGCAAAATTTCAACCTGTGTTCCCTGAGATCGCAACATTTAGTGCGGACTTTTAGTACCAATGGCGGTGTGGAGGCTGGTGGTGTGGTAAGTACACTGCATTTGGGCAAGATGTTCCTTTGCTTCTCTGAGTCACAAAATTTGTATTAGTTAAGACTTGCCCCCCGCCCCCACTTGAAGTTATAGAGATTCTTTTTTGGCTTAAATAGGAATGGAAGATTTGTGTTAAAGACATGAGGTTGATTTGAAACTCAGGTCAAGTTCTTTTTTTTTTTTTTTAAAGATTTTATTTATTTATTTGACAGACAGAGATCACAAGTAGGCAGAGAGGCAGGCAGAGAGAGAACAGGAAGCAGGCTCCCTGCTGAGCAGAGAGCCCGACTCGGGGCTCGATCCCAGGACCCTGGGATCATGACCCGAGCCGAAGGCAGAGGCTTTAACCCACTGAGCCACCCAGGCACCCCTCAGGTCACGTTCTTGAAAGAACTAGAACAAGGAAGGAAGCTAGGTAACGTTCTCTTTGCAATCTGGGCAGTGGTAGTACCTTCTAATAGCAGCAGCTGAATCCAATTCGGGGTCTTTCCTACCTATGGAGAACCAGCTTCAGTGCATCCCCACTAGTACATCAACTGCAGGCAGCCAATTCCTCCCCCTCAGAGTCTGAGCCCAGCCCTACACAGTGCCTCCTCAGAGCTCAGAAAAGCTAAGTAGTTCTCCCGCCTCAGAAGTCTCAGTTTTGACTCTGGGCATCCCCGTTCATGCTTTTTAAATTTTAATCATTCCAGCCTCTTCTTTTTGTTCCTCCAGACTTGGGATGATAGCTGCTTCTTGCAGTTTCTATGTTCAAGTTTTCTCTTTTTATTTTCTTGGCTACCTAGTTGACAACTTCATAACTAGTTAACATTTCTTTATACTAGATTATTCCTGTCAAATAATTGGTGGGTTTTCTCTCCTAGTTGCACCCTGAATGATAGAGGTGTCTGTTACTGAACTGCATGATTTCTGCAGTTCTACCAGCTTTGAATTTTTCTAATTTTGAATTTTTCTAATAATCTTTTGAATGCATTGTGGTAAAGGCATAAATATTACACAAGTACAGTAAGAGCAGTTGACCATTCATGACAAATGCCTGTACACTGAACATCATGATAAGAGCTTTCCCTTTGTTATCTCCTATGTCCTCGTAGTAATAATATACACCTGTGATGTGAGATGTGGGTTTACAGAGGAGGCGACTGAATTCAGGCAGAGGGTTGGTAAGTTCAGGCCTGGTTTTTCACTTGGTTCCTGTCAAGTGATCCTGGAGCTTCCAACATGGCAGAGTGCAGTTACTCTGCTTCATGCTGGTCCCTCTCAGACTGTAGGTACAGAGACCTGGGTTTTATCTCGCTTTATATGTCTAATGTAATTACTGGCAGAGAAGATCCACACCGAACAGTTGTTGATTTGAAATTTGAAACTTGAAGAAACTGATTCAGATAATTTGAAAAGACAGGATGATTCCTGAAGAAAAGTTAAGTCCCAGAGCTATTTGGGGCAGCCAACTGAAATGACTCTCACGCAGATGCAGCAGCACTTGGTATCTACGTCTACATAGGTCTACATCTACCATGAATTCAAGTTAGTGCTCAGGGACTGGCATCAACCCAGAAAGCAAGGGCCTAAATTCAGAGAGAAAAGTCACTCATCTATGACCATAAAGCAGCAAGGGATCTCTGGTTTGAACTACCAAGGGGACCTGGTACTGAATTGAGTACACCTAATTTGCCTCATTCAAATGTAATTTTTGTCCTAAGATGTCTACACATTTTAAAACAGTTGGTCCACTTTTACATGGCCATACAGAAAACCCCATTGGCTTTGCTTTTGTGGGGGAAATAAACCCTTATTCCTGCAAAGTAATAGCAGTTACTCCAACTTTAATAACACTGGCAGGAAACCTCCAAATTAAGAACTACCCAGAGTCTTCCCCCGAATGTCCTCTTGAGAAAATTCAGACAGTCTCTCTACAACTCAAATGACTTTACTTTTCCTACACTGGCACATTGGAATTGTAGTCAGAAATTTAAATATTTCAAATTCAAAACACTAGAATGGACTAGAGAATCAATGAATATGTCTGTTTCATGGTGACAGTTTCCAGTAATTTAAGGTGAACAAAAATGCTTATTGACAGACAAAGAAAAATAATTAGTTAAAAACCCCTTAGAATCTTCCATATTGAAGCACTTGGGAAATTATTTGCCTTTTCTAATATACCCATTTGTTTGTCATTAACAAACACTCAGGCATTCAGCTGCTTACATATTTTTTGCAGCTGTTTGTTAAGAGGCTCTGACAATGTTTCAAAGTTCAACTTAGCGTCAAGCCATTGAAGTTTCTAAATCCATTTTCTCAGCAGAAAGGCCAGAGTCTGCCAAGCCTGGTGTTGTGGACTTTTCGGTGATATTTCAATGCAAGGAATGAACAGAAAGATTATATATATATATTTTTATTTATTTTTATTTTTAAAGATTTTACTTATTTAACAGAGAGAGAGAGAGAGATCACAAGCAGGCAGAGCAGCAGGCAGAGAGAGAGGGGGAAGCAGGCTCCCCGCTGAACAGAGAGTCCGATGCGGGGCTGGATCCCAGGCCCCTGAGATCATGACCTGAGCCGAAGGCAGAGGCTTTAACCCACTGAGCCACCCAGATGCCCCCAGAGAGATTATATTTTATTATTAACCTATGAATCTCTAAGAAGAATTGAATGCCCACAAGTATATGAGGTCTTCAGTTTGCATTACAACGAAAACTTTACCCTGTGGAAAGATAGGATTCACTGAACTTAAAAAAGTTTGGACTGTAGTAAAATATCCAAATCCAAGTAAATTAAAAATCTCAACTAATTTTTACTCAACAAACTGGCCCTCCGTTTACTGATGGATAAAGAGCAGGAAACATGAAATTATAAAACAAATTACAGTTTTGATGGCTGTCTCTCCAAATGCCAAGTGGTGAAGTATAGTCTTCTACTGAATACTGAAAAATCCGTATGTTGAAAATTGAAAATCTTCACATGAGAATTTACAGACATTTGAGATCCTACCAGCTGGCAAAATTGACTTTAGCCTATACGGCAGTTTTTTCTGTAAGTAATAAAAAGAAATAAGAATTTACTTAAGATATTGTGATATTACGGTAGAAAATCTCAAGTACTTCATATAATATTTAGAGCTTATTAGCTATTAAAAAACACTTCTTTGAGTTGCATTTGGTTCCAAAAAACATCTGGGATCTATATCCCTAAAGTCCATAGAACATACAATTCACACATTATTTGCTTTCACAACTGAATATTTTGATATTAGGCTGTACTAATGAGCCCATTTGTTAAAATAATCTTAAACTGTTTTTCCAGGGGGGAAAAACGCCATGTGTTAGTCAGTCAGTTCTTCCTTTCTTCTGCCAACTATCTTGAATACTGGCCTGCTATAAATTAGTAGAGTCCCTGATTGAAGCATGGAATTATCTGCAAGCAAAGTTCCCTAAAATAGCTACTTTAAAGTAACTATCAAGTACACTCATGGATAAAAAACATACATTTTGAGGGGCTGCTGTTGCCAATTTCAGTCAATGAAAAAAGGAAGCTATGAAATTGCCAAAGACAAATAAGATACGTCTTTCTCCCACTCTGCGGTTGCTTATAGCAGCTAACAAAGGGGCTCTTAAAATACCGAAGGTTAGGTCCCTAAAGTCCAAATTATTACATTAACTTTTTCAGTAGGATAAAGTGCAATAGAATATTGTTTGTGAGTACTATACTTACACAGTAAGAAAATCAATATTAACAAGAGCTGGAAGAGAGAATTTGAGAGCCTTCCAATTCTAATATTCTATGATTCATCAGTATCTTGGTGTTATTGACCACACTGCCAATTTGTTCTGAAATGGTCAACTAGGAACATGGCACAGTTAGGTAAACAAATCATTTCCCAATAAGATGCTGACTCACTAAACCTCTTGTTATGAAAAAAAAAATTGCCAATTTCCTAATTTGATGATGACCGACTTTCCATTTCCCAAAGAGGTCAGTTGACCCTTAGGTTAGGTTAAACGCCCACATGCATGTGTCACTTCCCCAATCCCCACCTCCTCACCAGTCACACAGACACTCACACCCACACATACCTTATGTGCTCTTCCCCCTCACTGGGGGACAGCCTTTTATTGGATGTTAAGACAAATTTTAGCCTGCCGCTTAAAGGAAAGGTGGTTTGGGTTTTGGTTTGTTTCTCATTAGTAGCTGGCTTAAAGAACAATAACAAAACAATATAGGAGAGGGAGTTTCCAGTAACACTGACAAGCTACCCCCTCCAAAGCAAAACAAAACAAAAAACTATTCATGTACCCAATTCTCCCAATCAAGAACACAGATGGATAATGCTTGTTCAGCTTATCTCTTCAAGTTTGATACTCAGCAGCAGCCCTCTGCAAATGTAATGTGTGCCTTAAATGGAAGAAGGAAGGAAACTTAACTTTTCCTGGGTACCGCTGATTAGCCAGGCATTGAGGTGCTTTGCATACACTCTCAGTTAATGAACCCTCCTCCAATAATTCTTGGAGACTGGAATGATTGTAACATCCCCTGTTTTACTAATAAGGAAACTGGGACTCAGAAATAAAATGTCTACTCGTATTGATAGTAAGTGGCCTGCATCTGAGGTGTTTTGTTGTTTTTATTGTTGCTGTTGTTTTAAAAAAGACCAAGTCTGATTTCTGGACCATGGTCTACTGGAATGATACAAAATGCTACCCAAAGGAGTAAGTAGGCAGTGGGCGTTTTGGATTATCTAGCCCTTGATAATTGCTGCAACTGATCATTATTTGGGTCATTATTTCTTTAATATTTGCTTTCCTCTATTTGTTAGTTCCACAAGGGAGATGTTGTTTGTTTTGTCCATCCTTTATATTACTAGGGCTTCCCTCTTAGTAGGTGTGCAGAAAGTACTTGTTGAGTATCTAAAGCTCTCTGCCTCTTCTGCTGACTTCCTCAGGGTCATCTCCTAAAGAGGTTTACACAAGCACGGAATAATGATTGATATGCCACTACACTTCTTCATCATTTTAATCCTGTGCCTAACCAGTGGTCATTATCTTTTAGAAGGACACTACAGTCAGCTTTTAGCTAATTGCTTTAAAATCGATGAAGAGAGTTTTCCAAATAGAAAAATAATATATTTAACAACTATTGAATCTTTACTTTTATGCTCAGTACAGTAAGTGCTTTATGTGCATCCTCTTAATTCGTACTAGAGATACTATCCTTGTCCCCATTTTAAAGATAAAGATGATGTGGTTTAGAGAGGTTCAGTGACTTTCCTAGAAGGAAGAATTATGAAGAACAAAGGGGTAAGAAAACAACAGAAAGAGAAGCAGCTCTTCTGGGGCTGAAGGAGAGAGCCCAGTATCACGGGGATGGACATTTACTCTCACTTGACGGGGCAGCAGTCCGCCCCTTTCCCCATCCCCCTCCCACAGCTGCATTGGGGAGTGCACTCATGGTCTTCTCCTCTGGCCTCCCTACCTACCATTTGGGCTTCCTTGAGCCGATGCCTCAGCGCTTCCTGAAGTTGTTCCCTTTCTCACAATGACATGTGGAGCACCTAAAGCCGTGGAACCTTCTGGGCACTGCCAAGAGTGGCCATATTCCCTTTGGCCCCCACTGCTCAGCAATCCTGCACTGGGTTCCACCCAGATGTGGAGGAAACAGCCTGCAGAGGACTCAGACGTGTGTCGTGAGGCTTGCCTGTGGAGGAAGGGCAGATTTCTTTAACTTCACCACTGCATCTACTGACATCCAGGCATCTGCTCATCAGCCTTTTTCTCTGCAACTGTCTTTCCAGGAAATAGATGCCTGGGAGCCACATGCACTGACACACGGAGCTCCCCACTTCAGGCTCAGCTGGGCTCCTACAACATCCGGATCCACTAGCAACAGCCATCACCTTTACTTGTAAAATGGAAGCCATTGTGTTTTTTCCTTTATTGCTGCATAATGAATGCCCCCAAATGTAGTGGCTTCACACAACACTTTATTATTGCACGTGATTCTGAGGGCTGACCGGGACATGACTCTCTGGTTTCTCTGTTACTGTTTTGATTCTCTCCTACAGCCGTCCTCAGATGGGACCTGGGCTACAGTGTGTTGGGTGGCTTCTTGGGCTCCCTTCCTCCCTTCTGCTTCAAACCAGCTTCCTACATACCCTCTAGATCTCAGCAGATACCCCTGACTGCAGGAATGGACCACTTCCCTCAAACCACTTCCCTCAAACTCCTCCACAACTTACATCCTGTATATCATATCTGGTTGGTTCTCTATCTCCTCCCCACTCCACGATGTATTGTGAGTTTCACGAGGGTAAGACCAGCCTCATTTTACTCATCTTTGTATCTTCATGCTAAATAGAGCACCCCAGCTATGCTAGGTGTGTAGTAAATATTTCAATAAATGAATGAATGACCACTAGGAATACATCTTTTAGTGTTCAGGGGTTGTCATTTCTCCTAAATCCCAAACATTGTTTTTCTAGGTTCTATATAAAGTAAGTCTACACACAGCAAATGAAGAAAGAAGATGTACTACTTGAACTATCCCAACAATTTTCAGATGAGGCACTGCATTCTCGATTATTTATAAACTGAAATTGGTTTGTGAATGTTATGAGATTATCTGGATGATTTCTTCAATTACTTTCTGTTCATTTGATTGGATATATAAACATAAAAATAAAAATTCTTATACTTGATAAAGTTGGGGTTTTTTTAAACCTGTATTTCTGCCCATTGGCTGACACAGTTTTAGGGGAACAAGAAAACCCATAGACAAATCTGTGTCTGTATAGGTAGGTTGGAGCAAATGTTTATCAGTTGTTAAAAAAAAGAGTTTCCTAGCTCCTTGACTTTGCCAGTTGCAGGATTTGCCTCCATAAATACATAAGAAGTGTTTAATGGAAGTATATTGAAACAAATGCTGTAATCTGCCATGGGAGAATTGGCTGATGAGGAAACTTGTAAGAAAAAGTTGCTTTGGTGATCTCAGCCTATCTACTGACTTTTCCCCAAGGGTTTTATTCAGAGAAAGCCTGATATAAAAGGTAATGTAAAGCATATCAACAGTTACTCAAACCACATTAGAAGCCAAGTTTGTTGAGTTTCTTTGATGGAGACATTTTGATAAAGAGACATCATCTTTAATCTTGGTTTTTATTGGGGCTGTCTTCTTGGTAGTCCTCTTGCCTCTCAAAAGTAAACGTATTTGGACTCTTTTAGAGCTTACTCATTCCAATAGAATTTTTCTTGATATCTGCCTAGGAAATGTACTCCTAGAGCAGCTACATGAACACCAAATTCAACATCATAAAAGTAACCATTTCTGTTTATCAGTTTCTAATTTTGAAATACCCAGCTGAGAAAGAAATCCATAAATGAAGTTTCATTTCCAGAAACAAAATCCAGAGAGTCGTCTGTGCTCTCTTGCTTCTGGATGTGGTTTAATTTGTCTTTGCTATTACCCTTTCTTCATTGTCTTCTTTCCTTCTCAGCACTTTTTCTCTTATCTCACCAGGATGGCTGCAGTTTTTTCCCTCTATCCTTTGCGGAGATGGTAGTCTAAGTCTATAATTTTATATTTGGTTTTGTGTAATACTTCTAATACTTACTAGGAGTGGCGTCAAATGTATTCATGTATATTTGATTTGTACTTTAAGGAATTTAAGGACACGGTCTGTTTTACCTTTATGAGATCCCCAGTAACTAAAATAGCATCCAGTATATCATCAGCACTCAAGGCATATTGTTGCATGAAGAAATGAGTAGAGTATAGCCAGGGTGGAAATGGGAAAAGTGTCTAAACCTGGCAGATATGTTGCCAAACAATTTTGCTCTCAGAAAACATTGCATCATTAAATGTTTGTCACTTGTTAACTGAACATATTGACTTCACAGGTTCTACTGACCCAGTGAAACATTCAACGTGGACACTCACCACCTTGTATCAACTCTTAGAAGTCTGGATTAGGGAATGGAAAAGGATGAATATCAATGTAGGATCCACTTTGAAAGGAAGAGTCTTTAAGGCCATGAGACTGGACCTTGAATATCTACTTCAGTGTCTTCAATCCAGGTTAATTTTGAATACTAGTAGTCATAAACAAGGGCGGAAAGAGGTTTCTCTTTTCCAGAAGTGAACCCTTGAACCACATCGAAAGCTATCACCTCAGTATAAATAATATGATTTACCACAAGAAAAGTTTCCATCTCCTTTTATCCAGGGTTAGAAATAGGGGACCATGTGTGACAAGTTTGTTCAGGATACAAAATGATGCCATCAGATTCTAAGCCATAGGATGCAAAGTGATGATCGAAGACCAAATCTGGCCCACAGATGTATTTTATTTGATCTACACTATTATTTTTTCATTGAATTAGTTGCCAGTACAGAAAGTCAGGAGATGGGGCGCCTGGGTGGCTCAGTGGGTTAAAGCCTCTGCCTTCGGCTCAGGTCATGATCCCAGGGTCCTGGGATCGAGCCCCGCATCGGGCTCTCTGTTCAGCGGAGAGCCTGCTTCCCTTCCTCTCTCTCTGCCTGCCTCTCTGCCTACTTGTGATCTCTGTCTGTCAAATAAATAAATAAAATCTTAAAAAAAAAAAAAAGAAAGTCAGGAGAATGCATACAGAACGTGGTCTTGTCCCCCACCACCCCACTTAAGAAAAATGATACAGCAAATTGGACCCACAGTCCCAAATTATACTGACAATTAGCTGGTGTTCAAGTTCAAATTCCCATGATTGGCTGCTTCCCTACCATAGTCCCCCCCCCCCCCATTGCCTGTTTTTACTCCGATACTGAAGAGTTTCAATTTGCCATCCCTCATCACCCTGAACAGTTTTCTTACAGCCTGACCTCCTCATCTATTTATTTTATCTGTCTGGGCCCTGCAGGTAACTACCATTTTGAATGTTGCAGATGTTGTTACATTTCCATCCTTCTGACTGAGAGTAAATAAGCAGAGGTTCTGAGTATGGCTCTACCTTCATCATTCCAAGTCAGCTGGCTGATTCCATTTGTTCCTCTGAATCTTCTGCATTCACATGGTCCCTGAAGAGGTGGGGGTGGGATCAGAAAAAGGACAAGTCATGTGCTCCCTTCAGCAGTACCTATACTAAAATTGGAGTCACATAGAGAAGACTGGCATGGCCCTTGCGCAAGGAGAAAAGGACAAGGTGAGTGAAAGAATCAGTTATTTCCGTGACTCTGAATAAGCAGGATTGTTAAAAGAAGAGGAAGACTAATCTGTGTATAATGCCCATGTTTCTTACAGCACATATTATGTATTTATATGTTATAAATACTAGTGCTATATATACCTATGTATGTATATAATCACTCACAAAATCATACTGTCCCCCTAGGGACATGTAAGGGTTTTTTTTTTTTCCAAGTTAATTTTAGCTATACAATTTTAAAAATCAATTTCCTTAATTTTTTATCCACTTAGGTTACTTTTATTACCACAGTACCTGAATATTATAAATATAAGATTAGAAATTAACAGTAAAATGCATATGGCTTCTAACACATTTATACCCACAATGCACTGACAATTAAATGCAAACAAAATAACACAAACAATACAGGCCAAGTGGCTAACACCAATTTAATATGACCATTGATGTTGCTTTGCTGGAATAAGCACTAACAACAAACGGACACCTAACTCTACAATACGGGTTCTCTTGATGAAATCATACTGTCTAAGTACACGGCACCTTTTCTGAAAACCTGGGGCAAGATGCAATAGAGAATTTTGAATGTTTCTTATTATAGAAAGGGGTAGTACACAATAAATGCAGTAATATTTTATAGTGTAACATGAATATCCATAGTAAATGGGATAACTAAAAACTATAAATAGCCTTATCTCAGTGTGGGTCGGGTTTCATACCAAATAAGTTTGTCACAAACTTACAAAAAAACAGCTGGGTCATTTAACAAGTCCTATAGCCTTGAGAAAATTACTCAATTTCAGTGATCTCACCCACGAAATAATTTCATTAGATGAGAGTAACTAGCCCATGACCTGTAGCCAGAAAGAAAACCAGGATGTTTATGCATGGCCACCAGAAGTTGCAGAATAAATACTGTACTTATATAAGTGTGTTCCTTTATTGACTAGGTATATGTGATTTACAGTACCACAGCAGAGGTTAAAACAAGGACCCAGAGATAAATGAGGCCACTGTGTGGACTCAGGGAGCTCCTGTCCAGCAGGACAGACAGACTTGCAGATGAACACCCGACAGTTGAGTATAAATAGAGTGATAATACCTATGTGTAGACAAGGGAAATTGATGCCATAACCTGGGGGAGATTAGGGCACACTTTCTTGGTCAGTGATACTGGTATCGGGGAGGGTTTTGAAGGATGGATAGGAATTCACAAGACAGTGGAATATTATTAAAATTGATCTAACCTTTTAGAGACAAATTAAATAATATTGTAGAGGGCACTTTAGGAGAAATTGATTCTCTTTTGATGTTTACCAGCTGAATCATTTATAGTCTCTTCTGAGCCGATGCCCAACCCAAACTTCATGCTCTCCTGCACGGGTCATGAAGGCTGAGCACACATCAGTTTGTGGAATCTCTTTTCTCTTAGTAGGGAAGAACATGCTGTTCTTAGACCCCGCTTTGGTCCTATTTGCTTTCTAATATTGAAAATGCTAAGTGTACAAGATGCTTATCTATTTATTAAGACATTTGCTGGGTTCTCTAAGACATGTGGCTTCTCCACCCTTTCCCCTCCTTCCTGTAACCCCCCCAACCAGTTCCTGTCAGTGGGAACTTGACAATCATAAACCCAATTCTTTTGAGGCCATTCTAACACTTGAGCTCTTCTTTGGTCGGCCTCCCTGCAAAGAACGGAATGAGTTCATGAGAGTAATCCCCTCAGTGCATGTGAGGCCACTGTCTGAAGCTGGGAAGCATACACAGAGGGCTCCACAACACAGTCTGGAGTCATAATGGGCTTCACAGAAGAACTGGTGATTTGCATAAATTTAAATAAAGATTCTCCAAGTATCTGTTCAGCATGTATTGATCAGAGAGGCAGAAAACTACATGGAGACTGAACAGGGAAAGAAGACCTTGGAAGCAGCCCTCAACCTCTCCACTGATATTCCCAGCGATCCCCAAACTTGCCCTCTCCCTTCTGCAAACCTGAGGCCCCAGAGAGAAATGGGACCACACTTTTTTAGAAGGCCATTTGGTGATCATCGAATGTGACCATACATGTCCCTTGTAAATTCTACCCCTTATTCCAAAGAAGCTCTTGGAATAAACATCCAGATTTAGGCAGTAGACTCCTGATTCCCTGAGGGGAATCCAGGGAAGCAGAATTGTCTTGATCTTGCACCACACACATGGAGTGTCATTTGGGTGATCCTTTCCACTGGCACCACGCTACCATCCCTAAAAGATTAGTCAACCTTAATTTCTACTAGAATTCCAGGAAGAGAAGTTCCAAAGACACAAAGAACTCCACATTCACATTTCTACTCTGAATCCAAGCAGACTCATTCCCAAACCCAAGTAAATGATTTCTGAAAAGGGAATTGTGAGGCTGGCTTGCTGACTGATGAATCTCTTTCAGATTGCATACCTTGCTTAGTGCTAGTGACAGATGAGAACATCCGCATCCCTGACTCACATTCTAGATTTTACCACTAGGCATTGTGGTTCGTCTGAATTCCCAGTGTTAAAATGACAGTTGCATTATGGTTTTCCCCGTGTTCACTTTAAGAAGCTTAGCAGTGTGATATATCAAGTGTCAGTCTTGCCCAAACGGTGTGGTTTAGGGGGCTCAAGCGATTATGAAAGACAAGGGAGGGGTTTGCCTTGGTGATGCACTCATGTTCCAGCTAACAGAGGGTCTGGAGAGCTGGTGTGGAACTGTAACTCGAGGTCTGTGTTTTAGCATCTCCATCAGTAATCATCTTCCTGCTCTCTTTACAGTTTGTGGCACGGTTCCCTTCACCACATTCACACCTGTCTGTGCAAAAGGCTTGCATAGTGCAGAGTGTGGTTTAAAATGTGTGAAAACTTCATCCAGATCTTCGGAGCTTGCCTTGTCTTTGATCTCGAAGCCAGTCAAGGAAAGCAAGTATGTCTATTTCTAATTCTAGCTGTATGTAAGCCGGGGAGAGACACATCATTGCAAAACAAAGCTCTAGAGAAAAAAAAAAGAAAGATAAACTCTTTATAGTACTTTGTCCCGTGTTTTTCCAGTTTAAGCATATTCTCAATCCAGAGTGGTATAAAATGAAGAAGATAAGGGTGGGGTGAAGTAATGAAAAACCTGAAAACTTCATTATTTCTATGATTGGAGAAAACGCAAATATAATTCAACTTCTCTGTGTCACATTGTTTCATATGTACTTACTCTGAAATGCTATGAATGGGGAAGCAGGATTGTTCCTCAGTGCTCTGGAGAAGTCTGGGGTATGATGTGGAATGGGGAGGAGTGCTGGAAGACAAGTGGAAGATATTTCTGGAGTTGTATGTGACAAGGCCAGGTAATGAGAAGTCTTAAGAGCTTCGGCCTGAAGGAATGCGGTTTTATCTTGAAGGTAGAGGGAAAATACTAAGGGACTGTAAATTAGAAAAGTGTCACTTAAAAAAAAAAACAACAATCATTGTATGTGTGTGTGTGTGTGTACAATGATTATTCTGCCTTTCTATATAACATTATTTCATAAGTGTTTTCCAAATTAATACAAGTGTAATTTTAATGCTAGTCTGCTAAGAAAACTTGCCTTAATTCCTCAACTGCTAAAATTCATATCAGTTCATCATTTTTTTTTTGTAATTACTCATATACTTCTCTATCCATCCAGACTATGGTGCCTTTGGAGTCAAAGACCTAGTCTTCTTTGCACTTAACCTTTATCATCTAGAATAGAGGTTGATGTAAACAGAAGATTAAACTGGCTATCTTCCCACCAATATCATCCAAGGGTTTTCAGGATTCTCTTTCAAATATTTCAAGCCTTTCCCCTTTGCTTCTTTAAGGTAGCTGGCTGCTGTGTTATCCTCACCCCTATATATATTCAAGCAACCAAATGATCAGTTTAAATAAACTCCAAGATTGGTTGTGACTTCTAACCGCATAATACGTGTGTGGCCAAGGACTTAATATACAAAAATGAACCTTTCTGTCCCCCCTACTCACACGGAGCACAGACTGTATGCAAATGTAAATCTGGTTCACACGGTTAAATAACAGGATAGCAGTATGGTCAATCAATTTAGTTTTACCTGTCTAAATGTATGACTCTAAATTTACAAGCAAGAGACCCATCTTTGATTGTTCTTGTACCACATGCTGGGGCTGATGCAGAGTAGATCTGTGTCAAGGTGAAACCAACCTCCTCCCTTACAAAAAACAGGGAGTTTTCCATGGCTTCTTCCACTATTCTCCTTCCCATTTTTCTGTTTAATTCATAACACTTGCTCAATCCAAGCACCCCCCAATACAACAGAGGGTAACTCTGTCTGTAAGAACCAGCCCTAGTATCTCCCAGGATGCCAAGAAGAAGTCTCCAAAAAACAATAAAGACCACCACATTTCTGGCTCTGAATCAAAGCAGACTCACTTTCAGTTCCCAATAAATTAATTCTGAAAAAAGAAAAGCCACAGAGGGAAGAACAGGTAAAAACAATTTTTTTTCTTGCTGAATTTACAAGAATTGAGATTTCTATTTCAAAAAAGAAAAAAGAAAAAAAGAAAGAAGAAGAAGGAAAAAAAAAAAAAACCCACAAGGTATTGGAGGGACAAATGATGATGCCCAGAGAAAGGAGACATATAAATTAATTTTTGCCCTGGCTGAGGAAAGGTGAAGTTAATAGAGGAAAGAGAATCTCAGGAAGTGAAATTAAAGCCAACATACTTCTGGCTTCTTGAGGGTGCCCCCTGAGTCAACTAATTACTTGTGAGGGTATTATGGAATGAGTTGCCTGAACTTCCCTCACTTAAAGATGGGGAGGGGATGAAGAAGTACCGTGAGACTCTATCATGAGGGCTGGAAATCAGCTTGGGAAAATTTTCCAAGAAACTGGGAATGGAAGAGAAACAAAGGATTATTAATAAGCAGTAATAAGACAACTACCTTCAGCAGTGATTGCTAAGCTGGCTCATGGAATCATGGTCTGGATCCAGAACATACCTGGGGATTTCTTTTCTTTCTTCTTTCTCCTTTCCTCTCATCCAACAGGTAAACAGCTTCTGTGTGATGGCTACTCTCCCAAACACTGGGAACATAGACTAAGACATCCTGGTCACGAGTGACATTAATTCATACAAATGAAAGGAAGAAAATTTTTCACCCAACTTCTCTGGAAAGAAGCTGTATTTGTTTGGGGGGCGGGGAGCTTCTTGATGAATGGGTGGGATAGAAAGTAACATCCTGGCAGGCCTAAATCTAGCTGAGGACTGCATGTGTAGGAAGCAAAGGAGGAGATTCTTTGATATGCCAGAGAGAAAGAGGGAAAGCAGGATGGAACAGTCAAGAAGGTGAAAGTTTGCACTCCACAGTGTGATTCCTCACCAAGGTTCCAAAATGCCCGGTGCAACTTTCATGTGAACACCTGTAAGTGGGCTGAGTTGTATGCATGGATGTCACAGACCTCAATGGAAACTGTCTTCAAGGGCCAGCAGAAACTAGAGACAGAACAGAGAGAACGATGAGGATGACACCATACGAAAAGACATGCACCAGCACAGGCCATGTCACCAGTGTCCAGGCTGAGTTTGAACAGATTAGCAAGGCTCAGAAGCTTCTGGGTTGCATTTGGTCTTTACATTCAGTTGGTTGTAGGAGAACACTGAAAAGTCCATGAACCCATTATCTGAGGATAGAAGAAAAAATACATTGTAAAGCAACCCACCCAATTGTGGATCAATAGCATTATACATGGAATGTAGTATATATCATGTATCACTGGGGCCCAAGGGGATCAAGTGTCTGTGTACCTGCAGATAGACTTTAGAAAAATCTGTGAACACCCTGAAATTACATGCAGAATGTTATGGTATGTATATGCCCCAAATACTTACAAGTGAAAGTAACTAGCATTTATGGAGTATTTATTATGTATTATTGTGCTAAAAAGCTTAATACATAATTATGTCATGCTCACAACAACTCAGTAAGAAAGAAAGAAAGCTGAAAATCAGGGACTTTGCCCAAGCTCATGAAGGCCACACCCTCAGTGAGTAGCAGAGCGTGGGTGTGAACTCATGTCAAAATTCTTAGTCTGCATATGCTCAACTGGGTCCCAGTCACGTGCCCTCTAAACTTCACTGAATCCAGAGTCATATTTTGTTACCATTTCAAAAGTTGTAGAAGTAGAGGAAAAGATTAGAAAAAATCTTAAGGGCCTACTGGGTCTTAGATTCTCCTCCTAATTTTGGAGGGCCTTCACATCTCAGGCACCTTCATGTGTCATATCCTATTCCATCCTCTCCCCCTACTCCATCAGTGTAGTAGGTAGAAAGGTCTCCCTTTGACAGTCAGAAATACTGACTTCAGAATGGTCAAGTCCATTGCTTTTGGTAAGTGCAAGTGAGTTTGCACTTTTGTCTTCCATTCCACCAACCTGTTACCCAGTCCGAACCAAGCAGTAGAAGAGTTTCCAAGGGGTCAGGTTGGTGGACTCTTGAGGTGGAGAGAGTCATCCAGAAGGCCAGCTGAAGCATTGTCATGAGATCTGTCAAATCAAATTGCAGCTTGAATCCCGTAAAAGAGGGGGCCTCAGAGATGTGTTTTTACTGCTTGACATGGAGACCCATACAACAGGCACAGGCACCAGGCGAGAACAAAGTCCCTGGAGACTTTTGACCCTCACCTTGTCAATTCTACTAATAGAATAGTCATCACAGCTGTTAGGAATTTCAGAGTCGTTGCGCCTGCCCGCCCCTGCCTCGTGTGGGAAACAGCGGGGCAGGCCAAGCAGGCCACACCTTGGGAAGAACAAAAGGAGTTGCAGCTGAAATAGACCCTCCTTACAAAGAAGTCTGCACTTGCTCGCGCCTGGAGTGGCTGTGGGTGCCGGTGGGGTGAGTTAATCCCAGAAACCCCAGGAGACAATCATAGGGCCATTCACAAACAGGGAAGACCTGTTTGGAATTACATGGCCAAACAAACGGCGGGAGGAAATGAGGGGGCGGGAATTATTTCCTTAGTACCTGATTGGCCGGGAGGGACCAAGGGGTGGGAATTATTTCCTTAGTACCTGATTGGCCGGGAGGGAAAGAGGGGTGGGAATTATTTCCTTAGTACCTGATTGGCCGGGACTGAAAGAGCCCCACACGGCTCACCATTGCTTGGTTAGGAGAGAAGCACGATTCTACATTTTTAAGGCAAAAAAATTAAAGAGAGAGCAGAAGAATCTTTGTAAAAGAACCACCACAAAGGAGAGGTTGTCCTTTCTGCTTAGGGGAGGAGATGACTTATTACAACTTCAAAGGCTTGATGAGGTAACATCTGAAGACACTTCAGAAGTGTCTCGAACAAATCGAGCAGATTTGTTGGCCATTTGACATGTTCTTGGTGGTGGAGCAGCAGTTGAAGGAAAAACAAAGCTTTTATAAATTGTCCTCGGTGAGCAGCTAACGAGGTACAGCGTCAGACTTCTAGAAAAAGCGAAATCTAGTGCCATGGTTCTTGAAGTCCAGCAGCAGTGGCAGAAGCTGGGAACCTGTTAGAAATGGAGACTCGGAGTGGCTGGGTGATTCAGTCAGTCTAGCCTCTGACTCTTTGTTTTGACTCAGGTCCTAATCTCAGGGTCCTGGGATGAGCACCGCCTCAGGCTCCCTGCTCAGCATGGAGCTGGCTGGAGACTCTCTGGCTCTCTCGCCCTCTGCCCCTCCCCCAACCCGTGTTTGCGCGCCCCCGCCATGCGCTCTCTCTGCCTCTCTCAAATAACCAAGTAAGATGAAGGAGGGTAGGGAGGGAAGAAAGAAGAAACGAAGGAAAGTGAACTCTCAGCTGCCATCCCAAGACTTAACACACGAGAAACTCTGAGGCTGGGACCCAGCAATTTGTTTTAACAGGCCTTCCACGGGATTCCCATATTTGCTGAAGTTCAACAAGCTCTGTTTTAGAGCACAGTAAAAAAGACTGACTCAGGATCAGACAATTACCGGTTACAGTCCCACCTGGGACACTTATTCAGGTAAAACTGGGGGAAAGTTCTTCAGCCCTCTGAGCCCCAACTTTATTCTGCTGCCTGAGAATAATGGTGGCAGCTGAGCTCTGCAGAGGAATGTTAGCATGAAGTGGTTAGCCTCAGTCCCTGCTTACTCAGCAAATGATAGCTTCTCTTGGTCATTCAAAACACCAGAACTGGATCACCTCACACTAACCAAAGGTCTGGGCAGCTCTTCCTGTTCAACTAGCACCACGTCTAAGCATTATTCATTGTTCTTGAAAAATTTTTGTTTCCCAGACAATAGACTACCTCCCTCAGAATTAATTACCCGGTGCATCAGTTACAAAATTCAAATGATCTAAGGCTCATATCAGACCCACTGCATCTGCACCTTGTGAAGTGTGGTCTGGGTATCTGCAAGCTTCAAAGTGTTGCCTGAAGATGTTGTTGCAGACTAGGGTGCAAGAATCATCAATTAAAGTAAGATAAGACACAACTTGGCTGTGGCTTGGCTCCTACAGACCCCCTCCCATAGGTTGAGCTGGAGCAGACACATTGTTTCAACATGACACAGTAAGTAGACCAAGAAGTGAAACTTTATGAACTTTGCTTCCCTGTTCATAATCCTTACCTATGGAGCTGATAAGCTACTGGCTCTATTTCTCTTAGCTGGCCAACTTACAATCGAGGCATTTTACTGATGTCTGAGGGGAAATATTGTTTGTGGTAGCAGAAGAGAACTGTGTTATTCAGAGCCCACAATTGTTAAGATGCTTTACCCAGAAACTTCTGGAGTTTTGTTTTTTCGGGAAGATGTGGTACTTCATTAAGGAATTCAGAATCTGTTAGAATGGACACAGTTCAAAACTTGGGTTTCTCTCTCTTTCTCTTTCTCCTATTCCTACTAAGATAGCCAGTTAGTTGGATGTTCTCCTGGAACCTCTGATTTGAGAGGAGAGAATGGCTATTTGGCACATTCAGGATGTGCATTTTGTATAGAAGGGAGGAAGAAGAAGGTGGGAGAAAGGGGCTTTGAATTCAGCTCACCCGGGGAAGCCCCCACCAAGACACCAGTCTGTGATTCTCTAAATCCCCCTAGTGATGGATGCATGCATGTATCAAACACAAGTCAAAGTACAGTACCTGTAAACATATATATTTATTATATATTTTATGTATTTATAGTACATAAGTGTATAAATAATATATGATGTATATAATATATGACATTTAAATATATAATATATAATAGCTGACTGTATGCTAGGAGTTTGACATTTATTCTCTCACTGAAAGCTCACAGTAATCATAGGAATAAGTACTAATAGCATATCCCATGTGAGGATGAGAAAATTGATGCACAGGGAGGTTAAGAAACTTTTCCAGACTCACAGCCAGTCCAGTGCAGATCTGAATTTGAACCCAGGAAACTAACTGACATCACAGCTCTAAATCCTAGAGACCACCCAAAGAGTAGTTCCAGCCTGTTCCAGAACCCTGTGAGACCCCACCCCAGACTTACTTAATTAGGCTATACATTTTCACAGAGATTTGTGGGCACACGAAAATTTGAAGAGCACTTCTCTGAAGCACAGGCATTTTCCCCAGAGTCCTTAAAGTGTCATTGGGATCAAAAACATTTGTGGGTGCTGCTCAACTATGTAATTTACAGGCCCATCAGAAACCTCTGCAGCTGACAACCAAGAGGCTGCATCGTCAACAAGTTCCCCAGGTGATTGTTTGGCATGCTTAATTTTGAAAATCACTACTTTTGGTTCTCCTGCCTCTGTCCCTTGCTTGGCAGTTAAGAGTTAGAACCAGGAGGTTGATCTGGGCCAGGTAAAGGCTCTCTCCACAATGAAGACAAAAGGAACATGGAGAATAGTTCAGGCAGCCAAATGAAAGAGAGCGAAGGAAAAGTGTATCTAGCTTGATTTCAATATGTTTTGAAATTCAGAGTGTTCCATAAGCTTTTTGGTCTAAGTTCATCTTTTTCTCCTATTTTTAAAGAATTCCTTTGTGAAAACTTATACCATTTTTGCCACTTACTTCAAGGCTAGTGCTTGAGTCATTTCTTTGACCGTGGACTTGTTTACATAGTATTTTCCACCCCCCACACACCTAAAAATGGGAAGTGGATCCTCAACACGTTTCAACACACTCCAGAGGAAGTTGCCATGTTGAGAAAGGTACCAAGTTGAAGAAGGTACCTTGTTGATAAGCTGACGTGGCCATCTGATAGACTGATGTGGGCCACTATAATATTTGCATCATTAAAGATAATTCAAAATTAAAAAATTTAAAAAAAAATGCCATTAAAGATAATTCAGAGAGCAAGATCAGTGACAGAAGCTTTGAGCCAGGTTGTAATTCTGTTCAAGTGCTAGCATGTGGCACTAGCTACGGATATACCTCTTGGGAAATTGCTTCAGTCCTTCAAGACATAGTTTTCCTGTTCGTTCAACTAGTGGGTTTTTCAGGGGCTGCCATTTCAGCAATCCAGAGGGCCTGGGCAGGTGATATAAATGAGTATAAGGGAATATCAAGTCCAGATGAAGGACAAGGTGCTGAGGGCATGCCCCTTCTGAGCCACACCTGTGCAGATCTTCCTGCGCCACTCTACCAGCCACACCAAATACAGTCAGAGATTAATTTAACCCAAGATAGACTATCTCTAGGGGACCTTCCAATATGTAGCCCTTACTTGTAATTTGGAATTTGTTAGCCTTTGGGGATCTTCCTGTCCACTGCCTGCTGGGATTCGAGCAGAATTAAAAGATTGAGGAGAACCACCAGGAGAAGTTGACGATTGCATTCCTGTTACTTAAACTTGGGACAAGTGGCAAATTGCTGAACTTCCCAAGGACTAGCTGAAGATATCATGGCAGTGAAGAACTAACATTTACTGGAAGTCAATATATAAGAGTTGATGATGCTGAAAGAGAGATCCTAAAGAAGATGTGAGGTTAATCTAGTGAAACTTTTTTTTTTTAATTTAAAGATCAAATTGGTTTATTCAACGATTCTCTAGTGAAACTTTTGAGAAACTTCTGGTATAAGGACGTGGGAAGTGGGTGGGTCCCTTTTTTTGTATAAGTTTGTCGATAGGAAAAAGGGAGGTTAAGATTTTAGACAAACGTATTCCTAAAATTATGTTACTTTCCAGCAAAAAGGAAAAATGGTATCTGCTTAACATACATATTTTTTAACATTTATTTGATATTTACTGTGCTTATAAGTATCTAGATTTGAAAAGTATTACTCAGTTTCACTTGTTTTTAAATTATATGTTGTGAACCCTCTTGCAAATTTATACTGTTTATACTAGCACTTCATTTTGTTAAAAGAAAATCCTTACACACACACACTAATGATTTTAGACAAATGTAGGTATGACAGGTACTAATATGAAAGTCCTTTTAAGGCTACAAATCTATTCTGTATTCCAGACAAATGAAGGATCTTCAAGCAGGTGTTTGATTATTAACTTAATACGTTGGTTCCACAAGTGTCCCTGGCCAGCAGCATCAGCATCACCTGGGAACTTGTTAAGAATGCAAATTCCCAGAGGGAGGAGCAAGATGGCAGAGGAGTAGGAACCCCAAATTTCGTCTGGTCCCAGGAGTTCAGCTATATAGTTATCAAACCAATCTGAACACCTACAAACTCAGTGCGAGATTGAAGAAAAGAATAGCAGCAATTCTATGAACAGAAAAGCGAACACTTTCTGCAAGATAGGACATGCAAAGAAGTGAAATCTGAGGATATTCGGGAAGGTAGATCGTGGGGGGAGGGAGCCTCTGTCAGCCAGCTCCCTGCAAGTGGTAGAGCCATGGAGCATGATATCAGAACTTTCAGAAGTCGGCTCCACTGAGGGACCTTGCTCTAGAGGCTAAGCGGGTGGTGGAGCCCTCATGGAGACCAGTGTGGTCTCAGGTCTCAGACAGTGTGGTCTTGGTGTCACAGAAAGACCAGGGGAGCCTGAGTGTGTCAGAGCTCCCAGGTATTGGAGCGGAGAAGCTGGCTACAGAGACAGAGCCGAGGTGTGAACTCTCAGCTCAGGGTTACCTTAAACCATGATCTGAGGCAAAGCTGGGCCACTGCTCTTTGAGCAGGGACCCAACAAGCAGCAGATCCAGGAAGATGCCCCTTCCTCCTCTGGGAGGTGCAGAAGCACACAGCAGGAATCTGCTGGGTTTGGAAACTCCAAATGGGACTGTGTGCCAGAGACAGAAACACTTGGTCATAGGCCAGGTGACCCAGAGTGCAGCTGGAGATCAGGGAGATGGGAGGGATTGACTGCTTTTCTCTGAGGGAACACCGAGGAGTAGGGCCTGAGATTCTGGCTCCTATGGAGTAGAGATTGGGAGGCTGCCATCTTCATTCTTCTCCTCCAAAGCTCTACGGAAAGCATTCAGGGAACAAAAGCTCCTGAGAGTGAACCCAAGCAGATTACTTAGCCCTGGCAAGGGGCAAGACATTTGAGAATCATGTCAACAGGCCCCTCCTCCAGAAGAGCAACAAGAACATCCAGCCAAGATCAAGTTTATCATTCAAAGAGAACTGCAAAACTCCAGTGCTAGGAGATCTACAAATCTACAGCATGTAGAATTCATGCCTTTTCCCCCCATGATTCTTTAGTCTTTCAAAGTTAAATTTATTTAATTTTCTTATTTTTTCTATTTTTAAAAAATTTTCCTCTTTCTTATTTTAACCATCTTATCAATACATTTTTAAAAATCTTTTTAAATTTTCATTTTTATAGTCATATTCTATCCATTCATTATATTTAACCTCATTTTTTGTATACATATAAATTTTTCTTTCTTTAAAATTTTGGGATACAGTTTCTTTTAACAGACCAAAATATGCCCTAAATCTATGGTATGGCTTTGTTCTAGTCTCCAGCCTGACCACATTCTCTCCTTTTCTTTTTTTTAAAATTTTTTTCTTTCTTTTTTCAACTAACTTCTTATCAATTTGTTTTTTAAAATCTTTTTTAATTTTCATCTTTACAGTCATATTCCATCCCTTCATCATATCTACCCTTATTTTTGTATATGTTTTTCTTATGTTAAAATTTTGAGAGGCAATTTCTTCTGATAGACCAAAATACACCCAAAATCAAGTGTGTGGCTCTGTTTTGTTCAACCTAATCCTTTTTTTTTTCCCCCCCTTTCTTTTCCCCCTGGTTTTGGGTCTCTTCTGATTTGTGTAGTGTATATTTTTCTGGGGTTGTTGTTATCTTTTTAGCATTTTTTTCTCTGATTCATCTATTCTCTGGACAAAATGACAAGGCAAAAAAACTCACCTAAAAAAAAAAAAAAGAACAAAAAAATGCAGTACCAACTGTGGGGGACCTAATTAATATGGACATTAGTAAGATGTCAGAACTAGAGTTCAGAATGATAATTATCAAGGTGCTAGCTTAGCTTGAAAAAAGCATAGAAGATACTAAAGAATCCCTATCTGGAGAAATGAACTAAAATCTAAGTTGAAATCAAAAAGCTATTAATGAGGTGCAATAAAAAATGGAGGGGCTTACTGCTAGGATAAATGAGCAGAAGAGAGAATTAGTGATATAAAGACCAAATGATAGAGAATAAAGAAGCTGAGAAAAAGAGATAAACAGCTACTGGATCACGAGGGGAGAATTTGAGACATAAGTCATACCATAAGATGAAACAGTAAGAGAGTAACTGGGATCCCAGAAGAAGAAGAAAGAGAGAGAGGGGCAGAAGGCATATTGGATCAAATTATAGTGGAGAACTTACCTAATTTGGGAAAGGAAATAGTCATCAAAATCCAGGAGACACAGAGAATTCCCCTTAAAATCAATAAAAATCAGTCAATAGGGGTGCCTGGGTGGCTCAGTGGGTTAAAGCCTCTGCCTTCGGCTCAGGTCATGATCCCAGGGTCCTGGGATCGAGCCCAGCATTGGGCTCTCTGCTCAGTGGGGAGCCTGCTTCCTCCTCTCTCTCTCTCAGCCTCTCTGCCTACTTGTGATCTCTGCCTGTCAAGTAAATAAATTTAAAAAAAAAAATCAGTCAATACCCCATCATCTAATAGTAAAACTTACAAGTCTCAGAGACAAAGAGAAAATTCTAAAAGCAGCTCGGGACAAGAGGTCTATAACCTAAAACAGTAAGATTGGCAGCAGACCTATCCACAGAGCCCTGGCAGGCCAGAAAGGAATGGCATGATATATTCAGAGCACTAAACAAGAACAAGATGCAGCCAACAATACTAAATCCAGCTAGGCTGTCATTGAAAATAGGAGGAGAGATAAAAAGCTTCCAGAACAAACAAAAGCTAAAAGAATTTGCAAACACCAAACCAGCCCTACAGGAAATATTGAAAGGGGTCCTCTAAGCAAAGAGAGAGCCTTAAAGTAACATAGACCAGAAAGGAACAGAGACAATGAACAGTAACAGTCACTTTGCAGGCAATACAATGGCACTAAATTCCTATCTTTTGGTAGTACCCTGAGTGTAAGTGGGCTAAATGTCTTAAAAGACACAGGGTAGGGGGCGCCTGGGTGGCTCAGTGGGTTAAGCCGCTGCCTTTGGCTCAGGTCATGATCCCAGGTCCTGGGTTCGAGCCCCACATCGGGCTTTCTGCTCAGCAGGGAGCCTGCTTCCTCCTCTCTCTCTCTGCCTGCCTCTCTGTCTACTTGTGATCTCTCTGTCAAATAAATAAATAAAATCTTTAAAAAAAAAAAAACACAGGGTATCAGAATGGATAAGAAAAAAATAAAACAACAAGACCCATCAATATGCTGTCTACAAGAAACTCATTTTAGACCCAAAGATGCCTCCAGATTTAAAGTGAGAAGGTGGAAAACCATTTACCATGCTAATGGACATCAAAAGAAAGCTGGGGTGGCAATCCTTATATCAGATAAATTAGATTTTAAGCCAAAGACTGTAATAAGAGATGAGGAAGGACACGGTATCATGCTTGAAGGGTCTGTCCAACAAGAAGATCTAACAATTTTAAATATCTATGCCCCTAACATGTGAGCAGCCAATTACATAAACCAATTAATAACAAAATCAAAGAAATACATCAACAATAATACAATAATAGTAGGAGACTTTAACACCCCCCCCCTCACTGAAATGGACAGATCATCTAAGCAAAAGGTCAACAAAGAAATAAAGGCTTTAAATGACACACTGGACCAGATGGACATCACAGATATATTCAGACATTCCATCCCAAAGCAACAGAATACATATTCTTCTCTAGTGCACGTGGAACTTGCTTCAGAATAGATCACATCCTGGTTACAAATCAGGTCTCAACCAGTACCAAAAGATTGGGATCATTTCCTGAATATTTTCAGACTACAGTGCTTTGAAACTAGAACTCAACCACAAAAGGAAAGTTGGAAAGATCTCAAATACATGGAGGCTAAAGAGCACCTACTAAAAAATGAATGGGTCAGCCAGGAAGTTAAAAAGAATTTTAAAAATTCATGGAAACAAATGCAAGTGAAAACACAACTGTTCACATTCTTTGGGATGCAGGAGAGGCAGTCCTGAGAGGAACGTATATAGCAATACAAATAATCCAATCAAGAAATGGGTAGAAGACATGAACAGACATTTCTGCAAAGAAGACATCCAAATGGCCAACAGACACATGAAAAGGTGTTCAACATCACTTGGCGTCAGAGAATACAAATTAAAACCACAGTGAGATACCACCTCACACCAGTCAGAATGGCTAAAATTAACAAGTCAGGAAACCACAGGTGTTGGTGAACTCTGTAGAACCCTGTGGAGGGGAACCCTCTTATACTGTTGGTGGGAGTGCAAGCTGGTGCAACTGCTCTGGAAAACAGTATGAAGGATCCTCAAAAAGTTGAAAATAGAGCTACCTTACGACCCAGCCATTGCACTACTGGGTATTTACCCCAAAGATAAAAATATAGTGATCTGAAGGGGCATGTGCACCCTGTTTGTAGCAGCAATGTCCACAGTAGCCAAACTATGGAAAGATCCTAGATGTCCATCAACAGATGAATAGATAAAGAAGATGTGGTATATATATGCAATGGAATACTATGCAGCCATCAAAAACCCTCTGAAATCTTGCCATTTGCAATGATGTGGATGGAACTAGAGGGTATTATGCTAAGTGAAATAAGTCAATCAGAGAAAGACAAGTATCATATGATCTCACTGGTATGAGGAATTTGAGAAACAAGACAGAGGATCACAAGGGAAGGGAAGGAAAAAAATGAAACAAGACAAAACTGAGTGGGAGACAAACCATAAGAGACTCTTAATCCCAGGAAACAAACTGAGGGTTGCTGGGGGTGGGAATGGAGGGATGAGGTGGCTAGGTAATGGACACTGGGGAGGGTATGTGCTATGGTGAGTTCTGTGAATTGTGTAGAACTGATGAATCACATACCTGTACCCCTGAAACAAATAATACATTACTTATTAATTTAAAAAAATAAATGCAATTTCCCAGAATCCACTCCAGATCTACTGAATCAAAACCTCAGACTGGAGGTCAGCAACCTACATTTTAATGAACTCTCCTGATGATTCCAGTGTCCCCTAAAGCCTGAGGCACTGGGGAGTGTTTCCGTCCTGATGTTGTTATGTCATATTCCCTGTGTCTATAGGTACTAAACTGTGAACTCCCAGATAAGCTGTCCTACAACTCACAACTAAGAATTGGGTAATCTGGGTGCCAACATCAAGGTGGACATGGAATTGACTGCAAAGATCACTGAAGAGAATCCAGGCACATTCTGCGGGTAAGTGGAGGACCATCGTGGTTTATTTATTTATTTGTACTTCATTTTTAGTGCCTGTTGATTATATATGCTCTATTCTGTAATATTCAGTTAAATCGGTTAAAAACTTCTTCAAGCAGTGATTGGATATGTCATGACTTACCTACATGACCCTTCACATCCTATCATCAGTCCATTAGGGAAAAACAACACAGTCTTAAGTAAATGGGACCCACTGCTTCGTGTTTCTTATAATGTGCATGCGTTTAATTTCTTTACCTTCAAGCATGGAAGGGGGAATAATTTCATTAGTTTCTTTGGCATGCAGGAGCAGTCCATCTGTGCAGTACCCTGGTTTTCTAATGCCTATTGTTTTGGCATAATTTTAATGCTTGTTAATCTGCAGTTCTCTTGTGATCTTAAGAATGGAGCCCATTAGTCATCATTGTTCTCCTATTGTACCTGAAAGAATTAGTCACATCTCCACAGCTTCTTACACTGGTATTCCTTCCTGGCAGAAGTAGAAAAGCTTATAATTTGAACACAATGTGGGCTACTGCCTAGCAGAGATTGATTTATGAGAGCTTATAAATTGGTTGCTAGGCTTTCTGGATGACATGCAATAGTAAGGTCCTTCAAGGGAAACTCAAAAGACAGAGAATTTTTTCCCCCAATTATTCCAAAGCCACTGTACCATGACACTGAATTGAGGCTGTGTTTATTTATTGTAGATGTTTACCTGCCTTCTCTTTGGCCTCTGGAAACCCCGTGAAACCAATTTTTTTTCTTGACATTTATTCAGCAAACAGCTTATGTAACCAAATGTGTATGTGTGTGTAAATTATTCAGAAAGGTAAAACTGAACAATTTTTAAGTGAATTGCTATAAATTGTCCTGACTTGTAAAATTCTCAACCGAATGATAAACTTTTATCAGCATTCATGGGCTCAGCTGAGCTTGGATTTTAGCAGATTAACTTATCTAATAAAGATAAGACTTAAAGTCTTTGAATTTTATCCTAGGTCCAGTCCTTTCCTTATTGTTCACACAATGCTTACCATGCATCCAGGTGGCAAACATTTACTAACATTCTGCAATGTGTGAGACACTGTACTGAGCACAAGAGTTTTGGTAGTGACAGAACTGAGCATGCCTTGACTTCATGGTTCCTACTATCTGGTGCTATAGTAGAGACAATAATTGGTCACTGACATCCCTTTCTAATGCCTCCTTGCCAGCCCTTCTGCAGTCTCCATTGCTGCTGGGTGTGGAGTGTGGCTGAATTTGACCCATGAGTGGTATAAAGGATGAGCCTGAATAGTGTGTATCATGCCTGGCCTGGCTGCAAAATCCTGCCATATTCCATCTTTGCACACACTTTCATGTTCTTTACATGTTCCTAACTAGTATGTCAGGGGAGAACAACATTGAAAGAACTTTTGGCAATGAGAAAGTAAACCACTTGGCATGATGTGGTATGTGGGGAGCCCTGGATCTCAGGAATGTTGCCAGAGAAAGGCAAAATAGTATTTTCTCTCAGCTTAGTCATTTGTTAGGAGTTACTAGTTGTACCTAATTGAAGGGATCTCCAAAAGAGATTCAGCTGGGTGTAGTGGTAACCAAACTATCATATTAAGGATAAGTCTGAGATTTTATAGAAAAGTGGATAGTTTCTTTATTTCACTTGCATTAACACAGAAGGAAAAAGCTAGGGCTTTAAAGTCAATGTAGATGTCCTTTGCAATCTTAAGCCCATGGAAGAATGACCATAATTGCTTGTGTACACACTGTTTGGCTGTTTTTCCTAGGTCTTTCAAATCTTTGACTGTTGGGTAAAATAAGTGCTTTTTTAAGGAGGATCTTGCAGAATTGCTTTGGTTTTGAATAGAAGTTGGTCATTTTGGAGTTGCTTTGAGTGATGGCGCACAAGGATGGAGTGGGAACAATCTGCCAAGGGTGGCATATAAAAAGGTTCAATGTAGAGAATTTAAATAATAATAAAACTAACTAAAAATTGGCCTGCTTTTTATTATTACTGTGTTCCGTAACTGTAAATCATGCCAGTATTAAAATAACTTTTTTACCAGGGGAAACTGCTTACACAATCTACTACCTTTTACACAATCTCCTCCAGCCCAGTTGGATGACCTACTAGGCATCTCAAGTATTTATTAAGGACAGTTTTCAGGGCTTTCAGGATAACAGGATATGTGCCATACCAGGTCATAAAATCAGTTTTTAGGAGCACAGTGCCTGGGAAAATGAACCAGAGGCTTTTATTTGTGACTTTAAAAGATGGGATCAGTGATTCCAGGAAAACTTTTTAAGATTCTAAAAGGATGTGAGCAATATGATGTAATGAAGAAGAAGGAAAACATTCCATGTATTACATAGAGGACGATAGACTCGAA
The DNA here is from genome assembly GCF_902655055.1 of Lutra lutra. Taxonomy (NCBI): domain Eukaryota; kingdom Metazoa; phylum Chordata; class Mammalia; order Carnivora; family Mustelidae; genus Lutra; species Lutra lutra. The sequence continues at coordinate 82,070,639 of NC_062282.1, read as the reverse complement.
AGCTGGAGAGGTAAACCAACAGTGGGAGATGACCTCGGGTAGTCTAGTAAACAACAGGTCAGCTATGATGGTGTAGCTGGCAACAAGACTCAGACAACAAATGTCAGAATTTCCAGTTGTTGTTAGAAGTTACCAGGTCTCTGTGAGTGTTAACTACCACATGGTCAAAACAATGGTTGTAGAATCAACACCAGTCATTGATGAATAGTGCCATGGGTTTGGGTAGGGAAGAAATTGGCTAAATCGTATCATAATTCATAGGGAGCACACAATCACTGTTAGAGGTAGGGGTTTTGCAGGTGATGACTGCAGGACCCCATTGCTCTACACAGTGATTGGTTCTCCTTCTGGCAGTTTTGTGAGACAATTTTGACTGTGTTGACCTGCCAATAGCAGGTCTGAGCCTACAAATGATTTGGGGGGTGGTTGTAGAGCTTCATATACTAGATAATAAGTCTCAAACAGTTTGACCTTTGCCTTTTGTAGTTTAGCATTCCTCAAGCTCTTGGTTTGAACCAGGTCTCTTTATATCACTGTAACTCACTCAAATGAGGTGTCATTTAAGACAGACCCCTGTCTTGTGTGCCAATTCAGGTCAAAGTATTTACAAAGAGGCATGAGGGCATTTGAGAAGGGAGTATGACTGCTTGGTTCAAGCACCCATCAGAAAGTTTTGGAGATGAGACAGGATTGAGAAAAATGAGCATTTAGTATTGTATAAAATAATAAGAATTACTTCAGTATCTAATGAAACCTCTTTTGTCATGGCATAAACTATAGTCCTCCAACCTCAATAAAAATAGAGAAGGATTTCTACTTCTCATCCATGAATATTGTTCGTTAGTTCTTAGTGAGCCTTGATTTTGTGCCTGCTGCTATCATCAGCAGGCCCTATTAGCCCATATAAAAATGAGAGACCAATAATGAAAGGGAGTTTACTTATAATGGGATTCTTCCCCTGCTGCAAATACCTGCTGCATTTCTTTAGGGTACATGTAGGAAGGAAGGAATGGTCATGTATTCTGTTATCTTCCTCCATCTGAGGCACAGCATGAGAACGTCTTTGGCAGGAAATGAAGAGAAAGTTGCCCAAGAAAAGCTCTGCAGAAATTCCCATCCCTGCTCTGCCAACCAAACAGACTAATGTTTGTCGAAACCTTTTCTCTTCCATTTTTTTCCCTGAAGTGTAGCTTCCAAAAGCAGAGTCAGAGAGGAGAAACCACCCAGGAAGGGCACTTAGGGAAGTGGGACAGCATTTTTTATAAAGGGGAAGCCAGAGTGGTAAATGGGCCCTACATTTGAGCCAGAATTGCAGTTCTATCAAGATCCCTACTGGTGGGTCCAAGGATCCAAGAATCTAAGGTTAAAGCATTTTATTCTAAGAAATGACAAAGCCTTCACCACTCAAACTCACTAGGCAGCCAAACTTGTAAGTGGAATTTTAAACACACATTTGGCAATTTTCCAGAACTCCTAATTTTAAAAAAAAAAAATCCATTAAATAAAATCCTTTTAGGAGATCAGCATTTCTTTGAGCATTGCTGAAATTTTTTAATGTTCCTCTTGGAGGCATAAACAATCAATGCAACCATTAATTTGAGGGCCTTTCTCTCTGGCAGTGGTGTAAATTGAAAACGAATAGTTCAAAAGACATTCTGACTAATCAGGTCAGGGAGAAAAATGAATAGTGTTCTCACAGCCCTGCCAGAGGCTTTGTTTTGCTGTGAGTTTTAATTTAAGGAAAACAAAAATGAGGGGAGAATAAAAGAACAGAAAATGTCAGTACTGCTTTTTCTGGTAACACTTCAGTAAACCTTGCCAATAATTAGGTATTTTTATTGCATTTAAATTAAATATCAGGATTTCAATATTGTAGACCCATTTTCCTCTTGCTTTTCTCTGGATTACTGTATGCTATATTATATTTACATTGTTTGGGGTAGAAAGTTGTTTCAATTTCCAGTGCTTGGGACTTATGTTAGTGCTTTCCTCAATTTCTGAAGCTTTATCATTGGACTGTAGACCTCACAATATTTTAAGTTGCTGGTTATCATTCAGATGTTATATTTCCCAGTGAATCAAGTTATGCTTAAGGAATCCCCTTATATAGGGAATACTTTGAAAAAGCTTCTGTATTTTCTTTCAGTCAAACCAAGACCTACCTTTCATCCTAACTGTGGCTTTCTTTTTCTGGGTGGTGGCCATTGGCCAACAGAAAGAGAAAAGAGAACCCCCATAACGTTTTTTTTTTGTTGTTTTTTTTGTGTTTTTTTTTTTTTTTAGATTTTCTCAGTAGACAGATTTGTATTAAATAATATAACATAATATAATAAACAACATACATAAATAACAGATACAAATGGTCTATAAAACTGATATGATATCATCCACTGACAATTCCTTTGTTCTACAGCCACTTAATTCTTTTTTTTTAATTTTTAAAATTTATTTTCAGCGTAGCAGTATTCATTGTTTTTGCACCACACCCAGTGCTCCATGCAATCCGTGCCCTCTCCAATACCCACCACCTGGTGCCCCCAACCTCCCAACCCCCGCCCCTTCAAAACCCTCAGATTGTTTTTCAGAGTCCGTAGTGTCTCATGGTTCACCTCCCCTTCCAATTTCCCCCAACTCCCTTCTCCTCTCTAACTCCCCTTGTCCTCCATGCTATTTGTTATGCTCCACAAATAAGTGAAACCATATGATAATTGACTCTCTCTGCTTGACTTATTTCACTCAGCATAATCTCTTCCTAGGACAACTTTTATTTTTAATTCGTTCCCACTATTCTGGCTCATTTTTTTTTATATAGATAATTTTTTAACCTATTTACCATCACAGTGAGATGTCCAGTACATCAAATTCCATAATAACCTTCCAACCTGAACTTTTTGATACATACACCTGTGTTTTTCTTCTGCATTTCTATTTTTTAAATTCCTTTTCTTTTTAATTTTAGTTTAGTTTAGTCTAGTTTATTCCTTTTTTATTTTTATTTTCTAATATTCATATACAGTTAAACTTCAAGGTAATCCCCTTTCCCCAATCAATGCTACCCCTATAGGTAAACCAATTTTTAATCCCCCTTTATCTTAGGAAAGTTGAGTCCTTTAACAAAGATATCAAGATACATCCAGGAAGAATCAAAGCAAACTTCCTCGCCCACACTGAGAATTTATAACCACTCTCCCATCTTTTTCTTCCACCAGTGTTTCTGTGTTTTTGTGTTTGTCCTGATAGTATATAAATCTTACACTTGGGGTTCTTTTTGACGAGGTTCTTCCTTTATTTGCTTATATATATATATTTCTTTTCTCTTGTCATATACTTTTATCAGTCTTTTTGTTTGTCTGTTTTTGTTTGTATACTTTGTAAATCTTACCTTGGGGCCCATTTGGGCTGAACCTTCTCTTTTTTCTTCCCTTTCTTTCCTGTCTCTCTCTCTCTTTTTCTTTTTCTTTTCTTTTTTCTCTCATTTGGGTGGGGAATCCTAATTGGTCAGAAGCATTCCAGGGTGCACCTTGACTGCACCATGGTCAATACATCCAGCTACATCCATTCAGCCATCTCTCACCAAAATGACTAGGAGGAGGAATGCCCAACAGAAGAAAAATACAGAGGATGGGCCTTCTGCAACAGAGCTGATGGCTATCAACATAGACAATATGTTGGAAAGAGAATTCAGGCTAATAATTATCCAGGCAATAGCTAGGTTGGAGAAAGCCATGGATGGCCAAACAGAACTGATTAGGGCCGAACTGAAAGCGACCAGAGATGATGTTCACAATGTTAGGGCAGAGCTGAAAGCTACCAGGGATGAAGTTCACAATGCTCTCAATGAGTTCCAATCTAATCTAAATTCTTTCAAAGCTAGGGTAAGTGAGACAGAAGATAGAATTAATGATCTGGAGGACAAACAGAGAGAAAGGGTCAGGAGGAAGCCTGGAACAAACAGCTTAGAAGCCACGAAAACAGAATCAGGGAAATAAATGATGCCATGAAACATTCCAACATCAGAATTATTGGAATCCCTGAAGAGGAGGAGAAAGAAAGAAGTCTAGAAGATATAGTGGAACAAGTTCTTCATGAAAATTTTCCCAATCTCGCGAATGGAACCAGCGTTCATGTACTAGGGGCCGAACGGTCTCCACCCAAGATTATAGATTCCCCATAACGTTTTATAGGAGATTACCTAGATGAAGCTGCATAAGCTCCAGTTTGGAGACATAGAAAGCATTTTCTCAATTGCTCAGAACAATGTGTCAATGATACAAGACTTTAGACTGCCTTCTTAAACATCAAATCACATTATCACCTAGCTTTTTGTATTAAGGAGATGCCTGGTGGAGTCATAACTAGTATTTTTTTTTTTTTTCAGCAAAAAAGTACAAGTGGAGGGAAGGTACAAAAGCTGGTATAATTTATAGACCAATGGCCCACTGAAAGCTCAGACCAACTATTAAGAAACATGGAAGTTGATTTTGATTTTGAAGACAGTGAGCCATGAGGCTTTAAAATTTTTACTTAAGAGATCACTCTTTTTCTCTAAGTTGGAAGCATCTTCAAAGCCTAGGATCAGTGGATTTGTTTGAGAGATGTTTGTCTGTTCTACTTTGCTGCTCATAATCATCAGGAGAGTTTATTCTCAGTTCGCTGTCAACATTTCATGGTTGCCAGCTCTAAGCTCCCAGATATAGCATGAGGTCAAGTCTTTGGTCCTCTTGACATCTCTGACCATCACAGGTTGAGAAACTGCCATGATGATTCCTGATTCTCTAGTGTACCTTCCTATAGATGATGGCAAGTCCTTACAAGACACAGGTAGCAACCATCTGACACTTCTGCCTTAGGTGGTAGCTTTGTAATTTAAACTCATTAGTAATAAGGAAGAGATTATCTCAAATGACTCTTGTTAATGGAGGCAGCCAGCCCGGTTATCTGAGATCAAGGAGGGAGGGTGTCTGTCAGCCTTACTGTTGCTCCCAGAGAAGTCTAGCTCTGGAATATGCAGCCAACCTCCCAGACAGAAGCTCCACCTCCTGTGTAGCATTGTCCATTCTCTGTTTGTTCACCTAGTATTTATGTGTTCCTAGAAACTAGATTATATTGGCTTGGCCACTATTCAATACTGGGCATTCTTGATGAGCAGAGTTCATATTAGATGATTTTAGGGACAACCAACTTTTCTAAATTATCTAGTGTGACTATATAATGTGCTATTTGAATTAGGACATTTGAGAGGGAAAGAGGTTATTATTTGTAATTAGGCAGGGACAGTAGTCCAACACTGCCCTGGGAAAACTGAAATATCTTGTCCCCTACTTATGACCTATATATGGATATCAGGTGTCCTACATCACTCTTTGTACCTGTCACCTGTGGTGAGTATCAGACTGGTTTTATTGCAAACTTACTAGTCACAAAAACTTAGAGAGGAAGGTGCCTATTTGGAAAATTCACTGTGAAGAAGGAAGACTTGATGCTAACCTAAGATCTCCTGTATCCAACTTAGTACCAGTCTTGCTGATTCTATCTCCTGAAGTTCTCTTACCCATTCCCATTTCTCTACCCCTGTTCCCCTCACCTTGGTCCCAGCCACCACCATCCTTCTCCCAGACTAGTATGCAAGCCTTCTCATGTTCAACCCAGTCCAGCCTTGCTCTCTTCCAGTCAGTTCTGTAGATATCACAGCAGTTGTCCTTCAACCAAAACCTGGTACTATTTGGGGCACTTGGGATCCGGAAGTGAATGAATAAAGCAAGGTCAAACTTCCAAGGTACTTAATTTCCAGCAGCCTAAACACATGACAAACTAATAAATAATACTTTCAGACTTTGATAAGAGCCATGAAAGTGAGGAACACAGTGAAGTAATAAGGAGTCAGGATAGCAAGGAAGAGGCTTCTTAAAGTGATCAGGGAAGCCTCTCTGGGAAGGTGATGTTAGGTTAGATTGGAAGGGTGAAAGCCAGGAAAAGAGCCTCCCAAGGCAATGTGAAGAGGAACACTCAACACCCAAAAGTAGGAGGCATTCAGGTGTTTTCAAGAAGCAGAACAGGAGGCCTGGGAGCCTGACACAGCCATCAAAGGCGAGAGTGGTTTGTACTGAGGTCAGAGGATAGATGAGGACCAGTCACTTAATGCCTTGTTCTCCAAGGTAACGGGTTTTCCTTGCTCCTAGCATAAAACTCCAAAGCTATGTAGAAGTGTTCAGCAGAGGAACCGGTGGAACCAGTTATCTTTTTATTCACCTTGACTCTTGTTTCTATATGAAGAACAGATAGTGGGTAAAAAGAATACCAGTTAGAAGACTAGAGTCCTCATTCTGGTGGAAGATGATGGAGACTATGGGAAAGGAGTAAAGCTTTTTGATACGTGGCATTTACAGCTACTTAAGTTTTGCAGTTAAATTTAAATCTTTTAGATGTATCACATTCTCCTTTTTCTCTTGAAGGCATGATTATTGCCATACTTTTATTTCATTTAGTGTTTGTTAAACCTTTATCCTTTGAAAAAAGGATCTTTGATTTGTGTTTTTTGATTGCAGAGGTTTGTATACATTTTTATACTCTCCAAATAGGTATTTAATTTTAGAGAACCAGTTTTGAAATTTCTAGAGATGTCTGTAAATGTCTAGAAGGTGGCTAGGAAATCTATACCTATGAGTCTAAAACTCAGTTCCCGGTGCTAACTTTAATTAGGAGAACCTCGAGTTTTTAAATCTACTGCTCTCTGATGTCGAACTCTACCCCAAGTTATCAATGTGCTGGCTTTTTGGTTGCCAACAGAATAAAAAAAATTGTTAAACTTTAGGAGTGAATAATCAACTGCTTTGAAGTGGAGAAATTATACTTTTCAGTCTCTGGTGAAGGGAGGTATAATCATGCCAGATGATGGATATAGATAGGGATATTGCTGCAGAAAATGGGGATATAGACGCCAATAGCCATGTATATCCTCAAATATACAAATCCATGCCATGGTGATGGTCTACTGCTTTTAGAAGGTGTTAAACAATGTAGAGTCCTGCTTACCTTCTATTCTTTAAAAAGCTAAGACCTATATTCTTTGTATATATGCTTATTCTCTCCAAGAAGCAGTGGGAGTTAGTCCATAACTGATTGAATCCTAGTTTTATCCAGTTTAGGAATCAGCCATTTGCTTATTTGCAGAGCAACAGAAATACTTTTCTTAACTATCTTGATATGTCCCTGTGTGCCAGGAAGACACAGGCAATACAGATGTGTCTGGACCCACTTGCCATATGCTGCTGTCAGAAGTCTGCAGGAGGAAATCCCTTCTTGATTAAATTCTCCAAGGCTGACATCTTTTGTTGTTCACCCTGCTGAATGATTTCACGTGTGTGTGTGTGTGTGTGTGTGTGTGTGTGTGTGTGTGTGTGTGTGTTTTGTTTTGTTTTGTTTTTTGCTGAGTCAGAATTCTTCAGTGATGTACAGGATAGTTTTCTTGGATGCATGAAGTTCTTTTGGCTAATAGAGTAGGGAAGTTATTTTAATTGTGTGAATAACAGGCAATTTCAGTTAGGAAGAGAGACCTACTACCTCTTGGTCATTTAAAATAAATTATAGGTCAATTAATTATGACATGAGGAAAATATTGCCACCATCATTTAACACATTTCAGATTTTTATGAGGGTTCTGGCCCAGCCATATTCCTTCCTAAGGAACATATCTAAAATAGAGTCGTAAAGAGTTCAAGTGTCACACCCTGTCATTTTGGGATGGTCTGCCCTTTTGTGGGTGCATTGTATTGATCTTATGGGCAGATCATCTTCTTGGATTGTGTTTGCACTAGATATGCCCTTAGGGAATAATATTGTCCAAAAAAAGTCATGTTCTAGATCCACCCAGGATGATATAATATTAAGTGTTTTCCTTATTCAACAGTGATACTGTTTTGAGAACTCACAGCTGGATTGAGTTTAGTTAAGTCCAGTGTTTTCTTTCTCTTTTTGGTTTGTAATTTCCCAGGGCCCTGCCACCTTTGTGCTGAGCTTGAAGTGTAGTATTCTTCCAGCAGAGAACACTAGTGGGTAGATTAAAGCAATTAAGAGCTCTGCGCGACAAACTGAGTTACATAGACAAAGATAATCGATGATCAGGTTTTTATTAGCTATGGAAATCTTCATTTCGTTAAAGGTATTATCAAATAAGTTCTTACAGAGCTATTTTATAAATTGAAAACAAGAAAAAAAAATCTTCCATGGTATAGGCTCTGTATTTCGCCTTTAGCCTCATTTCATGTCCTTCCCTCCAACAATGACTTGCCTGTTCTGATTCTTCCAGGAGGTTTCTGTGGCTTTGCTGCAGATAGGATGACCTAATGGGACTGAGGGCTTTTTGAGAGACCAGAGGTGGAAGTGGGCAAGTCCTGGGCAAACAGAGACAAATGGGTCACCCTAGGAAATACCACCTCCTTGGTAGACTGGTACAAAATGATGATTGCTCACAGTTCTGTGGCTGACTGGGTGGGAGTTCTGCTGTTCTCACTGGGGTTCTCTGTAGGGCGGCTAGGCTGATGCTGGATAGGTTAAGATGCTGGGGCCTTAGGGTTCCAGGAGGATGTCAGGAGACTGCAGGGCCTCTTGAAACTGTGCTCAGAAGTCCCGTGTTGTTGCTTCTGCTGCTTTTAGTGATGAAGACCCAAAGCCAGCTCAATTCATGGATTGGGGAAATTGACTTCATCTTATAATGGGAAAAGTTGTGGAGAATGTGGCCTTTTTAGAAATCTACTGTGAGGATTCTGAAATGGTGTAAAATTACATAATTTTACCAAGACCACATAGCTACAACGTAGCCAATCAGGGATTTGAACCCAGGTTTATGTGCCTGAAAAACTAATAATGTTTTCATGGGTTTGGGCCACCAGACCCTATTAGGGTAGAACTACATCATCTAATAATCCAGGGAGCAAGTGGACATTTTCCTGCTGTCCTGGGGTGGAATAGAGAAGATGGGGCTGCAGAAGGAAGAAGGAGAGGACAGAGAAGCCTGATCTGTGATGTCTAGATAACCAACATCACAGGATATAATTCATACCACTCTGATTCTGTAAATACATTGGCCTCTGTTCTCCTCCCACCCTATTCAATACAAACTTATCCCCCAAGGGGATTCTTCAGTGGGCCACAGATTTATTATATTCTTGGTCTTGATGTTCCTTCTATTCTCTTATGCACTGGCCTCATTTTTTTTCCCAGTATAAGCATTTAGATCATCTTCTCCAGTTGAGAGTCTGAAAGACAGTTGTTGTAATTCAGTTGTTTTCAGAAGTGTGGAAGTCCCTGAGACACTATCAGAGAGTCTATGAAGTCAAAACAATTTTTATAACACTAAGATACTATTTGCTTTTTTCTACTCTTATTCTCTCTTGAGTGTAAGATGGAATTTTCCACAAGTAACATGATGTGTGATATTGCAACAGATTATAGCAGAAGCAAATAAAAGAATCCTACTCTCTTCTAAGAATTCCACACTCTTCTATTATAATAGACCTTAAAGAGATTCAGGGGAAAAAATGCAAAGCAAAGGCATTTTTTTGTTTTTCTGATTTCCAGAAAATAGTTATATTTTTATTAAGTATTTTTTATGTTGGCGTACAAAGGTTTTATTGTAATTTTTAAATAAAACAAGCATTTTTAAGCTTTCTCGCTTAATTTCTCATAGGTAACAAATAAGCCAAAGCTCTTTGGCGTCCTCAATAATTTAAGATTAAATTCTCAGAGCAAAAAGTCTGAGAAGGATTTTCACCATCTTACCAGCTACCCCTTGCTGAGCTCCTCCCATGCACAGGCCATTTCTTACACATTCAGTTTGAATCCTCCCAACAACTCTTGTCAGGAATGTACCCCATTGAGCCCTGACCCCAGAGGCACAGACTGGTGCTCAAAACCATGAGTCATACAGCTTGTATTCTGTGGAGCTACAGTTTGAAGCTAGTTCTGACTCCTGAGTCCAATTTGGAGGAATAATTAACCTCCTTGCATGCAATATGCTTTTCACTCTTCTGGACAGAGAGAGAGGAAAGCAGAGGTCCAAGATGAGTTGGATAAATTATTGAAATGGCTCAGGCAGCCAGAAACCAGGGCTTCCAAGGGCTGTCTGATCCATGAAGAGTCCGCTAGTCATAGTGAACTTGTCTTTTCAAATTGCTACTCCAAGAAAGGAATTCCTTCAAATTCAGGTGACACTCTGATCCTGGTGGGGTTTTGTGTCCTTTGTAAGTGGCGTTTCAAATCGCAGATGGTGTCAACTCTATGGAGCTCCCACAAGGGTGGAATGCATGTTTGTATAATGATCACATTCTAAGGTACAGAAATGTTCATTGGCTGAAACCTATTTTCCAGTTACTTACAGATCAGCTTGTGTGTTCTGATCAATGGCGTCTCTTGCATAACCATAAAAGAGTTGCTACCACTTAATTGAGTAAGGATGTGCCAGGCCCTGAGAGAGAGACTTCATGTCACAAGCTCTCCAAATTCTCAAAAGGGTGCCCTGGGCCAATAGTGTTGGCCTCCTCCCTGCCTTACAGAGAAGATGCCTGGCTTGCAGAGGTGTCCCTGCTTGCCTGAGGTCACCCAGCTCATAGGTAGGTGGTGAGTCAGGAATCAAACCTTTGTTTGCAGGGTTCCCAGCCTCAGATTCTTAACCAGTATGCTTTACGAGCCTCTAAAAGGCAGTGTCCATTTGTCTATGGAAAAGTAATTCTGGGCACCTGGGTGGCTCAGTCATTAAATGCCTGCCTTCGGCTCAGGTCATGATCCTGTGGTCCTGGGATCGAGCCCCACATTGGGCTCCCTGCTCAGTGGGAAGTCTGCTTCTCCTTCTCCTACTCCCCCTGCTTGTGTTCCCTCTGTCACTGTGTCTCTCTGTGTCAAATAAATGAAATCTTAAAAAAAAAAAAGAAAGAAAGAAAGAAAAGAAAAGTAACTCTTCAAAATCGACTTGAAGTAGCCTGGATAATTTAGGAGAAGGATACAATTTTACCTCCAGAGATTTTTTTTTTTTAAACAAAGCAGTGCAGCCTGATCATGTAACAAAGAAATAGATATAGTTTGTTTGTTTGTTTGTCTTTTAAATACCGTCTTAGCCCTTCACTTAACCTGGCAGCTAACAGTGGAGAGCAGATGGTAAAAAGTTCCTCATCCATGTTTGATACTGTCCAGTGGTATTTTAAGAGAGCCAACAATGCCAGTGGGATTTGGGGTTTACTTGGATCAGGCATGCTTGCCTTCTGCCTGGAGGAGCTGTCCTTCCTTCAGTTTTTAAAATATCATGATAACACTAACAGTGTTAGAGGTGATGGGAGAGCTGAGGCTCACATGTGTCAGCAACAGATGGACATGCCCCGTGAACACCAGACAGACTGCTAGGATTTCCCTTAGGGCTGTGCTCCAGGTGCCCTTGGGAGGGGTGAGGACAAAGCTTCACACAATTTCTGTGTATATATATATATATATATATATATATATATATATGTATTTGCTTATTTTCTTCTCACAATATATATTGACTCCTTGAGCTAACCAGGTGCTTTCAGCAAGGATTGCAGCTGCAAACTCAGCTTTAACAGCCCGGACATCAACTTTCTGATTCCTTGCAAAGAGTCAGGTTGCTGCTACTGTTGTAAAAAGCCTAGAATTTTGTCAGAGGAAAGGAATATGTCTCCTTCAGGTTTGTAGGCCATTGGATTCACATTTGTAAATGGTGTTTGAGCATAAATGCAGAGAAATCCATATACTGTTAAGACATTTCTGACCAGAGCAATTTTTTGTTGCTTAGGAACGTAATATTAGAGACACGAAACAGACAACTTTTGTCATTCTAAATCCATGCACTTTATTATCTCCACCCTGAATTAGCTACAGAAGCAAAAACAAGTGAGTGTGTACAAATCTGGGTAATGTCAGAAGATGACAAGAAGGTGAAAAGTGGTACATGTGACCATCTCTATTCTGCCACCTCTGCTCTTCCTCTGATCTCCCAGCCCAGGAGGGAAATTTGTCAGCTGAGGAGTCCATGTCCGGTATTGCTGTCTGGACACTGGTTTTAAAACAACAGTATATGTGAGGATCTCTTTGGTGTTCTGTTATTTGAGCAACGTGATTGAACTGTATCCTTCTTTATAACGTTTGTGATACTATAAAACCCCAATCAAATGCAGAATATCTGCATGCTTCTGCACTCTGGCACTAGGTTCTAAGGTCACAGCTGAGTTCTCATCTCTGCCACCATAACATCCCTACACTAGAGCTTTGCAAATGGTGCCTAAGTAAATACCATAAATAACTAATAGCTGTGTGGGGGGGGGGAAATTTCACTACGTGTTAGATACACACTAAGGGCTTTATCCAACTCCTCAGGAGTAAATGCTATTAATACCCCTGCCCCCCATATTATCCCTCTTTTGCAGAATACTTGTTGACTGAATGAGCATCTTTGTAATTCATATTATCTGTCCCCTCTCCTGCTTCCTGTCTTGTGTCATGGTGTTTCTTCCATGACACTCAGCTGCCTATCTTCCTTTTTCCTCCAAATTCACAGCTGACTTGGAAAAGCACAAGGAAAGTATCTTTTTGTCTGTCTCTGAAGTCTTCAGTTACTTACAGTTTTGTCAGTTGACATGGGATGGCTATTTAGTGCCTAGCAAGTCATCTGGGTTCTAAAATACGTTCGCCCTTTGTACCAGCACCACGTCAAATTCTATTATTCCTGAGGACATCTCAGTCATGTTCTTTTCTGTTCATTTTGCTTGTATGTGCCTGAAGTCAAGATGACGTAGCTTGCTTTGCTCACCTTCCTATAACCTTTCCCGGGTAGAGTAAGCTAGGGGAAAACCAAGCTTTACTTTTTCTTTTTCTTTTCTTTTTTTTTTTTTTTTTAATTTTGTTTTTGTTTTGGAGTCATGGGTAACATTTTTCAAATTCTGTTTGATAACTTCAAATCTACTTAAGTTCTTATGCACTGGCCAGGCAAACATTTCTTGGGCCTGCACAAGGAAGGACCTGTGGGGGACAGTCAGGCCAGGGTGGTGGAAGTTCAGAGGCCTGGGATGCTGGGGAACATGTAGTGGGTTGACACTAAACACTGGGCCCTGTGTAATATTTCCAGGAAAGCCTGGATCTACGTTACTTACTACCCAGAAACAAAAAAGAAACTTTGATCTGCATCCACACGGCCTGATTGTCCCATGGTGCACACATGTGCTGATACCATATTATTCGAAGGGGATCGCTAACCCTAGAAACCTCATTTGGGAAGAGGATAGACAATTCCCTACTGACAGTGACAGCCCTGTGACTTGGCCAGTAATGGAATGTACCAAATCTCTGTTGTTGGACCTATAGAGAGAAAGTAGTGGGAGCTCTACTGCACAGATTTGTCCTGGGAATTAACTTAGAGAAGAAATGCACAGCACTAAGAGTGTTCCCTGGTCCACAGGATACAACAAAAGATAAGAACTGTTTCTCCCCTGGCCTACCCTTCCATTTGACATTCCCTGTGCTAGAGAATCCTTTCCATGGATTTAAGCGCTGCCCCTCGTATTAAAATGCTCTTTCCAAGAGTATTTGTAAAATAATCCTTTGAGCCATGATTGTGCCTGAATTTACAATCATCAGGAGAGAAGGAACTTAAAGCTTCCTAGAAGAAAAGAGTGACTATCATTTATTTAGCACACACTATGTTCCAGGCCTGGAGCTCCATATGCTATGGCTGGTGTCTCATTAAATATTCTCAGCAATACCCTGAGTCCCTCTTTAAAAAGCTGAACAATCTATCCAAAGTCATTGGATTTGAAGTGGTAAAATTGCGGTGTTCATCCAGGACAGTCTGACCCCAGAGCCAGTGCCCTTGTTACTATGCTCTATGCCCCCTGACATGCTTTAATGGGATAGCAGGGGTCCACAGAATGCCTAGGCAGTCTGGGTCTCTTGAGAGTGCCAAGGCCCAGGGCACAGGGTCACTTGGCAGGGGCAAAATGTAAGTGTTCCACCAAAGGGAAGGCAATGGGAAATACAAAAGAGAAGGTGGGAAAACTACTCACAGATTGCACTGCTTCTGACATATTTTCCAAGCCGTAACTGCTCTCCTTGTCTTACTTCTCTCTGTGTCTCTGGCCTGGTCTTAGCATATGCTATTCTATCTGCTACCAATACTTTGTTGCCTTTCTGAAGGAGAAGGGGGAGAAACACAAAAACCGTCTCCTCCATTGCCCACTGTTCCATGGTAGCTTGGCAGGCATTTGATCACCCTACAATTTGGGGTTATATCTTGTGAGTGTAGAGTGGGCTCCCACTGACACCCCATATCCCAGCATTAGAAAGGCCTAAGGCTTTATTGGACCATCTGTGAGGCTGTAGTCGAAGTGTTGACAGGGGCTGGGGTCTCATCGAGGTTCACCTAGGGAAGGATCCACTTCAGGGTCCCATGATTATTGGCAGAATTCACTTCCTTACAGGCTGTCAGATCGTGGGCCTCAGTTTGCAGCTGAAGACACTGACACTTCCCTCTGCTCACTGCTATGTGCGCCTCTTCACAGGCAGCTTACAACTTTGAGCAACTTGCCTCTTTAAAGCCAGGAAGGGAGAGAGCTCCTTGTAAGATAGACATAATCATGGGTATTTTAATGACTTCTTTTCGGTAGGCTATATTCTGCCATATTTTATTGGTTAGTAGTAAGTCACGGGTTCTGATCACACTCACTAGGGAGGAGGCCCACCACAGGGTGAAAGGTGGAAAATGTGAGTCATGGGAGCCCTTCTAGAGTCCGTCTACCGCAGTGGCTAACAGGACGCAAAGTTAAGAGGTCAGTGGGGCCAACACAAACTTAGTTGCTTTATGAATAGTACTAGAGGCTAACCTGAGCTGGCATGAAATCAGTCTCATGCAAACATCTATAACCCCGAAAAAGTCCAGTTTCTTAAAAAGCTCATGTACTGTCAATTTATAGAATCCTAAGTCCTCTCCTTAATAAAAGGGTGTTTTTAAAAAAAATCTGAAAGCTAGATACCTCCCCAATGCCATTACTTGTAGTTTTTAGGTTCCCAAAGGATGAAAATTAAGTCCCTTTTAATTAAGTTTCTTTTCTCTATATAAAATTGTTCGGTAGCATTTTCCTTGACACTTGAGTCTTTGGCTATTTAGCATAACTTTAATTACAGCATTAACAAAATCTACTAGTTAGGTCAAATCATTGAAACTTAAAAAAACAACCCCCCCCCCCAATAAATTTCCTTCTGTGGCTTTCCCTTTAATTAAAACTAGGAGAGCCTCTGTGGAGTACACTTATTTTTCATCATGTTGTTTGCGGGAACATGTTTGTTTCTCCTTTGTTGTGCTTCATGTGGTATATCTTACAGATGTTGAAAATATTTCAGGATGTCTTGAAGGGACAATGAGAGATTGTGGTTTAACAACAAAGCCTCTCGCAGCGCTGAGGTCTGTTGGTAACAGTTGGATTGTTGAAGTGTAAGATCCTCGGTTAGTCTTCAAAAGGAATGTGCTCTTGGCAGGGTAGAGCTGCGTATGCTTGTGTGCACGTCAGTGTCCTTTATGGTTAGTTTCCCCAAAGGCTTATTGTACTTATTGCATCATTTGTTTTTATTTGTGAGGGTATTTTGGAAGCTTCGGAATGGTTGTAGAGTCATTAGAGTTTCTAGCTGTAAATGGTTAAGACTCCCTGTAGAAATTGTGTTGAAGGCAAACAAAAGTAAATAAAAGTCCCTCGTCTGTACTCTTTTTCTTTATCTGCATTTCCAACCACTGTGAGCTGGGGAACGCAGCTCTGTAGAATGACGCAGGACCACACTAGTTATGATTTATGACCTCTGTCTCCCAGGGAAGGCTGCGTGGACTTTGGGATGTAGGTGAGCCACTTGCATGAAAAATTAAAGCTGGCATATTTATGTTGAAGGGCAGAGTGAAGTTAATGACCCTACAAAATTCCTGACACATAAATTTATTTTTCCCATCCTTCAAATGAGGTAACAAAGCAAGTCTATATCCAGTCCTGGGGAAGTTGATGCTTCTGACCTAAAACTCTATAAAATGGGTAAGCTGCCAGAGCCCTGGAAAAGCCATCCAACTTGGGGAAATGGAATTAGCTTTAACTATATTATTAAATACTATAAATTACCTTCCTGGGTCCAGCCAGATTCCTTTACAACATGCTTACGTTTTCATTTCCAGCACAAAGTAAAACATGACATAGAGAAGTCTTACTATTCAAAATACATATTTTTCATAATAAAAAACATGGATGGCATTTCCTCCCATACTGACTGTGTAGTTTTGTTTGTGCAGCATGTAAAGCTGTTGTTAATTGTTTCTATGCACATTTTGTGTTGTGTTGCTATGATTTAGTATAATGTGTTGGAGCAGGTGTTGTGAGGAAGAGAGGGAACCCTTTTCCTCAAAGAGCTTCCGTTCTGGGTAAACTCACTCACAACCTTGACCTTCTTAATCTTCCAGTGGGTCCCATTGCCTTTGGAGTGGGAGTCCCCTCATAGTCAGAACTCAGAAGATCTGGATAATCTGGCCTCCACCCACCTCTCATGACATGCTTGAACAATTCAACCAGATAGGTGCTATTATTACCGTATGTCAGGTAAGGAAACTGAGGCTCAAAGAGAATGAGTAAGTTGGCAAACAATTTCCAGGAAGCAGAGGGGGATTCGAAGGCAGAGCTATTATCCCTTAAATCTTTGATCTTCTTTCACTCCTCTAATCTGTGGTTACCTGATAATACAACCAATCAATTCAATGAGAGGAGGAACAACGGCTCAAATCTGAGACTTTATGAAACTGGGATCATACAGCAGCCTCAGCTGGAAAATACTAAATACAAAATGAGAAGGGTTACATTGTGCTCTTATCTGCCGATAATTGCCCATGTGATCTTGGATAAGTCATTTACCTCATTATCTTCATTTATAAAGCAATGAACATCAACAAATAATTTCTAGGCAATATTCCTAAATCTGGTCCAAATAGGGTGTGCTGCAAGTTACAGCAGTCCCACACTTGGAGATTTGTCATGTACATCAGCATGTTCAAAGTGACATGAGATCCTGGGGGAGGAAACCAGTTAATCTATCACTTTTTAAACTCATTTGACCCTGGAAGACAGAGCTCCTGCTCCCTAGAAAATAGTCTGAAAAGTGATCTTTCAAACTCTCTTCAGGCTCTAACATTTTATAGTTGACATTTTTGCCTGTGAAATATTCCATACCTACAAACCATGTGTTCTCTTTTAATTGTGACTTTCCACACTGCACCCCCCTCCAAGACTAAACACAGCAGGCAACAAATAAATGCTATTGACTGATTTATTCAGCTCTTAAGGTTAACGAATTCCTAACAGCGCTTATTTTATGTTTGGCAAAATTTAGTTGAACGCAGAACAGTTCTGGTGTGGGCAGCACTGTGCTCTGGGGGCTGGGTGAAAACCACCAACTCTCCCTAGAGCCATCCAGAGAGATGCCAGATGACATTTCAGCACCATTTGGCTCTGAGAGTTTCATTTACTTGCAGAAACAAAAGACAAATTCTGTCTCCACTTAGCAGACTTCTGATCTAGGTGTCCTCCCTGCGTTGGGTCAATGGAAAATGAAAGCATTTGGTGTTGGGTGTCACTGAGCAGCCACCCTGATGAGACAACCTTCTTTTTTACCTCCCTTCAGTGGTTTGCAAGATATGTTTGCTCGGCCAGATTCTCCCAGAGAGAAAAACCCTCTTTTTCATCCCTAGAATGCCAGTTGGTGCTTGTTTCCGCAGTAAATTACCAAATGCCCCCCTCATGGTTTGAAAGAGCTTATTCACAGCGAAAGGAAAGGGCTGAAGAGTTTCCCAGGGATTACTTTGACAATGCGAAATTTTTTAATTTGTGTTTGCCCAAGAAAACACACTAATTTTAATATTCAATATAATAAATACACAGAAATGGATTTTTGAAAGCTATCATTGTTTTTAGTAAGATAACTAGTGCTGTTTTTCATCTTTAGAAAGCATGTATGTCCAAGTGATTTAATATGGTAATAAAACTTTTTATAGTGTACCAAAAATCATAAAGATGCCTAACACCTTAAGAGCTGTGTAACTTCCTGCATGTATTAAGCAAAAATATTTTATCTTTTTTTTAAAGAAAAATAAAGATCCTGTGTAGATTGTGTACTGAGAAAACAGTTTTGATACTGTAGGTTTATAATTAAAAACACTGAGAAAAATATTTTTGTTCTAAGTTTTCTAGATGCAAATGAACTCTCAAAGTTTCTCCTGAGCATAATCTGTAGTGTTCTGTGTAAAGCAGCTGACATAGTTGAAAGCTGCAGTATAAAATACTAAGTGTAGAGAACTAAGGTAGAACCAGAGTATGGATCGTAGTTCTGCCTCTAACTAGCTATATGGTTATTTATTAAACCACCTTGAGTCTCAGTTTCCTTACACATAACTGGAAATACACAAATGGCTGTTGTTGTTCTTTTAAGATAAATTTATCTCAGAGAGAGAGAGAGAGAGAGCATGAGTGCATATGTGGTGGGGAGGAACAGAGGAAGAGAGAGGGAATCACAAGCAGCGTCCCTGCTGAGCGCAGAGCCTGATGCATGGGCTCCATATCACAACCCTGAGATCATGACCTGAGCTGAAACTAAGAGTCAGATGTTTAACTGACTGAACCACTTAGGCACCCCACCACAGGCTGTCTCAAAGATAAAATAGATAAAGTCTATGAAAGAATTACCCAACACCTGCCATATAATAAGCAAGTAATAAATAAATAGTTGATTTATGGAGACCCGTTATTTAGTTCACTTGACAGAAGAACCAGAGGTAGGGTAGCACAGGCAAAGGAGCATCCTTTCCCTATGATCTTCTTGGCACCATTCCCCTCTTATTTGCTTGACTGGTGGTAGTTCTGGGCCTCATCGGTATAGTTACTCCATTGGAAAGGACTTGCTCAGAAATCTCTGGAAAATTTCCCTGTGTATCATTGACCTAAAGTGGTCATGGGCCAGCTTAGGGCACATGGTCCCTATGAGGCACACAGACTGTGGCATTAAACCATAGTCAAAATTGAAGTTTGGATAAGTGAATTGAATAAATACCAGTTCAACCTAATGCCTATCTCAAGCATTGTGCTAGGCTATGATGCTGAAATGATTGAAACCAAAGTTTGTTTGTTTTTTTTTTAAGATTTTTATTTATTTATTTATTTGACAGAGAGAGATCACAAGCAGACGGAGAGGCAGGCAGAGAGAGAGAGGGAAGCAGGCTTCTTGCTGAGCAGAGAGCCCGATGTGGGACTCGATCCCAGAACCCTGAGAATATGACCTGAGCCGAAGGCAGTGGCTTAACCCACTGAGCCACCCAGGCGCCCCTGAAACCAAAGTTTTAATGAACTTTTTCTTCAACAACAAAATAATAAATTTTTAGGCTTTGCCAGTAAAGAGGTAAAATCAAAGGTATTATGTAAGGACTCATGTACCCATATAAAATGTGGCCATTTAAAATGTAAAACCAGTGTTAATTTGTAAGCAAGCAAAAATTGATGGCTTAGCCCATGGGCCATAGTTTGCCAGCTCTCAAAGTACACAGCTCTAGTCTATACCTTCATGGAGTTTATTTTTTTTTATTTTTTTTTTATTTTTTTTTTAAAGATTTTATTTATTTATTTGACAGAGAGAGATCACAAGTAGATGGAGAGGCAGGCAGAGAGAGAGAGGGAAGCAGGCTCCCCGCCGAGCAGAGAGCCCGATGCGGGCCTCGATCCCAGGACCCTGAGATCATGACCTGAGCCGAAGGCAGCGGCCTAACCCACTGAGCCACCCAGGCGCCCCCTTCATGGAGTTTAAAGCTCAACTAAAGTGTCACATGATGTATGAACATTTTTTTTTTTAATTCTCCCTCCCTATTCCCTTGACATTTGAATGAAGCTGAGCCTACTGGTAAAATTATTTGTCCAGTATCACCTACCTGTTCACCAAAATCTGAGAATCACTAGTCAGGACATCTGCACCAAAGAGAAGCTTTTGATGATCTGGTGATTGGTTTAAGGCTGAATCATAAAAATATATGAGTGCCAGGTCAGATTCTGAAGAGCTCAGTATGAAGGGAGAAAACTTCAACCAGGAAATTGTCCTTCTAAATACTTATTTTAAAAATTCATGGAAAGAGAGTTACGCAGCAGTCTGCCTACATAACCGAGCCATCATACCGACATGAATAGATGAGCTCCCACATATATAGAGCAGACACCCACTTAGCCACGGGTGTTTCCCAAGAGCTCCTGCTACTGAAACCATGATCAACAGCTTGAGCTACAACGTAAACTTCTCCTGGACTCTCAGTCTTAGTTGGAAATCTGCTTCTACAGAGGTAGAAGAACTGGAACATGGGAGGCAGTGAACTAGCACTTCCCAGGGCCCATTTAAAAGATGTGCACACTGAGTCACAGAGGAAGCAGGAGGTTCTCACAGCACATGGCTTAGCCATCTTGTTCCCAGTAATTCTGTGATCTCCCCAACAGGGATAGAGATCAAGCCATGAACTGCATAATGGCCCACCCCATTGTGTTTGCCTTTGCAGTTTTACTCCACTGCCTTCAATTTGTTGGTGCCTGTTGGCTTGGCATATGTGTTAAGAATGTCATTTGGAGATTGAAATCTGTGAAATAATTTTGCTACCATTGGTAAAGTCAAAGGGAAAGTGATGGCTAGGCAGGGTTGGTGCTGCAAGTCCAATTTAGCAAGTTGTGTCCCCTTTGCAAGGAATTCATAATACATAAACCAAGTTGTTTTGTTTAATATTTTGTGTCCTAAGAGCAGTATTTAAAGTACATGGACCACTCTTTTTACTTCTAAGCTGACTGACTAAGGTATATCCCAGAGATCTTCATGCTTAAAGGTAGAAAAAACTAGAACACAGAATCTTATGTCCAGTATCTGCTTGGTTTTCTGCTTTTTTTTTTTTTCTCTCTGATAATCAACAGACTTCAGGACCCGTGAGTTTATAGTTGAGTGTAATTATCACAGTGGGCCAAGTCTCATTTCATTTGTGTGTGTATTTGTTGCATGTATTAGTCTGAATAAGCTCCTAAGAAGGATTGCAGAAAGCAAAGTAAATAGATGATTGGTCTATCTTCAGTAGCCTTCAGAGAAATTAGAGAAATTCTTAAAAATCCAAAATGACCTAAACGACCAAAACTACTCATGTCCTCCATCATCAACATTCTATGCTCTAATGTCTTTAGGTCTTAATGATGTGAGTTGAAAACGGGCTCTTTGGTAATACTTCTAGTTGAATCTTGAGTCAGTGCATTTGGTATTCCCTTAGAATGTGTATTTTCTCAGAATAGAAAATCTAGATTTCTATAACGCTTAAGTTGGCTAGTGGTTTGCTAAGTAAATGATGGTCATTTTCATTTGTCTTACAAATGTCATACAATGGGACATATGAAGAAGGTAGAATAATATTTAAGGGCTTTGAGTCAGCTTTTCAACACTCTTAAGATACTAGCTGTTACCTCAGGCTCAGTTTTCTCCTCTGTACTATGGAGAGAATGTCATGCCAATGTCTGTTATAAGAACCATGGATATGAATAAATGACATGGTTGGCCCAAGCCAAGCACAGAGTAATTGCCCAGTACATGGCTGCTGCTGTTCACATTTCTGCTGCTCCTTCCTCCCCCCATCCGTAAGAGAAGACCCTTAAAAACTGAGTAATGGTCTGACATCAGTGTAACTCGGTATAAACAACATGATAAAACTTGATACTAACCCTAAAAACAAGCCTTAAGCCAGACAGTATTTTCTCATTTTCAGAATAGTCCAGTGTGGCCTTGAGAAAAAAACTCATGTTTCAGAGGAACTCAGCATATGGTTCCTGAAAACAATTCAGTTTCTGGATACAAAGTCTTACAGACTACTTTCCAGGGATAGTATCTAGCTTGAGCCAACACCAGTGTATGTCCCCAAGTTGCCTTTCTCTATAGATCATCTCAGGAAGGGCTGTTCTGCATATACTCTGATTGATGGGGATAGAAATATGCATGTGAAAGTAAGTCACTGACAGGCATCAGGTCCAGGCTTCTGGTGATAAAGTATTTGCTAGTGTTTCTTCTGTACTCTCCCCTTGAGCTGCCACAGTGGTTTTGGACATTTTTCTGCTGTATTCTGTGAACTTGAGTTGGGCAAGAAGTTGGATCAATTGGTGTCTTAGCTGGATATATCCTGCCATTGTCTACAGCTCTTAAGTGGTTTCTGAGTGGATTAAGATTCTGCTTTTTGCAAGAGACAGAAAACTGAACATGACGTAGCTTAAGCTAAAAGGTGAACTTACTGGCCTGTATAAATGCAAAGTCCACGGTTGGGATGGTTTCAGGAACTTAAATAACATCACTAGACCTTGTTTTTCTTGCCTCTCCTATGTATTCTGTGAAATCTGTTGCTTTCTCATGTGTGCCGTGGTCCTCCCTATAAGCTACAGGTTTATATCTTTCCAAGAGAAAGTATGACCTGAAAGAGAAGACCAGAATCCTCAGCTTGACTGCTGTTGGCCTGAGCTGAGTCAGGTTAGCAGAAAGGAATTCCTTGATATGCTTAGGATCGGACCAGATGGGCACTCCTGGTGAACCACCAGTGGGTTAACTCTACTCACTGTGCAATGGGGTTAACTCTACTCAACTACTTGAAGTGAAAAGAGAGAAAGAGCCCATAAAAGAAAAAAAAATTGTACTATTTGTAAAAGAACACTTAGTAGCTAAAAAATACAGTAAAGAACACTAGTGATGGTGAGTAAACCATGTCGCCATCTTGGCACTAATACTTGGGAAAGGAAAACAAGTTGCATGCCAGGCCGTGAGGGTGTGGAGAGCACAAAAGCTTCCATCCGTTTCTCATGTCATCCTGGTCATCAGTCATTTGCTTTCTTCCCACCTATTTCCTATCATTCCTGCCAGGGCCCAGAGCTGTCAACCGATGAAAGTTAGAGGTTTGTCAATGAGCAGGGTTTGGGGGAGTGGGGTGGAGGACAGTAGTGGTCTGTGTACAGTAGTATGTGCAGCTCAGTGCTTTTGAAGTTGTTTTCTACAACTTGGAAAAGAAGACTTCCAAGGAAGTTTGTCCATTTCGGAGGGAGAGAGATGCGAGTCTGGATTTGTCACACTCTGTACTATCCCACGAAAATAAAGAGGCAGCAACTCTCATATTTTCCATAATTGAATATTCTGTCCAAACTGCACAAACAAGATGCCACTGATCCATGATCCAGAAGACAGGTGCGGATTTGTTTTTACAGCCATGGAGGCTGATGGCTTTGACCCCCGCCCCTGAAACCGATGACACACATTTCTGAGTGTCACTTTTTCTGCAAAATGTGTTCTGGCCCTACCAGTCGTTGTCTTTGTTGTTGGAGTAGCCACAGCAGTTATAGTTCTGTGTGGGGTGTAGATGGGCCAGTCATCATGTCAAAAGTGTCATGTGTTTTACATCATTTAGGTGTCACAACATTTCTTTGAATTGGGTGTTCTCTCCACTTTACAGTGGAGAAACCTAAGGCACAGGCAGGGTAAGAAACTTGCCCAAGCTCACAGGACATAAAGAGATAGAGCTTGGGGCACCAGGGTGGCTCAGTGGATTAGGCCTCTGCCTTCAGCTCAGGTCATGATCTCAGGGTCCTGGGATCGAGCCCTGCATCAGCCTCTCTGCTCAGTGGGGAGCCTGCTTCCCCCTCTCTCTCTGCCTGCCTCTCTGTCTACTTGTGATCTCTCCCTCTGTCAAATAAATAAAGTCTTAAAAAAAGGGGGGGGGGTGTAGAGCTCGGCTTCTAAACTGCCTATGTACATGGCCACCAAGCTCTCTGGCAATGCTGCCCATCCTGTAGCAGATGGGTGTACAGACAGGTACACCAGGACCCTCGCTGTGTGCCAGCTCTGAGGCTGACAGCTTAAGCAGCCTCATCGCCTTTAGTATGCATGGTAACTAGATACTGTACATCCTAGTGCATCCCCACATTACATACGAGGAACCTGAGGCTCTCAGATGCTCAGGAACTTGCTCAAAGTCCAGAATCTGGCCCTCAAGTTCATGCTCTTCCCTGCGAGCTGGTACCACCTATGCCCTTTGAACTTCATCTTACGGTTTAGGTGCCCCCTTCCCTTACTAGACTTCCCTTACTAGACCACTTCCCTTACTAGACTGTGCCCCCTTGAGGGCATGGACACTGCTTTAATCACCTGGCTTATAACTGTGCTCAATAAATGTCTGACTCATTTGTTTTTTCGATGCCAAATACAGTGCTTAACACACAGAAGGTGTTTTCAATACAGAATAAATGAATCAACAGAAGAAAGTGTGAGTGATAGCTCCTGAGGTCAGAAAGAGTAATCTTTCTATATAGACTGGAAATCAGGCAGTCCCTCTCCTGGAAGGTTGAGCCTATAGCCTGTACCTTGCAAAAGTCAATTCCATGCAGGTGACTTGGTCTCGGGATGAAAATGATTTGGCCTTGGCTGGTCCTCCCCAAATATCACAGCACATTAGTCACTTCCCTGTTACTATAATAGCCCCTATTCAAAACAAAACCAGATAAAATGAAGATTCAGGTATTACATACATTTGTGGAATATAGCAAGACTCAGTCTCTAAGACCGTTCTCTCTGGTCTTAGCCAGGTTTTAGCTCTCTTGGCCTTTAATAATTCTCTGCAGTAATTCTACAGATGCTACAGAAGATGCCATTGACATAGCAACTAATTCAGCATCCTGGGAACCAGACTTTAAGCTCTGGTATGAGGCACCTTAAATATGTGAGAATTTAACATGAAACCAAAGAAGCAAAGTTGCCTTTTCCTAGGAGGGGAGTTCCTGCCAATAAAAAATAAAATAAAATAAACCAACTCTCCGGAAGCACACAATGAAAGGAGGCTGTGGTTTCTAGCCAGCTAGACAGGTGAAGAATACAAATAACCGGAAGTGTGTTTGTGAAGAACCTGTTTGGAAATCGAACATGAGCCCAATACGGTATCAAGACCCTACTTGCAAAACTCTATTGAAACAAGGCCATGTTCAAACAATTGTGGTTTCTTCGAGATCAGGAGACAGCTGTCCAGAAAAGTGACTCATCAGAGAGGCTAAGTATATTGTAGATGTTGCCTTGAGAGCAAGTTATCCACATGTGGGAATGACTTACTCAACGTGTTGTGGAATCAAGAGGTAACATTTGCAGGATATGAAAGAACTATGCAGTCAGCCATATTCCACAACCTAAACTCACATCCCAGTGGGAGGATTTGCTTTCTGTTTCTCCTCTGACCTCCACCTTTGACAATGATTCTCTGAGTCCTGTCAGACAGAGGATCATTATCCAGAGACCCCATCCTTTGGCAGTCCTTTTGGTTGCCCAGCTCTCAACCTATCCTCCCCCTTCTTTGTTGGCAAGAGCCTGGCTTTGTTTGGGTGTTCATACTCCATGTATGTGTGCAGAGTTCCAGGTGATGAATGTTCATTAGTCTAAGTTAGCCATGATAAATCCATTCTCCTTACCAGAGATTGGTTTAAACACAGGCTAACCTAGCTAATCTAGATCTAATCAGATGGCATAAGCAGTGAGTCATGAAGGGCTTTTTCCCCTCCCTTAATAAAAAAGTATGTGGGAGGAAATACCCAACTGTTTTTTTGCTAGGTATCTTCTGTATTATCTACATTAACTCCTGGAAGCATTGTAGCCATCTTGCTACCAGGAGGAATAAGCTTTCCCATATCCTGAGGGCATCATAAAGATGGCAAACACCTTGATCCTTGATGACAATATTGCACCACTAAAAAAATCAAACTTGATGATAGACGTCTTGCTGTAGGAATTAACTTCTTGCTGCTGTGAAGCAACCTTTAGCTAGGTAATTTTCTTGCTCACCTGATGCAGGTGAATCTGATCCCTGTTCCAAGGCAACTTTTAATTTTCTTAAATATTTTTATCTTAGCAAGTATAACTAGTGTTTTTTGAGAAAACTGAGGCTACCCTAGTAGACAGTTTCGCATGGACCACATGCTCCGTCCAAAAATGACTTAAGAATGCATAATCTAAAACAAGAGTTTGTACACCTGTTCTGTAAAGGGTCAGATAGCCCATTAAAACTTCCATCTTTGGGGCACCTGGGTGGCTCAGTGGGTTAAAGCCTCTGCCTTCAGCTCAGGTCATGATCTCAGGGTCCTGGGATCGAGCCCTGCATTGGGCTCTCTGCTCAGCGGGGAGCCTGCTTCCCACCCCCCCACCTACTTGTGATCTCTGTCTGTCAAATAAATAAATAAAATCTTTAAAACAACAACAAACTTCCATCTTTATGGGCCATATAGTCTCTGTAGCAGCTTCACAATTCTGCCATCATAGTACAAAAGCCACCATAGACAATACATAAATGACTCAACGTGACCGTCCAAAAACACTTTATTTAACAAAACAGGCAGAGGGCTAGATTTAGCTTACAGGGTGTAGCTTGCCAGCCATGGTGTACTGTTCCCAAAAGATGGATCCCTTTACTATGAAAAATCTTCTGATGGCTTCTTCACATGACAGAGGCCCTGCCTAACCTGCTGACTTCATCTGGTACCACTGTTCACCTTCACACCAGCCACTCCAGCCTTCTTTTTTGTTAATCCATGAAATCGTTCCCCTCCTCCACTTTATGGCCTTTGCATTTGATGCTTCTTTCCCCAGAATGCTTTTTCCTGGCTTTTGCCTTGGTGGCTCTCTTCTCTTTATTCAGGAATAAAAAGAAATACCACCATCTCAAAGAGGCTTTTCCTCAGCACTTAATCAAAGCATCCTGTGTTCCCCAGTCACTTCCCTGTCCATTATTTGCTTTATTTTATTCTCTGTATTTATTAGTGTCCATCTCTCCATTTCTCCACCATCAACCCTGCCCTCTTAGAAGTTTCTAAAGTCACCACTCAATTCCCCAAGTCCAGAAATGAAGTAGATAGTAAATATTTTTTGATTATTGAATGAATGAAACTCTTGTGGGCTCTTGTTAGCTTAAGGAAATGTTTTGAAGAGTTTCAAATATTTTCTTTTCTTTTTGAAGATTTTGTTTATTTATTTAAGAAGGAGAGAAAGCACACAAACAGTGGGAGAGGGGCAGAGAGAGATAGGGAGAAGTAGACTGCCCTCTGAGGAGGAAGCCCAGTGCAGGGCCAATCCCAGCATTCCAAAACCATGACCTGAGCCGAAGGCAGATGCTTAACTGACTGAGGCACCCAGGTGCCCCTCAAGTATTTTCTTCAATACAGAAAGTTTTTTTTCTAATCTTACAGTCTGCTGATCTCTACAAGATGGCTCATGCATGACTTCCTTTAGAGTTAAATTTTGCCTCTCAGTAGCTAAGTATGTTAGAGCTAGACACATAACTAGATGGCTAATAGAAATATTAATACAATTGGTACTCGACGCTCTGAGACAAGAAGCTTTTACAAAAGTCAGGAGGGGGATACTTTCTTAGTTTTTCTACTTACCCAGTAATCCTGGAGACACTAAAATGGCCCATTTGTCATGGTGTGTGCTCACAAGGGGTTTCCCTTCCATGAAGAATCAAAGCAGGTAACTGGCCCAGATCCATGTCAAGGCTGGAGCCCATATTCTGTATTAAGCTTGAACTACTACATTTTGGGGAGTCAGAGAATATCTACTTTATTGAATAGTACAAATAAAGGAGAGGAGTTTCCAAGCTTGTGTGAAAGATCTTTTTGCTTTATAAAATTGTATACTTGGTGTTTTCCACCAGGAGTATGACCATATGAAAAGGCCACTTTATTCTGCTTGCCCATAAATAACTTCAGAAAGCCCTTATAAATATACTTACAGATAAAATTCAATGCAGTAAGAGAGGGGAGAGGGGAGTAGGGATGGAAAGTATCCTTGTTTGGCGCTGTTTTCTAAAATGAGTTAATACTAGATTTTCCAAAGTTTTGGGTCATCTTCTCCACACCCCTCAGTATGTGAGTCAACCCTACCCTTGACGATTGCCTGCTTGGCTATGGGCCACTTGCCAGCCATCCTCAGACCAGGAAATCTGGTTAAAATATGATCTCTGGCGCTTAACTAAATATATTTTTTTAAGTCTTCTCATTAAAATATGTGACTCTCCCTTGAAACTCCCTCCCAAATACTTCTTTTAAAATCCCCTGAGGGATGTGGTGGAGAACAAAAATGTCCTTCAGAAAGAGAAGAATCACACAGAAGGAAATGAGAATGACAGATTTCTCATTAATGCTTCCCTTTTTATTCATCTAAAACTTATCTACCCACCTGAAGGTCGTTCCCAAGTGTTCTTAAAGTCCATGCTCTCAGTTTCTAGTGGAAGCAGGAAATGTCTTTCTTGTTCAAGGGGTAGAGATTGAGTTAACATGTACATGAACATTGGCTATTTCAACTGTCTCCAGCTAACTCACCTCTGTTTATGACCAGCATCGCGAGCCACAGTGAAAAGGGCTGGCTATTTTGGTCCAGCCCTAGCTCCCGCAAAAAAGAGCAAACAGAAGTGCATATAAGATAATGTAAATGAATATGAGGGGCCAGGTGGGAAACGTATGCACTGGAAATAGCCACTACGAGTTCCTTCCAAGTATGACACACATAAGAATGTGGGCCCAGAGGTGCCAGATCTTGTGATTTTTACAAACAAAATGCAGAAACTTGGGTTATTCTTCCAATTTCTAAATATTGGAGCAATTTTTTAAAAAAAGAAGAATTCCCCAAGCCAAGCATGTCCAACAAGGCTGGTTTGGGCTTGTGGGTTGCTTCTCTGAGGCTACTCTGTAGCAGTGACATAAACCTCTGTGATGGCTCCAGCGAGCTGGGGTGTTCCCACAGAGCATCATCAACAACTTCTGTGCTGGAAGCCAGGCTCGTAGCATGTTCCTAAGCTGCAGGTGCCAGAGTTCCTCCACCCTTCTTGACCATGACCAAGGAAGACCTCTCCTCTGCTTGGCTCCTTCCCTAAGCTTTATGGCACATGAGAGCAGGGCACATATATGAGGTTGACTGTTTGAGATTATCAGCCTCTTTGCCATCATGACTGGTACCCAGGGGTAGAAGGGATAAAAACCCAGTTCTGATCAATGAAGAATTTTTTGGTTCTAGATTGAAATGGTGGGCTTCTCAGTCTAAATGTAGACCTCCACTCAAAGCCTTGCAATTTTTTTTTCTTGGACTCTAGCCAAATATGAGCTTCAAGTTGATGTATATTTTGTTTTTCTAATCTTATCCCTGGTTTCTAGAACCAGAGGCAAAATGTAAAATAAAAATGAAGACACAATAATATCTTTGTATAGCATCTGCTTTCATTTGGTTAGAAGCTCATGTTTTCTTTACTTGCATTGCCTTTGAAGAGCTATGATTGAAGATAAAGACAAATAACTTTTGTTAAACTAAGGATTTATGTTTAAAATACTTCTGCACATGTCATGAACCTAGAAGTGCCAATAGGCTCTTCTTTATCAGTATGGCTGTTCCTACACCTCACTTTTCTCTAGGAATGTCTTGTGTGCCTTTCTCCTCTTGGTGTTGAGAATGGACCTGCCCCCAGAAGGCACCATTTTTCCCCGGAGGGCTCTCTGCAGAGGCAGCTATCCCTGTAGCCCCTGTTGGAATGAATGTGGCCACACAGACAGAGCAAGGAGTTCTGTGCCTGCTTGACCCGACTACAATTTGTCCAGCTACTGAAGAGTTCTGTCTGTCTCACTCTGTGTTTTGGGACTCCTTCCAATCCACAGTGCTCAATTATTTTGAGCTGGTTAAGTACTACTTATAGTGACCTTATGTTACTTTTGCTTTGGGCTGTGTATCTCCTTCTAGATATATTTTGAGCTCCCTCAAAGTCTTTTTCTCATTATTAAAAATAGGGAAATCTAGGCATTGGCAAATGGATTGCCAGATTTTAATCTACATCCAGAGGTAACCACTATACCACTATAAACCACTATGTTGGTTTATTTCCTTAAGATGTTAAACATAGATAACACACTTTCTCTTGTTTCTATGACACCATCTATTATAAAACACACCGTGGACTTAATTTGTGCTAATAGAACTTCATGAAACCAGTTCCTTCCTATCACAGTTTCTCCTAACTGCAATGTCATCAGCTCAGATGAACCTCCTTGCTGACCTTTCCTAAAGCGATCATCCATCCCCCTGCCCTGCATCTCTAGTTCTCTGTCTTGTTCCTCCTCTTCTCTTTATTTCTTAGGGCTTAATATTATCAGAAATTGTCTTATGTCTCTACTTGGCTGTATACTAACAACCCACCAGAACATAAGCTCAGGAGAGCACGAGATGTCTGTCTTGTTCACTGCTATAGTTTCAAAGCCTAGAACAGTGCCTCTGATCTCTTCTAGAACTGCTAAAAGGGTGGTACAAGGATTATTTTTTTAAAGCAATGAATCTGTAAAGACAGGAATAAGTGGAGAGAAAAAGAGTGTAGTGGGGCTGAGGGTTGGTTCTAGAAAAAGTAAATGTAACACTATTGTGTTCCTGTATCAGCCCTACATGGATCCTGGCAAACCTCTGTCCCCACAGTCTACACCCAAACTCTGATTTAGTATCCTTTTATTTGGATGGTGCTGATTTTGGCTTTGGTTTAAGGATCATGATTTTAAATATATTTTCCTGCCAGTAAAACAATGAAAGTATCAATTTCTTTAAACTCTTCTTACCAGAGATAACTGTTGTTATCATTTTAGTAAACTTTGAACCTCGTTTCTATACTTTTTTTTTTTGGTGGCACAAGGATGGTAGCTCTAATCTAAATAGATACTGATACCATTGGCAAACTAGTAAGGTTAGGCTTAATTCTTTTTGCCTGTTTGGCCCACCAGAGTGCACTTAATAAATAATTCAAATCACTAATATAAAAGGAATCCAGAGGTCAAATGGCAAATGGGTAAAATTCCTATTAATTTTTATTTTTAATCCCCCTTATCCTTTGTGTCCTATTACAAGTGACATATGATTAAAACCAGGTTATTTCCTAATACCCATCTCCTGTTCTACATCTTTCATCTGAACGTATTACATCTCAGCTTGTGACACACATGTTAGTGGCTGGGGAGATGATTATAATGTCATTGTAGATGGTGGCTTCAGAGAGAAAATAACCAGCAGGGATAAAACCTAAGCCACAAAGTTCCAGTGTTGAGACAAATCTCTTTTGGAAGAAAAGAAGGGCAGGGTAACACTGTGTGAACTGACCCCATAAATGCAAACTGGCTTAAACTTTTTTGTGTAATCTCTGAAACCATAGACTGGTAACATTCAGGGTGACAAAAATAGGAGGCACAAACTATCCCTCAGTCTTTGAGGTACACTGAGGATAATTTTGGGAAATGGAGCTATAGCCAGATGAATTTCTGAAAACCAAATTCTATCAAAATAACTTATTTTTGTAACTTTGAGTCTAGTGATTAAGGGTGCTATAAGTGATCTTTAAATAATTGCGGTATTTCTTAGCAAAAAGAAAAACTTGGTTGATATTCTTTAGGAAAACAGCTGAGGTTTTAAGCAATTCTCGTGTTCATTTTCAGTATCTTTTCAGCAGGGGGGCTTCCCAGACTGTCTCAACTTTCCACACTGGTAATGAATGTTGATCGGTCTTCTCCTACCAGGAATGATGTAATAAGACCTTATTGGATGACTTCCTGCAGAAAATAGCTTTGAACCTTGACTTAATCCGAAAAGCTGGAGATACTAGGAAGTGAACAGAAGATGCCCTCTAGTAACACTTGAGGGTGGATAAAAGAGGAGCTGTGTAAATGAGGTTCCCACGTTCACAGTTTAGGTAAGCTAAGGGCAGTGGTGCAAGGCAGCAGGGGTGCTTAGGAAAAAAGACAGTCTTCCTGGCCAGAAAAACCAGAACAGGCCAAGAATGGGGGATTCATCACAAGGAGAGATCTACAAAATTTCTAAATTCTGTTTACCCATATCTCTTGCTGACTCTTAAACTATGCATGCAGGATTAGGGGTGCCTGCGTGGCTCAGTCAGTTAAGCATGTGACTTCAGCTCAGGTCATGATCCCAGGGTCCTGGGATTGAGCCCTGCATCAGGCTTCCTGCTCAGTGGGGATCCTCCTCCTCCCTCTTCCTCTGCACCTCCCCCACCTTGTGCTCTTTGTCTCTCAAATGTTAAATGAAATCTTAAAATACCAACAAATGAAAAAATCTATGCATGCAGGTTAGAGACTCAAAGCAAGTCAGCTGAAGACAAGAGACCAATTGAGACTGCAGTGGCCACCCGAGAAACAGCGTGAAGTTTAAGTTCATAAGACAATTGCTAGCTAAAATGAAAGAAATACCAAAGGGAAATAACAAGCATCCAGAATCTATACAACTAAATATTTACAGTGTTAAGGATATAATCCAAAATTACTCCACATGCAAGGAATCAAGAAAGTGGAGCATGTTCTCAAGACAAAAGAAAGTCAATGGAGTCTGACCCCAGAATGAACCAGATGATGGAACTTTTAAAAAAGCTAGAATTTTAATGTGGTTCTTACAGCTTATTCTGAATGGCACACTTCATGATGAAGTGAAAAGGCATGAGGTCTTCTCAGAAAAATAGGAAAAATAAAAAAAGAATGAAATGGAAATTCTAGAAACAAAAAGGTAGTATCTGAAATTAAAAAAAAATTAACTGCTCACTTAAGAGTTGGATGGAGATTTGGAAGAAAATAACAAGTGAACTTGAAGAAAGAACAACAGAAATTATCCAATGTGAATAACAGACCAAAAAAAGAAAAGAATGAATTCTCAGAGACCTATTAGATAATATCATATAGTCCAATATATGTATTATATGTAAATGGAATTGCATAAGGCAAAGGGAGAGAGAATGGAGAAGTGAAAATATCTAGAGAATTAATGACCAATCCATTAATAAATTTAATTAAACACAGATAGAAAGATACACAATAATCAATGAAAACCAAGCAGAATAAACCTCAAGAAACCCTCACTAAGCTCATCATAGTCAAACTGTTGAAATCCCAGGATAAATAGCAAACCTTGAAAGCAATAAGAGAAAAACACCCCCAAACATCCAGGGAAACAGTGATCTGATTACTAATTTGTCTCTCGGCAGAATTATGGAGCCCAAAAGAGGGTAGAGCAACACCTCTGAAGTGCTATGAGAGAATAGAAATGGTCAAATCATAATTCATCACCCAGAAAATGTATCCTACAAACTGAAGGCTGATGACATTTTCACATTAAACAAAACTAAAATAAATTGTCGCCAGTAGACCTGATCTTGAAGATCATCTAGAGGAAGTGCTCCAGGATGAAGGGAAATGATATAAGGTAGAAATTCAAATCCTAATAATGAAAAGCATTGAAAAGGGTAAATATTTGGGAAAATTCAAAATACTTTTATAATGTTTGATTTTTTTTCCTCTTAATTTACAAGCCATAGAACAATTTAAAGCAAAATTTATAACATTGATTGGTGGGGTTTGTAAGGCATGATGTCATAATACAACCAACTACTTTAGCACAAACAAAGAGAGAATGGATGTGGCCCTGTATGGATACATTTCCACACTTTACCTGAAATGGTAAAATACTAACTGTACATAGACCAAATAGCTAAGGAGGCATATTGTAATCCCCAGGGCAGCCACAAAAAGTAATAATACCAAGAGAAATAGCTAAAAAGCCAATAGATCTGAGATATTTACATGAGGATAACATGAGAACTTAATGCCATTCTTTTTTTTTTTTTCTTAATGCCATTCTTGATCAATGTCCTCTAGCCATTTCTTGAGTTGAACTATTATAATTATTATTAGGAGTAGTCTTCATTAACAAGTAAAGTGTAACTCAAGGCATGACTAGAAGACATCAGCTTTCTTCCTTCATCTTAATATTTTACATTATAGACACCATAAGCAAAGGCAACAGAAATAAACAAGTGGAATTAAATTGGACTAGAAAGGTTTTGCAGAGCAAAGGAAACCATCAACAAGATAAAGAAGTGACCTGTGGAATGGAAGAAAATATTTGCAAATCATGTATCTGGTAAGGGGTTAATATGCAAAATATAGGGGTACTTGGGTGGCTCAGTGGGTTAGGCCTCTGCTTTCTGCTCAGGTCATGATCTCAGGGTCCTGAGATCAAGCCCACATCGGGCTCTCTGCTTAGGAGGGAGCCTGCTTCCCACCCCCTCTCTGCCTGCCTCTCTGCCTACTTGTGATCTCTCTCTCAAACAAATAAATAAATAAAATATTTTAAAAAATATGCAAAATATATAAAGAATGTTACCACTCAACAGAAAAAAATCTCTGGTTAAGAAAATAGGCAGAGGAGGGCGCCTGGCTGGTTCAGTCACTGGAGCATGCAACTCTTGATCTCAGGGTTGTGAATTCAGGCCCCACATTTGGTGTAGAGGTTCCTTAAAAATAAAATATTTTAAAAAATGAAATGCCT
This sequence comes from Lutra lutra, assembly GCF_902655055.1. Lineage (NCBI taxonomy): Eukaryota > Metazoa > Chordata > Mammalia > Carnivora > Mustelidae > Lutra > Lutra lutra. The sequence continues at coordinate 82,036,154 of NC_062282.1, read as the reverse complement.
AATTAAAAAAAAATGGGCAGGGGATCTGAGTTGACATTATTACAAAGAAGATGGGTAGATGACCAGGTACATAAAAAGATGCTCAACATCAGTAATCATCAGGGAAATCAGAATTAAGACTATAGTAAACTACCACCTTATGCCTGTTAGATTGGTTTCAAAAAGATAAGAATCACAAGTGCTGGTGAGGGTATGAACAAAAGGGAATGCTTATGCACTGTTGGTGGGGATATAAATCAGTGCAGCCACTGTGAAAAACAGCATGGTTTTTCCTCAAAAAATTAAAGATAGAAATAGTGTATGACCCAGTAATTCTACTTCTGGGTATTTCTCTGAAAGAAATGAAATCACTATCTCAAAATGGTCTCTGTACCACTATGTTCATTGAAGCAATATGTATAATAGCCAAGACACAGAAACAGTGAAAGGTCAATGGATGAATGGATAAAGAAAATGTGAGATATATATACATAGATAGAAATATATAATGGAATATTATTTGGCCATAAAAAGGAGGAAATCCTGCCATTTGTGACACTATGCATGGACCTTTAGTGTGTTAGTGCATTTAGTGCATTATGCTGAGTGAAATAATTAGAAAAAGACAAGATTTCACTAACTTACGGTAAAGACAAAGCAGGACCCTCATTTTAGAAAGAAAAAAACTACAGAGAACAATAGATAGTTCCCGCAAAACAGTAGTTCAAAGAATCTCACCCAAAATACAGTCTGTGCACCTCACCTGCTCATCTGAAATGGCATAGAGGAGTCTCCTCTCTTGATGACTATGCTGAGGAAGGCCTACTTTCGGGAAAAGAATAGCTAGATTATAGGAAGAATAAAATCAGGATACCTGAGTGGCTGAGTTGGTTAAGCAACTGCCTTTGGCTCAGGTCATGATCCTAGAGTTCCAGGGTCGAGTTCCACATTGGGCTCCCTGCTCAGTGGGGAGTCTGCTTCTCCCTCTGACTTCTCCCATCTCATGCTCTCTCTCTCTTATTCTATCTCTCAAATAAATAAAATCTTAAAAAAGAATAAAATCAGAAATAGAGCACATATGTATGTGTCACATATTTATGTGGAAGAATATTACTGAGCACTGACCCAAGTTGATGATACTAAATTGCTTTTTTCTCAAGGAAAAAATCACAATTTTAGGGGAAGTGGCAATTATCTGAGCATAGGCCCCCTTTCCAAAATGAGGTATGACCATCTTCATCAGGACCCTAAGACCAAAAAGCCTTTTTTTGCCTACACATTCAATACCATTTAGTACCCATCTCTTTGGGATAGCCTTTGAAGAATCTTAAAAGAATTTTGCCAATAATGATCTTTTTTTTTAACCTTTTTTTTAAAGATTTTATTTATTTATTTGACAGACAGAGATCACTAGGCAGAGAGGCAGGCAGAGAGTAGGGGGGAAGCAGACTCCCTGCTGAGCAGAGAGCCTGATGTGGGGCTCAATCCCAGGACCCTGAGATCATGACCTGAGCCGAAGGCAATAGTTCAACCCACTGAGCCACCCAGGTGCCCCTGACCTTTTTATTCCTGGCAGAGAATAAATTTCTTGTTTGTGGTTTGAAGGTCAAGTAAATAGAGGATTTGGGGGATATTCTGTATAAAAACATAAAACTTAATAAGCTAACTATAACTAAAATTCTTAAAAAGTAAACTAATGAACCGTTGGACACTACATCAAAAACTAATGAGGTATTATATGTTGGCTAATTGAACATAATAAAAAAAGTTATCAATGACAATAGATATCTGAGTTGGCCACCAATTCTGCTTTTATGACTCACTGTGAATTTATTGGGCAGGGGGATGGAGATAGTTCTGGAGGGGATGATTTGATTATAATTTTCAATAGATAAAACTTCAAATGTGTTCATATTTTGCTGTGACTCTTAAAATATCTAGGTGACTGAAATAGAATGAGTCACCACTGATTAAGAGGGGAAAGCCATGGGGCGCCTGGGTGGCTCAGTGGGTTGAGCCGCTGCCTTCGGCTCAGGTCATGATCTCAGGGTCCTGGGATCGAGCCCCGCATCGGGCTCTCTGCTCAGCGGGGAGCCTGCTTCCTCCTCTCTCTCTGCAGGCCTCTCTGCCTACTTGTGATCTCTCTGTCAAATAAATAAATAAAATCTTTAAAAAAAAAAAAAAAAAAGAGGGGAAAGCCAAAGGGACAATATGGGCTTGAAATTTTCTATTCACCCTCTAAGGGGGAGGCTTATAGAATCTACTGGAATATTTGTCTAGCTGACAAGGTCACTTTCAATGCTCAGATCCTAGGATTCATCGAAAAGTTCCCAAAGAAAAGGGGAGGAGGGTGATACAAGCATTTTCTTCAGTCCGTTTTATAAGCTGGGCCTTCTATTGGAGGGTTTATATTCGTGATCTCATTTAATCCTCAGTGAGGCAAATGGTATTGTATCCAATATACCAAGGAGGACACTGACTGTTTTGAAGTCAGACAGAAAGTAGGAGAGCCATAAAGCAGACCAGATCTACCTGACACTAAAGGCCATCCTCCTCTCAGTCTTCTATGTCCATTTGCTCCTCTTTTCTTTGACAATACACACTCCTTATTGGTCATTGCTACCTAAAATGATTTTGAGAAGCCCAGCATTACAATATAACCACTTTAGAGATATTGTAAGAAAGGTTCAGGGGTATTTCAGAATTTCAATTAAAAGAAACCTCATCAGATGGATGGAATTCAAGGTTATAAATGCTAACTGTGTTAAATACTCTCATCTTAAAGCAGGTCACCCTCCAAGAGAGGGCAGTCTATGCTTCTAGATGGTCAAGTCCCTGAATTTTTAATACCCAAGAAATCTTGCAAAGTGATATAATCAGGAAGCTTCTCAAATATTAGAATGAAAATGATCTAGGCATAGGAGGGATTATTTGATAGATGGCTGGCTAAGTTAAAATATGATTAAATAAAAGTCCTCTCCCAGACTTTTTATCACATAACTTACGTTGAAAATCTTTGCCTCATTGTTCTCATTAGTACAGCAGGAAATCTCTTCTGTTCGTGCCAATGAAAAAATGCCTCAGTCCAAATATCAGACATATGTGGCTTTATGCCAGGGGTTCTTGTCTCCATCAAATCCAAAGTCCACTTTTATAAAAAATAACCACTTCTTTACCATCTTGTATAGAAATTCATAGGTTATATAACTAATATAAAATTGGTAAGCTAAATATAATATTCTGTATATAGTGTAAAAGAAATAAAAATCATTTTAAATAACATTTCATCAGAGTAAATCTAGGTATGGCAACACTAGAAGACATTTTTAAAAAGATGCGAAGTATTACCATGGGTAATGCTATTACTAATAGTGTTAGTATGGGGGCGCCTGGGTGGCTCAGTGGGTTAAAGCCCTGCCTTTGGCTCAGGTCATGATCTCAGTGTCCTGGGATTGAGCCCCACATGGGGCTCTCTGCTCAGCAGGGAGCCTGCTTCCCTCTCTCTCTCTGCCTGCCTTTCTGCCTACTTGTGATCTCTGTCTGTCAAATAAATAAATAAAATCTTTAAAAAATAGTGTTAGTATGACTGTGAATGCTACAGCCTCTGTGTAGCCTAATGCAGGTGTGTATATGGGTGATGCAAAAACCACTTGCTCATTGCTATCTGTGATGTGATTTTTTTTTTTTTTTGGTACCTCCAGATAATGAAAATCTCTTGGCAAAGTTCCAAACAAATCAAAACACAATCTCCTTTGATTTTTTTTTTTTTTTTGCTGTAGTTGCATTCCTAGAAAATTGAGACTGCATTAAAACTGTATAAAAACAGTTTGTGATTATGTTAAAAAGAGTTTGGTTTAAGGCTGCAGGATGTCTGCCAGGACTGTTCTTTGTTGTATAACACTATCTGACTTAGCTTCTTTGGGCTCCACTCAGTAGATATCAGTCACATTACCTCCATCATTGCAACTAGCAATTTCCAAAACCTCTCTGAGGTGGTGCTCTCAACTTTGAGAACTGCTGCTTTCTTCACCTTAGCAAAGTTCTTGAAAAGCTATGTGTGGGGGCGCCTGGGTGGCTCAGTGGGTTAAGCCACTGCCTTCGGCTCAGGTCATGATCTCAGGGTCCTGGGATCGAGTCCCGCATTGGGCTCTCTGCTCAGCAGGGAGCCTGCTTCCCTCCCTCTCTCTCTCTCTCTCTGCCTGCCTCTCCATCTACTTGTGATCTCTCTGTCAAATAAATGAATAAAATCTTTAAAAAAAAAAAAAGAAAAAAAAAGAAAAGCTATGTGTGTACACTTAATTTTCCTACTTGAATCTGAATTTTCACATACTAAGTTTTGTAAATCACAGAGCATTTTTTAAAAAGACACACTGTTTTTTGTGGCAGGAACAAAGGCATTCCTGATTCACTGTAAGTAAATTTCTTGGCTCGCCCTAGATGGTGAAACAGCGTACTGTTCATGAACGTAAGGCAACGAAGAACGCAAGTTCCCTTACACGTGTACACAAGTGGGTAAACAAAGAGCAGGTGGACCACAAGTATGATAAGGATGCCCGGGCGTTGGTACAGGCATTTGTATATTCAGCTGACTCAAGGACAGGGCACAAACCCTTGGCCGTCTCACTGGTTGATGGGGTCAATTCAGGGAAAAGGTGAACCCAGGGAAAAGTGGATGTCAGTAGTTGCTAGGAGGCTCAAAGTTTGTAAAGGAAACAAAGGATGTGAGTCAGGGTAGAGTGTGAATGTGTAAATGTGAACAAGAGTTAAGTAGTCATGTTACAGGTCAGGTGAAGGGGACTAAGGCTCAGAGAGCTACCTGCTGGATAGGACTTCCTGAATTAAATTCTCTTGCGCCAGGATCTTGCATTGGAGGGAGCTGCTGGTAGACGGCACAGAACAGTGTTTTGCTCCTCATCCCAGAGGGGTAGCAATGCATGGCTGATGAGCTTCCTTCCCCCACTGTGCCCCTGACAACTTATGCTACCTTTGTGCCTCTGGAAAGCCGAGTATCTTCAGCTCTGTGAGGCAGACATCTGTTCACCATATTGCCTGTGCCATCCTAGTGTCTGTTTTCCTGTCCCTTTGGGAGAAGGAGTGGTGGGCAGGAGTCCACACAGAAATTCTGGCAGGCCAAGAAAGACCACCTTCCAAGTTCCCCAGGCTCAAGCTTCCTTCAAGTTGATCACGCACATCTCAGCCTCACTGGAGTTTGCACACCCACCTCAGATTCCCCACCTGACAAGGGCTCCAAAAATCAGGCCCAAGGCAGACTTGAATGCCGATTCACCTGGAGTTCACTAGGCAATGGGCCTGGTGTCATTTGAGCTAGCTGTATGGCAGCCAGTTTTTTTTGTGGGTTTTTGTTTTGTTTTGTTTTGTTTTGTTTTTTTTTTAATAGCATGATTGCCCTGGCTTTCAAATCCCATTATGAAACTTTTTATCCTTTACTCAGAACTTTCTTTCTCTCGTTTTTTTGTTTTGTTTTGTTTTTTGTAATTTGTCATTTTAGTTTGATGGAAAGAGCTGTTGAGGAGAAATACTTGGGAGTTTGTTCCATGGGGCCAGATGATATGGTGAGTCACAATCACTAAACACATCTGGGGAATCTGCAGTTGTTCCCGTTCTTCTCTGTCCTGAAACGCTTCATGACGGCCAGTCACTGGCTCTGAGAGAAGCCAACACTGGCACGGAGAGGAAGAGGCAAGACTGATTCCCAGGACAGTGTGGAAGAGTATGAGAACAATCAGAAAGAGAGGCCTACCCAGGCACTGTCTCAGGGCCACCCCCATGCTCGGTGACAGAAAACCTGCTCTGCATTCAGGCCCCTGCAGGGATGCAGCCAGGCTGTTCTGAGAAAGTTCCCCGCCAACAGCAGGGTTCCGCCTGCTGCTTCACTATGGTTACACAAAACTTGGGGGCGGCAACATGATCCACTTCCCACTGAGGGGCATATACGGTACAGAATGCATACCATAAGTCAAAACATGGGCCTCAGAATTGGCTTCAAGAGAATCAGTTACATACTTTCATGGCCCTTCTCTTCAGGCTTGTCAGCTGTGAGGGAGTTCTCTCCTGTCAGTTTATCTAGAGAAAGCCGTAGGTGATGTTCCAGCCTGCTACCCACATCTTCTCAAGTGGTCACACACAGTCAGTGTGCTGTGAGCAGGATTCCTGAAGCCCTTAGCCTCACGAGAGCCAGAAAGTTAATAATCTTCACAGCCGTGGCCAGCACCTGGTATGGCTCCTAGAGCACAGTAGGAATGAATCAATACAGAAGAGGTAAAATGACTGACTGGATGCGCCCTTCCCTCCTCATCCCACCTCCTCTCCTTACCTCCCCCATCTAGCTCCACCCCTCTCCCCTTTCTCCAAAAGCTGTGTCAGTCAGTATAAAATGTAGTCATGGAACAGAATTAGTCAATGTCAAATAACTAAGAGAGGTAATGTCAATATTGGTTAAGAATATGGACACGGGAATTAGGAAAACCTGAATTTAAATCTTACCCTCTACCACTTGTTAGTTGGGTGACCTTGGACAAAGTGTTAAATCTTATCTGTTTCCTCATCTGGCAAGTGGGATTAATAATAGTACCAATCCCACACCTTTGCTGCAAGGATTAGGGAGGATTCATATGAAGTGCTCGGCGCTGTGTTTGGGGCTTGAGTATTCAATACATGTTAGCTGCTATTATTCTTTTCCATATGCTTACTAGCATTACGTGGGAATCAATTCAGCTAGGTGGGCATAGTTGCGCTTGTGCCTCTCTGAGGAAAATTGCTATCTCATTCATCTCTGGGGCAACTAGAATTATCTTTGTACCAATTTGACCATTGATTAGCTTGGTTGCTATGGTTATGTTACTTAACCTTTTGGGCTTCAATTTCTTCATTGTAAACAGAGGTGCCTGCTCTGTCTACACTCAAAGATAATCACATGTGAAAGTGATTGGAAAGGGTTCTAAAGAGGAACTTTGAGTTTTTGGTTTATGCCATTGTCTAGATGCCTAACATTTAAGGGTTAGGTGAGGGAGTGAGGGAGGGATATAAAAGTCAGGAAACACCTTGAAAGGAAGATCCAAAGGCATTTATCTCACCTTTATTGACTCATGCATTGATGAATTGAAGGATTCGTGATTTAGAACAATTAAGCTGACCACTCTAGCTCGTGTAAATAAGTATACATGTCCTCTTTGGAAAGCCAAAAATGTCACATGACCTCCGTTTTCATTCCAGCCATTCTGTATGGTGTCCAAATCATTTTTCTCTTTAAGGATTAGATAGTTTCTACTAATTTAAGGCACATTTTCCACCAGCATATGGTTCTTCCATTCCATATGCAGTAAAGAATGGAAAAGAAGTGGCAAAGAAGGGAAAACAGTGCATACAATCAATCATCTTTATAATTATGCTCATGTTATTAGAGCGTACCATGTCATTTAGGGTTCCTGGACCCAATTCCAATGCAATGGAAGGGGTCCCCCCCCACAACACTAGCCATTCTCGGATATCAGCTGGGTGTCTCAGAATTCAGGTCCATTCTGACACTACCCAGAGACAGCATCAGGTTTCAGAGGTGAAGGGCACAGTCATGTAAGACTGCCTTCCCACCTTCTACGTGACATGTCTGTCACAGTCCCTGGGCTGTGACCTGTGTTTCTGACTGGCCAGCTACAGATTCGAAGTTCTAACAACCCACTCCTTAGTTTCAATTAATTTGCAACAGTGGCTGACAGAATTTAGGGAAACACTTAGATTCACCAGTTCATTAAAGTATATAATAAACAATGTAAGTCATCTGTCAGATGAAGAGACCCATAGGAGGTTAATCCATAGGAGGATTAATTAGGAGGTACCCATTTTACTTTTTAAAAGCATTTTCAGAAACTGGATGAAAACAAATATATCTGTGAAATATATATTTGGTCATTTAAATAATTATATCAAATATTTAATTATCTTAAGTATTTTTGCCTACATAATCTCACTTGATTCCAGCCTATAGGGTAGATACATTATCTCCATTTCAAATGGGATGAAGAAATTAAGGTTTACAGAGTTTAAGTAACTTGGCCAAGTCACACAGCTGTGAATTGCAGGACACTGACCTTTTATAAGGTCTGCTTTTTCTTATTTTGTTTCCTTAAGTTTGGTTGAGTGTCACTGCTCGCCCTGGGTCCTCACCTCTGTGGTGACAGAGCACGCGGTAGAATGACATTTAGAGCCCTGGGTGACTCAGGCTGCCATTAATCTCTTCTTGAACAGGCAAAAATTCAAGAATGAGCTTGTGCCATTGACACTTAGCCTATGGAATCCCATACACTTGATTTCTCATTGCTGGAGATCCGAGTCACTCTGTACTGATACAAGATTCTACTCTTAAATACCATCAGTCCCTTAATCACTGCAATTATCTTGGGTGACTTTTCATCAATTAGCCTACTGCTCTGTTTCCTTTATCATCGTTTGTGAGGCATGTACTATAAGCAAAATTCATCCATATTGGGCATGTAGGATCAGAAAAAAAGATCATCCCTGTCCCCCAAGAGCAGCTGCTCTAGGGAAATTAGCATACATAAGTGGGTAGACAGGTAGGTAGATAAGTAGGTAGATAGGCAAGACAGTGACAAATATGAAATGAAGGCCCTAATAATGTGCTGTGTGAGCAGGGATGAAGAGTGACTAATTCCAGTTTAAGGCTGGAGATCTGCAGAGGCAGATAATCTGGCTTGGAAAGAAGAATGAGGGGTGAATCTGGTAGAAGGATTATACTACCAGTCAGAAAAAGCTATCTTGACTGTCAGACCCAGAGATGTCCATCATGTCTCTCTTTTTCACTGAGCCAAGGAATAGTATGAGTTCCCTTCTCTATACCACCAAGGGATCATCACCAGTTCAAGATAATTCATTGAATATGGGGTGAATCCTCTTGGCCAGCCATGTCTTACTCCTGTAGTGACTCCAAAGGCAGTAATGTTAAGTCAAGTAATAGGGCAGTGGCTGTAAACCAAGAGACTTGAGTTGATGGCCATTTGGATTCAGAGAGGAGCTTCCAATAAAAATAAAGCACACAACATATAACCACCCACTTATAGAAACGTCCTTGAGAACTCTTAGCTCATTTCCTACCTTTCACTTATCCAAACATCTCTTAATGCTTAATTTACAGAGACATTTGTCGTTCACCTATTTGGTGAAGGGCTTTATGCTAGATATACAATGATTTATGAGATATGGCCTCTGTCTTCAAAGAGCCACCAACTAATGAGAGTAACAAGACCAAAGTTGAGAAAACTCTATATAAGTCCATATCAAAATGTCATCTCCATAGGCATTTTTGAGGTCCTCCACTATCCCATCTACCACAAAGTGAACTGACATGAAAGAATTCTGGGTCTAAAATGTAGAGTCTGGTCTCAAGAAAAAGACTCCCACACAGAAAGATGACTTTTTTCTCTCAATCTTTCTCAGCTTTTTTTCTTTCTATATGATGATCCCACATTCAAATTAGTTTCAAGATACATCAAAAATTTCTCTTTGAATCGAGCAGCATTATATGCAGTAATCACAGTTGATCATCTTGTTTGAATAATGAGCCCAAAAAAGTAGAGGAAAAACATAACCAGATAAAAATTCCTCTTAGATATTAATGTTGGAGCCAAATGGAATAAATGACTTTTATATCTGACCCTGCACATGTAGAAGACAAATAAAGAACCTGTATTTTCAACTAATTTAAATAGCATATGGAATTGAAACAGAAAGCCAATAACCAAATTAGTCTTCCTGTGACAAAGCAAATGTAACCTTCTTCATTATTGTAATGGCAAACATCAGTGGAATAGAAAATTGACCAACCCTCTTATATTAGATTAAAAACAAACAAACAAAAAAAACAAAAAAACGTTGGTTGCCAAGGAAGTTCTGCTTATATAAACCTTGACTACATACTCTATAATGGATTAGAGCCTTTAAGATCTCATTAGCACATTAGTAATAGAAGTCAAAACCATATTAAATAACATTAAAAGTTGCAGTATTGCTGTTGTGCTGACAGCATATGTTGAGATCAGGTTTAAAATTCCATAATATTTAAAGTTAACCTATTTGGTTTTGGAGATATTTGACACAGAATGTGAAATCACAGATAACTATACCCAAAATTAAATAGAACATTGGAAAATAAAAGATGTCAGTCAAAGAGAGAAAGAGTTATTTCTTGTACCCAAGGCAAATTATCTTCCCAGATAAGTCACCTGACTAGTCTAGTCATGGATCAAGAAGTGTGATCCTAGCTTCATCAAACTGGATTGTAATTAAGACTCTATCATATAAGCTACATATTTTAAAATATCTTCATTAACTATCTTTTCATACAGTGTGCTATCATCATGTTCACTCATTATGGTTTTAAGGTCTCATAGTGGTGTGAATGAAATGCAACAGCAAAAGGAAAACAAAGAAAAACAACATGGAGAAAAAGAGTACTTAACAGTAGCAGTATGCATGAGGGTAAACACTCAGCATGACTGCACTCAGATCGTTTCTATTAAAATGGAATGTGCCACCACAGCATTCCAGTCCCTTTCCAACCTATAATTAATGTGTGTCTTCTTCATGGCATGAAACTAAAAATGGTCTCAGAGGTGAGCGACAGGCATTTCTGAGCATGGCAGATGTAGCATAACAGGGCTGTGAAGAGAGCAGGAGTACATTCCCACAGTACCACCATTTTCTTTTCTGTTCTCACCAAAATGTCCTAAGTGGAGCCACCTCCCCACAGGCAGGTATTAGAGGGTTTGGATGTGCACTTTAGGTAGGAAAAAGGCACTGTGTGTATAGATGTGTGTATTAGATGTTCATTCGCATATGTTACTGTCTTTTGTTTCACTCCCTGAATGTTTTACTGTAATTAATGTATTCATTTTATGTATTCATTCCCAGGAGCATATTGCAGTGGGCATAGTTTTCAAAATTGAAGAAATTCATTAAACAAATAATTAGTTGAAGTTGATAAAATAGATTAATTTAAATGATTGAAAACACCTAGTACCAGTTCTCAATTAAAATGATTCATTGAAAGAGGAAAATCACATTGTTAAAATTCCAGCCTCAGATCGCCTCTTGATTACTCTAAAAATACAAGGTTGGCTCTGAGCCTGGAAGGTTGGCAAGTGAGCTTTGATCAACCAAGATAGGCAGGGGATTCCAGAGCTGGAGGCCTCCTGCCAGACATGCCCTGTCTCCAGTTGCCCTCCGTCTAAATTGGGGATCCATTAGCAGAGACCCACAGTGGATTTCAGCTGTCATGACTTGTGTTTACAGAGAGAGCTTAACTTGAGTCGGGATGGGGAATCAGTACCTGAGGTTGAGAACAGGTTGGAATTTTAGGTAGAGTTCAAGTTGAAAGGAGAAACACAAAAACTTATTTCAGTTGGAGGTTGGGTAGAATGTGTGTGTAATACAAGCAAAACAGTATTATTCACTTTCTTTCAGGAACTGATTTCTCATAAATCACTGGGTCACGTATAGAATGTTGAAAGGTATATATCACTTACCTACTTGTAACAAGATTTTTATCAGCTGGCTAATTCATAGATGACTATAATACCATTCAACTGAGATGCTTTGTCTTCATAGCTCTATCTGTCCCCTACACATTATTCCCCTGCCCTTAATTGGGTAATAAGTCTGTTGTGATCTGGGTCCCCCTTAATACTATGCTTTTTTTTGGGTGGGGGGGGGCTCTCTAGAAATCTCTCTTCATGAAAGGTGATTTGTCAGCCCTCCCAAAAACAAGATTAAATACAGTAGTAATATTTGTGAAAGTGTTAAAGTGCAATATAAATGCCAATGTTAAAGATTAAAAACTGGTACATGAATCTAAAAGTTCAAAATACATGTTTCACTGTTTAAGTCTTACAATTTCAAATTGGTGCTAAGAGTTTCTAGTATTCGCTGATTTCAGATTTTGCATATTCAGATTCTGATGACCACAGTTAAATTTAATTCATTTCAAGAGAAAAAGGAAGGTCCTTTTTTCTTCCTCCTCTGACTTTATTATTGACTTTTCTGTATTGAATATAAAATAGACTAGTTTTTAAAAACCTTCTTGAATCTGTTGACCATTTTTTTTAACAACTCTAATTGCTACAGAGAGATTTTTCTTATTTATCACATGACCTGACCCTGAAGTTCTTCGCTTATTTATAAAATGGACTAAAACAACCCTTGGTGCTTTCTTTTTCACAAGCAATGTGAGATTCAGTCCTTCATGTGTTATAAAAACATCTTTAAAATATGCAGTGTTACCAATGAGGTAGTATCCATTGCTGTCTGGGTTTTTGTTTTTTGTTTTTGTTTTTGTTTTTTTAATACCTTCCATGTGTTCAGAAGTTTTACTCTAAAAGTTATGTCATTTTTTCTTAATGGTTTTATTTCAGGAAGAAAGCACCAGATCTAAATACAACTGAATTAATTAAAACTCAGGACGTAGGGGAAGTTTGTTTAATATAGTATATCCATACTATATCTCTCTGTACTTATTCCCTGTGCTTATTCTCTCTTTTGATTTTACTTTGTATCCTTTGAACCTGACAAAGGAAAGTATACAGAGGCCATAGTCAGATTTTCTGCTTTTGGGGGTGGAGGGTGAGTAGTGGTCAGAAGGAAACAAATCTCCAAAATATCCAGTCATGTGTTTCAATGTTGCCTAGAAACAGCTGGGGAAATGTGCAGCTCTCTACTTTAGGGACAGAAGTTGATTATCTGAGCTCCCAGCCTCCCTAACAATGCAAGGCCACAAAAGGGAGGTGAAACCAGAGGGTCATCAGGTGTGGTAGTTTGGTCTTATCAGGGGCTTGATTTTACCCTTGTTATTGAGACTAGGCATTCTAAGATGATTGTCTTTAGTGAATACTTTAAGACCATTAGTCTGAACACAGAATGAGGAATTGGAGTTTAAACTCTGTAGAGCCATTTCTAAGAACACCTCCTTCCCTAATGTTGCTTTTCCAGAGCTTCATAGAGTCAACATCAAAAGTGGCCCCCCTCTGTAAATGGATGGCTACTCACCGAGTCTGATGAGAATTTGAGATGTCCAAGTAAAGTGATTATACAAAACACAGTCATTTTGCTTAGGCTCTAAAACATCTGTAAGAGGAAAGAAAAGTTAAATATGAAGCCAGAAACTTGACCATCTTCTTTTTGCATGCTAAGGGAGTAGCAGAATCTACTTCATGAAAGATAGCTATTTATTCTGGAAAATACCTTGTTAGGACTCTTTAACTGTGATGTGTGAACCCCTACCCCTTTTCTTAGGGGTCCTATTTCCAATGAAGAAACAAAAAAAGGAGCTAAATCATCTCACCTGACATAACAGAAGTAAAATTTGGGAAGGAGGATCTTGAGAAAGACAGACACCAGAAAATGGTTAAGGAAGATGGAGACAGAGATCTAGAAGAAGGGAGAAGCAGAGAGGAGCTGCCAATGGCAGGTAGTGGGAGAACCACAGGTTGCTGGTTGCCCTTGGCCCCTCCATCATTCAAGCAGTGTTAGGGGTGGTAGAAAGAATTCAGGGACAGGTTTGGGGAAAGAAAATATGCCCTGTGCATATCCACCTTCCTGCTGTCTCCTGCAAATAGAAAGTGCTATGAGTATCAACAACCAACCAGCCAACTCTCACCTGGGGAGCCTGGACTTGACCATGAAGGTAAAGGAGGAGTAGGTGCTTACTTCCTTGGTCAGGAGTGGCAGGCAGAGGATTCCACAGAGGACCCAGCACAGACAGAAGGGTGGTGGTCTAGAAGGACCCAAGCAGCTGGGAGAAGCCACCTGTGATGGCTCTGCTCCATTCAGCCATTCTCAGTTTTTTCCTTTACTGTTTAAAAAAAGGTGAGGGGGTGTTTAAAAATGGGAATTTAGAAGAAAGGCCTAATCATATTTTTGTCTTGAAAAGGAAGCTCTTGTGCATGACTTCTTCTTTTTTTTTTTTTTAAGATTTTATTTATTTATTTGACAGAGAGAGATCACAATCAGGCAGAGAGGCAAGCAGAGAGAGAGGAGGAAGCAGGCTCCCTGCTGAGCAGAGAGCCTGATGCGGGGCTCTATCCCAGGACCCTGAGATCATGACCTGAGCTGAAGGCAGTGGCTTAACCCACTGAGCCACCCAGGCGCCCCCTTGTGCATGACTTCTGACTATTTATTTTTTGGACAAATATTCACTGAGCTTCAATATGCCAGGACTATGCTAGGCTCTGGGGATATAGTGATGAATTAAGGACCAGTTCTTTTTCTTACAGCACTTACAGTTTGGTTAGGAGGTAGATGTTATAAAATTATTCAAAGTTTAATTTTAAGTAGTAGAAAAGGTGCTTTGATTAAGCATCAGAAAAGAGACCTAATTTTGTTTGGAACTTGGGTGGGGATTGAGTCAAGTTTGGCCACTCAGATGAAACTTAATAGATTGGCAATCACTGGCCACCTAAAGAGGGGTACTGTAGCTCTGTAGAGTTTGGAGAAGTTCGAGGCTTAATAGTCAATCATGAAACTGTTCTAATAGTCCAAGTAGGTTCCCAAGTCTGAAACTATAGAAATTAGGGGGTTGGTCTGTGTTGGTCTCCAAAGCCACCTCCAGCCATGAAGTCTTTGAGAAGTAAGCATCTCCTATATGTTTCACATTGTGCTAGATACTGATTAGGAATGAAATAAAAGCTATGTAAGATATGGATCCCCAACCGAGTGACTGTCCAACAAAAAAGGCATTTTGTGCACATTCAGGGAGTTTAGCTCTGGCTAGGTATGTTGTTTTATAGAGCCTTAACAGAATTCATATAACACTTTTAGTTATTTCTTTTTGAAGTGACAGAACCATACACCACAGCCCAATATCTATTTCTTAAAATCTTAAAGTTGCTTAAGTTTCTTGGATTGCCTCTTATTTGAGGCTCTCCAGTCATGATGGATTGGATGGTTGATAGATAGGTAGATAGGTAGGTAGGTAGGTAGGTAGGTAGATATATAGATAAAAGTTTGAAGCTTAAAATGTCTGATACAGTATATTGAACACCTGCTAGGACTCTGCTAGTCGTCTTTACAGTGGAGGTAAAGGGGTCATTAACAATTTGAGGAACTCCCACTTAATTGGTGGCATTACTGTTAACTTACAGAATCAGTGCCTTGCACATAAAAAGCACTCACATATTTGGGTGGATGAATAAGTATACCAGTGAACGCTGCCTCAAAGTGGTCCACTGAGAAATAGAATCACATGTCTGCCAGAAACTCCCTATGGCTCTGGTTACGTCAATGTGGCTATAATGCTATCCTTAAGTGCTTTCACTGATGTAGGGGACACAAAGTAGGATGTGTTCCCACTCTATCTTTGCCTACTCAAAATTATTCTCATTCTGCACCCCCCCCCCGCCCAGTTTTTCTCTCCACCTTTAATAAACTCCAAAGAGTTTCCCTTCCTAATTTTCAGGGTTCTAATATTCAGAACCAGGAGAAAGGTGAGCAAAGAAGGTCAAAAAATGTTCAGGATAGGGTTGAGGAATGAATGATTTTATTTTTTTATTTTTTTTAATTTATTGAGGCATTTTTTTCAGTAATTCTTATACTTCGGCATAAATGGAGACATATCATAAATTCTATTTTTATTGTGGACACAATTTTAAAAAACCTTTGCTTTGCTTATTTGTTGATTTACTTACTCGAGCACCCCCAAGAAGAGTTCTTTTTGTCTGTCTATTTTTCTTTCTTCTTTTTTGGCAGAACAAGGTACTAAAGCAGACAAGGTGTGCAAGGGAAGAGGACAGGCAAAAGAAGGAATTTCTTTCAGTCAGGAATTATTTCCACAGTGCCCAAGGAAAGCAAGTAAAGGAGATGAGTTACTATAAAATTGTCTTGGCTGCTGGACTGTTTGAATCACTGGGACAAAGCTTTGAAAAGGGCTCAGGTAGGGACTGCTCCACCCTTCAAGGCCGTGGTTTCTTGTGGTTGCCTTTGTATTTGATAAGGTCAGATTCCAATTTCATGAGTGTAGATCCTAGAACTGAGGCAGGTGCAGGACTCAAGTGATGGGTAGGAGTTCCAGTGAGGCACGTTTCGGCTTGATACTTTCTAACAGGTAGAAAGAGCTCATGGTGCCTTATCAAAGTGTTTAATCAGTTGACAAAATAGATTTCATCTTGTCAGTGGTTAGGCTAAGTAACATTGAAGATCTTCTTCAGTAAAATGTCTCTAGTTAGACACCCCCTAAATGCATGTTGAACAGAGAAATGCAGAGCCTCTGTGTAAACTCAGGATAAGAACCCTTTCCCCTGTCCAATATCTCTGGAACCCAGAGTAACCTGGTTGTTTTTCAGGCTAGATTTTCAATAATTTTGATGGGGGGAATGTTCTTCATAAGGTTCCAGGTTCCCCCCCACCACCTTATAAAAAGACTCATCTAACTGGTTAACCTACAACTACCACCAAACTCAGTATTGATGTTTAATTTTTTTTAAATAAAGATTTGCGTAACTCAATGTAAATGAACTTAGTTACGAAGTGTTTGGGAAAGCTTTCTCTTGTATCTGAGAGAGGCAGAAGTTCTGGCCATGATCTCAAATTAAGTACCTTCGCTACTTAGGGCATGGCATGAAAAAGCTAAAATTCAAGATGACACGAAAACAATATAATCTGATGTTAATAACTAAAGTTAATTGGCCACTGACTATGTACCATGCACTGTGCTAACATGCTCTGTCTGTTATAACTTTTACAGTGACCTTCTAGTGAAGGTGCTGTTGTTCTCCCCCTTATAGGTGAATAAAGAGGAGGGATGAAGGGGCTCACCAAATGTTTCCCAGGAAGTATATAGTAGTGCAGGTAATCAAGCCTACATTTTCAGTTGCTATGCTTAAAGAGCCACCAAAGGAATGATCTTTACTGCAGATGGAATAGACCCAGAAGTAAGGAGATCCATCAGGGCCAGCAAAACAGACTCTGGAAGGCTTCATGGAGACACTCTATTCTCCACCATTTCAGAGTATACACAGGTTCCAAATTGGCAAGAGTGAGTGGTAGGGGATAAAGCATGAGAGTGATTGTTTTTGCTCAGAAATGGGACTGCCCTCCCTCAGGGGGTAAACTTGGCTGGGAGGCAGTAGAGAGGTCTAAGCTCTTTGTGTCCCTCCAGTTTGGAAGACAGCTGAGGCAGCAGGGCCTGGGAAACATGGCCCAGTAGGCATGCATTTGAGTGGATGTCCCCAGCCACTTGTATTGTCATTATATGGCCCTCTTGACAGAGCTGTTATTTATACCAGTAGCCTAAACAATAGGTCATATTTCTACTTAAACTACAATCAACATGCATGAAAGCAACAAATATTATGAATATTCTAAGAATGTATGTACTCCCTGCAAGCCAGGATTAAAGTCAATTTTAATTCATCTGCTCTTCTAAGGTCCTTTTAGACAATTCAGCTAATGGCAATCATCAAAGGCAGTGTTTCTTAAAGTCAGGTCTCTATGCCATCTATGTAGAATTATCTAGGATGCTTTTAAAACTTCAGATTCCTGAGCCCTATCCCAAATATGGCATATTGATTAGGATAGTCTCAGTTAACCTCAAAATCTAAGTGACTTGGCAAAACAAAGGCTTATTACCTCCTCACGTAAAGTTGGTTGCAGGTTTGGTGGTTCTCCATAGTAGTTATTTTCAAGTAGCGATCCAGCATCCAGTCAGCTGATATTTTCTGGTTCCATTATTTTATGAAGGTGAATAGAGAAGTCACAAAACTCTACAGTTCTTAGCATGGTAGCCCACTGCCATAACTTGTACCAGTACCCACCTTCCTGCAAGTGCTGAGAAATACAAGATTACACCAAAACATAGAATGGACAATAAACATATCTGACACTTTCCATCCTTTGCCCCTTTATTCCTACACAGAGAACATACTCAATCCCTCCCTAAGAAAGACAACCCAAAGCCCCATCCAGTAGGTGCATTGAGCTCTAAGTCTAGGATTTCTGGGTGTTGGCCAATAGTCACTTCCTGGTCCAGATATGGTTCCTCTTGTACTGGAGAACTATGAGTTAAAAAAGCAAGTTATATGCCACTTTTCCACAGACACTCCCAGTACAGAATGATGAAACAGGGACATGTTAACTGCAGTTGGCAAAAGGAAACAAAGGAGGTTCACCCCAGTTATTGGTTGGTTTTAACTCTGAAGTCTTACTGGGAATTAGGTATGGTGGCCTCCTATACTCATGTGGAAGAGGTTTCTTAACTAGACCCTAATGTTGTTTTCATGGAGGAAACAGGAAGTCTCTTGTCCACTCTTCTTTGAAGCACTTGGCTCTACCCTCCGGGAAATTCCTGTTTGATTTTCCTTTGCAGCATTTCAAATGGATATTTTTGGTATATGCCCTCCTTAAGGACTTTCTAGTCAAGGGAGCTTGAGGTCTAACAGTCATTTTAGGTCTCTTGACTTTTAGACAAAAACATCTCCTTCAAAGATTGAAAAGAATTCCAGTGTATTTATTTGAAGTCAGTCCTTTCTGCCAAGAACCCCATCGACACATCTTGTCTGAGATATCATTCTCAAAAAGGCCTTATTTCTTTGTTGGTCCCTTCCAACTGAATGGCCACACACTAAATCTGATCTCTGCCCTGAGTCATTTCAATCATCTGTGTTTCTGGAACTCTGTCATTCATAGCCCTTTCATATCCTCTTTCTCACAGTCTATGGTCCAGTTGGAGTGGGTTTTCCAGTGTCTCAAGGCATCACATTGCTGGGCTCTGTTGCTTTTCATTTCTGCCAATTCATTCTAGGGCATTTCTCTCTTCTTTCTTTATTTCTCTTTTTTAGCACTTTGCTGGTTGTAGCAAATATTCATTAATACGTACTATTGATGTTCTGTTTTCTAAACCACTCTCCCTGGAGTTGCCAGCTCAATACTCTTGGAGTCTCCCCACCAAGTTATCATGGGTGACAGTTGAACAAGGGTTTTTGCCACAGACTAATATAATCTCACATTTCTAACTCCACTTTCAGTTTCCCCCTTGCCTGCCACCTGGCTGCTGAGCCAGTGCTGTATACTTTAGAGTTTTGTTATAGCAGCAGCCTACATTCGGTGTCAAATTCTGGATTTGTCATATGTTAGTTAACACTGCAGAAGCAGGCCCACCTCCAAAGTTGTTGTTTAACATAAAAAAAGAATGCTTTTTAAAATAATTTATGTAAAGCACCTAGGACAGTTACTGACACACAATCAGTGTCAGCTTGAAGTATTTTTATAGTATTTTTTTTAAGATTTTTATTTATTTATTTGACAGAGATCATAAGTAGGCACAGAGGCAAGCGGAGAGAGGAAGGGAAGCAGGCTTCCCTGCTGAGCAGAGAGCTGGATGCCGGGCTCAATCCCAGGACCCTGGGATCATGACCTGAGCGGAAGGCAGAGGCTTTAACCCACTGACCCACCCAGGCGCCCCAAGAGTGTTATTTTTTACTACAAGCTGTCATGGTTCTAGGGACTCTGTAGGACCTCTCTGTTCCAAGCAGTGATCCAGGTTGTAGGTTTCGAACATATAGGTACACAGCTGGCCCATGGGACTCGAGGGTCACCTGGCAAAGGGAGGAGGGAGCAGAGATAGCCATGCACCAGCTCCAAAATCCTTTGGCAAAGTAGTGACGCATGTCACTTCTGCCCCCAGCCGTTGAGATGCCAAACAACACTTGCCTCTTTAGTGAACAGTAAATGTCTCTGGCATACCAACTTAATCAGACTCTGAGGGTAGGGTCCGGAATCTGCATTTTAACAGGTATCCAGCATGTGAGAAAATATGTTCTAAGATCGGCAATGGTGTTTGTAAGTTGTTTTTAACAAAACTGAAGCTCAGAGATGATGTGGTATACTCAAAGTCACACAAATTTAGAGGCAAAGTTCAAGTCAACTCCTAACCACTCAAGAATAATTAAAGCCCCATAATAATGCAAGTCATGATCTCTAATCACAATTACAGAGTGAGAAACCGTGTTTTTGTCTTCTTTTCCTGAGCTGCTAGTTTTTGAAAGAAAATAGTCTAGGAAAGCAGATTGAAGCAGCATGTTAGCAAAATCCACCAAAAACCAAAACGCAGAAGCAGAGGCAGGAAAATAATTTTTGTTAGAGAAGAGAAAACAACGTGGTCAAGAGTAAGTTTGCTAAGGTTTCACACCTAGACGCTTAAGACAAGTGAAAAGCCCTGAATAGATCTCTCCCGACTTTTGCTGGACCAAATGACCGCGTGGGAAGGAAGTGTGATGTACCCAGGCATCCACACAGTAGTTGTGAGGATCGGGGCTAGTGCTTTGCACCTCCACGGTGATGGCTTCTCCTATGAGCTCATTTTCAAAGAAAACCTACCAGCACACCTCTGAAATAAATGGGCCCATTTTCTGGGAGTAAAGATAGTATTCTGTCACGGTGAAAGGATAAGCTTCAGCATTGAGGGGATTCACTTTGTAAGTTGGAAATTTCATCCTTGGATCCTACCAGTGAAGGAAAACTAAATATGGCTTGAGGAAGAGGGAAGTTCTTCCTTGCTAAGAAGACTGAAATAGCTGAGCTAATTATATTAACCTAAAAAAGTAAGTGAAAATTAATGAGAAATAAGAGGAATTCTAACTCTGGAAATAGCCTCTCTAATGTGTGTTGAAATCCTATACCCTGTGGTGGAATAAACTCAGGTCAGGAGCTAACCCACCAAAATGAAATTCTAGAAATGCTGAATGCTTCAGGGATCCTGAGTCCACCTGAGTATCTTGCAGTATTGTCCCAAATTTTTGGAGTCAGTAAAATATGATTCAAGTTTGCCTCAGGACCTCACTGTTGGAAAGTCATATGTATTTATTTTTTTAAGATATTTATTTATTTATTTGTCAGAGAGAGAGGCAGGCAGAGGGAGAAGCAGGCTCCCTGCTGAGCAAGGAGCCCGATGCAGGACTCAATCCCAGGATGCTGGGATCATGACCTGAGCCAAAGACAGAGGCTGAACTGACTGAGTCACCAGGCATCCCAAAGTCATCTGTATTTATTAACAATTTCAATTTGGATGTTTCTTATTTTCTTGCTCTTTAGCCCATTCAAATGTTATCTTGTAAGAGTTATTTGTTCAGGAAGCGGTCTGATTCTTCTGAAAAATTTTTGAAAGATTTTGTTGTTGGGTTAAGAAGCAAAATTCTGCCTGTACTTGAGTAAATACACTGAAAATGAACTAGAACATTATAGAAAGTGTTTGAATCAGGGGTTTTTAAAGTGTGGTCCCTGGGCCAGTGTCATATTATCACCTGGACACAGGGCCCTAACACAGGAGGGCCTCATACTTGGTTTAGCACTCTTGCTATCTTCAAATTCTTATTTATTTCTGCAAGTGAAGTCCATTTAGTAATATAAAATCCATAAAGTAAGTAAAGATGGTAGGATATGAAAGCATTGGTGTGGGTAGGGAAGAAACAGGCACATGGTATGGCCCCACTCACAGATGGTGTCCGCACTGTCCCATGAGCACAATTCCAGTGGACCCACAGTGTAGGAGTTCAGCGAGATTCAGAGCCAGTATATGGTAAGTGTGTTTTATCTATAACTGAATAAATTGGGGGACATGGCGGAGCCACTGACGCCCAGAGCAGTCACAAGTTCCATTTGAGCCAGAACTCTCTCTGAACCCAGAAAAAACAATGGCATTCTGAGAGGTACAACCTTCTGAGGAACACTATCCATCCTTTCCTGTGAATTAGCCACCTGCTGACCCTCAGGAGGAAAGGGAAAGATAGGGCCAGCCATGGTTCCTGATTCTCTCCATACCTCCTTAATCCTCATGAAGTCAAAAATGGAGAAAGTTGAGAGAATGCTTGCATATCAAGAAGTCAAATAAAGACAATTCAAACAATTTTGTGTGGCAATTCCACTCTTCTGGTCAGAACAGTATATATGATCCAAAGATAAATTGTCTCAGGTCAGTGATTTCACAAACAAGTGAAATGGTCTTTCAGATTGTCATTGTACAGTCTATGGGTGAACAGTCAAATTCGGGCTCATTATTTACTATAACATAGCAAATAGCCAATGAAGAATACCATGGTTAGTTGAGACCATGAAAGAACGGAAATGTTTTATCTTTTAGTATCTTATTTAAAGGGAGTTTTTTCTTGGTTTTTGAATAAGTAGCTCTGCCTCTTGATTCCTCTCTGGGTCCCACAAAATAGGTCGCCATTCCTGGGCAGGGGTAGAAGTGTAGGTTCCCAGACCACACACCAGACTGACATAACCAAAACTTGCCATGATGTGGTGGGGAGGGGGGTGGCCACATGTGTTTGAGCCAGCCCTCCAGGTGATTCTGAACCGAGGTCCCATTTAAAAACCACTTGTCTCAGTCATTTAAGCTAGCGAACCCCATGGTTCTATTTCTCTAGAAGTTCCAGGTGTGCTTACTTTATTTTAACCCCCTTATGAAGCGATAGAAAGCATCACCGCCTTCATAACTGGCCTCTAGATGTCCGTCATCTACAGCTTGTGTGACTCTGCTGTGGAGTGACCCATCTGTGTGCAAAATAAGGCAGCTATGCAACTTTGAACAGGATTCTCAACCCTTCTGACCCTCCGTATTCTCAGCTGCCAAATGGGAGTATTCATGCCCACCTCACAGTGTGGTTAGAGGAATTAAATGTGTTAATACATGTAAAGTGTTTACCACAGTGTTTGCTACATAATAAGCCCTGAAGGAAAAGGCATTGCATCTAAATTATTAATAATTATTACCTGTGTTCCTCATCACCAGTGCTCTTAGTGTCATCCTAGATAAAGCTCTGAGGTATCACCCTTGCCTTCCTCTTGCTGGTGCACCTTTATACCTCTGCTTCACCTTTATACCCACAGGCACAAAAGAGTAGAACTTTTCTTTTTATGAGTGGAAAGGAGAGATTGAGGAACAGAATATGATGTTTCTTATTGTTGACTAGACATGTGCTTGTCTAAAAACTTCTGCTTTCTTTAATAATGTTGCCTTATAATTATGAAGGCACACAAAGTAGTACCTAGCCCCATTGACTGAGTGTTGTATAGAGAAATTTATTTCATAATCGCTGAGGGCTTGAGCTTTGGTGTTGGACCCATCTGTGTCCTTGATTGCAGCACTTATTGGCTGTCAATCTATTTCTTCAAATGCAAAAAAGTACCAACCTCATCATACTGCAGGGCTGGGCCAAGAGATTAAGTGGAAGAATGTGTGTAAAGTGCACAGCTCAGTATCTGGCTCTAGGTTCTTTATACATCTGTGCAATTGTGATCACTGCTTATGAATCAGAGCTCAGAGCCACTCTGGCTCCACATCTTACCATCATTTGCGTTGGCAAGTACCTGCCTGACCTCCCTTCTTCACTATCCATCTGGCATAGTACTAAGTCTCTCCTGCCCATGCATAAATACGAGCCCAAAGAAATATCCAAAAGCACTCTGTAAAGTATCAAAGTTCCAAAGAGCACGAGGAAGGTTTGTTACTGATACTGCTGTCATCAGAACAAAGAAAGGATGTGTTGCTGTTGACCCATGCTTCTGCTTCTTAGGTGAGTTCGTAACATGTTATAGGAACCAAGTCCTATTCATTTCAGTGTATTTATTGTAACAGGAGAAGGTGTATGTTAACACCGAGCTAGAAGTGATCTCTAAAAAGAGTAATGTTGAGTGTTAAATGTTCTCCTGTTTTTCCCCAAGATCTTTAGAAGGAAGCAGTGCTCAGAGCAGAGGCACCCTGAGAGTATTAGAACTTGAATCCAGGACTGCCTGTGGTTTCCTCAGTTTAAGTGTGGTGCCTGATCTGTAGTGATCATGCCTCTGCAATAGACTATGGGAGGAATCCCCTTTGTTCTCGCTTTTTCTTAAGATTTTATTTTTAAGTCATCTCTATACCCAACATGGGGCTCAAACTTAAAACCCGGAGATCAAGAGTTGCATTCTCCACCAGTGGAGCCATCCAGTCACCCCACCTTCTTTCCCTTACCCATACATCTGGATCCTCCCATGGATCCTGTGCTCCTTGAGGATAGATCTTGACTTCTTAAGTGAGTTACATTTTGCAGCTGTCTTTCTCAAACATTAACATGCATGTAAATCAACCAGGAAGCTTCTTAGAAAGTGGGTTCTAATTCATGAGGTCTCCTTCAGGCTGGAGAGTCTGCATTTTTAACAAGTTCCAGGTGGTGCCAGTGCTGATGAGTCACAGACTGCACACACGTTGTGTAGTAAGGGTTTATCATGACAGCCCCACTGGGATTTTACAGAGCACACAGGTTGAAGGCTTTGTGTTGAAGAAAGAGCGCTGAGCAAAAATAAACTATGGGTGGAGGTGTGGATGGGTGGTGCCTGTGACCAGCTGAGGATGACAGCATTGGCAAGGGGTTGTTGAGGGATTGTAAGGCAGTAGAGGTTCCAACTTGAGTCTGTGATCTGGAAGGACAAAGATAGGAGTTTTGACTAGCCTCAATCTACTGGAGACCAAAGGGGTTTCAGGTAGGGATCTCTGGGTAATACTGTGCCTGGAAAAACATTCCAGCAAATAGCAGAGTAGGAGATGGATGCAATGACTCTGCCCGGTATACTCCCCATACTCAGCATGTCTCCTTAGCCCAACTGCCTGCTCTTTTCAAGACCGGATTTCTAGAGTCTAGTGATACTGTGATATTAGTGGTGGTGGTTGCTATTTCAGAGTAGAAACTGTATTTGCATGACACCAGGTTATACAAGGATTTAAAACGAAGAAAAAGTAGCAGAGTGAGGAGGGGAGCCAACACTCAGGAGGGGCTGGCTGCAGCAGTGGCACATAGCAGGACCCTTCACTCTCAAGAATGACTCCATCTGTTTCCCCAATACGCCCTCCACGCATCCCAGGTCCTCTGCTTGGCTGAAGGGGCGTCCTCTGGCCCGTGGGCTGAAGGCTGCACAGATTTCAGGCTAAGCCATTGTTCAGCAGATTTCGTATTTGTTAGCACTCATAGGCCAGTAGCTCCAGGCTGATCAGCTGCTCCTGGCAGTCCTAAGCCTTCTGCTGGGCTTCTGAGGCACCCACGAACTCCAGCTTTCTCTTATGGTCTTTCTTCTTCTATGGATCTCAGCTTTTGGGAATGCTGCCTGCTCCTGAATCAGTTGTAGGGGTATCACTGTAGCCTTTTTGAGGGGGCTTAGCTAGGGTGACTGTGCATGGGCAAGTGGTGAGAAAAAAGAGTTCTTTTTCGTTTGGGCCCACAGCCTCCTGGGCCAGAACCTTGCCTTCCTGTTCTTTTTGCTTCATCTCAAGCCTCTCAGCCCCCAGATCTTTTTCCTCATAAACACTATCCTCTCTGGCATCGGGGTGCTCAGCCCATGGGTACCCTGACTCCCCTGGGAGCCCAGCAGATGGTCTAAGTAATGGCCATAGCTGCGGTTAATATTGGAGAACTCAGGCTGCAAATGTCCTGAAATCTATTTTATTTAATACAACCACCCTAACAAGGTAGTGGCAATTAGTATCCCCATTTTCCAAGTAGAGACACTAAAACACAGGGAGTGTTTTAGTGTCTAATTACCTAATTAGTGTATGTCTAATTACACCTAATTAGTGAATGTCTCACTGTTTCCCACCCTTTGCCCCACCACTGGCCATTGACCGTCATGTTGTATGCAGTCATTAAAAAAATCCTGGTTTTCTGCAGGTGTCGTAAATGCCCAGGTAGTGATGAGGGGACTCAAAAGTGTCTGGCAGGCCTTTTCTTCCTGGACGTGGGGGGAAGAAGTTATAAGCAAATGGAAAACACCCTTACTGTTTGGGCAGCAGCCACTGTGCCATAGGAACTCATCACCAAATCTTTCTTATGAGGGGCAAAGACTTAAATACAGTGAATGAGGGCTTCACTGTGAAAACAATGGAAGAACGTTTGCCATGCAGCCTTCAGGGAAACTACCTGTTATCTCCTGTCTGCTACTCAGCTACTGTCCTGGATAGGAGCTTTCTGTCTCCTTTTCAAAGATTCAACTATTCATCCCCAGAAGGCAAGCTCCTTCATTTCCTTATCTCAGCCTTGACACAGAGCCTGGCTGGTGAGGTATATTCAGCACAGACAACTAAGGGGCTAATTAATCCATCTACCAAACATGGCCTTCACTCTCCTCAGTAAAGCTGATAAAAGTTGTGCTTGAGTGCCTTCTGCTAAGCAGAGGAATACAGTTGAAGGGGATGTCATAATTTATTCCACAAATGTCACCAGTCACTGCCCTGCCTCGGTGCCATGGTGACAATGACCAGGATCACACTGTGGCTGTGAGCTTCATACAGTCCTACAGCTGAGTCACTGATATAACTTGAGAAGAAGGTCTCAGCATCTTTGTGCCTTAGTTTCCTTATATCTGTAAAATGGGAATGATAGTAGTGCTCACCTCAGAGTTGTTGATTAGCTAAGTTAATGCACATGAGGAGTGTAGTGCTCATCCCATGGTAATTCTACGTATGGGTTATAGGAACAAGACACTCTGGGCCCTGCCCACAGATCAGGTGCTAGCAATTTTTTTCTTGTTGTTAATTGAGCAGATCGTAAAAATCTTTTTTTTTAAATTTTATTTATTTATTTGACAGAGAGGGATCACAAGTAGGCAGAGAGGCAGGCAGAGAGAGAGAGGGGGAAGCAGGCTCCCCGCTGAACAGAGAGCCCGATGCGGGACTTGATCCTAGGACCCTGAGATCATGACCTGAGCCAAAGGCAGCAGCTTAACCCACTGAGCCACCCAGGCGCCCACAGATAGTAAAAATCTTACACTTTGTGTGCTATATATAGTCTCTGTCAGAGCAACTCAGTTCTGCCATTATAGCATGAAAGGAAACACACGTGATACATCATTGAATCTCCTATTTTAATATGGCGTGAAATAGTATTTTTCTTTTGTTTGTTTTTTCTCAACAGTTTGAAAGTATAAAATACATTCTTAATTCACAAACTACAAAAATGGGCAACAGGCCAGATTTGGCCCATGGGCCAGAGTTTGCTCATCCCTGGTCTGGAGAGAAAATTTACAAGCTGTTTGCAATACAGCTTGTTTGTTCAAAGAGCTGAGAAGGGAAGGCTTTATTCTGCCAGGAAGTGAAAAGATGGGGATTAAGAATGGCTCCAGAAAGGAAGAAACATTTGAGCTGGGCGTTAGAGAGCAAGTAGGAGTTCACCCGATGGGACAGATAAGAGAAGGAACAATAATGAGAAAAAGAATGAGCAAAAGGGGAAAAACAGTATTTAAAGGGAATTAACCAAAGTTCATTGCCATACAGAAAGTGAAATCACATGGGAAGTAAAGAGGAAAGATCCTTGTGGTTTAGCTATTTGTTTTTCTCATTAATTTAATTATTTTCTGAAGCCACTGTTAGGTCTGGGATGATATTACAAAGATCCCCAGAATAGACCCTTCATTTGTGTTCCATTACCATGTTTGTACCCCCAACACCAGCCATCATGACCATTTTCTGAGCAATTTTAACAATGTCCTGACAGTCCAAAAATTTTCTGAATAAGCATTCATTGACAGAGAACATAGCTTTTCCTTTTGGATAATTATGTTACTCAAATCTTTAAAAAAAAAAAAGTGAAAATCTTAATAAGATCACTCTACTCTTTTTAAGATTTTATAGAGTTAGTGCCCTAGCAGGGGAGGGGAGCAGGGGCAAAGGGAGAGGGAGAGAGAATCTCAAGCAGACACTGCACTGATGGAGCCAGAGATGGGGCTCGGTCCCATGACCCTGAGATCATGACCTGAGCCAAAATCAAGAGTCTAACACCTAACGGACCGAGCCACACAGGCTTTCTCAAGATTTCAGATTTTTAAAAAAATTTTTTTTATTTGACAGAGAGAGAGAGAGAGATCCCAGGTAGGCAGAGAGGCAGGCAGAGAGAAGGGGGGAAGCAGGCTCCCTGCTGAGCAGAGAGCCCGATGCGGGGCTCGATCCCAGGATGCCGAGATTATGACCTGAGCTGAAGGCAGAGGCCCAACCCACTGAGCCACCCAAGTGCCCCAAGATTTCAGATTTTTTAAGTGAGACTCTATGTTAATAGCCTGAGTGTCCTCAACTCTTCCAACAATACCATGAAACACTCACCAAGAGTTACACTTAACTGCTTAACGAATGAGCCACCCGGGTCATTGATTAATAAATCAATCTACTGCTCTTAATTTAGTAAGTTAAGTCAATTGGTTACCTCTTTCAGGTGTTTGCTGAAAATGTTTTTTTTTTAGATATAATTGGTATATAACGTTATGTTGCAGGTGTACAACATAATGATTTGATATTTGTACACATTGTGAAAGGATCACTCTTAGAAGTCTAGATACCATCCAAACCACACAGTTACAAAATGTCTTTTCCTTGAAATTAAAACTTTTAATTTGCTATACTACTAGCAACTTTCAAATATACATTACAGTATTATTAATTATACTTCTAAGAAATGCATTTTTAGGCAGATTTTTTAAAAATGCTGTTCTTTGATATCTTTGGTAATCTCAACTATAAAAAGTGTCCAAGTCTTTTGTCTGCAAAATTACATCTCTGAAATTTTTAAAACCAGATAGAGAAGGATTTGCCTAAAGGAAACTGAGATAAATTGGAGTTGTTTTTAAATCCATTTGCCTGGAATCTGCAGATTATTGGTTCTACCATGTTTTCAGTATTTAGAATGTGTTCAGTGATAACAATATTAAACAGATTTTAAAGTAGGTAGGCATTTGTTCTATTTTAAAGCAGCTTTTAGGGTCCTGGAATGGAGCCCCATGATGAGTTCCACACTTGGTGGGGAGTCTGCATGGGATTTCTCTCCTTCCCTGTCCCCGGCACCCCGCCCCCCCAGCTGTGCTTTCTCTCAGATAAAAATAAATATTCAAAAATAAATAAAACAACTCTGATTTTTCAACCCTTTAAGCATCTGAGTCTTGGAAAACTATTGAAAAGAAATTACTTAGGTTTGTTGTGTCTTTGATTCAAACAAACTGGTGTTAAGCACCTGCTATGCACCAGACACTGTGCAGGACACTGAGGAAGCACAAAGACTGAGGCACATTCTCTCCTCTCACAGTGAGATCAGGGATCATAGCACTGTTTTGAAGCAGGTCCAACACAAAAATTGTACAAAGGAGAAGATATTCTATCGAAGCCATTAGTAAGCAGACCATTATGGGAGCTCCTATTTTAAGCCAGAGCTGCTTTTTCTATAGTCTTCATCCCATCCAAACTAATAGTGGCAATTTATAGTGGTAATAAAAGTAATAGCCAGTAATCATTGAATTATTAAATTATTGAATGCCTACTATGTGTCAGACTCGCTAACTGCTTTGCTACACTATGATACTAAATCCTCACAAAATCTCTATGAGATAATTTCCATTATATCTTGATTAAAGTCCCTGAGATCACACAGTTAGTGTGTATTGGAATCCTGACCCAACCCAGCCTTTTTTCACAGCCCATGCTGTTCCCACCACACTATACTGGTGTTTTCTCTAGTACATACATCAGAGGCTGAATCATTCTCTATACAGGAATCTGCAAAGCAGCCTCAAAATTTTTGAGGCTTAATTTTAACCATGGGCAGGCATTAGCAAGTCTCTGACTACTTTATTGATATGTTCTCTAGGTGTCCCAGTCATCTGAGGAAATGAATAAGGGAATGCTGAGGTGTATATACTGCACTAATTCATAAGACCACATAACAAAACCAAAGGGGAAGATGAGGTGGGGTAAAGGGCTAGGGATGGGTTATTTCAGACCATTTTGGTTATTACCCTCCAGTATTGCTTTTGAATCCATTCCAGGGCAATTAGGTTAATTAAAAAGCAAGAAACCTGACCTTGTCATATCTGCAAGTGTAAAGATGTTGCTCACTCTTCAGTGAGAACTGGTTTCCTTGGATTAAGTAATCATCAAAGAAAGTAGAGCATAGCAGGGTGTTGAAGGTCAGCTCTCCAAGGCAAGAGAAAGACAATAGAAAAGGAGGGGTCTAGAGGCTAGAATCACAAAAGCAGAAGGGTAGAAGGCAGCAGGCAATAGGCAGCGTAGGTTATCTGTAATTTGAAATGCATGGACCCCCTATAGAGAGATTTTTTTTTTCATGATTAGCTGTCCAGGAAACAAACTGACATTTGGCTCTTCATTGTTTTTTCTCTGAATTAAGCCATGATTAGAAGAACCAAGAGGAAAGGATATGAACTGCAGGTTGTTTTACTTTGTGGGACGCATCCTGTTCCATGCCTTTCACGTATGGTTTTTTTGGCTGTCCCAGCACATCACACAAGAATTGCCTTTACCCATGGCAGAGGCACCACAACAGAACAATTTCTCTATTCAGATTTGCCAGTGAGTCAGCCGAGCGAGTATCTGTAAGAGAAGGAGAGAACATTAATTTTTTTTAATATCTCTGGAAAGTTTTATTACCAGAAATCTGAATAGGCAATACTAAATGAAAATAATAATCAAATTGGAAGCAGACCCATTTGTCATAGTAACATATCTGATCCCAGAGCCTCGTCAGGATGAAAAATAATTCATAGAAAGTTCATGAGGCTCCAAGATCTTATTTTCTATAAGATTTTCTGTAAGAAGCATTTTTGGTTTCTTTCTTTGAATTTATGCTTAGTGGAAACTGTCCAATATCATAATTGTCTTTTTGAGGACATTTAGGAAAGGGAAAGAAGTATTTATTACAAGATTCAGATAAACCTGCATTGCAAAACTGTCCTTGCTCAATTAATTCATTAATATCTCTACAGACTGTAATAATAGCCTCCTATCTCATCCCTGTCTCTCCCTCCCCTAATATGCCAACCAGGTTCTTCCCATGGGCAACTCAATCTCACTGCCAGATTTCAGATTAATGCCACTTCCTCGGAGAGATCTCTGCTGACTTTACTGTCTATTTCATTTATTTGTTTGTTTTTTTCTTGATTGTTTTTATAGCTCTTAACATAATATTCTTATTCTGGCTTATTGGCTGGAGGAATCATTTACTCCTGCATCTCCCTGGCATAAGGTCTGGCATATAATAGGTGCTCCATGTTTGGTTAATGAATAAATAACTATGATAAATAAAATTATAATTATAAACAAATGAAAAATTCAGTGGGACAAACAAAAGCCTTAATAATTTAGAAATATTTACTTGTTTTGGGGGCTCCTGGGTGGCTCAGTTGTTAAGCATCTGCCTTCAGTTCAGGTCATGATCCCAGGGTCCTGGGATCGAGCCTCTCATCGGGCTATCTGTTCAGCAGGAAGCATGCTTTTCCCTCTCCCACTCCCCCTGCTTGTGTTCCCTCTCTTGCTGTGTGTCTCTTTGTCAAATAAATAAAGTCTTTAAAAAAAAAAGAAATATTTATTTTTTAATCTTATAAAAATCCTCTTGTGAAGGAGCTGTTGCCGTCTTTCGATGAACAGGGAGACAAATGCAAAGGTAAGGTCCCACAGCTTGTAGGTAGAAAATGAGGATTTACACTCAGGTGTGACTCTAGAGTCACTTTTATTTCTGCCAAATCATATTACCTTCCAAATAGGAAAATTTTTACATGAAAGAGGTTTTTGAACTTTTTTAATATCCAAAGACTTTGAATTCCAGCCTACACAGCTTTGTGATCTTGGGCCAAAATTCCTATAATGATATCTTACCCTGTGAATAAAAAATATAAAGAATGGGCCTTCCATTTCCTGTTAAATGGATTTGACATCCTTAACCATTGTTTGCACACATATGCCAACCCAAAACTCTCAGGAGGAATCTTCATGCTAATTAATAAATTTGCAGTGTTCAGTCAGATAATGACTATGATTGACATTCCTCTTATAATGGTTCTTGAACTAGTTTCTTGTACATAAATCGGGACCATAGGCTATGCACAAGCATAATTCACAGGACCATTCTAGTTCAGGTGTACATAATCTTCATGAAGTACACAACAGCATAAGCACTCACAATATAAATGAATGATACATAGATATACACACATGTATATACATACATATACATACATGTGCCCACAAATTCGAATAGACAGTGTATTTGAAACAGGGTTGTATATATAGAACTGTACCTCACTGGAAAACAATATTGTCAAAATATTGCTAGGGAATACAATAAGCCCATTTATTAAGTTCCCCTTTGTGTGTCTGTTTTCTGGTTAGTTATTTGAACTAAGACTTTTTTTCTAGACTTTCATGCCTAATGCCAATAGTATACTTGCCAAAATATGCCTGAGATTTAATCTTTTATGCCAAAGACCCATGATCCATAATATCCTAATTTATTTGAAACCATATTGGAAGACATTAAACCAAGTATTGCTTAAAGGGAGGTACTCACACCACTAACAGTACACAGATAGATGACTTAGCGCAACACTCCACGGGATAACCAGACAAGAGGGTGAAATCAGTGTACTCTATCAGAGTGGGGCAGGTCTCTGGCTGCAGAGACCAGAATTTCATAGTATTTATTTATATGGATACCTGTTCTTTATGGTAAGTGATACTAGTTTCCCATTAATGAAAGTCACTTAATTTCATTTGGGGGTAAATATATTTAAGGAAAATATGTCAATTTAAAAATACATAAATAATAGTACAAGCAGTGTGCAAGTGGCAAAAATTATGCAAGTCATATCAAAGGACCAGTGGAAAAAAAATAAAGGCAGCAGAGGTCTGGAAGTCATAGTTCACCATTTCATATCTGAGTAAACCTGATTAAGTTACTTAACCTCACTTAAAATAGCCACAGTAACCTCAGAGTTTTTGTCTGTTCAAATGGAAAATATATCAAGTGGAACATAGCAGAGGCTAAGGAAATGATCTTTGTAATGATAATAACTGTTCTTATTACTATGAACTGTCACTAATGAAAAGGTATATGTAAGCACTTGGCACAGAACCTAGTCTACAGTATATACTCAGCAAATAGGGATGAACATTTCCTCACCAATTCGGCTTCTTTCACAATAGACCTGTGCACACACATGTGATGCATAACTCAGCTGTAGCTGAAGATGTGAGTGTTCTGTGGCCCATTTTAAGAAGGGAGCTTAAAGACTATGTTTCATATGATTGATATGGAATACAGAATTCTAAGTAAATACGTAGTGAGTGATCTTACTGTCTCAGCAGTGTCTGGAAGGAATGGCATCACAAAAACAAAAAAGGTTTAGTCCAGAAAGCAGCTTTATGTAATGGGGAGCATATTCACCTTCTATTTCTCCTATAATGAAGTGGGTTAAATATTAATCATACGTCTGTTTGCAATTGTAAATTTAAAGGTTAAAACTGTCTCTTAGAAGAATTTCAAAAGTCCTTTCCTAAACAGAATAATATACCAGAAAATTCACCCACAAATCCAGCACAAACTGAAAAGGCTTCTCAAGAAGAAAAATAAATGAAGACAGATAATTTGAGATGATTGAGAAAATAGACACAGGGTCTTACACTAGCTAGGAGTATGGAAAAATTGTTATATTTATAGGATCTCATCCCAAGACCCCTATGAAGAAACAGGAGGAGATAAATGGAATTAGAAATTTGTTGACTTAAAGGAAACACAGTGAATCCAGAAATTGGGGATTTAGCAAGACAAAGATCTTGCCTACGATGAAAAAAGTGAGAAATACAGAGAAACCACAGGAGTCGGTGAACCCTGGCTGAATGTACAGACACAACAGTAGATCTTTCTCTGTAATGGTGTACTTTTAAAATATTTTATTATGGAAATTTTCAAGCATTCACGGAGAAGGGAGAGTAAGTTAATAATTTTCATATGTTCACCACCTAACTTCAACACCAATCAACATACTGCCAGTCATGCTTCACTCTGGTTGGGTTGGTAGGGTAGTGCAATTGGGAATGGGGCTGGAGAATTTAAGGTCCAAATCTTAGACTTGTGTCAACCATAATGACATAAATGCTTCAGTATGCATTTTTACATGATAAGGAATATTTTACATAGTTACTATGCTATTATCCCTCTTAAAAAATTAACAGATTCCTTAATACTGTCTAATACCTAATTTCCCAAATTATTTCAAGGATGTTTCTGCAAAAAAATGGGTCTAAATCAGGATTAAAACATAGTCCACAAAATGCATTTTTTCTCCTAAATCTCTTCTAGAAAAGTCCCCCAAGACACCTTTTTTACCATTGATTTCTTGGAGAAATCATTCATCATAGTGTTATTTAACTTGTTCTTCTGTCATCCATATTTCTTAAAAATGGTGGCTAGATCCAGAGGCTTGATTAGATTCTAGTTTATATTTTTAGGCAAGAATGCTTCATAGATGGCACTGTAGAATTCAAGGAATTCTTGATGCTTTTCCTTTATCTGTCTTCAGAGCAGTAAGTTGATACCCTAGTAACAGTGGATTTTTCTTCTTGAATTTTCTTATATGTTTCTTGGGTTTTAATCTATCATCATCATTCTTTTTGATATTTAAGTTGTCCTGTATGAGTACAGTGGGAATGCCTTATGGTTGACTCCTGCATCTTTTGACACTATCCCTTTTAGTCCTTCAAGGCTTCCTTGCTTGCTAGCCCAACAAGATTTCCCAGGCTTATCTCACTCATTTCCAGCTCCAGACTAGAATCAGCTCTTTCTGAGAACTCTGGTTCCTTCCAGAGAGACATAGCATTTGAAAACTACAATCTGAGTGCTAAGGTTACTCATTACTCCTGCATTATCATTATTTCTAAGCCTTCCCAATAGAGAAAGCTACAACAACAAAAAAATAAATAAGAGGGAAAAAATAATGAATTCTCAATGATATCCAATTCATATTTTGGCTAAAAGTTTTTTTCTTTGACTTCATACTTGTATATATTTTCTTTTATGCCAAAAAAATCTAGGTTCTTAATAGTAACATAATTATTTTACATGTATAATATGTACATATTTTATGTATTATATATATATGTGTGTGAATATAAATATACAGTATTTTACATGGATAATAACTTAAAATAGGATTACAATATACCACTGATTATAAGATTCCTGAGTACATAAATTGGTTTTGTTGTTGCGAAAAGGTAACATTAGCAGCATACATGGATTTATTGAAAAATCTGTTTGTGTCCACCAGACTTTGAATTTGCCATTTCACATTAGTTTAAAGTGTATCAGTTTGAGTACTTGGTGTACTCATTTTTTGAAGACTTCAGCAAGGTAACTGAAGGTAGAATTTAATGACCAGTTTAATTTATCCCAGCAGCTTGGGGGTACTCAACCTAACTCAGCTAACACAACAACATACACTCCACAAAGGTAGGACCATGTCTTTTCTTCACAAGTATATTATGCAGCACCTAGCATTGTACTTGTAGTAAACATGCATGCACAAATCAGTCAATCATCCCACATGGCTTAGAGGAAGTCACAAGAGGGGAAAGTTTCTTTCCAGATGTGTTGAGATAGTCATAAGTGACAACACAGTAGCCATCTATTTCTTCAGATTCTCTACCACTGTTTTCCATGCAAAAGACTCCACGAGTGTTATTTATGGATTAAAAGCTAAAGAGGCTTTCAGAAGCCTAATTCACTCCCTTCATCTCTCAAATAAGAAAAATGAGCCATCCAAAGATTCATTGCTTTATTCACAATCACCCAGCTCCCTTCCAGCAGAGTCAGAACTAAGATCCAGAGCCCTCCTTTCCTGGTCTGGGGTCCTTTCTGCTTGGGGGCAGGTGGCCTGCATTTTCTATCAGTAGTGTCCCGTGCGGACTAGTACTGATAAACAAGGCAGATGAAAGTTAGACAGTATGTTTAATCCCTTTTAGAAAGTTTGGATACATTCTCTCTCATTAGACCCAGATTATTGGCAAATTCAACCTGACTTGTGATTGGCTTGTTCTAACTGAAGCCATCAGGAGTGACTTAAGTTGCCATAAACATAGTTTTGTTCCTAATTTCACTTTGTATTGGAATGCAAACTCCAATATTGTGAGAAACAGTTATAAATTATTACTTTGTCTAACCCAGGAAAAAAACAGTGAATTAACAAAAAATGTGACCAACATCTATAGACTTCATATTTGACTGACTTCCTAATTTTATACTTTAGATAAAAATGGAGGTTTGCTTATTAATCTTTGTTTTTGATTACCAGTTGTCATTTGACTCTACAGCATAAATAGAGGACTGGCCATTCTCCCTTCATTAAATCCAAGTTGAAACATCTGAGCATTATTAGAGGCTTTATAAGCATAATGGCTCCATAGCAGTTCCTTGCCCAGAAAAAAGCTCAAAAAACCTTTTAAATCATGAGATTTTGAGCAATGTGGTGACTGCACTTTGGTGCTGAACTTATTTTGTATTTAAACTTTTAAATTCCTTTGCTAGTACTTAAAGTACAGAAAAAAATACCAAATTTTTAAAGATTTTTTTTATTTTAGAGAGAGAGCGAATGTGAATGCACAAGCAGAGGGGAGAGACAGAGGGGGAGGGAGAGAAGAAGGGAGGCGTATAAGTAGTCTCTGCACTGAGCACAAAGCCCACTGTGGGGTTCAATCCCACACACCCCCTCACCCAAGATGACCTGAGCTGAAATCAAGAGACACTTAACTGACTGAGCCACCAAGGTGCCCCCCCCAAAATACCAAATTTTAAGACACTTTTAAACCAGGATTAGAGAGCATATGCTAAGTAAGTGGTGCTATTATTTGAATGGTAATGAAAGTGGCCATTATGTACAAAAAATATGGATTCTTCTTTAAAAATCAAATTCCATCTGTAATACATCAAATTCAGGTGCTTGTTTTTATTTCAGCCTTGTACAGTCTCAACATCTTAAGTGTTTCCAGGTAATATAGTGTAATGGAAATTTTATCAGCTTCAATTTATCATTGAGACCCTGTCTTAATGCTTTTATATATTTACTGGTTTTTTATTTATAAAATTTTATTTATTTAAAACAGTCACATATATATGGGTTTTTCAGTAATATTATTGGAAGAACTATCATTTATCTTGGGAAGAAACTATAAAATAGTATTTCAAAATTCATCCCATTGAAGGCTTTTGAATTGAATGCTTTTGAGAAGATATTACGGTTTCATTTAGGTAAGGGAGGATTTAGATGGCACAGTCAATTTTTTTTTTTAAGCAAATGAGCCTTTATTCACAACAATATTGCTACAGATGTAATCTTTGTTTAAAAGTACAGTACAACAAAGCAGGAAAGGCTCTTTTTATAAGAAAAGCAATAAATATGCATAAAAAACAAAAGGTCACTTAATATACACAGATGTAAAATGAAAGGTAAAATGCTCCCACATACATATTTCACTTTGAAAATGTTAGTGAGTATATTGATTGAGCAAATTTCTAGAAGTATAATTGCTGTGTCAAGGAATATGTGCATTTGCATTTTGACATCTACAGCATCCCCATGAAGAGTTTGTACGAATGGATATCCCTATAGGAGAGTGTAAGATGGACTGTGTCTTCACATTCTTGACTGCATAGTATGTTGTTAAACATTTTAATCTTTGTCAATCTGATAGATGAAAAATGACGTCTTATCTTTGAGTAACTTGAATATCTTTTCACTTTGATAAGCCACTTAAGTTTCTTTTTTTTCTAAAGAGGAAGTTCTTACCTTTTTCCTTTCCCATTTTTCTTTGATTCATCTTCATTTCTTGTTCTTTAAGAGCCCTTTTAATATTAAAAAAAAAACCTACTTTTTATCATGTGTGCTGGAAGTATTTTCCCAGTTTGCTCTTATTTCTGCCATTAACAACAACAAAAAAAGTTTAATTCTTATCTATCTAAATTTATCATTTATTTCCTATCTGGCTTTTGTGTTTAGTATCTTGCTGAGAAAGGACTTCACCATTTGAGTGTTTTCTTCTCTTGTTTTTTTCTAGTACTTCATTAGTTTCACTCTTTAAATATAAAATATTTAAATCTTTAACCTGTCTCATAGAAGGAATGATACAGCTTTATTTTTCCTCAAAATAATTGTTAGTTATTTCAAAAATATTTATTTGAAAAATCTGTATTTTCCTTTCCAGTTTGAAGTCTTTCTTTATTATATACTAAATATCCATATGAGTTTTCTTGGATAGTTAGGCTTATTTTTAGACTGTGCCATTTATTGTTTTGTCTTTCTTTGTCAGAACACTGATTAATGTCTATAGTTTTTAATTTTAATGTACTTTCAAACCAGCTTGTCAAGTTCTGAAAAATGGAGCTCAGGTGAGCAAAGGAAAGGGAAAATGAAAGAACCTTAGTATTGTGGTCAAGATCACTTTTAATTGCTCAATTTAGAGTGAATTATCTTTATGGTATTAAATATTCCCACTCAAGCTGATGGTATGGTTTCTACTTAAGTTTTCCTTATAGAAATAAAGTTTTTTTTAAAGATTTTATTTATTTATTTGACAGACAGAGATCACAAGTAGGCAGAGAGGCAGGCAGAGAGAGAGGAGGAAGCAGGCTCCATGCTGAGCAGAGAGCCCAATGTGGGGCTCGATCCCAGGACCCTGGGATCATGACCTGAGCTGAAGGCAGAGGCTTTAACCCACTGAGCCACCCAGGTGCCCCTAGAAATAAAGTTTTAAAGTTTTCTTTATATAACATTCTTAAGCATGTTTGTTAAGCTTATTTCAGATATTATATATTTTTTATTTTTATAAATGGGATAAGTCTGATTCTTATAGAACTGCAAATGGCTTTTCTTATGGCAAGTTATATCTACTAGTTATCAGTAATTTTTTTTTTAAAGATTTTATTCATTTATTTGTCAGAGAGAGAGAGAGAGGGAGAGATCACAAGTAGGCAGAGAGGCAGGCAGAGACAGAGGGAGAAGCAGGCTCCCTGCCGAGCAAGGAGCCCGATATGGGACTCGATCCCAGGATGCTGGGATCATGACCTGAGCCGAAGGCAGCTGCTTAACCAACTGAGCCACCCAGGCATCCCAAGTTATCAGTAATTTTTATTGGCTACTGGCATCTGTATAGAAATGGTCAAATGGTCAAATGGTCAAATGACTCTTCTCCTTTGACCTATTATTATGGTGAATGATATCAATAGATTAACTACTATCGAACCATCCTTGCATTGCTTGCATAGAGTAGAATGTATTATACTGTAAATGTCCTGGCTTGGTTCTATTTGCTAGTGTTTTAGTTGAGAGCAATCTCAAGCTTTCAGAGCAAGCAAGAGCTGCCACATCTGTTTTATTCTCTGCTTTATACCTAGCACATAATACCAAGCCCTGTGTCTGAAGCAGAAAAAATTCTCAATATTTGTGAAAAGCAGGGTAGTTCCATGAGTCACTGGATTTAATTCTCTCTTGACTCTTCTGGTCTGTTCTAGAAAGAGAATCCATGACTAAGAGCAGCATAAAGGTCAATGAGTTGATCATGTGAGGATGCATCCAGGTCCTTTGAAAAATTCTTTGTGTGTTCACATGATTTTTTTTTTTATTACTCATAACTTTTTGGGTCCATTCTCCCCTGTTTTGACTAGACATGTTTTTCATCTTGAGCAATCCTCCAGACATCAGGAAAGACATCTCTGACACAAGCCTAAGTTTTCAGAACAAGCTGTTTTGCATTACTGTGAGGCACAGCTAGGGTGTCTGACCAAACCCATGTGAAGCAGAGAACAGAGATTGAGCTGGACCTGGCAGATGCCTATGTTGGCTTAGTGGTCCCAACTTAATTGACATAGATAAATTACCTGGCCAGGGCTCCAGGCAGTGGCCCAGGACCCCACCAAGATAATTCCTGTAGGCGCCTTTCTTTCACTCCTACCCATTGGCTTCTAGCAATGGCAAATGAAGTCTCTTGTCCTTTTGTGCTCCATGACCATCACCATTAATATCTCTGAAAACCTCAGTGGCCTGGGTGTACAGACCAATTCTCTGAATAAAGACCTATGTGCAAACCACAAGAGCAGAAGAAAGGTAGGGAAAAGGTGGCTTTCTGTCCTAACAGCTGTGATGATGCTGCTACAGATGAGCAGTGACTAATTATGACCAGTCTTCTCACCTACATTCAATCAAATACACCTTCATTTTCTTGTCTACCATGTTTTTTTTTTCAAACTTTCCCTATGACTTCTGTCTTAGAATACAATTTTGACTCAAAATCTTCTAAAACTTCCATATAGTCCCTTTTCCATTTTTCTCATATTCTATATTTCTAATTGTCCCCTTTTGGTGTTCCTTATGGCCAATTATAACAACTATTTGATTTCAGGCAATACTCATGGGAGTTGTACCTAACCATATTCAATTACACTGACTGCCCAGTTGAAAATTCTATTTCCAACTTGATTTATTGTTTATTGTATCTGATTTAATAAATGGTATACTTAAGGAAATCTGATCAAACAAAGTTTATCGGCTTTCACACCATAAACTCTCTTACAGCTAGTAAAGAGTCAGTTTATACCGCTGACTAAATGAGTAGCTTATGTGATAACCTAGTTCGATGCTAATTTTCCTTCCTAGCTAGAGAACCACACAAATTCTAGGACAGATACCTTTATAATTATATTAATTATATTATATTATATTATATTATATTATATTATATTATATTATATATATGTTATAGTATAGTATAGTATACTATAATATAATATAAAAATGTTCTGAAGAGCAACTGTGTTGACATCTGTTTGTGGACCTGAGAGTCTAAGCCTTTCTCTATAAAGTCAAAGTGAAATGCCTGATTACGTTGGTTATTGGCATAATTAAAACTGCAAATAACTTTTAGCAATGGATATCGGGATGAACTGGAGAATTCAGAGCCAATCAGAGTTATTCCATGTTTAAAACTATACTTTTAGACAAGAATTATCTACTTCGGTCATATTATCATGTTAGCTAAAAGGCTCCCAAATATTTGCTTCGCTCCATGGTGCAGACTTGGCATGAGACTACTTAGTATTCTCTCCCTAACATCTTCCATTCAAGCAGGAACTACAACCAGCAGATGATCCCTACTGAACCACTCCTGCTTCAAAGATGAGGTTTTGCTATACAGTACCAACTCTCACTTTTTCCACATGACATAATTCTCTGTTCCCCAGCATTTCCATATTGCCATCCTTTAAGTGGAACCAGGAGTGTGGTTTGGTTAATGCTTCATTTTGATACTGATGGACTAGGACTAGCAGGTTCCTTGTTGCCTGGCAACCAAGGAAAGTATCTCTGCCTACTGAACTCAGTATGGGTACCACTTGCACAAATGCAGCTCCGTCTCTGAACGGATTATTGTTGTGTTATTCCTGATGATCCCCAGTCAGATTTAGTGCCTTCGGCCCACCCTGATGAAGCTTCTGATTGAAGAGAAGGACTGTGCTGTTTATCCCCCTCAGAGTCTGAAGTTCAATAATAAAACAAGTGCCATAAACTAATCCAAATGTCCTTATTTAATAACTCTATTGTCACTGAATCTGGGACCAGGCAACTCAATATAGAGTCCTTGATGGAGAATTAAAGCTCACTTGCTCTTCATCCTCAATATGTAGATGCATTAAAATGTACTTGGTGCAGTATTTTTTTTTTGCCATCAATTTTCTTTTGTAAGTTTCATAAAAGTTAAGGTACCACAAGAGCAATTAACTTGCTTCTTTTGTGGTAAGCACTAAATATATATTATACTTTTTAATCATCAGAACAGTATGAGGAAAATATTAATAGTATCCTCATTTTTTAGATGAGAAAGCTGAAATTTAGTGAGATTTTGCTGTTGAGACCAAAGCACGGATATGGTTAAGTAACCGAGCTGTAGATCGAATACAGATTTACTAGGTTGTAAAGCATGTGTACATTATGCTGCCTCAGGAGATTAAGAGCAAGTGACATAAATAATACATTTATTTCTAAAA
Source organism: Lutra lutra (assembly GCF_902655055.1). Taxonomy (NCBI): domain Eukaryota; kingdom Metazoa; phylum Chordata; class Mammalia; order Carnivora; family Mustelidae; genus Lutra; species Lutra lutra. Next base: position 81,994,281 of record NC_062282.1, on the reverse strand, counting down.
ACACATCCTGTTTCCCAATCAAAATAATTAGCAAAATGACTAGCTTTCAAAATTTTCAACTCTAAAGGACCACTCACACAGAGCAAGCATGGGAAGAGATCAGGTCTCTGAGTAAACTAGAAGCAGATGACGGACCTCGGCTAGTCTACTGATCACCTCAAAACTAAATCAAAGAAAATAATCTAATAGAAGTTCAATTTTATTTCATGACCGTTAAAGTAATATTACTGAATGTTTACAACATACCTCATCATCAAAACCAGCCTTCTCTGACCTAACTACTTTGTTATCCACATTTAAGGTCAATTAACAGGAATTCTACATGAAGGAAACTGAAACTCAGCAGCTTTTTCTAAGTTACCCTGTGAATAAGCAGTGAAATAGAGATTTATATGGATTGTCCAACTCAGAAGACAATCTTTGGGTTTTTTGGATTTACACATCAGAAAAGAAAACCTGCTAGCAAGATCTTTTGCCATTGTACAAGATGGTAAAAGGGAAACTTCTTAACATTCTAGAGTTACCTATGTAGCCAGAGTGTTGCTAATAATTAAAATAGTCATGATAATGACCACAGGGGTTGACACTCCCAGCTATTTTACTGTCTGGTTCCTGATCCATTGCTAAGCACTTGGCACAGAACATCATTGCATTGAAGCCTCATAGCCACCCCGGGCTTCCTATACCTGTAATATCCCCATTTTCTAGCAGAGGAAAATGGAATTGCCTCAGGGCACATGGAGTTGGCTTGGCATCCCAATCAGTCAAGCTCAGGCCCAGCTTTCAACTTTGATAGTCATTGTTCCTGAGAGCCAGCATATCCACAGCATCCCCTAAGTCTCCATGAGGATGTATGAGAAGATTTTTGGCTCTCTCTGCTATTGAAAAGGAACTCCTCTCTCAAGAATACTTTAGTCTGGAGGTGCCTGGGTGGCTCAGTCATTAAGCATCTGCCTTCGACTCAGGTCATGATCCTAGGGTCCTGGGATCAAGCCCCAGGTCAGGCTCCCTGCTTAGTGTGAAGCCTGCTTCTCCCTCTCCCAAACCCCCTGCTTGTGTTCCCTCTCTCGCTGTGTCTCTCTCTGTCAAATAAGTAAATAAAATCTTAAAAAAAAAAAGAATACTTTAGTCTGTGTGGACCCACCTTGCTACTGGGTACAATATTGGGAGAGAGAGAGCGCGCCTCTGTGGATAGGCAGCCGCCAGAGAGAGGCAGCGCATACTTGTTCTCATTAACCAAAGAGGCATGAATTCATGCTGGGCAATAGGGTGACTTTGTCCAAAGCACAGAGACAAGTGAGACTGAGAGCCAGCAAGAAAGAGGGAGTTTTATGGTGTGCTGTCTGCCTGACCCATCGACTGAATCCAAGTTGGCAGGCACTCCCCTGATCCAGCTAAGTAGTGCCAAACACAATATCCGAAGTGTGCAGCCACCCTAGCTGAGCATACTTAGTGCTCTTACAAACCATTACAGTTTAAAGTGGAATGAAAATTATCCTGGGAACACAGGCTCTGTTACTGTGAATTCATTTGGGCTTGACTCACTGAAGGAGGCTTGAAGGTCCCAGAGGTACGTGACCAAGATTTCTGTTTCAGTTTTTCTGTCCCTGCTGACCTGAGGTGAGAGAACAGAGCAACAAAAGGTGACATTATATCCCAGAGGCCAGAGAATGCCCTTTGTTACTCTGTTGGTTTGGGATGTAGTAGCCCGATAGCTGAGCTTATTACAAATTGTTTGATATGAAGCCAGAAGTGGTTTCTGGGTGAGACATAAGGAACTCCCTTATTAGTTAAGAGGGCAAAGTTCAGTGCCAAGGCCTGGTAACATTTGTTGTGTTGCTCAAAGAATTGCTCTGCTCATTTCTGCTTTCTTATTTGTTCAAGACCAGAAGCGTCAAGGGAACACCTCAGTTCATAGGCGCTCCTAAGAGATGCTTACAGGGCATCTTTGAGGTCAGGGGTGCAGGCGTGGGGCTCCAGGCAGGCCCTTCTACACCCATAGCAGCAAGCACCTTCTCTTTCCTGTGTTTTATGAAGTGGGGTTCTGTTGGGAACACCAGTTGTTTTAACACAACCTTTCCTTCAGGGAGTACCCTAGTTTTCTTCAGAAATCTACCACTGTCTGTATGTCTTGGGTGATGTGAGGTGGACTCTACTACCAGACGCAGGACAGGCGTGTACAAGACTCAGGCTGAACCAACCAGAGTCCCTGATTCATATCATCCCATAGGCAGTCCAGGAAAGAGCCAATGAGACTGAGCTTGCCCAAGCCCTCCTCTAGCCCCACCCCTTTCCAGCTCTCCGATTCAGCCCGAGCCATAGTTCCTTCATCTGGATCCTAGGGGTGATACTCTTTACACCTAGAAGGATGCCTGGCAAGCACTATACCTTTATGAAACATGAGCCGTTGTTTATGAACCTGAAAGCACAATCTATTGCTCAGTTTTATTAGATCCTTCCTAATTTTTCCACTGAACAGTTACCCTAAATGCCCTATATAACTTCCCTTCCTTCTCAAACAAAAATAGCAGCACTTCCTCCTTTTCAAGCCAATTATCTCTCCACCCACTGAAACCCCTATCCAATTTGCTTTCACTTCTCCTCCTTCTCATTCCTGTTCTTCCCTCTGTGTGCATGCGGGACCTAAAGGAAGTTTGTCTTCTGCTGGACGTTGGATGCTCACAATACCACATTGTCCGTTGTGACGATCCTCCAGCATTTTGTCCACCTCCTCCTCAAGACGAAATAGTCCTTTTGTAACACCATCTTGTAGGTATAACCATGCTTAGGTACAAGGCCCACTTCCCTGGCTGAAATTCCAGCTCTTTTCAGCATTACCTTCCCTTCAGTTCACTTCAGTTTGGCCCTCTGCATATTTTCCAAAGCCCCTCCCCCAATTATTTTATTCTGAGGAAGTTGACAGAGGCAGACAAGGCAGGGAAAAACAGAAACCCTTTGGGGAAGAAAAGGGGGGGGGGCTTGTGCATCTTATGAAAATTTATAGCTCTCTGAGGACATGATGTTTAATATCCTGAAAAAGGCAGAGAGAGGTAAACCAAGGAATGCCTTTGAGGATGAGGCAAGAAAAAGGAGACATGTCTTTGATCCTGGGAATGGGAGAAGCCAGATGGCCATTGAAGAATCAGAATCCAGTGTCCCTCATAGTACCCACTCCACTCCCCCACCCTTCCCCACCCTTCACCCCAGCCAAGGAGGCAGTGGGATGTGGAAGTGGTAGGCATTCTGGTACTTCTGAGGAGGCTGACCCTGGGCAGAGACTCTCCAGGCTCAGCAGCATTCCTGTGCCAATGGTAGGCCTGTGGAGAGACTACAAGACTTGAAAAGAATTCCCGGCCTGGATGGTGAGGATGTCAGCAGCCACCATGATGAACTGGTGGAAGGGCATGAATTTAGCCTCTTGTGTCACCCAATGTGGGGAGCACCCTAACCATGGCCCCCATTAGCCTCCTGCCATGCTCTGGTAGGAGGCTGACTTGAATAGAAATGAAGCACAGGAAAGGGATGAAGACTGCACACAGCTCACACCCTGAAGTGTGCTCTGGGCTTGAGCCCCACATCTCAGCACCGGCAGCTTCCTGTGGGGTTCACCTATGTGTGCACATTTCAATACAGGGCTGCAGTGGGAATGCAGATGCACAGCTCCTCTCTGGGGTAAGAAGCTTCATCTGAGGCCCCAGGATTAGCCCTCAGTGTGGGTTGAAGTACTAATAGCCAAAATAGATCCTTTTGGGGAAAAAAAAAATCACTTTGCTACCCCCAGGAAATTGATTCAGCGTTACCCATCTGGGATTTTCTGAAGCCAAATCCACTCATCAATGTCAAAACCAGAATGAGAAGAAACTTTTTGAAGAAACACCCTCCCGTCCTCCCATGTCATAGGTGAAAAATGGCCAGCTTTGTTTTCTTTGCTTGTGAAGGAAGAAAAAAATTTTTAAAAACCCAGAGTAGATCATGATGCTGAGTCTCAAGCATCCTCATTTCCAGATGCCTTTATAGTTCCCAAGTTGTCCCATCAAACTGAGTTACAACTCTATTAAAATGTCACACTCAATATTTTTTTTTCTGTCTAATCCCCTAATACCCCAATCCCTGGCTGTCAGCAGACACATCAGGAAACTCTCCCACCCAGAAGATTTGGTTTGGGTTTGTTTTGGCCCAGGAAAGAAAGCACTGAGGAGAAGGGCTGAGCTGCAGAGAGAGTGCAAACATGGGCACTGGGGGAGGGTCAGCAGCCTTCTTCATTCCTGAGGTATCTTTAGTCAGTGGCACCAGGGTTGGGCAGGTGGGCGGGGTGGATGAAATGCCATTTTGAAGGAGATGTGTGACCAGATTCAAGGAGTGCCCATTAGCCACCAAGTGAAGGGAGAGAACCTTGCTGACCATTCTTGACTCCTTACCAAGGAGCAGGGGAAGGTGGCCCAGGAGTGACTCACCCAGCAGACCCTGCCCCAGGACAATGATGGAATGCAAATATTGATAAATCCTGTGGTGGTTTAATGCTCTTCAGAGTGCTCAGCACACACTCTGAGTCACCAAATCAAGATGAATGAGTGCTACTTGTTAGGTTCCCTGACAGGCAAAGATAAAAGGAAAGAAACTGTCAGACAAAGGCCATTTCCACCATCTTGTGATTATAAATGTCTACAAAGAGACATTATTTTCTGGTCCTGAGTGTCTTCCTCATGGAGGCAGGTTGCTTTGGCTATGGGGAATTATCAGCATTCTGGTAACTCTGCTCTCCCCATGGCTTATATTGGGAAGGAACTAGAAGTGGAGCAAGAGGAGGAAGGATGAGACATCTCTACTGGGTGTTGTTCTTCACCGCATACCTTCTCCAGCACGGTGTTTGGGCCTCTGCCTCACAAGTACACGTGGGTGGTGAAGGGCACCCGGTGGGGTTCAGACAGAGGCCAGGTGGTAGTGCTCTGTGGGAAAAGACAGCTGGCCTCCGTGGCATCACTGGCTTTTCTCTGAGCCACCACCATATTTCCTTTTTTTGAAAGCAAATACAGAATACTAAAAAGTCTGAAATAGTTGAGGATTTCTTGAAGGGACAAATACGATCCTCATACATGGCTAAAACCTGCAGGAATTAATAACACAGCTAGATGGTACTCTGGAATTACTAGGATATTTCTTTTCTGATCAAAGTGAAGTGGAGAAGGGATTGAAAAATCACCCTGGAGTCTTGAGTAGAAATCTTGAATGTGCACCAGGAGCTCACCTGTTGTGTACCTCAGTGGGGAAGAGACAAAAGGAAAGCTTAGGGGAAAATGTCTCACTGGAATACCTGGCCACGCAAATGGGAAAACATGGCCAACTGCAGCAGCCAGAAGAACTGTGGCTCCTTCCAGAAGTTATGAGTATGAAAACAGTAGAGGCTAAAAGCAAATGTAATCCATTCATGAGCTCACTGACAAGGTTCAGGTTGAGTGATTGTCAGTTGTGTGCTGTAATTGTAATAATTGCTTATGGCAATTACACTGCCACACTCTGTCCATTCTATCTTCCCCTAAGATCTCTCATAGCAGTGCCACCTTGCTAGCTTAATCTCTCACAGCTGAGCATGGTGATGCCCTCAGATCCAATATGCATTATTAATCATGTAATCATAAAATAAGAGAGGTTGGGATAATTGAAAATCAGAATCAGTAAAAGCTATAAGACTGGGTCAGGCTGCTTTAAATAATAATAATAATAATAATAATAATAATAAAAATCCCAGGATTGACAGCCAAGCCATTAGCTGGCTGGATGGGATGAGAGTATAATGTTTGACTCAAGAAGTGGCCCTCAAAGTGTGGTCCTGGACTGGTACCATCGCATCACCTGGGAAATGGATAGAAATGCAAATTATCAAGTCCATTGGCCTCAACTCCACTGAATTAGAAACTCTGGGGGCAGAGGTCACTGTGTGTGCTTTAATAACCCCCCACCCACCACCCCTGGTGATTCTGATACAGCTGAAGTTTGAGTATCAATGGATTGAGGACAGAAGCTGATTAAGGAACACAACACAACTTCACTTGCCAGAGACTGTGGCCTTGTGGGTTTCCAGGGAGCAGTTGTCCTAGTGATAATTCTTTCTTTAAGAGATAAACACTTCTTTTTTGAAAGTATCTTCAGAGACTAGACCCAGAACGGATCTTGTTTGTTCATCTGCTTCCTCATTTGGATGGATCTTTGCAAAAAAGCCATATCACACAGCCTGATGACCAAACCCAACCCTAAATGTCATTTTCCAGGTTTTCAAACTCAAATTCAACCTCAGAGGAAACAGGTTTCACATAGAGAGTATTCAAAAGAATGTGCTTAGGGCGACTAGGTCAGACATGTTCACTGTGACTTTGAGCTCATTGCGCCCTTATGTTTTCTCTTTTCTCTTTTAAAATATAGCACACATCTGGAACAATCTGCAAATGTGGCTCTTCTAGGTAGGATAGGGCCCAAGTACACAATAACAAAGGATAAACCGATAGACTTCGGGAGATACCAGATTGTGGGTCAGAGGCCATGTGCACCAAGAAATGGATGGATAAAGTTTCCAGGGTGGTTCAACTTGCATGATTTGGATTCTCAGGGTGATTTGACAGTGATGGGCCATGAAACAGCTGCAAGATCCCAACAGCGCTAGAGCAGTACAGTGGGAGCAAAAATCCCATCGAGAGTTTACGGGGTAGTTCAGGGACCAAGATGTCACACAGGCTAATTCTACAAAATTCCACAGCAGGTCTCCCATTTGGCCATCATAGTGAAATGTAACCTGTGCCTAATTAACGTATGGAAAATATTAAGACTGTAATGACCCAAAGCATCCCCATGCCTTGGGAGTCAGGCAGTATGGCTGGATTTAAACATAACTCAGATACGTTTGTACGAAGCTCCTATTAAAGCAACCATAATTGCTGTATTTTTTAAACTTCCCCCATATGGCTGCCCCCTCCATTCTTGTGGCAATCAAGATATCAAGAAGAGCAAAGGGAGAGATTTGTGTTCTCATATTGACCAGAGGCTTTAACTAATTTCTCTGATAGTCCAAGATTTACTCATTGGGGAATATTGTTAATAGATGTTATTCTAAATCAATTACTTAGGGAAATACAATTTTTGAAAAAAAGGAACAATCAAAGGGGTGCCTGAGTGGCTCAGTTGATTAAGCATCTGCCTCTGGTTCAGGTCCTGGGATCAAGCCCTGCATCAGGCTCCCTGCTCAGTGGGGAGTCAACTTCTCCCTCTCTCTACCCCTCCCCTGCTTGTGCTCTTACTCACACCCTCTCTTTTTCTCAAATAAATAAATAAAATCCTTAAAAAAAAAAAAGGAACAACCAGAAAGCCATCGTTAACACCTTATTTTGTTCCACCTTGATGAACCTCAGCAAGGACTAGTAAAGAGAGCAAATGTAAATTTGATCTGCTTATCTGAATGATGAGACACTGTACTGGTAGGAAACGGATTCAGCTCAACTGAGAGCAAACAGACAGTCATTTAAATACAGGAAGATCACAGAAATGAGAACATCATATTTGCCATCAGAAGGTTGCCTTTGAGAATTCATATTTTTCTGTCTTCCTGGGCCACAACCCTTGGATTTTGCCCTTTGGCCTGACGGTAGCAACCAAGGTGTACCTCCAACACTGTGTCCATGTTTCAGGCAAAAGAAGAGAAAGTATTAGCAAGCTTCTGGTTATGTCTCATTGGCAGAACTGTTACATGACCTTATCTGGCTGGAAGGGAGGCTAGAAAATCAGGTTTTTAGTATTTTCAACTTCTGAAGGAGAAAAGGAAATTGGGTCAATGAATCTAGAGTCTGTAGTATTACAGACATCATAATAAATAACAGAACTCTGGATTAGTATGTCCTAACATGTTTCAGTGAACATCATCAAGGCCTTCTCCGATTATAGGTTCATGTAAACAACTAGTCATGATACAGTGTGATAAAGACTAAATGCCAGGTGTGTAATTAGAGCTTTTGTTTTGCTGGAGGTGTTTAGGGAAGCTTCAGTGTTTGTCAGGCTTTAATGGGATTTTATTAAAATGCAGATTCAGGATTCAGTGGATGGGGGTAGGGCCTGAGATTCTTCACACCATAAAAAGTAAGGGTGGAAAAGTAGGAATTCAAGTGGAGACAAGGGGTGGGGGACCATAAGACTAGAGAAGAGTGTGCACAAATGCATGTGCCGTCCCCCACTCATGCAGTCCTTTGCCACACTATATCTATCTATATAGAGAGACCACAAGGTACTTGGGTAAGTTTTTAGAAGATACATACAATAAGTAAATATTATGTATTATATATTTAATCAACTACACTACATACTCATGGTGAGTATTAACACACATCTAAGCCCAGCAAGGAGGGATGAACTCTTAAACAATACAAGAATAAATATAAATGTGTACCAGTCCCAAATGAGGAGAGGCGGATATGAGAGGAGAGTATAGAAACTTATTTTGAGTTTTTTATGGTCAGGTAATCAAAGAAGTTTATCATACTTGGCTAGCTGCTATGGATACCCAATGAAAAATAATGTCCTTTCTTTTGTGTGTCTAATTAAAACTTGTATCCAATTAAATTTTGCCCTGAATGACAGCTTGCTTTATCATTGCTCTCAATGAACCTACTGTTGCTCTGAATGGTTTTCTTCATTTCTGATCTTTAACTCTTTTTTTTTTTAAGGATTTTATTTATCTATTTGACAGAGAGAGAGAGAGAGAGAGAGAGAGCAAGAGGGAACACAAGTAGGGGGAGTGTGTGAGGGAGAAGCAGACCCCCTGATGAGCAGGGAGCGCAACATGGGGCTGGATCCCAGGGCACTGGGATCCCATGACCTGAGCTGAAGGCAGATGCTTAAGGGCTTAGCTACCCAGGCACCCCTGATCTTTGACTCTTATTACCAACTCTATGGCATTTTCCTTCTAGTAACTCTCCAATAATCAACCTTGCCTACTCTGACACTTCTACCTCCTGGAGCATGGATAGAACCAGTGGATGAACCCTTTACCTGTCCTGTTATCCATCCATCCCTTCAACATGAGTTAATACATGGTTGTCATCTACAGAAGGAAACAGACATGAACAGAAATAAATGGCAACACCAGCAAAATGAAACGGCATGGTATGAGAAGCTGCATAGCATGTACTGAATGGAATAAGAAGACTGAGTTCAAACCCTGGCGCCATCTCTTGCTAGCTGGATGAAATCAAGCAAATTTATTAACCTCATCAGTTAATCGGAATAATAATCCCTGTCTCTTGAAGCTGTAGTAAGTATTAAATGAAGAAATCTATGTAAGATGTTTAACACTGTTCCCAGAACATAGTAGGCACACAATAAATGATAATCATGACTATGATGAATGAAAGGATCATGAAGACATGTATAAATGTTATAGGAAATCCAATCAAGGTATGGGTGATTCTGCTTAAGAAGAGGTTCATGGAGGAGAAGCATTTGAGCTAAATCTGGAAGGTTAAGAGGAAGCCAGGAGGAAGACTGGGAGATTCGCTTCAGAAAAAAGAAACATCATAAACTAAAAATAAAATGTAGATTTAAGGCTTACAAGTCTACAGAAGAAATAAATGATATGCTAGCTTGAATCATGGGCTCAGCTACGGGTAATAGGGAAGAAGAATCCGAGCCAGAACTTGGAGCTATTCCCCAGACTGGGTTTCAATTAATGACATAAATTGTGTTAAAGTGATGTATGTGTTAAGTATATGCAGTTAGCAGCTCGGACGTCACGAGATGGGGCTTTTATTAAAGGCCCATACTCCTCTTTTCAGACATTTGTATCGAGCCCTCCAAGTGTGTCATGAGCCTGTTTATCAGCTACTTCTGTTGTTGAAAATTCTTCTCAACCATTTTTAAATCCAGGTGCATATTTTCAGGGCCTAACTAAAAATTCAAAGATACGAAACATGCGTTCTCTCCTTACTTCAGAGGCTACATTGTTCATCTAGGTCTAGCAAGAGCTCTTCAAAACTGTTCCAAAAAGTGTTTCATTCATTACAATCAAAAAGAACACTTTCCTAAAAGCTTGCTTTTTTGTGTCTATGTCTGTCTCTGTCTCCCCATACCTCCAACTCAGACCCTTCTCTCTGTCAGTTCCACTTCTTTCATGATTGACACCCTCGCTGTGAGACTTTGAGCAATTTGATATTTTGTTTATGATTGTTTTTAAGCCCCACATACTCTAAATCACCCAATACTTTCTATTCCATTACTACCCAGCTGACACTTGAGAAACACAGGTTGCCATTTTATTTTCCTCTCCAATTATTCACCCAGCCCCTCCATATGTATTTTTCTTACACATAAACCCAGTACTAAAAATACACATCAGTTGAAGGTTCTGCCAAAATAGTTAGTGAGTGAGTAATGCAACTTGCCCGAGACCAGAAGTGTGGGGGTCCTAAAATAAATCCCTTTGAAATGAATGAACCAATTTGTCTGGAACCTGACTTCATTAAGACATTTTGAATAACTATGTGGGATACAAAGTCAGTGGGCTGGTATGAGGCTCAGCGCACACATCACATCCGCCTTCAGGAATTGACATCTCTTCCTGAATGTCGCTGGTTCAGCCAGTAGAAGTTCTCAAGGCACACGCATATTGCAACCCCTGTTTTGTTTTGTTTTGTTTTTTAATTCTTTCATTGCTCTCATTGTTAAGTATCCTATGTATTTGTTTCCCTACTTAATGTTTGTACCTTCCCTCTGGATTGTAACTCCATGAAGGGAAACCCAACTGTGCTGTTTCCCACTGTGTCCCCAGCGCTAAGTCAGGGCTTTGCACAGGGTAAGTGCTCAGAGTTGTTGAATAGATTTCAAATCCAAAGTCCTGTAAGGCCAAACTAACAATTAACTACTTTTATGCTTGTATGTCACCTAAGAATAAAATAATGATGCTGGATGTAGTTGATAAGCATGTGCTACATGGCTAGTACTAAGCTAGCATGCTAACATAGATCCTGTGGCATACTCGATAATTCCCACAGCTATCCTGCATGATCTGTGTTTGCAATCTCTTTGCACATGAGACCACTGATGATCAAAGAGGTTAGCTAACTCACCCAGGGTCAGATAGCTGGAAAGCAGAAACCTTAGGGTTACAAATCTAGGACTCATTTATCACAGCTTCTCAATTTATCACTCTGCTACTCCTTCCCATCAAGTACCATGTATCATTTCAACATTCTTGGGGTATAATCCCTTTTGTATTGATTCTGAATTGAAGTGAAAAAAAGTAACTATTGGTTTTAGTGGCTTGCTGCTCCTTTTCTCAGATGTTGCAATTACAGAATGGTTACTTATCCTCCCACTTCTTAGCCCTCTGGCTACTTCAGTCTTCCACCGTCCTTTAGGAAGAGCAAAATAAAACTGATCCCTTTTCCAAAACTCATCAGTCTTTCCCAGTTACATTTCCAAGCAAATCTGGATGGACTGGGGCCTCACAGGAAAGTTCCCCCATCGCATGAGTCCAGATTCTCTCCCTGGTCTTGAAGAATTTTACAGTCCACCTGAACCATTTAACTAGCTACTTCAAGAGGGGTAAACTCTCCATTTAGAAGCAAAGCAGGAAGGGAAATGTGCCTGCCCTTTGCCTGCTGACTGGAGTTTTTCTTCCGGATTCCATTCCAAGCCACTACCTGAAGTTTTTTAAGAACTCTGGATCCATTGACTCTCTCCAATGCCTGTGGAGTCACAACACCACCCATTTGAATAAGGCAGACTACTTCTTATTATTTACTTATTTGCTTGAAAAAGATCTGAGATATGTACATATTATAATTTTTCCCCCTTGCCTGTGGTGATGAGTCCACTGAGAAGTTACCGAAGCTGAGGTCAACAAGGTTGCTGCCTGTGTTCTCTTCTAGGATTTTGATAGTTTCCTTTCTCACATTTAGGCCTTTCATCCATTTTGAATTTATTTTTGTGTAAGATGATATAAGAAAGTGGTCCACTTTCATTCTTCTGCATGTGGCTGTCCAGTTTTCCCTATACCCTTTGTTGAAGAGACTGTCTTTTTTCCATTGGATATTCTTTCCTGCTTTGTCAAAGTTTAGTTGGCCATAGAGTGTGGATCCATTTCTGGATTTTCTGTTCTGTTCCGTTGATCTATGGGTCTGTTTTTGTGCCAATACCATACTGCCTTGATGACTACAGCTTGGTAATAGAGCTTGAATTCCAGAATCGTGATGCCTCCAGTTTTCTTTTTCAGGATTGCTCCGGCTATTCAGGGCCTTTGTGGTTCCATACAAATTCTAGGATTGTTTGTTCTAGCTCTGTGAAACACACTGGTGCTATTTTGATGGGGATTGCATTAAATGTGTAGATGTTAAAAATAAACATTTTAACCACGTTTGTTCTTTTATTCCATGAGCATGGAATGCTTTTCCATTTCCTTCTGTCTTCTTCAATTTCTTTTGCAAGTGTTCTGTAGTTTTCAGAGTATAGATCTTTTACTTCTTTAGTTAAACTTATTCCTAGGTATCTTATGGTTTTTGGTGCGGTTGCAAATTGGATTGATTCCTTTCTTTTTCTGCTGCTTCATAATTGGGGTATAGAAATGCAACAGATTTCTGCACATTTATTTTATATCCTGCAACTTTGCTGAATTCATAAAGAGTTCTAGCAATATTTTGGTAGTGTCTTTCAGGTTTTCTACAAAGAGTATTATGTTGCCTGCAAATAATGAAATTTTGACTTCTTCCTTGCCAATCTGGATGCCTTTTATTTCTGTTGTTGTCTGATTGTCTGCAAGGCTAAGACTCCCAATACTGTGTTAAATAATAATGGTGAGAGTGGACTTCCTTATCTTGTTCCTGACTGCAGTGGAAAGGCTCTCAGTTTTTCCCGATTGAGGATGATATTAGCTGTGGGTCTTTTGTATATGAACTATTGGGACTTCATCAAGATGAAAAGCTTCTACACAACAAAGGAAACAATCAAAACTAAAAGATAGTCTGTGGAATGGGAGAAGATATTTGCAAATGACATAAAGGCTTAGTATCCAAAATCTACACAGAACTTATCAAAGTCAATACCCAAAAACAAATAACCCAATTGAGAAATGGGCAAAAGACATAAATAGATGCTTTTCCAAAAAAGACACCCAGATGACTAGCAGACACATGAAAAGATGCTCACTATCACTCATCATCAGGGGAATACAAATCAAAACCATGATGAGATACCATCTCACACCTGTCAGGATGGCTAAAATTAACAACACAAGAAACAACAGGAGTTGGGGAAGATGCAGAGAAAAGGAAACCCTCTTGCACTGGTGGTAGGAATGCAAACTAGTGCTATCACTCTGGAGAACAGTATGAAGGTTCCTCAAAATGTTAAATATAGAAATACCCTATGATCCAGTGACTGCACTCCTAGTTATTTACCCAAAGAATACAAAAACACAGATTTGAAGGGGTACAGGAACCCTGATGTTTATAGCAGCATTATCAATAATAGCCAAACTATGCAGAGAGCCCAATGTCCATTGGTTGATGAATGGATAAAAAGGTGCAGTATATGTATAAAATGGAATGTTACTGAGCCATCAAAAGACTAGAATCTTGCCATTTGCAATTCCATGGATGGAGCTAGAGGGTCTTATGTTAAGTGAAATGAGTCAGTGAGAAAAAGACAAATACCATATGATCTCACTCATATGTGGAATTTAAGAAAGAAAACAGATGAACATGTGGGAAGGGGAAAAAGAGAAAAAGGAGAAGGGGAAACAATGCATCAAAGACTTTTTTAACAATAGACAACAAGCTGAAGGGTGATGGAGAGAGGTAGGTGGGGGAAAGGGTTAGATGGGTGATGGGGATTAAGGAGGGCACTTGCTGTGAACAGCCCTAGGGGTTGTATGCAAGTAATGAATCACTAAATTCTGTTCCAAAAACCAATATTGCATGTATATTCACTGCCTAAAATTTAAATAAATAAATAATTAATTTTTTAAAATGTGTCTTATTCCATTCGATCACCATTGTGTTTGTCTTGCCTTTTATAAGATGGAATAAGTTCTGAAGATTTTGAAAGACTTTAAAATCACTGCGTTTACCCCACATTGATAGTTTACTCCTCTGCAATACAAACTCTGAACTGTTATTCAATACACAGCAAATATAACTTCTGTGCAGTGTTTTCGGATTATCCAAAGAGTGCATTGTCTCCATGAAAGTTCGCACAAACTCTGCAGTATCACTTACCACACAAAATAATTACCTATTAACCTGTTGTTTACCCATCATAGTCATAAATATCCTGTGGTCAGACATCATATCTCATTAATTTGTGATTCCTTGCCTGTCACTTGGTATTTAATAGATCCTCAATAAGTGTTGAATGAATTCTGTATACCTGCAGGTTATTCATCCTCTTTGGAAACACTTTGATTGATAGCTCACCATTTTAAGATCTAGCCTTTTCTCTTGTGCAGATATAGTTATTATAAGATCATGTATCTTTGTTGTAGTGAGCTAAGCTCAGTGTCCCTAACACTTCCAGCTCTTGTCCTGGTTTTGCCTTCTGGCTTTGCTCCTCTGAAAGTATTTGAAGACAGTTAATGTGCCCCTTCCAGGTTGGCACCTGATTTGCCTTTACTGAGAGCCTTACAGGATGGCTTCTAAATTTGGACTATCATGGCTCCTCTTCCCAGGATAGTCTAATTATCAAAATTCCTCTGAAAGAGGGCTGCCATGCCATGTCCCAGACATGATCACACCACCAAGTACTATGAGATTCTACTGAGTGGACACTGCATTTTTGCAAATAGCCTCAGCAACATGACATTGTTCTGTATTATATCAATTTTCCTACGTCTTCCTCCCACCCCGCCGTAGGCAGATTAGATTTCTAATTGATCCTGCTCGAGTTCATTTTCCAACCTTAAAAGTGAGACGTCACATTTGTGAATGTCTAAAGATGTTTGGGATCTTAGGGTGCTGAGGCACAGGACCCTGAACTCTGAGTACACTCATGTATTTTGGTAGTTAACAGATACGCTTTCTCCTTTTGTAGCTGACTGATACCCTCTTTACTGATAAGCCTATAAATAATTAGGTTTTAAATAGTTGCATTCTGAGTACATTTCCAGGCATGTGCTGGCCTTTATTCACTCCTCTGGGTAGGCGCCAACAAGTTGTAACAATAGCAGCAGCAAGACTTTGTGCACTGAGGGCCAGGCTCTCTCCTAAGCACTTTACATGCTTGTCAGCTAGGATAGGCAGGATTGGCATGATGCTAAACAATCCCTAATTCTTAGTGGTTTAAACAACATTTATTATTATTTTTTTAATCTCACTAGTGTGGGAGAGAAGGGGTAGAATTTCACTCACCTAGTCACTGGAGAGCCGGTTGAATAGAAGTTCTTTCTCAACATGTAATTCTTCATCATCATGAGAAAGGGAAGGAAGCCTAACATTTCTTCCCCTTGTTGGTTCTAAAAGTTCCTTCCCAGAAGTAACACAGGCCATTTCTGCTCACATTTCATCAGCCAAAACAAGGTGCATAACCTACATATCGGACTTGATTTTTTGAATTTCGAGATCCAGCCCTTAGTAGAGTATCTGGCCACTAGAGTGGCTTAATGACCACCAAAAAAATATGTGGTGAATGAATGAATCGATGGATGGATTGAGTCAGATGTTTCTGGCCCAACCAACCCCGGCTTAAAATGGCTTAAGGCATGAGAAAACTTATTGTCTCATATAATGAGAACTTCTAAAGTGGGCAGCTCCAGAATTGAGTGAGTCTGAGGTTTGGGGATGTCATTAAGGATCCAAATCCTTTCATCTCTCTGCTCTACCATCCCCTGAATGTGCTTTGGCAACCTCCCCATCACCATGGTCATAAGGTGGCTGCAGCAGACCATATCCAATGACAGCAGCACCCAGAGGAAGAAGAAACCAGTTCTTCTGTGGGATCCTCTCTAACGAAAGATTTGCCAGAAGCTCCCCCAACAGATTTCCCATCATGTCCCTGTGGCCAGAGTGGTGTCACATGCTCATGCCTAAACCATCATCGGCAGGTGGCATGGGGCTACTATGAATCATTTAGTCCAATCAGACCCATATCCAGCCTTGGGATAGGATCTTTGTCTTTAGAGGAAGAAGGTAAATCCCTGAATACTTGGAGTTTAGTTAACAAGAAAAAAAGGAAGGAATGGATGTTAGGTGGAGCACATAGGGGTCCCCAAATGTCTTCTGACATTGACAGCTTTTCACCATTACAGCTTTGATGCCCTCCAGCTTTATGGGTCCGTTGATGATCTTCTGAGATCTTTTTTCATTAATTTCATCACCACCCCCACTGACTTCAATTAAGTCAGAAGTTCATTGTGATTGTGTCAGTTGGCTTTGCAAGGGCCAGATTCATTTTATATAGAATAACTTAATATTAGCTGTATAAAGTAAACTAACATATAGAAGGCATAAATCAAATGTAATTTCTTCATAGAATCCTTATAGACCACCAATCTACCAACATTTATATCACCTTAGTTACTACCTCATCAGGGAGAAATCACTCAATGTGGAAACAAAGAGCGTTAGAATAAAAGGCTAGCATGTATCCTCCATTACAGGATCCAGAGCTCTTGGTCATACCTTATCTGTGCTGAGCTGAGATCACAGGACTCACCAGAATCTATTCCTAGAATCTTCACCTCTTTTTCATTCCCTACTTCTTCTGCTTCCCTGCCTGACTCCTAATTACAATTTGTGTCACCACTGAAATACTGTAGGCACTGTGAGTATCCTGTGTATTCTTTCAGGCCACCAGAAGACACCTGTCATAGTGCTTATCACACTTCATTTTAAGACTTGCTTTATTGTTGGTCTCTGCTTTTAAGACCATAAATAAGCTCATGAACTATAAAGACCCCATTCATGTGCTCAGCCCTGTATCTGCTGTGCTTACCACAGAGGGGAGGGTGACTTCTCATTCTGTTTCTTAATGAAGGAATGACTGAATAGCATCTGTCAACATTACAGCAGCACATTCTGTGGTAGCATCTGCCAGATCCACTGTTTTTAACTGCACCACAGAATATAGCTTGTCATTGTCCTGTCTCAGTTCATGGGACTGGGGCTGCAAGAGACCCATCTGACTGCTGCAGGAAGAGGGTTTATACCTCATTGGTGGTATCTACAATGATTTGCAGTTGCACAACCCTGTTAGTTTTGTGCTCATTTCTATGGTGAATTTGTTCATGGAGAATAATTCTTGTTTTCCATTTTCAGCAGTAATTTTTTTTGTTTCCTTTTTAAAAAAATAAGTAAAGCTTTGTATATAATAGCCCAGAACTAGAAAAGTCCAAATGTCCATCAACAGACAAGTAGATGAATAGATTATGGCATATCTGTACAAAAGAATATTCTATTAATGCTAATTATCAAGAAGCAGTAAAAAGGAACAAACCATCAACGGATGAATGGATGCAGAAGACATGGTGTTTGTGTGTATATATACATATACACACCCACATATTTATGTATATATGTGTATGTACATATGTGTATGAATATATACATATACATACATACATAGTATATATATTTACACATATACACATACATACATACATAGTATATATACACACATACATACATACATACATACACACACATAATGGAATATTACTCAGCCATCAACAGGGTGAAATTTTTAATTTTCTTTTATTTTTTCAGTGTTTTAAGATTCATTGTTTATGCACCACACCCAGTGCTCCATGCAATACATGCCCTCCTTAATGCCCACCACCAGTCTCTCCCATCCCCCAACCCCTCTCCCCTCCAAAACCCTCAGTTTTTTTCTCGGAGTCCACAGTCTCTCATGGTTCATCTCTCCCTCCAATTTCCCCCAATTCACTTTTCCTTTCCTTCTCCTAATGTCCTCCATGTTATTCCTTATGCTCCACAAGTAGGTGAAACCATATGATCATTGACTCTCTCTGCTTGACTTATTTTACTCAGCATAATCTCCTCCAGTCCTGCCCATGTTGATAAAAAGTTGGGTATTCATCCTTTCTGATGGAGGCATAATATTCTATTATATATATGAACCATACCCTCTTTATCCATTCATCTGTTGAAGGGCATCTTGGCTCTTTCCACAGTTTGGCGACTGTGGCCATTGCTGCTATGAACATTGGGGTACATATGGCCCTTCTTTTCACTGCATCTGTATCTTTGGGGTAAATACCCAGTAGTGCAATTTCTGGGTCATAGGGTAGCTCTATTTTTAATTTCTTAAGGAATGTCCACATTGTTTTCCAAAGCGGCTGTACCAACTTGCATTCCCACCAACAGTGTAAGAGGGTTCCCCTTTCCCACATCCTCTCCAGCACTTGTTGTTTCTTGTCTTGTTTATTTTGGCCATTCTAACTGGTATAAGGTGGTATCGCAAAGTGGTGTTGATTTGAATTTCCCTGATGGTTAAGAAGATGAACATTTTTTCATGTGTCTGTTAGCCATTTGTATCTCTTCTTTGGAGAAGTGTCTGTTCATATCTTCTTCCCTTTTTTGACATGATTATCTGCTTTTTGGGTGTTGAGTTTGAGGCGTTCTTTATAGATTTTGGATATCAGTCCTTTGTCTGTAGTGTCACTTGCAAATATCTTCTCCCATTCTGTGGGTTGCCTCTTTGTTTTGTTGACTGTTTACAGTATGAAATCTTACCATTTATATCAATGTGGATGGAACTGGAGGGTATTATGCTGAGCAAAATAAGTTAATCAGAGAAAGACAATTATCGTGTGGTTTCACTCATGTGGAATATGAGAAATAGTGCAGAGGAACATAGAGGAAGGGAGGGAAAATGGAATGGGAAAAAAATCACAGTGGGAGACAAACCATGAGAGATTCTTTTTTTTTTTTTTTAAGATTTTATTTATTTATTTGACAGAGAGAGATCACAAGCAGACGGAGAGGAAGGCAGAGAGAGAGAGAGAGGGAAGCAGGCTTCTTGCTGAGCAGAGAGCCCGATGTGGGATTCGATCCCAGGACCCTGAGATCATGACCTGAGCCGAAGGCAGCAGCTTAACCCACTGAGCCACCCAGGCTCCCCAAGAGAGATTCTTAACTATGGGAAAGAAACTGAGGGTTGCTGGAGGGGAAGGAGGAGGGGGATGGGGTAACTTGGTAACTGGTGATGGGATTTAAGGAGGGCACGTGATGTGATGAACACTGGGTGTTATATGCAACTGGTGCATCACTGAACTCTACCTCTGAAACTAATGATGTCCTATATGTTGGCTAATTGAAGTTAAATTAAAAAAAAAACTATTGATACATGCAACAACATGGATGACTTTCAAAATTATTATACACAAACAAGGCAGGCAAAAAAAAAGTACACATTTTCACATAAAATTCTGGGAAATGCAAACCAATATGTAGCAGCAGAAAGCAAATCAAAGGTTACTTCAGTGTGGGTATAAAAGGAGACATGGATTTTAAAGGAACATAAAAACTGTAAGGAGTGATGGATCTTTTCTTCATTCATTGTGGTGATGATTGTGGTGATGGCAGACAACATGACCAGTTTTGACATAATCAAAACTGACCAAGTTGTATATCTTAATTATGTCAGGTCCTTGTGTTTCACTATGTCCTCAATGTTGTTTTTTAAAAAGCCAGGTTTTATAGGGCTGTGAGAGTCACTGGCACAAACTTTAAATAAACTCTAAATACAATGGGGAGCTACTAATGGGTTCTAAACAAAGGAAGGGCATGATTAGATTTAATATCTAATGTGACAGAGGCACTCATGTTTTTTAAATATCTTATGTGATCTAACCACATATTTCTCAAAATAAGGCAGGCTCGGAACACTCCACTGATACTTACTTATAGGAACTTCTCTGACTTTGGATTAGTCCGAGCATTTGCTCTCTTTCATGGAAAGAAAGGTCAAAGCTGGCGTGGGGATACCACAGTGCTGTGGGTATTCACAGAATAAGCAACAGGCAGAAAATGTGAAACCAGACGTCTCTTGTCCTACAACTTGCTGAGGAAGAACACACCACCGCGGTGGCAGAGCTCATCCACTGGGCGCTTCCTACTTAAAATCTACAGGATAACATCTGCTCTTTCTAATAGTTCTTTGACAAGAATTGATGTACCCAGGAGACTGAGAAAGCAAATCTCTGACCCAGCCCTTTCGTAAAGGAAGAGAAAGGAGCCAGGAAATGTTAGACCAGGAAGTCTGATTTTGATAGCAAGTGGGATTCTTGGAGATGAATAAGGGATGAGCTCACCTCCACTGCGGCTCCAGCTTGCCGCCACCACCGTTTGGGAGAGCCCAGCACCTCTGAGAGCCTCAATGGCCATGTTCTTAGAAGATGAAATATGAAAAGAAGTGATGGAACATCTAAGATAATAAAAAAAAAAAACCTTGGATTTAAAAATTCTTAAGATACAAAATTATTACCTTAAAGCTAATGGTTTGTTTAGGCCTCGAGTTTAAACATTAATGGCTAAGGGTTAAGAAGAAAGGAGGGACCGACTCTGTGTCCACTGCAACTGGTTTCTGAGGCACTTTAAAGCCCTTAAAGAAGCACTTTTGAATGATCTTAAACTTACTAGGTTGTCACTGACAGAATGTTTTCCTCACACTTGTCAACTAGGATACTGCTCTGATTGAGGTAGAAGAAATTTTACACATTGTTTTATCATTCAATTCATCATGACACGGTATAAACAGTCTGACCAAACCCAATCTGTTGTCAGTGCTGGGAAATGCCTCTTACCTCCCACTCTGACAGGAAGTCACCACTGCTGGTTTAGCTAAGAGAAATTTCTTAAAATTTCCTTTGACACAGCTGCTGGAAGTTGTGCTTTCTCCTCCTCATCAAGAGTGAGACTTCCTACTTGGGCACATTTATGAAATGCCTGCCACAGACCGGACCAGAAGCACTCAGAAGAGTGTGCTTTCTGGCTGGATGTGTAAGGGGGCCCAGCACCTGGGGTCTCAGCTGGGGTAGAACAGTCGAGAATAAGCAGAATTGGTGAAATTGCATTATCATCCATGTTTGAATAATAAAGGCAAAAGAGATGATGCCTGTAAGTGGAGCCTGCTTTTAAGTTAAATACAAATCTAGTTGAGAGAGTGGACTTTTCAAAGACATACTTCAAGAGAAGGAATTAAAAATGAAAACATGCTTGCTTCTGGAATTGTTAGAACCAGAAATTTTGCCCTACTGTACTACTGCCTCCCTAAGATGATAAACTCCTAAAGATGAAAGAAGATGTCAAAGTGGCACTTTGCTCAGTGCCCAAAAGACATTTTGTTCCTAGGAGAATAAAGACATAGACCCAAATGCAGAAAAAAGCCAGAGACTGCCCTTTGGCTGGGTAGTGTGGTCCTTCTTAGCTCCTCTCCCTCTCTGAGAGATAGGGATATCTCCTCTCAGATTAGAGAAGTTAATAAACATAGATTTTCTCCGGGTTCTATATAAATATGGTCAGAAGATGGGAATCTAACTTGTGGGACTCTGAGTCATTCTCTTATGTGAAATCATGAAAGCATGAATTTCATAATGGCAGTGATCTATATTTGTATTATCCTCTACTGCCTTCCCAGTGCTGACACCTCATAGATGTGCGCTAAGTTTTTTTTGAAAAAAATCAAGAAAATATGTGTTCCCGCTTGTGTAAAAAACAGACAAGAAACTATGAATTTCTGGAAACATGTAAGGAATAGACGAGTTACTTCTGAGAAAAAGAGGAGAAAGAAATTTTATCTTCCAGCTTTTCTCATATTTAAATTTTTTATTGTGAGTTTGAATCATCTTTATAATTAGGGTGAGAAATTAGTTAAAAAGAAATCACTCCTTGATTCCTTTTGAGAAATGGGCTTTAGCAGAACTTAAAAAAAGAAAGAAAGAAAGAAAGAAAAAGGTCTTTCCCCTTTGACCTGAAAGGCAGCCTTGCCCTGGGGAGTGGGGAGGTGGGTGGGATGGAGTTTACAAACTTTAGCGCATCCTCTGAGTTAAGTCTCATGGGGTGTTTGTGTCAATGCCTGTGGCTCCTAACCTTGAGGAATACTGAAGAGGGCTACTCCAAGGGATGTTTTGGAGTTAAAGAGAGAAAACAAAAACACTGAAGGCATTTAGCATAAAGAGGAGGGAATCTGGGTGCAGGTTGCCAGAGTCTGAGCCCTGCTCCTTCTCTTACTAGCTGTAGCGTTAATCTTCATCAGCTCAACTTGCTAGGCCTCAGCCTCTCCATCTGCCAAATAGGGATGAGAGCTGTACCCGGTTCCTCAGGTTGCCGGGAAGACAGGCCCCTAGAGTGACGTCTGGCATTATCATTCTCTCAGTGTGCGTCAGCTGTCACAGACGTAGAGGAGTACAGAAAAAATGAAGTTCAAAACCACCGTGGATATTGATGCAAATTCATATGCATCAGCCTGTCTGGGTTCTTTTCTATGAATGCAGAAACCTAATAATACCCTTTTTCTTTCCTTTTGTGCATACTAAATTGTTCTCCACTTGACATAGGTACAATTCCATTTTACAACTGGTAGATGTAAGGGCAGCCCCAGAGGTGAGACATAAAAGATCCCATGGTGAAATGAGAGTCTTTGCACAAAAGTGAGCATTGAAATGTCTTCTCGTTTTACCTCTAAACAGACATGTTTAAGAGGAAAGACAGGAAAGCAAAAATCCAAACACGAAGTAAGTGGTTACACTCACACGATACAAACGACTTGGGCTGTGTTTTGTGAACACGCCTATGTTTGTTCACAGAAAGACAGATAGGAATAGAGATTTCAAAAGAAACTGCAGGTCTTACTCTGAAAGTGGGTGGCTGGGTGGATTTCAGAGCCTAAAGCTTCAGTTTCTCTGATCTGCCCACTTAGAGTAATTGGAAGTCCTAGCCCAGTTTCTGGGATGGTCTCCTAAAGGAGGAAACCAAAGACGCAGGGGGTGCGTCCACCGCTCTTCCAGCTGGTATTTCCCCAGCACGCTTTTTCTGTCGTGTCTGTCAAACATACCGTTTCTGTCTGCCCCCTCAGAGAACAGGTTCCTGGCTAGTCTTTGATTCATACTTCCCCTCATTTCCCAGTGAAAAGCATGTACTCAACCTCATGTAACATAAACGTTATGGGTCAAATCAATCCAAGTGACTTGAAAATCAAAGTAACCCCTGACACACACATACAAAAGTCTCCACTGAGTATCAGTTTTGGCTTTCTGCTTTGGCTGTTTTCTTTGGGTGCTAATCAGAAACATGTTTCTGCTGTTGCTCAGTTTTAGAGGAAATATTTTAATCGTATTTTTTTCTCTACATCTTTCATCACAGATTTTTTTTTTATACATGAGAAAATTTGGCTTTTCTTTTATCCCTTCCAAACAGAGACTTATTTTTGCTATGATATATGATGTATTGAATAATTAAAACTATCTGACAGAGCTGTGAGGCTATCTTGTCCCATTCCCGGCGCCTGTCCCCTGCTCCCTACAGATGGCCTCCCCTCCCCAGTTGGCCAGCATTGAGGGGCACACACAGATCTCCCCATTTAACCACACAATCTCAATTCACCCTCTGCCCAGCAGTTCCTCCTGCCCTACTGGGACTGATACACTGATGTGTGTTCTCTCCAGATTGAAAAAGGAAGGCTGTCAGTGTGCAAAGCAGGGGCTATTCAAGTAAGCCACAGAGGGACACATCCTGTCCCTGGCTTGAGGTGACTTGTCCCAAGGTTCATCTTCGTTTCCCTATGAAACTGTTAGACATCTCCATGAAATCAGAAGTCCTTGGACTTCCAGCCTCGGAATTAAAAGGTAACATCAACTACCACTTGAGTACTTTTAATGAACCAGGGACTTCCTGAACACTTTATGTCGATTAATTCATTCACTCCTCGCAACAGCTCTATGGAGTAGGTGATATTATTACCCCCAAGGTAATAATTTTACAGGCGAGGAAAGTGAGGCGCAGAGATACTACATAACCTGTCCAAGGCCACACAATAGTAAGCTGAGGTCTTGGGAGACTTAGCAACTAGCCTACCAGTTGAATGTCCTGATGTCACCCACTTGAGTTCCCTACCTGGGCCCCACCCTGGTGAAACTGGTCATTTTGTGCTTCTC
Source organism: Lutra lutra (assembly GCF_902655055.1). Classification (NCBI taxonomy): domain Eukaryota; kingdom Metazoa; phylum Chordata; class Mammalia; order Carnivora; family Mustelidae; genus Lutra; species Lutra lutra. Next base: position 81,970,145 of record NC_062282.1, on the reverse strand, counting down.
CTGTTTCCTCCACACACTCTGTTCCTGTCATCTGTACCACTTTACTGTTATAATCTATTTGTACTGAGTCTCTTACTTCTGGTCTTCTAGGTTGGGGACCTGTCATACTGACCTGTAGATTCCCAGGGCCTAGCATATCCCGTGTACTTAATCCCACTGCCAGTGGTTTTCTTCTCTTAATTTAATTCTGATCAATTGGTAGCGACTACCAGGAGTGCTGTGTTGTAGAAGCTTCTGAGCAAGTGTGCAGTCATTGGGGAAAGAGTGATAAGCCATGGCTGTCTTGGGAGGGAGTGTGGCAGACCTCCATCACTCATTCACTGTTCCTCATTCCAGCGGTCCTCTCAGGGTCTGGAACAGTGCACACTCAGTTTGGTTCATTTGTGACTCTTCTGAGTGTTTTGAATAGTTTTGAATTGTCTGTTCCAGTGCCTTTTAGGCTCAAGAATGTTTCACCCATAAACCCCAGCACTTTCAGAATTATTGCTGGACTATGATTCTAACCACATTGAGGGGGAAAAGAAAATCACCATTCCCAAAATCCTTTGGATGACAATACTTGGGAATGTCTGTCTTTGGAATTCTGGCCAAACTGCAGCAAATCAGAAAAAGATTAAGGATATGGATAGAGATTTGAGAGTTTTTGTGCATGGGTAGGTTTAGACAGCAAGGTAAGAGATGAGTATGGAAAAAGGAGGCAGATCCCTAGGGCAAGTGTCAGGCATATAGGTTGGAGGAGATTCTGTAAGGAAAAGGAAAGCCAAGGGGATTAGGGAGTTTGAAGACCAGAGCTCACCCCGTCCAAGTATCACGGAGAGTAGTACCAGGCCCCTGGAATGGAAAGATCAGTAAGAAGCAGCCTCACAACACCAAGTAAGAAGTAGTGTGAGCATTGTCTGTAGAGAACTTAAAAATAATGGAACAAATAAAAGTGTATTGCCTTTTAAGGGCACCTGCATAGCTCAGTTGGTTAAGTGTCTGACTCTTAATTTTGGTTCAGGTCATGATCTCAGGGTCCTGGGATCAAGTTCCATGTCAAGCTCCACACTGGGCGTGGAGCCTGCCTAATATTCTATCTCTCTCTCTCTCCCTCTGCACCCCCACCCCCTTCTTATGTGCTCTTTCTCTAAAACAAACAAACAAAAATAATAATGATGAAGGTGATGATGATGATGATAAAATATTACCTTTTATTATCACCGTGCGCTGGGAATTCTAAACAATGCCAGTGATAAAATATTCGTCCCTCAAAAAATCTCTTGTTGATCTAAGTTGTAATCAATTACTGCAGTTACAGTTGAGTTTTGGTAATAAATATGTAAGAATCATATTAGCAAATTTTGACTTCCTGTCTTTAATGGATGTCTTTGTATTGTACATGGGAGATGATTCAGAGAATTCCCAGTTATATAATTGCTACCTGTGTTCTTTTCTAATGTAGGTTTGTAACAGTTTAGAATTATTTGGGTGTGCTTCAAGCTCAGTGTGTCTCCAAACCCTTGGTACCACATATTCCTGAGTTTAAACAGGAGATACAAAATTAAAAAATGATAATATGGGGATCATAAAAATAAAGAAATACAATTTGAGTTATTTCAACTCTACCATTCTCACATGACATTATTTGTATTTAAAATTATTTGACTGGAGAGGAGCCTGTGGGTAGCTCAATTGGTTAAGTGACAGACTCTTGATTTCAGCTCAGGTAGATCTCAGGGTCATGATTTCATGGGATTGGCTCCTGGGTTCAAGCCCAGTGTCTGGCTGTGTGCTCTAGCAGAGAGACTGCTTGAGGATTCTCGCTCTCTTTCTCTCTCTGCCCTTCCTCCCACTCCCATGTCTCTCTTTCTCTCTTTCCCTCCCTCTCTCCAATAATAAATCTTTAAAATTATTTGACTGGAGAACCATTTGAAGACTGTTAGAACTGATTCCAAATAAGCAAAGACATGGACATTATTGCAATTTCTGGAGTTTTTTGTAAGGTGGGATTTTTCCAAGTGTCTGCCAGACTCATATTTCAGAATTTTCTCTACATATGCTTCATGCAAAAGAAACTTTTCAAAATTAAAAATTTTTAATGTGTTCTGCAGTATACCATAAGAGAAGATAGATTGACAAACGTGATTATCCATCTGAGCAGCATGAATTTATGAAAAGAGCTACTTTGATAAAATCATTGGCAAAGATGTAAAAGTCAAGGAACCAAATTGTAATACTGACATTCATTTCTCTGGCAGAGCAATTAGTAGGTATGAGTCTTCCCTTTTGTTCAAAAAATTAAAAAATGGAATTAAAATGCATTGGTCCGTTCACCTTTCGGTGCATGGTAATACTAGATTTTTTATATTTTCAACTGGCATGAGCAAATATAATACTCTATTCTACATAAAACCCAGTAACAGAATCTTTTGGTTTTCTGCATTTCTTTTCTGGCCAAAATGATTGATTTTGTTTCCCTGATCATGACTGGAAACAGCACACTCATAGTGAGGAGGAAGAGGTCTCCCTCAGGGTGGTCTCCTCAGGGTATCTGAGCTGCTGACTATGCCCACAGGGGGATCCACCCTGGAGATGCCTGCATTCCCCCAAGAGGGACCCAACAGGAGCCTATAAGGTTCCCGAAAGGGTGCAGGTGATATGAAAGCAATCCTGTGCAGGTAACAGAGGGGGAAGCGAGGTTGCCAGTTCCGCCCAGGGTGAGGGTTGAGTGGGGAGTTTCAGGAAAAACTGGGTAGAGGGGCTGTTATCTAGCTGTGGGAGTTGAGGCGAGTGCCAGGGCCACACTTCCTGTCAAGTGGTAAAGTGCAGAAGGCAGAAAAGACCTGTGGTAAAGGATGCACTTTCCTCCACTTACGAAGCTATGAGCCTTGAGCAAGTTATGTAAGGTCTCAGGGCCCATATGTAAAAAGAAAAACAAGAGTGATAACAGGACGTGCCTTGTTCTGCTACTGGGAGAGTTCAAGAACAGGGCTTAGAACACAAAGAACATGCTTAACATTTGGGAGGAAATCTGGGAGGGATTGCGGTGATGTCAGGCAGTAAAGGTAAAGGAATGAATGGGCAGCAGCAGAGATTCAGGTCAGAGTAGATCCAACCCTACTTCTAGAAGTTAGGCTCTGAATGGCTCAAGATGCTACTGAAGATGGAGGGAAGGGAACAGACCTCATGGACCCTGCCACACCTTCATCCAGCTCTTCTAGGCGGTCTCCTGCCTGCCCCATCCATCTCTCAACCCCTGTTTTATTTTCTGCATAGTGCTTGACACTCCCTGACATGGTCTTGTTTGTTTGTTTGTTTGTTTGTTTGTTTATCATCCTCCCCTTCCACCCGAGAATGTAAATTTGCAGAGAACAGCATTTTGACTGTCTTGTCTGCAAAGCCTAGAATTATCCCTGGCCGTCACTCAATAAATACCTGTTAAATGAATTAATTGTTGAATTGGTGTCGTATACCCTCATCACCACCTAAATGAAGGGGGATTTGAGTTTGTTGGCTAGCAGAGACAAAGAATCCAGGCATGAGGGAAACATCGACGAACTGGAGAGCAAGAATTATTAGGAGCCTCAGCTCAAAAGCACAGGTGGGGAATGAGAGGATAGAGAATATTTCTTGCCCTTAATATCAGGTTTCATCTAGAGCTGACTAATATCCCTCTAGCTTTCACTCTCAGACAGCTGGGCTCTGATAGTTGTGTGATTAGACACTTGCTGTAATTAATCATCTTTATAAAATAGCCCATAGGATTATATCCAGCAAGTAGCCATCCAGCCTTGTTAAGATCTTCACAGCCTTTCCTTCATATGTTGGTTTGTTCCCTACAATAAGTAGACTTTTCTTACTCTATTAGTAACTCTAAAAGATGCAGGAGTGGTTTGCATGAACCTTGTTGAGACAGCTCCATGTGCACTTGGAAAGAAGCTCATCTAAATATACTCAGCAAGTGAGAGTCTGAATCTCCAGAAAGTATTTAACGGAAAGAAAATTGTCCACCTATGGGTAGGAAGTTACAGCTAAGGAAGGACTAGCAGAAAAGAGAGAATTTCCTTGACTTCTCCACTTTAACCCAGTAAATACACACCCTGCAGTGAAGGCTACATAGCTCACCCTGTATTTTAATGTATGATCGTAGAGATGATACTTTCCTTTGACATTTACCTTTAATATAGTTATTTATCTTTGGAAATGAGTCTTAATGGAACACTTGGCAAAAATAAAAATCAGTCCATGGCTGTAGATGCAGAAATGCATAAAATTCTGAGATCTGTAGCAAACTACAAGATAAACATTAAACTGAAACTACAAAGGTGATCAAAAGATATTTTTCCAGACTTTGGTAGTAGTAAATAATAAAAGTTGAATTTGTTTTTCAGTGCAATTACTATTAATGGTGAAATCAGATGATTTGCTAAACAATAAAAATGTCATGAGTGCTTTCTTTGAAAAATTAGAAAAAAAGACATCTGATTAAGATTAAAAAGATTCTCTATAGGGTGCCTGGTTGGCCCAGTTGGTTGAGCAACTGCCTTTGGCTCAGGTCATGATCCTGGAGACCTAGGATTGAGTCCTCATCGGGCTCCCAGCTCCACAGGGAGTTTGCTTCTCCCTCTAACCTTCTCCTCTCTCATGCTCTCTCTCACTGTCTCTCTCTCAAATAAATAAATAAAATCTTAAAAAAAAAATTCTCTATAGTCATCCCAATCCCATTAGAAGCATCTTTGAGCCACCTTTGATGTAGAAGATCCAGTTTCCATTTGTTTTTTTGCACTGTAATGTTATATTTGTTACATTTTTTTAAACTGTCATAACCATATATATGAAACATAACAACATAAAACTTTAACTTTCTGCTTTTCTTTATTCCCAACGAATATTTGTTTGATTAATTTTTGAATTACTTCTGTATCTCCTCAACCCCATCTAATGAGCAACTTTGTTAGCAGTGAGAATCTGGAGATGGGGGAGAGCTTGACCATATTAGAAAGCAAGAATCATCAGAAACCCTCATTGCCAGTGTTGGCCCTTATTCATTCAACCAACATTGATCAAGCTCCTTTCTCATGTTAGGCATATTTATAGACCCTGGGGATAGAGGGGTAAACGTGATAAAGACCACACTCCCAGATAAGCTCATCTAGACAGAAGGTAGATAAAGAAGACAGGAAAGCTGAGGACAGAGCAGCGGGCACATTGAGAATCTGGTGGAGCAGTAAAAACAAGGCTAAGAGAGTCATAAGCACCTTGTAGGGCAGAAGGGAAACAAGAGGAGCTTGGCATCATGAGAGATTTCAAGATCCAGGTTTTGAGAAGGAAGGCATGGTCACTGGGGACAACTGCTATGCAAGACACCAAGTACAGTGAAGATAAAGCATTGGCCACTGGATTTGGGAAGATTCCAGAAGGCAAAGAGATTGAAAAGAGCAAATTCAGTGGAGTGATGAGGGACAAAAGCCATTTAAAGACAATGAGGAGGGAAATGGGAGGTCCCAACACAGAAGCATTAAGTTTTGACAACTTTGACTATAAAGAGAATTTTGAAAATGAAGCTTGTCTGGGAACTAGATGAGTTCACTTCAAAAGACAGTAAGTCGCAAGGACAGTGATAAGACGGGATACCCAGAGCCTCGGCTCAGCTCACCTTCAGCTCTTTGTGCCCATGTAGAAATTGAGGGCTGCTGTGTCAGATTTCTAATTTTTCAAGAAAATCTAGAAGGCCATCTAATATTTTAATCTTCCAATTGTACATGTTGACTCAATTTATTTTAAAAATTCATGTGACAATCAAATCACATCTGAGGGCCAGATGGTTGAACAAATGAAAAGCCCTGGTCTACTGGGGAAGTTGGATGCCTGTCTTCTGCTCTTGCTTCAACCTCTCTTCTCTTTCTGAACAACACCCATCTCACATACTTACTTTTCTGTATTCTGCTCTCAAGTGGAAAAAATGTTAACCACTCGATTCTTGTCTAAGACATACCAAATAACTGCTTTTACCTTTCCTCAATTGAACCGATGAGTTGTTTTGATTTGCTCAATTAAATGTTTGTTAAACCAACAGTAAACAAGCAGAAAACTTACAAAAGCAATAGTACTTACCTTTCTTTCTTTTTTTACGGTAAAAACACTCAAAATCTATTCTCTCAGCACATTTCAAGTACATAATACCGTATTGTCAACTCTAGCCACATTGCTATACACCAGTTCTCCAGAGCTTACTCATCTCACACAGCTAAAAATTTGTACATCATGACCAATGTCTCCACATTTCCCCCTTCCATAGCCCCTGGCAACCACTATTTCACTCCCTGTTTCTATGAGTTTGACTATTTTGGGTTCCACGTACAAGTGAGATCATGCACTATTTATCCTTCTGTGACTGGCTAATTTCACTTAGCATAATGCCCTCAAGGTCCAGTCATCCATATTGTCACAAATGGCAGGACATCCTTCATTTTTTTTTTTTTGACATCGTTCATTTTTAAGGCTGAACAATATTTCATTGTGTGTGTATCTCACATTTTCTTTATCCATTCATCTGTAGGTGAACATTGAGCTTGTTTCCTTATCTTGGCTCTTATGACTATAGGTGAATATTTCACAACATATTTTTATATTGGTTATCAGGTTGTACACCTTAAATACATATAAATTTTTTATTGTCAATTATACCTCAATAAAGCTGAGGAAAAAAAGAATGGTGGGAAATCACCCATAGCATACACACACACTCCATGTCGGTGACGGGACAGAACAAACTGTTTGGGCAGCTGCTAGGCCTTCCAACAAATGGAAGATGCTATACTTCTGTATCGCATACGCTGCACCATTCTCTAATGGTAAAGAAGTATAGCATTAGATTAAAACAAAAAGCAATAACATTTACAATAGCAGTAAAGAAAACATCTAAATGTCAAAGTATAGAAAGTTAACGAAATTAGGCAAAACCTCTACACAAACCTACAAAACATTATTAAACATTAAAACAGAAAATGATGATGATATTAAATAAATGAAGATATTCCATGTTCCATGATTGGAGTATTCAATATATAAATAATGTCCATTCTTTCCCAATGGATCTATTGACTCAGTAGCTGGCCTTGCAGTAGGCAATCCCAATCAAAATTCCAGAAGGCTTTTCTTGGCAAAGAGATCCTAAAATTTAAATGGCAATGCAAAAGGCAAAGAATGCTAAAGTAGCACTAAAGGAAAACAAAGTTGGATTTCAAGATTCACTGTAAAACTACAGTAATTAGGGGCACCTGGGTGGCTCAGTGGGTTGAGCCTCTGCCTTTGGCTCAGGTCATGGTCTCAGGGTCCTGGGATCGAGGCCCACATCAGGCTCTCTGCTTGGCAGAGAGCCTGCTTCCCCCTCTCCTTCCACCTGCCTCTCTGCCTACTTGTGATCTCTTTCTCTCTGTCAAATAAACAAATAAAATCTTTAAAAAAAAACTACAATAATTAAAACTGTGGTATTGGCATTAGAATAGACAAACAGTGGAAGAGAATAGAGAATGCAGGAATAGATCCACGGATATATAATCACTTGAATTATGCCAAGTGGCCTTTTTGTGGTGCCAGGACATGTAGAAATTGAAGTTTTATCAACCATACACAAAAATCAATCCAGTTATATTTTCAGTTTGAGAGGCAAAACAATAAAGTATCTGTAAGAAAACATTGGAAAATATCTTCATGATCTTGAGGGAGCCAAAGATTTTTTTAAATGTATTTATATTTGAGAGAGAAAAAGAATGGTTGCAGTGGTGAGGTAGAGGGAGAGGGAGAGATAATGTCAAGCAGAGTGCCAGCTGAGCTTGGAGCCCAGAAGTGGGGCTTGGTCTCAAGACCCAGAGTTTATGACTTGAGCCAAAATCAAGAGTCTGATGCTCAACTGACTGAGCCAACCAGGTGCTCCTGAGGTAGCCAAAGATTTTTATTTTTAAGATTTTATTATTTATTTGAGAGAGAGAGAACATAAGCACCAGCGAGGGGCAGAGCAGAGGGAAGGGGGGACAAGCAGGCCCCCCAGGCGCACAGAGCCTGACTCAGAGCTCGATCCCAGGACCCTGAGATCATGACCTGAGGCAAAGCTAGAAGTCTGACTCTCAACTGATTGAGCCACCCAGGTGCCCCCAGATTGTTAAACAAGACACAAAAGTGTTAAAGTACCATAAAAGAAAAGATGGATTAATTGGATCACATTAAAATAAGAAGTTATCTGTAGCAAAAACGATCTTTAGGAGAGTAAAAAGGCAGGCCACAGGGAGGAGAATATATTTGCAGTACCTATCCTATTTAAACCAAGCAGTTATATCCAAAATATGTAAATACTGCAAAGGGAAAAAGGACCAATAGCCCGATAAAAGGAAAAAAATGGGCAAAAGATTTAAAGGGCACATCACAAAAGAAGATATTTGTATTACCAAAAACATTTGAATAGGTGATCAACAATATTAGTCATCAGAGAAATGCATGCCAAAGTCACAGTGAGATACAAGATGGATAATTTCAAGTTGCTGACATGCATGAGGAACTGAAACTCATACTGCTGAGAGGAATGTAAACCGGTATAACCACTTAGAAAAGTTTGGTAGTTCCTACTCATGTCCAACTATACATTGGGATTTTACTCACAACCCACCAATTCTATTTCTAGGATATTCCTAATAGAAATTTGTGCATGTATACCAAAAGATACGGTCAAGAATATTATTAACAACATTACTTTTAAGAGCTCCAACCCAAATATCTATCAACAGAAGAATGAATAAATTGTGTCATATCCATGTGACACTATTTAGCAAGATAATGAATAGATTTAAACTACATGCAAGGATATGGATGAATCTCTCAAGCATAACATTTAGCAAAAGAAGCCAGAGGCAAGGAATTATACATACTGTATAATTCCCTTTACATAAAACCCAAAATCTGGCGAAAGTAATTTATGATGGTGCTTATCCTTTTAAGGGTAGTGATTGGGAGGAGCTATGAGTGTCTTCTGTGGTGGTAGTAATATACTCTTCCCTGCTCGTGGTGGTGGTGTTCACATTATGAAAATTTATCATACTGGGCACTTACAATCCGTGCACTTTATGTGTTTTCATTCAGTAAATAGTTTTCTTTGAGAGATACTTAGTGAGCACCTATGATGTGCCAGACATGATAAAAGTCTAGAGAGCATGGCAGTAAACAAAAGGAACATGGACTTACTTCATGGGACTTAGTCCTATGAGGGATTAAATGAACTAGCTCTTTTTTGCCAGTGTGTAGAAATGACGGACCTTTTCGAAGCTTGAAGATAAATGCACAGAAAACCCAAATTTAGAGACTATTTCCTCATTGGGACATTTGTAAGAAATGGTGGACCTTCACTTTCCTTGAAATTGCATTCGGTATTTCCTCCTCGCCCAGTCACAAAGTAGAGGTATCCTTTGTCCTGTCCAAAGCTCATCCTTCCAACTCGCCTCTGGGCTCTAACTTCTTATTTGTGTCTACATCTTTCAACATGATTTACATGAATTGTTGTTTTTCATTTATGTGCATGTTTCCCCCACTAGGTTGAATTTGTTGATAGTAGCAGAGTAATATCACCATCCTTTAACCCTCATGCCTAGCAGAGTGCTGGGTTTACAGTAGATGCTCTGTAAGTATTAGCTGGATGGATGGCTGAATGGATGCAAACATACAATTTCCCCTAGGATACTCAACATTCTTTCCTTCTACTGCTGATATATCTTAAACATAAATTCGAACAATCCTTTAGTCATTTCCTGGTATGTCAGCTGATTAAAGACTAAAAAGAAGGAATATAATTGGTGACATAGAGTGTTCCCTTCTCATAATTTCCAACACTGGCTGATATATGATAGTTATCTCAGTCACTAGGTGACTCCAAGTGACTCCAGCTTGTGTGCACTGATTAATGACTAGAACCAAGCTACTAAATATATCTAAAGTCAGTACTTTCTAGCCCTCAAATGGTGTTTTTTTGTTTGGTTGGTTGGTTGGTTGGTTGGTTGGTTGTTTTGGTAACCATTAGTTCTTTAATACAGTGAACTTTCATAGCAAAATAAATTCAGACATGTGACAAAAAAGAGTATACTAGTGATGTGGCACTTAAAAATAACATCCTTTGGGGGTGCCTGGGTGGCATAGTCAGTTAAGTGTCCGACTCTTGTTTTTGACTCAGGTCGTGATCTCAGGGCCATGAGATTGAGCCCTGCATCAGACTCCATGCTCAATGCAGAGTCTGCTTGAGATTCTCTCTCTCTTCCTCTGCCCCTCCTGCTTGAGCTCTCTCTCTCAAATAAATAAATCTTTAAAAAAAATAACATCATCTATAACCTAGCCACCCAGTCCCCTGAGCTTGCAAAAGCATCTAATAATCTTACTTGGAATAATTTTTGAACTATCTTCCCATAAAAACTTTCCATACCCTTGCCCTGAATGGGCCCTCAGCAATCATCTGCTACCACAGGAGCCCATCCTACCAGTCACCGTTGACTGGACAAGGGCTGGACACTGGGCACAAGCAGAGCCAGAGAGTTTGAAATTAGGATCAAGGGAAAGAGACTTAGTCTTTCCACTTGACTAGTATTGTACTGTTTAAGTTTGAGACCCATAAGGCACCAGGTTGTGCCATGAGGGCCGGGGAGCAGCAAAAACAAGTCTATGAGGAGTAAGAGTGAGACATATTGAGAAAAGCAGAGGAAAGAGATGGGGAAAGGCTATGGCCTGAATTCTCCATAGTTTGCCATTTCCAGGTATTTCTGAGGACAGGTTGTGTGCTTCATGCCACCAGTTTCCATAAAATAAGATTTTCTCATAAAAATACTCCTCGGGGCACCTGGGTAGCTCAGTGGGTTTAAGCCTCTGTCTTTGGCTCAGGTCATGATCCCAGGGTCCTGGGATCGAGCCCCTCATGGGGGGGGGGGTCTCTGCTCAGCGGGGAGCCTGCTACCCCCTCTCTCTCTCCCTGCCTCTCTGCCTACTTGTGATCTCTGTCAAATAAATAAAAAAATCTTTAAAAGAAAATACTCCTTTATGTGTAGCTTGAGTTGGTTTTTGTCACTTAAAGTAGATGTCCTAAGTCATATGTTTTCATTTTGTTGTTTTGTAAGGGGGAATTAATGGCTTCTAAATCTTCTGTTAGGTTTCATTAAGTTTGATTTATATATGGTATAGGTTAATCCACAATCATGGAATCAGCATATGAAGTGAGAGGTAAAAATCCCCCCCTCATCCTCAGTCCCTAAATAATTATCCTTAATAGAACTTTATATATCTCCTCAGAAAATTTTTATGAATATACAGGCAGATTTATTTATATCCTATTTTACAAAAGTGGAATTATTTTATAAATGTCCTATTAGCTTGTTTTTTTTTTATTATGGATATGTTCTCATGTCTGAAAATATAGGTCTGTTTTATTTATAAAGGCTGTTTGATATTCCATTGAATGGAAATGCTGTAATTTACTTAATATATCCCCTAGGATTTAAGATTTTTTTTTTTTTAGTTCTTTAGCATTACAATCGATGCTGTCATATCTTGCCCATATATCTTTGAGTATTTTCATGAGTCTATTTGAAGCATAAATTCCTAAATTGTAATTGCTAGGGCCCATGATTTAGACACCCAGTGAATACTGGGTTTGATTTCTCCCCCCAACCATTAGCCTAACTTTGAAGAAAGGGATATTAGAACCTCCTCTAAATGTGGCCAGAAAGAGCATGGAGAGGTGAGTCAGATGAAGCACAGAAACCCTCAAGTGTGAAAGGTAATATGGTTTTGTGTGACAGAAGCCAAAGCGGTGTTCGATTCTTCCTCATCTGATAAAACCAAGACCAGCGACTTCTTAATGGACTATGTTGAGTCACCATGCTATAGACTCATATTCACCCACATCCTGCCCGCTAGAGTGAGACGTGACAATAAAAGGCCCGTCCCTCTTTTGTAAGAATTCGTGAATTTTCGGGAGATCCCAGGAGATGGGGATTCTCCCTCTAACCCTCTGCTCCCTTCCAAAAGTTCTTCTGAACAAAATGGAAGAACAGTAAGGATTTCTCCACCATCTAAAGGTTAATATGGCACTTAGGAGTTTAGAAAGCACATTTCAGTCCTTATAGAACTCTGAGAAAGCTGAAAGTACAATACCCATTTTGCAGACAATGAAACTAAAAAGCTGAAGTATTTGGTGACTCTCTCATTAATAGAACCAGTAAGTTTTAGAGTATGGATTCAAACCAAGGGCTTCTGGTTACAAAACAGGCTACCTTTAAGCAGTGCCACTTAGCTGAAATAGCTGATTTTGACCCCTAAAATAAACCATTTATTTGTAGCTAGTACAAGCCCTTTGTTAAAAAATAATTAGCTTTTCAGTTGGGAATCTGGGTGTCATGGAAACATAGCTCTGGGGTACGAGCAAGGGTCTATTAGGGTTTGAATCCTTGAGTTTCCTCTCTCAGGTTCTTGGGTTAAAACCCACCAAGTCAGAAAAGAATGAATGCCACTTAGCTGAGAATATATTGAACAGGGGCTCTTAGGAAAGACATGAGTAAATACTTCTGATAATCAGTCAAGAAGTCCTAAATTAGCAAAGCTTTCTGAGAAACTTTGACATGTTTGGAAACCCTTACAACTATAGAGCTGGTTTTCTGCAACCACTTATTGCTCCCTTGCGCGCGCACACACATCCCACACACAAGCTACCAAAGGTCATCCTTACATTCTTGTGGTTTGAGTTCTGTTGCCAAATCAGCAGCAGTAAATGTTGGCCCACAGGGGCATACCACATTCTGTGTCCGGTTGCCCTGGGTCTCCGTTGGGAAACGTAGTTCCCTCAAGTGACAAGGGCTTTGCCTTGCAATAATGAGTGTTAAAAATAGATGTGTACCAGCAAAAGGAACAGCCATGGGAAGTGGGTTTTGGCATTTCCTTTGGTCATATGTGCATCTGTTACCCACCAACTGATTTCTAGAATGTGATTACAGATAGCTTACAGTAACAAGTTTTTTTTTTCTTTTTTTTTTTTTAAGATTTTATTTATTTATTTGTCAGAGAGAGAGAGAGAGAGAGAGCACAGGCAGACAGAGTGGCAGGCAGAGGCAGAGGGAGAAGCAGGCTCCCCACAGAACAAGGAGCCCGATGTGGGACTCGATCCCAGGACGCTAGGATCATGACCTGAGCCGAAGGCAGCTGCTTAACCAACTGAGCCACCCAGGCGTCCCCAGTAACAAGTTTTATACCAAGTACCTAATTAATGAAAATATGTGACTTTTCAGAAGTAAGAAAGCAAACTATCCTGAAGAATGGAAAAAACTATCAGGATGATTCAGACCCTAAAATAAATCAGCATATATTCTAGGCCTAAATATTCAAGGAGTTCAACTCCCTCCTTCCACCATTCTTAACCTACCTACTTTCTGTCAGTGATCTATTTCAGAACCATTATATGTTGGTGACTCCACAGCTCCATCTCCAGGCCTAGACCTTTCCACTGAGCTCAAAACTTGTGTACCCACCTGCCAATGACATCTCCAGGTAACTGTGGAATAAGTGTCTCAGATTTCCCCTCAAATCCTGTTTCTTTGCTCGTTTTCCCCAAAGGAGTAAATGATACGATTATTCACCCAGTTGCTCAAGTTCACCCTTGATTCCACTTCCCCCCATATCCAATTCATCAGCAGGTTGATTTTCATCTTCCCATATCTACGGCTGCTCTTCTAGTGCAGGCCTCCTCCGTTTTTCACCTGGATGGCTAAAATGCCCCTATTCTTGCTCCTGATTCACTCATGACAACCCAGTCTCCCTGCCAAAAGCCACTCATGTCTTCCCATCCCACTGAGAGTAAAGTACAAAAACTCCATCAAGACCTGTATTACTATGCAGGGTCCAGTTCCTACCTATCGGCCGCCTCCTTACCTTATCCCAGTCCACAGAGGCTCCATATGCTTCTGTGGCTTTGTTGCTGTTCTTCAAACAAACCATGCTCATCTCCTGGGGCATTTGCTGCTTCTCCTTCCTGGAATGTTCTTCACAGATCTCCACAGAGCTGATTCACTTTGTCATTTGGATCTCAGTACAACCACCACGTCCTCAGGCCTTCCCTGCGCACACACATCTGTATGACTCCTTCCACCCCTTCATCCTTACCACATCTGTAATGTAGCCACATTCTGTTTTCAACATGGTTCCCATCAGTACCTGAAATTAATTTTTCTTTTTAAAGTTTTGGTGTTTCTGTTAGAAGGTGAATTCTTTGAGGATTAGGGACTTTGTCTAACCCCTCCCTGAATTCCCAAAAACTGGCCAAATTGAAACTTTGACTGACTTTGGAGACATGGGCAAAGTCTGACCTAGTCAGAATAAGGCTGAGTCACTCCAAATGAGAAGCATCGTTATGTATCCAATCTCTGCCTCCTGTAAGAATTTCTTCTGGTTACAGAAACAAAGAGTCTAGCCAGGGCGACATAAAATGAGGCAATTTGGGGCACAAATTTAATCTAACTTGCAGCTTCATGTTTCCAGACACATGAAGAACAGAAAGCTGGCAACAGATTCATGTTTTCATTTATTTTGCAAATATTTGTTGAGAGCCTATTATATGCAGAGACTGGGGTAGGTAGAAAGAATTTAGTAGTGAATGAGACAGAAGTAGTCTCTGCTTTTGTGGAACTCATAGGGAGGTGGAGGGGACATGATACACAGTTAACTACAGAAATAGTGTTCAATTATTTTGTGATGGGGATGAGGAGGAAAACACAGGATACCATGACAGGGAGACCTATGTACTATGGATACTCAGAGAAGGACTCCCTGAGGACCTACCATGCTGGGTTGGCTTTGAGGCAAACTGACAGAACAACAATCACCAGGCCAATCCTTGTTCCTGTCTCATTTCCCTTCCCCCTCCTGCTATTGCCATTCTCTTCACTAGGAAGGAGGGCATCTTCTCTACACAAACAGCACAAGGTCAGGTGACCCCACTGCATGTGACAGTTGGTCCTGTGTGACCTGCCTTGGGTGGCGAGGGGAAAAGCAGATGACCCATCTGAGCCAGCTTATCTGTGATATCCTCACCCTTGTCCTTACCTATCTTCCCTGAAAATCAGCAGATAGCCAAGATCTTACGCAGTCAGTAACAATACCTCCATGACTAACTAGTACTACTACCTCATCATCTTCCTCATTGACTAGCATTTACTAAGAGCTTCCTGGGTACCAGCTAGTGTTTTCAGCGTATACTTTCCTGATCTCTTTCCATCCTCACCACTATTGTGGTAGCTACAGCCATTCATGTTCCTTTCCAGAAGAGAAAACTAGTAAATCAAGACTTTAAGCAACTTGGCCAGGGTCTCACAAGAAAGTGATCAATCCAGAGTTAAAATCCAGGTTTATCAGTACATGCTTAGCCCCCACTCTAAAGCCATTTTTCACTGGTAGAACTCAAACCCTGGAAGCTTCTCTAGAGCAATCTGATTTACTCAAGAAGTTGAGTGAGACACATCTGAGGTCCTACCATCCCTGAGATAATTTGGAATGGAAAGAGAAGACTCATTTATATTCAAGGCTTTGTGTCACTTGATTTTACAGGATGTGAACCTTCCAGAGTAAACTGTTTACTAGTTACATTTTGTACTTTCAAAGGCACAGTGTACTTTGAAGATAAGACCTTATTTATTCTCAGTAAATTTATTTGAGTCAGAAACCATTGTCACCACTTTGCAGATAAGGCAACTGAGGCAGAGGAACGACGAACCAATATGGCCCAAATCTCCAGAAGCCAGTGACAAACTACAGGTCCCATCTTTTTGCCTTAGGCTGGCCACCAAACATCTCTGAGCTTCAGTTTCCTTATTCACAGCATAAGGGACCTAGGCAAGGGCTTTTCTGCAAATGTCAGTTTTCTCCAAATTCACATTACCCAGTGCTAGGTGTTGTGGTCTCCAGTTAATTCTGCCTGCCCAATGAGGGTACTCTTTTCTTTTGGTGCCAGTTTGTCAATGCTTTGGTGAGGAACTACGCTCCCTAGAGACCCAAGGGCAGCTCCCAGCCAGGGGAGTGCAGGCCATGTAGACCAGTACCCTACCCTACTGCATTCAAACAGAAAGGTATGGTTTCCCAAAGGAACGTGAAGGTGTCATTAAGCAAAACCCACCTATATCTGCCACCAGGGATATTCTTCAAAGTGCTGGACAACGTCAGCTTCTCCAAACCTGGAAGCAAGAAGCCCCAGCCATGAGTTCAGTGAGGCAAATGATACCTTTAAACAGAAAGGCAGGAAGGGCATCACAGGGGAACAAAGGATCAATATGGAGCTGAGCATCTTGTTAGAGGTTCAAGGTAAGCCTCTGAGGAATGGAAGCAGACTGTCTGGCTCTTATTCCAAGTTTTCTTCTAACTCCTCTTCACTTTTACTCCAAAGCCTGCTCCAGGTGGCTATGTTCTCCTGTAAAAGGAAGGCTTATTTTTCGTTTTGGTTTTGAACTTCCCAAACAAAGTGATTTCTGAGGAAGATCCTTACTGTCTCATCCTTCCTTAAGGAATGAAGAAAGGAAAAATCTAGACCAATTTAAGGTCATTTATGTGAGAGGAAACAAATGTGACACCAAGCCAGAAAGACACTGGTGAGACAATGGAAGAGAACAGCAGTGGTTAGTACTCTAGAGCAGGCATCGCATAGGGGCCCAGAGAACGCTCGGGCCCTCTGAGGTGTGTTATTCAGCCAGCCCAATGAGTCTTTTTGACTAAATTAATTGCCAATATTTAAAAGTGAAGTATTTTCTACCAAAAGGTTTTGTATGGGAACATAAGGCTAAAATGGAGGGGAGTGTATTCCCTCTGCTGCCATCTCTATCCTCCCTTTTCCACATCTCCTTACACCTACTCTTCATTAAGGTTAGTTGCTAAGCCCCCAGAGCCCAGAGTATTTTGCAACCTCTGCTCTAGATAGTTCTTCTACCAGGAGCAACTGCAAACACCAGGAGTCAGTGCAGGCATTTCTCTGGACTTTCGTGCTCACCCTGGAAACTGAGCAGCTCCTCAGAACATTGTTAGAAGCTGCGTTGTTTATCTTGTCATGCTTTGTCAGCCCTCTCTTTGAGGAAGAGAACCTAAATCGATACCCAATCTGGTTGGAGAAAACAAGATCCATTACAGATCCGTTACATGTCACTTAGGCTTCTGCTGCCAGACCCCAGGGTTCCATACAAACTCTTAAAAGAAAGTGAGTCAGGGAGAATGGGATGGAATGAGATCTGCCAGGCAGAGTACATGGCCAACTTCTAGAAAATGCCAAAGCCTGGATGGGGCAAGGTGAAAGAAGGGATGCACTAGTTCAAACCATGAGCCCCACAGAGGAACTACAGAATAATACAGAAAAATAACAAGATAGGTATCTTAAATATTTCTGGTCAGGTGACAATTTAGCAGTTCTATTTATTGGCAAATTTAAGCCATTTTAGAAGGTTAATAAATTTAGATTACAGAATTAATTGTTTTCAGTAAGTGAGTTCTTCATATATTCATTCAGCAAACATTTATTGAATCCCTACTGTGTGTGAGGCACTGTCCTAGGGTTTAGAAACTCTGAGCAGGGAGATGAGCAAAGTTTAGTTTTAACTTGTTATTTTTATTTGTTTAGATTATCAATATGAATTTTGGCCTGAATTTTCCCTAAGCCTCTCTAGTATATATGACAGTAAAATCCTAGAACAGTAACTTCAGGATTCCAGTCAGAGTAGCCTTTGAAATGTGTAACAGATTCACCAGATGGGGTGGAAAATCACTCAATCATTAAAAAGCTTTTAGCACCACCTTGTATCCATATATTTATTTGTTTAAAGTTATATAATATAACATATATTACATATAATTATGCATGTAACATATTATATATATTAATATATAATTATATATATGTTTTGTACTTGTGTGCTCTCTGGAGTATGACACCCTATGGTGGAGAATCTTGGATTAAGCAACCCATTCCTAAAAATGTTGTGGGCCTCTATGGCCAGCGTATCAAATGTTCACATCCATAGGAATTTGGATGGTCTTCACTGATCCTGTGAGTAGATGATTGTCAGCTCAACACCTTCCCAAGGCTGATAGGGTCCCAAGCGATCCTCTAACACACTTTACTCACAGAGCAAAGACTGATCCTCCCAAAAAGTAAACCTGTTTATGGAACTCCACTGTTTGCAGTCCTTTGGAGGCTGCCCTTGCATTCAGTCATAAAGCACAGAACACCAGAAGGTCCTTCAAGGCCCTACCTCTGCCACCGCACCACGTCACCCACCCCCTGGCCTTCCCCAGGAGCTCCTGCCCTCAAGGAGCCCACTTTGTGCCTTGCATGTCACCTCCTCAGTGTCTCTTCCCTGACCTTCTCATTCTCAGTCCAGGTACCCATTAATATTTTCTGGTGCTAATATTTCAAATATTTCCTTTACAAAGAATAATTGAGAATCACAAATATATTTGTATGTTTCTATTTAGCATGTATCTCCCCAGTAGACTGTAAGCTCTTCAAAGAGGAGCTCCTTGGAGTTCTTGCAGCTGCTGGGTGTCCTGGCCAAGTGGATGGCAGTTAGAATATGCTAAAAACAAAAAACAAAAAAAACAACAAAAAAAAAACTTACTAGAGGAAAAAAGGAAAGGAAAGAAGGATGCAAGTGATTTCTTTACAAATATACAAGCACATACAGGTATATTTGCAGAGTACTGAGAAAGAACAAGAAAGTTCCTAATAGATGCTGGCAAAAATGTTGGTGAGTTGCCTAATAACACCTGCCGGTGAGATGCACCACTAAACTTGTCTGTAATTACAAGAAAAGGAAAAAAAAAATGTCAACCATGTTGAAAGCATTAACTTTCTTTTAAGTCATTAAAAAAGAGTGATTCAGGGGCGCCTGGGTGGCTCAGTGGGTTGGGCCGCTGCCTTCGGCTCGGGTCATGATCTCGGAGTCCTGGGATCGAGCCCCGCATTGGGCTCTCTGCTCGGCAGGGAGCCTGCTTCCTCCTCTCTCTCTGCCTGCCTCTCTGCCTACTTGTGATCTCTCTGTCAAAATAAAATAAATAAAATCTTTAAAAAAAAAAAACATAAAAAAATTTAAAAAGAGTGATTCAGATTGTTCCTATGATCTTAGCTCATGATTAATACTAAAAAAAATGTTGTCAGAAGACTGAATAAATGAACAAATGATTAAACAAGACATAAGAGGCCAGAAAATATGAAATACTACAATAATACAAATAATATTTAATGGTGATAAACTAGTGAAATAAAAATAGTAGGGAAATAGAAGAGATATGAAAATAGTAACACATTAGAAATATAATAGTAGTAAATATTTATATAGTGGTTACTTCATACCAGGCCCCACCTCAGAAACTTTACATATATTAACTCATTTCATTCTCACACCCCTCCTTAGAAGATAGGTTCTATTATTATCCCCATTGTATAGACAGGGAAACTGAGGCAGAGTGACTCCACATTGTGCCCCCAGTCTTAGAGATGTAGGTGCCAGATCCAGGGTCCCCACCCAGGGCACCTTGCTTCTGTCCTCCAAGTGTCTCAGGTATTGCACTGCTTTCAACTATGTGAAAACATACACACACACTGTGACATCTGTTGTTTCAAAGAGCAAACAAATTTATTCTCACCCATGGCCCCTAAGAGCTCGATTCCAGATTTTTATTTGTATGATACTTAAAAAGTACTATTAATGTTTGAGGTTAACTTGTGTGTCTTGAAAAGGGAAGAGTGCCCTGACTTTCTAGGGGGTAGATGAATGCCACCCAACATTATAAATCTTTATAGAAGCGAATTGATGCACTTAGCAAATTTTTATTTTATATCCACTGAGTTGGAGTCACTGCTAGGACCTGGGTCTTGACCAGCTATTTAGAAAAGCACAGTCACGGTCCTCAAAGAAACAAGTAAGTCCTCATTGATTACTGTGGTGAGAGAAGTTAGGGAAGAAAGGCAAAAGTCGGGGTGCTAGGAGCAGGGAGAGGCCAGCCTGGTGAGCAGCTGGGGGGAGGGTGGAGATCTGGAGCCTTTGTCCCAGCCCTCAGCATATGTTTGCCCCACAGGCCAGAGGAGACACTTCTTTGTTCAAATCCCGCCCTTCCCCACCCCAAGAGATGTGTGATCTTGGGCAAGTCAGAGCATCTCTCAGCTCCCTATTCATGTCTGTGAGATAGGGATAGTATGAATACTCCTCTCACAAATAGTAACATGAAGATTAAATGAGACCATAATTATACAGAACTATGGACGTCTAGCTGCTACCATTATTAGACGAAGTGTCATAGTATTTGAAAACCAGAAACCTAAATCTAATAAAATCGGAAAACTTATCAGAGGGAGAATAAATATGAGAGAATACTTTAAACAAAGATGAATTTTCACACCAAATCACTAAGGGGTTTCCTGAGGCACCTGTCAGATCTACCAGTGGCTGTCCTGAGGATGTCCCCTTATCTCTCTGTGCTCATCCCAGATCCAAGTTCCCAGAGTCAGAGAGAGAAGAGTCTATTTCAGCCTCTCCCTGAAGTTTAATTCAGTGTTGCTGGTGTTCTAGACACTGCACCCTGATATTTCAGTGTTTACTAATGTCATTTGGGTTTGTAGGAAGAGTCTTGGATTCCCTTCCACCTTTTGCCAATTTTCCCTGTATTATTATTTTTAATTTTTTTTATTTTTTATTTGTTATTTATTTATTTGACAGAGAGAAATCACAAGTAGGCAGAGAGGCAGGCAGAGAGAGAGGAGGAAGCAGGCTCTCTGCTGAGCAGAAAGCCCGATGCGGGGCTTGAACCCAGGACCTGGGATCATGACCTGAGCCGAAGGCAGCAGCTTAACCCACTGAGCCACCCAGGCGCCCTATTATTATTTTTTAAATGATAGTTACCATAATTGTAATCCTAGATACTTTTAAGTAAATTTCAAGTTGAAATTTTTAATCTTAGTATTTCTTATTTCTGTAAAACAGAACAAAACTGTATTTCTATTTCATCATACCTCGATAACCTGTTGCCCTGAATTTTATTCTGCATGTAGCAGGCGTCTAGATTTTCAGTATCAGAGAATCAATTGAAGGTTCCTATTTTCTAGACGCAGTAGCAAAAGGCCCTCATGAAGGAAACTCCCTGTAAAAGTCTCCCCGCCCATAGGGCATCCGAACAAGTTCTTGGGGCTATCACAGATGGCAGAGACGGGGACATACCCACCACAGGGACCTGCTAGGAGGTTGCGGCCAGGGGCAGGGGGAGAGCAAGGGAGTTGATTCCCCAGGCCTGAGCAAAGGAAAAGAAATATTTATAATGTTCATAAGTCATGGAGTCAGGTCTGCCCAGCATGCTCAGGGGGCCTCCTGAACTTTGAAACTTGGACATAGCCCAGACATGAAATATGGAAAAGTGCTCTTTCTACAGCCCTTGTGTCACCCACCCCACTTTCATCACTTTCATCTCGGCCAAGAGGTACAAGACAGGTTCTTGCAACTGTTCCCTGGGATTGCCCTGCTAACAAAATTGTTGACATGGAAATCAGGAAGATTTCAGAATCAAAGGGCATGTGGACATGGGAATCAAGAAAATGTCTTCATGTTCACAGGCCTGTGCCCATACGGTAACGATTCCGTCTGGATGCGAATTCTCATTCAGTACTTGCGTGGCATGTTTATTAGTGCTCGATTGTTGTCTGTGTAGTGTGCAGTTAGATCTCCCTGTATAAGGATGAGGCCACAGTATTAGTCTTGTGCATGATGAGAAAGATCCATCCTTCATGGGGGTTACCCAAAACACACCAACACACACACACACACACACACACACACACACACACACACACGTGTGCTTGTCAGATTCAAAAATCACTTAAGCTCCTAATGAAGAGACTGCCAATTTGACACCAGTCATCCCGAGCTCCCCACATGGCCAGCTGTCTCCTAAGCAGCAGGGCTCATGCCATCCCCATCCCAGAGGGAAAGGGGTTAGAACCCACAGAAGACAAAATCCGGGCAACCACGGCCTCTCCTCCCAAGGCGCCTTCCCCTTTAAGCCAATCCTCTCCACAAAAGAAAGATAACGTTTATCTGTATTTTTCAGTTAAGTTGACTATTTATCCACATTTCCTGTCGATGAGTCATTTATGCTGTTTACTGAAAAAAAAAATAAATTGAGAACTGAAGCACTGCAAAATTAAGGATCAAAGACGCAAAACTGACGTAAGCCCCAAATAGGTATGGGTTAAGAATTTAATCAGCAGACTCATCAGTCAGACACCAGGATAGGACTGCCAGGAAGGCTGCCTTTTCAATTGTTTGTTGTTGTTGTTGTTGTTTTTACCTGGGGTCAGCGCAGCCTGCCTCTCTCTGGAGCACCTTTGTTGGTTTTGCTCATCAGATCCTTGTAAATAAAGCACATACTTTATTTGGTCAAGGAAATAACCCACATTTGCCTGGGGTCCACTTTCCATGAGGAAGGATCCCAGGCTGGCTACATAAAAGGTGTGTGTGTTTGTCTCTGTTAAAAGAAGCCTGGGTTGAGGGAAGAACAGAGGAAAATTGCTGTTTACAGCGTGCAAAGGCAGAGAGAGGCACCAGTCCTCAGGGTGAGGTGGTTAGCTGTGCATCTGGGAAAGCAGACATGAGATCCCTGCATACACCCTGAGTGGCTGGGGCTGCACTGTGTACACACACACACAGGTACATGCATGTACACACATACACACGCACTGATTTGTCATTTTCTACTCCAGGACTCATTTGGCTACAAAGCTAGACGATGAGTGTTACTTTATTTTTGCCTCTTCCTCTGGACACAATTTACCCAACTTTAAAAAAAAAAAAAAAAATCAGAGAGGCAGGTATGCCTAACCACACAACAGCTTCACAAAAATATCTGAAATCATTCAAAACATCACCAGAGAGCTTAGAAACAGATACACACAACATAAATTTAGTGAGTATGTGCTAGGCACCACATGCATTAATCCTGAAAACAATCCTTTGGAAAGGTTACATGAGTATTCCCTTTTCATAGATGAAGAACCTGAGATATGACTTCGCCCATGTCCACAGTATTATCATATCAAGTTCTTTGTACTTTGGAAAAAAAAATTCTCCAAATTAAGAGCCTCCTAACACCATCCTAAATCCAGAAAGCACATCTTTGAATTATTATATACATTTTCTTTACAATGAACAAAGAGAAAACTTTGGCCTTTTCATTCAACTGATTGAAATGCTGACTGTCACCTTTTTCTAACACAATAGATAAAGTTGTGCAATCATTTTCTAGCCCCAGTCCTGTCTCTGCTCTTATGATTGCCCTCTATAAAACCCAGAGGCCCTTCTGGAGCTCATAACAGTTGTACCTAGTGCTCAGCCACGGTTAGTAGGTATGTTCTCACCTGTCCCAGGTGTTCCACATGTCTTTGCTTTCCTGAACAGAAAAGACCCTTCTGCTCCATTCTGTTTCTACTTTTACGAAGCCTGCTTTCAACTACCCCCTCTGCCCACCTATTCCTTCAACCTCATTCTTCTCAGATTTGCATACTTCCACAAGTGTAATGCCATGAAACTTCAGTGAAAACTGTACTATTTTCCAAGATCAGATAGTGCCTCTGATTTCACCCAGGGTTTCAGAAAAGGATCAGCTTGAAAAGTCAGTCGCTGTGCTCTCTCCCCATTTTGTATCTGCTTGGGCATCCCCTGTCCTCCTCCTGTCTATAGATGATGACTAATCTTGAAAGTGAGATAGTGGAATGACCCACATTAACCTTTATTTTCTAAAGCTCAGCTTAAAATATCTAGAATGGAATCAGCTACATGTGACCTTCCGTTCTGTGGAATCCAATAACCCACTCTTCATAAATGCATATTCATCCAAAATTAACCCTTGTCAGTCAGCACAGCACTTCTTTTTTTTTTTTTTTTAAAGATTTTATTTATTTATTTGACAGAGAGAGATCACAAGTAGACGGAGAGGCAGGCAGAGAGAGAGAGAGAGGGAAGCAGGCTCCCTGCTGAGCAGAGAGCCCGATGCGGGCCTCGATCCCAGGACCCTGAGATCATGACCTGAGCCGAAGGCAGCGGCTTAACCCACTGAGCCACCCAGGCGCCCAGCACAGCACTTCTTAAGCCCTCATGGATTCACTCTTTTCCACTCATTGGGCCCCAGTTTGCCCACCTATAAAAATAAAGGAGTGGGTTAAACCATTTCTAAAGTCACTTCCAGTTCTCAGGTACTTTGATTCTAATCTGGGTTCCCATCTTCCTCCATCAGAGTTTTCATCCATCCATCTATCCATCCATTGAAAAAAATGTATCTGTGGAATGCCTACTGTGCACTAGATAATGTTCTAGACAGAGGGATTACGTGATAACCAGGATGAATAATATCTCTCCCCATGCGGTTTATGACCTCTCTTTCCTCTCCCCAAATAATGTGAAAGTGTAAAGAAAATCCATGGTTAGGTTGACCCAATAATGATGTATAATCAAATGAAATATGAGTTCGGATTCCCTTACTACATGTATAACTTGGGTAAATCACTTACTTTCTCTGAGCTATTGTTTATGTAGAAAAATAGAAACCAAAATCTATGTCATGGAGTTGTTATAAAGAGTAGAGATGTCTGAAGAGTGCCTGTAACATAGTAAGTGCTCAGTTATGATAGATGACATTGGTATTATTGGGAACAGTAAGAGCTATTAAGGAACCCTACATGTTTCCCTTGGGCTACTCTCCCTTGTTTTTATTTAATGATGGGAGTGTTGCCAGATAGGACATATCCTCTAAGAATTTAGTCTTTAGCGAATGTCCTTGCCTCCCTCCCTTGTTGAAGCACATGGGATTGCACTATAATGACCCAATGGATTGTATCCTATATGAGATTTCTATTACTATTGTAACAAATCACCACAAATTTAGGCTTAAAACAACGTAAATATAATATCTTGTGATTCGGGAGGTCAGAAGTTGGTGTCAGCAGACATGCCTTCCTTCCACAGACCCTGGCGGAAAATCTGTTACCATGATTTTTCTAGCTTCTGGAGACCTTCTGATTTCTTAGTTCATAGCTCCTTCTGCCATCTTCAAAGCCAGCTGTGCAGTGTCTAAGCCAGCTGTGTAGTGTCTTCAAATCTCTGACTCCACGTCCTATTCTACCTCCCTCTTCCATTCTGAAGGCCCTTGCAATTGCCTTTGGCCCACCTAGATAATCCAAGATTTTATCTCCTTATTCTAACACTAACTGATTAGCAGCCTTAATTCCATCCACATTCCAACCTTAATTCCCTTTTGCCTTGTGACACAACACATTCCTGACTCTCGAAATCAGAGTAGGGACATCTTTGGGAGGTAACTGTTTGGGCTACTGCAACTCTCCTTGGGTTTCCTTCAGCTATATCCATCTTTGCCTTACTATTTCCCTAACTTTTCCTCTAGTCTCCTCTCTGTAGAAACAACATCGGTATAGAAGATAACACCTTTCATGAGGATCAAATGACTTAATGTATAGAAAGACCTAGATCAACACCTGGCACATCATTGTTTATTTAATAGAAGCCACATAGCAGGGATCAGCAAACTTTTTCTGTAAAAAGCCAAATAGTGAATAATTTAGGCTTTGTGAACCAGATAGCCTCTGTTGAAAATATTCAGATTCACCATTATAGTGTGAAAGCAGCCACAGACAAAAAGTAAACAAACAGGCATAGCTGTGTTTCAATAAAACTTTATTTACAAAACAAGTAGAAAGCCATGTTTGGTCTGCAGACCAGTTTGCTGACCCTTGCTACATAGGCATATATCAGAGGTGCCCAATTAATGGTCACTGGCTCACTGTTTCCAAAGTGAATTAAATAAATATAAATGTTAAGAGTTCTAGACTCTTCCACACACTGTACCTGCCTTTGAACTTAGAGAATCAGAGTCCCTACTCACACTTGACTGACCTTCAACTGACCTTTTTAATATCACATACTAATGTGTATGCTTGTGTGATAGGCTAACAGTGGCCTCAAAGTCTTTGTAAACTCTTCGTATTGAGAGGATGAATCTAATTCCCCTTGCCTTGAATCTGAGTTGGCCTCAGTGATTTGTTTGACCAGTAGATGTGGCAGAAGTGACATTTTGGGACTTCTGAGGCTAGATCGTAAGAAGACCTGAAGCATAAGTCAATATAATTTTTTTAAAAAGAGGGAAGAGGAGAAGGCAAAGGAGGAAGAGGAGGAGGAGGAGGAGGCAGGGATGAGGAGGATGATAGTGGGGGCGGAGAGGGAAGAGAAGAAAAGAAGAAGAGAAAGAAGGAAAGTGAAACAGGGAGGGGAGGAGGAGAAGGGGAGAAGAGGCTGCAGCAGCTGCTTCTTCTCAGGTCTCTTGGAATGCTCAGTCATAATGCCAAAACCTTACAGACAGGTCGGTGACAACCCCAGCAGATCTCCCGGCCATGAGCCAGCATCAGGCCGGGATTTGGTCATGCCAGTGAAGCCCCAGTGATTCTGTTTTGAGATGAACAAGCCAGAAAAACCCTTCCCAGTTGCCTGACACACACATTCTGAGCAAAATAAATGGCCACTTTAAGCCTCTCGGTTTTTAGGTGGTTGGTTACATAGCAATAGAAACTCAGCACAACTAGGAATTTATGAGCATAGCAATTTTTGTTGTATTTGCTCACTAGTGTTTCCTAATATTCTAAAACAGTGCCTGGCAATAAGAAGTATTTGATAAGTATCGAATCATCCAGTGAATGATGAGTCCGTTCCACCCACTTCGCCTGGCCAACCTCCGTGTACATTTCAAGCCTCAGCTTAAATATCACTTTCTCCCTAAAGGCTTCTCTCACTATCTACCCTCTCCTCCATTAGATCAGATTCCTCCATTCTTTGCCTTTTCCTTCATGATGCTAATCCCTATTATAATTCACATAATGATACTTTTTTTTTTAAAGATTTTATTTATTTATTTGACAGACAGAGATCACAGGTAGGCAGAGAGGCAGGCAGAGAGAGAGGAGGAAGCAGGCTCCCCGCTAAGTGGAGAGCCCGATGCGGGGCTCGATCCCAGGACCCTGAGATCACTACCTGAGCCGAAGGCAGAGGCTTTAACCCACTGAGCCACCCAGGCGCCCCACATAATGATACTTTTAAGCACATGTTTAATGTTTAATGCCTGTCTCCCTTCTAGAACATGAGCTCCCTGAGAGCTAAGATGGGGTCTGCCAGGTTCCCTGCTCTACGGAGCACCCAGCAAGTGCCCAGCATCAGTTAGGGTCATAGTGAATATTGTTGAAAAAACGACAGAGACTGCCACACACACAAAAAAGATTTCATCTAGAAAGTTCTGTGGATTTGTACAGATCCAGCCCACAGAGCAGAATATATCATCATTGTGCATGAAATACCAAAAAGGTTTAAAATCTCTTACAGGGGCTTTTCTTCTTGACCTTTTCCAATTTTTTTCCCCCCTCAACTGCCTGGCAGAGGTTTCTGCTCTCCCCAGGCCCTGAGCATCCACACAGGTGCATGCTGAGCTAGACTTACTCCCTGAGAGACAGCTTCCTGTCACGCGGAGGACTCCGGAATTAGTGCTCTGCCACAGCTGAGCAGTCACAGGGCCTGAGTCCACCTTGGCTCATGCTCAGGTTGATCCTGACCTCTAGACTCTCCAGTGCGGCCGCCTCTGCCAGCTCAGCCCCAGCAGCCAGGGTGCCCTCTCACCAGGAGGAAGGAGATGGTCTGCTTCTTCATGGGCACCTACAGGAAGGGGGTCATGAAGAGGGAGGCTGACAGGAGACTGTTACGGGGCCTCCCGTGTGCGAACCTGGGAGAGAGTGCTGTCTCCACAACAGGTCTCTCACCATCTGCTGATGTCCAGCTTCCCACCTCTACCAAAGGGATGGGTTAACGGTGTCATGGGTATCAGAGAACTAACCTGACAGCAGCAAGTAACCTGTGCCACTTACTCATGTGAGTCACCATTTGAGGGTCCTGAGCCTCCGTTCCCTCCTAGGATGAAATGACCTTAATGCCTAGCCAAGGCTGCCATGGTAGGCATCCGGGACTCATCCCGCCAGGAATCAGCCCCCTGGCAGATAACCCTGTGTCAGCACTTATTATGCATGGGCCTTGTAGGCCAAACACTAGGTCCGTGACCTCATGGAATCCTCACAACTCGCTTCTGAGGAACAGCTTATTGTTCCCATTTTGTAGATAAGGAAACTGAGGCTGCGAAGAGGTTCAGCTGCTAGCCCAAGTCCCTCCAGCTGCCAGCAGTGTCATGGAATCCCTAGGACTTCCTGTGACCTCCCCACTTCCGGAGCCTGACAGTGTAGATTAAAGCCCAGATTCTACAACAGAGCAGCCGATGAGCTTCCTCCGTCCGCCTGCTCATTCCTCAGCCTGGCCAAGCAGCTCTGCGGAGAGGATTTCCCAGGAAGCCTCCCACTCACCTCGATGGTTGCCCCAGCCACACAAGGGGTAGCAATTTATGGGGAAGCTCCGTTGGGCAGGAATACAGGCACCTTCATAAAAGCTCTCATTTCTTCCCCTGGATATAGAAAGGCACTGTTCTAAACGAGGCTTTTAATACGCTGTCCTGTTCCCCATATTTTAAGTTGGTCTTCTTCCAGACACAAGAGCTGAATATACTTTTTATACCTGCCCTTGTTATTCTGTCTTCCAAAGACGACCGGGAAGCGGGTGGGTCTCCTTCGAGCCCACAGAATGGCAGGCCTGGGCTCTAACCCCAAAAGGAATCTCACTGCGGTAGCAGGAGAATTGGGAGGATTATAAAGTAAAATTGTCCCCGGTGGTAAAAATCAGACCAAATAGTCAGTGCCCGCCTGGGTGTCTTCTCAATAAACAGTCTGAAATCCTGTTTCCCCTGGAATTACCAGCTTGTTGAAATTTGCTTTTGGTATTTACCAGGTATTTTGAAGACATGGATATGTTGCAGGAAACAGAATCCCACTAGGACACCCCCAAGCTCTGCTGACCCCACCCTGCCCAAAAGCCAAGCTGCCTTTAGCCTAAACCCCAAGACTTCTTTTGAGCCAGAAAAGAGGTCTTTGCTCACTTTAAAAAAGCAACCAAGAAGGAAACCTCTGGTCCAGATGATAATTTCAGGATGATTCTGTTTTAAAAACAAACACCAATGCTTTTCCTCAGTAGGCTTACAAGGATGCAGGGAGACATGGCAGGCGCTGTGCTAGGTGCATTTAATCCTTTGGAACTGAACTGCAGAATACACTACCACCGTTTGCAGATAGGGAAACTGAGGCCCAGAGAGGTCAAGGAACTTGCCCTCAGTCACAGAGCCTATGAGGGCAGTCAGGACTCTGATCTAGGTCTGTCAGACTCTAAAGGTCAGTTTTCCTTCTCTGAAAGCTGGATCGATTTCATCTCTTGAGCTGAGAAGTCCTTTGGCCCCCTCCATCCTCCTGCCAAGAAGCAGTGTCAAAGATCGTCAGAACAAAGGAGAAGCTGACAATTTAAGTTAATAGCAGAGGAGCGCCAAGCACATTTTCCGTATGCCTGTGCAAGAAGGGACAGCTACTGGTGAAAAAGGGAATGTCTCAGGCTAATAATTGGGCATATTGTCTGCATGATAACAAGTATAACTAGTTGGACTGATGTGGTCAAGGAGCTCTATGGGGAATGGATAGGTCCAGTTTGGTAGTTGAAGCAACTAGTTATATTAACTGAGCTTTCCTCTTTGCAAATTGTCCCTGGGCACTACAGAGACAGAACCAAGATGTTTCGCTCCAAGGTCTCACATGTTTGCATGAGGTTTGCCACCTGGCTAACTAACTCCCTAGAATCCTAGGTTTGACTTTGAAAGGTCAGGTCTGAAGCCTTTCTCTTTATAGGAATGTTCAAAATGTTCAAGGCCACCCCTGTGCAGCAGAAACTTGCCAACCATTCACCACCTGGCTGGCTTGATACTCCTGCCTGCTGCCTAAAGTGGTATGCCATTGAAGTTTAAAGTGTAATTTTTATGTTTTCACAAGAGTATTGCATGAATATTGCTTGGTATAAAAAAAATTCAAATGATACAGCATTATATGAAGTCAAAGTTAATATCCTTTTTATCTACCCTATACCTGTTCCAACCTTTTTCCCTTCCCTAGAAATAGAGACTGTGAAAAAGTTGTTCACATTTTTCATGCTTTTTCTAAATAATTAGGTTGGAAGATAGATAGATGATAGATAATGTGGTATGTGTATGTGTGTAGGGTTTTTAAAATTATAATTGGAATCAGATTATATAAATTATTCGATAGCATGCTGTTTTATTCAACAATCTCTTTTCACTCAGTATGTGGAACTCTGTTATTCTCTTAAGCTGCTATACAGCATTCTGTAATTTATTTAACCATTTCCCTATAATTGGACGTTTAGGTTACTTACAGTTTGTTACTGTTACAAACAATGTGGTAATGAACTCACACTCTTATCCTGGTATATTCTTTAGAAAGCATCTGAGGCCAGATTTCTAGAAATAGAATTGTAGAAACAAAGGATGTGTGTTTTCATGGGCTTTTTTTTTTTTTTTTTTTTTGATAGAGAAATGACCAAAGGTCTTGTCCCTCTCCTCAATAAATAAACAAAAAACAATACCAGTTTCCTCTCCAACTGGTAGTATGTGAAAGGAAATGTAAAAATTCTGCAGACTGTTTCTGCAGAGGCATTTAGGGAACTGTCCCCTACCCTACCTCAGCTAGGAGGACAGCAACACTCCACTGTTAGCTTGGGCCCCCACTGTGCTGTGTCCTTCTGAGCCCTCATCTTTCCCTGTTATAAGTGAAGTACTCTTGTTCTGAACTAGGGAATGACCTCCTCTGGGGCAGAAATGATGCCTTAATGTTTCCCTCTCTACCCCCAGCACCTGTTACAGGGTTTGACACTCGTCAGTACTGTCTGAGCCGTTGCTTGAATGAATAGCAGAAGGCAGGGAGGGAGAAAAGGAAAGAGGGAGGAAGGAAGCGAGAGGGAAAGAAGGCAGGCTGGTTCCCTAACAAAGTTGTGAGATCAAGTATAGCTCTATGTGAAGCTGAGAGACTCAAGGTTGCTAGTCCTGTGCTACCCTAGAAATCTGAGCATTTGGAACCAGGGACAGAATGTATTTTATGTCTTTTTTTTTCTTTTCAAATTTTTATTTAAATTCTAGTTAGTTATCATACAGTGCAGTATTGGTTTCAGGGGTAGAATTCAGTGACTCATCACTTCCATACAACACCCAGTGCTCATCACAACAGGTTTCCTCCTTAGTGCCCATCCCCCATCTTGCCCATTCCCCACCCACCTCCCTCCATCAACCCCCAGTTTGTTCTCTATCATTAAGAGTCTCTTATGGTTTTCTTCCCTCTGTCTCTCTCTCTTTTTTTCTTTTAAAAAATGTGTCTTATTTCTAAGACATTACCCAGCCACATACGTGGAAGGGGTGACTTGGTCCATCCTCATTCGAATAACTGCAAGATAAATGGAGGGATTTTGAGACTGAAAAGGCACATTCATTTTGTTCTTTGGAGTTCTCAAACACTGCACTCTTTGCTTTTCCCGCAGCTGTCTTAGATCCTGACAAAGTTGTGTGTGGAAAAATGAAGACCAGGGGACTTTCTCCTTTGATGCCAAGGGTCTTTCCCAAGATCTGTCCTCATACTGCTTTAGAGGGCTTCCTACCACCACCCAGTCTTCTTTCCCCACTTAACTTTCCAGGCATCGTGCAAGCTTCCTACCCTCTCCATCCTGCCTTAACTTTCTTTCCAAAGCGAAAGAACCCCCTGAAGGGAATCCTGTACTCATTATTTAAACAGCTGGAGAATTGCTTTGTCTTGCCTCTGCCTCCACGTTGTATACAGGACTTACAGGATATGTTTTATCATTGAGTCTTGCACTGACTCGGGCAATTTCCTGGAAATATTAAAAATTTCCCAAATGCAGTTAAGTTCAAGAAACTGCTAGAGCTGCTCAGGTTGAACTTGCATAAAGCATATCTAAGGCCCCCATCATTAAATGATCTCAAGTAAAAGAGGAAGATCCATACATAAAGGACCACATCCACAGAGAAGGGGAAGGAAAGGAGAAAAATGACGGAAATGACAGGAAGGGGGTAGATTCTGAAGGAAGGACTTGAACATCGTAATTGAGGACATGGCAAAAGGTGTCATGTCTTATTTCAATCAACTAAAATGCCGGAGCCTCAGATGCTGCCTTCTCTGGAAGAACCCCTGGGGTGCTGGTTTAGAGATGCTACATTAATGCAAACTAGCTGCCTGTGTTCCTGGAACACTCGTTTTTCAGTTAATGACCGAATGTATACTATATCCACCAACTGCTTCAAAACCCCAGGCCCCTGAGCTATCTGTCCCACACCAGAAGCCCTGAGCAGCAGCCTCCCCCGCAGGATTCAGTACTTTCAGGTCATACAGACCACCTACTCTCCGCAGGTGCTTTCTCTCCCGCCTAGCATGCCTCTCCCATTACCTTTCCTGAATGTTAGTTTTGTGATCTGAAGGCTCCTCTAGTAAGTCTTTATATTCAAAAGCCAATTAGGAAGTAAAAGTAGTTTCTTATCTATCTTATCTAGTTTCTTATCTTATCTTATCTAGTTTTCTTTCTCTGTCTCCTGTGTCCTTTGCTGCATACCCCAACTACTACCTCTCCCTCCAAGGCAAGGACATCTTTCTAAATACTTTCTGATTTTATATATTTCTATTATTTATATATACATAATATATATACATATGTACATACAATGGATGGAACTATGTCGTGTGTAATGATAATCATTATTACAAGCATATTATGATCTATTTCATCTGTCCAACTAGTAACGTATTTGAACTTCCTCGAAACCAGAAGTTCTTAGCCATAGCATGGAAAGACTTGTTATGTATACTGTTGCTTTTGGTAGTAAGTTCCCAGCACCCAACCCAAAATGGGTAAAACAATAAAAGGAATGTATTAGCCCCTGAAATTAAAAGGGAGAGAGAGAGAGAAAGAATTGATATGTTTATACACATGTTACATGGACTTCAGACATGTTTGCATATAACTCCAGCTCCTCTGATCTCTAATTCTCTCAGCTGTGGTGAATTTAGCTCTAGCTTGCTTCACTCAGGGGAGCACGATGACAGCAGCAGTCCTGGGTTTCACATCCACACTGCCCTGCATCTGGGAAAAAGAGCTTCTGTTCCTTACCCTACCCCTTTACCCAACCATTGAACCACAGTCCTGGCTTTTTCTCCAGGAAAACATAGATCACATGCCTTCCCCTGAACCAAACAGAATGTTCACAGGTTTGCTTAAGTCAATCAGAACCTGCTCCCAGAGCTGGGGATGGGTTCCGATCAACCTAACCCTATAACTACTGTGCCCTGGGGGAGGTATGAAATGGGGATGGGGAGGTTTGCAGGAATGTCCCCAACAGAAGGCAGTGGAAGAATAGGATGAGAGTATCCTGTCAGTGTCATGGTCTAGAAGTGTCTTTACTAATAAGGTGAGTGGGTTGAGGATGTGGCATATTATCGAACAGGTATGACTCAAAAGGTTGAGGACCTCTGTTCTAAACCATCAACTCAAGGGCAAGAAATGTGTGTTATTGTTCTCTGTTGCTACAGCACATAGCAAGTGTGAACTGAATTTGTTCCCACTCTTGCTTACTGCCCAACTGCCCCCCTCTGTTTTCTGTCTTCTGTTAATACCCTCTTATTGACCATCCTCTTTCCTAGACCTGCCTTCTGTCGCCTCAAAAGGTCCACCATCAAGAAAAATAGGTCCACTGTCCATGCCCACCACCCTTTTCTGGAGAATACAATTTGGTAAAAAGATTATAAAATATTGCATGTGTGATCAAGTGAAGTGACTCCATTAAGAGGGCCACAGAGAGAAAGCTGTGTTTCCTGTGTGAACAGCAAGAGGCACCCATCTGTAAACTTAGATGCCATTTGTGAAGCCACGTGTCCAAGCCTAGAGCTTCGTAAGGCTTCGATGCAACTGGATTTTACAAAGTACAAAGCTTCATTTAGACTGAACATGTGCCATTTATGCCACTATTGTAGAATGTACATTTTCTATTATTATTCTCATGGAGGTGATGAATTAAAGTTGAGCTACAGGTGGACTTTTTCAGTCCCCCTTGGGATAGGCACTTTACAAAGATCTGTTTGCATAGTCTGGGGTAGAATCTGTGGCTATGGATTTCTTTTCCTCAACGGAAGCTGGTTTAAACAGGACTAGATTATGATGTTTAGAAATCCTAAGCATGGACACATTATGGTGCCCTTCCTTCTGTAATTAAAAACAAAACAATGTTTAGCTGAGAATACTAAATACTAAATTTGCTTGCATGCAGAAATCAGAGTAACTTCACTTGGGCTTTCTAAATGGCCAAATGCTGAATACAGTCAGTTAATTTGAATTCTTCTCTCCTCTCCCTCCCCACACCTCTCTTTTCATGTCCTTGCTTTGTCAGTGGAACTGTAAGTACATGCCTATTTTATCTTTCAAATAATCCAGACACAGGTCTAGAAGGGAATCAGATAGCTATCTTTGCCTAGGAAGGTTAGCTATTCTAACGTGCTGAGTGAACTTTTCCTGGCAAAAACAAAAACAAAAACAAACAAAAACAGGTAGAAGCCTTAGGGAAGCTTACTTAGATCTAGCAAAAGCAGTGTTAAGGTCACCAAAAGAATCCAGCCTCCCAGACACAGAACACTCCTTCTGCTGGTGTGGTGATCTCACGGAGAGAGAGGTACTTTTCTCTGACCAGGAGATATTAGAATTACTCAAGAGTCCATGTCCTTCACCCCACTGATGGATAGCTCTCTTATTCTGTGCTCTGTCCAAATCCAATCCTCACTCTTGTGGCACTTGACCCAATCCCTTTTAGCTACTCAAAAACAATGCTTCAGCAATTCTTCCCTTCCCACGTCCTTCGAACTTTCTCCTTTATACTGGATCGTTTCCATCAGCCAATGAATGTGCCATTATTTGTCTTACATTTGATAAAATTAATAACCTCCAAATCCCCCAAAGCCATACCCCATTTCTCTGCTCTCTTTGGCAAGAAAACTTCTAAGAACAGTGTTTCTTCTTGGAGACTAATTCCTCCGCTCCCACGAGGTCCTAAATCCAGTCCAGTGGATTTTCTCTGCTCCCTGACCCCACTGAAAGAGCTCTCTTCACAGTAACCAGTGACTTCCAATCACTAAAGCCAATGGCCAATCTTCAGTTCTGGCATTGGTTCATGGGACACCACTCTCTCTTGGTTTACTTCCTACTGCCCCAGGCTCTCCTCTTCAGATTCCTTTGCTTGTCCCTCACCTCTGAAAAGTCAGAATACCCTAGGGACTCCCTTCTGCTCCTTTTATGCTCCCTCCCTTGGTGATCTCATTCATCTCCTGACTTTAATCTTATGTTAACAACTCCAAGAATTCTATCTCTTTCTAAGGTAATTACTTACTTTCAGTGCCTATTGTTTATTGTCAGTCTCTGAGGAACCTATAGAATATAAGCCCTGGTCAGGGGCCAGAGGGGTGTGAAGTGTCTGTTTTATCCACTTTATTTCCCAGGTGCCTAGTACTTACTAGGTCCTTGATAAATTGTAATTGATTTCTATTCTATAATCAACTGTTTTCAGTTTATGCATAGTGACCATTTTCTGTGATTAATACTTTCTTTTATTAAGTTTTTTATTTAAATTCATGGTAGTCAACATACAGTGTAATAATATTAGTTTCAGGTATATGATATAGTGATTCAGCACTTCTATACATCACCCATTGTTCATCAAAACAACTACACTCCTTAATCCCCATCACCTATTTCACCTGTGTCCCCCTCAACCACCTCCCCTCTGGTTACCCTTATTCTGTAGTTAAGAATCTGTTTCTTGCTTTGTGTCTCTCTCTCTCTCTTTTTTTTAATTTGCTTGTTTTGTTTCTAAAATTCCACATAGGAGTGAAATCATATGCTATTTGTCTTTCTCTGGTTGATTTATTTCACTTAGTATAATACCCTCTAGCTCCATCCATGCTGTTGCAAATGGCAAGATTTCATTTTTTATGGCTGAGTAATATTCCATTGTATGTATGTGTATATATATGTATATATACATATATATGTGTGTGTGTGTATATATATATGTCACATTTTCTCACCCATTCATCTACTGATGGGTACTTAGACTGCTTCCATAATGTGGCTATTATAAATAATCTGCAATAAACATAGGGGTGCATGTATCCTTTCAAATTAGTGGGGTCTTTTAAGTTTTTATTTAAATTTCAGTAGTTAACATACCATGTTATATTAGTTTCAGGTGTACCATTTAGTGATTCAATAATTTCCTACATCATCTGGTGTTCATTACAAGTGTACTCCTTTTTCTTTTAAAGATTATATTTATTTAAAGAGAGAGAGAGCAGGGGGAGAAGCAGAGGAAGAAGGACAGCAGACTGCATTGAGCACAGAGCCTGACACAGAGCTCTATCTCACCACCCTGAGATCATGACCTGAGCCGAAATCAAGTCTGGCACTTAACCAGCTGAACCAGCCAGATACCCCAACAAGTGCACTCCTTAATCTAATTCACCTAGTTAGCGTTTTTTGTATTCTTTGGGTAAATATCCACTAGTATGATTACTAGATCCTAGGATGGATCTATTTTTTTAAATTTTTTATTTCTTTTCAGCGTAACAGTATTCATTGTTTTTGCACCACACCAAGTGCTCCATGCAATCTGTGCCCTCCCTAATACACACCACCTGGTTCCCCCAACCTCCAACCCCCCACCCCCCACCCCTTCAAAACCCTCAGATTGTTTTTCAGAGTCCATAGTCTCTCATGGTTCACCTCCCCTTCCAATTTTCTTCAACTCCCTTCTCCTCTCCTCTCCTCTCCTTCTCCTCTCCTCTCCATCTCCCCTTGTCCTCCATGTTATTTGTTATGCTCCACAATAACATATGCTCCACAAATAAGTGAAACCATATGATAATTGACTCTCTCTGCTTGACTTATTTCACTCAGCATAATCTCTTCCAGTCCTGTCCATGTTGCTACAAAAGTTGGGTATTCATCCTTTCTGATGGAGGAATAATACTCCATAGTGTATATGGACCACATCTTCCTTATCCATTCGTCCATTGAAGGGCATCTTGGTTCTTTCCACAGTTAGGCGACCGTGGCCATTTCTGCTATAAACATTGGAGTACAAATGGCCCTTCTTTTCACTACATCTGTATCTTTGGGGTAAATACCCAGTAGTGCAATTGCAGGGTCATAGGGAAGCTCTATTTTTAATTTCTTGAGGAATCTCCACACTGTTCTCCAAAGTGGCTGCACCAACTAGCATTCCCACCAACAGTGTAAGAGGGTTCCCCTTTCTTCACAACCTCTCCAACACATGTTGTTTCCTGTCTTGCTCAAGATATGTCTCCAAAGGCAAAGGAAACAAAAGCGAAAATGAACTTTTGGGACTTCATCAAGATCAAAAGCTTCTGCACAGCAAAGGAAACAGTCAACAAAACAAAGAGGCAACCCACGGAATGGGAGAAGATATTTGCAAATGACAGTACAGACAAAAGTTTGATATCCAGGATCTATAAAGAACGCCTCAAACTCAATACACACAAAACAGACAATCATATAAAAAAATGGGCAGAAGATATGAACAGACACTTCTCCAATGAAGACATACAAATGGCTATCAGACACATGAAAAAATGTTCATCATCACTAGCCATCAGAGAGATTCAAATTAAAACCACGTTGAGATACCACCTTACACCAGTTAGAATGGCCAAAATTAGCAAGACAGGATGGATCTATTTTTAAGGGAACCTCCATGAGGTTTTCCTGAGTGGCTGCTCCAGTTTGCATTCCCACCAACAGTGCATGAGCGTTCCTTTTTCTCCACATCCTCACCAAACGCTTGCCGTTTCTTGTGCTCTTCATTTTAGCCATTCTGACAGGTGTGAGATGGTATCTCATTGTGGTTTTGACTTGCATTTTCCTGATGATGAGTGATGTTGAGCAGATGGAGGAATATCTGTTCGTGTCTTCTACCTATTTTTTAACTGGATTATTTGGTTTTAGGGTGTTGAGTTGTGTAAGTTCTTTATATATTTTGGATAGTAACACTTTATTGGATATGTCATTTGCAACTCACTTCTCCCAGTCAGTAGGTGGCCTTTTAGTTTTATTGATTGTTTCCTTCACTGTACAGGAGATTTTTATTCTAATGTCGTCCCAATAGTTTATTTTTGCTTTTCTTTCCCTTGCCTCAGGAGACCTATCTAGAAAAATGTTGCTACGGCTGATGTCAGAGAAATTACTGCCTGTGTTCTTTTCTAGGATTTTAATGGCTTCCTGTCTCACATTTAGGTCTTTAATCCATTCTGAGTTTATTTCTGTGTATGGTGTAAGAAAGTGATCCAATTTCATTCTTTTGCATGTAGCTGTCCAGTTTTCCAACACCATTTGTTGAAGAGACTGGCTTTTTCCCATTGCATATTCTTGCATCTTTTATTGAAGATTAATCGACCATACAATCGTGGGTTTATTTCTGGGCTTTCTATCTTATTCCATTGATCTATGAGTCTGTTTTTGTGCCAGTACCATACTGTTTTGATTAGTATAGCTTTGCAGTAAAACTAGAAGTCTGGAATTGTTCTGCCTCTAGCTTTGTTTTCCTTTTACAAGATTGGTTTGACTATTCAGGGTTTCTTATGGATCCACACAAACTTTAGGGGTTTTTTTGTTGTTGTTGTTCTAGCTCTGTGAAAAATGCTGTTGCTAATTTGATAGGGATTGCATTAAATGTACAGATGGCTTTGGGTAGTATGGACATTTTAACAATATTTTTTCCTTCAATCCATGAACGTGGAATATCTTCCCATTTGTTTGTGTCCTCTTTAAATTCTTGCATCATTGTTTTGTATTTGTCAGAGTACAGGTCTTTCACTTTCTTGGTTAAGTTTATTCCTCAGTATTTTGTTATTTTTAGTACAATTGTAAATGGGGCTGTTTTCTTAATTTCTCTTTCTGTTGCTTCATTATTAGTGTGAAAAGCAACAAATTTCTGTACATTGATTTTATATCTTGTGACTTTACTGAATTGATTTACCAGCTCTGGTAGTTTTTTGGTGGAGTCTTTAGGGTTTTCTACATATAATATCTTGTCTTCTGCAAATAGTGAAAGTTTTACTTCTTCCTTACCAAGTTAGATAATTTTATTCCTTTCAGTTGCCTGATGGCTATGGCTTGGACTTCCAGTACTACATTGAATAAAAGTAGTGAAAGGGAAAATCCTAGTCTTATTCCTGATTTTAGGGAGAAAGCTTTCAGTTTTCCAGTGTTGAGTATGACATCAGTTGTGGGTTTTTCATATATGGCCATTATTATGTTGTGGTATGTTCCCTCTAAACTTACTTTGTTGAGGGTTTATATCATGAGTAGATATTGTATTTGTCAAATGCTTTTTCTGTGTCTATTAAAATGAGGATATCATTTTTATCCTTTTTCTCAGTAATATGATATATGATATTGATGGATTTATGAATATTGGACACTTCTAGCATTCCAGGAATAAATCCCACTTGATTGTGGTGAATCATTTTTTTAAATGTTTTGTTGGATTAGGTTTGCTAATATTTTGTTGAGGATTTTTACATCTATGTTCATCAGAGATATTGGCCTATAGTTCCCTCTCTCTCTCTCTTTTTTTTTTTTTTTTGTAATGTCTTTATCTGATTTTGGCATCAGGGTAATGCAGTCTCATAGAATGAATTTGGAAGCTTCCCTTGCTCCTCCATTTTTTGAAAGAGCTTGAGAAGAATAGGTATTAACTCTTCTTTATCTATTTATTTTTCTTTCAAGCTTTTATTTAACTTCAAGTTAGTTAACATATAGTGTAGTATTGATATCTGGAGTTGAATTTAGTGATTCATCACTTACATACAACAGCCAGTGCCTATCCCAACAAGTGTCTTCCTTAATGTCCATCACCCATCTAGCCCATCCCCCCACCCACAGCCCCTCCAGCAACCATCAGTTTGTTCTCTATATGTATGAGTCTCTTGTGGTTTGCCTCCCTTTCTGTTTTTTCCTACTTTATTTTTCCTTCCCTTCCCCTGTGTTCATCTGTTTCGTTTCTTAAATTCCACTTATACGTGAAATCATACTGTATTTGTGTTTCTCTGTCTTTATTTTGCTTAGCATAATACCTTTCATTCTAATCATGTTGTTACAAATGACAAGATTTCATTCTTTAATGGCTGAGTAATATTACATTATAATGTAATATTACAACCATATATAATGTAATATTACTATAATATTACATTATAACCACATATAATGTAATATTACTATATATATATTATAAATATATCTTCTTTATCTATTCATTAGTCAGTGGACATTTGCATTCTTTCCATAATTTGGCTATAGTGGACATAAGTGCTATAAACATTCAGGTGCACATTCCCCTTCAAATCAGTGTCGTCTTTTGAATAAATACCTAGTAGTACAATTGCTGGGT
Organism: Lutra lutra; assembly: GCF_902655055.1. Lineage (NCBI taxonomy): Eukaryota > Metazoa > Chordata > Mammalia > Carnivora > Mustelidae > Lutra > Lutra lutra. Next base: position 81,929,579 of record NC_062282.1, on the reverse strand, counting down.
CATAGAGTAGTTCTATTTTTAACTTTTTGAGGAAACTTCATACCGTTTTCCAGAGTGTTTGCACCAGTCTGCATTCCCACCAACGGTATAAGAGGGTTCCCCTTTCCCTGCATTCTTGCCAACATCTGTCATTTCCTGAGTTGGTATCAACTCTTCTTTAAATGTTGTGTAAAATTCTGTGAAGCCATCTGCTCCTGGACTTTGGTTTGTTGGGAGTTTTTTGATTACTGATTCAATTTTATTGCTGGTAATCAGTCTCTTCAAATTTTCTGTTTGTTCTTGGTATATGATTAATCCTTTTATATTGATTCTGTATTCCATCCTACGTGTATAAGTGACATACATAAGACCCTAATCCCATGACTTTGTCACTGTTGGGTGAGTAAAAATATTCAGATTTCCTCTTTAAATGGAAAGGACTTTCAAGCCTCCATCTCTCCAGACCCATCCTGAAACCTCGCTTCTGTACTGGAATACCACAAGGAATTTAGCAAGAGATAATGAAAATCTGAACTAAAATAGCAATCTGTTGTCTGTCCAAATTGCAGAATGTGTAGTTCAAACACTTCAGCAGTGGCCTAGTGGTTAAGAACACAAGCTTTGGGGTCAGATTGCCTGATTTCTTTTCATGGGCCTAGGATTTACTAGGCATCCTGTTTGTTGATTGTAACAGATATTGTTCTTTTCATTACTGTTGTTCCCAAAGTAATTGAATGAAGGTGTGGTAGGCAGTATGATGGCTCCCAAAACATGTCCATATCTCCTCATCCTGGAAACTATGACTGTATTACTTTCCACAACAAACAGAAATATTGCAGATGGAATTAAGCCCTAGAGATTCTCTTAAATTATCTAAGTGGGTCCGGTGGTCTCACTATAGGCCCAAAAAAGCAGAAGATGAGGAAGAAGAATCAATTAGAAGAAGCAGGAAGAACATGAGGCATGGGAAAGGCTCAACCCACTGTTGCTGGCTTGAGAAATGAAGGGGCAATGAGCCAAGGAATACAGGCCACCTATGGAAGCTGGGGAAAAACCCCAGCCAGAAACCAGCCAGGAAAAAAGACCCCAACCCTATTGCTATGTGGACATGAACTCTGCCAAGCACCTGAATGAGTCTGAATGTGGATTTTCCCCCATATACATCCCATATATACTATACCACTTATTATATGCCATATACTGCTGCAGAACAACTTTCAAGTGGGATGGTGTGACTAGAAATGGATGTGCTTGCCCCGTGTTAGACACCATGCTAGAATCTTCTCATGTGTCATCTCATTTAAAAACAGTGACTGGAGCATGTATATAGCAAGACCTTTACAATCAGGGTAGAAGGTCAAGAGTTGGACAACGAAAGGGAAAAACTTGGACCAGAAATCATGGCTGAGTTTACTCGATTTCACAATTAGAGTAATCTTCATGAAAATATATTATTTTTATTATAAAAAGTTCAAAGATGTAGGACAAAGAATAATAAGACAAAAATCAATTTACCCTTCACCCAGATTTAGCAAATAATGCCATATTTGACTCAGATCTTTTATAATGAAAACAAAAATGTCCCCAATATGCTGTTGTCCCCATTGTGCCTGGCCTACTTTTGCCCCCTCCTTACTTCCCTGAGGTCACCACCTTCTTGAAGTGATGGGAATGCTCTGTCCAGATTTCCATACTTTTACTACCTATGCATGTACCCACATAACATTATCTGTTGTTCTGTCAGCCTTACGCAGATGGTGCTGTGCATTCTGTCACTTGCCTTTTCAACCCCAAATTGTTCTCAGTGTTTATCTACATTGATATCAGCAGGTTGAAGTTATTTGTTTTAATTGCTTGAAGAACATTCTATGGAATGAATTACCCACAGTTTACTTACTTGTTTCCATATTGATAGACATTTAGCCTGTTTGCACATTTTTGCCATTATGGGACCCGCTGTCATGAGCTCCCTTGTACACGTGTTGCTGCGCACGTGTGAAGACTCTCTCTAGTTTGCGTACCTGCAACTCACATCTGGGAGAGGGCTCCTGCCACAGAGGCCATCACATCTGTGCAGCTTCACCTTCTCTTGGCACTGAGAGTTGTTCTCAAAAATACTTGTCTCGATTGACACACCCACCAGCAGCATAGCAGAATTTCTCCACATCTTCGCAGCAATAGTTATTATCAGACTTTTAAAACATTCCCCTGGGACGCCTGAGTGGCTCAGTTGGTTAATCACCTTATTCTTGGTTTCAGCTCAGGTCATGACCTCAGGGTCATGAGATCGAGCCCCACATTGGACTCTGTGCTGAGCATGGGATGTGCCTGGGATTCTCTCTTTCCCTCTCCCTCTGCTCCTCCCACTCCCTACCTGCCCTCTCTAATAAAAAAATAAATATAATCTAAAAAACAAATAAACCATTTCCCTGATACTTGTGAAATTGTTCTTTTAATTACAACTTCCTAATTTCTAGTGCAATTGACCATCTTTCCATATCTTTTTTTTTTTTTTTTTTTTTAAGATTTCATTTATTCATTTGACAGACAGAGATCACAAGTGGGCAGAGAAGCAGGCAGAGAGAGAGAGGAGGAAGCAGGCTCCCCGCTGAGCAGAGAGCCCGATGCGGGGCTCGATCCCAGGACCCTGAGATCATGACCTGAGCCGAAGGCAGCGGCTCAACCCGCTGAGCCACCCAGGCGCCCCCATCTTTCCATATCTTAACTGGACAGTTTCTCTCTTCTAGAAATTGCTTATTTATATCTCTTGTCCATTTTTTTAATTGGAAGGTTTGTCTTTTTCTGGTTCCTTTGTTACTCATTATATAATCCCAAACACATTCCTTGCTCATTTAAGAATTAAAAATATCTTCTTCTTATCAATTTCTTACTCACTTTATTTTATTTTGGGTGCCTTTTTCTAAAATACAGAAACTAACTTGATATAGTCCTATGTATTGATCCTTTCCTTTGTGCTGTATGCTTTCTGGATCTTGATTGTGGAATCTTCTCTACCCCAAGAGAGATCTTAGAAGTTGACTTTGAGACCACCAAGAAAGGAGGGAGGTGAGAAGGGGCCAGATTCGTGAGCCATTCTGTCTTTGCTGCACTCAGAATAGTACTTCATATGTCTGTTTTATATTTGGACACCTGCATAGATTAGCACTGAAGATGTCTTGTTATTAAAAAAAAAAAAAACAGAACTTCGAATATGGTTGCATTTACTCAGAGTTTCCTGTCCACCAAGACAAAAACAGAAAGATGGTGAGCGACATGAACTCCTAAGAGAAAACAAAGAAAAAATATAATGTGCCATGTAAGTTTTGTGCACTGGGAAAAGGAGGACTGCCAATTTGCTTAGAGAGGGAAACTCTGAGCACTAAGTCTCAGGGGGATGTGCCTGTGGAGCCTGGTGTGAAGGAGGAACATAGAAATAGCATAGATACTAGTTTTCAGAAGGTTCAGAGAGAGTCTCATATGGCCTTGGTTATGGAACTAGCAGGAGACAAGGAGTTCATCTCAGAATACAGAATACAGGGTCCTTTCAGGGCTTTATTGAAACAAGATATTCTGGCCGTGGCCCAAGTCACAGAACAGCTATGAGCTTCACATAAGAGCACACATTGGTGCCTTTGCATCTGGTGAATCAAAGGGTCTGCCTGAGAGAGCAATTCTTCCCTCACCAGGCATCCACCCTGGTTTTCAGCCTCTGCTCTCCTCTCTCTCCTCTCTGGTAGGAGGGAGAGGGCTTACTAGTTAATGAACTCCAATCCTTTGTGTTTTGATTGATTTGTGTGTTCAGCAGTTACAGAGGTGAACTCAGCAAGCACGAATCACTGCAACCTTCCAGTTTGTAAAACTTTGCCCACCCCCAACTCTACAGTTGTGAATTTTGTTCCTGTGACCACATGGAGAAATCAAGTTCATTCTTTATTGTCGGTGATAATTGGAGAAGCTGGCGTAACTTATTTTCAAACATACGTGTCTTTAGAGATGTGTTTCTATCCCTGACAAAAGAATAAAACATTTTACTTTATTATTAACCTGGCTTCTTCTTTAACTCTCTTGCTCCTCTCCATGTATTTATATTTTTTCCTATTTTTTTTCTTTTTTCGGTTTATATTATGCTCTCATTTTACATTCTTTGTTCTACGGCTCTTTGATTATGCTTCACTTCATTGTTTTTTTGTTTGTTTGGGTTTTTTTTGTTTTTGTTTTTGTTTTTATGTAACCTGCTTAGGTTTAAAACGGTCTGTTTCCTCAAACAGAGTTAGCACACATGATAATATGTTTCCTGGCATTCTGCCACTGCCCCGTCACCCCACTCTGTGGATTTAAGGCTTGCTTCCTCAGGAATGTGCAGAACTGTTCTGGATAAAGATAAAGTAAAGAATTCAAAACTCTTCTCCCAGGAAAGGCACGTAGAGTGATTTTTCATACCTGTACAGTAAAGAGGTTGAGTCAAGCATTTCCTTTAAGCTGTCAGAACATTAGTATTAAGCAATACTCATCCAGATTTTTCTACCCTCTCCCTAAATATGTATCAGAGAAACTTGCAATGTGTGTTAATCTGTGGGCATTTCCCCCAAGAAATCTTTGTTCCATGGGTCTGGAAATTGAACCAAGTAAAAAGGACACAAAGATTTCTTGCCAGACTGTGAAAGACCTGAAGGCCCAGCTCTGAACAACTTTAAAACCCACACACACGCAGACTCCCATGTTTACTCGCCAAACACTATGGATCTCAACTTATACACGTTTCCAAGTGCAGAGGAACTGGATTCACTGGCTATTGTTAGGGTCTGGGCAGGCAGGAAATAGAATTCCATTCACAGGGTTTCATCAAAGTGTCTTTAATAAAGGAATTAGTTAGAGGGTAAATGGATCCAACAAAGGATGTTGAAGCTTCAGGGACTGCCAGTGAACAGCAAGGAGACATTTCCAGCCATAAAGCTGAAAAGGAAGGGAAGACAAGTGTGTTCTAGAGCTCAGTGAGAACTGGAGATAGGAGAAATAGAGCTGTCTCATAGGCACTGGGGTCACAGACCAGTGTGGCAATGGCAGCGAGGAGACAAAGAAGGAGCCGGTGCAGCATAGCCCTTCTCCCATTCTGCCTCTCCTCTCCTGGCCAAACCCGATCAGCAAAGCTGACATGCCAGAGACCCAGGATAGGAGGTCCATGGATCAGCCTCCTGGGACAGAAAAGGGTGGAGGAATGGCTGGCAGAAAAGGGACGGTTGGAAGTGGGCAGATGGAAAATAACCATCACTAGGGTTAAGAGTGAGAAGGTTTGAAATTTGCTCAAGACAGTCTTTTAAAGGACAATCTGACTTAGCTCATGAGACTTGGGATTGCAGATGGCTTAATTTATTGTGAAGAAGCACTCCAGTCTTCCAAATGACCTGGCCTTGGTAAGACACAGGAGCCAAGAACAGGCCATGAGAATTCTCCTGACCTGCCAGAGTGATATAGTGTTTGAGCTAGAAGGGTCCTTAGAGAAAGCCTCTAACTCAACCACTGATCTTTAGAAATAGGAAAAATGAAGTTTTTAATGTTCCTCCCTCATTTCTCCCTTCCTTCTTAATAAAACAAATATTTATTTGATTGCCTACTGGGTACCAGGTACTGTTCTTGTGATGAGAATTCAACAGTGAACAGAACAAAATCCCATTGTCCTGGAGCTTATGTTCTAACAGAGGGAGAGAGACAATAAACAACAATAATAAAAAATAAGTAGGATAGGTCAAAAGGGGATATGTGCTGTGAAGAAAAATCAGGCAAGATAAAGGGTGGGAGAGCCAAGAAGGACAAGAGATGGGGTTTCTCCTTTATGCCATAGATATGGAAGACCTCTGTGGTTGACATTTGAGCTGGGATCAGAAAAAGGTAGAGGCTGAACCACGTGGACTTCCAGGGCAAGAGCATGCCAGGCAGGCAGGAGGACTAGGAAGTGTCAGGACCCTGAGCTACGGTAGCACGCTTGGCACAGAGTTCAGTGAGAGAGGGAGAGGTGATAGGAGATGGAACTGGTGAGCCTGTGCCATGAGCCAGGGCTGAGGAGCCTTGCAGGCTGTGTGGAACTTGGTGTCATTCCCAGGGTGATGGGAAGCCATTGGAGGGTATCAAGCAGAGCAGTGACATGGCTTCTGTTTTAGTAAGCTCCCTCTGAATTTGAGAGGCAGGACAGGGAGTTTTGGGGGGTAGGGGAGGAAAAAAAGAAACAAGCTGGGATTGGGAGGGAGACAAACCATAAGAGACTCTTAATCTCACAAAACAAACTGAGGGTTGCTAGGGAGTGAGAGGTAGGGAGAGGGTGCTGGGGTATGGACGTTGGGGAGGGTATGTGCTATGGTGAGTACTGTGGAATATGTAAGCCTGATGACTCACACACCTGTATCCCCGGGGCAAATAATACCTTATATGTTAATAAAAAAATAAATAAATTTAAAAAAAAAAAGCTCCTTCTGGCCACGTGGAGAGTGATCCGAAGGGGGCAAGGACAGAAGCAGGGGCCAAGGCCAGTGAGGAGGCTGTAGCAGTCCTCTGGGGAAGAGGGAAGGATGGCAAGGAGCAGAGTAGACGTGGGTGGAGGTGGTGACAAGTGGTCGGATTCCAGATGTGTTGGAGCAGAGAGCCAATAGGATTTGCTGCTGGATAACCAGCAGGGTATGGAACACTGGAAGCAAGGATGACTCCAAGCATTCTGGCTTAAACATCAGGAAAGGTGGTGCTGACATTGCTGAGCTGGGAGAGGAGAAGGTTTAGTGGAGCCAGGGTAGAGATAGGAGTCAGGTGAGAGGCATGGAAGCCTTCAAAATGTTGTTTAGATGTCTATGCAAAGAAACCCATACACATGTATACTCATATAGTTGTGTATACGTGTGAGTGTGACTCTGACGCTCAGGACAGGGGTACGGCTTGCATAAATTTGGAGTCATGAGCAATTGAGGTCATCTACAGAGTAAGTGTAGCTATAAAATAGAATAAAACTTAGCACTGAAACTGGAACATGCTAAGAATATTAATATTTATTATTGTTGTTGTTGTTATCATTGCTAATGGTCACCACGAGGTGCCAGGCATGGTGTTCAACATTCCACATTATTTTATTTAATGCTCCTACAGACTCTGTAAGAAATTTACTCTCATCCCCATTTTCCCTAAAACTAAAGCGAGGCACTAGGAATCCATCAGTCCTCTGAAGTCACATGGCTAGAATGTGGCAAGGCTGGGAAGGGAGCCCAGACAGTCTGACTCCAGTGGAAGCCGCCAGCCCCAGCGTACAGAGCAAGTCTGCGGCAGACGATGTCTGATAAGCTTCTCTCTGTGCTACGCTGCCTCTGCTGACGAAGTTCTTTCGTTTCCATGCAGTTACTCACAATGCAGAATCACACTCGAGCCTCACAGCAGCCAGATGTCAATCATACTCCATGCCCAGCCCCAGTTTGCAGACTTGATGCCGTGTCTCCCTGAGGCATCATGTAGAGGTTTGACTCCGGTGACTTGGAATCACATACCTTTTGTGTCCCACTGGTGCTCAGCTCAGGACCTTACCCACAGCAGCTGCTCTGTCACTGCAAACCCACTGACCACGGGTGCGCTGTGACTTGTCTTGGTGATGAGGCAGAGAGGGCAAGAGGAAGTGCTAGCCTCATGGCTGGGAGTGTAAACTAGGGCCAAGAAGAAACTCACCTTTTGGGAGTCACACAAGACAGATGGCTTGTCTAGGAGAGTGAATCCCAGCTGAGGACATGAACTGGCAAGTGGTAAGCACCCTGGCCAGAGGCTCTGTTTGGTATCAGCCTTCCCTGGGGCGTGGCTCTCCTGGCCCCAGTCAGGGCTCCTCTCAAAGAAAGCTGTTTTACCATTTTCGGCAGCTAAGGGGGTAGTACAGAGAAGAACATCACTTTGATTCCCTACCACTAGCCTTCAGAAATGTAGTGGAACTGTAATTGGCACCTTTTAAAGAGATATTTGCGTGAATAGACTATCAGTTCTTGGTTGTAAATAAACTGCTGTGAACCATCTGAAAAAGACAAAATGATCAGCAGCGTAACAAAATACAAAGAGACACGGACCTCAAAATGCCACTCTGGTCGACCCCAACTGCATCATCTGTCACTTCCTCAACCTCCATTTCTGAAAGTTATCAGGAGCATGGGGTAAGGGGAAGAGCTCAGGCTTCAGAACCTGGCAGGCCTGGGCCTGAATCTAGCCCTGATGTTCCCTGGTGGAGACTTGGGGCTAGGTGTTTAATTCCTGGGCACCTTGTCATTCTCCCTCACAATGTAGGGCAAAAGGGAGAATAGTTCTTAGTGCTTAGAGTTGCTGTGAGAATATAGCAGAATAGACATGGAAAGCACCAATGGAGGAACGGGGCCATCATGGCGCTTAGTATATCATGGCTCTAGGGATGCTGAGGAGGAGGAGAATGGTGATATAGTCATGGTGATGATGGTGGTGATGGCAACAGTGGTGGTAGCAATTGTCATCATTGAGCATGAGAGGCCTGGATGGACCCACAACTCTGTGGGATATAGCCTGGAAGCCTGAGAGGGAATGTCTGCTTTAAAGAAGAATGTTTGGGGGCACCTGGGTGGCTCAGTGGGTTAAGCCTCTGCCTTTGGCTCAGGTCTGGTCTCAGGGTCCTGGGATCGAGCCCCGAATTGGGCTCCCTGCTCAGCGGGGAGCCTGCTTCCGCCCCTCTCTCTCTGCCTGTCTCTCTGCCTATGTGTGATATCTCTCTCTCTCTCTGTCAAATAAATAAATAAAATCTTAAAAAAAAAAAAGAAGGATGTTTAATGAGGTTTCACTAAAATGCTTGAAAACCCACCACTCAGTAAACTACTATTTATTATTAACAATGAGAATATGTCACATCTGTTCAATGTTCACTTATGGGCCAGTCATGGCCCCAAGTAGTTTATATGTATTTCATTTGCTGCTCTTGATAGCCCTTTGAAGAACAAAATATAATCAGCTCCATGTCAGAATAGAAATCCAAGGCTCCTAAATGTTAAGTGTCAGATCCAAGGTCACACAGAAGAGCTGAAAGTCTGGGGAGAGCTAAAGCAGGAAGTCAAGCCTAGGGCTATTGGATTCCAGAGCCACTGACCATATTGTACCATAACCCCTGTACCATATTGCCTGGGTTCTGAACAGATCTACCACAGCCATTCTAAGAGTTCAGGGCTCTCTGAGATAGTACAGGGTACATAGGGATGTTGCTGAGGTCTCTTATGAAAAGTTCACACACATCAATAGAAGTGTGTTTGAGAGACACATGAGGGTTTAACCTAGAGACTGCAAATAAGCAAATCAGAGAGATACCTTATTGGCCCTGCCTAGTATTTCTGCATTTAAGAGCAGGATGTTTCCCTTTGAAAATCCAGATATTTTGCTTTTCTTTGAAAGTGGGATGGTCTAGAAAAACTGGATCATATTCCAGAATGCCTTCAGTTAACTGGAGGGCTCCCACCTTTAGCTCAGGTGTATTTTCTTCAGTTGGCCCAGTGCCTAGAACTCCTTCTTTCTTTTGGCTGCCAAGTTTGTTTGTCCCTCTGGCCTGACCCTGTAGCTATTTGCAGAGCACCCTGTTGTTGAAGCTCACATGGGGACCAAAATACAGTTCAGGCTACAGTTAACAGAGCAGAGGTCCTTGCCCAGTAAATGCCAACCCTGAAGGAAGTGGTGAAGACCCAGACTTCCTGTGGATCACCTCCGTCAGGAAGCCATCTCCACTGGAGGAAGATCAGTCTGTTGCTGTGGCAATAGGAGTTTGCTCTGATCAGTCCTACCATCAGCCAAGGTCCCCCAGTGCCTGGTTTGCCTGCACTCTTTCCTGGCTGTTGACTATCACTTACTTTCTGTCCCTTTCACAATATTCTGGCTACTCTTTGTTTGTCCTGTGGGCTTCCTCCTAAAACTACTTGGGAAGGGCATTGTTTTCTTGTTTAAAAATATCTTGCTTTCAGTTTACCACAGTAAGTTTCCATGTTCATGAGTGAGCAGGACCCTAGCAAGCCAGTGAGATAATACAAAACCTCCTTTTGAATCTTTTGCTGAAAAGAGGCAGGTGTAAATAGAAGTAGAAATAAGAAACCATCTTGTCTATATTGCACTTTATGATTTTCAAGACACAGGGACATCTCCTCTCTTGTTTGATCCTCAGAATAGTCAAGTGGGTGAATAGAATGGGAGTAACATGTCCATTTTTCAGAGACTACAGCTCAGAAGAGACATGTTCTGAAAGGCTCAGTGGTCAGTAGGAGAGAGAATGTGGACTGGTGCCCAGGCCTGACCTGGAATGAATCTCCATGGCATAACTCAACTCTTGCCTCACCAATTAGTTGACCATCTTATCATGAACCTTTGCTCTGAGGGAACTGAGCTAAAATGCAAAGGCCAAGGACCTACTCATTCTACTGGACTTCCTCCTATCTTTCCTTCTCCTCCTTCCACAGATGGCTCTGGAGCACCCACTCTGTGCCAGGCCCTGTGCTCATCCAAGGCTGTGCAACTAAGTCCGTATGAATAATGGCAAGAGAAAATGGGCTCCACTGCTTAAGAACGCCCCTTTGTGGGGTTTTGGCTTTTTTTTTTTTTTTTTTTTTTTTGACAGAGAGATCACAAGCAGGCAGAGGCAGGCAGAGAGAGAGGAGGAAGCAGGCTCCCCGAGAGAGCAGAGAGCCGGATGCGGGGCTCGATCCCAGGACTCCGAGATCATGACCTGAGCCGAAGGCAGCGGCTTAACCCACTGAGCCACCCAGGCACCCGGGTTTTTGGCTTTTTAAAATTTTTTTATTTTTAAACCGTTGTGCAGCAACCCTATGTGCTGAGTGTGCCTATTTTGCAGATGGGATTTCGGCTCTGAAAAGCCACGTGACATACAGCTAGTGGAAGAGCAGAAACACGTACTCTGGCCTTGATACTTTGGGCTCAATGCTCTTTCCACGACTGATACTACTAACATTTAATAGTGCCTGGCACACAGTAGGTGTTTAAGCAATATTTGCAAACCATAAATTAACATCACAATACCTCTCAAAATGACTAAGAACTTCTAACGTTAATGTTTCTCCTTCAAGGCCAAGAAAACAAGGCCTCTCAGAAATCTTACAAACCTATTCCTTAGAAGAAGCCAACAATGCCTGAAATTAATCACCATTATTTTCACCTAAAGCAATGTATGAAGCTAAAGGGATAGGAAAACAAACACCTCAGCTGTGACAGATAACTGCAGATAAAGCTTTTTCTTAGGTTTGTTGACATTCTTCTTTGCCCAAGGACAATCTGTTAAGAAGAAAATATTTTTCCCTATCTACTTCAAACTACATTCCAGACTCGAAGTCCAATATTGGATAGTAAGTACTAAAGCAAATTGCTTAAACTTCTCAGGCTCCTTTTCCCTAGGTGACTTTCCTGATCTACCATGGGGAGGCTCCCAAGAATCTCCTCACTGGGTTTTATTCTCTTTTGCAACATGGTGGGAGATACCTAGGGAGCAGTTTGATAGGAAAGCTTAGGCTTGGATTGGTTCATACATCGGTACAGAAGCGTTAAGTAAGTTCAAGACCATTTCTGTGGTATGAACCTTTCCTCTTGGAGGCCTGGCTGTCCACACCCTTCACCTTGGGATGATCCCAGTGGCTCTATTGCCTGGCACCACTCTCTAAACTGGCCCACCCTTCCTTGCAGAAGGTGGGGCCAGAGTCAGTTTTCCTCTGAAAAGGACAGCCTAGATGCAGGCAGGTAACAGAGCTGCTGTCTCATTCCCCAAGCTAACAGCCTCCTCTCCCTCCTCCATCACTTGGACCATCTTACTCTTCTCCCCTTCAGCCCTCTCTCTACCACTCCCAGAATTAATAGCTACCACATTGGACCGGCCATGGAAATGATTGACAGCAAGAGTGTGGACCCTGGAAAATGAAGGATATGGAACTGTAGGGAATAAAACTCTTTTTTTTTAACATTGATATTTATTTATTTTTTTATTATGTTCAGTTAGCCACTGTATAGTACATCACTGGTTTTTGATGTAGTGTTCAATGATTCATTAATTGCATATAACACCCAGGGCTTATCACATGTGCCCTCCTTAATACCTATCGCCCAGCGAACCCATCCCTCCACCCCCTTCCCTCTGAAACCCTCAGATTGTTTACTGGAGTCCATAGTCTCTCATGGTTCATCTCCTCTGATTTCTCCCCCTACAGTTTTCCTCCCTTCCCCCATGGTTCTCTGTGCTATTCCTTATGTTCCACATATGAATGAAACAATATGATAACTGTCTTTCTCTGCTTGTCTTATTTCACTTAACATAATTCCCTCCAGTTCCATCCATGTTGATGCAAATGCTGGGTATTCATCTTTTCTGATAGCTGAGTAATATTCCATTGTATATATGAACCACATCTTCTTTATCCATTCATCTTTTGAAGGGCATTACTTATTTTATATTTAACCCTCTGGCCTAGTGTCTTTTCCATTCTCATATAAATCAGCCTGTGTTTCTCAAAGTGAAATCACTAGACCAGAGGCAGCAACATCACCTGTGGATTTGTCAGAAATGCAAATTCTCAGCCCCTCCCCCAGACCCCCTGAATCTCTCTGGGTGGGGCTTAGCAATTTATATTTTAGCCAGCCGTGCAGGTGAGTCTGAAGCACACTCAAGCCAGAGAACCACTGGTTTAAATCACTTCTTCTTCCCACTGAGTATCATCCTCCCACATGGTATCATTTCACCCTCAAAGCTTTGTCTTCTAATATTTATATAGATGAACAGAGATTTTGTGATCACACTAACTGATATGGTGTCTTCAGACAATAACCTTTGAGATGATTTCAGAAGAAATGTCAACCTCTGAAAACCCAGCTAAAAGTAGTCAGTAAGTTGTGGTGGAAAGAGCATGGACCATGATATCAGACAGCTGTAGGTTCAAGTCCACCAGATGTTCAAAGGCATCTGCTAGTCCTGGGGTTTTAGTGTAATTTTTCACACCTTCTATACATTATCCATAAAATGTGGATAATAGACTACAGTTATAGGATCATTTGGAAGAATAAGCACAGGTGAAGTGACTATAATACACACCAACCACTCTGGAAACATTCCTTTCTTCCTCTCCCTCCACTTCCAGTATAACCACCGTAGAAATGCACACACTTGCTCCTCGGTGTCCCTCCTTGCCTCTCCCAGAACTCTATCAGGAGGTCAAGGTATCTCCTAAGGCCAGGCAAAAACCAAAGTATGCCCCAGTCTGGCATCTAATTGAGATGCCAAGCCTATTTCCTTAGAGTTAGCCTATTTCATTTTCCAATAGAAAAGAGGTTATAACCTAGTCCTTTTATTTGATCTAATCATATGATTGCTGTCAGAGGAGAGTGGAAGTAAGGCATGAAATCTAGAGAAGGGAGATTCAGTGTTTAAGAATTTATCAGTATTGGGGCATCTTGGTGGCTCAGTTGGTTAAGTGTCTGACTCTTGATTTTGGCTCAGGTCATGATGTCAGGATTGTAAGACTGAGTCTGGCATTAGGCTCCCCACTCAGTGGGGAGTCTACTGGGATTTTCTCTCTCTCCCTTTGCCCTTTCTCCGCCAAAAAAAGAAGAAAAAGAAGAATTTATTGATATTAATCCAAAAGTACCCAATGAAAAGAAAGTGACAGATACTTTATCAGAGGAACCCTAATGATTTGGGCTCCTACCAAGGAGGAGGGGCTGTTCAAAACTCTTCCACAGTCTGGACAAAATGGTCCTTAAAAATATCCTTTTCTCTTTGTGCTGAGTCTGCAATAATTCATTGTGTATTGACTTTTTTCTATGTGACCAATCTTAAGCTATTAAATGATGCATGTGCATTGAACCCTCAGAAGTAATTACTCTAACTTCCCGCACCCCAGGTATCCAGATGAGAAAACAGATTTAGAAGCTAAACCCAGCTTTTCTGATATCACCAAGACCGGTATTCAAACTTGGGATTCTACCCCAGAATCTGAACTCTTAACCACTAAGCCTCCCAATTCCTAAAACACTTTTCCAGGTAGCTCAATATGAAGGAGTGAATCTGCCAAGTAAGAGAAAACAGCATTCTACCCACTGGAAAGTTTTGCACTCCCACTATGAATCAGTCAGCTGGCATTCTCATTTATAAATCTGTCTCTAGTTAGTATCCTCCTGAGTCAGTGCCTGGAAGCTTGATAAACTCAGGGACAGCTGATTGAATAAGGTTTCTAAAAATATGAAGGTGAGGGTTAGGGCCTGTCCTGAGATTACCTCTCCAAGGAACTGCCTACCTGAGCAGACGTGCCGGAGGTGGTGAGCAAGACAGCCAGTTATCTTCTTTCATCCCACCTTAAATGCAATGCAACTCAAACATAGCTATTTAATATTAGACAATTTAGAGAAAAATTTAGGATGATTATGTTGGAAGGAGTAAGTTTCTAGGAGCTTTAAGGATATAGGAGAATTAAATGTTGCCAGAGATTCTAAAGATGGCAAAAAGCTTTTATTTCAAGTAACAGAGCCAGTCAACTGGTGGTAGTAATTGCCTGGAACCCTGCATCAAGAAGGATTCTCAGACCCCTTCTGGACTAAATAGTGGAGAAGGTCATGATTGATTAGCAATGTCTGCCATGATCACAGATGATTGATGTGGGAGGCCATGTGTCTTATATTTTATCTTCCATTCCCTAAGTACTAGTATCTCAATAGATATTGACAATTATATTGAATTCAGTGTCCAATTATATTTAGGTAGAAAATAATATATCTTGATAAATATTTAAATTGTTGGAAATCATACAGGAGTACTTGCTGGTATAGATGCAGACTTGAATTAATTTTTCAGTACTTTTTTTTCTTTAAAGATTTTATTTATTTATTTGACAGAGAGATCACAAGTAGGCAGAGAGGCAGGCAGAGATAGGGGGAAGCAGGCTCCCTGCTGAACAGAGAGCCCAATGCGGGGCTTGATCCCAGGACCCTCGGATCACGACCTGAGCCGAAGGCAGAGGCTTTAACCCACTGAGCCACCCAGGTGCCCCAACTTTTCAGTACTTTTGTCCACAGAGATTACTTTCTACCTTAGCATGGTAAAATACAAAAGGAAAACTTTGTTTCCCTGTAAGAAATGTGGGGGTTCATTTGGGTGCTGAATTTTCTTGTGGACAGAAGTAGATGTTGTTTTTGAGGCATGAGTTTGTTTATCCCACACAATCACAAAAACGTAAGTTAAACATTTTAAGGGTATTAAAAAAAAACACAGTTAATGTTTTATTTTAAATGCTGTGATTGGAAATGTGTCTGTTCTGTAATTTGGAAATATAAGTAATTTAACTCCCCCCAAAATGCACTTCAGCTGTCATTATTTGCAGTTGATAAGATTGTGTACACAGAATTTTTTTAAATTTACAGATTCAAACTAATAATTTATAGATTTACAGATTCAAATTCAAATTAATAATTGAATTTAGCAAAATTGGTGAATATAGAGTCAAAAAAAATCATTTGTACTTCTATATATATGCCAGCAATGACTAGGAAAGGAAATTTTTAAAACAGCATATATAATAGCATCAAACAAGTATTATGTAAGTTAGGACAAATCTAGTGAAGATGTATAAGACTTCTATACTGAAAACAACACATTACTGAAACAAATTAAAGAAAACCTAAGTAAATGAAGGGCTCTTCCATATTCATTGATTAAAATATTCAATATTTTTATCCCCAAATTTGTTTATAGATTTAATGCAATCTGAATCAAAATCACAGATTTGTCTCTCAGTATGAGTGTGTGTGTGTGTGGTGCATGTACATGCAAAAAAAAAAAAAAATCCCCATGTTGTTTTAAGCTTTAAGAAGAAGAAAACAGGAAGACTTATATATATTACCAGATCTTAAGATTTAGTATAAAGCAAAATAATTAAGAAAGTGCAATAATAACATAAGAGCAGACAAATCAATGAAATAAAATCCAGAGACGATGTCTACCTATATAGTTACCAGATAACTGACAATAGTGTCTTTACACCACATTGAGGAAAGGATGGCCTTTAAAACATACGATGCTGAGTCACTTGAATTTCCATATTGGGGGGGGGGTGTGTGGTAAGTGAAAATGACCCCTTCTCACACTATTCAGAAAAATTACCTTCAGATGTAAAAGGAAAAACAATCATCTCCTAGAAGGTAACATAGGAAAATATTTTATCACATTAGGATGAGCAATGATTTTTTTGATTTTTTTTTTTTTTTTTTTTTTTTTTTTTTTTGAGAGAGAGAAGAGAGAACACAAGTACTGGGGAAGGAGCAGAGGAAGAGGGAGGGAGAAAATCTTAAGCAGACTCCACACCCAGCCTGTTGGACGATTAACTGACTGAGCCACCCAGGCATCCCAAGCATTGATTTCTTAAATAGGACATGAAAAGCATCAACTATGAGAAAATAATTGATAAATTGGACTAATGTAAATTTAAAACCTCTGCTCATCAAAAGACGTTGTCAAGAACATGAAAAGGTAAGCAGCACGGTGGGAACAGATATTTGTATAATTAACAAAAGACGTGTGTTTATGTTATTTTGTAAGCTCTCATACATCAGTAAGAAAAAGATAGGTAATACAATAGAAAAATGGATAAAAAGATTTAAGTAGGTATTTCACAAAAGAGGATAGGAAAACGGCCAATGTAAGAACTCCACATCTTATTTTTCAGGGAAGTGCAAATTACAATCTTAATGAGATAATACTATATACCTTCTTTTAGACAGCGCTAAAAGGAATGGTGTGGCCTACATTGCTGCTCCTCCTGAATCGCTAAATAAAAAAGAAAAAAAAAATCAAACAAACTTGTAATTACAAGTGTTGGTAAGAATGGAGAGCAACCAGAGCTTTCCTGTATTGCTGGCATGTAAATTGGTACAACATTGAAAATTGCTTGGCATTGTCTACTAAAAACACATTAGCACCCTACAATGTTGCCAATTTCCTTCTTACATATATGAAAAATAAAAATGTGTATATAAGAGCACTGAAAAACACGTACAAGAGTGTTCACAGCAGCATTATTTGTAACAGCAAAAAACTGGGACCCACACAAATATTCATCAACATAAAATGGACAAATATATTGTGGAATATTCCTTTAGTGCAATACTATATAACAATGAGAAGAAATGAACCTCTGCTTATGCAGCACCATGGACAAAACTCACAAGGAAACATACTGTTGAGCAAAAGAAACCAGACAGAGAATAGCACATACTGTTCTGTATACATTATACATGATCTGTATAAATCCATCCATATAAAACCAAAACAAAATTTATTGGAATAGAAATCAAAACAGTCGTTCTCTTTGGGTAGGATGGGGATCCATTTGGCTTGCTGAAAATGTTCTGTATTTTTATCTGGGTGGTGCTTAGGACAATGATTTCACTTTAAAAACTAATCTCTAGTGGCAGAAGTCAGAAGAGTGGGAATAGTGACTTTGAAGGGGCACACGGAAGATTCCGGGAGCTAGTGATGATATAAGAAGCTACGTATTTTGATAGGTGGTGCTTACATGGAACTTCATTTTGCAAACACACATCAAGCTAATCATGGTTTCTGCCTTTTGCATTATGGATTTTTTACCTCAGTAAATCTTACCTTTAAAAAAAAAGTTATGTATTATGTATTTGCGGGGGAGAGGACAGTAAAAGCCCTAAATGATATGGACTGACCATCCTCCTTGGTGGTAACAATAAGAGAAAACATTTAGGGGCACCTGGGTGGCTCAGGCAGTTAAGCATTTGCCTTCAGCTCAGGTCATGATCCCAGGGTCCTGGGGTTGAGCCTGGCATTGGGCTCCCTGCTCAGCCCATATTTGTTTTAAATAAATAAATTCTTTAAAAAAGAGAGAGAGAGAGAGAGAGAAAACATTTACTGAGCAGGTAATACACGCCAGGCCCTGTGCTCAGTACTTTGCGGACACTTGCTTTTTCTTCTCACAGGTCCCATGAGGATTGGTTCTGTTAGTATCCTCACCATTTTACAGATGAAGAATCTGAGGGTTAGCAAGATCATGGGACTTGTCCGAGGTCTTACAGTTAGTAAGCTGCAGCAGAGCTGGGATTCCAGCCCTGGTAGTCTGCAAATGGAAAAACAGAATTCAAATAATATTTCTTAAAAAAGAAAAGCAAAAAAGACAAGGTTGTTGTCACAGATACCCAGTCGTATGTGCCCTCAGGAAGCTGCCCACTGTCCACCTGCACAGTGAATTTACCCTCTGCTCTCAGGCCCAACAGAAGGATGTTGTGAATTGGCTTTTCCTTCACACATCGTCAGTCTCCAGGGCTGAGGAGAGGCGGTGTATTTGAGTTGGATCTCAGGGAACTGCTGTGGCAGGCACTTGCGGGATTTCCTGGAACGGCAGGAGTGATGTAATGGTTATGGACCAGGCTGGAAAACAGGCCTTACCATGAGCAGTGTGTAAACCACCCTGTGTCATGCCTGGCCTCAGGCCGTCAGCCCACCCTACCGTCCATCTCCGGCACACATACCCTTCACACCTCCTCTCCTAGCCCCCTCTCTGTCTTCTCAATGCACTATGACTGAAAATACTAACGTGTAGGCCATTCCCAAGCCCTGCCTTTCACGAGAACTTGGAGTTGTTCATCATCTACAAGGTTTCCCTGGTCTGCGTTAGAAGGTTAAGATGGGGTACTGCGCTTGGAGAAATTCTGTAGAAGTTTTCCACAGACCAAGGGGTGAGTGACCAATTTCTGTCATTTCTTCAAGACTATGAAGAAGCCCAAGGAGCAGGAGACAATGAGGTGCCTGGGGTTTGGAGAGGGTTCTAGAGTTTGCAGATCAGAAGCCAGACTCAGGTATGGAGAACTTCAGCTCCCCTCAGAGCCATGAGTGTGATGTTTGAGCCACAGGAGGTCCCAATATCCACTCGAGGTTACCATCCTGGCTGAACAATTCTCTCTTCCTCCCACTGTGTTCCAGGGTGATTCCATGAGATTTTACTTTTCCCAAGAAAGCTTTAAGTGCCTAATATAAGTTTTATCAATATTTCTAGAAAAATCACCAGTATCCAAAGGTTCTCCTAGCCAGTAATTCATTCACCCTGACTCATTCTGAGTTTATCCACCCATATTTCTTCTAATGTTTCAATTCATTGCAATTCTTTTTATTTTTTTATATGTGAGTATAGTTGACACACAATGTTGCATTATTATTTTTGAGTGTATCCACTCATATATTTTTTTATTAACTGATTAACTGGCTTAATCCATCATTCATTTAACAAATGTTTATTGACTACCTACTATGTGCTCTGGAGTATCAGCTATAAGGAACATTGTCCTTCTCTTTCCCAAGTTATATAGTTACACATTCCCAATTCAATTTTATATGTCATTATACATCTAAATAGCATTTAATGAGCACCTACTATGTGCTAGGCACTCTTCTAACTATTTTTACATTTATGATCTCACTCATCCTCACAGTACCCCAGGAGAAATTTCTCTTCTGTAGATGGGGAAACTGAGACAGAAGAGCTAAAAGTAATTGCGCTGAAGCCCCATGCTAATAACAGACACAGCTGGGGTGTAAGCCGGGCTGTCTTAGGCCATAATCTATGCACTTACCCACTGAATATGTATATAGAGATGAATAGAGAACAAATCTGGAGGGCTACAACCAAATGTCAGTCAAAGTCATTTGTTCTTTGGAGAGAGGGAGAGGGTACAATGGTGATTTGTATTTTATTCTCGCTCTATTATTCTCTGTTATCTTGTGTGCGCGTGCTTGCTCTTGCTCTTTCTTGCTCTCTTTCTCTCTCTCCTGATTCTCTTTTACTTGTACAATGAGAAACATCCAATAAGGGTAGAAAAGCATCTGAAAGCAGGTCTGTAGGAGTGAAGCGGTAGAATAGGCAAAACAGGGCAGGAGCTTGCCTTGGGGTCAAGGTCCAGCTCATGAAGATGCCCTTCTCTCCCGCAGTGGCACGCAAGAAGGAGATGCGTGTTCCCTTCGGATTCTTTCGGCTCCCCTGCCTAGGCTGTAAGCTTTTTTTAGTGACATTGCCTGGGATTTGCAAATAGGAATATTTTGAAGTAGGTAGGATTTTTAGTGGCCATGCCAGCCACTTGAGAACAATGTGTACTCAGGGTACAAACATGTTGCATCATCATTGGCCCAGAGAAGGTTAACTGCACAAAAATACCTGTTCCAGAGTAAGGCTTGGTGTCAGCTCAGTCACTGTGACAAGACAATGGTGACCCAGGCTGCAGATGCTCCTTGCCCCAGCCACTCCCCTGCTGGAAGTAAACAATGACATCATCCTTATTTCAGAGACATTCCCTTATCCCCTATCAGTTTGTCTATTTGCCACAGCAAAGGGTGAGTGCTGCTTCCTTTGCTCATGGGCAGAAAGACAGACTGCAGTGTTCATGCGCTGACAGGTATTTTCCCCTTGAGGTCACTTGATCTCCTTGCAAATTTATAGAGTAGAAAATTGAACATCCCCATTTGATAGATGAGGAAACTGAAATTTGGAGAAGCTAAATGCTTATCATATAGCAGTTTTCCTGGAGATGATCTGATCATCAAAGGAAGACCAATCTTTAAAAAAAGAAAAAGAAGAAGAAACCTAAGAAAAATGTTGGTACAAAACAAAAGGCACTGTCAGCTCATTCACATGGATGTTGAAAATGAATAGATTGGAGAGGAGAACCATTCTTCTGAGACTTCATTTGCTTTTTGTAAAGTAGACCTGAAACCCTATTTGCTCCCTTAATGATATATTCAGACCAAAATGCTATCTTTTGTGGCTTAACATAGTCAGGTTATGTTGGGAATTTCCGTTTTATTCTAAGTGCCACAGAAAACCACAGAAAGGCTTTTGTGAGGGAACTGACCTGGTCTGATTTGTGTTTATAGATAGGCTGGCTGCCGAGGGGATAATGGCCTGAATATCTGTCTTCCCAACTGGACAGGAAGCACTATTCTTACATGCTTTTTATTCACTTAGACCTGTCTGTGTCCACTCGAGAGTCAGCTCCATGAAGAGAAGAGACCGTGTCTTTTTTTTCACTACTATGTCACTAGTGGCTGGAACAGTATCTGATCCAGATTAGGCTCCTGATGAATAAATGCTGGTTGAATGAGTGAATGAATTTATACAAAAATAAGAAAATGAATCAAGTGCCACAGGAATGAACGTAAAGTATGTTGAGCCCTACGAAAGAAAGGATAGGGTGGCAGGAAAGCATATAAAAGGGGAATTAGGAAGGTGATGAGATAGCCCTTGACTCAATTAGCTTGGAGACAAAAATGAAGAGAAGCAGATTCAAGGCATATTGGTGACATAAAATGAATAGGACTTACTTGATATGGAGGCTGGGGGAACACCCTAGGTATGAAGATGAGCGTCATTTGCTCAGCCCTCCAAACTGGACATCCAGTTCAATTTGAGTGAGTATTTTTTAAGTTGTTTATTAGCTATTTGTACAGAAAAGCTGCAGACTTACAAGCCTGATTTTCCCAATAGTGAGAGTCTGTCACTGAAAATAGGATGATAAGAGTGGTTATTTTTATAGTATTTACAGGAATCAGTTGGTAGCAGTCTCTCTATGATGCTTTCTTCAATACTCCCTCCCTTAATCTCCTGATATTTCTATAAGGTTTCCATGGCTAGGTTTCCATGACACCACAACAGTCATTTTCATCCATTCTGTCAAAAATAAATAAATAAATAAATAACCAGTCAAGATAAAAAAGGAAAAAAAGCTTTTTCCTGCACCTGAATGAAAGTACCTTCTCTCCAACCCACAAAGCACATCATACACACACACACACACACACACACACACACACACACACACACACACACACACACACAAACACACACCAGTGTTCCTAGCACAGAGCTAGGTACACAGATATTTACAACAATAATTGCCTTGCCTACTTGGGTTAAAACAGCCTTCGTATCTTAAAGACTTTTGTAAACCATCTGATTAATATTTATAAAGAGTGATTTCCAAGTTAAGTGTTCTTCCACTCTGGACTCTGAAAGTGATTCTCTTGAGATTAGTTGTTAAAGGCAGATGCTATTGTTTTACAAATTACAAATGAAATTCCTCTCATCTTATCATCCTCAAAGACTTGCTATTATTTTATTATCTTGATTTCAAAAGCTAGTAGCAGAGGAGATGATTTTCACAGATGATTTTCATAGATTTTCATAGCATAGATTTTCCTTTTCCCCTCAACTTTCTTATTCAGAATTTGTTGGCTGGACAGCCCTGTGCTGTGATGGGTTTTATCTGAAATTTCCATTAAAATAAAATGTTAACCTTTGACTCCCTTCACCCATTTCTCGCAACCCCCTATCTCCACCCCTCCCACCACCCTTGGCAACCTACCAGTCTTTTCTCTGTACCTCTGAGCCTGTTTTTGTTTTAGAGTTCACAAAGAAATACGGTACTTGACTTATTTCGCTTAGCATAATGCCCTTTAGATTGATCTGTGTTGTCACAAATGGCAAAATTTCCTTCTTTTATGACTGAATAATATTCCACTGTGGGTGTGTGTGTTTGTGTGTGTGTGTGTGTGTGTGTGTGTATGTGTGTGTGTGTGTGTGCATATATCCAGCAATTTCTTTATCCATTCATCCATTGGTCTATTTCTCTGACATGAATATTTTGGCTGAGCTTACAGAGAGTTCATTCACGAGTTTCAGATCTACTCTCCAGATCCAAGGTGTGTCCTTCTATAACACAGTGGGTTTTTGAATCCCTGCCATGGTGAGTGTGGATATTTCCAAGTCACCAATCTTGGATGACTAAACAGCCTATGGACTCAATCACTTCCTCCTTCCTCCTTTGACTATAGCATGTTAGTTTTTCTTGGGTGGGTTGCACCTGTAGATGGTGCACAATTCTTTTGAAAACAGCTGGGAGGCTGTGCTATCTTCTCAGGCTAAATGCTCTGCAAGGCAGTAGCCACATAAACCACCTATGAGCCATCTCACTTCTGGGGGATTTAAATAACAGAGCAAGAGTACAGCAGTCTCTCTGACACCAAAGGTGTTGTTCAGAAGTCTCAGAAATACCACACTCATTGTCATTGTTCTCAGTTTGCAGCAGAGCCAATTTCTATTGATTTTCTCTTTTGTTTTCTTAAGTGTAAAGTCCTATTTACTCTGTAAACACAATGAAAGCCCAAACCAGGCACTTCACTAGGAGAGCCTTATGGGCCCAGCCGGGAATTTTGTACCTTCTTGATGTCTGCAGAGTGGCTATATACTGTGACTTGTCTCAGCTTCATAACGGGCTCGATGGAGGAGCTCTGTGATGGACAGATCACAGAAGTAAATGAACGTGTCATTTTAAAATCTCTCTGGGAGTTGTTCTGCCTTGGTTCTGCTCAGATCCCTGAACAAGAATTTGAGACAATTTCCATAGACAGGTGTGTACAATGTAGCATAATGCCGTGGTGGCTTTTGGATATAGGTTTCCTCTTTGTTTTTCTTGTGTCTAATGTGTATTGGGTAAAGGGAGCATATTTGATCTTGCTTAGAATCTTCAAAATTTGCCCATTGCATCTTTCTCTTGCCACAGCTTATAAGGCCGTGTATATTATGGGCCCTGCTTTTTCTCATTTCAGGCTCAATTATTTGACCCTGTTTCTCTGTGGTTCAGAGAACCTGTCATCTTTACATCTTCCTCAATACCTTTGTCCACCCTGCCCCTCTCTGCCCAGAGCCTTTATACATTCAGTTCCAGTGCTGGACAACTCACCCCACAAACACAGGCACACACACACACACACAGACGCTCACCAATAACCCTCACTCATCCACCACACACCCTCTTCTACCCAGTTAACACCTAGTCATCCTTCCTATCTTAATTCAAGCAGCACTTTTGCAGGAAAGTCTACCCTGCCCTCCCAGGTTAGATTAAGTTCTTATCTTATATATTGTCATAGAACCATTTTTTTTCCTTCAGAGCACTTGACTCAGCTGGCAATTATATAACCATTTGGGTACTTCATTATCAATGGCATTCTCCACCCTCGATTTTGTAAATCCTGCGCAAACAAAGCGTGGATCTATTTTTGGTTCACCTTTGTATCCTCAGCCTTGTGCACTGAGCCTGGCATAGAGTTGAATTACAGTGAATGTCGGACAGATGGATGGATGGATGGATGGATGGACGGACGGACATGTGTGAGTGCATGTGTGTATCTGTTAGGTAATGAGGCTATTGCTATAGTAACTTACCAGGTATATTTTCAGTTTTCTTTAATTTAAACTGTTCTGATAAACAGAAACTAGAAGTGACACTATTCTTCATGTGAATCGACTTCTTCGCTAATTCTACTTACAAAATGAGCGTTGATTCAGTCACATAAACACCATGAATGATTTTTTTTAAGATTTTCATTCATTTATTTGACAGACAGAGATCACAAGTAGGCAGAAAGGCAGGCAGAGAAAGAAGGAGAGAAAGCAGGCTCCCTGCTGAGCAGAGAGCCTAATGCAGGGCTCGATCTTAGGACCCTGAGACCATGACCTGAGCCAAAGGAAGAGGCTTAACCCACTGAGCCACCCAGGTGCCTCACCATGAATGATTCTTGAGGCAAGCATTCAAGGAAGAAAAATTTATTTGTAGGACTTATGAAAATCCTAGGGATACCATGTCTTGTTAACCATGCACCTTTGTTCATTTCAACTTAATCACAAAATAGAAATCGCTCCTCTTTAACACCATTAACAAATCGTAATGTGCCAGAGATAAATTACTCAATAAACACATGTTTAAGTACGTTAGCAGTGACCAACTGAGTGTTCTGTTACACACACTGAACACTCAGCAGCAGCCGCCTTCCCTACTACACCTCCCTGGTGGAACAGCCTATGGAATTTGGGACAGTTCCAAACAGATAGGATGAAGAGTACGAATAAGTATGCTGATGCTTACGGAGAAATGATATGGGAAGGTCCCATCACCCACTACTGACTGGTACAATACAGCTGGGAATGCATTTTTGATTGTGTACCAGATAATTCAAATAGTTGGAGAATGGAGAAAGGTTGATAAAAAGCACACAGGGAATCAGAGAGCTTAAAATAGTCAAGATTGCATACCAAGGCCGGGTTGAATTCTGGCTACTAACTGCTGGTGCCCATCCAAAAGCTGGCTTAGGGAGAAATGGTCATGGTAGCATTCTGCTGGTAAAATTACATTTAAATATAGAAACTAAGGCATTTTAGAGTACCTTGTACTTTGGTTTCCAAGTATGCCGTCTAGTCTTGCCTCAAGGCCGCAGCAATCAGTGGAATCATGAAAAATTCGCTCTGTGCTTCATGAAAAATGCCCTCTATAGGACCTATTCTGTGAAGACTGTAGTGGTGAACTCTAGAGCAACAGGCATCAAGTGCCCATAATGCAAGTCTGAGTTATAGTTTCCATTTCTTTTAAAAATTTCAAACTTAGAAAAACTAATATTTTAAAGCTCAAAGTCATCGACATGGATTTGCCATCATAGAAATGATTCACCTAAATGTATTGTTTTGGGTGTTTTTAAAAATAAAAGCTATACATGCTCATTGAAATATGTTTCTATTTTTATATACAGATATAGGGACATCTAAAGGGATATATAGATATAGGTATCTGCATTAAGTAGTACAGATAGTCACAAATTAAAAAGTGCATTTCATTCACTCCTTTTCCTGCTGCATCTCATGACCTGTTCCCCAGTGAAACCTGTGCTTACAATCTGACACATTTACTTTTATTTTTACACAAATAGGACCCTACCCTGTGTGCGATTCTACAACATACTTTGTTTACCTTCAGGATGTATTTTAATGTCCTATTGAAGGAAGACAAAGGAAAGGTACACAAGACTTTTCGTGCCCATTGTACTATTTTTGTAACTTCTTTCTTGCAAGTCCATTAATATGTCAGAATCAAATGGTTTTTTAAAAAGTAGAAACCTTTCATTTTTTTCCCATTTTATTTTCAGTGTTCCAGAATTCATTGTTTATGCACCACACCCAGTGCTCTATGCAATACGTGCCCTCCTTAATACCTACCACCAGGCTCACCCAACCCCCCTCCCCTCCAAAATCCTCAGTCTGTTTCTCAGTCCACAGTCTCTCATGGTTTGTCTCCCCTTCCGATTTCCCCCAAATCACTTCTCCTCTCCATCTCCCCATGTCCTCCATTTTTTTTAAAGATTTTATTTATTTATTTGACAGACAGAGATCACAAGTAGGCAGAGAGGCAAGCAGAGAGAGAGAGAGAGAGGAGGAAGCAGGCTCCCCGCTGAGCAGAGAGCCCGATGCGGGGCTCGATCCCAGGACCCTGGGATCATGACCTGAGCCGAAGGCAGAGGCCTTAACCCGCTGAGCCACCCAGGCGCCCCCCCATGTCCTCCATTTTATTCCTTATGCTCCACAAGAAACCTTTCATTTTTTAAAAAATGTGTCTTAGTTATGGTGTCACCTTGGTACATTATAAATACCTCACTCTGTTCACTGGGCTACTAATATTTTATTGTTTGGATATATAATAATTCTTTTAATTAGTCTCCTCTTGATGGGTATTCGTGTTGTTTTTCAGTCCTCTGGTGTTACACTAACAGTGCAGTGGACAACCTTGTACTTCTACCTCTAGGGGTCATACACTTTCACCGGCGAGCACCTCACATCTTTCAACTGTTCTGTATAAGGCATGTATCTAAACTTTATGGTCTGGGGTAATTGCGTCTAGGAAGGTTTGGTACTAGCAGATTCACATTTTTATAAGAAACGTCTTGGCAGAGCAGACATAATTACTGAAAGATTTGTGTCTGCTACCCGGAAATCGGCTTTGTTTTCCAGCCGGGGTTTCTCCTGAAGGGGGGCATGTGCACACCAGATCTTTCCCGAGTGTCCGGAGGACAGTCTGTAGGAGGCCTGCGTGACTGAGCAGACTTCAACCTTGACACAACCAAACAAACAAAGCCATCTGCAAGTTCAACAGAGAAGTGAGAAGGAGTTTCCCCAAGTTGGTTGAAAACACAGGCAAAGAAATAATGAACTTCTCAAAACCAGCAGCTTAAAACTGTGCATTTGTCAGGTCTTCTAAACTTGGAACCAGTTCCTGTTTGCCAACCAATGACAGACTTCATCACAATTCAATACTTCATCCCTAGCATGAAGTCAGTCTTGTTTTGAATGTTAATATTTGCCACCATAACATGGACTCCAATTTTGTAGGTATTAATGCAAACAAATTTAGGAACCTGTCCTATTGCTGGGCACTGTAACACAGGAATTGGAATACAAAAGATAACTAAGGAGACCTCTGCACCTCCCAAAAAAGCACTCTATCCAGACCAGCAGTTCTTAACCATTTTTGTGGCCGTGGTCCCCTTTGAAGACCTGATAAAACCATGGAGACAGTGTGCATGCACATATATACCTAGAAGTCTAGAGATGATCTCAGCTAGTACTCCAAGCTGAGGAGCTAACCATTAATGCAGGGACCTAAGTTAAGCTCTCTTGGTCTACTGGAAGTACAAGATGGGCAACTAGGAAAATTAGAAATCATCCAGCTGGAAAAGTCCTGTAGTGAAGAATATAGTCACCACCACATCATACTTGTCATTTGCAAAGTGCTTTCCCCTGTCAGTGTTCTCCTGTAGAAAGTGGACTCCATTCCCATCAAATAAGGCAGTATGCTCAGAGAAATTATGTGACTAACCCCAAGGGCGCTCAGCTATAAGCTGCCAGAACTCCAACCAGAAGCCAGGTCTACAACATACACCCTGTTTTGCCAAATGGAATAGATTACTAATATAAAACACTGTGAGAGTAATTTTAAAAAAAGAATCCTAGTGTCAATCATAACAAGTTGACAAGTTCCCATTAGTCATCAGGATTACCTGCACGTATGGGCATTATTAATTTTATTATTAATTTTCTTAATAAAATTAATTAAATTAATTAATAAAATTATATACTATATAAATAAAATTAATAAAATTTATTATTAAATCATTAAATTTTATAAATTATATGTGATTTTATATATAACATAAATATATATTATTTATATTATATATAATATAATATTTTATTTATAATATACATTTATATATAGTTATATATAAATTTTATAAATTTAATAATATAAATCATTGAATTTATTAAATTCTGAATAATATTTCTCCCACATACCCTCAATCTCTCTCAATCTCTTTCTCTTTCTCACTTAGTGCTTCTTTGTTCTACTATTAGTTCCCCCTATTAAGTTATGTGTTCCTTGAAGACAGGGGCTATAGTTGGTTTGTTTCCATTTCCTCAGTGCCTTGCGAAGTACCTGGCATAGTCAGGACTCATTGTTGAGTTAAGGAAAGTTCATTACACAGAGATTAAAGAGACTAGATTCTGCCAAGTGTGTCCCTCAGTTCATGTCGCGCCTTCAAAGATTATCTCTAGGAAATGAAATTTGTCATCAGTTCGTTGACACATTACACTGTTTTTCTAGCATTTTTTGTTCTCCTTCCTCCCCCATACCTTATTAGCTATCTGTGATATTTGATAAGTGGAACCAAGGTGGGTTGAGTCTAATTTAAACATTCAACACTAAGCGGTCTTTCAGTTGACATAATCAAAATTTTTTTTTCCATTTTCTATGCCAAAATACAAGAAACCTTAAGCAATAATTTAATTATTTAAATTAGTTGCAGGACTTGGATATTTTTTCACTGAGAGCTTATTGGAAAGAAAAAAAAAAGGAAAAAGCCAACTGTGACTTACAACCCATCCCAAGCCAAATGACAACTTTGGAAGCACTGTGGTTGCTGGAACAGTAAGTGAATGGTTTAACCCCTCTTGGGTCTTAGAAACTATAGCCAGCCTTGCCAAGAAGGAGGGAGAGATAAGTCTATGTGATTTAATCACACTGAACTCCTTGAGGGCAGAATCTATTTTTGACCCATCTTTGTGTTATTAAAAAAAAAATTGTCTGGCACATAGGAAGCACTCAGTAATTTTTTCGCTAAATTGAATTTTTGCAAAATCTATACATATCTGTAATACATGTTTATATGTGTCTCCACATTGTGTAAATATCCTATGTGGCTGGATATCCTAAAAAGGCAGGCTATGCCCCATACCTTCCCATACACAAATATATATACATACACAAATATATATACATACACAAATATATATACATACACAAATATATATACATACACATATCCCATACACAAATATATAAAGCCCATAAAACTATATAAAGCCTTCTGGCCCATAAAGCCACTTATCTGTATGATCACAGCTGAAGTCAGTTTCGTTATAGAATTCTACATAGTATGCACATACTCTGGTTAAAACCACCCTGTATAGAACCAACTCTTTATAATAATGTCTCTGAAACATTTTCCTAAGTAGATAAGATGAAATGACCCTTTACAGTCTATAGTTCATGTATTCTTTTAAACACAAGCCAAGAATGGAGATAGTACAGCCCCGCCTCAGCCACTAAGGTACGCTTTACCCCACAGACCTTGCACTCACACAGGAGGCTCCACTGCACCATCTTGAGCTGATTGTGGGTCAACAGAGTGGGTTGTTACCCTGCAAGACTGGCCTCTTTCTGCTGTTCATTTTAGCTTCGCTGGACATTCCTGATCCACAGTGGCTGGAAAAGGGCGGCTGGTGGTGGAGCTGGACTCACAGCCAAGAAGCTAAGGAAGGATTTTTTTTAAATGATGCAAAAATGGCAGTTTTATGAAGCCTCAATGCATTTTTTTAGGAAATAGTTGACAAAATCTGACTAAAATCAACAGGTAACTGGGGATATGTGAAGTTATGCAATAGTATCAAGAGTCTGGGAAACACACCACTGTAGATGATGAGAGTCACCCACAGCCTGAAGCAAGTAGGGCCTTGGTTAAGTCAGGACTCAGAGGAATTGAAGGAACCAGGAAAGCAATTGTTAAAGCACCGTCCCAGGAACACACTGAGACAAGTCCCCTTTTCAGAAATGCATCGTGCTCATGCCATAACATTCTGGAGTTTCCTGCTTCTTAGAAGCACCTACACATTCCAGGAACAACAAGGTGGCCCAGGAGAAGGTTCCAACCTACTTTCCTGTCCAAGTGACTTTCGCAATAAGAAATGCCGAACTGGGGGGAGACATTTGGGGTTACTAACACTCAACACACAATAATTCCAGTTTCTCTACAACTACCTCTCCCCATCCAGGGAGTGAAACCGAGGGCTCTGAGGAAGGGGGCCAGGCCAACTCCACACCTCTCTTCCTTGCGCTCTCTGGACCCACACTGGCCGGACTGAAATGTGGTCACTCTCTACCGTCACCTAATTTAACACCCTGGCACTTAATGAATATTTAACACTATCAAATGTGCTTGCAGGAAACAACTTGGAAATGAATTACCTTGTTTTTAAGCGCTGCCTGGGAATTGTGTGTTTTACAAAAACTGAATTGACTTGTTAATAAAAACAAATGAATCCATGTGTTACATGATTTTTTTTTTTTTTTAGTGTTACTTTCCAAGCCACATGTCCCAGAAAATAGCTCCCTTACTAAGAAGGAATGACTCAATTTTTTTATTAAAATGATGGTGTTATTCATCTGTTCATTCAGCAAATATTTGCGCACCTATTATGTGTTCAGTTCTATTCTAGACCCTGAGAATGCTATGGTGAACAAGGCAGACAAGCTTTCAGGGTGATTACATTCTAAAAAGCAAAAGTAAATACACAAACAGATAGCTACATGATGTCATGTACTGTGAGGAAAAAGAAAGTAGGGAAAGGGAATAAAGAGTGATAAGAGATGCCATTTTACAGAATA
Source organism: Lutra lutra (assembly GCF_902655055.1). Lineage (NCBI taxonomy): Eukaryota > Metazoa > Chordata > Mammalia > Carnivora > Mustelidae > Lutra > Lutra lutra. The sequence continues at coordinate 81,898,715 of NC_062282.1, read as the reverse complement.
GAAGGCATCTCAGAAGAGGGGACACTCAAGGAGGAGACCAAAATGGAATGAGAGTACAAGGCATATGAATATCTGGAGAGAGTTTCAGGGAGATGGAAGAACAAAGGCAAAGGCCACATGCTAAGGATGTCCTTGGCAATACTCAAGGAACAGTAAGAAAGCTAGGGTGGGGACACCTGGGTGGCTCAGTGGGTTAAGAGTCTGCCTTTGGCTCAGGTCATGATCTCAGGGTCCTGGGATTGAGTCCCACATCGAGCTCCCTGCTCAGCAGGGAATGAGTCCGCTTCTCCCTTTGCCCTCCCCCTGTTTATTCTCTCTCTTTCTCTCTCTGACAAATGAATAAATAAAATCTAAAAAAAAAAAGAAAAAAAGAAAGCCAGAATGTTTGGATGAGTGAGGAGGAAATAGAAGATGAAGAGGTAGCAGGAAGTCACATTTTGCCAGGGTTTCCAGGCCATGCTGAGGACTCCAGCTATCATTCCAAGTGTGATAGAAAGTCACTGGAAGCCTTTGAGCAAGGTGTAATCAGATGGAACTCTAGATAAACATCCCAAACAAATTTCAGACCATCCAAGTGAAAGCTTCTGTTTCCAGTCGAAGATGGACTGCATGTTTATGGAAGGCCTCCTGTAATAGCCCATCACAAAGTGATGGATGTACACTCCAAATGTACGTTAAGCTGCCCTACATGGAAAGCAATTCCTTGGAAGACAAAAATATAACTGAAGAAGGTTAAGTAAGCACCAGAGTTGGCATTGCCACGGGCTTATCGGCTAATCCCTGGTGACTTAAAATCTGTATTTTAAAAGGCTTTTCATCTAGAGAGTGAAAGCAAATCCTGAGAGACAAGCAGGGCAGTATACTAGATCATGAGACTCATAGTTGACACCTCAGTGGTTAAAAAAAAAAGAAGAACCATTCTACAGTAGGAGATGGTGGTGATAGATGTCTGTCTGAGTTAAGGTCTTAGGTAGTGGCATGTTAAAAAAAAAATTAAATGCCACTGAAAATTCCTAAATATAATACTCTAGTCATGTATATTTGGGAGCATAATTTATAAAACTTCTGTGGCAAAAAAAAAAAAAGAAAAGAAAAGAGAGAGAGGATAAAAAGAGGAAAGAAAAAGGAAAAGAGAAAGAAAAAGAAAATTAAATTGATATGAGGTTAGGAGTTTCCCCAGAAACCTGCTTCTACCAACACAAATCCTTTTGGGAATAAGACACACCTCACAGATAAAGTTTGCAAAAAAATACAAGATCACTATAAAAAATTTTAAAAAAAGCATGAGGAACTAAGCCGTGATGAGTGAGAGATGATAGAACTATAAAGCACAGAATCAGACAAACCAAAAAGTCTGGTTATATACAAAATATCAGCTACAGAACATAAGAAAGTTTGAATAAATGTCTAAATGGTACTGAAGTTGTAACAAAGAAATAAGACACTATCAAATTGACCAGGCAGATATGAAAAAAAACCTACATAACTCCCAGAAATGAAAATATAAAAATTAAAAATAAAAATTCAGTGGAGTGGGGCACCTGGGTGCCCCACCTCTTCATATCAGCTCTCATTCCGCAATCAGTGGGGAGTCTGTTTGAAGATTCTCTCCCTGTGACCCTCCCCCTCAGTTGTGCAAGTATGTAGGTACACTCTCTCTCTCAAGTAAATAACTAAATCTTAAAAAAAAAAAATTCAGTGGAGTGATTAAAAGCAAATTAGACATAACTAAGGAGAAAATTAATTAAAAATTAATGGGGAGATAGAAGAAAATCTCTAGAAAAAAACACAAAAAGAAAAATAGATCAAAAAAATTAAAAAGGAAAAAAATAAGAGAACATGAGTGACAAAAAAATAGTGAGAAAGTCTAGATATAAATTCTTTACAGTTATGGAAGAAAATCATGGGATAGAAATATTTTAAGAGGAAAGTGACTTAGAATTTTCCAGAATTGATGAAGTAAATATTCAAGTTTAAAGATCCCAAGCATGTTTTAGAAAGAGGAAGAGGAAGGTGGTGGGGGAGGAGAAAACAATGAACAAAGGAAAGAACACATGCTTAGATATATAATGGATACCACCACATAACTGAAAGTGAAGGGAAAAGTCTGATTGTGTAGTTTTTAAAAGTCAGGATGAAACTAAAATCTTTTATACTAATAATGAAAGTGCTGCCACTTCTAAAGCAACAGTTGAAGGGAAATCTAATGCATATATTAGAAAATATGGAAGGCTATAAGTTAGTTCAGTCATTATCTACTTTGAGTGCTAGGGAAGTTTTTTAAAGGATAGTAGAAGGAAATAAATAATAAAATATAGAGTAGAAGTTAATAAAAATACATTCACTAGAAATGATCAGCAAAATGAAAAGTTTGCTCTTTGAAAGGACTAATAAAATTTGCAATACAATCAGTAATTGACAAGATTGATTAAGGTAATAATGAAAGAAAACACAAATAATTTTATAAATGCAAACCAGAACATAAATAACGTATGGCATAGACATTAAAAAGGTAAGAGAATCTGACAAAGAATTTGTATCTGAAATACATAAAAAACTCTTACAATTCAATAATAAAAAAAACACATACAGCCCAATAAAAACTAAAATGGAAATATGCATAAAATATAGAAAAATGATTCTAAAAACACTTTGCCAAAGAACAAATATAGGAAATTATATCCAGCGTCATTCGTCATGAAAACCACGGTAAGACACACATGTACCAGAATGGCTAAGATTCTTTAAATTGGGAATGGAAGGAAGGAAAGAAGAGACAAAGGAAGAAAGAAAGGAAGAAAAAAGAAATCTGATGTTATCAAGTGAGACAAGTATGTGTAGCAACTGGAATTTCATATATCACTAATGGGGATACAAATGGTACAGCTTCTTTGAAGAACACTTTAGTGATTTCTCAACACAGTTAAGCATATATTTCCTATGTGACCTAGGAGTTTCACTCCTCACTATCTACCCAAGAAAAATGAAAACATATGTTCACGTGAAGATTTGTATACAGTGTTCAGAATAGCCATGGTGCAAAATAACCAAAAAGTGGAAATAATCCAAATGTGGCTCAGCAAGAAAATGATTTTAACACAATGTGGTATAGACATGCCATGGAATATTACTCAACAATAAAGAGAAAGAAAGTACTAACAAATAGCATGAATTAATTTCAAAAATATCAAGCCAAATAAAGCAGTGTACAAGAGACTAAATACCACATGATTCCATTTATATTAAATTCTGGAAAAGGTAAAACCATAGAGGCAGGAAAAAAAATATATCATTGCCTAGGGGTAAGAATTGAACAAAAAGGGGCATAAGAATTATTTTTGAGGCGACCAATGTATTCTAAAGCACACTTAGTTTTATTTGCATGACTGAACACACTTATCAAAACTCAATGGAATATATACTTAAAATGGATGAATTTATGGCATTTCAATTACACAAAAAAACTGGAAAAATACTAAAAATAAAACAAGATGAGAGAATATTAGAAACAACACTATGTCAACAAATTTGAAAACACCTATTAAATGGACAGTGAAAATTGCTAAAAACTAGAAAACAAAAAGAATACTTACCTGGTACTATGACCTTTAATAAAAATCAAACAGCAGTTACAAATATTCTTTGAATATTACATAGGCTCCAGACAGTTTTACAGATTGAGTTTTATCAAATAATCAAGAAACAGATCATTTTAATATTAAACTATCCAGAAAACAGGAAAAAAAAAAGGTGGGAGGGGAAACACTTTCTAGTTACTTTTAAAAACATGTGTAACCTTGATAGAGAAACTGACAAGAAAAACTGGAGAAAGTTGAATTACCCTCCAATCTCATTTATGACTATAGATACAAAAAAATCCTAAGCAATATGTTAGCAAAACAAATTAAGCAATGTATAAAAAACATAACTCATAACTTAGGCTTTGAGCTTATTCTCAAAACACAAATGTAATCAAATTTACAAAAACCTATTATGTAGCTCACCATATCATCCAGTGAAAGGGGAAAAAAACGTGATCATTACAATAGATCAGAAAACAGAATCAATAAAAAAAAAATTTAAGATTTATTTATTTGACAGAGAGAGAGAGAGAGAGAGAGACAGGGAGAGAGGGAACACAAGCAGGGGGAGTGAGAAGAGGGAGAAGGAGAAGAGGGAGAGGGAGAAGCAGGCTTCCTACCAAGCAGGGAGCCCGATGTGGGGCTCAGTCCCAGGACCCTGGGATCATGACCCAAGCCTAAGGCAGACACTTAACGACTGAGCCACCCAGGCACCTGGGAATCAATAAAAATTAACAACCATCATGACAAAACCTCTCAGCAAACTAGGAATGGGAAGAAACAGTCTTAACCTGATAAATGGTATCTCCAGAGGATTTGGAGTCACCCTAATATTCAGTGGAAAAATATTGCAAGCATCCCTATTAAAATCAACATTAAGAAAATAATGCCCTCCCATCACCACTTGTATTCGATGATGTATTGGAGATCCTAGGGAGAATAGCAAGCAGAGAAAAAAGAAATATATAAGCCTTGAAAAAGAAATAAAACTCACTATTGTCATAATTATCTGCATAGCCCCAAAATATCTACAGACAGGGGTGCCTGAGTGGCTTAGTCAGATGAGCATCCAACTCTTGATTTCGACTCAGATCACAATCCCAGGGTCATGGGGTGAAGCCCCATGTCAGGCTCCATGCTCACCCAGGAGTCTGAGATTCTCTCTCTCCCTCTGCCTCTGTTCCTCCCCCCACTCTCTCTCTTTCTCTCTCAGATAAATAAAACCTTTTAAAAAAAACTACAGACAAATTCTTAAAATTAACAAGCAGTTTTAGCAATATTACTGGATATAAGATCAACATGTCAGAATCGGTTGCAAATCTAGTTACCAGCCATAAGCAGGTAGAAAATTTATATTTTTAAAAAGGTACCACTATAATAGCTACCAAAATACAAGGTATTGAAGAACAAATCCTCCAAACAGATGTGTAAAGCTTTCTGTAGGGGATTATAAGCCTATTTAAAAAGATCTTTATTAAGTCCTGGCAGTGTGCCAGGCACTCTGCTAGCTAGTAGAAATGCAAAGTAAGATGTATGGTCCCCACTCTCCAGTGCCAACAGGCTGGACAGAGAAACTGTGCCTGAGCAAATGGATACCACGCCTAGGATCAAACACAATGGATGTGTGTTTGGATATGATAACAGGGATGTGTCATGTTAAAGAGGGTGAGAAAAGGGGCATTCAAAGTCGGACACACTTAGGCTTACTCTTGCAGATGAGTGGGGATTTTCCAGGAGAGCAAGGGGAGAAAAGGAGTAAGCAGTGCTTGTAAAGCAGAGGAAACAGGATGGGAACAGGAAAAGGTCGGGGACAATATTTCTCCAAAGCCATACCCAGCTCAACAGGGATTCGCTGAAAATGTCACCCGTTGCCCCACCTCTGACCTCTCAGACTGTCGTATCCACCCCATCCTCCTGTCTCTTCCCTCCATCTCTGTCTCTTAAACCATTTCCTGGGCCCAAAGACCCGATTCATATCGCTTTCCCTACTCTCTCACCCCACCCCAATGTGAGCCATCTCCTCCTCTGTTCTGATAGTATCTTGTACCTCCAGTTTTAATGGGAATGCCAGCTGCATTCTTCTGTTTACCAAAAAACAACTGAAGTAATTCTACTACCTTTGCAAAATATCAAGGGGATAATTGAATGGGCACTCAACATGCATGTTTCAAATGGACCGTCATTGCTCCCTTCTATAGAATTGCTCTTTGCAGAAGTTTGTGATCTGAAAGAGATCTTTGTTGGTGGTGGTTTTCTTTTATTGCATGACATCACAGTGAATGAACTTTGTCTAACCCCCAGGGAGTCCAAAAGACAAAATATGAAACAGTTGGCCTCTCAGATAAACTTCACCTCTGTCCTTTAAAACGGTATGGATTTGAGAGAGAATGAGAGCGAGCGAGCAAGAGAGAAGACACCAATTACCGATATCGAGAATGAAAAATAGAGATCTCAGGGAAGATCCTATATGTATGTATTAATGGATAATAAAGTCTTTATGAATAAAAAATAAAAGTATGGATTTCCTACCTTCTCACTGCTCTCTCCTCTCTCACCAAAATCCCCTGTGTGAGAATGCAGACAAGTTATTGACTATTGAGCTGCATTCTGCTGGTTAAAATGGTAATTTGCTTATTAGCTTGCTCATACCTGTGCAAGCTCATGTAGACATGCACAGAAGTCATTTGCTATTTCCTGCTGCTGTACAGTCACTACATCATCTTTTAAATTCATAATTTTTCACAATTCAGTGCAAGTGATGCTGTCCCTTTTTAGGTTCCAAGGATGTAGGGAAGTATGGAAAAGTAGGAAGAGCATTGGATTTGCAGCTCCAGGAAAACACTGCTGTGAACTTGGGGAAGTCTCTTAAAATCTCTTAATCTCTTAAATCTTAAATCTCTTAAATTTTTAGGGCTTCAGTGTCTTCATCGTCAAAGAGGTGATAATGTCATTCCCTGACCTACCTCATCTGGCCACTGCAAGGATCAAAGGGGCCAGGCAACTGGACTGGCAGTTTGAGAGGTGTAAAACTCCTTCCCAATATCATGAGTTAGCACTATTTTGAAGAGTAACCAGCACAAGCTGATAAACATTTCCCTTCTCATGAACTTAAATCCTTTGAAGCTAGTGTTATTACTTGAGAAGAATCAACTCTGATGAGGCATGCCCAGAAAGTTCATTGGGGACATCGTCATTTTTAAGATTGCTAAAATTAATACACAATGAGTGAAATTTATCATCGCGCTCAGCATCTTTCAGCATCTTTTTTCAAAATTGAAATATAACAGCATATAATGTCATATAAGTTTGGGTATAACATATTGATTTGATATTTATCTTGCAACATGATTAACACAGTAGGATTAGCTAATACCTGCATCACTTCGCATAGTTATCATTTCTTTTTTGAAATGGAAACATTTAATATCGAGTCTCTTAGCAACTTTGAAGTATATAATACAGGATTGTAAACTAGAATCACAATGTTGTGCATTATACCTTCAGAACTTATTCATCTTCTGTGAGTTTATACCCTTTGACTGACATTTCCCAATTCCCCCACCCCTGAGTCTCTGGTAACCACCCTCCTTCTGCTCTGTCATTGTGACTTCAGCTTTTTTAGATTCCAAATATAAGTGATACCATACAGTATTTGTCTTTCTCTGTCTGACTTCTCTCACTTAGCATAATGCTCTCAAGTTCCCTCTATGTCGTTATAAGTGGCAGGATTTCCTTCTTTCTTGTGATTGAATAATATTCCACCGTGTGTGTGTGTGTGTGTGTGTGTGTCTACATATACACCACATCTTCTTTGTCCATTTATCCACTGATGCACATTTGGGTAGTTTTTACATCTTAGCTACTATGAATAATGCTGCACTAGACAATAGGAGTGCAGGTATCTTTTCCATACCCTATTTTCATTTCATTTGAATGTATAGTCAGAATTGGAATTGCTGGATCATATGGTAATTCTATTTTTTTAATTTGTTGAGGCATCTCCATACTATTTTCCATAGTAGCTACATCAGCTTACATTCCCTCCAACAGTATACAAGTGTTCCCCTTTCTCTACACCTTCACCAGCACTTGTCATCTCTTGTCTTTCTGATGACAGTCATTCTAACAGGTATGAGGTGATATCTCATTGTGGTTTTGATTTTCATTTCCCTGGGGATGAGTGATGTTGAGCACTTTTTCATGTACCTATTGGCCATCTATATATCTTCTCTGGAACAGTCTTTTCAGATACTCTGCCAGTTTTTTTAATCAAGTTGTTCATTTTTCTGTTACTGAATTGTGTGAGCTCTTTCTATATTTTGCATATTAATCCTTCATCAGATAAATGTTTTGTGAGCATTTTCTTCCATCCCATAGGTTGCCTATTCATTTTGCTGATTGTTTCTTTTGCTGTGCAGTAGCTTTTTAGTTTGATGTAGTCCCTCTTGTTGATTTTTACTTTTGTTGCCTGTGCTTTCTGTATCATAAGCAAAAAAATCATTGCCAAAATCAATGTCAAGGAGCTTTTACCCTATGTTGACTTCAAGGAATTTTTACAGCTTCTAGTCTTATGTTTAAGACTTTAATCCATTTTAAGTTAATTTTTGTGAGTGAGTAGGATTTTGCATGTAATTATCCAGTTTCCTATCATCATTTATTGAAAAGACTATCCTTTCCCCATTGAGTATTCTTGGCTTCACAGTAGACCACATATGTAAGGATTTATTTCTGGGCTCTCTGTTCTGTTCTTTTGGTCTGTACATCTATTTTTCTGCCAGTGCCATACTGTTTTGATTACTACAGATTTGTAGCATGGTTTGATATCAGGAAGTGTGATGCATCCAGCTCTGTTCTCTTCCACAAATTTGGCATAGGAGGAACACATCTCAACATCACAAAGGCTTTATATCACAAACCCATAGTTAACATGATACTCAATGATGAAAGTTGAAAGCTTTTCCTCTAACATCAGGAATGAGATGAGGGTACCTACTGTCACCACTCTTATTCAACATATTACTGGAAGTCCTGCTAGAGTAATAAGTCAAGAAAAAAGAAATAAAAAGCACTCAAACCAGAAAAGAAGTAAATGTGTCTTTATTTGCAGATGATATGATCTTAAACATAGAAAATTCTAAAGACTCAACCAAAAAAAAAAAAAAAAGAGCTGTTGTAACTATAAACAAATTCAGTAAAGTTGTGGGACATAAAACCAACATACGGAAATCAGTTGCATTGTTGTGCACAAACAATGAAATACCTGAAAAAGAAATAAAGAGAATAATACCACTCACAGTAGCATCAAAATCAATAAAAGACTTAGGAATAAATTTAACTAAGGAAGTGAAAGACTGTACAATGAAAACTATAAGATTTTAATGAAAGCAGTTGAAGAAGACAGAGACAAATGGAAAAATATTCCATGTACATGTATCAGAAGAACTAATATTGTTAAAATGCCCATACTACCCAAAGTCATTTATAGATTCAATGCAATCCCTACCTAAATTCCAATAACATTTTCCATGGAAAGAGAAAAAAACAATCCTAAAACTGGAACCATAAAAGACCCCCAAATGGCCAACCAATCCCGAGAAAGAAGAAATAAAATCTATTTTTTAAAAGATAATCATTGCCTTAAATTTTTAAAAAATTCTATTACTATTAGTTTCATTATCTGGTGGCACTGTTTCCAGTGTAACAAACCACCACAATTACATCATCTTCATATTTCCAGGGTTCAGTTAGACTGAAAGAATACATGATAGCTCTAGGTTCCCTATCTGCTAATTGTTGTCAAAAATCCCTCAGTTGACACATCTCTCACATGTGGAATCTTTCTTTCATTGCCTGTTATATATCTAGCATTTGGAGCTAGAAGCCATCCCTCCTCTCCCTACTATTACATTCCTCCATCACGCATTCAGAGAGTGAAATACTATGAAGCTTTTTAAAATGAGATTTAAGATTATATTTACTTCACTGAGGAGATACGTTATATGGTTAAATAGTAAATGGGGGAAAATAGCATGTTATGAAGCAAGCAGCCTTATAGTATGATCACATTCCTGTAACAGAAGATGTGAACTTATATTATCACATACCTAAAGATGTGGATGTAAGCAAACTCAGGTAATGATTAAGTACTTGGACTTGAGAATCAGATCAACAAGAGTTCAAATCCATTCTCTGCTTGACTGGATGACCTTGGGCAGGTTGTTTTAGTTTTCTCAGTCTCCTTTTCTTTTTTCCTTCTTTAAACAAAATGCAATGAAATTTGCTTCCTGAGCTTATTAGGAAGACTAAGTGCATGATGTGTGCAAAACATTTCCCACAGTGTCTACCCCACAGTAAGTAGTCTATGAATGATAACCATGATGGTAATGATAGGTGAAAAGATACAAAAATGTCAACAGCTGTTATCTCTGGATATAGACTTGAGAATGGTTTTTACATACTTCTGTAGGCCCCGTCCTTACTTTAGTCAGCCATCCTACTGTGTTAACATATACCTTTTGTATATGCATATTACAAAATAGGGATTATTTTGTAATGTGATTTTTAATTCTGTGAAGCTACCATCATCTTATTGATAGTATTTTGTCACTACGCACTATGTCTTTAAGATGCATCCATGCTACTCCAACTACCTCTAATCCATTCCTTCTCAATGCTATTTAGTACTTCAGAGCAGGTTCCCCAACATTTTACCCAACAGCTCTCTCAGCAGTTGGTCTCAGTTTGCTTCTGACACTCCCCTGCTACAAATAACATTGCAATAAATCTCCTCGAGCACAGCCTCTTAAGGATCCATGCAAGATCTCCTTTTACATACATGCTAGGGGTAGAATTGCAGGGTTTGGCGTATGCATATTCTTAATTCAATGGAATGGTCCCAGAGATGCTGCAGTAGTCTTTCCGTAACGATGACCTTCCTTGTATCCCCACTTCCCCGTCAACACTCGGCCTTATCCGTCTTTATAACTCTTACCAGTCTAATAAATATAAGGAGTTAACTCATTGTTTTAATTTATTTTTCTCAGATTACTAATGATTTGAGGCTTTATTTCTCTTTATATGCTTCATTTGTCACTGAGGTTTGCTCTCTTGTAAAGTGCCTATTTGTATCCTTCACCTGTTTCTCCATTGGTGTCACTCCCTTTCTCTTGTCAACTTATAGAAATTACTTGTGTGATTCATTTAGTGAGGTCTGGACATTTTAAATATTCTTCCAATAATGCCCTCTGTGTAATGAATGGGTGCAGGGCGTCATAGAACAGAAAGGTGTAACGTTGACAGACTCATAATCATCAGTATTTTGCTTTATGATCTGTGGTTTTGAAATCTTGTTTGAAAAGGTTTTCCTTGCCCTTAGGTCACCAAGTTATTTTCTTGCATTATGCTCTATTAACTTTATGGTGGCACCTTTCCCCCTTAGGCCTCTAATCTATGTGGAGTCCACATTTGTGGGGTATGTGAGGCAAGGATCCGGTTTCATTTGTCTCTATAGTGAGTCAGTTTTCCCAGTGTAAGCTGCTAGGTAGTGACTGCGGGTATCATTTGCATCATATTTAAATTTCCACATATACATATGGGTTAGTGCCTGAGCTCTCTGTCCTATTTTATTGGCCTATTCATCTGCTTTTTGTACCAGTGCACCACCATTTCTGTTGCCATGGCTTTGTTGTGTGTTTTCATAGAGATATCAAGCTCCCTCTCTAGTCATGCTTTGAAAGCTTGACTTAGCCATTCACAAACTTTGTGAACTTGTCTTTGTCAGTCTGTTAATACAGTAACAGATTTATCCAAATAAATTTTAAAGTAAGATGTTACCATGTTCCTCAAAAACATCTAAGTAGAGTTTTTGTTGGGGTTGTACTGAATATATAAAGTAAATAAAAGAATTGATGCCTTTATAGTATAATATTGTGTCATGAAAAGCATAAGATTTTCTTCATTTATTCAGATCATCTGTTTTATCCCTTATTGATATCTTAAAGTTTTCTGTTCTCCCTGTAGATATATTATTTTATTACTATAATTAACCTAGATATATAATACATTTCTTGGGGACACCTGGGTGGCTCAGTTGGTTGAGATATATAATACATTTCTTGAGAGTGGGAATGATGTAGTATTATTTATTCTATTTTCTGATTGGCTGTTGCTAATGCTAAAAAAAAAAAAAGATCGACCTCACATTCAGTGATCTTAGTTCTCTCTCACTGGTTCTAATAGTCTGTCTCTGGAATCTGTTGTCTTTTCTAGATAAAAGATTATATCATATGTAAATAAATACAGTGTTATCTCTTTCCATCTCTGTTAGTCAGTTCTCACTCAGTTATGCTGCAATAACAAACAATCCCCAAATCCCAGTGATTTAAAACAACAAAAATTTATTTCTCATTCATGTAACATACCAAATAAGTGCTGACTACAGCTCTACTCTGTATGATTTCTTATTCTGGGATCCAAGCTGAAGAAGCAGCTCTCTTTAGGACCATATCATTCTTGTAGCAGAGGAAAAGCTCAAGGGTGTCAGCTAATCCACAAAACGTTGTGAAGCATATGCTTGGAACCGGCACGTTGTCAAATCCGTTCATATTCACTGGACAAAACAAATCCCATGGTCAAACCTGATGAAAATAGAATTAAAAGTTTCCTTCTCCCAGAAGAGAGCCCTATAAATGACACAGGATTGGGCAGCAAGTGTAGGGAAGGGGATAGTGAATAACTGTGGCCAAGAATATAATCTACCACCCTGCCAACTCTCATTCTCATTATTTCTTTGTCTTTTCTTTAGCTTCAGCCAAGACCTCTAGTGGTAATAGTGAGCATCCTTGTCTTACTTTCACCTTGAAGAGAAAGAATTTTAAGTTTCTCCATCAAGAGTAATACTTAATATAAGGAATCTTTGTCAAGTTAAGGAAATTTCCTGCTATTCCTCATGCTAGGAGTTTTGATAATAAATTTGTGCTGAATCTTATCAAATGTATTTTTATCTTGATTGATTTCATCACACATTTTTTTCCTCATGAGTTTGTTAATACACTAGCATATGTAATAAATTCTCTGTTGAGCCATCCTCTAGGTGAGATAAGCTCTAAATCTTGATGTATTATTTTTAAATCTACAGTTAAGTTAGCTAATGTATTATTTATAACTTCTGAATCCATGTGAATAAGCAAAAATAGTCAATTATTTTCTTTAATGTGTTGTCCTCACCTACCTTTGAATAAGGTGATGCTAGCCTTACAAATGATATGTATAGATTTTGCCCTTTTTCTATTTTCAAAAAAAAAAAAAAATCATGTAGGGTAGAGATTAATTATTCCTTAAAACTTTTGTAGAACTTTCCAAAAAATCACCAGGGTCTGGAACTTTTTGAGAAACATAGATTTTTATCACTTCAGGTTATTTAATACACACTGACAGTCAAATTCTATATTTTTTCTCTGTATCAGGGTGGCATTTCACCTTTTTTTCCCTAGGAATTTATCCATTTTAACTAAGTCTTCAAATTTATTGGCTATAGCTGATCATAAAACTCTCTGTTATGATAGAAATATGCCAAAATGTTAGAAATTATCACCAAGAGTAAGATTAAAGACAGTTTCTATGTTTTAATATGTTCTATGTTCTTTTTGTTAGAGTCTGAATGGTTTACACTGAGATTTTGCTTTTCTGTAATCAGAACTCAGGTTGTTTCTCTTTTGAGTTTGAAATTAATCCATAAAACTTACCTAATTTTAGGAGTTATTTTTCAAATACCCGTACCCCATCACAAGGAGGTATTTGATGAATCCTTGGGCAGACTTGATTTCTCAGGCACTGAATTCATCTCTAAACAAGGAGAAAGGATTTCCAGGTGGAAATCATAACCTGTACATGGCCCTGAATCTCCCTGTACACATCCAACGTTTTCTAAGTAATAAAAATTAAGAGGCACTATCTGGCCCTCTTGGGTTTATACCAATTTGCTTCATATAAAAGGACATTTTAACATAGCCAGCCACGGGTACAGTTTTTTCCTGTTTGCAATTGACCTCTTGGAACATCAGTTGTTTGTTCTGCTTGCCTTTTTACTGCCTTTACTCTCCACTAAAGTATGGGTTTTATTAGGCAGTGTATATTTCACTTAAGGCCTCGAAAATGTACTTTTTGAGGAAAAAGCTTTTCTTGGTATTTTGCGGTGAGTGATGACTTATTTCTGTTTGGTCTTTAATATGCATTGTGTGTGGGTCCTGAGGATTCAATGAAGCTATTTTCTTTTGAAAAGCTGTCAGAAAACACAAATTAAATCCAGTAATTGAACAGATACAGCCAAACAGGTTCGGCTAGTTCACATACATTTTAAAATAAATGAAAAAGAGGTAGAGAGAGTACGTGTAGGGAGGGATTTTTACTGTCCTCCCCTTTCAATTAAATGTCTTCAGTTCTCTAGGGAAATTTCTGCAGTTTATACGTACATCCCAGAGCAATGGATTCTTCACCCCATCTTTGTCTTTCGGTCATACTGAAATAATTCTAGGAGTGTCTGTATGTTTTCTTGACAACAATAAGGGAGACCACAGGATCCTGCAGTGAATTAGTTTGGGAGGGACTAGAAATCACAAAAAAATAAAATAAAATTTCTCATTCACACAATTCTCTGCCTTCATCTTCAAAAAGAGGAGAACATGGTTTGAGAACATGGCACATGGCAGATATGTCCTCCCTGTCATTAGATGGATGGACAAGAGTATTAAGGGAGAAAGAGACTGAAGGCATAGGCCCTGGCTCTGCCAACTTCAAGCTGGGTGACCTTGGGCAAGATGCTCAACCTCTGCAGCTTGGGTTTCCTAATATAAAAAAAAATGGGGCCGATAATGGCACTTAATACTTGTGTGGGCCATAAGGATTAAGGGAGATAACAAAGTAAACCATAAATTTTAAATAGTTATGTACATAACTTTTGTTTGTTTCCCCAATAAGCTGTTTGCTTCATCCGGGCAAGGAGTTTTGTTGGCTTTGTTTACAATACTATTCCAGCAGCTAAAATAGTGCCAAAACTATAGCAGATCCTCAACAAAAGCTACATTTGTCGATTGGGTGTTGAATAAAAAGAAAAAGCATTTATTTTAGCAATTCAAGCTAGATATGTTCTAGTTATGTTCTAGTAGGTGTTTAACGGATAGTACTATGATGATGGTAATTATGGCCAGTAGAAAAGGCAGTGGTGATGTGGCTGGTAGAGGTGATGATAGAAGACTGTAGTGGTTAATTCCAGAGGCTCTGGGAAACAGGCTGCATGCATTTACTTCTGGAGCATTAGTATGGACTCTGGCCCGGATCTCACTTCCCTCATCTGTAAGATGGGTACAATAATAGTATCTATTCTGTAGGGCTCTTGGAGGATGAAATTTGTTAGTATTTTAATATATTAGAACATATTTATTTAATATATTTAGAACAGTGCTAGCTATTACTCTCATATCGACTGTTTGCGTGATTAGTCAGTAACTGCTGTTAGGGACTTAATTTAAGGGAAGGCATTTAGGGAAACTGTCTCATCAGTAAGGTACTATATGAAGCAAAGAAAAATCATCAAAAGAATAGAAGATACACTTTTAAATAGCCAGTAAGTAAATATAAGAAATTATCTATCTGACAAGTAAACAAAGAATGGTGGTAAAAAAAATAATGAAAAACACATTTGACCCATTAGATTGGCAAAGATGAACACACCAATAACACCCAATGTTACCAAGGCATTGAAGCAACAGGCACTTTTGTACATAACTAATAAGAGTAGAAATTGGGACATTCATGGGGTCAATTTAACAATATAGGTCAGTATTCTTAAAAGCCCCTTATGCAAGAAATACCAGTTTCAATAATTTAGACAACAGGAATAATCAGACTAGTGTTTTATAATACATGTACTTGAATTATAATCATATGTTGTATGTACTATTAAGCGTTAGAATTTGCATCATAATGGCAACAATGTAAATGTAATAGTTTTTCATCCATGCGCTGGAGGATTCTTGCAATCTTCACAAATGAGTCGTGTTTGTTGGCATGGAAAGATGATTGTGTTGTGTTGCTATGTGAAAAGAAATCCTATTATAGGACAATGCGTGATTACATTTTATTTTAAAAGTGTGTGTGTGTACACATTGATCAAAGCCTCTGAAGATATATCTCAAAAGTTTAACACTTTTATCAGCGGTTTCCTCGAGATTATAGAATTACAGATGACTTTCATTTTCTTCTTTATATTGTATCTTCTGAAATTTTTACAGTAAACATCTATTACTTCTATAATGGGAGGGAGAAGGCGGTCAAAAGCCTGAATCCACAAGGAAGAAAAAAGAAACTGATAAAGTGTCTGATTAATTTGATCACTGAAGTCAACCATATTTAAATATTCTAACTCCAGAGTCAGTTCTATGATCTAGAACAGTAGCAGCTAACAACTGGTTAGCACTTAGTTACATTTTGTGACCATTAGTCTTTACTTGGACCCAGATGGGGGGTGGTGGAATGTCCCAGTTCATTAGGTGCCAGGACTCACCTAACATAATGGTGGACCCAGGCACAGTCAGAGATCGGACTGAGCCAAAATGATCTGAGCATCTTCAGAGAGGGCCAAAAAAATCAAATACATTCTTCTAAGGGGATAAACTAGCAAAAAGGTGCACTGTCTTTTCTTCATGCTCCACCTTCATTAACATCTCATCTCCCTTGGAAAGTTTGCTTATTTATTTAATCCCATGGTTTCCAAACTTGGGTGCATCAGATCACCTGGAAGACTTGCTAAAACACAGATGGCTGGGCCCTCCCTGAAGTTTCTGATAGATCTGGGGTGAATTTGCATTTCTAACAAGTTTCCAGTTGATGCTGGTGGTCCAGAGACCACTCGAGAACAATGGGAATGACCAGCCTGCATATCACTCATACAGACATATGGATTATTCCCTTTTATTTATTTATTTATTTATTTATTTATTTATTTATTTATTAACAAAGAGAGGCACAGCCAGAGAGGGAACACAAGCAGGGGGAATGGGAGAGGGAGAAGCAGGTTTCCCACTGAACAGGGAGCCCAATGTGGGGCTCGAACCCAGGACCCTGGGACCATGACCTGAGCCGAAGGCAGACGCTTAACAACTGAGCCACCCAGGCACCCCTGGATTATTTCCTTTTAAAAATCACTTTATTGCTAGAAGATAACTAAAATCATAAATGAAATTCAAGGTTTTTATTGCCCAGAGTGCCCAGAGTCTCATTTCCTCTCAAGTCAAAGTGTTCATTTTTTTTTCCATTCCATTCTAAACTTTGTCCATCTTCACATTCATTTTTTGTATTGCAGTAATAATAGATAAATGTATGGAAAATCATAAACTTTTCCCATATTACTGGAGGATATGTTCTTCTTATCTCCTCCAGCTAACCACTGAGAACCAGGTTCTAATATAAATCTTTCCATAGTTCTCTCTGTGCTTATACAACCATATATGAGAAGTTGTCAAGAGCTCTGGCCATGATCCAGATTAAAATTGTGGCTCAACTCTTAGCAACTCAGTGTCCCCATGCATCTCCAGGTCTAAGAATTTTTCTTCTGTAGGATCAGAATAATAACACCTCCACTCTAGTTATGTGAGATTCAAATTAGTTCACCTAGGAGAAACACTGAGCACGGTTCCTGGCATATAATCACTAACAAACGTAAGCCACAATTGGGCACATACTGACTTTATTTTTACATGCATTTCTCTGGACCTTGTTGTCTTCACATTCACATTCATTCTGACCTGAATTCCTCCAGGTCAGATAGAGCTCTAGCTCTCTAAAAGTTGGGTAATTTTTATGACAGCGTGGAAGCATCCCTACTTAGTGAGCCATTCCCCTTAGTGATGGGCATTCTGGTTGGTTCCAGAGTTTTACAACTACAAATGCTGTAGCAACAGCAAGGACAAGCACTTCCTCTCCCCATCAGCACTTCAGAGCATCCTGTTCTGCTCTTCCCCTTTGTGCAGAAACTGCCTCTTGCCCCTGATCCCTCCTCAGACAGGGATTTCCTCCATGGGCCACCTCCACTGTCTACTCTCTGCCCCAGTTCTTCCCTTGTCAGTCTGGCCAAGCTGGAGTAGAAGCCCCTCGGAAACCCAAAGAGGACTGGCCAGACGCTGAGATGCTGAAGCCAGAGCACCTGAGGCGCCGATGTCCCAAAGTCCTGCTGCAGCCATGATTCCCATGGTGGGAATTAAGACAAGACCAGCAGAAGCATGCCAGGAAGCCATTTGGACTGTGAGGTAGGAACAAAGACCCCCCCAGGCCGTTAGTTTGTGGATATAGGCTAGATGGTTTAATGCATGGCCTTAAGGATAATTCTGGCCGCCACAGGTTTAACCTGTGCTAGGAATTAGCCACCAATAATGACACCTTACATTGGCAGAGGAACTTAAACATTCTCAGAATGTTTGGCTTTGTGATGTCGTTAAGGGCGTTTCTGCTGAGTTAAGTGTCCCCCAGGGCTCAGATCAGCTTGGCTGTGATTTAGCTTTGCTATTGATGTTTGCTGAAATACTAGATCCAGCCACCTGTGAGCCAGGTGTTTTGTGTTGTGAGGCAGTTTAAAATGCTCTCTTGTAATACAGGTGAGCTCATCCAGTAGCGCCCCCCCCCCAGCCCCACCCACGGAAACTAACAGCTCTCCAGCCTATATGCGCCTGGCACTGTCCAAATGTTATCCAACACTCAGTCCTCCCTGGAGCCCAGGAGCGGTTATCCCCATTTTGCAGATAAGGCCAACAAGACTCAGAGAGGTAGAGCATGTTGCCTGATCACTTACCTGGTCAGTACAGCCGGACTTCAAGTCCGAGTCCATATCCACACACGCAACGAAACCGTTTACTAAGGCCCAATCTTACCAAAAAACAAAAAAAAAAATCTATTTCTGAAACTTAATAAGGAAAAAGCCACTTTCCCATAGTTGACGAGGATCGAATAGACTTGAGTATAAAACCTATTTAACTGTCCTCTCAGATCAGAAGCCAAATCTTGTTTTACACTCCCGTCAAGCAGTTAGTTGTCAGTGAGACCATGACACAAGGGTGTTGGCGGTGCTGGTGAGGTCTTTGATTTGTTGAGTGCTCAGCGTGCGCCCAGCACTCGGTATGCTCAGCACGCCACATTCTCAAGCTCACTTTTCCTGTCCTTACAAGCCAGATGTGCTATGTTTTAAGGCACGAAAGTATCTGGCCCGGTGTATACAGCTAGGATGCAGCAGACCTGAGATTTGGCCTTGGGCCCCCGACTCTGGGCCCTGTGCTTGCAATCACGTCCCTGCACTTTGTCTAATATGGGGCACGGGTACAAGAAAACAGACCCTGCCAATACTCCGCAAGCCTCCCCCGCGCTGATGGCCATTCTTAGATTTGCGTGTGCTGTTCTGCGAGGCTCAGACGTATTTAGACACTGTAAGTTAATCATTACCTGTCACCATTTATCTGGGCTGTTCATTGTCAGCAAGCACCTGCAGACGTCAGGACCCATCGCCCTCTGCTCTACACCACTTTTTCTTCTTTACGGCCATAATGTTAATAGATGAGCTCTCTTGCCAGCCGAAGGCCATTTCTGTGGACTCGAAGATAATATAGGCAGGTGCTCGACCTAAATTAACGGGATAATTGCCTCAAGTCTTTTTAGTCATTTGTCATCACGGGCTTCCACACAATTCAGACAAAAGTCAGTCGTGGCTAAGATGACACTGTGTCCTCCAAGAAATTGAAACAGAGCAGAACTGAACGCTGCCCAAGGCTCACAGATTCCCAGAATCTGAAGTGTAGATGCCCGCCCCCTGCAGCACCTCCCTGTGATCCGAGCAGAGCTGTCCCCTTGGTTCCCCGACTCCTCACCTCACTCTCAAAGGTTGTCTTCATAGCGATGTGTGCCTGCCGCACGCCAGCCAAGTTGGCGGTGGCCGTACATACCAACGGCATGGTATTTCTGCTTGACTTGACAGCAGGCTTTTATGCAAGTGGATTGGGAGCTCTTATTAGCAAAGTTACACACAGGCTCAACTCTTGTCCTGCTAGAATCAGTGTGAGCGCCAGCTATCGAGTCTTGTAAAGCATCACTTTCATTTGGCAGTTTTTGAACCATAATTTCACCAACGTGAGATAGTTCTTCCTAATTCTGCCTTTTACCAACCTGTGCTCTGGAGGTGCTGTCTGTGCCAGGGGTAGGCAAGGTGAGGGGAGAAAAAAGTCAAGTACATGTGGAAACTCACTGCATTTGCTCCACCCCTCTTGGAGAGTCATGGTGGGGATTAGCGTTATTAAAGGCTCTGATGAGTCCTGCTATATAGGCACAGATGGACTTCCTTTTACCCAGTGCTTCCTAGTGTATTTGAGTACTCACTTCTTTGAGGATGGGAGTTCATATGGCTATAAAACCACATTCTCCCAAGTGGCTGTGGCCCCTGGATTCTGGGGCAATGAAAATGAAGAAGAGAGCAGGCAGAGACCAGTGGAATCATAGGAATTCCATTGAGTTCATGGCGCCTCACCCCTTGTTGAGAGTCATAGGACATCCTGACCTTGAAAAGTTTTCACAAAGCTCGAAAATGAAAACTTCCCCAAATCTCTTCCACCAGTTCCAACCTATTGCTAACATACACCATGGCTTCCTACATCATGATAAAGTTGGGAAGAAGGAAGAAGAGCTTATCAAGAAAAAACGGCAACTGCTGGCCTTTTAGGTCTCAGCTCTTTTGTTAACATTGCACGTGGGCCTGGTGAGACTCCTTTGGATCTTCACTAGCTTTCAGAATCCTGGATTTACATAGAGATGGAAGCATACATTCTTTACCTCCCTCACTCTTACAGGAACCTAAAACAAAGTCCTCAAGTCTAAAGACATATATGTGTGACAGAACTAGTCTAACACAACTAAAAGAGAAGAAACAGATGGGACCATTCACAGCCATCTTGGCAGGGATTAAAGATGGGAAGAAAGGCTCAGAGTTGTCTGCTTCTTCTGAGTTCACTACTACTATTCTTTCTCCATCTCTGTCCTCTGTATGATTAATAACATTAGAACTCAACAAATATCCATTGACACCTGACAGAGCACTAGAGTTCCACAAAACCCAGTTTGGGGAATGTCATCTTACCTTATCCAGGCCTTCTTTAGAGACAGAATGCTAAGAAGTCTTTCCACTTTGAAACTTATTTTTAGTTTCACAAGTAATACATGTGACTTGATTCTTCTCTTAGAAAATTAAGACATTGGAAATAAAGCTAAGGTCCCCTTCAACCATTATCCTCAATTCCAGTCTCTTCTCCTTGTTCTCAGAGGTAATGAGAGTGTTTTGCCCCCTATTTGTATATATAACACACCTCTGCACATGTGTAAGCACACACATATTCATAATTTATATAAAATATATAATATGGGTTTTTTTTTATAATAATGGTATACTGTTTACAAATAGTTGTTTTTTTTTTTTTTTTCATTGCAAAATGTGTTTGGGAAATCTACCATATTGATATATATCTAGTCAGTTCTTTCAAGAGCTGTATGGCATCTCATCTTATGATTCCACCATAATTTAATTATTTCCATTCTGTTGGACCTACGGAGGTCATTTCCACTGTGGGGTTATTCTAAACCATACCATGCTAAACATCGCTGTCAATGGTCCCTTGAGCACAAGCAAGGGATCTCTATGGTTGATACCTAGTGATGTTACTGCTGCTTCCCAGGGCTCGTTTTCATTTTCAAAAGTGCTGCCAGTCCATGACCAAAGAACACTCATCCACAAGAGAGTGTAGGGAGAGTATCTCCACAATGATTCAATCAAATCAAAAAGGAGAGGAAGAAGGTGAATGCATTAACTGCTTTTGAAAAACCTCCAATATTTGTGTACATGCTAACAGCCCCCAAATCCCATCCACTGTCAAGATTAAAGCTATGGTGACTTTTTCTCAATCCAAAGGCTGCCTTCTGCCTTCCTGAGCTTTCTTTTTCTCTTCTACACTGTCCTTGGTATTCTGCTTAAGCTAGTATTCTGATCTTAACTGCCCTAGAGTGTGAGTGTACATACACATGTGGGTGAGGAATACAGACATATCATCATTGAATGTTTACCATTGAATGTTTTATCACTGAGTTCTCTTTAATAGGAAAACTAAAGAACACTTTTATTTAATGAGGAAGACGTAGGTAAATGACAGCCAGATCGTATACTGTAAAATAGAATATACACATCAAAATGATGAATTTTCCCAGAAGATGATAGATTTGCACTTAAGAGCAATAGGATATTTATAAGCAAGACAAAGACTGATTTGCATCCAATTTGTATTTCAAAAGCTCAAGAACATTTGAAAACCCGGATTTAAATGTAGACATAAAAATTGTAAGCACACTACTTTAGATGCGTGTTTCCTTCAAAATCTAGGCTCAGGGGTTTTGTGATGGTGTGTTACATGGTGAAACTTTAAAGAATGGGGAGGTAAAAGATAAACCCCTACAAGTGTTGAAGACCCAAGTAGACCCAAAAAGACTGTCTTCATGAATAATATGGTGTTTTCAGTCCACCCCATACAGCCCTTAATGCTTCCAACATCCACATGTCTCTGATATCAAACTAAAATGAGACAGTAGAATAGAGGGGTAAAAGTCCACCACTGAAATTAGAAGGGGACTTTTGCAGTTGCGCCCAGGAGTATAATTTCCTTGAGGGTGGAAACTTTTAAGATTTGGTAATAGCAGTCAAAGAGACAGGAACAATGCTTTATGACTCACACCCAGCCAACAAGGATGGCAAACATTATAATTTGAGGGGCACCAAAGAGCCTAAAATATGACAACATATCAGCTCCTGAAATGCCCACCATTAGCTTCACTACCTTAGGGCCTCATAGACACACTCATGATGTTTTCAGTATTACTCTTTAATTTTAAAATTAATGCATGCACAAGATTTTAAAGAAAACTGAAATTACAGAAAGCATACAATGAAAATTAAATTCTTTCCACTTCCTTGAGCCTAGAATTCCATACTTCAAAAACTACTATTAAGGTTTCATAAGCTGTATATCATTTCAGAAATTGAGTAATGTATATTAGATAGATAGATAGACGGACAGACAGATATGTTTAGATGATTGTGCATAGTTCTTCAAACAAATAAATCATCTTATTCATACTTCTTTACCTTACATTTTTACTTAATACATTTTGGGTATCTTTCTAAATTAGCATTTTTTTATCTTCTAAATTCCTCTAAATAGCTGTATGGTATTTCAAAGGTCTCACCTCCTCTAAATGTGCTATAGTTTATAAATATGGTCCCTAAATGATGAGCATCAGAAAATTTTAAATTTTTGCTGTTATAAATAATACAGAATTCAACATCCTCATACATCTCATTGCATATAGGAGTAAGTATTTCCATAAGATTGTTTTCAAACAGTGGAATTGCTAAAGCAAAGAAAATAAACATTGTAAATTCTGAAAGCATTGCCAAATTACTACTGAAAAAGTTTATGCCGATGGTGTACAAGAACACCACTAATCTCCTACATCCTCATCAGCACTGAATTTTATCAAACTTGTAGCAATTTCATTTAAAAATGGTTTATTTTTATAGTATTTTTGTCATTTTTAATAACATATCACTTTGCTTTGTGTTCCTTGTATTATGACGTAATTGAACATCTTTTCATGATTATTAGTCACTTGTATTTTTTTCCATGAGCCTCCTCTTCATAATCTTTGCTTATTTCTTTATTTTTCTCTTTTGTGCAGTGAATGGTGCAGCCTCTAAAGATAGCCTTCGTCACATATACAGCATATATTTTTTCCCAGTTTATCATTTATCCTTTTACTTTGCCTGTGGCATTGCTTACAATATAGAAGTATTTTATATATGTAGATAAATGTACAATGATTAATAGCTGCTGGAATATATTCACTCTAGTTTGATGTTTGATGATCTCTTCTTTTTCTGACGTCTGGAACATCTATAGTTCTTACCATATATTTGACACTTAACTTTTACTGAGTCATTTGTTAGCTAATGTGTGCGTGGGGTGTGTGTGTATGTTTAGTAATCCCTCCAACTAGATTAAAAGCATCTTGAAAGCCTGGAGGAATGAAAGGTTCTTTTTCATTCCCCAGCCCACAGTATCCAGTATCTAGAAAGGAGAAATTTAGACCTGGGGGGAGGGGAATTTCACATTAGAGCACCGCTAAGAAGCATACTATAAGAAGTTAGAGAGATGGAGGGCCAACTTGACACAATGACCCAAAGAAGGAGTAACAGACTTCCCAAAGAAGGTATGAATGAGTTCCAAAACCAACCCAGTCTTCTTCCACCCTCTGCCTGGAATGGTTCTTAGTTTTTAGTGAGGAGGGGTCTTAGTTTTTCATGATCTTGGCTCCACCCATCTTCCCATATTTATCTTGCACCACTCTCCTCCCTGTTCTCTGTACCCTGCACACTGGCTTTCTTTCTGTGATTTAAATATGTGCCAAGTTAGCTTCTATCTAGGGTCTTTGCCTGGAATGTTCTTCCCCTTGATATTCACATTCCAAACTTCTCTTGTCATTCAGACCTATGGCAGACTGGATTTTCCAAAGTTGGCTGCATCAATATATATCCTACAATATGAGATTGGTTCTCTGTTGAAACTAGGCAAGTCTTTGTAATTTCTTAATCAACAGAATACAGCAGAAATGACACTATGTGACTTTGAAGGCTAGGTCCCTTAAAAATAATACTGCTTCCACTTGGCTCATTCTTACTTAGAACACCTGCCCTGAGAACCCAACCACCACACTGTGAGACCAAGATACCTGGAGAGACCCCAAGTAGGTATGCTTGGAGGAGTTCCACTTAAGTACTCATCTGACCATGAGCATCAACTACCAGACTTGTGCTTGAACAAACCCCAAAATTCTTCCAAGCCCACCTTCTGGATCTTCCAGCTAAGCTCCACTCCAGACATTGTGACGCAGGGACAAGCTGTCTCCACTATGCCTTCTCAGAATTCCCAACCCAGAGAATCCCAGGAGCATAATAAATTGTTGTTTTAAGCCACTGAGTTCATGGGTGATTCATTATGCGGCCATAGTAACTGGAATAAGACATAAGCTTTAATGACCTCAAAGAGGTCTTCCCTAACCTTCCAACCTAAAGCTGTGATCTGCTAATTGCATCACCTTTTTTAATTTTAGTCCTCCATACAGCACCCCATGCTGGTTTCCTTATTTGCTTGGTTGGTTTGCTTAGTGTCTGCCTTCCCTCACTCAAAGTAAGCTCCATGTGCACAAAGGCCTTAACTCTCCTGTCTACCTTAAAGTCTTCAGCACCTACAACAGTGCCTGGCACAGACTAGGTGATCAACAATATTTGCTAAACTAATAAATAAAATAACCAAGGGTTCCTGGTCAGATTCTTTCATTAGACCTTATATTTGCTATACAATTTAACAAACTCTTACTGAGAACTTCCTCTATTCTTAGAGCATGTGTTGTAGTTTCTTTTCCTGTGGCTTTATGTGTATTTCAAAGAGTGGTTTAAGGCAAACAAAAATAAAAGTAAGTAATAACCATGAGATACATATACAACATTTTTTTTTTTTAAAGATTTTATTTATTTATTTTACAGAGAGAGATCACAAGCAGGCAGAGAGGCAGGCAGAGAGACAGGAGGAAGCAGGCTCCCTGCTGAGCAGAGAGCCCGATGCGGGCCTCAATCCCAG
Source organism: Lutra lutra (assembly GCF_902655055.1). Classification (NCBI taxonomy): domain Eukaryota; kingdom Metazoa; phylum Chordata; class Mammalia; order Carnivora; family Mustelidae; genus Lutra; species Lutra lutra. Next base: position 81,873,370 of record NC_062282.1, on the reverse strand, counting down.
GACTCCGAGATCATGACCTGAGCCAAAGGCAGCGGCTTAACCCACTGAGCCACCCAGGCGCCCCCATATACAACATTTTTTAATTGGTCTTATAAAAGACAGAGAGGGAAAAAATAAAATAAAGGGAAGTACGGCAAACTCTTTGAAAATTAAAATAGAAAAAGGAAGAAAAAGAGCTTGCCAAAGAAAGTGATGGTTATCAGCCACATACACAACTGAATTCTACCATGTGATATAGTGGTAATTTCTTAATAACTGTATAATCCTCTTTGTGTACTCAAAGAATACCAGCATGTGGGTCAGAGAATACATTAGATGATGTGAGAAAATTCAGCTCTCTGAAATCTGATTTTTTTGTGGCTGGATAGAATGTTAAACCAAAAACCTTTCCCTTTCCCCTACTTATTTACCACTCTTTTACCCAAAAGGGGTAGAAATCAGTGACCAAACTGATGGAAGTATGGAAGAACCCATAGTCTTTAAATAGAATTCAGGCTTTTTTAAAAGCTTGAGTCTAATTGCTCTTAGCAATTGTTCATGAAGTCAGTCTTGTTTAGCCAGTTACTTGGAAAGTTTCTTCCTGAGACAGTGAGTTCTATGGCATCTAAAAATGTCTTGTTTCCTCCCCTGTACAGCACATTTATACTTTTATTTTCAAAATCAAAACCACCCTTGCTATTTTATAAAATGCTAGAGCCAATTTAACAGTTCCATTGGCCCTTAAAGAAAGTATTGGAATCTCAGAAAGGAGCACAGAACTGGAATATTATAAAGAGTTGCTAGGGTGATATGTATTTTTTATGACATCCTTGGGAAAATGAACACCTTAACAGCCATGAACTTGCAACTTGCTTGTGCCTATTATAACTTACAGCTTACAGTAATGACTTCTTGCCACTAAAAAATGTTCAAAGTTTCTTGGCTAAAAAAAAAAGCATAGGAGATGAGGTATGGCCTGTTTGAAGCTAACTATTCCTCTGGAATAATAATATAATATATAATAAATAAGTCTTTCCAGAGGATGCAGAATTAAAATGAAAGATGTTAAATCCTCTCCTCTTCCCTGCCATCCAATACTTAAATATTACTCCATGGCCCTTCCTTATGTACCCACTTAAAATACCCAAATTGTTATTATTTGCAACTGCCTACACCTTTCCTTCTTATTTGGCAACTATTCTGTAATTTTTATTATGAATCTCAATTTAGCTGAGATTCTTCATGGCCCTCTCCTTAAATATAGGTTGAAAGAAGTGAATTCAAAGATTACAAAATAAAATTACTTACACCTCTCAAACATCACCTATTGAGTCGAAAGACAGCTGGGACACTGATCTGAAAACAGGACTCGACCGATCATTAGAGCATGTCTTAATAAGACCCAAATAGTAGATTCAAGTCTACCCATAAGTTAATCTTACTTAACTAAGAAGGATGCTTCAGAATACTCCTCTAGCCTTTCTTAATGCCCTTGATGGGAAGACAATTAGATGAGGAGAATATGAAAATTAGTAAAAAAAAAAAAAAAAAAAAAAGCAATATCCATTACATAGCCATTGGGAAGTTCTGCTCTGACCTGCATTTATTATGTTAGGTTCGGCCATGTCTCCATGTCATCTTGTGAGTTGGATGTCAAACAGATGGCCGCTGGGTAGGAGCTACCAAACCAACTGTTTGTTTCCCAGCCCTGGAACTTGTCTCTACAAGGAGACAACGTGGGAGCTAATTAGATGTCTTTTACTAGAAAGTCTGGTCACAAACTAATTTTTCTGCCTTCAAAGTTAATGTTCTTTAAATGTTCCAGTGCTTTTAGCCCAAGTATCCCTGATTATGTTCTAACTTTCCCTTCCAGTTCTTGGCCTGCTCTATTTTTATACAACAATCATTAGGAAAAAGTTTGTTCCAGGAACAATCAGAAAATAACCCAAACCCAATCAGCCAAATAACCACAATCATCATCATCATCATTATCATTATCATCATCATCATCTTTATAAAAGGGTGGCAAAGGCCGGCCCGGTTTTAAAAGAACAGATTCCAACAAGCTTAAGATTCTTGAGAGTCCTCTCTGTGTTAAATTGAGACTAAAAAATGCACACTCTCCTTATTCCTTCTACCAAATTCCATATCCTAACTCAAGAAAATAAGCTTTCAGGAGCTTTTTGGAACAACTTAAATGGCAAGTTGAAAATTAAATAGTTTTGACACAACAGTGACCTTGACCTTCTTCATGAAGTGCATCTGGGTGTGTTTAAGGGTAGAGCACTTGGGACAAAACACATTTCAAAAACCCACATTTTCAAAAACCCATAAATTTGCAAAATTCATTTGATGTACTTTTTTAAAAAACTGATTCCAAATCTGGCCTATTTCAAAGGCAAAGAGTTCCTGGTCTTTCTAAACCCCTTCCCTCTTTGTTTCTATATAAACATATTCCTTCCTATTCTCAGAGGGAGAAAATGTCCAAGTCCAAAAACCAGGACTGTGTCCACACTCTCAACTCTACAAGCAAAGCAGCAGGCTAGAAAAAAGAGATGCTGACATTCGGTCCCAGTGAAGTGGCTAATGACAGGCTCCCCTGTTCAACTCTAGCAGCCCATCATTGCCCTAGGATGTTCTGTAGCCACACCATCTTGTGATGCATGTGGAGACTAGGGTCCGGCCTTCTTTCATGGACTGCCATTAAGCCAAGTTTGCCAAGTCCCAAAATGTAACCCATCACTGAATTCTGAATTTAAGTGCAAGAGTATATAGTTATCTTCATGAGCCTTCATCTTTTGACTTTAATTTATGCTTTAGTATTTTAAGATTATTCTGAACCCTAACTCAGTCAAACACTCCAATGGAATTACATTATATGAGGGGATTTGGGTCTAACGTCAGTGGATTCAGTGTTTAGTCTGCTATCAGTGGTATTCTAGATAAGGCTCAGAATCCTTCTCAAATAGTGTTCCAACTCCTGCTACCAATCAATCTAGTTGGCATTTGAGATTAAATCTATTCACTGTGCCTGCTTTAGATGTTCCCTTTTCTCTTCATTAGAATTATTCACAGTGGGCAGTCAGAATTACAGTCTTTAATATCTACATGTCTCTTGAGCCAAATCTATTTTAGAATTTCTGCCTATGAGAAACCTACCCAAGTCATTTGAAAGCTATTTCTCAAACCCTGGGACACACACTCACTTACATGAGTGCCTAGAATCTCCTTGCTTAATGGCAGGGTCACCTTTGCCAGGTTCTCATCCTTTCCACAACACCACTCAGTGGCCTGTTGCTCATTAAAAAAAACAAAAAACCAAAACAAAACAAAAAAAAACACCACAATGGTAGCCTCTTGTGGTCTTTTTTCCATATTTTGACTTGAAAAATAAATCAATAATTTATCAAGATATATGGGGGGGGTGGGAATAGAACAGTAACTATGGTTGATCTTGATACCAAACCAAATGGAAAATGTGGAAAACACTTTCCTAATGACAGATTACATAGACCAAAGTCAAGAGAGTACTCCTTCTACTGTTTTGCATTCTAGCTAAGAGTCTTATCTAACCATGTGTCAATAATACCTGTGAAATGGTTCAGGCTTTTTTGTGTTCGGACATCAAACTGATTTCATTCATCACCTCTAAGTATTTGTATATGGATCCTAAATTTAGCAAAGCCAGGGTTTTTGACTTATTCACCTCTGTAACCCTAGTGCTGAGCATGGTACCTGGCATATAGTAGATACTCAATAAGTATTTGAAGAACACATGAATCTGAGATTTAAACAATTATTCCCTATTGTTTGCTGCTGAAAAGTAGTAAGTTCTTCCTCTATCATAGTTTTTACATGAGAGCAATTTGAGTAAGAATGAACAAGTTGCTGTATTTATTAGACTTAATTTTCTGAATTTGATAAATCAAAAGAGTTGACTTTGAAAGCAAAAGTAGGAGTTACTGATTTCCTATCTCCCTCACATCTCTCCCTAGTCTTAATCTTAAAACACAGTACACACACACACACACGTGTGCACACAGACACAGGAATAACAGATGCAGTATAGAGAACATAACAGCACATTTTCTTCAGTAATAGAAGTGGATTTGTATCCCTTGTATCCAAGAATACTGTCTGCTAACTGGCTCATGTTGTTAGGTCTGCCAGTCAGCTCTGGAATCAAAGAGGAGCAAAGTGGCTCCCATAAAAACACAATCATCAGATTAATCTTGCTTGGCTGGGTACCAGTTGAGCAACCATCCATTGACAATCTCATAACCTTCTGCATTCATCCAAAACAAACAAAACAGTGCCTGATTCTGAAAGGAAGAAGAGGGGAAAATGAAATATGCCTGTCCCATTTACTTTTCAAACAAAAGACAAAATGTAAGCGACGGTGTAATATGAAAAGCATGGGTTTGGTAAGATCACAGTAGCTAAGTCACTTTGGGTACAAAGTGTATATTTTTGAGTGTACCTGGTGCTTTCAAATCAGGACATCATAATAACTGAAAATTATAGGGCAGTGATGGAGCTTTGCGGCTAAGAGCACAGCCTTTGAAGTTATGCAGACCTGAGTTTCACTTCCTGTTTGGTCACTTTCTTTCTGTGTGCCTTGAACACATTATTTAAACTCTCTGTGCCTCAATTTCCTCAGCCACAAAGGGGATGCTCACAGTTTCAATTTCACGGGGTTGCTGTAAAAATGAAATGAGATAACCCACGCAAGGCACTCACAAAGTGCCTGGCACAGAGGAACACTTAATAAATGTATATTATTATAGCCATGATTCTTACATTAATCCAAGAGGAATTCATTTGGCAGGAAGGTTGATGGATGGGATAGCAATAGCACAGAAGTGTCTTATCATGAGAACATAGCCTTTCTGAGAAATAAGCTACCCAGCAGGCCCAGTTACTAATTACAATTCATTTGGGATGAAATGGAGACAAATATGCCATTGTAAGAACCAGGATAGAGAACTGCTAATGAAGACTGAGACAGTGGTTTGGGGAAGAGAAAAGGCAAAATCAGTCTAGTGTGCTGTGGACAGAGCCTCTGGCCGGTGCTCCCAGACAAGAACATACTGTGAAAATCTTCACCACTCCACCCAAAAGCTGAATCAAAGTCCTGAGAAGGCATATCAGTCCTAGCATACACGTGCCTGCCCTTTGGTAGCCAACAATGTGGCGCGAGGGGAGGCAGACATTTTACTTGCCAACTGACTAAAACCCTTTCCTGGACATGCTGTGAGGGAGGGTCATGAGGTATGCTGTACTAGGGGTTCTCCATGGTGCCTGAGGTCCCGTGTCCACACTGGAGGTGCTGGTCGTGGGAGCTCACGCCACATACAAGTCTACGTTTCATTGATGTCTTTCACTTGAGATCCTCCAGAGAGCAGGTAGCCAGGTCCGGAGCTCCTGGAGCTCACAGCTTAGTGAGAGAGTGACCGGCCTGCGTGACAGGACGGGGTGATGGGTGCCCTGGCAGGGAAACATGCAGGGTATTTGTAGAGCTCGAGAAAGAAACAAGTAATTAGCCTCGGGCTGAAGAGTCTGCTTAGAGAAAATATCTAGAATGGGGAGTGAAGAAAATAGGGTTAGAAAGGCAGTAGGAGCCAGGGTGGGAGAGGAGGAAAGGAGGGGCAAGCATGGGCAGAGGTCCCGTGGAAGAGCGAGAACGTGGCATAGTTGAAGGATGAAAAAATGGTCTGTGCAGCTGCAGGCAGGGAGCATGGAGCACATTCATTTTTGTGATGGATATCCAACATTAATTTGCACTTACTCTGTGCCAGGCCCTGTGACAAGCGGACCCATTATGAGTATTAGCTCATTAAATCTGCCCAGCAACCCTATGAGCTAGGGACTGTGGTTCATCTCATTGTACTAATGGGGTAATTGCAAATGAGAGAGGTTAGGACTCAGATATTAAGACCTGAGTCCAAGGCCTCACATCCTGTAAGTGAGCTGGGTGTTCTCCCCGGCTTGAGCATTCCCAGGCTTCTGCCACTCCTTCCCTGGGCACGAGGTCCTGCCACTGCTGGGCAGCCCATCACATAGGTTTTAAGACATGGCAGATTGAGAGTGCTTTTGTGTAGAAGTGTGTGTTCTGCCTCAAGTTAAATCAAAATAACGTGTTTCCCCCTGCAAAAAACAAAAAACAAAACCCAGAAAACTCCAAATACATTTCTCAGTGACAGAAAGTATGACCTAGGTTTTTACTTCTACATGACTTTCAACAGGTTTGACTCTACAGACTCTCAGTTCTTGCAGTCTCTTCTAGAATTCCTTGGGTAGGAAAGCGGCCTCACCTAAGAAGGCTGGTCAGTCTGGGACTTGGGCAAATTTTCTGAGTGTACCTGAGGCTGGATCCTATCCAAATACAAGGACAATCTCCAAGGTAATCTTTTGAGAAAGAATAAAAGTCACTGTAACTTTTCTACACACAACAGCCAAATGGAATATTGGTCTCTGTCAAAGTCCAACAGCATCTAGCCTAAAGCCTTACACGTGGTCAATGGCTGGAGAAATATTGGGTATTAGTTAATAGATAAGAGCATGGATAAACAAACAAAAGAAGTTGCTGTCGCTTATGGGTTTCTTGGCCTTCTCCTTAACATGGGGTGTGATAGTGTAAAGAGAAATATTTCTGACTAGTGCCAGAATGTGTAAGAACAGATAAACTCTAGGACCACAGAAGTAATAGCATCTCAAAGAGATTTTTGCACACCCACATCCACAGAAGCGTAACTCACAATGATCGAAAGTGGAAGCCTCCCAAATGTCCATCCACATGTAAATGTAAAAGCAAGATGTGGTGTGTACATAAAATAAGATACTGTATGTAAAAAGGAAGGAAGTTCTGACTCCTGCTACAACATGGATGAAGTTTGAGGACATGATGCTGAATGACATGTGCAGTCACCAAAAGACAAATACTCCAGGACTCCATTTATAGGAGGTACCTGCCGTAGAAACATTCATAAACACAGGAAGTACAATGGTGATTGCCAAGCATTGGGGAAAGGAGAGAATGTGGAGTTATTGTGTAAAGGATACAGAGTTTGGGGGCACCTGGGTGGCTTAGTCAGTTAAGGGAATGACTCTTGGTTTTGGTTCAGGTCATAATCTCGGGGTCGTGAGATCGAGCCCTGCCTTGGGCTATGCACAGAGTCTGCTTGAGATTCTCTCTTTCCCTCTCCCGTTGTCTCTCCCCTGCTCGTGTGAGCATGCTCTCTCTCCCGCTCTCTCTCTCTGTCAAATAAATAAATCTTTAAAATAAATTTTTTAAATAAAAATTTAAAATGAAATATACAGAGTTTCAGTTTTGTAAGAGGAAAAGGGTCACGGAGGTGGATGGCACAATGTGAATGTACTCAGCACCACTGAACTGTACCCTTAGAAATGGCGATAATGCTAAATTTTATGCTGTGTGCATCTTACCACAGTTCTTAAATGAAATTTCAAAGACAAAATAAAGGCATTTCAGACAAAAAAATAATGCAAACTATTACAGCATAATTACCAGCTTTAGCATATGGTATTAATTATTATATGACATATTTCATATAATATATAATGGCATTATAATACAGTAATTATCATAGCTGCTGCCTCCTTTACACACCGTATTGTAATGTAATGATAACTGAAGTTATAATAATTGCTATTATAACTAATATCTATTGAACACTTACCATGTGCCAAACTTTGTTTTAACTATTCTTTGCCTTGTATGCTCACTATAATTCAATGAGGAAGCTGCTATTATTTTCCTCTTCTTATAGATTAGGAAACTGAGGTCCACAGATGGTAAGTAATTCTTCAAAGGCACACAGCTGATAAACGCTGCTGTATTATTCCAGAGGAGTAGAGGATGGGAGGGAGTTGCTTTGACACTTTATGGCTGGTCAAAGATTCTTGATGCACGTGACCAACTGTTTGGATTAACCAGGCCAGAGGTTCCCCTAACTCACAACCTTGCCCCAAAATTCTTCAGCTGCAGGTGGTTAATAATACTAATTATAACATGAAAGTTGCTCCCAGATGCCTGGTACCCAAGTGAAGAGTCTGGATGTATTATGTTGGGCGGTCTTCCCAGCAACCATAGGAGGCAGGTGTCACTATTATGCCCATTTCACAGAAGAGTAAACTGTGGCCCATAGAAGTTAGGAAGCTTTCCCAAGTTCATATGACTAATAAGCGGTAGAGCCAAGATGCGAACACATGCAGGTCATGCTGGATTCTGTCCGTTGGCCATAACATCAAATGAAATGTCAGTTTTCTGGCTTAAGAAACAATGTCAGTTTCTTGAACTGTGATCTGTGATTTAATTTCTTGGTATTATTCATCACAAGTATAAGAGGAGTTCATCTTAACTGAGCACTCACCATTAACTGGGTCAAATGCTTCCCATGTGTGACCTCCTAGGTATTCCAAAAGGACTCTCTGAAGAAGGTCCTCTTACTGGCCCTGTTTCATAGGAAAAGAGAACAGCCTAGGTCTACCTACTAGCAAGGGGTGGAACAAGGATTCAAATTCAGGTGGTCTGATCCCAATTGCCCTCAGAGACTCTACCCCTCTACCCTGCTCCTCAAAGTGGCAACCTCCAGACTGGCCTGGAGACAGTTAAACATGCAGACTGTTGGACCGGCTCCAGAGTAGACATTTTAACAAGCTCAGGTGACTGGTGTGCATGTTGAAGCATGAGAGATGCTGGACCAAGTTCACCCCTTTTCTGGAAGGCAGACCACAAAGATACAGCAGTAAGCAATATAGACAGGTCTTGCCTTCCAACAGCCTCCACACTGCTGAGGGGAGACCAACCGGACCACAAAAAGGAAAGGGTCACAGAAGTGCTCAACTTGAGGGGCTTGGCCAGGAGGCAGTTTCTTGGTCTCCCCTTGGATGTACTGAGTCTGAGGCTCGGGGGGAAGGTCTTAGAAATGTGTATCTAAGAAGACAGTTCATATGCTCTCTGTAGTTTAAGGGCCACTGTTTTCTCTGGTGAGGCTCGGGGCTGGAATCAGAAAAGGCAACACCAGCATCTGTCCTGCTTTTCCTATCACCCTAGTCCTTTGGGTCAAAGAGGCAGACTGCAAAAAACCTTTCCAGTAGGCTGCACAACTGGCTGAGAGGAATTGAATTTGCCCTTCCCTGTGCATTAATTTAGAACATTGACCCTCAGAGAACCACGTGATGCTAGTTAATGTGGTGCACAAAGCTGCAGCACTGGCAATTGACCCTGGGGTTATTGACCGTCCCTATGGAAACACTTCTTGCTTCTGAGCCTGCCTTTGCCTGTCTGCAGCTCAGTGAAGACCATTGCTGCAGCGCCCTTGGGACAATTCTAACATGACGGGGGGCAGCCAGGCCCTTGGCAGACACTAACCAATGCCATGAGCACATCCCAACTGGGGACTGATTACCATCCAAGATGCTCTCCCAATGCCTGGCTTCTAAGGAGTTCATACACAAATCATTTACTAGCAATTCGCTGCCATTACGGAAAGCTGCTAGCCACCCCTCATTGGAAAGACCTAGGGGAAGAAATACAGGCAAGTTGTTCCCAAGACATGGAGTTTGAAAAACAAAACCAGAAGAATCAAGAGGAAAGGAATGAGATAGGTAACTTGCTTTTTTTTTTTTTTCAAATAGTGATGAGAATCCTAAGTCATATGTAGAGATGTTTTTATATGCTGCACTAAGGAATATGCTGTATTCCCCCGACAGCCCTGTGAGGTCTATGTCGTTTCAGTTATCATCATTTGACACTGAGAGTAATGCTTTCACTTCATGGGAAGTAAGAGAGAGGAGGAAGAAAAAGGGGGAAGAGAAGGAAGGAGGGAAAGACAAGGTCAGCAGGCAGAGCTTTTAGCTTCCTTCTGGGATAGAAAGAAAACTGACTGTGGAAGGCCTAATGCCCAAGAAGTTTCTCTGAGGATCACAAATAGTATAAATGGAAACTGACTTTTTATCTTAATCTGGAACAATTGAAATCCTCCAGAGATTGACTTGTTTCATGTTCAGTAAACTCAGACAAAAATAAGTTGGCTGAATTTAATCACCCCAAGTAACACACACACACACACACACACACACACAGAGTATTTGTTTTCCTAATTATGACTTCTTGGGAATGAATGGAAAATTTGGCAATCCGATTAACTATAGCTTACAATAAAATAGCACTAAATGGGTGTTTTATATGCTGTTTGTTTCTCATTCTCCTTGGAAGATTGTCAAGAGTTTAATGAAACTAATACTTTGGGATTTAGATCTCTCATAACCCGAAACTAGAGCCTTTCCAACACTAACAACTGGAAGGAACTCAAGTTCTATGAATCTGTGGGTCCAGGCACAGAGCTAAGGACACTGTCCTACTGAATCCACTCAACAACTCTACAATCAAGATATGATTAATGATTCCATTTTACAGATAAGGTAACTGAGGTTCAGTGGGGTTGTATAATTTGCCTAAATGCTAAGTGTAGGAGTTAGAGTGGGTACCCAGGCAATTGGACTCTAGAGCCTTCCTTCCTAAGAAATGTGTTGAATACTAAGCTACAATAATGTTGGCACACACACACACGCACACAAAATCTTTCTTCAGATTAGCCAAATTGGTTGCTTGGTGTTCTGTGGAAATACAAAAATATAGTTTGTCTAATTGTTTTTAATGGTTCTACAGACAATGCCTCTGAAAGACATCACACCTTTCTTTTTATTATTGTTTTTTTTTTTTATTTCTTTTCAGCGTAACAGTATTCATTGTTTTTGCACCACACCCAGTGCTCCATGCAATACGTGCCCCCCCCAACACCCACCTTTCTTATCAGAGTGCTTTGACCTCTACCCAGGACACTGAGGGAATGTGTGATATTCCAGAGTATTACTAAGGAGTCATTGTGCCACTCAGTCATTCAGCCTTCTCTCCTCAGTCTCCATGAGAAGTGCCCATTTCCCACCTGGGTCCATTGGGTATGGCAGATTGCCCCACAGGGCCGATAGAGTCCTTGATTCAAATAGATTCCAAGCAACTGACTGCCAATGTGCCAAGCACCATGCTGGGGGCTCCATGAGCGATTAATTAATTCTCCCAAAGGCCCTGTGAGGTAGATGCCATTATTATTCCTATTTTATAGGTGGGGAAATAAAGATTCATAGTGTTTAACTACAGCTGGGCTTCTCACCATGTCTGTCTGTTGACTCTGGAGCTTGTTCTCTCAAGCTCCATATAATAAGGAGCATGAAAAGATAGACACAGTACCCACCCTGAATAAGCTGTTACAACAGTAGAGGAGATTTACATGAAGGCACTAATTACCCAAGTAATTATTTCATCACCAGTATGGAAAGTACTACACAGTTGGAAGTAGAGGGCCCTGTGCTTGTGTTGAACAGGAGCAACTGACCTGGAGAATCAGGAAATATTCCCTGAGAAAATGATGGTTCCTTTTAGAACTGAAGTGAGTAGTTGCTAACTAGAAAAGGAGAAAAGGGAAAAGCATTTCAGATAGAGTGGAATAGCATATTTGAAGACCCTGATTTATTAAGAAATCTTAGCAAGAATCTAGTCCTTTGAAGTCTTTGTCCTTTCTCTCATACCACCCTATGTCATTCTCTCTACCAAAAGAGGAACTAGCCTCAGGTTAAATCCACCCACTATCAAATTCTGGTGTTGCCCAACAGACATTCAACAGGTGATTGATAAATGAATAAAACAGGTGGACCAATGCATGAAAACTGGTCTAAAATCAAATAATGTACTAGGGAGGAAAAAAACTGATAAAACCAATTTTTCTTACCAGATATAATGTGTATAGATAGATTTTATAGCTGATTTTTCTAATATTTAGCTATAATTTTTTAAAGTGTATGACCTAATGAGAAAAGACTAGTCCTTTCAACAAATGATGCTAGAAAAACTGCATACCCACATGCAAAAGGATGAAGTTGGGCCCCTCCTTTGCGTTATATGTAAAATTAACTCAAAATGGATCCTAGACTTAAAAATACATTATATGTTAATAAAAAATTTAAAAAAAAAAATGGATCCTAGACTTAAATGTAAGAGCTAAAACCATAAAACTCTTAGAAGAAAACCTAAGTGTAAGTCTTTGTGACATTAGAATAGACAACAGTTTCTTACAATTGGCACCTAAAGCACAAGCAATCAAGAAAATAAACAAATGAAACTTCATTAAATTTAAAAATGATTATTAAAGGGGCGCCTGGGTGGCTCGGTGGGTTAAAACCTCTATCTTCAGCTCAGGTCATGATCCCAGAGTCCTGGGATCGAGCCCCGCATTGGGGGTGGGGGAGGTCTCTGCTCAGCGGGGAGCCTGCTTCCTCCTCTCTCTCTCTGCCAGCTTCTCTGCCTACTTGTGTTCTCTATCTGTCAAATAAATAAATAAAATCTTAAAAAAAGTTCTCTTTCCAAAAAAAAAAGATTATTAAAAACAGTTTATTAAAAATGCTTTGAGTTATCTCAAAGGATACTTTTGAGAAATTGAAAAACCAACCCTCAGAATGGAAGAAAATATTGACAAATCATATATATCTGACAAGGGATATCCAGAATATAAAAAGAGTTCTAACAACTCAGTGATAAACAAGCAGCCCAGTTTTTAAATGGGAAAAGATTTTTTTTAACTCTTATTTTTTTAAGATTTATTTATTTTGGAGAGAGAGAGCATGAGCGGGAGAAGTAGAGGGAGAGGGAGAGAGAATCTCAAGCAGACACCCTGCTGAGCATGGAGTCTGACTTGGGGCTCAATTTCAAGACCCTGAGATCACGGCCTAAGCCAAGACCAAAAGTCAGACGCTTAACCAACTGGGCCACCCAGGTGCCCTGGGAAAAGGATTTAAATAGACATATCTCCAAAGAAGACACACAAATGGCCAATAAGCACAAGAAAAAATGCTCGTCAACATCATTAGTCACTAGGGACAAGAAAATAAAAAACTCCATGAGATACCACTTCCCTCTCACTGGTGGCCATTAATAAAAAAGATACAGTAACAAATGCTGGGCAAAGATGTGGAGATTGAAACACACATTGGTGGTGGGAATGCAAAATTGTGCAGGCACTTTGAAAAATGGTTTGGCAGCTCCTCAAAATGGCAAACAAAGAGCTACCATGTGACCCAGCAATTCAGCTGGGTGTAGATTCTAAGGTATCTACCTAAGAGAAATAAAAACATATGTCTACATAAAAACTCATAAACAAATGTTCATATAAGCATTATCTGTAATAGCCAAGGAATGGAAACCTAAATGTTCATCAACTAATGAACTGATCAACAAAATGTTTTATATCTATATAAAGGCATATTATACATCAGCAGAAGAAGTGAAGTACCAGCATATCCTTTAACATTTGTGACTCCTAAAAACATTATGCTAAATGAAAGAGGCAGATCACTAACGACCACATTTTGTATGATTCTATTTATGTGAACAGTCCAGAAGAGGCAAAACTAGAGAGATAGAAAGTGGATTAGTGGTTGCCTAAGCTTGGGACAGGGATGGAGTACAGGGATGGGAAATGGCTGCTAAAGAGTATGGGGTTTCTATCTGGAGTGATGAAAATGTTCTAAAATTGACTGTGGTGAATATTGTGTGAATATATTAAAAACCATTGAATTGTATACTTTAAATGGGTGAATTTATAGTATGTAAGTTTTATTTCATATATATTTTTAAAAATTCAGGGGTGCCTGGGTGGCTCAGTTGGATAAGCATCAGTCTCTTGATTTCAGCTCAGGTCATGATATCAGGGCCCTGGGATCCAGCCCCGCAGGTGGGTTCTGCGCTTAGCCGGAAGTCTGCTTAGGATTTGCTCTCTCCCTCTGCCCCTCCCCCGCATCTCTCTACCCTCTCTTAAAAAAAAAAATCATGTAAACCAAAAGTAGTGTCACAATCTTCAGGATTACTGTAACAGCATTTTTTCTTTTTCTGTTTTACTCTCCTTTCCAGAGGAAAGGCTTTGGATAATCGTCTTTCCACCCCTCCCCCTTCCATAAAAAGCACTACTTCCAAAATGACGGCGGAATCCGAATGATGGTTGTCAGGTCTTCTCAACTCTCTGTGTCTACGGGCCTGCCCCATGGTAATCATCTTCCTTCCAAGGAGGTCTGAAGCCCTGTACGGTCCAGCATTCTACAAAGACGGTTAAGATATCTTCCCCTCTACTGTTTTTCCAAGGCTTCCTCCCACCCCCCAGAAGTCTGTAAACAGAGAGCTTGAAATAAATTTTCTTTGTAGGCCAAGCTAAGCAAAACAGCAAAAACAGCAACAATAAACCCAACCCATTCTGAAGAATTCTAGTTATGTGGCGGGTTTTTTCCTATAGTCGCAACAACTTTTAGGCAGACTTCGGCCTGCCCGTGTGAGGAATTCAGGTTACACAAAAGTCATTTTCTTAGAAGCATTTCTGAACAATGGGCTATTGAGCAAACCTATCAATTCTCCATCTATAGCCATCCTTTGTTTGTTTGTTTCTCTGAAGATTGCTGTCTGTGAACTCCAGGCTACCATAGGGTTGGTTTGTCTTTCCGTGAAGAAAGCGGGAGAACGGGATTTCTGATAATCCCCCTTCATCCCCTATCACCTGCATTTAATGGTTTCCCTTCAACTCTCTCAGGGTCTCGATCCGTCCTCTGTTTTACTGTTGTTCATATTTAGCTTAATAACTACCTTATTCCATGCATCATCTCTCTGAAATTTTCGGGGAATAACCATGTAAGAGAAATGCGCTTTTTGAATTTAGAACAGTACATTATGTGTATACTTTTATATTATGTTCCATTTGTGCTGATCCAATGGCATTGGCCGAACTCAGTGGTAAAATGGAATGACTGATGTTTTCCATTTGGAAAGGATGGCTTATTTAGCAAATACATAATAGCATTTATTTTCTTTACCATTAAACATAGTTTGGTGTCTGCCTCCCAGACCACTTCTAGGCTTCAGCCTTCCAAGTTTGAGCTGTTTGTCATGGCCAAGAAGATTATAACCTCGGTGCTTTTGTTTTATTTAAAAAAAAAAAAAAAAAGGAAAAAGAAAAACAAAAGCCTCTTCTTGACCCTGAAGAACTGATGAGCTCATCAGAAAAGCTCTGTCTTTAAGTTTTAGGGGATGATTATTTTTAATATCAATACAGTCTCTAGCAGAGAGTAACAATAGCAGGTAATGTTTATTGAACCCTTGCAATGGCCCAGCTACCACTTAAAGATATAGAGATAGATACAGAGAAAATTAATTTATTTAACCCCAATAGTGACTCTATGAGACAAGTACTATTATTATTCCTCTGCTGAGATGAGGGAATTGAGAGACAGAGAAGTTCAAACTTTGCCCTAGATCACACACCCAGTCAGTGGCAAAACTGGGATTTAAACCCAGGAGTCTGGCTCCCTAACCCCTATGCCTGGTAGCAGGAGCTTAATAAACCTCTTTGAGCCAACAAATGAAGGATATAGAGCAACAAAAGCGATCTCTGACAGCAAAGTTCCATCAACTCACTCCACCCATCTTTTCCAGGCATATGCCCTCCAGGAAGCCTCCCCAGATTACTAGAATAGAAAGGACATTGTTCTATCCTCCCTCCTCCCTGCTCTTTCACCTCCTCCTTATTCACAGAGAGACCTTTACAGGAGATGTGTTTATAGAGAGAAAAGCGTGCTTGCAAAGCAACCCAGTTCCCAGGAACCCAGACATCAGTGTGTGATGCACAAAGTAAATCTGTTCTTTGATTCATTATGACCATAAGAATAAAACAGAAGGATTCTGGTGAAGCAGATGTGGAAAGCAAAAATTCTGTAGGAACCCAGAGTTCTGATACTGGATTTTAATTTTATCTGTTCCTAACATTTGCAGGAGACTAACATTGCATGACTAAAATTAGTCTTTATTAACTCATGTGAAACCCTCTCTTTGGTGCCTTGCTAATGAATTGGACACACAAACAAGGCTGCTCTTTCTCAGTTTCATAAACATTCAGCACCTGTAAAACCTGTGGTAGTGGTGGCATTTGCTTTTCTGAACAAATGTTGGTCATTTTAGGGAAAGTGTCAGTAGACATAGGAGAGCTGATGGTCTGAAATTCTGCACGAATACTTGCAAAAAAAAAAAAAAGAAGAAGAAGAAGGGGAGTTAAACTGAGGTAACTAAGATCACATGAGTGGAACGAAAGCCCTGCAACCTTGCCTCACCCATTGGGAAATTTCCACAGAGCCTGGTTTTGAGCCACGCACTGACAGGCTGAGTATGCTGCTTTACATACAAGAGCTCATTTCTTCTCCCCTGCAGTCCTACAAGATGAGGTTCTGTCCACCTGAAGAAAAGTAGAGCCAAGATTTGAACCCATGGCTTTTGCATTCTAAACCCTTGTTTTAACCATTCCACCTCTGTTACCTTGGCATACATCTAAGTATGAAGACATAACCTTTGCAACAAATATCTTTCTGGAACTACCTTAATGCAGTAGGATGTTACAGGCAGTGGATTCAAACAGATTTCTCTCAGGGGTCTGATTTTCCCCAGTCTGTTCCCTGGGAATAAGGTATTATTTCTAGAATACCCCAGTTAATGTAGACGGGGATAATAAATTGTAGAGGGTAACAAAGTTCACAATAGGGAGTGATAAATTATTGTATATGATTGTTGTAATGTTTTAACTCTTTAGCCATATTATACTGGGTAATGAAATTTGGTTTTTGATATTCCAAAGTCACATAGTATTTCAGGCTTCCAAAATCTTTTCAGCAACATGATTTCATTTGATCACTGTAACAACCTTATGAGATAGGTAGATGGGAGACTCATTCCATTTCTACAAAATGAAAAGTGAGGCTTTGTATTCCCATGCAGCCCAGCTGCTAACCAGGTGAGTGGGTAGTGGACTCCACCTCAGTTTGACTCTCGTATCAGTGTTCTTGTCACTATTCCACATGGCTTCCCAGAGTTCCATTGATAGACATTTCACACAAACACAAACTGGGTTATCCTGTGACCTGTGTCTTTGTATGGCTTTCGGAGACGAAGTACAGGTCAGTTTCAACAGGTGAAAAACAAAAAGCTCCATTGTATTGGATACCACAGTGTTATCTAAGAGAAGAAAAACACTGCAAGTAAAAGGACATTTGTGGCATTTTGTAATTTAGAAAATACTCCACCAACAGGTAAACAGATTAATAGGATAGTCGTGCAATGGAAGAGTACACAACAGTGAAAATAAATGACCTCTAGCCAAACATGAGGGTAGGAATGAATCCCAAGAAGTTTAAAAAAAAAAAACATGCCATTTCCAGAAGGATATATAGACCATGACCCCTAAAGTACAAAAATGCAAAATAATGTAAGTTTGTATATGTGTCTAGGGAAAGTATTAAGAAATGTATGGAAATAGTAGTCACTAAATTCACATTACATGTTGCCTATAGAGAGCAGAGTATGCTCAGGGAGTAGTAAGCGGGTTCTTCAACTTGTATCTGTAGTCAATACCTGGGCATCGTGATATATTCTTTATGCATTGATGCAGGTCTTAAATATCTTATAATATCTTTTTCAAAATGAAAATGAAGAAAGCGACCACTCACCCTGCAAGCCTTGAGTGAGGGCAGGTGGCCTGCCAGGCGTCGTGCTCGAGGCTGGAATACAGTGGGGACAGGGTGCACACCAGACCTGCCCTCAGACCCTCCCATTCTGCGGAGGAGACTGAAGCGTGTTCAGTGCTGGGAGACACAGCTGCTATGGGAGCTCCAATGAAGATAGTTCAGATGACCTCAGAAGGCTTCCCAGAGAAAACAGAGCTTAATCTGAAAATGAAGAATAAAAAGTTTAGGGTATTAGGGAAGGGATAAACAGCTCAGATTAATTCTACTCACAGTGTCCGTCCATGTCTAAAGCTAAGCGTCAGATCAAGCAAAGGAGAAAGAGGCACGAGCTAAGGCTGAACAATGAGCCAGACCAGACAGGACCTCACCTTCACTCCTTGCTAACGTTTTCTTCTTATTATTATTTTATTACGTGCTAAATATCTTATGAATTCAGGAGTCTTTTATAGTGCTGCCCAAGAAGGTTTTTTTTAAATGTAGTTGACACACAGTGACACACCATGACACACATACATTAGTTGCAGACATACAACATCGTGATTCAACAACTCCAGATTATGCTGTGCTCACCTCCAGCATAGGTCCCATCTGTCACCATACAATGCTATTACACTACCAATGACCGTATTCCCTACACTGTGCCTTTTATTCCTGTGACTTATTCATTCTAACTGGAAGCCTGTATCTCCCACTCCCCTTCACCCATTTTGCCCAACCCCCCACCCTCCTGTCTGGCAACCATCAGTTTGTTTTCTGTATATATAGGTCGGTCCTTGTTAACATTGTCACTTGTTGGAGGAGTCCCAGCGATGTGCCTGGTATGGGGCTACATGTAAGCAAGTACAAAGTGGGGGTGGGGAAGAGAGGACAGGGAAGCAGGGCATTCTAAAATGTTTCAGTGACTTCACTCTGGCTAGATCCAGAACTCTTCCCATAGTCTAGCCTAAAATACAGAAGCAATATCAGCAAGTGAGGACCAGGAGCAAGAGACATAGAGGCAGCAAGTTCCCCGTGACCTGGCTAGGGCTTCCCCTCCCCTTCTTACAGAGGAATTGTTCTGGCAGATTTCCACATTGTAGGTATGTTACCGTTTTGTCATAGGCAAGTTACACAACTTGGTTAGTGATTAAATGACCAGCAGAGCTGCTATTTGAGTAAGGGAGGTTCAAGGTTGCTTCTTGCTCCTGTGCTTTGCTTCAAAAGGAATTGAATTAATTCTTTCTTAATCTCCTTAGTTAGAAGAAGGAACCATAAAAATCAGGTCCAGTCTGCAGTAGAAAGTACAAAAAGCAGTACCCAAGCTCATTCATCAACCAGTAGGGTCTCTGTGTCTAACCTTGGTCCCATGTTTAGATTTATAAAGTGTGAGATCATTGTCAGTTTCATTTATCTCTCTTATTAAATTTACTGGGCCTCCTTTAAATGACACTATATCTTCTTATCTAATTCAAATAAATGTCTTACTCATGGCTAGAATGCAGATGGTGAAATCTCATTGTTAACTCAGTATTTGAGATAATCTCATTGTTTTGCTTTCCTAATGGAATCTTGAATTCATTGCTCATGCCTGGGATTCCACTCATTTTCACCGATCTTTTCTTAAAACGGCTGCTCTTAAGCATTCTCTGTGTCTCTATGTTTCTACAAGGAAGGAACGTTCCTGCTCTCTTCTCTAGCATTTATCTTGATCTGTTTACCTTACAGAAAATAGTCACTCAATTTGACATTTGTGTTTGTTTTCATTAATTATGATTATATATGCTGGTTACAGTATAGCACCGGCTTTAGGATAAATCCTAGGTTTGAATCCATAGCTCTGTGACTTTATGGCAGTTCAACCTTGGTTTCCTCATCTGTAAAATGGGGATAATAATAGCTGTCTCCTAAGAGTGTTGTGGAAATTAGATGAGATTATTTTCATTGCATTACCTAGACTGTGTGGCTTATAGTAACCATTTAGATTTTAGCCAAACAGAATATGAAAGATACTGTACTCTGCATTTACCACAACTAGAAATGCAGTTTATCATTTAAAGGTTTGAACCAAACTTCTGAATTCTGACTTATGAAAGGAATTTTCTTTCTGCTTTATACCACCCTGCATGTAGAGCATTTGTATCTGAATTATTGGGGTTTGCTGTATCATGTATACAACCACTATCTAAGCTCATTTTTTTTATCTGATTCCATTTTCCTGGTGAATTCTTCAGCTGCCACAGGTGGGCCTCTCCATGTGGAGGAGGCAGCAGACTGCCCTAGTGTGACTATCTCAAAATAGAGCATCTGAAGTTCCCACCACAGCTGCCTGGGCTGCATGGTAACCAAGAGCAACAGCCTAAGGGGTTGGGGACTGCCAAGCCATGGACTGGGATTACCTCCCACAATCCACCTGAAACAACCACCGCTGCCATCCCACGCCCCATGCACTGTCTTACACTCGAGGCTTTACACATACTCTCACCTCTGCCTGGAACAATCTTCCCTATACCCTTCCTTCATCAAACTAACTCCTGTTGATTTATCAAGTCTCAGCTTGCACAGCACCTTCTTCAGGAAACCTCTGATTCCATAGACTGGGTGGGAATCTCTGTGATGTTCTCTTGTTCTCTCTATGGTGTGTGGGCAGTCCTTATTTTGCATAGTTCCGGGAAACGTGAACTTTGCTTACCACGATTCAGTTAGATAACATCAGCCCTCCAACGACATGGTTCCAACTTTAGTTACCACAGTAGGTAAACTGTAATTGCATAAGGTATACATTTCATTGCTTGCTTTTGGTCTATCCAATCACTTTGTAAAAATCAGATTTCATATCATGACCAGTGACATTTTTTGTCACTCCTTCCAAGTGGAGTGGTGCCAGGTCACTGCATGTTTGCTACTCAGTTCGCACACAGACAGCAAAGGCTATAGTTGTGTTGCCTCCTTGTCCCCCCATGATGAACTCGTGTGACATTTTATTTTTTTTTTTTAAGATTTTATTTATTTATTTGACAGAGAGATCACAAGCAGGCAGAGAGGCAGGCAGAGAGAGAGGAGGAAGCAGGCTTCCTGCTGAGCAGAGAGCCCGATGCGGGGCTCGATCCCAGGACCCTGAGATCATGACCTGAGCCGAAGGCAGCGGCTTAACCCACTGAGCCACCCAGGCGCCCCTCGTGTGACATTTTACAAGTATGGACTATCAAAAGGGAGAATTAGCTGGAAAAGATGAAAGTGCAGCAAAGAACAGAAAAGTGGTTACATGGAAGGTCAAATTCAAATCAAATATCAACAGAGTTACAGGAGAAATAGCTGGCCATGGAATGTTAACAGTCATTCCCATTGGATATAACCTACAGATGCAACCAGAGGAACTTAGTGAAGGCAAATTTTGCACATAAATGAGCACAGTGGTGATGACCAAAAAGAGGCCGATGTACCAGAAGAAGTGGTACTGGCAGACCAATTCACCTGAAAGGAACTTTCTGCAATACTTCTCATTGAATTACAAAGAACAAAGGATAAAATGGTAGAAACTGAGCCAAATTTACAAAGGAGTTTGATACTTTGCCCCCAGACACAGAAAAGACGGCTGCTCTTTATTGTTACATGATGAGAAGGCAAGCCCTTGACTCTTGATAAGTTTTTTGCATTAATTCTCAATGTTTCTACTGTTTTACATTTCAATGTACAAGATCAATAACAGCTTTACTGTCTTTTTCATTTCCCTGTATGTTTATAACTGACAGAGATTTCTTAAAGGTCATGGAACAACCATAATTTTTCCCCTCAGTAATGATGATCACTTTGCACCCTTTTAGCTCACATGATAATTTTCGTGGCCCTGTGATACTGTGCCAAGTGAGAAGTGCTACATGGCAGTGAGTTACCACACATACTCACACAGAAACAGTTTTGACTTGGGATGAATGAGTGAGTGAATGAGTCAATGAATGAATGAATGAATGAATTCTAATTGGGCTTCACTTATATCAAACACCACCATGAAAGAGGATATTCCTTTCCTCCCTGGCCAGTGTGACTTGCCATCGCTTCTCCCCCATCTGAATGCTTGGCCCATATTCCAAGGAATAGATTTTCTTTCTGTGCTCAAATTAATTCTGTAGCCCTAATAATATCCCTGAAGCTTAGGGTAAGCTCCCCAAAGAGCAGGTCAGTGAAGCAACTTGCAACTGACTCCACCAGATCCAGGCCTAATCCCAGCCAATCACAGCTACAACCACCACTGAGTCAATCTGGAGTTCAGCTTTCCGATTCAGATACTCTATGATTGTGGGGCAAAGGGATATCTTAAATAAATGAAATTTACTGTTCTAATATAAACCTCAGTCTGGCCAATAACTTTTTTTTTATTGAGGTAAAATTGGTATGTAACATTGGCCAATAATTTTTACAACCTCTCCTCCCACATCTTTATTAGAACGGTTAATAAATATCCAGATTTTATATTCTTTTTATTTCTCATGCTGAGAAGTAGCAAAGTGGCCAAGATGTCAACATTAGCCATGACAGTCCTTTCAAAGCCATAAATGTAATTTCAAGATGATTGGAAACCAGACTCTTCTGATATTTTAGTACTTCTGTCATTATAATCCTGTTGGGAATGCAACTGGGAAGAGACAGCGTATGAAGGATGCAGCATTCCCACAGCTCTTGGATGTCAGATGGACACTCTCATTAAGACTTTTCCAGGAAATTCCACAAACCAACTTATTTATGTTTCTTTTCCCCTGGGATTCTTCTACAGGAATGTTTTAAAACTTGAATTAACCTCTCTCCAAAGACTTTTAATAATTCTTTGCTCCATAGATATATTGAAATTTTCTTCCAAATCTGTTGCCCATGGGGTGGCTGGGCATTTCAGTCCTTCCTTCATTTCTGGCAAACATTCATTGAACACCTACTCTGTTCTCAGTTCTGTTCTTGGCCCTGGAACCAATGCTTGAACGGTCAGACATGCCCTTCTGGAATTTACAGACTGATGGCAGAAGCAGGCACCAAACAGATGAACAAATCACAAGAGCTGGAATTAAACTCACATCATGCATATGAAGGGAACAAATGGAGTGAAGGGGGATACTGGAAAAGACCTTCCTCAGCCAAGGTGGTCAGGGAAAAGCTCTGGGGAGGTGAAGCCTAAAATAGGGGTTGAGGGAAGAAATTTCCTTACAGGGGAACCAATAGGTCATGAATTCTGACACAGGAAGCTTTGGAGGTGTGCTCGAGGAAATGTAAGAGAGGAACTGGAAATGATGTACAAAGCTTTATATGATGGAAGCCATTTCAGGCCAGAGTAACTAGTGTCATACTGAGCCAGCCTGGCGCCCCTTCTGCAGCCTGGTCCTCTCAAGCTGAAAAGGGGTGCACAAGGGAGATTTCTTTAGGGAGCCTTAGCTTCATCCTTCTGTTTCCTATTTGTGGCAGGGCTGTCCTGTTATAAGAGTCCCACTCAACTCAAGGCTCTGTCCACCCCCTCTCTGAAACTTGCTGACCTTAACTTGGGGATCCCACTCAGCTTCTTTGTATCAAGCCCATCTTCCCCCAAATTTCTCTCTCTTAACTTGGACAAAGGCGTTTTCCTCATCATCACCCACTGCCCAAAGCAGGAGACGAGGGCAAGGGAACCTTCCAGAAGGAGTCTTCCTTAGGTTGTAGGAAAGGAGAATGGCCTTGGGCCAACTCCACTGGGGAAGGAAACTTCTTGGTAGGGGCCCAGGAAGTCAGGAAATCTATTTTCCCCATCCTTTCTCCTCAGCATTTCAAAATAAGCATGGCCTTACATTTTTAAAGCTCATTATAGAACATAATTGAGAAAGTCTGTGATTCGAACAAAGCCAGGAAAGTACTTACCACATGTCATCATGTCATACAATAAAAGTGTATGTACAGTGACTTTTTAAATAATCCATTACAGAAGTGTTTGGGCTGTTTAGTGCAGCTATTCACAGGGACTTCACAATATTTATACCTCTTATTAACAAAGTTTTGGGGCATGGGGGTAACAGAGAAGGTGATAAATCCAACAAGTCCCTTCTCTCTGACACTCTTAGCTTCTTTTTTAATGAAAAGGAGATAAATACCACTGTAGACCTCACAGGACTGTTGTAAGGACTGACGCCGATGTGTGTCAGCCTCATGGCCCAGGCTAAGTCACAGTTAGAACTTATCAACAGTGACTATTATCATTATTTTATGATGAAAGACCATTTCTCTTAAAAAAAAAAAAAATCTGTACCTAACTTTTTACCACTAAGACGAGTTCTTCCATCGATTAGGACCAGACAAGGGTTTATCCTTTCTGCTAGGGTAATTATTTTTGTGAATTTTCCTTAGATTTCTCAGTTTTGTTCATAATTGACAGATTACAGTTGGGTCCTGACTCCATGGATGGCACAGTTCAGTCCCACAGAGGGCAAGTATGAAGTCACATGGAGTCTGGCAAGTTTCTGGTAAAAATAACCCATAACAGTAGTCTTGGCTTCATTAGAACTCTTGACATATGGTCTACACTGTTTATTCCACTTCCTAAGCAAGATACACTTTGATGCTTAGTATTGTATGGAATAGTTACAATCTAGATATAAAAGGCCTAATTTTAAACATTGTGATTTTTGACAGTAGCAAAATAATAATAGTAATAAATCTGTATTTCCTGAGTCCTTGAAATTTTTTAAATTCCAGTATAATTAGCATACAATGTTATATTAGTTTCAGGTGTACAAGAGAGTGAGTCAACAATTCTATATATGACTCAATGTTCATCTCCTAATTCTTAATGTATTTCTTGAGTGCTAACCATGTGCTCAGTATGAATTGCCTCATCTACTCCACCATCTGTAAGTGAGAACACAGAGATTTGGAGTGACCAAGTATGGTGCCTGGGGTCACTTACCTAGTTAGTGGCAGACACAGGACACAAACCGTGATCACTGCCATCTTGACTGTGCTCTCTGTGGTAGGAATTTCAACATCCTCTTCAAGCTAACTGTGAGAGATAAAAGCACAGACTCCTAGGGAAGTCACATCACCCCTTTGTGCCTCAGCTTTTTCTTTGGTCAAATAAAAACAATGCTCCTGCTTACCTTAGACAGCTACTATGAGGTTTAAATGAGATGATGCATGAAAAGCACTTAACCAGGAACAATGGGCCTGACCCTCTAAGAACCCCACCAAACCCTCTGTACTATCACAGTTTACTTGATCGGAAAAACTTTTCCCAAATGGTCTGGCCTCATAGCATTGTTCCTTACTGGGGTCACGTTCCTAACAAACTCCATCCCCCTATTTTGGCTTGTGCAGATGAAAGGTTCATTTTTCACAGTTATTGCAACTTTCTTAATCAGTACCAGTTGACTCCCAGTCTAAGAAATATACATATTCGCATGATTATGTTGATTTCTGGGCGAAAAGCTTTAACTCCAGGGGCACCTGGGTGGCTCAGTAGGGTAAGCCTCTGCCTTCCGCTCAGGTCATGGTCTCAGGGTCCTGGGATGGAGCCCCGCTTCAGGAATCTCTGCTCAGCGGGAAGCCTGCTTCCCCCTCCCCCCCTCTGCCTGCCTTTCTGCCTACTTGTGATCGCTCTCTCTCTCTCTCTCTTTCTCTCTCTCTCTCTCTCTGTTAAATAAATAAATAAAATCTTTAAAAAATAAAATAAAATAAAAGCTTTAACTCCAAAGGTTCTCCAGAATGACATGCTTCTCGGTTCCCAGTCTTCCTCTTCATAGAAATGAAATCTTAAAGAAATCCTTCAGGCCAGCTTTGAGGATTCTTTGAGGATGTGCCTTGCAGGAGGAATGACTGGCATTGTATTTCTGCTGTAGCCAAGCTATGTCAATCCACTGAAGGCCACATACCACACAAATCCTCTCTCTCTCTCCTTCGCTCCCTCTCTCTCCATTGTCTATCCACCTACCTACATATCTACCCGTCTTTTCATCATCAGTTCTCATTCACCCTGTGGAAGTCCCTTAGGAAAAAGTGTTTAAAACACGGGCTCTACAGCCAAACTTCCCGGGAATAAAACCTGGCCCCACGACTTACTAGCTGTGTGACCTTGAGCAAAGTATGTAACCTCTCTGTGCCTCGTTTCCTCATCTCTAAAAGAGATACACGAATAGTATCTGCGTTTTAAGATTGTTTGAAAAGTAAATGAGTCTAGTGCTTAAAACACTACTTGGTGCATAGGTGCTTTAATATGTCACCATTTATTGTTCATTTCACAGGTGGCAAACTCTGGTTTTGAAAGGTTAAGTAACTCACCCAAGGTCACCCAAGCTCTAAGCTGCAGAGCTGTGATTGGCTAATTGCAGAGCTGGTGCTCCAGCCCTGATGCTATACTGTCTCTCCTTTCACTCCTACCACGTGCTCATTATGCCGTGAGCATGGCTGGGCACTGTGGGATACACCAAAGGGACAAAACACCCTTTGACAATAGTATCACTTCTAAGACCTTGGCCAAAATAGAAGGATGTTCTTTGCAGCATTATTCGTGATGGCATAAGACCAAGACAATGTTTTAGTGAAAAAAAAAAAAATATATATATATATGTGTGTGTGTGTGTGTGTGTGTGTGTGTGTGTAAAGACTGTGACATTTGATGGGAAATAAGTAAATGAGTGTTTCTCCATATATGATCTTTTGAGCACAGATTTGCACGGAAAATGTCAAATAGACTTTTGAAGTATTGTTGGGGAACAAGCAGGCTGTGGGGAAAGTGGCAGGCTGGGGGAGGCAGAATTGGGTCTCCTGTATTCTGTGGCGCTCACTTTCTCGAATTCTGTGCCTCTCTCTGGAAAGCTTTCCAACTCAAATCACAGAAATTTCACTCTGGTCAGGGTCCACCAGATCTCGAAACTCAACACTGTTTCCAAAAGGACAGAGTTTTTCATTCCTAGGCTCGGGCTGCAAAGTCTCAGGGCCACGTGGTCCCTGGCCCCATGAGGGAAGGTGGGGTGATGAATGTGGAGCCCGGTAGCATGCCCATGACTTAGGGAAGTAATCGCTGCACTTCAGGCTCTCACCCCAATTTGAATCCACCAAATGGAAAACAAGTCCCTGGATAGTCAGGCAATGGTTTAGCCCCTTTTTTTTTCTTTAATTAAAAAAAAAATTGTTGTACTTCTTAAATTAACACAGCGCACTGTGCACTTCCCTTCACATGTATGGACAAAACCTTTTTTAATCTGTATTAAAAAATAGAATTGGCAGTGGCTTTTGCTCCCACTCGAGCTTGCCAAAGAGGTTGGAAATGAACATGCTTCTTCCTGCCTCTCTTGGCTGGGCTCCCTTTCAGAGACGGGATCCTTCTCTTCCTCGACTTTCCCTTGAGCAGTGAGTAGACTAAGGGGTGGGGTCCAGGCAAAGGGCCCCCTGCCTTTCACAATCAAGGAGGAGGTGATATAAAAATATCAGATGCTGGCAACAGGATTTTGGAGCTTCTGATCGAGTTCCCATGTTGTTATTTAATCCTTAATCATCCCTCTTGGCATACTTCCCATTGCTACTGCTTGCATAAAATTGGAAAGGACTAATTGCCTCAATCTGTATTTTCTATAAAGCTATGCTTCATGCAGATCCCACAGGGACTCCCTGTATGATCATTTTGACCTAATAGGCTGTTTTATTTGCTTCCAAGTAGTCTCTTGTATCTTCCCCTCACATTCTAAAATTTTCTTAGTCCCAAGCAACATTCAGCAGTATGGTAGATATTTAAACATGTCCTGCCGAGAAACAAGACGTTAGTTGAATTTCATACCCATCTCTCTGAATGGGTTCAGTTACCAATGGGGTTTGCTACCCTGAACAGGGGTCTTTATGGAAATTACCTTAACTATTTTGTTCTTCCTGAAGACTATTCTTCAGGAGTAATCATTATTCTTCAAAGCTTCTACCTTGAAAGAAAAAAGAAAAAAAAATGAAGCGAGGATGGAAGGAGGGAAGAACGGAAAGAAGGAAGGAAGGGTTGAAGGAAGAAAGTGGGGGAGGAAAAAACAGATTGTTTCACCTAATTGAAGTTGAACTTTGAGGGTTCTTGGGATCTAAAACACATCACTCAACTGTAGATTTTCTCAGAAGAAAAGGCTCACCGTACTCTTCGGGAATAAAATACAAGATCCACCCAAGTTATTGCATAAACCAAAAATGCTCAAGGACAATCCATCCTATGCACATGAAGAAGGCCAACCCTGGGTGCTGTTCTTTGATGCTAAAGAGGCCCTCACACGAAAACCACTTTCCTTCTAATGTTAGAATTTTGCCTTTCATGACAATGGCCTTAAAACCCTCAATAACCACAGGAGGAAAAATAGCATCCATTCCTAATAGCTTGTAGTCTATTTGTTCATTAAATCTTTCTCTATCTTGGAATGAACAGTGTTTTCTTTCTGTTGCTTTCTTTTTGTAGATCTTACTATAGATAGATACCTAGACAGAATGAATGTACATTACTATAAGAAAATGTTCACTTCTCAGTCCATGACAAGAGATGAGATAGCACATAATTCTTTCAAGGGAAGAAGGAAGAAGAACATTACAGGAAGAAGGAAGAAGAAGGTTACACAAGGAGAGAGAAACAAGGGTCTAAGTACCTAACCCACAATAGTGGTGGGCCAGGATGCCAGTGCTTACCAGGGCTGAGTCATGGAAGGTGTGAGCACAGTGTCAGGGGGCACACCAATCTCTGCAGGAGGCATTTCCCACCCCCTTGTCTCTGATAACCTGTGCATGCCCACTCTGTCAGATGAACAGTTTCCTAAAATAACATTTGGGCTTTGAGTCCCTCATCCCATGGCACTGAAGTCAGAAATGAGAGCAATTTCCAATCTGGGAAATATCCCAAAGAGGTAGTTCAGTTGGTGCAACTTCAAGCAGGTATCTACCTGCTTGGACCAAGAATGCGAGTTTGCATGCATGGGGATCTACTGGAGCAGGCTGAAGAGAAGTTCTCAGAGGAAGGAAGAATCAAGGGAATTCTGGGGTTGTGTGGCCTTGGGGAAAATAACTGGGCCTCTGTAAGCCTCTGCTCATGAGTGAAATGAATTCTACCTTCTACTGTAAGGATCGCTGCTCTGTAAACCTTAAACTACTAGTTAAGGATGCTGGACCTGTGTAACTAGAAGGTTAGGATGAATCTCCAGGGTTATAAAGCTACCAAAAAGTGTGTACTTGATCTTGGATCATAATAACATAAACATATGCATTAAAATGAGACAGTTGACAGCCTTTCTTTATTGGAAAAAAGATGTCACTCCCTTGGAGGATAGACTTCAGTTTGAGGTGCCTCACTAAAAGACATATTAGGAAAGTGGAACAGGATATGGTAGGACTTAATAATGCTTCTTCATAGCATGCCATCATAACAATTAGAAGGATTTAAAACACACCAGTCTACAGGGGTTTTTATTTTATTTTATTTTTTCACTGTTCCAAGATTCATTGTTTATGTACCACACCCATGCTCCATGAAATCTGTGCCCTCCTTAATACCCACCACCAGGCTCACCCAACCCCGCACCCCTTCCTCCTCCAAAACCCTCAGCTTGTTTCTCAGAGTCCGCAGTCTCTCGTGGTTCATCTCCCCCTCCAATTTCCCCCAACTCACTTCTCTACTTCTCCCTATGTTCTCCGTGTTATTTACTTATGCTCCACAAGTAAGTGAAACCATATGATAACTGAATCTCTCTGCTTGACTTATTTCACTCAGCATAATTTCTTCCAGTCCCAACCTTATTGATACAAAAGTTGGGTATTTATCCTTTCTGATGGAGGCACAATATTCCACTGTGTATATGGACCATACCTTCTTTATCCATTTGTCTATTGAAGGGCATCTTGGTTCTTTCCACAGTTTAGCGACTGTGACCATTGCTGCTATGAACAATGGGGTAGAGATGGCCCTTCTTTTCACTGCATCTGTATCTTTGGGGTAAATGACCAGTAGTGCAATTGCAGGGTCATAGGGTAGCTCTATTTTTAATTTCTTAAGGAATCTCCACACTGTTTTCCAAAGTGGCTACACCAACTTGCATTCCCACCAACAGTGTAAGAGGGTTCCCCTTTCTCCACATCCTCTCCAATACTTGTAGTCTACAGGGTTTTAAACAGTCTTTGTTGGTTTATTGGTTTGTTTTTACATAGCAAGTTGCCTAGAGACCTTGGCATTGTGTTAGTGGTTCACTGATGTTAATCCTAATGTCTCTGTGGTTCTCTTGACCTTTCCTCATGGTTGCAAGATGGTATCTATCACTCCCACACGTATTTTCAACATATATGATTATTTTTATAATACTGCTTCATATGTTTTAAAATTTTGTGCAGGGGCACCTGGCTGGCTCTGTTGGTTGAGCGTCAGACTCTTGATTTCATCTCAAGGCATGATTTCAGGGTCATGAGATGGAGCCTTGCATCGGGGCGGGGGGGGTCTGTGCTCAGCAGGGAATCTGCTTATGATTCTCTCTCTGCCTCTGTCTATCCTGCTCATGCTCTCTCTCTTTCTCTCTCTCTCTCTCTCCCTTAAATAAATAAATAAATAAATTTTAAAAATTTAGAAAATAAAAATAAATAAAATAAAATAAATATATATTATATATAAGTAGATATAAATAATATAAACATATATAATATAGATAAAATAAAAATAAATGTAATAAAATAAAACTTTGTGCAAATACAGTAACTAAGCCCTCTTCAACTTGCTTTTTTAGCTGATTGCAATACTTGAAAATTATTCATGTTTATACATGCAATCTAGTTTGTTCACATTTTCTGCTATCTGGTAAGTAGTGCTTTGGTAGATATAGAACAATCTGTTTATCCATTCTGTCTCTGATGGACGTTTAGTTGATTTATAGTTCTCTGCTACTACAACAAGGCTACAATGAACTTCTTACGCATACCTCCTTCTGATTACATGAAATCATTTCTCTAAGCATATGCCCAGAGATGAAATTTCTAGCTCAAAATTCTGTACTTTTAACTTTACAAACTAGTCCCAACTGGCTCTACAAGCTGGTTTATAAATTACACAGCCAGTGTAAGGTATTATTGTCCTAATTGCTATGCATTCTCACCAACACTTGGTGTTGTCAGACTTTTCAGTTTGTGCCAATCTCATGTGTATTAAATGGTATCTTGTCACTTCAATTTACATTTCCCTGATTACTAGTGAGATTATTATGTCAGGTGATTATTGGCCATGTGGCTTTCATCTCCCATCCATTTCCTGTTGAAATCATTTGCCCATCTTCTCATGGATTTATTGTTTTTCCCTTCCTCATCCATGTCTGTGACTGTGAGCAGTTCAAACTAGGCTGTGAACAACTCTAGTTAAGAATTACAGCGTCAACCATTCATTCACTTAATATCCATTGAATGCCCAGCATGTGCCGGACACTGCAGAAGCACTAGCGATACAGCACCTGGCCTTGGAGATAGTACCATGTCTTTACAGTTTTTCAAATAGGTGTGGAACATAAAGACATTTGTTGAATGAATGAATGACAAATAAGCACAAGTGTGAGGAATCTGGGAGCTGTCCTCAGCTTCATGTAAACAAGTCTTCGAATTTACTCTGCAGAGCTCCAAAGGGAAGACTGAGTAGAAACAGTTTTGCTCAAACATAACAAAAACTTTCTAATAATCAGATGTATTCAAAGATAGGGTAGTGAGCCCACCATCGCTGGAGGCACTCAAGTACAGCCTGATTACCTTGCAAACCAGTTGTATAAGGAGTAGAGCATTAGATAAGGGGTTGGACTAAGTGGGTCCTTCTCTAGTCCTTGAAATTTTTAAAAATGCAATGAAACACTTTAAGATCCCACTTAAAAAAAATCCCTCATAATTATGTGTAAAATTCACATCTATCCATCTAATGATTTTCGTATTAAAATGCCTGCAGTTGCGGTATCTGGGTGACTCCATCAGTTAAGTGTCTGTCTTGGGCTCTGGACATGATCCCAGGGTCTTGGGATTGAGCCCTGTGTTGGGCTCCACTCTCAGTGCAGAGTCTGTTTGTCCTCCCCTTCTATCCTACCCCCTGCTTGTGCTCGCTCTCTCGTGTTCTCTCTAAATAAAATCTTTTTTAAAAAATGAAATAATAGTAATGCCTGTAATCACAACATGCCATAAATCTGGCCCTTTCTTATGTCTTTGGTGAGTTTCATAAAGCACTTCCCTTCTAGCCTTTTCCCCTTACATAACCCTTCACATTATGACAGAATCGCCTCAACCTTCTATTTCATGCTGATGACCTGATGCGTTGCACCATAAGACTTGAAAAAACAAAGAAGAAATGCTTGCTTCCCATCCCAACTCTGCTCTGTAAGGAACAAAACTGTTGATCTGAATGAAGCCCTTCCATTGCCTTGTGTGCATCTGAAAACTTAGAAGCTTCATGCTTGGAATCAGGCTCTCCATCAGTTGAAAAACACACACTCAAATGTTAACTAACTTGAATTCAAATAAAAACTCAGAACACACACACACACACATAGTCCCCCGGAATCACAGATTTAAAAGCACAAAGAGACCCTAAAATACTTTACATTTTCTCAAATCAGACATCTGGTATTAGGAGGTACTAAAGAATCACTGAAAAGTCCTCTTTTAGGCTCCGCTTGTCTATCTTGGTTGTGCATCATGGATTGCTCTATGACTGCTCAGACAGTCAGTAAACATTTACTGAGTGCCTGCTAGGAATGTAGCAGTATGCTAAAGTTAGGGCCTGGCATGATGCATCAGAGATAGAATCTCTTCTCTCCAGGAACATGCAGTCTTCACGCAGAGAGTTCCCGTGTATACAGAGAATGAAGACAGTGTGACGCACCATAAGTGAAAACCAGAGTCTGGCACATAGTAGGCATGACTAAGTGTGTATGTAACAAGAGGGCCCAGGATGACTCTGGAGCTCTGGCTTATGTGCCTGGATGGATGGTGATGCTGCTCACTGAGAAAAGGAACCCTAGAAAGGGGAAGGTTGAAGGCAGAGCAAGTGGGGAGCAGATCATGAGTTTATCCTGGGCACGCTAGAGGTGAGGTGATGTTGAGAATCTAAGAGTTGGATCTAAGCATTTAGAACCTAGAGGAAATATCTAAGATGGATATAGAAACTTGTGAGTCAGTTGCCTGTAGGTGGGAAATGAGGGGAGAGTATCTGGAGCCACAGTTGGAGACATGCCACCTGTAATGTCTAGGTCAAAAAGGATGTAACCACAGTAAAGGCAGACAAGGACAGGAGGGTATCACAGAGACAAAGGGGACAAGAGAGGTCGGCAGCAGAGATGAATGCTGCCAAGAGCCAAGTGAATGAGGACACAGGGGGCTCCTGGCTTTGGTTCAAGGTAGCTGGGAAAGACTTGGGTGGAAGAGAGGGCAGGGTTTGTGCTGATCCTGAAGGAACTGTGGTGGGACTGGCAGTCAGACATGGGCAGGAAGAGGGCAGACATTCCAGACAGGGAGGCACAGCACTACTTGAAACCCCAACAACACAGTAGTAGTTGGGGAACCACAAGTGTTCAAGCAGACCTTGCCTACACAGCAACTCCAAGAAGGGGACACAGGCAGAGGAAACCTGGATCAGAAGGCCCCTGCATATCTGGCAAAGAATTTTGATTTTCCTGTCAAACCAAAAAGAGTCATTGGTGCCTTCTGAGCCTAGAAGTGATGTGTATGGTCACGATAGAGGCTCGGCAGTTGTGGTTGTGGGAGATGCTGTCCTTCTTGGTAACTGGATGAGGACACACTTCAGAAATACAAATTCCAGCTGAGATTCAGCAACAAAGGACAAAAACACACATTTAAGTGGGCAGATGTGTGGCACTGTCCTGTGAGCTCTTAGATGGGAAGGGTGTGATTATCACAACAGTGGTCATCACCTCTCCAAAGAGAAGCATTGGAAAGCAGAGCTCCAGACCAAAAACAGGAAAACAGTAACTATTTTCCCCTCTAGTTTCTGACTTGCTGAATTATGTAAGGATGGACTGTGCTGGGTTCAAGGCACTGAGATGACTTGGTTCCCACAGCAGAGCCTTCATCAATTCTGCCTCACGGCCTTGGTTCATTTTGGCAAGTACGAGGCCTCAACTTGCTCCAGTGCATTCAGAGTCCTCGGGACAGTGTTTTAAACAAAATCCTGTGATCCCAACCCCTCTTCCTCCTTATTCCTGTTTCTGGCAGGCAAATGGAGAAGGAAAGCAAGATCGAGAGGTTCAGAGTCCTTTCTGGGGGGTTGCAGGGGAAAAAAGGATGTGGAAAAATCACTGGAGTTAATGACAGGTAAAGAAAGGTGAGAAGAAAGAGGGGCAGCAATGAAGCCCATCCCTGTCTGTATGCCTCCCTACCTTCTCTCCCACTCAGACTGTTAGAAGTTAGTTGGACAGTTAGGTAGTCAGGGCCAGGACTCCCAGGGTCCCCAACAAGGAAATATGGAGTCAGGAAGCTAAAATAAAATAGCACTGACATCCGGTTTTGCAGCTTAGACAGGACCGCACTGACATTCTGCTTTGCAGCCTTTGCAGAAATGACTTCTGCAAAATGTCCTAAAATAAGACAATTAACCACAAAAGCATTTGTCAATATCACAGGCAAGGGGCAGTGAAGACTAAGCCCCCAGATGTCAGCAAAAAAAAAAAAAAAAAAAAAAAAAAGAAGAAGAAGAAGACCATCAGCATGTGGACATTAAACTAATAGGTAGATAGATACGTGACCAAAGCCCTGATGGGCACGACTCAGCACATCCTGACTGCTGAAGAAAGTTCCACAAAAAGAGCTCATAAATCCCCTAAACTTAGAAACTCCAGGGGCAACCCACTCAGGTTCTCTCCCTCTCCAGGAACTTTGTATTTTGCTCTGCTGCCCACCACTCTTCGTCTGGTCTACCTCTTCATTCTTTGAAGCAGCATGACCAAGAATCGCCGGCACTAAGGGGACATAAAATCCTGTAACAAAATGGCGATAATGACATTATTCTCCCTACCCTGATTTCTTGAGAACTTACTACTTACTTACTTACACTGTATGCTCAGTGCTGACCCAGGCACTGAGGATTACCTGGGGAGCAGTTCAGACACCATCTCTGCCCTTATAAAATTTGCAGTCCGGCAGGAGACACAGGGATTCAAGCAAGCAGTCACACGGGGGATAGGCATTGCAAATCCCAGCTCAGTGAGTCCAGTGAAGGGCAGATACACAGAACCAAACCAGTGCACTGATCCTAAGGGCACCTTCCCTGAAGAAATGTTGCCAGAGCTAGGGCTGAAGGATAAGTGGGACTTTAAATAGTCACCCAGTTCTTTAAGGTGTAAAGAGAACTGGTGTATTCTAGATTTTTCAGTTTTTTTGAGTGAGGCTTAGATGGCTATGTATTTCCTCCTTAGGACCACCTTTGCCGTATCCCAAAGCTTTTGGACCAATGTGTCTTTATTCTCATTGGTTTCCATGAATTGTTTAAGTTCTTTTTTGATTTCCTGGTTGATCCAAACATTCTTAAGCAGGATGGTCTTTAGCTTCCAAGTGTTTGAATTCCTTCCAAACCTTTTCTTGTGGTTGAGTTCCAGTTTCAAAGCATTGTGGTCTGAGAATATGCAGGGAATAATCTCGGTCTTTTGGTATCAGTTGAACCCTGATTTGTGACTCAGTATGTGGTCTATTCTGGAGAAAGTTCCATGTGTGCTTGGGAAGAATGAGTATTCTGTTGTTTTAGGGTAGAGTGTTCTGTATATATCTATGAGGTCCATCTGGTCCAATGTGTCATTCAATACTCTTGTGTGTTTATTGATTTTCTGCTTGGATGATCTGTCTGTTACTGAGAGTGGCATGTTAAGATCCCCTACTATTAATGTATCCATATCAATATGACTCTTTATCTTGATTAACAGTTGTCTTATGTAGTTGGCTGCTCCCGTATTGAGGGCAAAAGTTTTTACAGTTGTTAGATCTTCTTGGTGGATAGACCCTTTAAGAATGATGTAGTGTCCTTCTTTGTCTCTGACTACAGACTTTACTTTAAAAATCTAATTTATCTGATATGATAATCGCTACCCCAGCTCTCTTTTGAAGCTGATTGGCATGGAAGATGCTTCTCATCCCTTCACTTTCAGTCTGGATGTATCTTTAAGTTCCAAATGGTCTCTTGTAGACAGCATATGGATGGGTCTTGTCATTTTATCCAATTTGCAACCCTGTGCCACACAAGAAGGGATATAATCAAGATTAGAGCAGAGATCAATGAGATAGAAACTAGAGATACAGTAGAACACATCAATGAAACTAGAAGCTGGTTTTTTGAAAGAATAAGATCAATAAACCACCTAATCCAAAAGGAAAGAGAGAGGACCCAAATTAATAAAATTATGAATGAAAAGGGAGAAATCATTACTAACACCAAGGAAATAGAAACAATCATCAGAAATCATTATCAACAGTTATATGTCAATAAATTAAGCAACCTAGATGAAATGGATGCCTTCCTGGAAACCTATAAACTTCTGAAACTAAATCAGGAAGAAATTGACAACCTGAATAGACCAATATCTAGTAATGAGATTGAAGCAGTGATCCCAAAAAACAAGAACCCAGGACCTGATGGATTCCCTGGAGAATTCTACCAAACATTCAAAGAATAAATAATACCTATTCTCCTGAAGCTGTTTCAAAAAATAGAAACAGAAGAAAAATGTCCAGACTCTTTGTATGAAGCCAGCATTACCCTGATCCCCAAACCAGGCAAAGACCCCACCAAAAAGGAGAATTTCAGACCAATATCTCTGATGAATATGAATGCCAAGATTCTCAACAATATCCTAGCTAATAGGATCCAACAGTACATTAAAAAGATTATTGGGGCACCTGGGTGGCTCATTGGGTTAAAGCCTCTGCCTTCGGCTCAGGTCATGATCGTAGGGTCCTGGGATCGAGCCCCGCATTGGGCTCTCTGCTCAGCAGGGAGCTTGCTTCCCTTCCTCTCTCTCTCTCTGTCTCTATGCCTACTTATGATCTCTGTCTGTCAAATAAATAAATAAAATCTTAAAAAAAAAAAAAAAGACCAGGTGGGATTTATCCATGGGATGCAAGGATGGTTCAACATTCGCAAATCAATCAATGTGATAGAACAAATCAATAAGAGAAGAGAGAACCACATGGTCCTCTCAATTGATGCAGAAAAGCATTTCACAAGATATGGCATCTGTTCCTGATTAAAACATTTCAAAGTATAGGGATAGAGGGAACATTCCTCAACTTCATAAAATCTATCAATGAAAAAACCACAGCGAATATCGTCCTCAATGGGAAAAGCTGACAGCCTTCCCTTTGAGATCAGGAACATGACAAGGATGTCCACTCTCACCACTGTTGTTCAACATAGTACTAGAAGTCCTAGCAACAGCAATCAGACAACAAAAAGAAATAAAAGATATTCAAATTGGCAAAAAAGAAGTCAAACTCTCTCTCTCTTCACTGATGACATGATACTTTATATAGAAAACCCAAAAGACTCCACCCCCAAACTACTGGAATTCTTAAGCAATTCAGTAATGTAGCAGGATACAAAATCAATGTACAAAAATCAGTTGCTTTCTTATGCACTAACAATGAAAATATAGAAAGGGAAATTAAAGAATCAATTCCATTTACCATAGCACCAAGGGCCATAAGATACCTGGGAATAAACCTTAGTAACCAAAGAGGTAAAAAAAAGATCTGTACTCGAAGAACTACAGAACACTCATGAAAGAAATTGAAGAAGACACAAAAAGATGGAAGAGCATTCCATGCTCATGGATCGTAAGAATAAACATTGTTAAAATGTCTATACTGCCTAGAGAAATCTATACTTTCAATGCCATCCTGATCAAAATTCCACTGTCATCTTTCAAAGAGCTGGAACAAACAATCCTAAAATTTGTATGGAACCAGAAGAGACCTCGAATTGCTAAGGAAATGTTGAAAAAGAAAAACAAAACTGGGGGCATCACATTGCCTGATTTCAAGCTTTACTACAAAGCTGTGATCACCAAGACAGCATGGTACTGACACAAAAACAGACACATAGACCAGTGGAACAGAGAAGAGAGCCCAGATATGGACCCTCAGCTCTATGGTCAATCTTTGACAAAGCAGGAAAAAATATACAGTAGAAAAAAAAAACAGTCTTTTCAATAAATGGTGCTGGGAAAGTTGGATAGCTATGTGTAGAAGGATGAAGCTAGACCATTCTCTTACACCATACACAAAGATAAACTCTAAATGGATAAAAGACCTCAATGTGAGGTAGGAATCTATCAAAATCCTGAGGAGAACATAGGCGGTAACCTCTTTGACATCAGCCACAGCAACTTCTTTCAAGATAAATCCCCAAAGGCAAAGGAAACAAGTGAAAATGAACTTTTGGGACTTCATCAAGATCAAAAATTTCTGCACAGCAAAAGAAACAGTCAACAAAACAAAGAGGCAACCCACGGAATGAGAGAAGATATTCACAAATGACACTACAGACAAAGGACTGATATCCAAGGTCTATAAAGAATTCCTCAAACTCAACACACACAAAACAGATAATCACATCAAAAAATGGGCAGAAACCATGAACAGATACTCCTCAAAGAAGAATACACATGGCTAATAGACACCTGAAAAAAAAAATGTTCATTATCATAAGCCATCAGGGAGATTCAAATCAAAACCACATTGAGATACCACCTTACACCAGTTAGAATGGCCAAAATCAACAAGACAGTAAACAACAAGTGTTGGAGAGGATATGGAGAAAGGGGAACCCTCTTACATTGTTGGTGGGAATGCAAGTTGGTGCAGCCACTTTGGAAAACAGTGTGGAGACTCCTTAAGAAATTAAAAATAGAGCTACCCTATGACCCTGCAATTGCACTACTGGTCATTTACCCCAAAGATACAGATGCAGTGAAAAGAAGGGCCATCTGTACCCCAATGATCATAGCAGCAATGGTCACAGTCGCCAAACTGTGGAAAAAAACAAGATGCCCTTCAACAGATGAATGAATAAAGAATATATGGTTCATATATAAAATGGAGTATTATGCCTCCATCAGAAAGGATGAATACTCAACTTTTGTATCAACATGGATGGGACTGGAAGAAATTATGCTGAGTGAGTCAGTTATCATATGGTTTCACTTACTTGTGGAGCATAAGGAATAACACAGAAGACATAAGAGATGGAGAGGAGAAGTGAATTTGGGGAAATCGGAG
This sequence comes from Lutra lutra, assembly GCF_902655055.1. NCBI lineage: Eukaryota > Metazoa > Chordata > Mammalia > Carnivora > Mustelidae > Lutra > Lutra lutra. The sequence continues at coordinate 81,834,547 of NC_062282.1, read as the reverse complement.
GGGGAGACAAACCATGAGAGACTGTGGACTTTGAGAAACAAACTGAGGGTTTTAGAGGGGAGGGGAGTGGGGGTAGGGTGAGCCTGGTGGTGGGCATTAAAGAGGGCACGGATTGAATACAGCACTGGTTGTGGTGCATTACAATGAATTTTGGAGCACTGAAAAAATTAAAAAAAAATAAAAAAATAGTCATCCAAGATTAGGAAAGTCAGAAGAGGCAGAGAAGAGACTCTTGGGCCTGAAAGAAACTAACCATACTTGGAATGAGAAAGAAAGTCCAGGCCACAAGGGCAGGCAGAGGAAAGGGTGCCAGGGAGGACCCCAGGGGCCAAACCACTCAGAGTCCCCCAGTGATAAGGATTTAGGTAGCCATCCTAAAAACAATGGACAGCCACTGAGCATGTTGAAGTAGGGGATGGATGCTGAGATCAGATCTGCGTTTGAGTCATCATCAGCAAGGCTATGAACAGTACTGCTCCTACCTTCCCATACCTGTCTGGAATTAGCAAGGCACTTCCCCATCCTCCTGTCCCTAGGGCTGGTCCCTGATCCTGGCCCTGGGCTTTTTCTTGGGGTCAATAAATTGCTTGGCTGTTGCAGAAGAAGGAGAAAGAGGCAGCCAGCAGACATTTTCCTGAAATAGTGGCCAAGAGAAAACTGCTTTCAGGCAGCTGGCACAGACTTAGAAATGTGGGAGTCAGATAAGGGCATCTTGGAACTGTTTGGAGGTTAATCCAGCAGGCTTAAGAATACTTGCATAGGAGGGAAATGCCCAGGATACACTGTGCAGTAGAAAAACCAGGGATGAAGCAACAGAAGCTGTTCCCTGGGCCCTGGGTGTCTATGTGTGTTCACACACTTAGAGGTTTGCGGGAATATATTTGTGTGGAAAAGAAGCCTAGGAGGAGTCCATACACACAAAACTGTTAACAGAAGTTAGCTTTGCAGAGTGGGACCCTAGCGACATTTCCATTCCTCCTTATGCCTTCCCAGGTTTTCCAAATGTTTCTTTAGTGGCAGTCAGGGAATGGCCAGGAACACAGCTTCCCCAGCCTTCCTGGGGGTCTTGGTTGGTGCTGGGTCCTACCCCCCTCCCCAGTCATCACATCCCCAAACCCCCTTACTCAGCATCACTGCTGCCTGGGGTAACCTGAGAGGGAAAACTCAGCCTTTGCTGCCCCATTCTCTCTCAGGACAACACTCTGCTCCTTAAGAACTCAAACAACAGTGTAGAGGGACCCAGGGCAGGGCTCACTCAGTCCTTCTTCCCTCAACCAGTAATCATAGCATTCTCAGTACCAAAGCCTGTGATTCTGATAAGAAGAGAGAAATGGGTCACCACCCACAGGAGACCAAGCCACTGAGGTCCCTAGCCTCACCCTGCTATGTTTCACCACCCATCCCACCTGACAAGGAAGCCAGAAATTTCATAAGACTAATCTTTTAATAAGTTTATGTTGCCATGGTCAGTTGGATCTAGAGGTCAGGGCTGGCTTTCAGGATTGGCCAGAGTAGAAAATAGCCATCCATGAAATCCGAGCTCCCAAATGTCCTGATCTATGCCCATGCCATAGCATTTTGGAATCTCCATGTAAATTCTCTCCTAAAACAATGCCTGTGACATAGAATGCTTTCAGAAATGTTTCTTGATGTCCATGTTAGGAACCTTCCAATAGCTGCTGAAGGAATTTCAAGCTAAAACAGGGATTCACATAAAGGAAAACAAAACCGTGGTAGAACTGAGTGTCCTTGGCCTGTTCTGATTCATATGTACATTGCTGCACTAGTCACTTTTCTAGGACGACAGAATATGTTGATTAGCTAGATCCATATCAGCTGCGAACCCCTGAAGCTTGGGCATGGGTCAGCCTTCTTTGAAATCTCAGATGGAGCATGGGATAGGGATGGTTCCCCAAAAAAGAAATTAAAGTGTTGTTATCATTGGAAATGGATGCCCATCAGGAAAAATAGCAGATGTGCATTAAATTAAGGAAATCGCTTAGGACCTTCTCCAGGCATTTGCTTCCCGTGAGCCCATGGAGGTAGTCTGGGATGGTTGGTAGAACGCTAGGCTCACAAGGAAGAGACCAGTGTTCTAGACTCACACACACCATGCTGAATCTGTTCATGGCTTTGCTCATGCCTTTCCCTGCAGTGTCTCTTTGCCTCTCCTCACCCAGACTTTACCTTGCCAATCCTATCTCATCCTTTACAACTTGGCTTACACATCACACACAAGAAGCCCCTGCCCCCTTCCTCTCCATGAGCACCATAGTACCCTAAACATACCATCCTCTTTGCACTTAAAGTATTCCAGTTACCTATTTGTAATTGTATTCCAACAAAATAATCATGGTAGGAATCTCATCTTACTCTGGTGCACAGACCCAGGTGCCAGCACATTCACTGACCCCAAGCAGATACTTCCCAAATATTTGTTGAACCTAACACTTCAGGACTCCATTTCCCCATGTCTAAAATGAGAATGCTGGACTGTGTGAGCTATATGATTCCTTACAGCTCTGGAAGACCATGAATCAAACTAGCTCTTGTCACTAGAGAACAAAATCAGGAGAGAATGAGACCTAGGGAAGGTCAGTTTTTATTTAAGGACAGAAATTCAGAATAAGTCCTGACCAAGAGAGATATGCCTGCCCCTATTGGGCAGCCCATGAATTTTGTGTACCTAAGAGGAAACAAGGTTAGTGTGTGTCAAAAAGAAAGAAAGAAACAAAGAAAAGCAATATGAAATAGAGTCATTTGATATCCAGATTTTAAGCTCACCACATAGAACATGTGGGCTCTCATAGACACAGCATCTAGCATGGCTGGTCACTGAGTAAGCACTCAACATTTTTATTGAATTGGATACCAGAAATCTATCTATCTGCTTCTCCACCCAGAGAATGGACTGGTATTTACCTGGTTAAGGAAGAACCACGGAAATGTCTGTCTGTATGGTAACAACAACCACAGACTCTCCTGACTGATCCCACCATGCCAGCAATTCAGCCAAAAAATTCTAGAAAGGTTTCTGCTAATCAAGAGGGAAGGAGGAATATGTAAAGCATTAAAAACTAAAGTCCCTTCAAATGCCAAAATCTTAATAGCAATGAAATGGTCCCACCAGACTGTGAGCTTCTTGAATATCTCTCAGGGAAGACTCCTGTGAGTGTTATCACCAACTTCCTCAGATTCCTTACTCTTCTGTCAACATCTGGTAGAGACTGAATTAGATAAATTCAATCAGATTGAATTTATGGTTAGTAGAAAACCCACTCTGAAAATAAGAAAAAAGTTAGTATTTCATCATTGTTAGTCAGAATGATGTTCCCAAGAGCTTTCCTATTTTTCAAAAATTGTATGTCAGTTACTTGAGAAGGGGGAATAGAAGCTAATTTTTTATGAAAATCTCATATTTTAGGATGAAGTTTAATTAAAAGCTTTAAGGATACATTTGCATCAAAATAAAAATTAATCCTGTTTGATCTAGTACTGATCTTCTAACACTCAAGAGAGTTTATTTTCAGGGGCATTACCTCATCATTTGTGTTGATGGGTTTTTTATTTTTTATTATTTATTTATTTATTATTTATTTATTTATTTATTTTGATGGTTTGTTTTTTAAACCCCCAGGAACTTGTGCCAAAAGATGTGTTTTGTCTCATGAGTCTCAGAGTTTTGGTAATATAAATGTACTTTTCTTCATTTAATTTATTCATTTAATTTCTGCTTGGGTGATAGTCATCTTTCTTTTCCCCTCTTCTAACTCAGACTTTCTGACAATTTTATGTAGAAAATTAAAGTAATATTCTTTCTGAACCTGAATTGATTTTGCCCAGGTCTTGTTTCAGAAATAATAGCAAAGAGAAATAATAGGACTCAAGGACCTTGAATTTCACAGATTCCTTCTTTGCAGTCTGTCCCAAAGCCATAATATGAAGTCAGAGCTTTTTATTTTTTCCTTTCCCTCTCCTCTTCAACTCTCACATTTAAACAGTAATCACTTGACTCGTGTCACTGGTTTGTACGACTTTGCCGTTGCTGCCGAAAATAAATTGGTTCAAGGGTTGGTAATTAAATCATCTACTTATAGTTTTTTCCCTTTAAAAATTGCTCAGAACCTGAAACCTTCCCTTCTGCCCTGAGTTCTGGGAGGCAGTATCAAACAGATCTCAGACTCTTGGGTTCTTGAGGTTAAAGGAAACCCTTAAGGTTGTGAAGTCCAACAAAATGAGGTGGGTAGAAAGGGCAGCCCAGCCCTCATGGGACAGTTTTATTTGGCCTCTTTTACCCAAAGATTTGCCCTTATTCCTTCTTTTACTTTCTCTGTGTATCTCTTTTTTTTTCCCCCTCTATAGTGTAGAAAGAAGTAACTGTTACTTGGATAAATTAACCAGGATTTTTAAAAAGCACATTCAGGTGCCCTGGTGGCACAGTTGGTTAAACGTCTGCCTTTGGCTCAGGTCAAGATTCTGGAGTCCCAAGATCAAGTCCTGCATCAGGCTTCCCGCTCAGCAGGGAGTCTGCTTCTCACTCTGACCCTGCCCCCTTTCATGCTCTCTCTATCTCTCTCACTCCCTCTCAAATAAAAAAAATTTTTTTTAAATTAAAAAATTAAATAAGCACGTTTGAGGATGGAAACCAATACCTACCTTCACCTCACCCTCCAAGAAAAAAAAAATTATGGTAAGAATTTGTTTGTACCCATAGATGAGGTTAGCCATGTGACACCTAGGTCTCCACACATGCTATGCAGTTGTAACCTTAAAATTAGTTTTATATTCCTCCAGTGTTGTTGCATTCCTCATGTTGTGTCCCTGCATGACAGAGAGCCAAGGGGGTCATTATTAGGGTTTGGATTTGGGAGAACCAGGTCTTACACTTGGCATTGCCTCTATCCAGCTGCTGGCTGGTAAAGCCCCTTAAATTCTGTGGGTCTTAGTTTCCAAACATGTAAACATGGCCTCAAAATTTTATCCGGTCCTGATATTCTGGAGTCTGCTGAATTTCTTCTGAAATCTTTTCTGATTTCAGAAGAATTCTGTGCCAGGATTCTGTTCATAGGACTCGTGATTTCCATTGAAATTGAAAGAATGCATTGAAAAAAAGCTTTTCATTTTGATCTTAGACTTTTCCTCTACAGTGCTCATAGGCAACGTGTGATAATATTTATTAGCTCACAGACATTCCCACTTTGTCAAGGGCAGTTCCTGCTGCTTGAGGCATGCTCTGTGTAGGAGCCAGCCTGAGAGTGGGCTTTCTCCAGTCTCTCCCTGATTCAGCTGCTTCTAGCACTTAAGGGGTTTGGCCACCAAAGGAAGAAAAGTATTTCCGGGTCGTGAGATAAAATCTAGAACCAGGCTGTCCAACACAGCAGCTGCTGTGCCCACGTGGCTCTTAAACATTTGACATGCACAAAATGAGATGTGTTTTAAGTATAAAAAATGCACACCATTTTTAAAGACTGAGTATGAAAATATGAATGTAAAATATCTTACTAATGTTTTAATAGTGATTCTGTTGTAGAATGATAATATTTTGGATATTTTGGGTTAAGTAAAATGTATTATTAAAGTTAATTTCCCCTGTCCCTTTTTACTTCTTTAATGTGTATACTGGAAAATTTTGAATTGCTTGAGACTCACATTCAGACACAAGCAGCCCAGAGGTTTCCGTTACTACGATAGGTAATGGCTGCCAAGATCCTTCTAGCAGCTTATCTGGATACATTGAGTAAGAGTCCCATGAGCAGTGAGAAAAATCTACTGTGGGGGGAGGAGCCAGGAATAAGGTGTGAGGCCCATTCTGGGCTAGATTCAGATGGGCACATTTCTTTGGACAGAGAGGAGAGGTCTAACACCCCCCAAAAGGAAAAAAGCCAAGTTACAGAATTTCTGATGTTTTTACATTACTTTGCAAAAAGTTCAACAAATTCACACCAATTTCAGCACCAGCAAAGCTGCCAGTTTGGCAGCCCCATACTGAATTTTTTTTCTCTGATCTGAGGTACAAAGTGGTTGGCCTCTGTAAGTTTTCCTTCCTGCTATAGTACTTCTGACCTGCTTGGAGAGGTTACAGTCAGGAACATAAAATGATAGCAGCGAGATTGCATTATGTTGTAGGAGAAAGTCTGTCCAAGTGCAAGCAAAGTAGAACTCAAACAGCATGATACTAAGGCAAAGAGAAAAAAAAATCAATTTACTTTCACAGACTTCCTCCTCTCAGAGCAGTCTCTTAGACGACGGATTGCAAAACTCTTTAATCAGATATGTGCTGTAGGGGCCTCTGGATTTGCTAACCATCAGGAGTTCTATCTTACTTGTGTTGCATTCCTCTCTGTCTACCGTCCCTACTAATCTCCCCTCATCCATGCTAAGCGAAGCCGCTCTGTTTCTCAAGCATACCCTGCTGTTTTCTCTGTCTAAAATGCTTGTCCTCGATCCCCCTCCCTCCACTTGGGGAAAAAAAAAAAAAAATCTACCGATCTTTCAAAACTCAGTTACAACCTGGTTTTCCTTCCGAGGTCTGGCCCAAACCTCAGGGCCCTGACCCATCTTCAGGGTCCCTGACCCCTAGGAGGCCCTCTCCCCCTGCTTATAAATTTGTCTCCCTATCCGGGCTTCAAGACGCTTCAAGCTGTAAACTAAATATCATTTGTGTTTCTGCCAGCCATGCCTGCACCATTTCTGGCCCATTGTAGGCAGGTTAAAAGTGCTTATGGAAAGGAGAAGCAAATGAATGAATGGACAAATGAGTCTTCAGTTCTTTTGTTTCAGTATGAAAGACTGGAATTCTTTTAACAGCCAAATTAAAATGTTAGGTTTTCGCCAGTGCTAAAGTAGAGGGTCTTCCCTTTTTAACTTTGAAGCCTCTGCATGAGCCTTGTTTGATTCAGAAGATGTACAGAGATTATCTGTCTGTCCACGTTTCATTTACACTTAATTCTGTTTCAGGAGGCACATGAAGAAAATTCATGTGCCTTTGAGGATAGATAGATAAGCCGTCTGATCCATTATCACTCAGACCATAGGACATGCCCTTTCACTTCTTGGCATAGAATTAGGATAACTGCCGATTCATCCATCTACATACCATTATGCAGGTCCTTTGTGATCAATAAAATGTATTTTGCAAAAGATCTGGTAGGTGAACGATCTATTTCCATGACCGTGGAGAAATAGTAAAATCAGCTAGCCCAAACTGAAATGGGCGGGGAAAGATCTAGCCTTTCTTTTTCACCAAACAGGGACCGCTGCCATAAGGAACTACTCCACAAATATTGTTGCTCACCTGGAGGAAAGAATGGCAGTTAGCTGCTGGTGAGGCAGAAAAGGCGATGTTATCATAACCCATAACCACTTGATGTTGAGAACAGCATGGTTTTGGTGAAATTGTTCTCTCTTCTGTAAAAAGAAGGTTTATGCGATGATATTGTCAGATTAAAGCCTTTTCCCCACATCATTCTTAAATGTGAAATTGAGAGAGACATGCTTTAATGTCAAGAGGCAGCCAAAGGAATGACAGAAACTGTTTTCATTCCAGAAGTGGTAACAAAACATGGAAAAACACGTTTCTGCAAAGTGACCCCAGAGAGTCTTCAACGAGTCCATTAGATGAGAAAGGAGATGGTACCAGTTGGGTGACAGCAACCCGTGGGTGCATGTATGGGACTGGTTTCCTCTCTCTTCTCAAGGAGTCAACACGGACTGGGAAAACACTGGGCTAAGTGTTCTGAGTTTCTGAGTTACTTGAACCTTTCAAAAGCAAGTTGAAAGCAGTACTTGGAGGGAGGGGGGTATGTTTCACAGAATGCAAAGTTATAATCTTAAAGGAACTTGGTGCCAGAGTTATGAGGTAAAAATAGTGGGTTTGCAACGAGTAGTAGTTTTTATCAAAATTAACTATACCTTGACTGGTGTTACCCTACAGTTAGCTTAGTATGGAAGAAAAAAAATAGGAGAAATACATTTTACTTAAGTATGACTCCCCAAACTAAGGGCTTTTTAAATTCCGTAAGGTAGCATTGAAAGTCTGAAGAAAACTTTTTTTAAAGTATACACAGTGATGTCTTGACAAACATATGCATTGTAAAATGTTTACCAGTATCAAACTAATTAACATACTCATCACCTCACAGTTACCATTTGTGTGTGTGTGTGTGTGTGTGTGTGTGTGTGTGTGTGTGTGCAAGTGCATGGCTAGAACGTATTAGATCCACTCCGTTGGCAAATTTCAAGGATACAATATATTATTATTAACTCTATTAACTACGTCACCATGCTGTGCATTAGGTCTCTTGAACTTACCCAATTTATAACTGCAAGTTTATATCCCCTGGCCAACATCTCCCCATCTCTCCCACTCCCCAGTCCTTGCTAACCACCAATCCACTCCATTTCTACGACTTTGACATTTGTAGATTCCATATACACGTGAGATCATGAGTATTTGTCTTCCTGTTTTTGACTTGCCACTTAGCCTATTCTCCTCCAGGTTCATCCACATTGTTGCGAATGGCATGATTGACCATATTTGACTGAATTATAAATACTCCATTGTGTATGTATGTATATATATTTTAAATATACCTGTATATATAAATATAAAAACATAAACATAAATATATTTATATTATATATATTTATATACAATATATATACACACAGAATATTCTATAAGATTCCTTTTTTATATTATAAAATATAAAATACATAAATAATAAAATATATACATATAATATGTATAAAATAATACATAAAGATGTAGAATATATAAATCATATATTTGTATATATGTATATCTCATATTTTCTTTCTCCATTCATCCATCAACAGACACAGATTACTTCCATATCTTCGTAAATGTGAATAATGCTGGGGTTTCGGGTATCTCTTCAAGGTGGTGATTTTGTTTCTCTTGGATATATACCTAGATGTGAGCAGGATGGATGGTAGTTTTTATTTTATTTTATTTTGAGGAAACTCTATAGTGTTTTTCTTCATAGCCATTCCGATTTCACTCCCATCATGGTGCATAAACGTTCCTCTTTCTTCATATCTTCTCTAACAGTCACATTTGATATCTTTTGACTTTTTGATAACAGCCATTCTAATAAGTGTAAGGTGATAGCTCATTGTGGTTTTGATCTGCACTTCCCTTATTGTTGACCATTTGTATATCTTCTCTGGAAAAATGCCTATTCAAGTCCTCTGCCCATTTTATAATTAGGTTAGTTGGTTTTTTTTTCTTTTTGCTATTGAGTTGTATGAGTTCCTTAGATATTTCAGATATTAACCTCTTATCAGATGTATGATTTGCAAATATTCTCTCCCTTTCCACAGATAGCCTTTTCATTGTTGATTATTTCCTTCGCTGTGCAGAAAGTTTTTGGTTTGATTATAACCCCACATCTTTTTGCATTTTGACGTCTTATTTTGTTCCATTGCTTTTGCTGCCTTTGCTTTTGGTGTCAACTTCAAAAAATTGCCAAGACCAATGATGACAAGGGGACTCCCCTTTTTTTTCCCTAGGCAGTGTCCTAAGATGCTCAAGTTGGCGTGCCTTCCCCCAGTCCTACAGTGTTGAGCTGGCTTTCTGCATGTGCTCGCAAGCTGTCTGTAGAAGCTGGCACTCACTGACCGTGGGAAGCCTGCAGGGAGCCAGCCATTGTGCAGAAGAGGCCCCAGAGAATTGGAATTGTATGTATGAGCCACTTGTGTGTATGGGCCACTTAGGGGGCCCATTAGCAAGACATCCCCAGCACTGGCCTCCTGATGGAGTCTGTGAAGCAGTTAATAGGATCCACATCCCCTTGTTGGATTCTGAATCCTGGTTACTGTGAGTTCCACCTCTCTTCCCTGCTCCCAGCTCCTCAGACTCACCCATACTGATCCACTCAGCGTTCTGGGTGAGAGAGAAGGAAGTGGGCCTCGTGGGCTGCATCTTGGGAAGCTAGGTACTTACTCCCTACGCTTTTGCTTTCCCCTGTGAAAGAAATCGGGGCGCTGAAATCTTTTCTGGCATTTGGCTTTGAGCTCTGCCACCTCAAAAGAGGGGTTATGTGTGTAATGTGAAACTACTGTTCTTACCCTCTTCGATGTGTCCGTCCTTGGAGATTTTGCTGCAGTGATGTGCTGGAACTTTTCCACTGGACCCCTGAATGCCCACTTTCATCCTTGGGGTTGTCAAATCTGTTCAGTGGGGAGATGACAGCTGGAAGTTCCTGAATAGGAATCACCATCCATCTTGATGATGTTACTCTTCAGTGCAGGCTTGAGAAACTTTAGACATTTTGTGTATAGGATGCTTCTCCTACCTTCCAGAATATAAATATGTTTCTACCATCAGCATGGCTGTCATCACATCTGTATGTATAACTCTGGCACCTGTGCGGCATCGGAGATGTTATAGATAATGGTTAACTCAGTCTGTCGTGCTATATAGTCAAGCTAAACCTTTCCTTTCTTAGTCTGATTGTAGGCAAGTTGTTTGACCTCTCTGGCTCCTTGCTCAGCAGGGAGCCTGCTTCTCCCGCTGCCTCCCACTCCTCCTGCTTATGCTCTCTCTCTTTCTCTGACAAATAAACAAATAAAACCTCAAAAAAGCCGGGGGGGGGGGGGAGATGAAGAAAGGAAAAAGATCCTCAGAAACTCAAGATGTAAGAAAAACATGAGAAAAACCCCAATTGAGCGACATTCTACAAAATACCTCACCAGTACTCATCAAAACTGTAAAGGTCATAAGAAACAAGGAAAAGTCTGAAAACCTGTCACAGCCAAGAGAAGCCTAACAAGATGTGACAACTAAATGTGATGAGCCTTCCTGGAACAGAAGAAGGACAAAAGTGGGTAAAAACTAGGGAGTTCAGGAGAAACTATGGACTTCAGCAAATGTTAATATATATCAATCCTGGTTCATAAAGGTGTGAAATGCCTCGTACTAATGTAGAATATAAGTAATGGAGGGAAACTGCATGTGGCATTTTGGGAACTCGCTGTTTTATCTTTGAACATTTCAGTATATCTAAATCTATTCTAAAGTCTAAAGTGTGTTTTAAAAACAAGGGATGCTCTCACCTACTTACCTGCCTGGTATGGCTGTTCAGAATAGCAAGTGACCTGAAGAAGGTGAACATACTTTCTAAACTCTGATGCACACCCTGAATATAAATATTTCAGCATTATCTTATTTAAATGAAATTATTTCTTATTTTTTAAATTCTTTCTCATTGAAATTATGACTTTATTTTTCAATATTTAAAATTACTCTTGGCCAGAGGTTGATGACGTAGGCTGGGACCAGACTAGAAGAGCCCCCAGAAGCTGCCTGGAGGAATTTGGATTTAATTCTGAAGACGCTGAACTGTGAAAGGTTTCTTAGCTGAAAAGGAGTGTGATTAGATCTGAATGTCAGAACTGGAGATGGAAGGAGGCAGGACTTGTGTGGGCAGAGATATTGAAGAGGGCACAGAGCCCATACTAGGAGGAATCAATTGACAGGCTCTGACCCCTGAGTTAGGGATTGTTTACCCCTCTGACACCCCAAACCAATAATCCTCCAAAACAAACTTTCTCCAAGGATGGTGTTGATGTGATATCATTTTTGTATTTTCAGTAAAAGGGATTTGTTATTGGATAAGCATGTGTGAATTTTTATATCTTGATAAAACTCTTAATAATGCATAAATCCCACAGAACTCTTTTGTCATCCTGCATCTGACCAGGGTTTGAGATGATTTTAGCACAATCCTGGCAGCCTAGCCCATGTTAGTGCTTAATTACAGCCTCAGTTTCCTTCTCTACAATATGGAGAGACAACCATTGTCATAGCCCGTAGTCCATCGCCTGGCACCTAGCAGGCACGTGGCAAGTGGTAGCTAACTTTTAATAGGGTAACACAAGAAGTAACTGGCCTCCCTGACATGCCCAGGAGAATTAGTAAATGTAGTGAAATAAATAAATTCCTGCTGCTCTTCATCCTGGAGTGGTGTTTGTCCCGGTGAGAAGCAATCAGATAGTTGCTACTGAGAGTTGACAATTGGAAGCATCTGCCCTCAGTGATGTCCATCTGGAGGCTCATATATAAACCCACTGTTTTGTTCTCTGTCCATTTCATCCAAATATATAGTAAGCACTCAACAAATATTAGCTATTCTTTATAGGGTTTTTATGTCATGCATTATCCTCCCAGTTGCAGTCCTATTCAGTTTCAGGCATACTAGAGGGCAGTTGCTCCTCTGTTGGAAATGCCTTCTTTGGGCTCCTTAAAGTTAATTTTTGTGCACTCTGTAGAGCCTACTTTTTGCATCAGACTATCTCAAACACACCCTCCAGATTTCATAAAAATTCGTCTTGCTGTTTCCTGTGATGTGATAAGGGCAGACTGACAGAAACTTAATTTTGTGAGCGTGAATTGTGAAGGCTTTCTGTGCTCTGCTGTTACCTGTTGCTAAGCTGTCAGCAGCTTGAGGGCAGGACCCTGTCCTACCCACCCACTTGTAGGGCTTGGACTCTGGCCTGTCCTCACTAAAAGGTGGTGATACGCACTGCCAGGAGCAACCTCTAGGAAGTACGATCTCTCTTCCTAAGAGTGCCTGGGCAGAGAGGCAGAGCACCACCAAAGCCAACTTTCTGACAACACAGTCTTACCTGAGGTAACTCTCTCTGTGAAACTTGAATGCATTGCCACCTCTAACAGTCCTACTTATTTTGTTTTAAATCAGGCTATTTTCTTCCCTATGCCACCATTCCAGGAATCTATCTGCATATTTTTAAGACAAGAACTATCTAATAATGAGTAATTTCACTGGTCTATACTTAGCAGCAGGGAAGGGTTGGTTTTTTTTTAGGTCATTGCAGGGAACTTCTCAGAAATTGTGCAAGTTGGGAAGAGCCACAGAAGGTAAAAGTCATAAATTCTTTTTCCCTTTCAGAATAGAGGGATTCACTACCAGGAAACAAGTCTCAGAGGGTAGACCATAGGGACCCAGTTTCCTCATCAACAAAATGGGCATTGTAGTACTAACCCTTCAGGGCCTTGGGGAGCGGTAAATGAGATACACTTCTCAGACATTATTGGTCCATCTCCATCCACTCACCACTGAGCCACCACCCTAATGCCCTCTCCACCTCGAGACAGCCTCTGACTGGTTTTCTCCTGTTAGGCTCCTTCCTCTTATCCCCCAGTTTGCCCTTGCCTTTCCAAAAGCCTAAAATCTCTCTAGACGTCCTTCAGCCTTGGACTGGTATTCTCGCCTCCATGATTCCAATACATCCCATGGTTCTGGAGTTCATTCCCACTGTTTGCCTGGGCAGTATTCCAAGTTTCCCAGTCATGCTGTGTGCCATCCAATAGGTAACTAGTACATAGATTGAATGAGTTATTTTATGTAAAGTCATTAGTTGAGAACCTGGGACATGGTGAATAGTATTGTATCAATAGGTAGCATTGTTATTCTTTTGAAATATTTTAATCATGCAGATAATTTAGTGTATGAATTAATGAATACCCATGCCCCTACCCCTCAACCTTATCAAATATAATATGATACCATACTTTTTTTGTATCTTGTTTTAAGAAGGAAAACATTACAGATATGACAGAGTTGAAACCCCCTCTCTACTCTTCCCACCTCCAATTCCCATCCCTCCCTTCAAGCAATGGCTGCAGTCCCAAAATGGGGTGAATCATGCTTTTATATTTTTATCTTTTGTTCTCAAATTTAATTTACTTCTATAATACTGGACATAACCTTTTTTAAGTTATACTTTTGGCCAACCTTGTTTTTGAAATTTATCCATATTGAAATATGTAACTTTAGTTGATTCATTTTTGCTACTGTATTTCATTATATGAGTATTCTTTAATTTATTCATTCCAATTTTGAAGAACAGATATATCAATTCTAATGTTAACATAGAAGAAACCTCAGAGATCATTGTGCAGATGAGAAAATGTAACTAAAGAAGGGAAGCGAGTTGGCTAAGGTCATACAGAAAATCATGGAGACAGGACTTTAAAAGACATTCTAGTAACCCACAGTGGACAGGCCAACGGACTTTCCTACTTGTTTTCTCCAGATTCCTTTCAGTATCTGATCCCTCCTTCTGTCAGACCCTGTTGGGAATATCACTTATTCCCTGACCAACTACCAACAGAATCCCTGACTCGGCCTTAGTCAATACAATATCACATTCCTTGGTATATAATGATTGGTTCAGGGCTGATCATGTGACTTAAGCTGAGCCAATAAAAACCTTGTAAATTTGCTGAGCTGAAAAAATACAGGCCTGGGGTTCCCAGAAATTATCTGCCCTGCTGTGTGGGGAGAGTCTAACTCCAACAGAGACAGAAACAAAACAAAACAAAACAAAACAAAACAAAAAAAACAGCACGACAAAGAGAAACAGAGGCAAACAGAGGTCAGAAAGCACAGAGAGAGAGAGAGATTTAGAGAGGCTGAAGGACATTTTTTGCGCCTCTGGATGCAGCATTCCTAAACTCAATTTTGAAAGCTGATAAGTACTTGTTCTTGTTTTGTCTTTTTAGCTTGGACACTTCGACTTGGGCTCCTATAACTTGAAACAAAGAGCTCTGACTCTAAATATATCGTTCTTTCTACTCTTACAACTGTACCCCCCCTAAATATTCAGTAAGCAATTAACTGAGAACTCATTAACTGACCTCAGTGAATCCATAAAAATACCCCCAATCTTGGACTTTGGAAACACAGGAAGACTAACTGTAGTCAGTTACAATGCAACACTTCCCTTCTCTTAGATGTTTTATCCTAACCTGCCATCCACACATTCAGTGCATATTTATCAGGTTCCTACTAGGTGCTGGATGAAGACATATAATGAAAATAGCACAAAGGACATAGAGATCATGGAATAGTTTTCCAAGTATTTTATATAAAGGGATATAAAGGGAGACTGCCTACTGTAATTCCTAGAAAAAAGAAAAGTCAATAAAGGAATTAAGTGGAAATTTAAAAAAATATATATTTGATTAGCCTAACAGGAAATAGGAAAGAACAAAGAGAGGAATGAGGGGAAATACAAATACAAATAGAAAACAAATAGCAAGATAATAGACTTCAAACCAATCTTATCAACAACTATGTTAGAAACAAATAGACTAAACCTGCAACTAAGAGGCAGAGAATTTTACACTGAATACAAAAGCAAGACCAAACCATTTGTTGTCTGTAAGACACACACTTTAAATATGAAGTTAGGGGGCACCTGGGTGGCTCAGTCGTTAAGCATCTGCCTTCTGCTCAGGTCATGATCCCAGGGTCCCCGGATAGAGCCCCCGCATTGGGCTCCCTGCTCAGTGGGACGGCTGCTTCTCCCTCTCCCACCACTCCCCCCGCACCTGACCCCGCTTCTGTTCCCTCTCTCATGGTGTGTCTCTCTCTCTCTCTCTGTAAAATAAATAAATAAATAAGAAGTTAGGTTTAAAACAAAAGATGGAAAGAGACCCTGCAAACCGTGAGCCTAAGAAATCTATATAGTATCAAGGATGACTTAATAAGGAATAATATCAGAGATAAAGACAAACATTTCATAATGACAAAAGGGCCATTTCATCAGGAAAACATAGCAGTTATAAATGTGTATTAATTTAGAAACAGAAATTCCAGATATACAAAGCCAAAGCTGACAAAACTAAAGAGGAGATTAGGTTTACAATTATAGCTGATCTTAACCTCCCCTCCCAGTAATTGATAGGACAAGTAAACAAGTAGACAAGTAGCAAATGCTGTGTACAGAATATCTAAACACTACTGGTCACCTTGACCTACATGATATTTATAAACCATGTGAAATCACTGCAGAATATACATTATTTGTAAATGCACAGGGAACATTCACCAGGATACACCATTATCTGGAGCTCTAAAAAAAAGTCTCAATTTTTAAAGATTGAAATGGAAGTATATTCTCTAACCACAATGAAATTAAGTTAGAACTTAATAGCAACAAGATCTCTAGAAAATCCCCAAATATTTTAGAGCTAAACAATACATTTCTAAATAATGTGTGCAACAGGAAATTACAAGGGAAATTAGAAAATATTTCAAAGTGGTGTTAAGAAAATACAGCTTGTCAAAATGTGTGTGATGTAGCTAAAGCAGCATGTAGAAGGAAATTTATAAAATTACATGCTTATATTAAAAAAGAAAAAAGGGCAAAAAACAGTAATCTGTTTCTATTTTAAGAAACTAGAAAAAGAAAGCCAAATTCAATGAAGAGCAAATTTCAATGAAACAAAATTAAAAGCAATCAATAGAAAAATGTAACAAATCAAAAAACTTATTCTTTAAAAATATTAATAAGATTGATAACCCCCTAGCAAGACTGATTAAGAAAGAAAGAATGAGAGCACAAATTATGAATGAAAGAGGGCATGTCCTTACAGATCCCACAGACATTAAAAGGGCAATAAGGAAATATTATGAACAACTTTAAGCCACTAAAACTTGACAACTTAGATTAATTGGACAAATTCCTTGGAAGTCATCTGTCTTTCCTTGAAAGGCACTCAAAACATTTCTAATAAGAAAAAGTAGGTTTTTTGAGGAAAGTGATATGGTGATTATAAAATATATATATATATATGGATGCAAAGAACCTGGAAGAGGCAAAACAATTTGGTACTAGAAATGCAAATTGGGAAGACTCACACTACCTGATTGCAAGACTTACCATGAAGCTACAGGAATCAAGACAGAGTGACCATGGCAGGCAGTTAGACAAATGGATCCTTGACTCCAAATGCAGAGTCCAGACACAGACCTATTGATACTTTTCAATTGATTTATAATAACAAATCCAAGGCAGTGTATTGGGGCAAATAAGATCTTTTCAATGACTTGCCCTGAAAAAATGCATAAGCATATAGGAAAAAAGAAAGAACCTTACTATTTAGCTCATACCATATGCAGAAATTAATTTTAAATGGTTCCTAGGATTAAACACAAAAGCCTAAACTATAGAAGTAAATACAGAAACTTGGAGGGAAAAAAAAAGATACTATATTCATGAGCTTGGGATAAACCAAGATTTCTTATAAGACACAGAAGAGAATGAATCATAAATGATAAAATAAACTTCATGAAAATTTGAGACGTCTGATCATCAAAAGCTAGGGATAAAATATTTGTAATGCATATGTAATAAAAAATTTGTATCCAAATATATAAAGAACTCTTGCAAATCAATAACAACAAAGAACCAATAAAAGTCAGCAAAATACTTGAATGGATACTTTACAGTGAAGTTGTCTCAGTGGCTAATAGCACATGAAAAAGTACTTAGTAACTTTCATTGAGACCATGAGATACCATTTTATATCCCCTAGAGTAGCTAATATCAAAAAGATAATGCCAGATTTTGGTGAGCACATGGAACAGATGGAATTCTCACACAGTTCTGATGGGATTGACAATGAAATAGTCGTGTTTTAAATCTGGCAATTTCTTATGGTTAAAGAGATACTTCTATAACCCAGCAATTCTACTCCTGAGTGCTTACTCAAGAGACATAAAAACATTCATCCACACAAAGACCTGTACAAGACTATTCCTACCAGCTATATTCCTAATACCCAAATGCGGCCACAACTCAACTCTCCATCAGCAGAAGCAGATAAGCAAGTTGTGGAATGTCATATAGCAGAATATATGGAATACTTAGCAATAAAAATGAGCACAGTACCGATATGTTCAACAACATAGACAAAACTAATCTACCGTGATAAAAACCAGAGGAGTGGCTTTCTACAGCAGTTCAAAGATTGACTGAAAGGAGGCATGGTAGAACTTTCTAGGGTGATGAAAGTGTTCTGTGTCTTGATTGGAGTACCCGGTTACAAAAGTATGCGTGTATATCAGAGCTCACCAAATGGACACACATTTGGGATCTTTGCACTACATGTAAATTTTACCTCCATAAAAACAATATGCTCTTTTTTTTAAAGGGCGTGCACAGTTGAAGGAAAACGTGGCTCTGAATCCCATCTAAGCGACCCAATGTCTGGATGTCTGTAACTCACATTTCCCATCAAGCGATGGAGATGATAAGAACCTGGATCTCATGGTGGTTGTGGGGAAAATTAAAGACCGTGGACCCCTGGAAAGGACTTAGCACAGCTCCTGGCTTGACCTTTGCTTTCCCAAACCAGCTGGGTCTTAAAGACCTCGTTCCATTCTCTTCCCTGAATTCAGCCTCTGAAACCAGCCCTCCTGGCTTTGCTGTTAGTTTCTCTCTGGCTCAGCACTCAGTTTCTTCACCTCACATATGAATAGTCATTATCTTTCCGGTCCTCTCTCCTTTGTCCTGGGTTTCAATGTGATCTCCACTGTAGACTGCAAGTTCTTTGGGCCAAGAGCTATCTTTGCTCTCTCTAGCGCTGGCAGTGTGAAGTGCTTCTCTGTGTTATTATTTTATTTGTGATAGGTAGTACCAATGTTTAACAAGGAATATTCAGGGGTAAGTCTTACAAGGCTCAAAAATTAAAAATAATAAAAGAAATTCAGGGACAAGTCCCCTCCCAATTTCTCTTCTACCTACTTCTCACCACCCCTCACCACCACCAAATTAATGGGGGGGGGACACCTGTTATTTCCATATTTCTCTAAGAAAATTGGTATATATTCTTATTTCTCCTTCTGTGTTACATAAAAGGTAGCTACTATAACACTTGTGTATTTTGTGGGGGTTTTTTTTCACCCAACAACACGCCTTCGACCTCTATTGCAGATCACTACTTAGAAATCAGTCATAAAATGTCCCATTGATTGATGTGCTCTAGGTGACTTCTAATCTTTTGCTGTTATAAACATTGCTGTAATGGGAACTTTTTACCTAGCCCCTTCACATAGGTACCAGTACAACTATGGGATAAATTGTTAAAAGTGGAATTTCTGGGATGACAAATGTGTGCATTGCTAATTGATATTGTCAAATCAGCCTCCCTAGGAGGGAGTTTATTATGGGTGTGTAAATTGGTAATTTACATTCCTTGGGTGTGTAAATGGGTAAATTACCGTCATTCCTTGCTGATGGGTGTGTAAATTACCAATTTAAATTACCAATTTACACACCCATCAGCAAGGAATGTCGGTGACTGCTTCCCAATGCCCTTGCCAATGAATCAGCAATCAAACACTTGGGAGTTTTGCTGATGTCCTAAGTAGAAAATGGTGTCTCAGTGTGCTTTCTCTCATAGTGAAACACAATCTTATTACATGCTTAGATGCCATTTGTTTTGTTTTCTTTGTGAATTATCTGTACCTATCCTTTGCCCATTCTTCTATACAGTTGCTGGTCTTTTTCTTATCAGTTTCAGGTCCTTCCTTATATAGCTGAGGGATAAATATTTTCTAATGTGAATTACAGTTACGTTTTATCAGTGTGGCATTTGTATTGGTCTCTGCTTTATGGGCTTCCTGCCATGCAAAATGGTTTTAATGTTGATATGCTTTATTAATCTTTTATTTTGTGGCTTCTAGATGTTGAGTCATAGTCTAAAGGGCCTTCATATATTCTTTGTTTTTAAGTTGGCTGTTTCACTATACCTCAGATCAAATTCCAAAAAGACTGACAATTACAATATGAACATGGAAACCTTGCGAACATTGAAAGAAAGGACTGCACTTCTTGACCTGAATTGAGTCTCATTGCGTCAGCACACCGGGCATGTTTGGGGACACACTTCAGTACACACTGGACACAGAGAAGGAATTCCGGTCCCCTCTCCTGAAGTGATAATGTTCTCACTATCCCATTGGCTAAAACACTCACCAGTAAGCCTCAGTGGACTGCCACTTGGACCAGGAACATGTGCTGCTCATTCTGGATGTGCTCCAGAGACTTTCTGTTTTAAGTCGCTGCTTTTGTTTCTCTTGTTGTTATTGCTTTGTTTTGTTTTATTTTGTTTTGTTTTCTCATGAGTGGAAAAAACAAGCTGTTGTCAGCCACAATGACTCACTGGCCCCTGTTACTGCCTTTTTCCACCTATCATGCAGGAACAAGAGGACTGAATTAAATCGTTCCATCATTCACTCATCCAACAAGCAGTGTAGGAAGCATCTGTTGAGCGTGAGACAGTCTGCTCAGTACTAAGCAGACAACATCACCACCGTCCCAAAGTTTATATTCCAGCAGGAAAGATTGTTCTCAAACACATGATAAATGCTAAGTGCTGGGAAAAAGTACAGGGTGTTGTAGGAATTTATAAGTGGGACCCCTGCCCTGGTCCGATGGATTGGGGATGAATTCCCTAAGGATGTCTTTTGAACTGAACTATGAAGGGCAAAGAATAGAGAGAAATTTCCAGATGGAGGAACAAACACGAAGAGCCATGCTGTTGAGACAGGAAAGAGGGTGGTGCAGCACAGGCGATAGAGGAGATGGGAGGTGACTGGGTTGGCGGGGGCCATGACATGCAAGTTACACAGGGGCTGTGGTTTTTACCTGAAATGCAAGGCAAAATCCTTCTCCTCCTTCAGTGTGCAGGCCCAGTGCTATCTGTAAAGCTTTCCTTGATCAGTAAGATGCAAGTGTATGTAGAGACCCTGATATTTTATAATCGGGAAACCAGAAACTAGGGAAATGAACTGACTTTGCTCATGACTGTACCAGACGCTAATAGAGCTCTCTGATTCAGTCTCTGATTCAAGTCTCCTGATTCAGTGGCTAAACGCTACATTAAAACAAAGGAAGACAGAGTCAACGAGAGTGAGCTGAGTGAACACCAGATCAGTTAAGAATTTATTATGGAAGGCAAGAGTTGGTGGTAGCAAAGCCTAGGATGGGAATAGGGAGAAGTGAGCACAGCTAAGAGATTTCTAGGAAGTAAAATGGTCAGGACTTGGTGTTGGTTTGGGATAGAGGGAGTGAGGGAGAGGGAGCTGTCAAGGCTCACTCCTTGGATAACCTGATGTCATTCACTAAGCCTGAGTGCACTGGGAGAAGACACAGTTTGGGAGAACAGATCATGACTTAGGTTTTCATTTCAGTTCAGACCTCTGAGGGGGTCTGTATTCCTTGAACTCCTACCTCTGAAGTTAGGGGCTTGGCCCTGGGACCTCTTGGTGGGTTCACCATCTGAAGCTGTCAGGGGACACTGCAAGACTCATGCTCAAATGGATGTTTGTCGCTGATAACCTGCAATTCTAGCAGGAAACAGTGGGCTTGGAGCTGCATACTGCACTCTTCTCCTGCCTCCCGCCTTCCTTCCCATTTTCCATTGCTGCTTCCCATTAACAGAACCTAATTTGAAGCTCAGGTATCTGGGAAATGCAGCAGCACAGAGCAGAGCATGGCGCGATGGGTCTGAAAGACATTAGGGGATAATCAGAAAAGCAGGTTTAGGGAATGTGCTCTGGGTTAGGAATCAGAAAACTGGGTTTTATTTCCAGCCCTGCCATCAGCCAGCAGTGAGACATTGGACATGTCACTTCCTGTCTCTGAGTCTCTTCCCCTCCTTCAAATGTGTAAACATCACCTTCCTGTTGCACATACTTGGGTGCCTTTAAGAAGCCTTCCCTGACTCCTATTGCTCCCTAGGCATTGTTGCCCACACACCCTGTTGCTCATATAAACTCCTCTCCTACCTGTTTTTCTGTCTGACCTTATTTAATAATTGGGAAATAACTAACATACCACTAAAGGCACAGATATTACATGTTGAGTTTGATGAGTTTTAACAATTGTATACACTCACGTAATCACCAACCCAAACAACGTAAAAAAAGTTTTCTTCTTCCCAAAAAGTTTACCATTACCCCTTTCCAATACAGGTCCCACATCTCAAGCCCACACTCTGATTTCCAGGACTAGAGGTTTTAGTTTGCCAGTCATCGGACTACATGTAAGTTTAGTATGCAACATGTGCTTTTAAATATTTTTTTTTATTTTGGTAAAATGTATATAACAATTAAAATTAGCCATTTTAATCATTACTAAGTATATAATTCGGTGGCATTAATTACATTCACAATGTGTGCAATCGTCCCCACTTACCTACCTCTTTTATCACACTGCATTTTATTTGTATATCAGTGGGGAATCAACCCTCAAGGGCTATCCCAGTGATTGGCATGTAGTAAATACTGGTATTTGTTGGTTGGTTGAATGAGTGAGTGAATGAATCAATGAATGTCTAAAGTCTCACTGAGTGTGTCTTCCTATCTAGTAAGAATAGTTGAGTCACCTAACTCCTCCTTTATTTTTCCTCCAAGTCTTAGACATTTATTAAGTATCAATAGGACATCTGCACTAGGCTATAGAAATTAGCAGATGACTTAGACAAAATTCTCACCTGTAAGTCCACAGCCAGGTTAGCTGTGGTTAGACAAGCAAGTAACATGTAATAAAACAATTAAATCCTTAGGAAAAGAATGAATAGGATAGGAGTTTGGGGTGCAGAAATGAGGTCATGCCTTATTCTCCCTTGGGACATCAAAGAGAGCTTCACAGAGAAGCAAAAACAGGTTTAGTACTGTTGAGTGGTGGGGTGGGAGAGAGGAGAGTCTAAGGGAACTGCAAGACATTTTTTTAGGCTAAAGTCATGGTCCCTTGTCCTTCTGGATTCCCATTTGCTGCCTCCATGTCTGAGACTCTGCTTGCAGAGAAGTAAGAGAGCTAACCCTAATTTCTTAAAGCATGATGGATGGACTTGACCCCCTTCTCACTCCACTTCCTCTTCATTAAGATTCTTCCTTATTTCTCAGTGCTTCCCTATTTGTCAATGTTTCCCTTGAGTTAGTCTCCCCTCTCTCTTTAAAAAGAGTTGCTTTTATTATTTGTGGCTTCTCATAAAAGGTCTTTGTTTAAAACTTTGGTCCTTTCCCGGGGAAAGCTATATAAATCTCCAAAATAGTTTTTTTTTTTTTTTAAGATTTTATTTATTTGTCAGAGAGGGAGAGAGAGCGAGTGCAGGCAGACAGAATGGCAGGCAGAGGCAGAGGGAGAAGCAGGCTCCCTGCTGAGCAAGGAGCCCGATGCGGGACTCGATCCCAGGACGCTGGGATCATGACCTGAGCCGAAGGCAGCTGCTTAACCAACTGAGCCACCCAGGCGTCCCTCCAAAATAGTTTTAACATATTTATTGGTCTCTTATTTCAAAAGTAGTTGCCAAATGAATCTATACTATGTTTACTCATTATTCATGCTTACCCAAACAACATACAGATTCTCTCACCTATTCTCCACTCTACCTTCTTCAATTGTATATAGCTTAAGAACTCAGACCACTAAGAAGTGGTTGTCTGTGGTCAAAAATGTGCTATTGAACTATCAATAACTTGGGGGTCATGACTCTCTCATTTAGAGGGCTGGATGTTTGGATGGACTGAGAGACATTTGGATTAATGGATGGAAAATGGATGCATGAATGTTTGGATGAATAGAGAGATGGATGGGTAGACAAATGGGTGGATAGGCAGATAAATGACCAAGACAGTCAAGCTTCTAAAAGCCAGCCAAGGCCATCCTTGGTAACAACCATTAGTAGGCAACTCAAAATGAATGTTGGAAATGATGATGAAAGTACTTGTAATTTGATAATGTAATATAATCAGCATTACAACAGAAGAACGGAAAAAAAAAAAAAAAAATCCCAGGCAGGGTGGTGATGAGATTCCAACAAGTTAGGCAAGGCTAAGACTTCATGCTTTCCCTCCTTCACTGATTAAACAAACTTTTATAAAGTTATCTTACTCGGTATCATTCTCTGTTCACCTCTGCTGTATACTGTGGTAAACGCGAAAGAAGTGTCAGGTGGCATCCCTCCCTGCTCTGGGGTAGTTCAGGGCCTAAACTGAAGGATTGCCTTCCTGGGGTGCTTGGGAGGCTTGGCTGGTTAAGCATCTGCCTTTGGCTCAAGTCATGATCTCAGGGTCCTAGGATGGAGCCTCGGGTTGGACTCTCTGCTCAGTGGGGAGTCAGCTTCTCCCTCTCCTTTGAGGTGTCTGGGTGGCGTGGTCAGTTAAGTATCTTCCTTTGGCTCAAGTCATGATCTCAGGGTCCTGCAAACAAGACCTGCATCGGGCTTTCTGCTCAGTGGGAAGTCTGCTTTTCCCTCTCCCTCTGTGCTCTCCCTCTCTCAAATAAGTAAATAAAATCTTAAAAAAAAAAATAAGGATTCCCTTCTCTTTGTTAATCATAAATTATGTAATTAATAATTAATTAAAAGTAATTTAAGTAATCCTTTTAAAAGACATGGGGAAAAATTCTGAACTACTCGAGATAATATTAAATAACAATAAGATATTATCCATATTATTTACCAGTCTTCTGCTTAGAAGGTTTCTTTCTCCAATTGTTTGAGAAGTCCAAACAAAACCATGCCCTATTTTAGAAAGCACAGACAGAGAAATCCATTTCCAGCCATGCTCAGTTCTGTAGAAATGGCAGGCTGGAGGAATAAAGGTAGGAGACAGGAAACATGTATCTCTCTTTTGTACCCCCAATTTTTAAAATATTTTATTTTTAAGTAATCTTTACACCCCACATGGGGCTTGAACCCACAACCCCAAGATCAAAAGTCACAGGCTCTACTGCCTGAGACAGCCAGGTGCCCCAGACCCAAAATGTTCATATCAAGAAAAATATAAAGATGTCAAAGAATAGCTTGTGCTTTCCTTCTTGCCTTTCACTGTAACTCAAGTAAATTATACAAGACCGTGGAACAGGCCAAATGTGACATTGTCACGTGGTCCAAAACCCCATCTTTGTCCATATGATAGACGACTGCCATGTGGCAACAGCCAGAAGACTTCCCCAGCATGCAAAGCAAGGTTGTCTGAGCACCCTGGCTTCTGCCCCATACAAGCCAGGGGTAAAAAGATGAACTGATGTAACCCACTCCCCTCCCTTGTGAACGTAAAGGCAGAACTATCAGAGAATCCAGCCATAGGAAGAAGTAGCAGGAGCTGAAAAGTCACAGACCCATGTGCTTACGAAATTTACCTTTGAACCTGAAGTATAAGCAAGTGGAGGCTGTGAGGCAGCCAATGTGCCTGGAACCCATTTTTCCCAGGCCACTCATTAACCCTGTGGATCTCCGTTCGAACATCACCTCCTTCCTGAAACCCACATAACCAGCCAGGTCCTCACCCGGCACCCCACCCCTACCCCAGACTCAGAGACTTGACAAATCCTATGTGATTTTGTCAGTCACATTGACAACAGTTATTATTTTTCTGTTTTTTTTTTTTTTTTTTAATTCAAGTACAAATTAACAAACAGTATTTACCCCAGTTGCAATTAAACAGTCCTTTATAAGATGATCAGGGATCTCCCTTTCTCCCCTGCTGGACTATAACCTCCATGAAGACAGAGACCATGTCCCTCCTTCTGTCACTTTTTCTGTCCGTTTTCACACTGGTGCCTGGTTTGCATCAAAAAATAAGTAAATGTTCCTTGAGAGATTTAAGGAGAAGAAGCCTTTACTCTGCGGAGGACACAGCCTGGAGAAGACTCAAGTGAGGAGTCCAGCTGCCAAAGGCAGGTTGGGTTGCAGGGCCTGGAGAGGTACAGCCCAGCCTCTAAGTGGAGCGCCCTCAGCCCCGTTGCCCCCCAGCCGCCAGCAAAGACAGTTCGCTGGTGCCCCAGTTCCTGTTGTAGGAGGCTTCATGGTGAATTCTTGGTTACCCACATATGTCCCCAAAACAGACAGCAGAGGCGCAGAGGCTTATGTGCCACGTAAGCGGAATCATTTCTAAATGGAAAGCTTCTCAAAGCTTCGAAAAGGAGTCAGTGAATCAAAGGTTTATATTCACTCACAAATTCCTATTTCTTTTTGTTTACAGAAAGCTGGTTTAATTTTCCGTGTCCATCTGTTTGATGTTTACTTCACTGACTCTATTAGGGCTTAGCTTCATCCTCCTCTTTTCTTCTAGCTATTCAGGAAGAAAAAGGACCTCAATTGATATTTCATTCATTTTTGTATAATAACTTGGGTTCAAAATACTGGATTTTTTTTTTATTGAGTGTACCCTATGTGTCTTTTGGGAGTAAGAGAAATACTTTTTAAGAAAATTATGTTCAAATAAGTAAGTAAAATATCTCTCTTCTCCTCAGTGGTCCTACACATCATACTTTATATGGCTACATTGGATAACCTTGTTGTTGAACTCTTATCAGTCTATACTTTTTGGGAGAGTAAGGATTTCTTTTTGGGGCCCAGGCAGAACATTACTTCAAAAGCAGGAATTTGGGGACTAAAGAAGTCCATTGTTGTTTGTCCTGTGTGTTGTAGGATGTGAGGCAATCTCTGGCTTCTGCCCACTAGATGCTAGGAGCACCCAGCCAGCCGCGGTTATAACAAACAAAACTGTCTCCAGGGGTGCCCAGGTGGAACAGTCAGTTAAGAGTATGACTCCCAGTTTCTGCTCAGGTCATGGGCTCAGGGTCCTGAGATCGAGCCTCACCTCAGGATCCCACACTCAACATAATGTCTTGTTGTCCCTCTGCCTCTGCTCTTTCCCCCATTCTCTCTCACTCTCTCACTCTCATAAATATATAAATAAAAATTTTTTTTAAAAAATTGTCTCTGGACATTTCCAAATACTGTGAGGGGCAAAATCACCCCCTTTGGGAACCACTGGTTTACGGCATGGTGGCAACTAGCAGGCAGAGACCATTTTCTTAGACTTCAAGAAAGGCAGACAGAGATAGGGCAAGACCATTATTGGCCTTTTTGCTCATATATTTTTCCAATCACCACTTTGTGTCAGGTGCAAAAATGCTTCATGATGTCCCATCCGTTGGTGAAAATACAGACCAGAAAATGCTTCTCTGAAATCCCTGGAGCCCTCCTTCCCCATCCAGGTTGGAGAGTGAAGAGAACACTCTATGGTGATCTAATCAGACCAGCAGTCTGCTGCTTGTTACCTGTGTGCTCTCTGGAGAGCCCCAAGTTCCGTATTTGTACAGTACCAATACGGTACTTGGCCTCTAGATCAGAGAAGTTTGGAAGAATCAAATCGGAAGCTACCCCATTTTGTTTTGCATTAGTGATGGTCAGACCAAGCAATGCCTTTCAATATATTGCCCTTTCTTGATAAAATGACTCTATCCTTAATGAAGGAGTGGGAGGCAGAACAGAGCGTGGTGATGGGTCTGGTCTTTGAAATCTGGCAAGCCACGGCTGAAAGCAACCATGTGCCCTTACCAGCCGTTAGGTGGTTCACCAACTTGGACACATAAGCTCTCTGAATTTGTCTTCTGTCATCAATAAAATGATCTTAACACCCACTGTGTAAGAGGGATCGTCAGAATTGTAGAAATTATGCAAGGTACGTCATTCAAGTGTCCAATATAGAGTAAGCGCCCATCAATTATGCTTGCCATTGCTGTTGTCATTAATAATAAATACAGAAAACACCATGTGCTCTGTGGCTAATGCATTGGAGAAACATTTGGGAGCAGAGTTTCCTTTAGGATCCCTGAACCAGAGCTTTCATGGCAACTTCCATATAAATTGCTTCACTTAAAGCCAAAGGCATTGAAAGGCATGCTGGAGGGGTGAATCCTTTCTCAGGCTGAGGTGACCACAACAGTATTTTACTCCCATCTATATTCAAAGTACCTAGCACAGTGCATGGCCAGAGTAAGTACATTCATAACTACGCTTAGCAAGTTCTTGAGCATCTACAAGTTTCCAGAAACCATTCTAGGGTCTAAGAGAAGGAACAGGGATGAGCGCAAACAGACACAGACCCTCAGAGGGATTATAGTCCTATTGCCAAGACTGCAAATAAAAAAATAAAAAAATAAAAACCTCACAGGAATTGGCCGATGGCAAAAAAGCCACACAATCCTTTTGGTCTCTTTCATTTTTTCACTTATGTTAGATGCTCAGTTACAGAGAAATCGTTCTCTACTTTAAGAAAACCAGCATCGTGTGCTATGGTGAGTGCTGTGAAGTGTGTAAACCTGGTGATTCACAGACCTGTATCCCTGGGGCTAATAATACATTATATATTAATAAAAAAAAATTAAAAATTTTAAAAAAAGAAAGAAAACCAGCATCATGAGAATAGTTGTAAACAGAAGATACAAAACCTGCCAAAGTCTTGGGGGGAGACCATTGGGAGTGGTGGAAGTATGGTAAGGAACGTACAGAGGAGGGTGTCACTCCGAATGACAAAGACGGTGAAAGATGGCGTATTCTCTACATGGTTTTGAGATTTTGGACTCTGAGGAGAATGGCTTTTAACAGTGGGGTGTTTATCATGGGCAGAGGATGGGGCGCCGTTGCAAGCGATACAGGCAAGGTACAGCATCATCCTTAGGAGCCTGGGTTACAGGAGACACATTCCCTTCCCTGAGCCCCCAAGGCTCAGCCAGGTACCTGGCAGCACAGGTGAGGTCACATGACTAGGACATAAATAATGAGTAGTCTAGCTCTTTATAAAGACTTTTTTAAAAAAATAGCTACCCAAATTCTACGGACTGGGTTGGGGTGGGGGTACGTTTTCATTTGATCAACTTGAAAAGGCTTTCAGAAAATCCCCCTCTGGGTGATTTCAAGCATCTTATTCCTACCAGAAGCAGCCAATGGGATTAATCCTCACTCTGCCTAGGTGAGATCCTAATCCTTTTAGAACAGTTAGTTGTCTGTAGGATTTGTTACATGGCTGGGGATGGTCTTAACTTTCTGGGTGTCTACGTTTAGAGTCTTGACAGTGTCACATGGGATGCTCCAAGCCAGATGAGAACCAGGCTGCACCCAACTTTTTTCTTTTTTTTTTATTTCATTATTTTGCTTTTTTAGATGGAATAGTCTACAAAGCTCTGGAAAAGGAACAAAATGAAGTAGAATTACAGGGAAAGGCCAAAGGAGCTGAAGGACACTAAGAAGGGAGAAAAGAGTTTGGGCCTGTCATAGTCTTAAAATACAAGCAAAACAGAAGTCCAAAACGTGCTTTATTTACTCCTACACAGGACAACAGCTGGGACATTTTCGAGAAAAGGTCTGCAACATTTTTCACCTAAGCAAAGGTGCACGGGTACGGTGTGTTTATCCTACAGGCTTCAGAGTTGTCTGGTTTTTTCTTGGTGCACTTATAAAAGCCAGTACAGTTGAATGCTCTTTTAATAACCCTTCCACTGCTGTGTTATATATGAGATACGATCCATTGTGTCCTACCCCATATTTATTTCCCAGAGCATACCACTGCTTTTGCATTAGACACTCTACCCTATAGGGAGAAAATTGGGTCTAAACTATAAAGCTAGCCCTTTCTTTTCACAGACATCCTGTAATTAGCTCAAGTTTTCATCTTTCATCAAGATCCTCCTGCACAACACAGAAAAGTTTCTCTTCTCGACATGTTTTTGCCAGATGTTTCCACAAAAGAAGTGTAAAGGCAAAGTTTTTTGTGTGCACTGGGGCATATGACTTCATCCTTAATGACCGCTTCAAAAGGCTCCTCCTCCTTAATTAAGCGAATTAGTTATCCTCGGTTCCTTTGTAAAGAACACCTATTGTCTCTGTGTCCACCGTCCCTCTGCATCCCAGCCACCACCCCATCATTGTTCTGCAAGCCCTCGGGAGGGGTCAGATGGCAACTCCAGCCTCACTTGGTCCATAGGTTCCGCACCCCAAACCCAAAGTAAATACTTCACACTTGACAAAAGAAAATTCAGTCGCTGTACGTGAACGCGCGAAACAGCTGCTCTCTCTCCAATTAAACTTCCATTTTCCTCTGCTCAAGGGATGATTCTATGTGGAAATAATATCTTGAACTTGCCTTGGGATCAGCAGTGAGGCACTGCCTCTTTAGTTTGTCTCAGATACTAGTGTTTTCAGCTTTGCCAGAGAATATTTTTATGTTTCCTTTAAATATTTTTTCCTTCCTTATGCGCTTATTCATCTCTACCGTCCACCCAGAATTTTGGAAGGTCAGTACTGGAGGTGGCTTCCAGGGATCTGATTCCAGCCCCTGTATTGGAGAGGTGGCAAAACTGAGAGGAAGCTAATTGCCCTAATTTGCATCTGATTAGATTAGTCAAGACCTTCAATGTCTTATTCCGTGTCTTACATCTGCTGCTAGCTGACGGATGGCGCTGACTTTTCCTGCGGAAACCCAAAACAAAACAACAAAATACCATCACTTCTCATCAATGCCATAAGCTTGAAACCATTGAGGGTGATGCCTGTATATACCTCCCAATGGTTGCAAGTCAGTATTTTTGTTCCAGCGATCTGGTGGGGTAGGCTGATCTAGCCACACTCCCAGTTAATAAATTTGGAATGCAAAATGAGTGTGAGTTCTCATGAGAATGGGTGGTACATAGTTAAGTCTGGGTAGCTAGATAGGAATCCAAACCTCAACTTTACCTCTTATAAACAATGACCTGGGGCGTGCTTTTCAATTTCTCTAAGCCTCAGTTCGCTCATTTAAAACCTGGATTAATGGGGCGCCTGGGTGGCTCAGTCAGTTAAGGGTTCCGACTCTTGGTTTCCACTCAGGTCAAGATCTTGTGGTCGTGGGATTGAGCCCGACATTGGGGCTCTGTTCTCAGTGTGGAAACTGCTTCAGATTCTCTCTCTCCATCCCGCGCTCTCTTTCTCAAATAAGTAAATAAAATTAAGAATAAAAAACTGGATTAGTAATAGGAACTTCTTCACAGAACTGCTGTGAGTGAGGAATAAATGAACTGATGAGAATAAGCACGCGTAGTACAATGTGTGACACATAGCAAGCCACTGACATGTTAGCCCTTTGCTCCGTCTGGTTAAAGTCTAAGGGTTGGTGACTGCCTAGATCAGAAGGTGTGGGAAGAGGAACAGTGGCAGGGTCACAGTGAGGCTGAGATTTCAAGCCCAGGTAACTAGACATTCCTAGTGCTCTCCAATGTCCTCCCTACCACTCCCTCCTAAACATGAGAGGCACTACATTCCCTAGCCCCCTTTCAGTCAGGAAGGGCCAGGGCCTGAACTAGGGTGAGTGAGACAAGCAAGTTATATAAGGAGAAAAATCTGAGGAGCCACTGGCCCCCAGGGCCACACAAGTCCCAACCCTGATCTTGCATGACGCTGAGAGCCAGAGTCTTTCCAGATGTCTCACCAGGCACGTCCCTCTGCTCACCTAGTCCCAGCCCCAGGTAAGGCCAAGCAATGAGGTCTGGCCCGTGAGTTGCCCCTGGAAGTGACCCTGAAGAGCCAGCACGCAGTGATCCTCTCCCTCTGCAGCTGAGAAGGCTGCTCGTTGCAGGTGGTGGAGTTCGATGTCCAGCGAAGCAGGGACCCCTGCCGTCCTGTAGCAGGATCAAGAAAACACTGTTGTTGTGATGAGCCACTGAAATTTGGAGATGTTTTGCTACTACAGCAAAACCTAGCCTGTTCTTCTCCTCCCTCTCATTCGTGTAATCCTCATCAGCATCAATCACTCCATTTTCGTCGCTGTCAGCATGAGTAATGAGCCCAGGCAGAGTGAGGTTTAAATATTAGCCATGACCCTTTCCAGTTGTATTTTCTCTGAGCCTCCGTTTCCTCAGCCAAGAAAACGGCACCAATAAGGCAAAGCTCGCAGGGTTATTGTGTGGGGTTATGTTGCATCCTAATTGGCTATAAAGGGGAATGTCCTTCCAGAGGTGTTTCCTGTGGGCAGGGAAAACCGATGGCCCCAAAGCCCAACCCATTGTCTTTGCATATGACACATGTTGCATCGAGTTTTGCTGATTAAGTCAAAGAAGACTTTGGTGTATGAGTTACAGCAGATGTTTTTTTCCAAAGCAAAAGCTATGAGCCATCAGTGCACCATGAAAATGGCCCAGATTTTCTCCTGTGTCTCTCTGCGGATCTCTTATTCTCTCAGTGCTGCATCTGCTGAGTTGTCAAGGTTACCTCTCACCATCTTTGCAATATTATTAGATGTTGACCCATATTGTGTCAAAATTATACAGAGACCTGGATGTGTGTTTGCCTTCCCCACTGTTTCAACGATTATCACTCTTTTCTGATCTGCTTCCCTCATTCGACTGCTTTTAGATATGCGAGAGGTTTTACAGCTCCGCTGTTCACCAGAATGACATATCCTTTTGTATTCCACTGACTCAGTGAGATTTCAAGGGACTTAGACTGAAACCATGAACAAGTGGCAAAATTCTTTCCTTCAGAAAGAGATTCAGCCTCTTCCTTCTAAATGTGTAGATTTGTGGGGATTCTGCTAAGCACTTTTGATGCATCCTATCACTTACTGCAACCTTATGAAAGAGGTGCTAGCGGTAGTCCCATTTTACAGATGAGAAAGTTGAGGCTCAAGAGAGTAAGTTACTTACCCAAGGACATGCAGTCCTAAATATCAGAGCTAAGATTAACCCCAGGTTTGGTTTGACTCCAAGTCCTATGATCTTAGCTTTCTGCTGTACTAAGGAAGAGATAAAAGTAAAGGGGCTCTCAAAGGTGCCCCAGTTTCTTTCCAACATGTGTTTGAAAAATGGCCATGATAACTAAAATTCTGAGTATTTTAGTAAGAAATGGGACGTGGAGAAAAATAACTTGGTAATCCAGTGTGAAGAATGGGGCTTAAATAAAGCATCACTCAGAAAATTACCTTCTGCCCGTGGGGTGCCTGGGTGACTCAGTCAGTTAAGTGTCTGCCTTTGGCTCAGGTCATGATCCCAGGGTCCTGGATTGAGCCCCCCGAGTGGGGCTCTCTGCTCAGTGGGGAGTCTGTTTCTCCCTTTCCTTCTCCCTCTGTGCTTGCTCTGTCTCTCAAATAAATAAATACAATCTTAAAAAAGAAAAGAAAAGAAAAGAAAAATACCCCTCAGTGTCTTTACAAGCTAGACATTTAAGAGACTAGTAAAGGAATGTTACTTGGCAAAATTATTTATTGGGAGAAGGTATTGTTAGAGTCACTTCTAAAGGTGTGCATGGTGAGATTAAAAGGTAAGGAAGAGGGGCGCCTGGGTGGCTCAGTGGGTTGGGCCGCTCCCTTCGGCTCTGGTCATGATCTCAGGGTCCTGGGATCGAGTCCCGCGTCGGGCTCTCTGCTCGGCAGGGACCTCTCTCCCTCTCTCTCTGCCTGCCTCTCCGTCTACTTGCTATCTCTCTCTGTCAAATAAATAGATAAAATCTTTAAAAAAAAAAAAAAAAGGTAAGGAAGAGAAAAGTTATTGGTATATTAGCTTTCAGGCCAGTGTAAAGCATTTCTTTCAGAAAATTACCTTTTATTTATTTAAAAAAAAATGTCAGGTCCCCCTTCAAAAATTACCTTTTAAAACTGAATTTCTTTAATTGTTGAGGTTGAGCATCCTATGTTTGTTGGCCATTTTTATCTTCATCTCTGCGAATTAGCTACTCCTAAAATGTGCCATTTCCTATGGAAATCTCTGTGTATATATGAATAATTTGCAAGAATGTTTTATATATTGTGGAAATTAGGCCTTTTGGTTGTCATTATATTGTAAATATTTCCCAAGTTTGTTGTTTATACTTCCTTTGTTTATGGCATTTTCTCTTTAAATTTACTTTTAATTTAAAAAGGTAGTTTTGAGGCTTCCAGTGACAAGGAAAGAATTTGGATGTCAAACCCAGTTTCACAAATCAATTTCATGCCAGTAACGAGAAGGCAGGGAGCCACTGTATAATTTGTGAGGCAATTTGCAGAAAGCTTCCTGTTAGTCTCTGGGCATCATTAAATAATAGCCATGTGCTGATTTGGCTACTTTCCACAAAACGCCTTACAGCCACTCTATCAGCACTCCCATCAGTTTGCAATGCCTGGCTGGTCATAATAGGTGTTAACACCAGCCCATAAAACTACTGCTACTTTATGGATTGTTGAAATGTCAAGTGATTTGCTGCGAGAGAAAGAATGAAAGAAAGAGGATGAAAGAAGGCTGGAAAGGAGGCAGGGCACAAAGAAAAAAGGAAAGAATGCAAGAGAAGGAAGGAAACAACAGGTAAAA
This sequence comes from Lutra lutra, assembly GCF_902655055.1. Taxonomy (NCBI): domain Eukaryota; kingdom Metazoa; phylum Chordata; class Mammalia; order Carnivora; family Mustelidae; genus Lutra; species Lutra lutra. The sequence goes on along the minus strand of NC_062282.1, from coordinate 81,800,602 downwards.
AGATGAAGAAAGAAGTAGGAAAGAAAGTTATTGAAAAGAAAAGGAAAGGTTTAAAAAAGAAGAAAGAGTAGAAGAAAAGAAAGTAGAGAATCCAAATATAAATAAAGATGGATGGATGGATGGGAGGAATGGAGGAGGAATGGAGGGGGAGAAGGAGAAAGGAGAGGAAGAGGCGAATACACAGTTTCTTTTTATCTGGAGCTCTCATTTTAATAGAAGAAAAACTCAAACCCAGAAAGGCTGAGTAACTTGTCTCACTCACACAGCAGATTCATACCAGAATGAGAGCCAGATTCCAACCAGGTCTTCCAATTCCCAGTCTAGCCTGCCTTCTCTCTCATGCTCTTTTATTTCTCTGGAAGCTTGCTATTGACTTAAACCAACTTAAAGCAATATCTAACGTAAATAAGACTTATAGCTCAAAACGGGCCTTCTGCTAGACCAGAAAGTCTTACCCCTGTGATTTTTTTTTTAACTGCAGCACATTGCCATAACAGAATTTGACCTTTAATGTGTAAACTTTAAAAAGACAGTTGAACTAGCAGTTCCTTCCTATTTAAATAAATAAATAAATAAATAAAAAGAAATGTTGTTGATAATCTATAACAGAAAAATTTATTTCAGAGAAAATTACTGAAGTAAATGTGGGAAAAGGCTACAGTCTTCAATACTGTTTGGAAGAATTTTTATTTTTTGATTGATACCTGAGGAACATTGTACTTTTTTCTATTGCTGCTTGAGGTCAGATAGTCAAAGATAAAGAAAAGCAGGAGGTTAATGTCATCACACTTGACTTTTCATTCAATGAGTGGGATTTAAAATAGATATGTGAGTTTCCTAAGAAGGCAAGTGGAGAGTGAGTGTTTGAGCATCAAAAGAAGAAAATGTGAATGACTGGAAAACCAAAGTATTTCTCCAAATGCACTCACGTACAGAGATTATTCCTTTCAACATGCTATAAATGTCCCTCTCCTTGTTTTAGTCAGGAGGCAGGCCTAAGAGAGAGCTCACGTTACCTTTTAGTCCCATGATTTTATATGATCCTATAATACACACAATCCCTGTGCCCTAATTAACTGGTTATTGCTTTAATTTCCTATTTTACTTTGGCAATGGGGAACTTGCTTCATTCTATTAATTCATTATGGATGGCGTTCTGCTATATTAGCTTAGCTGAGTAGAATTTGTGCCAATGAGGTCAGAGTATTTACTTTCATTCAGTCATTCAACAAATATTTGCTGCACTACTTACCCACCTGACACTGTTTTGGTTATTGGGAAAACATCATAAACAATGCAGATTAAAATACAACAACACCTGCCCTGACAAAGTTTGTATTCTAATGCATGGTTGAGGATAGACAATAAATAAACTGTTAAAATTATACATGGTATGTTAGGTAGAAATAAGTGCTATGGAAAAAAATAAAACAAAGGGATAGAGAGGGCAGGAGTAGTACATAGGGTGATAAGGAATTCAGATAAGACGTCTCTCTGATGAGTAAGGACCTGAAAGAGGTGAGGAGTGAATCTTTGCAGGCCACAGGAACATGCCAGAGGACAGCCATTCAGGATGCATGGCGAAGTGCCAGGAGGGAGGGGGAATGCTCAGAGAGGTGGAGGTATGGGGGGGGTCCAGATCTTGTAGAGTCAACTAGCCATGCAAAGGACTTTGGCTCTAACTCTGAGTGAGATGAAAAGGGAAGCCACTGGTGATGCTTGAGCAGAGGGACATAATCCATATTTTCACATGATCCCATTGGCTGCTGGGTGGAGAAGAGTGTGTTCAAGGGCAAGGGCAGGGGCAGAGTGAACACTCAAGAGATGATGACCACCAGCATGGCCCAGTAGCAGTGGAGGAAAAAAGATATGGCAGATGCCCCTTCATATACGAAGACATGCACATGCATCTTGAGACCAGGAGTAACAGAACTTGTTAATGGATTGGATGTGAGGTGTGGAAGGAAGAGAGGACTCAGGGTGATTCCAAAATGGGCCTGGTTATCATCATTCCATTATCTATTCAAATAAATCTCCAATGTCCCCCACAGCCCTCTTCTTCTCTACCTCCATCCAGCCCAGTTCCAGCTGTGCTGACAGCCAATATGTTAATATAAGTTGCGTGCCCCTAGGACTTATAGAATCCATTCTGATTTTCTCCTTGATGTGGATTAGCAGAGTCCACACTGAGTTTAAGACCGCAGTCATAACTCATTTTTTTGCCTGAGTTGCTGCTTCTTCCTTTTCTGTGGTTTCTAGACTTTAATTTCCGTTTTAATGGCCTGATTATATATGAGCCTTTGCTGTTACTCGGAAACTTCTGGGCGGGAGGGCAGAATGGATGGATGGACAGCAGAAAGAGATAAAGGGAAAGAAAGACATAAAGGGAAAGAGACAGAGGAAGAAGGGGTTGAGAGAGAGAGAGAACACGAAATGGCCAAATAAAAATTGGTAAGACTATAGCTCCGTTTGAAAGTGAAGAAACAGCTGCGAGAACACAGTTACTGGGAAGACAGAATGAAAAAACCTGATGGATCAGAATAGAGCCATCACCCCCCCCCCCCGCAACCATCAAAAAAAGAGAAGATCCTCATGGAAGTGCAGCTGCAGCGTCTTCCCCAAGCTGATGACTAATAGAACCTACAGTCACAGCTCACAGTACTTTACCGAGGCAAAGGATAAAAAACAAAGAACAAGATTTAAGACTAGAAAGAAAACCTAAGTTTGGTATATGCTAACTCAAAGAAAGAAACTTTCTGTAACCTCAAGGGGGATAACATTCTAAATTTCTAGTTCTAAAAAGAGGGGGAGGTAAGATGAACAGTAGCACCAGGATGATGATTTTGGATGTGTCAAGTTTATCGCCTTAAGACCAGATTTATTTATATGTTCATGCTCCATCTCCTTGCATGACAGCTTTTAAGAAATGTAGATAATAGATGGGGCACCTGGGTGGCCCAGTCAGTTAAGCCTCAGAGTAGGATTTCCACTCGGGTTTTGATCTCAGTGTCCTGAGTCTGAGCCCCACAGCAGGCTCTGCGCTTAGCATGGAGTCTGCTTGTCCCTCTCCCTTCCTCTCTGCTCCTCCTCTCTCTCTCTCTAAAAAATGAATAAATAAAATCTTTAAAAAAGAAGAATCCACTATCTAGGTGTTTTTTTAAAGAATGTATATAATAGAAAAGGAGAAAAGAAAAAAGTTGCCAAAATTTGAGTGAAGAGAAGATATTGGTAATAAAATAGAGGCGAGGATAAAATTAATGCATTCCCACTCATGCTCCAGAAAAGGAAGAAAACAATACACACACATAAAGTTCTATGGAGTCACTAGAGATAGTCTGTAAATTTGGTTTTGAGCCTCCTACCAACCAAAGCAAGGAGAAAAATATGATCCTTATTTATATTTAATCAAAATGTACTGTTTCTATAAGACTAAAACAAACCAGCAGTATTGTGGAAGCTAAGACTAAAATCTAAAGAAACTGTGTTCTGTGGAACCACCACATATAGATAAAGACCTTGACAATATTCTTTCAGCAAATGCAATAACAGTGCATGAGGGTTTCCTCTTCCCCATACCTTTCCAAAACTGGTTACTTCTTGTCTTTTTTTTTTTTTTTTAAGATTTTATTTATTTATTTGAGAGAGAGACAGTGAGAGAGAGCATGAGCGAGGAGAAGGTCAGAGGGAGAAGCAGACTCCCCATGGAGCTGGGAGCCCGATGTGGGACTCGATCCTGGAACCCCGGGATCATGACCTGAGCTGAAGACAGTCGTCCAACCAACTGAGCCACCCAGGCGTCCCACTTCTTGTCTTTTTTATATTAGCCTTTCTGACTGGTGCAAGGTGGTATCCCACTGTGCTTTGGGTTTGCATTTCTCTGATGATTTGTGATGTTGAGCATCTTTTTATGTGTCTGTTGGCCATCTGGATATCTTCTTTGGAAAAATGTCTATTTGCTCCTCTGCCCATTTTTTAATTAGATTATTCGGTTTTTTGGGGGTAGAGTTGTATATGTTTTTGTATTTTGGATATTAACCCCTTATTGGATCTATCATTTGCAAATATCTTCTCCCATTCAGTAGGTTGCCTTTTTGTTTTGTTGATGGTTTCCTTTGCTGTGCAAATTTTTTTTTTATTTTATTTTGGTGTAGTCCAAGTAATTTATATTTACTTTTATTTCTCTTGCCTGAGGAGACACATTCATAATGATGTCGCTAAGGCCAATGGCCAAGAGATTACTGCCCATTTTTTCTTTTAGCAGTTTTATGGTTTCAGGTCTCACTTTTAGATCTTCTAGTGTTCTTAAGAAATGAACAATTTCTTAAATTCATCTTTTCCACTTCTTTTTTTTTTTTAAGATTTTATTTATTTATTTGACAGAGACAGAAAGCACACAAGCAGGGGGAGTGGCAGGCAGAGAGAGGGAGAAGGAGAAGCAGACCTCCCACTGAGCAAGGAGTCCGATGTGGGGCTCGATCCCAGGACCCTGGGACCGTGACCTGAGCCAAAAGCAGATGCTCAATGACTGAGCCACCCAGGCACCCCATCTTTTCCACTTCTTAAGCGAAATGTCACCAGTTAATTCTGGTAACTTTTATTTCAGATCAATATGTTTTAGAACTATTACAAATGTACCATAAAATGATCCTTGCTACCATGGTAACAATTTGACCTAGCTGTCACTTTCTTTATGCCAGCTAATAGGATTAAAAAGGCAAGAGCTTCTAGGTGTAATTTCCACAGATATTTTATGTTAAAAAATGGCATCCTTTGTCACTTCTGTCATTTGACCTGCGTCAAACATGCTTTCTGGAAACAAAGCTATTTGAAAGATTCTGCTGCGATTAGAGCTGAATGCACTAGATGAAAACCTTCTGATTGGGGCCAAAGAAGCCAAGAGTATTGGTTCTGCTGTGGGTGTGTTTGGGGTTAGCAGAGTTCTGAAGGTCACCATCATTAGTATCAGTGTGGCCACAGAATGAATCTCTCAACTTTCTCAACTGTAACAAATGTGCTCAAAACTGAGCTAATTTATAATCTAAATGCATGTGTAGGATAGTAAGCAAGATACTGTGCTGAATGAGCTGTTATGCCTTAGAGGAAACAAAAGGTACGTTAATATTTTATTCATCTTCAAATTAACTATAAGTTGCACATCCTTGTATAGCTCAGGCAAATGAGTGTTCAAATTAATGTATAAAAATAAAAAATGACATTTTTTTTCCCATGGCACCTGTTTGATGACAGAGAATTATAATCAATGGCAAAATTGTCCTTGAATGCAAGTTTTCATTTCCTCCCACGGGGTGGTCAGAACGCCTGGGAGGGCTCGCCCTCCACCCCTTCAGAAGTCCCCTCTTTCTCCTCTCTGGTGGCCTCTCCCACTCATTCTCCTGCCTCTGCAGATACTGGCACAGATGCAGATCACTTTCACTTCTGCTGGGGAAATTACAACACACTTTTTTAAACGGCGGAGACCAGGAGGAAACTTAGATCTTCAGACCCCCAAACTGAAGCCCAACAAGCCCAACAGCATCGGAAACGCCGGCATGTCTGAGTGAGAAGCACAGGGGCAGGAAGGAGAAGGAATAAAAAGGAGTTAGAAAGGGAATGAGGGAAGAAAGCAAAAGGGAAGATGGAAGCAAAGTGTTTAGTGTGACTACGCATGCACTCATCTGTGGAACAAATCCTCGTTGGGCATGTGGAGCCCAGCACCAGATTGCACATGTTAGTTTTCACTAGGGTCGGACAGGGGAGTATCTGCTGACTCAGTAGTTCTCAGCTGAACCAGGAAGTGCACCAAAATTAGGAGAGTCCCCGTATTAATCAGGGGGCACTTTGAAGCTAGTTAGACCAAAGAGAAAAAAATCCTCTGATGCGAATTTTTCTCTTCTTGTGAAATTCCCCGCTTCACATTCAAAGCAGAGAACACACCAGCGGTAGCTTTTGTCCTCCAAGTGCCGTGCAGTTGGCTTCTTCTACAAAAAAGGAATCTGCGTCACTTCGAAGTTAGATTTCTGTCCTGTTGCCTTCAGAGAGTTGGCCCAGAAAGGGAGCCTGTTTCTGAGACAACTGCTCCAAGAGCAGGTGCAGTTTGCATCCCACAGATATTAACTTTGATAAGCACTTACGGAATGCCCCCTCCAGGGGGGAATGGAGAGAAACAAAGCAGAGCTCCTACCCTCCTGGGGCTTTAATTGTAACTTCATAATGAGAATTTTCATCTGTGTGGCTCCTTCTCAAAAACACAAAGAAGGCTTTCAGAGGCTGCTTCATTGAAGTGTCAGGGAAGGAAAGTAGGTGGTATTTTTATTCCCATTCTCCAGTTGGGTAAAGTGAGTTCTAATGAAGTCAAGTTACTTGCTAAAAGTCACCCAGAGGTCAGAGCACCAGAAAAAAAAAAAAAAAGGAAAGAAAGAAATGATCACAGGACTGTCTCACACGCTCAGTAGTTTAAACTGAAAAGAAAGAAAACATTTTTTTGTGTGTGTGGACTTATCTAAAAAGAAATGTGTTGCTCTGTTTCTCGGTTTCATTTATTCAGCAAGTAAGAGCTGGCGCTATTCTAGGCAAGGAGGATCTAGCAGTGAACAGAACAAAACTCACATGGGGCTTGCATCTAGACAGGCGAGCCAGACAATGCATTTTTAAAATATGTAATGTGCTATGACGAAAATACCCTGTTGAGGGGCGCCTGGGTGGCTCAGTGGGTTAAGCCTCTGCCTTCCGCTCAGGTCATAATCTTGGGGTGCTGGGATTGAGTCCCGCATTGGGCTCTCTGCTTGGCAGGGAGCCTGCTTCCGGCTCTCTCTCTCTCTGCCTGCCTCTCTGCCTGCTTGTGACCTCTCTCTCTCTCTGTCAAATAAATAAATAAAATCTTTAAAGAAAAAAAGAAAGAAAGAAAATGCCCTGGTGAGAGGGTAGTGAGTGGGGGTGCTGTTTTGGATGGAGTGTTGTGGGGGCTTCTCTGAGGAGGTGATATTTGAACAGGGATCTGAACGAAGGGAAGGAGAATGTCATGTGGACATCTGAGGGACTCCAGGTGGGGGATCAGCAAGGGGGAAGGCCATCATGGAGGAAAGTAGTTGGCAAGTTCAAGAAACAGCAAAAAGACCATGTGGCCAGAGTGAACCTGGGGCAGAGGCACGGAGATTTAGCCAGCAAGACAGCAGGGGGCCAGGGTGGCAATGTGGGCTTTGACACAGTGGGGCAGGGAGATCTTGAGGGTTAGAGCTAAGGACTTCCAGGACATGGCTTAAATTTCATAGGATCCCTTTGACTGGTGTGAGAAGAACAGACTTTAGAGGGGCAAGTGTGGAAGCAGGGAGAGCAGTCAGGAAATTGTTGCGATCTTCTCCGGGAGGCAGGCGGCAGTGGAAGGGGAAAGGGGGACATGGTCATTTGCAGAATGTCTTCTGAACGTGAAGTCAATGGGATTTGCTGAAGAATTAGAAAGGAGGAAAGAGAGAAAGCGAGGTTTACAGATCAGGTAATCTAGCTGGCCTATAAGTCCTTTGCAATTTAGCTTTTCAGGATACCCATCAGAACCCAGGAAAACATTCCTGTCTTGGGCACTCAGTCTCTTGACCCAAATAAGACGGATGACACTGTGTGTTCAGTCCTGGTTCCACCTATTACCAGCTGAAAGGGTGAGTGAATAGCCCTCTCTACTCCCCAGAGTCTTAGGGGTGAATTAAGGATGATCATTTCTGCTGTTCCTACTTCAAAAGGATGTTGAATAAAACTCTGTAAAGATGAGGCAGCACCAGCTTAGGGCTTATTAGTTAAGTCATCATCACCATCAGAGTTAACTTGATGAGTCAATTGAGTTGCCTTTGGTGTATCATTAATAGATTCTAGGCAGTTCCGCTGCCCCAAATTCTCTCTCCAACGGCTTGTCATGGTGAAAGAATTTCATAATAAGCCTGATTCCTTTCTGTTAAGGCACTGTGGACCTCAGACATCCTCCTTTAAAATAGAAACTTTAACCTGACCTGCTGTTAGTCGTTTGTCATTTTGGGTGAATATACACATCAGATTGCTTTTCTGCCATCATGGCTAACTTAAGTTGCAATGGGAGAAAGAACAGAATAAATTATGGGGCAGAGAAGGCAACAGTTGTGGGGCTGCTGAGTATACCGTGGACAGATTGAGAAGATTCCCTGGAGGAGGATCCTCCAAAAAGAAACGGTGTCTACGGTGAAATGTTGTCCAGATTTGCCTGACATCATGGTGTTTCTCTCATCTCATAAAAATGATGTTACAGAAGCACACCTCCTTGAAATAATTTTAACAAGTAGCTACAGAAGCCAAATTGCTCTAGAAAAACATTGAATTCATGGAGAGTCATATGTTCTCATGGCCCCCTTGGCTTCCTTTGTTTAAACACACTGGTCTCCACAGCATACTTCTTCAATTATGGGTGTCCCTGCTTTGCCTTTAAATGCCCAGCTGAGCATTTAAAGAGTCCCTTTCCCCTAAATATCTTTGAAAATGCCCAGGGGTGTGGACATGTAATCAGAAATCATTCCTTCGAGTGTCCCCATCATGACAGGAATCCAGGGTCTCCGATGCTTCCACAAAGATGTCCCTCAGGACTAGAGGTCTGTCCCCATCACCATTGCTATCATAATGACCAGCACCTAGAAATCTTATAGGCCCAATGTTGGTAAATTTGGAATACCTGCTAGTCAAGCTGGTAATGCAGTAAAGTGACAGCTGAAGGCTTGTTGAGTATTCCCACAGCAAATTTGTTCAACCTCGGTTGTGATGGTGGTTTGGGGCAGGGCCTTCTCCCTGGAGGTGTGGCAGCCGTGCACGGAAGTCATCACCCCACCCCCTTAAAACTTCCCCAGATGCGGTGCCCCTCCAAGGTATAAACTCTGCTCCTGTCATCTTTGTAGCTAGCAACCCCACCTCAGGGACAGTCAACTCCATGCCCAAGCCAATATCACTGTGACTCAAGCCAGTGTCATGGCAATAGGACAGTCAGGGTGGGGGGCACCCCGCTGCAAAGCTCTATGAGCCCCATCGTGTTACTACCCTTAAAGAGTTATCATTCTTTCACATCACAACCACTGTGCCTTTCTCCAAGGCTGCTGACAAGCCCATGGAGTGTCTGGGTGAGGGCAAGATTCTGGTGTCAGCTGAGATACCATCTGTAACTCCACTCTTCACTAATGGCAACCTTTATTGTGGGAAGGCGTTTAGTACTTCCCTGGAGACACATGTCCCTCTCTGTAACTGTCCTCCATTGGGGAGCAAGTGCCCTTCTTTCTGCACATTGGTGGGCAAGATTTTGATCTTTCTCAGGACGCTCCTAAGCCCTGTTGAAAATCAGTAGATAGAAATGAATGGGCCGGGGATGGGCGTGGCCTGCCTCCACTCCTAGGAGCTCCAGACTCACAGGTCCTGCCCAGTCCTGGCACTCTGCAGTCCTCCATCATGTCTGCACCTTTTCCCTCTTTGCTCTGAAAGGACCCCAAACAGGACATCCCACAAAACCACAAGATTCAAACCTCTCCCTCCTCCCCGTATTTTTGCACAAGCAACAGTACAGATGATTAAATTCACAACAGTCTTAGCTGGTACTGATGGTTACCTGGGAGTTTCTGAGTGCGATTCAGAGTTGGTTCCAAACAGGGATACCTTTTTAATGGTTGCATATAAGTGCTTAGTGCTCCCGAATAGTAGGACAGGCCCTTGCTGGGGACGCAGCCTGTGAGACACAGGGAACAAGCATCATTCCTTAACATCACACGCATCGTGAAACTTTTCTCCTCATCAAAGTGAAATATATTCATGGCATAAAGTTAGAAAAGTACGGAAAAGTATGTTGAAGAAAATAGTAATCAACTATCATCTACTTCCCACAGATAGCCATGGTTAATATTTTAATGCATTTCCTGTTATATTATTTAGCATAAATTTGTATCTTTTAGGAAACATCTAATATAAAGCATATAATACATAAAGACCTATCAGAAAAAGAGATAGTCTAATACACATACAATTTATACACACGTGTATGGGTATATAAAATAGTAATTATATTAAGGATAAGTAGATATGAAATAAGTATAAATAAATATGTATATGTATATGCATATATAAATATATATGTATTTATATATACACATATAAATTAAAATGTATATGTATATGCATATTTTATTGTGAACATTTTCCCAGATAATTAAAAAAACATGATCTTCGTGGGCAGCATTCTGTCTTACGGATGCAACAAATTTAAACATCGTCCCATTGGTTGGTATTGAGGTAGTTTCCAATTTTTTATTGGAAACTGTGTGCCTCTCTTATCAGTGAGGGAGAACATTCTTAGGAGCAGAGCTTCTTTCTCAAGAGATCTACGTATTTGGCATCTACTAATATAAATGGCTGAAATGCTTCCAGAGAGTGGGTTCTGACTCAGTGCCAGGCAGGTTCCACCTGTGAGACGGGGCCAAAAAGGAGGCAGTGGCCTGCGGGGCACCTTCAAGCTTTTGCTTCTGGTGGGAAGACTCTTGACCACAGTTTCTAATATTCCTCTACCTGAAAGTAGACACAGAACCTTGTCAAGTCATGGAACTTTTGTTCTGCCTCTGTGTGTACCTACCTGGACAAAGAGAAGCTCATCGACTCTGTGAACTGTAAGCCAGTCTTCAAAGTTGAGGTACTAGTTTCACCATATCATTATTTATAGAGCAGAAGTGAATGAACTGGGGCCCTGGCGTCAGACTGTGGGTTTTGAGCCCTGACTCCATCATTTGTTCTGTATTCTCATGTAACTTGGCTGAGTCAGTTAACTTCCCTTTTCCTCAACTTTAAAATGGAGGATCATAGCACTCACCCCACAGGTAAGGACTAGGTAAAATCAGGCATTTAATGCATGCATCTTGTGTTAGTAACTATTATTGTTGTTACTTATTATTTTAGTCTCAATGTGAAACTGCCATTTGCTTCCTATTAAATGTTCTTAAAGCCGGGGTAGTGGGAGTACTTAAAATTTAACCAAAATACCGAAGTAACTTTTTCCAAAGTGTCAAATCAAATCAGTAAAGTCAGTGTTTTTCAAAATATGTGCCCTGAATTTTAAGTTCTGTCAAATGTGCCCCAGGGACCTCTGGTGGGGGATGGGCGGTAATCAGAATGATAAGGGCAGCCAGGTCTTCAGGAACCCCAAGCACATAGATTTGTTTTTACGGCAAGAATTGTTAGCCGACGAACAAAACCATTTCTTCATCTTGAATGAACAACTAGACCTCCTGTCCCATGTCCCAGGCAAGTAGGTGTTACCATGTGACATTGTGGGCCATATGGCCTCTGTCTCAACTACCCCCAACTCTACCACTGCAGCATGAAAGCAGCCTTAGACAATAGGTAAACAAATGGGTATGCTGCGTCCCAGTAAAACTTCACCAAAATTGCTGTCATTTTCCAACCAGTGGACTAGAGTCTGGCAATCAAGGGAGAGTTACATGGGGTCAGTTGGAAGGGCAGAACTTGCCAGATAGGAAGGACCTCATGGACCCTAAGGTGAAGTTTAGCTTTTACCCTCAGTGCAGGAGGGAAGGCTTCAGAGGATTTTAGAAAGGGGAATGGCCTGATATATATAAACCCAGTCCTCAATAGATCAGTGTTTGAGCTTGCAATCACCATGTGAACCACTGGCCCCATTTAAGTATCCCTCTGTGAATTTCCTAAGGAAATTCTAAGCAAGCTCCTGACCAAGATGGTATCTTCAAAGATCAAGGAGCTTCACAAGATGGCATTCATAACCTAGATGAAGTTGCCATGGCTTTAGCACTGATTCTCAGGAGACATCAGAACCCTGAATCTCAGTCCCCCATCACTCTCTTCCTGTCGCTAAATTCAGATGATTAGCATAGGAAGTCAGAAGCACAGCAAAGTAAGTGTCCATGAAAAACACAATTGCCCTGTCTAAAAAGCCTATTCACTCCCCACAGACAGAACTACATTTGAACAAAGTAAGAGTAATCCTAGTGGTTACCATTTATTAACAATGTGCTGGGCATGGTAGAAAGCACCTTATATGATTACCTAATCTAATCTAATCCTCACAACAAGCCTATTTGGCAGAAACTGTGGTTAAGCCCCCTTCACAGAGAAAGTCAGAGGTTCTCTAACTTGTAAGATGATGAAGCGAGTGAGTGTTAGAGATGGGAGCTGAACCCACGTAGTGTGAACCAGAGTCTGGGCACTTAACCACTATAACGTGGTACCCAGGGGCAGGCAAACCTGTTCAGAAAGTTGCTAGTGAACATCTAATCAGCTGGGGGAAAAGAAGGCAGGGAAATCTAACTTTATGGTCCTCAGGCTAATGTAGCCTGAGGCATTCACCTCACTTAAGAACAGCGTTCCCAGCAGGTGGGTCCTCAGCTCACAGTCCTGCAGTTCCAATACTCTCTCCACCTCCACCCCAGGCTGTGGCCTTCCTGCTGGGAAAGGAAGTACTGGATCAAGTAGCTCCTGGATGGGGCTGGAGGAAGTACAGCTGAGGTTTGTTTTACCAACTCTCCTTTCCCTCTGTGTCTCATCTGATCTGTCTTTCTGTGCCTTTGGATGACTTTGCACTGATTCTATGTGAGTTTCATAATTAAACACTGAGGGTAATTCCCTCAGCCCCACCCCACCATCAGAGAGTCCCCAACATGATTAATCTCCCCACCTAGTAAGACTGCAAAATACTCCAGAATCCTTATTTATATCTTCACGGGGGCGGAGGGGGGGAGTGGGGAGCCATATCTGGAGTCAGTAAGAACAGTTTGCCACATTAAGTAATGAAAATCCTAACCTCCTACTGTGTAGATCAGGATCCCTTCTCAAGGATTAGAAGTATTACACTTGCCTGGGTGTGGTCAGGAGTTCACTGAGGAGAGTGAATTAACATTTGAACTCTTTTTTCTTTTTTAAAGATTTATTAATTTATTTAGGAGAGAAAGAGTGAGAGAGAGAGAGAGAGAGAGAGAGTGTGTGTGTGTGTGTGTGTGTGTACAAGAGTGGGCGGAAGGGCAAAGGGAGAGGGGAAGCTGACTCCCCACTGTGTACAGAGCCCCACATGGGGCTCAATCCCATGACCCTGAGATCATGACCAGAGCTGAAACCAAGAGCTGGATGCTTAACTGACTGAGCCACCCAGGCACCCCCGAACTCTTAAAAGAGAGGAGAAACGAATGAAAAGATCTGTTTGAATGGACAAGACTAAGTCCATGCGATCTGTGAATTACATTCCCAAGAACATATCAAATTCTGCCCACAGACTAAGGGAAGTAAAAGCACATGTAAGAAACAGAACAGATGCTATTGCCGTGGTCTTATAGAGAGACAAGCTGAGAGGAAGCAGCAGTTCACCAGGGCCCACGGGTTAGCCCCAGATTCACAGCTATTTGGTGGGCCACAAGAGCATATACATGTCCCAAAATGACTCAGTGGTACCTATGAGACAAGGTTTGACTCACTAATTAGTGTACCATGAAGTTTTAATAAAAAACTGTTTTTTCCAAATGCTGTTTTGATGAACATACGAGTTAGTACATGAGGGTTTAGAAGTTAGTCAAAGGAGTCTCAACAATCAGATCCTTTCAGCGTGGCCTTCCCTTGGCCCCTGTCTACTCTTGATCATAATCTCAATCAACTTGAACTTGTCACCTCAAATGAAACATATATTTTTATAAAACAAATAGTAATGGTATCCCTCATGTGCTATATTATTTCAGCTGATTTGTGTCGATGTATCAACATTCCGAAGAAAACAGAAAGTGTATGCTGGTTTTAATACCTTTTTTTTTCCATTTTATTATTGTCATCAATGTAGAATTCATATGATATAAACTTCACCATTTTAAAAAATACAGTTCGCTGGGTTTTAATATCCTCTTAATTTTGTATATCCTCACTACCTACTCCCAGAGCTTTGTCCTCACTCCAGCAATGAACTCTGTACCGGCTAGCAGTCACTCCCCATTCCCTTCTTCCCAAACTCCCTGGCAACCACCAACCAACTTTCCGTTTTCGTGGATTAGACTATTCTGGTCTAACATATATCGATCAGTACTTCATTCCTTTTTATGGCTGAATTGTTCTTTTGTATGGATATACGTTTGTTTATTCATTCATTCATCAAGTGATGAACATTTAGGTCGTTTCTACTTTTTGGCTATTAAGAACAATGATATTGAGATGCTTGGGTGGCTCAGTGGGTTAAGCATCTGCCTTCGGCTCAGGTAATGAGCCCAGGGTCCTGGGATGGAGTCCTGCATCTGGCTCCTTGCTCAGCGGGGAGTCTGCTTCTTCCTCTGCCTGCCCCTCCCACTGCTTGTGCTTACTCTCTCTCTCTGACAAATAAAAAAATAAAATCTAAAAAAAAAAAAAAAAGAACCATGGTGTTACGGACTTTCACGTATTAGTTTTTCTGTGAATATATGTCTTTGTTTCTCCTGGGTAGCTACTTAGGAGTGGATTTTCTGGGTCAGATGGTAGCTATGTGTTTAGCTTTTTGAGGTGCTTTTCATGGTGGCTGCATCATGTTACATCTCATCAGCAATATATGAGAGCTGCAATTTCTCCACATTCTTAGCAACACTTATTTTTCCATTTTTTAAAAAGATTTTATTTATTTATTTGACAGCAAGAAGGAGATCACAAGTAGACAGACCAGCAGTCAGAGAGACAGAGGGGGAAACAGCCTCCCCGCTGAGCAGAGAGCCCGATGTGGGGCTCGATCCCAGGACCCTGAGATCATGACCTGGGCTGAAGGCGGAGGCTTAACCCATTGGGCCACCTAGGCGCCCCTCCATTTTTTTTATTATAGCTACCTGAGTAGGTATGAAGTGATACCTCATATGTTTTTTATCTTCATCTCCCTAGTGACTAATGATGTTGAGCATCTTTTCATGAGCTTATTGGTCATTTGTACATCTTCTTTAGAAAACTATTCAAGTCATTTGCCTATTTCTTAAAACATAAGTTTGTCTTTTATTATTGAGTAGTGAAAGTTTATTATATCTATTAGATCTAGATCTTTATGATTTGTGAATATTTCTTCCATTCTGTGGGTTGTCTTTTCATTTTCTTCATAATGTCCTTTGAAGCAGAAAACCTTTTGATTTTGAAGGAGTCCACGTTGTCAATTTTTTCCTTGTTTTGTGTATGTGCGTGTGTGTGTGTGTGCGTGTGTGTGCACGCATGTGTTTTTAGTGTCATGTCTAAGAAACTATTGTCTAATCCAAGTTTATGGAGATTTACACCCGTGTTTTCTTCTTAGTGTGTTACTGTTTTAGCTCTTGCAGTTAAGTCTTTGATCCATTTTGAGTTAATTTTTGCATATGGTATGAGGTAAGGGTCCCACTTCATTTTTCTGCATGTGGCTATTCAGTTGTCCCAGCACCATTTGTTGAAAAGATTAGTCTCTCTTCATTGAATAGTCTTGACATTCTTGACAAAAATCAGTTGACAACAGACATGTGGGTTTCTGGACTCTCACTTCTTTCCCACTGATCTGTATTTCTCTCCTTATGATAGGACCACACGATCCTGATAACTGTAGCTTTGTAGTAAGATTTGAAGTAAGGAATCGTGAGTCCTCCAAACTTACTCTTCTTTTTAAAAATTATTTGGCTACTCTGGGTTAATAACTTTTTAAAACATCAAGTTAAAAATGAAGCTGCAATTTTCTAAAGGAAGACAATTTCAAGAAGACACGGTAACCTCTGCTTTGTATGTAGTAGGTACTTTTGAAAATGCTTGTTGCATGGAACACATTAATTTCATCTCTGTTCAAACTCTGAAGGCAAAAGTCACTTCTTTGGAGCCGCTCCTCAAATCCATCTCCATTCTAAGAAAATAACTCTTTCATTCCTTGTCTGTAAAAACATTGTATTGGAGCACCTGGAAAACTTTATTCTATTTCTTTGTCTATGTGTCCATTTCCCCCATTAGACTATACCCCCATCAAGGACCTAAATCACATTGAACGCATCGCTGGGTCACCAAAGTCATGCCCCGAGTGGATGACGAGTATGTGTTTGTTAGAAGGAGAGGAGGCAATAATGAAGGAAGAGGGGATGGGTGAGAAGGTAAGAGGGAAGGGAAAGTAAAAGAGAAAGAGAAAAGAAACAGCTAACATTTACTAAATGTTTATAATGTTCTACATATTGTTTTAAGAGACATCATCTCTTTCATTCTTACAAGTACCTTACGAGTTCATAGCAACCTTATGAGTACTCTTATAATGCCCATTTTACAGATGAGGGCAAGAAAGACAAAAAGTTAAATAATTTGCCAAAAGTCATTCAACTAGCAAGTTGCCTAGAAAGCCTGGCTCCTCGGTTGTGGTCTTCCATAAAACACCATGCTACCCATCAAATGAGGACTTAACTAGAGATCCCTGGGCTCTACTCTTACAGATTGGCTCAGCAGATTTGAGGTGGTGCCAGGTATCATTACTTCAAACAAATTACCCAATGATTTGATGGACAACTCTGTTGGCAACCAACACTGCAAGGGATGGCCAAATAAAACACAGGGAGGGTCAAAGCAGAGACTTTGGTGAGATGTTATCCTAGGAAGGAAAAGCCAGGAATGGTAAGAGGCACCTGGATGCTAGTAAAGATAAGAAAAAAAGAAGAAGAAAGGAGCTATTTGTAGTCTAACCCAGAAGGAAAGCAGACCAAGCAGTGAACACCCATTCAGCCACGGGCCCCCAGCTGGCCCTGTGTGTGCCTGGGCCACATACCCTGGGTGCATGTACCTTCCACCAAGTCCATATCACAACCTTCAGTCTACCTCAGAGTATCCTAGGGGCAAATGAATGAACCACAAAAGCATGAGAAACAGCTGGCATGCATTTATTGCTTGTCACTGCCAGGCTATGTTCTAAGTGCTTTCTACGTCAGAACTTACTCAGTCTTCACAACATACCTGAGGTGGGTACTGTTGTCTTCCCTCGGGTTACAGGTAAGGACTTGGAGGCACACAGAGAGTTAAGAAGCTTATCGAGGTCCTACAGGTAACAAGTGGTGGAGCCAGATTCAATCCCAGGTGGTTTTGCCCCAGAGCTGATCCCCTGAACCACTATGCTGCTTCTAGAAGGAAGATAAAAGACAGAATGAAGGATGAGGCCTATTAATTTTGCAATCTGAAAAAGCTACTTGAAGCAAATTCTCGCTGGGGCAAAATGAATGTATGAACCCTTCTGAACCCCCTTTTGCTGGCCCAGCTCCGGCCGGAGTGTGAGTTAGGGAAAATAGGAGAACTCCAAGGGCACTTAGCTCCCTTCTCCTAGAGGCTGCTGGAGCCAGCCTCAGGGGGCTAGCCATCTGCATCCCTGGTAGGTAGTGGGGGTATGGAGCAGGAAAGGGTCCCACAGCCCAAACCAAAACCCACTCATCTGTTGCCTCACTCATTACTGTCGACTGTGTTACACAAATTTCGGTGGTAAAGTGAAAGGGGTTTTTGAAGGCGTGGACATAAGTAAACAAATGAATTTGCAGGTTGACACATTGCCAGCAATAAATTCATGGAAGGTAAATATTGACATCTGAAGATTGTATATCACTGTGTTTAGTGTAGAGAGAACTCAACCAGGAGCTGGGAAAGCTTGCATGTTCACGTTGGTTCCTTGGCAAATCGGTGAGACTACAGACAAGTCATTCCTTTTCTTTGTGCTTTTCTTTCTTTTGGCTATAGAATTTTGCTGGTTAAAGAGCCTGAGATCAAGTTCTTAGCTTTTAAATGTCTTTCTCTATTTGAGCATGCTCAACTGGAAGTGGGAAATCTCTGGTTCTTTTGGGTTTCATAACAATTAGATCCCATTAGGTTATGTTATAACCATGGCTTATAGAATTATAGGACCCCAAAACCATGGGGAGTCTGATAAATCGTACAGTGAAAAGGTCCAACTAGTGGCTGAACTTCTTTCATAGAATCCCCAGCAGGTGCTCAGTGAGGCTCACTTTGCAATCCATCATATAAGGAGGCAAGTGCTTAGTTTAAAGGAACCTAGTGGTGTGTGTGTGTGTGTGTCCTTTCTGATTGGGGTGTACCTACAGTCCCTCTGACTTTCTGCAGAGACTGTAATTTGTTGGCTTATTTTCCTTGCTAGTCCCTAGCAAAGGGTTTAGTGACAATAATCATGTAACATAACAGCACTTATGAAATATCAGAGGTTATGGTTTATTTAGAATAGCTTATTTAATCTATATTGATTGTTACGAAGCAAATACTATTGTTATCTTTATTTTTCAGATAAAGAAATTAAGATTCAGAGAGGTTAAGTAACTTGCCTGAAGACACAAGTCTACTAAAAGGTAGTCTCAGGTCTATCTCACATGGAGCTGGAGCTATTAATAGCTAAATAAATGTTTACCGAATCCAACTAATGATATCCCTATCCACCACCACCACGTTTTATTTCCCTACAAGGGATGAAAGAGAAGTATAAAGCTTACATATGTAAAACATTAGCAATATTGGTGTAAGAATTGCCAGTTTAATTCACCTAAGGGATTGATTTTTAATTAGCAGAGTTTTTTCTTCACTAT
Organism: Lutra lutra; assembly: GCF_902655055.1. Lineage (NCBI taxonomy): Eukaryota > Metazoa > Chordata > Mammalia > Carnivora > Mustelidae > Lutra > Lutra lutra. The sequence continues at coordinate 81,782,042 of NC_062282.1, read as the reverse complement.
CTGCTTTGGATTTGAAAAACAAATAATAAGATATTAAAATATTTTAGTACGTACTTCACTAGACCATAGTTATAGATACTGTATTTAAGGCAATATATTTTCAAGTCTACAATAAACAAAGCAATAAAATATAAGGCTGGATTGATACGGAAAGCAGAGTAATATGTACTAATTAAAAATGGAAATTTGAGGCAGAATGAACTGAGGTGGCTATTCTCATTTGCGTGCCTATATTTTAAAGAAACAGTTTGACCCGCTCACCTGGTTAATCATTAAAAGGAAACTCTAGCCAAACTCTTGAAACAGGTAAAGTTTATTTTTAGGCATCCACTGGCTTCTCTCTCTGGTTTCTCTTGTCTTTTAGGACCACCCTAGATGCCTAGTAACATTAGCCTGTGTCTCACTTCCAGAAGAAGCAGCACCCATGTTTTAGGTCCTGACTTTTTTTGTCAGGATCAGATGTTACAGAGCTAACTCCAGCTGGCTGAGGTCAAGAAGATGGGGGGTGGGGAAGAAGGAGAAGAGAAAAGAAATGAGAAGAAGGGGGAGGAGGAGCTTATCAGAGTCTGTAATAATGAAGTCTAGGGGTAGCCCTAGCCTCAGGATCTAGATATTCAAATTACATAATTGGGAATCTGTTTATCTCCAGCTCTCTATGTTTTTTCTTATTTATTTTTTAAGTAGGCTTCACAACCAGCGTGGAGCCCAATGCAGGGCTTGAACTCTCCACCCTGAGATCAAAACCTGAGCTGAGATCAAGAGTCAGATGCTTAACTGAGTCACCCAGGTGCCCTTGTTTTTCTTATTTTTTAATCAGCTTTGTAGCACTGGGAGGTTATAAGTCATAGAATACAGCTCCTCCAAGCTTGCATTTTATCAGCTTGAAAAGGGCAATTTTCTGAATAGTCCCGGCCTAAAATAAAAGTTCATTTGTGCCTGTTGTGTGCCCATCTCTAATAGGACAGACGTGACCCATCCATAGAGTTTGGGATGAGGTTAATCCCACCACAAATACATGGATTGAAGTTGGGAAAAGGATAGTTTTCCAAAGGAAAATTGAAGTTCTGGTACCACATGTCCAGAGTGGACTCGCGGCAGACCAAAAAAAAAAAAAAAAAAAGAAAAAAATATCTATCCACCATCTGGTCATGGTAGAGGACACAGATGGCCACAAAGAATGGAGGTTGGTCCCCGCAATCATTGTAGTATCCCTAAATGATCCCTTGATGGTGACTCTTCCCAGTTCATATGTAAACTGATCCTCTTGAATTTAAAATACAGGTAACATGTATTCAGCAAAACTGGGTCCATAAGCAACACATGAGGGAGCTTTAGGAAGAAGCCTCTTCTGCACAGCCACCCACGACTCTTGGTCTAATTGAATTTTTCTAGAATGCCTAAAGGAAGACGGAAGTAGAAAATAAACTGGTAATGGGCAAGCATATCTTTAAAAAGCCCATAAATGTGGCAGATTTAGGTGCTTAATGATTGTTAGGAATTACATTTGCCTGAAGGATTCTAATTCTATACTACAGAAATACTTTCAGAATGGTACAAAGATACAGATATAAGGATACTCATTGTAGCATGACTTCCAATACTGAAAAATTGGAAACAAATATTTCATAACCAAGGGAAATGTTAAATTTATTATAATATAGCTGAACAATGGAAAACTGCTACTATTATCTGAATATATTGACAGGGAAAGATGTCCAAGAACATTTGATAAATAAAGATGAAAATACGCATAGTAAAATCCCATTTAAAAAAATTAAGTGTGTGTGGGACACCTGGCTGGCTCAATCAGTGGAACATGGGACTCTCAATCTTAGGATGGTGAGTTGAAGCCCCATGTTGGGTGTAGAGATGACTTAAAAAAATAAAATCTTTAAAAATATTATGCAGGGGAGCCTGGGTGGCTCAGTGGGTTGAGCCTCTGCCTTCAGCTCAGGTCATGATCTCAGGGTCCTGGGATCTAACCCCGCATCGGGCTCTCTGCTCAGCAGGGAGCCTGCTTCCCCTTCTCTCTCTGCCTGCTGCTCTGCCTACTTGTGATCTCTCTCTGTCAAATTAAAAAAAAAAAAAATCTGCAAAATGGGATTTGGGGGGGGGGCACCTGGGTGGTTCAGTGGGTTAAAGCCTCTGCCTTCAGCTCAGGTCATGATCCCAGAGTCCTGGGATCCAGCCCCCCATTAGGCTCCCTGCTCTGCAGGGAGCCTGCTTTCTCCTCTCTCTGCCTGCCTCTGCTTACTCGTGATCTATGTCAAATAAATAAATAAAATATTTTTTAAAAAATGGGATTGTGTGGGGAGAGAGTTTTCACTTTTACTTTATGCATTTCTGTCTTTTTTATGCTTGGATTTTTAAAATAAGTATGGATTTTTTAGCATGTACTATTTTAAAGGTTTTTGTAAGACAGAAGTAATATCTAAAAATATGTTTCAGGGGCACCTGGGTGGCTCAGTGGGTTGAACCTCTGCCTTCGGCTCAGGTCATGATCTCAGGGTCCTGGGATTGAGCCCCGCATCGGGCTCTCTGCTCAGCGGGGAGCCTGCTTCCCCCTTTCTCTCTGCCTGCTTATGATCTCTCTCTCTGTCAAATAAATGAATGAAATCTTTAAAAAAATTTAAAATTTTTAAGAAATTAAAAATAAAAATACGTTTCATTCTAATGCTATCTACACACAGATAACCATTCTTGGAAACCCAGTCTTCCTTCTGTAATATCTTTCCCTCAGTCCTCACTACTCTCATTTTGCTCTATTGAGTGACCTAAGCAGAACATACAGCCTTATCAGGCATTATTTCTAATATAAAAACCTGACTTATAAGACACATGTGAAATGTACTACCAGAATATCCATTTAGTGACCCATTTTTTTTTTCACAGTTTATCGCCTCACTACTGTCAGAGAGGACTTTGACTATTTATAATAAAAATAAATTTAGACAGATAGGTAAAGATATCTCATAGATGGAATACAATTAAGCAAGTAGAGACTGATCAAGGAGGCTCTGTTGGTGTGATGAACAGAAACACATGGGATGAAATCACAGAGAGGTAAAATAGAAAATGAAAATCAGGACCAAGGAAAGAGGAATAAAAATATGCTGGACATCATTCAACAACTATTTGCTGATGGTAATTATAGGGATGGAAAACCCATCAGGCCTATGGAGCTAAAATTAATCAGCAAGTATTCACAGAGTGCCTCTTGCTTCTATTACTGGTTCTGGCTTCCTGCCTGCCCAGTGCCCAGGCTGGAGACATTTGCGTGACATTCAGCTTGTCAAGACAGAAGGAGCAAAAAAAGCAGGCAGAGGCTCACAGCAGCCATCTCTCTCTATCCCATCATATTTGTTAGAATCATAGTCAAGTAAGACAAATTCCTTCTGTGAAAGACTATGAAACTAGCTTAAAAGTTGTAAACATCTCTGTTTCGCCTGGAAAGGCCCAATTAGGTAGAGGTACTATTTCTGCAAAGCAATAGTCAATCCATGTGTGTACTATTTAAAAATTTATAGTACAAATCCACATTCTTTTTCTACTGAAGTCAGAAAGGGAAATCAGTAAGACCTCTAACAGCTATGCTTAATTTTCAGGGTTCTTTCCATTGCTGACAAACATTTTAGGTCATGAGTAATTCCCTTAAAATGTAAAATCACTGGTAAAATTTTGGTAAATAGCTAAAGTAGTGAGCATCTCTTCTCACTCTCTCTCTTTCATTTTACCCCAGTCTTAGATGTCAGCAATGAGAACTGAACCTAGGCTTTGCCAGTCAGGCTATATTTCCCTTTACATCCCTTGGTCATTGTCATTGGTTCAGGCATGAGGATGTGACTTAACTACACCAATGAAGCTCCTCCCAGGGATATGGACTGAAATCAGTAGAAAAGAACTCTCTTTCCATTGGCATTACTAAGCTGGTAGAATATTTTAATCCCAGATGCTGTAGGCCACGAGGTGGAGATAGCCTTCTCTGGAGAAAAGCCAAAACAGAGGAAAGTAAAGCTAACAGATAGTCCAAACACTTTTAACATCACTGAGCCCCTGGATGCAGCCATGCCTGAAACTAACATCCTCTGGATTTTAAATAAATTAATAAACTTTCTTTTTGCATTAACAGTTGGGGTTTTTTTATTAATTATTTTTATTAACATATAATGTATTATTTGCCCCAGGGGTACAGGTCTGTGAACCATCAGGCTTACACATTTCACAGCACTCACCATATTGCATACCCTCCCCAATGTCCATAACCCAACCACTCTCTCCATACGCCCCTCCCCCCAGCACCCCTCAGTTTATTTTGTGAAATTAAGAGTCTTTTATGGTTTGTCTCCCTCCTGATTCCATCTTGTTTCATTTTTCCCTTCCCTACCCCCTAAATCTCCCACCTTGCCTCTCAAATTCCTCATATCAGGGAGATCATATGATAATTGTCTTTCTCTGATTGACTTATTACACTCACCATAATACCCTCTAGTTCCATCCATGTCATTGCAAATGGCAAGATTTCATTTCTTTGGATGGCTGCATAGTATTCCATTGTATATATATACCACATCTTCTTTACCCATTCATCTGTTGATGGACATCTAGGTTCTTTCCATAGTTTGGCTATTGTGGACATTGCTGCTATAAACATTTGGGTGCACATGCCCCTTCGGATCACTACATTTGTATCTTTAGGGTAAATAACAGTTGGGTTTCTTTTAAATGCACCAAAACCCCATCCTGCTAGAATATTAAAGACAAGCTTTCTTTATAAATACTGTGTCTGTCAGAAATAATCAAATTACCTGAAGGAGAACCTTCATAATTCAAATCAGTCATGTTTGCCTCCTAAAAGCACTCCCTGATTATATTACCATCTCCATACCCACACCTACCTTGCCACCCTTGACATCCAGATGACTTCTTGATGCAAATACAGTACCCTAATGAATCTGTCACACAGTTCTCCATTGTTCACATGAGTCTGCATCATTTGATAATGACTTGTTACTGTAACTTTCTCCATTTCCTCCAAGGTAAGTATTGTATCTTAATCATTTTTATATCCTTACTGCCTTACACTGGGGCCCAACATATAGTAGTTGCTATTTTGTTGAAGGAATTGTATTTTGCTGAAGAAATGAATGAATGGGAGAGAAAATTAGTTCATAAAGCACCTTCTATTAATAATGATTCCATGATTAACTGAAACCATCAATAAAACAACTAATATCAGAAGACCCAAAGTAAACCGAATGGCTATATCCAAACCAAACCGTCAAAGTAGCAGTCATTGGTAGCTCTTTGGTTGGGAATTTTTCCTTTTTCTGGCCAATATGGTTGATGAATGGGGGCAGATGGTTCCTTCTTTTGCAAAACATTTACTATTTTAAAAATTCCATAAAATATAATAACCTCCCCCCCTCTCTTTTTAAAAATATTTTATTTATTTATTTGACAGAGAGATCACAAGTAGGCAGAAGCAGGCAGAGAGAGAGGAAGAAGCAGGCTCCCCGGGCGAGCAGAGAGCCTGATGCAGGGCTTGATCCCAGGACCCTGAGATCATGACCTGAGCCAGAGGCAGAGGCTTAACCTACTGAGCCACCCAAGCAACCCCATCCTTCTCTCCTTTTAAAGATTTTATTTATTATTTGGCAGAGGAGAGCTGCAGGCAGAGGGAGAAGGAAAAGCAGGCCCCCCGCAGAGCAGGGAGCCTGACTCAGGGCTTGATTCCAGGACCTGGGATCATGACCTGACCTGAAGGCAGATGCTTAACCAACTGAGCCACCCAGGCGCCCCTGTAATAACCTCTCTTATAAAATATTAGAAATCTAATATGTGATATGATGTAAAACCAAAGCAATATGTAAGATGATGTAAAACCAAAACATACAACCTGTAATGGGGAGTATAGGTCATAGGTTGCAAGGGAGGAAGCAGGAGGAACTATGGTAGCCAGAAACTTACTGTTGCCTAGTAGGCAATATAGTAGGGTTGCTTCTGGTAGTGTCCTTATTGATGACATAGCAAAAAAAAACTGGGAACAAGGTCATGAGAAGCATAAGAGGCAGCACTGTCTGTGTAGCACAGGGTAACTGAGTGAGAGGTTTGTAATTAAAATGGACAAATGCTGAAAAAAACAAACAAACAAACAAACAAACAAACAAAAAATTACCAGACATGGGCATAGGATCAAGGCTTTGAGATGAAAAACTAATCCCTCTGTGTTGGCAAAAATCTTTGTATAATTTCTATATGAGTAAGAAAACTTCTGAGTGAGTTCCAGTTATGAGACATTACTGGTATTTGGGGTTTCCCCTCTCCACTCCCACTGTAAGTCAATCAAGCCTAACTTTCTCTATGTGCTTCAGAGATATTTACTTAAACTCTAGAACTGCCTCTCTTTCCTTTCGTCGCTCTTCATGTGGCTCCTGACTCCTTTTCTCAGGTCCAGCCTCCTATGCCCTTGCTTCATTCAACCACTGAGCCTTCTTGGTATTTACCAGATGGCCTTCTTTTAGCATAGATAGTTCCCTTTCTTCCATAAAACCACTGAATGACTGGTTTGCTTTCCTTTGGCCTCCAAAATGCTCCCCCTGTCCAATCATAGCTTCTCACCACCACTCAGTACAAATCACCATCTTTCCCTGGACCTATGCTCCTGCCTCCTCACTTCTCTCCCTTCTTCCTCTCTTAGCTCCTACCACTCAGGCTCCACATTACAGGTGGAACAATCTTTTCAAATTGCAAATTAAGATATGGCCATTACCATCTTGGTAAATGTTCTACCACTGCTGTCCAGGGAAGGAGGGGAGGGAGTATCCATGTGTCTATTACACATTTTGCTGATATAAAAGATGTGTAGCACAAAATTTGCAAAACAAACAAACAAACAAACAAAAAGAACACTATAGTAAATTCTGTACAGCCAACTGATTTTCACAGAATGGTTTCAGCAAACTTAAAGCCATTGTCAACATATAGTTGGAATTCAACCATATTTGGCAAAAGCAAGACTATGAGTATTTTATTAAAATACAGTTCAGAGGGGCGCCTGGGTGGCTCAGCTGGTTGAGCGACTGCCTTTGGCTCAGGTCATGATCCTGGAGTCCCGGGATTGAGTCCTGCATCGAGCTCCCTACTGGAAGGGAAGTCTGCTTCTCCCTCTGCCCCTCCCCCTTCTCATGCGCGCGCTCTCTCTCTTTCTCTCTCTCTCTCAAATAAATAAATAAAATATTTTGAAAAAAAATACAGTTCAGAAAAAAAATAAAATTCAGTTCAGGGGGGGGAAAATCCAGTTCAGCAAAGAAGCCATTCATGCTACTGAAGTTCAAACACGAATGTTAGCTAATGTTTTTTACATTAACAAACAAGACGAAAGTGAAACAACAAAGATGTGTATTAGGACGACATTTGATTGTCAATGATGTGAACAACTTCTTTGCTGATCTGGTAATAGTTTTCAACAAAGAGAAAAATATTTCCTCGAATTTTTGCATTATTCATAAACTAACACAGCTTTAAATTTAACTTTTGTTACTAAAATTTTTTCTATCATTTTCTTAAGTTTAGACAATCAACAAAATAAATCAAGCTCTGATTTGTTTTCTAATTTCTGTATGTACTCCACCAGTTGATTTCAAACTATCAAAATAACATTTCTGAATGCAGAGTTGGAAGAGATAGACTATATCATATCGCTATATAGTACATGCATTATAAAGAACAGATGCGGATAACTTTAAATCCTAGATTCTAATAAAACGTAGCAAAATAATTATGAAGTGACATTTTGAGCAATTATTATCTTTGTTTTTAGAATGTTTTATTTAATTGGAAGTCTGTAAATAGTTTAGTTTTTAGTATTGGCTGTGATTAACAAGTGAGGAACAAAATTCCTGAAAATTTACCAGTCATCTCTGGCAAACTGATACAGCTGGCTCCAACTGTCTACTGAGTTGTCACTCCTTTACTTAAACTTTAAAGCTGCTCATTGCACAGATTATCCGGGGAATGGGCAAAGAGAGATCATAACACTTTTCAATAAAATTAGTAATCATTTTTGTTGCTATAAACTGATGATGCAAAAATTCTATGAGTCCTCCCTGTTTTCTTAACTTCTTTGGCATGTATCGTCCCATTTGAGCCTTACAGACTTCCTGTGAGATGATAGGTGGGATAGATACCATGATTCTTCCTTTACAGACAGAAAACAAGCTATGAAGGAGTAAATGACAGGCCCCAACTCATTCAGTTAAACAGCACAACAGGATTTCAAAACTAGGGCTTATACTGAAAAGTGAACAGGAGGCTAGAGACAATTTAACTAATACTGAAATCACATTTTTAAAAAATGTAACAAATGTCCTTTATAACACTCCAGAGTCTGATATCAAGTATATTTATATCTTGTGAAGGGATCCTTATATCAAGGATGTTTGTTTTTTTAAACCCCACTATTTCTGACTTACCTTAGAAACAAAATACAACCCAGTGTGACCTAATAAATAAATAAAGTGTAAGCACCAAAATGGAAATGTATGTTTTCAAAAATTTGCTGACGGATTCCACCTAGAAATGGAGATTGAAACAATCTCTACCAAAAGAACATGGGACAGAAAAAGGAGATTAAATCAGAAGAGGAAGAAAGATAATGACATAATGGCCAGCCACAAGTGCCACAAATGCAAAACAAAGTACATAATATTTGTTACAATTATTTAGTGTACTTGCTCTAATGTCTCCAAACTCTAAAAACATGAGGTTCTTGGCTTATTTCAACATCTCCCTCATTTATTTGCTCATATTTACTGTATCCTTGGGTCGGGTACTGCTTAAACCAAGTTCTGCCAGCATAAAGAATATAGATTTAACAGGACACCCATAAAGCATTTCATGCCTATGAGCACAAATTGTGATATTTTAGGTGGCATATGATGAAATCATTGAAAGCATTATGAGAAGCAGTAAAACACCAGGGATGCTGGTAACAATTTAGCATTTCCCAGTTCATGTGGAAATGTTAATTCCAATTACAAAGAGAGGTACCAAAGTGGAATTCATTATGATTAAGAACTTGCTGTACTAAGTGCGAATTGTTTATTTATAACAGGCATGTCTGGTATAAAATGCAAATACTGAAGCAGAAAGAGGTGGGACATTTAAAGCTTAGCTGGGTTCTCTTGAACCTCTTACCTTACAAAGTTAAACAAGAATAGTACTGTTTCCCAAGGTCGAGTTATTATTGTAAAGAGTCATCTAATAGCTATGATAGCTGCAGAAATAATCTATTTAAGTAAGTTCTGACATTCTATGTAAACTGTTTGGATTGGCTTACTATAAAATTAGCATATGCAATGAACCATCATATTAAAAATTATTAATATGTAAAAATGTGGTAGGTATTTATTTGATTCCAATTTACATTTGCTATCACAGATTTTAAACTGTGTGTGCTGGAGGTAGGAGTGAGTCATAGAAAATAGAACCATGACAAAGAATTATGGGCTATAGGAAACTAAGTCACAAAGAGATATCCTTATGTATAAGGAAATATATATAATAAACAATGGTAGAGGTGGGAATGGATGTTGTATATGCTGTGCCCTTTCTTCAGCAGGATGGACTCAAATTAAATGATACTACTCAATTCATTTATCTCAACTAATTCAAGTTCTCCATCCTCCCTGGGAAACATAACCAATTGATACTTAGGGAATAATGAACACCGGAGCCAAGATTAATTCTTGTACTCCACACATTTCTGTTCCCACCATTTAAACTATAGGTTTACTAACAGTCCTTTAGGTTTTTCTCCCCCCCCAAAACATGTTTATTCCATTTGTGTTAGTTATTCTAATTATTTAACTTAAATAATTAAATGATGAAATAGGATTTAAAAAGTAATAATAGTTCTATAAAATCTAACTGGAAAGATACCATACAAACAATCACTGTCAAATTAGGTAGATGCAAGACAATTTTAACAGATTGGGGCGAGGTCAGGAGGTATAAATCATACAAATTCAGAAACTGACACTCATTTATATTTGTAAGTATTTTTAATTTTTTGTTCCAATTAAAAAACGGGAAATAGTAATACTACATATATTAATAATAATTGATGCTGGTAATTAAACACTTAATATGTCCCGGGAATTAGTCTAAGCACTTCGCATATATGAAACTTATTTGATCTTTCTAGTAACTTGGGTTAATACTATTATCATCCCCATCTTATAGATGATGGAAACTAGGGCAAAGAATTAGGTTACCCAAGGTTATAGTCTTCAGAGTGGTGGAGATCAGCCAGTCAGTCTTGCTCTTAACTGCTGTGATGTAATAAGATAGTTAGTACACAAATGAAGACATGAGCTCTAGTCAGTGGGCTCACAAAAGCTTTCACCAAAGAAGTAGGACATACATTGTTCAGTTTTACGTTTAAAACTTCACATTTCCAAGTGTGATTTAAAAAAAAAAAATTCCTTCCTTTTAACTGACTTTTTAGTTTAATTAAATACTAGTCCAATTCCATCAGCTAAAAGGCTTTGCCTTCAAGACATGAGCAGGTGAAAGATGATGGTCTTAAATAACAGAATGGAAGCTGGGATCTCTCTACAATGGAAGGGAATTATTGTAGATGCTTGAACAGGAGTACAACATATTTTAATTAATGTTTTGGAGGAATAATGTAGCAGTGAGCTTGGATTATTTCAATGGAAATGATAAAAGAGACTAACAGAATGGTCAATAAATGTTAGCCATAAAGCCTAACAATTCTAACTCTGAAAAATAGACTGGATTAATCTATGTGTGCTTTCAGATGAATGTGACAGACTAAAGAAGGAGGTTTTTTTTCTATCAAATTAAAAAATTAACAGATGTAAACCACTGAAAATAACAGCCTTCTGCCCAATGAAAGTGTTTTCAACAGCAATTAATTGAAAACCAAGGTGAGTCTTTTTCCTTTTCAAGAAGATCTGCTGGACTTGCCGACAAAATGAGTGTCAATAAAGTTAATGGGGAACTCTTGTAAAACCAGGTATTATTTAAAAACGGAATATGCAACCTAAATTTAAAGAGGTAAGAGATGAGGTGGATTCTTTTCTTACAGTAGAGGTTCAATTATGAAATAGGTTTATGGTATGGGGAGAAGCACTCTATTAGACAACTGTTACTGTCCCTTTACATACAAATTATACAAACATACAAACATACACAAATTACATTTTTATAGGGTATTCATACATATAATAATTCCTAGTATTACTTTTAAGCAGACATAGAAGGATAATCATATTGGCATGAGTTACTTCATGCACTTCTGAAAGACATACTATATTAAGTTTGGTTCTCGATTCTTTTCCCCCCATGAAACTATTGGTGGTTTGCGGACCCAATCCACGCAAGATATCTGATTTTAGTAATTGAGGCTTCTAAGGTGGAAAAAATGTCTAGCAGGCAAAGTGGTGCTCTTTGAAGTAAACCGTCAGTGTCTGCTATGAGCACCCACGGCAAGGGTCTCCCTCTAGTTGACTAGCGCCAAGGGAAAGGAAAAGGGGAACCACCTCTTCTGGATCCAGAAAGAGGTTGCGTTAACAACTGGGTTGCTCAGCGCCTTTCACAAAAATCTGTGGACTGAGGGGTCTACTTAGCAGAGCTTTTGGTTCCCTTTTAGAAGGCGGAGAGCCGCTCTTCCTTTGCCAAGATGGCGGCCCTAGAATCGTATGGACACGGCCTGAGCAGATCGCCTCCCAACATGTGGGTAACTAAAATGCTTAGTTCTCTCCTTTCACATCAGACAGCACAGGGGGGCAGCGTCCACCCTTCCGAATCGAAGAAGGGCTACTTCGGCTCCCCATGTGATGGAGAACCTTTAGCAAGATGGTGGACGCGAGACCCGGCTGGCGTCACGCTCCTTTACCAACATGGCGGCAGGTGGCTTCCGGCATGCGCTTCCCCAATCCACTTCAAGATGTCAGAGCAGAGGCGGCCGCTGCTAGCGTCTGAGTACTGCCTGAGGAGTGAGTGGCTGCCGCTGAGCGCCCGGGCAGGGACTAGGTGGAGCTGCGGCAGCCTCCGCCCCCGTCATGAGCTGGCATGCGCTGTCACCTGTGGGGGCGCAAAAGTTACCGCCCCAAACCCTAAAGCAACACAGCACAACCTTTCCCCGAGTCACAAAAATCATACTAAGTGTCGCACAAGGTAGGAGGCTCGTTCCAGGCAAAGTCCAAGCCCTCTGGACGGCAAGCTGGGTTTAGGGGGCTGGGGCGGGCGTCTCCCGCGCGGACTCCCCCGGTCCCACGCCCCTCTCCTTGGGGACAGGCCACGTGTTTCCCTCGGACTGAGGGGGAGGCGCGTAACGGGAACAGCTGGAGGGAGTTAAAGGCTGACATTTTAAAGCTGCGTGTGTTTTGTTTCGTTTGGAGGGACAAGGGTCCCGCATACACGAAAGGGTGGGCGACCCATTGAGTGGAGTGCAGCAAATGTCAAGATCGGTGAGGGCCCTCCACGGGAAACTTGGACGCGGGCCCTGGAGGGGGTGGAAGGAGAGGTCAGGAGTTTGCGGGGGAAGGAGGGCGTACTTTGCAAGCAACTTACTGTTTCGCCTGCAACTTGATTTTCGGCCTGCCACCCCCTGCTTTCCTTAAAAATAATAATAAAAAAGTGCACAGAAATTCAGCTCGCCGGAGGTTTTGCATTTGGCATGCAACTTCCTTCAAGTGTGAGCGCGCTAGCGGGGAGGGAGGGTGGGGGTTGAACTTGGCAGGCGGCGCCTCCTTCTGCCGCCGCCGCCGCCTCGCAGACTCGGGGAGAAGGGTGGGGGACGGTCGGAGCGCGGGGGAGGGTGGGTTTGCTTTGCAACTTCTCTCCGGGTGGGAGAGCGCGGCGGTGGCCGCGGACGCGGCCGCCCAGACGATGCGGTGGTGGGGGACCTGTGGGCAAGGGACTCCCCCAGGGCCAGGAGTACGTATGCGTCGACCCCCTCTTCTGCCCTCCCCTCCATAAGCCTCCCCAGAGGGCGTGTCTGGCGGTCCGGCCCCAAGAGCGGCGGACACGCTGCGGCACCGTTTCCGTGCAACCCTAGTAGCCCCGCGCTAAGTGACACACTTCGTGCAACTCGGCTCCGGGGCGGCGACACGGACCACCCCCGCGGCGCTGCTGCGGGCCGCGCCTCGCCCCCTCCACCCGCCGGACAGCCCGCTGTCACCCGCAGGGGCGCTGACGGCGGTCGCCGCCGAGGGACCGAGCCAGCTCCAGAGTGGGTCGGGAGTCGCGGAGCTGGGCGGGGGCGGGAAGGAGGCAGCAAGAAGACAAACTAGAGAAACTCGGCTTCGCTCCCAAGCCCGCCCTAGAGAGACCAGGTCGGCCCCCAACTGCCGCCGCCTCTCTTTGCCCGGGGGGGGGGGGGGGGGGGGGGGCTGGAAGTCCCGCGCGCTCGGGGGGCGGCGGCCGGCAGCCACTTCCCGGGCCATGCTGGGGGCCGGGGGCGTGCAGGCGCCGTCGGGACCCGGGTGGCGGGGCCCCCACGGAGGGCGTGGGGGCGGGGGCTGTGGCCGCCCCTGCAGTTGCCGAGCGTCGCCAACAGGTTGCACCGTTCCCCGCCGCCGCGCGGCCCCTCGGGCGGGGAGCGGCCGGGGGTGGAGTGGGAGCGCGTGTGTGTGCGAGTGTGTGCGAGCCGAGGCGCCGCCTCCGCCCACCCCACCCCCTCCCCATCGGTCCCGCTCGCTTGGCGCGGTCGGGCGGCCCTTTCGCGTGTCCGCGCTCCCTCCCCTCCTCCTCCTCTTCCTCCTCCTCCATTTTGCGAGCTCGAGTCTGTGACTGGAGCCCGAGTCACCGCCCGCCCGTCGGGGACGGATTCTGGTGGGTGGAAGGAGACGCCGCACCCGGAGCGGCCGAAGCGGCGGGGCGCCGGGACAGAGGACGCGCGCCTGAGAGCCCGGGCTCGCGGGGATCTGCGCGGAGCTGGAGGGCTGGCTTGTCAGCTGGGGAATGGGAGACTTTCTCAAATAGGGGCTCTCCCCTCCCCACCCCCATGGCGAAGGGGGCGGCTGTTTACTTCCTTTTTTTAGAAAAAAAAAAAAAATCTCTCCCTTCTGCTCCTCCTGTTTTCACACGTTAAGTTGTTTATCTCGGCTGCGGTGGGAGCTGCGGACGGTGGCGGGTGATCGGCGCCCCTGCCAGAGGTAAGAGGTGGGGAGGGCCGGGGGCCGGGGCCCGCGGGGGCGCACGCTCTCCCGAGGTGCGGGTGGGGGACGCCGGACCGCCCCAGGAGCCTGCAAACTTTTATTAGCCTCCGGGAATGGGGGTGGGGGCTGGTGGGGCCGGGGTGATAGTGACGAAAGGGCAGCGCGCGAGTGACAGCGCAGGCTTCTTCCTCTCCCTCGGCGGCGGTCCCCGGGTCGGGCTGAGGGGGGAGGAACCTGAGCTCTCTGTGAGTGGAGGTTCTTTGAGCTGTCCCGGCTTTCCGTCCTCTGGTTCCCTGGCGCGGAATTCGGGCTTCTGCAGCCCCCCCAAATACCCTGTTCTGTGCCCTCCCGGAAGGCCGCCCAAACACCCGTTTTATGGTGAACGCCGAGCCGCGTTTGAATTCTACTGGGCCGAATATTTCCACTCCACCCTAGTGCTCCCAAGGGCGATCAGGGTTTCTGTCGAGGCTCCAGCGCGTCTCCTTTCTGGCAGGCGCGCAGGGAGTGTGTATTGGTGAGAGTGAGTGAGTGTACGCACGCAGGGGCTGACAGCCCGCAACTTGGAGACTTCGGCCAGGGCTGGCGTTATCTGGTAGAAGTGGGCGTGTCGGAGAAAGAACTCAACAGGTCTGGACACATTTCTCTTTTTACCCTTGCACTTTTTTCTCCCCGGGGAGAGGGTTTGTTCTTCAGCGCTTGGCATCGTTGCGCGCCTGACGCTCCTGAGTGGCCCCTTGTAGAAAAAGACCTTCCCTCGCCACAATAGTTCTGTGGTGCGTTTTTTTCTCCGGCGCTAGTTTGACGTTTCGGGCAGCAAGCTGGGTTAACTGCCGCCTTGTAATACCGCTTAAGACCCCTTGGCAGGGTTCATTAATGCCCATTAATGTGACAGTTATTTGCAATTTAAACTGGGGGCTAAAGTCGTTGGAGGGATCGTTTCGTTTTATGAAATACTGTTTTGGTTTCGAGTTTGAGGGCAGCTGTCAAAGCGGCGTGGAAATTCATTAGACTCCATTTGATACCTTGTGTTTAGAGATCGTTATCAGATAAACACGGCGGACGGCGGAGCGGCGGGGAGATGAGCAGTTTACCCTCAAGAGTGTAGAAGCAGGTCGTCAGCCTTCTCTCTTCCTTAATCGCACTCCACGTTCCGTGAGGGCCAGTGAAGTTTATGCCTCGGAAGGTCTCCGTGCGCAGAAGTTTCCTTTAATTGGATAGGGTTTGACGATGATGTCCCAAATGTGCTTATCAAAGCTTTCTCTTACCTCTTAGAGCATCCTGATTATAAACCGTATACTACCAACCTTATACTCTCAAGAACAGCCTCGAGTGGGGATTGGTGAAAGTTTACAATACAGAGAAAATTATTCTGAGCAATTTTATTGGCTCTTCTTTTACCTGGGTGTATATGAACTTGATTTTACAGTTGTGGGGTTTTCCTGTTTCTAGTACCTCGTTATTTGGAAAAGAAAAAATCTTAATTTAAAGGTATAATAGTATCTCATACTGAGGGTCTTAAGCGATTTTAAAAATGTAGCTTCATTTAGGTCTTACTATGTTGTAAGGTTCGAGAGAACTGTATTTGTTGTATTTAAATAAGCTGAAATTGTAGTGAGAAGCTACTGCACATTCTACTTGATAAAATCCAAATTTTAGTTGGCCTATATACAACGCATTTCATTTGCTATGTCCAAAATTTGAAGGCAGACACTTTGAAACTGACACATTGAGTAAGAAACGGGGGTTAAAAATAAGAGTCTTTCTCAGTTTATTGGAAAATCATCATTGCTTATTTTTCAAGTAAAATGTGCATGGTTTACCAATAGATTGTACCAAAGGTTTGGTTGTGTGACTAGCAGGTAGGAGGGCAGTTTGTGAGCAGTTTGAGAGCAAATTCTATCATAGTATTTATCAGATTTTATGTGTATGGGTTCTCAGAAAAGCAAACAGCCTTGACTGTTTGAAAGGAAGTAGGAATTTTAATGATCATGCTCTTTTTAAATGAAATACTTTGACATCAATTTGAACCTTTAGAATAATCAGATGTAATGAATTATAATGTCTGTGATTAACAAAGTTACAGTTCTGTGAGTGGCAAGATGAATAGCCAAGCTTAGTTTGATACAATTTTGCCCTCGGCTGTACAATTGAACTGCATTGTTCTTTTAAATGTGGCACACTGAATGAGAGCAGGGGACTTGAGTTTTTTATTCTGGAAGAGAAACTACTTTTCTGATAACAAGGAATTAGATTCAGGGTTAACTAAAAGGTTCATTTAACAGGCTCTTACTAATCAGATCACTGAGATAATGTGACTTTATAGTTTATATTTTTCCCCTTTTTTTTTCTTTTCTTCCCCCCCCCCCCCAACCTGGTAGCTGATGATAATCTCTGATGGACTCCAAGGAATCACTAAGTCCCCCCAGTAAAGAAGAAATCTCTAGCAGTGTTCTTGGTCGGGAGAGGGGAAATGTGATGGACTTCTATAAAACCCTAAGGGGAGGAGCTACTGTGAAGGTGTCTGCATCTTCACCCTCACTGGCTGCTGCTTCTCAGCCAGACTCCAAGCAGCAAAGACTTTTGGTTGATTTTCCAAAAGGCCCAGGAAGCAATGCACAGCAGCCAGATCTGTCCAAGGCAGTTTCACTTTCAATGGGATTGTATATGGGAGAGACAGAAACAAAAGTGATGGGAAATGACCTGGGATTCCCACAGCAGGGCCAAATCAGCCTTTCCTCTGGGGAAACAGACTTTCGGCTTCTGGAAGAAAGCATCGCAAACCTCAACAGGTCCACCAGTGTTCCAGAGAACCCCAAGAGCTCAGCGTCCGCTGCTGTTTCCGCTGCCCCCATGGAGAGGGAGTTTTCAAAAACTCTCTCTGATGTGTCTTCAGAACAGCAAAATTTGAAAGGCCAGACTGGCTCCAATGGGGGCAATGTGAAGTTGTGTACCACAGACCAAAGCACCTTTGACATTTGGAGGAAAAAAATACAGGATTTGGAGTTCTCTTCTGGGTCCCCAGAGAATGAGGCGAGTGAGAGCCCTTGGAAATCAGACCTCTTGATAGATGAAAACTGTTTGCTTTCTCCTTTGGCAGGAGAGGATGATCCATTCCTTTTGGAAGGAAACTCGAATGAGGACTGCAAGCCTCTTGTTTTACCGGACACTAAACCTAAAATTAAGGATAATGGAGAACTGATCTTATCAAGCCCCAACAGTGTGCCACTGCCCCAAGTGAAAACAGAAAAAGAAGATTTCATTGAACTCTGCACCCCTGGGGTAATTAAGCAGGAGAAACTGGGCCCAGTTTACTGTCAGGGAAGCTTTTCTGGGGCAAATATAATTGGTAATAAAATGTCTGCCATTTCTGTTCATGGTGTGAGTACCTCTGGGGGACAGATGTACCACTATGACATGAATACAGCATCCGTTTCTCAACAACAGGATCAGAAACCTATTTTTAATGTCATTCCACCAATTCCTGTTGGTTCAGAAAATTGGAATAGGTGCCAAGGATCTGGAGATGACAACTTGGCTTCCTTGGGGACTTTGAACTTCCCGGGTCGATCAGTTTTTTCTAATGGCTATTCAAGGTAAGAAGAATGATTTTCTATTTCTTAAGAATGGATATGAAATGGCTTGATAGACTTAAATATTCAGTGGTTTGTATGTGCCTTTTTCGTGTTACTAAGTTTACTAAGTCCTTTGAAAGTAGGCATGGTTGAAAGATAGCCCAAGTGATTTATCTGTACATAAGCATTTCAAGTTTTCTCTGAAAGAATGGCATTCAGTATCCTGTTGGCCTGTAGTTGCACATTTTATTTAAAAATTCAAAATAATGTTGCTCGTTAACAGGTATTTTGAGTAAAAATTATATAAATTCAAGGGAGTTTCATATCTAATAATTAATTGTGTGTGTCCATTACTGTGTTTTTAAAATACGCTTTTATGTTAAAGTGAAAAGTACCGTTCATACTTAATGTTAGCAAAAGTGTGTGCTGTATTCGTACACTTGTGAGATGTTAGCTTGAGGAGGTCAAAGGGTTAAAAATGGACGATGTGACAATGAGCCTTTTCTTTTATTTATTTATTTACTTATTTTTTTAAGATTTTATTTATTTATTTGACAGAGAGAGATCACAAGTAATCGGAGAGGCAGGCAGAGAGAGAGAGAGAGGGAAGCAGGCTTCTTGCTAAGCAGAGAGCCCGATGTGGGACTCGATCCCAGGACCCTGAGATCATGACCTGAGCCGAAGGCTTAACCCACTGAGCCACCCAGGCGCCCCCAATGAGCCCCCAATGAGCCTTTTCTTCACACTGAACCATCTATGGCAGACTTTGAGTTTTGAGATTGCTAAAGCAATGCAGTGAGCAGTGGACCTGACCATAGCCTTACACATGGAACTTGCCCGCTGTGTTTCCAACCTAAAGTACATGGTTGTGTCTGCTCTTCAGTCTTGTTAAGAAAGGAACTGGTGGCAACATGGTACAAAACAAAATCTAACTTTGAAAAGTTCCTACAAGTTCTCAAATCGATATGTGGTGGCCAACATTGTGAAGCTTTGATTCTCAACTGTCATTTGGTTTCTCTTCTTTTTTCTCAGTCATTTATAAGTATACTGACATTTCCACTTGATCTGAAAACAGTCTGTTAAAATGGAATTACCAGGAAAAGATGCTAAATTTAGGTGTATCTGTTGATAGAGGTTAAGTTTTCTACCTTCTACCCCTGCCCCCCTGTCCCCAAGTCAGATAATACTGGGTTTTGTATCACATTTTCAGTGATGTGAAGGAAATACAAAAAAAGTGATTGCAGAGACACAAGATTGCTTAATCAGTTGTCGTGGGTGTTTTGTTGTTGTTTTTGGGGTTTTGTTTTTTGTTTTTTGTTTTGAAAAGGCTTAGTAGTACACAGTGATTTATCTGTACATGAGCTTTTCTGTGGGGGGGTTGGTTTGTTTTTTTAATGTTAGTGGTATTCATTTTTCCTAATAATTAGTCAGTGAAGATTTTATTTAAAACTCTTTTTAAGATCCTTTTTCTTCTAAAGATAGATCCTAACACTGATGTGTCTCTTTTCTATCCTCGTTAAGGAGGAAGGTTTTCCTGTGGAGAAAACATTCAGACTTAGGTTTAGGCTATGTTCTATTCCTTTAAAAGGCTCATTTCTTACCAAAAGAAAAGACCTTGGTTCTTGTGTGTCTTCATGTAAACTATCTAGTAATCTATTTAAATAATAATATTTTATTTAGAACACTACTTCAACTTTTCATTGTTGTCATTCTGAATGGAAGACTTAAAATGTTTTCAGTAATGAGATTTGAGGTGTTTCTTACCCTGTAGTGTTTAAATGTTAAAAGACATGCTGTGTTTTAAATTTTAAATCCCAAAATTTTGGCAGTGGAATTAATGATTCGGTGTGCTTGTCCTGAAGAGTAAGTGCAGTTGATTTTACCGAGCTATCTGTAGGAAACTATTACACTAATTTATAAAACATGTAATTGTACAAAACATAATACATCCTAGGAAACTCTTTGGGGATTATTAATGCATTTTGTTCTAATAATCACCATAGTACTGTTTTCATTTTTCTTACTGTAGAAAAAGAAAAAAGGTGTAGAACAAGACTTAACCATTTTTCATTCATGGTGAACTTTGATTAAGCCTTGTAAAATCTGGGATCTGGGGCATAAGTCTTAGATGAACATAGATACCCTTAAATCATTAAAGATAAGCTCAATGCCTTTCATAGGAATTTATTACATATAAAGTGTCTTCACTTTTAATTTGAGCCTTATAACAACCTTATGGTGATAGGCAAAGCAGTGATGATGTGGCTCTTCAGAGATTATTTAATATCCAATGAAATGATTAATTTAATGCTGATGTGTGATTTTAATTATAACCAGTAGTTTGTGTGCTAATGAAAAGGTGTAATATCTTATACAGGATAAGTGCCAGTGTTTGAAAATTTCATACCTTATGGCATTAACTTAACATGGGGAACTGTGATTACCCAGAACAAAGCTCCTTCCAAGTAAATTGAAACAATGTTTCTTTTCTAACCAGCATTGAATCAGTCTATTGTTTCCACACAAGGGCCCTGATATAACTAAAATTGGTTGCTTTCTCTTCTCTATATGTTCCATGGTTCTCCTCAGACAATAGCTATGAGCAGTGACCCAAATGATCAACATGTTCAGACCACAACACATAGTGAATACTGACTTTCTGACTTGAGAATACTCTGTGCCACTAATAACTTCACTTGTGTTCCTTGTTTAATTAAAAATAAATTGTAATTTGACTTTTTAAGCTGTCACCTAAAATTGCTTTTTCTCAAAATGCTAAAAAACCAAAACACTTTACACTCTGTTTTGCCAGGGAAGGCAACCCCTATGGATTTGTCAACGTACATTAGCATCCAGTACACATTTATTTGTAAAATTGTGACTGTCATGGTCGAGTATAGTCAGATATTTTCTTTGTAAGGATTAAGTTCATTGATATGAAAACAAGAGAAAGCATGGGGATAGTCACATACATTCTTAAAGTAAAATAAACTAGCCCTACTAACTGAATATGATTTTTAAATACTAAAATTCAACAAATTAGCAAAGACCTACAACCTCCGTGAAAACACATTTTTGCCCTGAAGCATTAATGGTGAAGTTGCTGAAGGGAGGCAGAGGAGTAAGTGGTTTTAGGTAGAATTAGAGCTTTTATTTGGATTATGTTGAAATTTGAGTGTTAAAAGGTTGACCATCTTGTGAAGGGTAAGATTGTTGAAGAGAAGGAATGGTACAAGATGACTTTGTAAACTCAGTCCTATGGAGAGCAGAGGGCTTTGATTTATAAAGCTCTGAACATTTATGTAAATTTTAAACATCTGTCAGTATTAATTGCATCCGTGTCCAATTTTATTAACGTAATGAAATTGAAGACCTGTACAAATACAGGATGAGCGAAGCAAATTCTATCCACCCCCCCCCTTTATTTTTCCCTATTAATGCTGTGCTAAATGTTTTCTCCAAAAAGAGGCATAAGGAAGAGATTTTGTTTTGGCTGTGATTATCCCCCTTTTTAAAGGATAGTTGATTAACTTCCTACCTTTTGTTTTTCCTCTCCTTCCAAAGCTTCTGGCAGTGAGTGTTTCATTATCTTTTTGGCTTTCATGTTAAAAGAGATTTGCTTTAGGTTATTTTACATACTTATTTTTAGCTTTATGATAAGTATCTTTTTCATTTTTAACACTTGTACTTTATTACGGCTGTTTTAGTAAAAAAAAAAGTACTGTGTGTATTCAGGTGTGTCAATTAAGTGTGGAACGACTGGGATCTAGAAATAATTGATTGGCGTGTGGTCATATTTTATTGAAATTACTTCTTGAAGTGTTTCTTGGGTCATTATATTGGTATAATTGATACAGTACATAATGTGTACTGTGATGCTGTTAGGGTTTTGTCTCTTGGTATTACAGATACTTTAGTTGGACCACTTTTTAGTTTTAATTATCATGGAATGTATAAATTTTGTGAAAGACTTACTCTGTAACATACCTTGCATAAATGTAGGTTAAGTGCAAATTGTATTAATAATGAAATTCATATGTGGGTGGAGATCACTGTAGGGGCCTTTAGAGATTTTAGTGAAGGAGAGATTGGATCAAAAGAGTTTATTTTCGTATGAGTACCTAATATGAAAGAGCATCTGTATTAATTGGTTGGTTATATAAGTCTAAATCCACTCTGGCCTGCAGGTGATTGAAATAGCCTAGTTGTTAGGAAATCTTAATTTGTATTTGGTTTTAAAAAGTCTGGGGCATAGTTCTTAAAACATATTTTTTCTTGCTTAAAAAGATCACACCTAGTTTTAATTAGCAGTGAGTTCTTTTTATGTACTGTCACTTACGTGAGCAAATTAAATAGGCATTCCGGTAATTGCATATGGTAGTATTTACAGGTATTTGCCATATTAACAGGCACCTGCTTCCATGTTTAAGTCAGGCAGAGTACATGTTAGTGAATTGTGTTGCACAAGAGTTTTCAAGAAATATTATTGTTGAATTAAGCTATAGCTGAAAAAGAAAAAATCAATTCCTGATTATTGACCCTTCAGAAGGGTTTCAAAGCCCATGCTCTTATTTCTGTAGTTTCAAAGAGCCAACTGCTCTCATTTTCTTCTGGTTCATTCTGCTTATGTTTTGCATTTTTCAAGTAAATAAAAATATTCCTATTGAGAATTTCTATTTAAAGAAAAAAATCCATTGGGTGTTCTTTTCCCTTTGAATTGATCATTTCTATGCCGAACTGGGTTAGAATGTGACTGTTAACGGAGACTTTAGCTTCATTTTGTTCATTAAAGTATATATTTTAGAAAATAAACAATTTTATAGTAGTTCAAAGTTAGTTGTAGACCGTGATTTCAACCTCCAAAGACCTAATTTTGACAGGCTGTCGTCTTTATTTTACTGCCATCGCATGTGTCCCTTAAATGCAAGATTTCCCAGGGAGTTTGTGAATTAAGGGGTTTTGGATGCAAAGCGGTGGGAGAGGGAGGAGCACTAGAAGTGTGAAATAGTTAGGGTTAGAAGTACCCAAGAACGCTTCCGAAAACCAGCAGTCTGGATCAACTGTCAAGAAATTCAGAGGACTGAAGAGAAACGTGGGGATGTGTTTATGGTATGAGGTTGTGCACTAAGCAGAATTAAAATTGAGCTGCTTCCATTTGAGGTGGAAACCTCAAGCTCCTCGGTGGCAGTATAGCCCTAACTGTGTGTAGAGTTCCGCTGTTGTCTTTTGCTGTGCTTCCTTACCAAAACAAGTATGCAGTGGACATTTTAATTCTGTTTACATAATTCCAGCTAAGATCAAGTTCATATTTGTCCCTTTTTACTTTATCTGCTCTTTAATCAATGAAAATCTGGTTACTGCAATGAAGTTGAAATAGTCATCATCTTACATTGATAGAACCACTTTGTATTTACTGTTCCACTTTCCCATACGCACTGTCATGTGACTGTAGAAGGCAGCCGTTTTCTTTAGTAACATATTTCCAGAGGCTGTGTATTTTTCTGCTGGAATATTGAGGTAATTAAATTTTTATTCAGTGGTAGGTAGATAGAATAAATCAGGGGGTTCTATACAACTATTGTATTACAGTACAGTCATGACAACTATTTGTATTGCAGTCTAGTCCTTCATGCCAGTTATTCTGAGTGCGAGTGTGTGATCTGTGATCCCCTAATTTTATTTCTGGGCCAATTTTAAATATTAATCTGTTATCTTGATAAGAGCTGTATGCTTAAGCATACTTATTCAGAGTCATTCAAATATTAATTTTGAGTGCTTTAAAACACTTTTGAGCCAGTATCAAGATACGTAAGATAGTGTCTAATCAATAAATTTAGTGAAAGTACCTCTTATTTTAGAATTTTTTAAATTCATTCTGTAAGGCACTAAAATACATACATACGTGTGTGTGTGTGTGTGTGTGTGTGTGTGTATGGAGAGAAAGGTTTAATGATAGGATTAGTTGCAGATGTTTAGCACACGGTCTTACATGAATTTTTATTTTTGTAACTAACATTTTGAGCGTTCCACTTGAATATGCTGAATGACACATAGTGGGCTGCAATAAATGTTAACTTTTACTCCTTTTTATAATAAAAAAAGAGCCTTTCTTCTAGTTTTCATAATTATCCTTAATATTTAACAGTGGCTATTATGAAAGTGTGTTTGATAGCCAATTTTTTAAAGCTATTTTGAAATGACATCCAATTCAGTTCCTGATTTATTATTTCATGCTGTTGGGGCAGTGCAGTGACTTGTGACCTTATGATCATCACATGTCAAACATTAAAGCTCTATCAGTTTGTTATGGACAGACTTTGTTATTGTTGTTTTAATGTTGTTTTGCTTTGTAGTTATAAAGGATATAAAAGATAAAAGCTTCTTTAATTTTATTTTATTTTATTTTTTTTTTAAAGATTTTATTTATTTATTTGTCAGAGAGAGAGAGAGAGCGAGCACAGGCAGACAGAGTGGCAGACAGAGGCAGAGGGAGAAGCAGGCTCCCCACAGAACAAGGAGCCTGATGTGGGACTCGATCCCAGGACGCTGGGATCATGACCTGAGCCGAAGGCAGCTGCTTAACCAACTGAGCCACCCAGGCGTCCCAGCTTCTTTAATTTTAAAATGATTTAAATAACAGTTATGTTACCTTTTTAAAGGATATCTCAATCTATTGTAAATTCTTACATTTTAAAATATTATTCTAATTTAACGACGGATTCTATATTATCACCATCACTAAACTTTATAAAAAAAAAAAACCTTCAAATTCCTTCCAATTTGATTTAGTTAAATAAGAAAGAACTAGACTTAAAATCAGACAACTTAAGTTCTAAGGCTGAGCAGAGCCAGTCTTTGACCTCGAGTGATTAGATACTGTGGAGTCAAAGTACTTTCTTGACAATTATAGATGAATTACTTTCTTAACGCATGTGTGTTTCTCTTTTTCTAAAAATCTATAATCCTCTTCAATCTATCACTAGTGAAGGAGGCAGTGAGTGGGGTAGGAAATGGCACACTTAGGTTGGTTATTTTGATTTTTTTGTTCATTATCATGTACAAGACAAAAGTGAACAGGGATTTGGTATTTTTATAAGAATTAGTGTAATTGGTGGTACATAGAATATGATAGGTAAACACTGTTGTTGGTAGAGCTGGAGAGGTGGGGCTGCCCGGTTCTCTGAGCTTGTTTTATGTGCTGGGTACAATGATTTCAGATTAGAGCCTAAAGGCTCTTGAGAGCTCATCTGCTCCCACATTCTCATTTTCCCAGATGAGGAAATGAGACCCATAGAAAATGTCTAAAGAAACATTGCAGAATTAGTTTGTGGTGTTGCTGAGTTGGATTATCCGCATTCTCTGTTGTCTAAACTTCCCTAGCAGGCTTCTCTTAACATCTGGTTTCTAGAGACTTGAAAAATAATACAGATTACCAGGTGTTCTATAAAAGTTGCTATGAAATCAACTAGTTTGGATTTAAAAAATGTACAGTATCTATATCCTTTCCTATATAGAGAGGTAGATATATAGATATAGATATATATAGATATATGTATATATACACTTATAAATATATATATTTTTTGTTTTGTTTTTTTAACCCTTTTCTCCCCCACTAATGTTGAGTGTGTAAGTGGCAGCCCCATGCTAAGTGCTTTCTTTGTATGCATTCATCCCATTTAAACTTCTTTGCAGCCAGTGAGGGTTTGTAATTGTAGTTTCTGCATCAGGTTATTGATTCTGTCATTATCTATGTGGTACAGAAGACAGCTGTTATTAATTTTACAAGTGAGAAAGCAGGACCTTTCAAGAGAAAAGAATAGTCAGAAAAACTTAATTCTGATCTGAAGGGGAATATTTAACACTGTCTTGGAAATTTCCCATGGGTCTTTACAAGTTTTTGTTTGTCATCAGTGAATATTTAAACAATATATATAGGGGAAACAGAATGAACCCTCTGCTGCCCCGTGTATGTTTGGAGAGTCACTTAAAGTTTTCTGTGACAGTTTCAGCTTCTGTAAGATACAGAGTGCCCAGCATTTTTGCTTGACAGAATTTGTGCATGGATGTTTACTTTGAAAATTAAAAAGCACTATAAAAATTCAAGGTAGAATTTTTAAAAGCTCTGCCAAGTCTCCTGGCTCAAACCAGCATGACCCTCATTGGCTAAGTACGTGAGGACATCTGTGCCTGTGTCAGGCATATCCTGTTCCTCAGTCTCTAAGATTTTTCCGGGGTCTACTATATGTGATCCTTGAAGGCTGATGGATTCCAGTTCCATAAGGACTATATTTAAAGCTTTCAAGCATCAAGGTAATTGTATTTATATTATTTTTTTTTCAGTTTTGGTTTTTTGTTAGCTTTTCAGTGCATTCTGTTGTTCATTAGATATGGCATCTAAATTTAATAGCATGTTGATAACAGCAGCTACGTTGTTAGGTTTTTATTAATAAATGCTAGAAGGTTCCCTTGATGTTTTATTGTCTGGTATTCTTACAGAATGATTTATGCAGAGATTCAGTAAGTTTCACCAAGAAATTTGAATTTGTCTGAATATTAGAATGCAGTTAATAGCTTCAAATATTTTTCATGTTTATTATATTTAGCAAAGCTGTGTGAAAGGAGTTTCTGACTATATTGAATACCAAAATTTGTCCTAAGTGCATACATTGGGGAGGATTAGGTAACTTACTTGACAACATTTAATAACTTTTTCTTTATTGATCAAGTGATAAAACAAAAAAAAATTTGATGGATGAAACCAAAGTTATAAATCTTTTTTTATATCACAAAGAATCAGGTGCAGAAAACAGTTAAGTGGCAGTTTAAAATGGTAAACATGCCCATGTAAAATATAACTTAAGTTTGTAGGCAGCTTTTTTAAAAGGAAATATTAAAAAATTTAATTAGAACTTTATGTGAAATTTGTCATCTGGAATTCAGCTGAGTTTATTAAGGACAAAGTGTGACTATAAAATACATTGTTTTTTGTGGGTTTTGTTTTTGTTTTTGTTTTTGTTTGTTTGTTGTTTTTAAACAAACCCAGGGGCGCCTGAAATGAGCCTGGGTGGCTCAATGGGTTAAGCCTCTGCCTTCAGCGCAGGTCATGATCTCAGGGTCCTGGGATCGAGCCCTGCATCTGGCACTCTGCTCAGCAGGGAGCCCGCTTCCCCCCTCTCTGCCTGTCTCTCTGCCTACTTGTGATCTCTCTCTCTGTCAAATAAATAAGTAAAATCTTAAACAGGAACCCAAAGTGAATGTTATATTTCTAAGCCTCTACCTTGGAAGGGTTTACATATTATCCCTCTTTTAAAATTGCCTTCAGATCTACTTTGTAAGCCATAAAAGAAACTGGATTCATTACACTGTAGTAACACTTGAATGTTCTTGCTTCATCAGAAAACGTCCTTAGCCTCATGGTTTACCTTTTACCTTTTTTATCTGGTTCTAAGTGATTTCAGTATTTCCAGAAATTTAGAAATTTAATCCTTTCACACATTATAACATTTATTTTCGTTGAGGTTATTTAAAAGAATGCAGGTAGGTATTTCTATAGATGTTTAAAACTGTGTTAAATTTCCCTGGAATAAATGCCTAGCTTCCCAGGTGAACATTTTGAAATGGATGGTGCTCCGTGGTTAAGGTTTGATTTATGTTCTTTAAGCTATCCAGGAGCTTTATGTTAATAGCTTATGTGTTCTCTTTTCTTACCATACTATAGAAAAAATAGATAGTATTCACCCCTAAGCCTGTTTTTTTTTTTTTTCGCGTTTATATTCAAATAAGGTGCCTGTCTTTCCCTTGGACTTAAAGGAAATACAACAATAGGTAATAAAAAGTAAGTTCCTACATGTAATTCCTCATCTCCTCTTAATTTCCTATTTCAATCCTCAGTGTATCAAGGAATTAACTACCTGACAATCAATGTAGCAAGAACTCAAAGTACACTCAAATTATTTATACCCATAAAGTAGTTAAATAGAGAGCTAAAGCTACAATATAAAGTTCACATGTTAATTCACACATTTTCCTTTATTCCTTATAACCTGAATAGAAATGTCCTGCTCATAGTGAAAGTACTTTAAAAAAATTAAGAGAATTTTAGTTGTCACTATTTTCTAAATTTAGTCAGGTTTATTATTTACAAAATGCTAAGATTCCAACCTTGGAATTCATAAAGATATATGCATTGGCATGCTTAATGGGATATAACTTTTTTTTTTTTTTAAGAATTTATTTATTTATGTGACAGAGAGAGCACAAGCAGGCAGAGAGGCAGGCAGAGAGAGAGGAGGAAGCAGGCTCCCTGCTGAGCAGAGAGCCTGATGTGGGGCTCGATCCCAGGACTCCGAGATCATGACCTGAGCTGAAGGCAGCGGCTTAACCCACTGAGCCACCCAGGCGCCCCGGGATATAACTTTTGTAACCATTCTTTTACATTCTGTTTTCCTATTAGGTAGAAAATGTTTCTCATTGCTAAGCACTTAACAATGGTCTGGTG
The DNA here is from genome assembly GCF_902655055.1 of Lutra lutra. Taxonomy (NCBI): domain Eukaryota; kingdom Metazoa; phylum Chordata; class Mammalia; order Carnivora; family Mustelidae; genus Lutra; species Lutra lutra. The sequence goes on along the minus strand of NC_062282.1, from coordinate 81,753,780 downwards.
TTGGTGCAGTCTATACGGGTTCTAGATTTTAAATATAAGAAAAAAATAAGGAGAAAGTAAGAAAAATTGGTGAAACAATCTCTAATTCACTGTATTTTAGACATTAATTCATAATGTCATTTATCAGAGTAGCACAGTGCTTTGCAACTACCACAGACATATTTGAAAGAGAAAACAGTAAACGGAGCCGGAGGGGTATGCTAGAACTCAGAAATCCATGGAAAAGGAAAATGAAAGTTCTAAATTCTAATTCCAGCTTCCGGTTAAATTTGATATTTCTGTGCCCAAGTATTTCTGTATGAGCACTTGGAAATACATAAGCAGCCTAGCTACACCGTGTTAATAGGAGGAAGAATTACAAAGGCATGTTCTGGGAATGGAATTCTTGAGACAGGTGGACTGGGAAGTTAGCTTACACCGTCTAGATCAAAGGTTCTCCCAACTGCACTAGCAGCCGCAGATGTTGATGGAGCTAGGCAGTGGGCCTACAGAGATGAAGAAGATGAAGATCCCTAACCTCACGCTGCAGTCTAGTGATGTTCTGTCTATCACCAGATCTCTGTATCTCTTCCACTCTCCCTCCCCTTGCCCCTGTGTAATTGGCTTTTTGAAATGTGCACCTGAAGGAGGTTAAACTCTTCCTCAGGAAGGCATGACTGAGACTTCAAAGAGGAAAGTGTGTGGATGAATGGGAAACAGAAGTTGAGTCTGCTATTTTGGGGGAAAAAAAAAAGCATGGAGGGGTGCGCAGGGATGCTAACGAGGAATCTGAGACAGAGGAAGGAAAAGATGAAACGAATGAGCTCATCAGATGAGGACTGTGTAGTTAGGAATGAGCCAGCAGGAGCTTTCAATCACTTAGGAAGGAAATTGCTGTACATATATTGTCATTGTATACATTATGTGATATAAGACAGGGAGAAAACATGATTTTCACTCTTAATGCATAGCCTAAGGTTACACACTCTTGGCCTTAAATGCCTTCTTTCTAGTTACTCCTAATAGCTCCTTATGCTCTAGAAGCATAGTCCTCTTTCTGCGTCTCCCATGCTTGAGCTCATACTTGAGGAATTTTTGCCTGGAATTTTCTTTCCCCAGATACCCACATTCATTCTCTCATTTATCGCATTAATTCTCTCACTTTATGTAGGTCTCCACTTAAATGTCAACTCCATAAGAAAGACCTTCTCAGACTGCTCTGTGTGAAGCAGTACGTTTCACACACTGTTCCCTTGCCTTCCATGTTAGGCTGATTGTGTGTGTGTCTTACGGGTTCACCTGCTAGACCACAAGCTCCATGGGGGCAGGGATACTGTCTGCCAGTGTCCTGTACTTCTGTACCCCAGCAAGTAGAAGAGTGCCTGTCTAGCACATAGTAAGACCTCTGCAAATCCATGGTGAAGATACCAGTAAACAAAATTGACATATATACCAAGAAGATGTGTAGGCATGGATCACACTTCCGTCTTTGCAGAGAAGTAGAAATGTCAGCAGACCGCGAGCCTAACTAAGAGGAATTAGAGCACAGGTTTTCTTCAGATTTTTGGCTTCAAGATTTGTGAGTGTTTCTGTATACATAGAAGACATAAAGCAAATGTGTTTTTAATTGTTGTCATTCTTGAAATTTGCTTTATGACTTTGAAATGGACCACTTTTCATAGTTTCTGACTTAGAACAACTCTGGTACATTTACCATTGAACAAATTGGGGTAACCAAAGCTTGTAAATGAAGTTTGAGGTTTAGCTTTCTTTTATTTATCTTGTTCAAGATAGTAACCTTTCATAATAGAAGCTGACGTCTTTGTGTTTTTCCACTGTTTAAGATTTGGGATGATGCTAGCAGGTATCTAATATATGCATTTGTGTTGACTTAGAAAGTCAGGCAAGAATTCAGTGTGCCCATTTTTCATGTAAGTGTGTATGTAATTACTGAATATTCCAAGAGGTAGCTTATTTTTGCCTGAATTCTAAATTACCTTTCTCTAACTTAGTTACATTTTAAGATTTGCCTTCTTCTACGTATAGTTCTGTCTTACTGCGCCTGTGGTATATAGCAGCAACTCAAAAGATTAGTAAGATAAGCTGTCTCTTTTACTAAGAGTTGTAGGAGAGTTAAGCCTAATTTGGTCAAGACAGTCATAGAAAAAAAGAAAACGCAAGGTAAGTAGGTATTAGCTAAAGCCAGGAAATCAGATGAGGTCATTTAAGAATGAACTGCTTTAGTGTTTAGGAAAAAAAGAGGGGAGGACCAAGGACAGGGCTCTGGAAAGCATCCAAAGAGAGCAGCCACAAAAGATACTGAATGAATAGCTAGAGAATTAGGAGGCAGCAGGTTTAAACAGGGCGGAGACAGAGTAGTTCATGCTGTCCAGTCAGCTGGGGTGGAAGAGACAGAACAGAGTATCCTAAAAAGAAGAAATCATTGTTGAAGCCGGTCCTTCAAGTATGTAAACATTGTCAGAAGTCAAAGTCAAGAGAAATCAGTGAATCCCTAAATAAAACAACAAAACTAGTGATTCATTTATAATTTTCTTTCTTTTTTTTTTTTTAAAGAAGAAACCCTAAATTTAAGAGCATGGTCAGTCTCTGAAATTTAGATTAAAATATTGAAGTGAATAATAAAAAACCCACTCCTGAGACCGCTGAGACCCTGAGGTTGGGCTTGGAGTAAGAGACAAAGGCTGGAAACCAGGAAGAAATTAAGTTTCTTTTCCCTAAGAAGTCAGCACACCAGGAAAAACTCTGGCCATCCCTTAGTTAGAATTCTTAGCACTTCAGTAGTCTCTTGTTTTCTTAGGTTCCACCTCTCCTTTCTCCATCCATTCTGCACTATACTCCCAAATTAATCTTCCTGTGATACCCATTTCACTTTTATTTACCTCATCAAAAAATGACTGTGGTTCTGTTGCTCATGGGCCAATGGTTCTTCATGTTCCTTCCACTATGACCCATAGGACAACTGTGGCACATGGCAGGGAGCCCCATGAATACTCGGAACCCTTGGAGAGTTTGGTTTTTGCACAGTTTCGTACAACTCCGTGCTCTTCTGTCTTGTCCAGGAAAGAAGCTCTGTGTGTAAGTGAATTTATAGGGATAGTCTGTGAACTAGTTCTTTTTAAATTGTTTTTATTTATTATTGTTTTTCCAAATGCCTTTTCAAAGTTGGCAAAAAAACTGGCAGAATTCCCTTCAGTAAAATTACACCAAGAAAACATTAATCACTAAATTTATTCACATTGCCTCTCTTTCCCTCTTTCTTCCTCCCATTCCTCCTGTCTCCCCCCTTATCCTACACCTGTCTGTATCACCATATCAGCATAAACACAGATATGTAAGGCCTTGTGGGTGGTTTGCTTGTAAATAAGAACAGAACTGCTCTGCAGCTTGCTTTTCTCACCCAGCAGTACATCCTGAACGTCCTTCCAGATCAACATCTGTGGATCCCATTCTTTTTAACAGCTGTAGAGTATTCCATTCCAGTTGTTGAAAGAGTTTTGCCACTACAAACAAGGCTCCCGTACACATCCTTTTCTATGAATACTTAACATGCAGCAACTTGGTTTCTAAGGATAGATTCCTCCCAAAGTCGGTTGCTGAGTTAGTGGTATGTGTATTTACATCTTTAATGTGTACTTCCAAATTACTTTTCACAGGGATTACAGCAAACCACAGTCTAATCTGGCAGTGTTTGCTTTTTTTCTTTACAAAGAAAATACAAAAGTGATTACTACTAACATTTTTGCCACAAATCCTAAAATTGATGATGGCGTACCACGGTGCCATATGCTGGAACTGAGGATTGTGGTGGTCCACAATTCAAGCTCCTTCTCTCGGCTTTTAACATTGTGGAGTCTTCTAGACCACTTCAATGCCCACTTACTTTCCACACTTTCCTTTATATAGCCCTGCGCATCCCCCCTCACTTTTTGTATCCCCCCTGATGGCATCTTGTGGCAGCTGCCCACTCAGTGATTAGCACATAGTAGGTACCCGATAAATAGTTGTTGAATTAATACTGGTTTCTCTGTGTATTTCGTGGCTGGCTGTTTGAACAAAGAATCATACAGAAGAGGAAGCAAATACTGCCTTTAAGCATATGTTTTACCCATTTTGGGGCACTTTGGAATTGTAGGAAGCCAGTGACAACAATCCAGTGACAAACAGCTCTTGAGTTAAGTTGTTAGAATATGTGAGGCACGATTCAAAGTACAAAGGATGGGCAGGAAGTAAGGCCTGTAGTCTCTTGTCCTTGTGGAGCTTATGGTCTTTGGGTGTACATTTAGAAGATTTGTAGGAAGCATTAAAACCGTGGTAGCCAATTTCAGGCTCTTTCCAGCCAAGGCTGTGGAGTTTTTATCCATTCATTTAATGCCTGCCCTGCTAGGCACTTCACGGAAAGCCCAGGGGCAACCAGACCTTTGCAGAGAGGTGGCTAGCGGACCGGGGTGAACAGCTCATGGGCAGTAGACTTGTTTCCCAAACCAGCTTCACCATTTCTGTATCTGAGTGTAGAAGCAAAGGAGTAGATAGAGTGGCCAATATTAGCATATACCTTAAGCAGAAGGTGCCAATCCCCATCCCTATCCAAAACACATTCCATAAGGAGGTGGCTCCTCTTGCTGTCACAGAATCCTAAATTTCCAATGGGAACCAGTCTTGATATCCAGTCCTTATTTTTCACCTAGGAAACCAAAGCCTAGTACAATTACGACAGTATTGTGGGTCAGAATTAGGACTGCAGTCACACTCTCTGGGTATGAGTCTTCATAAGAATTCTGTGACCTCGAGCAAGTTCATAACCCTGTGAACCCGCCTTACCCTCACCTTTAAGACAAGCACAGTGAGGTAATGCATGCTAAGTGCCTGGCACAGTGTCTGACACTTCACCAGCGCTCACAAAATGTCACCATTACTTTGGGTGGGGTGGCTGAGATTAGACCGCTCCTTAATGCCAAAGGTTCATGCTTGACGACCCTGTCCCTTATGCCATACCACCCTATTCTTAAGCTTTTTTTTTTTTTTTTCTTCCATAAATTGGTAGTTTGTAAACTAGCTTCATCATGATCTTACCTTTGAGACTAAGTAATTATAGTTATGTCTTGAGACTTGAACCTCTGGGACCTTTATAAGATTTTTTTTTTTTTTTTGACCATAAGATAGAAGAGGAACTGAAAAATACATGTGTGATGTTTTGTTAAAATGAGTGCTGAGTGCTTCCTGTCTTGCTTTCTCCCACTCCTGCCCCCCCGGCCCCATCCTCATCAGTGTTCTCTGGAGTCACTCTTCTACTATTTGAACCTCTTAGGAACTTGATTAAGGTAAATTAGAAACACTGTCTGAGGAAGAGTAACTTCTCATTTCTTGACAAATTCTTGGGGTATTATAAATAAGTTATTGCTTATTTGATCTCTTTGTGTATCTTTACTTCTTTCTTAAAGAGAATATTAACTCTCTCAGAGTCCTAATACAATGCCAAAGTTCTTCCTCTTCAAAAGAGGACTTAAAAATTAGTTTTTTATGATTGAGAATGAATTAAATCCCACAGTGAAAAGGACTTCACTTTCTGGGTGTCGATTTTCACACACACACTTGTTCGTGTCCATATCTCCAGTTCTTACCTCTATTGAAGCACCATGCAAGTTCTTGAATTGATTGAGTCACATGTTTCGTCCTTACTTTGCAAATTTAAGTCATGTAATGAAGGGCTCATTGAACATCTCACATTTTTATATCAACAACAGTTTCCATGTTGAGCGCATCTTTTAGTAACAATTTTTTGTTTAATTTTCTCTCTCCAGAAAGGATTTGTTTGAGAATTATGCCAGGTGGGATTTGGTCTGTAACAAACCACCCTGAAATTCAGGAGCTTTAAATAAGAACCATTTATTTATTCCTCGTGAGTTGACAGGTCAGCCGGGCAGTTCTGAACTGGCCAGGCTCAACTGATGTCAGCGAGGCCAGTGCGTCTGTGGCCGCTGGCTGGGTGATCGTGGCGGTGAAGGCTGACGGCCACGTGTCCTTATCCAACAGGCTCGCCAGAGCCTGCCCGCAGCATAGCAGCAGGGATCCAGAAGAGCCAGCAGAGAAGCATGCCACGCTTCTTAAGACCCAGGCTTAGAAAGAGCTCTGACTTCCACCACGTTGCAATTGGTCAAACCAAGTCGCAAGACCAGTCTGAATTCAGGAGATGGAGGAGCTGCCAAGTTAGAGTGCATAGGCTTGACTATTGGGAGGGGTGGGGGGAGTCAGGTTTTCTGGCCATCTGTCACAGTAGTTAGAGGAATTGAGTGCATTTGGTATTTCTGATATTTCAGATGGTGATACTCTAATTGCTTATGAAACTTGCCCAGGGTGGAAAAGCAGTCATTGTGACCAAAAGGATAAAAGTGTGGGATTTAGAGACTAACTGGGGTTCAAATTCCAGTAGCACTTCCTTCTGAAACCCTGCATAAGCCACCTAACCTCTCTGTTAGGCACTCAGTAGTGGTTGATGCCCCTGAACTTCAGATTCTTCATGTGTAATCTGTTTAAAAGAAAGGGCTAGGTATCTCCTAAGTACTTAAATAATTGCTTTATTCATGCAAAATTGAATTGCTTTTATTGTATTCCCCACACTTCAGTCAGGGTGCAAGTCTTAGTCACTTCCTTGGAATAAAAAGAAAGGGAAAGTATGTAAGAAAAGAGGAGTAATTGACTACTTGTGTCCTTAAAATGAAGCGACTACTCACTGGGGTATTTTCCTATAAGAAAAGAATGGCTGAGGCCCATAATTAAGATGAAAAACCCTGAGTGTCCTTGGGTAGGAGTCACTGTGGTTCGTGGGATGAGAGTTGTAAGATAAGATACAATTCAAATCTAGATTTTATTTTTTAAGAATTCTGGTCCCTCTTAGACATACCAGGTGCCTTAACACTGGATTGGGGATTTGTCACACCTAGAAATGACTTCATTTTCTCCATCCTACCAATAGGAAATGGAAAAGGTCACACACACAACTCCCGCAAAGAGCCAGATATTTCAGAATCCAGATAATCAGAAATGTTGCTGCTATTTGCACCGTAGCTACCTTTCAGGTTTCTGATCATGCTTTACTGTAAGAATGGTTGGGTCAACTTTTTTGACTCATGATAGAGAAAATATTTCAGTGTGGACAGTAAAAGTCCTTGGTTTAGAAGTCCTTAGTTGTTTGTTCATTTGTTCATTTTTAAGACTAAACCATTGGGCTGTATGGATTTCGGTCTTTGCTTTTCCTTTTGATCAACATTTCCCTATTTCCTTCCTTACAAAGACTGCTTTGAACCATAAACGGAGGTGAATTTCATCTTCTCCAAACATATTTGAGATGCAGGGATATTTTCCCAAAATGTTCAGTGTTGATTTCATGTTCATACATGTTTGCAAGAACCAACAGAAATGGACTATGCTGAGGAAGGAACTTCAGTTGAGAAGGATAGTTAATTGGAAAGAAGGAGAAATTAACTGGCAAGTAAAGTTCAGCTCTCAGAGGTGGGGGTCACAGACGGCAGGAGAAGAGTGCTACTCCCCAGTGTCACCCGCTGGTTCTGTGGTCAGTGACTGTATTGCTGGGGACCTCCCACTGCTCAGTGTGGCACTCTGCAACTCCTAAGTTCTTCCTGATCTCAGAGGAGCTTGCATCTGGCTGGGGAGACATGGTGCCAGATACGTGCAGTAATTAGACGATTAGCTGTAACAGGTGCTGGAGCGTGTTGAGGTCAGAGAAGGGTCAAGCAAGTGTGGGAGAAGGGACAGCTCGTAACACATCCTCAGGTGGTTCTTCCTCACGCAGATTCACATTTCCTGTGGGTCGAGGCTTGTCCCCGGCGCGCAGCTGCTCCCTAGATATGGCCCTAAAGCCAGCTCGCGCAGCTGCTCCCTAGATATGGCCCTAAAGCCAGCCTGAGGCAAGTGACAAAATCTACCCTTCTGAGTCCCGGCCTTTGGGGGAGACACCTCTTCTTTCCCCTCCAGGACGAGGGATACATGCCACCCCCTCCTGCCCCTGCTACAAATGTGCTTTGTTTTAGTGGCTTCTTAAAAAAAAGAAGCAAATGAACTTTAGCTGCATTGGTGAGAAGTAACAGTTTAATACTGAAGGCTGTTTTTGTTTTAACATATGATACAACTTTTTTTTTTTTTTTTTTTAAGATTTTATTTATTTATTTGAGAGAGAGACAGTGAGAGAGAGCATGAGCTAGGAGAAGGTCAGAGAGAGAAGCAGACTCCCCGTGGAGCTGGGAGCCCGATGCGGGACTCGATCCCGGGACTCCAGGATCATGACCTGAGCTGAAGGCAGTCGTCCAACCAACTGAGCCACCCAGGCGTCCCAACATATGATACAACTTTAAGGAAGGAGTGAAGTCATAACGGTAGAATTTCAGATATTTTCCTTTTTTTAGTAAAAAACTGGTGAGATAATTTGAGGCAAAAGAGCCTTTCCAGCTTGCCTGAGTCCCATGTTCGTGAAGCTCCCCCCACCCCCTGTCCCTTTCCAGTGGAGCAGGCTGTGCCTTGTTGTTGCTCATCTTTGTCCCCTGGTTATTCTTCATGCACCACTTCTAAACCCTGGTATCCTCAAGTCCGAGAGTGTGAATCCATCAAGACTGGTGTTAAGAACAAGTAATACCAAGCTCTTACCTGGATACTGGAAGAAAACAACTGATTTCTGTAGCATGCCTCTCAGGTAGAGCCCAGGAATCTGAATGTTTTCAGATATTCTGCAGAACTGGGGAGATTGGAGCCACTGATCTAAGGACACCAAAGATGTCAGTAAACTCTTGGCATGGAGGTGATCATGGGCCTCGGGCCTCTGCTGACATGAGGGGAAACCCACCACAGCCCAAGCGTCCGCATCCCCAGTTACATAAGAGTAAAGCCAGAAGCAGCGGGGCCTGTGGGCTCTGGCCGCTCGTGCCCACCATGTCCGGCCCGACATTTCTGCCAAGATGTCACGGCCTGTGGGGGAACATGGGCATAGCTACAGAGGCAGCTGTCCATGGACGAGGTGCGATGGAGAGAATCCTGTGCCAGGAGGAAGAAGGCTCCCCCCGAGCCCTGGCTCTGAGAGGGTGTCCATGTCCTTGTGTGAGGACTTGCCTGAGGTTCCTGGCCTCGCTCCCACAGTCCGTTGTCACCCGCATGTGCCAGACGGGAGCTGGGCGGTGCTCTACCCCTCCTCTGTTCATTAACATTTCACTTTATTTTCTCCCATGGCCCTTGTGTGTCAAATACGAGAACCTTTTCAGCTTCCTGTAATTATCTGCATTTACTCTGGCTTTGTTTTTTCCCCACACCTTTCAAATGGGTAATGATTTTTCCTGTTTTGCCTTAGAAAAATTCTAATTGGCGCAGACCTCATTTCAGGGAGCCTCCCATGAAAGCCAAGTAACAGTGAGGGTTTATGAAAATAGAGTAGAGCACTGTGCCTACTTTAAGAAGGAAGAAATAGCAAAAAGTTGCAAAATACCAAACTGTGCCCTGTGTTTCACATTCTCCCAAATACTCATCCAGACGCTATTGAGAAATTAACAGGATTATTTTGAAATAAGGACTTTTTTCTTAGTTTTTTAAAGCACTTTTACACTTGCCTCTTTCATTAACCAATTCAATACACAGTGCCAACTGATATGGTAGTCAGTTCTCAGAGACATAGATTGCTGTCAGAAATCATCAAGTGGAGTATGTTCTTAGGATGGTTGCTAATCTTTTCATTACCTTTGATATTTTTTAGTCTCCCGAAGTTGGCAATCTACTTGTAAATAAAAGTGCCCAATTTTTAATTCTTTGAAATGTTTAAAAATTTTGAGTAATGCCATTTATAAAATATGTGTATGTTTGTGTTTTTGTATATAAACTAAATCTGTATCCTGTTTCCCTGCAAAGCCACTTCCTTCTTTTAATACCTAGGTGGATATGCTGTTATTATGTTTAACTAGATCTCCATTGAAGGAAATTTAGAATAACTTTTTTTTTTTGCTATTACAAACAGTGTTGTAGTGTACATGTGTGTACATAGGTACACAACGTATATTTTCCCCCTTCTTTGAGGTATTTCTTTAGGTTGAAGTCTTAAAAAGGTCAAGTTTGAATTTGCCTTAAGTAACATCAGAAGTGTTAAATAGCTTTCTTATGTTTTTCTTTTAAAATAACGTGTCATCCATATGACTGGCTTTCACTAGTTTGTTTTGCATACAGTTCTTGAAGTCTTCGATGGAAGCGTAGGTGGGATGACTGGGCTTTCTTACCTGAAAGACTGAGGGCCTGGGAAGGATTTGGGAGGGGTGCAAATACAGCTGCTGACACGCTGATGCCGGCCTGCAGCCTGGCAGGCTGGTGTGTTGAATCTGACGACCGTGGGCATGCCAGCCTCCCTGTAGCTGAGATTTGTGGTTTTCCTCAGTTCCTGCTAACCAGCGCAAGTTATAAGGCGGCACTTCGGAAAATGGGTAGAATATGAAGGCCCAAGGGGCTTGGGAGAAGAAGCATAATGTAGATACTTGGTAAAACGTTACTTGAGAATTCAAGTCTCAGGCCCTAAGTTCAGCTCCCTTCTTCTCGTTCTTTGTGATTCCCGCTACGGGTTTCATCTTTTGGTTTCATTTACTGCTTTGCAAAAGAGTCCCCAAGCTGGTGTGAGGCTCAGGCCCATTATTAACCATTTAGAATATGGGAGGTTAAATGTAAATACCAAATAGGGAACATCCTCCAAAGGCAGTGGTATGTCTGGTATGTTACTAGAGGGACAGAATGAGAGCGTTGCGGGAGCTGAAAGGACAGAGAAACTAAATTTATGAACTTTCCTGAAAACATGTTTTCTTGTTTTATTATAGGCACTGTATGTCTTTGTGAACTATTTCATACCTATAGAAAATATCTATAATGTTCATGTATGATTTACAGAATAACAGAGCAAATAGTTTTTTGTGCTCACCACCACAGGTAATGGAGAGATGGTTAGCATCATGTTGGCTAGCTAGAATGATGCTAGACCATCTCCTCCCTGCCCAACTGTGGGAACTCTAATAAATTTTGTTTTTATCTTTACTTTGTTTTGTTTTATGACTTTACCACCTACTTATATATCCCTAAATAATGCATCACTTAGTTTTAGATGTTTTGTAACTTCATGTAATGGTTCATGTTGAATGTAGTCTTTTACAACCTTTTTTTTTTTTTTTGCCTCGACCTTGTAAGATTCATCCATGGAAGCTGAAGTTATTAATGCAGATACATGTTATACCTCTGAATGAATATAGAGGTACACACATTTATTTCTTCTGCAAGGGGACATTTGGGTTGTTTCCAGGTTTTTTGGCTATTTTGAACAGTGTTGCTCTGAAAACGTCTCTTGGACATACTGTGAGAGTGTTCTAGGGAATTATATCCAGAAGTGGAATAACTAGGTCATAAGGTGTATGCATCTACAATTGCTAGATAATGTGAAATTGTTTCCAAGCGATGTTCTGAGTGTCCTTTTTCCCCCTCATCCTCACCAACATGTGGTAGTGCTACTCTTACTTTTGTGCCAGTGTGGTGGGTGTGAAGTATTTACATTTTGGTTTTTCATAGTATCATCTAAGTAGATTTTTAAAAAAATACTTAAAAATCAAAGCAGGGGTTTTTTTGTTTGTTTGTTTGTTTGTTTTGTTTGTTTGTTTTATTTTAATGCAGAATTTGAGATTAGGACTTGGAATACACATTGGTTACAAAAGTGCCTGAAAGAAAAAACTTTCTGGAGCTACTCTGCCTCATCAAATACAACTAGTATGTTAAATTATGCATGTGTGGTTTCAAAGCCAGCCCAGTGATCGTGCTTGCTTGTTGAACAGATTGGCAGGAAGTGGCTTCTGAACGATTGTACGATGGATGCTTGTGGGTCAGTTTCAGTCTCCCCAACTTTAGTATGCCAATAGTGGTGCCAAAGTTTAAAGACTCGTGTTAGAGGGACGCAATGCTGACCAGCTGTGATAGGACATAAGGAATTTGTGTGAGAAATGTTGAGATTTACTGCTAAGTGCTAAGTGAAGGCTGAGGAAGAGAGGTGAGAGAAGTGTTGGAGATGATCAGTTCACCACTTGAGGGGTAGGGAAACAATTGTTTGGGAAAGGACAAAAAAGTGGGGTTGATAGTTCACCTTAGGAACAGTGGCACAGGTATTAGAGAGTTATAGTCACCTAGAACTCTTAACATTTACAGAACATTTCCATTTGTGATCTCATTTAATGATAACGCTAAAAGAAGGGTATCATTTACCACTGCGTTATTGGCAAAGAGACAAAAGGTAAGAGAGGTGAAACAGGTGGACCAAAGACACCCATTTGGTAAGTGACACAGATGGAATGTGTCCTCAGGGCTGCTCTTGCCGAGCCCACAGCTCTGTTGCTTCATACCTTTCTGCCTCCTCAGCACCGCAGCTGCAGTGTCTGCCGTGATTAATGTCCATCAACAAGACAGATCTTGGCCTATGGAGCTCTCGCAGGTCTCTCTGGGGACTAAAAGAGAAAGCGAGATTTCGGCCTGGGAGCTTACAGTCTTATGGGACAACGAAAAAGACTGATACGAAGTAAGACAAGATCAAAATGGTTTCTAGGGAATGCTAGACCAATGTCATAAAAATCTGCTTTCGTTGTCTGTCGAAAGCAAGGGCACTTCTAATAATGGAATAAAAAGGCTGGGATTGAAATCACACAAGTAATTTTTAAAATTCTAATTGAGTTTTCTTTAAAAAAATAAAAACAACACTTACCTTTTCATTGTGGTATTGAAAGTATTACTAACTTCTCTGGTCACTTGAGGTAGCCACCTCATGTAATGTTGGGTGTCCACGTAATGAACAAAAAACCCAAACATTTTATTTTTAAAGACGACTACAAAATCTCAAGTTTTCCTCTTTTTTTGGCCTTTGGTCAATTAGAGACTTCTTTGGTTATCAGAGTAGAACTCATAGAAAAATTTAGTACCTTCTATTTCTCTGTTTTTGTTAATAGCCTTCCATGCCTTGGACTAGACTTTTCACTTGGCGGTGGTCTAAAGAATCTGCGGACGAACTTTAGTAGACTGCTTCTGAATTGTTACTCCTCTAGCGTCACAATGCCTTTACTATCAGATTCTAAGTTTCCCAGCATTTCTAGGTTCCTGATGATTTGCTTTTGTATAGACCTAATTTCACCTTCCTTAAACTTCAGGTTTTCTTTTCTTTAATTACTCTCTTATTGAATTCTTGAGACTCAGTAAGAACTTCCAAGTGGGAATTTTGGACCATCTGCATCTGTCATGGAACTGTGGAGAGAATCAGGTGGTTGAGTAGGGGTAGGCCCAGTAATAGCCTGAAGCCAGATCCGTACCACCTCAGCGAAATGCCAGTCATTGCTAAAGCCTGGGACGACTAGTGTCTTGCAATACACAGATCTGTAGCCGGTGCTCTTAATATATTGGCTTCATGTCTCAAGACTCCCTTCTGTAAATATACAGGCAGAGAAATTCATGTTACCACTCTGTCCCAGAAAGAGGGATTCTCAAAAGTGATTTATCTCCTCATTTTAAGTAAAGTTGGCTAAGTGATAATGGCATATTTATAATTAATGGATTTTGAGAAGATGATAATGTACATTTTTCCTCAGAGTTAAGATTTTCAGGTCTTTAAAAAACAAAAATTCAGTCGGCTCCCTCTGCCTGGTGGCTGTATAAGGCGGGTACCATCTTCTCTTTGAGACCCAGCTGCCAGCCCAGGATGACATTAGGTCAGCTAAAAAGAGGAAGCTTAGTAAGTTGACAGCATTCTTAACGTGTGTGTGGGAGCTATTTGGGAATCTTATTTTTTTAAGAGATAACAGAAACCATCTTCTTCAGGGTTGGAAGAGGATTCAAGGGACTACGGTTAGGAAGATCCATTGAGCCGCTTCAGTGTCATAATCTACTAAAGAGCTGGGTTCCATCTCTGTGTTCTCTTCCATGAATTTTTAATTTTGTTCATTTAAAAAAAAAAACAACTCTACATTGAAATGCATTCTTTATTAGGTAAATACAAGTCCTATTTCAAATTATTGTTTGATCCTCTAATCTGGTGAAATACTTAGAGCAAATATAAAATTATTCCTATATTTTGGAACGAGGGAACAAGTCCAGAGAGATGCAGTGACTTGGATGTTAATTCAGCAGAGACAGGATTTGAAACTAGGTCATGACTTCTGAGTCTGTGCCTTTTCCTCACTAAACTTAGGTGCTTTCTGCTTTACAGAATTATACGCAGGAACGTTTACTTCTGCTTTGCAGAATTGCATCTGTTTTGTGAATTAACATGTTTCTGGCCATGTTCATGGTTTCCAAACACCTTCATTGGTGAGGAGCTCCCTTTGAAAGCTTTTTGTGAAAACCTTTTATCTCCTCTTTCAAGGAAGAATAAAAGAACTAGTGATTGGTCAGGTTCCGGTTCCAGGGAAAAGATTAGCAAGCAGCACACCTGGCCTTATGTTTCCAAGCCACTTTTTGAAATCCTGGATCCCAGTCTCAAAAGCTATAATCTCATATTCTCCAGTGACTAGATGTAAATGTACGACTAGAAGGAGTTATCTACAGAAGAAACATCCTTAAAACATGTTCTAAAACACATTGTGATGACATTTGGATTTCCCGAAATCCTCATATCCAACATAGTTGAAATCTTTTCAGAAAAGAAATTTAATTTGAATTGCAGGATCTTAAAGATGTCTTAAAATTGGCAATATTTAAGGTATACTCTAAACTTGAGACTGATTCTTAAATACTCCTTCAACATCCTATATCCTGTTGTCAAAATGTGTATTTATGATTTTACATGATTTTTTCCCCCATTTAATAGATAAACTTCACCTTAGAACAGAGTTTTTCAACCTCAGCACTATTGACGTTCTGAACAGAGTAATTCTGGGATGTTCTGTTCATTGTGGGATATTTAGCAACATCCTTGGCAATCATTAATCTTTCTGTCTCTATGGATTTGTTTATTCTGGACATTTCATATAAGCAGTATACAATTTGTGGCCTTTATGTCTGACTTCTTTCAGTTAACGTGTTTTCAGGGTTCATCTGTGTTGTTGCACTTAACAGAACCTCATTCCTTTTTATGACTCACTGATAGTCCCTTATATGAATATACCACATTTTTTAATCCACTCACCAGCCAATGGATGTTTAGATTGTTTCCACTTCCTGGCTATTATGAATAATGCTGTTATGACATTTGTGTACCATTGTTTATGCGAATACACCTAGGAGGGAAACTGCTGGGTCATATGGTAAACCCTACATTTAACCCTTTAAGAAACTGCCAAACTGTATTAGGTGGTGGTTGTACTATTTCTCAGTCCCATCAGCAATGTGTGAGAATTTCAGTTTCTCCATGTCCTTGCCAATACTTGCTGTTGTCTGTCTTTTTTATAATAGCCATCAAGTGAGTGTAGGTATCTTGTGGTTTTGATTTGCATTTCCCAAATGACTAATAATGAGAATCTTTTCTTTGTCTTCTTGGCCATTGATATATGTTTGGAGAAATGTCTTTTCAAATCCTTTGCTCATTTTTATATGGGGCTTTTTTTTTTTTTTCATTATTGTTTGTAAGAGGTTTGAGGGTTTTTTTGTTTTTGTTTTTGTTTTTTTTATTCTGGATACTAGACCCTTGCTAGGGAAGACTTATAGATGCTTTGTCCCATTCTGTTGCCTTCTCACTTTCTTGATAGTGTCATTTGACTCACAAAGGTTTTTAATTTTAACGAAGTCCAGTTTATCTTTTTCTTCTTTGATTGCTTATGGTTTTGGTGTCATAGCTTTAAAAAAGAAAAAAAGCTGCCTAATCCATTGTCACTGATTTTCACCTATTTTTCCATCTAATAATTTTTTTTTTAAGATCTATTTATTTTAGAGAGAGAGAAGGTGTGTGCATGCAGGTGGGGAGAGGGGCAGGGAGACTGAAGAGAGAGAGAGACAAGCAGACTCTGCACTGAGTGTAGAGCCTGACACAGGTCTCCTTTCCAGGACGCTGAGATCATGATCTGAGCGGAAACCAAGAGTCAGACTCTTTAACCAGCTAATCACTGAGGAGCCCCATGCATTGATGAATTTTTAGCTTTTAGTTCTTAGATTTAAGTTTTTGATCCATTTTGAGTTGATTTTTGTATGTAGTGAGAGGCAAGGGTCAAACTTTGTTCTTTTGCTTATGTATAGCTCATTGTCTCGGCCCCATTTGTTCAAAAGACTTTTCTGTCTCCATTAAATGATTCCATTACCTTCATTGAAATGAATTAACCATAATGTTTGAGTTTGTTTCTGGACTCTCATTTCAGTTGCTTTGGTATATACATCTAATCTTAGGCCAGTACCACACTGTTTTGATTACTTTATATTTGTACTGTATTTTGAAATTGGGAAATGTTAGTTCCCCCAACTTTGTTCTTTTTTCAGAATTATTTCGGCTATTCTGTATTTCTTGCAAATCCATATGAATGCTGGGGTTCGCTCCTCTGTTTCTGGAAAATGGCAGTTGCAGTTTTGATAGGGATTGGATTGAATCGTTCAATCATTTGGGGAGTATTGCAGCCTTAACAACATTAAGTCTTCCAGTCTATGAAGACAGGATTTCTTTCCATTTGTGTATACTTTTAATTTCATTCGTCAGTGTTAGGTAGTTTTCAGTATGCAAGTTTTATACTTCTTCAGTTAAATTTATTTTATATTAGTAAATTTTATTTTGTTATTTTTGAAGCCATGAAGAATTTATTTTCTTAATTTCATTTTCAGTTTGTTCACTGCTACTGCACAGTAATACAACTGATATTTTTTTTTAACTGATTTTTGTGTTTCTTTTCTATCCTTCAACTGCTGGACTCATTTATTAGCCTGGATAGGGCTTTTTTAGTAGATGCCTTAGGATTTTCCATATATAATGATCTTCTTATCTGCAAATAGAGAGTTTTGCTTTTTTTCCTTTTCACTCTGGATTTTTTTTGTTTGTTTGTTTCCTGTCTAATTGTCCTGGCTAGAATTTCCAGTATAAAGCTGAATAGCAGTGATGAGCATGAGCATACTTGTATTGGTCCTGTTCTGAGGGGGAAAACTTTCAGTTCAAATATGTTGTTGTTTTCATAGATGTCCTTTATGAGATTGAAAAAGTTCCCTTTTCCTTGTTAGTAGTGCTTTTATCATGAAAGGATGTTGGATTTGTCAAGTACTTTTTCTCCATCTATTGACACGATCATGTCATTTTTGTCTTTTAGTCTGTTGATGCAGTTTATTACAATAATTTATTTTCCTACCTTGAACAAACCTTATATTCCTGGGATTAGTCTCTCTTGCTCATGGTTTATAATCATTTGTGTATGCTTCTGAGATTCAGTTTCCCAGTATTTTGTTGAAGATTTTTGCATTTATCTTCCTCAGTAGTTTTATTGTTATACCTTTGTCTGGCTTTGATGTCAGAATAAAACTGGCCTCAGACTGACTTAGAAAGTCTTAAAAGTGTTTCCTCCTCTCCTACTTTTTGGAAGAATTAGTAAAGGATTATTGTTAATTCTTCTTAAATATTTGGTAGAATTCACCAACTAAGACATCTGGGCTTTGTTGGAATGTTTTTGATTATTAAATTAATATCTTTCCTTGTTATAGATCTC
Source organism: Lutra lutra (assembly GCF_902655055.1). NCBI lineage: Eukaryota > Metazoa > Chordata > Mammalia > Carnivora > Mustelidae > Lutra > Lutra lutra. Next base: position 81,736,123 of record NC_062282.1, on the reverse strand, counting down.
TCAATTTTTTTACTATTTTGAGACCATTTTGATAGTTCATGTGTTTTCTAGAAATGCGTCCATTTCATCAGTGTTATCTAATTGGTACATATTTGTTGATTGTTTTTCTTTGTAATCCTTTTTATTCCTACAGGGTCAGTAGTAATGTTCACTCTTTCATTTCTGATTCTGGAAATTTAAGTCGCCTTTCTGTTTTTGGTTTCTCTAACTAAAGTTGTGTTGATATCTGATGAAGCAACTTTGGATTTTCTTGATCTTCTCTTTTGTTTTTCTATTATCTATTTCATTTATTTCCATTCTCGTCTTTTTTATTTCCTTCCCTATTCTTGTTTTGGATTTCGCTTGCTCTTCTGGTTTTTTAAGGTGGAGGATAAAGTTATTGATTTGAGTTCTTTTTCTCCTTAGAAGGTTGACATCTACTGCTGTAAATTTTCCTCTTAACCCTGCTTTTACTGCATCCCATAACTTTTGGTGTGTGGTAATTTTGTTTTCATTTGTCTTATGGCATTTGCTAATTTACTTGTGATTTTTTTTCCTTTAATCCATTGGTTAATTAGGAGTGTTAGTTTCAATGTGTTTATAAATTTTCCAAGTTTTCTTTGGTATTTCTAACTTCATTTCATTGTGTCAGAGGATGTACTTTGTATGATTTTAGCTTTTACAAATTTTTTTTATTTGTTTTGTGGCCTAACATGTTGTCTGTCCTAGAGAATGTGCCATGTGCACTTGAGAAGAATGAGTATTCTTATTTTCTTAGGCAGAGTGTTTGACAAATATGTCTTAGATCCAGTGAATACATGGTGGTGGTGAAGTTTTCTGTTTCCTTGCTGATTTTCTATCTAGTTCTATTATTGAAAATGGGGTATTAAAGTCTCCAACTAATATTACTGGGTTATATATCTCTCTCGTTAATTCTCTTAGTTTTTGCTTTATATATTTTGGGGTTATATTATTAAGTGCATATATGTTTATATCTGTTATTCACATGTTTATCATTCTATGGTGTCCTTTTTTGTCTCTGGGAGCAATTTTTGTGTTGTCAGTTTTATCTGTTATTAGTATAGCTACTCTAACTCTCTTTTGTATACTGTTTGCATGGAATATCTTTTTCCATCATTTTACTCTCAGTCTATGTGTCTCAACCAAGGGTAAATCTCTGTAGATAGCATGTAGTTGGATCACGTTTTCTTTAATCTATTCTGCCAATCTCTGCCTTTTTTTTTTTAAAGATTTATTTATTTGAGAGAAAGAGAGTGCACATGTGTGAGTGGGGAGAGGAACAGAAGGAGACGGAGATGGAGAATGTCAAGTAGACTCCTCGCTGAGCACAGAGCCTGATACGAGGCTCAATCCCAGAACTCTAGATGATAATCTGAGCTGAAACCTAGAGTTGGAGAGTCAACCAAGTCACCCAGGCACCTCCTGCTTGAGTTTTTGTTATCTGACAATGCATTAGTTTTTCCTTCATCTTTTAAGGATTGTGTTGTCAGGTAAAGAGGTCTTAGTTGACATTTAATTCTTTAGGCACTCTGAATGTGTCATTCTACTGTGTTCTGGCCTGCCCCTGTGTAGTTTCAGATGAGGAGTCCCTTTGTCTTATTAAGAATCATCTCTACATAAGGTGTTGCTTCTCTCTTACTTATTTTAAGATTCCCTCTCTTCATCTTTCAGTAGTTGGATTGTGGTAGATCTATGCTTGGAATTTTTTGAATCTCTCTCATTGGGGTTTGTTGGGTTTCTTGGATGTTTTTCATTAAATTCTTGACCATTATTTGTTGACCTATTTTTACTTCTCTCCTCTCCTCCTTCTGTGACTACCATGATGTACATATTGGTACATATCTCAGTTGACCTGTTTTCAAATTTGCTGATTCTTCTGTCTGCTTACCTCTCATGTTGAACCTCTCAACTGAAACTTTTCATTTCATTTATTGTACTTTTCCATCTTTGTGGTTCAGTTTTAGAATATTTCTATTAATCTCAATGAGACTGTATTTTTTTTAACTCTGCTTTAATTCTTTAGGCATAGTTTACTTTATATCACTGAACACATTTAAACTACCTGATTCGAAGTCTGTCTAGAAAGTCCAACATCTGGGCTTCCCCCAGGAGCTTCTGTTCTTTTATGCCATACTTTTTTTTATTTTTTGCATATATTTTATGTTCTTTGTTGAAAACTGGACATTTGGAATATTAAAATATGGCAACTCTGGAAATAGATTTTCTCTCCTCCTTGAAGTGTTTGTTGTGTGTTGTTTGTTTTGTGACTTTCCTGATCTAATTCTGTAGTTTGTATTCTTTGTCCATGTGGACCCTGAAGGCTCTATTCCATTGGCTTAGTGGTAAGCTTATAATTACACAGAGATTTTACTAAATATCTGGAAGTCAAAAAATCATCCAGTCTTTTCTCAGGGGCTCTGTGTACATTAGGGCAGGTCTTTAGCTCTCATCCTGGTATTTGGCAGCTCTGCCTAAGCCTTTACTTTCAACTTGAATCAGAACTTCAGTGACAACAGGAGGTAAAAACCTGGTGGTGCCTTCTTAAATCTTTCCAGAGCATATGCACTTTGGCCTTCTAGATTCCCAGGAATGTGTGAGACTTTTTCAAACCTCCAGCTGTTTTGATTAGTCTGTTGTTTGACCCCAACTGTACCATTACCCATCACCTCAGGCTGCAGCGAAGACATTTTCGTGAAGGTTTTCAACTTGAAAATTACTTCCCCCAACCCCCAACCCAAAAGTATAACATTTTTAAGCACTAGGCCAGTTCTGAGTTAGGCAAAATAAAGGCAGTCTTTCTGAGGTGCTCTTCCAGGGACACATAGTTAATTACAATTGTTTGCAAGTGAGTTTCATTCTGCTAGCTCTGATACCTAGAATGTGAGCTTTTATTTTCATAGCCACTGCTGAGCCTGGGGAGCAGGGGTTCGCACTGGGAAAGTTAAAACACTACAAAGTTCACTATTCTTACCAAGAATCAATACATGTGTGCGGGGCGGGTGGGGGGCAGGAGATGAATACACACTCTCTGGGTTAATTTTCAGAGTTCAGAAAAAGTTGATTCTGACAGTTTTTACCTTTTTCTTTGCTCTTATGGAGTGATGGAATCTGGAGTTCCTTACTCCAACATTTTTGCTGACTCTACTGTCTTATATTAAAAGCACTTTTTGTGAAACCCAAATGTCTTCTTTTTAGTCTCTCCAATTCTGAATAATGAAAAATACCATTATGGCCCTTTGGTTTGGAAAATGAATTCATATTGGCCAAAACCCAGCACTAGAGCTCTGGGGCACACTGTTTTACTATTTGTCTTAATTTCAGAATCCGTTGAATCTTACATATTGTCTAATTACAGGTGGTCTTGAAGTGTCATATGTTCAACTTTGGAACAAATGAGGTTTGTTTTTTTTTTTTTTTTGTAGAGAAGTTGTGCTTGTTTGAAAAGTATATATTGATGCCCTATGTACAAAAGTGCTTTTTATAGAAAATGCAGAAGTTTCTTAAAGGAGCATACAGCCATTTCATATCACTGTATGGCAGTCCTTAACCTCCAGCCAACTATGGTGTTGCTGTGGTTATTCATCCTTGTGTGGATGGATCCTGGAGCAACTGATAATTTTATTACAGTGTATTTCACATGACTGTGAAGAGCCATCAGGAACTTCTGTGGTAACCTGGGGAGGTGGAGTCAAGCACAGAGAAATCTACCCGGGTCTTGGTACCTACCATATTTCCAGCAATGCTTTTCTATGAAGAAGGAGCCCTAGGGTTTAAAGAAGTACTTCATATGCCACTTCTTATATGGTATTGCCTTTTTAAGGGGGGGGGGTTGAGAAATTAATTGAAAATGGGAAAATTATGGTACTGATCTGGAGATAACAATCTTGGTTTTCTATATTTAGTAAAATTAGGACATCAATAGAAACTGTGAGTATGCACCAATCAATCAGTCTTTAGCTTCACCTATATGCTCCCATACACTTAGTCAGGTGGACTGTTTGTTCAGTAATAAAATGGGAAAAAAGTCATAGAACATCTGTGAAATACAGAAATACATCACTAAATATTGAGTCTTTAGGATTCCATAATACATCTTAACTCTCCTGGAATAGAATATTCCATTACTCCCCTTGTAAAATGTACGTCTTCTCACTTACCACAAATTATTTTAAGAATGTGTCCCCTATAGCAGGAGAGAATGCCTGTATTTATCGCTGAATCCAGACTCTCCATTATCTAGGAGATAATTTTTTTAAAAAGTTCTGCTAATTAACCTATCTTGCATTTCCTTTCCTTTCATAATGCTATTAAAATTTAGCACTTTTTAGTTATGCTGTAATCCAGAGCAAGGCTTTAATCCAGTCAAGTTAATTCCTGGATTGCTGCTCTGTGTTTGGTCTTCAGTCATTCAGCCGTACTTCCTACTTATATTAATTAAAACTAGCTTAACCTAATGATCAAAAAGGAAATTGCCTAAGTTTAGAAAAACAGCCTTGAATTATTTTCAGACTAATATCCAGTAGACGCTCCGTGGCTGTGATTCTGCTCAGTGCAGAAGCATTGTGCAACATGAGGATTTTTTCCTCATCTCTCTTTCTGTGGAATATTTGTATTCCATTTAATTGTGTTCAGTATGTTGTTACTTTTGTGTGCTCTGTTTACTTCCCCCCCCCCCCCCCCCCGCAATGGATAGACTCAAGACAAAACTTTTAAGGGTTCCTTACAACAGTAGCTATCAGTTCATAGTGGAGACAACTTAGAACAGAGCTAGGCCTTCCCTACCGAGTCGCTAACTCGCTAACTCAGCTGCTTACTGTTTATCAGTTGCTTTACAGGAGTCCCTTAATGAGATAACAGAAACCATAGAAACGTCAGTAGGTGGAGCAGTGTCATTAATGTTTCATTAAATGTTATAGGTAAGACAAAGCCTCATACCAATATTGGCATCTGTGTGATGAAACATCCATATTCTTTTTTCTTATTTTGATGTTGTTCCATGTATGTGGCAGTAGGCTTAAGTTAATCAGTAAAGAAAGATAAAAGTCTGAGGATGTCCCAAATATTTTGTGTTTCTAAATAATTTAACAGTTGTTTAGTAATGTGTTCCTATAGTAATGTAGTTGATAAGCTTGAAAATTTCTTTCTTTTAAATTACCATCATGAATTTTATACATCTTTTAAAGCTGACTCAAGTCCTTTCTGAAACATTACAGGCATCATTTATGAATTTTTTTTTAAGATTTATTTATTTAGGGGCGCCTGGGTGGCTCAGTGGGTTAAGCCTCTGCCTTCGGCTCAGGTCATGATCCTGGGGTCCTGGGATCGAGCCCCGCTGAGCAGAGAGCCTGCTTCCTCCTCTCTATCTGCCTGCCTCTGCCTACTTATGATCTCTGTCTGTCAAATAAATAAATAAAATCTTTTAAAAAAATTTATTTATTTCTTTGAGAAAGAGAGAAAGCTCAGGCTTGCGTCTCTGCGGCGGGGAGGGGTAGAGGCAGAAGGAGAGAGAAACCCAAGCTGACTCTGCACTGAACTCTGAGCCTGAGGAGGGACTCCATCTCAGGACCCTGAGATAACGACCTGAGCCAAAACCAAGAGTCTGAAGCTTAAATGACTGAGCCATCTAGGCACCCCATGAACTTACTTTCTTTTCTTTTCTTTTTTTTTTTTTTAAAGCTCAGTAGTACATAAAGTTGCAAAGAAAGAACTTAAACATCTCTCAAAACTGAATCATATACAAGACATTAGAAGCAGTTTTACTAAGTTTATAGATAGTGGTGGTGATTAGAACTCATGCATTTAGTATTTCTTAAAACTCTGGTCAAATACTGTGCTGTGAAAAACAATTTAGATGAATATTCTTTAATCATGTGTATGAAAAATGTGCCTTTCTCCCCCCGCAACATAGGAGCTTTTCTGTGTGCCAAACTGTGACTTTTAAATTTTTAATTATTAAACAGGGTAATATAAGTTAAACTGTATGTGTTCATTTATACTTTTCCTATAAAATCCTATAAATTCCTATAAGATCCTCAGATCTTCAGTTTTGAAAGTCAGATATGGGTTTGTTTTCTTCAAAAGAAATAAAAGTTTGAATTTTTAAAAGTCCAAACTGAGGAAAGCAATCGTGTATTTTAGTGCATTTCCCCTTTAGCAGTCTTGATTATATACTGTGTGGCCCATTCCTCATAAAAGGATTTAGGATTTCTGTGTGGCAGGAGTTATTGAGAACTTTGGGAAATTAAGAGGGGAAAGCTTTTGTTGAGGATGGTTGAAGAAAATTCTAAGGCAGTAGTGGGCAAAGTAAAAATCTAGAGGCCCATTATAGGTACATAGAACGTACTTGTTAATGAGTGAATGAATTTGGCATATTGAGGGACACTGAGAAAACAGACTAACAGGAAGACAGTTCCTGCAAGAAATTGGTGAGAGCTAATGTTATAGTCCAGACTTAGCTGGGCCTTTTTAAAGTTTGGGCTTTATTTTTGTGAGATTTGACAGACATTTGGAAATGAGGCTGGGGGCTGATAATGGGGATAAGGTGAGGTTTTAGAGCAATGGTTTCCAAACTCTATTTAAAATACAAAGTTTGGTGTTAAGCCTGACATTTCCGATTTAAGTTTTACTGGTTTCATCAAAACTTTACTAATCTCACTGATTGTTTCCTAAAAGATTAATATTGTAAATATGAATTTATAAGACATGCTTTCTCAGTACAATATCACTTTTACCTATTTTATGTATTGGAGGAGGGGGCTTCTGCATACGCTTCAGTCCTTTAAAAGAAAGGATTTTGCTGCTAAGGGCTTGAAAACACCTAGAAGGAATGCATTAGAGCAGACTAAAACTTGAGGCAAAGAGAACTGTTCAGGGACTCTTGTGTTCAGAACTCTTTACCAACATTTAACAATAGAATTCCTTACGTAAATATTTAATGGTATCAGATATTTGATGGTTATAATGGCTGAAGTGTTCAAAGGATGGTATCATATTCATGACTCATGATCAAGAAGACATTAAGGCTTTTCCTCTTCAGAATTAAAATATTTACTTCTGTGGAATACTTGCTGTTAATGTTGATGTCCCCAAACCTTTGTTTCTTTCTTGTATCCTCTTGGGTCCTTTTCACTGCTGAGCTAACCTGGGTCTCGCTGAATATGATTAAAAAAAAATCTTTGTGGGGAATTCTCTATATAGTCAGTGTTAAATAATGATGGGTTTGGAAAATGGCTGCAAAAGTTTTGAGAGGATGTAAAAAGAAAAACAACAGTTATGTACGTGTTTTGTTTATTGGGGTGGGGAGTGGAAAGTGCTGATGGTAAAAGAGAATGTGAAGAGGAGAGACGCCTACCTTTGTTTCCTTGTAGCCCCATGTAGCCAAATCCTAACATACTTTACTGAAAATAAATGTTCTTCATTAGCATGCAGTAACCAAAAGATCAAGACATCTTTTAACTGGGATATTTTCCAATGAAAGAACTGTTCATTTGTCTTGAATACATACTTACTCAAGAAAGTTTATCTGCTCCGGGCACCTGGGTGGCTCTGTAGGTTACGCATCCCACTCTTGAATTTCAGCTCAGGTCATGGTCTCACAAGCCCGGTATTGAGCTCCATGCTGGGCATGGAGTCTGCTTAAGACTCTCTCTCCTTCTCCGTTTCTTCCCACATTTGCTTGCATGCTCTCCTGCTCTCTCTTTAAAAAAAGAAAGAAAATATCTGCTTAAGTTTTTTTTCTTGTTTATCTCAGGTTTTTCCATTAACTATTAACCAGAATTTTAGAGCTAGTTTTAGTTCTAGAAATCTAACAACTATGTAAGGGATGGTCAGGAATGGGGGAAAGATGAAAGGATTCTTAGGAATAGAAGTACCAAATTAAAATAAGACAGTGAAATTATAATGATGTGTATTTTTCAGTGAGGGCAACTCATGTATTACCATAGCATTTTCTTTTTTATTGAGTGTTAAAAATGCCATTTTGAAGTTATTACTCTGAAAACTTAAAAAAAAAAAATACTGGGGGAAGTGGAAAAAATGGGGGAAAGAGACCCTGGCATTTCCCTATATGTAGTTCATGATATCTGCCTACATTGCCCTTCCTCAGTTCAGCTACAAGCTGAGGATTACAGATTGCTTTAAAAATTTTTTTCTTTCTTCTTCTTCTTCTTGTTCTTCTTCTTCTTCCTCTTCCTCCTCCTCATCCTCCTCTTTTCCTCCTCCTCTCCCTCCTTTTCCTCTTCTTCTTCTTCTTGGAGGTATAGTTGACAAAGAATATCCTGTTAGTTTTAGGTGTATATCATACTGACTCAGTATTCTTAGGCATTATAAAATGATCCATATAATAAGTCTAGTTACTGTCTGTCACCACATAAAATTATATTATTGACTATATTCCTTTTGCTCTATCTTTCATCCCTGTGATTTATTCATTCCATAACTGCAAACCTGTATTTTCCACTACCTTCATGCATTTTGCCCATCCCCTGTCCCATCCCTTTTGGCAGCCATCAGTTGTCAATATTTAAGCATCTTTTCCAGCTTTTTGTTTTGTTTTTTAGATTCCCCATATAAGTGAAATCATATAGTATTGTCTTTCTCTGTTTGACTTATGTCACTTAGCATGATAACCTCTAGATCCATCACCGTTGTCACAAACGGCAAGATTTCATTTGTTTTTATGGTTGAATAATATTCTGTGGTTGAATAATTGTGTGTGAACACACACACATACCACATTGTCTTAATCCATCCATTCTGTCATTGGACAATTTGTTTCCACTTCTTAACTATTGTAAATAGTGTTGCGTCTGGGTGGCTCAGTGGGTTAAGCCTGTGCCTTCCGCTCAAGTCATGATCCCGGTCCTAGGATTGAGCTCCACGTCTGGCTCTCTGCTCAGTGAGGAGTTTGCTTCCCCCTCTCTATCTGCCTGCCTCTCTGCCTACTTGTGATCTCTCTGTCAAATAAATAAATAAAATCTTTAAAAAATAATAATGTTGCACTGAAATAGGGGTGAATATATCTCCTTGAACTGGTGTTTTTGTTTCTTTCAGATAAATATGAGAGGTGAAGTTACTAGATCATAAACTAGTTTTGTGTTCATTTCTTTTTTAAGATTTATTTATTTATTTATGTTAGAGAGAGAGAGAGTGTGCATACTCACGTAAGTGCGGGGAGGGGCAGAGCAAGACAGTCTTCAGGCAGACTTCCCACTGAGCACAGTGCCCAGTGCAGGGCTCCATCTCACAACCCATGAGATCATGACCTGGGCCAAAACCAAGAGTAAGTCACTTGACCGACTGAGCCACCCAGGTGCCCTTATGTTCAATTTTTTGAGGAAACTTTATACTGCTTTCCATAGTGGTTCCATCAGTTTACATTCCCAACACCAGTGTGCTATGGTTCCATTTTCTGTACATCCTTGTTATTTTTGGTGGTTTTGATGATAGCCAATCTAATGGGTGTGACGTGATGTTTCACTATGCTTTGATTTGAATTTCCCTGCTGATTAGTGATGTTGCACATCTTTTCATCTGCCTGTTGGCCATCTATAGATCTTCTTTACAAAAATGTCTTTTCAACTCTTCTGCCCATTTTTAAGTCAGGTCTTTTTATATTAAGTGTGTATATTCTTTATATAGTTTAGATATTAACCTCTTGTTAGATGTATGATTTGCAAATTCTCGTATTCAGTAGGTTGCCTTTTTGTTTTGTTAATAGTTTCCTTTGCTGTGCAAAAGCTTTTGAGTCTGATGTAATACCTTTTGTGGTTCTTGTCTGAAGAGACTGGCCCCCAAAATACTGCCACGACCAGTGTCAAAGAGCTTACTGCCAATGTTTTCTTATAGGGTTTTTATGGTTTCAGCTGCTTCGTTTTTTTCATATACCTGTCTAGTTTTCCCAGTACCATTTATTGACAAAACTATCTTTTCTTCACTGTATATTCTTGCTTCCTTTGTTATAAATTAATTGACTATTTGTGTGAATGTATTTCTGGGCTCTTTATTCTGTTTTATAAATTTATGTGTCTGTTTTTATACCAGTACCATACTGTTTTGATTACTATAGCTTTGTAGTATAGTTTGAAATTGGGAGCATTATACCAGCACATTGTTCTTCCTTTTTTTAAACATTTATTTATTTATTTTAGCGAGAGAGTGGATGGAGGTAGGAGGGACAGAGGCAAAGGGACAGAGAGAATGTCAAGCAGACTCCTGATGAGCGCAGAGCCTGATCCAGGGCTTGATCTCATGATGCTGAGATCATGACCTGAGCCAAAATCAAGAGTCGGACGCATAACTGACTGAGCTACCCAGGTACCCCTCCAACTTGTTCTTAAAATTGCTTACACTATTATGATTCTTTGTGGGAGTTACATGAAAAATGCCATTGGTGTTTTGATGGTGATTACATTGAATCTTTAGATTGCTTTGGGTAGCAGCGACATTTTAACAATATTAATTCTTCCAGTCCATGAGTGCAGTATATTGTTTTATTTATTTGTGTCATTTTTTTTTTATCACTCTCTTAGAGTTTTCAGTGTATCGATCTTTCACCTTCTTGGTTAAATTTATTCCTAGGCATTTTATTCTTTAATTAATTAATGTAATTATAAATGTAATTATAAATAGTGTTTTCTTAATCTCTTTTTCTGAAAGCTTCTCATTAGTGTTTAGAAACACAACCAATTTCTGTTTAATTTTGTATCCTGAGACTTTATTGAATTCATTTATTAGTTCCGGTGGTTCTTTCATGGCGTATTTAGAGTTGTCTAGATATAATATCATGTCATCTGCAAATGCTGACTGTTTTACTTCCTTTCCAATTTAGATGCCTTTTCTTTTTCTTGCCTAATTTCTATAACTAGGACTTCCATTAGTATACTGAATAAAAGTAGGGGGAGGATGGGCATCCTTGTCTTACTCCTGTTCTTAGAGGGAAAACTTCAGCTTTTCAGCTGTTGAGTAAGATGTTAGCTGATTGTCAAATATGACCTTTATGACATTGAGGTATGTTCCTTCTATATCCACTTTTTTGTTTTTATCATAAATGGATGTTGAATTTTGCCAAATGCATCTTGTCCATCTATCGAGGTGATCATATGTTTCTCTATAGTCGTCTCAGTGTGATGGAGCACACTGAGTGATGTGCACGTGTTGAATGTGTATCCCTGGAGTAAATCCCACTGCATTATGGTGTATGAGCCCTTTACTTTATTGTTGAATTTGGTTTGTAATATTGTATTGACCATTTAAGTATTTTTGAAGAATTTTCATTTAATAAGAAAAGTGAGCATCTTTTGATTTTCTTCAGGTTTACATTCCTTAGGCTTTGACACTCAATTTCGCATAGAAGAGTTTTGTTAAATTGACAAAATGGTGGTTTTTTTATTTTGTATTTTTCATTGGTTAAAATCAAAAGGAAAAGTGAATGTTAGGAATTTGAGAAATGGAACTATTCCTACAATAATTATTAAAGAGTAACAGTTATTATAATTTATGGCAATTGCTATCACCCTATTAAATCTGAATTCTTTGTCAGTACTATGCATAATCTTACTCTCAAGCTATTTGTCATTGTGTTGACAAATCATCCTGCTTTCCCATTGCAAATGCTCTCAGAATACATGACACATATCAAACAAAACTTTCAACTTATTTAGTGAATAGTTGATTATTTTTTCCCTTTGGATTCAGATTGTCTGAGGAAGTGAGGAAGTACTGCTGCTTCAGCATTATTTGAAAATCCTGTTTACAAACTCTGTAATTTCCAAGGCCACAAGTGTGGCACCTCTCCAGCTATTAACTATTCTATCAAAGATAGGATTTTGTTTTTGTTATTTACTTACCAATAAAGTCTAATTTAAGCCTCACACCCTAGTAAGACCTTAGAAATAACATGCCCTTTTACCTGTAACTACTCAGTACTAGCACTTTCTGTGTATATTCTTTTTTGTTTGGGGTCCTGAAAAAGAAAATTAAACTGAGTAGGGACGCCTGCGTGGCTCAGTCAGTTGAGTTTCTGCCTTCCGCAAAGGTCATGTCCTGGGATGGAGCCCTGCATGGCGCTCCCTGCTCAGCAGAGAGCCCGCTTCTCCCTCTGTCCCTCCCCCTGCTCCTGCTTGCGCTCACTCTCTCTCTCTCTTTCTGACAAACAGATAAATAAAATCTAAAAAAGAAAAGAAAATTAAACCTAGTATGATGATCACTAACACTGATCTTATATGCCCCCCAAAAAACTTAGAATGTAATGTATGACAGTTTATTTTATTTGATAGAATTTGCATATGACCTTTTTTGAAGAAATAGGAATTATGAGAAATACACAGAAGTAGAAGACATAACGGAAGAAATAGTGTTACAGAACCATACATTGCAGCAACTAAAAATCCAAAATTACCAGACATAACTTAAAACAGAGGAGTGATAGGGAACAACCCAGATATGTGTCTTAAACAGTAGTTGCCATTCCTTAGAGCCCTTTCAGCTGAGATCTGTTAAAAATTCATGTTAGCAAAGGAAGCTAGATTCATTTTAAAAAGTAAAAAATAGGGCTGATTTCATTTTGGGGACTTGTTACCAGGTGGTTTGCAAGCAGTCCCCCTCCCTCAGCTGCAGAGCCATGCCACACCAGTGGGCACTCTGCTGAGCTAGTCTAGGGCTCGAGGTGTCTGCCCACATCATACCTTACGATTTCTTTCTTAACTCTTTTGTAATGCTGTACATTTTTAGAAGGTTAGATTATTTGCTTGAAAACATCTGTTTACATTTCAACTTCCAATAAGATCGGTTTAAAAAAAAGTGCTTCTTAACTTGATTCTAGGATCAAGTTGATGTTGATGAGAAAGCCTGAGATATTCCCTTTTTATGTCTTTTACTCACTTGGACACCCCTTGAGCACACTGAGTGGGAAACAGGTTCTGAGCTTTCCAAAACAACTAATACCAGTGATGGCATGTCACTTAGAAAATCATGGAGGGAACAGCTATAGAAAACAAGTTTGGTCCACAAGAAAAAGTTTTCTTACCTTATTTTCCCTGAGCTGCCCAGTGTGGGTGGGAAGAGGCTCTCCGAGGGCAAAGCAGCAAACATGAATTCTTGGGGCAGTCCGGGAATCACTTACTTGAATCATTGTGTTTCTCTTAACCTATTTCTCTCATGATCACTTTTTCTGTTTTCTATTTCTCTGGACATCCTGTTTCTTTTACTGGTCTTAGTTTTTATGCTGAATATTGCTCATTTAAAGGTTTGTCTAATTAAGTTAAAATCCATTTTAAGGTAGACCTGGTGGCCTTTAAAAGTTACATTAAGAAGGCGCTTAAAATGAGCAGAAGGCACTACCCATTCCACTGTTGAACTGTGAGTTTTCAGATTGGCTGCTGAGAGACAATTGTGTGAGTTGAAAATGCTGAGGTTGTGGAAACTGGATTAGAATATTTGGGAGCAGCGTGAAAAATAATACCTCTAAGAATTTAATAAAGCTTCTAAACTTCTCTGTCTCTGTTGTGCTATCTTGAAAAGACACCCTGACTATGGCTGGAGGCACTTTTTCTCTGTGGTATGATTGGTGGACAGGGAGTAAACAACTTACTGTAAATGGGCGCGGTGCCAGCTGGCGTCCAGTGACATCAGGCTTGTGATTTGCAGTCACGGTTAGGAAAATGCCTTTTAACTTGTTCATTTCCGTTTCTTTTAAACATGGCAAAAAGGCACAACTGTACTCATTTATTAAGTCCTGCGCAAGATGTTTTAGGGCTTACAAAATCTTTTTTTTTTTTTTTAAGCAATTCTTTTTTTTTTTAAGATTTTATTTATTTGTCAGAGAGAGAGGGAGAGAGAGCGAGCACAGGCAGACAGAATGGCAGGCAGAGGCAGAGGGAGAAGCAGGCTCCCTGCTGAGCAAGGAGCCCGATGCGGGACTCGATCCCAGGACGCTGGGATCATGACCTGAGCCGAAGGCAGCTGCTTAACCAACTGAGCCACCCAGGCGTCCCAGGGCTTACAAAATCTTTTAGCAATCCCCAAAAGTTACTGTTTCAATGGCTCTGCTCTCCCTTTCCTGTAATAATGACCGGTTTTAAAAGACAGTTTTAATATTAAAAGGAATTTTTCAAAGTGGCTTGCCCTCACCTTGTCTGATTTGTTTGGGATTATATTTGGGAGTTCCTCTGACGTGCTTTCAAAGTATTTACCATCCAACAATATTTGGGGGGAAAATGGTATATGATATAAAAACTGAATTATTTTGATTTTTGTTTTTCCATTTACATAGGATAAATGAAAAAAAATCTTAGAAAATATCTTGTCTCTAAAAGTGTCTTATGCCTGAAGCATTTGTTTGGAGCTGGTGAATCACTGAACCACCCAAGCCAGCTGAGTGTCATCCCTGCCTCAAAAGTAGAGGCTGCTAGGGCACCTGGTGGCTCAGTGGGTTGGGCCTCTGCCTTCGGCTCAGGTCATGATCTCAGGGTCCTGGGGATCCTGCATCGGGCTCTCTGCTTGGCAGGGAGCCTGCTTTCCCCTCTCTCTCTGCCTGCCTCTCTGTCTACTTGTGATTTCTCTCCCTGTCAAATAAATAAATAAAATCTTTAAAAAAAAAAAAAAAAAAGTAGAGGCTGCTGAATTCTGTACAATTTTTTATTGAAAAACTGGCCAAGACCTAATAGTCTTCTTGAGTATTCTAGTTTATTCACAACTCAAATGCCTGTGCTTAGTTTTTTATTAAGATTAGAGCAGTTATGGGGAATCCGATTACTCATTAGAAGGTTTCTAAAAGATTTTTATTTACTTGTAGGTTGTATGAAGAAGGAAATTTGCCCAAATTAAAATTCATTTTAAAAATTGAAACCCTAGGGGTGCCTTGGTGGCTCAGTCGGTAAGCAACCCAATCTTGATTTCAGCTCAGGTCATGATCTCAGGGTCGTGAGGTTTAGCCCACTTGGGCTCCATGCTGCACTGGGCATGGATCCTGCTTCAGATTCTCCAACCCCCCACCCCTTCCTTCTGCTTCTCCCTGCCATGTACGTAAATGCTTGTGCACATTCTCTCTCTAAAAAACCAAAACACTAAAAGGTTAGAAAATATTTTTATTTCTTAATAATTAAACTTTGTAAACTGTCACTTTAGAATATAGTAATATACTAGTTTGTATATTTGACCGTTAAAATGCTTTTCCATATCTGAAAGTCTTTCAGGGCAGGGTTTACCTGCATGATGTAAAATCTGATTTTTATTAAGACAAAGTGGTAAGTGTCCTTTAGGTGAAAAAGACATTTATTGAGTTGACTTATGTTTCCCTTTATAAGATCACTTAAATCCCTGTCTGTCCTTTCAGTGAATTCAAAACTAATAGCAAGCCAAAACCAGGATGTTTGATTTTCGATAGCCCATGCTTCTTTTGTTGTTAAAGCATGAAAATAGTTTTTTGAGTGTACAGTATATTTTTGTGGCCCTTTAAGTGTTGGTCCCTGAATCAGTGTTGTTAAGCTTTCTTGGGCCATGAAAGTAGTTGAATTCTATGCCCCACCAAAAAATTCACGATACACACATACTTGCAGTATTTTAATGTTATAATTGAGGAACTCCTTGGATCTAGTTCAAGTTAATACATCCTATGGTTCTGTCTACATTGCAGCAGAATAAAACCTAGGAAGTTTAGCTTTGAACATCTCTATTTTTACCAGTGCTTAAGGAACTCAAATAATGTGAAACTCCTTTTTTTTTCTTGAAAACTAGAAAAACAAGTCAAAGCTGGGATTAGCATTTGCCATGTCAGACAATGATGCTTCACTTAATTTAAATTATAGCAACGGGCTAAAAATGAGGACAGATGATGATGTAAACAATACTAAGAAATTGGCTTTTATCTCTAAAAAGGATCCATGGCAGTTTACCAAAAAAATTTAAGCTAACACATTCATCTTTGAATTAAACTAAACAATTAGAAATGACAAAGGTTCCAAATGGAAATACCCCAAGTATGTAACCTATAAATTACATGTTCTGTCCACTTGGATTGCTGTAAAGACTATGATGAGCAGAAAATGGATCCTGTAAGCTAATTAACAAATCGGAATCATCTGGGAAATTCTCAGCCTTCTCCCAGACTTACTAAATCAGAATTGGGAGGCTTGGAATTGGTTATCTGTGTTTTGATAAAGACCTCCAAATACTTCCATGTCTTCTGAGAACCACTGGTAACATTCTAGCTGTGGACATTATAGGAGTACTGTGTCATATTTAGATATTAATAATGTTTTGTGGCTGAAAAATAGACATACAATATAAAAAAGATTAAGTACATAATATAGGGACGCCTGGGTGGCTCATTTGGTTTGGCATCCAACTCTTGGTTTCAGCTGGGTCATGATCCTCGGGCCCTTGATCTCAAGGCCCATATTAGTCCTCACTCAGTGGGAAGCCTGCAGAGAGTCTGCCTCCCCCTCTCCCCTTACCCCTCCCCCAGCTTGTGCACTTGTACATGTGTGCGCTCTCTGTCCAAAAATGAATAAATAAATCCTTAAAAAAATACATATTATAGAAGATGTTGAGACTTCAGCAATACGAATGAAAATGGTTTTATTTTAATTGAGAAAATGTGGGGTGCTTTTTGGTAATTTAAGTATAGTTGATACAGTGTTACATTAATTTCAGGTATACAACACATACTATGCTCACCCCAAGTGTAGCTATCAGCTGTCACCACATAATGCTAGTACAATACCATCGACTACATTCCTTGTACTATACCTTTCATCCCCATGGTCTATTCATTCCATAATTGGAAACCTCTACCTCCTGCTCCCCTTCACCTGTTGTGTCCACCCCCCACCCATTCTTCATCTGTTTCTTCTCTGTATTTAGGGGTCTATTTCTGTTTTTTGTTTACTGTTTTTTAGATGCCACACATAAGAAAAATCATATGATATTTGTCCTCTGATGTTAGTTCACTTAGGATAATATTCTCTAGCTCTTTCCATGTTGTTGCAGATGGCAAGACCTCATTCTTTTCCATGGCTGAGTAATATTCCAGGGGGCATGTGTGTGTACTTGCATGTGTATACACATCTTTAGTCCTCTATTGATGGGCACATGGTTTGCTTCCATATTTGGCTATTGTAAATAATGCTGTAGTAAACATAGAGATGCATCTACCTTATCAAATTAGTGTGTTTATTTTCTTTGGATAAATATCCCCTAGTAGAATTACTGGTCCATATGGTAATTCTATTTTTAATTTTTTGAGGAAAGTGGTTACACCAATTTACATTTCCACCAACAGTGCAAAAGTGTCTCCTTTCTTTACGTCTTCACCAATACTTGTTTCTTTTCTTTTTGATACTAGCCATTCTCACCGGTGTAAGCTACTGCCTCATTGTGATTGGGATATGTATTTCCCTGATGATTAGTGATGTTGAATACTTTTCATGTTTCGTTTGGCAGTCTGTACATCTTCTTTGGAAGAATGTCTATTTGGTGCCTCTGCCCATTTTAAAAAATGTTTTAATTTTAATTTTTTTTAAGTAGGCTCCACACCCAGTGTTCGTCTTGAACTCGATATCCTGAGATCAAGAGTTAACATGCTCTGCTGACTGAGCCAGCTGTTCGGTTTTGGTCTGTGTGCATGTGTGTATGTTAGGTTGCATGAGTTATTTATATACTTTGGCTATAAACCCCTATGAGCTGTATCATTTGCAAATATCTTCTCCCATTCAATAGGTTGCCTTTTCCTTTTGTTGATGGTTTCCTTCACTGTGCAAAACCAATTTATTTTGGCATAGTCCTAATAGTTTGTTTTTGCTTTTATTCCCCTTGCCTGTGGAGATACACGTAGAAAAATCTTGCTAAGGCTTATGTCAAAGAGACTGTTGCCTGTGTTTTCTTCTGGGAATTTTATGGTTTCAGGTCTTACATTTAGGTCTTTAATCCATTTTGAGTTTATTTTTGTCTATGGCGTGAGAAAGTGGTCCAGCTTCACTCTTTTGCATGTAGCTGTGCAGTTTTCCCAGCACCATTTCTTGTTGAGACGGTTTTTTCCCCATTGTACATTCTTGTGTCACTTGTCACAGATTAACCATGTAAGCATGGGTTTGTTTCTGGGCTCTTTATTCTGTTCCATTGAGCCCACTGATTTTTAAAGTACCCAGAGTTAAGTCTTAATGATTTTAAAAATTCCTGAAGTCCCGTCCCACCGGTTTTCAAAGCCAAATGTTACGGGGCTTTGTTGTGTTCTGTATAACATACCGAATATGTATTAATTGACTTTGTTCTTGGTAAGGCTTCTGGTCAACAGTAAGCCATTAGTTTTGAGGGAGTCAGAAGTTATACAAGGATTTACTATAATTGAAATTTTAGATTGAAAATGGTAAATTTTTCTTTATCAATCTAAGATTCTTCATAAATATTCTCTTGAGGTGCAGGGTTTATAAAGTGTACAGTAATCTTTTGATGATTGATCTTAGGATCATTGCATTTATATATCATTTATATATCCTTATATAATAAACACACATGTTTTATATATTTCTTTCATTCACAATGTATTAAAATGGAGTCCCAAGGCAAGCATAGTAAATTATAAAAGGGCAACATCTTTGGTAAGCATATTTTATCATCACTGCCCTGCCTTAAGTGTTTGGGTGTTTGTCCACATGTGTGTGCAAAATCTTCGGATGGTACCAAAAAAGTTGAGGGAATGGGAATGTTGCGAGAAATGACAAAACCTGCTCGATGTGTTAGGTCATGTTCCATACATCGTTCAGATGTGTCTCAGTTCTTTCTGATCTGTGTGGATTAAAATTGACCTGAGAGTCTTAAATGGCTTTTGACCCATATAATTATTTCTAATAAACGTGTGTATGACTGGAAAGCTGTGCCACCTGCTGATTTAGTGCAGCCCAGTAGGCCCCCTTCTCCCCAGTGTATATGTTTTCAGACTCCCCGTGAACGCCTGAAACTGTGGATAGTGCCCAACCCTAAATAAACTTTTTTCTCTAAGATACATACCTATGATAAAGTCTAATTTGTAAATGAGGCACAGTAAGAAATGAACAATACAACTAATAATAAGATAGAACAATTATGACACTAAATTGTAGTAAAAGTCATGTGTATGTGGTCTCTCTCTGTCCCCAAATATCTTACTGTACTTTATACACCCTCCTTGTGATCATGTGAGATGATAAAATGCCTGTGTGAGGAGATGAAGTGAGGTGATGACATGTCATGATGACATGACGTAGCATTAGGCCTCTTTGACCTTCTGATGACACATCAGAAGGCAGGTCATCTGCTTATGGAGCGAGGTTGACCACAGGTGACTGAAACAGTGGATAAGGCAGGGGGACTATATGTACAACCTGCCCTTTCCAGTTAGAAATCACTAGACAGCTCTGCAAGGTTGGTAAGGGGAATCCTTTAAAAAAAAAAAAAAAAAAAAAGGCCATTATTTCTTCTGTTCTTTTTCCTTATCATTTTAGTTAGCTGAGAATCTGGTAGAAGGAGTGAGCTGGTAAGCTAATAGGGTGGATATGTTTTCTATAACTGATTAGTATTTATAAAACACATTATTGAATGTTAAAACTCCATTTTGCCCTCATGAAGCCACCTGTTTCATGCCATAACACAACAGGGAGTTTCTGTGTTATATGACAACTCTTGGGCAGATGTTTTTAGTTCATTATGGTAGAATAAATAAATTAGAGTCCTGGACCTTTCCTTTTTTTTTTTTTTAATTAAAGAAATTACTTCCACCTGCATGCCCATAATTAAAATGTTGTCTTTTTAATTGTTAAAACTTTTTTTAAAAAAAATCTTAGCATTTTCTATAAAGTCATTTGTATGGAGTATGGGCTGTTTGGAGAGTGGGCAAAATGGCTGGACATACAGATTGGGACAGAATAACAGAAGTTTCGTCATGCTAAGAAGTCAGATTTTATCCTAAAGACAGTGGAGAACCATTATGTTTTCGAGCCAGGATTGCTTTGCTTTAAGCTGTATCTTAGAAAAATTACTCTGGCAGTCATGTGTAGAACATGTCAAATATTGCTTTGTTTTATTTAAGGAAGGGGGAGTTGCAGAAAAAGACCACATAGAAAGGTGGTTATATGAACCGCTGACAAAGGTGAAGGCAAGTAGTAGTGAAAGCATGAACTGGAATGGTGGCAGTGGGGAAGGCAGAACAGGGACAGATGTGAGAGCCACTGGAAGATACGATGAGGCAGCTGTTTCACCTTGCAGAATCACTGGCTTCTGTCTGCGTTCACGGACATCTTTCCAAGGTGACAAGTTACCTTCTTGTTAAATTCAGTGGACACTTCCACTGACCTGTGTGGCAGCGTTGTGCTAGACACCAGGATCCTGTTTGTAATGGCTTCTAACAATGGCTTTGGTGACTTAGTACTCTTTTTTTTTTTTTTTTTTTAAGATTTATTTGTTTATTGAGAGAGAGCACGAGCCTGTGACGGGGGGATATGTGGGGAGGAGCAGAGGGAGAGAGTCTTAAGCAGACTTGCGCTGAGTTGGAGCCTGACACAGGGCTCGATCCCAGGACCCCAAGATCATGACATGAGCCAAAACCGAGAGTCAGAAGCTTAACCGACTGTCCTGTAACATAGTACTCTTGAGATTTCTTCCAACAAGCTCTCTGGCCTCTTCTTTGCAAGTTCCTCTTCCTTTTATAGTTTCTCAGAGCTCTATCTGAGGATAGAACCCTCTTCTCACTTTCTCCCTTTCCCTGAGTAATATTGTCCTCTTCTGATGCTTCGGTCACAATTACATATGCAGTGGACACCCATAATTTCTGTATCTTCAGGTCAGACATTGTTTTGACCTCCTGATCCTTGGTTCCAGCCAACTACTGAATATCTTCCAAAATCTTCCATGTCCAAAATGATTCATCAGCTTATTATGGCCATGCTTCCTGAGTACCATACCTCATCAGTCCCATTTCCCAGTGTAGAAGTTTGGACATAACCTCACTTACCCCTTTTTTCTTCTAACCCCTTATTTCAGTTATCAAACCTCATAGGCTTGACTAAGCAATACCTCACAAACCCATCTACTTATTTCCTTCTCTTCTCTTACCTGTAGCTCAGGCTATGGTAACCTTGAGATGGCTAACTAAGTACAATGTCATCTTGATGTCTGTCTTGTTGTCACCTTCCATCTATACTCTCTCATGCAAACTAGAGCTTTTGTACACACAGATAATGACCAGATCAGCCCTCTGGGCATAACACCTCAGAGTCCTCACTGCCTCTGGACAGTCTCACAGCTTACTATGTCTTATATGAGGACTTGATAAGCTTTTTATTGTGTTGCTTCTCCAAACTGCTTTTCCTTCCCTCTTTCTCATCTCTGTGCCTTTGCATGATGCTTTCCCTATATTTTACCTCACCTTTTCCTTATATTTGACCTCACCTTTACCCCCAGGGCCTGTCCACCAGTAGAGCCAGCTCCTCTTCCTGGGTAGCCAAGACTCAGCCAAAACATATCCCCATGCAAGCCCATCCTTGATGCCCCCACCACCACCACCACTGCATTTGCGTGAGAGGCCCCTCCTCAGCACCAGGCACTTCCCCTATCCTAGCATTTATCTCATTGTATCCCAACTCCCTGTTTACTTGTCTCTGGTCTAGTCTGAAAGTTCTAGGCTAGTCTAAAAGTTCTATGAGAGTAGAGGACCATGGTTATCTTTCTCACTGAGGTAAACCCAGAACCTCATACTTGTCAGACACTCCATAAAAATTGGCTAAAGGTAGGATGGAAAGGAATGGTGAGCGATGAAGTTTGGAGGCAAGGAAATAAGACTGTGCAGTAAAGGAACAGGCTAGGAGGTAGAAAAGAAGTTGAGTCTGTTTTAGGAAATAATGTGTTTTTAGACCATGATACCTGAAACAAAAAACGGAGGCCTGGGTGTGAGTGGAGTCATGAGAGAATGGATAGTCATGGGTGACAGGAAGGAGTTGGAGACAGCCCGGTTCCAGAGTTCTTTGAAGTGATGTGTGGCAGTGGGAAGGACGTGGGGATAGAAAGATGATAAGCCTACTGCTTGCACAGATTCCCACACCTACAGGGCGACGGAGCCACAGGAAGAGAGTGACAGCAGTGGTATCGTACGGGAGGAGATTCCTGATCCCTATTCTTGGCTTTGAGTTTCAGACAGAAACAGAGGAAGAGCAGCCATCATCAGATATGGTTGCAAGGAAAACAGTTTCGGTGGAGAAATGGGTTTTTGTAAAGTGAAGCAGCTGAAGAAAACTGTGCTACCATTTTTGAGCCACTACCACAAAAAGATAGTATGATCATCCTCAACTCTCCTTTTTCAAGGACTTGGAGAGCTAGGAAGAGCAAAACCTATGTAGGAACCTTCTTCCCTGACCAACCCCCCACTTACTCAGCAATCATTGAGAATTTGTATAAAATTTCACTAGGATGGCATATATGGAGAGAAAAGTAATTACTTGGATATTTGCCAAGGAGCATTTGTGTAAAAATATTTACAAATATAGGAAAATACAGTCTTTCTATATTTATATAAAAATTTTAAATTGAGCACTTAGATTTTTTTTAAACAAAAAGCAATTAATATTCTGATAAGAAATATTTATATGTAATATTTATGAATAGATGCACTGATATACATAATGGATATTGATAATGGATGGATATGGATAATGCATCTAGATATATATCAGGGGTTGGCCAGCAATAGCCTACAAGCCAAACCCAGCCCTTCAAAAGCCATGAGCTAAGAATGGCTTTTATACTTTTAAATGGTGGTAAAAACAAACAAACAAATATAAGTAACACAGTCTGCAAGACCTTAAATATTACCTAGCCCTTTACAAAAGAAATTTGACTCCTGATCTACATCCTTTTTAATGAGTGTATACTGTTCATAATATGGACAGTCAGTTTTCATAGTCACTCTGATTATGCTGTAAAATAGGCTCAGTGAATGCTGAACTAGTAAATACTAAGCTTTTGTTCATAGGGGAAATAGGAAGTCAGGTACCTGTGAGCCTCTGGTCATAATATTTTTGCCAACCCATCATTATATAATCTTGTTTTATGTGTTTCTGTTTAATGACACCTTATTTGATGAATATCCTTGATCTACTGACATTCAACATACAGCCAATGGCTCTGTATCTCATGCCTGATCAAACCTTGTCTGATACACTTCCCCTCCGTAAGGTACACAGCAGCCTCCTCGTGCTTATGAATACCAAGGGCTTCAGCATTATGCTTGGGGCCACTTTAAATAAGGAGATCACCAACAAAAAGCACACAACTGCAAAATAACAGGGCACTAAATATACCACAGAAAGGAAACTGTTTGCAGCATAAAAGCTGAAACAAGGAGGCATAATGTCACTTTGCTTGACCTCTGCTAAGAACGTGTGCAGCAGGTGCCTCAAATGTTTCTGTCACTCCATGCTTACCCACAAATGGCCAGGGAAGTGCTGTGTTACTTTTGGAGCTACAAATAAACTTTAAACCTTCATGGAGACCCTGAGATTAGAGATGAACCCCAAAGAACTGTGTGCAAGATATGTATATTCTGAGGGTTCAGGCCTCAGACCAAAAGACCTGTTGTCAGAGGAATTCAGACACCCTGGTTGGAGGACAGAGATGGAACGCTGACCCTGGAGAAAGCACTCAACCTGGAAAGGCGGACTGGGTACAGACCATGGGGAGCTGTATTTGCTAAGTGAAGAAATTCAGACTTTATCCTCTACAAATTAAGTTCTTGATTTTTCAGGGGTTGCAAAAAAAAAAAAGCTATACTTTAGTTCCAAATGGTATTCTTCCTTGTCTAGTTAGGCTCAAGTCTCTACAGTGGGAATGTTTTACACATTCTTTTTTTTTTTTTTTTAAGATGTATTTATTTTCGAGGAGAGCATAAATGAGAGAGGCAGAGGGAGAGAGAATCTCAAGCAGACTCCCTGCTGAGCCCAGAGCCTGACAAAGGGCTCAGTCCCAGAACCCCAAGATCACGACCTGGGCCAAAACCAAGAGCAGGCCCTCAACTGACTGCACCCCAACCAACTGTTCTTGATTAGAAGGAACAGGTGGCCTTTTTAGACCGAAATTCTTAGGTAGGAAAAGTTCGTATCTAAGAAAGCTCTTGGCAGTTTCTAGCCCTGTATATAGTAAAATGGATTTCCCAAAAATCCAGTGTCTGTGCCTTCTCATGTCTAGAATAGATACAGGAAAAATCACGTGATTTAGATGAGATTTACACTAAGGGAGAAGCCTTTAATTCTTTAACAAAGTGATAACCCTGTAAAAAATAATTGATAGAAGAGCAGGGGCCACAGATGCCTTGGAACTGTAGGCTTATTGTAAGGGGAAGGGGAAAGGAGACAACAAAGCAGTGACCCTGACCCAGCCCCTTGGTTGAACACAGCCTGTAGGTTATTTAACCAAATGGATAAGCTCAGTCCCTTACCATTTATCTCTAGCTTTGCAGTGACTTACTGTGATAACCTAGACTTGGGACTCTGACGTTATGTAGTGCGTGCATCTTTTTCTTTCTTTTTTTTTTTTTAAGATTTTATTTATTTATTTGACAGACAGAGATCACAAGTAGGCAGAGAGGCAGGCAGAGAGAGAGGGGGAAGCAGGCCCTGCTGAGCAGACAGCCTGAATGTGGGGCTGGATTCCAGGACTCTGAAATCATGACCTGAGCTGAAGACAGAGGCTTAACCCACTGAGCCACCCAGGTGCCCCTAGTGTGTGCATCTTAATAATGTTAATAATCCACTCTTTTATTAAAGGCCTAAGCCTGTATGTTTAGCATAGCAGTTAGAAGCTTTGCATCAGACTGGTCTACCTAATCTGGGATCCAGAGATAGCTGTTGCCTACTTGTGTGACTTTTCTTCTCTAAGATTACCTGACCTTTCTGAGCCTAAATATCTTCCTCCATAAGAAATAAGAATGCTAACTCTAGGGGCACCTGGTATAGGTTAAGCATCTGCCTTCAGCTCTGGTCATAATCCCATGGTCCTGAGATCAAGCCCCACATTGGGCTGAGTCTGCTTTTCCCTCTTTCCCTGCCCCTCTTCTCTCCCTCTCAAATAAGCAAATAAAAAAAATTTTTTTAAGTATACTAACTCTACTAATTGTTAGTTATTTGACCTTGGTTAGATAATTTCTCTGAGTTTGCAGTTTCCATGATTATTTGGGGATAATAATAACATCTGCTTCAAATGGTTGTGGTGAGGATTGAATAAGATAGGTTTTGGGGTTTTTTTTTAAGATTTTATTTATTTATTTGACAGAGATCACAAGTAGGCAGAGAGGCAGGCAGAGAGAGAGGAAGCAGACTCCCTGCTGGGCAGAGAGTCTGATGTGGGGCTTGATCCCACAACCCTGGGATCATGACCTGAGCCGAAGGCAGAGGCTTTAACCCACTGAGCCACCCAGGTGCCCCCATAGGTTTTGTTTTGTTTTTTGTTTTGTTTTTTTAAGGATTAGAATGAGCTAATATTCACAAAGTACTTAATGTATAACACATAGTAAGTACTTAGTATTAATTGTTGTCATTGCTAGTATTTTGATGTGATTTTTGTTTGGTTTGTGCACTAACAGGAAGTATTGGAATGAAGTTTAAGAACTGATTTAATATTAGAGAAAAGCAAACTTGTATACATGTACAGAAAACTGTATCAGGTGTCTGTTTTTCACTCTCATGAGTAGTTTATCTTAGTCTGTTTAAAGCCTAGATTCCCCAAACTAGAAGAAGCAAAATATATTTAAATGCTAAGTATTATAATTAGTAATTATAATCATTACTAAAGTAAAGTAATATAAAGTTTGCTCCGTGTTTACCTTCTAAGAGTTTAATTAATAAAACTATAATGCAGAAAAAATGCTAGCCCAAAATTACTGATGGATTACAGGCAAATAAAATATTTTATTAGTCATCCTTTTATAAGTTAATTAAATACAAAGTTGAATGAAAACATTTGCAACTTCTCTGTCCGCGATGTTGGCATTTTTAAATCTGTGTAAAGTGCTATATTTGAAAGAGTACAGAAAGCGAGGTCGGGGAACCTGGATTCTAGTCGCAGTGTCATTCCTGAATCCCTGCAGGACCTTTGAGAACTTTGGCTATTTCATTTCTAAGTCGGGATGATAATACTCAGTCTGCCTTCCAAGAATATTATGAAAAGAAGGTAAGTTACTACTGTGAAAACACTTTGAAAAGCTAAATACTGTCCGTGTGCCCAGGCTAACAGGTCTGCTCTTGCTGCTAACCGTGCACAAGACAGACGCAGCGGAGAGCGCGCACCGCCGGTTACGGGCTTGGAGCGCCTTGAAGAGAAATACGGCTTCATCGATTGCTAGTTGTATGACCTCGGAGGGGTAACTTCTCTGAGTCTGCATTTTCCTTGCCTGTTTAGGAATAATAATAGTTCCTACTTCATACGGTTGTGGTGCAGATTGAGTAAGGTAAGGGACGTCAAGCGGCAGCACACTGCTTGTCTTGAATACGCAGTAGGGCTGGCCCTTGAACAACACGCGGTGAGGGGCACCGACTCCCCACATGGTCAGAACTCCATGGATAACTTCTGACGCCTCAAAAACTTAACTGTGTTAAGGAGGAGGAGAAAGAAGACGGGTGGGTCTTGCCATCTCGGGGCGGGGAGGTAAGAGGAGGCAGGAGAGGCACTCAGTAACTTGATGGAAATACCTCGTAATTTTTGCCTTTTTGCTTTTTCCTTTCTCCAGAAGTGACTCTTTGTAATACCAGTCCATCTTCCATCATTTGCTTTCGTTTCCGTGCTTATGTATCACACAGAAAGGTCCGTGTCCTAAAAGAGGTCAGAAGCCGTCTCCAGCAATCAGAAGGCTCTGCCAGCTTGGCTGCTGCGGGTTGTTCTCGGGCGATGTGCGTCTGCGTCTCCTCCCTCGCTGTCTGGCACTGACGCGGAAGCACTCGTCTCCAGCAGGTCGTCGTCTGCTAGTTCCTCTGCTGCGGTGGCTCTGAGCTCTTGAACTTGCACAGGAGCCATGCCGTGAAACCCTTCATCCCTACTTTTTTTTTTTTTTTTTCTTTTCCCTGTCGACCATGTGTCTCGCGACTTTGTTCTCGATGGGCTCTCTGTGAAGTCCTGCTGTGAAGTCCTGCACGACAGTGTCCAGAGCCCATGTGCTCCCACAGGAATATATTGTTCCGCGCTGCATGTAAACCCGTGCGGTCTTCAGTGGGCACTTCCAGACCTGCATGGTGCTGTCAGGGTTCTCTTCCCTAGTGCTGATGGTTCTTTGCAGAGAGCACCTGTGTAATGAGTCTCAGCAGTCCTCCTGACCCCCGATCTGGAGGCTGCACTAGAGCCACTGTGTCGGGGGTGGGTACAGCACTTGGGCCTCTTTGGGGCTGTGGGTGAGCAGGGGCGTCCTCAAAGGCTGTTCCTCACTAGCAAGGTCCTTTCTGAGCTAAGCATCAGTGGAGCCAGTCCAGGAAAAGGGTTCTTGTCCAGGCCTTCTTCTTTCTTGTACAACCAGAAGTCTAGTGGCTTGTGTTTATCTTCTCTTCGAAGGCTTGGGGCTTTGTAGCTTTCCAGATAACAGCAGCTCTCATCATAAACCCCACTGCATTTGTACCAAACAGTAGAGCTGGCCTGGCCCTTCCTTCCTTAAATCCTGTACTCCCTTCTCTTCTTCACTAATAAATTTCCTTTTTGACATTTTTTTCCAAAATAGGATACTTTTGTCTGCAATAAAAACCTATTCAGGCAAGTACCCTTTCTCCTCATTGATTTTCTTAATGGCATCTGGGAATGTGTCCGCTGTCTGTTGGTCGGCAGAGGCTGCCTCTCCGTTCTCTTGACATTTTTAAGCCAAACCTCTTTCTAAAATTATCAAACCATCCTTTGCTGGCATTAAATTCTCTAGTTTTAAACCCTTCACTTTCCTTTTGCTTTAAGTTGTCATATAATGACGTGACTTTTTTGGAACCCTGTCAGGGTCTCTAGGTATGCCTTTCCTGTAGCAGTCCTGAAGCCACCTAAAAGCTGCATTTCGACATGAAATGGAAAGGTATTTCACAGAAAGTACAAGGAAGCCTGCTGAAGTAGCTGCACCGGCAGCGTCAGGACTTCGCTTTTTTTTTTTTTTCTTCGCGTTTGTTTATTATTTATTTTTTTGCTGTGGTCCTCAACGCTGAACTCCTCCTGTATACTGGAATGGCAGGGACCCACAGCTGTGGCCCTCCACCAACAGAACCTGTCAAGCAGTTCAGCTTTTTCTTAGAATGTCATGACTACTCTCTGCTTCCTAGGAGCACTTCCTACAGCACTAGGGGTACTTTGAGTTCCATGATGTGATTCAAGCTTTACAGTATTGCACAAAACACGGTGAAAAACAGGTGAGACCCACAAGACATCACTTTGTACCATGATACGCAGAGTACTGGAGAGATGGGCTACTCGCACAGAGATGATGAGCGTCACGCGGTGTGGTAGGCAGATAATAGCAACAGGAGGTGACTGCGAAATTATTACAAGAGTACAGTGTGGACTACAGTTAATTTTGTGCAGTTCTGCTTTGACACTGTATTTTTACATGTGTTTCCATTTCTCTTGGCTAGAAATGCGAACACATGTAAAGCCCAAGTATTAACTAATTGAATGCGAACTCATGTAAATGGCACCATGTTTGGTCTGTAAGTCCATGTGTGCATAAGTTTTGTAAGTTTGAACTTTGTAAAATTTGTGTGCATCTGGTGGTAGTAAATGATAAAATAGACTGGTATGTACATATATTTTATGCATTCAGAACATGCATTTTTCTTAATTGCTTTAATATTTGTTAAGATAAGCAGTTCATCTCCAAGTATCTTCACACATTGTTCCAAATCTCCAACAACTTTTCCACATACTTACTGAAAAAAACTCGCATATAAATAGCCTTGGGCAGTTCAAGCCCTTGTTGATGGTGGTGTATTCACCACTAGGACTGGTTCTCTTTAAGATCGTGTTGTTGCTGTCCTCCCTGGTCATTTGCCATCATGTATCTGACAGAATCATGGATGTTAGAACTTAAAGAATCCTGAGGAAATTACCAGGTCGAGCATGTTGCCCCCTGCAATTTAAGTGTCTTTATCTGTGAATAACAGAAGAGGGAGCTTGAAGTCCAGGGACACAAAATGGGTTGTTGATGCTTAGTTACCCAGTGAGTTGGTGGTAGGCGGTAGGACATGTGAAATCTTGGTTGCCCATTTCTAGGTGGGGCTGAGGGGTGGTCTGCTTGGTACTAGAATGCTGTGCTGCTCTGAAAAGCACAAGGACCACTGTGTTATTAAAATCTCTATCTTACGAGATAGCATCAAGGGAAGGGAAGATGGTATCTGTACTTTATGAAATTTAACGTATGATTTAGAGGTCACTTTGGAACTTTGGTTGGATATAATTTTCCAATGTTCTGTAATATTTCTGTTAGTCATGTATTGGTTTTACTTTGAGTTTCCCAGAAGAGCTTACTCTGTGTACCAAGAGACCTCTGTACATGTTATCATGTTTCTTTCAACCCCCCTCTCATGCTTACCTTTCCAGCTCTTAGCATTGATGCCATCTCCTCCAGGTAGACTTCCCTGATTCCTCTCTCTAGGCCCTTTCATTCGATATTCTCCCATGGTAGCATGAATCACAGTGTATTATTATTACCCGTTTCCTTGTATGTCTCCTACAATGGACCATAGAAGCCTTATGAAAACATAATGTGTGTCTGTCTTATAATTATAATCCTAAGTACACCACACAGTGTTTACTTAGGTCCTGGTTAAGAACTCCATCTTCCTTCCTTGCTCAGGACTTTCAGAATCCATCTGCAAACATTTGGAACATCTCCTTCTCATGGTTTTTGCTACCACTTTCTGCTTCTAAAAGTTGATTCTTCAAATGTGTATCCATAGGAAATGTTACCCATATGTCATCAAAGTGAAGAGCAGCAATAGGATCCAGTGAAGAAACTCTGCAGTAAGAGGTCTGAGAATCTGGACTGTCATTCTCACAGAGCTGCCACTCTGGAGGAGGCCTTGGACAGCTGACACTCTGAGCCTATTTGCTTGTCCTTAAAGTGGGGAAAGTAACAGAAGCCAATCTCAAAGATGTCACGAAGATGAAAATAACCAAAACAATTCCAACACAGCCTTTGGTTCAGTGTCTGATACATATTAAGTGAAAGTCAGCAACAATTAATAGTAAATTAAATTAGGTACATTAATTAACTGATTAAGTGAGGTAATGAAAAGGAAAGAATTTCTGTTACTTTTGAAACATAATATGTTTCAGAATTTCTCTTTTTCCCCCGTGAAACACCTGTATGGCACCTTTTTGTTATTCATACTGTTTTGACTGTGGCTGTTCTGGATTCCTGTTGAGGGCCTGAGAGATCAGTTTGTCATTTTGAACACGGCGTCAGTGGAACAGCGTCTGACTCAACAATCGCGTCATCCTGGACAGGCCTCAGATGGGTGTGAGCCAGGACACGGTGTAATGAAAGGCATTCGGTTCTCCCCTCTTCCTGCTCTGTATTTTCTTTGCCACAAACTCTATTCACGTCAAGCCCACAGAAGTAACATTTCAGTTCAGGTCATAATAAAAATTGAGGGCATTTGCATATATTATCTGTTGTACGCACTGAATAATTCTGTATTCATCTCAGGGTACTTGAAATGGATCTTTTCTTTCTGCTTTAATAATGAAAGAAGAATAATTGTCTCAGAATATTTAAGAACAGGCTTATATTAAATATTTAATGTCCTTTTACTCTGAACATTCTGATGGTAAAACCAGATAACTACAGGCAAAAACTAAGGGATATGATACCTGTGTTCATTTAAAAGAGTTTTGGCTATTAGAAGACTTGTCCTCTCACAGTGGGAAGGCATGATCCTTAGGGCAGTTGTGGGCAGTGTATACATACAGAAGACTCTGAAAAGACCAATGGTGGATGCAGTTCTTTCTGCTTTGGTCTTTTTTCCCTGGCATTCTGACTGCTGAGTGATTTAGTCTCGGTCTCACTGATTTAGTCTCAGACTCACTGTTGTTCTAATGACTTGGCTTAAGTAAAGCATCTCCTTTTGCTGTAAGCCATCAGGATATTTACTTTTCATTTTTAAAAGTACCCAAATAAGAACCTCATAAATCAAAGAACACCTATAATTCTGAGTCAGCATATCCAAGCAAGCCTCTGGCAAAAAGAAGTATCCTTTAAGTTGTTAGGCTTTCCTTTAACATTCCATTATTCATTTGCTGATTCTTTGTTTGGAGCAGTGACTTGTTTAATAGATTTCAGGGTTTTGGGACACCTGGGTAGCTCAGCTGGTTAAGATTCAGCTCTTGGTTTTGGCTCAGGTCATGATCTCGGGGTCCTGGGATTGAGCCCCACATCCGGCTTTGTGCTCTGTGTGGAGTCTGCTGGAGATTCCCTCTCTCAAATAAATAAACTATTGTATATATATCCATGTGTTTGTATATATGCATGGGTGTATATTTCAGGCTTTTGACTAAACCAAGTAATACGGGTTATTATTTTGAAACTGCGAGAGCTTCTGAAAACATCTGAACGGAGAGATTGTGTATGCCCACAGACTGAAGAATTGTTCCAGTTTTAATGGATGAGTTGCCTTCATTATATATATTTAATGCCTGGTACTCAAACATATATGGTAAAGGAGTGATAGCATCTTTCAAGATGTTTAGCCTTCCCCCAGAGGGCAGAGCCAAAGTTTAGGATCTTCTCTTTGTAACTTTGTGTAAATTTTTAGAATCAGCTTGTCAATTTCTGTACACAGAAAAAAGCCTGGTGGAATTTTGATTCATAGTGTGTAGAATCTGCAGACCAATCAGTCAGATAATACTGTCCATCTCTTCATTTAGTTCGATCTTCTTTACTTAGTTTCAGCAGTGTTGTCTGGTTTTCCCTTAGAGCTCTTGCATGCCTTACCCCCACACCCCTGCACCGTTTATTCCTGTTTTGTTTTGAGAGAGAGCATGAGGAGAGGGGCAGAGGGAGAAGCAGGCTCCACGCTGAGCAGGGAGATTGACACCGGGGCTCCATCCCAGGACCCCAGGATCATGACCTGAGCCGAAGGCCAACGTTTAACTGACTGAGCCACCCAGGAGCCCCATTCCTGTTTTGTTTGTAAATGTGTTTGTGTTTTACTGCTATGACGAATGACATTAATTTCATTTTTGAAATGTTTGTTGCAGTATATAGAAAGAAGGTAGATTTTTGACTGTTGTGCCCTATGACCATGCTAAATTAATTGATCCTATTTTTTAGATTTTTTTTGTTGTTGGTTTTTGTGTTTTTGTAGTATCTGTCTGATCCTTTCTCGGTCTTCTCATTCTTGGACTTGATTTACGTGTATGTTAGGCCACTTGATACTTGTAGGTGCGCAAAGCACTCTCAGTGTTCCTTCAGTCTTTCCTTCTCTCTGTTCTTCAGACCGCATGAATTCCACTGATACTGGATATGTAACAGCTGACTTAATCTTCCTGGGGTTTTGTTGTTGTTGTTGTTGTTGTTTTTTAAGACCTCTCTATCCTCAACTCTGTCTGGAATCCTTGTCCAGAGCCCTTCTGTTTTGGCCTTCACAGGGAAAGGTCTCTAGTCTTCTGCCTTGAAGAAGGGGATGGATAGGCTGAAAGGAAGGACTGCTTCTAGTTTCAAAAACAGAGATCAAAACAAACAACAGAAGAATCCACCTTAGAGGAAATAGAAAATATGCAGAGAAAAGGAACTTCCTGAAAACCTACTGTTTATATGCTTGAAGATAAAAATACTGCATTCATCAAATAAGAGTAAAGTGTTTAAAAAGGGGAATTTTCAGGGAATAAAATGAAACTTAAAAAGGTTTCAGCATGAATGAAGAGCTCAGTAGAAGGGTTGGGAGGTAAAAGTAAGAAAATAAGCCAGAAATTAGAGCAGAAAGACAAAGAGCTAGAAAAATAGGAGAGAAAGTAAGAAAGAGGACCAGCCTAGGAGTTTGAGAAAAAAATACTGACAAGAAACCATCAGTCACTGGAGTGGGGGAGGTAACACAGGGATTAAATTATCTGCTGCTTTACCTGTTGGTTTCTTTAGAATGAACAGGGGTTTTGGTTGGTTTTTTGGTTTTTTTTACTATGAAACAAAGCACACATAATAAACACACACGCGCATTCACGTAGACACTTTAATGAATAATTATAAAATGAGCACTCGGGTAACCAGACCAGGGCCTACACCTCGGGCACCTCCAGTGGGACCTTCCAAGATCACACTTCCACTTGGCTCCCCCTCCTCAGAAGTGACCACTATCCTGGCCGGTAGAATAATTATATTCCAGATTCTCTTACCACGTGTATATATACATCCTTCCACACTGTAGCTTAGTTCACATGCTTTGAACTTAAACAGTATGTATGGTTTTGCGTCATGTTGCTTCCCCTCTGCAGGATACAACTTGTCCATGTTAGGGTACGTAACTGCAGTTCCTGCTGTATACAGCTGTACCCCTGTGGCTGTGTCCTTCCCATTCTTTTGAGCACTTGACCCGTTTCTGGTTGTGGTATTCTACAAACCGCCGTCATCATTCCTACACATTTCATTGTGTACACACATGAATCTCTTTATGAGTATAAATTTCTGGAAGTAGATGTCAAGTGGTGGTGGAGTTGCTGGATCACAGGATATTCCTAACCCTGGGGCGCTGAGTGGCTCAGTGGTTAAGCATCTGCCTTCAAGCTCAGGTCATGATCCCAGGGTCCTGGGATCAAGCCCCCTGTCAGGCTGCCTGCTCAGTGGGAAGCCTGCTTCTCCCTCTCCCACTGCCCCTGCTCGTGTTCCCTCTCTCATGATGTCCCTGTCAAATAAATAAAATCTTAAAAAAAAAAAAAAATATTCCTGCCTCCCCTTTTACCTCATGATGCCACACTGTCTTCCCAAGTGATGTGCTCTCTGAACTCAGACCCTTCATGGTGTCACGTGGTTAATGTTTGCTGGTCTGGTGGGTGCATGTGTAATGGTGTTTTTAATGTGCATGTCCCTAAATACTAATGAAGCTGGATAACTTTTCCTATGTGTATTGGCCATTTGGAGTTCCTAGTTTGTAAAGTATCTGTGTATTTTTTTGGTCCGTTTTGCTAGTGGGTTTTCTGTCCTTTTTATTTGAATCCTACATTTAGGAGCACCTGGGTGGCTCAGTGGGTTAAACCTCTGCCTTCGGCTCAGGTCATGATCTCAGGATCCTGGGATTGAGCCCTGCATCGGGCTCTCTGCTTGGCGGGAAGCCTGCTCTCTCTGCCTGCCTCTCTGTCCACTTGTGATCTCTGTCAAATAAGTTAATAAAATTTTTTTTAAAAAAATGAAACCTACATTCGTCTAAATGTATAAATATCACTAGAGCACAGGTAGCAATGGTGCTTTCCCTTAGATTTTAGCCTAAATCCTTATTTTGTCAGTGCATTGGTGCTTTTAGGATTTTTTCAATTCCATTTTTTAGCTAACATTTTCATTTTGACAGTCATGTTGGCCCCCGTAACCTGGCCTGTCATTTCTATAAAAAGAAACCTGTATATGTTCTTAAGCGAATGTCGAACTAGTCTACTTGATTTTTTTTTTTAAGATTTTATTTATTTATCTGACAGAGAGCACAAGTAGGCAGAGCGGCAGGCAGAGGGAAAGGGAGAAGCAGGCTCTCCTCTGAGCAGGGAGCCCGATGGAGGGCTCAATCCCAGGATCATGACCCGAGCTAAAGGCAGCCGCTCAACCAACTGAGCCACCCAGGCACGTCAAGTCTCCCTGATTCTGACCCCTACCTTTTCCCCAGTTTCTGACCCTTTTGAAAATTGTCATATAAAGCTTACTTCTTAGTACCCCCGTCCCCGTAACTTAACAGACCCCAGAATGTCCATTCTGGTGTAAAATGTTGCTGGTATCCTCTCTTTTTTTCCCATTATTGCCATATAATTGACAAAATATCAGTCCTGTTGTTGTCTTTACTCTCAGAGGTTTATGCCATTCAAAACAAATGCCATTACTCTCATTTTACTGAGTCCCAGAGGAAGCTGAAATTAAAGCATATCTTAGAGATAACATCTTTAACCAGAACTATATGTGGCTGGTCATTCATTTTCAAGCGCACACAGCACTTGAAGCGGTAACATGGCTAAAAGAAGTATCATGTGAGCAATAATAAGGACTCCTAATGGGCTATTCCGTCAGACTTCGAATACTTCTATTTTCCTTATGCTGTACTCCTCCATATTTATTTTTTATTACGTTAGTCACTATACAGTACATCATTAGTTTTTGATTTGAATATTTTAAAGTTTTATTTAAAATTTAGGGCTTTGGGGGC
The DNA here is from genome assembly GCF_902655055.1 of Lutra lutra. Classification (NCBI taxonomy): domain Eukaryota; kingdom Metazoa; phylum Chordata; class Mammalia; order Carnivora; family Mustelidae; genus Lutra; species Lutra lutra. The sequence goes on along the minus strand of NC_062282.1, from coordinate 81,700,763 downwards.
ACCTGGGAGGCTCAGTGGGTTGAGCCTCTGCCTTTGGCTCAGGTCATGATCTCAGGGTCTCAGGATTGAGCCCCGCATCGGGTTCTCTGCTCAGCAGGAAGCCTGCTCTCTCTGCCTGCCTCTGTCCACTTGTGATCTCTCTCTCTCTCTCTCTCTCTCTCTCTCTCTGTCAAATAAATAAATAAATAATCTTTGAAAAAAAATTAGGGCTTTGGTGGTATGTCCTCAGTGGACTAAATGTTGAAATACTTATTGTCCAAAGCAGTCCTCTAAATCAAGAGAAGACCAACACCCCAGTAGGAAAATAGCCAGTGTTCATCAATTGATAGTTGACCAGATAGGTTTTTCTCTTAGGAGCAAATGTGGGGAAATGCATGTGTCTGCTTTCCTAAAACTGGGGGCGGGGGGTGAAGTTTAACAGCATGCATGAAAATGCCTGTATGTAAAGTTGCCCATTGGCTTTCCTTGACCTTGTGAGATTTTAACTTAAGTATGAGGTCAAAGATATTGGCAAAGGTCTGTGCATTGGTATTTATTATAGAAAAACAGAAACAAAAAATGGCCAGTAATGAGGGAATAGTTCAGTTACTGCTGAGTACTTTCCAACCATCAAAGAGTCATGTGATAAGAGATAACCTATTGACATTTCCTCAAAATGTTGTTAAGAAATGAACAAAGAAGGAACAGTGCCTCACATATATAAAAAGCTGGATACAAGCAGTCATCTATAATACTATCCCCAAAATAAATATGTACTTTTTTTTTGTAAGATAAGTGTTTGTTGGTTTTCTCTGGCAAACATATGATGCCTTTATTTTCTCATTTAAACTTCCTGGTGCTTTCTAAATTTTCTAATTTATTTTATAATTTAAAAAATACCTTGTAATTCAGTTTTATTTGCCAAATTACTTTATTATATCTAGTGTATTTCTAGATGACAGTAAAGCAGTAATCTTGGAGTTGATGAATTCAATGTAAAGAAGTGAACTAGGACAAAAATAGGTGGGGTTTTATGGACACTGCTTTTCGGTGTGAAAAGCAGTTATATTGAGCAGTTATATTGAGTTTCTTCAAGTATCTTTTCCCCGTGACTGAAAAGTGGGGTGGCCCACAGCTAGAGCTGCCGTAGCCTAGAGCATCCTAGCAGGGAGAGAAGCACACGACTTCCTATCCCAAATGAGAGCCTCAGGACCCCAAATACAGCCCATGAGTGTCAGCTCCCCACTCCAGCAGCAGCAGAGTGTGAGCCCTTGTTCTCTGTCTTGTAAGTTTCCCTTAGTCACTGTTTCTCATTCTTTTGAGGTTTAGGGTTTAAAACACATTTTAGAAATCACAAAAAGGTTTTACTGTATTTTATTTTGCTCTTTTGGAGCATTGTGAGAAAAACTAAAATTTTAAACAGGGAGATGCCTGGGTGGCTCGGGCAGTTAAGTGGCTGACTCTGGACTTCGGCTCAGGTCTTGATCTTGGGATCCTGGGTGCCAGACCTGCATAGGGCCCTATGCTCGGTGGGGAGTCTGCTTTAGGATTCTTTCTCTCTCTCCACCTCTCTCATTCTCTCTCTAATAAGGAAGTCTTAAAACAATTTCAAACAGGGATGTGTTCAGGTAGTATTTGTGAGTGTGCATTTGTCCCCCTTTTTTGGGAAGTGCGCACATTTCTTCCTCCACCTAATTAGGCAGACTTTTGCCAGCCACTTCCATTTAATTTTGAGTGAGTGGCTCTAACATCTTGCTCTCAGTACTTTTATTTCTTACCATTCAGGTGTGATGGTTCAGCCTGTGGTTCTTATAGAAAGTACAGAAACCAGAATGAACACTCAGGATGTCTAAAGTGTCTTAAAACAAGCCTGGAACAGCTCAGCTCATGCACTGGTTATCCCTAACAGTTAACAGTCCATATTACAGTGTGCTACTTACTGCTCTGACGTACTTGTCATTTCAGTATTAACGTGGGAGAATCATTTATTGCCAGTGAAACACTTAGTCTGGAGTTGCCATATATTTATGTTAAAAATTAATGACCTCTCCTTACAGTATCCATTTTGTGATGGATGTTTTGTGTTTTGTTTTAAACAATGGATGAAGATTTTGTCAAAGTCATCGTTGCATTAGTTCTCCTCCTCCCCTGTCATTCTCAAAAGCCTGAAACAACTTTGTTGCTTTATTTTTTGAACTGTGTTGAATTGTGAAGTTGTCTGAAGTGATGGTTTTGTTGAAAATAACAAGTCTGAAAACTACCTTGATATTTTAAAATGAGGACTGTGTATTCAGAAGTTCCATTTCTCTTCTACTTTGGAGCTATCCTGTGACAGGAATGTCAAATCTGGTATTTACCAGATCGTGTTTCCTGCATACACAACCAACTGCTTACGTAAGAATTCAATTTTAAAATGTTTTCTTAATGGATGACTATTCACATTCTTATTCTTTTAAGTTAGGGATTTAGTTTAATTAGAAGAAGGATTTTTGTAGCACTTCTGTGAAAACAAACTTTGACAAAGCATTTAAGACAGGTTTGAGAGAATACAATATTGGTTTCATTTTTCAGTCTGAAAATTATTTTATAAATGGAATTAGTATTATTTGATCATTAATGCTTATCAGTCTCAAAGCTTCCAGCTTGCAAATTTCCCACCCACAACGAGAGTTACTCATTTATCCCTATTTGAAAAAGTGCTGCTTATGCCCTTGAAATTTTTACATTCCTAATATCCCCAAAACTTTAAAACAAAAATCACCCCATCAGTTGCTTTCAGAGTTTCTTCTCCATTCCCACATAGTTTCTAAAATGCTAGCAGATAGCATTTTAGAAAAAAAAAAAAAGTTACTTTTCTAATGAATACTCTAGAATGAACTAGTTATCTACACTTAGATGGACTATGAAAAACCAAAGCTCACTTGTTTTTTATTGCTAAATTTAACAAAAGTGGAACTATATGATAGCTTATGTTGCTTATAACTGTTTTTATAAAAAATTTTTGACAGTATGTGGACAAATATTTTAATATTAAATATTTAAATCAGTATACATATATATTACATACAATACCACAGTACATTATTTTCTTCCAGTGTGTTTTGACTGATTTAATTATATAATTTCCCAAGGGATCCTCCCAAAGTAAGGAAAGTACTGAACTTAAACAGTTCACATTTATTGTTTTAAATGTGGTTATAGTCTTTTTATCTGTTTCTGGAGAATAGCAAAATAAATAGGTAATAAATGGCTGTTGGTGAAAAGTACTAATTCTAGATCAAGGATAACTATTATTTTGGACCTCACTGGACCTTCCTTTCTGTGAAATAGGAGCTCTTACACTTTCATATTCTAACTTAATCTCTCATATAGTTAGCCAAAAGTTTATTATTGGTATTGCTAAAAAATTTTTAAAGTAGTAGACTTGGAATCTTGAATTCAAACCTAGACTTTGCCTTTCAGTAGTATTTTATAGGACCCTGGGACTAGTTCTCTACATTTCTGAGTCTTAATTTCTGCATCTGTAAAATGGGATTAGTGAGATCTTACAGGATAGTGAAGTCCAGTTGAATATATAATTACAGTACCTTAGCACTCTTAAATTGAGTAACAACAATTTTTTTTTTGCTTAATCAGTCTTTTTGACATCAGTTGCCCTGTTAATTTACGCCCATAATTTTTTCTAGTCAATAGATATGTCTTCCATCTGTAAAACTAGTAGTATCTCAAAAAAGCCTAAGGTCTGTTAAACATAATTTCTTCAAAACTCCTCTAACGGTAAGAAAAGTTGTATAGTATTATAAATATACAAAACACTGCTATTTGTTTTTATTTTTGGTGCATGGTTGCCATGTAATTTAGTGTTCATTGGCTACTGTGACATCATCTTAATAATTATAATGTGAGTATATGAATTTAAAATTTAAGTCAACACAACTAGAATCTAAAAAAAAAAAGGAGGTGACATGGATACTTTTATACCTTTTTAAAAAATTGAATTATAGTTAGAATACAATATTACATTAGTTTCAGGTACGCAACATAGTGATTTAATGTTTATATACATTATGAAATGATCACCACGATAAATCTAGCTACCATCTGTTACCACACAGAGTTGTTACAGTATTATTAAGTATATTGCCTATGATGTACATCTTATTTATAACTTGAATTTTGTGTCTTCTAATTGCTTTCCTGTATTTTGCCCACTCACCCATTTTCCTCCCCTCTGGCAACCATCAGATTGTTCTCCATATGTATGAGTCTGTTTCTGTTTTGTTCGTTCATTCTGGTTTTTAGATTCCATATATAAGTGAAATCATAAATATTTGTCTTTCTTTGTCTTTCTTTTCTTTTTTCATTTAGGATAATACCCTCTGGGTTCATCCATGCTGTCACCAATGGCAAGATTCCCTTCTTTGTTACAGCTGAGTAATATTCCATCATATGTACATACACCACAGCTTCGTTCTCCATTCATCTATCACTGGATACTTAGGTTGCTCCTGTATCTTGGCTATTGGGAATAATACTGCAGTGAACATAGGGGTGTATTATAAATCTTTTTGAATTAGTGTTTTCATTTTTTTTCTAGATAAGTAAAAGGGAAATGGCTTGATTGTGTGGCAGTTTTATTTTTAAGTTTTGAGGAACCTCCATACTATTTTCCACAGTGGATGTACCGGTTTGCATTCCTGCCAACAGTACACAATGGTTCTGTTTTCTCTATATCCTCACCAACACTTCTTATTTCTTGTCTATTTATTTATTTAATCACAATGGGAATCTAGTTATTTAATGCAACCACTAATCTAATAGCACAAAATCTAAGCAGTTATATCACAAAACCAGGGTTATATACAGTGGACATGCATTAATGATCTATACAACTTAACATTACACCAGAAAAGGAATTGAATACAAAATTCCCCTGACTTTTGGTGGTCTTCAAATTTCATGGCACAGATTACCAATAGAACTATACACACTGGAGTGCCTGGGTGGCTCAGTGCGTTAAGCCTCTGCCTTTGGCTCAGGTCATGATCTCAGGGTCCTGGGATCAAGCCCCGCATCGGGCTCTCTGCCTGGCAGGGAGCCTGCTTCCCCCTCGCTCTCTGCCTGCCTCTCTGCCTACCTGTGATCTCTCTCTGTCAAATAAATAAAATCTTTTAAAAAAAAAAAAACTATAAAAACAGATTTTAAATATTTTCAATAAGACGGTAAAAAATTTAATGAGCCTTTAAGTTTTCATATTGGACTGAAGACTGACAGGTGTAAGGCAATATCTCATTGTAGTTTTGACATGTTTGCCTGTTGATGAGTGGTGAGCATCTTTTTATGTGTCTGTTGGCCTTCTGGATTTCTTCTTTGGAAAAATGCCTACTCACATCCTCTGAATCCATTTCAAATTGGATCATTTGTGGGATTTTGCTTTTGGTTTGTTTTTTGTTTTGTTTTGTTTTGTTTTAGTCGTGTCAGTTCCTTATCTATTTTGGATATTAGCCTCATATCAGGGGTATCATTTACAAATACCATCTCTCATTCAGTAGGTTGTCTTTTTGTTTTATCTTTTTGTTTCCTTCACTGTGCAAAAGCCTTTTAACTTTATGTATTCCCATTTGTTTATATTTGCGTTGGCTCTGCATGCCTGGGGGGACAAATCCAAAGAAATATTACTCAGACTGATGCCTAAAACTTACTGCTTATGTTTTCTTCTATGAATTTGATAGTTTCTGGTGTTATAGTTAAGTCTTTAATCATTTTAAGTTTATTTTTGTGTATAATGTAAGAAAGTGATCCAGTTTCATTATTTTGCCTGCCCAGTACCATTTATTCAAGAGATTATCTTTTCTCCCTTGCCTTTGTCATTAATGAATTGACTGTATAAGCATGGGTTTATTTCTGAGCTTTCTATTCTGTTCATTTAATCTGTGTTTTGTCTTTTGGGGCAGGACCAAACTGTTTTAATTACTACAGCCTTATAGTATACTTCAAAATCAGGCAGCAGGGTGCCTCCAGCTTTGCTCTTTCTGAGTTGCTTTAGTTATTCGGGGTCTTCTGTGGTTCCATACAAATGTTAGGATTACTTGGTTCTAGTTCTATGAAAAATGCTCTTGGTATTTTGATAGGGACTGAACTACATCTGTAGATTGCCTTGTGTAAGATGGACATTTTAACAATACTCATTCTTTTATTCCAGAAGCATGATATATCTTCCCATTTATTTGTTCCATTTTCAGTTTCTTTCATCAGCATTGTACAGTTTTTAACATACAAGTCTTTTACCTTCTTGGCTAAATTTATTCCTAGGTAATTTACTCATATTGATGCAGTTATCAATGGGATTGTTTTCTTAAGAGAAGTGTATAGAAATGCAACAGGTTTACATATATTAACTCTGTATCCTGCAATGTTACTGAATTCAGTTATTTTAAGTTCTAATTAGCTTTTTGGTGTACCCTCTAGGATTTTCTATATATAGTATCATGTCTGCAAATAGTTGTACAGTTTCACTCTTCTTCCAGTTTGGATCCCTTTTAGTTACCTTTTTCACATCTGATTCCTGTGCTGCTGGGATCTCCAGTACTGCACTGAATACAAGTGGTGACAATGGGCATCCTCGTCTTGTTTCAGCTTGTAGAAGAGAAGCTTTCGGCTTTTCACCATTGAGTATGATGTCAGCTATGGGTTTGTCATGTGTGGTCTTTTATGTTGAGATATGTTTTCTCTCTACCCACTTTTTTGAGAGTTTTTATCATAAATGGTTGCATTTTATCAAATAGTCTTTTGGCAGCTGTTGAGATAATCAAATGGTGTCTACGTTTTTGTTACTGTTGGTGGGCGTACCCCATGGTTTACAGATGCTTCGACCATCTCTGCATGTCTGCAGTAAATCCCACGGGGTCGTGATGTAAGATCCTTTTAAGGTATTGTTGAATTTGGTTTGCTAATATTTTGCTGGAGATGTCTGCATCAGTGTTCACCTGGGAAACCAGTCTGTACTTTTCTCTTTTTGTGGTCTCTAGTTTTGGTATCAGCATAATGCTGGCCTCAGAGTGAATTTGGAAGCATTTCTTCTTTTCAGTTTTCTCTATGAGTTCGAGAATAAGTACTACAATAATAAGTATTAACTCTACTTCAAATATTTGGTAGAATTCACTTGGGTAGCCATCTCTCCCTAGACTTTTGTTGGAATCGGTAATCCAAAAACTCCCAACAATTGAGTTACTAATAATTCGTCCATTTAGGCGTTTTAGTTCTTCTTCATTCAGTCTTAGAAGATATTCCTAGGAACTTACCATTTCTTTTCTTTTTTTTTTTTTTTTTAAGATTTTATTTGTTTGTCGGAGAGAGAGAACACAGGCAGGCAGAGTGGCAGGCAGAGGCAGAGGAAGAAGCAGGCTCCCTGCCAAGCAAGGAGCCCGATGTGGGACTCAATCCCAGGACGCTGGGATCATGACCGGAGCCAAAGGCAGATGCTTAACCAACTGAGCCACCCAGGCGTCCCTCACTGATCTTTTCTATTGCTTTTTTTGTCCCTTTTTCATTTATTTCCATTCTGATCATTATTATTTTCTTCCTCTTACTTACTTTGGACCTCATTTGTTTTGTTGTTGTTTTTAGTTCTTTTGTGTGTAAAGTTAGATTGTTCATTTGAGATTTTTCTTATTTCTTGAGGTAGGCCTACTTTGCTATAAACTTTTTAGATCTGCTTTTCCTGTGACCATAGATTTTGGATTGTTCTTTTCCATTGTCATGTGTCTCAAGTTATTTTTTTTTAAGATTTTATTTATTTATTTGACAAACAGATATCACAAGTAGGCAGAGAGGCAGGCACAGAGAGAGGAGGAAGCAGGCTCCCCGCTGAGCGGAGAGCCCGATGCGGGGCTCAATCCCAGGACCCTGGGATCATGACCTGAGCCAAAGGCAGAGGCTTTAACCCACTGAGCCACCCAGGCGTCCCTCAAGCTATTTTTTATTTCCGCTTGGATTTCTTTGTTGACCCATTGGTTGTTGAGTAGTATATTTTCAGCCTCCATAGGTTTGTGTTTTTTTTCCAATTTTCATCTTATAATTGATTTCTACTGTCATACCACTATGAAAAGGTCCTTGTTTTGATTTAATCTTTTCAGATTTATTGAGACTTGTTTTGTAGCCTAACAGATGATCTATCCTGGAGGATATTCCACGTGAAGTTGGAAATAATGTGTATTCTTCTGGTTTGGGATAAAGTTCTGTATGTATCTATTAAATCCATCCGGTTTCATGTGTCATTTAAGGCCAATGTTTCCTTATTAATTTTCCGTCTGGGTAACCTATTCATTGATGTGACTGAGGTGTTAAACTCCCTTACTATTACTGGTTTACTGTCAGCTTCTCCCTTTATGTCTTTTAATAATTGCCTTCTAAGTCTTTAGGTGCTCCTCTGTTGGTTGCACAGATCCTTATAAGTGTTCTATCTGCTTGTTGAACTGATCCCTTTATCATTATGTGATCTCCTTCTCTGTCTCTTGTTACACCCTTTCTTTGTGTCTGATAAAAGAATTGCTTCCATGGCCTTTTTTTTTTATGTTTGCACAGAATTTCTTCCCCCGTCCCTTCCAGTCTGTATGTGTCTTTATATCCGAAGTGAGTCTCTTGTAGGCAGCATACAGATGGATCTTCTTAGAAATCCATTCAGCTACCATATGTCTTCTGATTGGAGCATTTAGTCCATTTAAGGTAGTTATTGCTAGATCTGAATTTATTGCCACTTTTTTCATTGTTTCTAGTTGTTTTGGTAGTTCTGTTCCTTTCTTCTCTTCCTCTTTCCCTTGTGATTTGGTGACTTCATGTTATGTCTGATTTCCTGCCTCTGTTTGTTGTGCATCCCTGTATAAGCACTCTCTGTTAGGTTGATGGTCATTTAAGTTCAAGCGTGCTTGAAAAGCACTACCTTTTTATTCCCCTTTTACATTTTACGTTTCTGACAAACTATTTAGATCTTACTATTTTGTGTATCCCTTGACTAAGTACCATAGATCTAGATGAGTTTACTGTTCTTGCCTTTTAACCTTTATACCAGCTAAGTAGGTGGCTGTTCCACCACCTTTACCCTAAGTTTATCTTTACCAGTCAGAGGTGGTTTTTTTTCCCCGCCCATAATTTCCTAATTTCTAGTTATGGCTTTTTCTTTTTCATTTAAGAAAGTCCCTTTAACGTTTTTTGTAAGTCCAGTTTGGTGCTGATGAATGTCTTTAGTTTTTGTCTGGAAAACTCCTTATTTCCTTTTCAATTTGGAATGATAATCTTGCCCAAAAGAAAAGAGTACTCTTGGTTGTGTTTTCAGTACCACTCCCTTCCAGGCTGTAAAGTTGCTGCTGAAAAATCTGCTAATAGACTTATAGGGGTTCCTGTTTATGGAACAAGAAATGTTAGTATGCTTGGAGTTGTCCCAGAGGATAGTCTTCAACTTTGCTCAGGTTTTTTAAGTTTTTTTTTTCTATGCTGTTTCGATTGGGTGATTTCCCCTAACCTTTCTTCCAGGATCACTGATCCCTTCTTTTTTTTTTTTTTTTTTTTTTTTTTTTGACAGAGAGAAATCACAAGTAAGCAGAGAGGCAGGCAGAGAGAGAGGAGGAAGCAGGCAGCGAACCCAGGACTTGGGATCATGACCTGAGCCGAAGGCAGCGGCCTAACCCACTGAGCCACCCAGGCGCCCCTCACTGATCCCTTCTTATGCATCGTCTCATCTGCTGTTGATTCCTTCTAGTATATTTTTCACTTCAGTTACTGTATTCTTCAGCTCTGGTTCTTTTTTTATATTTTCTACCTCTTTGTTGAATTCTCACTATGTTTATCCATTTATCTCCTGAGTTCAGTTACCATTTTCATAAACATTACTTAGAATTCCTTATCTGGTAGGTTACTTATCTCTGTTTCATTTAGGTTTTTTCCCCCTGAGTTTCTGCCTTGTTCTTTCATTTGCAACATCCTTCTGTCTCCTCATTTTGCCTGTTTCTCTGCGGTAGTAGATCAGTTACAGCTATTAGTCTTGAAGGAGTGGTTTTATGTAGAAGGTGTCCTGTGAGTTCCAGTAGCCTAAAATGCCCTGGTCACCTGACCCAGGTGCCCAAGAAGTCACACCTGGGTGGGCTGTGTATCACCCCTCTGTTGCAGTGGATCCTGATTCATGTGGACTCATTGCTGTTGGTGGTGGGGGGTGGGGGGAGTGGCTGGCTGCAGGAGCTGGCTGCAGTGCCCGGCTGCAACAGTGTGGCCAGCTGGTGGGCAGGGCAGGCCTCCTGCATAGCCGGCTGCCGCTGCTGCAGTTGTTTGCATTTGCTGGGCTGGCACCCCAGGGTAGAGCGCTTGGCAGGGGCTGTGATGTCTGCAGGAGAGGTGGGGTGGTAAGCCCCTTGGGAGGGGCTCCAGGTGGGCTGGATGGGGTGAGTTCACAGGGAAACACTGGGGCCAGGTATGGTGCCAGCACAATAGAGAGAAAGTGTTAGAAATGGTGCCCATCGGTGCTAGTCCAGCTAGGTAGAAGCAGTGAATACAAAATGGTGCCCACTGAAGCCACTGTCCCCAGGGAGTGCTCCAAGTGATCCCTGCCCCTCTGGCACACACCCCAACATCAGTGAATGTACTTCCTTCACCTGTAAGCCAGGTGTTTTTCAGACTGCTGCCTGTGCCCTGGGCCTCCACACAAGTGAGAATGTGTGCATACCTTTTAAGAGTGTGGTCCCCATTTCCTGGTGCCCTCTGGTTCCCCTGCCTATAAGCCCCGTTGCTCTGTAAAGCTTTTCATTATTGGTGCCATTCACCTGGGCAGTGGAACCTGATGTGGGGCTCAGACCCCTCCTTCAGGGAGGGCCTCTGTGATTGTGCTAGGCCTCCCATTTGTGGCCCTCCCCAGCAGGCATGTGGGACCTGACCAAACTGTGTCTCTGCCCTTCCTGCACATCTCAGTTGGGCTAACAACCTTAGTTGCTTATGAACTTTCCTGCTCATCTTTGGTTCCTTCTGAGAGAGTTGTTCTGCTTGTAGCTGCAGATATTTGTGCGTCCATGGGAGGAAGTGAGCCCAGGATCCCCCTCCTCCTCCACCTCTCAAATCTCTTAATTATAGGCAGTTTCTATTCTATTGTGATACTAATGATAGAAGAGAGAAAAAAACATTATTTTTAATGTTTAACTTTCCCTCAAGACTATCTACTTGGTGTTTCACACAAGGTTTAAAAACTGCTGAGTTTGAGGGCACCTGGGTGGCTCAGTGGGTTAAGCCTCTGCCTTTGGCTCAGGTCATGATCTCAGGGTCCTGGGATTGAGTCCTGCATCGGGCTCTCTGCTCAGCAGAGAGCCTGCTTCCCCCCACCCCCTGCCTGCCTCTCTGCCTACTTGTGATCTCTCTCGAAAAACAGAAACAAAAACAAAAAAAAAACTGCTGAGCTTGAATGGATATTACCCCGCGGGTTCCTGTCAGGCAACATGGTTACCAAGGTAAGGAACAAGGATTCTGGAATAAGGCAGTGCTGAATTCAGATCCAGGTTGTGCTCATGTGACTTGGGCAAACAAATGGCTTAAATGTCATCAGTAAAATGGACTAGTAGGAACGATTATTTGAGGTAATATACTTATTAAGGTAACCTAGCCTTGTGGAGCTTGGCATATAGAATTAAAATATCTGTCATCTGGCTTAAAATATGAGTATTACTATGATGGGAGTATTTTGTTTCACCTCCTAAAAACCATTTGTCTTATCTGCTGGCCTTCATCTGCTGGCCTGTATTGCAGACGTCTACTTAAGTAACTGTTAAGTGGTTTTAAAGACTTCTTGCTTCTTTCTTTGGTCCTCTTCAAGGGACAAGTTGCCCATTCTTTTCACTGTTTATTCAGTCTTTAGAATTCTTCCTTTAAATTGTTCCAGTGGATATTTAGAAGCCAGGATGTGAAGTAAGAACATCATCACCAAAACCGGAGGGAAATGTATATAGCAAAAACAAAAACACCATACAACAAAACAAAACAAACAAAAAAACTCTCATCTGGTAGATTGGCATGCTAGAGAAACCAAGAAATTTTCACACTAATATAAAAATCTGAGAAATGTAGAATCAATCCTTGCGTTTGGACTGAAGTAAGAAAGGAAGCATGTGGCCATAGATCAAGTTGGGGTTGGTTCTAAGGGTTTCATTCCTTCCTTCATACTAATATAAATATGAATAAGGACACAGCTGCTATGAATTTATTTGATTTTACAAATGTCTTTGTAGAGATTTGGGAATTGTGCTAATTGTGCAGAATGAGAGAAGCATTAAGTGTGTAGTCATTTGAAAGTTTAGTCCAACTGTACAGACTACTGGACAGTTTTAAGGCAATAATTTGTATCTGTTTGACCTGTTTGGGGCAACCATTACTTGGGCAAAAATCTTGATTTGCAGATCCTGGTTCGAAAGGAACTTGCTGCCTTTTATTGTGTATGACTGAGAAGTCAGACCTCAGCCTGCATCTACCTCAGCTTCTTAGTTTTGCCACTTTATCTTTGTGAGAGAGGTGGAGTATCTGTTAAGAACACTGTTTGTGTTGGCAGAAAGACCTGGGTGTAAATCCTGGCTTTGCTAGTTAGTATATCACCTTAGGCAAACCACCTTCTCTAAATGTCGAAAACAGAACTCACCTCATATGTTTGTGGAACACATTAAAGGAGATATGTATCTTAAGAAAGAGCTTCCGTGGGAGCTCCTAGTAGTAGTGAAGTGATACCTGTTATTCTGGCTATAATCTTAAATATACACCATGTTAGCTGTCTTCATTCTTTTGCAGAACAGATAAAGATGTATAAACAAACAAAATACAATAACCTCTAATGGATACTGTACAAGATGCTGGTAATTAAACAGGCCAAAGCCATGGCCCTTACCTAAGAGGAATTACTGATAGAAATCTCCATCTGCAGGCATCCTAGGATCCGCTAGGTACAGTGCTGCATGTCCGTGTTTAAGGGAGTCTAGAGGTTGTCATGGAACCGAAAAGCCATGGTGGACACTCCAGGCTGGGGCTACAGTTCTTAGCACAATACTCCCAGGAAACATGTAGCACATAGTAGTCACTTCATAAATACTTATAGAATCCAGGATCCCTAGGTGATAAACCAAATGGTTTGTGTAGAGGGGTGGGAAGACCTATAGTTGGAGAAAGAAACAGGAGCCAGAATGTGGACCCTTTTGAGCTTAAACTATATATACTGGAAGAGTCCCAGAGAACTTATTAAAAGACCCATCATGGACAAATGCAGTTTTAGCAATGCGAGGAAGGAATGGAAGGAGAAGCAGTGAGAGTCAGGAGGACTTCTTGGTATAAACCATCATCATGGTTAAAGCAGTAGAGGGAAGGCATGCACATGGTTACAGTCACAGTGGACAAGAAGGAAAAGCTACATGACCATGCCACAGGGAGCAATAAAAAAAGACTGGAAAGGGGGTTGAAATTGGCAAAATTTCTGCATTTAAGCCCGAGTTACTAAGCATAATGAAATGAATTCAAGTCCTTCTAAGTATGGAATAAGATACTTAGAAATCAGTTCCTTTTGTAGTTGGGGTAGAGATGAGTGGTGGTTGGTTTTCTTAGCATCTTTATTTAGGTGGTTTTTGTTTTCATTTTTTTTTTATTGTGTTATGTTAGCCACCATACAGTACATCATTAGTTTTTGATGTAGTGTTCCATGATTCATTGTTTGCGTATAATACCCAGTGCTCCATGCAATCCATGCTCTCCTGAATACCCGTCACTGGGCTCACCCATCCCCCCTCCCATCCTCTCTGCTCTGAAACCCTCCATTTGTTTCCCAGAGTCCACAGTCTCCCATGGTTCGTCTCCCACTCCGATTTCTCACAGCAGTTATATTACAAAACTACAATAAATGTTCAAAATTCCAGAATTCAAACATAGTTCACTTCAAACTAATGTAAAATGAAGCCAAACACAAACCATCATTTTAACACAATTCTAAATTAAACTACAAACCCGAAATACACCACAGCTGATAAAGTCTGCTTTATCTTGCAAAGTGGACATTTATGAGTAAAACCCAAGATGACTCCCCCAGGTGCTGGGACCATCCTAAACTCAAGCTATAATTGATTGCAGATAATTATAACAACATTGGCCTTCAGCTATGGACCGGATAATGAAGATACCTACTGAATAGCAGGTAGCTTAACCAACTTGATTGGCACCTGACTCCCTAAAAATAAAATCCAGTCAAACTACATATCATGTAGTTTGCCAAATCATGCAGAGATGGTGAAAAACACCACAGGTGTAGAGATGTGAGGTCAGAAACACAGCTCCACGGCCATCAGTTTCAACCTTCGATACATACATAGTGTGACAGACATTAGGAGAAAGTAGTCAGCATCCCATTGTGTCACATCTGTTCTTGAATTCTTTGAAGAGCTCACATTCCTCATTACATAGGTACCAGGCCATCATTATCCCCATGTAAGCGAGGAACACACGTCCTCACTCCACAGCATTCTTACTGCTTAAAATTCATGTCCGCTGATGCAGGGAACAGAGCCGAGAACATGCAGCCTATGGTTTCAAGTTACCTAACACAGTGACCAGACTGAGAACTGATCTTTCCAAAGAGAAAGAAATACATTTCTTCTGTGAAACATGTTAGATCAGACTTTAAGAAACGTAGATAAGGTGACCATATTCTCTCTTCATATAAATAAATCTACAGGACCAAAGATGCTTTTGCAGACCCAGATGTATTCTTCCCTACCTATACCCCCACCCCCACCTTGGGAAATATGGGCAAGCTCTTAGAGTTTACTGCTGGAAGACGTTCATTTTACAGTGAGCAACTAAGCCCAGAGATGTTAAGTAACAGACCATTAGTGTCTCAAAGGTGTGAAAAAGACATCACCTTCTTCATGCATCCTTTACCAAAAACTATCCTGGCTTACTACAGCATAGTGTTTGGTGCTCTAACCTTCTCCCCAAGATGAGTGCACATAAATGATGCACAGTTTGGGGGAACGGTCTTAATACACACCGGAACTTAAAACCAGTAGAACCCTCTCTCAGTAAATGCAAAGCTAAGAGAATCATCAGTGTTTCTTGTCGCTAAACAACAAAATGTGTGCTGGCTAAAACCGTTTAACAGAAATACCATGAAAGCCTTCCAGCAGACTGTTTTTCTGTTTGATTTGAAAACTAGTCCATAGCTTATCATCAAACAGACCAGTAATCCCTTAGCTGATGCAGGGATGAATGGGCAGTGAGAAAATGGAATCACCTGGTGTGTGCCGCAGAGTATTTAGTCTTCCTAATGAAAAAAGATAAGGAAAATGCAAGGAACTTTGGTGTGTAAAAAACACCTTTTAGGGCTAGCGCTAGAGAGACAAATAAACTAATCACTAGACCTGTGTAGTCCCCGATGTCAGCTCTGTTTTCAATCTCTTTGTGGACTGACCTTGAATCAGAATATTTAAGGCTGCCTCAGCAGGGCACTTGCTCTACTTAACGATAGTTAAGAGGTTTTAAAATATGTTTCTGGTCCTTGCTGAAATTTTTTTCCCTCTGTGTTGTTGAAAGCTTTATGGCAAAGGGTTCTTAACCTCAGCATTACTGACATTGGAAGCTGGGTGATTCTTTGTTGCGGAGGGTTGCCCTGTGCGCTGTGGGTTGCTGAGCAGCACTCTGATCTTTTCTCACTACTCGTCAGTTGCAGTTCCCCAGTTCTGACGATCAGAGATGTCTCCACCCATTTCCAGGTGTCCCCCACCCCTTCCTCAGGGAGCAAAACTGCTCCCAAATGAGAACCACTGGTTTATAGTACTTGGACAAAAACTAATAAGCCTGTGAGAGCATGACACCTGTTCCATGTGTAGTAGGTAAAAATTAACCCAGTTGTAGTAGCTTTATTTTCAGGATTTTCCCCTATGGTAATTAACACTGGTTTTCTGACGTCATATTGTTTTTGCTCCCCCCCAATGAAAAATGCTGATTTAATTCCTTTAACTTGAAGGCTAAACCAACACCACCACTTGGGTTTATAATGTTTATCATCCCTGTTCCTCTGTCTTTGGAGAGAAAGCCTCCAACTTAGTAAGCAAGCCTGCATCATTCTGCCGGGTACATGATAGTCCCCATTTAGAAACAGGGCAGTTGAGATTGAGAGAGATTAAAAAGTCACCAAGATACTACATTGCAGTTAGGTTGTAAATTCTAGTCTGCCTGACTTAGAGTCCCCACTATTCTCTGTAACAACAGTTCTCCCTGTGTAGTCCATGGACGCCTGGGATTCCCCAGGTCTTTTCAGAAATACATTCAAGATAATACCCAGTCTGTTTGCCTTTTCCACTGTGTTGACATTTGCATTGGCCGAACAGAAGTAATGATGAGTAACACCGCTGGCATCCTAGGGTACAGTAGTCATTGTATGCACTCACAGTTCAAGAATATCCTGGAGGAAGCAAAATATTACTGATTCTCTTAAATCCCCACATTTGACAATGTCCTTTTACTGTCCATCTGTGTGACAGAATGGAAGATGCGTAAGCCGTGTTACGCATTTAGGCTGCACATGGCATTAGGCTTGTGTCAAAGAGGAGTGGGTATAAGATCATTTGTGTGGTGTGGTGAACAGCCACCTTTTTCATGACATACTACGAGTAAACTACGGTGTTTAGCCTTGGATGCTTGGCAGAGGTTTTCTCAAAAAATGATTGAAGTGAGGTTATCACTTGATGGAAGACAACTGACAGTATTTGTTGCCGGTCTATAAAAATTTGAGCTGTCAAACAGAATTTAGAACTTTTTAAGACTTCTGTCTGCCACCGTGAGCTTGACAGATGTGACTCTTACATTGTTTAATGAACTGTGTCAACATTTGGAAAATCTGCCTAACTCAGTGAAACAATATTTTCCAACTGACTAATGCATGACAGTACGAAATCATGCATGGGTAAAAGATCCATTCAACGTGCAAGACAGACCAGTGGATGTTAATATAACAGCGTTACACAAAGTTCACTGATAGGGTTTCGCAGTGCACACTGCAGTACTAACCTTTCAAAAACCAAAATGTCGTGTTTGGGGCTAGAGTCACAAGGAGTATCTACAACTACCTGAACTTCATAAGCTTCTGAAGGACCATTAACCCTCCCCTGGTACACAGGGAAGGATGTTGATCGTGCTTCTTTTTACCGGACGCCCTCCAGGCAGTCCCATGTCACAGGAGGCAGATAAAAATTCCCCAAGTTTCAGGGTTCATTATTTCAGTGATGCATTTCACCCACAGTACCACTTACATATGTGATAGGGCCTTTGTATTGTCACAGTGCCTGCTATTTAGGGATCGTGACCCTGGGCTAGATGAAAGGATGTGACTTACCCACACATTCTACGTGCTCCTTAAGGTGTGATTACTTCTCACAATCCGTCCATGAGCCTCCTCTCATCACTTGTTTTTCTGGCAGGAGAACTCAAGAGAAAAACCCAGCTTTGCGTGTGTTGTGTGTGTGTGGTTTTTTCTTCCTCTCTCAACTCTAATGTAAACCCCATGGCCTGAGGACTAAGCTGAGCACACGCTCCACTGTAAATGGGCAACAGCATTTGAGTATCCACCTAGAACAAGGCATTTTGTTCCTAGGAGTTTTCACTTAAAAGAAAGCACTGTGGATCGAGTCAGTCCACAAGAGAAGCTCCTAGCATCTTCAGAACATTTGGCAGAGCTGGTGATCTGTGATGATGACCCCCTGAAAACTCAGACGATGGTTAGCATTTTTTAGCAATGAAGTATTTTTTTTAATTTATTTTAATAAACCTATAACGTATTTTTATCCCCAGGGGTATAGGTCTGTGAATCGCCAGGTCTACACATTTCACAGCACTCATCATAGCACATACCCTCCCCAATGTCCATATCCCCACCACCCTCTCCCGTCCCCCCTCCCCCCAGCAACCCTCAGTCTGTTTTTTGAGATTGAGTCTTTTATGGTTTGTCTCCCTCCCAATCCCACCTTCTTTCATTTTTTCTTTTCCTACCCCTCAACGCCCCCCTACATTGCATCTCCACTTCCTCATATCAGGGAGATCATATGATAGTTGTCCTTCTTCAATTGACTTATTTCACTAAGCATAATACCCTTTAGTTCCATCCACATCGTCGCAAATGGCAAGATTTCATTTCTTTTGATGGCTGCACAGTATTCCATTGTATATATATACCACATCTTCTTTATCCATTCATCTGTTGATGGACATCTAGGTTCTTTCCATAGTTTGACTATTGTGGACATTGCTGCTATAAACATTCGGGTGCACATGCCCCTTCAGAGCACCATGTTTGTATCTTTAGGATATATACCCAGTAGTGCAATTGCTGGGTCATAGGAATGAAGTATTTTTAAATTAAGTATATACATTGTTTTTGTGGACCTAAAGCTCTTGCACACCTTAATAGACTACAAAATGGTATAAATTGACACACACTGATCAAAGACACAGGGCATGTTAGCTTTTCCATTCAAAGGGGTGTGAGACACACTTGCATTCTTACGTGTTTTTGATTTCTTTCTGTCATGCATTTGCCATGTACCCCTATTAAATGATGGTGCTTCCACGTGGTTTGCTTGTCATGCTAGTCCTTTGGTTGGACTGGAGCCCTTCAGCGGTATCGCAGGGTCACACTTAGAGTTGCGCACCATGTCGTCCTCATCCTTGTTTCCCAATGGTGTTCGTTTCGGGCCCTCCTCATCTTCATTTCTGTGTGACAAAAACGGGACTTCTTCCCATGATGTCTGTGGTACACTTGGCAGTTTTCCACATGCCCTGTGCTTATGGGAGGTAGCGTGGAAGGATCGATGGGAGGCCAGGAGGCTGCCTGGGTTTAGAGATCGCTAGCTATACATGCATCGGTGCACTTGCTCATTTCCTTTGCCCTTTCCCTGTTGCTGTCGGTCATTCGTGGCTCGATGGCCCATTTTGCATACGCTCTAATTTATAAGCTAGAATTAGGGAACACCGTCCTGGGTTTCAGGCTTCACACTACTTTCCACTTACATAATACTTACATAATGCTTTTTCATAAAATCTTCAGTTTTTCTGAAACAGAGAAGAAGGACCATCTATGGAATATTTGCTTGATGCAGGGACAGTGTGCTAGATTTTGTGTGTATTCTCCTGTTTTCACAGATACACACACAGGTGATGTCCTTCCCAGTCCATTCATGGAAACCAACTCAGAGCAGTAGCCACCAACCCAAGGTCACACAGGCTTTCCAGTGGGAGGGCAGGGATGTGAAGCATGTCGGTCTGACTGCAAACAGGCCCCCTGCTCACTCTCCTCCTCCTGCGTGGCCTCATCTCGAGGTGACGTCTTCCTTCCACAGGGTTGCTGGGAGGCTCAACGAGGTTGTATTACTGAAGTGTTTTACAAAGAACAGGCACACCTCATTGTAGAGCACTCCGCCTTACTGCATTTAGGGTTTGCCAGAAGCTTCAGTTTTTAAAAAATGCAAAGTCAAGCAAGCCTTTCAGTGCCATTTTCCCAACAGCATTTGCTCATTATCTATTTGTGTATCACATTTTGGTAATTCTCTTTCAGATTTTTCTTTATTATAGTTGTTATGGTGATCTGTGATGATGACTTGCGGAAAACTCAGATGATGGTTAGAATTTTTTTAGCAATGAGTATTTTTAAATTAAGTATATACATTGTTTTTGTAGACATAAAGCTCTTGCATACCTTAATAGACTACAGAAAAGTAAAAATGTAACTTCTGTGTGCACTGGAAAACCAAAAAAGTCGTTTGACTTGCTTTCTTGAGATACTCCCTTCACTGCTGTCTGTGGTCTGGAACTGAGCCTGCAGTGTCACTGAGCTATGCCTTTACTACAAAGCACTATTTAAAAAAAAAAAAATTTTAAGTACATATACATATGTGTTTGTATATAATGTATACAAATACATATACTTGGTTGAGGAAACATTACAGAAACAACCTTTCAAATCTTTAAATATTACACTCCTTTTCCATAAACAACTGGTTGGTCCCTAAAAATAGCTGTCAGATGACAGAGATGGGCTGAGCAGGAATAGGAGCATCTTCAGGACTTCAGCCAAGGAAGTTTTTGCTTCCCTAACACATTGCTCTGTTCACTTACTCTAAGACCTTCCTACTTCTCTGTCGAAGTCTGGCCCAGAGCAGCCACTCCGCATTAGTCCCAAGTTTCCATTCATCCAGGGCGGCTCACACGGGACCTACAGCAGAGTCCATTCGTGTTATGCTCTCCCACTGCAGGCCGTCAGCATGTGCTCCGTGCACTCTCCCAAACCCAGCAGGGAAATCAGTACCCTGTGATGGAGAAGTCTCCAGAAACTCCTGACAGTGTTCAGAGCACATCATGGAACCCCGAGGCCTGTTCCCAGAAGCGGGGTGGCGGGAACCCTGTCCATTTCACAGAAGCCTCTTCCACAGACAGAGGATCAGCCAGGCACATGGGCTTCATTTGTGGAGAGAATTAAGGGGAGTTTTGGGCTCGTAGAAAATCTCCAAAACATGAGGAATAAAGGATATTCAAATACTAGAACAGCACTCAGTGTGGTGAGAAGTTTACAAAAGGAAAAAAGAGAGCGGTGGGAGAAGCAGATTCCCCCTCTCCTTTTTCTCGAGGCTGCACCTTCAGTGAGTGGGGAGGGCAGAACAAGGGTCTCCCTGTGAAAGCCCCCCATTCCTTCTCTCGCCGCGAGCCAGACGCAAGGCTGGAGTCACACTTCTGCATCCTCATAAGCTGTAGGGTCAGCCCAGATGACCCGGGAATGAGATGGCAGCCCAGACTCAGGCACTGTAAAAAGCTCTGGCTCATGGAGGACAGGGGTAGAGCTGTCCTGAGACGTGACTGAATTTAGAAAGATGCCTGTACGAGATCTTAAAAATCAAAAATTAGATGAATGTCCTAAGCAGTTAAAGGGGTAGGAAGCGTCTTTCTGAAGGGACGGATGCATCCTGTGTCTTGATCCCGGTGGTAGATGCAAGCGGTCCAGGGAGCCAGACTCATCAGCTGCACACTTGAAAAGGGTGAGTGACACCGTACACACAGGACACCGTCCTCAAGGGGATGATGAATACTAAGAAGCCCTCAGTGACTAACAAGTACAGTTTCTAAGTGAAGCTTGTTGTCACCATTCTTTTTTGGGGAATACTTAAAAGAAATGACCTCGCTCTAAATTTTGTCTGAAAGAAGAATTCAGCATTTTTTAATATATTTAGATGGGCAATTACAATGCCTGCTAGTCCATGACACCAGAGTTCAGTGTGGACATGCTCACTGGGGAGTGAGGAGTTAAGAGGAATGGATTTTGATATTTAACAGCCGTGACAGTTAAATCATAACCCCTGCTTTCTTCCTTCTTTAGCCCCGGAATGAGACCAGATGTCAGCTCTCCTCCATCCAGCTCGTCTGCGGCCACGGGACCACCTCCCAAACTCTGCCTTGTGTGCTCTGACGAAGCCTCGGGGTGTCATTATGGGGTCTTGACTTGCGGAAGCTGCAAAGTATTCTTCAAAAGAGCAGTGGAAGGTAGTGTGTGTTTTGAAGAGTTTTATTTTTCCTCTATCGGGTTCTTGTCTCTCAAGGTGGATTTTGCAGTTTCTGTTATATGTGAACCCCATTCAGGCTGGACGTCAGGAGAGGCAGATGGGGTGGGGGTGGCTCTTAGGTCTTCCAGCGGGAAAGAGATTTTAAAAAGCAACACAAACAGAACTAGAATAAAATAGAACAGTATAAATTCAGGGGCGGGAGTTTGGTCAGAGAACAGAAGGTAAATGTGAGAAAGGGCTGTCGTGTGAAATGGCAGTGTCAGGTTCCGGCGGTAACATCATGCTCATTGTATGAGAATCATAGGCTTTAACTCCCAGCAAGTAGTTGGTTCTAAAACCAGCAACTATTCCAGTATGACAGAAATGAGTGACAGTAAGAACTATGAGGGAGAAATTCTCTGGATGGGATTTTTTTTTTCTACTGAGCCACAAATCTTACTTCACCTAAGAGCTGGTCCCTGTCCTCTGGGTGGTCATGGTCTACTTGAAGTGAAGGATGAGTGAACAGTTTCCAGGTACAGAGGTTAAAATACAGAGAAGCAAGTGATAAACTGCTTGAGGAGTTCAAGAAAGTAGGTATTTCCGAAGAGCTGATTTCACTATATGAATATTATATTAATATGAACTTTACCCTTGTTATGGATTCAGCCAACTGCCAAGGGCAATAACAGCAGCTCCTTCAAGAAAGAGAAATTCATTCCCAGTGAGTTGTCTTGGGAAAAAGTCATGTACTCTAGTTACCTGTAAAGCAGGTTGAAGGTAGTTGTGGCCTGAATGCATTACCTAAAGCTCTGATTATATTAATTGTTAAAGAAGTGTAATTATCTATCCACTCACAATATAAAAAGGATATTATTATTTGCCTAGAGTTCTGTTTGCATAACCCTAAGAGTCAGATGAGTCATTTTCTTTTGTTTGGATTAGTTTGTAATACATGAGCCAACTATAAAATTACTCCCGTTACCCCACACAGAGCACAGGGATGCAGGCTTTGCCCAGGTCAGGGGTGGCCTGGTCCTACGGAGGGGGTCACACGGAGCACCGAGCACTCCTGTTACAGTTACCCAGTACAGACCCAAGAGAGTGAAGCCTGTTCCTGTCACTGTACCTACTTCAGTACTTCAAATTATGAGTTATTTCCATGATGTACGTGCAGTGATAGCAGTAATAATATTACAGTAGTATTGACTAGTTGATTTCTGAAAGTGAAATTCAGAATGAGACTATGGAACCTTAGAAGAAGAAAAAAATGGATATTTCAAAAAATATTTTAGTTAAAATGGAGGAGAATGAAAAATTCTTTAAAATATACATTGCTTATAGGGACCAAGTATGTCTCATTCTGGCAAAGAGAAGGCAGGCAAGGAAGGCAGGCATTGATGTTAGAGAGGGCAAGCTTACCTAAAAGCTTCCAGTGCCCTTTAAAAAGTGTAAAAAAACAGGGGCGCCTGGGTGGCTCGGTGGGTTAAGCCTCTGCCTTCGGCTTAGGTCATGATCTCGGGGTCCTGGGATCGAGTCCCGCATCGGGCTCTCTGCTTTTCAGGGAGCCTGCTTTCTCCTCTCTCTCTCTCTGCTTGCCTCTCTGCCTACTTGTGATCTCTCTCTGTCAAATAAATAAATAAAATCTTTTAAAAAAAAATGTAAAAAAAACAAACGAAAAAAGCACTAAATATTCGTCCCCAGTAAAATACCACTGCAGGTCATATGCCCTCTGGGCTTCACCCCTGCTCTAAAATTAAATTCTTATACTTGCTTTTACGTACAAATTTCATAGAATATTAGCTGTACCATTTCAAAATGTATAGGTAGTGCTTAAGTCTGACGGCTCGATTACGTAATTAGTAGGCAAAGGTTTAACTGTGGACTCTGTTAAGTAAATCCTATTTGGATTTTCATTTTCCCGCACGTCCCTTCCAGTTCTAAAATTCTGTAATCTTTTGATAACTCTTAGCAGTTTTACTTTTTCTTTATAGAATTGATAGAAATGTTTTAAAGCCCAGATACATATTTTGGAGCACTTTCTTAGAGAACTACAGAGAGGAAGTAAGATCTGCAACATACTTGGCACTCCATTTTCCGAACCTGCTGGAAATAGCAGTTACCCCGCCCTCAGAATGGCAGAATGTAAATACCCAAACATTCAGGTGTTTTTAAGAAATCTGCACAAGTTTAACTTACTTATTACTTATCTAAATCCTTAATCTAGGTTGAATGGCTATTTTGAAGTTTTTAACCCAGAATTCCGGGAGTCGCTTTTCTGCATACAGAATAAAACTCCGGGTAGCTTCCCTTCTTCCTATGTGTGCTAGTTGAGTGATTACTGCCCCCCACCAAGTCCGTTTGTCCTACGTCCCCTTTGCACAGAAGTACGTGTAAGCTTCGTCAGTGGGTCATAATGGCGATAGGCATTCACTACCATCAGTGTACCATGAACCCAGCACTGTTTTACTGTCACACCATTGAATTAAGGGCTCTGTGAACTCTTAGAGGCCTCAGTGATCCTATTTGACAGTCCAGGAAAGTGAGGCTGAGAGTGGAAGCGGCAGCGCTGGTATCCTAGCACAATACCCTCCGAGCTACACTGACCCTCTGAGAGTTTATATAATCAGGTTAGATACAGAGATGAAAGCAGTCACAAGGGAGTGATTTCCCAGCTGGCATTGATTGAGTGCTCACAAGGTGCAGGTGCTGTTTGTAAGAGCCTTCTCCACAACTGCCTTCAACCCTTGCAGAAGCCCAGCAAGATAGCTTTGCAGATAGGGAAATAGGGGCTCAGAAAATGTAATGAAGTTTACAGAGATCACAGAGCCGGGAAACACAGCTGCAGTTCAGATGAAGGGCTTCTCGGCCCTCACGAGGGCACATTCTACCACACCACACAGTTTTTGAGAGCAGGTAAAGAAACAGACTCACGCTTACAGAGTTCACATTTAAGACCTGGATGTTTCAAACAGAGTAAACCAAGTGTAGACACCCCCAGAATATGCCCTTCTTCTCGGACCACTGGTTTTTTTAAACTGAAAAACAAGTAGTTTACTATCCTTACTGTGTTAGTGATCTACGGCTGTGTAACAAACGAGGCCAAGAAGTATTGGCTTCAAACAGCAGGCACTGACTGTCCTGCAGTTTGAGTCACGAATTTGGAAGGAGGTAAGTAGCAGGGCAGTTCTGGCCCCTCATAAAGTCATATTCAGACTGTAGGTTGGGGGTGCAGTCATCCAGCCTGGAGCCCGAGCACCCGTTTCTAAGCCTGTTAACGCTGCTTTTGGCAGGGAGCTTCAGTCCTTGGTGTGTGGCAGTTGGCTAGGGCTGCTCTCAGCAGAGCAGGTGGCCTCTCCCAGAACAACCGATCCATAGGAGAGCTGAATATGGAGGCAATCATGCCCTTAGGACTGGTTCTCAGATGTGACTTCCTGTGACTTTGGCCATATTTTATTGGTCACACAAGAGTGTGAACACAAGGAGGCAGAGACTGTTGGGGGCCCTCTTGGGGGCTGGCTACCACACCAACCATAAATAGAAACCAGAATCACTTGCCAAAACTAGGTATTAACCATAAAAGTAAATAGAGTGCAAACAGAACAATGTTAAAAAAAAAAAAATTCCAGCTGTCTTGAACTCTTTTCTCCTCACATCTCCTATCAGGCAGAAGAGGAATTTACAAAGTGGTAGAAGACATAGGAACTCCAAACTAAGATGACTCACTGTCTTATCAGACAGACTGACCAGGAGTGACAATTAGTGATGCATGCCCATGTCTTATAAAATAGTGCCCACTAGGTAAAACTCCTCCTTTTATAGCTAAAACACAGACAGATGTGCCCAGCCTCACACTAATGACCAGAAAGGACTAATTTTAACTTTTGTGGGCACAGGGTCCCTGTGATCAAATAGCTCAGATTCTGTAGGACAGTGATAAGGGGAGATGCTTATGGGGTGGAACCTTATATTTTAACTGCCCCAACCATGGATGCATCCGTTGTTCCTCCTTTTGCTTTAAAGAGGTTAGAATTGCTGGATTAGTGCTTCCATTTCATGTCACCCAGAGAAGCCACGTAACGTACATGACGTGGAAAGGAATGGAAAGAGCCGGTACAGACGTTTGGCCTTGGAAGGCAGCTCTGGAACAAAGCTCAACTGTACGCCACTGGTCACCTTGGTGGCCTACTCCTCACACAAGTGGGAACTGTGTCCCCAAAACACATGCTTAATAGCATTGTGAGTTATCCTATCCTAAAGATGTGAAAAGACTATGTTTCCATCCAAGTCTTAGACTGCCCTATGAAGGAAGGATCCTTACCCAGAAACCTGAATGAGGTATAGCCACCCTAGTGAGTTGGTAATGGCAATTTTTCTCTTTCCTCTGAAGGTGATTTCTTCTTGAGAACTCTGAATCCCATCCCCTCTAGGGTGAAGTTTGCGGACTCTCAGTTGTCCAGGGTTCATGTAGCTGCATGGGTCTTGTGCAGGAGGCTCCTTTCAGAGCTTCTGGCAGGCCTGCAGATCCTCAGAGTTTCCTTCAACATT
The DNA here is from genome assembly GCF_902655055.1 of Lutra lutra. Classification (NCBI taxonomy): domain Eukaryota; kingdom Metazoa; phylum Chordata; class Mammalia; order Carnivora; family Mustelidae; genus Lutra; species Lutra lutra. Next base: position 81,674,658 of record NC_062282.1, on the reverse strand, counting down.
CCATTACCAGATTAAAAGAAAACTACAAGAATGTGCACGGTACAATGTACAAGGATACAGAGACTTTGTCTTTTCCTGGCATTTTATTTGCCAGGTGAAAACTGTACTTCTGCCTCTTAGCACATTATTAAATTCTAGGTGCTGGAAGATTTTAGACAGCAACAGTTGTAATATTTGGGGCAGTGGTCAATTCAAACATTCTCACACTGTACAAAGCATGTGAACGAATGAACAGGTATCCATGAGATCCATGTACTAGTTAGCTGGTCAGCAGTGAGATTTCCCTAACTAGTTGCTGGCAGCTTCCCCTTCGAGAAGGAGTGTGGCTCCAGTCACAGAGCTGAAGGGCAAGCACACTGGATTTGCACATGGTGGCCTAATGCTGCATGAGAGTCATTTTCCATGTGCAACTCAGAGTATTTGGAAAGCAGTTTCCTCTTTAACCCTCCTTAGCATTAAGTGAGAAGTCATAATGAAGGAGTGCTCACAGACTTCCTCCATGGCTGTTAAACTGTGCTTGAGAAGGTTTCCGCTTGTATGTGGAACAAGGTGGCTTTGGAGGGCGGTGCCTAGGAAGGGCCAAGAGGGCGGTGGGTGGCCAAGTGTTCTGCTTCTCCATCATGGAGGTGTTCAGTTTGGGAAAATATATCGGAGGCTACACTGAGCATTGGTGCCCTTTTCTCTACGTATATGCTGCAGTGTCTTTCATGAACTACAATTATTTGTTGGACAGAATAAGAAGGAGACTTTTTTAAGCTGAACTCACAGCTCTGTAAGGTCCGTGTAAGTGAGGACACTGTACTTTTCTTAATCACTGCCTGGGTCCTAGGCTGTGTTCCACCTAAAAGGGAAATGCAGCAAGTCCCTCCGTAAAAATACCTTTTAAAACCTGGGAAATTTTGACAGCACCTTTGTTTTCCCTCTAGGACAGCACAACTATCTTTGTGCTGGAAGAAATGATTGTATCATTGATAAGATTCGAAGAAAAAACTGTCCAGCATGCCGCTATCGAAAATGTCTTCAAGCTGGAATGAACTTGGAAGGTAATGTAAATGCCTGAAAGGAATGGCCTCTGCATGCATATAAAAAATGTATTATTTTCCTTTTTAAAATAGAAGTAAGCAAAAGTAATAATTTAGTCATTACAATATATGTGCTTGACTAGCATAACTTTATATGACTGCTTTATAAACTAGGAGTTTTTTAGTGAGTATTTCATAGTATGCTTAAGTTTTTTCACCAGTTCTTATGGCACCCACAGCCTTCATTAGAGGCAGATCGTATACTAAGAAAGTCAACTAGCTAACAGTGAGTTCACAACAAGCTTTTCCTCCTCCCTTTCTGCAGCCTCAAAAGTCTTCCCTAGAGTTGAAAACGTTCCTCTGTCGGTTGTATTTATCTGTCCGTTTTCCTCTCATTCACCTTGTACTTGGCTCTACAGCTGGAGAGATGCAGATGGATGATAAATCTGCCCGGGGAAGTAACTCCTCAAGGAGGTGCTGGGATAGGTTTGGGTTTGCTTTCCGTGTAGAGAAGAAGCCTGAAAGTAGTTAGGACTCTTGGGTTTCATATCCCTGTTTCTGTAACAAGTTGTATAATTAACATTGCTATGAAAGGAGTTTGGAATTCTGCTGTAGTTGAGAATGCGAGGTCCAGGATGATAGCAGTGGTGCTGAAGGGACTCACAGCCTTCGTACTTGGGGTAGTAGCACTTTCCTTCCCCAGAAGCCCCAAGGAGGCAGGCCAGGGATGGGCACTGAGTCGACAGTGCCTGCAGGGAAGGAGGATATGGTCTACCGGGGTTGCAGAGTCTGTCCCCAAAAGGCATGGCACACTGCAGAAGGGGCCAGAGCCCCAGGAGCACAAGGAGGGGCACCTCATTCTGTCCTGGAAAGCTGGGAAGGCTCCCTTGGCAGAAGCAACATTGAGTTTGAAATCTAAGAGAACTGAGGAGGAGTTAGGTAAAAATGACTAAGTAATGGCAGAGACATCATCAGATTTAAACTTTAGAAAGATTCATCTTGCCTAGAGAAACTGGCAGGACAACCCTAGAGGTCCTCCAGACCTCAGTATCAGAAGTGGTATATTTTGATGCTGTTGCCCCCATACCAAGTAATTCTCCAGATTTATTTTAAGGCAGCCTTTCTCAATGTTTCACATACCTGGCAACTAAGTACAGATATGTTTTAAGGGTAATCCTCAATGTTTTACTTCATTTTAGGGTGTAGTGTAATCTTTTCCAAATTACAGCTTTTTTTTTGCTATAAAGAGTCATGTGGAACTTAAATGTAGGGAGGTTTTTGACATATATCATAATATATTTTTTTAAGATTTTATTTATTTATTTGACACAGAGAGACACAGCGAGAGAGGGAACACAAGCAGGGGCAGTGGGAGAGGGAGAAGCAGACTCCCCACTGAGCAGGGAGCCCGATGCGGGGCTTGATCCCAGAACCCTGGGATCATGGCCTGAGCTGAAGGCAGATGCCTAATGACTGAGCCACCCAGGTACCACATACCTAATATTTTTAAGCTAAGTTTTGAAACTAAATAAGATTTCTTTTTATTAAGAATGGAAGGGAACTATCATAGACTCAACACTTCTATAGAAATCAGATGCTGACAATCTCTACGCTCCAAGGAGTCAGGAACTTGATATCAAGTAAAAATCTTAGTCAAGTGCTTAAAAATAGTGATTGCTGGGGCTCCTGGGTGGCACAGATGGTTAATCATCTGCCTTCAGCTCAGGTCATGAGGATCCTGGGATCAAGCCCGCATCGAGCTCCCTCTCCCTCTACTGCTCCCCCTGCCTGTGCTCTCTCACTTTCTCTGTCAAATAAATAAATAAAATCTTAAAAACAAAACAAACAAAAAAATTGGTTGCTCAACTAATTCAGTTAACAACTTCTTAAGTTCTGTGAAAATTTATTAGTACACATTCTGGCTCTAGTAAGTATTTTGATCTTAGGGCTAAAGATAAATTGTGTAAGAAATTAATTCTATACTAAATACAGATTTTTGAAAATCCACTGGCCTGTCACTATCCTTTCCCCTGTTCTCATGTGGAATGTAAGTGTTAAGGTGCGGTGAACTGAGGTCTTTCTAGTACTGTTTCAGGGCACTGATTTGGGACATGCCTGTTCTTTTACCTTCTTAACAAAACACTTGCCATGATTTTGAAATGTACCTTTAGTGTTCAAAGTGCTGCCTGATGTTAGGTGTAGCAGCACCTCCTATTCTAAAGTTGATCACCCCTACCTCCCGCTGTGCTGCCTACCTTCAAGATACTCTAAAGCCGTATTCTGCCACCACTGGAGGTGATGATAGGTCTGTAGCACTTAATGGGAGCCACCAACTGTCCTGAGCCTTGTACATATTTTAGTTGATCTAATTCTCAGCCACCCTCTGAGTGAAGTACCAGTATTACCTTCACTGGACAGAAGAGGGAAATTAAGGCCCAGGCAATAACTAGGGGATCCCACCAATTGCATGACAGAGCCAGGATTTAAATTCAGATATGTTGGCTTCAGAGTTATGCTTGTTACTACCACACCATACTGTGTTTTCAGTAGAGCATGATAAAATAAAAATAGCTCTGTCATGATCCTTTTTTGTGTTTTGAAATGTTACATGAGAATTCTTCACTATCTCACTATCCTAGTCAACATAGTACAAAATAATGGGACCATTCTGTCATTTTAAGGACAAAGACTCTAAAAATTATTTTTAAAAGTGATGAGTATTTACTTTTGTCCTACCAAAATGGGTTGTATCCCTGATAAGTGATGTGGATACATTTCTTCTTTCCTATAAATTCTGTTCATTGCCCTTCCTTGGACCTCTGAGCGCTTATTTAAAAGTTCTTTGTGTTGCCTTCAGCATCATATGGAGTTAAAAAGAAACATTCTCATTTGTAACTTTAAGAGTATGAATCTGGGGACGCCTGGGTGGCTCAGTTGGTTAAGCAGCTGCCTTCGGCTCAGGTCATGATCCCAGCATCCTGGGATCGAGTCCCACGTCGGGCTCCTTGCTCAGCAGGGAGCCTGCTTCTCCCTCTGCCTCTGCCTGCCATTCTGTCTGCCTGTGCTCGCTCTCTCTCCCTCTCTCTGACAAATAAATAAATAAAATCTTTAAAAAAAAAAAAAAAGAGTATGAATCTGTATTGCAATTTGATTATGCTGTATTGCAATTTGCTTATGCCGTTCCATACTAAGAGTTAGAAGATAGCTTTACTTTGTACGTAATATGAAAAAGGATGCTAATTTAGGTTTATGGAATCATCAATATAAATCTCTTTAAACAGAAATTTCCCACTAATAATTTATGAAGGAATATAAAGTTTTTCTTTATCTCCCCAAATGTTTCTAGACCCAAGTACTATCCCTCATGTAAACATAAAAACTGGACATTTCTGCTATTGAAGTTGCTGCTTCGGGCATGGGATCTGCTAAATCATTGTAATACTTCCTTGAGAAGAAGGGGACTCTGTGCAAGGTTATCAGTAGTATAGCTCTCTTCCTTATTACCTCAGGTTAGGTTAAGCCTAAGCCCCAGTTTCTAGTCTGCTATTACAAGCTTGGATTCTTTCTTTCAAATGCTAGTGAAAGTACTGCCTTATTAAACCAGTGAAAATTCCAACTTTGGAGGGAAAGTGAGACAAATTAATTCTTGCTAGAATCTCTAGCAGTGCTTTGTTTTACATTGCTTTAATGTAATATTGGAAGACACTTAATTTTATATAAAGGATAATCAATGAAGAATTACCTGGATTTATATACACATGGCTCCTCTTGACTTTTTGCCTTCTCTTCTTCTGTGTCACTTTATCATTGCTAAATAGTTTTCAGAAATTAAAATACTTCCTGAAGAAACTCTGCCACTCAGACCTTCTGATTAGAACTCACTTCTGTGTCTGTGTGTGTATGTGTATGTATGTATGTGTGTGTGTGTATATATATATATATATATATATATATATATATATATATACATTTTTTTTTTTTTTTAAACACCCACAGCTCGAAAAACAAAGAAAAAGATAAAAGGAATTCAGCAGGCCACTCCAGGAGCATCACAAGAAACTTCGGAAAATCCTGCTAACAAAACAATAGTTCCTGCAACATTACCACAGCTCACCCCTACCCTGGTGTCCCTGCTGGAGGTCATCGAACCTGAGGTGTTATACGCAGGATATGACAGCTCTATCCCAGATACGACATGGCGGATCATGACCACACTCAACATGTTAGGTGGGCGGCAAGTGATTGCAGCAGTGAAATGGGCCAAGGCGATACCAGGTAAGAGGCGGAAGGGGACTCATCAAAGGTACAGAACTGTGCCTTGTCCTTAGCCGAGGCACTCTGGCTCTGTCCTCCGAGTCGCACGACCTGCCCTGTTTTTTCCTCCTCAGTTCTGGGGCCCGACCGGGGCAGAGCCCAGAAAGCATGGGAGTGGAGAGTTTATAATAAAATGTGAACGTTGCTTCCTGCTTTTCAAATTGTTGCTCAGAGTGGAGTGATTTGAGGCTGGACAAGGTCCTGTCAGAACTAGAGTCTCGGGACTTAAGAATTCCTTTTATACCCAAATCTAGGGCAGGAGCACACGTAGATACTTCTCAGAACCCCCATTTGTTTTCCTTCGGTGTATCACTTTTAAAACTCGGGGTAAAACTGGCAAAAATCAGGTGTGGTGACACTGTCAGGATGTACTAACCTCGTAATTAGATAAAGCGATACAGGTTGAACTAAATCTGAACTAATCTCATTTTTAAGATCATATGAAAGTGAAGTCCCCCTGTTGGAACTTGATGTGGAACAGCAGGGGTCCACGTCATTATCAGCCCAGACTTGATGGCTGCAGGAGCTTTGACAAGCTTATGTTCATTTTGATAGAAGAGGCAGAGCAAGAATGAAGTACTCCGACCTCCTATCATCCTACTCTGTTAAGAGGGAAAGAGGTGTAACTCTCAGGGGACATTTTTGAAACTAAATTCATTAACTGAGTAATGTACCAAGTGAGGACTCTATTTGCTTAAATAGGGGGAAAGTGACAGTAAGTTTTATTACATTACATGCTATTAAAAAGTATTTGCAGGTGCTTGGATCTGAACGTATCAGATGACAGAGGAGACCTATGTCCCTCGGTGCTTCACTTCCTCTGTCTGTCAGGGGTCCCCCCCAAACAAGGCTAAAGCCCGATCTGGTCTGTGGTAGTTTCCAGAGAGCTGATACTCTCTTTGGAGACTAGAGTGTTTCCTCATCCCTTTACTTCTCTTAATTCAGGATTCAGGAACTTACACCTGGATGACCAAATGACCCTACTGCAGTATTCATGGATGTTCCTCATGGCATTTGCCCTTGGCTGGAGATCATATAGACAATCAAGTGGAAACATGCTGTGTTTTGCTCCTGATCTGATTATTAATGAGTAAGTTATTTGTCATTTTCCGTGTGTTTTTAACCAGCTGACGGATGTGGTCATTCAGGACTGAATCAATTCTGTCAGGGCTCCTGAAGCTGGGCAAGCTTGAAATAGTTGTCAATGTTTAATGGCAGGCCAGGTGGACATGGGGCATTATTATGTACTGTCCCAGGATAGATTGAAGGGTATTTTTTTTTTTTTAAGATTTATTTACCCATTTTAGAGGTTAGTGAGCAAGGGGAGGGTCAGGAAGAGGGGGAGAGAGCATCTCAAGCAGACTCCCTGCCTAGCGCAGAGCCCACCGCAGGACTCCATCCAAGGACCCTGGGATCATGAGAGATAATGACCTGAGCCAATATCAAGAGTCAGATGCTTAACATACTGAACCACCAGCTACCCCTGGAGGGTACTTTTTAATGCAGTTGGGGTCAACTCTGGGGTCAGTTGATACCACCTTGAACAGGAACAACTACAGATGAGGATATCTTGGCTGACAAGATAGGAGGGACAGACACAGAGACAAAAGGATCCTCACTGCACGGCAAGCCCTACTCAGTGTTTATGACTTGGACGGTTTTTTTAATTGGGAGAGAACCAATCCAATTTTCAGGTTTTCTAAATGAGCTCTTCTTGTGTCTGCACAGCCTCTGCTTCCATCTGTGAAGTGTTTGAGGCGTCCCTTCCCCTCACCTCACTGCAGTTGTTTCCTGACTAGTTTTCTGCCTCCAATGTGCCCTCCATCATGCTGACAATTTTTTTTCTTCCAAAAATACAGTTTGATCCCATCACATACCTCCCCAACACACAGATGTCCTTGCTGTCTCCGCCCTGCTCACCGGGTGCATACTCAGCATGGGTTCTGGCTTCCCAGAACCTGGCCTCTTTTTCTCCCTCACTGTTCTCTTTCATGGATGCAGCATTCCCACTCAGATGATCTGTTTGTCAAGCCTCTCAACTCAGCACCTTAAAAGACCTCTCTGCTTTATATCCCTAGCTCTTATCAGGTTTCTTTCTTATTTTCTGTGCCTACAACTTACCTCCTTTACGAGAATGAAACCAAGGAGTTCTCACCCTCTCACACACATACCCATGGTCAGAGCAGAGTAAGAAACGAAGATTTAATTGGGAGCACCAGGGTGCTTTTGACCAGAGGTCCAAAGAACCAATGAAACCTTAAATCCCGTTATTAGAATAGTCCCACTGCAGCCTATTTGAGTCCATCCATTCTGAACAGTTTGTGTTTAGACCTGGATGCGCTATTAAAATTAGGAGTGACAACCTTAATAACATCCAGAATGGCAAAGAGCATGGAAATTTATATCAGTCAACAAACGGGATGTTTGGAGGAAAGAGAAAGGCATAGCAGGGAACAAGGAGGACAGCCTACAGAGATACTCTTTTGAGTGTGCTAGGCCCCAAAACAATGGGTAGAAGTTCTAGAAAAGCATCTGTTGGAGCAGTGTTAAATGGAAGGGTCTGCCTTCCCCTGCGGCAAGCTCACATTATGTTAGGTGTTTTAGTAGAGATTGGAGGATACTAGCCCAGAGAGTGTTACAGACGTTCTTAGGCATTATGAAAGAAGTGGCGAGCACTGGGGGAATTCTAGATTCAGAGCACAGCTTTTACTGCTACTAGGTCAAGCTAAGGCCGCCTACCTGGCAGGATCGGTACAAACTACCCACAGCAGAAATCTCACCGTTCTGCTGTCAGGCAAGCCAGCTGCCCTGGCTGAACTGAATCCCGAGTTAAAGGTGCTGTTCTTTCTCTGCTGGTGATACTTCTTTTCCAGCACAGTATCCTCTCATGTTCTCTCGGTGATACCTGAGTCCTTACCAAGTGCCAGACACTATTTTAGGAGCTTGCGCTGGAATGGTGAGCACAATAGATGAGGGCCCTGCTAACATTCCAAAGGGGAAATGGAATAAATAACCGAAATTATTTTGGAGAGCCGTGATTACGATAGTGTGACTGGGGGGGAGTGTGGGAGGATGGGGTGCAGGCTAGTTTAGATTTGGGGACCACAGAAGAACTCTCTAGGGACCTGAGAACCAAACAGTACAGAAGGACAAGCCGTGGGGAAGGTGGGAGGCTGCAGGCAGATGAAACCAGAGCAAAGGTACGAGCTGAGAGAAGTGGATCAAGCAGAAGCTTGTAGGCCAGGAAACAGAATTGAGATTGTGTTCCAGGAGCAAGAAGCAGCCAGTGGAGGATTTCAAACAGGATAACACGATGGAGAATGCATTAGAGGGAACAGCACGTACTCCTCACATTCCTAGTAAGCCTGGTACAGAGTAGCAGGGATCGAGCCAGACAAGCTTCCTGGGCCATCTGGCTTACACTGGACCAGACAACGACCAGATTCAAAGGCTGTCATCAAACCTTGGTTTAAATGAGCAACTGGTGAGAAGTGTTTAGAATTTATTCCTGCAGAAATGAAGTAAATAAAGTAAGTAAAGTAAAGTAAGTAAAACGTAAGTAAAGTAAGTAAGTAAGTAAAACGATGTATGGCATGTACAGCGGAAAACTAATTTCTCCAGCGTAAACTTAGATCCTGTGGATCCAGGAACAAGTTTACTTTTCCAGTTCTCACCTATAGGGAATTAGCATTAATAGCATAAGTTAGATTTTCCTTTGGAAGTTCATAGTTGTGTAAAATAAAACAAACAAGTGTACTTTTCGGGGGTGACTAACTCAAACACTGGTGTTTCTCTTTCACAGGCAGAGAATGAGCCTCCCCTGCATGTATGACCAATGTAAACACATGCTGTTTGTTTCCTCCGAGTTACAGAGGCTGCAGGTCTCTTACGAAGAGTATCTCTGTATGAAGACCTTACTGCTTCTCTCTTCAGGTTGGTAGAACACCTCTTTGCTTCTAAGTATGTTGAAAGTATGAAATAGAAATGTGTAGACGCAAAAGTGTGTTTGTATACATCGCACCCAGTCTACCATTATTTCCTGCTAGTCAGATAACAGAGTTTTCATAAATGTCGAATTTTAAAGGCACAGCCAGTGATACCAAGATTAGTAAGACCGCTAGGCGCCGCGGCGAAACAGAAAAGTATGTCAGTTCCGCCAGAGCTACCGTTCAGAGTGATTCAGAGTAACACCACTAGGTCGAAAATTAGTTACACGAGGAATAGGACTGAGTCTAGGAAATAATGGGAGAAAAACAGGGCGTACAGAAGGTGTACTTAACGACTGTTAGAGGACTGGCTGATGCAGCGTTGCTGCCGCACTGGGGGCAGAGGTATTCATTCCATCTAAAAACAGCAGCAAGCATTTATCGAACAATCTCCGAAGTTTAGATAAAGGGACTGGTATATAAACTTGAGTGAGGCTAGGTGTGGCTGGCAGAGGCATTACTTAGTAAACCTAGAAAGCTTTTGAAAAATACAAAGTCTCTTGTTAGTAAAACGATGGAATTTTCAACAACCAGTAAAAGAAAATGTGTGAACAGTTGATGTTTTACACTTACAGGTTATTCCAATAAAACTTAACGTATCAGGTTCGTGTTTATGAGATAGACTTGATGACTGAATACTCCTTTATGTACAAATAAATTTGCAAGGTTTCAAAAAGTCTTTCCATGAGTAACTCTGGTTTCAAAGCTGCCAAATAACTGGAAGGGATGGATATCTATTTCAGCTTTTCCAAGATAGATGTATCACCAATGCTTTCATAGTACCTTTGTTCTCAGAAAACCTAAAGGGAAAGATCATTGCTAGAGACTTTAAGGTTACCTAATGCAGCACACTTGTTAAAGGGAGCTTGACGTTATTTGAGTCAAACAGTTAAAATTCTGAACATCATCTCCAAGTACAGATCAGTGCCAAATATGATTATTTGTTTAAAAAAAAAAGGTGATTTATATTTTATACATACCACACTCACAGAACTATATGTACTTCTATCATTGCAGAGGATGGGAGAAAGCAAACCAAACTAATATGTATCACTGCTTCCTTTAAAAAAAGGCATGGCATCGACAGGGACTAAAATACAAAAATACATACCATAAGATAGAATCAGACTTCTAGTCTGACGGAATACTAGAATAGGTACCCTAACCTCCCACTAAAAAATGCTAGACTAACAGCAGGCAAGAATCCCAGGAGGTTATTAGCTGTATTTGGAAGGTATATTTCATAAGTTTAAAGACAGAGGACAAAGAACGGCTGAAAACTTTCCAGAATTGTTGAAAGACACCAACCCCCTGCCCTGTCCAGGCAGCTCAATGAATTTCACATAATATACAAGTAAAATCCAACTGACTGAAAAAAAAAATCTTCAAAGGAGAAACAATTTAATTACCATGTAGTAGCAGAGAAAATGGAATGATTTTTTTTTTCGTAAGCCTAAGGAAAAAAGTATTAGAAAATGAAGGTGGACTTCCAGCTTCAGCTCTGAGAGGTAAACAGCCTGGACACAGCCATTCCCATCCTGAACAAGAAGAAGGTGAAGTGAAAATCAGTAACTTGGATCTGTCCGAGAATTGAGGTCACCAGGCACATGATCACATCAAAATCTTGAGAGTCAGGCAAACACAGAGAAACATAGCCATGATCCCCTTATTGCGGACCAAAGCATCTAGAGCTGGGAACTGGTGGAACACTCACGGTTATTATGATGAATTGCTGGAGAGGGAGGACGAGCTTGAGAAAAACTAAGGGCATTGTTTTCCCACACTTTCTTGGGGTTTACCTGCAGAAGGCACATGAGGTTCTCACCATGAAGATCACAGAAAGAGCCCCCTGTTTTTGCCCTCCGAGGGAAACTGCTATAAGACAGCTTTATCTAATCTGAAGGAAAGGGCAGAAAGATCAATGCAGCCCTCTCTCCCTTCCTGTCTCCTGTAAGGGAAGCAGGAGTATGAGGTGGGAGAGGAGATTCAGAAACTCTCCTGAAGGTCATGCCAACACAGATGTCATCCTAAAAGGATAGGATACCCAACACCTAACCACACTGTCAGTAGGGCCCCAGGATAGTAACTGGATTACAGCTGCAGAACACAGCCCTTTGAGAAGGAGTACTCAGGAAAACCCAAAACAACAGGGGAAAAGCAATAAAAACAGGAAAATAGGTTTCAGTTTCTGTTAAACACCTCTAGGACTAACATGAAATATAGCCCAGCTCTTAGCCAGAGTAACATAAAAGCTCACACTAAAAGTGTTATTACGTCCACTCTGACCTAACACTATCCAGGTTTGAGGGGGGAATAAAAAAGGTATGCAAGCTAAAAGGCAACAAGAAACAGTCTGAAGAGACACACAAGCATCGGACCCAGCTCAGCTATGACACAGACGTTGTAAATATCAGATAGGGAGTTTAACAAATCCATGATTACTGTGTTAAGGGCTCTAATGGAAAAAGTGAACAACATGCAAGAACACAACGGGTAATGTGAACAGAGAGGTGGAAACTCTAAGAAAGTGCTAGAGACTAGAAATACTGTAATGGAAATGAAGAATGCTCATCAGTAGACCGGATGTGGCAGAATTGCAAATTCAAATGCAAAGAGAAGGATAAAAACAACACGGGATGGAGAATTCAAGAGCTGGGATGGGGGGAGGGCCATTACACAACGTGTCACATACAAGTAATGGGGACGTAAGAAGTAAAAGAAAGGAATGGAAGAAATACATGAATAATGGCTGAGAATTTTCCAAAATAACAGATGCCAAAACATAGACCCAGGAAGCTTTAAAAACTCCAAGAAATGTACAAATTGCAGAAAACCAAAGACAAAGAAGAAATCTTGAAAAAAGCCAGAGTGGGAAAAAAACAGCTTACCCATAGTGGGACGAGGATAAAAATGACATCAGAATTCGCATCAGCAACTATGCACATAGGAGAGGAGCAGAGTGAAATATTTAGTGTTAAAAAAAAAACCTATAATTATGTATACAGTAAAATTATCCTTCAAAAGTGAGGGTGAAATAATGAGTCTCAGAAACAGAGAATTAGTCACTAGAAGATCTGCCCTGCAAAAAATGTTTAAGGAACTTCTTCAGAAGAAATGAAAATAATGCAGTTCAGAAACATGGATCTACAGAAAGGAGAGCATGAGAGGAGGAAACGATGACAGTTTGTTTTTCTTCTGACGTGATCTGATGCTCAGCTGTGGAAGTAATTATAGCAACAGTGCACAAGACGATCATAACACGCGGATGAAGGAAATGTCCAACAGGAGAGAGGACCCGTGCATACTGTTGGCAGGTACCTGCAGTACAGATCAGGTAGAGCGGTCTTATTTAAAGGAGCTGTAGACCAGTTGTCTTTGTATATGGGGAACTCTAGGGCAAGCCCTGAACACAGATTTAAAAATAAGTAATAATTGATAGACTGAAAGGAGAGAATCTAGAATCATACTAAATGCTCAGCAAAACCCAGAGAAGGTAAGAAAGAAGCAAGGATTACAAAAGAAAGAACCAGGGCAATGAGGAGAAAACAGTTTTAAAAGGGTAGCTCTTAACCCAGATCGATCAATAGTCTGACATGTGAATAGTCCTAATGAGCCAGTCATCTTTTTTTTGTTTTAAATGAAGTTTAAAGGAAAGTTTGCCACCACAGATCCTCAATAAAGTAAGATTAAAGGGTATGCATAGACTAAGGGAAAGGAATCCCATCTCTCTCTAAAAAGGAAAAAAGAACAAGAGTATAGTAAGTAAATACATAGATATGTTTAATATTTATTGTATAAAACAACAGAAGTAGTGTCTTGGAGGATCTACAAAACAGAACTGAAATACGTAAGACCTACACATAAGAAGGGTAGTGTGATAAGAATGCATGTTTAAATTTCAGGGGCACCTGGGTGGCTCACCTGGTTAAGTGTCTACCTTGGGCTCACTCAGGTCATGACGGGATGGAGCCCAGCGTCAGACTCCCTGCTTAGCGGAAGCCTGCTTCTCCCTCTACCTGCAGCTCCCCCTGCTTGTGCTCACACACTCTCTAATAAAATCTTTTAAAAAAAAATTTTCGGGGCGCCTGGGTGGCTCAGTGGGTTAAGCCTCTGCCTTCGGCTCAGGTCATGATCTCAGGGTCCTGGGATCGAGCCCCGCATCGGGCTCTCTGCTTAGCGGGGCTCTCTGCTTAGCAGGGAGCCTGCTTCCTCCTCTCTCTCTGCCTGCTTGTGATCTCTCTCTGTCAACTAAATAAATAAAATCTTAAAAAAAAATTTTTTTTTCACTAATGATGGCTAAAGATAGGAAGAGTACAGAAAGTACCAAGCCACCAAGTTGGGAGGTGGCAGCTGAGACGAACAGGGTAAAGAAAAGCAACCCAAACAAATGAAATGAGGGGGATGAGCATAAACAAATGCACAGTCAAGGAAAGTAACAAATGGCGTACCAATAAATTTGTCAGCAATTACATTAAATAAAGAGGAGATAAAAGCCCCAAGGAAAAAGACCCACAAAAAAATTCAAGACTGTATTTCCAAAAAAAAAAAAAAGAAAAAAAAGAAAAAAAAACAACTTTATGCTATTGACATGAGAGTATCTAAATAAAGCTACTGAATGACTGAAGAAAAAGGCCATACAGTAACCCAGTGATGGCAGACTTGCACAATAGGGTGTGAAATGGTAAATGTTTTCAGTTTTGTATACACTCTGTCATAGCTGCTCAACTCTGCTGCTTGCAGAATGAGCATAGTTGCCAACAACACAAAAAGAATAGGCATAGTTATGTCCCAACAGAACTTAGTTTACAATCACAGGCTGTTAGTGAGACTAGGTCACTGGTCATGGTGCTGACCACTGTTTTAAAGCTGTGGCAGCTACATTTATTATCAGCACAGACTTTAATGTGGGGAAAAAAAAAAAAAACAGCTCTACATAAAGCATTCTACTTAGCAGGAAAGCAATTCCAAGTATATGGCTTAACCACATGAAGCAACAATCCATGGAGCTACAAGGATAATTAGGGGTAATTTGGGATAGATGAAATTCTTTTAAACATTAGCAATGAAAAGGGCTTCTCCTGTCGCTATTTTTATTTTTTTTCCTGTCACTATTTTTAAAATTCAGGTAACAAGCAGGAAAAAAATTATCGATAAACAATTAGTGAAAACATCATTGCTACTGTCTTAAATATTAAAACGTAATTAGGTTATCTGTAATATATTAACCCATTTTTAACATGGTAGGCCACTCTTGATTAAGTAGCCTTTGTTTTCACAGTAATACTGCCATCTTCACTAGTGCCAAGTATTGCTTCATAGAATCAGAACGTTTTCATATGTGCTTCTTGGCCTAACCCTAGTCAAAATCCAGGGAGAGTGATATACCACATTAACAAAATGAAAAGAAAATTCGTATAATCACCTCAACAGATGCAGAAAAAGCATCTAATAAAATTCAACATCTATTTATGATAAAAACTTTCAACAAAATGAGTATAGAGGGAACCTACCTCAGCATAATACAGGCCATATATGACTAACATATATAGCTAACATCATACTCAGTGGTGAAAAGCTGAAAGCTTTCCCTGTAAGATCAGGAATAAGACTAGGATATCTACTGTCATCACTTTTATTCAACACAGTATTAAGGGTCTAGCCAGAGCAATTACACAAAAAATAAAAGGCATTCAAATCTAAAAGGACTAAATGAAACTGTCTCAGCAGATTCTTAAAGACTCCACAAAAAGACAATTGGAATAAACAAATATAGTAAAGATACAGGATACAAAATCATATGCAAAAATCTATTGCAGTTCTATACACTAATAATGAACTACCAGAAAGAGAAATTAACTCCATTTACATTTGCATCAAAAATGATAAAATATCTAGGAATAAAATGTATCCAAGGATGTGAAAGAACTATACACTGAAAACTCTAAGACACTGACGAGAGAAATTAAACATGACGGAAACAAATGGAAAGATATTCCACATTCATGGATTGGAAGAATATGGTCAAAATGTCCATATTTCCAAAAGCAATCTACAGATTCAACGCAGTCCCTCTTAAAATTCCAAGGACATTTTTCAAAGACTAACTCTAAATTCTGTATGGAACTATATAAATTAGACCCAGAATAGCCAAAGAAACCTAGAGAATGAAAAACAAAGCTAGAGGCATCACATGTCTTGGCTTCAAACTATATTACAAAGTTGACATCCTAAAAACAATACAGTGCCAGCATAAAAACAGACACACAGTTCAATGGAGAGATTAGACACCACAGACAAAAACCCAGACGCAGACAGTCAATTAATTTACAGCAAAGTAGCCAAGAGTGTACAACGGGGAAAGAACAGTCTCTTCAGTAAATGGTGCTGGGAAAAATGGACAGCCATATTCAAAAGACTGAAAGTGGACCATTACCTTATACCATACACAAAAATTAACCCAAAAATGAATCAAAGACTTGAACGTAAGACCTGAAATTATAAAAACTCCTTGAAGAAAACAGAGGCAGTAAGCTCCTTAACATCAGTCTTGGCAATCCCTTTTTTTAAGATTTTATTTATTTATTGGGCAGACAGAGATCACAAGTAGGCAGAGAGGCAGGCAGAGAGAGAGGAGGAAGCAGGCTCCCTGCTGAGCAGAGAGCCCGATGCGGGGCTCCATCCCAGGACCCTGGGATCATGACCTGAGCCGAAGGCAGAGGCTTAACCCACTGAGCCACCCAGGCAGCCCGGCAATCACTTTCTTAATCCAGCACCAAAAGCAAAGGCCAGAAAAGTTAAAAAAAAAAAAAAAAAAAAAAAAAAAAAAAAAAAACCAGCCTGGTACCACCTCTAACTATAAAGCTTCCTCACAGCAAAGAAAATGATCAACAAAATGAAAAAGCAGTCTACAATATGGGAGAAAATACTTGCAAATCCTGACTGGCCAACAGGCACATGAAAAGGTGCTCATCATTAATAGTGATTAACAGGGAAATGCAAATCAAAGCCACATCTCATCTCCCATCTATTAGAATGTCTGTTACCAAAAAGGCAAGAAATCAGGGTTAACAGGGGTGTGGAGAAGAGGGAACTCTGCACACTGCTGGTAGGAATGCAAACTGGTGCAGCCACTGTGGAAAACAGTATAGATGTTCCTCAAGAAGTTAAAAATAGGACTACGGCATGACCCCATAATTCTACTTCTGGGTATTTGCCCACAGAAAATGAAAACACTAACTCAAAAAATATATGTAGCCTCATATTCATGGCATAACTATTTACAATAACCAAGACTCGGAGACAGCCAAAGTGACCATTTACGGATGAATGGATAAAGATGGGATATATACGGTGTATACGGTGGCTATACACAGTCCCTTGAGTATTACCCCACCACTGAAAGGAGTACCATCTTGCCACTCGCAACAACACGGAGGGACCTTGAGGGCATTAGGCTAAGTGAAGTAAGCCGTTCAGAGGAAGACAAGTACAAGTAAGTGTAGAATCCCACGTACACATGGACTCTAAAAACAAACAAGGAGACAGGCTCATTTGCACAGAGAACAGACTGGTGGTCTCCAGAGGAGGGTGGATTGGAAGGTGGGAGAAAGGGGATTAAAAAGGGCAGACTTCCAGGCGTAAAATAAGTAGGTCATGTGGATGTCATATGCAGCATGGTGATTGTAGTTATTAGTACTATAATGTTATATGTGTGAAAGTTGCTGAGAGTGAATTTCAAACATTTTCATTGCAAGAAAAATTATGTTTAATATGGGGGGATGGGTGTTAACTATAGATGTATTGTGACCATTTTGCAATATATACAAATATAAAAACAATTCAGTGAGAAAGGGTAGGAGACACAGCTCAGGCAGGTTATACTCAAATCCACAGGGAAGTAAGAATTAAAACTTCTTGCTCCTAAAGCCAGTGCTTTTCCTAAATTCTAGCATTTTCTAAGATGTCAGCAACAAGGAAGTAAAGTTTGGGAGACAACATGCTCCCCTCCCTAGAAAGTACCTCATTTGGGCTCTGACAAATCCTAAAAACCAGTAATCTGCCTAACTTTGTATTAGCCTTTAGCTTTGCTTACATTTTGACCAAATCCTTTTTTCCTTAACCATTAACACAGAACCAGCGTTCTAGGAGCACATTTTGAAAAATTTGGCCATGTACAAAAGTCAGTCTTTGCAGGATTCACAGACAACATCATTAATCTTCGGTTCATAGTCCTTCTCACTAGTACCAGTTTTTGAAGAGTAGTGTAAAACAACGGACTTGATACTAGATTTACAATCTAGAATCCATAAGGTACTTTCTGAGTACATCAGGGAAGGCAGAATCATGCTCCCCCTGGCAAGGCATGACTCCAGGTAAAATCCTCCAGTTTTCTATTATCCCCTAATCTCCCTTGCCTATACCGTCCTGATCTTGTAAAATGCTTGTATTTTCATGGAATGTATTCAGAGTGTAAATACAACGTACGTCAGGAAGTGTAGTATTATAATAAATGCCCTACGGGCACACAGGCAGAGTTACCGTGAGAAAATACTTGACAACATCTTAACCTTTTAGTTCCTAAGGAAGGTTTGAAGAGCCAAGAGCTATTTGATGAAATTCGAATGACCTACATCAAAGAGCTAGGAAAAGCCATTGTGAAGAGGGAAGGGAACTCCAGCCAGAACTGGCAGCGCTTTTACCAACTGACAAAACTCTTGGACTCCATGCATGATGTAAGTGTCAGACCTAAGTCCCAATGTCCGGAACATTGTCTAGAACGCTGGGTTAATTGTGATTACATACAATTTGATTGATTGATTATATGTAATGATACATCAATAGTTTCAGTTTTGTTTTGATTTTTTTCCTGTTGGCGGATTTTGGTGATGGTTGGAGTTCACCTTGTCAGCCTCAGTTTGGCACATGTTTCTCCTAGGGGCAGTTATGAAATATCGTTTCATCTAGTCATGTGCATAGACTATCATGATGCCAGTACAGAATTTAATAGCAATGTCAATGTCAAATTCCCTGGTTTTATAGGACTAATCAATTAAATTAGCATATGTCCTTCATTTATTATTATATTAGAGTTCACCGTGATGCACTGACGGCCGTGTAATTCTATATACAATTCTAAAGAATCCAAAATGTGCCTGGTACCCGAATGTCCACTTTGTTTAACCAAACTTTTTTATCTGGTGGATTCCAGCAAAGATTGGTATATTTTAGATCAAATGTATTTTCTGAATTAGCGGCCAAAAAGCACAAGATGTTCCTACTAGTAAGTTTTTAAGAATAATCGTTTGTATTTTTTTTTTCTCTTGCAGGTGGTTGAAAATCTCCTTAACTTTTGCTTCCAAACATTTTTGGATAAGAACATGAGTATTGAATTCCCAGAGATGTTGGCTGAAATCATCACCAATCAGATACCAAAATATTCAAGTGGAAATATCAAAAAACTTCTATTTCATCAAAAGTGACTGCCTTAACAAGAAAGGTTGCCTTAAAGAAAGTTGAATTTATAGCTTTTATTGTACAAACTATCAATTTGTCCTGTAGCGGTTTTGCTGTTTCATTTTTTTCCTTTCTGTTTTTGTCTGGTCTTTGTTTTCGTTTCGTTTCGTTTTAAATACGCACTACATGTGGTTTATAGAGGGCCAGGGCTTAGCAACAGAAGCAGGTGAGCCACCGCTTGTAAGTGGTGGGAAGAGTAGAGAGTGATAGATAGTTGGTGGATCCCAGGAATTGGCCACTGTCAGGGAAGGATGGCACCTAAACCGCCAGTGCCCGAAGTCTGTGTGACAGACTTTCTGCTCATACTTTTCACGGTTGGCTGGACAAAATTTTCTAGACTTTTTGTTGGTGTATTTTCCCCTGTATAGTTAGGATAGCATTTTTTGATTTATGCATGGAAACCTGAAAAAAAGTTTACAAGTGTATATCAGAAAAGGGAAGTTGTGCCTTTTATAGCTATTACTGTCTGGTTTTAACAATTTCCTTTATATTCAGTGAACTACGCTTGCTCATTTTTTCTTACATAATTTTTGTATTCAAGTTATTGTACAGGTGTTTAAGATGGGCAGCTAGTTCATAGCTTTCCTAAACAAACTCTAAACATTAATCTTCTGTGTGAAAATGGGTTGGTGCTTCTAACCTGATGGCACTTAGCTATCAGAAGACCACGAAAATTGACTCATATCTCCAGTATTCTTGTCAAAAAAGCTTATATTTTGTATATATCTGCTTCAGTGGAGAATTCTCTAGGTTGTGCAAATTAACCGTCCTAACTGGAGGAGAGCGCCTAGTCCAGTGACCTGCTCGGTAAAATGATGGTTGCAAATGACTAATTTAAAAACAAAAAACCAACCAAACAAAAAACTACCAAGAGGCCCTGTTTGCACTTAATGCCCTATCTCTGCTATGGCTAGATGGCAAGAAAGTCAGCCAACGATCGTTCAGGACCTTTTGTTGTAGTTTGTATAAGTTCTTAAAAAAGTCAGGATTCCAGATAACCAGCTGAGACACAGCTGAGAGATTTGAATCAGACCAAGTATTTCCTCTCACTCAACTTGACCCCCCCTCCAAATAAATTTCCAATTAGCAAGCGTAGCCAGATACCCATTTTCACATTCCCATCCATCACCAATTGGTCTCTCTTTCCTGGCAGTGCAGGAAAGCTCAGCTACTGATTTATGTGATTTCGAACTGTCAGACTTCCATGTTTGTATGACTACACATGCCTCTTATCCCTCCGTGTGCCATAGAGTTTAACAAAAGTCTTGTGAACTCCTCCTCACTGTTGAGAATGATCATTTTAAACAAAATAGAAGCTGTAGTAGCCCTTTTTGTGTGCACCTTACCAACTTTCTGTAAACTCAAAACTTGTATTTACTAAGCCACAAGAAATCTGATTTCTATTCAAGGTGGCCAAATTATTTGTGTAATAGAAAACTGAAAATCTAATATTAAAAATATGAAACTTCTAATATATTTTTATATTTAGTTATAGTTTCAGATATATATCATATTGGTATTCACTAATCTGGGAAGGGAAGGGCTACTGCAGCTTTACATGCAATTTATTAAAATGATTGTAAAATAGCTTGTATAGTGTAAAATAAGAATGATTTTTAGATGAGATTGTTTTATCACGACATGTTATATATTTTTTGTAGGGGTCAAAGAAATGTCGATGGATAACCAATATGATTTATAGTGCGTGCAAGCATTCATACAGGCAGCAGTGGTCTCAGAAACGCCACAGGTTTGCTCTAGGGGAAGGGGGACATGGAGACCGGCCCCTGTGTGCCACGAAGGCTGCCGAGGCTCCGTCCCATTCAGATCACAGAGCAAGTCATCCTCTGCCTCCCACAGTGGGCGATTGCCCTCCTCATTCCCACAGTCAGTCTGTCCAGTCTGTCCACCCAGGTGTGTGGGTGGAGTCTCCCCTGGCTCAAGTGTGCAACTGGGGGGGAGGGGGCAGAGAGGTGGTGCCCGCCGGCCCACCCCCTCCCAGAGCTCCCTCATAGCAGGGCTACTTTCCCGCAGAGCACAGAACCCCTCCAGCAGTGAGGTCCACAAAGGGGTTTCAGGACTTTGGCAATAAGACGCGTAGAGGTACCAGCAGTCTGTAAATAGTGCAAAATCCCATAGGTCGCCAAGTAATACACTAATTCCTTTCTATCCTGCTAGAAGTGATTTCCAAGCAAATGAGTACATGTTTGTTTTCTTTGGATGCTTTTTTGAATGTTATTTGTTATTTTTCAGTATTTGGAAAAATTATTTAATAAAAAATGTAATCCTTTGCTTTTTGAATGCTCTCTAAAAGGGAATGTTCCTTTTGTAATGGTTTAAATTGATCTCAAAGTATTTTAAGATGGTTTGTAACCCAGAAGGATGTGAAATTTTTGGTGCCTAAGAAATACCGCTTGGATATTATTATCAATGACAGTGTTAAGTTCCAAAAAGAGTTTCTGGAAGGCAAATTATTCTTCATTTATGGAATGGTAAATGGTTAAAACCAGAAAGCACATCACATGTTACTCTTATTTTAGTCCCAGCTTCAGTTCTCAAAAAAATAGAGCTCAGTGAAAAAAAGAGACGTGTACTTGGTCAAAAGTAAATCAACTGACATTTGTAAAACTAGGAGGCTGTATCCTACATGGAAAAGAAGTTGTGCCCTTGTGAAGTAAGTGGGAAAGAAGAAGGTTATCTTAGCTGTGTTTGAGTAGAGTTACAATTTAAGTGAGAAAAGATCCGGTGCTACTGGAAAGCAGCTTCGTTTTCTATGTAGGTGGTGTCTTGCCATCCCAAACGAAGTTTGTAGCAACTTCAGGGAGACTTGGCAACATGCCAAGGTGACTTACAGCAAATCCTGAAAAGCATTTTTAATTACTGGTGGAAAAATGTGTCCTTCTCAGTGTTTTTAGGCCTTGCTGGGGGACACCATAGAAGTGCTTGTCTAAAACTCTGGCAGGGGAACCTGAAAGGGCATCTACCTTCTGGAGAAGGGGGGTAAAAAAGGACACCCTAAAAGGAATGCTAACACGACTTGTGTGTGAAGAGCTTGAAAGCGTCAGGTGAGCTCCGGGTGTGCGTGCAAAGGAAAGCCGACCTTGCTTCAGAACTCCGGGGTGGGGGTTGGGGGGGGATGTGCAGTTTTACCCACCTAAACCATCTCTTCTCCATTAGTCTTAGCTTAGTTTTGTGTTTAATACCATAAACGACATCACTGTGGAATGAACAGTAAGATTAGACCGTGGTCTGTCAAAACTCAAGAACCCCGGCAGCCCTCAGCGAGATTTCCAGGGTTGACCGGTCATCCTCAAGACTGTAGCTGTAAATGAATGTGTTTTCATGTGCCTGGTTTGAGAGTTGGATGGGAGAAGAGTGTAAGGAGGACACTTTAACCACTTTGAATGGAAGTTGCATCATTTTCCAGACTGTGATCAGTCAGCCTGGTCCACCAGGGATTAGTGACCAGGTTTTCAGGAAAGGATTAGCTTCTCTCTAGAAAATGCCTGAAAGAAGGATTTTATTTTCTGATGAAAAGCTGTATGAAAATACCCTCCTCAAATAACTTGCTTAACTACATATAGACTCAAGTGTGTCAATATTCTATTTTGTATATTAAACAAATGCTATATAATGGGGACAAATCTATATTATACTGTGTATGGCATTATTAAGAAGCTTTTTCATTATTTTTTATCACAGTAATTTTAAAAATGTGTAAAAATTAAAACCAGTGACTCCTGTTTAAAAATAAAAGTTGTAGTTTTTTATTCATGCTGAATAATAATCTGTAGTTTAAAAAAAAATGTCTTTTTACCTACACAGTGAAATGTCAGACTGTAAAATCTTGTGTGGAAATGTTTAACTTTTATTTTTCATTTAAATTTGCTGTTCTGGTAATACCAAACCACACATTTGTATTGAATTGGCAGTAAATGTTAGTTAGCCATTTATAGCAATGCCAAATATGGAGAAACATCATAATAAAAAAAATCTGCTTTTTCATTATGTGACTCCAACATGCTTTTGTAGAACTCAATGCAGTTCCAATTTTCCTACCTTTTTTTCTCCTTCTTCTATTGAAGGCAGAGTTATCACTTCAGGCAACTTTTAAGACACTGAAATGGACACTGACATGTCAATGGCTAAAGGGGCCAATTCCTGCAAAGGGTTTGAAGGCAAGGAAGAACCCACTCCCGAGGTTCTCCTACTCTATCAGTCTTTATCATGAAAAGTGACATTTTATGTTAACAGATGTTATCTAGCCAAAATTCTTGCCTCAACTTAAATTCTTCCTCCCAGAGAAGAGCATACTTAGTACTTGCGGCAGTACAGAGGCACAGTATAAACCCTAAAGACAGAAGGCGCTCACGTGGTAAACCAGCTCTTCTATACAACCTCTTGAGTATTTCCCCAAAGTACCTCTGTGTTCAGGTTAGATCCACGGACTGGATGATATCACAGACAAACTTTCCTATGAATACTCTTTTCTCCACCACTGACTTCCTTTACCAAGAAAAAAGGCATTATGATTTAAAAACCAGATTTGCCTTAGTCATCATAAGTATACCAAGCGTTTGCTACATACCTGGTTCACTAGGTGATAAATACTGAAGAAACAGTAGATAGAGTAAAATACTATCTCTACCCTCAGTTAGAACATGTGATTGGAAAAGTGTGTCTAGCAAACCATCCTAGCACTTGGCGCTGCAGAGGCCCCGGTCCAGCAGCAGCGTGCGCAGACGGCACTGCCTCAGTGTCCCCGGCAAGTAGCAGAGCTAAAGAACACCCTCACGCACATCACACCAGCAAGTCCTCACCCAGAGCACGCATGAAATGAGAACACATGTGGAGGAAGATACTAACTCCATTTATAAAAAAGGAAATGGGCTCAGAGTTTAAGCAACTGGTTCAGAGCCACTAACACTCATTTTTCTGAAGTTTGAAGGGGAAGTCTCTATAATGAAGCCATGTATCCCATGTCTGAGAACATGCCTCTTGGCCACAAGCCTCCCAGGGAACTGATTTTGTTTTTCTATTCTTAATGTTTTACATTTACTGAGCATTCACCCAAGTGCAGGGCATCATATTTCAATACATTATCTCATTTAACTTAGCAAAGCTACAAATCAGCAATGTGAAACGCTCCTCACAAGTGCTGTCAACTACCATGATTACCTTCATTGCGTTTATATAAGGAAATGGGGGCTTACAGAACTGAGTTCCTTGCCTAGGGTCACAAAGCTTTGAAATAGTTAAACAGAACCTTAAAAAAAACACAAAACAAAAAACACTGGGCATCTGGCTCCAGAGTTCATGTTCTTAAGCACTACTGAGAAATTATTAATATGAATCTCCTAACTAGATTAGAAGGACCCATACGGAGCATTCTGTGTCAGGCCTTGTGACATGATCTCGTTTTAATCTAATCCTTTCTGCTACCATGTCAATTTTGAGTTAGACATTGAACAATGATATTTCCTTCTCCTGAACGCATGTGTCCTAGCCCCTGGGGATGTTGCTGGTCAAAACCAGTGACTGCCCAGAGATGATAATATACTTGACTTTGTCAAATATCCAAAAAGGAACCTGTCTCATCAACAGCCACAGGAAAATCAACCAACATTTCTTCAAGGGATGGGGTGGGGGCATATGGGCTACATTCACACTGAAGAACAAAGTTGCTTACAAAGGAAAACTGAGGCAGGTCAACAGAGGAATCATGTATGCACACTGCAAATTAGCCATAAGCTTTTCTAGGATTCTTCAAGTGTCACTGTCTCAAGTCCTGTCTCAGTACAAATGCGGCTGTGCCAGAAATAAGAATCAGGGCCATCGAAGACTATTAGGATTGTTGGCTAGAATTATAAGGAACTGAGATGAGAATAAAACTCTTGAGAATAAAACTCTCCAAAACAGAGAAATGGGGAGAGTGTGCATAAAAATCAAATAATGGTTCACACAAGATGAGGCTGTGCTGTAATTCTCTCCTGATGAATTTCATGGCCCACTATGTGGCGGGCATGCTAGATAAATGAATTTAAAGACCACAAAGGCAATACTAAAACTTCAAGGTGAAGTTTCTGCCCCTAAGGAATCAAAGATGGCAGCCACATGGCTCATCAATTCTACTCCTTTGTATCTACTCAAAAGCAATGAAAATGTGCACATATGACGTGCATGCAAATAGTCACAGCAGCACTATTCATAACAGCCCTGAAGTGCAAACACCCCAGTGATGAAGACATAAACAAAATGTGATATATCCATACCAGAGAACACAGCCATAAGAAAGTGACATAATGCATGCTCTAACATGGGTGAACCTCAAAACCAGTATGCTGAGTAAAAAGTCAAACACAAAAGACCCCATGTGACTTGATTTCACGCATACAGGATACAGAAGCAGATCAAAGGTTACATGGTGCTTGGGGATGGCGACAGGGCATGGGTGACAGTAGGCATGAGGGAACTTTATAGGGAGATGGAAGTGTTCTAAAACTGGATTATACTGATGGTTGCACAACCCAGTAAACTTAATAAAAATTTTATGCGATTGTACACTTACAGTGAGAAAACTCTGTGGCATGTATGTTATCTCTATGTTTAAATAATTTTTTTAATATATAATAGGCCGACAAGCAAATGTATAGCTTCCATTTGCATTAGAAGCCAGTATGAAGTACTTTGAATACATAAAGACATGCAGCTGTTTTTCTGAGAAGCCTACAGAAGAGGTTTTCATTGTGCTGGGTGTTCAAGGATCAATTAAAGTTCATAGCACAAACAAGGGCTTACTCGGTAGTAATAGATTTTCCCAATATTTTTTTCAGAATATATAATTTTACTTATGATCAAGAATGTATCCCCCTAAGATTTCACTGATACTGTGTTGTACTAACCCTGAGACAGCCACCGGGTGCAAAGCAAACACAAACATGACAAGTAAAACTAGCACACGTGCTCATTTTAAATACAAAAGGATGTGTGGCTCAAATACTAGGTGTTAATAACTAAGACCTTAGTACTTACAACTTTACAATGAGAAAAATCTGGGACCAAGTCTTCTGTCTTTTAACTAAATCTGTAACCTTGAGAAAGTTCTATAACCACTCCAGTTTCACATGAAAAATGGAGTAACATCATCTTAAAGGAATGAGAGAAGTAAATGAGATACAGTATTTAATCTCTTAGCTCAATGTCCACCACAAAAGAAGTGCTCAAGACATGTTAGCTGTTTTTTAACTACTCCTCAAGGAAATCTAAAAGGGGAATTTTTTTTTCATGCTCTCCCCAGAAATACACAGAAAAAGTGAATGATGAAGAATGATGTGAACACCAGGACTATATATAAACTTTCAACCTCACATACCCTAATAAAGTAAGGTCACACACAGGATTAGGGGAGACTGTTAGGATACTGGCCTGCATTTTCATTATGTCATACATTCCCAACTATCAGACCTTGGCAAGGGTCATCCAGAAGTGACTGTTCTTTCAGAAAGGCTCTTCCTTTTCCAACGAGTATCTCATAGCACAAGAAGAGCAGTGCCAAGGCAATTAAAAGATAAGTGGCAAAGTTACAGAATTTTATACAGCATTCTTCCTGGTCAATAAGGAGACTGCCAAAAAAAAAAAAAAAAAAAGCAACCACCCTGTTCCTCTTTTATCCCACATGCAGAGTTCCCCCAGGCTCTCCCTCTAGCTGAAGCATATAACTATGAACTAAATTGCCTCAATTGGCATTGAGAGGGAGAACAACCAAACTCAAAATCACTACTATAAATATCTTTTTTAAATACACCCAGCAGAACTGAAAACATGTCCACATAAAAACTTATATGCAAATATTCAGATCAGCATTATTTATAAGAAACCAAAAAGTGGAAACAATCTAAATGTCCATCAACTGATAAATGGATGGATGAAATGTGGTATATCCATACAGTTAATACTATTTGGAAACAGAAAGGAATGAAATACAGGGGCATGCATATAACACAGATAGACTTTGGCAACAGTATGGTAAGTAAGAGAAGCCAATCACAAAAGACCACATATGTTATAAATCCATTTATATTAAATAGATCTGTGGTTCCAGGGGCTGGGGGGAGAGGAGGAGATAGTGAGGAGTGACTGCTTAATGGGTACTGGGCTTCTTTTGGGGGCTAGTGAAAATGCTCAAAAATTGTATTGATGGTTGCACAACTCAAAGAATATGAAAAGCCTTTGAATTATACATTTTAAGTGGGTAAATATTATGGTATCTGGATTATAACTCAAAAAAGATGTTCGAAAGTAGAAATACATAACCAAATAAGCCCTCTATTAATTAAACTGAATTTGTACTTAAAAACCTTTCCATTAAGAAAATTCCAGGCTCAGGGGTGCCTGGGGGGCTCAGTGGGTTAAAGCCTCTGCCTTTGGCTCAGGTCATGATCCCGGGGTCCTGGGATCGGCCCGTATCAGGCTCTCTGCTCGGTGGGGAGCCTGCTTCCCTTCCTTTCTCTCTGCCTGCCTCTGCCTACTTGTGATCGCTGTCTGTGAAATAAATAAATAAAAATCTTTAAAAAAAGAAAAAGAAAAGAAAATTCCAGGCCCAGATGATTTCACTGGTCAATTCTATTCAACATTTAAGGAAGAAATAATACCAATTCTACAGAAACTTTTCAAAACAAACAAACAAAGAAACCTGAAGAGGAGGGAATAATTCTCAATCCATTCTGTGAGGCCAGTATTATTTAACCTGATACCAAAATTAGCCGATAATTAGAAAACTACAGACTATCCTTCATAAACATAGACACAAAAATTCTAAACAACACTTTAGCATGTAGAATCTAACCATATTAAAAGGATGACACACCATGACCAAAGGGTTACCCCAGGAATACAGAGTTGGTTTCAAGATCAACCAATATAACTGACAATAGTGGAAAAACTAAGAAAGAAAAATCCAGAAGATTATCCTAACAGATGTAGATGTAGATGTAGACAAAGCATATGACAAAGCCCAACATACACTCCTAAGTAAAAGCTAATAAACTCTCAGCAAACTAAGAATAAAGGGAACTTCCTCAACATAATAAAGGGCATCTACAAAATACCTTCTGTGAGCACTGTACTTAATGTGAAAAGAACTGTTTTTTTCCCTTCTAATTTCAGTAACAGAGAAAAGATGTCCACTCTTATTATTTCCATTTAAAACTGCACTGGAATTTAAAAAAAAAAAAAAAAACTGCACTGGAAGCTCTACCCAAAACAGGCACACAAGAAAGAAAGAAAAAAGCATTTAGATTAGGAAAAAAAAAAAAAATCATCTTTATTCATAGACCAAAGGATCATCTATGCAAAAGTTTTGTGGAATCTATAGGAATATAAGTAGATTTTTAAGAAGTCAAATACAGAATTATCATAGAGCCATGAAATTCCACTCCTAGATATAGACACAAAAGAACTTAAAACCAGTCCTCAAGCAATACACACATGTTCATAGTAGAATGATATGCAGTAGAGAAAAGGTAGAAACAGCCCACATGTCCATCAATGGATGAATGAATGAGTAAGCTGTAGTACGTATCAACAATGAAATCTTATTCAGCCATAAAAAGGAATGAAGTACTAATTCATGGTATAACATGGATGAACATCCAAAATATGCTAAATGAAAAAAGTGACACATAAAATCTCAAATATTGTTAGATTCCATCTATATCAACCACCTCTAATAGATCTATAAATACAGAAAGTATATTTTGATGGTTTTCAGGGGCTAAGGAAAAGGGATAATAAGGAGAAACTACTTTATGGATAAGAGTTTTACTTTGGAGTGATGGAAATGTTTTGGACCTGATGGTTATACACTATGACTAAACTAAATGCCACCGAATTATTTCCTTTTAAATGGTTAATTTTATGTTATATTAATTTCACCTCAATAACTTAGTTTTAAAGAGCTGCTGGAGGAGAGTGCCCAAGGTGGCGAATAGGGAAACTCTGGACTCACCTACTCCACAGACACACATTAATTTATGGAACAATTCTTCCTAAAGAACTGAGGGCTGATTGACCTTTTGTACAATAAAAGAGAGAGAGAGAAAGAGAGCGAGCGAGCACAGAGAGAATAGCAAGAGGGACAGAGAGATGGAGACTCAGTAATGAAGGGAACCCATACCACAGCCCTATGAACTACAGTAGGAGGAAATAGTACAGAGGGACCTTGAGCAGATTCACATCCCTAGGGCACAGACAAAAAGCTAAGGCTTAAAAGAGCAAGTAGAATATAAAAGATCCAGCCTTAGAACCCTGCAAAATGTCAGGGGAGCTACTCGAACACTTTCTGAGTGGTTTATGCTCCCCCTGCACCTTAACAGTACAGACCAGAGCACAGACCCAGTGCCACAGCTGGCCATCCCCCTCAGTAATCCGAGTTGAAGAACACTGTAACCAAAATGAAAAGTACATCAGAGGGAATCAACAATAAATTAGAGAACACAGAGATCAGCAGTCTGCAAGACAGGTTTAATGGAAAGCACCCAAGCTGAAAGGCAAAAAGAAAAAAAGAATTGAAAAAATGAGAATAGGTTAAGGGATCTCTTGGACAAAATCAAGCAAAGAAACATTCACAGTATAGGGGCTCCAGAAGGAAAAGACAGAAATGAAGGGGAAGAAAAATTATTTGAAGAAATAATAGCCAAAAACTTCCCTAACTTGGGAAAGGAAACAGATAGCCAGCTTCAGGAAGCACAGAGAGTTCCAAACAAGTTAAACACGAGGAGACCCACACAACATGTAATAATTAAAATGTTAAATATTAAAGATAAAGAATTTTAAAAGCAGCAAGAGAAGCAACTGATAACATACAAGAAAAACCCTAGAAGTCTATCTGCTGATTTTTCAGCAGAAACTGATTTTTCTGTAGGCCAGAAGGGAGTGCTCGAGTGGGCAAGGTCAGCATTCAGAATTAAAACAGAAATAAAGAATCCTGCCAACAAACATAGGTTAAAAGAGTTCATTACCACCACACATGACTTCAAAACATGTTAAAGGACTTCTTTAAAAAATAAATAAGTAAGTAAGTAAATAAATAAAATAGAAAAAAGGACTTCATTAAGTGGAAAAGGCTGTAATTAAAAGAAAAGGATGAAAAGAAAAAATTTCATAAGTAAAGGCAAACTTATATAGAGGTAGTAGAGAAATCACTTATAAAGCTAGAATGAAGGTTGAAAGACAAAAGTAGCAAAATCAACTCGGATTGGTTTTTTTTTTTTCTACTTCCTTGTTGAAATTCTCTCTTCAGTCCATTGATCATCTTTCTGACCACTACTCTGAACCTTTTATTGGGTAGATTGATTATCTCTGTTTCATTTAGTTCTTTTTCTGAGGTTTTGTCTTGTTCTTTTTTGGAGCCTATTCCTCTGTCTCCTTATTTTGCTTAACTCATTCTGTTTCAGTGAATTAAACTTGGAGGGATATTCTTGATATGGTTATAGACTGTGTAGACTGTGTGCTTTGTGTAGACTATATGTGTGGTGACTTTGGCTGACTGGCTGGAGTTTGGCTGGCATAGGCTGGGGTTTCCAGGGTAGTCTGTATGGGGGTGCATGGTTGGGACAGCTGGAGCTGAAATGAATGTGGGCTTATATGGTTCCAGGGTTCTCCATGCAGGAGGTACCCTGGCAGGACAGTTGTAGCTGAAGTGGTACAAGTAGGGATCCTGGAGTTCTGTATGTAGGTGACACCCTGGTGGTTAGAGCCCAGACAGTTGCAGGCTGGGATGCTCTACTAAAGGGTTGCTCTGTGCATGGTATGCTCCATGCAGGGGTGCTTCTGGTGAGTCATCCAGAGCTGAGGGCAGGTGGAGCTGTAATAAATGAATTTAGTAAAGTTTCAGAATACAACATTGGTACACAGAAATCTGTTGCATTTCTATGTATTAATAGCAAAGTAGCAGAAATAAATAATTCCATTTACAATTGTATCAAAAAAACATACCTAGGAATGAACTTAACCAAGGAGATACAAGATCTGTACTCTGAAGACTATAGAACACTGATGAAAGAAATTTAAGATGACATCAATAAAAGATTTTCCATGCACATGGAATAGAAGAATATTTTTTAATGTCCATACTACACAAAGCAATCTACAGATTCATTTCAATCCTTATCAAACTGTAAATGTTTTTCACAGAAATAGAACAACTAATCCTAAAATTTGTACAGAACAAATAATTTTGTATAGAACAAAAGACTCTGAACAGCCAAAGCACTTGAGAAAGACTCACAAAGCTCAATTCATCACATATTACCACAATCCCAGACTTCAAGATATACTACAAAGGCAGAGTAATCAAAGCAGTATGGTACAGGCACAAAAAATAGACACATAAATAAATGGAACAGAATAGAGCCCATGTTTAGTAATGTAATCCCATATTTATATAATCAATTAATTTATAACAATAGAGGCAATAGTATATAATAGGGAAAATACTGTCTCTTCAGCAAATGGTGCTGGGGAAACTGGACAGCTACATGCAAGAGCCACTTTCTTGCACCATACACAAAAATAAATTCAATACGGATTAAAGACCTAAGTGTGAGATTTGGAACCATAACACTGGTAGAGGAAAACGTAGATGGTAATGTCTTTGATATTGGTCTTAACAACATTTTGCTGTGCATGCTTCTGCCACCAAAGAAAATAAGCAAAATTAACTATTGGGACTGCATCAAAATAAAAAGTTTTGCATAGCAAAGGGAAACGATTAACCAAACAAAAAGCCAGCCCATTGAATGGCAGGAAATATTTGCAAACAAAAGGGGTTCATATCCAAAGCATATAAAGACTTATACAACTTAACACCAACAACAACAACAACAAAAACCTAATTAAAAATGAGCAGATCCTGGGGCACCTGGGTGGTTCAGTCTGTTGTTCGTCTGCCTTTGGCTCAGGCCATGATCCCAGGGTCCTGGGATAGAGCCCCGCATCAGGCTCCCTGCTTGGTGGAACCTGCCTCTCCCTCTCCTTCTGCCCCTCCCTGTGGGCCCCCACCCCTGCTCATGCCACCAATCTCTCTCAAATAAATGATATCTTAAAAAAAAAAAAAGAGCAGATCTAAAAAACCATTTTTTTCCAAAGAAGACATACAGATAGCCATACACATGAAAAGAAGCTCAACATCACTTATCATCAAGACATTGCAAATCTAAACCACAATGGGGTATCACCTCATACCTGTGAGAATGGCTACATCAAAAAGACAAGTAAGTGTTGGCAAGCATATGGAGAAAAAGAAACTCTTTCACTGTTGGCGAGAATATAAACTGGTGCGACCAGTTTTTTTGGAGGTTCCTCAAGAACTTAACTTGAAATACTGTATGATGCAGTAATTCCATTACTGGGTATTTACCCAAAGAAAAATAAATTCAAATTTACTCAATCTAATTAATTAATCTAATTGAATTATTCAAATCTAATTCAAAAATATATATGCACCCTTATGATGAGTATTACAAAATTACCTCCAACAGCTAAGATCTGGATGCAGCCCACATGTCCATCAAGAGATGAACGGATAAAGATGTGGTATACACATACAATGGAATATTACTCAGCCACAAAAAATGAAAAATTGCAATTTGCAACAACATGGATGAATCTAGAGGGTAAATGCTAAGTGAAATAAGCCAGAGAAAGATAAATAATATAGATTTCACTCACAGGTGGAATTTTAAAAAGAAAACAAAACAAACAGAAAAGCAGAAACAGACCCATAAATACAGAGAACAAACTAGTGGCTACCAGAGGGAAAGACAGAGGGAGGACAGGCAAAATGGGTTAAGGGGAATGGGAGCTACATGCTCCAAGCAGGGAACATATACATCTTGGGATGAAAGGGACAGTACAGGGAATATAGTCGATGGTGTTGAAATAGTATTGTATGGTGGCAATGGGAGCTACACTTGTAGTGAAGATAACATAACATATAAAATTGGGGAATCACTATGTTGTACACCTCAAACTAATGTAACATAGTGTGTCAATGCTTAAAAAATAAAGATAAAATTAAAAATAAGTAAAAATCTATGAGAACTAATAAGTGAACTTAGCAAGATTACAGAATACAACAGGGGTCAACAAATTGGTTAGGGCCAAACCTAGCCACTGCCTATTTTTGTAAATAAAATTTTTTTGAAATACATACACTTATTCATTTTATATGTGATCTCATTGCTTTCATACTGCAATGGTAGAGTTGAATGCTTCTGACAGAGATATATGGACTACAAAGCCTAAAATATTTACTACCTGGTAACCGAATGAGTTTTCTGATGTGTGTGATAACAGATCAATATACAAAAATTAATTTTATTTCTACGTAGCAGCAATAAATAATTAGAAACCAATAGTTTAAGGTACTGTTTCTAATAGATTCAAAAAATATGAAATACTTAGAGACAAACCTGACAAAGTATGCGAAAAACCTAAACACTGAAATCTACAAAATACACTGAGAAAAGTTAAAGAATACTTAAAAACATGCAGAGAAACCTATCTGTTCCTGTGATAAAAGACTTAACATGATTAAGAAGTCCTATAGTTTCAATGTAACCACAATCAAAATCCCAGTAAGTTTCCATAGAAATTTACAAGCACATTTTAAGGTCATGTGTAAATGAAAAGGACCTTGAATAATAAAAACATCTAT
The DNA here is from genome assembly GCF_902655055.1 of Lutra lutra. Classification (NCBI taxonomy): domain Eukaryota; kingdom Metazoa; phylum Chordata; class Mammalia; order Carnivora; family Mustelidae; genus Lutra; species Lutra lutra. The sequence goes on along the minus strand of NC_062282.1, from coordinate 81,641,107 downwards.
CAAATAGAAGAACAAAGAGGGCTAACTGCACCTGATTCCAAAAATTATTGTAAAGCTATAGTCATCACAACAGCATGGTACTGGCATAAAAACAGATAGTTCAATAGAGAAGACTAGAGACTCCAATAAACCCACATTTATACAGAGACCAACTCTTCACACAGGTATAGAGGCAATGCAATGGAAAAGAGTCTCTTTAACAAATGACTAGAACAACAAGCTATTCAGGTTCTAAAAATGAACTTGGATCCATACCTTGTGCCACATACAAAAACCAACCCAAAATGAACCAGACATAAATGTAAAACTTAAAGCTATAAAACAGACAGGATGAAACATAAGAGAAAAATCTCTGACCTTCGGTGATGAAGATTTCTTAGACATGCACAGGAAGCACAACCCATAACAAAATGAATTGTGAGATTAGATTTCAACAAAATTTAAAACATACACTCTTCAAAACACACTTAAGAAAAGAGAACTCATAAATCGGGAGAAAAGTCTTTTTAAGACATAAATCCCTATAAAGAATGTATGCCTAGAATATGTAAAGAGCTCAACAGTAAGCATTAAAAAAAAAGGCAAAATAGTTGAAGAAATGCTTCACCAGAGAAGAAAAACAGAAGAAATAGGCATACAAAAAAAAAAGATCATCAATATATATTATGGAAATACAAAATAAACCACAGTAGTATACTACTACACACCGATGAGAGTATTAAAATTAAGAAGACTATATCCAACGTTGAATGTAGAAGAACTAGAACTCTGTTACACTGAGGATGGGAAGAGACAATGGTACATATGCTACAGAAAGTAGTACAATAGTTTCCTAAAAAGTTACATATATGCTTACCCTATGCTCTACACATTCAACTTCCAGCTATTTACCCCAAAGAAAAAGAAGTGTATGTCCACAGGTTTGTCCATTTGTACACTAATACTTATAGTAGCTTTACTTGTGAGACACAATAGAAAAAGTCCATGAATAAATGAAAAATAAATAAATCATGGTTAAGTAATACAATGGAATATTACTCAGCACTAAAAATGAAAGAAAGATCGATACATTCACTAGCTTGGATGAATCTCAGAAGCACTGGGCTAAGTGAAAGAAGCCAAACACAAGAGACTTCAGACTGTATGCTTCCATTTAGATGACATTCTATAAAGGTCAACCCACAGCAACAGAAATCTGATCTGTGCTTGCCAGGAGCTGGGGATAAGAGGGAAGTTACCACAAAGGAGAGAACTTAACAGACCGGTGCCTTGATTGCTATGTTGATTGCATATGTTTCCATAATATGTGAGTCTGTCAAAACTCTCAGTTGTACATTAAATACAGTGAACTTTACTGTATGTAAATTATGCCTCAATAAACATGAAGTTTAAAACAAAAACAAACTTCAGCTTACAGAATCTGATATAATTGCCCTTAGAAATAAGACACAGACCTAAATCATTTCTTAAAGAACATTAGGCATTACAAAAGAGTTCATATAAAGGTTCTCATATTAGAAATAGAGACCATGGCTAACATGTGTAAATTCTATTTTCCAGCTAAAACACTGAAGTTCTTTCAAAAAGTCCTATTTTAAAGTCCCCCAGACCACCACCACACTAGCCCTCATGATGCCTCAGCCAAATGACAGCAAAAATCTGCTGATTTGTCTCACTGCCTGCAAACATGCCTCCACACTGCTTCCCACACTTTCCTCCCCAGACAAATCTGGCCATGCAGGCCTTCCATTCAAAAGCTTCTGATGCTTCCCCATAGCATAAATGTTAAACCTGTTGTGTTGAGCAATGGATGTTGCATGGAAGCAATGAATCACTAAATTCTACAACTGAAACTAATATTACGCTGTATGTTAACTAAATGCAACTTAAATAAAAATGTAAAAAAGAAAACCAACAACAAAAACAAAAAATACTCCAAAGTCAGGCAAGGCCCTTCTCAGATTAGTCTTAGCTTACCACTTTAGGCCCCTTTCTGCTCAGTCTCCCCAACACGAACTTTTAACCCAATATACACAAACAAACTTTAACATCAATTCATGCAGACCACTTCGAATTGCATCTTGCTATCTCCCCCAATGCCTTTGTATTATCAGGCTCAGAGACCTGCCCCTGCCTTAACTGTTGTCTCTCTTAAGGTTCTTCTATAAAATCTCATCTTGGGGAAGACTTTTCTTGGCCTTTTGCATCAGCACACACCTTCTTTACAGCATTCAGCACATGTTCTTACAATCTGTTCACTTGTTCACAATCCAGATATTCTCAAGGACAGGTACTCTATCTTGATTTAGGGCCTAGTTCTATTCTAAATGAATGGGTGCTTTCGTGAGAACTTATTCGATGAATTTTTTTTTTCTTACCACTAAAGCAGTGGAAAAGCAACTGTTGAAAACTTCGTATCATTTTTGTTTGTTTATTAAAACATTCTACATTTTGAAGATGGTGTTGTGAGAGACAAAAATCAAGAAATGAAATCATTAAGTCTATATGAGCTACTCATTAGTTGTATTACCTTGGGCAATTGCTAATCTTTTTGCATATATTTTCCAATATATAAGTAAGAATATTAACAATATTGGTCTTCAAAGAGATAATGCAAATACCATAATGTAATAACTCATTCTGAAAGGGTTTTTGTAATCTATTAGGGAGCTACACAAATTTTTAGTCGTAATAGGGGAAAATTACTATTTTTTAGAAGTCAGCAAAATGGCAGAATAGAAATCCCTGGACCTTCCCCATCCCTACCTCCACAAACACACTAAGTCAACAATTCATGGGAAAATTCCCTTGTGAGAAACCTAGAAACCTGTTTTTTTTTTTTTTTAAATATAAACAAAATTAACAAACCTTCAGCTAGAATAAGGAAAAAAAGAAGACTCAAAATAAAATAGATAAAAGATATTACAAGTGATTTCACAAAAATTAAAAAATCTTAGACTACTAGGAACAATTAAATGCCAACAAGTTGGACAACATGGAAAGATGGATACATTTCTGGAAACACATAACCCACCAAAAGCCAATCATAAAGATACAGAAAATCTGAAGAGACCTCTAACTAGAACAGAGACTGAATATCAAAAACCTGACAAAGAAAAAGCCCAGGACCAGATTACCTCAAAGGTAAAGTCCATCAAACACTTAAGAAGATTTAAAAAGAATTAAAAGTATTAAGAACAATGTCAGTCCTTCTTAACTCTTTCAAAAAAACAAAAAAACAAAAAACAAAAAACAAAAGTAGAAGGAACGATTCCAAACTCATTTTATAAGGCCAACATTATCCTGACACCAAAGCCAAAGACATCACAAGGAAAAGGAAACAAAGCAACACAAAAATGACAGGCCATTATCTTTGAGGACTACAGATGTAAAACTACTCAACAGAATACTAGCAGACCAAATTCAGTAGGTCACAAAAAGGATCATACATTATGACAAAGTAGTTTATCCCTGGGATGCAAGGATGGTTCAACCATATGAAAACCAATGTGATATATACCACGTTAACAGAATAAAACATAAAAGTTACACAATCATATCAACAGATGCAGAAAAAGCATTTGACAAACTTCAACACTGTTTCATGATAGAAACACCCAACAAACTAGGGACAGAATAAAGTTACTTCAACATAATAAAGGCCATAAATAAAAAGCTCACAACTAACATCACATTCAATGATGAAAAACTAAAAGCTTTTCCTCCAAAATCAGGAACAAGTCAAGAAGACTCACTTTAGCCACTTCTAGTCATTCTATTAGACTATAGCATTGCAAGTCATAGAGCAATTATGCAAGAAAAATAAGTAAAAGCCAGTCACACTGAAAAGGAACAAGTAAAATTACCATTATTTGCAGATGACATGATCTTCTGTATTGAAAAATCCTAAAGATTCCATCAAAAAACTGTCCTATTAAGCAAATTCAGTAAAGTTGCAGGATACAAAAACAACATATAAAAATCAACTGCATTTCTATACATTAACAACATACTATCTGAAAAGGCAATTAAGCTAACAATCCCATTTACAATAGTACCAAAAATAAAATACTTAGGAATCAACTATGGAGGTGAAAATTTTGTACACTGAGAACTACAAGACACTTATCAAAGAAATTGAAGGGAAAAAAAATGAAAAAATGTCCCTTGTACATGGATTAAAAGACTAAGTATTGTTAAAATGCCTATACTGCCCAAAGTGATCTACAGATCAATGCAATCCCTATCAAAATTCCAACGGCATTTTTCTACAGAAATAGAGGAAAAAAATAATTCTAAGATTGATAAGGAAACATAAATGACCCCAAATAGCCAAAGTAATCTTCACAAAGAACAAAGCAAGAGGGACCATGCTTCCTGATTTCAAAATATACAGGTATACCTTAAAGATATCGCGGATTAAAAAAAAAAATAGTGTGGACTCAGTTCCAGACCACTGCAATAAAGCAAATACTGAAATAAAGCAAGTGAAATTAATGTAGTTTCTCAGTGTACATAGAAGTATTGTTTCTACTGCAGTCTGTTAAGTACACAGTAGCATAATGGCTTTAAAAAAACCAACATATACACCTTAATTTTAAAATACTTTATTGCTAAAATATGCTCGCCATTATCTAAGTTATCAGTGAATCATCATCTTTTTGTCAATTGAGGGTCTTATTTCCACATTAATGGTTGCTGACCTGCCAGGTGGCAGCTGCTGAAGATTGGAATGGAAGTACCTTCTAAAAAGACAACGTGAAGTCGGGCTCCTTAGCAGACTATCCCGTTCACAAGAGATTTCATTGTAGCAAGCTAAACTGTTTAATAGCATTTTACCTGCTTTCAAAATTGGAGTCAATCCTCTCGAACTCTGCCACTGCTTTATCAACTAAGTTTATGGAATATTCTAAATCCTTTGTTGTCATTTCAACCATCTTTACACCATCTTCATTTTCACCATCTCAAGGAACCCTTTTCTTTGCTCATCCATAAGGTGCAAGTTCCTATCTATTAAAGTTCTATCATGAGATTGCAGCAAATCAGTCACATTACCAGGCGCCACTTCCACTTCTAGTTCCCTTGCTAGTTCCACCACATTTGCAGTTCCTTCCTCCAATGAAGTCTGGAACCCCTCACAGTCATCTATGAGGGCTGGAATCAACTCCTGTGAATGTTGATATTTTGACCTTGAATCACAAATGTTCTAAATGGCATCTGCAATGTTGAATTTTTTCCAGAAGGTTTTCAGTTTACTTTGCCTAGATCCACCTAAGAAATCACTATCTCTGGCAGCTAGAGTCTTACAAAATATATTTCTTTAATAACATGACTTGAAAATCAAAATGATTCCTTGATCCATGGGCTGCAGAATGGATGTTGTGTTAGTAGACATAAGAAGAACATTAATGTCACTGTACATGTCTGTACTTGGGTAGCCAGGTGCAGTGTCAATGAGCAATAATATTTTGAAAGGAATCTTTTCTTTTAAGCAGGTTTCAATACTGGGCTTAAAATATTCAGTAAACCACATTCTAACCAGATGCACTGTCATCCAGATTTGTTGTTCCATTTACAGAGCACCAGAAGAGAAGATTTAGAATCACTCTTAAGATCCCTAGGATTTTCAGAAGGGTAAATGAACACTGGCTTCAACTTAAAGTCACCAGCTCCATTAGCTCCAACCAAGAGAGTCATCTTGTCTTATGACATTTTGAAGCTAGGTACTGACTTCTCTCTAGCTATCAAAGTCCAAGATGGCATCTTCTTTCAACAGAAGGCTGTTTCATCTACACTGAAAATCTCTTGCTTGGTGTAGCTACCTTAATGAATTACCTCAACTAAAACTTCTGGTAACTGCAAAGCCCAACAAAATGAGGTATTCTTGTATTACAAACATACAGTAATTAAGTAGTACAGCAGTGGCAGAAAGAAAGACATACAAACAAATGGAACAGAATAAAGAGCCCAGATATATGGTCAACTTATCTTCAACAAGGGTGCCAAGAACATACATCAGGTAAAGGACAGTTGTTCTTCAACAAATGGTACTGGGGAAACTGGATATCCTCATACAAAAGAAATTGTATTTTGACTTCTATCTCATACTTTATACAAAAATCAACTCAAAACTGATTAACTATTTAAACAGCCCTAAAACTATAAAACTAGAAAAAACCTTGGGCAAAATTTTCATGATAATGGTCTTGACAACTATTTCATGAATGTGACACCAAAAGCACAGGCAATAAAAGAAAAAAATAACATCTAACTAAAATGTTTCTTTCTGCACCGAAGAAATAATCAAGAGTGAAAAGTGCAGCCAACAAAATGAGAGAAAATATTTGCAAACCATTTATCTGATAAGAAGTTAATTTCTGATATATGTAAGAAACTCCTACAACTCAAGAGCAAAAAAATACCCCCCCCAAAAAACAAGTTAAAGACCTGAATTTCTCCAAAAAAGATAGATAAATGGCCAATAAGGATATGGAAAGGGGGCACCTGGGCAGCTCAGCTGATTAAGCATCAGACTCTTGATTTTGGCTCAGGTCATGATCTCAGGGTCCTGGGATTGAGCCCCACATTGGGCTCCACATTCAGCAGGGAATCTAATTGAGGATTTTCTTCCTTTCCCACTGCTCTTCCTCTCCCTGCCTTTCGCTCATTCTCTCTCTCAAATAAATAAATAAATAAATCTTTATTTTTTAAAGATTTTAAAAATTTATTTATTCATAAGAGATAGAGAAAGGGAGGCAGAGGGAAAGGGAGAACCAGGCTCCCCAAGGAGCAGGGAGCCCAATGCTGGGATCATGACCTGAACCAAAGGCAGATGCTTAACCATCTGAGCCACCCAGGTGCCCAATAAATAAATCTTTAAGAAAAAAACATGAAAAGATTCTTAGCTTCATTAATCAGGGAAACACCAATCAAAACCATGATGAGAAACTATATTATACCTATTAGGATGGCTATTATCAAAAAGTCAAAAGACAGCAAATGTTGGGGAGGATGTGGAGAAACTGGAATCCTTGTACGCTATTGGCAGAAATGCAAAACGGTGCAGTTCCTATAGTGAACAGTACGGAGGTTCCTCAAAAAATTAAAAATAGAAATAGCATATGAACCAGAAACCTCACTTCTGGATATATATACAAAAGAATTGAAATCAGAATCAGGACATGAATGGGTCAAGAAAATGTGGCACATACGTACAATGGAACACTATTCAGGCTTTAAAAAGAAGGACATTCTACCATATACAAAAATACAGTTGAACCTGGAGAACATCCTGCTAAGGGAAATAAGTCAGTCGTTGAAGGACAAATACAGCATGATTCCACTTATGTACCTAAAATAGTCATAGGGTCAGAGAGTGGAATGGTGGTTACCAGGGGCTAGGGAAGAGGGAAATGGAGGATTGCTAATCAACAGCCATAAGTTTTCAACTATGCAAGATATTTTCTAGAGATCTGCTAAACAACATCGTGCCTAGTTAACAATATTATATGTGCACTTAAAAATTTAAGACGGTAGAAAAAAATCACTATTTTTCTGGATCACAGAGCCCTCTCTGAAAAAAGAGTTTAATGTATAATGTTAATAAATAATTTGAAATTACCTTCAAAGTCAGAAGCCAGGGTGACTTACATAGCATAGAAGAGAGTTTCAGTACTCCATACATTTAGTGACGCCTTTGAAAGTATGTGTTTAGCTGGTGTTTCAGTAATATTATTTAACAATCTAAAGTATTAAAATAATCTTGGGCAGGAGAATATAGTCAAGAAATTAATTTTTAAATTTTATCTAAATGATGAGCTTTTACAGATATAGCTGGAGCTCTCAATAAAATCCACCTGAGATCTGGCAAAAGCTCAAGCTATAATTAAGAATGTTCAAAGATTAACCTATAAACAAACATAAAAGTAGAATTATTCTAATTGCAGCCTTCAGGTAGGTCAAAGACAAAATGAAGACTTAGATTAAAACACTCAATTTGTGTTGAATGGGCCTCTAATCCTGAAGGCATGAAAATATGGTGGCTGTACTTTTCCAACAGCAAAATGCAGTGTGTCAGCATCCACTAGGATTGTTATAATTAAAAAGACAGACAATAAAGAGTGTTGGCAAGGATGTAGAGAAACTGGTATGCCCAACCATTCTCGTTAATGTAAAATGGTGTAGTCACTGTGTAAAATAGTTTGGCAGTTTCTCACAAAGTTAAACACAGAATTACTGGATGACCCAGCAATAGCACTCCTGGGTATATATCCAAGAGAAGAGAAACAAAAGGGCTACATAAAAACTTGTATATGGATGTTCAGAGCACCAGTAGTCACAATAGCCAAAGGTAGAAAAAACCCAAACATCCATCAAATGATGACGGGAAAATTAAGATGTGGTATATCCATACATGGAATACTGTTCACCTTATAAAAAGGAATGGAGTACTGTTCCATGCTACAACATGGGTGAACCTTGAAAATATTATGCTAAGTGAAAGAATCCCATCACAAAGAGCACATATTGTATGACTGCATTTATAAGAAATGTCTAAAATAGGCAAATCAAAAGAGACAGAAAGTAGATTAGTGGCTGCCAAGGGCTGAGGATAGGTAGGATGGGGGAGTGTACTATTAATGGGTACAAAGTCTCTTTTTCAGGTGAGGAAATGCTTTGGAGTTAGACAGTGGTAATGGTTGCACAACTTAATGAATACACTACACACCAGTGAATTACATACTTTGAAAGGTTGAGTTATATCTCAAACCTTAAAAACACAGGGTGTCATGATAGGGCATTGCATCTGATTAACCAAAGCATGATCTCTGGGAATTGAGGGCCACGAACAGTATAGCTGTTTCCTACTTAAACATGTTAGACTACAAATGACACCTTTCTGGGGCCAAGAGTCAAGTAAAGAGCTGAGAAGACATTTTTCTCAAGCACCCCTTGCTATATCCAGATCCATCTTTCGGCCTTCAGTACCACAGGAAGAAAATCTCAACATTATTTTTACCTTGAATATAAATGTTTCAGACTATAGTACATTTCCTAATGGAGTGAGGTGTTTTTTTTTAAATTTTTATTTTTTTTATATTGATGACATTTTTTTAATTAATTTTATTTTTTATAAACATATATTTTTATCCCCAGGGGTACAGGTCTGTGAATCACCAGGTTTACACACTTCACAGCACTCACCATAGCACGTACCCTCCCCAATGTCCATAACCCCACCCCCCTCCCAACCCCCTCCCCCCATCAACCCTCAGTTTGTTTTGTGAGATTAAGAGTCACTTATGGTTTGTCTCCCTCCCAATCCCATCTTGTTTCATTTACTCTTCTCCTACCCCCTTAACCCCCATGTTGCATCTCCTATCCCTCATATCAGGGAGATCATATGATAGTTGTCTTTCTCCGATTGACTTATTTCGCTAAGCATGATACCCTCTAGTTCCATCCACGTCGTCGCAAATGGCAAGATTTCATTTCTTTTGATGGCTGCATAGTATTCCATTGTGTATATATACCACATCTTCTTTATCAATTCGTCTGTTGATGGACATCTAGGTTCTTTCCATAGTTTGGCTATTGTAGACATTGCTGCTATAAACATTCGGGTGCACGTGCCCCTTCGGATCACTACGTCTGTATCTTTAGGGTAAATACCCAGCAGTGCGATTGCTGGGTCAGAGGGTAGTTCTATTTTCAACATTTTGAGGAACCTCCATGCTGTTTTCCAGAGTGGTTGCACCAGCTTGCATTCCCACCAACAGTGTAGGAGGGCTCCCCTTTCTCCGCATCCTCGCCAGCATCTGTCATTTCCTGACTTGTTAATTTTAGCCATTCTGACGGGTGTGAGGTGATATCTCATTGTGGTTTTGATTTGTATTTCCCTGATGCCAAGTGATATGGAGCACTTTTTCATGTGTCTGTTGGCCATCTGGATGTCTTCTTTGCAGAAATGTCTGTTCATGTCCTCTGCCCATTTCTTGATTGGATTATTTGTTCTTTGGGTGTTGAGTTTGCTAAGTTCTTTATAGATTTTGGACACTAGCCCTTTATTTGATATGTCATTTGCAAATATCTTCTCCCATTCTGTCAGTTGTCTTTTGGTTTTGTTAACTGTTTCCTTTGCTGTGCAGAAGCTTTTGATCTTGATAAAATCCCAATAGTTCATTTTTGCCCTTGCTTCCCTTGCCTTTGGTGATGTTCCTAGGAAGATGTTGCTGCGGCTGAGGTCGAAGAGGTTGCTGCCTGTGTTCTCCTCAAGGATTTTGATGGATTCCTTTCTCACATTGAGATCCCTCATCCATTTTGAGTCTATTTTCGTGTGTGGTGTAAGGAAATGATCCAATTTCATTTTTGTGCATGTGGCTGTCCAATTTTCCCAACATCATTTATTGAAGAGGCTGTCTTTTTTCCATTGGACATTCTTTCCTGCTTTGTCGAAGATGAGTTGACCATAGAGTTGAGGGTCTATTTCTGGGCTCTCTATTCTGTTCCATTGATCTATGTGTCTGTTTTTGTGCCAGTACCACGCTGTCTTGATGATGACAGCTTTGTAATAGAGCTTGAAGTCCGGAATTGTGATGCCACCAACTTTGGCTTTCTTTTTCAATATTCCTTTGGCTATTCGAGGTCTTTCCTGGTTCCATATGAATTTTAGGATTATTTGTTCCATTTATTTGAAAAAAATGGCTGGTACTTTGATAGGAATTGCATTAAATGTAGATTGCTTTAGGTAGCATAGACATTTTCACAATATTTATTCTTCCAATCCAGGAGCATGGAACATTTTTCCATTTCTTTGTGTCTTCCTCAATTTCTTTCATGAGTACTTTATAGTTTTCTGTGTATAGATTCTTAGTCTCTTTGGTTAGGTTTATTCCTAGGTATCTTATAGTTTTGGGTGCAATTGTAAATGGGATGGACTCCTTAATTTCTCTTTCTTCTGTCTTGTTGTTGGTGTAGAGAAATGCAGCTGATTTCTGTGCATTGATTTTATATCCTGACACTTTACTGAATTCCTGTACAAGTTCTAGCAGTTTTGGAGTGGAGTCTTTTGGGTTTTCCACATAGAGTATCATATCATCTGCAAAGAGTGATAGTTTGACTTCTTCTTTGCCGATTTGGATGCCTTTAATTTCCTTTTGTTGTCTGATTGCTGAGGCTAGGACTTCTAGTACTATGTTGAATAGCAGTGGTGATAACGGACATCCCTGCCGTGTTCCTGACCTTAGCGGAAAAGCTTTCAGTTTTTCTCCATTGAGAATGATATTTGCGGTGGGTTTTTCATAGATGGCTTTGATAATATTGAGGTATGTGCCCTCTATCCCTACACTTTGAAGAGTTTTGATCAGGAAGGGATGCTGTACTTTGTCAAATGCTTTTTCAGCATCTATGGAGAGTATCATATGGTTCTTGTTCTTTCTTTTATTAATGTGTTGTATCACATTGATTGATTTGCGGATGTTGAACCAGCCTTGCAGCCCTGGAATAAATCCCACTTGGTCGTGGTGAATAATCCTTTTAATGTACTTTTGAATCCTATTGGCTAGTATTTTGGCGAGAATTTTTGCATCTGTGTTCATCAAGGATATTGGTCTGTAGTTCTCTTTTTTGATGGGATCCTTGTCTGGTTTTAGGATCAAGGTGATGCTGGCCTCATAAAATGAGTTTGGAAGTTTTCCTTCCATTTCTATTTTTTGGAAGTTTCAGGAGAATAGGAATTAGTTCTTCTTTAAATGTTTGGTAGAATTCCCCCGGGAAGCCATCTGGCCCTGGGCTTTTGTTTGTTTGGAGGTTTTTGATGACTGTTTCAATCTCCTTACTGGTTATGGGTCTGTTCAGGCTATTTCTTCCTGGTTCAGTTGTGGTAGTTTATATGTCTCTAGGAATGCATCCATTTCTTCCAGATTGTCAAATTTGTTGGCGTAGAGTTGCTCATAGTATGTTCTCATAATTCTCTGTATTTCTTTGGTGTTCATTGTGATCTCTCCTCTTTCATTCATGATTTATTTGGGTCCTCTCTCTTTTCTTTTTGATAAGTCTGGCCAGGGGTTTATCAATCTTATTAATTCTTTCAAAGAACCAGCTCCTAGTTTCGTTGATTTGTTCTATTGTTTGTTTGTTTTTTTTTTTTTTTTTTGGTTTCTATTTCATTGATTTCTGCTCTGATCTTTATGATTTCTCTTCTCCTGCTGGGTTTAGGGTTTCTTTCTTGTTCTTTCTCCAGTTCCTTTAGGTGTAGGGTTAGGTTGTGTACCTGAGACCTTTCTTGTTTCTTGAGAAAGGCTTGTACCGCTATATATTTTCCTCTCAGGACTGCCTTTGCTGTGTCCCACAGATTTTGAACCGTTGTGTTTTCATTATCATTTGTTTCCATGAATTTTTTCAATTCTTCTTTAATTTCCTGGTTGACCCATTCATTCTTTACAAGGATGCTGTTTAGTCTCCATGTATTTGGGTTCTTTCCAAATTTCCTCTTGTGATTGAGTTCTAGCTTCAGAGCATTGTGGTCTGAAAATATGCAGGGAATGATTCCAATCTTTTGATAACAATTGAGACCTGATTTAGGACCAAGAATGTGATCTATTCTGGAGAATGTTCCATGTGCACTAGAGAAGAATGTGTATTCTGTTGCTTTGGGATGAAAAGTTCTGAATATATCTGTGATGTCCATGTGGTCCAGTGTGTCATTTAAGGCCTTTATTTCCTTGTTGATCTTTTGCTTGGATGATCTGTCCATTTCAGTGAGGGGAGTGTTAAAGTCCCCTACTATTATTGTATTATTGTCGATGTGTTTCTTTGATTTTGTTATTAATTGGTTTATATAGTTGGCTGCTCCAACGTTAGGGGCATAGATATTTAAAATTGTTAGATCTTCTTGTTGGATAGTTCCTTTGAGTATGATATAGTGTCCTTCCTCATCTCTTATTGTAGTCTTTGGCTTAAAATCTAATTGATCTGATATAAGGATTGCCACTCCTGCTTTCTTCTGATGTCCATTAGCATGGTAAATTCTTTTCCACCCCCTCACTTTAAATCTGGAGGTGTCTTCAGGTTTAAGATGAGTTTCTTGTAGGCAACATATAGATGGGTTTTGTTTTTTTATCCATTCTGATACCCTGTGTCTTTTGATTGGGGCATTTAGCCCATTAACATTCAGGGTAAGTATTGAGAGATATGAATTTAGTGCCATTGTATTGCCTGTAAGGTGACTGTTATTGTATATTGTCTCTGTTTCTTTCTGATCTACTACTTTTAGGGTCTCTCTTTGCTTAGAGGACCCCTTTCAATATCTCCTGTAGAGCTGGTTTGGTATTTGCAAATTCTTTCAGTTTTTGTTTGTCCTGGAAGCTTTTAATCTCTCCTTCTATTTTCAATGATAGCCTAGCTGGATATAGTATTCTTGACTGCATGTTTTTCTCATTTATTACTCTGAATATATCATGCCAGCTCTTTCTGGCCTGCCAGGTCTCTGTGGATAAGTCTGCTGCTAATCTAATATTTTTACCATTGTACGTTACAGACTTCTTTTCCCGGGCTGCTTTCAGGATCTTCTCTTTGTCACTAAGACTTGTAAATTTTACTATTAGGTGACGGGGTGTGGACCTATTCTTATTGATCTTGAGGGGGGTTCTCTGAACCTCCTGGATTTTGATGCTTGTTCCCTTTGCCATATTGGGGAAATTCTCTCCAATAATTCTCTCCAACATACCTTCTGCTCGCCTCTCTGTTTCCTCTTCTTCTGGAATCCCAATTATTCTAATGTAGTTTTGTCTTATGGTGTCACTTATCTCTCGAATTCTCCCCTCGTGGTCCAGTAGCTGTTTGTCCCTCTTTTGCTCAGCTTCTTTATTCTCTGTCATTTGGTCTTCTATATCGCTAATTCTTTCTTCTGCCTCATTTATCCTAGCCGTCAGAGCCTCCATTTTTGTTTGCACCTCATTAATAGCTTTTTTGATTTCAACCTGGTTAGATTTTAGTTCTTTTATTTCTCCAGAAAGGGCTTTTATATCTCCCAAGAGGGTTTCTCTAATATCTTCCATGCCTTTTTCGAGCCCGGCTAGAACCTTGAGAATCGTCATTCTGAACTCTGGATCTGACATATTACCAATGTCTGTATTGATTAGGTCCCTAGCCTTTGGTACTGCCTCTTGTTCTTTTTTTTGTGGTGAATTTTTCCGCCTTGTCATTTTGTCCGGATAAGAGTATATGAAGGAGCAAATAAAATACTAAAAGGGTGGCAACAACCCCAGGAAAATATGCTTTAGCCAAATCAGAAGAGATCCCAAATCGTGGGGGGGGGGGGGGGGAGAAAGGGGATAAAAAGAGGTTCAGAAAGAAAGAAAAAAAAATTAAAAAAAGAAAACCAAAAAGAAAAAGTATAAAAAGGAAAAATATATATATATATATTAGATAAACTAGTTAAAAAATGTTAAAAAAGAAAAGGGTAAAAGTTAAAAAAAAATTAGCAGAAGAAGAAAAAAAATTGAACAAGAAAAGAAAAAAAAATTAATTTAACTGCAAGGCTAAAGAATCATGGGGAGAAAGCCATGAGTTCCGTGCTTTGCTTTCTCCTCCTCTGGAATTCTGCCGCTCTCCTTGGTATTGAAACTACACTCCTTGGTAGGTGAACTTGGTCCTGGCTGGGTTTCTTGCTGATCTTCTGGGGGAGGGGCCTGTTGTAGTGATTCTCAAGCGTCTTTGCCCCAGGCGGAGTTGCACCGCCCTTACCCAGGGCCGGGCTGGGTAATCCGCTCGGGTTTGCTTTCGGGAGCTTTTGTTCCCTGAGCGCTTTCCGTAGAGTTCCAGAGGGCAGGAATGAAGATGGCGGCCTCCTGGTCTCCGGCCCGGAGGAGCGGAGAGCCCGGGGCCCCACTCCTCAGTGCGCCCCCAGAGAACAGCGTCCAATGACTCCCGCCACCCTGGCCTCCGGCCGCGCTCCAAGCTGACCGAGCCTGCGACCGGTTCAAGGTAACCCCGAGCTGAGAGTCACTCCTCGGCTCTGTCTCTGTAGCCGGCTTCCCCGTTCTAATACCTGTGAGCTCTGCGACACTCAGACACCCCCGATCCTTCCGTGACCCTGCAGGACCTGAGGCCACGCTGACCCCGTGTGGGCTTCACCCCAGTTAAGCCTCTGGAGCGATGTCCCTCAGCGGAACAGACTTTTAAAAGTCCCGATTTTGTGTTCCGTTGCTCTGCCGCTTGCCGGGAGCCGGCCCCTCCCCCCGCGGTCTATCTTCCCGTCGCTTTGGATTCACTTCTCTGCCAGTCCTACCTTGCAGAAAGTGGTTGATTTTCTGTTTCTAGAGTTGCTGTTCTTCTTCTCTTCGATCTCCCGTTGGATTTGTAGGTGTTTGTAATCTTTAGATAAGCTATCTAGCTGATCTCCCGCTACCCGAAGTAGTCTCAGCCTGCTACTTCTCCGCCATCTTGACTCCTCCTGGAGTGAGGTGTTTTATAAGATTTTTTGTTCTATGTTTACAACGTGGGAAAAGGCATTGCAACAAGTATGATCCTAAAAGGACTCTTCACTTCTCCAGCCAGTTATGGGTAGTTGGGAAGAATCTGTCTCAAAAATAGTAATATCACCAAGGATGTTCAGTTGTCTGGAAAAGAACTGCTGAGTTCAGCCGAGAGCTAAAACTCAATAACCACGAATGCCAACAAAGGGCCAACTAGCCAGAACACTAAAATTCGCTCAGAGGGGTTTCCAGCACTCCAACTTTAAAGAAAAAAAGATTACTTCTTTACTGTTTACATCCCAAATCCAAATTCTAGGATGTTGACAGGGCCTTTTTTTTTTTTTTTTTTTTTTTTTTTTTAAGGTTTACTCATTTTAGAGAGAGAGCATGCAAGCAAAGGGGAGCACAGGCAGGGGGAAGAATCTCCAGCAGACTCCCTGCTGAGGGCTGAGCCCCACGCCAGGATGGATCTCACCACCGGAAATCACCACTGGAACAGCTATCAAGGGTGGGGAAACCCAAGAGACTGGGCCACCTAGGCCTCCACCAGGGGCTCTCATGGACAACACACACATACACACACCAACCCTGCAACACTGTAGGTTACACACACTTCTGAGAAGAAACCTACATGTGCACTGTTCATTCCCAGGTCTCAGCATAGTCATTAGCATTTTACCAGTAATATTTCTTAATGTTTGAGGAAAACCACAATCTGAACTAAAGACCCTACACCACCATAAACCGCAAGAAACTACCTACCTTGTATGTCTACCTACAAAAGTAGCAGAGGGAAGAACTTGTACATGCATTCCACAAACTCCGTTCTTAAGCATTCCCAGATGATAGTCACTCACTCTTCCAAGAGAAAATTAAATAAGTACAAGGGAACATGAAAGAAGTTTACTATCATGTTTGCATCTTGGGCAAAGGATGAGCTGGGATAAATTAAATGCTTTATTCGTTACTGCCCACAGGAAGAGGCTGATTATGCTCCTGACCCCATGATACGGAGTCTAGTGTCCTCAGGTTCAATGCACAAGCCAGCCAAATCTGTTTACGATGTAACTCATGAGAACAAAATCACAGTACCAACACAAGATGGGAGAGCAGAGGGCAGATGCTAATTGTTTCATTAACAGATTGCGCGACTCGTGGAGTGGGATATCTGGGGCTTGGGGCCACCACCTACTTTCCGACCATGAAGGCACTGTGTAAGCAGAACGAGGGCACCCTGTTGTAATTGCGCAGCGTGCACAGGGAGGGGGCTCCCACTCCACCACTAAGAACTGCGAGCTTCAACAACTCGTCTAGGCTTCAGACGCTCTGTGAAGAAGAGATGGACTTACCGTGCAGGGGGCTCTTGGGATTGCAGCAAGCACAAAAGTAATTTATGCAAGTGTAAACCATCTGGCCCTGAGAGCCGATAAACAAAAGTGGAAGCGTCCCTCCTTGGAAGGACACACACTCCATAAAAGCGTCCTGAATTCAGCCCTAGCTGTTTTCCAGCATGTGCACCCTGCCTGCCCGCCCGACACGCCCAAGATGCATGAGCCTAAAGTCCAGCAGGGGCGTGGACGCTGTGAGTGCAAGGAAGGGTTGGAAATGCATAGGGCCAGCCGTAGCTCATCACCTGCCTTGCCAGCATGGGGCAGACGCCAGCTGCACCTGGGCAGGTACTCCAACAGGGCAGCACAAGGGCCAGAAACTCGACTCAAACCAGCTTACGGAACATACAAAAGAAAAGCTGTACCTCAGAGAGTGAGATGAGGAAACTCGATGTGAAGCCCTTGCAGCCTCGGCTCTGCAGACCTCGCTGGGTGTGACACCTGCCCCACATCGCGCAGCAACGTGGTTTCACCACCCGCAGGCAGTCTGGGAGAAGCAGGGTGAGCTCCCAGAAGGCCTCAAAACCGGTGGGCTCACCTTCTATTGGCCCACACTGGCTTGGGCCCACCCACGCCCCCCGCCAATCAGCGGCAAGGAAGAGCCCAATATTCGTGATTGACTGGAAGCCAGTTGTATAGGTGGAAGGAATGCTTGACGAGCAAACGCAGGGTCTGCCGCAAAGAGCTCAGTAAATAAATAGTCGTTCCTCACTGAATCTGCAATATAATGGAATATGTGCTCTTTTTATGTGCTCTTTTTAAAGGACTTTTCCATCTTTGGGGTGAGAGGCTGCCTTTGATTTGAGTTCCGCATAATTACGTAGAGATAGTCGTCTTAAGCATTGGCCACCATTACTATAACCCAGTACTATGAGTCAGGAACTCCATGGAGTGTCACTTGGGCTTAAGAGCTCAATATTTGAAGTGAGACTGGACCGAGTTCAAATCCTGACAACACCATTTACTAGGTGTGTACGCATTGCTTAACTTTTCTGGGCCTCAGCTTTCTCCTCTGCCTAATGGACAAATGATAGTTCCAACCTCACAGTGTTGTGAGAATTCAGTAATAAAACGTATTTAAAAGGGCAAGCATACAGAACGTTTAATGAATGCTAGCCATTATTATCATTCATAATAAATCCATCCCGAGACAGCTTTAGCTTCGTGTAAACTGTATATGAAAGTAGGAGAGGAAAGGTACCTGTTCCTGGCTAATGTGCAGTTCCACAAATGGAGAGACAACTGTTAAAATTGTCCTCTAATAAGCAGGTAGGATGGGTGGGTAGGCTGCTCCCACCTAAGTGGAGGCTGCCTGCTTGGGAACCTGGTCCCTTTCTGTGAGGATACCTCCCAGGAAACTGAACTTCTCCCTGCCCCCAACAAAGCAAGTTATTACTACGTTTCTTCATTCAAAATCTACCTATTTACCCCAAAGAAATGAAAATATATGCCCTTGCAAAGGCTTGTACATCAGTGTTCATAGTAGCTTTATTTGCAGTGGTCGAAAATTGGGAAGAACCAAATAAATGTTCATTAGCAGTGTCTGGATAAACAAATTGTAATATATTCATAAAATGAAATACTACTCACTGATAAAAGAATGAACTCTAATACAAGCAACGACATGGAGAAATCTCAAAAACATGATGAGTGAAAGAAGCCAGGCACAAAAAGCACATATTATATAATTCCATTTATTTGAAATCTTATAAAAGGCAAACTAATTTATACTAACGGAAAGCAGATGAGTGGTTTCTGGGGATCCAGGAGTTACAGGTGGTGTAGAAACTGGCTGGCGTGAGCCAAGAGGGAATTTTCAGGGGCGATGGAAATGTTCTATATCTTGACCAGGGTGGTGGTAGTGGTTACAAGAATATATATAGTTTTCAAAACTCATTAAGCTGTTCACTAAAATAGGTACATTCTATCACATGTAAATTATACCTCAATAAAGTTGATTTTTTTTAAAAAGCAATGAAAAGAAAGCTAACCTATTGATGACCCTCATGTGTATATGTGTGTATATATATTTATGTAACTGATATCAATATTAACATATATATTTCCTGTTTAATTTTAGTATAATTGACAAATAAAAACTATATATTTAAGGTGTACAACGTAATGTTTTGCTATACATATACATTGTGAAATGATTACCGCAATCAAGCTAATTAACATATCCATAACCTCATGCAATTACCTTTTTTTGTGTGTGAGAACAGTTAAGATCTACTTATTCTGGTTGTAAACTTAAGGTAAACTTAGTGAACTTCAAAGTACAATACAATGTTGCCGATAATCACTATACCATTTACATCTCCAGAATTTATTCATCCTGCATCTCTGAAACTTTATACCCTTTGACCAACATTTCCCCATTTCCCCTACCCTCTACATCCCCCATTCTACTTTCTGCCTCTAAGAGTTTGACTTTTTTAGATTCCACGTTTAAATGAGATCATGAAATATTTGTCTTTCTATGTCTGGCTTATTTCACTTACCATAATGTACTCCAAGTTCATCCAGGTTCCTTCTTTTTCTAAAACCGAATAACTTTTGGGGCACCTGGGCAGCTCTGTCATTAAGCATCTGCCTTGGCTCAGGTCATGATCTCAGAGTCCTGGGATGGAGCCCCGCATCAGACTCCCGGCTCAACGAGGAGCCTGCTTCTCCCTCTGCTTGCTGCTCCCCTGCTTGTGTTCCCTCTCTGGCTGTCTCTCTCTGTCAAATAAATATATAAAATCTTAAAAAAAAAGACTGAGTAACTTTCCATTATATATGTTTAGTACATTTTCCTTATGCATTCATCCAACTTCGGCTGCTTCCATATCTTGACTGTTGTGAATAATGTTGCAATGAACATGGGAGTGCAAATTATGTCTGGAAGATGCTAATTTCATTTCCTTTGCATATATACCCAGAAGTGGGATTACTGGATCATATGGTAGTTCTAGTTTAAGATTTTGAGGATCCTCCGTACTGTTTTCCATAGTGAGGTTTTTCTGGAATGTTAATAATGTTTTGTTTCTTAATTCTGGGTGCTGGTAACATGGGTATGTACAGTTTGTAAAATTCATTGAGTTGAATTGTTTGTGTGTATATGTTATGTAAGGTACATGTTATACTTAGAACATTAGAAAAAAAAAAACAACTGATGATTTGTCATGACTTGGTCAGTCCACAGATAATATTTCTGTTTCCTCTTTTTCTTCTCTCTTTTTCTAAATTACACAAGTATTACTTTATAATGGACAACATATAAAGAGTTGATCTTGGGGGCGCCTGGGTGGCTCAGTGGGTTAAGCCGCTGCCTTCGGCTCAGGTCATGATCCCAGGTCCTGGGTTCAAGCCCCACATCGGGCTTTCTGCTCAGCAGGGAGCCTGCTTCCTCCTCTCTCTCTGCCTGCCTCTCTGCCTACTTGTGATTTCTCTCTGTCAAATAAATAAATAAAATCTTTAAAAAAAAAAAAAAGAGTTGATCTTGGCTAACTTTCCAAGTGACCAGCATGCACAGTACTTCTTTAAGCTTGGAAGGAGGATGTGCTGCCCTGGGCTGGAAAACTATAGGATTAGAAGGAAGCTCTTCAGCTCTGCTAAGAAGAAAGTGAGGGAGGTGTGTGGGGCAGGGGAGGAGAAGGGGGAATAATATGAGCCCATCTTTGGAGGCAGGGGTATGATGGACAATTATTGCTCTGTGGCTGCTGAGCATCTACTCTCCCTTTTTCTAATAACACCCCCTCAATATTCCCTGGGAGAAAGGACCCCTCTCCCATTCCCAGTACATGTGCAGACCTCCCCCTGGGCTCTGTGTAGGAAGATGCTTAGTCAGCATATCCCAACCCAGTAGATCTGAGATGGCCGTGTGACCCAAGCCCATCCAGAATAAAACTCCTGGGTTTTGCTGAAAATCTGGGGACAGAGAGACTCTCTGAGGAGCTTTAGCAGATATAATGTCTGCCTGGAGTTACTGGTGGCCGTGTTGGTACAGGGAGGGCAAAAGGCTGCCTGAAAACAAAACAACAAAAACTGAGGTGGGGCACCTGGGTGGCTTAGTTAGTGAAGTGCCCAACTCTTGATTTGGTCTCAGGTCATGATCTCAGGGTTGGGGGGGCCCACCTTGCTTGAAATTTTCTCTCTGCCTCTGCCCCTTTGCCCCCTTTGCATGTGTGCACCCACTTTCTCTCTCTAAAGAAAAAAAAAAGCTGAGATAAGTGATGGAGGGGCAGATCTCTGGCAACATCCTGGAGCATCTGGATGCAACGATTTCTGAATGCAGTTTGCGTCTCCTGGTGTTTTCACTATTGTGGGCCAATAAAATCCTCTTTTATTTAACTTTTTCTGAGTTGAGTTGCTACCACTAGCAACTCAAAGAGTCTTAGTCGCATACAAAGAGCAGGATGACACCCCAGAAAGCCCCGCAGGGAGGACTATTTTAATAGGACTTTGTCTACAATTACCAGCTTATAATAAAAAAGCATACCAGCGTTTAGTTGGTTTTGTTTTTGTAGAAATTTTTTATAGACCATGTAGGTCCCTACCGGGACCCTAGGGCACACAGCTCCCACTGTCCCCTCCCACTTCACCCCTTTCCAGGGTTCCGTGTTAGTCTGCACACATAGGGAGGAAGAGCATGCACAGATTTTGAACTGCATATGGTCTCGGAGAGACTTACCTCAGTGAATCCATTTATCAATTAGGAGTGACACTTGGAGAAGAGAATAAATGTGGCCAGGAGCTGATCTGCACAGGTCCAGAGAGGCAAGAAGAAAGAGAAGTAATGTGCCTCACTGAGCCATGAAGCAGATGACCAACAGGAAATAAAAATCCTCAGTGGGCCTGGGGCATTTCTGTTCCCACATCCTCTAATAGATGTTAGATGTGGGTATGGGTGGGGGATTTTTTTTTAGTGTACTGCTTTCTGATTTAAGGATTCAGCCACATCAGTCAGCTCAAAGCACTGATCTATTTTTATCCAGAGATAGTGGCACTTGGACCCAGTCCTTGTCTCTGACACAACTTTCCAGTTGGGCGGGAAAAGGAAGAAAACCCACCGAATGCCGGCTGCCTCTTCACACCGGACACACCAGCTTAAGATGAGGCATTCCGGGAGGGCTTTTGTATTGAAAAGCTAGTGGGACTGTTCCTAAGATGGTGCACAGATGTCCCTGAATCAGGAGGCCACCAGCAGCTGTAATTTCACCAGAGAGATAAGATTGAGACCCTCAACTCACCCCTCCTTGATCACAAAGTTAGATGACTGTGTTGGAAACAATCCTACCCCCGCTGCATTTCCCATCCTCCTGAAACATCTTCCCCCTTAGTCACTCTTACCCGGTGCGAGTTGCAAACCAAACAGGTGACACTTTCGGTTTCTGCCCACCCCCTTCATGTCCTCTTGCTGGGCAACGACCCGCTGAAACCGGTTACCTTGGATGTTAAGGAGTGGAGAGCAAGGGATGTAAGTACGGTTATTAGGATCTATTTTCTTTTGGGCCATTTGGACCTAGCAAAGGTTAGCATCTGAATGCTCTGGGCTCATCAGTTGCAGACTTTGTGAGCTTGGGCAAATAACTCTGTGCCTCAGTCTTCTCATCTGTAAAATGGAGCTCAGACCCATGTAGTGCTCAAGTGAAATGAAGACAGGTTCTTTTCCATGTCCATGGACAGCAGGTATCCCAAGGTCAGATCACTCTTAGCCAAGTTCCTGCCCCACATCTCCACGGACTCACCCAATCCAGCAACCAAAGCCTGAGGGGCGCTCGCTGGATCACTGACCAGGTCAGTGGTAATGTTTGGACTCAACTCCAGACATCCTGAGTCCCAGACCTGTACTAATGTCTTTTATGGCTCTGTGCTACATTCAAATTTACCAGAAAGACATAAATTAAGTAATTATGCCTGGCAAAAAACAGAGCCTGGGGAAGGTCAGGCTGAAGAACTTGGAGAAGTCCCCCCAGCTGCTCCTGGTGCAGCTGGGGAGGAGGCCCGCAAGCCTCTCCACTACAGGTGGGAAGGGTTCGCTGGGCCTGAATAGTTAGTAGCCGTTTTGCAGGCTGGGACCCCCAACCCCACACGAACCTGGTTGCTTTCTTTTTTTAACAGCAGAAGAAAAGTAGTTGAGCTCCCTTCCCAGATAGGAGGCGGGAGAGCTAGACCTTGCAGCGAACAGTCCCTTACACATCTTGGAAGAATCTTCCAAATTCTTCCTTGGCCAGCAAATTCCCTGTATTAGGCTTCTGCAGTAGGAGGCTGTCTTCAGAGAATTTTCTCCTGCATGCTCTAAATCTGGAGTGACCAGGGAAGAGGAGCGCTTCTGTCGTGCTTTGCTGGTCCCAACAGAATAAGGGCGACAGGGTCCTTCAGCAGCTCTGAAGATGGAGATTTCTGGGTCACGGCTGGAATGTTAGTTCTTCCTTGGAGCAGTCTCTGACCCCCACACTCCCCAGGCACCATGGAGGTCTCCTTTACACAGCCCTGAGAGCTTTCATTTCTGTTCATTAAATTTCTGTATCTGTGCATATTTTACTAATGCAATCACAGGTTCATGGCTGCCTTGTCTTCAGGACCGCAAGGCTTACGAGAGCCAGGGGAGGGTCTGTCTCAATGACAGCTGTAACCTCAGGTGGGTATGCATGCTGCATATGAGTGGGTGGTGTGCACGAACACATAGATGGATGGTTGCAGCTTCCGAGGCTCCTGTTTGGAGGAACTTAGGTCAGTTTAGAGGAACTTTACTTCTTTGGGCTTCATTTCCCCCAGTGAAAAAGAACATGCTTCTGTGTTCTCTTACAATGTTGAACCTTCGTGATTCCAGGAAGAAAGGGCCAGCAGCAAGTTAACGTCCTCAAGACAGGCTCCCAGAGAGAAGCACAAAGGGAAGGCTTCCAAGATTCCAACTGGCAGTTAGGTGACAAAGCTGGGCCATGCCGTTGTCTGCGTGCAGCTTGGATGTGCTCTCACCCGGAATGAGGGATCCTGGTCAAAATCCAACTGGAGGCTGGGCATACCATAACAACTGGGCAAACGATAACATCCATTGTATCCACACGGGGCCTGGTCTTCAGTGGAAGATGCTTCTTTCATGTTTAGGACTCTGCCATACTCCCATACTCCCATACTCTGCCATACTCCCTCCGTTCCCCAGCTGGTGCTCCTCCCAACCCGGAGCTCAAAGCTCAGACAGGTCAGGAGTGCCTGAACCCAGCCCCAGACTATGAGCTCAGAGGGAGGAGATAGTCTTACGGCAGATCAGAGAAGTGACTTTTGGTGGCACAGACTAAGGGTGTCATTTCAAATTGATGGTTCACAAGCACCAATTTAGAAAGGTCCTCCTCCTTCCTTCTGTGGGCTCTTCCTGTATTTTAACCTGAAAGGGACCCATGGTGGCATTTAGCTAACGTGATAAGCCCATATCCACTGCCCTTTCACCTAGCAAGAGCAGTTTACATGGATAATGAAATCAAGATGCATTTATCCTATAAACAAGTAATCCCATGTTTAAGAATCTCGATTATAGCTACACTTGCACTTCAAGTGTGAAATGATATGTTCAAGGACATTAAGTGGAACTTTGTTGTAATAGCAAAAGATTGAAAGGAGCTTAAATGTCCATCACTAGGAGACAAGTTAAATAAATAATCCATATGATAGAGACTGAGACAGGCAGATCTTTTTGTGCTGATACAGGAAAATCCTCAAGAATACACGTTAACAAAGCAAGCTGTAGACAAGTGTTTAGGGCATGCTACCATTTGCTTAAAATTAGCATGTACTTAAATGTCTGTGTTACGTGGGTTGAACTATGTCATCCCCAAGTTCATATGAAGTCTTAATCCTCAGCACTTCTGAATGTGACCTTACTTGGAGATAAGGGCTTTATAGAGCTAATCAAGACCAAATAGGATCATTAGGTCAAGCCCTAATTAAATATGACCTGTATCCTTAAAACAAGACCAAATGTGGACACAGACAAGCACACAGGGAGAACGCCATGTGAACGTGAAGGCAGAGACAGGGACGATGCGTCTATAAGCCAAGGAATGCCAAAGATTGCCAGCAGGCCACCAGAAGCTAGGAGAGAGGCATGGTACATACTCTCCCTCACAGCCTTCCTAAGAAACTGACCTGGGTAGGCCCCTGATCTCAGACTCAGACTCCTAGACCTTGGCAGCCCCAGTGGTTAATACAGAGAGAGAGAGAGAGAGAGAGAGAGTGCGCGTGCTTGCATGCGCACGCATACTTTTTCCTTCCCACACTCCCCACACTCCCAGAATAAATATATATACAGGCAAATAAAAGTTGCTTTCAAGAGACAACATCCAGAAAGCATCCACATCTTCCTGATCTAACTTTAGGGTCTCAGTACACTTCACCCTCCAGTACCAAATCCGACGGATTGTGCAGGGCTGTTGCTGAGAGTGCCGTCTTGGAGGAGGATGCCGAGGCATCTCCTGGGCTCAGTGGAGAAGAGTTCTTCAGTCACTGGCAATCTCTGCAAGGTGCAGGGAGGGAATCCAGGGGCAGGAGTTACAAGCATCTGCCATCCCTGACCAGTGGTTGGGATTTCAGCTTGGTTTGGGGGTACAGGGGGTAAAATGCAACTAATAGGGCGCCTGGGTGGCTCAGTGGGTTAATAAAATGCAACTAATACTCACCTTCATGTAATAGGGAGCCCTGGGATGATGGAAATTTGTTCTAGTGTGGGGTCAGGCAGGTGGCTCAAAAACACATGATATGATGACTCAGCTCATGCCTGAATCTGGGCCAACTGTGTGCCAAGAAATCCTTTCTCCTTTCTGAAGTAAATGGGCAGATGGATAGTCACCGTGTGAGTCACGAAGCCTGAGGCCCCAAATGGCTGTGCAGATGGAGAAAAATGAGATCCCGTGCAGGAGGCTCCCGTCTCCTCCACCTGTGGGGTCTGAGCCCTGTGTGCACTGCACCTGCCAGAAAGTGCAGTCTTCCAGTGGCCGTCTAAGCCCCGTGGCAGAGGGGCATGGACTCTCAGCCTGACTGTGGGCACTGCCAGGATTTGTCCACCTGCCAAAGTAGAAATGATCAGAAATGTGAAACAAACCTCAAAGTGGAAGAAATCAGAATGAAGGCTGTTAAGTTAGTGCCTGGGTCAACCTAACCCTGCTTCTAAATATCATAAGAAAACATGCATGTGTGGCAATGGACACCTCAGGTGTCAGCATTTTATACCATTTACAGTGTTTTTCTACTCAGTGGCTACTCCCTCCGAAGGATAACAGCTAAAGCCTTTTAAACAAAATCAGCTCTTTCTCTGATCCCATAGGAAAGTATATTTTCCCAGCTAGCAAATCCAGAATATAGCTTTTTTTTTTTTTGGCTGTAGAGAGACATCCCAACACCCCCTTAGAGATCTGCTGAGAAGGCAAGAGACCAGGAAAACAGATGAAAAAAGAACACAAGTTCAACTGAAAGAAGTTGGAGAAAAAGGTAAATTTGGAAGCTTGAACTCCCCCTTTCATAGAATCACCATTCAAGTGCTTAGTCGTATTGTGAAGGGACAGCAAAGGGCAGTGCTTCTCCCACACAGTAGTGCTCTGTGGGACAACAGGTGCATTATACCCATCCTTTCCTGCGATGGCCAAGTTCAGTGCTGGGCCTACAGAACACCCGGACAGAATCCTTGATCTTGAAAAGCATGCAGTGTCACACAGAAACAACCATGAGACAGATTCGTGAGTTATACTAATGAAGGCATAGTATGCTCAGGGGTTATGGAAGAAGGGGAGGGATAGACTTCAGAACTGAGTTAGAGAGGGAAGTAGGACTTTTCCAGGGTGAAAAGGAGGCAAAGGAGAGTGCACACAGAGGACCTGGAGGGGGCAGTGTTCAGGGCAAGATGAAGCTGGAGGGCTGGGAGGGGCCTTGTCTAGTAACTCTGGTCCTCCTTGAGTCATTGGGAAGCCAACACATGCTTCATCATGGTGGGAGAGTAACCCGTTTCCTGCCTCAGAGGTAACCTTGCCCTTGATGTAGAATGTGAAGCAGGGTGTGAGAGCTAGTGAAGGGATACTAGCCAGGAAGGGGCTGAGGTGGTGCCGGTGAGAGGTTACCAAGCCCCAAGCCCTGAGTGTCAGCATGTGAGGGCCCGGGGAGGAGGAATTGGATCAAAGCCATGTGGGATTTGGAACAGATAGGACCTCCCACAGGTAGGGGCTCAAGGAGAAAGACTTGGAGTTTTCTGAGCTGGCGTGGGAGAAAGGGAGTGAGGTGTTGTTTAGGATATGCTGAGTCTGAGATTCCTGTGGGTCCTCTGACTGGAGATGTCCAACACGCCAGCAGAAATATGGGTGTGGAGCTGGGGAGAGAGAATGCTAATGGAATATCTTTCTGATGACACATTCCTGTTAAACGTCCATTCTTCTGGTTTGGCTAATGCCACTGTGGATGGGTCAATGGGGAATTGCCATTCTGACCACCTGGGTGTGGTCTCACTGTCCTGAGAGCAGGACAGATTTCTTTCCTGCCCTCTGCATGGGGGTCAGGACATGCATAGGCCCATGCACCAGGTAGAAGTTGAGGTGAAAACACATGTCACACCTCTGGGGCCTCGTGCTGCGATTTGGTGGGCAAGCACATGTTTTCCCAGGGAGCTGCTCACGCAGGATCAATCCCTGCAGCATCTCTGAAGGCTCAAGAGCCCCAGGTTTAGGTAACAAACTGGAAGCTTAGGATGGGAGAGGAAGGGGAGGAGGCGGCTCTCCTGCCCCAGGTTCCCACTAGAAGGTTCCCACTAAGAGCTGGTGGAGCAGTTCCTACTAGAGAAGTTCCAGCACACCTTAATAGAACCCTTCTGATTTTGATCATTTCATAATAACATTGTGATAGCATTATTTTACACCTAAAGGGGCTTTCGATTGCTTGGGCATAAAACCCCTGCCATTTGCACTACCTTATTTACTGAATGCCATCCCTACGAGTTTGGTTCTATATTACACTGATGATCCCCATTTTATGGATGAGGAAAATTGGGGGCAGAGAGGTTAATCGACCTGCCCTCGATTCACCTATCTGGTGAGTGATTTATCCAGGCTCTGGAAGCCATCTGCCTGAATCCAGAAGCTGCGCTCGTAAACTCAGAGCCACAGGCTCCCCAGCACATGCATCTGATGGCTGTATTTTATGGCATTTTGTACTGTTAAAAGCACTCTTTTATATTTATGTCTACAAATTGACAGAGATGGGGCCAAGACTGAACCTTTAATTTGGAATGGCTTTCTACAGAGAAAAGTAAACGCTGGAAAGTGAACGCAATATCTGAGACACTTCCATCCCTTCCAGGAGATGAGCCTAAGACATGGTGTCAGAGTGAACCCCAGGGGCTACCTCCCACCTCATGCAGGACTCACTTCATGAAGCCTGCATTTCCTGTAAAACCACCCATGGACCCCCAATCCTTGGACTATAGCTGCCCAGAGGAACTGAAACAAAGTGAATCCCAGAAGGAGGGTGGAGAGTTACATGTTGTACTGCAAGACCAAAAAGTGCTTTCAAGCAAACCTTTGTGCTGCTTTGGTATGTATGGATTTTTCTCTTGGCTTCTAAACTCTTCAAAATAGACTCAGAGTTCCATTAATAATATTAACAGATATAAGGACAGAGAGAGTTATCAGTTATTTAGTATGTGCTGGATACCCTAAAAAAAAAAAAAAGTAATTTCAGACTTGCAGAACTGTTGCTAAACTAGTGAATTTCTGGAATTATTATTCTTTACCCTGATACCTCAAATGTTAGTATTTACATATTTGCTCTATGTATCTATATATCTAGCAACCCCTTACCATTTAAGATGCTATAGATCTGATGCCCTTTATCCTTAAATACTTACATATATTTCCTAAAAGCCTGCCTAAAAATCCTGCCTCTCAAAAACCACACTGCAATTATGTAAATCATGGTATTAACATGGATGCAATACACATATTTAGTCTATAAACCTTACTCAGATTTTGCCAGTTGTCCCTATAATGTCCTTTCCAGCTAAAGAAAATTCACAATTATATGTTGCATTCACTCATCACATCTCTGGACATCTCGAACACTTCTTGACTCTTTTTAGTTCACGGCATTGGACATTTTTGAAATGAACACCCCAGCTTATGCTCTAGAAGACTCCCCAGTTTGGTTTGTCTTTCTCATGGCGAGATCCAAGTTATACCCCTTTTTTGGGAATTCCACAGAAGACATGATGAGTTCTTCTCAGTGCCTCATAGAAAGGACAGGCTGTCAATTAGTCCCAATAAACAGTCGTGTCTCCTGGGTTTCACCACCCTGAAGTCACTGTTTTGTCCTTTGTGATTACTAAATCTCCTGTGAGGAGATACTATGAGATTATGCAAATATGAATCATCCATTGATGATTCTCAACTGACTCATATGGTTGCCAAATGGTAACAGTCTAATTCTGCCATTCCTTCTACAATTGTTAGTTGGCTTTCAACTATAAGAATGAATTTTCTTATATGCTTTTTAAATTTCTATCAGCATGGACTCATGAATTCTTACTTCATTCCATTATTAGAATTCTTTACTATCCTTCTTCTTCTTTTTTTTTTTTTTGAGACTCAAAGTGTCCCAGATGTTTGCTAGGTACTTTCATGTAAATTATTTCACTGAATTCTTAAAACAACTCTATGTTGTGGAGATTATGGTCATCCCTATTTTCTAGACGAAGAAGCTAAAGCTCTAGGAGATTAACTTTTGCAACATTTAATTGACAGAATCTCCACACTTTCTGTGTCAAATGCCTGATATGTATACATACATATGAGTGTGTATATATATATACATATATATACATTTCTCCTCTATTCCTCCTGATGTCTCTGCCCTGTAGGAGTTATCCTTTCCTCTCTGTTTTAAGGGAAAACAATCTCAGAGAGATTATTAAGTAACCTGTCGCAGAAGCTGTGATGAGAATTCAAAGGCCTATTTGTAATCTCCTGTTGGTTTTTGGCGGACCATGTTGCCTCTTTCTGCTGTATTTCCTTCTGCAGGCGGGATACTTCAGCAGCAAGTCTTTTTTGCCATTTATGCAAATCTATTCAGAACAGAGGAGGTAAAAGGAGTAAATGTTTTTTTTTTTTTCTTTCCTTTCTTTCCCTTCCCTTCCTCTTTTCCTTCCTCCCTTCCTTTGTTTTTCCTTCTTTTCTCCCTCCTCTCTCGCTTCCTTTCTTTCTCTTCTTCTTTCCTCACTCCTTCCCTCCCTTCTTCCTTTCGATTCCCTTCCCTTTCCTTCCTTTCTCTCTTTCTTTCTTAACAACCTGTATTTGTAACAGTTTCTGCTTCAGCTAAAAGCAACCCTGATTCTAACCAGCACCAAAGCTGGGAAGTAGTGGAGTTTTAGATCTTGCTAGAATCTTTGGTGTTCTTGGATAGTTTTACAGCTCCAAGAATGACTGAAAATACAATCTCTTAAAGTGAATGCATTTATTCTAGCTTTTAAAGGAAGACTTTTGTGAGATCTGTCATTATATAGTCACTCTCTAATTTATCGTATATGGGTCTTTCCATTATTCCGCTTGTGTTCACTTTGGTACAGGTGCCCATTAGAAACACAGACTCTGGAGACTCCTCCTAGACTCATCAAATCAGAATCCCTTGGATTTGAGAAACTTTCCAGAGGTCCCTGATGTTCACTGAAGTGGGAATGGATGTGTGAAGGCCTCTGACCACACTTGGTTCCTGTGGGCTCACAACAATGCTGGCTTCAGTCCAGCAGTGTAAACCTCAGGGCCACTTGACCTTTGCCTCACCTCTGGCCCGCAGCAGTCACCACAGGAAGTGGGATTTGCCCTTTGCACTGCTCTCAGGGAGTAAGCCTAGGGCAGGCTCCTGTGTCCTCCCTCCTGCAGGAAGTGAGCAGCAGAAGGAATGCATCATCCCCCAAGTATTCTGATGTACAGGATCTGTACATAGTTCTTGGCATCCCTGAGCCAAATTCTGAGAAGTGTGTTTGGGGGGGGGGGGGTGGCGGACCAACCCCTTTTCTAGGCTCTGGTTAAAACCAGTGCAGATAAACAAAAAACAGCTGTTGATTCACAAAGTACTGCCTGCAGTTAGGAAGTGTTATTTTATCCCCAAACCAAGATCACTGTGAAGTTACTGACTTAACTCCAAATGGGGTACGTGTAGCTTCTCTCCAGCTCTCTGCCCACCACCCCCACTCAGGCTGAAACTACTCTAGGCTGCAGACAGAGCCAAGGACAGATGTTGCCAATCATGTCAGCCCTAGAAGACCAAGCAGTGGAGCACTGGGGAAGGTTTCACAAGGATGGGCTGATTTGTAGCCTTTGGTGATTTCCATGGTATGAGGGCTCCCACCAAGGTCGTTTTCCAGCTACCAGCAATTTAACGACCAGATCACAGGATTCCTATGTGTCTAACAATTGCTCTTCTGAGCTGGGATGAGCTGGTTCCAGCAAGGGACAATCCTGAGCGGAAGATTTCATCAGCTTTTCGTGGGTGTTTAGGCAGGGAGGGACACGACAGTGCTGGACGGTAAGCCCAGACCTCTGAGATCCCTACTGTAGCTCCCTAGCATCTGAGAACAGAAACATGGCAGAGCACTCAAGACTCTTCACAGACTTCACCGTGCACCCAGGTTTGCCTTGAATAGAAAACCACTGCAGGTAACACAGATGGAAAGAACGTCAAGTGGACAGAGGAAGTAGAAAATAGCAGTTTCTTTTTGGCGCTCTCTGCAATACCAGAGCTTTATGTGTGTGTTTTCTGAGCAATGGGTAGTATGAACAATAAAAAGAGACTAAATTTGCCTGTGGAATTAGTGGTCGGCCCAGCTCATGCCAGGTTCTAAAGCTATCTTCCTAACCCTAGCTAGAATGCGATATGGGCAAGGTGTATACACACCACCATCTCTCCTGGTGTGAAGAAATCTTACGGTGGGTTCCCTAGTGCAAGAGCTCCAGAATGAGGAGAAGCCCAAGGGTACAAACTCCATATCACAACGTGACATAGGGACACTCATTTTGCTGACAGAACCTCTGGTTTTCCCCATTGCTGTCGGGACCCATCAAGGTTCGAAGGAAGGCTCTTCTGGCTGCCAGGAGCAGAAACTATTCAAACGAGTCCAAATACCACAATGTGTTAATTGTAAGGATGGAGGGATCATTTGGAATTCTGTAACAGGGCATAAAGGATATTCAAGCACTCCAGGAACCTAAAAAGCTATTCAAGGTTGAGGCAGCTTTCCTCTTTTTCTTGGTTCCATTTGGCTTGTTCTCTCTGCATTAATCTTCTTCCTCTAAAGACAGGCCTCCTTGTATCTTTAAATGTGTACCCAGCACAACATGGCCCCTGTCATAGCTCAACATCAGGATGTCTCCTCTTGTACACTCATCTATAAGGGCAGCTTTCCTGGGAAGTCAGATCCACAGGAGCAAACAGCTGATTGACCTACATTATGTGATTAAGCCAAGCTACCAGTCACAGGACACTGCATTAAGACAACCTTAGACTTACGCATCTGCCCATGTATGGTTCTTATGGCCATGGCTGAAGAAGCAGGTGGGGAGAAACACACGACGTGTTAAGGCTGTCCTTCACAGAGGTGATGGGCAGAACTCCAGGAGCAGAAGATGCAATCCCAGGACTGGTAGGCCAAAGGCAGTAATGGCTATGAAACCATGTAACAAACATCCAGATGATTTCTGAGGAGAGTGAATTTTATAAAGTTCATTAATAAGTGTTATTTTGTTTAATGGAAACAACCTTAGAGGATATGCATTCTTAGACCCATTTTAGAGATGAGGTAACTGATACTCAGAGAGGGTAAGGATTACTTCAAGGTCCCCCAGATGGGAACCAGCAGAACCAAACTTAATGTCAGGTCTTCTGACTCCAAGTCCAGTGCTCTTTCTTCTTGGCAAAGGATCCAACAATCGAGTGGGAGAAAGGACTGCACAGAAATCACTCTGAAGCTTTATCTGGAGTTCAAGACTTCAGTTGTTAGCAAAAGAATGAAACTCAAACTGTTTTGAACACAATAAGAGTTTATTGGCTTATGTAACAGAAAAGCTCACATGCTTCTGGACCCATGACATGGAGTGTTGCTCTTCTGTGTCATTCTTGGTGGCTTATTTGAGTTTCCCAGTTGGGAGTCAAGCTCCCCCTGTAAGGAGACAATATGGCTGCCAGCAGTCCTCTTTGCTTCAGATGGAGAAAGAGAGTCCCTTATCACAGTAGTCTAAGAAATTCAGTGGTTCTTGGACTCAATTCGGTCCTGGCTCATTTCTCAAGCAGTTATATTGGCTGGGTGTTCCAGCCTAGCTGGGATCACAGGTTCACTACTGGATGCAGGAATGATGCCAAGTCCCCCAAACCCATGGGACCTGAGAGTAGGGGAGGGGTGGCTCTCCAGACCAAAAAATGAGGTGCTGTTATCAGAATAAGGAGTAATGGTTGCCCAATAGGCAAAATCAACAGTTATTCTTCTTGGGGTGGGAAAAGTAAGGGGCATCTGACCCCAAGTTCATCTCAAGGGTACAAGGAAACAGTACCCTAGCACTTGGATGTGGACATAGTAGATGATGAAGAGTTGGTGCCTCTGGGGCATAAAATGCATAAAGGAACATGAGAGAAAAGATGCTGGGGCCATACTGGGAAACACCCTTAATGCCATAGTGCTTTTTTTTTTTTTTTCCCCCTTTCAGGCCATAAGAGCTTCTGAAGGTTTTTGGATCAGGCATGTGCCATGGTCAAAATCTGGAGTAGGAAAACAACCTTGAGACTTTTCAAGTGTTATCCAAAAGTGAAAACATTATCTTTTGTGGGCCAGGAGTGGCCTCCTTGCCTGTGAAGGTTTTTCCTGTAAGATTTGTAATCACTTTATCTGGATATCCCTGAGACAAGAAAATTGTGAGCACATCATGGAGAAAGAGCAGCAGCAGGTATCTGAGTCTGATTAGATCACCCACCCCCTTCCAGGGCCTCCAACTATGTAGTCCCACCCAAATGAAGTTGAAGGTCGGAACTCTGACACTGGAGTTTCTCCGACTCGAATTCATGGGATGGTTGAACAGGTCTGGGTGCGGCCCCCAGGGTGTGTGAACTCAGGAGTACTTTATGCCATCCAGTTCCATATCATGATTAAGCATGATTTATTGCCATTTTTGAACTGCAACTGACTTGGGGGTCCTTCATGAGAAACCCAAGGTAAAATGTGTCAACACTAATGCACCACTGGGATGGGCCAAATTGTCAAGTCGTGACTTGAATCAGCTGGGGTTGGAAAAGTATTGTCAGAGGACTCTGAATGACACAATTCCTCCCTGTTCTCATGAGATCCAGTCATGGCTTCTTCTGGTCCAGAATAGAGAACAAACACTGGAATTTTA
The DNA here is from genome assembly GCF_902655055.1 of Lutra lutra. Lineage (NCBI taxonomy): Eukaryota > Metazoa > Chordata > Mammalia > Carnivora > Mustelidae > Lutra > Lutra lutra. Next base: position 81,606,853 of record NC_062282.1, on the reverse strand, counting down.
AAAATAAGTTATGCTTGCTGAGTTCAGGCATCAAGGTGAACTCATTCCAGGATTGGTCAAATTAGAGCAGTGTTTGCCCATTTCATATCGCAATTAATATTTCAGATCTTCTGCTGTTCTCTGAAGTGACTTTCCTGAGAGGTACACTACTAAAATCTCAATACATACATACTTAACATAAAGTATGCGGGCCCTCAAATAAAGACAAGTGGCAGACAGAGTTCATATTAAGAAGTCATTTGCAGGTCAGGAGAATGGTACTTACTATGCTTCTCTGATAGGAAGAATATCTGTGACCCTGCGGGGACCTGTATACCTTACCCCAGGACAAAATTCTGGCACTGTGGATTTAACCAGGCCCCAGGCCCATTCTTTAACCAATCAATCACTGGAGCTGGATGGATCTGATGATCTCATAGGCCAGAACAGTACCACTGGTACACTGCTGGATCAAGGGTTGATGCCCAGCCACCCAAACCCATGGGACCTAAACCCATGGGCTCCAAATGAAATCTGAGGTGCCCTTGCCAGAAGGGGTACTGGATGCCAAAAAGCAAAAATAATAAATACTCCCTCAGGGCCAGGAAAGTAAAGAGCATTCAAGGGCAGGAGCTTCCAACACCTTCTCATCTGGGGACAGGGTGGGAGTTGAGGGTAAGCTGAGATATCAGTTTTGCTGGGGTTCCCTGTCTGCTCTGTTACTTATTGGCTTAGTGACTCTGAACAAGTTTCCTGGTCTAATACTTGGCTTCCTCATCTACAGAAGAGGGGAGTAATAGGGCCTATTTCACAGGGTTGATGGGAGGATTAATAAGATGATGCATGTGAAAGCAGTTAGTACAATGGAACTGCTCCATAAATGAGACTTACTTGGTCACTGTCATCTTGACATGCAACAGCTCTATGCCTCTGAAAGCAAGAGACCTGGATGAGTCCCATCCTGCCTTTGAGGAAGTCCCACAAGTACTCACCATTGTCTGCCTTGACTTCTCTTGCTAACTTCTCTAGCTCTGATTTTTTTCAAATCTCATTAAGTTCAAGAGGGGGTTAAAATGCCAAGGAGATTCTCTTTTTTTAAGCATTTGCAGATCAGGCTAGATACACTGGCTCTCCCACAAAAAGACAAATGCTCATGGGATTTCCCTGGCAATCCTGTAAGAGCCTAATGGTCTGTCATTGGCAGCTGGATCAGGGTGGGGAGAGGGACTGTTTTTAAATTGTTAAATTTTTAGAAATGTGCGTACTACATATTTCCAGCCAACAAAACATGGCTGGCCTTCCACAGAGGCTGCCTCCTTGCAGTGTCCTTAAGGATGCTGGGACCAGCCAAGGATTGCAGCTGGAGTCCGTGGGGCTGCCCAGACAACCAGGAGTGTCTGCAGAGAGCTCCAGAAATGGGGAAGCTATTCACCCCAAAGGAGTGAGCACAGGGCTCCTAGGAGAAAAGAAAGTTTTTATTCAAAACATATCCTGTTCTTATTCTGGCCAATAGGGAACCAAAGCTAAGTGTTTGTGGGAGACTGCTTGCCAGAGCCCGTTTTGAAGAGCTCACTACTGAAGAGGACATAATGAGGTTGTTGATGTCAGGTTTGAGGATGCTTAGGTGGGGGATGGAAGAATCAAGTCAAAAGCAGAAGGAAAAACTTCCATGCCGTTAAAAAATGCTTACGCATTTATGTAAGACCATGTGTGTATACCTATAAGGAAATTTTTTAAAGGTAAGAGCATATGGGCTCCAGAAGCAGACAGACCTATCCTAAAATTGAAGTTTCACCACTTCCTAGCTTGTGACCTCCCTGATCCTATTTCCTCATCTATAAAATAGGAGTAATTATAGTATTTCTCATGAGTTTTGAGGATTCAGTGAGTTAATGCATTTATAATAGTGTCTCATGCCTAGTAAGACTGTAATTCATGTTAGCTGATATTGTTGGTCATTGGGAGAAAACAGAAGCCCAGAGGTCAATGTGGGGAGTGGGTGAGGGTGACCAGACAAACGTACAGTTTTCCAGGAAGCTCTTGTCTCTTTATGTCCAATCATACCCAACTCACCTCCCTCTCTTTCTCTCCTCTCCATGCCTCAGTCCTTGCCATCCTTGACCTGGGACACTTCTCCAATGGTCTAGGTGCCAAACTCCTCTCTACCTTTTGAGATCCCTCTCCAACGTCACTTCTATGAAGCTTTCTCTGGTACCTGTCTCCCAAACAGAAAGGCCCTTCTTTCACAGAGCCCAAGACTATCTGCCGCACAGCAGGTAGACATGTCATATGGCATGTGTGGCTTCTCATACATGTCCCTGTCGTGAAGACCAACTATGAGTTCCCTGAGGACAGAGATCATATCTTTTAAGTCCCGGTCGTAGGAGTTCCTGGTACATAGAGATGGTCCAGAAGTGTTTGCTGGATGGAATCACAAAAATGGAGGGTGATTTCTCTGAAAAAAAAAAAAAATGAGGCAAGCGGTTCCCAACTCTAAGGAAAAACAGAAAGGAAATGGACATTAAGCTGCATCATGGGAAACTTAAATTAGACACAAAGAATTCCCTTAGTGAGAATGTTAGATGCCAGACCAAATTCCCATGGGATAATGTGTGATTTCCTGGAAGGGTCTTCAAAAAAGAACACTTTTTATTTTGGGGGTGATTCTGATGTGGCTTTGCTTGAAGGCAGGCCCGAGCCTGGTATGAAGTTCATAAAACTGCCCATAAGCAATTCAGATGACAGTGAAGGGTCTTTGGCTCTCGGTCATCTGCTTATCCAGATGGCTTCTTATACCGAGCACTTAGGGAGCGGGATGGGAAAGAATGTGGTTGTGTGTGCCTGGATGAAGGGTGGGAAGTCCCCTTCCAAGGAGCTGAAATCCCAGGACGTGAGCGAATGGAGGAGCTTGCCAGAGGTCACAAAGTCACCTTGTGTTCAAGAACCCAAGTCTAATGACACCCAATTTCTTTCTTTCAACAAGAACTGTAGAGTCCAACGGGAAGGAGGAATATAGGGCCAAGCAGCGCTCTTCCACTTTCGGTCACTCGGTCAGCCCACCCAGAGGCTACTGGACATGTGCTGGGCCAGGCCCTGGGCTGGGAGCTGAGTGGACACCGGTGAGCAAAACCTGGTCTTTGCCCTTATGGAGCTGTTAACTAAGAAGAAGATGACACTACACATTTTATGACGAAAACTGAATGGATGACACAAAGACATATGAAAGGGCCAAATGGTGTGAGAGAAGAAAAGGTAGGAAAAAACGGGCGACACTTTACTGCCATTACTTCACTGCATTTAACACAGGAGAGGCAAGCTGCTTCACTGAGAAAGGTTCAGAGAAGGCAGAAGTTCATTTTAAAAACATCTTTCCAGTAACTTATCAGAAAAACTACAAAGAGGACATAGAGCCATAGTGTCAGAATAAAAAAATTTAATTTGATGGTGGGCTCAAGACTTGGAGGGTAAGATGTGATTTTTGTACCTAAAGCCCCAAATGAATTCAAGTCTCGATTAATTTGCTGGTTGGCCTTGTGAAGGCTTATTAGCTACCAGGGTTCTAGCAAACCAAGGCTGGGGCCCGCCTCATGGGGTGAATTACAGGAGATGAGATGCACAGTGTGACTGGCATTGCTGAGTACAGTGGGCCGTGGTTTCTGACTTTCAAATTAAAAGCTTCCTGCTTTGGTCCCCACTGACTGATGATGCCTGGGTGTGTAGGATGCCAGTGTGAGGGATGTGGCCCTGTTGGAACGCCCCTGTCTGCAGACGGTTATTTGCACCCTCCCATGCAGGAGCCTCTCGCCCCTACCACCAAGCACTTACTGCATTGGTTAGAGGCTCCTTGGCTGCCATGCTGGTGGAACTCTGGCAATTCTGCCTAACCCAGACTAGTTAATTAGTTGCAGCTTAGTTTAGTGTTATTAAAAGGAGGGCGAGCCAATGACATTGACATATTAGGGCAGGAGAGATGTGTGGTATCTGAGCAGAGACTGCAAGAACTAAGAAGGAATTAAAGCCCTGATTTAATTCCCAAGACAGCATACATATTTGGGGTCTAAGAAAATCTTTCATTTACCTAATTTCAAGTGTCAGTCCAGCCCATTTCTAACCATGGTGCTCTTTTAACCAATCAGGCAACCAGAGCTAACAAGTGAAGAACACCAAACCAACCACAAGGTTTAGTAGGGCCATTTGTGCTCTGCAGAGTGGCTACTAAAATCAAAATGAAAATGAAATCTTTTCTGTTAAAAAGACATAAAAGGTGAAAGGATTGCCAGGTCTGTTAGAAAGGCCAAGGACAAAGATAAAACACAAATACATACCATATATCTCATGCTCCCACTATGGACATAGTCAGCTGTGTGTGCCACTCAGAAGGTCTCCCCTAGGTGCCATGTGACCTCATGCATGTAGGAGGCTTCAGATGCTCGGAGAATTTTCCAGGGTAGGCATAAGCTCCATGATGGCACAAGGACTGAAAGCTTGTGCTGTTCACAGGGGGAAAGCCAGTGCCTTCTTAAGTGACAAGTGAGCACAGTGTGAGCGGCTCACGTGTGACCCGCGTACTCAAGTGGGCAACCCCAAAAACCAGGCAGCAGGGAGCCCCACTCTCCTCCTCCTCTGCCAGAGTGTCCTCCTGCCCTCTCTTTCTGAGCCCTCTGTGCTCACAACAGAAGGTGGGAAGTCCGTTATAAACCCGGGTTCCGGGCTGCAACTCTGAATATGTCCAGAATGGACACGATGAATGAGAAGACTCGGTAATAGAAGCCAGCCTGGGACATGTTACAAGTTCTAAACAAATGATGTACAAACCTGTGGGACACACCGAGCTGTGTGGGGGGAATGCCTGTGTTGTGGCTCTTTGATTATCCCGCATGGTATAATGAACTTCTACAAAAGAGTGGTTTTGAAAAAAAAAAAAAAAAAGAGTGGTTTTGAAAACCAAATTCAGGAAGAATAAAAACAACTATAGCTTCCAGGAGATAAAGTCAGAAACATTAAATAGAATATGGATTTCCGGGGCTTGGTTGATATGCCTCACAGCTCCTCAAGTTCACCAGCATTAGCACTTTCCTAAAAGAAAGCGAAGCTCTCCACAGCAGGTCAAAAATCAGCACTGCAGTTGTTACTAGCGACCACAGGGACCCAGACCTGGAACTGTGAGCATGTCTTTACACTCTTATTTGAAGGAATATGAAAATAGGCATCATGTCAAAACTTTATCAGAAACTCAAGAAACAAACGTGCCACCAAATGGAAAAGTCATTTAATTCAAAAATCATACTTCCACTAGTTTCATAAGGATTGTCACATAAACCAAGCAGATGAAAGAAAGCCAAGTTTCAGAGGCCACTCAACAGAAACTGGATTTTCCTTATAGGTACGCTTAGTGACGCAAAAGCACATTTAAAAAAAACAGCCTCAACGTGGCAAGACTATTTTACTAAGAACAGAGAAAAAGTTCTATTCTAGTCACAAATTACTTTTTAATTACAGAATTGGATTCTACACACCAGTCAATATTCAATACTGAAGTTTAAAACAGTGCATAATTTATGGTTTAAAAAAATTAAAGTGCCATTTTTAAGTACTTTATTGATAATCTATCACACAGCACTTTACAGTATACTCAAAGGTAGCCTAAATTAGGAGATAAACATGCAAATATTTTCTTCTCCAAAATCTGGACAAAATGTCTTTTAGAGTGCTTGTGACTACTAGCCTAGTAGTAGCTACTAAAGGTTTATGAGTTTGATCTGTTTTCCTACACGACTTTTAATAAGTTAATAAGGAATACAGCTGTAGATAATAACCATTTGATAAATATGAAGTTTTAAAATGGCACTTAATTTACATCTTTGATCATGTTGACAATCAACAGCCTCTCGTTTCTCTTGTTCTCCAATTTGAAATCTTAAAAGGCTGTCAAGTCTCAGCGGCCGCCAGCTTCCGTGGGCATCTACATGAGCGTCTGTGTCTTTATTGATGTCGATGTATGTGCGCATAAACACACATAATACACAGACACTTTAGAGTCACCACATGAACCTCTTTCCACAGGTACCAGTGTGATCCTGGCATCTGGATACCCAAGGGAGTTGCTCTTAGGTGTCTGTAGGGACAACTTTGTAGAATGTCTTGACCTCTCCAGGACTGCTCCAGGGAAATGGAACATTTTGATTATCGATACTCTGGTTCTGATTACATTCAAAAGAATTTTCATGTAATAGTAACTGCTATTCTTATATGGGTCTAGGACTACCCCAGGGCTTTGGTCACTATAGCATTCTACCTTGAAAGGCATTTCCATCTTGTAGAGTGCTATTAAAACTTTCATAAAAGTATCAGTTGTGAACTTTTTCTGTGGTCAATTGTTTCCTATTAAGAACTATATTTAATCCTCCTAACCAGCACCCCCCACCCAGTTCTTCAGTGTGGTTCACCTTTCTCTTTTTCTCCACTCCCTGCACTACTTGACATCCAAAACTTTTCACCCCAGAATACAGCACTTCCATCGGAAGACCACATTTCAGCCAGGGATGGCAGCTCTGAATGACATCTGGATTCTCTATATGGTCTCTCCCTCTGCTTTGGGAAGTTCTTTAGTTAGATAAGTACTGTAGGCGGCGAAAGGAGAAAAGCTAATTATTACTTGTTGGGAGTCTCGTCTCAGGCATGCTGTAGGATTGTGCAAGGTTCATTGCTCTGCTGTTGTCATTTTGATGCTACAGTTACAGAGAAGTGGTTCAGCACCCAGCCGATCAGCATGGCTGCCAAACACATTTGAACGCGAGATGAATTTTTTAAACACCAGCTAAGGGTGTGTGAGAGGACACCCAGTTGACTTAAAAGACATGTGGGGCAAGGTTGTCTAGGTAACTGATTACTGTCAAGTTTGCCAAAGATGACAGATAACTCTGGAGATAGAATACCTGGGACATTCCTTTTAAAGTTAGGTAGTTATTTGGTTTCTTCAAGGCTGGCTACCTACTGCAGTAATATGGTTACTCATAAATATTCTGTACTAGGGCGAACTCTGTGTGCCATGGTGGCCACTGTTGTACCTAGGACTCCTGTTGTCTATGAAACTGTTGGTCTAGACTTGCTTTTGGAAACAGAAGCCAGAGGATGAAAAGTACCAATAAAGAGTCATGAATAGGGGAGCAAATTACCTTTAGCTGGTTATTTCTGTCTCCCCATGCTTCAACCATAGATGTTTTTGCAGTCTCTGTAGTCAAGACAGAACTTCTGGGGTGACTGGGCTTGCTGTTGTCAGGAGACGCAGTTCGTAAAAGGACTTCCCTCTGAGCTACAGGCATGGCGCACAAACTGTGGAGTCCTGGGCATGCCTGAAATGGTCTTGTCAGTAGCATGGCTCTGTCCTGCCGATGCCAACCTGCCAATGCTTGATTGCTTAGCTTCTTTCTGTTTGCCTCTCTGTCCAAAAAGCACTCAGCAAAAGGGAATGAACTAGAATTACGTTGTAAAAGACAGTTTGGTCTGACAGAAGTAAATGCATATTGGCTGCAGAAATATTAAAACACTAAGTGAGAAACTGGCTCCAATTATAAGATACTAAGGAAGGCTGTGCTATACAGGATCTGTCCCTATACATTGATTTTTGAACACAGAAGAGAATATCTTGAGCAAGGGATTTGGGGGTAGGGATTTGAAACTAGTATCTTTCACAGCATGGAATTCTGTAGCTATAGACTTCTTTGAGTACCTGATGGACAAGTGAGACGAATCATGATGCCCAAGTAAAGATTCGGGCTCTGTGTGCTTCACTGAAGTGCCTTACAGAAGAAACACAAGGTTCCTGGGAAAGCTCAGGGATCTTGGTCCACAGTCCTCCATCCTGATACCTTGTTCACTCTCCTAATCTGCCCCAAATTCCCTATTTGAGCAGAATTAGGAATGGGAGAGGGGCATAGACAGTAAAGAGAGTAAAGCCTCCTTTTAGTCATCAAATTCCTTCCCTGTTTCTTGGCTCATATTCTTAATGGTATCTCCAGTTCTGCAGCAAATGAGGAGGAGGTGAGCGTGGCTGGGGAAAGGGAGCAGAGCAGCCATCTGTCACAGCCCCAGCATGGCCACAGGGAAGCTGGGAAGGGGTCTACCTAAAAATTCCCGTTGGCGGCAGTTCCTTTTCCCTCCGGCTTCAAATCAGAGCCAACTGAAGAGGGAGGGACAGGCTTCCAAGCGGTCAAGCTGGGGCCAAGTGTTGACAGCTATGCTTCAGTGAGGAGCTCCCAAATCAGGGCCTGGGCCTTCTGCTCCTCCATGTTAGCTCTAGTTAGGGTTCCAGTAAGGCAGGTGACAATCTAAAACATCAAATGTGTTAAAAACAACAACAACAACAACAACAACAACAACAACAACAACAACAACAACATTATGTGGGGTTCCTGACATTTAGAAAGCACAGTGGACAGACCATGCTTGTCCCTGCAAGCTCCACTGAACAGGTTCTGCAGCTGTCCCAAGTCTACAGGGAGTAAGTGTAGCCAGTTGGCATGTTCTTTCTTGGGTTTTCAGTGATAGCTTTCCTGAGTCCTATCTTGGACTTATCCAGTCTTAATTCTTGCTCTCTGAATTGGTAGTGGTAGTGTCTCACTTGCTGCTGGTTGAACTCTTGCATGATAGCTGGGTAATCCTTGAGCTGATCAACTGAATCACAATGACAAACTCCTTTAAAGTCATCTATAAAGCTCTATCAACAGCACAGCCTACATCCCTTTTAGAGTTTTTCTTTTATTTTGGGGTTATACGAAACTTGAGATGAAAAAGAAAGGAAAGAAAGGGAAAGCAGCAGCATACTGAGGACCCAAGATCCTAAGAAGCCAGTTTTTCCTAGAAGGTAGACACACACATGACATTTACAAAATAGTTCAGCCTCATGTGTACAGCCTTGGAAGATGTGCAGAGGAGTAAGATATAAGGAACATGCGACAACCCCGTCGCCTTCTGTCCTGACATCTTGGGGTACCAAGAAATACACCTGAGAAGAAAAATGGAAAAAAAAAAAATCTAACTCCTATCCCCACCTATTTGAATCCTGAGCTTCATCTTACTACTGAGCAAGAATTCTTCGAAAAATTCATTGCCTGAAAATGCTCTTTCTCTCTCCAAATTCAAAGCCCAAGAAAAGTTGAAAAACACATGTGGATAAAGACCACCGAATACAATCAGTGTGTCACGCCCACCAACAAGAGCCAGCAGAATCCCTAGAAACGTGTCCTCCTTCCTCAAGGCCAGAGAAGGGATGACCCTGACTCTCTTCAACCTTGCCTTCTCCCTCTCCCTCTTACACACACCTACTCAACAATCAAAGCTTAAATGTGTGGAGTGCTAGCTTAAAGATTATCAAATATAAAACTTCACCATATAATATTTCAAATCACTCTATTTACAAGTTTATCTTTTCAAAAAAAAAAAAAGCAAAAGATACAGTAATTCAACACAATTCAAGTTTTTCTTTTCTTCTTTCAACTTCCCTAAAGAGGAGTTCCAGAAGCAGGAAACACTCTGGGGCGATGCTGCCAACCCGAGGGGCTCCTGGGGAGCTTGAGAGTCCATCATTAATTTGGAGTCTGTCTGCCCAGAGTCACTCTTGCAAGGACATTCTAAAGTGGAAGATACTGGGAACTCTGTTCCTTTGAAGGCCAAGTGAATGTGATATGTCCAGACCCAACTTCCCCACTCCTGGCAGTCTTGCACAAGACCCAGCCCCTTCTGGACCAGGAAATTCTCTTTCTTAGAAGGTACCCATGTCACCTTCCAAGCCCCAACCTTTTGGTGTTCTCCTGGATCAAAATGGCTTACAATATTAGTCTTGTGCCTCAAAAGCCTGAGAAACAATTCCCTTTTTCTGAGTGGCAGTGAACATATATGTCCTTTAAAACTACAGGCCATACAGTTAGCCTGGGAATCATCCTTGAAAGCTGCCAGGTCACCAGTGCTCAGCAGCCCAGGGCACCGCCAACGTAAGTGAGGGGCTAGAGGCAGTCAAGGGCAGGAGAAGGGACACGGAACGGAAGACCATGAGTGAACAAGTCGAGGGGAGGAGAGGATGTCGCCCATGAGGAGGCAGCACATTGCCCCCTAGAAGGAAATACTAGTTGCATGGAAGAGCAGAAGTATTAAGCCTGTATGTAATTTAATCTCAAGAGGTTACTAGAGTTTGTTCCAAATATATCCTGATGCTGCTAAAATTCACCAGAAAGGGAAGAGTTCCCAGCTGCTATTCTGTCTGCCCCAAGCAGACCACTCTAATTCCTTGACCTTCTGCTTCAGGAGGTTGGCAAATCATTCAAAAAATGACCAAAAAGGGGGAAGAAAAAATATGTCATGCAAAAAGAGTGGTTTTTTTGTTTGTTTTTTTTTTTTGTTTGTTTGGTTTCAGAGTAGGTTGGGTTGCCGTGGTTATGAGGTGATGGCAGCTCTCGGTGGCAGAGAAGTTCCTAGCTTGGGAGGAGGAACATGGGCGGAGGGTGTTCCCTTGCACGAGAGGACAGAGCTGAATTCTGCTGATGTTTGGCCAAGGCTGCTTGGAGATGGTGAGAGATTGCATCTTATGTAAACAGTGCTGTAACCCCTCTCTCTCCTGCATGCAACCAGACAGACCCAGCTGCCTGTAGCACTGTGGGTCTCAAGTATTTAGAGGTGGAGTAGAGAGAGTGTCAACTGTAAACAGAAGCAACGGGCCCAGCCTGGGCCTCAGAGCCAATGCCCAGCCCTGTTAGACTTAGCTACATTACATGCTCTTGAGGACTACATACATCTTTCTTACTTCCTTTTTTGGATTTGGGTGACTATTGAAACAAAATGAATGCTCCCTATTTAGGGAGCTAAAAGAGAGGAACGACTTTGCAAGCCTTTCTCTTGATTATTGAAATCAAATGGCCTCCACTGCTGATTTACTTCTGTTCTGTGCAGTATCACCACATGCCAGCTGACATGATCATGGGGATGGGTGACACCAGAGTTCATAGAAACATTCGTGTTGACAGGTGGTAACAGAGTCAGTCACCCTGCATTTCTCAGTGGCAAAGAGAAATGGCCTACAACACTGGAATCAGCAGTTGTCATGGACACCATGGAAAGCTCAGCAGGTCTGCTGGGGTCACCAGTTAGAGGAACTCCACGTAGTTCTCAGGTATGAGGCCAGTCTTTCCGTCGAGAGTCCCCTCCAACCAGCCAGGCTCCTGAGATGGATGAACTGTACCGGAAGAGGGGAGAGAGCGAGAAGAGAAGATGTTACAGGTAGGGCAGGTGGTAGATGTGTGTGCACATGAGAACAAATGAGTGCAATCGCTTGTTATATTTCACATTTCCAGGACTTGTTTAAACCAGGGGTTCTTAACTTTTTGTGGGACATAAGCTTTTCAATAAAGGTTATGCCAAATGTTCTTTGTAACAGAAAAGGAAACAAAGACGTTCCAAGTTTTACATAGAATTTTAGGAGTTTCCTAGACTTTCTGAAGTTGCTGGTTTAAACCAGAAAGAGGTGACAAATCTCTACTTTTTAAGGTTAAAAGTCAGTTACAGTGCTCCATCCATAAATTTATCTAACCATCCATCCATCTAGCCATCCATCCACCCAACCCATCTATCTACCCAGGACTGCCTTTGTACCCAGTGGAGTGCCTTGGAGGAATGCTAAGAACTCGTCTTTAAAGATATCTAGAATGCATTTTACTAATCTAATTATGAATTTCACTTCCTTTTAAATCCTTACCCTCTGCTTCCAGCCTCCCTGCAAATTGTTTGGTTTTTTTTGCATAGCCTTTGAACAGCCCCCTCTCTGTTCCACGCATACCCTTAGTTTTCTTTGCTGTTCTCTAGAATTTTCCTCCCTCCTACATACGATACTGAAAGCTGTCTTCTTCCTCTCTCTCTTGCAACTTTCAAAATCTCCAGTTCTTTGATTTTTCAATACCCAAAAAACAAAACAAAACAAAACAAAACACACTAATTTCTGTGCTATCACAATTCATCTTCATGGAAATTAGTGATATTGTAAAGATTATATAAAATCTAGCTGAGTCTGCAAAGTTCAATAGCAGGAAGAAAAAGAGAAGGAATCATGGGACCTGGAAATGGGGGGAGGGTGGATATTCATGCCTGTAAACTAGGAATATACAGATCACTCTTAATGGGAACAGCAACGTATTTGCTCTTAGTGTGTTAGGAAAAGTCCAATTTTCTGAGATTGTTTGAAAAGAATGAATTTTCTCTTATTCCCTTCCTAGGCTAATTAAGTGACTTCCTGAGCTTGTTTTAGAAAAGCATTTCCGCCCCCATTGCTACTATATAACTCTAGTTTCAGTTTTTAGGGAAAGAAACAAGAACAGAAACAAAAGGAAGCAATGGGGGAGTAGCAAAAGGACACACATTGAGGCTTATAGGAGATCAACTTCAATGTAATCTTGAAAGCTTCTTCAGGAAAAGACAAGCTCAAACATCTATTAGTTGGCCTCCACAATGCTTGCATAATTTTGTATCACTAGGCTTCATGAATAAACCAAAAATAGTAAGGGTACTTTGGATTCATGACGCCCACACAAGGAGGAGTCTGGAAGAGAAGTGCCGCGGAAGAACACAACACAACTTAAAGGCAGTCCGTCCTCTCCAATGATGAAACTCTCAACCTACCTCTAAGATACTAGCACCCAAACACCATCGCCTTCTGCCCAGCCACCCAGCTCACAATGTTAAGATCACTTAATTTCTGTACCTATAAACTGGTACTCTGTCAGTGAGTTCTTGTGAAGTTCCAGGGGCCAGCATGGAGAAAGCACTCAGCAGAGAGCCACGACACAGCTGGGCTAGTCAACAGGGGATCCTGCATCATTTCACCAGTCACTTGGACTGCTCAACAAGGCTCTCTCCCAGTAATGGCCTGGTCTCAATACCCACCCAAGCTTTGGGGAACCTCAAGTGTTCAGAACCAAAACAAACAAACAAACAAACTCACTCCCCAAAATGAAAGGCCTAGAAAGAATAACCAACCAACCAACCAAAATAAAAACAAAAAAAGACGCCTTCCACTTTACAGCAGAGCTCCTAGTTGAATTGTTACTCCACCAGATAAACGTAGTCCCTCACTTTCAGACATTCTCCCTTCCTGGCCAGCTGTTCAAACACATCTCAGGTGTTGAGGTAGTAATGTCTACAAACATTAAAAATGGAATTTGCAGAGTAAGGGAAGAGTGAGAAGGGATAAAGGAGGCCCTCCATATTGAAGAACAGGAGCTGTGTCACAGGAGACGGCAGGGGACAGTGCAGCCCTCAGGTTAGACTGGGATTCACGGGGGTCTTCAAGCTGGGTTCCTCAAGGCATGGTAGCAGACTACCCAAATCACCTAGATGGTTATTAAAACTGCAGTCTTGGACCCTAAGGCATACCACTTAAAACACAATCTCCAGGAGGGAGGCCCAGGGATCTGTCTTTTTAACTCATCCAAAGAAAGGTAAGGGTTATGACTTTTCTGTGCCAAAATGCCTCTGTAACAAGGGTGGTAATAAGAAAATGCAAATTCTCATTCACTCCTAGAGGAGGGAGGCAACATCAGATGTCCTCCCAGCTTCTGTTGTCTTCTGTTTCCTGTCCTCCCACTTCATGGCTCAGCTGAAGCCCTACTTCCTTCATAAATACTGGCATGGATTCTGGTCTACCGTACCTGTACCCTCTTTTCTCCAAACTCCTGGAATGCTCATGGTACATTCTGTACATTGTTCATGGGTCCTATTAACACTGTTTAAATGTGTTAAGCTTTGCTTCCCCCCTTTTTTAAAGGACACTTAGTCTGTACTGTGACTCCCCTCTGCCTGGTGAATTATGACAGAAGCTAACAGATAGTGCCTGGGAAGGAGCCAAAGGACTGAGAGCTTTAGAAAGACATCAGTTTATTTGATCCTAAAGATCCTAGCTTGCATTTTACTATCTGTACTTCACAGATGAGAAAATTAAGGCTCAGAAACGTAAATTAATTTGTACAGCAGGATCACAATGGTAGAACTAGTGTTTGAATCCAGCTTGTTTGACTCCAGAGATCATGCCCTTTTACAAACCACTGCATCTATATTCAACCAGAGAATGTGATCTTTGGGGATAAGAATGATACATATGCACATACTAAGAATGCACATATACATATATATGTACATGCCAAGTGGTGGCTTTTTGCTAATGCTTTGCCTGCACCAACTCCTTTCATCTTCAGAATGACTCTGGAGTTGGTTCTGCTATTATCCTCATTTTACTGATGAGAAACTGAGGCTCAGAGAGTTTAAGCATCTTGCCCAATATTACACAGCTGACAGGGGATGGAGGTGGATCTGAACCCAGGGCATCTGACCAAAGAGGCTGTGGTCTAACCACTATAGCTTTTGCCTAGCCCAGTGCTTTGGATGTCAGTGATGCTCATAAGTACTTGTTGAGCTCAACTGAGCCAATGTCCGACTTTCTGAATTGCACCAATGTCCAATGTGCTATATAAACACACGGAGTGTTTCCGTGAGTTGCCCAGGCAGCTCTCCAGCCCAGCAAGCATCTAATATAAGCTGCCGCTGACATGGATGTGCTTTCTGCCAACCACTTTCTCTCAGCTCCAGCCACACACACTTCCTATACCCCTACACACACAACTCACACTCTCTCCTTTCCTTCTCTCACTGTGGACAAGAAGCAAGCATGTGGCTACGATCTCTAATGGCTGACTGCTCCAAAGGGAAGCAGCACTGGCTGGAAGAGGCAAAAACCCTTGTGTAGCTGAATACATTTACTCATTTAGCAAGCATTTATTAAGCACTTACCCTGTGCCAGACACTGTGCTAGGGAACCCTGGCCACAGTACTGAGCAAGCAGAAGGATTCTGCTCTTGGATCAAGGCAATATATTAATAAAGAAGCACATAATTTTAGGGAGTGATGAGGGAAGAGAGAGAGACTGGGATAGGGATGCAGGTATGGAGAGGAGCTCAAAAAAGCTAAAACCTAAAGGATCTAAAGGAGCTAGCCAGGCAGCAGATAATGCAAGTGCAAAGGTCCTAAGGTGGCAGAATGCCTGGTATGATTTCAGAACAGTGGTCTGCAAATTTTTCTCAAAGAGCCAGATTGTAAATGTGTGTTTCTACTCGACTGTGCCATTGTAGCTCTATAGGTAATATGCAGACAAGAGGCATGGGTAGCTAAGCTCCAATAAAATTTCATTTACAAAAACAGTCAGTGAGCTGGATTTGACAGGTCATAGTTTGTTGACTGTAACTGAGAACACAGGGAAGGCCTGTGAGGCTGCAGTGTATCGAGTGAGGAAGGGAAGGGCCGGGGGTTGGGAGCTGGTCTGTGGAGGCACCCACCAATAACTGTGGGAGGAACAAGAGACCAGGAGTATGTGAAACAGAATAACATGGTGTGATTTCCAAACATCACTCTGGCTGCTGCACAGAGAATGGGTTATGGGGACAAGAGTTGACATGACAACTATATAGGTAGCTGGTGGAAACACCTGGGTAAGAGATGGAGGTGGCTTGGGTTTGTGTTTGGATTTGGCAGTAGAGACAGCTGTGGAGTCCAAAAGACTTCACTGAGGACCTCCCCCCAACACCCCACTGGTGGAGTAGCTCAGTGGTCCCCTGGGAGGGTGTTCTCTATTGCGGAAACCCAGGGCAGCCCGATCTTAACACTCATGCAGTACCCCATACCCTGGGAATGAATGGATCCAGCCCACCTCAAATCTTGAGGGAAGTATCCCAAGAACCCAATTTTAGTGACTACCATGTGAATTTTCCAGGTACCACTAATCACATTGCCATAAAATGACTAATGTTCCTGAGAACACAACTTATTTCTCTTTCCAGTTACTATCTGAGGTGCTCCTGGTGAAATGGGCTATTTCCTAGTAGACTGGCAAGGGCTGACAGTGGAGTTATTTCCGAGTATTGCACACCCATTCCCCCCTGCGCAAAGTCCAAAAGCTGACTGAGCAGACACCTCAGATTCACAGCACAGGGCCCTGGAATCCAAAGATTTGTTGATTAATCATTGCGAAATAACAGAGTTTCCCCTCAGGGTGCCCCTCCTTCTTCCTCCTTATTCATTCTTCCTGATCCTGAAAAAGACAACACACAGGAACTCTAACTCTCGAAGCCTGTCATTAAGAAACTTTCTTCCTATTGGTCTGATGATTTAATCTCATAGCTACAGAGCATCCAACTTAAACAGCTCTTACTGATGTCTCCAGAAACAAACTAGCAAGGGAGAGAACAAGGGAAATGATCTCCCTGCCTAACATGCTAACAGCTTTTTCTCCCGTAATGCCTGATTTCTCCAACAGATGTGAAGGGAGGGGGGAAATGGGGATATGTGTAGCATTTTCTAGGAATCACCACAAAAAAGTGTATTCATGGGGTGCCTGGATGGCTCAGTTGGTTCAGCATCTTTTGGTTAACTTTTGGTTTCATCTCAGGTTGTGATCTCAGGGTCCGTCCTGGGATCAAGCCTGGTAGCAGGCTCGTTGCTCAATGGGGAGTCTGCTTGCTTGGGATTCTCTTTCTCTGCATGTCCCCATTCCCCTCCCCCCCCGCCCATCATGCATACTCTCTTGTTCTCTCTCTAAAATAAATAAATAAGTAAATCTTTAAAAAGTGGATTCACATTTTGTCAGATCCTTCTTTGACTGCAGCTCAGTCAACACTGAGAGGTGTTTTCTTTGGGGTGTCATTTTACCTTTTGCTCTTCAGGGAATGTGAAAGGGCATTCCTGGTTAAAAACAAGCTGCCATGACTCCCAGAGATCACAGGAAGGCATGGATAAGGTCTCTGACTCATTAAACCAAACCTCTTTCCCGCTCTCCTTTATCATTATAGGATTTACAATGATGACCAAGTTGTGTGGTGCATGCAGCCTCAGGATGTGCTAGGCAGAGCACCCCGTAGGGAAGGAAAGGACTTGGCAGTTAAAAATCACCTAGGTTTCTTTTCCTTCCTCTTTGGTTACCTACTTAAGCTGCTTCAAAAAGGAGACTTAAAAAGGTGGGAAGGTGACATGAAGCAACCTCTCTGTAGAACAGTCTGGAAGCTCCTTCAACTGTTTAACCGAGTTTCTGTGGGATCTAGTAGTACCTCCGCCCTCGCCCAGGTCTATCACCAAGAGACCCGAAAGGTGTCTCACAAAAATCTGTACGTGCACGGTTACAGCCGCATTGCTCCTCACAGCCAAAAAGTAGAAATAATCAAAATGCCATTAACTGATGAGTGGATAAATAAAATGTGGTGTATCCACACAAGGGAAGACTACCCAGCAATAAAAAGGAAAGAAGTCCTTATGCACACTCCAACAGGGATGAACCTTGAAAATACTATGCTAGGTGGAAAGAGCCAGTCGCAAAGACCACATACTGTCTAAGTCCATTTATATGAAATACCCAGGGCAGGCAAATTAATAATGATAGAAAGTAGAGGAGTGGTTTCCTGGCTAAATGGGGGAGGACTGGGGGTGAATGGGGAGCATGGCTGCTAAGGGGCACTTTTGGGGATGATGAAGATATTCTGGAATTAGATAGCAGTGATGGTTGCACAACTCTGAATATACTAAAAACCATAGAATTGTACATTTTAGATGGGTAAACTGTATGGTATGTGGGTATCTCAAGAAAGTTGTTTGGGGGGGAAAAAAAAGGAAGAGGGTTACCCTTGAAAAAAGGAGTCACAAACAAGATACACACACATACACATACCTTTTGAAAGTTTAGACCAAGTTTGCCCCTAAGATCAGGGGTCCTTTGTGCAGTCACAGGGAATAGCTGATAGGAACATGACAGTCCCCGGCCCACAGGAGCAGTGAACTAGGGTTCAGAGGACAGACTTTAAGTTCTGGATTCACCTGTAAACGTGGGAATGTCTCAAATCCTGCCCATCTCTAGGCAGAAGGCCTGCCCCTGCTGGCAGGCAGGACACAGAAGGACTGTATGCAGCCCACGCGGGTCTGTCTGCTGGGAACGCTGTGTCATGTTAGGGCTGCGCTGGGACTCCACCACGTGGGCCTATTCAGGCAGAGCACACTTGTCAGTGACATGGCTCTGGACAGCCTTCCGTGGACCCATGTCATCTCAGGTCTGCCAGGGCCGGAATGCTCCAGCTGCTGACAGGAGAGGCAGCTCAGCTGGCTGGCTGTGCACTTGGATATGTAAAGCACCCAAGTGAAAGTTAATGGAGCGAAGGTTTAAGGACAGTGTTTGGGGGCTTAGAGAACCATACAAGAGGACACATGCCCAGCAGGCCACATACAGTCATGGTCTCACCCCAGCTCCTGCGGGCTCAGAAGGTCCTAGTGTGACCTAGAAATCCCCCAGGTGCTCTGTGACCTGTCTCCCCATGCCTAATTATTATCTCTGCAACGCTGAATGCAGGGCTGGGCAAACAGGGGGCTGCCCCTTCACATGGAGGTGCACTCAAGACCGTCCCCAGGAGTCAATCTTTACTTGGCTTAGAGGCTGCTAAAGATAGCCAGGACTCAGAGGGCCAAGGTGTGGTACCTACTGACCAGGCAAAAGGCAGGCCTGTGTTATAAGAGGGACAAATATAAAAGGGTCACAGTGAGCTATGAGAACATCAGGCTCTTAGATGGGCATAATGATGGCAATCATCATCATGATAATAACACTGAATGCTTAATGTGTTGAGTATGCTCTTAAATACATGATGTGCACTACTGCAATTCTCCCTCACAACCCTCTTATCTTTATGTGGTAGAGGACAGAACTGAGGCACAGAGAGTTTGTCACTGCTGGAGTTCACACAGAAGCAGGTAGTTGAGCCTGGAATTGCACTTTGGTGGCCTGAATCTAGAGCTCAGGCACTCCAGTGATAGGTGGGGGCCTTGGCTGCTCTGTATTTCTGGCTCTCGAGCAGGTGGCAGGAGGTGTGACCTAGGACAAAGTGGGGCACTCAGCCCTGAAGGGGAGTGCTTGGGCGACAGGCACTCAGCCCTGCTCAGAAACTCTGCCACTACCCCACCGGAGGTTAAGAAGGCAGCCCGTGAAAATGTCTGCTTCCTGAAATCAGGCAGCAGCTCTGGGTTTCTCCTGTGGGCAAAACAAGGGACCCTTTCACCCAAGGACCCAGGAAGATTAACCCCAAAGGAGAACTTCATCTGGCAAAAATCTCAGCTACAACAAAGACTCTGGCTTTTTCCCAGAATCCTAATTTTTCTCTTAGGTAAATGTTAAGTTATGACAAACTATGACATCAATAGTCACTTTGAAAAATACTACCTTTTCCTTATTTTCAGGAGGAAAACAAACAAACAAAAAAAAAACAAGAAAAAGGTACAGCAAGTAAGACTGGTTCCCAGTTCTACCATGCGGGTGTCATGACTCCATTTTCACACAGGATACTTGAGCAGCACAGCTGGGAGTCTGCTGGGAGATGGCCCCGAGGGAGTCGACTCTACACTGCCAACAGTCAGGGGGAGGACAAGCATGGCTGCATGGAGGCTCACTGACCCTGAGCTTGCCCAGTGCCCTGCTAGCCTGGAAATAAGCCTCACCTGCTATGGAGAGTGAATGCCACTGAACCCAGGAGGAAAAGAGGCACAGACCCTGTGTGCTTCAGTCTTCACCCTGAGCCAGCCACTTGCAGGATCCCTGTTCTCTGCTCTGCTATCTCCTATCCTCTGTCCAGTTCCCAGACTCTCAAAGCCACTGCCAGGTGCTGAGAGGAGCCCTGTCCAGGTTCACAATCATTTTTCATGTCCAATACAGCTCCATGAGGCTGAGTCTATCCAAGTGAAGACTTCTGTACACTGTCCTACTCTTGACAACGCCTCTAGAAGTCCTGCTGCTACTCCCCTATTTTGGGGAAACACCCCCCCCCCCCCGCCCCGCCCTACCATACTTCTTTTCAGTCTTACCCATTCAAGAGAGAGAGACTGTATTTTTTTTTTCCTCGTAGAACTTTGAAAACTTCAGGGTTTTTTTTTTTTTGCTCTCCTACCCCTCCCATGGCTCTGCAAGGGGATGAGAAACTCACCATTGTCGAAGACCGTGCCTGCTGTGAACGAGAGCTCTGAGTCATGTTCAGCTTTGCAGGCATATAAGGCTTTTGCCTTCCGGAACGGTGTGCTGTGTGAAAACAGGAGTTTATTTAGCAGTATTTTTAAACCTTCTGAAAGCCCCAGATATGTAATCTCTCTCATCCACTTCCCTGCAAGCCACCTAGTTGTCTCTTGCGGCAACAGCCTGACAAGGCAGCCAGATGGCAAAACATGAGGTGGAAAAGTTGCAAAGGTCACCAGAGAAAAATGAGAATTATTCAGAGACAAGACATAAGCCCTGAGAAACTACACTTCTTGTGGGGTCACCTTGTGTCATGTGAAACTCTGCCTAGGAGTTACAACACCTGAACAGTGGGAGTATAGGCTGAGACCCATTCTTGGAGCAGGAGTAGTTTGGGGAAAGGGAGGTTGGGCAGGAAAGAGCTTCCCAGTTGCTCTGGAGAGCACTCATAACAGACCTGGCTGAAAATTGGCAATGCTCAGTGAGTCAAAAAGCAGAAATTCTAATAGCCATGTTTCGGCTCTAGGCCACGGGCTGACATTCGCTTTCTCAGATGTCACTTATTTCTCATTGGGCTGGTGGAGCAGGATTCCAGAGCTGGAACTTCCCGACCCCCAGGGTAGGGCAGGGAACAGACAAGTTGTGTGTGTGAGCACTTACATGAATGTGTGTGGGGAGCGTGGAGAGGAAGAAGGGAGGGGGAACATGACGTATATATGTGCATCAAAATAATTTCTGAAAAGCTCTCAAAGTGACTCTAGTGTGCAACCAGGGCTAAGAACCACTGTTCTAGATTAGGGGTTGGCAATCTTCTTGCTCTAAATGGCCTAGCAGTGAATATTCTAGGCTTTGTGGGCTATAAGAACTCTGTTGCAATTACTCAGCTCTGCCTTGTGGCATAAAAACAGCCACAGACAACATGTAAATGAATTTGTATGGCTATGTTCCCTCAAAACTTTACTTAGAAAAAACAGGTGGTAGGTTGGACTTGATCTAAAGAGTAAATTGTTAAGAACTGGTAAATCCTATTACCTTCTATCAATTTTTGCTTTGATATCCAAATAGTTCCAAATGATCTATGGACTTCTCAAGGGTCATAAAACAAATAACATTGAACAGTCAGAAGTTGACTCTTTATTTGCTAAAAGTAATCTCTTCTCCCTCTGAAGAAGCACTTTTAGGAGCTCAGGGCAGAATAACAAAAGAGCAAGTAGGTCCTCTGGGTTAAACAATTATTCCAGGGATGGATTATTTACTCCAGCTTCATCTGACTAACAGAAAGCCTCCAGGAGCCGGTGATGCTAAGTGCCCTCTGGCACACTGACTTCTAGCAGCCAAATGAGATTTAGGTGAGGAAGGTCTGGTCTTAGGTAAGCCCAGATAAAATCACAAGAGGCAGGGGTCTTGGGTCATTATGACACTGTTATTTCTCAGAGTCACCAAATCCAGCTTCTCTTTGGGAAGGAGAAGCCATGGATGGATGGATGGACACTTATACTGGGACCAGGCATCAGAAGGTCTAGTCTTGGCTCCATGAAAACCGAAGGAAAGATAGTTTAAAAGTTCTGCTGCACACAATGATCATGATAAATGATTATCTAGAACTGTTGCTGGGCATAGTTTGCCATTCTTTTCTCTGGTCTTCTAGTGGCCAACAGATGATGGCCAGGTGGGAGAAAATTAGGAAAGTGGGAGAAAATGAAGTGGATTCACTGGGAATCAAAGAAAGAAGAGCCATCAAAATTCCTGAGGTTTAAATGGAAAACAGCTCTTTCTGGGGTAATTGTCATTAATCTCAGAATAGAGCTCTGCACCAGAGGCATATTCTGTGATCTAACTGAACCAAGTCTGCATATTGTCAGGAAGGGCCAAACATCCATTGTGCAACTTTCCATGGAGGGAAAAATTGTTTTTGTTTTTGAGGGAGTGGGAGCCAAGAGGAGGAGTTGCCTGGTTATAAAAAGTGATAAAATGGCCCATATCCCATAATGGCAGGCAAGGAGAGCCTGGAAGGTAGAAGGAGAATCCATCTGACATTAACCTTGGTCACTGGCCCCTGAGGACAGTGCACAGCGGGTGGGTAGAGTGCATAGACCAGGGACGAGAAAAATCAAAGGTGAGGGTAAGATTACTGAGGCAAGCCTCCTCCAGCTGGATTTTCATAGAGGTTACTTATTAACTTCATTAAATAAAAGGAATGGGACAAAATGGGCAAACCAGGGAAGCCAAGTGGGGTATCTGGCAGGAATCAAGCAGAGGGAATGGTCTCAGGTGCTGAAGTTTATCATTCAAGAGGAGTAAATTTTCTACTAATGTTAGGCTTTTGGAATTGAATCAAGTGACAATAAAATAATCCATTAAAAATAAAAACAAAGATCAGGAAAGGGACTTGCTTTTTTCTTAGATTAACAGGTGACTGACCATCTACAAGAAGGTCTTTTCCCCTGAGACCTCCTTTTCCTGTTTCCCAGGACCAGGGCTGCCAAATAAAGTACAAGACACCTAGTTAAATTAGAATTTCAGATCAACGAGAAATGCTTTTGTAGTAGAAGTATGTCCCAAATACTACATGGGACCTACTTACAATAAGAGAAACCATTTCCCATTTATTTACCATTCAAATGTAACCGAATATTCTGTATTTTCATTTTATTTGCTAAACATTTGCTAAATCTGGCAATTCTATCTGGGGGACAGTCTTATCTTTTTTAAAAGTTTGTCAGCCCAACAGGTCCAGGGTCCTATGTTATATTCACTCTCAAAAGCCCCAGTAGTTTGCTTAAGGTAGGGTTCCTACCAAAACAGATCCTTTTGGCACTGAGGTTGTGTTTGTAGGCTTTGGCTCTGACTTAAAAAAATTAAAACTCCCCACACCAAGCATCCTTGGCTCTGTGGCTCCCCATTCTCTGCAGTGCATCTCAACACTGGACACAGAGAGCCTTAGGTGCCTTCAGCTGCTCCTGAAACAGTGCCCTTCAGACCTCAGCTGGCCTTCAAGGGCATGAACAAGTTTGGAACCTTCTGCTGGTTCATTTTTAATTTTCGCCTCTGAGGATGGCACAAGGCCAGAAAAGCACTCAGAGGAGCTTCCCTCAAGTGCCCTTGCAAACCTTGCAAAATGACGACCCACTGTCCATCAGATGACACTACAGGGAGGTGGGGCCAGCCAGACTGGCAGGATGCAACAGCTTGATCATTCAGGCCCCACTGCTAGGGACCACTGTGTAAAGGGAAGGTATGGTTTAAGGGCTAGGAGCTTCTCTAGGGGTAACAGGAAAGGGAAGTGTGAAGGGAATATGCTTCTATGACCCTTCCTCTGCTGTGCTATTAAAGGCATCTTCCTTCCTGCGCTTGAACTAACAAGCACTGAAAATGCTTGGAAGAGTGGAGAGGGAGTCAGTCCCAGAGGAGACATTACGTAGAAGTTCACAGGACCATTTATTAGGTCCTACGGAGTATTTACTTTTTAAAATCTCTGCCAGGGGGAGGAAATCTAAAGCTGCATGCTCTTGAAGTGGATTTGGGGGAAAGGCCCCATTGGACCTGAACAACAGGTATGCTCCCATCTCTTGGCTGCATACCCCAATGGCAGTTAGGGGACTTTAATCCTCTCTGTTGGCTAGGTCTGATGGGCTAGCTCCCAGTAGGGTCTCCATCTGTGCTCACCTCAGCACACACACTTAGCTCTGTGACAGCTGATTCCAAGCCCCAGTCTGCTTTTCCTATTTCAAAATGGCAGATTCCTAAAGTGTTGTTGAATGGTATCATCCAAATGGTGCTATTTTAATGATGGCCAGAGTGGGCAGTTCTGAATAACCACGACCCCAGACCTACTACAGTAGCAGATCCTACTGCCACCGTGCTTTGTCAATCACGAAATACTTTGGGAGATGGAAAGGAGTAGCTAAAGAAAGAAAAAAACAAACAAACAGACCCTGAAAATTTGTTGGGTGATGGAACAGAGTACAGAGGTGGAGATACTGGTCAGGCAACAGGCCCCCAAACTCAGAGACACAAAAAAGTGAACATCCTGAAAGCATAAAATATGTTCAGCTTTTTACCTGAATGATTCTACCATTCTGAGTCCCCCAGTCCATTCTGTTCAAGGGACCAGTGTTTTGAAGATTTTACTTCCCTTTGTTCAAAATGAAGGAAACACGTTCTGCTAATGACCAAGCTTCTTCTATGAGTAGTGACACATATTGGAAGGTGGCTGTAGTTTGCTGTGGTTCAGGTCTTCATTGTGGAATGAGTGACTGAACTGCTCTGGTTAGATCCATGCCATATCTCATGTCCTAGAAAGTTAGTGTCTCCCAAAACACCCAGAATATGTCTAAGAAATAATGAGGAAATAACTTGAGTGTCAGAAAAATAGGGTCTGAATTTTAACTTTATTCCCAGGATGAGGATAAGAGTGTATGAAAAAGCTACCTTGCCCACCTTCCACTGCAAAGCTAGACAGAAAATCAGGAAGAGCAGGGCAGGCTCTGCAGCTAGGAGTGGCATGGAACCTTAGGTTTGGGGACACCCACATGTTTGGAGGAAAGAGTGCTGAGTTGAGGACAAGAAATCCTGAATTCTGGATGGGCTCTCATCCAGTGGTGGGACTACAGTCAACTCTCTGTGCCTTAGTTTTCTTTCTCTGTAAGACAGTTCAGGCCATTTCTCCTCTCATTCTCACAAGATGATAGAATGCAATGATAGACTGGAAAGTTCCTGGAGAAGAATAAACTAATATATACACCTATATATATAAATAACATGGGTTTTCTTTTTTAAAAGTGAGACTCAATGTTACAAATTATTTAAGTCTCTCTGCTGGACCCATCCTTCAGGAAAAAAAAAAGCAGTTATGAGAAAAATTGATGGACGAGAAAATACTGTTAAGGCTCCAGGGGCTTATGATGCTTTATGATTGGGCTCTACATTTTAGTTGTCTGCAAGCAGAAACTAAATTTGAGAGAGACACACAGCCTTAGGATCCATATAGCAGAGAGATTCTGCAGGGAATCTTTATTAATTTTTTTTTATTTAAATAGCTTCTTTTCTCTAAAGAATTAAGTCTAGACATCCTCAAACCAGAGAAGAACTAGATCAACCCTGAGAAAGAGGTGCTGCCTATTCCCATGAGTGTTAAGGGTCCATGATGCATGGAGATCAGAGCACACAGAGGGCAAGGAGGCAGCCATGATCATTTAAAGAGAAACTGCTTCACATCTCCATCCTTTATTCCATTACATTCATCTCTCTCGTGATTCTGGTCTTAGCAACTAGGGGTCAATGCTCATGGCCAATAGTCAAACCCCAGAAATAAATGCTGCCTGATGCTACTTGATAAAAATGAGGGAAGAAAAGGCCAGCACGTGTCTCAGCACTGTTCCCTCTGGTATTATCTTATACCAAAGCACAGAGAAAGCTCCATGACTCAGAGAACAAGGGCCCATCCAGGAGGCACTCTTTCCCCAAACTCCAGGCATCACAGATTCATTCAGAAATTGGAGGAAGGGTTCAGAGAGATGTGGAAAATGCCATGCTGGTTCATGCACATGTCCCTCCCAGCTTCGGTCTCTTAGGCTGGAATTATAGGAGGGCAGAGGTTAGCCACCCCCACTGTTCCTGACCAGCTTTGGATAAACAGGAATAGATCGGTCATCATCCATGATTTTACCTGGAGTCTTCGCGAACCGCTTCTTCTGGCCTGTCAAAAAGCAAGTGCAGGTTTGGATGGCGGGGAACAAAGTTGACGAGGAGGCTGAACACTGCATGAAGAGAGGACCAAGCCAATGAGAGAGCAACGGCAGCAACAGAAAACCAAACAAACCCTGCAACAGACCTGATGGGGGATGAGTCGCTGGACGTGGATGAGGTGGGCATAGGGCTGGATGGCGCCGAGAACATGGGCCAAGATGGCGAGAGGGGTGAAGTTGGGCTTGGATTCGGGGGGCTGCAAGACAGAACAATCGGAAAACTCGTCAGCACAGAGGGAAACCACAATGGGGGCATGAGGTACATGGGAGGCCAAATGATGGGGAGCTGGAGCAGACGAGGAGCACTGAAACCCGGCTGTGTTGTCAGTGCCAAGTCACATTTCTCCAGACCAGACCTCGGTATATTCCAAGTAGCGCCTCTTCTGCAATTCCTTGGAGTATTAAGGAGTTTCTCTGTCCTGCAGAACAGCTGCTTTCTAGGTCACAGAAGCTTTTTCGATGGTGTGCCTTGCCCACTGGTGGAAGATGCCCTGGGCCCATGTGTGTGAGCTCCCACTAATACCCTAGCACCAGCCCATGTGGAACAGGGCTAGTTTCTAAGAGGCCTTCAGGTTCCACTGCTGTGAGAGTGTTTTTAAAGTTGGATCTCAGCAAAAATGACCATTTTTCTGGGCCACATGGGCCATTCAGCCAGAAAACAATTTCCTGTTTACATTTTTAACTAAACGGGCTATGTGCCATTGGAGACTCAGAGAAGCAGTGCATCAGAAATACGATAGCGGATGAAGGACGGGTCTGGACACACACCTCTCAGGAGAGGGCACACATTACCCACAGCATTGTGGTTCCCCTGAGGTTTGCTTTCCAGGCCTGCCCTTTCTCTTTTCATGGATTTTGGGCATTGTGATGCTCTAAGTAAAAGCCCCACAGGGAAGGCAATGAAAAAATGAGGAACAGAAATCTTCAATCTGTCATTTTGTTCTTTGATGGGTAGCTGATCAAAAGTTTGCAGGGGAAAGGTTAAAATTACTCACTGAAATACCGCTTGTGACTTTTAACTGGTCACGCTAGCCCTTTGACTTATTTCTACAAATTACACAAACAAACATCTTAGCAACTCCATAAAATCACATTAAATCACAGATAGTGGGAAGACCAATGACTGAGAAAACAATGTGGAAATCGCCCAGCCACAACACCCCCTGTAGTCCTGAGCCTCAGCCAACTGCTGGAATGTTTGATCCAAGCACTTTATCGGGGGGGAAAATGACAGCAATCCAATTCCAGTGCAACAGACTCTCTAAACATAGTGCGATTTAGCAAGAACGCATAAATGTTCTACTTAATGGGCCATTCTCAATTCAGACATGAGATCTAATAATGGTCCTAATTACCTATGGTTGTAACATTCATTCTCATGGAAATATACAGTAAAACCTATCACATGAGTTCACCAGAAATCTACAGACTAAATGAATGAAACACTTACTTAATGCCATTATGTACATTATATTTCTAGAACATAAATTCTATAAGGGCAAGGATTTTTATCCATTTTGTTTACTGATCTATCTCCAATGCCTAAAATAGTGCCTGTAAGTATTCAAGAAATAATTACTGAGTAAATTAATAAATCTCATTTAACTTTCCCAACAAGCCAAGACACACAAAACAAATGTGGAAACTTGGGGCCAATTTGAGGCTTGCCTCTAAGTGACAGGGCCGAGGTTCAGACCCTGTTCCCCTGGCCCTCAGCCCTGGGATCTGGCCACCACGGTGTCCTATCTCTAGGGTAGCAGGACTGGCTCTATTCCTTTATGCTGTGCCAAACTTCCTTATAGGCTCGGTCACAGCACTAGAAGCCTTCTTAACCACTGATTTACGAGTTTCCTTTAGATCTCTGCCACATTTGCAAAGGAAAATGGGAATGTAGCAACAGACAGATTCAATAAGACTCAACACATTGTAAATTCCCCAATCCTGCCTCCAGTCTTCTCTCTGGTAGATTCACATAGCAGATGGAATTCATATAATATAAGAGATTAAATTCTAAAAATATGGCTTTTTTCTCTTTTTCTCAAATAATCCAGCAAAAAGCTACGGAGCATACAATATGTTCAAACACAATAAATGGAAAACAATTTAGCATTTGCCAAGATCCCTAACCTCAAGAGTTCCCAATCTATTTAACAAGATCGGACTGACCAAAAAACAACTATAACATAAGACAGTATGATTTGGCAGCTGAGGGATAAGTTACTCTCTTATTAGTTGAATACCTGCTCCTGCTTGACTCTGTCTCGAGTCCTGAGAGAGAGTGCTGCCTCATTTTAACTGTGCAGTCCTCACTTTCTTCTATAGCTGCAGCTGGTGAGTAAGACCTTGCTCTCTCAGGCCTTTCCCCACAACACACCCCTCTTGATAATGACCTAGCAGGCAAGGCCTGGCCATGACTTCCAAACTGCAATCCAGTCCAGGAACCCAAGCTCTGACCAGGGAAAATTTGCAAGTTCAAGAGAGCAAGCAGCCCAGGCCAAGAGGCCTGAACTCATCTGTTCCTCTGGTCAGTGGTCAGCACAGGACAATTAAAAAGTCCTTAGGACTTTTTTTTTGTTTGTATTCTTTTTTTCTTTTTAGTGGCTTTTATAAGTACAAAACACCTCCAGCTTCCTATCTCATTTGTACAAGAATCATGCCTTTGGCTAAAGGCATAGCTGGGGACATACTCTATGAACACAATGTGGGCTCTGAATGTTTTTTCACATCCATGCCTATCAAAGTGGTTCTTGGCCAGTAGTACATGGCTGAAATTATCTGGGGGTACAGTTGGAATTCCAAGGTATTTGAAACCATTATAAAAACTTACTCTTCAATCTCCATGTCAATTATTGTAGTACTGACTATCATTTTTAACAACTAATAAAATTTCATTTGTTTGCTTGTGTTTTACTCATAGTAGTGACATTTATTTGCTATAAAATGACCACAATTTAAAATTTGTGATGACTATATTTTACTGTAACAATAAAATGCACACTCCACAGTACTCTGATTTTTTAAACTGCTGGAATTATGCTTTTTACTCATTTGTGTTCAGAATCATGTCAATGAAACTCATGAACAGCAATATTATAGAACATGTGTTATTTATTTAATGATGGATGTCTATAGTAAAAGAATGACAATAATATATAACTATTATTCCAAGAAGCAAGGAATACATTTTATTTTAATTGTGATACAACTCAGAGAACATATAAGTGGGAAATAAGATCACACAGATGATGCTAATGGCCCAAGACTGTATAATCTTTCATTTCCCTTCAGTTCCAAAGTGTCTGGCTATAGCTTACTGAAAAATGACAACAGCAGACAAAAAAAAAACCCCAAAAAAACAAAACAAAAACCAAAAAACAAAAAACCAAACAAACACAAAAAACCTCTCCCTTAAAAAAAACTAAAACAAAACACACAAACAATAAAGGTCAGCTTGCTACTGGCTCTGAAGCTGCTATCAAATTCTCACTTTCCCTAAGGAGGCCAAAGATAACAAATGACTGAGGTTAGGATAGGAGAAGATAATTTTGTAACTATAGTCTTAGCAGATGAGCCCCTAAGGCCTTTCTACCATCTTCAGAGTAAGGCTGTGAGTATCTGAGCTGAATGCCCCAGCACATTTTTCATTCCTGGGGTTCTGCCCGTGCCCTACCCCTCTCCCCGCCCCCTTTAAGGCCAGCTACAATAACAACAACAAGAGCTTAAACTTTAGCATGAAATGAATATTTGCTGTTTTAGTTGGGATTCAGCTGGAAGGCTTATAATAGTTTAGTCTGCTGGTCCACAGTGTCCTCAAAAGGAGTCATACAGTCCCCATCAGTCCTGTTGACATTCAATGGACAGTGAAGAAAGAATGGTTTAGGAAGATAAGGCTCAAAGGCCTGGCAGCATGTTGGGTTGTGGCCAATAGTTCAAGTACAGTGTGTGGCATTATCATCAGCTTGACACCCTTCTGTGGTGACTCATTTGAATGATGGAATGTCTGGTATACCAGCCAGGGCACGCCTGCCTTACTATGGACAGTGCTGCCCCAGCAGGCTCCCAATCTCATCATGCATGTGGCAGACCCAGGCTAGTCTCCACTCTATGGCTTTTAAAACCTGGGGCAAGATGAGCAGTAAGCTGACCATTAAGAAGAAAGCTATTCTTTGAAGATTCTGATACTCAAAATTATAGATGGCCTTGTAGAAAACTAGAAAATACCAAAAATCAAGAAAAAGCAATATAATCATAATTTATAACCACTGATAATCATTAATAATATCTTGGCATATCTTCTCATTTTGGGAGGAATAAAACTACATAGTAGCCTTTTTTTTCCACTTATTTTTTTTTTAAGATTTTATTTATTTATTTGACAGACAGAGATCACAAGTAGGCAGAGAGGCAGGCAGAGAGAGAGGGGGAAGCAGGCTCTCTGCTGAGCAGAGAGCCTGATGCGGGGCTCCATCCCAGGACCCTGGGATCACGACCCCAGCCGAATGCAGAGGCTTTAACCCACTGAGCCACCCAAGCACCCCCTTTTTTCCACTTATTAAAGCATTTTTGAATATCATTAAATAGCCTTTGCTATCACATTCTTAAAATGGCTAGAGGGGTATTTTATCATATGGTATATACCCTGATTTATGCAACCTTTCTCTTATTGTGTATATTCAGATTATTATGTCCCTCTAGCTATCACAAAAAGTGGTGCAACTCGCATCCTTGTTGAAGATCACTGAATGTATGTTTCCTTAGCATAAATTCCTGGAAGTTAAATTACTGGGTCAAAGGCTAGGAGTCCTTTTTAAGGGTATTGATACATCCTAGGAAATAGCTTTGCACAATGGTTCTGCTGAACTGCATTCCCACCAACAATTCCTGGAGGCTGTCCCTTCCCTCTCACGGTCACCTGAGCAGCAGGAGGCATCATTAAAAAAAAAAAATTAGACTTTTTTTTTCTTTTTTTCCCCTGTTGGGCTCTACTCTTTCTTAGCACTTCTAGTGATGTAAAAATGAATACAATTCCCTTCTCTTGTTCTGTTTCGATCTGGAAGCAATGTTTAATTTTCCAAAGGGCATTCTGCCAAGAAGGTAGTATAGGGAAGGACACAAGCAGGTAGACAGAGAAGACAATGTAAACCTGGAGAGTTAGAGCCCTCGTCAAATGGTGTGGCTGACCCAAGGGAGAGTGAGAGTGACAGATGGTCAGCCTATTCCTGGACTCTTAAAGATGGGACTAACTAGGAGGGATGAGGTATAGAAGAATGTCCGGATAGTCTTCTGCCAGGGGTGTACTATGGAGAAGTCAAAAAACTGGCATTTGCTCCTCTCTGCCAGGCACTGGACTGTGATCTACGGCCCAGGTTCCCAGTCACATATGTTGGGCTTGGGCAAGGACTGTGAGATCACTAGCCCAGGACTGACCTTAATGTACCATCAGTCTTCTCTTCCCAATTAAGTACAGAATAGGAAGGTACTATTAAATCCAAGGGGGTATGCTTGTCTTTTCCCCCACCCCCTGCCCTTTCCTCCTATGAGAGATCAGAGAAAATTCCATGAAAACCAGTAATGTCTTATTTAATCTAATCCCAAATCAGTGAATTATTCTTCCTTGGAAAATATCCCTTTATGTCTTGATTTAAGGCACCATAAAAAAAGAAGGGATATCAAACCTCAGCCAAGGAAAGAGGGCCAAAAGGAATACTGATAAAATGGATAGTGGTGAATCCGAGCAAATGACAAAAAAAATGATTTTAATTTGTTAAAAAACTGACCACATATTTTTCACATGTGTCTGCTGCAGCTGTGTCAACACAGAAATCCTATATATGTGTCCCAAACTAGTGAATTTTCAGTATGTGCTTCACAGTCTAATTAGAGGGAAAACACACATGCCCCTGAGCTGTATCATTCTGTGTTCTTTTGACTTTTACCAGTATGCATAGTATTTACAGATTCTTCCCCTCATCTAATATACTACCTAATATATCTTAATGTGCATTTTTATCCTAATGTATTATCTATTTTAATGTGCATTTTGATCCTGTCAATGACAGTCCTGATTCTTATTTTAATGAGACAAAATGATAGAATCCCCTTAAGGCCTTAGAAATTATAGGCAATCACTTTTAAGATAGTTTTTAAGTGATTTGCTTTTAAAATAGTTCAATTCATCTAGAGTGTAGTAGTTCCCTTTCTTTTCTGAAGCATAAATTTCAAACAAAATTTAAACTCGGATGGAGTGTGCTGGGAATGGCAAATAATTCCATGATTTAAACAAAATTCAAAATCTTAGAATAGAGCATCTGTCATCCTTAAGGTTCTCCAAGTCAGTAATTTGAAACTTTTCATGTATAATAATACAGAAACGGGAGGCAGAAGGGAAATCTCTGGATTGGAAGTAAAGATGACTGGACAACAGTTCCAGTTCAGTTGCTCAGTGTGCAGGGAAAAAAACCTTAAGGGAAAGGACCAGCGAGGGAAAGAGGGCCAAATACCTCCACTGTGCTTCATGGTGCAAAATACTGAATAAGCAGAGTATTCTTTTCTGTTAAATCTGAGGGTAGTCCCTCAAGCTTTTTCAATGCCACACTCCAGTTACATGAGAATTGGTTTTTATGTATTTACTCTCTTTTAACTGAAAACATTTCACAATTTATTGTTTATTTATTGGAGTTATTTGTAAAGAAAGGCTGAAGCATTTTGGGTCACTACAGAGAATGCGTATGTTCACACTTGCTGTTTCAAAGATTTGAACAGTTGCTGAGAAATCACCAAACTTCCTTACTATCTTAAATTGAGTGCAGTACAATTGTCATTCCCTCTATATGAAGACATCGCAAAAGCAAATGCAGTCACTGTAATTTAAAAAGAGAAGGAAAGGAATAGTGTTGCCAGGTTCAATCTTACTACTGTCCTGAGGCGTAACTTAAGGCCACCATTCTAATGCTAGGGATATTTAAACATTATTCTTAAAATACATCTGCAAGGAGGAAACTCTAACTACACCTCAGGGGATTGAGAGCGGGGAACTAGGTGGCATGGATTTAACATTCACTTTTTAATTTTATTTATACTGTTTTAATGTTTTTACCAGGAGGCTATATTATTTTGTAATAGTGGAAAGCACTCTTCTATAAATGATGCTAGGATAATTGGATATCTGTATGGTAAAAGTAACACTTGATCTGTCCTTCATATCATACCTAATATACGATTTCCAGGTGGATTACAGATCCAAATGCCGAAGGCAAACAATAAAGGTTTTAGAAGAGAATAACTCTGGGAACTTGAGGTTGGAACATATCCAACAGAGCCTATAAAGCAGTAACCATAAGGATAATACAGATATACTCAACTACATTAAAATTAAGAATTTGTATTTATCAAAAGACAACATTAAAAGGGAGTAAAAAGGCAGCTTACAACATATAAATAAACAAAGGGCTTATAACCAGACTCAACAAAGAGTTCCTACTAATCAGTAAGAAACAGACAGACAACCAAGGGGGAGGGAGATGGCAAGCAACTTGAACAGGGACTTAAGAAGAGAAAATGCATCCAGACGCCTGGGTGGCTGAGTTGGTTAAGCACCTGTCTTTGGCTCAGGTCATGATCCCAGGGTTCTGGGATCGAGTCCCACCTACATCAGGCTCCTTGCTCAGTGGGGAGCCTGCTTCTCCCTCTGCCTGCCACTCCCCCTGCTTCTCTGTGCACTCGTGTACTCTCTCTCACGCTCTCTCTCTGACAAATAAATAAAATCTTTAAAAAAAGAGAGAGAGAAAATGCAAAAAAAAAAAAAAAAAAAAAAAAAAAAAAGCTTAACCTTGCGGTAGTCCAAGAAATGTAGATTAAAACCATAATGAGGTAGTTTTTCACACATACCAGAGTGACTAAATAGCTAACACCAAATGCTGAAAACACCACGTGGTTGCAACATGTGGAATGTCAGAGCTCTACTACTTTATTGGAGGGATGGAGACTGCCACATCCACTCCAGACAGTTTGGCTTCCATCTGGCAAAGGTGAAGTGATCATCCTCTCTGATCCAGCAGTTCCGTTCCCAGACATACTCCCTCCAGCATGGCATGCATGTGTGCCTCAGAAGAGATGCATAAGAATGTGCACAGCAAATTATTTGTAAAAGCAAGAACAAGAAAGCCGGAAGTTCAGCAAAAGAAGAATGGAGAACGACTTTTAGTATATTAATATGATAGTACACTCTACCATAATGAAAATAAATAAACTAACGACTAATTTTAAAAAATGAATGAAGGACTCTGAAAACCACTGAACAAAGGAAGCCAGACATAAGAAAACAAAAAATTGTGTTTTAAGGATGCATACAGGTGATCCTTATTATTTGCAGATGCTGTGTTTGTGAATTCGTTTACTGGCTACAGTCTATTTGTAACCTCAGAATCAATACTCATGATGCTTTCATGGTCCCTCGTCGACACCCACCCGCAAAGCAATACAACACTGGAGTCCCTCTAAAGCACCCAATGTGCACAATGCCAGCCGAGACGGCACAAAGGGATTGTTTCGGTTCTCCAGAGCTTCTAAGTACAAGAAGGCACGGATGTGCCTTATGTAGGAAACATGTGTTTAGTGAGATTTGTTCAGGTATAACTTACTGTGTTGTTGGCCATGCCTTCAATGGTAATGAATCAACAATATTAGACACCGTATACAGATCAGTTGACAAAAATGTGGTAAAGGGGTGCCTGGGTGGCTCAGTCGTTAAGCGTCTGCCTTTGGCTCGGGTCACCATCCCAGAGTCCTGGGATCGCGTCCCGCACTGGACTCCTTGCTCGCAATGGGCTCCCTGCTCAGTGGAAGCCTGCTTCTCCCTCTTCCACTCCCCCTGCTTCTGTTCCTTCTCTAGCTGTGTATCTCTCTGTTAAATAAATAAATAAAATCTTTAAAAAAAAATGTGGTAAAGCCAGAGGCTCACAGGAACATAACCCTGTACTTCCCCTAGGAGCAGTGGTTCAGTATTTGCTCATTCAGTATTTGTATTGACTCTACTGAACATAACTACTGGACATAACAATGATCTGTATTTAAGAGACAAAAATGCAAATAAGAACATGGAAGTGATTACTGTAAACATCTGATCAGTGATTCCTTTTGTTGGGGGGAGAGGACTAAGAGAGGGAAGGAGAAAGCAAGAGATGCAGACACTTCTGGGGTCTTGGCAGGATTGTACTTCTTAACCTATGTGTAATCAGGTGGGTGTTTGTTAAACGATAACTTCTTAAACTGTACATTCATATTTCATGCGCTTTTGTATAATAAAAAACATGGGCAAACCTATCTTAAAACATACTGATAGATAGTAAGTAGATCAACATATTAACGGCATTCTCTGGATGATGACAGTAAAAGTAATTTTTATTTTTTGTGCTTTAAACTCTCTTCCACATTTCCTATAGTTAATCTGTTATGTTTATAACCAAAAAATAAATGTCACTAGTAAAAGCAATCTCCCTAATCATATAAGTGGCTACTTTTATTCTCTGGAGGAGGGATGCTTAATAGAGCCAAAGTGACAGTTCCATCTTTCTTGCACCAGTCTGTAGTTTGGGTTGCATAATACAGTTGGCAGCTCCCAACTGTTCGTGCTGTTTCTCTTCTCTTTTCAGTCAAATACAATCAACAAATATTTACTGAGTACCTTCCATATACAAGAACTAATTTTCCCATCCTGCTCTCCTCACTGAGGAATGATGTTGGGTCCTCGAGAGACATTTTTATTTTGGTAAAGTTATTACAGTAAATCAACGGTGTCTTCCTTTCTCCCAACCATGGGGAAGTCAAATAGGACAGTTCCAATGTCACATTTGAGTAAGCTAGACAAGATGTTAACAACACGGGCTGTAAGTCACTGGCCATCTGGCATACTTTTCTATAAGGTCTGCTTGCAGGGAATATTTCCTGTTTGGACAAGGGGGAGGAAGAGGAGGGAGAAGGATTTACTAAGAATCTCAGTGTCCACTGCTGAAAACAAAGGAGTATCTAAAATTAGCAGTGGTGGCCCAGGACACTTCAGCTTAAAAGTAAACCCTAGGGAAAGGAGATTCCCTGAATAAAAAGGCTGAAATATTTCACTATGTTCAGAACTCTCAGCAAAAGAAAAAGCACTTTTGCTAAGGATAATATTCAGGATGATTCAGTTAAATTTCTGCAAGCCTACAAATCCTTGGTCTGGATACCACAAAAGGCATGAGGCAGAGAGATAAGCAGAGATGAACTTTGGTGAAAAGGCCAACAGTCTGACTCTCTTTTTCTCCTCCCAAGCAAATAGCTGACTTCCCTCTAATTCTTGTGTTTATTCAATAGTCTAAACATGTGGAAAATTATTTCTGATTTGATTTCAACCCACACAAACATCTTCTCTACTCCATTTATTACCTTCTATGCCTGGCCTTGCTCCTTCAGTGTGACCATGCACAAAACCTGCATGTTCCCCTGGACCACACTCTGTTTCTACAAAGGTTGGCTTAGGCTGTCCAACAAAGGAATGCAATCTCACTAGGTTTCGTGGTGATTTTTGCCCCTTGTTCCTTTGGGTCTGAGTTGCTTATTGACTTGACTAGAAAAAACTTTAAATGATTTTCCAGCAAAGTCACCCTTGCCAGTGGGAAAAAAAAGAGTTTTAACATCTGTGCATAAAAACAAACTGAAGGAAAACGATTTCTATATTCTGCTCTAGTTATTATACTCTAAAACCAAAAACCCACTGAGAAGTCAATGAAAATAGATACAGCAAAACACCATTAATTCTAATCTTACAAATATATATATTTGTAATTATATATATACATAAAATGCATTTTCAAATATGAGGCAGATACAAATTACTCTGCAGAATCTTTGGCAAATTTACAATGTAAGCAAGATGTTCAACACAGATACTTAAGAGGACCGTTCGCAAATCTGATCCTGTCTACTCTTTGCTTAGAACACTTCAGTGTTTCCCCTTTCCTCCGAGGATGAAGACCAATGCCATCTCACCCAAGACTACACAAAGACTCTCTAGCCTGGTCTCTTTACCTTTTTACCATTCCAATCCATCCTACATCATGTTGTAACTACATGAACCTCTTAATCTCACAGCTCAAATTTTGAAAGAATAGCAATTTCCTTCTCATAAACTTCTATCTATTGCACAAAGAATAAGGGAGAGTGAAAAGATGTAGTTACACAGTTTATTCCTGGCCATTAGTTTTCCCCCTCCCTTTCTTCTGTTCCACAAGTGATACAGGTGGAGCCAGCGTCCCGTGGATTTCATTACAGGGGCAGGCGTGTGATCCAGTCTGGCTTGTCCGAGGGCCCCTTTCCTCTGGACACAGAAACTGGGTCAAGGATGGACATGCAACTGACCATAGTTCTTCCTTGTGTTCCAACATACGAATGCTCTTCTGGAAGCAAAAGCCATTGGCTTAGTGTGACCAGAGATCTTTTTTCCCATTACGTGGCAAGCATCTGTCTGCAAATGAAGTTTGTTTGTTTTGTTTTTGTTTTTGTTTTTAAAAAGGAGGGAAGAAGAGCCAAGTAAAATAATAATTTGGGTTCCTGGATCCAGTTGTGCTCAAGGTTAGATCCACCCTGAGATTTCCCAAAATTTTAAGTTTTTAACTTCCACTTTTTCCTTAGGCTAGTTGGGTTTCTGTCATTTGAAGGTCTTTCATAATACAGCCCCAATTGCTCTTCTTAATCCACCTTACTTGCTTTTATGCCCTCAGGGATTTCCGAGTCAGCAAGTGTTTTCTTAAAGGGTCATATAGTAAATATTGTAGACTCCCTGGACTGAGAGGCAAAACTGAGGGTATTAGGTAGTTACTTACATAACCATTTAAAATATAACAGCTGAACAATGTAAAAACCATTCACATCTCATAAGCCACAAAACAAAACCAAAACCAAAACCAAAAACAATAGACAGCTGGCTGGATATGGCCCATGGGCCTTAGTTTTCCAACCCGCTGAGTTCTAGCCAAATAGGTTTATTTGTGCCACGGGGGTGCTTTCAGCTTTCCATCACCATGTTCTTTGCTGATGCTGTTTTCCCACCTGGACTGTCTCTTCCCTTGCCCCTAATTAATGCCCATCCACCAGTCAAAGCCCATTTTCAGCGTGAACTCCGACATGAGGCTTCTCTAGTTATCACAGTAAGTTCTATAATTCTTTGAATCCTCAAGCACTAGCCTTTCCTTTCTGGTCTTGCAGAAGGGAAGTTATGGTCCTCCTCTTACATTTCTTGTACACTATGATGCTTCCTAAGTTTCTTTGGAATTGACAATATATAAAGGTTTCATTAAAAAAAAAAAATAGACCCCATAGGATCAAAGTCATTAGGGAAAGAAAAGGAAATAGGGTTCTACCAGAAGCCAAGCATAAGGCCCTGGTAAACAGGGCAGCTAGATATTCCTGAGTCAGAATGATCTGATATCATAAAATGTAAGCAGATCTCAGTCTAGTGCTGTCACGATGGCTCTGCATTCCGCCCCCTTTGCTCGCCTCGGATGGCAGTGCCTGACAGGTATGACAGAAAGGGTGTTTCAAACCTTCTGCTTCTGGCAGGGAGGGAGACAGGCACACTAGACTGTACTCTGATGGACTCCTGTGTTTCCATATTTAATTTTGGTCACTCGTTGGCATTATTCTTCCTCCTGACTACTGGGGAGTGCTGCACAAACCTAGTCATTTGCCCCAGCCTCCTAGCTTTGGCTGTATCATCATGTATAATGGCTGTATAATCATGTGTACATTGAATACAGAATATCCTAATATTTTTCTTTAAATTGATCCCTGTAATAAAGCAGAAGCATCTGCTTATTTCCTTCTAAATCATTCTTATTAAAATGAAGAAAAAAGGTCATCCAGGCATTATTTAAAATGTTCAGGTGCCTCAGTGTCATAAGACTTAAATTTTGGAAATTTCTGTTCTTGGTTATCTTTTTCTTTCCTCTAGTAAAAGTACAGCATTTATTTTTCTAAGACCTATTTAGTTATTCTAAAAAGCAAAATTAATTAATAAAAAACTTACATGCTGATTCCAGGCAAGGATTTGATGGTTATTTAACATTTTTGCCTCTTAATTCTGCTTTCATTTGTCAATACTACATCATCATCATCATGTCAACATTTACTCATTGTGTTTACTATTCTTGGAAGAAGAGGATATTAAAAAATAATTTTATTGAGGTATAATTTCATAGTATAAGGGTCACCCATTTGAAGTGTACACCACTGATAGAGTTGTGTAGCCATCACCTATAATCCAGTTTTATGATGTTTCTATCAGGCCCCAAAAGGTCCCTCCGGCCACTTGCAATGAAGCTCTGCTCATGTTACCAGCCAGTGGCAACCACTGATGTACTTTCTGTCTCTAGAGATTTGCCCTTTCTGGACATTTCACAAAAATGGAATCATGCAATGTGTCTTTTGTGTTTAGCTCATTTCCCTGTTTTCATATGTTTATAGCGGGCCAAGAGCTTTCAAAGGGAAGGTGAAAATGATGATGGTAATAAGTGGTGAGTTCTAAATACTTACTATATATCAGTCACTCTGCCAATCTTTTCACAGGCGTCTTCTCAACTTTTCCAAACCACCTCAGGGATAGATATTATTATTCCCATTTTTCAGGTGAGAAAACAGAAGATCATTAAGTTTAAGCATCTTGGTTGCCTCAGGCCAAGTGGTTAGTGGACAATGAGGAGCTGGGATCTGAAACTCGTCCTAACTCTTAGCCACTAAACCATCTGCCCTCTCTTTAAAAAAAAAAAAAATCTTAAAATCAAATAAACTGAGCTTTTTCATTTAAAAAATATGAGTGTTCAACTCATGGGAGAAGGCAATGTATAGTTTAAAGTGCCGGGAAAAAAACCCTGTGAGGGCACCTAGAAGGAAAGGTTCACTATGGTGAACCTTCTTAGCACATCTGGCCTCCATGGGGGCACAGAATCTCCCTTGTGCATGCCAGACACGCCACACCTGCTGCTCAGGTAAACTGGAAGTGCCCTGCTCCCTGCAGCATTGTGCATATGTGCTCTTGCGCTCAATCTACTAAGACTTTTCGCTTTATTTAGAAAGCATGTGTTGGAAGACATGAAAAATAATATATTTAAGGCTGTTTATGAGCAAGTTTCCTCAAAAAGCCTCAGAAGCTGGTCCATTTGTGCCATCTGTTCTAAGAGAAACTAGAAACCACCTGTCTGTCTGCTTGAGCTCTGCTTTTATCAAGGAAGTTGTAATTACCTCTTTGGTGAAGGATTTGAATCATTACAGTAAATCCCTTATTCAGCACATATTGTATTAGGAAGGCATTCTGACCCTAAAAACTAGGGCTTTTCTCTTCTCGTCCTGCAGGGACGCAATAAACCTCAGCTATTGGGAGCCTGGCAAGTGAACCATGCCTTAGCCTTTCTTGTTACTCAATAGTAAATACTAAACAAATATTTAATGCACACTTAATACATGGCAGTTGCTGTCGCAAGCACTAGGAACACAGCAGAAAACAAGAGGAGTGAGGCTTCTACTCTCAAACACAGGCAGGCCATGTGGGGAAAAAAATATCAAAGCTTCTATTTGCATTTTTTATCTGATCCTTGTAAGATTTGTATTTTATATATATCATCTGATATATGTAATATAATAATTAGTAAGGTAGGTATGTAATTTATAAATAAGTAAATAAAAATAACTAATACATATTGGAGATACATGTCCCCAATATTTTTTCTAAGTATATTTTGATCAGTTAAGTAACCAAAACAGTTCCTAGGAAAGTGTTACCTGTGTGTGTAATAGACAATAAACAAGTAAACAATCAGGTAAGACATTTTAGCTGGTATGAAGAGCTATGAAGAAAACAAAAATCAGGACAGGATGAAAGTGAGCTCCCAAGTAGGAATGGGTGGGTGGGGGTGACGCGGGTTCTGTGTGGACAAGCCACTGCTCTTAGGACTCCTGTCTGAGCAGAGGACTCCACAGAGCAGAACATGCAGACCTCATTCTCTTCAACACCTGGGCTTCTTTTTAACATCTGAGATAAAAACAAAAACCAAGCCCCATTTTTTCCTAAGTGCCCTGACAGTCTCTCTGCCTGCTTGTAAGGCTTTTCCCAGAACACTATGTAAACTTGACGGAAAGGGCCCTATCTGCAAAGAGAGGACTATCGAAAGAAGATCAGTAATAAATGCTGGCTGGGGCTGCCGCAGTTCCCAGTAGTGGCTGGTAACAGCAAAATATACTTTTCCTGCAAGAGACTGTTTCCTGGTACAGCTAGAATGTCATTCTGTTTGGGGAAACAAATGTTCCCCTTTTCAACGAAGTCTCTATGTGCCCTAAAAAAAGAGTATGTGGTTTGTTCCTTTTTGGAAGAAAGGAATTATATAATTCCCAACGAAACCAACAGCCCAGACACTTCGCTTCCTCTATGCAAGCTGCCATGTCTCTGGGTTGCTACAGGACCAAACCCATGAGATCCTCCGGTTATCTTATCCCCTTCTTTCAGGTACCTCTGACTTTCACCATTTGAGGTGGAACATTTCTAGAGATGTAACCACTTTCTGTCAGTATGTTTATATTAATTCACTTACAGAGCTATTTGTGGTAATAGTATTACAAGCCCATTCGGTTCCCTTTGGAAATGACTGCCTAGGCTTTCAAACACATCCACCTGAAACATGAAGGCAAGCCTTCCACAATGCCCGCACCACATGCCTGTCAATTCTTCCTTCCTATGGTCACCCAGGGTTTTAGAGACAAAATGACACTTTGCATACACTTAAATTTTCATTCTCCCAGAGAACTATGGAAAGGAGGATCCTCTCAAGAAAACCAAAGGAAGAATAGTGCAAATCACAGTTTAGCATATCATAAAATAAAAAGAAATACAATGTATTTTCCAAAATGAAAAGCCCTCCCAGCGTCAAGTCAATGGATAA
Source organism: Lutra lutra (assembly GCF_902655055.1). Taxonomy (NCBI): domain Eukaryota; kingdom Metazoa; phylum Chordata; class Mammalia; order Carnivora; family Mustelidae; genus Lutra; species Lutra lutra. Next base: position 81,565,106 of record NC_062282.1, on the reverse strand, counting down.
GTCAGGCTCAGTTGGGTCATAAAAATCACGCTGTCCCAATTCCCTCCAACCTCAGCCCTGTGATTTTGATAAGCAAGTAGGGACGGGAACCACTGATTCTTGGTTTCTACAGTATTCCATGTCAGCTTTGGAAATTACTGGGAAATGTGACTTATTTGCATGGATTTCATTATATTTGGCCCCATAGCTGTGTACCCTCATCTGCTTAATGAACAGACTTTGAGTGTCCACCTCTGATTTGATCCCAAGAACTGAAGGGTTCTGAGAACAGAGGGATTGGTAATCTGGAGTAGTTTGCGGAAATTTCCATGGGGTTATGGTGTTCCCATTTTTCAATTTTGGGGTTAAAAATTAGGCAGCTGTGATCATCTTATATCTGGGAAAAGAGAATTATTGTCAAGGGCAAAATGAGCCCCCACTCTATGCCAAGACGAGGTGTAGCAACAGGACAAAGTCTGGCTTCTAACCTAACAGCTCCCACTGATAGAGTACTTCCAACATGCCAGGCCCTGGGCTGGGCATTTTTTGTCACGGACTCCAGATAACCATGTGAGGGCTGCCCTGATCTTGAAGAGGGGTAAGCTGAAAGATGGAGAGATTGAGCAGTTTTCTGAGGTGGAAAGTAGGAGTGCTGCAGCTGAACCAAGGCAGCTTGTCTCTGGAACTTGGGCTTCTCTGAATGCCTGTGCCCACTGCTTCCCTCCAGCCCTTCCCACCGAAGAGGATCCTAATGAAGCTTCCCAAAACATTTACTTCATGAGCCCGGTGGACAGAAGGGGTCAAGAAATGCCCAACACCAAGCTGGCCAACTACAGGGGGTTGTATGACATGTCCTAGAACCTGTTGAAAGAGGTGAAATCCCAGTTCCAAGAAATCATAAATACACATTCAAGAGAAAATAAAGAAAAATGGTTTGGAAACTTCTCAGTAATTTCATGAGAACACTTGTCATATTTGCTAAACAGACTTCTAAATGAAACAATATTCTTAAGAATAGCGAATTAACAGCTAGGTGCAAGTTTTTAGGGTCAGACAGCTCTCCAGTATTGGCTCTGCCACTTATCAGCAGTGTGACCTCGGGCAGCTTAACTTCCGTGTCCCACATTTTCTTTCCCTGCTTAAAATGGGGATAATTAAGGAGATTATAAATATACTTGGTGTATTAAAGCTTGGTATGCAATAAGTGTTCACTAAAGGATAGCTGTTAAGATTAGGGTATGCTTCACTTGTCTTGAGAAAACAGTTTTTCTGTTACAAAATGAAAAGTAGGACTTATACCATCTATAAACCCCAATGAAATGATCCCAAGAGGAGTGAAAATGAAGAGAAAACGGTACCACTACTTAACTAACTACAAGGACAGAGAAGAAGTAGTAATATGCTTCAGGTTCTCGGGTGTCCCTCTTTCGATGATTCCCCCTCTTAGCACAGCTCTGTTACCTGTGTCTGCACAGCAAAGCCCCCAGTGGAAAACATAGAGGCACGTTCACAGGCACTCCGGTCATGTTACCGGGGGCAGAGGGGTCCAGGGGTGTCAAATAACTGGTGCCCAAAGCCCAGAATTTCATGTTCAAACGGAGGTGTCAGTACTGAGCTCTGGCTCATTTAGGGACCTTAACTAAACCCTTGTTTTTCAGGGCAGGCTACCAGGAGATGTCTGTTTTTCCACTAGCTCTCTCAAAGAAATGCTGCTGGTGTCACTGAAAGCCTTAGTGGTGCAGAAAATGGACCTGGGCAGATGGGAAAACAGGCATTACCCACCTGCCCACGCTCATTCTGGGGGTGTCAGTGGAGACAGTCTCAATCCCCAGGCACTCCTCTGGAATGCTTCCTGAGAAGCCCCCGAGGAAAGGGTGGGTGGACAGACAGAGTTGTAGGATAATACTTCCTCTTTGGGCTCCGTCTTTCTCCGAGGATGAGTCCACGCTCTGAAAAGCAGCACTGCACAGGCTTCATACAACTGCTGCCAGGGACGGCGCGGCTGTTCCTCTAACACTCTGCAGCAGGAACTGCTATGTCTAAGCTGGCCTAGGTGGGCTTGGCTGGATCCTTGAACGTCAGGACTCAATGAATGGCTGCATTTCTTGGGGGGTGGTGGGTGGGCCACTGCAACAGCTTCCATCCCTTCTTTTTCTGCACAACCATGGGCCTCTCAGTATCCAACTTCCCTTCTCTCTGCGTATACCTCTGTCATCAGGGTAAAGGCTGGTTCTGTGAACAGAGTGGCATGTTGAGGAAGACAGGCCTAGAGAAGACTGGGAAACTTCTGTGGGGAATGCTAGGTTGAGTGGGAAGAGCAAGGCCTATGGACACAGGTGGAATTCCTGTGGGACTCTTTACCACCCACCTCTCTCTCCTCATTTGAAAACCAGGGAAAATGTTACCCCAAAGGGCCTTTGTGAGGACTGCATAAGTGAACTTTCATAAAGGACAGGACACCACATCTGGTAGAAGGGGTTCCCAAAATAAAAGCAAGTACTGATACTTAATGAATTTGATAAACTCACAGATTTAGAGTGAGGAATACAAAAACCTTAGTGTTTGCACAATCATATCTGCCTATCCAAAGCAAAATTAACCAGGAAGGACTCCAAGGCTCTGGTTAATTCTAATATTTAAAGCCAGCTTACTTCCTCTGCTCCTCCTCCTCCTCCTCTGCCCATTTTGGTTTAAAGAAAAAAAGGGGGCTATGCCCCATGATATATCTTTTCAGTGCATATTTATATTTTAAAATACAGAAAGAAAATCCATTGTTTCTGTTTTTGCCTATAAAAGCAACTGTGCTCAATGCAGACAATGAACAAATAACAGGCAGAAAAACAAAATGAAATAAAAATAACCCACAATACTATTACCCTACAGTACCATTGTTAAAATATTGGTGACTGTTTTAGAACCTTGCTATGTGTAGACATGCATCCATATGTATTTTGGTTTGTGTATTAAACTGGCATTGTAATTTAAAGACTTTTTTATTCTGCTTTTTTCAACAAGGGCATTTATTATGAAAATATTCCCTTGCTGATGAAATGTACTGGCAACACAATTTTTAATAGTTGCACTCTAGTCCACGGCTGTGTGTTAATTATCAAATAATCTCTATTCTTCAACATTTAAGTTTGTTTTTGCAATTATAAATAATACTGGGATAAAAGTCCATCCACTTTTGCATAAATCTCTCATTATGTATGTCCTTGTGGTAAATACTAGAAGTGTAATTGCTCAAAAGATAAGCCCATCTTAAGGCTTATGATCACTATTTCTACAGTGCTAAAAAAGGTCATGCTGATGTATAATCTCATCCACAGTGGGGTAATTTAGTCTCACCCATGTTCCTTTTTCTTCCCCACCTGTCCTCTTCTTTGGTTTCTTAGATACGTGGGTTTTTTTTCTTCCACCAAATGAGCCAATCAAGAGTACTAAGACAAGAATGGGGCCAAACTAACCTGGGTTCAAATCATTCCTCCAAAATAAACGAGAGCTCTCAGAAAAGACTGCTTTGAACCACTGCAGTGTTTTAGAACGAGGGGGTTGGTGGGACAAGGGAGGGTAGGTTTGCTCTCACTAACTATTCTCCTGAAATGAGGATTACTGGCTTCCTACAGGCCATCAACCAGCAAGCTGAGTCTGAATGCTGAATTATGAATGAGCTTATATAAAGTAGAGCCACACAGGCTGAGCCCAAACATGCAACCAGATACCCCCATTACATTTCCAGTTGCAATGCTGGAGACACTGTAGCAGGTAAAATGTCCTTTCTCCATCCTCACGGAATCAAGGGGGAATGATTCTTACTCATTTTTTAAAGGAAGATAAAGGATTAGCAAGAATTAATTTGGGTCGGAGTCTCAAATATTTACACTGAGTGTTTCAGCTAGTTGAAAAGAGGCACTCTCCACCTCCTAATGGGCAGGAAGGGACAGCAGGCATTTTGGAGCTGGCAATTCCTCCTGGAAGATCAATGCCATCTCTGTGTGTGATAGACTGGTCTGGTTTAAAGTTTACTTGTGGAAATAGATAATGTAATATTCAGACCGTCAGCACATGGACACATATGCTGTTTTCCGTTAACCCCCTTTCCTTCTAAGAAATTTCTACAATCTGAATAACTTGCTCCCTTATTCGAGAAGCAGAGTTTATGACCAGAGGCAAAGGGAACTTCAAATGTTATGACTATCATGGAGAGAGGAAGAGAGACAGAACAAACAATCTGCAAGAACCTCAGGTTATCCAAAATTCTGCTGAAACCAGGAAAATGGAGCCCTTCCCCAAATCTCTTCTGCTATCTCCCCATGAGAAGCTCTGCCTGCTTACAAGAACGGCAGAGAGAGAGGCTTGTTCTGCTATCTGTGAGAGCAGGGCAACTGCTATAGAGCCTCAGGATTTGCAGAACTCGGCCAGACACCTAGGAGCTGGTGAAGGAGGCCATTCCCCTGCCATGCCTTTCCCCACAAGCAGAGGCAGTGAGTGGCCTTGGGGAATTTCCACTGGTGGCTGCAGCTGCTGCTTTCTGGGTAACTCACAGTACGTGTGGGCAGGGAAGAGCTCGAAAAATGAGTTGCCTGGAGCCAACTCATTCTGCAAGTTGCTCCCTAGCAGCTGACAGATTGTCGGTGAGTTTTGCAACTACTCAGGATAGGGTAAACTCTAAGTGGGTTAGAGACAAAGCCCAGTGTCTTGTGTCCTTCCAGAATATGAGCTGAGATGAGTGAACAATAGTACTAGGTAACATTTACCCAAGGTATATTACAAGGCAGGACACAGACTGCTTTGCTCTCATTATTTCCTCAATTTCCACGACAGGCCCAGCAGATGAGAATAACCCATTTTTGAATGTGGGGTTTTGGAAAATCACAGAAAACCCTCCAGGATATTTTACTTTGGGCCTATACCAACCCACTCCTGCCCCTCACCTCTGGAGTACTTGGCCAGCATTGTGTTTACGCATGTTTTGCGAGGTTATATTGTCACCAGTAACAGGCCAAATTCCCCTACAGGCCTTATCTAGGAAAAGAAACTGGCTCATTTATCAGTTTTGAATTACCTGAGGCATAAAGAGAATAATACCAAAACCAAAGTAGCCAAGCAGCTGGGTTCATATGGAGTCAACAAAACTGGAGGACCACAGAGTGTGTGGGCTCTTATCGACTGGTCATCAACTTTCCAAGGAACCTGCGTTATAAAGGATCAGGTAGACCATGATCAAGAAAGGATCTTACCCTAAAAAAATACTTTTCTTGACATGATTATGGAAAGAACTACCTGAATAGGATCTCAATTTGAGACTGGAGTGGCTAAAGACAGAGTGATTATCTACCTAAGAACTAGCCTGGCCAGGCCACCCCCCAGACAGAGCATCTGTACTAGCTGCTTCTGTACTAGCAAACTTCAGGACATTCTGGCCTGACACACCGGGTGATGAGTATATAAAACTTACTTGCTATGTGAATTATTTCCTAGGCCAATTACTTAAGCTACATGAGAAATTATCTTGTTCATCTTCTGTGTTGATGACAGGTTTTGGATAAAGGAATTCTTAGTGCATCAAAAACTAAGTTTTATTTTTTAAAAACTGGATGGATTTAACAAATAATTATGAAGCATCGACTCTGAGCTAGATCTTCTCTAGGTGCTGAGAATCTTGAGATGGTAAGATAGCATGGTTCTCACTGCCACAGGACTTACAGCGTCTTGAGGAAAGAGGGGCAATAAACAGCTGAGTGGGTGTGTCTGGTTAGAACACATCAGAGGGAAAGTGTTACGAACAGAGTAAAAGGGTGATGTGGCAGACAGTGATGGGTGCGGACCAGAAGGTTCAGGGCAGGCTAGGGCATGTGAAGATCAAGGGAGAACTTTCTAAGGCAGTAGGAACAGGTGTTGCTAAGGCCTAGTGGCAAGAAGGAACTTGGTTTACACAAGGAATAGAATAAGCATAGGACCATGGCAAAGCCGGGGAGACAGCCAGGTGAAATGAGGTCAGAAAGGTCAGGTAAGGTAGGCAAGGGCCAGGTCACGTAGGCAGGATAGAGAGTTTACATATTATTCTACCTATGGGCAAATGGAAGACACTGGAAATTTTTAAACAGTTCTGGAATACAAGGAGTTGCTAAACATTTGATGTGTTTATAGAATTAAAAAACTAAAAATGGTAACGAAACCAAACCCAAACCACTAAAAATCTCAAAGATTGTGGCATTCCTGTGTGGAGGGTGCCAAAATTCCACTTTCTGCAAAAGGGATTGTCCAGAAAGCCTTCTCAATGTATTTTATGTGTTTATTCATTCATGCAGAAACCTATTTTTCCTATGTTCTCAGCACTGTGCTGGACACTGAGGAGATACAATTGAGAAGACATTCACCTCAGAGAATGTAATAAATAAACGGCTGATGACATCACACACTACTGGGATCTTAGTGTTTCCCCAATATGCAGGGTTTACCCCATCTGGTTTAGGACAGACGGCAGGGGTGAGGGGTGAGAATCAGGAAGGGTTCTCTGCAAGAAGGGATGTTTAGTAACATAGCATTCCCTGGAAGTGAGAAGCCACAGGGCAAGGTGGAGGATGTAAAACCAGTTTGGTAGGGTCCACCCAGAAAGTTTCAACAGAGGCTGCAATGTCAGGCAGGGGTGGACCACCCAGGGCCTCTCAGTCAATTAAAGGATTCTGGAGCTCACAGTATCCATTGGTGAGGGGGGGAAAGTTGTGTGTTCAAGTTCGCCTGTTAGAACAGTCCCAAGGGTTGCCGTACAGAGAAGAAGCTGGAGGTGCTGGCCGAGGGTCAGGAAGACTAGATGGGCAAGGCTTGGGCTAGGGTGGAGGCAGCAGGGCCAGAGACAGGTGGGCTGATGTGAGACAGGCAGAACTGATACATCTTGATCACTGACAAATCCATGCTAAGTAAAAAGCAGAGGAAAGGAAGCTGGCCAGGTTTCCAGGCACTGACTATAGAGACAGCGCTGCAAAACAGCACCTAAAGTAGTTGATGGTGATGTAGTTGGGGAAGGCTCCCTAGAGGAGCCCGCAGTGGATCTTCAAAGACACAGCAGATATGAGCAAGTGCTTGCAGGGAGAAGAAACACTAGGCAGAGGGAAGAGTAATCTCCCATTTTTCTACATTTCTCCCCCAGGTGATTCATTTCATACTATGAACACGATGCTGCTTTTTCTGTGTGCTGGTTCAACAGAAAGAACACTGTGCTTGGAATCAGAAGATCTAGGTTTTCACAAAAGCCTCCTAACCTAAGACCATTATACATTCTCCAACAGGGTCCTCAAGCTCTCTCAGCTTCTGTTTCTCTCATTCACAAAACAGAAACCCTAGTTGCTTCATCCTACATTATCATTCTTGACAATAGTGCTAGCCAGATTCCAAATCTCCTAGGAATGTTTTCAAATTTCTGGCCTGCTGAAGGCACCTTGTTTCCAAAGCAGCTATGGGTCAAGGTTTAAGGGTCTGCTATATCTACACACACACACACACACACACACACACACACATACACACACGCTGTCACTCTCAGGTTATCTGTGGCTTGGTAATCAACTGTGACAGAGCAGTCTTGGCATTTGAGGAGGCCTGCATGGACACACATAAGATGGTCCCATGTCCAAAGATGATCAGTTTAGTAAAAAAGACACTTGGACACGAATATGATGAGGTGTTATGATTAATGTCATACTAACTATAATTAGAGTGATCATAGAATTTACTGTCCAGACAGGACAGTGGGTAGAGGAGGACCTACTTAATTTTTACCTCGGCAATAGCTGTAAAGGGCACACTGAGAAATATGCTCCCTAGAAGGAATAGAGAGGTCAAATTTTTGTTCAAAGTCATGTCAGTCAAATGCCAAAGCATACTGAGACTGTGGCCTGATTCAATGTAATATACATTTTTGCTTTCCATGAAACTATTTATCTCCTTTTCATGGTTCCTGGCAATATATAATTTCTTTTGCATACTGGACCCTAAAGGCATTTGTGGATTCTGAAATTATGAGCTGAAAATTGTGTAAGGATGATAATGAGATACCTGAGGTTTTTTTATAGCAGAAATTTACATTACAGTAATGAAATTTAAGGTTCCATGCCATATCTACAGTTTTGCTTAAAGGTTTGCCACTTAGGTTTATGTTAAACCTCTATCTAAAGGAATTTTCTCCTTAGGCTCCAAAATGAACTGTCTTTCCAAGTGCTTTTTTATATTAACCTTCAAAAGCATTCTCCAAGCTACCCTAGGGCTAAGCCAAATTAATTTCTCATTTTTAGACTGGCTCTTCATATTCAGTTGTAAAAGAACTTCAACTTTAACATGAATGAGTATGGAGCTGATCCTCCTTGTAAGGTGAACTGGAGGAAGGACAGAAAAAAAAATCCTGGAGACATTCATCTTACAGTATTTGGAAGTCACTACCTTGACAAAAGGGTGTGCCCACCAGGTCTATAGATAATTTCCTACATGAAATTTGCTATCAAAGTAAAGTCCCACGGGATTAATTCCTACCACGTTAGAAGTAAACTTCTGTTCCTAAATATGAGACTAGACTTGGTGAGTCTCTTTGTCCAAAGTCTACTGAGCAGTGGATTCCTTACTACACAGGGAATGTGACTTTTCATCTTCCTTAAGAAACAAATGCATGACCAATCTTTGGTTTATAGGAAAAGATATACATCTCATGAAGATGATTCCATCTCATTTCACATGCCGTATTTCAGATGAAGAACTTAAATCATAAAAACAAAAAAGGTAAGGTTGGTTAAAAAACCATGAGAGACTGAACTATGAGAAACAAACTGAGGTTGCTGAAGGGGAGATGGGTGGGGGGATGGGGTAACTGGGTGATGGGCATTAAGGAGGGCAAGTGATGTGATGAACACTAGGTGTTATATGCAACTGATGAATTGTTAAACAATATATCTGAAACTAATCATGTACAATGTGTTGGCTAATTGAAATTAAAAAACAAAACAAAACAAAACAAAAAAAACAAGGGCACCTGGGTGGCTCAGTGGGTTAAGCCTCTGCCTTTGGTTCAGGTCATGATCTCAGGGTCCTGGGATCAAGCCCCGCATCAGGCTCTCTGCTCAGCGGGGAGCCTGCTTCCCCCCTCTCTCTTCCTGCCTCTCTGCCTCTTGTGATCTCTGTCTGTCAAGTAAATAAATGAAATCTAAACAAACAAACAAAAAACCCACAAAAAATTCCTTATGCCAATTCTCTCTCAAACCTAAAAAAAAAAAAGAAAAAAGAAAAAAAAGAATCAGAAGGAAATGCAAGCCTGGTTTTGCAAAAATACAAAAAACTCCCTCCTCTCTACACCAAGTACATTAAACAGCCTAAAACTTCTAGATCAGATGTATATTAGGAAGCTTCTCACTTTGGTACCCATTATCCTTCATAAGAATAAGTTTATAATTTTTTTTCAGTAAACACTAAAAATTTGGTACAAAATTATTCCTTTAGAATATTCCCAATAATATGTACTTGCAAAAAGAAAAATATCATGTTAAGTTGAGGTATGGCAGACATCCTCATTTATGACAAGAATGACAAGATGATCTCAAACACATTTTCCTTCATTGTCACCAGAGAACCACAGTCCTGCTTCCTCAGACACCCTTAAGCATCTGTTTACGTTTTTCATGAGTTTGCCTTTCATGATGTTTGTCACTCCCTTTGATAATTTACTGCTCATAAATTCTGCCAGCTGAAAACAAAAGCCCAGATGCTTGATTTTTTTTTTTTTAAACTGGTTAAAATAATACTACCACTTAGTTACCTGGGAAGCACCAAAAAGTAAGACTTAGCTCTTATGTCACCTAAATAGCCTTAAACAGGAGACAGAAGTTTTGGGCTCCCTTCACATAGGAAAGGAAAACTTTGTGAAATGTTGGAGCAACGTATTCCAAGCACGTAAGTTCTCCGCATTCCTTCCTGTAAGTCTGTATCAAATGTGAAATGTAGTTAAATCACAGGTTTACATTTAAGCTTCCTTATCTCTGATAAGGGACTTGGACACATATCAAAGAATCTGCCCGTGTACACTTATCAGTCTCTGACAGGTATGAGGTTTAGGAGTTCAATATAGGACTTTACTGCTTACTTGTTTAGAAATTCAGATGTAATGTATCAGCAAGTATTTGGATGAGGTCTCCAATTATTTATGATCCTAGGTAATCCTATATTGCTACAGGGTTGTCTGGTTATAAACTACCGATTTAAAATGCTCTTATGATGGATAATTCACAACCATGAGATAAAGGTACATATCTGTATCTATAAATAAACTAGATGAATACCTTTCAGCTTGTTTTGGGAATGGGGAGGTTTTCTCTTTAACTTGTACACTGATCTATTATTTTGAATGGCCATTATATCAATTGATAAAATTTCCAAAAATTATAAAAGGGTATCAGTATAAAAAGTTGAAAGGGAAAAACAAAGTCTCCCATTCCAGAGAAACCCCTACCCCCCGGAAGTAACCGGGGTTATGGGTTTCTTTTACTTGCTTTCAGAGATATTACAGAAAAGCTTAGGTGTATGCGTTTATGAGAGAGAGGGTGAGGGAAGGAGGGAACGAGCAGTACCAAAACTTCATCAGCTTGAGAGGGAGAGAGAAAGAAAGAGAGAGAGAGAGGGAGAATGGTGGATGGATTGACTTCCCCATCTTTAAAAACAAACAGTAGTAAGTTGTTCACATTGTTCTCAACACTGCTTATCTTCCTTAACAATATATCCTGGAGATTGCTCCATCAGTACATGAAGACTTGGCCCTTCATTTCTTTATGTATATAGATAACATTCCCTTGTACAGAAGCACAACGTCTTATTCAACCAGATTGCTACCAAGCAACATAAAGCTTGGTAAAGGCAGTTTCCTGCCTTTTGCTTTTGAATGGGACTGAATTATCAGAGCTGGACTAAGACCGTGGGGGTGGTGAGGGTGCCCTGAATAAATATTAACATTTTGTCCTGCCTACTGCCTGCCTTCTTTTAAAAAGTACTGATGTCTACACAACAAGGAGAGCCTATCTGGAAAAGACGGTTGTTAGCCTTCCTGCTGCCACACACAGGAAGGTAACAGTTTTCTCTCTAAAGCTGATGAGGTTTTGGTGCTGCCTATGCGCAGCAGCTGAATCCTGGGAAGAGGAACCACCAGACTTTGCAAGAACCTCATGTTAGGGGACCAGCCTGGGCATCTAGGCAGCCTACCCCAAATGAAAATTCTCCAACGTTAGGGAAGCCTCAGTGGAATCTAGGTCAGGATCACCCCTCCCTTCCACATGGCATGATGCAGAATTTCAATTCTGTTGGGCGCTTAATTTAGAACTTCCACAGGCTTTGGACAAAACAACAACAATAACAACAATGACAAACTCCCAAACAGTGAGGTGGTCACAACTCTTTAGGGCTGGACTGGCTAGGTTTTGGGCAAGTTACCCAACCCTCCCATGGCTCAGTTTCCTCTCTGTAAAATGAAAGTAATACATACCTCAGAGGGTATGTTAACACACTGTAGGCACCTCTTAACTGTCGCTTGAATTAAAACGAACACCGATGGAGGCAATGATTCCAGTCTACTTAATTCCCTTGACAGATACCTCTGGTATCTTCTTACAATCAACAGTGTGGTTATCTGCATTTCAGGTGTTTATATTCTTAAAAGCCTCAATTCAGAATCACCTGTCATGTAGCTCCTGTCAGAGCATGGCTGAGCCAAGTGGAGAGAGACTTCATGTAAGAGGCAAGCTACCTTCTGCCCATCACTCCCTGACTAGGGCAACCCACCAGAATGCTGTGACTAGGTTGTTCTCCACCTTGCATCATCGTAAAAAGAACTTTTCAATACTTCGGCCTAGCATTATACTCTACCTTTAATCAGAAGCAATGGGAAAAACGACTATATAGAGAAAGCCTAATTTATTTTTTGCATTAAACTGCTACAGAAGACATAGTCTATCACGCTATTCAAAAATCACGAATACACAGACTTATATGGCAAATTACTTTTAAAATTTGCAACTCGCAATGAACTGGCATGCCTTCCTTGAACAGACCACCTCACAGTACATTCCGTCATATTTTTCCCTTCTTTGTTATGGCTGTGAGGTAGCTCAGGGCAGGCCAATGCCAAATGACTCTCCCCTTCTCTCAGCCACTGGTTAAGCTGCTGCTCTGTCTTATTCTAGATTTACTCTGCTGTGTATGTATTTTGAAAAAGAATAATGAATTTCACATATTTTTTCGGTTATCAGTAATGCTTCGAGAACATTTGTCATCAGATACCTGGACATGTAATACAATTTGCTTGCACTGTCACCCAAATGTGCCCTAAACACACACACACACACACACACACACACACACACACACACACACACACACACAGTCTCTCTCATACTGAACTTGTCAGCACACAAAGACTTGAAATAAAAAAACAAATGCTTGCACTTAGGAAAGGGCTGCAAGTCTCAAAGACGCTGCCCCAGTTTTAGCTGGCAACAGGTGACAGGTGTGCACGTGGCAGGTACCTGCACAGACGGTGAGCTGGGTAAAGCACCTGGGCTGAAAAGCCATCCTTTCATCAGTGTACTGAAATCAGTTCCGCCTGGAGGGGGTCTATTCTACCTAGATTCCGAGCAATGAAAGGAAGGAAAGGGAAAAAGCAAAGAGGAAGTTCATTCCGCAAAACTAAGAGTGAATTGAGACTGTACTCACTAGACACTGGGACGGTGCCTGTGCCAGAGATAAGCGCTAGACTTGCAAACATCCTGCCGCCACCTCTGCCATTTGGAGGCAACGACAGTGCCAACCAGATGGTCAGTTTCTGCAGGAAAGGTTTTAGTTTTGTTTTTAATGGCAGAAAGGAGCCATTATGAGGAGATTTCACGAGTATGCTCACCTGAAATGAGGAGGCTAAGAAATGCTGAAGAGGAGCATGTCTGCCAGCATACTTCACGTCTCAAGAGCCGGCTCTATAAAGTCTGAAACTTTGGAAGAGAGGAGGAGGGCTGTCAAGCAGTTTTCTTCCCCTCCCGCTCCTTGTGATGGCAGAAAACAGCAGGAGTCTCCCAGCAAAGGAAGGGCTGTATCAGTATCTTCATCTCTGAGGATCTGCCCTATCTCAGGCTCTCATGGGAGGCTCACATCTGGGCTACAAACCATGGCTACGAATAAGAGACTCATCCTCATCCTCAACATGGTGGAGGACTGGCTTCAGTTTGACCCCTGGTCCTGCTGCCTCCCAGCTCTCTGATCTTGACGAAGCCATGCTGTCCCTCTGAAACCCAGTCTCCCCCTCCGCAAAGTGGGGATACTGAAAATGGCTGTTAACCTCACTGGGCTGCAGGGAAGAGAGACAATGTTCACAAAAGCCCTGGACTAGCACCTGGCAGCAGTAGGTGGTCACAAGACATCCATCCCACTCTTTCCCTTCCTACAACGCCCCCATCATCATCCTTCATGTTCGCTGTTCTTTGTTCTAGTCTATTCCAACTGCTGCCTGCTCTCTTCTCCTTTCTTCCTCTCAAACTTTGGCCTGCCCCACCTCTTTTCTCAGGTACTCTTTCATTGTTCCTGTTCTCCCACATTCTTCCTAGCTCCCCAAACTCATCCAGAATCTGGACTTGAGTGATACTAGGGCAGGGAGGGTTAGAACAAGAGAACAAGCAGTGGCTGCTTCAGTGTCTTTCCTTATGTACCCATCAGGAGGAGCTTGCATTACCCACCCACTACCAGCACAGCAACAGGGCACGGTGACTGGGTGTGGAGGAATACTGGTTTCACACCCTGCCTCCACCCCTCAGGTAAGTTAGGTAACCACTCTATACTTTTTTTTTTTTTTAATAAAGATTCTAGTTATTTATTTGACAGAGAGAGAGAGAAAGTATAAGCAGGGAGAGCAGCAGGCAGAGGGAGAGGGAGAAGCAGGCTCCCTACTCAGCAAGGGGCTCAATCTCAGGACCCCAAGATCAGGACCTGAGCCGAAGGCACAGGCTTAACCAACTGAGCCACCCTGGTGCCCTCTCTGTACCTTTTTCATCATATGTAAAATGAGGGTTTTAGCAGTACCTCATGTATTACGATGATTAAATAAGTAAATACAAGCACAGTGCCTGGCACAGCCGCCCCTAATAAATTACTAGCTATCCTCTCCACCATCACCATCCTCCTCTATCTTATGGAGACTTGATGTCCCATGATTATATTTTTAATCTTTGAAAGCAAAATTTGTTCTTAGGAATATGAACCAGGCACGGGTACATCACATCAAGATGGAATTTTCCAGCAGTTCCATGTGATTCTGGCAGAAGAATCAGTTCTTATCCACATTTATAGGCTTTGGACAACGTCACCCCAAGTTGGAGACTTGCACATAGCACATGAGTTGGCTGCCTTGCCGTTTCTGGCAGACCACCAGAAGATGCCACCACCCAGAGGCCTGTGCCTGAGGAGCTCCCAGAGCTGCCAAGCCAGAAGATACTGTGTTCTTGCACGTTCCTGGCTATCACAAAAGAGAAGTGGCCAGGCCTTTAAGATATGTTTTTCTCTGCTAAATCCCATTCTAAGATGCATCCTTATACCACTGTCATTAAAACTAATGGAGGCCAAACACCAGCACACTGGCATTTGTGTCCTCTAATGATCTGTAATGGGCACTGATAATGAAAGCCTTTTCCCAGAAATTTATTTTTTAAATGCATCAACTGTGTCCAGAGATAAATAAGAAGACAAAATTTTCTTTGTTTTTAAAAACTATATATTATGTTATTCTCAAAGGAGCCGGTCAGTTAGGAATACATTCTGTAATAACCATTTTTAGAGAATATGTGAGGAACTCATGGAAACAACAATAAAAATCAGTATAGATTTCCCTCTTGGAATGTAAAGCTACCAAATCCTCCACTAAGTCCATGTAAGAAAGACCCACTGTAGTGATGTCTCTGGTTTGAGGCTGTCTCTCCTTCTGGGAATGCCACCTCTTCTAAATTCTCACAATTCAAGAACTCTGCATGTTGATCTTCCCTCCACAGCCAAGGAGGAACAGGTTATTCAGGCCTAGCCCAATAGAGTATTATATACTCCTGCCCAGAGATTGGTTAAGAGATGGGGAGATGATTCAATCTGGACCAAGAGGAGTTAAGCCCAAATGACCATTCAAACTTTTGCAGAAGAGAGGCTCTTTCTTTTCTCCTGGACTTGAAGTTTATAGAATTAAGTCCACCTGGTGGCAACCATCTTGCAATCAAAAAGAAAGAGCTTACCTAAGAGAAGAGTCAGCAGAGAGGAAACTGAGCTGAGAGATGCCAGAAGTTGGGGCCTGATGGCACCATGTGAGCCCCTGGATCCAGCCATGCCTGGAGTCTGTGATTCCTGTGATTTTCAAGTAAATATAATGAACCAAAAATTCCCATGTTAGCTTAAGTTAGTTGGGTTGAGTTTCCTGTTACTTGTAGGTAAGAATCCTAATTGGTAATTTGCTCAAGTTGACAGAGGATCTTGAGTATAGCAACTGCCTGTACATTTAAAAGATGTCATGTTAGGGAAGTTTATACTAGTGCTCAGCTTCCAGAAACATGTGAGAAGGACAGGAATAGCTAGCTCTCCTTAGTATCTACAAAGGCCCTGGATTTAGAGAAATGCAAATGCTCCAAAATAAAGACCAGGGCAATGAAATCAACAGAGCACGGTGCTTTGTGACAGTGCATCAACTACATCTGAAATGCTGGGATGCAATTTCTAGAATTCACCTAAAATTTGAGAGAGTGGATGTTACCAATCCAAACGAAAATAAATACTAGGATCACTTTAGCAGGTTTAACACAGTAACTAAAGGCTAAACATAGCAACTCTGCCTAAGGAGTAAAAATAAGCAGGAATTTTCTGTAAGGCTACGTGATGGCTATTTATACTCTCTCCTTATTAAGCCCCCTATGAATCTGGACTGTCACAATTGTCTCTGAACTACTCTGCCCTCCCTGAGCCCAGAATTAGTCTCTTAGAGGTATAGCCTAACTCCGAGGTAAACAGCTTCTGCTGAAAGCTGAAGGTGCGAGAATTAGTCTGATGTGTTTAGAGTTGGGTTATAACAGACAAGAAGAATACAGCAGATTTTCAGACCCATTTTGTTGGCTTTTTACAAAATAAAACTCAAAGCAAAGAGGATGAAGCACAATGTTGTAGGGCCTTGTGTGACACTTAGCAATGAAAACAAGCCCTTTGTGGAAGAAAATTCAGGCTAAAAAAAACTAGGGAAGAGTTCCAGATGGTGAGGTCTATTTACTGTGAAGGAAAACTGTGATGAAAGTAGGGAATGTCTCAGGCAAGTCAATTCCACAAGATAAATCGATAGAAGATGTTCTATGTGGATCTAGCTAGGATGGAATTCTGGAATGGGAAGACAACATTAATAGACTTTCCCTGCTTTGGCTCCTTAAAGAAGTAAAAATCATATTGACATAAGAAACAAAACAATTGTAATACTATAGATGAAAAGCATATGTTCAGACAAAGCCAATTATGAGCTGCCCTTTGCACATGCCTCATACATTCCTGCCTCTAGGTCTTTCCGTACTGTTCCCCTTGCCCAGAATACCCCTGGTACCTTTGGTCTGAAGCCAACCCACCTTTCAAGACCCAGTTCAAGTGCCAATTTGATGACAAAGCCTTCCTTGACCATCCTAGCTCAAAGTTATCTTTCTATTTGGAGACTCTGAGCAGCACTTTTGTCCTGTAGCACCTAGATCTTTTGGTATTGTTTTATAGTTTATATGTTGTATATTAATAATGAATGAATATATTTTCTATTTCCTTTATCTCTCACTATTCAGGGCACTGTCTCCATCTATATCACCTCTAACATGATTACATACCGAGGTCATTCAGTAATTCACTGAACTGAGGAATAATTTGGCAGCAGAAGTCTGGGACACTTTGAACCAGAGAAAAGAAAAGTTGTACAGGAGGTCACTTTCTAGTGTTACTCCTACTATATTTTGTCTCTCTGTACAACGTAATCACAGCAACTGGTCTTTCTCCTTGCAATGTGAGACACGGCTGCTCATCAAGCTGAAGGCCAAGAGACATTCTTTTTTCTTTTTTCTTTTTTTTTTTTTAAAGATTTTATTTATTCATTTGACAGACAAAGATCACAAGCAGGCAGAGAGGCAGGCAGAGAGAGAGAGAGAGGATGGGAAGCAGGCTCCCCGCTGAACAGAGAGCCTGATGCGAGGCTCAATCCCAGGACCCTGAGATCATGACCTGAGCTGAAAGCAGAGGCTTTAACCCACTGAGCCACCCAGTCGCCCCACCAAGAGACATTCTTAACCCAGCTCCAGTTTAAAGAAAAATCCCTATGAAAATATTATGGTCAACCTGGCTTGGTCATGTATTCCCCTCCTTTCCCCACACGATTATCAGAACTGTGGCACAAAATCTACCTCAGTGAACAACAAGGCTTTCCATCCCTTAACTCTACAGACAAATTTAGTTATTCAAAACCCATGTTTTTATTACAACCAAGTGAAATCTTTCTAAGATACAGCATGCATTTTTTCCCTACCTTCACAAATAGAATATATCAAATGGAATTTACAAACTGATGAAGATTATAAACATCAGTTAGTGTTTGTGTTGTCATATACATGTCAACCCAAGGGGCTCTTGGGCATGAAGCATGGCTTGCTTTTTATCCAGACCTCTGCATTATTATAGCTTCTGTGTCTTTTTTCCCCCCTAAGTTCCCTGTACTTTGCCTCATCAGCAATTAATTTTTGTCAAGTCAACAGACGAAGTGTTATATTTCAAACTACTGGATGATGGGAAATCTAGGAGCCAAGTGTGTTTTAACCGGTTACAAAATAACATATATCTTGGACATGGCAACCTTAACAGCTGCTCCCTGCTCAGTTCCTGCTGAAAGGTTCTGTAACCTAGCCCCTCAGGCCACAGATAGGCCACAGATGAGTACAAGGTAGAACCACCTGCCTCAGGATCTCTGGCCCACAGGCACCCACCAGCCAATGACAAGGCCCAGAGCAAAGCTGAGCTCAGTCAGTCAGATCCTCGCTCTTGGGAAACAGGGCTAAGAAGCAGAGGGTGGCAATCTGTGGAGAGTGAAGCTCTGAGCTAGCTCTGGGCTGAAAGGGTCATGGGCACTCCAAAGCTATGGGCACAGAAACCAGGGGTGGGGGAAAGATGCAGAGACAGAACAGTGGGAAAGGATAAGTCGGGGGTGAGTATGAAGCAGAGGCAGCTTCTTGTTGAGACGGCCAACACGCCAAATGGCTAAAGGGTAGTGATATGGCTGGCGCAAAGAGAGCCACTCAACTTCATTCTGGTCCTAGCTTTCCTTCAAGGGGTGCCACCTCCCAGAAACTCCAGCTCTTTCTGGCCTGACTGGATTTCTGGCCTGTGCTTCTGCTTCATACTCCCTCCATCCCCTGAAGTGATCAGAGGAAGGTGTGGGCTCTCCTGGCTATTCAGCATGCTTTAGTGCTCCCTGTTTGGTGGGTAACCAAGATTGGTCCGCATGAGTTAGGGGGCGTGGTTGTGTCACTCTGGAACTGGATTCAGTGGAATCCTGTGGGCAGCCTCCCTTCTCACCCTGTCAGGAGGCAGGATTCAACATCTCAGTACACCCTCCAGAGACACTTCATGTCCTCAGTGACTGGTAAAGTAACAACTCTCCCAATAATTACTAATATAAATAAATAAAATAAAATAATAAAATAATATAGAAAATAATATAATACAAATAATATAAATAATAAAAATAAATATATAGTAAGTGAACATTTATTAACTAGAAGCCTTGCTAAGTTTTAAGCCTAATGACAACCCTGTGAGGTAGATCTACTACTATTCCTATTAAATAGAGGTGCTTACATATGCCAAGTAAGTTCTTCTCAGCAACACAGCTAAGAAGCAGTGAAGTTGGGATACAAACTCAAGTAAGTCTGTCCCAGAGTTCATGTTCTTAACACTGTGACACTCTGAATAATGAAAACTTGATTACTGAAGACTCATGAGAGGACTTGAAAGAGCATTCATACCTCTTACCAACATAAGAAACTTCCTAAGGTTACCTTTTAGATAGCTCTGTTCCCCCCAAATTCCTCCCCTACTGACAACCCTGTCATCTCTCCTCCCTTTTTTCTACCCAGCCTCCAAAAATCTCAATCTGCACACCCTGCTCAACAAAACAAAGCACAGCCCTTAGGAGTCCTGATTCTACTCCCAGCTTTGCAAAGACACACATTCCCATCTCACAGCTATTATACGGAGCAAAGGTAGCCCCACAGTGATGCACAGGAAAGTAGTCACTTATTTATTGTTTAAATATTTTATTTATTTATTTGTCAGAGAGAAAGGGAGAGAGAGAGAGAGGGAGAGAGAGAGAGACTGAGCAAGCAGGGGGAGTGGCAGGCAGAGGGAGAAGCAGGCTTCCCTGCTGAGCAAGGAGCCTGATGCAGGACTTGATCCCAGGACCTTGGAATCATGACCTGAGCCAAAGACAGATGCTCAACCAACTGAGCCACCCAGGGTTCGCTGAAAGTAGTTTTTATAGGGTCATATCCTCTCCAGAAAAAAAGGGGGACATCTTTATTGGTGGCAAGACTCAGGTCAGATCATCTGAGCAGAGAAAGTATCTTCCTTCTCTTCTTTACTACAAATTCTTTTATTTCTTGATGGATCTGGAGTAAAAGTTAAGCCCAAGGCTGTGGCAGCATATAAGAGGGTTTTTTTTTTTTTTTTTTAAGATTTTAGTTATTTATTTGACAGACAGAGATCACAAGTAGGCAGAGAGGCAGGCAGAGAGAGAGAGAGGAGGAAGCCCAGTGTGGGGCTTGATCCCAGGACACTGGGATCATGACCTGAGCCAAAGGCAGAGGCTTTAACCCACTGAGCCACCCAGATGCCCCCATAAGAGGGCTTTGCTTGAAATCAAATTGCTCTCCTATTCTGGGGACGGGAGCCGACGTACTGATTACATATTCATATTCTTGATGAGGATCTTAGGTTTCTACTGACGGTTTTGTACATAGAGACCCAATTCTTCCCAAGATGTGCCTGACTTGGTGGAGAAATAAGGTGAGGAATAAGGCGCAAAGCTGGCTTTCAACAAGAGTATTCAGATTATTGGTAACAGAGCTCTCTTAAGAGCCCAGTTCAGATCAAGTGGTATTCAAAATATCAACTCAACTTAGGTTCTGTTAAGCCTCCCTTTGTACTGCCACTGGAATTGGTTAGTGAATTGTACCTTGAAAAGAATAAACACCAGAAGCTGACATTTCTGCAAGAGGAAGAAGAACTTGGAAAAATCAGTCACGTGTGTAAAGAAAAATACAGCAGGAAAAGTTTCTTCCTTTGTAATGATGAACCAGAATGCTTGCTGGGGGCATATGACCTAATTGACTCATGCTGAAATTAAAGGCAGAACTTAATAACTTGTTTGTGAAGAAGAGGGAATTTAGAATTTCCTTATAGACAAAGAGCTAGAAAAAAGAGCCTGCACCCCTACACAGAGATTTGGCTGTGCGTGAAAATGTGGTAGCAAAATTTCTCTTGAACCACTATGCAAAGCATAGTCTCTGCTCACCTACTTTTCCTGGCTCTTCTAATTCAGAGTTTAAAGAACTAATTCTCAAGAGCTTTCCTTTTCCACATTAGTTCAGAAAACAATCCCTCAAGTTAAATTTCAACTTAACAGGATATTTGGTGTAGGGCTTTATACAAGAAAGTGTTAAGATTTTTGTAGCAAGTATTCGTAAACTGCTGGTTGTTTGGGAGGGAAAAAAAAGTACAAGAGTCCTAATGAGAAATTCTGGTTGGAGGTGAGGAGGCTTCAAAAACATAACATAACCAAATGAGATCAAATTCTAACTTTTAATTCCTTCAAATATTTTTTTCTCTCTCCATCATTCTTACAGTCCAAATTTTAAATTTTATGGCATCTTAAATGTGAGGTCCATAGAGACGTCTGGTAAAAACAAACAAGCCAACAAACAAACATTTGGAACATTCCACCATCTTTTGTTTTCTAAGCCCAAGGACAGTTGGCAGTCTTAACCATAGGCATCCTTCTTGCTAACAGAATAAAAAAGTTGGGTCATAAAACTATAATTCTTCCTCCCCCACTCTCCGTAAGCTGGACCAAGGCAGACAAGGAAATTACAAACTTCAGGGTAGCTCTAGAAGATGAAGTAGGGAGATTATTGGAAACCCTGCCCACACAACATAAATTGCAAAGACAATTCAGTCAACCATAAATATTTTTAAGTGAACGACCAAGCCACTCATTTACTACTTAAAAACAGTCTCACTCTGGCACCAACACTCCCCTCCCTGTATATAGATCTGATTTCTACCATCTGGGTTGTAAGAGATTTGAGGGAAAAGTATTTGCTCATCTCTTTCCTAGTGCCTGGAACAGTGTCTTAAATATGTGGTATTCAGTATGTGTTTGCTAACTGACAGGGAAGGGATTGTCTGGCCGACTCTGAGTGCTGATGTTCAAGAGGCCTCCAGGGTGCAGGAAGGCTACAGCAGCAAATATTCAACTGGTGGTGCCATATACCAAAGGGACACGTAAGATTAAGTCTGTGTTCCACCGAGATTCAAGAAAGGTTAGAGGGTCACGTAAGAGCAGTTGGTGGGTGTTCTTCTTCTGGTAATTATTCAGTTGTAGTCTTCACTTGGGACAGTGCCAGGTCTAACTACTGTCTGGGAGGATTATATTGGCCATGTCAGTCACTAACATGTGGATCCTGTCTCTACTGGATTAGTGTGTCCAGGATTCCCATGACTCCACTTCTTGATTCTTGATCTCCTGCCAGTGTATTTTCACTGTGACAATTGCACATTGTAAATGCTGCCATGGGATGACTAAGGACATATTTCCTCTAATTCCACTTTCACACAAAGGATCAAGAGAAGAATGGGAAAAGAGGATGTGTGAGGGGGTGGGGGCTGTTTCTCTCCCAGAGGAAGCAAAGAGTTCCATGGCACTCCTGTCATGAAGTCTGTGCTGTAAGGCATAGCGTATGGAAGTTAAGGGAGAATACAGGTTTCCTCCAAGACAGAGTTGAAGTCAACACATTATTTTAGATAAGAAATCTCTCTTGTGCTTCAGGTTTGGATTTTCCAGCTTTCAAGCAGTATTCTTCAAGTTTAAGGGCTGAAGTTAGTGGGCTTTAGCCATTCTAGTCAGGGATGTTTGACATGGCATGATGACAGCCTTGCCCATGTCATTCCTCATTACAACCTTAGTGTTGTGACCCTTAGATTCAAATCTGCAAGTCGTATCTGCTTACATCCTCTAAGGCTGTGAGTACAGTGGTGAACAAAATTAAGCTTGCCAACTTGTGCAAATCTAAGATGATTTCTCTATTTCACTGCTTTAGTCCTTCGAAAAACAAAAAACCCTCTTTTCAGTGTGTCTAATCACAAACAGTATCACTTCTCCTACTCCTATAGTAGAACCTAAACAGGATTATAAAATTACTCAATCGTTCTTTTTCTCATTAGCACCAAGAAGGTGATCTTACTGGCTAGAAGGCAGGGGATAGTGAGGAATACAGGTGATTTAAGCAGTGTGTCTGAGGTTACCAGGGCAACTGCTAATTATTATTGAGTAACTCTAGTGTACCTCTATAAAAGGTCAGGAGTTAAGTTTTTTTCATCATATATTTTGCTTTAAAATGGGGCTTTTAAAGGAAATTGGGGAGAGAGCAGATGGAGGATGACAGATGAAGATCAGGTTAAAGAACTATATATAGCTCAAGAAAATTAAACTACTTAAATTTCATAATGTTGGTTTAGGAAATGGTGGGGGAGTTCATGAGTAAATGTAAAAAATGACTTTCTGGTTTCCTAAGTTAGGGCTTCTCAAATTAGTAAGAAATCTGAAAAAAGGCCAGATGCAGAGATGTAACTGGAAATACTTTACTTAGTTCCCTGAGACAAATTTCCTCAGCTGTCTCAGAGTTACCATTTTCTAGACTGACCTGGAGCCCTGGGCAGACCAATCTGGACAAGAGTCATGTGGTCATTGAAAGAATAATTCAAGACTCGATTTCACTGAAGCACACCAAAAGCAACACGTTCTTGGTATAAGTCTTATTCTTCAAACAGCATCTTACACACATCCTTAGTTATTAAGGGTGTAACAAATTTGAAAAGTTTAAAAAAAATTCTCGTGTTCACTTTGGCAGCACATACACCAAAAATTGGAGCGATACAGAGAAGATTAGCATGGCCCCTGGGCAAAAATGACATGCAAATCATAAGCATTCCATATTTTAAAAATCAAACCATCAGACTGAATGCCTAAACTTACACAGTGATGTATGTCAATTATTTTTCAATAAAACTGGAAAATAGAAGCTCACATGTATTAAAAAAATACTTACAAAGATGTACCCCACAACTATAAAAAAAAAGTAAAATGGTGATTTTAAGACTGAGCTAATCTATTTCTGATTTTCAAAACTGAACAATCCATACACACACATTAAAAAAATTCCAACACAACAAAAGGGTAGGGTTGAAAGGAAATCAGTTTCCCTTCCACCAAAGGCCACTGCCCTGTCTCTACCATAGACTCGTTCCCCTGTAATTTATAGAAATATTAAATATGTACACACATCTGTAGATATATACATATATATCTCCCTAGATTCTTATATATTAATAGGAGCATATAATGCACACAGGCAGTTTTTAAATCTAGCTAGGTATCAAAATCACCTAGGAAGCTTAAGAAACATACCAAAATTCAGACAACACCCCAGACCAATGAACTCTGAGGCTCCAGCAAAGGAGCCTAGGTGTTGACATTTTTTTACTTTAGGTTCCCCAGGTGATTCTAAGATTTTATTTATTTATTTGTCAGAGAGAGTGCACAAGCAGGCAGAGTGGCAGGGAGAGGCAGAGAGAGAGAAGCAGGCTCCCCGCTGAGCAAGGAGCCAGATGTGGGACTCAATCCCAGGACCCTGGGATCATGACCTGAGCTGAAGGCAGCGGCTTGACCCACTGAGTCACCCAGGTGCCCCTCCCCAGGTGATTCTAATATGCAGCCTAATATGCAGCCTCTGGCTGAGAACCAGAGTACCTTGCTTTTTCCTTAATGTACCTTAGAAGGTTGTTCTATACCAGTACATATAAAACTACTTCAGTTCTCTGCTGTACTGGGTAGCAGTCTACTCTAACATGTATTTTGCCCATCTTTTACTGATGGTCATCCCTTCAGATTCTACTCTTTGGCTTTTATAAATGGTGTACAATGTCCGTCTGTGCTGGAGAACATCCACTCTTTTTCCTGCCCTCTTCTCTGGGAGCTAACCAGCATGGATTACATCACGAGGTCCCCTGCCTCCTCTGGCTCCCTGTTGTGGTAACTAAGGGGGAGCTCTGGCAAGAGATGAGCAGGAAGAAGGAGACAGCCAAGGTATTTATTTCCCTGTCTCCCTCTGAAGTTGCCTGCCCCTGACCGAACCCCTTAACCAACATTCCTTTCAAGGTGCTGACTCAGTAGACCTCGCTCCCCTTTTGAGTGTGGTAACCACTTTCCTCCAGCCTAAGGATAATTGGTTAGGTGCTACTGTCCCTGATTTACTGTACTATCCCGTGATTTTCCTGCCCTCTCCTTCTTCATAAATAAACTCTCCTTGAATTATGCTATTTTCATGGTGATGTTTCTACTTATGGTTCTAATACATCATCCTTGGACATACATCTTTGCATTTTATTTCCTTATGGACAATATCATCTTGGTTCCCTCTGGAGGCAAAACTTCTTCACATAAGGCAAAAAAGAGGATGGGGTGCCTGAGTGGCTCAGTTGGTTAAACGTCTTGACTCTTGATTTCGGTTCAGGTCACGATCTCAGTCAGGGTTTTAAGAGCAAGGCCCGCATTGGGTTCCACACTAAGTATGGAGCCTTGCCTAGGATTCTCTCTTTCCCTCGCTCTCTGCCCCTCCCCACTCCACTTGTGCTCTCTAAAAAATTTTAAAAATTGAAAGAAAAAAAAAAGATGCAATGGGGCAGTCCATACAGCAGCTCTTTTATTCCTTTATGGAGCATTTTTGACAGCAGCCTGGGCACAGCCCCATCACCTGTTCAGTTTGTAAGGACTATTACAGTGAACACTGAAACAATGTCTTGGGGAGAACTCCACTGCTTCTTTGAGAAAGAAGCTTATAGGCACTGAAAAGAGAACCTCCTAGAGCAAATACAATGAATGACTGAAAGGCAGAATTTCAGAATGCTTTCAGAAACTCTTTCTTATTGTCATAATGACAGTCAAATTTACACAGAGTCACAGGCTGGAATGAAATTCCTGAGGCTAAATTATCCCCCAGTGAAAACTTAGACTGCCGTTAGGTTCTCCTCTAATTACTATGGTTCCAATTGGCTCCACCTAACAGAGAAACAATAGAGTAGATAGATGGCTTGACAGAACTCTGGAGATAACACACCTAAACCTGCTGACTTGGTGCAAACAGCTTAAAGCTACTAATCCTCAGTGTATTTTATTTGTAGTTAACTGAGTTTTAGGTGCTTTATTTTTATTTTTTAGGGTTTTTTTTTTTTTTTTTTTTTTTTGACAGAGAGAGAGACAGAGATCACAAGTAGGCAGAGAGGCAGGCAGAGAGAGGGGGGGAAGCAGGCTCCCCGCTGAGCAGAGAGCTCGATGTGGGGCTTGATCCCAGGACCCTGGGATCACAACCAGAGCCGAAGGCAGAGGTTCAACCCACTGAACCACCCAGGTGCCCCTATTTACTTATTTTTAAAAGATTTACTTATTTGAGAGAGAGAGAGCAAGGAAGCAAGGGAGCAAGTGAGCAAGTGAGTGGGGGTGGGGGATGGGAGGTTGTGGAGGGTGGGCAGAGGGAGAGAGAGGAATCTCAAGCAGATTATGTGCTGAGCCCTGAGCCCGACAAGGGGCTTGATTTCATGATCCTGAGATCAAAACCTGAGCCGAAACCAAGAGTCAGACGCTTAACCGACTGCACCACCCAGGTGTTTTATTTTAAAATTATCTCAGTGTTTTGATGTGGGTTGCTCTGTGTCACACCAGGATCAAAGAAACTAAAATAAACACTGAGTGTCTACTGCCGCCACCAAAAGAAATCAATACTAAGGATTTGTTCATTGGTAAGGGGATAGTCTAAGAGCAAACCAATTTTTGCTTAGTGAAAAAGGGAACCTTTTTTAAAAAAGATTTTATTTGAGAGAGCGCGTGTAGGTGAGCGGGAGAAGGATCTCAAGCCGACTCAACATGGAGAGTAGAGCCAGATGTGGCGCTAGAACACATAACCCTGAGAAAATGACCTCAGTTGAAACTAGGAGTCGGACACTTAACTGACTGAGCCACCCAGACACCCCAGAAACCCAATTCTTATTAACCACTTAATGTAAGCCAGGTCAGTTTTGCTGGCAGTAACTCATCTGACCCTCACAACAACCCTGATAACAGGTCTTATTACTGATTATTTTTACTATCATTGTTACCATTTCACAAAAGAGGTTTAGTTCAGAGAGGACAAGTAACTTGTCCAATTTTACAGTTAGGGAATAGCAGAGCCAAACCTTCACTACCAGGCCACATGGGCTTTTCCCTACACCAGATCTCAAAAGCTTTTTGTACACGATAGAACCCACGTCAGCCTTCAGAGAGCTATTTGTAGCCCTAAGTTTATATATAAACTGCATCTGTTCTCCTGAATGACTGTTTCCCATAATGCCATCCATTATGAGAAATACATTTTCCCCCCTCAAAAGTAGAGTATTCATTTGGAAAAGCCTTTCCTCAACCGCGAAATATTGTTTTATGATGCTATAAGAGAAGTGTTGTAAAGAGCATGTTCTAAGGTCAAATATACATTTAGGAAATGCGGCATAACACATGCCCTTTTTGAATTCACAAGGGACATATGAATGACACAAAAGTCCTCTACACAAGTATCTGTGGAACTTTATTCAACTGAGAGCTCTTGCCTTTCCGCACCTGTCCCGCCCTCTTCCTGCCTCAGTTTGGGGAGTGCCAATTTATAAGTCTCAAATATCCTGTACAAGTCGATGATCATCTAGCACTTTCCAAGCTGTTTTCCTGTCAATGCAAAGGTCTTGATCATCTCTTGTTACAAGCACAGTAGGTGCTCAATAAAAACATCTATTGGTTTAACTGATGCACCCACCTTATCTTGATTTGTGACTGGAAAGGCATTTTCAAAGCAGCAGGCTGGCTTCTGTGGGCCATTGAAAAGTGTAGCCTTGGTGAGCTAACTGGGTTCCTCTATGAACAAACCCATCAGTCCTCAGCCTCAAATGTTGTGATTAACCTCAAAGACCAGGGACAGGGTGCTCTTAAGGCCCTCTACAATCAGCAATGCAGGAACAAACAGAGTGACAGTGATGATACAGACCTGGTCCTGAAAGCATGACAGTGAGGTCAATCCTGTTTTTATTCTCATGGAAGTACATCCATTTAATGCACTATACCTATGGTTCTCAGACTTCAGGATGTATCAGAATCACCTGCAGAGCTTGTTGAAACACAGAGGACTGGGTTCCTCCTCTAACGGGGCTGATCCAGTAAGTCTACAGTGGGGCCTGAGAAAGTATAGATCTAACAGGCTCCCAGGTAATGCCAATGACGGTGGCACAGGGAGCACACTGAGAACACCACACTGGCTAAGACCCTGCCTAGAAGACCAGTGTACCTGGAACCAAAGGAAGTGTACGTGAGATTCTTAATGCAGAGACAGAGCTAAAAACAAGATCCTAAGGCTGTTTCCAACTAGAAATGTGTTCCTGGCTAAGTAAGTATCTGCCTTCCAGACTGACTAAAAAGGTTTAAAAGGCAGTACTTTAATATGACTTTAATTTACTTGATTTAGGATCTAAATCTACCAATGAGATTCCCCCAAAGTATACATGTAGGCAGAGAAACAATTCCTAAAATAATTCTAAGTGTTAAAAATGTTAAAGTTCCTTCAAAGTCCCTTTATAGGCATAATAGTGCTAAAAGCTATTCACAAAATATTAAGCCTATTTCCTTAAGATTCAATAAAAAATTCAAGATTCATAAATGCCTAACACCTACTTACATATATAAAATGCAATGGCATAATGCAGTTGAGGGCAGCTAAATTCACAATACATTTTTTAAATTTTATTTTTTCAGTGTTCCAAGATTTATTGTTTCTGTACCACACCCAGTGCTCCATGCACTATGTGCCCTCTTTAATTTATTTATACGTTTAATTAAACACCAAGACTTTACTTAGCATCTGCTGTATGTCATGATAAATTTGGATAATTGTTTTACATTATTTAGCAATATTAATTCATTTAAAAAAAAAATACAGACCCTTTATGATGTTAGCTCATCAAGGGGGAAAGAAAACAACAATGTGTGTGAAGGAAAACATTTTTCCATTTGCGATATCCACGCTGCTGGAAAACAGGGATGTGAGATGCGGCTAAGCCCTTGAATGGTGTCCCATCCCCGCCTCCTCCCATACCCCCTCTGCTGACAGGCTGTAGAGATCCAAGTGCCACTGACAGCCCTGGTGCTTGGGAAAGAAATCCTGCTGGGTCATGAAGTGTGAGGGCTGCCTTGAGCAATTTTTATGTTAAAAAAATATCCCTGCTAATCACCAAACACATTTATCCAATAAAAATCAGATGGGTCATCAGGAAGGAATCTCTACCCTCAACCAAGGGAGGCCAGCTGAGCTCCTGACTGGCGAAGGAGATCGTGGCTAGGGAATGGGAAAAGCTGATAGAAAGCCACTAAGAAAACAAGAACACAGGTCGCATCAGTGACAAGCTCTGAAGATGCCAAGGGGACATACTTGGAGGAACTGTGGCCACGGTGGCCCCAGGAGACAGACGTGGAAGAGGGATGGCTTGGGGCTTGTCCAAGAAACAACCATGAACGAGCTGGCTGGAAGCACCATAGAGGTTGTGAGGAGGAATGAGAAGAGGCAACTGATTCCTTGTGAAAAATAACTCTACTTTCAAATTATTTCCCAAGGTGAGGAATGCCATCAAGTTTTCAGGCAAAACAGAAGAGACCTTTTCTGCTTGGAGGTGGGTGAGAATCAGAATCCTCAGTCTTAAGAGGAAAGATCCTCCTCCACAGAAAAGTGATTCAACCACAGAGGAAAACTTCCTCTTTCAAATCCCTACATTCCAAAGAATGACAAATCAAGATCATTGTAGTAAAAGCATATTGCCTGTTTGGGTGTAACTCTTTTGGCATGAAATAGCACTTAGAGGAGATAAAATTACTTTAAAAAAATTCCATTTATTATCACCATTGAATGCATTTTGTGATTCATTTGGTCTCAGTAAATAACAGCTATGCACACAGCTCAACCGCGTGGGATGTGGACGTTTCCAAATTGTTCAGCAATAGGCATGCCTAGTCCCCAGTTGGTCTTGGTTTAAAGCGGGGTAGCACCTGCTCCTAGAGAAGTTCCTCCTTTTCACTGATAACTCAATGACTGAACTGATAGGTCCAGTCTGGGATTCTCTGATTCCAGGTGGAAAGCTCATGGGGGAAGGTAAGGAGAAGAGCCTGGGACATTTCTCTGCACACAAGAAAGACATACCAAGG
Source organism: Lutra lutra (assembly GCF_902655055.1). Classification (NCBI taxonomy): domain Eukaryota; kingdom Metazoa; phylum Chordata; class Mammalia; order Carnivora; family Mustelidae; genus Lutra; species Lutra lutra. The sequence continues at coordinate 81,535,477 of NC_062282.1, read as the reverse complement.
CTGAGAGGGTAGAGGGAGAGAAAGGGAATCTCTGAGAGGGAGGAGGACAAGAGGCCCTCCACAACAAAATTAACTGCTATTCACAGATTCACAGTGCTAAACATATGAGGTAATGAAAGATGATCTCATTTACTCTTCCCAACTTTTTTTTGGAGGTATAATTTCTTTTTTGAGGAGGTATAATTCCTGTTTTATAGATGGGGAAAGAACAGAAGGCAGAAAGAACTACAGCAGAAACTCTTTTTGTTTATCACTGTACCTTCAGCATTTAGGATAATGCCTGGCCCACAGTAGGTGTTCAAGTAGTATTTGTTGAATAAATGTTGAATGAATTAAGTAAAACACAAGTAAAATTTTGGAGATACCTCTAACGTTTTTCCCAGATTTTATTGGAGAGCAGCTGAATCAAATTCAAGGAGCCAACAGTGCTTCAGAGAAACAACAGTGCCTGGAAGTAGGCCTTATTTATCCTCTGAATTTCAGCGACTATTCTCTTGCCTCTCACTGGCCACTAAGAGGTAGAGGATGGTTGACTCTGGCATAGTCTGAAAGCATTTGGCATATGCACATCTTTTAGGTCACCAGAAATAACTTGGAAATGCGTGTGTGTGTGTGTGTGTGTGTGTGTGAGAGAGAGAGAGAGAGAGAGAGAGAGAGAGAGAGAGAGAGAAGCGGAAAGGACAAGAAAAATTAGTTTTATTTATGGGGCTACTGGGCAGTTATTTATTTTTTAGGGGTGGGGACCACTCAGGCAGGGAGAACTCCAATCTTGGGTTCCTCCCATGGCTATAATCATTTTCCATCCTCCTAGCATGCTTTCTATCTTAATAAACCCCTCTATCCCTACCCCAGAAATCTGAAGAAAGCATTTACCTAGTAGTTTTTAACCTGAGGGAATTACTGCAGTATATTATGTCCCTAGTGGGATGTCCCCTAATTTTTTTCTTTGCATTTGTTTACCTCCTTCTTAAAAATCACTATCTTCCAGAAAGAAGTCTTCCAGATTTCTTCCAGAAATCACTATCTTCCACAAGGCCAACACCACTGGTCATTGTGGGAGTGGAGAGTGATTTTTATTTTGTCAGTCCTTTCTAAGCACTCTTTGAACAACCTCCGTAGTTAGAGACAGGTCAGACCCACTTCTTCTGGCACAAGGAGCAGGGGATGGGCGCACTCAGGGCCAAGGTCGGGTACCAGCCAGTCTATGTCGGTGCCAGGAGTGAAACCTCAGCTTTCCTGCTTTCCATGCCACTGTTTGAGCTATCTTTCTGATTGCCTCAGTCATTAGCTATGGGTTTTGTTTTGCTTCTTAACTTCTTAGAATCTCACTTATGAGTCATCTGCTTTCAAAGAAGATTCTGAAAATTGACAAGCTAGTCTCCATGCTGCCATTCTCTATGGTGAGAGCCTTTCCTAACCTTCCACCTTACCCAGGCAACCCCACCCCCTCCCACGGCAGCTTGAGGATTCTGAGGTCACAAAAGCAGAGGCCTATGTCATTTAACTATTGCTGAATAAACTGACCTGAACTCAGTGGCTTAAAAAACCACTATGTATTATTTCTCATGCATGTGGGTTGAACAACAGCTTTTCTATTAGTCCTTCCTGGACTCACTCATGTGGCTGCATTCAACTGACGAGTGGCCCCGGGTTGGGCATGGCTGGGACAGCTGGGCTTCTCTCTCCAATAGTCTTGCATGCTGAAAGAGACTAGACTAGATTTTTTACATGGATTCTAGGAAGATGAGATGGGAAATTGCAAGGCCTTGTGGCCTAGGCTTGGATGTTATACATGGTATCATTTGTACCACATTCTATTGGCCAAATCAAGGCAGGAGATGAAGGCCAGCCTAGATCCAAGGACTCCACCTCTTCATGGGAGCTACAAAGATTTTGGCCGTATGTCATCTATCATAGGCCTATAGCCAGGAGGTAAGGAGTGAAGCAGGCCAGTTGTGAGAAGATAGCCACTGTGGAGAACATCACTTGTTACCAAGTAACACACAGATGTAGGGTGGCCAAATCTTCTAACTTCTCAAAAGAAGTTGGAACTATAGATTAAAAAAATATATTAATTTTTTAAAGCAGTTTTATGTTTACAGAAAAATGGCTCAAAATAACTCAGAGTTATTTCTCTCTGCTGCCTAAATCCCCTTGTAATTAACATCTTTTGTTAGTGAGGTACATTTATTAGTAATATTACATTAACTTAACATTACTTACATTAGGATTCACTCTGTGTTCTATTGATTTGATAGGTTTTGAAAACCAATAATGTCTGGCATCTACTATTACAGTGTCATACAGAATAGTACTGCTGCCCTAAAAATGCCCAGTGTTCCACCTATGCACCCTTCCTTCTCACTCATCTTTTTACTGAGTCTATAGTTTTGTCTTTTCCGTCATGTCATAGAGTTGGTATCACACCATGCTGTGGCATTTTCACAGTGCCTTCTTTCACTTAATAGTCTGAACTCAAGTCTCATTCAAGTCTTTTCCTGACTTCATAGCTCTCTTCTTTTTATCACTGGATTATATTGTCTGGATGTACCACAGTTTGTTTATCCATTCACCTACCGAGGACCATCTTGTTTGCTTCCAAGTTTTGGCAATAACAAGTAACAATAACAAATAAATAACAATAACAAACAATAACAAATAAAGCTGCAGGATTTTGGGTGAACTTAAGTTTTCAACTCATTTGAGTGAACATATTTGAGTATGACTGCTGGACTGCTGTATGAGAAATCTATGTTTAGCTTTGTAGAAAACTGCCTAATCATCTTTCAAAATGGGTGTCTGCTTTTGCATACCCACCAGCAATGAGTAAGAGTTCCTGTTGTTCCATATCCTACAGCACTTGGTATTGTCACTGTTTTTTATTTTAGGCCTTCTAATAGGTGTACAGAGAGATCTCATTGTTTTAATTTGCAATTCCCTGATGATATAAGATGTTGAGCATCTTTTCATATGCTTATTTGCATCTAAATATCTTCCTTGGTGAGGTGACTATACAGATCTTTTGCCCAGTTTTTAATTGGGTTTTTTACATATTATTGGATTTTAAGCATACTTTGTATATTTTGGATACTGATCCTCTATCAGATATGAGTTTTGTAAATATTTTCTCTTATTCTGGGCTTGGTTTTTCTTTCTCTTAATAATGTCTTTCACAGAGCACGAGATTTAACCACAATGAAGTTCAACTTACAAATTTTTTCTTTCAGGGATCATGTACCTAGTCATTGACAAACCCACGTCACCTATAGACTCCCTTATATCACCTAGAAATTCTAGTTTTGCATTTACATTTCAGTCTAGAATCCATTTTGAGTTAATTTTTTGAAAGGTGTCAAATCTATATCTAGTTTTTTTTTCCCCCATGTGAATGTCTAGTTATTCAGCACAAAAGGTTGGTTTATACTTTAAAATTGGGGGGGGGGCACGTAGCTCGCTCAGTTGGTGAAGCATGCAGCTCTTGATCTTGGGGTTGTGAGTTCAAGCCCCACAGTGGGTGTAGAGATCATATAAATAAGTAAAGAAAGAAATGTGGTTTGTTGTTATTTTTTGGTGGTAGTGGTAGGGGAGGAAGGAACCTTCCCCTCTACCAACACACACGTTGTGTTGTCTGTAGGTTGTTTTTCTCCATCCTGGATCATCTGCCTCCCTCATCCCCCTCACCTGCAATGAACTTCATCCATCCATATTAATCTATTTAATCTTACTGAACACCAACCTCACATTTTCACTATCCACTTTTTCCAATATTCTGACTGGTGCATGTACTCAACATGATCAGTTAATGGTTGTTGAACTCTAAAACCACTTATGAGCTATAAATCCCATTTAGCACTGCCATATACCATTGTCCTTTCTCCTTAGCCAGACTACAAACTCATGGCGAGGCCAGGAATCGTCCTGTTCTCATTTACCCCTGGTAGCCTAGCAGAGGTCTGGGCACAAAATAGGTCAGCAATATTTGCTGACAATTTTAGACTACCTGGGCCTTGGTCCTGACTTACCAAGTGTCTTTGATCTTCAAGAGGGATGGCTACACTTTAGGAAGTCCAGCTGAGGACCTGCCAAAATGGAAACCCTGCAACCTTGCCCTGCCATGGCCAGAATAGTGCATCTTTAATTTTGATGCCCGATTTAGCATTATGCCCACACAAACAAGAGGGTCCTGATCTCCTTAGAGAATTAGGAAAGATTTACCAATGAGATAGCAAAATGTGGTCTCTAAAGTACCGAATGATGCTGAGTCACAAAGCATGTTCCTTTCATTATGATGGTCACATGGTCATAATGACCACTCCAGTCATTCTGAAAACAATGAAAAACAAATGAATGAAATAAAAAGGAGAACAGACTGTTTCTGGTGACTGGTTCCCTACCTCATGCCCAATTAATAATCAAAGTAATAATAATACCCCACCATCTGACTCTGTTTTCTGTTTTCATCTGCATCGTTAAGTATTCCCACTCAAGGATCTCTGTGTAAGTCAAAGTGAACAATGATAGAGGGAATGAAAGTGTCCAGAACTGAGGTTGAGACCTCAGTGGTCTCCGATGGTTGTGACTGAGCCCAGTCACCATGGCATACTGTGCTCCCAGACCTTTCAGAATTCGTTTTCTATAGCCAAATACTGCAGCGTCTATTTCCCAGGACCACCTAGCTTCTGTCTATGGCCCACCCAAGCAATTGTAGGCAGAAAAAAGAAGGGAGGCACAAACTTGGATATGGCCCATTCAGGGCCTTGGGTCTCAGAAATGGTCGGCAAAACTCCCGCAGAGCTCATGGCGCCTTTGGGGTGGGCCTCTGTGAGGCTACGGCAAACTCTGGCATCAGTGCCAGCAGCAGCATTCCTTCTGCCTCAGGAGCAGCCTGGGGCTCAAGACTCACAGGTGCCAGTCAGGTGTTCACTCAGCCTGGAAGGACAGCAGACGTTTTATATCTATCTATCTATCTACTATCCTACCTCTAACTTTCCTTGAAAGTCAAACAAAGTACAACTGTTCCTGGCATCACTCTTCCTGCCCTGGGAAAGCCTCCAAATTCTGGAGCAGGCAAGGACAGTCCCTATGGATGGGGGTCACTGGCAGAGTGACCCCCAGTGTCTTATGTAAAACAAATCACATCTAGACAACTGAAAAAAACCTCAAGTCCCCTCTTCTAGGACCTGTTTAAAAGACAGTGTCCTGCAATTGCACTAGTGGGTATTTACCCCAAATGTTCATAGTACCCAATGTTCATAGTAGCAATGGCCACAGTCAACTGTACAAAGAGTCAAGATGCTCTTCAACAGATGAATGAATAAAGAAGATATGGTCCATATATACAATGGAATATTATGCCTCCATCAGAAAGGATGAATACACAACTTTTGTATCAACATGGATGGGACTGGAGATTACGCTGAGTGAAATAAGTCAAGCAGATATGGTTTCACTTACTTGGGGAGCGTAAGGACTAACACGGAGGATATCAGGAGATGGAGGAGAAGTAAGTTGGGGGAAATGGGAGTGGGAGACAAACCATGAGAGACTGTGGACTCTGAGAAACAAACTGAGGGTTTTTGGTTGGGGTGGGTGAGCCTAGGTATTAAGGAGGGCACGTATTGCATGGAGCACTGGGTACGGTGCATAAACAATGAATCCTGGAACACTGAAAAAAAAAATGAAATCACAAAAATAAATAAATAAATAAATAAATAAATAAATAAAGACATTGCCCTCTTTTGTACCATTTAACCACCAAAGCAGCCTCTTTAGATATACCATACTCAGTGGTAACTCAGGGGGCTCCCAGCTGCTAAAAACAAAGATGAAAGAGGGGCGTCTGGGTGGTTCAATCAGGTAAGCATCTGCCTTTGGCTTGGGGTCATGATCATGGAGTCCTGGGATCAAGCCCCACACTGGGCTCCCTGCACAGCACAGAGTTTGATTCTCCCTTTCCCATTGCCCCTCCCCACTGCTCTTTCTCTCTCTCTTGCTCACTTTGTTTCTCTCAAATAAATAAATAGAATCTTAAAAAGAAAAAACCCACCAAAATTAAAGACCATTAAATGGTATTGCTGGCAAAGATCAGAGAACAGTAAGCAAACTGGGCTAGAAATTCAACCTTGCTCATGCTGAGCAGCAAATAACATCAGTAACTGACAGGTACAGAAGTTTAAACAAAATGGGGGATAAAAAGAGAGAGATATAAAAGAAATCAGAATCTTCTTTAAGTCGAGGAAAGCAGGTAAAGGAGTGCTTGACAAAGCCAGACAATGAGGGATGGAAATTCCATACGCAAGTCTCGCCATGGAGAAGCAGAAGAGACTCACTGCTCATAAACAAAAAGAGTTTTCCCAGTACATAATTTCATCTTACGTTACCGTTTTCATTTGCGGTAGAAGTACTCCCTAAGTCCATTTTAGAGTTCTTCTCCCCCTATGCCTTAATATCCCCGAGTTTCTTCTAAGGAAAAAATTGTTGGTCCCATTTTGCAGATCTGTAAATATCTTCCAGAGATAGAATGGCAGGGTGTGACCACACAACCACCGCCCGGAGATGGGCAGGAAAAGGTTCTGATATCCTGGTGTCTCACCAGAAGCAACGACTGCCCTGAAGACAATCTGTGGCTGAACTTCGAACTATTTTCACTAGAGAAAAGCAAAGTCAATTCTGCTCTTCTGAAGTCTTACACAATCGCAGCCTGAGAGTCCAGCTGTTCTGGTCATGGCCTTACATTCTTTCTGTAAAGACTCTAGTTGACAAGATTTATTTGGTGGTCTGAAGAAGCATGCTAAGCAGTGTGGGAGGAAACCACAAGGGAGGACTTTCTGGCCCTAGCACAGTGAATCTAGTTTCTGTGGAGGATTAGACAAGCAGCCCCAAACTGCCTGTCTCAGCTATGGATGCTTATCACCCAAGGGTGAAGCAACAAAAGTTCTTCTCTTTTCTAGTCTCTGGTATGTCATCACAGTTGTGCTAAGGTTTGAGGATCTGAACACTGTAAGGGCTACTGGAGGGCTTTTCTTTCTAGAAGTGGACACAGAGGTAGCACTGGACATATTCCACATCATCAGGGAGAAGGGAAACCAAGACAACATAAATGAGTGAAACAGACTTGGCTACTGATCTCCTGAGTTGCTACAGTGCCTGGATGTCTTATAAAACTAAAAGAAATCGCTTTTCATGCCCAGCAGCCAGCACAGTCAACAGCCATCACCAAAGCCATCTTAGCAGGAGGGCAAATCAAAGATCACCAAGGCCAAGAAGCAGTATGTTAAGAATAATGATTCCCCTCTGAGATGATGATGCTCAAAAAATCCACAACAAACTAGCCAAGCTCCACATTTAGAAAGAAGGTTAAAATCATGTTCACGGGACAATGCTCAAAGTCAGATGGGGCCAGAGCATAAAGTCCAGGTGGGATGGTTGAGCAAAGCCCTACCATGGAAGGCAGTCAGAAATCATACTTACAGTGAGTTGGGCCGGGTGGGTTTGAGCACATCCAGGTCTGGGTCACTAGAGTTCATGTTGGGCTGTAAGCTGCTGCTGGAATTAAGGATGCTATTTGCATTTGATGAGACAACAGATTCCAAACTGGAGTTGATGATGCTGTTTCTTTGTTCCTCTGGAGAAAAATAAAGCCAAAAACCCCATATTACTATTATTTCATAGGGATAGTTTGTTTCAACATATATAAAAACCTACTAATAATGAGAATGGATTGAGATCTCAGCAAAGCTCAGAAGAAGACATAGGAAAGATAAGATTTACAGGTGGGAAAGGAAGACAAACAGGTGACTTACAACTTTGGAGCAAACCCACCTCTGTTCAGCCTGATGGGTCAGACCAGGCATTTTCCTAATAGTGACCCTACCACCACTGCACCATAAATTTTGTTCTTCTTTTGACTGGTAGATGGGCAGAACATAGAGTAGCCTTCAGAGCGCCCTTGTATTTTGGTTTCTGTGACATTCACCTTTGATTCTAAAACTCCTGCCCCCAATATGGTCTTAATTGTCAAGACCCTGTCCTACCTCCAATTCTATAGCACCTCACCATAAAATATCTACTACTTGGTCATCAACATCCTTATGACTCTGCAGTCTACACTCCTGACCACTCTCAAGACAAACGCTCCTGGGTTGCCTCCAGCTCCATGTAGTTGATGTCTAGCTTCAAGTCAGTTCTTTAAATAATAGATCTATAAGGGCTACAGAGTTGTCTGCATATTAAAAAACCGAGTTCATGGTCTACGTAGTCACATTAATACTTGGAGAGTATTACTAACCCTGGAGGGAGGAAACCTGAGTTCTCTTGGAAACTCTACCCCTGCCTGTCTGAGTGGCCTCAGGCAGTTTTCACTCTGTTTCTTGGCTAATGCATCTACAAAATGGGGAGAATGAGAACTGCCTTGCACAGCTCAAGGAGTTCATGAGGATGAAGTGGGTTCATATGCAAGAATGCATTTTGTAAACTTCAGAAGACTGTTCAAAGTCAAGAACTTTCTGTTTCTTTCCATCTTTAAAACTTGGAACCATGTGCTGAAGAAAACATTTTTGGGATAATTTAGCTAAATGGCACAGGCACCACTGCTGTAGCAAAATAGCAGAGACTTGGAATGTCATTCTTGTCCCACATTCATTACAGATATACCATAATGAAATCAGCTGATGCTGTGGGCAATCAATTCACTTCTCAGGAAACCCAGTCTATGTGGGTTACTCCTCACTGGAACTTTGAAACAAGCTGGAGATATACCATGTCCCTAAGACAGACTAGACTTACTGACATGGTAGTTCAGAGGGTGATATTTGAATTCTTCAGGCAATAAAGGGGGTGATGTAATTAAAAAAAAAAACAAAACTTTTCCATTTGTACTAGTCATGTGAATAAAAATTTATCATGCTTATGCAATGATGTTAGAGTAATCTTTACATTTAACACACACACACACACACACACACACACACACACACACACAACCCCCAAGACCCCAACACCCCTAATATCTTGGCAAATTCTCTATGCCATGCTAAAATCCTATAGAAGAGTCAAAAACTCCATGAGGCTATTGGGAGATTTCTCAACTCTTAAGTAGATTTTGAAAAAAGTAGATTATTAACTTGATTCCTGGGATTTGGAACTATTCATATTACAAGAGCTTAAGTTCCAAACAGGAACAACAAAGAAAGAGAAACCAAAAGAATTACAATGCACCCAGATGTAGGCAAACTAACAGGGACTTTGAATGGGAACTTGCTATCAGGAAGAAAAACAACTCTAAAATTACATAATTAGGGGATCACTGAGAAAACGGATATGCCACTTACCAGTATGAATCAGTGCAAACTTTCCTTTGCACAAAATACTCACGTTGAGATTTCTGAAAAAGACCGAGAAGCCCAAGACCACCATATAGGAAAGGGCACTCAACATACTTCTCTGGGGTTCAATGAAGACAATTTCTGCTCCCCAGGGAAGGAGAGGTGAATAGTTTCATTAACTCTAGTCTGAAGCCAACTTTTTTGCACGATGTAATTCTCTGAATTCATAGGAAACCTAAGAGTATAACCACAGCTCATATTTCTCCTGTGATTATATTTACTTGCCCTTAAGAGGACTATGATTCTATAAATTAAAAACAACACCTTGCTAAAAACATGTTAGTGTTTCTAAAATATTATTGGGACTTTTTTTTCCCCTGACTTACTATACATTAGAAAAAGAGATGGAAGTTTCTTCAATTTTCATCTATTCAATGAATACTCAGTGAGTACCAAACACACATTCCCAGATAATAAACACCCTTACACTAATTCCTAGGTGTTTTATTCAGATGTATACTAGAATATTTATTAGTGACTTGCACATACTTATTTGTTCATATGTCTACCTTCCTCAGTAGACTAGGAACAACCTAAGATTGAACATGTGACAGATAAAGCTTTGAAATCACAACTGTAAAAAAATTAGATAAAGATGCTTTCCTTTACATAATAACACTTTATCAGAATCCTAACCTCATATAAGAATCTGATTCTGTAAATGGGATTTGGGTAAAATTTTTGAGACCATATCTTCTGTTACAGTATTACAGACTGGCTTTCTCCATGAGCTAAGCAAGGAACACTGCTGCATATGGAAGCTGACATTTGTCTGAAATGAACCCACACAAGAATGAGGACAGGGTGGACAATGAGAGCCCAACCCTGCCTGGCCTGGAAAGGCCGCAAAAATTAAATGGGTGGCTACCCCCAAACTGAACTCAAGGATTTCTAGCAGTTCATTCAGTGGAGGACACTAGAACTCTTTTTTTAGGAAGTAAATCCTTTTTGAGATTCTATTTTGACCTATATTTAGGTATTGTGGGCCTGATACATATGGCAAAATCTCTAACAAAATGATAACAAGAGCAAAAGATCAAGGAAAGGTGTCTTTGTCCAAAAAGAAAAAACACAAAAAAATTAATCATAAAATTTCATAGTTTTGCAGTCAAGATGGCCAAATATACATCTAAAGAGTCAGACTCTTTAACGGTATGACTCAATGGGCACATGATAAGGAAATCTGGAAACCTGGCACTCTCAGACTGTAAGACCACCACAGTTTTATTGGACATGAGACCATAAATAGCGAGACTGAGAACATCTAGGTGGATAGGTTTCTGAGCTGAAATGCTGACGATCCCTACTGAGGGTGAGCAGGACAGTGAGAGTCATTCCAGAGAAGAGGTGGAGAGTAAAATCCACAGCAACTCACACATTTTAGTGGTATGGCAAACTATACCAAGACAAATTCTAAAGCATTTGGCATGAATTAAGAAAAAAAGAGAACATGATTCAGTAATGTCAAACACGGGGATCTTTGTCAGGTGGGCAGATGAGTACTTTGCCTAACAGCAAAACATAACGAGAACAGGCAGCCTAAAACATTATTTAAAAGAAAATTAAATTAACCAAATTGTTCCAATACCAGACCTGGACTTCTCAGAGACATTGATGATTCAAACCAGGTCTGGCATCCTCATCAGAAGGTATAAGGAAGACTGATGGCAATTACATTGCTGAAGAAAAGGAAATTATAGGCTAGGGGACTGAATAAGAAAAACAACAACAGTTATGAGTCAAAGCAAAAGGATCACAGAGAACCTCTAAAATGACCAAAAGAGAAAGAATGTCCGCAACTCAGGAGTATTCCTAAACTGGATGAAGTTAGTGGGGATGCTTGGTTTCTACAAACATGTTTGTCAACAAGAAACTCTCTTCATTTTAGTCACAGAAGACAAGAGCTCAGAAGCAAGGAAATGATAAAATAAATCCCCCAGCAAATGTAAACATGTATGGGTAAGTGATGAATGTTTTCATGAACACAGTTTCTATAAAGAGTGATAAACTAGATGTGGTGCTAGTGCTGAGAAATGCAAACTACTCAGGACAGGGGCACGTATGCCCATACAGAATACCTCGAGCATCTGTTACAGTGACCTGCGAGGTTGGCATCAGTCACACGTTCATGGCACCCAGCCCATGTATAATATACACTAAAGCTCCATGAATGTTACAAGACAAATAATAAATATAAGGTGACAATAAGCAATGAAAATGTATTCTGCTAGCAGAGAAAGAGGCAGTTCCGAGTGACTGAATTTTCCAGGTGGTTCAGACAGGGACCACTAATGTCCTTGAAACCAAAGTAATGGTTACAGTGGGCAGAGTCTGTGTTTTTTGTACAAATCAGGAGTGGAAAAATATGACTATGCAACCAAATCACTGCAACTAAAAAAAGAAAGCCACAGAATAATTTTGGTGATATTGTACTTGTTCTGGGGGTTGCCATGGAAATCTGGGAGCTAAGCAACTTCACTTTCCATATTTACCAAGTGACTCCTGCTCACTCTAATGACAATCCCTCCCCATCCTCACACCCCACCCCCCCATACAAAAGGCAGGGTCTCTGTTTATCACAGAACCCAGAAACAAGGCCAGGAATGTGCATGCAGAACCAAACCGAATTCACATGTCTCGGCAAGCCTCAACACTCTAGCCCACTGAATACCTAGAGTGGGAGGATAAATAGGAAACACAGACTTGCAACGTAACTTCGGGGAGGTTTCCCACCACGCACGGACGTCCGTCAGAATACGGACTAACATCATCTTTCCATGATGTCTGAGACTAGCTGTCAAAAAGAGGGAAGAGAAATGTTCTTTAACAGCAGCTCATGATGCCTCACAGAGCCCTAAGGAGGGAAAATGCTCTCTACATGATCAAACAGGGAGGAAAGGGAGTTACCAGACTGACGGAAATTCTGGAAAGACACAGGCTTGAGACAAAAAATATTAAGACAAAAGCAAAATACCCAGAGGCTTTCCCTTGCTGTGGTACGGAGAGAGGTGTACTTTCTCCTGCTTATTAAAGTTTTGCAATGAAGTCTGTAATGTATCATATTGACAAGATAGGATGATAATAGAATGGCAGCTTAATGAATTTTGCAATAAAAAATGATGAGTGCACAGCAATTTCTGAGTTTACCATCTCTGGGAAACACCCAAGTACATGAGAAGCTTGGAAAAAGATTTTCTGAAGCAGTATTTTTTTTCTCGGTAGTTTTTGTTCCTGATAATAGTGGCGTGCCAAGCCACACTAAAATCTGAGGTGGAATGATTTCGTGTTGACCCAGCGTCAGTCCCTATGATAAAAATAATCTCAAAAAGCAGTTTGAGCAATGTGTTTGGGCACATAAAAACAGTTTGGGCAATGTTTCAAAAAAGAGTCTTAAAAAAACAGTTTGGGCAATGACGGACTAAACAGTGAATTGATAAGTGAAAAATGTGGTCAAATTGTTGTTCCGACCATAGGACATACTACATAATATTAGAACTTTTGGCAGGTTGTCTTCAAAAAAACTACCAATTTTGGTACCATGTGGAGTGACTGACTGACTTCCTTCCCATGGTGCTCATAAAAAACCCTTCTCTTTGCAAAGGGGAAAAAAATGCCAATAAAACTGGATTTCATGAGGGAGCGGGGGAATCACTGCGGCTGGCCCAGGGCTGAAATGATTCACAGGAAAGAGGCATGGAGGCCCAACAGGGAAGCCCATCCCCGAAACAATACCATTTCAAAAACCACAATGTAGAAACAAACCCCTACCTAATGGCTGAACAGGGAGTTGAATGATCAGAGTTAAATACATACTCTGCTACTTATAACATAGCCTTCTTTTCCATCTGAGAACTTGCTTTCTAGTAGGGATGTTCTTCCTTAAGTCTCTGCTTCCCAGGTGAGTGAGGGAGACTTCGATAAACTGCTTACATTATTGCTCATTAAAAAGAAAAATTATATATATTTACTTATTTTTATACCATGACTCACTGCAAAATGGGCTTGAGATAGTATATAAAATGTGTGAAAAGGCTGTTTGATTTTAATAATATAAAAATCAGTCAATATATAAAAAATATGCATTCCTCTCTAATTTAGAAAGTACAGAAAAGCATATATGCATTTTGTTGTGTAAATGTCTAGTTGTTTTTCTATACATAGAAAAATACACGCATATATACTTTTAACAGAATGGTGTAACACCAAAACAATATTGAGTTACCTGTTTTATTCACTAACTGATAAAGCCAGACACATAAGACCGCAATACACTTTTTTTCATTTCATGATCTACCTTGAACTTTTTTCTTGCCATTAGCTTTCCAGGGCATCATTTTTTAAATGGCCACATCAACTATGTCATTTTCAGTCACATATGGTAACTAAGTATAATTAAGCCAAGAGCCACATGATACCTTAGTTTGTGCGACAGTAAGAATCCATGTGGATAAACGTGTCTCCTGCCAAAACAAACAGGTGTGTCCAAAGTACCCAGGATCTGCAGAGGCAAAACCTGAGAACAGGCACATGCTGCAGCCTTGAGCACTTGGAGAAAGGCATTATGTAAGCCTCTGAATAATATGAATTCCCAATTATTTTTCAACAAGGAAGACACAAATGAGTATATGAGTTGAATTCTTAACCTCTCACTGGGTCTGTCTGGTAGTGGGTCCAGGGTGAATTAAATGCACTAAAAGAATTAATGACAGCTATAATCCCAGCAGCTAGTTAGTGTGATCTGTGTTAAAACAAAGCCCAAGAATCTATTCCCACCTCGCAGCCCCAGCAATGCTGTACAACTCATCCCAGCTGCTGATGTATTTGAATTCAAGCATCAAATCAGCTCTCTCTGGGGCCAGGGTGACTCTGCATTCCCCTCACATATGGGCCTCTTTTTTGGAATCTGCTGGATCCAGAAGGGGAATAATTTCCTTAGCAAAATGTAATGTAAAACTATAGTCTGATGATAACCATCACAATTGTAGCTAATGTTTATTAGGTGCTTACTAAGTTCTAGGCGCAGTATCAAGTGTATGACATGCACTTACACTGGCTTACTTAATCATGGTAACTGCCCTCCAAGGAAGCTGTTCTTAGTGACTGATTTTACAGATGAACAAATGGAGGTTCAGAAAGGGAAAGTAATGCATTCCAGTTCTCAGGGCTGCTAGGTGACAGAGATGGCACTGAAACAATGCAGCCTGACTGCAGAACCCCTGCTTTCCAACACCACACCGGGCTGACGCAGACCTCAGCAGAGTCAAAGAGATGTTCTGGTAGTGACAGAAATGAGCAACCTTGACTGTTTGCCCCTCCCCCCAAGCTGGTGTGTCTCTCACTTTAGCTGGCATTAGCATCACCAAAGCATTCTTTAAAATACAGATGCCAGGGTGCCTGGGTGGCTCCGTAGGTTAAGCATTTTACTCTTGATTTTGGCTCAGGTCGTGATCTCAGGGTCGTGGGATCAAGCCCCACGTCTGGCTCCACACTCAGAGTAGAATCTGCTTGAGATTCTCTCTCTCCCTCTGCCCCTTCCCCTGCTCTCTTTTTCTAATAAATAAATAAATCTTAAAAAAAAATACAGATACCTGAGCTCTAGTCAAGACCTCCTGATTCAGAATATACCAAGGAGGAGGAAGAGGAGATCAGGCATCTGTATTTTTAATAAGCTCCTTACAATGTTCAAATTGTCTAAGAATTACTGTTCCAAGAAACATGTTTCAACACCTTGGTGTAAGTACTAAAAATCTGAGACAAAAATTGGTGATAAATGTCACTTTGTAATCTCTTAGAAGATTATTTTTTATGTTACTTTGTAATCTCTTAGAAGATTATTATTATTTTTTCTCAAGTAGGCTCCACGCCCCAATGTGGAGCCCAATGCAGGGCTTGAACTCAAACAACCCTGAGATCAAGACCTAAGTGGAGATCAAGAGTTGGATGCTTAATACATTGAGCCACCCAGATGCCCCTCTTGGAAGAACTTTAAAGGGGACAAGACCCGGTTGCTGATCCTCTAATCCTTCTGGCTCCACCTTCTGCAGTTGTCCAGAAAAAGTATAGCTTCTATGTCAGTAGCTTTCATCTAGATATACCGCTCCCATTTCTGCTATATGATGTATCCATGTGGCAACTCGGGAGATTAAATGTAATTTCCCTTGCTACCATTCATCTGGCAGCACAACTGAAAAACCCTGTTCCATCTGTTCTGAGGTGATCACAAATGAGAGTGACTACCTTGGCCCAACAAATTAAAGGTACTGCTGTATGCATATTGCTCTCTGCATAGTTAAGGCTAGATTTGGAGGGGCTGCTGCCTGCTGGTACACATATTGAGGAGTCCATTCAGGATGGTTCGAGTGCCCCCATGGCATTACTGGATGCTAGGAGAGATGGCTTTTACTGCTTCTGTAATTCAGTCTAACCAGATTTTCACTTCCATGGCTGAGGAACTGACACAGGCACCCTTTCGAAGACAACGTGGCATGGGGAACAGACACCACCTGGGTACAAATTCCTTGTCTGCCCTTCACCGGTTGTGTGACCACTGAACCTCTGGAGCCTGAGTTAACCTGTCTGTGAAATGTGGTTCCTGAGAACCTACCTCACTGGGTAAAGGTCATTTGTGAGAATGAAGTAAGATAGTAATGTGCTTAGGCTGCTTGCCATGTTAGATGAGGTATAATAATTTTAATTTTTATTGCTGTTATTACTGAATGAGGCTCAGATCTAACTTGGTCTCAAGGTTCTGATTCAAACACCTTCATTTATCATTTCACACCAGCCCCCCACCCCTGTCTCTTTACAGGCAGATCCCTAGTTTACTGAATGAGTAAACTCCAGATACGTAAGCAATGCTGGAAATATTTTTCCTTAGAATAAAGGTTGAGTTTGCAGGCTAGGTCACAAAAGCACAGAGAACTACATTTCCTCGAGAACAACCACACAAGTTGAAACTAGAAGGCAGAGTAATCACTGGCTAAAAGAACAGCTGTGAGGTCAGAACAAATGGGTTCAAATCTACTTTGTTGCTGTGTGATCCTGAGTACGTTAATTAATATAAATTATATTTTCCTCTGTTGTCCCAAATGGGGACAGTACCTATGTCATGAAATTGTGAAAATTAAGGGAGTTGTTGCTATGCACAGTACTTAGCATGCGAAACCACTTGATAAATTATGGAGCCATATATTTTAAACATACATTAAAAAATTGATTTCTAAGAGAATGGTTTTTTTTTTAAAGATTTTATTTATTTATTTGACAGAGAGAGAGATCACAAGTGGGCAGAGAGGCAGGTGCGTATGTGTGCGGGGGGAAGCAGGCTCCCCGCCGAGCAGAGAACCCAAAGTGGGGCTCAATCCAGGACCCTGAGATCATGACCTGAGCCGAAGGCAGAGGCTCAACCCACTGAGCCACCCAGGCTCAAGAATGTTTTCTAAGTACAATTTTGAAACAGATCTTCCCACAATCCTCAGTTCTAGAGATAAGAACTACATATACAAATGCTATTCCAAGTTCCCTCTGTAGAGCATCACTGTCCCACCTTTCTGTCCTTTGGATGAGACTATACTCATTTGCTTTAGCATTTTACTCAAAATTCTACCTTTCAGAAATTTCTTGACCAGCTATATACAACTCGGATATCGAGTCCCTTCTTCACTAAAATATTCAGTGTTTTCCAAATGATTTGCATTTGTTGCTGTGATGCTTTTTAAACCCTGTATCTCCCTCATCGTTTCCTTCCTTCTTTGACACAAAGTTTAATCTCAGAGACTTCTCCCATTTCGTTCCGAGCCCCATTTCTACCACACACTGATTTGTCTGTGAGGACCCACATGATGCCCTGGGGCTGACCAATGTCCTGACCCAGCAAAGAGCAGGAAAAAGCATCTAGCTCCTCCTTCTGGGAAGAGATCAGTCATCATATAGACATCTTTACCTTTAGGCAAAGGGAAATTCCACCTGGGAAAGATTCTATTATATCCATAGGCTGAAGCTGAAGAACCTTAGGGACACAACTGGGACACAACTCGTCTAGGGACACAACTCGTCTAGGGACACAACTGGGACACAACTCATCTAGGTACACAGAAAGAAAAACACTTCCAGAAAACAAGACACACATCCGGGAGCATCAGTTATTATGTCACATGTTCCCGTGAGCCTGAAGTGCAGGTATGAAGCCAGAAGACTGAGCCTATGAATTCCCAAAGTGACTCTCAGGAACTTCCTCTCCAGAAGAGGGAGGCGATTGACAGCCTAAGGCCAAGAGTGTTGGCACGGATTCATGTCTATGCCAAAAGAATGGGCTCCACCTTCTGCACAGAGTGGGGGTGCTGCAGAGAGAGGAGAGAATAATGTGCGCTGACAATCAACAGCTGGAACTTCTCAAAGAGAAACACCCAAGTGAGCTGTGGCCGGGAGTTTTAGGCCCACTAAGTATTTTAACAGGGACCGAAAAGAGGGCTAACCAATGGAACACAGAGAAAGTTGTCAACTGCAAGTGCGTCAGTGAGCAGAAAAGTATAATTGAACTCAAAAGAGATCAGACAGATGGAAATAAGAGGAAATGAGGCTCTGAAAAATATCATCTTCCAAGTGTGAAGGCAGAGAACGGGTATGTGGAGGTGTGCTCTTGTGTCCACACAAGTGCAATCTGACAAGATATCTGCTCTGTGGCAAGAGCCAGAAAAAGGTAAGGTCACATCAAACCTGGACAGGTGTCACAGGAACCCAAAGCGCACAACATGGAAGTGACAGGGGAACACAGTGAGGATCCATAGTGATGTAACAGCGAAATGACAATATCTGAACCCAGTTCCAGTCCGAAGAAACTCGAGTTTCTTAAGAGAAAGGAACCGAGTTGCCCCAAAATTCAGAGCAAGCTCTGTGGACTCTCAACAGTGGCACACATTTCATGGGTGGGACATAAGGTGTTGGGAAGAACATTCTTTATCTTAATGGTTACAAATTTATTTTAATGTATATTAGAGAATAATACAGTGAGACCATCAAATTCATGTTTTTAGAGATTTTACTGAGTAGGATGAGGCCATGTAAAGAAGTGACTGGCTTCAAAATTAATTTTTTTGAACTTGAATAATCCAGCTTTGTTACACTGGACATTTACTTCAAAAACTCAGAAGAATCATATAAAATGAACATATGTGTACATAGCAATCAGAGCTGAGCATGTAAAGAGAGAATGATCTGATATTAGAGAGAAGGAATTCTCTTCCCATATAGATAACAGGATAATTAATATCCTGAAAATCATAGACAAAGGAGATTATTGAGGCTACTGAGGACAAAAGTGATGCACGTTTTCCACACAATGGCTGGTACTAGACTTTAGGACCAACCAGGTGGGGTGATTTTTAGCCAGCACATTCAGAGAAGCCAGAAGCATCACAAAGAAAAATTCTCAGAACAGGAAATTTTTTGTCAGCTTAATATTCCCTTTGCTGGCTTTTTTGCCCTATATTTATGTTCTAATCCCCTCTTTTAGGATGTATATCTAGAATCACTCTTCCAAATAACCTTTGGAAACCTTACATAGAATCTCAGCAGTTTCAAAACTCAATTCATTATCTCTCCTTTCTTTTCACAGCACCAAGCTTCTCCCAATGACTCAAACTCAAAATTCCACATTCTTCTCCTTTGTTTCCTACATATAACACATTGCAAAATTATTTTCATATTCTTTTTTCTCTGTGTTCCTCCTGCAATCTGCTTTCTTTCAGATTCTGTCAAGAATTGGTGACATAATGTTGTAGGAAGACTGTAGGTTTGCAGACAGATAAACCTTGTTCTGAATCCACTCCTCTCTGTTATATGATTCTGGAAAATAAGTTCATCCTTTTAGGCCTTAATTTTGTCATCTTTAGTAAGTACCACAGCACAGTATTAAAAAAATGATTGTCATGGATAGATGTGTTTAGTACTAAAAAGCATAGCATAGTATTAAAAAATGATTGTCATGGATAGATGTGCTATCATCTCATTGGTCTATGGGTTCATTTATTTATGCCTTAAAAAAAAAGATGTTATCAAGTGTCTACTGTAAACTAGAAACTATGTTATGCACTGAAGCTTTACAAATCAATTTAAAGAACTGTATTAAACAACAGCATATGAGTTATGTGGTTGTCGGCCAAAGAATGAACGAAGGCTTATACAAATGATTCGAGTTTGGGAAGGAACTGAGCTAGGTATTTCAAGTTCCCTTAACCTGAAAAATATCATCTTATGGAAATACACAATTTTTTTTTTTTTTACCCACAAATGACTTGGAGTGTTTATTTGTACTTTAATTCTACAGAGTAAACTCGGCAAAGCGCTTTGATAAAGGAGCCTTCTGTCTTTATTTGCAAACGAGACAGAGGAAGAGTCAGGTGTGTGAAAACATGACAGTGCCCTGTCACCTGCTCATCTCACAGTGGCTGGGTTACAAGCTGGGGTGGGGTGCCAGCAGAACCTTCCAGCTCCTGGCCAGTCACCCACCCCTCCTATGGTACTTTCCAAGCCAGCCTGGATGTCATCCTAGTTTCTCAGGAAAAAAGGGTTTTCCAAAACAAACTATAAAAAGTCTATGTATATATGCCCTCCTACATACTTTTCAGTGAAAATATTTCTTCTCTGAGAAAAGGAGGAAAGCTAAGCACCCCTCAAATATCCAAGGTTCCAGTCCCGTTTCCAGGGAGCATTTCCTAACATTCAGAGGAAAGACAGGCTGCTTCACTGTCTTACCATCTTCTATCTTTCTGTCAACTGTTTGCAGACAGAGACACCGGCAGCTTGTTCTGTAGCTTAGGTCTGTCTGTTTTCATATGTCCTAACCTTTCATCATTTACCTCGTGTGATCAAATTAATCTTGGGTCAAGATCTAATTGATTTGCTCCTAATCTCTATCTTCTTTCTTACATGCTCCCAGAATATGCTTTGAAACCTGTTCCAAAGCTGCTTCTGCTTCAACCTCACTGTTTGAAGGGTCCTAATCTACACTATCCTCTGCTTAGTAGTGAACATTAGATGACCGTGGCTCTCCTGGCGCTGTGAGAGACATCACCCCACAGCCCAATGCCGTCTGTGCTCATGGCAGATATGGGGAGACCAGTTTTGTTCCCAGTGTTCCCTGCTACACTCAGAGGAGCCCAAGCCACGTGCAGACCAAAGAGAATGACCCAAGCCACATATTTAAGAAGAACACAGGCTATCGTTTGAAGAGAAGTCAAAGCTCTGAAACTGTGCATATCCTCTGACCTAGAAATTCTTCCAGGAATTTAGCTTAAGGAAATGATCATGCCTGCGAACAGATCTGGCTACAAAGATAACAGTAGTTTTACTCATAAAAACTAAATATCTGAAACAACCCAAATGGTGCCCAATTCACCAAGGTCTAGCCATTTTATGGGATAGTATGATATCGTGAAATGCAGTGATGGTCTGGAGGCAGAGCAGATTTGTTTCCAGAATGAAAACAAAGGCCATTACCTCTGAAATACAGGGGATAAAAAATGTTTTTTGTTAAAGAAAAAAAAGTTTTTTGTGACAAATAAAAAGATGTCAATCCACATATGTAATTTTCTCTCCTCCTCAAGGCCAAGTGATTCATTCTTCTGATCTGTGTCTTTACTGTACCTCACAGAGGTTAACAACAACTGCAACACACCCCAGCATTCACTGGGCACTCACTCTGCACTAGGTGCCATGTGAAGTACTCTAATCCGCACAGCAGCCCCATGAGGTAGAAGCTGTTGCCCCTGCCTTCTGGAAGAGGAGCCTGAGGCCTTGAGATGCAGGTAACTTGCCCCCATCATGTGCAGCCAGAGACAGCAGACACGGAACCAGCAGCCAGGCAATCCGGTGCCAGGGCACGCACTCAACCACCACGTGCTCCGCAGCCTCTGTGGAATGGACTTATCCTCCGAGGTTGGTTATCACGGTGGCCTGCTGCTATCTATTCACTTGTCTACTCTCCTCCCTCAACTATGAGCACGGTAAAGACAAGGTCTGCTGTTTCTATTCCCAGTCTCTCCCAGGCAATGTGCCAGTGTCGGTTGTGTGAAAGAGTGAGCCTTGGTATTTGTGCATGATTAAATAATAACTAGTAATAATAGCAGCAGCTCTCAGCTCTTGCCAAGTCTAAGACTTGTGCCAGATGCTTAAATGTAAAATTTTACTTACTCCTTAACAAATCCTTATGAGATAGGCACTATTATCCCTACTTTACAGATGAGCAAATAGAGGCTGAGCAACAGTCAAAGGCTTGCCCATGTGTTGCTGCTGGTGCTAGAACCCAGGTCTGACGGGACTCCAGGCAGAGCTTCAGCCCTCAACTCTCACACTACCACCACTCAGCTCTCTTATTCCAGAAGCTGAAACAAGCCTGAATATTTTAGGACCCAGTCATCTGATACTGCAAAGAGCTCCGTTCTGACATGAAAAACAGATTCAGTAAAACTGTGGTGATAACACTGTGCTGCTTGGAACAAAGAGAGTGTTATTCTCTAATTAATTCATTCATTTAGTTCACACATTTATTGGGTGTCCACTAAATGCTAGGTTCTGTGAGAGGTGGAATAGAAAGATCAGCAAAGGCAGGGCCTGGCCTCCAAGTCCATTCGAGTGGGGCATGTGACTTGCACTAATAAGCATTTAATGACAAACTGAAAAAAGGAAACTGGTTCTGTGCTGCTAACAAAAGAGGGGCGGAAGCCATGATGCCAGAGCTGAGCTCCTACTGTGTTGCAGGAGGAAACAATGTTCCGCTGTTTGCCCAGAGGAGATCTGGAAAAGAGAATCCTGCACAGCAAGTCGCCCTGGCCTTTCATTTTCCTAACACTGCTTCCTGTCCTACCAGGCTTACTCAGCAATGAAACCAGGCAAGGCCCAACCACACACCATCCTCAAGGACACTTAGGACAGTAGCACACAGAGAGGCTGGAGGTGTGCACCCTGAGCCATGGGACTCACGTTTCTCTGCTGATTGCATGGCGTGGAAGAGCGTCAGGGGCCTCTCGCTGCAAGAAGGGGGCTTGGAGTCACTGCTCTTCTTCCGGGACAGGTGCAGCTGGGCATTGGTGAGAGGCGTATCGGGCACGGTGTTAAATATCTGCAAGTGAAGTTGCACAGAAGGGTTACACTACACACTGCCGTGAGTCGGGGAGCAAGCCCCAACCAGTACAACTGAAAGCTTGGTGGTATCAAAGACTCAGCAAAAAGACCCGAAATGACCACCCACATTAGCTCAGGACTTTGTTTGAAACATCTCTCAGAACTGGGACTAAACATTTTCTTTCAGGAGCATATCTCGGAGTTTGGTGACCATTCACTTCCATTTCTGTCATTCTGCTGTCACTTACACTTATCCCTTCTCTGCTGTTCTCTGCAGGGGTGAGGGGAATGAAGCGTGCTAAATATAAGCCACTGTCTATTAATAGGGCTTGGAGTAGTTTGAGTACCTTTGTCCAAAACCAGTTCATCAAAACCCTTTATTTTCCTCATTGGTTCTACTGACCAGTTCTTAATGACTGCTTCACAACTTTCTTAGAATGTGAAACTGCATTTAAATAACATTCCAAGAAGAAGCCCAGGGCAGGGCACCAGTTCCTGGTCTGTAGTCACCTTTGGATGGAGCCTGCTTTCCAGCTCAGCAGCTCTATGTCATCTTTGATGCTGAGCATTTTCTCACTTAAAAGGAAGAAAAAGGTTGATGATAAAAGTAACCAAACTACAATTTGGAAAACGTAAAAAAGCATAGAAAAAAAAAAGAGATCAACTTTTTATTTCTACCATTTAGAGACAACCACTATAAGCACTTGAGCTTTCTTATGAACTTTTTTCTTTTAAGCTTTTTACAACAGATGAAAATTGTGACAATATTTCTTTTTTTTACAGATATAAGTATGGTGGCATCATTATAACAGCTACACTTACATGGTGCTTACCACGATCACCATAGCCACCACACAAGGTCACTTCCCTAGGGATTAGTGTGTTCTACAAGTGGCTCATTCAGTTCTCAGTGACGTGGAGCAAGAGGTACTGTCCTCACCACTTACAATGAAGAACCAAGGCAGAGGTTAGCTGCCACAATTATAGATACAATTACAGATAACATAGAAAGCTGTATCCCTAGATTTTCTTGATTTCTTTTTTAAAGATGTATTTATTTGAAAGGGAGAGAGAGAGAAAAGGAGAGAGCAAACAGTGGGAGGGGGAGAGAGAGAATCTCAAGCAGACTCCCTGCTGAGCACGGAGCCTGATGTGGGGCTCGATTCCAGGACCACAGAGCACAACCTGAGCTAAAACCAAGAGTCAGATGCTCAACTGACTGAGCCACCCAGGTGCCCCTAGACTTCTTTTCAAATGCATATAAATGACAACACTACCTCAATCAAGAAAGATGTCTTGAGCATTTACTTCATACCAAGAACTCTGGATATCACACATGGTGAACACGTTCCCTGTGGATGGGACGGTTTGCATCCACTACCTGTGACTAACAGAGTGTTTGCCATGCCAGGTATCAGGTTAGGAGCTTTGTATGAGTTACCTTGTTTAATGTAAAAAAAACAAAAAGAAAAACAAAAACAAAACAAAACAAAACAAAAACCCACCTCCCCTAATTGAGATTACATAATCTACACAGTTTTGTATTCTATACATCTAACATTATATTTCAACATTTCTCCTTTCTTTAAAAAATCTTAAACATGATCCTTAATGGTTGTGTAACAGCCACACTGTATTAAGATATCAATATTTATTGATTTATTCATTATCATTTCTCACTCTGGAGCTAGCCTCCTCCTGGATTTCCACTTTCTCAACAATCATGAGTAACAAGAGGAAGGTGGGGGCACCCCACTTCCTTCCACTATGGGTAGCATTAGATATACTACACTCTTTTCAATGGCCCTCTCTCCTTTGTGTGTGCATTTAAAAGCAAAACTCTGAAGCTGATATATAGGAAGCAAAGTCATAAGAATGATGAGAATTTCAGCCAAAACAGCTGCTCTCCATGGGCTGGCAGGTCCTTGGGCTCCAATGATGCCAGCCAGCTGGTTAAGTCAATCTCGCTCCCAAACACAGCTGTCTGAAAAACAGCATTATCATATTTTCCCTAGGGGACTGAATTTTCAACAAAATAAACTGAATCACAACATAGCTGAGTTCAAGCGGGGCGAGAGGGTAAGAAGAGAAGGGGACTTAAGCAAAAACAACAGAAATGTCCTAGCTTCCAGAGTAGCTGGGACCCCTAAAAATAAGTACTGGTGCTATGTATATGTACAGTCTCCTGAGTTCTGCAAAGGAAGCAAAGAGAAACTATGGTTATTGTCAAGCTCAAGAACTACAGACTCTAAGAGGCCTTCTTCCCCCTTTCCTGTGTTCCCCGAACAATGCTGAGCTGCAAGCCTGCTCCCAGATGACCACCTCATGGTGCACTATTATCACTGACATTTAAACCGCGCTTCTGTATGTGAGTGTCTGTGCCTGGCAGGCACCATGCTAGGCACTTTGCATGGCTTCTAAGCCACAGATACTAAGTAGGGTGAGCACGCCACAGGAGAGATCTCCTGACCTGCCGCACAGCAAAGCAGGAGAGGGGCTGGACCTGGAATGCAGGGTTGCAGCTCCTCACATCTGCACTCTCCACTTACTCAGCTGTCATTACTCATTCCAGCTCAGTTTTTCCAGCCAATCTTCACTCCAGAAGCCATGCCCCAAATGTACGAGCAAGGATTTCAACAAATATGCTATCTCTTAGCACCCCTCTGCCTCTGTCCTCAAGAATAACACTCTCAGCCATCCCTAGCTAAAAAGGAATTCAGACTTGTGATGGCCCACCACCCCCTTATGTCTAGGGGTGTTTCTCTTTTCCTAACTGGAAATAAGCTTGTTGGGCAACTACAGTGGACACAAAGAGAATGGATACATATTTTAATTTCAACTATCACCAAGAATGTGAGGTTACAGTCCTTCCTAAAAACCACATGAAATGCTGAAGAAGCAAAGAATAGGTTATGAAGAAAGCCTGCAGATTTGGGCAGATGCATAAAAATTGTTTCCAAAACAATGTTTACACACAGCCGAGCAGGAAGAGACATGGAACCCAGGAGAGTCATTCATTCTGCATACTGGTAGGTTTCTTTAAAAGAGAAGTTGTTTGCCCATACTGCAACCAGTTCTAGCAGATTTTCACCACCGGTGAGACCAACAGTCCCAAAGGCCAGTTCTCTAGCCATCACCGTGAGCCAGGCCCAGGCTGCTCTCACACCACAAAATGTCATGTGCCAGACACAAGACTATCAATGCGGTGGTTACAGATGTTTCCAGAGTGCAAGGGCACCTCTGTAAATGTGAACAAGTCAGAGCAGATGATACAAACTTACATTAAGGAGTCTGGAAAATCATGCTCCAAATTACTGTTGTTCACTTAACTCTGAAACTTGAACACATGCAAGCTGTTTAAAGCCTGCTTACTGTCTGGCCACTTTCTAGCCAGGCCAAGGGTTTGTCTCTGTGCTAAAAGCTCAAGCTGGAATTCTGATGACAACCTGAATTTTTCACAATTTCCTTGGTTATTCCAAGCCTATTTTGTTTGGAAGAGGTAATTTCAAGAAAATCAAATGAAGTTTCCTTCATTCTGTTAAGAAGAATCACTGTAGAAATGACCCTGCCAAATGATGCAAGTGTGGGTTCCTATCATTTATGACCAGTGGATTTATGGAGCTCTACCACGTGGCTGGAACAATTCACAAGTTTCACAGAGACTTTCCAAATTAACATAAAAGAGGGGGATTTATTCTGTGCCCCAAGTGCCCTATTAATTCTGTCCAAACTTACTAATTGAGTTAGGAACCCTTTAGAAATAAAAGTTATTGGGAAGGCCATAAGCATTCTGGAAGCTACTGAGGAATAAAACTGTAACATTAAAAAAAAAAAAAACAACTCTGCATATCTCTTCCAAGTATTCCCAATTTCAAGCTTCCTGTAAGTGGAATTAGCACACCCATAAATACTAGCTTCTGTTTTCCTTTAAGCTACATGGGAGAGTGGTCAGCCTTCTGGATTCACAAAGGCCCAGGCCCGGTCTGGGTTCTGTTGTTTACTCAGTGGGCAACACCTACACCAACACAGTGGGAGGGGGAGAGAGATCTCACCATCACTGATAGCAGCACCATTGCCATATCACCACAAAAAGTCCAACAAAGGAATTCATAGCCAGCATATGGGTAGAAAGCAAAGAGGCTTTGAAGCTAGGCAGACTTGGGTTCAACTCAGGCGAGAGCCTCAACAACTCTGAGCCTGTTTCCCTCTGCAAACGAGGATCTAACACCTGCCTCGCAGAGCCATTGAAAAGTTAAGGCACGGTAAGTGCTAGAACCTAGCAATGAGTGGACAAGAAATGGTAGTGGTATAATGACAATAAAATAACCAAAATTTGTTGAGTGTTCATCGTGCTATTTGTATGAATTATCTCATTATTTTACTCACAAGAACTCTATAAAAAAGGTACTATTATTTTTGGCATCAAACAGGTGAGAAACCTAAGACTCAGTGAGATGAACTGATTTGTCCAAGGTCACATACTTGAATGCAGCTGGACTGGAACTTAGCATGACCATCTGGATATTACCCATGTGTGGTTTTATACCTATTATTAATTTGAAAGACATAGGACAAAATAAGAAGATTCCAAGTTTTACAGTCCAATGGGTCTGACTTTAGTTGCTTACTAGCAGTTCTGTGACTCTGAGCAAGTTGTATAACTCTGTGACCTTCAGATGCCTCATCTGTAAAAACTCCTGGGAGTGTGGTGAAGACCAAAGCACCTAACACAGTTTGACACTCAATGTTCAAGAGACATTACTGCATTCAATAAAAAAGTATAAGAAGAGAAATAACTGGAGACTCAACAATGAATTATTTGCAGTCAGGACACGAGGATTTAATTTATAAGTGCAAATTTAATTACTGCTCTTTGCAAAACATCGATCTTAACTGCTTACAGCAGTGTTAAAATTTGCTGTTCTTTTCCCTTGCGTTGTCTACAAAATCCAAATTTCACAGCCCATCCCCCTGCCTGCCTGAGGCCCACCCCGACAATTGTAGACCACTGCCACTTGCAAAATTCGTTGTTAGTGGTGGCACATACACATTTTTACACCTTTTGTGATCCCATTCATCACATGCTTCTGTAATTTACAAGGATTAGGAGCCTTCCTATAATGTGTGGGGTACACTCTTTATTATGTGCTGTGATATTTATGGGAGGAAAATTAGGTCATGATAAAGAGTTCCTGGTCTATAACTGCTAAGTAGCTCTGAGACAATAAATCAATGACAGAGGCCTGGGGATAACAAAGCAAAACAGAAGAAACTGAGCATTTTCCTGAGACACAGATGCACGAGTTCCAAGTATTAAAGGATAAACAAATCTGGCCTTGTTTAATGTGGAGTTTCTGCTTTGGGAGTGGATGGCTGGAACCACAGAGCAGGGCTCACACACTGCCCTCTCCTTCTCATGACACAGTGCAGCAGGGCTGCTTAGGGCCTGAGAAGCTATAAACCCAGCGCCTTTCCATGGGAAAGCTGGGCAAGTCTTATTAGCAGGGCTCATTTATAGCAACTGTTAAAAAGCCAAATTCATAGGCTACAGTGACAGGGTTTTTAAGGACAAGTGGGAGCCCAATACCTTATTGATATTAGCATTTTGGCAGAGGGATCAACAATGTAGAAAATAGTTTGGGGAGTTTTACTAAAAGTCCTTCAGAGAAAAAAAAAAAAGTCCTTCAAAAGAAACCAATTCCATTTAGGAACTGGGGCCATATCTAGATAGATGGCATGCCTGGTCATCCATTGGATGCTGTGATTTTCCCAATTTCCAGAAAGTTTCTCTTTCCTGTTCTCTTTGCCCATGGAGGAATAGATGAAAACATAATAAAACCCCATCCTTATTTAAGCTATATTAAAGGAGCTTCATAATTCAAACAGTGCTCAGTTTATCTGGAGCTTATTGGGAAGGAATATACATGTTCAGATTCATAACCTTATCGCATTAAAGAAGAATAATTTGCACAGCATCTGACACTCAAAAAAAGAAAAAAGGTCTGTGACAGAAGCACTCCAGCCCTACATATAAGTAAATCTAGCTTACTTTTAAACCTCACATGGGCAGGACCAAAAAGAGCATACTCGGGAACAAATGGAAGGAAAAGTAACAAAAAATTAAAAAATGAAAATCAATGAACACATATAAAAAAAGCCATGACCATAAGATACAAAACTAGCTTCCCAAGCAGGCAACAGCACCAGAAATTTTCTTAATGTAGTAAAGCATCGAGGCATTCTTCATCATCATCATTAAGTTGAAATATCGAGAACATGAAATAAAACTGCCAAATACTTTTCAGTTGCCGGAAACTGTTCAAATCAATTATATTTCACTAACTGATAGACATTTTGTGCACAAACCCCAACGGTGGTGTAATGGATTTCAATTCCACCAACATTTTGGTAAAAGCAGGTCAAGATAGCTTGGTGGTTGAAAATCAAGTCAGATCAAGACAACGGCACCAAAAGATACTACCATTTTAATGGGAATGCAAGGTTGTTTAGGACTTGGTGCTTATACTAGGTGTTCAGAGGGGTCCCATCCATGCTTACCAGGCTCTTCTCCTTGACAGATAGGATTAAAAGTTAACATACTTCGAAAGGCGATACCGATCTTTGGGCATTTCTAAGAATTAACAACTCAAAGATCAACACTCCTCCCTCTTACAAAGCAAACTGATGACCTGGGAAAGGAATTATGATGCTTTCTTTTGTAAAAGAACAACAGGCATAAAAAGGGGCAATGGTGATAAAAGCATGTGGTGCTTAGGCACATGAGCACATCCACACTCTGCCTCATGTGCAGAAACCCTTTGCAGGGACACATGCATGGCTCAGTCAGTTAAACACCTATTTTCAGCTCAGGTCATGATCCCCAAGTCCTGGGATTGAGTCCCAAATCAGGCTTCGTGCTCAGTGGAGAGCCTGCTTCTCCTCTGCCTGCTGCTCCCCCTGCTTGTGCCCTCTTTCTTTCTCCCTGATAAATAAATAAATAAATAAATAAAATCTTAAAAACAAAAACCCTTTTGAGTGCCACAGCCAAAAGAAATGTGGACCATTACACAATGAGTGGGTCCAATCCTACCCTTACAGGTTGGAATTTAATAGGAAGATAAAACTCATGCATATATACATTATTAATCTGAGATTTCACATTCAACCGAAACTATACAAAGAAAGTAGTATGGCGGCGCCTGAGTGGCTCAGTGGGTTAAGCCTCTGCCTTCGGCTCAGTTCATGATCTTCGGGTCCTTGGATCGCGGCGCTTCCCTCTCTCTCTCTGCCTGCCTCTCTGCCTACTTGTGACCTCTCTCTCTGTGTCAGATAAATAAAATAAAATCTTAGAAAAAAAGGTAGTCTGTTTCCTGGGTATGGTTATTCTTTCCCAAACATCTAAAATTTTCAAAGTTACTGGCAAGGTAAACTTTAACAAAAAAAAATAAAAGGTACTATTTTAAGTAGCAAAATTCCTGGGTGTTGGGGAATCTTAGACAATGACAGCACTCAACATTTTGTTGTTTTAACTAGAAGCATATAAATTTTGGTAAGTTCCACTATAACCCCAATATTGGCCTGCTTGACGTTTCAAGGCTCAGAGTGATAAGCTATAAGCTAGGCAAAGACTGTGTCTCCATACAGAAATGGTAATTTTATATAATGCATTGTTACCTTAAAACAAGCATGGAAACAACTAAAGTTTTAAAATCTTTCCCCTTTGATATCTGACTACAATCTAAAAAAAAAAAAAAAAAAAAAAAAAAAGATAGAAAAAGAAAAGAAAAAAGCCAGTCTCTTAAGACTTTTCTTCTCTAGGTCTCACTTAATCCAAGAACCAAAAGTATGGAGTCATTGAAAGGAAATGATGCCATAAATTAGAATTTCCCTTTAAAATTCTGGCAAGAAGAACTAAATAAAAGCCATTAGGATCTTACTCTACCCTGTGAAAAGTAAAGGCTGTAAGTCAAAAATGACACTCTGAGACTTTTTTTTTTTTAATATAAAGCCACAAGTTTACAACAATACAGTCAACTCTGTGATTTTTGTGCTTTATTTAACAAGTGATTTTGATATCAATAATCAGAGTACAATTTGGTTCAGCTTCCAGGGATGACTTTCTAAAGTGATGATATAATCATTTTACCCCTTTAAACTTGGAAACCTGAACACTCCCATTTTTCAGGAATAAATGCAAGCCCTTTTCCATAGCTTTCCAAGTACCTAACAATGGGCTAAAGCCAACTGTGTGGTAGCATCTCCCACCATTTGCTAACATATAACCCACGTTCTTTCACAGCCATGTCATTTTAATACACATAAGTTAATTAATCCCTGGAAGGCTGTCACTCATGTCTGAACTCTTTCTCTGCCTAAAAATGTCTTTATCTGTCTAAGCCTGGTACAAGCAGAATTAAGTGATTTCTCCTCAGTGATGCCATACACTTGACTCATCTTACTGGATGTCACTAAGCACGCTGTATCATGCTTAGACATATCCTGATAAAATCGGAGGGCCTTGGGAAAAAGGTCCCATCTTACTCCTTTTCAGCCAGTAGGAGATGCTCAATAAATGCATGGCACAGAGATAAACTAGAACAGATTTCAGTGGCTTGTGTTGTGAAAGCAGTTCAGACCTAGTTCTCTCCTGAAGGTTGTTTCTTAAACTCTTTGCACTTCAGGTTCATGATTTGTAAACTGAGGCAAAAATACTGACCTTATAAAAATTAAATGATATGATGGATACAAAGCTGCTTAGGACAGTATATTGTGGATAAGAAACTATAATAAAAGTTAACTACTACTGCCGTTATTACATCTAAACTATGTACCTTACAAAGATCCATTACCGTCAACAGAGTAAGTCAATCAATATGTATTACCAAACATGGAAAAAGGAAGATCCCTACCAGCCCCCAAACATAATCCCTATCTTCTGGCTTTTTCCTCTCTGCCTCCACTTACTGTGGGATATTTACCTCCTACAACTGTTCCAAACATCACTCTTCTCACCGGGTCTGCCAGGGGAGGCAAAGGACAAGAGTTTCTGGCCATATGCTTTAGCCAGTTCAAACATAGAAACCTTTCTCCTCTCTCTCTTTTTATTAATTTTTCTTCCCTTTGAAAAGAGATGTTTCATCAGGTAAAAGAAACTGAATTTTCTGGCTAGCAGACATTCCCTATCCCCCTCTTTTAAATGTCAATTTTAACGACAAAGATGTGTTTCCAGTTATAGACATTGATGAGTTAGTTCTCCATACTGAATCTTTCAAAGGGTATTTGAGGACAGACTTGTCAGTATCACCAACTGTCTGATGTCCCCTGACTGTGTAAAAAATGGCAATGCTGAGAAGAATGCTTTCCGTAAGAAATACTGAGGAACTGCCTATGTTCAGCATAAGCCTCTCATAAGAAAGCAATGTCTTGGGGCACCTGGGTGGCTCAGTCATTAAGCATCTGCCTTCGGCTCAGGTAATGATCTCAGGGTCCTGGGATTGAGCCCCACATCGGGCTCCCTGCTCAGCGGGAAGCCTGCTTCTCTCCCTCTCCCACTCCCCCTGCTTGGGTTCCCTCTCTCACTGTGCCTCTCTCTGTCATATAAATAAATAAAATCTTAAAAAAAAAAAAAAAAAGAAAGCAATGCCTTTTCCAACAGGAACTACAAGCAAACCTGCCAGGCATGAGGAGGGAGCCCTTATGGCAGAACACCTGCACAGATGGCAGCTCACAACTGCTCGTTCGCCTCTAGGTGTACACGGCTTCTCTCAGACAGAGGTGCGGTCTCTTTCCCACCCCTTCAACCTGGCTGGCCTGGTGACTTGCTTTGACCAACAGAATGTGCTAAAGCCAATACTCTGGTCTATTCCAGGCTAAAGACTTAGGAGGCTTTGTGGCTTCTGTGTTTGCCCCCTTGGAAATCTGGCCCAGACTATCAAGTGACGAAGGATCACATGGAGATAGAGAGGCCACAGAGAAGAGGATCAAGGTGTCCCAGCCGACAGCTAGTACCAAGGTTTCAGACATGCAGACTAAGGCCATCTTGGAACACCCAGCTGCAGCCAAACCACCCCAGCAGATACCACATGGAAGACACAGGAGCCCTCCCCAAATATCTGACCCACAGAATGGAAAGGAAAAAAAAAATCCTTGCTGTTTTAAGTCACTAGGCTTGGAGATGATCTGTTATGCAGAAATAGATTTAACTACAACAGGCATCTTATGGTTTTCTCTCTCTGTCTCTGAGTGGCTCCAGTTGCTAGATGCCTGGGCTGCTACACCCTTTTTCAGTACTGTATCTATTACTTCTATCTACTATTACTATAGTTCTATTACTTAATTTTATTCCAAGGGAACAAGTAAACACCTTCCACGAAATGTTCTTAACAACCTGAGAGACTATTATATCAGTCATTGCGGGGGGACATACCTTTAAGACCTATATTCAGGCTTGTTTCAAGGAAGAGGGCATATACTATCATGTGCTTCTAGTTGGCAGACAGGACGAAAAGATGCTGTTGGAAAGTATTTCTTCAAGTGAGGTTTCAGAATTTTGTCCAACTTGTGACACTAAAGTTAGAAAAGTAGTCACTTGTGGACATTTCTGTATGTGTGTTCATCTATCTAGAGAATTATAGCCAAGCCTAAGGGAATGCCCATTAAATATTAATTAAGATCTTAATAGTGTGAATTTTAAAGAACATGTCTCTGACAATATTCATCTGAGGACATTAAGAGAGCTCTGGATTTGATGACCACAGTTCAGTTCTATTGGGAGAAATTTATCCAAAGCATTGTCTCCAGAAAGGCGGGGGCCATAGCATGGACATGGATGCTTAGGATTCCTATTAGGTGAACTTCAGAGGCTAAGCCTAAGGTAGGAGCCTAAGGTAGGAACGGCTCATTTTATACCAGACCTAAAGCTATATTTAAAAAGGAGTCTAGTTGCCTTACCCTAAATTGTTTTTACCAGAAAGACAAACCTGATGAATATGAAGGACGTTGTCCCAGAAGAATGTACGTATCTAGGTCTTGCAAACTTTGGCCCATCATGGACCCCAGATTAAAAACCTCTATCAAGGGGGTACACTAGCTCCTTCAGGACTGGGGACAGGCACTCTGGGGCTGTCTTCATCCCAGAAATGTTTTCACTCATACTCTTTCATCATTGGCTTCCACAGGAACATAAACCCTAAATGTGATTCATCCACTCTCTGGCATAGACTAATGAAAAGGAACATATAATGAAGCATTATAATACTCTTAATACTGTATGTACCTTAACAAATACACAGCAGAGAGTAACATAATTTATAATCCACCAAACCAGATGAGTATTTTCCTACCAGTTCTTGCCCATATACTTACAGGCCTGGCCATGCACTTCATATTTCATTTCTATTTCCGCATTTTGTGGCCTAGGCAGGATGGCTGCTTGTTTACACAAGTTTCAATATTGTTGTTAGAACTTTCTGGTCCTTTTTTCTTTCATGCTACTTTTGAATTTGCTTGCTGGCTTTGAAAGCCCAAAGACACCAAAAAGAGTTGCAATCATTGGACACTGCCTGTTATAGGCTTAAATACGGCCCATTTGGGGAGATGGAACATAATTACATGGCTCATTTTTTGCATATCTGTCTCAACATTTAATATTTTATTCAAGAAAAGATCAAATTACAAAAAGTATTATTTTGGGAGGGAGGACATGTGACATTCAGAAACAAACTTGAGCTCTATTTTCTGGGCCCTTTGTTAAGAGTGCTAAAAACAATGGTTTAGTTATTAAACCTTACTTCATGCCAGATTCTTGGCTAAGTCCTTGACATATTGTACCTTATTTAATCCTCAGAGAAAACCAATTGAAGGAATGTGGCAAACTGGCTAGTTGATCATCAAACTCGCTTCCCCTATCTCTGAACACATAGTTAGCTTGCTTTCTCAGCCTTCCTTACAGTTAGATGTCATCATGGGACTTACTTCTGACCGATGGAATATGGAAGAAAATAGGGAAAGCCTCCTCTGTGCTTAGGCCATACAATCTTTCCCCGTCTTACAGACTCCCTCATTTTCCCCCACTAGTTGACTGCAGAGATCTGCAGAGCAGAGGGCGGAGCCACCAGATGGAAGGCACCTGGATTGCTTAATTACCACCTTTGTAATACCCACAGAGAACTCTTTTGTGACCAAGAGATAAACTTCTATCCTCCTGAGTCACTGATATTTGGGGGTTATTTTTTCCAGCAGTTAGACTGTACTGAAAGTACTTTTATGAGCACAGAGAGCTTAGGGTAATCTGCTCATGGTCACATAACTAGAAAGAGGTGACAGATTTGAATCCAGGTTTCTCTGTAGAAAACATTTTTAACTGCTATTCAATTATATTCCTTTTTCACAGGTTCTCATATATCACATAAACTTTACCTATACCTGATTTAACTATATTTGAGGGAGGTGGTTAAATGGAGGTCCAAAATTTGGAATAGAGAAAAGATAATTTCTTCAAATAAATCATTTGATTTCCTATCTCTTTATTAACCATGTAATAGGGGGCC
The DNA here is from genome assembly GCF_902655055.1 of Lutra lutra. NCBI lineage: Eukaryota > Metazoa > Chordata > Mammalia > Carnivora > Mustelidae > Lutra > Lutra lutra. Next base: position 81,500,427 of record NC_062282.1, on the reverse strand, counting down.
ATGCCCTAAATAACTGTGCAGGATACTTGCTACTTTGGGAAAGTTATATTCAGAGCTTCTTTAGTAGTAATTAATGCTCCACAGCAAATTACCTCAAAAACTTAGTGGCTTAAAACATTTAGCATCTCTCCCAGGTTCTAGGAGTCAGGAATTCAGGAGGGGCTGAACTTACTGGTTTCTTACGAGTTTGCATACATGTCAGTTGGGGCTGCATCATCTGAAGGACTGAACAGGACTAAATGATTGACATCCAAAGTGGTTCACTCACATAGTGGCCCAATTGGTCTGCTTGTTGGTAGGAAGCCGCACTTTTGCCCCACAGGGTTTCGTGACTGCCGTTACAACGTGGTGGCTTGCCTCCCCCAGAGTGAGCAAGTCCAGAAGTCAAAGCAAATGCCGTTAAGTTCTTATTTGATCTCTCTCCATTAGTTTTGCAATTTCCTATTAATTACATTGGGATCAATACTGGGATCCCCTATTCAGAGAGGGGAACACACAGAGCAGTGGATACCAGGAGACAAGGGTCACTTGGAGCCATTCTGGAGGCCAGATACCACAGGAGCCCATTTGTTCAACACATACGTACTAAGTGCCTACTGAGGACCTGGGGACAAAGCTGTGAACAAAACAGACACAAGTCCTGCATCTGTCCAAGTGGATATATCCAAAGAAAGAAGCATATATCCAAGTGGAGGTCAGAAAGGCAACATATTTAATCACTAGGCAAATTATGTACTATACTAGGAAGCTCCAAGTGTTATGGAGAGAGAAAACAGTATCAGGGAGAAGGGGAATGCTGGAGTTGGGACTATATGCAATTTTAAATAGAGAGAGGTTTTGGACTCTTGTTTTCAGGGAGGTTTTTGATCACTGCTTCCATCTTGTTACTGGTTATTGGTCTACTCAGGTTGTCAATTTCTTCCTATTTCAGTCTTGGTTTATAGGTTTCTAGGAATGCAACCATTTCTTCCAGGTTGCTTAACTTATTGGCATATAGCTGTTAATAAAAATTTGTAATGACTGTTTCCATTTCCTTGTTGTTAGTCATGATCTCTCCCCTTTCATTCATTATTTTATTAATTTGGGTCATTTCTCTTTCCTTTGGATAAGTCTGGCCAGTGGTTTATTGATCTTATTAATTTTTTCAAAGAACCAGCTTCTAGTTTCGTTGATGTATTCTACTGCATTTCTGGTTTCTAATTCACTGATTTCTTTGCTCTAATCTTAATTATTTCCCTTCTCGTGCATGGGTTAGACTTAATTTGTTGTTGATTCTCCAGTTCTTTAAGGTGTAAAGATAGTTTGCGTATTTGGGATTTTTCTATTTTTTTTGAGTGAGGCTATGATACTCTATGCGGAAAACCCAAAAGTGAACCATGAGAGACTATGGACTCTGAAAAACAAAATGAGGGTTTTAAAGGGGAAGGGGGTGGGGGATGGGTTAGCCCGGTGACAGGTATTAAGGAGGGCATGTATTGCATGGAGCACTGGGTGTTATACGCAAACAATGAATCATGGAACACTACATCAAAAACTAATGATGTACTGTATGGTGACTAACATAATAAAAAAAAATAATAATAAATAAATAGCGAGGTCTACGTAGGCCTCACTTAGAAGGCCTAAAAGAGGTGAGGAAGTATGCTCTTAAGTTACATGGAGGAAGACTGTTCCAAGTACTGGGAAGAACAACTGCAAAGGCCTTGAGGTGGGCATGCTGCAATGTGTAAGAACAGCAAGCTGTCAAAGCAGCCACAGGAGTGAAGTAAAATAGCAGGCCATAGATGAGATGAGGTAAGTAACAGAGGCAAGAGCAGAGCCTGGGTTGGACCTTCCAGGCTCTTGTAAGGGCTCTGACTTTCACTCCCTGAAACAGGAAGCCACAGAAGGTTCTTAGCAGACAAATGATATAATTTGATTTAGTACTTTAAAAATTCCACTCTGGTGGCTGTTATCAAAATAGACAGGCTAAGGGGTGCTTAGGTGGCTCAGTTGGTTAAGCATCTGCCTTCGGCTCAGGTCATGATCCCAAGGTTCTAGGATCAAGCCCCACATCAGGCTCCTTGCTCAACCAGGAGCCTGCTTCTCTCTCTGCCTGCTGCTCCCCCTGCTTGTGTTCTCTCTCTCCCTCTCTTTCTGACAAATAAATGAATAAAATCTTAAAAAAAAAAATAGGCCAAGGGTAGGAGAAGGGAATAAATTAGGATGCTGTTGTAGTATCGAGACAAGAGATGATGATGGCTTATTTAGAGTATTTTCAGTGCAGACAAGTGATAAATAGTAGTCTGATTACAGATTTATTTTGCAGGTTATCTAGCACAATTAAATCACCATTCTAGGTAGAGTTTTCAATTAGGATGGACAACATTTTTAAATTATTTTTTATTATGTCCCAGCACTGTGGCTGTCAAATGGTGTTTTAGAGAACCCTATAAGTTCTGAGAGACTTCTTAAGGATGTGCTACTGGAAACTAAGGTGGGACAGATGTATAAAACTTCATGGCCCCCACCCAAGTTTTGTAGGGGCAGCTCTGTGTTGACATACTTTATTATGTGAGACGAGGGAGATCATTTTTTTAAATTAATTTTATTTTTTATAAACATATAATATATTTTTATCCCCAGGGGTACAGGTCTGTGAATCACCAGGTTTACATACTTCACAGCACTCACCATAGCACATACCCTCCCCAGTGTCCATAATCCCACCCCCCTCTCAACCCCCCTCGAGGGAGATCATTTTAAGAAGGACAAGAAACTCCAGTGCCCTAAAAGAAAAGACAAACTCCCCCCCCAACATACACACAGTATGAAAAATTACACCATTTAGTTTACTCTCCCTAATATTAAGGAAAAAAACTCAAATTCATGAGAAGACAACCCTATTAAAAAATGAGTAAGGGGCATTTTCTAAAGGAAGTTCGTAAGAGTCCCTCCTTCATTGGATTATTACAAGAATACAGTTACAACCCATATAAAGCACTTAGCACAGTGCTCAGTACAGAAGAAATGCTCAACCAATGTTGCCCACCACTACCACTTCCATAACCACCACTGCTGTCCTACTCTCCATTTGGTACCTGTTGCCATGACAAGATGATGACCATCACCAACATCGCCACCATCAGCAGCAGCTTCATGGTGTAAGAGGCATTAGCAATAGGAACCTGCATCAACCTGAATGCCATTTCCAACTCAGCTTTCCCCCAAGGAAAATTCTTCACTCACAGTAACCAGTGATATATTACCTTTTCATGATTTTCTATTAGGATCTCAATAACAATATTCTGAAACTTGATGTCCATGATGGCTGCTACTGTTTCTTCCTGAGGACGCAGCAGGGTGGGTCCAAACACCACGCCAAGGTTTGCCACTGTCATCAAATTCTGCTTGTGGTTGTTAGCAACACTGGGAGGAAGGAAAAGAAAAGGCACAGATGAGAGAAAGACAGTACAAATAGATAGCTGACTTCCCCGTGCCTTCCCTGTCTTCAGACTCCTCATCTGATAAGAGCCAGACTCTGGGACATCTTAAGATGTCTTTGAGTCCAAAGAAAGACTTCTCTACTTGTATTTTTTGTCCTCCACAGTTTTCAAAAATCTTCAGTACTCCAGCTATTTTGCTCTTTCAGGACATGACACTCCTTTACCCAATTTTGTTTTGCCTACCAACCAACCAACAGCCAACCAACCAACCAAAGCAGCTGCCCTCCAAAATGTGAAAGTTTGCACATCTGAATAGCTGCAAATCCAGCTAAGTGCTCATCTTTCTTAGTTATGACTTTCATACTTTGCTGCTGGTTAAACCATTGTGATCTTTAGCATTTTCTCTAATGCAAATATAAAAACTCTTGATGGCTTTAGCACATTTGTAAATACAGGCATGAAACAGACCTAATTTTTAAGATGAAAAGATCTTAGGAAATTCAGCACTTTAGGCTCAGAGTATTAAACCTCATCGCATTAAACATGTGGCTTACATTAAGGGAAACATGTGGCATAAACAAATAAAAAGGCACTACCGTGTATCCATGTGTATGGCTGTGTTTATACTGTCACTTATACTCAAAGTCTAAGGAACACATAGGGTCAGCAGTAGCTCTATCTAAGTAATCTGCTAAATACATACACATATTTTTGGACAAATACTACTCAAAACATGAGTATGAACTCCAAACTTGGCCACTGTGACCTAGCCATAAAACTCAATTGTTCATTTGCGGGCCCTGTGTTTAAAAATACACAAATAATCTACCGACAACAAATAAGTTAAAAGTTAAGCCCAATTTAGTATTGTTAAGAAAATATTAGGGGCTTCCTAAATCACCTGTTAGAAAAAGGAAACTATTCATTACTAGAGACTAGAGAGAAATTGGACAGAGATAGCAGTTTGCACAGACATACCTCCCTAGCATTTGGTGCTATTTATAGAGAGTATTTTTTCACACAATTCTATAAATGCCTGTACTGTTTCTCTTGAATACTTCTATTTTGTAGGAGGAGAAGATGTTCTACTGCCTTAAGTCCTGGTTGTGAAACTGAGACTTCACTGAAATTACTACACCAACCAATTTTATCAACAGATATAGACCTTTCTATAATTTTCTAGGGCTAAAAGTCTAATGCCATAAAAACTTTCTCCACTGAAAGGGGCAGGGAGTAGTTAGGTCTGTCAAATTTTAACCGTGGAACCAGCCAGGTACTAAGAGAATTTGGTTTTTGACTGCTAAGCAAGTAAAGCTGCCACTGATGTACTGGCCTATTTCTGGTCCACATAAAAATATTTTGCAAACATTTTTTGAGTCTTGGTGGAATGTCTTGATTTACTTACATAGCTTCCCATCTACCCAGAGCTGTATCATGTTTCTGAAAGCATTAATGCAGGGGGCCAAGTTCTTACCCATCAAGGGAGAAAGACTTTGGTTCTATAACTCAGTCGATCAGCAGGTATGCCTATTTACAGGCTCTAGTAACATCACTCCTTTCATCATGGACTCCTATGTGCAGGAAGTAAATTCTGTGCCCTTATACTTCCCCCTCCCAAATGAGCAAAGTCATTAGACTTACCCTGCTGGCCACAAAAGTCTCTTGTGTAAATGAGTCAACAAGCTTTTTATGTATGAAAGTACTTTTAAATGGAGACCATATAAAAACATATGGTTTGGATGATGATCACTTTTTACCATCAACACTACATCTGACTAAACCCACAGCCTCCTAACTAGGATCTCTGACTAGCATCTCTAGGGTCGGCTTTATCCTGACTGCCACCACCAGTTTGCTTATAATGCAACCTTGATTAAGTCATTTCTCTGCTGAAAACTACAATGGCCTCAAACCTCACTGGTTGTTGGGAGACAACACAATGACACAGTGTGTATAAAGTGTTTAGCAATGCTGCTATTGTTTGTTCTGATAATGATTATAAACACTTGATGGGCTCCATTGTCTTTAGTGTAAAGCCCAGACTCTACTGAAGTAATACACCTTTTCCCAACTCACCCCTAAGCCCTCCTCTGTCACCTCCCAACTCTGGGTCTCTGGACAAATGATTCAGTGTCTAAGCTTTGGGCTCATCTTTGAAGGGGAGGGAAGGTGAATAATATATCTACTTCATGAGGGGGTTGCGCAGATTAAATATTAATGTGGGGGAAACACAGTGATTATTATTATAGTAATTTACTATCCATCCTCTTCCCACTTTCCCACCTATCTGCCTTTGTCACTCCACTGCCTAGAGTGTTCTCTTACTCTTCTCAAATGGCCCCCTCCTTTCTGAAGTCTCTGTCCAGTCTTTCTCCAATCCTCCAGCTCTCAATGGAGCCAGAAGTATTACCTTTATTACATGTTAGTAATGTCTCTACCACTGCCTTAGGATAGAGACTGCGCTGAATTTAGGTGGTAACACTAGCACAGAGCACAGTGTCTGGCCCAGGAGAAGTCCAACAAATGTTCATGAGGTGTTAAATGGAATGTATTTGGGTAGGCATAAAACAACTGTTCCCAATCCAGCCACTTACTCATAAAATCTTCAATTATTATTGATGATTTTGGGGGGCAAATATATCTCAACTATTCCAACCTCCCTTTTCAAAGTCTGGAGCTGTGTTTCATTTCTTAGATTTAATTAATGAATAACAATTACTCTAATTTGCAGGCCCCAATGCTCAAAGGCATTGGGAAAAAAGGTACAGTAATTCTAGATAAGCAACTCTGAATATAACAAGGCTTGAGGCCACTACCCAACATAATTCATTTCCTTTTTAACGATCCATTTTATTTTAGAACTTAAAAAACACATTGATCTAAGGCTTATGAAACTTTTTAGGGAGGAAAGTCGTAACTTTTATAACTAACTACCATTATCTTTTGGCATATGGAAGTAATAAATTGATCTGTCACTTGATTATTACTGCTCACAAGTTCATATGGCAATGTTCATTACTTTAGAATGAATTATTAATGGCTTGAGATCTCTATGTATCCTGGGGAGAGAGGCATAGACTTCAGCCTCTACTGGCACCAGCCATCCATTATAGCTTGACAAATTTGCAGATGTGTGGGAGGCAGGCTGGCAGAGCACTGGGAAGGCTGGTCCAGCAGAGGCCATGGGATTCATTCATTAGTGAGGTCTGTAAAACACTGAGAGCCTGCTTTCTGGGTTGGTAATTGAGCTGCTTGAGTTCTTCCTCACGTAGTCCAGAGTGTCATGCTGAGTCTTGACAAGAAACAAAAGTTTCTTGTGCATTGTACATTCCACTCAAGGAGTCTTTGACATGCCTTTCAGATCCTTAGGTTCACATGGACTTTTCTGTCCATGGGTGCCTTCTGCATGAACTGCCAATTCTATAGGCTTCCTTTACAGCTTGCAGAAACAAAGTTAAACATGTGATTTCAACCTGGGGGAGACCCAGGTCTTTTTGTGACCACTGAGTTTGTTATATGAGCTGAAAAGCAGGCCATCTCCTTAAGAGCATGCCTTCAGGGTAGTTGTTGGGGGACTGGCACCCCATGTTCCCAGAAGTTCCCTCATGAAATGCAATTAATGAGAAAAGAGCACATTCCAAGGAAAATGGCCGCGGCAGAGGGTCCTCTTGCACCTTTGTGAAAGGAAAAATGGGTGAGGACTCTGGATTGGTCTGATGACCTTTGAGAGGTGGAAGGAGGTAAATCATTTCCAGCTGAGGATGGTGGTGGAGAGTGTTATGAGAGGAAGAGAGAGAAGTCAACTCCTTTGGGGCTTATAATGCAGTGCCCCTGTGCTGTCATAGGGATCACATCTGTTTTCCTGTTGTTTAAATGAGACCCATGACTGTGCAAGTGCTAAGCAGTGCTTTTTAACCAGACTGGTCCTGACGTCCGCCAACAAAACATAAGCTTATTTACTGCATTTGCAAACTTCCATCTTGAGGCCTGGAGTGCTGTGTCAAGGAAGGATTATCAAGGCTAAGTCCTGGGCTCCACTGGACACAATGTGGTGACAGGTTAGTTCTCCTTGCAGTGGACTGCATGGCTGGTATAACAGCACAGAGACACTGACCTGCCATGCTGTTCTTCATGTTCCAAGGTTAAATAATGATCCTAATTTCCACTTGAAGGGTGTTTTAGAGTTTCTAAGGAACTCTGCAACAACCTTTTATGTTTATTTGACCTTCGTGATATCTCAAAAACACAAAGCTTTCTGACAATGTCCCATGGTAGGGAACACATTTCCCTATGTAATATTTCACTTAGGACACGCATACATAAACAGAAAGACACACACACAAACTAGAAACAAAAATTTCAGGAATAATAAGGGTGATGAATGTTGATATTTTTGATTCTATCCAATCCTCAATCAATTTCACACCCCACTAGTGTGTCATGACTTAAAATTTGAAAAATGCTACTCTACCGGTATCGAGTACAAATATTATGTCCAATTTACAAATATGGAAAAAAAATGGCTAAAAGAGACAGTAAGGCACAGTAAGCACAGTTGTTGGAGTCAGACAGATATTCCCAGCTGGAAGATAGCAGACAAGTCACTTGGCATTTCTAAACCTGTGTTTTCACCTGTAAAACAGGAGCAGTAATACCTACCTCATAAAGTTTTAAGGCTGATTAAGTAAGATTAGGTGAATAAATCTCTTGGCCTGAAATAATGGCTTAATAAAAGAGCTGCCGATGTTCATGGTGGCAGTCAAGGCAGTGGTGATGATAACGGGAGAAGTAGCAGCAACTGCCAATTTAAAGTCACAGTGTTTGTGCTGTCACTTGGTATCCTGTGCAGGAACCTTGAAGGACTTGCTTCTACCTAGGGCAAAGAGCCCTCACTCCTCCACCTATATTTTCAGGACTTCTGTTACCCTGTCTCTTCGTATTTCTTCTCTTATTATCCTTTTGTTTTTCTTTCTTCCTTTTAAAAATTACAAAATACATCAAAACTTAAGAAAAGTTCAGAAGATAGTATTACTTATTTTCCATCACTTCCCTCCAAAATCTCTCGCATGAGAGACTGGGAACCTTACAGCCAACAGCAACCCACCAAGCTCACTTGGCCTTTAGGAGCACAGCTTTGTCCCTGGCCTGCTTGCAAGTTCTCCCCATCCAAAGCCCACCCCTGCAAAGCCTGGCTCCAGACATTCCTCTGCCTGGGGCCACACAGAGCTCGGTCCTCTAATGATTATGTTCACAGTCATTCCATGGGATATTTCTACACCAACTGTTCTCCCCACTCTCATGAGCATCTCGGACTGGGGGCTGGATCATGATCTGAAGGACATCCGTTGGAGCACACAGGAAGGCAGTACTAGGCAGGCCCCGGGTTACCTATTCTGAAAGTGGTTGGGTGGGCGGGCACCTGAAGCTATCATCAGTAATCACTCTTCTCTCTACTACATCCACAGGCAGAGAAGCTCTAAGCTCTGGGCTGAGAAGGTGAACTGGAGATGAAGCTTTGGAATTATACTTTTTTGGTGGCCAACAAGTCAGATTTAATTTTCAGGACAGGTAATGTGGTTCCTTTCAACAACTTCAAATTCATCCTTAGTCTATAATGGGGAGTGGTGAGGGGAATCCCTGCCCCCAGTGGCTACAAGTTCCCTAGTAAGTCAGTCATTCTGTGTGTGTGTGTATGTGTGTGTGTGGCCTGGATACCACCAGGACTTGGTAAGACTGGACCAGTCTAAATGGTGCTGGGAGGCCTGTGCCAAGGAAACCCATCAGAGCCATAAATATAGATTTGCTGGGCTGTCCCAATGGCTGGCTCCAGAAATAGAGTTTAAAATAAATTGTTCTGTGTACTCACTGGGGTCATGCTCACCAGTCAACATCCTTCTGGGAATGGTCACCCAGTGAGAAGCCATACTTAATGCTTTGAGCAATTCAGTTAGTGCTTATGGTGGATATAATCTTTAAGAGAACCCTTTGAGGCGGGTAGGTAAGGCTACTGCTGCCATTTTACAGATGATGAAATGAAGGTGCTGGGAAGTCAGGTAATTTGCCTGAGGCTACAAGGCCCACAAAGGGCAGAGCCAGGAGAGGAAGCCCATACTCTTTACCATGGCACTTTGTAATTCCCACACCACTTAGGGTCAGTTCAGCCTAGGCTAAAAGAGGCAAACTTTTCCTTAGAAAACTCAACCAAAAATGAATATACAGAGAAGTTAACATATTTGAGCCTGTGGTAAGTAAAGTAGTGAATGTAACAACAATAACAAAAAAAATGCTGCTCCTACATTTATCACCCAAATTACAAAATTAGAAGAAGGGAAAAAAAACCCAAAACTTAGGAGATAAAGTGTTTATCCCTCTGAGAATGATACTGGACTAACCACTGTTTCTTCTCCTTTCCTGCAGTGAAAATGGCTGCATGGAAATGGGGAAAGACCCCTCAAATCTGAGGGCATTCCATTTGTGGTTGGCTGGCACAGAGAGCTGCTTCCTAATAATGAAAGAGTATCAGCACTGTAAGACTGAGAGAGAAGAGCAAATTGAAAACAACAACAACAACAAAAAAAAACAAAAAACAAAACAATAAACAGGAGTGGCTGGAAGGACAGTTTCCCAACCACACTTCTCCACCCTCTCTCCCCTAACACCAAAGACAATTATGGCCATATGTCCATCCATCCAGACTGCACTGCTTTTATCCAAGGTCTCAAAGCTATGTGAATAACTTCCAGTGTCTTCTCTGCTTTTAGTGAAATGTATAAAGTGTATTTCAGATGAGTGAACCTCACTGCTAAGGTGTTAAGTATTGCCCAGTTTCATATATGTCAACTCCACTACCTGCTTACAAAAAGCACACTTGGTGCTAAGAACTCTTCACACAAAAGGAAAAGAGTGTGCAACTAGCTTTATTTCCACTCTGGTTTCCTCCAATGCAACACTACTACCTGTTTAAAACCCACCAAAGAATTCTATTTTCAGTTTCAAAATGGAAACCCCTGGCATGGCCTTCAAGATTCTGGAATGGCTCACCTAACCTTTCCAGGCCCTTTGCCACCATGTCTCCTTTGCTCATCAATCTGTGGGCTAAAAATCTCTTTAGGATTGGGAGCCTTCCTTTATCATGCTGATCTCTTCACCAGGGAAGCTCTGCAGCCCCTCTTGATCTGGCTCTTTACTACTTACCACTCTTGCTTCCGCAGAGAGATCATTCCAGACACTCTGTACTAGGCCAGGTATCTTGTTACAATGCTAATTCCTCAATTCTCCTTCTTGGCACTTACTGAATTAGGTCATCACTCATGGAATTGTCATTGTCTGTCTCCCCCACTGATTCCAAAAGAAAAGAGATGGCATTAACCTCCCTCAATGCCACACCCCCAGGGCCTAGATAGAGTTTGTCCATATCAGATATTGAAGGGGGGAAAAAAGGGGACATGAACACACTTTGGGAGGCCACCTTCATCTAAGGGTATCAAGGCTCAGCTGCACTAAATGTCTGGTGTAGACGTCCATGTAACCTATTGGGGTCTTAGAGTCTTTGCCAAGCTGGGGATAGCTGTTGGAGTAGCCAGAGCAGCTCATCTTGACAGTGAAGGCATATAACAAACCACATAGTTCTCCTTGCCCACACTGCTAATCTGGAAGGTATGAAGACCATAAAATATTCATAGGGTATGATTATCATTATTACATGCATTACCTAATATGCATTATATAATACATTGTAAGATCACAATATTACACCAATCTCCTTCTAATATACTTACAAAACCTTCTGGAATAGTGTCTCCTGTGTCTTTTTCTTTTGTCATCCCTTCCTGAAAACCTCCCGTACTTCTTGCCTATCTTCAAATATGAAAATGGTCATCAATAATAACAGCAACTCAGCACTTACTCTAAGTCAGGAATGAAGCACTCATTCAATTATCTCATTTGATCTTTACAATAACTCTACAAGGTAACTTCTACTACTATCCCACATGAAGCAGTTAATGCTAAAAACTCAGCAATTTGTCCAGGGTCACGTATCAAATAAGTGGTAGAGATGGAATCCGAAGCCAGGGAGTCTACCAGGGTGTTTGATTCCAGAGCTACTGCTCTTACATGCTGTGGGGACAATGCTGTGTGTGTGTGTGTGTGTGTGTTGTGTGTGTGGTGTGGTGGTGGTGGTGGTGGTGGGTGTGTGTTGTGTGTGTGTGTGTGTGTGTGGTGTGGTGGTGGTGGTGGTGGTGGGGTGTGTGTGTGGTGTGTGTACAGGTTGCCATTTTGTCCTATGTGCCTCTCTTTTTTTCTACAAAGCCTAACGTTAAGCGATCATGGGTAAAAGAAGAACCTGATTATTTTAAAAGGATGTTTGGAAAGCAAACAAGAATATCAGGTTCATCACTGCCCATCAACATTATAAAAACTAAACTTTTCATTGGTAGAAAACTGATCTGGGTCATGGGAATTACTAGCCCCTTTCAGAATAGGCTGGGTTTTGTTAAGAATGAGAATTTTACTTTTGCTAAGCTGCCTCATCTTCTGAAACTAGTCACAGTCATTTAAAAGACTAACGACAGGCCAATCTGAGCTCATTTGCCCTACGCTATTTCAGCCACTTGCTAGTTGAATAGTCTCACACACAAAGAAGGCACATGCCTTCCATCCAGGTGTTAACTGGTGAGCTTTCCCCTCTGGTCATGGTTAGTTCACGTTCTAGCTTGTTGCTATATTCTAGGACCCAGTTCACATGCCTGGATGGGGAAGAACTACACTCACGTTAAAAAAAAAAAAAAAAATCTACAGGGAGGCTGGCCCACAGAACCCTTCTTCCTGGAAAATTACTTAACTATTTCAAATTGTATAACAATTTGAAACATTCTCAAGCCCAGTGGAATTATCCTTTTCAAAGCATTTTAGAGTTTCTAAGGTCATTTCACATTCATTACCAATGATTTATTTATTTTGAAGCTTACATTCTCCAATCGAGATAGAGATGCCAGAACATAAAAGAGGAGGTTTAAAAGTTGCCTCTGTGCAAGCCAACCTGATGGTACCAACTCTATCAGTTCCTGTTGGTGGCAACACCTTCCTTCAGTGGGTTAGCCTATCATCTCTTGGCAAGCACTGTCCAAAAAGTCAGATCATAGAGAAGTTGCCTGAGGACTTTCTATCCGAGGGAAGAGGTACAAGGTGATCCAGAACAGAGGCCAATAGTGTGCCATGTATTTTTCAATGATCAAATATTTTCGATTATCCATTATGTGCCAGGGACTGCTTTAGGTGCTAGGGATAGAACAGTGAACAAAACAGACACTTCCCCAAATTTCCCCCTGTAAGAAGCTTACATTCTTTTGGGGGTAGGACAGACAATAAGCAAATAAAGTATATGGTGGAAAGGGACATTGAGGGGACTATTAACAATGTGAGACAGGGTGGTCAGGGAAGGTATCACTGTGAAAGAGGCACATACAAAACAACCTGGGGGAGGGAAGAAAGCATGCTACACAAATCTCGCAATCTCTGGGAAAGGAAGCTACCAAGAGCAAATGAAAGATGCAGATACCTCAGGGAGGAACACGTGTGGCTTGCTGGCACAACCTGAGGAAGTCAGTGAGTGTGCTTGACACATAGTGAGCACAGGGAAAAGTATTAGGAGAAGTCAACAGGCAATGGACTTGGACCTGGCAAATCCTATAAGACTTTAAGAGCTTTGTTCTTGACTCAATGAGATGAAAAGCAATGAGAGAAAATTCTGATCAGAGGGATAACAAACCTGTCACCCTCCCTGTAGACTCAGAAAGGTCTCAGTTACTAAGACTTACAGGCTCAAACTCCATGGAATATGAGACAGAAGAAACTTCACAAACCAGCATAAAACCCATTCAGAGAATTTAAGACCTGTGAAGACTAAAATACAGCACTTTTCCGATTTAGCTGAGTAACTAAAATCTATCAGGCACTGTGCCTTTGACCTATGTCTGTGTTAACATGGTTAAGTCCGTGAGGTTGATCCATATTTTTCCCTTAGTCATTGTGCTGACCTCCATAGGAAGCTGGTGGAAGAACAGAAGGTGAGCCAAACATGAAAATGAAGGCCTAGAGTAACAGCCTCTAGGTGCTAGTTCACCTATTACTCAACTAGCAGTCACTCACAAACAGCACCAATATTAAACATGTCATTATAAAGCCCACTGAATTCAGCCATCTTTACTACCTTTAATTCATTAAAATAAATACTAGTCTTCTGAAGCCAGATCCTTCTACTAGTCCCATTTTACAGATCAAGGGACAGAGACAAAAGGGGCTAAGTCAAAGGTTAAGCAAATGGCCCTTCATCATGTGGCTTAGCTCCAACCATAACAGTGGCTGTGACACTAAGCAGTCAGACTTCCTCAAGTCCTATGATATGCAAAGCCTCGTTTTTATGGGAAGGACCACATTCCTTCCCAGAGGGCAAACCAAGATTCCAAATCCACAGATGGGATTACGAGAGAGCTGCAGAGTAAGAGACTGACAGATGACAGAAAAAAAATATGCAGGCACATCATATACATACATGCTGGGTCATCTATCTCCTTTCACAGAGACATTTTAAATCAGAAAAACAACTCATCAGGCATATTTTTGAAAATGAGGGTACTTTCACCCCAAAAAAGGAAACAGACAGAAAATTGCATTCCTTACTGTGAGTGTGAAAACAAATCGTAGAGGCCAAGGTTGAAAGAGCTGGCTTCATTTTAAGGGCCCATGTACCAAAATGACTGAATTTATAAGCTACATGAGCTATATACCAAACTTATGAATTCCATGTGGATATTCAACTAAGAGAAAAAAAATTATTTCAGTGTGTCCTGAAGAGTTCATGGCTCTTCATGTACAAGAACCAACACCCCATGGGAATGTTCTGGAGATCAGACAGTACTCACAATGATAGAAGTCCCAGATCTCTAACATCCATGAAGCGTTATTTCAACAGAACATCAACATTCTCTATGTTCATGTGTCCAACGCTAAAGAATAGAATTCCAAAAGACAACATGCTTTTCACAGCCCATAAAAGATAGAAAAAAATCTGAGTGGGTTACCCCTTCATATGTCTCCCCACTTTTGAACTTTGGAGCCAACCTCTCCTATTTCCTTGCTGCACTACACCGTTATCTTCTTAAATTTCCATGTAAGCTCATGCCTAAATGAAACAGTAGCTCATCTTATTTATTTATATGTATAAAATAATTATGTTTATATGTAGTGGTATATGTTTGAGTAAGAGTGAACACAAACCCTTCTGTTGTAATACTGCCTTAATCACAAAAACAGATTCATCAGGGAATTATGCCAATAGAGTTCTTAACTTCAATGCATGCCTGGCAAAATCTGATTTCTCTTCCTCATAGGCAGCACAAAAACTCCTTGAATTCTGCTCCTTTGGAAGCAAATTATAGAACAAAGTGCAGTGTCAAGCAGGAACTAGGGATCCAATGTGAGAAATCCAACCTGTCGTTAGGCAGAGAACAGCAGAGAGTATCTGGTAACAGAGATGCCAAATGACTTAAACAGTGGAGTGGAGATCTGCGTTCCTGATCCCAACATTCAGGCTCTGGGAGAGTATCATTCGCAGAGCCCAAACACAACATCCTTCAGTGGGGAAATCAAAGTGTTTAATGACAAAGTTCTGGAATGCTTTCACTTGTGAAGGCCTCAAAGCTTGACACCTTATCTGCTGTCACCTTGCTTTGCTAGGCTCATTGGGAAAGGTGGGTGAAGAATGCCAAGTTGATGGCAGTGTAGACAGGGATGAGAAAAGCAGTGCAGCCTTAAGAAGCACTTCAGGGATACCAGGGTGCACAATTCCCAGTAGAAAAGCCAGCAACGGCTGACTTTAGCAAACCAATCTGGATCATTTATAAATCCTCAGAGATGAAAGAACTTAATGTGAACATCAGATCCTCAAGTAACTCTAAACTCCTCACTGTAGCCCACATGACTATTATGCTGCCTATGTCTCCAACCTGCTGTTATGCCTTTCTGTCCCCATTTACAGCTCCCAACTACCTGGGCCTTCTGCATATTCCTAAATGTACCACATCTGCTCCATCCCCTCCTCCTCATGGACTGAACACCTATGAGATGCCATGACTTCTAGGCACTGGGATATAGCAGTGAACTGGACTAAAAAGATTCTTCCTTCAATATACTGGCACTGCATTCCAATTAGGAAGACAGAAAATACATAAGAACACAATAAGAATGTGAGGCTGAGAAAGTGGTAAGAAGAAATTAAACAGGGGTGTGTGATCAAAGCTGGTGAGAAGGACCAACTGAGGTGAGCTGGGGAACGCCTCTCCCTAAGGGGAGAAATGTGAGCTGAGCTCTTCCATTAAAGAGTTCAGTCTAGAAGTCTGCGAATTAGGAGAAGACCACAAATCATACACACAAACACATGCAATTAAGAAGTCCTATCTTCAAACCCAGGCATCAGTGATGACCACCAGAGACCTCTTTAAAGTTATATTCTAGAAGAATCCCTTCCTTTCCATGGGCATTCTGAAGTCTGTGTCAAGAGCTGTTTAGCACAGCTGAAAGCACCAGAATCTTTGCTACCCCTATGTGTCCCACATGGACACTAAGAATGCCTTGTGGCTTCTAGCTACCCCCCCCCACAGTCCCCCTGCAGCCACCCCCCACAACTCTGCAGCAATTCATCTCTACTGCCCCAATCCAGTTAGGAAGTGGCTCCTCCTAAAAACAAGTGGCTAATAGATTTACTGTTCAGTATTGCAAAGGGAAGTCCACCTTCCTAAAATTCACATAGCAGGGGCGCCTGGGTGGCTCAGTGGGTTAAGCCGCTGCCTTCGGCTCAGGTCATGATCTCGGGGTCCTGGGATCGAGCCCCGCATCGGGCTCTCTGCTCGGCAGGGAGCCTGCTTCCTCCTCTCTCTCTGCCTGCCTCTCTGCCTGCTTGTGATCTCTCTCTGTCAAATAAATAAATAAAAATCTATAAAATTCACATAGCAGAAGATAACTGTTGACTTGTGCCTCCCTTTGGTTGGGTTATGTAAAAAGCTATGTAATCATTAAACAGGACAGGAAACAAAAGAGTAAGCCTTTTAAAAAGATCATTTTTGTTTGGAAAACTTGAGGGGAGAAAAGAGCAAGGTTTCCAAAGTCCTGCTACTCTATGAAAGGTCAGGGTTTAGAGTTCACTCTAAAAATATCAGAAAAGTCGCCTGTACTTGCACTCACCTAAACAAGTCTTTTCCATGAATTGGTATTTAAGGGCAAAAACTGGTTGTAAATAGCAAATGGCTTCAACAAAGAATTAGTGCATCCACTCTTTCCTGCTTCATGAAGCCCCCATGCATGTGAAAGCTCTTCAGGCTCCGGACAGGAGGCCTGCAGCTAGCTGTACCTGGGGTATCAGAGGCAAGAGCATGCGGCCATGACTCAGGGGTGTGAACCACCCTGCTCAGCCAAGCACAGGTAGCATTTTTGGGCACACGGCTCTATGCAACTCCTTTGAGGACCACGGCAGTGCAAGGCTATGACCCATGACGACACATACACAAACCCCCATGTGGGTAGCACACTCCCTTACATATGCACACATGTGTGACTCTCATAGGAGTGGACCCAGGACACACAAACAGGGGTAAACTTATGAAACATGCTTCTGTCTTCCTGAAGAAGAATCAGTAATTGTCATCAGATGACAATTTTGTCCTTAGGGCAGTGGCCATTTTTTTTTTTTTAAAGATTTTATTTATTTATTTGACAGAGAGAAATCACAAGTAGGCAGAGAAGCAGGCAGAGAGAGAGAGGAGGAAGCAGGCTCCCCGCTGAGCAGAAAGCCCGATGTGGGTCTCGAACCCAGGACCTGGGATCATGACCTGAGCCGAAGGCAGCGGCTTAACCCACTGAGCCACCCAGGCGCCCCGGGCAGTGGCCATTTTTAAAAAGCTGTCCTTTACTTTTTCTCTTAGTGCTAGTCATTTCAGGAAAAAAAAGCCTAAGACAAAAGTTTTCCTTTTTTTTTCTTTTCAGTATTACAAGGGAAAAGCATTCATCACAGAATAACTGAAAAAGATGGAAAAGCACAAAGAAAATAAAAATCACCTGTAATTCGCAAAATCGGAAAAAATTAAATTTCATCCAATGTTTTAAGATGTGGATATTATTATGCCTATGCTTTTCCCAGGCATACACACACAGACACTCATACTTGAAAACAATGTCGAATCATGTTGCTTGCACATAATTTTACAACCTGTTTTTACTGCTTTACCATGAACTTTTCAAATATCATCTACTGCCTTGCTCAACATATTCATGGTTGTATAGTATTCCACTATATGGACTTTCCATAATATATTTAAGACATTAAATATTAGACATTCAGATTGTTTTTCATGTTTTGTTTCTAGTAATAGTTCAGTAAACCTATATATAAATAAATGTTTTTGTTCAACTTTATACCTCTAGAATTAATTCACAGAAACAGAATTCCTGGATGAAAGGGTATAAAAACTTTTAATATGTATTACCAAACTGTCACCTAAAAAATCTTTATCAATTTATATTCTCACCTAGAATATTTCAGTATGTCTGTTCCTCTGCACCCTAAGGCATTATTATTTTCAAGTTTTTAATTAGTAATAAACAGTGTCATGTCTCTCTGGCTTTAAGTTGCATTTCTTTGATTGTTAATGATACTACCCTTTTTCTAAATGTTTATTGATCCAGTGACTTTATTAAGGGCCCAGACATAATAATCAGTCTTTAGGCAAGCAGAACAAAAGTAATAGCTAAATAATAAGACATACCAAAGATGACCTCCTCTATTTTTAAAATAAATACAGCTCTACATCTATTAAGGTGTTCCTGTTCCTTATAATCCAGGTGTATTTCATGAAATTTAATGGGGATGAAAAATATTACTGAGCTATCAAACCCCTCTCTATGAATCTGGATAATGGTTATTTTCCCTGGCTCAATATTTGGTACAGGAGTATAATTCTGGGGTCTACTTCAGAACCACAAATGAAAATAGCCAGAAAGGAAATGACCTAATCCCCTCCTCACCTGGTTTGTAAGTACCACAAAGATAAACGCCATACCTGCTTTATTTATCAATGTATGCCCAGGACATGGCAGGACAAGTACTTAATAAATATTTGTTAGAACTATTTTCAGGCTGGTGGCCAAAGGACTTGCGGGAACCCAAGCTTCAGAATATCTATCCCACTGATTTCAAAATATCCCTCCTCATCCCAGTGAGTGTTGTCACACTTTGGAGGCACCACGTAAATGTCTGTGGCTGCCAAAGTCCACACAGGAATCTTATTACTACCCCCATCTACTTCACAGGGATGCTGTAAGGACAAAGCAAGGAGGAGAGGTGAAAAAGGCTCTGAACACTACCCAGCACTGTGCACAGCAGGATGGTGGTTGTGGTGATGATGATGATGGTGATGGGGAGGAGGACAAATTTAAACGGAAGCCTCAGAGAGGCAGAAATGATGAAGAGATGGCAGAGAATGGTATCAGTGAAGCAGGCTGTGCTGAGAAATCCAGCTTTCATGAGCAGTGTACCGGGAGTCTCTCTGCATCGAGCCTGGGTGGGTAATGCAACATGCACAGTGTAAGCGGACCACGACGTCCTAAAAGCCAACTTTGAATTGTAGGCCATGGCTGTGGGGCTCTTCTTTATTACTCAAGAGTCCTTTATAGATTTTCTCTTGGTCTAGAGTGTTCTGCAGCTCCTCCAGGATGTGTGTCTGTATAGCTTTAGTTTTGCTTCTCCTTTTGAAAGGCGCCCTGACTATTGAATCTGTTTCCGATCTCTCGATTTAAGGGGCAGCAGGAAGTCAGTGATTAGCAGAACTAAGCATTGTTGGGCAGGCTTTATTAGGCTTAGCATTCTGAGCTAGGAGGGAACAAAATAAAATACCTATGATAAGAACTCGCTCTATGAAAGAGTTTAAAAAAAAAAAAAAAAGCATGCTTGGGGGCCATTATTGAGGTCTGCGGTGAAGGTGAACCTCTGAAAGTGGCTGAGGTGGCGTTTCTAGGAAGACCTAACAGGGAAGACTTACATGCTGATAACTCCCAGCTGAGCAGACTGGCATTTACCAGCAGGGAGCCCCATGTCTGAGCTGCATCAAGGGGAAAGAAGAGGGTGGAGGAAGAAGGCTTGCATCTGCCTGCATGAAGCAGAGGAGTCTCCTCACGCAGGTGCCTACTGTACTGAATCGGATCGCTGTGATGGATGGAGGGGGGCTTAGAGGTCTGTGTCCTGGATTTACAGCTCTGCTGTCTCAGAGCTCTCTATGCAGCTCAGAAGCAAAACCAAACTCCAACCTACCCATCTGTACATAACATAGAGTCTGAATTATGAAAAATGGCAGTAATCACTTGAAGAAAGTATGCTGGAGGCTACCACTGCTCCTGGGTACTGCTCCGCACTCTCCAGACTCCTGTACTGCCAGCACCACTGAGCCCCACCCTCAGACTAGCACCTGTTGCCATGGCAGCTGCTCTCTCCCTCCCAGGAAGGGCACACGCCAAGCCATTTTGAAAATAAAAAGCTTTTATGTTTCATGACCACCTCCTCTCCAGCTTCTCTCTCTGTCTTGTCCAGTTAAATTCTAGGTAGCGTACACAGCAGAAAATGAAATGTGGCCATTTCAATTATAGCACTGACAAAAAAAAAAATTAATAATCTAGTTTCCAGACAGAGGGGGATAGGAAAAAACTGTTCAAAGCAACAATGTGTGTGATTGAGTTAGGAAAAGAATAAAAATGAAAAGTAGTTAAAGAAAGACATTTTCTGAAGCACATTAGATCTGACTTGCACCGAAGCACTGTGTAGTCTGATCCTGAGGAAGACAAAGGGGGACAAATCAGTAATGGTGATGGGTAATAACAGACAGTTGCTCCAAGGGGCTGAGAAAACAATCCCCTTCTGTTAACAGAAACCAAAGGAAGGAGTGAGAACTATCTGGAGGCCCAACCAAACACGTATTTAAGCACTATTCCCCTGGAGAGAAATCGCGGGGGTTATGTAAGTCACAATCCTACATCACGGGACTTGTTGACATCTAACATGGTACACAAAATGAAAAATAATGAGAAAGGAATGAGGAATGTTGTATCAGGATTGGAGGAGTTTTTTGAATTGTCCTTACCTCTAAAAATGTATCCCCCTGCCAGCCCTCATTCCCATTTTTTCTTAACTCCGTTATGATTGTCCTCGGGTGAGGTGTCTTGGCACACGATTCACTCTCAGGGATGCTTTCAAAATGAGCTATAGCTTCAGACCTCTATTGCAGTCCAGGAAAAGGAGTTACATGGATCAGTTCATATGCAGAAAGAAGGAGAGGTCAAGTTTACAACAAAAATGTAGGGATTTCATTTCTTGCCTATGAAG
Organism: Lutra lutra; assembly: GCF_902655055.1. Classification (NCBI taxonomy): domain Eukaryota; kingdom Metazoa; phylum Chordata; class Mammalia; order Carnivora; family Mustelidae; genus Lutra; species Lutra lutra. Next base: position 81,479,580 of record NC_062282.1, on the reverse strand, counting down.
CCAGTGGAATTGCTAAGGCAACTGCCAGATAGTAACTATTCGAGTTTTATGCACAAACCTAAATCTAGAAGAAAGAAGGTTAATCTCCCAAACTTGGACCAATGGAGAAAATTAAGCCTAAAATCAGAGGAGATAGTAAGTTTAACAAATGATGCTTAGCTATAAAATGCTACACCTAAAAGATACCAGTCTAAAACCATTTTCACAAAAGAGAAGCTCAAGGAGAAAAATGTATGTAGTCATTCAACTTATTTGTACAAGTATGGGGGCTAGAGGTGCCAAGGGCAAAGCTAGTGACAGGACGTTCTTTTGCTATTTTCTCATGCAAAGTGGGCCATGGTGTTGGGCTCTTAGGTTATAAATCAAGAGTTTCTTGTTATAGGTTTTCTCACTGTCTAGAGGGCTCTGCGCCTTCTCTATACAATGTATATTTGTGAAGACTCAGTCTTCTTTCTCCTCTTCAAAGCTGGTCTCGATTACTGGATCTGAGGTTCCACATGATTAAGAAAATTCTCAGCCTTTATCTCTTCAAGTGATACCTCTTTGCATTCTGTCTCACCTTCTGTAACTCTTACAGACATATTTTTGACCTTCTAATTCTGTCTTTCATGTGACTTCAAATATTTTCCATTTCATTATTTCTCTGGATTGCATTCTGGCACTTTTTAAAAGGTCTATCTTCCTGTTTTGTAAGTCTCTCATCAGCTTTGTTTACTCTGGTATTTATTTAATCCACCGACTTTTAAATTTTAATTATTTTTTATTTCTCTAAATTCTATTTGCTTCTTTCAACTGGCCATTCTTTTGCTTTTAATCCCTTTATATGTTTTTAATTTTATTTTCAACAGTTATTTTTATGGTTTCTGTGGGGTTTTTAAATTACTACTTTATTATTTGAAGGTCATGGGTTTTGATATTTCTGTACACTGTTTCCATCATCTCTGATTGATAGTGGACTGTTTTCTTGCGTGTTTTTAATTTTGAACTCATCTGCAGAGGAGCTCCAGTTATGGAAATCCTAGCACTGCAGGTTGAGTATTCTTCGGCCAGTGCTGAAGCAGTACCACTGAGTGCTAGTGGCAGAATAAATTTAAATGTAGCTACAAATTTCCTTACAGGTTCCAGGCTGAGAAAGAAAAATTAAATCCCTGATGTATCCCTGGATTAGAGTGCTGTTGTTTGTTTTTTTAAATCTACTCCAGATTTTCAGTGACAGTGAAGCCTGTCTAGGAACCCTGATTAAGGCAGGGGTTTCAAAGCTAACTCTAGCCCCTCTACCCTCAAATGGTCCCCAGGTCTCACCAAGATTCCCATATGGTTTTAAAACCCAACTTAATGGGGGCGCCTGGGTGGCTCAGTGGGTTAAAGCCTCTGCCTGGGATCGAGCCCCGCATCAGGCTCTCTGCTCAGCAGGGAGCCTGCTTCCCTTCCTCTCTCTCTGCCTACTTGTAATCTCTGTCAAATAAATAAATAAAATCTAAAAAAAATTAAAAAATAAAAATAAAACCCAACTTAATGGACACTGATGACTCTGCATTCTGCTATCTCCACACCCCAAAAACAGCCACATTGCCAGCAAGACCTATTAATTAATTCTCTAGGTAAATGGAGGAGGAGCAAGATGGTGGAGGAGTAGGAGAACTAAATATCATCGGGTCCCAGGAGTTCAGCTAGATATTTATCAAACCATTCTGAACACCCACAAACTCAACAGGACATTGAAGAGAAGAAGAGTAGCAATTCTAGGAACAGAAAATCGACCACTTTCTGGAAGGTACGATGTGTGGAGAAGTGAATCTTAAGTGATACACAGGAAGCGAGACTATGGTGGGAGTGGCTGGCTACCATCAAGTGGTAGAGCAGAGGAGCACAAAATCGGAATTTTAGAAGTCTGTTCCACTGAGGGGCATGGCTCCAAGGCTAAGCAGAGGGTGGAGCTCTATGGGGACAGTGTGGTTTCAGGACCTGCAGGGTCACAAAAAGACCAGGGGTGTCTGAGTATGGCAGAGTTCCCAGGTATTGGAGCAGGGGAGCCAGCTATAGAGATGGAGCCGAGGAGGGGCTCTCAGCTTTGAGTTACTTAAACCGTGATCCACGGCTCAGTCAACCACTGCTTTTCGAGCAGGTACCCCACAAGTGGTAGATCCGGGGAGACTCAGCATCCTCCCCTGGAGGGAGGGGCATGGGAGTGCATGCCAGGAATCTGCTGGGTTTGGAGACTCCAAAGGGGGCCATGTGCCAGAGAGAGAAATGCTGGGTTACAGTCCGGGTGAGCTCAGAGCATGTCCAGAGACCAGGGAGACAGGAGGGACTGACTGCTTTTCTCTGAGGGTGCAATGAGGAGTGGGGTCCTGAGCTCTCAGCTCCTATGGGGCAAGAGATTTGGGAGACCGCCATTTTCATTCCTGTCCTCCAAAGCTGTACAGAAAGCATTCAGGGAACAAAAATTACAGAGGGAAAAACCAAGCAGATTACTTAGCCTGGCCCCTGGCAAAGGCAGTGCAATTCTGCCTTGGGCAAAGACGTTTGAGAATCACTGCAAAAGGCCCCTCCCCCCAGAATATCGGCAAGAACATCCAGTAAAGACCAAGTTCACTATTCACTGAGAACTGCGTAACTCCAGAGCGAGGGGGAAGCAAAACACAGAATTCATGGCTTTTTCCCCATGATTCTTTAGTCTTTCAAAGTTAAATTTTTTAAATTTTACTCTTTTCTTATTCTATTTCTAAAAGTTTTTCCTCTTTTCTAATTTAACTTTTTAAACTATTATACCTTATCAATACCTTTTTAAAAACCTTTTATAATTTTCATTGTTATAGTCATATTCTATCCCTTTATTGTATTTAACCTTATTTTTTTTATACATACAGGTTTTAATTTCTTTAAAATTTTGGGATACAATTTCTTCTAATAGATAAAATATACCCAAAATCTAGTGCATGGCATTGTTCTAGTCTCCAGCCTGATCACATTCTTTCCTATTTTTTTCTTTTTCAACCAATTTCTTATCAATTCCTTTTTTAGAATCTTTTAAAATTTTCATGTTTACAGTCATATTCCATCCCTTCACTGTGTTTACCCTTATTTTTGCACATTTATAAGTTTTTCATTCTTTAAAATTTTGGGAGGTAATCTTTTCTAACAGACCAAAATACACCCAAAATCAAGTGTGTGGCTCGGTTCTATTCACAAGTCTAATAATTATATATATACATATTTTCTTTTTTCCTCCTTTTCCTCTCCACCCATTTGGGTCTCTCCTGATTTGGTTACTGTATATCTTTCTGGAGTTGCTGCTACCCTTTTAGTATTTTGTTCTCTCATTCATCTACTCTTAAATGGATAAAATGACAAGGCAGAAAAACTCACCACAAAAAAAAGAACAAGAGGCAGTACCAATGGCTACGGACCTAATCAATATGAACATTGATAATATGTCAGAACTAGAGTTCAGAATGATGATTATCAAGGTGCTAGCTGGGTTCAAAAAAAGCATGGAAGATACTACAGAATCCCTTTCTGGAGAAATAAAATCCCTTTCTTGAGAAATAAAAGAACTAAAATCTAACCAAGTTGAAATCAAAAAAGCTATCAATAAGGTGCAATAAAAAAATGGAGGCTCTTACTGCTAGGATAAGTGAGGCAGAAGAGAGAATTAGTGACATGGAAGACCAAATGATGGAGAATAAAGAAGCTGAGAAAAAGAGAGACAACTACTGGACCATGAGGGGAGAATTTGAGAGGTAAGTGATACTACAAGACAAAACAATATCAGAATAATTGGGATCCCAGAAGAAGAAGAAGAAAGAGAGAAAGGGGCAGAAAATCAGAGAATTTTCCTAATTTGGCGAAGGGAGCAAGGATCAAAATCCAGGACGGAGAGAGAAACCCCTCAAAATCAATAAAAATAGGTCCATACCCTGACATGTGATAGTACAACTTACAAGTCTCAGTGACAAGAGAAAAACCTGAAAATACCTTGGGACAAGAGGTCTATAACATAATGGTAAAACTATTAGATTGTCAACAGACCTATCCACAGAGACCTGGCAGGTGAGAAAGGACTTGCATGATATATTCAGAGCACTAAATGAGAAAAATATGCAGCCAAGAATACTATATCTGGCTAGGCTGTCATTGAAAATAGAAGGAGAGACAAAAAGCTTCCAGGATTTTAATTTTAACAAAATTAAAAGAATTTGCAAACACCAAACCAGTTCTACAGGAAATATTGAAAGGGGTCCTCTAAGCAAAGAGAGAGACTAAAAGTAACATAGACCAAAAAGGAACAGAGACAATAAACAGTAACAGTCCCCTTACAGGCAATACAATGGACTAAATTCATATCCTTCAATAGTTACCTTGAATTTAAATGAGCTAAATGCCCCAATCAAAAGACAGAGGGTATCAGAATGGATAAAAAAAAAAAAAAACAAGATCCATTGATATGCTGTCTACAAGAAACTCATTATAGACCCAAAGACACCTCCAGATTTAAAGTGAGGGGGTAGAAAACAATTTACCATGCTAATGGACATCAAAAGAAAGCTGGGGAGGCAATCCTTATAGCAGATAAATTAGATTTTAAGTCAAAGACTATAATAAGAGATGAGGAAGGACACTATATCATACTTAAAGGATCTGTCCAACAAGAAGATCAACAATTGTAAAGATCTATGCTCCTAACACAGGAGCAGCCAATTATATAAACCAATTCATCAGTTGGTCAAATCAAAGAAACACATCGATAATAATACAATAATAGTAGGTGACTTTAACAACCCGCTCATTGAAATGGACATCTAAGCAAAAGATCAACAAGGAAATAATGGCGTTAAATGACACACTGGACCACACGGACATCACAGATATATTTAGAACATACTACCCCAAAGCAACAGAATACACATTCTTCTCTAGTGCACATGGAACATTGTCCAGAGTGGATCACATCCTGGGTCACAAACCAGGTCTCAACAGGTACCAAAACACTGGGATTATTCCCTGTGTATTTTCAGACCACAATGCTTTGAGACTGGAACTTAACCACAAGAGGAAAAGTTGGAAAGGACTCAAATACATGGAGGCTAAAGAGCAGCCTACTAAAGAATGAATGGGCCAACCAGAAAATTAAAGAAGAACTGAAAAAATTCATGGAAACAAATGAAAATGAAAACACAACTATTCAAAATCTGTGGGACACAGCAAAGGCGACTGGAGAGGAAAATATATAGCAATACGAGCCTTTCTCAAGCAACAAGAAAGGTCTCAAGTGCACAACCTAACCCTACACCTAAAGAAGCTGGAGAAAGAACAGCAAAGAAAACCTAAAACAGCAGGAGGAGAGAAATAATAAAGATCAGAGCAGAAATCAATGAAATAGAAACCAAAGAACAGTAGAACAAATCAACAAAACTAGGAGCTGGTTCTTTGAAAAAATTAATAAGACTGATAAACCCCTGGCCAGACTTATCAAAAAGAAAAGAGAAAGGAAGCAAATTAATAAAATCGTGAATGAAAGAGGAGAGATCACAACCAACACCGAAGAAATACAAACAGCTTAAGAACATATGACAAGCAACTAGACACCACCAAATTTGACAATCTGGTAGAAATGGATGCATCCCTAGAGACATATAAACTACCAAAACTGAACCAGAAAGACACAGAAAACCTGAACAGACCCATAACCAGTAAGGAGATTGAAGCACTCACCCAAAATCTCCCAACAAACACGAGCCCAGGGCCAGGTGGCTTCCCAGGGGAATTTTAACAAACATTGAAAGAAGAATTAATACCTATTCTCCTGAAACTGTTCCAAAAAATGGAAATGGAAGGAAAACATCAAGCATTACCTTGATTCCCAAACCACAGAAAGACCCCATCAAAAAGGAGAATTACAGACCAATGCAAAAATTCTCACCAAAATACTAGCTGATAGGATCCAAAAGTACATTAAAAGGATTATTCACCATGACCAAGTGGGATTTATTCCTGGGCTGCAAGGTTGGTTCAACATCTGCAAATCAATCGATCAAGGTAATACAATACATTAATACATGAAAGAGCAAGAACCATATGACACCCTCAACAGATGCTGAAAAAGCATCTGACAAAGTACAGCATCCTTTCTTGATCAAAACTCTTCAAAGTGTAGGGATCGAGCGTACATACCTCAATATCATCAAAGCCATCAATGAAAAACCCACAGTGAATATCATTCTCAATGGGGAAAAACTGAGAGCTTTTCCCTAAGGTCAGGAACACAGCAGGGATGTCCACGGTCACCACTGCTATTCAACATAGTACTAGAAGTCCCAGCCTCAGCAATGAGACAACAAAAAGAAATTAAAGGCATCCGAATCGGCAAAGAAGAATCAAACTCTCACTCTTCGCAGATGATAGGATACTTTATGTGGAAAACCCGAAAGACTCCACTCCAAAACTGCCAGAAACTCATACAGGAACTCAGTAAAGTGTCAGGATATAAAATCAATGCACAGAAATCAGCTGCATTTCTATACACCAACAGCAAGACCGAAGAAACAGAAATTAAGGAATCGATCCCGTTTACAGTTGCACCCAAAACCATAAGATACCTAGGAATAAACCTACCCAAAGAGGCAAAGAATCTGTACTCAGAAAACTATAAAGTACTCATGAAAGAAATTGAGGAAGACACAAAGAAATGGAAAAATCTTCCATGCTCATGGATTGGAAGAACAAATATTGTGAAAATGTCTATGCTACCTAAAGCAATCTACACATTTAACGCAATCCCTAGCAAAATCCCATCAATTTTTTTCAAAGAAATGGAACAAATAATCCTAAAATATATACGGAATCAGAAAAGACCTCGAATAGCCAGAGGAATGTTGAAAAAGAAAACCAACGTTGGGGGCATCACAATTCCAGACTTCAAGCTATACTACAAAGCTGTAATCATCAAGACAGTATGGTACTGGCACAAAAACAGACACATAGATCAATGGAACAGAATAGAGAGCCCAGAAATAGACCCTCAACTCTATGGTCAACTAATCTTCCACAAAGCAGGAAAGAATGTCCAATGGAAAAAAGACAGTCTCTTCAACAAATGGTGTTGGGAAAATTGGACATTCACATGCACAAAAATGAAACTGGACCATTTCCTTATACCACATACAAAAATAGACTCAAAATGGATGAATGACCTCAATGTGTGAAAGGAATCCATCACAATCCTTGAGGAGAACAGAGGAGGCAACCTCTTCGACCTCAGCCGCAGCAACTTCTTCCTAGAACCATCACCAAAGGCAAGGGAAGCAAGGGCAAAAATGAACTATTGAGACTTCCATCAAGATCAAAAGCTTTTGCACAGCAAAGGAAACAGTCGACAAAACCAAAAGATAACTGGAAGAATGGGAGAAGATATTTGCAAACGACCTATCAGATAAAGGGCTAGTATCCAAAATCTATAAGGAACTTATCAAACTCAACACCCAAAGAACAAATAATCCAATCAAGAAATGGGCAGAGGACATGAACAGACATTTCTGCAAAGATGACATCCAGATGGCCAACAGACACATGAAAAAGTGCTCCACATCACTCGGCATCAGGGAAAATAAAATCAAAACCACAATGAGATACCACCTCACACCAGTAAGAATGGCTAAAATTAACAAGTCAGGAAATGACAGATGCTGGCGAGGATGTGGAGAAAGGAGAACCCTCCTACACTGTTGGTGGGAATGCAAGCTGGTGTAACCACTCTGGAAAACAGCATGGAGGTTCCTCAAAAAGTTGAAAATAGAACTACCCTATGACCCAGCAATCGCACTGCTGGGTATTTACCCAAAAGATACAAATGTAGTGATCTGAAGGGGCACATGCACCCAAATGTTTATAGCAGCTACATCCACAACAGCCAAACTATGGAAAGAACCTAGATGTCCATCAACAGATAAACAGATAAAGAAGAGGTGGTATATATATACAATGGAATACTATGCAGCCATCAAAAGAAATGAAATCTTGCCATTGGCGACGATGTGGATGGAACTAGAGGCTATTATGCTTTGCAAAATAAGTCAATCAGAGAAAGACAATTATCATACGATCTCCCTGATATGAGGAAGTTGAGAGGCAATGTGGGGGGTAGGAAAGGAATAAATGAAGGAAGATGGGATCGGGAGGGAGACAAACTGTAAGAGACTCTTTTTTTTTTTTTTTTTTTTAGATTTTATTTATTTATTTGACAGACAGAGATCACAAGTAGGCAGAGAGGCAGGCAGAAAGAGAGGAGGAGGCTCCCTGCTGAGCAGAGAGCCCGATGCGGGGCTCGATCCCAGGACTCTGGAATCATGACCTGGGCCGAAGGCAGAAGCTTTAACCCACTGAGCCACCCAGGAGCCCCCCATAAGAGACTCTTAATCTCATGAAACAAACTGAGGGTTGCTGGGGAGTGGGGAATAGGGGGAGGGTGGTTGGGTTATGGACATTGGGGAAGGTATGTGCTATGGTGAGTGCTTGGAGTGTGTAAACATGGTGATTCGCAGACCTGTACCCCTAGGGCTAATAACACATTATATGTTAATTAAAAAAATAAAAAAATTTTAAAAAAAGAATATAAAATGGAGAAAAAAAAAAGAAAGGGCTATGAAGGAACAGTTCTTCTAAACAATAAAAAGTAAGGAGATATCAGAGAGGTTAGGAACTCAAGTCTGAACTACAATTTTTTTTACATTGGAATTCTACAAAAGCTTTTTCAAAAATCTCCAGATTTTTATCACCGATGGAAAAAATACATCCCACTAAGCATGTCACCAAACCAAATATGTTGGAGGTAACTGGATAACCAAAATCCTAGATGTTAACAGGCAACATAAGAGCAATATTCAAGTTAGTTCTGCTTTGATAGAATTCATTGAATTCTCACATACTACTTCTGTACAATCCAGGCTAATTTTCTTTAGTACACTAACAGGGAAATTTCTTCTTGTCATCAGCTTGCCTTGACATCAGGTATACTCTTCTTAAGAAGTAGCTGGAGTGAGTATATTTATTCAAAGGCTATTTGTGATTTTTATTTTAGCTAGGATAGTAGTTCTCAGAGTGTGGCCCATGGACTCCTGGGAGGTTTCCAAGATCTTTTCTCGGGCCATGAAATGCAAAAACAAGGGTCAGTGAAATTGCTATGGCCTTAGAATTAATCCAGGCAGTGGCCCCAAGCTATACCAACAGTTATTGTATTCTTTTTTGTTGCTGTTTTATGTTATGTCACCATACAGTACATTATTAGTTTTTGATGTAGTGTTCCAAGATTCATTGTTTGCATGTAACACCCACAAACTAACAAGTTAAAAACAAACAAACAAAAACCCCCAGTTTTACTTTAAAAATACCTTTGATAAAACAGTAAGAATTATTTTTATTAAATCTTGACCTCCTGCCCCACATTTTTTTAGTACTGTAATGAAGTAGGAAATATGCATAAAACACTTCTGCTACATGCCAAAGCTGACTTGAGGGAAAGCACTTGTGCAACTGTCTTAGTCGCAACTAAACAAACCTCTTTTTTTTTTTTTTAACCTAAAATGTCATTTTAATTTGAAAAAACAACTGACAAACTATGGTTATTCAGACTTCAGTTATCTGGCAGACATTTTCTCAGAAATGAACCTAGTGAGTCTGTCGCTTCAAGGAAACAATGGACAGTATTTGTTGCAATGATAAAATCTATTCTTTCAAGCAAAAAAAGTGTAAATTTAGATAACCTGGATTGGCCACCAAGAGCTTGGCAGCTTCCCAATACTTAATAACTATTTTTTAATGAGATTACCAATGATGCTAACACCTATGATTTTTAAAATATTTTATGATGAAATGTGTCCACAATGGAAGGCTTATATATATAGCTTCCTGAACTAAATGACCAATGTACATTAACAAATCATACATGAGTAAAAGAGCCATTCAAAGTGCAAGGTAGACCAGTAGGTTTTAATGCAATTTTGTGTGAAAAGCTCCCTGATAGGATTTCAATTCTCCATACTGAAATACATTTTTATTTTATTTTATTTTTTTTATTTTTTTTTTAATTTATTTTTTTTTTATTTATTTATTTGACAGAGAGAAATCACAAGTAGGCAGAGAGGCAGGCAGAGAGAGAGGAGGAAGCAGGCTCCCCGCTGAGCAGAAAGCCCGATGCGGGGCTCGATCCCAGGCCCTGGGATCATGACCTGAGCCGAAGGCAGCGGCTTAACCCACTGAGCCACCCAGGCGCCCCTGAAATACATTTTTAAAAAAATTATCACTTGCTGAGTTTTAGCATATTAAAAACAAAAAAGAATATCCAAAATTATCTGAAAGGTTAGTAGAAATATTTCTTCTTTCTCCAACTGCATATATCTGTGTGGGCTGAATTTGTCCCTATCTTTCAATAACTGAATATATGGCAACAGACTGAATGAAGAAAGCACTGTTATCTAATTACCTTTAAGTCAGACATTTAAGAGGTTTACAAAAATGTAAAATGTCATTTAATGAGTTTATAAATAAATCTTTAATTTTTTTTTTTAGTTTTAATTTCTAATTCTGTCAACACAGATATAATTCAAATAAAGGCTATTGGAGCCCTTTATAATTTCTGAGTGTACAGAAGGGGTAAGACCACAAAGTTTTAGAAATGCTGAGTTAATAAGATGAACAAGATGGTACCTTGGATGAGGTTTCTTATGGGAGTGATCAAAGAGTTTAAAAATAGACTACAGAGTTGATAGTTACAAAACAAAGTCAATGTACCAAATGCTACTGAATTGTATGCTTTAAAATGGTTAGTTTATGTTATGTGAATTTTATGTCAATTAAAACAATGTTAAAAAATAAAAAGGAATATAATACTTGGGAATGACAAGTCAAGAGTCCCACTGATCTTGCATTTTCTCCTTTCACACACAGTGAAGACCAAGTACCATGTACTACCCACCATGAGATCACCTCAGTCAAAAATTATCTTACGTTATTTCTGCTGGGCATGAAATTTAAATATTCCAGGAAGCTCTTTCCTTGAAAAGGATGATGATCATGACTAAATTTTTACAGTTTGTCTCAAAACCCTGGGTTTTATAATCTCCCTGTCATTTCAAACCAATAAAGTTAACCATTCTGTCAACAGCCAATACAACGGTCAACTACTTCCCAGCCTAATCCTAAGTATACAGTGGGCCCTTTATGACACACTGTGATGGGATGGGAAAACAAAAGAGTGAACAAAGATCATTAAGTGGGCCCTGTCCTCACAGGGCTCTCAGTGTAGTGTAAAGATCAGCAATAATCAGATAATGGCACACATTTAAGAAACTATACAGTTGTGAAGAGTGCTTTAGAAAAGTGTACCATGTCAAGGTGCAAGAAAAGTAAGAGACTCAAACTAAACTGAGGACCAAAAAAGGAGTCCTAGCTTCACTGGGGAGTCTGTCAGAATTGTCAGATCCCAGGCCTACATTGGAAAAATCTGCATTTTTAGCAAAATTCCAGGTGATTCCTGTTTCAGAAGTACTCACTATTTTGAAAAACAAGTTAGAATTAAGTAGATGAAGGAGGAGTATTCTGGCAGAGGTAACAGACCAAGACCCTATGGCCAGAGAGTGGAGGGCACATAGGAAGAACTCAAAGAAAGCCTCAGTGTCTGGGCTGGAGTGTACACAGACGGCTTGGTGAAGGAGATGTTAGGGGCTGGCATATACTAAATCCAGTCATGAGTAAACAGAGGTTAGTAAGAGACTGTAGTCTCCTGAACCTTATCAAACTGGCCTTTCTGGCACTAAGCTGCTTTCAAAACAAACACAACAGTAAGATACTCATCCTTTTATAGTTGCTGAAGGGCAAATACCTTTAATTCCAATGTAACAACCAAGTTCTTATAGCACAAGTGGTAACAGCTCTGGTTCCCCACAGTGAAACAACAGGGCAGCCTTGCAACACCTTAATCTGCGAGTGTCTAAGAAATATTATTCACATCTTGATGCTCTGGAGGGCACTCATTACCAGGAAGCTCTGAATTTTAAAGAGGTAGTGATCACACTCCAGATTCTGCATAAATCCAAAGGTATAGTGTACTTGAATCCCCCGAGAGCAAACATGGGTCACAATACCACTGACCTTGATAACAATTTATCTAGCGCTTGGGAAACTTCGTAGAACGTGACCCAGCAAGCCTGTAAAATCAGCAAACTTCACTGCAGGGGCTGCATTAAAGAGATGGCACAAAAGAAAAAGGTGAGGCAGAGACAGAGACAGAGACAAAGAAACCAGGGCAGGAGGGGGAGGCTCACAAGACAACATTGCACACACACACACATTTAAACATTAGCGAAAGTCAGAGCAGGAACCCAAGCTTAACGGTGGCTCCAGGCATGCATGGATGTCTGATGATTGGATGACTGGAAGAACCAATCATACCCAGCAACACCCTCTGCTTTGACTAAAACAAGTTCTTTAGTACCAAGACCCCCAACCCCACCCCAGTGAGAGGGAAGAATCAAGATGTGCACTTAGGCTGGAGAAGCATCTCAGCAGCAGCAAAAAGCACTAGGATGGGCAGGAAATATCTTGATTAACTCAAGGAAAACTGGCTCAATCTCCAGGTAATAAGCCCTAGAAACAATGTCCAAGGCAAAGGGAACCTAGGGCTAGGATTTATGGCTCTGTGGTAATTTCTCATGTTCTCATCACTTTGGGGATCTAGGTGTGTTGGCAAAAGCTGCCTGTATGATGAACAAAAATAAAGATGGAGACCCAATTCATTTCCCCCCATAGTTGAAATTCTACATAAATTAGAAACAAGGGGGTTGTGTTATTTTAGCAGTGTGAGAGAGGACTGGAAGTTTTCTAGTTCTCTGAATGGCTATATCCAGCTTTACAATTCTTTTCCCAGACACTCTGGAGAGAAAAATATTCTTCCAAAAAAGATAGGATCAACTTCCTGGTCTTTTATGGTCAGTAGAAGCCACAAGAGCAGCCACCATATGGAACTCCATATGGCCAGCTCTGACAATTAAAAACTAGGATGAAAACAAGAGTTTTGTCTTGTTTCTCTGTGAAAAGCACTGATGGGCAATCTATCAACCTTAAGAAGTAGAAAGCTTCCTTGCATGATAGAGACAAGTGCAGCCAAAATTATTTAACTATTACAAGAAAGCATTAATTAAAAAAAAATAAGAATCTCAACAACCAAAATGGTTTCCAATGAGTTTGAATTTCAAGGCATTCTTTTGGTTAAGGAGGCCTGTTTCCCTCTTTGTACCCAACAAGCCACTTTAGGGCTGAGACTCCTCAGCTAACTTTTGGTACTCACTCAAATTCAACTGAAAAGGATAAGCACTTGGTTGAGCTCAACAAATACTTTGGAGCACTCTGCGTCTGCCACCACCAACCTCAAAGACTGGGACAGGGACAGCCTGAACAGGAACTGGTTTTCACTAGTGCCTATTTGGTTATGAAACTCAGACTGATTACTTCACTTAGAAATTATTCATTATATGCAATTATAGTATTGTCCCTGCATACTTCCTCCAGGCAAATCTCCACCTTGGCCTCTTCCTCTGTGAACTCCAACTCCAGGGCTACCTTCACACATGCCATTATCTGGGAGCAACTTCCTTCGTGCCCTTTTTCTTTATCCAACTATCTTCTACTGATCCTTTAGCTCTTAGTTCACCCCAAGCCTTCAATCGGCGACAGTCCCTATACTCTGCTGCAGTTTGTAGTTACATGTGTATATAGGACTATCTGCTGAAGGCCTCCCCTACTCACTCTCACCAGAGGAAGCTCTGGGAAGCACCTATAGCAGGGTTGGTAGAGTAGGACCACTGATGAGGCAGATATTGGGGTATCATCAGGGAGCTTGTTCTATAACAAAGAGGAAGATAAACCAGTGAATCCAGGTTTTCAGAGGCTGTGACCATGTTATGCATGATGCACAGAGTCGGGGTGAGGAACAGCTATTTCTGCCTGTGCAGCATTTCAGAGAGAGATACGGGCATATGAAAAGACAGACAGGTGCACAAATCTGTGGGTACTGCTAGCGGCTGACAACTCTCAGAGCATCGGGCCTTTGGCATGGAGTGGAGAGGCAAAGCTAGAGGGGAAGCAGTTTCCAGATCAAGCATGCCTTAGTATGCCATGCTGCAGAGTGCAGACATCAGCTTCAAGTAGGGCAGTGCAACGGGCAGGGCTCCCTTTAGTTCCAAACACGCCTCTTTTCAGTTCTGTGGAAATTCAGGCCATAATCCTTGCCTTGCTCTTCTGCCAAATTTCCCATAAGCAATAAATGCATTCTGCTCAAGGGAGCAAAAAAGAGTGAGCAGCTTCTCCACGCGTTCCAAATTCATGTCTAAAGCCATCGTGAATCAATCAGCGCAGGGAGTGAGAATCCAGAGACCGTGCTGGGCCCAAACAGTCCAATCAACCTCATTCTCATTTTCTTTTCTTTTTCTGTTTTAATGGCATACGATGAAGAAACTTGGCTTTTAAAAAGCATCTGCATGGACTGGGCTGGTGGCATAATATCAAGGTCAACAATATGGATGGCGGGATCCTGACTTCAATAAAATATGGAAAGGGCTAAAAGGTCTCACCTTGGAGAACATCATCTACTCTAAAATTAGGCTGTAACGTCATCATGTGGAATGACTTAAAACATGTCCTCTGCAAATGAAGTATCTCAAGGCTTTCTTATGAAAGAGGGAAGTCCCAAGATGTAAGACCAGATAAAGATGTACTGGATCTGAGTTAAGATGCAAGAGAACAGAAGGGGCAGATTCTTCTCAATTCAAGGGATATTTAGAGAGGACCTGTGATGTGACCAATAGCCTAGACAGATGCTGGGGACAGTCAGACAAAACTTGATCCCCTATCCCACAAAAAATGCAAGACTAGAAAGGAGAAAGGGAGACAAAGATAAATTTTGCTATAGCAAAACTAATCACTGGACTAGTACTGGAGTATACACTTGAGGCAAAAATGAAATTGAATTTACATGTATTTCTAAATGGTAAATCTACTTCCTTAGGAGAGTGGCTATAGCTCGTGTCTTAGATCACTAATAATGTAAGCTAGACCACACCTGGATAACAATGCAGCCCATGACTAAGGTGGTGAGGGGGAAAGAAAAAGAAAAGAACTCTAGCTCTAGTTTCTCCAATGTGCATTAAGGACTGCCTTCAACTGATGGCTACACATGTTGCAGAGATTCTTAGTAACTGTAACTTATTGATGCGGTCCAGGAAAATGTAAACTCAACAGTGATGGCCTTTTATCTTAAGGAATAATAATAATAATAAAATTTAGCTATGAATAAACAAACAAAGGTGAGCAACATGGTAGGAAAAAAACTATGAGAAAAACTTAGATTTTTATGATTTGAACAGCAATACTCTTTTTTTTTTCTTAATGAAACTGAAAAGGAAATAAGTAAAATACCAGGAGGGGTTTGCTTAAACTGAGCTACAGACCCATTCCCATTATCTTGGTTTCAGATCTATGATGAATGCTTATATGGAGGTAGTATATAGTATGAAAAAAAAATTAGGCTCAGGATTCAGACAGGAACATGTGGTGCACAAATCTTTACTTTGAAACCTGATAGCAGTATGACTCTGGGCAAGATAATATGACTCTTTGAATCTCAATGTTCTCCTCTGTAAACTAAAAATCCCAACATTTGCTTTTTGGGATTTTGGCAATGATAGTAGATACTGTATACTGAAAGCATTTGATACATAGTGGGTCTTCAACAAATGCAAAGTGATTTTATTATTCAATTCTTTGTGTTCATAAATACTTGAGTATAAATTCTTATTGCTCTTGACTTTTGAGCAGGGACAAAAATGTGAGGGGAACTTTTCTCCCCAGATGGCAAGAGTCAACACAGCTCCATATTCTTTTAACAGTCCAGAATTCATTTACTGTAAAGGAATTTCTCCAAACACTTCCAGGGTAACATAATTATTTTCCTGGGGTTCAGGGCAAGTGTCAAGGCAGAAGCAACTGGGTATTGTCACCACTCTAAGAGCCAAACAGCAGTTTGGTTGCAAATAGCAAATGAAGATCAAAAAAAAAAAAAAAAAAAAAAAAAAAAAAAAAAAAAAAAAGGCAAAGCAGAATATTCAGTAGTGTACAAAGTATTAAACATTCCTAGCAAAACACCCTAAGAGTTAACATGGTGCAAGCTGCCGTTTTAGAGCCCTTACTCCGTACCAGAAACTGCAACATGCACTTTGCATGCATCAACTTACTCTTCACAATACTACTCTCAGGTAGGTCCTATTGTTCTGCCCATTTTATAGATGAGGATGCAGAGGTCCAGGCGTCAGATAATTACATGTGGCCCCCCAGTTCTAAGTGGTGTAACTGGAATTTGACCTCAGATCTGTCCACTCACAAATGATATGCCATTTTCAAAACATCAATGGAAAACCAATTGCATGGTCATTACCTTAAATATACCAAGTCGTTTATTCCCCAAATAGCAGGTTTACATTTTCAAAGTTCAATTTTAATTCACTGTATAAGGTGTGAGCCCTAACTAGGAACACACCCAGAGGCTTCTGCTCTCATGCTTTTCTGCTCTCATAGAAGGGTGGTCCTTCTAGTCTTCTTTGCTTGATCCTTCTCTCCCCCACCTCCCAACACTGCAATGCTCAGGACTCTGTCTTGGGACTTCTCCTCTACCCAAAGACGTGTTGTTCTCAGTGATCTCAGCAGTTCTATGTTGAAATATACTCAAGAAAAATCCTCTATATGCTCAGAGCTCTCAATAGAACTCTTGGCATGTTCATCCTGAGACCAACCCACTCCACCCCACCAATACAACAGAACTAGACCTCTCTGTCTTCTCTATAGAAGGCCAAAACCTCAAAAGTCACCCTCGATTCCTCTCACTTGCCACATCGAGCCCATTAGTTATGCATGCTGGCCCTATCTTCAAAGTATATTCCAAAGTTGACCAGTTCTCACTCCCACCATTACCATCCTCATTCGGGCCTCTAAGGTCTTCAGTGTGGACTACTGCAGTAGCCTTCCAGCTGGTCTCCTAGAAACCATTCTCACCCCCATTCAGTTTATTCTCCAGGGAATCAACCAAGCAAATGGAGAAAACAACAAAAATACATCCTATCAATCAACAGTTGGTACTATGTTAGCTTCCCATTACAACCACAACATAATTCAAACTTCTTCCCATGGCCTCCCGAACCCTCCCTTGGTCTAGCCCCTGCTTACTGCTCCAAATCCAACCTGTATTATTCTGACCTCACCATTCCTGGAATCAGCCAACTGTGTTTCCATGCTGAGCAGGTCCCTTTCTCAGGGCATGTGTACCTACTATTCACTCTACCTGAAAAAGTCTTCCTTTAACTCTTCACAAGGCTTTACTCTTTCACTCATTCAGGTAGTGACTGAAATGACATTTCTTCTGATCACCTGATCTAACAGTTACTTGCATACTCCCATCAGTCTAACAATAAAACCTTCCCTGAGAGCATTTAACGCTCTCTTAAGTTATTTTCCTAATAAGTTTAGTATGCATTTTCATACTATATTTTTAAACAATTCACTGCTCTATTCACAGGACACCGAGTAGTTACTCAATGAATATCTGTCAATATCTATCTCTCTCCTCAAAGTTTAAGTTCTAGGAAAGCATGGACTTTATCTGTTGCTCTATCACCATGCCTAGAATAGAAGTTGCATATAACAGGTACCCCAATATTTCAAAAAGTGAAAGGATCCTATCAGTCCTATATAGATCAGGCCAACTCCCTTCTCACAGGTAACAAGGATAGGCACTCCCTTATTGGAACTGCCATCTGAACTCCTGCTGGAGTAGTTCAAAATACCCCATTATCCAGAGGTAGGTCACACTCCTGGGGCTTCACATTAGGTCTTTTCAATCCAAATGTCCTGAAGCTAGGTGATAGCTAATCTTGTCATTCAAAGGGGGAGAAAAGGGGCTCCCCTGTCAATTAAGTGTCTGCCTTCAGCTCCAGTCATGGTCCTGGGATCCTGGGATGGAGCCCCACACCACAGACGCCTCACTCAGCGGGGTGTCTGCTTCTCCCTCTGCCCCTCCCACTGCTCATGCTCACTCTCTCAAATAAATAAATAAAATCTTAAAAAAAAAATTGGGATGGAGAGAATGTGAAGCATTATCAGCCAAGGTTTTTGACACTGAGAGAATTCTGAAATCTTATTTCCTACCTCTAGATTCTACCCAGGTCCTTAGAGCCTGCATCAAACAAGCACATTTTCCCTAGACATTTTGCACCATTGGATCAATGTCATGAACACTACACTAAGGCAATAGGAACATGACTCCAAAGGCAAAGTAGGTCCTTTGCAACCTAGTTCTATCCCAAGGAGTCATGGAAATGATGCAAGTACTCGTTCAGAGGACTGAATGAGGCACATATGTTTTCAAAAAACATATTCATTTAATCCAGTCTGACAGTGATAAGGGTTTGTATGGGGCCCATAATACCAGGCTGGCTGTACTCTGTCTGGCAGGCCCAGCAGGTGTTCTCAGTTAAATGTGATAATCAAATTAGCTGCACAGCACAGATAACTCTGAAATGGCAAATGGAGCTTCCTGGGTGATCTCCCTGTCTGCCTTTCTCCCATGCTAAGCACAAATATGGAAGAGCCTTAACCTCATAGTAAAGGCTCAAGTGAAGGCCAGCAAGCCGAGGTGCCTTACAGGTATGCAGGAATAAAAACAGAGAAGTGTAAAGGGGGTGGGAGGTAGGTTTCTGCTCTAGCATAAAAGATGCTTATTTTACAGTAGATCAGGATAAACGCCCCCCCTCCACAGTTACCAACCTAACTTGTTTTGTTATGTAACTATATAGATCTCTTATATTCACCCCCTCCCTGCCTACCCTTTACATCTCCCTGGTTGATTGACTTTGCACTCAAGTGTGGCTAAGCTTCTTAGTACTCCCAACAGAGACTAAATTAGAGGAAGGAAAGGACTTCTGCAGGACTGGTTATGAGAAACCAAGGAAAAATTACATGTGTGATAAGATACTATGATAATCCCAGGACTTTTTCCATTGCCACTATTGTTCTTGCCCAATTCAGCTGAAATTACCTTTGGGGTCCAAATTTGCAGAGCATGGTAAGGAGATAATGTACCTGACTAGAGGATTGGTTCCCTGAAATGAAAATGCCATGTCAATTTCATTTATTCTATTACTATGGACTCACTTAAATGGCTCCACCACACTACCTGTCCCACCAGTCAGCCACTGACAAAGTACTTAAGAGGCCCAGACAGTGCAGTGGCTGCACAGGTCTCTAAGTTGCTTTCCCAGTTCCTAAGCAGATCAAGCCCACCTATTCCTATTTTGCCACAGTGCTCAGAGCCAGCTTTCAACCACTGATGTTGGGGGGAGAGGGATGGTGGCAATTTTCAATCGTTCATGCTAAGCTGCAACAAACACATTCCTGAAAAGTTTACTCTAAACCCAAGGTTTGTATGTGAAACCCCATTTTCCTACTGCCTGCTAGGAAATTCCAGATATAGCAGAGATGGCCAACTGAAGACAGACCGAACCCATCTATTCTCTAGCACTGCCAATCTCTGTTCCCAGCTTAGGGGAACAAGAGGAAAGATTCAGGTCTGCACGTTAACAAAAAGCCCACAAGAGGGATTTAAACCCAGCTAGGACCAGGATGAGGGTCAAGTGGAGATAGACCTGGGAGGTGACCGTCTGCAAAAAGACTGAGAGTGAGCACCTATTTCACATTTTAAATTCTGCATCCTTAAAGAGGCACATGCTCTCAGAATTGTTAAACATCATTGCCTCCTGAAATTTTGCACCCCGGGTGTCTCTCTCTTGCTTCATCCCAGTCCCAGCCCTGGTAAACACATGCCAGTGTCCTGGCTTACTTTACCTGCAGCTTAAACATTTTTTATTGAGTTACCATTATGTTATTGGTTGGGTAGGAACCTAGTCTTCATTAAGACTTTTTTTTCGCCCTCATCAAAAGCTTTCTTGCTTCCTTCCTTCCACTTCCTGTCCCTTCATAGGAGGTAGGAAAGGTAGTTAGTTACATGTTGGTTTACTTCAATGGGGGTAAAACCTATGAAAGGGCATGCAGAGACTAGTTCGCCTTTAGAGGGTGGTGGCAAAGCTGAGAGGCAATCAGGGCCTTATGGATATTCTGGCAAACACTGTTGGGGAAGGACAAATGTATTCGGCCTGTACCCAAGAAGAGGAACCCAGACACCAACAGCTAGAGCTTCCTCCCCATTACTGAGAAGCCACAGAGCCGCAAGTTCCTGGCCTTAGAGCCCTTGGGGGGTCCAGATGGCTTTGTAGACCCCAAGTCTGAAACACAGACTTCTCTTTGCACATTTTGCTTTTAGAAACTCCTCAAATTACTTAGAAATATCAGTTTTATCCTCAAAAGAAACTTGCACAAAGAAGTTGGCAGGGCCTTTGAAAGCCAGAAAAGGTGGCTCCACAGCCATGGAGACCCGGTGCAGACAGGGGTCTATGAAGCCCAGTTATCTGCAGTGAGGCCTTAATGAGCCATGTCCGCAGTTGCTTGGTTTCTAGGATATGGTGCTATTTTATGGAAGATATGGCACAGGCCAGGAGCCTTTACATTCTAGAACAAACAGGACTTACTAAGGCACCCTTGGAAGAACAATGAGAAGGAAAAGTGCTGGAATGTTTCTATGTCAGGTCTCTGAGTGGTGCAACACCAGCTGATCCAGCATCCTATGAAGACATTTACCCCTTTGATTCTTTGGTTCTTTCTTCTTCCCTGATATTCTAGCCCTGCATTCTACTACCTCCACTCCAACCTCCATTAAGCCTAAATTCTGCATTTTAAATCTTTATAGTTCAGGTTAGATGGTAATTTACCAACTCCCACGAACTTAATGCAGAACACTTAACAGCAACACGAGAAACCCAAGAGGGGCCACATGAAGTATTCTGTATCTTTATAGATCTATCGCTCCAAATGAAAACTATGTCAAGCATACCAATGGATTAGTCATTATGGAGAATAATCTGGTTATATCTTAAAAGAAAAAAAAAATCAAGCTATGTATATTCCTGCAATTCTACTGACAGGTATACATACCTTGCCAAAATTCACACGTGCACAAAAGGATGTCTGTAAGGATGTTCCCTACAGCATTGTTTATAATGGCAAAAAATGAGAAACAACTCCAAATGTCTATCAACAGGGGAAAGGGAATAAATAATATGTGGCATATTTACATAGCACAGAGGAATGAACTAGCATTTATCTCAAAAAGATAAAACTGAGTGGCAAACACAAGCTGAAAAATGAGAGTACCCTCTGATAACATTTATGGAGATTATCTCACACACACACACACACACACACACACACACACACACACAAATACCAGATGACTATATTTGGACACAAAAAATCGATTTTAAACTACCAAAACATAGTTCAAAGGGTTACACACTACAATTCATGTTAACTTTCCACTGGAGGGCAAAGGGAATGGAACTGGAGAGGAGCCAAAAGAGTGAAAGATTTCAGTGTTAATGTGACAGAGAGGGGAAAAAAGGCCAAATGTTAACTGTGATATAAGTATATATTCATATGCGTGCATAAATATATATGTGAAAAATTACAGCAAAACATATAAATATAGTCCAAATACACGTTATATTCCAAATGATACTCTGTACATTTTGCTCTAATTTCCATACAAACCTCCACCCCCCAAAAAAAGAAAAAACAAAGAGGAAGGGAGGGCATGTTTGGGAAATCACAAAGATTCCTTCATGTTGTCTTGGGGAACTTTAAAAAAATTCTGTATATGTTAGGTGTTGATAATAGATGAAAAGAAAGAGGAAAAAAAACAGTTTAAAAAATAAATGTAATAATAACTTTAAAAAAACTCATCTTTAATCAGTAGTATCCTTAACAGCAGTTTCTAGACTTTGGTATAGATGCAAATCACTTGGGAAGCTTATTAAAAATAAAACTCTCTGCCCTCCCTACCCAAACCCCCAACATGATGATTCAGGAGAGCTTTGAAGGGGCCAGTGATCTCCTTTTTATACAAAAAACAAACATCCTTAGAATTAACCGATTTTAAATGTACTGAGGAACAGTTTTAAAAAACAAAACTTAGGGACGCCTGGGTGGCTCAGTTGTTTAAGCATCTGCCTTCGGCTCAGGTCACAATCTCAGGGTCCTGGGATGGAGCCCCTTATTGGGTTCTTTGATCAGCAGAAGGCTTCTCTCTCTGCCTGCTGCTCCCCCTGCTTGTGCACACATGCTCTCTCTCTGACAAATAAATAAATAAAATCCTTAAAAAAAATACTATAACACGGAGGATATTAGGAGATGGAGAGGAGAAGGGAGTTGGGGGAAATTGGACAGGGAGACAAACCATGAGAGACTGTGGACTCTGAGAAACAAACCATGAGAGACTGTGGACTCTGACTTTGAAGGGGAGCGGGGTGGGGGGTTGGGTGGGTATTAAGGAGGGCACGTACTGCATGGAGCACTGGGTGTGGTGCATAAACAATGATCTTTGGAACACTGAAAAAAATTTTAAATTAAATTAAATTTTAAAAATAAATAAATTTAAAAAGAGCATTCATATCACTTAAAAAAAACAAAGCAAATAAAAATTCTAACTTTAATGTGAAAGTCTATTCCTCCTCTTAAGTGGATAGCTAACAGTGATACTTAAGAGAAAGTTTTTTTTTTTTTTTAAAGATTTTATTTATTTATCTGACAGAGAGAGATCACAAGTAGACGGAGAGGCAGGCAGAGAGAGAGAGAGAGGGAAGCAGGCTTCCTGCTGAGCAGAGAGCCCGATGTGGGACTCGATCCCAGGACCCTGAGATCATGACCTGAGCCGAAGGCAGCGGCTTAACCCACTGAGCCACCCAGGCGCCCCTTAAGAGAAAGTTTTAATTTTGATAATGACAAACTAAAGTCCTTCTATACAATGTTTGTTTACATAGCTTTATAAAATGTTAATCCTGTAACAGAGCAGTAATTTTTATGCACAACTGAAATGCTAAAGGCGCTCCAGTTAAAATTATAACAGGTTTTTTTAGGTCACAATGAACTTTAATGCAACAATTCCAGCGTTAGAGTTAAAAATCACCAAAGAAGAACAATGCAGCTTTAAGCTATCGAAGCCTTGTCATCTATTACCCAAGTTAGACTTCCTCTCTTCCTGCCTTCCCCAGTATAGTCAGGGCACCCCCTCAGAGCTCCCGCTGCCCCTACCTCACACCTGAGCAAGAGCACACAGATCCATGCTGTGGTTTACCTGTGGACATGTTCACATTCCTCTCCAGGCTGTTTCTCCTACTAGGGAAGGTGTCGTGCTCGCCTTTGATACCTGTGTCTAGCACAGTGTCTGGCACACTGTAGGCACTCAGTAAGTATCTCCTGAACCACTTAGCGTGTCTCAACAGGTCTTAGCTCAATGATATCCAAGGAAAAGGAGTCTCTAGCATAGAGTTGGCAGACCTGTTCTCTCAAGAACCAGATAGTAAATATCTCAGGCTTTGAGAGCCATGTGGTTTCTCTCACAGCTTATCAACCAACCAATGTAACTTGGAGGCTGCCACAGGTAACACGTACATCATTAAGTGTGGCTCTATTTCAATAAAACTTTATATACAATGAAATTTGAATTTCATATAATTTTCATGTCATGAGTATTCTTATTTTTCCCACCTATTTTAAAATGTAAATAAACACTCTGAACTTATGAGCCATACAAAAATCAGCAGCAGGGTTTTCTAACCCTTGGGCTAACACATCTGGGCAGAGATATGTAGGAAAATCTCAGGATATCAAACAGGTTGGAATAGACAAGGAGAGAAGAGTCTGTGGTAGAGGGATGGACCCTCACAAGACCTGAAAATAGGACAAAGAGACACAACACAGAAACAAAAAACAATGGGGTTCTTATTATTTTTCTTTTAAACTAGTTATACTGTAACAGTGAAGCTCACATTCAATTAACTAATGGCTAAGGAATTGAGAAAAAAAAACTGTTATATTTAAAAGTCATTATTAATACTAGTTGGGGAAAAAAAAAAACCAAACCCAAGCCTTTTTAGGTTAAAGTTTTGTTTTTTTTTTTTAAAGATTTTATTTATTTATCTGACAGAGAGAGATCACAAGCAGACAGAGAGACAGGCAGAGAGAGAGAGAGAGAGAGAGAGAGAGAGAGGGAAGCAGGCTCCCCGCTGAGCAGAGAGCCCGATGCGGGACTCGATCCCAGGACCCTGAGATCATGACCTGAGCCGAAGGCAGCGGCTTAACCCACTGAGCCACCCAGGCGCCCCTTAGGTTAAAGTTTTACCACCCTCTCCAGCATTGTTAAAATGTATTCTCCTTTGTCTCTGCTGCCCACTCTCAGGTAGAAATACAGATGAGCAGAGAAGCAGACAAAAGATTAGGAACAAAAGCAGACAAAAGGGATTCCATCTCAGAATACCAAAGGATTGACTGTCCTGTCTTGTCCCACCCAGTCCTGTGCATAAAATCACAGGTATCTTCAAATTAAAAGGACTCAAGAGTCACCAGGCTGCTCCATTTGCTAAAAATAACAAACTCTTTAAATAGCACAAATGATTATTTTATAAAAATTCAAAAACAAAGAAGCCAAGAGGGGGAACCTGGGTGGTTCAGTGGGTTAAATGTCTGCCTTCAGCTTCAGTCATGATTTCAGGGTCCCTGGATGGAGTTCCTGAGGAATAGAGCCCTGAGTCAGGCTCCCTGCTCAGTGGGGAATCTGCTAGTCCCCCTCCCTCTATTCCTCCCACTCCCCTCCTCCACTCATGCTCTTGCTCTCACTCTTGCACTCTCCCTCTCAAATAAATAAATAAAATCTTAAAAAAAAAAAAAAAAAAGAAGAGGAAGAAGAAGCAGCATCAGCAGCAGCAGCAGCAGCAGCATCTCTAGATACCCAGAGAAGAAAACCTGGGTATCTAGAGATAATAGTTAAGATACTGGTGAATAACTCCTTCTGGAATGTTTTCCTTAACTGCACTGTATTTGTGTATATATGTGTATGTATGATTTTTTTTCCTTAAAACAAAAAGAATCATTATTTTGTAAACAAAGAAATCTAGTATTTGGTAAACTTCCTCAAGATTGTGCATAAAATGAGCTTGTAAAAACTCAGGCATTGGACATCTCATCTTTTGAGCCAATGCTCTCTCCTACCACCTCCTAAAAGAAATAAATAATTTGCATCTTGAATAAGATCCCAATTACATCTTATGTTTACATTTACATTAGTACATAGCAGGTGCTCAATAAACTAATACATGCTGAAATGACTGACACTAACAGTGCTGTCTCAGGTATTTGTCTTGGCCCAGCTCTGCCAAGCTAGCTTTTCAGAGATGCTCTTTATTATCACTAACACCAAAAAGCATAGCTTTCAACAGGCTGCCAAATCCCAAAGACCATATGGATACAAGGACAGTGTCCTTTAATAATAACTGGCATATAACTTAGAATATCTGCTACTGGAAAGTGCTTCACTTTGGAATGTTTCCTTTTGGCTTTATTTTAAAATGAACCATTATTCTGCTCCTTTATGGATTTGTTCATGAGGGATTCATTTTTTGATTCCTCCCATGTCCTAAAGGGGGATATTAGAAGGACCAGTAAGTATCAAGACATTTGCATAAGGTTTGTCTTAATTTTCAGTTGAGTAATATCAGACTTAACCATGAATAAAACAATTTCTGATGGGCCTATTCATGTCCAGAGTCATGGTGCATTAATGACATGACAAAGAAAGGATAATCTAGGCTTGGCCAACAATTCCTGTTTCATTAACCGTCTGGCCAGGGCCAGGTAAAAAGATCCTGTGAGATAGTCCAACTATTTTAGAAGAAAACCTTGTATCTGGGCAGCATGCTAAGCAGGTTAAATGGTAGTTCTAGTGAGAAGGGAAGTATAATTCTTAAAAAGGCAAAATGTCAAGGTTATCTCTGAAAAGAATAAGAAAACCTGATTAGCAAGCTAGATTGAGAGGCATGCTTGAAACAGAAAACTGCCATTTGCCTGATAACTTAAGGGAATGTGCTTAAATGGTCCAGTTCTGGGAGTTAATGCACCGAGCTAGCACCTTCATTCCATCAAACTCCACTGGGATGACCCGGGTCTATGGCAGATCTGAAGACCTTCTCTGAAAGGAGGTCCAAGGCTTTTATGAAGTGCTAGCTCACGCAGA
Organism: Lutra lutra; assembly: GCF_902655055.1. Taxonomy (NCBI): domain Eukaryota; kingdom Metazoa; phylum Chordata; class Mammalia; order Carnivora; family Mustelidae; genus Lutra; species Lutra lutra. The sequence continues at coordinate 81,453,308 of NC_062282.1, read as the reverse complement.
AGGCAAACTATGCATTCTGGGGAACTGAGCTGTGTAACCAGTTATTAAAGAAATACCTAAATGCTCTGTCTGCTGTTTTTATCATTATGATGGTCCCATCTTCAACATAACAATGCATAACAGGGTCTCCAGGAACTTATAAGATCCACCAAAGAATTAGTATTTGTGCCAAGGCCTGAAACTTTCAATATATAATAGGGAATCTCGAACACCTGGCATTTTTTTAAATAAGATTTTATTTATTTATTTGACAGACAGAGATCACAAGTAGGCAAGAGAGGCAGGCAGGGAGAGAGAGGAGGAAGCAGGCTCTCCGCGGAGCAGAGAGCCCAATGTGGGGCTCGATCTCAGGACCCCGGGATCATGACCTGAGCCGAAAGCAGAGGCTTTAGCCCACTGAACCACCCAGGCACTCCTCTAACACCTGGTATTTTTATCTGCCTGGCATCCTTTGAATTGTGGCATCCAGTTTTCCTTGGATTGCCCCCGTCCCGTTACATGTGGTTCTAACCAAGAATAGCAGTTGAGAACCCCACAACTGCCTCATCAAAGAAGTAGGTGCATTATTCAAGAGAGGCTACAACTTTCTTTAACTAGGAATATTGACTTGCAGTGGAATCCCAAGAAGATAAAGGTGGTCAGAGCTGAGACATTCCAAAGGTAGTACTCCAAAGGCACTATACAGGAGTTCCCTTGTTATTTTCCACCCCTTATTTTATCTATTATTCAACAAATATTTATGAGTGCCTCCTACTATATAGAAAGCACTGTTCTAGATGCTAAGGATTCAACGGCACAGAAACAGAAATCTCCAACTTCAGGAGTCTACATTTCAGGGAGAAGAATACAAAACAACAAACAAGTCAAATACAGAGTATATTAAAGTGATACGTGCTATGGAAAAAATTAAGTAATGCTAGTGGGAAGGGAGCACAAGGGCTGGCGGTTACAATCTTAGAGCAAGACCTCACTGAGGAGAGAAAGGGAAGGAGGACAGATCAGGGCTACGGACTGAAGGGCATAGCAAACGGGACTAAAAAGGAGCAGCCAGGAGGCAGGAGGAAAACCAGGAGGATGTGATATCCTGGAAGCCAAATGAAGAAAGCATTTCAAGGAAAGAGGGAGTGAGAAACTGTGAAACCCTTCAGAATGATCAGAGAAGGGAAGTCTGAAGCTGATTTAGCAACACCAACATGACACTTCTCAGGGGAGGAGTAGGTGTAAAAGCCCAAGTGGAGTAGGATCTAGAGAGGATTTGGGAACAGCAACACAGACAACTATCTGAGAAATTCTGCTGAGAAGAGCACAAAGAATGGGGGAGTATCTAGAAGGAGATGCAAGATTGAGAAGGTTTTGTTTTGTTTTGTTTTTTAAGATTTTATTTATTTGAGGGGCACCTGGGTGACTCAGTGGGTTAAAGCCTCTGCCTTTGGCTCAGGTCATGGTCTCAGGGTCCGACATCGGGCTCTCTGCTCAGCGGGGAGCCTGCTTCCCTCTCTCTCTGCCTGCCTCTCTGCCTACTTGTGATCTCTGTCAAATAAATAAATAAAATCTTTAAAAAAAAAAAGGTTTTACTTATTTGAGAGAAAGAGAGAGAGACTGAGAGAATGAGTGGGAGGAGGGGCAAAGGGAGAAGCAGACCCCCCTATAGAATAGGGAGCCCGATGTGGGGCTTGATCCCAGGACCCCAGGATCCTGACCTAAGCTGAAGGCAGACCCTTAACGGACTGAGCCACCCAGGAACCCTCAAGAAAGGTTTTTATTGTTTGTTTGTTTGTTTGTTTCATTTGTAAAGGGTCGCAGAAATCACAACTTATGCTGATGGGAAAGTCTCAAGAGAAACTGAAAAGTTGATCATGTAGGAGACAGGGGGAAAACTCTTGGGAGTGAAGTCCTCCGGGATGCAATCAGGAATCACCTCTAGTGCCCCAGGGCAGGGAATGCCTTTAGGTACAAGTGCAGGACTGTTCCTCTACCACACAGGGAGGAAAGGTAGAAACATAGGCATGGGGGTGGTAGCTTCTGAAAGTTCTCTTGATTGCCTTTATTTCCTGAGTGAAATAAAAAGCAAGATCTGAGACAATTTACAAGAGTAAGAGTGAATGGCGTTGAAACGTGAAGCAGGGTACCAGGCACATAAGGGCCCTTGAAATTGCTTTCCAATGTCTGATGGTTCAACTCTACTTTCAGTTATATGATCGACCCAGAAGACGTCCAATAAATTCCATTCTTTTTTGTATTAGCCACAGTTGACTTCTGTTGTTTACAACCAATGATCTGATATACCAACTTTTTCTTAAGGCCTAGGATTATTCATGTTCTCACTGAAAGTCTGATTTTAAGGGGCACCTGGGTGGCTCAGTCGATTCAGCATCTGACTCTTGATTTCAGCTCAGGTCATGATCTTAGGGTCATAAGACCAAGCCCTGCATCAGGTTCCAGGCTTGGTGGGGAGTTTCCTTGAGATTCTCTCTCTCTTCCTCTCCCTCTGTCTCTCCCCCTGACCCCACTCATACACACACTCTCTCTCTAAATAAAATCTTAAAAAGAAAAGTCTGACTTTTATAAAATAGTGATTCTATTTTATCAAATCCTATACATCCCTAAAGGCATAGGAAGACCAATGAGCCCAAAAATTTGAGCTCTCCTCCCAGAATGAAGAAATAATACTTTCCATTTACAATACCAAATTGGAAACACTAAAGCAGTATGCTAAACTACTTAAAGAAAAACATGTCAACTCATGTGAGAAAGCAGAAACGACATACCAAAATTCAAATCCCCTGACAATTTCTTCAAGCTTTCTTTTGAGTTAAGCTGCAAGAGTGTCTACCAAGACAGCATGAAGATGAATACACATAAAACTTTCCTCGGGGTGTAGAGTAATACTTCAAAATAGACTTCACTAACTCAGGGAGGGAAATCCACATCAAGAGTCCACTATGAGGTAACCTGGAGGCACAGAGAACTGTTTTTACAGTGGATGGCAATGTTTAATCTGGGAATGGCATCTGAGAGGGCAGGCAAACTGAGTAAGAATGAAGGAAAGACTCCCCCACAAAGAGAAAACTTTGAAGATCACAAAGATGAGTGGAAATTTCCAGACCATGCAGACTAAGATGAGTCTTCTTGATATAACGTGTCATCCCCTCCAGGAAATTAATAGTTATTAAACTGCAGCACAGACAGCTGCTTCTGAGATGAAATCAGTCTTGCAACACTAAGAAGCAGGAGGGTGAAGGCAAGTAGTTGCTAATCTTCCACAGAAGTTAGCCCCACATAGCTTCTTTCAAACAGGTGCACTGCTCTGCGGGGCATTTGACTCATGAAGAGCCCTGAATACTAACAGGGAAGTGTGAAGCTTGGTTAAGGTATGACCTGAAAGCAGGTATTAATGGGCTCTTTCTCCCATATGACCCTGAGCTGGCACATCCCTTGCTAGGAAGGGTGCAAGCAGTAGTCAGCCCCGCTTTGGGCCAAATGCACACAAACTGCCAAGAAAATAAAATCAGAGCAAAAATAAACATATGCACACCACAAGAGCTCTGTGTGCTGTATTTTCAGCATCAAGCCCTAAGATTTTTGCTTACCAATAATGGAACTATGAAGAAAGTCCCATCTCTTGAATAAGAATGACTTGTTTTGGCCTAATTACTTGAATAATTCTCCTATTTTCCCTCATTTTATAAGGCAGGGCTCCATGATCTTCCCTTCCCCATTCCCCAACTCCTCCAACAGATTATGAAAGCCGACGATTACAGAGGGCGTCCTATATGCCAGACACTCTTCTAAGAGCCCTATGTGAATTAGTTCATTTAATCCTCACAACAACCCTGAGAGGGCAGGCACTATTGCTGTCTCTAAGTTTTCCAGAAAGAAGTGTAAAATAGGTGAAGCCTTTTATACTTGACTTCTCCAGGATTTACTAGGGGTTTTGCAGGGGGAGTGAGGCAGAGAAGTTAGTTACCACCTGGGTCAAGCACCGGAACTTGCTCCATCTGTTGGGATCATCTTGCAAGTAGCTAAGGACTGTTGTTTGGAGCCCAGCTCCTCCCCCCCACCCCCACCCCCCAATTAGTCAAAGGTTTCCCCTCAGAATTTTAAAAAATAACCCCTTGCTTTCAGGTTGTGCATGTGTAGATGCCGCTCTGTGTCATGCCTCCCTGGAGTGGGAAGGAGGAGGCAGGAGGCACCTGGTATGGGAAGAGGTGACAAGCTACCAGGCTGCACCTGCATGAAGCAAGGTGCAGGCTACCTAACCGGCTCCTGCAGTGCTAGCTGAAGTACACACAGGACAAGCCAACAGAATCTGATGTGCTAATTTAAAAGTCTCTGATAGTGTTATTTGAGATCCGTTTCACATAAGGAAACTCAGGCATAGAGAAATAATTCACATAAAGTTGCAGAAGGGACAAGAGCCAGACCAGGCAGTCTGACTCCAGAAATGGTCTCTTAAGCACTGTGCTCTCTCAGTGATGAGCTTTGACTGCCTAGAAGTCTGCCAGCTGCCTCAACTGCAGCTGCCAGGTCTGAGCCACAATAGCTGGGAAGAATCGATTAGGAAACTGGTCAGAGTAAGAAAATAAGTACTGCAGGTAATGCTCACCATTCAATGCAAAGAAGGCGCCAACAAGAGAGCGAGTGGGCGCCCCACACAACGGAAGCAAATCAATTACTGTTGTGCCACCGAAGAGAAAATTCAACAATCCTGGGCCCAATCCTGGGCCTAATGCCTAAGAAATAAGGCTCATCAGAGCAGAAATAAAAGAATTGGGGACGAAAAAGGCAACAGACAAGATCTTTTTTGAAAAGATGAAATAGATGGAACTTTAGCTACATTCACCAAGAAGAAAAAGAAAGGTGACTCAAATTCGGAAATGAAAAAGACTTAAAAAGAAAGGAAAGAAAGAAAAAAGAAAAGAGAGAGAGGAAATCCGGTTCTGCTAAAAGCTGGCAAAGAAGAACAAAGTCATTTTTATGTTAGTTAATACCCTCGCTTTTATAATACCTCACAATAAATGGGGGCAGCCCCTGAGAAAGGAAAAGATGGCGTCCTTCTCTTTGCTCCTCCTGGAATTTGAGAGGGAAACTCCATGGCCAACTGGGTTCAGAAGAGGAAAAGGTACATCAGAGAACAGGAAAGTCACTGAAAACATTAACCCAACAGAAGTGGAACAACTCAGTGCAAACAGGAGGCCCAAATCAAAGGGGCTCCAAGACTGCTGAGCATTAACAGCTTGAAGCCAAGCATTTCCCCTTGCAGAATGGGTGTTTCTTAGGATGTGAAGGATTTAGTTCTTTGAATTCAGAAATTGTTTTTGGTTTTTTTTTTAAAGCAAAAATTTAAACTTAACTTGTATCTTTCCTTCTCCTAACCCTAAAGACTGAAAGGTCACAGAACAGAGAAATTCTGGAAGTTGAAAGTAAGTGAAGGTCTGGCAACTAGGCTAAATAAGGGCTGAGGTTTGATTTTGTCTATATTTCCATTAATTTAAAGTGCTAAGTTGCCTGTTTGCTTTAAAATATGTGGTTCTCCTCTTTGCAGTATCCCTTTAAATAGATTTTCCTTTCAGTGTGCCAAAAATAGCTAGAGAAGGTCCTTTGAGAATCCCATTCTTAGTCTTAAAAAAATACATTCTCCTCTCCAGCCCATGCACATAAACAGATCTGGAAGCACTTCTTCCTACTTCTTCCAGTGGCCTCTAATTTATCAGAAATAAATATTTTAGGAGAAAAAAAACATAGCTGGTCAGGGAAATGATTCTCCCAGTCCATTTTTGCTTGTTCATTAATTAAGCGATCACTCATTCTGGAGTCCCTCTTTCAGGACTAGCAGACAGATGGGCCAGGTGCTGATAATTCAGATGCCTACCCCATGGCCAGGCAGGTGGGGGCACAAAAGAGGTTGACTACACCCAAGGGATAACAGAGACCGCTAGGATTTGGTGCGATGAAGAAAGCACGCCCGGGGGTTAGGGTGTGGCCTCTACCCAGTTGCAGCCAACTCTGAGCAAAGACACCTAAATTTTTTCAAGTAAAATCACCCCAGTTAAAAATGTTAGAAATCTGTCCAAAATTTTAAAATGGCAACATGTAGAACAATACCAGACAGAATGCATGTATGCACTACTCTGGCTGGACACCGTTGTTTGCAACCTCTAAGTAAGAACCAAAAGATAAAGGAAGACAGACTGCCTGTCCCCTGAGAGTTTAATGACCTAGTAGGATTAAGAAGATAGTCACTTGGTCAACTGTCCCACAAGGTGGAATGTGATACCCATTAAAAGGGAGAAATAAGCGAAGCCTATGGGAGCTGAGGAAAGCGAGAGGGCCCTTGAGGCAGAAAGGATTCTTGTAGTCAATGACATCTGAGCTGGGGCTAAAGAATGAGGTAGACTTTGGCAGGCAGACATCGGGGAGGGACCATTCTAAACAGAGGAAAATGAGTTGCACAAGGTAAAAAGAGGGAGTTGGAAAGAGAATGTTTGAGAAATTGTCAAGACACTCTTCATGCTTCTACCCGACAAATATGTGTGAGTGTCTGTGTGTGTCATGCAGTAGGGACGCAGAGGTGATCATGAGGGGACACAAGATGAGGCTGCGAAGTGTGAGTGTCCAGGCCAGACAAGATGTTGGAGGTGGTTCCCTGAGTTTTATCTTCAGAGCAATGGGAAAGTTTCCTTTGAATTTTTTTTAAGCAAGGGAATCACATGTTAAAATCTGCAATGTTCCAAGTTCCCCAGCTGCAGAGCATGCATTCTGTGGAATGGAAGAGAGCCAGAGTGAGTTGGGAGGCGGCCTTTGCAAGCAGTCTGGGAAAGAGATGACGCCAGCTTGGACTGGGGCGGGTGGGTAGCTTCAGGAGGTAGATAGGAGTTAAAATCACCAGAACTACCAGTTCAGGGTAGGATTCAATGAGGTAGAAGCCAAATGGGACTGGAGAATGTGGTCAGCATGGCTCTATGGGGGTATCAGGGCCCACCACCAGTGGCCCAGTAGCCAAGCAATGCTGTACTGGCAGCAGCGGGGGTCCAGGGGTTACTAGAGAGAGGGAAGGTTTAGGAGCCAGGGTGTATGGCTGAGGTAAGATTGCCAGAGAAGCTCATAGGAGCTTTCCATTTTAGAAAGTCATCATCTCAAAAGCACTATTTTCTTTTAAACGTGCTTTGTAAAATTCCACAGCTGTTTTGTTTGGACTAGTCTTGAGGGCAAGGAAATAACTAGCTCTTCTCACGTTCAACAGTTCGTCAATAAACCAAATCTTTAGATTTGGGATGGAAGAAGAAGGAAAATTAGAATATCTATAAGATATATGTTAATGCCAAGTATCCATGCCCACTTCCTTTTATTTTGACCATGTCTTAAGAACTTCAAAGAATGCTAGTTAACCATCACACAGTTCTCTTTGGTTCTAAGGCCTAGCAATGACTTTCTTTATAACCACAGGCATTTGTACGTGAACCCAATTCACTCTCTTTCTGGATCATTAAGGAAATATGAATATATTCTTCTGGACTGGCAGAAATTCCTGGAAGTATTCATATTCCAAGGGGGAAAACAGCCAAGCCACTAGATGCTCAACTCTTGATGACTTGTGACAATGGAGTTTACGTTTTTTTTTTTTTTTTTTAATTTCTTTTCAGCGTAACAGTATTCATTGGGAGTTTACGTATTTTGATAAGATCTCACCTGTATGCCAAGCATTTGCCCTAAATCATTTTATGATTTCTGCAATATACAGAATTTTGTCATTTTTGCAAAGCCACGACAAGTAACAGATCATCCAAATAAACATCATATGATGAAGTAATGAAAATAATAGGAATCAGCAAGTGGTAATGAGACTAAAGTTGATTTTGCCCTCCTCATTTCTCTGTCCTGTCTTCCACCTCCCAAATCTTAGAATTTTAGTGTATGTGTGCCCATACTGCAGATGTATTCTTCTTCTCTCCCAAACTGGTCTATCTGTCCCATTTGTCTTAATTGTATTAGCATACCACATGAAGATCATTCAATAGATTTAATGTTCTCTGTTGAATCATATTTTATCAAGACTATTTGCAGTAAGCATCAGGCACTGCCTACTCAGAGCTCTGCTTTTATACTGATATCTAGGCTTCCCACCAGTGGCCCAAGGAAGTTCTGTTTGGTATAAAAAAATCATGGTGGCCCCATTCCCCTTGTTGAAGAGTGTTTCAAACCAGTAATATGTGATGGGAAGTCTGGAGAACTTCTGGGGAAAATATCATCATAGCTCTTAAAAAGAGAAGCGAAGAAAAAAATAATGCTTTTTCTTGCCTCTCGACAACCACAAATGTGCAAGGATGCAACACAACATCTTATGACCGTGACCTAGCCAGCACAGTGATGCTGGCTATGAGCAACACCATAGAAATAACCTGAGTATTTCGTGAGCCAAGAAATTAACCAACCCTTTGGGCTGATTCTGTGTAATGAGAAACAGATTCCTTTATTGTTTAAGCCATTTTGAATTGGATTTTCTGTTTCTTACAGCCCAGAACATCCTAAATGATAGAATACTTCTTTGTAGAAGCAAGAAAAGGGCTCTACCTCTTTGATAACATCCTAGCAACAAAGGAATACTTGCTTCAAAAAAGAGAAGAGACTACGACTGATTTCTCAATAAGCATTTTGGGAAAACTAGCTGTGAAAGGTGTTTTTAATAGCTACTCCTGATGTATGGAGAGTCTTTGAAATCCTTCCAGTGCAGCATAAACAGTGTAATAAAATGATGAGCCACTACAAATGGTATGTGTGGGGATATGCAACATAGTTGGAGTCATCATAATATGTAGGTATTAGGAAACTACCATGAAATTTGTCTTTATTTTTCATCTACTCTTATTTCTTTCTACAATTATAATATTGGGAATTTTTTCTCTTTTCCACTCCTTTTACCTGATGAAAACACAGAATTACATGATTAGAAGGGAACTCAGAAAACTGAGGTTCAGAGAGGTGGATTAATTTCCACAAGATCCCACAGCTATCCAGGGACCATTTCCTTTACTATTAAAAATGCTTTATGCATGATTTTAAAAGACAACCATTTGCTGAACACTCAATTTAATGTAATGTCAAACTGTAAAGATATGGGAAATCAAAACTGGATTTTCTAGTAATTTGATTATGAAATCTCCTTTTTGAATTCATTGCTTTGAGCTTCTTTGTGCTATTTCTATTACCTTCCTAAATCCTAATCCTTTCCACTCAATACCATTTCTCTCTTCTAGAAAATCCCTGCATGTGGCCCATTCTCTTAGCCACTGATTCTTAAAAGACCGTTTGCTACTTAATTACCTGAGAAATAAACCAGACATGCAGATTCCCAAGGAGAGTCCAATTTAGTAGAGCAGGGGTGGGGTCCCCCAATTCAATTGTAAACAAACACGCCAGGTGAGTCGAACTGTACTTTGAAGGACGTGACTCCAGATTACACACTAGATTCCAGAATCCAAATAGAAAACATCTAATTATCATAGTGGATTTAAGCTGGAACAACAAAAATATGTGCACGGTTGCCTGTAATTTTTATGTTCCCTCTGAGGTCTGAAACAAACCCAACAACTCTGTGATTTAGATGCACCCTGGTAAGCATTTGCTTGGAGGCTTTGAGATTTTATCCTTTCCCCTAAGACTTTTTTCCCCTCTGAGTGCATTTCTACTTGGGATTAAATATAAAATGTCTTAACTCTCTCCACAGCTAAAAGAAATCAATTTTGGAAAGCGTTTCAAAAGAGCACTTTAAAAATTGCACAGCACAGGGGCACCTGGGTGGCTCAGTGGGTTAAGCCTCTGCCTTCGGCTTGGGTCATGGTCTCAGGGTCCTGGGATTGAGCCCCATATCGGGCTCTCTGCTCAGCGGGGAGCCTGCTTCCCCCTCTCTCTCTGCCTTTCTCTCTGCCTACTTGTGATCTCTCTCTCTCTCTCTGTTAAATAAATAAATAAAATATTTTTTTAAAAAAATTGCACAGCACAAAGTATCCTTCCTTTGAACCAAACAACTGAGAGATACACAGGGAATACACGGTAGGTAATGAGAGCAGTGAACACGGGTTTTCCAGCAGATCCAGCCCTGAAACCAAAACTTAGGAAGGAAGTTGACCATTAAGTAAGTGGACCAGAGGAACAATAGTTCAGGCTTATCAGAGAGTAAGTCTGAAACTGAGAAAACTGGAATCAAACAGACAAACCCCTTATCCCAAGTTAACTATCATTTCCTGGTCAATTTTAAAATAGAACAGTGCTGTAAATGAGAATATAGCATTTAAATGGAATCTTAGAACTCCTCTGGGTGCCAAAGCCTTTTTTCAGAACTAAATAAACACTCCTTACTGGATTAAGCAACACACATTTATACCCATCTCCACAAAGATACTTTTAATCCCTATCTTCTGAGACCAAGAACAGAGCCTACTGAGAACTTAAGTCTGTGTATTATAATATTGGCTCTGACCAACTCACACTATAGCCTCTATGTACATTCCTTAAGGATTAAATGAACAAAGAAATGCCACATAACCTCATAGAACCAAAGAAAATCATTGTGATTGTGAATCAAAGGCAAGACACAATGCTCCATAAATGCTATACTGTAAGTAACTCCGGCAACAAAGTTGGTTTAAATTCGTTAGAAGGCAAAAGTCAAGGTCATAGATGTCACCTGCATATTCCAGGTGTACTTCTTGTTAGATCAGGGACAAAGATGGTTTGAATTTAATGGGGTTTGGAACACAGAGGTGGACAAGAGGGAGAAAGTGAACTATCACCCAAGAGAAAAATAGGCTCAAGTGTTTAAGATCTACCTTAACAGTTTTTGGTGTTTTTTAAAATCATTGTCTTCCCCCCTTTAAGATTCCTAACAATCCTCACGGCATTTTAAAATGGACAGATGCAGTAGTGTGTCTGATGGATCACCATTTACTTTCCGTCATGCTCAGTCCAATTAAGCTCTCAGCACAACTCCACAGCTTGAAAAGCCCACTGCTCTCAGCTGGTTCTGAAGCCTTCTCCTCCAGTTGCTCCCTAGAGGCTCAAAGCCTAGCGGCCCTAATAGAACAGCCCTGAGCATCCCCACACATACTTGGCCAGAGTATATAACCAGAACTTCCTCTGTTTCAGTAAAGGCCCTTCAAGTGTGCAAAGTTTTGTAACTAAAATCTAAACCAGCTTTTCTATTGAACAAATGCCTGACTGGGTTGTGTGGAATAGGCACCAAAATGTCATCTGAGAGCATCTGGAGTTACTTTTTAAACCCAGTTCTCATTATTTTAAATGCACTTCATCAGGACTCTTTGACATTTTTGGGGTATTCTCCTTGTAAGCTTGCATGTTCTCTGCTATGCTTAATTGTTTCTGAACATGCAGTCCTGATACCACATGGCAAGAAAAACATTTGACCAATAACAGAGAAATCCTTGATTCTGCCTAATTGCTTCTGACCAACATGCTAAACACTCTTGCTCCTTCATAGTTAAAATCTGTGGAAATCTTTTGGGAACACATATACTCTCTTTCTATAAGGCTCTATCAATGTGCTTAGTAGAAACAGGAAAACAAACCATCATAATCTTTCTCAGCTATTGACTTATCCCAGAGAAATGACTTAATGGCATGAGAAAAGTGTGGGTAAGGACTAAATGCACAACACACTAACCAGTTCTGTAGACTGTGTGGCTTAACAGCTTAAGTTAGCTGTTGTAGTCTTTCTTAAATACTCCAGTCTCCAACCAAGAACATTCATCCAAGTGAATGGAAGGTTAGAACATACACACATGCAGTCACTGATATAGCAAGGCAAGTCAAGAAGGCCATTTCCAAAAGGGTCCACCAATAGTTAATAAACAAAAACTCAAAACCATCCCAAGAGTAAATATTCTTAGCAGGACAATCAGGCCCCATGCTGAATGCCTTGCTTTATCTCAGAGGGCACGTAGGCATTTGTGAAAGATAGTTAGTTGATTTATTCCTTAGGCTTTAACACATGTAACATTCAAAAGCACTAACACTGTAGATAAAGAGGAGCCTACTATCCATACCTGACTGATGAAGAAACTAAGGAATTGAGGGGTCCATTGCTTGCCCAGGGTTCATTAAGTGGTTTAAGAACACAGTCAACTCCAGAACCCAGGCCTCTTTACTCCAAATCCCGGGTCTGTAAACCCACAACATGTTCCTATTTGTCTCTGATCATCACAAGAACATACAACTCCTGAAAACTCTGCTTTGTGACCTAGTTATCATGGATGACATATTCCTGTTTACCCTAGGACATCACAAGAACAAAAGCCCCCTGACCTCTCTGCCTGGTGGCCTGGTATCCTGGGCGCTTCCCCAGCCTCCTCTGTAAGGACCACGTGGCATTTACTGCTGTTACCCACTGCAGTTAACATTTCACACATTTCTTTCCTAACCCTTCAGCATTCCTGATGCAACAGTGGGAGGGGGAAACCTGAGCAGAACAGAGACCAGCTTTAGCACTAAGACATGAACTTTCTAAGGGTGAGAAGAGGGCAGCATTCCGTCTTAAACCTACTTTGCCAAGTGGTTCATGAGCAGCTGTAACATCTGCCTATTTTTCTCTGGGAGCCGATGAACAAGGTTGTGGATTTCAGAGACCCGAGACTCCTGGTTTTCCAGCTCTGCAAAGGAAGGAAGGATGTAATATTTGATCAGTGACACAGCCAAATCAGATTACAAAACAAAATCAAAGGAAACCAAAGGTTGGGCACTAACAGACTGAGGATTTCTCAAAGGTTTAAGAACCTGTTCTATGGACTCATGGCTAGGTCTAAGTGTTGTTTTTGTTGTTGTTGTTGTTTTTAATTTATTTATTTGACAGACAGAGATCACAAGTAGGCAGAGAGGCAGGCGGGGGGGGGGGGGAGCAGGCTCCCTGCCGAGCAGAGAACCCAATTCGGGGCTCGATCCCAGGACCCCGGGACCACGACCCGAGCCGAAGGCAGAGGCCCAACCCACTGAGCCACCCAGGCGCCCCTAGGTCTAAGTGTTTTTAATGGTGCTTTCTGTAACAATTCATTTTAAAAAATGACTGTTTAAAGAATTCAAACCAAAATGATGATGGGAAGAAATGGAGCCAGTCAACTGCACACTTAGAGCAGACAGAAACCTGGGAGCAGCTGGCTTCCTAGAATGATGGCTTCATTTCAAGGAAGGAAGGAACTTTATGCACTTGTCAAATGATGAACAAATTGTACATGAACAACATTACAAGGGTCTCAAATATCAAAACAATGTCTCAAGACAGCATCTGACAAATCGAAGGCAATGTCCAGTCACTCTCAAGTCATGTGTGACACCCAACCAGCCTAGTGGAAGAAAGAAATGGCTGATGAAACATGTAAATCTTCCTGCCAACCTGTCACCTCAATCAACCCCTGCCATGGCGTGGTTGAATTTGGGTAAGTGGCTTCATTTCTCTGGGAGATAAACTGACAGTGCTCACACACCTATTTATAGGATTGATGTGAGGTTTAATTAGAGAATGGCTGCTATGGGTTTGGAATTTCTCTGAGAAAGAAATCACATAAACTCGATCTTTACTCCCAGCTTTCTCTCAAGTCTTTCTCCTCCCTCTTTTAAGGAGACAACTCTGAGAAGATAAGGCCACCAGAACATTAGGTACTACTAAATAGGGCCAGTAGTAGTTACCACGACAAACAAACTTTGAAGGCTTAAAGGAAGCAGGGAGACCACAGAGACTATTGACATAATAACACTGTGGAGATTCATGCCAGATTTAAATCTGATAGAGAATCTTACTATCTCTTACAGGAGGCCTGTCCCGAGCAGACAGATTCCCGTATACTTAGGGTAGCTTGCACCTAATCCCTATGTATTTTAATACCAGTAATATGACGCAAGGGACCTGGATGATATAGCTGAAGAATGATCATACGCTGTAAATGGAATCCATGATGGAAAGGGGACTGGGAAGTTACATAAATGGTGTCATATTCAAGGAAACAATTCTAATGCTCAATTTAGGTAATGTGTGAAGTCTGATTCATTCTGCAAAATGCTACTCAAGGGCTGGGAAAAAACCCAAGGAGTTAGAACTCCAATAATCAAAATTAGAAAGCCAAACTTGCTTTCCTCTCCTCTCCCCACCCCAAAAACACATTCTGAAGTTTCTCTCCTCTACTGTAAATTCAGTGTGGTAGCAGGGCCCTTGACAATCCCAGTTTGGTTTCGTTTCTATTTTGTGTCTGTCTCATGAGCAAATGTGTAGGTATTTACATACAAAATACAAGGGGTAGAAAGTTTTTATTTTGGGATACTAACTGTTCTTTGGTATAGAAAAATGTATTCCTTTCCCCCTTAAAACTGGCAAAAAGAAAACTTACTTGCTGCTTTGATGAAACTTCTTTGAAACTGGTACATCATGAGTGGTCCTGGAAGCATTCTGGGATAAAAGGATATACACCAGTCAGTTTAATAAAAACAAACAGACTCACTAAATAGCAGCATAGACACTGCCCAACTGTATACAGACTAAGATCAAGGGACAAAATAGCAACTCAATAGCCCAACTGAGTTTCTCTTTTTGAAAGGGTCCTGAGATTTCCTGTGACATTTTCATGCTCTTTCTTTTTAAGGGAATGGATACAACTATGTTTCCTAGTTACAACTAGGAAAGTGCTAATGTGAAAGTCTAGCACAAGCCAAGAGATTTCCTTTTCAGTCAGTGACTCACCCATTGACAAGAGCATTTTAAGATGTGTCTAAGAAAAAGGAAACTAACTAAACATTTGTAATTACCTGTGCTTAAACTCTTGTCTTCCCAGCAGCTTGTAATTAAAAATCAGTTCATCTGGAAACACTATGAGAGACTTCTGTGATTTTGTGGCAAATTCACTACCGAGGGTTGCTCCAGAATGCCAAAAGGGCTAGAACCCCTAACATTAAGCACGACATAATCAAATTTTATATAGTTTTTTAAAAGTAAACATACTTTTATATGTTTTATACTTAACGTTTGTTAGCTAATCATTAGATCAACATGCACAAATTAAGTGCTAAATACAAACCTCTGTGATTTGGCTTTGTGTAAACTACAGTGATAGTATATGTGGTATGAATGTTTAATCAATATGTTTAATGAGTGTGTTTAACTGTAAACTTCAGTTTTTTTCTGACAGTCCAAATAACAACCTTCTCAACAGACTATAAATTATTCTTGGCTCAGGTTCTATTTTATTCTCATCAGAACCCCCAATTTAACTCCTGATCATCACTTGTATTACATCTTACTCTTGACTTCAAGATCCTTCTATCAATTCCCCAATAGCCAATAAAACCTGCATCACCAATTTCTTTTCTGGGGATTTTTCCTCCTTTGTTTTTGAGCCAAGTGAATCTTCACAAAACCTGAACAAATGCTTATGCAGTTCACCGGTCTCCTCTTAGTTGAGACTGGACCCTCACCTACCCTTCAAGTTCAGGGTAAGTTTCAGTCACTTCATAAAACTGAGATGGGGGCAGCTAGAATCACCCATTCCCTAAATAACCAAGGGAGGGGCAGAAAATAGGAGTCATACCATGCACAGTGTTATGAGATAAAGAGTCTCTTCTCCAATAAAATAACATTTTCCTATATAAGCAGAGGAGTCAAAAAGGATTTCCATTAATAAGGACAATCTATTAAGGAGTCTATCTATCTGTAGATAGATTATATTGCAATGCACAAAACCATCAAAACACATAGGATATGTATGTAATTATGGACTTTCATCAGACTGAGATACGGGGTTCCTTGTTTTCTGAATAGAGTATTTGGGGATTTCAGGAAATACCATATTTTAGGTTCTGTTAAAGGCTAATCATCATAGTAACTTCTCATAAAGAGCAAAGCTTCTTGAATCACTCATGGCATCCCCACAAATGGCAACCCATCAAGGAGGGATGGCTTACAATTGGTTTGACCAGCTGAGCTAATTGCACCCACACATAAGCTGTTTCTATATCCAAACACCCACTCAACAGCATTCTGGAGGCTGGAAATAAAACTGCTTTCTTCCTGATTGCATGATAGCAAGCTGGCACCCTGCCCTGCAAATGGAAAGTCCCTACCTTAGGTAGGTCTTCAAAGCACTAGTGATCGTCTTTATCTCCCATTCAGCACAGATATCGGTCTCTGTTTCAGAAGCTGTTTTGGGGTCTAAAAAGAAGAAAAGGCAATGTGTAAACAGGAGCAGAAAATACAGCTAAAAAACAAGCATGGTATATAAAACCATTCAGCCTCCCTATCAACCAAAGAAATCCAAATTAAAACAAAACAACACCTATTTTTTTTGTTGGTTCAGTTAAGAATATGGTTAAAAATCCAAGTATCTATTGCTGACAAAAATGTAGTGAAATGGATCCTCTCAGAAACTGCTGGAGGCAGAAGAGATAAAATGCAACAGTTATGAAAAGCAATTTGGCAATATGTATCAAGAGACATAAAACTGTTTATACCCTTTGAAGCAGTAATCCCATTTCTCACAATCTAGCCTCAGAAAATAAGATAAAGCAAAACCAAAGTTACATACCCCAGGAACATTCAATACATGCTAATTCTCTGGAACAGCAGAAAAAATTTTAAAAGGAGATAACTTAAATGTCCAATGATGGACGAATGATTATTTTGACATGGCTCCCTGATGGAAAACTATACTGCATTTATATGAAAATACTGACTATGCAACAGTAGGGAAAATGCGTGGATTATCATGCAATGTCAAGCAAAAACACCCAAACAAACCAAGATTTGAAAGTTTACGAAAAAACTGTATGAACAAAGGCTGAAAGGAAGTACTCTAAAATTAATATAGTGGTTGTGTTAGAGGGGAAGAACTGTTGTTTTTATATTTTCTAAACTATGACTCAATTCCATTACTTTTATATGTCTTTTTTTTAAATTGCCTTAAGCCAAGAAGTGCAATGGGGACCGCCATAATTACACTGGCTCCTTATCATTTCTTCTTTCATCTCCTCTTGTGTGGACTGGTCAACAAACGTGTGTATTGAAAATGCACATGTATTAAAGGAAGAGACCACTCTTAGAGCTAGTCTTCCTGGGCAGCACACAGCCCCATCTCACCACTGACAAGATGGTTGGAAGTGAAGGCTTTCAGTACGGTGAAGATAGAATCCAGCTTTCTTAGACAACAAGACTAGTGATTTGCATGCCTACTGCACATGCTTGCGGGAAGGCTCTAGGCTTCCAGGGGTGGGAAATGAGAGTCAGACAGACCAATCAAAGCACAGCATCTCTTTGGCCCCATGGCTGGTTCAGGAAGAACCCAAGACCTAAGCCAGTGGAATGTCAGGACCTTTCTAGGAGACAGGGGAGAGACTCTCTGCTATTTCCTTTTGGGTTTGTACCTGGAAGGTTCTCCAAACTGCTCTAGATGCCACTACCTAGAGCCCAAGAGTGAAGTCTGACAGACAAAGCCAGAAATGAGAGAAGCAGAGAGAGCTGGTCTTGATGACATGGGTTGAGCCCTCATATCTCGCCATTCCTTTCTTATCATATGAGCCTATAAATTCCCTTTTCCTTAAGCTAGGTAAGGTCAGGTTTTCTGTTTTTTCTTTCTTTCTTTCTTTTTTTTTTTTTACAATCAGAAGAGAACTAAATAATAGAGCAGTTAAACAGAAACAGCCACTGGACTCTTTCTCAACAGTCTCAAAGAAAAAAGAGGTTCTTCCTGCAGAGACACAGCTTTTCAGCTGGAAGGGGAGAATGAGTCACAAGTGGGCACAATATATTTTCTATTTATTAGGAAAGAACCCACTTTCATTCTAGTAGGAAGAGTCCAAATAATCATGAGTGGATTAAGGAGTTAGGCTCTAATCCCCAGGTAAGGGCACAAATCCAGCTGATACCCACTGCTCTCAGTATGTTCCCTGATACATTTAATTTTTTAAAAAGATTTTATTCACTTATTTGACAGACAGAGATCACAAGTAGGTGGGGGTGGGGGGGTTGCGGGAAGCAGGCTCCCTGCTGAGCAGAGAGCCCAATGTGGGGCTCAATCCCAGGACCCTGGGCTCATGACCTGAGCTGAAGACAGAGGCTTTAACCCACTGAGCCACCCAGGTCCCCACATTTAATTTTTTTTAAAGATTTATTTATTAATTTTAGGGGAGGGGCAGAAGGAGAAAGAAACTTAAGTAGACTCTGCCCTGGGCATAAAGTCCACGAGGGGCTTGATCAGGTTGTGAGATCACAACCTGAGCTAAAACCAAGAGTCAGATGTTTAACTTACTGAGCCCCCCAGGTGCCCCCCGCATATGTATTAGGTGAAATAGAAAAGGCCCCAGCTCCCAATGCATTTAGTTCCTAAAGACAGCACATTTATGTGTTTGCAGGTGACCCTAGCATTAATGAAATCTGTCTTATCACATGAAACAAGCAATAAACAACATAAAGTGTGTGATTTTATTTCTAGGGTCACAGAATAGCAAACTCCATAAAGCTCTATCACAGCAAATTTCTGAAAAGCCAACCCAAGGGTGATTCTCCAAATGACCAAAACCTCGGCCGCTTTAATTCTCTTCTTGCTTTGTCATCTTTCACTCCCTTAATGGTTTCTTCCTGCGGAAGAGCATGTACCAAAAAACTTTGCTTAGCATGACCTTTACCCCTCCCCAACCCGAGACACATGGAGAGCTGCCATAGTGCATGGTTCCTGGATGCAAGACAACTGTTACTGTACATTTTTCTGAGGAACAAACCAACTTCCACCCAAGAAGAGTGAGCCCAACACTAAACAAGCAGCAGTTGGCAGGTCTGGGAGTTGTGAACTGTTCCACGGACCACATTTAGCAAACTAATGATTAGCGTCCATTTATTCGGGCTCTGTAACCATAGGAATATTGTGTAACATTACAGAGAGGAGAGTCAGATTACAGCCCGGCTAAAGGGCTTTTTATAGCACCAACAAGGCAAGGTTTAGAACTTGAGCACGTCCATTTTAATTCATTTAATATCCAAACTAAATTGAATACAGCCTCCCAAACCCTCATTTTCAGAAAGTGCTGCCAATGTCCACACCTCCCTTACCAATGCTCCCTCTCACTCAGAGAAACCCTAGTGGCATCCAAACATGACGCAAAGGCATAATTACAATTATCCTCTGAACTCAGTACATTTCTCCCTACCAAGTCACTTGACCATTGCATTACACTGTGAAACGAACGTAAGCCAGAGGATCAGGCCAACATACAGAAAGGCAGCCTGTGGGTAAACTAAACTGAATGTATTTCCTCATGAATCTGCTCCCACAGGAATCTGGAAAAATAGGAGACAGACTGGAAGCAGCGGTTACAAGGGGAAGAGTCTCAGAAACATCTCAACAATCAGATGGACTAGAAAGATCCATCTAGTCCAGTACTGTGTTGCTGATGAAAACACAAGAGACATTCTGGAGGAAATGATCAGGACCAGCCATCTATGTACTCCTAAATTTCCTAAGAATTCATTATAATTGTATGTAAATTAATTTTTTTCTCTTTAACTGAGAAAATAACATGTGTACCTAGCAAAAAAATATTCAAGCAAAACAAGTATATAAACATTAAAATGTAAACCTTTCCTGTGCTAGAGGCAACTATAAATAATAGTTCTGTGTATATGTATGCTATCTCTAATACCACATGCAAATATAAGCATATAAAAGCACATAAATACATACCACTTTTTAAAAACATAAACACATGTACACTATATATGTCATTTTGTGCACTGTTATTTTCATTTGACAATACCTTGAGAAAGTGTTCCACATTGGCACACAAATTTATCTACCCACAGAAGTACTTCACTGTATCGTAATGTTCCCGTTAATGGAAATTAGATTATTCCCCGAGTTTTGTTATGATAAACAATGATATAAACTACTGTTTCCATGTATATGTCTTACTTATAGAAAAAAAAATTCCCTGAAAGTAAAATTGAAATAAAAAAGTACATGCATTTTTTTTAAAGATTTTATTTATTTTTTTGACAAAGATCACAAGTAGGCAGACAGGCAGGCAGAGAGAGAGAGGGAGAAGCAGGCTCCGCGCTGAGCAGAAAGCCTGATGTGAGGCTCGATCCCAGGCCCCTGAGATCAAGACCTGAGCCGAAGGCAGAGGCTCAACCCACTGAGCCACCCAGGCACCCCAAGTACATGCATTTTTAATTTTGAAAGCTATTCCTCAACTACCCCTCAGAGGCTGTACCATTGACTGATCCCCAGATCCTAGAGCAAAATGCAGAACTTTGATCTTGGCCAGTCTGAGAGGTGAAAAAAGTCCCATTTTTAATATGCTTGTTTGAAAAAAAAAAAAGGAGTAGGAAGGCTGAGAATCCTTTCCTATGTGTCAAGTTTATGGAGTATACTCACCTTTTTTAAGCACACGGTTGCATGATTTTGGACAAATGTACACAGTCAAGTGACACCCACAACCGGAATAAAGGTAATTTTCCATCACCATGAAAATCTTCCTGTGCCCCTGTACAATCAATCCTCTCCTTCTACCTCCAGCCCCTGGCAACCACTGTCACAAAGCATAATACTTTTGAAATCCACCCATGTTGTTGCATGTACAGTAGTTTGATCCTTTTCTTACTGGGTAGTAAACAATTTTATGGATATCCCACAATTTGTCCATCCATTCATCAGGTGACGGACATTTGGGTTTTTTCTAATTTTTTACTGTTATGAATAAAGCTGGTATAAATATTTACATACAGGTTTTTATGTGGACTAAAGTTTCACATCTTGGGTCACTACATAGGAGTGGAACTGGGTAAAATTATGTAGGAGAGGTCACATAGTAAATATGTTTAACTTTATCAGAAATTGCTAAATTATTTTCCGAAACAGTTGGGTCATTTTGCTTTCCCACAGCAACCTGAGAGCTCTAGGTGCTTCAAATCTTCATCAACACATGATATGGTCAGGTGTCTAATTTTGAAATTTTAGCTGTTCCAGTAGACATGAAGGAATAACTGTTTTTTTAAATTTCCTTTTCTAATGACTAGTGACATTGTTTATCTTTTCATGTGCTTTTTGTTCATCTGTGTATCTTCCCTGGTAAACTATTCAAATCTTTTACCCATTTTTAAAACTGAATTGGTTGTGTTATTATTATTGCATTATTACTGAATTACTTGAGTTATTTTTAATAAATTCTGGATACAAGTCATTTGCCAGATACATATCTTCAAAAGGTTTCTCATCTGTAGCTCCCAATTTCTTTTTCTTAGTAACTTTTAAAGAGCAGAAATTTTTTATTTGGATTAAGTTTTATATTTAATCAGATTTTTCTTTTCTGTTTCCTACTTTTTGTTTTCTATTTAAGAAATCTTTTCTAAACAAAGGTCACCAAAATTTTCTAAATTTTCTCCTATAAGTTTTATAGTTTTAGCTCATAGGTTTAGGAATATAATTTATTTTGAGATTATTTTTATTTTTATTTTTTTATCTTTTAAAAGATTTTATTTATTTGGCAGAGAGAGAGATCACAAGCAGGCAGAGTCAGGCTGAGAGAGAGGGGGAAGCAGGCTCCCTGCTGAGCAGAGAGCCCGGTGTGGGGCTCGATCCCAGGGCCCTGGGATCATGACCTGAGCTGAGGGCAGTGGCTTAATCCACTGAGCCACCCAGGATTCTGAGATAATTTTTAGATATAGTTTAAGATAAAGATGGAATTTTCCCCATATGGATGTCCAATTGTACATTCATTAAAATCACTGTCCTTTCCCTCACTGAACTACCGTGACAGCTTTATCAAAGATCAACTAATCAGATTCTGAACACCTACAAATTCAACAGGAAATAGAAGAGAAGAGCAGCAATTCTAGGAACAGAAAATTTACCACTTTTGGGAAGGTAGGACGTCTGGAGAAGCCAATCCAAAAGGACAGGAAGATAGACCACAGGGGAGGGGCCGGCTCCCAGCAAGCGGCAGAGCAGTGGAGCACAAAATTGGAACTTTTAGAAGTCTGCTCCACTGAGGGATGTTGTTCCAGAGGCTAAGTGGGGGTGGAGCCCTTGTGGGGACAGTGTGGTCTCAGAACCCTCGGGGTCACTGAAAGACCGGGGGTGCCTGAGTGTGGCAGAGCTCCCAGGTATCGAAGAAGAAGCCAGCTACAGAAATGGACCGAGGTGAGGCTCTCAGCTCAGGGTTAGCTTAAACTGTGATGCAACGCACAGTAATGCCACTGCTCTTTGAGCAGGGACCCCACAAGTGGCAGATCCAGAGAGACCCCCTCCTTCCTCCTCTGGAAGGAGTGGTGCGTGACTGCACCGCAGTGATCTCCTGGGTTTGGAGACTCCAAACAGGGCCCTGCACAGAGATAGAAATGCTCGGTCACAGGCCTGGTGACCCAGAGTGCGGCTGGAGATCAGGGAGACGGGAGGGATCGACTTTTTCTCTGAGGGTGCACTGAGGAGTGGGGCCCCAAGCTCTCAGATCCTGCGGCGCCAGAAATTGGGAGGCCACCATTTCCACTCCAGTCCTCCAGAGCTCTATGGAAAGCGTTCAGGGAACAAAAGCTTACTAGAGAGAACATGAGCAGATTACTTAGCCTGGCCCTTGGTAAGGGTGGTGCAATTCTGCCTCGGGCAAAGACATTTGAGAATCACTGCAACAGGCCCCTCCTCTAGAAATCAGAAACAACACTGAGCCAAGACCAAGATCACCAATCAAGGAGAACTGCAGAACTCCAGAGCAAGGGAAAAGCAACACACAGAATTCATGGCTTTTTTCCCATGATCCTTTAGTCTTACAGAGTTAAATTTTTTAAATTTTATTTTTTTCTTATTCTTTTTTTTTAACTTTCCTATTTCCTATCTTATCAATACCTTTTTCTAAAAAAATCTTTTAAAATTTTCATTGTTATAGTCATATTTTATCGTTTCATTGTATTTAACCTTATTTTTTGTATACATATTTTTTTTTCTTTAAAATTTTGGGATGTAATTTCTTATAATAGATTAAAATATACCCTAAATCTAGCTCCAGACTTATGACATTCTCTCCTCTTTTTTTTTTCTTTTTCCACCCAACTTATCAATTCCTATTTTATTATCTTTTTAAATTTTCATCTTTACAGTCATATTCCATCGCTTCATCATGTTTACCCTTATTTTTGCATATATATAAGTTTTTCTTCCTTTAAAATTTTGGGACATAGTTTCTTCTATGAGACCAGAATACACCCAAAATCAAGTGGGTGGCTCTGTTCTACTCACCAGTCTAATATATATATATATATATATATATATATATATATATTTTTTTTTTTTTTTTAAATTTCCCTCCCTTTTTTCTCCCCCCCAGTTTTGAGTCTTTTCTGATTTGGTTAGCATATATTTTTCTAGGGTCTTTGCCACCCTTTTAGTATTTTACTCTCTCATTCATATATTCTTATCTGGATAAAACAACAGGGCGGAAAAACTCACCACAAAAAAAAGAACAAGAGGCAGTACCAATGGCTAGGGACCTAATCAATATGGACATTGGTAATGTGTCAGAACTAGAGTTCAGAATGATGATTATCAAGCTGCTAGCTGGGCTTGAAAAAGGCATGGAAGGTATTAGAGAATCCCTGTCTGGAGAAATAAAAATCCCTTTTTGGAGAAATAAAAGAACTAAAATCTAACCAAGTTGAAATCGAAGACGGCACTAATGAGTTACAATAAAAAATGGAGGTTCTTCCTGCTAGGGTAAATGAGATATAAGAGAGAACTAGTGATTTAGAAGACCAAATGACAGAGAATAAAGGAGCCGAGCAAAAGAGAGACAAACAACTACTGGAGCACAAGGGGAGAATTTGAGAGATAAATGATAACATAAGATGAAACAATATTAGAATAATTGGGATCCCAGAAGAAGAAGAAAGAGAGAGAGGGGCAGAAGGTATATTGGAGCAAATTATAATAGAAAATTTCCCTAATAGGGCAAAGGGAACAAGCATCAAAAAACAGGAGGCACAGAGAATGCCCCACAAAATCAATAAAAAAAGATACACACCCTGTCATCTAATAGTAAAACTTACAAGTCTTAGTGACAAAAAGAAAATCCTGAAAGCAGCTCAGGACAAGAAGTCTGTAACATACAATGGTCGAAATATTAGATTGACAGCATACTTATTCACAGAGACCTGACAGACCAGAAAGGACTGGCAGATATATTCAGAGCACTAAATGAGAAAAATATGCAGCCAAGAATACTATATCCAGCTAAGCTGGAAATAGTAGGAGAGATAAAATAGAAAGGAGAGATAAAAAGCTTCCAGGACAAACAAAATTAAAAGAATTTGCAAACATCAAACCAGCCCTACAGGAAATATTGAAAGGGGTCCTCTAAGCAAAGAGAGAGACTAAAAGTAACATATATCAGAAAGGAACAGAGACAATATGCAGTAACGGTCACCTTACAGGCATTACAATGGACTAAATTCATATCCTTCAATAGTTACCCTGAATGTAAATGGGCTAAATGCCCCAATCAAAAGACAGAGGGTATCAGAATGGATAAAAAAAAACAAGATCCATTGATATGCTGTCTACAAGAAACTCATTATAGACCCAAAGACACCTCCAGATTTAAAGTGAGGGGGTAGAAAACAATTTACCATGCTAATGGACATCAAAAGAAAGCTGGGGAGGCAATCCTTATAGCAGATAAATTAGATTTTAAGCCAAAGACTATAATAAGAGGTGAAGGGCCTGTCCAACAAGAAGATCTAATAATTTTAAAGATCTATGCCCCTAACACAGGAGCAGCCAATTATATAAACCAATTCATCAGTTGGTCAAATCAAAGAAACACATCGATAATAATACAATAATAGTAGGTGACTTTAACAACCCGCTCATTGAAATGGACATCTAAGCAAAAGATCAACAAGGAAATAATGGCGTTAAATGACACACTGGACCACACGGACATCACAGATATATTTAGAACATACTACCCCAAAGCAACAGAATACACATTCTTCTCTAGTGCACATGGAACATTGTCCAGAGTGGATCACATCCTGGGTCACAAACCAGGTCTCAACAGGTACCAAAACACTGGGATTATTCCCTGTGTATTTTCAGACCACAATGCTTTGAGACTGGAACTTAACCACAAGAGGAAAAGTTGGAAAGGACTCAAATACATGGAGGCTAAAGAGCAGCCTACTAAAGAATGAATGGGCCAACCAGAAAATTAAAGAAGAACTGAAAAAATTCATGGAAACAAATGAAAATGAAAACACAACTATTCAAAATCTGTGGGACACAGCAAAGGCGACTGGAGAGGAAAATATATAGCAATACGAGCCTTTCTCAAGCAACAAGAAAGGTCTCAAGTGCACAACCTAACCCTACACCTAAAGAAGCTGGAGAAAGAACAGCAAAGAAAACCTAAAACAGCAGGAGGAGAGAAATAATAAAGATCAGAGCAGAAATCAATGAAATAGAAACCAAAGAACAGTAGAACAAATCAACAAAACTAGGAGCTGGTTCTTTGAAAAAATTAATAAGACTGATAAACCCCTGGCCAGACTTATCAAAAAGAAAAGAGAAAGGAAGCAAATTAATAAAATCGTGAATGAAAGAGGAGAGATCACAACCAACACCGAAGAAATACAAACAGCTTAAGAACATATGACAAGCAACTAGACACCACCAAATTTGACAATCTGGTAGAAATGGATGCATCCCTAGAGACATATAAACTACCAAAACTGAACCAGAAAGACACAGAAAACCTGAACAGACCCATAACCAGTAAGGAGATTGAAGCACTCACCCAAAATCTCCCAACAAACACGAGCCCAGGGCCAGGTGGCTTCCCAGGGGAATTTTAACAAACATTGAAAGAAGAATTAATACCTATTCTCCTGAAACTGTTCCAAAAAATGGAAATGGAAGGAAAACATCAAGCATTACCTTGATTCCCAAACCACAGAAAGACCCCATCAAAAAGGAGAATTACAGACCAATGCAAAAATTCTCACCAAAATACTAGCTGATAGGATCCAAAAGTACATTAAAAGGATTATTCACCATGACCAAGTGGGATTTATTCCTGGGCTGCAAGGTTGGTTCAACATCTGCAAATCAATCGATCAAGGTAATACAATACATTAATACATGAAAGAGCAAGAACCATATGACACCCTCAACAGATGCTGAAAAGGCATCTGACAAAGTACAGCATCCTTTCTTGATCAAAACTCTTCAAAGTGTAGGGATCGAGCGTACATACCTCAATATCATCAAAGCCATCAATGAAAAACCCACAGTGAATATCATTCTCAATGGGGAAAAACTGAGAGCTTTTCCCTAAGGTCAGGAACACAGCAGGGATGTCCACGGTCACCACTGCTATTCAACATAGTACTAGAAGTCCCAGCCTCAGCAATGAGACAACAAAAAGAAATTAAAGGCATCCGAATCGGCAAAGAAGAATCAAACTCTCACTCTTCGCAGATGATAGGATACTTTATGTGGAAAACCCGAAAGACTCCACTCCAAAACTGCCAGAAACTCATACAGGAACTCAGTAAAGTGTCAGGATATAAAATCAATGCACAGAAATCAGCTGCATTTCTATACACCAACAGCAAGACCAAAGAAACAGAAATTAAGGAATCGATCCCGTTTACAGTTGCACCCAAAACCATAAGATACCTAGGAATAAACCTACCCAAAGAGGCAAAGAATCTGTACTCAGAAAACTATAAAGTACTCATGAAAGAAATTGAGGAAGACACAAAGAAATGGAAAAATCTTCCATGCTCATGGATTGGAAGAACAAATATTGTGAAAATGTCTATGCTACCTAAAGCAATCTACACGTTTAACGCAATCCCTAGCAAAATCCCATCAATTTTTTTCAAAGAAATGGAACAAATAATCCTAAAATATATACGGAATCAGAAAAGACCTCGAATAGCCAGAGGAATGTTGAAAAAGAAAACCAACGTTGGGGGCATCACAATTCCAGACTTCAAGCTATACTACAAAGCTGTAATCATCAAGACAGTATGGTACTGGCACAAAAACAGACACATAGATCAATGGAACAGAATAGAGAGCCCAGAAATAGACCCTCAACTCTATGGTCAACTAATCTTCCACAAAGCAGGAAAGAATGTCCAATGGAAAAAAGACAGTCTCTTCAACAAATGGTGTTGGGAAAATTGTACAGCCACATGCACAAAAATGAAATTGGACCATTTCCTTAAACCACACACAAAACTAGACTCAAAATGGATGAAGGACCTTAATGTGAGACAGGAATACACCAAAAACTTTGAGAGGGACACAGGCAGCAACCTCTTCGACCTCAGCCGCAGCAACTTCTTCCTAGAAACATCACCAAAGGAAAGGGAAGCGAGGGGAAAAATGAACTATTGGGACTTTGTCAAGATCAAAAGGTTTTGCACAGCAAAGGAAACAGTAGGCAAAACCAAAATCAACTGACAGAATGGGAGAAGATATTTGTAAATGACATATCAGATAAAGGGCTAGTATCCAAAATCTATAAGGAACTTATCAAACTCAACACCCAAAGAACAAATAATCCAATCAATAATGGGCAGAGGACATAAATAGACATTTCTACAAAGACGACATCCAGATGGCCAGCAGACACATGAAAAAGTGCTCCACATCACTCGGCATCAGGGAAATACAAATCAAAACCACAAAGATACCACCTTACACCAGTCAGAATGGCTAAAATTAACAAGTCAGGAAACAACAGATGTTGGCAAGGATGCAGGGAAAGGGGAACCCTTCTACACTGTTGGTGGGAATGCAAGTGCAGCCACTCTGGAAAACATCATGGAGGTTCCTCAAAAGTTGAAAATAGAATTACCCTACGACCCAGCTATCGCACTACTGGGTATTTACCCTAAAGTTATAAATGTAGTGGTCTGAAGGGGCACATACACCCGAATGTTTATAGCAGCAATGTCCACAACAGCCAAACTATGGAAAGAGCCTAGATTCCATCAACAGATCAATAGATAAAGTAGATATGGTATATGTATATATACAATGGAATACTATGCAGCCATCAAGAGAAATGAAATCTTGCCATTTGCAATGACATGGTAGGAACTAGAAGGTATTATTATGCTTTGAAAATAAGTCAATCAGAGAAATACAATTATCATATGATCTCTCTGATATGAGGAATTTAAGAGGCAGGGCTGGGGATTGTTGGGGGCAGGGAAGGAAAAAAATGAAAAAGATGGGATTGGGAGGGAGACAAACCATAATAGACTCTTAATCTCACAAAACACATTGAGGGTTGCTGGGCTGCAGGAGGGTAGATATAGGGTGGTTGGGTTATGGACGTTGGGGAGGGTATGTGCTATGGTGAGTGCTGTGAAATGTGTAAGCCTGATGATTCACAGACCTGTACCCCTGGGGCAAATAATACATTATATATCAATAAAATAAATAAATTATATGTTACCAAATAATTAAATAAATTATATGTTAATAAAAATAATTTTAAAAAGTTACAACCTAGTAAACCTCAACTCCACTTCTTTCAGAATCATGACCAAGTAGCAGAATCAGGATAAATCTATTTAGGCTTATAGATCCATATTGAAAGATTTTAAAATACCATAAAGTTGGATGGATTCAAATATACTAGCCCTCCAATTCATGCAACAGCATGATTCTAACAGCTTCCAGGAAAATAGTAGAATAAGGAGAACGTATCTACAGTGAATTTAATGGCAAAGATTAATAAACTTCTCTGTGTTCAAGGTTTGATTAAAAAGCTGATACAACACTTGGCCTAAAATATGAAGACCAAAGCACTCTAATAAAATTTCAGAAAGCTCCTATTCTATACTATAAATGAAATTCAGAAAACTAATGGACACTGTGAAATAAGGCATCAGAGTAAAAAGACACAGACTGAAATAATAAGCATGACTGAGAGGTATAAATGAAAACAGCTAAATAAGGAATGTAAGCAAAGACACAGAAAACCCAATTACAAAGTTAAAAGTTGCATTATAAACAGCAAGAAAAAAATATGAAGACCAAAAGAAATTTAAATAAATGACATGGAACGGGGTACAAATTTGAGAATTTTTGCTAACATGCAAAGGATCAGGAGAAAAACTTTAGAAAGGTGAAAAATGAAGAAAAAAAATTTTTTAGAAGATCAAGAGTTGCAGAATAACTAACAAAAAGAAAATTTATTTTCCTTTGGAGAAATACGTGTAAAAAGTCCATCATGAGACCCCAAAATGTATAAAAGAATGACTATATAGTAATATTAAAAAGTAGTAGAAGGGAGAAATTTTCTTATTGTATGGTTATTGGTCCATCAGATAAGTATTTAAGGAAAGGAGAGTTAGCTTCCATTTCACATAAATATATTCTTTTTTTTTTTTTAAAGATTTTATTTATTATTTATTTGAGAGAGAGACAGTGAGAGAGAGCATGAGCTAGGAGAAGGTCAGAGAGAGAAGCAGACTCCCCGTGGAGCTGGGAGCCCGATGCGGGACTCGATCCCGGGACTCCAGGATCATGACCTGAGCCGAAGGCAGTCGTCCAACCAACTGAGCCACCCAGGCGTCCCTCACATAAATATATTCTTTTTTTTTTTTAAGATTTTATTTATTTATTTGACAGAGAGATCATAAGCAGGCAGAGAGGCAGGCAGAGAGAGAGGAGGAAGCAGGCTCCCTGCTGAGCAGAGAGCCTGATGCAGGGCTCGATCCCAGGACCCTGAGATCATGACCTGAGCCGAAGGCAGCGGCTTAACCCACTGAGCCACCCAGGCGCCCCCACATAAATATATTTTTAATGAGATATAAAGAAAAGAAAAAGGTTTTGTAATCCTAGATGGAAATGGTCTTTTAAAGCATAATTCATCTAGGAAAAGGACTGATTTCATAAAAGACTGGACGTTATAAAAATTTAAAATATTCATAAAACAAAGCAAAAGTACCACAAATAAAGTTCAAGATAAATGACAAAATGCAAAAAAATATTGGTGATATAGTCTCCACATCTAAAAGATTATTACCATCAGAAGATGAATGTACCAATACAAAAATAGGCTAAGAACACAAAATCAGGCAATCAGGAGAGAAGAAATATAAATCAGTAAGAAACATAGAGAGAATGTCCAACTTCACCCAGAACTACAGAAATGCAAAGTTAAATAAAAAAGAGAGACATTGAAAACACACTTGTAATTTATACGCAAAAAAAAAAGAAAAAGTAATAAAGTGTATGGCAAGGCTGTGAGGTACAGGGCACTCTACAAACTGCTGACAGCAAATTTGTGTGATCAGTTAAGGGCCTTGAAAACATGTACATACCTTGGGCCAGCAAGTCAACATCTTAAAACAAACCCTAGGGAAATCATCAATATGAATATATAATTTAAAAATAACAACAGCCAACATTTATTTACTAACATGTAGAGGCTTTCGGACTCAGCAACCCACATGCATCTTTCGTTTAATTCTCACATTATTACAGAAGTAGGAGTTATTATTACAGATGATGAGACAGAAGACTAGACAGGTTTAAATATTTTGTGTAAAGTCAAATGGATAAGCAGTGGAACTGCAACTTGTCTAACTCCAAAACGCATGCTTTTAAGCTCTGCATCCCCTATGGGGACGTTTGCCTGAGTGCCTTCTAGAATGATAAGAAATTGCAATCAGTTTATGTAACCAAGAATAAGGGATTAATTAAAAAGTTGTATCTACAAAATACATGGCCAAAAAAAAAAAAAAAAAACCACACTCTAGAAGAACTTGAATGAAATCAGAAAATAGACTGTCGTGTTACATGAAAAAAAAACCTATTAACAAGAAATATATATGCATGGTGTGATTCCACCTTTATAAACATTTTATATTACAGAATATATTTTAATGGTATGATAAAATGGTCAATAAAGAATAAAGGTTATCTATGGTCTGCAAGACTTTCATTTTCTTCTACCTTCTTTCTCCAGATTTGCTATAATCATCACTCAACAACCTTTGATCAGAAAAAAAGTTATCTAAAAATAAATACAGAGATGTACAGGAAGAGAAAACAGACATACTTAACAAATCAGCATATAGATGATTTGTATTAAAAAATGTTGAACTAAAATTTGGGAAAATTTATTTTAACATTCAGGGGACAGGAAAAACAATAAAACACACACGGAAGAGACTATTTCCAGGAATCTGCAAGTGTTCCTGAGAACTTTTCACTCTTCACAGATTAAGAACCCCCACTCTTAGGAGGAAGGGGATTTAGGGTAGCTCTTGGTAGGACACTAGCACCAGGCTAAACAGCATGTACTAAAACATATTCTAGCAAGGTTTCTTAAGGAATTCTAATCAATAGAAGGAAAAAGTTCTCAAAGCACTGGCTCTTTTTTTTTTTTTTAAAGATTTCCTTTCTTTTCCTCCCAAAGAAAGAAAGAAAGGGAAAGAGAGTGCATGCATGCCCCTCAAGCAAGCAGAAGGGCAGTCAGAAGGAGAGGGAGAAGCAGGCTCCCTGCTGAGTAGGGAGACCAACGGGGGACTTGGGACTTGATCCCAGGACCTTGGGATCATGACCTGAGCCAAAGGCAGACACTTAACCAAATAAGCCACCCAGGCACCCCTCAAAGTACTGGCTCTTAAGATTCCTCTTCCAACCTCAAGTCCTCTAATGTACTAAGAGCATACAAAGTAAACTCAAAGTGATCAAAGGAAGTCTCTGGTTTTACTTAATTCTAATCCATACTTTCAATAATAAAAACTCACACTTTTACTTGTGAGAGGCTCTGAAAAACAGTTCATATCCTACACATTGCCTAGCACCTGAAAGGGCATCCAATCAATACAGAATAAAGAAATAGTGAAAGAAAGGTTCACATGCAGCCCAGCCACCTCAGCAAGAGGTTTTGCAGTGTAGGAGCCTTATTTGTTTTACACTCTAGGCTAACTCAGCCTAGTACCAATACCAGGATTTGAAGAAGAGGGCAGCATGTTCACACAAGGGAAGAGAGACAGGGCTCTGCCTTCAGGTCTGGAGTCTTCCTGGTCTAAGAGGTGATTCCTCACTTCCAAGATCCAAACAGGTTACCTTAACTGGTCATGAGAATCATGATACCATTCTCTACTTTTGATGAGATCTTGCACTGTGGCCATCTCTCAGCTCTGGTTGAGCCTCAGTTTGGATGCTAGTCTATCTGTAATGCTCTCCTGGCAGAGGCAGCTGGCCTTGTGACTTTCAGCTGCTGGCTATTAGTTTTTCATGACATTTCGCAGATATTCATGATTATTTTGTCTGTCCCCAGGAAAACTGAGGAAGAGAACAGGACAAATATTTTGTTTGAGAGCCACTAAGAGAAGTGATTAAAACAAGATCCTTTGACACCACACTTTGCTTAGCATAAACTGGTTCTTTTTTCCAGTAAACCCATCCAAAATGTCATATTTCTTTTCACTAGTATCACCTTACATAATAATCTGTCATCTTCGAAATCTCTCTACCTAATATCCAGTTGGTTACAAAGTCCTGTTGATTCTCTCCAATCATTTTGAGCCTTTTTCCCTAACCTCAGAGCATCTACTTGGTCCAGCCCTGGTTAGCTATGCACTGCTTAATTATTGCAACTGTCTTCCTCCTCCATGTCTCTCCACATCAAATACATGTTCCCCACTGCTGCCAGTGCTACCCTTCTAAGACTAGTCTGATCTTGTTAAACCTGTGTTGGATATACTTTTTTTCCCCTTTTAATCTCCCAGCAGCCATTATTTCAAGAGAGCTCTCATCCAACAATCTTTTTCTAATTCTGCTCAGTCCACAGGCTTCTATGGACTAACCCCCTCCCTATTCCACTTGCCACACTTCCCCAACATCATCGGAGATAGGTCCAGAATCCAGCCCATCCAGATCCACCTGCTGTAGGTCATGTGGCTGCCCTGAGATTTAGAAATGAATCATGTGAATACCCCCATGATGACCAAAGTCATCCATGAACTGTCAAGAAAGATACTCTCTACTGAGTGATGTAAGATTCACAAACTGTTGAGGCTGAACAATGTGGGACAGTCCCACAAAGGAAACAGGTGATATCAAGACAAGCAGAGATCACAGATAATGAAAAGCCAGAAGAAAGGAGTGGGAAAGGCTCCAACAAAGGTTCCTCTGTCATTGGAGCCACTTCATCCTGCTATGCTTCTGCCATCTTGGACAGAGCAGTTGTGTGAGGAAATGAATGCCTTTTATTTTTCCTTTAATTTTTTTTAAGATTTTATTTATTTATTTGAGAGAGAATGAGTGAGAGAGAGCATGAGAGAGGAGAAGATCAGAGGAAGAAGCAGACTCCCCAAGGAGCTGGGAGCCCGATGTGGGACTCGATCCTGGAAGTCCGGGATCATGACTGAGCCAAAGGCAGTCGCTCAACCAACTGAGCCACCCAGGCACCCCCTTTAAATTGTTTTGAATTATCTTCTTGATACTGTGTGTGCAAAAGAGCCCTCACACATATAGCATCACTACTTAGAAACTTTTTGGGAGGAAGGGATGGGCAGAGGGAGAGGGACAGAGAGACTCTTAAGTAGGTTCCACGCTGGGCATGACAGGGCTCAGTCTCACGTCCCTGAGATCATGGTCTGAGCTGAAATCAAGAGTCAGAAGCTTAACCAACTGAGCCACTCAGGTGCCCCACTACAAACCCTTAATAATGTCTTTTTCTTTTTCTGTAGGAAGTAAAACTCTCACAAACTTCTTAGCACAATATTCAAGTTCTTTGACAAAAGGGACCATCTTACCATTTCAGTTTTAACTCTCCTGATACAGCCTCAAGCACTTTCAAATATTAAAATAATATTAATAATAAATTAGTACCTTCCACTATAGCCACCACTGACCCTACCTTCTGCCCCTCATGCTATTGCTCATTTCGTGAATCTGAATTATACTGCTATTCTCTCCTTCACTACTCAATCTTCCAGACACAGCTTGTACTAGGTGCCAGTGTCTTATTTTACATCACGATTCTCATGCATGCGTATCTCCCCCTACCAGACTCTTTGGACATAAGGACTGAATCTTTTTAAAGTTTCTACTCTAGCACCTGGCAGTCTGCTATGGCAAGGACATACTCCAAACATTTGCAACTCTGATCAGAAATGAAAGACTGAGGGGGACCTGGGTGGCTCAGTTGGTTGAGTGGCTGCCTTCGGCTCAGGTCATGATTCTGGGGTCCTGGGATCGAGCCTTGCCTTGGGCTCCCTGCTCAGCAGAGAGCCTACTTCTCTCTCTCCCTCTGCCTGCTGCTCTGCTTACTTGTGCTCTCTATCTCTCTGTCAAATAAATAAATAAAATCTTAAAAAAAAAAAAGAAAAAAGAAATGAAAGACTGAGGGTTGATACCTGTTAAAATCTTAATTCTTCTATACATTACAACTTCTTAAAACTTCACCATGTCACTGTACAACCCAGCAATCGAATTTATGGGCAGTTTATCCTGGAAAAACGAATTTATGTTCACATTTAAGGCCTGTGCAGAACGATTTATAGCAGCTTTATTCCTAATTTACCCACATTGGAAACAACCCAGATGTCCCTCAACAGGTGAATGGCTAAACTATGTAATACTACTCAGCAATAAAAAAAGAACAAAGTATTGATACAACAACTTGAAAATATCTCAAGGGAATTATACTGAATGAAAAAAAAAAAGCCAATCCAAAACAGATTACATATGATATGATTCCACTGAGATAATCTTGAAGTGACAAAATTAGAGAAATATACAAGAGATGAGGAGTCGGCAGGAGCAGGGAAGGAGGTGAGAGGCTAAGCAGATGGACCCTCGTGGTTATGACACTGTCCTGAATCTTGACTGTATTCATATCCTGGCTATGACCTCTTACTACAGTGTAGCAAGATGTTACTACTGGAGGACAGTGGGTAAAGGCACATATAACTATGTTTTATTTCTTACAACTGCATACAGACATAAAATTATCTCAAAACAAAAAGTTTAATTTATTAAGAATCTAACCACACTACAAATATGAACCATGAAGCAGATTCTCAGTGCAAGAGTACCTCACAAATAATCATACTTTCAAATAAAATATGTCACTGTGACTAGCAATAGAAAAGGGTTTGCAAACAAGAAGTAAGGAGCTCTCTAGAAAAAGAAACAGAGAAGAGTCATACTGGACAATATGAGAGAGGAGATTTCTTTACCTGTGAAAACTATTTTCGGAAACCAGATGGCAAAACAAACAACAACAACAACAAAAAACACCCCGACAAATATAACAAAAGAAGTATCCCTGCCCAGACAATGAGCAAGGACCCTAAGTGATAGTCTGTCCCTACAAGTGCCCGGCTGGGCTTCCATGGGGATGAGTAACAGCCACTGATATGTGAAATCTGATCTGTTTGCCATTTAAATCCATGTGACTCACTGAAGCTGGCTGCATTCTCATCTAAAAATATAGGAAATCTGCAGCCTAAGCAAATTGGCTCATTGACTCATGGGGTTTTGATTCAAACACTACACATTTGGAGATAGTGCTTTTATATTTATGTCAGATAGCTGTAGGGGAGGTTCTGCTCCTCAAACAACAGTGTCTAGGTAGAAATCTAGATGCAAAGAGGATCACAAGAATTATCTGCTTATATACATGTAATCAGGCAGTCACGTGACACCTTTTTGGTAACAGGGAACATGGCGTCTGAAGTGCTCTGCAAGCTAGAAGGATGCCCTTCCTTGGGCATCGGGTGTGCCCCACCAAATGCCTGTCTCCAAAGAGGGCCGTGGAGTCAGAAGCTATTAACGACAGAGTAGGGTGTGGTGGTCACATGAGTGACTGAGCACCACTTGGGCTGGCAGTGGCTGAGTCTACAAACAGAGGGTGTGGTGCCTTGGCCCTGCCATTTTTGTTTTGTTTTGTTTTGTCCAGTTCCACTAAGTATCTCTTCCAGTAATGCCTACAGCCATAAAAACTGGTGAGTGGGGCAGCTGATTTCTGGGCGTTCCCTCTTGGACACCCCAATTCCTTCCCAAGAGGCTGCTCATACTCACAGAACTAGTGACTTTTCAGAGCGACCCCCTCGACCCCATTAGGACCTGCCCAGCATAGTCACTGCTGCACTCACCCATCAGGACACTGAGTAGCTTCTGCACTCTGGAATTGACCCCCACGATTCGGTAGAGCCCTTGCTCATTGATCCCTGAGAAGAGAAACAGTGATGATTTAATTAGAGGCATGTCAGAACACAAGTCAAGCCAACCCAGCCAGATCCACTTTTCTCATTTTCTCCGTCCTTCTAAAACCCACTCTAATTAAAGTCCCCTGTCACTCAGCTCTGCTCTTAGCAAAGGAGTGGGATTTGGTGCAGCTGTCTAGGATTTCACGGGTGTGCTGCACACTTCAGCCCTTGTGTTAGTTCAGTTCAGTCAACAGAGAGGAAAGAAACCTTCCTCTTCTCTTGCCAAATGCAGCCTCTGAAGAGTTTTAAAAGATGCCAAACATATACTTCTAAATAAGTTACATTAAACCAATTTTTTAATTTAAAAAGCCAAAACTGACATGATATAAATTTCATACTATAGGAAAGAATAAATGCTTTACAATCTATTTGCAAATACAGAATAAAAATATAGAGGTGTGAAAGGATTTTTAATTTTGGACAATGTTCACCAAGACTTAGAAATGAGGAAATCCATTTATTTGTCATGTAAACATTCTTTATGAAGAAAAATTAAAATTACCTTCATTCAACCCAAGTAAATGTGCAGCTGAACTAGAAGAGAATTACCTCCAAACACCCAAAAAAAAAAACAAAAACTAAGCCACCTCAGTGTTTTTTTTCATTTAAGTTAAGCAAGGATTGCTTAATCCTTAAGCATTAGATCACCACTATACCATTTACAAAAAGAGACCTTTTAGACCAAGTGATTGGAAATGATTTTTCTGTTTAGCACTAGGCCCACCAAACCTGATACTTCTCAACTAAGTGGTCTCCTGCTTCCCATCTTATTACCCTGATGTCCATTTTCCAACCAGCAACCAAAATGAACTTCTTTAAGTATGTATCAGCTCAAATCCTCTCTTTACTCAAAACCTTCCAATGGCTTCACGTTGCATTCAGACCACAATCAAAATTTACCGTGGCCCACAAGGCCCTGAAGGATTAAGCATTGGCCCACGTCTGCATCATCAACCACTTTCACTCTACTCTAGCTACACTGGCCTTCCTATTTCTCCAACACACTAAGCTTGTGCTCCCAAATCACAGCCTCTGCTCAGCTGTTTCCTTCTCCTGGAACATGCTTCTCCCAGATCTTCTTATCATTCAGGTCTCAACTGAAATGCAACCTCTTCAACCTAGGGCATCCCATGACCAACCCTACTGGTGGGTCCCCTACCCTCTTTTCTTTGTAGTAAGTAATAATATGTGAAATTCTCTTTCTTTTTTAGTTTCTTCTTTGTTGTTCTCCCTACAACTATGGTATAACCTCAATGTAGAGTGATTCTGTCTTCTTTACCATTATAGCTCCCATACCTAGATCAGCATGCAATAATGACATAATGCATAAAACAGAGTTATACTCCAGGGCCACTACTTTGGGACCAAAACAAAATTTCCTGGAAGAAATTTGGGAAAAGGCTGATTCTACAATGTCTCCAACCAGGCCTATGTAGAATTAAGGAATAAAAAGAAGTGGTCTAGAATGATAGGATTTTATAGCTAAAAAGGATCTGTAAAAGCATGTGCATCAGCCTCCATGGCTTGGGGACTAGGACACTGTGGTCTAAAACTAAGGGATGGGCCCCAAGCTATTCAATAGCAGAAGCATTATTCAGTAATGTTGTGGCTTAAAGGGCTTGTCCTTTCTGAAGTGTCTCTACTTCTTCTGTCTTTGACCTTTCCTGGAACTGGATACAATCCTGTCTCCTGCTGGATGATGATTAACAAACCCTAGAAAATATGAGAGGTCTGTTCACCTCTGGTCACCACAAATAATGGATATGCATACATGCATTCCAGTAGGAAAATAACCACTTCCTTCAAGTATTTATGCTAAAATGGCATTTAACTCACATTGCCCTCTTTTCCTTTTTGTGTCAAATGAAAACTTTACCCCAAGTTAAAACATATCATTCTCATCTTCCTTTTAGGGCAGGAAGAGACAAAGAGGCAGAGGCTAGGACACCAAACCGCTGGTGACCTTGTTCTTCCTCTACTACTTACTATGTATATTTTCTGGCTTTATATCATAAAAAGCTGTCCTCCTGAGCCACTGGTCTGCATTTATCACAGACTCTGTGAAGGGTTTTAAATAATTACATTTCCCTATTGGTTTGGCCGCTGAGAACAGAGACAAACAGGTGGCCCACCTCAGGCAAGTGGATGAATTTCACAATGGAGGGGAGAAGATTTTTGTTTTGAACTTACTTTTGGCTGCATTTTTAGTATGCCTCTACTTTTGTTGACCCTGTACCTCTTATTCCTCATTCTTTCCTCTTAGAATGAACAGAAAATTTAAAAACCTGTTGAAAAGCTATCTTAGTAACAGCTTAAAAATTCAGAAACTGCAGTTAAGGCAGGTAGATAAATCAAAGGAAGACAGAAGGAAAAGCTGAGAGCCCCACTGACAACACGAGGATACCGGTGCATATGCGGATCTCCCAGAATGGGTTCATACTGTGCAGGCTGTTTCATAACTTTCATTTTTCACTTAATATGTAATAATGAAAACTCTGCATATCAATAAATGTATTTTCCTACAGTTTTAGTGATTCATAGCTTTTTACTGCATGGATGTACCACTGGTGATTCAACCAATTTTTAAAACATTTGACCAGTTTCTACTTTTCACTTTAACACCATTGTGTAAACAGCTTTGTGGCTCAACCTGTGTCCTTATTTCCTCCAGATCAATTCCCAGAAATCTCACCTATTCCTACTTTATATTCTCGGGCTGTTATTCACTTCTCTTTGAAACCTGCCTTAACTCTTTATTTAAGGAAGGTATAACAGAAATAAGCAAACATTTAAAAAATCTTAGCACACATTAAAATAACTACTTTGGAAAGAACACTTTCTGACTGGGTGAGAAGAGTGGCTTATACAGTTAAGATTTTTTTCATCCCTCTCTATACAATGCTCTATAGGCCTTATAAAGATATTTATGTTTCTTAACTAATAGAGTTATGGATCTTGCTTTAAAAGATAAAACTTCTTTCAATCAAATGAAAAAGACTAGCAAATTGAGAGGCTGTGGAATACTAAGACTCACATCTTTAACAATGGTTCAAACTAAATCCACAGCAAAGAGAGTTAACAGCTTTTCTCAGGCGTCCCAAAGACCAGAGCACTCAAAGCTCCCAACTGCGTAACTGACAAATCTCCTTTGGGGCAACATCTGAGGAGGGAATGGAGACCACTGGGATGAATCAGCTTCCCTAGTTCTCAAAGTCCTGCTCCTACAGACCCAGGTACAACAGGCAGGGCCTGGCTGTAGCACTGCTACAGGAAACCAGGGGCCTGACCCCTTCTCCCCACCTGGATAGTAACCAGGGACTGGCTTTTCAAAGCGTGGTTCTTACCCTGTCATCCACAGACCCCAGGAGTCCACTAGAGAATTCAGAGTGTCAATGAACTTAGGCAGGAAAACAATTACACCTTCGCTTTTGTGACCTTGTCACTGAAATTAAACATTTCCTTCCATTATGATATAAGCAATAAAACACAGTGTTATCAATACCTGTGACTTGTTCAGAAATCAGTTGTTTTCATAACACATTGTGACTTTTATAGACATCTTGAAATATCAAGACAGTTAACCCTTGATCACCACAGATTTGAAATACACAGGTCTACTTACACAAGGATTTTTTTCAATAAACACAGTACAGTACTATAAATGTGCTTTACGATCTTTTACCATTTTCTTTTCTCTAGCTTACTTTATTGTAGTATTACAGTATATAATACATGTAACATACAAAAACATGAATTAATTGATTGTTTATGTTATTTGTCAGGCTTCTGGTCAACAGAAAGCTGTTAGTAGTTGTTCGCAGGGGAGTCAAAAAATTATATGCAGATTTTCAACTGCACAGGAGGGTAGGGGGTCAGGACCTCAAACTCCCACATTATTCAAGGGTCAACTGTATTTCCAAGTTATGCCAGTTATCAGGCCCATGTCTATTTCTTATTATTTAAAGTGGTAATAAAGAAATACATGTACTATTACATCACAACTGAATTCCAGTAATTAGACCCCTTATTATCCTATGTATTTGACATGTATGCCTTTAAAACATTCTACCAATCAGCCGAAGAGGTTGATGACACCAAATCAGCTGAGAGTGCCTGCTTCAGAGCAACACAACTGATTGAAACACACAAACAATGGCACTTGAGGAGTTAATGAGTCACTTAAAATCGGGAAACAGGTAGCAGGTCTGACGCCTCACCAGATGCGTGACCTTCACTGAGAACAATGCCATCTTTTGAATGACTTTACCTCTGGTTTCCACAGCGTGGATGCATTTCCTGATTATGCTGAAGCCAATGCTGTCCAACTGTGCAGCTAAAAGAGGAAGAGAAGGGCAGTCAAGTTGCTGGCCATGCACACCAACCTCAGACAAGGCCTGACAGATCCAGGATCAATCAGTCCCATGGTATGGCCACAGATAAAAATGATTTTTAAAAAATCAGCTGGCATTCACTGAGAGACTACCATATACCAGTTATAGTTCTAACTGCTTTGTTTATATTATCTCATTTATTTCTCATGGTTACTCTGCTAGGTTATCCTCCATGTATAGCTGAAGACACTATAGCACAGAGTGATGTGAACTTTACCAAAAGAATAAGTAGGCATCCTTTAAATCACTTGTTCTGTTATTGTTAGGAATGGCAAGACTAACTGCTTCCTGGTCTCCTTCAAAGAGCATAAACTAAGTGGCACAATAAATGTTAGGCAAGTGCTTTTACATAGATTATCTCAGTTAATCCTCACAAATCCTCTAGGCTGATACTATCATTAGCTCCATATTACAGATAAAACAACTGAGATTTGGCAAAGCTAAATGTCTTGACCAAAGCTCCAGAGCTAATAGGTGGGAGACTCACTCCTGAGCCTGTGAAGACCTAACTGCCCTAAATATGACCCTGAATTAAAGACAGAAGTCAATCCTGCTCAGGTGATTAGAAAAGAAGGAAAAAATGGTAAAAAGAAAAGTGACCTAGAGGAAAAGAAAAGCAGCCCAGAACACAGAAGTTATCTGATGAATAAGGATAAGGCAATAGAGCCAGCCTGTGTGTTATCAGTCAGCAAGTAGTTAGAGTTCTCCAACGGCTACAAACCCCACTAATGTGACCCAGAAAATTAATGATCACATAGCAGCAACATTTTCCACAGCCAGAACCAATTTCTAACCTGGCAGTGAGGCTGGGAACCCACCAAAATTCATCCCCAGGCTTTGATTACCCAGTGAAAAGATGTGGATGGTAATCGTTAAGAAAGGGTTCACTTTTTGAGCACCTTGGGACATCAGGGCAAGACATTCTACAAACTCATGGGTCACAGTGGAGAAGAGAATGGTGGAAAGTAGAAAGAGAAGTGTTTTTAAATAATTTGTCATCATCCTGGGCAAGAAATAAACTTGTAAAAATAAGAGAACTGCACAGAACCTGAACTCACTCTTTGATCTAATCCAAACAGAATCTTTCTCAAAAAAAATTTTTTTAAGTTTTCAATTTTAATTCTGGTGTAGTTAACATACAGTGTGTTATTAGTTTCAGGTGTACAATGTAGTGATTCAACACTTCCACACATTAGCCAGTGCTCACCATGACAAGGGCACTCCTTAATCCCCATCACCTTTTTCACCCATCCCCAAATCCCACCCACCTCTCCTCTGGTAACCATGAGTGTGTTCCCTATAGTTGAGAGTCTGGGGTTTTTTTGTTTGTCTTTCCTTTTGTTCGTCTTTTCCTTTTTACCCTTTGTTTCTTAAATTCCACATCAGTGAAACCATATGGTATTTGTCTTTCTCTGACCTGTGTGCCTTAGCATTTTACTCTCTAGCTCCATCCATGTTGCTGCAAATGTCAAGATTTCATTCCTTTTATGGCCATATAATATTCCATTGTGTTATGTATGTATGTATGTGTGTATATATATATGTATGTGTGTGTGTATATATATATATATATAAATAAATATATGTATATGTACATATATATATAAATATACATATATGCCATATATTCTTTACCCATTACTCTATTGATGGACACTTGGGCTGCTTCCATAATTTGGCTACCATAAATAATGTTTCAGTAAAGACAGGGGTGCACCTTGCTCTAATTCTTTATGCATATGAGTGAACTTACATTCAATGAAGATAAAAATCCTTAAGAAAATCATTGAATTCCTCAAACTATAAAGGAATTCTGATTTATTCAAAATTCTCTTTTCAAAAGAAACAAAATAAGTCTTATTCTTACATACATACTTACCACTTACTGATATCTAATGTAAACACATTTGACCTCTAGGATAGTCAGTCAGTAAAGTACCAGAAATGAGGAAAACAGTATGTTTCTTCCTGGAGACTACCTGCTATACAAACCACTGTTCTTATTCTCTTAAAGCTATGAGGAGTTTACTAACTTACTCTCGTGCTTTTTCTAACATAAACCAAGTATTGACTCTGAAAATCATGTAATACAGAGCTTTCTGACTCCAAGCTGCAAGTCAGATTGAAATCAATGTTCCAAATGAAACTCAATAAACTTGTGCCATAGATGTTTCCCAAATTTAATAACAAACTATGATAAACAGGCCAAACACCTGTTAAATTCTAGGTAAAGATTATCTAAAATAAGAGGTTTTTTTTTTTTTTTAAGATTTTTATCTATTTATTTGACAGAGAGAGATCACAAGTAGGCAGAGAGGCAGGCAGAAAGAGAGAGGGAGAAATCAGGCTCCCTCTGAACAGAGAGCCCGATGCAGGGCTCCATTCCAGGAACCTGAGATCATGACCTGAGCCGAAGGCAGAGGCTTAACCCACTGAGTCACTGGGGCGCCCCTAAAATAAGAGTTTTACTGAGATATAATTCACATACCCTAACATAACCCATTTAAAGCTCAAAAGTCATTCGTTTCTAGTATACTTACAAAGTTATGAATCAGGCACCATTATTTGATTCTATAACATTTTCCTTTTCTTCCACATAAAAGTTCATACACATTAGCATTCACACCCTATCCCCTGCCTTCCATCATTTCCTTAAAAAAAGTCATCTGTTTACTGTCTCTAAAGATTTGCCCATTTTAGGCAAGTCATATAAAAAGAATCATATACTTATATGTTTATAACGCTGTAAAAAAAAAAAAAAGAAAGAAAGAAAGGATGAATCCCCAAGTTTTGTAGCAACATGGACGGGACTGGAAGAGATTATGCTGAGTGAAATAAGTCAAGCAGAGAGAGTCAATTATCATATGCTTTCACTTATTTGTGGATCATAACAAATAGCATGGAGGACAAGGGGAGATGGAGAGGAGAAGGGAGTTGAGGGAAATTGGAAGGGGAGGTGAACCATGAGAGACTATGGACTCTGAAAAACGATCTGAGAATTTTGAAGGGGTGGGGGGTGGGAGGTTGGGGGCACCAGGTGGTGGGTATTGTAGAGGGCACGGATTGCATGGAGCACTGGGTGTGGTGCAAAAATAATGAATACTGTTATGCTGAAAAAATAAAAAAATTAAAAGAGTGAAAAAAAAAAAAAATCTTTTTTAAAAAGGAAAAAAAAAAAAAAAAAAAAAAAAAAAAAAGAATCATATACTACCATAGTTTTTTGTGTCTAGTTTCTTTCAGTTGGTATACTGTTTCCTAGAGTCATGTATGTTGCAGCATCAATATATCATTCCCTTTTATGAGTAAGTAATATTCTACTGTCTGGATATACCACCTGTCATTTATCCATTCATTGATTGTTGTTTCTACTTGCTGGTTGTGAAACGCAGCTAGGAACATCTGTGTACAAGTCTTTGTGTTGACATCTATGTTCACTTAAGTATATACCTACAAATGGAACAGCTGGATTAAATGGTAACTCTATGCTGAACTTTTTGAGGAACTGTCAAGCTGCTTCCCAAAGTGCTGCACCACTGTGCATTCTCACCAGCAATGTATAAGGGTTCCTATTTCTCCACATCCTTCCCGATATTTGTCATTTCTTTTTTTTATTATAACTTTTTTAGTGGGCGTGAAGTGGTATCTCACTGTGGTTTTGATTTGCATTTCCCTAGTGACTAATGATGTTGGGCATCCTTTCATGTGCAGGGGAGGATATTCATTCCTTTATACAGTAATCA
Source organism: Lutra lutra (assembly GCF_902655055.1). Lineage (NCBI taxonomy): Eukaryota > Metazoa > Chordata > Mammalia > Carnivora > Mustelidae > Lutra > Lutra lutra. The sequence continues at coordinate 81,408,888 of NC_062282.1, read as the reverse complement.
GAATAGAGCCTACTGGAAACTATTTGTCAGAGGGAAATTATTTTTTGTACTTAAGGAGGTTTCTAAAATGTTCACAACTGTGATTCAATAGTCAGTTGAAGCTTTTTAGTTCTTCTTTTGAGAGGTGATCAACATAATTTATGCACAGGGATGATAGTCAAAAAAGTTCAGGAGAGAAAGAACCACCATTTTGCACTTTCCTCTGGGGCGCTACTGGGACTGATTCCAAACTTGGATACTTTAAGAGTACATTTGCAGCCTGATCTTGTTCTATACATTGATCAACGTCTATCTTGGACAAAAAGTATTTTGCTCCCTTTACCTCATAAACAGTGGTAAACGTTTTAGAAAGTTGAAATAACCTGGCCGCTAACAGTGACAACCCCAGTGGCCAAAAGATACCTGCTCATAAAGCCATCAGCATAACTAGCAAATGGGCAGAGCCAGAGATAGACCTGCAAGTCCAAATGAGTTCTTGAACCTTTCTGTGTTTGACTCTAAGAAGCAAGATCCTTTCCTAGGTAAGTAATAGCTAGTGGAAAAGAATGCAATGGAACCTTCCAAGTATATCCAGAAAAAAACTGAATTCTATTAACCTACATTAATTACCATTACTTCTTTTAGAAATTAGCAAAGCAAACTACCCCCACCTCCCGAAATCTCTTAGCAATTCTCCTTTGGTTTCCCCAACATTACTAAGTTCTTTCATTTGTTTTAAACCTGCTAACTCCTTTTCTTGAAATAAATCTTACACAGATGTACACATAAGGGCATTACACATTACACATGTAACACAGTATTAGTATATATTAGTTGTCTATGTTCAAAAGTAGAACACATTTACATATTACCAAGTCAAAGAGAGTTCAAGGTAACTGTCAGCCTCTAGTTGTTGAAGTTGCAGTCTGATGTAATTATTACAGCTTTATTTATTTATTTATTTATTTATTTATTTTTAAAGATTTTATTTATTTATTTGACAGAGAGAAATCACAAGTAAGCAGAGAGGCAGGCAGAGAGAGAGGAGGAAGCAGGCTCCCTGCTGAGCAGAAAGCCCAATGTGGGGCTCGAACCCAGGACCTGGGATCATGACCTGAGCCGAAGGCAGTGGCTTAACCCACTGAGCCACCCAGGCGCCCCATTATTACAGTTTTAGAGGCAGATAACACAGTATTCAGAAATGGAATTCATATCAAACAACAGTTCCCAACAAAGAACTCATGACACAGAGTTTAACAATCATTGCTCTAAGTCTCTAAGCTGCAACTGAACAATTATCACATTGCCTGCTGCCCTGGCACATCCCTGTTTCTCTCTGTGTCTCTAAGGCTATGTCACCCACAAGCATGAACGCTCACACACACAGTCTGACTTCTAGTCTCATCAACTTGAACTCCCTGCTGATGTCATGATTAGGTTACTAATGATTAACAACTGCATTATTATTTAGCATGTACAGAGTACTACTAATGTAATAGTGATTATAGTGCATACATAACTAGAGATCATTAGTTCTGATCTCTGCCCAGCAGGTACATAATCTAAGTTAATTGAGATCCCTCTGCTGAAAAGCAAGTTCCCACTAAAAGGTTTAGAACATGATCCACCACTGAACAGAGTTTGCTAATGACAGAAAAAGCCTGAGCAGCCTGCCAGATGGACGCGGCTGTCCTTAATCCCCTGAAGCAGGTGATTCAGCTCTTTTACTGGGCCAAGGCTCAGAAAAGGTCAGGGATTTATTTGCAATTTCTGTATCCTTGTAATCTCCAGGAATAATCTCTCATTAAATATCTACTAGACTTGCATTATTCCCTTAATTTGACTTGCAATGAGGTGGTGCAGGACCAGTAGTTCCTACGCCTGTCATCCACTGTCTTGCAGCTAAGGCCCGAACTGGCTTCTCTTCCATTCTCAGCCTCAACTTCAACTCTGCCCAAGATTCTGCACCAGACAGCCCAAACAGCTTTCATATGATGACTGTCAACAGAGCTCACACCAAATACCCAGGTTAACCCAGGAAGTTAGAAATGTACCACCATCTTAATTTTCATTCCAACTTTGAAGACTTGTTTGTCTCCTTGTAGAAGAAGGTCACACAAACCTATTTTCTCCAAGTTCTGTGGAGAACACAAGAACACTGAGAGTTGGGCTGATGCTCAGTTAGCTTGGAGGGACTTAGCACAGAAGAGGGAAGAGGATGTTTGGCAGACCACTGGGGTTTACACTATTATGTCTAGGGTACAAACTCTAAGAACAGGGAGGCAAGTTAAATCCAGGAGCAAAAGGTTTTACTGCAAAGGGCTTGAAACTATATAAGGTTCATCTAATGATGCTCTTGCCTAAAAAGAGGAGGCTGGTGGCCAGATGGCCAAATGCTACCTCACCTGAGATGTTTTCCCTGGCTCTTTTCACCTTGAAAGAAAATGAGGTGTGTAGGTGGTATAAAACCCTTTCACTCCTCCTTTCTTACCCTCATATCCAAATTATCACCAGGTCCCTCAATTTCATCTAGTTCTCTCCATCTTCACCACCACCATCCCAGTCCTGCCCTCCATCATCTGTCACCAGGACTTGTTATGATGATCACCTAACTGGCATCTTCATACGTCCCATGGCTCCTTCTAGTCTATCCTCTACATTTCAGCCCCCTCCCCTAATCTGGACAAAACCAGATCACATGCCCTCCCTGTCTAAAATCTCTCAATGGCACCCAACTGCTCTCGGGAGGATAACCCAAATCCTTCACAGGTTTCACAAAACCCTGCATGGTCTAGCCCAGTCTGCCTCTTTCACACTACCCCCTGCAGACCTAAGCATCCTATCATAGGGCCTTCAAAGCATCTAACTGACCATACTTTCTCTCCAGCCTTTGAACATGTTGTGGATTTCCCTTGGAAGCCCACTGGCCAAAAGCAACTGCAAATCCTCAGGTCTCCCCTCAAGTGTCAATTCCTCAAAAAGGCCCTCCTGATCTCTCCACCTGGTTTATGTCCTCACTGCAACTTGGATATAGCACTATCAACTTCTCCTTCAGAGTATGTAACATAATTATAAGTTTACATTTATTTCTGTGATGTTGCCGACCAAACCAGGTTTGCATTCATGAAAGCAATGGTGCATGTATATCTTTACGCATTTGTTTTATTCAATACTCTATCTCTACCTTTCACTGTCTACTATGTTGGCCACTAAATATGATGGGGAGGGTCACTAAGGAACACTTGGTGTAGTAAAAATGACCTTTCAAATTCCAACTGTTATAAACTCTACAAAAGTAGATAAGTTATTTAAGCTCTGGTGCCTAGGTTTTTCATCTTTTGGGAAGACATAAATGTTAAATAAAGATATGAATGGCCTGACCTACCTACTTTCTTCTTGTATTAGCACAAAGTGGTATTACCACCTAATAGGACAGCTCCAAGAATGAGTTAAAAAGAAAGGAAAAAAGAAAGGTATGCCAGCCAAAACATAAATCGAAGACAAAAACCAAGTTCTGGTTTTCCTGTACACTTGTAGAAATCCTCTGCTTGTCCATCAAGGCATTATCATCACCAAATTGTACGTGGCATGAAACTGTGGCTGGTGAAAACAGAAGGTGCGGGGGTTCTCTCCACGTCATACTGTCTAGGCCATCTACATTACATAATCACATAGGCCTGAGGTCAAGGAAAGCCGTAGAAAAGAAGAGCATTCTCGGGGCGCCTGGGTGGCTCAGTGGGTTGGGCCGCTGCCTTCGGCTCAGGTCATGATCTCAGGGTCCTGGGATCGAGCCCCACATCGGGCTCTCTGCTCAGCAGGGAGCCTGCTTCCTCCTCTCTCTCTGCCTGCCTCTCTGCCTGCTTGTGATCTCTCTCTGTCAAATAAATAAATAAAATCTTAAAAAAAAAAAAAAAGAAGAGCATTCTCCCCTACAGCTGTGTGCTACCCAACAGACCTCATTCTGCATGTCCAGGAGACCCTTTACTAACCTGCTCTTGCCCTATGCCAGTCCTTAGTACTCAAAACATCAAGAAATTTGGCAATAGGTAGCCAAATCACTAATTCTGAATGGAAGGGACCTTTCCATACCACGGGTTGACTGATGGACATACGGTGTGTGAAAACAACCCTCTGGGACACATCCACAAGTTACCCAATACATGCTTCCTGGGAATTCTAACAAAGCTCAGAAGACAAATTCTTTTCCAAAAGAGGAACTAATCTCCTGAATTAGTCTCAACACACATTAGAACACATTACCCATTTTCTTAAAGGTGGTATTCAACAGGTTTTTTTCCTAGCCTAAAACCCCTTCCCCAGGAATCTTAACTCAACTTTCCTTTCATTTAAAAAATAAATAAATAAATAAATAAATAAATCTTTCAAGTTCTTTTTTTTTTTTTTAAAGATTTTATTTATTTATTTGACAGAGAGATCACAAGTAGATGGAGAGGCAGGCAGAGAGAGAGAGAGAGAGAGGGAAGCAGGCTCCCTGCTGAGCAGAGAGCCCGATGGGAGACTCGATCCCAGGACCCTGAGATCATGACCTGAGCCGAAGGCAGCGGCTTAACCCACTGAGCCACCCAGGCACCCAAATCTTTCAAGTTCTTTATAGGACAAATGGAATTTGCTGGAAGTGCTGGATGTTTGCATAAAAATAAAAGAAATGAGAGGTAAATTAAGTTACTTCCCCATTTTTAATGTGGATGGATACAGGAAACTGTCTGGAATTACTATGAGCAGGCCACCATTTCAGGGACAGCTCCAGGGGCATGTTCTCACCTCAGAAATTTACTCAATTTCCCGAGTGCTTTGCTCTTTAAAGTCTGGCCTACCTCGATCATTCTGAATTTAATCAATTTCAACACCATTAAAAGCCATGAAAAGAAACACCCACATTGAATTAAATACCAAATCCATCTGGAGAATAGCTTTCCAATTGGCTCACACACTCCAAGGGGCTCAAGTCCTTCCTCCTAATCATGTGAAGACCCAGAGTTGAGTTGCAAGGGCTTCGTGGCTGTGTCCCTTGGAAACAGTCTTCATGGTGGTAGTTTTGGAAACTTCTAGTGGCACTGGGAAGTTGGCCAATTGCTTCTCAATTATCCAGGTGTGAATTCCCTACTTTGGGGATTACCAATGGCTAGATCTTAATTCCAGTTCAGCTCCCCAAGACCCTATACCCTATTCTACTCTGTCCTATACTCTGGTCCCCAGCTATATACATTCAGGGAGTGTGGACTAACTTTAATATTAACTGAAGTCACGCAGACATAATTGGTATGTGTTGGAAAGAGAATGATAAAATTTCAAGCCAGACAGACCTGGATTAAACTCTGGTCTCTGCCACCTCTGACTAGTATGATCATCGGAGAGGTGTTTCAGCCCATACTCTTAACCTTCCTCTTCTGTAGAGTGGGGAGAATTCACCTAGGTGTTCAAGGGTCAAAGGAAATGTATACTGACTTATTTGGTATTTCAAAAAATGGTCATTAGCAGTATTATCAACATTTGAATCAAACTTTCTGGTTGATAAAACATTTTTCATACCCAAGTTCATGTTATCCCCATAATAATCCCATGGGGCAAATACTGTTACTGTTCTTACTAATAACTTCTTGCTATGCTTCCACACTAATGAACTCAATAATATCTTACTGCTTATAGAATATATTAAAATATTATAACTTAACTGATTTTCCCAATGTATCTGATAAGCCTTTACGATGAGAACAGCCAGGCTCACAATGTTGTGGTAACAATGACAGCAAGAGCTAACGCTAGCTGAACAAACTGCCCTGCTCTGGGCTAAGCACTTAAACGTACCATGTCCTCATCTGTTGTCCCCCCTATTATGTAGACAAGAACTCTTGACTCGGGTGAGGTTGAGGAAATTCTCGTAAGACTTTGGCCTTAATGAGTGCTGGAATCAGGACTGTAACTCAGTCTGACTCCAGAGCTCATTCTTTATCCACTCCTACTCTTCAGCTCAAGTTCACATGACCAGTCAGACAGGGACGGGGGTGTGTGTGTTGATGGGGGGGGGGGGGTGCTAGGGATCATGTTTTCTGGAGTCTTCCCTTTCTACTCCAGGAGGAGCTCTCAAATCTAGTGGACAAGAGAAGGAGGAGCACGCTTGTTGCCAAGCGCATTGTGGGCACCCTCCCACAGATTATAGTCCAGTAGGTTTGAAAAGCATGCTTGGGATAACAATGCACTGTATGCCAACCAATTAAAACTAGTGTTACTAAAGACTAACAGAAATTATTGTTAACTTTTAATTAGCTATCAACATCCGTATCACAGTTCCTATCTGATAATAGCCATTCATCAGTGCTATGTATCTCAATATATAATGTTGCTTGTGCCTCTCACGGTATATGAAACGATTCAAAAGGATTCACAAATATTTTCAAATAGCTATGTATTTATTTCAATGAATATCAGAAATTTACCTTTCTTTAAATCACACATGACATGCTGCATTTATTTAAGTTAAAAACAGTGAACTGAGGGGTGACTTAGCGGCTCAGTTTAGTTAAGCAGCTGGCTCTTGATTTGGGCTCAAGTCATAATCTCAGGATCTTGGGAGGGAGCCCCATGTAAGGCTCTGCACTTAGGGAGGAGTCTGCTTCTCTCTCTCCTTTTGCCCCTAGCTCATTCTCTCTCTAAAATAAATAAATCTTAAAAAAAAAAAAAGAGTGAGTGGATTTAAGAAAAATAGTAGGTCAATAGTAATACAGGCAGTATATGTATATGTAAAAACAAAACAAAACAAAACAAGAAGTCAGTGATAGAAAAATACCACATTTGAGAACTATTATCTTAACTTGTCCCCAGCCAGGCACTACACTGAACCTGGCTGGAAGGACAAGATGGGAAGGTACCATATTTGACCGCCAAGATTTCTACTTCAGTACAGTCATCATGGATTCCTTCCCTTCTCTCCCCTTACAATCCATCAACAAGCCCCATCAGGCAGCAGTTAAAAACACATGCAGAGAACCCAGATGCTTCTCACCATCCCCACTGTTCCCAGTGTTGATACCTTAACCCAAGTCACCAGCATCTTTCACCTGGATTACTCTAATCAATAACCTCCCAACTGCTTTTCCTTTTGCCCCATACAGTTTATTCTCCACCAGGAGCCAGAGCCATCTTTTTAAAATACACACTGGCTCATATATCACTTGCCTGATCACAACTCTCCAGGGACTTCTCATGACACTCAGAACACAAGCTTACCTCCTGACCACGGCCTCACATGGTCTAGTACCAGCCTACCTGACCACTCCTGCTCTGGCCTCCTCTAATCCAGTCACCACAGTCTTTCCCAATATTCCTTGAACACAGCTGGCTTATTCCCTCCACTTCAAGGGTTCCTCTGCCAGCTCCTGACATGCCTCACTTCCGTTTGTTCAGGTTTCTGCTCAAATGGAACCTCTTCAGAGAAGACTCCCTGTTTCAGGTTTCTAGAACAGCTCCCCCTTGCCTTGTTATTCCCTATCCCTTTGCTCTTATTTCTTCCTAGTCCCTCTCTCCACCTGAAAGTATACTTTTGTTTACTTGCTGTCTGTCAGTTTCTCTCACTAGTATAACTCCATGAGAACAGGGACTTTATCTGCCCTGTTCATTATTGTAGCATCAATATATATTTCCCATATGAAGCAACAAATACAATCCACATTTTCACCTGCTAAGACACCAGAAACCAACAGGTAAAGAAGTCCCCACACTCCAGGAGCCTCAAATGCTAGCAGCTGGCTGAACACACTGGTACCTTCTAGAGTTCAGGGGCGCTGTGGTGAGAAGCACAAGATGAATAGCACTGACCAGGATATCGTTCATCTCCTGACCTCTAAGCATTAATACTGCCCATCGGAACCTTTTTTCCCCCATCAGCCTACCAGATACAAAGGCAACTATCTTCTTTTTCATGGTTTCTGGGAACACACAGAAAAAAATAAGCCAAGAAGACCACAGATAAACAAAGTAAACTAGGTAGCAGGAAAGAGATGAAATCCCTGCCTGGCCTGGAATAAACCTACCAGCTCTCAGCTGAGTCAAGAGAGGCTCTAAGATACCTGTAAAGAGTGTTCCAGTTCTCAGCAAGACACCACAGCCAAAGTGGCAGTGTCCAGGCTGATACAGTACAGGCTGAGAGTGGCAGATGGGCTTGCAGTGAACTATCTCCTTGTGGGTTCTGACAACTGCAGTCTCCCAGTCCACCTTAAAATCCCCAATGAGGACAGCAATGAAAGAGCAATGCCTAATGCACTGCGTGGTAATACCAATCAGCGTCATCAGGACTACCTGTCTCCTCGACAGGGGTCCACACATCCAGAGAAGGAATTACAGTCCACAGGCCTCAATTCCTGTCTGTCTTGAGGCATGGGTAGCTCTGCACTGATTTCTCAACCAAAAGAAATCATCACCAGCTTTTTTTTTTTTTTAAAGATTTTATTTATTTACTTGTCAGAGAGAGATCACAAGTAGACAGAGAGGCAGGCAGAGAGAGAGAGAGAGAGAGGGAAGCAGGCTCCCTGCTGAGCAGAGAACCCGATGCGGGACTTGATCCCAGGACCCTGAGATCATGACCTGAGCTGAAGGCAGCGGCCTAACCCACTGAGCCACCCGGCACCCCCATCACCAGCTTTTTGAAAGAGGAAGTGTTTCAGTAAAGAACCATTTTCTTCTGCCCACCTAGATCCTTTTCCTGCCTTTACCTCCCTGTCTTCTCACTTTGATCTGCCCTAGGAATGGTTCGGGTACTTTTTGGTCAAAACAAATGGAGGCAGCAAAGGGCAAGGGAGGGAAAGACGTTCATAATCAGAGGCCTAACACTGACATTCATGGCTGCCATCCCCACTAACTGGTAGTGGAAGATGGGCATACTTCATCTCTCTGACCCTTCTTATCTGCACAGATCAGGTGCTGTGAAAATCAGCAAGGAAATGTCTGTGAAGGCCCTCTGAGAACTGTACAAAGACTGCCTATGGTCATGCTTTTACATGAATAGCCTCTGGTTTCAGGGGAATGATGATATTATTGATAATAACAACAGCAGATAATAACGTTTAATGACCGCTTAGAATATCAGGCACAACTGAGCTAAGGATTTCCATCCAAATCTCATTTAATCCATCCAACAAATCAATGATATAAGTACTAAAGCTATACTGATCTCACAAAAAACAAAAACATAAGCAAAAACCAAAACAAAACAAAAAACAGACCAATTACTGAGGCCTGGGCGAATTAATTTTCCAAGGTCACACACTCAGTAAGTTGTGAGGCTGGGATTCCAACCCATGAATGTAGTAATACTGTAGAGCCCACTCTCCCAAGCACTACCGCACACTTATCCCCACTGCGGGCAACAGGATTTGATAGCCTCCGCTGAATCCTGCATGCTTTGAACACTCTGGTCAGGATGGGAAGGAACGACTCTGAGAGACTACAAGTAGGGACTGAGGAGAAGGATTCCGCTTTCTCATCTGGAAATGGGGTCTATAATACCACCTACATCACAGGGTTTTTATAAGGATCAAACAACGTAACATATATAAAAAAAACCCTGAGCACACTGCCCTGTAGTAAGTACGTATTCAATAAACATTAATTGAGACCCTTGAAGAAAACCTTTCAGTCTCTGCTTTAACAACCCCTTGCACTGGACTTTAGAATTTAAAGATGCAGCCCGGGATCTGTTCACTGTTGCTTGGCCGAAGCCCAAACCAGAAAGCCAAGGAGTGGTTCACACCTGCCCAGGCCATGACTTGCTATTGATACAGAGCCTACATTTCTAAGAGAAAGAGGGGTATTAGGACACAGCAAAGTCACGCAATGGCTGCATCTGTCATTCTAAAGTTGGCTGGGAGAGAGGATGGTTTGTTAAGTGTCATTTAGGACAAATAGAAAGGCTTCTCTGAATGTCTAGGCTAGCTGGAGGAGCGCCTTTGCCAGTCATGTCCTTGAGGGATTGGGGCCTCACCAAACAAAATGGCTGAGATCCCATATAATAAAATCTCTGAGAAAAGAAGCTGTCCTTTCCCCTTTCTCTCTTGCTAGCCCCCAACCCCTCAGCCAGGGTTATTCTCAAGCTAGGGCATTACAGCACAACTGTCCATGCAGGCCACATCCACTGTGCTGCACACATAAATCATAAGGCAAAGTGAGGTGCAGAAAATCAGCATTTGGGTGAGCTAGAATTATACCATCTTGCCTGCCCACGGCTCAGAAGATAAAAGTGGTAGCCAGAGAAACCTGCCATAGCACAAGAGGGAGGGGAAAGAAGAAAGCAAAAGGGCCCAGAGGAGTGGGGGCAGGGGTCTGGAAGGAAATTCAGACAAGGGAGACATCCAGCGCCTGTCTCCTATCAGGACTGGCCTGGAAGGTGTGGATGGAAAGCTGGAGGGGAAGGTGTACTCAGCTGACTGCCTCGTGGGCCAGCACTCAGGTCAGGCCGCCATGCCCATTAATGCTGCCCATCCTTTTCGGGTTTAAAAAGGGAAATGTTCTATTTATAAGCCACTGACCAGTGGAGACCTGGCAGCCACTGGATGGCTCTGATCCCGCAGGGATTCTGGTTACTAGTGGCTGCCTTCTCCTGCCTCTCAACTGTGGGTGTTCTAATAGCAAAAGGCCTAAGGTGACTAGAAGCACAAGAAAAAGAAAATCCTCCTTTCTGTCCTCTGCTGCTTTCATAGAATGTCGGACTTTTAGTAATGTCTGAAGGCTTTAAAACCTTTCCAAAACAATGACCCGTATGATCCCACGAAAACTTTCCCTACTATCTTTAAGACTAAATCTCTTTTTCTGTTTTACAGATCAAGGGAAGTTGAGGCCCAGAGATGATGGGAATGTATAAATCAGAGGCCAGACAACAAGCAAGGTAATGGTGCCTTCCCAGCTCTTCTCCTGGTCCTCAATCTTGTCCTTATGGTACAAGAAAAGCCTGGATACAGCACGATCAGGGAATGCGACTGAATGATGACCAAAGAAGGGCAGATGTGTGTAACAGGAACCAAGCAGCTTTGGTTGTGTTGTCCAATGCCTGCAGAAGGGCAGTGGGCCATGTTACAGTTCTGTGCCTGGGAAGCTGCAGAATCAATGACACATAGTAACCATCTCTCAGCATCACCCAGAGCATGTGAGGAGCCATGGACAGTTCTAATGAGGAGGCTCACTGAGAAGCAATGTGGGATGGCCCCTCAAAAGCGAAGAGCTAAAGAGGTTAGGTGTTTGATGATGATGATGACAGGCCTCCCAGCTCCAATGGGCTGGCCACATAATGACAGGATGGCAAAACAGAGGAAAGACTTCCACTTGCGTTCTCAGTCTCTCTCTTAAGTAAATAAGTACAATATTTAAAAAAAAAAAAAAAAAGGCAGTCTAAGAACTGACAAAGCCCTAGAATCTGTGGGCCAGATTTGCCATTGCCTGATCTGTAAATAAAGTTCTATTAGCAAAGATGCATTTGTTTTCATATTGTCTACGGCTGCTTTCACGCTACAATATCAAGTGTTAAATAATACTGCAAAATTGAATATATTTACTCTCTGGCTATTTACTGAAAAGGCAGATCCTATGCTAAGCAATAACATTCAGGAAACCAGGGGGTTTACATGTTCATGTGTTTTTTTCCCCTAATGCACATGAAAATAAATATATAAATTTAAACAGTAATTTAAAATGTGTGTCTGGCACTATCTAAAATTATCTGAGATACCACTAGTAGTATGTGTACCCCATTTTGAGAAATACAGTCATGAGGATTTAATGAACTCACACTCATAGGGCACCAGCCTGAAAACAGCAGGGATGTTAGCTGCCACCCTTCGTTCTCTTTCCTGCTCCCCTCAGGAACACTTCTGCCCATCCAGTGAGCTTCCCCCTTCTTATAAGATAGACTAATAGGCATGACCAAATAATGAAAAGGATAAGAGCCAATAGTAATGAGGCATTTATTAAATAATATGCCAGACACTTTGCTAAACTTCAATCATCCTAGCAACTTCATGAGACAGGTGTGGTTATCTATTACCCATGTTATAGAAGAGGCAATGCAAGCTTAGAGAGGCCCAGCACGGACCTGTTCCATAGCCAGTGTGGCAGCATGCTAACCCCCACCACTCACATGGTATCCTTCACCAAAACAGCTCTTTCCAATCCATGAGGTGGGACCTACCCACAGAGAATTATCTGAGGTATGTGTAAAGACTGAGGTAGATGCATGCTCAGGCTGATGCTACTCATAACAGCAAAAATCTGCAGAGGACATCCAAGTCCAATGACAGGAAATCGTTCAACAAATTTGGATATAATCCTATGACAGAGTATTAAACAACCATTGCAAATGCCATTTATAAACAATTTTCATGACATGGAAAAATGCTTGAAAATTATTTAAAGCAGGATAAAGGAAGTATATTCAGTATAATGCCAAGGGAATCAAAATACATATTGGCATTGACAAAAACCATATAAGACACCATGAAAAAAAAAAAACAAGAAAGAATTATCTCTAGGGTGGCATTAGAAATGATTTATATTAAATTTCTGAAAACTACTGCTATATTTCCTTCATATTCTATAATGAATTCATATTATTTTTATAATAAGCAAAAATACCTATTTTTCAAGCTGCTTAGGGGATTCAGTGCTCCCCACCATGTCCCGGTGTAAATGACAACCTGAGTGAGCTCTTGAGCATTATACAAATACGAAAGATTCCTTTAAAAGTACCAGATTAAAAACAAACTGGAAGGAAAGAAGGGATTGACATCTGGAAGCAGAGGAAGTGCTGCGTTTCCTTCTTCTGGGGGAAGAGGGAAGGGCGTTCCCATTTTTTTTAACTCTTGCTAGCCTACGTGGAAGCCCATTCTGAGATCACTCTCTGACCAATGGGCTCTGGGCATTTTGTCTGCACAGCAGGTACATGTGCAGACAGCATGACAATGATACGCACTCACACACGTGATGGGCCATCTGGCCATCAACTCTGCGTGGTCTGAACCTCAAAAGCAGACCATATATTCCTTAAAGGTAGAGGCATGTGTTCTACTTGTAGGAGTCCTTCCTTCTCTGCAGTCACACTGCCCTGCGTCATGGGCACCTAAGAACTTTGAGAGGTATTATTTGAATGTGGAGCTACAGGAAGGCAGGACTCCTTCTGGGAAACCAGCGAAGAGTTCAGATAGGAGCACACAGGAACACATCGAACAAGAGCAGGAAGCACTGTCATCAACTGCAAGGTCCTCTTGAAAAGCCAGATGGTCCATATTGACCTGAGTGTGAACTGCACAAGAAGGCACGTCTGGGGCAATCTGGCCATATACCTTTGAAATAATCTGATTAACCTATGGCATTTGAGTGACTATTCACATAAGTGAAGTGGTTAGCTGTGGAGTTGAGATTAGGAGACTGAGCTCAGGGTCTGGCTCAGTCTGTCAGACTTCAGCCTTCAAACAGCTGGAGAAGCAGTGGGAAGGGAGCATTTCTGTAAACAGGCTAATCTTTTTGGAGCTAAGTAGGCAGTGACATTTATTATTTAAAGACTTCTAACTTGGAAGAGATCAACTCACACTAGAAAAGCCTGCCCTTCCCTCACTCTTACAGTGGACTAGAGTTTCCTCTCTGACAAGTTCTCATCTCTCTAACCATCCCTCGGGTGGGACTACAGGACAACAGCAGACTTGGCAGAGAAGAGGCCACTTCTTTGTTTCATCTCCTGAGTCCTACTGGAGCTCATTTCAAAGGAGAATAAACTCATTCTCACAGAGCCTCTGGTGAGGAAATCTCACAGCTGCAGTCAAAGGCAGGGAAAGCAACAGGACCTAGAGACTGAGAAGATACGCACTAAGGCATGAGGAGATAATGCACTAAGGTGGCTCAGGGGGCTGCAGAGAGCTGGGTGGGAGCAGGGATTCTTGCCCAGAGCAGAGTCCTGTTCTTCACAATGAGAAAGGGGGCAAACCCATGACAGCTATCAGCGGTCTAGGTTCTTAGCATTGGGGTGTGATCAGCAAAGCAGCTTAGGGAACAGCAAACACTTCCTTCCTCTCTAATATTCTTACTCGTATCTTCTCCCTCCCTTTCTCTAGCAGGCAAGAATTTAGACAGCTAGAGAAAACTCAGTATCACTGATGTATGTTATGGACATTCCATGAATAAACCCAGGGCAAGTCCCTTGATGGCAACAGGATCCCCAGTAAGAGACCCATAGAACTGGCATAAATAGCAGATTGGTTTTTAAATTTAACATTTAAGGATTAACTTAACTAAGAATACCCAAGACCTCTATGTAGAAAACCAAAACTCTCGACTCCCTTCTCCTCTCTAACTCCCCTTGTCCTCCATGCTAATTGTTATGCTCCACAAATAAGTTGAGGGAAATTGGAAGGGGAGGTGAACCATGAGAGACTGTGGACTCTGAAAAACAATCTGAGGGGTTTGAAGGGGTGGGGGTTGGGAGGTTGGGGAAACCAGGTGGTGGGTATTGGAGAGGGCACGGACTGCATGGAGCACTGGGTATGGTGCAAAAACAATGAATACTGTTACGTTGAAAAAAAAAGAAAAGAAAAAAGAAAACCAAAACTCTGATACAGGACACAGGCAATCTGAATAAAAGGAAAGACATTCCAAACTTTTGAAGATGACTTAGTATTATAAGAGTGTCAGTTTTCTATGAATTAACCTATACAATCCAATGCAAATCTAAAGGAAAGTTTTAAGTTTTTGAGAAACTTATAAAACTTATGTTAGAATATACCCAAGGACAGAGGTCCACAAGCAGCTAAGTCAAACCTTAAAAAGTAGAGTAGCAGACATGGAAGACTTTCCACAAAGATATTATATGAAAAGCAGAGAGGTATTACCACCAGAACAAATAGGCCAAGAACTTAAAGAACCCAGAGAAAGAGCTCAAATACACAAACCTAATATACGATAAAGCTGGCACTGTAAGTCAAAAGCAGAAAGAACGACATTTGTGGGAAAGCTGATTCTTCATGTGGATAACAGTAAAACTGGATCTTCAGGAAACACCACATATGATGGTAGGTATGAGTGGGATTAAAATCCTCAACATGGAAGACAGAATCATGAAGCCAATGAAACAAAAGGTGGGTGCACATCTTTGTGACATGGGTTAGAAAGGCCTTTAAAACATAACTTGAAAATCATAAACCAGAAGGTGAAAATTAAAAAAAAAAAAAGGGTACTTCAATATATAAGAGGGCTTTACATTCAAGTAAGAATATCACAAATAATATTAACAGATGACAAGGTAGGAAAATGTATTTAAAACGTCTACAGCTAACAAGTGATGGCTCTCTAAAATACAGGAGAAACTTTATAAATCAGTAAGAAAAAAGTGGCAAATAAAAGAGAACTTGAGCAAAGGACATGAACAGTTAATCCAAAGAAGGAGAAACCCAGTCAAAAGGCATATGAAGAGATGCTCAAACATACTAATTATCAGACAGATGCAAATCAAAACAATAATGAGCTGTCATATTTATATGATTGACAAAAAAATTCGAAAGCCGAATAAGTTGGCAGAAATGAAGAAATCCTCATGTAGGGCTGATGGGACTGCTGACAGAGCACTCCAGAGAATTACTCCCCCAAACTAAGTATACTCACACCCTTGGATCAGCCAACAATTCTCCTCAAGGGTATATCCCAAAGAAATTCTCACACAGGGAGATGTACAAGCTATGCAAAGTTGTTCACTGCGGTGCTGTTAGTGCTCATGAGGAGCTGAAGTCCTAAGGAGATACAGTGTGCAGCTGTGTAAAAACAGATACAGAGTGTGATACACCACAGAAGGTGCAGCGGACAGAAGCCCCAGTCTAGAAGCAGACAGAGGAATAGGGATGGCTCCCAATACAATGCTGAGGGAGCAAAGAAAGAGAACATGACATACCATCATGGTAGATAAAAGATACAATATTGCTCAAAAATACACTTAATGTACACATTAGAGTGGTGGTCTATATTGAAGGAAGGAAATAAGAGCTGCGAAAAGAATTAAAAGCAAAGAAATAAAGAAATGAATGAATCAATAAATATGAAGCAAGGGGTCTGTGATGATCCCGTGCCGCAAACTGCGTAGTATGATTCCTGCAATCCCTCTACATGTGAGATTCAAACAGAGACTAGAGAAGAAGACAGGAAAAAGGCTCTGCAAAGAAATCTGTGTTTGTTTATCGGCTGCCATCCTCTCCCTGACAACTGGACCATTCGGAAAATACCAGCAGCTGACAGGCATTATTTATGGACCTGTCTGATACCCCACAGGCACTGTATGCCCTGAGAGGAACTTCAAGATCAAAGCAACAAATTCAGAAGTTTCCCCAAAGGAATTTCCTTTTCCTACCTGCCCCTTCAAAACACTCTGACTCTGGGATAAAATAGTGGCATTCAAACACCCATGAAAACATTTTCTAGAAAGGAAAAGGCTACACATTTAGAATTTGGATATTCAAGGCAAAAAGAGCAATGCCACACTCTGAAATTCTTGTTAGACTGACTTCCCTCAAAAACAGTTTCGATGGTGGTATAAACATTGGGTTGCAGCACAATCAGACCCTGGACAACAGTGCCACCTGTGGTGGCAGCTGAGCCCATGGACGGGTGTGGAGGGAAAATGAAAATTACTTTGATCCACAGACATGGGAAGTTCAACTATGTCAGAAGAGAGAGGGAGCTAAGGCATCGTATGATGGGAAAATGGGGTCCCAATGCCAGAGGAGGTGATAAAGTATCAATCCAGATCACTGCTCTGGTTTTGCCAGCTTGGAAACAGAACAACTTTTGGAATAATACTTTAAAAAATTGTTTCTATCCAAACCACTCCTGGAAAAATAGCCAATATGTTTTAATCCATCGTTTTGCTCTCCAGCTTGCTAAATGAAAGGGTAAGCAATTGAAAAATCATTAGACACTCCAGGCAGCCAGCTCTCTGGGCTCTGTGAATAATGGTATGCCAAAAGCAAACTGTTGCATGGGTCTGTAGTCTCCAAAATGGAACTTTCTGTGTTGCTCTTTTCTTTGGGAGGTAGAGTATCTCTGTGGTTAACAGTAGAACCTCTAGTGTTAGAATTCAGATTACACTGTGCTGCCTGAGTTTACTAACCTCAATTTCCTAATATACAAAGTAGGTCGAAAGTGCCTATCTCACAGTGTTTCAATTATTAACTAAGCTCATATGCATAAAACATTCATAAACATAGTAAGTGGTGGATAAACAGCTATGATTTTAAAATATATAATCACTGCAGACAATGCAAAGCATGGAGAAGTATTTAAAACAGAAGGTCAGGCCCTCCCAATAATCTACACTCTATCCACTCTGTTTCATGATCAAGGTCCTTCCAGACTTTTTTCTATCAATATATCTAGAGAAGTCAAATATTTTACTAAGAACATTGCTCTGTAACATGATTTTTTAAACCTCAATTAACGATATACTGTATGGGGTGCCTGGATGGCTCAGTCAGTTAAGTGTCTGCCTTTGGCTTAGGTCATGATCCCAGCATCCTAGGTTCGAGTCCCACATCAGGCCCCTGCTTCTCTTCTCCCTCTGCTTTCGTGCTCTGTCAAATTAAAACAAAACAACAACAACAAAATAAGATACCGAGGACACCACTTCCACAAATACACCTAGATTGCTCTTGTTCTTTTTAACGACTACACAGTATCTTGATATTTTTAAAGAGTTTATTTATTTACTTGAGAGAGGGGGGGAGAAAGGGAATGTGAAGAAGCAGAAGGAGAGGGAGAATCTCAAACAGACTGCAATGAGCACGGAGACCAACACAAGGCTCCACCCTGACATCATGACCTGAACCAAAACCAAGAGTTAGGCACTCAACAGAGCCACCAGGGGCCCCACATCTTGATATTTTTAATCAACTTCCTATTGCACATCTAATTGTCTCTCTTTGTTATTATTACCAATGCTCCAGTTCACTTCCTTGTTGCACAAACATTTTTGTACTTCAGTCTACTTCTTTAGGATAAATCACTGGTTCAAAGGATACTAGCTTCTAATACATATTCCCCAAAGGCCCTACAGAATGGTATAACCAGATGGCATGCCCACCCAGAGAATCAGGGTCATTTTTCAAATCTACTGGCACTGATATCAAGCAGAGAGGAGAAGGTTTATCAAAAGTCACAAGCAAACTTCTGGTTGGTAGTCACTCATATGTATCCCATTCCTCAGAGTTCTCGGGTCATTCATTATAGAATAGTGTGTCCCAGGCTGGGGCATGACATGGGCATCTTATTTAAGTCTGCTTGGCCATCTATCCTCTCTTGTTCTGGTGGTTTCCCCGATTTCCCACTGCATAAAATGCTCCCATTTTATGCAATACTCTTAAAACTGTCAGTAACAGTGTGTTGTTTTCCCCTGCATCAGCCTAAGCTAGACCAACCTGTTGTTATCTTTCTAGGAATCTGAATCTTCAGAAGAGTGAGGCAGGTACTAAAAAACAGTTTAGAGCTTTGTCATCCTGCAGATATTATTCAGAAGACCCTTTCTTATTGGTTCCTGGGCTCCAGAGCTGGTATGCTTTCAAGCCTGGCTCTTTAGCTCTTCCTACCTTACTGCAAGTTACTCAACAGCCTTCCATATTCCTTCATTTTTATTACTGTGGTTTTTGCTATTGTTATCTTAGAATACGTTAGCCATAATTGATTTCAGATATACTGAAACAATCCCACCTGGGGATACAGAGGCAGGGAAAAGCACTTGTTTCCTTGAAAAAAATTTCCCTTATTCAATTTTTGAAGGAAAAAGAAGAAAAAATATTTTCGCTCTTCTAAAGGTCTCTTAACCTACCAATACCAACCACTCCAAATTACCTAATATTTTATATAAAACTCCTGGTCAAAATCTGTATTTTGGAAGAATGAAAGGAAAATCTCTGTCCTTTAATGGATTTAACACACACAAAAATACTTCATCCTTTTGTCCATATGGAGAAACACTGCTTTACTGATTTTTTTTTGACATCACTGGAATTCACGGGAGGGCTCTTTGAATGTTTCTCCAAGTAGATTTTACAAAGCAAATCTGAGGCAAGGGGACAGGATTTCCTTTGCACTCTTGTTAGCAACCTGGAAGGAACTGGTTCATACTCCTAGGCACCAAGGACATCAACAGCCCTAACACTAGCAGTGCCTTTTCATTTTAATCCCATCATCTTTACAAGGTTACAGATGCTCTTGGAAATTATGATTAACCAGAGTGCTCAGAGCCAGCAGCAGGGGAAATGTGCTGTATATTCTACAGAGGCTGCCCAGGGTCATTCCCATCAAAGAGGAATATTATTACAGACTTCACCAACTCTATTCTTTCCTCTCCAAAAGGTAACAAAGAACACACAGTTACTAAGCAATCACTAAGATAGTTGTTGCCTAACCAGTCCCTTGAACAAGACTGTGTAGGAGGCAATTCTGGCTTTCCCGTAGGACAAGGTTCTTGGGAAGCTACATAGTACTCAAGCAAGTGGCTTTTAAGTGGTTACTGGAACTACATTCTCAAGACCTAGGGTTAACTGAGATAATATACATGAAAATGCTTTGTCAAGTGTGAAAGGTTATAAAATGCAAGGTGTCACTACGGTCTTGCCAGTCAGGCTCATTGAAATATCCTGGAGTTTCTGAGATGGTAAGTCAGGATGGAAGCAACTGACTACACCAGAGAAATGGGGCAGACCCAACATGCCCACAGCACCCCCTGGTGGTTCTTCCCCAGCATAGCAACTTTTAAAGCTCAATCCCAACCCCAGCTGTAGAAAATCATCTAAGGGACATACTTACTCCCTTCACTCTGGCTGTCTTTGTTCGAATTGTAGACCTGGAAAATAGAAATAAACATTTACTTGTGTGAATTTTATACCACCCTACAGGTTCAAATAATAAAATCATTACCTGCCCCCTTTCCCTAACTTATGCTATAAAATGGAAGGCAATTTCTGGCCCCCAAACATGAATCCTCTCTACAATTACCTACTTCCCAGTATTTACTTCAGGTATTCCTATATATATATCAGAATCATCTGTGCAACTTAACTTAAAAACAGATCATATTCTTTAAAAAAAAAAAAAAAACAACTCATGCGTATATTTAAATTAAAAAGAAGAAAAGTTTTAAATAGTTACAATCATTAAGCTTTTACTAGGCACCAAGCAACATGTTGAGCAATGCACATGAATGATCTCAAATTATCTATACAACAATTCAATTGAGTAGGAACTCATCAATGTATTACAGATGGAGAATTTGAGACTTAGGTTAACTAAGGTCTCACTGCTAGTAAATGGCGAAGTCAGGACAAAGATACATTATAAACTGTTAAGTGTTAACACTAGGAAATGGAACCATTCACATTCTGCTTTATATGGTTTTGAAATTTGAAAGTTGTAAGGAAAATATGTTACTTTTACAATGTAAAACCCTTAAATTATTTATAGAAATCATAAAAGGGAAAAGTGGTCCAAAAGAGAAAAAGAGAAAATACCCCAATGTAAAACACGTAATGACATACTACAAGAATCGGCAAGCTTCTCCTATGAAGAGCCAGGTAGTAAATATTTTAGGTTTTGTGGGCCAAGAAACAAAATCAATATTATGCAGATGCTTGTTTAACAAGAGAAAAAGTGAATTTCCACAAATTTTTGGTTGACAAAATTTAAAACAGCAATTTTTTTGAAACTGAAATATAGGCAATATATAGGTATAATATTCATCACAGGTTAGAATCCCTTTTAGAGTTCCAAGGGTCTCTTTTCAGAGATGCTTGGTTCATTTCCTCTAGAGGTTAAGTAAGTGGTTCTCAACCAAGAGTGGCCATCAGAATCCTGTGGAATCTCTCCTCCAAGGAGTATAATTTTTGAAATGTAGATCCACCAATCAAAAGAATAGGGTTTTATTTGTTTGTTGGTTTTACATAAGGAGGATAACATTTGGTTTAATTAGGGTTCAAAGTTAGTATTTCCTATCAAATCAATTGCAAATGTTCATCTATAAATGCCATATTTAGCTCACAGGTGGTATGCTGCATTTGGTCTATAGGGCATTTTGCCAATCCCTGATGTGGTGACATTAGTAAGTAAGATAAACCCTCTTTTTTAAGGGGGGTAAACATAGTTTTCCAAATCTCTCTTTGGTGATTTTAATTCTTTATATACGAAAAGACATAGGGTAAGCTGGCCATCATAAGTATGTTTGTATGTACATATGTACATATCTATCTATCTATCATCTATCTATCCACCTACCTACCTACCTACCTACCTACCTACTATTCCAGATGATTCTGATGGCTACTCTTGGCCAAGAACCACTTATTTAACCTCTAGAGGCAGTGAGCCGAGCATGAAACCCTAAAAGAGATTTCTACCTGCTAGCAAGTGTGTGTGGAAATGGCTGGTCAGGAGCTTTCCAACCTGGACCTTCAGTTGACTTCTGTCACTGGGTAAAGTTCTCGCCCTGTGTGGGCCTCTATTGCCTCATCTGTAAATTAAAGGAATTGGCCAAGAAGGTTTCAAATGATCAAACTCTAAGTAAGACAAATCACTCCATTTCATTATTACTGATTTCCTAAAGAAGACTAAGGAGGCACAACCACTATTTGAAAGTCAGGAGGATGAGGATTGAGGAAAAGGGTTTCTGTACTTGAGGCAAAGGCATCAGTTTTTATGCTTAAAAGTTCTAGAGATGAGGCGTCAAAAGACTGTGATCCTGGTGCACAGCCTCTTGGGAGGGAAGAAGACTGGTGCAATCTGGAATCAGTGCATAGTAGAGAGGCGAGGGAGATGAGGAGGGGCAGAGAGGGAGCAATGCAATCCTGCAGGATGTTGTGACCTGTGAGTGAAACAGGTAGCCTAATAAAAGCTAGGACCAGCAAACTATTCCACTAACCTTGGAAAGCCAGGTAAGCCAAGTGCAAGGGAAGAAACTCTACCTTGTCAAGTATTTTTATTTTCCAGCATCCTGACTAATTCATTCTGTCCATTAAATTTAAACATTCTGAGAGAAACTTGCTCCTGTTTATAAATGGCAAAATCCAGAAAAGAAGAACAAAATGCAAGACTTTTAGCTCTCCTTTATTAGGAGGAGAATTGCACCAAAGTACTTCCCTTCAAAGTTTCCTGGGTCTCAGGAAGCCCGTGTGTGCAACACCCAAGCATTCCCCAAATCGGACAGGTGTGATCAATGAGCCAAAGATGCCAGAAGCACGTGCTGCCCAATACTCTGAGGCCAGGCCATTCATCTCTGCTAGTTTATGAACCAAAGACAATGAGTTTTTTGAAATAAACCTAACAAACCCTGCCCGCCAGAACTGTGTGACTACATGGCCCAGTAAGGAAGGCCCAGGGTGGGGGAGGAGCCTCACCACCACACAGGCCAGATGGCAGCACGGTAATAGCACTAAGTGAGAATGGCTTTGTTTAACTTACCAAGTACCACACACATCATTGAATCTTTTTTTTTTTTAAGATTTTATTGATTTATTCAACAGAGAGAGAGAGATCACAAGTAGGCAGAGAAGCAGGCAGAGAGAGAGGGGGAAGCAGGCTCCCTTCTGTGCAGAGAGCCTGATATGGGGCTCAATCCCAGGACCCTGAGATCACGACCTGAGCTGAAGGTAGAGGCTTAACCTCATTGAATCTTTTTAACCACCTTATGGCATAAGTACCAGGACTGTTCCCATTTTGCAGATGTGAAACCTGAGGCCTAGAGAGGTTACACAGTTTGTCCAAGGACAGAGAGCAAGTGAGAGGCTTCCTATTCTATCTTGCCTCTACAGGGAGGTTACAATACTCTTTTACTTTTCCAAGCAGTAGCAAATGTGCATTACTACCAAGCAAAACCAGAAGTCTATAAGTTCATAAATAGCCCCCATACTGGCAGAAGCCGAGAGTATGCATTTCACCTTGAAAAATGGTCATTCTGTTCTGGGGATATCTTTCTCTCTCTCTCCCTCTCTCTCTCTCTCTCTCTCGCAAATGTATTTTTCTTTTTTTTTTCATTTTATAATTAAAAAAAATTTTTATAAAACCTGGGGATATCTTTTCATTATTATTATTCAAGTATAACTAATATACCTTGTTATATTAGTTTCAGAGGACATCTTCTTCTATAGAGCTTTTGGTGGCCCACTAGTGTAATACTGAATAAAGTAAAGAGGTGAGGCCAACTTCCTGAAATAAAAGGTCTCTTTGGCCATGGCTTCTGTCTTATGATTGATTAGCAGAATTATGTCAAGTTTGCAAGCTTTCAAGCAAGCTTTGTCTTGAAAGGAGAGAACATAACTCTCCTGTATTAATTCAAGGGGACACGGGTCACTAAACAGTCCCTGAATTATGGCTCCTATGAAGACTAATTCAATTAATACACTTTCTCCCGTCACTTACCATCTCTAAACCTTAATCACACCACCTATAAAATGAGGACATTAACATTCCCTACCTCTTAGGGGTGTTGTGAAAATTAAATGAGATAATAGATATAAAACATTTAACAAAGCAGAGAATACTGATTCCATGTCCCACTTAGAGTTCCATAAAGATAAAATTCCACCACCATTATTTTTATCTTCCTCATTAATTCTCTTCACATGTATCCCCTTCTGGGATAAAAGGCTAAGGATGGGAATGTAGTTTGAGGGAGCCAGTAACACTGGGCTCATCAGCATTTCAATTTAGCCAACTGAAACTGAGTAAGGGACTAAGGGCAAGGAAAAGAAATAACCATCCAAAACCAACTTACAAAGGAATGGGTTCTCATTTTTTTAAAAACAGCAGTCAGAAACAAAAGTAACCACCTACCACCAACCACTTGTTCAACCACTTTTTCACCAATTATGTGCCATCACCATACTAAGCACTGAGATAATTAATTTTATTTCATCCTGAAGCCTACAGGGTAAGAGCACTGCCTCCACTTCACAGCACTATGTAGGTTAAATAACTTTACAAAGATTACAAAGCTACCAAGTGGCAGAGTGCTCTAGACTAGCTGTGTTCAACCCCAACTTCATGCAACTTCCCCACTCAGTCCCACTTCCTAGCGGAAAACAAAACCTTGGCAATTAACAAAGAACTCAAAAGAAGCTAAGCAGTAATTAAAGTGGCAACAATGCAACCATTATGTAAGAACAAAATTTCCACCCAATTTAAACATAATAGTAATTCCACAAACTTCCAATTAATACAAGCATAGCAGTAATTGAAAACCACAACCAGCTTGAGACACTTCAGGATGCCCAAAAATCATCCTTCCCCGAAACTCTGAGCACATACACAGAGAACTGGCCAGCACTGCCAAGGACTGTGTGGCAGACAGATTTCTTAGTAGAGTACTACATTCGAATTCTTGTCAAACTCTATTAACAGGTTAAATTTAGAAATTTTAAGTGACACTCCTCAGAATTTACTAGTAAGACAACCTTTGTCTGTAGAATGCCACTTAATAGTGGACATGCATTTTTAGATCAAGAAGAGATCCTCTTGTCACAGTGGGCCACAAGCTACACTTGGAATAGCTTTGAGAAGGAACTGTTTGAATCTTAAGCATGGAGAGATAAAATCAATTTGAATACCTTGCAGTCAAGAAGCGTGTGTCTCAACTGGAGAGGACAGAGCTCTGGAGCTAGGTACTGGCTCTTCTTCCTTCTCCCATTAGAAGAGTGCCTCTCATCATCCCAGCCTGATGCGCTGGAGAGAATGGAAGTAAATGGCCGCTGCTGCTTTTCTATTTATCACCTAGCAATGCTCCCTTCCGCTCACCCCTTCCATCACTACTAGCATCGCATTTCCTGGCTTAGAGGGGCTCTCCTGAAAGTCAAGTCAATAAAAATGTATCTGATGGCTCTTTCTGATGACTTATTCCTAAACAAATGTGAAAACTTTGCTCTTGCACCCTCCAGAATCACACGTAAAGAAGGCTCAGTGACTAGAACACAGCAGGCCACTCAATAAAGAGTGAATGGTGAACAGTTTTTGAGAAGAAGAATAAGGAGAGACTTAATTTTTTTATTTTATTTATTTTTTATTTTTTACTTTATTTTTATTTATTTGACAGAGAGAGAAAGAGTGTGTGCAAAAGAGAGCAAAGTGGGCAGAGCGGTAGACAGAGGCAGAGGGAGAAGGAGGCTCTCCACTGAGCAGAGAACAGGATGCAGGACTCAATCCCAGGACCCGGGGATCATGACCTGAGCTGAAGGCAGACACTTAACTGAGCCACCCAGGTGCCCCCCACCATGTTGGAGTTGATGAAGACAGTGCCCTGATGCACTGACCAGACAGAAAAGGTAACCAGATCTAATATTGCTGAGGTCCTATATGTCATTCTTCTAAGTATCTGGAATGTTCCAGGAATCTCTACATTAGACTAGAATGAAAATATACAATTCAGGCCTTATTACGAGGCAATATAAAGCAGATTTACATTATTTGGCTTAACTTGAGGCTGTCAAAACTCAAAAGGGTGTCACCAGGAAGTTGTAAATTGCAAACCAAGGAGTGGGTTACTATACCTCAGGGTACTAAGTCTCCTCTCTCCTTTACAAAAGAGGCACACAGACACAGGCAGTCTCTTGGAAAATGTCCCAGCAAAGAGTGACAAAATGGCTGTGCTCCTGAAGCCAAGTGGAGAAAGAATCTGATGGCCATTCAAACCTCATTGCATATCAACACATCAGCATACTAGTGTATACGAACAACTACTTGCTGTTCAACATGATTATGACAATGATGACAGAAAAAATACACTTTCTTTCCCATTTGTTCAAGCATTTCCAGCTGCTTTGTACCTAAGGATATAAATGGCTTACTTCTTGTATAATTCCTCAGTAAAACTGGGGGAAAACAAAATGCTCTAGACACCTGCCACTTCTACCATCTTAGCATCCACGTTCCACATGGATGCCATCCTCATTCTCCTTGGGGAGTCACCAGAACCAGTTTATCAGTTCTGTCACTATCATATTCCTTAAATCTATTCCTCATCCTATTCCTGTTTCTTCTTCTATTGCCCTCAGCCAGGTTTAGACCACTTGTTGGCACTGTGGCATTGGTCTTCTACCTGGTCTTGCTGGCTCTGCTCTCTTTCTGCTGAAGAAAACCCATCAAGAGATCACAATACAGTCTTCAAATACTCAAAGGGCTGTCATGTAGAAGAATGACAAGACTCACTGTTCCAAACAGGGATGAAAGTCAGGGTGGAGTCCTAGGACAGCAGATTTTAGGGGGATACAAATAACTGAAAGTTGAGAGCTCTTCATGGTCCAGAAGAGCAGGGAAACTGGCTGAATGTCATCATGACACATAAGACTAAGCTCCATTTCATCTAGAAGGTGGCCCTGAGCATTCCTGGGCTGACAAATGCAGTTTCATTTGAGGTTTAATTATTGTGATCCTATCCTCTCATCTGTACAAGCCTTCAGTGGATTCCAGGTTGGGGGAAATGGCCCAGCGTCAGGTGAAGCAGGGTGGTAGACAGAGTAGTGAGTGCTGCAGCCCTCGACAGTTGGTTCTACCATATTTTAGCTATGTGATTTCGCAAGGCAATTTAACATTTCTGAGTTTTCTTATTTGTTAAGATTTTATTTTTATTTATTTGAGAGAGAGAGACAGCAGGGAGAGGGGCAGATGGAGAGAGAAAGGTAGAGAATCTCAGAAGACTCCCTGCTGAGTGCAAAGCCCAATGCAGGACTCATTCTCACAACCCTGAGATCATGACCAGAGCTAATATCAGGAGTCAGACGCTTAACTGAGAGAGCCACCCAAGTGCCCCCTGAGTATCTTTTCTTATAAAGTAGAGCTAAGTAAGAATACTTTGAAGGGGTCTTAGGAGAACTAAAATAACCTCGTAGTGCCTGCAAGTACTCAAAAATGCTATTTCCCTTTCTGCTACCTCCATAAAGATGGTCTGACTGACTTCATGGCTGCAGAACCACTCCCCCCCACCCCCAACTACCTTGGCCTCTCACTGTTCTGACAGTCTATTCTACACAGGCTAATACTTCAAAATACAGTTTCTTATTTTCCATTATTTCTAATTTACAAATAAATTCCTATGACTGGTTCGGTCTTACATTTCTACAGGATCTGCCTGACATCAAACACAATGTTACGCATATGGTTAGTGTCTAAGAAGTCACTCCTGATTGGGGGATAAAGGAGCTCAAGACAAAGGATGAACCTTCTTTCAGTCATTCTCAGTGGGTTGGAAGTCGACCATAAAGACCTTGATGAAGAAATTATCCTTAGAGTGATGCTTTCACACTTTGAGTGTCGCTGACACTTAACACACTTCCTGTGAGAAAGTTCAATTTAAGATCATATAATTTTAAGGGAAAAGGTGAAACTGGCCCTCCTGGGGGCATGTAGGTGGTCGTTCACATGCAGATATGCAGTCAAGGGGTGGATTATCTATTTTAACTTATTTCTGGTCCTGATGAATTTTAAGCATGAGTGCAGTGTTTCTGGAGTTACTAACACTGATTGTTGTGAGTGCTCCTCCTCCCCCACAACACTGTGATTTGCCTGTTATATAAACACTGTTGCCATAGTTATAATTCAGGAAGCTTTGTTGTTTGACCTCAAGAAAAATTCAACCTCAAGTCAGGATAACACTAACTCTCTAGACCGACAATAGACCATCAGAGGGTAAGACCTGCCAAATTCCTTCAAGCTTCTAGAAGGAACTACTGTATTTTGGGTAACAAGCGAGCAACAAGAAGAGGAAATGCTGCAACATTATGCAATTTCCTTGCATTTCATATTCAGAAATCCTGAAAACCCCTATAAGCAACTTCCCTAGCTTTCAACCCAAGATCAGAGTTACAGCCAATATAAACAAACCTGGACGCAAAAGAGGAAAAATGAAATCTAAGTAATGTCCGAGTAAGAGGAGTATTTCAGGAAAATTTTAAGGGAAACAGAAAAAAACACAAGCTCACTTGATAGCAAATGCACAACACTAAGTAGACGGCATATGAGCTGACACATATGTAGGATGTGGTCAGATCACAGTGCGAGGAGTCTTCTGGCTTTAACATTTCCTGGCTTCACACCAACGTAACATTAAAAAGTGGGTATGAACTCATTAGCCCATCATGCTGATGGGCAGACAAAAATTGTAATTTTAAACAGAAAAAGTCTTTCTCTGTTCCTCTGCCCACCCCACCCCCTCTGACATCCCTTCCATGTCTTTGGAAATACTGGCACAGCCCCATCAAAGGAGGGAACCTTGTTCTTCTATGCTTTGGAAAACTGCAAATGAGAAATTCCTTGGTATAGTACACATGATTCCAAAGCTGGAGCTTGTAAGGTTCTGCTGCTAGAGCAGGACCTTGCCCAGGAGAAAGGATAACCAGACAGTGAGTCACTGTACAAAATTCATTCCTTTTAACTTCTAGTCCATTTGTCCTTCAGGCAAAATGAGGCAAGTGGCACAATGATCTTATTAATTCCTGCAATGCCTCTCGCAGGGGTCAGAGGAAAATTTATCCAACACAGGCACAGGTGACCTCTTTCCCTACAGACAACTGGTAGGTCAGAGTACTGCATTTCTAGATAGATGACTCAAACCCAAGTTTCCTCAGATACAGGTCCTACCCTAAATCTAGGAATAAACCTGATATTAACACAGCATATGCAGCAAGAGTTTCTGGGAATATTCATTTTGATTTCTTTGCTCTGAGCCAGTAGGGGGGATCCCTAGCTCTTGGACATGAGGAATCTCTGTTTTCCTACAATATCCAAGCAGCAGAATAGGGTTTACAAACTGGAAGGGCAGATTCTAGAATCCCTTCTGGTTCTACAAAGGTTAAAAGTTATTAGACTGGGCTCTTTCTTATCTCCATACAGTGTCAAAGATAGGAGGTTTATCAAGATATCACATGATTTCCGACACAATGATTAAAGTAAAGGGTAAGGTTGGGACCACCAGAGCCCTTCCACATGCAGACTTGTCTTTTGGTTACCCACAGTGTTCATTCACTAGTCGTTAGGCAAGGGTACCCTGCTCTCCTTCCAAAGGTCTACACCTCTCCATCACAGACAGAAGTCAGTCTACTTCTGACTCCAGGGGTAGACAGATAGTATGACTTAGGCCAGGTCAGCCAGAGCAGCAATATTCACTCCTTACTCTCAACATTAACTCTGGAACATTTTCAAACTTACAGGAAAGAAAGCAACAGTGAACACATACACATACAACCCATCACTTCCATCCTACCGTTATTAGTATTTTACTACATTTGCCTGATCATGTATGTAGCCATCTCTCTGTATCATCCACAATCCAACTTATTTTTTGATAAATTGTTGCGACATTAACAGTACCCATCTTGATTATGCTTATCATTTATTAAAGTTACATTTTGGTTTGTCAAACTTTTTAAAGTAAAAGCTACCTACAATGAAATGCACAATTTTTAAAAATTTATTTATGTATTTTAAAGAAAGAGCATGAGCAGGAGGGGTAGAGAGAATCTCAAGCAGAGCCTATGTTGAATGTGGGACTCAACCCAGGGCTCAGTCTCATGACCCTGAGATCACAACCTGAGTAGAAACCAAGAGTCAAACACTCAACCGACTGTGCCACCCAGGCACCCCTGAAATGTGTCTTAAGTGAGCTGTGATGATTTCATATGTACCTTAAAAACCCAGATTAAGGCAGAAACTCTTCCATCACCTTGGGCAGTTCCCTGTCAACATCCCCCAACACCCACCCCCTCAACACACATAAGATCACACACCTGGGCAACAACTGCTCTGTTCTGTGGTGGTGTGCTCCCAGCATTGGTTCTGCCTGTTCTCCAAACATCATACAAATGGCATCATACAGCATACAGTCTTTATGGAGGTCTTATTTCACTCAGCATAAAAGTCATGAGATTTACCCATGTTGTGGCATGAATCAGTACTTCTGATCTGTTTTACTGCTGAGCATTATTTTATTATTTGACTATATCACTGTTCATTGATTCTGCTCTTCAAGGACACTCAGGGTGCTCCCTCCTTGTCTTTGGCTATCATAGATTAAGACACTCTGAATGTTTTTGTTTAAGTCTCTTTGAGAACATAGGCTTTCATTTCTCTTGTGTAAATAACCAGGAGAATTTCTAGGTTACAGGGTATGGGGGGTTTTTTTGGAGAGGGAGAGAGCAAGCGAGCAGGGGGAGAAGCAGAGGAAGAGGGAGAGAGAGAATCCCAAGCAGACTCTGAGCTGAGTGTGGAGTCCCACACAGGGCTTAATATCACAACTCTGAGATCATGACCTGAGCTGAAATCAAGTGTTAGATGCTTAACCAACTGAGGGACCCAGGCACCTTGGGGGGAGAGGGGAGTATTACTGAACAAGAAGCCGCCAACCTCTTTTCCAAATGATTGTTTTATACTCCAATAATGTTTGAGTGCTCTGGTTACTCACATACTCACCAACACATGGTGCTAGCAGTCTTAATTTTAGCCATTCTGGTGGGTATGTCATACTATTTCACCACGGTTTTCATTTGCATTTCCCTGATGACTAATGATGTTGAGTACTTTTTCATGGGCTTACTGGACTTTCTTAATCTTCTTTTGTGAGATGTCTCTCCAAGACTTTCTTTCTTTCTCTTTTAGTGCAGCTGCTCTTTTGTTACTAAGTTTTATGAGCTCGCTATACATTCTGGATATGTCAGATATATGTTTTCAAATAGTTTCTCCCATTCTGTGGTTTGCCAATACCTCAATTGTACCTTTTAGTAGCACAAGTTTTCAGAGTCAAATTTAAAGTCTTTTTTTTTTTTTTTTTTTTTTGTAGACCTATTGCTTTCTGTATCCTATTAAGAAACCTCTGCTGATGCCAGATAACAAAGATTTTACACTGTGTTTTCTTCTGGAAGCTTCACAGTTACAGCTTTTACCTTTAAAGTTTATGACCTGACTTGAATTCATTTCCCTAGTTCCCCTGGTTTACAAACATAATTTACAGGTGCTTCTGAGTCACAGTCCAGATCTGAAACTCACTGGTTTAAAATACAAATTCAGTAACAAGTAGCACTAACCCACCCTCACTCCACTTCTCCCCACCAGCTAGAAAGTGGTCATATGGAGTGGATCCATATATATATATAACTTTTGGGGGTCCTCACAATATTAACAGAACTACTATCCACTCTCTACCCACTCAGCTCACAGGACAAGGGAGAAGTAAATGAGCTTTGTAAAGACATATGTGTGCATATGTATATATCTGTATATGAGCATGTACACACACACACAGACACATATACACACACACACATACATGTAATATACATACACAGACACTCAAGCCTGACTTTCAGGGTACATGGCTAACTATATGGGAACCTACAAACTGTAATCTCAAGAGGCAGGGAGCCCTGGGAGCTGACAAATATATGGTCATGACTAGCCACTGATGTCCTCTGTGATCTTGATCAAGACTCTCGCTCTTTCTGGATCTTAATTTCCTAATCCATTAGAACACGAGCCTGAAACCATTTTTAAAACTGTTTGAATTCCACACCCCTCCACTGCCTAACTTCTCTAATATCCCACCATCAAAAATGAATCCTTTTGGTCCTCAGAGGCTCAAATCAAGAGTCTATTCACTTGAAGGGTTTCATATGACAACAGGAGGGTAGAACCTTATATCTTATCAGCAACCTGCTAAATTGGGATTTGCTGACAACTGATTAAAAATGAGGTCTTGTATATTTAGAACAAGGAGTAAGGACTTTGAAGGAAAGGGAGGCATGATCAGAAGGCTGCTGACCAAAGATCAGCTCAGCTTCCTGGACAATGTGGTTTAAAGCTGACCAGGAAGAAAGGGGTTGTTATGAGTATTTGTATCCCAAACACACCATGCCCAGCCCAAGCTTCCCTAGCTTCTTCTATAGAGAGCTAAAGCATGCCATACACAGAGCCACCAAGCTCAGTTACCAGCACAGCTAGAAGCCAAAGGCAACTGTTCGTTGATTCTCCTGGGAGAACTAAGAACAAAGGCAACTGGGAGAACTAGGTCCCCTAGGATCCCCTCCCCAGACTGGAGGACAGGAGAGATTAGGACATGCCTTACTTCTGACCTGAATTTGAGAGCATGGCAGGTAAGCACACAAATCAAAGGCCACTTTTGGGCCCTTTTCTGCTGCACTTGATATGGGTGATCAGCCTGTGTCCTTTAAATGTTCATCTCTCCTGAACCCTACCCAAGCCTGCTCCACAGGTAACTCTGTAGGTTCCTCTACCCTGCAGTTATTTTTTGTAACTTGGGAGAAAAGTGTTTCTATAAAAATGTTACATATGGATATAAAATAATCATAAATGCAATGTGTTTACAAATATAAAATACTTACAAATGTAAAATACACACACATATTTACACACATATAATCAATTCATTACTCTCTCTAGTTACGTTCTTCAGAGTCACCATCAGCAATGAATTAGTGAATACGGAACCTCTGCTCCTATGGGAACACAGCGTTAGGTTCCCAAAAGCTTCTGGTCATAACATTTTCATCAAGTGATCAACACATAACCTTGTTTTGTGTGTGTTTCTGTTTAAAGACACCTTATCTAATACGTACTGTTGATTCATTAACACGGGACTCCTGACCAACAGTGCTATAACTGACGCCTGACAGCGACTCATCGAACAGGTGTTTTCTCTGTGTTTTCTCTGTAATGCATACCACAACCTTCTTGTACTTAGAAACACTAGCCAGTACTTTAGCCCTATGCTTGGGGACCATTTTAAACAGTGACATCACCAAGAAAAAGCACAAGAACACAAAATAAGTGGTACTAAACACAGCGAAAAGGACACTGACTTACAATCTGAGGGCTGAAACATGATGGCAGAGGATATCACCTTGTCCAACCTTAGCTGGACACATGCGTGAGGCAACTCAAATTTTCATCTGCACTGTGCAGATCTCCAAGACTATGAAAGCACCCCAAGTATTGCCTTGGGGATATAAATAAATGTTCACAAGTAAGTAACTTCATAAATATGGACTCTGTGAATAATAAGGACCAATTGTGTGTATGTATGTGTGTAGAGAGTCAAACATACATATGAAATATTTTGAGCATACATAACAGTACAAAAAAAAATGATTTAAGAGTCACCCAGGAATTGGCAATGCAGATTTAACAGTTATTGGCAGCTTTTGAAATTTGTTTCCAATTGAGATCTCTAAGGAACTGAACATCATAGTCCCTAGGCCCATCTCTGTCTCTTTCTTCCCCTATTCCCAAGATTCCTATTCCATTCCTATGTGTGTTTTACTATTTCTACTACATGTGTACACGTCCATTAACAGCATATTGTTCCTATACTTTTAAATGTATGTAAATGGCATACCATGTATGCATATGATCTTACAACTTGCTTTTTCATTTTCTATTATGTTCCTGATATTTATCCATATTGACACATGCAAATCAAGCTCATTCACTTTATCCACTGTAAAGCATTCCATAAAATGCAACAGCCATATTTTATCCATTTCTGTACAGATGAACAATATAGGTATTGTCAGTTTTTTACTATCATAAACCATACTATAGTAAACAACCTTTTCACTGGTCTCCTTTTGTACATGTGTGTGAATTTCCTGGGGCAAAATCAGCCACTTAAAGCCTGTAGGCCACATCCAGTCTGCCTTGTGCTTTCAAGTAAAGATTTTTTTAAAACAGCGATGCTTAACCATTTACATATTGTCCATGGCTGCTTTGTGCTACAATAGCAGAGCTGAGTAGTTACAACAATAACCATTGCAGGATATGTACACGTTCAACTTTACTTGGTTTTGCATAGAGTTACCAACCGACACTCCCACCAGCAGTATACTTGGAGAACTCCTTACCTTAACTCTAAAACTTCCCAAAGTTCCTCCCCTGGCTCTCTTATTGCACTTTCTCTTCCTATGCACAGCGCCTAGAAATTTCATCCATTCCCATGGCTTCAACAAATGTTTTATGCAGATCGCACTCCACCTCTAAACATACAACCCCAAACTCCTTCTGGATTTCTTAGTAGCACACCTCCATTTCTAACTACTTACTGGTCATCTCTACCTGGGAACTTCCCTGAATCTCAAACCCAGCATCTACTCCTCTTAACACCACCGAGAAGGGATTTTGAGACAATGAAGGGGGAATACCTTAAAACTGTGAGCCAGCAGATAAATTAGAACTTGTTTGTAGTTTGGTTGATACAAGCCCATTTAACAGGGTGGGGAGGAATACAGAAACCTATTTTTACATAGCAACTCTGTCCTTTCTAGTTGTGACACCTCTCTGTGCCTCAATTTCCCCATCTATAAAATGGGCATCATTCCATACAAGCTAAAGGATGGGGTAAGAGCAGTAAAGCAGCTGGCACAGTGCCTGGCACACAGTAAATGCTCAGTCAACAGCAGTTAAAAATCACTCTCTTCTTGATGCCAAGACTCTTCTAGCAATAACTTGAACCCAAAATCTTAAATTTCTGTCTTTTTGCTCCCATATCTAATCAGGTGAGAGTAATTGTATTTTGCTTTCAAAATGATGATCATATCCTTTCCTCCCCATTCACTCCCCAAACTCTTGTTGGGTAGCTTGGCACCTCTTGCTTGGAATGCCTTCAAACTGGTTTACTTTCTTCCCTCCCTTTGTTCAACCTATCCTTCATAGGACCACAGCTCAGAAATCACTTCTGCTCCAAAAGCTGTATGGTCATATCATCTCTGACAGCATAATGTCCTAATTTCTATGTGTGACCTCTGACAAGCTGGGCCCCAAGATTTCCTAACTTACTTTCCCCTTTCTCCTCCCAACCTTCATACCCCAACTAAATAGAATTGCCTATTTCCTACACTTGTTCCACGTCTTCCTAAGAACATTCATTTCTACATTTCCTGCCAAGAGAGCCCTTCTATCCATCTCTGCCTGTGCACAGTCTTCAAAGCCCTACTCACACGTTCCTCCTCTGTGAAGCAGTCTTGAACTTCCTCTGTCTATAATCATCTCTTCTATTTTAAAGCACTGTGCTTATACCTCACATTTATCACCTCCACTGTGAAATAATAGCAAGGTGACAGATTTATCCCCACAGACACCAGGGGGCCTTGAGCATAGCTGGCATCAAATAAACATCTGACGAATGACATTACGAACCAAGGACGAAGTGCTATCAATGCACACCCTAGACTCAGTTTACATTAACTTAGTAAGTTCCAACCCTAGCACCTAAAGAGGTTATGCAATTAAAAATGAATTTAGAACTTAGAGAACCCTTCAAATCTGGAAGGAATAACTTACTTTCTCTCTACCAGCATTTTAAGTATTAAACTGCATGCTTATAGTTGTGCCTCACACCAAAAAGGTTCAGCAGTCAGCATCAGGGCAAGACACAGAGCCGGAGTGTCCTCACTCCCAGAAGTGTGTCAGGCATAAAAAAGAATAGAATCTCTGAAAGCATAGCAGCTCATGCTATGCTTCTCTAGCAGCTAACTCATATTCTCCATGTGCTTAAAAATCTGCTACACTTCTTAAACCATCTCAGAGCATTTTGGGTCAGTTAGGAAGTATGGTGCTGAGATAACAAGAATCATTTGGAGGGAAACAAAAATCAAGGTAGATCTCTACCTTACACTATTTTGAGGCCAAAACAAATCAAAGGTATTTAATCTCAGAATGCAGATACCTCAAGCAAAAATAAAATACATATAAAGCAGCTCACAGCCTTAATACATAGAGTTCTTAAAATCAAAAGAAAGGTAAATACACCAATAGAAAAACAAATGGACAAAGGATAAACTATTTGCAAAAGGAGGACAAATAGTCAATAAACATAAGGAATATTCAAATTCATCAGAACACAAAGAAATTCAAATTATAACTGGCATTTCTTACCTTTTGAAAAAATTACAGATTTTTCTATAATGGGGGCTCAGGGAAATAGGCACTACCATACAGGACTTATTGAAATATAAACTGGCACAGTCTTCATAGAGAGCGAGCTTCAAAAACAGATCTATGTATTCACCAAGCATGGCACTTTTATGAATTTATGCTAAGGAAAGACTCCCAGATAGCAGCCCAGAGAGGGGTCTCAGTGACTATATAAACCTCTCAGATATTATATATAAAGTGTTATATATTTAAACATCTTTCTGAGGACAGTATATACAATTTTGTTCATGCCATCAATGACTTTAGTTTCTAAGTCACCCAAGAACTTCTCGTTGTAGAACAGTATTTAGAAATAAGGTGTAAGAGACACTGCTAGATTCCTTAAAAACAGACCCTTGATTATGTAGAAACGAAGTTTATCCAGCTGAAAACACTACAATCCTCTGGGATAGGAATGTGACTTGTGTCTAGCCAGTAAGACACAAGCCAATGTATGCTGGGGATTTCTGGGAAAACGCTGTGTCGCTGGCACATACACACACACATATCAATCTTCTTGCCTCCTTCCTTCTCCCTGCCTGAACCACAGACACGAGGCCAGGAAGTGCAGCAACCCTCTTTCAATCATGAGGTGACAAGGAAGACAAAGCCTACATCCTACGGATAGAGTAAGAAAGAGATGGAAAGAATTTGGTCC
The DNA here is from genome assembly GCF_902655055.1 of Lutra lutra. Taxonomy (NCBI): domain Eukaryota; kingdom Metazoa; phylum Chordata; class Mammalia; order Carnivora; family Mustelidae; genus Lutra; species Lutra lutra. Next base: position 81,372,269 of record NC_062282.1, on the reverse strand, counting down.
CTCAACGCTTCAGAGAGCTACCCTATCTACCCCAAACCACTATCTTACAGCTCAATGCCTAAATACCCTGCCCCCAATTCAAGCTACTGTTTATTGGATTTTCAGTTGTTAAAACTCACGGCTAAAGTTACATAAGAGAAAAATACAATAAATACTGAAAATCCTTCTTATATTGCAATGTATGGAAAGTGATCATTTTGTTTATGTGTATGTATAACCATATATATGAAAAAGGGTTGAAAACACAAACATCAAAAATTAACCACTATTCTCTTAGGAAGTTGAGTGATAATCATTTTTATCTTTCTGCTTTCAGTTATTTCCCACATTTGACCATTTCTAAATCAATAGCAACAGAGGATTAGCATCTCTGAGCCTAATTCACCATGGAGCAGCAAGAAAGGCTCAGCCTCAGGTATCAAGGGCATATACAATCATCTCCATTTCAAATGAACTCAAATAGCAGTGAGGTGATCCATTCACACTCTACCTCACCTGCCAACAAGGCGCAGCCCCATGAAGGCGGACGGCGAGAGTGGCATGGGTACTAGGCAATCTCTGTGGGGCTGCTCTGGAGAGGCCTGGCAGTCTCAGGCAGCTCTACGGTCACCTGGACAAATTATCTTCAGTTCTTGTTACAAGGCCTACATGTGGAGCCACAGATGGGCAGGCCCCTTGGACAACTGCTTCTGCATAACATCAAAGCAATAGATAGGACGGCAGAACCAGAGACAGCCTTCCCTGTGAGCCCACTGTTGACCACCCAGATAGAAGGTCCCAGGGCTTTCCTGAAGTTTCCGATCGATCTTCTTACAAACAAGAGAAGACACAACAAACCAAGCCTGTGTTTTGGAGTCAGCGAACTACAGCCACACTGTGCCTCAAATCTGCCAGAACTACATCCTTGCAAAACCTTGCAACAAGAAAGGCATACAACAAAAGGGAAAGATCAGACACATACAGAATATCTAGGCTGGAATTGGCAAATATTGGTGATGAGATCCTTTCCTTTCTTTTCAGATTCCTTCCTTCCCCCCCTCCTTGACTAACTCCATGGGGCTTCCAAGCTGTTTAACGTTGTTACTCCTGTCCTTCAGCCCACTCTTTCTTGTTCAGTCAAGGCTAAACAGTAGAGAGAGACCCCTTCCTGTCATAACCCACCCGCATCCCCTGTTCTGCCTCAGAGTGAAGCCAGCAGCCATGTTTAGGAGATCACAACTTTGACTTTGTTCTACTATTCTGATTCACATAGCTGAACGAAATGATTGTTCTCATTAAAAATGAGCCCATGTTTTACAGCCAGTGCAGGCATTCCCAAGTGCTCCAACACTGAGTTTGCCTGGGCCAGCAGCCAGCTGTCTGGACTGCTCCAACAACTTATGTAACTTGCTGTGTTTCCACCTTTGGCTTAGGGGATGGCGGGGGGTGGTGTAAAGCAGGGGATGGACTTAGATCAAGCTGTCAATCCAACATGTCTGAACAGCCTGCTAAACATTTGGTCACAGGACTCTTTTAGCCTTCAAGAGCAACATAAGGTGGACTGGATCAGGCCAGCTTACGCGCAGCAAGAGCCAAAAAGGAGCATGAGGTCAAATGGATTGGAGAAAAGACTTCTGATGCACGAATGCAAAGAAAGCCTCCAAGAGTCTCTTTTCCATGTCAACAGGCTACAGAGTAAAATGCAGGCAGATGTTTAACTGCAAAAGACAATAGGAAAATGTGAACCTTTCGCTTGATGTCATACCATGAGGTTTAAAAAGAAGGGGTGGGAAAAGGTGCTGAATTAGCTATGAAGCAGGATGGGGGTGTGGTGACAGCACAGATGAGCCGGGTACCTTCCCCCAATGAGGGACAAAGGCAACTCCAATTTGATTTTGGCCAGAAGCTCTGGAGAAGTGAAGGGGGAGGCAAGAAAGAGAAACCTGCTAGTCCTTTTAAGTAGAAAGTATACAGAAAGATCATTTGATTAAAGGTAATTCTGCCCTGTACAAGAACAGCCAACCTGCTGCTCATAATAATGACGACGATCAGGAGCATCTCAGCCCTTCAAAGAACTTTCTAAAGATTAACTTGTACCCTCCCTAATAAGGTAGACTTCTTAAATTTAAGAAACCTAATCTTGAGGGTAACTCATGGCCTCATCACACCTGGAAGTAAGAAAGCATGGAAGGTACATGCCCTACTAAACAAAGACCAGTAGAACATTTAGATTACATTTTGTGCTTGGGGGTTCTTAATGCTTTGTCCATTTGGCCCAAGATATTTCAGGGAGAGGCAGGTTTAGGAGAAGCAAAATACTAGTAAGAGAATGGGTTTGGATCTAAGTTCAGCGGTTGGCTCTGACACTGGCTATGTGACCTGGGGTCACATTTCCCGGTATTGATAACAGAGATTATAAAAGCACGTACCTCTACAGAATAGTGTTACAGTGAAATGTGCTAATACATCAACATACTTGGAACGGTGTCTGGCATATAATAAATATTCAAATGATGGGGTAGCTACTTATTACTATTAGTTAACTAGATATTAAGTTTCCTAAGAGCTGGAATCAGTACTCTTAGGTTATGATTCCCTAGATATACTCTACCATTCTATTTAAGAAAGTGCTTGGGGCACCTGGCTGGCTCAGTTGGTGGAACATGTGACTCTTGATCTCTGGTTTTAAGCTCAAGCCCCACAACAGGCGTATAGATTACTTGAAAATAAACTTTTTTTTTCTTTTTTTTTAAAGAATAGGTGCTTAATTAAATGTGCATTAGGAACCTTAGTCAAAATGGAAGGAAAAACAAACAAAAAAAAAAAGGTTGGATCAGGGCTAGAATGAGAAGTTCAAAAGCTGAGCCATCCAATAAATCAGGATGATAGCCCAAGGCCCTACACAATGGGTGGCTGGGACAGGCCACTGCAGGAATGGGCAGGGGGATATTTAGATCCTGGCTAGACAAATGGAATAGGAGAAAGGACTTGTTCAGCCACTTGGTGCTGAAAATGACTCAATGCTCACTTATAACAGCCCACAATCCAAAGCAAATATCTCCCTCCTCCTCCTTATCACCACCACACAGGCATAGCTATTCACTTATAATATTCATTGACCACTTCCTAATCCATCAAATACCATATCATAAATGACACCTCTCCCATTTAACCTTCCCAACACACTGGTGAGATAGGTACTGTTGTTATCCACATTTTTAGAGTGAGAAAATAGACTTAGAAACTGAAATATCTAACCAGCAGGTAAGGAGGCTGGGACTGGAATTCATGGTGTGAGACACCAACACCCGTGCCTTGTATCACTAAACAGGAAGTACTCCCAGCACACGTAGCCATGCTGCATTCTCCTCTTCACAACAATTCTTGACAATCATATTGCCTTTATAGAAAAGACAAGCTTGCCCTAAAAAAAATGACCGAAAGATGGTAGAGGCACTGATCAAAAGAAAATACCCACATGGTCTCCGTATCACAACTTGCCAAAGAAATGTGAATACACACCCAGTGAAACCCTAACATACACAAAGCAGAATGGCCATTAAAATAAGGACAATTAAAATATAAAAATAAGGACAATTCCAAGTACATATGAGGATGTGGAAAAATTAGAACCATTCACGGTAGAGATGCAAATGGGTACAACCACTTTGCAAGAATATTTGGGAGTATCTACTCAGGTAAACATCCATCCACGCTACGATCCAGCAATTCCACTCTCTGGGATATACTCAAGAGAAATGGGTGTTTATGATCAAAGACAGGTAGGAGAATATTCCCAGAGGCTTTATTCCTCAGAGCTCAAATTTAAAGACAACCCAGTGTACATCAATAAAAGCATGAAAATCTTGTGATGTATTCTTTATAATGAAATGCTTTAGATCAATAAAAAAGAACCACTGCTCCCTGCAAGCACGGAGGCTCTCACAGGCATTAATTTGAGGGAAAGCAGCCACCAAAAAAGGAGTACAACCTTATGACTCCATTTAAATAAAGTTCAACAAAATGGAAACTAATCAGTGGTGACAGAAGTTAGAAGAGTAATTACGTGGAAGGTGGGGGAGGGAAGGAGGTATTTGACTGAGTGCACTAGGGAGCTTTTCTAAATATTCTCTACCTTCATCCAGATGGTGGCTATATATTTATAAATTTGGTTTCTAAGTGACAGTAGAGCATGACCCACCCAGTTGACATTCCTCTCAGGGACACCTTATTCTCCAGTTTCTGATGCGGCTGGAAAGAGGTTTATAGTAGAAAGAGCAGTGTCTCTACCTCCTGCAACCCTTCCTCCCTTCCTAAGTACTGGCAACAGTGACTGAGGAGAGTTAACTTCACAGGGCATTCTCTCCTGGGATTGGGCTCACATTGGGGCACTTTGCCTTCATTCTCACACATATACCCTCCTTGCCCTGGATATAAATAACGCAGCCTGAATACAAGTTTGGGGACTCCGTCCTGAATAGTACTTTTCAACTTTATGTGTGGAAGAAACTTTAAAATATTTTAAAAGCTGTCAGTCTACCCCTGCTTCTTACTTGTGCAGGGCTTGATGAGGCAACCAACCCATCAGTGGTATAACTAGTCCTCCAGAGATACATCCATCTGGGTCAAATCCTAAGAGAAGACAAGGAGTCAAAAGGAACACACCCAGTACCCTCTGGATGCACCGCGGTTCCCTGAGGGAAATAATCTACTTTTTGAGAAGACTTGTTCCAGCTGGAGACACAAATGGAGCTGATGTGGAGCAAAACCCAGACACCAGCTGAGACCTCAGAACTTAGCAAACTTGGGAGGGGAGGAAAAGAGAAGAGAGAAACAACATCTAGTTGAAACTGCCAAGGTAACTGCTATTTATTAAGGAGGAAGGGGAGAAAACAAAGAAAAATTTATTTCTTATAAATCCCCATCTTCTTTAAATCAGTAATGATGTTATTTTTATCATAATGATGTTATTTTATGAGAAAAATTATTATGATACCTGACAAATTTAATGATAATTCCTTAATAGCTTCTGACAGCCCACATTGAAATTGGTTTGTTCAAATGAGGGTCCAACCCAGTTGCGCGCATTAGATTTGGTTAGGTATCTGAAGTCACTTCTGTTTCCAACAGTCTCCCCTCCCTTGTCCTTTGCCAAAGCACGGCTTTATGCAAGGACTTTAATCTGCAGTGCTTTAATTTTCATTTTTTCTAAAGATTTTATTTATTTATTTGACAGAGATCACAAGAAGGCAGAGAGGCAGGCAGGGGCAGGGGGGTGAGGTGGGGGAAGAGCAGGCCTCCCCGCTGAGCAGAGAACCCAATGCAGGGCTTGATCCCAAGACCCCGAGATCATGACCTGAACCAAAGGCAGAGGCCCAACCCACTGAGCCAAACAGGTGCCCCAAACAATGCTTTAATTTTCTTAAAAAAAAAAAAAAAAAATCCAGATAAAGCTGACTGGTAAGACTAAGTTGTCCACTATACCAGACCTTATGCCTCTTTGTATTTTTCCCCAATTTCAACACTTACAAAAAGGGCAAATCCCCTTCTTGATATAAAGCTCCAGTAATTCGATTATTATGACCTTTATAGGGTGTTCACTATGTGGCAAGTATTGTGCCAGATGATTTTGATGGATTATCTCATTTAACTGTACATACCAAGAACTCTGAGGTCAGTGTTAAAACTACCCCACTTAACTGATATGGATCTGGGGCCAAGATTAATCAAAGAGTAAGGGATGAGGCCTGAATTTAACCCCAAATTTGTCTGACCAGACCACACTCTTGGCCGTCATTCTCTACTGGCATTTTAATTTTGAGTCTGAAGAGCTTAAATCAATGTTGGGAGTGGCCACTGGTTAACTCTAACCAGTAGATGGGTATATAAATATATGGACAGTGTGCCTTTCTCCAAAGGGAATCAAGGATTTCTCAAACATTATCTCATACCTCCCCATTGCTGGAGAGAAAAAGAGGTAAAGAAATGGGGAAACAAATTTGGAATGGCACTGCTGATGAAGGAAGAGGCATGCAATGACTAGGATGTCCCAGTGATGACCCTAAAGCCCCAGGCATGTCATATAAACTCTCTCAATACAGCTAAGACTGAAAGTGGCAAAGCTAACCCCGCCCCAATTAATGCAGAAAGGAAAATTTTAAGATGGAATGTGCTCTTTATGGGAAGGTCTGTAAAAGCCCAGGAATAAAATGGAAAATATTGTGGAGATGTCAGAGTCACTGAAAATAAAGGTGGAGTGGTCTAGAGGAACAAGGTCATGTACCCATGCCTCCAAGGGTAATCTTTCAACCACCTCAAACATGGGGCTGAGGAAACTTTTCAACGTACTGCTCATGTTCTTCATACTGGTGAATTTACTCTGGAAGGAAAACAGTACCCATTAAATACACACACACACACACACACACACACACCACACACACACACACAGGATACCAAAGGCTCACTAAACTGTGCTAATGATGTCCACCCTAGTGTATCTCTGACTCATCAACTTCCTCAGTGAATTTTTGTGGTCAAGGGAGGGTAACAGATCTGTCTCTGGGGAGGCGAAGTGAGAAATGTTTTTGCTGCCTTTCCCTACCACCTTCCATTTTCTTTCCTAACTAGGAGTAGTTTAGGAGACCTCTGAAGGCAGCTACATCAGGCTCTGCCAAGTGGATTAAGCCAAGCACACAAAGGCTGACTGGTACCCAGGAAACTACAAGGTTCAACACGAAGACTCAAGGCAAATATCCAAAGATCATCATTTCACAGGGAAAAAAATATACCTGGGTTGTCCTGTGGCAGCACCATGACCTCCAGTCAAGTCAATTCAACAAAAATTTGCCAACCCTCCACATGCTTTTGAAACAAATAATGAAGTCAAAACATGATTATTCCTTTGCCTACTTTCTTTGCAAAATCAGGATAACTGATGATTCGCTGTGTATCAATAACCAAATGAATATGTGTGAAGTTCTCTTTATTGGCCTGGCAATGCCATATAATAAAAGATGCAGATCCTAAATCAAGTAAAACCATCATCTTAAGGAAGAACACAGGGCTGAAGCATTACTTCTATATAAATTTCTTCACCCAATCACCACAATAGACCCCTCTGAAGCTCATCTATAAGACCCCTTTTCAATTGCTCATTGTGAAAACATGTGTTGCTTCTGATTGCCTAAGATCCAGGTCCCCTTTCTACTGTTAACACTCAACTTTGCTTTGGGGAACAATTTCTTCCCTTATCTCGGTCTATGTGGTCAGGTGGAGCCAACCCCATGAGCTAGCACCTGACTCAGATGTGGACCAACAGTCACAGCAACCACTTCAGGGACAGACCTGGAACCTGGCTCAAGCCACTGAAAATGTCGGCCACAGGACTTTTGCTGGAACCCTTAGGAAAGGACATACCCTTCCACACTGAGGGTACTTAATGGATGGCATATAAACTAGGCACTGTGTTTACAGAGGCCTATCCATGATACAATGAGAAGTACCTACCTGAGAATGATGCCAAACACAGAAAAGCATGAGCAAACAGGTTCAGAATCTAAATTTTCTGTAGTTGACACACTATTTAAGTTGGTATGCTTGTTTTTAAGAGTTGAAATTCCACCTACAAGGAACCAGATGTCTCTGCAGAACTGTATTTCTAATCCAGCTTAGTAAGGTCTCAATTTATATTTTTGGCATGTAAAAAATATCTTTTCCTGGCAGTATATCTTATGAGCTCTGCATTTTTCAATACATGGTCTTATGGGGTGTGTTTTTCTTCCTTGGCTGAATTTATGTTGAATGGGTATATTTATATGGATAGATGTTAATGACTTCACAGAGACAATAAAAAAATACAGTAATAATGACTGGGGCAAATGTCCTGGCATTACAGAGGCCTTATCCTTGGGTTAATTTCAAGGTCAGTGAAAGGCTAGACCAAGATAATCTATCCTTTTCTGCCCCTTAGAAATAGCAGCTGCTCTGCACAGACTGCTATTCTGACATCATTTCACGTATTTACTTTACAAAATTACAATTTCCTTAACAGAGGTGCTTTTCAAATGCTTCTGAAATATTCTTCTTTCAAAATAATTTTTAAAATGCTTTTGGGGCACATGGGTGCCTCAGTGGGTTAAGCCTCTGCCTTTGGCTCAGGTCATGATCTCAGAGTCCTGGGATCAAGCCCTGCATCAGGCTCTCTGCTTCAGGGAGCCTGCTTCCCCCTCCCTCTTTCCGCCGGCCTCTCTGCCTACTTGTGATCTCTCTCTCTGTCAAATAAATAAATAATGTCTTTAAAATAAATAAATAAAATAAAATGTTTTTAAAGAGTAAAGCAGCATTATGGAATGATCACCATGTAATAAAAATCCATAAGAATCCTCTAAGAATCCATAGAGGAAAAACTTCCCAAGAAGTGAAATGAAATATGATGATATTACCAATCTAAACTGGGTATAAGATTATAAAGGTAACATTTAAAGCAAAACCCAGATCGAGTGAAAATTTCTCTTGAAAATCCCTTAAGCTGCACATATAGCAAATGTGCTTTGTCCTGTTTAAACTCTAAAAAAACTCTGTACACCATTAAGTTCCACAGAGGAGGTTTTCCGCACATGCTGGTTCCCTTAACAGGGCACCAAGTCAACAGTTGCTTGCATTCAGAGGCTGTCACACCGTATTTGTGCCCTTCACAGAATGCTTGATAGCTAAAATTCAGTTACAATAAATGCATGTGCCTGGACTAATTTTGTTATGCTTTCTTAATACTATCCAGGTGACCCATGACAAAGAGACTGGGGTTCCCTTTATCCTATGGAATCCTTTAGGGACACTACACACATTGGAAACGTCTAAAGAACAAAGCCAAGTCAAATGAAAACTATTTTTTTGAGTAACTCACTGGAAGGCAGAGTGATCACACTAGGATCATCTAATCTGATCTTCAAGCTATTAGTATATAAACCCTTCTATCAAAAATTGATCAATCCATCAATCAGTCAAATGTAAAGCCTCAGTTGGGGCGCCTGGGTGGCTCAGTAGATTAAAGCCTCTGCCTTCAGCTCAGGTCATGATCTCAGGGTCCTGGGATCGAGCCCCGTATCGGGCTCTCAGCAAGGGAGCCTGCCTCCCCCCCTCTCTCTCTGCCTGCCTCTCTGCCTACTTATAATCTCTGTCCGTCAAATAATTAAATAAAATCTTCAAAAAAAAAAAAAAAGTAAAACCTCAGTACACTACAAAGAGGAAAGTGAGACAGCTCTGGGAGAACCTGGGAGAAAGCCTTCCCTTCAGGTAAACACAGACTCCCAGAGGTTCCTGACAGGATTTGAAAACTGCTGACCTAGGGGTCCATCTCTAGTCTCCCCTTTCTCCACCTCATAGCAGGAGAATCACAGGCCCAGAGAAGGTGAGTGACTTTTCCAAGGCCATACAATTCACTTGTACCAGTGGACTGGACACCAAATTTCCCAACTCACTTCGCCATCATTTTCATTTCCACTTCCCACCCAGTATCTAAAATGGTGATCTTTGATAACTGTGTGCAAAGGGCTAATAACAGAGATTGGGAATGACTGAAGTTGGATGTATCAGGTAAGGCCAGACTTCCAGGAAGAGGAGAATTTGGTGCTAGCTCTTAAAACCAAGGCAAGTCAGCACTGAATTAATGGAGAAAGCTCCTCAGGTGAAACAAAAAGCCTGAGACTGGAGACTGGGGCAGTGGTGGGGGTGGGGATGGGGTGTGCGGATGCAGCAAAACTGAACACAAGGTCTCAATTAAGGACTGGGCCTAACATACCCAGGGGAAGAGGGAGAAAGGAACAAAGGTGGAAAACAATATATGGATGCTAAATAGCTAAGAAAGATCTATTGCCAAAACTGTGTATCACTTCCTGAAGATGAACCTGCCAAATTCCTTGAGCAGTAGTAACACAGGGCCAGCGTGTAGCTATGAAAAACACAGGCCTAGAGCCCTGCATTGAGGCCTGAATTCCAGAGGAGGCTCAGCTTCCTCACCCACAAAGGACAAGTAATAGCAGCTCCTAACATATTAAATGAGCACATGTTCAGGAAAAAATACTTGGTAAATATTAAGTCAGTATATAAGGTTACTGCCTTTTAAAAATAAAATGTTAAGTAATCCTTGTGTATGAAATAATCTACTTGCATGAAAAACTGATGCAAAAGGGATTTGCCTTCAATTCTCGAACATTAACAAGGAGTTTGTAGGCATCATGCAGTCAAGATTGAGGTGTCAGGAGAACAAGACAACATGAAGAATCAGAATCCTTCCTTGATACTCTGTAGCCATCAAAAAAAAATGAAATCTTGCCATTTGCGATGACCTGGATGGAACTAGAGGGTATTATGCTTAGAGAAGTCAATCAGAAAAAGACAACTATCATATGATCTCCCTGATATGAGGAAGTGGAGATGCAACGTGGGGGGTAGGAAAAGAATAAATGAAACAAGATGGGATCGGGAGGGAGACAAACCATGAGAGACCCTTACTGTCACAAAACAAATTGAGGGTGACCGGGAGGAGGTGGGGAGGGAGAGGGTGGTGGGGTTATGGACATTGGGGAGGGTATGTGATGTGGTGAGTGCTATGAAGTGTGTAAACCTGGAGATTCACAGACCTTTTTCCCTGGGGCTAATAATACATTATATGTTTATGAAAAAAATTTAAAATTAAAAAAAAATAAAGAAGCTTCCTTGTATGACAGTTCTTGATTATACCATTATCAGATTTGTTATTGGGGTAATCAGGGACATCAAGAAAAACCTCACTATTTGGGTCAGGCAGAGATATTGAATTATCCGAATATTCAGAAAGAAGCACTGAAGGACTGAGATAAGAGGTGAGTGGAATAGGATAGCAAGGCAATGACAAAATCAAACCTGCACACTAAACAATAACAGAGCAGTAAGGATCAGAATACAATTTATTAAATTTTATTTAATGCATATCAATATTTAATGTATATTAAATGTAAATATTAAATTTAATGTAAGTAATCAAATAGAAAAAAGGATAGCAGACAAACTCAAAAAACATGCTATAAAAATCCAGAAAGCAAAAGCTTAAAATGTTAGGGCCCTGCCTTCTCTAAAATAATCTCTTCAAAATGGACAGGGAGAAGGGGAGAGCAAGGACCAGGAACCAGTCACCAACACAAAAAGCAAAGGAAGATAAAAGAAGCAAACTTCACATCCTCTGCTGGCACTCTCCCCACCACCACCCCAAAAAACCAAGAAAGTCTTTTTGGGTTGTGTCACTGACCTACTTTTGGACATCCACGGAATAATTAAGTATGGTTTCATAAAGCCTGGGGCAGGGAGGGAAAATGAAGCACCCTGGGTCTTAGAGTAGTGACAGACTTAGCTCCTCTGAAACACGTTGGTGGTTTTCATTATGGAGTTCAGAGAGGCTTATTTTATTACTTAAATCTCACTTTAATTCATTGATAACCAATAGGTGTTATTTTCAGTGTTGGTATTTTTTACATAACAGTAATACCAGTGCATGGGGTAAAATTAAACCCTACAGAAAAATAAAAAAGCTTAAGTCCTCTAGCCTCTCCCCTAAGGTTTCAACTGTTCAATTCTTGACTACTGTTTGTAGAAGAGAAATTATTTATACACTTGGAGGAGCATGTGTGCATTCCTCACAAACGTCCTTCTGATTTGACTGAGACCATGCTGCCCGCAAAGTTTTGGATGCCACTACTGCCACAGCACTCTTCCCAACGTGCATGTCAGGCTGCGCTGCGTGGCAAACCACTGTATAGACGCTCCTCAGGAAGGACCTGTATTAGGAAGGCAATGTGAGCAATTGCTTCGTAACTAGCCACCCATCTACCCACCCACCTATATCTATTAGTTTTTTCAACAAAGCTGCAATTAACATCCTCAGCTGCAAGCCCAGCACCTGTTCTTATCCATGCTTCACGGTAAGGGTCTGTTTTCCTTCTGCAGGTACCCCTAAGGTGACTGCACTAAAAGGGGTGGGCTAGTACAACTCTCAACACAAATCGATCCTTAATAACAGTGAAAACTTACACTAAAATATGATGATAAATGGAATAAAAATTTACTTGGATAACCTTATGTCCAATATACAGAAATAGTTACCATTTTTAAAATGTCATGTAAAAACAATGTAATACAAAGGTTTGGGACCAAGCCTTCATTTGAAAATAAAGAGAAATAAGTCCCATATGATAGGAGTCTTTTAAAGCAGTCCCCTCTTCAGATGAGTTTTCTTTTCCTCGAATGTTAGAAGGAAACCTATGGGTTGTAACTTGTATCTGTGTAACTACTCTCTTCAAGTGGTCTGGCAAGAGAGGCTGAGAAGGAACAGGCCTTCCAACCACTGAGGGTGAGCCCACCAGCCGGCCCCTCACTGCTTCTGACTTTCTCCTCCTCTCTAACAAATGACATCACAACTCTGGATCACTGCTTAGTATCTTACAGCCTCAAGTATCACATAAAAGGGAAATGAAATTAATGTCCTCCTTAATGCAAGCTCCCTCAAATGACTTTGTCCCAGACGTGAGACAGACACTTGTCTACCTCAAATGTCACTCATCAGAGAGGTAGTCCAGAGTCCCTCTGATGAGCCTGGTGCTGAACTCAACCATTTCAGGATATGGCCTCTCTGTGCTGCAGATCACTCAAATGCAAACAGGCATACACAACTGTACCTACCCTCACAGGACCATGAGACAATAGATGTGGTACTGTTAGTACAAAGCATGGTACACAGTAAGTGCTCAAAAGGTGTCAGCAACATACATCATCATCAGTGTCAGATTAAAAAAAAAAATGGGCAAGCACAGAAAAGAGTCCTCTAGCTCTGACTCCCAGAAGAAACAGATTTTTGCTTAGAAATATGATTAAACCTGTTCAAGCTTCCCACAATACAGCTAATTATGTACACCCTGGGGCCTCCTCAGCCCAGAAGATAACAGCTAATCCAGGCCTGCAGTAAGGCAAGGACACATCAGACTAGAAAGAGGGTCAGGGGGGCCCTCCATGGCACAGAAAATAGTACATGGCACCTACTGGCTACTGTCAAGTTCCAGACAAGTGGAACTTTCTCAAATATAAGCACTTTCCTTCCTCTCTCCTTTCTTCACAAGCATGCTATTTTATTTCTTAATTATCGTTATTCTCTCTCACCAACTATGTGAGTTTACAATACGCTACCTAACACTGTTCCTTGCAAATGTCATCTGCTAAAGAAAAACAGTTACAACTTGGGCTTTTTTCCTCCTATTTAGAAAATCCATCAAATACACAGACCCATCACATCAAGTACCATAATAATACCTATCTCTAACAAAAATTATTTTTCAATCTCTACTTTAGTCTTTAAACTTAAAATACCACCTAAAGAAAGAACTTACAGAATCTTAAATTTCACCATAATAAGACTGAAATCTGAACTTATATTAACAGAATCACATTTTTACAAGTTTCACAGAAAGAATTCCATGTCCTAACAGAAGGTTAATTTAGTTTTTGATTCATTCATTCATTTCCCTCTTCTTTCCTTCCTTTAGAGTGACTGGCACATTCTCTCCATCACCCACCCTCCACATACAGTGACTTCTATCAGCAGATTATTATTGTGCTGATCCTTGTTTTGAATTGCCCCACAGCCATTCCCCCTTCTGGGAAGAGCGCCTTGAGTCTCCTTTAGGGAACCACTCCTCCTCAAATGTCAGTCCAGGTGGTTCCCCCCTCTTCCTAGCCACACGACCAAATCTGGTCAATCAGCATATTCTATCCTCCCCCTTGCTGACCACAGTGGCTGGCTGAGGTTGGGCACCAGACCCAACTCTAAGACTTCTATTGGAACTACAGGGGAAAAAAAAAAATCAGTCTTCTCACTGGCCTGCTGACTATGAGGGTCATGCCAAGCAAGTCTGGAGCCACTAGGAGTGGGGACGGCTACTGGGTCACACACGCAGAGAGGAAAACACTCAAGAGACAAAGTCTGCCCCTGGAATTTTTAGATACATCAGTCAAAATATTATCTTTTTTGCCTGGAGCCATTTTCTGGTATTTATTAGCAAACAATGCTCACAAATCAAAGTCTGCTCCACTTACAGCTTCACATGCTCATCTCCTTGTACTAGATCACAAGCGCTTGAAGGGCAGAAACCAGATCTTACTGGCTTTCTCTAACGGTAAGCAGCAGCAGGACTGGTTCAAGAGTGCTTACCATGTGTGGCAGCATTGTGCTTGGTGGGAGTTTCCCTGCAACCAACTGTGCTACTTAAGAAAGGCTTCATAAGCACGTGTTCACTAGCTTAGCATTACTAACAGTATCCACAAAAGGTATCCAATGAGGGGCTACTTGCACACATTGACAGAAAATAAAATGATGCAGTCTTCCTCTTTGCCTACCAAAAAGCAATCATTAACTCTCTATATACAGCCCAATCCTCAAACACAGCAAGAACAATTTTTTAAAAGTGAGCCAAGTTTCCACAGCAGTGTCCCTGAAACACTCACATGAAAAGAGCAGAGGGATGGAGGCAGGAAGCAGGGAGAGAACAGGTCCCCAAGGTGTGGGGGTTCTCACCCTGGGCCCCTCGTCTCCAGGGGCCATGATGCTCTGAACACACATGGTTTCTCTAAGGAGTGAGTCTGCAGCTTCGTTACAATATCACAGGAGTCTCGGATTCCAGAAAGGTGAGAACCACTACTCTAAAGGGTACAGTAAGTGTTCCTGGCACTTAATTCCTCTTCCCCTAATCCAGTTAGGAGAAAATGACCATAACTGAACAAAAGGCATGAAATAAATCAACTGGTGCCTTTACCCACAAAAGATAAAGAGTCTCCAAAGAAAAGGCCAACATAAAATCAAGTTTTGTTTGTTTGTTTAAATCTGGCCTCTGCTGGAGGAGGAAATAATTTCAAGTGTAATTGTCCCTAATGGGAATGGTCAATGACAGCCAGGCAATGCCCAGCTGGATGGAGGGAAAAATGCTTTGTCCTCACCTTGCCAATAGCCTGCTACTCTACAAAGGTACTTCACAAAATTGCAAGCTACCTGACACAGGGGAAGGGTGTTATTTATTAACACTGAAAAATAGGAAACAAACTAAATGTTCATTAAAAAGACTGCTTAAGTATTATGGCTTAAAACAACTGAAGCAAAATGATCCCTTAAACAAATATTTATTGAGCATCTATTATGTGCCAGCACACTGCCAGGAAATGAGACACAATTCCAAGTCAAAGAGAACTATGCGTACAGTCATTAACATGGTATAAGATCTCTGTGACAACCATATAAAAAGCACAAAACCCCAAGAGTCTACGAAGCAAATTAATATACACACACATAAAATACATGTATATAAACATAAACATACAATGAAGTCCAACCCCATTAATATAAATTTTTCAGTATTCAAAGAGGACTAAAATAATGGTGATTAAAACATGACCTATATTAGATGATTATGACCTATATATAGATGATTACCTATAATCATCTGTGCAAGGTGGGAATTTGGGTAATCATTCTTCACCTTCCTCACACTTCTTCCACCATACCATTTGGATTTTTAAGAGCATATATAATATTTGCATGTTAAAAATTTTTTGAGATTTATCACACACGAAATCTGCAGATCCTTATGTGATTTTTTTGAGAGAGGAGAAGCTGAGAAGTTGTTGTAGATCTTTATTATTAATAACTAAGTTATAATAGTTCACCCAGAAGCTATTGTGCAGTTTAATAATGCATAAGAGAACTGGCTCTCGTACCAGATGATCTGGGCTCAAATTTTACCATTGCTAACTTATTAGCTGTATGACTTCAAGCAAATTACTTAATCTGTGTCAACCCACCTCAGAGGTGTTATGAGAATTAGATGAGGGAATAGCAAAGTGGGAGGAAATGATGGTGATGATGATGATGATGATGGTCACAGTGGTAGTGGTGGTGGTGATGATAATGGGGTAAAGGAAAGAGGAAAAGCTGCTCCAGATATGCTACCCATGAACAAGGAGGCTTGTCTGAAACAACTCTGGGTATAAGGCTAATTCAAACCATCTGGCCCTTCACTGGATACACTCCTCACAGAGCAGCAAGGTCTACCTCTCCAGAGGTATTAAGACTTCTAGCACATTCTTGCTCATCATTGACCTCACTTCCCAGCCAGGATAATCTGTATCCATGCACCACCCTCTCTTACCTCCATATCCACAAGAATGTGACTTCTTCAGCCTTGAAAGTCCTGTGTTCTCTAACAAACTGGGTTCCACCCTTCTCTTTAATGGTGCTCATTAAGCCTTATCCAAGTAGATCCTCTTGGTTCTAATTAGTGTTTCCTATCCTAGCCCATCCTACTCTACTCTATTTATCTCAGTGCCTAGATAAGTCTTTGAAATACACTTATGTTTGAGGGGTATTCTTATTCCCAACCACTTCAATATTAAACTCTGATTTGGATGTATGTTCTTAAAAATCATTCACCTACCCACCCATCCATCAACCATCTATCCCTTCATGAATGACAATAATAAGCCAAGCACTGTGCTGACCCTAAGCCAAGGTAGATATCTGAGACTGGGAAGTACCATTACACAATCAAGAGCTAAGTTATTATGAAGTTTAATGGTTCTAATAAGATTCACTTTTGCTCGACTTCCCTATACAACTGAGGTTGACTTTGTCTTACTGCCCCTTGTTTTTACAGATATGTGGTCAACTTGGTTTCCTTTTTTCTTCTCCTAAGTACTGTTCCTGACAAAAATATTAATAGCACTAAAAGAACATTAAGAATATTTTTTGTTTTATTCAATTTTTGTTGAATCTTTTTTAAATTTATTTTTTATTAACATATTTATTAACATAATAACATATGTATTATTAGCCCCAGGGGTACAGGTCTGTGAATCGCCAGGTTTACACACTTCATAGCACTCACCATGCACATACCTTCCCCCATGTCCATAACCCAACCACCCTCTCCATACCCCCCTACCCCCAGTAACCCTCAGTTAAGAATATTTTTTATTAAAAAAATCCATCACCCTAATAACAGTTGCTTTCTTGTGTCTTTTGTGTTTTTGCAGGTGTTTGTGTGAATTTGCACAGATGGAATCATAACACACATATATTCTCATATCACCTCTTTACTTATTAAGCACTTTTCTGGACTCAGTATTTATGGTGTCGATAGCAGTAAAAACACCGAAAGAGTGGTCTTACCATGGTTTACCCTCATTGCGCTATGGATGAAAATGCAGATTATTCCCATTTTATTTATTTATTTATTTTTTAAACAAATTTTTTTTTTAAAGATTTTATTTATTTATTTGACAGACAGAGATCACAAGTAGGCAGAGAAGCAGGCAGAGAGAGAGGAGGAAGCAGGCTCCCCGCTGAGCAGAGAGCCCGATGCAGGGCTCGATCCCAGGACCCTGGGACCATGACCTGAGCTGAAAGCAGAGGCTTTAACCCACTGAGCCACCCAGGCACCCCAGATTATTCCCATTTTAAAAGATAATTCATTAATGAATGATCCACTCGTATGGATCCTTTTTCTTATTTTTGGTTATGGACTTGAAATATTTTTTCTAGCAACGGGATTATCAGAGCAAAAGCTATGGAAAAAACTTAAGGCATTGAGTAGTGATAGAGCTTTTTCGAAAGAAAGTTAACAATTAAACATGCGTAAAACCAACACTTTATTATCCACACTAATAGAAGGAGGTAGTGTTGAGCCTAACAAGTTATTTCTGTTTGCAACTGGGAGGCAAAATATTTACACATACTTTTACACATTATTTGTCTTCTTAATTATGCTTTGCATGCTTGACAGAGAGCATGCAGAAAAAAATGAGATCAAGTATGTTAAAGTATTCTGAAATATTAAAAGACCAATACAATACAACTTGAACCCTGCTGGGGAGCACGGGAACATCAGTCATGTAATTCCAACTCAGCCAAAAGTCATCCCCACACAGGGATACTTGGGTGGTATCTACGTCCTCTCCTACAGTATGCTGTGATTCCATTCAGACCTCGGTCCTCAAACAGACAAAGGGAAGTAGTATCAGTAACTCTCACCTAAATTCTTTTCTCCACCATTCCAGATGTACAAAATCATCGCCATTCTGCATGCTGCAAAACTAATCATGAAAAACAGAAACCCAACTGTCCAAAGTGCAAGAAGGAATGGACTGGGAGAAAGAAAATGAAAGTCTCATATTAGAACTGTCTACTAAAGATTAAAACGAAACTACAAATATTTATAAACCCTTTTAAATCACCACACTCCACCTATTTACACTGAAAGGCTTTCAAAAGCTTGCCTTTACTCCCAGCACACATAAGATCAACGAAATCACCATGGCTGATCTCAGCAGCTTCCTATGTGGCCTGCATTCCCCAAGTGTGAGATCTATGCTGCTGTACAAGACATTTCAGTTGGCCCAGAGACACATCCTTCAAAAATACTGTGTCACAACATAAGATATTCCCTTCACACTCTTTTCAAAATTGAGTTATAGTTAACATACAACATTGTGTAAATTACAACATTGTGTAAATTGAAGTTATAGACATACTGATTTGATACATTTAATATTGCCCTATGATTGCCAAAGCAGCATAACACCTCTATCTAGTCCAATACTAACCATTTCTTCTAATGTTAGAAACAATTAAAATTTACTCTTAGCAAGTCTGACTATAATACAGTTTTGTTGACTATAATCCCAGTCTCTTCAAAGCTTTGTGGTAGCATCTAAAAGAAGTGCACTTGGTATTAGCATGTCTTCAATTAACAGTTGCTAACATCCCTCTATTTTTACACAGAAAAAAAAAAAAAAACCAACTATAAATGCAAATGTTTTAGCAAGAATAGGTATCATTAGAAATTACCTGTATTGGGGTGCCTGGGTGGCTCAGTGGGTTAAAGCCTCTGCCTTCGGCTCAGGTCATGATCCCGGAGTCCTGGGATCAAGCCCTGCATCGGGCTCTCTGCTCAGCGGGGAGCCTGCTTCCTCTCTCTCTCTCTCTCTCTCTGCCTACTGGTAATCTCTGTCTGTCAAATAAATAAATAAATCTTTAAAAAAAAAATGACCTATATTGGGGCACCTGGGTGGCTCAGTGGGTTAAGCCTCTGCCTTCAGGGTCCTGGGATGAGCCCCACATTGGGCTCTCTGCTCGGCAGGGAGCCTGCTTCCCTGCCCCCCCACCCCCGCCTGACTCTTTGCCTACTTGTGATCTCTCTCTGTTAAATAAATAAATAAAATCTTAAAAAAAAAGAAAAGAAAAGAAATGACCTATATAGCTTTTTTCCCATTTCATTTATTTTTAGGGTTCCTGTAGTCCAGTAAGTGACACTGGTTTACGTAGTAAGAAATGTATTTACCTTTTTAAAGGTAATCTGGCAAGTAAAGAAAGTGAAATGAATCGAAGTAATAATAACAGCAATAATAAGCAGAACAACTGTTACGGAAGTATGACCACAATCAATAGGGTCGGAGGTGACAACTAAACTTCGGGAAGCTGCATTAAGCCTATTTATTCTGCATGGTCCTCTTTTTAATGTCCTGCTCTCCTCAACTTGACAGGGATATACATAAGGGTAAAGGGTTGTATTTTAATAACACATCTTACTTCAATTTCTAGGTATCCTATATAGAATCAGACAATCTAGCAGTTCAGATTTCAAACAATTAAACTAGACACACTAAGACCATCAAAATATTACAATTTCAGGTTTGCTTTATCTTGATTTCTCATTGGTCCTTATGTCCATTTTAAAAATCGTTATACTTTAACTTTGCTCTATCTCGGTTTCTGAATGCTTTGTAATCATTAATGACTTGGAACACTTCAGCTCTGTTTTCCCATCTGTCAAGTATTTGACGATTTGTAAAGAATACTGCAGATATTCTAATAAAAAGGCAAAGTGAACCTTTATAATACGTGGATATGGGGAATCCTTCTGACCGGTAAAGTTATTTTACTCATTTATCTGTTTGCTAAGATACTCACAGCTAAAGAGTTAAGCATTCTCCATACTAATGTAAAAGGCTGTATCCACCCTCTGTTCTACCCCTACGTCATCTGATTTGCCTGTCTGGGGGATTCAGGTTGCTTTTCCCACCACTCGGTGGAAGTATGCTTTGCACAAAAATAGCTTTATCAATGGGAGGCCTCCCAGCTCTTCAAACAACAACAACAACAACAATGACAATAACTGCCACCATTCAGTCACATTAATCAAACTAGGAATACTCTTGACAATCTTCTGGCTGGCAGCCCATAAGCTGAGTAAGACTATAAAGATACCCAGTATCAATCTTCTTATCACTGCCCAACAATGCAGATGATCTGGAAACTTGGCATAAAGGGTCTTGGCTTTTCCATTCTTTTATCCCCTAATTCTTCCACAGAGTTAAAAGCCAAAAGCAACCCCACCCAAACAGTACATAGTGAATTCCTGTTTACTCAAGAAAACTCCAGAGAACTGAAAAGAGGCTAAAGGATGCAAAAAATGAAAACCAACAAAAACGTGAGAGCACAGTTTTGTACTTGCCAAGGTAAAATTCACATGGAGTTAACCAAACTCAAAGCACCTCAGTCAAATTTCAGTAGAGAATGAAATACCCAGTAAAATCTGCAGAAGATACACAAAGTTTTATTTTGGAGATAATTTCCGTGTGGTTTACCACCACTCACATCTCTCCTTGCTCGAACCTTTGAAGTTCCTCATTAATTCGGTCTCAGTACCGACCACACAAGTACCTCAAAGGGTAAATGATATTTTTAACAAAGCCAGGAGTGTTGAGGGTGAGGAATATTGGCCAGAGTTCAAAAGATGTGTAATTTCCACTGGGAGATGAATCTGTCATCATTTTTGTTTAATAGACACTGAAAATGAAAACAACAAATTTGGAAGAGAACATATAAGCAGAAAAAAAATGAAGAGACTATGAAGAGTAAACTGAAATGGGACATGCAATGGCTGTCATTTATTTAATTTCATTTCAAAGGCAAGGACTTCAAAAGTTGAATATTTTCAACACAGACCAGTTCTTCCTTGTGGGAGAATCAACAAAAATATCAAATATTCTGGAAACTAATCTTAGCTCCTACTAGGATTAACTGTATGGCCTTGGGCTAGTCATTAAGTGATTCATATCACAATTACCAAACTGGTAATTAGGAATACCAATAGGTCAAGAGACAGGCTGAGATTTCCTCAAACTCTCAGGGACAGCACTACTCCCTGCTATGCCATGGTTTCCCCTTTATGACAACGGAACTTTTAACCTTTCTAGACTCCTTTAACATCCAACAAATAGTGACTGTCTACTATATGCTCGACCCCTGATCTAACCACTAGGGAGACAAAGGTGAGTTAGATAAAACCTAATTCAAGAAGTGGCATTCTAAAGGCAGGAGACAAATCATAAAAAGCACACAGTGTAGGCTGTACAGGAGATTTGCAGGGTAATGTGACAGAAGGTCCCAGAGGCTGGAAAAAAGACAGTAATGTTATAAATAGGGCCATGAGAAAACACCTTTTTGAGAATGTGACATCTAGCCTAAGAACTGAGGAATAAAGAGTGAGCTAAGTAAAAAGGCATGTTAAAAGCTAAAAGAACATTGCAGAGAGGCAGAAGGATGTGTGCAAAGATCCTGAGGTGGGAAAGAGCTTTGGTGTGCTAGGGAATAGAAAGATAGCCAATGATGCTGGCCTTTCTAGTCACTGTAAATGAGTAATTCCCCAATGAGCCACTGGGGAACTGCTTAAGTTAACTACTTTTCTCATACAGTTTAGCCTTTTTATGTGGCCAAACATTAAGCTATTTTTTGGTAGGAATTTCTCTCAAATCCTATCATTTGATTTTCTATTCTTCAACTGAGTATGTGGAATACAACTTTTTCTTGTTGACTTATGCTCATTACTAGTATTTGATTGCAGTAGCCATGAGGAGGACAAAGGTGTCTGAACCATGTTTTTATAATACAATTCCTTCTCTTCTACCAAAAATTACTTCCTGTGTCCATCAAGTTGTCATAGCTTTAGCTGTGACCATCAGGCTATGCAGGACACTGCCTTTTCTATGCAATCAAGTGCCTGAATTTTTTAAGTTACTGCTGTCCAGAGGCCATCTCCATCACTAGGCCCTTGGAATACTTAAAAAAAAAAAAAAAAAGATTAACCTCATTTAGTGATCTTTATTTTAGGATTCACAGAAGTGTCACAGATGGTAATTTCTGTCCAAAGTTTGTCCTGTTTGGCAATGAGGTAAATTAGGAAGTTGGGTATGATAGGCCGAATTCTAAAGATGGCTCCTCTAAGATTTCTGCCCTATGGTTGTTCAATCAAACACTAATTTAAGTACTAGGTTAAAGGAGTTTGAAGATATAATTATAGTCCCAACTCAGCTAACCTTAAAATACAGAGGCTACCTGGGTGGGCCTAATTTACTCACGGAAGTCCTTATTTAAAAGCAGAGTTTCCTCAGGTAGGTAGCAAAAAAAAGTATCAGAGGGATTTCAAGGATAGGAAGGTTCCACATACTGCTGTTGGCTTGAAAATGGAAGAGGCCTCATGACTAGGAATGCAGGACTGCCACTAGATGATACAGTGGGCCCAAGCTGACAGAAAGCAAGGAATTATGGACTCAAGTCCTATAACCATGACAGACTGAATTCTGTCAATCACAGGAGTACACTGTTTAGGACTCTGAATCCAGATGTCAACACGACCAGCCAACACCTTGATTTCAGGGTGGACAGAGAACCCAGACACATCATACTGGATTTCTAAGCATCAGAACTCTGAGGGGTTGTTTTAAGACACTCAGTTTGTTTGTGGTGATTTGTTACACAGACATAGAAAATTAATATATTGGGTAAAGTGGGTGTCCCAAAAGTTTGCCAAGTTAATGATAAAATGAACAGATGAATGAGCTCTTACTACATCATTCTTACAAATGGCCACATAGGGGGCACCTGGGTTGCTGTGTCGAATGAGGATCTGCCTTTGGCTCAGGTCATGATCCCAGGGTCCTGGGGACTGACCCTTGCATAGGGCCCCCTACTCTGTGGGAAGTCTGCTTCTCCCTCTCCTTCTCCCATCAACCCCCACTTGTGCTCTCTCTCTCACTTTCTCTCTCAAATAAATAAATAAAATCTAAAAAAAAAAAAAAAAAGTCCATTAATAGCATGGCATAATGAAAAGTGCATCAACTTAGAAGCCAGAAGTCCTGGGTTCTAGTCCTGGCTTTGCCACCTAGTGCTTGAGAGATTTGGTGAAGAATTTACTTTCCTTCTCTGGACTTTTCTTCTTCTATAAATGAAGGAAATGCTTAAATTGAACGTTAAGATCTCTTTCAGCTCCAACAGTCCGTGAGATTAATCATCCCTTATTACATCAGAAAACTGAACTAAAAACAAATATGCACATTTTCTATTTTTCAAATGATACACATCTTCTCCTGCAGATTAGCATATCTTAATCTCAAGGTCACAAATTTTTAAAGAAGGCTGCAGAATAAAAATCTGCTAATATTGCTTATTTTTTAATATATTCAATATATGATTGCTACGTTTATTTTTAGCTTTGATTATACCAGCATCTCAGAGGCTTTTCAGTCTTGCAGTTAACTAAATATTTAGGCATTTTATTTTAGAGAGCTTATCTTTGCATAAAAACTGAGTCAACACAATCCCAAAACTTATTTTAAACATAATCTGGGTACCATATCAGGGTGGAAGGAGAGGGATTTATATCTAAACACATGACTTAAAGTCTAAAGAATGTTTGTTGAATAAAAAATGGTCATCAAAGATTGAGACTTCTGTTCAAATTTTCATATCTCTCCTTTGAATTTTTCATTACTGATTTTTTTTAAAACAAATGGAGAGAAGGGCCCTTCTATGCATTCCCCTCTGTTATTTCAAATGTAGCTCATGTTATATTAAAGTTGCAAGATACTCTGGACTAAAACATTTGGAAATAAAAATCTCTCTAGAAAAGTTATGTGGAGTCTATGCTGCACTTGAATTATCTTTCTAGACTGGAAACTAGAGCATGTCCACAAAGTAATGTGTGAAAGTGGGAGGATCTGGGAGTCATGGGAATTTACAGTGTTTGATAGGCACAAGTTTCCGAATTCTACGTGCTAAATCCTCTGTACTTAGAGCTGAGCTCTAAGTTGTCACACAAGAGTACTTGTACTTGTGCACATACTATTAAACGTAGGGCACACTGCAATGCGAGAAGATATTTCCCAATACACAGCAACAGGAATAAGAAGAGTGCAGTGCAAAAATCTAGATCAAACCAGAAAATATTATCATGGGTGAGAGAATCTAGAAACCTGTACCCAAACCCAGTGGCTATCATGCATCCTTGTATGCATGTACCAGAAAGGGGGCCTTGTTACCATAGGATAGTTGGTACAAAGACAAAGCCATAAGGTGAATATTGATAACGTGAAGACCAACACTTTACAGTCAAACGGTGGCCCTTAGGTGGTAGTAGGGTGACTTAGTATGACTTTATCTAGAAAGATGAAATAATCAAAATGAAGTTCCTTTAATTAAGATATAAGTTCTTATTTTAACTGTGCACAAAATCTTAATAGAATAATAATGGGAAATACAATTTTTCCTTTAAGATTTTATGATAATGCTGTAAGATAATCTTTAAATTCAACTTTAACAGCATTATCAAAAAGATGGTCAGTCCACTTTGGTGGACTTCCTGAAATCCCACAGCTTTTATAAGATTTACAATTTCTCTTTCTCTTGCTTTTGATGTTTATCTGCCATTTGTAGAGAGACCAGGACACAAAGAAGATGTCCTAAAAATAAATGAAAGTGTTAAGCAAGGAGGACAACTGGTTGAGCTATGACTAATTTTATTAGTGGTCTGTCATCAGTTAATGTTTTCAATTAATCATAACTTCTGCTTCCCCAAGTAAACTCCTAACTTTAGGGACTAAGATAATGAAAACATATAAACAAGAGCCCCTAACCCCATAATTATGCTTAAAACCTTATGCACAGCTTCATTACAAAGTGTGGGTTTATGCATTTTCAACTAATCCTCTGTTGTCTTCAAAAGTCCTAAATAAAAGAAGCCCTCCAGAGATTGTTCTACAGAAATAACTGGGCTGGCTGAACTCCACTCACTGTCGCAGCCAAGATTCTGGCATTTAGAGCAAGCAAAGGCAAGTAAGCAGCAAGCTTCACAAGGATTCACTCCGAGTGTGCTACATGTTACGTGGGAACAGCATGAGACGTGTCCTGGACCATAAGACTGGCTACAAGGAGTATTTGGAACTGGTCATCTGGAACTGGTCAGTATTTACTTCCATTTTCCCTATTAGAGGCCTACTGAGTCTTTTAGTGTTAATAACCTAAACAAGGTTCTTGATATAAAACATTGCAAGATGTCTTCTTCAGTCATTCCTGGGAGAGTTTTCCCAACAGTGTCAAACAAGGACATGCTCTTTTATAATTCGTGCTGCCAGAGATTTGCAATTGGGTGGACTCAAAGGACCTATAAACCCCCATAAATGTTATGCCAAAATTTCTTTCCTGGGTACATTCTTCTTTTGTTTTTTGTTTTTAGATAGTCCATAATATTCACTGGATTTTTTTTTTTAAGATTTTATTTATTTATTTGAGAGAGAGACAGTGAGAGAGAGCACGAGCGAGGAGAAGGTCAGAGGGAGAAGCAGACTCCCCATGGAGCTGGGAGCCCGATGTGGGACTCGATCCTAGAACCCCGGGATCACGACCTGAGCCGAAGACAGTCGTCCAACCAACTGAGCCACCCAGGCGTCCCTATTCACTGGGTTTTTAAAGGAGTCTCTAACTCTCTCCCCTCAAGAAACCTCCTGTCTACATAATTTTTCTCCAGGCTAATCACAATACATCACTAGGGATTTATATATACCATCTTACTTCTGGTTTTTTTTTTTTTAAGATTTTATTTGTTTGAGAGAGAGAGAGAGAATCTGAAACAGACTCTGCACTGAGCACAGAGCCCAATGTGAGGCTCAATCCCACAACCACAAGATCCTGATCTGAGCCAAAACCAAGAGTCAGACACTCAAGTGAGCCATCCAGGTGTCCCCATCTTGCATTGACTCAACAACACCTTTTTCCTAAAACTGAAATGCACCTTATAATCCTTGTTTATATTTAATAAAATATTTCCTTCGTGCTCCCCAGAAGTGATTATTAAATTGACAGGTCTCTGAATTGATGACATTTAAACAATACCAGAATCAGGCCTACATCAAATATATTAGTAAATAGGCAAACTGCATGTTCCTGAACCACAAATTAAAAAAACTAAGAAAGAAGTTTCAGTGTCCCATGGGGACACAGTGGGCACCAGAACACCAGGAACACATTTAAGTTGATGCTCTATCAACACTGGACACTATTCAAGTTTCATGCACTTACTCAATGTGTCCGGAGTCGACTATGTGCCAGATACTGTGCTGCTGGAAAGTTACTGATCTAGGCAGAGGACCTGGCAAATTCCCAGGAGGGAGCATGCAGAGATCCCAATGGGAAGTGGGAAATCGGGACTAACAAGGAAGTGGAGTGTTTTTAGAAAGAAAGAAAACAGAGCTGGAGAGAGAACAGGACCAAATGAATGACTCCAAAAGGGCTAGATTGAGTGGCGAGCATAATTCACCAGCCCAAATGAAAATATATTTATAACATAGAAGAGAGGTAACATTGTAAACCTTCAATTACAATAACAAAGGGACTCTATCAGAACCCAGGGACAGACATCAGGTCAGCTAAAACTGACCATAGGAGCAGGGAAAGAAAGCAGCCTGGTTTGGGCTCTAAATTTGGTGAATGTTGTAATAAGTCCTGAGTGGAGGGAAAATCTCATTTTATGGGAACTAACATTCTTTTATTTTATAGAAAGAATGGGGTTAACAGATCTTGACTACTTGAGTAATATCCCCCAAAGTCTGGGTGCCCTTTCCCAGAGATGGGCTAAAGGATTAAAACATGTAAGGTTTGCAAATCCCTTGTTAAGAAAAACAAAAACAAAACAAAACAAAAACATCTCTGTTTAGATATCATACTTGCTTGCTTTGTACCATCTACAACCAAATGGGGGGAACATGCCTCTCAGTGGTCCAAAGGAGGCAAAAGGTTTGAACAGATACCATGAGAGACCAGGTTTGCAAAAGGCAATTCTAGCGTTCGTATATCCCACCCCAACTGGACTGTGCCCCCCAAGGATCTGAAGGAAGTCATCTCTCATGTGGGAATGATAACCACTATACGGCTCCATCCCACACGGATGGTTGAAGCTCACCTTCAGGGAGAGATATGTAAGATGTAACAGAGATGTAAATGCTGCATGTCCTAAGATAAAAGGGAGAGTCAAACTTTTCTGGTTTGTCTCTCCTCAACTGGGACTCTGTAAGTTCCACCTACCCAAAAAAAAATAAAATAAAATAAAAATAAAAAATAAATAAGAGTCTTGTCCATATAGGATAGGCTGCCTTAATTTGGTCAAGTCCTGAAGTACCGAACTAGCCTGACACACAGTGTCTGCCAGGGTCAGGAATTGAAGAACCAGCCAATTAGAAAAGGTGGTGAAACAAGCAGGTACTTGAAACAGATACTCACAAACCTCTGAGGAGCCAAGCTCTGAAGCTACAAATACCACAACCGTACACATATGTGGTACACATTTATATGCAGAATGCCGCCGTAGACTTTCTTGCGCTGAGGTGTTAAAAACAGAACCAGTTGTTCAGTTCAAAAGAACTAAGCACTACAGTGGAACAGCAATAAGGTACCACCAGAGAAGGGAAAAAGGAACCATGACCCATGGGCAGATGCCTAACCTGTGTACTTGTTAACTCTCTCACTACCATACAGTGGGGAGGAGGACACTGTTTATACTAAAAAAATGTTCACTGGAATTGAATTCCAGAGGTTAAAAATTTTGAAGAGCAGCTTACTTTCCTCTCACATGTTAACGAAGGAGAGGGCCAGTGGGATTCCAGAGAGGGACATCCTGGGAGGTGTGGGTGCTCATTTTGTCAAGCTAAACCCCAGCATGACTTAAGGACACTGGCTGGGACAAAGGATTATAAGCTATATCCTCTCCATGCCATTGTGGCTACTTCCACCTTAATAAAAACAAGCAAATACAGTAAAAACAAACTGCCAACGGGAATGGCGGTCTAGTAGTAATGGAGTTTTCTCAGAGCAAATACCTGTTTCTGCCTTTGAGTAACAGAATAGTCCAGGGAACAAAGTTCCCATCCGCTGTTTCAAAGTTACTTTTCACTTTCTATCAATTTGTCCCCACCCTCAAGCCCTCCCCCCCTCCACTAATGAGCCAAGGCTTTCCTCTGCTTCCGGCTCATGCTACAACGTCTATAAGAACAAGGAAGGGCAGTAAGAAAGCGACCTATAGGCAAACACTAAAACAGGTTTGAGTACATCTGACTAAGACAGCAGAACAAGACACAAAATAAGTATGCCCAAAACAGAAAACTCCCCAATTAGATCCCAATCCCTCAGCCAAGTGCTGGCATCAAAGATGGCATATGCCATCTCTAAAATGCAGAGACCAAGAAAAGAAATCAACCTGCTCTGGTGAATTGAACGGTGGCCCACGTAAAGATATGCCTGTGCCCTAACCTCATAAATATGACTTGAGTTTAAAAAAAAAAAAAAAAAAAGATGTTCTTTGTAGATGTAATTAAGAAAGATCATCTTGGGTGCCTCTATAAGGAACAGAAAGGAAGACATGGAGAAGACCACATGAAAACAGAGGCAGATATGAGAATGAGGTAGCCACAAGCCAAGAAATTCCCAGGGCCACCAGAGGCTGCAAGAGGCAAAAAAGATTCCTCTCTTAGAGAATTTGGAGGGACTGTTGGCCAGTTGACACCTTGATTTAGGACTTCTGGCCTTCAGAACTGTGAGACAATAAATGTATATTACTGTAAGCCACCAAGTCTATGGTAATTTGTTTTCAGCAACCTAGGAAACGAACCCATCTGCTACACCAACTTGGGTATTCCTCTCATACGTGTTCAACTCCAAACTGCAGATGTAGAATAACTTTGTAAATAAACATCCAGACCAGTACGGAGGCTCCCGGAGGAAGGACCCTCAGCCACTCTAGTAGTAGCTGCAGATCCGTAGATCTGCAGAATTTGACTAGTTGTTTAGTCAGAAGATGTAGATTCACATCACCTTAAAACTGGTAAGATCCTAATGACTGACACACCTACCCCCCTGACGAGCTCATATATATTTTTCAGATGAGGCAATCAAGTACTAAAAGTCAGCTACTTGCTCAAGGTCCATGGCTAGCTGACTCGATTAGATCCCAGGCCAAATCCTAATTTGGTGCTCCTTCTGCTACTGCCCAAAAGAGCAATAAACGTGGGGACACTGTGCCTCCTATTTTCTCATTTTACATGTATAGCCTTCCTCAAAGGTCCTCCAAAGACAATGATCATTTTGAAAGAAAGTAGTGTTTCTGCTTCCCATACATCTACCACCCTAAAAACTATCTCACAGGAAAAGTACCATGGAACTAGCAAGAAAGGCTCTCCCAGAAGAAATTATCCTTACAGAGGACCCATCCATAATCCTGAATCAGTGTTTCTTTTCTTCATGTAACTCCCACAGCCATCTCTGTGGCTCTCCTCTAATCTGAACAGGTCTCTATAATAATTTGGTCAGGGATAAGTTCAATGAGAACAAGCAGAGATTCACAGACTTTCTTATAACCATGAAGTTGACTTCCTTGGTCAATGACTTGGATTGATTATCAAAGCCAGAAGCAGAGTACTCTGGTAACAAAAAAAGAACCAAACAAGAAAGAACATGCGGGGGGGGGGGGGGGGGGGGGGGGGGGAAATTACCTTAAGAATTTCTTGTTTGAACTGGGAATAAAAACTGAAAGGAATAGAGCTGTCCAGGAAAAAGAAAATGCAATGCTGATTCTACTTTTCTTACAAGCAAAACATTTAAAGCTACTCATAAAGAGTATGGAAAAAGAAATCATACCACTAGTCTCAGTTTAATTGTTAATTGTGGAGTCAAAACAAGGAAAGCTAATAAGCACTAATAAAAATGGGGTAAGTATTATCAGTATCAATCTAACATGGAAACCCAATAGTGAGACTGAAAACAACCTCCAAATGCACATGTGCCCTCTCTCCCTGTGCCTGTCACTCCCCACTCCCTCACCCCACTTCTCTCTTACACACACATACACACTCACTCACTCTTCAAAGCTTGTCCTCTGTATGACTCATCTGTGAAAGAAATGAAAATGTATACTATCTTTGAGCAAGCTCAAAATGCAGGCAGACGGCAGACAAATGCACTTGACGGTGAAGCGTTTCAAGGCCTCTTTAACTCACAAGGAAGCTCAGAAGAAACAATGTCATTACTTCACTAGATATTAAGAAAGAGAGCCCTCCCCCAAATATTTATTCTCATAAAACAACCAGGTCTACATGAAGTGCCCAGGTGGCAGTATATCACAGTGCCCTCTGACAAATGAAGAAACACTACAGCCTTTTCTCCTTAGCATATCCATATCCAAACATCTTGCCTGCCACATCGAAGGGCTCACAGACACTACCACCACACTCCTCCCCAAATCTATCCCAAAGTGAGAAGTCCTTGTTAACCACATCACTTGATTCAAGTTTATTTATTCAAGTTTTAACTACTTCCTTCCCTCCTTGCCCCTCAAACTTGCTCTCTGTATCTCTAGTTCCTCTGCTGGTATCAATCCTTGTTTGATTGTGATGACTTCATAGACCAAATCAACTACATGGTGGCCAGAGTTTAGAACAATCCACTGAACAGTCCTGAACCCAGTAAGAATACTGACTGACACACCAATCCAAGAAATAGCCCACATCCTATGTAAAATTGCTCTTAACCTCTAGAAACAAATTCTGATTGGGTAATACCAGGCTAACTGCAGAACGGCAGAAACCCAATACTCATTATTAGATTTTAGCGCTAAAGAGACAACAGTGGCAAAAAAACGAAGGCTTACTGGAACCAGTGAGAGGGATCCAGCCCTGCTCCTGCATCTTTTCATATAAGTCTTTGCAACAAAAACAGGATAGTAGGACACCCTAAGTAGCCTCCACAATCCCATCTGTGAAGACACTTCAACCTGATCTCTGAAAATTAAGCTATAAACCTCAGTAGGACATTTCTAGGCTTGTTTAATGTGTTGTTGCTAAGTATTATTACCATTCTGACACAGAGTTAGCAGAACTGGCCTGACAATTTCAGAAGCATATTTTCATCCAAGTTTTAGTCCTAAATTGATTTTATGTATTAATGTTTTTGCTTTGTTTTTTATCCTCTTCTAAATTCTGCTGCCAAAAATAATGAAATATACCATACTTGGGTTTTTCTGAGTTATTATAGTTCTACTGACTGTACCTAGCCCAAAAGGCAGTTAATGGAGGGTCAAAATGGATCTTTCAAATCCCTAGACAATGATGTACATAGGCATATGTATATCATACATAGGCATGTATAGAATATGTAACTCTCTATAATGGACTATCCATTACACAGCTAATCTTTATAGAATGGATACCTCACAATGTGGTACCTTGTGGAGTCTCGTAAGGACTATCACTCTCTCCATTTTACAACTGGGTAAACTGAGCAGATCAAGATTCAAACTCACACTGGCTGACTCCAAAGCCAATGTAAGGGTTACTTCACCACAACCACTGAAGTAAACTAAGACAAAAGGAATCCACTATACACAGAGTGAAACCCATTTGGGAAATTATAACGAATGCCTACTGCTAAGTCCTTTATTATACCTCGTCATTGCACAAACGTATGTATGTACATATATAAACACATACTTTTTCTTAAAGTATATGTTTCTGAATTCGAAATAAAGGCCTAAAGTAAAGGAATGATTTCAGGAAACAGAAGACCAACTAAGATCAGCTCTTAGCTATCAACTGTAGGCCTCTTTCGCATGGCCACAGGATGCTGGTAGCCAGTTTCTTTTATAGCATGGTGATGTGACCCACAGGAACTAGAGCTCTGAATATATTTATGTGTTTTTCATAAATTCAAGGAAAGCCAGTAGATGACAAATTAAAAATATGTAAGTATATATAATAATATATACACAGAAGTACAGGTACACATTATGTATTATGTATAAAATTTCATACATATACATCCTAACCTTATTGTTAGTACTACAGACAGGAGACAACAGTTTACAGATTATTAACTTCAATCAATTACAAATCTTTGGTCTCTAAAAACCCTTCTACTCTGAGACTTTCTCTGTTGCAGCACCACTGGTGCCTGCCATAGAACATTTACTAAGAAGCAGAGAGGAATCCTGAGCAGCAAGGATGTAAATGCAGTAGGTTCAAAGCATGTTGGTTTAAAAAAAAAAAAAAAAAGCCACACACCCCTGGGTATTCTTTTTTCCATTTATTCGTTTAAAAGATATTTACTAAACATGGATTCTCAATCCTTATGCACAATTATTTGGGCCTGGGGTTGTTCTAGGTGCTGGGGATGTAGTGAAGAAAAATAAAGTCAAGATCCTTGTCTTTATAGATTTCTATTTAGAGGAGCCAAAAATGACCAAAACCTAAGACACGCAAAAGACAAATCTGACTGTGTATTACCTAGCAGGAACTCCCCTTAACGCATTGCCTCCAAATTAATTCAATGAGTAATGGGTGCTTATTGGGTTGCAGAGCACTCTGCTAAGCATCAGAGCAGAAAGGATATTATCAAGGCCTGCCCTCAGTAAGTTGAATCACCCTAGAATGATCATACACAGAGGTATGAACTAGGGGAAAGTGCCAAAGTAATATATTGCTATCCATCCAACATTCTATCAAGAGAAAGACAGCACTCATTTCTGTCAAGAAGTTGCAAAGAAAAGGGAAAGTAAAAGATGCTCCAATTTATTCCAACACTAGGAACCCTCTCCCCTAAAAATAAAATAAAAACAAAAAACCCATATCCACTAACCCCAAGAATAGTGATGATTTCCTTAGTCTGGCTACAATAAATCTGTTTTGAAACCAACAAAACTAATTAGCAATGATTACTTATAAGAGCACATGTATTTCTAACCTGAGGAATCTTAATTCATTTTCTGGTTCCCCTCACCCTGTGCTCTTTTTTGCTTTAAAAAAAGAGAGAGGGGGAGTATTAAAGAAGTTGGGAAGAGGGGGAAAGGTGGGGGAAGGGGGAACTTGCATTTCTGGGCATTGGGCCAAGACCACACAGTATGAGAGAACAATGGCGGCAGCTGGCTGGGGGCTGGCCAGGGCCATGCTCCTTCTGCTTAGCCTTTGGCTGTAACCACTAGACCACATGTCTGCACTATTTTTCAGATGACCAGAAGGGAAGACTTTTAAAAACCATACTAGAAAATGGCTTTGCTTTTAGGATGTGTTTATATTTGTTCTGGTGTTTTCTTGCAGGGTCATGGGGCAGAATTTTTTGAAACACACCTTAAAAGAACACAGTCACATTGGCATCATCAGTCCTCTTGACTTGACCAGAGTGGAGCCCGATTCAGCAAACCCAAGGATAATTTTTTTTAAATGCTTATCTTGTTCCACACCTCACCACAAAGCAAACAACCTAATTCACAAACTTCCTAATATTCAAAATGCCTCCAGATCTGTCAATATTTTTTTTAAATGCCATCCTTGATTTGATCACTAACAAATATATCCACTTCCAGGCTTTTATGATGTAAGAGAAAGCTGCAAAAATGGACCTAAGAGCTAGTTCAATCATTCTTCAAATTGAACAAAGTCACTCTAAAAAGATCTTTCTCTTACTGACTGCCTTTCCAACAGAAGGGGGAAAAAAAACTGAAGCTAATCCAACCATAATCTCCACTCCCATGAATCACTGCCATAACATCTGAGAGAGGGCCAATAGTAATTGGTGCTGCTGCTAGAGGCAGGAGGTCACTCTACGGAATGTCTATTAAGATATTACAGCCACAGTTGCCTTTAAATCAACAACTGCAACACAGATAATAAACATAGTAAATTGCACTAGGAAGAATTTATGATGTGAGTAGGTAGGGCAGAAGACAAAAGGCTCAACAGAAATAGATACATTGTGAGAAAACCTACAAACACTAGGTTGAATGCCTATCAGAGAGCCTTTGGAAGCAGAGAGAAACGTAAGTGGTTTGGTTGTGGAAGGATATGAATTATCACCTAGATGGAGGTAGGATACTGATAACAGTCCCCAAATCCACCTCAAGATGGGAACAGAGATAGGATGCTATCCTGATGGAGGGTTTCAACTATCTTGACATCTACTGATGGTAATGTGCCTTTAAAAAGCCCAGCCACTAAACTGATACAAGTTAAACGAAACTAAGGTGATGTGACAACTAAACGCAATATGTGATCCTGGAAAAGAGTCAAGATCCCCCCCCAAAAAAAGATTTTATATATATAATTACTGGACAACTAGTGAAATTTGAGATCTGTATAATAGATATAAGATTATATCAAAGTTAATTTCCCGGTTTTATCATTAAGCTATACTTATGCAAGCTGTTAGTATTTTGGATATCTGGGTAGAGAGTATTGTGGAATTCTTTGTACTGGTTTTCTCTTTTTGTAACATTTTGTAAGTCTGAAGTGATTTTAAAATGAGAAGTTAAAAAATAAAAATGAGCTAATACACACACACACACACACACACACGCGCGCGCGCGCCTCTGATAAATTCTTGACTTACAAAAATGTCACCTTCCAGAGGGAAGAAACAAAACAGCTAACTCTTACTTTGGCCTTAATTCTGATTCAAATGACCAACTAAGTGGTGACAGAAACCTTCACAGCTACAGACTTACTTATACCAGCCTCTTCAGAGATTGGGCAGTAGTTAACCTAGGACACAAAAATATAAAAATATATTCCGCACCCCCCCCAAATTTATGCGTAATTAACAAAACTGGGAGGAGGCAGAATAGTGACTAACCCCTGAAGAGGTAGAGAGAGTGGCAGGCATCCTGTTTCTCTTCTCAGAGATGGATCCAGAGGTCAGAGGGCTGAAAGGAGCAACACCCATCAGCTACAGGGAGGGGCACATCTAGGTCAGGGCCCTTGGGCTGAGAGCCCTTGAAGCTGTTAGAAACTGCAGCTACTGTGTCTCCTTGAGAAGGGATGGGACACTTTCTCCTTAGGAGTTAGAAGGACCTTGGTAAGAGCTGGCTAAGTCCAACAGGTTGCTGACTGCTATTAAGAGTACACAGGTACAGAGAATCTTCAGGTTCCCATTTAGTTCATGTAGCCTACTGAACTGGGAGAAGAGCAGTTCCCGTGAGACACAAGAAGGGCCTTTGTTATTCACCACTCCAAAACTCAGCAGCAGATGTGGGTTGCTAGAAAATAGAGGTGCCATCGAGGATGAAGTGAAAAAGTCATAAAGAACATTAGAATAAGTAAGGTTTCTATACTGGGCTTTAGAAAGCAGAACTGAGAAAAATGATGGGTGTAATCCCAAGGCCAGAAATTTGAAAAAGGAATAATGATAATACTATATATAGCATGAATCACATGCCATATATTGCCTTATGGACCTTATATATATCGCTGCACTGAAAAGGTGAAACATGAAAGATTTTCAACAATCTCATTAGTAATTTAAGAAGGCAAATGAGGGGCACCTGGGTGGCTCAGTCATTAAGCGTCTGCCTTCAGCTCAGGTCATGATCCCAGGATCCTGGGATTGAGCCCAGCATCAGGCTCCCTGCTCCATGGGGAGCCTGCTTCTCCCTCTCCCTGTACTGTGTTCCCTCTCTCGCTGTATCTCTCTCTGTCAAATAAATAAATAAAATAAATAAAATTTTTTAAAAAGAAGGCAAATGAAAGCAACATACATTTTTCCACCATCAGACTGACACATAAACATACACACTTAAATTATACAGTATTGGCAAAGGATTAGAGAAAATAGGCACCTTTGTAACTGACAGGAGGCAGTATAATTAAGTACTTTTTTTTTTAGAGTAATCTGTTAATATTCATTAAAATATTAAATGTCCCTACCATTCAACATGCAATTCCACTTGGTATATACCCTGGACAAATGCTGAGATAGGTAAACAGTGAAGTACGTATAAGGGTTTCCAGTCTATCATTCTGCACATTACAATGGCATGAGGAAAAGCTGAGAAGTGCCTACATGTCAAACACTGAAGGTTTAAGAATCTATAAGAAATCTATGCTATGTCAAAAATTCTACAAAACAGAGGAGTTTATTCCTAGATTACATATACAGGAATAAATATACAGAAAGTTCTAGAAGGATACATACTATAGGTTTAACTTGAGAGAGGGACTTTTGCCTTCCATTATGGCTGGGGATGGAAGGTCCAAGTATGTATCCTCATACAACCAAGTATGAGGATACAAGTGTAACTAATTCCCATGACAAAGGCCTCAAGCCTGGAAAGGTGTTAGTGTGCAGGTGAGGTCAACAAGCTGAGATCTGAGCCTTGCAGAAAATGCTGAAGGCAATCAAAAGGGATTTTATGTTTATGCTTAGGCCAAAAAAGTGAACAAAGAAGTAAAAATATTAAACAACAGATGTGTGGCGATCCATAAAAGGTAGGTGGGGAATTGCCAAGAACCAGCCTTGTTAAGAACCAGTCACACAAAACCAACCATACCTTAATTTTCCTTAGGTTCATTCATCTGATTATTTGACAGGTATGTACTGAACACCTTCTCTGAGCCAAACAGTATGTACAAAAAATACAAAAACAAATTAAAACAAAACAAAACAAAACAAAAACCCTGACAATGCTCCTGTCCTGTTGAATACGATAATCCAGCAGGGGGACAGATATGAATCAAGTAACCAAACCAATCAATTTACTATTACAAGGTGAGACAAGAGCTTGGAAGTCAGGAATCAAGTGTCTCCAAATGGCTTTGCAAAGAAATGGAGTCTGCAGACAGGGGTCCATGAACTTGGATGGTGGAGGAAAAAAATAAACCTTTCTTGCCCTAACCTTTAACTGAACTTTAGCATCTCCTTCAATATGAGCATGGGCAACAAACCACAGTGGTTGTGACATTGTCGCAAATAAAAATCATAGGTGTTCCCATATAACATTACTACTGTTGCAGATATTCTGAATTACCATTTATAGGACTTATGAGACTTGCCCTTCCTTTTATTAAATAATGTGATAATTAGAGAAGCATATACTTCTATTCCAAGTGGTTTTAATATTTTGGTAACTATTTCTACATATTTTTTTTCCTTTTTAAAGGAATTTTACTTTATTTTATGCATCTGAGAAATGGTCTAAAAGCTTTACCTGATTGTCAAACAAATCCATGGCATCAAAAAAGATTAACAATCACTCACCTAAATTCTGGTAACAAGTAGATAGGTATGTATATAAATGGACTACAAAATCAAGAAATATAATTACACACATGGGCTCACATAAAGAAAGCAACCCAATTTCCTGCAAAAAATAATAAACTAAAATAAAACAAAACAAAAAATAAAATAAAATAACTAACACTCAGTTATCTTCAACTCTTTAATTTTGACTCTAGTTGTTCAACAAATATTTGCTAGTGCTTACTTTGTGCCAGCCACAGGACAAGGCAATAGGGAAACAGCAGCAAACCAATTCTAATAAGGTGGCCTGTTCCTCCCTCATCTTGGATCTTCATGGTCCATTAAAGTAATTGGTGAACAATCTATAAATGTTTGCCAAATGCTAAAAGAAGAATGCCTACAACTGGAATAAGTGCCGCCAACATGTTATAAAGTGCTAACATTCAAGCAAAATCTTCTGGCTCTCATTCCACTTCTTGGGAAAGTTTCATCAACTCCCCAGCATAAAACTCAATTTCATCTGACTTTCTCTTCCCTCCCACTTTGTATATCACATTACTCAATTAAACAGTCTGACTTTTATGAGAAACTGCTCTTCGCAAGAACATCTAACCAAAAGGAACAAACACCGAGGTAATAGTATTCAATTCCTTTTAAGACTTGTACACATTGGGGTGATAATATTAAATACTATTATGAATTCTACCTGTATAAAAACATTCACAGGCCTCAAAGAGGAAGCTTGCAGCCAGCTTCTTGCTCTAGTAAGAGAAAAAGAAACACAAGGAAAATAATACAGAAGTCTAATCCTATTTCCTAGCAACTGGGGGACAAGTGGGAGAAAAGGGAAGCAAACCAGAGACCTCACCTTCCGACTCTTCACCTCACACTATGTGCTATTACAAAGAAAGCTTTCACAAACTAGGCAGAACTATCCCTCCAAACCACTGCACCACTCATAAAGGACTGAGAACTGCATCATGATACAAGAGCTTAGCAATTTCACCCCACACCTTCTTAACCTTTCAGATTCCTTTGATCAGTTATTTTACCATGGAAAGGAAAATCTAAGCATTTGCCGTGAAATGGTGAGGTGAGCTTAGCATACAGCTGGGCTGATGAATGGCCAGGCCTGGGATGCATTATAGCAATGAGAGGCTACAGTTACTTCATAATCCTCTACTTGCAGACTTCAAGTTAAGCCTGACTGCTCAGTGAAATCACTTTTTCCATACAAGTGAAAGCAGTCCCTGCCTGCCCTCTGGTGAACCCAGGCAAGGTGACTTTAAATAAATTTTGTGCTCAAATGAGCCAAGTAATTTCGAAGTGGAAGCTAGAAAGAGAATCCAGTTATCCTACTATCTGCCCCCCTCTCCAAAAAGACAACAGTAAGAACTAACTTTTAGTGAGCGCTTGACCATGTACAGGACTTGTGCTAATCACCTGCTAATCACTTGATCCTTACAAAACAATTATATAGGAAGATACTATGATTATCTCCATTTTGCTACCAAAGAAACATGTTTGCAGGGACTAAGTCATTGTACAAGGTGAGAGACCTATTAGTGGTGAGCAGGGATTTAAACTTGGGCTTGCAGAGCCTACCTTCCTGTTTTTAAGTAGGCTCCATACAGAGCTCGGAGCCCAGTGTGGGGCTCTAACTCATGACTGTGAGATCAAGACCTGAGCTGAGGTCAAGAGTTAAACATTCAGCCAACCTGAGCCACCCAAGTGCCCAGAACCTACACTACATTCTTAACCACCATAACATTCTGCTTCTGATCCCAGAATATGATCTTAATGGTAATCAATCTTACTTTTTCCTTTAAATACTCTAAACAGCTCTTTCAGGTACTGGGTGCAGAGCGTAAAATACAATGAAACTATTCATTTATTCTAGGAGCTCTTGAAGCACTTAGGGGCTAGAGTTTAGGCACAACAGAAAAAGGTAAGAGGAAGAGCACACTTCGTTCAGTCTCCAAGTCCACAGGACTAAAACAGAAGATTTCTTTAAAATGGAGGCAAGCAGAAGGAAGCCACACTGTCTTGTCCTCTCATGAGAGGAGTGGTTTTTCCTTAGTGTCTTCCTCTTTTCTCTTCAACCACTGCAGGAGCCACAATAAAGTAGCTCCACCTACAAGAGAGGGTAGATACAATTCAACTACAGCTTCCTAATAATTCAGCAGTCTGTGTGTTGTAGTAAAAACAGCACAGAGCTGGAAGCTAGCAGACCTGGATTATCTATCCAAGATCAACCAAAGGTGCCTGACCTTTTCAGGCACTGGTCCCTTACATAAATAAGGGTGTGACACTGTGTCACAAGTAGGAGGTTCAGCTATAAGAAAAAGCCAGTATGGGGCCTTTTCTGACCTATAAAGGTATCAGTTTCAAAGTTTCAACTAATACATGGATTTACACACCATCTTTCATGCTATAACACCTGTTTCTTATCTTCCTAAACGAATTCTACATAATTCTGGCATCAAAAGATATTCAAGGAGTGGTTCATTAGATAAATACCTAATTTCACTGAAGAATCCTTGGAATATTCAAGAGAACTAATACTTCTAAAATAAGGTGGTAATAACAGCAGTTCCAGACAGACATCGTAAATCATAGCTAAGAGAAATATATGGGAACACAGTTTAGAGAGGCTGATCCAGGATCCAAGGGTCCAGGTTATCCTATTAGTTCCACTGAGTCACTGGGTCATCTTTCCATAGTGTAGCGAGAGTAATAAATACTTCAGATTGTGTGTGCCTGTACCAGATGCTATGTTGGTAATGGACAAACAAGGATGAATGCTCCAGCTGTGGGCATTTGGCTCAGGTTCCCACAGTCTATGGGGGAGGCAGGTAAGGACCAGGTAACAGAAGATTAAAACAAAAGCTTATGTGGTTACAACAATGAATCTGTAGCTTATCAACCCAGATTTAACAGAAGGTTAGGAAAATCCAAAAGAATCATTTCAAAACTGTATCTTACTCAGTAGCTTCTTGTTTAAAAAATAATAATAATAATAATAATGGGGCGCCTGGGTGGCTCAGTGGGTTAAAGCCCCTGCCTTCGGCTCGGGTCATGATCCTGGGGTCCTGGGATCGAGCCCCACGTCGGGCTCTCTGCTCGGTGGAGAGCCTGCTTCCCCTTCTCTCTCTGCCTGCCTCTCTGCCTACTTGTGATCTCTGTCTCTCAAATAAATAAATAAAATCTTTAAAAAAAAATAGTTATATACTCACATCTGTAGGCCTTTTATTTATTTTTTTTGCCCTATTCCTCTGGCTATGACTCCCAGTACGATATTGATAAAACTGTTAGAAATGAACATCTTTGTCTTGTTCCCATTCTTAGGGAGAAAGCATTTCGTCTTTCACAATTAAGTATGAGGTTAGTGGTAAACTTGCGGTTTTCACTCTTGGCCAAGTATCAAAGAATAAACTCTTCAAATAGAAATTTTAATGAAATATAGATATTGGAGTAGGGAGAAACTCTGTCACTTTTAGCTATCTCATACCTCCCCCCCTTCCTCATATAACAATGCTTTGATTTTTCCTTAGGGGAAGCCAAAATTTCTCCACCACCACAGTTCTAGCACAGTGGGCAGGGGAGTCAGGTCTGGTCAATTCAACTATCCCACCCTATGGTCCAAGTATTTAGTCCAAGAAAATTCAAATATGGGACTTCTTTAGAATTATTACATAAGGCTCTCTTTCCACTAGACTTATAGATTAGGGATCAACAAAGTATGACCCATGACTGAAATCTGGCTTCTACCTGTTTTTATAAATAAAGTTTAATTGAAATGTAGCCATACCCATTGTCGATGGCTGCTTTTGAGCTACAACAGCAAAGCTGATTAGCTACAATAGTGACCAGAGGGCTCCCAAGGCCTAAAATAATTACTCTCTGGCCTTTTAACAGAATAAGTTTCCTGGCTCCTGTTCTTGATAATGTAAAGCTGGAACAGTCTGAAAGCCTATCACCATAACTGGAAAGAACCTACTAGAAATACCAACACAAAAGAAGAAACCAACTCCAAATATTATGGAAGTTTCTGGATTCAGATGGGCTGGAACTATTATATCCCAACTTATTTTAAGTTCCATAAGCCAATAAATCCAGCTTTTTCTCAGGCCAAGTATAAATGAGGCTTCCTTCATTTGAATTTAAATTAACAGCATAGATAAAAACTATAATGCTCATTGCAGAACCACAACTCTAATTTCTTCCTCCATTATATATCCATGAATAACATAAAGACATTCAAAATTTCTTTTCAACTAGAAAGTCACTGAACGCTAAAAACTGTAATTTATGTAACAATTAACTAAAACTGTAAAATCAACTAATTCAGGGCTCATTTAGACTGTTTTTCCAACCAACCATACTAAGGTGTTATTAAACGATAAAAGAACAAAAAGGATGCAAACCAAAGTTACCCCCCTCCAAAAAAAAAAAAGAGAGAGAGAGATTCAACACAGAATAATCATTCACAGAACCACTGAGCTCTAAGTATAAAACAAAAGTTAGGTGCTGCCATTGTAATCTCCCTGATACAAGGCTAACACTCCAAAACCAGCTAAGGAAATAGGTTTCTGCTTCCCTTGCCAAAGCCAAAACTTCTAAGGGGATAGATTTAACTAATTAGGCAGACTGTGATTAAAACTGGAGCTGCTAATTTTCTACTGGGTATGTGTCTCCAAGAATGTCCCCTAGAGGCTCTCAGCAATGGGAGACAAAATTAAGCCTAATATTCCTGCCACCTATGCAGTTACCATTTGTCTGTTTCTCTCTCTTCAGGAAACTGAAAAGTACACAGAGATGTTGTTCTCAATGTAAGCTATATGTTCCTGTGAGGAAATAATTTTATATTATGTTTAGAAATAGAATTATTTTGTGTTTAAACTTGTTTTAATGTGTACATTCTGGAGCAAGGAGATGTTTTCTTTCAACAGCATGCTTTCCATCTGCAGAAGCCAGATGTTAATCTACAGGAAAACTCAAGTGGTTAGTAAGACCAATTACATACAGACAGAGAACAAATATCAAATGGCAGGGAGAGGGAGGAAGGGGAGGTTTAAAATGGGAGTTGGTAAAGTCATTGTAGAACTGCAGCTTACGGGGCTGGGGAAACCTCAAAACAGTGGGGATTTTATCCATACCAAGAATAGTATGCCCTGACAAGATTTTTTTTCTTCCTGGGTACTTCCTCCCCTAGAATTGAAGAATCATTCAAGAAACTCAGATAAAGTATGTAAAAATGAAATGAGTGAGAATTCTTGAAGGCATCTTCAAGATGCCTATTAATCTCCATTAATGATAAAAATCAAACAATCTCATCTCTATTAATGATAAAAACTAAACACATCTGGGACTATGCATGGGTTCAAATTCTACCTCTGCCACTTTGATGGAAACTGTCCGCCACCCTACAGTCTTCTTTCTGGAAGTGATAAAATACCCAGGGTACTGGCAGTCCATGGCTGCCTATGTTCAACCTAGATTTCCCATCCTCCCCTGTAGATAGATGTGGCCAATTAAAGTATGTTAGGGCCAGTGGAAGTGATATGTGCATCCTCGAGGTCCTGAATACTTTCATCTCCATTAACTGGCTGAAAAACAGCAATGACTAGTAGAGCAACTTCGAAGGTCATGAGTTGAGTATGGCAGAATGACCCTACAAAGCATGGACTGCTCACTTTCAGGCTTGGAGAGAGAAATCAATTTCTATGTTACTTAAGCTACTACACTTTGGAGTCTCCTTGTTATGGCGACCTAACCTGAACCCTACCACTATAGCCACTTACTGTCTGTGCTACTAAGCCAAGTTACTAAAGCTAAGTCTCACTTTCCTCAACTATAAAATGGTAGTATTTTGTGATGTCCTAAGAGTATACTTATTTAATAAGGTACTAAGAAGAATAAATGGGTTAAGACATGTAATATGCCAAATCTGTGACTTACACACACAAAAGAGCTCAATTAAGGGTAATGGTAGCAAAGATAAAGGACAACTTAGGAAGGGGCTTTCAAATGCCTCTGACAACAAGCAGCTATTGTGCCCATGACACCCTAATGGTAGAAATGTCTATCTACTCTATATATACAGCAGAAGTGCCTTCTCTTCCAGCCTCTTTGGTCTTGGCTGCAGAAACCAGATGAGGAAAGGGACATCATCATTTGAAAAGCATCACGTTAAGACACACACATTGTGTCCCCGCTGCTCTAAGGCCTACAACCTTCAGAAGTTACTTGTGGTAAATGTGGCTATCCTACCAAGTAGAAAAGGAAGTATAACTGGATTGCCAAGGCTAAAATATGAAATACCCCTGGGACTGGTCAAATAGACACCTAAAAGTTGTCTACCACAGATTCAGGCCTGGACTCTGTGAAGGAACAAAATTTCGACCCAACAGGGGAGCTGTGGCAGCATCTAGTTCATCTTAAGAATTTCAATAATCAGTCACACAATAAATAAACATCCTGGTTAAAAAAAAAAAAAAAAAAAGAAAGCA
Source organism: Lutra lutra (assembly GCF_902655055.1). Classification (NCBI taxonomy): domain Eukaryota; kingdom Metazoa; phylum Chordata; class Mammalia; order Carnivora; family Mustelidae; genus Lutra; species Lutra lutra. The sequence goes on along the minus strand of NC_062282.1, from coordinate 81,328,328 downwards.
AGAAAGAAAGAAAAAGAAAGGAAGGAAGGAAGGAAGGAAGGAAGGAAAGAAAGAGAAAGAAAGAAAGAAAGAAAGAAAGAAAGAAAGAAAGAAAGAAAGAAAGAAAGAAAGAAAGAAAAAAGTCTATCTGCTTTGAGAGTTTCCATCACTAACAATGTATTCAAAGAAAACAAGGGGTAACTTAAAGGTACTGCAGAAGAATTAAGATTAAATAATGTTCAATTCGAATTTAGCTGTTCCAAACTCTTTAAATGGTTCTTTAAATCTTGCTCTATGTTATTAAATGTTATCCAAACAGTAGTTATTTGTTTCTGCTCAGCTGATTGGAGTTTCACATTTATATACAAAATAGCTAAGTAGAAAGACACATTCATCAATATAGATCACCTAACCTGGGTAGGCTGAGAAACATACAAATGAACTGGAATCATCTATGATTGCATCTTGATGCAGAGTTCTGTACTCAATGAAGGTTGTGGCCTGATGGCTTTGCACACATTCCCCACTCTGGATAGTGCCTCTGCAAGTTATAACTACTGGCCCTATGACACTGGATTCTTTTTTATCTTTTGTATTCCTAGGATGTACTCTTAGGATTTCTATAACCCTGGTATCTGCTGAATACTGCAGCTGAGATCTTTGGCACCAAGGTAAGGCCACTATTTTTGACTTTAGGGACTCCCCCAGGGCCCTGACATGAGATTTACATGTCACACGATACAGGAAAACCACCAGACTACATCAACCAGCAAAGGCCAGCATCTCAAAAATGGGAGCACAGATCATACTACCAAGGCTTAAATCCTTCCATCTACACTGATAATCCCACTGTATATAATGGGATGTGGGCTACCATGGCAAGGGAATGCTGAACTAGAAGGCAATGAGAAAAGATACTACATAATCTATATACACTTCTAAAATCAGGTATCCCATTCAGATAGGTTTGAGATAATGTTTTGCATCCTACTCCATGGAGACATCAATATTCAGTAAGCCAGACTCTGCCTCCTCTAAGAGACCCAAGGACACTACAGTTGCCTTGGCTACCACATAGCCTGAAAGTCCTGAAGGACTGAGAGGCCAAAGCTCAGGGACTGCAACCACACAGAAACAGTTTCATTATCGATGAAAGTTCAAGAGTAGAAGACGTCCTCTGGTACACTGGAAACCAAGGCTTTAGATAGAGAGCAAAAATCACTGCACTTGGGAAGCAACAAACAACTCGGGGTCTTTATTTCTATTTTACTTCCCTGAATTGTTACTTACAGGTTCCCGGCCATCCATGGCTTCCATCCAGAGCCTCCGGTCTTCTTCCGACAATGCCTGCATGGTGATAACCCCTGGCCTGTGGAGAAAGGAGGACACAAACATGAACCCAGTGTCACTGGTAGAGAGATCCTGATGAACGTGAAACTTCAAGAAATACCCAAACAACAGAGTGAGAGATTGCTAGGATTAACAAATGAAGACAGGCACACAGGCAGCTGTCAGAGTCACCTTTCAGTCTCAGAAAGCAAAGTCATCTCCTGAATTCCCCTCAATAAACCTGTGTCCCTCAGGGAGCTAGGAAAAAACACAGCAGACATTACCCTACTACTTACAGTTAAGGGACACAAATGACTAAAGTGATTCCTTTAGACCCTGTTTTTGTTCCTTCAGGTCTTATTCATTCCTATTCTCCAAAATGTGTAACAGAGACCTTTACTCACAGTATGATAGCAATTCATATGTATTAAAGCAAACAGAATCACTGGACTCAAGATTATAAGAGAGGAAACAATCAAGCTGGGGGGACGCTGGCCTCTTAACCTCTAATCCAAGGTTTCTAAACTCCTTTTGACATGGAGATGCTTTATGATGGTAAATGAATTTATAATGATATTAAATGTATATCTTTTTAAGATTTTATTTATTTATTTGACAGAGAGATCACAAGTAAGCAGAGAGGCAGGCAGAGAGAGGAGGAAGCAGGCTCCCTGCCAAGCAGAGAGCCCGATGCGGGACTCAATCCCAGGACCCTGAGATAATGACCTGAGCTGAAGGCAGAGGCTTAACCCACTGAGCCACCCAGGCGCCCTAAATGTATATCGTTTTTAAAGTGAATACTTGTCATGTCAGGTATTAAGTTCTTTACATGCACTACTTCTTTTTACCCTCTCACTGAAATCTGCTTGGCCTTTCAAACTGAACACAAACCCTCCAGAAAGCTTGCACATGGTATCAAATGGTGTTTGTTGAGTTCCCCTTACAGATGGCACTCCACTAGCAGAGACTTGAGCAATGAAAACGTTCTTGGGAGAGGGAGCTAAAAGTGCTCTGTGCTCAATAAAGCAGGAGTCATTACTTGGTCCACAGATGGGTCCAAGAGAGTCTATAAACCACTCTTCCATCTTCAAATATACGTATATTTTTCTGTATTAACAGTTCAATCTCAGTCATTATCAAAAGAGACACAACCCTCAAAAAGTTAAGAACTACAGATTTAGGGGTGCCTGGGTGGCTCAGTCATTAAGCATCTGCCTTCAGCTCAGGTCATGATCCCAGGGTCCTGGGATTGAGCCCCACATCCTGCTCCCTGCTCAGAGGGAAGCCTGCTTCTCCAACTCCCGTTCCCCTTACTCGTATTCCCTCTCTAGATGTGTCTATCTCTGTCAAATAAATAAAATCTTAAAAAAAAAAAAAAACTACTGATTTAAATCCTCATTTTTAAACTCTGAGAAAGCTTAAAAGGAAGTAAGAGGTCCACTAAGCAAGAATTAAGTCTTATTACCATCTGAGTCTGCGGTACCATAATGATCACAGAACAGCATGGTAATGAAACACATATGGGCCTGGCCATACCCTGATCAGCACAAGTCTATTCATTCTGACCCACGTAATCACTGGTACTGACTTATTTCCACAGTCCCATTGATATGCTAGATCTATTCATGTTGAACATATTTTAAATATCACATCCCTCAACATCCCCTAAGGAAAAACATTTCCAAAGATGTAAGCATCTAAGTACAGGGGGGCTGGGGACTCAAGAGGCACTGAGGTGTGGTATGAGTGTGTGGGTACATGTTGTGTGTGTGGGGGTGGAGGTGGACAACAGTGGTGGTAGCTGGGTATGCAGATGGATGAGTGAAGGTCTTGAACATGAAAACATTAATTCCCCAGAGGCAATCCTTCCTGTGAAGGCCATCCTGAGCAGTAACACCCCAACACAAAGAGGACACAGAAAATATAGTAAGCCTTTTCTCTACGGCTCCTGCCAGAGCCCTCCCTCCTCTTCCCAGAAATTCTCATTCTCAGACTCAAATCCCCATTTCCCACCATGAGCCCATTCAGTGCACAGACACTGTCTGCAGACTACTGGCAGTCATGGCTCCACAGAGCTGATCCTTGGCTGGAAGGCATGGTGGACTGATTCTACTCTTTTACCTCAAGCGTAATGCTTTAATGGCTTAGAGGGGAAAAAAGTATATGAAGCTGCAATCTGCTTTAGAACTCTCAAGTCCCTGGACCTGAACCTTTGAGTACTGCTCAAGTGTTGTGCCTGGACCACCAGTTTCAGAATCAGGCATTCCCTGAAAAATGGAAATTCTTAGCCTAAAACTACCTTATTACTGAATATGAATTTCTGGGCTGGGTCTGGGAACTTGGATTTTAACCAACTCCCCAGGTGATCCCGATGCACAGTTAGGTCAGAGATCCACTGCCCTGGCTCCCACCCTTTCCTTCCTGTCCCCCCACACTAAAGAGCAAAAGACACCCCCCGGTATACACTAGGGTCAAGCAGCCAACAAGTCTCCAGTCCATTTCCTGCTAGGTTCCTACCAGCAAACAGTGGGACCACAATAGTTGCCTAGCATACCAAGATTTCAGGGGCCCTGCAGATATCACATCAACCTCATGGCACACATTGTGAGATTTCCACCCAGAACCACAAGGAGGAAGTTCAGACAAACTAAGAGGCCACTTGGCCCTAGTAACCAGGAAAGTCAACAGGATCTGTTTTCATTTCAAGAAGAAATATCAAAATGTAAGTTCTTTTCCATATGTGGTTTTGTTCCCCATCTTTGTGGAAGGAGGTAGTATGGAACTGAATAAAGTGGATTTAATACACTTAGTTCTAATCTTATCATCATTCCAAGTTCAGGTAATTTTCTCTCAATCTTGTGTATGAATGTCTGGATCACAGTACTATCCTTTCTAGGCATCTAGAAAAAACTCCTTCAGCTCCAAGTTTCTTTTCCTTCATAACAATTTAAACTGTAATTACATAAATCTCTTATGTGTGAATTTCCAAGGACCAAGGTGAAAGGGTCAACTTTATTTTGGAATCAAGCAATAACTTTCTTTCCATATTCCCCCTCCCTGTGTCCCTACTAGCTAACATTCCTCAAAACAAAATAAAATGAGCAAAACTCTCTATGACCCTGTACTTTCCACATCAGCAGTTCATGTTTTATTTTTTTATTTTTTTTTTAAGATTTTATTTATTTATTTGACAGACAGAGATCACAAGCAGGCAGAGAGGCAGGCAGAGAGAGAGGAGGAAGCAAGTTCCCTACAGAGCAGAAAGCCCGATGTGGGGCTCAATCCCAGGACCCTGGGATCATGACCTGAGCCGAAGGCAGAGGCTTTAACCCACTGAGCCACCCAGGCGCCCCAGCAGTTCGTGTTTTAAATGCATCTGGTTTTTTCATAACAAAAATGGAGAGGGGGAAAGAGAAAGAGAAATCCAGAGGAGGGTGTGCAATGAGCAAGGGAAAATAGAAAACAATGAAAGAGAACTGAAATAAATGAGTTCTTTCCAGCTCTACAAAGAACTGTGTTACTATCAAACACCATAATGGAATATAATCTACAGTAATAATAACCGAGGAGGGTATGTCAGATGCTATACTAATCACTATATATAAATTAATTCATTTAATCTTGACAATTATATCACGTGGTAGGTATATTCTCATTATCCCACTGGGGAGATGAAAAGAACCAAGGCTCGAATAGGTTAAGTATCCTGTCTACAGTCACAGAGCCAGGATCTCAACCCAGCAGTCTATTGCTTCACCCTTACACATAAGACCATAGCAAATGTGGAGGTGCCCTACCCCACAGAAAGCAGATACTGAACATTCCTCCTCTAAGCAGCAGAAAATTCCTACACAGAATCAAATAAGATCAAACCATAAAAGGTTCTGTAAAGCCTGAAGTGTTTCATAGATGCAGTTACCACCAGAACACCATTCAAACAGCCAATCCAAAAGAAGAATATGACGATGTCCAATGTGACTATAGCTGACTTTTCCTCAGCAGAGGTTCTCCACATTTCTTCTGCTTCAAAATACTCAAGAGATGGAAAGGATGAGTTATTTATTTTATTATGTTAAGTTAGACACCCCACAGTACCCTATTTGTTTTTGATGTAGTGTTAAATAATTAATTAGTTGTGTATAACACCCAGTGGGTGATGAGTTTTTTAAAAGAACATAAAAGGCACCAAACAGGGGGGCGCCTGTTTGGCTCACAGTCAGTTTAAGCGTCTGCCTTTGGCTCAGGCCATGATCCCAGGGTACTGGGATGAAGCCCCAAATCGGGCTGTCTGCTCAGTAGGGACTCTGCTTCCCCTTCTCCATTTGCCCCTCCCCCACAACTTGTGCTCCCTCTCAGACAAATAAATAAGATCTTTAAAAAAAAAAAAACAAAAACTTAAAGCACTAATCATAAAGAAAAAAGGAAATAAGGAAATAAGACTTCAACAAAATGAATAATTTTCATTCATAAAAAGGCACCATTAAAAGAGTGAAAAGGCAAACTAAAGAGAAAGAGATGCTATAGTTTGTATCTCCAGTGAGACTCCTAACCAGAATATGTAAAGAATGCCCACAAATAAGAAAAAAAAATGAACCCAATTAATAAAATGGATAAAAGACATGAACAGGCACTTTAAGGAGGACACACAAATGGCCAACAAACATAAGAAACAGGGCCCAACATGATGTCTCTTTGAAGAAATGCAAATGAAACCACAATGAAACCCCCTCCTGAAGGGAGAGCATTCAGAAGACCACCAATACCAAGTACTGGCAAGAATACAGAGCCACTGGAACTCTCATATATTGCTAGAAAGAGAATTGATAAAACCGTTTTGGCACTATCTACTAAAACTAAACATACACCTCACCTGCTGTAGGAACTAGAAATTCTACCTCTATGCATACATCCAAGAGAAATGAATGTGTATGTCCATCAAAAGACACATTCAAGAATGCTGTTTTATTTTTTTAATTAACATATAAGCAAATAACATGTATTATTTGCTTCAGGGATACAGGTCTGTGAATCATCAGTCTTAACATAATTCACAGCAATGCCCATAGCACATACCCTCCCCAATATCCATCACCAAGCCACCCCATCCCTCCGGCAGCAACTCTCAGTTTGTTTCCTGAGATTAAGAGTCTCTTATAAGAATGTTTTTTTATTCTTAATGGCCAAACTTTACAACAACAAAAAACTCCAATATCCATCTATGAGAATAAATTGTTTATATTTAAACAAGGGAGCACCATACAAAAATTAAAAAGAACCAACTACAAGGTACAATCAACAAAATGAATCAATCTTATAATAATGAAACAAAGAATCCAGACACAAACTACTAACAGTACAATTCCATTGATATGACATTCAAACACGAGTCAAAGTCATCTATGGGGACAGAATTCAGAACAGTGATTTCATTTAGGGGAAGAGGTATGATGATGACTGGAAGGAAACCATCTCCTCAGGTAACAGTAATGTTCTATAATCTGATCTGGGTGGTTACACCAGTATAGGCATTGTGGAGGGCAGTCATAAAGATATGTTTAAGATATGCACTTAAGATTTGTGCATCTTACTGTGATTACATTTCAATTAAAAAAAAAAAAAAGTCTTTTAAATACCAAAGATATAGGTCTTGTCATCAATAACTTAGGCACCCTAGTTATCCTGACTCTGGTGTTTCATAGCTACGTAAGTGCCTAGTGGACAACTAACTCAACTACTCCATATTCTTCTTTACACTGCAGATTTAAACAATACCTACTTCAAGGAGTCATTGTGAAAGTTTAATGAGATATTCATAAAGTGTTTCACAGTGTTAGACACACTGTAAATGCTCCAAGAATTTGCTCTTATCACTGGGACAAATGGAGGTGGCAGGTGGAGGGGAAAAGATGGCAAGTGTGCAGTAGGGTCAAAACTATGGAGGAAGAAGGGCAGGTGAACATAGTTTAAAAAGGAAAAGAAACCAGCCACAGGTGCTGCAGATACACGTGACCCCACCCCCAACACACTCACACACAGTACTGAAAATCACACCTCTACCACAAAGGGAGCCAGGCCAGGGGCTGCGCTGACACATAGGCTCTGACATCACGGCCATTTCCTTTTTCCTCCTGAGTAAAGCATTTAAGTGGCCTACTTCCCCCTTTTGGAATTAATGTCAGATAACTGATAAGGACAAAGAGGGGTCTTTAGCAATTCTAGAAAATCTGCCAAGGAGGGCCCTCTGCCCACGAGTTGGGAGAAGTAACAAAAGAAGACCTACAATCCTTTCTGCAGCTCAATTCTAAGATACAACGTAAGATATGGCACCTCATTTTGCTTCTGAATAAATCCTTGGTTAGTGCTATATCTTTATCAGCTTCAGAATGGTGAACAAGTATCTGTAATTTTCTCTAAGATGGCACTCTACCTCTCACACAACAGGGGAGAAGATGCAAAAAATTACTCCTCTGTCACAGGCCAAACTGCGCCCCAGCACCATACCCCCTTCCACTCTGGCCTCCAGAAAGAGCCCGTGGAAAACAGTGTACCCTTCACTGCCACATCCAGGAGCGGGGACCACTGATGTCACCTCACAGGCTCCTCAGCAGCAGAGAGCAAGCAGAATTACAACCAGCCCTGACTCCAGGGCCATGCCACAGCTTTCCTGCTCTAATCTTATTCCTGAATCTGAGTCAACAATAGTGATCTCAGTGCCTTGGCAACTCCACTACTTCCTACTGGACAAGGAAATGCTGTTACTGACTCCACCCCACTGAAACAAACACTCAGAATCTCTTCTTTCTAAATCAACCTCCAAAGATCCAAAGATGTAGGGGTTACTCATTCATAAGACTCTAAGTCTTCTGTTGGCAAGAGTTCATCCCCCAGCTTCCAACCACACTACAGCACATGTAAGAGTCAGGTTATGCTTGTATAGGAAGACACAGAATGGTGAAGCCTTGGAGAATGGGCTGCCATCCATAGTGGGAAAGAGGTGCACAAGTGCCAGGGACAGGAAGTTGTCCTTTGCTTCTAAAATCCTACTGGGAAAACAGATTCCCAACCATTATTAGGGTTTGAAGTTCAGGACATCTTCATTTACACAAAGATATGGCCAAAGCCATACCAAATAATCTTGGAGAATGACAATGCTTTCTTGTCTATGAGATTACAGACTCAAACATCCACAGAGAATAGGAAGTAAGCAAAATCAGTGAAATTGAATGAAAAGATTATTTATTGACCCAAGGAAAATAGGCTCACTCTCATTTTCCATATAATATGCAGCCCTTTACTTTTTCTTTCGCACATTTACTTTTTGATGGTCATAGGAACAAAAAAGTACTTCCCCTCTATGGAAGAAATAATGGTGCAAGTACAAGGCAAAGCAGCAGCTGTCACCTATCATCACAGTGAAACAACAGGGCATGGGGGGGACAGCGGTAAAGTGAAGAGTGTATGCCCCACCTAACGGAGGCATCCACCCCTCACTCTATAAACAGCTGGTACATGGGGAGGCAGAGCAACATTTACAGATTTTTTTCAACTTCAACATGTTGGTTCAAACACTACTCAAGCCAAACCAAACATGTCTGTGGACCACCAGTTTGCAACTTCTAGTGTCTGTGTCGGTCTTTCTCTGAGCTCCACCCCAAGTTACCACGACATATTATAAAGTCATCTGGTGCACTAGAACCAGCAACGATGCATGTCTGTATTTGTGATTCACCTCACAGTCAAATTCAGCCGAGTGTCTCCAATGTTTCATAAAAAGTGGAACGTGGGCTATTTCCTCTTTTATCTCCAATACTCAGGACCCAGTGTCATCACTGGAGGGCAACATTAATCTATATGGAGATAAAAAGTTATAAATATGCACTGAGATAATGACCCACTGAAGGTCCTTGTGCATTACAGAGCCTTCCACATAAAAAGGATATGAGTAGGCTAAAGGTAAGAGACAGAGTTACTGAGAGAGAAAGCAGAAGTTGCAAATTAGTGGTCCATTAACTGTGACTAACATTTACTGCGTATTTACTAGGTGCCAAGCACTGTGCTAAGGACTTTACTTGCAATATAGTTTATTCTTCAAAATAACTTTCTGAAGTAGGTATTATCATTATACCTACTTTAAAAACTTGCAAAATCTCATAGCACTAGGAAGCAGCAAAGCCTCAACTTGAACCCAGTCTGCAAAGCCCATACAGAAGCAAAGCCTACACAGAAGCACAATACTGTACTACCCCCATGTGCATGTAGTGTATGTGCCCTGGGATCCATGGTGACTGAATCCTTAAGCCTTAAGGGAGGGAAGGAAAGAGGGGAAGCAGGGCTTGTGCGCATGTGCTTTTTATCACACACACACACACACACACACACCCCTTAAGAAGTTTTCAGAAGTAGGCTTCTCATCAATTTAGAAAGGATCTTGTCCTAATAATGAATAAATTATAATATATCACTGCCTACAGCATTAATCCCTTGAGAGGAAAAGTCCTAAATAATGAGCACCATAGCAGTAGTGATACTCTCAAGAGTAAATACTGCCAATCATATCAAATAATTTCCTACATTTTTATTTTAAAGGAAAGTGCAGTCATAAAACATCAGGAAGCCCAAATAAAGAAAATCTTTGGCACATGAAACTGCATTATCCTAAGAGAAACTTATATGATTACCTATTATGGGCCAGCCATTATGCCAGATACTGGGAACACAGGAGTAAAGCAAATTTTAACACAGCAGCAGCAGCAGCAGCAGGAGACAACATTATTAATTGCCACAATGAGTAAAACTCAGGGAGAACAAAAATACTTGTTACTACCATTGATAACAAGTTGAAAAAATTATCTAATTTAAGAAATTTATTAGTCATTTACAATTTTTTGTTTTTACTATTCTAGCTCATAGTGCATAGAAATGTAAGTAAGTGGAGTTTACTGATTGACTTGTTTCCTCTTTTCAGATTTAACTGCAACATTTTGGTTTAGATTTTTTTTTAAAAACTCATTTTATACTGGCATTTGCCATTAGCAAAACAAACTTCAGTATGCAGACCGAAGAGTACAAATAAGGTCGCCCCCATTTCCCTTCGTAAAATCCAAGAACCACCACATCCCATTTTTAGTTAAACCAGAGTCAAAGAGTAAACACTCTCTCAGTTAATTTACAAAAAAGAAAAAGGGGAAGAAGACCATTAGATAACCATTTCAAACTGCATGAATATTTAAGATTCCAAAAACTTCTCAACTCGCTTATTTTACAGAACAGCCAAGAAGCAATCCAGAAAGCACAATACTTCCCCCCAGTTTACCCCCACCCAAGTATGGAAGTTACAGCAGAATACCCTCTGAGGAAGGAAAAGCCATTTCCTGTCTAAAATGTCAGTGGTACTGAGACCAGCACTCTAATCCAACCACCAGGAAGGCAAAATCAAATATTATTTCAAACCAGGGGTGAGAAGGGGAGGGGCAGGGAGGGGAAGTCTGAAACCAGGAAAAATAGATTCATCTGTTGCAAAAGATAAAGGCGCCCTGCACCAAGAGGGAAAGGCAGGTTGGCCTGGTGTTCAGCACACATCGGACAGCCAAAATCACACATCTGTTTTCTTCACCATCCTGAAATAAGCCGTCCCTGAAGCAAAGAGCCTGACACTTTTCATTTAGAAACCAAGGTAAAAATGTAATGTTTAAACAGAAGCTTGATTAACTGAGCATGCTTGCTTTTGCAGGGAAGCAGGTATGAAATGATCCATCACAAAAGGGTGAGAGGAAGGAATTTCGACAAAGAATGAATCATTTAGAATACCTGTTCTTTAAGGAGTAATTCACATCATTTCTTCTCTAGCGCAAAAACACCGCCCCACCCACCCACCGCCGCTGACTCCTGATTGTTGATGTATAAAGGAGAGCTGATTTTCCACAAGACCTTCTTAGTAGTTACTAATAAATATACTAAACTGCCATCTAGAGGTTGAGCACTGCAGCAAGTCTGTTACATAATGTGATCCTTTTTGGAAAACACATACCATCCTACACTCACACAACCTCACCAAGACATACAAACAAGTGCACACACACACGACACATAGCAAATTAGAAACAACAGTATTATTTTAACTTAGTACAGTTCCATTTTGAGACAGTAAGTCATAAAGAAAGGCATAGCCCTTTCTTATATAGGATATATATATATACAAATAATGGGTTACCACATATATAATTTGAAAACAGAATCTTCCTCTACCAGCCCCTTTGCACATATACTTAATGCACCTGTACTCACTCTTAGTTTACAGTGGACTTGAAAAATCATTAGACTATAGGAAAAGGAACAACATCAAAATGGAAAAAACATGCTCAAAGAAACATCCACCAAAGCAAAGGTTCAACAGAAGAACAATGAATTCCAAAGTACTGGGGTTGAGAAAACAAAAATTCCAAAAGCACAACTTTTGCCAACACAGGACTGCATCAGGAAGTATTATCATCATATTCCATCTTCAAAATAGTCCTGCAAGAGTAGTATGATAAGCCCCGGACCAGAGTCACACAGCTAGTAAAGGGCAGGTCCCAGACTGAAATTCAAGGCTGTTTGCGTCTTTTACCCACATTCTGCAGTCTGCCATAAAAAGACCCTTGAAATGACGGTGGTAGCTGATTGGAGGGTTTGGGTTAGATTTTCTCAGGTCTTCTGTAAATCTTCTAAGACTCCACTCTTCTTTCTTTAACCAACCTTTCATTTTCCTGGAATTTTTTTCACCCTACCTTATACTGGAATGCAGAGTATGTGAGTACTTGCTCAAGTCTTAATTTAAATAGCACCTAACATGATTAAGCTCCTGTAGTATCTTACAAAACAGTTCACCAAAGTCCTAAAAATAAGAACAAAATTGTCTAATTCAAACATTACTCTTCCATAACAAACAAAACAAAAAAACCCCATGCACATAGTACTAAATTAAAAACTGTAGAAAATGATGTTATCATGCCTCTGGAAGCAAATTACTTGACACACAAATTTAGAGTTGAACAGAGGTATACAGAACATACCTAATTCAGCAACCAGCGAACCGCTACCAAGAAGAGCTCATACACTGTGCAAGGGCACAGTACACACAATGGGACGACAGGAGAGTTGATAGTGGGTGTGGCCCCTCAAGTTGATGCTGGTCAGAGGAAACTGTCTTGCTTTACCTGTTTGTGGGAAGCTTGCACTAGGAGGACTTCAAGTTTAGTTTGAAATCAAAATCAGGTGACAGTTTTTAAGAAGGAAAGCCCAGTAGATTCATAGTACTTCGTTAAACTTCCTACCTCCACTGTTGGTAAGATCTGTGGCATGCGGTTATGCTTCATCAATGAGGGAAGGAGGGAAGGAGAGGAAGAACAGGTTCAGAGTATTCCAGTCATGCCATCAATCTCTGTACGAACAGAAGGATTAGGTCCCTGTGTTTGTTACATTTGTCCTATGCTTTCTGGTCCTCCAAGTTTGCTGAAACACTCAACATCCCGGTTTATACCTTTAATTGCATGAATGTGTATGTATATGCATTTGCGTCAGCTCTTTCTACAATCAAAAGCAAACCCAGTGCAGGTAAGGACTGTGCTTGTCTTGGCCCCCATGCCAATGCCAGGAATGGGGCGTGTAGTACTCCATGTAATGTCTCCAAATGTATGGACTTCTGCTGGAGTCAGCTATCCTGGAAAAAATAAAGTATTCTAATTGTTTCCTTTCCTAAAGTATAAACACCTCCTCTCAAGAGACTACATTGATTCAGTGCATCAAAACGGAGCCTTTTGTTTCTATTACTTTCATATGGTTTAGTGGCTCCTCCTGGAAAACATATGGGAGACAATATCCATGTGTCACATCTGTGAGAAATTTCTTTAAACAAATCCAGAGATGCTGGGAGAAAGACTCCACCATGATCCTTTAGCTTGAACAAATATTTTCCTTACTTTTGCTCATTAATTTCCATAGGATGCTACATGGTGGAGTTAATTATTTAGAGTGACTGAAGAGAGGTCCCGATTGGCAAGTATTAATTAACTCACGTACCACTACCACTAACAGCTACTTTTAGATGGAATCCCCTTTCTACCCATGAATTTTACATTGAACTCCCTCAAAAAGAGGTGGCATACTTTAAGGAAGAAAATGATAAATCTAGGCCTTATTCAATTAACCAACATAAAATACAGACCTTCAAATGCTCGGTGCTATGGCAAGATAATTCAAAAAACACCAAAGATTGTTTCTATATTAAGACATAAGAATGATTTTTTTTTTTTTTTTAAGCTAGAGAAAGGTTAGACTACCATCAAGACGATGCAGAGTAAGGAAAATAATTTAGTCAACATGCTGTTTGTGAAGTGAGGCTTCTTCAACAAGTATGTGCTGGCCCATCCATCTAAAAGGCTGTCAGGGATACTGCTGCTGCTTGATTGAGAGAGGTCCCCCCTATTCAATACTGGGTTCGGTTCCTCTGCTAGGACAGATTTAACAAAGTACCACAAACAGGTGACAACAACTACAGAAATTTAGCAGCTCACAAGTCTAGAAGCTGTGAAGTTCAAGAGCAAGCAGTTAGCAGGGTGGGTTCTTTCTGAGGTATGTGAAGGAGAATCCTTTCCATGCCTCTGTCCTAGATCCTGGGGGTTTACTAGCCATCTCTGGTATTCTTTGGCTTGAAGACACATCACCCTTATCTCTGCCTTCACGTTCACATGATGCTTTCCCTGAGTACATATCTGTCTCGGTATCCAAATCTCTCCTTTTCATAAGGACATTGGTTACACTGAATTAGGGCCTACCCTCATGATGTAACTTTAACTTGATGACCTCTGGAAAGAGTCTGTTTCCAAATAATTTTGATTTTTAGACACTGGGATTAGAATAGAACTTCAACATATGAATTGAGGGATATACAATTTAATTATTAATAAACAACTTCTAAGAAAGTAAGAAAATACTCCTCTTTGTACCATATTGTGGCAACATCCTACAACTACTCCAAGTCATACACACTCATTTAAAGCCTTATAATAGTCTTAATGCTAGAGTCCTGAAATGGAATTAAAAACAAAAACAGAAGACAAATTCAAAGCAGTATCACATCAATTTAATGGACAAGATATCTTGACCTAAACAACCTTTCACTTTGGAATTGAAGAAAGACACAAGAGTTTCTACTAATGTTAACTTTTCAATGTTGGTAACAACCAAATCCTTTTGAAGGAAAGATATGAAAATATCAGCCTGTGACATATTTACTCAGAACAGACCAGAGGTCTTCAACAAATTCTTGGGTCTGAACCTCCCCTAAAACAAGTTCTGAGAAAAGGAATCGAAGAAAGGCACTGGAGAATAAGGGACAGATAAGATGTCAATATGTGGGACTAGGTAATTATGTGAAGTTACTATAGAAGGCTGTAACATACTGAGAAGAGATGATAGACCTAGCTGATATACCAAAAGAAAAGCAATTAGATACAAGAATTAAAAGTAGATTTCTGAAATGTATTCAGTTTACAGAGAACCTCAGACATAAAGTTCAAGAATTATGGATCTAAATCTCATACCTCTGAATTAACAGTTAATTTGATTCCCAGCTTGTTCATGGGTCAAAAAGTCACAACACTTCTTCCTTTTAAAGGACATAAATGTCAGAGCTTAAACCCTTTTCATCAGTATTTCAGGAAGAACAAATTAACAGCAATGTATTGTCATACAGTGAAATCAACTGATAAATACCCCGTTGCTTTCTGACTCATGCTAGTCTCTCTAGAGAGAGAGAAATGAGTGTCACCTTAAAAATAACAGGGAGAAGAGATGTACCCCCCAAAAAACATAGCATTCGTGGGACACCTGCGTGCAATGTGCCCAGTGCCTGTGCTCCATCTATACTGCCTCTTTAAACTGTTAGCCATGTGAGGATCTTCTAGAGGTCACAAGGCAGTAAATATAAGAACAGAAGCTAGTTTGCAGCTTTAGTTCATCCATTTGTTTATGATGCCATGTGCAAGTGAGTATAATAAGAAAGTACTTCTCAGATCTCACATCTAGCAAGTTGAACACTCAGTGGTATCCCTGAAACCCAAGTAATGACAGCCCTGGGTTTAACGCTGGAAACGTTTCTAACATATCCTCAGTTTGCGGCAGCAAGGTGCCCTGCGGTGAGTGCCCATGCACCTCGGTTCAAATCCCTCCTGAGCCCAGGGGAAGACTCACACCTCTGAACTACAGATTCCTCACCAGTAATGTGAATTAGCTGGAGCACAGTCCTCCTAGATTGTAGTGAGGATAACCTGAGAATGTATGAAGAGCACTCAGCTTCTACAGAGTGTTCTCTTACTGATGGATCCCTCACCATTCTTCCACCTTTAGCTTAAAAAGTGAATTTTACCATGGTTGCTGCTGTTGGTTTTTCCTGGTCATCTGTTATGAGAGGTTGGAAATCACGTCTTCTACTAGTTATATTCTTCTCCTCCATAAGGGTAAGATTTAAGCTCCTTCATAAAGAAGCCTCGTTTTTTTGGGTTTCTGTTTTGTTTTACTGTCATTCCTAGTTACAGTGTTTTTAGTAAGGAAACATTTTCATACCCTGAAAAATCTGTATTGTGACAGACATGGTGTTTACTGCATCCATTATTAGTGAGAATAAAGGACAAATGAAGAGCTTATTCCAAAAGTGGATTTCATAGTCTCTCTCCAGAAGGGTCAGAAGGACTGTGTAGGTCTGGGGCAGGGGCCAAGAAGCTGTAGTTCTAACGAGCACCCCATGGATGCTGAGTGCAGGTATTTCTCTCCACACAGTCAGACATGCTGATGTAATAAACTGAAAAATATTGACCAGCTGGAATATCACTTCCTAAAAGCTATAGCCTCTGTTTTTAAAAACAAAAACAAAAACAAAAAAAAAACCACACAAACATATCAGCACTAAGTCTAAAAGATACAAGTATTCGGAATAATCCTAAAAACCCACCATGTCATATATTTTAAGTCAAAAAATACTACTTTCGCATGCATGTGTACCTTAATAGAGTAAAACACTAATAGCCACTACATAAACATTTATAAATAGAACAATTTCCCTTTTACTTCCACATTTCCTAAGTGCTAAACTTGCATTTTGTCCCTCCGCCTCTCTAGCCATTCAGGTACAGCTGAGGTATCAGGAGAAGGCTCAGGTTGGAAAAGCAGTGGGAATCAACTCCTTGCTAAAGCACACTGGGGAAAAAAACAAGGTGTAAGAAATCTTCCAGAGGAGAGAACTCTGGGCATAGTTCCCAGGAATGTTGCCAATGAACCCATGGAAATGGTTTCCTTCTCTCCTTAGTCCCTTCCTGGATGGGTAAGAAAAATGCAGAAAGACACTAAGTCAAAACAGGAGACCGATAAGGAAAAATGCTGCCCAACTATAACCTAATCTTTGAGATCAAAGATAATGACCTATATAAAAAAACAGTGAAGTTTTTCATATATGTTCTATGTTATTTTAGGTAAAAGTCAAGAGACACAGAAGATGCTCAAGCTCAGAAAACAAAGTTTCTTAAACTCCCAGGTCCTAGAAACAGGATGCATGCATGGCATACCTAACAGGGCCATATGGGAAAGAGCCAGCAGCCACAGGGCTACTTGTTAAGAGTAATGATGGGACAGCCTAGCTGGTGGTTCCTGTTGGAGTTTCCAAGGGAAAGGCAAAGCATGGCAGGGTCAACAGTTGATCCGCTAGTTTGAATAATTTCAGGGGGCTCTAAACTATAGGAGTGGCCCTCCTTGCCTGGTACCTGAACCTCAGATAACTAAAGCAAAGGAATATTGCCTCTTGGGGATTAAGGGTTCCGGTGGAGGAAGCCTGGCTCTGAGTTGGTTAATTTGCCTATCAATGGCACGCTCCAGGCTGTGCCCTTTGCTATCTCTAAGAATTAGCTAGCTCGGGAAGGGACAATCTCTCCCCAGCCAGAAGGGGTTTTAAGGTGTCCTAACACCACATATACAGAAAATTTAAAATATAAGCAATACAACAGAACTAGCTACTCACCTCCTGCTTCCTAAGAGGAAATTTAGCAGCCTTTTTCTGAACCCGGACTAAAACCCCCTCCCTGTCATCCCCAGGGAACCAGAGACAGCAACTTAGGAGAAATCCACTTCCCAAACCCACTCAGTATGTTCTATGTGACACATTTGCCTTCAGCTTATAATTGGGACATACAAAGCTTTTAGGTTATAATCAAGGGGAAAGATGGTAGGAAGTACTTGCGAGGTGGAAATGAGACGGAGGCAGCATGTTGAGTTTTAATTGCCTAAAAAGCAACTCTCTAAAACTTCTGGGAAAACTTCTGAGGAAGAAAACAGGAAACAATTCAGATTCAGAAATCATTTCCGAGCTGGTTTTCAAATAAGGAACAGCTGCAACATGAGGCACACCTTCTTCCAAATAACCAAAGAGATGACAGTCTCTAGAAACAGTTGGCAAGCATCAAACAACTAACTCTGCTTTTAAACATATGTGTCTTCTCCACCTCTTTTATGGATGCCAACAATGTGAATTCCCTTAGATTCCATACTGAGAACAGAGACGCATACAGGTGTTTAGAGTATCCTGAGTTAGGATTTGTTTAAAATCAAGAATAACCAATTTCAGTGTGAAGGAGACACTGCAATTCCCCTATGCTACCGTAGTTCAGCCTATGTCCTGGTGCACCCCTTCCCTATTACCCTCCCACATCCCCAAACACAGTGAAGACCTGGAGTACTTTCTTTTCTTTATAAATTAGTTTAATTCTCATCATTCAGAGTCTAACCTTATAAAATAATCAAGTCTGGTGAACGTCGGGACAAGCTAATTAACAAATAACAGCTAACACTTGCTGAGCGTTTATTATTTGCCTCCCTGCCAAGCATTTTATGTGGATTATCTCCTTAAATCCTTACAATTCTAGGAACTAGGTACTATTACTAGCTTCATTTTCCAGATAAGGAAATCAAGGCCCTGAGAAAGTAAGTAGTAATAGCAAAAAGTCACATGGCTATGAAGCAGCAAAGTCCAAATTTAGGGCCCGGCTACCTAACTTGAGAGTCCAAGGAATAATGATTAAATGCTGAAGAGATGAGGTAGTTTCCATGAACTTCTGATTAAAGCAAAAATGCATGCTCCCTTCACAGGAGCTCGAGCAGCCTCCAGCAGCCACACTGCAGGGAGACAACAGGGCATTAGAAGGCATCCCAAACCTGCCAACACCCCAGAAGGCACTCAGTCTCTCCATCTTCTAGAATCCGGAAAAAGTGGCCCTAAGTAAATGTCCCAGAAAGGACAGAAGTACTGACTTCACAAAACTGGGTGTGGGGGGGGTATGTTTAAATAAAGGGGAGAAATGGCATTATCGGAGAATCATGCTGAGATTTAAGGATCTTTAAGGCTGGCACTGTTGATCTTGAACAGACAGCACAAAAAAGCTTAACACGTGGCTTTCACTCAAGGAATTAACCTGTTGCCAAGTAAAGTGTTTCAAAGAATTGGAACGTTGTCAAACTAGCTTAACACCATGAAATGGTACAACTTAATGAGACTCCATAAATATTGAGGACTACAACACAGAGCTCCCTCTGCAAAAAGTGATTTTACAAGTGGTTCGCTGTCTTTCCTGGGCATATACACACAGTGGTAGGTGAAATGCTACAACTAAAAGCTATCATTTTTTAACTGAGTACAACTTGTTCCATCGTTCATTTTACCTGATTCCTTTTGGACCATTTTTTAAATTTAAAAAAATAAGCATTTTTAAAGTAAAAAAATCTCAAATAGCTCATATAATCATGCTAAACAGTTTTCTTTAAACATCTACTCTACCTCCTAAGATAACAAACATTATTTTTCAGGAAAGCCCTAATGTTAAAGCAAACCAAACCAGAGGCTCAGTACTGAACCTACAAGACAGGAGAAGCTATGCTGATCCTTGCAGACTAGCAACTGGCCTGAGGTCTATTCTAAATTGAGTATTTGGAAAAGGAGGGGTAGTGGGGGATCAGAGGACAGAAAAGCTCTGACTGAATGGAAAAGGTAAAAAATCCAAATAATCCAAATAAAAATTCCAGTAATATCTGCTCCTGAGCAGGGGCACCTGGTGGCTCAGTGGGTTGAGCCTCTGCCTTCGGCTCAGGTCATGATCTCAGGGTCCTGGGATCGAGCCCCGCATCAGGCTCTCTGCTCGGCAGGGAGCCTGCTTCCCCGTCTCTCTCTGCCTGCCTCTCTACTTGTGATTTCTCTCTCTGTCAAATAAATAAATAAAATCTTAAAAAAAAAAAAAAATCTGCTCCTGAGCAAAGTGTGACTGCTACTCACCTGTCTACTGCTTCTACGTCAAAGCAAAACCTCTTCTCGATGGAGTCTGTTTTCCGCCGGGTGCAGGATTTCAGGGTGACAGATTCATCTTCTCCCTGTTGGGAGCATACAGACTATCAAAATGAGGCCTGACCACAGGCTATGCTATGTGCCTCTCCAGCATACCACAAACACACCACATCAACCAGAGTGACCACCCATCTTCTCAAGCCTGTGTGTTCATGACACACAGGAAGGTGGAATGTTGACCAAAAACCTTCCCTCACTCACGAGCCTCACACAGCTAAAACCTGTAAACCAAGTTTTACTTTGAGCCAAATATCTCTTGTTTTAATTTGGTTCTAGAGTATCATAACGGTACGGCATCAACCCATGCTACATAAACTCTAGTTGGCAATGTTTGCAACAGGTTTAATTTGTGGGTTTTTAAAATTTTATTTATTTATTTGAGAGAGAACATGAGTGCAAAAGCAGAGGGATGGGCAGAGGGGGAGCCAAAGGGGAAGGGAAAGAGACAAGCAGTTTCCTCACTGAGCACAATGCCTGATGGGGGACTCGATCTCATGACCCTAAGACCATGACCTGAGCCAAAACCAACAGTTGGACACAACTGACTGAGCCACCCAGGCACCCCTAATTTGCAGGGCTGATAAGGGTTAAACCAGATGACCTGCAGATCTCCTGACTCTGAGTTTCTATGTTTCACTGCCTTCACTTTTTCAGGAAGGCCTTCCTGGACCAGGTCAAATATCCCAAAACATGTTCACATAGCACCATGAACTTCATCTTTCACACAGCACTAATTGTAGCTAGAATCGTCCATTGATGAGGGCGATGATTCCAATCATGTCTCCCTCCTCCTTAGACTGAAGCTCCCTGAGGGCCGGGACTGTGTCTGTTCTTGCTGATTCCTATGTTCCCAGAGCCCATATAGGCCCTGGAACAGAATAGATGCTCAATAA
Source organism: Lutra lutra (assembly GCF_902655055.1). Lineage (NCBI taxonomy): Eukaryota > Metazoa > Chordata > Mammalia > Carnivora > Mustelidae > Lutra > Lutra lutra. The sequence continues at coordinate 81,307,712 of NC_062282.1, read as the reverse complement.
ATAAGTTCTTAACAGCTTCACAGGTGTATCTAATGTATAATAAATTGTACATGTCAATTTTTGAGTTTTAACTTCTGTATCTCTCCAGAAAATCAAGACCACAATCAAGCTAATGAACATTTCCATCACCCCCAGAAGTTTCCTTATCTGTTGAATTCCATCTCTCCACCCAGTCTACCCTCAGGCAAATAGTGAATCTGCTTTCTTGTCATACAGATTAGTTAGCATATTCTATTATTTCATATAAATGGAATCACACAGTATGTGCCCTTTTATTTCTGACTTTTTTGACTTGGCACAATTCTTTTGCAATTCACATATGTTGTGCAAATCAAGAGTTTGTTTCTTTTCACTGCTGAGTAGTATCCCTTCGTACAAAGGGAATCCAACACTTTCATCATATAGTGCTCTTTTATTGCCTAAAAACATAAGGGTTTCTGTCCCTGATTTCTTCTCTTTTTCCCCATATAAGAATGTAGGGTTCCTGTTTCTCTTGCCTTTGCCAATCTTTTTCTCTAAACAAGGGGAAAAACTAGTAAACTTGCCTAATTTGTTGAAATAGGAAATGTGACTTCCTATGGTAAAACTTAACCACCCCCTAGTCAAAATACCACACGAAACACAGAAGACCTAGCAAGAGATGGTTTATATTCACCAGCTTTACAACTACTGTGTTTTTTAGGAGGTGGCGAATAGCAGGTGGAAAGGTCCTGTGGTCAGGGTCCATGGAGCCTGGGAGGAATCGAAAGCCAGCGAGTATGGTTCAATCCCAGAGTGAAAGGCAAACTGTTATGAAAGAGTTTGAGGGAATCAAGAGCCAAATCATACACATTATGATCCATCAACCTGAGAGCATGGGGAAAATAATCAAGGGTTTTAAGCAAGGGAAGGGACAAGGTCAGCTTTGGTCTGCTCCAGACCTCACACAGAGAGAGCTGCCTCATCTCAGAAACTAGGATACAGGAGAATTCTCTTTCGCCACACACAGTCTGATCTCCAAGATGGTGGAACAAATCTGCTCACATACCCTTGCCTGAAGCTAAGAGAAAAGCAGGTACTTTTACAGGAAAATAATCCAAATGAAATGGACAGCAAGGTGAAGGAAAGCGAAGTGAAAAAGCATGTTAGGGGAAAAAAAAAAAATCCACCCTATTACCTATGTTAAGTCTACCTCCACCTACTAGCTTTGTACAAACACATATATCATATGTAAAGATGTCAAATGATTCTCCTGTACAAACCAAGATGACATCACCTCCAGACAGTCAGTCTTCCTATTCCCTCCAGCCTAAAGCTGAGGAAATAGAGTGATGTCAAGGACAGCCATTATTTTATATATTTTTCTGTTATTATTGTTACTATTATTAGGAGCAGCCACCTCCAATTCAGGAGATGCACACTCCAGAATCAGGGTCTGAGTACTGGCTCTGTAACTCACCAGTTGTACGGCTTTAATAAATCACTTTTTCTCTCTAGAGACCTCGATTTCCTCCTCTATGAAGGAGAAAACTGGATTAACAGGATAATATAGGACAATACATGGACTTGGAAAAATAGAAAATAAATTTAAGGAATTATTAGGAAAATTAATTATTGTACTATTAAACTCCTAATTTAGAACTCATTGTGTGTCAAGCTCTCTTCTAAGAGTATAAATACTAATTCATACAAACTTCTTAACAACCCAGTGAGGTGTTTACTATTAACTCACAGAAAATGTGGGAGTTCCACACATCCACCATAATTGGTCTCTGTCATTTACTTTGCAGTGGGATAAGACCAAACAGAAAAAAAGTTCTTCTTTGAAGGTTTAGGAAAGCACAGGGTCAAAAGTCCCAAAATAAAGAGTGTGAGAGAATAATTTAGGGATGCTCAATTCTAGAAAGACAGATTGGAAAAGGACTATGGCTCAACCCAGGGGAGCAAGTCTAACTCTATTTCCATTGTATAAAAACTAGGGAATACCCAGTGATTAATGTTTAATATCTTTTCCAACTCCTTAATTTCTTTGTTTCTATATTTGAACAATGTTGTTTTCCTGACGTTACTCCACTCATAAAATATTAAAAGAGCTTTGGTATATTCTTCTGTAATACATGGAAGGAAAAGAGATGCTGATAAATTCCTGTACTGTGGCCTAAGTAAAAAAAAACGAGGAAGAAAAATTGGAAGTGGTACAGACTAAGGGGGGAGTCTGATAGAGTAGCCAACAGTAATGACAGATGCATCTAACATTACTGAGTTGGGCAGTCTAATTTCAAAGCTGGTGCTCTTAGCCTCTGCAATGCCTGCCCCTCTGTAATGCCCTCACAAACCCAACATACCACACCATAGTGTGCCACAGAGAGAACCAGAGATGGAATGCTTACTGGGGACTAATTCATCAACATATTAGACACAGCTTAAAAATTATTTAAACATAGAATCAAGGAAATTATGTAGAATGGAATCCAGAGATACAGACAGATGAAAAATATAAATGCTTCTGTTAAAAATAGTTAGCTATCTCCCAAAGGAGTTATGTCCAAAAGGAGACATGAAGAGGAGGCAAGATTCAAAATTATAAATGATAAGAATCTCCCAAAGTTACTAAAAGACACCAGTCTCCAAATACAGTAAGGCCCCACATTCCCAAGAACAAAAGAATGAAAAAAAAAAAAAAAATGGGACCATCATTACGAAATGTAGAAACCAAAAGGAAAAAATTGAAGACATTAAGAGCAGCCAGAGAGAAAAGACACATTACCACAACAGGAAATGCACTCAGGCTAGGGAGCCCAGAGGAAAAGAGAAAGGCACAGTGACAGCAAGGCCTATGGTCAGAGCCGGCTGCAAGAGTATTTCTACCCTAATATTCTTCATGCCATGTGGCTGTAATATTCTTCCAATTAAGGGGCTGGTCTGCATGCTCTCCCCATGAAACTGGATGGGCTTGGGTGGGCTTCAACCAACAGAGCAAAAGGAAGGCTGTTTGACTTCTAAGGCTACATGCAGTCTCCGCTTTCATTGCTGGAATATTCACTCTTGACATCTTTAGCTGCCCTGAGGCCATCATGCTATGAGGAAACTCAAACAATCTTCCACTGAGAAACGAGATGGACAGGCCCTGAGACAATAATACAGAGCAGGGAGGAAAGAGGGAAGGGGAGGAACAAAATCAGGAGAAAAGAAGAGAGCCATGACTGACCAGCCTCTAGTGACTTCAAACCCTTACTGTTCCAGCTCCTACCACCATCTGATTGGAAGCCCCTGAGAAACCCTGAGCCCAAAGCACCCATCCAAATGCTTGCCCAATTCCTGAGCCACAGTAACTGTGAGAAATACTAAAATGACTGGTGTTGTTTCAAAAATTGCTAAGTTTGGGCACCTGGGTTGCTCAGTCAGTTAAGCCTCTGACTTTAGCTCAGGTCATGATCTCCAAGTCCTGGGATGGAGCCCTGAGTTAGGCTCCTTGCTCAGTGGGGAGTCCGCTTGTCCCTCACCCTCTGCCTTTCTGACTGCATCTCCCCCGCCTCTTCCCCTCTCCCCCCGCTCATGCTTTCTCTCTCAAATACATAAATAAATAAAATCTTTGGGAAAAAAAGAGTTAAGTTTTTCGGTGATCTGTTATACAGCAACAGATAATCGGGACACCTAAACAATAGCTGGCAGCCCTCTTTGTATCAAGTAAGAGTGACATCCATCAATTTCACAGGACAAAGCCATCCAGGGATCTCTAGCATCTAAACACATTTGACATACTTAGTAGTGTATATTTATGAAATACCAGAATCGATCTTAGTTGTAGTTCTTAAAAGAACTTTAAGCTAAGAATATTCGCTTTGCTATAATTACTGTCTAATTACTGCTATAATTACTGTCTACTATTCCTCCTGGAATTATTGTATAAAAGTAGGAAAATTACAGCAAAGCAATCTTGAGAAAGAAGAACAAAGCTGGAGGTACCACAATCCCAGATTTCCAGATATACTACAAAGCTACAGTGATGGGGCGCCTGGGTGGCTCAGTGGGTTAAAGCCTCTGCCTTCAGCTCAGGTCATGATCCTGGGGTCCTGGGATCGATCCCCGCATTGGGCTCTCTGCTCGGCAGGGAGCCTGCTTCCTCCTCTCTCTCTCTCTGCCTGCCTCTCTGCCTGCTTGTGATCTCTGTCTGTCAAATAAATAAATAAATAAATAAATAAATAAATAAATAAAGCTACAGTGATCAAAACTGTATGGTTCTGGCACAAAAAGAGATATATACCTCCATGGAACAGGATAGAGAATCCACAGATAAACCCATATCTATATGATCTATTAATCTATAACAAAGGAGACAAGAATATACAATGAAGAAAACACAGTCTCTTTAACAAATGGTGCTGGGAAAACTGGTCAGCTACATGCAAAAGAATGAAACAGGGATATAGAAAGGAATATTACTCAGCCATGAAAAACAATGATGTATTCCCACTTGCAACAACATAGATGGACCTGGAGGGTATAATGCTAAGTGAAATAGGTCAGACAGAGTTAGACAAATACCATATGATTTCATTTACATGTGCAGTTTAAGAAACAAATGAACCAACAAAGAAAAAAATAACAGATGGACCAAAAAACTGACTCTTAAAAATAGAGAACAAACTGGTGGTTGCCAGAGGGAAGGTGAGGGGGGGCTGAGTGGAATAGATGAAGGAGTTTAAGAGCACACTTACTGTGATGAACACTGAGTAATGTATATAACTGTTGAATCATTATACTGTATACCTAAAACCAAATGTAATACTGATGCTAATGATACTTCAGTTAAAAAAAAAACTTAAAAAACAAGAAAAGAAAATGACAATGATACATTGAAGGTGTTGCTATACATACGCATTATAACCTTCCTATTTAGCCAAGCAAATCAAGCATGAAATTTTAAACATGAACTCACCCCCTTTCCTCCTGACTTTTGGTCAAATGGTACCATGGTGATTTGTTTGGAATCCCGTTGATATGTACAGTAGTGCTTCACCCAAGAAGTTCCAAAGTGACCTGCAAGGTAGTATTTCCCATGAAACATCTCTATGTGTCGAAAGCATACTGGAAACACACACAACCCATAACCCACAATGCTCACCTACCCTTAAACCATCTCTCGGGGCAATATAGTCTCCACCAGCTAGACTGGAATAGGCAGAAATCTGATCCCACAGGCTGGAAATGGAATTGATCCCAAGCTTTCCCCAGGGACCAAGGAAAACTGTTTCCCACTAAATGCAGCATCCAATGGGTCTTAAAATACAAGGGAAGTAGAGGTTCCCTGGGGAAATTAATTCACTTTCCCATCATCAATCTTCACTTGAAGTTTCCTTTCTCCCCTGACAGGAGTAAGATGACTGAAGAAAGAACAGAGAAAAGCTCCTCGAAGTGCCTGTCACTGTTCCCATCTGGCATGATGACTTCATGCTTCCCACACAGCCACTCTGCAACTCTCTGCAAAGACATAGAGGGGTTCTGACCTACTGCCAAACCCCTAATCTGTACTTTAGCAGAAGTCAAGATGATCTTAAAAGCAGACAGGCAAACTCTGACACAGAGATGTAAATGGAAGTAACTATAAATACCCAAACGTAATCTAAGGAGTCTGTCCCTCAGTATTATCCCTCAGGGAAGAGGAAGAATGCCCTTCAGTCAAATCCTAACAGTCTCTGATTTTACCCCGTGGTTGGCAAATTACCTTATTTTGCATAACAAAATATTATTAGGGAAAGAAGGGATAATCAGCATTATTACCCTCCAAGGCCCTCAATCATTGCCTTAGATGGTCACAGAGATCACAACGCAGAAATGTTTTCTGGGTGTTTTTTTTTTTTTTTAAGTAGTAATATGAGATTTAATCAAGATTTTGTAGTTCTTTTTCAGGGTTTCAGTGCCCATAGCAAGTGTTGAATAGCGCTTAGGAAACTAAAAAAATAAAAAAGCAACACACTAAGTATCTACATTGAAGCATCAAAGACAAAAATACCAACCTTCTAATTTATTTTTGTGGCTCAGAGAAAAAAAATCCAAGGACAGCACAACACAAAGATTCCTCAAGTTCTGTATCTTAAACCATTTGATTAGCCAAAGAAATAAGGATAATACTGGATTTGGATTTAGCCTACTGAATAGAACAGAAATACTTAATTCCATCCTGACAACCAAAAGATGGATGGATGGATGGATGGATGGATGGATGGATAGGAAAGAAGAAGAGAACGGGGAGAGGGAGGGCAGTCACCTCCTTGCAGTACACTAAATGGCAACTAATAAACATGGAGGAGGGACACAGCTGAGAAATTGCCATTTTGCAACCATCACAGTAACTATCCGTTTAGGCAAGAACTGCCAGTGGATGCTAACTCTAGGTGGGGACAAAGCTTGATGAGAAAGATATAGTCTTAAAGGGTCTCCCCATAGACTGTTAATAAGCTACAAGGGAAGAATCTTGACTGTACAGTGGATAAACTAAATGATACTTTGACTGAGTGACCAAAATTAATATCACCAGTGAGGGGCAGATGGCCATTCTATGCCACTAGATGTGGTACCCAGAGAAGAACACAAATATTACTTATGTAGGATTTGACAAGGGATCCCTAAACTGAATCTAATCATTGGGAAACATGAGACAAACCCACACTAAAGAAAATTCTAGAAAAGAACTGGCTTATACTCTTCAAAAATGTTGATGTCATGAAGGACAAAGAAAAGCTGAAGAATTATTACAGAGTAGATCATGACAAGTAAATGCAGTACGAAATCCTATCTAGACAGAAGGAAAAGAAAATGCTTTATGAGGGCATTACTGGGACAACTGACAAAACTGGAATATGAACTGTCATTTACATTAAGTACTTTATTAATGTTAAATTTGCTAGATACAGTAACTATACTGTGGTTACATAAAAAGAATATTCTTATTTTTGGAAAATACACACTAAAGAAAAGGAGCATGGAGTATGGAATCTGTTCCAAAAGGATTCAGAAAAAATGGCAATGTGTGTATGTCTCTGTGACTGTTATGTGAGTACATACATACCCGGAAAAAGAAAAAACTCTTTAATTATGGGAAAATTGTAAAAATTCATGCATCTAGATAAAGGGCATATGGCTGTTCATTATACTCTTCTTGCAAGTTTTTATTCAGGGTTCAAATTATTTCTAAGCAATAAGTTACCAAAATTTTCAAATAAAAAGAGCTATATCCCATTGATATGCTCTAGACCCACATGTTTGAGAGTTAAAATCTTGTTCTAATGGAAATCAAGACATTCATGTTTTAAAAGGCACGTGAAGTGTTTGGATAAAATTGGATTATTAATGTGAGTGCAGATTTTATATATGTAAGTGAATAATATTAACAAATTAAGCATCATAAGTGGACTCTGAACTATACTCAAGTTAACCTTAAACTTTTGGGGCTGGATCTTCTCATTAGGCAAAAAAGTTAACATCTTACATTGAGGCTTACAGAAAACCCAATACTACAGTACCTTCCACTTCTTACAAACCTCAACAAGCTCATCCCTGTAAGAATAAAGGGCATAAAACCCCTCAAGATAGCCAATGCGTCCAACCTCAAACCCCACTACTGCCCCCATTGTCACGAGGCAACAGTTTTAGGGCCAAGCAAACTTTTGAGCAATCACTAGCTAGAATAATCACTGAAATCAAGTGTTTTGTTCCATTAGTAAGCTTCTAGGAATGAAAACATTTGCCTTGCCCTGAATCAACAAAAAGACAGTAAAGAGTACAAAACCCACAAAAATCTGGGAGGAGTAACACGTCCAACTAAAAAAGGAGGAATGGAAGATTAGAAGAACTGTCCATTAAAGAAAAAAAAAATTGACTTTCTTCTATCACTAGCACTCTATGAGCTAAGTCTGGAAGTGCTACCCTCATAGCACGGCCCCATCAAAAAGCCTTTCCCCAGGCCTTGCACAGTAGTCTGTGAGTCATCACAGAGAAGTCTGGGTGAGCAGCACCTGGTGTTTCTTTCCTTGACATCTCATGGGCAGGACAATGGGTTTCTCTTCCTACCGCTCAGAGTGAGTTTGTGTTTCTACTCATAAAATTTAAGTGTTGAAATGACAGCAACTGAATAAAGTGGGGAGAGGGCCTAAGTCATGACTGTTTGGTCCCGGCTGAAACAAGTCTTGAATGGAACAAATTCACTCCATAGTAAGTCCACCCAAGGATATGACTGCTAACAGACGATAAGGTCAAGCATGCAAGGCCCTTCCAGAGCCTCTATGCTAAGAGTGTGATAGATAAAGCCATGCTAAGGGTGCAGACATGTCAAGTGTGACACTACAGAGAAAAAAACACCACCATAGAGCCTCAGTGAATTCCAGGTTCCCGAGGGAATTTCCAGTTACAAAGAAAATAGAACCCATCATGAGGAGGTAGACAAGACCTCTGGATACCTTTCCCTTAAAAAATTCAACTATCGACTACTCTCATTCACCCAAATCTATATTTATAGAAGCTGTGCTCTAGGTTGGGCACTACTAACTACACCCTCTATCTCCTGAGTAAAAGGCATGTGTGTGCCCCAAACTATTGTTTGCCACCAACACTCACGTTTCTCCTGAACGTACAGGTACCCTTCCATGGTGTAGGGACTGATGGTCTTGTGCTCAAGGGGGTTCTCCTTCATCTTTTTCATCAGTGATTCCACTTCTGACCTGGTGCCTTCAAAGCGATTTCTTGTCTAGGATGAAAGGCATTTTATTTAAATCAAAGAAAGGAAACCTTATTCCCATCTCTAACAATTCACAACATCAACCTATGGAAACCTAAAACCAGGTAAGGAACATTCAACCACCTAGGAATTGGGCAAATATTCACTTTCAAGACGTACTTTTTGACCTTAAAGTCCTATACCAGAATGACTCTCAAACTGTCAAGACCATCAAAGTCACCTGGAGAATGTGGAGAAAATACAAATGTCCAGGCCTCACCCCCGTAAAGATTAATTTATTACCTCTGGACCTAGAAATGTGTATTTTAAAGACCGTGATTCAGATATAGTTCATAGAATGGTCCCCAAGGCCCTGCTTCACTATGTGGCTGGCTTTCAAAACAGAGGGACTTATTTCTCCAACTGCAGGAATGCCACTTGATGATGGTTCATAGGTGGTTCCTTCCTCAAAAAGGAAGCTTCCTCACTCAAGGTAACTCCTTTCCCCCAGTGCAACCTGCACACCATGACTAATCAAGGCTAGGGGCAAAAGGGGAAGGAGCCCAAAGTCTGGTACGCTTGCTTCTACTGAGGCCACTGTGAAGGTCCGTATCAGCTCCAGGACACCCCAGGGCATTGACTGAAGCCTCACAGCTAAAATTCTCCTGCAGGGGTCTGCTGCCCTCTCTCACACAGGTGATTTTGCTGACGTTACTCCCCTGTAAACCTGCTACATGTAAACCTCCACTTCCGAGTCTACCTTCTGAGGAAGCTGGCCTAAGGGGAAGCCATGCTTTGTGAAACCTTGTCCTCGGCAACTTCCTGTTTTCCGAAACAACACAGAGAACCATGGCAGGGCAAGCTTCAGGCTTCTAAACCCATGCAATACAACTCACAAGGAAACTCTTGGGTTTCTTTTCTACACAGCATCATCTAGAGACAAAGACAACATGCAGACTAATATAGCCAGCCACACAGTGAAGCAGGGGCTTGAAATCAGTAACTGCTAACCAAAGGACCCTTAGTACAATTCTGAGTACCAAAAGGTCCCGCTGGTTAAAATTTGGGGAAGGAGACGGAGTAAAAGGCTCTGACTTGGATTTCCTGTGAGCAGTATTGAAAGTTGAACAAGATCATATCCTTTGAGTGGAGGCCAGCATGTATGCCCCACCCCCAACCCCTGAACACCCTCCAAGGTCTCTTGTGGCAAGAGGCTAGATGCACAGAAGGGAGGCCGGACCTTGCACTACCAAAGGAAATCCTGACTCTGGTGCTACAGATTTAAAACAAAAATATCAGCAGGACTTCCGAGAACATAAATAGTGCTTAGAAATAATGGAAAAGAGGATGATGCTCTAACCTGGGGCCACCAAGCACCCTACAAATACCTGCCCCCAGCTGCCCTTTGAACCCAAGCGAGACCCATCGTCCTCATCTGTGTTCCAATCCAAATAAGTGATCTCTATGCAATCAGACCCATACTTTGTGTTCTTTCCTTTCCTCAACCAGGGAAAGGAAGCTATTCCCTTTGCCCACTCACGTTCTGTATGCTAATGGTCAATTCAGTCTTGAAGTCGCTGAAATCCTTGGCCAGCTCATAACCATGGTGATAGAAAGTGAAGAGTCCTTGCAAGAATGCCAGGAGCTGTAATGAAAGAAGAAGGGCAGAGTCCACATTAGCATGCTGAACAGGTATTATGCAGCTTTAACCTGAGTTCCGAACCTTGATCTGAAAAGCTAGAATACGATAATAAAAATGGCTATCATCTACGGAGTTTCCTTGTATGCCAGGAACTGTAACATATGTCTGCTCTCACTAAATGCTCCTAACAGCCTAGGCGTGTAAGTACTACTGTTGTCGCCCTTTCCATATTGAGAAAGCAAATTCAGAGAGGTTAAGTAACTTGCTCCAAAAGACAAAGTAAGCAGCAACCAGGATTTGAAACCAGGTCTCCTCGCCATCAGCATCCAAGCTCTTAATCGGAGCCTCGGTACCTTCAAAGAAAATCATTTCTTCAGAAATTGAAGACCAGTCTCCTTCAAGTCCAACTCAGTCTCCATCAAATACATCTGTAGTATTAGGTTACCACACAGAAAAGTGTAGTTATATTGACAGCCAACAGAGAGAAGAGAAGAGGAAGATGGTATGTCCTGAGTTCGCAGTATATAACAGGCAAAGCTAAATCAAAGAAAATCACCCGGCTCAGACTTCAGCTCAAACGTGCTTCTGGGCTGTCCCTATACTATCCACAATAAACACTAGGGATGCTATTATTAGAATATTCCCATGTCCCCACATCTTCAGTTATGACGGTTTCCCTAAATTATCATCCCCTTGAGCTAAAAGGTACTAAATCCATTCACTTTGTAGTCTTGTATTCAGTGAAAAGTGAAAACATCTTTTCAGCCTGATCCTCACAACACACCTTCACCCTCTGAAAACTATGAATGTTCCCTCCCTGTGCCCTGCCAGTCTTCACTTCTCCAGGCTCAACCAATGTTCTTACCTTACTTCCTCCCAGAATCTACACACAAAGCTACTGTTGTTAGGTTTTCCTGGCCCCTTCCCAAGTTCTAGGCCTCCTGCCTCAGTTTCAAATCTCAACCTGGAGAAAGGATTGTAATAAAAGCCTCAACAAGGTTTTAGACAAACCAGAACTTTACCTTGTCACAAGTTCTGTTGTACTGCATTTGGGGACTCGATCCCTGTTCTAACTCAAACTTTTCAACTCACATTCTCTGAGTAGTCTACTCGGACGTCCCTGATCTGCCTCTAACATATGTTACATCAAGATGCAGCTGCCTTGCTTTATATCGGTATTTAATTTTCCAGTTCCTAAAATGAACATACTAGTAATTAAACATATTCTCACTTTATTTTTCACCTAACTCTCCTCTTCTGAGAGGCAGTCCTAACAATGATGGCAAGGGAAACTCAGCCCACCCCTGTTCATCTCCCACCTGGCTTGTGGCAGGAGTGGGAAGCACTAAAGTAGGTGCTACTCTACGTGAGTTAAGAGCAAAGAATGGTTTTTGGATTGAGCCACATGCCTAGCCCAGTTGATCAAAGAGCTCTGTACTGTGAAGTAAGGCAAAACCCTGCTTTTAAATAATATGATAACCTACTGCTACTGTCTCCAGGGCAACTATCCCTTTAGATCCTTATGGGAGGTCAGAAAGCAGGCCTTACTGAGTCAAAGATATCTGGCTCAAAAAATATCTTGTGACACCATATACAGATCACTTATATAAATCAATGAATGAGTGGTAAACCACATAGAATCACCAAAGACTAATAATAAATTCTTTTCTTGAAAGATGTTGGAAGCTATTGAACTTCCACTATATGAAATACTTTTTTTGAAAGGAAAGCTTCAGCTTTCCTTTCCTAGATGGCTCCAGTAATAGAGAAGAAGACACACTTATGCCAAACCTAGTGTCAGCGTTCACAGTGAAAACTATTGTTTCTTATCTTTTCCTTCCCTCCACCCCTCACTCTCCATTTTCGAAAGCTGTGCCCATCACTTTTCCAAGGCACTGAATCATCCACTCCTACAGAATAATACAGAAGATAAGCAGCTAATTCTAAAGTCATTTCTCCTGTTAACTCTGATTTATCTTCCACTTAAAGTCAACAGGGCCTCTCTTGCCCAAGGTAATTAAATATCTTCCAATAGCTCCCTAGGACACCACCTGGGCGTGCACACAAGTACTCCAAGGCAGAGAGTTCCTAGTATTTATTTTGGTTTTCACTTCCCTTGCTATCATGCTTGATTGTCTGCTTCTCTATGGGAAATGATTCCATAGATATTGTTATCTTTGGCCCACTTCCCTTCTCCCCTGGCAGCATCTCTCTTCCCCTGGTCCACCTCCTGACATCCCCTTCCCACACATTGCATGAATCCATTACCCAGTGGGAAATGAAAGTCCACTCCGCAGAGGGCTGGGCGAGGCCCACAGAAAGACCCCAGAGATGGGATCGTCTATCTGCCTCAAAGAAATGCTTGTACTCAAACACAAAGAGGATAAGCTTATTGTAGCCTCACCTTGGTTGGCAGATAAGTCAGCACAGCCATATAGACTCCTCCCTGAATAGTCAGAGACACAGAATCATAGCACAACAAAGGAAATACCAAAGAAAGACCTGCCCCACCTCCTTTTGCCTTCAAGGACCCCCTTCCTTATTCTCTTCAGAAAATAACTAAAAAATATCTATTCTTATTTCCTAGCAGACAACATAGCTAAATATATATATAAATATATATATATATATATACTTTTTTTTTTTTAAGTGAGCAAAAATGTAAGTGCTCCATTTGGTGACAATTGTACCATTCTGGACTATCTGATAAATTTAGGTTGTTTCCATTCATAGAATAAAGCTACTGTTATAGACTGAATAGTGTTCCCCCAACGCTGACAAAAAAAAATTATGTTAAAGTCCTAACCCCAGTAACAGAATGTGACTTTATTTGAAAATAGAGACTTTATGGAGATACTCAAGTTAAAAATCAGGCCCACAGGTCCTGATCTAAAATGATCAGTGGCCTCATAAAAAGGGGATATTTGGACAGAGAAGCAGAGAGATGACACCCACATGAGGACTGGGAGAGCAGTGATGTACCTATTAAGCAAGGAATGCCAAATACTGACAGCAAACCACCAGAAGCTACAAGGAAGAAACGACAACCTCCCTACAGCTTTCGGAGGGAGCATGGCCCTGCTGACACCTTGATCTTGGACTTCTAGCCTCTAGAACTATGAGAGGCAGTAAGTTTTTGTTCTGAGAACCCAGTTGGTGGTACTTGGTTATGGTAGCCTTCCGAATATAACCACCAACAATGACTCATTTGCATGACAAAGAGAAGGGCAGATAGTAGAGTGATGAAAAGCTGCAAGGGGCGAGCCATGTAATAATGTCCTGTAACTCCTCTTTTCCAGGAGGACACTAATGCGACCTACTACTGCACTGGGTGGTCGTGAAGACAGAGATCACCTACGCAATAGCCTTAGCACAGAAGTACCAACAGCTGTTCAGGAGATGGATATACTTAGATGGATATGTTATAAGATACACTGTCGTGGCAGTGTCGAGCCCGGCCTGAGAAAGGGGGGAATCCAAGATAGGATGCAACAAATCAAAGGAAAAAATGAAGACCTACGATGGGGTAGAAGTAGTGAGAAAGGACAGGAAGGCAAAGCACCAAAAAATATTCTCAAGGTACAACTCAGAGAATGCAATGTCTGATGAATGTGGGGAATGAGTTCTCTGTAGCACTCCATAACCTTCAATTATGAAAACTCAGGGAACAGATGGAACGTGGCTTCACCTTCAAGAAATCAGGACGTCATTATCTACAATCCAAAATCTCCAGAACATTTAGTACCTCAACAAGAAAATAAAGGCTTCCAGAGCACACACACAAAAATATGGTTTAGGTCCCAGAAGTCTGAATTTTCTTCCCTGGAACACTAAAATTTTGTTTCTTTTTTCTGAAGGTCAGTAATATCCTGGTACTTGAAGTTACTTTCTAAGAAACAAATGAACATAGTCAGTAAGCATGGAGGTTCCTTGAATGGCTGGAAGATTCCCTTGACTACAACCACCTCAAAATATGAATACCCACACCAAGTGCCCCAGCAATTCATTTCAATAAATTTTTTGCTGGTTTTCTTTCCACATGTAAGCAATCAAATACTGTTTCAGAGAGACTAAGAGCCAGATCATTCCACTTCTGCCAGGTACCAGACGTCACCTTAAAGAACAAATGTGCTTCCATTTCCTCATCTGAAAACAGACATGGAACAGCAATCATTTACCCTCAGAGACAGTGTAAGGACTGGATGACATTATGAAGGTGAAGGGATCATTAGCATATAACACAGTTACACCTCATCAACTGTTATTTCAGGGTCTTCTGCATCATCTCAGCCAGGGGCTCAAACTTAAAAGTGCCACAGAATCACCTTAGAGGGCTTACTGAAAGAGAGATGACTGGGCCCCACTCCCTAATTTTTGGGTCTGGGTTAGAACCTGAGAGTCTGCATTCCTCATACTTTGACAACCACAGATCTAATCAGTAGTGTTCTGGATCAATCCTCCCGCTATCCACAGCTCCTGAAGCAATGACTGGCCCATGAGGTGGTGGGTTAAGCCATGTTTGCTTCTATTAAAAGTGAAGATTGAACATGTGAGTTCTACATGCAGCCTTCTCAACCAACTCATTTAACTGTGGGCAAGATCCTATCACTTTCCTTTCATTCCAACCAGAAATTTTTTTCATTAGCTTTCCAGGTGCCTCACTGCATGGCCTGGGACACAACCACAAATCATAACAGTTTTCCACTCTTGAAACCCCTCTGCCACTTCTCCACATGATCCCTCCTGACCCAACTGGCACTGAGCAGCTTGCTCCCTTGGCTACCTCTCTACTGCATTCATCATACTTCCCTAATGAGGCTTTGAACTCCTCAGAAACAGCAGTGGTATCTTCAGCAATTTTTCTGGCAGTGAGTAAATGCTTTCAGATTTACCAAGAATTTTTATATTATAACAGGTAGGCCCTGTTAATATTGCCACTTGACTCATTTGCTCATCTGAGCAGACCCTGGTTGACTGAGTGCTAGTTAGCAACTATATACTAACTGGGTGCTAAGTAGGTTGATTCCCTCTATTCTAAGCATCATACATGCATAAACTAAGTTATTCTTCCTAACATCTTTATATTCTTTTTCCTTTTTTTTTTATTTATTTTTTTTTACCATTAACATGTAATATATTGTTTGTTTCAGGGGTATAGATGTGTGAATCATCAGTCTTACACAATTCACAGTGCTCATTTACCACATACCCTCCCCAATGTCCTTCACCCAGCCACCCTATTCCTACCTCCCCCTCCCCTCCAGCAGCCCTCAGTTTGTTTCCTGAAATTAAGAGTCTCTTATGATTTGTCTTCCCCTCACCTTGTTTCATTTTTCCCTCCCCTCCTCCCATGATCCCCCTGCCCTGCCTCTTAAATTCCTCATATCAAAGAGATCATATGATAACTGTCTTTCTCTGATTGACTTATTTTGCTTAGCATAATACCCTCTAGTTCCATCCATTGTTGCAAATGGCAAGATTGGGGGGGTGGGGTTGATGGCTGCATAGTATTCCATTGTATATATATACCATATCTTCTTTATCCATTCATCTGTTGATGGACATCTAGGCTCTTTCCATAGTTTGGCTATTGTGGACACTGCTGCTATAAACATTTGGGTGCACTAACATCTTTATATAGTAGGTGATATTATTATACTCATGTTGTAGATAAGGAAACTAAGGCTCAGAAAAATAGGTAACTTCCCCCAAGAACACACAGCTAGGAAATGGCTGAGCTGAGATTTAAATCTAGGCCATCTGGCTCTGGAGCCCTTACCAATGATAATACTGCCTTTCAAAAACTCAAGACACTGATATACTAAAAGTGAGTGCCAAGAAGTAGAAGGATTATTCCTTGCAGGTTTCTTTTAAAAAAAAGAAGGGGGAAGAGGAGGGGGAGGAGGGGGATGAGGGGGCAGGGGAAGAGGAGGGGGGAGAGGGAAGAGGGAGAGAGGGAGGATGAGGAGGGGGAAGAGAAGAAGAATGAGAAGGAGAAGGAGGAGGAAAAAAGAAAAGGAAGAGGAGAAAGAGAAGGAGGATGAGGAAAGGAAAGCCCATCTAGATCAGCAGTCATCCAGCTGAGTCCAGACCAGATTGGCTGAAACACCCAGATTTAGAAGAAATAAATGTCTACTGCTATATGAGGTTTTGTGGTTGTCACCCAGCAAAAGTTAACAGATATAGTACCTGACTCACTAGGAACACCTACTGGGAGGTCAAAGTGGACAGCAACAACAACAAAAAAATCACCTCAAAGAAGACGGGAGAATTAAAATCCAAGTCCTCAAAAGCAGCAATTGCAGAATAATATCAATGTGCACAAAAGATTATTACAATCACACTATTGTTTTCCTCTACAAATTCTGGTAAAATCAATTAAACACGCCCAAGCCTCAATCTACAACAGCTTTTGAATGCCTGCCCACACCAGAGGAAACAGTCTTCAGTAAAGCTCTCATTGAAACGCTGGCTTTAACAGCTCTGTGTCCTAAGCAGGGAAATCAATAAGCTCGCTTTTTCTGACAGATGGCTTCTGCAGAAACATGAGGATTTTGACCTGAGCTGTGACAGAGACCACTGCTAGATAGGAAGTTGGCTCTAAAGTTTCTAATTTTCAGATAAGAAGAATGAAGTAATTCAAGACCTCAAGGAATTTGCCAGAAGAAGTGACAGAGAGTAGAATCCCAAGATCACAGTTTCAGTATAGTAAAAAAATCAAAGCATCAGATCCCAAAACCACTGGATTCTGATAAAACTATTAGTGAGTCTACATGCCTAAAAAGCATCCCAGAAGTCTATAAGTTAGAAATAGAGCACAGAACACTCTTTACTAAAAAGAGTGGCTATTTTCTTTCAGTTTCTTACAATTTTATTCTGTTGCCTAAGAAAATCACTTTCTTAAATCTAGGTAGGTAAGAATCTTGTTTCTATAGAGACCCCAAGCTGGGGTCTCAATCACAGCCAGCATTTTTAAGAAAGAATCCCAGGGGGGAGGAGTCAAGATGGTGGAGAAGTAGCAGGCTGAGACTACTTCAGGTAGCCGGAGATCAGCTAGATAGCTTATCTAAAGATTGCAAACACCTACAAATCCAATGGAAGATCGAAGAGAAGAAGAACAACAACTCTAGAAACAGAAAATCAACCACTTTCTGAAAGGTAGGACTGGTGGAGAAGTGAATCCAAAGCAACGGGAAGATAGACCGCGGCGGGAGGGGCCGGCTCCCGGCAAGCGGCGGAGCAACGGAGCACAAAATCGGGGCTTTTAAAAGTCTGTTCCGCTGAGGGACATCGCTCCAGAGGCTTAACCGGGGTGAAGCCCACGTGGGGTCAGTGCGGCCTCAGGTCCCGGAGGGTCACAGAAGGATCGGGGGTGTCTGAGTGTCGCAGAGCTTACAGGTATTAGAACGGGGAAGCCGGCTACAGAGACAGAGCTGAGGAGTGAGCTCTAAGCTCGCGGTTACCTTGAACCGGTCGCAGGCTCGGTCAGCTCAGAGTGCGGCCGGAGGCCAGGGTGACGGGAGTCATTGGGCGCTGTTCTCTTGAGGGCGCACTGAGGAGTGGGGCCCCGGGCTCTCGGCTCCTCCGGGCCGAAGACCGGAGACCGGGAGGCCGCCATCTTCATTCCCGCCCTCTGGAACTCTACAGAAAGCGCTCAGGGAACAAAAGCTCCCGAAAGCAAACCGGAGCGGATTACTCAGACCGGCCCGGGGGTAAGGGCGGTGCAACTCCACCTGGGGCAAAGACACTTGAGAATCACTACAACAGGCCCCTCCCCCAGAAGATCAACAAGAAACCCAGCCAGGACCAAGTTCACCTACCAAGGAGTGCAGTTTCAATACCAATGAGAGCAGCGGAATTCCAGAGGAGGAGAAAGCAAAGCACGGAACTCATGGCTTTCTCCCCATGATTCTTTAGCCTTGCAGTTAATCTATTTTTTTTTTTCTTTTTCAATTTTTTTTTCTCTTCTTTTGCTAAATTTTTTTAACTTTTACCATTTTTTAACGTTTTTTAAATAGTTTATCTAATATATATTTTTTTTTCCTTTTTCTATTTTTTCTTTATCGGTTTTCTTTTTTTGTTTCTTTTTTTTTTTTTTTTCCTTTCGGAACCACTTTTTATCCCCTTTCTCCCCCCTCACGGTTTGGGATCTCTTCTGATTTGGCTAAAGCATATTTCCCTGGGGTTGTTGCCACACTTTTAGTATTTTACTTGCTCCTTCATTTACTCTTATCTGGACAAAATGACAAGGCAGAAAAATTCACCACAAAAAAAAGAACAAGAGGCAGTACCAAAGGCTAGGGACCTAATCAATACAGACATTGGTAATATGTCAGATATAGAGTTCAGAATGATGATTCTCAAGGTTCTAGCCGGGCTCGAAAAAGGCATGGAAGATATTAAAGCAACCCTCTCGGGAGAGATAAAAGCCCTTTCTGGAGAAATAAAAGAACTAAAATCTAACCAAGTTGAAATCAAAAAAGCTATTAATGAGGTGCAATCAAAAATGGAGGCTCTCACTGCTAGGATAAATGAGGCAGAAGAAAGAATTAGCGATATAGAAGACCAAATGACAGAGAATAAAGAAGCTGAGCAAAAGAGGGACAAACAGCTACTGGACCACGAGGGGAGAATTCGAGAGATAAGTGACACCATAAGACGAAACAACATTAGAATAATTGGGATTCCAGAAGAAGAGGAAACAGAGAGGGGAGCAGAAGGTATATTGGAGAGAATTATTGGAGAGAATTTCCCCAATATGGCAAAGGGAACAAGCATCAAAATCCAGGAGGTTCAGAGAACCCCCCTCAAAATCAATAAGAATAGGTCCACACCCCGTCACCTAATAGTAAAATTGACAAGCCTTAGTGACAAAGAAAAGATCCTGAAAGCAACCTGGGAAAAGAAGTCTGTAATGTACAATGGTAAAAATATTAGATTGGCAGCAGACTTATCCACAGAGACCTGGCAGGCCAGAAAGAGCTGGCATGATATATTCAGAGTACTAAACGAGAAAAACATGCAGCCAAGAACACTATATCCAGCTAGGCTATCATTGAAAATAGGAGGAGAGATTAAAAGCTTCCAGGACAAACAAAAACTGAAAGAATTTGCAAATACCAAACCAGCTCTACAGGAAATATTAAAAGGGGTCCTCTAAGCAAAGAGAGACCCTAAAAGTAGTAGATCAGAAAGAAACAGAGACAATATACAATAACAGTCACCTTACAGGCAATACAATGGCACTAAATTCATATCTCTCAATAGTTACCCTGAATGTTAATGGACTAAATGCCCCAATCAAAAGACACAGCGTATCAGAATGGATAAAAAAACAAAACCCATCTATATGTTGCCTACAAGAAACTCATCTTAAACCCGAAGACACCTCCAGGTTTAAAGTGAGGGGGTGTAAAGAATTTATCATGCTAATGGACATCAGAAGAAAGCAGGAGTGGCAATCCTTATATCAGATCAATTAGATTTTAAGCCAAAGGCTATAATAAAAGATGAGGAAGGACACTATATCATACTCAAAGGAACTGTCTAACAAGAAGATCTAACAATTTTAAATATCTATGCCCCTAACGTGGGAGCAGCCAACTATATAAACCAATTAATAACAAAATCAAAGAAACACATCAACAATAATACAATAATAGTAGGGGACTTTAACACTCCCCTCACTGAAATGGACAGATCATCCAAGCAAAAGATCAACAAGGAAATAAAGGCCTTAAATGACACACTGGACCACATGGACATCACAGATATATTCAGAACTTTTCATCCCAAAGCAACAGAATACACATTCTTCTCTAGTGCACATGGAACATTCTCCAGAATAGATCACATTCTCGGTCCTAAATCAGGTCTCAACCAGTATCAAAAGATTGGGATCATTCCCTGCATATTTTCAGACCACAATGCTCTGAAGCTAGAACTCAATCACAAGAGGAAATTTGGAAAGAACCCAAATACATGGAGACTAAACAGCATCCTTCTAAAGAATGAATGGGTCAACCAGGAAATTAAAGAAGAATTGAAAAAATTCATGGAAACAAATGATAATGAAAACACAGCGGTTCAGAATCTGTGGGACACAACAAAGGCAGTCCTGAGAGGAAAATATATAGTGGTACAAGCCTTTCTCAAGAAACAAGAAAGGTGTCAGGTACACAACCTAACCCTACACCTAAAGGAGCTGGAGAAAGAACAAGAAAGAAACCCTAAACCCAGCAGGAGAAGAGAAATCATAAAGATCAGAGCAGAAATCAATGAAATAGAAACCAAAAGAACAATAGAACAAATCAACAAAACTAGGAGCTGGTTCTTTGAAAGAATTAATAAGATTGATAAACCCCTGGCCAGACTTATCAAAAAGAAAAGAGAAAGGACCCAAATAAATAAAATCATGAATGAAAGAGGAGAGATCGCAACGAACACCAAAGAAATACAGACAATTATAAGAACATACTATGAGCAACTCTACACCAACAAATTTGACAATCTGGAAGTAATGGATGCATTCCTAGAGACATATAAACTACCACAACTGAACCAGGAAGAAATAGAAAGCCTGAACAGACCCATAACCAGTAAGGAGATTGAAACAGTCATCAAAAATCTCCAAACAAACAAAAGCCCGGGGCCAGACGGCTTCCCGGGGGAATTCTACCAAACATTTAAAGAAGAACTAATTCCTATTCTCCTGAAACTGTTCCAAAAAATAGAAATGGAAGGAAAACTTCCAAACTCATTTTATGAGGCCAGCATCACCTTGATCCTAAAACCAGACAAGGATCCCATCAAAAAAGAGAACTACAGACCAATATCCTTGATGAACACAGATGCAAAAATTCTCACCAAAATGCTAGCCAATAGGATTCAACAGTACATTAAAAGGATTATTCACCATGACCAAGTGGGATTTATTCCAGGGCTGCAAGGTTGGTTCAACATCCGCAAATCAATCAATGTGATACAACACATTAATAAAAGAAAGAACAAGAACCATATGATACTCTCCATAGATGCTGAAAAAGCATTTGACAAGGTACAGCATCCCTTCCTGATCAAAACTCTTCAAAGTGTAGGGATAGAGGGCACATACCTCAATATTATCAAAACCATCTATGAAAAACCCACCGCAAATACCATTCTCAATGGAGAAAAACTGAAAGCTTTTCTGCTAAGGTCAGGAACACGGCAGGGATGTCCGTTATCACCACTGCTATTCAACATAGTACTAGAAGTCCTAGCCTCAGCAATCAGACAACAAAAGGAAATTAAAGGCATCCAAATCGGCAAAGAAGAAGTCAAACTATCACTCTTTGCAGATGATATGATACTATATGTGGAAAACCCAAAAGACTCCACTCCAAAACTGCTAGAACTTGTACAAGAATTCAGTAAAGTGTCAATGCACAGAAATCAGCTGCATTTCTCTACACCAACAACAAGACAGAAGAAAGAGAAATTAAGGAGTCCATCCCATTTACAATTGCACCCAAAACTATAAGATACCTAGGAATAAACCTAACCAAAGAGACTAAGAATCTATACACAGAAAACTATAAAGTACTCATGAAAGAAATTGAGGAAGACACAAAGAAATGGAAAAATGTTCCATGCTCCTGGATTGGAAGAATAAATATTGTGAAAATGTCTATGCTACCTAAAGCAATCTACATATTCAATGCAATTCCTATCAAAGTACCATCCATTTTTTTTTCAAGGAAATGGAACAAATAATCCTAAAATTTATATGGAACCAGAAAAGACCTCGAATAGCCACAGGAATATTGAAAAAGAAAGCCAAAGTTGGTGGCATCACAATTCTGGACTTCAAGCTCTATTACAAAGCTGTCATCATCAAGACAGCATGGTACTGGCACAAAAACAGACACATAGATCAATGGAACAGAGTAGAGAGCCCAGAAATAGACCCTCAACTCTATGGTCAACTCATCTTCGACAAAGCAGGAAAGAATGTCCACTGGAAAAAAGACAGCCTCTTCAATAAATGGTGCTGGGAAAATTGGACAGCCACATGCACAAAAATGAAATTGGATCATTTCCTTACACCACACACGAAAATAGACTCAAAATGGATGAAGGATCTCAATGTGAGAAAGGAATCCATCAAAATCCTTGAGGAGAACACAGGCAGCAACCTCTTCGACCTCAGCCACAGCAACATGTTCCTTCCTAGGAACATCGCCAAAGGCAAGGGAAGCAAGGGCAAAAATGAACTATTGGGATTTTATCAAGATCAAAAGCTTTTGCACAGCAAAGGAAACAGTTAACAAAACCAAAAGACAACTGACAGAATGGGAGAAGCTATTTGCAAATGACATATCAGATAAAGGGCTAGTGTCCAAAATCTATAAAGAACTTAGCAAACTCAACACCCAAAGAACAAATAATCCAATCAAGAAATGGGCAGAGGACATGAACAGACATTTCTGCAAAGAAGACATCCAGATGGCCAACAGACACATGAAAAAGTGCTCCATATCACTCGGCATCAGGGAAATACAAATCAAAACCACCATGAGATATCACCTCACACCAGTCAGAATGGCTAAAATTAACAAGTCAGGAAATGACAGATGCTGGCGAGGATGCGGAGAAAGGGGAACCCTACACTGTTGGTGGGAAAGCAAGCTGGTGCAACCGCTCTGGAAAACAGCATGGAGGTTCCTCAAAATGTTGAAAATAGAACTACCCTATGACCCAGCAATTGCACTGCTGGGTATTTACCCTAAAGATACAAACGTAGTGATCCGAAGGGGCACGTGCACCTGAATGTTTATAGCAGCAATGTCTACAATAGCCAAACTATGGAAAGAACCTAGATGTCCATCAACAGACAAATGGATAAAGAAGATGTGGTATATATACACAATGGAATACTATGCAGCCATCAAAAGAAATGAAATCTTGCCATTTGCGACGACGTGGATGGAACTAGAGGGTATCGTGCTTAGCGAAATAAGTCAATCGGAGAAAGACAACTATCATATGATCTCCCTGATATGAGGGAGAGGAGATGCAACATGGGGGGTTAAGGGGGTAGGAGAAGAGTAAATGAAACAAGATGGGATTGGGAGGGAGACAAACCATAAGTGACTCTTAATCTCACAAAACAAACTGAGGGTTGATGGGGGGAGAGGGGTTGGGGTTATGGACATTGGGGAGGGTATGTGCTATGGTGAGTGCTGTGAAGTGTGTAAACCTGGCGATTCACAGACCTGTACCCCTGGGGATAAAAATATATTATATGTTTATGAAAAATAAAATTTAAAAAAAAAAAAAAGAGAGAAAGAAAGAAAGAAAGAAAGAAAGAATGAATGAATCCCAGGTCTGCAGGAGTTTTAAATTGAGGCCCACATGCTCTTTTGGTGGTACCTGCATATCCTGGTCATGTGCATTTTGAGGGCCACAGTGGGGCAGGGCAGCACCCCTTAGCCATGACCAGGCTAAGGTGGCCTCAACTAAAGCCAGACTTGTTTCTACATAACACTCTTTTATACCCACTGGGACACAGTGACCAAGTCCCAATCCCATTATGGTTCACTAAGCACAATCTCCTGGCTGCCCAGTTTTAACAAACTACAAGGAGAAATCACTTTATGTAATAGCACATTTTAATGCATGGGAGGAGCTTAGAGGGGCTTTGAATTGAGCAGACAAAAAGAGGAAAGTAGTATATACATTCCTCTTTTTCCTTGGGCAACTACTATATCTGGATTATTTCAGGGAGAAAGAAAGGGGTAGGAGGGTGAAAAGTTAGGTGTAATCACTACTGTCGGGCAAGATTTAAATCGCCCTTGCCCTCTTTCCACCTAGACACCAATTAGCAGAATGGAGGGGGGCTTGTCGAAGCAACTACCCCTGAATGCACCATCACTACCACTCAGGTTGCCCAGGAATGGCCTCTGGCGACAATCCAGGGTCAGCCAGATCAACAGAGCACTGTGACTTAGCAGGAGGCACAGACCCAGGGCTGGTCAACCTCTTCATCAGCAACTCAGAGCATTTTGTAATCTAAGCAGTGAAATGAGGGCTGGGGATCAAAGTGTGGGTACACCACGAAACCCTGAGCATCTACTTACAGGCTCCACGAACTCAAACATCTTCCTCTCTTGGACTTCCTGCACCTTGAAGACATACTCCAGCGATACTTCATAGAAATGCTGCCGGACCAAGTCCACTTGGCTGTCTGCCTACAAACAAGAAAGAATTTCAGAGAAAAAAACTGGTTACTACCCAAGGAGAGTATTCAGCAAGCAGGCCAGAAAAATCTCTGGAGACGATTTTTTAAAACAATGCAAAGAGCACGAAATAGACATAAGAATAATGACAATGCTCACCCGGGCACCTGACTTTGTGTCAGGCACCATGCCCACAGGTGGACATATTTTATGTTACTCGCTCTTCATTAACTATAGTTATTTAATCCTCATTCCATTCCTAAGAAGAAGACATTCTCATTACCTCTAATTTACAGAAAGAAAATGAAACCTGCTGACGTTAGGGAACCTGAAGCAGTGGGTACACGGCAGAATTAGGATTTCTGTACTTGTGGATCCGCCTCCAAGACCCTTCATCACCTTTTTTTAAAGAAGTACTTATTTATTTGAGAAAAAGAAAGAGAGCAAGTGCATGGCAGGGGCGGTGGGGGGGGGGGGGGGGGTGAGGGAGTGAGAGAGAAACTATAAGCAGACTCCACAGTGGGACTCAATAGCACAATCATGAGATCAGGACCTGGGCAGAAACCAAGAGTTGAGTCTTCCCTGACTGAGCCACTCAGATGCCCTGCACCTCAACCATCTTTAACCTAGTAGTCTGTACTGCCTCCCACACCCTGGGGTAGACCAGGGTTCCACGGAAAACAAATCTTGAAGGAGAAAAAAAAACACAACTGCAGGGATATCCACATCCCATCAGGAATGAACCAAATATGCTGTTAGAGAGGGCAGGGGACCTCAGAAAAGGCCATTTCCACGTGAGTTTCCCATTCTTTCTTTGTTGTCAAAGCACAGTCAGTTTACCCCAGCAGAGTCATTACATTACCCCAACCTAGCCTCAGTCCTCCCTCTTTGCAAATGTGGGAGAGGGGACACCTGAAAAGGCCCACACATGAGTATAATTAAACCACTGATGTGGGACATAGGTGCCAGAGGAGAAAATGGGGGGAAGGGGGAGGGAGGGAGGGAGAGAGAGAGAGAGAGAGAGAGAGAGAGAGTGTGTGTGTGTGTGTGTGTGTGTGTAATAGCAAGATGCTATGCTGTGAAGTACTGCAAGTATCACAATAAAGCTCGTAGACTTTCTGCAGTGTCGCTGTCACCTCAATCTCTCAAAGCAGATAATTACACTGAATGCACATTTTGATGACAAAATATACATATGTGTGTGTGTGTGTGTGTGTGTATTTAACAATTTATTTGCAAGAGAGAGCACAAGTGGGCAAGTGGGGGGTGGGGGAGGTGAAAGGGAGAAGCAGGCTCCCTGCTCAGCAGGGCTCTGACGCAGGGCTCCATCCCAGGGTCCCAGGATTCTGACCTGAGCTGAAGGCAGATGCTTAACCAACTGAGCCAGCCAGTATTTTTTAATAGAAATGAATCCCCTGCTGGTAGGAAACACAACTCTGTTCTCTTTAGAAACGGAAGGATCAGAAACCATTCTACAACATACTTCACAAAGACACGAAAAGCCCCCAAAGAACCATGTCTTTCTGTGCTCCCCTGTCAAGATCCCTGCAGAAGAAACTTGGGACAGACCTTAGCTGCCATTACACCAAATATGGCACAGCTATCTTTCTGTCTAAAGGACTTGACAAATCATTCATTCATTCAACCATCATGAACAAAAAGAAACTTCCTTTGTG
The DNA here is from genome assembly GCF_902655055.1 of Lutra lutra. NCBI lineage: Eukaryota > Metazoa > Chordata > Mammalia > Carnivora > Mustelidae > Lutra > Lutra lutra. The sequence goes on along the minus strand of NC_062282.1, from coordinate 81,281,483 downwards.
GAGCTCACAGTGTAGTGAAGAAAAGAGATATTAAAAAATCATGTAGGTAGGGAGAGGGTGGTGGGGTTATGGACACTGGGGAGGGTATGTGATATGGTGAGTGCTGTGAAATGTGTAAACCTGGTGATTCACAGACCTGTACCCCTGGGGCTAATAATACATTATATGTTTATTAAAAAATTAAAAAAAATTTTAAAAATCATGTAAATAAACAGAAGATTGCAAACTCTGGGAGAGCACAAATAGCCCATTCCACTCTCCTGTGAGCATCTTCCTCCCAGATCAACGTATTAATATACAGAAGTTAGTCTACTGAGTAAGTGCTGAACAAAAGCAAAACGAAAGGCTAAGCCTGGGGACATTTTCTAAGCCTCCAAGCAGAGCAAGTTGGCATCTGAGGACTGAGAGATCTTTATTTGGAGAGACAGTTTCAGAAGTGCTGCCCTCCACCGCACCCCCTCCCACCCCCAAGGTATGGCAGTTCAGACCTCTGGGCTGACATCCTTCCACCTGGGCTCCTGCCAGCTAAGCCCCATATGTTCCTGCAGCCTTTAATTTCCTCGTAGTGCAAATCCAACACACTTCCACCAGGGATGCATCTACTTCCCCGGACCACCCACACACCTCCAACATTCTCCCTGCTCAGGCTTGCCAACTGACACTGCAACGGAAGAAAGGGTCATTCAGGAAATGTACAAAGTGGCTCCTGCAGTTAAGCAGCAATGGAGGAAACTCCTCTGAGACAAATAGCAGAGCCCTGCATCAGCCAGAGAGCTAATGGCAAACAACTGGCGTGCACTTGCAGTTCTAGCATTCTCTAGCTAGAGAGACCTGCTCAAGTCCCTTAACCTCTCAGGTCTCCTTCCCACACCTGGAGGCTGGAGATAGTATCTGCCCTTTTTCTGGTGGCGAGCTATTTTCAAGAGAAAATGAGCTTAAGGATATGAGCAATTTGAATAGAAAAAGATGCTGTGTACATAGTAGTTGTCACTACCACCAGGCACTGCAGAGAAGATGGGCCTCGATCCCAGCTCCTCCCCTAAGTCAGCCATGAGTCTCTGGGTGATTATACTCCTCTCCTAACTGGTCTCCCTATTCGCTTTCTCCCCACCACCCCAATCCAGTCTGCACCCAGCAACCAGAAGAGCTTTCTTCAAATTTGAGCCAGAGCTTCTCACAACCCCCTCAATGCCTTTATCTGGCTTCTACCATGTCTACAAGACACCCTATGACCTGCCCACCTATCCCTCCTCCCAGCCTCCCTCCAAAGCATTCTCACCATGCTCCAGCCTCCGACAGAGACTCCCTGCCCTGTTAACATTCCAAATGCTTTCCTGCCAATCAATCTTTGCACTTGGGTGTTCCTTCTCCTGATAAACCTCTTTTCCTTGATAAATACCAAATTTTTTTTAAACTTTAAGACACAGTAAGAAACACCTTTTACATTATGACCTGAAAAAAACATGCCTCTATAGGCTTCTTCTGTTCTAGCCTCCTCTACTGCATTTCATGACCCAGTAGTCCAGATTTTTATGACACACACAGATTTTAAAAACAGTTTAAGTAATCTCTACACCCAGAGTGGGCCTCGAACTCACAACCTTGAGATCAGGAATCACACACTCTAGCAACTGAACCAGCCAGACAAACCAACATACACACAATTTAAAGAACACTGCCCTAGCTTTTCTCTTGGTTGTCCTTCTCATCCTTCTGGTTTCCATTCAAATATTAGCCTCTTTAGAGAAGACTTTATTGACCACGTTACTATACATAAGACAAAGACTTCCTGGAGTAAACTACCTCCCAATTTGTTTCCTTATCACTATATAAAATTCTTTTCTATGATCATCTCTTCTACTATTTTGCCTACGGCAATATAATGTCAATGAGAGCAAAGACTTAGTCTCATTTTCCATTTTACTATCCCACCTTCCAGAACAGTGCCAGGCCCTTAATAAGTATTCAAGAGAGATTTGAGGAATGAATGAATTGATCTCTATGTGGCCAATAGTGATCCAGTTCTCAGAAGAAATGCCTAACTTGATGTATTTCCAAAGGAAAGGGAAGAAAAAATCCAAGTGGAATGGTATGTTTCTCCTGCTAATGTCCCTACTCATCTGGGCCACAGAATTCAACATATCTTTTAGACCCCCATCCTGCAATGGACTCATAGGTCAAGAGCCAGCCCACCTGGCTGGCCACTCAAAATCATTTCTCCACTTGTTACCTGAGAAGCAGTGAATCTCCCAGCTTGTTTGAGACGCACCAACCATTCTATGCTTCTTGGAAAAGAGGCACTGTCCTAGACTAAAAGTTCAGGAAGCTAATCATTCATTTCACTCTCCACAATTGGCTCAACACCTGAATAGACTCACAGAAGCGTGTAGTGTACTTTTGTTAAGTTAATCTTTTCTTTGAAGCTTCATAGCTCTTGAAAAATATGCTGATTTTTAAAAAAGAATCATCCACTAGATGGCAGTGTCATTCCACATGACTGAGCTATGATTTTACCCACCAGGATGTGGGGATGGGCTAGATGTTAAAGGTATGCAGTTCTGAGGCCTGCAATCAGGGAAGAATTCTGGATAATCAAAGAAAGGAGATTTCATTAAAAGTGCACTAGGTGTTTAGTCACGTTCTTAAGTTGATTTTTTAATAAATGTGAAGAAATCATCACTAAATAGCTGGAAGACCTTGAACAAATCGACCTCTGCAAGGAACCCAGTTACTTCAAATATATTTCCAGGAGGTTCAACCAGAAGTTTATCAAGGTCCCTCCTTCAGGCCAATTCTATTTTCATGACACATGCATTGAATAACAACGACTTACAGGCAGCCCAGCAATGTCCCACCCTCCCAAGACAGAAAGACAAGCAGAAGGGCACAGTGAGGTATGAGAAAAGAGCTCCAGAATCCAGTGTGCACAATCTCACTAAAGAGCTATGAGCAAGCTATTTAACACCTTCGAGCCTTAATCTCCTCATATATAAAATCAAGGGAATACATCTGTACCTCACAAGAAGGTGGTAAGGATTTGAGAAGGTTCCAAATGAAGTGCCTAACACAGTACCCAGTACAAAAATAAGCATTCAGTAAATATTTCCTGCTATTATTGTTGGTGGTGGTGGAAGTATTATATCATTTTTGTAATAGTATTTTTATCAATTCAATTCAGCTAAGGTACAACTAAAAAGCAATCCTTGAGAACTGACCCAGATGTTTCTGAAAGACCTGCAGCCTTCTCCTTGCCCTACAAAGTACTTAGAAAGCATGACTGGGTCAAAGACAAGCACACAACGAACTGTAACAAAAGAACATAATGAAGAAATGCCCACTAATACATATAACTGGCTAGGTCAGTGCTATGGACTAATGTTTGTGTCCTGACAACACTCATATGCTGAAACCTAACCTCCAGTGTGATAGCACTTAGAGGTGTGGCATTTGGGAGGTAATCAAGTCATGATGATGGAGTCCTCATGAATGGGATGAGTGGCCTTATAGAAGAGACCCCGGAGAGCTCCCTTAGCCCTTCTACCACGTGGGCCACAGCAAGAAGACAGCCATTTATGAACCAGGAGGCAAGCTCTCACTAGACACTAAATCTGCCAGCACCTTAATATTGGCCTTCCTAACCTCCAGAACTGTGAGAGTTAAATTTCTGTCTCTATAAGCTGCCTAGTCTATGGTATTCTATTTTAGTAACCTGAACATATGAAGTCAGTGAGGAAGAGAGTACCATCCACTTTCAGAAAAGGGATGGGGAAAAATAAGCCAGTCTTGGGGTTAGTACTTTTTTATTTGTTTAGCAGCCATAATTTGCCTTCTCATGCATTAAGTACACAGAATAGATAGTTTGTATTTTATAAAAAATGGAACTAAAAGCTCAGAGAGATGAACACTTGTCCTAGGTCACACAGTGACTATATGGCATAGCAGACCCTGAAGTTAGATATCTCTTTGCCACCCAGTTCTGTGGTCCTGACACTGTGCTCTCTCAGGAGAGGGCTTGGTGTGGCCTTAAAAGAGTATGTTAGACTCATCCCAGACCATATCAGCAGGATCCAGGAATAGAGGGAACAGATCGGAGAAGCATCCTCACTCTGGGGGACACCATGCCTACAGACTAACTGTACTACAGGCCTCTCAACACCAGTAGGTGCTGGAACAATCATGTTGTTGCTCAACTCTTAAAGACCCTGACTCCTGTTAACTGCTTAGAAACTACAGAGCTGGCCAGCTCTGGTCATTCTGAGTTGCAGCCAAAAAGACTGTCCTTAAATGTAGTTTCCAAACCTTAAATGCCAAATGATACCCAAAGAAAGATAACTAGAAAGTGAGGGCATCAGGACAGATCCTGAATGGATTTACACACTTAGCATGAACGACCACATATGAGCATCTTCCAGGGCTCATACCCCATGTACAGCTGGGATTCCATTCAGTGAATTTAGTACTTAATATACAATCCACTGAAAATAGGTTTTCTTTAGCCTTCTCAAGTGTATTTGACAAGATTTACCTGAGTAGCTATGCTATCTTCAAGAATCACCTTGCCATGTGTTTGCTGCTTTTTCCCTAGACAGGCACAAGATCTTCAAAGATAAGTTAGTGTTTTCTACTCCCCACAGTTCAAACCAAGTGCTCAGTTGCTTTTGGTTGTTTGGCCAAGAACTGGTCTGCAAAGCCCACCACAAACACTTGTTGCCAGAGTCGCTATTGGGCCCCATTTGTCACTTACACAACTGGTTTAAACTCCCATATCAAAGCAGAGAGTTCTGAGAACCAGATGTCCCTGAGGACCTGGTTGGCAGGGGACTTGACTCCACCATCCCCTGAGGAATCATCATCGTTCAACCTTCAGCCACAGGATCTGCAGAGTAACTTTCACCTGACAGAAATACTACATGGTATTTGCTCAAAAAAAAAAAAAGGAAATTCAAGAATAAGGGCTAGCTTGACAAGTGTCCATCGACTAATGAATGGGTAAAAAAGATGCAGTTTAGAATTACAGAGGAGAATTACTCAGGCACTTCAAAAAAAAAAAAAATTGCCATTTGCTGCAATGTGGTTAGATCTAAAAAGTATAATGCTAAGTGAAATAAGTCAGCCAGAGAAAAACAAATATCATATGATTCCACTTGTGTGGTATTTAAGAAGGAAAAAAAAAATGAGCAAAGGAAAAGGGAGGAAAGGAGAGAAAGAGAGAGAGAAAACAAGAAACAGACTCTTTATTAAAGAGACCACACCGAAGGTTACCAGAGGGGAGGTGGGTGGGGAGATGGGGTAAATGTGTGATGAGGATTAAGGAATGCACTTGTCCTGATGAGCACCGGGTGCGGTATGGAACTGCTGAATCACTGGACTGTACACCCAAAACTAATATTATACTATATGTTAACTAACTGGAATTTTAATAAAAACTGAAATAAGAATGAGAGCTAGCTTGGAAGTCACAGCCTCTCTTTAGCACATACTTGAGAAAGGTCAAGCAAATTGTTAAAAGCAAAATAACATTCATGTTGTCAACTTCGGACTTCCACTAGGAAACTGCTCTATCTCCCAAGAAAAAAACACCCTCACTATGCAAATCTCCATGAACTAAACAAAAATGATCAGAGATCCACAGCTGCAAAGCTAACTTATCTTTCCAAGTGAACATACTCTTCATGTCAATCCAGAAAGGCTCAGGGTAGATAAGATAAATTACCTTTTTTAGAAACAAGGTTAGGAAAGCATAAAGCATAGGAATAACAAATAACCCGCTTAAAGAAAAAAGAAAAGCAAGAAAGACAGACTAATATCAAGTACTGGTTGAAGTAAATTTTTTTTTTGGTTGGTTGAAATAATTTTTAAAAAATAACAACCAGGGCACCTCGAAGGCTCAGTTGGTTAAGGCTCTGCCTTGGGCTCAGGTCATGATCCCTGGTCCTGGGCTAGAGCCCCAGGTCAGGATCCCTGCTCAGCAGGGAGCCTGCTTCTGCTTCTCCCTCTCCTTCTGCCCTGTCCGCGCCCCTCCTGCTCTCTCCCTCTCTCAAATATATAAATAAAATCTTTAAAAAATAATAACAATAGTAGTAACAATAAAGAAGGATGACCAAAGTGTTCCAGATGCTAATGTCTCGAATTACTGATATAAGGTAGGAAGACAAAAAGTAAGACAGGAAGTGCAGAATTAAGGTAAAGGGTAAGAGAAACAGGAAACCAGATTTCAGTTTGAAAGGAAGAAGCACGTTTTAGTGACTAGGGCTGCCCAATAAGGAGGTGCTTGATCTTGACCAGCAGTACCTGCCCCCATCCCACTAGTAGGTTGGACAGCCAGAAAAGGGGTGCTGTGGGCGGGAAGATACAAGGGCAATACAGGCAACAGGCATCTGATGAGGGATCAAGGTCAAGCTCCTGGTTTGTGAGGTCTTTTCAAACCTCAGGATTTTCTGGCAAAGGTGAGCCAGCACGCATCCCCTGTACCACACAGAACTTGAACACCTTATTCAGGATACTACTGAAGTTTCTTACCTCCTGAAGCTGTGATTCTTTCTTCTTGGAAGACAAATTTAAGTGTTTTTCTAAGATGCCACAATACTTTTCTGTCTCCTTGTCATACTTCTTTTTGGCTTCCTGGCAAAAAGAGGAAAAGAGAAAAAGTAAAATGTTGCAGGAATAAAAGCAATCTTGTCAAGACCTCTGCCTGTTCAATTTCATAGCTTCATCGTTCCCTCAGACCCAGAACAGCGGACAACCCAGCTATTTAATGTGCATTAAATAAAGCCACTCCCCTGCCAACAGCAGACCAATGGTTTTGAGTGTCTATCATAAAGGAACCACCACAATGCCAGAAACAAGGTAAATACCAGTATTTAATAGTGGAAAAGCCAGGATTCCATGTCCTGAGAACCTCAGTTGTGAAAAGGAATTTCTAATTTCTGGGGCACCTGGGTGGCTCAGTGGGTTGAAGCCGGGTTGAAGCCTCTGCTTTCGGCTCGGGTCGTGATCCCAGGGTTCTGAGATCGAGCCCCGCATCGGGCTCTCTGCTCGGCAGGGAGCCTGCTTCCTCCTCTCTCTCTACCTGCTTTCTCTGCCTACTTGTGATCTCTGTCTGTCAAATAAATAAACAAATAAAATAAAATAAAAAATTAAAAAAAAAAGAAATTTCTAATTTCTTTTTTTTTTTAAAGATTTTATTTATTTATTTATTTATTTGACAGAGAGATCACAAGCAGGCAGAGGGGCAGGCAGAGAAAGAGGAGGAAGCAGGCTCCCTGCTGAGCAGAGAGCCCCATGCGGGGCTCGATCCCAGGACTCCGAGATCATGACCTGAGCCGAAGGCAGCGGCTTAACCCACTGAGCCACCCAGGCGCCCCTAGGAATTTCTAATTTCTAAGTTCAAGAATATTCAAGGGCAAAGAACAGAGCAAAGTTACCTATGAAGCGAATTCCAGAGCACAAAGACCCAACTGAAATCTTAAATGGGACAAGTCTAGAATAAGGGTAGTTCCAGCTTTAACAATGGTCAAAAAGTACTTAATATATAGACCTAATATCCCTGGGCACAACAGTAGCACATGTGGGTCTTTAAAATGAATGAAGATTCAAAAGAAGACAAATGAATTCACAGAAGCATCATTCTCATTAACAAACAAATTAAAAAAGCTAAAGCAACATCACTGCCCATAGAAAAGGTTTGAGATCATGAAAGAGTTGGACACCTAATAAATTTAAATAGAAGGGCGAGAGGTGCCTAGGTGGCTCAGTGGGTTAAGCCTCTGCCTTCGGCTCAGGTCATGATCCCAGGGTCCTGGGATCGAGCCCTACATCGGGCTCTCCGCTCCGCGGGGAGTCTGCCTCCCCCTCTCTCTCTCTGCCTGCCTCTCTGCCTACTTGTGATCTCTCTCTGTCAAATAAATAAATAAAAATTTAAAAAAAAATAGAAGGGCGAGGTAGTCAGATGGCAAGTTGCTTGTAATGTAAATTATTAATATGATACAAACTTGGTGCATCCTACATAGAGTGTAGCTACCTACAGACAAAGATTAGATGGCAAAACGAGAATAATCAAGTTAAGGAAATGGGATAATGGGTGATTTTCTTCTCACATTGGGAAATTTTTATTATCCTACATTAACAGCTTTCAAAATAAAAAATAATAAATATCATAATACACTTAATAATCCCTGCCAAATCACTGAGTCATTGAGATTCTACATTTATCTCCCATTTTACAAATAAGGAAATTTAGATCTAGGGAAGTTAACTTGTAAAAAGTCATAGAGAGTGACAGAGCTGGGATCTGAGGCTAGAGAGGCTGCCTCCAAAGCCCAACTCTCAGTCACACCTGAGATGTATGTTCACAGGCGGTCTCTTTTTTCCATCCACTTTCTAGTGGGGATGGCAAGCAAGAGGGCTGGAAGATGGTGGACAATGGCCTAATGAACATGATCAATTTCACTAAGTGAGCCCCTCAGTCTTACTCTTAACTTAGGTGGAACCCACAGGAACTAATTTTCTACAACTCCAAGGCCTCTATAGAGGAGAAAAAATTTTGCAGCCAGATAAGGAAGCTCAGAGACATCTCCATTCATTTCACAAAGATGTAACAAGTAACCACTCTGTGTCAGGCTCCTGTAGCCAATGGTCAAGGCAAAAGTGGTCCCAAGCCTTATGGTAGGGGTGTTCTAGTAGGACAGACACAATTGACCAGGAAACAAATAATTATCGGCAGCCACAAGTGCTATGAAGGAAATAAGGTGCAGTCAGAGATTCCACAGATAGGGTGCTCCAGAGAGGCCTCACTGGGGAAGGGAGTGTGAGTGGCTAATCATGTGAGGGGCCCTTCTAGAACACTAGAGCAGTAAGTACAAATGCTCCCAGCTTAACACTGGGAAGCCTAAGTGGCACAGGAATCAGCAAGAAGCTCTCGCCTGAAGCCCTGACAATCTCCTGCCACATGAGAACTCCATTTTTCTGGTTGACAGCATGATTCTAAGCCTTCAAAGTGGGAGGACTCATCACAGACCCTTGTTAGCTGACATGTAACCATTTTTACAAACCTGAATTTTGCTTGGAAGACTATTTATACACAAGAACAACACAACATGCAGAAGCGAGTGAGGAAAAAGCCCGAGGAGACATTACTCCTTCAAATTTGAAGAAGGGTACATACAGGCTAGACACTTAAACAACTCTTTCTTGCATAGAAATCAGCAACTTTGCGCTATGGCCCCAACTCCACTTCATGCTCACAGATCCACTCCAGCAGCCTGTCAGCAAGCCCCAAGGAGAACCCTGTGCTGCAAGAGCCAAGCCGGCCAGAGGTGAGAAAAGGCCAGTGAACATGAGTCACCAGCATTCTGTGACTTTCTGGCAACTTGAGCTGCCACATTCCGTGTTCAAGAGGACAGCCAGAGCTAACGAGAAAGGGAAGCAGTTTCTGTCCTGGAAAACAGCAACAAGACCTCTGAGGATAACTCTGCTAAGATAATGGTCTTAAGTTGAGAGGGTAGTCTTAGTGAGTTTAAATTCTCTACTCAGATATAAGATGGTGCTTGCCTTCCAGGGAATCCACTGTGGCTGCCTAAATGGATGAAGGACAGAATTAGGATTCTGGAAATGATTCCCAATTCTACATGGATCGATTCTAAACAAATCACTGCCCCTCTTCAGAACTGGGTTCTCTCATCTATTAAACCGAGGAGGACTCCAGGAGGTAACTGGTCAGGTTCCTTCCTCTTGCAGCTCAGAGTGTTTAACAAAGAATAAAAACACCTCCCTCCTCACAGGCCCATTAGGATAAAATGAGATAAGCCACAGACCATTCTTAGCAGAGGGTCTATCACATAGAAAATGCACAATAAAATTCAATAATGATGATGATGATGGCAGTAGTGATGACGGCAGCTATCATGGTGAGTGACAGTGGTCAAGCAGCCCATCATCTGAATATGCCTCCTCCTTACTGAGAACACCACTTCCTTCCCATGCCTAAGGTCCCATGAGGGAAGCCTGCATAGCATGTACCACAATTTGAAATTATGCTTATTTACATCTTTTTGTTTCATGTCGTTCTCCCCAGCCACACCAGGAGCACAGTACATCTTCACTTGTTCTCCACCATAAACCAGTGTGTAGTGTGGTACCAGGCACAAAGCAGGCACTCACCTATCTTTTTTAAATGAATGAACTGTATGTACTGAATCTAACAGCTAACATAAAAAGCCTATATGACAAGCACTGTTCTAAGCACTGTGTGTGCGTTTACTCATGTCTTTTTCATAAGAACTCTACAAGGTAAATATTATCAGTGTCCCCATCCTACAGATCAGGAAACAGGTACAGAGAAGTTCAGCTACTCCCCAAGCTGGCATGCCAATGCAACAAATGAGGTTAGGGCCCCTTCTTCACCATAAACTTCTCCTTTCACCGGAGAGCCCAGCTCTCTAAATGCACCTCGCCTGGAGGAAAAACAAATTCCCCCAAACTCAGAATTCTGAACCCAGGGTCACAGTTATGCCCAGCTCCAGGGCTGTGCCCTACCACAGGGCAGCTATGCTAGCACCAGAATGCCCACAGGTCCTCCTCCCTGGCAGCCTTCACACCCAACACTAACTTCTGCTTCTTGCAAGTAGCAACAGGTTGTTATAGCAACTGAAGCCACACCAGAGGGGGAGGAAGGGTAATTTTAGCACAGGCAGAGTTCAGAAACTTCTACTTGGCTGCTCAAGAGCACTGGCTGGCTCTTAGGTATTCCTTAGTCTGCTGCCTAGACTGTCTGGTGAAGAGTCTGTTTCTTTGCTTTCTCTTAAATGTATACAATACTAGGATATAAATGTGTGCATGTAGAGGGAGGGGAGGAACAAGTACAGAGAAAAAAGGAAATGACACAGGAAGGAGGAGGAAAATCATCTCCAACATCATCACACTATTCAAGAGGAATGAAAGATCAGAGTATGTATGAGAGGCAACACGTTTTGATGAGTGATGATTTTATTCAAATTCTTTCATTCTTCTACTTCTCACCTTCTACAGCCATACCCCCACCCCATGCCCAGAAGAGTAACTGTTCCTGTCATTACAATCACTGGTATTACCCAAAACGAGGCCACTCAGACTCCTGCTTCACCTCTGTGGCAACTGTGGGAATGCCCAAAACCAGGGACGGAGGGAAGAGGGCAGAATGAGAAGCATCCATGCTCAGAGGCAGGAAAGACTCTTGGAAAGAGGACTTGATAAGGAGGTCTGTCTGCTCCACTGCGGCCTCTAAGCTTTTCAGAATCCCCAGAGCCACTGCCATATGTTATCATGAGTAGAAAGCACAGGTCCCAAGGCCACTAAAGGGAAGGCCTGATTACTGGGCCTGCAAATATGAGAACTTGGGGAGGGATACTCATGGCAAATTCAAAGTCTTGGACAAACTTTTTATGGAACAAGACTCCCTTTTAATTTTACATTCCTTAATCTCTGATAAAAAAAAAAAAACCCATGAGCTTTAATTTCTTCATAAATGTAAAGTGTAAAATTGGTAGAAAGTGCTACAGAACTGGAAGAAAAATCTTTGCTGTGGTCCATCCTTCAAACTACAGTCAACCATCCCTCTGAAGAACGTTCACTGAACAGCACATCATTTTTTCAGACCCTAACCACATTCATTTTCAGAAGCACGTGTGCTTAGGTGGGGAGGTGGGGTTGGGAGACAGATCCCACTTCATTACATTGCAGTTACCTATTCCCCACCTATTGGCATCTACCTCTCAAGGCCATTTCACAGAAGAGTAAAATTACCGTCAGAGCGATGTTGCCCAAAACCCCCTGCAGGTGGCGCACAGGACTGTGGCTGAAGAACTCATGGTTCCAGAAAAAGAGGAAGAGTATCTGGTAAATCCTGCTTTCACTGATCCCAGTGCAAACACCTTCTCTGCAGGTGGCCTCTAACACCCTACTACCAGTCAAACCAGCTAGGGTTACCTATGATTTCTCACAGCACAGGGGAACCCTGGAGAATTCATCTTTCAAAAATGAACAAGATTCCCTTTGCACCCTTCTCAGAGAAATTTCAGCTGCAAGCCAGCCACATTTCAGCTGCAGTCCCTCCTGGTCAGTGGTAACAAACCAGAACATAGAAGTTGAAGCAGTCCTGTTTTTTGACCTGCACTATGTGGAATATGTACTTTTAAATTATTTGCCAATATTTTTTTAAACCAGGACATTTCAAAGAAAACTCTGACATTTCACTTTCTCTTGAAAAATTTCAAGATCTGGCAACAACGGGCGCATTTTCACTCAGCAAAAATGAGCTCACAACAGGGTCACGAGACACTCAGGGCCCATTTTGCAACTCCCTGGTCTAGGCTCTGAGCCCTGGACTCTGCAGTAAGTACAATTCCACCTTGTCCAAGCACAGAGGTATCTGCTAACACAAGGAGGCATGGTTTCTACCTTTGCACAATTTATGAACTAGCAAAAAAAGATTAGGTAACAAAATACTAGAATGACTGCTCTGGGGTTGACCAATCAGTCTTACCTTAGACACCTGTAAGTAACTGATGAACCACTATATAAAATCCAAAAACAAGGCTGCCCTAAAATCCAAGAGCAAGGTTTGCATAATTCTCACCTTGGCAGCCCCAATCTGCTCCTTCCGAAACTTCTCCAAGGGAGTGATGAGCACCTCGCTGGCATTCTCAATCTGGTGAGGAAAAACAGGGCAGGGAAATGGGGTAGACACATACACATAAAAGCAAATATCAGTTAAGAGTTCTAGCAGTTTTGGCACAAAATGCCTCTCACTTTAAAAATCTGAGTAAGCAGGGCACCTGGGTGGCTCAGTCAGTTAAGTGTCTGACTCTTTTTTTTTTTTAAGATTTTATTTAATTTGACAGAGAGAGATCACAAGTAGGCAAAGAGGCAGCCAGAGATAGAAGGGGAAACAGTCTCCCCACTGAGCAGAAAGCCCGATATGGTGCTCGATCCCAGGACCCTGGGATCATGACCTGAGCCAAAGGCAGAGGCTTAACCCACTAAGCCAACCAGGCACCCCATCATCTGACTCTTGATTTAAGCTCAGGTCATGATCTGATAATGCCCCATGGCATTAGGTTCTGCGCTCAGTGCGGAGTCTGCTTGAGGATTCTCTCCCTCTCTCTCTGGCCCCTCCCCTACCATGCTCTCAAGCTCTCTAAATCAAATCTTTTTTTTAAAACTGAGTAAGCAATACCGTTGCACGTGTCAATTTTTCACAATACTTGAACAGAAAGCATGTCAGATCAAACTCATCATCTCAAAACATGGAATTCTTCCTGTGTGTGACTGATTCCTTAAAAATGAGTACCTTTTGGGGCGCCTAGGTGGTTCACTCAGTTAAGCATCTGCCTTTAGCTCAAGTCATGATCCTAGGGTCCTCGGATTGAGCCCCACATTGGACTCCCTGTTCAGTGGAGAGTCTGCTTCTTCCTCTCCCTCTGCCCTTTCCCCCAGTCCTTCTCTATCTCAAATAAATAAAATCTTTTTTTTTTTTTTTTCTTAAATGAGTACCTCTGGGGCACCTGGGTGGCTCAGCTTGTTAAGTGTCAGCCTGTGGCTCAGCTCATGATCCCGGGGACCTGGGATCAAGCCCCGCAGTCTGTTTCTCCCTCTCCCTCTGACCCTCCCCACTGCTTGTGCTCTTCCTCACTTACTCTCTAAAGAATAAATTAAAAATCTTAAAAATAATAAAAACAAGTAATTTGAAAAACATAAGCAACCATGTAAAGGCAGAAGGGAACTGGTGACAGGGTAGGATCTAAATTTCAGCTTCAGGTATATCTTATGAATGCCCATTCACCCAAGCTATATTTAGGTAGATATATTTTAGGCAGATCAACACTGAGTCTAGGTTAAGAGCAAGAAACACCTTTGGACGTGGGGTGGCATGAAAACCTTCCAAGTCTGACTTTGTGTATTCCTACCAGTACAAGAATCAGGACATCTGTGCCTCCAGACCACTGGCTACCTCTCAACCTCCCCCACCACTCACTCCATCAGGTCCTAGATGTCAACCATACCATCACCCCCATGCACCTCAAATGCACAAAACTAGTCCAATTTCCAGGCTTTTGCATTTAGACATTCCCTCACATGCTTGATCCCCAAATGCTCTCATGAATGACTCATTTATTATTCTAATTGAGGTACTGGCTTAAAGGACACCACTTTAAGAAGGCCTTCCATGATCACCCGCATATTCCGAAGAAACTTCTCACCACGCCACCAAGTGTTTTCTTCAGAAGATGTAGGCCAGCTAAAGTTTTCTAATTTACCACTATGCAAACACACACATATACCACTACCTCATAAAAAGTTCACTTGCCTACCATTTCCCCCCAAACACAGAAGAGTGCTGAAACAAAGAAGCACTCAAATATTTTTCAATGACTACAGGAATGAATGAATTATTTCTTGACTAGCTGCCAACTGTGTGACCACAGGCAAAGTATTTAACCTCTCTGGGCTCTAATTTCCTAATCTGCAAAATGACTAGGCTGGATTGTTCCAGCTCTAGGAATCTATGGTCTATTCTAAGGCAGTAAAATATTTTACAATCTTTCCTTTTAAATCATTCACTGCTCACTTGTCACTCAATTAATTATTTCAGGAATCTTGATACAACAAAGCATTATTTTTCTAAATCACATGCATATACATCACAATGAAACCAACAGAGTAAATGCCAGAAGCCAAAGATGGACACAGCCAAGAACTAACTGAGCAATGGGAGGAATAAAAGGTGGCAGGTCTCCAAATTTATTGCCATTTGCTTTTTTCTCAATTTTGAGAGCACTTATCTAGGAAGAGAGAATTTTAACATGAGGGTTGCAATGTTTAACTTGTTTGATTTTTATTATTATTTGATGTTGCTTAATGGGCTCACTTGTTTAAAACTTCCACAAATCAAGGGTAAGTCTCCGAAGCTCACAGTGGTATGCTGAGCCCCTAAGCCACTAATTTTCACCCTAAGCTGCATGTCAGGCTCACCTGGGATGCTTCTAAAAATCCCAATGCCCAGGCTACACTTCAAACCAATAAAATCAGAATCTCTGTACTTCATCCTAGGAATCAGTATACTTTAAACTTCCCAAGTTGTTTCAATGGGCATCCATGATTGAGAATCTAGCCTTAAGGAGATGCTAAATACACAAAAGCAGTACCTACTCACCTGGGAACCAGGATGCCCAAGACCCTGTCCCAGTCCTTCTACTGCTTGCTATTTGCCTTCACCAGACCTCAGTTTTCCCATGTGGCCAATGAAAGACTACAGACAGTGAGAAATAAGGTTGTTCTGGGTCTAAGATTCTAGGACTGTGTAATTTCCACCAGTTGCAAGCACTACACTGATGCTGGGAACAGAAGCCCACTCTATGCCCTTTAAGAACATGGGACAGACACATGCAATGATTATCAGACACAATGTGGTAAACGGAGAATCAGAGACATGAGCTGGATACTAAGAAAATACAAAGCATGGCCAAATACCCCAGGGACTGAGAGAAGGCTTCCCAAAAATGTGTGGCTTTTCAAAGCTGAGCTCAGCTGATGAGGTACGGAAGGGGCTTGCAACGGCTAGATACTCAGACGCACACAGCAGAAACTCAGTTCACTGACATTAATAATAAAATTGCAGAGGCAAACTGAAGAGTATAATCCAGTCATTGTTCTCTTACCATAGGCCACAGCAATCTGTCCAGTATTCAGCTTGATTTGCTTATCACACCCCCCACCCACAAATACTGACTAGGCCAAGAATCAGATTCCAAAGAATCACTTCCCTTTCTCAGGCAGTAGCACATGCACAAACACACAAGCTTCCCCCTGCCTCCACCCACCACCAACCCTGCTGCAGCCACCAGCCTCCGGATTCTGGTTCAAGCGCCCAAAAATGAGCAATCAAGGAAAACAGAGAGACACTATTTCTGTCTTTCTGTGCAGGGCAGAAGGTGAGAGCTTCTGCTCTATTGAGAATTTCAATGAAATTTCCCCATTCTTTGGTCTAACACAAATTTGGGTTTGAATCCAGACTGTGACTGTTTTTAACTATGTGATCTTGGGCATGTTAATCATTCTAAACCTCAAGATCTTTATCTAGATACTGGGATGCTATAGGTACCACCTCACAGAGTCATCATGCAGGTTAAAATTTACAATGTGTGCATACATAATGTCTTGGTCAAGACTATGGACTGAGCAGCATCTCCTGAAAATTTTTAAGGGGAAGCCCTAACCTCTATCAATTAAAAAAAGAGACTCTATGGGGCGCCTGGGTGGCTCAGTGGTTGGGCCGCTGCCTTCGGCTCAGGTCGTGATCTCAGAGTCCTGGGATCGAGCCCCGCATCGGGCTCTCTGCTCTGCGGGGAGCCTGCTTCCTCCCCTCTCTCTCTGCCTGCCTCTCCGCCTGCTTGTGATCTCTCTCTCTCTGTCAAATAAATAAATAAATTCTTAAAAAAAAAAAAAAAAGAGAGAGACTCTAATGGTCTAACAGCCTATGTAAGCCAACCAAAACCCAAGGCTGTAAATCCCTCAAGGTTAAGAAATGGAAACAACTAGGCTTTCCCAAATAAGGCAACAGCCTGCGATATAGCCCATCATGTAATTTCCTTGCTACTTCCATATGTTCTCTATAAAAGTATTTGCTCTATAGTTCTGTCAGTAGAGCTTTCCTAAATATTTCTAGTTTGGTACTGTCCAATATGAACCAATTTTTGTTCAAATAAAATCTTAAAAATATGATATGCCTCATATTATCCTTTAATACCTTCAGCGTAACACTATCTGGAGATGAAGCCTTTGGAAGGTAATTAGGTCATCAGGGTAGAATCCTCACAATGGGATTAAAGCCATTCTAAGCAAAGACTGAAGAAACATTCCGTCCCCTTTCCCTCCCATTTAAGGACACAGCAAGAAGGGGGCCATGTGTAAGCCAGGAAAAGTGTCCTCACCAGGAACCAAATCAGTTGGTTCCTTAATCTTGGACTACCCAGTCTCCACGACTTTGAGAAATCAATATTTGCTGTGTAAGCCATCCAGCCCATGGCATTTTGTTATGGCAATCTACACAGATTAAGATAGTGGACTTAGTCTCAAATGATCAGTTTTAGCATGGGAAGAGTGGGAAAATCTTCATTGATAGACTCTTCCTAGGCCTCAGTAGCACTGCTAGCTTAGGGGCAAGCCTTCCAGGGACAAACCAGCATGCAGCCTGCAGGGGGATTTAAAATCAGGCTTCATTCTTGGTATCTCAGCGATAAGAAGAGGATGCAAAAGAACTTACAGATGCGGAATCCCTCATCTGTTGATGTTGAGCCACATCAGAATGAGAATATAGGAGGTATCTCTTAAGAACCTGGAGATCAGCATTTGATTCTTGATTTTGCACAGTGCCTCCCTTGGAAGAACCTCTTATAAATGTCATCATTTACTCTGTGCCCATACACTACATACTGGGTGCATACTAGAGGGCAGGCACTAGGATTAGGCATTTCAGAATAAAAAGTGAAGGAGTGCCCTTCAAAAGCTCTTGCATAAGTTTACCAAAATGAGGAAAGCAGGGAGCAGAGTGTGACACCTTCATTTCCACTCTGCCTGTAGGGAATTGGAGACCCCCAAAAGTTAATTAATTCAAAAGATCCACCCGTAAGTCATACTTATGGGTGCACCTTACAGTGAATCTTTGGGAGGCCAACAACGTGGTTCTAACGTTATCCACACTAATCCCTTAACATTTGTGAAATGTTTCTAACCCTGCAAAGATGAGAAGATGAGGCTTGCTCAAGAGCTCAAAACACTCAAGTGGTGGAGGCTGGTCTCAAACCCAGTTCTACTGACAACAAATCTCTTGACATAATCACACTTATGGGAGCAAAAGCAGCCCAGCCATACTCACCATCCGTATCCGTTCATCTTCAAGATTCCTGAGGACAGTGGCAAACTCCTGCAAAGACCTTGCTGGAAAAGACAAAGTACCATGAAAGGGACATAGAGAAATGGGCCTTTGGGAGCCTTTCCAGGTATAGCTATTATGTTGTGGACTGAAATCCCTCGGCACATGCAGAATCCTAAAGCCAATTGCTTCCCAAGGCTCCCCTTATCTTTTAATCATTAACCATTCAGGATGACCCCCCGAATGCAGGTTAATTTCACCTGGAACTCTAGCTGGGAAAGGATTTCCTTCAAAGACCTGCCTGTTCCTGAGACTACCCTGGGCTGATGAGGTGCTGGCCAGCTTCCAGACTATAGACTGAAAAGGGCAGAGTTCTGCGTAGGAGTTGAAGGATTTCCTGCCCAGGATCTGACCTCTTCAACTTTGGTTGTGGGACTGCGTCAGAAATCAACTTTCCTCTGATACCACAACTGAACCAATGTAGCTTGCAATACAAGCCACATCTCTGGCTTCTCCTTGGATTCTTCTTCCTGAGTCCTCAAGCCACTTGTGAATATAATACACTATAAAAATGCAGCACGGTGGTCAGACATGGAGAGTCCTCAACAGAATAATTCCCAAAGGCAAAGGGCAGTAAGTGCAATAGCCCTGAAGATATTCAGGACATATATGAAATGTTGGGAGCTCCAGAAGTTACTATAGTAATGCATTTTCATTGCTCTCACTATCTCCCAGCTGCTTCCCTCAACCCCAGATCCTAGCACTCTGTTTGACAAGAGGAATTCAATAAGCATTTGATAACTTTTTCAATCCTTCCTCACCCCTGGAGCTAACCAAGATGCCCAATGTAAGAAGAGTCAAGGGCAATGACTAGACCCTGTCAGAGACAGGTGTCTTGACACTGCAAATCCTCTGTGCTCAGCACCACCTGCAAGACACAGGAGGTAAAAGAAAAGCAGAAAAGAGAACCAGTACAGCAATCAACAGTAACCCTTCCCTCAGCCTCTAGTTAAAGAAAGGGGGAGGAGAGCTGGACAGCAATCTCCTCTGTCCATCTGAAGGCAGGGGCAGCTATGGAGCTCCATACCACAACTGCCAGACCTGAATGTGGGGCCAGCTGATCAGAGTCTCCAATTTTCAAAGAGATGGAAAACCAGAACTTTACACAAAGTCGATTCATATGTTAATTCAATTTTAAGAAATGAGTGCCTAAGAAAACATGGTTGTATTCTGATTTCAGCCCACAAACTATCATTTGCAACCTGTAATTCTTTCCTCATCTACCTGTCTTCTGGTCTTGCTCTAAGTTCTATAGTACCAGGGCAAAGAAAAGTCACAAAAACAGCCAGAAGCAAAACATTACAGGAGGGTGGAGAGAAGAACCCCATTGCAAACCTTCAAGCTGCCTCCTACAGGCTCCAGGGTGAGAGAAGTGGTCTCAGAACTCTGAGAAGCAGCCCAGAATAGCCCCCTGGCCCCTGACCCTCCCTACATTCTGCCCCCTCCACTGTTAGTGTGGACTTCTTAATTTATGACACTTAGATACTTCCTATCACAGGAAAAAGGCTCAGTAAGAACACTGACAGTTATGAAGTACAGTGACTCATCAGACACATGGTTATGACTTACCTATACACATTTCATCGTCCGTTTCTGCATCTCCTATGCACTGAAATTTAAATTCATTTAAGGAATCAGCAAATTTCCTCTTCGCCAAAGACAAATCTAGCAAGAAAAAGAGTAAAAAA
The DNA here is from genome assembly GCF_902655055.1 of Lutra lutra. NCBI lineage: Eukaryota > Metazoa > Chordata > Mammalia > Carnivora > Mustelidae > Lutra > Lutra lutra. Next base: position 81,261,830 of record NC_062282.1, on the reverse strand, counting down.
TATGAATTACTGACGTGAATTGATTTTCACATTTGCTGAATGTTTTAGTCCTTCCTCTAATGTAGCAGCTAGATTTGGTCTTGAGGCTATTTCAAACACAACGTAAATTCAAAATACTGAACAGCTGTTTCTAACATGAAATTCTTACTGGCTTGAAAAATTACTATTTCTGTTACTTTGCTTTAACCATTTCAGTCCCAGTTCTAATTCCTCAAGCCACATACTGAGTCCTGTCATATACGTTGGTCACAGGTGGGAATCCAGGAAGAACTGGGGGTCAGAGCAGCCTGCCACCGACCTCCCCTGTGGTCCAGCAGTGGGTAGGGAGAGGGAAGAAAGAGCATGGAAGTGCCCCATTCCCGTGGCACAGGAGCTCCTGGACTCCTCATTCTGCCTCAAGCACACGTGAATTCTCACAACCCTCTCGGCTCCCCCTCATGAGGATGATGGCCAGCCAGCATGACAAATTCCCATCTGAACCATTTCCCTGGGTCATCGCGTTCCCCACTGCCACAAGAACAAAGCCCTGGCACTGTTCTGAGTTGGGGTAAAAACACACCCCACATATGTTATCTATAAAGAAAGTTCTTAGAAACCCTTGTCAAATCTAAAAAATAAGCTTTCATTTAAGGCAGTATTAAAAGCCAATGATCCCTCCTGAACCCTCAGCTTCTGTTAAGGGTATAAAACCACCCAGGTACCTTTAAGTGGCCTGACAGATACAGCTGCTTGGTACAAATGTGCTTAACTTAATTCCATGTGCAGCCTTCCTGCAGATTAGGCTAATCATTCAAATTACCCTCATAGATGTTTCCCTTATTGAAGGGGAAATGGTATTACGTCCAAATTCCCAGAGGAGGGAAATAGGCGGCATAACTGGCAACATGCACTGGCTTTAATGAGATATAGGGAGGAGGTTGGGAGGATTCTGGCTTCACAGATCAACATAATCTAATGGAACAAAAGTATCCATGGGCTTCAGCTCTTCTCCTTTCTAGTTCCCAGATGTGTTCCTTAAAGTGGGGGGTCATGTTTTTCCCCATCTTTTGGTTTTGTTTGTTTCCTCTCTGTGTACCCGGCAGTGCGTCATGCTCAGTGCATGCTGAATAATGTGTGTGGAGGGCAGTATACAAATTTGACCACCGGTGTGCAGCTCACCAATCCCAGAGCTTACTCCAAGCAGTAGGGGCCAGGGGAAGAGCCTGGCTAAGCAGTCCTGCTGTTCTCAGGTTTGGGGCTCAGGCTTACCACACAGACAGCAGGGGCTCCTGCTCGAAAACCACCCTCCTGTGGGCTTGCATGACATGAATCCCAAGATAGCATGGCCTATGCAAGGCCCTCCGATCTGCACCAAAAGAGGAAGACACTTGAAGTGAAGAAGGAGAATCCAGGAGCCACCAGCCAATACTCTCCGGTCTCTCCCTGGTTCAGTCACTTTAATGCAATGGTCCTAGGCAAAAAGTCCAAAGATCCTGGCAGAGGAGTCAGCCATCTCCTAAAACTGGCCACCCAAGCTGAAGATATCCCTAAGAATACCAATCATTCCCTGGCAAGTCAAGAAAGAAACAGATTTATCTCAAAGTCAGAACACTGTGAGGAGGAAAGACAGGAGGCCATGGGCAGGCAGGATAAAATAAAGGAAGAATCACCTTTCAGAGTGGAAGACAAAGCCCCCAAGAAGGCCAAAGAGTATCAGGTATAGAATGTGGGCACGGCTGTGCTCGGTCTCACTGGAGTCAGAATGTTCTGATCAGAAATCACAAAGAAAGGCTTGAGCCAAGAGTAAGACTAGAGTTGCTTCTCTATCCACCTAACAATCCTCTGTGCCTCCTCCATAGGCAAGAAAGACTCAAGTTAGACAACCATCTCCACACGGTGGAAGAAAGGTGAAACTTAAGGCAGGCTTGGGAAACCTCCCAACACGCACAGAGAAGCTATGCTGCCAGGAGCAGCTACCAATGAGGATCAAGGAGTGGATAATCCTGCACAACAGGGCCTTTGTGGGGCCTTTTCATAGGAGGACCCATTTCACCTGGAGCAGAGACTGTTAGCTTATGACCAGAAAGTAACCTTATTTCGTTGTTGAGTGACACATAGCGCACCCCACCACAAAATAAGCCTGAGAAGTCATGTGGGCCCCACAAAGCTAATAAAGAGGCATCTCCCCCTGACAAAAGAATTAGGTAATGAGTACTAGTCTGGAGTCCATGCTGGGTTATAGGTCAGTGAGCACAGCTAGATAGACTAAAAATCCCAATTATTGATATCTGCAAAGGAAATCACCATGGGCTTGAATGGCTCATGCCTGAGAGAGAAATCTTGGTAAAGGTGTAGGAGGAGAACAGGTATTTTGCTTGTTCAGTATCCACTCCCCAGTTTTTGGAACAGCAGCTCAAGCTTGTTTTATTCTATATTTTTAAAAGATTTTATTTACTTAGCAGAGAGCAAGCACAGGCAGGGGAGGAGGCAGGCAGAAGGAGAAGCATGCTCCCCACTGAGCAAGGAGCCTGATGCGGGACTTGATCCCAGGACCCAGGAATCACGACCTGAGCCAAAAAGCAAATGCTTAATTGACTGAGCCACCCAGGCATCCCTCAAGCTTGCTTTGAAGAACCTCCGCTTTTATATTTGCCTTGCATGGGTCCTGGTTGTAGGCTGGTCAGCCCCCTCCCTAGCCCCTTGACCTCACCCCAACCTCACCTGGCTCCTGGGTTCAAATTTTAGCTCCACTATTTCCTAGAAGTGTAACTACCCCTAGGTTAGGCCTAACTTCTTATTCGCTTCACCTGACATAAGTTGTCAGCCCCACCTAGGTCATCAGATTGTCAGAAGACCCAGGGAGACACACTACACAAGCACTCTTTATGCTGTCAGCTTCAGGTCTAGGCAAGGCTGGGCTCTTCTTCCCTAATGTGTGAATCCTGCAATGACAAAGCCAGAGAAGATAAGCAGGACTACCTATGCTGAGAACTCAGCTAAGTAGAGGAGTGACATAAGAGCACACAGCTCAAACATGGGGATCTAGGACTCTATCAGCCTCTGGCAGCCAAGAGCCTTGTAGCATGTGGATACACCATGCTGCCTCACCCTGTTAAGATAAAACCCTGTTACTTGGGACAATGAAGAAGACATCAAAAAGAACATCTAAAACACACGGATTCTTGTCTTCTTCAACCCAAATGACCAGTAGAATCTTATGTTGACGATCAACTCTGCCACGCAGCTATAGGGAGATTTCTTTCTGGAGCTTTCACTGTGACCCAACAGGAATCTAACATGCACATACCAGTGAGAGGAGTACAGAAAGCAGAGAGGCTGGTACTGGTGCTGAGAGCATGCCAAGCTTCACGACACCCTGTTTGTATAACCCCACGGTGTCATGTTCAGTACAAGATAGAGGAAGGCGCCAAAAGTCAATGATATTTACTATGCAGAAACATCTGTTGCTAGAAAGGCAGAATGCCGGCCAGAGCAGACAGGAGTCGTAACTGGCAGCTTCTGGGGAGGCCAAGTATTTGCCTTACAGAATTAAGTCACCTCTGCCTCTGGGTGAAGAGACCAGGCAGCTAAGCAACGCAGAAGCAGCTAGAAGTCTAGGCATTGAGGGACCACTCTCAAAGGTGTCTGCTGACTGGGGAACAGAGGGAAGTGCCCTTCTCTTCCTGCGGATGCCCATGCTCTGCCCCTGGATACTCATCGCACAGAGTGCTAAGAGAATTTAACCTAAATACCAATTCTTCTTTCAGTAAAAGAAGGTTGATGCTTTTTAAGTTGGGCTCTACTTTAGGTTACACAAGTTTTACCTCAGTACCACAAGTCAAGCCATTCCCATTTTCTTTTGGGGGGAAATTTAACATCTATGTGCACACACAAACAAACATACCATGCTCAAAGACTCAAGGTAACCTCACTATTACATTTATTTCATGCATCTCTTACCTTTCTTTGATCTCCAAATACATAACTATCCATAAACTTTTTTTACTCCTTGGTCACATCTCCCTGGATTTAGAAACTGATTACAGTTAATGAAGTCCAGCTGCCAAGGTAAGTATTATGACAAAAATGGCCTGTTGGCTGCTTAAAGCATAAACATTGAAGTCCTCAATCCTAGCTAATCCTTCCCTTCTCTGAAAGTCAATTACACTTACTCTCTGTGCCTGATCACCTTGTATTTGGAATGATTCCAGAACCATGCATGAGTGGTTGGTTCCCTGGCCTAACGTATAGTAAGTGCCTGACACAGGCCCAGACGAGGCGGCCCTCAAGACATGTTGTACTGATCTGAGTGGGCAGAGCCACAGATGTTGGCTTACAGATGGAACATTTGAGATGGCACAATAAGAGGACCCATAGTGAGGGCTGGAACATGGACATGAGTCCCCAAGACTGCAGCTTGGCTGCAACTCCCATTCTCAGGTAAACTTACCACTCTCTAAATCAAACTCTCTCTCCTCTCCTATCTTCTCAAAAAACAGCCAACCAAGGACCTCTTCCTGCATCCCCAGTTTGGCAAAGGGGGACACCATCTGTCCTGTCACACAAGTCAAAGTCACACACCCTCGTATCATCACCCCTGGTAGCACGGTATCCTTCCCGAGTGTGTCTGTCTTGCCTCCTAAGCATCTCAGTTCTATTCACACATCCCTATCACTATCAGCAACCCCTAAATCAAATGCCCCCATTTGCCTGGGTAACTGCAACTGCCTCTGCTCTGGTCCCCCAAACCCACTTTTGTTCTTTCAATCAGTTCTCCCCTCAGTCATGTCAGCTCCAATAGTGAATCCTGCAAAGGGCTCCCAGAGTTCTAAAAACCAAGATTAAAGTCCCTCCCAAAGTCTGAGAGGCCCTGCAGGGCCTAGTTCCCCAGCTCCCTTTCTGGAGCCAGCTCCTTGAACATCCTGCTCATCCTGCAGTCCTTAGAAGTTCAGTCCACTAAAAAGCCTACTCTGACTTCTGTAACCAGGCCAACTCCTCCCCTCCCCTCACTCTAAGTCCTATGCACCTCTTTTTTTTTTTGTACCTCCTTCTTCATAGCAATTTTATATTGTTCAGGTGGTAATTCTATTAGCACCTCCCCAACTAGTAAATTCCTGAAGGGTGAGAACTGTGTCTCTTCATGCTCACCACTACGTCCTCACAAGCTAGCACATCACCTGACTGATGTGCTGAGGGGAAGCCGGGCACTTTACTAGCTCCCTACACTCATCAAAGGTGAAATTCCCGATTATATAATTCATTTTGGGGGGAAAAAAAAGTTGATTAGATATATATTGAAGGAATTTCAAACTCAGGTAAGTCTGGCTGAAGCTTGTATATATAGGAATATGCTTTCTGTTAACATAAAACCACCTCCCCTAATGTTGTCTGTTGAGGAAGATTCCCACAGAGCTGTAGCAAGAGCCACCAGGAGGCATATGGAGTAAAACCTTCTCTATAACCAAGAGACCAGGAGAAATGGGCTATAAACATGTCTGGTGGGGCGCCTGGGTGGCTCAGGGCGTTAAAGCCTCTGCCTTCGGCTCTGGTCATGATCCCAGCGTCCTGGGATCAAGCCCGGGGGGGGCCATGGGGCTCTCTGCTCAGCAGGGAGCCTGATTCCCTTCCTCTCTCTCTCTCTGCCTGCCTCTCTGCCTACTTGTGATCTCTGTCAAATAAATAAAATCTTTAAAAAAAAAAAAAAAAGTCTGGTGTTGGCCACAACCATGTATGCCCTTTCAGCCCCAGGCTGTCCCCAAGCCAGGAGCTAAAACAGACAAAGGTAAAGTTCCAGAGACACTTCTCTTTTTGCCCATACCTGGGCCAGCTGAAAATATATCCTATCAGAAACCATGCTTGGGGACAGGCATTTCCCAGTCTGCAAGTGGCATTTCAAACCTAGTGCCACTGCCTAACTGTAAGAAAAGCAAGTGTTGTTCCTTTGTTCTTCTACAGCCTGAAACCCTGCACTTCAGGAGCAGAAAGAGACAGTGTTCAAATCTGACAGTCGAACAAATGACCCCCATAGCATTCATCTAGTTTCTGTGATGCAGTCTTAACCTATGGCCACTAGGTGGCGAAGGACTGTATCAGGGAAAGGTGGCTAATAACCCAAAGAGAAATGACAAAGCCAGCCTCAAATGTAGTGCTGGGCACAGACCATGTCCTGCTGATGAACACACCCAGCCGAGAAGGGAAATGTCCAGTGGGCACTCAATCAGCAATGGAGAGAGGGGCCCTGGCATCCATGGGGAAGAAATGCCCTAATACATTAGAGTGTTCTTGTTCATCTTACTCATTCAAGCCTGAGACATGGAGAGAAAGGGTTCGAGGGATGAAGTCACTGCCAGCACGTCTCTTACATTCTTTCAGATCTGGTGGGAGCAGACTCAGAAGACCATTCGTGTCACCTGAGGATGATATGCCCACCAGGCACATCAACCACCACATCATGTGCATCCTGATTATACATCCATGTGCTTTTCCTGAGGCCATTTCCCTAAAATTCTATTTCCTAAATGAGGCCATAGCCAACACAGACTCTGGAGAATTTGCTTTTCCAACCAGAGCACTAAGGCTAAAGAAATTTTCCAAGTTGATTTTTAAAATGAAATTCAATAGAAGAAAGGGGCTTCACCCTTTTCCAGATAAGATTTCTAATTCTATTTACATGGAAACATCCTTCAAGAATAATATGGGAGGGACGCCTGGGTGGCTCAGTTGGTTGAGAGGCTGCCTTCGGCTCAGGTCATGATCCCAGCGGGATCGAGTCCCACATCGGGCTCCTTGCTCGTCGGGGAGTCTGCTTCTCCCTCTGCCTCTGTCTGCCTGTGCTTGCTCTCTCTCCCTGACAAATAAATAAATAAAATCTAAAAAAAAAAAAAAAAAAGAATAATATGGGAGACCCAAACTCATCTTTGACTACATCAAAATAAGTGTAAACACATTTTGCATTCACTTATGGGGACTTATTATGTACTTTATTTTTATATAATTGTGTACTTTATTTATGGGGTACTTTATTATGTACTTATTATGAGTACTTTAACTCATTTTGTCCTCACAATCATCCTATGAATAGGAATTATCATTCCTATTTAGCAGATGGGGAAACAGATTCAGAGATTAAATAATATGCCATGGTCACATAGCTAATGAATGGTAATATAAGAAACCTGGTCTCTGTGACTCCAAAACACTCAACTACTATATTTGAGACTCAAATATTTGAGACTCCTCTATCAATGTACTCAAAGAAATCAAAGAACTATACATACACATTCCATATCCTTTAGGAGGATGTAAGTTAGAAGGACCTCATCTGGGTACAATAAGTGCTCCCTTACCTGTGATTTCAGTTGCCTGCCATCCTCCTCAGTTCATAAGCAGATGACTCTCCTTCTGCCTTAATGTCAGAAGGTCAGTAGTAACCTAATGCTATGTCACAATGCCTACGTCATTCACTTCATGTCATCTCATCACGTGGGCATTTTATCATCTCACATCATCACAAGAAGGGTGAGGACACTAAGATATTTTGAGACACAGTCCACATTCACGTAACTTTCATTACAATGTATTGTTTTAACTGTTTTACTGTATTTGTAATTATTGTTATTAATATCTCACTGTGCCTGATTTAAAAATTAAACTTTATCATTGGTATGTATGTGTAATCTAAATGCATGGGGAAAAAACAAATAGTACATACAGGTTTCAATGCTATCTGTGGTTTCAAGGCATCCACTGGGGATCTTGGAACATATCCCTTGTGGATGGGGGGAGGGGGAGAAGGACTACTGTATACAAATTTGCAAATTAAGGCAAAACATGCCAGAGCGATCAGATCAGAAAAGCTACAGAAGTGCAAGCAGGCTATTATTCTAGTTCCGGCCATTGGTGGAATCTCCCCCCGCCCCCCCCCCCAAAAAAGAACAGGAAGTAGCATTTGAAAAGAGCTTTAAAAGTGAAATCGGTTAAGACTGATGATTCACAGACCTATACCCTTGAAACAATACATTATATGTTAATTTAAAAAAGTGAAATTAGAGGAGGTTCAGGGCAGGGTAAACAGGCATGAGAAGGTATTCTAGAAGTAGCAACAGGATGCAAAGAAATGCAAAAGCAGAGAACCCAGCATCAAACAGTAGGCAGTTGCTTGATAGAAAGAAGGTAAGACTAGGAAAAGGGGTTAGAATCACGGACGGACTGGAATGCCAAGCTAAAGAATATAGACTTCATCTCTAAAGAAATGATAACCATATTTTTGTAAAGAAGAAAGACAAGATCAACTTAAACATTGATTATGACTTTTACTATGGCCCAGAACTTCATTTTGGGACTTCTACTCTGACTTCCCATCCTGCTTCACTGCTAAAAACATACACCCACAGTCAAGGGGCTTTTCTCCTTGTGGGATGATTACATGGTACAGGAAACCTCTCAACCTTGACACTGGATACAAAGACCACAGGTCAGCCAGGAGATAACCAGAAAATGAGGGATTCAAAGAAACTCTGCTCCCTACTGAAAACTCCAAGTTCACATCTGGATTATGAGGGCTCAGTAACACCCCTACTACAGACAGGTAATAATATACAAAGATATATACTAAGACAACTGTATCTTCAAAGGGCTACATTTTCTGTTCTTTTTTTTTTTTTTTAGATTTTATTTATTTACTTGACAGACAGAGATCACAAGTAGGCAGAGAGGCAGGCAGAGAAAGAGAGAGAGAGCAGGAAGCAGGCTCCCCGTGGAGAAGAGAACCCAATGTGGAGCTCAATCCCAGGACCCTGGGATCATGACCTGAGCCAAAGGCAGAGGCTTTAACCCACCACTAAGCCACCCAAGTGCCCCTATCTGTTCTTCTTAAGAACACGGGGAATTTAAGTCCTAGGATGTGATCTTTTATGAAGAAATTCCAGACTAGCTTATTGTCACAGAATAGGTCCTCAAAAAGCATTTGCTCATCAAGGACCACTATTTTGAAGGATTAAGTCAGCATCAGACCTATACTGAAACCTCAAGCCCAAAAGAGCCCAGCCCCAAATGCGCATCGCTGAGGCCCAAAGACGCAAAGCAGAAAACAAGGACACAGAGAACTGAGGGAATGGATTCAGAACAATCACATTGGCATAAAGCTCCAAGACCTTCTAAGACAGTGGGTAAGTACAAGAAAAACTCCCTCCAGAGAAACAATAGTGATTTGCTTGGTTAAAACAAAGAACCCCATTTTAAGAGGGACCGATCAAGTGAAAGAGCAAAAAAGAAAGGGTATTTCCATGCAGTTCAAGTGTAAACGTCACACACACACACACAGTGTCAAGGTCAATTCAGAAGAGTATGTACTGTGTGGACTCACAAACATGGATTCAAACCCTGGATCTGCCAATTACCAGCTCTAGGACTGGGAAAATGGCTCAACCTTTCCAAGAGTCTATGTCACTATGAGGGTAATAAGTCCCTCACAGGTTTGTTGTGGGAATTAAATGGAAGAAAACATGTGAGCAGAACATAGGGCTGCCCCTAGATGCTGGTTTTCTTTCCTTCCCACACAGGCACAGGCTGGCTGAATGCAGGTTGGAGACAAGAGAATCAACAAAATGAGAATCTTCGTTAGCTTTCTGAATAAAGGAATTTTTGTCTCATTAATTCACGAAACTTGCCAAATACAGGTATCCTGTTTTTCTGAAGTTCGACTTACACCACTCCACTTTAACGAAGTATGTCCCTTAGTACCCATTTTCACTAAACAAAAGAAAGCCAAAAGGATTTTTCCGTTCATGGGGAAAGGGAAAATAGTGTTCAGTGTTTGCTGTGCCGTGAGCCGTGCCTGGAGCGGCTAGAGCGGCCATAGCTTTGAACTGTGTCTGTGAGCATCTGTGTTTTATCTCAATTGATTTTGTGCAGCCGTTGGCAAGACATGTCTGAAAGTACCCAAAAAGCCTGAGAGAAGTTATTTTGGGGCACCAAAGATGCTTAAAACTTTTTCCACGTAAATTAATAGTAATTGCTTCTTCACTGTATCCCATTCTCTCTTAGGAAAGGTTTCATAGGAACACTCTACCTGTGGATAGTGGGATAAAGCTGTAACCTCCTTCTTAATGAACTAGATACTGAAAATACATTTGAGTCCTTAAAGGTTCTCCTCAGATCCTTGGAAAACTCTAAAGTACCTAGAGAATTAGAATTTCTTTTTACCCCTTGTAGATAAAACGAAAAGCAAAAACCCTGGATGATATGACACTATTTTTATCTGAATAGTAACTGAAAGTAGTGTGCACTGTCTGCTTGCAAAGTTTATTAACCTAAGTGGTGGCTCTTAAATGCACTGAGGCTAAGAATGATATCATGAAACCCTTCTTGTCCATTAAGTGGGAAAGGAGGCCAGCCCCAAGTAAAAAAGAATCAGAATGCCAACAAGACATCCAAGATAAATGGGCTTTACAGGATGCATGGGCCTGAAGTGCCTAGCTTCCTGAGAAGGTGGTATTTGTTTTTTCACTTCTCAAATAGGCACACTTAGGAAAAAGGGGGAAGGGTAAAGGAGAGATCACAGGAGTCAGAGCAAAGAGTCTACAGGAAGAGCAGGTCACACTAAAACTTAAAGACCAGGGGGTCCAGGTGGGGTAGAGCTAGAACTCAGGCAGAGGATGTGAGCTTCCTCTAGCTCAACAACATTGCACTACTATTATGGCCAACATAGAAGAGAGGAACAGTATGAGGGAGGGGCAGCTGATCCCAGCCTGGGCCTCTAAGACTTAGCTTCTGCTTCTACAATGCCCTACTCTCTTAGAGGAGCACTTCTCAAACTTACATATGCCCTGAAGACCAGGTCATCTTGTTAAAATGCTGATTCTGATTCGGTAAGCCTGGGAGTGTGCATTTCAAACAAGTTTTCCAGGTGATACCAATGTTGCTGGTCCAGGCATCACACTAAGTCAAGGTCTGGAATTCCCAACAGAGACCCTGAGAGTCAAGATCACAGTGTTTTCCTCCTTCCAAGCCCAGCACCTAGAAAACACAAGACCTCAGTATATATTTGAAGAATGGATTCCTTGAAAGGACTTCAACTGTTGCGCAAAAAAACAGAATGGGAGCTAGAGTAAGAATCAGAAACAGGCTGCGTCCTTGCTCACCCAGGAACAATGCCTGTGAACCTAGGGAAAGTAAATTAACACCTTAGCCTTGGACAGCTCTTTGAAAACCAGAAGGATGGTCAGTGATCTTTAAGGTCCCTTCTAGCTCTAAAAATTCTACCCAAAGTATTTTTTCTGTGCTTTTTAAAAAATGTGTTAATTGTCAGCGTATACACTGGCTATTCCTACAGTGAGGCACACCTCTGTCATTCTCAGATAGCAGTTTCCAAAAATCCAACTGAGAGAACACAGACTCTGTTAGTCTCAGCAAATAACCATAGCAACTAATACCCCCAAATAAAATGATGTCTTCACAATGATGTGCTGGCTCAATTAGATTAAGAGGGTGACGTGTACCATCTCAAAATTTATGGTAGTAAACTTAGAGCAAAAGCCAGACTTTCTTGGAAGAGGATTTTAAGAAAAAAAGCGGGGGTGGGGGAGGTGGGGATGAAGGGTGTCTTGCCAATAAAATGAAGACGGGACAGGGAGCCAGAAAAACAGAGATGAGAAACTGGAACAGAACTGCCCTGCCTGTCCAGGTCCATGCATGCAAGGCCCAGGCACCCACATGGGAATCCAGAACTCAGTTAATTGTCCTCAGGGACAGTTCTTTTTTTTTTCTTTTTTTCCCCTCAGGGACAGCTCTGAGGGCTACCACTTCTACCAGGGAGTTATCAAGCGACTGCACTTTGTCCTTCTGTGCCTTTCTTCATGCATATAATAAAAGGAAAATGAATACTGCTCCCTTAGAAAAGACTTGAGGGATTTACCAAAGGGACCATGAAGCTCTTGAGTGAAAAATGAGGTATCGCAAAAGAGTCCATCCAGGCTGATAATGGATTTCCAAGCCCAATTCTCCACAGATCACCCGGGATGCAGATATTCCTGTTCCAAGGTCTTGAGATTAAAGCTGGAATTGTGAAGCAAAAACCCAACATCTGGAAGATCTAGAACTTAGGCCTTACCGCACCCCCAGGTTTGCCTCTTCCAGCATCTGCACAATCACAATCACTCTGAACACATTCAGGCAAGCAAGAATTTCACAAGAAAAGCAGGAAAAAGGAAGTCAAGACCCATCAGCTTCCACTAATCCCTGACACTTTTCTAGCAAAGAAAAGAAAGGAAAAGAAAAGAGAAGAGAAGCAAAACCAAAAACCCCGCCCAAAGAATCTGGTCTTAAATTACATTCAAATGTAAACAACAATTTCTGTTAACAAGAAAATCCCAAAGAGCAGAACCCTGAAATAATGCACAACATCAGATCCACCTCCAGCTGCTCTCAACAGCTAAGATGAATGTGAGCATAGCCAAAGCAAGACAAGGCACTGCGAGTAAAGAGAGGCCTTCCTCCAGCCAATCAAGCCTAGAATAATGAGTAAACTCAAAATCTCCCCTCAGCCATCTATAATGTCTCTATAGTTATTTCCACCTGCATGAAATCATGGCCAGGGGCGGGGGGCGGGGGGGGGGGGGGGGTCCTGTGTGTAAAGAGATGATGCTCAGAAGTGCTTAGCACCCAGCCTGCAGCAAGCACTCAAAAAAACAAACAAACAACAACAATAGATATTAATAGTACTCGGGATTACTCAAGAATGTAATAACTAATATGTAGGGTGATTTATTTCTGTATAAAAATCAGAGGACAGCCACTTGGCCTCCTACCACCTTTACACTCCCCTACCTTGCTGACCTCTCACCATTACTATGATCTAAATGGAATCCATCTATTGCTCAGGCACAGTTCAAATGTTCCCACTAATACCACAGGAGGTAGGGCAGCCACTCCTCAGCATCAGAATAAGTTCCATTTAAAAAGGAAAAACTGCCTGTCTCCCCATGGATTAAATAAACGTTTCCTGAAGGGTGGGGGGAAGCACATAGTGATTCTGAACAGAGCCACACCTAATAACATCCTCAGAGATTAGTTTCACTTTCTTTTATCCCCTGTTTAATGTGCCACTCTCCTGCTGCACCTAGGGGAGGCTGTGCTGTTCCTAGGACCAGGCAGTGAGGTTCAGGTGGGCAACAACTGCCCTCCACACACTTCCCAAGAAAAGCCCAGGTTCCCTACTATGTTGCCTCCGTACCAGCTTTGCCCCAGTCAGATAAGAAATTGGGCTTCAGCTAGTTCTCAGAGAATCCCCATGCTCCACACCATCACAGGATTTGACAGGTCAGATTAATGTGTCTCCAAATACACTGAACATCAACGATGACAGACCTGCCTTGGAAGCATATCCCAGCCACCTCCATCAAAATTCTGAGGCTGGGGCCCAGGAATTTGGGCTCACAGGTAATTCTTATGCATGCTCAAGTAAGAGAACCGCTACTATCTAAGCCCTCGGAACATCTAGTACCACAAACCAATAATGGAACCTCTCCTGATTACAAAGGTAGAGCGGCAAGGAACAAGCCAGAACTTCTAGTTCCTGACAATAGGTTTACAAATGTTCCCAAAGCAGGCGATTAATGCCTGTAGAAGAAGAAATCTAAGTGACAGTAGAGGTGGGAGGAGGGAACACCGTAATTCAATTTAAAAATCATAAATGCTGAATACTTAGGCTTTTTCCAAAAATGTTCTTAATCATGTGTCTTCTTCCAAAGCCCACATGAGCACCTCGGAAGGCAGCACTCTTTAGGGCCTGATTTGTACAGACACTGCTTATGGCACGAGGAGCTGATGAATGACCCTCGTGCTGTCTGCCTAGAAACCCATCCGGAATCCATGCTTCCCAAAGAAGTGAGAGCCGCCTGCAGCGCGTGAGAAGCCAAGCACTCCTGGACCGCAGGCCTGGGCCAGTGCTGCCAATAAGAATCTAACCTTTAATCTTCTCCAATTGAGCATGCAAAAAGTAAACCTGATACAGACTCAAGTGAATCCAGGATACAGGCTCCCAGGCATCTGAGAGAGAGGACTATCGCTCTGTGGACATGCAACCTATGCAGTCACACTGGAACCCACACTGAAAAGGGCCACTTGGCTTAATGCTATCCTTCCACCACCTTAACATTTAAAATTGTATCTCTGAACTTGTGTTTTGTAAGTGAAGTCTGGTGGGAAAAGCACAGCAGAGATCTCCAATATGCGTGTCCACCAGGGCCCCTTGCAGCATCAGGTACATATGGTGTTTGCAATGCCCAAGGAGTCCAGAACTCTGGTGGACCCATGATGTATGAATGTTGAGCTAGACTAAAACCAAGTACAAGGTATGTGTGTCACGTCTGTAACTGAGTAAGTGGGAATGCTGACAGGCTCAAGAGCTCATGTTTTCCTTCCAAATCAAAACTTAGCAAATGCAGAAAGGCGGCATTCTAAGAAATATGAATGACCAAGGGACCCTGCCATAGCCTTTCTTACTCATGTTATTTCCCTGGTTAAGTCAACCACACAACGCAGGGAAAGATATAGCAATCCACACACCCTTGCTCCTTCAGGTCCTTCCTTACTCATCAGTAAGGTAGAGAACATTCGTAAAATGTTTGATTTTGAAGACATGAAACAAAAACAGCTGAATTAGGGCGTTTTCACAGAAACAGAAAAAGCTATCTTAAAATCTGTATGGAACTACAAAAGACCCCCAACAGCCAAAGTAATCTTGAGAAGGAAAAAAGCTGGCGGCATCCTGCTCTAATCAAGAACTACTATACAAAGCTATAGTAATGAAAACAGTATGCTTTTGGCATTAAAATAGATGTACAAACCAATGGAACAGAACAGAGAGCCCAGAAATAGACCCACACATAGATGGTAGATCAATTTTTGACAAAGGAACCAAGAATATACAATGTAGGAAAAAAAGTCTTCAAAAAATGGTATTGGGAAAACTGAACAGCCATATGAATGAAAGAATGAAAGGATGAAACTGGACCACAATCTCACACTACACACAAAAATCACCTCCAAATGGATTAAAGACTTGAAGACCTGAAACCATAAAACTCCAGAGGAGTCCCCTTGACATAAGTCTTGGTGATGATTTTCTGGATTTGACATGAAAAGCAAAGGCAAAAAGAAGTAAAAAGTAAACAAGGGGGACTACATCAAAGTAAAAAGTTTCTATACAGCAAAGGAATCCATTAAAAAAATGAGAAGGCAACCCAATGAATGGAACAAAATATTTGCAAATCCTATATAAGGGGCTAGACTCTTGCAACAACAACAACAACAACAAAAAAACAAAAAAAAAAAGGGGAAAAAAAAAAGACTGAGGGATCTAAATGGACATTTTTCCAATGACATACAGAAGGCCAATGGGTACAAGAAAAGGTATTCAACATCACCCATCACCAGGAAAATGCAAATTAAAACAAGTTTGGCAAGGATGTGGAACAAGAGAGAACCCTCTACACTGTCAGTGGAAATGTAAACAGATAAAACCACTATGGAAAACGCTATGCAAGTGCTTCAAAAAGGTAAAAATAGAACTACCAGAGGATCCAGCAAGCCCACTTCTGAGCATCTCTCTGAAGGGGAAAAAAAAAAACAAAAAAAAAACACTAATTTGAGAAGATACGTATATCCCTATGTTCACTGCAGCTTTGTTTACAATAGACAAGACAGGAAAATCAGTGCCTATCCATGGATGAATGAATAAAGAAAACAGAAAATGTGGTGTGTTGGGGGGCGGTGTATAGGAATATTATTTGGCCAGAAAAAAATAATGAAATCCTGCCATTTGTGACAACATGGATCAACCCTGAGGGCATTATGCTAAGTGAAATAATCAGATAGAGGAAAACAATGTAAGTCTCACTTATGCATGGAATACAAATCAAAACAAAACAAAACAACAAACAACAACAACACAAGGTCATAGTACAGAAGAGATGGGTGATGCCAGAGGCAGGGGAAGGAGTGGACAAAATGGGTGAAGGTGGTCAAAAGGTACAAATTTCACATTATAAATCACAGGATGTGAAGTACAGCATGGTGACTACATTTAATAATACTGTACTGCATACTTGAAAGCTGCTAATAGATCTCGCAAGTTGTCATCACGAGGGAAAAAAATTAACTATGTACGGTGACAGATGTTAACTAGCCTTATTGTGGTGATCATTTCACAATACGTACAAATACCAAATCATCACGGTGTACATCTGAAACTGATGTTGTTATGTCAATTATACCTCAAAAAAAAAAAGATCTGCAAACACATACACACAGATGAGTTAGCTTGTGTAGTGCTTCCAACTTTCTAGTAAGAACAAAATGAACAGGCATCTGAGCTATATAATATGAATTATGTGATTTTAGTGATTCCACATGCAAGTCAGTTTATCTTCTGTTTACATGTAAAACAGGCACTGCACGATAAAGACAAACAGTAAAATTCACAAAAATAGTGTGAACATTTTTAAAGTTTTTTATTTTTTTATTTTTATTTTTTTTTAAGATTTTATTTATTTATTTGACAGAGAGAGATCACAAGTAGGCAAAGAGGCAGGCAGAGAGAGAGGAAGGGAAGCAGGCTCCCTGCTGAGCAGAGAGCCCGATGAGGGACTCGATCCCAGGACTCTGGGATCATGACCTGAGCCGAAGGCAGCGGCTTAACCCACTGAGCCACCGTAATATCTATCTATACACAATACAGGGCTCAAGCCCACAAGTCTGAGATCGAGTCACACGCTCCACTGACAGAGGCAGCCAGGCACCCCCAGTTTTTTTTAATAGTAAATAAAAATACCATAAGTCAACAGAGATACTATCAAAGAAAGGTTTTATATTGTCCATGTTTGTGCTTTATGAATAAGGGCCCATAGGATCAGTACCTAATCCTGGACACAGAAATACCTGAGATTCCTTTTCCACCTCCATTAACTTTCTCATTTCCTCCCACTGTTACCTTGAGGAAGACCTCCTTTCCCTGCAGCATCGCCAAGCCCAGGCTAGCACCACCTCTGGTCTGGACTCCTAACTGGCCCCCCCAACTTCCTCCTGGACCCCCTCCAGACTGTTTGTCACTCAACTGCCCAGGATAGCCCTTCTGAAAAGCAGATGTGATCTTGTCACTGTCCCTTCTATACCCTCCCCAAGTGTAACTCCTCCTTTTCATTTCAAAAACTGCCCAAGGCCCACAAAACATGCCTCATCGGCACACCCGGCTGCCTTTAGTGCTCCAGCCCCATTGGCCCATGCAGATCCTCTAATGTGTAGGAACTATGCTCACCCCGAAGCCTGGAACAATGTGTTCCCTCTGCCCAGGAAGAAGTCCTGTACCCACGAGCCCTCATCAGACTGGAGCATTCCCCAAACCTCTCCACTCTTCAGATTTCACTTGAAGGGTCACTTCCTCTGGGATGTGGCCTTCTCTCATCCTCCACCCACTCCCCCTGGTAAACTCTCACTGCTCCCTAGGATTTCCCTTCCCATCCCTTTACACGATAGCTAATTTCCTTTAATTCTGGTAACTGTTTAATGTGTACTGCCTGATGAGATTATAAACACAAAGCAGGCAGTACCAATGTCTGTTTTGTTCAGAAAAGGACAGTATTCGCAGTTCTAGTGTGTAGTATGCCCCAAACCAATAAATGAATACAAACAGGCAGGTGACTCTTTAAGAGTTCCATCAGGAGAATGACAAACCCTGCAATCCCCTTTTTACTCAAAGAGAAAGCTGAAAGCTGGGTCACAGAAATGAAGACCCAGTAGGCATCCCATTATTTACACCATTACAGACACAAAATGAAACAACCGGAACCACGTTTCCTAGGTTTAGCCTTGAAGCCACAAAACACACATTCCTTGTCGTGTTCTTCACCGAACAGTATGCTTACGTTCTCAAGGTACTACTAGTTCTATTTTAAAATCACTTTGCCTATAGGCAAATGATAGGCAAAGAATTTGCATTTGTACCTCTAGACAGCCTATCTAGACTGTTAAATAATCTGATGACAAACTGTGCCAATTAGCATCATGTAAATGCAGAAGCCATTCGTTCTAATACACCAAGTATCACTATCAGGAGAAAACACACACACACACACACACACCACTATCTTTTGGAGGAAATGTTTCTCAAGTTGGCTTTTGAAGTTCACCTGAATCACATCACTCCAGATTCACTCTATCAGAAATTCTGAGAATCAAAATGTGGAAATTAGATATGGAAATCAAACCTGGAAATCACAGTAAGTTTAAAAACCACTGTTATAGGAAGACGGTGTTGAGTAATTTGTTTAACTACAAGGGAATTGGAAGAAGTGACTGACACTGAACCTGAGAAAACAGACAAACAAGAAAGAAAAGGAAAGCGAGGTCCTGGAGACCCAGAAAGTCCCTGGCAACATGCCTACAAGAAAGCAGCAGGAAACTGTTCCCAGAGGAGAGAAGGACCATGGAAAAACCCTAGACCATTGTTGGCTCAGGTCATTAATTATTCTGGCCATTTTATGCTGGTGGCCACTTCCTCCTCTCTCAAGGTGCTTGAGGGACGGTCAGGAAGAAACCCTGACATCTGTCCCCTCGCTGCAGGAAGGACAGGATGACGTGACAGAGGAAGGCATGAGTAGGGCCACCTCCTACAATCTCTCAGCTCCATTTAGGCACTGAAAGAATGAATCCCATACCTGCAAGTCCTTGCCAGATACAGGAATTCTAGTCACGGCTGGCCAGTCCTCCCCACAACCAAGTCTGTGGCCTGCTGTCAACCCAGAAGCCTTGAGAAATGAGAAGACCCTTAGGAAGCCTCCCAGCACTGTTCCAGCAACTTCAGCACTCCCTCCTGAGATAGGCTGAATAATGTCCTCCAAATTCTTGTCTACCTGGAACCTCAGCATCTGAGCTTATTTGGAAACAGGGTCCTTGCAGATGTAATTACTTAAGATAGGGTCATACTGGATTAAAATGGGACCTAAATCTAATGACCGGTATCCTTCTAAGAGGAGGAGGAGAGGACAAAGACACACAGGGAAAGAGGAGGCAGACACTAGAGAGATGCAGCTACAGGCCAAGGAACACCAAAGTCTTCCAGGAACCATCAAAGCTGGGAAGAGGCAAGAAAGCTCCTTCCCTAGCACCTGCAGAGGTGTTGTTTGAAGCCACCGAGTTTGGGGACATTTGTTATGGCAGCCACAGGAAGTCCTCTTAGGAAGCCAGGGTCTTAAAGTCATACTGTTACCAAAATCTAAGGGGTTCTGCAAACACACAAAAAGGAATACTTGCTGTTCAGATACTGGAGATGGCCTGGTCCTAGCCTCTTCCAGAGCTGCTCTCCACATTCAGGCCACCCCAGCTTCCTTCCCAGATCAGCTCCCTCGGAGACCTTCTTCCACCCTGCCAGACCCTGCCAGCACCTAGCTCCCTCAAGGGAAGCCTTCCCAGTCCATCTTTCCACACACTGCCCCCCCACCCAGGCTGGCCCCCACCATGGGCTGACACACCTGGATCTCTCCCACTAAGCACTCTCTACATGTGCTCAGTGTGGGCAGAGACCAGGTCAGTTCTGTATTCCAACATAGCCCAATGACCAGCACACCTCAGTATGAGGAGAAGCTGTAAGAACGTCTCTGAGCACATGCGTGTACACTTAATGGCATTCACAGACATCCCTCATTCTTCCTTACCTGGACCAGATAGTGTTAGCAACTATCTTCTGTGTGACTTCTCACAGCTCTGACTATACTCATGTTAAAGCATGCCCCACACTATACAGATCACTCATCTATTCCGTTATACATGAAAAAAAGCTATGCACAGACTATGCTTATGTGCCTGATATACTGGTCACTGGAGAGACAAAAGTAAGCAAAAATCAGACCAGGCCTCTGTCTTCATAGCATTACAAATGGTAGTGAGGGTGTCAGTCATTAATAACTTCACATTAGAGGAGAAAATGATAGAACAATCTTGTTCCTAAGCCTGTCTCCTCTCTTAAGTTATTTCCTACTCTGGGTTCCCATGACCTAGAACAGTGGCTTCCATGTAACAGGCAATCAATAATGCTGTGTGGCTGGAGAATGAATAGCTTGAAGATGGGTGCGTGGGTGGATGGCAGAAGGGAGGAAGGGTGGGCAGGGTAGGGAGGCTAGGTGTGTGGTACCTATGGATGAATGGACAGAAGTATGTATGGATACAGTGCTTGGTACATAACAGGTAGTCAAGAGTGATGGGCAGATGGAAGAATGGCTGACTTCCTAGGGAGCAAAGCACCTGGGATGAGACGTGCACAAAATACAACTTAGAAGTACAAAAGCTGCCACACCCCTTGGAAGTGGTAGCTGGAACAGCCGCATTTCATCACAAAGCAACCAGCCGCCACCTAGCACCTGAAAGAAACAGCCACTGTGAATGAATCTTGCCTCCACCTCTCCTGTTAACATTCAGGAGAAAGTCAGCCTACTAACACAAATATACCCTCCCTTGTTTCCCACCTTCCCCTTACTTCCTGCAGTGGGGCTTTTAAAAGCCGGTTTTGCTGGTTCTCCTCTACCACAGAGAGTATTTACTGCTCTAAAATGGTGACTCTTGCCAAATGTACACCAAAGACCACTACCTGGTTGTGTCATTTTTTTTAAATTATTATTTTTGTTGCTGCTTCTTTGAGCGCCTAAGAGAGACTTCTCTCTGAGGCCATCAGAGCTGACTCTGAAAATTTCACTGTGATTTATGACGCAGAGGGGCGGTAGGGAAGGGAAGAGACGAGGCAGGGAGGGTGGGTTATATCACAAGCTGGAGAGAGAAAAAAAGATACCTGGGGGTCCTTGTAACAGCATACAGTTAAAGCACCCTTCTATGGCAGCATGTAGTATCGAAACAGTTTACAGTAAAAAGCAAACTAACAGAGCTCCAACATAAATGTTTAACCTTGCACAGAACAGTTGGGCCTCGGAATGACAGCAAATGTCCCCACGTGCCTCATTTTTGGGCCTGGCTTGTGTCATGGTGGATTCCCTGTATTTCCAGGGTTTCCTTAGAGTCACACCAGTAATGAAGTAATTCAGACCCCAAGAGGACTTTTTCCCTTTGATTTCCTCTGATGAAGGTAAGAACAACTTTCAATCTCTGGGAACTCAGTCCTCTGTGCTCCCAATTCAGGCCCAACAGTGCCATGTATCCATTCTGGCAATGCAGTGAATGAATGGACCTCTTCACCTCCCTGCTGAGGGCCTCCTAGATGGTGGGGATTATGGGAGACAATGAGAATATAATATGGAACTAAACTGATCTAGTTCTTGTTCTTCAACATGCAACCTGCTGCAGACAGACAAAGACACACACACACACACACACACACACACCCCATAATCATCTAAAATTCCATAGCAAGAACATAAAAATGCACAAGATGGCTAGAAAGGACAAGGAGGAAAGCACAACGCCAGCATCCCACCCCCTCACCCCCACCTCAGTGAAGCACCTGCCGGCCAAATGCCAGGCCAGGCCAAAGGGTAAAGTGGCTTATCAGCTACGGAGAAAGAAAACACATCGGCATTAAGAAATCCCCCAATACTATAGAGATGGCTTCAGAGGTATATACAGATGTCAGAGTTTACCAAACTGCACAATTTAACACATATAGTTTCTGGGTGCTAATTAAGCACTTAAAATTTAGAAAAAGGATTTCCCCCAAAGATGCTAACTACTTACCAAGATGTTGAAGGATGCTCTAGCTACAAACTAACAAAAATCCTAGCTATACCCAACATGCCGCCCAACCACACTGCTGTGACTGATCCACGCACAGGTTCACTCACTCATCCCAAAAGGACTTACTAACACATACTATGCGCCACTTACCATCCACTTGTGTTCTCCATTATATTATAAACAAAACGCATATAACCAAGGTCTCCTGGAACTTGTAGCTTCCTACAAATGCACACTGAAGTGGAAAAGATAGCTGCTGTCTGCATACTCAGAATGACTACAACATTTCCAAACAGGGAGTGAAGGCTAAGTCTGAAGTATTTTCAACACCATGAAAAGCAACAATTTATTTTTGAAAGGTCACTATCTGCCCAGCCCCTGAGTGCTTTAAAGATATCACTTCATTTTCCTAAAATCTCTTTGACGCAGGTACTATTGTTTAAATCCCTTTTACAAATGAGAGAATTGTCAGTAAGTGACAGAACCAAGCTACAAACCCAGGAACCTGACTCTAGACTCCCACAATTTTAAAATCTAAACTACACCACCATTAACTTTTTGCCCATTAACTGCCCCAGAAAGCTACTTTACAGTCAGAATGATTCTTCCAGTCCAAACTCTGCCGAGCAAAACCTCTGACCCTCCCCATCAGTACACCCACTGCCTAGAGAGCTTGACTCAGGCAAGTTTGAGAAGTGAAGGTGGTCAAAGGTTTCAGAGCAGCAAGCCTCTGCAAAAGGGAGACTGCCTCCCACATCTCTTTGTGGGAAGGGAAGGGCTCGGTGTCATGAAACTTCAATGGGACAAGAAAAGACAACAGCTTGATTCCATACCTGAGAGCAGGGTGTACCCAGGGCTTCTGGCTGGTAAACTTTTCTGTTCTGTTGGTCTTTTAAAGCACAAGTAAGACACACACACTTCCAGGGCAAGATCACTACTGTGGGGGTGCCTGGGTGGCTCAGTGGGTTAAAGCCTCTGCCTTTGGCTCAGGTCATGATCCCAGGGTCCTGGGATCGAGCCCCACATCGGGCTCTTTGCTCCGCAGGGAGCCTGCTTCCTCCTCTCTCTCTGTCTGCCTCTCTGCCTACATGTGATCTCTGTCTGTCAAATAAATAAATAATAAAATCTTTTTTAAAAAAAGATCACTACTGTGATAACGACAGAGTCCAGGGGAACACTGAGTCCTCCTCTGAATCAAAGAAACTTTGTACCATCCCCCACCCAGGACACTCAACCAGATCATGTAAAAATCAATCCAACTGCTGGCAACCGACAAGCAACAAGGGGCCAAAACGCCTCACCATTCAAGAATGCATGTGAGAAGTGAGGAAAAAGGCCTATGGTTCCAAGGCATAGGCATATTTATTAATAACACAACCCCTATCATTAGTATCACGTAGGGAAAAATAAAATATATCTGTCCCTAGGTAGCCTCCATATAGAAACCCAACTCTGAATTTCATGAGATACAAGGATGGTTTTAAGAATCTAGATTTTGCCACACTGGCTTTGTTTCCCAAGAAGCCCTTTCACCTTGGCCAACAGGCACATTTGTAAAGAGGAGTCTGGCAATGCCTCTGCAGAGGGCTAGTCCCATATCCCCAGAGGACAAGGTTGGGGCTCTGTTCATCAACACCCACTCCAACACCCATGTGAACATCCCACAACTCCTCAAAGGTGAAATAACTCCCATTTGACAACTGCCTCTTCCAAACTACCTCCAGCTGCTCAGAGCCCCTAGCTGGTAAACCATCCACTAATGCTTCACCCTAATGCTTACCTCCCATATAAAGCCCTTCCTCATTATCATTTCTCTGCATAGCATTGCCTGCGTCTTCAGAGAAAACAGAATCCTCTGAAGCACTTTTCATTGCTTTATCAAGTTCTGGAGAGAGGACAGCAGGCAAATCCAAACTATTGCTAGAATACTTCTTGGCCAAAGTGAACCATCTTTCCAAGGTTGAGGAGGGGGTGTGTGCCTATGTACAACAAATCCTAGAAATATACAGGCCCTATGAACAATTTGACATGACTCAGGCAAATCTCCCATCTCCGGATCTCAGTTTGGTGAAGAACAGGAAAGGGACTGGGGCTGCCACAGAGAAGTCTGGGACTCAGGTATACATGATGGGGGCAGGGGGCAGGACTGGAGATATCAGTAACACAGACACATCATTTAGTCTGGAAGGCTGGGGGGGCTAGAAACCTTGGCAAGACCCACAGGACACAGAAGATGAGCTGGGAAGGGATTCTCAGAAAGAGCCAAGGAAGCCTGGAGAACATCCAGTCAACGAAGGCAAAAAGGAGTTCTAAGAAAGGAGAGGAATGTTAAGAACAATCTGGTTTAATTAACTAGCTTGTTCCAGTGGCTCTAAGATAGTAGGTTCAAGAGAGAACTAGAGGCAAGAGCCAGATTTCTGGGCTTTGGGGGGTAAAGCAATAAAGACAGTAAATGCAGAATATTCTTTTAAGCAATCTAGCTATGAAAGAGGCAGCAGCACAGGATAGCATGTAAATAGGAAAAGTACAAAGGGAAGTTTTGTTGGGATTGCCTCCCCGCCCCATCCATCTCCTTGTTTTAAAGATAATAAAGACTTCCAGCACATTTGCAGACAAAGAAGAAAATACACCACTAACAGAGTGGTCTAGTGATGCCCTGACCAGGGAACGAGGCTCTGGGGCATTAAATTAGTGGAACGAGGGGTCAGAGGCAAGAGGGCTACAACTAAGAGGACAAGCATTAAGAGGGCCAGTGGGTTAGCCTTGGGAGGAGGGGAACTGCTTGTTCTACTGAGTAACTGTGTCACAGTTTCTTTTTCTCTCCACCCACACAGCACAAGATGTTCAAAAACCAGAAGGTGGGTAATATGTGACAATGGACATACACCTACCCAAGCACCCTTCCTCTCTGTGGAAGAACAGTCAATACACATGTGAGTACTTTGTGAGGGGAGGGACAAAAGGTGTGGCTGCTGCTGTCTCATCTGTTCTTTTTCTTTTTTTTTTTAAGATTTTATTTATTTATTTAACAGTGAGAGACACAGCGAGAGAGGGAACACAAGCAGGAGGAGTGGGAGAGGGAGAGGCAGACTTCCCGACAAGTCGGGAAGCTTGATGTGGGGCTCGAGGAGGGGCTCAATCCCAGGACCCTGGGATCACGACCTGAGCTGAAGGTAGACACTTAACAACTGAGCCACCCAGGCACCCCATGCCTCATCTGTGCTAAAGTCTTTCGGGTTTCGGTTATTGTTTTTGGCTGTTTACGCTGTTTTTTTGATATGGGAACCTGTCTTGCCTGATTATGAGAAATACTAGAGAGAGGACAAAGTCCAACCCAATTCATGAAAACCTACTGTAATTGTCTTAGCTAAGGTGAAAAGTATCCTGTCTTCTCAGTGGTTTCAATCTATTAAGACCTTTTTTCCAAAAACTGTAAACTTTCATTCCCATCCATTTGCCCCCTTTCAAAGTGCTATTTGTGGCTCAGAAAAGATGGTAATAACCTTCCCCTTTTTTTTAGATCAAATTGCAGCTGGGGATGGAACTGTCATGGAACTGATAAAGAGCACAGCAGAGATAGTCAAGGATCAACTGAATCACTACCTCCATTTTAAAAAGAATTTGAGGCAAAGATAACTAGTTGCTCCTGGGATCTTCAACACCAACATTCATCCTCTGACAGCCACTACTTAGTAAAGCCTAGAAACCAAACAGGAGGGAAGGACAGACTGCGTGACCCATGAATCAGAAGCCCATTGGTTAATTCCTACAAGCCATGTCTGGACTACAGTGAGAGAGCAGGTTCCCCTCATGAAGGGCTTCCAACCCTGTAGCCTGCTCTAGAAAGACCCAGGGCAAGAGAATATAGGGCTCAGATGTTCAAAACAAAAGTCATTCTTTGTCTTAAAGAACCCACTGCAGTCTTTCATGTGTCGCTCACCTTGGCAGCATCTACACCATCTCCACAGGAGAGATCAGCACACAACTTTTCTCTAACAATACATCAAGTAAGGAGTATTTGTCCTTTACTGATGAGCCAAGGCCTGAGAACCACCTAGAGTGAGAGTGTGGTCACAGACAATATAGAAAAATAGGAACAGGGTAAAGAGGGGAAACATAATTGGGAAAACCTCAAAACCACACATGATATTTACTTCCAACAAACTTTTACTTTGTCCAAGGTTCTACGGTCTCAAGTGTAAAGAACCCCGAGGAGAAAGATGGCCCCCCCAGTCCTATAATCTCCTGTTACCAAAAAAGTGCTGACCAATAGCTCAGAGAGGGGTTGATTTACAGTCCAAGGAAAACCAAAACTAGTGTCTAGAGTGACTTACAGTTTAAGTAAGATGGCTGAGAAGGTCAATGTTTTACAGCAGAAATAAACAATCCCAGCTCTCACTGTTAGCAGAAATCCCTTCTCCAAATGAAGTTCAAAATTCCTTCCTCCCAGATTGCTCCCCGTCACAATGAAAGCTTTCCCACCTCCACAGAACTGCCATTCAGTTGGAATTGAACAACTTTATATGGAGCCCCTCCCAGGCACAGGCCCTACCCTAGGTTAGAACAAACCCAGCTCAGGCCCTACCTACCTTCACGGGGCTTACACAGCCCTGCTTCTTCTGCTGTGAATCAGAGGGTTCCTGAGCTCACGCACCACTGAATTCCCATCGCTGAGCATTTGCCCTTACTATTCCCTCCACTGACAATGTTCAGCTTCCCCATCTCC
Organism: Lutra lutra; assembly: GCF_902655055.1. Classification (NCBI taxonomy): domain Eukaryota; kingdom Metazoa; phylum Chordata; class Mammalia; order Carnivora; family Mustelidae; genus Lutra; species Lutra lutra. The sequence continues at coordinate 81,235,393 of NC_062282.1, read as the reverse complement.
ACTGGTCCAGATGGGCCAGACTTTCAAATGCCGTCTCCTCCATGAAGTCCTCCTCTATCTCATGCCAGCCTGCCTAGAGCATCTCCCTCCACCCAGAAAAAGCAGGTGCCACTTCCCTTCCTTGGACCTCCTCATGACACTCTGTGCCATTTAATGTCAGCTAAAATGTTACTGTTGTTTGCTGAAACCACTGTGACCTAGGCAAGGACAGCCTCTCCAAGGCAGGGTTTCATTATCTTTAAAACAAGGAGAGAAGAATAACTAATAATAAGAGGAAAAATAGCCACCTTTTACAGAGGTCTTACTATCCACCAGAGGAATGCTTATGAACACCACCTCATTTGCTTCTCAAAATCCTAGGAGGTAAATAGGCACTGGGAACCCCACTTCACAGATGAGGGAAAAAAAAAAAAAGTCAGAGAGGTTGAATAATTTGTCACAGGCCCCCAGACAGCAAGCCAAAAGGCAGAGATCCTCACTCTGTAAGTCCTCCATCTTGATCCCTCTCAATCATTATTCCTTAATGCCCCACTTCCTTCAGCTTCCTACCTATCTCAGAGAGTCATTCTGAGATAATACATGAGAAATTCTTAGCATGTTGGCTGGTTCTGGGTCTTTCTGTCCCCATGGTAACCTCCTTTAAGGGAGAGCTACTGACATATGTATATGCTTTCATCACACTAACCGACAGATAATGAAGGAAGGAATGAAATGAAAAGAATGAAGGACATCTGCTAAACTACGAAAATAAGAGAACAAAGTGTCTTACAAGTGGTTACTTCACATCCTATAGACAGGATCTCACAGGACAGCATAAAATGTAGCCTCCTCTCCCTAATGTCTTTCGGACCATGTAGTCTTCACTCAGGCCAAAAAGGGGAAGATGTGGGGAAGCTCAGAGTCACAGCCACAAGTGAGCAGGGAAGACACAACACATCGCAAAGCAGCAGGTCCAGTTCTGCAGCCCTCACTAGGACAAAATCCCCCACAAGGGCAATCCCATCCAAATCCTCTTTGCCAGAGTGAAGAGGGTCAAAGCGATTAATCCTCCAAAGGACCTGAAATTCTGGCTCACCTGTGCCACACCAAAGGACAGCCTCCTGGAAGCAAAAAGACAGACACAAACGTGGCATGCCACACCCTATTCTGTGCTGACTTGTCCTGGCTTTATACACACACCACAGCTCCTACCTTAGCACAGCCACCACCTCAGCCATGCGACTTCAGGCATGTCACTGGCCTGTCCAAGCCTCAGCATTCCCCTCCGGAAAATCCATTAAGAGCAGAGCCACCTTCACAGTGATAGTGGGAAGAGCCAATGGATAATCCATGGAGCAGCCAATTTGTGTCAGCTATAAATGTGGGCAGGTAACGGGGGCCCAGAGGGACCTAAACACTGCAGTACACGGTCTTTGCTTTCCCTGTGTGGTTGCGTGGCCCCATGAACTCCAAGCAGCCAGGGCACAGTTCTGTACATGGATAACTTAGGGGGCCAATTTCACTTGGAACACAAACTACCTCTTCAACAGTAAGAACTCAAAATGCAGTTGGTCTTAGAGGTAAGGAAAAGGCTTTGTGGGTAGGCTGGGGGTAGGGAGACAAAGATGGGGAAATGCAAATAGGGAAACAGAAGAAAAAGATGTCGCCTAACCAGCTGCCGACAGGCTAAGAGCTGTGCTGGTGGCAAGCCCCAGCTGCGGAGTTGGGGCAGGGGGGCCACAGATCCTTCTGCAGACTTAGCGCTTAGTCCAGCCTATCAAGAAGAGAGACCTGAGGGTCAGTCCTGTTCCTAAGGCCAATGGCAAATATTGCCCAGCCAGAAGACCAGGCTGCCAGCAAGAGGAACATCTGCCAGGGCTGACACTCAGTTGCCTTGGCTAGTTTTAGTATTCAGGAACTGAAATGTCTCTGGACATAAACAGTGCACACAGAAGTCTCTTCCTTTTCTAAAAATACACGTCTGCAGTTGGGCACTAAAAAGGCCATCTAGAACACAAAACAAAGCCAGCAGCGACAGATGGAGGAAAAGCATTTCCTTGATCAACCGCAAAGGGTGAGAAGTTAGCCTTTAGCCCAGAAGCTGACTCCTGTCTCTGAAACAACTTAGCACAGAGAAGCTCTCTGATTGACAGAGACTGAACCTGACTCCCACCTTGTCTGCTTGCTATTCTCACGTAACTTCTCTCGGCCTCTGTTTCTTCATCTGCGGAGTGGGACAGGGAACAGTATTTTCCTGACTGGGTTCTTTGAGGACTAGAAATGACGACTGCCAAGCACATAACACAGCTGCTGGCACAAAGCAGGCCACCAGTCAACAGTAGCTCTACTATTCCTCCCATTTCAGAGTCTGCTGCTCCCTCCCCTTTCCTCCCTCTCTCATCTCTGAAATAACCCAGCCAAGGAAGACACAGCCGGATTTTCCCTGTTCCCCTGGCAGCTTCCTTAAGAGCTGCAGCTCCTGAAGGACACTGCTGGTGCTTGTTCTGGGCAGCAACACCAGGGCCAAAACATCAGGAGGCTGCTTGTTAGTGAATGGAGCAGAGGAGCAGGAAGCAATGTCCCTATAGGCCTCACAGAAGGGCTTTTCTACACACCCCAGCCTCGGCCAAGTGTCAGCAGGGGTCAGAGGGACAATTCGGAGAGGTCCCTGAGGAAAGGAGGCTACCATCGTCTAAGGGGTCGCCTTCTGGAGTTCACAGACAAAAAGCTTTGCAAGGTCGTGAACCCTGAGAAAGTGAGTGTGATTTGGATGAACATGCATTTTCTTGGGAGAGAGTCCAGAACAATCATCAGAATTCTCAACAAAGTCTGTAACACTCCCCTCAACTGAAAGGGGAAAAAAAAAAAAGCTTTAAAACGACCCACTCATTAAGGGAAAATAAGAATCTCTGAAAATGAATAACAGAAAACAATCTCTCATTTTTAGCTCACATGTGCTTTCCCACGGGTTAGCTCACTTGGTCCCTACAATAGTGGAAAGAGACAGTTAGCAACCCCAGATGAGGAAACAGGCTCAGAGGAGGCTGCCACTTACCAAGGCCCTTTAATTAGCAAATGGCAGAGCCAGGAGTCAACCCCTAGGAACATCTGAGGCCAGAGCTCAGGATCCTAATTACCACATCAGTGTCACCTTCTCCAGGCCAAGCTTCAGGTCTTATGAACTAGAAGGAAGGGCAACAGAGGAGTGGAGTGGGAGAAGAAACTGCTTGCCATCTTGGAGTCAACAGTCTTTCCACTGTACCCATCCTGGCCCATGTCTTCACACACTGAGATTAAGAATTCTTCTAGATATTAGAAAAAATCAAGAAGCCATATAGTATATAAAAAGTTGGAGTGTGTGCTTTCAGTACCAAAGGCCTCACTTTCCTGGCTGGAAAAATAGAGATTATACATTACTACTCTATGCATGCCTGGCATGTTATAAGCATTCAATGAATGGTAGGCATAACTCTCAATATTACAGTCTGGTGAGATAGCATATCTAGCAATCTAAAGTGGACTCTTTATGTTGATGAACCCTACACTGTTTCCTTCCATAAGACCATCTTCCTGCATCCTGAACTCCACTCAGATGCTGGTGAGAGACAGGACTCAATCTGGCTCCCAGGAGTGATCACTCTCCCCCCACACACACACACCCAGCTGCAAGCTCAGGAAGCCAGCAGCAGCAGCCAGCAAGACTTGGGAGCAAGCCCGGGTCCCAGAGCCAACTATACGACGTCATCCAAGGTGCCGAGAGGTCTTGGAAACCTCCAGGGTGATTTCGGGAGGTAAGGAATATTCATGGCAAGCTTCTCTAGATTCAGAAAAACAAAACAAAACAAAGTTTAAGAAGTATCAAAGGTAGGCAGGTCCACCTCTGAGCCTCGTAAGACCACGGATGCCAACTCCAAGGGATTGGCAGGACAGGGATTGGAGGACAAAGGTTTGGGCAATTTGGACTCAAAGCCTCTTTATCCCTACAAGAAACTCATCTAACTGGTGGGATTCTTCAAGGAAGGTCATTTTCATGACTTTGTCCCACTCTTCACAGCCAGAATATATATACAGCCATATATATGTATATATATACACATATATACACACACGTACACACACACACACACACACACACACACACGGCACCAGATATAGATATAGATATATAGATATATATACACAATCGATCAAGTCTCCACAATTGGCACCTGTTATTGTTAATAGCTGTTTTATGCATTACACAATTTTACTATGTGCTTAGCCCTTTCCATATATTATTTCATCTGACCCTCAAAATCTCATTTTGAGGAAACTTCCAACCCATTTTACAGATGGGAAATTGGCCTCAGAAACGTTAAGTAGCCCATCCAAGGTAACAGGGTTGACAGGTGACAAAAATTTCTAAACACCATTCTCTTAACTACTATGTATGTATAGATAAAACACTGGGCTCCACCCATGGGGCTTCTGGACACTTTTTCTCCTAGTCCTTCCAGAAACATATTAACTTATTCCACTCTATCCTAATCCAAAAGACTTCTTATGCAGAGTACTGAGCCCAAGATAAACTCCACTAACTGGGGGGTCACCTATAATCAGAAATACACAAGACAAAGGCATAAATGACACAAGTTATTATCTTACACACCAGGTGAGAATATTAATAGTAAAGGAAAGGGGGATATGACCACAAATCTTCTGTCTGACACACTCCCATGCCCAGAACATTCCACACTCCTGTGTTCAAAAATATTTTCAAGAAAAGATGCCTTCTCACAAGACAATGAAGTTCTGGAAATGTTAATGGATTATCTGTAGCACAAGGAAAGGTGACCACAGAAGTATGCAGGAAAAATATCACTTGGGAAAAAAAAAGCAAACCCTTAACACCCTGCAAGTGTTCTCCATTAGATTTCCCAAAGCAAGTCATGACTTTGGAACCAACCCGTTAACACAAATCAAAATAATCTGAACCAAATGTTCCCATTTAAAGACCCTTTCCCCCCTGAAGGGTTGTACAATGTTCTACAAGGGGAAATGCACTTTCACACACCAGGCCACCTCACTCTGGTAATTACCACCAGACTTGAGGCTTCAGGGGCTCTGATCAAGCCAGCAAAAGTCTACAAACCCCAAAACCAAGAGCAGAGATCACAAGGGAGGTGAGGAGAGGTAGACATAATGAATGTGGGAAATTTTGCAACAGGACCTCCCTCTGGAAATGAAACACTCGCTCTCTCTCTCTTTCTCTTTCTGGATTTTTGTTCCTAGAAGTCTTCCTTTAGCAGGATTCACACACCACACTACTCCACTTGCCTCCACCCTTTTCCTTTGGCCACCTCCTTTGCTCCTGCCAGGGTATCTGCCATTTAGCAACTACTCTCCAACAAAAATATGAAGCCAGATGAAATCAGGCTTTTGACATCTCTTGCTCCCTACACTCATGGGATAAGCTTCAGCTAGAGCCAACAAAACTACACATTCTGTCAGACCTGGGTTCAGATCAAGAGGAGCACTGCAGAGAGACCTTCATTCAGTGTCACTAGGCACGCTGGAACACTCCAGGCAGGGTAAAGGGTTCTTACTCAACTTCAAGGATGCAAGGACTCAATATACTACAATAAGCACAGCCTCCCACCAGCTCTCATCTAAGCACTCCTCAATTATACTTTAGGATGCTGGTACTGATGTTCTGCATTTGGGCCAATACATCTTCCAGCGTAGGCCACTGGCTAAGCACCACAATAACTGATCCCCCACGATCACCTCCTCAGAGACCTTCGATGACACCTTACCTAAAGTCAGTCCCTCCCTATCACCCAGGATTTGTTTCTTTCCTGGTTATTTTTATGTCTTATTTTGTCTCGTTAATTTTTTTTGTCTCCCTCCATGAACACAGGAACCTGATTACAGTTTATCCTCAGCCCAGAAGCTGACCAGAGATAGCTGACAATTACTGTTTATTGTATAGATAGGATAAGATGGTGAAAGGGAAATCACGTAGAGGCCCTTACAGAGTCTTTTAAGATTATTTATTTATTTGAGAGAGAGAGAGAGAAAGAAAGCATGAGAGGGGAGAAGGTCAGAGGAAGAAGCAGACTTCCCGCTGAGCTGGGAGACTGATGCGGGCCTGAGCTAAAGTCAGTTGCTTAACCAACTGAGCCACCCAGGCGCCCAAGTCCTTTATAGATTCTTAAGTGGGAAGAGACATATTCTAACATTACTAACTTCCCTAAATAACCTGTTACTGATCCAGTTTTCGTATACTTACAAAATCTCTTCTTACATCTTTTCATACTTTCGGTCTTAGGGAAAATAAATGAATGACATGTGTTTACTGTGTGGAAGTAATACTTTTTACGTTCCTCAAATGCCTCTATTGAACCTTTCTTTGGAGGGGGAGAGGGGGAAATAAAACTGGCAGGTAGTGCAGGTGTGGCTAATCCAACTATTACTCTAGGATTTTTGTCAGCAAGCCCATGCTTACCACAGCCATTCCATGACAATTTCATTTCCACTTACAGATGGTGCACATACATGGAGACCCAAACAAGAAGGCTAAGTGAAACTCCTCAGAAGTCCTTTCTAATGACTGTTGGCCAACTAACTCGGACCACATGACACCAATGCTAACCACCACTTATCCTAGGGTTTCCCCCACCTGTTTACACAGGAATCTTGTAACTATTTTAAATTCTTATCCATTGACTTGTGTACAGTCTCCCTTTTCTGAAAGAATCTAAGATTCATGTAAGAGGAAAACCTTGTCTGTCTTGTTCATAAGCTCCTCCAACATTTTGAGGCCCCATTAAACACCTGTCAAAAGAACTTATAGTAACTAAGCACTTTGAGAAGTTGCCTAGACTTTTGGACAAAGAAATTTGTTCCCGCCCTTGTGGAAGAAAAAATAATCTATGGATTATTCCTTCATGATGAGGTAAGGCTTCGCCAGCCACACCCCATCATATATATATGCACATGGCTCTGAGTAAACTCAGCTCAGGTTCTACCCAAAAACTGCTTACGGTTAGCCTTTTGAGCATCTGCAAATTCATAAATCACACTATGAGAATAAAGGGATTCAGTATACTACTTGGGACCTGAAAGAGCCTATTTAGCAGGAGTAGAGTCAATACACTGGAGGCAGATTGTACTGTCCCAAGATGGTCACACTAGCACAGCCCATTCCACCCGTTCTTCTTACAATGAATGAGAGATAGGCACTCCATCAAGCAGTGGGGCCTCTGTCCCCCTCTCTTGAAACCCAGTGGGACACTGCAAGAAGCTCAACCAAAAGACAATGGCAGAAGTGACAACGCATGACTTCAGAAGCTAGGTCATAAGAGGTACTACAGAATCTCTCTGGCATGCACAACCCAATACCTCAAACCCTCCCACCCTCCCACCCCCCAACACACGCAAAGGACTTTGGAGCCCAGAGCCACCTTGTGGAGGTGAAGCCACCATGCTGGAAACACCATACAGAGAGACCATATAAAGGGAAGACCAGCTCTTCCCACTTAAATAGCTCTTTTAGTTCTCTGAGCCCAAATACCAGACAGGGGAATGAGCAAGGATTTAGATGATCCTAGCCCCCATCCCTCAAGATCCCCCAGTGCCATGTGGACTCTGAGGAGTCCTGTCCACACTGCACATCAGTCAGTAAAATCAGTATGGTTGGAAAACCATCAGGTTTGGTGGTTTTTGTTTTGGAGGCAGAGTAGCTGGCCAGCTTAAAGCATCAGTAAGAACAGTCCCTCACCTGCACTTCCATGGCCACATCCTGTGGGATGGGGTCTCACTCCATGTACAAACTGGAGGGTGAAGTATAAAAAAAAACAAAATCTCTAGGTCAAATAATGTCATAAAACAAGCAGAAAAGATACAAAACCACAAAGCACCTAAGTTTTTCCAAGTTCTACAGGCTGAGCTTTTTGGACTTTGAAGCAGTCTGGTTCTTGGACCAGCTGCCACCTTCTCCCTTCACCATCCACATCTTTGGCACCAAGAAAGACTACAACAAAATGAGAACATTTTCCTGATGAACAAATTCTTTTTACTAGCTTGTTTACTCTCAAGAAACCTTCATTCCAGAACTTTTTTTGTTTTGAATAAGCCAGAATAAGGATTATTTACCTGTGTGAGATCTCTCTTAGGTCTGTTTCAGACTTTATCAACTAAACCTGGAGGGATACTCTCATAATTAAAAAAAAAAAAAAAAGAAAGAAAGAAAGAAAGAAATCCTTTAAATTTTAATATTTAGTGCAAGAATAATTCATATGCCTGTATCTACTATCCCACATGGGTTTCAGTATCAGACACACATGAGATTAAAAAACCAGTTGTGTCATGTGCTAGCTATGTGACCTTGAGCAAGTTGACATGGGTTTATTATGTCAGTGAAACCGCTAACAACAACTCTCGAAGAGGTGTTGTAAACATTAAATGAGGTTATTGCTGCTAACACTTATAAAGGGCTTACCATATACCAAGCACTGTTCTAAGTGGCTGAAGGTGCTCAGATCAAACATAGCAGACAATGGGTACTCCTTAAGCGGTGGGTTCTATGAGCATCATTAATACTAGTGTTATTAGATAATGATTAGTTCCCATGACAGTGGCCATAATGCCTGTGGGATGACTTTATGAATATCAAGTCATTATAGCACAAGAGCAGTGAGGCTCAAATCCACAGTCAATTCCAACAACTCATCTCAAACTCCTATAAATATAAACTCCTAAGATGCTTAAGAATCATCTGAGGACTCACAAAACAAACTGAGGGTTGATGGGGGGAGGGGGGTTGGGAGAGGGGGGGTGGGGTTATGGATATTGGGGAGGGTATGTGCTATGGTGAGTGCTGTGAAGTGTGTAAATCTGGCGATTCGCAGACCTGTACCCCTGGGGATAAAAATATATGTTTATAAAAAATAAAATTAAAAAAAAAAAGTAGCAAAAAAAGAATCATCTGAGGAGCCTGTTAAAATGAAAATCTATGGCCACACCTCCAGAGACTTTGATTTAATAGTCTATGACAGAGTCCAAAGAAGTTGCTTTCTTAACACATCCATCCCCTCATAGCTGATTCCAGCAAATCCTGCCCTACAGACGTTGAGGTAAATATCTGGGCTGTATCAATCAGGATGCCATTAGCCGAGAGTCAGAGGTTCTGGATTCTAGTCTCAGCTTTGCCCCTAACTAGTTCTACAGCTTTGACACATTGACTGGGTCTCAGTTTCCTCATCTATAAAATGAAGGTTCCAGACTAGATAATCCCAAAGGTGCCTCCTTTTCCAAAACTGATCCTACAACATGAATACTAGACCAAGTCCCTCAGGTAATCTTGTTTTGTGCATTTGCAGCAAATAAACTAAGAGCTGTCATTTATTAAGCCCCCACTACGTGCAAGACATTGTCTGAGATGCTTAATTCATTTCTAAAAGTCTCAAGCATCTGAAGTCTATGTAAGATGAGAAAAACACCTGGGAAAAGTTCAATAACCTGACTGAGGTGACAGAGCCAACACTGTTAAGAGCCTTCATTCCATCCCACTTACTTGACCCAGTACTGGTTCTGACACCATTATGCCTCTGGCCATATCACTACAAATAGTTCATTTTCTTTGCATTTCTTTGCTTTTGTTCAATTGAGAGAGGTAATGAAAGCTCAAGCCTAAACTCTTCAGTTCTGCAAAGCACCAAAGGGCAGAACAGGGCAAGAACAGGGCAAGGGGGAAAGAAGTGGGTACAGCCAGGCACTGCAAACCTGAAAAGCAGGTCTCCTTATCCCTCAAGTGAAGCTCAAGTGAGAGAGGAGGGGAACAAGAACCCGTATCAGGGGACGCCTGGGTGGCTCAGTTGGTTGGACGACTATCTTCGGCTCAAGTCATGATCCCGGGGTTCCAGGATCGAGTCCCACATCGGGCTCCCAGCTCCATGGGGAGTCTGCTTCTCCCTCTGACCTTCTCCTCGCTCATGCTCTCTCTCACTGTCTCTCTCTCTCAAATAAATAAATAAAATCTTAAAAAAAAAAAAAAAAAAGAATCCGTATCAGAATCACGCCCCTAAGTATGAGGATCCACAAGGTAGGTGGTAGAAGAGAAAAGCAGAGAAGCGAACACAAAGCACTGAGGTTGGTCAGCGTGAGAGGGTGAAAAAACAGAATTTCGCCAAGATCTTTCCTCCCTTTCTTAATTCCTCTCAGAGGAAGAACAGAACTTTCCGACAGAGTATCCTCCACTGAGCTTAGAGATACAATGGGAAAGTTTCTCATGACGTCTACTCTTTTGTTTTCTCTTGCCAAGTAACTTAATGGGAACCTAATCCCAGGCCTGCTCGCCTCCAAACTTCATTACTTCATCTCAGGGACTCCAAGGCAAAGTGGAAAGATGATGAGGAGGACAAGTTCCAGATAATGGATTTTATACAAAAGCTCTTTTGGTCTCCAATGTGTTCTGTAAGAGATTTAAAGGGTGTTTGAAGGACATGTGGCACAGGGGAAGTTGCACAGGGAAAAGCACAGGATTTGAAATCAGAAAACCTGGAGCTGGGATCCCAGTTCCACATGAGACACTTCCCATCTGACATGGGGAAGGCTGTACAAATATCCTTCAGGCTTCACGTCTGTCAAACGGGGACAATAACACTGACATCACAGACCTGTTTTTTTTTTTTTAAATAAATGAAGCAGGGTATGTGAGATGCCTATCTGACCCCAAGGTTTTGTAAACTGACAAAGAGGTTAAACTAGAAGTGAGCCGACAAGTCTTATTTCTAGCTGTACAGTGTCAAACCTCTCAGAATCACGATGGGGAGAAAGAACACTGGGCCACCCTGCAGTTCTCTTCCAGTCCCCACTCTGAGTAACCCAGGGACTACCTTCCCTGGGAAAACTAATGACTTGAGGATGCATCAAAACTGCCACCGATGCCAAGGAAAACCATGCAATTATTTCAACTGATTATGTGAGAGACTCAAAAAAGAGAAAAGGTAGCCTAATGAACAAGTAAGAGCATTTAGCTCCCACCTTATAGATGAAATCGAATTAAAATCTGCAGAGCAAAGAAAATACCTTTAGAGTTGTAAATGATTTATAGGACTGGTTCGACATACAGGAAAAAACTGTCAGGCTTTATGGAAGCCTGATCCTCTCTTCGGAGGGAATGAATGAACCCTAGATTCAGTGAGAAGTGGACATGGCAGAGAGCTCATGAGGGGAGAGAGACGGCAGCATGGCACTGCCAGGGCAGAGCCCCTGTGACTTCACTGCTGCCCAGGGTGCCTGGCTGGGACATTAAACAATAGGGGAGGATGGAGTCTGTGGAACAGGGTCACATATCCTGCCTTCTCTAACAATCCAGACATCACGTCAAAGGACTCAAAGATTCCACTCTTGAGAGAAGCAGGAAAGGGTACTGCGGTTCTGAACTCGGATGGCATGGTTTAAATCCTGGCTCTGCCATTAACTAGCTCTGTGAATTATTTAACTCTCTGTGCCCAGATTTCCTGATCTGCAAAATGAGTATAGAAACAGAACCAATCTTAGAGGTTTTAGGAAAATTATACACATTAATACAACTGAAGAAGGACACCTGAGTGGCTCAGTTGGTTGGGCGTCTGCCTTTGGCTCAGGTCGTGATCCCAGGGTCTTGGGATCAAGGCCCGCATCAGGCTCTCTGCTCAGTAGGAAGCCTGCTTCTCCTTCTGCCTGCTGCTCCCCATGCTTGAGCTCTCTATCTCTCTGACAGATCAATAAATGAAATCTTTAAAAAAATACAACTGAAGAACCTTGATCATAGCAAGTGCTCAATTAAATGAAAGCTATTATTACCCACCTTGTAACATTGGCCATCCATTATCGAGCTTTTCTGATGTACCATATGCCAATTATACACTGCCTAATTTAGTCCCCCAAAGCCCTGTGAGTCACTGAATGTAAAGCACTGAGCTCTATGCCCTCCCTAAACACAGCAAAGCCTTCAATAAAGCGTTCAATAAAATAAAGGTAACCCACTCTGATTATCATTACCAAAACACTGTTTCACTAAATTCTGAAAAGACACCTGGGCAAACAAGTCAAAGAAAATCATTGATTAAGCATCTTTTTGGTAATACGTAAATCAAGTATTTTTGATGAGTCAGAGACTCTTCCTGTATCAAGCAGCCTAGCTGTTACCCTGATTATTTCATCTTAACACAGATTCTAGGACCAATCCAGCAGTCAAATGAATTAGGCCTCCTAAATACTCCCTTACAGTGTACTTTTAACAACACCCATTTAAGCTGCAGAATAGTTTTCATGTTGGTAAACCAACAGCTTTAAATCATTTCCTAAGATAAGCTGAGACCTGAGTTTCTTTTTCAAGAAAAAGAAAAAGATATGGTAAAGATCAAATGTGGTTCAAAAAAAAAAAGGTCAAGCCCTAAAAGCACTTCTATTTCTGATCCAATCGTCTTACAGCAAATGAAGATAAAAATGAATCCCCTAACTGCCCCCAGCTACTTTGCTCTGTCAAATAGCAGAGTTCACATGAGAACCAGGTGGAAAAGAGCCTCAACAGTGTAAATACAGCTATCGTAATAATAACCTTGGACTACAGAGTACTAGTACTCTTCCAGTGATATGGTATACATTGTTTAATGGCCACATACATTAAATGCAAGCTCCTCTACAATGTGACTTTGCCATTCTTCGAATGCAAAGGTAGAGTCTGTTTTTCCACTCCCCTACATCTGGGCTGGCCTTGTGACTTGCTTGGGCCAGCAGAATGTGGAAGAACTGATACTGTGCAAATTGCACAGTCCAGGCTTCCAGAGGACCTGAGACTTCCACCTTTGGCCTTTTGGAATACTTTTCTAAGACAGCCTTACCATACAGAAGTCCAGAAAGAAAGACTACAGAGGGAGAAGCCCTGGTTCCAGCCCAAATCCAGCTGCATGAGCGAGCTCAGGATGGGCCAAGTAAGTCCCCAGTCAACCCAGACAGTCCCCAGTCAACCCAGACAGTCCCAAGAAACACAACTGTTCACTTCAGTCTCAAACATTTGGAGTGCTTTGTTGTATAGCAAGAGATGAAGGATACCAGTACATTAGCAGGAGTTCACTTAATTTTAAAAATTTCACTTTAAATTTAAATTTAATTTTTATTTTATTTTAAATTTATTTTAAATTTAATTTTAAAACTTAATTTTTAAAACTTCATTTAATTTTTAAAATTTTTTTTTAAAGTTTCCAGAGGCACCTGGGTGGCTCAGTTGGTTGAATGTCCAACTCTTGGTTTCAGCTCAAGTCATGATCTCAGAGTTGTGGGATCGAGCCCCATATCGGGCTCCGCACTGGGCATGGAGCCTGCTTGAGAATCTCTCTCTCCCTCTGCCCCTCCCCCCCCCCTTTCTCTCTAAAAACAGACAAATAAAAACAAGTTTCCAAACAGTTTGAAACTTTTAAAACTCAACAAGAGGCAAAATCTAGATTGCTGGAACTCAGAAGTAATAGTTATCTTCAGAGAGCAGGGATGGGTTGGATTTAAGAAGGGAGCTTTATGGTATGCTGATGGTTTTTACTTCTTGGCCTGAGCAGTGATTACATGGGTGCATTCACTTTGTGCTAATTTATCAAGTGTGCACTTCTAAACTTGCATACTTCTTCTGGATATATACTGAACATACATTTAAGATAATTTAAAATAAGCCTCTCTTGGCAAAATCTCTTTGAAAAAAAGTGTTATGTGCTTCAGGAAATAAATCATGCTCACAATTTTCTGTCTATTGGTCAAATTCTCCTCAGAGAAGCCTGTAACATACACAAGACCAGCTCTAAAAACTAAACATCACTTGTTACATATGAGCAGGTTTCTTCCTTGCCAAAAATATGACCCATTTATGAGTCAGTCTAAAAATGGCCCCAGAATCCCAGCAAACTTTGGAATGCTTAGGCCAAGATATTTTCAAGTGCTGGTTTAAAATCTCCTTATCATTTTGGAAAGACTGTTTAAGCCACATAAAAGGAAAAGGTCCTCAGAGCGTCCATGCTCACAGATGGGTCTCCCTTCACAGATCACACCAACTCCAAGGCCACATCTCATTCTCCTCCCACTGTCCCCGGCCCCAGCACCCAAATGCCAAGCCAAGCAGAGTCACTTGTTCACACAGAAAAGACTCAACATACATCTGTGGTTAGCTGGATGTCCCCAAAGCCCTTAACAATGTTTCTGTCCTTTGACTAAGGAACACCCCTTTAAGTAGTCTATTCAAAGGAAATGACTTTAAACAGAGACAAAGATTTATGTATGAAATTGCCAATCAAGTTCTTTAAACTAGTAAAAAATTAATGGAAACACTCTAAATGTTTCAAGATAGGAGATTAGATAGGAAAATTAATGCAGAGACACTTAGAAGGACATAAAACATTAAAAAAGAAACAAAGTTCTCTCTTTGTGGTGGAATTATGACTGTTCCTACTTTTTTGCAATTTACTGTACTTCTCAATTTTTCTCTAAGAAGCAGGTATTTTTCACTCTTATAATCAGAAAGGGAAAAAACAAAGTAAAAAAACTGGAGAAAATGTGTTAAACTGAAGATGATTAACAGTATAATCTATTTCTCTTTTGGGATCCATTTATGACTTTATCTGTTATTCACATCCCTTGCCTGAAATCATCACTTTAGCTATACACATATATTGAACATTTTACCAGACTCAATTTCCACTGAATCACAAAAATCTATCTTTCTTTCCCTGTAGGCTCTGAGATCTTCATTATCTTTGTAAACCCAGTGTTCAACACAGTCCCTTGCTCTTTTTTTTTTTTTTTAAAGATTTTATTTATTTATTTGACAGAGAGAGATCACAAGTAGGCAGAGAGGCAGGCAGAGAGAGAGGAAGGGAAGCAGGCTTCCTGCTGAGCAGCGAGCCCGATGCGGGACTCGATCCCAGGACTCTGGGATCATGACCTGAGCCGAAGGCAGCGGCTTAACCCACTGAGCCACCCAGGCGCCCAAGTCCCTTGCTCTTAATAAGTGTTCAATACATTTTGGCTGGAAGCTGCAGAATGTCAGGGTAAGGACAAAAGGATTTACTTGAGGGCGCCTGGGTGGCTCAGTGGGTTAAGCCACTGCCTTCGGCTCAGGTCATGATCTCAGGGTCCTGGGATCGAGTCCCGCATCGGGTTCTCTGCTCGGCAGAGATCCTGCTTCCCTCTCTCTCTCTCTCTGCCTGCCTCTCCATCTACTAGTGATCTCTCTCTGTCAAATAAATAAATAAAATCTTTAAAAAAAAAAAAAAAAAAGGATTTACTTGACCTGCATGGCAGCAAAGGCCTCATTTCCCTGTACGTACCATGCCTGCCACATGAAAGATGTACAGTAAGTTACCTGTTATTTGTGATAGTAAGCTCAGGCTGCCTTAACAAAATACCACAGACTGGGTGGCTACAACAACAGGTATTCATTTCTCACAGTTCTGGAGACTCCAAGTCTGACATGAGGGGGCCAGCATGCTTGGATTCTGGGGAGAACTTTATTCCCAGCTCTCAGGCAGCTGGCTTCTTGCTGTACATTCACACGGCCTTTCCTTTGTGCACTTGCGGAGGGAGAGGGAGAGAGCTCTGGTGTCTCCTCTTCTAAGGAAACTAATTCAATATAACCGCATCCTTATTATCTCACTTAACTTAATTACCTCCTTAAAGGCTTCATCAAATATAGTCACACTGGGGATTAAGGTCTAAACATGTAAATTTGGGGAGAGGGGACACATTTCAGTCTATAAAATTATTAAATGAAAACTGATAATATTTCACCTAACCAGTGGACAAAGTGAGAGAATACAAAGAATAGACTACTACCATGACTATCAGAACAACAGCCTGAAAAACATGATCCCCTGTGTCAAGTGGGGTACACCAAAGGACAGGTATAAG
Organism: Lutra lutra; assembly: GCF_902655055.1. Taxonomy (NCBI): domain Eukaryota; kingdom Metazoa; phylum Chordata; class Mammalia; order Carnivora; family Mustelidae; genus Lutra; species Lutra lutra. The sequence continues at coordinate 81,219,499 of NC_062282.1, read as the reverse complement.
GCTTTGGTAGGTCTTCACAATTTGATGTACAATAAGGAGGTAAGGAAGGATTTGGGCATGGAGGAGATAGACCCCAAATCTGTGCTTTGGGAGAATTTATCAGGGATCAGTAGAAGTCTGCATCCAGATGCACAAACAGTGAGCATTACTGTTAGAAGCCATTTCAAGGGTCAGGTGAGTGCTGTGGGGACTGGTAGGAGAAGCAGCTAGCATGCTAGTGGCAAAGGGAGAGAGTAAAGAGCAGATGTGAGGGGCTTCACCAGTCAGACCCACAAGAAACTGTTAACCACCAACTGGATAATCAGAAACACAGAAGGAAAAAGCAGCAAAGATGCTGGTAAGGTAAAGGGAAGACGTGAAGAGAGGAGAGACACACATTCTGAGACCTGGAGATAGGAAGAGGAGGATATGCTTGCAGAAGGAAGGGGAGGGCAGTTTGCATTTGACATGGGTTTAATCTGAGCTGCCAGGAGATACCCTGGCAGAGATGCTAATCAAACAGTTGGAAAATGGGTACATGGAAGCCCAAAGAGAAGTCACACCAGAGGTAGTTACCTCAATATCATGCAAAGAAGTAAACAAGATAGCTACGGAATCTTCAGTGAACTAAGCATAGAAACTCAAAGACCACCTTCTCTGGACAACAGAGAAAGAGGCCAAAGAACAAAGGAAAAGAAAGGCCAGAGAGGTAGAACAATAAGAGTAAAGCAGGGCCATGCATCAGAAATTTCCAGGTACGGGTACTAGCAAGAGGACAGAGACATCAAATACACAGGGACAGAGCATTCAGGAATGGCTCTTAACATGATGATCAATGGGATCCTTGCTTGAGTTATTTCAATGGGGTGAGCAGTGCAAAGCAGTGAGCCGCAGAAAACGATAAAGAGACAAGACAACAGGCTGAGCATCTAGGTGTGTGCCAGGCATCATGAGAGGAATTGTGTATGGATTATCATCTTTGATCCTCACAAACACCCCTACAAAGTATGCGCTATTATAATTTGTATTCAGAGCATTTTGTGTATTTAAAAAAAAAAAAAAGGAACGAAACGTATCTACAAGATCAGATTTGCCTATCTGAAAAAACAAACCCGTCATACATATTTTGAGGTAGCTATGGAGATTTGAGAGCAGGCATGTAGGTGGAAACAGATATCAAGGAAAATGATACAAACGACAAGGGGTGGAGTATGGAGTGGCCTGGCTGGGTGACTCATCACAATGATCAAAATGTTTGTGATGGCTTCAAATGTATTTAACCCCCAGTGGCTTCGGGGCTTCTGTGAGTGTGTAGGTCTGTCTCTGACTCCCACAGGAGCTGTTTGGGAGAAAAACACAAAACCATGCTGGTCTAGACAATTAGCCCCTTGTACTATTAGTAACATTCTTTGCAAGCTGATTTTTTTTAATACACCTGCACAGCTCTATTAATTAAAAAGTCTGAGTTCACCAGATCATTAACTGAAAACATCAAGTTTTGACTCACTCACAGGTCATCCCAACTATGAAAAAAAGACTTGATTGCTAGAGTATACTCTAACCAGCATCTCAAACCTGTGGAGATTTAACACAAACAGAAAAACTGGGGATTCTGAAAATCATTCATTTCCCCTTCCTACCCTCTACCACAACTTATTCTTACCACAGAATCTTCCATCCTCACCACAGCCCCACTCAATAACACTAATTAAAAAATACATATATCACCTTGCCTTTCTCAGCCAGATACTCAAACCATACTTGATAGTAATGAGCTGTTTTATTAGAACCGTTAAAAAAAATAATAATGCTAGCAATTCAGGGCTTGGAAGGAACCATGATAATAGCAGCTTCTCTGGATTTACAAAGCTATAAATCTGTGGAAGCTGTCTGACATTTATTGAACATGAATAACCTCCCCACATGCTGTGATCCTGAGGCTTGGCCAGAATTCTACGGAAAAGATTTAACTTACACAGAAAGGCTTAAAAAGGTTCACCCTGGACCAATACATCCTAATACCAACCAATTGCCCCATCCTAATAGTCTCATCAGGTCAAAACCATTCATCGTTTAGCCCTCCCAAAGGTAAGGGTATAAGCCCTGAGCTTGAGTGTTGCTTCTGTCACTTCCTGTGCAACAGTAGCTCATGTTCTAAATCAATTTCATCCTATGCATGATGGGAATAAAACTTATCAGAGCCTGGAGTTGAAAATGCTAGGCCAATATGGCAGACAACAGGGAGCAGTGGAGAAAGCCAGGCACACCTGGGTATACACTCTGGATTCACCATTACTTACTTGGCTGATAACACTGGGAAAGTTGATCATTCATTTACTTTAGGCTTCATCTTCCTAATTATCACATCTGATTTTAGCCCATTAGCCTCAAAGTCTTACTCTTTTAACCAAAGATAAAGATAAATAATCATATCACAATGCATTTCACTCTCTCCCACAATGGGGATCTAAAGGGCCCTCTGCTCTGCAGATCTGTAGTTTTTTGAAGTTAATAAAAGATGGAACTTGTCACAAACTTCTACAGAACCACTCTCCCTTGTCCCTTTGGATGGAGGAAGTGGTGGCCTCACCTCTATGATCTACTAGGAAAAAATAACCTCTGAGAGCTGATGTTCATTCCTACTGATAAGGGTGTTTCAAAGAAACTTGATGTGATCCATACATAGGGTGACCATATCCAAACTGGGGCAGTTTTGAGAAAATGAGAACTATTGATAATCATGAGGAGATAGCAGGTATGACCCAGGACATACGGTCCATCCTAGTCAGATCCTTTACAGGGAAGATGGCATATAGCCTGCCCTCTCACTTCTAAAAAGTTTCAACCAGGGAAATCTCAAGGACAGAAAGGTTACAGTAACCTCAAAGCCTCCTCCCCTCCTTATCATGACCAGTCTTTCCCTGATTCAACAAAAACACGTGCCTAACCGGCACTTACTAAGCTATATATCAAACTGCGCCTTTTTCTTGATCACAGTGGCCAAACTCCAATAACACCAATAGTGGGCATCATTAGCACAGAAGCACTTAGGTAAGTAAAGCAAAAATGCAGTCATACTAGCTGGTTTGAGCTGAGGACAAGGGTCAGTCTGGTGCAGGAATGAGAGGCACCTGCTATTTGTCACAATCACCTAGCATAGCAGTCCGAGTACTGGTACAGGAGGCAAAGTCCAGATCTGGGCAACTCCAGAGAAGAGCCACGTGGAAACTCTCCCTGAGAGTGCTGGTGGAGCTGCCACACCCCAGAAATACAGAGACGATCCCACATACAAGTCCTTGTGAAATCAGACCATCCCTGGTCTCACAGCAACAATCTATCAATAGTCCCCTGCACATGAGGACAAAGTCTTTCTCCTTTAATCAACCCAAAGATACAGTGTTTTAGTTACAAGTAATTATAAGGAAAAACAAAGAAAACTCATAGCAAGACAAACCTTTGGGAAAAAGAATAACATGTTTTGTTAATTTTCTCCTTGATGCTTTTCCTTTCCCTTTTTGTTTTCTCAACCATTTTAGAACTGATCGGGAAGTTCCCTGGCTTACCATCTATGTATTGGGCTTAACGAAAAGAGTCAACTAATCTTAATTTATAACAGGTTATATAAGCCCAAGAAACTCTTGTGACAACAAAACAAGCAAACATACAAGAAAAAAATTTAAATGAGTTAAAAGTAGAGTAGTACAGAGTATGGGAATAACCCTTCCACTAAAGTATATTCAGTTTCCTGCATAAGGAAGGGCATAGATGCCAAAGAGGACAACACTTTCCATTTTTAACAGATACTTGTCTCCTAAGTATCTCTGGCATTTCACACCACCTCCCAGAGGCTCCCAGGGAATTTCCAGGCTGAGGACCCAAGAGCGTGACAATTCCTACCCATGAAGAACCTCACAATGCAAAGTATCTGTTCCCCCAAAAGACGTGTGTAACTGATTCCGGAACAAACCATCTATTAGTCCTACTTCAATCTTTGGTAGATGGGAAAAAAAGGAACAAAAACCAGGAAAAGTGATCTTGAAATTACTTGTGGTGCTGGGAAAAGGGGCTCAAACTACATTTAAGGAATAAAAGGAGCATCAACATTTCCTGGATGGCAGGGTAAGTTATTAGCTGGTAAGAACTGACATTTTCTTTAAAGATTTTATTTATTCATTTGAGGGAGAGAGAGAGACAGAGACAGAGAGAGCACAAGCAGGGGGGAGAAGCAGAGGGAGAAGGAGAAACAGACTCCCCACTGAGCTAGGAGCTGGACATGGGACTAGACCCCAGGACCTGAAGATCGTGACCTGAGCCAAAGGCAGAAGCTTAGCCATCTGAGCCACCCAGATGCCTCAAGGACTGACAATTATTGAGCATTTCCAAGTACCAGGCACTATTTGATGCACTGTATATATGCATTTAGCTAGTCCCCCCAGCAATCCTGAGAGGGAGGTCTTATTACCATCTTCGCTTTGGAAATGAGAAACCTGAAGCAGTTTCCACACTTGGGTCACCAAAAACTTAAGTGACAGAGGAAGAAATGGATCCTCACATTAACATAAGAGCCCACACTGTTGACCTCTACATTACATAGTGTTATTGGTCACCCAACTGGTGAAGGGGAAGAATAAAGGGCATCATTTATGGAGGGCTTGCTGAGCCAGGATAAGAAAACCTTGGCTTAGAGATGTTCATTTGACTCACATCCCAAACAAGTATGTGGTGGAGCCAGGATTTAAGCCAAGTCCATTGGACTCCAGAGCTGAGCTCTCAGTCCCTCCAGGAGAACCCAGAGCTGTAGCAAGATTATGATCACAGGACCGTACTGCAAACAACCACGGAGGCCAATTCCAGAGGTGACTGTCACGAAGTCACTGACTCATTCTTCAGGTCTCACCCAGCAACTTCCTGCTTTTGATTTCACAAAAAAATAGAATAAAAACCCCAGAAGCTCAGTTTCCTTATTCACAGCAGGTGAGAAACAACCCAAAGGGAGTGAGAGGCAGTCAGTGACAATCTCAATGACCACAGGTAAGTGACAACTGACACAGAGGGGAAGAAAATGAAAACCTGGAAAGTCAGACACAAAATTATATGGTACATCAATGAAGCACATAATGACAGGCCTGAGTCATCAAGAAAAAACTGCTTTCTGCTTAAGCATCTTCTGTTTTTAAACGCAGCAAAATGCCTAACATTTAAGCCGGGTTTTTATCAAATACTTAAAATTTTCCAAGTCTTGGAATTTGAAATAGTAAGAGGCAGAAGGGCTTTGAGGAAACAGGAATAAAGGACAGTGGGCTTCCCTGAGCTTCAGAGCTGAGAGGTTCAGAACACTCAGCTATGAGCCAGGGACCCACGGAAATCACAGTACCACAGGAGACTTGGCGAGGGGAAGGCCTTCAGGTCCCTTCCGCCACCAGAATTCTGTGAGAAAAAACACAATATGGTGGTAAGTCATGTGCTTTGGACCCAGACCATCCTGGGATTGATCCCAACCACCTCAGTGATAACTCATATCTGGTTTGCTCATGAGAATCATCCTGGTAAATGGCACACAGAGGACAATGGATAAATAGTTCTTTAATGAATGATCAAAACCATATAAGTTTGGTTACTATCTGTGAACTTCAACTTGTGAGGCTGCAAAGTAGGAATGACAATTCCTACAGTATGCAACAGTGATGAGGATTAATGAGTTGATTATGCAAAGCGCCTCCTCCAGGACCTGGATACAAGACTCACTGTGCTGTGACAGCTGGACAGCTAACCTATAGTTATCTGGAACTAAGACCTAGGAAGCAGCCTCCATTCCCAAAGGATAATGCAAAGAAGAAGCCCAAATTCCTCAGCCTGTCAAATTATAAATGCAAAATGAGCAAGTATCTTCCTCTTAAAATAATCCCTAAATTCAACACTGTCTCGCTGGTCATTAATACCCTTATGAGCTAGAAAGATGTTCTAAAATTTACAATTGAAGACATGGAGCATAGCACTAAGTTTCCCTGGGTTAACCAGCAAATCAACCACAAAAACTGGATCTTCAGGCTCTGCTTCCTCCTCCTCCTCATCCTCATCTCTCAGCAGCAACTACAAACTGAATTCCCACAAGCATCCTGTGCAGAATTCCACAAATCCCAGGCCAGCTGACTGCAGAACAAATAGCAACATTGTCAAAGGCAAATTTCAAAACTGTGTTCTGAGCAGTGATTCCACCAAGGACACCTAGAAATGATACTTTCTAGCCCAGGAAAAGTTTCCTCCTCTCTGATCTAGAATCTCTGAACAGAAAGACCTTTTTAAAATACTGGCTTCTAACTACCACTTTCTTTATCCTTCAGCTGGTGCTGCCAACTTCACTTCTTAAAAAAAAAAAAAAGAAAGAAAGAAAGAAATGTCCTGAATGTCCCCAAAGGAATTTATTGTCCCTCTAAGGAATTACAATAGAAAAATAAGACCCTTTGAACTTTTGGTGGCCTGTGGGCCGGGGAGAGATTAAATCAAAGAAGCCGATGTTGCTCCGGGCTATGATGCCCAGGCAGTTTCCAGGAAGGGACTGTTGACCTCGGCCCCCTCCCAGGCTGGGTGCTGGCAGGGACAGCCTTCAGGCTCCTCCCTCTCGGTCTCCACATCCACATCCCTATGTCCACCTGCAGCAGGAGGAGCACTGCTTGAGACCCCAGGCCCCTCCAGCAGTGGATGGACAAAGACAACCAACCACATTCTTCCTCCAGAATCACCCCCTCCTCACTCCATGACTATGGAAGTATCAGTAATAACACAGATGTTATTGGTAATACAGAGCACGTACTGTGTGCTGGATAGGATTATAATAAGCACTTTAAATGTATTAGTTGATTTAAATCCTCACAACTACCCTACGAAGGACACTATGTTATTACCAGCTATGTGATATACAAGGGAACGGTCTTCTTTACCATTACCTCTATTGCTTAGCTGAGCACACTTCCCAAGCTTGAAGGAGAAAGGAACATGCCTCTTGTTCTGGTTGGAAGGAAGGAGAACCACATCTTTAATCCAGAAGCCAGTGAATCAATATAAAGGAATGGGAAAAGGAGCTGGCCCAAGTTCACTAATTATCCCAGTATAAGGTACCAGCCCACATTCTCCCTTCTCTCCTGGTAGTAGCATAGAGCCAAAGACTCCCAATAAACATTTGTTTAACATATGCCAGATTCCCCCCTAATTCCTAAAAGATAGTTCCTATGCATTATTCTGCTTATGGCCTAGCCCCTACGGCGGCACTCTTAATGCCCATAGTAAGGCCTCCTAGGAAATCCTTTTCTAGCCAAACACATTGTGCTGTGAGCTCTCATTTCTTACATGCTCTGAAGCCCCACAGAGACACAGCTGTGGGACCACTCTCTGTGGGCGTCTCAACAGTTAAGCATGGTGGCAGCGGCCGTCTTGCCTCCCACCTTTGCTGGCTATATAATCAGCCTCCTTCTAATCCTGCCAAGCTCCAAGCTGCCTGGCACCAGAGGCCAGAAGCTGCACGGGGGTAATAATTTAACAAATCACCTGTCTGGCTCTCCTGCCAGGACACCCACTCTGAAGCTTATACAGCTGCTGACGCTAGGGCTGCAGCCCCGTGGGATGTCAGCGAGACAGCAGGCACCAGAGCCTCAGGGCCTACACACTCTCCAGCTCCATCCTGCCAAAGAAAATCAAGGTAAGATGTTTGATGAGGGGGGACTCTCAGAGACTAAGCCTCGTACTCCACACCTAGCTCCTTGGGGATTTTAAAATATTGTTATTTTGCCAAATGCAGGACTAACAGCTGTGCTCAAGAAGCAACAACAGAGACCCTCAAGAACCTGGATGGCAGGAACATCGCAAGACACACTGGGAAGACATGGAGAGAGAGCGAAGTGAAACACAGCTAACATATACCAACAAAACACTGAAACTTCTGCAGAGTTTATGGAAATATTCAAAAAATGTGACGTGAAAGTGATTGTGGAATCTCCCAAAATGTATGAGTCATACTCAGCCTAGAACTACAGGAAAGTAAGGTAAATGGCCCATAAACTATTGTAAATACAATACCTATTCACTGTGTTGCTGTTTATCTGTCAACCCCTGAAAGAAAAGATCTTTTTAGAGGTACAAATAGTTGTGCCCACTTTTAAAAAATGAAAATTCTGCCAGGACAAGATTTATAAAAGAACAAATCCTTTTGCCCAAAGCAGTGGTAAAGGGAAGTTACCTAAAGAGAAACAGCCTTTAAGTAATCATCAGCAAGTTATGAGCTGTCCCAAACAGATTACTACTGTCAAATACCTGCTGACAGACACACCATGATATTCACATTAAAGACAACAGAGCATGAATTTTTAGGATAATCTAAAAAAATGTTCCAAACCAGGCTCTCAGTCCTCTGTCTTAAGAAGGGAAGTTTTTAATCACAATACTTGCTTATGACCAACACTTTGAGACTGCTTTGTCACTAACGCCAGATAATGTCAGGGTGGCACGGCTTATTCCAAAAACTCTAGGAGCAGGTCTAAGTTCACAGAGTCCCTACAAGGGTCTAAGACGGACAATGGAGGACTGGGAACACACTCACCAGTCTGGGGCTTTATTTCTACAGTGAGAAAGAGCAAAAAGACCTCTCCTCAGCCAACATTTTATTTCCACATCTGTTTATCACTTGAAAGGACCCAAGCTGGGGCACCTGGGTGGCTTAGTGGGTTAAAGCCTCTGCCTCCAGCTCAGGTCGTGATCTCAGGGTCCTGGGATCGAGCCCCACATCAGACTCTCTGCTCAGCAGGGAGCCTACTTCCCCCTCATTCTCTGCTTTCCTCTCTGCCTACTTGTGATCTCTCTCTGTCAAATAAATAAATAAAAACCTTTAAAAAAAAAAAAGAAAGAAAGAAAGAAAGAAAGGACCCAAGCTGAAGCCATGGCCCATCATTCTCTGCCTACTTGTGATCTCTCTCTGTCAAATAAATAAATAAAAACCTTTAAAAAAAAAAGAAAGAAAGAAAGAAAGAAAGAAAGGACCCAAGCTGAAGCCATGGCCCATCATTCTCTGCAGGTCAGCGCCCCCACCTGAACAGAACCAGATGCTCATGTATTCAGCACCAGCTCCAAAGTCCACTGGCCTGGGGTCCAATCTCTGCTCCACCCTCACCAGCTGAATAACGCCAGCCAAGTTCCTTGGTAAGTTTCCTCATCTGTAAAGTGGGAAGAGTGATTCAACCTGCCTCATAAGGTCGTTGAGATAAACGAGAGAATGTACTTGAAGTGCTTAGCACAGGGCCTGTCTCATAGAAAGCACTCACTAAATGACAGCATTTCAACAAATCGGGGCTGACATCTGAACCAGAATACAGACTAGTAAACGTGGTTAACCCACTCAGTCATTCAGCAAGTATTTGTTGACTGCTCCCCTCTGTGCCAAGCACCGTGCTAAAGGTTAGAGATAAAGCACTGAAAAACGTGGGGCTCAAACTTCAACAACTCCTGTACGCTGGAGAGACAGTCATGTAACCAGTATAGTGTCCGAGGTTTAGATGAGGACAATAAAGTAGTACAAGCAATTTATTGTGTTTTAGAAATGAATCTTAATTGTGACATGGGTCAAAATATACACATACATATATACATTTATATGTATTTTTTTTCAGATACCCTATTATGTTCATTCCCTACATAGGAATTTAAAGTAAAAAATACTAAGATTCACCCTACCCTGATTTTGCCAACAAACCCAGAGACAGTTAATGTTCAATAATGGGCTTACGTCCAATAATGATGTGGAAGGACTGCCAGATCAATATGCAAAATGAAGAGAGGCTTCCCTTCAGAGATGAACAGAGTCCAGTGTGTATGTCACTAGAAAACATACAATCACAAAACTGTCCATAAAGATATGGACATCAAGCTGGCTGCATTTATTATAACTGTATGAGTCATCAGGCAACTCTCAGGGCAAAAATAAGACTAAACGAGACTATTGTTGACAATTCATCAAAAAGTCAGTATAACAGAAGATGAAAAGTGAGCCAACTCTGGGCAAAAGGTAAGAAGGGGAAGAAAAAGGACGAGCAAAGATCTCCAAGATATCCATGACAAGCTGAGAAGTCAACGTCATTATTCCCTTAAAAACCACAGTGACACTGTTAGAAGAAATTCCTTATGGGGAATGGAGTTTGCTTAGTAGATCAATAGTTTGTCACCTACCACACTATTTTCTGTAAAGATTTTTATTTATTTGTGAATGAGAGAGAGAGCATGTGTGCAGCACAAGAGCATGGCGGGGCGTAGTGGGGCGGTGGGGGGCACCAGAGGGAGGAGAAGCAGACTCCCCAATGAGCAAGGAGCCCAACATAGGGCTCTGGGTGTGGGATCACGACCTGAGCTGAAGGCAGATGCTTAACCAAATGAGCCACCCAGGCATCCCTTACCTACAACTTTTTATTCCCCTCAAAGTGCTGAGTCAGATGACATTTTTTTTTTTTTAGATTTTATTTATTTATTTGTCAGAGAGAGAGAGGGAGAGAGAGCAAGCACGGGCAGACAGAATGGCAGGCAGAGGCAGAGGGAGAAGCAGGCTCCCCGATGAGCAAGGAGCCCGATGTGGGACTCGATCCCAGGACGCTGGGATCATGACCTGAGCCGAAGGCAGCTGCTTAACCAACTGAGCCACCCAGGCGTCCCGTCAGATGACATTTTATGGCCAACCTAAACATTCATGTGAATTAACAATGTAAGTCAAAAGAACACCTTTATACAAGTCTAACTCAATTTATAATCAGCTAAGAACCCAATATGCAAAGAAAAGAGATAAGAATTATTACATGCAAAGGTACCCTATTTCCTAAACAATTTGATAAGGAAATACAGATGTTCTTAATAAAAATTCCTCCTAATACAGAGCTGGCATTAGAAATTGACTCCCTCGGGGCACCTGGGTGGCTCAGTAGGTTAAGCCGCTGCCTTCGGCTCAGGTCACGATCCCAGGTCCTGGGTTCAAGCCCCACATCGGGCTTTCCGCTCAGCGGGGAGCCTGCTTCCTCCTCTCTCTCTGCTTGCCTCTCTGCCTACTTGTGATTTCTCTCTGTCAAATAAATAAATAAAATCTTAAAAAAAAAAAAAAGAAAAGAAAAAAAAGAAATTGACTCCCTCATGGAGTGGTTTACCCAGAGCATGGCTTCTCAAAGTTTAATGTTCATATAAATCTCCCGGGTATCTTATCAAACTGCCAGTTCTAATTCTGTAGGTACAGGGCGGGGGGAGCCCAAGATTTCTGTAACAAACTGTAAGATGATAGGGTATTACTGGCCCATAAACCATACTTTGAAAAGCAAGGACCTAGGGATGCCTGGATGGCACAGTCGGTTGAGCATCCTACTCTTGGTTTCAGTTCATGTCATGATCTCAGGGTCATGAGATCGAGCCCCACATCAGGCTCCGCACTCAGGGTGCAGTCTGCCTAAGACTCTCTCTCTCCCTCTGCTCTTCCCCCGCTAAAATAAATAAATAAATCTTAAAGGTGAAAAGCAAGGACCTATATCAGCCAGCCAAACTCCAGGTATGAACATTCTCCTCAGAGCGAGGCCATCTGTTTGGGGTAACAGACAGAAGCCAGAGTACAGTAGAAGTCAAGGGCTCCACTACTCAGAAAAATATACGTGTGCACGTTAGACATAAGCACATACACACAAAATTTCAAAATTCTACCACAAGCCACCAAAGAAGCCTCCCCACTTCTGGAAGGTGGTCCATGGATCCCAAGATAAGAACCTCTGCCTTAGCTGTCTACCAGTTACTGTGGCCAACACCAGACTAACACAGGTGGGGCAGAGGGATGCAGCCCTTGACCACTCTGACGCATGTGTGAACAATTCATCCTCTCTTGCCTTGATCCGAGGTAACATAGTTAAGATGCCTTCAAGATAGGGGATAACAAATGGGAAATTAAAAATATACATATTTAGGGGCGCCTGGGTGGCTCAGTGGGTTAAAGCCTCTGCCTTCAGCTCAGGTCATGATCCCAGAGGCCTGGGATCGAGCTCCGCATCGGGCTCTCTGCTCAGCGGGGAGCCTGCTTCCTCCTCTCTCTCTGCCTGCTTCTCTGCCTACTTGTGATCTCTGTCTGTCAAATAAATAAATAAAGTCTTTTTAAAAAAAAAAATACATATTTACATATCAGGAAGCTCTTATCCTCTAGGAGTCCAAAACAGTTTCCCCACCATCAGATTGAGTTCCACCTCATGTAGCCCTCTTTCTGGCATCCTTTTTGACCTAAGCAAAGCAGAAGCTGCCAGAATCCCACTACTACGTGGCATTGCCTTCCCAGATAATGTGATTCCAAGGCTAGACCGAGGGAGGAAAGGCTAGCCCTCTCTCTCTCAGCTCTCCTACCTACTTGGTCTCTAAGTCCGTTTCCTTACCTATAAAATGTTATTAGGAACTGACCCCACTTCATAATGTTTTGGAGAAGAATAAGAAAGTGCACAGAAGATGTGTCTGGCACATTTCAACTGCTTTAAAAGTGTTTTATTGTTATTATGCTTTTATTGTGATCTTTATAAACATCCAGAGATCAGGACCTATTCAAAAGAAAATGTTCCAGGGCTCCTCGGTGGTGCCTAGGGGCCTACTCCCTAAGGTCCAAGTCCTTGTTCAGCTCAGGTCATGATCTCAGGGCTAGGGGATCAAGCCCAATGCATGGGGTTCCAGGGTGAGCATGGAGTCGGCTTGGCATTCTCTCTCTCTCCCTCTCCCTCTGCTGACTCGCTTGTGCTCTCAAATAAACAAATAAATGTTTAAAAAAAAATGTTCCTTTCTTTTCTCAATAGAAAAGCTAACTGCTATACTGTACCTCTGGGGCAAAGACCAGCTCCCGCTCTTCTATCACTGCACAGATACACACCAGTCATCAGAGGATCATGCTGGTGGCTGCTGCCGCCATGCACGAACATTTGTGATTGTCTTTTTTCCTTTTTTAAAAAAAAATGCGTGATTATCTTTAACAACCACCGTGGTCAAACACGTCTCTCTCTACCACTGGATTTAAGATTACCCAAAGCCTTCATCTCCAGGCTGGTATTGTTCAACACAAGCCTAGGACTTTATTAGCATCTCGAACTAACATGGCCAAACACAAACACAGAAGAGCTGTTCTGTGAAAAGAGAACCACATTGCTAAGGAACCCTTAATAATTTGTGATATAAATATATCAAGCAAATTCCTGTCCACAGACCTTAAACCTCTTGATAAAAAAGTTTTACCAGTTTGTACAACAATCTAAGGGTGCTGGGATGGGTCACAATTGGATTCCCAACTCTGTATTGTCCTGGACCTCTTTAAGAAGTGTTTCTCAAAGTATGATCTGAGAATGACTGTTGACAGTCACCTAAATGTCTATGAAAAGCACACATTCCTGGGCTCCATTCCAACTGCTATATCAAAATTTGGGGGTAAGGAAACTGTAATGTTTAATAAATAACCCCAAGAGACTTCCAATGTGTTCCAATGCACACTAAATTTTTAAACCAAGCTAAGACCTACTCCCTAGGAAATAAAGGCAGGCAAGTAAACACACAAAATTTTGCCTACAACTTCAAAGGACTCACAAACCTCCTAAAGTCTTTCCTAGGGATCGCAGGTAAAAACCCCCTGGTCTATACATAACCAGCTTCCCAACTCAGTCATTCATATACCACCTTCCCTTATTTTTTTCCCAGATTCACGCTATTTAAAATTTTTTAAACACTTGTTTTTACTTACACATAATATAAAAGGAAATGTCACATGTAATAGTTGTGAAATTGTGGGTCTGATCCTTAGTTTAAGTTTCCTAAATAAAATACATAATTATTAATACAAAAACATTTTGTTCTTGTTAACAGCAAAAACCATCTCCCGATGTCACCTGTATATAAGTACAACCTCTCCCCAGGAAACATTGGTTTGTATGATCCAAAGATCTGGAACCACCGGGGGATTTTTATGAGGCACTCGTGGCCTGTGATGTGTGGGGCTATCTATATGGCAAATCCCTGGTGACCTAATAGCCTCAGTCTACATACACCTGGCAGAGTCGACTAAGGGAAAAAGAGAGAGGACTTTCTCTCCTGCCAGAGGGCCAGGAGACAGGACACATTTGGAAGTGACTGATCTCTCTGTGACCTGCCTGTCCTTACCAATGCTCTCCCCACCCCCTGGCCCTGGCTCCTCATTGCACAGACCAGAGATGGCATCTGGCCTATTTGGGCCAACCTGCTTCCATTCAGGGAATTTATAATTAGGGCACAGAGGAGCTTGTTAATTGATGCTGAACATTCAAACTGAGGAGTGTTAAGAACTGGGCTGGGGCTGGGGGGGCGGGTTCTGTTTCTCCCTTGTGTGTATGCTGTGGCAGAAAGCTGGTCTGTGGAGGCAAGTGACAGGAGACACGAAAAGCCCCAGAGAGAAAGTGTGCTCAACCCAGCTTCTGATTTCCCAATTCCTGGTTCCAGGCCAGCTAGCACTTCCTGGCCGCAGGGTCCATGGGACAACCCAGCATCCCAGAAATTAATTTCTTCTCCTGGCTTCAGCTGGTTTGAACAGGCAGCTACTTCTTGCTACTAAATCGGTGCCAAACTGATACTCCTTATGCTGCACAGCCCTGGCCCAGGTGAATGGGTGGAGCTGAAGGCAGGCCAGGGCCAGAATGGGCCCCCATCCAGACATATCCAGAGAAGGGGGGGTGCTGGAGGCTTACCCCAGGGATAAGAAAGGAGGCTCTAATGAGAGTCCCCTCCACACCACCTGGTGAGAGGAGCCACAAGAAGGAGCTGGCATAAGGGCACATGGAGCTCTACCCCTTTGCTGATGTTAGGACCCAGATAAGAATGATGACACACAGCTAACATTTACTGAGTATATTAGCATATGAACTAGGCTCTTCACAATTATGATTTCATTTATTCTTCCTGAGAGTCCAAAGAAGGTAGTAAGGTCATTTTTCCAACTTTATACATGAGGAAAATGAGACTCAGAAAAATTAAGGGATTGCCAAAGCCACACTGCTAATAAATGTGAGATCCAAACTCCAGAGTCTAAGTTCCTAAGCATCATGTTACCTTCCTTTACGAAATAATATTAAAAGATAGCACAGAGACACCAAATAGAGCTAGTGTCCGAGTGACAACAAAAGGCACAGCCACCAAAGGATCCTCCCTACAGCAGCCCTGCCTCCTGTGACAGTCCCATACCCCCAGACAGCAATACCACACCTACAGGTGCAGGACTAAGAAAATAAGGGTGCATAAAGGTAAGAAGCTGAGAGAAGGTGTGTCACCCGGCTAGGATGTGGCTTGGCTGGACTGAACAAGACCCAGGGGACCCCGGCCTTGGTCCAAGTCCCAGAAGGTAAAGCAGAGTGATTTATTTATTTTTTTTTTTTTAAAAAACAGGCATTCCTGTTTGTGGTCCCACATAGGATGGAAGGGACTACATGCTCCCAGGCCAGGCAAATCTAAGGAAACCTGCCACAAGCTGTGCTAACAGAACTCCTAACAAACACTGGAACAGAAACCACATTCCCAGACTTGGGACTGGATGACACACTAAAGGTGAAAAATCATAATCCCAGAGCCATTCTGATACTTTTTTTATTCTTGTCTTAGTTCTCTTTTCTTCCAAAGATTTTATTTATTCATGAGAGAAAGAGAGTACAAGCAAGGGAAGGGGCGGGGGCGTGAGCGGGGGGAGCAGGCTCCCCACCTGAGCAAGAAGCCCAACTTGGGGCTTGATCCCAGGACCCCAAGATCGTGACCTGAGCTGAAGGCAGATGCTTAAGCAACTGAGCCATCCAGGTGCCCCTATTTATATCTTATTTCTAAAACCAGAACATCAGAACATACAACTAACCTTCCAAAGATTCAGAAATCAGTTACAACCAAAACTCTGATTCCACAAACTCCAAGTAGATCCAAAGTCTAGTGAGGAATTTTAAACAAGGCACTTGAACTTTTCAAAGTTACTGCGGTTGATTTTCCTACAAAAACAATGCTGATGTATCCACCTGCCACCATCTTTGCAAGAGGGGCAAACAGTGCAACGTGATAAGGATGAATGAAAAGACCATTCTGGGCAAGGCATGGAGTCAGGCACTGAAGCTGCACCAATCTGTCCATACCACCTCATGACAGCGGTGGCCACGTACTGTCTGCCCAGGGGTGGAGACAGAGTCTGTGGTCAGGGAACAGGAGTAACAAAGGTGGCAGGCCAAAAAGGCAACATGCCCAAGGTCCTCTTAGCCTTTACCAAGTTACAGCAGGAAAACCCACCTTAGGAACCAAGGCTTTCAAGGCACCATCTTTTCCGGGTCCCTCCCCTGAATCTCTGACTATTCTCCACGAGGCTCCCTGCTTCTTCCTCTTACCCTCAGAGGGAAATGGTCCTCCAAGTTCTGCCCAAATCCCTTGCTATAGACTAAATGTGTCTTCTTCACAATTCACATACTGAAACCCTATTCCCAAATCTGATGGTATGAGGAGGTGGGGCCTTTTGGAAGTCAGCAGGATTAGATGAAGTCATGGAGGTAGAGCCCCCATGATAGCATCCTTGTAAGAGTCAGAAAAGAGCTTTGTTCCTCTCTCTGTAGTCTCCCACAGAAAGATACAATAAGAAGGGCAACGGTCTGCAACCTGGAAGAGAACCTTCACCAGAACTTGACCATGCCTGGGGCACCTGGGTGGCTCAGTTAGTTGAGTGTCTACCTTTGGCTCAGGTCAAGATCTCAGTGTCATAGAATCCAGCCCTGCAACAGGCTCTCCACTCAGGAGCGAGTCTGCTTCTCCCTCTCCCTCTGTGATCTCTCTCACTCTATCTTTCTCAAATACATAAATATAATCTTAAAAAGAAAAAAAAAAACTTGACCATCCTGGCACCCTGTTCTTGAACTCAGCCTCTAGAACTGTGAGAAATAAATGTCTGGTTTGTTGTTGTTTTTAAAGATTTTATTTATTTATTTGAGGGGAGGGAGGAGCAGAGAGAGGAGGGAAAAGCAAACACCATGCTGAGCACAGAGCCCAATGTAGGACTTGATCCCACAACTCTGAGATCATGACCTGAGTCAAAATCGAGAGTCAGATGATTAACCAACAAAGCCAACCAGGTACCCTAAATGTATACTCTTTTAAGCCAGCCAGTCTATGGCACTTTGTTACAGCAGCCTAGAGAGACTTAAGACATCCTTCTTTTCTCCCTTCACTTCAACAATAACTCTACAAAGGTGAAACTCATTTTCTCTCCCTTGCCATCTCCACTCCTGCTTTTCCAGCCACCTGCTGAGCTTCATACCTCAATGCTGTGCTGACACCCTTGCCTTGCCCCCTCCCCTCCCACCTGTTTCTCCATCTGAATTCCTTATTTCTGGAACAGGGAAGAGAACATTACCTGAATCCCAATACTTGCCAGGCACCCTGCTGGGTGCTTTCCACATTTCCATGGACAGTTGGCTACAGCTTCTATGCTGCAGAATGAAAAAAAATCAGTGTCCTATAGAGGAACCAGGAAGGCCAGCCAGAAGAGTGAAGCTAGGATGAGTCTGAAGTATGAGTAGTAAAAAGGGGAAGCTGCAAAAAAAGGTTTCAAGTCCAGGGATAGTCTGTGCCAAGGCCCTGTCGTGGGCAAGAGAGAAAGGCCAGTATGACTGGAGAATGCAAAGGAAGGACAGGAAGGATGCAAGAAGGTGACAGGACATCTAAATAAATGTGTGGAGTAAATATGAATGCATGATCCTCACTTAATTACCATACTATTTCTTTTAGCCAATAAAACTAACCAATATTTAATATTTAATATCCAATATTTAGCAGAATACCAAATAAATTTTTAAAAAATACTTCTTTCCTATTTGAAAGAATTATCCTGCCTACATGTAAGTCTCATTTTCAAAAGAAGGTTAAAATAAGCTCACTGGCTAGAAATGGAAAAGCAAATAAGGTTGGACCACAACAAAACTCATGTAAATCCATGTAACTCCAAAGTAATACAGAGCTTTGTATTCTTAATTAGAAGTTAGCCAACAGCCTGGGGAAACAGCTTGGGGATTATCCTGCATGGGTAATATAGAGACTAGCAAATGGCTAACGACTGTTGAGCGCTGACTCAGGGTGTTACATGCATTATCTCTTGATCTTCGCAACACCTCATGAGGCAGGTACCAAAATCATTCCCCTTTTACATATAAGGAAACTGAAGTTCAGAGAGGTTAATAATTGGTCCAAGTTCACACGGGTGTTGCACAGTCGAGCCAAGAATCTGAACCAGGTCAGTGGGACTCCAGAGCCTGTACCCTTAACCACCACACTACTCTGCCTCACAAACTAGCTATAATGTCAGCACTTCTGGACTCCTACTTGTTTTTTTACCGCCCCTGATGTATCATATATTTAAGCTACTAAACACTGACAATGCAAAAAAGATAAAATAATCTCTGAAGGAATGCAGTCAAACTTCTGGTGTCAGCTCCCTTCCTGTTCCACGTCTCCTTAAAACACCCCAACTCTTCCCGCAATTTTAATAAAAAGCAGTTTTCCAGTTCATTGCAATACTTAATAACCTGAGAGAACAGGAATTAGAAAATGATGAATCTTCTCAGACTACATCTCGGCCAAAGTCAACAGAGTCCAAACCCCTCTTATAGGCAGTCACTGTTTATAGTACCTCTAACCGGAAGGAAGTCAGTTGCGGGGGGGGGGGGGTTCAGATTACTGGAAGTCTCCAGCGATGGTTTTCCCAACTCTTGACAAAGTTCTGAGTCTTGTCCAATGGACGATATTATCCTTCCCAATCAACAAATCCTTCCCCAAACTGTTGTGGAAGTAGCCAGAACACAACGTAAATGATCAAAGCTTACCTACTTTGGACAGTGGGTGTCCACCCACTTGAGGCCTGGTCAACCCTCCTGAGGATCAGCAGAGGCGACCTAGCCTGAAGCTGGCTCACCTCAAGTTCTTCCTAAAATTCTCAAAGACCCATTGGAGCAACTCAAGACTTACATAAAGAGTGTACTTTAGAACTGCCTTCCTGAATCACACTGTTATGGGGTGAACTGTATCCCCCTAAAATTCATAAGTTGAAGCCCCAATCCCAATACCTCAGAATATGACTGTATTTAGAGATGGGGCCCTTAAAGAGGTAATTAAGGTAAACTGAGGTCATATGGGTGGGCCGTAATCCAATATAACTAGTGCCCTTATAAAAACAGACTAAGATTCAATGATAGAGGGAAAACCATGTGCAATTCTAGGGAGAAGACAATCATCTACAAGCCAAGGAAAGAAGCCTCAGAAGAAAGCAACCCTGCAGATATCATAATCTCAGACATCTAACTTCAAGAATTAAAAGAAAAGAAATTTCTGTCATTTAAGCCACCCAGTCTGTGCTACGTCATAAGGGCCACCCTAGCAAACCAAGACATGCTACTTACTATACATACCGTTCAAATAACTGTCCCATCACTCGAAAGGTACAGGCCAGCTGGGTTTCCCTTCTGAAGCAGTGGCCCATACAGCATGGCCACAGGGCACAAAAGTCACTATCAGACAGGGTACTGAGTCTATGGAGACTTCTGTCACTAGGACAGGGCAAAACCTTATGTTTGTGTGGTTAATTACAGAGGGGATGCATTCAAATTTTCCTTTTACAACTGTACAGAATTAAAATACAGCCAAAGCCCTTCATAAACAAGTGCCAAGGCCCAGCACCAATACCTCTGTTTTACACCAACCATGGTATTGTGGGTTTCTCCCATATGCAGCAATAAAGCTTTGTGTTAAAGAGCGCAGGGCTGGGCCAGGTTTTCTGCTCAAACCTTCTTCATACTACAGGAGTAAGGAGGTGGTATTGAGGAAAGTGGGAGAGAGGAGAGCAGGGGAGAGAGAGAGGACAAAATGTCATCCAGGGCCTGAGAATGTCAACTCATCATAGCAGCTAGGTGATGAGCAAGCTTGTTTCAGGGGGTGACCAGGGGATTTTAGAGTCCTATGATCAGGTAAGGAGGCTCCAAGCCAAGTTGGTGCATTTTAGAGGCTATGGTGTTTTAAGAATTAATTAAAGGCTAATGAATCATTCAACACTACATCAAAAACTGATGATGTACTACATGTTGGCTAATTTAACATAATTAAGAAAAGAATTACTAAAATTCTAAGCAATAAGGAGGTAAAATTTCAGTTGGATGTTGTTGAAGATAAAGCAGAAGTGGGCTCAAAGCCTGGTACCACACTGGGCACCTGAACAACATAATTAAGCAGCTAGCATTTATCAAGCAATTGCCAAGCCAGGCACTAGGCTAATACTAATAAGCAGACTTAATATACAGCAACTCACTGAAACCTCACAATAACCAGGGGAGGGACAGCCATTATTACCCCCATTAAGCACATGAAAAGCCAGAAGCTCTGCAAAACATGCTCCCCACCACCACCACCCTCCCATTTTGTTAACGAGTATATCCCTAGAACCTACAACAATGGCTGGCACATAGAAAGCACACAATGTTTATTTGTTGAATAAGTGAAGAAAGGGATTACTTGTCAATGTCACAGAAGGAGCAGGCTAGGAATATGAACTTGGCTGTTGGTGCCAGCTTCTGCTCTGCCACACAAGATAGAGGAAACCTGTTGAGAAGTTCAGGAAACATCCCCTGGCATGTGGACAGCTTGGTCCACTGCACAGTTCAGTGTCTGCACCTTCTGCTCCTTAGCCCCGGCGATGTTACTCTGCACCCAGAGTTCAGAGCAAAGTTCATCAAAGGGCCAGCGCCACATATGCATGGACAAAGGGGCAGGCAGACATGTTCCCTTCCCTCATAGCTGTGACACTACCCGTGGGCTCACACACACCAACTTACGTCATCATCTAGTGACTCACTTTAGCGCAGGAAGGGGAGATGGGAAGGCAAGTTACTGGGCAGGAGATTTATTCCTCGGGCTCTCCAGGAACATGCTGGGGAAGCTGGTACAATGTACAAAAGAACTTGCCGAAGTGTGGCAAGCATACAACCTTGTGGTGTACAAAATCATTTTAGGTAGCACATAAACAAACATTAGAGTTGATAGATTGATTTTTATGATTACCTTCTATTTCGAGCAAATTATACAGGTGCTTTATTTATGACCAAGTTATGAAATACCCCTTTAAAACAAAGAGTGTCCTTTCAAAAAGACTAAGTACTCCCATTTAAAGAAATATATTAGGTAAGCAATAGAATAGGTGTTACATCTATGTGACAGAAAATCACGATGGAAATACGTGAGTGACTAAAGGTTGGGAAATATGGTTTCCTGGAACTTTATTGGGTTCTCTATGTCAAATGTCCCCATCCCTGCAACTTGCTCATCCACCCAACTGACTACATCATAGTTCAAAAGAAAGAGAATTTGCAGACACTAAATTCTAAATTTTGCATCAAAATTCTTTAATAAATGAAATGACTACACAATGAGGGAGAGACCTAAAGAGACAGCAATAAGAGATTAAGAGGGTCCAAGAAAGAGTATGAGCAGACACAAGATACAGAAGGCATGTTGATTAATACGTGACAAAGTTAACAACAGGGCTTGACCCAGGGCTGAAGTCCTGC
Source organism: Lutra lutra (assembly GCF_902655055.1). Classification (NCBI taxonomy): domain Eukaryota; kingdom Metazoa; phylum Chordata; class Mammalia; order Carnivora; family Mustelidae; genus Lutra; species Lutra lutra. The sequence goes on along the minus strand of NC_062282.1, from coordinate 81,197,906 downwards.
CCTCTGCCTGGAGAGAGCTGTAACACAGAGCTCCCTTTGATACTACCCTAAATTCCACACTGATTCTTTCGGCTATTATTTTATGGCATGGTAGCTTAGTTCAGCCCTGTCCAAAGAACTCTACCGGTCTCTGGGACCTGTTCCAACAACAACACACAATGAGGCTTTCTCTCTCTGATAAAGCCAGGAACCCCTCCCTCTGTCATCTGCTCTTCTGTACCTCCCAAACAAAAGTGAAGTTCCATTTTGTGAAGAATTCAGCCAGCCAACTGCTGCTTTCTCCTCACCTTCCCTGTTGGGGACAATCAAGTTTCATGTTGGCTGTGGGTCTGAGGGTGAAATGAGCTCCAAAGACATAACCAAGGAGTCTGATCAACTCCAGGGGACAGAAGAAGACGTTCATGCCATAGAAGGAAAAGATGAAAGGGCAGTAATGATACCACAACTCGTACCAATCCAATGTAAACTCATGACAGTAGGAACTTGTCTTACTCATGCTGTATTCCAGAACCAAATGCAATCAATGTCTGGTGCTCAGCAGGTGCACAGTATCGGATACTGAATGGATAGATAGATGAATATTAAAGAATTAATGAGTGAATGAATGGACAGCTCCAGCAGAGCTGGAAGGAGTAAGCCAAGAAGGAGGACTCTACATTTCCATCTTTCTGCTTGAGAACTAGCAACTGCATAATCAGGAGACCCCAAAGGAGTAATTTTCCCTTTTCACAGCCACCTATGGTAGGTGGCAGATTAAAAGCAGGACTTCTGGATCCAGAGTCTTCTGGGCTCATAAAAGAATGCAGCAAAATGAATGTTACTTTGACTTCCTCCAGCACGTGTTCAGACAGCCCAACCGGTCTTGATCTCTAGTGTCTGGAATAAGGAAGAAAAGAGCGATTCTGGGAATGATAATGAGTTGCACCAACTGCCTCGACCTCTCCTGGGAAGTTCAAAGCCCTCTATATCCTGACTTCTCTCAAGGGGCTTTTATTTACTGTATACAATTTTTTCCCTTTCTTTTCCTCTTCCCCTTTGCTTATCTGAATCTTCTAACTATTCTACAATGAATACAGATAACTAGAGTAATAAAAACGTCTAACACAGACTGATAAAACACGCAAATAAGGCCATTCAAAAAGGACACTGAGCGCACACTTTATCAAGTTCCACTTTAACATGTCTACACTACAAAATTTAACGCTGTCATTTCATACAATTGTATTCAACTAAGTCCTTTGAAAAGTTGTAAATTTCTGGTAAAAGTCAAGGCTCATGACTTAAAAACAGAAGACCCGGTCATATAGGCACCTATCTAAAAAAAAAAGGGCCAACTAACTGATGGGCAAGGTGCCAGAGAATTAAACAAGTACAAGGACACAAGCTGAGTAAGTCATGTGCCGAATATGGATACGACATATGTTCTGAGTTCATCCATGGTAAGAAAAGCAGCTCCTCAACTCTCTTCCAGTGCTAGAAACTTCCAGCAGTGCATAGGATCCAGGGTACCCTCCGCATTGATGAAAGAACTTTTCTTTCTTCAAGGGGTTGGTTGGTCCATCTTGGAGGTTAACACTGGTCCCACACAAATGGACCATGCTAGATGTAGCTCAACCACCAGCTAAGAGGGCCCTCTGTTTCTGCCCAGTGCTCAGATCTCAGGGTCAATGGCCAGTCTGTTCCACAAAGCGGTAAGAAGGAAATGAGCTGGGCTAGCAATCAAAAGACCTGATTTCTAGGTCTGATTCTAGCCAAATACTGCACAACTCAACCACTGCATGCCTCAGTGACTCCATTTTACCAAAACTTAGTAAAGCCAGCCATATTTCACTGTTTGCTGAGGATAAAACTAAGGTAAATGTTAAATTGGAGGGGGGGTGGAAAGGAAGAAGAGGGAAGGGAGAAAGTTTTTCAGTACCAATAAGCATAATTATACCAGCTAGATGAATGGGATTTCACCAGCTCAAACCATAGCCGAAGTTAAGCAAATAGAAGAGAGGCAATTATTGTTCAGTCCAATGTTGTCCTACAATACATTCTTAAACTTAAAGGAGAAATGAAAAGAACCTTCGAATTTCTAATTTTCAATCTACCTTCTTCACGAGAAAATGGCAAAGCATTTAAAATACGGCCTGTAAGAACTGAGTGAAGATAACATAAAAATAGCCTCCATTTCACAAGGGCAGGCAAATGGGGGGCAGGCAAGTGTGCAGAGCTACCTGCACAAGATCCAACAGAACCCTCTGGCTCACAAACACCAATGAGCAGGAGGACTGGTGCTTACATCCCATCCTCAGCCCCAGGAGCCAGGGGTTGCAACTCGGGTGTGAACTTGGAAGATTCTGGGGATGTATCAACAAAAGGGGTGAAGAGGTCAGCCAGGGCAAAGACTTCCAGAGGCTGACTAATAGAATCGTCTGTACACAGAGGGGCAGCAAATAAAGCATGTTAGACACACCAGAGCTGTATGGACCGCCTCAGGCAGGCCTTGCTAAGCACATCCCACAGAATCCATCCTCGCCTTCTTTTGCATACACGAGACCTCCGCAGGGAAGGTGAATCCAAAGTGCTGGGCCTCTGGAAATGAAATCTGGGATAGAAAGTGCTGATCTGAGAGGCTTGGGTTTAAAAAAAAAAAAAAAAAAAAAAAAAAAAAAAAAAAACAGGTTGAGATTGAATCCCAGTTTGTCCCCTTACTGACAACATCTCTCATCTAGTGGCAACTTAAGTGAACAAGTTACTAAACATTCCTGACCCTAAACTACTTCACACAAAAATGGAATAACCGTATCTCTCTAACACAATTGTTGCTAGGGTCAGATTACATCATGCCTGAAAGCACTTGGCCCAGTATTCGGCTCAATGCACTTCACTCCTATTAATGTCATGCATGGCATCATCACTATTGTTCCTACTAATTGGGGAAATGGTTATGTGTACTTCAAGATCACATTACAGAAAAATTCCACTCCCTAAACCCCATGCTAGAGAATGGGCACTCTGGAGCAGGACTGAGGGATCACTCCACGCTCAGGACCAGGTGCCGTCCTGCCCCACACCTCTCACCACAGTACTGTGTGCAGAACCTCAGGCCTCTGCACAGCACCCAAAGGAAACAACCACTTTCCCTGAACAGAATCAACTGTTGGTTAGCCCAAACATGTATAAGAAATCCAACTTGAGCTTGATTCTGGCTTCCTCACACTACTAAAGCAATTGATAATGGCATGTGCCCAATGAATGCATATATTTACAGAGTCAGATGTCTAAGTAAGTAACAGGGTTGTGTGCTTGTGAGGATCTTTTCTTGATTTTTACTAACCTTTTAAGTAGGTCTCATCCAGGCCTCACTGCAGTTGTCTACCCTCCACAATTACAGAAGAAAACCAGGAAGGAGGCAAAACACGAGGGCCACCATGGATTCCAACAGCCTCCTTCCCAAAACTTTCTCTGGAGCAGTGGTTTCCAGATTTGGGAATCTAAACAACCAACTTAAACTAAACACAGACACAGAGACACAGAGACACAGACACACACAAGAATTTATTTGCCACTATTTTATTCTGGTAAGCACAATCATTCAAAAAATGTCTTTCATGGGGCACCTGGGTGCCTCAGTCAGTTGAGTGGCTGACTCCTGATTTCAGCTCCAGTCATGATCTTGGGGTTGTGGGATTTGAGGCCCACATGAGGCTCTGTGCCTGGCAGGGGAGTCTGGTTGAATATTCTCTCTCTCCCCCTCTCCCCCTCCCCACCACTTGCATATTCTCTTCTCTCAAATAAATGAATAAATCTTTTTTTTAAATATATTTCCCTATCACTTAATATGACAAACAAGTCTTACCTATTCTAAAATAGTAAGAAAGATACACTCTCAGGATAAGACACAGACCTCTGATTTAAATAAATTTAGCTTTATGAAACACTCATTACTTATACTGTCTATATTTTTCTCAGCAGAAACTGGGACTCAGCATTTGAGAACTGATACTCTAGAAGGAGGCATCACTACTTTCCTGTTAAGGACTATCAGTGTTGGAAGATTATGAAATGGTATTCCAATATCTGGGTCCATGAACAACAATGGAAAGAGAAGCCTTTTGCCCATGCTGCCAAATATGAAAGGAGAAGTAGCATTAGCCTTCATGGACATCAGGATCTCTGTGGCTAATTCCAGCTGCCCTTCTTCACTCTCACAGTTGAAAATCTGCCTCACTACCCTTGCTGGGTCCTAGTACTTTAACTCTAGGTCATCACTGCCTAGCTGACTAACCCAAACCTCATTTCTACTTTTAAGCCTTTGTATAAAGCCATTTTTCACTCTCTTTTCTCAAATATCTGCTTAAATTAAACGTAAATTTGCCACATGACCCCACAATTTCACTCCGAATTACCTAAGAGAAATGAAAATACACACACACACAAAAACTTGTATAGAAAATTCATAGTATTGATGTACATAACAGCCAAAGAGTAGAAATGACCCAAATATATGTTAAATGATGAAGAGAAACACAAAATGTAGTGTATCTATACGATGAAATACCACTCAGCAACAGAAAGGAAGGAACTAGTGACACACGCTATATGGACGAACCTGAAAAATATTAGGCTAAGTGAAAGAAGCCAGACACAGAAGCCCACATGTTGCATGATTCCATTTCTATGAAATACCCAGAAATGGCCAGCATACAGAAAATAGATCAGTAGTTATCTAGGGGTGAGAGGAGGATTCACTACCAACAGGGAGGAGGAAAATTTTTTATCATAAAAAGTAGATGGGAGGTGACTGCTAAAAATTATGCTTAATATAATGCTTGGCAGAATTTTGTGAGCTTCTTTTCAATGAGCGAGCTATTGAGTGAGTGGGTGAGTAAACATGTGAAGAAATGAAAACTAATTTCCCAGAAGCATCTCTGATAAGCCTTAAACTAGGTCCACATATCTCATTCACCCCAGCCAGTCTCAGTAAGTCATGTGTAACTAGCAAGTCGCATATAATAATGGTGAATTGAGTTGTGTGTGTGTGTGTGTGTGTGTGTGTGTGTGTGTTTGTACATCTGTATACCACATAATTCTTTGGACTAGGTTGAACTCTCTATGCAACTGTCATTTTTGTAGGTCAAAAAGAATTGGTAAAATATTGGTAATTTCATGTGATTCAACCTATACATGCAATTTTTGATGCAAGAGAAAAGACAGAACAGAGGCTTTTAAATCAGACCAACCTGTGTGTGATTCCAGGCTTCAGTCCATTATTTTAAGCTTCAATTTCCTAATGTGGAAAATGGGGATAATCATAGGATCTTGCTAATGGAGCTGCTGTGAGGATTACTGTAATAATACATGGAAAGCACCTACCAGTGTTGAGCACTTCCTTTGTGACTCTGTTTCACTAAACTACTGCAATTACTGATACATACTGATCCTATCTCTCTATGAAACTACACATTCCTCAAGTTATCATGGAGCAGGATTTTCATTCCTTTGGTATTCATGTATTCCCTAGATTTGCATACAAGGGTGCTCATTGCTGGAGTCCTGCACAGGTTAAGGCTTCTGAAAGGCTACTGAAGCCTGAGAACACAGTTCCCACCTGTGGAGCCCCAAGGTGAAAAGTGAACATCACAGCCAGACATTTAAGATTCCATCCCCAACCTCCTCCTCAGCACAATCTCAGCAATACTATGAAGTAGAAAAAGTGCCATCACAGAGATTTTCTTATGCTTATTTCTCAACAAAGATTTTTGGCTGCTATGCAACCAGTGTTTTGGTACATGATGGGGCTACTCACAAAAGGCCAGGTTTCTCCTAGCAACAACAAAGGATGAGGCTATGGGAGAAATGAAAAAAAAAAAGTCATATCCCTACACCCTATTAGAAATCCTTTGCCTCGCTTGTAGTAATCATAAAGGTAGCCAAAAGATTTCAAACAGGAAAAAACAGGGTTATACTAGGGTTGCCAGAATTCACAAATAAAAATAAAAGACAACCAGCTGAAGTTAAGGTAACCAACAAATATTTGGGGACTGACTTACACTACCAAATTTTTGTTCTTTATCTGAAATTCAAATTGAATTGCGCATCCTGTATTATATTGGTAACTCTAGGTTAAATTGGTCCCACAGATACCTAATTTATTTCCCTAACATAAGACAATGCATTTTCAATTCAATTAACTATTCATGCATTTTCACACACACACACACACACACACACACACACACACACCCCTTCCGTATAGACCAGAAAAATAAAGTTCCCAAATTCAATGACTCCATCTCTGAAGCTGGTTTAAGGGTCTACACCAGCTACCGTTTACTGAGGGTGTGCCAGTTCAGTACTTTACATGCTCTATTAGCTCACTGAATCCTCAAAGCAGCCTTGGGAAGCAGGCCCATGTACTATTACCTCTATCTTACAGGTGAGGGACTAAGGCTTAGAGAAGGAAGGGTCAAACTCAAGTTTAGGTCTCCTAATTTGAACCAAAAAGTAAAGTCTAGGAACATTTTCACCTGTCTTAGACTCAGTCTACTGTCTCCTCAGGTGTCCCTGAGATCATTCTAAATTTCCAGGGCACTGGCATGTGAATTATAGCTCAACAAAGCTAACAAAATGCTTTTCCAATACCTACTTATTAATAAAACAGAGAAACTTCAATCCACAAAGCACTCTAAAGGCCCTTCAGTTAAGGACAAAAATTCCTTTTCTCTCTTCCACCCAGCTCCAGACCTTAGCAATTTCACTTCACAGGAGACTTTCTACTAAAACTAAGGTCAGAAAAACAAAAGGTGGCCAAACTTTAAATGTGTTAAATCTTCCCATTTGGCTATATTTCTATTAAAGGATGTTCTGAAAATAAGACTACAAGAATCAAAAGAAATCTGAGAAATTGCAACTTCAGCACATTCATGTATATTCTTCTTAGCAGTGATAATGGGACTGGGCTATGAGCGACAAAACTATAGTCATTTCCATAAAAAAAGAAAATTTCCTGGACGTTTGTTGTGAACAAATGCCTCATTCCTATAGAAGATAACATAAAAGTTTTTCTCAATGCTCATCACCTCTGGAGCTGCCAGGGATTTAAGAAGGAACAGACCCTTCTTTTGATGTCCATTTTTTCAGTCCAATTTTATCCACTTCCCACAAGGTGACTGAATCTAACCCACATCCACTCTTATCTCAGCAGATAGAAAGCAAATGCTTATATGGACACCCTTACCAACGGCTGGCACTACAGATGAATAGGAATGGCATGGATTGAATTCATTTTTAAGGAATGCAATGTTTCCCTGAGAGGTTGGGACACTCTAGCCACAAGAGTTCATGACAAGACATTTTTATCCCTCTTCCCTGTAAGGAAAACAGTTGGAATGGTAACATTCTTCAAACAAAAGAGTAGCCAAAAGCAGAGGGAAATCTTCATCGTATTTGCCTTTGGAAGGCAATATATCTCCTTGGTAACAGTTCTAAAAAAGAAAAGGGCGGGGGGGGGGACCCTGTACTGAATCTTACACCTTAGCCAGCAGCCTCGAAAATATGCTATGATTCAGGCAAGGTACTGAATCATAGTACCTTATGATTACGTTTTTTGTCTTCTTTTTGTTGGTTTTTAACAAAAAGGAGCATCTAATATCTTTCCAAAGGGATCTCATGGGTTTCTTCGCCTATGAAATGGAGATGGTGCCAACAGTGATACTATCACTACCTTATAAGGCTGTTTCGAGAATTCAATGAGAGTGTATACAGGATTTACAGAAGGTCTGGCACATAAAGCGTCATCAGCAGATATTAATTATAACCATCACTGTTCCCCAGGGCAGCACTGGAATCACCGATAAAACTTCAAGATGACAGGAGGTAGAACTGGATGACATGTAAAACACAATTTAAAAGGTTTCTACGGAAATTCCATAGCTCAAGACCAAAGAAAAGAATCAAAACAATGTCCTGAAAATTATCTTTAAAAGAAAAAAAAAGCAATTAGCCCAGCACTCCAACCAACTAAGCCACACAGTCACCCATCTTGCAATCAAAGATGCCTCACACAGAAAGCGGTCCCTACAGTGAGCTGATGATTGAATCCTACATACAAACACACATTCTCTGCCCAGAGCTCCATCGGAGACCCAGTGTTCCTCCTCAGAGAGGATCGGAGCCATATAAGATGGAGGTCTGGACACTTGCTTAGACTGGAACAAGAAATGAACCAGCATCATTTCCATCTCTCTCTGCCATAGCCCCCACTTTCCTCCCACCCTGATCCGAAGACCCCCTCAGTTCGCAAAGAGACACCAACGAGGAAGGTCAAAGCATATGAGAACACAATGCCAGGTTCCTGAGGAGAGTCATGGAAAGTCAGGAAATTACTAAGCTACACCACAAGCAAGTCTAGGAATGAAGCACAAAGTAAAGGATTAGAAAAGAAAAAGAGCTTGGCCTTCTGATGGCAGTTTAAAGGAAGAGAAGCCCAAAATAAAGAGAGAGGGAGGGAGAAGGGGAGGCAACGGACTCCAATGAGTCACAGAGAACAGACGTGAATAAGTTGTGCAACCTCCCAGCTCTGCACCCCAACCTTTAAGTTAGGATGAATGTATTCATCCTTTATCCATTTAGTCTGGATTTTCTAGAGTTATTTATTCTGTACCCACTGTTCTCTGAATCACTGTAGCAAACAATGGGGAGATAAGCACAGTCCCCCTCAGAGCTCACATTCAAGAGTAATAGGAAGATAACCAGGTACCACCTTTAGATGTGCCACAGTGGACCAAGCCAGCTCGTTTAACACTGTATATCCCACAGCTCAAGCCAGTGAATTCAAGCAAGGGAATAAGCAGCTGTGAAGCCGATTATAAATGTGCTCCTATGGCTCATGTCACTCCCTACAGCGCATGGAACAGATCCTGCTGAGAATTTCACAGGTACAAAGAATCACTACCTCAGCCTCAAAGAATCACTACCAGGACTGCTGAAAAAAGATGGGGGAAGGTGTGCCTGCCCAATATACTATAAATTAAGACATTTCTCCTTATGACCACGTATGGAGTGGTTATTATGTTCCAGTCACTACACAGACGACTTAGATATATATTTTTTAAAGAGTTTATTTATCTATTTGACAGACAGAGATCACAAGGAGGCAGAGCAGCAGGTAGAGAATGAGAGGGAAGCAGGCTCCCCACTGAGCAGAGAGCCTGATGTGGGGTTCGATCCCAGGACCCTGAGATCATGATCTGAGCCAAAGGCAGAGGCTTTAACCCACTGAGTCACCCAGGCAATTTAGGATATCGAGATCAGAATTTAAGTGGACCTTATAGTCTAAGTTGTAATAAGTTATAAGAAGGCTCCAAAATACAGGGACGCCTGGGTGGCTCAGTTGGTTGGACGACTGCCTTCGGCTCAGGTCATGATCCCGGAGTCCCGGGATCGAGTCCCGCATCGGGCTCCCAGCTCCACGGGGAGTCTGCTTCTCCCTCTGACTTTCACCTCGTTCATGCTCTCTCTCACTGCCTTTCTCTCAATAAATAAATTAAAAAAAAAAAATCTTAAAAAAAAAAAAAAAAAAAAGAAGGCTCCAAAATGCAGACAAGAAATCTCCAAAGTGGGAGCAGAGGGTGGGGAGAGACCATTAACAGATGCCTCTAAAAAACCCACAGTTGTCACTTCTGACAGTAGTCACTGCTTAAACAGTAACACAGCAGTAAAGGTGACCAAACTAATGAGGTGTGTTGGATTTTCTGCCAAACATAGTCAAGGCATCTCTTCAATGCATTCCAGTTTGGGAAGAAATAGAATGACCTAAACAGGGCAGCTGACATACCCAGGTAGCTGTCAAAGGCTGCTGGGCTTCAAAAAGCAAATACACACCAGCAATGGCCCGGTGGGTAAAGAAGCCTGGGTTGTAATCAGACCTGGGTTTCTTTTCTCTTACAACCCTCAACTAGGCAATTCCTTCCTTTGGGGTTTAGTTTCTGCTTTTATAAAACTGCAAGAACAAGAGAAAAAGGAGAAGCATGGGGGTAGGGAGAGGGACATATGACCATTCACCGAGGGTGTACACATGAACAGCAGCCTCCAAACCTGGCTTTAGATGACAAGAGTTGTTCCTGGCGGAAACTCTTAGCTCATCCCCTTCCTCCTACACACCAAGTACACTTTCACCATCACCACCCTTCCAAGCAGAGTAGTTTCTGAAAGGCACCTCTTGCGCAATCTACAACTTCCTAAAATGATGCACAACGTTCCACTTGAGGGAACAATTAGAAAACAATATCCAGCAATGCACCAACCAAACCCCCTATTTCCTCGATGCTGGCCCCAGCCATGTGCCAGAATGGCTGGGCAATGGACCAAGAGGCAACAGCAAAAGGTCACTACACTGGGAAGCCAGGGGCAGCTTCCAGAGGAAATAACACTTGAGCTGAGATTGGAAGGAGGAATAGCAAGTGGAAAGAAGGTGGAGGAGTGCTGCATCAGAGGGAACTATGTGTGCCAAAGCTCAGGGTGGGAGGCACGTGAGCATCAAAAGGGGTGAAGAAGAGGCCTGATGGCTGGAAAATGCAAAGATGGTATGAGAGGAGGCTGGAAAGGCAAATGGGCAGGACCATTATACATGGGTACAATGGGGGGGCCAGGAGGGGTTCTAAGCAGTAAATGATAGAAAGAAGCAACCTGTATCCACCCCCGCAAAGTGGCCCATTATCTACTAAACAGAATCCAAACCTCTGCCAAAGCTTCTAGAAGCATCCCTGAGTCACCTCTGACAGACTGCCTCTCAACTCTCAACACAACTATTCACCTCACTACCTGTTTAAAAAATGAACGAAGCCATTGGCAGCATTCATGGGTCTTGGAGACCACCATTCTATCTAATTATTAAAAACACTTACTGGTTTAATACTGCTTTTCCATGACGCCTAAAATAAGTCCTTTAATCACTATGTATCCCAGCTTTTCCCATGTACAAAACAGGAACCCTAGCATTTATCCCTACCCTCTCCCCCACAAGTATGCATTAGGGATTAGGGAAATGATGTTTTCAATGCTGTTTGAGGTGTATCTGTATTGTTTAGTTCATTAAATTTTTATTACGTCACCATGCTGCTCAAAAAGCTTACAGTGGCTTCCCAGTACCCAGTTAAGAAAGACAGACTCTTCACTGTGGCACCCAAGCCTTCCACAATCTAATCCCCAAAACCCTAGCATTCTTATTGCAGAGCTGCTCCAACCAACCCAGACTGGCTACAGTTTGAGCAAACTCGGCCCTCTCCTGTCTCCACATTTTAGGTAGTGAGATTTCCAGTGAAACTGGAACCCTGTTGCCAATCCCTCCCTAAGTCCAGACCCACTATGTGTTGAGACCTAAAGTATAGGTAGGCAGTGGCCAAACAAAGGGGGATAGGGAAGGCACCAAGGACACCAGGTGGAAGGAACAGAAATAGTAAGTGGACTGAAGCTGGGGAACCCATCATTCCTTCGAGAAAGGGAAACAAATAAATCAGAAAGACTGAAACGAATCAGAAAGACTGAAACGAATCAGAAAGACTGAAACGCAGTGCCTAGACAAAGAGGCAGCATGAAGATGGAGGAAATCAGGCAGGGCCAGAGTCTGCAGGACTCGGAAACCCTATCCAGACAAGAGGACCTTATCTTAAAAGGGCTGATGGAGGGCGCCTGGGTGGCTCAGTGGGTTAAGCCGCTGCCTTCGGCTCAGGTCATGATCTCAGGGTCCTGGGATGGAGCCCCGCATCGGGCTCTCTGCTCAGCAGGGAGCCTGCTTCCTCCTCTCTGCCTGCCTCTCTGCCTGCTTGTGATCTCTCTCTGTCAAATAAATAAAATCTTTAAAAAAAAAAAAAAAAAAAAAAGGGCTGATGGAAAAGTGCTTGAAAGCAACCATACTAGAATACTGAGAACTGTTTTAGGGAAGGCAGAGCATGCCTCTGAAAACTTTTTCTGAAACCCTCTTTCAATCCACTTTGCCCACCAATGAAATTCAAACCTTTTAGGAAATATCTGTGGCAATTTTAATAGCAGTACATCATTTCTTTTAACCAGAGATTATAATCATAGAACTACAGACCTAGTAGGAACTTTAGCAATCATTTACTCTAACCCCTTATTTTAAAGATAAGAAAACTACAGAGCTCAGAGATTAAATGATTTGCTCAAAGACAGACGCAATTTGTGGCACAGTCAATATTCAAACCCAAGTCCCATGACTTCTAGGCCAGAAAGAATAGGATGTAGTTAATATTCCAATATAGGAATCAAAGCATTCATTCATTCATTCATTCATTCAATGAGTATTATTTATGTACCAGATGCCATTCTAACCACTGGGAATACATAAGAGCAAAGACAAATACCTTGCCCTTATAGAGTTTTCATTCTAGCAAGGAGAGATAGACAAAAAGAAACCATGGTAAACCAATTATATAGTATGTTAGAATGAGAAAAGTACTACAGATAAAACTAGAATGAAAAACTGGGATGGGAGAAGGGCTGTCAGGGGAGGCCTCACTGAGAAAGTGACAACAGAGCAAAGACCTGAACAAGGTACCTGCTTGCAGGACAAAACGCACCTGAGAAGTGGTATGATTTCTATCCATTCCATCATAATTTGCCTGTACAAATTACAGCAGCAGGGCAGAGATTTAGGGGAAAAATTTAGTCCTTTTCCAAATATTTCAATCTATCCACCAAGCTCAAGGAACAAAAATCCATAATTCCAGGGGTGCCCGGGTGGCTCAGTGGGTTGAGCCTCTGTCTTCGGCTCAGGTCATGATCCCAGGGTCCTGGGATGGAGCCCCACATCGGGCTCTCTGCTCAGTGGGGAGCCTGCTTCTCCCTCTCTCTCTGCCTGCCTTTCTGCCTACTTGTGATCTCTCTCTCTCTGTCCAATAAATAAATAAAATCTTTTAAAAAAATCCACAATTCTGACTTTTTTTTCTGATAAAGCAGGAAAAAACAATTCTCCTTTTGCCTTTAATAAGAGGCCTTGATAGGCTGATAAACTGGAATATAGTAAAAAAGTGGACATGAAGGGAATTTTCAGGCTGGAAGCAGAAAATACATATTCTGCATTTTTATAATGAACCAAGCCAATTTATTTCAGTTACTGCCAAATATGGATTACAATGTGGGTCACTTCCTGAACACACCAGAAACAAAACTGAGATTGGCATCAAGTTCCCAAAACCTGATGAAGAGTTGCCCAAAACAGAGAAAAAGTAGGCATCAAAAGAGGAAGAACAAAGGAAATTACAAAGACTCTGAAAGCTCAGCCCCATTTCCCCAAGAATATGCTCAGCAGTAGTAAAGGACCAACATCATGATTCCAAAGAGCCGGTATTTTCTCAGCAATCCTTACAATAACCCCATGAGGTGAGTACACTGCTTGGACCCACTCCATAGAAGAGAAAATTGGGGCAAGTGAGTCTCTGAGAGCTTAAAATGCCCAGAATTCACGAACCATCCAGACAAGACTAGAACCCAGGAACCTACACTGGGACTCGGCTAACTGTGGTCCTCGGCTTGTTTTTGTATGACCTATGAGCTAAGAATGGTTTTTACATTATCAATGGGTTGTAAAAATCAAGGCAAAAAAGAAGCATCTGCAACACAGACCCCACGTGGCCTGCAAAACCTAAAATATTTACTGTCTAGCCCTTTACAAAAGTTTGCCAAGCCCTGTAGTCTAATCCGCTATACTAGACATGGGCAGATCCAAAATAAGGTCTACCGGATGTAGTCTCCCAAACCCTCAGTATTATAAGATGAAAGAGTCAGGCTTTGGAAGACCGCAAACTAGCTTTCATACTGGCCAGGCTGTAAGACAAGCAATCATCAGCTGGGGAACCAACGGATCTGTTGCATTACCTAATAGTTCTCATACAACGCTCTGCGTTTATTTTTTATAGTTTGTCCCAGCAGAGGTAGTGTCATCTCACCCTGACACCCACCTGATGCCCCATTCCCTGTTCATTAGGCACTTGATTCCCAAACATTATTCTCAGGCTGCCCACAGTCTGCCCAATTCTGGTGGGCCCCGGGGCTTCAAAACTCTCTTTTGTTTGTTCCTCTCCAAATGTGAATTTCCAGGGTAACTTTATTAAAACATACTCTGAAAAAAAAAAAGAAAAGAAAGAAAAAACCGTGATAGCCCACATTAACTTATCCAAATGTGGAGAAGAACCATGAGGCTTTTGGGAGGCAGAACCCTTTCTCTTCCTTGGATGACCCTGTTCAATTTGCTCAGACTAGTGTGGAGGAATTTTGTTGCCTTGGCCTCCTGGCAGCTATCCCCCCTTCTTCTGTATTTATAGCACCCTAATATTCCTCTGGGAAAGCATCCCTCCCAGACTTTCAGAACATTTATTTTGTATGCTGTTGACTCTACTCTGGGTTCAGGCCAGGCGAGCTTCAAGGATTATCTCAAGGACGAGCATATGACTCAACAAGAAGCCAATGAGAACCACACTCGGGGCTTCAGTTCAAACTCTTGGCCTCAAGTCATCTTGCCAACTCGAGGGAAGAGGCCATCTGAGAATGGCACCAGCCTAAAGGAAAGCAGAATCGAAAGATGTAGGGATACCAGGGTCCTGCAGACATGATGTGAGCCACAGGACTCGGGCCAGTCTGAAGTCAGAACATGCTTGGGCTTTCCAGCTACATATCAAAATAAATTCCCTTTCTGCTTTAAGCAGCTAGGATCGGGTCTTCCCTCCTTCATGCCAGAAAGCAGCCTGTCTGGCCCAGAGCGGAGGCACTGTGTCTACAAAGTACTTAACTAAAACCAACTCAAAGGATGGCATTAAGATAAGCTGCATTCATGGTTGGCAGAGTGCCTCACCAAGACTCAGTGTCCGTGCTGATACCTAATGGAGTTTACCTCTCTTCCCCCCAAGTAATCAGGGGACATGGGGCTCTCTGACAGATGCCAGGGCCTTCTACTGTAACAACGTTATCTGATTAGAGCTGCACTGGTAAAGCTCTCACAATATTTCCAATTAGTACACTTTTTCTCTTCCTATCCAAAACTAGTAAGCCTCAAGCTAAGTGAAGAGACCACAGAGGGAAAAAAAGCAAAGGAGATTTAGAGCCAGTGGAGGAGTTCTCTTGCTTCTATTATGTCCAGGGTTGCCTGGCAACTGGCTTCAGCCTGGTCATTCCAGTGGAGAAGCAGAGGAACAAAAGTGAGACCTCCAGGTCTTGCAGCATGTCCTGTTTATGGCCCCATGACTCCAGGGCAGGGGTGGGCTCTTGCTGTTCTACAAAGCTAGCAGCAAACAGCCGACAGAGCACCTGCTGTCTTCAGGGGCTCTCCCATGGGCTTCTGCCTCTCCCACACTGGTCAAAGTTCCTTTAACTTCTGCCCTCAGTAAATGTAAGCTGTAGATGTTCCCCCAAAACAGATTAAAAATACTGTTAAAAAACAACTTGATAGGAAAACAGAGTAAAGGTTCTGACACAGAAAGAACTTTAATTTTATTATTTAAAGATTTTTTTTTATTTATTTGACAGAGAGAGAGCAGGAGAGCACAAGCAAGGGGAGAGGCAGAGGGAGAGGGAGAAGCAGGCCCCCTACTGAGCAAGGAGCCTGCCCTGGGGCTCGATCCCCGGATCCTGGGATCATGACCCGAGCAGAAGGCAGATGCTAATCAACTGAGCCACGGAGGCATCCCAATTTTATTATTTATTTAAAACGTAGAAACTACCAAGGAGTGAAAGGGACGGTGTCCAGTCAGGAAAACACCACAGGCCAGCTGGTGTTTGAGGTGGAGGATTTTCAGGATTTTCTTGAATCCTCCAGGACCCTTCTCATTCCACTGCCACCTCCAAGAATTCCAGCACTGAAAGCACAGCCACAGGGCTCTCTGCCTCTAGGTCATGAGCTAATTTCCTACAACTGAGAAGTCCACAGAGACGGAGATTTCTGCATTCGGCAACAGATTTTAGTAGTAACTGTGGTACCAGATCCCTAAATGGCCTGTACACAGCAGGAGAAGGAGGAAAACATGTGGGTAAATGAATCTCTAGTGCTTGCATGTCGCCAAACGGGTCATCTGCGTGTACAAAGATAGCTGTGATGCTGTTCCTTCTCTCTCTCTGCCCACTCCTAAATTAAACTTCTAAGAATGACTGGCTTTCTGGAGAACACAGAGAGCCTGAGACACAGATAAGAGACTGACTCTCAGACTTAAATTCTATTTAGCAAGACTCCAGTCCTAAAAGTTAAGACGCTGTATGGGAAGCATTGTCTTTTATTGGCTGAATTCCTGTTAAGACCCATTTATCCACATGGAACTACCCAAATAAACTGATATTAAATCTTGTAAAAAGTCACTACAGTGTTGCAGAAAAACCTTCTACAGAAATTATGCCCTGGGGGTGGGTATCCCCTGGAAAAACAAGAGATGTGGTTCTAGAATGAACACTCTGTCAGCATATAGTACACAGAGGCCTATAATGTGAACAAATGTGGGAGAATAGTTTTTAATCTTTTCAGAGGAAAATGAAAATTAAGTCTTTTGTAATTAATTCTGAGGCTTATAATGGGTACCTTCAAATGAGAGAGTATGGAACAGATATACTCGGAGTCAAAAATCTCTCTTTTTAAAGAAAAAAATAAGTAAATAGCCTTGTTGATTTAAGAGCTATAAATCCATTTCTTCTAGGTGTGAAGATTAGGAAAGGAATCAATTGATATAGGTTAACTAGCCAAACCAAGGAGATGGGGACCTCCTGCTCGGTGCTACTTATGACAGAGATTTAGAAACTTTAGATTTTTCTTCCCTTTCTTCCATTCGAGAAAGTAAAAAGATAGAGAAAGAGATCCAACAAAAAGAGCACAGGCAGAGGGATGAGAAGCAAGGAGGAAGCTGATAACAGCATTAATCAACTCTTAAGTTCTGATGCTTGATTTTTTTTTTTTTAAAGATTTTATTTATTTATTTGACAGAGCGAGATCACAAGTAGGCAGAGAGGCAGGCAGAGAGAGAGGAGGAGGCAGGCTCCCTGCCAAGCAGAGAGCCCGATGCGGGACTCGATCCCAGGACCCTGAGATCATGACCTGAGCTGAAGGCAGAGGCTTAACCCACTAAGCCACCCAGGCGCCCCGCTTGATTTTTTTTTAACCGCATTTCTTGAGCTACCCAAAAGGAAGACTGGGTCATGATCCAATTAGAGCAGTCACACATGATCTGTCCAAGGTGAAATCTTTAAAACAAATCTGAAGAGAGCCAAGGGATGCTTGAGGCTGTGAACACTCAGAGGCACTTTGAGAATACAAGGCAAGCGGTCAACCTGGACTCTTTGAAGGCACATTTGATATTATTTACTCAACTTCCACCAGGGAATTCAGAGGGTACAAAGTACTTTCACAACTAAAACAGGAAATGGCATAAAGCGGGGGAAGAAGGGATGGCTACTTAAGACGTTAAATCAGTCCTTTAGGTGGTCAAAGGACTTTTCTGAGGGGACCTGAAGATGAGAAGAAGCAGATGACTACATAGATACATAAAGATCTGAAGCAAAGATACTCCAAAGGAACAGTAATGGAAAATCCTATGGCTGGAAAGTGCTCAGTGTGTAAGATGAATCTGAGACCAGAGAAGCTTAAGCACAGAGAGGAGACTGACAAGGTAGGCAGAAGCCTGACCACACACGGTTAATGAGTTAAAATTATATTCTGAATGATGGGGCACCTGGGTGGCTCAGTCAGTTAAGCATCTGCATTTGGATCAGGTCATGATCTCAGGGTCTTAGGAATGAGCCCCGTGTCAGGCTCCTGGCTCAGTGGGGAATTTGCTTCTCCCTCTCCCTCTGCCCCTTCCCCCTGCTCATGTGTCTACTCTCTCTCTCTCAATCTCTCTCAAGTAAATAAAATAAATCTTTCTAAAAAATTATATTCTGAGTGACATGGGAAGCCACTGGAAAATTTGGGATAAGAGTGATTTGATAAGGTTTATGTGTTTTAAAACCTCAGTCTGCCTGCCATATGGGGATAGATTTTATCTCGCCAAACTCACTAAGGTTCTGGGTGGTCATGACTACAGTGAGTAAAAAAGGTTTTGCCCATGAAAACCGAAAGGAAAAAAAATATGATCCAGCAAAGAGTCTCTCCATCAAGTGATAGCTTACAATTTTCAAAAACCATGGTCACCAAGTATTAGCCCAGAATATAAGGTCATTCAGCACCTCAGAGAAGCATTCTCTGATGACATAATCTACACTTACTTCTACTCACCACTATCCATCACTGTCAGTCTCATTTTATGACCATCCTGGTGCTTTTATCTAAGCGTATCCTGTCAGTTTGTTGACTTGTGCAGTTTATATTTTAGAGGGCAGACAAATTAAACAAGAGTCAGAACTTTATCTTGTTTGGAGCTACGCTCCCAGTACCCACAACAATGCCCTAGTACACAGATGGTGTCTACTAAATATTTGTTGACTAAGCTAATGAAGAAAGGATCATATCTGTACTACTACTCGAAAGAAACAAAATATCCTACCAGTCCCCAACTCTGGATTCTTTTCCAGGGCAAATGGCCTCTCCTGGGTTGTTAGGACTAAAATGACTTCAGAAATTCAGCAGATGTAAGGAGAGAGAAGAGTTCCCTTGACCTGGATCCCAAGATAACGCAGCCTACATATGGCCTTGGGATGCTCATGCCATTGTTTTCCTCAGAACTGGCCAAGGGTTCAAGTTTGCTGAGAGGTACCAATTTTGGAGTAAAGTGGGGGCAGCAAACCCCTAAAGAAGGGAACAGGCCTAAATCATGACCAGAGAATGGAGCTCACCTTCCTCCAAATTAACGTTTACACAAAAGACAACTTTTATATAAACAGTACTGCAAGAGATATTTACGTTAGAGTCAAAGAAGAACTCACTGTTAGAAGTTACTTAGGTGCCTGCTCAAGAAACTGATGGTGTGCACCTGTGGGTGGTGAGGCTGGGGTTGGCATGAGAGAGGTCCCTATATATGTCACTTTCATAATGGCCTTCGACAAGACAGTCCTGAACAAAGTACGGAATGTTGTGATTGACAAGTTTTAAAACCAAGACATCTGGACTAAGGTCAATATAATACTGGCCAGAGTACAAGCTTCAGTCTAATTTCTAGAGATAAGTGTTAATATGTTTCACTTCCAGTCAGAAAGCCAGAGACTCTATGCAAAGACAGCACCAAGACAATTTTTTAAATTTCCATATGGGTCCTATCTTACAAAAGGTGAAAATAATTAGTCATTAGAGTAGCTGGCTGCTGTGATTTTGTGCCAGATGCTTTACCTCATTTAACCTTTACGATGGTCTCAACTGAGGACTAATATCCCCATTTTATAAATGAGGAAACATAAGATTCAAGGGACGAGGCTCAGATTCCATAATCAGCAGTACAGCACTAGTTAAGAGTAAAAGGGCTGGCAACGGACCAACGTTCCAATCCTGGCTGCAACAATTTGAGTTCATTTGACTTTCCACGCCTCAGTCTTCTGGTCTGTAAATGGGGATAGTATAGTAGTACATTTCTCATGAGACTGTTGTGAAAGTTCAATGAAATCAAATTGGTAAAACATGTAACAAAAGGGTATGACACACAATAAACAGTTAAATGGTGGTAGCTATACCATTACTATTACTGTAGTTCAAATAAATTTAACATCATGTTTTCAACATATGAGACTCTTCTTCATTCTCTGGCACTCTGAGAAGACGTCTACTCTTTGTCCCCAAGGTTCTGCTCTGCCAGCAGGAGAAAGAAGTGAGCAACCAGAGAGAGTTAGAGCTGCATCTTAAAGAGATGGAAAGAAACAGAAGAGCTGCCTATGTAAATTTATCTTATGGAGATAATTACAGTATGTCTCTAAGGACAACCGTTACAGACTAGTCAACAATCATGAAAACAAAAAAAAAGAGAAAAACACCTTACTGTCCAAAAGTGAGTCACCAGTTAAGTAAATCTGGACGCAGCATCCCTGGAACATTGTGTAGCTACTAAAAACAGTCTTAGAAAGCAGTTAATGATACGGAAAGATGATCGTGACCTATTGAGTAGAACAGGTTATAGAACCAAAATGACTATCTCCAATCAGCACTATTGGTGTAATTTGCATTTTCTTCTTTACCTCATCCGTAATTTCTAAATTTTCACTGGAGAGCATGTATTGCGCCTATAAAATAAGAAAAAAAAAGTCTGACTTTGGATTGCTTGACTTTTTTTCTTTTCAAATGACTAGCCTATGTCACCAGAAAGAATAGGAAATATATATCTCAGAAAATGGGAGAGAAGCACCCTGATATTTTGCTGTTAATGGCTTTGTGAACTAAGAAGTGGCAGCTCAATGGAGGGAAATGTAATAAGACATGTTATCCAGGTCTCACTGAAATTTGTTCAAAATATATTATCCTGGGGCACCTGGGTGGCTCAGTGGTTAAAGCCTCTGCCTTCAGCTCAGGTCATGGTCCCGGGGTCCTGGGATCGAGCCTCACGTCGGGTTCTCTGCTCAGCAGGGAGCCTGCCTCTTCCTCCTCTCTCTCTCTCTCTGCCTGCCTCTCTGCCTGCTTGTGATCTGTCAAATAAATAAAAATCTTTAAAAATATATATATATTATCCTAGACATTCTAGATGGAATACCTGGCAAGACTCAGATATCACACCCAGGTCTCTGACCTATCCCAAATAGGTTTCTAGGTCCCTAATTGGCATTATAAATACATAATTATATCTGGAGCTGTTCAACTAACCCAAATAACATGTTCTCATTCAGTGTCCCCAAATTTGTCATCTTGAAATATAAATCACTGACCTACTTTCTAAAGACAACTTTAATAGCACCCTCTACCCTAATGATAAAAAAGGGCTGCCTACTTGTGATCTCTGTCTAATAAATAAATAAAATCTGTAAAAAAAAAAAAAGGGTGGGGGGCGGCTGGGTGGCTCAGTGGGTTAAAGCCTCTGCCTTCGGCTGGGGTCATGATCCCAGGGTTCTGGGTTCGAGCCCTGCATCGGGCTCTCTGCTCGGCGGGGAGCCTGCTCCCTCCTCTCTCTCTGCCTGCCTCTCTGCCTACTTGTGATCTCTGTCTGTCAAATAAATAAATAAAATCTTTAAAAAAAAGGGGGGGGGGGGGGGACTTGAGGCTTGTATCAGGTGCCATTAGAGAAGCAGAAAATAAGCACCTAAATGCTCCCTGTCAATGTGGCTGTCAACCAGTGAGCAGGACGGCTATCAACCAGTGAGCAGGACATTCTGTACCCATGCTGGCTCTGAGCTTGTCCTTTTACCTCTGAAACCTAACACAGGATGTGTAACAGGAAAGGAGACCCCAGAGAGCTTCCCCCCCCCAAAATGGGACCACTCCCAGCCCATACTTCCTGGTTCTATAGATTCTCAATCACCTTAAATCTGTTGATCTCTTGAGTTATAATCCCAAAACTCCCTAAATCATTTCCAGGTCATTCTTACTTTTACAAAAGGCTTTGTTTTTCCCATTATAAAGAGATGGGAGATCAGTCCTGTCTTTGGCTCTTTAGCAAGGTCACCCCAGGATTGGTGGTGGGGGTAGTAGAGAGCAGGCAGTCAAAGAATGAGAGGGAGAAAGGGAAGGGAAATGAAAAGGAAGGAAGCAAATGAGAGAAAGAGAAAACAGATGGTGAAGAATGAGTTACCTACATTTGGGCTGAAATTTCTTAGAACAATACAAGGTCTTTGGTAACTAAGAAGGACTTTCATGTTAAAAGCTTCAACACCCCAAACCATCATCATTTCAGCACGTAAAAAAATTACTTATCAATAGCTTTATCAATAGATAAAGGGATAAAACCCTCCAAATACAACTGTCCAAATCAGAATACTATTGGAATTTTTTCCTCTATAGGTATATAAGTTCCTCTCTTCTGCTCAAAACAATGCACCTACCTACAACTGGATGTTGGGTTCTTCCTTCCTACTCTCACCAGGAAACTGCTCTCTCCAAAGCAAGAGCAGAACCGAGAGAGAGAGGTATGATAAAAGAAGTCTTAAACCAGAGACCTGCATGCACTCATTAGCCCTGTTGCACCAGCAAGTCTGTCTGAAGGAGAATAGAGAGAAACTGAGGGCCAGATCCAAACATCCTGGCATTGAAATCACAGCATTCCTGGGATCTGCAAACTGTCTGGATACACCAAAGGAAAAGGATATGTGGCTTAACGAGATCAAGAAACA
This sequence comes from Lutra lutra, assembly GCF_902655055.1. Taxonomy (NCBI): domain Eukaryota; kingdom Metazoa; phylum Chordata; class Mammalia; order Carnivora; family Mustelidae; genus Lutra; species Lutra lutra. The sequence goes on along the minus strand of NC_062282.1, from coordinate 81,175,694 downwards.
AAGCTGACAGGACAGCACCACACTTAAAATCCTAAGGAAGTGGCCGCTTAGGGCCAGGGGGATGGGAAGAATGGGGAATAATGGTTAAGGAGTACACGGTTTCTTTGAGTGGAAGATGAAATGTTCTAAAACTAATTGTGGAGATGGATGAAAAATTCTGTGAATATACTGAAGCCATGAACTATACACTGTAAATAAGTGAACTGTGTGGTATGTGAATTACATCTCAACAAAGCTGTTTAAAGAAACCCCAAGAAAGGACCTCCAAGGTCTCCACCCACCATTGCCTCACCCTATGCTGGCACATTTGGGGAGTTCGGTAATATGACTGCTTGAGGTGTCACATTAAGAGACATGACTCATCCTTCTCCTGCCTAACATTTCACAAGTTTCTCATTTCAGATAACCATCAAAAAACATTTCATTCTTCTTTCATAAAGAGACTCAGTTCTCCAGATTCAAGGGTATGGGGGAAGATTAAATCCCAACATTCTGAACCCAGACTTATGAAAACAAGCCAATTTTAAGTTCTCTTCAGCTGGTGATCATCTTCATGCTTGAACTCTGTGCTGCTCCAAGCACAAAACCCCAAGCCCTGTTGTTGTCTTTTCATTGCAGTATAGTGTGAAGTTATGCTGGCCAGAAGAGCTGGGGGAGATGAAAAGGAAGCCAAAGTGTTATCCCAAAAGACACTAAGGCCAAAAGCTCTCGGTTCCACTCCAATTTTTTATGCAATGGAGCAAAGCTTCCCTGCTGAGGAGCTGATTACAAGCATGCTGGCTCTGTAAAGAGGAAACAGGATTTCTTTCCAGAGAGAGAACCATCTTGTTGTTCTAAACAGAGCTGGCAACCTGGTAGCTCACTGACCTTGCATGCTGAGCTCAAGGCGGCCTCAGTCAGAGGGCGGGGTAGACCTCAGCAGGGAAGGCTGTCTGTAGCCCGAAAGCCTGGCCTGTAAACCAGAGGCAGCCAGTGCAGCAGGGAAAGCACCAGGCTGCTGGTGTGGAGGCATCCATCCCCAGTGCCTGCCTGGCCTCAATATTACCCATAGCAGGAGTTGTAAGGCTGGTGAGCTGCTGGATAAGCAGCCCAGGTAGGGTGTATGTCAAACATCTCAATGCACTAGGCAGATAAAACTGCAAGAAAGCCCTGCCTGTGGAAAAGCAGCCCAGAGAATTTCTTAAGAAGCAAACAACAGGGGGAAAGTAGCACAGAGCCCCTCCCAGTGACACCCAGAGGTCTCACCAGCAGGAGCCATGGGGTGCTCTTTCACCCAGCCCCCTCAGACTGCAGAGAACCAGCTAAGATCAGAACACAGATAAGGAGGAAGCTGTTGCCAGAAATGAGTTGCCCCAGGGCACCTTTGAGACAGAAGGAAGAGAGATCAGCTCTCTGGGTTTGCACCTCCCCCTCCCCTCCCAGAGTCCTCAAACCAGCCTCCCTCCTAATCTCCCCCAGACACTGAAGTCCCCTGGAGCTGTGCAACAGCTCAGCCAGCTCATTATGCTTCCTGAATGTTTTTGAAGAAAAAAATGTGCAACATAATTACAGGCTCTGACCCCAAATGACTTTAACCCTGACAAGAGCACCCACGACTCACTGTGGGAAAATCACTGTTTGCCCTGTGATTGCTGGTGAACATAACGTTTCCTTTCAGGAGCTTCCCCACCCGCCCCAATGCTACAGAAGGGTTTGGACTCACAGGCCAAGCTCATGGAACAACTAGATCCCAGGCACGGAGGCACATGCTGAGATGTTGTGAAGGCGTTAGAACTTGTACCTTTTCAAACCATTCCTCGACCTATCATAATGGTTCCTTCCAGAAACCGGAGAGGTTCCAGCATGAAAGTAGCTGGCACAGTTTTGTGCATTAAAGGGGGACAGAGGATTTGAGACAACTTTATGTAAAATCTCTTCCAGCCAATTCCAAGGACCCCCTCCATGCAAATCACTTGGGGGCCTTGCAAGGAATGCAGATTTCGAGACCTTGCTCTAGAGCACATATAAAACAATCTCCTGGGGGGAGACCAGGAATCCTCAGTGAAGGGAATTCTTACCACATTCATGTTTAAGAACCACCATCTTAGAACATGGATAATCTGTAGAAATGTCCGGAATGGCACATTCCAATTACAGGACACTTACCATGTACAAGCTTACTCTGCTAAACACAATACCTACAATTATCCCATTTATTCCTCATAATATTAAAAGGTGGATACTTAACCACCCTTCTATTTGGGCTTTCTGGGGTTTCACTTCCAATGTCAAATCCAAAGGACTTTGGGCAACCCCTCACCCAAAGTAGCCAAAATGAAACACCTTGTCATCAGAGCAAAAGTCTCTCCCACTCTCTTCAATGCAAAATCTCTCCCACTCTCTTCAACCCACCTGCTCTACTAAATGTTGCTATTCTCCTTGATTTTGGCCTCCACTCTCTTCTCCCACTGCAAGCCAGTGGTTCTCCACCTTTGCTGCAGAGTAGAATCACCAGGAAAGCTTTGAAAATTCCCCAGGCTCAGGGTACCTGGGTGGTTCAGTCAGTTAAGCACCCCACTCTTGGTTTCAACTCAGGTCTCCATCTCAGCATCATGAGATGGAGACCTGAATCAGGCTCAGTGGGGAGTCTGCTTGAAGAGTCTCTCCCTCTGTTCCTTCCCCGACTCGTGCACTCTCTCCTTCCCTCTCTCTAATAAATAAATCTTTAAAAAAAAAAAAAAAAAATTCCCCATGCTCACATTGCAACCCAGACAAATTATATCAGAATCTCCTGGGATGAGTCCCAGCTCCTCAGACAATTTCAATGGGCAGCTAAGGCTGAGAACCATTGCCTGGGTTTCTAATAGCACCTGGTGAGAGGCAGATCTACATCATAACCTGCCAATCTCTTTCCAGAACATCAGACCTCTGCTTCCCACTGCCTTGTAGGTGCTTCCACCTACATATTCCATGGGAACAACTCAGCAAGGACAAACCTTACTTAGCCCCATACCCTCTATCACACACCACATTTCTCCTGTGGTACAGAGTTCAACCATACCCCAAGACCTAAGATAGAAACTGAGACACCCTGGCCTCCTCCCTCCTCGGTCTACTGTTGACTACATGTTCTTTTTGCCCACACCAGCATGCCTCCTCAGAAAAATGTCATGGAATCTTGCATTCTCCTCTATAATCTATCAGTGTTTGTGTGAATATTCAAATAATTATTCCATTGAGTGAACCAGATTTTCAGCAAAGTGTACTCCCTATCACTTGCTTTGTATACTCCCTGGCACACTGCCACCTCCCCCAACACCTGTACCTAGTCTGAGAAACACATCCTTACCTCCCCTCCCCTTCTTCCAGGCACCATGACCAGATGGTATCCATTTTCTCACCCATTTCTGCCTTGGGACAGTGTTAAACAGATTAAAGTTCAAATCACTGGTACAATATGGGAGTATTTTAGGTGATACAATGACAAATACTTTTCAATTTAATGATTATGATTTAATGGTTACATGAACATATTTTAGGAAAAAAATACTGCCAATTACATCAAACCTGTAATTTTGGAATGCTATAAAGTTCGCCTTCGAAATGAATGTACTTTTTAATAAGGAGACTTTTTCAAAGTAAATAAACAGTAGTAAAGGTGGGGCAAAACTAACAGAGGTGGTTTTAAATGACTTATCATTAGGAACACTGCCTCTATGGACTTGCTAAGCCTTCACCTGCCTTTCCTGAAAGGCAGGTTCCTTTCTCCACGACACTTTCAAACTTCTAATGGTACTGTGGACCATCTGTACTTCCCCTGCCCAGGATGCTGAGCACCTGGAAGACAATGACTGTGACCACCCTGTCCCAGAAACTCTACCACTAGAAACCTTCCATCCCAACATGAGCTGTCACAGGCAGTGAAGTAAAGATCACACGGGACAGATGGCACTATCCTACCCTCCACTAAGGAAAGTGCTAAGCATGGTAGAAGAGGCAACCACAAGAGCTATGTTGGATAAAACACCCTGTTCCCTCATCCCTCCCCAGAAATTCCATTGCCCAGAAAAGCTTTGCTGACAGACAAGGTGTGCCTTCTGGCCCAAAGTCCATGTGATTGCCCTCCTTTAACACCTGCCAAACTTCCTGAATAATGCACGTGCTGTACAAAGATAAAAATTCAACAGCAACCTCACTAGTAATGCCAACAAGTTCTTTGGGGCCCTACATTCGAGAAATTCCTTCCTAGTACAGCTATGTCTCATTTTAGGGAAAGATTTTGTTGTGGCTTTTAATCCCAGAATCAACACTATGTACAGATTGGGGAGTAAGAAATGGAGAAAACTCTTAAGCATTTTTTAATTACAGAGGCTACTGGAGCACCTGGGTGGCTCAGTGAGTTAAAGCCTCTGCCTTCGGCTCCGGTCATGATCCCAGGATCAAGCCCCACATTGGGCTCTCTGCTTGGGGAGCCTGTCTGCCTGTCAAATCTGACAGATCTCTGTCTGTCAAATAAATAAATAAATAAAATCTTTAAAAAATAATAATAATAATTACAGAGGTTACTTAGTAAGTAATAAACTAGCAGCTTTCCTTCCTACACTAAAATCATGATTTATAAACTCGACTTCACTCAGAACTTTCCAGAAACACTCCTCTGGGATGTTTATAAAATAAATAAATAAATAAAAACTGTACATACCCTTTAACCCAACAGGTCCATTTCTAGGATTCATCCTACAGGTCTACTTACTCAAGTGCCCATGACAAGTACCAAGATGTTCTGGTAATAGTAAAAGGCTGGAAATCATCTAAACATAAATATTATTAGGGGACTGGTTAAGTGAACTATGTCCTATCCATTCAATGGAGTACAGTGTAATGCTAAAAATGAATAGCTCTATATGTACCAATGTACAATAAGATCTAAAATACATTAAAACTGTGCAATAAGCAAATTATGCAAAACAGTGCATATGGCAGGCTACCGAAAAATACATAAATATGTATTCGCTGGCACATGCATAAATTTTATCTGAAAAATTCACAAGAAATGGTAAAATGTTGCCTCCAGTACAAGAACTTGGGATCGGGAGGCAGGAGGAATTGGGACACTTGCATTCCTTTTTGCCCCTTTTGAACTATGTACCATATAAAGTTATTACCTACTTAGACAAACCTTTTGAAAAAGAAAAAGAGGTATGAATTAAAGTAAGAATGGCTTTCTAATTTTAGTTTATCGCTCAACTAATAATCATTTTCTATACCTGACCCAAAGTGCAATAACAAATACTCAGTAAAGACTCTGTTAAGATTTTATTTTATTTTTTAAGATTTTATTTATTTGACAGAGAGAGATCACAGGTAGGCAGAGAGGCAAGCATGGGGCGGGGGGGGGGGGGGGGGGGGGAGGGGGGGAAGGAAGCAGGCTCCCTGCCCAGCAGAGAGCCCAATGCAAGACTCAATCCCAGAACCCTGAGACCAGGACCTGAGCCGAAGGCAGAGGCTTAATCCACTGAGCGACCCAGGCAGCCCCTCTGTTAAGATTTTAGTTCTATGTGCCTGACAGTCTCCGTGGCACAGAAACTGCCTCAAGCTAACTCAGTCAGCCTGGAAATCTACCTAAAGTCTCATGGGAGGAGCCAGTTCATAGTTTTAAAGTGTTGAAATTAGGCTGAGTAAACGTAAGAGCACATCTGATAGCGAGATCATATAAGCTTTGAAATCTACCTTTACAAACCATGTAAAATGGGGTTTATTTTGGCTTTTCCTTTGTGGCAGCAGCAGGAGTCAAAGTACAGCTACTGGCTTGGCCCAGAGAAGCCAGCTAGTTAACAACGATTGGTCCAGAATTCCCAAGCCCCTAAAACCTTTGTCCATCTGGCAAGGAAAATGCACACACACAGAGACCACTCTAACCTCAGGAATCTCCTTTTTCTAAATATAGTAGGCAACTGCCCAGCCTCCAAGCTCACCCTCTGAAGCATTCTGTGCCTTCCAACCAAGGTGAAATGAGCCAGATGTAAACATGCCGTGACAGCTTCTGGCCCACACTGCCAAGCTGCTTTCCTCAATATTTCCTCTATTTCTCCACTCTGGGTTTCTACAGAAATGTGTAAATCCCAGTGACTCAAATTTGTAAACATTCCTCTGGCCACTAATGCTGTTTCTCACCCTACTAAATGTGATTTCCTTCTTGGTCCCTGATATTTGAGCTTGGACTAGCCTATTAAATACAGGCAAAGCCCCATCCCATCTCTCATTTCATCCCTAAGAACCTAGAGCTCAGAAAACATACTGGACAGGTCCAAAGCTAATTAGGACACAGCCAATTAATTGCACTCTCTCTCTCTTCCAATCCCTCTCTTTCTTTCCCTCTCCCTCTCTCTCTCTCCCTTTCTCTCTCTCTCTCTCTCTCTCTCTCTCTCACACACACACACACACACACACACACGCACACTTCTTTTTTTTAATCCCATGCCCTGGTTCTTTTAGAATCCATGTCAGTGGCTAACAGAAAGACCTCTTCTGTTTTGGGTTTTTTTTTTTTTTAAGATTTTATTTATTTATTTGAGAGAGAAAGCACAAGCAGGGGCAGCAGCAGGCAGAGGGAGAGGGAGAAGCAGGCTCCCAGATGAGCCTGACATGGGGCTCAATCCCAAGAATCAGGACCCGAGCCAAAGGCAGAGGCTTGATCTACTGAGCCACCCAGGTGCCCCGTGGGCCTGTTCTGTTAAGGATGCTTTTAATTTAAGGAAAACATGAAGCTTCAGAAACATAATCTAACATACTCAAAAGAGCACAAGACAAATATAAATGAATGCAAAGGACCTAAACAAAAGATGACAAAGAGATTGTAAAACCTGGAGGTTGGCAACAATTCCATATCAAGGAAACTTCCAGGAATATTCAAGAATCCTGGGAATTTTTTCTCCCATGGAAATACTGGAGCTTACACACGAAGGTAGGTATGCAAATGATCCCTGAAGCACGTTCTCTAAGAGTGAAATACTGAGACAATCTCAATATCTTTCAAGAGAAGAGTAGGTTAATAAGCTATGCTATATCCACAGCAGAACTTAAAAAAAAATGTACTATGGGACTCCTGGCTGGTTCAGTTGGTAGAGCATGTGAGTCCTGATTTAGGGTCATGAGTTCAAGCCTCATGTTTGGTATGGTGCCTACTTCAATTAAAAAAAAAAAAAAAAGAAAGAATGTACTATATACAGGTACTGACATGGAAGAGCTCTAAACCATAGTATTAACCAGAAAAGCAAAAGAATAATTCATATAGCATAATGCCATTTATGAACAAAACACCAAATATGTGCAGAAAAAAATTTGGCAGTTGGTTAAGTCAGGAAAGTGGGTTCTTTACTCTGTATATTTCCATATACTCTTTGATGCTCTTAGGAGAATGTATTCATGAACAAACTATGTACTTTTCCTCATCTTTATACTATAAGCTTAGGTCATTCATCCGTTCATATTGTTAATCCCCCCCGCCAAACTTCACCATCCCCAAGTTATCCTCATTTCAAAAAATAGCACCATCATTCACATAACTGCTCTAGCCAAAACATTTGAATCATTCTTGACCTGACTCTTTTCTCTCATAGCCTAAATCCTATTAAACAGTAAATCCTGTGGGCTCTACTTCAAAATACCACCATCTCCAGTGCTGCCACCCTAGCCCCAGCCCCAGGTGTCACTACCTCTTACCTCCTCTGTTCCAACAGCTCCTAACTGGTCTCCTTGCCTCCATTCTTGCCCCCACTGTATCTATTCTCCATAGCAGCCTGACGATCTCTCAAAAACACAGCCAGGGTTACACCACAACCTCCCATGGCTTCCCATCACACTTAGAATGAACCACCAAGTCCTTTCTGGGACTCACACCATGGCCTGCCTCCTGGACTTACTCCCGGTTCCTTTGCCATCACTGTTCCTCCAAACATACTGGCCTCCCTGCTGGTCTTCAAGACCCCCTGCACATTCCCACCTAATGACTTCTGTACCTGTGACTGCCACCCCAAAAACCATTACTCTAGGGCTTGGAGGACATAGTAAGAGCAGAGCAGGGCTCCATATCTGTTAAATGTAAGTCTTCCTTTCACAGCAAAAAACTGTATCATTTGAAACACACTGGGTTATCATTTTAAAAATCAAAGCTAAGGTCAGTCAGAAATTTAACTTTGTTAACCACTTTGTTATGAGCTTCATACTGGAATCTCTCCCTTGGCTAGCTTTTTAAAATGCAATGGCCTTGACAGGATAACAAAGTCACCTTCATGAGTTCCTTTCCCCAGCAGCTCAGCGGTGATTACTGTTCCTCCCTGGCCCATTCTCATTTCATCAATTCATGGGGCTTGTGATCATTACTTAGTATGTGATCATTAACATCAGTATGACCAGAATTAGGAAGTCCAGTCTGGGGCTTCTTCCCAGCAGGATGCTGTCAGCATTACAAAAGCAGAAATCTGAAATTCAGTCTCCTAAGGACCACCATCCTAAGCCCTGGCATCCTATAACTGAGCAGTCAAATGCATCTGAAGTTAAAGCAAATAGAAGCAAAAAAATCCCCCAAATGAGGACAAATGGAGAAACTATACTGAATGCTGTTCACTTAATCATCAAAAGTTTTATGGGACAAAATAAAGGGAAAAATCCCAGACATAAAACACTGTCCAGGGGCCCCTGGGTGGTTCAGTGGGTTTAAAGCCTCTGCCTTCTGCTCAGGTCATGATATCAGGGTCCCCTGCATTGGGCTCTCTGCTCGGCAGGGAGCCTGCTTTCTCCTCTCTCTCTCTGCCTGCCTCTCTGCCTACCTGTGATCTCTGTCAAATAAATAAATAAAATCTTTAAAAAAAAAAAAAAAACACTGTCCAACAAAAAACATCTAATATACATCTTAGCAAAGAAAATGTACCCGTGGTCAATAAGCACATGAAAATATGCTCACCATCGGGACGCCTGGGTGGCTCAGTTGGTTAAGCGGCTGCCCTCGGCTCAGGTCATGATCCCAGCGTCCTGGGATCGAGTCCCACATCGGGCTCCTTGCTTGGCGGGGAGCCTGCTTCTCCCTCTGCCTCTGCCTGCCATTCTGTCCGCCTGTGCTTGCTCTCTCTCCCTCTCTCTCTGACAAATAAATAAAATCTTTAAAAAAAAAAAAGAAAGAAAGAAAATATGCTCACCATCATTAGTGAACAGGGAAATGAACATTTAAACCAAGATTAACCACTTCACAACCACTAGGATGCCTGCAATAAAAAAGGCAGACAATGACAAGCACTGGTGATAATGTAGAGAAATTGGAACCCTTATACAAAGCTAATGGGAATTTATTTATTTATTTTTTTAAAGATTTTATTTATTTATTTGACAGAGAGAGATCACAAGTAGACGGAGAGGCAGGCAGAGAGAGAGAGAGAGGGAAGCAGGCTTCTTGCTGAGCAGAGAGCCCGATGCAGGACTCGATCCCAGGACCCCGAGATCATGACCTGAGCCGAAGGCAGCGGCTTAACCCACTGAGCCACCCAGGCGCCCCAACTAATGGGAATTTAAAAGGATGTTCCGCACTGTGGAAAACAGTTTGGCAGGTTTTTAAAAAAAAATTAAACCTAGTTTACCATAGAATCTAGCAATTCTATTCCTACATAAGAAATGAAATAAGAAATGAAAACCAATGTCCACACAAAGACATGTACACAAATCTTCATTATAGCATTATTCACAAGAGCCAAAAAATGAGAACCCAAATGTCCATCAAATGGTGAATGGATAAAGAAAGTATGATTTACAAAATGGAATACTCTTCAACAATAAAAAGGAATAAACCACTGACACATGCTACAGCATGGATTAATCTAAAAACACTCTACTAACTGAAAGAAGCCAGATGCACAAGAACACATATAGTATGATTCCATTCGGCCTAAATTTTCACAGAAGAAAAATCTACAGAGACAGGAAAAGTAGATAACTGGTTGTCTGAGGCTTAAGGTAAGAATAAAAAGTGCCTTTTTGGGATGACAGAAATGTTCTAAAACTGGAATGGACTGATAATAGTAAACTAACTACAAATTAATGAATTATACACTTAAAACTGGTGAATTTTCTAATTCAATAAAGCTTTTAAAACAAAAATAATTACCCCAAAACAGGCTGACCTACAACAAACGGCTATTTTAAAAGGAATAACCAGAGGGGTGCCTGGGTAGCACAGTCAGTTAAGTCTCTGACTCTTGGTTTCTGCTCAGGTCATGATCTCAGGCTTGTGAGATCAAGCCCATTTTGGGCTCCATGCTCAATGAGTCTGCTTAAGATTCTCTCTCCTTCTCCCTGTCCCTCCTGCTTGTGCTCCCTTGCTCTCTCTAAAATAAATGGATAAATATTTAAAGAAAGAAATAACCATAAACATCATGTTCATGACAGGCACTCATGATAAATCAATAGGTCAATTCCAACTCAGTGATCATTCTGTGGGGGTGAAAAATGAAGAGCAGAAAAAGAGCTTTTTATGATTTAAAGGAGAAAGAATAGTCTTTCTTAATTATAGTTGTTGGTAAGGAAGCCCAACAAATAAGATATTCAATCATAAAAAGGAATGAAATTCTAGCACACACTACAACATGGATGAACCTTGAAGACATTATGCTAAGTGAAATAAACCAGACACCAAAGAACAAATACTGTATCATTCCACTAATATAAGGTACTCAGAGTAGTCAAATTCATAGAAAAAGAAAGTAAAACAGAGGCTACTAGGTATTGGAAGAAGGGGAAAATAAGAGTTATTGTTTAATGGGTATAAAGTTTCAGTTCGGGATAATGAAAAAGTTCTGGAAAGCAATAGCACTGCTGGTTATACAACACTGTGAATTTACTGAACACCCAGGAAGTGCGCACCTACAGAAGATTAAAGTGGTAAATTTTGTGTTATCTGTACTTCATGACAAACAAACAAACAAACAACAACAATAAAAATACCTCAACAAAAAAGAATCAAACAACCCAATTAAAAAATGGGCAAAAGACCTGAACAGATACCTCATCAAAGATGATACAAAGTGGGCAAATAATACACATGAAAAGATGCTCCACATTGCGTTATTAGGGAGCCAAATTTCAAAAACAATGAGACAACCCTACATGTCTGTTATGGCTAAATCCAAAACACTGACAACACCAAATTCTGGTGAGGACACAGAGCAACAGGAGCTCTCCTTACTTCACTACTGGGAAGGCAAAATGGTCCAACATTTTGAAAGACAGTTCAGCAGTTTCTTTCTTTCTTTTTTTTAAAGATTTTATTTAGTTGAGAGATAGCACACACACACAAGAGAAAGAGAGAGAGAGAGAATGAGAGAGTGAGAACGTGAGCATGCATGAGCAGACAGGAGGGGCAGAGGGAGACGAAGAAGCAGCCTCTCCACTGAGCTGGGAGCCCTATGCAGGATTCAATCCCCTGACCCTGAGATCATGACCCAAGCTGAAGGCAGATGCTTAAATGTCACCCAGGTGCCCCAGTTTAGCAGTTTCTTACAAAACTGGACACACTCTTACCATATGATCCAGCAGTTGTGTTCCCAGGTATTTCAACGCAAATGAGTTGAAAACCTACAGACAAATGTGTGTATCAGCTTTATTCATAACAGCCCAAATTTGGAAGCAACCAAGATGCCCATCAATAAATAAATGGATACATTCATATGGTACATCCAGACAAAGGAATATTTGTCAATGATAAAAGAAATGAGCAATCAAGCCACAAAAAGACATGAAGGAATCTTAAATGCATATTGCTAAATGAAAGAAGCCAATCTGAAAAGGCTAAACACCCTATGATTCCAAGCACAATATATGACATTTTGGAAAAGGCAAAACTAGGGAAATAGTAAAAAGAGCAGTGGTTGCCAAGAATAGGGGCACAGGAATGAGTAAGTGAACAAAGGGGATTTTTAGGGCAGTGGAACTATTCTGTATGATGTTGCAATGGCCAATACTTATTAGTAAACGTTTATCAAAACATAGAGAATATATAACACAAAGAGTGAACCCTAATGTGAGCCATGGACATCAGTCATCAGTATCACTGTATCACTGCTGTAACAAATGCACCACACTAATGCAAGATGTCAATAATATGAGAAATAGAGGGGCACCTGGGTAGCTCAGCCAGTTAAGCTTCTGCCTTCGGCTCCGGTCATAACCTGGGATGCACTCCTGCTTCGAGCTCCCTGCTCAGTGGCGAGTCTGCTTCTCCCTCTCCCCTGCCCCTGACCCTGCTCATGCTCTCTCTTGCTCTCTCTCTCAAATATATAAACTCTTAAAAAAAAATAATGGGGAAATAGAGAAGAACAGGTATATAGGGTTATATGGGAACGCACTATACTTTCCATTGAATTGTTCTATAAACCTAAAACTGTCATAAAAATATAGTCTCTTAATTATAAGAGGGACCTTAAACCTTCATCAATAGGTTGAGAACTATCGATCAGATGCAATTTATTCAACCCAGTAGAGAACAGAATGGATTAACGTGGAAGAACTTTTTTACAGTCAATGTTATATAAAAACTACAAAATTATATTTGGATATAATTTATTGTTGTTTATATCCGCATGAGTAATATTCCAAATGTCAATATTACAAATTACCACCATTTACAAATATTTAGGAAATAACTTCTTTTTTCATTTGCAAGATGCTAAAGCAAAGCAAAGGAACTGGGAAAACCTCTTGGCTACCTAACTCCATATCCATTTGTCCTATTAGGATTTTGTAAGTAATATAATTATTCCTAAACAAAGCAGGTTGGCAATGAACATCCTCTGGGAGGCCATTCGAATGAAGGGCTCATCTCGCTAATGCAAAAAGCCTGTGCCAAATCTCAAAAACTACAAAAGTGTGACATGATTTCAAGCATACAACTCTAACAAAAAGTAATAAATTCAAAACAGAAAAAATAATAATAAAGCATGCAACTCCCGATGGTTTGTTTTTTTTTTAACTCGTTTTAACGAGCAAAAAGTATAAACCATTCATCTTACATCAAATCAGACCAGGGAACAGGTTTCTGGCCTTCCTGTTTGATGCTTTATTACCCAGCTAAAAGAGAATCACTTCCAGTTATAAAATAAATAAGTCATAGGAGGTAATGTACAGCATATTGACTACAGTTAATAATAATGTAGCATATGTTTGAAAGTTGCTGAGAGTGGATCTTAAAAGTTCTCATCATAAGAAAAAAAATTGTAACTGTATGGGACAGATGTTGACTAGAGTATTGTGGTGATCATTCACATCTATAAATACAGAATCATGTTGTACCCCTGAAACTAATACAAAGTTATATATCAATAATACCTCAATTTAAAATTTTTTAATTAAAAAAAGAAATTAATGTTATAAAAGTACATTTTAAAAATCATTTTTAAAAAAGAATCACTGATAATCACTCAGTGTATATCCAAAGGGAAACTCTACTGTTATATAAAACCAAGAGATGGCCAGACACCCTCATTTGCCATTCTAGTCTATCTTTAATCCTATGATGGAAAGGAACACAAAACTCCAAAGCACAATACAAAATACTAGCTATTCTTTGCCTACCAGGTCTCAGAATCTGAAAAACCAATGGGACAATATTTTTACTTAACCTAGCACCTGCGGCATGCTTCTCCTTTCTAGGGTGTAAATCTATGAAGAATTTGCATCTTCACTACCAATGTAGTTACTGAAGGCAAAGAAGAGACATGTTCAAGAGAAGGCCCTACTGTCTATTGCCAGGTTCAAAACCTGGTTACACAACTTTCTAGCTATTGAACTTAGATAAGTTACTCAACTCTAAGATGCAGAAAAGTAAGAGGATTCATCTCACCGGATGGTGATAAGGATGAATGGGACAATGTAGACACTTGGCAAAGTGACATGTACTTGGTAAGTGCCCTAAAAAACTGCCATAAAGGGGCGCCTGGGTGGCTCAGTGGGTTAAGCCGCTGCCTTCGGCTCAGGTCGTGATCCCGGAGTCCTGGGATCGATCCCCACGTCGGGCTCTCTGCTCAGCAGGGAGCCTGCTTCCTCCTCTCTCTCTCTGCCTGCCTCTCTGCCTGCTTGTGATCTCTCTCTCTGTCAAATAAATAAATAAAATCTTAAAAAAAAAAAGATTTTATTTATTTATTTGACAGAGAGAAATCACAAGCAGGCAGAGAGGCAGGCAGAGAGAGAGAGGAGGAAGCAGGCTCCCTGCTGAGCAGAGAGCCCGACGTGGGGATCGATCCCAGGACTCCGGGATCACGACCTGAGCCGAAGGCAGCGGCTTAACCCACTGAGCCACCCAGGCGCCCCAATAAATAAAATCTTTAAAAAAAAAAAAAAAAACTGCCATAAAAATACAGTCTCTTAATTATAAGAGGGACCTTATAAACAAAAAAGGGACCTAATTATAAGTGGGACCTAATAAACAAAGGCACATCATCTCCAAAAATTCTCATAAATACTACAGGCTTAACAACAGAAGTATAAATGCATTTGCTTCATTTTGTATGTCACCCATCAGGATAAGACCCCAAAGTAAGGCATTACGGAGCAGCACATACCCTGCTCAAGTTGACTTAAAGTTCACAGACGAAGGGGCTAGATTCTTAATTTTATCTTGGTATCCTCTGTATCCATCACAGTACCATGAACCAAAACTAATCTACTCCCTGCCCATGGATTTGAAACACAAGGGCATACCTGGGTTTCTCCTAGCCCTGGGACACTGTTCCATCTTTGGGATCTCACCCCTAGTTAAACCCCCTGAAAAAAAGCAGTTTATGGATTCAAAGTTCTACCTGAAATTCCAATGATAAACCATGAAAGACTGTGGACCCTGAAAAACAAACTGAGGATTTTGGAGGGAAGAGGGGTGGGGGTTGGGTGAGCCTAGTGGTGAGTATTAAGGGGGGGCATGTATTGCATGGAGCACTGGGTGTGGTGTGTAAACAATGAACCTTGGAACACTGAAAAAATAAAATTAAATTTAAAAAAAAAATTCTATTACTAAAGTTGGTTACCTCTACCAAGGAGGAAACTACTAAAACTGTACCTGTGATGTTCGAAATAGGCAAATCTATAAAGACTGAAAATACACTAGTGGTTGACAAGGGCTGGCGATAGAGGCAGGGGGAGCTGGAGAAAATGGGGAACGACTGCCAGTGGGAATTAAATTTCCCACTGGGGTGGTGATGAAAATGTTCCGAGACTGCGGGGATTACTGCACAAGTCTATGAATGTACTAAAAACCTCTGAATTGGATTCTGTAAGTGAGTGAACTATATGGTAGGGTGAATTATACTTTAAAAGAATTGATATTTTTAAATTTTGAATTTTCACCCCAACCCTCCCACCTTAGACTATGAGAATAAGGGTATCCATTCTATCTCAGAAAGCAGATGCCAAATATACAGGAACAAATCCATAAGCCAACTATCAAGATGGAAAGAAAGAGTTCCTGAAATCCCATACTACTCCTCAAAACCAACAGCCTGATTCACTTTCACTTCTGTGAAACCACATTTGGTTTGCCACAGGGTCCATGAGACCAGCCATGAAGTCCAAAGCATTCTGCGAGCTTTTTCTGCAAGGCAAGAGAGAGGCAGCCAGCCCTGCCACTGAAGGGATATGTTAATATATCAAGAAGGTTGAAAATTTAAGTTAGCAAAATGTTATTAAGAACAGGAAGTATGTTGGAAGACTTACTTTTTTTTTTTTTTTTAATTTGTGGGACCTTTTTTGGCATAACCACATTATACAAACAGGATTACCAGGATTCTTCCCACCAGTGGTTAACACATACACAACTGTGTAAATTATGAAGAAGGCATAAGCCTAATTCCCTGCACCCAAACCAAAAAATATACCTCTGCTCTTACTAACTTTTGCTCTGAGTCTTGACAACCTTGAATCCTGGAAGATGATTATAGCTACCAGCAGGTGAGCAGTGCTATGCACCAGGGTCCAAGCTAAGTGCTTCTTTACAACCAATGATTCGTTTAGTCCTCACAACACAAGATCAGGGTGGCTACTACCATTTTACATAGGAGGAGCTCAGGTTCAGTGATTTGTCGAGTCAACCAGTAAGTGATGGGGTTAAGTTTTGAACTGAAGAAATGTTAAAACTTAACTTCACAAGTCTGAATTTCATTTGAAGCTTCTATCATCTCTACAGAAAAATAGAAAGTCTTGAACATACAAAATCCTCCCGACTGAAACACTGATTCATCAGGGTACAGAACAATCCTGGGCATATGAGCACCCACAGAAAAGACCTGGACAAATCAGGACAGAAAAAAACTGACAAAGAGTTACCAAGGTAGGTCACAAATATTTTACTGTTTCTCTTCTATGTATCCAGAGCAGAGTCTTAGACTCCAGGGAAAAACTTGAAGGGGGTTATTTATCAGATCCTCAAGGGGATTCAAGAGACTACTTGTCAAGAGACCTCAACAACAGTTTTGCTTCAGGGTTAAGTGCAGACTTTGGAATCAGACAACCTGGGTTTAAATACACCTAACTGCTTTGTCACCTTGGGCAGGTAACTGACCTTTCTGATCTTCAGTTTCTTCATGCATAAAATAATAGTAGTAATAACACTGATCCAGCTGAACTTTGGCAATCCCAAGAGGCTAATTTTATTGCCTCAAATTAATACATGAAGGAAACAATATAAAACCATAAAATTTTATAGCTGGCTAAGACTATAAATCATCTAAACCAGGGTTATTTATATAATTACGTATTTATTTTGTGTAATTAGTTTTAAAAACACTGACTTTACATTTTCAGGAGTAAAAAAGATGAACAGAAGAAAAGAATAGTACACAAATCCTAAGATAATAATACACACTGTAGCAAGCACCTAATGATAATGGAATGCCTGAAATCTGGGAAAGAGTGATCGATCAACTCCACCCTTTCCACTGAAGAGGTCACACATTACCTATTCAAGTAATAGTTGCAAAGAGCATAGTTAATACATACAACTGGATATACAGAGATTAGAACGATAAGTTCCTTACTAGTCTTTCCCCCAAGTTACAAGGCTGCTCTATTCCATTAGACAACTTAAATAACTCTTAAACCCTATCGCTGCATTATTTCCTCCTACCCAAGGAATTCTTACCCCTGGCAAAAAAAAAAGACTAGCGACAAATAAATTTCCAGTCACACAAATGCACCCTACGCATACTCAAGACAGACATACAAGTGCAGTTTCCAAAATCTAGCGGGCTTGATCCAGAGGGTCCTTTCTGGGTAAGCAGGATGGGAAAGGATTAAGAGCTCTGTATTAGCAGGAACTCCAACTCTGGCTCAGACCATGCAGGGGTTCAAAACTAGGCCCCACTGCTGGAGCTGTGTGGCTCTGGACTAGTGACACCACCAAGCCTATGTTCTCATTTGTAAAATGAATAACATGAGATAATTCACTGGCAAGGAGTCAGTCTCTGTAGCCACAGGGGAAGAGAATATTCACTGCTCCGTGGTCAGGGCCCAGGGCAGCACCTAGCACACAGCAGACACTCCATATGTTTGCTGAATAAAACAGAAGCCCACTTAAACCCAGCTTGAGATTCAGTCAAAATTCGTGGGCCCAGTCTATGAGGGAGCTCCTAACTTACTCCAAACCCAGGGTGGAGTGTTCCCTGAACCAAGGAAGGTCACAGAGAAAGAAAGAGTTATTCATAAGCTTCAGATCATCAGAGACCCTGCCTCTGAGGAACCTCTTCACACCACAATTTCATGTGTATTTCACCCCAAAAAACTGGCAATTGTTGTCTTGGGGTTCCATTATCTCCCTTTTCATTTTTAGAGGCAACAGGATAAAAAAAATGACATCTCAGGCACTTGGTTTCTGGAAGTCTCCTTTCAAGAGGCCTGGGAAGAATCTTCACAGGTAGGACCCCACACAGTCAGGGCAACCTGTCTTAGCTGAAAGGTATGGCCTATTAAGAAATCCATCACACAGACAGGAAAAGTAAAGTCAAAGACAATTCCGCTATCTATCTTCCTTCACGTCATTCCTGATTCTCAAAACTAAAAGATGGACCGAACTATTTTTAAACGGGCAGATTGACAAGGCACCAAAAACGACCTCACAATCCAAAGAGCTCATCCCTAGATCCCTCATCGTTTGCCCAGGAGAAACTCTCTGGCTCTGCAAAAGTCAAGAGAAAATCATACACAGAATGCAAATATCATTTCTTCGCCCCTCTCCGCCCCCTCCCCCCCACCAAAAGGAAATAAGTAAAAATGGTTTTACAAAAGGCTCCAGAATCTTGAAGGATGAGCTTAAAACTTCTGCTTTCTGAGTTATGCCAGAGGACATTCCCTTAAAACCTTTGAGTTTTCAAGGATAATGGGAGAGGTAGAAAGGAGAGCGAGGGAGCGGGAGAGGAAGAGAGTCAGGATATGTTCGTTCTATTTTTAAACCCTTGCCCACGGTCTAGAGTAAAGGAACACTCTGATGCTGTACTCCCACCGCTGTCACCTTCTGCTAAACACAAGAATCACAACCTGCACACGTACACGGCCCTGGGTCACCGGCTGCCTCTACCGCCCGGAACCGCGAGCTAACCAACCATTCCACCCAGCCCTTCCTTGGCAGCGCCGGTGCCTTTCGGAGAACCCCGCGGCCCCGGGCGGGCTGGCGGATTGAGACCGAAGCAATCCCGAGCCGCCTTCTCCTGAGGGGAGGTAGCGCCCCCTTGGCAGGGCACGTTCTGCTTCCCCGGCTGGGTACCCAGGGGTGAGCGAGTGTTCACCCAAGGGAGCCGGCGTGGTGGACGCGACGGCATTTCCCAACCCGGTGCGGCGCGCCAGGCACAGGCGTCCGGCTCCTGGGACACCTGTGTGCCGCGCACACCCAGCCGCCGCGCTCCAGAGCCCCGCTCGCCCTCGGTCACCTCCCGGCCAGCCTAGAACGCCAACGGCCGGGGGGGCCGGTGCCCTTCCTCGTCGACTGCTGCTGGCTCGCCCATCCTACGAACCCTTCACGCCCCAAGGTAAGCATCTACAACCCGCCCTCAGTGCACCCAGGGCAGAACTGCAGCCGCCGGCGCGCGGACGCCCAGGGCCGAGAGCCGCCCGACGGCCCTGACGCGTCAGGGCCCCATCCCCGCCGGACTCGGGACACTCACTCTTGAGCGCGCTGATGAGTGACTTCCCGTCCTTGATGAGCTCCTTGATGAATTTGTTGGTCTTGTCCAGCTCCGCTTCGTGAGACTTAAGCGTCTCTCGGAAGTGCGGGCTGTCGAGGCAGCAGTCGCTGAATTCAAGCGCTGGGAGCCCCATAGTGCTCGCGTCGCCCAGCCGGGGGGCGCGCCTCCCCCAGCGCCCGGGAGGCCCGCAGCCCCGAGCACGCACGCGGCGGGACCCCGACCGGGACCCCCCACGCCCGCCGGCTCCACAGGTGTGGCGCCGGCTCGCCCTCCGCGCGGTGTCCGCCGGCGCCCACGACTCCCGACCCTCGGAGTGGGGACCCGGCCGAGGGGCGGCTGCTCCGGCGGCGCGCCACGGAGCGGCCGGCGGGCAGGAAACGCAGCGACGGACCCGCAGTGGTGCCGGGAAGCGAGCTAGCAGGCGAGCGAGTGCAGCCGCCGCCTCCCCGCCTCCTTCTCCTGATAGCTCTCCAGCAGCCTCGAGCTCCCTCTCACAGCAGCCTCAGCAGCCCCGCCGGCGTCCGGGCCGCTCGAACCTGCTAGTGGTGACCTAATCCCAGCCGGACCAATCAGCATGGCCGCCTCAGCCCGACCCCCCTGCCTCCCGGGGACTCCCGGCCCTTCCGTGGCCTTGATCCAATCAGCGGGGCATGGAGGCGGGGCCTGGGGTAAGGGGCGGGCCCACGCCACCGCCTAGGTCCGCAACACAAGCTCCGCCCCCTCCCGCCCGCACGGTGTTGCAGACCCGGTGCTAAAGGGGAGATCGTTGCGGTGCATGGGCCTTTCCCACTCCGGATCTTGTTGACTTACTGTCGCCCGAATTCGAACCCGAGGTGGTGCTTCTGCAGGTCTGGGGAACAGAGGACCCTAAATATGCCTAGCATGAAAAAACTGGGAATTGGGGTTGCAGTTCCCCTCAGCCCGCCCTGCAACGGCTGGGCAATCAAGCTTTCATTCAAAATGCAGCTGCCTACCCCGGGAGAACCTCGAGCGCACCGAACCACCATGTCAACTCTAAACATTCGCTCCTTATTCCAGTCAAGCAGAAAATATTTGCATCTTTGAATTACCGGCTTCTCTTGCCTGCAGTCTTCTCGCCCCCCACAGTCTGTCCCCCTCGTGGCCACTCCTGCTCAAAATCCGCCCACGGCTGCCCCCAGCAGAAGGATCTAACATCCTTAGGAGAATTTCAGCCGCCTGTTGTTTTCCTGCTGGGCATCTAGCACAATTTTACATAATTACGTCCTGCCTGTTGTCCTTCGATACATTGTGAGGTTACCGAGGGCACAGGCCACTGCAGTTTTCTTGTACGCTGCTGCATTCCCAACACCTAGACCAGCGGCTTGCATTCAGTAACAAAAATTTAGAGCTTACCACGTACTATGAGTGATATTCGTACTCCGGTGACTGACAAATATTTGTGGAATAAATGAATAAATCTTTCCCCACCTCCCACCCCGAGGGCGCTGCCCTGTTTTCCCTCTTCACCGCTGGAATCAAACCAAGCCCCTCACTTTACTGCACTTGTCACGGCTGGTTCCCACAGTGCCTGGTGCTGAACTGTGAACTCCTGGAGGATAAGGACTGTCCCTGAATGAATTTTTGTATGTCCAGGAACTAGCGGCTCTCCTTCAGTTAAGGTTTTCCTGTTTGTTTGTTTGTTTGTTTGTTTGTTTAAATAGGTCTGCTGTGTGCAGGCGCTAAACTAGATGATAGGGATACTAAGATGAGGAACAGAAAGAACTTAACTGCTGCTGGTCAGTGGGAGAGACGGGAGAAAAGCAATAGCGCTGCGTGGTGAGACAGAAGTCCTCAGTGCTTGGGAAAACAGGGAAAAGTTGCCAACTCAGGAGCCAGAGAAGACATCTATGTTGAGAAATAAATTGATTGGTTTATTGAATGCAGAAATGAATGAATGAGTGTGATCTGTTTGGTGTTGTAGCTACAAATTTAGACTTGAGAGCAGGCCCAAACAGCTATGGGATAGATAATTAAAACCCTGAAAATAGTTGCTCCTCACTTGCCAAGGATGAGAAAGATCTACTTAATGCTGGATTTTGAGCACTTAAAAGGTAGGTGTTCTGGTTCTCTATGGATACGTAAGAAATCACACTGGAACTTAACGGTCTAAAACAACAATCTTTCTATTTTCTTCCATGACCTCTGTGGGTCAGGAATCTGGGGGACAGTTTAGCTGGGTAGTTCCATCTTAGAGTGTCTCCTCTGTTCTCAGTCAGATGGTGACAGGCATCGGAGCAAGGGTGGTTGGCTGAGCTGCTCCCTCTCCTTGGATGGGCCCAGGGCTTCTCCACATGCTCTCTGTGTGCCTGACTTTGGACTTCCTCACTGCATGGCAGTCTCAGGACCCTAGTGCGAATGCCCCATCTCACAAGGGGAAAGCTACACCACCCTTTATGGCCTAGCCTTAGAAGTCACAATTTTCTACCACTGTCAATAACTACAAGCAAGTCACAATCTCTCACAGATTCAAAGGGAAGAGAATGAGACTATGCCTCTAGGTGGGGAAGTGACAGAACGGGAGATACTGTTACAGCCATGTCTAAAAAAACAATCTGCCACAGAGGGCCTGGCACATGATATTCAACAAATGTTAAATGAATGAAACAAAATGGGGGCCACAATGATTGATCTTCTCCTATTGCAGAATATTGGGCAACTGTGTATAAAGTAAAATAAATTTATTAATAATAATAATATTAGCTATCATTTGTCAAGCGCTTAGTTTGTGCCAGACACTATGCTAAATTATTTATATTCATTTAATATGTACCTGGTAATATTGGTACTATGATAATCCCCATTTTTCAGATGAGAAATTGAGATCCAGAATTGTAACTTAAACCAGGTTACCTAGCTGAGAGGAGTGTGTGACACATATACACATACACCTTAATATGCCCATTTGCAGACAAATATGTGTGGATAACATTTCATTTCTTATTAATTTAATCCAGAACTTCCAAAAACACCTCCCACACTTCAGGCAACATTATCAGAAAAAGAGAATTAGAATGCAGTAGTATTTAGTACAAAATTGGCACATGGAAGGTACAGTTCTTTCTCTCTTGCTAGAAACTAAGCTCCACAAATTTGAGGATTTTTGTGTTGTCTGCTGCTATAGCCCCAGCTCAGAACAGCAATGGATACTTCAGAGCCGCAAAATGCCAATAGAAGGGACACAGGTTTACTAAGGAAGAAACAGTAACATGTGTGACAATATAGGCTGTAGCTATGAAGGCAAATAAAACAAAAATCACTTTCATAGGAAATATAGAAATAATTTAGGCAAAATAACTTGGTCTAAATTCTTAGGAAGATGTCTGAATTCCTTCCAATTAGTCAAATAATTACTCTAAGTAGTTCTACTTTCAGTATCAGTATAGTCTGAATTTGTAACTTCTGACTTCAGTTGTCCAATTTATTTTACACCTGCCATACAATGACCTTCCACTTAGAAAACTGGAGAGCATTCTCATAGATGTTCTCTCTGAGCCCACATAAGCAGAGATGAGCAGAGGCCACTCATTCATGGCTCCTGAACACAAACTGAAGAACAAGGCTGGTCCACGATGAAGGTTCTTAGGTCCTCATGCAACTAAAGACCAGAAATAGATGTAGCTTCTGGGTACTTGGATGATGATGTCAGCAAAAGATTTCTCTCCATCCCATGAGCTCACCTTCCTCTATGGTGCCTTCATTCTCAATTGCTCTCTGCTCCTCCAAACTTGTATCAAGCAGTATTAGCAGTAACAGTGGGGTTCCCCCCCTGCACCCCAGCAAGAATTAAAGCAAAAATTACAAGACTTCAAAACCAGGGGTTAAACAGTCCCACTCCTAAAACGTAAAGCACTGGGGAAGAGTTGTTTCCCCCAAAGGACAACAAAGGGCTGTGAACAGGAAAAGAGGGAATTAATGCTGAATAGGCAGAAGCAATAATAAGCAGTATATCTGACCAGTCACCCCACCTCCTCAAAAGGAATGCTCCTTCTGCTACATTTCCATGGTTTTGTAATCCTAGTTAGCACATACTCATTCTTTCTTATATTTGCTACCACGTGTTGCTTTTACATAGTGACTTTGCCTTTGTGTTATTACCAGATAAGACATCAGTTTTCTGATTTTAAAATAATGACTTGGGAATTACGTTGTAAATATTCTATGTCTCAATTGTGGTGATGGTTACACAGGTGTCAACATTTGTTAAAATTTATGGGTGCATTTTATTGTGTCTAAATCATACCTCAATAAAGCTGATTTTAAGAAATGATGATAGGGGCGCCTGGGTGGCTCAGTGGGTTAAGCCTCTGCCTTCGGCTCAGGTCATGGTCTCAGGGTCCTGGGATCGAGCTCCGCTTCAGGCTCTCTGCTCAGCGGGGAGCCTGCTTCCCCCTCTCTCTGCCTGCCTACTTGTGATCTCTCTCTTTGTGAAATAAATAAAGAAAGAAAAGGAAAGAAATGATGATGGTAGTGATATTAATGATATTTATTGAGCTTTTTTTTGGTAGTAGGATCTGTGCTAAGTTCTTTATTGCAATTCTAACCTTTACTAAAATCTGGGAAGTAGGTACTGTTACCATCCTTATTTTTAGATACAGTAACTAAAGATTAGAGAAGTAAGGCGCCTAAGGTCACATACTTAGTTGTAGAACTAGGCTAAGAATTCAAATCCATATGCCTTAAATAACTATCTGCATGTAAGCTATCTATAAGAAAGATATTTTATATATATATATATATATATATATATTTTTTTTTTTTTAAGATTTTACTTATTTATTTGACAGACAGAGATCACAAGTAGGTAGAGAGGCAGGCAGAGAGAGAGGCGGAAGCAGGCTCCCCGCCGAGCAGAGAGCCCGATGTGGAGCTCGATCCCAGGACCCTGGGATCATGACCTGAGCCGAAGGCAGAGGCCTTAACCCACTGAGCCACCCAGGTGCCCCAATATTTTATATATTTTTAAAAATTAATAATACGAGCCAAACCTAAAATGGGAATAAAACCATACATGAATGATAGAGGACGTATCTCATTCTGAAATGTGTGTGTTTTTCCAGGACCATTTGCTGGTATGCCCCCAAAAATAATTCTGCAAGCCTCTAATTCGTTTTGGCTTTAAATCCAAGGCCCCAACCATTAGTGTAGAAGCAATTGACTAAAACAGACATGAAATCCTTATTTTCCTTGGAAGAAGAAAGAGTAATCTATCCTTACAAATTCAATGGTCTGTAGTTCTTCAGGGGAGGTGGCAGCACTTAATTAACATTCTTTGGCTCAAGAAATCAGTGAAATTCATATTACTTGTAGTATATAGGTCTGTTTTTTATGTTATCAACATTTTTCACAACTGCTATTTTTTTATTCACTATCCTTTCCTTATCCATTTATTGAGAAATTACTTACATACAACATTTACTATGTACGAGATACTCTCCTCCACACTTGACAAAAATTAATTCAATTAATCCCTTAACAACCCTATTATTATCTTATCTCCATTTTATAGTGAGGAAACTGAAAATGACTAATCTAAAGTCATAATCACTGAGCATCAGAGCTGAGATTCTAACTCCAGACTAGTTTAGCTCCAGACTTAAGCTACGTTACTAGCAGAACCGCAAGTTCCAAGCTAAAGAATTGAATTCCTCAGACGTCTACATAGCTGCTTGTGGCCATGTGCCATTTTTTCTGGCCATCGAGATCTAACTGGAAATCTACTGGGTGGGGCTTTGGAAAAGATTTTGGTTTTTTGATAAAGGGACAGCTAACACACACTTTTTGCCCACTTTCCCTCCCTACTCTTTTTGCCTAGACTATGGATGTAATGTGTGAAGGAGCAGCAGTCATCTTGCAACCATAAGGATCAATGCCACATGCCAGGTGCCTTGGTGATATCCATAAGCGACAACACCCAGCGCTTGGACGCCCAACTACCAACCAAGGGGGAAAAAATTCAACCTATTTGGGCACCATTAATGGAGCTTTCTGTTACTCAAAGCCAGATACAACCCTAACTGATAGGATGCACTAATCACAAAAGCTATTTATCATATCACCTCCTCTTGAATTTTGGGCATCTGCATTAATACATGGTTCTTAGGGAGTTTCCAAAATGGAAAATCATTAGGACTTTTTTTAACATTTTATTTATGTATTTATTTGTCAGAGAGAGAGAGCGTGCATAAGCAGGGGAGCAGCAGGCAGAGAAACAAGCGGGCTCCCTGCTGAAAAGGAGCCCGATGCAGGACTTGATCCTAGCACCTGGGGATCGTGACCTCAGCTGAAGACAGGTGCTTAACTGACTGAGCCACCCAGGTGTCCTGAGAATCACTGGTCTTAAGGATGGTTTCCTAAACACTTAAAAATAATACCTACATTTACAGGAATGTGTGTTAAATGAAGAAAGATATTTAAGAAAGATGATACTCAATGAATAAAAATAAGCTTGTTCAAAGACCGAGATGAAACCAGAAAACTGTCAAAGATATTTTCGATTACAGACCCAGAATTATCTGGGTCCATAAAAATAACCGGTCTGTTTCTCAGAGTTGTTGCTGCTGAAATGACCAAGGACAAGCTTACTTCAGTGAAGTCACCTACACAAAAGCAGTCCTGTGCACTTGCTCTCTTTCTTGCCTCCATATCTTCACGTACATTTGTATACAGTGCACGATAGCATATTAGAGGTCCTGAGATGTCCTGTAGTAATTAATCCTGTGAGACTGTTCTGAACGTAGCACTTCTCATTTTCCTTTGAGCACAGAACCCTGTTTCCCCACACATCCCCCATAGTTCGTGCTCTATGAAACACATCTGGGAAATGAACAATATTCTAGACACCAAGCATGGGGACAAAGGAGTAAGGGGTCATTTCTAGTCTTTTGGTTGCCATTTAAGTTGTTGCAAAATAGAAGGTTTGTCACTGGGAATTTAAAAACTTTCTAAAGCAACTAGAAAACACTCACTATCCAACCAAATCCTTATTAGTGGGCAAGTTCTCTTCTCTGGGGATCCCTGCCCCTTTAGATGGCTCGGGTTTTGTGGTGATGCTGTGGTTTTTAGTGGGTGCTCTTTCTATCGCAGTGGCATTGGTGGTGTAGTAGAGGGCAGTATTTCCGTAGAGAAATTATTCTCTCCATCACTTCCTTCTAAGGAGAAGCCAGTATGAAACATGAGTACGAAAATAGGTTATCTTGCATCTATACACAGGGCAAAGGGGATATAATATCTGCTAGATCTACAAGAGTAGATGTTGGCAGATTCCTTTTATTTATCTCCCCACTTCCCTTTCTAGTTCGTTTCTGGAATTTCCCATCACTACATTTGTATTACCCGGCACCATCTGCAGAAAAATTTGACTTACAAAATTAGTGGCCATAATACGCTCAGCCTGAAGAATTGCACCACGAACACACTAATAGTTTCCAGTGTAAAAACTAGCTCTTTTCTAAAGGCTATTTTGCCTGGAAAGTGACAATGTGAACCAGTCCTGCGCTTCCCAAAGCTGATCTAAGATGACCTCTGCCAGCCCAGAACGAAGTTTTCTCTGATCCGTCATGGAACGGGAAGAACAGTGAGAATGCAATGAGTTTTCCATAACATGCATTCCACTGGAGGCAGCGCTTTCTATTTTGAGATTATGTCCTTCCTGCAAATTTGGTATGAACATACTCATTTTTTGCATTAACATACTCTTTTTGTTTAAAGTAGGATGATGATAAATGAAGGTAGGAGCAGTACTTAAAAAAAATTCTTTGGCAAAATTTAAATTTGGAAGTGCTGCGTCCCTCCAACTTTGTTTGCTGTTGTTTTGTTTCCTGTAAGTAATGTCTACACCCAACGTGGGGCTCAAACTCAAGACCCCAAGATCAAGAGTCGCATTTCTACCCACTCGGCAGGCCAGGTAGCCATTTTTCTGTTTTTGACTTGAGTTTAGAAATGGCTCCTTGAGCCCGGGAAACTCGTGTATCTTGACCGTGGCTGTGTTCCCTGTTACTTGTAAAACGCCTAGCAACAGGAGGCAATCAATACAGTATGACAGTTGTTAAAAGATAAACTGAGGCACATTAAACTCTTTGAGGGTTTATTTGAGCAAACATCAATCCCATCAGGCAGCACCAAATGGAATGACTGGGAGCGCTCCACCGCAAGGAGTTAAGGACAAAGTTTTTATGGAGAAGACTTGGAAGCAAAGCAAAGCAATTATTTGGTTATAACTTAAGTGGTTGTTTTACGTGGGAAAGCCTGTGTGGTTGTTTCTGATTGGTTGCTCTTCAGTTTCATTTTCTCAGATTCAAGCGCATTGAGTCCCTCTTAGGTTTTGTTTTGGTTACTTGGCTATCAAGGCCTCAGAGCAACCTCAGTGGGTCTCCTTGTTTAATCACTTTAACACAAACTAACCCAGAGATCGGCAGACTTTTTCTAGAAAGATTTTCCAGGCTTTTTGGACCATTCAGGCTCTATTGTACCTCCTCAAGTTGGATGTTGTGGCAGGAAATCAACCACAGACGATACACAAATGAATGAATATGGTGGCTGGGTTTCCAAAAACTGTATGGACACTGAAATCTGAATTTCATGTAATTTTCAGGCATCAGAAACTCTTCTTTTCATTTTTTTTTCCAGCCATTAAAAAATATAATACCTAATCTTAGTAAGCCATATAAAAATAAGTAGCAGGCTAGATTTGGCCCACAAGCCAGAGTTTCCTAATTCCCGGACTAACCAAATGAAAGAAAGGAAAAGCAATTCAAATCCATTTCTTTGGCCTACTGTTAGTGAAGAGTATTATAAATGACAGTGAGGAAACATTTTGAAACTAAAAAGGACCAGATAATATCTCTGTCAGTATAAAAAATAGTAGATAGACCTACTAAATTTATTTAAAAGATTCAATTTCTTACTGTTTCCCAAAAAGCAGAAATGAGAAAACCAGAAGTCCCACTGCACACCAACCAATTATCTCTGAACTGGGCTATTCATGGACTCACAGAACCAAGTAGCCTTAGAGGTAAAAGAGATTATGGAAAATATCCAATTCAATCACATTGTCTTAAAGGCAAGGAAACTGAGTACCAGGGAAGAAAGATACTTCCCCAAGGTCACTTACCTAAAGAACAAAAGTAATCTAATAAGGAAAGAACACTTCAGAAGCCTGAATAAAAAATAAAGTTGTATAATGAAAAAAGCATCAGTTTCCATCCATAGGTTCAAATTCCGGCTTTGACACAATGATTTCGAATCTCGGGTAAGTTACTTAACTATCTGAGTCTCAATGTCTTCATCTTTAGAAGATGAACAGTAAGAAATTATCACAGAGAGCATAGTTAAGAACAAGTGAAATAATTTACCTACTACATTGTCAGACATAATAAATGCCCAATAAATTATAATTTGTATTATTATATGAAATTTTAAAAACCTCAAAATGTACTATGCTTGCTAAAAACATCTTGAAATTATAGCTTTTAAAGTGAGCTAAGAAGTGAAAGCCAAGTATTTGATGTTTTAACAAACATATTTTTATCTTTATTAGTTGAAATACTCCCTTGAATTTCTATTTATAGCACTCCTCAAAGATGATGAGTGCTTGTTTTAAAACTGAAATCGCAAACTAGGATGGAGGTTTTCTTTTTCTTTCTTTAGGATGGCATCTGATTAACAGCACTAACACAGGTCACTGAAATAACCCCTAAATCATTCCACTATGGAGAAACCTTACCACTTGTGAATTTGTATTTAAGTTTCTTAGCTAACAATAATCGGGAGAAGATGAAGAATGTAGTAGTTAAAAGACATGGTCAAGAATGTTCTCATATCATCTTTTTAAGTTCATTTATTTAAGTAGTCTCTACACCCATTTGGGGGCTCGAACTCACTAACCATAGATCAAGAGATGCACACTCCCGCAACTGAGTCAGCCAGGCACCCTTCACATTATCTTTTATAAAGTAATGCCAATAACAAAATCTCAAGCAACAGACAGACATGGCTTTTAACTACAGCTCTGCTGCCTGCTGGCTGTGTGACTACAGCCAATTCATCTCTCAAAGTCTCCGGCATTTTAAGTATACAATGGCGGTGACAATGGTCCCTACCTCACAGGGCTGTTGTGAAAATTAAATAGTAGCATGCACAGAAAGTGTGCACTACTTAGACCAGTGTCTGCCCTGCATCATGGGTTCAAAAACAAATAAAGCAGTAGCTGGCCATGTTGTTTGTTGGAAAATGAATTTAAATAAAATCCATTTTTATCATCTTTTGTCTCCTCTGCTGGATATGAGATTTAAGTGTGAAAGAACTGGTTTTCAGAGTTATAATGTAAACGGAAACAGTAACGGTGCACTTGAAGCTAGAACTGCCAAAGGTTTCCTCCATTGTTCCAGTAAACCAGGAGGAAACCAAGAGCCTCGGGGGTTTCTAGGAACTAGGAACACAGGTTCAATTCCAGACTCCAAAATAGAAAAGGATTTTGCTGGTTACTTTGGAGATATTTAGCTCTAACTCTTCAAGAAGCTTTCCTGCCCTCCCAGTTGAAAATAGTCCTCACTCTTGGTCTTCATTGCTATTCTGTATCTCAGACCCCTGCTTGTTTTCTTCAGTGCACGCAAAACAATTTCAAGTTATTTGTTTATTGACTACCCCTCAGACACATTATCTCCCCCTTCTTCCTACCTCCTCCTCACTTGACTAGAACGTAAGCTTCTCATTGGCAAGGACGGAGCTGAGACCATGTGGTTCATGGCTCCATCCTCCCATGCCTAGAACAGCACCTGCACGTTGTAAATTCCCAGTAACTATCTGGTGAATGAACCAATGAATGAATGAATGAATGACCGTATGAATGGGCAGTCCTGGCAGAAGCTTCAGGCTTTCCCTCAAAGTATAGAAAGGAAGGGGAACTGATCTTGTGGCTGACACAAAAGGAAAAGAAAACTAATAAAATTGTGACCACACAGACCCAGCACTGAAGTCCTAGACCACAGAAGCTCAGAATTTCTAGGGCAGGGAATACAGGGAGTGTGTGATATGTGGGTGACTCCAGGCCAAAGAAGTTACACACACACACACACACACACACACACACAGAGAGAGAGAGAGAGAGAATCCAAAGACAGGGTACATCAGAATTTGCTAGGTTGTTACTTAAGGCACAATAATTTCTCTTCACTTGGCCTCTGGGTCACCTCCCACTCACTGCCCTTGGGTCTCCTTTCTCATTGTCCTGTCTTCCTCTGTTTCCTTTGCTGATTCCTCCCTGTTCTCCCATCCTCTGACCACCGGACTTTCTCAGGTTAGCGGGAAAATCTCTATTCACACGCACCTCCAACCTGCCTCACAAGCACAAATTCTATCTGCAAGCTAACAAACACTGAATATCTATCCTAGTTTTGACCTCTTCTCTGAACTCCAGACAGGCATACATAGCTTGACTGCTCAACACTTTACCTGTATACCTACATAAGCATCTCAAACTTAGAAAGAGACCTAGACTGAACTCTTGATTTTCTCCCCAAATCTGCTCCTCCCAATGGCAATACCAACCCCACAGATGTTCAAGCCAACAACCTTACAAGCAGCCTTGTCTTCCAATTATTGACGAGCTCTGTTGGCTGAGTCTTCAATACAAACCCGTAATCTGACTGCTTTTCCATCTTTTCTGCTACTATGGCCCAAGCTATCACCATATTTTTCCTAGATTATTATTTTTTTAAAGATAGCTCCTATTCTTTTTTTTTTTTTAAGATTTATTTATTTGACAGAGAAAGAGAGAGAGAGAGAGATTACAAGTAGGTAGAGCAGCAGGCAAAGAAAGAGGGAGAAGCAGGCTCCTTGCTGAGCAAAGAGCCTGATGTGGGGCTCGATCCCAGGACCCTGAGATCATGACCTGAGCTGAAGGCAGCAGCTTAACCCACTGAGCCACCCAGGTGCCCCAAGATTTCATTTTTTATGGCTGATGTATATGTATTTATGTATGTGTGTGTGTTTATCATAACTTCTTCATCCATTCCTCTATAGATGGACACTTGGGCTGCCTCCATAATTCAGCTATTGTAAATAATGCTGCAATAAACACAGTACCTGTATCTTTTTGAATTGTTTTTGTATTGTTTGGGTAAACACTCAGTAGTGGAATAACATGATTATAGGGTAATACTATTTTTAATTTTTTGAGGAACCTCCATGCTGTTTTCCACGGGGGCTCTATCAGTTTGCATTCCTACCAACAGTGCATGAGGGTTCTTTTGTCTCCATACCCTCACCAACATCTGTTGTCTCTTATTAGTAACTTTTCTGATGCTATGGTGTCAGGCCAGCACATAGTTTAGGGTCTTTAGCAATTGCTTTAGGTCCCTAGAGTTAATCCTTTGGGCAAAAATGCAAATTAGATGACCTCCAACTGTCTGCTAGTAACCCTCTATCCCAGTCTTGGACAACAATCTGCTCTAGTTTTAGTATCTTAGGGGTTATCTTTTTATGCCACGAAAGCTACTAAGTCCAAACCATCTGCTCCACTTAGGAGGAAACATAGACCTTCAACAGATACTTTTGAAATCCGACTAGGTTTCGGGTACTGGTGAGGCACTGAGGAGTCAAGGGTGAACAAGAGAGGCCCACATCTTCAAGGAACTCACGAAGGAGTCCGGGTGATGGCAAGAGGACCTGGTCTTTACAGAGCAATGACAGAGGGATGCCCAGCGTACTACAGGAGCCAAGTAGAGGGCATCCAACTCAGCCTGAAGAGGGTCAGCCACGCTTCCTAGAGGGATGGGCAGCTAAGCTGAGGCTTACATGGAGGAATACAAATGAAAGTACACAGTGGGTCATATATTAGAGTGGAGAACAAAAGCAAAGAATCTGCATGCTGTGTGTAGGAAACCACAGATATTTGAGGCAAGATACTCTTTTTTTTTTTTTTTTTAAAGATTTTATTTATTTGTCAGAGAGAGAGGAGAGCGAGCACAGGCAGACAGAATGGCAGGCAGAGGCAGAGGGAGAAGCAGGCTCCCCGCCAAACAAGGAGCCCGATGTGGGACTCGATCCCAGGACGCTGGGATCATGACCTGAGCCGAAGGCAGCTGCTTAACCAACTGAGCCACCCAGGCGTCCCGAGGCAAGATACTCTTAAGGTGAGGCTGGAAAGGAAGGCAGAGAGCAGGACACAAAGAACTTGATTTAACATAAGCGAGAAACCTGATCTTCGTTCAGCAGGCAACAGAGACCCCACGAAGAAGGAGAATATGGATGCTGTAAGGACATGCTTGGAGGCAGGCAGACTGCAGGGAGCATCCAAGGAGAAGATGATACAAGTCTGAATTAGGCAGGAGGAGCAGAGATGGGGGAGAAAGGCAGACTTTAGAAACAGTGAGTTAAAATTAATGAAACTTGATGTGAAGGAGACCAGGAGGAGGCAAGGATGATCTTATGGTTTCTCTTCTTGAGGCTATTATCAAGTTCAAGTAGTAATATCAGGCAGGAAGAGGATTTCATTTTAGAGGCATTGAACTTGAAACTTTAAGGGAAAGGCATTCATTCATTTATCCCTTAATTTAAGAGCTATTTATAAAGTATCTACCATGTGAATGTAGGAGTGTGAATGTGAAGGGAGAGGCCTGGACTTCAGACAGTGGGCGTCATGAGCACGTGGATGATCGGGAGTTCACCCACAAGGACGGCTGGCACAGGACTTGGCCCAAAGGAGGCTGTCTGTGGGTACCTGCTGGGAAGAATGAATGAAGAGTTAGTGTTTGTAAGAAAAACAGAGCTGTGAACGAACCAGGACACTCTGGAAAACACCAGTGGTTCAGGCTTGAGGAAAGGATATAGAAATGGAGTAGTCAGAAGTGTGGAGGAGGGACAAGGTGTCATATCATGAACATCAAGTGAGGTAGGAACCGAGTACACACACATTATCACGTATTAGAAAGGATTCTTTATTCTGAGACTTCTCCACTGTTAAAATTTCTTCAGGAATTATTTCTGAGTGGAAAGTGAAATGGGTCTCTAGACAAATATAGAGCCCCCTGCCAAAAAAAAAAAAAAAAAAAAAAAGTCTCTCTTTTCTTTCCCTAGATTTTTGTCACCTTGTAATCCAAGGGTTATTTGGCCAAGAGCTGCATTTCTAGTTAGCAAATTTAATTACCACATTTGTGCTATTCTGTGATTTTGCTTAAAAGAGTTTGAATCTTTTTTTTCCTCACACATGATGATTATTTTGTATCCTCGGTGTTAACTCACTGATGCTGATTTAAACCAGAGGATGTAACTTTGTTAGTGTGAAAACAATTGAATGTCAGGACCTGATGGTATCATTCACTTAGTATTATATTCATCTACTGGCACACAGGTGATAGCTTCTGGTCAATGATGTATGAGTGTGATGATACTAGTTTTTCTTTGTTTTTGTTTTGTTTTGGTCTTTGTCTACCCAACATCCATTTGTGTATCCCTTCTTATGATAATGATATCTGAGTTTTCTTGGGAAACCACATCTTCCCCATTTCTAGTCCAGGTGATTTGGGTAGAGCTGACTACACTGGGCTTCAAGGGGAAGGCATGTGACCCAGGGTTGGTCAGTAAAACACGGTGATGCCCTGGGCTCAGTGACTAGCTCATGACAGGCACATGACCCAATCAAAGGCAATGAGATGGAATTCTTGGACTTGGCAGAGCAATCAGACCAAAGGTACTCTACTGAACTTGAAGTTGGGTGGATATATATGGATATATACTAGGAGCTAATATGAGTCACTATATAATAGGGAGAGCTTATCTGAGAAAGATGCTGATGTAGAGGAAGGAAGAGGTGAGACATGAAGAGAAAGAGAGACTGGCCAAGTACAAAAGACACTGGGATCCTGGATCTGGCCATACCTGAAGCTAGCTATCATAGTGCTATACCTCTTAGTAATATGAGCTGATCAAGTCCCTTTAAAGCTTTGGCCACATTTTGTTAGCTTTCCCACCTCTTGAACTCAAAAAAGACCAGATGAGACACATAAGGGCATCATTTTTTTCTGCTTTATCTGTTAACAGAGAATCAACTGTGTAAAGTCATACAAACTCCCTTAGCCCAACTACCCTACGAATTGCAACCCACATTATAACACAGCATCTGTAGGGGCTTTCATCACCTTCTGTGTCAGCTTCATTTTCTGTTTCTAATTGATGCCCTCTCTGCCTCAGCTCTCTATTCCGCACCTGAACTCACAGAACCCACAATGTTCTACATTGTAAGGTCCACTAGGCTGTGGTCCTCACTGCTTCCCAGGGACACTGCTTGTGCGTTACGTTCACCTCCAGCGGGCTCTCTCTCTACCATAGCAGTCTGTCTGTTTTAATAACAAAAGCTGGACTGGAGGACTGAATGGCAGCTACTGCTGTCCCCAAGCTTGGAAAGCCCAGTGCCCAGCTGTTGGGCTCTGGCTACCACCCAATGACACCAGTACGCTCCAGCCTTCTTGTCCTGAATGCCCTACCTGTTGCTGTTTTTTTCCTCCCTCCCCTCTGAAGACAAGTTTAGCCTGATGCTATCCCCAACTCTGTCATTTCTGTCACTGCTGTGCCACCCAGTACCTTTGCCATATCCCCTCAGGGATCTCGGGAATGCCTATGAAATCATACCTTAGTGGTCTATAGGAATCCAGCTTTCAAACGCTATTTTACAAGCACCATGATGACACTCTTTCTCCTAAATTAGGTTGTTTAAAGCTGTCTCCCCTTTTCCTGCCTCCAAACAGGCAAGGGAAGTCATTCACATCTGCCAAGAGAGGAAAATAGCTATCTTCGGAATTAAACAAGAGAAGAATTTTTCCTTCAGCTTTTGCTGAAAATTCTGAGAAATAACAGAGGGATCAACATTTCCAAGGGCAGATGATCTTCCTCTGCTTTTACTACCTTTCTCTCATCAATGAGTATAAACTGAGTACTCTTACATTCTTGTCAAGCCCTGGAAAACTGAGTTGTAATCATTAAACTCAAATACACCAAATGTTTAATGAATATCTATTACCTGTCAGGCACTAGACTAGGTAAAGGGCATACAGAGGAGAATCCTACAGGAAAGATCCCTGCTTCATTTAGATTCTGTTCTAGTGAGGGTAGAAAAGAGGCAGCAAATCAATGTGTGAACAAATAAATGAAAAGAATTTCAGACAGTGGGAAGTGCTATCAAGGAAATATAAGGGAACAATTTTAGAGAGAGTTATCAGAGAAGGTTGTACTGCAGAGGTAATAATTGATTAAAACCCAGCTAAAGAAAAGGTATAAACCACATGAAAGTCCATGGAATTGAGCATTCTGGACAGCAGGTCAGTATATGCCAAGACCCAGGGCTTGGAGCAAGCTTGATGTGCTAAGGGAGGGGTCAGTAAAATATGGCCCAGGGACCAAATCTGGCCTGCCTTCTTTCTATGTTCAGCCAAAAAAAGTAAGAGTGGCTTTTATATTTTTAAATGGTTGGGGGAAAAAAAACAAAATAAAATAACAATATTTCATGACACATGAAAATTATGTGAAATTCAAATTTCAGTGACCATAAATAAATTTTTTACTGGAAAGCAGCCATGCTCACTCATTTATATATTTTCCATGGCGGGTTTTATGCCTCATTGGCAGAGTTGAGAGACTGTGTGGCCTATAAAACCTAAACTGTTTACTATCTGGCTTTTTGTGGAAAAAGTTGACAGAACCCTGTGTTAGAAGAACAGGAAGATATATCTTCCCATGGGTAGAAATAAACTTGAATTTCTTTAATTATTTAGGATTCTTTTGCCTGTAAATAACAGAAATTGACTTAAGTAATATGGAGAATTAAAGGTAGCCATAAACTCTTTGATACGTTCCCATCAAGAAGTGGAATCTATGTCATCTCCTCTTGAATCTGGGCAGCATTTACACCTGCTTCGACCTATAGAATATGGCAGAAGTGATTCTGTGCCAGTCAAGGCTTGGGCCGAAAGAGACTGGCAGCTTCCACTTCCTGCCTCTTAGAACTTTCTCTCTTTGAAAGTCCTGAGCCCCATGTTAGAAGTCTGACTACCTTGAGATGGCCATGCTGGAGAGCCCACATAAACATGCTCTGATTGAAGGTCCCAGCTAAGCCCAGGCTTCCAGCCATCACAGCTAAGATGCGTACTGTATGAGGGAAGCCATCTTGGATTTGCCAGACCAGCCCATTAGCCAACTGAATACCACTGAGTGAGCTCAGTTGATGCTACATGGAATAGAAAAATCATTTATCTGAGCCCTCTCTGGCTTTTGGCCCACAAAATTGTGGAATATAATAAAATGGGTGCTGTTTTATGTCTCTCCATTTTGAGATAATTATTTCATAGCAATAGACAACCAGAACAAACAAGAGAAAATTTCATTATCTCATGTAATAAGAAGTTCAGAGATAGATTAGGGTCCATGCACAATATATCCTCACACAGCTTTCCTGCAATTCCCTTGGCTCTGCTCTCTGTTTCAGGCTGGTTTCATCATCTGGCTGGCAGCAAGATGGCTGCAGTAGTTCTAGGAGTCTCATTCAAACCTGACAGTGTCCAGAGTCAGAAGAAAGAATGTTCTTAAGAGAGAGAATATATGTAGGCCAATCAGTATCTACCCTGGAATTAGGGATGGAGTTTCCTCTTCTGAGTCACTGGGGAGGAGGGGGCGCCTGGGTGGCTCAGAGGGTTAAAGCCTCTGCCTTCGGCTCAGGTCATGATCCCAGGTAATAGGATCGAGCCCCGCATCGGGCTCTCCGCTCAGCGGGGAGCCTGCTTCTCCTCTCCCTCTGCCTGCCTCTCTGCCTACTTGTGATCTGAGTCACTGGGGAGGAATGAACACCTGATCAAAACTGGCAAAAGGAGGGTAATAAGAAAGTAGGGAGAGTGCAGGCAAGTGGATATTGGGTCAGCAACCCACTGTGTTCAAGGAGCCTTTCTTCCTACTATCATTTGTTCATTCATCCAGAATACTTTATGCAGAACCATATGAATATTTTTTAAAAGATTTATTTATTTATTTATTTGACAAAGAGAGAGAGAGAGAGAACAATCACAAGTAGGCAGAGAGGCAGGCAGAGAGTGGGGGAAGCAGGCTCTCCGCCGAGCAGGGAGCCCAATGCGGGGCCCAATCCCAGGACCCTGAGATCATGACCTGAGCCGAAGGCAGAGGCTTAACCCACTGAGCCACCCAGGTGCCCCCCGCCTTTTTCTAAACATTTTTTTGTGAATATGCTTTTTAAAAAATAAGTCAAACATAGCCAAATTTCAAATGACTATCATTAATATTTATTAGGTCTTGGCAGGCCTGGTGCTAGACACTTATGGCCACTATAATTAAAAGGTACTAAGATAGAGGAAGGGAAACAGTAGGATCTTAGCTATAAGACCTATATAATGTATAGAACCTAGTCAAAATAAAAATAAAAAAAAATTATTTCAAGATGGCAGCAGTGCACCTGGGTGGCCCAGTCTGTTGGGCATCTGCCTTTGGCTCAGGTCATGACCCCAAGCCTGGCTCCCTGCTCGGCAGGGAGTCTGCTTCTCCCTCTCCCTCTGCTCCTCACCCTGCTCATGCTTTCTATCTCTGCTCTCTTTTTCTCTCTCTCAAATAAATAAAATCTTTAAGACAGTAAAGAATTTCAAGACAGCAATAACAGAATATTAAGCCAAACACACAGTCTTCAGCATACAGGGCCCTGTGTGATTGCACAGGGTGCATGCCCATGAAGCTGGCCCTGGGAAAGAACAGGGGTCCACAGGAGAGGACAGCAGAGGGCCAGGAAGCCCTCCTTGAGGAGGTGGTATTTACGCAAGGACCAAAGGATGATTAGGAGTGGCCTGGTGAAAAGCCAGGAGGAATGGGTCTCCCCAGCAGAAGAGTAGTCTTCTTCCTCCCTCCAGGTTGGCTGCGAGACTTAGGGTGGCCTGTCTTCCTCAGTAATGCTGAGACAAAGAGACAAAGGTAACAGATCCCTTTCCTGTCTGTGCCAGCTCAAGCCTGTTTCCCACCCCTTTTCTGTGTTCCAGGTCTTAACACTTGGATAATCTACCCATATAATCTGATCCTTCCCTTGCAGCGCTAGAGATGTCAGGAGAGCCCTAGAGGGGCCCAGCCCTGTTCCTTGCAGAGCTCAATTGTAAGTGCTTCCCAGGACAGCAGCCCAAACTTCCTGATCCACTTGGCCCTGGCCTAACATGAACAGGGAAGAGTTCTTCCTATCCTCACATTTGCTAACTGCAAACCATGAAGACAGCTAGCACTAACTGGACCTCAAAAAAATTTTATCACCAAACATGAATTTTTTCCCTAGAATTACCTTAACCCATTTTCAGTGCTACAGTATTATTCTTCTATGTCAGATCCTATGGAAACTTGATGGAGTGGGCCTCCAAGTTGGTTGTAAATACAATTAGATAAGAAGCTTATTAAAAATATAGATACCCCAGCCTCATGCCAAAACCAACTCCTCTATTTTTAACAAGTTCCACAGGTAATTCTGATGCTCTGCCAGGTCTCTGAACCATTGCTCCAGCAAGCTGGAAAAAATAAGGAAATAATTCCCATTTGGCTGGTAGGAGTCAACAGTTTCATTTCTGTCATTAAATGTAACCCATGAAGCAAGCTACAGTTCTATTTTCTATACATACACACCTATGGTAAAGTTTAACTTATAAATTAAGCACAATAAGATGCAAAGAACAATATAAACAAAAAAGAGCAATTACAACAATAGACTATAATAAAAGCTATATGACTGCGGTCTCTAGCGGTCTCTCAGAATATGCTTTTGTACTGGACTCACCCTTCTTGCAAAGACTAAGATGCTAAAATGCCTGTGTGGTGAGATGATGTGAGGTGAACGACGCAGGCGTTGGAATGTAATGTTAGGCTATTACTGACTTTCTGACATTAAATCAGAAGGAGTTAATCTGCTTATAGACCATGATTAACTGCTGGTAACTGAAACTATGGATAACAGGAGACTACTGTACTTGAACTCAGTACCTCAATTTCCCCAGTAAGTAATCTCTCCAATACATCTTTAGCCTGGACGCTCTCCAAAGTGTAAAGTTCTTTTTGCCTTCCTATTAATGTAGTCCCCCTTCTAGGGGCAGCACCTCAGTCTCTCCAGGCAACTAACGACCCCTCTCCTACAGTAGGTAGGCTTGGTAGGAGTGTCAGTTAAGGTGCTCTGAAGCACCCTAGCTGACCAGTGGACCCAAGACCCACGTTTGGCCAACCAGACTTTTTCTCCCAGGAAATGAAATCTTGAGACAAGTGAAACAGAGACCAAAGTAAGTGAAGTTGATTCATCTGGTGTGAGTGACCCCAAAAGTCTATCTGCTGGTTCCTGCTCCCTGAGCGATCCTGCCTCCTCTGCTTTCTGAAACCTGGTTTGCCAAGCTTTGTCTTGGGATCTGCAAGTGATCCCATTGCCCATTTCTTTTGCCTAAGTAAGCCAGAATTGGTTCTGTTGCTTGCCACTGAAGAATCCTAACAGATTCTTAGAACTGAGCTCTCTGATAGCAGTCTACGGGATAATGATGTCAGAGCTTCCACTCTTATCAAGCCATTATGAATGGCGCTCTTATAACTAAAGTGGCCATTCTACACAAAGAGTTTATTTTAATAATAACATCTTTGTTCCAGTAATAATAGACAGTGAAAATTCCTCAGTAGGAAAAAGGATTATTCACTGTCCTGCCAAAATGTCTTCAATGGAAACAGGCTTTGGGTAAATACTCTTGATCTAAATGAGGTTCATTGTCCTGGACCTTAGGGAAGGAGAGGACAAGAGAAAAAAAAGAAAAAGGAAAAGAGTTTGGTTTTCAGTTTAAACCAGCTCCCCTTCAGTTGCATTTCACCCTTTTTACACACACCTTTAAGATGAGGTCTACTCTTGAAGTATCTAAAAGAGGGCTGGAAATTGCAGCCAAGCATGCACTTGGAGGGGTGACTAGTGCAGAGGAAATAGCTTCAGCGACTGAACCTTTTCCTCTCAGCAGCCTCAACCTTATTTCTACCCACGCCTTGCCGTGACAGTACAGGCTTTGGTCTCCGTAGGCATCTTTGTGATTACAATTCTAACTAACAGTTAGTGAGTCCTTCCTGTGCACCAGGCATGCTGCTAGGTGTTTTATAGGCATTACACATTTAATCCTTACAGTGGCCCTTCCAGGTTAGTATTCTCATCATCCCCATTTTACAGAGGGAGAAACTAAGCTCAGTGAGTTTAAGGCATAGGGCTAATGATGGATAGAATCCACCACTTACTACTGGTGTGTCCCCATCTATCCTGAAGCCTTCCTTCCACTGTGCCCTGTTGCCTTAAGTGGAAAGTGCCTGTTCAGTCCACGCATCACTGGAAAGAGTATTGAACGTGGCATTACATCTCAAATCAAATGGCAACTAGGCTGACTGTTCACGTAATGTTCTGTTTTCCTGAATAAATTATAAGTTCCTTGAAGACACGAACTATGTTTTGTCTACCGCAATCTCACCAGCTCATGTCTGGCACAGAGGAGGTGCTCAAAAAATGATTGGAGAATCAATGACTATCTTGTAGGGTCCTCAGACCTTACGGAAAAGGAGGGCTCCTGTCAAAGGGACCCTTCTCAGGAAATAGAAATTGCAAATCACCCCAGAGAATCCAGCCAACTGAAAAGTTCGGTCAAGGCTTTAAACAGCACAGATGATTCTCAATTTGGGGTCCTGGGCAGTGCTTTACATTTCAGAAAAGCTGTTCTCTCTTTGAGGCACAGTCATGCTTTGGCTTAGGTTTGAGGAGGGGAAGTTTCTAAAAATCTGAGAGAGAAAGTAGAAGCTAAAAGGCTGACATACAAATCATAATTTTTCCAGGACCAGCTACCTCACAAAATGCCCAAATCTGGCTCTCATGTACTCCCCTGAGGACTGGGGGCTCTCAGAACAAGAGCTAATCTTTGATTGACACAAGATCCACGAGCTATCCCTGGGTAAATTCCTTTTGTGCCCCAAATGTGGAAAACCTCCAAATAACAACATATACAACCACCAAAATCTCCTGGCAAGTCTATGGGGTTCCCTTAGGGGGGGCCTCATTTCTTCACTGTTACTAGTTCAGAGTTTGGCCTACGGATTCAAGCAAACCTGCAATCAGGTGTTGGCTGTGCCATGTGCTAGCCAAGTGACCTTGCCTGTTCTTGGGAGAATA
This sequence comes from Lutra lutra, assembly GCF_902655055.1. NCBI lineage: Eukaryota > Metazoa > Chordata > Mammalia > Carnivora > Mustelidae > Lutra > Lutra lutra. The sequence continues at coordinate 81,134,306 of NC_062282.1, read as the reverse complement.
TGATCAAGTCATTATGTGTATGGAATGCTTAACCTGATGCCAGGCACATGAGAAGCAAGCAGTAAATGGTGGCTTCATGATACCTCCACTGGCTTCACTTAGACATTTCATTCAAAACAGAGTCCAGTGCATTCTTGGTGATTTAAGAGGCAGGTGTGATCTGATGTCCTCCTTCAACCATGTAGATTACTTTCTCCACTTCCAAATTAGAAACAGAATGAGTTAGGAATAGGAATAAGGGAAGGAAGCTATATAGACTTATCATGACATTTCTGTTCTGAGCTCTCCCTTGGAAAAGGTTTATTAAATCTATTTTTCTTACTAGCTCTGTCATAATCTATTATTCTTCCTGGGCCGATTATAACCTATTATATTTACTAAATCTTATTTAGTAAATCTTATTTAGTAAATATTCTTACAAAGATCATCTTGACCATTTGTCAAGGAAAAGCAACATCGCTATTAGACATCCCTTGACTGTTCATTGCCCAAACTTTCGGTTCTATTTTAAGGCCTCATTGTAAGGTATGGAGCAGGTTTGTCTTTGAACACAGTAAGCAGATGAAACGTTACTGCTTTCTCAAAAGAGACTCTTAGCAGGCATTCAAAAATCCCCATCCTGCTTCTTTTCATTAGATCACTGGTCAGTCCTCTATAGTTTCAAGCCAAATGATTTCAAAGGTTCAAGACACCTCTTAGATCACAATGCCTCCAGGCAGAACCATCTGAGAGGGAGAAATACTAACATAGTGACAAGAGAACTCTGTTGAAGTTAGGTATGGCTACGGGAATGGGAGCTCCTGGAAGGTGGGCGATAGTCTATAAGAATCAGAATACGATTTATGTGTCCCCCTTCTTCCCACCAGGGACAGAGGACACTGATCTGGACATCCAATGTGAGCCAAATAACCTCATGTTGTTTTCAGCCATAGAGATTTTAGGGCTCTTGGTTTCTACAGCATAATCTAACCCATCCTGCCTGATCAGAAAAGGTACAAACGCAACTGACTATGTAACAGACACACTCACGGAGCCATGCCTACTAATTCTCTCATCTTGGTCAACAATTTCCAGAAGCTAGCAGTTTAGTGTTTTACAGAAATGAAGCTCTGAATTGTGGTCAACAACACAATAGTTTTAACAGACTGGTGGAAAGATTCAAAGCGATATTCCTCTATGCCACTGTGAGGGGGAGAATCATGATTCCCAAATCTGTATTTTTAGGTGGCATTCTCCTCACCTGTGGATAGACGAATCCACTGACCCCTTGTGGAGAATCCAGAGCAGCCTGTCTCTCCCTCAGCCTCAGGCACTGCCCAGGTCTGTTGGAGAGCTGGTGCTGACCTCAAATTGAGAACACTTGGGATATACCATCCACCCAAATAGCCTTCAGGATCAAAGGCGTATATTATCTGTCCTTCAAGTCTCCATGGATGGAGGGCTCAGGGTTGATGCCCATCTTGTACATGTCATGAACATTACTATTTTAATAAAAGAACCACACGTGCTCTAAATCTTACTAGTAATAAATAATAATGATGATCATTTGTTGAGTGCTTTCTAGGTGGCACCCCAATGAGCACTTTATAGCTCTCATTTTATTTAGTCCACACAAATTGACTAGGTAGAAACTAAAAGCTCCTGTTCTACAAATGAAAAACAAACAAACAAACACAAACCCCCCAAACTTAGAGCTGTCCAATAACTTGCCTAAAGTCAGCCAGCCGAGAAACAGCAGAAATATGTCAGCTCAAAGCTGTGCTCTTAGACGGGGCACACGTGACCCCCTCTCCTGGCCATAGTGCTATGTCTCTCAACACCCCCACCCAAGATCTAAAACCCTGGAGTTTTCCTAGTCTTCGTTGTGTTGCCAGTGATCTGATGACATCATTTTTGGTCTCAAACCAACATTGCTTTAGTATATTCCCTGGGAGAATGAGGCCCTCAACACCTGCTTAGTTTCTTCCTGCCTCCACAGAGGAGGGTCTGGGAAACTAAAGGAAAAACAAAACAAAGTGATCCACAGGGAAAGAAAAAAAATAAATGGATCGAGAGGCGTTATTTTCCTCTTTGATAACTGTGGGACTAACTAGTTAACGGAGGAAAAGAAAACTGATCTGTGGGCTTGTAAGAGAGCCCGAGGCGGAAATAGACCCTGTGAGCCCAAGAAGGGGGCGGAACCAGAGTCCACAGCCAGGAAACAAAGGACAGGAAACAGGATTTCTTTTTTCCAAAGTCCAGAACAAAGCTGACGAAGAGTTTGGCAGGAAGAGGGGCCACCATTTCATACTTAAAGTGGAAAAAATACCAAGGGCTCAAAACTGAAGATATTTGGGAATGGATGAGTCATAAAGGAATGGTGATAAATAATCTTTGCTTTCTGAGAACACACACTTAATATTCCTGCTCAGCATTCTTTTATTATTTGGCTTCAGTCCTCTTGCTTTCTATGCGAAGCCAGGAGAGGGCTGGCATGTTCTCACCTTGCTCGTGATGTGATACTCAACCTGGAAATCTAAGCTCTGTTTCCTCCTCTCTGTTCCCTCTTTCCTACTCTGCAGTCCCTCTTCCTGGAATGCCTGTCCCACTGCCATTAGCATACGTAATTCTTCATTTGTAGGTCTCAGCGGACATGTCACCTCCTGAAAGGTGCTTTCTCCAACCTTCATTCCGTGGCAGAATGTGCTAGTTACCTATCCGGGATCCATCTCCCTTCTTTCTCATTGACAATATCCTCATTTTGTTGGTGGTGAAGTTTCAGTTAAAAGGTCTATTTCCCAGCCTCCCTTGCAAGTGGGTGACCATGTGACAAAGTTTGAGCCAATGAGATGTGAACAGAAGCCGTTAGCTTGTACTTCTGGTTCCCTAAAAGGCCAATTCAACAGGTGAGCTGGTTAGCTCTGTTTGCACTTGGACCCTATTCCTTGCCTGAGCCTGGACCTCTGTAAAGGTGAACAGCACTCTAGCATCCTTAGGCTACATATGAAGTGCCAAGGACTATATACTAATGATGGCACATCAGAAAGCTGGAAGGAATCTAAGACCCTGATGACATTTGTCTCTGAAGAGACAAAGTAGAAAATAAGTAATATCTAGATCAACGAAGTAAAATATGTATTTGCCTTTTTAACCCAAGCTGGTTTTGTTGCTCTATCATTCCCTGGAGTGAGTTTTTGCAGGAGACAGTGACATAGCTTTTATGTAGGGGTTCACTGAAAAGACAGCACCATGATAAAGTAGTGAGGATTTGAGAATTATTAACCATGGACACTATTGTGATGACAGTAATGCTTGGGGAGTATCTCCTTTATCTCTAGCCTCTCAAAGTAATGAAGTAATTTCATGCACAACAATTGTGCTGCCTAGTAACGCCCGGGCTTCAAGCATATTGACTTTTCTCCAAGGGAGAACATTATACAAATACAACTTTTGTCTCATGTTTACTTATGTGTGTTGGAAAGAGCCAACTGGAAACTGTTTAGACTTAGTTTAATTTCTTCTTCTGGAAAATATTTTCAAATTGTTACTTTGGTAGGAAAATGTTACCTGGATAAAATATGTATTAAAATAGGGTCACACTTGTTCCCACTTACCATTTAATAAATTTGCACAGACGGTACATAGTTGTATAAAGCATACATCATGAAACTTCAGTTGGTGCGTATAAAAGTGGCCACAATCCCCTGATTTGCAAACAGCCTTTAACTTGGTTTGGGCTCCCCAAAGAGCAGACCAAGAAACAAAGACTTGAGAGCAAAGAGTTCATTTAGGAGGTGCGGGGACACTGGGTCAGGGTCGGGGCGGTGACAGAGGAAAGGCAGGCAGCCAACAAGGGTGTGTTTGTACGTCTGCAGCTACACCAAGCGACTGGGACTCAACCCTCCAGAGAAACTCTGGGAAACAGCATAAAAGGCATGCTTCTGAAGTATCCCACTGGAGTGGGAAGGGGGGAGCTGGGCTACTTTTACACCAGTTCCTATCAGTCACTGGTCAAGGCTCCTCTCCGGATGTGAATTCCCCGGCAGCCCCAGAGCAGGGCAGAGGGGCCTCTGTGTCTGAAAAAAGCCCTTGGGCACAGAGGAGGGGTGACAGCACAAGAAAGCAGCAAGGTCTAAAGGACACCGACAGTCAGTGCTACAGCCCCTCCGAGTAAAGCTCAGGCATCAATGTCCAATTTCATCGGTGACAGAGAAGTTTTTAGATGGCACAAGGACAAGCCTTTTTATTTTTAATAGTTATAAATTAAACTTAAAATTTCCTTTACTTAATGCAGAACATGCTGGGTTTCCCATTTGTGGAACTGATGTAATAAACAGACTGTAAAAGAAATCAAATCCAACAAAGGTGATCAACAGATTTAAAGAACACGGAAAACAGTAATTATACGGATGGTATGCTAATATGCAGAAGTAATGGGAAATGACAGAAGTTTGGGGATCCCTGAGGGTATGTACAGCTAGTGGAACGGAAGCATAAAACTAGGCTGCTGAGTGTTCAGGAAATATCTACTGTGTACCCAGCACTCTTCTAGAATATGAGAGATTTAGAGGGCATGAACCCTGCATGAAGGACCTTAGCAGTAGTGGCAGCAGCAGGGGTGGTGACAGACCACTAGTAGTGGTGGTAATGGTGGTAGTAATGGTGGTGGTGGCAGTAGGGGTGACAGTAGAGGTAGTAGCAGTGGTAGTAGTGGTGGTAATAGTGGTAGTGATAGCGGTAGGAGTAGTAGGGGTAGTAGTGGTGGCAGTACGGGTAGCAGTGGTGGTAGTAGGGACGGTAGTGGAGGTAGTAGGAGGTGGTAGTAGTGGTAGTAGCGGCAGTAGTAGTGGTGGTAGTAGTGATAGTAGTGGTAGTAGTGGTGGTAGCAATAGTAGTGGTAGTGGTAATGGTGGTAGTAGTGGTAGTGGTGGTAGGGGTGGTAGCAGTACTAGGAGGAGCAGCAACAGTAGTAATGCCAGTAACACCAAGGGGTTGAGGCCCAGCACTGTGAGGGTTCTTGGCTTGGCACGAGAAAGAGTTCAAGAGCAAGCCATCTAGAAACAGGGGACCAAGATTTACTAAGTACAGAAGTAAGAAAGGAGCTCCTTCACAGACAAAGTAGCAGTCTCTCCTCCCAGATGAGAAAAGAACCCTACCCCCTTTGCCTCTAGGGGTTTTATAAGTTTTGGGGTTTTTTTATATTTATTTGTTTATTTGAAAGAGAGACAGAGAGAGTGAGCAGAGAGAAAAGGAGACAAACAGACTCCCTGCTGAGCAGGGAGCCCGATGCAAGGCTCGATATCAGGACCCCGAGATCATGGCCTGTGCAGAAATCAAGGGTCAGGCACTTAACAGATGAGCCTCCCAGGAGCCCCCAGGGTTTTACACGTTTTTGAAAATCAAGTAACCGTAAAAGGAGGGGCTGACTAACTTGGGGTTCATCACTTACACTGAGCAGTTAGCTTTTCCAGTGTCTTAGGGTTGTTCCTCTCAGGGAACAATTTTTATGAATGTCCAACTTTGGGGGCTTTTACTGTCAGAGGGAGTGAGGTCTCGTGGCCTCCCATGAGTTGGATCTTGTGACTCTTTTTATGACCTGCTATCTTCCAGGTTAAGGGTCAGCCTACAAGCAGAACGGCTTGACCTGGGTCAGCTTGTCTCCTGAGTGGCCCTTCCCTCCTGTACCAGTAGCGGGAGCACCAGTGCAGTGATGGTAACAGTCAGAGGTGTTCGCTTACCACCTCCTGACTTGCCACCCTTGAGGAAGCTGCACCAGCCTTCCTAACATTCACGAAACAATTAAAGGGTTGTCCTTGCAGACAATGAGAGGAAAGGAGGATACCGGGAGAGGGTTTCCAAGAACAGAAAAGCGGCCTTCCCTGCAGAATCAGCAAAGACAGTGAGAAGTGTCCTGGCCTGTCAGTGCCCCCAGTGTGAGACTAAGGAAGGCACAGCCATAGCTTCTTCAAGTACTGAGCCCTCTGCTACTCCACCCAAGCTACAGAGCCAGTCTCAGCAGCTGGGGACAGGAAGGCCAGGGAGGAAGAGAGCTGCAGACAACGTTGCCACGCTGCCCCCAAAATGCGCTGTCTTGAGAGGCTGTCTTATTGTGTAAGATGACATAAGATCCAGATGGCAAGCTTTGGATTTGTAACTTCCTATGCAGAAGTCACATTTTCCAGTACATTCTAATTCTATTTAGGGTGTGTGTGATGGCCAAATGTCATTAACAATGGCCAGGCATGAAAACGAAGAGGGTCATTAGGCTAGATGGGCCTGGCAGCTGCAGCCGCTCTGTGCACTTGGAGGGGAGGCACAGGGCGCAAGAGCCAGCGCGGGGCGGCATCTAAGCGTCCCATGGCCTCCAGGGACCTGCATGGTTCTCTAAGCACAAATCTGGACTGACAGCAACATCACATTCAATCAAGGCCTGCTCTCACCCTGAGAGCCACAGACTTGCTACCACAGATGCCTCAAATGGCTACACTCAGAAAACAAATAGGTGCTTATTTGCATTAGAACTTCAATTTGCATGCTGTTGGCTTCACTTAGGCACAGAGAAAGGAACTGGATGTAGGCTGTGCTCCCATAGTTCTACATCCTTCTGATGTCAGGCTGGGTCAGCTAAGGCTAGAACAATGAACCACGGGGCAGGCAGGGGGTGAAGTGGTTTACCAATCAGATGCCCTGGGTCTGAATGCTGTGTCTGCCTCTCACTCTAGCTGCTTAGCTTCCCAGAGTTCTTCTTTTTCTGTAAAATGGGCACAGTGAAAGTACCCACTTCCTAGGATTGTCATGAGAATTAAATGAGGCAAATTTTTAGCTGGGTGCCTGACATACACTAAGTGTGTAAGAAATGCATGCTTATGTGGGTGCTGGGGTGGCTCGGCCAGTTAAGCCATCAGGTCGGCTCAGGTCATGATCTTGGGGTGGTGAGATAGAGCCCTGGTACGAGGGGCTCACAGAGAATCTTCCTGAGATTCTCTCCCTCTTGCTCTGCCTCTACCCTGCTCCTGCTTGAGCTTCTCTCTCTAACATAAATAAATAAGTCTTTAAAAGAAAAGAAAGAAATGCATGCTTCTAAATATGACTGATCTTTATTGTAGCCATCTTTACTTAGACTTTGATGTTCTTCCTTGCTGCAGAACAGGAAAGGGTCCTGTTAAACGAACTGCACAAGGAGACAGTATACTGAGGTGGCTTGAATGCCCTGGTGGCCTAAGTAAGCAAGTAAACCAGAATCTAAGCCCGCAACTGCCGCAAGGGTACAGAAACGGAGAACAACCAATCACAAAGAGCCATGTAAGGTTCACGCCAGAGCCCATCAAATGCCTTCCTCCTTTGCTTCTGCAGCATTTCTGTCTCTCCCTGGCTCCTGGCCCTTGAGCACTCATAACCGATTCCAGTCTGGAGCTCCCTGATTCCAGAGGGTTTTTGCCCAAATAAACTCTTCAAGATTTCAATATGCCTCAGTTTGCCTTTTAACAGTACAAGGAGGAATGGACAGAAAAATGGGGACAGGATTCACCCCAAGGCAAGCCCGACAAGATGAAAAAAGAAGAGAGAGATGGGAGAAGAATGGGTGAGGACCTACGATACCCAACAGGAATGGAAATTGGGAAAAAGAAAGAGCATGTCAGGACAGTACTCTTATACTCATAAACACAAATTAATCTGACCACAACAAACAACTTGGTGGAAAGCTGCATATGTTTATTCCTAAATAAAAAGGGAAATGAGGCAGAGTTTAATTCAAATGTTTACTGGAAGCAGGAAAAGGAGCCCATACTGCTTTTGTAGGCAATATCAAAATACTAACAGTGATGGAAGTCTTCTTGGAGGGATGGCCTTCCCCTGCTGCGGCCACAGTCTCCCCTGGACCACCATGACAGCTTCTCAGTGGCCTCCTGCTTCCACCCTTGCCCCTGCACAAACTATTCTCAGCCCAGACGTGAAAGCCATCTTTTAAAAATATCACCGAGATTACGTGACCATTCTGTTTCCAATCCTAAGGGCTTCCCAATAGACTTAAAATACTATCTATACTCCCCGCCATGGCCTGAAAGTCATGATCAGGTCTTTGTGTGCTTCTCTGGCCCCCATCTCACACCGCCATCTTACTGATAATTCTGTAACAGGCCAAGATCCTTTCTGCTGCAAGGTGTTCCCTCCCCTTGGACCACTCCCACCCACATCTTCAGCTGGCTGGCTTCCTAGAGTGTGATGCTCAATTCAGCCATCACCTCCCGGAAGAATCCTTCTTCAAACAGCTAACCAAATGTGAACTCCCCTGCTCTATTCTCTGTCCTATTATTTTGATTTATTCTCTTTCTGGCATTTTAACACTAGGCAAAATCACCTTCTACGTGTTATGCACTTGTGATCTGAATCCCCCCATACACACACGAGGATGGGAGCCTCTGGAGAGAGACAACTTGTTCACCAATGAATCTGAGGGACTAGAGTGGCATCTGACACCAAGAAGACATTTCTTGAACAAGTAAATAAATATGAATATAAATTTCACTCTCTTACAACCCCCCCTCCACCCCATCTCCCAGCTGTGGAAGGGTTTGTGCCACGGAGCTAAAAGCTGTCCAGGAGGGCCCGGGTGCCTCAGTTAGGCATCTGGCTCTTGATTTTGGCTCAGGTCATGATCTTGGGCATTGGGGCTCTGCGCTCAGTGGGGAATCTGCTGGAGATGCCCTCTTTCCCTATCCCCCTGCCCCACCTCTTCTCATGTTCCCCTTCTCCCTCTCAATAGATAGATAGATGGATAGATATAGACATAGAGATATCTTTTTAAAAAGATGGAAGCAGAAGCTGTCCAAAGCCAACCTGTCCTTCTCTTTTTAATGAATCTCTTACCAAGCTGAAGACCCAGTGGAAGGGGTGCTTAGCAGGACTACTGCACAAGGGGTCTGACTGTAGGGAAACAAGCAGCATTTTCTTTAGCAGATGGAGATCTGCAGATTGGTGAGTGATGGGGCCTTAGAGATGTTCTCTTGCCGATCCCTGGGATCACAGAGACCCAGAGCATGGAAGGAGGGAGGGGAGAGAGCTTCATGGTGGGCTAAGGGATGCAGGCCCCAGGTACGGAGGCTTAGACTCCTGCACCCTGGGAGGCACAGAAGTGCAAGGTCAGCAGGTCACAGGTGCTCACCTGAGCCTGGATGAGGCCCAAGCCTCCATTCACTGTGTCCCTAGAGTGGTGTCCCTAGTGTGTGGGCACTGTGTGAAACCTGGGAATGGAGGAACTGGAGAAATAATCAAAACTGACGTTCCTGGGGCGCCTGGGTGGCTCAGTTGGTTGGACGACTGCCTTCGATTCAGGTCATGATCCCGGAATCCTGGGATCGAGTCCCACATCAGGCTCCCAGCTCCATGGGGAGTCTGCTTCTCCCTCTGACCTTCTCCTAGCTCATGCTCTCTCTCACTGTCTCTCTCTCAAATAAATAAATAAAATCTTTAAAAACAAAACAAAACAAAACAAAAACTGACGTTCCTGAAAGCCTGATGGAGTGGAGGATTAGAGTTGGGTTTCTTTTGATTTTTCACAAAAATAACCAAGTAATGGGACATTTCAGACACATCTGAGTTTTGGAAGTCGATTACTGCTGCAATATCTATTATAGAAACACCCTCACTTCTGGCAGCTTTCATTTAGTAAGACTTTCCAGTGCCAGGCCTGGCCTGGGCACTCTGTATACCTTACTTCCCTTAAACCTCAAAATAAAGATATGAAGGAGGTTCTTCCTATCATCTATCTATCTATCTATCTATCATCTATCTATTAACCAGTTTCAGAAGCCAAGGTGCAGTGATGCTTGGCAGCCAGCTCCTGGTCTGTCTGGGGCACCTGGTGGAGTGTGGTGCTTGCATCCCCCTTGCCACCCAGAGATGGCTCCACTTTGAGCTTAGTCCCCTTGGGACCCACAGCCCCACACTTATCCTCCTTGCAAGGTTCGTGAAGAATCCCTGCTCAAAAGCCAATCCCCAGCCTAGGTCATTCAGCTTTGGTTCTTTGTCCTGCTGCTAGAAACAAGGGCGGGCCATGAGCCTGACTGTGGAAGAGAACGGTCACAGCAACCTGCTCTCCGGGAAGAACAAGGCGTTCTGTCCTGCAAAGCTGCAGGGCAAGTGAAGGGGGTATAGCTTTCCTCCAGAGGTTTGGGCTGGGATAGTTTTCACCGTGAAGAGGCAACAACGGGAAAGTGCCTAGGGGAGTGAGCTGGACCTGTTGTCCTCCTCTGTCCCCAACACCTGCTGGAGGCAGTCTAGGGGACATAAACAGTACCTGATTTTTCCTTTTCCTAGCCCACCCACTGCATGACATTAAGGGTTGATTTTCATGCCTCAAAGACACAAAGTTCTCTTCCTCAAATACCTGGAGATTGGTCAAGCAACCATATGCCACATAAAGAAAGAAAGAAGCAAAAAAAGAAAGAAAGAAAGAAAGAAAGAAAGAAAGAAAGAAATGCTCACATTCTCCCAGCAAAGAACAGTAGTCTATTACACAATATTCCATTTTTTTTCATGATTAGGGCTTCCCGTGTGCCCCCTTCACCACTCCTCCTCACGGTGCCCACCCCGTCATGCACGGCCAATGAAATCCTCCTGCCCAAGATTGAGGATATTTGCTGGGATTGAGGAAAGGCCTGGAAAATGAGTTCATATGGAAGCAATTGAGAGTTAATAATTTCATTCCTAGAAAGTGAGGGTGGGACAGGGATAGGGGTGAGGAGTGTAGTCTAAAAGACGAAGCCTGGAAAAGATTGTGTTTTGGACTGAGGAATGGCTCCCATGGTTAGAAGTTCAGTCCACAAAGTCAGGGTGGGAACACAACTGAGATCCTGTCACCTGTCAGTACAAGTCACAATCCCGTGTCCTGCTACTTTGCATCCCTGAGACTTGGCCTGCACCCAGGGCCAGTGAGGAGAGTGGGAGTGGGGAGGGTGAGGGGGGGGTAGGAGCCCAGGACAGGTATATAGCTGGGCTTCTAGGCCTAAAGGGGGCCTCCAATTCGGATACTTGGAGATTTGGGGCATTTACATATTCTCGATGGGCTCAGTCAACCAGAGTTCTTAGCAGTCAGGGCGGCCTCAGACTAGGAGACCAGGAAAAGGCTGCTCAGCTCTCATGCTACTGTAAGAAGCAGGGGAGGGGATGGCGTGTGGTTGATCAACAGCCCCCTAGCCCCTCCATATATCTGTGCCCAGACAAATGCTTTCCAGAACTGCTCCCAACCAGGACTGTGCACAGTGGGGTCCTCGGCATGAAGCCTCTGACTCTGGTTCAAGAACCCTCCACTAGCCAGCTGAAACTTTCTTAGAACCGCTCTGCAGTCAGAGACTCTTCGTGACCATCTTCCTTTCCTAAGTCTCTTTGAACAGATCTCCAACCGATAGGATAGTCTAAAGGCTTGCCCTGCCCAATTCTGCTCCCTCCCCTTGTCCCAAATAAATTTTGTGAACTTCATCACATCTTGGCATCTGCTTCCCAGAGAATCCAAACGAGCACAGGACTGGTTGGAGAAAGCAGGTGGAAAGATGGGGGGCTGCCTCATTCACCACCAGGAAGGCAAAGAGGACACCATCCTGAGTAGATGATGGGGTCCAGAGTCCCTGGTGCAGGTGGGCACCTCTTTGCAGTGTCACTGGTGGGGACCTGGGCAAGCATCCCAGTGGAAGGAAGCAGTCTGAAAATGGGAAGAAGCAGGCTTCTGAACAATATTGGGGAGCAGTTTGGGTGCTGTCTACAAGGGCACCAGAGTTTGTTGGTTCTTGCTAAACTGTCTTGAAGCTTGGCCAGGAGGGAGAAACTGAGGGTCATTAACAAACAGTTAAACAAACAGTTAAAGGCTAAGTATGACAGCCAGAGGGCTTAGCTGGAAGCTGACAAAGAGGCTCTTATTTCCTGCAAGGGAAAAGCTAACAGAGCTAAGGAACCCAAGCAGAACTCCATTGTTGGGAGCTTCTGAGCTACAGAGACTTGCACGAGCTCAGCTCAGACTGGTTGTGAGGCTGAGGTCAAAGCTGTGGCTGGAAAACCTTGGTCCTGAAATGTGGGATGGAGACGTTTGGATGGATGCTCTGGGCTTGTTCACCTCCAGGGGGATGCCTCCTTCCCCCATGCAGTGCCCCTGCAGGGCCGGAGGGTGCTGCAGAGGCCACTACCCGAAAGCCCTCAAGGAGCTGCTCTGACTTTCTAATAGCTAAGGTGAAACTCCAGGATACACTGGGCTTCATCAGGGAGGAAAGTAACTCTACAAAGAGAGCTGTATGAATCAGCTAGAACATATCACCTGCTGCTAGAGAAGGACCTCGGGGATTAGATTTGAGGGTTCTTAATCAAGGGGCAAGAATGGAGAACTCAAAAGTACTTTGGCTTGGAGATGCTTTCTTGGGACATGAGATTTCATGTCTGAAGGAGCCCAGGGATGGAGGCAAAACTGCTTTAGGGTTCCTATGGCAGACAGCCTCCAACATGGCCCTGTGCCTCCTGGTACTCCTCTTCCTATGGGATCCCTTCCCACTGAGTATAGGTTGGACTTATGGGCTCACTTCTACCATGGAGAACATGGTAGAAGTGATGGGATGTTACTTTCCTGAGTAGACTGGCTTATGACTTGGGCTTTCTGAGGCTAGCCTTTCCCTCCCAGAGCCCAGCCTCCATGTAAAGAGGTTCAGACTGTCTCCAGGAGAAGCCACATGGGGAAGAAAGGTCCTGGAGGATGAGAGGCCACGTGGAGGAGAATGGAGGCATCCCAGCCAGCACCAAGGGCCAGCGTGTGAGTGAGCCTTCTTGGAAGCATGGCCTCCAGATCCTCATCAAGGCTTCAGTTGATACAACCCCTGGCTGACACCTTGACGGCAAGCTCACGAGAGTCCCTAAGCCAGAAGCATCCAGCCAAGCCACTTCCAACCGGACCCACAGACAGTGTGACATAATGTGTATTTGTTGTTTTAAGCCACTAAGTTTTAGGAAATTTGTCCACCACAACTGACAACAAAGCCAATGGTGCTCAGAGGCCCAGAGAAAGTGATGGCCCACAGGGAACACAGTCCTTCACTCTGAGAGCCAGTAAAAGGAGACCAGCTGGCTCAGGAGCAGGACTGTAGATCACCCAAGTAGGAGCCCTGGCCCAGTGGCTGGCTCGAGGGGCCATGTGCATTACCCAGTATCAGTAAGGCCTAAGGTACACAGCAGATGACTCTTGCTGAGCTGAACGTATGTTTTATTCTCATCAGAAAAGAGGATTAGAAACAGTTGCCATTATCATGAAACTGACCACAATGATAGTTCTGCTGCCAGGCTCTTTTACTCTCTCAACTTCTGTCACATACACTTCAGACAGCTGGGTCCCCGGGACACCCCCCAGAACATCACATGGACCCATCAGGCTGAGGGCAGCAGGCTGATCAGACAGGATGAGGAAGAGGTGGCCAAACACTGGAAGCCTCAATAAGACAAGTGCAGCCAGCAGGATGCGGTAAGAATGTTTTCAAGGTTCAGGGACCATCAACACCACTGGGAGGATTTTAGGGGTCCAGTGGTCAGAGGCATCCCAGAATATCCCCTTTAAAGCAAAAGACAAATTGCAGAAAGACCGTGTGGGAGACTCGTGATGCAATCCAGGGATTCTAGAGCAAGGGCATGTAATCTACGGCAGACAAGCATATAGCCGTGGAGAAACAATGTGATGCATTGCTGACCCTGTGGAGACAGAATGCTTGACCACTGGGAACAAAGTGATCAGGTGTCTGCAGGTGCCTCTGATGAGCTTGGTTCTGTCAAGTCCACCAAGTCATCATGCTGGGTGGGGCCAGCAGCAGTCCTGCTGCTGGAAATGGTGTGTTTGGGATCAAGCTGCATGGACAGGGAGTCTAGACTTCCAGGTAACCTAGCACAGACATCTCTGAGCTGGCCTGCACCTGTGCCGTGTTGCATGGCCTTAAGAGCAGCTGAAGGAGGGCAAAGAAGCCTTAGCTTGGTTTACACAAAGTTTGGTCTGACATAAAGGAAAAACGAATGTTGGCTGCATTACAGACACATCCAAGAATGGTCTTGAATGGATGGGAAGGACACGGGAAATGTCATGAGCAGATGGATCTGCGAGTGATCATCCATCTCATGTGAAAGGAAAAGTGTTCTGAGGGAGAACAGAGAGACATTTTTGGGTAGAAGCCATCAGGTCAATGGATCAGGGGCCTGGAAGAAAAGGGACTCCTCAGCGGCATGGGGCAAGGCCTCTAGAGTCTGTGTGATCTTGACATAGAGACTTGAGACAGAAGATCAGAACGGCACTGCCTGAGAAAAGAGCAAGAATTCTGAAATTTCTGTTGCCACCCTAGAAAAGGACAAGTTGGATGCTTCAGACTTAACATGCACCAACCTGAACTCCCTAACCTCAGCCTCTCCCTGTGCTTGCTCCTCATAGCTTTACAACCCCAGGCTTCCAGTTGCCCAAGCCCCCCCCCCACAACTGCAGTCATCTTTGAATCTGCTCTTTCTTCACAGCCTTTACCAAAGAACCCTATTGTACCTTGAAGCTATTTGCAGAATCAGAGCACTTCTCACTCCCGTGTACCCATCAGTCTGCTCCATACCACTGGCGGCTCTATCTAGCTTCCAAACAGGTCTTCCTGCTTGTACCCTTGCCCCACTATGGGCTGAACTGTTCTCTTCCCAAATTCACGTGTTTAAGCTCAAACCCCAGGACCTCAGAACAGGACTGTATTTGGAGATAGGGCCCTGAGAGAGGAGCTTAAGTTAACACAAGGCTTTAGGGTGGCCCCTGCTCCAATCTAACTGATTTCCTCAACAGGAGGAAGAAATTTGGACACACAGAGACCATGCAAGGACACATGCAGAGGGACTCAGAAAAAAAAACCCACACCTCCTGACATCTTGATCTCAGACTTCCAGAATGGTGCAAAAATGTACTCCTGTTGCTTCAGCCACCCGGTCTGCGGTCTGCTGTTGTGGCCTGTCCTAGTTGGCTAGCCAATACACTCTACAGCCCATTTTTTACACAACAGCCAGAGTGATCTTTTGAAAGCCTATCAGCTCTCTACTCAACACTCCCTGTGCTGTTCATTTCACTCCAGGTGAGAGAGTTTTCATGTGACCTGGAAGATGCCTTTCTCCCTCTGACCTCACCTCTTCCCAGGGGCTGCCAGGTCACACGATTCCCAAAGGCATGATACACCACCTACCGCTGCCCCCGTGCCCCTCACTGTGTCTGAGCCCCACTGATGTCCTGGATGTCAGCTGCCCTCCTGTTTTGCGGTCTTTGCGCACGCAGCCCTCTGTGCCCCAAACGCACTTCCCCACATCCACGCAACTTACTTCCTCACCCTTCAGGTGGCTCGTGTTACTCCCTAGAGAACATCCCCTACCAGTTGGTCTGAAACGGCTGTACCCTCTCCTGGGCTCTATCCATCCCTGCATACGGTTTCACTTTTTTTTTTTTTTTTTTTTTTTAGCATTTATTATCGCCTGACATACTGTCACATTTGTATATACTAGTATATTGTTTATTTCCCTCAAGTGGAGCAATAAGGTCCTTGAAGACAGGGACTTAATTTTGTTCATATGGCTCTATACTCAGGGCCTAGGACAGTGTCTGGCACCAAGATGCTCCATAAATAGCCAACATTTTTTTTAATAAAGCAGAAGGCAGAGTGGAGCCTATTTAACTATGTTTAGAACTGATCACTTCTTTGCTTGCTAAAAAGCTCAGAACCAAATCTGTGTGCTGTCTTTAGTAAGTATACCAGGGAATTCATACAAAAACTTCTACCTGGTTTCTTCAGTTTCCCTTCCTTTGCTTTCGCTTTGCTGTTATTCCTCTTGCCGAGATACACTGTATATAATTTGGTAAGCTGTCTCAATTTTTTTTTTTAAGATTTTATTTATTTATTTGACAGAGAGAGATCACAAGTAGATGGAGAGGCAGGCAGAGAGAGAGAGAGGGAAGCAGGCACCCTGCTGAGCAGGGAGCCCGATGCGGGACTCAATCCCAGGACCCTGAGATCATGACCTGAGCCGAAGGCAGCGGCTTAATCCACTGAGCCACCCAGGTGCCCAGCTGTCTCAATTTTTAAAAAAGATTTTCATTCATTTATTTGACAGGAAGAGACCACAAGTAGGCAGAGAGGCAGGCAGAGAGCGGGGAGGGGGGGAAGCAGGCTCCCCGCTGAGCAGAGAGCCCGAAGCGGGGCTTGATCCCAGGACCTTGGGATCATGACCTGAGCCGAAGGCAGAGGCTTCAACCCACTGAGCCATCCAGGCACCCCAGCTGTCTCAATTTTTAACCCAGTGAGCCACCCAGGCGCCCCTAAGCTGTCTCAATTTTTGAAATGACACCAAGTTTAATGAAATGAAGTTAAAAACAAATTTTAAAAATGCCTCCAGTTTCTGGTCTTCTGGGATGGCTATTTGATCTCTGGCTCTTATGGGGGTGAGAGAGAGAGACACTGTGAGTGCCCCCAGTCCATACTGTTGGGTGGACATAGGTGGCTCTTATCCCCAGAGCTCCTGGGGGAATTTTGAAGATCTATAAATCCTGCAGGGATTAGTAGCTGCAGAGGAAGAAAAGAGACCCTCCTGAAGAGATCATGGTCAAAGAGTATGGAAAAATTGGGCTTTGAGGGAGGAAAGTGCATCTTCTCAGCCTCTGAGAGGTGGGACCAAAGTTGAAAGGAGAGCTTTTAAATTTGCCTGCCCCACAGGGCACAAGGGCAGCTCTGGCTTAACTGGCTAGGTACTAGCAAACACAGGAACAGAGTGCCCATTGTCCAGCTGGCTAGGTTCCAATAGAATGGCTCTGTTTTGGGTCCTCAGGAACTCACAGTGCCCTCACTGACCGCCAGGAGAGGGGCCACCAGGGTGAAGGCTCCATGGGGCTGGTGGCACAGCCTGCCCTGACACACCACACAGACACGTGGACTGCACCCCTCTGCTCCCTCGAGATCAGACACTGCAGACTCAGCCCGGGGCTGAGGCCTCTGACCTCTGGGATCCAAGCTCCCAATCTCTCCGCTCACACCATCCTGCCCCAAGACTGCCACAAGGAGTCAAACTAAGTCTAGAAGCAGCTTCTTGCTCTCCAGGAGGAAGCTGTTAACTACAACTGGCCCATGTGCCCAAGAACTGTGTAGGGTTGACAGTTTTCAGAAGGTTCACACATGACATCTCACCCTCTGAAGCTTTGTCACAGTCAAGGTGAGGCACCCTAGTGTTTTTCCATCACAATCTCTCGGCCTCAGACTCAATGTGGCTTCGAATTACATCACTTTTCTACTTTCTTTGCTTCTTTGTATTCTGTTGGCCAACATTGCTCTTTGTTGATGAGGGAAGTCTGGTTGAGTCAGGGGGAAAAAAATCTAGGGTCCACAAGATGGAAATGTAAGCTTAACCATTGTAGAGCATGGCTTTGCACGTGTCGTGATGTGTCAGAATCATTGATGCAGTGGTTCTCAAACGTCCACATGTTCAAGACCTGAGGTTTAGGTCACTTGTTAAAAATGAAGCTATTGATGGGTGAAATAAATCAGACAGAGAGAAAAATACAGTATGGACTCACTTAAATGTGGAATCTAAACAAAACAAAACAAATGAACAAACAAAACAAAACAAAACAAAAAAACAGAACTCATAGATATAGAGAACAGACTTGTGGTTGCCAGAGGGGTGGGGGGTGGGGGCGGGTGAAATGGGTGAGTGGAGGCAAGAGGCTGAGACTTCCGGTTATAAAATAAGTAACGCGATGTCATGTACTTCACAGTGACTATAGTTAGTAATACTCTATTGCAAATCTGAAAGATGCCAAGAAAGTAAATCTTAAAAGTTCCCATCAAAAGAAAAGAAACTTTTTGTAACTACGTATGAAGACAGATATTAACTAGGGTTGCTGCTGTGATCATTTCCTAATGTATACGAGTATGGAATCATGAAACTAATACAATGTTGAATGTCAATTACACTTCAATTTAAAAAACTTAGAGCCTCAAAATCCTAAAGCTGTCTATTTCATGAGTTTGGGGTCAGGTCAAGGAACCTGCATTTTTATTTTATTTTTTTAAGATTTTTTTATTTTAGAGAGAGAAAGAGAGAGAGAGAGAGCTCAAGCATGGGAGAGGGGGAAGGGCAGAGGAAGAGAGAATCCAAGCACTCCCCGCTGAGCACAGAGTGGGTCGTGGGGCTCCATCTTATGACCTTGAGGTCACAACCAGAGCTGAAACCAAGAGTTGGACACTCAAACAACTGTACCACCCAGGCGCTCCAGAACCTGCATTTTTAAATGATCAGTCCAGGTGATTGGATTCAGGCAATCTGCAGACCACACTGTGAGAAGTCCTAAGGGGCTGAATAAAGATACAAGTGTCTGGGTCTGGCCACATATGTACCCTTCCAGAACTCGCAGCCCTGTGTGTCTCCCACTCCAGAGAGGAATCTGGCACACAGGTAAGAGTGGGACCTACTGTCACAGAAATTCTTTCATTCAGAAAAAATAAGCCAGACTTGCACTTTTCATGTCCCTTCCTCCTGGGGCCCTCATCACTACCTGAAAATCAGGGTACACAGCTTTCTGCATTGCAGTCTTGGAGAAAAACTCCCATGGGCTCCAGCTGCTGAGGTCCTAAAGCAGAAAGGACTACAGATAGGGACAGTGCAACTATATTCATTTTAGAGATTTTCCCTCTTTTCCTGGGAATCCCCAAGGTGAACATGGCCACCTGGAGCTACCCAGCTGGCTGGGAGATAGTCCCCTTCTGTGTTCTTTGGGAGCAAGGGACACAGGGAAGCAGCTGTATCCATCCAACACGCAGAAGCCCGTGAAGCTGTCATGCCTCTTGAACAGATGCAGATTTCCAGCAGATGGGCTCCTCGGTGCCAGGCGCCAGGCTGCTGCAGCTGCCCGATGGAGAGCATGCTGCTGGCCTGGCTGTGAGCCCCTGGAGAGAATGACGAAACCTGTAGGAATGCTAGATTCCTCGGAGTGCAGACAAGCCCTCTGGGGAAGATCAGCAGCCTCAGCACCCAGTGACGCCTGATTCAGCTGCAGCATCTGTGGTCAGATAGGCGTGCGGAGGCAGGCTCCTGCTCTGGGGGACTAGATAGCTTCACTGGGACTTTACACTAAAGCCAAAATGTAGCTCCATCTCAAATGAACGTAGCCTTTATTTCCCAGTCCTCAAAACTCAAGCAGAATCACGGGCCAGTCTCAAGCTTAAGTTCCTGCATGATCTCCCAACTCCCATTGGTATCACTGGGGAGGGTTAAACCATTGCTGTTTTTCATTCATTCAACAAACATTTACTAAATGCCTCCAGTGATAGTAACACTAAGTCACTGCCCTGACCAGGCACAGGCCTAGACCTGCCAGGGGCATCTTACTCAATATTCCCCAAACTGTGTGACTAACACTCTACTTTGCATAAGGAAACGGAGGATGGCAGAGGTGAAGCAGCCTGCTTACGCTATCACACCAGTAAGAGGCGGTCAGTCCTTCCATGTGTCAGGCTGAGCTCACGTGATGCCCTCTTTCAGCCTTTCAACTGATTTAGCTCATCCATTCACCCACAAACCAGTCTCTATTCTCTCTGTGGGGTCTGCCCCTTAGCCCACCAACCCTGCCTCCTCTAGCACCGGCTTTCTATCAGCTCTCTTGGGTGCATCTAACGCTGAGGTCCCCAACTCATCCTGATGCCTGGCCACAACTCTCCTGGTCTTGCCTACACCCTACACTGGCTCTTCCAGTATGGGCCCGTTGAACCTCGCTGCTCCTCGTGGTTCTCAGACACTCAGCTGCTGTGACATTTCTCACAGGAAGTCATCCCTGACTGACCCCTCCCCCGACATGCAGGACTCCAGTGTGTGACCTCACCACATTCTGGGGATGCCTTTATTCCAACATGACATCCCACAATATGTTGAGATTTTTGGGCTTCTGTCAGCATTTCCTATTAAAACAGTCTCATGGGGCGCCTGGCTGGCTCAGGAGGTACAGCACATGACTCTGGATATTAAGGTGGGTCCTGAGTTCCAGCCCCACAGTGGGGCGTAGAGTTTACTTATAAAATAAGTAAAATAATAAATAAATAAAATAAAAATGGTTTCATGATTGTGAATGACTGGGGCCAACATGCTACATGGCATGTGATGAGTACTCTGTAAATATTTGTTGAACCAACCAGAAGAGACCCACATTCCACACTGAGGCATGGGCAAGGAAAAAGCACACCAATATTTTAACACAAGAAGGTAAAATGCAACCTCACAAATATTCACACTTGGAAGGGGGAAAGCCATGACTGAAATATAGTAACTGAACTCTACAGGAAAGGATATTATACAGAGACTGAAGGCCTGAGTCAGGAATGTGACCACCTGGGCTGGAGTCCTGGCTTCCCTACTTACTGTGCAACCTCTGAGCCTTAGTGCTCCCATCTTTAAGACAGAAGTAGCTAATCTTACAGGGCTGTGTGAGGATTAAATGGGATAATCCATGGGAAGCATTTAAAAGTGCACTGTTGATGTTTAGTGAACATCATACTTATTTTTTTGTTGTCCATAATATGTGGGTTTAATAAAAAGAGAATGTGGGAGAAAACTAAGAAGATATACTAGCTTTAGTATTTTCAGAGTATGGTACAAATCCCCAGGCCAGAAAAAAAAAAAAAAATCCAAGTCAGAGGGGTGCTTGGCTGGCTCAGTTGAAAGGGCATGAGGCTCTTGACCTGGGGGTTGTGAGTTTGATCCCCACATTGGGTATAGAGATTACATGAATAGATATATAAAAACTTTTTTAAAAAATTAAAAACTTTTAAAAATATGTATTAAAAATATATAAAAACTTTTTAAAAAACTCTTTAAGTTAAAAAAAAAAATCCAAGTCAGAACTGACAACCAAAGGCCCAGATTTAAAAAATTTTAATTAGCTATCATATTTTAAAATGAAGAAACAAATAGTCTAATTAAAAAATAGGCAGAGGGGGGTGCCTGGGTGGCTCAGTAGGTTGGGTGTCTGCCTTGGGTACAGGTCATGATCCCAGAGCCCTGGGGGTCCTGGGATAGGGCTGGGAGGACTCCTTGCTCCCTAGGGAGCCTGCTTCTCCCTCTCCCTCTGCCACTCTTGTGTGTTTGCACTCTCTTTCTCTGTCAAATGTGTAAGTGAAATCTTAAAAAAAAAATAGGCAGAGGATGTGAATAAAAATTTTGCCAAAGAAGCCCTACAGATGGTCAACAGGTCCATGGAAAGGTGCTCAACATCACTCATCAACAGAAAAATGCAAATCAGAGCCACAATGAGTTATCACCTCCTACCAGTCAGAACAGCTAGCATCAAAAAGATAAGAAGTATGCATTGGTGAGGATGTGGAGAAAAATGAATCCTGTGTATCCTTGGTGGTAACGTAAACTGGGGCAGCCACTGTGAAAAACAGTATGGAAGTCCTTAAAAAGTTAAAAATAGAAATACTATGTTATCCAGTAATTCCACTACTGGGTATTCACTCAAAGAAAATGAAAACACTAATTTGAAAAGATATATGTGCCCTTTTTTACTGCAGCATTATTCACAATAGTCAAGATATGGACGCAAACCAAGTGTTCATTGATGGATGCAATGGATAAAGAAGATATGATGTATAAACCGTGGAATATTGCTCAGCCATAAAAATACATAAGATCTTGCCATTTACAACCACATAGATGGACCTAGAGAGAATTACACTAAGTGAAATAAGTCAGAGAGAGAAAAACAAATACCATGTGATTGCACATATATGTGGAATCTAAAAATCGAAGCAAATGAATGACACCAATGAAAACGAGCAGAAGTAGACCCATAATACAGAGAAAATACTGACAGTTGCCAGAGGTTAAGAGGCTGGGGCTGGGGCTGGTGAGGAAGATGGGTGACGGGATTGGGAGGTACAGGCTTCCAATTACAGAATAAATAAGCCACGGGGATGGAAGATACAGCACAGGGAGTACAGTCAGTGGAACAGTAACAGCACTGTTTGGGGACAGATGGGAGCTAACTTGTGGGGAACACAGCATCATGGATACACTCATCAAATCACCATGTTGTATACCTGAAACTAACATAACAGGGTGTCAATTATACCTCAATTTTAAAAAACCTAGTCTCTTTTAAAAAAATGCAGAAACTTTACATTAAGAGAAAGAAGTCCAGAGTTCTGCATTCTGACTGCCCAGTGATTCCCCACATTAGAGTGGGCCCCTCCCAGCCCGACTGCTTCGTACCTGACCTGCTTCACACCACACGCCTTTCCATCGTGACTCCTGCAGGACAGGATGCCTTCTTGGTACCAATAGAATTCATTCTTCCACACAGTTCTCTGCTCAGGAAACAACTCCAACTTCATCTGTTACCTCCTCCATCTGGGGACCCATCCAGCTTCACTTCCCACGACTCTGCATCATATCCTCCAGCCCCCACAGGCTGCCATGGCCCCTCACACTCTGGCTCCTTCCTGCTTTGGGCTGGAAGGGCCCCTCCCTCCCCTCTGCTCACCTGGAGCCCCCTCACCTGCCAAGGCTTAGCTCAAGTCCAATGGCCCTCAGGAGCTTCTGTCACACTCCGCAGCCTGCAGCGCAGTCTCCCTTCCCTAGGGTTGCACTGCACAGGGACAGGAGGAATGATGGCCGAGTGCACTTGGGTGTTCTCAGTCTTTATCCTGAATCGAAATCTGTCCTTGTCCACTCTGTTCTCTCCTTTCTCCCTGCCTTCGGGGGTCTCTGTCCTTGCTGAATCTACCCCCTGGACTTCTGTGATCTAAAACAAAACCAGAATGGGGTTGGGGGAATAGGACAAGAGATGGGGGAGGTTAGGAGCAATAAAAGAGAAAACTAGGGTAAACCCAGGGTGGGCAGTGAGCAGGAAGGAAAAGGAGGGGGCTGTATCAGCAGCTGGGTGTGAGAGAATGGAAAAGCAAGGAAGGATGGCGGCGGGGGGGAGTTCTGTAATGTGTGCACTTCCATTCTGTTCCCACAACCAGTTAGAACCACGAGCCCTCTTGGTCTTTGGTTCTCTTGGTCTTTGCTTTGGCGATCCCCCATTCTACAGGTGAATGGAAGCTCATAAGGACTGACACTTCACTTAGCTCTCCTTTTTATCTCTCAGAGTCCAGGGACTGCACACATACACACAGACAGACAGACCTCGGTGTCCTCAAGTGTTCTCAGGTAAGTGACCTGAAGAAGATGTCAGGCATCAAGAACCTAGGCTCTTAGATTTCCTCTTGGCAGAAGCGTGACGAGATCAGATAACAACGTGGTTTTGCATCCCAGCTAATACCCTGGAAGATTCTCTGGACTAGAAAGCAGTGGTTCTCAAGCTTGAGCCAGCACCGCAGTCACCTGGGGTGGAGACGGGGGATAAGAGGGAAGACGCTTGTTAAAACAGAAATCACCATCGGGTCCCGCCCCCAGAGCTTCTGATTCAGCTGGTCCGGGATGGGGTCCAGTAACTTGCTTGCCTAACAGCTCCCAGGTGATGCTGATGCTGCCAGACTGGGGGCCACACCTTGAGGAATCTGGCCCCAGAGTCCAGGGCGGAGGTCCAACTCAAAAGTCACACCACTGAACCACTTTACCAAAAAAGTAACCGTTCCCTCCCCACCCCTTCACTATCTAACAGGTCAGGCCACCTTCCCCTTCAGGGTCTTTACTTGGCCCCGCGGACGCCCATGGCAGGGTGGAGGGTGCCCCCTTGTGGCCGACATGGAAAACTACCCGAACGGTAATACATTCGCTCTAGACCATTACGAGGTTTGCCGAACTCATTTTAAGTGTATCTGCCTCACAAAAGATCCGGGGAAACCTGCGTGGTTCATCATCCACCAGCTCGGGTGCACATGTAGATGAGAGGCCAAAGAATCATTCAGGTGTGCGATGTCAAGTGCTCGGCCCAAAGGTGCTCAGGGACAGCAGAAACCACTGATTCTCATGGTCTAGGATTTTGTAGGGTGCGAAATTTGAAAAGAATAATCCAAACTGGTTTATTCCCCGAATTCTCTGTTGGAGAATATGCTTCATAGAAATTAGAACGGAACAATTTCAAAGCAGACATTAGAGTGTGAGGCCGCGCGCAGTTGCGGGCTGACACAGCTGATCGCGAGCGAACGCGCAGGGTCTCTCTGCTTTTAGCCGGTGGTCCGATCCAGATGTCGGGTCTGCTGCCACCTGCTGCTCAGGCGCGGAACATGCAGGAGGAGGTAAGCAGGGGACACGGTCAGCTCAGCAGGCTTTTCAGACTTGAGAGTGTATTATTACAGCCACCTGGAGGGCTCACTTGTTAAACGTAGATTTCTCAGCTCCACCTTATCTGATTCAGTGGGGAAGAGGGCGGGGCCCAAGAAGGTGAGTTTCTAATAACTTCCTGGGTGGTGAGACTGCTGCTGGGGGTGGTCCCGAAAGCACCTGGATGACATCTGTAGTTCTTCTTGTGCCACACATTTCTGAAGCTTGATTATTTATCAAAGCCTGTAAATGACCAAAAGCCTCTATTTAACTCGGGGCTGCTCACCTGGGACACTACTGATATTCTGTGATGGGGCGGCAGCCATGGGGGATAGAGTGGGGGGTGCGTGCCGTAAGCTGTAGGATGTTTAGCGTTAGCCTTTGCCTCTGTCCTCTAGATACCTGGAGCAGCTTCATCTCTCCAAGGTTTGATGAGCAAACATGTCTCAGACATTACCAGATGGCCCTGGGAAGCAAAACTGCCCCCACCCCAAAATCGCTGCTCTTAAAGGTGGGTAGATGTTCCTTTCCCATTTGGTGGACTGGGAAGGCATCCTCAAATATTGCCTTAAATACATAAAGATCCTGACATATAGTAAACTCTCAGCATCTTGGAATTAAACAACAACAACAACAACAACAACAACAAAAAACACAGCTTACATATGCTGAATACCTACTATACGCAAAGCACTTTGCTAATGCTTTTCAAATCACCCCCTTTAGAGGAAAAGTAGAGAGGCAAACCAAGAAACAGACTTTCAACTATAGAGAACAAACTAATAGTTACCAGAGGGAAGGGAGGTGGGGGGATGGGTGAAAAAGGTGATGGGGATTAAGGAGGGCACCTGTTGTGATGAGCACAGAGTCATGTATGGAAGTGCCGAATCATATGTTGTACACCTGAAACTAATATTATTACATGGTATGTTGACTACCCTGGAATTTAAATAAAACTTTTTTTTTAGTTAACATATATTATTTGCCCCAGGGGTATAGGTCTGTGAATCATCATTAAGTAAAAACTTTTAAAAAATTAAACAAATTACCCCTTTAATTCTCATAACACTTCTTTTACTGATGAGGAAACTAAAGCTTTGACTTGTTAAACAACTTGCCCCCAATCATGGTTATTGCCAGTGTAAGATGTGGGGGCACGTGGAATATAGGGCTATCCAGACCACGACAACCCAATAAAATCATAAAGTCACAAGTACAAGCCGCGTGTGTGATTTTACATTTTACATTTATAGAAGCCACATCTAAAAAGAAAAAGAAACACAGTAAAATTAATTTTAGTATAGTTTGCTTAACTCAGCATCTGAACTATTATCGTTTTAATGTGTGATCAATATTATTTAGATTGTTAATATATCTTATGTTCTTTCATTTTTTGGTACTTAGTCTTTGAGATCTGTGTGTATCTTTACACTCATACTTCTCAATTTCCACCAGCTACATTTCAAGGGCTTGAGAGCCGCCTGTGCTGGAGGCCGCCCCTCCGGACAGCACAGGCCCAGACTCTTTGCTCAGCTGTCCTCCAGCCTTCATTTGTGGACCAACATGTGCCAATTTTACTTCCTCGTCCTTCAATTTCTGCCTGTACTTCAGCCATTTTGTCAGACTCACAGGCCTATTCACGTGCTCTGCAATCTGTTCTTGGAGCATCTCTACTTATTTTAAAACGAGGACTACGTTTTTAATTTATTATAGTAGATGCCTCCTCTGGTGGCCAGACTGTTGACTACTATCTAATTTTAGTTCTGATGGCTCTTCCAGTGGCTGTTTCCCTACACAGTCTGTGTTTGTACTTGGGGAACAGAGATCATTCATCTTATCTGATGCTAACCACATAGGCACATTTTCATCATACTCTTGTGCTTTCTGGTTTATCTCCCAACATCTAGGAATGTTCATTCTCATTTGAGAAGTCTGCCTTTCTCTGGGCCCTCTGCAATGTTTCTCCCTGTAGTTTCTCACACTGCCCTTTTAAAATGGCTTTTTGGTTTGTTTTTTTTTAAGTAGGTTCCACATCCAATGTGGAGCCCAATGAAGGGGGCCTGAACTCATGATCCTGAGATCAAGAACTGAACTCAGATCAAGAGTCGGACGCTTGGGGCGCCTGGGTGGCTCAGTGGGTTAAAGCCTCTGCCTTTGGCTGGGGGTCGCGATCCAGGGGTCCTGGGATCCGGCCTTGCATCGGGCTCTCTGCCCCCTCCCCACCACCGCCTGCCTCTCTGCCTACTTGTGATCTCTGTCAAATAAATAAATAAAATCTTAAAAAAAAAAAAAAGAGTCGGATGCTTAACCAATGGAGCCACCTAGGTGCCCCTTAAATGTTCTTGATCATTCAGGAAACCAATGATTTTTCTAGAAAATTTTGTAGCAAACCCTTAGTCTTGCCACATTCATGCATTCACACTTTACAGGTATGAAAATCAAGGCGGACTTAGATCATAAGGTCAACTTATACCAATAAAAAGTAATAATGAGAGCTATTGCTTATGAAATGCTTCCTATGAACCATGCACTGTGCTCAGCACCTGATACACACTGTCTTACTCACTTCTAATAGTCCCATGAGGTATATACTATTGTGATGGCCATCTTTGAGGTGAGGTGAGGAGGCACAGAGCATTGAAGTAACTTGTCCAAGGTCTCCCAGGTAGCAACTGGCCGAGCTGGGGGTCTCTCTGGGTCGGTTTGATGATAGAGTTGATCTCCTGACCTCTAGGTTCCACTGTCTGAAAGATATTGTGCAAATGTTATTCTTGTTCTAGTTTGTAACGATATGGTTCCATTGATCATACCCCTTACCTGGGTTACCATACACCTTCATGGGGAAAAAAAAAATATGTATTCTCGGTATTCTAGAGACTGCTTCTGAGGCTATAGGCCAGGACTTCGCTGAATGCAGTGTGCTTGCTGTCTTGAATAGGACAATGAGACTCAGGTCTACCACGAGCTCAGACCAGAAGGCCCAGCAAGGTCACAACCAAACCCAGAAGAAGAGCATAGGGACCGAAGCCAGAGTGCAGTGGGTCCAGGACTGGAATGTGAAAGCAGATTTCACGTGAAGACAGGCTTCCAGTGGGACAAGGGGGTGGGGGAGGTGAAGGAAAACAGGGCTCAAAGGAGGGGCTGTGCTTTTACCTTGCACTTTTGTTTCGTTAAAGATTTCAGCATGTTGCAGTGCTGATGGGGAGAAGTTAAGAGTTGAAGACACAGGAGAGCTCAGGGAAGGGTAAATGGGAATCAACAAGGATCCCAAAGAGTCAGGACAGGAAGGTGTGTGGAGCCCATGTGGGGGAAATACGTTTGCCAGGTTTAATGCCAAAGTATATTTGTTCCTCCTACATCATTCTGTCACCTCCCAATGTCACTGCCTGATAAATCACCACAGTCAAAATGCCCATCGTCAACTGGCTTGGGAAGTTAAGTGTTTTGTATACACCTTCTCCCCACTGGGACAACTTTTTATTCTTTTCAGTGAGGAAAATGTAAAATACATGATGCCAGAACGTGCATCTGGGGGCCGTTCCAAATGCAGGTGACCTGATTTGGTAGAAGGGACACTGAAGTCTGTTTCCACCTAAAATAGCTCTCACTGACTTTCTTGGGTTCTTAAAATATCCCACTATTTGAATTATCTCCCTAGAGTCCTGTTGAAATATAAATATGTCATATAAATATAACATACTTATATATAAATATAACATATTTATATATAAATATAAAAATGAAATATAAATATGATTTTGAAAAAAGCACCTAATATCCATTGTAGCATTATTCACAAAAGCCAGAAGGTGGAGGCAACCCAGTGTCCATCAATGGCTCCATGCATAAACAAAATATGGTTTATACATACAATGGAATAATAGTATTCAGCCATGAAAAAGAAGGAAATGCAGGTCACAACATGGATGAAAGTTGAGGACATTTTGCTAAGTGAAATCACGCTGTCACAAAAGGACCAATACCATATGTTTCCACTCATATGAGTTAATACAACAGTCAAAATCATAGAGACAGAAAGCAGAATGATGTTTGCCAGGGGCCAGGGGGAGGGAGCGATGGGAAGCTGTTGTCTAAGGGCATGGAGTTTGTTTTGCAAAACAGAAAGAGCTCTGCTTTTCTGCCTGTTGCCTGCTCTCCTCCCTAGTGGAGCAGTGCTCAGGCTGGACCTCTGTCTCCAGGTTCCAGGTTCCTGTTAACCTAGAGCCATCCCCATCTGTCTCCACTCTCCACCTGCCATTGCGTTTGTGGACTGGGACCTCATCAACCATGATGGTAAATCCTCAGACATCAAGATTAAGGAGACCAAGGGTGGGCTGACCACCCGAGGTGGAGGGGAAGATGGTCAGCAGGACAGAGGGTAACACTGATGACTTACTCATTTATGGCAATGCCTCCACTAAAGACCCTGAGAGGTAAAGAAGGTACCCAAAGCAGTCACTGGCGTTGATACTGTCATGACCATCACTTGCAAGAAACCAGCTTCACGTTAAGAAAGCCTATAAGAAGTACATCACAGACAACATGAACTCAACCAAAAGCAAACCTGAAGAACAGAGACCCAGGTTACAGAACAAAGCAAGCCTATCCTTGTTAACTGCAAAAACCACCAGCTCTTTATTGATGGGAACACAAATCCAGATGGCCTGGTTGCTCTGCTGGACTACTGTGCTACTGTAAGGACAGTGAGAGCTCCCAGTATGACTTTCTTTAAGGATGGTTTAGAAATGGGAAAATGAGAATAAGTTTGGCTATTACTTTAGATCTATTGCCTGCTGTTGTAACTGCTGCTGCTTTTCATGCCCACACCACCAGCACTTAGACAAATGGGTGATAGGCCTCTTGAGCTCTCTATTTAATCTGACCTCGGTTTATTTGGAGGAGAGGCATTGTTTTTAAGGAAAAAATAAAATTATTTAAACCTTAAAAAAATATGAAAAGAGCTCTGGAGATAGAGTGGTGATGGTTGCATGAGAACATGAAGGTACTTAATGCCAAGGAACTATACACTTGGAAGTGGTTGAAAATAGTAAATTGTATGTCATATGCACCTTATCACAATTTTTAGTTTTTAATTTTTTACCTTTTTTTGTCCTCCCCCCTCTTTTATTTTTTTTAGAGACAGAGAGCATGAGAGTGCAAGCGGAGAGGGCCATAAGAAGAGGGGAAGAGAGAAAATCCCGAGCAGGGTCCATGCTCATGATAGAGCCCCATGCAGGACTCGATCTCACCACCCTGAGATCATGACGGAGCCAAAATCAAGAGTCAGAAGCCCAATAAACTGAGCCACCCAGGTGCCCCCTCTTTTTCTCTTTATTTAAAGTAGGCTACATGCCCAGAGTGGAGCCCAACACGGGGCCTGAACTCATGACCCAGAGATCAAGGCATGAGCTGAAATCAAGAGTAGGACACTTAACCATCTGAGCTACCCAGGTGCCCTTATTTTTTTAGTTTTTTAAAAAAAGATTTTATTTTTTTTTTTTTTTTTTTTTTTTTTTTTTTTTTTTTTTTTTAAGATTTTTTTTATTTATTTATTTGAGAGAGAGAGAGAGAATGAAAGAGAGAGCATGAGAGGAGAGAGGTTAGCGGGAGAAGCAGACTCCCTGCTGAGCAGGGAGCCCGATGTGGGACTCGATCCTGGGACTCCAGGATCATGACCTGAGCCGAAGGCAGTTGCTTAACCAACTGAGCCACCCAGGCGCCCAAAAGATTTTATTTTTAATCTCTATACCCAATGTGGGGCTTGAACTCACAACCCCAAGATCAAAAGTCACATGCTCCACCAACTGAGCCAGCCAAGCGCCCCATCACATTTTAAACATTAAAAAAAAAAATGTTTTTTTTTAAAAAACATTAAAAACCCAGGTCATTTAACAGGGGCCACTTGATCACTTGTTCTCGTCCATTGTTAGTTTGGCTCAGTTTTGCTTTTCAGAAAAAGACTATCAGTCACGAGCAGGACATCAAGGGGCTGGGACCTGGAAGAGCAGGTGACACAGATGACAGTCATGAGGAAGAGAGTTCACTGGGCTCTAGAATGTGCTTTGAGAAAGGCCCAATTTGGGGTTCCTGTCCTGAGCTGAGGGGACACCCCTGCAGGTCCTCAGTAGCAGGAGGAAAATGTGAAAACCCGGCCCCTTGAGGAGCTGGTTTGTGAAGGAGAGGATATCTGCCTCTGGGTGTTGTTGTTTGCCCTTTTACTGAGGGCCTCCTGGCCAGAGACCTTCCTCTGAGAGAGTAACAATACTACAGTTATGATCATCAATTAGGCTCCTGTGAGTCAGTGACATTGGCTTGTCCAGAAAACCTTCTCCCAGATCCCCCATCTCACAAGCTGGTGTAAAGGGCGGGGGGGCCCTGACACTAAGTCT
The DNA here is from genome assembly GCF_902655055.1 of Lutra lutra. NCBI lineage: Eukaryota > Metazoa > Chordata > Mammalia > Carnivora > Mustelidae > Lutra > Lutra lutra. The sequence continues at coordinate 81,103,662 of NC_062282.1, read as the reverse complement.
CAAAGTCGAGAATGGGTGTGAGGAAGGTAGAGCCACACCCGACTGGCCAGAGGGAGCCTCTCAGTCTAGTGCTTTCCTTAATTCAGCCAGCACCTCCTCCACCTTCAGCCTTGGGAAAGAGAGGCATTTTGGTCACAAAAGGTAGCATTTTAAACCTCTCTCATTAATAAGGGAGACAGAATTGTTATACTAGTTGGGGAACACTCAAGAAGGAATACATTTCATTTCCATGCATCTCCAGCTTGAGTCCCAGGCTTAGCAGATGCTATTTTTATCAAATACTTTCTATTCTGTGACATGCTTTACCAACTTTCTATTATTAGACAAATCAGGAAAAGTTCACGTTTGATTTCCCTTCCTTCTGGCTTCTCCCTCCTCATTTGCAAGATGGGTGGTTGTTTGGGCGGGGGCACTGTCCTTGCAATAGAAGGTAAATGACAGGGAAATGGCAGCCATCTGAAAACCCAACTTGATGCCAAAGCATCCTGGAAACTGGCCCTCCTTCCTTTGCAAATGACATCGCGTCCTGGCTTCACCCCATCCCAGATGGCACAGCTGATGGGACAGGGAAGAAAAAAATACAGATTTTAGAGTATTTACAGCGTCATGTCTCCCTACCCCCACTTCCTGTGAAGGAGGGTTAGTCTTGGCAGCTAGGTTTTAGAGCCTCTCTTGTGTGGAATATAGAAAAATGCTGGAAGGGATTTTGAGTCACATGGTGCTGTGGGTGGGGATGGCTTGATGAGTCCACTGAAGAAAAGGCAGGGAATTACCTGCGAGGGAAAGCAGAATAGATCAGAAGGTAAGAGGAAGGATAAAAGAGCTAAGAGCCAGAGATGGCATGAACCTGGGTGGGGGGAGGGGATTTAAGAGATAAATTAAGGGGGATTGTAGTAGTTGGTGGGCTGTCATAAGAAGGATATGAGAGAGAGATGGGAGGAGATTTTCCAGAAACATTGTTGGTGTTATGAATAGAAACCATCCTCCTGTTGGCATTTTTTTAAAAAAAGATTTTATTTATTTATTTGACACAGAGGCAGAGCACACGTAGGGGGAGCAGCAGGCAGAGGGAGAAGAGAAGCAGACTCCTCACTCAGCAGGGAACCTGGGGTGGGGCGGGGCTCAATCCCAGAACCTGGGGATCCTGACCTGAGCAAAAGGCAGACACATATCAGACTGAGCCACCCAGGCGCCCCTCCTATTGGCATTTTTAAGAGATTTCAGTAAAGGTGTAAAATGGTTTCAAAGCTTTTTTTTTTTTTTTTGTATGAGGGACTGGGGTTTATTCAAGGCAACCTGGATGACTGGAAGCTAAGGTTAATAGTGAAAGATGACCACCATTAACCTCCCTTCTCCCAGCAACACGTTCAGGTATTTCAAAAGGGATTTGAACTGCAAATATGTCTTACTCGATTTCCTGAGAGTTTAATTTTCTTTTTTAGCCACCATTGAAAATTGTGATTTCACATTTTAAAAAGCCTGCATTTCCTGCTTCTTAAAAAAAAAAAAAGGAAAAATCTGGCAACATAAGACTCCCGTTTCCATATGGCAAAAGAGGCTCATGTTCCTTGGTTAACCCAAGCGCCCCGCACTCATGTGAGGTGTGCAGATGCACATAAACCTGACTCGCTTCCTGTGTTTCTATCCCCTACCATCTTGTAACAGCAGACTATTCCACTGGAGCCGGCTCTCCTGATGAGCACAATGTCAGAGGTTGGACAAAATAAAAACAAAATCAACCTGAAGGGCATCAAAGAGTTAAAAAGATAATGAAGATTTGCTAAACCAAGATCTGGGGAGAGATGGGAATTTAGAGGGGGCAAGCCCATCAACTGAGACATCTTTTCCCCTTGGGATATTTGCTGCTTCTGGAAGAGACAGCTAAGAAGCTGAGAGGCTAAGCAGCATGGAAGCAGTTTTGCATCCTAAGGGGACAAAAGTTGGAATCCAGGGCCCACCATAGGAGAAGGGGCCCTGAAATCCCTCATTTTAGGTGAGGGCCCTGACGGACTGCACCTTAAAACTGAAGAATAGGAAACAGACCACATTTTGCAGGGTCTCAGCTCAGCCACCAATGAGCTTCATTCTTCAAATTGGATTAAGGTGATCCTGGATTCCTAGTATTTCCAAGTGCCTAGCAGAAGCAAATGTAAACACTGGAGGAATAGTACACATTAAGGTCTCATGTTACTTCTACAGGTTTTCACACACAATTGCTGCACACATGAAAATAACCAGGCACAAAAGGAATGAGACAATATGAATGAGATCCAGGGGAAACAACTACAATAGAAACAATCTCAGAAAACTGTAGTTACTAGTGTTATCAGGCAGAGACTATGCAAAGGAGATAAAAGGGTAAAAATTCTGGTAGAGAACTAGAAACTTAAAAAAAAAGGACAATGATGATTTGTACGTAATCATTCTACAGAAATATAGAATTGAAAAATATAATAACAAAAGTAAAGAGCTCAGTAGATGAGTTTAACAGCTGTCTAGCCATGGTTAAAGGGAGAAGTGATGAACTGGGCAGTAGGGTAGAAGGAAACATCAGAATGAAAAATGGAAGACAAAAGAATGAAAAATGCTGTCAGGGAATAAGAGATACGGAAGATAAAGTGAAGACTGAAGTTCCAGAATAAGAGCGACAATAAGGCAGCAGCAACATTTGAAGAGAAAAATAGTTGAGAAATGACCAAAATTGACCAAAAATATCAAGCCACAGATTCCAGAAGCCCTGGGAACCCCAACCATGATTAATAAAAAGAAAGCCACATGTAGGTACATCACATTAAATAGATGAAAATTAAAGACAAAGAGAAAATAAAGGTAAAAGAGCTAACATTACTTGGAAAAAAAAAAAAAAAAGAAAGAAAGAAACCACTAGCTTACTTCTTGGCAGAAACAACAGTAGCTAGGAATTAGTAGAATTTAAGTATCTTTAAAGTGTTTAGAGAAAACCTAGAATTCCATATCCCATGAAAGCAGCCTGTGATAATAAAAGTGAAATTAAGACATTTTCAGGATTCCTTACTAGCAGTAGATACTAAGGCAGTGTTCTTTAAGCAGAAGGAAGATGATTTTACATGACAGTTATAGATATAAGAAGAAATGAAGAACAATGCAAAGGCTAATTTGAAGAATCCAAATGAATTAGACTATATAAAATAACATAACAATGTCCACTGGGGATTTAAATTTTTAAAATATATGACAAGTATGTGTAAGTCAGAAGGAAGGGGTGAATGAAATTAAAATGGTCTGTGATCCTTGTATTACTGTGGAACAAGATAAAAATTACAATTAACATTAGACTTGATAAGTCAAAGATACATGTTGTTATCTAGAATAACCTCTAAAAGAGTAGTAAAATAAGTGTATCACTTCCAAGGTAATAGAGGAAAAATATAGAACATTTGACCACACCAAACAAGCAAGAGAGGACAAAAAGAACATAGGACACGTGGGACAAATAAAAGCACTTAATAAGATGGTAGATTTAAATCTAAATATATCAGTAATTACATCAAATGTTAATGAACAAAATACTTCAGTTAAAAGTGAAAGAGTATTGAACTGGATAAAAAAAATCTACATACTATAAGAAACACTATAATTTTTTAAATGTCGAAAGGGTGAAAAATATGTAAATATTAACCAAAACTATATAAGATTAATAGTATATGTTAATATCAACTTATATTTTAAGGCAAAAATCATTACTACAGCTAAAAAAGACACATCATAATAAAAAACTCAATTCACAAGGAAGACACGGTGATTATAAAACTTATACACATTTTATAGCTTTAAAAATATGAAGCCAAGGAGCCCCTGGGTGGCTCAGTCAGTTAAGCATCTGACTCTTGTTTTTGGTGCAGGTCATGACCTCAGGGTCATCAGATGGAGTCCTGTGTTGGGCTCTGTGCTCAGCGGGGAGTCTGCTTGAGATTCTCTCTCCCTCTCACTCTACCCCTCCCCCCTGCTTGTTCTCTCTCTCTCTCTCTCTAATACATAATTTTTTTTTTTATAAACGTGAAGCTAAGATTGATAAAACCACAGGAGGAAGTGAGCAGATAAATAGGTAAGGATACAGATTATTTGAATATGATTAGCAAATGACTTGATGGATATATACAGAATGTCTCACCCAACAATTACAGAATTTGGGTTCCTCAAAAATGTATAATTCTCAACCTTCCAAGAAAAAATAGGATTGAAATTCTCCATCTCATTTTATGTTAGGTGTGGCCATAGGACTAATTTTAGCCAATGAAATATGAGCAGAGGTAGCTTCTAGATGCTAGTGTATTACTAAACATATCTCCTTTTCCCTTCCTGAAAGTGGTGGTCTGGAGTTCCTTGACCTTCTTGAGCGCTGGGTCCTTGGTTAAGGGTGATACAGAGCAGAGCTCCCCAGACAACCTGGAAAGAGACAGGTTGATGTTCATGAATGAGAAATAAATCTTTTTTATTTTAAGTCACTGGCATTTGGGATTAATTATAATGACAGTATAACCTAGTCTATCCTGTCTAATACAGGTATAAAAAGAGGAGGACTGTTTTTCAGGCACAGAGGTGAGCCTTTCTTGAAGGAATATGGTACGATGGATTCCCAGGAATCCACTATGCCTGAAGCTCCAGGGAGATGGGTTGGGGACAAGGCTGGTAAGGGAGAGCAGCTCCCAAGAAGAGCCCTAAGTAGACTGGCTGGAGGCAAGTTTGGAAGGGCTTTGGATTTAACAGTAAAGAATGGATACTGTCCTGGAAGTTGAAGGACTGGCTGAATATTGCTAGTAATGAACATGGTAAGCCAGAGGGAATCTAATTGATGTGAAAGGAGGAAATCAGGTAGAGGGTTATTCTCCGTGAACATGTTCCAGGGTTATTTTTCCACTTCTTAGAGGTAGCCGTTATTAGCATTTGGTGACAATTTCTCCAGTCCTTGCATGCACACGCAAACACACACATAAACCAATTAAAAAAAGATCACATCAATCATACTCTACCTGCTATTCCAAATTTTTTTTTCCAATGAACAATATCTTCATGGTTATTTTGTGTCATCTTGTTTCTTTCCTTTTGATAGGATGCTACGGTATGGCTGTGTCAGAATTCTGTAACCATTCCCCCGCTGACAGATACTTAGGTTGTTTCCACTGTTACAAAAAAGGCCTCAGTGACCACCTTGCTAATAATGTCCATCCCTTGCTCTGTCTTTCTTTCTACACACAGGAAGAACAATTTTGCCACTATTTGAATGGTGACAATTTTAGGCTGGGTCACAGGAACACAACTAGGCTGGCCATTTGAGGAGACAATTTTGGTTAAGGGGTACCTGACATGCCTCAAATATACCCAGAATAGGGTCTCAAGCATAGTGAGCCCTCAAGTATTTGTTGAATGAATGAACAAACGAATCCACATCCACTGCAGACAAGTTTCTGGACCGGTTTGTCCCATCCCCACCTATAACAGAGTTTCTCAACCTCAGCACTAGCGACTCAGAGGGTTGCCTACTTTGTTGTAGGGGCTGTCGTGTATATTGTAGAATATTTAGCAGCACCCCTGGTCCCTACCCTCTAGATATCACTAGCACCACCCCGGCTACAGCAACCAACTCTGTCTTGCAGAAATCGCCAAATGTCTGCTGGGAAAGAAATCCCTCCCAGTTGAGAACCACTGCTTTATAACATGGGTTGTACTTCTGTAAATGCAAAGGTCCTTCCTCAAAACAGCCTACTCTATAAAGGTCGATCCTCCTTCTCCCAATCCTACCGTACTTACCAGGGCCCTTCTTCCTGGGTTCTCAGAGTCCTTTCATAGAGAGTCTACATTGTTCAATCTCTCTCTCTCTCCCTCTCTCTAAAGATTTTATTTACTTGACAGGGAGAGACACAGCAAGAGAGGGAACACGAGCAGGGGGAGAGAAAGAGAGAGCAGGCTTCCCACTGAGCAGGGAGCCCGATGCGGGGCTCGATCCCAGGACCCTGGGATCATGACCTGAGCCGAAGGCAGATGCTTAATGACTGAGCCACCCAGGTGCCCCAAGTCTACATTGTTCTTGGCTCAGATGTCATTTCCTTAGGGTCACCTTCCCTGATACCTCCTTCATGAAATGGGTCGATCCTCCTTATTTTTTGTCAGTTTCTATTCTACATTCTCTAATCACCAAATGCCCCTCCTTAGTAGTTCTTACAAAGTTGAATTTTAGAGTTAGTTGAGTAATTTTTAAATTAAGCTGTTTAGAGGTAGCTCCTTAGAGGCAGCCATGTGTAAGAATCTGGCATGTTAACATGTCAGTATTTGTTCATAATTTTTCCATTTAGTGCCGGAAACAATGCCTGACATACAGTAGGTGCTCAATTCTGTTGGATGGACAGAAAAACATCCAGTCAGCCATGGCCAGCTCAGGGTACAACAATCTTTGACCAGTCGTATTCCTGTGCCTTCTGAAAAAGTTCTAAGAAATGATGTTACCTATAGCTACATTTTAAAGCTGATACGTTACATGTTCATCATTAGGTTCATTTGGCTTCAAGATAATACCTTCCAGCATAATGTAAATATTGGAAATGAAAAATTAAGCTGTGACATCATTCTTTAAAGATACCTCTTAATCTGTTATTTCTAATATTCCTTATGATTTGCCTTCACAGTGCTTTCCTTCAAAATCAAGGAAGAAACAAGTTTTGTTACATACAAAAAATGCCTTAATTAATCATGAAAGCAAGCTGAATTAAATTAGTGAAGGAAGTTTCCAGCTTGGGAAACCTAGACCTGGAGATTCTTATATTTGGAGCAACAGTCCCTTAATAAGATTTGTGGAGTGCGGGGTATGCTTTCCAGTAAGGGAAGGATTATTACCAACACAGACCCTTTCTCAGGCAAATCAGTTTTAGGAAAGTGTGCCTAGAGAAACTGAGGATCTGGAAGCCAATTCTCTAAAAACAACCCTTGGTGCCCCCTTGTGAAGTTTTCACTACCATCCTGGGAGTAATGCAGCATAGTGGCCGGCCGGGGGCAGTGTTGGACAAGCTGATGGGCTCCATCTCTGGCCCTCCCGGCTCAGGGGAGCTGAGAGAAAAGGCCAGTTCCATCTGGATGCAGTCGGGAGCCACTGCAGGAGCGGCCCAGCCCAGTCCTCTCTGGTGTGCACATGTTCACACCGTGAATTATTCATAGGAGACCGGCTCCCAGGAGAATGGAGGCTAGAGACTCTCCATCCTGTATATAGAATCAGGGCCGGGGACTTGTAAAAAACCTCTTTCTCTCTCTGCTTCAAGAACAGGGTTTCGGAAAGAAATGGAGGAGTGAAGTCATGGGTCTGAATCAACTGTGAAGATTTTTTAATTTTCCTCTTAGGAAATGAAAACAATACTGAAATCTCAGTAATTCATAGCTCAGCAGACAGTCAGCAAAGTGGCCAGAAACTCCTGCTCTGGAATCAGACAGAGGAGGGCCTGGCTTTCTCCTCGGCAAGCCCACTCTCCCAGCCTCTGCTTCTCGGGCTGTCCCATCGGGACCACAGTCCCTTCCACAGAGGTTCGCAGTGAGGAGAAATGAGCCAGCGCAGGAAGGGCTCAGCATATGAGTGGCATGTAACAAGAGCTTAATAAGTAACACTGACGATGGTGAAGAGGATGATACAGCATTTGTCAGGCATGAGTGTTCCAAAACTTTCCATTCATGTCCGAAGAGGAAAAATCAGAGGTGAAAAACCAAGCCACTAAAAGGCTTCAAGATTCATAAGCCTCGGGGTTAGAAGCAGAAACAGCTGGATTGGGGGAGCGGGGAATCAGGGCTTCAATGTTACAGGCCCGCTCTGTTCCTGCACCTTGCCTCGACTGCCTCCCAGGCCTGAAGTTTCCACCCCGGGACTGATCAGAGGGTCTCTATGTCTAACATAGTGTGTTTGTGCCGGCCATTTCTTCGCTGACTGTATGACAGGCCCACCAGCCTCAGACGGAAAAGTACTGGCATTGCTCATTATTTGCATCCTCTGTGAAAACTCAAAGGGTGGGGGTAAACTAGTTGACCTAAAGTTAGTTAAGGGGGACTAATTGCTGGGATGTACGAAAAGTCAGGACCAGAGCAAGACCCCCAGAGTTCTGCCTTATACAGGGAAAGGTGACGGGGACTAGTTCAGAGGGAGGCATGGAGACAAGTTGGGTAAGATATCGGTCCTTTCACCTGGCAGCTGTCCAGCCCCCAAATAGCTTTTGTGTCCAGTCCAAAAATAAGATCACATGAGAGGGGAGAAATACATACGCAAGTGCTTGTCCTTGGGCTTTTTGCGGGTACATCAGCCGCACCGGTGGGGGCCTGGAGAGCGAGGCCTCCCAGCACACCAGGCCGCCTCCCTCTTTGAGCTCTCCCAGGCTGGGCAAACAACCTGTATCAGGGTGGGTGTGGTGTGTGCTTTGCACTCAGCCCTTCTCTCAGGACTCCCTGGCGCTCCATTCACACCAGAGAGGGAGCAGGAGACAAGGAGCAAGCTGAACCAGCAGCCTCAACTTCAGCGGAATGAGGGCATGGCCTCCTTTTGGTGAAGGACACTCCCTTGTGATGGAGAATGGGAACTCCCTTCCTCCCGCAGCCGCCTGCCTGCAGCGCTCCTTCTAGCTCCATGTGGACACTGTAGGCTGCTGCAGCTGCGTCACCCGGGGAAAGAAAGTGCTTCAGAGCCCAAGCAAAGAGGTGAGTGCATCCCCTTCTCCAAGGGGCTCCTTACTACAGATGTTCTGCTTGGCTTCCTGCTCCTGTCCAGCACGAATGCTCTCCCCTGCCCTGCTTTTGCCCCTTCTCCCTGACCTGGGACCCCGGCAGGCTGGAGTCTCCATGATAGATGCTAGCTTCAAATACCTGTACTCTCTTCTCTCCTTTAAGGCCAATTTGCTTCCAGAAAGAACTGGCTAGGTCTAGTTCTTAGCGGGGGAAACAGGAAATGATTCCCACCAAGTGAATTATCTCTGCTGAGATCCAAGAAGATTTTTTTCCAAGAAATCATTAGACAAATCCCATTATAGTAGAGTTAATGCTTAGTTTTAAAAAAGCCCTGCATGAAACAGGAAATAAAAGGATATCAGCTCATTCCTTATTATTGGGCAAAAGGGAAAAAACACATAGGGGATGTGCAGACCTTCCTCCCTCCTCACCCCTTCACACCTCCTCCTGATGTCTTAAACCCTGAGAAACAGACTTAACAGATCTAAGAACTCATTTCTTTGGTTGAGAACAAGAGGAATAAAATGGAGGGTTTAGGGAGAATTGCTCTGAAGGCAGAGTCATAGGATGAAGAAGACAAATTTTGGAAAGTCTTGGTTTCCCTTCCCAAGCACATGACAGGTACCTGTGCCCGCTGGGGGATGTGTACAGATGTCACTATCACTTGCACATGCCTAACACTAACCCTGTTACAGAACTCCCTCCTTGACTATAGACCACAGATGTCTATGCTAATGTAGGTGGGAGCAAGATAACCACTCCAATGAATCAGGATGCTTTTAGTGACAGTAGACTAGAAGCCAGTTTGAAGAGACTTGGGCCAAAACAAGGAAATTCGCTTCCTCATGTAAGTGAAAAGGTTTTGGTGTGGTGGGATCTAGGTTCCCAGCTGATGGCATCCTGCCTCCGTCTCTCTCCACTTTGTGGCTCTGCAGCCCTGGGTCATTCCATCCCAGGAAGACTCACTGATGGCAGTGGTGACATGGCCACCAGCAGCTCCAGGCTGACGCCCTCCTGGCACAGCCATCTTGGAACAACAGGCACTGCCCATTCCTGAGAGTCTAGAGTCTGAACCATTGTGCGTACCATGCCCATCCTCGCCAGGGGGTATAGTCATCCCTGCCCAAAACCACATGGACTGAAAGCAATGAAGGGCTGGGTCCCCAGAGATAACCAGGGTGCTAGTCCTAGGAGAGGGGGCTGGACACAGAACAGCCACAGTCAATGCTGGCCACTCTAGGTTGCTCTTTTTGTGATGGTCTGGATAAAGAGGTCAAGCTCCCCCAGGATAACTCCTCCTCTCTCTCTCTTATAGTCCACAAAAATTAGTGACAGCAAGTCTCATAATAAGGATAATTATTAGAAGTCACTAAAAGACCCCATGGCATTTCATTCCTAGAGACCCCCACACCACGGAAAAGCAACTAGAAGGCTTGTTTCTGGCTCAGTCCCTGGACAGTTCACCACACCGAGACCCACTTAGGTCCCCAACCCACCTGTGCGCACATGGGTCTCCCCTTCCCCCTCACCCACCCCTGCTCACTTGTATCTCCCTCTGCTCTGCTGATGTGAACCCATTTTCCCTTTCAAGGGCCAGCCACAGGGGTGCCTCCCCTCTGATGCCTTCCTGGGCCCCTCCAGCCTTTCTGCCGTCTCTTCCCTGAATCTGGACAGCAATGAAAGTCACTAGTACAGTTTACTGTATCTTACTTTCTCTTCTGGCTTGACTTTTACATTCCTGGTGGGGAATCAGATTTCATCTCTAGCTCTCTCTGTGGTAATCTGACACCTAGCCGGTGCCCAATTAAGTGACCAATAGAAATCCAGCCTCCCTGAATACCTGAGAGAGGCTGGATCGATTACTTGAAGTCCTATATTTTTATTTTAAAAGTAATATAATAACTATAGCAGACACAGATTGAGTTTGAACTGTGTGCTGCCTCATGGGCAACATCTCAGGAAACTCTCCCCATGACCCTATGAGACAAGTATTGCCATTATCCCCATTTGACATATGGGGAAACCGAGTCTCAGAGAACTGAGCCACTTGTCCCATATCATCCAGCTAGTAAGTGGTGACATGGGAGTTGGAACCCAGGCATGCCTGCCATCTCATTTCCTACTAAACTTGTCCCTGACATGCTTATCAGGGGAGCTTCCGGCTGCCTGATTTTAAAGACTGAGGAACACTGGTGGCTGGCCAAAGGGCATGAGTCAGCTTAGATATTTTGGACCCATCCTCTGCCAACAGGGCTCCCAGTGTTTCCATGGGAGGGGTGGGGGGGGGGTTCCTTATTAGACTGTACCCAGGGCTGAAGAGACACTCAGCTAAACCAAAGCCAAAAAGAAAGTCAGGGGCAGATGGATTTCCCAAAACAAGGTATCTCTGGGGCTTTGTAGAGAGTGAGGTACTTTTTCTATTAAACGAAGGTAGAGTAGTCTTCCAGGAAATGTTAGCTGGCAAGTGGGCTTTAGAATTTAAGCTTGCCCTTCTGGCTGCCCATCATTACGTAGATGACCCTGACATTTCTGCCACATTCTGCAACCACATTCTGATCTTGAAGAAAACCAAAATCTTGAGAAAATGTGAGTATTTTTGGTAATGTCTGTGCCTCGAGCATCTGGCCGCTGACCTCTTGTCTGATGCTGTCACCTGTGGGCCCTGTGAGGCCCTTGCTTTGAGGGTCTGTGGTTTCCTTGATGAACCCTGACCTATGCATAAGGGTTAGCGTCTTCTCAAGAGCAGAGCCGCCTTGAGTCTTGTCATCAATCCTCACCAGGTCCTGTGGGAGGATCGGAGAGCGAGCTCTCTCACAGCTGAGGCACGAGAAGACTGAGGCAGGCCCCAGATGACACAGAGGCCAAGAACGGCCCAGACTGGGCCTGGCAGAGCTCTGGGGTCTCAGTGACGAAGTCTGCTCACTTCTTAAGTTTGTTGTAGAAAACAGTTAAGAATCACATAGGCTAAGTAAAATTGTCTGGCTGAGTCTTTAAGAGAAAAACCACAGTTAGACCCAACAGAAATGAAACCATAGGTTCACACAAAAACTACACAGATCTGTACATGAAGGCTGATAGCAGCATTATTTGTCAAAGCCCAAACAGGGAAACAAGCCACACGGCTGCGAACTGATCCTCACAATGTGGCCTCTCCCGACAATGAAATACTACTCAGCAAGAACTTGGCATGAACTTCCAAGGCACGCACACTGTAACACCGATGAACCTCAAAGACATTGTGCTTTTGAAGGGAAAAAAGCCCACACCCTATGACTCCATTTCTACGAAATGGCCAGAACAGGCAATTCTGTGGAGACAGAAAGCAGACAAGTGGTTGCCTATGCCTGGCGGGAAGGGGGAATGGGGAGTGATTGGTACTAGGCATGGGGTTGCTTTTACGGGATGACAAAAATGTTCTAAAATTAGTGGTGATGGTTGCACAAGCATGTGAATACACTGAAACCATTTGACTGTTTACTTTAAATGGATGAACTGTACAGCATTTGAATTCTATCTCAGACTTGTTTCAAAACCGAAATCATGGCTAATGAAATAATGAACCCAGTGACAGGGCTTCACTGCAGGATGTGGGCTCACCCACAGGCTCTGATAAGCTCAGGTCATCTCCTGCAGAGCTCAGCCACAGGCCACCCCGACAATCCGAGGAGTAGGAACGTAGGTGGAAAAGATGGTATCCCTCAATTTCTCCACAGAGACTCCGGGAGGAGGAGTTCTGACCCCCCCCTTTCCCGTGTAGATTATTTACAGTTTTATGCAATCGATCTCACTATTCTCTTTTCCCCTCTGGGTTTCAAGTCAGGCTTTAAAAAGCATTCTCTGTTCTAAGATTACAAATCTTACAGAACTTAACTAATGTTTTCCTCTAAGGTTTATCTTCTTCCATTTAAATACTCACCTGAGGATCCAGGTTGTTTTTGTTTGTTCTGCCAAATAGACAGCCAGTTATTAAATCAGGAGTTTTAAATTTGGAGTTACAATGGACTTGGGGTACCTTGTAATTTCCAGGAATTAAATATAAAAAAATGTGTGTATGTGTGTGTATGTATGTGTGTTCTTTTTGGGGGGAGGGGGAGTTATAGATCTTGTCACATTCTCAGGGATTTTATGACTCACAGAAAAACAACTGAACTCTCTACATTTCGAAGCCTGAGTCCAGGTAGACAGTGCATGTACGTCCCAGTGCATGAGGCCAAATCCAAGACAAGAGGACAATTATTAAACAATTACAGGGGAAGACTGAGCGATTACTTCTGTGGAAAGTTCTCCATCACATGTCTGGGGAGCGTTGCACCCTTTTGGTTTGACAGCAAACTGAGGCAGAGAACAAGAGTTGACTCTCACTGGCTCTCCCTGGGCTTGGAAACTTTACATTTTATTCATCTGCTGACAAATCGGTGGAGCTAAATCATTTTAGCTGACAAAACTTGGGGCCCTCTTGTCACAAAGGATTTGAGGAGACTTATGGCCCACAATATAAATAAATGATAAATAAAGGGGAAATGCAACTGCCATGACAGAGAAGGTGGCAGACCCTTGTGTGTGTGTACATATATTCATGTACTAAATATGTATGCGACGCCCTCTGTGTGCCAGGCATGGTCTAGACTGGGTTCTCAAAGTGTGGTTCCCCAGACCAGCAGTTTCACCATCACCTGGGTACTTGTTAGACATGCAAATTTCCAGGCCCACCCAGACCTGCTGAATTAGAAGCTTTGTCGGGCCCAGCAGTCTGTGTCTGAGCAAACCCTCCCAGTGATTCTGATGCACATCTACATTTCAGAACCACTGGTCTAGAGACATGTAGTTTGTAATGGTAAAAGGATAGATGAAACCCCTGCTTTCTTCATGGAGTTGACATTCCAGTGTGTGTGGTAGGGGAGAGAGGAAACAAACAAGTAAACAAATAACTGAATATGATAATGTTTCAATGGTAGTAAGGTCTAAGAAGGTAAAGAAAGCAAGGGGAAATGAAGGACAGTGATGGGAGCTGATTTAGAGCCCGTGGCCAGGGAAGAGGCAATCTGAAATGAGATAAGAATAATAAGCAAGAGCTGGCCATACAAAGAGGGGCAGAAAATAAATGTGTACACATTAAGTAGAGGGAATAGCAGATGCAAAGGTTCTGAGGTAGGACTACGTTTGGCCTAGTGAATAGTATGACTGGAACACAGGGAGCAAGGAGTTCGTAGGGGGTGGATCTAGGGAAGCAAGTGGTGGTAGCAAGCTTAGCTTTTGTTCTTAGAACAAGTCAAAGGCAATGCACAGTTTGGAACAAACAGGGACATGATCTGATTTACCTTTCAGCAGATCCCTCTGGAATGAAATATAGAGGGTTAGGGTTCTAGAAGCAGAAAAATCAGCTAGGAGCATATTCCAATAACCTAGGAATACTGGTGCTTGGATGGACTAGACCAATGTGCAAAGATCTATTATTAAGGGGAAAACAAACAAACAATGCAGGACACTGTGCCTAGTAAATTGTTTTTGTGCACATACACATTCAGATGGATGAAGCCAGTTTCCCCCACAGGTTCCAGAAAAAAAAAAGTTAATGATGGTTATCTCTGGGGAGAGGAGATTAATGAGGGTCATTTTACAGCCTTTCATGTGTCATGCATTTTTGTCACATGTGTGAAGCATTACTTTTACTTAAAGATAAAATATTTTTTTAAAAAGATTTTATTTATTTATTTGACAGAGATCACAAGAAGGCAGAGAGGTAGGCAGAGAGAGAGAGAGAGAGAGAGAGAGAGGGGAGGAAGCAGGCTCCCCGCGGAGCAGAGAGCCCGATGCGGGGCTCAATCCCAGGACTCTGGGATCATGACCTGAGCCGAAGGCAGACGCTTTAACCCACTGAGCCACCCAGGCACCCCAAAGATAAAATGTTTTAAAATAAAAATTGAAAAACTGAGATAAAGGAAAACACAGACTAGGTGATGGGTGATCAATATCAGAGAGAGGAAGCCCACCTCACGTGTATTAGAGTCCTTTCCAAGCACGGGCTCCTGAAGTCCCTGGAGAGGCAGGGCACCCATAGCCTGAGCTGTTCTTGGGTTACCATGGGATTGGCTACTGCCCATCTGAAAACCACTAGGCCCTGTTTCTGTCCTGCGGCTCTGGTGATGTTTGTGGCTTTCAGATCTCCTTGGGCAACTAATACAATTTCATGTGAATGTCTGCTGCGTTTCTCTTTGCCCTGTTTGTCAGATCGCTCCCCTGACATCCTGGCATTTGGTTCACCATGAGTCCAGCATGCCCTTCATTTAATTGCATGATTTGGCATAAACAGAAGGAAATACTTTGCCAGGGGAGAGAGTATAATGCAGCATCTGATTTCTCCTGTCAGCTGATTAGGATTTGTCGTGTCCCAACAAGGTCAGATGAAATTAGAAAGAAAATGCAGTGTGTCTGGTGTGTGTTTCAAATAACTGCATCATTTCTGTAAGCAGGATGAACGAAGGGGTAAGTTTTAAAGCAAATATTGAGGACCAGACTCAAGATTCAAGGCACAAGAAACCACTGCTTCTAGGTTATGCCTGGAGAGGGACAGTATTTACTGGGGGGCATTCTGAATTCTGCTGATTCTATCATGCTCTGGTTCTGCTGTCATGTTAGTGAAATTGACCACGGTTGTCTGATTACAGAGCACTGAGCACAGAATAAGTAATGGACAGCAGTGCCACCTTCCACCTTTATCACCCTGCTACGGCCCTTAGAAGAGGTTTAGAGCCACTTCTGCTACCGGCAGCCGCTCAAAGGCTCCACTGTGAGTCAATCTCTTAGGATGCAGAAGGAAAAAACCTCACCTCCGCAACCGGCCAAAACATTTTAGGTGTGGATGACTCTTGCCATGGCCACACCTCTGTGGATAAACCTACCAGGTTTCTCCCAGGGTTTCTGTTGGTCCTGCAAATCTGCTGTGTTCTTCTTTTCCCAGATCCACCCTCTGCACTGCTAGGAGACCCGCACACAGGTTGTAGCCATCGCAGAAATGGCTTTAAAAGTGGTCTGGGAGCTTTTTGGGAAGAGATGGGTTCTATTACATGGTCTGTAGAGGAGCCGGTGTCTTGTGGATGCTTAATAAGCAGCCCTACCAGCTATTATTTTCGTGGACTATTTCCTGGCCCAGAGCTTGAGGGCTATTCTGAGGCCAGACTTCCAGGAGAGGCAACCCCCAAGTCCCTTCCCATGCTAAATAACAGGCCAGAAAGCATTAACTTGATCGTGTCTCCTGAGTCAAAACATCCAAATGTATATTATTTTCAAAGATGAATCAAGATGCTTGATGTGCAAGTTGAAGTGAATGTGGAATTTGGGCGATATTAAGGTGACATTCTTGAAAATTCGATATTGAGGGGCATTCTATTATAGTAAATACTTTAAGGAACAGAGGATTCATTATTTCCCCACAGTTGGACAGTATCATTGCCAAGTACCAGATATGCAGTAAAGAAATTAGTTTGTATCAGTAGCTAGGGATTATATTTGCCTAAAAGCTATGTAGCTTTTTTTGTTTTGTTTTGTTTTGTTTTGTTTTGAACAGCATTTCACAACTAGATGTCATGGAAAAACAAAACTAAAATAGTGACTTACACATGCGTTACCAGTTTTCATGGTGCTTTCACGCACTTAGGCATACTGGATCTCACGATATGGCTGTGGGCTTGCTGGGAAGATGCGGGTAGCAGAGTCTCATTAATCTCTTGTGTGAAGGAGGGACAGGGGAGCCCCAAGGAGTTGAGCTGCCCAGGACGGGCCAACCATGCCGTGTAGGCAGGACCCTGAGCTAGGGACACGTTTTTAGTCACAGCGAGGTTTTAGTTAGGGGTACAGACTCTGAGCTGCCTCTCTGTCCTCAAAATTTTTGGTCTGCTATTTAATGGGCTTAATTTCCTGAGTGTTCTTTAATCTTAAAATCCATCATCCCACATGCTGGAAAGTTAACATGCACGCTGGGTGCAGCATACTACTTCTTCAGTATTGAGAAGATGATTGTCTGCAATACTGTTATCTCTCCGGGCTTCAGGAGGCCCTTCAGCAATGAGCAGATCCTCAGGAAGATTATTATTTTGTAAAGCAAATTATGAGTGCCTATGAGTGTGCAGACATGGCAGTTCACGGAGGTTCCAGTGAATAAGATTTGGTGAAATCAACTTTTTCTGTACTTTTCAAGCCCCTTTCAGGAGAGCTGTGGCTCATCCATGGTTGGACTTACGTGATGTTTGTGCTTCTAAGGTCTCTGTCTCAGAGGATGAGCTTCTCTGGAAGCTCATCCCCTCAGAAGGCACAAAAATGGCTCCCCGGATGCTACCACAGAATGCATTAGATGCTACACGATGTGCCTGGAGAACAGGCTCCTGCCTCCACCTTCCAAGGGGAAGTGGAGAACAGAGAGCCTATTTCTAGTTCTCACAGGTCAATCTGTACCTCTCTGTCTGAATCATCAGGTGGGTAGGCTTAGACAAACACACACACACACACACACACACACACACACACTCAAATGCCTACCTAAGGAGGAGGGACTCTTCATCAATTATAGGAAACCATTAATCATGTTTCCATTTAGTCTCTTCAAAGATACCTCCTGATCTGTATCCTCTCAATCCAATTTCTAGCATCACTCCCTACCTTCTAGACAAAGAGCTTTTTGTATAGTCAGCTTCCTCCCTTCCTCATCCTGTCCTGGCCAGCGGCATAAAGATGATTCCCGAGGTCCTTTAATGAAATCCCCACCCCGGGAGCTGGGCTTACCTGAGGCTTCACTTGCCTAGCTCAGCAGTGACAGGCTCGACCACGGGTAAGGAATAACAGAAATGCTTGCTCTGCAGCCCCTTCCAGCCCTAGCCTGGATGGCCATTGCCTTGAATGGCTTTGCAACATGCCCTCTTTAAGGCTTGGCTCTAGGAATGGCACAGACACACACACAGACACACAGACACACACACACACACTCTGCCACACACAGACACTTACACCCCTGCAGGGATGCCAGATGACAGAACAGAAAAGGACTCTTTCATCCAGCAGCCTTCTGATTCCAGAGGAGCCTCTCTGAGCCACGACCTGCTGTTTCCCTGGCGACTGAGACTTCCAAATAAACAGGATTCTGCTCAGACAGGCCAGTAGTCCATTCGGCTCAGCCATTTGTCCCAAGACAAACCACGCTAGAATAACACCCAGGACAGTTGCTGCTGCCGTCTGCTGTCTCTGCCCCCCTTCTCTGCCGGCCAATAGCTCTGCATTCCTGGGCCTGCTGCTGGCTGTCCGTGTTGGGGGCACGTAGAGCTTTGTGTGTGTCCCTGTGGGTGGGGTCCGTGTGGGCTGTTGTCTGAAGGCGGGTCCCCTCTGCTGATCAATGAGGCCAGAGAGAGACCCAGAGGCTGCCATTCTCGGCACCCCCAGCCAGCCCCCCTGCTTTCCACACAGGCCTGCGGGACTGGTAGCCGGCTGTGTGGCATGGTGTCTGGAGGCGGACCAGCACCCTGATGTGCATGCCACGGCCCGTCCCCTCTCCCCACACAGAGCTGCAGCAGCCGAGCAGTCCAGAGAGCCAGCGCACGGGGCCGCTCCGGGAAGCCGCGACACAGAGCAGGCGACACCCTGCGGATTCCCCTTCCTCTTGGAGAGAGAGGCGCAGTCCTCAGCCTGCAAGTTTTTCAGGTAAGACTCTGAGCGTCTGTTCTAGGAAACAAAGAGCAGCTTATATGCAGAGCTGAGTGTGTGTGTGTGTGTGTGTGTGTGTGTATCTAAGTGCAAGGACAACAATGACACAGAAAGGGGGAAAAATCGGGGAAAGTGAAGGCAGTAGGATGTTTGAAGCTGATCCCACTGGAAGCAGCTGTCCTGCACGGAACACCCAGAAGCTCCCCTCTGGCTGGACTGAAGCCGGGCTGCAGATTGCTCTGGGGGAAGGGCTTGCTGGTGGCACAGGCAGGTAAAAATAGCACCTAGAGTTTAGACACCGTAAAAATAATCATGCCCCATGCTGCCCAGCACCTTCCTTCCTCCAGGCTGCCGGGCTGGTGAGGACTGGAGGGGACAGAATGTTCTCATTTACCAAAGTGCTGGATGTGGCCCTTTGGTTCGGCAGAAGCCAGAATCTGTGGCTTTAGTAAGTCTGGCTGGCACACTCACCCACTTGGGGAGCCTGGACATTCAGCTGCCTCAGGAAGTCTGTTCACTGGCTGGGCACCTCAGGTTTTATCAGCATTTTGGTAGGAAAGTCAGGCTGCAATATAGGATTAGCTGAATGGGAGAGGACAGGCTGGTATTCTGATGGCCCTTCCAGCCACCTGGATTATTCCTTACCTTCTTCTGATCTTCTCTGAAAATCATATCCTCCTCTCTGTAGCCCTGCAGACAGACACCCGAAGAGAACGTACGCGAATGCCTGGCCACACCTCATCACGATTCCATGCCCAAAGTATGCAAGGCTTTTAGAGAGGAGCACTTGATTAATTCAGACCTCCAGGTCTGGGGCAGAATTCAGACATTCAATCAAGCACCCATTTTTTTAGAGATCCCAGAGGAACCCACCTTATCTGGGCACCGGATCCAACCACTCCCTCTGTGACTT
This sequence comes from Lutra lutra, assembly GCF_902655055.1. Taxonomy (NCBI): domain Eukaryota; kingdom Metazoa; phylum Chordata; class Mammalia; order Carnivora; family Mustelidae; genus Lutra; species Lutra lutra. The sequence continues at coordinate 81,084,335 of NC_062282.1, read as the reverse complement.
GGCAGAATGTAAACACTCCGTGCTTTCTCCCGCTGTTTCAATCCACCCCCACTTCTCTGCATTCTTTTCTGCTTGGGCACTTTCCCTTTTGTTCCCCACAGGGATTGATTGTTTATGATTTAGCTCTGCGCACACCAGTGGGAAGGCAAGCATCCGGCAGAGGACGAACCGGGTGCTGCGTGGGGCTGAGCCAGCCTGATGGGGGCAAAGGGTTGAAAAGAAATGAGCCTGGCTTTGCAAAGTGGTGTCCAGTGAAGCGTTGGCCAGCAGGGTACTGGGGCTGTCTGGGTGAATGAGTGTGGATTTTGGTGGAGCCTGTGATTCACAGTCACAAATTCCCTTTTTCTTTGTTTTCTTTGTGTTGGTCATTGAGGGCTTCTGAGGAAAGTCCCCTTTTGAGATTGTGTATCTGAAGGCAAGATCATCCAGTTGCTGCGGAGGGCCACCGGTGAACACTGGACACTCACTTCTGTTGACCCTGCTTTTTTAGTATGAGTAAATGGATTTGCAAATGAGGTGCTTAATCAAGAGCGAAGTTAATGCGTAAACAATTAAGGGAGGAAACACAGAGCTTCTTATAAACTGCCTCCCAAAACTGGTGTGCGGTCATACACAGATGGCTCGCATGGTTGCAAAAAGGACCCAAGGAGGCACTATCTGCTTCATTCGGTCGTGTGACATCACAGGCGGGGAGCGTCAGTGGTGATGACTGCATTTGTTGTCGAGACGGTAGATGGACATCACACGCTCGTCCGCCCTTAGTACAGGGATGCCTGATCCCAGGACAGAGGGGCTGCTCGCTGACTCTGCTGACAGGTGTTCACTGGACCCTGAGTCAACCGCGGAGGGTCAGGGTACTACCAGGCCTGCTGTGCCAGCTTCTGGGAAGCAGAGATGGTGCACAGTGGAAGGCATGCCCCTTGCACTTCATCAAATAGGTGTGGCTTGGCTAATGCAATACTCCTTCATTTAAGCTACTAGAAAAATAATCTGCGGTCATTTGTTAGGTAAACCTAACACCCACACATGACACAAATTACAGGCGAGTGAATTTTTTTTTCCTTAAAAAAGGATCTGCTGATCAACCAATGTTCATGGGGTACTCCCAAGGTGTCCCATCTCAAGGTACCACTGGATCAAGCCCACTCAACCACAGAGAAGGGAGGGCCCCTACCTGGGTGGGCAGCTAATGGAGGATGGGCCTGGGCTGACAGGATGTCCAACTCAGCTGGGAGGCAGAGTTCAAGGTATGAGGACAAGGGCAAGCATCTAGGTTAGTGGCCTTGAGGGAGAAAAGAGGGAGGAAGGGAACAGCAATGGTCTGATTCTTAAATATCACTACTTAAGAGAGGCAGCCTAGCATAGTGGCTAAGTGCATAGATTCTGCTGCTGAGCTTCCTGGGGTTCAAGTTCAGACGTACCATGGCCTTGGGCCTCAGTTTCGTCGTCTGTAAGATGGGGTAATAAGCTCCCATCCTTGTTGGTGAAAGGATCAAATGAATCATGCTCTTAGCACAGTGCCTGGCTTATAGTGAATACTATGTGAGTATCTGCTATTGTTACTACTGAATGGCAGGTCTGAAAAGGCTGTCCCAAGACCATTTGTTCCCAAGTCCAAAGTGACACTCCGTGAGTGACCACTAGGGCCACCTTTGGGGCAGCATGGAGGTGCTCTGGCTCTGGCGTGGAGTTCTGCTTGCATCTCAGAGCATTCAGAAATTGAAGGGCTTCTGTGCTGGTTGCTAGTGTTTTCCTAAGCCCCTACTGTGTTTTAGGCACTCTGCCTGGCTTTTGCACAGTTGCTCCAGACCACCTCTCTGATTTTGTCCAGGAATGCTGGCGAGGACGGCAGGTGTGAGGGGCATGCTTGCCTTGCGCCAGGGTTGTGTAGATGTGGGTGGTCCTTTGGACAAGACTCATCTCTGTCTCTTCAAGATCTGTGGTTTGCAAACTTTCACATGCATAAGAATCACCGGGGAACTTGTTTAAAAGATCAGGTACCCGGGTCCTGCCCACAGAGGTCCTGATTTAGCCAGGCCGCTAAGGGCCCCAGGATTCTGCATTTCCTGGGTGGGGCCCAGGTGATTCTGACTTTGGTCCACAGGCCACAGCTGCAGTCTGATCATGGCTCTTACCGTGAACGAGAACACAAGAGTCATTTGGCCTCAGTGACCATCAGCCTCTTCCTTGTAATCACCTTCTTCCCAAATTACCATTTTCCTGGGACCGCCCCCCACTGGCAGTAAGGTTGATGACGCCACACCCGCTGCACCGTGAGTTACTCTGTGCCTGTCACAGTGGCAAACCCTTCATGCTCGTCCCTCCATCAGTCTTTGGAGCCGTCCCATCGGTTAACTGTGCTCACTAACCCACCTGTTACAAAGGAGGGGCAAGTCGCCACTGCTAGTAAGTGACTGATCTCGGTGTGAACGTAGGATGACCCCATAACCAGAGCAGCAGCAGGAAACCTCTGGGCCAGGCGACAACTGGGGTTTTAGCTGCTTGTCAGTTCAGCCTTTCCCTTTTCACTCTTGGGGGTCTTTCTCTGGTTCACATTCCTCTCTTGTCCACTTCTGTTCCCAGGCTCCCACATAACTTCCTCAGAAGATGTGTCCCTGTGCTTCCTTACCTTTTTCTCCGTCGTAAATCAAAAAGGATCGGGGCAGTGGACAGGTGGAAGGCAGGTGTTATGAGCTGAACTGTGTCCTCTATTTAAATGCATATGCTGAAATACTAACCCCCAGAATATCAGAACATGACCTAATCTGGAGCCGCCTTTACAGAGGAAATCAATCCAGATGACTTCATTAGGGTGGGCCCTAATCCAGTGTGACTGACATCCTTATAAATGGGGAAACTGGGACACAGAGACAGATCTAGAGGGACGAAGACACAGGGAAAAGAGGGCATCTCCAAGTCAGGGACAGAGGCCTGGAATGGATCCCTCCTTCCCAGACTCAGAAGGAGCCAGCTGCCATCTATAAGATGGAGAGAGCCCTGGAACAGCTCTTTCCCTTGCCGCTCTCCCAAGGAACCAGCCCTGCCGATACCTTGGTTTTGGACTTCTGGCCCCTCGAACTGCGAAGCAATGTTCTTCTATTGCTTGAGCTATGGTCATGGTACTTGCCCTAGCAGACTAGTACAGTGGGAACCTACATTCTTTTCGCATCCCCTGAGTTTGGGGTGATCTAGTTTGAGGCCAACACATTATAGCAAGCTACGACAACATTCTCTTTTAACTCACGACTATTCTTCTTTTGTTCACGATTGTTCTTCCACACTGTTCATGGGAGTCATAGGCAGGTCCAGGTCCCAGGAAGGAAGAAGGAATGAATAGCAAGGATGAGGAGGGAAGCGGGAAGGGAAAGTAAAGAAACAAAGAGGCAGGAAGAGGAAAAGGAGAGAAAATGGGGACTGGATGGGGGATACTTGAGGGTCATTCATGCCCGTGACAGGTCCATTCCACTCCCCTGTGGGAGGCCACCTGTGTGCCGGGAAGCATGTTGAACACTGGGGTAGAACGGAGCCTGGAATGGATGGTCCCTACCTTCAGGAAAGCCAGAGGTCAGATAGGGATACAGACCTCAAGCACGCAGTACTTTTGAGTGTCTCAGGAAAGCAAATGTACTACTTGACCCAGTCAGGGGGTCTGGAAAAGCTTTGGTGAGTTCATGATGGCTGAGAAGTAAGGGACTGGCAAGGGTCCACTGGGTGAGGGATGAGTGTTTCAGATGGAGGGAAGAGTACTGCCAAGGTCACCTGGGATGAGGAAGTGTGGCATTGCCAAGGAGTGGAGGAAAGGCCAGTGTGGCTGGAATGCAAGGAAGAAGAAAGAGGAGACAGCCAGAGTTCAAGGCCCAGGAGGGGTCTTGACAATGGCAGCCATGCTGACAATTTAGGTTCTTCAAATGAGAACCACAGAAGGCCAGAGAAGGAAGTGATCCTATATAGGGAAAACTCCTTTCAACAAAGGGAATGCTGGGATGGAGATGCCGATGGTGTGGTTTGGCAGTGGGTCCACCCTGAAGCCAGACATCAGGTTTTCTGAGCTCCCAGACTTGGGGTTGGCTGCACTGCCTCTAGGGATAAGTTCCAGGACCTCCAAAAAATTGTTGTAGTTGTGGTCTACCCGCAACATTCTAGGTGTTTGTCACCGTCCCACTGGAAAGGGTCTAATAGGGACAGTTCTCTCCTGTCTGTGACAGCAAGCTGAGCACCTTGGATGGGTTGACTGGGCAGCCCCCTGTTCGGCATCCCTCGGAGGACAAAGAGAGGCCTCAGAATACAAGCTCTCTGCTTACATGCTTTGCCTGAAGCAACAGGAGCAGGCATGCATTCCAGAGGCAATGATTCCATCGGGCTGCTGAGAAGGGCAGAAATTCCAGTTGTGAAAGGGAAAGAAGTAAGGGCAGGAAGCCCAGAAAGACCCCTGAGGCTATCAGGGGTGAGAGCAGGCAGAGAACCGTCTGAAAGGGCAAAGCCAAATGCTGCCTTATTGCTGAGTTCCTGGGAGCAGCAGCAAGCCCGCTACCGGAACAACACACCATGCCCATCGCTGGGACACTTTTCATCCATGCCTGTCCTTGTGGGCACCTTCCCCACAAGAGTCGCCGGGTAAAACTAGAGCCATGCCTTTGACAGGTCCCACCTGCCACAAAAAGAACTCTCTTCCTTGTTCTTTCTGAAGAGGGACTGGATGTGGCTAAGCAAGGATAAGTTCTTGGAGCAAGCAGAGCACACTTCGGAGGAGAGAGGGGATTTTCAGGAAGGTGAGTAAGCAGCCCGAGGCCTCTTGGGGAGCAAGATCCCGACTCTGCTCCTCTCACATCCCCCCCCCGCCCCCACTCTAGCCCCACCGGCCTCTTTCCTGTTCCTCTGTGGTGCCATGTCCTTGCCGGCCTCTCGGACTTTACGACTGCTGTTCCATATGCCTGGAATGCTCCCCCTGTTCTTCACATAGCAGATCTTTTCACCCTTGGGCCTCACCTCTCTTGGGAACTCCCCAAAGAGGCATTCTTTCCTGTCTCTCCCTCTCATGGCACTTGTCCCAGTCTCTACTTTTCAGTTTTCCCAAGACTTACTGTTGCCCATCTTTCCCACTAGAACATGAGCCTCGTGAGGGCAGAAGCTCATCCATCTTGTTTCATACTGTATCCCTAGGACAGAGCCTAGCCACAGAGCAGGTGCTCAACAAATACTGGCCCAATGAATGAATGAGTGAATCATTCAATCTTGGAGTGGGAAAGCCAAGGCCAAGGCCAGCTGTGGGATCTCCCAGTCTGTTGTTCCTCATAGCTCTAGAAAGGGGTGTATCACATCTGAAGGCAAAGCTGACTAGTTTGCCCCAAGCACCTCCGACCCTGACTTAGGGGAACACACCCCTCATGGGTCCCCAAGCCATATGCCACCAAATCTGGCTTAGCCAGCCTGGTCTCACCTCTTCAGAGAACTCACTCTGGTTGCCTGGAAAATTCAGCTTCATTGTATTGTTCATGCTTAGAGATGAACAACATCTTTTGGCTGATGGGCATCAAAGGCAAGTCAGTGATGTCAGGCACCTCCTAGAAGGGAGACATTAATCCACTGAGTTCTGGCCCTCGCACCTACGGAGGCAGCTAGAGCCATCAGTCAGGTGGGAACAGAAGCAGTTTGCTTTGATTAATCAATGTGTGCAAAGGGCTGCACCAGTATCTCTGGGGCCATAAAGAATCTCTAGAAAATGAGAGTCATCTTGTCCTTCCTCAGGATCTCTGTCAGAGTTAGAAATGGCAACAAGGGGAGAGCTGAGATGAAGGCTCTAGTCACTCCCTAGAGCCCACACAGAGCAAGTCTGCAGCCCAGAGAACATGCTCCCAGTTCAGGGTCATGGGCTGGGTTGGCCCAGGCTTCTCGGGCTTTGGTGATAAGGAATTTAAATTAGAGGAGCAAGCACAAAATCTTCGCCCAGGTGGCTACAGAAAACTTGCTCCGTTCTCCCCAGCTGGTCCTGGATGACTTTGTTGAGGGCTCCGGAAGCAGAGTCCTAAGTTCCTTGGAGAGAGAGTCAACAGAGAAGCCCAAGATTCATCTCATGGTTCCAATTCTGACCCACTGCTCTCATTACCCTTTCATTAGTTCAGACTGACAGTCTGTGCTGCCTAATGGTAGGGGAGCAAAATGGCCAAGGGCATGGACTCCGGGGAAGGGCTGGCTTTGAATTCTGGCTCTGAATCAACAGATGCATGGCCCTGGCCAAGTTACACAACTTCTCCATTTCTGTGAAACAGAACAGGGGCACCTGTTTTCTGGGGTTGTTCCCATGAGTATGGGTGTCAATAGAGGCTAAGTCTGTTCTGCATGACATTGTCAGCGTTGGGTGCTGTTCTCTCGTAGGGCTGGGTTGAAATTTAAGTGAAACAGTCTGTGTAAAGCACCAAAAAGGTTTTAGGATGTAACACACAACACAGTATTTGCCCAATAAAATATAATTACTGACAAGTCTGTAGTGGCTAAGGCTTTTTTTAGAACGCTTTGTAAGAATTTAATTGATCTAAAAAATGTTCCTGGGACATGAAGGTCATCTGTTGTCCTACTGTTTCTCCATCAGTTTTTTGTTGTTTCAAGGGACAGTTATCACCCTGTGCTTTCTCAGCACTTTAAAATCCTTGTATCAGGGGCGCCTAGGTGGCTCAGTCGTTAAGCGTCTGCCTCCAGCTCAGGTCATGATCCCAGGGTCCTGGGACTGAGTCCCCCATTGGGCTCCCTGATCAGCAGGAAGCTTGCTTCTCCCTCTCCCACTCCCCCTGCTTGTGTCTCTCTCTGTCAAATAAATAAATAAAATATCTTTAAAAATAAAAATAAAAATAAAAAAAAATAAAATAAAATCCTTGTGTCAGGAACCTAGAACTAGCCAAGAAAGCAACAGAGCACTTAAAGAGCTGGACATGAAATACACACAGGCTACTTGTTCAGTACTTTGAGGCTGTGGGCGTTTCCAACAATTACAGGAGTCAACTTCAGCAGCCTCCTTCTGCTCAGTTCACATGATGGCTTTGGGATTCCCACCCATCCAGGGGTGTGAGGTTCCTCAGGGCACAGACTCCTCACAAATACTAATCTAGGGCCCTGGTCTGGGACTTTGAGCTTAAGTCATTTGAAAATCCAACTGCTGGGATGAAAGGGACAGGCTGGCATAGGCTGGACTGGCCTGGCTTTTGCATTGAGGCCGTCCGCTGCTCCATCCCTTCCCACTGCGTGACCTTGTGTAAGAAACCAGTCCTTTTTATGCTCTGGGCTCCTTCTCTACAAGAGCTGCCTCTAGAGAGTGGGTTGGAGGTTAAGCACGGCGTGTAGAGCTCCAGCTGTCCCTCTCTATACTCCTTCCTTTGTGGCCTTCCTGACCATCACATAGCTGTGGATATGGAAAAAACCCAGCGGCGATCAATGTGTTAAAGGCTTGCCAATATCTGCTTGCACCAGGTGACCATGAGCACATCACTTGGCTTCTGGAGCAGTGCAGAGAGATGGATTATGGGAAGGGGTCCAGGTCATGGTCTGAAGGAGGGGATGCTGGCAGCCCCTGCACTCAGCTCAGCCCATCCTCGCACCACCAGGGCCAGAACCAGATTATGGATGTTTAGCCCGCTGCTCCCCTGGGATGTCAGACTTCTCACGAAGGCCTGAAGATTCATGGTCTTCCTTAAAGGAGGGGGACCCCTTCCTGACCCACTCTGACCTTCCCCAGATGCCTCTCCACCTCCCACTGAGGCCCGAGGATTGAACACGCAGCTGGTTCAGGGTGGATCCAAACGGAGGCAGCGCACATCGGGGGGAGCGTTTCCAAGGCAATGTCCGAGTTGTCTCTAGTGATCCGCTGACCTGACCCTCCCTGACTTACGCTGCCCCAGAACTGAGCCAAGCCTTTGGAGGGCGGATACACCTTAGGATGTCTGGCTAGGGCCCTACTGTGGTGGGAGGTTCGGATCCCACGCTGGGACAGGCCCTGGGGAAGGTCAGGGGGAGGGTGAGCCAAAGCAGGCTTAATCGCCTCTGTTACCTCCTGGCCTTTCCTTCTTCTGATGGAACGGCAGTCAGATGTAGGGTGTGGAGGCCCCTGTTTCAGCGAGGATAAAGAACATCTCTTCAAACGAGCTCTCAACATGTCTTACTGTAGGATGGAAGCAGGGGCTGAATTGGCTACTTTAAAGTCTTCTTATACAGTAGATCAAGAGAAAGACCTCGGTGACTAATTAGGAGTCCTACATTCGTCAGACTATTACACCCCCAAAGTCAGTGTTTCCCCAGAGTCAAGGTCCCCTTCTCTTCCTGGCCAGTCCCACATCCTGCTGGGCCTGCGTTGGCTGCTCATGTTTCTCATTATCTCTCCCCCATCCTCTCTGAAGTCTTCTCACTCCACCCAGGGGTTTTATTTTTAAACTTGCTCAGTAATGCTAGGGCTGAGCAAGACACACTGCCCACATTCCCGGGGAACTGGACTGCCTGGAAAAGCATCCCCCTTTTCGGAGATTTCCTTCCTCCCTCCTTCCTTCTCTCACTTCCCTTCATATTTATTGGGCACCTTCTCTCAGAGAGCCTCTGCCAGAGGACACGGCAACAAAGGGAAAGATGCAGTCCCTGCCCTCGGAGACCTTATATTCTCAAAGGGTAGGGAATACCGGGGACAGGCAAGCTGAGCACGTAGACACACACACCAAGTAAGCCAACAAATAAATATGTGAAATCGTAGAAATTTGTTCAGGCCAAGTCTATAAAAGGTACAAACAAGGCACCAACAAGAAGAGCTGTGACAAATTAGGTAGCCAAGGAAAGCCTCTCTAAGGTCGTGGCACGGAAGAGAGGGCCGGAAGAACGAGGGGCGTCACACAAGCAGAGTAAGGCCAAGAATATTCTGTGTGGAAGGAAGAATAGGGGTAAGGTCCTGAGGTGAGCAAGTGTATGGCGTGTTCTAGAATTCCAACAGAAGGCCAGGATACTTCAAGCACCGTGGACAGGGGGAAGATGTGCTCAAAATGGGGAAGCATGCAAAGAACAGATCACACAGAGATGTGGTGTCATGTTGAAAGTTGGGGCTTTTGTCTGAGGGCAGTGGAAAGTCACTGGGGATTAAAATTAGGAGGTAACATACAGTGATGGACATTTTAAGATGCTTATTGGGTTGTGGGTGGAAAACAGACCCTAAGAGGGGTGGGAGGGAAGGCAGGGCATGAGTTCAGAGGCCTCAGAATTGTGCAGAAAGGAGATGATGGTGGCTAGGCTGCAGCCAGGCCATGCCACGGCTAGAAACAGGCAGATTCTTCCAAGAATGAGCCTGCCACTGGCCATTGTCCTTCCAAAGAGCCCTAAGTACCCCCATTCAGAAGACAGAACAGAACACCAAAGCTCAAAGGCAATAAGTGGTCGGAATAAGCCATGAAAGTTTAGATGTCCTATTGCCTATAACTCGACAGATTTATTAGGTTTCCAAACCCAATTAAGTAAGATTTTTGTCCAACACTGACTGCCATGATTTTCTGAAAGGTGCACACAAGCTCCTCTCCACCATGGCCCCTCTCTCTGTCCTTTACAGCTTTGGCTTGGGTATGAGGCCAAAAGGCTTTAACTGGGTGATCTCACCTGCAAACAAAATTCAAAGGTGACTTTATACACCCAAAGGACCCAAACAGTGGTCTCTGCTGTCCAAGAGAAACACAACTATTTACACTCTTGGGAAGAAAGGAGAAGGAAAACAAAGCAGAATCGCAGCGTATCTGTTCTACATACAGCAATAATAATAACATGACTTGCTATGTACCTCAGGTACTTTACTTGTAACTCACTGCATCCTCCAAGAGACCGATGAGGCGGGTACCACGCTTAGTCCTGGTCACTGGGAACGGAGCTAAAGCTTAGGGGGCAGCGTCGTCTGCTGGTCCAAGTGGCAGAGTTGGGGCTTGGGGGCTGCTTGGCCCTGACTGGCTGAACGAACTCCTATTGACCAGGACTCAGGGCTGCCTGCTCTATGACGCCTCAGTTCCAAAAACTGCACTGAAAGAGTCTGGAAGGAGATCGTCCAGAATGTGAGTGGCGCGGGGATATCAGCAGATTTTCCTTTTTGTTCGTATTTTCTTTTCTAATGTTTGGAACACATAGCACTTGGTACATAGTGGATACTCAAAAATTGTTTACTGAAATTGTTGGGTTAATGAGTATGTGTTACTTAAAATTATTATCTTTACATCATTAATATATTTCACTATGGGAAAGGTAGCCAATACCAGAAATAAAGTTTACCCATTGTCCGGAGATGATCGCTATTAAAATATTGGTGATATTGATATTTTTATAGTCCTTTTCCTGTGTTTCTGTTTCTCCATCTCTACCTACCTCCCTATTGATGCATACAGACAGCATGTGTGTATTAAACAAAAATGGGATCATACAGTATTTATAGACTTTTAACTTACTTTTTCACTTTATCACGGGCATTCTCCATTCCATTTTACATTCTTTTAAAAAAGAATTCTTCACAGTCGCAGTGCATTTCCCTACAATTTACTTAATGGGCCCTCTGTTACCAGATATTCAGTTTGTAGTACTAATATTAATAATGCTTTACTGAACTTCCTTCTAAAAAACATGTATGCATATCTGTATTACTATTAAAGAGAAAATGACTATGTATTGAAATACAGAATGGAGAAAGACACTTATCCAGGGGGCTCTGTTGGGTAGGCCAGCTAGCATATTTCTGGCATCTGTCCTTCAGAATGAAAGCAAAGACAATGGCATTTACAATACTCTCCATTTTCCCAGTCTTGTCATTACTCACCTCTCAAGTATGTTTTGGTGCCACTGTGTCGCAATGCAGGTGGGTTAAGAAAAATCCCAGTTGTGGCTACAATGTGGGCCCTGAAGTCAGGCAGCTGGCTGTACGTTCCGGTCCTATCCCTCACCGACAGTGTGACTGCAGGCAAGTTCATTGTTCTGAGCCTTAGTTTCTTCATGCGTAAATGGCATACACCCCAGAGAGTGCAATGAGGCAAGTCAGGCAAAGCTCTCTCAAGCCATCTGCCCAGCCTAGAATGAATGCTCAGAAAAGGGTGGTTTCTATCATTATGAAAATAGAAGAAGATTTTTCTCACAGGTTCAATGTTTTGGAAAACTCCTGTCCAATCTACAGTGCAGGATCCAAGTAAAATGAACTTAAAAAAAAAAATCACTCACTATTACCCTTTGGCTATATTACCCTTCTACTCTTTGTGTATGTATGTGTGTGTGTGTGTGTGTGTGTGTAAGACTAAATTAAAAAACAATTAACTTTTTTTCCCCTTCCTTGCCAAGAACCAGGTTTGTTGGATTAGAGATATATTTAAATTCTGTTGTTCACAGCTGCATTTAGCATTTAGCCAGCTGTGTTTTATAAATGTCTATCCTAAAATAAAAACAAAGTAGGAAAAAAAAAGGCAGGACTGTCTACAGCAATCCTAAACTGTTCTCAGTTTTATATAACAAAACAGAAAATATCTAACCCCTAAAACACAGACCACAGAAAGAACTACCCTGACTCGTGTACTGTACATCATTAACCCAGACACACTGTTGGCACATAGTAGGTGATCACTGAACCTTGCTGAATGTATTTCTTGAATATATGTTTTCCTTACAGACAGCAAGCTGTTGAGAAATAAATCAGGATATTCATTACATCTAAATACCATTAGAGCCCATGTGGAGGGGCAGAAGGAAAAGATAGATGATTGAATGAACAGATGCTTTTTGAGTTTGTAAATTGAGTGTTTGGGAAACTTTATCCTCCTAATTCATGGCTCTTGAAATATGCTTATAATCCTGGTGGAACTGTCTAGGGCTTTCTCTAAACTGCCATCAGGGATATCACATAATGACAAAGCACTTCTGATGGCCAGGCCAAGTTTTTCCATTTTTCTTTAACTCCAGGCAATGCTCAGCAAAATCTTTGTGTAGGTATAAGAGTGTATCCTCACTATCAAAATGGCTCTAGAGATCATGGGTAACACATGTACTTGTAAGGCAATGCACTGCTGGGCCAAGATATTTATTTACAGAGCGAACCCCTAAGGCCAAATAACTATGAGGCACCCCATAATTTCCAAACAAATAGTGGGAAATGGTAGAGCTCCCAGCCACTCCTGCTCTGGAGTACTTCTCCCTTCATATGCTTTGCTGGTATTGGTTGACTGCCTTCTGTGCATGAGATCGCATGCTGTGGGCGATTCAAAGATAGAACATGTCCTCTGCTCTCATACATAAGCTAGCAGAGGGGAGAGACAAGCTACCAGCTCTATGGAATCCTAGAAAGAATGAAGTAATTGCTAGACAAAGCACTCCATGGGTCCTGGAAGGGAGGAAGGACCCTACTTGCTGGAGATATCATGGAAGGCTTTGCAGGAGAGGTAGCATTTGACAGAGGCCTTGAAGGATAAGAAGAGTTGTAATTAGCAGCCATGGGGGTGGGGGGAAGGACCTTCCAGGCTGAAGGAACAGCCTACACCAACCATGAAGGCATGAGAGTCCCTGGCATGCAACAAGGAGAGGGAGAGCCACAGACTGATGGGATGGGGAAGGATGTAGGAGAAGGGGGTGCTTTTAAGACCAGATGTGGAGTCACTGAAATGCTTTGCCACAGACTCTGGGCCTGACTGTCTAGGAAGTGGAAAGCCATGGAAAGTTTCTGGTAATGGAGGCCATGGCATCCGGATCCTCCTCCAGAATAAGGACTCAGTGACAGCGTAAGACGTAATTAGAACAACAGAGCTTAGAGGCATGAGGCTGATCCTTCAGCTCTGTCTTCCATTTTCCACCTGCTGAGCCTCTGAAGGTTTGTGCAGCATGGACCAGTGACAGCTTCCCCCTTGAATGCTGTGATCCTGTGCCTTGGGCCTGTCTCCTGTGGCTTCCCTGAGAGAACTCTTACATCATGGATCTGAGGATGCAGAGTGCCCCCCAGGGTAGCCACCTCTGTCCACTTCTCTGTTCAGGTTCCAGGTTGTTCTCCCTTGCAGATTCCCCTCTTCCCTCTGCTCCGACTCTCCTGCACCTGCCCTCTCCGCAGAGCCTAACCCCCACTACCTGCCCCACTCTCAGCTCTGAATGGGTGGGTGACTCCTTTCCGATGAGGCACTCGCCCCAGGGAGCTCACCTCTGCTCTGTAGAGTAGGATTCTCCTGCTCATGTCTACTCTGTCGGCGAACAGCCTCTCCATCCCTGCCTCCATCCTGCGTACCCATACCCTGAGTTATCTGGCAATTCCTGTGTTAAGTTCCGGTCATTTGTCAAATTCTCCTCATTGTCCGCCCCCCGTGGTTTTGGAACCATCATCTCCCTTCCTGTTTCCATTCATTAGCAGCTGATGGAGCCCCGGGGATGGTGCTGAGGGGGGTACGGCAGTGCAGAGGAAGCACGCGGCCCCTGCCCTTGACCAGAGTGCAGTCCAGGGAAGAAGATGAGCAGTAAGCAAGCACCTGAAGACTGATGAATTGTTCAGGATGGAAACACAGAGCACTGTACCCCGTGGCCTCTGCTCTGCCTCTGCCCTGCCCTCTCCCACCACCACTATTTTCCTGTAAAATGTTACCAGAAGCATCTACCAAATTCCCTTCTCAAAAATCTCCACTGGCTCCCCAGAGCTTGCCGATAAGAGTCAAAAGTCTTCAGACTGGCACCGAGGTCCTCTATGACCTGACTCCAGATGAGTGTGAGGTGACCCTGTGTGTCCTGCCCATCACCCTGCCCAGCAGCACCCGGCCCCCTGTGGGAAGATGACCACCTCTATGTCCCATACCTGGGCCCCCAGTGAAGCCATTCCCTCACCCCACAACCACACTTGCGAAGCCTGTCTGTCCTGGCTGAGCGGCTACAGCTTCCCCCACATCCCCCAGGACTCCATCTTCCCCGGGCTCTCACACTCCCATCCTGCCACCTACATGGTCTGTCTCATAGACGATTTCACTTCTCACCCTCCATCAAGCACAGGAAGTTGGTTTTACTCATTCTGAATAACGGTAACAACAAAAATCATAGCTAAAACCACTGAGATGCTTTCTGTGTGCTGGGAGCCATGTGCTTCACTCGTGTTACCTTGTTGCATCCTTAGAGCGAGCACGTGGGGTAGGCACCATCCCTGGTCTCCTTGTGTAGGCAAACTGCCTTTCTGGATTTAAATCCAGGAATCCTGACTGCAGAGCCCATGCCTTTGACCATGACCTCACCTTTATTCCTTTCCTATGTTTTGTCAGGTCCCTTATACTTAACTAAGGGTGGCTCAAATAAGTGCATGGGAACAGTGACAGCCACAGTCAAGCTCAAAGTCACTCTGTAAATCACAGTCTCGGAGAGAGGACAAATGCAGAATGGTTAGTGTCTTCTCTTCTGTGTATTAATTAGGAAATCGAGGAGATTTTCAGAGGACAGATTTTTGACTGATGGAGGAGCAAAGGACTGGGCAGCAGTTACTTGTCTCCTGACTGGTTTAATCTGATTTGATTTGGGTGGTGTCACACCCCTCTCACATAGCATTGTCGCACCAGGTGCCCAAAACAGAGCACCTTCCTCTCACGCAGTCACTGTGCCTCTCTGCCTGAGCCTGGGAGATGTTTAACGAGGGCAAGAGCCTCTCCCCAACTCACTGGACTGGACCTGTCTGTTCCCTTAAGGGGAGAGGTGTGGAGGCCAGGCCCTCCCCTGAGGGCCTGCCCTTCTCTGCTCCAGAGAGACGTGCCTTTGTGCATGAGGGCTGGCGGGCAGAACCTTTGTGGCACCCTAGTCCATGGGAGCAGGGCCAAAGTGGAGAGCCGGGATGGGGAGACTGGGAAAAGGGACAAGCTGGGTGCCCAGAGGGCAGTACACAGGCTTCCACCAGTAGGCCAGCCAGCGTACTTCCTCTGTCCTTTGTGGGCGTGAACAGGGAGCAGAGCTCTGGAGAGCTTGGACTAGTGTGGCCCCAGGTTCCAAAACCTGCCCGCCCAAGGTGCTTCAGTCTTCAAATCCCCCTAAGAGAAGACCTCTGTAGTGTGGCCATTTGGGAGTGGGAGAAAGCCCACTCGTTTCTCTCCACTGCCTCTCCCCATTAGCCTGGTAGGAACTGCATACAAGGTGGGCAGCCCTTCTTCGCTTTATTTCTACCCCTGGCTTGAGTTTGGCTCATCTTGCTGTAGCCTAGACATCTTTATGATGCCACATTGTCTTCCGCAGCCTGGCTTAAATGCCACAATTTTGGGGGGAACGCATCTGAGGATATACAGATGGACAGAAAGGCAGATAGATATGTCTTGTCTAACACGTTGTGCTTGCCAGTCTCTGATTCACGGATGCCACAGTGCTGCTGCATTGTGTGAAGCCCTACGCGCCAACCCAGCCAGCACACTGCACTATGGCCTTAAGATTCTTAAGCGAGCAGAAACAAGTTCTGAGAAGCTAGGACTTTTTCGGCATGCTCCTTAGACCATGAGAGTCATTCCACTGTGTCGCAAACCCAGTGAAAAGTCCTAATTCCAAAGCTTTCCCAAGGGGCATCTGGAGGGCCCACGGTGCTGCTCCAGATCCAACTCCATGAAAACCAGACCTCGAGGGGAAACGAGCAATGTCAGAGAACATTCTTCAAATGCCATGCCGGAGTGGCTTGTGCAACAGTACAATTCTGTTGGCAAAGGTGTACCTAAAAATCTGGGTTTTCCTAACCCTGGGACTGATGCAACGAGGCAGATCAGCTATTCAAGGTGGAACAAGGTAGATTGGGGGGTGGGTCTCACCTGAAAAGAGGAAGGTTTGCTGGAGGGCCAACCTGGGGAAAAGTCATTAGTTCCAGTTTGCGTCCTCATGAATCGAGGAGAAATATCAACGATAAAGGGAAAGGAGCTGGTAGAGCCTATCTGCCTGGGAGCCCCTGCAGCCCCCCACTCCCCAGAGGAAAGCCTGTTTCTACCACTGGGAGAGGAAATCCGTGCAATGCTCTCAAGACTGTGGAGAACTTCGGATGGGAAATGCCAGGGAGCTCTCAAGATACGGGGAGGCTCTGGTGTGTGAGTTACTTGGTGATAAACATAGATCTTGACTGATTTTGATAAGCCAGACTCATTAGGTAGAGGTAAGAGGCTTCGAGAAAAACATGCACTTACATGTAGGCTACCGAGTACTGAGGGAATCCCACCAAGGACAGAGGCAGACCACTGGGCAAAGGGAGCAATGGTGCAAGAGGAGATAGGGGGCTGATGGGACAGAGAGGAGCCTTGTTGGGGAAGCTCTTGGGTCAGCAGTTGCTTGAGAAACCCCACGGTTTATGGTGGTCTTTTCCAAGGGAGATGAGCCAGCCATTTTCCCAAGGCAAATAGTTCCTAAAGTAATGTGTCCAGAGGGGCCAAAGTCCAGAGGAAGGGAGTGCTGGGGAGATGGAAAGCTGGATCAGAAAGGAGGATGGCAGTTGCGGGACAGCGTGTGAGGTGAGGCTGCAGTCCTAGACACACACCAGCACAGATAGGAGCACTGGTTTGGGTTCTAAGATCCCTTCCTGCTAAGAGTCCAAGCTGGATGTTTTGTGATGGGGCTCCCCAGGTATTTCAGAAATAATAACACTTTTTAGGAAATGTAATCTGGTTATTATATATATATATATATATATATATATATATATATATATATAAAATTAGGAAATCGAGGAAATATACATATATGTATATATATATATATTACTTAATTATTAGTCTCATCATCATCATTATTCAATGTGTATGCAATGCAGCACTGTGCTAAGCCCTTTATAGGACTCTATGCCATTTTGTCCTCACATGTTATCCCCCTTATAGAGGAGAGAGAACTGAGGTTCAGAGAGGTGACGGCACCTAGCCCTGGTCTCATGGTGATTGGTAGCCAAGCCAAGACTTGCCCTCAGTGGAGGTGACTCTTTGGCTGACAGGGCCAGGCTTCTGTCCCCAGGGAAAAGGCTCAACCCACCTGGAGTCAAAAATGAAACCCATAGATGTTGATGGAGCCGTGAATCTAGCACAGGTAGAATAACCACAAAACACCCCAACTGCCTCTAACTAGATGTCTACTTGCGTGTTTTATTAAATATAAGAAATCATAAATTGAAAGATACACCATCATTTTACATACCACTGTGAAAAAAAATGCCATACTTCCTGATTCTAGAGATGTGAAAATAGCCAAAGAAAACTGTCCCCAAGGCCTGGGAAGTATTTTAAGTGCATACTGTGCTGGGAGTTTTGCTTCTACTACCCCATTTCATCCCAGCTATAGCCCTTGCTTTTCACCCCTGCTTCTATAGGCAAGGACACAGTCCTTAGAGGAGCAAGGCCTGTACGCATGCTCAGTGACACAGACCCAGGGAGCCTCAGAGACTCAGCAGCATCCTGGGCTAAAATGCCTGCCCTTAACCAGTTGGCAAGACCACCTCTGAAGAAGACAAGCCATCTTTGTCATCTGTTCCTTCTGACAGGTGGATAGCTGGGCAAACCAAAAACACAGTGGAGGTACCTGGCCTCAAGAAAAAAGAAAACCTCACCTTGTTCTCCTTCACAGGGTCATCTGTGAGTTGGGCTCACTCTAACTCTTAAGCTCCCCTGAGCTCTGGGAGTGAGCTCAGGGGAGCTCTAGTTGCAAATTCAGCTGACCCCTTTAGGAAGATCCTCCAAGATCTACCCATTCATTTTCTAGCTCGTAAGCTTCCTCGGTCTTGGGTCTTTCTCTGACCCATCCTTCCCTTTTCCCTAAACTCTAGTGAGCAATTTGTGCTAGATTCTATGGCGTCATCCTTGACCCTGAACCTTATTCTGCCCATCTTTCTTGTCTCCTCCCATTTCTCCAAGTGTCTTAAGTCTCTGACCCTGACCTGCTTTGCGCAAGAGCCATGGTCATGTCTTAATCAGTTCCTAGCCCTGTTTCACATCTCCTTCCCATTATAGGTTTTCTAGAAACCCTGCATATTAAAATGAAAATGTGGGGCCAAAAAGAGATGGAATGAGGAGGTTGTAAGTGTGAGAAAAGTCAATTGGACTAGTTTTCTTGCTTTCATTTTTGACTCAAGACCTCCATCACCCACCATGGGCTGTGTATCTACAAGCTGGCCCCTTGGTTTCCCAACCGTGTCATCATCATATATCTTGTTGCCCTCTCTCTTGACCTCTTGGCTGTCATTCCCATAATTTTCCATTGTGAAGAAGGCCATTGCACTGTAATGAAATCTTCCCCATCTCTTTAAAACACCCTTGTTCCCTCTCCTCCCAGCCACTGAGTCACTCTTTCCCTTCCTATCTCTTTTCGAAGACTTCCCGACAGTGGACATGGAGGATGGTTCTTGGCGCTTTCCCCCTTCCCGATATTACTCCCCACCTCAACAAGAACTCAAAATCATAACTTGGAATTGCCTTCTTGGAACCAGCAAAATCACTGGAAAGCACCCATTTTCTTTCTTTCTGGATTGACCTTCTACTCATTCATCCTCTATCCTTCACAATCTTTTTCTTAAAGATTCACAACTGTCTTAACTCAGCCCGACTTCGCACAAAGCCCTAGTAAGAGGAACTTTAACAGAATTTCTGCTTTCAATATATGCAGATCTTTAGTGAATGTTAGATATTACTTGTTTTCAGTGTTTCATCAAAGTGTTAAACCTTCTCGGTATAAGCTTCCTTTGCTATAAGTTCCCCCCCCCAGCACAGAGACACAGCTGCTTTACTCATTCACTGCACACACCACGAGGCTGCAGGAAATACACACTGAGTAAATGATGAGTAGCAGTCATCACTGGCCTTCTGTGTCCATTTGGTGTGTGAGCTCCATGAAAGCATCTGCTCGTTCAATGACAATTTGAGACCCTACCATGTGCCAGGCCTATGTTAAGCATGGTGGATACAACAATGAACAAAACAAAAGTCCCTGCTGTCTTGGAGCTTACCTTCTAATAGAACATAATTGCTTAAAAATCATTAAATAGGTATTTAAGTTTCCTACTATCAGACTCTAATAAGTGTATTGGAGAAAGTACTGCAGTGACTGGAAGTTGAACTCCTATTTGTCCTAGGAGATGTAAGGCACTAGGAAAGAGGTTCGATGGGAGAATGAAATGAGCACATCTTTTCACAGCTTTCTTGAGACATAATTTACATACCACACATTTCACTCATTCAGAGTGTCCAATGCAATAGCTCTCACTATTTTCACAGAGTTGTGCAACTCCGGCCACTATATCCCTTCAGGACATTTTCATCATACTAAAAATAACCCACACCTATTAAGCAGCCACTCCCCATTCTACCCACCCCCAACCCCTGGCAGCCACCAAACTACTTTCTGCTTCTATGAATTTGCCTACGCTGAACATTTCATACAAATGAATCATACAAAATAGAGTATATTGTGACCACCTCTTTTCACACTGCGTAATGATTTCAAGGTTCATCTGTGTAGTAGCATGTTATCAGTACTTCATTCCTTTTTATAGCTTAGTAATATTCCACTGTGCCGCTACACTATGTCTTATTTACCTAGTCATCATTTGATGGACATTTGGGTTGTTTCCACTTTTTGGCTATTTTGAATAATGCTGCTATGAACATTAAGGTACATGTTTTTGTATGAACATGTTTTCATTTCTCTTGGGTATATCCCTCGCAGTGGGATTGTAGGCTCGTATGGTAACTCTCTGGATAACCATCTGCGGAACCACTATATTGCTTTCCAAAGTGGCTATACCGATTTTACACTTCCATCAGCAATGTATGAGGGCTCCAACTCCCCCATATCCTTGCCAACACTTGTTAGTATCCATCTTTTGATGATAGCTGTCCTAGTGGGTGGGAAATAGTAGCTCACTATGATTTTGATCTGCACTTCCCTCATGGCTAATGATCTTGAGCATCTTTTCACATGATGAGAATATAGTTGACACTTGAATGACATGGGGGTGAAGGGAAGCTGCCCTCCTGTGCAGTCTGAAATCCATGTATTACTTCTGATTTCCCAAAAACTTAACTACTAATAGCGTACTGTTGACCAGAGGCATGAATGATAACATAAACAGTCAACCCATATTTTGTATATTCTATACTATATTCTTACAATTAACTAAGCTAGAGAAAAGAAAATGTTAAGAAAATCATAAGGAAGGGATATATATGTGGAAAAATCCACATATAAGTGGACCCACGCAGTTCAACCCCCTGTTGTTCAAGGTGTTCTGCTGTATTCATATCACATCTGCAAGGCAGGCAGTTACTGACTTGGATCTCAGCATTGTGCCTGCACGTCAGGGGCTCAGTAACTGTCACTGAATGAACACAGGTGAGAATGAAGCAAAGAAAAGTGTCTTGAAAGACACTGGCGCTTTTAGCTGTGGTAGGCCTTGAACAGGCATGGGTGCAAGAGGGAGAGTATCTGGCAAATACAAAGCAATGTATTTTGATCCCTCCCACCTCATCCTGTTGCCTTTAAACCATGCTCCATCTGGAGCCTCCTTCCCCAGAGGCTGGGTCAGGGAGCCTGTCACACAGAGCCAGAGAAGGAAAGGAGAACACAGAATAAAGAGGACATATCATCAGCTCAACTGCCAACATTTGTGGAAGGAAGTCTTGTAGAATTGCTTGGCTTCCCATTTAATACAGCTAAGTCTAGGTCTATAGAGAGACTGTAGCATTTCCACCTCTGTGTAGGGGGGATGCCTGTCTGCCCCCAGAGCATCCGGAGGTAGAGGTGGAAAAAAAAGGGATGTGTGTGTGTGTGTGTGTGTGTGTGTGTGTGTGTGTGTAGGGGGTGGAGGTGGTTTGGCAGAGGAAGCATCTGGATGAGCTGGGGGCAGCATGGCTGGCCTACAACACAGGGAGGCCCGGAGGGCTGAGAGTGTGGATGGGTGTGATGCAGGGCAAGTGGGTGTAACTCATATTCTGGACCTCCTGCTCTCCCTGCATGATGCAGATGCTGAGATGAGAGCCAGAGGTCACTGCAGGGTGACCCCGCTGTGGGGCTGGGGGAGACCTCTAGGGTGGGGAGGCGAGGAGCCCATGGCCAGCAGGAGCCAGTCAGCCAAGGAGCCGCCCTGAACCCTGACCACACTGAGACAGACTAGAACCTTAACATGAGCCATGAAGGCCCTGAGTGGGCAGTGTCAGGGCAGGCGAAGCGCTCCATGCTGAGACCTTGGGTCCCAGAGGCCTGTGAATGAGGGTCTCAGATCTTCTGGTGAGAGACTCAGAGACCCTCACTCCTCTTACCACTAGATGATAGTTCCAAAAGGAGCGGGAGGGTGGCCAAAGACGGGGGAATCTCAGTGGCAGAGTAGTCCTTAACAGCTCTGTTTAAAATTCTTATCCTGGACAATACTGAGCTGTTCTCAGCCACCTAACAGTTGAGGTCTTGTGAGGAAGTCCAGATTAGACAAACAGAAACTACAGTCTCACTGTGTGAGGTACCTTGTAACCCCGCCACCTGGCTCTGTTTGTAGCTGGTTAGTGTGACCTTGAACTAGCATAACATAGGGCAGTGGGAGCAGGGATATGGTCAGAAGCTGATGGGAGCTGGATGTGTGTGTGTGTTGTTGTGTCTGTGGCCATTTCCATGCTTATTACGAAGTCAGGAAGCATAGGAGCAAGAGAATTTCTCCTCTTCCACCAGAAAAATAACTCCAAGTGCATGCCCTTTGTCATCTTTGGCTAGGATTCTTCTAGAAGCTTTAGGAGGCATTTGGATGGGCCAGGCTGAAGAATCCTCAGTCCCATAAGAGCGGCACCTCCCAGTTGTTTGAGTCCTTACTTTGTTTCAGATGCTGTGCTTTCAGTCCTCCAGCCACCCTCTGAAAGTACGTACTGTTGTCAGTCATATTTTATAGATAAAGAAACTGAGGGCTTGGTGAGGTTCCCTAGGACCTACTGACCTCCCACTGTGGGTAGTGGCTGGATCAGTATTTGAACACCGTGATCTAGCCCCACAGGCTGGACACTTAAGCACTGTGCACAGTGCCTGGTGTTTTTCTGCCTTCAAAAATTCCCGTAAAATTAAAGCAAGACCCAGTTAAGGACTGTTTATTGAGAAAAAATTTTTTAAATGTTACTGTTTTTTATTTGTAAGACAAAATGCCTGCCTGGAATATAGTCAGTAATATTATAGTAACTTTATATGGTGACAGATGGTAATTACACATTATGGTGAGCATTTTGTAATGCATATAATTGTTGAATTACTATGTTGCATGCCTAAAACTATATAATATTGCATGTCAATTCCACCTTAATAAAAAAAATGCTTGCCCATTTCACAATAATAAGGATGATTAAATAGAAAAACAATGTGTAGCTAAAGTAGCAGAAAACCTGAGTGAGAATTCTTTTCCATCACTTTTCTCACAGCACAAGCCAACTCCAGCAAACTCCAAGCCTCAGCTTTGTTGGTTATAAAATCATTTCCAAAAGACAGTACAGCCAGCTCAGTTTAAAGCATATATGCTTTTTCACCCACCCATCTATCTACCTACTCACCCACCCATCTACGCATCCTATGCCTATCCATCACCCAGCCACCTACCTGTTCATCCACTCATCCACCTATCCATTCATCCACCCATGCATGCATCCATCCACCCATCTACCCATACACCACCCAACTACCTATCCATCCATCCATCCTTCCATCCATCCATCCATCCATCCACCCACCCACCTACCCATCCATCCATCCAACCATCCAGTTTTTCATCTCACAGTTATTGAGCCTACCATGTGCCAGGCACCAGGGACCCAAATGAACAAGCCAGTTCCTTCCTATGGGAAGATCACAGCTAGGGCAGAAGCACCCCCGAGTATAGTGTATGTGAGTACTGATGGTGGTTCAGCCTGCATGGAGTGCAGAGTAGATAGGAAAAGGGACTGAAGAAAGGCCAGCATGAGAAGGAGAGATTTTGTCTGGAATGAACTACCCACTGCATTTTCTCTTCCTTCAGGTCTCAGCCTAAATGTCATCACCTCAAGGAGTCTTGCCTGCTTATCCTAAAGTTTAGCTTTACTCTTTATTCTTATAGTCCCTTGATAACTGAGTTTTAGTTTGTCCTTTAATGTGTGTGTGCATGTTGGGGGTAGGGAGTCTGTAAAGTCCCAGGTACAACATGGTCCCACAAAGGCAAGGATCACTACTTGTTCTCAACGAAAGTGTCTTCAAGGCCTGACAAATAATGGGTGCTCAGTTTGTTGCCTGAATGAATAAAGGCTGAAAGCAGACCACTGGACTTGGGCTGGCAGAGAGTGAAGAATACGGAAGGTCATTTGAGCAAGGATGAGGCTTGATCAGCTTTGTGGTTTGGGAGGATAAGGCTGGAGATGTTGTGGATGATATGAGAGTACCAAGCTATAGAAAGAAACAGTAGAAGCAATTGCTTTGGATAGGGGTCAAGATTTTGCTGGCCTGACTCAAGATGGGGATGATAGGAAAGGAAGGAAATGAAACGTAAGGAATATTTAGGTCAAATCCTTAGGAGAGGCCTGTGGGTACTGAGGGAAAGGGAGTATGACTAAGGTCTGTGGTTTGGGTTACTTTGTAACCACTGTACTGTCATGAATGAAGGCAGAGGTTACCTGGGATTTGGGAGACAAGAGCAGAACCCGAGGCAGGCAAGGAGACAAGGGGACAAGGAGAAAAGGAGACAAGGAGAGCAAGTACACCAAGGACAGACTCCTGAGGGATGCTGGAATTCAAAGGATGGCTAAAGGAAAAGAAGCCAGGGCAGGATGCTGAACAAGGGCAGTTAAAGAGAAAGGAGAAAACTTAGAATCTGGTGCTACTGTTGAAACTAAACAGAGAAGAAGAGTATAAAATGGGATCAAATGCTCCACTGACCAGGGGGCCAGGAGAGTCCGCAAGACAGTGATAGAGATCCTGGGCCCAGCTGACGCTCAGTTCCAGCCATGTGGGAAGGTGGGTGTACTGGGCCAGATCTTCCGGTGGTTAAAGAAGAGAGAGCAGGAATTCTAGGGCAAATCTCCCAGTATCAAATCCATCAAGAATAAACACCACCAAACATGTGACCCTAGCCACCTACATAGCCTCGGGCCACATCTGGCTCAGGGGTCACAAGTCTGCAATCCTGTTATTGGAGGAGGTTATGGGCACTTTATTTATTTATTTATTTATTTTTAAAAGATTTTATTTACTTATTTGATAGACAGAGATCACAAGTAGGCAGAGAGACAAGCAGAGAGAGAAGGGAAAACAGGCTCCCTGCAGAGCAGAAAGCCTGATGCAGGGCCTGATCCCAGGACCCCGGGATCATGACCTAAGCCAAAGGCAGAGGACTTAACTCACTGAGCCACCCAGGCACCCTGGTTATGGGCACTTTAAGTAAAAGAGTGGGGTGGAAGGAGGACTCCAGAGGACTGGTGATGATGGAGAGGTGCCGGGGCTCTGGCTTCCTCTGGGAAGCCAGGCCCTGCGGGACAGAAGAGGACCCAGGGCAGAGGTGGGTACAGTGGGAAGGATTCCCCAGGAGGAGGGATTTAGCAAGTTTGGGGGCAGAAGGGAAAGACTGAGTGAATAGTATTCTTCCCCTCTTTTCAGAGGGCTTCAAAAGTGTTACTAGTTTTTCCTTTAAATCAGAAAAATATCTGCAAAAAAAAAAAAAAAAAGAAATGGGAGTTCCTCCTCACCCACCCCATCCCATTCTCCAGAGCTAATAATTGTTTTAGGTTTCTAGCCATGTAGCTACAGACACACGTATAATTTTAAAAATAAGTTATGGGATAATTCCACATATATTATCCTAGGGCTTCCTTTTTCCCCCACTCATCTATGTTCATATGTGTCCATGTCTCTTTTTTAAGGCTGCCTGGTATTTGCTTGGCTGTACAACTTACCATTCTATGATTGGTACATGTGGTTTCCAAATTCCTGCTATTATTTAAGTGGGATTTTTAAAAGGCTTTTATTTATTTGAGAGAGAGAGAGAGCGCTTGTGCAAGTTGGGGGAGGGTAGGAGCAAAGGGAAAGGGACAAGCCAACTCCACATGGAGGATGAACCTGACCCGGGGCTTGATCCCACAACCCTGAGATCAGGACCTAAGCAGAAATTTAAGAGTCAGAGCTTAACCAACTGAGCCACCCAGGTGCTGCTCCTGCTATGATGAACAGTGCTGCTGTGAACCTCCTACAGGGACCTCTGCACACTGGTGTGAGTCCCGTCATAGGACAAATTCTTAATATTAAATGTGCCAGCCACAGAATCTGTATGGAGTGTGCTGTCTCTTCCATGTACTTGTTGAATCTGTCTGCTTGTCCCTCAGGGCCCAGGAATAAAAAATGTAGGGAAAAAGATGTTTCCCAAGATGCTTGTAAATGGAAACAAGGCTTTGAAGTATCTTTTAAGCTTTATAGTTGATGAATACACAGCTTTCTTTTTAATCAAGGTGTTGTGGGTAAGGACCGCAATGCGCATAGCTAGGTTCCTCTTCCTACTAACTTGACAAATACAGAACACATCCACATAACTCTCCGAAAGATAAAATCAGTTTCCCCTTCTTTATTTGATCATCCATCTTCTAGATGTAGGATTGATATTTGAAAATACTGATTCCAGAGGGCCCATTAAGCACATTAAAAGAGTTCCTGGTGTGGGAAATTTGTCCATAGATTTCAGCAAGATCAAAGGTTGAAGGCCATTAAATTTTTTTTGTTTAAACATGATTATACTTTTGGGTTTTGGTACTTAATCTGTGAAGTCATCACTTTAGTTATACTTTTAGAAGAGGCTTCTTTGGCACAGAGGGAGAAAACTCTCTTTTATTCCTACAGAGAACGTGAAAACATGGAAAAGAAACAAGACATAACATAAACAGCCTCTTCTAGTGACCTGCTAGTCTGGCCCAGCCCTTGGAACACTTAGCTCGGAGCGCCCTCTTCTGGACGTGGGCTCCGCAGCACCATCCGGGGCCCAGCCCACCAACGGCAGGCAGACAAGTCTGATTTTCAAGTTTGGATTGCGGCTCTAATCTTCCAATTCCAACTTCAGCACGTCCTTCTTCTACCTCAGCCACTAATACCCCGAGATGTTCTTTTTCAATGTTTGTGCTATATTATCAGGTTACAGAGGACTCTGCCTCCTCTTCAAAAACGACTCCTTGGTTGTTATTTAAAACAAAACAAAACACCCTCTGATCTGATTTAAGCCACTGGGATTCCACTTAACACTGTTCACTCTCAGAAATAAATTTATAGGGGCACCTGTTCAGTGTCTGCCTTTGGCTCAGGTCATGATCCCAGGGTCCTAGGCTAGAGCCCCGTGTCAGGCTCCCTGCTCAGCAGGGACCCTGCTTCTCTCTCTCCCTCTGCCTGCCACTCTGCCTACTTGTGCTATCTATCAAATAAATAAACAAAATCTTAAAAAAAAAAAAAAGATTAAAAAAAATACCTTCATAAGTTTGGACAAACGGGAACTAGATCTGGAAGCCAAAGGAGAATGGCAAACAGTTCTATGTGTCATTACCTAATACACTGGAGCAATATATGCTTCGAATGAAGGCTTTCTGTCCCACTCTAGAACGCTGTCAGAACCTTTAGTTAGCCTCCTATTTCCCGAATTAATTAAACAAATATTGGCAAAGCAAATTTTATGTACATGCCAGGGAGTGTGCTAGGAGCTATTTCACAGTGGGGGACAAGGCAAGGGTATTGTCCCTTCAATCAAACATGTGTGATAACTAGCTAGTGTTTTTATTGCAAAATGCCTGGCAATCTACAAGCGTCATAATGGGCACTGGAGCTTCAGTGTCTTTCACATTACTGTTAATCTATCATATGCTACTATTAAATTTAACTACGTTAATCCTCTTACTCCAAAAATGGTTTCCCCTGAACTTCTTAAAAGGGACTATTCAAACCTCCAAGGAACATACTCATGATGTGTTGTGATAGGAAGGAGGAGGTAGGATGAAAGCAAACAGCTTTTGCAAACAGCTACGTGTTTTCCTTGGAACTGGGGTGGGCAGAGTCGAGGCCGGGCCCTGCTTGGATGTGGGAGCCTGTGGCTTCCTGGCATTATCGTCTCAAAACTCTCCTGGGTGAGCCCCAGGCCCGTCGCCCACGACTTGCCCCTTGTCCTGCTCATCCCCCAGTCAGAGGAGAAGCCCTGTTTGTTCTCTCTCTCTCCCTCCACTCCATCCCCTTCTTTCTCTGAGGTGTGGAAGCCCTACGACTCATATGTCAGACAGAGGGGTGCCAGGTCCTGGACAGGGCCAGCCCCCAAGAGGAGGGGTTCTTCCACGTAACCAGACCAAACCATTTACAGAGTCAAAGTCAGCAATGACAGCAGGGGGAATGAGCCAGGCAAGGTCATCCAAGAGAGATAAGGAAATGACACAAGGCCACTAACTGTAAGGAGGCCAAATCCCCACATGATTCTCAGTGAGATTCCAGTAGTTATGTCTTCTCCACTTTTCCTCAACTTCAGCTGAACCTCTGAGCTGAAGATGTCCCTTCTTTCTCCCTTCTCTTGGATTAGTAACTGTCATATGATGCTTCTTTGGGAAAGTCGTGGGTCCCTCTATTCTGTGATCAAAATTATAAGGAACTTGGCTTAAAACTATAAGAAACTTAGCTTTTAAAAGCTCACCTTGCCTCTAAAATCCCTCCAGATCTCCAAGGGTGAGGGGTGGGTTCAGAATAACTATACTCTGTGGGCTCACCCCATCCTAAGCTCTGAGTCTTCAGGGGTCCTTTCCTCAGTTACTCTATCCCACTAAAACCAGTACATTTCAATTCAACTCACCAAATATTTACTGAGCTGAGTACCATGTTAGAAAAAGACCCGGATGCTGCCCTCAGGAAAATCACAGATCAAGAGATGAGAAAGATGAATAAACAAATCCTTCCAGTGCAGTGTGGTAAGTGCAATGACAGAATTACCTACAAGGCAGCACTTTCAAGCCACAGCTCTCACAGAGTTGGGGTCTGAAGAGAGAGCCAGACGTTAATCAGAAAACTGCGTACATAAAAGCAGTTCAGTTCTGACACTACCCTTGATGAGAGGCAGGCAGAGCCAACTGAGTTTTAATGGGGCACCCTGCCCCGGGGCGGGTGGGGGAGGGGATCCAGCGGGGTCTCCTTGAAGAATCACAGAGAGATCTGAAAGACCGATCAGGGAAGATTAAGTGTAGGGTACAGGAATGAACAGTGGCCCAAGCCTCAGGAAGAGCTTGTGCAAAGGAACTGTGGCAGGAGAGCACAGTGATCCAAGGCATCAAACCAACACTGGTATGGCTGGGCCCAGGGTGGGAAGGGGCATGCAGGGTGGCTGGGCCAGGGAAGTCGGCAGGATACCACATACTGTGAGGTCAGCTGTGGACTTGGCTCAATTCCTCATCTGTATCAAGGGATCAGAGCAGCACCCGCCTTGTAGGAACCAGTAAATCCCATTTAGCACCTGGAGGCAGGGGGTATGATCTAAGCAGCGGCTTCTCTTACTGTTGCCGTTGCCATCCTCATCATCTCACCAGGACGAGCCGCAGATGAGGACCCTGCTGGCCCAGGTCAGATATTTCTTTTTGACATGACACACTGGCTCTGTGGCCATAGTTCCTCAGAGGTCTCAGAGACCACAGAAATTAGCATAAATCCTATAAGAGTAACCACTGGCTTTCTGGAGACATTCTGAATGAATGACCGGCTGGGCTGCTGGCCACAGGGCTTAAAAACAACCACCAAGAGTTTATCCTTAAATACCCAGAAAAAACCGAGACAGAGGAAGGAGGATGGTGCCTCCTGAGAGAAAGCCATCTATAAATGGAAAATTACACTGAAAGCAAACAAATCTTATTTGATGTGAACCCATTTTTGACTCTGTCTGGAAATCCAGGGCAGAAGGAAGTGGAAGGGACAGGGAGTGAGCAGGTGTGCCCAGGCTGAGGCTGCCTGCTGGGGACCAGTGGGTACTATGACCAGGATGATGAGGAAGGGTTAGAGCCGGCTGCCAAGGCACCCACACCTCGGGCCAGACACTGGACAGACCCAGACACTCCTGGGCTGCTTCTGAGCTGTGATGCACGCCCGGGCTGCAGATGTTGGCCCAGGCTGCGGTGGGGAACAGGGAGATTGGGGGGGCAGGAAACTCGGGAGAAACTTCAGGGGTGTATAACGAGCAGAGCTCCTGGGCACCTCTGTTTCCTAGCATGGGCTGTTATAGCATCAAGGGGGATAACATATCTGGTAAGTGCTGAGTAGATGCTACCCTCACCAATCAACCAGTACTCTCTTCAGAGCAGCTTAAAGCCACCATTAACCATGGCTCTTAGTTCCGGACCTGCAAGCCGTTCGCTGCGTGGCTCAAGCAGATTTCTGAACATCTCAGTGCCTCATATTTCTCCTTAGAAGAGAATCGTGACCCTCTGATTTAAATGGCTCCACTTCAGAAACATCAACAATAACAAGAGGTTAACATTTGGTGATATGTTTTCTCTATGTCCCAAATACTGGTAAGAGCATTCCTGAAGGTTAGAGCCTCAGGACTAAAACCTGGAGTCAGACAGCTGGGTTTGAATTCCAGACGGTTTCTTTCCTGGATGTGTGGCCTTGACCCGTTATTTAACCTCCCTGAGCTTTAGTTTCTGCCATCTGTCAGGGAAGGGGCTTGGGGTTGTTCATAATACCGATGTCACAGGTCTCAGGAAGGACTAGATGAGGAAAAGCACAAGGAGGCAGTTACCAGGGTGGCTGGTCCCGAGCACTTCAAACTTCCGTGCTTATCGTTATTACGCCCTCTCTCAGCCTCTGTGACCCAGAGCCCTGTATTACAGCCCAGGAGATGGAGGCTAAGAAAAGGTAACATGTCCACGCGATGGAATACTATTCAGGCCTAACAAGAAATGAGCTATCCACCAGGAAAACATGGGAAAGAAACTTACATCCATGTTATTGAACGGAAGAAGCCAATCTGAAAAGGCTGCACAGTGTGTGATCCCAACTGTATGACATTCTGGAAAAGGGAAAACTAAGGAAGCTAAGGAAGTAGTAGAAAGATCCGTGGTTGCTGCCAGGAGGGCTGCTTGGGGGGAAATAAACAGGAACAGCACAGAGGCTTTTTAGGGGGTGAAACTACTCTGTATGATACTACAATTTGCAGATATGTTCTTATGTATTTGTCCAAACCCTTCCAATGCCCAGCACCGAGTGAGCCCAATATAAACCACGGACTTCGAAAGATTAATATGTGTCAGTGTGGGCTTATCACTGTAACAAATGCACAGCTCCTGTGGGGCTGTTGCTAATGAGACAGTGCATGGTGGGGGGCAGATAGGAACCCTCTGAATTTTGCCGTGAACTTAAAAACTGCTTTTAAAACATAAAGTCTATTAATTAAAAAGAAAAAAAGAGTTAAGAGAGGCAGAGCTGGGACTCAGACCTCTATATGTGAACTGTAAGCCAGGGGTCTTGACCTCTGCCCACAGCTTATGTGGGCTCCTGGCGGCTGATGCAAGTCACAGGAGAAAGGCGGGGTCGAGATGCAGGGAGGCAAGCTGGTGGGCATGCCTGGGTCAATTTTCCCTGTTCCTTGTCTGTGGATGGGGCCCCCAACCCTACCCCTGCAGCCCTTTTCCCCTCTGCCTCCTGCCCCCTCGCCTCTTACCACTGGCCCTGCCAGGAGGTGCTTACGGGGAAAGGGTGTGGATACTGCTGTGTTACCAACACCCCTGTGTTAATACACACTCAGCTCCTCCACAGGGATAATTTAGGTCATGTGCGTGCTATGAGGAAACGTGGGTGTGTTAAGCTATACATACACATTTACACGTAAAGTTTAAAATGTTCACCCTTTGGGACTCAGCCTCCCACTTCCAACAATTCAGGCACTCCCCATTATCCACTATAATGCATCTCTCGAACCTGCATCTTACAGCAGACTTTCTGTGTTAATCACACTTTCCCATGAGAATAACGGAGTAGCTGAGGGTTACATACTGAAGATCTCTATCTATGTGATATGAAAGCAACATCTGGTTACTATAAACCTCAGTTGTAGTTTTAACAGTGGGCTATGACCCAAATTACATGTGTATCTATGGGTTACGAAGGGAGGATAAGGATTAACACTCACCACCACTATCTGCATTAAGTGGCCATCTAAGAAGTTTCAAGTTCTGGGTTAAGCAGGTTATGTGCCTTAAGTCATTTGATCTTCACAACGTTCTTCTCAGTTAGGTACTATTATATATTGTAGATGATGCTCAGAGAGGTTGTGTGACTTTCCAAGGACACACAGACACTACACGGTAGACTCCTCAGAGTTTTGTTTTTGTTTTTTTTTTTTTTAAGATTTATTTATTTATTTATTTGACAGACAGAGAGAGAGAGAGAGAGATATCAAGTAGGCAGAGAGGCAGGCAGAGAGGCGGGGTGCGGGGGGAAGCAGGCTCCTGGCTGATCAGAGAGCCTGATGTGGGGCTCGATCCCAGGACCCTGGGATCATGACCTGAGCTGAAGGCAGAGGCTTAACCCACTGAGCCACTCAGGTGCCCCCTCAGAGTTATTTTTAACTGCCATGGATTTAACTGCCAACTGTCCTGGACTTTTGAACTTCCTGCATGTTTTCTTGAAAAATCTCTATAGATTTCCCCCTCCCTTCTACTCCAAATCTCATGTCCTAGCACAGTGCCTGGCACAGGGGAGCTGTCAATCAATGCTACTCTCCATCTCTTCCCTGAACACACCCCTCCATCCCCACTCCCTCTCAGAAGAACCATCTCTCTCGGGTACTTCCCAAACTGGAGGATGCCTAAGCATCACCTGGAGAGGGTTATTATAGTGTAGACTCAGGTCTGAAGCAAGGCTCAGAATCTGCATTTATCAGATGTCCCATGTCATTCTAATGTTGGTGTTCCTTGGATCATATGTTGAGAAACACTAATCAGCAGGTTTCCAGGGAAAATTAATTTTTCTTATTTAAAACATCTGCTAAAATACAGCACCTGCACCCCAATGTTTATAGCAGCAATGTCCACAATAGCCAAACTATGGAAGGACTCCAGATGTCCATTGACAGATGAATGGATAAGGATGATGTGATATATATAATGGAATAGTACTCAGCCATCAAAAAGAATGAAATCCTGCCATTTACAATGATGTGGATAGAATTAGAGGGCATTATGCTAAGCAAAGTAAGTCAGAGAAAGACAAGTATCATATGATTCCATTCATATGTGGAATTTAAGAAACAAAGCAGATGAACATAGGGGAAGGGAAGAAAAAATAAAATAAGACAAAAACAGACAGAGACGAACCACAGAGACTCTTAATTATAGGAAACAAACTAAGGGTTGCTGGAGGGGAAGGGGGAAGGGGGATGGTGTCATTGGGTGATGGGCATTAAGGAGGGCACTTGATAGAATGAGCAGTGGGTGTTCTATGCAACTGATAAATCATTAAGTTCTACTTCTGAAACTAATAATACACTGTATGTTAATTAAACTGAATTTAAATAAAAAAATTTTTTAAATACTCATTAAAAATATAAATGGTAAAAAATTCAGAAAGTTCAAAAGAGGGGCACCTGGGCGGCTCAGTCAGTTAGGCATCTGCCTTCAGCTAAGGTCATGATCCCAGGGTCCTGGGATCAAGATCCATGTCAGGCTCCCTGCTCGGTGGGGAGTCTGCTTGTCCCTCTGCCCCTCCCCCCAACTCATGCTCGTGCACGCGCGTGCTCTCTCTCTCTCTCTCTCTAATAAATAAATAAAATCTGGAGGAAAAAAAAGAAAGTTCAAAAGAGTAGACAGTAAAAAATACATCTCTCCATGTACAAGATTGTTTAGAGCAATGGTTTCAATGAAAGGGAAAAAGTCACCCAGATGTCTGTCCCTACAGAATATATGCAAATATGGTGTAGGTGATTTTTAAGATCAGAGCTTACTTACAGAGTTTACTTACATAATATTTGCTGACGTATCTGTATGGGTGTATACACGTGGAGATGTCAGATATAAGGTGAGTGAATAAAAGCCATCTGCAGGGGGTGCCAGGGTGGCTCAGTGGGTTAAAGCCTCTGCCTTCGGCTCAGGTCATGGTCTCAGGGTCCTGGGATGGAGCCCCGCATCGGGCTCTTTGCTCAGCAGGGAGCCTGCATCCCCCCCTCTCTCTGCCTGCCTGTCTGCCTACTTGTGATCTGTCAAGTAAATAAATAAAATCTTAAAAAAAAAAAAAAAAGCCATCTGCAGACCGAGAGAGTTTATGCGCATTACACAGCCCCCGCTAAATTCCTAATAGTAGTTGCATCAGAGGAAGAGAGAAATACTATGTAAAAGAAAAATGGGGAACCTCAACTCTCCGATGTTTTATTTTACATATTAAAAAGATCTGAAGTAAATTTGAGAAAATGTTAACATTTGTTAAATCTGGGCAGAGTGTACACAGGTGTTTCTTCTTCTTATTTTTTGTTTTTCTTAAATAAAAAAGAAAGCTGTCCCTGGTTCCCCTGCTCACCGTTTCCTTCCCCAGAGGCAGCCTGTTATTTTTCCTTTGTCCCTGTCTAGGTCACTCTCAGCATTAACAAACGCCTGAGTCTAATCTCTGTTCTTCATCTGATTCTCTCCTACCCACTTCAGGACCCGGTCTTATCAATTTAATTCTCTTTGGATCTTCAATCTGTTCAGTCCCTTTTCCTGCAGGGGTTTCTTCTTCTTCTTCTTCTTTTTTTTAAGGATTTTTTTTTTTTTAATTTATTTGATGGAGAGAGATCACAGGTAGGCAGAGAGGCAGGCAGAGAGAGAGGGGGAAGGAGGGTCCATGCTGAGCAGAGAGCCCGATGCGGGGCTCGATCCCAGGACCCTGAGATCATGACCTGAGCTGAAGGCAGAGGCTTAACCCACTGAGCCACCCAGGTGCCCCAGGGGTTTCTTCTTCTTGACAAACATTCTCAGATCTCTCATTTGAGAAAAGGAGACCTTACTCCCCCCTTCTTACTCCCTCAAGACAAGACTTTTCTTTTGGGGGCACCTGAATGGCTCAGTGGGTTAAAGCCTCTGCCTTTGGCTCAGGTCATGATCCCAAGGTCCTAGGATCGAGCCCCGCATCAGGCTCTCTGCTCAGCAGGGAGCCTGCTTCCTCCTCTCTCTCTCTCTCTGCCTGCCTCTCTGCCTACTTGTGATCTTTCTGTCAAATAAATAAAATCTTAAAAAAAAAAAAAAGAAGAAAAAAGAATTTTCTTTTGGTGGGATCCCAGGCGTTCCTGGGAGGGTGGTGTGGGCTCACTACTCCCAGCTACTTATGGCCATGCAAACCTCTTGTCACCTCTCCTGGCTCCCCTAACCACCCATCTCTGGAGACAGAACTCAAAAGACTTTTCTGCAAATCGGGTACATTTGGCAGTCCCTTTCTTGACCTTGTCCCCTGCCCGGACTTTTGGAAACATACCTAATCCGTCTCTTTTCTCACTTTTGCACCTCAGGTCCCCTCCTCTCACACCATCCTGGGGCTCTCCTATGGCCCACCAACTCTGTCTTCTCTCCTCTCTTGTTTTTCTCTCCACTGACGACCTTACCAAGCCCCTAGATGGCAACCCTCAATACGCATTTTGGGGAAGAGGGCTACTTCCTCTTGAATTCTCTTTCTGTGGCTTCAGAACCACCTTTCCAACTGTCTGAGGGTCATGCCCACCTCAAAGTCCTACAGGTAGAGCAACCTCATCCTGCCAAGTTCAAAGTACATATAGTAAGTAATTCTGCCATTTCTGCTAGGTCAGTTCTTCCTAAATTTAATATGTGCACAAGAGACCTTGGGCATCTTGTTGAACTGCAGCTTCTGGTTCCCTAAGTCTCGGGTGGGGCCTCAGAGTGTGTATTTCTAACAAGTACCTGGGTGATGCCTGTGCCCCCACCCCCGACACACACAAATAGTAAGATGCTAGAGAGATTTCCATTCTCCAGGTCAGGGCTCTCAACTCTGTCTTAAATTTAGAACTACCTGGGGCTCATGCTAGGTATAATATGGTTGAAAAATATGCACACAGCTAGAAGATTCAAATTAATTAACTCTTCTTTTGCTTGGCCCCAACCTAGACAATTAGGACTAGAATTAGAATTAGAATTAGAATTAGAATTAGAATTAGAATTAGAATTAGAATTAGAACTTCTGGGTGAGTGGCCCGGGCCACCTGCATTTCATGAATAACTACAAAGTATCTGTGTGGGCTAGGACTGTGTGAAGCACTGAAGGGATAGTGGTAAGACAAAGCCCCTGCGGAGCTTACCTGTTAGTGGAAGTAGTGGTGATGAACAGAGAAATAGACATCGATACTGAAGAACATCTCAGATCAGTGCTATGAAGGAAAGAGTGAGCGAGTAGAGAAAATCTGAGCAGGGGCTCTCTTAGTTAGGGTGGTCAGGGAAGGCCCTTGTGCAGAGAGGACATCTGAACTGAGAAATGGACATGTAAAAGTCTGAGGACGGAGAAGCATTTCAGGCTGAGGGAATTTCAGGGAGACAGAACAGGAAATGCAAACATACTGCAGCAGGTCCATGCTTGGTTAGGAAGGGAAGTAAAGCAAGTGGTGTAGGTGGAGTGCAATGAACAAGGGAGGAGAGGTGAACGATGAGGCTGCGGGAGGCTGGAGGCTGATCATGGGCCTGCGGAGCACCATCTTCCCAAGAACAGAGCAACAGTAAGCCTCTAGAGGGTTTTCCCTAAGCGAGGCCATGTCATCTGACTTAAGCAAGCTGCTGGAGGAGACCAAGGGTTAAAACAGGAGGCAGGTGTGACTGGTGGCTTGGAACACAGTGGGAGTGATGGAGAACCCAGAAGAGGGCAGACAGAGGATAAAGCCTGGAGCAAGAAATAATAGAACATGCTGATGAATGGAATGGGCTTAGGGGAAGTAAAGACAGAAAAGGACGTCTCTGTTTTTCAGCTGA
Organism: Lutra lutra; assembly: GCF_902655055.1. Lineage (NCBI taxonomy): Eukaryota > Metazoa > Chordata > Mammalia > Carnivora > Mustelidae > Lutra > Lutra lutra. The sequence continues at coordinate 81,048,441 of NC_062282.1, read as the reverse complement.
AACATCACAGACATTTACCAAGATCTGAAATACTTGAGAAAGGGAGGTTGGCAGACTGGATGGGGGAAATCAACAGTTATGTCTGGGTCATCTTAGGATAATTACTGGACATCCAAGTGGAGATGCTGAACAGGAAGTGGGACTTAAGATCTGTCTAGATTATCTTTCCAGCCTTACTCCTCACCCCTGAGAACCCATTCTATATGAGCCAGTCCTAATTCAGAGTATTCTGATCCCGGTTCTCACCATGCATTTTCCTAATTCTGTCCCTTCCCATGCTGTATCCTCTATCCAATCTTGGCCTTTTGAGACCCTAGTCCTGTATTATAAGCCATCTCAAGTAACCACGGCTCCCTCATATCTGTTATCAGTGAGCTGTTCCTCCTGGGGACTCCCATTAAACCCTGACGCCTCATTTGTGGCATCTCTCACATTCCCTCCCAGCCCCCATGAGTTGTTTGTATAAATTTACCTGCCCTGCTGGGCTGTAAGTTCCTAGAGGGCAAGGCTTGCCTCCTAGTCTTCTATCGCATCTTCCATGATATCTACACATCTACCCATGATATCCAGAAATACACCCAGCACATAGAAGGCTACTCATTGAAAGTGTTGAATAAATGAGGATTAGGACATGTTCTGAGATGATCACCTGAGGTTAATCTAGTCATCAGTGATCAAAGGTGACAGGTTTTCTTACTGCTGGAGGAACTTATGACTGCTGAGTCTCTGGGTCATTGGTATAGAACCACCTGGTTGATGCTAAAAGTCTTGACACACATATGCCATTGTTTGTCTCTAAATAGTACTGCGTGCTTTAGGCCAAGAGTATATCCTTTTAAAAAACTCTGAATCTCAGGGTGCCTGGCTGGCTCAGTGTGTTAAGCGTCAGCCTTCAGCCCAGGTCATGATCCCAGGATCCTGGGATCAAGCCCTGCATCAGGCTCCTTGCTTGGTGGGGAGCCTGCTTCTCCCTCTCCCTCTGCCTGCTGCTCTGCCTGCTTGTGCTCTCTCTCCATCTTTCTAATAAATAAAATCTTAAAAAAAAAAAACAAAACAAAACAAAAATAAACTCTGAATCTCATGTATGAACTCACCAAAGAGGACTATTATTGGAAAAGCTGGTGGTCCATTCTTTCCCAAGACAAAAACTACCTTTGTAATTATCACCACTGCTGCCCAAGGCCCAAGTTGCTAAGACTGGACTGTGGTCCGCTTTGCTTTCTATGGGTGCATGTCTCTTACGGTGGGGCACGAGAAACTGGTGTTGAGTCCAGTTCAGTTTATAGCCTCATGCCCATTTTGTCCAGGAGGTTTCATTATAATCAAGTTGATTTATTATAGTGCATTTTTGCCTCGTGGTATGCAAGGCATGGATTCTGTGCTGGGGAAAACACAATGACAGGTCAGACACTGAGCAGTGGGCTCTTGGTACACAAGCTGGCAGACAGCAAGAAAGTAAGAGAACAAGACAGAAATGGAGAGTAGTGGCCAGGAAGGGAGGCTGGGGTGTAGCCAGAGCTCAGAGGGCGCCAGAGGTAAGGGATCACTCCTGCAAGAAGGGCATGGGGGCTAAGTGAGCCTAACAGAGAAACAGAGCCAGAAAGAATGGCGAAGTAATAAAGGCTCTGGGAGGCAAATGGTCAAAGGACATCGTCAGTTCTAGCAGCCATCATCTACTGAGCACTGAGTATGTGCCAGGCGTTGTATGTGCCAGGCGTTGTGATAAAAGCTTTATACAGATCATCTGATTTACTTTTCCCACGACCTGTAGTAGATACCATTTAACCCATTTTACAGATGAGGAACTTGAGGACCAGAGAAGTTAAATAACTTACTCAGGGTCGCAGAGCTAGAATAGATGAGCTGGGATTCAGACCCAGAGGTCTGTTGGACGCCGAAGCCTATGCTCATAACAACTGCTTTATACTACCCACTGATACGGATCGAGGGGCATTTCCTCCCAGCAAGCCGGCTGTAGGCTGAGAAACCCCAAAGAGCAAGGTACTGAGTGATGAGCTAAGTTAGAGGTGTTGTTCAAAAGCCCTGCTATGACTGAGCTGTCGGCTGGGGCTGAGGGTGCTCAGGGCTGAGATGCTCTCATCCATCATCAGGGAATACTCACTCCATTGTGTCGGGCCCCACCTAAATGTTTTTTTATTGTCTGCTCTTCACCATGAGTAATGCCACTTTCCATTTTAAGCTGGGAGCTTCAGGAGATGACCGCGTTCTAAGCCAGAGCTGAAAGCTAAGTGCTGCCTGGGGGATTACTCACCCACTTCAAGACTCGGCCAACATCGCACCCTCCCACTCAAGATGCTGCTGGAAGAGCTCTTCCTTGCCAAAGCCTAAAGGAAATCTGGCTTCCCCTAGAATCAGACTGGGAATGGTGCCAGGTTATCAGAAAGCTGGCAAGTTAACTGATTCTCCAAGTGAAACTACTGTAGTTGTTCTGGTCCCTGCCTGTGTGGTAAGGCTTGCTTGCTTGTTCATTCCTGTGGCATAGGCTGAGGGCCTGCTATGCACCAGGAACTCTGTTCCATGCGAGAGATCTGCGGTCATCCAGATGGCTTTAGTCCTTGTCCTCGGAGCTACTGGTCTGGGACAGATGAGCAGACACTTATTGTAAGACATCATAACTGGCAGAGTATAAGAAATGATAGGACATGAGAAGCTCAGGGAGTCTGAAGCACTCACAGCTGAAGGATTTATGCCAGCGTAGGAGCTGGCTAGGTTTCTAAATTGTAAGCAACCAAAACTGACTTCTACTGCTAATCGACAGAAAGAGAATTTAGAGAACCTGGGGTTGCCCCAAGAATCACCAGGAAGGGGTGGTGGTCCAATATCACAGGAAGGGTGTAGCCAGACCAAGACCCTGGGGGGTAGGTAATCCCTCAAATAGGGGATGTGGCTTCAGATACTGGGCAGTCAAAAGGATGACAAATGTCCAAGACAGCAGGTAGAAGTAGAGAAGGTGGGGAGGAGAAGCCTGTCTCAGAATGACCTAAGATAGTCTGAGTCACAGAAACCAAAAGGAACAGCTTAAAGAGAGCCCTGGCTTATTGAGGGAAGCAGGCAATGGGGCCAGGCAGCCCGGCTCCCAGGGGTTTCCACAGGGAGTGAAGTTTGCTGTTCAACCAGACTTTGAAGCTTTTGTGGGGGAAACAAGCCCTGTGCTGCAGGTAAGGAACAATGACATTCTAAGCCTTTCCCTTTTGTTTTAGGGCTCCTTGGGCCTTTCTGGAAGGCCCCATTCTCAAAGGATGCCTTGAACTTATAAAAACCAGTTAAATCAGAAAAATTTTCTCCATATCATTGTTGGGAAAGGTGACAGGGACAAGCCGAGGAGATAATAATGATAATAGCCGACGCTGACTGCTTATGCTAACATGAGCTTACATGCATTACTTCATTTACTCCCCATAATAAACCTATTAGTTTACAGACAAACAGACGGAGGCACAAAGATTATCCATGACTTGGCCACAGTCCCATGGTTAGCAGATGGTGGAGCAGGAGGCAAATGCCGATCTGCTTTACTTTAACTAGAGTCTGCTGACAAGAACCACAAGAACAGAAAGGTCAGAGGAAGAAAAACGGTTATGGCAGGAGAAATCATTTTTTTTCTGTGCATGTCATGAGGGATTGGAAGCCTCGTCCCTTACCTCTTACCTCTCCCATGGGTACCATATTGAATCTTAAGGATAGGCATTGCTCCAAAGAGAAATTTTCAAATTTTATCTGAAGGGGAAAAGGCCTCTTTTCTTAGAGGGAGCCTTGAGGGAGGAACTTGTAGCAGTAAGTCAAGATACTAACTCTTAGACTACAGTGAAATGTATATACAGCATTTTTGATGGATTTTTTAAAATAGAAATTTCTCTAACTATACAATACATGGTATTTGTGGGAAAAAATGAGGGAAATATGGAAAAATAGAAAGAAAACAAAAGTCACCTGTAACCTTACCGTTCAATGACAGCCGTTGTCACATGTCTGAGTATTTGTGTTTTGTGTTTGTGTGTGTGTGCATGTGTAATTTGTACTCTCACTTTCCAGTGTGCATATATGTATGTCATACTGTCTTGTAAAATCAGTTCTTCGTATCTGAAATAATTGTTACTGCCTTGATTTCACCTTTTTCCTCAAGGAAAAATCATATCAGAGTCTTCCATTTGCAAATCTACTAAGCGACTCTTAGTTCACAGAGTAGTAGAGTGTGGTATGTAATGCAAGCCTGTTTGTTCAAAGTGTGTAGATGGGATGGACTGCATAGAGCATATGTGAAAATGCCTGGTTCTTTAAGGAGGATGTGATTGTTCAGCACTCACTTAACATTTCTAACTGGTAAGCATTACCTGAAAATGCCTACTATAATCAGTAACTCATCATAATGAGTAACTCATCAACTAACCTCATCATTTATTAGATAACCATTCATTTATCAGGAGAGATTTATTTCATCATCTACCATCTGTGTAACATTAAAAAAACGTTACATAGACAGAAACTAGAAAAGCAGTTTCTAGCCCTGAGCTCTGAGTGGAATCCTGGTTCTGATCCCACTTCTCCTTCTCCAGCCTAGGGGACCTCATTTCCTGCGACATCCCTGCCAAAGGCGGTTCAAAACCCCCGAGTTCAACATACATGGAAACTCTGCTTTCTTGGGCAGGAGTGCAACTGGGCCTCTCCAGTCCTCTCTGAGTATCTTGTCCGGGTACCCATGTGGCCCAAGTCAGCCCACAGCCAGGTCTGGCACACCCTGCTATTGTCAGCTCTTGGCACACCCAGTGCCCTCCACCTCTTATTCTTTCCCCCCACTCCTCAAGAAAAAGTCCTACCGGTTCAGGAGCCCTGCGTCTTCCCTCTGTGCAGCCCAGACATCTGGTTTGAGTTGAGAGTCAGTGGCCGGTCAAGCGTGTGCACCATGCAGTTGGATTTGCTGATGTAAACAAAGGAGAGTGCATGTGAGTTTTCTGACCCGGAAAGGCCCCACAGGATGATTCCCTCGGGCCTCCGTCAGGATTTTTTAACCTTGTCCAAGGGGACAAGGAAAATGAATCTGAGTTTAATTAATGAGCTACAGTCAAGAGAGAAGCAAAGCACTTGGGCCCTCTCTTTCCTTCTCTGTCTCCATGTAACCCTGTTCTCAGGGAGCCATTCCTCAGGCTGAACTGAGGCCACATTGCAGCCAGGTGAGCCATGTGGGGCTTCAGGGAGCCAAGGGTTAGCCTCTGTTCACAGTGGGCGCATCCCTTCACTCTCCCCAGTGCAGGGCTCCCTTCTCCCCTTGCTTTTTTGCTTTGTGTTTCCATGCTTCATTGGATTTTATCTTTACTTACAAAAGCAAATGGTTCATACCTAAATTTATGTTTTAACAGGGAATCATCTCAGGCCCCACCCATCTAGTCTCCTTGAAATTCCTGGGGTCTCCATCACATAGCCATTTGCAAACAAAAAACCTAAAATGATAATTCAGATGGAAAGACCTCCCAACTCTGGGAGTGGCAGAACTTTTCTGCCTTGCTCAAGAGCTCAGTTTTTTCATCTATGAAAATGAGAATAACAGTATGCTCCAGTCCTGCCACATGAAATCATGACATAACATCTAGGAAACCCTTCATAAGACAGCACAAATTAATTAGACTTTATGGTTATAAACTTCTTATTTTTTTAAATTTCTGAACATGCTATATTTTGCTCATTCTTACTGTTACAATTACATTTTGTGGCAGCTGGTGCTGGTTATATATTTCCAGTAGCGATACCAAATTTCCATGTGATATAAATTCCAGTTTGAACACTAATTCAACTTTAAACATACTAATTCAATGATAATTAAAGATACATTTGAGCTGCATATATCTAGATTAATCAGGAAAAGTCATTCTGTATATGGAAAATGAACCCACTGGAAGAAAGAAATGACCAAGGAAACAAGAAACCCTAACCAACCCCTAAATCAACCGACTAACCAGCTGGCAGCAGGAATCTCAGAGCAAACATGGACATCTGTGGCGCCATGCTGGAGGGACCGTACAAGATGATTTTCAGTAACTTTTTACCAGCACCACCGAGATCAAAACGGCCACATTAGGCATTTAGTTCTCCTGGCCCTGCTTCTTCCTGGGCCCCCCACAACCTGTTTTGCTTATCCCGCCATCCTCACTGGAAAACCTCAGGCATCTGACGTCCTTGACTAGAACATCTTGGGTGCAGAACTCCCTCAAGAGTTCTATGCTCTGAATTACCATTCCCATTGCCCAAATCAAGACTCTTTTTTTTTTTTAAAGATTTTATTTATTTATTTGACACACAGAGAGAGAGCATGCACAAGCAGGGAGAGCAGCAGAAGGAGAGGGAAAAGTAGGTCTCCTCGCCAAGCAGGGAGCCCAATGCAGGGCTCCATCCCAGGACCCTGGGATCATGACCTGAGCTGAAGGCAGACACTCAACAAACTGAGCCACCCAAGTGACCAAAAACTCTTCTTAAAATAGGTATGTTTTTAAAATATTAGCCAGAAATCGTAGTTATTTGATTTAATAAATGTCAGGAAATATCTACTAAGCATCTACTAAGTGCGAGACAAGAGTGTGTCCTCGGGGGAAGGGAGGGCGTAAGATCCAATCCCTGTCCTCAAGGAGGTGAGAAGTCACCAGGGAGGCCAACCAGAGGATATAAGTAACTCTCCTTGCTGGGTAGAATGTAGTGACTACCACAAACAGCACCGGCCAACATGCTGCAGGAGGAAACGATGAATTTGAACTTGGCGAGGATCATGACAGGTTCAGAAAGGAGGCAGTACTGGCCCTCAGAGAAGCATCTGTCCTTTGAAAAGATTAGATGAACTCTGGTGGCCCCCTAATTGGTGAATTATTTCAAGTCCTGTGCCTATTCTGGGCCAAAAACTGGAAGAAAGTTTAACATCCTGACTTTTCTTCCCTGAAATGGGCCAGCTCCTTGTTCCTGAGGATCATGCAGTGTCCCCCAGCTGGTCCAACACCCTGGGACACATGGGGTGCTGCACACGTCCCTGACCCCACCCACTGAACTCCTGCTCATCCTCAAAGGTCACAGCTCAGTGTGACCTCCTTTGAGACTCCCCACCCCTCTCCCGCTGCTGGTGCGGTCACCCTCTCCCGCCACAGTGTCTGATTTCAATGGACAGAGAGAGGAATTGGCACTGTTTCAGACTGTCTTAGTCAGCTGTTTGCTTTTCAAAAATGCAGTATCTCCCCCTGCAGGAATAAAACTAGACAAGGAAAGCAGGGATTTGGCTTTTCTGTTGCCTCTGTGTCCTCAGTGCCTGATAAATCATAGTATTTACTAACTATTTGTTGAACGAATTAATGAATAGTAATAGATCAACTCATCCTTCCCCTGGCTATTTCATCTCTCTGATCTGTTAGTTTTTACAGGGAGAGATCAATGGTTTTAGAAAATATGTAGGATTAATGTTACATGGATGTAATCAATCAAAAATATTCATACTTGGGACCACCTACTTGGCTCTGGCAGTAGAGTGTGTGACTCTTGATCTCAGGGTTGTGAGTTCGAGCCCCATGTTGGGTGCAGAGATTACCTAAAAATAAAATCTTTAGAAAAATATATTCATCCTGGAGTTCAGTATGGCAACTGGCATTTAGCAATTTCTTAGGCTTTGGTTCATAAAGTTTTCAGGGAAATCCACACACTACACAGCACAGTACAGCTCGTCATTCCCCCTCCTGCCCTCATTTCTTTCAGTAATCATTTAGTAAGCATATATTATGCACCAAGACTGTCCGAGGCACTGCAGTTACAAAGCTGAGTGCCATAGACAAGGGCTCTGTCCTAACGGCATGAAGTCAAGGGGTAGAGAGAGTCCAGGAAACAGCACCAGTGAAGAACAGAGGGATAAGAGTCACCCCACCCCCAGGAGGGCTAGGCCTGGTCCTGGGGCTGGTGGCAAGTCCTCTACATTTGAGGTGAAGTCTGAAGTAAAAGTAGGGATGTGCTGGGGGTGGGAAGCAATGTTGGCAAAGAGAACCTCAGGCCAAGGGAAAAGCAAGTTCAAAGGCCCAGAGGTGAGAGCAAGCTTGGCACATTTGTAAAATGGAATCTCACTCTTGTTGGAGGCTACTGAAGGGTCCAATGCCAGGGAACATGGGCCTTTTTATTCAACACCAAGACCAAGAGAGCGGGGAGGCAGTGTGGGTCACTGGTTGTGCCTTGGGAGATGACTGGAATGTAAGCTCCATGGGGTAAGGACACTGCCAGCTTATTCACCATCTGAAAGTGGGCCCAGGAACACAGCACATTCTTAACAACCATTTGCTGAGTGAATGAATGAAAGCACCCTGAGATGACCTCAGCCGTCTCTTCGAAGTGTCACGAGGCCCCAAGCCTCATAAGACTAGGAGGTGTCTCAAGAGCTGGCTGGTCTGCTCCCTCCCCTGCAGGCTGTCTGATGTGCCCTTAAAACTCTCAGAGGTGACACTGTCTTGTATAAAGTATAGCAGCATGACTCGGAAATGCAGTTCTTGAGGTCATACGCATGCAGCTGAGGGGCAGAGGATCCTTCCCATTATTTGGTAAGTCACAGCGGGACAGACAGGAGCAGGGACAAGAGTCCTTAATGCTCAGACTGGCAGGCCAGGCAGCAAGGGCATGCTGGCTCTCCAGTGTTATTCATCATCTGTGAAGATGCCCTGGTGCCCCATTTCTCAATCTGCTCATGAAGATCAATGAGACCTGCATTCTCAAAGCAGCACCATCAAATGCAGAAATCGTATTTTCTGGTATAGTTGGCAGTGAGGAATTTAAAATCCAAGTTTCTCTCTCACCTCTCAGTACCACACCCTAGCTGAATGCGGCCGGCTCTCTTAGAGAAGGCTACTGTGCCTGGATCCAGGAGATCCTGGCTAGGAAGCCGGGAAGCGTGGACACCACATTTGGCCTAGGCCCACCTCTCTCACCCTATCTGAGGTTCTGCTGCCTCTCACTTGGGCTGCTGCCCTGTTCCCTCTTCTGCCTCACCTCCCCTACTTCTCCACTGAGCAGCCAGAGTGACATTTTTAAAAAGCTAATCTGATCATGTCACATCCCAGCCTTCATTGCTTTGTTCTTCAGCGAAAACTCTCTAGTGCTCAGCATGGCCTTACCCTGTCATCTCCAGCCACAGTCATCTCTCCTCAGCCACAGCAGACTATTTTCTCCCCAAGTGAAACATGCTCTTCCTGACTCAGGACCTTTGCACATGCTCTTCCTGATACCTTCTTTTCCCTACTCACTAGGAATATAAATTCCACTTCTTCTAGCAAGTCTTCCCATCTCTTAGGCTCTGTAGGTCACCTAATATCTAACTCCCTTGGTACCCTGGACTTCACTGCAACACTCAGTTCACTGGGAATCCCTTTTATGGTGAGTAATCCCCACTAGAATGTGAACTTCAGAAGGTCCTTGTTGCATCTGCCTTGCTCCCCACTACATGCCTCATGTCTGGCACAGCAGAAGCTTGTCAAGTGAATAAATGAGGACTCCAGTCTTTGAACTGTCAGGAGCAACATGATCAACTAAAACAACAGGCAGAGAGAAACAGAAACGTAACAGAACCTCATTACATTCCTTTTTTTAAAAAGATTTTTTAAAATTTATTTATTTGGCAAAGAAAGAGAGAGCACAAGTAGGCAGAGAGGCAGGCAGAGAGAGAGAGAGAGAGAGAGAAGTGGGCTCCCTGCTGAGCGGAGAGCCCGATGCAGGGCTTGATCCCAAGACCCAGAGATCATGACCTGAACCAAAGGCAAAGGCTCAACCCACTGAGCCACCCAGGCGCCCCAGAATCTCATTACATTCCTAAGCTAAATGACCACCCCCACCCCAGGCTTGATTTCCTCTTATCATGGGCATGTATATTATGACAAGGCCTCACTTAATTCTTCAGAACTGGTTTCTGGTTGGGTTCAGAGAAATATGAGCCACCATGGTCAGTAAGCTAGAGCTCTGAAAGCTAGAGCTCTGAAACAATCGAAATCAAGTCAAGAGGCATTGGTGTGTCTACCAGTGGCCTATTGCCCCTGCCACAGAGACAAGGAGCCCTCCTGCCCCAGCCTATCACAGCAGAACAAGGCCAGAAAGACCTGGAGCCTTCATTCATTTTGTCTTACTTTCTGTCTTATTTTCTTCCCCCCAGCAAGGACAAACAATAATTCAGTAAAGGAAATATGAGTAATGGAAAGAAAGAGAAAAAAAAATAAACATATCAAAATGGGCAGTGTCCCTCGGGCCCCTGCTTTTAAAGAAAACAAGGAGAGTAGATTTGGAGACATTTCAGTGACTCTGCTAAAAAGGAGAAAAAATAATCAAGCTGGCCTCTCCCTTTACAGGCTGGATTCCTTATCTCTCTCTTGCTGTAGAAAGAAAGGATTTCCCAGGCCAGGGGTTGTCCACTCTGGCCTGCATCAGAATCCTGTGGGGAGATGAGCTGAGCTGGCAAGTGCCAGCTCCTGACTCAGGTCCAGTGAATGAAAACCCCTGGGGCACGGGCCCTCTCACACGATCCCCCCACCCCCCACCTCCACCCTCCCCTGCAGGGAGGACCCTTCCTGAGGAACAAAGCTCAGGAGTCAAAGGCAGAGTTTCTGCCCTGTGTCCACTGCCCTAAGGTCCAGCTCAGGTAAGAAACTCAGATGTGCTCCTGGGGTCCCCAGAGTGAGGTACTGAAACACTTGTTTAAAGTAAATGGAAAAGGCCTAAGAAAATCAAAAGAATTAGTGCAATACAGACTGCTTTATAAAACAATGAGCAATCAATCTGTGGATCTCTGGTGAAGCTTACCCTGTTTTGATTAAAAACTCGAAGAGGCTTTGTTACCTGGATCTCAGGAGTTGCGAGAGGAAGAAAGCGAAGTCCTCTGAACAAAGCAAGCACTTCTCTCCTCTATGGAAGGGTGGAGTGGGGTGTGCTTTAGAGAAAGCCAAGAAGCCTTTAAGGCGCATCCCCCCACCCCTGCCCATGGCACGAAAGGAAGAGGGGAGCAGGAGACTCTACAGCCCAAACCCAGGAGGGAGGCTGGTCTTTTGTGAATTCCCAAAATTTGAAAGACAGTCATGCACACGCTCCAACCAAACGCCATCCTTACAGCCACCCTGTGAGCAGGTACCGTTCACGTGAGGACAGATTCCGACAGCAGGAGTGGCTTGCCGGCAGCCACGCATCTAGCTAGAAAGGGGTGAGTCAGAGGTAATACCTGTCGGTGTAATTCCCGTCCGTCTGAATCACAGTGATTTCTTACCTTGTATCTTGGCTGTCTCTTATTTTAAATACAAGGACAGACCCCATTTGGAAGGTGACATGAGCGAGAATTCTCAGTCGTCTGCCGTTTTTATTTTAGGCTGTGTCAAGCCTCACCTCCGCCTGGGAGATGAAGCACGTTCTTAGTTCAGTACGTGTTACTGACGGCCTTCACTACATTGTGCTCTGCAGCAGGCTCAAGAACCCCAGATTAAGTAAGTGGGAGGTGAGGTCCCCCTTGTAAGAATTTATGGTAAATTTACAAATTCACAGTGGATTAAAGAGACGGACATAAAGCACTGGCAGGTAGTTTTACCAGAGTCTGGGAATTGCTGGGTCATAGAGTCATCAATGCCGGCAGATTTAGAGAGGAGCTGAGCTTTGACCAGAGGTCAGCAGTGGTTTGTCAGAGCGAAGAGGCAGGGGTGGTGCAGCGAAGCAGTAAAGAGACCAAGCATCAGTCAAAAGACAACTCCAAGGCTGCCCACGGCCAACGCTGCCTCCCCGCATTTTGCTCCCCCTGAGTCTCTGCCTAATGGACTCTGGCAAGTGCCTGAATTCACGCTGGAAAAGCAACCCTTGGCTTGGGTCACGCATCCAGAAACGCCTACGGTGAAATCCCAAGAAGGGTGCTGTGCACCCTCAGAGCACCTTGGGACAAGGGGGGCAAAGCTCCCACTTTATGTGGTGATTCTGAAACCAAAGTCAGCAGGTCTGAAACTTTCAAATTAATTTCTCCTCTACCTTGAAGGGCAGACATATAAATCAGAAGGGAAGCACATGGATGACAAGGAGTATAAAATGGAACTGAAACCCATAATGGGCAGAAACCTTCTGAATATTTTGAGTGAAAACCTTAACAAAATGCACATGCTTCCCCCAGCAATTCCACATCCATAAATCCTCCCCAGAGGAGGGGAGGGTGCAAGGCACGGGGTGCAAGGATGACTATAGCTGTTGTGTTTATAATAGTGACAAATAGTACACAACCAAGTGTCCAACAGAAGATCAGCTCACAGAGTTTTGCATGTCCACAATACGGAATCCTACAATCCTCTGTAGCCATTACAAATGGAGACGAAGATTTATGTTTATTATTTATTTATTTATTTATTTGTGTTTAAAGATTTTATTTATTTATTTGACAGACAGAGATCACAAGTAGGCAGAGAGGCAGGCAGAGAGAGAGGAGGAAGCAGGCTCCCTGCTGAGCAGAGAGCCCAGGACCCTGGGATCATGACCTGACCTGAAGGCAGAGGCTTTAACCCACTGAGCCACCCAGGTGCCCTAAGATTCATGTTTATTAACGAGGAAAACAATCCTAATGTATTTAGTCAAGTCTGCTTATAAATAAGCAGATTATAAAACAATTGATATATATGTATAATTTTACGAAGTGGAATCATGTGATTCTACTTTCTTCAGATCAAGCCTGAATCCATTGAATAGAATTGAAATCATATGGAATAAACTCTCTGATCACAGAGTAATTAACTGAGATATCAAAAACCTAACTAGGAAAACTGCAAATATTTTCAATTAAACAACACACTTTGAAATAATCCTTCAAAAGAACATTTATAGGGTAAGGAGGATTTTTAGAGTAATTTAAACCGAACAATATACAAAATACAGCATACTAAAAGTTGGGGAGGCAACTAAAACAACTATTAAAGGGAAATTTTATCTTTAGCTACTCATACTAAAAAAAAATTAAGGTCTAATATTGATGACCCAATATTCTGCATGAAAATAAGTAAATAAGGGCATCTGGGCAGCTGTCGGTTAAGCGTCTGCCTTTGGCTCAGGTCATGGCCCCAGGAGTCCTGGGATCAAGCCCCTCATCAGGCTCCCTGCTCAGCGGGGAGTCTGCTTCTCCCTCTGCCTGCCCCTCCTTCTGCTTGTGCTTGTTCTCTCTGACAAATAAATAAAATCTTTTAAAAGATATTAAAATAGGTAGATAAGTAAGAAAATAAATAAGTAAAAGGGCAAAGTAAAGTAAAAGTAAGCCAAAATAAGAAAAATGAAAAATAAAGATAGCAACAAAACAGAAATCAGGCAAACAATGCAGAAATCTAAGAAAGCAGAAAGCTGTCTTTCTGTTTCAGAAAATCTGCAATATTCCTATATATAAGGCCCTTTGTAAAAGGCTTCTATCCCTATGAATAGACATGTTAACAGAAGTTATCTTTGGCTGATAGGATCAGCGACAATCTTTAAAGACTTCTTACTGACATTCATCTGTATTTTCTTGTTTTTCTATCCCTCTTTTATATTTGAGGGCTCCTAAGGGGACTGACATCCTCTGCTTATTTGCTGAAAAGCAACAGACCCTATTAACCCTTTGTTTCACAAAGGAAGGGCAGGGACCCCTGATGATACAGAAGTTCTGAGTGGTAGGAAGGTATCTCTCGATCAAACTGTAGAGAGAAAAGGAGCCCCCTTTGAAGTTTCCTTCAGTTACTATGACTTTATTCACGGAGACAGCTTTGGGCTGGTGCAATTATGTTTTCAATTGCTTCCCTCTTTCTGCAAGCAAAAGGGCTGCCAGGGCAGGAAGCAGAGCCTAAGCAGAATCTTACCACGGCTGCCCTTCACTGTACTTACCTCGAGACTGCCTTCTGTTGTTCATGGGATGCTTTTGCATTAATACTTGAGAGAGAAAGCTTCCTTTAAACATGGAAATGAAACTGAAGTAAAGCCACACATCAGTAGTTTAAATACAATTCACAAATAAGGAATTTGATAAGGAGATAGCAATCAAAATGAGGAGCACATCTGTACTGGGGTCCCAAGGAAAGTGGTGTGAAGCTCTGGGGAGGAAGAGACTGCCCCTGCAGGTGTATCAGTGCACACTGGACTGTCCCCACAAGGTCCCCACAAGGTCCGTCAGGCCTTGATTACTGTCTGTCTTGTCAATGCAGTATAAAAACAACAGCACAGAAATAGTAAATGTGCAATTTGCTTAGGTGATGGCCCAGGCAGTAGGAAGACCATTTCAGAACAGGATTCCAAGTCCAGATAAATCCTGCTGGGAGAATGATTGATGTGGGAGGTTTCTAAGAGCAGATAACATTTCTTTGCAATGTTTGTGCAGAGGAAAGAGGCCCTTCCACAGGAAGAAGGTCAAGGCTGGTCTATTTTTATAAAAGCATTTCAAGTGGTTTAGTGGCCTTATTTCCTGTGGTTCCCAGGAATCCTGCAGCAGGCTTCCAGGAGGATGTTGGTGATAGGGAGCAGAGACTTGCTGAGTGACAATCAATAATTATCTCTATATTTGCTTCACTTTTTCCAATAAAAATAATCTGGGGGAAAAACATTTGCTCTAGAAGAGCAAAGGTCAAGATAACAAAGAGTAGAATGGGACACGAAAGTCCCTTAGTATGTGGCAGAGTCCCCAGGTCAAGATTTTGCAAGCTGAAGACTGATTTATTCACTCATTCCCTTTTATTCAACAAATAATCAAGCATCCCCTCTGTGCCAGGCGCTGTTTACAGGCTGGGGAGAAGATGGTAAATAAACATGGCTTCTGCCCTTCAGGAGCTTACAGTCCACTGGGTGAGGAAGACATCGGACAGGTCAACACATGGATGAATATATACTTAAATTACAAATGGTGAACAGGAGGTACAGAAGAGACTAATGGAGGCAGAGGTGGGGACAGAACTTAGATTGGGAGGTCAGGGAAGACCTTTGAGGAGGTGGCTTCAGCTGCCATCTGAAGAGTAAAGAGGAGCCAGCCAGGGGAAAGTGCTAGAAAGTGAACAACAATGTGTATGAAGGCAGCCATGTGGAAGAGACCACACTAGCCTCAAGAATCCAAGAGAAGACAGGAGTGGAGGAGTGGAGGAGTGAGTAGAATACAGTGGGTAAAGGGAAGGAATGGTGGGAGGTCAGGCCAGACCATCCAGGAGCTTGCAGGCCATGGTAAGGATTCAGACTTTATTTTATGGGAATGAAAAGCTATAGAAGGCTACAAACAAGAAGTTGATGTAGGTTTTCAAAGAGATAAATGTGATGGGAGGGGCCATGGACTAGGCTACTTCAGAAGTTAAGACAGCAGACTGGACTGGGTGTTGACAGTAGGTACTAAGTACATAAATTTGATAGCTCCTGACTTGACCGTAAGAGCTTAGGAATTCGACCAGCATACAGGGCTGGGACTAAGGTGAGGCAAGGGAGGCACTTGCTTTGGGCACAAAATTTACTCAGAAACCAAGATAAATAATATTTTAGTGCAATATTTTTTATTTATTTTTAGAAATTTTCTTTTTCTTTTTTTTTAAAAAGATTTTATTTATTTATTTGTCAGAGAGAGAGAAAGAGCAATTGAGCACAAGCAGGGAGAGCAGAAGGCAGAGGGAGAGGCAGGCTCCCCGCTGAGCCAGGAGCCCAATGTGGGACTTGATCCCAAGACCCTGAGATCATGACCTGAGACGAAGGCAGCTGCTTAACCAACTGAGCCACCTAGGTGTCCCAAGTGCAATATTTTTTGAAGGTTATGTGTTTCTTAAGGAATCTCTACACCCAGTGTGGGGCTCAAAGCCATAACCCCGAGATCAAGAGTCATGTGCTCTTCTGACTGAGCCTGTGTGCACCCCCTTTCATGCAATATTTTTTTTGAAAAATCAAATTGAGGGAAAAACAATCCTTGATGAGCAAAACAAATTTCTTTTAAAAAGACAGGATCAGCAACAGTGCTATGCCAAGCCACATAAGGAACCTGAGGCAAAAGGAAAACGTCTGTAATACTGATAGTGTTTATACTTAAAATTTTTATATTTTATTCATTTCCTCACTCTTGTTCTGGCTAAGCTAACCTTCCCCACCTGTAAACCAAGAGGCCACCACATCACCTTCTGCTCTTCAAGTAGACAGTATGCAAAGAAAATTAACGACAAAAATCATCGCAAGCCCCCTGGTGGTACAGATGCTACTCTTTTTCCTGATTCTGAGACAAAAAGTACACCACAGTCGGGCCATAAATACTTGTTTTTTTTATTTTTATTTTTATTTTTTAAATTTCTTTTCAGTGTTCCAGAATTCATTGTTTATGCACCACACCTAGTACTCCATGCAATATGTGCCCTGCATAATACCCATCACCAGGCTCACACAACCTCCCACACCACTCCCCTCAGTCATTCCATAAATATTTCTGATAGTGTTAATGGCTGATATCTATCAGGCTCTTCACATGTTAGGAACTTTGCCAGAAACTGGTAAACACAATGATCTCATTTTACCCTCACACCAATCGAGTGAGGAAGGTATAGCATTATCCCTGTTTTACCATGATTGGTGTTTACCATGATTGGTTAGCATTTAGTGAATACAGGAAGAAAGAAAGAAAGGATGTACAGATTGAAGGTTAAATGAGAGAAAAGAAAGTGACGGGCCTCATACTATTCCTTAGAAGTTCTATCTGGATATCCAGTGATTCCAGCTCTCTAGGCAAACACTCTTCTCTGACAAACACTAATTACCACACTTAAATGGACCTGTACAGAAAGGAAACTAAACTTAAATACCACCTTTTTCCATAGGGATTATTTTTGTAAGTTAGGTGTTTTAAACCAAACAGCTTTCCTAAGAACATATTTCTTGAATTCATTCATTCCCAAATATTTACTGAGGAATCACTGTACATCAGGCACACATCTGGGTGCTCTCACATGGGAGCAAATCAAGCCTGAATGTGGGTCCTCATGAGGCTTATAATCCACTGTGTGTGTGCATGTGCATGTGCGTGTTGGGAGATGTGTTGGCAAGAGACAGTCAATAACTAGGAAGCAAACACAAACATAAGATCATAAATTATCGTAAGTGTTACAGAAGTATAGACAGAGAAGTGAGGGGAGCCGCCTAGATAGGGTGGGCCCGACAAAGTTAGACTCCGGCAGGCAGATATCCTGTTTCCCATAATACTTATGTTGCTGAAAATGCTGTGAAGAATTTTTGCAAACCAAATCAACCAAACTCCCACCCAGAATATGAAATTTTATAACCTAATGACTTACTCCTATGGAGAACTGTTTCGAAAAGGAACACTATTAACTTATTTTCTACCCAAACACATCTATGGGAAAGGTCTTCCCACCACTGAAGAATCAAGAATATAATACTGGAAAACACCGGAAAATGTTCTGCCTTCTGTCCGTCCTATCCCTATGGGCCCATCTAAACATCTAGATTTATGGAATTCCCCAGGAGCCCCTTGAACTCGCCCACACCAAGGAGGAACCAAGGAATGTATGACCTTTAAAAGCTGGCAGAAATTATGCACAAAAAGATGGCAGTCTAGTGAAGTAAAAAAATCCCTCTGACATTTCTTCTTGCCTCCTGTTGCCTAATCTTCTTCCAGAGGCCAATAATGTAGAAATTGTCCATTTTTCAAACAACCCCACCCAACAGAGTAGTACTTTGATCTCAAACCATAAGCAAGGAGCAATGGATGGTGCAAGATAGAAGTGGCTTTGAAAGGTCAGTCAGAAAAAAAGAAATAAACAAGGAGAAGAACCATGAGGAGTTGAAGGAATGAAAGCAAACTCTGCTTTGAACTACCTGCCAACTTGAATGCAAACTCCCCTGAGAGGCCATGGTTGGCAGATAAGCATACTATCAAGATTACTGGTACCTACCAATGCTTGCGATGTGCAATGAGCACCTTCCCGGAGATGCTAGACACTGGTGGTAGAAATTTCTCTCTTAGTTTACCCTCTTGGACACAAGATTTTAACACACTTCCAAGCTCTTTCATCCCTTATCAAACGCAGTCCTTGCCCAGGGCCTTCAGTGATACTCTCTTACTTCATCTCCTTCCCATAAAACCCACCTGGTTCCTGCCAACAGCTAGGCTGTGGATAGGACTGTGTGTGGAACACCAATGACATGGCCAAAGGACTATGAGAGCCATCGGGCCTGCTGAAATGGGGCAAAATGTGCAGATGGGGGAATGGTCCCTTTTAGACTTTTTTGTGGGATCAAAGGGAGCTGGCAAGTGAAAGGAGCCTCTAAAAATAGCCAAAGTCCTTAAAAAGAAATCATGCAAAAGGAAACAAGGTTTATACTGTCCTAATGAAGGCTCTGCAAAAACTAAGCCCCGGCAGGCAGGTGCTGGGACAGCTTATTATTTTCTTCCTGCCCTTTGGCGGAGACACCCACTGGGTCCCTTTGCAAATCCTGGGCCCTGCTCCCCCGCCTGCTTCCTGCATAGTGCTAGAAGCCTCTGCAGGAATGTAGCTCTCCTGGGGCACAGCCTGGGCCTCCATGGCCCAATTTCAAGATCCAGAATAGACTCTGATTTGTGAAACGAGCTCCACGGGGTTTACAATCCTCCTTCGTATCCAAGCACCTTAAACACAAAACTTCACACCAGGATTGCTAACCATTCTTCCAGAGACGCCTGGAGATCATCTCTCTGGCAGAAATGTGAGTTTTGTTCTTTTTACTCTTCAGTGTTCTGAACACGCATGGGGCGCTTGGAAATGAGGCTGACCAACAGAGGGCTGACATCATAAATTATGTCTTGGGGCTCAGGGTTTTGCTCTTGGCTAAGCCACAGATTTGCTTTGATAAGCTGTTCAGCCTCTCTGTGTCACACTTCTCTTGGCTAGAGAAAAAGAGAAAGGGCTCATCTATCCCACGTCATAGGAGGAATAGGAAATAAACAGTAATCACCAAGTATGTCTTGTAGCATCTATACACAACAGGCATCCAGAGATGCCTGCTTACTCATATGAAATGTTTGGTGAGACTCCAAGTGCCATAAAAATGTAAATAACCAATGCCTGAAACCATAGGCTCACATGAACAACCATAACAATGCCTTCTATTTCCCAGGCGCTAACTACAGGTGTGGCCCTTCCCAGGCCTTCCAGGCTCTAGCCCTTCCTCACAGCACTGCCACCAGATCAGCATGCTCAATGGCTCCATTTTACAGAGGAGGCAGGTGAAGATCAGATAGGTTAATGACTTGTCCAGTCAGACAAATGGTTAATGAGACACAGCAGAAACCAAAGCCCAGGTCTACAAGAACTTCCCTTTTTCCTGGCCTTTCCAGCCCAGTCGGAAGTAGGACTATCCACTCCATTCCCCCAGTGGGCTCTGGCCTCACCCCAGCCCTTTGAAAGCAATAGCAAGTGATTCTACTGTGACAAAGGCCAGGAGGGACTTGACTGCCATTTTGGGTCATCTTGGGGAAGAAGCATCACAGTGATGATCAGAAAAGTATTGGTGGGGTATTTATAGCACTGAGAGAGGGGCCATTCTGGGTCAAGGGAGGGACCTGCAAGGACTCCATTCAATAGACACAAGCATCTGTTGATGGGGCTACAGGAATTATAGGGACTGGGAGGGCAGGGGGGAGTAACCACAATAGAGAAGCTCAGGGTCAGTTATCCAAAGGGCCTTTTGTCTCTTTCCCATACATCTTTGGCAGTTAAAATCATGAACTCTGTGGTTAGAAAACACTACGTTCAGATCTTGACTCTGACACTGATTTATCTGCGTGACCTTAGACAAACTGTTTGAACTCTCCCAGCCTTGGTGTCCTTAGCTGCAAACTGGGGATAAAGAAGCCATGCCTTGAGTTCAGTTCAGGGCAGCTCCCTGTTCAGTTAATTAATCTTTGGGACATGAGCAGGGTAAGGTAGATGATTACATAGAAAATACTACTCTATTCATTTATCTCTCAGCCGACAGAAAGAAAGAGAGAGAGAAAGAGAGAGAGAGGAAGGAAGGAAGAAAGGGAGCAAAAAAGGAAGGAAGGAAGAAGGGAGGAAGGGAGGGAGGGAGGGAGGAAGGAAAGAAGGAAAGGGAAAAGCAATGCTTATGTCACAGAACTTCACCAAGGATTAATTAAAATAATGTATGTAAAGCACTTGGGACAGTACCTGGTACATAGTAAATGTTCAAGAAAAGGTCACTACTTTTTGATTTATGAACTTATTTGATTATTTATGGGTATGTCCAGAACAGGCGATCGGGAAACACACGGTAGGGCACGCCCTCAGCCTTTCCAAAGAGATAACAAACACATATTTCAAAAGACTGAGTTCAGAGAAGTCAAATTTTATAGGTCAGGAGGGAAGAACAAAAAACACCTAACAAACAGACCATCTCCCTGCAAGCTGGAAGGTCTGCTGTCTTCGGGAAAGGAATGTCCCTGGGGGCTGGTCCTGGAGATTGTAACTTGCACAACATTTTCAAAAGAGTTTCAGAGGCACATCAGTGAGAACAGCCTCGAGGACGGCCCCCAAGCCCCTTCAGAACCACTTTGCATCTGGCTGGAAGCCCAGGGCTCTACAGCATCCGCCTGCAGGCAGGATACTTCCACGTAAGAAGTATGGAGGTCTTCAGGCTGGCCCAGAGCCCGCAGGATGCTCCGGACTGAGGGGCACCTGCACAGCTCAGACAGGCCTGTGGCCTGCCAGGCACGTCGCTGCGCCGGGGAGTGCGCCATTTCTCCTCTTGGAGGGTGTTCTCTCCAAGCATTAAACTAATGCCCGACCTCCAACGGAATGATGCTCTAAGAGGGTGTGTGTCTTGGGGGCGGAAGAGCCAGAACCCAGGGAACAAATAACAGATACTGGAAGAGCTCCCCGGGAATGTGTGTGCCTCTGCTGTTTCCTATTCCTCATGAAGCAGTGCAGGGGCTAAGAGTGGGATTGAGCTGTTGGGTGAAACAGCTAAACTGGATTTCCAGGCTACACGTGGTCCATGCATCTCTGCCCCTCCAACCGGAAGCTCAGCTAGATCGATCTGGTATGGCCAGATTATAACCTCCTTAAAGACAGATAGTGATTTCTACTGCAAGCCCAGAATCCCTTCTCTAAAAAGCCCTGGGGCTAGGTATGTTTCTGAATGGAGACTCTGGGAGATTTTAGACAGGTGGTTTGTTACGTATATTATATATTATGGAAGAACTTCAGTGGGGTCTGGGGCCATCCCCTGTCATCAAACACACTGGTGATTCTGCACCATATTACACAAATATTAACATAAAGGGTGATAAATAAAGACTTTACATGGTCTTAGGACAGTTTGGATCAGGTTTGGCCCCAATTTGAGTTATGAAAGAATGTCTAGTTTTCAGAGATTTTTTGCATCTCAGAATGTAGATTAGGGATTTTAGGTCTTTCTTTTCATTTCCGTTTCTTTCTCCTTATTTTCTTTTTTAAATTTCCAGTACAGTCTGCCTGTGGCAGGTGCTGAATAGAAGTGGTTGGCATCTAGAGCATGACATCTTGATCTCCCTCAAATAATATTTGATCCTGGAAGCCAGGGGATGGTTTATTCTCAGTGACTTGGGGATTCTTGAGGATTAGAAGGATTGTAAATTAAAGAATAGGAGAGAAAGACATTGAACCCACAGGCTCTCTGTCATCCCGGACAGTAACACACAAACCCATGAATACACTGAGAATGGTGACTAGTACACAATATATTCAGTTCCCGAGTAAATGAGAGGAAGGCATCATGGCACATCAGCAAATGGTAAGCTTTAACTGATTGCTTAGAAAATGATATTTTAAAAAATATCGCTAAAATACTACTAAATGTTAAACTCAAGTTTGTTCAATGCTAAGTCAGTAGCACAGGGGATTGGCAGAACAAAACAACAAGCTACCCAGAAAATGATAATCAAGCTAACGTCTGCGACTGCTTACAAGTTTTCAAATGCTGGGCTTAGCACTTTATACATGTGATCATTGAACACAGCAATTCTGCGCGGTAGCTAACGGGGCCCATTCTGCAGACGGGGAAACTGAGGCTCTGTGAGACCGAGTGAGTACTTCGCTAGTGAGTATCCAGTCAGGGCTGAAACCTGAGTCTAGTAGGATGCTGGTGAACCAGCTATCAGAGTAAAGGAGGGAAGGAAGGAAGGTGGGGAAGGGAGTGCAGGGGAGGGAGGAAGGAAGGAAAAAACTGAAGGAAGAAAGGGAGGTAGAGGGAAAAAAAGAGAGAGAAAAAAAAGCCCTGATTATAGTATTTTCCAATTTCTGTGGTATAAATAGTCTAAAAAGGATTAATTTCAAGCCCACTAATGATTTACTAACCTGAATATTTAAAAATTGGCTTTCACAAACCTGGAGGTACCTCCTCCTGTACACATGGTCGAGTCTACCCCAGGGCCATGTCCACAGTTTGCCAAACCAACTCTGGAAGATGAGCTTGCTGCTTATGGAATACAGCTTGCCCGGGAGCAGCAGACCACGATGCTAGCCCCACCAGTGAGCCACAGCCACATTCCTACCCAGGACCCAGTACAGACCCCTAGGCAGGGAAGAAGGGGGAAATGACAGAAGAAAACCCTGTCTCCCTCTCTTCTGGCAAACTTTCCTTCACCAGAGGGTGTGAGGTGGGCTACCACCAACCTGGCCCTCCCTGACAGAAATAATAAAACCTAGAGCTCTTTTTAGGCCTCACAGGCTGTTCCGCAGCACGATAAAGAAGTCAGACTTGAGACTAAAAGATCTGATCCATTTTTGAGATCCTTCAATTCCCAAATATCACCTTTGAAAAAGTAAGGAAGTGTCTTCTACAAGATGGGGTATATTTGGGTTCATATGTTTGGGTCTGCTTTTAACCAAGGGCAGGGTATTCCAGCCTAATTTGAACCCACTTAAAATACATTTGGGGTCTTGGTTTAGCCTCTCTGTTAATACCTGTAAGGACCCCACCTTCTAAGTAGGTCTTCTGATAACATGTTTCCACTAGAGGCTCCTATGAAAAGACTGGCCTGGTATTCAATCCACAAATACGCCAAGGGCAATGATTACATGTAGGCATTTGCTAATAAATTCAGGGCCTAGAAAAAGAGTCAGAGCTTCTTTCTGGAGCTTCAGAGACCAGTAAAGGAGATAGTCAGGTAACCTTAGTTAAATGATACTCAGCCACTCATTAAACGAATATTTATCAAGGGCCCGTTAGATGCCAGGCATTTTGCCAGGCACTGGGCTCCCATGGTGAGCAAGACAGATTGGTTTGTACTGTCGTGGAGCTGACAGTCCAGTCATAAAGGGAGAGATTAATTAAATAATCACAAGAATGAATGTGTAATTTAAAAATATAGTAAGAGAGCTCAGAGGACATGTTAGATGGTCCAATGAGAATGGGAGGAACTGACCCAGTTCCAGAAAGTCAGCAAAGACTTCCTTGAGGAATTGGCAATTGAACTAGGACTTGAACAAAATGTAGGTGTTCACCAGGCGAGTGGGGTGGAAGGAAAGACAGGAATTGTGTCTAGAGAGAGGGAACCATGTAGGCCAAGATCCCGGGTGAACAGGGGCGCAGGGGTTTCAGGGAAATGGAAGGCCAGTGTGGGGAAAGAGCGTGGTGGGTGATGCAGCATGTGGGGACGCCAAGGCGGGTCCTCAGAACCCTACAGGCCCATTAAGGCCTTAGAACTTTTCTTAAAAAGCAAAAGGCAACTTGTAAGTATGTTTTATAATTGAAGCGTAGTTGACATACAATATTCCATTAGTTGTAGGTGTACAACACAGTGACTCGACACTCATATACATTATGAGACAATAGGGATAAGGCCTTAGTCTTTATCCCAAGCAATGGGAAACCACTGGATGGTTCCAGTGGGAGATATACATGGCAATTATAGCCAGGGCTTCCATAGGGTAAATGAAGTGCTACTAGAGGAGCACAGAGGGAATCAACTAAAATCTAAACTGGTGTATGTGGTGTGGAGGGACAGGAGGGAAGTTAGGGCTGGGGATGCATCCCCATCGGCTTTCTGGAGGAGGACGTATCTGAGATGAATTTTTGAAGGGAGAGGATGACCTAGCCTAGCCACTGTGAAAGGGGGAGGGAGGGAGAAAGAATGCATCTGGGTGAGCGTGAGGGTGTGGGGGGACTACAAGAAAAACAGGCCAGTAAGAGAAAAGGAAAGAGAGTTAGGCAGGGACCTGATGATGAGTACCTCCCAGGTCATGGCGGAGTCTGGGTTTTATCCTGATGGCTGCAGACAAGCCATGGACACAGCCAGAAGTCCTCAGCAGAAGGATGATCAGACTCCTGCCTTAGAAAGGACACTTGCAGCAGAGTCGACAGTGGGTTGGAAGGCTGCAGTGCTAGAGAAGACACCTTTGCAGCCCAGGTGAGACAAGGCACAGCATCGGCAGGGAGGAGCCAGTGTGAGGACGGAGAAGAGAGGATGATTTTAAGAGACATTAAAAAGGTGCAGTTGAATGGGCTTTGTCACCAGTGTGATGAGTGGGAGTGATTTTTGCTCTACCCACAGAATAGAACAGAATGGATTCTTCTACTTGTGTTGACTCTTGCCTTATGACCTGGAACATGGTCAGTTTTTGCGAGTGTTCACTAATTGTTGCGTGCAGGGTTCTGTTGTTAATTCATTAAGTTTGGTGCACTTTAGTTTACACCCTTATTACTAAGTTTTGTCTGTTTTAACATTTGTGACAGAAAGGTATTAAAGTCTCCCACTATCGGGACGCCTGGGTGGCTCAGTTGGTTAAGCCGCTGCCTTCGGCTCAGGTCATGATCCCGGCATCCTGGGATCGAGTCCCGCATCGGTCGGGCTCCTTGTTCTGTGGGGAGCCTGCTTCTCCCTCTGCCTCTGTCTGCCACTCTGTCTGCCTGTGCTCACTCGTGCGCTCTCTCTCTCTCTCTGACAAATAAATAAATAAAATATTAAAAAAAAAAAAAGTCTCCCACTATCATGGTGGACTTGCCAAGTTCTCTTCATATTTTTCTTCATTTTTGTTTCATATGTTTGGAGGCTAAGTCACTAAGTATACATAAGCTTAAAGTTTTTATATCTTTCTGGTGAATTATTCCACTTATTATGCAGTGATCCCTTTTATCATTCATCATTCTTTTTGCCTTAGACCTAACTTCTATGATATTAACATAACCACACCGACTTTTAACTTTTGTTAACATTGGTCTGGTATCTGTTTTTCAGCCTTTTGCTTTTAACCTTCCTGTGTCCTTAGTTTATGTTTTAAACATGTCTCTTGTAATCAGAACGTAGGTGGAATTTTTAAAAATCCAGTAGTTAACAGATTTGGCCCATTTACATTGTATTGTGGCTATAAATATACTTGGATTTATTTCTGCCACCTCATTTTGAGCACTGTTTTTGATTTTCTATTATTTTTCCAGATGCCTTTGGGTAAGTACAGTTTTATTTTTTTCACCTAATTTCCTTTATCCCTACTAGTTGCTGGTTGGAATCACTGCATTCTATTTCATTTCTTTAAGCAGTTGCTCTTAACATTTAATATTTGACTCAACAAAACCAACGCTAATTAATATCTCTAACAAAGAGTTAATGCTTTTGGGTGATGCCATTGATAGAGACTTAGAGCCTATTTGGAACCAAAGGGGAGACCTATTTTACATACCCTTGGTTGGAGGACACATGTCCAATTATCAGATTGCCAGATGCCTATATGTATGCCTTTGGTGGCATTATACACTTTGTAGAATATTCTCTTCATGGGTATTTTATATTACCTGCGCAGTGACAGGGGTTAAAAACAAATACATCAGTGTTTGCCTCTCCTTGATTCTTGGAACTCTAAGTTTTTCCAGCTAGCTTAGTTACCAGGGCCAAACTGAGCACAAATGCTCTCCGAAATAGTGGATTTCATAATGTCATTTCAACAACTGTCGATAAGCCGAGAACTGAGTGTAAAATGGGGATCTGGATTCTCTCTTACATAACCATGGCTTACCTTCACCTCCTTCATCCTCTCTGCTATGCTTTTGGCTTAAATGATGGGGAAGGAATTTAGCTAATTTCTCCCAAATATGACAGGGAATGAAAAACTCTATTTGCATACCAACTGAAAAATTATTTTAAATTAAGCATTCGATGGCCATTGATTAGCCTAAACCACACCGGGCTTCAACTAGTTCAAGAGAACCAGTTATTCGTATCTCCTAAAGGTCAGGTCACATTTTCGTACTTTTCAAGTGCTATGTATACTGTGCCCATTAACCCTTCAGACAACTCTATGAGGTAGACAGGATGGGGATTATTAGAAGAAACATCTCAGAAGGAGTGAATGATTAGCCGAGGTTCCCAGAGTCAACCTGTGCATAGCTGGGGCCATATGGTGTTACTCATTACCCCAGACTGAAAAGTGACTGTTGTGTTGCTGGGCAGGCCCGTATATTTACCATCCTGTTCATGCGTCAGAGCTCAGGTTCTTTTTGAGTAGCTACAGATGACGAAATATGGCAGCCTTAGCACAGATAGTCCAACAAGCATCACACTGCCCTCACTTTGTTGTCACTGGTAAGTCAAGAAATCTGGCTTTCCCTAAAATGTCACCAGCGCCCCAAATCTCAAAGGGCTGGGCTCAGCACACAGGGATGACATGGAGTCCACGGGGCTTGATTTTTTCCCATCCCTCAATGGATATACACAGATAAGCCCCACCCCTGACAGCCAACAAAAAAAGAATAGTCACAAGAAGCAGAACTTATAAATTTCCATTATGGTTAACGCCTGATTTCATGTAGTCATGGATTAATGGATTCATTTATTAGAACAATTTGTGAAAATCCCCAAGGGCCCGTAAAGGCTATTGCTTAATGGTTTTTCATCATGTCATAGGCTTCCTTTACTCCTTTCTTTTAAGGAATCCTGAGTAGGCAAGGAACTTAGGACTAACTACTGCTTAAAATATAGGTAAATTGTAAATAAAGCAAAAAAAAAAAAAAATAAAGGCTTTTTGTGCCTCTGGGGTTTTCTTCAGCAGCAAAAAAGGATTTCATTTTTTGTATGTTTCAGCTGATTCATAAATCCCACTGCCACAGTCTATCAGCTTCATGTTGACTCAAGGCTCAGTTTCAGGAGTCAACGTGTTCTCCTCAGGTTTCCAGCTAAGGATATGAACTGCAGGGTGGTGAGAGTAATTAGAAGTCAGTACAGCCACCCCCATGACTGTCCCTCTTATTGGAGGGAGCAGGCAGAGAGCAGAGTTGTGGCTTTATAACTGCAGGGTGCACTGTGGTTGGGAGGAGAGGGATACCTGAGGACCTGCTGGCCTCTAGACAAGGTTGTTTACCTGGGAAGATCTCCATAGTGATGAAGCCCAGGCTGTCAGGCTTAGACGTACATGAGAATGTGAGCATTATGACAACCCTTGGCCAGAGATGGAGCCTCCAACCTCAGGAGCCTTCTGGTCTTTCTGGTCCCCCTTCATACCAAGGGGATAGAAGTAAGAAGGCAAATGGATAGAGCCAAATCCATACCAGCACTTAGAAAACAACTCAATGGAGACTCCCCACCAATGCTAGATCTAGAAGGGAACCATCCTTGATACCCACACAGTCAGGGGCACACAGGGACCTCCACTTGAGGAAACCCAGGGACAATGAGAAACAAAATCCTGTCCACCAAAGACCGGCAATACAAATAGCTATTCGTACAGTTAAATGGCAACCACCAGTATATAATTATTGTCTCCTGTACCAAATTAAGTATACAACTTAGCAAGTGCTTGGGAGGGAAAAAAAATACTTATTATCTCTTGGCTATACTTTAAGGCACCGGGATCTGATCACTGTTGCATGTTAATGGAGAAGTGATGGGTAAAGATGTCCAAGTTTGGAAGAACTAAACTGCTTTATATCAGAAGGGGATCCAGAAGCAAGTGGAGTGAGGAAGTGGAATGAGAGAGAAATTGAGAGGTTGAGTGAAAAAGGGCTGAGCAGACAGAAAAAAAAAACATGAGAGGGAGAGGTGGGCCCATGGATGTAGAGGCTTTTGGATGAATGAGAAGGTTTGGAAGAGAGAGTGTGAATTTGGGAAGGAAATGCAATATGCCCCACAAGGTAAAGTCTGCAGATATATAAAGAACATCTTCGATCTGGTACTATAGTATCTGAAAAGAGCTAGACAGAGTTTGTCTATATGTGAAGGGGATATTTGGGATGGCTTGGCTTTAAATACAGTTTATGTAGCATATGCAGAATTCCCTTTCGGGGCTGTTAGAGGAACTACAAAGCACGGCTGAACCCGGGGTCCATGACTGGCCCCTGTGACTGCAGACTAAAAGACATGGACCACAGACATTAAAATGCCTGGAGCAAAAGAAACAAGAGAGGTTTCCAGCACAAACCCTAATTCCAAAGTCACCAGAAAAATTACTCAAATGTGTTGCCTTGACTTGTGATGGAATTGCTTTCCATGTGAGCAGTTCTGTGAGGCTGCCCTGGGAATGGATGGATGGATGGAAGGAAGGAAGGAAGCAAAGATGGAAGGATGGATGGACGGAAGGATGGATGAGTGGAAGGATGGATGGATGGATGGAAGGACAGATGGAAGGAAGGAAAGATGGATAGATGGATGGATGGAAGGATGGATGGATGGAAGGATGGATGGATGGATGGATGGAAGGATGCATGGATGGATGGATGGAAGGATGGATGGATAGATAGATGGGCGGGTGGATGGATGGATGGATGGATGGATGGATGGAAGGAAGGATAGATGGATGGATGGATGGGCGGGCGGGTGGATGGATGGATGGATGGATGGATAGATGGATGGAAGGAAGGATGCATGGAAGGATGGGTGGATGGAAGGATGGAAGCATGGATGGATGGATGGATGGATGGATAGAGGGATGGATGGATACATGGAAGGATAGATGGATGCATGGATGGATGGATGGAAGAATGGATGGATAGATGGGTGGGTGGGTGGATGGATGGATGGACGGAAGGAAGGATGGGTGGATGGATGGGTGGATGGATGGATGGAAGGAAGGATGCATGGAAGGATGGGTGGATGGATGGATGGAAGGATGGATGTATGGAAGGATGGATGGATGGTTAGTAATGCAGGGCATGCAGAAGACTGGCAGGCTCCCTAATGCCTGGTGTTGTCGGGTCTCCAGGGAATGACGATATGCCTGGAATCTCGCTTCAAGGTTGACATGGGGACAAAAGTTGGTGAAAACCAACATCTGGGTCACAAATTAATAACTTAATGCATAACAAGCTCATGGGAGTAGATGTCTGTGCCACACAAGAGGTAAAAATCCCACTTCCAGCAATGATACAGTATCAGTGAAGTCCCTTCACCTTTTCCTGGTGTTAAGGGCAAGTGATGGTTTTGTTTCAACACACTCCTTTTGAGGCTCGGCACCACCACCTAGAAGGTATTGATCTTAGAGAGGCCATCAAACATCTGAAAGCTTCAGCATCATTTTAGAAAAAATGGGGATAATATGAGTGTCTGTCTTAAAAAGTACTAAGGAATGTCACACAAGCTAACTTGCTTGCGTGAATGGAGGAGGCGTGAATGATGATGGTCATGATTATTACAAGGCCCCTGGATAATCACTGTGCACAACCACCACCTGCTCACTCTTGTTAGGAAGCTCCCGAAGTCATCTTCCAGCTCTTCGCCTCTTCCCTGAGTAGCCCTGTAGTGGCCAACGCATTGTTCTCCTAAATGGTGGGGCAAGAAGAGGTTTTAAAATTCTAATGTTCATTACTTTTGCTTCTTAAAACTTAGCTTTGTGGCACTGATACATCTTTACACTGATGGTATAAATCTCGACAGAGTGGGTGTCTACACTATGAGAGGATTATACTGTGTAATATGGCAGTTTCCTCATCAGAATAAGTAGGTCTCATTTGAAAATAACGAGGAGGAAGATACCCTTTGTACAAGGGACAGACCTGCCTTCTCTGTGTGATATTAGGAGGTAAGGAAAGCTGGGGAAGGATAACTGGCAGACCCTTCATCATGATCTGTCTCATCAGGTTTCCTTTGGTGTGGCGTCTGCCCTTTAGAATCCCCACGGAACACCCACCATAGGCCTGTTCCCCATTCTGGTGCTGTTCCCACCAGCAAACCCTTTATGCATGAACCCTTCACTGTCCCTATTGTGGGTGGTCTGCAAGGCCTCCATCCCTTTTTCTACGGGTCCCCAACAGTCAGAATGTCAGAGCTGTCTGTGTCCACGGGGCCAGCAGTCCCCAGCCCAAACAGTGGGAGGATGGACAGCAAAACCTCAGTGCCGGCCTCTCGGCTTTTGTGGGTTTCAGCCAGGGCCCAGGTGTTATTTTAGTGCCACTCCAGTGTTTAATTTGAGGATATGTGTGGATCAGAAGGAGGGACCAAAACATTATTTTTTTTTCCCCTTGGCCAAGTGATTAAATTTGAAATTCTAAAAAATGCACAGCCTGGTCCAAAGCTGTGTCCAATTGGGAAGTAAGAAATGTCCTGAAAATCCCTCCCAGGCCAGAGACCTTTCTTCCTTCACTGCTGCCCACCACACAGGCCCGTCTCCAGTGGCCATCACCTGGGCTGTCTGTGGCTACTGACTAACCGGGAGCCCCGTGCCTTGAGGCTCTCCTTCCCTGCTGGAAAGGGTACGCGGCCCCTTCACCAGAAGGACATTCTACAGGGTTGTCTGATTTCTTACAGCCTTGAAAGCACCATAACCAGTAGCCACTGAGCCATGGCTGAAGGAGAAATCACAACCTTCACCGCCCTGATGGAGAAGTTTAATCTGCCTGCGGGGAATTACAAGAAGCCCAAACTCCTCTACTGTAGCAACGGGGGCCACTTCCTGAGGATCCTTCCAGATGGCACAGTGGACGGCACAAGGGACAGGAGCGACCTGCACAGTAAGCACCCATCTCTCTTGCAGCCTCCTGCCTTCCTGGTGTCTTTCTCAGTCAAGGAGGCGAGTGGGGAGGCTGTCTACATATGGGTACCCTTTCTCTGCCTGACACACTCAGAAGCTTGTGTCCAGGGTCTAGGTGTAGAAAATAACACATTGTGAGATATCCAGCCTAACTAAAGGAGTCCTATACCAAGTTTTAAAAGGGCTCTCTGTTGTCCTAACGCAACTGCTTTGAGAGCAGATATGGCTTCCACTGTTCAACTGCTGTGGGTTTCTGACACTAGTGAAGAAAGGCCTGGCTCCCAAGGCTGGTGAGGGCCCTGCCTGTTCTCTGACAGGACGAGCCACATGGGGCAGAGGAGAAGTGAACCCTTCACAAAGACCTGGGCTCAGTTTCATGGTCACGGACTCTCCAGCTTATGCTCCCACCGGGCCTGATCTGTGAAATCCTAGTTCATAATCATAGTCTTACACATCATAAATTATGCAGCACTCACTCTACGTATCACGCAGATGGGGCTGTGGTAACTGGGAGGGGTAAAGTCATTCTCCAGACCCTATAGAAACTGGAGAGCGGGAGCAGTGGGAGCCAAAGGCTCTCTCTTTCAGGCTCTCCTGCCAGCTTAGCCCTCAGATGGTGTTGATAAATTGAGGTATGACTTGAAGGAAAAGAATCTCTGTGACTCTCTAAGAATAAAAACCTCTTCCTTCTGCTTTAGTACTTCTCACGGTGGTGTGTCTGTTTGACATTAGGTGTCTGGGCCCTTTTGGGTTGTTATCAGGGAGTCCCTGAGCACCACTGAGGCATTAGCTGTTGTGGAAAAGCCAAAAGTCCTAAGTTCCTGCTTAGAGAGTCAGTGATCTGATGGGTGAAGCACACTGCGAATCAAGAAAAGAAAAGTGTAGAGGAAACCAAGAGATGCACAGTAACAGCAGAGGTGGAAAGTGAGGTTCTACAGAACAGGCTATAAAATGGAATGCAAAATACTGACCTTGATGTGATTTACCAAATAGTCTTAATTAGTCATGTAATATGCACCAAAGGTTGCAGGCTGTAAGCAGAAATGACCACCTCAGTGGTGCTCACTCTACTTTTAAATGCAAAGGTCCTGGGGTCGGAAGCTGCCATCTATGAAGCAGAAGGCAGTCTCTTCTTTCCCACTCACCAGGCATACCCTTGAGATAAAGAGCAGGAAGGCTGGTGTTGGGCCTTCTAGCTGCAGGGTCAGATTTTTGGGGGGTTTGTTTTGATAGCTTGTCTTCAAGTGGGCCTACTGAACGCCTTTTATTTGATGAAAACTAGGTACCAGAGTAAGGCAAAAAGGACTCTGTTTAGTACATTAAACATATACATGTATATAAGTAACATCTACTGTGAACAAATGGACTTAGATTGTAGTCCACTGTGTGAGGCAAGCTACACAATTTGTGTGATCTACCCCATATAACACAAAGGAAAGAAGCTTTGATTCCTCCAGGATTTTAAATGTTTCTGGTAAGTCTTACCCATCTTCTGAACCAATGGGAATGCTCTCTGGTGCTCAGAATCCCTGGGGAAAGACAAGCATGATACTGTGTTCCTCAGGGTTAGGCTGGCTTTTCTGGGACATCTTGAATTCTGGGAAATGAGACACTACAGTTAGGACTTCCAAGTACTGGAATTTCTATACAAATGGCATTTGATTTCATTGTTGTCACTCCATCATTAATACTACTGACTGCATTCCGGGTATATAACATTCGGACAACTTCTGAAAGTGCTGTGGATTCAGCCGCCTGACCTAAGACATCAGGAACCCCTGGAATGAAGCACAACAAAGCTATAGGAGTGGGTGTGAGGAGGTCTACCTCCCAGTAATGCTGGAACAACTGTTTGCCAAGTGAACCTGGGCTATAATTACATAATCTTTCTGGCCTCACTTTCCTCACTTGTAAGATAAGAATAAAATGACTTGCCTCGCTGGTTTCTCAGGAGGATTAAATGAGATGATGGAGTTAAAGTCCCCGGCACAGTGCCTAACTCAGGGGAACAGCTCAGTACAATATTGCTGTCATCATCATCACCTCAAAGCTTCCAACTATTCAACTCAGCACGTGGAAATACAGTATAATATTTGAGGACCTTCCCTTCATCTTTTCTGTAATATTATCTCCCAGGAAGGTCAAGAGTCTAGATTCTTGTTTTGATTCAGGGCCCGTCTGGCAACATTCAGAGTTGTGCTTGCCTATTTATTTACTCTAGAACTAAGAACAAGGGCCAAGGGGGACAGAAATCAGAGTTAAGTGGGGTGAGTGAGCAGAAATCCATCTCTGTACTTATCAGTGCCAAGAGGACAGGATAATGCAGATACTCGCCCCAGACTCAAGGGGCCCTAGATTTGGAGTCAGAAAGCTTGAGTTCATATTCTTGCACTGTCCCTTTCTAACTGGGACAGCACTGAACAATGACCATTTTCCCCATTTTGCATAAAATGCTCTGCAAAATAAACGTTAAGTTCCCCTGCCCAAAGACCCTTCCAGTCACCCCTCCTGTCTAGAAATGTAGATGTCTCCAGTGTTCCCAGCTGTCTAACCTTGGGAATAATATTGAGACTCAGCTTCCTCACCTTGTGGAATGGGAACAATGACACTGCTCTGTGTGTCTGAAAAGGCTGAAAAGTCTTAAAGGATCCGGCAGGCAACAGGACTCTCTACACGCTGAGTGTACTTCTGTCGCCCTCTACTGCCCAGTGGTGGTACTGTCACACACCCTCTTCATTTCACAGATTATTTTGAATCAGAATCAATCTGGACAGGGCAGGGTCAGAGAGAGTAAATGACCTTGGTTTACTGATTAGCATGGTCTGGCAAGGGGATGGTTTCTATTCCTAGATCATTAGTTTGAGCATGACTAGAGATTGTGGTCACAGGCACAGAGCCATACTCTAAGACTTCCGCCGTCAGGGAGAATATATATGAAACCCAATCAAATATTGAAATAAATCTACATAAATCATACCAAGTAGAACTGCGTGTCTTCCAGCTCTACAAAGCAAAAAAATAACTCTTCTCGTGGCTTCTCTTTGTCTGCAACCAGCAGATCTGCCCTGGGCAAAACTGGAGTGTTTTCAAAACTTAATCTTCTTCCTACTTCCAGGAGAGTAAGTTTCCAAGTACTTAACACAAGGCCTCTCTTGGAGTAGTATAAACCTATGACAGGTGTTTGTGCACTGGCCACTGTAATGTAGGCCTGAGTAAAACGTTCCCAAAGCTCCTCAAGTCACGGCTGTAGGCAATGATCCATACAGGCTTTGAAGATGTGTTACAACGTCATTCTAGGAAAGCCAGGCAACATCAGAGTCAAGAGCTGCAGACTACGAGACAAGGCAATGGATGTTAAGTTGCAAGAAGATTCATGGGGACCCCTATGGCTTTCCTTTGGGACATGGGCAGATGGTGGCCTCACCTTGAGAGGGAGGATCCTGGAAGAGGAACAGGTCCAGGGGAAGATGACCAGTTCCATTTCAGACACAGAACATTTGAGGAGTGCCTCTTGTACCATGCATGTTTCCCTGTAGTTATAATCACACTCACTTGTGTGAGTATTTAATGCTTTTTGCCCCCACTAGGCTCCCTGAGGATGGGGACTTTGTCTGTTAGAGCTCAACAATCCAATTCTGTGTCTAGTCCATTGACTGGCACTTGGCATAGTACCCAATAAATATGAATTTGATGAGTAAATGAATTGTATTGGTGGCAGATCAATTCAAGTTCAACAACAGATTCAGTAAATACCTACTGAGCACCTGATAAATGCCAGGTATTGTGTTAGAGTCCTGCATTTCCACTTAACCATAATCTCACAAAGTTATGAATAATCATCATTCTGCAGACACTGAGCTAAAAGGGCCTGTGATCACTCAGTAAGTGGGAAAGTTGAAAGGGGTCCATAGCTTCTGCTTCTAAGGAAGCTTCCTCTTCTAAGACTCTTTTCATATACCACTACCACCCCTGACATCAATAGGATGATGGTGGTCTCCCCGCAAGAACTGATTAAATAAACATACTGGAGGGGCGCCTGGGTGGTGGAGTCAGTTAAGCGTCTTGACCCTTTGTTTCAATTCAGACTCCTGGTTTCAGCTCAGGTCGTGATCTCAGGGTTGTGAGATCGAGCCCCATGTCAGGCTCCACTCTCAGCACGGGGTCTGCTTGAGATTCTCTCTCCCTTTTCCTCTGCCCCTGCCACTTGTGCTCTCTCTCTCCATCTCTAAAATAAATAAATAAATCTTAAAAAAAGAAAGAAAGAAAGAAAGAAAGAAAGAAAGAAAGAAAGAAAAAGAAAGAAAGAAAGAAAGTAAGTAAGTACTGGATTCACACAGCCTGTCATGAGGATCAGAGAGGTGTAGGCGCAGCTCCCTATTCATTAGTTCCTTGTCCCCCTGGGGAAGTTACTTCCCCACAGGCCTCTGTTTCTTCATTTTAAAAACAGTTCCCATGTCACAGTAAAGGAGGAACCTTAAAAGCGTCATATAGCAGGTGCTCAAAAAATGTTATTCACCATCATCATCATTTCTAGGCTAACTTAACCTTCTTCCTGTAATCATCTGATCTCTGTAGGCTGTTAAGTTAAATGAATGTTAGCCTTGCTCACGGAACTTAGTCTTACTCTTCAACTCGGTGTCGCCAGGACCGTCTAGGTTTGGAGCTCTCATGGCCTGGAATGTAGGAAAAATGGGCCCAGGCCCAGCAAGCCCTGTCCTGTCTAACTTCTCTGGCAGAGAGAGCGAACTGTTGTGGGCAGAGCAAGAAGGGGCTCCATGTTCGATTCTGCCATTCCTGCTGCACCTTCCTCTCGGGCCAAAGGGGACATGATTTGTTCCTCAATGGGATGAACACGTGAATGGTAACTGGAGAACAAGTTTGCGAGCATCCCAGATCTGCAGCCTCTGCTGTGACCCACACCCCCTTGCTTTCCCAAGCACACAAGAGGCTGTGTGGGGAGCAGGATTACTGGCACTGCTCACCGCACAAATGGAAAGGTTCCTGAGCGAAGTGTGTGCCAATCAAATATTTATAAATCAAACCACATCCTAAAGGCACTAAGGGAGTTCACTGGTCAGAGAAATGGTACTTTGCAGTCTTTTATAAAGGGCAGACTCCTCTTAAGTAAAATCCCTCCCACCTCCTTGTTTTGGGGCTGTGCAGTCTGCAGTTTGTCCGCTATGACTTGGCACCTTGTGGTAAGGACACTTGGCTCCCCACGGGCTTGTGCTGCAAGTCAAGACAGCTTTTCAGATCACCAGGGTGGGCACAACTGGGCCCTGTTGGCAGAAGCCAGTGAGCAGGGCCAGTCTTCAGGCAGAAATGCTCCCCAACCCCTTGCGGGCTGTTCCCACCTTGGTGGGATAGGATGCCAGAGGTCTCCCTGCCCTTCATCCCACTCATCCCTTATCTGTTATGCAGAAAAATCTCTAGAAAGACTTTTTTTTTTTTTAAAATATCACATAGTCCGTGGACTATATCGAAATTTTCCAGGGATCTTTTTTTCAGACCCTAAAGCAGAAGCAGACACCTTTATACATTCTAAGAAAAGCCTTTTTCATACACATATGTATTCCAAACCACTGGAATTTTCTTTCCACAAATTCACTTTTTTTTTTTTTTTTAAACTTCTCCATCTTCCTCTAATGTTTTACGGAGCTCGGCTTGTGGCTACACTTTAATTATAAATGCCACTGACATAAAACAACCTCACCGAGTTCTGAATGAGGCTGACCTCACTTTGAGTAAACACGGCAAAGGACGGGAAGTCTCCGACCCAGAATAAACTAGGCACGTAATCTCTTTTGGCCTCTCTTTGGAGAGCAGAGGTGGAAAGTAGGCTTAAAGGCCATGGGCATGCTACCAGAGCAGAACCTCCCTCTGCACTCATTTGTGCCCTGAACGTACCAGCTGATATCTTATCTTTAAAAACTTCTAGGGGCAGAAGAGGAAGACATGAGGATGGCTTGGGGTGCGGAACCATGTGCAGGGCCCCAAAGCTCCCTTTGTCTTGGCAGCTGTAGGCTCTTGGCACCTTTTTCTTTCTTTCTATCCTTGGAAATAAGAATCATGTATCTTCCTGTGAATAAAAGTACTGCTAAGAGCTAATGGAAGGCACGGTGGAGAAGAGAACACCAGAGATACAGGCAGAGCTCTGGCAGAAAAACAGGTTAGACTGCCTAGTTTGGGGCTGGCACGTCCACCCAAAAGCTCCGGGTTCACCTTTATGTACACTCCTTCAAGCATAAAGCCCCGTGAAGGGATTCAAAGTGTAAGCAGGGGGGCAGGGAGGAGCGCGATCCACAAAAGTGGAGATTACCTTGATCTTTAGTTTTGATAAAGAACACATTCCTAGACCAGCACAGCCTTCTGTGCTTCCCAGTTTCTACTGGGCACATGATGGTCACAAATCCACCAAGCAAACATAGCCTGTGTATAAAAAATGTTATACTGCTTTGTAAATTTGAATTTCTCTAGGAAACTGATATCTAGCTAGAGTACCTTTAAAA
This sequence comes from Lutra lutra, assembly GCF_902655055.1. Lineage (NCBI taxonomy): Eukaryota > Metazoa > Chordata > Mammalia > Carnivora > Mustelidae > Lutra > Lutra lutra. The sequence goes on along the minus strand of NC_062282.1, from coordinate 81,011,009 downwards.
AATTTGCTGGTGAGAGGCAGAGAAGAGGCCCGGCTGGGGGCAGAGAAGGCAGGAGTCCCAGGCAGGGGCAGAGCTGGGCAAACTGGGGAACCACAACAAAGAAATAAAAAATAAATAAGTAATTGGGGCGCCTGGGTGGCTCAGTGGGTTAAGCCGCTGCCTTTGGCTCAGGTCATGATCTCAGAGTCCTGGGATCGAGCCCCACATCGGGCTCTCTGCTCGGCAGGGAGCCTGCTTCCTCTTCTCTCTCTGCCTGCCTCTCTGCCTACTTGTGATCTCTCTGTCAAATAAATAAATAAAATCCTTAAAAAAATTTTTTTTAAAATTTAAAAAATAATAAAATAAATAAATAAATAAATAAGTAAAATAAAGCGATAAATTAAAAAAAAAGTTGTTTAATTAAAAAATGCTTCCATTTCTCCTGATAAATCGAAAGTGGAACAATAAGTACTCTATGGACTAATTGACTTGTCTCATTTTTGAAAAAGTACTTGCCTTTTCATCCTGGGAATGGGTTAGAGTCAAGGACCCTCCTATCTCAGACAGGAAGTCCTAAATTCCTGCTCAGGATAAAGAAAAGCTGCTTCTTCCTGTTCGTGCAGGTGTTGGTTAACCTGGTGGAAGGTGATAGAAAAGGAAACTGAGCAGAGAACAGGGGAGCCCTAGTGCCCCCTCATCCCTGTCCTGCTTCATTAACTTTCCTGGCTCCATCACCCCCTAAGAAGACTCTCCTTCATGGACACCTGTGCTTGGGTCTGCAAGGGGCCTGGGTCAAGCCCCAGTGGTCAAGAGCAAGCAACAGGAGCCTTGGCCAGCTCTGAGTGTTTGCGCATTGACTAAGAGCTGAGCTTTATACAACCACGATGTCCCTGAAAAGAAGTCCACGGTCACCAGAAGCCCCACCACTCAGACCGAACCAGGGTCACCTGATGGCTGGGTCTGCCTCAGAATTGTGTCTTTAACAAAATGAAGAGCTAGGACAAAAGAGAGGTTCCTCCCACTGCCCTCAGCAGACTCAGCCCTTCTCCTCATCCTTCCCAGGGCAGCAACTGGTAGGAATCTGTTCTGAATCTAAGGCACATTTTCTCATTTTACTCCCTATATATTCATGAGCTATGCACAGTTTCGTGTTTTATAAAGGATTTCATCAAGGATTTACTATATTCTTTTGCGATTTGCTTTTTTCACTCTGCATTATTTTCTGCTTTTCTTTGAAAGATTATATATATTCTACCTAATACATATGTGTATGTATCATAATACTATTTAATACATATGAGAAAGAGAGTTTCTGCTGTGGGTGTTGCACTTGTGTTTGCTTCTAGCTGAAAAATGAGCAGGGTTTCTCAAGTGGGCATATTTACCATCACAGGTCTGAACCCCCTCGGCTCCCAGTGTGGGGTCCCTGTGTGGCACGGTGCGCGGTTCTCAGCACGCCAGGGATGGATGGGCAGGGAATGTGTGTGGACTGAGCGGCTTCCAAACCCTGGTGCTGTTCTGAGAAGGAGGAGCTGGCGCTGGGCCAGGCTGTGTGGTCTCCCCTCCCCTTTCGGAGCCCCCTTTCTCACACGCCCTCCTTCCCGCTCCTCCTGGGCAACAACTGCCAGAGCTGGAGGTTGAGAAGAGTGGATGAAGTCACTGAAGGGAGCCGGACACCTCGTCAGTTCCATGAGCAGCCCCGGCTGGGTGTTACTCCTTCCTGCCAGGCCCGCTCGCAAAGGATATATGTTTAGGAAACTTAGCCAGAAAGAAATCCAGTGAAAATGAGCTATGAAACTTGGACATCCTGGAGAAATAATATTTACAGAGGAAACTCTTGAGACGAACTCTCACCAGTGCAACAAGCCTGGCGTTGGGGCTCATGGCCGAGGACCGAGTCCTGTGCCAAGCAGCTCTGGCTCATGGTTACCTCTGTGAGGCCTTCATGTGGCCATCATGGGAGTCCACAGACAACGAAGTTGACTCTACCTGCCCCCCACCCCAGAAAGACGAACGGAGACTAAGGAAGGCAGAGAACAGAAATGAGCTAGGAAATGAAAATCTTTTTAAAAACACTCCTTGCTGATAAGGATGTGTCAGTCTAGGTCCATCACTTGTTACAAATGGACCACTGTGATGGGGGTGCTGATAATAGGGGCTGCACACGTGTGACAGCAAGGGACACAGGGGAAATCACTGACTTCCCTTCATTTCTTCTGTGAACCTAAAACTGCTTGGAAATATAAAGTTTATTATTTTTTTTAAATCTTCCTTGATTACACAAAAGGACCTGTCCTTTGGGATTTCTGTAGCACCTATAATGTGTTTGAATAAATATCTATATAATGTGTGGGCAGGTGGAAAAAGTCCCAGCAGCTAACCAGGAGCTGCAAGTGGGATACTGGATGACCATTTGCCATCTTGTACATCTTGTCTGACCTTGAACACAAGAGGGTGCAAGAAAAGAGAATTTGGCTGGATTTGGAGTCATCTTTCCCATCACTGGAGCCCAAGGTGTTGTCTTAAAGAGAAGAAAACACAGGATACTTGCAATACTCAGAGCTGGGCCCTGGTCACAACGGTAAAACATGTCATCAGCGAGCTTCAGTCTTCTCACCTATAGGACAAAGTCACTGCCACCTTCCTCCAGACAACGCTGGGAAAAGCAATGGAGTCACTGTAGCTCAGTGGAAATGACAGTGATGGTCCTGGGCCCTCTCTATGCATTACATCATTGAATCCTCAAAACAATTCCATGAAGCAGGTGCTATCATCATGCATAAGGCAACAAGAGCTAAATAACTTGCCCAGTGATCACACAGCTAATACACAGCCAAGCCAGAATTTGAATTCATGTGGTTTGATTCTGGAACCCATACTCTAATTTTATACTGTTTATACCAGAACAGAAACTAGCACGACGCCTGGCACGCTTAGGTGATCCCTACACAGTCAGTCCCTTCCCTCGGTCTCTCTTAAACATCAAGATTATGCCGAGAAAATGGCAGAGAAATATATGTAAAACTTCTCTGAAGACCATAAGAGCCAATGAAAGCACAAAGTGCTAAAAAACCCCAATTTTATCCAATTTTACCCAATTTTTATATTATTCATATACCATAGAATTAACCCACTTATGGTGTACAACTTGATGGGTTTTTTACATATATATATTCATAGACTTGTGACTATCTCCACATTCAATTTTAGAACAATTTCATCCCCTCCAAAAGAAATCCTGGATCTCTCAACCGGAATTCCCCCTTTGTCCTCCCCACCTTCCTCCTCAGCCCTGGCTACCACTCATCTATGTCCCGTCTCTATGAGTCCATCGACTCTGGACATTTCACTTAAATAAAACCATACAATATATGGTCCTTTGGGACCGGCTTTTGCACTGAGCATGTTTTCAAGGCTCATCCACGCTGTAGCACGTAATAGTGCTCTGTTCATTTTTAGGGCCGAACAATATTCTGTTGCATGCAGCATTGCTGTGAAAGGTATTTACTGCTTCATAGACTCTTAGAGCTGGGGAAAACTTTAGAGGCTAGACACAAAGGCTTGCCCTCTTACTGATAAAGAGACTGTGGCCTCTAGGCTAAGGAGCCTCACCAAGGTCACCCAGCAGGCTGGTGGGAGAGCCTGGAATGCTCAGCTCGGTCCCTCTTACTTCATTCCACAAAGCATCACTGGAGACACAATTCAAAGTGCACAGCTTACTGATGATGGACAGCAGGTTCATCTCTGCAAATATTGGCCTAACATTGTCCATTAGACAAATCTATCTTGGCTGAGCCAGTGGGCAAGGCCCAGCGGGAGGGGCTTCAGATCTACGGACAACCAGATAGAGAAGATCCCTGCTCTTTCCCCAGGTACACATTCTCCTGGGGAGGCAGAAACAAAGGAGCAAATGCCTAAATGACAAAAATAGGTGTTTGCCACAGAAAGTGCCACAGAGGAAACAAATGGCTGAGAAAGAGGACGATGGGGGAACTCAGGTGGCACTGGCAGGGACAAGGCTGTGTATAGACAGTTGTGGGGGCCTTGGTGGGAAAGGCCTCCCTGAGGAGGGGGCATTTAGGCTGGGGCCCGGATGAGGAGAAGAATCAACATCAGGGGGAAGAAGGTGCCAGACAAAGCGTGAAGCGTGGGCAGGAATCCTGAGGTGGGAGAGAGCCTGATGTGTCGGGGGAATTAAATGGGTGGGGCGGGCTGAGTGAGCGAGCAAGTGGTGTGGTGTGAGGCTAGAGAGGAGGCCCAGATCATGATGGAGGCCTTCTGGCCCGTTCTCTCATGACTACCCTCTTGGACTAACCCAAGTCAGGAGGACCCGTGGGAAAGGAGATCAGTGGCTTCCAGTTTCCTTCCTGTGAATTAGATAAACTGCACTGACCACAGGAAGCTAGAGGAGACCAGAGTCTCTGTAGCAAACACATCCAAGGACAAGAGAACCGCATCTTCAGTAAGGGTGAGTAACTATGTATCACTCTTGGGATGAATCAGAAGATAAGGAAAACAGAAGGAAATGGGAAAATACAAACATATTAATAAGGAAGTGGTTAAATGATTATGGTACAGCCACGTAGTAGAACACGGAGCAGCTGGCTGATAAAACTAGGTTAACTCTTTCAGTGCTTAACTGGCAAGATCTCTAGTTGGTTGTTAAGCAAACAAACAAAACAACAAGGTACACAGTTATGTGTGTATCATACCACTGGTGTTAAAAAATAAAAAAAGCAGGAAGGATAACATGTATTTCCCAGATGTGCATAAAAGCTCTCTAGAAGGGTACACATAAAATAGATCTAGGAGGGGTTTACTCATTTATCTCTGCCTCTCCCCAGCACCAGAGAATGTGTTCTGGGAGGAAGGACAAGTGTCTCATCTGTCCTGTTTAATCACTGTATCCACAACAGTTGCACCTGGGAGGCTGGGGGACAGAGACAACAGAAGGAACACTCTGTCTCCTCTTACACGGTTTCCAAGTTTGAAACAGGTGAATGTATTTCCTATTCAAAGAAATTAACTAAAGCAGGAAAACAAGGAAAAGCAATGAGGGGTCTCCAGCTGCCAACCAGAGCCCCATGTTCCTTCTAGCCCACCCTGCCCCCCAGCCTCTGACTAAGCCGACCCTTAGGGAGACCAACTTGTCCTCCCGGAGAACGGGGTGCTCACTGGTCCTCAGCTAGATTTTTTTACCCCTAGTCATCACGATGGTTGTGACAGTCTAGTCACCAAAGACATCATCTAGAGAGCCCAGAATTAATTTTGCTTCTCAAATGTGAGCCATCAAAGGATCTTCCCCCTCGAGAGCCACTAGGAGAGAATGAACAAATGAAGAATTATTGAATGGCTGCTATACTCCAGATAGTGGTCCAGCAGTGGGCAAGGCTCCTTAGGGTATTAACCAGTGTAAATGGGGAGTCTAACTCAGAGGAACTCAGGTCCTTGGCCTTGGCCTCATAGTTTCCCAATAATTTCTTGTTGTGGGGGCCGCCCTGAGCATTGCAGAACATGTCACAGCATCCCTGGCCTCGATGTACCATTTGCACTGTAGCCAACACAGCCCAAAATGTCCCCAGACATGGTCAGATGTCACCTGGCGAACATCACCCCAGGACGAGAACCACCATTCCCATCCCTGCATTTCCAGACATCCACTTTGTCTTCCCGAGGAGAAGCCAGGGTTCCCATCAGCCTCTGTCCCAGATGGGCTGCCACAGAGGCTGGCCGTTGACTGAACTTCACAGTGGGAGTGTTCCCTGAGTTTCAGATGCACTAACCGGTCCAACTTCCTGGGACCTCTCTGTCTGGGAAAAAAATGCTATGGGATTTTTAAAAATAACAATCTGTCCACAAGAAGCTCCCACGCCGAACAGGTTGGGGCCCTAAAAAGCCCTCCCAAAGCAGGTTCCTAATTAAATTGGAACACAGTCAGACTGGCCAGCTGCCCACTCTGCAGCACCCAGGGAAGTGAACGTCGCTTCCTCCCATGGTGATTCCCCACCAGGAGGGGATAGAGACAGAGGAAGAGCGTGAGGGGTCATTCTGTAACCAACAGGGGGATGGCAGGCACGCCCATCATCATCTCTCCTTCTCTCAAGAACATCATTCCCAAAGGGCAGCTTTCTTTGGAGGGCAAAGAAAAAGGAACTGTATTTCTATGTTTTGATTACTGTGAGGCTCATCCTTGAGGGCACTGAGAAATGGATGAGCAAAATTTTCCATGGCTAACTGTCCTGGCCGCCAGGCCCTATCGGCAAAGGTTTAGTGTTTATTTACTTTTGCTCGTGTTATTTTTGTTTCAGTTCAGCTGCAGCTCAGTGCGGAAAGCGTGGGGGAGGTGTACATAAAGAGTACCGAGACTGGCCAGTACTTGGCCATGGACACCGATGGGCTTTTGTACGGCTCAGTAAGTATGAGGCTGACATGCTTCCGGACACGGCCAAGGTTTGAGGTTTCCAGAAATCGTGTTACGTTGAGTGATGCAAACTAGAAAGCAACAATTAGTCTCTGCTTGTTGTTTTTTCCAGCAGGATTCCCACCCTCTACCCTGCCTTATTTTAGGTGCAGGCATGAAAGAGTTTCTTGTGGTGCTCTCTCAAAATACTCAAACATACTATCGCCTGGACACAGAGGAGACATTGATTAAAATTTCAGTAACTCTTCAGTCAGTCATTTCAGAATACCTATTCCCACTGCATTCATTCATTCCCACAATGTTTCTGGAGCAACACCATAGGCTATGTGTTCTCTACGCTTCTCACAAAAACTGTAGAGCCTAGACTCCAGTGTGCGACTCGTCATCCAACAAATATTTAGCAAGTGGCTCCCATGTCTAAGGCCTGAAGGGATGTGATGATGAATGGGCCACATGTCCTTGAGAAGCACGGTCTCAGAGTTTATTCAGGAGCTAAAAATCCTCCACATCTTCTGCTCCGACCCTCTCCTTGGTAATGCTTTGCCCTGGTTTGACTCAGTATATGTATCGGTCTTAAGGAGAAAAGAAAAGAAACAGTGTAATTTTGCCCCTATTGGTATCTCTGGTAGAAGATTTAAATGGAAAGAGAACTAAAGCCAATGGGCCCAAGGTTTGAAATTATTTCCACATGTCAGTGATCCTTTCTCTATATCTTAACAATTGATCATTGAGGCTTGGCCAAACCCCTTTCTTCCCTTTTATGAAGATGTCTACAAAAAGGCAGCTAGTAGGGGGTTTTGGTCTGAACCTCTCTTTAACTTACATCAAACTGCCAAGGGGCAGTGGGCACAGAAGACTGCCTCTTGAAGCTGTAACTTCAGGCAGGGTTGGGAATGTGAACACAGTTTGGTTTCTCATGCCGCCTGCTAGGGGTCAGGAGACGACACTGTCAGAGCAATGAGCAGCCTCCTATAGGCTGTTCACTGAAATATGGATCAAATGGGGCCATTTTAAAGGGTTTGGAGATAGGCAGTAGCTGTTACATAGAAAGCAGATTTTTTTTAAGGTGGTTTTTCTTCTTGGTGATAAAATCAATCAACTGATCAATCACTGAATCTCAGACTCAAAACTGAACATTTTCTGCAACTTTGGCAAGTTACTTGCCTCCTCTGAGCCTTGTCTAAAATGAGGCTAGTAATGGGTGGTGACTGTCACACAGAGGCGTTAAGAGGGGTCCGAGAGATAGTGCACAGAACCCACCCACCGATATTGCCGACACGTGTGAGGTGCCCCATCAGTGAGAGCTAGAAGACGAATAATAAGTTTATAAATCGCTTATCCTCATTATTTTCCAGGTTATACTTACAGTTTATGGCTTTTCCTCTTTTAAATCCGTTTTGTCATTTAATATAACCATCTTTTACTTGTATAAAAATACTGAGGGAGAATCCCCAAATCCAATTTCCTCTAGGTTCCCACCATAGTCCTGGCCATCCCCATACTTCACCTGAAATATTCAGAGGGTAATCTTAATATATCATATCTGATAATTTATATATTTCTCCACCAATAATGATAAGTTCTAAAATATCTCTGAGTTCTGCCTCACATGTCTAACCAGTTTTAGGTGTTAATCCACCCTGGTACAAATTTTTATGCCTGGGGAAAGGACATGTTATTTTAGAAAATAAGTTGAAAGACTATATATCAAAATATTAATATAGTTATCTCTAGGGGTGATAACCATCCAATGGTATAATATGTGAATGCCTGTCTTATCCAGATTTTCTACAGTAGGCTTATGTCACCCATATAGTGGGGAAAAAAGAGAGCTAAATATTAAAAAAATCATCTTAAAAATAGTTATGAATCAACTATTAATCTCCAGGCCCTTGGCATTGCACCAAATGCATAACAACTACTGACAAATCCTGGTGGAGGGACAGACGAAGTTCCCTGATGCGGCCTGCTGACTCAGCCTGTGACTCAGCCACTGTATGTGTGTCAACTGCTCTAGCGTAACACAGACGTCAGGTGAGGGACGTGGCTGTCCTCAGCTTCGTCACAGAACACAGGCCTGACGCCCACTGAGGGGTGTCATGGGGGACCCTCCCTACACGGGAGTGAGCAACCCATGCAGGTCCACCACTGCCCACCCCCTTCCACACCCGGCAATATGCATCGAACACTAATGCCTGGATAAGTTCCTGCAGAGATAGCAAGAGTCACCCAATCAGATATTACCCTTATCTCCCATCTTGTTCTAAAAGGATCCAAAGTGTCTCACCCAGATGTCACTCCATTAGACTACAAATGAATAAGGAGCAGGAGACTTCCTGTTCCAGAGTTCCTTACAAACCAAAGGGAACTTTATGGACTGCTTTCCACACTCTCAAGAAGCAAATGAAAGTCACCACCTAGCTGGAGAGCACCTATCCTTCGCAAGATTCTGCGTCGGCTGGGTAGATGCAAGGCTGACAAGTTTCCACCTCTTCCCTCAGTGAGACTTACAGCTACATACACAAACATGCCCATGAATAAAGAATGATGAACAACAAGACTGGAAACCACCAGGAAGGGCATCACCCACCACTGTGAGTGAAGAGATAATACTAAGATCACGTGACTAGGAACTGGCACAAAGTTGATATACAGCCTAAGTATTTTATCTTCAAGTATAACAAATGTTTTAGAAAATCCTGATGAAATAGGAAGCCAAATGCCTGGGGTCCTTCTTACTACATTCTAGCAGATGAATTCCAAGTAAAACAGTAATTGTTAGTAGCTATTTTTCAAGTAACTGGACTATTTAATATGTCCTAGTGATCTTTTCATATTAATAAATTGTCAACTGCACTGGATTCCACTGCATGGGTGCGCCCCTAGCCACTTCACCAATCACCTTTCCATAAAGATGTAGGTTGCTTTGAGTGTGTTCCCATTATACCCGGTACTGCAAAGACCATCCTTGAAAATAACGTTTTATACTTGCTCAACTATCTCCTAGGGCTCAATTCCTACAAATGAAATTGCTGGGTCAAAGGTAATACATATTGCCAAACTACCCTGAGAAAATAGTCACCAATTTATCTCACCAACAGTGCACAGAAGTGCCTATGTCCTATGCTTTCACAATACCAAGCATTGCAATTTTTTTGTTCTTTGCAGATATTATAGCCAACCTGTTATATTATTTTTAATTTGCATTTTCTTGTGAGATTGAATGTTTTCATAGGTTTTTTTCACACTTCTTTTTAAAAGCAGGGATAGCATGCCATTTTGCTAACATCATCAGTCTCTATCCATATGGCCTTATCTATGTCCCTCCATGTGTACATACATAAAGATATGTAAAAGTATGTTCCATCAACTGTTAGCAGCCCTTATACCTGGGTGGGTGGCTTTGGGGTGTTGTTGTTTTATTTTAATTTTTTCCTTCTTTTTTAAAGTAAAGTTGTGATTTTTAAAAGTACAATTCTTTAAAAAAAAAAAGGACAATTCTTTGTATGAGTAGATATTTTTTATACATAGGAAAAAATAAAGCTATGTTCAGTTTTTAAAACTTTTAAGTTACAGAATAATGTTTTATGCTTAAGATACATTTTGTGCAAGTGTTTATATCCCAAACAATGTTAACATAAAAATCCTGATATTGTTAGTGAAAGTTGCCAGGATATAAAATAATATTAGTAGGTTGTCATTTATTTTTCAAGTCCAAACTTAAAAATCCCCACCACATCACAGTTTGGTTTTACCAATTTTGGCCATTTTTCAGGGTCATGTCTATGTGCCAGCCTTTAGAGACGAAAGGCTCAGCCCTGCTTTTGATGTGCTACGGCTGATCATTCGGGACCTCCCCAGCAGGGAACTCCAGGGTCCTGAGGACAGCAGAAGGAAGGGGAACTTGCAAAAACAGTAAATGAATTTGAAGGCTCACTAGGTGCTGGGTTCTGTTCTAAGTCATTACCATTACCACTTCCCTCAGAAACAGGTCCCATTATAATCTCGCTTTTCCTGAGAAAGAAACCAAAGCACAAAGAGACTCCGTAGACTGGCCCCAGGTCACAGTGGCTAGCAGGCAGAGAAACCACACTGAAAACCAGTCACGAATAATTCTCCTCTCTCCTGTCTTATCTTTTTAGCAGACACCAAATGAGGAATGTCTGTTCCTGGAAAGGCTGGAAGAAAACCATTACAACACCTACACATCCAAGAAGCACGCCGAAAAGAATTGGTTTGTAGGTCTCAAGAAGAATGGAAGCTGCAAACGCGGTCCTCGGACTCACTATGGCCAGAAAGCAATTCTGTTTCTCCCCCTGCCAGTCTCCTCTGATTAAAGAAATCTCTTCTGGGTGCCGACCACTCCAGAGGAGGCTGAGGGGATCCTCACCCAACTGACCCCAGATTGCTCCCTTGACCATGGCTGCACTAACCCCTGGCCCACAGAGCCTGAATCTGTAAGCAATGCGCTTCTAAATGCCCCGTTCACTTTTTTTTTGCAGAGCCTCTTAGCCCAGCACAGTTTGGAGCAGAGGGAACAAATTGCTTCTAGGGGCCAACTGGCTGGTCAGTCTGGGTGTGTGGATGTCCAGTTGCCTCCGGGCACCTGCTATAGGCTGAGCCTCTCAAAGCAAAGGTGTGGCCAAATGAAGTGTGTTCAGGGGCCTGCCATGTGGGTCATTAGTAACTGCATACAATTCCCTCTACTGAGTAAACTCTGTTGGTGATTCCCCCAAACATCTCGCATGATGTCCTTTCGTCCTTTCAGTTCCCCCATATATAAACAGAGAAGTTTATGACTAGGTTAGGGGAAGGCAGTGTTCCATGAGTGGAAACTGGGACAAAGAAATCAATCCCCCGCCCCAAAGAGAAGGGACTAAAATGGCAAATGGAGATTGGGTTCTGGTGGACAGCTTAGGAGGATGGGCTCTCAATGCAGAATTAACAAAGAATGGGAGGCTTAGTCGCAAGAAAGCAGAATACATCCATAGCTTTGGAAGTCCTTACGATGCCTTGACTTTCCCAAGATTATTTGGGAGCAGGAAGCCCCAGGATGATGTCAGACTCTTGATAAAAGTGAAAACATCCAATGTTGGTAAATTCATTTGGGTCTGGAGTGTGGGAGTGCTGAGAAAGAAAGGAAATGTGGGCTGAGGGGATGCTTTCCTAGAAAGAGGTAGATTCCAGAAGTGAGGAGGAAAGAGAGACGGACACCATGACTTGTGCCCAGTCCCCAGAAAACAGAGGAACTGGGGTCCCAGGCAAGACTTAAAAATCACAAGTGGACTGGGATCGAGTGTAGATTCTGGGGCAGTGGGACTGGGGTGCAGTCTGTATTTCTAACATGCCCTGAAGACGTCAGGGGCTGCTGCCCTCTCCCCCACCCCCACTTTATGTAGCAAAGTGCTGAAGCAAAGGAATGTGGCTCAAGCCCCCTGACCCTCTCTTGCCTCCCCCTTAGAAATATACACACCCCGAGACATCCTGAGCGTTTGGGCAGCGCCAGCAGCAGTGACGCTGGTGCAACGGATCATGGATTTAAGGCGCTTTGGCCCAGTGGCTATAAAATACCCATTTAGAAGAGATCCAAAAGCATACTTCAAAAATGTTAAACCCTCACCAACAGCTTTTCTCAAGAGACCATTTGTGTTACGATTACTTGTATAAATATGCTTCCTGCTTAAAGTAAACTTGACCCAAGTGGCTAGCAAATTAGAAACACCATTCATCTCTGACATATGATACTGTTGCCATGTAAAGGCCCTTAATAAGCCATTTACATTTACTGTGAGACTGTATGTTTTAGTCACATTTAAAAATATAGAGCTCAAAAGGCAGTTAACTGATTAGCATTCAGCCACTGAGGATAAAATAATAGGCTATGATGTATAAGTTCTTCAATTATCTACTACTTATACTATACTTACCTATAAAAAGAGATTGTACTTCATTTTCCATTGTGCTATTACCAATTTTCCTTTGAAAGTGGGGACTCTGAAGCAAAGATATAACTGTGGATAAAAACTGTTGAGAATATTAGCTCATGGTATAAGAAATTGACATGACTAATGGAAAAATAATTCTTTACTAACTGAATTGTCATGTTTATGATGGGGGGGAAGACAATTTGTGAAAGTTCAAAGCAACAGTGCAACTGAGGAACTGAACTAAGTTCATACTATGGTTCATAATATCATTCTGCATTCAGAGCTTTTTGTTTTTGTAACTTGGATAAGACAATTCTATGTTATTTTAGTAAATCCTTATGGGCAAGATGGGGATCGTGCAGTGTGGTTTAATATCTCCTTACTCTGAAGATCTGGCAGAAAAGGGTACCGAGAGGGGAAATCTAAGATATTTATAATGGTCCATAATTTTTAGTGTATGAATCAAATTCAAATATAACACTGGCCAAGAAAAATTAAATGTTGTTAACAGATGAGACAGCAGTCTGTGGTTTCAGAGATCCAAAGCAGTTAGAAGAAACACTACAGTGGCCTCCACAACCTCTGCCCAGTCATTATTCATGCATTCATTCAGTGAATATGTATTTTGTGACTACTGTGTGCCAGGCACTGTCCTGGGTCCCGGGGCCCCTGGAAACCTTGTCTGTCTGGTTCACTGCTGTACTCTCTCCCAGGGCATTATATTTATGATGAAAGACGCTGTGGATTCATTTTCTTCAGTCAAGTGAAAACGCAGACTGTATAGATTCCCGCTGAACAAACAGCAAGACCCAGAAACCCAGGTTCTGGAAGAATTTGCAATACCCAGTGTAAGGTAAATCCCTATCAAGGTGTCAGAGGACATGGCGAGGTAAACCTACTATTTTCAACCGTAGAACCATGTCGGCTTCAGGGGCACTGCTTTCAAATTGAGAAAAGAGCCTGTCAGGTCTTGTTGGGGCGGGGGGGTGGTTGTCAGATGCCCCGCCACAAGGAACATGCTCTAGTTCCTTAAACATGGATGGAACATTGCTGTTGTGCTCTCTCTCTTCCTTGAGTAAGTCATGTAGCCATCTGCTTGTCACATGCCTCTCATTTGGATTCATTCTCAGGCCAACTGTTAAGAATTGCCTGATATTCTGTATGAAGCATCAGGAGCATTTATGCTTTTGATTGTTCCCAACATGGAGGTGGTTAGTGATCTGTTTCCTTGTGAGGGATGATAATTAGAGCCTCCTCCAGCCAACAGTGTGGACTTATCAAAAACTGACTAGAGCATCAAGTGGTCCTGAAGATCAAGGTCCTTGCTTTGTGTCAGAAGTGACAGAGCCCGACTTCTCAGCCTTGGGGAACGTACTGCCTAAACCAACCGAGACCATGGGCTACAAAGCAGACCTCTGATGAAGAAGACGCCTATCATTTTACATCACTGTTGCTCTTTTTTTGGGCACCTTACAAGTATTAATAAATGTTCCACTAAAAGGTGATAATGTCTCTCTGAGTTTTAAAACAACACAGTCTCATCTCCCTGTGGAAGGTCTCCCCCATCTTTCCCCAGCGCACCTGACAAGTGTGGCTCCTGTGTTTTCTAGACACAGCTTGTCACCAGAGGATACCGTAAAAGCTGACAGGAAAGCTAAGGTAGAAGCCTTTTTCATTTTGTTTGGAAACCTAAGGCAATATTAGTGTTCTTCTAGGGATCCATCAGGGAAGTACGTTCAAGGGATTTGCCCCCTGAATAGCCAAGTATCATAACTAAATCAACTGATATTTTTTCTTCATAGTAAAAATTATGAAAATTTATGCTACTATCATACAGTTGACCAGCTTGTGCTGAGGCAAACATTCTATGACCCCCTCAAAAAAATTTAAGGACTTACAACTTGTAGCCAATGGCAAAGGGTGCATCTCTTTCATCTCAAGGGCCTAACAAAGGATATTAATTTGCCCATCAGATTTTCTGATATGATTTTCATACTAAGCAGCATCTCTTTAAATAAACTTCTCAATCTTAGGACTTCTTTTTATTGTATTTATTTATTTATTTATTTTTGATTATTTGTTTATTATTTATTTTATTTATTTATTTGCAGAGAGACAGAGCATGAACAGGGGAAAGAGCAGAGTGAGAGGGAGAAAAACAAGCCGATTCCCTGCTGAGCAAGAAGCCCTAACAAGGGGGCTTGACCCCAGGACCCTGAGATTATGACCTGAGTTGAAGGCAGGCATTAACCAACTGAGCCACCTAGGCACCCCTAAATCTTAGGACTTCTTATTCTTAGGAGAAAGCATACTGTTTCTTCCTAGACAGAATCAGATCGCACACACAAACATTCACACACACACACACACACACACACTCTCAACAAGCAGTACCTATTAATAATGGTTGGGCAGTGTTTGTCTACTCTACCAACTACACACCACCATCAATCACTCCTTTTCCTTTTAAAGTCACCTAAACCCAATATTTTCCTACTCTTTGGAGCTTGATCCACAGTAAGAACTACATTTTCTATCACAACCCAGTACATACATATGTATACACACACAACTAAAACAAAAACAGCAGGAAACTATACACAGACAATGCATTTTTTCCATTACATTCCATTTAAAAATGCTTGCAAAGATCCATTAAATTGGGTCACAACATTAATGGGTTACAATCACAATTTTTTGAAAAACACAGGCTCAAAGCAACTGGTCTTCTTCCCAAAGATGAAGAAACCCAATAAGGGATCCTGTATTACGACTTTAGTGTTTTCAAAGACACAGTTTGTTCAAAGACAAGGGGACATCCTGTTACCCAGGAACCATCTGTTCTGAGGGCTTGGTGAATTCTTTTAGTTGGTTTGCTACTAATCATGCATAATGAATGTAATGATGCAGATCCCACAGGCAACCACCACTGTTTGCAAAGCCTCCAATGTTTTTAGCCGATTTCTGATGGAAGGGCCCTGAGGACATTGGCCCCCTCCCATCCTTTGAAACTCTCATCACTGTGGAGCCTGAGGGCATTGTCTCCCTAACTCCCACTGTCTTCACTTCATTCCTCCCTCTTGTTCCCCCATCCCCAAACTCTTAATTCATAACTATTTCTAAACAAGACTTGAAAAGTAGACAGCCAGGAAAAGGTGAGACACCCAGGGTCTCTGAGCATCCTCCCCCGCCTCCATCACTTTCTGACAATGACCCTCTTATCTTCCTACCATAATTCAGTGACAAGATAAACACCACTGCTACTGGAATGCATCTTATACAGGGATTCGAAAATTTTCATCTTGGCTGGCTGAACCAACTAAAAAAAAGTAACTCTAAGCCCTAAATGTTTCGGAGGGTTAGGCTGGCTGAGAATCGGATTCTTACGGGTGAACTTGACAGCAAAAGGGAAAAGCGTAACTGAAGTCACTGCCTTCCACGTTTATCTGAGTGATGTCCTAGCTGCCAAGGGATGGGGAGGGGAGGAGAATCCTAACCCTAAATACCCTTGGGTTGCCATTATATTGAGGAGTACGGTGATAGTGATACCTCGAAGACGTGCCTTCATGTGCACTTGTACAAATTAACAAAAATGATCTGTAAGGAGCTGTAGTGCAATATAGGAATACTTAAGCCCAACCTAGTCATGGGACTTGTAACTTCTCTTTTTCAAAATCATTAGGCATTTGTTTGACAACTGTTAAAATTGCAGTAATGGCTTGTGAAAAGCGGCACACCCCCCCCTTCCCCCTCCACTCCTCAGACCTGTCCTCCAGCCCCAGAAAGAAACTCCCTTGCTACTGTACATAAAATTTACTCTAAAACCCAGTCAGAGAACTCCAAGCCTGAGATGTGAGGATCTGACACAAGGCACTCGGGACCCCAGTGTTCCATCGAACATTCTCTCAAGTTATGGGGAAATGCACTAAAATGACTACCGGGATCTTTCTGTAACACTGTACCCACTCTGTGGTTGACATATTGACCATGACATACTACACTGTTAGCTTTCCACCCCAGTTAGAAAATTAAAAAGAGAAACCAGGTCACACACAGCCTGAAGCTGGAGGGTGGGTTTGCTTTATAAAACACATGTACTGTAGGGCCTAGTTTTGGGGTCTTCTGATTGCTCTGAGAATGTGTGTGATGTGGGAAGGAGGTATTTCCTAAATTGCTTCCTTCCTCTGAGCTACCCACTGTCACACAGGCTACATTTACACATTCAGCAGCTAAACACTGGTGTCTATTTTATTATGTAAACAAGCAAAACCTCACCATGTCCTTGATGTGCTCCTCTATCAGCCTTAATGAAGGGCTGGGCCCTCCTTGTTTGGAAGTGTGTTCAATTTCAGGATTTGGCTCACTTGGTTGCTGTGTCTAGGGATGTAGGTGTAGACACAGAAACGCACATCACTGGGACTTTGGCATTCCCTATCTTCCTGCCTTAAGAGATATTCTTTTGTTAATCTTACCCAGAGGTAATATAAGAGCAGTTTTACTGATATGCCTTGACCCAGAGCTTTCTCCTCCAAAGTGAGTTACAGGGATGTCTTCATACACTAACATGTTCTGTTTGGATTGTAAAAACAGGACTGTTCGTAGTCTGCAATATCAACTGTGTGTTGAGAGTTCAGCTGTTCCCTACAGAAGTAAACAGTAAGATCTATGGCTTTCTCAAAATATAACACCTGTGGGGGTGCCTGGGTAGCTCAGTCGGCTAAGCATCTGCCTTTGGCTCAGGTCGTGTTCCCGGGGTCCTGGGATTGAGTCCCAAGTTAGGCTCCCTGCTCAGCGGTGAGTCTGCTTCTTCCTCTCCCTCTGCCTTTCCTCCCTCTGGTCTCACTCCATGCTTACTCTCCCTCTCTCAAATAAATAAAATCTTTGAAAACGAACAAATAAAAAAACACCTCCATTAGGAGCCCTGAGTGTGACCTGGGAAATAGGGGAGGTGTTAGGACTGGCTGGATTATTTCTGATATTACAGGACCAAATTGTAAATCCAGGGCAGGTGTGCAGAGGGGACATATGAGAGAGGAACTTGTTTCCCTATCCATGGTGCCACTGGAATCTGTCATAGAATATTTACCTGAAGAGAAGAAGATAGGTAGGTTTTATAGACTACTTGAAATTTCGTAACTCTCAACAACCTGAACATTTGGAAGAGTTTGGCAGGGCAGAGGGCTACCCCATACCGTCGAGTCCTCAAGAATAAGCAGCAGGAATATGTTGAAAATGAAGCACATTTCCTCAATTCCCTCCCTCATTCATTCATTCACTGGTCATTTATTTAACATCTAGCATTGAGTTCGTGAGGGTCAGGTCTGCAAACTAAGACCACACCAGTCATCAGAACAGGGAAATTTTAATGGGAAGAATTATTAACTAATAAAGAGGGATTAACTACTGAGTGGGTAGAGAGATCTTGAAGCAATACTGGCATAGAAGATGGAGAGAGAAGCTTCTGTCCCAAGGCTAAGGCAAGTACTCAAGGAAGAAAAAACTTGAGAGAAGGCCTTCTCTCAGGGATGAGATTCAGACTCCACAAGCAAAGGGGTGTCTGTGGCCCAAGGATGGAGATGGATCTCACTGGAGCGCTTCAAGGAGTTTCCCAAGTGGCAGCGACAAGCGTCCCTAGAAGCAGCCTGTGGCCCGGCCCAGCCAGGGCAACTCACTGGAGGTTCGCGCTGGAAGCTGACCGCTGGCCACTGTGCCTCGGGAGCAAGAAGAAAAGCACAAGAACCCCAAAGACAACCCTTCAAGTGTCCCTCTGGTGCCTCTGCTGACAAAGCCAAAGCTGCATCAGCTGGCAAAGGAGAAACATCATCGTCAGGGTCCAGCTGCAGCATGACAAAAGGAGGCAAAGAGGGATGGATCGCAAACAGACGCAGTCAACTGACAACCTGCACAACCATGATTTAGATACTCCACCAGACATAGCATTAGAGATGAACAAATGTGGGCCTTGCCCTTAAAAGGCTTATTGTCAGCATGGAGGCAGACAGTCCCTAGATGAAGGCATCATTTTTTTCTGGTTTACGCCCTTGAAAAAAATCACTGCTCTCTGAGCCTCTCTGAAGACCATCACATATGTTCAAGGTCCTTCCTTGAGATATTAAATAATTTGCTATTTTATTTTATTAGGAAAATAATAAGGTCACTTGTTATTTTAAGGCAACTGTAACCAATGCAATATAGACACAGAGAAGAAGCTAGTTCCGGAATCACACCAGCAGAGTTGGAATCCTGGCTCCTTTGCTTACTGACCTGGTCATGTTGGGCAAGTGACATAATCTAGCTGTCCTCTATGTCCTCCTCCAAAGAGTGAGGATCCAAACAGTATCGGCCTCACAGGCTTGGTGAGAGGATGAACTGAGATGGAGGCACGCAAGTACTTTT
Organism: Lutra lutra; assembly: GCF_902655055.1. NCBI lineage: Eukaryota > Metazoa > Chordata > Mammalia > Carnivora > Mustelidae > Lutra > Lutra lutra. The sequence continues at coordinate 80,992,286 of NC_062282.1, read as the reverse complement.
AACACAGTAAGTGGCGTACAAAAAGGATTGAATAAACGTTTGTAATTGTTTTATAATAAATATAAATTGTACATAGTATAAGATAGAGCTAAAAATGATCTTTTAGAATCTCCATTCAGGTTCCCAGAGATTGTTTTCATGAACCCACATTTAGAAAGATCTTGCTTTTAATCAGTTCATTTAAAAAAGATATAAATTGGGGTGTATGGGTGGCTGAGTAGGTTATGGGTCTAACTTCAGCTCAGGTCATGATCCCAGCATCCTGGGATCAAGCCCCGCATTGGGCTCCCTGCTCAGTGGGGAGTCTGCTTCTCCCTCTCCTTCTGCCTTTCTCCCTGCCTGTGCTCTCTCTCTCTCGTTCTCTGTCCCTCTCAAATAGATAAAATATTTTTTAAAAATAACAAAATTTTTTTAAAAATTTAACAAAAATTTTTCTAAAAAAATATTTTAAAAAACCACCCAGACTCAGTCGGTTGAGCATCCAACTCTTGCTTTCAGCTCAGGTCATGATCTCAGGGTGTTGGGACAGAGCCCCATGATGGGCTCTGCATGCAGAGTGGAGTCTGCTTGTCTTTCTCCCTCTGCTCCTCCCTTTGTACTCTCTTCCTACCTCTGTCTCTCTCTCAAATAAATAAAATCTGTAAAAAAAAAAAAAAGGATAAAAGTCTAGATCATCTCCAAGCTTACTTTTTATATGGCACATCTTAAATGAAATCTTACAAATTAAAAAAAAAAAAAAGTATGTGGAAGATAACACAGGAGTAGTAAGGGGCCAGAAAGACATGTGCAAAAACAGAGCTGAAGAAACTGTGTGTTTGGTTAGAAGATTTTTTTTTTTTTAAGATTTTATTTATTTACGAGAGAGAGAGAGAATGTGAGCACACATGCAAGCACACAAGCAGTCAGAGCGGCAGGCAGAGGTGGAGAGAGAAGCAGGCTCCCTGTCGAGCAAGGAACCCGATGCAGGACTTGGTCCCAGGGCCCTGGCATCATGACCTGAGCTGAAGGCAGCAGCTTAACTAACTGAGCCACCCAGGCGCCCCTGGTAAAGGATTTAAAATGAGTTTGTCTTCACTCTCTTCAGCTAGTTCAAGGGTGATTTTGGTTTTCTTTCTCTGCTGGTCAAAATGAGAATAGGTACAGGGAACTTAACAAGGAAGGGGTTTGGGTTCAGCATAAAGGAAAAAAAAAAAACTTGTCACAACTACAGCCATTCCAGCTGTGGCTGAAGGACACCCATGGTTAGCAGCTGGTATCTGCCACTCCCAGAGACTTTCGCACAGACACTGGATGGACACCTGTGGTAGAGTCTGACACATCACCCACGTCTCCCTCCCAAGATGAAGCCATCAGCAACCTTCAGGAATGGCCTAGGTGAAGACACCTGCCTTACTCAAGGGCATACCTCCTGGAGGCAGTCTGCATAGGGTATACCTGCCCGGCTCCTTTGCTTCAACACCAGACAGATCTCAAGGATCATTTCAGCTTCAGAGCTTCTCCAAATGTCGGCTGAGGCTCCTACCAAGACTGCCTCACTTCTCCTTCTGCCCTATCCTGCTTCCTTCCCTCCCACAGAAGTGGATCCCCAAATGCCTAATAAACTGCCGGCAGGTGAATCTTCACCTCACTGTCTGCCTCTCAGAAAGCCCAGCCTGTGATGACACCTGCCCAGGATGCTAGGGGCAGGGCTCTGAGCAGGATAACTGCAAAGGGCCCCGCAGCCCCATGACTCGACAAAGCCACTGGGCATCTGAAGCTGAACGCTCTAAGTCTACAAAGCTCTGGTCTGTGTCCACTGCGCGCGATCCATACAGATGATTCTCAAGAGAAATCTTAGCCTTCTTTCATTATTGTCTGATCTACAGCTGGCCTCAACTCACTAACAAGGGGCACCTGTTGAGTCATTACGTTGTTGACTGAAGCACTTGTCAAGTCTTTCAACAACTATTTATCAGGGCCCAGAAATACACCAAGCCTGGTGAAGACACAGTGCACAAAAGAGCTCTTTTCTGGAGCTTGCATTCTAGTGAGGAGAAACATATCAACCTACTTCCCAAACTTCAGTCATCTGCATACCTCTTCCAAAATGTTTACCTACCTGTGTCTCCATTGCCTGATCACAATACTTCTACTTCCTCCAGCTTATGGATGGTGGATTCACAGTTTTACTGACGTTAGGCCCAATGTAGGCTAAAATGTTCACAAAAGGATAAGCTATGAGTATATCCATATTTTTTCTAATACACATTAAACATATAACTTTAAAATTAAAAAAAAGTGAACACCTGCAAATCATTTGTGCCATATGTGTACCATACTTTAGGAAGCAATTTATACAAAGGATCACACAGAGACATGTAAAACTGCAAGTGTGACAAACGCTTATAATGAGAAGTATCCAGGGTCCTCAGAATATATAACAGGGGGATTTAACTTATTTAAGGGCTTCCCCTAAGGAAGTGAGCTAATAAATGAAAGAAGAATTAGAACTCGCAAGGTAAAGAGGTAGGGTGTGTGTTGTGAAGAACATTCCAGATAGAGGCAGCAGCATATATTAAGGCCCTGTTGGCAGGAGGGAACACAATGCCAATGATGCTCAAGTGTGGTGACCAAAAGGGCAGGGAGCATGTGGCGAACTGAGGCTAGCTGGCAAAGTAGAGGCCAGTGATGGGAAAAGGGAAGTTAGGTAGATTCCATTCTCCAACATCTGTAGATAACCAAGTTGAAGCTCTATGTACATAATCATTCTCTTTCCCTCTTTCTCTCCCCCACACAACTGAATTTTAACACTTCTCTAGACCCTCTGCCAAAGGACACAAATAAGCAGCATCGACATGCAAATTTCTGGCCTGGGACTGTGAAATATATTCCAGACTTGAAACTTTGGGGGCTGAGGTTACATTTGCTAAATATTTAGACCTTTCCCCCAGGCTTTTATTCATTCCATCCAGCAGGTGGAGTACAGGGAAATGTTTTTGGTTCCCAACAAATCCCCTCATATCGAAAAAGGAAGAGCAAGGTTTGCCCTCACAGTCAAGGGTGAGAGATAGAACAAGGAAGCAGTGATTGTGTATTTGAGTCTCATTCATATGGAAAACATGAGCTAATTAGCTTCTTACTGCTATGCTTCCAGGGATTCTGAATTTGACGTTTCTGTCCAAGTTTGGGGAGCTATGTTATTAATCAGTCCAAAAACAAATGAAGCGGCTTAAAAAGAATCACATAACCAAAACCCACATCCTTCGTAAGATTAAAAAAAAAAAACAAAACAAAACACAGAGAGGCAACTTGGAAACTCTTCAGACATGGTGCCAGTTTCAGGGTTTAGGGGGGATTTGGCTGGTTGATGGAGATGTCTTAATCTGGGGATGAAAATAGAGAACACAAACATATTTACACAGCTCTAATGAGGAAAACTCAACAGACCACATTGCCCTGTAGAAAGTGGGCTCTTAAAGTCCTACAGCCAAACAGTGACCTTGTGGGAAAAACAAAGAACTCAAAGGACAGAAAGTGAACAGAGGCAGAATAGATTATTTTGGGCACTCCAGATTCTTTAAGAAACATGACCAACTCTTTATAATAACAATTCTGAATTGATCTCATTTCTTTTTCTGGAAGACAAGGAGACCTGCCTTCTTGACAACCAAACAAAGAAGACAGTTCCTGAGTCTCTGCCGTTGAGGAGGTTATTGAAACAGACATGGGGGAAGAGGGGAGAAAAAGGGTCTATTGAGGACTCCGACACTCAGCTGGGGGATGCCGTTTATAAACAAAACCGTCAAAACGTAACCTAAGAGAGCACGGAACAAAATGCATGTGGGGTGCTCCAGGAGCACGGGTGGAAGGGAAAATTCTTCTCCGGGGGAGTTAGGGAAAAGCTTTCCAGAGGAGGTGATGTCTGACCTGTGTCAGAAGAGATGAGCAGGTGTCTCCCAGGCGGGGAAGGAAGCAGGAAAAGGGGGGGACTATGGGGCAATGGTGCAGGGGGAAGCAGGATGATACTCACCTCATTCACGAAGATTAGAAGCAAGAAAGTCCACGTACAAAGAGGAGTCAGTACCCCATGGTCAAGCTCAGTCCTGAAAAGACCCTAGATGGACATACCATATCTCAGTGAAGAACCAGCATGCATTTGGGGGACCTATATTGTATGAACCCCGTGAAAAATTAAGCCCTGTAATCACCTTCAGCCAGCCAGGTGCTCCCAGTACAAGAGGCCTGGAAAACCAGGACAGCAGCAGACTCTTGCTCCCCTTGGGAGCACACAGACGCAGGAGTAGAATGTCAGGCAGATCACCCACAGTATTTACTGTTCTCTTTCTCCTTCCTCCCTCCCCCACGCTCTCTCTCTCCTGAGCTGGTAAAGTGGATTTCTTTTACGTTAACTCTGTGTGTGTGTGATGTCACTTTCCTTCCAGACACACGGCACAGGCTGGGAGTGACCCAGCGCCACTATTCAGTATGATTTCTGCATCTCTAACACAGGGAAAATATTAAAACCTCCCTCACAAGGTTATGGGGAAGATGAAATGAGCTACACAGTGTAGACTGCATAGAACACTGCTTGGTGCAAGGTAAGTGTTTGACCCTTACTGCTATGATCATCACTCCAATCAGAGGAGACGGCACACGTGAGGACACAGAGCGACAGAGGAGAATGGTGTGTTCAGAGGATGGAGAGCAGCATAGCCAGCCAGAGGTGAGGCTGATAAGGGAGGCTTTGGGGGATCTGTGAACATTCTTTCTTGCGGGACTAAGCTTAAATTCTATCTTTGGGCAAGAAGAAACCAATGGAGACATTCTGCAGGTAGGTCATACCTCTACATTTATGTTAAACTAAGATAGCTCTTGCTATTGTGTGAAAAAGAAGATGGGGAAAACTCATCAGAAAGCTACTGTAAAAGTGTGGTCTTGGGGGGCACCTGGGTGGCTTAGTCAGTTAAGCATCCCACTCTGGGTTTCACCTCAGGTTATGATCTCAGGGTTATGGGATCAAGCCCCATGTTGGGTTCCATACTCTGTGGGCAGTCTGCCTGAGATTCTCTGTCTCCCTTTCCCTCTGCCCCTCCTCACCATGTACCCACTTGCTTTAATAAATAAATCAATCTTCAAAAAATTTTAAAAGAGTATGTATGTTCTTGGGATGAGGAGAACCTGAGCTGATGACAGTGGTGATGGTGATGATTTTCTTAATGCTGGTTCCCCCAAAACAGACCCTGAGACCATGACTTGGGCACAGGCTGGGAGGAGATCCCAAAAAGCACAAGTACAGGAGGGGAGAACAGGACAGGGATAGACAGGAGAAGGGCTAATCATGCCTCACAGAACAGGTCCCTTCTGTGGACAAGTGAGGCTCAATTCCACTGGGGTCTCCACAAGGCTGTGGAGAAGACACCTCAGAATTGTCCCAGTTATGGAGGTGGGATACCTGTCCAGTGATGCCACCCTTCTCCAGCTCAGGGATTCCCTTGTAGGTATAGATCCCCCCACTTTTGAGCTGCTATGCCTCCAGACTGAGCAGATTTCTTTAACACCCAAGGAAGCCCTTGAGGAGAGAGAAAAAGGGAGGTAGACTCTTGGAAAGCTGCCGGTTTGTGTGTGGACTGTCCAACAAGGCTGCATGCAAGCTCAGAAGTGGCTGAAGAGATATGGGGCAAGGGATTATGATGATGACAATGACATTGTATGATGAGAGGACATTGGCTGTAGCAGGTAACCTTTTCTGAGTGCTTACCATGGGCCAGTCATGATGCTAAGCATCTCATGTAAATTCATGACCACGATCTGCCCTTACAACCTTCAGGAGGTATCAGTGCTACTACTATGCTCATTTTACAGATGGGGAAACTGAGGCACTGCGAGGTTATGAGATGTGCCCAAAGCTACATAGCTAGGAGGTAATAAAACCCATGCTGGATCTCATGCATTGTAACTCCAGAGCCCATACCTTCAATTGCTACTGCACATTGTCTCAAAATGCCATACTGCATACTGGCGATGAGCTGGGACAAAGAGAAGAATCTGAGAGTGATTTAGGACAGTATTGTCCAGTACAACAGCCACTAGCCACATGTGGCTATTGAGCCCTTGGAAATGTGACTAGTACAACTACAAAAGTGAAGTCTGAATTTTATTTAATATTAAATAAAATAGTTATGCATGCCTAGGGGCTACAGCATTGGACAGTGCAAATTTAGGAGGTGGAACACTCTGCCCTTGAAGAAGGTAAGGAATACTTAGATCTTTACCAATATGGTGATGTTATGACACATCTTTATGTGTGTCACAGTTAATTAATTACAAAGAGCATTGAACATCCTGAAATTGATGAATTTTTTATGTTTAATTTAAAAATTTAAAATCAAATTAATGCAGGCACACAGTTTTAATAATACAGTATTACAAAATTTATAGCAATAGTACCCTTCCCCATTGTGGTCTTGGTTCCTGCTCTCCAGATGCAACTACTTTTATTTCTTCTAGATAGTTCTCCTGATATTTCACTTTGTATTTCTAAGCAGTATCTATGAAACAGTATGTATTAGTTTCATTCTATGGAAGATACAGTTATCTACATAACTTCTGTTATGTAGATAGCTATCTGTAGATCTGTCAGCCAGTTATCTACATAAGCTTTACCCCCATCCCAGGGCCCTTCCCATCATCCCTAAAGAGTCACATCACTTGTTAGTTCAAGATTCAATGTTCAGATTAGTAAAATGTTGTAACAGTTAATTACACGTAAGGGAGGGGATGATTTCATGTCATTTTTCATACAAGTGCCTGTCTTTCGTTTCCCTGTTTTCAGCTTACTCATCACTAATTTAGCCTCAACCTTTCAGACAGATTCTAAAAAGCCTCTCAATACATTCAACCACATTTTTTACCATTTCAGTTTTCATCAAGACATCCCTCTTGGAGTCCTCAGATCTGTGAGGGCCTTTGGCAGCGTCATGACCCTGTGGCTTCCCACCACTACTTTCCTGGGATTCCTCATGCCTCTCTCCTGTTTTAGGTTTGCTATTCCAGGATTTCCATGCAATCTTCTTTCTTGATTTAGTCCCTGGCTATTTAATATTACATCTAGTAGCTTTTTTCACAAATGGTAAATGGAAAGTTATTTTTTAGAAGGTGTTGCTGTCTTCATTTGATAGTCTAGATGGGTATGGAAGTCTCAGTTGTAAATTACCCTCCCTTGGAAACATGAAGTCATTACTCTGTGTCCCTTAAGCTTATAGTGCTGACGTGAGGAAGTATAATGCTATTCTGATTCCTGATTATTGAATGTTACCTCTTTTCCTCTCTGGAAGTTTTCATTATCTTCTCTGGCTCCAGTATCTGAAGTATTAGAATGATGCACCTTGCTGAGGATCTTTTCATACATTGAGGTAGGTTAGTGGTGGACCCTTTCAGTCTAGAAATACATGATTTTTGGTTCTAGAGAATTTTCTCAAAATTTCTTAGATAATTCTTTCCTTCTCATACCCCTTCTACATACATATACATTCTCTCCCTCTCTCTCTCTCTCTATATATATATATATTCTCTCTCTCTCTCTCTCTCACACACACACACACACACAATTTCTCTGAAGAAGCCTGATTAATACAATTTGTTAGATATGAAATAGTATTACAATCCTGTAAAGAAAATCCTCATTTTTGGAGATGTATTGTAACATATTTAGGGGTAAAATATCATGATATATAATTTACAATGGTTTAGCAAACACACATACACATACAAAAGCAAATAGGCAAAACATTAACAATGAAGAGGGGCACCTGGGTGGCTCAGTGGGTTAAGCCTCTGCCTTCAGCTCAGGTCATGATCTCAGGGTCCTGGGATAGAGTCCCACATTGGGCTCTCTGCTCCACAGGGAGCCTGCTTCCTCCTCTCTCTCTCTCTCTGCTTGCCTCTCTGTCCACTGTGATCTCTCTCTGTCAAATAAATAAAATCTTTAAAAAATATATTAACAATGAAGAAATATAGAAGTGGGTACATGGAAGTTTATTACATTCTTTTAAAAATTTTTTCTGTTCAAAACTTTCCAGAGTAGTAAGTCAAATCAATTAGAAAATTAAAAAATCAGAGTAGTGGGGTGCCTGGGTGGCTCAGTGGGTTAAGCCTCTGCCTTCAGCTCAAGTCATGATCCCAGGTTCCTGGGATCGAGCCCTGCATCGGGCTCTCTGCTCACCGGGGAGCCTGCTTCCTCCTCTCTCTCTCGCTGCCTGCCTCTCTGCCTACTTGTGATCTCTCTCTCTGTCGAATAAATAAATAAAATATATTAAAAAAAATCAGAGTAGTAAGTGGGAACTGGCAGTATTAGAAGTTCATCTCATTTCTCATAGTAATCAAGTAAATGAAGTGTTAAAATCTTCTGGTGGGTGGGGTGACAAAGGAGAGGTCTTGAGCTGGAGGTAAGCAGAAACTATAACAGACAACTACTAACCAGGAGTTTCTTTCTTTTTTTTTTTTTTAATTTATTTGACAGAGAGAAATCACAAGTAGGCAGAGAGGCAGGCAGAGAGAGAGGAGGAAGCAGGCTCCCCGCTGAGCAGAAAGCCCCATTCGGGGCTTGAACCCAGGACCTGGGATCATGACCTGAGCCGAAGGCAGCGGCTTAACCCACTGAGCCACCCAGGCGCCCCCTAACCAGGAGTTTCAAAGAGCTGTTCTGTCAGTGGTGGGATGGATCACAGGGAAAAAATCTATCCCCTGGCTTGGGGATATGGTTGTCCTCAGTCTGTATGATGAGAAAGGAAAGTCTCCCTCTAAGAACTATAATCATGAGCCTACCCTCAAGTAGAATTGGGCCACAAACTTATACTACTTGCCTCATCTAGGAACCCATACCCTTAAAAATTAATGTAAGACAATGGTCCCTGATATTCTTTACGCACCAAGTACAAGCAAACAACATAAAAATTACTGTGTGACTCAGTTGGTTAAGTGTCTGATTCTTAGTTTCAGCTCAGGTCATGATCTCAGGGTCATGAGATGGAGCCCTGCCTCAGGCTCTGAGCTAAGCATGGAGCCTGCCTCAGATTCTCTCTCTCCGTCTGTCCCTCCCCTGCCCACACATGTGCATTCTCTCTCTCTCTTTCTCTCTAAAACAAAACAAAAATTACTTATTAGATGTTGAACAAGAGGGAGTCAGTAGACAAAAGTGGTGCTGTGGGACACTCAAGCACTTCAGACACTGGACTTTTGAGTACTAACTGGATACAGACCATCAAGAAGTACTTTTAAAGTGGCCCAATACACTTTTTTAGAAGGGACTTACAGTGTGAGAAATAAAAAGACTATCTTGAACACCAGGTGGGTTTAACTCACATAGGAGTGAAATAAAATTTCAAAAGAACAATAGAGATACTGAAATTAAAAACCTAATGGGTAGACTGCTTCCAGAAATGTCAGGGGAGTGAAGCAGACATGAAGCTCTCCTATAGACAACAATAGTAGAAATAAGATTAAAGAAATATTTTTTAGAGGACAACTATGTACAGTATTTTAGACCCTGAAGAGAGTCCAAAAGCAGACAGAAGCAAGAGAGTTTAATCTTAAAAAACTGCCACAGGAAGGAGTCAGAATTAAGAGTTTATGTCTTCCCGGACTGAGGGTGATGCCCAATCCTTATAGCTCTAGTTGTAATAAAATAAATAAATAAATAAAATAAAATAAATAAACCAGCAGTGGAAAACCACAGCCTTACCAGCTAAGGTGCCAAAGATCAGAGTTCAAGGCTGAAAACATAGCTAGAAATCTACAGGAAAAGTACTGGCAGCAGAAAAACCACAGAAGAAGTATAAAACTCTGAGTATAAACTCTGTCCAAATCCTGGGCCAAGAGCTAAACTACGCATGTGTGGGAAGAGGCGCTAAGGGGCCTAGAGAAAAAATGGGCAGAAACCAGAAAGCAATGTGCTCTTCAGTAAGAAAGCTGTGTATGGCCCTATCTGTGAGTTTGCTGGTTTTTTTCTTCAAAACTGACTTAACTTCCCAAACATGCACAAGTCAGGAACCAGAAAGTTGAATTTTACAGGTTTGAAAGTTCAGAGAAAGAGCCCCAAACCAGCCAAATAGCTAGGAATTAAAGAGAGGGGAATCCCTAAAAGCAAGACCTCTATCTCTGTTGAAATCCTGACTAACCACTATATTACAAGAAGTGGAGAACTCCCAAAGGACCAGGTGAAAAAAGTAGCAATGAGAAGCCGTTAGAATACAGATATTCGATGCTGCATACCCAACGGTGACAAAAATTACACTGGAGTCCAGACAAGTTAATTGCCTACTAGAAAAAAAAAATGCACCTTGGAAGAATAAAAGAGAATCTAGAGTTGCCATAACATATTATCTATAAGGCTCAATTTTCAACCAGAAATTCCTAGACATACAAAGAAATGTTAAAGTGTGCTCTGTATTCAGGGGGAAAGGCAGCCAATAGAAACTGATTCTGAATGCCTCCAGATGTTGAATTTAGCAGACTTTAAAGCAATTATTAGAAATATGTTCAAAGAAGTAAAAGAAAATATGGTACCATACTGAAAGGACAGTTAGGAATTTCCAAAAGAAAAATGAAAAAAAAAAAAAAAAGGAAATTCTAGATCTGAAAAACAGAAACTGAAATTTAAAATGTTTATTACATGGGCTCAATTATCTATTGAGGAGGGCAGAAGAAAGAATTAGTGAACCTGAAGATAGAGCAACAGAAGTACCAAGAAACAGAAAGAATAAAGATTAAGGAAAATTAAGGAGAGCCTCAGAGACCTGAGGGAATAATATCCAAATGTTCAAAACATATTTAATCAGAATTCCAATGGAAGATGAGGAGGAAAGAAAGAGTAGAAAAAAATATTTGAAGAAAGAATTGCTGAAAACTTAATAGAGGGGCATAAGGAAACTCTTAGGAGTGATGGGAATGTTCTGTATTTTTATTGTGGGGGTTTCATAGGCACATACATTCATCAGAACCCTCCAATATATAATTTAAGTGGGTGTGCTTTGTTGTACATAAATGATATCTCAATGTATTTTAAAATGTAAATGATGAACTATCTCTCTTCCACTAAAAAAAAAAGCCCTAATGAGGGGAGTCCAAGTGACTCAGTCAGTAAAGCATCTAATTCCTGATTCCAGCTCAGGTCATGATCTGAAAGGTCATGAGATCAAACCTCCACATCGGGCTCTGTGCTGGGGCATGGAACCTTCTTAAGATTCTCTCTCTCCCTCTTCCTCTGCCCCCACTGCCCCAGCTTGCACAACTCTCTTGCTCTCTCTCAAAGGAAAAAAAAAAGTCCTAAGGAATGGGTTAAATATTATACTGAACATATGGGAGAGCATATGGGTAAAGAGAAAAATAAATCTGAAGAAATTAACCAGAACGTAACATGGTGAAATCAACAAAAGTTCAGGGAGAAAAGAAAGACAGGAGGAGCTGTCAAATGAGAGATGAGTAGAAATGTGGACAGACAGTATTTGAAGGGATTTTTACTGAGAATTTTCCAAAGTTGATGAAAGACATGAATCCTAAGTTTCAGGAAGCACATGGAGCCCTACACAGTAGAAGCAAAACTACAGCCACATCTAGACGAACAGCTGTGAGGGGGGAGAGAAAACCATGGAGAGTATCTTCAAAACAGTTGGAGGAAAGAGGGATTGCCTACGAAGTGGCATTTATACTGGCAGCAGACTTGTCAACACAATGGCAGTGGCCAAGGGAGAACAGAATCTGGTCTTCAAAGTGCTGAGAGAAAATAGATCTCAACTTCTCCCCCCCTCCACCCCCCGCCTTTGGTACCTTGCAACCAGCTGCAGAGCTATTTCTGAACACCCCTTCTGTTTTTAGCCTTCTCATTACCTCTTCACTCCCGATCCATCAAATATGTCCAGTCTCTTGGGCTATTAAGGGATTTTATTTCAAGTAAACAGTGTTAATGTGCTGAGGGTGCTAATGACTCAACGCTGTGGGTTGCCAGTGTTGACCTAAGCCATTTTTATTATAATATTACTTAAATACATACAAATATATAAAAGTAGGTATAAACCCTTATGCTTATCGTTCTTAAACACCTATTAAACCAAAACAAATTTATAAAGAAATAGGATTTACTGATAAAGAAATTATAAGCAAAATTATGACAATAAAACGTAAAATATAGCTATGTGTGGCAGATGATGCTATTTTGCTGAGACAAATGGCTACAACTGTGATTATTCTATTTTTTTAAAATTTTATATATTTGAGAGAGAGAGAGAGATAGCAAGAAAGAGCATGTGTAAGGAGAGGGAAAAGCAGACTCCCCACTGAGCAGGGAGCCCAATGCAGGGCTCGATCCCAGGATCCTGGGATCATGGCCTGAGCCAAAGGCAGACACTTAACTGACTGGCCGCCCAGGCACCTCTAAAATTGTCTTTTCCTTCATTGAAGCAGGTTCAGAGTAGAGTCAGGCTGCCTGGGTTGAAAGGCCACTGTGTGATTTGGACGAGTGACTTAATCTCTTTAAGCCCCCATCTCTCTCCTCTAAAATGAAGAGAGTGAAACCCAAATCAGTGATGTTATGAGGACTAAATGCAACAAGAGGAGAGGACTACTTAGCCCAGTGCCCAGCACATAAAATGGGCTTCACCAGTTATTATTACTATTGTTATAATTTGTCCTCTTTGATAATAAACCAATTTTAACTTCTGTTCCATCACTCTGACACTTAATGAGTCACCTTAAAATACCAAAAAAATTTCTATTCAAGTAAAAAGTCCTAATGAACTTGGAATCTACAAGCTGGCTCTTGGCCAAGTCTTTGCCTATAATGAAAAAGGTGGCCATCACATCAGGTTTTTCACTTTGGAACACCTCTGCTGGCGTGAGCCTCCTGAAGACTCAATTTCCACATCATGTTTTCCCTTAAGTCTACCCTGTGATGGAAAGTCAACAGTCTTCCCTTGCTCCCAGTGTGAGCATGAATTCCCATGCAAACCTGGGAGCTGTAACAATGCATCCAGACTGAGCAACGGGGTAAACATCCAAGCAATCCAAAATAGGTTTACATTCCCTTTTAGAGATCCTCTCTGAAACAGAAATACACATACGCCACCACCACCAACAAGAACACCACCCTTAGATTTAACAGCTTCCTGGAAATGAAGGGTTTTAAGCCAACGGAGTTGCTCCAGGGTTAGAACCTTAGTCTTAGTGGCAGGCTGTGGCAGCACAGTAATAAAGGAGAGGGTTTGTCATCCTTTAGGGGCAAAAGAATGCTTATAACATTAAGAAAACAAAAAACAACAAAACAAAAAAACAAAACAAAACAAAAACCACACTATATATTTAGTCTACCAAGAAGGCAGGCTCACTATTTAAAACAAAATCTTACAGTTTTAATCTTTATGGGATGGTAATTTATGGTAAGAAAGGCTTGGATGAAACTGAACTATCTTTATAATGTTTGTCAAGAGAAATTTAAGGGGCACCAGAGTGGCTCAGTCAGTTAAGTATCCAACTCTTGATTTCAGCTCAGATCGTGATCTTATGGTCCTGAGATCAAGCCCTATGCTGGGCTCCTCACTGGGTGTGGAGCTTGCTTGGGCTTCTCTCTCTCCCTCTGCCCCTAACCCCCCACCAAAAAGAATAAAAATATTTTTTTAGAAAGAGAAATTTAATAAGCAAACTAGTAACACTAGAGGATAAACTTTTCACTGCTTGAAAAAACCACCATTTTTTAAAGTGACTTTAGACCCTACTGTATACAAATGAAGCTGCTTAAAAATAAGTTATAGCTATCTCTTACTTAATCAAGGCAAGTCTCTTAGGCTCTTGGCCCTAAAGGTCCATGCTTGAGGGTCATAATCTGTTTTCTGTACTTCTTGTAGTTCAGACTGGCCCTACTGCCAATTACTCTAAATGCATGAGGAATTTAGCTGAGCTATCTGACACTAGGTAGGTTCAGACATTTCTTACAAATAAAAGCAGATCCTTCAAGAGGCATCTGGGTGGCTTAGTCGGTTAAGCGTCCACCTTCAGCTCAGGTCATGATCCTGAGGTCCTGGGACTGAGCTACTGCTCAGCTGCTCAGGGCAGAGCCTGTTTCTCCCTCTGCCTCTGCCCCTCCCCTGACTTATGCTCGCTCTCTCTTGCTCTCTCTCTCTCTCTCTCAAATAAATAAATAAAATGTTAAAAAAAAAAAAAAAAAAGCACAGAGCCTTCAGAGTTACTTCTCACTAGGTACTTTTGTCCCTAACCTTAAGTTCTCTCCTAATGGCTCAGCCAACTCTGTGATGAAATGTATAGCAAAGGCTAGATAATGTACATCATGTAAAACATTTATTAAAGACCACTTCGGAGGTGCCTGGGTGGCTCAGCTTGTTAAGAGTCTGTCTTCAGCTCAGGTCATGATCTCAGGGTCCTGGGATCAAGCCCCATATTGGGGTCTGGCTCAGCAGGAAGCCTGCTTCTCCCACTCCCTCTGGTCCTCCCCCCTGCTTGTACTCTCTCTTGTCTCTCTCTCAAATAAATAAATAAAATCTTAAAAAAAAAAAAAAGAATGCTAAATACAAAGAACAATGACAGCTAGGTTCAGAGAAAAAAAACACTAGATTCATAGAAATAATTCCAACATACATGCCCACACCACCAATTTAAATTAAGAAGTAGGGTTGGCCAAAGTACAGAAAGCGAGGATTCAGATACGAGAGCCCCCATGTTCACAGCAGCGTTATTCACAACGGCCGAGGTAGAAGCAACCCAGTGTCCATCAATAGATGAATGCGTTAACAAAATGCAGGACCTAAATACAAGGGAATACTGTGCAGCCATAAAAAGGAAGGAAATACCGATACGCTATAACACAGATGAACCTTGAAAACTTAAACTAAGTGAAACAGGCCAGACACAAAAGGACAAATGCTTTATGATACTATTTATATGAGGTATCTAGAAGAGACAAACAGAGAGTAGCAGGGGCTGGAGAGAACAGAGAGGTATAGCCTCTCCTGGGCTCCCCATAATTCCCTCTCTCAAAATGTCCAAAGATCACAGTCTGGAAAATATGTTTTATAAAATTATAACAAAGCATCACATGTTTCTATTCCTAGAAGGAATTCTTCTCCCTGCACTTCATCCATCCCCATAAAATCACACTGTCTTTCTAGCCTGGATACCTTTCCTGAACAAAACTCTATTCACTTGGGTAAAAGAAAGGTGGCTGTGTCCCAGTGATAGTGTCCACAGGGTCCTGGATGATAAGAACACACATCTATCACAACACAATGAGGAAAACATTTAGAGTACTTTCTCTGAGGTACAAACTTGGCCAAATTTGGGTTCTATCATGAGTCTCCTAGGTCGTTCAATAATGACAGCTCCAGAAAACCTTCTGGTTTCATGACTCTGAGTACCTGGAAGTAGACAATCCCACAAAAGCCCAAATCTTAAGGCTCCATCTAGAAAGCACACCAAAAAAAGCTGTGGGAAACTCTGGATGTAAACCAAGGGCCCGCAGGAAGAACATGGTAACAGACAGCTCCCAGCTATCTCATGTTTCCATGGTAATTCATGCTACGCTGGCAGCTCTGGCCTCTGGAAGCCTCTGGAAACCCCTGGGACATAATTTATGGCAGCCAAGGGCAGCTACGGGCCCTGGATGTGAGCCGGACACACACGGAATAAAGCAGACAGAGACAGACTGCCCTGCTTTATCACATCGTATACTTCCTCACCTTTCCTGACTGGGCTGGGGGATGGGGGGGGGGGGTGAGGGCGTGTCACCCAGTGAAAGAACATTTTACAAGCAAGCCATTCAATCAGGACTCCTAATTAAAAAGTTGGAGAGCGTAACAATGGAGCGGATTTTGCAGTCTTCTGACACTTCATTAACCTCATCATTGTTCTTCTGTCCAGGATTACTACACAGGTTCTGTCCTTAACACTTAGGCGGAAAAGAAGCAGTAACACTTTGCCTGAAAAATAACTCCCCCATATGACCACAAGAGTTGTGCCAGAATCACGAACAGAACAGGAACAATATGACAAGGAAAAGAAGATCTACTTGGACTTCACTAAATTTAGGAATATTCCCCTTCATTCAGAGGAAAATAGAGTAGGAAAAATAAGAAGCCTATTTTTCCATAGACCTTTCTAGTTAAGGGTACGATGTTATCCACTTCTCTCTGAAGGAGACAGTTAAGAATAAAGAGCTAGGGAATTGACCCATACTATCTATTTACCAATAGCTGCACATTTTGTGAATTTTGAATTGAGCTCACTTATCCTCTCTACCCGCCCCCCTTTATTTTAATTCAGTGGCAAGACTAACTTTATGTTTTAAGTACATAAATAAACCCCAGGGTATGTAGTTCAAACTGAAACCATATCCATTCATTTTCTGTGACTGGTGAACTGAAACATAAAAATATTCACCCAACCAAAGCAGTGTGTTTGAGTTTGTCTCTGGGATCATGGAAATGGGAGCAAGATGCCAGACTCAGCTGAAGGCATTCAACTTCACCTCACTCCAGGTGAGAATCTGGTTAAGACTTAAAGAGGGAGATGTCCTGAGCAGTCTCATGAAGCCCAAAGGCAGGATTCAAAACTCTAGATTCTACCTGACTCTGACATTCTTGGTTGTCCACCGGAACCATCCCTTCCTTTGTTGGTCCCCTAGAAGAGCAAAGTTACAGATCCCATTCTTTTTCAATTGAAATAAGAAATCAAGAGGCCAAAACCTGGATTCGAACACCTACTCATTTTCTCTGGCCTAGAACAAGTTACCAGGGTTGTGGTGTTGCTGTCTAGCCACTCAGATCCCGTCCATACAATCTAATGGGTATTTGGTCAATCTCCGCAGAATGTAAGGACATGAAATGTGGCAAAGGAAGGGTAGATATTTTACCTCACCTAGTTATGAATTCTCCCATAGGCGGACAGACTGCTGGGCAAAGCCAGAACACTAATGTGTCCTAGAAATGCTGACACCTTGGACACAACATAATGAGAACTGGTGATGTATAGAACAGATAGTGGGCACGTGCATGAGCCAAAGACTGTCTCCTCAGAAAGCAGAGGATAGTGATACAGGCCTGGCCCAGGGCCCTCAGCATCTTTCACAATCTCTTTTGCTTTGTGTTCCCTCCTCTTCTTTTGCCTATAGGTCTATTCTTGGCCTCTCCCACTCTCCTTAGGCTACTACAGCTGCTCCAACTTTTGTGGACAGGCTGCTCCCTGACGATTTCCAACCCATGTCTGGACTTCTTTTGGGAGCTGCAGGTCAGTGTGTTCAACTGCCTGCTGGACATTGCCAAGTGGATGATCAGCAAACACCTTGAAAGTAATTAGCTCTCCAGTTCTCAGTTCCAAATCTCCTCCTCCTCCTGATGTACTCAGGAAAATCCTGAGCTCTGAAGCAGACATTATTCCCAAATGATTCCCATGATGTTTTTTCTCAGTCTCAAAATGAACAGATTTCCAGCAAGGAGAAGGCGGCCTAAGGGTGACCACATTGTGGAGAGATGCCTGCTCACCCTGAGACTATGTGGGTGAGTGTGAGGAGGTGTGTGTAGGGTAGGGAGGGTAGGGAGCTATTCCCAGGAGGCTGAAATGGTTCCTTGCAAGTCAGAGAGGTTGGTCAAACAATCCACTGCAAACTCCAAGAGCTTTCAATATTTATGCTCATGTAAGTGTTTATAGGACCTACCTTATTGCTTATAAAACAAAGAAAATTGCAAGATTTATGTGGAGTTTGCTTATGTCTTGGGATATCAGGACTTTTATTGCTTCCTTTAGCCAAGTCACCATGTGATTAAATAAAAACACGAAATCTTCTAAAGAATGACAGAAAAATCTTCTAGAAGGAAGGAATGTTGAGTGGTTTCTGACTCTTGCCTGTAGCTGAAGTTTAAGGTCTCAGACAAGCTAACAATTTTATAAAGAACATTATAAAACAAATAAGTTAACAAAAACACAGAATGTTTAAGTCTTCACAGTGTTAAAACTTGAAATCTAGGCATAATCTAACAATCAGCCTCTTTAACTTTCTTTTTATAAATGAGGAAACTAAGTCCCAGAGAGAGTAAATGAAGGGCCCAAAGTCACGAAACTATAGAGTAGCAGAGGCAGAACCCAAACTTGGTGAGTTACCTCCCGATCCGATGTTCTTTTCATCCTTTCAAGCTACCACTCTTAAAAACAAGGTTTGGTCCCTTCCCTCCATCCTAAGGTTGACTCCTCCTTGGCTTTCTACCACATGGCCTCCCAGCACCATCTTGGTTCCTTGGCCCCTGAAAACTGGTTGATCTAAACATCTTGCTATATTCAAGGTCAAACTCCAACTCCTTCAAACAAACCAATTCTTTTTTCCTCATAAACATTCCTCCCAGTTTTGGTTTTCCATCTAAGCAACATGCCTGATTTTACAATGGAGTTACCTGGTAATGGGGACTAAAATCCCTAAGTCTTCATGAGTGGCCATGGTTCAGGTAGCTTGTTCCAGCCCCTTTAGGAGTCTACAGTGTGTCTCCTAAACATCACAGGAAAACAGACTCTAAATTGTGAATATTATCCTCTCAACAGACTAATACCTTAATCATGTAACTATTATAACTGCACACACATATGTGCTTATACACACAAACTCACACAGTAAGAACAAGAACATATATACTGAGGAAGATTATTCTTGCTGTAATATTAACGAAAAGGCACTTGAAGATCATGGGATTTTACAGAGCATGATGTACTAAACTCAGTCTTAGGCTGGAAGTCATCATAATGTGTTTCTTCTCCTGATTTTGCTAGCCAGAATTCTTAAGAGAACCTGATCTGCATGCCAACTCAGGAAATCTGTGGAATCAGCAGGAATTTCATTTGCCTGGGGCCTTAAAACCTCATAAAATAGTGCTTTTCCAATATCTTTGGTTCTCTCTGAGGGATGGAGATGAAAGATAACTCTTTACATTAGTAAAAGACAAATGGCTGAGGAGAGACATTATATGATGTGTAACATTCCTTCTCTAGAAGTTTATGTATGGAACTCAATTTCCCTTTTTTGGCCTTACAGGGAGTGTTTAAGGGGAACACTAACTTTTTTCTAGAATTTTTGCTTCTGGCACTTAGAAGGGACTTAAAGTGTCTTCCTTCCCCCATTCCACTCTCAGGAAAAGCCTGAAATTGTTTTTTAAAGGTCTGAGCATCCTGAGGGTGACTGGGTGACTCAGTCAGTTAAGTGTCTGCCTATGGCTCAGGTCATGGTCCCAGGGATCTGGGATAGAGCCCCTTGTAGTCTCAGGCTCCCTGCCTAGCAGGGAGCCTGCCCCTCCCTCTTCCTCTCCCTCTGCCCCTCCCTCCAGCTCATGCTTGCTCTCTCTCTCTCTCTCAAATAAACCTTTAAAAAAATAAAAAATAAAAATAAATAAATAAAGGTCTAAGCATCCCATTCCTTTTCCTCTTCCCTCTTCCTTATGCCTAATGGAATAAGAGTGAGCATTTTTTGATTTAGGGGATTATACTAGATCATCCCAGAGGGAAGGATATGGTATTCTGCATAGGAGCAAAAGCAGCCAGACTCAAAAGAATGCCTGGAATTTTGTGGAAGGTAATGGCTTTGGAGTTTCTGCATATACTGCCTGAACATCTGTGCCCTGTTGACATGCCATAACCTGAACAGAAATGGGGGATTGCTGCCTAGCCACAAAACCCTGATGGCCATGCCATGGGCTTCTCTGTCCACCTTAATCCTGGAAAAAGAAGCTCTTTGAAGGACATATCTGGGTGTCCTGGGGAAGCAGCACCCAAATGAGGGCCAAGAAGAGCCACCCAGAAATAGCAATAAACATCCCAAATACTTCACAATTCAATTTTGAGACCAGTGTTACTCTAATACTGAAACAAAAGACATTATAAGAAAACTGCAGACCAACATCCCTCATAACATAGATTTAAAAACACTTAACAAGGGACGGCTGGGTGGCTCAGTAGGTTAGGTGTCTGATTCTTGATTCAGCCTCCAGTTCCAGTCTCAGGGTTGGGAGATAGAGTCCCGAGTCAGGCTCCATGCTGAGTGGTTCAGATTCTCTCTCTCTCTCCCTCTCTCTCGGCCCCACTCCCACCCCTTGGCTCATGCTCCTCCACTCTCTCTCTCTTAAAAATAAATAAATAAATAAAAATAAAAATACTTAACAAAATATTAGCAAATTTAATCTAGTGATACAGAGAAGGATAATTGTGGTATATTCGTACAACAGAAAAATGACTCAGAATAAAGATGAACAAACTACTGATAGGCATGACAACAGAGACAAATCTCAAAAATATCACACTAAGGACAAGAAGCCAAACAGAAATGTATATGTGTGTAAGTAGAGATATAGACATACAAACTTTTTCATATATGAAACTCCCAGAAAAGACAAATCAGTGGCAGGGTGACAGAAGGCAGATCAGTGGGACACTGGGGTGGGGTGGGAAAGATGAGAGGTGAGGACTGACTGGGATGGGGCCCAAGGAAACTTTTTGGGGCGATAGAAATGTTGTATATCTTGACTGTGATGGTGATTACACTGATTTATAACTCTCCCCAAACTTATCAACATACATACTTAACTATGGGTGCTTATAATTAATTAACATGCAAACAATAGGTCAATAAATTTAATTTTTTAAAAATCTGAGAAAGCAAGCTTGTCTAACAGAGGTCCCAATCTTTAAAAGGCCCCAACATTTGGTGGAGTTGGCCAAAAACACTGTAAATATCAGGATGCAAACTCACACCACCAAGGATTGAAGTGGGGGCAGGGTAGTCTTGGGAAAGGCAGCAGCAGTGGGGACAACATAAAATAATCAACCCAAACCCCAAGGACCCACTAAAAGAGACATCATGTCTAAAACCAATGGGGTTGATGTCCCTCAACATTCCCTGGGAGCTCAGGCTTCAAGGTTTACAAGGGTTGAGGCCTCTTCTTCAAGTCTTAGAAGCCTTTTTTTTTTTTTTTTAAGGAAATGGTTATTAATTTATTTTAAAATAGTGGTAATAAACCTCTGCATGGTAATACAAAAAACATTTAAAAAAATGTTTTATTTAAATTCAGCTTAGTTAACATATAGTGTATTATTAGTTTCAGGGGCAGAATTTAATGATTCCTCTGTTGCATATAACACTCAGCACTCATTACATCATGTTCCCTCCTTAATGCCCATCACCTACCCCATCCCTCATTCCCCTCCCCTCTAGCAGCCCTCAGTTGGTTTCCCATAGTTAAGAGTCTCTTATGGTTTGCCTCCCTCTCTATTTTCATCTTATTTTATTTTTCCTTCCCTTCCCCTGTGTTTATCTAGTCTGTTTCTTAAATTCCACATACAAATGAAAACATAAGGTATTTATCTTTTTCTGACTGACTTATTTCACTTAGCATAATACCCTCTAGTTCCATCCACGTTGTTGCAAATGGCAAGATTTCATTCTTTTTGATTGCTGACTACTATTCTATTGTATAGATACACACCACATCTTTATCCATTCATCTGTCAATGGACATCTGGGCTCTTTCCATAGTCTGGCTATTGTGGGCACTGCTGCTATAAACATTGGGGTGCACGTGCCCCTTCAGATCACTATGCTTGTATCCTTTGGATAAGTACCTAATAGTGCAATTGTTGGGTTGTAGGGCAGTTCTATTTTTAACTTTTTGAGGAACCTCCACAATGTTTTCCAGAGTGGCTGTACCAGCTTGCATTCCCACCTACAATGTAAGAGGGCGCCCCTTTCTCTGCATCCTTGCCAACATCTGTCATTCCCTGAGTTGTTAATTTTAGAAGTCCTAGAAGCCTTTCTGTTTTTCTCATGAGAGGTCTCTGGGAGCTCAGGGTAGCACCCAGACCATAGCCAGTAAGGACATGAGTACCTCAATACTACAATCACACACATAACAGTACCCTGCCCATAACCTGAACAAGCCTACAAGCAGATTCTTCCCTCAGGCCTCCAGAAAGGAACTCATCGTACCCCCACTTTGATTTCAGTCTGTGAGACCAAGAACAGAGGACTATGCCCATCAGATTTCTGACATGCACAACTGTGAGAAAATAAGCCTCTAAGATGGAGGTAATTGGTGATAGCACCAACAGAAACCAAACAGGTTATAACTATGATAGCCACACACTGGAACTCTATAGACTTTACTAAACTAAAAAATATCAAAGAGAAGAGAGAATCAATCTCACTGTTCTAATAAATCTTCCCTTTCCCTCCCATTTCAAGAGGAATATAATTAAACATGTGTGTATCTAGTGGTCCATACCCCTAACACAAAACTGTTAATTTCCTCTTTGGTTTGACCTGAGTAATTCCAAGAACTGAAATTTCACATGGAAGAGATAACATCTTTATACTAGACATGTTGTTTGAGTCAAAAGAATTGAGATTTTCTTTGTAATAGTATGGAACTGAACTTTGATAAGAGTCTTTCCTTGATTTCTGAAGGAAAGTATATTTAATATTTTACTTCATATACAGAATTAACTTTGATTTCAAAACTGCTCTTCACTTAAAACCCAGACATGGGATGTTTAGTACATCAGCCTTACTAATAAACAACAAAAATGTATGTTAGTTAAGCAAGGTTCTCATTTGTAAAGATGGGATTTTCCAGGTATAATCAAAATGGCTTCTTAGCTATAATCTGTAAAATATTCTCCCATGTTTTTCTTCACTATGTGATAGCAACTTATTAAATACCTTTTCTCCCCCTTAAAAAGTTTTAAAGGGTGCCTGGCTGGCTCAGTCAGTGGAACACGTGATTTTTGATCTTGGGGTTGTAAGTTTAATCCCCATGCTGGATGTAGAGATTTACTTAAAAATAAAATCTTAAAAAAAAAAAAGTCTGAAATAATTTTTTTTGCTTAGAAAGCTGATGTCAAAGTAGCATAATACCCAGGCAATAGTGAGAGAGATTCACAGATTCTTGGAAATCAGTAGAGTTTATACCAATCCAAAAGCTACCCTGAGGACTATTTGAGTAAAAAACCAAAATCTAATGAGTTATGCAGATTTTACAATACATTAATCCAAAAAGGGTTTTTTTTTTGTTTTTTTTTTGTTTGTTTGTTTTTGACATTCAACTTTGAGAAATAATGGATGTGGGTGCCAGGATGTCCCAATGATCACTGTGTCAGGGGCTTGTTTCAGCCTAGGTTGTATTTTTAGTCATCACTAGGAGAAATAATCATTTTCAAAAGGTGAGTGGCTGAGAAGATCCTATGCTTCCCTAATTCCATATGATAATTCTACAATATGAAAATAGAGTACTTTTCCGTATTCCCTAGATCTTCATCCACTCCTCTGCATCAAGGATTATTTCCAAAGATCCCAGATACTTAGAGCTTTTTTTTTTTTTAAAGGGTTTCCTGCACTGGGATTACTCATATGCTAATTTATCTATAGAACTTCCTGGTCCCTAGCTTTGCTTTCTCCCTCTTTCTAGTTGCCATATCTAACTGCAATTGTCAAACATGGTTTATTAAAAAGACAAGCTGCCTCTTGAAAAGCTGCCCTTAAGCCACTATTAAAGAAGCCAGTCTCAGGTACTAAAATATGAGGTGCCTCCTGGAAGACAAAGGTGATGACCAAGCCCACAGCCCTCACCAGGGGCAAGATGAGGCTGCCTTGGATCTCCTAGCTTAGAAGGAATTAGCCAAGCAGCACATGAGTCAACCTACACAAAAACAGCAGAGGAACCAACCAACCAGTTCACAGATTGGTGGGAAATAATATACAATTGTTATTTTAACCCACTGTGTTTTGGGTGGCTTATCCTAGCAAAGGCTCACTGAATTGTTGGTAAAATATTGAAAAATTTCTGCCTGGGATATGGAATAACAGTGTATAACTTACAACCTTCTACTGGAGGTCTTAGAACAGTAAGGTGGGAGGATATAAATAAAAAGGCTAAGGATTAGAAAGCAAAAACAAAATGGTAAATATTTGGAGATAACATAAATATGCAGATAATATAGAAGAACCTATTAGGCTTAATAAACAAATTTAGCAAGGTCACTAGTTGAAGAATGAGATGGAGATTTTCTTTCATATATAAGGTAAAACAGTAGGAAAATGAAAATGATGCCATTTACAATAGGATTAAAAGGTATGAAATACCTGGGAATAAGTTAAATGAATGATACATAATACCTCTATACAGTAAACTACAGAACATAACTAAACAAAACAGAACAAGACCTAAATAAAGGAAGAGATACAATATTGACAGGAAATTTCAGTATGCAAACATATCAAATTACCCCACGCTGATCTATAGACACAAAGCTTGTACAAACAAAATCTTGGTATGGTTGTTTCTTCTTTTTCCTGGAAATTGACCTGTTGACTCTACAATTCATATGGAAATACAAAGAACTAGAATAAAACAGATAATCTTGAATTAAGAACTTTCAGAAGGACTGAAAGTACAAATATAAGGCCACCATTGGCCTGATACCAAAGTCAGACAAGGACACTATAGGCCTGTATCCCTAATGAACACAGACAGATGGAAAACTCCTCATGAAAATACTAGAACACTGAATTCAACAGTACATTAAAAGGATTATACACTATGACTGAGTGGGGTTTATTCCTGGGATACAAGGATGATCCAACATCTGCCAATCAATAAATGTGATACACAACATTAATAAAATGAAGAATAAAAATTATAGGCAGACAAGAGAAACAGATTCACAGATGATTCCAATATTAGAGGTAGCTGGTAAGGACTTTAACTAACTAGGTTTAAGGGGCTCCTGGGTGGCTCAGTCCAACTCCTGATTTCAGGTCAGGTTATGATCTCAGGGTCATGAGATCAAGCCCCATGTCAGGCTCTGTGCTCAGTGGGGAGTCTGCTTGAGAATCTCTCTCTCTCCCTCTGCCCCTCCCCCTGCTCGTTCTCTCTCTCTCTCTCTTTCTAAAAAGAAATAAATAAAACTTCAAAAAAGAAAACCAAAACCCTAGGCTTAAAATACCAAAGAAAATAGAAAAGAATTAGAGCAAATAGGTTAAAAAGATGGAAACATTTAAAGAACTCTCATCTATTTATACTTATTTTTATTTTTCAGCTTTACTGAGGTATAAGCATCAAATAAAATTGTAATATAGTTAACATGCACAATGTAATGATTTGATTGTCCAGATTCCCTTTCCCTGGAGGGTCTGTAATTCTAATCTTGATCTCAAGATACTGCAAAAGGCTTCCTTTTTGCTCTTTAGAGGTTTTCCACTTGGGTTTTTAGTCCTGCACAGTCCCTCAAAGCAACAAATGACCTGAGGAGGAAAACTGATCATGCACTTAACGCCCTCTGACTCTCTGCCAACAAATTCTCCTTCTAATTTTTCAATACATTTTTGACTATTCCTAATGAGGACACTTCCCAGATACACTTTTAGCCCAGCATGTCCATGTGACTGAGTTCTGACAAAGAGATTAACAAATATGTCCTGTGACAGCCTATAAGAGCCCTTCTGAAAATAAAGCTGATCCAGGAAGCCCTTTACCCCTTCCTTTTTGTCTCCTTTTGTTGGATTAGAATGTGGATATAATGGCAGGAGCTAGAGCAGCCATCTTAGGCCATAAGGTGAGCCCGCGTAGAGAAGTCATGTGGGGAAGCAGTGACAGGAATTCAATATTCTGCAGAGCAGAGCTACTATACCTAGTTCTGGACTTCATACCATAAGACTTTTCTGTGAGAGAGAAATAAACTTCTCTCATGTTTAATAACAACAAGATCAAGCTGCTGGGAACATCAGACATGAGAGGGACAAAAAGGGTATTTCTCACTTATTATGGACAATACAGTAAGCATAACTAAAACCCAGATGACGTAGGTAGTAAAGGAGACAGTGAGATGTTAGGTTATCTCTAGGAGAGTTTTGTCCGCCATAATGGCATAGATTGGAGGCAGACCAATAAAGTTACCATGATGGTATGGGACAAGTGCTCTGCCTCATCAGGGCCTTAGAGTGGATCAGACCTGCAGAAGGCAGCGTGGGCCAATCAAATGCCTAAGAGACTTATGTACATAAACCAAATCGACAAATTACGCTGTTTCGATTCCACTGTGTAGACAGGATGATTTGAAAACATTTTCAGTGGGTCATCTCTGCCTTGGTTCATATCCTCCAAGAGTGGTCCTCTAGCTTTTCCTCTGAGCTACTCCTTATCTTTCTGATACTTTCCTCTAGTACATGTCTTTCAGTTCTCATGACGTAGATGCTATTACTGTCACCAATTTTTAGATGGGAGAACGAAGGCTTAGCAAGGTTGTGTGACTTATCGTCCATGGTCATACAGTTGGGATATGGACTCAGGCCTGGCTTACTCTAAAGTCCCCGCTCTTAATCACCCTGCCACTCTGTCCCCTTGAAAGGTTTTAGGGGTTTCATATGGTTAATCTTGTTTAATTCCCTAAGCTGCATGTTTTACAGTTGGTGAAGTGTAGGCTCAGAGAGGTTAGACAACTTACCAAAGGCCACATAGTCTCTGAGCAGCAGAGCTAGGGCTTGAACTCAAGCTTGTCTGAGACAAAGCCTAGAGTCTTCACCTTACTATGTGGTCTCTCTCTCTCTCTTTTTTATTTTAGAGAGAAAAAGAGAGAGACACAGCACAAATAAGCAGGGCGAGGAGCAAAAGGGGAGGGAGAAAGAATCCCAAGCAGATAGTGAGTTGAGTATGAAGCCCATTGCGGGGCTTGATACCAGAACCCTGGGATCATGACCTGAGCCAAAATCAAGAGCTGGAGGCTCAACCAACTGAGCCAAGCTGGTGCCCCTACTATGTGGTCTCTCTTGGCTAGTTAGCCAAAGATAAGCAGGCTCCTCATCTGCAAAGTAGGGATAATAACAAGCAGCAAAATTTGTATTGCTTGATGAGGTACATCAGGGCTTTCAAGATTAGAGATTTGGAGTCATCAGTCTCTACCAAGAGAATTCCACTCTTTCTAAAATAGAGAAAATGATGACATTTGTCATTTGATGGGAGTTATCTTCACTCCTTCTAACTCATTTGACAAAGACTTAAAATTTAAGGAGATGTGAGTCTCAGCAGTGCATTGGGCTCCCTGCTCAGAGGGAAGCCTGCTTCTCCCTCTCCCACTCCCCCTGCTTGTGTTCCTGCTCTTGCTATGTCTCTCTGTCAAATAAATAAATAAAATCTTAAAAAAATAAAGAGATATAAGAGCATTTTATGATGCCTGCTCAGTAGATTACATTTTAAAATTAAAATAATAATTGTTGTTACTGCTTTGTTGTTGTAATTACATTCTGTGTTTAGATGTACAAGCCAATGGTTTGGAAGAGTTAAAGTTAACGTGTCTCCTTCAACCTTTAGTGCCTTGCCAGGGTGCCTCAGGCAGTGAGGAGAGGGGAGTGTCAAGTACTATAAATTCTGAGTTGTGAATTATCACCGCATGAAAACATTCCCAGGACTTTTAGTGTCCGTTTGTTCTAAAATGCTACAACCTGAGAAGAAACAGCACAGGCACCGTGATTTTAAAAAAAAGAGGGGGGCACCTGGGTGGCTCAGTGGGTTAAGCCTCTGCCTTCGGCTCAGGTCATGATCTCAGGGTCCTGGGATCGAGTCCCACATCGGGCTCTCTGCTTGGCAGGGAGCCTGCTTCCTCCTCTCTCTCTCTCTGCTAGCCTCTCTGCCTACTTGTGATCTCTCTCTGTCAAATAAATAAAATCTTTAAAAAAAAAAAAAAAAAGAAGAGGCTGCCCATCAAAACAGTGCAAAGTAGACAAGCTTTCATTTATTTTCTTTGGAGCATTTCTGTTGGCAGCTCTACTCATTTGGTTAATGGAATATTTTTGATTCATTGAACAGGCTCATTTACGAAAAGGAGCCACCAGGGTTGGGGTGGGACAGGGAGCCACCCTTGCTCTCCCTGGCATGTTCTCCAAAAAGTGGTGCCTTTTCAATGGTTCCCAAAGATAGTATGTGGACAGGATGGGCGTTAGAGCCATGCTGAAAGACCTTAAAGAAAGCAGCATGAAGACAAGACTGTGAGTCTCAGGGGAAGGAAGTCAAGGGTGGAGCCTCTTCGGTGGGCTCGCCTGGCACCACTGGGTGAGGGGTGTGGACCAGGACAACAGTGGTCAGCGTCAGGCCCCACCCCCAGACCCCCTACCCCCCCGCCCAGGCTGGCTGCCTATACACTAGGATGGGCCTTACCCCCCACCCCCACCCCCGCACGCATCACCTGCCTGGAGACTATTCCAAGAGCAATCATGGCTCATTCCCCAGGACCCTCAGGTCTTCAGTCCCCCTCCAAGTGCTATTTTTGAAGGGCAGCAGGCTCCAGAGTAGAAAAGAGGCTCCAAGCACTGATTCCCAGAGTCCATGAAAAGGACTGTGGCCAGGAACTGTGCTTGTCAACAATTTGCAATATGGTTTCATGCCAAACATCTCAATCTATGTCCCTCATCTCTGAAACTGGAACCAGACAATTCTTCATATTATCCCCCAAACTAACTCAAAGCGGCAGTTAAAACCTTTGATGGATGCTTGAATCTTAACAAAGCTGTGCTGGCTGGAACTTTCAGGGTCAGGGAAGACCAAATCCCATTGCAATGAGTACAAGTGCAACACAAAATCATCCCAAATTCTTGCCAGGACTCACTTATTTCTAGCAATATTTAATACCAGGAAGCTCCAGCTCCACCCAAAAGGCTGCTCATCTCTTGTTTTTCTCATGTTAAATCTGAGCTATTCATCATACACTTAGGACAGAAACTCTTCAGTTGAATATTAACTCCCTTTTACTACAGATTATTCCCATCAGTGACAGACAACTGTATAGCACTTTGAGACGCTTAATGTTAAGCTCTACTTCTCTTTTAAATACCATTATGGGACGCCTGGATGGCTCAGTTGTTAAGCATCAGCCTTCTGTTTAGGTCATGATCCCAGAGTCCTAGGATTGAGCCCCGCATCTTCTCCCTCTCCCACTCCCCCTGCTTGTGTTCCCTCTCTTGCTGTGTCTCTGTCAAATAAATAAAATCTTTTAAATACATACATACATACATACCATTATGACCATTTGTTATTTACTTGTCATCTCTCTGCTCCTCTGACTCTAATCTCTCTAGTCCTCCCTGCCTCAGCCTTCTATCCTGATAGCTGTGCCACCACAAAGTGGCATCTCTTGGCTGAAAGACTATTTAAAAGACCTCTGGGTGATGCATGTTAACTAGATTCATTGTGCAGGTTATTTTGCAATACATACCAATATGTGGAATCATTATGTTGTACACCTGAAACTAATATAATGTTATACGTCAATTACACCTCAATAAAAAAAAAAAAGGAAAATTATGGTATGTAAATTATACCTCAAGGAAGCTGTTTAAAAAAAAATCTCTGAAATGCACTTTGGGAAGGACTGTGTGACTCCAGGGATATTTCTTTACTCTAGGTTCTGAGTTTGGTTACTTAAAAGCTCTGCAGGGACCAATCAGCCCTGCAGGGTATGACAGAACCCTAAGAAGAAGGACAATTCAGGCATGTGTGTGCACATAGAGAGAAATAGGTTTAAATAATTTGGTTCCACCAAGACCAAGTCCAAGATTCCTCCAGAGACTAGAGACACACACATGTGTGTGCACGCATGTGTGGGCATGGACAATGTAATTCATTTCCCAACTTGAGGTAGAAAGAATAAAATTAACTGAAAAATGATAAGGAAGGAATTAGGTTTTACAAAACTAATCAGCCGCCATAAACACAAACACAAACAACTCTGCTCAAGAGAAAACAATCTTTTTTTCTTCCTACGTAGAAGTTTCACCCCACAGTATTATAAACAAAAAAGACTAGCCATCCACAAGGAGGGAGGAAAAACCCTATAGATTTTGCCATTTCCCTGTTTTGTTTATTCTACCCCAGAAAGAGGGGCATGAAGTCACATAAACTCCTGTACTCTAGGGGCTAAAACTTTTTAAAATTGTACTTTATGTTAAATAAACAAATGTTCTGAAGCACTGCCATTTGCTGGAGAAGAATGTAAATCTGGACTTAATGGGGCTCAGATGTCCTTCGGGGCTGTCTACACATGACCATGAATGGAAAAGTACTAAGCCCCAGACAGTAATAGCGTGCACAGCTATGGATCTGCTCAACTAGAGGCTTTCTCCATCTTTTAGAGATGAATTCTGTCCTCTGGACACTGATTTTAGTATATGTGCTGCCGAAGCGAGCACCCCTGGACACTGAGAAGAGGTAGCCACAGGACTATCCAAAAGAAGCCAAGGGAAAGGGCTCAGGATGAGGGCTGACAGAGAGCTTCGGACGTAGCCTAGTATTCAAGAGAAATGAGAAGCAAGCCTTACCAGTTACCGAGCTTATCACAAATATATCAAAGTTTCACCCTGAGACACCCCATTCTGTCCACATACAGCCACTCACCCCTCCATGAATATAAAGAACCCACTGCAGGTAGAATCTTCTTAAACCTTCTCCCCAGGGACGCCTGGGTGGCACATGGATGGTGCAGTTGGCTAGGCATCCGACTCTTGGTTTCAGTTCAGGTCATGATCTCAGAGTTGTGAGATCAAGTCCCACAATGGGCTCCATGCTCAGCGGATCTCCAGCGGAGAGGATTCTCTCTCTCTCTCTCTCCCTCCCTCTACCCCAGTCCCCATCCCCTGATCTAAAAATAAATAAATCATTTTTAAAAATTATCTGCCCCAAAGCCAGATCTACACCCCACCCAGGGGAGGGATACAGTTTGTCATCTTTGGTCAACACCCTCTCCTCTTATCTGTGGGCTCAGAAGACTCAAAAGCCCAGGACTCTCTCCTTGAGACTATTAAGGTATCAAAGATAAGACAAGACTGAGCAACTCTCAGACCAGAAGTGCCTGGGGAAACCTGAGGATCGAATGCAACTTGGATTGAAGTCTGGAGTTTAGCTAACAAGTAATATACCACAGTTAATATAAGATGTCAAAAATGCACAGAGACTGGGTGAGGGGTATATGGAAACTCTGTACCTCTTCACTTCTCTTTAAACCCAAAATTATACCAAAATAAGAGGTTAAAAAATGCAAATCTGAAAAACTAAATCCATAATGGGGGCCCAGCATGAAGATCGAAGAACAACAGCACCAGCAAACACTTAGCAAGTGTTAAGGACGCATCAGGCACCAGGCCAAGCCAATACCAGCAGATACGGAAACCTCTTGACAACACCTGACACCAACCCTAATTTCATGCCCATTTCTTAGAAGAGGGAACTGAAGCTGAGAGGTTAGGTGGCTAACACAGTCACGCAACTGGAAGGGAGCAGAGGTAGAATTTAGACCTAAACAGAGTAACTCTTAAGACTGTTTCCTACTTGCTATGTTACAGTACCTACCATTCTATCATTTCTTTCATTCACAAGATGGGAAACGTTTTCTTGAATCATAACCGAACAAAATAAAATGACATCTAATTAAGGAGTAGAAACATTGGAGCTCTCATTTAGAAAAAGGAAAATTAAGAGATGGGCTCTGTTTCCTGTCCCCTCACAAGTTACCACAATTTTTACTCATGTTGTAAACTATAATTGAACACAGTAAAACTACAAAGAAGGATCTTTTTCACAGAGCTCCAACACACAATCCTAAAGTTTGTATGGAACCACAAAAGATCCCAAATGTCCAAAGAAATCCTGAAAAGGAAAAGCAAAGGTGGAGGCATCATGCTTCTGGACTTAAAGCTCTATTACAAAGCTGTAGTTATCAAGACAGTATGGTACTGACACAAAAACAGACACATAGATCAATGGAACAGAAGAGAAAACCAAGAAATGGTCCCAGAACTCCATGGTCAACTAATCTTCGACAAAGCAGGAAATAATATCCAAGAGAAAAAAGACAGTCTCTTCAACAAATGGTGTTGGGAAAACTGGACAGCAACCTGTGGAAGAATGAAACTGGACTACTTTGTTACACCATACACAAAAATATATTCAAAATGGATGAAAGACCTAAATGTGAGACAGGAAACCATCAAAATCCTAGAGAAGAACACAGGCAGCAACCTCTTTGACCTTGGCTGCAGCAATTTCTTACTAGACACATTGCCAGAGGCAAGGGAAATGAAAGCAAAAATGAACTACTGGGACTTCATCAAGATAAAAAGTTTCTGCACCGCTAAGGAAACAATCAACGAAACTAAAAGGCAATCCAGGGAATGGGAAAAGATATTCGCAAATGACCTATCTGATAAAGGGTTAGTATACAAAATCTATAAACAACTTATCAAACTTAACACCCAGAAAACAATCCAGTTAAGAAATGGGAAGAGGACATAAATAGACACTTTACCAAAGAAGACATCCAAATGGCTAACAGACACATGAAAAGATGTTCACCATCACTCATCATCAGGGAAATACAAATCAAAACCATGATGAGATGCCACCTCACACCTGTCAGAATGGCTAAAATTAACAACTCAGGAAACAACAGATACTGGCAAGGATATGGAGAAAGGAGAACCCTCTTGCACTGTTTGTTGGAATGCAAGCTGGTGCAGCCACTCTGGAAAACAGTGTGGAAGTTCCTCAAAAAGTTAAAATACACCTGTACACCTGGGGCTAATAATACATTATATGTTAATTAAAAATAAAAATAAATAAAAAATAAATTATTTAAAAAAAATAGAGCTACTCTACAACCCAGTAATTGCACCACTAGGTACTTACCCAAACAATACAAAAATATAGATTCAAAGGAGGTATATTCACTCTGACATTTATAGCAGCATTATCTATAGTAGCCAAACTATGAAGAGAGTCCAAGTGCCCACTGACTGTTGAATGGATAAAGAAGATGTGATGTGTATATATATGATGGAATATTACTCAGCCCTCAAAAAGAATGAAAACATGCCATTTGCAACAATGTGGATGGAACTAGAGTATATATTTTTAAAAGATTTTATTTATTTATTTGACAGAGATCACAAGTAGGCAGAGAGGCAGGCAAAGAGAGAGGAGGAAGCAGGCTCCCCGATGCGGGGCTCAATCCCAGGACCCTGGGATCATGACCTGAGCTGAAGACAGAGGCTTTAACCCACTGAGCCACCGAGGTACCCCAGAACTAGTGTGTATTAAGCTAAGTGAAATAAGTCAGTCAGAGAAAGACAAATACCATATGATTTCATTCAGGTGTGTAATTTAAGAAACAAAACAGGTGAACATGGAGGGGGCAGGGAGAGAGAGGCAAACCATAGAACAAACTTAATTATAGAGAACAAACTGAGGGTTGCTGGAGGGTAGGTGGGTGGGGATGGCCTAAACAGGTGATGGGCATTAAGGAGGGCACTTGTTGTGATGAGCACCAGGTATTATATATAAATGATGAGTCACTAAATTCTACTCCTAAAACCAATATTACACTATATGTTAAGTAGAATTTAAATAAAAATTTGGAGATAAAATAAAATGAATATTGAAATCCTTCCTGAATACCCAACCTCTAGTGCTAATGATCAGAGTAAGAAGGGCTATGTTTCAGGTCCACAAAAGCCAGAGTTCACACACAAAGAGAACAGAGATTTGTTCACCGAATCCTTGAGCATGAGAACCTGATAGCCCTTAGAATGTTATATAGTAATATTACAAATAAACAAAAGTCATTCTCTATTTAGCACAACGTCAACTCCTTAAACTTTCTGTCTCTGGGAAGTCAGCATGAACAGAAAAGGTAAAAGCCCTGTGTAAGTTTTAAGATAAATTCTTGGCTGATGAGCGCTAGCCGGCAACTGGAGAAAGCTGAAGGGGTTTAAGCAGCATCCTAGTGTTTAAAAATTAAGATGAGACAGGTCAGTCATGCTTTCCCTGGGAGTCAGTATAGCTCAGTGGAGAT
Source organism: Lutra lutra (assembly GCF_902655055.1). Classification (NCBI taxonomy): domain Eukaryota; kingdom Metazoa; phylum Chordata; class Mammalia; order Carnivora; family Mustelidae; genus Lutra; species Lutra lutra. Next base: position 80,958,395 of record NC_062282.1, on the reverse strand, counting down.
AATTAAGTTCCATGTTAGTTAGGAATGTTTTCAGCTGCAAATAACAGAAAACCTAACAAACAATGGCAAAATCACTATAAAGACATTTACTCTTTGCTTAACAAGAAGTCTGAAAATGGCCACTGGGATTCATCTAGCAACTCAACAATTTGGTGAAGGTTGCCACTTTTACCATCCTTCTGCTTAACTGCACCTGGCACAAAGGCTTTTGGTACTTATATTTTTCAATTCATGATGACAATATAGCTGCCATAACCCCAGGCATCAGCATCCCAAGCTAGAAAGGCAGGCAGGCTGGCAGGCAGGAGGATAAAAACTTTCTCTTCACAAGGGTCTATTGATCTGGGAAGAGAATCTATCCTAATAGAATCCAGGAGACTTCCCCTTAGGTCTCAAAGGCCAAACAGGGTTTAATTCCCCCGAAAGGGCTTTGTTTCTAAGACAAATGAAAACACACAGGAACACACACAGAGTATACATTCCTAAAACGCAGGTATCTGATAATATTTTCTGATGTTCTAACTTCTAATTATTCAATAGCTTGTTCCTAAAATAATCAACTGGACAAATTTAAATCTTTTCTTATATTTTTAAGACCCCAGGAACCCAAGACACATCACCAAGTTGTAAACACAGCATAGACACACACACATACCTCCACAAAATGGAAGACCTGACGCTTCCTGTCCAATTACAAACTTGCTGAGAGCAAATACTGTTTATAGTCGTTTCTGCGATCCCACAGTCCACTGTACATTTGACAACGAGGGCTTTGGACTGAAGAAATGGAAAACACCAGCTCTGGAAATCCATCCACCATCCATTCATTTCACAAAGACTTTCAAACACTAACAATTAGTGGGGCGCCTGGGTGGCTCAGTCAGTTAAGTGTCTGTCTTTGGCTCAGGTCACAATCTTGGACGGAGCCCCACCTTGGGCTCCCTGCTCAGCACACGTACACTCTGTCTCTGATAAATAAGTAAAATCTTTTTTTAAAATACCAATAATCAGTTTGTGCTATTTCCTAGAAGATGGGTCTTAGGATCTTTAAAGTCAGTCAATGATCAAATTATTTTCATCTCTAAAGAGCCTGACATATTGGGGAAGCCATCATTGTGAAATGAGAAGTGTTCTCCTGATATTAAGAAGTTTTGTATTTTAAAAATGCCAAGAAAAGATGTATTCATTAATGGATAGTATGAAACAACTGTTTTTGACAAGTGAGATAAAGTCGATTTCTGGGGCACCTGGGTGGCTCAGTGGATTAAAGTCAATTTCTATGGGATGGTCTTTCCCCCAAATTTTATGTGGATTATAGATTTATATGTAAAAAAAAAAATAGAAAGATGGGTGATTAAAAACACCACCACCAACAACAACAACAAATTAGTTTCTGGGACAGTTTCTAAGCATGTCCAGAAGCAAAAAAGCAATAATAATAAAAATGAAGAAAGAATTGATAATTTTGATAAATTTGTCATTTAAATAATTTTCAGGTGTTACATGGGAAAAATACTATAAAAAAAACCAAATGGCAACAGATACAATGGGGACCTACTAATAAAATCTAAGACCAGAAAAGGGTTATTTTCCTTCAGATTATAAGGAGATCTGCAAGTCAATAAGAAGCAGGTAAGTTAATAGGAAAATAGTCAAATTTACACAAGCAGAAGGTTTATACAAAAAGATGGTCATTATTTGGGAATAAGATTGGAAGCCCACTCCTAACGAACTATTACTTTAAAAAAACCATAATATTCTTCTATTTCCACATTGGCAAAGTTAAGAATTATAATTATCCATGTACTGGTGACAGCGTGCATAATCAAGCATTCCCATACATTCACTCTGGAGTTAAAACCGCCATAATCTTTTTTTTTTTTTTTAAGATTTTATTTATTCATTTGACAGAGAGAGAGAGATCACAAGTAGGCAGGGAAACAGGCAGAGAGAGAGGAGGAAGCAGGCCCTCCGCGGAGCAGAGAGCCCGATGCGGGGCTCGATCCCAGGACCCTGGGATCATGACCTGAGCTGAAGGCAGAGGCTTTAACCCACTGAGCCACCCTGGCGCCCCCCGCCATAATCTTTTTGAAGGACAATTTAATAACATCTATCACAATTTTATCTCTCCAAGCCCTTTAATCTATTAAACACACACACGCACACACACCTCTATATGGAAGTTATTCTAAAAATATAGGATATGGATAAAGATTTAGGATACTTACTGTACCATTATTTGTAATAAAGCAAATACCACCAAAATATTCATTAGAAGGGAACAAGTTAAATACATTAGTACATCTTCACAAGAGAACACCACTTGGCAATTTTTTTTAGTAAATCTAGATTTACTGAAATAGGAAACATCCAAAATGTGCTAAGTGAAAATAACAAGTTGTAGAACAAGATGTCCAATATGTTCCCATTTGTGTTAAAAATACATATATATACATTTGTATGCTTGTACGTTCTTAGAACATTTCTGGAAGGATATACAAAATTCTGTTAAACTGTGGTTACGTCTGGAAACGATTCTGTTTGAAATTTTTACCATGACTGTGTATTGCTTTAGTAATAATAAAAAAAAAATGTAGTTAAAATACAGAAAGAACCATGTTGCTTCCTCTGAAATTTCTCAAATGGGGAAAATGTTAGGACTTAACATTTCTTCTTAAGAATGAGCGTCTGGAGGCAGAGGGAAAAATGCCCATAAGGCAAGGAATCTCTTGGATGAATCCTTCAAAACATAGCTCTAAACGGAATATTCTGAAACTCCCCAAATTTGGATGTGGATGGGGCTGAAGGGCTCTGTCACTTCCAGCCTGCCTGGCCCTTGCCCACTTGGGCCTTTACCACCACAATGGATAGAAAAAGCAACAGAACTCAGTTCCTTAATCTCTTCCTGACCTCGGAATTAAAGCCAGCTCAGGAGGAAAGGAGAAGAGGTGGGTGAGGGAAGGCCTCCCGGGAAAGACATCAAACAGAATGGAAGCATCTCTGACCTCAGGGTCACAGGCCACTTAGGACAAATGCTGCTTGTCCTCTAGCCCACCCTGGGTGCCTGCGCCAGCCCTGGAAGCCAATCTGAGTGATTTAGGAAATCGCCCCAGCCCCAGGGCTGGGGTGGGCAGGAAAGGAGCGATTAAGGGCGAGAGGGAGAGGTGATGCTTCCTTGGGAATGAGCACATTTGGAAGCGAGGCAGGAAGGGGGCAGGAAGCAGCTCTCATAAAACAATCTGACAATTATGTGTCAGTCTAGGAGAAGGGCTCTGGAAATTACCGGGCTGCTGCACCGCACTCCCGGGCCCTCCCCTGGCGATTTCCTCACGGCTGCAATGAGCTGCAGGAGGAAATTATATTTAGGGCCAAGTGTTTGCTGCTCTATGTTTGAGTTCAACTTGGGACTGAGAATTTTACGTTCACATGCTGAGGGAGAAAGTTTCCTGTTGCCTCTGGAAAGCACAGGGGCCGCCCTGATTCCCGCAGGCCTGTCACAGGCACTGGGGTTGGGATTCCTGCACCTGGCTCTTTCCAGCCAGATGCAGCACCTGCATGAACTCCCAACAACCCTGCGATGGATACTGAGACCTCGAGACGGTCAGTGACTTGTCACAGGTAATGAGCTAAGAGCAACAGGACAAGAATTAGAAAGTAAGCATTCTGTCCACAGCCCCACACTCAAAATCCGGTTGAAAATGGATTTTCTGGAGATTTTTTGTAAGAGCAAGCACAACCATTATTTTATAGATGTTTCTGGAGGAAAGGGATTTCTAAGCAGACTCCTACCCTTGAACCCTCAGAATCAGCAACCTTTCCCAGCCCCTATCTTGCCCACCAGAGCCCTCCATGCAAAGAGGATCCTCTGGGAGGTAGTGGGACATCTGTGCAGGGGCCCCGGGGACAATCTGACCTTTCCTACTTGGGCTGAGGGACTGAGGCTCTTAGCAGCTTCCACGTGGCACCTGAGGAGCCCAGGAGAGCAGTGGCTAAGGGTGGACTCCGTCCACTGTGCCACTAGCCATATGAGCCTGGGCCAGGTGCTTCACCTTTCTGAGCCTCTTCTGTGGGTGGGGTTGAAGAGTCAATGAAATAGCATGCTGGGTTTTGAGCAAGTATGCTTTCTGGAACCTAGTAAGCACTCATCAGGTCCTGGCGAGGACCCAAAGTTCTGTGCTCTGTGAGATGAGAGGGAGCCAATCCTGCCTTTACAGCTTCTTCTAGGGACAGAAGGTCCCAAGACCTCAGAAATGCTCTACTTCCTCCCTAGCTCAATCCCGTGACGCTAAATCACATTAATCTTTAGGAAATGAACTGTACCTGAGAACATGATTATTTCTTTAGTCTCTTAGCGGCACATTTATTAATTACTTGCAAATGCTCAGGCAGATAATGTGCACCGTGGAGAAGAACAAGGTCTCTAGAGCTAGACTCCCCACTCACATCCCATCCCTGCCCCTTAGGCAAGTTACTGAACGCCTCTGATCCTTAATTTCCGCATCTGTAAAAGCAGAGATAATAAAGATGGTTCCTAGCCCCTCAGGTAATTGTGAGCATCAGATGAAAGAAGATGAAATTATTCTGTGCCTGGCTTCATGCTAGGATTCACTAAGTGACACTTACTCTCATTATTATTTTTGATCATTATTGCAGTGAAAACTGAACAAGCAAAACAGACATAATCCTTGATTTATGAGATCAGCTGGACAATGCCCACGGTCTTCAGCATATAGACAGAGTTAAATAAAGCAGAACTTGCATGCCAATTAGAACAAATGTCTGGATGAAAAAGAAACTAGAACACTGAGTGGGAAGACAACATTAACATCTCTTATTTTTCCGTAAATGTCAATGAGGAATCTAATGACAGTGAAGAAAAACAAGGAACGTGGACAGTGGTGGTAGGGGGTAGATGTGCAGTTTTATGTTAACTTGTTCAATAAAAGAGACTCCCAGTACATCTGTGTCCACACCACTTCTACGGGTGAGGAATGACCATCCTATCAGCAAGTCCTCTCCTAGCATGTCACCGAGGGATTGTCAGGCCACACCTCACCTCACGGCTCTGGGATTTCTCCCATACCCAGAGTGCCTTCAGCACACTTGGTGCTTTGTGATGGTTTAAAATAGTCTTTCTGGGGCGCCTGGGTGGCTCAGTGGGTTAGGCCGCTGCCTTCGGCTCGGGTCATGATCTCAGGGTCCTGGGATCGAGTTCCGCATCGGGCTCTCTGCTCGGCGGGAAGCCTGCTTCCCTCTCTCTCTCTCTCTGCCTGCCTCTCCGTCTACTTGTGATCTCTCTCTCTGTCAAATAAATAAATAAAAAATCTTTTAAAAATAAAATAAAATAAAATAGTCTTTCTGTGCATTTAGGTATTCATTCTTCATATTACTTGTCTAGTTGCTGACTACAAGCTTTTCCTTCCCTTCGTTCACACACTTGCCCTGGTGTCCTGCACATGGTAAGTCTCAAGTAAATTCTTGTTCCCTAACACACCTGAGTTGCCATCTCCAACATTATTCCTGTGGATGAGCAAAGAATTCAGGGTATCATTTACATTAAAAAAAAGGGGGGGGGGGGAGGGCCAGAAAGAGGCAGTGATGGGGCAAAGCCAGCCAGAGAAAGGTAAATGTCGGTTATTATCCTAGATGACTTCAGGACAAATAGAAAACATTTGGATTTAGCCCAGGAGAGGGTGCTACCTACTTCCAAGACAGCCTCGCCAAGAATGCCTGGCGGGGGCCGTCCCCTGACATGAGGCTGGGGTTTGGGCCTCTGAGCGGCAGGCTGCTCACCCACGCTGGGAAATACTCCCACTCATTGCATCCTGCTTTGATAAAAATCCCTCTTCTTCTAAATTAGATAGACAACAGGTAGGAGTCCGGGGAGCAGGAACACGTCAGCAGAACAGATGCAAAGCTTCTCCCTTTCTTCTCAGCATTTATCCAAGAAGCTTGCTGAGAGCTGGAGATGATGTAAAGAAGAAACCTACATCACCACCCCACCACTGATGCAAACTCGAAGGTTGTTTTTAAAGGATTCTGAGAAAAGAGGGGAAGTGTTAAATGTAGGCATAGGTGGCTAGAGATCACAGGATATTGAATAAGCCCTAAATCTGGACCTTCTCCCAGCCCTTACATAAGGTATCTTTCCATGTCCAGTGATATTCAAAATCCCTTTTGTCTCTGCGATGGAATAACTTCTCTGGAGACTGGGATCTAGGAGGCTGGCCTTTATATTCTTACTTGCATCCTGATCCTTTCTCCACAAAGCTCTTCAGCTAGCTGTTCATTTCTTCAGAATGTAATACGCTCCCAACTTGGACAAAAAAAAAATTACTTGCATCTTTTCAGCAATAAGGTGGAACTTTTGCTCACTGTGCACTTTAAACAATACACAGTATTATACGGAAGCAGATCACTCACCTACTTCTCATTTGTCTCTTGAAAACCCAGATGTCCTGCCTGCTTTCTCTAAATACAAACGCAAGAAACAAAAGTAGTAAGTGAACACGAAATAAAGTGAATGTCAAACTGTGGCTTCTGATGGGAACGTGAGTTTAAAAAGCAGCCTTTAGCGGGGTGCCTGGGTTGCTCATGACCTGCCTTCAGCTCAGGTCATGATCTCAGGGTCCTGGGATGGAGTCCTACATCGGGCTCTCTGCTCATCAGGGAGCCTGCTTCCCTTCCTCTCTCTGCCTGCCTCTCTGCCTACTCATGAACTCTTTCTGTCAAATAATTAAATAAAATCTTAAAAAAAAAAAAAGAGCAGCCTTTATACTGTTGGTGGGAGTGTAAATGCACAGGACTTATGATAAACTTATATGTTTATCATACCACGTCACCTAACAATTCCAATTCTATAAGTGACCATTACAGATGTATTGGGACACACACACAAAGGTATACATAGAGTAAATCTGTTGTAGCAATGTTTATAATAGTAAAACTCTGGAAACAAATGACCATTAACAGGAGACTAGTTAAATTAATTAACCAGATTAATCAAGATACTCTACATCAGACAGAAGTTGGTGTGCATAGGCTATTTTGGAAAGATGTGCAGAATTATTAACAAATCTAAAAAGCAAAGTACATTACAGTATGTATTGTATGTTCCCATTTATGTTATATATGCATGTGTGTATATATATACATTTATATATTTTTATTTATACAGATACATTCACTTATATATTTATACCTTTTTTTTTTTTTTAAAAGAAGGGCTCTCCATATATGGAAAAATTCTAGGTGATCCCCAAAGCTTCCAACAAAGTGACTTTTAGGCAGTGGGACTGGAGAAAGGGAGCACCTTTTACTGTACATAGATTTGCACCCCCTGAATTTTTTACATGTGTTACTTCTGTAATAAAAACCAGCCTCAAGTTGTAGGAGATGCCCTTCTCTTCTGCCTTTAGAAATTTTGCCAGCTTTCTTCATCTACATCTACAGGCCAAGTGACAGACGAGCAAAAGCAGAGGACAGCAGTATGTACACTGGGGCAAGTCCCTATGGCTAGGGATACACAGGAGCTCAAAGCACATTGGATATGAAACCATTATTTTCACTTCTCAATATATGGGTAAGGTCTATGCTCACTACATTAGGATTTTGTGACTGATTTTGGTGACACAATAATGTGGACCGAGGATTCAATGACTGGGAACGGGCACATGTTCTCGTCAGCCGACAATGACATTGTGGGGCACATCCCTGAGCAGCCCACACAGAGCAACACTGAGCTAATTGTATTAGTTGGGCTTCAGTTCAGCAGTGAGGACTAGCAAATCTCAAATAATAATGCCTTTAAAAAAATTCCTGTTTCCTCTCATATAAAAGGCCTCAAAGACAGGGTATGGTGTGCTGTGCCTTCTATCCTGTTGCTCCATCATGGACCGCTTCCACCTTGTGGTTCAAGACGGCAGTTTCCACATTTCAGGGAGCAGGATTGAAGAACGTATGAAGAAGGCGGCGCAGACTTTACACATATCACACCTTTTAAGTGGATTTTCTAGGAGCTGCCGCTAGACGCTTTTACCTACTCACTTGAGCCAGAACTCCATCCGCTGGTCTACCTAGCTGCCAGGGAAGCTGAGAAATGCAGTCCTAAAGCCATCTGGCTATACGCACCGCTCAAAATTGGGGGTTCTATGTTATTACCATGGAACAAGGTAAAGGTGGACACTGGAGATGGCCAGTGGTTTCTACAACATTGATCTAATCGATTTCCCCAGGCCCCCAACCTACTCTCCCAAAGATGAATTTATTTATCATTTCAGCAAATGGCACAGGAAAAGAAAAGTACCATGCTTTGCCATATACCCACCTTTATAAGCTTAGGAAAACTATCTATCTATCTTTGCTAGGGAAACATTTAGAGAAAAGTTTTGCTATTATTTCAACACTCATAGGATGGCAGTGTGTCCTGGAATTTCACTTACCTGCGTATCCCTCCCCCCTGGTCTCTATAATGGATGGAATACAGGAGCTATAGGGGACAGGAACCATGTCATTCCCACAACAGTCCTACAATAAACGTCAACAGAATGCAGTAGAACTGGTCTGTGATGTAATTCAGAGACTATTTCCTGTGAATGGGACAATATGCCCCGGAAGAGAAGGGCTATTTATGCTATGGGGAAGGCCCACGGGGCTTCAGATTTAGGTTCAAGGAAAATGGAATTCAAGAGCTGACTACACTGGATTCCCGGGGGGGCTAAGGACAGTAGTGTCAACAGTTATATATGAATCGGGACTTGAGAGACTCCCAAGGTTAAGAAGGACTAAATACTCTCCGAGTAGACAGGGGCAGGCTCTCTGCACATTCCTACTGGCCACCCACCCTCAGAATTACCAAAGACCTGGGCTTTGGGGAGCCTCTGCAAGGAGGGCACTGGAAGCTGCCCTGCCCCTGCCATCCCTGTCATTTACTGCGGGTTCTCAGACAGGGGACAGCTCTTCAGTAGGAGTGCGAACGAGGGTGCTTTCATGGGTTTTATCCTGTGGGCCTCACCAGAAAGCGGTCAAAAGTCAAACGTTTAAAGTTTAGCTAACCTCCCCGTTGTTTAAGACAAGTTACCTTACACTTCTTGGATCAATAAACAGCTTCAGGGTGTAGAGATCCAGGAAGAGAACATTCTTAAGGAGGCAGGAAGGCAAGAGCTGAATCCAGGACCCTGAGGATGACTCAGAGAGGCGAGAGCTCAGAGGCCCCTCAGTAGATTCCCCCAGTCACTGGGAAAGAGCTCGATGCCAGACTCGAGGATCTGTGACCACTTCATTTCACTTGATTTCACTTCATTGGGACTCAGTGGTCATCATGCCCATCCTGGGTCTCTGCCCCAAGGGTTCTACCAAAGTGCTCAAACTTCTGACACGCCCCCCACATCACCTGTTGCATTCTTCCCTTGCATGCATCTCTCAGTCTCCTCTATCTCACTAAATGGCCAGGCTATTCTGTCAAAGACTAGGGCTGAAAGCTCTGAGGCCTTCCCTGCTCCCCCTCTCACATCCCATCTCTAAACCCTGAGCAAACCTTATGGCCCCACGTTCAAAGCCATATCCAGAATCTGACCATTTCTCTTTGCTGCCACCGATTCAGGAAAATGCCCTGCTCATCTACATGATTACCAAGCCTCCTACCTGGTCTTGACAAGCCACCCATGCCATGATTTTCAGCTTTGAAAACCTAAGCCAAGTCGGGGAACCCCTTGACTCTAGATTCCTCCAGAAGCCTCCCCATTTCACGTGGAATCCAAATCCATACACCAGGCCTCCAAGCCCTCTGTGACCTGATGCCATCCCTCACTTCCTACACCCTTCGTCTTGCTCTGCTCTGGCCTCCTAGCTCCTACCCAAGTGAGACAGGCACGTAACACAGCTCTTCTTCCACCTATCTGCCTGCTTTGCTCCTTCACATCCTCCAAGGAGTTCTCCATGCCCCCTGAGCAGAAACCTTCCCTAACCACCCCTTTTCCCTACTTTCTCTTCACAATGTTTCTCTCTACTTGACAAAATATATATTCATTTTTCACTATCTCTCCCCAGTGGAGTGTAATCCCCACAGATAGAGGATATTTTCTCCCTAGAATAGTGCCTGGTACAGAGCAAATACTGGAAAAACAAAGGATGCTGCACACTGCACAGTTGAACGTGCAGCATAAAGCAAAACAACAGCCACAGGTACAGGAGAAAAACCCAGTCATCCACGCAAACATACGCAAGGTCTTTTCTCATTACTAACTTGTTTTTTCATGACTAGCCTACTGCAAGAAAAAGACAGGGGATATTTTAATTTATTCAATGACTAAAAAGGAAAAACCATTTATTGAGCACCTACTATGACTCAGGAACTACTCTAGCTCTGGAGGTAGAGCATCAAGACAGGTAAGCTCCCTGTTTTACAGAGCCTATGATAAAGAGTGAACATGGGGATCGAGGTAGAAGTTGAAGAAGCTGGGAAGAATACCATAAATAACCAAACAAACAAACAATACAGTTTCAAATAGTTATTAATCTACGACTATTAGGGTAATAGAAGAGTAACAGAAATCTTACTGAAAATTATCAACAAAAATACACCTGTATCATTTCTGAGTCTAATCCACCCCCTCAAATCCAGCACGTTAAGTAAAATATATTTAGATTTCATTTATATAAAATTAATACATGCTTCTCATTTCAGAGCAGCTACTTATAACTTCTCTTGAATGATGAAGTATGCCAAGTCAAAGACAATCTCGCTTATATACGAATTTAGCGATCGACACTGCATTCTGCCTTGTGCCTAGAAGGTACCCACTAAAAATGAGTTGAGGATTTCCCAAAGATTTTCAAAAGTGAATATCTACAATTCTTCCCAACCTATCATTGAATCTTTGTACATATTTCCAAACACTGCTGAGAAGCTGCATGCTTTTATTTTAGTAGAGTTGGTAAAAATTCCATATGGATTCCTCCGTTCACAAAACTAAATGAAAACACAGAACCTCTTAAAATAAAAATAGATGAGTTTGGGAATCACAAGGGAAATGTTACTCTCTGAGCACTCAGCTTCTGCTATCCCTAGTGGTGGGAACCTACACTGGCATTCCAATTTCCTATAAACTTGGCAGGACTCTGTGTCCATTTGGAATTGTAATAGCCCGGATTTCAGTTGGGGGAGGAAGGAAGGAGTCACTGCATTCCACCTAAGAGTCCCCCAGCTGAATCCCAAGAAGCCAAAACTTAAATGTCAGTGTCGTCCCAAAGGAAAGAGATGGCTCCATCTAATGCGTTTACCTGGTAATCCATAACCAGTTCTGGGCTCTCTTTGCTGTCTTTCTTTGGTTAATGTTGCTTGTTGCAGAAAATTCTGGTGCCTGTTACTGGTGTTTCGGGGTTATTTTTGGTTTGGTTTGGTTTTGGCAATTATACACAGATGTTTTTCATACTAAATACCTAGGCATTTCAGACCAAAAGTTCCAGGATGTGCATAGTCTCACTGTTCATTCTCCACTCCTGCATGCTTCTTAATTTAGGATGCGGAAAATGCAAGAAAGGCTGGGCAATTGGCCCTCACCAACCCCCTTTCCAGCTCTAATCTCCTATTGTCACTGTCAGACAAAGGAGCCGAATCCTGTTCAAATTGGGGAAACCCTGAGATGGAGGGGTGGGTGGTTTGGGCAGGAGACTGCTGTAATGGGCTTTGAAGTGACCCAGGTAAGAGACAAGTGTTTCAGGGGAGTGGAAAATGCACAGCTTGCTAAATGCTGATCAAGCCCTGCGCCTGTGGCTCTTCCATCCCTCTCCCCCACTTTTGGTTCCAACTAAGAGATTTGCGTGCAGTTACATTCTACAAACAAACCATTTCCTCTTCCTTGGGGGAAGGCAACTGAGAAGGAGAGGAAGAAAGAGATACCTCTTTAGAAAACTAGGACTGGGGGGACGCCTGGGTGCCTCAGTTGGTTAAGCAGCTGCCTTCGGCTCAGGTCATGATCCCAGCGTCCTGGGATCGAGTCCCACATCGGGCTCCTTGCTCATCAGGGAGCCTGCTTCTCCCTCTGCCTCTGCCTGCCATTCTGTCTGCCTGTGCTTCCTCTCTCTCTCTGACAAATAAATAAATAAAATCTTTAAAAAAAAAAAAAAAAAGAAAACTAGGACTGGGTTAAGGCCTTCAGAAGCCCCTGAACTCCTGATTTTTCATGTGACAACTCTGCTCTGTGTCCTCCTTGGTGTACATGTAACAAAACACCCACATCCCGGGTTAAAGATGTACGTTTCTTTCCCTGGTAAAATGGAAAAAATATCTGAATTTCACTTTTTAAATTACTTGGCTCCAAAGAACTAAGGTCTAAACGATGCTGGGGAAATGAGTAAATCTAATGTACAAATTATTTTCAAATGAAATAAAGTTTTAATGAACACTGAACTTAGTTCCTAAGTTGACATGATGTTAGCTATCATAGGTATTTAATTAGATAGATGATACTAATTTAAATTCTGCAAGCTTCTTTTCATACGCTGAAAAATTTTTATTTGTATTTTGCTATGTACCTATACACCATATACATGGCTATAAATATACTACATATGTAATATTTTCTTCAGGTTAAATATTGCCATAGGCCCTTAAAACCCTGTGGGCTCTGAGACCCAGCCGTGTGAAGCATCATAGATACACCAGACTGAGAGGTAAACAGTCCTCTCTAAAACAGAAGAAAAGAATTAATGTAAAAAGTTATTGCAAACCCAGGTTACTGAATGGCTTAACGTGACCAGAAGGCCAGTTCCATCGAGGCTCTCTTGCCAACCCCAAGGTTCCACTAGAAGCTCTAGATTTTACACCCACTCCCCTCCAGCCTTGCCACAGGAAGGAGTAACCCCACCACAGAGGCTTCTATTTCAGACCCTCTCTCAGTCCCTTGGGGACTCTCCTGCAGCCTGTCCTTCCCAAACCACTTGAATCTCATTTCTCCTGCAGCTGATTTTTTTTCCCCCAAGATGTTAACAATTTCTCTGGAACCATCTGGATGTTATTAAGAAAGTGTCCTGGGTCCTCTGAGGCAGCTGGCTGTGGCCTCTTGCCTTGTTTCCTGTGTCCTGGATGTCTAAGTTGACTTTCATAAGAAATTTGGAATATTAGCTTAAAAAAAGAAACAATCAATATTTTTAAGGCACTGAGCTCTTGCAGCTTAATTTCCCCAACTGGGACTTTGCATTTTGAGTTCCCATGGCTAGCCCATGCTCTGGGAACGATAAAGCACATCTGTTTTAAAAATGGAAGGCCCTAGTGGTCAAGGGTGAATCAGAAAAATCCAGTCTTCCCCACCCTCCCCAGTTAGCCTCACAAAACCTTCCTTACGTTGCTGCTGCTCAGCCATTTCCACATCTCCAAGCTCTGCTCCAGGCTGAGACCCCCTCTGATCTCGCTCTAAGAGTAAACACTGTTCAGCTCTACTAAACTCTCTCCTAGCATCCTTGAGAGAAAAATAATAGAAGTCTCTCGCCCGCAAAAAAAGGAGTCTGGGCAGATGACAATGATTTCCTGGGTAAGAGGGGTAGCGTGAGTAGGTGGGACAATATGGGCCACCATATAGCCCCTTTTCTAACCACCAGCCAAGAGCAAGGCTGAAACAAGAGAATCCCAATAATCACTTTCCTATTCAGAGTCTGCAAATGGAGCCAGGGCATTGGTTCTCTCCTGCTTCTGTTTACTACTCAAACTCAATAGCCACACTGGGGTTGCTGGCCTTGACCCTTCGCCTACCCCACCTCATGTGCACATGCCCACCTCCTTCTTCCTTCTCCTAGTTCTTCACCTTCAATTTACTTGCATCTCATTACCCTTTTGATTTCACTAGTTAACACTAACTAGATAATGCTGGCTCTCTGGAAGATTTTAAGCACCGCCCCCCCCCACTCCCACCCCACCCAGGCAATCCTATCAAGTCAGACAGGATAGCAGACCCACTCCATCTATGAAGCCCAAGCACAGAATGAATTTCCCTGAAAACAGACAGCCTGACCATCTGTCTCTGATGCTGGTGGGAGCAGGAGATGTTTTGAAGGGAAGCGTGCAGTTCACTCTCCATTAAGCATTCGCTCAGAAAGGAGGGAGGGCTGTGCCTCAACATCCCTCATTTCTTTGTCACAATCCCACAAGAATCTATTGTCCCCAATCTGGCATGTAACAGACCTCCAGTAAATGGTCCCCCCACTATGTTTGTACTTTGAAAAAAATTCAAGCTACAAAAAAGATACAGTAATACAATGAATATATGTATACTTTAGCCTGATCACCCATTGTTAAATTATTACCACATTTGTTCTCTCCCATTACTTTTTCTTTTTTTTTTAACTAAAGATTTTATTTATTTATTTGACAGAGAAAGATAGAGAGTGTATGCACAAACAGGGGGAGCAGCAGAGGGAGAGGGAGGAGGAGACTTTAAGCAAGGAACCCAATGCAGGACTTGATCCCAGTACCCTGAAATCATGACCTGAGCCAAAGGCTGACTCTTAACCGACTAAGCCATCCAGGTATCTTTCCTATTAATTTTCTAGATTCATGGGACAGGGCAAATAGCATGACATTTTATGCCTAAATACTTCATACTTAAATACACCCCTAAATATTTCCTACAAGGTAGAACATAATCCTATACAGTCATGATACCATGATCACATTTAAGAAACTTAACATTAGAAAATTATCTAATAGCTCATATTCAAATTTCTCAAACTGTCCCAATGTCCTAATAGCTTTTTCAATTGAGATACAATCCACATATCATAAAATCTACCCTTTCTGGGTGTATAATTTAGATCTTTAATATATTTACAAGTTTGTACAACCATCACCACCATCTAAATCCAGAACATTTCATCATTCAAGTAACCCATTAACTCATTAGCAGTCACTCCCCTTTCTCCCCTCACCCAGCCCTTGGCAACCACTAGTCTACTTTCTGTCTGTTCTGGAAATTTCATGGAACTGGAATCATAAAATTTTTGTGTCTAGCTGCTTTCTTTGTTTTCAAAGTTCACTTATGTTGTAGCATGTAGTGGGACTTCATTTCTTTTTCTAGCTGAATTATATCACATTGGATGGAAATAACACAATTTGTTCATCTATTCATTAAGTGATGAATATTTGGGCTGTTTTATGACTTTTTTTAAAAGGCAAAATCCAATCAAAGAATATACATTGCAATTGAATCATCATGTCTTTAGTTTCCTTTCATCTAAATCCTACAACATTAATTCTAGAACATTAATCTACATTCAAGGAACTCCTCTTACTTTTTTTCTTCTTATCTCTTACAACAGTAAAATTTTTGAAAAGCACAGGTTGGTTGTCTTGGAGAACGTCCTTGCAGGTCTTTCTGATTGTTTCCTATAATTTGATCCTGGTTAGACAGTGTGGGCAGTAATACCAAACGGGTGAGGTTGTATACTTCCTGTTGCATTAAATTAGAGGACATATAATGTCAATTTGTCTCTTAACCAGTGATGCTAAATTTGTTCATTTGATTAGATGGTATTTACCAGATCTCCCCATAGGAAAGACACATTTTTCTCTTCATAAAATATTAAAGTAAATAATATTAATACAAGTAATCTCTAAGACTATTTGAATATCTTATTTCCCAACAATCTTTAACAGAACATTTTAACCCCCAGTAATGGTCCTTGCCTGAATCCATTATTACAATAGTGTTATAAAAGAGTAGTTTTCTCACTTTTCTAACTCTAATTCCTTCCACATAAAATTGTGGTTATTTTGTTTAAAAAAAGGAAAGGAAAAGAAAGCTTTCCTTTCTCTGTCCCATTGTCTTAATAACCACTGTGAATTCATGGATTTTTCTTTTATTTTATTTTTACTCAATGTGTTATAGTCAAAATCACTGTCATTATTCTTCCAATGCTCAAACTGTCCCAAATTTGATAAGTGGGAGCCAGTTTGGTTCAGCTCTTTTTTTTTTTTTTTAAAGTTTTATTTATTTAAGTAAGCTCTACACCCAACATGGGGCTCAAACTCACAACCTCAAGATCAGGAGTCCCATGTTCTTAGGACTGAGCCAGCCAGGCACCACCAACCCCCCAAATATCTTGCTGACATGTCCTCATCAGCACTTCATTCTTTTGTGACACAAAAAAATGTTGCAGATTTGTCTTGTATTCTCCCTCCTCCAGACCTTAAATCAGCATTTCTCCAAGAAGACCTGGTTTCTTTTAGGGAGAAATGGTATTTAGAAACCAAGAATTGGATGCTAGGTGTGCTCATAGATATGGGGTTGTCTTAAATGTTTCTGCCTAGATGACTTATGGCATTATTTAAACCTTCTATGTGTGACATCTCTTATGATTTTCATTTGGGTTTCAGTTAGTTGATAATACTACTACATATAAATGAGTCCTTAATATTATAGGTATAACAGCTTTTTTTTTTTAAATACTTAATAAGTACTCAAAAGCTTGGGACGCCTGGGTGGCTCAGTTGGTTAAGCAGCTGCCTTCGGCTCAGGTCATGATCCCAGCGTCCTGGGATCGAGTCCCGCATCGGGCTCCTTGCTCGTCGGGGAACCTGCTTCTCCCTCTGCCTCTGCCTGCCATTCTGTCTGCCTGTGCTCGCTCTCTCTCCCTCGCTCTCTCTGACAAATAAATAAATAAAATCTTAAAAAAAAAAAAAAAGCTCTGCACTTAGCATCTCACACATAGTACCTTAATCTCTATAACAACTCAAAGATGTAGGTGTAATTGTTTATCCTTACTTAACAAATGAGGTAATGGGGTGTCAAGTGGTTAGGTAACCTGTTCAAGGTCACACAGCTAGTAAGTGGCTGACCTGGGACTATACTCCAAGTCTGTCTGACTTCAGACCTGCTGAACTACTAGGTGATAGGTCAAAAATATTATTTCCTCACTATGAGGGAAATATATGTATGCCTTCAAGCTTATATTGGGTATATTACATCACATTTATAAAGGGCATGTGGTCACTGTAATCACCTCTGAGACACAGTGTGGTATAAGGAGAAGGGCACAAGGCACATCGATAAGTGGGTCAGTCTCTACACCTGTCTCTGTTTCATCACCTGTAAGAACGGACTAATGATACTTAGCTTGTGTGCCACATAAGGTTGCAGTGGCATCAAAGGTATTATAAACAGAAGCTCCTGAAAGAATTATAAGCTCCCTTTACTACTAGGAAGTGGCTCTCAAGTCAAACCGAGTATGTGTAAGAATCACCTGGGGGAAGGAATCTGTATAGACTGCTGGGTCCTGCTCCTACAGATTCTGAGTGGCCTAGCGTGGAGCCCAAGAAGGTAAACTTTTAATACGAATCCCAGTGATTCTGAAGCAGGTGGCTCATAAATGACACTCAGAAGAACTCTCATGTAGTTAATCCAAGGACAATGAGAATAAAAATGGTAAACCCATGCCTGGAACCCACTGCTACACCTTCCACACACATTCTTTGCATCAGATTCGTTTTCTTCATTCTTTCTCCCTCATCCCTAGTATTTATCCTCCACCTTAGTTTCAACTCAAATGGCACTTCCTCAACTTGGTCTTCCCAGACCCTTGACACAGTCAGCTGCTCCTGTGACCCGCCCTTATCACGTTTTTTGATTCATTACAGCACACATCAGGCAGGCAATTACATAGCTGTAACAAGATGGTTAATGTCTGCCTCGCGTGATAGAGTGTAACCATCTGAAGGCAGAACCAGGACCTTCTTGGTACACCCAGTGTCCTCACTTAGTGGGCAATTTAAAATGTCTGTCAGACGAACCCACAAATGGGGGGGGGGGGAAGCAATACTAACTTTATTACTAAATAAAGTTTCAGCTGAATACAGCATTCATAAATAATGAACGCAGAATAAAGTTCATTACCAAAATGAATAACTGGATACCCTACTTCCTGTTCTCATCATCTTTCCTGGGATCCTTGGAAAGACACTTCTCGTAGAGGAAATTGCACTTTTAATGACAAATTTGGGGACAATCTGCTCAGAATAGACAGGAATTCATAATGCAATTATGGCCTTCTGCTCTGGCCTATCCTCTCACTTCCTTCCCCTCCTGGAATCAGTTGTCATCTCACACCAAAGAGCAACATTCCCTCCCTCTTGCCTCCTGCCAATTCTCTCTTACTAGGATCAGGCAAGAGAAATGAAGGCCTGGGGAGGGAGGATGTTTCCCTCGGGCCATCATTAATTGTGTGTGTTCCACAAGTATGTGTATTTTCATTTGTGCATTTATCTCCATCCTGAATGGGGCTATAAAACTCCTTTATGATTTAGCCTCAGGCCAAATAAGCATTGAATTTCACAACCAGAGGTTATGCTCGTGTATTTATGGCAAGGTGGGAGGTGGGGTTGTTTTGTTTCAAATATTTGTTTCTCCAAAGTGGCTGCTGATTCTGTTTGGAAGACAGGCCAGAGTACATGTGAAGGGGTGAGAACAGGAATGGTTTCTATCTAGTGACAGGGATCAGGACTTACTATTCCACAATAGGGTATCACACATACTCAAGATTTTAACATGAAGGAAAGTGAAAAAAACAGCGGAAGCATAAAGTTTTACCTGTCCTTCACCCTTCTCCCTGAAGCAGGTCTTCAGACATGAAAGGTGCACTCTCTATGCCCAGAGGAAAAGAGCATCCTTACTGCAAGGATGGAGGGTCAAGGGAAAGAATCCAAACAAGCAGGACTTGCTAAGTTTCCCCCAGTTTGCTACACTTCCCTCATATTCTCTGTTCTATCACATTTCTATACAACTGGCTACTCTTCATCAAACCCAGTATTAAAATGTGCAGGGTTAACTGTTTCTTCCAGCCTTCATTTCCTTAGGAAGGCTCCTGTGCCATGTAAAACTGAAATTATCTGTATGCTTTTCTCTTGCTAATTTGTCTCGTCAGTTTAATTGTCATACCTGCCAGGGGCCCTAAGTGAGTCAAGAAAACCTCTTCTCCCCACCTGCAAAACGTTTCCAGATTTTACAGCAACTCAAACTGAGGCACCAGCATGGCATTAAGTGAGGACCCTTGGGAACTGAATTTATGTGATATTTTTTCCATTGAGACCATTTCCCAGCACACAAAGGTAAAGAAGGTGAAGACATCAAGCATCTTCAAGCTTTTGACTTTTACTAAATAAAGGAGTATCCTAATGCCTGAAACCTACTGACCTCAAAAATATTAAAAGAAATATGCATAGTTATTCTTATAAATCTGGTCTGTGTTATTTTCCTGGGAAATGGTTTGGTTGTGGCACACTCTAAATTCAGACCTGAGGAGGGCCACTGCCAGTGGGGACCCAGCCCCTAGTGTTTGACCTTCAACCCAATAAGCCTCTTTGCTGGAGGCAGAATGATGCAGTGGCTTACTGGGCTCAAGTCCACACTCTAACGCCTACTAGCTAAGTGGTGTAGGACACAGTGCTGCCTCTCCGTGCCTCAGTTTCCCCAACTATAAGATGACATTAATAATACAAAGTGGGGATAATAATAGAAACTTCAGAAGACTGTTGTGAGGCCTCAATGGAAAATGTATGTACACAGCTTAGCACAAGGCCACGCACAGAGTGAGTATTAGCAGCTATTACTTCAGTGTATTCAAAGAGGTTCTGAGGTTTAAGACACACATCTCTATGATGAGCTCCAGCTGACTTTCTCCAGCCAGTATAATAACCCATGTAACAGTCAATCATCTCACTGTGTGTGGTCATCCAGCACCTTCCGGTGTTTTCCAGTTTAAGAAGCCACCCACATCCTAAGTCCTGTATAGGTGTTTGACTTGTCTTCTCTAATTAGACAGAGCCAGAGAGCCTCCTAGTCACAAGAGTAGCATGCAGAATCCATTTTGTGGTGAGGATAGCAGCCCAACCTGAGGTGCACGGAGGCAGCTGGAGGGGAAGCTCAGGCATCATGATGTGGGCTGCAGTTTGTGTCTGGCCACAGCAACCCAGAAGCTTTTCCAGGACAAACTCATCACTGTGGCTTGGGCCTTGTCCCTAGCCTCAGTCTGACACTCCTCAGCTTCTAGAGAACCTGTGAACCACCTAATATTCTTTCATAAATATCCATATCTGCCTCAGCTAGCCAGAATAGATTCCAAGGCTGGCACCTAAGAACATGATCAAGGTCCACGTCTACTGGCTTGGCCAAATACCAAGGCAATGAACTCTAAGAAACCATCAAAGCTCTTTGAGTCAATGGAAAATGGAATGTAATAATTTGTATTTGGGAGAAATGGTGCACTAACTGGAACTAGAAAATCTTTTTAATAGGATTTTCATCTTCATGGCATTTGTTATAAGTTTGTCTTCTACTTCTTCTTTTTTTTTTTTTAAAGTAAGCTCTATGCCCCATGTAGGGCTTGAACTCATGACCCCGTGATCAAGAGTCACATGCTCTATCAAATGAGCCAGCCAGGCACACCTGTCTTCTACTTCTAATGGAATAATAGAGTAGCAAAGGTGGAAGGGGATTTACAGATGGTCCAGTTTGTCCCATACTTTCAAATGAGGATGAGAAGTACCAGAGAGGATAAGTAACTTGCCCATGATCACACAGCAACTGCAGCTGGGTGTGAAGATCACCAGCTCAGAAGTCAGATATTGGCTATGTTACTTATGTGATCTCAATCTAGCCATGTAGTCTCTGAGCCAGTTCTCTTGTTCTCCTTGTTTGCTAAATGAAGAAAATGACAGTCGGTATCTTACAGGGTTATTATAAAAACTAAATAAGATAATTCATCTAAAGTGTTTAGCATACACTCAAAAAATAGTAAATACTCAATAAACATTAGTTGATATTATCATACCATTAAACAAATATTTACCATGATCCACTATGAGCCAGGGACTGTCCTAGAAGTTGGCAACATAAAGATGAAGAAGATATTGCCAGCAAACAACAGTCCAAGCCCAGATGGCTTCACTGGTGAATTCTACCAAACACTTAGAGAAGAATTAATACCAACCCTTCTCAAACTCTTCTAAAAAAAACATAAGAGTACGGAACACTTCTAAACTTATCTTATAATACTGACATTACCCTAAAAGCAAAACCAGACAAGAACAAAGACAAGAAATTCACAAGAAAACAAAATCAAAGGCCAAAAACTGATGAACATATATGCAAAAATCCTCAACAAAATATTAGCAAACCAAATTCAACAATAAATTAAAAGTATCATATACCATGAACAAGTGGGATGCAAGTTCAGTTCAACGTCTGCAAATCAATATGCCACACCACATTAACGAGATGAAGGATAAAAATATGATGGGGGCGCCTGGGTGGCTCAGTGGGTTAAAGCCTCTGCTTTTGGCTCAGGTCATGATCTTAGGGTCCTGGGATTGAGACCCGCATTGGGCTCTCTGCTCAGCGGGGAGCCTGCTTCCCTTCCTCTCTCTCTCTACCTGCCTCTCTGCCTACTTGTGATCTCTGTCAAATAAATAAAATATTTAAAAAAAAAATATGATGCAGGGCACCTGGATGGCTCAGTGGGTTAAAGCCTCCGCCTTTGGCTCAGGTCATGATCCCAGGGTCCTGGGATTGAGCCCCGCATCAGGCTCTGCTCAGTGGGGAGCCTGCTTCCTCCTTTCTCTACCTGCCTCTGCCTGCTTGTGATTTCTGTCTGTCAAATAAATAAATCAAATCTTTAAAAAAAAAATATGATGATCCCAATAGATGCAGAAAAACCATCTGACAAAAGTCAACATCCATTTGTGATTAAAAAAATTCTCAACAAAGTAGGTATAGAAGGAATATAGTTCAACATAATAAAGATTATATAGGACAAGTCCACAGCTAACATCATACTCAATGGTGAAAGTTTTCCAAGATCGGGAATAGGACAAGAATGTCCACACTCACCACTTTATTCAACACAGTATTGGGAGTCCTAGCCAAAGCAATTAGGCAAGAAAAAGAAATAAAATGCACGCAAATCAGAAAGGAAGAAGTAAAACTGTCACTGTTTCCAGATGACATGATACTATATATAGAGAACCTTAGAGACTTCACCAAAAAACCATTAGAACTAATAAATGAATTCAGTAAAGTTGCCAGGACACAAAATCAACATACAAAAATTTGTTGCATTTCTATACACTAATAGCAAACTATTAAGAAGAGAAATTAAGAAAGTAATCCCATTTACAATTGCATCCCCAAAAATACCTAGGAATAAATTTAACCAAGGAGGTGAAAGACCTGTACACTTAAGATGTTGATGAAAGAAACTGCAGAGTCAAATTCCATGGTCATGAATTGGAAGAATCTTGTACAAATGTTCATACTACCCAAAGCATCTACAGATTCAGTGCAATCCCTATCAAAATTCCAATGATGTATTTCACAGAAATAGAATAAACAACCTTGAAATTTGTATGGAATCATAGAAGACCCCCATAAGCCAAAGCATTCTTCAAAAAGAACAAAGTGAGAGGCATCATGTTCCCGGATACTACAGTGTATCACAAAGCTATAATAACTCAAAAAAGTATAATCATAAGCACAGACACACAGATCAATGGAACAGAGAGTCAAAAAATAAACATGCAGGGCGCCTGGGTGGCTCAGTGGGTTAAGCCTCTGCCTTCGGCTCAGGTCATGGTCTCAGGGTCCTGGGATCGAGCCCCGCATCAGGCTCTGCTCAGCACAGAGCCTGCTCCTTTCTCCCTCTCTCTCTGCCCACTTGTGATCTCTCTCTCTCTCTCTCTCTCTCTGTCAAATAAATAAATAAATCTTAAAAAAAAAAAAAAAAACATGCATATATGGTTAGTTAATTTATGACAAAGGAACCAAAAATATACAATGTGGAAAAGAAAGACTGTTCAATACAGGGTGCTGGAAAAACCGAATAGTCACATATGAAAGAATGAAACAGGACCACTATCTAACACTATACACAAAAATTAACTCAAAATGGATTAAAGACTTGAATGTAAGGTATGTCCTTAAAGCATAAAACTCCTAGAAGAAAACATAGGCAGTAAATTCTGTGAAACTGATCTTAGTACTGATTTTTTTGATTTGACACCAAAAGCAAAGACAACAAAATAAAAAATAAGTGGGACTACATCAAACGAAAAGTCTTCTGCACAACAAAGGAAAACATCAACAAAATGAGAAGGCAACACCTTTCCAGTGACACACAGATGGCCAACAGGTACATTAAAAGGTAATCAAGAGGTAAGCATAATCAAAACTACAATGAGATTATCACCCATTAGAAAGGATATTATAAAAAAGACAAGAAACAACAAGTATTGGAAAGGATGTAGAGAAAAGGAAACCCTTCTGTACTATAGATGGGAATGTAAATTGGTGCAGCCACTATGGAAAACACAATGGAGTTTCCTCAAAACATTAAAAACAGAATTACCCTATGAATTCACTTCTGGGTATTTAACTGAAGAAAATGGAAACATTAAACCAAAAATGTATCTGCGCACCCATGTTCACCTCGCATTATTTACAATAGCCAAGACATGGGAACAACCTTAGTGTCTAACAATGAACAAATGGATCAAGAAAATGTGGTACACACACACACACACACACACACACACACACACACACACAAATATTCTTTTGTCCAAAAAAAGAGGGAAATATTTCCACTTGCAACAACATCAATGAACCTGAGGGCTTTGTGCTAAGTGAAGTAAATCAGAAAGAGAAAGACAAATATTCAAGATCTCTCTTATACGTAGAATCTAAAAACAAAAACAAAGTTCATAGATACAGAGAACAGACTGATGGTTGTCAGAGGCAGGAGGTAGAGCATGCTGAGGGAGGTCAAAATGTACAAAATTCCAGTTATAAAATAAATACATGATGCAGATGTAATATACAGCATGATGTCTATAGTTAATAATACATATTTCAAAGTTGCTAAGAGAAATGATCTTAAAAGTTCTTATCACACATGAAAATTTATAACTAAGTATGGTGCTGGAGGTTGATAGACTTACTGTGCTTTATACATTATATATATATATATATTTGCAATATATACAAATATCAAATTATATTATATGCCTGAAACTGATATAACAGTATAGTCAATGTCAATTACTTCTCAATATTTTAAATTAAATTTTTAAATAAAAGTCATGCACAAAAATACTTTCTCACTTCCAATAATAATGACAGTAATAAAAATGATAATAAGAAACGATAGTAACAAAAAAAAATAACAACAATGGTGGCAGCAATAAGCAGTATTTATTGAGCATTTAATATGTGCCAAGCATTGGGCTGGCTAAGCACTTTCAGGGATTATTCCAATCCTTAAGAAAACCTCTTAAGAAAGATGCTATTACTGTTTCATAACTGAGAAAACTGAGGCTCAAATAAGCTAACTGGCCAAATGTCACCAAATAAGCAAGTAGTTAGAAAGGGATTTTGAACCCACCCACTCTGACTACACAACCTAAGCTCTTCAGATTCTCTAGGGAGGCTTCTAATCATTTGAGGGTGAGTGTAGGGAATAGAGAGAGGGAAAGCAAGGGAAACAAATAACTGAAGGCACTCTGACTACAGAGTTCCCTATAAGAATATACTGTGGAGAATAATGCAAAGGGACTCACAAAGGCCAACTATCACTAAAGTTGGTTCAGAGGTTCAGGCAGTGGGACTGAACTAGGCTTTATATAGTAAGTAGGAGCTTACCAGGCATTCAGAGTCACGGGCTGGGATGGGGCAATGGGAAAGGAGGGGAATCCAAGGTAGACAGAAAGTCCAGAGTGTGAAAAAGCATGTGAGAGAAATATCACAACATGTTAGATGAGCAGCACACTCCGTGGGCAGAAGTGGAGCAAGGAGCACGTGGGACACAGGCAGAGGGGAAGATGGATAAGTTGGCCAGGGTTGGCTGTCCATGAGGCCTGAAAGCCATGCTAAGGAAGAGGTACTTTATCCAGGAAGATTCTGAAGCAGGTCCAGATGTGGGGACGAGATGGTAAAGAGGAAGAAAGAACCAATCCAGATGGAGAGGGGATGAGGCCCGAGGAAGAGGGACAGTGGGGAGGCTGCTGGAAAAGTCCAGATGAGAGATAAGGGGGCCAGAAGGGAAAGACCAGCAGAAAAATGGAGAGAAAGTCATTAATTTGGACAATATTTAAGCAGCACTGATTAGGAAAGAAACTAGCCCTTGAAGAGCTGGGTGCTGAGTTAGACACACCATTATCTCATTTAACACTGTGAACAGCCCTTCAAAGTAGGTACCATCATCGTCCCACTTGCATGGAGTAGAAACAGAGGCTCTGCACAATTAAGGAGCTCACTCAAGGCTGTGATGATAGGGAAGCAGAGCCACGATTAGTATCCAAGTTTGTTTCAAGCAAACCATGTTTTCTTCTCTTCTAGATGTGGGAGGAACTGAAGCATAAGGAATTGCACATGAGGCTTAGGTTTCCTGCTTAGGAGATCCAATGAACGGTAAGGCCATTATCTGAGATTTACTTGAGGAGGTGTGTACGGAAGGATGGAAGGATGAGACTCTGAACTTGAAGCACTTGATGGGATCTCCTGATGGTGCCATTCAGTAGATGACCAGAAATACAAAAGGCACTGGAATGGGAACATAGAATTAATCTTCAGATTGAAGCTATGGGGGATGAAATCAGAGAGTGAGCATAAAGAAAGTCCTGTGTGAAACTCCATGGAACATGAACTTTGAAGGCACTAACAAAGGAAAAGAAGCCAGGTAAGGAGCCTGAGAAGGAACAGTCTGAGAGAAAGAAGACCCTCAGTGGGATAAGGCTGAGGCAGACCAGAGAGGAAAGGACTTTGAAAAGAGCTAAGTCTTTAACAGAGTCTAATGTGGCAAATAAATCAAGTAGGAAAACAAAACATTTTCCCTGAATTTAGCAAATAAAATGCCACCAGTGACCCTGGTAAAAACTCAGCTTTATTGAAATCAGGACAGTGGAGGTGGTAGAGATGGAGGGAATACAAGACTTCAGCAGAACTCGCCTATGGAAAGCACAGAGGGAGCAAGGTAGTTAGAAGAAACACAAGGATCCAAGAGTCTGCTGCTGCTTGTTTTAACATGTGAGACAAGAACATACATGGAGCGGGTAAGAAGTCAACAGAAAGGGAGCACCTAAATCAATATGAGACCCCAGTGTCACCTGGAAAGGGGTAGGAGAAAAAGAACTGAGAGCACTAAAAACAAGACACAAAAATGTATTTTAAAACTATAATTAATCAAGGCACTAGGATGTTTTAATTAACTGCCATACAGAATAAGAGAATAGAGACAAGAGCCCTGGGAGAGACCCAAGGGTAGGTGTGTACATATCTATGAATTTAGAAAAGGAAAAAGTGATGCTATTTCTAATGGGATAGGAGGAGAGTTTATTCAAGATAATTTAATTCCATGTGATTCATTATTTTGAGGAAAACTTAGATTCTTGCTTCTTGTAATGTACCAAAACATACTCCAGATGGATTAGATGTTTAAATCTATGACATGAAGCCATATACAAAGTTATCAAAAATTAATATGGAAATAGTAATATAATCTTGAATGGGGGTGGTCTTTCTAAATGGATTAGTATGTCCCAGGTGAGCCTGAAGAGGGATTCAGTTTGACTCTGTTCAGTTAATGGGTGGGCTAGTGCAGCTGGTGCGGGTTGGGAGGTAAGCTGTATTTTGTGACTTGGTTTGCTTGGAGGTCAAAGGGCCCTCAGGGAGGAGCTGCAAACCAATCACTTGAAGTGGGTGGTGAGGCAGCAGGAAGGAGTCAGACACATGTAGACTGAAATGGAGAGGAGGCGATGGCAAAAGCCTCCTGGTGTGGCTTCACAGACCAGATCTGACCTCCCATGAAAGTAGGGACAGTTCTGACAGGAGCACAGACTGGCCATAGCACAAGGAGCCCTGAAAGAACCATCTGGGCACCCAGAAGGCCTTCTGGACCTGAAAGCACAAGGAGTCATGCTTCCATGGAAGAAATCAAGGTGAGGGCAATAATGAGGTCCCAAAGCCTGCCACTCTTGACAAGTCAAGTGCAGAACATGCAGCAGCAGAACCGAGACCACCTTCCCTGCCAGACACTTCCTTGTGCGCATAAGGCTTGTTCCACAAGTAGTAAACTAAGAAATGATTCAGAGGAGGATTCTTTTTTTTTTTTTTTTTTTTTTTCAGAGGAGGATTCTGACAAGACGACAGTGGTAGCATAGTTTTCAGTCTCTCTGAAAACAGAGACACTAGCCCCATGAAACCAAAAAACATGGAAGATATTTACAAAAAACTAGGTGAGACAGATGAAACATGGTGACCAATCCTTCCTGGTTCTTCCCGTGGAGAGCTGGACTCTTTCCCTCTACCTTGTGGATCTGGGCTGGCCTTGTGACTCGCTTTCAACAATCCAGTGTAGCAGAAGTGACAGAGCATGACTCTTGAGCCTCAGCTTTGGGGGACTGAAACTCGGCTGCCTGGTGAACAACCCAGCTCACCTCCCTAATGAGGACACATCTCCATGAGTTAATAGATATATATTTTATTAAGCTACCTTTTGATGATCGTAAGGAACCAATTTGTTACTAAAAAACTGGAGAAAGGGAAAATACTTAACCTGCCTTTCCTATATGAGCTGTGCCACTAGATGAACAGTCAAAGAGGTAAAGCAACCTTTCATAATAGAAGTATTTCAGGGAGTGCCTAGCTGGCTCAGTTGGTAGAGCTTGTGACTCTTGATCTCAGGGTTGTGACTTCAAGCCCCATGATGGGTGAAGAGATTACTTAAAAAAGTAAAATCTTGGGACGCCTGGGTGGCTCAGTTGGTTGGACGACTGCCTTCGGCTCAGGTCATGATCCTGGAGTGCCGGGATCGAGTCCCGCATCGGGCTCCCGGCTCCGCGGGGAGTCTGCTTCTCTCTCTGACCTTCTCCTAGCTCATGCTCTCTCTCACTGTCTCTCTCTCAAATAAATAATAAATAAAATCTTTAAAAAAAAAAAAAGTAAAATCTTTAAAAATAAAATAAAAATATTTCAGCAAATAAATTTTTTAATATTTTATTTATTTATTTGACACACAGAGAGAAATCACATGTAGACAGAGAGGCAGGCAGAGAGAGGGGGGAAGCAGTCTCTCTGCCAAGCAGAGAGCCCGACACGGGACTCGATCCCAGGACCCTGAGATCATGACCTGAGCCGAAGGCAGAGGCCCAACCCACTGAGCCACCCAGGCACCCTCAGCAAATAATTAAAAAAAAAAAAAGAATTAGAATATATCACCAACCTATAGCCCCAATGAATTAAGGTCTATCTAGGCAATGAGTATCAATAGCTGCTAACACTACCCCAAAAAAAAAACAAAAAGGGAGAGAGAGAGAGACAGATATTATGTGTCTCCTAATGAAAGAACACAGTACCACTTATAGTCTTGCCAAAGGGATCGAACAGGAGTTTCATCAAGACTCTGAACAAGGGGCGCCTAGGTGGCTCAGTGGGTTAAAGCCTCTGCCTTCGGCTCAGGTCATGATCCCAGGGTCCTGGGATCGAGCCCCGCATCGGGCTCTCTGCTCAGCAGGGAGCCTGCTTCCTCCTCTCTCTGACTGCCTCTCTGCCTACTTGTGATCTCTGTCTGTCAAATAAATAAATAAATAAATAAATAAATAAATAAATACTCTGAACAGGTTGCCAATTTGCAGGAAACACAGAGACAAAGGAACATACTGAGGAAACAGATCACGGGATTACAATCAACCAAATCTGGACTGTGGGAAACACTACAGGTCAAGTATCTTGAATGCCAAGAAATATACAGATTAAAGAGTCTTAGAAGAAATACATACATATATATTTATATATGTATAAATGTATATATATGTCTTAGAGGAAACATATGGATAGACATATATATGTATTTTTTTGAAATTTATGTTTATTTATATGTATTATCTTATACATTTCTCTATAAAATATATATCATACATAGACATATAATAAAAGTTGGAACTACCAAGTTGTGGTGTCTGTCACTTGGGTGATAAAACTATAACAAATATAAAGTGGGCACTATAAAGGCAGGAAAATCAGTGCTTTTGATGGGATGGAGGGTGCCTGATCAAGATGAAGTAGAAGAAGGGGGGCTTCCAGAATGGGGAACACAGTTATAGCTGTTGACTTGGGTGGTACCTGTCTTAGAATAAGTTCATGAAACTATACATTTGTTTTGAGAGATCTTCTATTTCTGGTTGTTTACAATTAAAAAAAAATAGTAATTCCAAAAAGCAGGGGGTGAGAGAGTGAAAGAGTACAGGGTCTAGAAGGCTTCTCTTTCCCCATCTTCCCCATGGGGAAGATGATAAAACAGTAGCTGGCCTCTGCTAGAGAGGGAAACAATATGGGCTGCTTAGAGTGATTCTGCATGATGGGAATAGTCTTTTGGAGGGGGGGATGTTTTAGAAACCAATTAGAGACATGAACCAGGTGAAAAGATATGCAGAAATATGTAAGACATTTGCGAGAGTATGTAAGATATTTGCAGAAGTGTATTGTGAAAGAAAGAAGTATGGGTATTATTTATGTTATTTTATGTAGGTGTTCATTTATGTATATTCCTTATCTTACTGTTCCATAATGAACATATACTGATTTTGGTAAAAACAAATAAAGCAATAATTTTCCTTTTTAACAGAATAATAGCAGTAAATGGAGTGTTTCTCTTGGTTTAGGATCTTCCAGGAGAGGGGGCTTATGGACCCACCCTCTGAAGCAGTTCTAGAAACTAGGACTACTATACTTTGTGCCCAGCCCTTAAGATCAACCCATTTACACCCCTTGCTTCGGTATATGTGCAACCCCCAAGAAACCTTCAGATTATCATTTGGCTTCTCGTGTTATTTTCTTGCAAGGAGAGAAGGCAGTGAATGGCTAACGTGAGCATTCCTATATGCTTGATAATAATATTTTTTACTGTAAACTAAGAAATTTTGAAGTATTTATAGAGGGACTGGCTTAGGCCAAGAAGATGAACACCACTTTCTCTGAAACCCATGAGAAGGTAAGTATGAATGATGAGTTTAACTCTTTATAGTTTAAAACCCCTGGTTTCTTCATTCCCTGGAGAGTGGGAGGTGAGTCATCTGCTGAGGC
Source organism: Lutra lutra (assembly GCF_902655055.1). Classification (NCBI taxonomy): domain Eukaryota; kingdom Metazoa; phylum Chordata; class Mammalia; order Carnivora; family Mustelidae; genus Lutra; species Lutra lutra. The sequence continues at coordinate 80,928,282 of NC_062282.1, read as the reverse complement.
AGAGGAAAGCTGGAACAGCTGCAAAAAGTCAATGAGAAAGGGGGCAACTGCATGGCTCAGTCAGTTAAGCTTCAGACTCTTGATTTTGGGGCGCCTGGGTGGCTCAGTCAGTTAAGCATCTGCCTTTGGCTCAGGTCATGATCCCGGGGTCCTAGGATCGAGCCCTGCATCAGGCTCCCTGCTCAGTGGGAAACCTGCTTCTCCCTCTTCCTCCTGCTCATGCTCTCTCCTGCTATCTCTCTCTCAAATAAATAAATTAAATCTTAAAAAAAAAAAAAAAGAAAGAAAAGAAAAAGACTCTTGATTTTGGTTAAGGTCATGACCTCAGAGTCTTGGGCTCGAGCCCCATGTTGGGCTCCTCCTTTGTCTCTCCCATCAGGAATTGACAACTGGTTGATCAAAACAAGGACGTGGAAATCAGTGACAACCCGAATTTGCATCCTGGCTGACTCTTTGCTTAGCCAAGTGACACTGGTTACAATACTTCAGCTTTCTGTATCTCAGTCTCTCCCTCTGTAAAATGGGGATAACACAGGTACCTACTGTGCAGGCAGCTGTGTGAATCCAATGAGATAAGGCATTTAAAGTGCCTGAGTGATAATACCAGTGGAATGACACCTATCATGATCCGTGGTGACATCACTTTCATCAGCAGCATCTAAATGGGCTTATGAAGGACTGTGGCCAACTCAAATTCATTGTTCATTCACTCAGCAATTGCTATTAAGCATTTACTATGTTTCAGCAACCACTCTAGCAGTAAACAGCAAGGACAAGAGACCTACCCTCTCAGAATTTATATACTACTAAGGGAATACAGTTAAACCAATGTTTAGACAAGCAAACATCTGGGAATGTGAACAGTGCTACAGTGAAAACAAAGCAGAGTACTATGGTAGGACTTTACCGGGAAGCTGAACTTGAATTGACAGAGATCTCATTGAGGAGGTAAATTCTAAGGTTCAACCCAAATAAGAAGGAGTCAATCAGTAGTGTGTTGTTTTTCAAATACTTGGAGTTTTTCTACATATCTTACTGTTTTTCTTTTAATTTTTTAATTTAAATTCCAGGTATTTAACACACAGTGTAATATTAGTTACAGGTGTACAATAGAGTGATTCAACACTTCCATATGTCACTCTGTGCTCATCACAACAGGTGTGCTCCTTAATCCCCATCACCTATCAATCCATCCCCCCATCCACCTCCTATCTTGAAACTATCAGTTTGTTCTCTATAGTTAAGAGTCTGTTTCTTGGTTTGCCTCTCTCTCTTTTCTTTTCCCTTTATTCATTTGTTTCTGAAATTCCACGTGAACAAAATCATATGGTATTTGTCTTCCTCTAACTTATTTCACTTAACATAATACTCTTCAGCTCTATCTACATTGCAGCAAATGGCAAGATTTTATTTTTGATGGCCTAGTAATATTCCAATGTGTATGTATCTTCTTTACCCATTCATCAGTTGATGGACACTTGAGCTGTTTCCTCAATTTGGTTTATTGCTTTTAAAAATATGCTCCATATAATTTCATTCCTTGTAAATTTACTAAGACTTGTTTTATAGTCCAAGATATGGTCTATCTTGATGAATGTACTATATGCACTTGAAAAGAATGCATATTCTGCAGTTGTTGCATGGTGTTTTGAAACTACTAGATCAAAATGGTAGCTAGGTGTTATATATAGCTTCTCATTTTACCTGCATTTTTGTCTAGTTGATCTATCCACCGTTGACAATGTTAATGTTCTAATGATTATGGATACTGCCTCTCTCTCTCTCTGCAGCTCTATCACTGTTTGCTTCATGTACTTTGAAGTTCTGTTATTAGAATCAGGCATATTTATGATTGCTCAATTATGAATGAACCATTTCATCACTATATGTCTCTCTTGATCACATTGTCTTAAAGTCTACTGTAAGGACCTATTTAGCCAGAGCGACTCCATCTTGGGTAAATAGTCATTTAGTTGTTTGTGCAGTAAACTTAAAATTGACTCTCCCCCGCAAGAGAAACTTACTTGGAAACAAGTCTGGGAAACCAGTGAAATGCAGTCAGCTAGTTCCTGATAACAGAGTCCAGAATACAAGGACGAGTCAGGCCAGATGGAGACATCTAATCAGTACGAAGTACTATTTGTAACAGTGAGAAGGTCTTGCCCAAACCTAAATGACTCCATCTTGGGAAGGACGATGATCTTATTATTCACACTGAATATGTTAACTGACTAACCCTTCCCAGAAAGTACTGTTTGTAACTGTCCTAGTATGGAGTAATCTTGAATAACATGTCACAAGACCGGATGAAGCTAGCCAATCAACAAGAGACGCACAAACCCGGTGGGTTGAGATACCAAGATATGGGTTGCAGTTTCACCCAATAAAAGGTAGCCTGTAAGACTGGGAGGGGTCGCCCTCTTCGGAGGCGGTCCTGACCAGTCAGTCAGTCAATTCTTGAGCCTGTAAGCTGGGGGTGGTCTCTCTCTTCAGAGATGGCCCTGGCTGGTCAGTCTGACTTCTAATGCTTGGCATAGAATAGAGCTTTGCATAACTTTAACTTTGTTTCAGTCTCGTTCCCCTGGCCAATCAGTCTGATTTCTAATACTTGGCATAAAATAAAGCTTTAAATAACTTTCACTTTGTCTCAGTCTTGTTTCGTTTAATAACGGCCTAACAAAACTTTATCTAATATCAATACAGCCAATCCAGCCATCTCAACATTCACTATTTGCATGTTACATACTAATCTAGCCATTCATTTTTCTCTTTTTTAAAAAATATTTTATTTATTTATTTGACAGAGAGAGCAGGAGAGCACAAGGAAGGGGAATAGCAAGCAGGAGAGGGACAAGCAGGCTCCCCACTGTGCAGAGAGCCCAATGCAGGGCTTGATCCCAAGACCCTGGGATCATGACCTGAGCTGAAGGCAGATGCCCAACCAATTGAACCACCCAGGTGTCCCTATCCATTCACTTTCAATCTGTTTGTCTTTACATTTAAAATGGGTTGCTCACAGATAGCATAGAGTTGGATTTTGTGATTTTTTTGTTTTTATACAGTTTACTAATCTCTACTTCCAATCAGCCCATTTGCTGTATCTGTGCTTAATACGAATATTCATGTGATTGGATTTAGGTCTAACATTTTACCATTTTGTATTCTGTCTGTCCTGTTTTTGTTCTTCTTCACCTACCTTCTTTTGGGTTATTCAAGCATTGTGCAGAACTCCATTTTAATTTATCTACTAGCTTTCTAAGTAGACCTCCACTTTTTGTTTTGTTTTAGTAGTTGTTGTAGAGATGATAATACACATATTTAACAGCCACAGTCTACTTAAAGTTAATATTATACCATTTCACGTACATGTCAGAACCTTGCAACAGAATAGGTCCATTTTTGGGCACTTGGGTGGCTCAGTTGTTAAGTGGCTGCCTTCGGCTTAGGTCATGATCTCAGGGTCCTGGGATCGAGCCCCACATTGGGCTCCCTGCTCAGCGGGAAGCCTGCTTCTCCTTCTCCAGCCCGCCCCTGCTTGTGTTTCCTCTCTCGCTGTGTCTCTCTCTGTCAAACAAATTAAAAAAATCTTAAAAAAAAAAAAAAAAAAGAATAGGTCCATTTTCCCCACTCCTGTTCTTTATATTAAAGTTTTTATGCATGTTAGATATTCATAGACTCTGGAACACAGTGTTATAATTTCCCCTTTCATATATATTTTAAAAGAGTTATAAGAAAAAACCCTTTCCCAGTTAAAAACACATTTACCATATCCAGTGTTCTTCATCTCTTCTTGAAGATCTAGATTTCCCTCTCATATCATTTCCTTTCAGCCTGAAAAACTTCCTCTAGTATTTCTTGTGGTGGGAAATAGTGGCAATGAAATCTCATAGCTTTTGTTTATCTGAAAATGTCCCCTCCCTAATTCCTTCAATATTAAAGGGTAATTTTGATACATAGAGGATTCTGGGTTGATTTTGTTTTCTTTTAGCACTTAAAGGTATTATTTTTTTAAAAGCGGGGTATTATTACACTGTTACCAGGCCTCCAGTGACTACAAAGTCCACGGTCATTCATATCATCTCTCTTTCTGGTTGCCTTTAACATTTACTCTTCATCTTCAGTCTTCTGCAGATTTGTTACACTTTGCTTGGGTATAGCTGTCTTTGTGCTGTTTTTTCCCCCCACTTGGGCTTCATTAGGTTTCACAAATTACTAAAATGTATAGCTTTAACTAAATATAGGGCATTTCAGCCATTATTTCTTCAAATATCTTCCTGTTCATCCTCTTTTCTCTACTTTTGGGATTCCAGTTAAACGTATATTAGACCTTTTTAAGTACTGTTTGTAGGTACTGTTCTATAAGGTTCTGTTCTGTTTTTAAAAGACTTTTCTTCTCTATTCTTCAGCTTGGATGATTTCTACTGATCTATTTTCAAGTATATAAACTCTTTCATTTGTTATGTCCCATCTTCTGTTAAGCTTATCCAGTGATTTTCTTTTCCAGATATTGTATTTTTCAGTTCACGAATGTCCAACTGGTTCTTTTTATAGTTTCTCTTCCTCTGCTGAGATTTCCATTTGTTCACTGATTGTGAGAATATTCTCCCTTACATACTGGAACACAGTTATAATAGCTGCATTACAATCCTTGTCTCCTTAATTCGACATCTGTTCATCTAGTAATGGGTATCCAAAGACTGCCTGTGCTTCGGTAAAAGTCATACTACTCAGTTTCTCCATATATCTAGTAGTTTTGTGTTGTGTCCTACACATTAAGAAGGATGTGTTGTAGAGCGTCTAGACTATGTAATATTTCTCCAAGTAGTGTTTATGATTATTATTACTATTGTAGTTCTGGCAGTTTCAAGTTCTGTTGAAAAGAACTTTCAACAGTTCTTCTGAAACTCCAAGTTCTGTTTCCCCTGCAGTACCCAGCAGCTGACAGCTCTGTTGCGTTTTCTTAACATTATTCTGGGTTGCATGGAGTCTACCCCAAGCAAGCATAATTCAGAGATCATCCTGAACTCCAGGCACTCCCTCCTTGCTCTATCCCATTTTTCAAGTGTAGGGTCCTCTCATTCGTGTCTGCTTTTGATCACTTGCCAGTCCTTCCAGGTATTTATCCACTTTTTCCAGAGTTTGTAGCTGTCACCTCCATGAGGCTTAGTCTGATAGGAGTTAGCTAGATATTACTGGATGTGGTCCAGTGAAAATTTTTAAATTTTTAATTAAGTTCAAAATTTTTTTTAAGATTTTATTTATTTATTTGACAGACAGAGATCACAAGTAGGCAGAGATGCAGGCAGAGAGAGAGGAGGAAGCAGGCTCCCCGCTGAGCAGAGAGCCTGATGTGGGGCTCAATCCCAGGACCCTGAGATCATGACCTGAGCCGAAGGCAGAGGCTTTAACCCACTGAGCCACCCAGGCGCCCCTCAAATTTTTATTTAATTTTAAATTATTTTATTTTATTTTATAAATAAAAAAATAAAATTATTTTATTGAATAAATTTAAATTTTACTTCATTTTCATTTATTTAAAATTAAATTTTAAATTTTTAAAATTAATTTTTAAAAATTTAAATTTTTAAAAATTTTTAATAAATTTTAAAAAATTTTAATTTTAATGACAAGAACTTACTTCTTTAAGAGATCATTTTGGCTGCTATGGAGGGGAATGAACTATTGCAGGAATCAAACAGTGGAAGCAAACTAGTTATGAAGCCACTTTAATATTCCATGAAAGAGTTGGGGTAGCTTGTACTAGGATGGGAGCAAAGAAAAGGAGAGAACAGGATTTGCTGAGATTAGATGTGGTGAATGAAGAAAACCACAAGGATGACTCCTAGGTGTGTAGCCCACACGTTTGGGTAAATAACAGTGTCTCTTAATGAAATGAAGGAGATTCAGAAAGCAGCAGCTTGGGAGTGGGGTATATTAAGTATGAAAGTGCCCATCAGTTACTAAAGAAAAAGTATCAAGTAGGTGGCCAGACACAGGACTTGAGTTCAAGCAGGGGTCAGAGCTAAAGGTGTAGATTTGCAGTCTTCAGTTTCTATAGCGTGTGTAACACAATGGGATTAAATAAACTCACATGAGGGAAGTAAAAATGAAGAGAGGTGGTTGCTGGAAAAAGACCTTGGGCATTCCAAAACTTAGATGTTGAGCAGAGAAGAGGCCAGGAAATGAAAAAGCCAAAAGGTATCCAATAAGCTATGAGAAAAACCCTAGATGAAAAAAAGTGCTTTGAGAAGGAACAGAGAAGTGAGGGCTGCTGTGACTCTGACAAATTAAAGACAGAACATCTTTTAGATCTAGCAGTGTGGAAAGGCATCAGTAAAGAAGGGCCCCAAGATGGTGGAGACAGAGATGAGAAGAAAACTCAAGTGGGGGAGGTGGCAAAATGGTGATTATGGAGAATCCTTGTGGAAGCTATATTGTGAATGGGAAATAAATGGGGCAGTGGCTGAAGAGGGATGTGGGTCAAGGAAAGCTTTTTTTGTTTAATATTGGAGTTATAAGAACATGTTTACATATTTCAAGGGAAAACCCCCTTGTCTTTTCCGTATGAGCAAATCTGAATTCAAATGTAGCCTGCCTGTTATTGGCTTCCCTTTTCCTACTCCAAGTCCCCAAAGGGGGAGAGGATTTATCTGTATTAAAGACAATGAAATATATCTTCTCCCCGTCTTTGGGGGTGTAGAGTAGGAAACTATGTTAACTATGTAGTTATCAAGGGGAACAAAATCCTGCTGTCATGTGATTGTCAAGAGGTACCTCACGGTCATTGGTATCAACAGTTCTACATTTAATACTGTGAAAATGTTAACCTTTATAAATGTAGGAAAACCCCAGTCTATTAAGGGTGTTTTCTCTGGGTGATATGGTCAGTCAATTCTTTTAATGATGAGTTATAAGGTTCTTTCCTATAACCCCAAGAAGAGCAATACAGTTTTATTATAAGAATACAGACTGGTATCACTCAGACCTAAGTTCAAGTTCTGGTTCTGCTCCTTCCTAACGCTGCATCTATTTTTGAAGTAATAGAGATTACTAGCCAAATATTTGCGTGTTTTCTAGACTTCATTAATACCATTAGTACATCTGGCTTTCCATTCTTGTGCTCCATGATTGCTCTGGTAATATGAACTGTAACCGCTTTAAAATCTACCTCAGCATTGGAAAATTCTGAATACAGGGAACCTGAGCCCTGCACTTAATATTTGCATTGCGGATGTGAAGATAGTCCGCACCTCCAAGGGTTTCCGGCCACCAGGGATCACTAAATTGCATAAACAGCTGTCCGTGCAAAGTCCAAGAGGTTAATAATGAACAACTCTATTTTATCTGTGGCTAGGGAGGTGGACTCCGTGTTCTCAACACCAAGCAAACACACGGCACCAAAGCATTTCCCAAGAGAGATCCAGAGAGATAAGTCGGAGAAAAATGCACCTGTTAGAAAGATTACCCTTTTCTGGGATTTCCTACTGGTTTTCCAACAACTGGTCATATTTGGCCACACGAGTCACTATTTTCCCCCCTACCTCACTTATCTCAGCTAACAATACGTAGAACAAAGACAAAAATTATATTTCCCGACAAAACCTATTGAAAGACAGGGCACCCTCCACATCAATGGAAAGGATCAGATTCCCCATGAAAAGTCAAAGGAAAAGCTCTGAGAATGATAACATTTGGTGTCTAGAAATTATATTGAGAGTCACTTACTCAAAGATTAGATTTCCCATTGTTCTCATTTTGGGATCTGGAATTTGCCTGAAAATGAATCAACAGGGAAAAGAGATGTTTCCTGATGATTTGCATATATTTGGCATGCTATCTTGACATAAAAACCATCAGAGTATCAAACCTAATAGTATATTTCAGAATGAAAAAGAGAAAATAGTGCCTCTCTTACCAGTAACAAATATTCCAGGTAAGGCTTCTGAATTTTCATCTAGTTTTACACTCTGTCCCAGGAAATGGAGCTCCCATAACCCTACTCTTTAAAAGCATTCTTTCTCTGGTCTCTTTAACATTCAAAATTAGCAGACAAGTCTTTGTTACCACCAGCAAGTCATCCACATTGCCTTCCACACACATACATGCCAGTTTGAGAAACTCAATCTTTCTGCTTCTGAAACATAAAAGGCTGCCTCAGCCCCATGGTGCCGAGGAGTCTAGGTATCCCAAGAGAGGGTTGAGATCATAGGCCACCCAGCCCCTCCCCTGGGAAGGGTCTGCTGACAGCAGCAAGGGAAACCACCACCAAAGGGGTCAGTTTGTGGGTGAATTATTGCTATTTTAAATGGTCTTCCAGACTGTAAAACTCCTTCTAGGTCTCGAACCAGAATGAACAGCATAGATGCTACAGGAAACAGCAAAATTGCACGAAGAGGAGTTAATAGCATGAAATATGCATGATGGCCAAACTGAGCAAAAAACTGGCATGTGCTGTGGAGATCTAGGCTCTCTGGACTCCTAGCAGTTCATTTTTACCAGTCTAACAAATATTACCTGGCTCCCTTGGGAAAATTAAAGCACCCGCAATAATCACAGAAGACTGAGGATTGGGATTCCTCCCATTTTCATCAAAGGGGTGGGTTGAGACCCTTTGACAGGTAAATGTGTGTGTGTGTGTAGAGGAGAGAAAGTACAATATTTCAACCGTGTCCCTGGAGGATGTGAAGTATGGAGAAGGAAAACCTATACTTACTTTCCAGTATTAAGGGCAGGGTTTCTCAGTGTGCTCTCTGGGGCACCTGCATCAAACTCACATGGTTCATGTGTTTAAAATGCAGATTCCTAGGCTCATGCCCTCATAGCTTCTGATTTAGGGATCTGAAGTGGGTCCTGGGAGTCTGCATTTTCCATACACTCCCCTCATGATTCTAACATACTGTAGAGTTTGAGAATCATTAGTACAGGGTATGAGAAGAACAATTACAGGGTTGAGCCTCATGGAATAAAACAGATATTCTTCATCCCTGTTTTTGGGTAGGTCAAAGTTATCGCAGAGCACTTATTAAGGATACATAATAAAGGTGAGATTATTTACAACATGGGGGTAGGACAACTGGTCATCTGTGTGAAAAAATAAAAACTCCACTCCTAACTCACTGCATACACAAAAGTAATTCTAGGTAAAAGAAAAATCTAGATGTAAAATATGAGCAATCCTTTAGCTTTCCAAGGGGGGACAAAAACTACATATCTGCATTGCATATCTAATTGAGTGATATGTAAATTTTTTAAATAAGCTATAAAAGCACAAAGTATAAGGGAATAATTTATCAATTTGGCTACATGAAATTTTTAAAATTCTTTTTACATAAAAGATTCAAAATATTAAAGATAAGCAATGACCTGGAGAAGTAAGTTACTGGAACACTCAGATATGATAGATGATTTCTATTCATACTTCATAAAGAACTCCTGCAAATCAGTAGGAAATAAATAACCCAATATAGAGATGGACAAAAGATATGAAAGCCAAAATGCCCAATAAACAAATGAAAAGATGCTCAATGTCACTAACAATCCAGCAAATGCAAGCATTTAAAAAATTAGATGATATTTTCATATCCATCAGATTGGGAAAAAAAAAAAACAGATCTAATGAAATTACGTGTTTGTGAGAATGCTTAGAAATGACAGCTCTTGTATATTGCTAAGGGCTCCATAAATTCATTTCATTGGTTTCAAGAGCAATTTCTTAATCTCTAGTTAATTCTAGGAGGTACATTACCTTTTGACTTATCAATTCTACTTCTAAATATATAACAAAGGAAATTTCATACACACGCACAGGAAAAAGAGTATGAGAATGTTCACCTCAGCAAAGCTTAAAATTATATGTAACAAATTGGAAAATAAGGAGAATATTTTCCTTAAAGTCCAAGTAGCCATCAATAGGGTAGTGAATAAACAAACATGTATATTCATATAGTGAATTACGAGCAGCAGTTAAAATGAGATAGGTCTAGCAAATTAACAGGGACCTCCAACACAACATGTCAAAATAAAAGCATCTATCAAAAGGCTATATAGAAAATAATACCATTTAAGTAAATTATTAAAGTAGAAATGGTAATATATATTGTTACGTGAACAATTAGATATAACGGAAGGTATAAAACATGCATGCGAAAGAGGCACTTCAAACTTCCCTTAATGGTTTCCTTCTGGGGAAGGAGGGGAAGGACTTGTGCTGTAATGTTTCACATCTTAAAAAAATAATGATCTGAAGAGAATATGACAAAATGTAACAGAGTGCTCATCAGAGTGGTGAGTGAACAGGTGTCTATCATAGGATTCGGGTGGGCTTCAGTATTTCATAATTACAAGAAAAAATACAAACAAAACCAGTATCAACCACAAGATGTGACTAGGTTAGGTGAGACTAGCACAGTCCATTATAGGCTGGTGATACCTAGAAAGCTCGAGAAAAGAAAATGGAGGAAACTAGTCTTTTCAAAGAAACATGGCGAACTTGAGATGAGTTAGTGTAAAATCCAGAAAACTGAGGTATCCTCTGTGATATTCTGAAATAATACATTTGGTCAGAGGTTGGTCTCCAAACCAATCATATTCTGAGACTCAGAGGGCTTAATCAGAGGCACAAAATTTCCCTTGATGTCACAGCCAAAGGGCTGGGGTATTCATGAGAGTGTACCCTTCCCTGGGTATCGGAGAATAAACACGATCATGATGGAGGGAAATGATGCTTGGGGGAAAAGGATTCTGGATCCAAATTTAGTACATAGTAGATGCTCAAGGCACATTTGCTGAACTCACATCACAGTCTCAATAAACAGAGAACAACTGAGGCAACCAGGCAAATAATTCTTTCAGTGAAATTCTAGCATCGTGAACTATATACACTTTCCACTTTCTCTTTCCTCTTTGACTTCAGTTTTTATCCTCCTTTTCTCCACCATGTTGTTACCTTCCACTTCTTCTTTTGTTAACGTGGCCCCAGGGTTATTTGGTCAGGTTTCTAAGTCTGTCAGTTGCTGACGGACTGATTTCTGCTTTGAAAAGCACTGTAGTAAGAAAAGCCTTTCATTTTGCAAAAGAACTCGTCATGTCAACCCAAAAGCCACTATTTCATGCAGGTATCTAGAAGCCAGGAGCAGCAGAGGAAGCTGCCACCCCCCACCCTGCCCCAGTCCTAGGTTATGAATTTTTATTAATCAAACCAAATATAATAGGATTCTTCTTGCCACGGACTGTCTCAGGAATGAGCAATGTTACAACTCTGGCCAATGAGATGGGAGGAAAGTCTATTGAGAAACTCATTTTGCTCCTAAAAAGGAAGAGACAGGATTGTTCCTTTTCCCTGTTTCTCAGCTCCCTCGTGTGAAATGATATCCTTAGAGACTGTAGGCATCCTGTGACATGAGGGCAAACCTAAGTGGAAAAGCCGTATGTGGAGAATGGCAGAATGGAAAGACAGGAAAGAACTCGAGTCCTCGATATTCTTGTTAACCAACCCTGGATTTCCTGCTAAGTGAGCTAGTAAATGTCCTAAATATTTAAGCTACTTTTAATCAGGTTTTCTGTTTCTCGTAGCAGAAACTCTCCTAATAGTGATATCCTACTGTGTTCATCCCAAACTGTGTTCATCCATTCCGTTAGGTGAGATCTCAGCACAAAGCGTCTATGCGAAGACAGTCCACATCTTTTAAAATAGGGTCACTGGGCCCCAAGAGGCCCTGGGATGCAGCATGAGCCTAGGGAGCCAAAGGAGGGGGCTGGCAATAGAGAGGCTCTCGCTCTGGTGCTATCCCACACAGTCCATCTGGGGGGCTGGCTCATGTCCATGAGGGAGATATGGAATCCGACAGGTTAAACAGTCAACAAAACAAAACACCAAATCCACTTCATCGATTTCACTGTCCTGTTGGAGGCCACACAACAAGCAGCAAAACTTTCTTTAAAAAAAAAAAAAAAAAAGGTGGGGGGGAAAGTAGGTCAGGGCTCTTCTACTTGGTAGCGCACTGAGCGCTGGGCCAACTCCAAAAGCAACCGCTCCACTTGGAGGTCCCTATTGAGCAATTTGAGTGATGTCAGTCCTCAGGGCCTCTGAAAGCCGTACGGTTTCTGAACCTGACCTCACCCGTGGTTTTCCTGGTAACTTTTTAAAACCATTACTTCCTGCCCTATGCTTTATTTATCCCACATGTTTATTTTCTATACAGTCTATTCCAAAACAGAGCTCTGTGTGAGTTTCCAGGTCACCGCGTCCCATCAGGGCAAACTCAACAGATGTGGGATGAGCTGGAAGGTAAAAGAGGCCATCCCTGCTGATGCCTAGTGTAGGCTGCCACTGTGGAGCTGGGTTCTTGCTCTGAGGCCAGACAGGGAGAGTCAGCATGTGGGGTCTGTGCAGTCAGTCCCCCTTCTCAGAAGGGCATCCTGTGGGCAGGGCACGTCCCCCCTGCCCCCACACCCAAGAGCATTCGTTACTGACATATTCAACCTGAGTATGGAGGTCAAAGAGATGCCCACAGATTCCCCAGAAGCCTGCTTTCATTTCTTTTTTCTTCTGAGGGCACCAGCAATTTCCTTCCATTTAATTCGTTCTGTGGGTCTCCTGGCACGGTCGGCTGTTGTCATGGCAATGGGGACCAGAAATGCTCTCCGAGGTTCATGCACGCTGTGGCCCACTGCCCACTGGTCTCAGCTCATCTCCCAACAGCCTTGCCTGCCCCTCAGCAGCCTGGCACCACCACAGGACCAAGAGCCCACAGGACTTTCAGACAAGATTGAGGTCTCTTGCTCCTCTACCAGATCCCAACGAATAAGAATAAGAATAAGAATAAGAATAAGAATAAGAATAAAAATAAAAATAAGAATAAGAAGGGCACCTGGGTGGCTCAGTGGGTTAAAGCCTCTGCCTTTGGCTCAGGTCATGATCTCAGGCTCTCTGCTCAGCGGGGAGCCTGCTTCCCCTTCTCTCTCTCTACCTGCTACTCTGCCTATTTGTGATCTCTCTCTCTCTCTCTCTGTCAAACAAATAAATAAAATCTAAAAAAAAAAAAAAGAATAAGAAAGGTTCTCTAGAAAACCAAACCCCAAACCTTTGAACTCAGTTTTGTTAAAACTAAAATTGATCTTTCATGCATCTGAAACCATAAGCAGAAATATGCTTTTGGCCATGGGCTATTTTCTTTGACCTCTTCCACCTAGGAAACTCAGTCTTCAACACCTTATGAGGGTGGTTTGGTGTTACAAGGCCTGAATCCATGATGGCAGTGGGGATGAGCACAGTATTAGTGGAAAGTACTGGAACATAGGCACGATCAAGGAAAAAGGCTTTCCTGGGTTTTTTTTTATCCTTTATTATTATTTATCATGTAGTATTTATTACTACCATATTGTTAGTACCTAGAACCTAATGTAAATCCTATCTGTTTTCCCAGATACAGAAAATGAGCATAGATGAAGTGATTGGCCCATGTTCGTGTAACAGGTGGCAGAACTGGAAGTTGAACCCTGACAGTCTAGAATGGAGTCCTTGCTCTTCACATTCCATTCATCCCTGAAATACACTTACTGAACATCTGTGTGTCATGTGTGTTAGACCCTATAGAGCTATAAACAAAAGGGACAAAGCACCTCATGAAACTTATGTGGGAACTAATGTGCAGAGAGGATGAGTAATTTGTCTAAGGTCACACAGCTGGGGGAGCTGGGATTTGAACTTGGCCTCCTGATTCCAGCGCCTGCCCTCTTCTCTCTCAAAAAGAATGGGAGGCACTGGCTTAGCTTTGCTCTGGAAACTGTAACTAGAAAATGATAATGGGGGACTGTGGTGGACTGCAGCTGGTGTCGCCTTCACCTCTGAGCAAGGTCCCTTGTCAGTAGGGTTCACTCAGACTGCCTCGTGACTGTGGAGCCAACTGGTCTATCGTGAGGCAGGGGCAGAGACCTTTTCTACCTCTGCCATCGGGATGGTCCAAACTCTGGGGAAAACACCATGAGGAGATGGTTTACATTGACACTGCGCTTCCAGATTGTAGGCAGCCTGAGACATCTGACTTAACTCTTGTAGCACCAGGGTCAGGTCTGCTCCTGTTTGCAATGGAATAATCGGAATTCCACCTGGAGACCAAAACGACTTGTTAAGTGAAACCAGACGTCACTCCCCAGGTCCAAGTGTAAAAGCTCTGAGTGGTGCATGTGCACTTTCAATGAAGCAGAGATGTTGTGTCCTGAGACTTCCGACACCTAAAGACAAACACATTCAAGAGGATGAAGGTGCCAGAAAGGGCCGGATACGTGTTTTTAAATTTCTTTGTTTCTTGGATTAAAAAAGAAGAAGAAGAGAAAAGAAAAGAAGAAAATGTAGGCTACCCTGAATAAATGTGGTACAATTTCCTTCTGTGAATTGAGTTTAACTAAATTGATGGTGAAAGCAAAGGGAACTAAATGTGGGGAATACAAAAAAGAAGGAAAAGGAAAGGGGGAGGGTTGAAAAAGTAGAAAGAGGGAAACAGAAGAGGGAAATCCCTCCAGAAGATGTAAAGAAAAATAAGAGGATGATGTGGCGAGGAGACAATGACAGAGGCTCAGGAGAAAATGCAAGAGTGACTAAAATCAAGATGGGTAACCAGAGGACAAGCAGAGAAGAAAGACCGTTATTTTCTGTGTTGGTTTTCCAAATGGCCCTCCACCTGGGGCTCTGGCCACCCCCTCCCCTTAGCCATTGCTCAGGGGACTCTCTATCAGTCTACTGAAGAGGCAGGAGGCTATCAGTTTACAAGAAGAGAGGAAGCAGAGGAAGAGGAAAGAAAGCAGACAAATTACTAAATGAGGAAGCCAATTATCCAACGCACCATACTTCAAGCTGTCAGTAGGCTGCTATTCCTCAGGCACCTTGGAGCAAAGTAGGACTCAGAACTCTAGAGTTTGCTGCCATCTGGCCTCTCCAATAAGATCATCTATACAGACGTCCCCCTGGCAGTATGCTGAGTGAAATCTTTCCAAGTCTAAGACCACTCTTATGCCACCACCGGGTAACAGGATCACAAAGGCAGAAGAGGCTTCCAAATAAAACAGCCCAGGAGCCATTTCGGTTTCTATTTTTACAAACGATGGGCTTACTTGGAGCCTTCTGCTGACTTCTCTAACAGCAGCAAACATAAAAAGCCAAAAGCAATAGACACTTGCTTTAGTCCAGAAGCCGGACATGGTGCCCGGTGCAAGCCCTTCTGTGACCACCAAAGGCTGGTACACAGAGGGTGGTTTGGCACACAGGTAGCTGAATGGATGGGGACTTCTTTATTTTCACATAAAGCCCTTACCAATGTTGACACAGAACAAAGAAAAAGCCACCTCACCTAGCCACATGGGCTGACCAGGGCACAGCTGCCCAAGAGCGGCCCCCACCCCATCTGATGTGGCGGGGGTGAGGGCAGAGGTCAGACAGGGGATCCAAATGTCTGGAAAAGGATCCTGTTCGTCTGTGGCAGGTTCCGCTTTGCAAGAAATACGAGTTACAGAGAAAAGCTGGGGCATGGGGCAACCGGCGGCACGATTGTAGAACATCTCCATCCTGAGTAAGCAGCCAAACAAACTCCAGCTGTAGGGACGTCTGCAAAGTATCAATTTATGACACACTATATTTTCTTGTTTCCAGCATCCCATCAGGTGACGTGTGGTTGGCTTTAACGTGAAGGAAAGCAAAGAACCCCAGGAAAGGGAAAAATATCAGGTGGACGGTGATGAGGTTACCTGTGGGATAAAAGACGTGGGCCTTTCAGGCATGACTACGTCCTTGTATCCCTCTGAAAGCAGAAATGGTCCATCAGCTTCTCCCCTCACCAGCGTGTTGCCTAATTCCAGAAACAACTCTTTCCTTCTCCATAGAGAGTGATGACTGTAACTCTGGAAAACATTTGTAGTGACTGATATACCCACTGTCATGCTCTGGAGGGAGAACGGATGAGTCACATTCACAGCTTCTATAACAACGGTTCTCTCAGTGTAAGGCCCGTGGACTACTTGTGTCAAAATCACCAGGGGCCCCTGTCAAGAGTACTGAGTGGTGAACTGAAGTTTCTTGGGAGTGGGGCTCGGGAATCTACACTTTTTCTTTAAGGAGCTCTACTAGTGATTCTTTCAAACTCTCAAGTTTGAAAATTGCTCTTCTATCACAAGCTATCCATGCAACCTTTCCTCCTTTCTCTTCAGCCAGCTTGCTTGCTTTCTTCCTTCCTTGCCTCCCTCCGTCCACCTATTACAATCTTCATTCCAGGCATGGTGTTGAGTGCCAACGGTGTACCAGACGCAGAGCCAAGGCTGCAAATGGGTGCAGCAAGGACGCACAAATGGAAATGCCTGTCTCTAGCTCTACTCGAAAAGCCATCAAACCACGAGAAGATGAGTTTGGCTCCCTGCTGTGAAATGCAGGACCCTAAAATGCAGCTGAAGAAATTAACACATACAGTAACAATCACAAGCGACACACGGTCGCTTCCATAGACAATTTCCATTGGGAAGAAGGGTGGAAACATAAGCACATTTATCAAGTTTGCCAGTAAGTCTTTGCCCCTAGTTTTTTGGTTGCCACCTACAGAGCATAGCCACCTTCACTCAGTGTGAATCAGAAATATATCCACTGAGGTCTGTGCCAAGGGCATAACCATCTGAACAAGTAAGTTAAGGTGGGGCAGGAGACACCGGACACGGAGGCCAGGGAATTCTCACCCATGGGCAGGAATTTGCGCCAGGCCTGCCATTATTCACCCCAAGGCAAAGACCAGAAGAGGCTGGCACAAAAAGCTGCTGGGAAGGGATTTTGGAGATGGTCATGGGACGGTTTTATTCATCTTCTCTTCTCATTACAGCAACATGTTCCCCATGAAAGGAAATACAGTGGCTCAGAATTACACTCTAGCCCAAATACCGATCCCAATATGTTGCTTCGGGCAACACACACTAGATATTCGGCCATGTCTGGTACGGACCCTGACACCCTTCACCAGTGCCCCAGTCAGCCGAGAAGCAATCCCCTTTCCGTGAAGGGGAACTCATTCTTGCCAGTTCCCAGGGGATCACCATCTTTGTATACCAACCGGGTCAGCTGCCCCTCTACTCTCCTCTAACCTCACATGAGTCTCCAGTCCCATCATACCGTCCTTTCCCAGTTCACAGTCTCTTCTACGACAGCACCCTTGACCCTTCTCCCTCCTCCTTCTCCCAGTCTTTTCAACCACATGCTTTCAAAGCAGAATGAAACAAACTCCTTGGCCAAGTTTTGCATGTATTTTAGTTCTACAAATAAATAGGGGAAGAGATCCCCAAGAATTTCATGCCACTCATAGAATATGCTTGTGAGGAAGACTGATTTCCTCCTGGACAAAGAAAGGAAAAAGCGAGCACACAGTATACACAATGGGAGGCTCAGGCAATGGCAGCAATGAGGTTTCAGCTCTGCTAGTCCAACTTAAACATGACAGCAATGGACCAGAAGGAAACCTGTCTGATAACCCTTTAAAAATAATTCCACTGCCTGATAAGAAACAGCTTATTTTCTGTGAGCTGGGAAGCTGAGTGGGCCACCAGTCGAGCTGCAGAGTAAATTCATCTTGGGAAAGAATTCACAGTCTTACAGTCAAATGGTATTTCTGCTCATTTGGATTTTGCATAAAACCACCTATTACACTGGTTTTCAAACTGTGTTCCAGAGTTATGCCCAACACGTGTCTACTCCCACCTCTAGGTCCTGCCTGTAGATTGGGATACCAGATCAAGGAAAAACAACATCTCTAAAAGCTTGGAAACCACTAGCATAGCACAATAGTTTCCATGGGTTCTCAGGTGCTCAGGCCAAGGCAGAAGATGAAAACAGAATAGAGAAAGAGAGGAAATCACTCAACCTCAAAACCGCTATTCACCACATCAGCATGGCCAGAAATCTCGCAATAGATCATGTTGGCTCTGGCAACTGCCGTATATCTGGGCCGGGCGGGGTGGGCCATAGAAATACCTTTCTTAGAGATGCATTTGCACCCTCTTTCTATTCTCTTGAGTTCTGTAAAGTGATCTCAAAGAAAATTATCATCAGCTGACACAAATAAGACTGCAACTTGGCAGTTTTAGCAACTCAGGCTAAATTAAAGACTTCTCAGGTCTTGAATTCCACAATGATTTTTTTTTAAATTTTATTTATTTATCTGACACAGAGCGAGAGAGAGATCATAAGTAGGTGGAGAGGCAGGCAGAGAGGGAGGAAGCAGGCTCCCCACTGAGCAGAGAGCCCGATACGGGGCTCGATCCCAGGACCCTGGGATCACGATCTGAGTTGAAGGCAGAAGCTTTAACCCACTTAGCCACCCAGGTGCCCCTCCACAATGATTTTTAATTGCCTTAGCTAACCATCTCTGTGACCCACGGCCAAAAACAACCTTCAGTGAATCACCAGGACATGGGCTCTCACATTCGTTCTACTGAAGCAGCTCCTGGAAGCTCCCTTAAAACCGGGATGTGCAGTTTTTCAGCAAGAAGGAAGAGTGAGGAGGGAAGGCTGTGATATGTATTTCACCCAATTTATAAAAAGAACTCTGAGTTTTTAGAAAATCTTGTCTAGGGTGGGTCTTGGCCCCAAAGCTTTCTAGGAAACAACCTAAAAGCATCAAAAGAAGACGTTCCAGACTCATCCCCTGTGTGTCTGGAGGGAGAGCACAGCCAGACAAAACTAGGGATTAGGAAAAGTAGCAATTACTTGCTGCCCGTCCTGCCCCCAGCTGCCTCCTTTCCCTCTCAGCTTCCTGCCTCATGATTTCTCACATACTTGATAATGTCGTCCCCATCATCTTCATCCTCATTTCTGAGCTCTGACCCTGTGCCTGGCATTTCGTTTTACAGACACTGCACCTCATTAAGTCTCACAGTTACTTACAATGCAGATACCATCATTACCAGCACCTACAGGTGATAAACTTAGGGCACCAAAATTTTAAATGACAACCCCGGTCACAGCCCTTAAGCAGTGGAGCAAGACTCCGAGTCACCTCTTTGACTCAAGAGCCTGTGCACTTAGGTAGCATAAGGAGAAAAAGAGGTGTTAGCTTCACTTACCAAGTGAAGGTGGCACTGAGGTACGACCGGGGAAAATACATAAAAAGGTTTAAAAAGGGGTGCCTGGGTGGCTCAGTCTGTTGGGCGTCTGCCTTTGGCTCAGGTCATGATCCTGGGTTACTGTGATCGAGCCCCACATCGGGCTCCCTGCTCGGCGGGAAGACTGCTTCTCCCTCTCCCACTCCCCCTACTTGTGTTCCCTCTCTCACTATGTCTCTCTCTCTCTCTGTCAAATAAATAAATAAAATCTTTAAAAAAAAAAAAAAGTTTAAAAACCTGACATTCCCCGAAACCTAAGCCAAAGCAGATTCAGTAGTACAGAACTACTTAGTATAATTTGAGGGGATTTCAGTACACAAAGCAAGAAATTTATGAGTAATTTAGATTCAGTGAATTAAAAAAGAAAAAAAGAAAGAAAACTTTGATTTCTTTAGTGACATAACACTGGCAAGCCTTTACTTTGAAGATTCCTGGCCCTGGACAGGAATATGCAAGGCAAATAAAAATATGAGAGGCATATTAAGAAGGAGTCCTCTGGAACTCAAAGTTTTGTTTCAGTAGACTGAGTCGCCTGAAAAAGGTCTATAGAGAGGACTACAGAAGATGGGAAAACTGATAATAACACATCCCCGGGTGTCAACTTTGAAGACTTAGGAAGCTGTAAATGGTACCTTTAGAAGTAATCATGGAGGAGTTTTCATTAAGAGCATTAAAACAAAAACAAAAATGCAAACCAACAATCCCAGTGTTTCAAAAGATGCAGTGAAAGGAAAATATTTTCATTGCTAATAACCTCTTTACCCTGTCTCTTCAGGAGCAAGCTTACCGGTTCAGGAGTATGCAGTCTGGCAAGACTCCCATTTGTTACCCGCAGAGATAATATGTTACAGAATGCTTTCAAGATCATGAGGACGTTAGTGATGAGATATTAAATTGGTCCATGAATGATGTGCAGACCTTATGCTGTGCAGGACAGGGCACCAAAGAGAGGACAGCAATTTGGCTAACAGTGCAGAAAACCAAAAAGCCTTGGGTTGACAAGAGATCCCCAAAGTGACCTGATTCCTTCTGTATTTAAATTGGAACCACTGTTCCTTGTCACTTAATAGAGTGGGTGGGTTAGAGCCCACTGATGGAGGCTCCAACCTCAGCTCAGATGGAAGGGAAAAACAATCCCTTACCACGCAACAGAGACAAATTCCATCCCCTGCCTAAGCCAGGACAACTGCCACAACATACCCAGCAATCACAAACAAGTAGATTTGGGTCTGCAGGGCAGTGCATACATACTCACACCTCACGTCCAGTATTTTCCCCACAAGCATCTTTGACGCAAGCGTTTTAACTGTAAGCATTTTCACTGCAAACATTTTTGCTGTGTAACTAATTGGCTGTAAGGTAATTTTGCCATCAAACATAAAATCATGAAAATAATAAAAGAGTGACATTTATTAAAAAGGACATGATGAGGGGCACCTGGGTGGCTCAGTGGGTTAGGCCTCTGCCTTCAGCTCAGGTCATGGTCTCAGGGTCCTGGGATCAAGCCCCATATCAGGCTCCCCGCTCAGTGGGGAGTCTGCTTCCCCCTTTCTCTCTCTGCCTGTCTCTCTGCTTACTTATGATCTCTCTCTCTCTTTGTGTCAAATAAATAAATAAAATATTTTTAAAAAAAGACATGATGAAAAATGAATGCCAAAATTAAAGACTTTATTGCACAACACAAAATATTTGAATACATTCAAAACCTATAGTGCAGATTCATGATAATACTATACAAATAACTGATTTCATTTTGTTGATTGTCCCCAAGCACTTGACTTCAAAGATTTTTGCTCAGGGTATTATACATCCTTTTTGTTTCTTGGTCCATCTCCTCATTCTGCATCACACTTTTTTCTCTATTATTTCTTTCTTCATCAAGAGGGGTGTCAGTTTCCAAATCCTAGAACATTTACTGGTACCTGAACTTTGTACTGCACTGTGCAAGCCTTCTACACTGGTGTTCGTTGTTGGTAGGTGATCACATTGGAAGGTTGACAGATGTTCTAAAGTCCTCTACGAAATGTGGGTTCAAAGCTCTGTGACAGTGTAGAGACCATTTTGATGGCTAAGATTGATAAAGTATAAACATGGGAATACCCTATCAATGGAAAAATGAAACCAAACTGTCAACCAGTTGATTAAACCAGCCACCGTCAAACCAAACTATCAACCAAGTTATTTTTCATCTTTTAAGGTAGAACTGCCTTATGGCCAATTCGTTATGCAGTGAAAATGCTTCCAGCAAAGATGATTCCTGGAAATTCCCTAGAACCATCACACACCCATACACACATTCACCCGAGATTTGGGGGAACAGATAAAGGAGACCTTCTTAAGTGAAATTTTCTGACTTTGTTTATAAGAACAATGTATTTCTGGAAAAAAGCCGGGGTGGGGGGGCCTGGGCAGCTCAGTCAATTGAGTGTCCCACTCTTGACTTGGGCTCAGGTCATGATCCCAGGATTTTGAGACTGAGCCCCACACTGGGCTCCATGCTAGGGGTGGAACCTGTTCAGGTTCACCTTCTTCCTCTAGCCCCTCCTCTCTTTCTCGAAAAAAAAAAAAAAGAAAGAAAGAAAGAAAGAAAAGAAAAGAAAGAGAAAAAAGGAACAATGTACTTCTGCATCACTTACATAATCAGAAGTAATTTTAAGATATTTAAATATATCAGGCATATCCTTCCTAGCAATGGGACTCCTCCCTTTCACATAAAAGAAAAAAGTAAACTCTCCCCAGTCCCAAGAGACTGCGATGTAATTTCTCAGTTCATTCACCCCTTCCACAAATACTTCCTGTGCAAAACTGTGTCCTATGTACTGGTCTCTTCTCTCAGCACAGAGCCTCCACTTTAGAGTTTCTTCATTCCCTGATACTCCCCATAACTCATCTTCTAAACCCCAAACTTTGCTCCCCCAGATCCCCCAGACCCTCGAGCTCTGGTTTCCAAACTCTCACCCAAGCCTCAGCCTTCACCGGGAGCCATGCTTTCTGGCGACCTGCTCCTCCTCAACAAATAATAACGTAACCATCAGCCCCCATACCAATTCACTACACCTATTCCAACCCTGAGCTGATAGGGAGCACTATGACCCCACTATGGCCCACGGTAGAAACACTCCTAGTGAAGCAGACCCGCACCTGAAAACTGCCCTCACCCCTTGCTAGACACAGAAGCAGCAGATGGTTATTGGGAAGTTTCAGATCTGCTAACCTCCCACCCAGACATCTCTAGGTTCTGCTCTGTCTGCAGTTGGAGAGAAAGGAGACATTTGACATTAACGAGATTTGGTTCTCATCTCAGCTTTATATCATTTCTGCCAATGAATACTTTCCAGGCCACAGCTCCACTTCATTCTTCCTTGATTTTTTTTTTTTTTTAAAGCCTACAGACCTTCCCCTTGAAGGTCAGTTTCTATTAACTTTCCTTCCTCTAGTCTGCCTCCCAAACCAAAAAAAAAAAAAAAAAAAATTGCTGAAGAGCAAAAGCCAAATCCCAAATGGCTTGGTGGTGGTTTGGCAAGTGGCAGACTTCTCCTGGAGAGAGACAGAATTTGTGGGTAAAGGGTTAAACATTAACACACTTCCCTAGAAGGTCTCCTCTATCCTGTTAATGGAACCCAAGTGCAAACCTTGGCAGGAATTGCACATTAGCTCATGACAGGTGTAGGCTTCATGCTAGTTGCTGCTGCATTTCTAGCAAAAAATCAGGGACATGGGGACCACTCCATGACACAGTAGGCTGGAACAGATTGCTTTGCAGACATCTCTTCTGGCTAAAATAATTCCCTCTAACAACTTCCTTGACACGCTGTTAGGATGGCCTATTTCCAAGGTAATGGCTGATGCATGAGGATGTAATAGACATCATCTGTGGTGTTCCAGAGAGGAAGCTGCCAGAACCACCCTGCTGCATTTTTCTCACAGAGGCATCACCCATTCAGCAATGTTTACTAAACTGGGTCCCCTTGGTACACGCTCTCCAGCAGCCTCTAGTTCTTTCCACGTTGTAACGTTGTTCACTTTTTCATCTAAGTCTGGGGCCACAAACTCAACCGTGTATGGGAACAAGCCAGATAAGATAAATGTCCAAAGCAAGCTAGAGCAACCAAAGTGTCACTGCCTGTCTAAAGGAAGAGGCTGCTTGCTCTTGTGCAATTGATTTCACTTCAGGATGCTCTTATGGAAGAACTCGTTGCAGATCTCGTCTGATTAAAAAGAGGCTCACC
This sequence comes from Lutra lutra, assembly GCF_902655055.1. Taxonomy (NCBI): domain Eukaryota; kingdom Metazoa; phylum Chordata; class Mammalia; order Carnivora; family Mustelidae; genus Lutra; species Lutra lutra. Next base: position 80,904,928 of record NC_062282.1, on the reverse strand, counting down.
GGCAACATTCTGACAGTGTCAAGACTCTCTGTATCCTGGGATGAACAGTGTCCACCCCAGATTCATGTCTATCTGGAACTCAGAAACGTGACTTTATTAGGAAATACGATCTTGGCAGATTTAATTAATTAAATAAAGATGAGGGGCGCCTGGGTGGCTCAGTGGGTTAAGCCGCTGCCTTCGGCTCAGGTCATGATCTCGGAGTCCTGGGATCGAGCCCCGCATCGGGCTCTCTGCTCTCTCGGGGAGCCTGCTTCCTCCTCTCTCTCTGCCTGCCTCTCTGCCTGCTTGTGATCTCTCTGTCAAATAATAAAAAAAAAAAAAAAAAAAAAAGATGAGATCACACTGGATGAGGGTGGGCCCTGAATCTACTGACTGGTATCCTTATAAAAGGAAAGACACCAAGACACACAGAGAGGAGGGTGCTACGTGCAGATAGGGCCAGATGCTGGAGTGATCTATCTACACATCAAGGAATGCCAAGGATTGTCAGCAACCACCAAAAGCTAAGAGAGAGGCAAAGAATCACCTGGCTGAAAATGGGACTCCACTCTATTTGTATTTATTTATTATTTAAAAAAACTTTTTAGGGGCACCTGGGTGTCTCAGTGGGTTGAGCCTCTGACTTTGGCTCAGGTCATGATCTCAGGGTCCTGGGATCGAGCCCTGCGTCAGGCTCTCTGCTCGGTGGGGATCCTGCTTCCCCCTCATCTCTCTCTGCCTGCCTCTCTGCCTACTTGTGATCTCTGTCTGTCAGATAAATAAAATCTTTAAAACAATTTTTTTTAAGATTTTATTTATTTATTTGAGAGAGAGAGAGACAGAGAGAGAGAGAGAACAAGCAAAAGGGAGGAGCTGTAGGCAGAGGGAGAAGCAAGCTCCCACTGAACAGGAGGCCTGATGCGGGGCTGGATCCCAGGACCCTGAGATCATGACCTGAGCCAAAGGCAGATGTTTAACCAACTGAGCCACCTAGGCATCCTCGTATTTATTTATAACTGAAAATTCTTTTGGCTTATAAAAGAGCAAAACATTTCAGTGAAAAAGAACAAAAACAAATACGCTCATAGTCCTCTGTGCTATGTTCTGTCTCATCTGAACAATCACAATGACCCCAAATCTATTCTGGCTCCTTTCAACCCACTCTGTATACTGTAGCCACAGGGATCTTTTGAAAACTCCAATCAGATGATGTCACCCATCTCCCTCAGATCCCTTAATAATGTCCCATTGCTCTTCCAATAAAGACTAAAATCTTTAGCATGGCCCATGAGATCCTGCCCGCTCTGCCCCCCTCACTCTCTGCCTTCAAGTCTCACTGGCTTCTAGTGGCTCATGCTCCTTGCATTCTCTTTAACCTCAACACCTGTGCACCTGCTGGTCTGTCTGCCTCAAGTATCTTTATGTCTCTTACCCCCACAATGTGCATACACACACACGCTCAGACATATATATGCCCCTTGTACTTGGCTAATGCAAGGATGCCTACTCATCTTTCAGACCCCGACAGTCATCATTTCCTCAGGAAAACTTTCCCAGACCTCTCCCTCTTCAAAAATATTAGTCCTCTCTCTTTTAGATACTCTCGTGGTACCATGTCCTGTAGAAATTTTGCATCTCCCACCTAAGTGTATATGACCATCTGACTCACTCTGTCACTTCCACTGGACTGGAAGGGTGGTTCCTCCCACCTAACACGGTGCCCGCCATACAACATGGTCTCATAGGAGGCGTCTAGTACTGTCCTGCAAGTTTACATGGTTCCCTCCTCCTCCAGGTTAAACCATCTATACAGCCTCTTTCCTCCAACAGTCCTCGGTTTGTACTTTCATTAGAGTCACTCTGCAGATTGTGTACTCTTCTGTGGTCTTCACATCCGTTCACATCGTCTGGCCACTGGCTGGCCACACTGCGAGCAGGAATTACACTATGTTCATCATCACATTACTCAAAATACAGTATGGGTCTCTTGTAACACCTGAATTCTTAGAGGCAGATTTTGAAGGTCTGCCATATAATAGTTGTGAGGAGGCCTTCCAGAGGTGTATGGACAGAGAGGATGGCAGAGCTGTTAAGAAGGTAGGCTCAGGACCCCAGGTTCGAATCCACTTTGTGTTACTTCTGTGAGATTTTGGACCAGTTAGTTCACTTCACTGTGCCTTAATTCCTTCCCTGGAAAACGAGGGTATGAACAGTACCCCTAACAGAGTGGAATTATAAAGATGGAAAAGGCACACAAGCTTCTAGAGCTGAGGCCACGGGCATGCTGGGTTATATCAGCTCTGACTGGCACTAGCTTTTGCTGCTGGAGTCACTGGAAGCTCTTCTTTACATTACAAAGTATAATAATGAGGGACACCTCTCTGGCTCAGTAGAGCATGTGATTCCTTATCTCAGGGTGGTGAGTTTGAGCCCCATATTGGGCAAAGAGATTACTTTTGAAAAAAGTATAATAATGATAGCAGTGAATTCCTTCTAAGATGGAAAATCCTTGAAGGTTCAGGAAAAGCTTCATTAGAAAAGCAACTATTCCAGAGGAAAAAAATCTAAGATGCATTGATCTAGGCCCCAAAAGCAGCAAAAGAGAGAGAGGATAAAAGGCACAAGTCAGGGAGGGCAGCTTTGAACAGGACAGCTACTTCTTTGCAATGCCAACTCTACTTTTTAGGAAGACTTCATTTGAAATGACAGATTTCCTACTGCATGGACTCCCTTCTCGTGTAAACACCTTGCTCAGATGGGTCTAAACTCCAAAGTTCTACCAGCTGTTTTCAGCTGGTGGCTATGCCCCACACCAAGAATGTTTTTGACAATGTCTGGAGAAATTTTTGATTGTTACGATTGGGACAGGGAGGAATGGAACAGGAGGAGTGGGGTGGGGGGTGGGTGGGAGAAGAGCTCCTTGTTCCTGGCATCTGGCGGGTGGAGGCCAGGGGTGCTACGACACACCCCACAATGCACACAGCACCACCCACACCCCCAACACAGAATTGATCCACCTAAAACACTGACACTACTGAGGTAGAGAGACCTTGTTCTAGATCATTACATCTCAACATCGTAGGGATATTCACAAACATCATGTTACAGGCTTGGGTGATTTTGTTTCTGTGACATTTCCACTAGCTTTTGTTGCCAAAGAAAAGCTTTTGACAATAATCAGTGTGTTTTAGGACTTTGTAGACCACAGAGGAGTCCCCCTGGATCCCAACTAAATCTCTCATCTCTTCCATCCATCCATCCAGGCCCCGAAATTCCCTCTTGTGGCCACTGTGCTTCAGAAGGGACCACAGAGCCTCGAGGAGCTCCAAACTGTTCGGTGCCTGCAGGAAATTTGTGGTTAATCACTTCAACCTGCTTTACTTTAAGAGAGATTTTCTGAGACCCGTTTATTGTTCCGCTCCTTGGCCTCTCCGGCGTTATCTATGACCGAAGTCTTAACATTTATTTGTAGAGTAGAAGGTATATTTTTACTCTCACATCCCTTCCAAGTCCCTGAATTAAATTAGTACGAACTTTCCAAAATAAATTCCTCTTTGAGCTGAAACTAAGCATGGAAAGTTTCAGTCCAAAAGGATACCTTATTGGAAAGTTAGAGGCAAAGGAATATGAGGATAATAATGAATATTTGAGTGTAACCTCAGCACTCATAATTACCAAGGATGAAGTCTTTGTTATTTAAAAGATCCTCTAACAGATTTGATGTATGCAACCCAAGATTGACATTCAATTCCCCTTTCTTCAGACTCAAAAAACAACTGGAAATAAACAGAATGGAAAAATCAGCACATGTGGATCTAATTCTGCACCATGTCACTGGTTAAAACCCAAGGAAAGAATGTTTTATCAGAATGCGAAAAGGGGAACAATCGATAACAGGAAGGAAGATCTCCAATTCCTTCACTCCACAAAAACGTAATCCGGGGGGCGCCTGGGTGGCTCAGTGGTTGGGCCTTTGCCTTCGGCTCGGGTCGTGGTCTCGGGGTCCTGGGATCGAGTCCCGTGTTGGGCTCTCTGCTCTGCGGGGAGCCTGCTTCCTCCTCTCTCTCTCTCTGCCTGCCTCTCTGCCCACTTGTGATCTCTCTCTGTCAAATAAATAAAACCTTAAAAAAAAAAAAAAAAACGTAATCTGTTGGACCGTAATCTGCTACGGTGGGGTAGCAGCTATCAACCTCACCAAGTTAACGTTCTATTTGAACAGCCACTTACGGCTCCTCCTACAGAAAATGGTTCTCGTAGCTCTGGGTAATTTGTACCATAGACACATGTGAAGGCATTCAGCGCTGTTTTTTTTTTCCCTCTTGATTCTCAACATGAGAAAGTATTTCCCAATCATGTCCAACCCTTGAAAGATTAAAAATCTGTATAATTCTGAGGTTTGTACCTTTTCGATAATCTATTTATAGCCCTAAGTGCAACCTCACTCACATAAGGCCCAAATAAAATATTACCAGTCAATGCAGCATTAAAAGTAATGCATTTTTTAAAACTGCTATCCTCTAGATGAAACTATTATTTTCCAACAGGTTTTGGCAGCATCAGAATGATTTTCTTCTACCTTCTCGCCCCACCCCCCAAAACACAAATACAGTCTTGGGCAGAATAGGAATACATAAAACAGGTAACAGTAATGGCTTTTATTTTTTTATTTTTTTTTAAAGATTTTATTTATTTATTTGACAGAGAGAGCTCACAAGTAGATGGAGAGGCAGGCAGAGAGAAAGAGAGAGGGAAGCAGGCTCCCTGCTGAGCAGAGAGCCCGATGCGGGACTCGATCCCAGGACCCTGAGATCATGACCTGAGCCGAAGGCAGCGGCTTAACCCACTGAGCCACCCAGGCGCCCCTTTTTTTTTTTTTTTTTAAACAGTAATGGCTTTTAAAAAGCAGGGGTCCCAGAAGCTCAGACGCACATCCCCATACCAATGCTCTTCTTTGTTCCTACTGTCTGGAAAAATGCATGAAAAAAACAGTTTCAAAAATTTTTTTTTCATTTTTCAATGGACTGAGTTGGCATCACTTAGAGGGAGTCTTATTCAGGCCCCAGGAGCACTGAATCAAGTTCTCTTAATTTTTTTTTTTATTTGATAGGCAGAGATCACAAGCAGACAGAGAGGCAGGCAGAGAGAGACAGAGAAGCAGGCTCCCTGCTGAGCAGAGAGCCCGATGTGGGGCTCAATCCCAGGACCCCGGGATCATGACCCAAGCCGAAGGCAGAGGCTTTAACCTCCTGAGCCACCCAGGTGCCCCTAAAGTTCTCTTAATTTTAACAGCTCACATAACAGTTCACATACATTTTAACAGCTCAGGTAACTGAGAGTGTAATTTGGGCAAAGCCACTTTTGTTTTTTCTTTCCTTGATTCTGTGTTACTTGCATTTTTATGATTTACCCCCAAAAAGCAGTTTCTACTTTTAAAAGAGTATATATCTTGAAAAAAATTAACATTTTACCAAGTTTCCTTTTTGTCTTCTTGGTTAATACTTCTTCTAGATTGCATCCTGACAAAAGGAAGAGTCAGAAGGACAAATGTATCTTTCCTTTTTCTGCACCTACAATGCGATTCAACCGTAATACACATGTAACTATGGAGTTAGTCAAATTAACACACACTATATAGTTTTAAAGGGGTCCTATATATTATCTTCAACATAATTGCATGCATTAAGTCTCTATGAATGTAAGATGGTTGCACTGCGACGTCTGTCGCCCTCCCTGTCAGGGCTGATTCTCTTTCTTTGGATGGCTAGGCAGAGATCCCCGCCCGCCATCATGGCTCTGTGGACATTCCTTCCACCAACTCTCATCAAAGAAACCACATTCCTAGGTGAAGGAAGACAGTTCTTCCTCCAACCAAGGCACGTCCCTCCTCCAAGGGCATGTTCTTGGCATAGGCTAATAAATTCTTAACCCTCATAACCCAAAGGAAGTGTGTATATTGTGTGATTTTATGTTTTTAAATAAAAACATTTATTAAAATTCACAAGACCTTAAAAGTATACTTGGAATGGGAAGACATCTTAAAATTTTTTTTTCATCAGAAAATGATCCCCCAGCATGCACATTACCATCAAAATGATAATCACCACCTCAAATCTATAATCCTACCAAAAGAAGCCCATGCAACAGGAGCTGTTAGATGACAGGGGTTTGCGGAAGCTCACGTTCCCTAAAATATCCTTAGCATTCCTCTCTAAAAAGCATGGGGGAAATCAAAGCAGCTGAAATTGTGGCTTCTTCCTGGCCAGTTCTGAAAAACAATATACCAGAGGCTAGGCATCTTATCTTATGGTCCACATTTCCAGTGAAGTTGAATATAGAAAGTGCATTTGGAGTGGCACATGGTTTGAACTATTTTACTTTAGAGAAAGAAAAATTGAGCAATCCTGGAAGAACTCCCTATTCTTCTTTCTTTAAAAAAAAAATTTTTTTTTTTAAAGTTCCTCTTGAAAACTAGTTACTCCTTTGAACAGGAAGGAAGGGGTTGGAACAGCTGTCCCTGAGTAAATTGGGAGAATGTTAATCACTGTCCCTTCTCTCCTTTACTTAAAGATTAGCTCACATCCCAGGCCCCTGCAAAAGGAAACCGCATACACTTAACTTTTGAGACTACCAGGAGGAATATTTCTGTAACAGTAGTAGTATGTCAGCCGGATCTTAAAGATGCTCAAGTCTGGAAACGTACCCCAAAGGCAACAAAAGCCCAAAGGGTCGGCAGTGGGCTGACTGGACATTTGAGAAAGTCATTTGTATCTTGACTAAAGCTCCCCAGGAAAAAGTCAAACACAACAAAGATGGTTTTTAAAAAAAAAAATGAAACTGACATATACACAGGCATCTGCAACTTTAGCCAGAGTCTTCCTCGGCAGAGTAAACTTGCATAGACCATGTTAGGTTAAAAATATTATATTAAATGCAATTTCCTCTGCAGCTAATATATAACCACACCGTAATCACAAACAGTAATTCTCCCAAACCTGAACAAAAATATTTCGTTCCATATCAGTATTTGAGCACAGACCTAGGTGTGGAAGGATATACAAGGAGCTAAGATTTTTAACAGGGGGAAGGTAAGAGAAGAGGGAAAAGAGAGAGAGAGACAGACTCTCATGGGATAGAAAAACATTCATGGCCTCATACTTGATATGTGCGTACTGGGTAATTCTTAAATTAAATTAAATTAAATTACTTTTAAATAAAAGAGAAACATAACTCTATAAAAGGGGGACAGACTGTTGTTGGATAGAAACATACATGGCAATAACTAGGCAGTGACACAAACATTTGTTTTCAGGATGAAACTATGCACGGTTTCCTTAAAGTCACTGTAATAAGATATTTTATCAACACAGAGTATGACAGACTCTCCACCTACAGGTCATATGCCTTCTGACACAACAGTTAGATATGAGGACAGACATCAATTGCATTTGAAAAATGGGTCTAGACTGTGCGCAGACAGGCGGGGGTCTATGGGATCCAAATGAATCAGACACGGCCTAAAAAACGGACGGTTTGCCACCATGGGACAAGAAGTGAAAGCAGTCCCCTCCATTGGTTTCCCCAGGCGCCCGGAGGTCTGGAGGTCTGTGACCTCAGGGCACGCTAGAGACCACCACCCCAGAGTGGCAGAACACCGAAGTGAGAAGCTAAATCCCAAGTACACATAGCAAAACACATCCCTAAGTCCATCAATATGGCAGCAAGATGCTCGCTTTAGACAGTGGATAGGAAACTGATCAGAAAAAAAAAAAATTAAGGAAACAAAATATTAAAAATGTAGCTGTGATGGAAATCACAAACAGCCTAGAGCTCCTCTCCCTTCGGGAACAGCTGTGTCTGTTAATCCCTGGAGGAGTCCTCCCTGCGATCGCCCTTCCTTCCTTCCTCTGTCTCTCTCTAATAGCTCCCTTGTTCCTGCTGGACAAAACTAGCCCTTTGTGGCTGCTCTCAGAACAACATTAAAAACAGGAATAGGGAAATTGTAAACAGGAGGCTTCTGGTCTACAGGCGAAGACACACACAGGCCTCTGAGGCCTACTTCATGCTAAGCAAAGAAACAGATCTTTGTTGCTAAAGGGATTAGGGCTGCGGGGGTTTCGGAGGCACTGCTGAGGCATTCAACTGGCCTCAAGTAGGGGCTTTGTAAAGAGATACCTCCATTAGAGGTCTGTGAGCGGAAATCATTCATACTCTTTATACAATCTGGGTAATGTGATAGTGTTGGACTGTTCAACGCCTCTGGTGAGGCAGGGTCCTATCTCCTTGAATAGTAAATTCTTCAGCAGCTAAATAGATGGTGGCATAATTACCTTCAGTGACTTTTTTTTTTTTAGGTGGTAGAGGTTCAGGGCTGGCCGCGGTGCGGGGGAGGGGGATCGGTCTTCCACCTTTAACCCTTAGTGGGAGTGATGTTAACGGGTCACCCAGAAGCTGAGAGGCAAAGTCTCCCCAAGTCAGCTCAGAGGCAGGCACTGAACTTCTGGTGCTGGTGTCTCACGTGATCAAAAATGACCCTCTCTGTTCATCCTCTATGTACCGCCAGTGATCAATTTGTCCTCACGGATATCATGATGATAGAAATCTCCGTAACTGCCTCATTCCGTGCCCTGGGCCTCCGCCAACAGACCTAGCTCCTCTCTATCCTATCCTCTCTATCCCCAGCCAGTCCTTCCTTGCCTCCTCCTCCCCAGGTTGCGTTGGTGTTCCCTCTTCTGAGGGAACTTTCTCCATAAACTTGGAGACTCTGGGTGTGTCTGCTACCCCAGCAGGTGATGAGCTCCTTGGGAGCAGTTGCTAATTCATCTTTGTATCTATAATGCCTGGTCCATCATGGGTGCCCAGAGCCATGTCCAGCAGAATGGTGGAAGTTTGACTGTGATGCCTTCAGATCAGATTAGTCCCTATGGTAGCTGGGAAGATTATGGCAGCTTGCCTTAATGGCTTTTGAGGAATTCTTAAAAATTTATCAGTGGTGGGGCGCCTGGGTGGCTCAGTGGGTTAAGCTTCTGCCTTCAGCTCAGGTCATGATTTCAGGGTCCTGAGATGGAGCCCCCCCCCGCCCCCCGCATCAGGCTCTCTGCTCAGCAGGGAGCCTGCTTCCCCCCCCCCCCCCCCGCCTGCTGCTCTGCCTACTTGTATCTCTCTGTCAAATAAACAAAATCTTTAAAAAAAATTTATCAGTGAACTCTTATAGAGAACCTGGGGTCTTAAAAAAGCAAACAACAACAAAAACCTCACTGTAGCCAGTGAGGAAAGAAAAGGAGTCCTCCAAGGAAGATGGTAAGAAGTCACATCCCTAAAAAAAGCCAGCAGACTTCTAAGGGACCTGACTCATTCTGACCCGGCCTCCACATTCTTCTCAGTTAAGGAAGTGTCATCAGCAAAATGGAAATGCTCTTTGGGTTCATATTTAGAGTTCCTGGAAATAAATATTAATTATGGTATCAGCTGTTGTCTACTCGGGAAACTTCTCAGAGATTATTCCAAATATTAGAACTATGGGAAGAGATGGTCCATCAGAGTTAAGGGACACTTTCCCCCAGTACAATCAGACCCATCCTAGACGGCTGACAAACTCATTTGGGTAGATGTTGATTCTGCAGAACTTCACTTAGAAGGGATTCTGGTTTGGGTATAAGATAAGCTTGCAAATGCTGTGGAGGCTTTGCAACAACTGACGGAAGGCTGCTGTTTTTCTCCATTGACGCTCCCAGTTCTCTGGGATGTGCCTCTCTGTGAGCATGGCCTTGGATGCCATTAATTGTTAGCTCTCCCCATTGTTCACCATTTTCTATCCAGATTACCTCTCTTCTCGCCATTTGGCAGATGGGACTCTGTTCTTACATTATTAACATCACTGTCTCCAAAAAGCAGTTATACATGGAAGGAAGAAGACAGAGTAATGAGATCATGGGCTTTGTCTCTAATTCTGCCACTGACTCCAACACCCATTCAACCAACAGAGGCTGTGCACCACACACTGGGCTGGGCACACTGAGAAGAGAAGCAGGACAAGGGACTTGGTGTGAGGAGGGGGAGGCACACAGAAACAGAGTGGCTAATCCCATGACAGCAACCTGCACAAGACCTTCTCTGAACACTGTGAAGCTGAAGAAGTTCAGGAAGTCCTCCTGAAAGAGACAAGCGCTTAGCCCAGAAGATCCCAGATGGATAAAAAAGTCACAGTCATTTGGGACAACTATAGATATATGAATATAAACTACAAACCAAGTAAGATTACTGCATTGATATTAAATTCTTGGATGTAATAATGGCACTGTGGTTATGTAAGAGAGTGTGCTATACTTACTTAGCAGATACACACTGAACGACTCATGGGTCTGGAGTCACAATACCTAAAGTTACTTTCAAATGGTTCAGAAAAAGATGTGCTGATGAGCGTGTGTGTGTGTGTGCATGTGCGTGCATGCATGTGTGTATACATTTATAAATACATAAAGGGATTCAGGGAAGAGAATAAATATGCAGAATGTTAGCCAATCTAGGTATACATGAACATTTCTTGTACTATCTTTTAGTTGTCTGCACTTTTTCAAATTTTCAAAATAGAATACTGGATAAACAATTGTTAAAAATACATACATATAGGGGTGCCTGGGTGGCTCAGTCAGTTGAACATCTGACTCTTGATTTTGGCTCAGGTCCTGATCTCAAGTTTGTGAAATCAAGCCCCACAGAGGGCTCCGTGCTAAATATGAGCCAGGTTAAGATTCTCTCTCTCCCTCTACCCTTCTCCCCCCTCCACAAAAAGAATACACACACACAACTGATCCTCGAATAATGCAAGGATCAGAGACACACACCTTCATGCATTCAAAAATCCATATATAACTTTTGACCGCTGGAACACTTAATAACCTATTGTTGACCAGAGCCTTACTAAAAACAAAGTCAATTAAAATGTATTTTGCATATTAATTTGTATCACATACTGTATTGCTATAATAAAGTAAACTGTAAGTGTTATTAAGAAAAGAAAATGTTGTGGGGCCAGTTGGTCAAGTGTCTGACTTGATCTCAGCTCAGGTATTCAACTGAAATGGGCTCCATGCTGGGTGTGAAGCCTCCATTAAAATAAAATATAATAAATATATAAAATATAACAAAATAGGGACACCTGGGTGCCTCAGTCAGTTAGGTGTCTGCTTCTTGGTTTTGCCTTGGATAGTGATTTCAGGGTTCTGGCATCAAGCCTTACGTTGGGCTCCATGCTCAGTGGGGAATCTGCTTGAGGATTTCTCTCCCTCTCCCCTCCTCATTTTCTCTCTCTCTCAAATAAATAAAATCTTTAAAAAAAATAAAAAGAAAAAAGAAGTTATTGTTACAAAAATCCTAAGGAAGAGAAATTACATTTACAGTACTGTTCTGTATCTAAAGGGAAAAATCCACACTTGTAAGTGGACCTGCGAAGCTCAAACTTGGGTTGTTCAAGAGCCAACTGCATTTATAAAGCTATTACAAGAGCTAAGACTGGCCTGGAAAAAGATAAGTGAGCATGAGTCAGATAAAGACCAAAGGAGCATGGGATTTGGGGGTGGTAGCTGGTATGCACACAACCAAAGGTGATACTTAGGTATATTTATCAAATGAATGAAAGAGTTAAACAAGACCATTTATGCAGGGAACTGTAAGCAGATCAGACCCAAGTGAACATAAGGTTTCTGTTAAGGAGCAAGAGCCCATTTGGCTATATGGTAGGGAGGGGGTCCATCATGGAGGCCTCTGTATATTCTGCCAAGGTCCTGGGACTTTATCCTGTGGGCGACAGGAGCCATGAGCAGGAGGCAATGTGGTCAGATTAGCATCAAGAGGGACCACCCTGGCAGTCAGGTGTCATGTGGAGTGATGGAGCACAGACCTCAAGGCAGGAGACAAGGGTACCAATCAGGATGCCTTTGGCTCCCTTAAGCACAAAGCCCTGAGTCTAACTGCCTGAATTTATCAAGAGACTTATTATCCAACATAGCTGCAAGCTCTGAAATGACAGGCAGCAGATGTGGTTGATTCAGTGGCTCAAAAATGTAACCACGGACCCAGGTTCCATCCTCTCTGCCCTCTACCACTCTCTGCAGCGGGCTCTGCCTGCAGACTGCCTTTCCTCATCTTTACGGGACGGCTGTAGACATTCCCAGAGTGATGTGTGGACACGGTGAACATCACAGACAGAAGGGAACCGCTCCTTCTTTGGTCTCTTTCTTAGCAAGGAAAACTCTTCCAGAAGATTCCCAGCAAACACTGCCTCACATCCCACTAGCCCAGATTGGATCACAAGCCCATTTCAAAACCAATCACCATCAAGGGAACAAGATTATATGTTTGGCTCAGAGTAAGAATTTATACACAGAGGGAATGAACTCTGATGAATCATCACTTAAAACACTTGGGAGCCTACAGGTCTGGGCAAAAGATGCTAGAAGCCTAAACTAAGATAATGGTGGTGAAGAATGAAGAGATGAGAACAGATTCAGGATTTATTTAGGAAGTTACGTTGGTACAATCTGGTGATGGACTGAAGGTGAAGAAGAAAGAAAAAGGGTTTGGAAAGGACACCCTCCGTAATTCCAGCTTGAATGAATGGGGTCAGGAAGTGCCATTAACTGAGGTAAGGCACCCACAAGGAGAGCAGAGGAGGGTTTGGGGAAACAGTGGTTTGGGGCTTATTCAACTGGAAGTGCCTGTAGGCTTCAGAATAAAGGTTCTGGGCCGTGAGCAGAATACAGGACTCAAACTGTTATCCCGCACAGGTGGTCCATACTTAGCCATGGTTCTCAAACCAGGCTTTGGTCTCTACAGACATTTTTGAACCAATATTTAACCACTGAGAGATTCCAAATAGGATTATGTATTTCTGGTTTCTCTGGGAAATCTGGAAAAATCTGGAAATACTGGTTCTGAACTGCTGCCTGTCGCAGTTGGTGGAGGCCAGTAGCAGCCATACTCTTTAGCTAGAGTAAGAGGTTCTCTGGCCCGCCACATTCACCCACTATCTCTCTGCGTTTACCTGCTTGGCCCTGAAGCCATTTCCAGCCAACGCTCTCCTCACCATCTTGGGAAAGAGCCTGAACTGCAGAAACACAGCTGGTAGTCAACGGTATTTAGATGGTGGTCAAAGACCTCACTGTGGATGCAAACACCCAAAGAGAAAGTGGAATGAAGAAGGTCAAGGAGGTCATCCTGGAGCCATAAGTGTTTTAGAAACAGAAGAGAAATTCACGCTGGAGAGAAAAACAAAGAAACTGGAGCGGAGCAAGTGAGCATGAAGGCTCAAGAGCTAAGAGAGGAGAGCTGAAGTCAGAGGGAGGGCTCTCCTGTGCCACATGCAATAGGACATCCAACGGAAAGAAGGCTCCCAAGGACATGCGACATTGAGGAAGGAAGTCATGGGTGGCCCAGGAGCCTAGCTGTGTGGCATGGTGAGGGACAAGGCAGACAGCAGTGGGGTGGGTGGAAGATGAGAATGAGTGGATACAGTGTGCATTGGCTGCTTGGGTGAGAAAGGAGGAGTAAAGCCGGATGAAACTAGGGAGGCTATGGGGTCAAGGCATGGTCCCTTGGTAGGATCAGAGAAACTTGGATACTGTAAAGCTAAAAAGAAGCCAAGGATGAGGTGAAGGCTGTAGAAATCTAACAGAGGGATGAACAACAGAACCAAGTCCAAAAGGAGGTGGTAGGGGCAGGGGAACAAAAAGGTGAGACGTGGGTAGCTAGCTGGATTCAGTGCAAAGACAAGAGGCCTCCGAGGCTAGAGCACTGGAGGTGATAATAAATCGGGAGGCAGATGGGTGTGTTCAATAATTTGAGAGCTGGTGCACCTGGACCGCTCAGTTACCAAGCTTCTGACTCTTGGTTTTGGCTCAGGTCACAATCAGCTACCCCACCCTCAGCCTGGAGTCTGCCTGAGATCCTCTCCCTCCACTCCACCGCCACCACCCCCACCCCCGCATGCACATTCTCTCGTGCTCAAATTAATTAATTAAATCTTAACAACAACAACAACAACAACAACAACAAAAAGAAATTGGAGAGCTAAGTCCTAGCGGAGCCTGATGCTGACAGGAGGTACAGGGGGTGCATGGCAGTTGGGGGGAACCATCAGTGCCTCGACCTTCAGGGATGAACCTGCCCAGGGCCCCCAACCAGAACCCAAACCCAAGGAGGTGCTAGACCTGAGCCAACCACCACCCCAGCTATTCCTGGCGGTGCTGAGCCACATACCCAAACCCCCCACCCTCCCTCGCACACTGCTGGGGTGCTGTTGCCAGAGATGCGGGAGCTAGCATACCCTGGTGGACAGCCAGGCCCTGTGGCTGCTCATCCTGTCCTAGGACCACGGCGCTCTGCCACTGCTGGACCATAGCTGCCTGTACCCCGACCCCCACACCCCCACTGGGGTGGGGTCCTGCCTCCTGGGCCACTTCTGTGAGCAAGAGCAGATGGATCGATGCAACCTCACTTGTAATGCCTGCAGCCAAGAAAGCCTCTGGAAACGGATCGTGTAGCATGGTGGGGAAGGCTGGGTGGTGGAGGTGAACAAGTCAACAGTGCCCAGAGCTCCTTGCTTTGTCTTTCTTCAACAGATGTGGTGAGAAACAGCTCTTAGACTTGGAGGAGCAGGGTGTATGGCCAGAACTGGTAGATGGTGACAATTGAGACTTGTCAACCAGAGGGTCCTGGCTAAATTCTCTGCTCAGCCTGATCCCATCCACCAGTGGAACAACAATGTCTGCTTTCTGGTCACTCACATGTTCTCCAACATCAAGATGGGCCAGGCGCTTTGAGTCTTTCAACAGTGTGGCCAGGACACTCAGGTCCAGGTTAGTTGCTATGGAGACCATGGGGTCAACTCCAGGTTGACGGTGCAAGCCTTAGTCAAGGGCTGTCCTTGCAAAACAACCTAACTGGGACCTTCCAGCACCTGGGATCCTTGGCCAGGACTTCTCATTAACCAAGGGTATGTCCTTCCCTGACATCCTGGGTACTCCAGAGTCCATTCCAGGGTTCTGCTGGGCACCGTCTTCAGCTTCTGGAAACTACAAGAAAGTTCTCCTATCAGAACTGCCTACTGCTGTTGAAGGGCAGTTCTTCCCCTGTTGGGGGTGTAGAGAGGCAACAGGTGAGCATGGAGGAATGCTGGTCCTGGAGAGAGCTTCTTGCCCTCCTCACTAGGCCCTCTAATTCAGCCCCAGTCCCCTCTGGCCTTGTCTCCTTGTATGCCTGCTTCAAGGGCTTTATCAGTCCCTTTTGGGAAGGACTCTCACCTCTGAACTAGGATCTCATCCTTAGGGCTGAGATAATCCCAGCTACCTTGGGTGACAAACTTAACCTCCTGTAGCTTCAAGACTGGACCAGGTCTTGCAGCTGAAAGTCAATTCACTCAAAAAAATGTCTAGAGATCCTCAAGGACTCCTGTAATCATATGGTACAGAAAATTATTTTTTTATTTTGAAATTTTTCACAAACATTGAGAGAATGACAACTATCTGCCAGCCACATGTAATATATTTATTATTTTGCCAGAAAGAAAGAAAAGAAATTTGAGAACTACTAATTGTCCTGTCACAAGGGAGGACTTAGTAACCCTTCAAAGAGATCCTCCAAGGTGCCAATCCTTTTCCATTTGGTATGAAGGATGGGATAGGATGGGAAGAGTAGAGAGGACTATCTCCCTGGCAGCAAAGGTAGAAGACAGAGCTCGTTTTCAAGCCTTGGGAAGCTGAGTTCCTACTGGCAGAAAGAAAAAAGCACACCCTGGATAATCATTCTCCTAGAGGAAGGCAGAGGCAGCAGCTCCAAGGAGAGAGGGGAAGGATCATAGCCCACATATGCCTTGAGGGCTTGTGACTTCCACAGCCTCTGGGTCAACTCTGGTGGGCCACTGGGTTTGGATGAATGTTTGTCCCCTCCCTTATGCTTAACTCAAACAGAAGTGCCTGACGTAACCAAGAGGGCAGGAAATGTAACTCCACTCATGCAGGTGTGTTCACCAGTGACTGTAACATCAATCCCTCTGAAGCAAATGAGCACAAGGTGTTGGTCAGATGTTACAGTAGGCTTTGGCTCTACCTCTATCCAAGGCCCTAAGGCTTCCTTCCTGGAGGTGTGTGCCAAAACAATTTTGGTAACGAGAAAGCATTCTGTGGTATTTTTCTGAAGAAACGTTCTATCCTGAGGAGTCAGAGAGATTCCAAGGCAATGGATTCTGATGGCAGCCCACTGTTGAGATCCAGGCTGTCACTGCGACCAATGACAACCTTCCTGGTTTGGGGCTGCAGGGTCTCCAGGGTTGTCTGAGGTCCCAGAGCTGGGGCTGGGCACTGTGGCCCATGTTCCATTTCCCAGAGTGAAAGCTCTGAAGAACACAGAGAGTTTGCCACAACTCACCCTTGACATCCAAACCCATGTAAGACCTCCCAATTCAATGACTTTTATCCTAAATTGTGGGTTAACAGAGACAGAGGTGAGGGGTGACACCTAGTAGCTTCAGTGAACAATCCCAGCACTCCAGCAGTCAACAGTCTTCCCTTTCCTTTCCCCACCACATTTTAATAAAATTTCCCAAGCATAATTATTTTGTTGTCTGTCTTCTGTGTCGTATTTATTTTTATGGCGAGTTGCTATGAGACAAAAACAAACAAACAAACAGAAAGCACTTTAAAAAAAAAAACGCATGAGAAAGATGCCTGGACAGGTCACTAACTTGACATTAGGAATCCCGAGAAGAACTAAAATTTAGCTGATATAAAAATCTCACATCTTAAAAGCGCTCTCTGATCTTAAAGATAATAATATTCTGGTTACAGCCCTTCCATGGGAGAAAGACAATATTCTTTAATTCCTTCTGCAAACTGGGGGCATTAAAATAGACCCAGGGTTGCAAGAGGTAGGCATGCTAGCATCATTCCTCCAGTTTTGAATGATGTGCTTCAACTCACTGTGCATGTCCCCAGAGGGGATGGAAAATATCTTTCAAGAACATGCTGAACACCCCTCTGTCAGAAACAATTTTTGGGTACTGAGGTGTAGAGAAGAAGCAGAGAACACATCATCCCTTGGGGTTCCTGCCTGGGCAGAACAGTTCTGCCTCTGTTAGATGCATGTCCTCATTATCTTTGATCACCGGCCCCTGCTCCACAAGCATGGGGCCACCCACCTGCTAGGCTGGGGACACAATAGTCCAGGTCCTCAAGAAGCTTCATTTGTCCTGGCAGAGCCAGATGCCCAGACAATTACAGGACAATAGCCCACTGTGAGAAGAACATTGATGAGAACCCAAACCAAACACGACTCTTCATTATACATCAGTGGGAAGAGGGCACCATTGAGAGCTGACCTCCTGTAACACCAGGGCACTGGGGGCTCGTTTCTCATGAAACACAAGAGCCCTCTGGGGCAGGTGACTTTATCTCCATATTCTGACTGACGCCCAAGGTCACCAAGAGAGTGAGGGACAGAGCTGGGATTAGAATCCCGGTTGCTCCAATTTCATGCTTTTTTATCGAGTAACACTTCTAGTAGCATTTTTTAATTGACTCCCTGAACTGAATGTTACTACTGGTACTTCTCTCATGGCCTGGAAGGATGGCTATTTGTGTACTCGTCCATTGTACAGGACTGCAAATTTCAAAGATACAAAGAGCATCTCATTATGTGTTTTGTGTGTGTATAATTTTTAAGATAAGGTATGCCTCTCGGATGAGCGGACAATAGGCAGACATCTGAACAAAATGAGAGCAATCCCTGAGGATGATGGGGGGACAGAAGATTGGGAAGGGGGACATTCCAGGCAGAGGACACAGCAAATGCAAAGGCTGTCCATCAAGAGCTGAGTTTGAGAAATAAAACCTCTATCTTACCCCTCCTCTGTCACTCTGTCTCCTGCCTCTGTTTTATTTTTCTTCAAGGCACTCTTCACTACTTGATACTACATTTCTGGGCTCATTTGCTTACCATTTATCCCTCATCTACACTACGAGCTTTGTGAGGACATGGGACTTTGTTTTCACTGATCCTCAGAATCTAGAAGAGATCTGCATACAGAGGAAACTCCATCCATATTTGTTTAGAAACATATGAATAAATGTATAAAGCATCATTTTTTTTTGAAGATTTTATTTATTTATTTGACAGAGATTGCAAGTAGACAGAGAGGCAGGCAGAGAGAGAGGGAAGCAGGCTCCCCAACGAGCAGAGAGCCCGATGTGGGGCTCGATCCCAGCACCCTGGGATCATGAGCTGAGCCGAAGGCAGAGGCTTTAACCCACTGAGCCACCCAGGTGCCCCACATCATATGTATTTTTAAGCTTTACTTTTATGAAAGTACTTACCATGCACAATCTCTGAACTAAGCACTTTACATAGATCTACTTCATTTACTTCTCACCCAAACCCCATTGCAGTGGGTATTCTCATCTGTACTTTACAGGTGGTGCAAGTGAACTCAACCCATAAGTGGCAGAGCTGGGATGTGAGCCAAAAGCTGTAACTTTCCAATGGGGGAATGAGATTTCTTGGCGGAAAGATAATCTCTTTAATAAATGGTATTGGACAAAACTGGACAGCTACATGCAAAAGAATGAAAGTGGACCAACTTCTTCCATCGTGCACAAAAATAAACTCAAAATTGATTATAAACCTATACATGAGACCTAAAACCATAAAACTCCTAAAAGAAAGCCTAGGCACTAATCTCTTTGATATCAGCCTTACCAACATATTTATGGATGTGTCTCCTCAGGCAAGAGAAACAAAAACAAAAATAAACTATTGGGACTACAGCAAAATAAAAAGGTTTTCCATAATGAAGCAAACCATAAACAAAATGAAAATTTGACCTAACGAACAGGAGAAGGTATGTGCAGATGACATATCCAATAAAGGGTTAGTATCCAAAATATATAAAGACCTCAACTCAGCACCAAAACCACAAATAATCTGATTTAAAAACAAGCAGGGGACCTGAATAGACATTTTTTCAAAGAAGACATACATATGATCAACAGATAAATGAAAAGACCCTTAAATCACTCATCATCAGGGAAATGCAAATCAAAACCACAATGAGATATCACCTTGCACCTGTCACAATGGCTAGTATCAAAAAGACAAAAAATAACAGGTGTTGGTAAGGATGTGGAGAAAAGAGAACCTTGTACACTGTTGGTGGGAATGTAAACTGATGCAACCATGGTGAAAATCAGTACGGAGGTTCCCCTAAAAATTAAAATAAAAATGTCATAGAATTCAGTAACTCCACTACTGAGTATGTACTCAAAGAAAATGAAAATATTAATTCAAAAAGATGTATGTATCCCTCTGCTTATTTTAGTATTATTTACAGTAGCCAAGATACAGAAACAACCCAGGACTACACTGAGAGACAGAAGTTGTGGTATATCTGTGTGTACTTACGTGTATATATATGTATACACACATGTGTGTGTGCACATACACACGTGTATGCAAACAATGGAATTATCATTCAGCCATAAAAAAAGAATGAGATCTTGTCATTTGTGACAATGTGGATGAACTTACAGGTATTATGTCAAGGGAAATAAGTTAGACAGAGAAAAACAAATACCAGATGATTTCACTTACATGTGGAATCTAAAAAAAAAACACAACAAATGAATTCACAAACAAAAAACAGAAACAGACTTATAAATATGGAGAACCAACTGGTGGTAGCCAGAGGGAAGGGATGAGGGAGATAGATGAAACAGGTGAAGGGGATTAAGAAGTACAAACTTCCAGTTATAAAATAAGTCATCTTATAAATACTTATAAGTATTTATAAGTATATTATATATATATCTTATATATAAGTATTTATAAGTATATATATACATATAAATAAGTAATCTTATAAATACTTATAAAATAAGTAATTTCATCTCTTCACAGACATGAAAAGTACAGCAGAGGGAATACAGTCAGTAACATTATAATAATGATGTATGGTGACAAACAGTAAATATATGTATTACAGTAAGCATTGTGTAATGTACAGAATTGTTGAATAACTCTACTATGCACCTGAAACTAATATAACATTGCATGTCAGCTATACTTAGACAATAAAAGTTTTTTAAAAAAGAATAGTATCATACCATATATTCTTTTTTGTACCTTTTTTCCCTTAACAATGTATCATCAAGCACATTCTTATAGGATTAAATATTCTCTTACACTATTAAAAAAAAAAAAAGCCCATGCCTTTTAACCAAAACATTCTAATCTGGGAGTGCCTGGCTGGCTTAGTTGGTGGAGCATGAGACTCCTGATGTGGAGGTTCTGAGTTCAAGCCCCATGATGTGTGTACAGATTACTTAAAAATAGTATCTTTAAAACAAAACAACATTATTCTATTCTTGCTAAGCCTACGGTGGCCATGGGAAGCCCTCAACAAATATTGACTGGATTAAATTAAATATATTCAGTGCAGAGAAGGGGCAAGCTCCAAGACAATATAATGTGGAATTTGGAGAGCAAGTTAGAAGATGCTCATCCTGATATGGAAGCTAAAAAAAACTGCCATAAAAGATACAAGGTTAGTTGAATGTGCACATTTTCTCCCAGAAATTTACCCACATAAGAAATGATGTCAAGGGTGGGGCTCACACGGCAATGGCACTTCCTAATGCCACCGAGGCTACCTGAAGACGTGGATTTCAACTCCACTAATGGCAGGCAAGTTCTGACCGCAGAACATTGTCAGGTCTGTGAGGAGGAGGAGTTGTGATGACAAGTTTTTGGTGACCTAAAGGAAATGCTGAAGAGCGGGAATTGGATGAGGAGACCCTGCCAGAGTCGGCTAGAGGCCCTGCATGTGGTGTGCTGGAGAATTCTGTTCTGTTGAAAGGCAAATCCCAAAGACAAAACTCAAACGTCTTCATCCAGAAGAGGTTAGGAGAAGCATCCCACAAAGACTTATTAAGCACTTCTGATGAACCACTTTGATGTCATGCTGGCTAGGACAAATCCAGATCCTAGATGCTGAGAAGGTGTTACCCAGAATCAGCACCACAGATGTTTTCAGAGGATTCTCCACCATTCTGGCTGTGGGGCTAAGTTAGCACTCAGGTGAGGAGGTGGCCCTGCCACTAGTAGGTGACCTCTGAGCCTCCACAGTCCCAGACTGAAATGGTGAAGACGGCTCCTCAGGCAGGAAGTGTGGGAGTAAGCCTCCAGGCTCAGATGCCGCCGAGCAGCAGCAGCACCACACCCAGCTCTGCCTTCTCTGCCTCTCTCCGATGGGGATCATGAGGAGTCCTCTGTCTCACAGGCTGTTCCAACACTCAGGTGAGAGAGAGAGACTGGCTCTATGAACACATTCACTGAGCCAGGAGTTTCTGTTATCGCTAAGTAACACATCCATCACCACAAGGAAACGGACACTTTTCCCCATTTCTCTTAGACTTATCTTAAAGTATTTATTCCCCCTTTTCTTCTCCCATAAGCACAGCTTGGGTTTTCCAACATCAAACCGCCTTTCCCTACTCACAAACCTAAATACAGACTGAAACTAAAAGCATTGAGGCCTTCATGTCCGTATTCTGGTCCCTTCTCTGAGATCATAAGGGAGACCTTGGGACGCCCTGTGGTTTCCTGACTTCTGAGAACCCTCACAGGTGCCATCTCGTGGGACTCTCCCAAAGATGCCTAAAGGCAGGCTGGCAAGTGGTTACTCCTCATTTTAAAGAGGAGGCCACCAAATAAATAAAAAGAAATAATAAAAAATAAACAAGAGGCCACAGCGTCTAGCAGGCTATACAAGTGGCCGGAGGCGCAGGGTCCCCACGCTAGTGAAGAGGGAGCTGGACTCGAGCCCAAGCCAGTTGACCTCATGCCTAGAGTCCTTTCCCTAAACGTCATGACCACGGGTGCCACAAGCCATCCTGGCCCTCTTGACACTTAACCCTCTAGACACTAAAAGAGCCAGTAGATTAAGTCAATACCAGAGTATTCACAAGCAAGGGTTTAAACTCTGGCTCTCCTCACTTATTTATACAGGTGACTTAACTTCAACTTTCTCAGTCATAAAATAGAAAAACGTACATGGCACAACAACGAGGATTTTAGAAATCCCTAATACGCAATGTTTTAAAATAGCTGACATTCATAGCAACTGGCCATGCTCCAGGCACATTTTCCCAGGAGGCAACACGAGTCAGGCATCTCAGGCTGAGCATCTCGCCCCCAGATGCAGAATGAAGAACTTGGCTTTGTTGGCTCTTTCAGAATGGATCAGGCTCAAGGCACGTCTGCCCTCTGAGCCTCCCACCACCACCCACCATCCACACTGCTGCTCAAAATGGCCTTAGCAGGCCTTCTAGCTATCCAGCTGTGTCAGTCATTCATCCTTCCAGACCTTCAGCCCTTCCGCTACTCTAACTGCAAACACATTTCCTCATACCGTGCTTCAGATCAGGCAAACAGGAGACAGAGCAAACACTTAAGAGTCCTCAACATCAAGGGGCATCAAGGTGCTGGGAGTGTGACCCCTTCTGGCTCAGGTATGGAGAAGTAAGTGCCCCTGCCTAGCTCCTCCCTCCCCCCAAAACCACCGGCAGCTACCCACATTTCACTGGAACTGCAGTGAGGCTCCTGGCTTCTTTTAGGAAGAAACCTCCACCTTGCCCAGCACTTTGGCCTACCAAGGCACCAAGGCTAGCCCTCTTCCTTCCTCTGAAGCATTTTAAGATAAAATGCATTTCATCAATCTAGCACACTGCCCCTCGGATTCTTCCTCTGAGCCATTTCAACCTGCCATGGTTCACTTACATCACGTGATGCAAGAGGGGCCCCCTAAGAGAGGCCTCACACACTGGCCAAAGGGGACTGCTCCAGAAACAGGTATTTCCAATGACTGCTTCCTTAGCTCAGAAAAAGACATCACTCTGTCTCTCATGACAGGAATATCTGGAAGTCCTCCCTGATTCTTTTTTTCCTCAACTCCTATATTCACCCCAGGTCTACCTTCCAAGTACATCTCAAACCTGTCTACCTCTTTCCATCTCCACTGCCTCTTCTCTGAGCTACTGTCAAGCTATTGTCAACACTACCCTACACTCCTGAGAAGCCTCCTAACTGGTCTACCCACTTCCCCTCTTGAATTCTGGCACAATGTTGGTTACCCTCCAGATTCATTCTCCTCTTCTTGGGGAGCTGGAATATGGCAATCCATTCAGAGACTTCATTTTCCAGACACGCCCCCATCTTCCCACCCAGTGCACACACACTCGGGCAGCTACATTGACTACATGGCCATGCTTACTGGCAAAATGTGAATGGAAATGATGTACACAAATTTCCATACCATGTGTTGCAAAGTAAACGACAGCCCAGGACTTCCTCTCTTACTCCCTTTCTGTGGGCTAGAATGTGGATAAGGAGCTGAGCCAGCTCTGACCTTATAGATGAACACAGCAACCCAAGGGAAGGTGAAGAGGAGAGAAGGACCCTCAGTCCCAGAATGATCTTGTGGAATAGAGCCACCTCTGTGGCTGGATCGCTGTGGCCAGTGTGATCAGAAGAGACTGGAGTGGCAGTAAGACTAGAAGTGGATAGATCAATGTCAAGGCTACTGTAGAACAGGGACTGGAACACCGACGGCTTTGACAGAACAATGGAGATGAAGGGATGCTGGATGTATTGTGAAGGCATGATTAACTGACTTTCCTGGTAATTGGGGTATGAGAGAAAGGGAGAAGTCAGGGAGGACACCCAGGTTTCTGGCCTGAGTCCCTGCAAGGATGATACGGGTGTGAACTGATGCAGAGAAAAACTGAAGGTGGAGACTCTATGCGGGGAATGATCAGGAATTAATTTTGGACATGCCTAAGAGTAGAGGTTACCAGAGCCCGAATTTAGAGTCAAGACTACCTGGATTTGAGTCCTGACTCTGACACTTAACTGTGTGACCTTGATGGAGTTACTTAAATCCTCTGTGCTTTGGAGTTCTCATCTATAAAATGAGGATGGATAATAGCCCCAGTCTCACAGAGTGCATGTAAGGAGGAAATGTGTGCATTCCAGACTTTTTTGTGTGTGCTGTTTGATTCTTCAAAAAGGCTCAGAACTTTGGAGATCAGGAAGAAATCTTCCTTCATCTTTATGCCTGCTTATCCCACCTCAAATAACACTAAGCCCCCAAGATTTTGAAAGTAGAGATGTGGCTGCCTGCTATGGTCTGGGGACAGCTGTAAGGAAGCTTTCAAAGCAGCTGGTACAGGCATATAACTAGAACATTTTCTTCACCTCAGTTTCCTGGCAAAACAAGGCCTGCAGTTAGAAGGGAAAGGTTTTAATTACAAGGCCACCTGTCCAGCCATCTGAAGCCAACCTCAGCCTCTGGCTGGTTCCCTGTGGGCAATGGGGCATTTAGGGGGACTGTGCTCAGAGTCCCTAATGTCTTTCAAATTTCGTCGTGCAGTATAATCATGGCGAAAATTAACAGATCTCAAAAACAGGCCTCAATATTGCTTCCCTCCCCCATTTGTTATTAAAGACAGACAGAGAGATTGAGGGTTTGGGAAAACGTGAGTTCCATCCTTTCCTTTCATCTGTTCAGGATGACGTGGCCTTAAAACCAAATTATCTTGTGCTCTCCAAAGCAAACTGCACCCCTCTAATTCCCCCTCAAAATGAAGATAAGTGGTTTTCTAAATTATTATTTGCCCACCGACATTTTTAGACTGACATATATAGAAAGGTAAGCGGGCTATATTCAAGCCTGTAAAATAAAAATAAAAATTAATGGAAATTTCTAACTCTCAACATAAAGAAAGAAAAGAAGAAAGAAGAAAGGAAAGGTAACAAATCATTTTTAAAGTGCTGTTATTTAAATCACAAGTGAGCATATAAAAATTGAAATATTTTCCAACTTTAGCTTTTTTTTTAAGTGCCAAGAAAAATTAAATTATAGATGGTCACCCAGACGGTTTGTTCGTTCTTAAAACAGTTTACTATTTCTTCCTGGGGCCATAGCTAGAGATTCTACTTCCCAATCTTCCAGATGTGCCCACGTGACTGAGTTCTGGCCAAAAGAATATGGGGAGTGGGGATGGGTGCCATTACAGGCTGGGCCCACGACAACCTCCCACGTATCATTTGCCAAGCTCATTCCCTTTCTGTGTGATCTCCACAGCTATGTGAGGGGGAAGGAGCCACAACATAGAAGAAACCTGGAAGCCCCAAACACTCCTTAGAGGAGAACCACCCACTGACCAGGAACAGCTGGTGAGAAACAAATTTAGACAGCAAGCCACTGAAATTTGACGTTTATCTGTTAATAGCAACTAGTGTTCCACTACTAATAAACAGCTTTCTTATCCATCCCCTTTCCAAACAGATTTACTTTGGCATCTGTAAATGCTGAGACTTCATAAGACCAAGTCCTAAAGGTTGTGAGCAAAGTCTATCGAGAGAAGAATCACAATCAATACAGAATACCGATGTTGACCCTCTTGGTCTCAACCTCAAGACTTCTTGAGCTGAAAAGCAATGTCTTCATCAGGAATGTTTTATTCCATAAAACACCAGACACCCAGAACACGCTGTCATTTTTTAAAGGAAACAAATACATTTAGCAAGATAAGAGATTCCAAATAAACAACAATTAGACATTAAATAACCCACCAGGGGACGCCTGGGTGGCTCAGTCGGTTAAGCCACTGCCTTCGGCTCGGGTCATGATCCCAGGATCCTGGGATCGAGTCCCATGTGGGGTTCCTTGCTCGGCAGGGAGCCTGCTTCTCTCTCTGCCTCTGCCTGCTTGTGCTTTCTCTCTCTCTCTCTCTGACAAATAAATAAATACATAAAATCTTTAAAAATAAATAAATAAATAAATAAAGAAAGAAAGAAAGAAAGAAAGAAAGAAAGAAAGAAATAACCCACCAGGTTGCCATAATGATGGAAAGAGCATCCTCTCTCCTATGACCTGTGAGCTCCCTGAGGACAAGGACTGTGTCCGTCTTGCTCACCAATGCATCTCAGTTGGCCCGGCATACAAGGGCTATTCAACAAATATAGAGGATGAGAAGATGAAAGGATGAACTTGCCTCTGCTTACCTCCTTCCTCTTCCCCATACACCCGTCACCCCATTCTCCATATACCAAGTACATATCTGATGCTTCACCTAGCCTTGGGCCATTGCACATGGTACTCCCTCTGCCTGCACCGCATCCTTGCCTTCACTGTATCCTCTGCCTGGTCACTCCTGTCCCTCTCTCAGATCTCAGCACAAGCATCCCTCACCTATCTCTCTGTGCACTTGCCCTTCTATGTGATTGGATATTTCTGCACATGATCATTTCCATAGCACCTGTATCTGAAGCTACCCTGCTTATGTGAGCATGTGTTAATGATCTCTCTCCCTACAATCCCACCAGGGAGCTAGAAGACCTCATGCACAGACCTCTCCCCATACCCCCAGCAGCAGCAGCATCCTGCCCGTGGAACATCCCCCGTCATCAGGGTGAATGAATAAATGACTGTGTCAGGTATCATGATTCCAATTTATTTAGTTAATTTTATCCCGTTGGCCCAACCACTGGGTTATTTTTTTTCTCCTTCTATTTTTACTCATGTATAATGAATTACCTGTTAGTATCAATGAGGTAAAAAAAACCACGAATGAGACAGAATAATACAGAATCAAAAAAAGTAATCTACCTTTATTCTTTTGCCTTATAATAGTGCCTCTTCTGTGCAAGGCATTATTTCAGCTACTGTTGAAGAGTTCCCTCTCCTCAGTTTACAATTTTTCTCCAGGTTTCCTTGTATCCATGGTTCTTGCCCTGAGCAGTCTGGTGGGCTAGTCTGTATTCCTGGCCTCACAGAAGGAATGAGAAAGCAGGGAGAAAAATTGAACCCAGGGCTTGGGGAGCTTACCCTTTCTCTCAATCATACCACGCCCCAATCCAGCAGGCTGGATGCTTTGGCCCAACTCTTGTCTTCCACTGGCACTGCTGTTATTTTCCTACTAATGCAGCTTTGTGTAACTTTGTTATGCTTACGCCAGCAAGAATGGCCAACGAGTTCTCTCCTTTCATAAGTCAGGTGTTATCATTTCCATTTTAAGATGACAAACTGAGGGGCGCTTGGGTGGTTCACTTAGTTAAGTGTCTGCCTTTGGCTCAGGTCATGATCTCAGGTCCTGGGATCGAGCCCCAAATCAGGCTCTCTGCTCATCAGGGAGTCTGCTTCTCTTCTCACTCTCTGCCTGCCTCTCTGCCTACTTGTGATTTCTCTCTGCCAAATAAATACATAAAATCTTAAAAGAAAAGAAAAAAAAGACAAACTGAGACTTCCCAGGGTCACAGAGTCAGGACTCAAAATTTTGGCTCCCTGACTCAATTCAAGGCCTTTTCAACAAGCCTACTCTAACCCCACTTCTCTCAGTGTGTGGCTGGTG
This sequence comes from Lutra lutra, assembly GCF_902655055.1. Taxonomy (NCBI): domain Eukaryota; kingdom Metazoa; phylum Chordata; class Mammalia; order Carnivora; family Mustelidae; genus Lutra; species Lutra lutra. The sequence continues at coordinate 80,877,491 of NC_062282.1, read as the reverse complement.
TTCATCAGACGACTTTCTTCCCCAGGCTGGAGTGACTTCCCACCATTTGCCAAATACAGGCCCCCCACCTCACTCTGCCCTGGTGGACACATGAAACCGTTTAAACAAATTCAGAGTTTAACCTGTAATCTTGGTGTCAGTTCATGACTAATAGCTGCCTTGTAACTTCAATGGGTGTGCCAGATCTCTGACAGGTGCAGACCAGCCACCAAGAAACCCACTTGGAGTCTGCACACTGGAACCATCCCTAGATAATGACCGAACTATGGGTAGTGGTCAGACAAGGCCCTTAGCTACATCAGGAATATTACAAAGATTTTTTAAAGATAATTACTGTTTTAAATGTTGCAAAAATGAAAGTTACTATCAATACTTCTCCTACAGAGCTAATCAATTATTCTCCTAAACCAAGATCTATTATTAATATGACATTACAACCAAAACCTAAAATACTATTATGTTGTAAGGAGAAAACATTCTAGAAGCAAGGCTTTAAGTGTCAAATAACATTTACTCCAGATTCTAGCCTTAATCACCTTTAATTTATGTTAAATATGGCATGTTAAATACCATAGTTTTTTTCTATAAAGAGGACTTCCGCGGGGCGCCTGGGTGGCTCAGTGGGTTAAAGCCTCTGCCTTCGGCTCAGGTCATGATCCCAGGGTCCTGGGATCAAGCCCCGAATCGGGCTCTCTGCTCAGCGGGGAGCCTGCTTCCCCCCCCCCTCTCTCTGCCTGCCTCTCTGCCTACTTGTGATTTCTGTCAAATAAATAAATAAAATCTTAAAAAAAAAAATGACTTCCGCTTAGAAGCTGGACTTTCTGACTTTCCTTTCTTGTCAGTTCCTACAGCTGTCTCCTCCCTTACCCTTGTTCCTGGTTCTATGCTATTTTACACCAATGCTTTCATTTCTGGCCTTCAGTGCACCATGACACTACCACAAATTCCTCCATCTCCTTCCATCTAGACCCCACTCACCCAGACTGACCCATCTCAGCTGGCTAACAGAGTGTGCCCAATGCCCATAGGCAAGTACCTGGGTGCATGCACAGGAATCTAAGGGAGCAAGAGTAATATGGCATTATGATGGGACTGGCCCAGGCATAGATCAACACAAGGCCCCTGGGGGAAAAGGGTGCAGAGAGAACAAAGCTAGGAAAAGCAACACTTTGTTATTGGCTCAGGTTGGCCTCAAGCTCCGAACAGGTCTCCAGCAAGACTGACTGGGCTGTGAGCTCCCTACTAGTGCTAGCTAAGCCTGAAGGCCAACCTTGAATATCCACTTCCAGGACTAAATCTGAGCCTCCCACAAGATCCAGCTACCACCCTAACACAGAGAAGACAAAAACAAGCAATAAAAATGGGGTGGTGGACCCAGTGCTCAAAATAGAATAAATCTAAGCCACCTCCCCAGACACTCTCCAAGCAAGTGAAAAAAGACCAGTCAATGAGGCCTTCTCTCAGTGGGTTCAGGCCTCACTCTAAATCAGCTCTCAGCACAAGACTCTTTTCCAAGAGGACTTCCATCTAGAAGGGCACATGGGGCAAGGGTAGGTCCTGTCTCTTCAAGCAGTAGAGTTAGGAGGACAGGAGAGAGCATCCCTTGGAGGGAAGAGTGTTAAGACCCTCAGTGTTCTGGCCACATGAAGGGAGAGATAAAGGCCCATCCAAGGTTATATGGGCCTTCCAGTGGCCTAAAAGCTCCACACACCTCCCCTCACCCTCCCACACACATTTTCACACCCTGCTCTGGGTATGGTGCCTGTACGGTAACCACACCTCTTATATCCACATGTGGGGGCCATCTGTGAAGGCTCAAGAGCCGAGAAGGACCTCAGATTCATTCCCTTTGTGGGTCATGTTGTGTAACAGCCTGAGTTTCTCAACTTCGAGCTTTGACTATCGATTTGCTCCAAAGGCTAAATGAATACAAAGAACCTGGAAGCAACTCGGCCATCTGCCTTTTGTCTTCCTAATTCCGTGACATGTTCTTCAAGCAAAACCAAGGCACTCAGTGCTGCTTGGGAGGAGACAGCATGCTTGATGGTAAGAGCCTAGGCTCTGGAGTCAGACCCCTGGGGTTCAAACCCTGACTCTGCCACTTACTAGCTGGTGACCTTTAGCAAGTCAGTCAAGCCATCAGAGTCTTAGATTTCTCCTCTATAAAACAGGGGGAACAACAGTAGCGAGCTCACAATCAGTGTGAAGATCAGATGGACCATTCGTGTAAAATGCTGAGCAGAGTGCTGGGCACACAGTAAGCGCAGGGAAAATGTTGGCTGCCGTGATGATGATGACGCAGTCACACTATTATTACTACTACTAATATTCATCATTATTGTGGTTACTCCGGCTTTTCTCTAGTCTGCATGGCTTCCACAGGGCAATGAAATCTCAGCCTCCCTACTTCTTATTCCCTTTGCTTCTCCACAGGTGAGGACCCTGGTCTACCCAGGCGAATTCAGTCACTCCTTCCTTGCACTGAGAAAGATTCACACGGTGCTTTGGGGCCCAGGCTCAAAGACAGTGGTGCTGCTCACTTCAAAGACCACAGATTGTTAACAGGCTGATTTCCCTGGCAGTTGTTCTCATGAAAGGACATAACCCCAGAGTTCCTGACCAGCCATTCAAACCAAATGCCCAGCTCACTTCTTTCCCTCCCCAGCCCCACTACACTTTATGAATTTCTTTAAAGGAAAAAACAACAACCACAACAACCACCAAAAAAACCATGTGGATTTGCTAAACTTTCTTCTGGTTCATTTACTCGTACTGCTACCTCCAGTGAATATTGGGCTGGTTGTTACAGGGTTTAAGAAATGCTATAAGCAGAATTGGTAAAAATAGTAACAGAACAGAAATTTATACCTTAAACAAATCATTCCAACAGATGGGACTTCAAGTATTTATTATCCCTCTCTGGTCTGGGACTTTTCAAACACGGCATTTCCAGCCGGCCAGACTGGGAGCTATTTGATAGTACCTCTCTGACCAATTACATACTAATTAAAAGACCTTGGTGTGGGCTGGAGGTAGCAGCTTTGCATATGGACTTTAATTACTGGGCTTGAGTTTTGCCAAGAAAACACAAAGGGCTTTTCTGGCTGGATGCAGAGGCTTAGAATGAACATATGGCCTGCGTGGGAGGGGAGGGTTAAGAGTGCTATCCTACACAGGAAGTGGAGTATTCCACCGCCCCCCCTGCCCCCACCAATCTCCTGAAAGTAACTATGTACCAGGGTTAGACAAAATCCTTGGTCAGCCCAGGGAACAAAGGGCAACCTGAGTGGGTAGTGAGCTGTCACCCTGGACACATCACACTCAATCCCTGGGCCATCTGTGGATTGGAATTCTTCCTTGCTCCCACCTCTGCCCGCCTTTTCTTGTTGTATTTTTGGGATCAGAACCTCAGGTCTCTTCCTGGGTTCCACTGAGCCTGGAATAGCCTGGAACTAATTTTTGGTTACCCAGAATGCATTCCCTCATCTTCTGGTTACACTGTCCCAAATTCCCCAGACCATAAGGCTCTGGCAGGGGGGAGCACATGGCCTGGTCCTGACCAATCAGCACAATTTAAGCCCTCTGGCCACAATATTTGGTTCAAGGATGGGCATTAGACCTAGACCGGTATAATCAGCATGATTTCTAGGATGTGTGTGAAAGTTCAGTTGGGTAGATTTGTTCTTTACTCAGGTTTGACACTGAAAGGTGATGACTTGGAAGCTGCGGCAGTCATCCTTCTGCCACAGGGAAGAAAAGATGTGAAAGTGGAATCAATCAAGGGGAAGCAGAACTGACAAAAGAAAGAGGGAAACTGGAACACTGTGACAGCATTTGAGGTCCCGGATTAAGCCATTTCTGAATACATCCACTGATGACTTCCCAGTGTTGTAAGCCAATAAATTACTTTTATGTTTAAGCGGCCTTTGGTTACACTTTCTATCAATTTGGAACTGAAATAATACTACCTAACAGACATAAGGTTGGGGGTCAGGAAGCAAAAACAGTAACTGCCTACCCTAAAGGGATCCAGTCTGCAAAGAACACACTTGCTATAGACTCCGTGGAAACCCAGAATCAAAGAATTCTAGAGCTAGAAGAGACCTTGTGGACAAACCATCCTGTTCAGCCATCACTGCTGACTTTCTTTTTCTAAACAGGTATGCATCTGAAGGCTTGGGGAAAAGAGATGTCACACAGTAAACAAGAAACAAACTCTTCTTCCCATTGGTGTCTCAACATCATGTATGTAGTTGTTCAATAAAACCTTTCTGAATGAATATTACGTGCCCAGTCTCCATTAAACATTCCTTCTGCATGGCAAATAGCTCTTGCAATAAATTCCTTAATGGATTATGTTCACTTCCCACAACAACCACAGTCTCGGTCTCTCTCCTTCCTTCCTCCCATCCTTCCTTCCTTCTCTCCTTCTTTGCTTGACACTAGCTTCTCATTTCTTCCTCTTCCCTGTTCTTCCCCTTTATAACTCAACAGCTTTTCTTTACTTGTCAACTCAAATCTACATTGCCTACAGGCACTTAATAACCAACCTACTGTCTGCTTCTCCATCCTTTAACCTCTACCTCAAACCATGAGTTATCTACCAACCCTCACCCGTCCTTCCCCTTTCCCCACGAGTCCATCAACTGTGTTTAAAAACAGCCCCAAATTTTTTACACCCTGCCCCGGGAACACACACACACACAAACTAAAACCAACTCCTCACTACTGAGTTATCAACATCTTTATGATGCTCAGGAGATGTTTCTTCCTAGGATCAGATCTCACTGAGATATCTCCACCTGAGATATTTCTTTTATGGTTCAGGAGGATACTGGAAAATAAGTCTAAAGTCAATTTGTTGTCAGCTCCTTATAGGACATGATTAGATATTTACACTTTGTGAAACTAAGTTCCCCTATTTCTATGACAGATTAATACCATTTGCCAGTGTGTAATGTTATCCACATCCTGGTAACACACAGATGGAAAGCTTCACATAAGCATTAAACAAAGTTATGACTCTCTGGAACCCAGTATACCACTGGCAGCCCTCACAAATTACAATTATTATTTTTATATTCCTTTTAGAGTGTCTTAGGAACTTATAGGTCTTTAGAGAAAAAGCTGTGGGATTTTGGATGAGATTCACAAACACATTTGCTCTCTTGCCCAAGTGAAACCTTTTATTAAAACTCTGGACTGGGAAGGTAGAAAGTTAACTCAGGATATAAAATAAACAGGTGATACCTTGAATGTATGCAGGCCTCTATTTGCAAAACTCTGCAACCACTCAATTGTGTCATTTGATCATCAGTGTCTTCTTTCACTGGAAGTTTTCCTGGGGCAAGAAATACAAATCAAAAAGAATTTAAAGACATTTACTATGGATACAAAGTGTAGGCTTTCGTTCTTCTTAGCACTGTTAACATAACCCTATTTAGATAATTTCCCTTCAAATCTTTCTTCTTAATCCAGTTTCAAGACTATAATTCACTGTTGGGACTGGAAATCTTTGCCAGCCTGACTTGTTGAGCCTCCTACGGGACAAAGCTGTGCGCTGTGTCACATGCCCTCAAGACCTTCCTTCCTCCTTTCGCTCCAGGCCAGCGTCCCAAACACCGTGGTTGCCACTCGACTACCAGAGGTACGGAGACTGGCTTCCGGAGAAGTCACCAAGGGGCCCACAGACTAAGAGGTAGGGGACTGAGTTCTCACTGGAGTGAACTTAACCAATGGAAAACGGGTGTTAGAGCAGTGTGAGGAAAGGGCCACACACCCCCTCCCCCATTTCCTTTCCCCTCCAACTATGCCAATGTGTGATTCCTCTGTGCAAACTATCTGGAGCAACCCTACATGCTGAGGGACCTGCTGGAGTCTTCATGAATTACTTTGCAATGGTAGCCAACACACACACAAACACACACACAAAAGCAACGTACCCTATTACTTTCCTACTTCAGCCTCACCATCCTGGGATGTTACCTCCCTGATCAAGGATTAGGACCACAGCTCTTCCTCAAACCCCGATTTCTGGAGGGCTGAGCTAAGAAGTTTATTTTCTCTATTCTGGCACTTCTCAAGGTGTGATCTGCAGGCTCCCTGCATCAGAATCTTCTGAAGGACCTGCTAAAAAGGCAGATTTCTGGCCCACCCTGGCAATTCAGACTCACTCAGTCTAGGGTGTGTACTAGCCATCTGTAATACCGAGCTATACAGGCGATTCTTCAAATTTGAAAATGTGATGACCACTGGTCCAAGTTTCTCCAGAGCACCCCCCCAACCTCTGCACAGAGGATTTTAGGGTCACTCAGGCCAAAACTCTTGGGTTCTTTCCCTTTCTCCCACATTCTTGTTGACTCATAATGATTATCTGTCAATACAATGTCCCTTGTATCTGGATCTATCTTCCCTTTTTTTTTTTTTTTTTGGTTGAAGTATAGTTGACACACAGTGTTATGCTTAGTTTCAGGTGTACGACATAGTGATTCTAGTGATTTGACATCTCTCTATATTATGCTATGCTCACGGCAAGTTAGCTACCATCTGTCACCATACAACGCCATTAGAGCAGTAATGGCTCCGTCACTATGCTGTACCTTTTATCTCTGTGACTTATTCATTCCGTAACTGGAAGCCTGTACCTCCCACTTCCTGTCACGCATTTTGCCCACCGCCCCACCCCTCCCATCTGGCAAATTCCAGTTTGTTCTCTGCTCCTGTCCATGTTATCAAGGTATATGGAGAAAAAAAACATGGCATTCGTCAGCCTCTCTGGCCCAGAGTTCCATTGGGCAGAATTCTAGAGCTGGTTCCTTTATATTCTAGTTTCCCTTCTAAATCTCAGCCTTTTCTCTGTGCCCCAGGGCCAACAGATCTGCTCATGATCCCTCAGTACTATCTTTCGCAGCCTGGGAGGTGGGGTTTCCCTTGTCACCATGTCTCCTCTCTCTTGGTGTTATTCTCTGTGTGGTCTATCTTTTGTTTTTCAGAATCTGTTCAGTCAGCTCTCAGTTCTTCAGGAGGAATTATTCTAGAAATAGGTAAAGATTTGGTGTGTGCCTGGAGGAGGTGGGGTCAGGGTCCTCCTACATCACCATCTTGGACTGCAACTATTCTCTTTTCCTACCCCATTCTCCCAATCCCCATTGGGCTCCTCTCCTTTCTCCTGGAATGTTCATTAAATCCTCCTCAACATTCTCCCCACCTTCCTTCTTCCAAATGGAGATGAACATGGGAGATCAGGTTGCATATTTCATCGAGCACCTGGAACAGCCCAATGCCAGAAGTGGACACTCAGATTCGGTCAGATATATTTGGCATCCCCAAGGTGGTGGATCTTCCCTGGGACAGAATCACACCTCTGCTGGGGTAGTGCTTCTGGCCTGTGTGTATGGTGTTTTAATTCCTCCAACATGGCTACATTCACTTTGCTCACCACGTGTCCTGTGAAGACCACATGAGCCGGGGTCAGTCCATCTATTTCCATGGAATCCCGTATGCAATGCGGCACAATGTACATAGTGGGTGCTTTACCCAACTCAGTGGCAGTGGGGCTAAGAAGAATGTAAATTCAGTGCTTTTCTTTCTTTTTCTCCCTTTCAATCCTCCCATCCTCTAAATCCTCTCAGTTACTCAATTCCTTCTCCTAACTTGGTAAACTCTCCTACCACAGCTCAAGGACTATCCTCTGCTCCCTTTGGCATGGCTTTGGCCAAAATCCATTTGACTGCACCTGTGTTCTATTTATTTCCTTCTTCACGTGCCTATTCTTTCTGGCTTGAGAAACTGAAGCAAAAATGTCATTATCGTAAGGACATAAATTGTATTGCTTAACTGGTATAATTATAGCTAATTTTTTTTAAGATTTTATCTATTTACTTGATAAGAGAATGAGATATCACAAGTAGGCAGAGAGGCAGGCAGAAGGGAGGGGGGGGGGAAGCAGGCCCCCTGCTGAGCAGAGAGCCCGACACGGGGCTTGATCCCAGGACCCTGAGATCATGACCTGAGCTGAAGGCAGAGGCTTAACCCACTGAGCCACCCAGGCACCCCAATTACAGCTAATATTTGTTGAGCATTTACCACAAACAAAACCTCTTCCAGGCACCCCCTCATTTAGTCCTTTCAACAGCCCTAGTTTGTAGGTACTATTTTTGACCCACCTTCCTAGGTAAGGAAACTGAGGCTTAGAGATTGTGACTTGTCCATAGAAAGTGCTGGAGCTTGCCTGATCACAAGATCTAGGTTCTTAACCCTTCTGGTACCTTCTTCCAGTACCACCTGCTGATGCACGGTGAGTTTCCCCAATACAGCTATCTGGTATAAACTCCCCATACTGAACAACTGTCCCCAAGTCCATAGTTATGGCTGATGCAAGTCAACCCACCCTGACAGCAGGTTACCAGCTTCATAGTCCTGGTCCTCAATCAACCCTTTGATTTTTGCAGATCTAATTTTGCATTTCCATTTCCCACATGGTTCTCCCACATCAAGCAGACATTTCATTTCTGAATAACAGAGTCTTCATGTTTGGCTTGCCTTATAAGCATTCTTGCCACATCAAGCCAAAAGCTCATTTCCCCCCAATATTTCTTCCACAAACGTCATCCACTCCATCCCCCCTAAAACCCTGCATCATAGTCTTTCATCCCAGCATCTGAACCACTACAGAAATGTGTCTCAGAGCCATCTTCAGTGACTCACAATCCCCACAACAGATTCTCTGTGGGCACTTGACAGTTTCTCCTTTGAAATCGCCTTCCAAAGACTAATTAGCCCTCAGTCTCCCAGGGAACAGTTCTCTCTTCTTTGTCACTCTGTGTGGACTCTCCATTTCCTTCTCTTGCATCTGTCTGTTCTTCTGAGCCTTTAAAACCAACCAAGATCTGGACTAAGGATGAGGTTAATTACTTGTCTTTAGCACACCACTTGTTTCATGAAGGCATGGGGATAGCCCCTATTTTTAACAGGCTGAGGCATCTCATGATGGCACTGTTCCCCTTCTTGGACCTTCAGGTGATGGCAACTGTCACCTACCCCAAACTTAATTTAACTTTTAATTTTAAGCTCATCTTTCTAGCTATCATGCTCTCCCCAAGCCATCTCATTCTCCCGCAGTATGCACATCTGGAACCATTCACAAAGTGGTGGTTGAAATTTCCACTAATTCAAATGGAATGTTTAGGATGGAGGCCACTGGGAGGCCCTCAGCTTCCCTCAGGTCCCAGGCAAGTAGTTCTACTCTAAGAAATGCATGAATCAATAAACATCCCAGAGCATGCCCACTGGGGGCAGAACCCTGAACCAGGGGCACTGGGGCAGCCCAGCTCTCTATGTGGTGGCCCTAAGGCATGCCAGGACATCATGGACAGGGCTAAGGACTGAATAGTGACCCCCCGACATCCATATGTTGAAACCCTATCCCAGTGTGAGTTTATCTAGAGGATCTCTAGGAGGTAAGGAAGGTGAGGTGAGACCATAAAGGTGGGTTCCTAAGGCAATAGGACTATGGCCTTCCCAATCTCTTCTCTCCTCTCATGATCTAAGGTTGGGTATCTACAGGCCAGGAAGAGAATGCTCAACACAATCCAGTCATGCTGGCACCTTGATCTTGGACTGCCCAGCCTTCAGAACTCTGAAAAATAAATTTCTGTTGTTTAAGCCACCCAGCCTACAGTGTTACATGATGGTGTTAACACAGACAACCAGCTCTTATGTCCATGTCCAGTTAATGTGGTTCAAGGGAAAACCAGGACTGCAGAGCCTTTGCTCTCCTCATAGGCCTGGCCACTCTGCCCAGGAAGGGTTCAGAAATCAGGGAGGGCAGCAAGAAAATCAGGGAAAAACTCACTGAAAAGAGATTCATCCATCCACTGAGGCTCTAATAAGCATGTATGACTATTGTGTAAAATTATGAATACTTTCAAACACAATATATTCACATTTGCTTATAAACACATGGAAGAAACATGTGAAAAGACATGAACTAAATGGATAAGGGTCATCTTTGGGATAGAGAATAGGAGTAGGGAAGGGAGAAGAGGGGTGAGGATGATGAAGAGGGGCTTTTAATGATATAAAACTGTTTTAATGTGTTCACCTATAAAATAAAAATACACACACTTGCAAATACTTGCTGAATGAGGAATTAAGGCAGTAGGCAAGGCACACTGATCTGGCTTTCCTGTTTAACAGGCAATCCTACTCCCCAGGCCTTTTTTTCTGGGACCTGGGAATGTAATAATTTTTTTTTAAAGATTTTATTTATTTATTTGACAGAGAGAGAGAGAGATCACAAGTAGACAGAGCGGCAGGCAGAGAGAGAGGGGGAAGCAGGCTCCTTGCCGAGCAGAAAGCCTGATGTGGGGCTTGATCCCAGGACCCTGAGATCATGACCTGAACCGAAGGCAGAGTCTCTAATCCACCGAGCCACCCAGGCACCCCTGGAAATGTAATAATTTTGAAGGCACTAAGAGTCTGCCTGTCCTGTTAACTGCTGTATCCCCAGCACCTAGCAAGATGCCTGGCACAGAGTAAATGCTCATTCACTCACCAGCCGCTTGGATGCATGAATGAATGCATGGATGAATGGGGGAAGGGGGTCCAGAGTCTAATAGGAAAGATCTCTGGGAAGATCTATCCCAGGCCAGCAGCTTTAGTTGAAGCCTCAGAAAATAAATCTGAGAGAGTTTCTGGGGAATTTTTATGACTCACACGTTGAGATGGTTCAAAGGACTCTGGGTGGCACATGCTTCAAGAGAAGGGCCAGAGGGACCAGAACTTTGGAACTAGGGTCTAAGTTTCCAACACTTGCAAGGGACATTAATGTCCCCAACAAAAGAGTATGCCTCCCCTGCTTCCAGATAACCAGTGCCCACCAGATCCCACGTGATCCTGGTAGAGACCCTGCCCTAATACGTGGGAGTCTGGAGCAGAAATAACTGTTGTAATGCCAAGTGGGCCTGAGCCTGAGAGGAAGGTTAAGAGCACAGCCTCTTGCCTCATCACTTAAATGAGTCTGTTTACTTCTCTGAGCTCCAGTGGCCCTGCCTGTGAAAAGAGGATGATCAAAATACCTTGTCTGTGTGCACTCAGACCTAGGAAAGAGGAGGGGAGCTTAATGAAAAGTGGACTGATTTGAAGATAGCCAAATAAAACCATGTGACTTCATTCATGCTGAGCTCATCACTCGGGCTCTAGAAATAAGATGCAATTAGACCTACATTTGATGCATCACTGTGACGGTCTTCAGATGCGTCTTTAGTCTGATCAGACTAAATAACAACGTCAGGGCAGAGCATTCTGGAGCACAGATATTTCTTCCACCAGCTAGTCAATCAACTCATCAATGCCCAACTAACCTTGGTTTATGTGTATTTGTGTTCAAAGACTTTATGTAATATACCTTATTGATTCATTCACATTGAACCCATGGTCAGGGGCACTGCAAATGATGCCTGAAGGAAGCTGATCTGACATAGGTATCTCCTTCATAAGACACATCAAACCCTTCATGCACTTAGAACACTGGACAGCCCTTCAGCACTATACCTGCGGGCCATTTCAAATAGCGAAATAGTCAACAAACAGCACAGGAAAAGTGTCACAAGACAAACACCGAGAAGGCGCTTGTTTACGGCACAAGGGCCGAAACCAGAAGGCAGAGAGACATTTTCATCCGCCTCAGCTAAGAAAGTGCATGTCCCAGGACTCATTCTTGTGCCTCTCAGAGCATGTCCACACATGACCACAAAAGCATTACCAGTACTGATTTCCAAGTTACCAATAAATCTTTGCAAGTAAGCAAACTTCCAACTATAGAATCTGTGAATAATGAGGATCAAAGGTATTTTGTAATCTTTCTCCTTTTCAAACCCTTAAAGAAAGTTTCTTTTTGCTCCCATGCAAGGCATGAGTTTTGTGGGTTTGAATCTGCCCTCATCTACCTCTCTTATTTTCCTGTTTTGTCCTCATCTTCAGGCCTTAGGAACCACACGGGACGCTGGATGCCCTCTGCTTCCTGCCCTGAGGACGTCAGACAAAAGATGGGATCTGCGGCTGTGTGTGGTCAAGGCAAGAGCCAATGGAACCTGGGGGAAGACATGAGCAACACCAAAAGAGAAAGACCCTTCCCTGGCAAATGCCAGAGGGATGCACGTAGAGAAAACGAAACTGAAGCTGACTCTCTGGTTTGAAATCACACAACTCCAGTAAGGACTAAGGAACTGTGAGATTGAGTAAAACAACGTAAGTATCTGAAGGAAGGTAATGAGTTCTTTTTGGGACCCATTATGTCTAAAGTGCCCACAACACCAAGGCACTCTCAGTTGCAGAGACACGAAAGCAATCCTGATCAATTCAACCAGACAAAGAACTTACTAAAGGGTATCTGACAATTCACAAAATTTCTATAACAGCCAGAGAACCTCCAAATTTATTCTGGACCCAGTTCAGGGAGGAAGCCCTCGTTGATTCCACTGGAAATAGAACCTGTAGTTGACAGATCTGCTCCAGGCCTCTGCTTCTAGAACATGGCTGCTGCCCCAAGAAGCCAGGATGTGTCCACCACTATCACCCTCACAAGGATGTATTCTGCCTGGGCCCTGCTTCTGATCTGAATCAGGTCACAGGCCTGTGCCCTAGCTACCAGGTTGGGGATGGGGTTGTGGATGAGCCTCTGCCCCTGGGTGTCTCTGGAGTGTGAAGTGCATCGGGCCTCGTAAGGCAGGAGATACCCAACCCAGAGGAATGATGCTCAGATGTTGGGAAGACCAACAGAATAACAAATGTCTGCTATAATATATTCAGAAGGGTTAGAAACAGGACTGGTAATAACAGCTCCTACTTTTAAGCACTTAACATGTGCCAAGGACCACATAAAACGGTTAATATGCATTTAGAGTTTAAACTATGCAAAAAGTATAAAATGAGTATAGAGAAGAGATTGAGGGAGGGCAAAGCAATTTACCAGGGAAACCGTGCTGGTTTGCCCAGGACTGAGGGGTCTCCTAGTATGCAGGACTTTCAGTACTAACACCAGGAAAATCTCAGGGGAAACAGAGCAGTTGATCAGTCTAGTCACATCAGCCTGATCAGGACCTCTGATCTGGTTTATACAATGGGGAAAAGTGGCTCAACTTCCATAACCCCAGTTTCCGCATTTATAAAATGGACATAACAAAAATATCTCCCTCATAGAACTGTTGTGGAGAATTAGAGATGATATGTATGAAGTACTTTGCACAACACCAGGTCTATATTAAGAGGGCCAAAAAAAGTTAGAAATTATTCTTAAGAACTCCCAGAAAACTTTTGTTTCCCCACATCAAAACAAGTGGTCGAAATGAGTCTTCTCTCCAGGCCTACACAACTCCACACTATACTCGAGATGCCTAAGCATTTATTACATCCCTATCCAGATGCTGGCTGAAGTGTGGGGACAATGGAAGGAATTAGCATGCCCAGCTAACCTGATCCTTAAGGCAGTGAAAAAGAGGTGGAGGCAGCAAAGAAGAACAGAAGAAAGAGATCACAGATGAAGAAGACATTATTGTGGAAGCAGAGTCACTAGAAAAAGTCAGGAGGGGCAAATCAGTTCCACTACTGCAATATAACCAGGAGGTTAGAAACACAGTCCACGGTGCAACTGGCGAAAATGGACAGACCTCCTAATACATGCAACATCAGGTAGGTACTGAGCCCACATTAGCTTCAAACACATATTGGTCAACTTTTTCTTCAAGGATCAGACACTCCATATTTTAGCTGTGTAGGCCTTACAGCCTCTGCCAGAACTACTCAGTTCACAGCTGGAACACAAAAGCAGCCACTGACAACATGTAAACAAATGGGTGTGGCTGTGTTTCAAGATTTTATTTTTATTTTTCAAGATTTTATCTTCCCAAACAGGCAGCTACCCCGCCCCCACCCATGCCCCCATCACAGTTTGCCAATCCCTGGCTTACACTAAAGCCAGTCTTCTGGACTCACCCTAACAAAGTTGATAAATAAGCCTCAAAAGAATGAAACTAATTCCAGGGACCTTAACTGCATCCCAGAGCCACAGAACCCAACAATATATACAGGAATGCAAAGAACTCCAACACTCAACAGTATAAAATATACAATGTCTAGAATCCAATAAAAAATTACTAGTCATGCCAAGAAGTGAAAATACACCCCATAATGAGAAAGGGGGAAAATATCAATCACAAGGAATGTCACAGATGATACAGAAAAAACATACAAAAACATTAAAACATTATTATAAGCAGGTAAGTTCCAGAAAATTAAAGGAAAGCATGAGCATGTTAAGAAGAAACATCAAAGACAGAAAAAGCTATAGGTCCAACTTCTAGAGATGAACAATATAATGCCTGAGATGTGAAATAAACTGGATGGAGTTTGGGAGCAGATTAGACATTGCAGGAAAAAAATTAATGAATTTAAAGACACAGCAATAGAAACCATCCAAAATGAAATACTGACAGGAAAAAAAGAAAAAAAACCCACTAGAAAAAAAAAAAAATGAACAGAGCATCAGTGAGATGTCTAACAACATAAAGCAGACAAATATACCTGTAACTGGAGTCCAAGAAAAAAAAGACAGGTCGGGGAGACATAAAAATATATTTGAAGGGGGACACCTGGCTGGCTCAGTTGGTGGAACATGCAACGCTTGATCTCAGGGTCATGAGTTCAAGCCCCACACTGCTGTGGAGCCTACTTAAATTACATACATATATATACACATACACGCACACACATACACATATATATATGTATGTATATATACATGTACATATATGTGTATATATAGAGATATATACATTACTAATAACATTTTAATAATATTAAATATAAATAATACAAAAATAATAATTAACATTAAATATATATATTTTTAAGAAATAATGGCTAAGAGATTTCCAAATCTGATGAAACCTATAAACCTACCGATGCAATAGCCTCAGGAAATCTCAAACAGAAGGCATAGCAGAATCACATTGCTTATAACTGGTGATAAAGAGAACATTTTTTAAATAGCTGGAGGAAATAGACAAAAAAGGAATAAAGATTGATGGCAGACTTCCCGTCAGAACAATGCAATCCGGATTATAGTAATACCTCTAAAGTGCTAAATGAAAAAAGAACTCTTAACCCAGAATTGTATACCCTGCAAAAATATTTTGCAAAAGCAGAGGTGAAAGACACTTTCGAGCACAGAATGAAAAAAATCACCATAAACCGACCTCTACTATGAGAAATGTTAAAGCAAGTCTTTCAGGCCAAAAGTTATTGATAGCAAATGGAAACTTGAGGTGGACACAAAGGAATGAAGAACACCAGACAGAAAATGTATGTGGGTAAATATACTTTCTTCTTACTTTAAAAAAGTCTCTTGGGGCACCTAGGTGGCTCAGTCAGTTAAGCATCTGCCTTGGCTCAGATCATGACCCCAGGGTCCTGAGATTGAGCCCTGTGTTGGGCTTCCTGCCCAGCGAGTCTGCTTCTCCCTCTCCCTCTGTCCCTCCCTACCGTTCATGCTCTCTCTCTCAAATAAATAAAATCTTTAAAAAGAAATCTCTCATATGTGATTTTATAAATGCAATTTTAAAAAATATTTTATTTGTTTATTTGACAGAGAGCTAGAGAGAGAGCACAAGTAAGCAGAGCGGCAGGGAGAGTGGGAGAGAGAGAAGCAGGCTCTCCGCTGAGCAGGGAGCCCGATGCGGGGCTCAATCCCAGGACCCTGGAATCATGACCCGAGCCAAAGGCAGCCGCTTAACCAAATGAGCCACCCTGATGCCCCTCATATGTGATTTAAAAAAAACAAAACAGGGGCACCTGGGTGGTTCAGTGGGTCAAGCCCCTGCCTTCAGCTCAGGTCATGATCCCAGGGTTCTGGGATCGAACCCCGCATCGGGCTCTCTGCTCAGCAGGGAGCCTGCTCCCCCCCACTTCTCTGCCTGCCTTTCTGCCTACTTGTGATCTCTGTCAAATAAATGAATAAAATCTTTTTTAAAAAGTCAAGCAAAGAGGGGCGCCTGGGTGGCTCAGTGGGTTAAGCCGCTGCCTTCGGCTCAGGTCATGATCCCAGGTCCTGGGTTCGAGCCCAGCATCGGGCTCTCTGCTCAGCAGGGAGCCTGCTTCCTCCTCTCTCTCTGCCTGCCTCTCTGCTTACTTGTGATTTCTCTCTGTCAAATAAATAAATAAAATCTTTAAAAAAAAAAAAAAAGGCAAGCAAAGGAACAAAAAGGAGAGAGAAGCAAACCAAGAAACAGACTCTTCACTATAGGGACGACACTGATGGTTACCAGATTGGCTGCGGGGGAGGGGATGGTGAAATGGGCAATCGGGATTAAGGGGTGCACTTGTTGTGATGAGCTCTGGGTGAGGTATGGAAGTGTGGAATCACTAAATTGTACACCTGAAACTAATACAATGTTGTATTTTAACTAACTGGAATTTAAATAAAAACTTAAAAAAAAAAACAAAACTTCCTTAAAAGAGAAGTGACTGTTCAAAGGGAAAATATCAAGAATGCTTTGAGAGGTTCATAGCACATGGAGAAACAAATGAGTAACAACAGCACAAAGAAGGAGAGAAGAGAGGAAGGGGCAGAAATAAACTTTCATAAGGTTCTTACACGGAACATGATGTATTACTTGAAAGACCGTGATAAAGTTACTATATATAGTAAACCCTACAGGTATTTCTGAGAAAATACAAAAAGATACAGCTGATTACACCAGTGAAAGAGATAAAAAAGGGAATTATATTGACTGCAGATAGGCACGAGGGATCCTTCTGCGGTGTCAGAAATGCTCTAAAACTAGATTGTGGTAATGTTGCACAGTTCTACATTTTCTAAAAATCTGGGGCACCTGGCAGAGCAGGGCACTGAGCAGACAGTCGAGTGTTCAACTTTTGATCTCTAGGTCATGAATTCAAGCCCTGCCTTGGGCTCCATGCTGGGTGTGGAGCCTACTTAAAAAAGGGGGGAAGGGGAGGGCACCTGGGGTGATTCAGTGGTTAAGCGTCTGCCTTCAGCTCAGGTCATGATCCCAAGGGCCTGGGATCTAGCCCTGCACCTGGCTCCCTGCTCAGTTGGGAGCCTGCTTCTCTCTCTCCCTCTGCCTGCTGCTCTCCCTGCCTGTGCTCACTCTCTGTGTGTCAAATAAATAAATAAAATCTTTAAAAAAAAGAAAAAGGGGGTGGGGGAGACTGACAATCGCAACTGTTGATAAGGATGTGGGAACAACCAGAAATTTCATACCTTGTTAATGGGGATGCAAAACAGTGCAGCCACTTCACAAAACAGCTTGGCAGTTTCTTATAAAATTGAGCATACACTCCTACTTCTTCATATTTATCCAAGAGAAATCAAAACATGTATCTATATAAACACTTACATGTCAATTCTCATAGCAGCTTTAGCCTTCATAGCCAAATACTAGAGACCACTTAAATGCCCATCAATAGGTAAATGAATAAACACATTGTGGTTCAGTCATACAGTGGGTAACTACTTAGTCATTAAAATGAATGAACTACTGGGGCACCTGGTTGGCTCGGTCAGAGGATCTTGGGGTGAGTTTGAGCCTCACATTGGGTCCGAGATGACTAAGAAAAATAAATAATTTTTTAAAATTTGAAAATAAAAATAAATAAATAAAATGAATGAACTGACACACTTGGAGCAGCATGGCTGAATCTTGAAAGCATCTGGGTAAATATAAAAAGTCAGACATACAGAAGACGACCTACTATGCTATTTAACTTGTATGAAGTTCTAGAAAGGGCAAAATTCTAGTACTAAAAAGCAGGTCAGTGGTTGCCAGGGGCCAAGGTACAGGGAAAGGATAAACTAAGAAAGAGGAAGGGGGATCTTTCTGGGATGCTATAAATGTTCTGTATTATGACTGGGGTAGCAGTTAGAAGATTTTATACACTGTCTAAACTCATTGAATGTAGGTGAATTGTACACTTAAAACTGATTTTATTTACTGTATTATACCTCAATAAATTTGACAACAAAATAAAATAAGATACATTGGAATCAATAATGAGACCAAAGCATGCAGACTATCCTCTTAGGCAAAATATTTGAAACTTTACATTTAAATAATCTTTTAAATCATTTTTATATGATTTATATTTCATAGTGTATGTGTGTATTTGTGCATATATATATATATATATATTTGTATACTAACATAGGTATATAATTTGTAAATGAATATTCATACATTGAGATACCTACTCAATTTTTTTTTTCAATGATAGGGATTAACCATGTGAAACATCTGGAGAGGGGCACCTGGGTGGCTAGTCAGTTAAGCCTCCAACTGTTGATCTCACCTCAGGTATTCATCTCAAGGTCATGAGTTTGAGCCCCATGCTGGGCTTCAAACTGGGCATGGAGCCTATTTAAAAAATAAAAATAAAATATCATCATCATCTTCATCAAATGTTTGGAGACCTTTGAGTTGTTGTAAGCCTAGAAGGGCAATTTCAGTAATGTGGTAGAAACAGAAACCAGATTGTTACAGCTGTTGAAAAGCGGGGATAATAAGCAGACTTCTCTTTCAAGACATTTGGTGGAAAGGGCATAGCTACAGGCATAGTGGAGAATTAGGGAAGGTGATTATTTATAGAATGAGTCATTTCAACATAGGTTTAAAGAAAGGAGTCAGGAAAAAAAAATCTATAATAACATGGAGGGGAGAGAGAGAAGAAAAAATTGCATATAAAATGCCCACAGTTTGCAAAAGGAGATGGTTCTGGTCCCTCGGTTAAGAACAGAGGAAGAGAGATGGTTGTCAAGTTGATGGTCTCATTTATTAATGAATTATTAATCAAGGTCATCAATGCACAGAAGAATGCAGGGTAGGTAACTCTGGAAGAACTATCATGGCCAGTAATATGCAAACTGACTGGTCCCAAACATGCACATAGATAAGTAGTTATAAGAAAGTAGATGAGTTTCTATGATGAAGTTATTTTTATGGCGATGGTACCTACCACACACTCACATTTCCAAGCTAACCCTGAAATGGTTGACCAGAGTTAGCTGCTCAGATTTGGCCACTCAAGGAAATGTCTCTTGATGTCTACTCTAGCAAGAGATGGCCCAGGAGGTAGAACTGGTAGGGATCTAAAGGGAAGCTGGTAAACTGGTATCTGTGCCCCTGGTCCCTTTGTAATTCATCTACCACCCACAGGACCTTGGACCAAGATTTGCATTTTGCCTCAGATGCTAATTTTGGTCCATTGGTCAGTACTAACCTGGGTGTGGTGGTTGTGTGGGTGCGACCACCAGGAAGTGGAGGAAGTGGGACTGGTGAATCAGGCTGGGGGGGGGGGGGGTGGCTCACTGCAGCATGGCCTGACTCACCCAGGACCATGGGAATGGGTACTTCGGGGCTGATGGCGCCATCTCTGAGCAGCACCAGGGCCTTGAGGGGCATCATTAGTGGTTGCAAATACTTGCCCAGCACTTCTCACAGGGTAGCCTCAGGGCCTGCCCACATGCCATGTGAGTAATTATGTCCTATTTACCTTCCTGTAGATCCGGAAGAACTAGCCCTTGACTTCCAGACTTAACCTCTCTTAGTGTTGCCCTGAATGATACAGTGATTTGAGCCTTAAAGATGGTGCTTCTTTCCTAAACTAGTCATCCCTCTTTCCTTCCTACTCCACGCTACAGGATTCAACAGGACTTAGAGGTGGGGGCCTCTGACAACCTTCTCATTTCTTTTATCAGTGGCAATGCTCTTTCCCCAAAGCAATCCAGACCGCCTCTACTGCCAGTGTGGAACTCGGTGTCATTTCTCTATCTACTTCAAGTAACTCCACTTTTTTTAAGAAACAACCCTCCCTCACTTTTCAGTTGATGAGATTCAGGTAGTGCCAACTCTACCCCAAGCCCCAAGGGAAGCACATACAAACCTGGCTGGCTTGTTGGAACATCACCAACTCTTGGCCAATGACTGGTTCAACAACGGGTATGTGACCTAAAAAGAGTCAACAAGACCCATTCTGGGAATTCTGTGGAACTCTTAGAGGAGAGAATCATTCTATGCTGAGGTTCCTGAGCGCACAGAATAGAGGCCTAAAGTTACTGACAACTTTTTTCTTTTTCAAGAGTAAGTTAAATAACTCTATGTGCCAAGAATGATTTTAAGTGTCTGCATATGATTATCTCATTCAACTCCTACATCAACCCCAGAAGTCACAAGTTCTATTATATGAGGAGGCACAGCTTGGAGGTCGATAGGACTGCATTTGAATTCTGGCTACATCATGTACTAGTTGTGTAACAGTCAAGTTGTTAAACTTTCTATACCACAGTTTCCTCATCCATATAATGAGGCTAATGAAAGTACCTCCCTCATAGGTTGTTTATACAGATTAGTCAATTTATCAATGTACAGTCTTTAGAAGAACACCAGGCATGCAGCAAGTGTTCAGCAAGTTTTAGCTATGACTATCACCATCATCATCTCCAGTGTAAGGACAAGGAAAACAAAGCACAGAGATTTTAAACTAATCTAAGTTTGCATATCTAGTAAAGTGATGGACTGGGGATTTGAATCAAGTCTGCTTCTGGCTCTAGAGACTGTATTTTTTAACTGCAAAATAACATTTTCTGTGCTCTAGCACCCTACGGAGAGTCTGCCCATAAACAGAGAACACACACAACACAGAACTGAGAGATGAACAAATTAATATGGAGTCCTGGAGACACTGTCAGAGCCCTTGAATTAGCTATCTTAGTCCGTTCTAGCTGCTATAAGAAAAACACCATAGACTGAGTGGCACATAAGCAATAGAAATTTGTATCTCACAGTTCTGAAGGCTGGGAAGTCCAGGATCAAGGTGCTGGCAAATTCAATGTCTGGTAAGGGTTTTCTGGTCTACCGACAGCCATCTTCTCTCTGTGACGTCAGAGGGCAGAAGGGACAAGGAAGCTCCTTAGGGCCTCTTTGGTTTTAGCTGTAACCCCATTCAGGAGGGCTCCAGCCTCATAACCCAATCACTTCCCAAAGGGCCTACCTCCTAATACCAAATACACTGCTTGTGAGACGTGTTGTCATGTATGAATTTGACAGGGACACATTTAGTCTATTTTATCATTCAAGCCAGAAGTCAAATCTACCTTTAGAGTTTTCGATAATTTTACTTTTTTAAAAGATTTTATTTATTTATTTGAGAGAGAGAGAGAGAGCAGGGCAGAGCAAGAGAGAGAAGAGAGCACTAGTAGGGGTAGGGGGCAGAGGAAGAAGAAGCAGGCTCCCTACTGAGCAAGGAGCCCAATGTGGGGCTCGATCTCAGGACCCTAGGATCATGACCCGAGTCAAAGGCAGATGCTTCCCAAGTGACCCTTGAATTTTCAATAATTTTAATCAACAAAGTTCCTTCTATCTCAGTCCAGTTTGAATTGAGGTATCTGTCCCTTGCAGATGAAATCCCTTACAGACTTGACTAACAGAGCAATTCAGATCCTCAAGACTATCCTTGTATTCTGGGCATCAATGGCCCAAGGACAATAGAAAACATTCCCATAAAAGAATCTACTCTAGGGTTATAAAACAAAGCTACTCATCTGTTCTGTCATTCATTCATTTCACCCAAGCATCCCCCATGTGCCAGGCACTAGTTAGTTGCCCAAACATTCTGTCTGGATGGATTGGGCATAAGGCATTCTAAAGTGTCCAAGTATCAGTGGTGTTCCCATGAGTATATCAATTAGGTCCGGATCCAAACTCAAGCAGAATCTCAGTTCTCTCTGTCAGATCAGAGGCCTCTGGGATCTTATCATCTATGCCAGATCTTTTCTAAACTCTGCATAGCCACTGCTACAAGTGGACTCTAGCTTGTTTAGAGTAATGGAAAGGTAATGGAAAAGGTAATGGGGGACTTCTGCATGGACTAAATTATTCATCTCCATCGAACCACATAAGCAGCTTTCAATCTCCGTCTCTGGACACAGTCTTCCCAGATCAAAATATTCGATCGAGGTCCAAACAGGAAATGCAGATGCAAGCGTGTGACTGAGAATGCCAGGGTAAAGCCTTCCACCAGCAAGGTGAGTCTTCTCCTTCTTTGCATCAGATGTACACACACACAGAGCCCTTGAGGGCTGAGATTACTTTTGATTTTTACATCACAAGCGTCATAGAAAATATACAATGAAACCCCAATGATCCCTTGGAGAATTCATTGCTCTCCCCCATCGTCTTTGATTCCCCTGCCTCCTCTCCACATCCTTTGAACTTCTAAAAAGATACTTTGAAGGCATGTCATAAAGCAGTTTTTCATTCATGCTCTTCTCTTTGATGATCTTGCTGTTTGTCTGAACTGCAGCGTCCACAGGATGTCGGGCGGGCGAGCTGAAAGCCAACACTGATGAGGAAGGGCCGAGTGAGGATGAGCCTGTACTGCATTTGTCAATAAAAAGAAAGTGGAATGTATGAACGAGCAAGACATGAAGGGCCCAAGCAGAATGTCTGGTTTCTCTTCTATGTCCTACCCCTCAAAGTGACCACCTGTGAGAAAGGTGACGGGTACTGTAGCCCAGTGACAGCTCACAGCCTGCAAAATGTTTTGTTCGGAGGCCTCCCTCCAGCTCTGGCCTCAAACCTAAGAGTTCTCTGCTCACGCCAAAACTGCAATAACCCAGTTTCCCCTCAATGGAAAGTATTATTGGTTTTGATTTTTCCCAACTTCTCCGATTTTCCCTAGTGAAAGATTCATTCATTTCAAGGCTAACAAGATATGATGAGGCAGGGAATGGAATGGGAGAGAGGAAAAGCAGACAGGCAGGGCCACAGACATGCCTTTCTTCTCCTTGCCCACAAAATAAATGGTTGAGAACTAAGACTCTACATAACTCTCAAAAACCTTAAAATCCTCAGGAAATAGCCATGGCCCTCAAAGCACCAGCCCTGACGCCCAGACCTGGGGTAGGCTGACTACGGTGAAGGCAGACAAGAGCCTTCCCTGAACCTGAGTATTCTCAGATGAGAAGGGAAAATAAACCACTCCCTGCCTTGGTGCACTGAGTCTGATTGGTACTAAAGAAGGGAAAATAAACCACTCCCTGCCTTGGTGCACTGAGTCTGATTGGTACTAAAGAAGTGGTTATGAGGGTCAGGGTGGGGAGAAAAGCCTTCATCCGGTTATAAATATGAAACACATTACTGACATCTGCTGTGTCAGTGGGGAGGGTGAAGAACTGACTCACGCATTCCTAAATGTTAGTGACTGTCCCCTAAGCCCTGGGAGCAAAACAGAGGTCTCTGCCCTCACGGAGCTCACAGTTTAGTCAGCGGTCAGACATTGAACAGTTCCACTCAGTTATGTGGAATTATAAATCGGGATGTGTGCCTTGAAGGAAGAGTCCATATAGGGTGTTACGAGGGCTTTCAGCAGAGAGACAGCGTGTGGACATGGACGTCGAGCTACATGGAAATCTGGGAAGGCCCATCCAAGGAGTGCCATCGAAGCTGAGACCTGAAAGGGAGAGGGACTCAGTAAGCAGTGTAGGGACTACTATGTTATGCAGTTGGAAGAGCATTTTATGGAAAAGCACATGTGAAGGTCTAGGTGAAGGGAAGACAGAGAGATGGCATCAACCTCAGAAGCCAGGGACCAGTTAGGAGTAAAGATTCAACAAATGTGTCATATACCTCCCAACATGCCAGGTGCTCTCCCGAGTACTGTGAACACAGCACCAAACACTGCTCACCAAGTTGCTGCCCTCCTAGAGTCTCCCTCCCAGATGTCCACCTCTTTAGGAACCAGATTCCAGCAGAGTTCCCACTAATTCAGGCTGCATGGCCATGAGGAAGGAAAGGACAGCGCTACTTCATAAGCTCCAGGGTTTTCCTCACCTGAAGGGCTCATAGCGTGTGCCTCCAAATTTAACAGTGGACAGCTAGCTACTCTTGTCCCACCCCTGCGTGGCTGTATGCCAGACCAAGATCTCCGAGGAATGCAGCGGGCAACAGGGCACGTGAAGCCAACCTGGACATTACCTACCCTCAGTGTTGGCCATTCTGGACCACCAGGGCAAGGGGTCTGGAAAGATCTCTAGCTTCTCCATGGACCAGTTCTAAGTTCTGCCAATCATCCTGGCACAGAACGGCATATTTGAGTCTAGCCGTCCTGCCTTCTTGTCTCAACTCTACCACTTGCCAGCTGGGCCCAGCACTTAACCTCTGTGATCCTGATCCTGGGTCTATAAAAGAGAGTTAGTAGGACTTGGACGACAGGTAGTTGTTAGGATTCAAAGAGTGAAGGCATGTGAAGTGCTGAGCGCTCTGCGCGGCAAACGCTCACTCAGCATCCGTGACTGTGGTTATTACGACCATGCTATAGCCCACTTCCCTGACTCAAGGCACCGGGCTTCGTGTAATTTTCATCTATCACAGAATCACAGCTCAGGCAATTAAGCGCAACGCACAGCCGTCTCCCCTTGATTCACTCATTGCCAGGGAAACCAAGGCAGAGTTCAGCGACTAGCCCAGCATAACCCCAGGACTTCAAAGTCAGGAATGTTCATTTCTGAGAACAGTGAAGCAACCACAGGAAGCACACTGCAGAAGGAACAACTGGCTGAATTAGTCCTGTGGGAATTACTCGGAAATATCTTCCATTCAGAAAGACTTTGTGAATTTTCCATTGCAAATATTTAATATCGAACGGGGTTTCTCTTCCGCCTTTGTCAGTGGAGTGCTCAAAATAATTTTAGTATTAGTCTAAGCCCAGTAAAAATTAGCGAGATAAATCTATAGCACTTCCTTCCCCTTCTCCCTCGCTCCACCTGCCCACAATGGATCTCGAATCCAAACATCTAGGACGTGAAGTATTCTGCAGCTCAGCAGCACGCCAGCCAAGAAGTTGCTTTTAAAACAGAGGACACGGCTTGAAAGTTGGCCCTGCTACTGATGTGTTTTATGATTTTAGACTAATAACTTGTGCTCTTCAAGCTTCAGTTTCTTCCTCCATAAAACGGGGGCAACAAGAGCGCCTACCGAGTTATCGGCACATGGGAGAAGGGCCACCCGTGAATGCTGGTTGCTATTATTTCTACTACTGTTCTGTCCCTACCCTGACCCAGGTCATCCAGAGATGAGCTGGGTACAGCCGGGCCAGTGGGCTCTGGGCAGCCACCAGCTGACCACAGAGAAACACATCTTCCACTGGAATGGGGATAAAAAGGCTCTAGGTCCTCCTTGGAGATTGTCAGGCCACACAGATGGAGAGTTCTTTGTGAAATTAAGAAAATCCATTCATGACCGAGTCAAACCACATGATACAGAGAGAGCTGCCCGACTCTGTTTCTGCCAGTTTCCAACCCCCAAATCAGACTCAACACCTGATTAAAATCCTCAACTTTAAAAAGGACCTCTAGAGGGTTTCCTTTTCCTCTCTCCCCAAAGGGAACCATACAAAGTCTCTGACCTCATGGAACATCCAGTGCAGGAAGGAAGAAAACAGACCATACATAATGGCAGGAGTTAGGAAAAACCCTATGATGGAAACAAAGTGGGGGACAGGATGGAGAAGGACAGAGGATGGAGAAGCACCTCACAGGGGATGGTCAAGGAAGCTGTCCCAATGAAGTGACAGAGGGCCCAGGGCTGAGCCAGTCACCACAAACAGGTTATCTTTCTAATGCCTTATCTTCAAGGTCAAAACCAGGCCAACAAGCGGGAGAGCCAGGTGAGAAGAGAAATTCTAAACTGAGAGTCTTCCCTTGTAATGCTCCCTTGCCACCATGAACCCATGTAACGGTGCAGAAGGTGCATCTCCTTTTCCTCCCCACAGACGGCCCTATAGCATTGCCGGAAACACAGGTCTCCCAAATTTCTGCCAGAACCACCACTAGATAATAATCCTAACAGCAATGATCATTCCCTGAGCAGTGCTCTACGCCTACTCCACGTTCCCTCATTTCCTACAAAGGGGATGAATGGGCATGAGGGTATTACCATCACCACCCACATTTTACTGAAGGGGAGACCCACGCCCAGGAAGGTTACTTGGCTCAGGGGAACACAGCTAATACAAGGTGCGGCAGGGAAGTTGCCAGGTAGGTACCATTATAAGCCCCATTTTACAGCTGAAGAAAGTAAGACACGAAGAGGTAAAGTGACCTTTCCAACTGGTACAGCCCATAATGGTAGAGAGAGTATTTAAACAAGGCAGACAATGCCAGAGTCCATGCATTTCAAGACTCTAAAGTATGTGCATGGAACAGCAAGTCATCCCATTTCTTTGCAGCCATTCAGATGGGAAGAATCTACAGTCATTTGGTGAACATGAGACATGCACAGGACAGCCAGGCCTGGGACCACCTTCCCAGCACTTTAGTCCAAAAAGAAAGCCAGACACAGACATGTTTATACACAAATAATTCATTACTGCTGGGATAAAAGCCGAGAAGTCTAGGGTGCAATGAGCAGTAAGAGGGGCGACTAGAGAAATGTCATCTGAGGCAGAAACATTCAAAGGCTAGCTGAGAGAAGAGAAGGGAGATCAACACTCCCCATATCAGGATCCGGGAAAGAACATGGCAGACATAGCAAGTGAAAGAGAGCAAAGGGGTCTGGGGCAGTAGGTGAGAAGAGGGAAGCAGGGGTAGCAGGAGAGGAGTCTGGGCAGGCTGGCAATGGAGAAGATGAAGAAAGTGAGGGAGCCAGGTTGTGGGGAGCTCTTAAGACACTAGGGACGGTCCACCATTTGGTTGGGAGGAACTAAACACTTTTGCAAGCAGAGCTGCCCCTCAAGAAGGGGTCTGGAGACATGTGTCAGGTGATTCAGGAGGAAGTAGGACTGGTGGTATAGAAACAATGACCTTAATCCAGGTAAAAGGTAATGAGTACCTTGAGGGAATGATGGCAAGAGAGGTTTAAAGCGGAGGGAAGTAATTCAAAGGACAGCAGAGAGATGGGGGACATGACCCAGACAAGGCCTAGAGGTCAAGGAAGAAACTTGAGTCAAATCTGGTGACTAGAGTATAGGGCTGTTGAACAACCAGAAGGAAAACTGAGGCACCATGAACAGCTCTGTTTGATCATGCTGAAAGTGAGGTCCACTGGAGTGACAGCTACTGGCACAATGCAGGGCACCTTGATAGGCTCTAAGAAACAAATGCCATCCATCATGGAAACACAAATCAAAACCACAGTGAGATACTACCTCACACCAGTCAGAATGGCTAAAATTAACAAGTCTGGAAATGATAGGTGTTAGCAAGGATGCGGAAAATCCTGCACTGTTGGTGGGAATGCAAGCTGGTGCAGCCACTCTGGAGAAAACTATGGAGGTTCCTCAAAAAGTTGAAAATAGAGCGATCGTATGACCCAGCAATCACACTGTGGGTATTTACCCCAAAGATACAAATGTAGTGATCCGAAGGGAAACATGCACCCAAATGTTTATAGCAGCAATGTCCAGAATAGCCAAACTATGGAAAGAACCCAGATGTCCCCTGACTGATGAATGGATAAAAAAGATGTGGTGTGTAGACACACACACACACACAC
Source organism: Lutra lutra (assembly GCF_902655055.1). Classification (NCBI taxonomy): domain Eukaryota; kingdom Metazoa; phylum Chordata; class Mammalia; order Carnivora; family Mustelidae; genus Lutra; species Lutra lutra. Next base: position 80,849,928 of record NC_062282.1, on the reverse strand, counting down.
ACACACACACACACGAATACGAATACTATGCAGTCATCAAAAAGGAGAAATCTTGCCATTTGCAATGACATGGATAGAACTAGAGAGTATTATGCTAAGTGAAATAAGTCAATCAGAGAAAGACAATTACCATATGATCCCACTGATATGCAGCATATAAGAAACAAGGCAGAGGATCATAGGGGAAAAGAGGAAAAAATGAAACAAGACAAAACCAGAGAGGGAGACAAACCATAAGAAACTCTTAATCTTAGGAAACAAACTGAGGGTTGCCATATGGGAGGGGGGGTAGGGGGATGGACTGGCTGGGTGATGGACACTGAGGAGGCTATGTGTTGTAGTGAGTGCTGTGTATTGTGCAAGACTGATGAATCACAGACCTGTACCCCAGAAACATATAATACATTATATGTTAATTTTTTTTTTTTTTAAGATTTTATTTATTTATTCGACAGACAGAGATCACAAGTAGACAGAGAGGCAGGCAGAGAGAGAGAGAGAGGGAAGCAGGCTCCCCGCTGAGCAGAGAGCCCGATGCGGGACTCGATCCCAGGACCCTGAGATCATGACCTGAGCCGAAGGCAGCGGCTTAACCCACTGAGCCACCCAGGCGCCCCCATTATATGTTAATTTTTAAAAAAAGAAAAAAACAGGGGCACCTGAGTGGCTCAGTGGGTTAAAGCCTCTGCCTTCAGCTCAGGTCATGGTCCCAGGGTCCTGGGATTGAGCCCCGTGTGTCGTGTCGGGCTGTCTGCTCAGCGGGGAGCCTGCTTCCCCCTCTCTCTCTGCCTGCCTCTCTGCCTACTTATGATCCCTGTCTGTCAAATAAATAAATAAAAATTAAAAAACAAAAACAAAAACAAATGCCATCTTCCCATTTCATACTTTGGAAAGGTAAGACTCAGTGAGGTGGAGTGACTGGGCCATTCACACACTCATGTGTGGGACCACTTGGGACAGAGCCCATCTCCCTCCACAACCTCATGCAGCTTCCCTGCAGCTCTTTTTTGGTTTAAATCCTTCTCTTGTTTACATTCATTTGCTTGTGTTCTGCCATCTGAAGAAATGGCACCTTTCCAATGACTCACCCTGCCCTGGCCCGGGGACAGCTAATTCTTGGGCAAAATACAATTCCCAGATAAGTTCTGTTCCAACCACAAAGAGATTTCACACCATGGGTTTATTGTCAACATTTTTAAAAATTAGAAATTTTTACACACAAATCTAGATATCGAGTTTCTCCTGAAAACCCAAATTATCTGGTGACATGGGGTTCCTACTCTCAGCTGAAAAGCAGCGGCCCTCTTGAGTAACCACAGCTTTCTAGTTCACCATAGTCTCCACTCCAAACATCTAACAACCAAAATAGAAACTAAGACATATGACCACCTAAGAAGTCTCTTCCTTCAAAACTAGCAGTCATTTTTAATCTTAGGGACAAAAAGGAGTAGCGGGGACCATGGCTAAGAGGAGAGTACACTCTTTGACTGTGGCAGAGCTCTACCTCCTTAGTCCTTATGCATATTTGAGTCTCTGGCCTGGCCTTATTACTGTCAATGTTTTATTTTTACTAGATGGTAAAAGAGAAGGGCTCGTTGGGCATGCATGCTTGATGCCCAGCTTGGGACCACTCAAGAATAATCTCTTTTTCCATGTTATAATCACTCTAATTCCACCCAATTCCTGCGTTATTCAACTCCTGCCACATGGATTCTAAGTTTTAATTCATGCAGAACATCCCGGGAAGTGAGGACCCAGAATTGTATTTGCCCAGCACCATTTGGGAAGAAATACAATCCAACTGAACTAAGGGCTCAAGCTGAGGCTGGCTTGGGTCTTCCATGAAATGGGACATTCTTTCAGAGCAGTATCCTAACAAAGGAGCCGAGGAGAGAAAACCCATATTATTACAGAGCTTCCTCCCCCTCGCTCAGACTTGGCAGAGAGTAGAAAAATGAAGCACACCCCTTGCTCCTCTCTAAAAAATCCAACTATGGGGAATGGGAGCCAAGATGTAAAAGGTTGGGTAGAAACATCAGTGAAACAAAGTGCCTTGTGGCTGGCTCTGAAGGCAAGCGGTTAACTCCCATTTCAGAGGGCCTGCTGTTCAGAGGGTCAGGAAATGCCCAGTATCTGCCAACACTCCCTCCTGTTCAGTACTCCAGTCCTCTCTCATTTCCATCTGACTGGATTCTTTCACATGTGCAGAGATGTGTCAACAACAGAGCAGCCCGTGCCCGTGCCTGTGGGAGAGTGGGCCCTGCCCCACGGCCCCCGGGAGCTGCCCACCGTGCACACGCTTCCTCAACCTCCATGGAAGCACCAGCAACCAGCAGTTCCCTGGAGAGCTCAGCCACTAAAGGGTTAAGTGTGGGTTACACCGGGGTTACATGATGTGCAACCACAGACATGTTCCCGCCACTGTCAGAGTTTACGGCCAAGTAGGGAAGACAAATAGTAATGATATAATCACACACATATATGCAGGCGTTATTCAAAAACAGAACTATGGAGGCGCCTGGCTGGCTCACTTGCTGGAGCTTGCAACTCTTGTTCTCGGGGTCGTGAGCCCAAGACCCAAATTGGGCTCCAAGATTACTTTAAAAATAAAGTAAAATAAGCCAAGCAGAACTATGTACTCTGGAGGAAACAGTCCTGGGCATGCATGTGATCAATTCATCAGACATAGTCAGGGTGGTCAGAGAAGGAAGGCTTCCCAGAGTAGGAGTTGGCTGGCTGCGGGGTCTTGGGGGTGGGGGGGCAGGAAACTATTCTAACTGTGGGAAGAGCAGGTGCCAAGACTCTAAAGAAGTAGGGAGTATGGAATGTTCCAAGACCTGAGATGTGATTCCTACAGTTGAGTGTGGCTGCAGGGGAAAGGGTGGGGTTGTGTCGGGGGGGGGGGGGGGGGGGGAGCCCTGCATCTGATAGGCCAGGGGGTAGGTTCTGCAGCCGATAGACCCCTCCCTGCCTGCTGTGCTGTTTCCCAGCTGTTCTAACCAGTCCCAGATTCCAGGTCATGCTCATTCTTCAGTGACCTCCCCTGAGCTCCTAACACAGTCCACAGTCCAGAGTAAGGAGAAGCAGGAAGAGCACAGAAGATCAGCACTGAGGACAGACCTCATGGAGGGTACCCAAGGAGAGGAATTAATGCACGTCTATAAATAAAATATACAGTCACCGGCATAAAGCTGGGGCCGATGGTAAAGAAAACTTTAACTTCAGGGCTGCCAAACCCTGGAGAGCATCTTCTGCAAAGAGGGATTCTTCTCTATCTCCAGTTCTGAAGCTCTGAGCCGGCTTCGGGTCCCTGTGGCTCCAGGCATCTAGCACCACTGACAGAAAGCCTCGGGCTGCACGGGGCCTGCCCAGGAGCGAGCGGGTACCTTGCCCCAGCCAGCTGCCGGACCGGCTGCCGGGTTTATTCTGAAGCTTTGCTTTGGTTCCAAGGTTCAATTTGAAGGATGTGAACAAATGTGGGTGGGCACTGGGAAGGAGTGGTGCAGAGGAGCAGGTGGGAGACAGGAGCTCCACAGACAAGGGTGGCAGGATTCCCCAGAAAGGCCAGCCCCGACAAAATTACAAGCTGCCCAGAAGGGGACTAGGTTATTTCTGGAGCCAAACAATGTTGGCTCTCATCACTGACAAACTGAAGACAAATAAGGAAACAAGACATGGCCCCACCCACCTCTCCAAAAGGCCAAGACCATGCCTCAGAAATTACTCAGGTATAATTTCAATTACAAAAACAACTTAAAAATTTTAAATCAGGGGCGCCTGGGTGGCTCAGTGGGTTGAGCCTCTGCGTTTGGCTCAGGTCGTGATCTCAGGGTCCTGGGATCGAGCTCCGCATCGGGCTCTTTGCTCCACAGGGAGCCTGCTTCCACCTCGCTCTCTCTGTCTGCCTCTCTGCCTACTTGTGATCTCTGTCAAATAAATAAATAATACCTTTAAAAAATTTTTTTTAAATCATCCTTTGTGATCCCTCTCAGTTCTTGCAAACAATACCTTGAACATGTCACGCCCTCATTAACTTGTAGAAGAGATTTCATTCCAACCTGGCAGTGACCCTCAGAGGTGCTCTAAACAGCAGCTGGTGATCTTTTTCATGATGACTTCATCTCAGGATGTTCCTCGGTTATCAACTCTCCATGGACTCCCTATCGCATCTCAAATTAGCCCACAGCGTCAACCCCATCTCCTACCTCCTTCCCCCTGCTCACCACTCTGCAGGCAAAATGCCTTCCTCTCAGTTCCTCAACCAAGCCATACGCTTCCCCGCTGCCAGGCCTTTGCACAGGCTGGTCCCTCTGCCAAGTGTGCCGCCACCAACACTCCACACTGGGCCCCTCCTTGGACCTTGTTCATCCTTCAGCTCTCAACTGAAATATCTCCACCTCAAAGAGATGCCCTCCTCAGTCACCCATCAAAAGTAACACTCTTCCTTCTCTGTCTTATCTCAGGCCAATTTTAGTTCTTCGGGGTTTTTTTTGTTTTGTTTTGTTTTGTTTTGTTTTTTTAGAGCAGATGCTGTCTAACCGGGAACTCTTTTAGTCCCCCCTGAGAATTTTTCACTTTTCTGTAACATGCCCGTTAGGCATCAGGCTCTCCCACAAGACAAGGAACTCCAAAAGGGGAGGAGACCCTATCCGCCTTGCTCACAAATTTTCCCTCCCACCAGCACGGTACCCAGCACCTGGGAGGTGTGCCATCTCCGCTAACTTCAACGAATTAGCTGCATCATCTGCAGACACACTAGCCTGGGCTCCTCAAATATGTCAGCTCACGAAGGAAGGAGAAAGGTTGGGGAGCCATCCTGATTAGCAGACACCAAAGAGGCACAACGATTTAATGCAATATGTGTCTGCTGAAGGGAGTTGATCCAAAGTAAACATTACTACTAATAAAGGACATGGCTGAGACAGTACAGCCATTTGAATCTGAACTGCATGTGAGTGAAGGGTGCTGGACCAGTGTTACATTTCCCAAGCTTGATAATTCCACCAATGTTAGGGAGGAGGGCACAAAGACGTGCCCTAGAATACTGTGCAACAGAAATGTCATGACAACTGCAGCTCACTTTCAAACCATTCAGCAAAAATAAACGTGTGTGTGTGTCTATACATACCTACAGAGAATATTGTTCTGGTCTTACCATCTGTCCTACAGGTTTTAGATTTTTCAAAATAAAAACCTGCGGGTGTGGGGCAAATAATATATGGCATAAATAAGCAAACAGAGTTCTATTTACTTTCACTGAAGGGCTGTGATAGTCCAAGATCATATGGGTAGCCTCTGGCAATTGGGGTAAAACCAATATTCCAAAGTCCCAGATTTTTTTAGTTTTCACTACATAAAACAATTCACCTGGACTCCTGACAATTTCAAATAGGGAACTTTCAGGGCCCTGAATTATATTACTGTCAGATATGCATCAATTAAAAAAAATGAAAACAATGTTGGGTGATTTTAATCTGGGACTTTTGCTTCCAGGCCATTTCACCTTACAACATAAAAGCCTTCCTGTCTGCATACATCTAGACCTGAGACAATCTAATATCAGTACTTTCTACCTGCCCCCACCCCATGCCATGTGAACTATAACTCTATTAATAAACAGTGACCTAGAGGGGCGCCTGGGTGGTTCAGTGGGTTAAGCCTCTGCCTTTGGTTCAGGTCATGATCTCAGGGGCCTGGGATCGAGCCCCGCATCGGGCTCTCTGCTCGGTGGAGAGCCCATTTCCCCCTCTCTCTCTGCCTGCCTCTCTGCCTACTTGTGATCTCTCTCTGTGTGTCAAATAAATAAATAAAGTCTTTAAAAAAAATTTAAAAAAAAACAAACAGTGACCTAGAGAACTGGGATGGGGTGGGGGAAAAGGGAGTCTGGCACTAAAGTTTTAATTTTCTATTTTTATTAAAATTCTTAAGCTTTAATTTCCATTTTCTTTTCAATCTAGATCTTTGGAGCCTGTGCATGGTCCAACTCCTATTCATCCTTCAAGTCCCAGCCTAGATGCCTCTTCCTCCAGGAAGCCTTCCCTGACCTTTCCAGGGCAGGTTAAGAGCATTTCACCTAGGCTCCCACAAACCCTCTCTGTTCTCTAGAAAAAATTAAACCTCATCACACTAATTTGTATTGCCTGCTTGCTTATCCGACTTCATCACTGAATCATATTCTTCACAAGGGCAGGGGTTGGGATGTCAGTGCCGAGCCTGCACCCAGCCCATACAGGACACACGAGAATCCACTGAGCTGAACTCTACTGCAACAGCTGGCCCAGTCCCACTGCTGGCCAGATCTTGGATGACTTGTGGAGGGCAGGCTGAGGCCAGCTCTCCCAGAGCAGCCAGTGAAACTCTCTTTTTGCCTGTTGTTTCAGGTGTCCTGTATCACACATCCCCTTTGGGACAGGAAGTGTCCTGTGTCACTGTTTTCTCCTCTTGTTCTGATATCAAAGGCTGGACCAGGGAGTTCCTGAGTGAAGATCAGGGGGCTTGGGTCCAGTTACCCACCACCTGCTAGAACAGCAACTTGGCCGCATTGCCAAGTGGGGAACAACACACGCTTTATTAAATAATAACAACATAATACACACTGCTCACTCTATCCAGTCATTTCAGCTCACAGAGTCTCATCAGGGAGGGACAAACAGAAGGGGTTTCGGTGGCAGAGGTGGGGGCAGAAGATTTGCAGGATGTAATTATTTGGATTTTATGGATTTGACTGAGGAGTGCTTTTCACTTGCCTATCCCTTCCCACAAGGACTACAAACAGAAACTATCCCCTACTGGTCATTCATTGTAGATGGAGTAAGGGTAGATGCTGTGTATCTTTTTCTCAACCCCCTCCTCCCTCCTGGGCCCCAGGTTTTCTCAAGCCCAGCAGTTGACATGGTGACACTTCCCTGAAAAGATCCCACCAGAGTTGAAAAGACTGAGTTGTTTGCAATTTTTTTAAGATTTTATTTATTTATTTGACAGAGAGAGAGATCACAAGTAGGCAGAGGGGCAGGCAGAGAGAGGGGGAAGCAGGCTCCCTGCTGAGCAGAGAGAAGCTGATGCGGGGCTTGATCCTAGGACCCTAAGATCATGAACTGAGCCAAAGGCAGAGGCTTAACTCACTGAGCCACCCAGGCACTCCAAGACTGAATTTTTGTACATGACTGTCTTTTTTATAAACACACACACAAGCACACATCAGCAACCCAGAATCTAGCCCCCAAATCCATATGTTTCTGTTTAAGGATATGATTGCCCACATGGGGATCTCCTGATCCCTGAACCAAACTCAGAATTCGGGACACATGGGACACATGGGTTGGGGAGTTAGAGTCAATGCCAAGGTCACTGAATAGTACCTTTGTCCCCAATGTCCCACCATCCCTGAAAGCCCACCTCCCATGGGATCTGTCCCACATGGAGCCTTTCTCCACCAAGCCCCTCTCTCTTTGGTCTGACTTGGGGTGAGGGGGTAGTGGCATGCCACAGAGAGGAAGACTTTCAGGAGGCTGTTGCTCCCAACTAGGTGAGAGATAACGAGGGAAAACAGTAGGGCTATAGTGGTTAGTGTGGGGAGGAGGGGATGGGCATCTCTCCATCTCCCTCCCTCTCTATTCCATTCTGGTTCCTCTCAGATTCTGGAAAGTGCCAAGCTCATTTCTGCCAAGGAACCCCCACACATGCTGACCATCCTCTACAGACATTGCCAACTCTCCACTCGGCTGCTCCTTACCCTGCTGGTCACCATCTCTGGGGCCTGGCCTGGCAACCCTCTCCAGGGCTCCCTTGGCCCTTCCATCCCAGCTACCCTACCATTCAATCCACAGCAGGATTCTCAGTGGTTGGGCCCATGGTTGCTTTCTACATCTTTACTGTCCATCTCCCGGACAGCCCCATAAGCATCACAAAGGCAGGAACTGTTCTGTTTTATTCACCCAGCACTTGGCAATGAAGTGTTCAAGTAACACGTATTAAATAAAGAAACAAAGGGATGAATTAAAGAATGAACTAATTACCTAAAGGAAAGAGGGGCCAAAGGAAGGGAGGAATTGCCACCTTAGGCCTTTCAACTCTTGGGGAGATACACTCACTAAAATAGTGGTTGTTTGGTAGAACGATTTAAGATGAAAATTAAGAATTAGGAATCCAGGGGCACCTGGGTGGCTCAGTGGGTTAAGCCGCTACCTTCGGCTCAGGTCATGATCTCAGGGTCCTGGGATCGAGTCCCGCATCGGGCTCTCTGCTCAGCAGGGAGCCTGCTTCCCTCTCTCTCTCTCTCTCTCTCTGCCTGCCTCTCCATCAACTTCTGATCTCTCTCTGTCAAATAAATAAATAAAATCTTTAAAAAAAAAAAAAAAGAATTAGGAATCCATGTTTTTGGAAGAACTGACGTGGAAGAAGGGAGAACTCTAACCAGTTCATCTGTTCTGGTGTTTTGTACAAACATGAATTTTGCCTTCTGCAGAGACAGTCCTTGGAAAGGACCATGGAGCTGCCCGGGGCCTCCAAAGATGACCTTGTGTGACCTCAGGCAAGGTTCAACAGGCAAGCAACCCCAATGCTGCTTGAAACATTTAACCCAACTCCACAGGGCTGGAAGGGTCTAGAATCCCTAGAGCAATTCCCATGAGAAGGAGTTCACAGAATCACTGCTACCTTCAAACCTAAGACCCAAACTTCTGGGCGTGTACCATCCAAACCTAAGGCTACAGTTCACCATGCAAAAAAGGAGGTCACTGTTTAGAAATTTGGATGCTGCTGCCCTCAGGAAAAGAGTGGGCGGGGCGTGGGGGGTGGAATCTCTCACGCCTCAAACACAGCTAACCTTTCCAAGACATAATGGACACACCTGAAGCTTTTCCACCCAACCTTAGGAAAACGTTTATGAAGAGCAGCAGAGGGGAAGAGGGTGGGATGCCGATTGTTATTAAAAAGACAACTAGAGCCACAGGAGAGGAAATGTCTCTGCTATTAATCCCAGCAGGTCACTATTGTGGAAGAGAAGTAATACCATTTTAAAAGCGCCAAACAGGAAGGAAGAGCCTGGGGGGTGGGGGTGGGCAGGGGGTGGAGATAAATGAGATCAGAGCAGGTAAAAAAAAAAATTAAAAAAACAAACGCCTGGGAGCAAAAATTGTTCTGTAGGAAGACACACCCCTCAGCAAGTTAGTCTCCCTCTGTTTAATCTTTTTAAAATCTTTTTAAAAGATTTTATTTGTTTATTTGACAGAGAAAGAGAGACAGTGAGAAAAGGAATATAAGCAGGGGGAATAGGAGAGGGAGAAGCAGGCTTCTGGCGGAGCAGGGAGCCCAATGCATGGCTAGAACCCAGGACCCTGGGATCATGACTTGAGCAGAAGGCAGACACTTAACGACTGAGCTGCCTGGCGTCCCTCCCTCTGTTTTAGAGAATTTTTCCCCCCTGGTGTATTTATTTTGTTTGTATTTGTAATTTTTTTTTCTTTTTTTGCAGGAAAGGATGAGTCTTCCCTTGCTTTTCTCCCTGTTTCTCTTTCCTCTTTTTTTTTTTTTTTTGGCTCCCTGACCAGGCCTCCTACACCTTCTGGGTTCCAAGAGCATCCTGAGGATATTTACTAACAGGAAGTCAGACAAGAAGGGAATTGACACAGTCACTAGGTGACATAAGCCTGCTGACAAGCTGCCAACTCAGCCTATTGAAGATATAACTGAAAAGCCAGCATTTCATTCAAACTAGGTCACCTCCAAGTGCTGTGAATGTCAGCTGGGAATTCACACAGACCAGGAACCGAGAGGCCAAGAGGTTGGTGGTTTCCCCCAGGGAAAGCAGAGGTCAAGGGGACAAGGGGAAGATGAAGACTAAGAAGGGAGTTTGTGACAATGGATAAAGTGGAAGAATGGGAGGGAGACATTCATGGGCAAGTGGATTTCCAAAAGCAAGCTCCAGAGATTTGGCTGTCAGGGTCTGAGCAGGCCACTGGTGTGGCATCTGGCATTCTCTTTTCATGCATTTGCTCCTATTTGTCTAGCGAGTATTCTGTTCATTAAACTACAAAATCTCCCCCAAATAAAGTGTGGGTCCCTGAAGGGAATGGACTGTGTCTTCAATTTCGCCAAATACCATGACATAACAAAGTCAACATTTATCAACTACATGATGATGAAAAAAACAATACAGCGAATGATTGAGCACATGGGCTCTCTGGGGTGAGTCAAACGTGGGTTTGATGCCCATCTGCGTCTCTCGTTTGCTGCCCCACTTGAGTAACTTTCCCAGGCTCTTGATGTTTTAGACCCCTCATTCATAAAATAAGGACAACAGTACTGCCCAACTCATGCATGGTTCCTATGACGGAAAAATGAGGTATCATGTAAGAAGCACTCAGCCATGTGCCAGGCACAAAGTAACCACTCAGTAACTGAGTTATTATAACTATTCTTTTCAATCACTATTATTGTGAATGATGACAGGCTACCTTCCCCTGGCTTTGGGTTTCCCTGAGTACCTCCGAGTACTCTGCTTTTACCAAAACACCTGAAAAATCCCCACCCAAGGCACCCAGGCTTCACCTGGCAGATTTAGGATGGGAGCAGGCCCAGCAAAAACAGTGTTCCCTTGAGAAGAGCCTCCCTTCTGAATGGGTGATAGACTGGCACGATCAACTGGTTTTCAGCAAGGTATTTACAATGTCTCTCACTCTACCCCCCTGTGGTCAACAACGGAAGAAGCTGGGCCAAATGATAAAACAAATAACTGGTCACTGGAACATCTACCCAAACATTGGTCAGATTGTGCTCTCTAGAATATATGTTTATAGATTATTACTAGGAGTTACAAAGCAGGACAGGGGAGGAGAATTTCATGGACAGATACAGTTGGAAAACCATTTCTAATAATTCCTTTCTTCAAATTTTTTTTTTAAAGACTTTATTTATTGGGGCACCTGGGTGGCTCAGTGGGTTAAGCCTCTGCCTTCGGCTCGGGTCATGGTCTCAGGGTCCTGGGATCGAGCCCCGCATCGGGCTCTCTGCTCAGCGGAGAGCCTGCTTCCCTTCCTCTCTCTCTCTGCCTGCCTCTCTGCCTACTTGTGATCTCTGTCTGTCAAATAACTAAATAAAATCTTAAAAAAAAAAAAGACTTTATTTATTTATTTGACAGAGATCACAAGTAGGCAGAAAGATAGGCAGAGACAGAGGCAGAAGCAGGCTCCCTGAGAACCTGATGTGGGGCTAGATCCCAGGATCCTGAGACCATGACCCAAGCCAAAAGCAGTGGCTTAACTCACTGAGCCATGAGGCGCCCCCTTTCTTCAGAATTTTTAATATACTCTTAAGCACTGTGGGTTTTTGAGAAAAGGTTATGGTATATAGCATATCAAATATGTTTGATTATTATAGGGGTACATTTCTGAGGACCATACTATAGACTAGCATCCTTCAGAATACATTCTGAGATATGTCATCAACATTCAAAGTTATGTAACATCAACCCTGGCAGGAGTATCTCTGGGGCATGCCGTGGCTCTGGCCTTAACCTTGTCTGGTTCAATATCAGTATTTTGGTGGCACATGGATGAGATTTGAAGATGACCCTAAGCTGGACCGGAAGATTGAGGGAGGGATGGGACGATCAGAACTATGGTCTTTTTTTTTTTTTTTAAAGACCACTTATTTATTTATTTTTTTGACAGAGAGAGAAAAGAGAGAGGCAGGGCACAAGTAGGGGGAGTAGCAGGCAGAGGGAGAGGGAGAAGCAGACTCTGCGGAGCAGGGAGCCTGATGTGGGGCTCGATAACAGGAGCCCAGGATCATGACCTGAGCTGAAGGCAGATGCTTAACCAATTGAGCCACCCAGGTGCCCCCCTCAGGACTATGGTCTAATAAGACACTTCATAGGAAAAATCTCAGGTCCTGCATACATGATCCAAAACCAATGCAAAGAATTCAGGATGGTGGACGATGGGCCTCAATGTGGTACATGTGAAAAAGACTTGGGACTCCTGCCTATGCAAAGAGAATGAGAAGTTAGGTCTTTGGTCAAAGTGTCCGAGCCTTTGGATCAAGCCTCACCTGAAGGCAACACCACCCCTAGGTCTGGGCCTTGTTACATATACCCACAAATTCCCTTTCAATGTTAATTTTTCTTCTTTTTCCTTTTTTTTTTTTAAGATTTTATTTATTTATTTGACAGAGAGGGAGAGATACATCAAGAGAGGAAACAGAAGCAAGGGGAATAAGAAAAGGAGAAGCAGGCTTCCCCCTGAGCAGGGAGCCCAATGCCAGGCCTGATCCCAGGACCCTGGGACCATGATCTGAGGCAAAGGCAGATGCCCAACGACTGAGCCACCCAGGTGTCCCAATTTCTTCTTTTTTCTTTTTCTTTTTTTTTTTTTTTTAAAGATTTTATTTATTTATTTGACAGAGAGAGATCACAAGTAGATGGAGAGGCAGGCAGAGAGAGAGAGAGGGAAGCAGGCTTCTTGCTGAGCAGAGAGCCCGATGTGGGACTCGATCCCAGGACCCTGAGATCATGACCTGAGCCGAAAGCAGCGGCTTAACCCACTGAGCCACCCAGGCGCCCCTCTTCTTTTTTCTTAATCTGCAACGTAACATTCCAAAATGATCATACTGTCAAGTACCCTATGGTTTCCAGAGAAGACATTGTACTTTTAGGAAGAATTAAAAGAAGTCTCAAGTCACATCAAGGAAAGATGTCCCATACTTCCTGGTTCGATGACTCCTAATGTTTAGCTTGTACATGGTTCGGGGTTGGGGGGTAGGTATCTTAGAGGGACCCTGACAAACTAGGAAAAATTGGCAGGACAAACAGTGTGCCTGAAACTATACTATTCAAAGAATTAAGAAACAAATGTTAAAAGAGACAAGAGTTATAAAGACTAAGGAGGGGGTAGCTGGGTGGCTCAGTCATTCAGTGTCTGCTTTCGGCTCAAGTCATGATCCCATGGGTACTGGGATCGAGCCCTGTGTTGGGATCCCTGCTCAGCGGAGAGCCTGTTTCTCCCTCTGCCTGCTGCTTCCCCTACTTGTGCCCTCTCTCTCCCATTCTCTCACTGTCAAATAAATAAATAAAATCTAAAAGAAAAAAAAAAAGAGTAGGGAGGGTCTAGCCTTCCAAATAGATCTATGAGGGATACGACATTCTATGAAAAAGAATCCAATGATTCTTAATCTTCCAGAGAGAACAGACAGACACCCTTGAAAAACTACTGAAAGCTAGGAACTTTACCCAGGAAAATGTACATGCAAACAAAATTCTACATTTTCAAGGGGTTGTAGCCCTGGCCTCCCATCATAACCGTGGGAGCCTCTCCATGGACGTACCTCGTAGAAGACCAAAACCAGGTTAAAAGCCTTCTCAGGACTAGGCATTATCTGTGTCATGTCCCCACCCCCGCTGCTGTCAAATTAATGAACTAGGATCAATGGATGGCTCTATCAGCTCAGTAAAAGACACACATTCTCATCACGCCTGCCATCTGGATACAGAAAGAACATGTAATCTTTGGAAGTATTCAAGCAAGAATTGGATGAGCATTCTCACCAAAATGCTGTAGAGGTTTCAATCATGCTACAGGACTCAAGGACTCAGGCCTTTGAGACTTAAAATGTGGTCTGAGGACCAGCAGTAGCATCTGGGAGCTTATGAGAAATGCAGACACTCGGGGGACTTGTGTGCACATCAGTGTTTAAGAAACCTTGCTCTAAGATTTCTAAGATTCTCCAAGGAGCAAGAAATAAAATACTCTGGTCCCTTGGCAGTCATCTTCCACCCATGCCTTCAGAAAATTGACCTTTTATAGTTTTTTTTTTTTAAGATTTTATTTATTTATTTGACAGACAGAGATCACAAGTAGGCAGAGAGGCAGGCAGAGGGAGAGGAAGCAGGCTCCCTGCTGAGCAGAGAGCCTGATGCGGGGCTCGATCCCAGGACCCTGAGATCATGACCTGAGCCGAAGGCAGAGGCTTTAACCCACTGAGCCACCCAGGCGCCCCAGACCTTTTATAGTTTTAAGTAAGTTTGGGTTTTGAAGGCCTAGAAGCCAGGGGCTTTCTCTAAATCCTTATCCCACTCTGTGTCTGTCTCATGAGTTATTTATCCTCTCAAAGACGGAGATGGAGAAGAATGGAATAATTCCCACTTTCTCTCTAATCCAGGTCCAGAACTTAGAGAAGGAAAAAGCCATTTAAAATATTTATCTTTATGATTCTCTCCTTTAATAATATAAGATTTGATTTACTGCACATTCACATGCGCCCTATACACTAAGTGGTTTCTTATCCTCTCTTAGTCTTCACAATAACCGTATAGGTACTATCATCTTTCTTCTTCCCATTTTAAGGCTGACTTCGGAGGCTCAGAAAGGGTTAGTGACTTGCTCAAGGCCACACAGCTACTAAATGGGGAAGCCAGGTCTTGACACTGACGTTCAAGTCCGCAAGCGCTAAAGCCACCCACCTATCTCCTTTAGAGATCTCCTGCCTTCTACCCTTTTCAGTAAGCTGTGAAGGTGGCCTGAAGGCTGTCAGGTTCCCACAGAGCTTATTCAAGTTATGCGAAGATGCAGCCAAGCCAGGAGCCAGAGATACAGGTATGCCCAGGCCTCAGATCTCAGCCCTCCATTATACTCTGTTCATTACACAGGAAGACGTAGAGGTCATGCTTTCAAACCCTGGCCCTTCCTCATTATCTGTTCCAGGATCAGAGTTCTCTCAGTCCTGTATTGACTTGCTCTATCTCCTGGCTGCTGTCCCATCTCCATTAGATCCAGGCATTTGAGCAAAGTACACAGCTATCCAGTTCTGGCTGAACGGAACTAACTCACCATTCCTTCTCTATAATTTTGGGCATAGTCTGAGAGGATTTAGAAGGTGTCATTGACTTGGAATTACAGTTCTTTGTTACAGAATGAATTTCCGGACCTCGCTAAAGAGATGAGCACTCTCCCTCGTGCTTACACAAGCAGCTTTGTTCCCCCTCCAAATGCCCCTCTAACTGCATGGCACACACTCCTTGTGGGCTCTGCTGCTGCCCAAGCAGGGACCTTAGCAAAAAGAACTCAGACCTCCAGTACTCCACGCCAGAAGCCTTCCATGGGAAAGGAATCATGGCTGTGTGCTCTCTCTTCTTACCATTACTACATTTTATTTTACTTCCTGGGGCTGTCATACTTTTCGTATGCTTTTGTCTGACCTGTCCAGCCAGGTCCCCCAAGGTAGGAACCACATTTTGATTACCTTTCTTCCCGCTGCAAAGTCTAGCACACTGCCTGGCCTGTATGAGATGCTCAGTGACCACATAATTGATTGATAACCAACCGATTGCATTTTACATATTACCACGCACATCTGTTGCTCTGTCCAAAGTGAATTCACTCTTCCAGATGCTGAACTTATGTGGAGAGAGGGACTTGAGTCGGGGCAGGGGTGGGGTGGGGGGGACACACTCTAAGTAAGCATGTTGAGATCCTAAAGCAGATGGTGTTGTGTAAAAAACCATGGCATTATGGTTTCAGCCCTATAAGAGGTAACAATAAAACTTGCTCCCATGAGGTGGGACTAAGCCACTAATCCCCTGGTACAGCTGGAAACACAAAAGCTTCTTAAAGTTCAAGGACCCCAGCCCACCTGGTTAGACAATAACCAGGCCAAAACTTCATTTCTCAGCTGTGCTTACTATCACTAGGCTCCAAATCTCAAACCACTTAAAAAGAATTCTGGGAACTTTAAAATAAACTTTCCTGAGAAATGGGCCAGGATTGTTACATTTTCTTACCAAAAAAAAAAAAAAAAAAAAAAATTCCTCGGTGATACCTGGCTAGAAAAAGGCCATTGTTTTCAACAATAAAGGGGGTGGGGGGTTTCAGTAAATTAAAAAATTTTAAACATATACGAGGTGCCAATTCATTTTTTTGAAATGTTCTCAGATTTCTCTCTTCAAGACTAACTGTTTCTGGGGCACCTGGCTGGCTCAGCCGGCTCAGTCAGTACAGCATGTGACTCTTGATCTTGGGGTTTGGAGTTCAAGCCCCACGTGGGGCATACAGCTTACTTAAAACAAACAAACAAACTCTTTCTGATCTATTCTCCACTCAACAAATAGGTCTAGAGGAATGATTATGTGCTATAGCTGTCTGCTCTGCGTACAGACAAAACCAGACATGGGCTGTTAGGCTGACATTTTCACACTTGTTTCCTCCAGTGCTACAATTTCTTCTGCTCTAATTACCAACTTAACCACAGAATCTCCAACAGGGTGGGAGAAACCCCCAGACCCTAAGGGAAGGAGGCATAATGCAATCACCGAAGCATAGACCCTGGGTCGAGGCAAAGCTCCAACTCTGTCTGCATTACTTCACCTGAATATTTGCCCCCTCCATGCTGCAAGGACCACACAGAAAATGGGGATGAAAACAGTCCCTATCTTGAAGGAAAAGTACCTGACATTTTATAGATACCCCATCTGTGAACACTATACAACCTTAAGCCAGGGGTTGAAAATGAAAGTGTCTGCAGGTACAAAAAAGTATGGGAGCTGAGTCAAGAGAACAGGACTCAGTGTTGGGCATGAGATGGACAGATGGTACAGGGGTAAAGCAGAGACCACATAAGGGGCCAGAGTGACTGGTCACCAGTCGACTGTTACCACAAGGGGACGCAGCCCCGTGTCCCCAGTTCTTCTGCTAGGTCAACAGATGCCAGCTCTCCAAATTTTCCCAGTTTTGAAACATCAGTTCAAACAAATCAAGATGCAATAGAGTATTAACAGGAGCTTGGGATCTGGAACCGGAGCAGCTGTGTTTTGAGTCCCAGTTCTGCCATTTACCTGCACATGACCTTGGACAACTTACTAAACCACTTCATGCCCCATGTTCCCCACCTGAAAAACTGCTACCATGAGAGGTAATACTAGTGCCTATTTCATAGGGCTACTGTGAAGAATAAAAGGTTTATAAATTTTAATATACAGTTTGTTATATAATATACAGATATTTATATAGCAATTCTAAGTATAAATATGTAAAATATATATGCGATTGTAACAGTGCCCGGTTCACAGTAAGCATTATGTAAATTTTTGCTATTACCGTGATCACTTTTGCAAATACGATATAGAAGAAATGAAACCCTTCTCTTAAGAGGGCCCAATATTAGCCAACACTTTGCTGGCCCCTACCGCATTCATGGAGCCACACATTTCAGCCTCACACAGCTGTGAAGGTTGGGTGAGAAGGCCTTCTACTTGCACCTGACAGTATCCCAAGAGACCCAGGGATACCAAGTAGCAAGACCCAAAGACACTGAAGGCATCACCGCATTGACAGCATGTCAACTGCCTCTCCTTATTCATTTCCTCTGTCCCCAAGGTGACAGCAGCCTGGGATGGCTCTGTCAGGCAGACAAGCAGCTCCGGACCATTTTTCAGAAGCACTCTGGAGTCACAGACATGTTCTAGGTACGAGGAGCCCAATGGAAAGCTTGACCATGCCTGGGAATTCATGGAGCTTTCAGCCCCAGGGCTAGTGCACTGGTCCCACCACTACATTCGGCCAACCAGGTGCCCTGCTGAGTGCACGGGAGCATGCCTGGCTTCCAGGGTCACTCCAGCACTGCAGACAAGGTTTCCAAGCCTCTTGGCCCATAAATGCTTTTCACCAGTCCATGCAATTCTCTCCACCTTGCTCACACTGGGAAGTATTTGCTCTGGGCCTTCCTACAATTCCTACTGAGCTAGCAGTGATATAGTCACTGGCATTTAGCAAAGGCTTAATTTTTACTTAGTTTTTATTATTTTTTTAACTGTTTATTTACTTGAGAGAGAGTGAGAGAGAAAACAGAAGAAGAGGGAGAAGCAGTCTCCCCACTGAGCAGAGAGCCCGACATGGGGCCCAATCCCAGGACCCCAAGATCATGACCTGAGCCGAAAGCAGATGCGTAAACGACTGAGCCACCCGGGTGCCCCACAAAGGTTTAATTTTTTTTTTTTAAAGAAGGCAGGGAAGAGTAACTGGGAAACCAAATTGTACCTCCAACCTTCATTAAAAATTGTCCTTTTCGGGGCACCTGGCTGGTTCAGTCAGTTAAGCAGTGGACTCTTGATTTCGGCTCCAGACGTGATCTCAGGGTCCTGGGAATCGGGTTGTGCCTTGGGCTCTATGCCCAGCACTAAGTCCGCTTGGGATTCTTTTTCTCTGTCCGCCTCTGCCCCTCTGCACTCACACACACACACACTCTCACTCTCTCTCAAATAAATACATTTAAAAATTGTCCTTATCATCATTTGCTTTCCTTTAATCTCGCCTCATTTCTCTCAGGTACTGGATTTGACCTTCACCACAATAATCAGAGTAACAAAAGCAAAACTTCGTTAAGTACCATGTGTGTTTGCAACACTTCACACCCCAAGCCTCACCACCACCCTAAGACAAATATGCCACCAGTATCCCAACGCTGCAGAGAAGGAAACCTAACTCCAAGCTATTAAGACCCCTGGTCAAGGTCACACAGCTAATAGGCAGCAAAACCAGAAGTTAAAAAAGGTCTGTGAAGGCAAAGCCCATGTGCTTCCCCAACCAAAGGAGTTAGAGCAATCTAGTCCATTCAGGTAGTAGCTGAGCTTTCCTAAAGAGCACACTGGGCTACGAATAGGAGAGGGAAACCGGCAGCCACACTCCAATACCTTATCCACCCTTCCTGCCCTGGAGTGCCCTCCTCACTGCACCTCCCCCCAAAAGATATCTGAAGGTGAAACTAATATCACAGGGTAATACAGCTTATAATTGAGGAAGATGTTATATACATCTAAAATGTTAAAATTATCCTAAGAATTAGGGTGCCTGGGTGGCTCAGTTAGTTAAGTGTCTGCCTTCGGCTCTGGTCATGGTCCCAGGGTCCTGGGATTGATTCTCCCTTCTCTCTCTGCTCCTCCTCCTGCTCATGCTCTGTCAAATAAATAAATAAAGCTTAAAAAAAATTTATCCTAAGAATTAATGTTTGGAGGTATGTGAAATAAACTGGTCAGGTATATATTTTTAATCTGTGTGCATTTTTTAATTATTAAAACAATCCATGCTCATAACAAATTCAAATAATACTGAATCATATAAAGTTAAAAGGAAAAAAGAAAAGAATGTTTTCCCATCACGTCTCAACTACTTGAGTGTCTTTTCCGGATTTTCCTAAGAACTAACATAGTATATACACAGATCTATCTGCATAGACAGTTTTCTTACTCAAAATCAGGATCCTATTCTATAGTTTTGAAACTTTATTCAAAATTTTATTTATTTACATAACTCCACATTCGTTTGAAAAGACCTGAATTTGGGGCACCTGGGTGGCTCAGTGGGTTAAAGCCTCTGCCTTCGGCTCAGGTCATGATCTCAGGGTCCTGGGATCGAGCCCCGCATCGGGCTCTCTGCTCAGTGGAGAGCCTGCTTCCTCCTCTCTCTCTCTCTCTCTGCCTGCCTCTCTGCCTACATGTGATCTCTGTCTGTCAAATAAATAAATAAAATCTTTAAAAAAAAAAAAGACCTGAATTTTTTTTTAAGATTTTATTTATTTATTTGACAGAGAGAGATCACAAGTAGACAGAGAGGCAGGCAGAGAGAGAGAGAGAGAGAGAGAGAGAGAGAGAGAGGGAAGCAGTCTCCCTGCTGAGCAGAGAGCCCGATGCGGGACTCGATCCCAGGACCCTGAGATCATGACCTGAGCTGAAAGCAGCAGCTTAACCCACTGAGCCACCCAGGCACCCAAAGACCTGAATTTTTTAAACCAACACAAATAACTGTATTATATGAAACTGAGATTTAATCAGTTCCTTGTTGAAGAACATTTGGGTTGGTATTATTTTTGGTGCTGCAATAATTAAGAATCTCTGATACTTGTCCTAGTGACCTATGAGATGATTAGGGTTACAAATGTTGGTTGTACTGGTGCTGAAATGGAGCTCCACTCAGTTAAATGAAAGATCCCACTCACATTTAAAACCATCCCAGCTGCTGAGATTACTATTTTCAATAGTAAGACACAGACCTGAACACCAATCCATCCTTTCGCTCATTTATTCATTCAAGTACCCATGGTCTACCAAGCTCTGTACTAAGGCCAAAGGACTAAAAAACCAAAAGACCTAGTCTCATTTCCTGCCCTTGAGCAAATGAGAGTTTGGAGGGCAGACGTACTCATAAACGAATTCAACATCCTATCTAGGAGTTCTGCTAGGTTTAAGTCAAGGAGCGTCTAACTCTGGAGAATATGGACATGCTTTGGTAGGAGTTTGACAGGATAAGAAAGCCAAAATAAGGCCGCCTGGCTGACTCAGTCAGTGGAGCATGGGACTCTTGATCTGAGAGTCAGGAGTTGAAGCCCCACATTGGGCACAGAGAATAGGCACACAGACAGACAGATGGATAGATAATCTGAAACAAACACACAAAGAAACTAAAAATAAAGGACAGGGTAACCAAGACTTAATAACTGTAGTTGCAAAGCTTCACCTGTAAAGGCATGCAGAGTACTCAGGGAACTTGGAGAACTTGATGTAGAGGGCATCTGGGGGTGGGGGGTAATGTCAAGAGAGAAAGTGGAATGAAAATTGCTGTTGAAAGGCTTTGAACATGAAGTTCAGAGATCTGGACTTTAGGTTGTCAGAGGGGAAATACCCCTCCCAGGGGAATTTTGGACATATTACAATTTATCCCTTCACCTGTAAATGGACATTTGTGTCATTTCTGGGTTTTTACTACAAGTTTTGACTACAGTTGACTGTTGAACAATGCAGGGGTCGGGGGTGCCAATCCCCTCACAGTCACAAATCTGCAATATAACTTGTGACTCCCTGAAAGCTTAATCACAAATAGCTTACTGTTGACCACAGCTTTACTGATAACATGAATAGCCGACAAGTAAGTATTTTATATGTTACATGCATTATATGCTATAATTCTTACAATAAAATAAGCTAGAGAGAAAAGGTTAAGAAGATCTTAGCAGAAAACACATTTACCGGGCTATACTATATTTTATCTTAAAATCTTATCTTAATTTTATCTTTAAGTATTTTTAAAAATCCATGTTTAATTAATCCATGTTAGTTTAATATTTAAAAAATCCACATCTAGTTGGACCCACGCAATTCAAGCCCATGATGTTCAAGGGTCAAAAATATTACAAATAAACATGCTATGAATATCTGTATATGAGTCAGCTTGCTTGCTTTCTTTTCTCTTGGGTGAACACCTAGGAGAGCAATGGCTAGATCACATAGGAGCTATTTCCTAACTTTTTAAGAAACTGCCAAACCGGGGTGCCTAGGAGGCTCAATCAATTAAGCAACTGCCTCCAGCTCAGGTCATAATCCTGGAGTCCCAGAATCAAGCCCCATATTGGTTCCCTGCTCAGTGGGGAGTCTATTGCTCCCTCTGTCCCTCACCCCACTCATGCTCTGTCTCTCTCTCTCTCAAATAAATAAATAAAATCTTTTCCAAAGTGGCTGTGCCTTTTTACCTTCTCACTAACAGTGTGTCAGAGTTCTGGAATCCACATCTTTGCCAACATTTGGTATGCAGTCTGTCCTTCTAACTGCAGCCAGTTTAGTTTTAATTTGCACTTCCCTAATGACTTATGCTGTTGAACATCTTCTCATGTGCCTTATCTCCTATCCATACATCTTTGATGAAATGTCTTTTCATGTCATTTCATCATTTTTTAAAATTGGGTTGTTTTCTTAGTACTCGGTTTTAAGAGTTCTTTATATATTCTAGATACAAGCTCTTCCTCAGAAATATGCTTTGCAAATATTTTCTCCTAATCTGTGGTATATCCTTTCATTCTCTTGACAGTGTCTTTTTGAAAAGCGAACGTTTTTAGTTTTGGTGAAGTCCAATTTATCCATTTCTCGTTTTATGGCTCATCTTCTAGTGTTGTAGCTAAATTTTTTTTTTTTTTTTTGCGTAAACAAAGGTCACATATATTTTTCTCCTAGATTTTCTTCTAGAAATATTATGGTTCTAGGCTTTAGATTTAGGTCTGCGATCCATCTCCAGGAGGCATTCTAGACACCTGTGGGGCCCGTTTGTTTGTCACAGTTGGGAACAGGGCAGGAACACTAGAGGTCCCACAATGTGCAGGAAACACACATATACCATGCCCTGTAGAACTGTCGAATGTCTTGCCAAACATTCACATGGGAAAACTGTTTGTCACATAGGTGTCTATTTAGCTCTTACTTGAAAATACCAAAAGCTTTACAGAAAGTTTGCACAACAGTACTTAAATCTTTGCTTCTCCTTTAAATCCAAAGCTTCTCCTTAAAAGCACGTATTTCATTATGTCTTCTGGTACATCTGTGCCTGGGCATTTACATGTCAAATTACATCTTTTATTATACACTAATTTCCTTTCATTTCTCCTTTTTATTTATTTATTTTTATTTTTTATTTTATTTTATTTTATTTTTTAAAGATTTTATTTATTTATTTGACAGACAGAGATCACAAGTAGGCAGAGAGGCAGGCAGAGAAGCAGGAAGAGAAGCAGGCCTCCTGCTGAGCAGAGAGCCCGATGCGGGGCTCGATCCCAGAACCCTGGGATCATGACCTGAGCCGAAAGCAGTGGCTTTAACCCACTGAGCCACCCAGGCGCCCCTTTTTTATTTTTTTTTGACAGATCACAAGTAGGCAGAGAGGCAGGCAGAGAGAGACAGGAGGAGGAGGCAGGCTCCCTGCTGAGCAGAGAGACCAATGCGGGACTCGATCCCAGGACCCTGAGATCATGACCTGAGCTGAAAGCAGCAGCTTAACCCACTGAGCCACCCAGGCGCCCCATTTCTCCTTTTTAATTCAATTATGGCATTAATGTTTTATCTAATGTGGATAGTTGGTTGTATTATCATACATTAGCAACAGAACAAGATTAAAAATATTGAGCTGAGTGAAGAAAGAATCAGAATGACATCTATAACAATACCACTTACATATTAAAATACAATTATAGAGTTAAAAGTTTGAGAAACCTGCACATAACTTAACTATACACATTTTCTAAGAATGCATGGAAGAGAATACACATTATACACATTAGAACAGTGTTTAAGGGAAGGAGGAAATGGGTCACCATAAAGACTTTGGCTTTTATTCTAGTGACATGGTACAGCTTTTGAAGTGTTCTGAGCCAAGAGTGGCATGACCTGACTCTACTGGAGAAGGACCATGCCGGCTGCCATGTTGAGAACAGCAGGGCCAGTAGCAGAAGTGCAGTTAGGAGTTGACCACAATGATCTGAGCAAGAGACAGGGGTGGTTTAGACCAAGGGGTAGCAGGGGAGGTGGTGAGAAGTGCAAAGATTACAGATAGACGCAAAAGGTTGAGCAGACAGGATTTGCTAAAGCATTGAATGGGAGTGGATCGGAGGAGAGAGGTCAAGGATGATTCCAACGTTTATGGCTTGAATAACTATTTAGTGGGGTAGAGGAAGACTGGGAAGAGCAATTGCGGGGGGTTGGCAGGGAGAAGCAGGCAAATTGAATTTGGGCCTTATTAATTTTAAGATGTCTAATGGATATTTGAGGGGGAGGGTGCTAAGTAAGTAGATGGATACATGAGTCTGACAAGTGACAAGTCAGAGCTGGAGAGGATAAACTTAGAGATGGTATTTACAGCTAGCTTGAGGAAGGAGAGAAGAGAGCTAAAGACAAAAGCCTGGGACACCTCAACGGGGAAGCTCAGTGAAGGAGTTGTTAGGCAGGCAGGAAGACCACCAGAAATGCACAGTGTCCAGGGAGTCGATCAAAAAAACCCAAAAAACGAAAAAAACATTTCAAGGAGAAGGGTACAATTAACTGTGCCAAATGCTGCCAACGGGTCAAATAAGACGAGGTTTGAGAATGGTTGTTGAATTTGACCACAGAGCCTAGAAGTGGGGGAAGCAGCCAGGCTACGTGGGGAACCATAAGGCACAGAGACAGGGATCTCCCATGCTTCCAGGAGGCTTTTGCCCCTCTCTTTCTGCTTGCCTTTGCATACGCTGCTTCTCTGCCCCTCTTTAGTGAGTTGAGGCCTACTTAGCATCTTGACCTCAGTTCTCCCAGGAACCCCTCCCCAACAAGGCCAGCTCCCCTCAAAACAGACTCTCAAGGTACCAAGCACCTGTGTCCTTCCCAGCATAGGTCCTGAGGGCATCTTACTTTGTTGTGGCTGCCACAGTGAACAGAGTCTTAGTCTACTCACAGGCACTCCAGAAGCGGGGACCGCATCCTTTCACCCACGGATTTACTCCATGCAACGAGTGCAGGACCTGGCAAAGAGCAAGCTCTCAACAGACAGGTAGGAGATCAGGGAAGAGAGAAACTTACAGGCACTAGTGTGATCAGGTATGGTTACAAAGATGGTCAAGTGAGATGTGCGTCCAACTCGAAAGGGAGAATGGGATCTGGATTCTAAGGGAAGATAGGATGGGAATGTCACGAAAGGAAAAGATGTCCTTCCTCCAAAGCAGAGAGCCAGGCTGACGCAGGCATCAGAGACCACTCTAGGAGAGAGTTGATTATAAGGCCTGGAGGAGCACTGGAGGGCTCTGAAATCCTGTCTGCTCAGTTTAGAATCTTGTTTTAGGCCAAGAAGACAGCACAGATGGACCCTGTGCTGAGAGGATGGGAAGCCCATGGGCCATCACTGCAATGACATATGTTAGGTTGCCACACACCCTAAGGAAAGAGAGGTTTTGTTTGGGGACAGAAATCCATCATGCACTGCTGCAAATTAAAAACCAGGAGGGTCAGCAGATAAAATGTTCACGTTGTAGGAAGAATAATAACCTTATCAAGTGCCTTTCATGTGCTGTCCGGGAGTTATCTCCCATGATCCTCAACTCCCCAACTGCCCTATGTACCATCACTCTCTCCTATCACCCCATTTCTTCCTTGCAAAGCATTTTATCACCATGGATAGTTATCTTGTTTGTATGTTTCTTTACGCTTATCATCCACGCTCTCCATGGGGTTTAAGCTCCTCAGGGCAGGAAGCTTGTCTGACCTTATACTATACCCCTCTGCTAGCAGAGCCTCAGGCACACAGAATACAGCAACAACTTATCAAGAGAATGAAAAAGTTCTGTAGATCATAGCCTATACCTCACTTGGCAGACTTATCACACTGTACTGAAATTATTTTTTATTGAATTCCCTCCTACTCCAACAGGGATGACAAAGAGATTTCATCACAGGTGCCAACTCAAATATATAGTTAGTGGAAAAATTGTTATTTGATCAACAAGTGATGTATGTTGGGGTGCCTGGGTGGCTCAGTGGGTTAAAGCCTCTGCCTTCGGCTCAGGTCATGATCTCAGGGTCCTGGGATCGAGCCCCACATCGGGCTCTCTGCTCAGCAGGGAGCCTGCTTCTCTCTCTCTCTCTCTCTCTCTCTCTCTCTCTCTCTCTGTCTCTCTCTCTGCCTGCCTCTCTGCCTACTTGTGATCTCTGTCTGTCAAATAAATAAATAAAATCTTAAAAAAAAAAAAAAACAAATGATGTATGTTATGGGTGGAGGTACCAGGAGGGGCAGGACATGGGGACTTGAGCAGGCATGTGAAGCATCAGGGGACCTGGAGACAATAGCCACCTATGACAATGCCAGCTCTGCTTCAGTGAGCTGGGATGAGCCCTGGGATCCTACCCATCTAACAGGTTCCTAGGGGCTGCTGACGGTGCCAGCTCACCCCTTAAGACAAAGATGGTGTTCTTCACATTTGTATTATACTTTGCATGGTACAAAGTTGGAAGAATGAATGAATATTAAAATGCTGGAATCCATTTTCAAAACTAAGGCAAGTGAAACACCACTGTTTCTATCACTTAGTTCCCCTTCACAAACACCTTTCCTTGGCAGGCACCTGGTGATGTTTTTTCAGGAGCCCACCCCTGTAAACCTGAGGTCTCAACCACATACTGAGCTTTGGGCAGGTCCAAGGGTGAGGCAAGGTAATCCTCTTCCTCCTTCCCTCCTCTCAGGCTGGAGGGGCTTCCAGTGAGGGAATGCAGTGTCTCTGTGTGGCTGGGAGGATGGCAGTGGACAGGCCCCCACACATAATGATTTTAGGACGGTAAGGTGACTCAGCAAACCCTGCTCAACTCAAAGATCAGCTCTTGCAGCAGATTCAGGCAGCCCTCCTGTGAAGGCAGCACCTTCCACCCTGGCCCCTACCAGGTACAGCCCTGGGCCCAAGATCACTTCTCCATCAGAAGTGGCCAAAAGCTTCAGCAAGTGAGGGCTTGGTCCCAACCGCTCAGGAGATCCATGCGGGCCCCCAGATGCCCTCTCATTCCTGCACAGGTTCATGTGCACACATGCATGTGGGTACACTTGCACACACACATACCAGGTCAACTAAGAATGGAAGGCACACCTGGGATTTCTGAAGAGGGGTAGTTAGAAGGTCTGGAACAATCCTGTGTGTGCTCCCACAGCTCTATCCATAAAATCCAATAAAAGTTTGGGCAGACTTACTTCAGGGGCCAACTAGACAGGTCCTAGATTTCTGTAACAGGAATGACAGAGTTCACACATCATCTTTGCTTCAGTGACAGTCCGTGGCTATGGCTGGGAAGGAAAGGGGGTGGGCTTTGTCTGCTTTCTGAGTTACAAAAGTGGATTGCACTGGGAGCTCAAGCTCTGAATGAAGGTAGAAAGAAGGCAGTAAAGAGGGGGACTGACTGGGATGGGGGTAAAAATCTCCTATGGACAGGACTCTTCAGAAATCTTATTTCCTGCATCTTCCCCACACACATGGCTTTTGCTGTTCATTGGAGTCCCGGGCACTGGCTGAGAGGCACTGGGCAGGCAGGTGGGAGAAGAGGGGGAGGGTGAACAAGTTCAAGAAGCAAGGCACAGCCCACCACTGCTGAGGCTCCCCAAACACCTCCAGAGGGAACAGAGCAAACTGACAGCCAGGTGGCTGAAGTCAGCAAATGTGGAAACGATCAACAGGAGGAGACTCGCAAAGGTAACCAACATGACTGGGTTTATGGGAGAAGGTGGCCTGTAGCCCTGAGGTCCGGGCCAACCCGAATCATAGCACATGGGCCCCTGTGCTGGCACAGCTGCTCTCTATTAAGTAAGGCATTCGGCTACATGCTCTACTCGAGGTCCTCATGAGCTCTGGCATTCTCTAGTTTCTGAGAAAGAACTCTGGAGAGGGGGGGAAAATCTACGTGTGTGTGGTTCATGTAAATATACCTACTTATATTCAGAGACTTGCCCTGAAGAGCCAGCAAATCAGAAGAGATGCTGAGAAGTGTGGGGGCTCAAGAGTGGATCTTAGAATCAGAGGGGTTAAGTACCAGCTCTGAAGCTCACTATAGCTATGTGACTTTGTGCGAGTGACTTACCCTCTCTGACCCCCAGCCCTTTCCTGTTGAATGGAGCTAATAACACTATTCACCTCTGTGAAGCAGGAGAGAGGCCCCAGCCTCCATCATTTAGAGACTCCTTTATATCTAACAACAAAGAACTACCAAACTAGATTATCGAGTGTTGTGTATTTTCTATTTATTTTTTGTAAAACAATTTAACTTTAATAATGAACGGAGAACCTGAATAGGAAATGCTAACATCATCCTGGTTCTAAGAGTATATCACAGTTATGGTAGATATTGTCATTGGGGGAAGCAGGGTGAACAACACATAGAAATTCTCTGTACTAATTTTGCCACTTCCTCTGAGTCAAACTATTTCAAAATAACAACTTGTTTTAAAAATTAACACACAAGGGGTGCCTGGGTGGCTCAGTGGGTTAAAGCCTCTGCCTTCGGCTCAGGTCATGATCCCAGGGTCCTGGGATCGAGCCCTGCATTAGGCCCTACATCAGGCCCTCTGCTCAGCAGGGAAACTGCTTCCCCCTCTCTCCCTGCTTGCCTCTCTGCCTACTTGTGATCTCTGTCAAATAAATAAAATCTTTAAAAAAAATTAACACACAAAAATATTATTACTGTACACATAACCTTATTTGAAAATAAAGTAAAAAATCCAAATTTGAGGGGTGCCTGGCTGACTCAGTACAGTGTGTGACTCTTGATCTCAGGATCTTGAGTTCGAGTTCTATTTTGGACATGGAGACTAGTTAATAAAAAAAAAAATCTAAATGTGAAGCTTAATGGAAATGAAGTATACCCTGGAAAATCTACTCCCTAACTTGTTTCCCTGCAAGGAGCCAAAGTTATATGAAGCTTAAATTAGATAATACACACAGCTCTTAGCACAGCATGAGGCCCAGAGTCTCCGGCTTATTTATTTACTGATTTATTTATTTATTTTAAAGAGAGAGGAAAAAAGAGAGAGTGCGTGCACCCACGCACTCAAGCAGAGGGAAAGGACAAAGAGAGAGGGAGAGAGAGATACAGAATCTGAAGCAGGCTCCACGCCCAGCAAAGAGACAAGGATCGATCTCACAACCTTAAGATCATGACCAGAGCTGAAATCAAGAGCCAGACTCTTAACTGACTGAGCCACGCAGGTGCCTCTGATGTCTGCTATTTTTAAACACAATAATTATTATTACCTAAAATGGCCACCTAAGAAAACAGCATTCCATTTTTTAAAAAATATTTTATTTATTTATTTGACAGAGAGAGAGAGAGAGACCACAAGTAGGCAGAGAGGCAGGCGGGGGGGGGGGGGATGTGGGGGGGGATGTGGGGGGGGGAGCAGGCTCCCTGCTGAGCAGAGAGCCTGACGCGGGGTTCGATCCCAGGACCCTGAGATCAAGACCTGAACCGAAGGCAGAGGGTCAACCCACTGAGCCACCCAGGCGCCCCAACAGCATTCCATTTTTGCATTGCATGCACCACAGCTTGCCAATTTTGAAGGATGCTCTGAACGTACAGTTACTGACATCAAAAGGGGTTTATAACATATTAAGTGAAAAAAAGCAAGTTACCAATTGTTATCAATAGCTTTATCCTACTCTTTTTTTTTTACATTTTATTTTTAAGTAACCTCTACACCCCATGTGGGGCTTGAACTTACAACCCCAGGATCAAGAGTCACATGCTGTACTGCCTAAATCAGCCAGGTGCCCTATTCTTTTCTTTTGCAAATTAGTATAGTGTGTACCTATAAGCTTAGGCTATGGAACCAGATTGCCAGGGTTCAGATCCCAGCTTGGCTATTTATGTGATCTTAAGGTACCTAATCATTCTGGGCCTCAGCTTTCTCATCCATACAACAGGTTTAATAATAAAAACCAAATGAATTCTTGAGGATTAAATTAGTCTATACAGGTAAAGTGCTTGCAAATAGTAATGTTTGAATGTAAGCCATCATCACTCATTAGATTTTATTTTATATTAACATATGTTCATCAGGAAAGAGTCTAGAAGAACATAAACACCAATACAGTAGCAACAACTATCCCAAATGAGAGGAATGCAAGGGATTTTGGTCTCCTTATTTTTGCTATGTTCTAATTTTTCTATAACTAATACAGGTTAAAAAACAAACCTGAAATTCTTAGGATAAAAGATCTTTAAAAAAAATTTTTTAGGATACCTATCTGGTTTCCATATAATCACCTAAAAGAGAACAGGGAGAAGGTGTCTGTAACAAGAACATCAAACAGCAGCTCATGCCCTCACCTCAGAGACGCTTCCTGATTTTCCTAGTATCTCAGAGCAGCTACCCGGGCGTCTTCCCTAGCCTGTGGCTCTCAAAAAAAACATGCCCGTGCAGGTCACCCATGTAACAGATACATATTTTCAACTACACACGTAACCCAATGTCCCAATATACCTCACACACACATATGGACTTATTACCAAAGAGAAGAGATTATAAATGCAGGTTAAAGCTAGTCATGGAAAGTGCCCTGGCAAGCGGTAACCCAAGGCACAAAGAGCGTTCTGTGGGTGCCCTGTGCTATGGTCCCTCTGCAGTTCCCAAGCAGCAACACTTTGACAGGGTAAACCCGTGCCTTCCTTCCCAGAGTGGCTGCCCTCCCACCCCGCCTGTTACCTCCTTCTTTGGCACCGACCAGAGGGGACCTCCAGTTGAAGAAGCTTGACCAGCCAAACTTGAGCATCTTCAGGAGGCCGGGAATCCAGCCCCCACCTTCCCTGGGGCTCACCCAGCAGGCAGGAGGACCATGTGGCCCAGCTGAACCCAGCACTCGGGCCTCACTCTGAGGGCAGAGCCCCAGGCAAGTCACTGCTGGAGAGCTGCCCCTGGTCCACTCGGCTCTGTTACATGAAAACAGAACACCAGCCTGTTCAGGGTCTGCCCGGCACATTACTGGGAGGAAGCTATAAAAGCTGCCAACACGGGTTACCTCAAGCATTTTCCTTCTCAAATACAAGGGGAGTGAGGCACTGCTTTTCCTCCTCTCCCCCACCTTCCATCTTTTCGGAAAAGACTTTCTGTGTCCCGACCATGTTTACTGACGTCCTGGCCTCTTGGCCTTTCTGCTGTGCAAGAGCGAGTCTCCCTCCTCGCCATTCAAAGTGGCCCCTGTTCCGACCCACTGCCCATAACGTGTGCTTCCAGACCACACGGCCCACTGGCTTCTCAAAGTCTGGCTCAGGAACCAAATAAAAAGCTTTTCATTTACACTCCAGTTTATGTGCAGCAGCTCAAAAGCCTTATTTCCATGTCTTACACAGTTCCCACCTGAATAAATTCTTTTTAAGTGCCTCTTTTCCATTTGTGGATTAGGAAGCTGAGAGGAGGTCTGAGGGCTACCCCCACAGGCCCCATGGGATGCTCTGAGAAGGCAGGGGTCAGCGCGTCTCCTCAGGGCCCGAGAAGACGGAGAATTGCCAGGCCCCTGCACATTCTATCCCTGGGCAGCGCGCTCCCAGCCGCCACCCCCACCTCAGCCACTGCCTGCAGCCCACCATCATGGCCCTTCCACTCCGGACTTCCAATCCCAGCTCAGTAGGTCCTAGGGGTGTATCCTCTGGGGATGAAACCGGGATGATACCGGGGAGAGGGCTACTGACTGAAGGGGAGGACCAAGTATGAAGTGCTCACCACAGTGACAGGCACAGAGAAACCACGCCAGATAGCACCACCATCACTCGAACTTATTTTTCAGTGTGTGAAGCCTGTGTCCCACGTTAGGTATTAGGTGGAAGCAAGACAAATATGGTTCCACGCCTCAAGAGTTCACCGTATGGGGGTAAAACAGACCAACAGTCCTACCCTATGTGAGGAAAGGAGGAGCTAACTCCTCCATGAGATCTGGAAATAATGACTGCCGCAAATGATGAGAAGGCCAATGGCATCTGGTAGCTTCCAGCCTGACCTCGATTCCCACCCCTTCCCAGGCCCCCACTCCCGTGGGCCTTCTCACTGTACCCGGGTCAGTTCCACCCCCAGGCCTCTGCCTGGAATGTCCCCACAACATTCTCATAATTGGTGCCCTTGCTTCACCAGGATCTCTGCTTATGTGTCCCCTTCCTAGTCACCCCCAAAACACTCCTCTGCCCCCATTCCACTGCTTTATTGTTCTTCATTCCCCAAGACTGCATTCAGATCTATGTGCTTACATGTTTCCTGTCTGTCCTCCCCACTAGAACATGACCCCTATGAGTGTGTGGATTTTTTTTTTTGTTTGTGTATCACTGCGACCTCTGAACACAAAATAGTGCCAGAATCAACAAATTACTAATGAGCCACAGATAGAAGGTCAGGACATTGATAGTCCCTCCGGCCCCAGCAGGAACTCTGGACCCTGCCCACATCTGCGGGGTTCCCTCAGGAGCTCCCACTAGGCCCAAATGAGCCCCTATTCTGGTCTCTTCTTCTGGCCCATCACTAGGAAGAGCAGAATTGGAACCACTCTGGGAACGCCACACCCAGCCAGTTTTTTCCTTGTCTTGCCAATCTTCACTGGTTATGTCTTTGATAAAAGGCTCCAAGCAACACATGCCAGGACTAACAAGCAACGCCAAAGGTCACTCCTATGTCCAACAGACATGCCCTCTAGAGTTTGCCCTTCCCAAGGACCAAAAAGGAGATCAAGTGAATGAGAAAGGGCCCAGCAACCCCCATATAAACCCCAGCAGCCACAGTTGGCTGAATGCTCATCACCTCCCAGTGCCTGTGCCAAGGTTCTGCAGACCTTCTCTCATGAGAGCCTCACACACTCCCTTAGAATAGTTACGGCTCCCTCATTTTACAGAGGAAGAACCAAGATCACAGAGGTTAACTCATTTCCCATGCTCACACAGCTAAGTACTATCATAGTCAGGATTTGAACCCCAGCCTGTCTGGTTCCAAAGTCCATGCCATTACCCACTACATCCCTGTGCCTCAGCACTGCCCACAACATTCCCCCCTAGCGTGGGTCAGCCTCTCTGGTCACCAGCAGTGCCTAAAAGGACAGCACTGGGCTCTGGGCCAGACTGGTCTGGGCTCAAATCCCTGCCTTGACACTCCCTGTGTGTCTGAGCAAGTAGTTACCTTCTTGAAACTTCAGTTCCATCTGCACAGCAAGGTGAAGAGATGGGAAGCATGACCAAGATAAACACCAGTCAGGTGCACAGCAAACACTGCATAGCCAGTGAGAAGCTTCTTGGGATCAAGTCTCTATTGGCCATAGCTCCCTTTCTGCCTCACAGGACAGCCCTCCCCTGCCACAAGGGCACAATGCACATGCTCCACCAGCACCTACTAAGTGCCAAACCCATTTAAGTACCTGAGCTCTCATCTCTACTTGCAGGTCAGTATTACCCGTGGACAAATTACAGAATTTATTAAACCAATGTGCTCAACATCTCACAGCTGGGGCAGAGATTTGAACCTAGGCCTACTGACACCAGGCCACCTTCCATGCTGGCATTTCAACATACCCACCCAGTGGCCAGTGCTAGACACTATAGAAATTATACCTTTTAGTAGGAAACTATGGCACAGCCCTGTGAGTTATCAAATTCTGGTATGGTTCACTGTCCTTGGGCTACTTATTACCTCTTAGTAAAATGACTTTTTACTTTGTTACCTACCTGTCATCTGGACTAAATCCTGCCACCTTGCCCATTTTCTCACTCCTCAGGAAGTTCTCAATTGTTGTTTCCCCTTTTTCTCCCACTGTCCTGACCCGGCTTCACTGAGAACTACATCCTGACTGCTGAGTTCCTCATGGGAACTCCTGGGGGGTGATAGCCCAACTTCCCTGCCAAGATCTAAAGAAGCCCAGCCAGCTGAAGCTGGACAACCTGACAAAAACTTCAAAGGACTCCTTGCCACTGCAGATCCTGAGTCCCCCTCGTTTGAAGAGTTTTGCACCATCCAGCAAATGTCCTCTACCACGAGGCCGAACAGATGGCTCTGCTGATACTCGATGAACAAAAGGCAATGGAACAAGAAATGAACTTAGATCATTCTGAGGAAAGAAAGGGGTCTCTTCCTGTCCTTGAACACAGGAGGGACTGACCAAGACTCTCTCCTTGATCAAACTTGAGTCAGGCTTCCCTGAGCCCTCCTCTCCACCAGGCCTTGACTGGGCCCTTATCCCTCCACCCCTGCACAGCCCAGTCTTGGCCAGAATCTGCTCCACTGGTTTAGAGAGAATCCCCTACTTTGATGTGTAAGTCCCCCTTACCCTTGAGATCTCCTCTTAGCCATTCTGCATCCACTTAGCCTCTCATTCTGTTCTTGGGCGAGCAAGCCCTACTTCTCTTTGTTGTATTCAGAGCTGAGCCTCATCTCACTCTCCTCCTGCAATACCCTTTCTGTGAGAGCCCTGAATAAAATCCACCTTATTTTAACCAGTATCTGACTAATTTTCTTTAACAGTATACTAAGTTTTGCTTCAAGGAGGAAGGCTTCCCCTTTGTGAAAATCCTCCATTCACATCCTAGTCAAATACCACCCCCAAACCCCTCCACCAGGCACCTCTCTCTCTTTCTGACCACAAGCAAATCTATGGCAACAACTGCACTGGTTTCCCCGCCACCACCCTGGGGATCTTTGTCTCTCCCAGGCTGGCTGCCAGCCCCGCTACCTGCCCCGTTGGCTGCCAGCCCCCAGCTTCACGACAGTCCATTCACGCAGAGAACACAGCTATGAAAATACAGAAATGCACTGCCCATCTGGAAACGCCTCAGAGCTAAGTACTATGTGGGATGTGATGGTGTTCGTCTACCAGCACAAGAGTGAGGGTAAGAGCAACACTGAGACATGAGGAGACTGCTAGGAGAGAGCCAGTGCGTCAGCAAGAGCTAAATTTAGCAACTGAAGCCTCAAACTTCACTCTTTCAGAAAAAAGAGCAGCAGGAGAATGTATGAACATATTGATATGAAAGAGAGGTGGAGCGAATCCTTTGGGAGGTGGAGCGAATCCACATCCTAAGTGACCTGCTGCTACTTCTTGAAAAATGAGGATGGAGAAGGAGCTCACCTGGGGAGCCTGGCCCCAGGTCAGGGGAAGGGCTCCACCACCCTTACCCAAGGAACTAAAAACCTCTCCCCACCCCTCGCCAAGAGGAATGTCCCTTTGGACCCCATCACCACACAATACAAAGTAAACTGCAGACTGGGAAATTCAAATGTTAATTGCTGGGGGCAAAGGAAGCAGGTGGATTCTGAAAAACTGGAACTTCTGGAAAAACCTGTAACAGCTTTCAAATAGATTTTGCTTTCTAGTAGAGTGGCTTCTATAAAAACACTCATCATCTAGGCACCAAATGCCTACAGGGAGGCTTCAGAAGCCTGGGAGAAAAGACAGAAAAGGCTAGGCAATGCAAAGTGGTGCCAGAGCTCAGGCCCCAGTCTGCAGGTAGCCAGCTTTGAGGGGTTGAGCCAGGTACCCCTTCCAGGCTAAACCCAACAGTCTGTAAACCCAAGGTTATGCTCTAGGACATTTTCACTGCATAGGAACTGGGTGGGCAGCGTCAGCTCCCCTCTGCAAACCCTGCCTGCTCCAATCAAGCACTCTACCTTGACCTCAATAAAAGATCTATTATTAAAACATTTCACCGGGGCTCCTGGGTGGCTCAGTGGGTTAAAGCCTCTGCCTTAGGCTCAGGTCATGATCCCAAGGTCCTGGGATGGAGCCCCACATCGGGCTCTCTGCTCAGCAGGGAGCCTGCTTTCTCCTCTCTCTCTCTGCCTGCCTCTCTGCCTATTTGTGATCTCTGTCTGTCAAATAAACAAAATCTTAAAAAAAAAAAAAAAAAAAAACATTTCACCACACTCTTAAAAATATATCGGTACCCACAAAGGACTACTATTTTTCCTGGAAACAGAGTCCTTAGAAATCAGGAAGGGGGCATCTGGGTGGCTCAGTGGGTTAAAGCCTCTGCCTCCGGCTCAGGTCATGATTCCAGGGTCCTGGGATCAAGCCCTGCTTTGGGCTTTCTGCTCAGCGGGGAGCCTGCTTCCCTTCCTCTCTCTCTGCCTGCCTCTCTGCCTACTTGTGATCTCTCTGTCAAATAAATAAATAAAATCTTTAAAAAAAAACCCAACTCTTTAAAAAAAAGTTGTTAAAACTAAAAAAAAAAAAAAGAAAAGAAAGAAAGAAATCAGTAAGAAAAATATAAGCACTCCAACAGGAAAATTAATAAAGGGTGTAAAGGACAATTCACACACACACATACACCCAAACGCACAAACATAGCAATCAATTCTATGGGGAAAAAAATTTCAGCCTTACTGTAACCAGAAAGAGGGTATATTGCAAAGAGCTTTTCCCATGTATCAATTGGCAAGTTCCTAAAAATCCAGCAATACCCAGCAAGGGTCAGATTCTGAGAATTCTGAAGCCTTACACACCACCTAACTTATCACAGATAACCTGGCCAGATAAAGACAAAACTTCTTTTTTTTTTTTTTTTTTAAGATTTTATTTATTTGACAGAGAAAGACACAGCGAGAGAGGGAAAACTAGCAGGGGGAGTGGGAGAAGAAGAAGCAGACTTCCTGCCAAGCAGGGAGCCTGATAGGGGGCTCGATCCCAGGACCCTGGGATCATGACCTGAGCCGAAGGTAGACACCTAACGACTGAGCCACCCAAGTGTCCCTAAAGACAAAAATTCTTAAGTGGCTATCCCATTTACCTTCTACCACTTCTAAAGCTCTGTCCTACATTTAAGTATGGACACAAAGAGGGATACCTGGGTGGCTCAATCAGTTAAACGTCTGCCTTTGGTCCTAGGATGGAGCCCACACTGGGCTCCCCACTGAGCAGGGAGTCTGCTTCTCCCTCTCCCTCTGCCTGCTGCTCCCCCTGCTTATGTGCTCTCTCATTCTCGGTCAAATAAATAAATAAATTCTTTAAAAAAAAAAAAGAAAGAAAAAAGGATGGACACAAAGATATCTGTAAGGCAGATGTGCTAACCACTACACCATGGGACCAACACAAAGATATCTGTAAGGATTTAATCACAATATTGTTTTATAATCCTAAAAAATTAGAAACTTTCTTCTACTTAATAAAAGGAATACATCTAAATGGTGCATTGTAACAATTAAAAATCAAGCTGTAAAAAAAGATGTAAAAATATACAGGAAAATGTTTCTATCATACATTAAGTGAAAAAACAGATTCTAAATCTATATACACAGTAGAGTCAAATTTTATTTATAGTCTCTCTCTCATATATTTAAAAATACACACAGGCACACTGAAATCAATATTGGAAAGAAATACATAAAAATGCTGCCCATGTTCTCTCTGGAGGTATCATGATCATGGGTGGTGTTTCCTTACATGTACTACGTTGTTTTTTTTTTTAAATTCTTAAACAGGTAAGTCATTACTTTGCATTCAGAAAAACTCTACATTTTTTTGAAAAAGAAAGACTTTTAAAAAGCAGGCTTTCCTTCTTTACAATACGTGAAAGGCACTGAACAACTCCATCCAAAGCCTGCCCCAGGTCCCTTGCTCAGGCTAGAATTCAAAAATCTCCTTCCACATCCCTATCTCTGACCCCTAAGGAATGCTCAGTCCCTAGGCCCTACTTTAATGCTTCCTCTCACCCTCTTTTACCCAAAATGATCTGTCATCTGCCATTCATGCAAAGGTCGTATCGAAGTCCAAGTACACAACAGACACTGAGTGATTCTCTACTCCTTGTCTATCCCAGCCTTTTACCTTCAAGCAAATAAAGCTATAGAGTGCTGATGGTTTTCCTGAGAGTGTCACCAAAGGAGGCTGTTACCTCCACTGAGCCTCTTACAACCCTTGAATTAAACAGCCATCAGGACTGAGGTTTACCAAGTTGAAGGCCAGAGCCTAGAGCTAGCTTATAGCCCAGGGCTTGCCCGATCCCTCTGCCTGCTGACTCCAGGCCCCCCTCAGCCAGCCAGGGAACCCCTACTGGGAGCAGATGCCACCCTATTGTTCCCAGCCCCATCTGGCCTGGGGCACGCCTGTCTGCCCATCCTTCACTCTCCCTCATTCATCCCCATCTCAATCCTTTGTCCCCTCTCTTGCTTCCGTAATAAAAAGGTTCAGGGAAATTAGAACTTCCTCTCATAACTCATTAGTTTAATTAAAATTGTCTAATCTTCTTTTCTCCTAGTTCTCACTTTCAACCACAATACTGTGAGTCAGAATTTGCTCAGCTGTGATTGATAGAAGCCACCAAAGTCAGGCTGGCTTAAGTAGGGGGGCCGGGGGGCGGTGGAATTTATTAGCTCGTGTCACTGGGGAGTCCAGGGTATAGACCTTACTTCAGGCATGGCTAGATTCAGGCACTCAAATATCAGTGCTCTACATGTCCTGCTTTCTCCATTTGGTGAGCAAGATCTCCACTAAAAGCCTCACACTTACACTACCAATTCGGGCAAAAACAGACCACCATTTTCCTCAAGAGCTCTGGCAGCAAAGTGCCAGAGAGGACTCAACTGGCTCAGATCACGTAATCACTCCTAGGGTAGCAGGGCAGAAGTCAGCCCCACCCAACTACACAGGAAAAGGAGTTCTCTTCCTAAAAGGGAGTGGGAGATCCTGGGAAAGAAATCAACAACACATTTCCACCTAAACAAATCTCTCCCACTCTAAGAACAAGTCAGTTTCTTGGCACAGGCATTCAGTGGCAGCAGTAAGCCTGAGTGACACCACAGGGCTGGGGTCGCTTTGCCACCAGGCAGAGCAAATTATTAGCTAACTCTCACAAGAAATGCGCCAATACCATAACATAAATTCAGATGAGAACAGGGCATGTTTTAGTTAAGTTTACTGAGGTGTGATTTACATACAGAATTCACCCTTATTAGTAAAGAGCTCTATGAATTTTCATAAAGGCACGGAGTTGTGTAACCATCACCACAGTCAAGACAGAGAACATTTCCATCACCCCGAAGAGTTGCTTTGCTCCAGCCCCTTCCCCCATTCCCAGCCCCTAGCAACCTCTGATTTGTTTCACCTCCTTCTAACCGTGCCTTTTCTAGAATATCAGGAATTATTCAGTATATAGCTTTTTGAGTCTGGCTTACACTTTTAACGATGCTTTTGAGATTTATCTATGTTGGTGTACATATCATTAGTTCATTCCTTTTATTGTTGAGCATAACACACAAACACATGGAGACTTAAAAATTCACCTATAAAAAAGCATGATCTAAAATACTGATAAGACGTATCATTTTATGTATCACTTCAATAGATGTTTGGGTTTCCTCTGTGTGCCTAGGAACGGGGGTTACATCAGCAAGCGAGATAAAGTCTTCATTCCCATGGTGCTTTCATTTTAAAGCAAAAAGACAAAATAAATGTTTATCAGGCGGTGAGAAATGACATGAGGCAAAACAGAATAGTACCAAAGATGGAGGGGGTGGCACTGTTGTAAAAAGTGGCCAGGGAAAGCCTCTGAGTGCTTCAGAGGGAACAAGAACCGGAAGCTTTGAGGTGACTTACACGAAGAACATTCCAGGCAGAAGGAATGGGCAGAGCAGAAGCTGGGGGCTAACCCCGCTTGGAGTGTTTGAGGAGCAAATGACCAGAGGCTGCAGTAAGCACAGCAAGGATGGGAGATGAAATAGGAAGGAAGGCAGAGCCTCACAAACCTAGGTAAGGCCTTTGGGTTTCACCCAAGTGAGGCAGGAAATGACTGAATCTAGAAGCCCCACACCATTTGCCTTCATGTGGATGTTCAGGTGGCCGGAACCTCGGGAGCTGGTTGCCCGGTCTCCAAGGAATAGCAGCAACAAACCTAGTCTCCACGCCTACCACCACTTGGCACTTCACAGAGGAGACCTCCTGGAGCCTGCAACACCACCTCACTATCACCCTCGGACTCCCAGTAGGACCGGACACATAATTTCCCAGCTCCATGTAAGGTCACCAGATAAAATACAACGGAATCTGAATTTCAGATGCACAATGAATAGTTTTTAATATAAGTGTGTCCCAAATATTATAAGGGATACATTTATACAAAAAAATGAAAAGGAGGGGCTCTTTGTTCAATAATTGAGAATTTCAAGACAGTGGCAGCAGAGCACTGAAGCACAAAATCCTTCTAAGTGCAGGGATGTGTGTGGCTATGCCAGACAGAGCTGCACAGTGGAGCTGCTTCCTCTCTCCTCTCCCCAGGCAGTTCTCTGGTCTCTACGGGAGACAATTCAAAGCTCAGTCTTCCTAAACATATGACCTACCACCTCCTCTTTCCGCTGCCTTACAGAGCAAACCATCCAAATGGAATCTCAAATTCTCAGTCCCACACATTCTCCCACATGTGTATCCTCCTTGCCTCTTCCCCACCTGCTTCAATGGAGCCACATCCTTCCCTGAGATAGAGTACCCTCCCCATCTGAGTCCTGTATCCCACCCCCTCCAGCCCCCACAGATGCCTACACTACTCATTACCTGCTTCTTCTTCTCTGCAACTTCTGGTCTACCAGAAGTCTACTTCTCATCAACAATTCAACACACCCAAGTCTTCCTCCTCCCCACTCTTTAAAAAAAAAAAAAGAAGAAAAGAAAAGAAAAAGAAAAAGAAAAAACAACCTTTCTTGGATTTTCCCATGGCTCTATAGCTACCACTACCCTTCCATCCACATCCCCTCTACTCTCCCACATCCCAGTGTCTGGTCAACTTCCGGCTAGCAGGTTGTGGCACTCTATGACACACCCCTCACTACAATCTGTCAATTACCATGGTATCCATTTCTCAGGGCTTACCTTTCCCTCCTTAAAGACATCTTTACTTGGCTTTTGTAACACCAAATTCTCCTGAATTCTATTAGAGGCAGCAACTTCCCAGTTACCTCTGTGGGCCTCTCTCTTTATACACCGGGATTCTGAGGCTTGTCCTAGACTCCCTTTTCACATGTTATACATTCACCCACAGTGAAATCCAAAGGTTGTACGTAAAGAAGCCCACAACTCTCTAGTACAGACTTCTATCCCGAGTTATAGATGTTAAGGTGTACAGGACACCTCTACTCTATGTCCTTGAACTTGACATGTCCAACATCAGATTTTTTAAAAAGGAAAAAAAAAAAAAAAGTGGACTCATTCTCCTCCACCTTCTCCCCTGGCACCACCTCCTGTTTTCTGTATCTGAATAGCAGGTCCACCAACCCATTTCCAAGCCATAAATACAGGTGTTATCCTTGATTCTTCCTTCTCCTTCACCTTTATATCACCAAATCTTACTAATCTTGCTTTCTAAATATCTTTTGATCACACATTACCTTCTCCCTCCCATTTCAGTTAC
Organism: Lutra lutra; assembly: GCF_902655055.1. Taxonomy (NCBI): domain Eukaryota; kingdom Metazoa; phylum Chordata; class Mammalia; order Carnivora; family Mustelidae; genus Lutra; species Lutra lutra. Next base: position 80,809,277 of record NC_062282.1, on the reverse strand, counting down.
CACTATGTCTGCCACACCGTGCCTCTCTCTAATCTTGCATCCAGCAGCCCTAGCTGTGTCCGTTCTCCAGCTTCATCCCCTAGTGCTCCCCTTCATACAGTATGCTCAAAGTTCTCATAATAGCTTTCACTTCTCAGCTAGACCATGCCATTTCTTGCCTCCTTCTGGGCTTTTTACACCTGCTATTTCCTCTGCCTGAAAGGCTCCTTCTACCCTATTTACTGCCTCACTCCCCAACAAGACTAACTCCTGCTCAACAGCCAGAGGAGCAGTAAGGATAGTTGTCAAGACATATTAAAAAAAAAAAAAAAAGACATATTCCAAGTCAGGCAACCACAGTTCCACCTCTTTCCAGGTGTGTGACTTTAACCTTTCCAAGCTTCAATTTCCCTTTCAGAAAAATAAGAATAATAATCAAGGACACATCATTGATTGAGTACCCAGCTATCTCCCTTCTTCCTAACAGAAACCCAGTTTTGTTCAGAGGCCACATGCTCATTCTGGGGAATCCATCATGATTGGTTTAAGTAAGTTATAGAAACCCACCTCCCTTTTCCCAGTGATTAATCCTGGCCAATACAACTTAAGAAGGAGTTAGCTCAGGACTTTTAGAAACACAGTTCTACCCTTAGAACCAGGCAAGAGAGGTCCCTTCCCTGAGCCCCGTGCTTTAGAGGGTCTAACCTATCACAAACACATGGGCACCTCTGTCCCCGAAGCTCCCACAGCACGACTTACAACCCTCAGCATCTGCTGTGATAACCAACACCATTCAGATGCCACAGCAACACTTCCTATCTCTTGCCCTACATCCTCAAAAAAAGGCAGCTGCATCCCGAATGAGAAGGTTGTGCACTGTGCTCTGGCCACCCCCGGAGACCGACACTGCTATGACCGTGAGGAGGACCTGAGCGGCCGGAGCCCTCGCAAAAGAAAGAAGACAAATGAGCCTATTGGGTCTTTCCTCTTGGCACAAAGGGAGCACATTCTTGCAAAACACAAGTATAGGAACTCACAAATCAGAGCTATATTAACACCAGCTGCACACAGTGGTTGAGGAACACTTTGCAAAACTAACATCCTATTGCATCTATGCGTGTCATACATGCAGATACTCCTCCTCCCACATCCATATGAAACAGAGCATGCACGAAGCATAATACTAATTCTTTATTTTGCAAAAGAAATGGACAGTGAGCACTCTAACTGCAGATTTTAAATTCTTAAAAAAACTCAGATGTAACTTTCAAAAACCTAAAATGGCTTCTTAGCTTTAAAATACTTTTGATTAAAATTTTAACACTAACTCTAAATTTTATTTGGCTTTTTACTTTTCATTGATAGATAGGAGCATTTTAGAAGAAAAACAGCTTGCTAAAAAAGATTCATTTGAATATTATCTTGTTTGAATATAATGGCATAATTTTGCATACAAGTTAAATGCTCTTATGCTTGCTTTTAAAACCAGCAATGACGATATAAAGATAAACAGTAAAATTGGTGGTGATAATTTAATATTGTAATTTCTTTTCTTAGAACATTAAGTAGCAAATAAATTGCATAGTCAAAAGAAAGATGACAAAGAAAGAAAAAAGCTTTACATTTTAGTACCTTAAATGGCACTTTCTTCCCCCGTTTTAAATAAGGAATCCCACATTTATTGGCCCTGGGCCCCATAAATTATGTAGCCAACCCTGATGGTGGGACAGAAAGAGAATAAGCATCTGAGTTCTTGATGTCACTGGTGAGCCACTGCCAACCTGCAGACTGGACCACCAATCCCATATTCCTTGTTTTGTCCACAATAAACACGATTGTGATTAAAGCCACTGTTACAAAAGGTTTCTCTTACTTGCAACCAAAGCACTCCTAACCACTCAACTGCTACCCGCTCCAGGGTTGTTCTATGGATGAAAAGAGGTAAGTCCAGTGACCAGCGAACAGTTCATTTTCAAGCACTGAGTACAAGCAAGCACTACTCTAGTAGTGGAGCTCTCGCCACCCTGCTGGGCATGTAGTGGGTTTCCATACACCTCACCACCCCCACACAGCACTTTTCAGAGTAAAACTTGGAACAAAGAAAAGTGATGCCGGGATTAAACTACAGTACCAGGCCAACTAATAAGAGTACACACTCGACAAATGTTAGATCTTCTTATTCATGGATAAACTTAAACTTATCAGTTCTCCAGGAAGGCATTCCCAGTTCCCCAAGTCTGCATGATGGACCCACAGCACCCTCTGTGTCCTCTAACACAGCTATTCCCACACACTGTAGCTCCAGAGCCTTTGACAAGGTCATCCACCACACCGGACTGTAGTTCCAACAAGGTAGGGACTTAGTCTGTCCCATCCTCTGCTGTATCCACAGGGTCTCACAAATAGCAGGGGCTCAATTAATACTTGCTAACTGAAATTATTCAGTCTCCTGTGTACACACTTGCCTAACCCTGGTGACACCACCGTGAATTAAACGTTATTTTAGTTGTATTTGCATTCTGGGGAAGCAAGACCTATATTTTATTCACTGATGTGTCCTCTGAAGTCCTAACTGCAGTACCCAGTAGATAACAGTACTCAAGTGCTATGTGCTGCTCTTCCAGAATCCTCTCCTATGCCCAGATCATGCCTGTGAACAGCAGACAGGGAGGCAGAACTCCTCCCATCACACATCATCTACCACATTATCTAGTTCTAGAAGTTGAGAATGAAGAATCAAGATGGGAGATCTTGCCATTCTAGGCACATAGGTCATATTTCTCTCCTGTCAACTAATTCTTAAATTAGGTCTCTCTTGCCACAGCAAGACATATCATGCAGGCAGGGAGGAGAGCCCAACATAGTAGCTCTCCCTATCTACTGGGAACCCGAGCTTACAACCATGAGCACCTCCCTCTTCCCCTTCCTGAATCAGCTTGCTGGGGCTGTTGACTCAGTAAACCAACTCTCCAGAACATCCTTCAGAAACAGCATGCTAGAGGCAAGCAGTGGACCAGAGTTGTGTGCTCACAATCCCCTCCCAAGGATTAAGAGACAGCCCCAACTCTGGCTCCAGGGAGTCAGAAAGGAAGGACAATGAAGGGAAAACAGAGGCTGCATGCTCTTGCCTTTTCACATGCAATCACCCCATACTGCCTTTGGGGAACAGATAGAACAGCAGCAGGCAGTTCGGCTGGCCCACCCTGGCTAATTACTGCCATCAGACTCAACTGGCAGAGCCCCCTTCAGGGTTTAGGGGAAGGAAAACTGTGCCCTGGACATTCTTCAGCAAAAAGGACCAGATGTGGTTTAGGGACTAACATCACACCAGGCATCTAGCTGTCCACAGCCATGCCAGGGACCCCGCTCTAGGGGACCCTATTGCAGCCAATCAAATACACCAGAGCCCACTTTATATCACCGCACTCATGGTCTTCTCTAATGCAATCACTCCTACAGTGGGGGAGGGCTAAAAATCATTCAGACACCTGAGCTACTCCCACAAAACACCATATTTTTGTTTTCCCACATTGTGTACCCACGATTTCAGAAACATTCCTTACCTTTCTCTACTCAGAAAGCCTCTTTTTCCATCTGGTAAGGGATCCTTCATCTTGCCCCTCTCATTAATGTAGAAGTCACTGGAACAGCGATTAAACCTAAAATGAAATTCTGAGTTAATTATCTATCTTCAGACTTAGACTTAGCCTCTGTAATGAAAAGTGGATTTTTATTCTGGAACTTTGTGGATTTTTCTCCCCAGCCCTTGATATCTTACTTTCCTACTTTCTCTTAAAAAAAAAAAAAAAAAAAAAATTTAACTTCACGAGGAAAAAAAATAAGTGAACCATTTCTGGTTGTGGGAGGGGGTAGAGGGAAACAAGCAAATACAGTGAGTCCCCCTGGCCCCCATCTGTTCCAAATCTTCTCCTCACAGGATGTAATGTCTGAAAAGTAAGAAAAATATTCCTTCCTCTTCCAACATTCAGCAGGATCTTGCATGCAAAGAGAAGAATGTCTGGTTACTCTGTGGGTTTTCATCTGCTTTTTAACTCACGTGTTGCCGAATTACACTGGCCTCTCAACTGCATTTCCCCCACTTCCCAAAGAAAAGCAGTGGGATGGCTGGGAGGCAGCAGGTTTCACCACAAGCAAGGAACATCCTGGTTCTGGCAAAGCTCCCTCCCCTTCCACCAACCCTTTTGGCACAAAGGATTAGTTCTAAGTCTGGCCAATGACTTCTGCAGATTTCTTAGCTGAAGACTTGCCAGAGGGATGCCTGGGCCCCCAAAGGAAGTGGGACCGGCCCCGAGAGTAAAAGGAGTGTGCTCAGAATCCCGAACTTCTTGTTCTGCGCGCTCACCCCCTGCTTCCAGGCACTTTGCGCGCGGATGTCCACATGCAGCCAACTCCTGGACATCTGAACAGGAAGGATGTTCCCCAGTAGCTCGCAACAGCCTTCACTGATGCCTTTCCAGGACTGGGAGGGTGATATTTATAGGAACGGCAGCCAGCCAAACCAGGCCAGCTCCAACTTTATTTCAACCAACCCTCGTTGTGTCTTCTGTAGTTCTCCTTCCAGTTAAATGGGGAGGCATTCCTCTCTTTATTGCTTGATTTTTTTACTCAGGGAAGGAGACTCTCATTAAAATGACTGAGAAACCCTGACTGAAAATCTGGAAAAGGACCTGCATGGTCTGCCCCCACCCACCTCGGCTCTCAGTCTTCCTCCCCTGTGCCCTGCAGCCACCTTCACCTTCTTGACCTCCCCAGGCACTCTCCTTGGCACATGCTCCTTTTTTATACCCAGGCAACACAGAACCCCTTGCAGTCCTCCAGATGAGCAAAACTCCCTCTTAACCTGGGCTAAACTGGGCCCAGATTATCCTTCTGGCCACTCTCTAATCCCTTATCACATCCTACAAGAAAGACCCTGCAGGGTCTAACCCCCCTCCCCCACACACACACACCCCTTCTCTGACCTTCTTTCCTTCCACTTTCCCTCTGCAGACCTCTTCCTCTTCATGCTGGCTTATACACACCAAACCACCCCTCAGTGTCTTTCCATTTGCTATTTCCTTTACCTGGGACACCTTCTCCTGGGGTGTTTGAAAGCCTGGATCTTTGATACCATCTACATTTCTGCCGGGAAATTACCTTCCTCAAGAGGCCTTGCTAACACTGTCTAATAAAAAGCAGCCCCCGTCTCTCTCCAGCTGCTTTCTCCCACACATTCTTTAACTCAAAGCACCTTTCACGACCACCAAACACTCTCCTTGACCAAACTTTTGTGAGTCTCCTCTGAGCCCTTGTCAACTTGGCCTTCACCTTGGCCAGTCCTCAACCCAGAGTCCTGCTAAGTGAGCCCCTACCCTTGATATCTGACCAAATTCCTCCACGCCCACCTCTGATATTGGCCTGCCTTATGCAAGAATCCTGATGATTGGGGCGCCTGGGTGGCTCAGTGGGTTAAGCCGCTGCCTTCAGCTCAGGTCATGATCCCAGGTCCTGGGTTCGAGCCCCACATCGGGCTTTCTGCTCAGCAGGGAGCCTGCTTCTTCCTCTCTCTCTGCCTGCCTCTCTGCCTACTTGTGATTTCTCTCTGTCAAATAAATAAATAAAATCTTTAAAAAAAAAAAAAAAAGAATCCTGATGATTTAACAAGAATTTCCCCACCCTTGATGTTACCTCCAACCACGGACCCACTTCCACACATTACAGATGTCTAGCTGTCTTTGCTATATTCGGCGTCGAGCTCACTCTCTTTTCCCTACAGAAAGAGTCCTGATCAAGCCTTCCTTACCATTTTAACCCTTGCCATAGTAATTTTTCTTCAACACGACCTAACATGTAATCTTTTCGTTCATCTGTGTCTCCCCACCGGATTGATAGGGTCTACACACATTCTGCTCTCCACTAGCCTCCTAGAGCAGTATCTGCCATCCAGTAGACACTCAACAACTCTCTGTTGAATGAACAAATCTTCCACTTGTCTCTCACTGTCCATTCACCTGCCACCTCCTCTGGGAAGTCATTCCTGAATCTTCAAAGGCTTGACACTGTACCTCACCCAGAAGTGATCCTACTGATCATAAGGGATAAGTCTTTGGTTTAATATGTATATTAACATGTACGTGCATAGGTATGCTTAATTTCTACTTATAGAATATACTGATATGCAATATGAAGCAGAGAAGTCTATCTTGACCATCTGCCCTCCTTCCCTTCCACACCACCCCACTTCCAGTGTGTTTTCTCCATCTGTACAGCCCAACACATGTCTGTCTGTGTGTCTCCTCCTCCCAGCACATAGACACTGCCTAACCCCTAGCAGGGGATTAATTAAAAATGGGAGAGGATGGGACACCTGGGTGGCTCAGTTGTTAAGTGTTTGCCTTCGGCTCAAGTCGTGATCCTAGGGTCCTGGAATGGAGCCCCGCATGGGGCTCCCTGCTCAGCAGGAAGCCTGCTTCTCTTTCTCCCACTTCCCCTGCTTGTGTTCCCTCTCTCGTTGTGTCTCTCTCTGTCAAATGAATAAAAAAATAAAAAATAAATAAATAAAAAGGGGAGAGGAGTGCTTGATTTCTGGGTGGTGAGTTCAAGCTCCACATGGGGCGTAGAGCTTACTAAATAAATAAAGAGGGAGGAAGAGGAGCAGTGTGGGGCTGAAGGCCAGGTTTCTTCTACCCAAAACCCAGCCCAGCTTGGCCTCCATCTTCCTGGCTTTCTCTACCCACAGGGGAGAGCTGGCACACTGTGGGCTACCCTGCAAGAGGGGGGTTAGTCTACCACACTTACGAGGCCCACACAGGTTAGAGCAGAGGCCTTAAGCCCACTGCTCAAAGTGTGGCTCCTAGAGGGCATGAGGGTTCATTAGGGGCCTGTAAAGCCAGGGGCCCCAGGGCCCCGAGCTTTGAGAATTACAACCTGCTTGGAATCCTGGCAGGGCTGGGGGCCTGACTGTCGAAACCACCCAAATAGGTTTCCACATAAAGGAAAAGCAAACAGAAGGCGGCTCTTCCTCATCCCTGTGAGCCTCTCAGAGGAGGGCAAACCTTCAGGTGTTTGTTGAAAACCTAACCGGATTAAAAATGCTTTGAAAGGGCTAGAAGAGGAAGTACAGAGTCTGACCCCCTCCACTAGCCTGCAGCCAAACCACTGTCACTTTCCCTGCCCACAGCCTCTGTCTCCGGATACTGTATACAGAGAAACCCAGATCTAGGAAGGTACCTGGGGCAGAAGCAGGAACCAAACGTCATGGTCCACCAAGGGGTACCAACTCCTCTAACTGCCAAGAAAGAGAGCTTCTGGAAAGGAGATCAACCAGCCAGGATTCCAGGATTGGAAGAAGGGTGAGCGCTACACACAGCCTTCACTGCACTCACCCCAGAGTCTGGAAGATTCTGAAGTGCCGGGGGGCCCCTACTTCCTGGAAGGCGCTTAATTATCAGACACCCCACCCCACCCCAGGTGGGTGGGTCTCCCTTCTCACAGCCAATTCATCCCAAGAAGTTTCAGGTGAAGAGAGTGTCCAGGTGCATTTGTCAAACAATAACTAAAGGAAAAGACAATACTTACCAAAGACTCCAGATTTTGGTTCTCTCTTGGTTGGACAATTTTACCAGATCCTGTCACTCAATACCATCATGCTAGGATGACCAAGTACCCCAGGTTTCCAGGGACTGTCCCGGGTTGAGCCCTTACAGTATCCCACCCCAGGATAGTCGGGTTCATCCATGCAGCTTCCCAATCTCCTTCCCTCCCTCCCCACAGTTTCAGATGGGCACATATTTGGGGAAAGGGGGCTTCACGATACTGTTCCCTAATCCTCATGCCTTTGCTGGGTTTTAGAAGGAAGGAAAGTGATAAATCTCTGGGTTGAATTAGTTTCTTTCAACCAAAGACTTTAATATACAAAGAAGGAGCTGGATAAGTATACAGCCACTCAGTACTTTCCCTGCTGAGTATACAATGACTTCTTTAATCCTATGAGGTAGAGAACCATTTTCCAGATTGGGAAAGTGTGGCCCAAAATCACAGATTTTGGTAGGGTTGGGACCCCAATCCGGGCAGTGGCACCAGAGCTCCCAAACTTACTGCCTTATATTGTGATCCCAAAAGATTTAGTCCTGTCATTTTGATCACAGAGGACAAAATCAACTTGCAGTGACTTAGGCTGGACGGACAAAGCAGACATATGTGGAACAACTCACCAAGAAAATGCGATTGTGAGACTGTGACCATAAGCTCTCCTACAGATGGGACCCCTAGCAGCTCTAAGGAGATGACCAGGCTCCTGGACAGTTATGGCACCGCTGCCCTGGTCAGAGCCCAGAAGCCCCTAACATCAGCCCCACCCCCATCCACCCGCTCACGGGCTGCCAGATGAATCCACTCAAAGCCCAGAGCTGGATGTGTTCCTCTAGCCCTGTCTGGCATGTCAGCAGCCACACTGCATAATAAAATCCAGGTCCCTCAGCCCGAGTCTCATCTGTCGCCCTGAAAATAGAAGTGAAGGCTGACTCTACAGGAACCAATTTGGCAGCAGAGGTCATAAACCTGGATACAAGTGCATGCCCTTTGACTTTATAATCTCTCTTCTAAGACTATTCCCCAAGGAAATGGTTGTTAACCGGCAGTGACGGAGTTAAGGAGGGTGACATTTTATACATAAAGGTGTTTGTACATAGGGTTACTTCGAATGAGGAACTTGGAATAATTCCTATGACTCACAATAAAGGGTTAACTGAACTATGATGCATCTGATATATCCATTCAATTGGATATTAAGGAACCACTAAAATGTATGTTGAGGAGTTGAAAATAGCACGGAAAATGCTTGGGCTACCATGTTAAGCACGACAAGTAGGAAATAAAATTATAAAGACAGTGTGATTGCAACTATGTGAAAACAAAAATACTACTCGCAGGGAAAGGACCAAAAGGAAATGAACACCATAAAGAAGAACTCATACTTACTAAGTAAGCATCCTGCTAAGGAACCGCTTCACATTCTTATCTCACCTAATCTTCACAATAAGTTAGGAACTATTTTGATCTTCCCTTTATCAAGCAGAAAATCCAAGCTCCAAGAAGATAATTAAGTGGCCCAATGGCTGCCCACAGCTAAAGGGGGGGGGGGGGTGAAGAACTCTTCCACACTATCCTAGACCCAGGTGCAGACAGTAGCTTCATTCGGCTGGTGAACTGCTGGCAAGTGTTTCCCTTGACTTCCCACTTTATTTTCCAAATTGTCTATATTAACCATTATGACACTGTTTGAACATTTTGTTTGCACTGCAAAGGTAATCCAGGCTTATCACACTTGGTATGTTGTATTAGTTTTTTGGTTTTTTGGTTTTTTTTTTTTTTAAAGATTTTATTTATTTATTTGACAGAGAGAGAGAGAGAGAGAGATCACAAGTAGGCAGAGAGGCAGGCAGAGAGAAGGAGAAGCAGGCTCACTGCTGAGCAGAGAGCCCGATGCGGGGCTGGATCCCAAGACCCTGAGATCATGACCTGAGCTGAAGGCAGAGGCTTAACCCACTGAGCCACCCAGGTGCCCCTTGTATTAGTTTTTTAATGTAGGAAACAATAAACTTAGGACCAAAGCACATTTAACAACAACAATAAACCTTACTTCATCTTTAGTTCTCCACAGTTTGGCTTCCTGCTGTCCTTCTGGACATATCTCCCACACTCCTTCTTCAGAGTCTTTAGGTCACTAAGCTATTAGGTGACATGGTCAGGTCAGTTTGCAAAGAACACCTCTGGGGTGGAGAGGAAGGTGGAGAGGCAGGTGGAGGTGGTGGGGGCAGGTGAAGGGGTCCCTCTGGAGATGACCCGGCAAATGCCCAGGACATAACACACAGTGGAAAGGACATGCCCAGTGTCCGAGAGAGACAAACTATCCATGGAAAAGCATCAGCAACAGGCAAAAGAAATAGCAGGATAGGGAGCCAGTACCTGAGGGGATCCCACTCCCTCACTCCACCCTCCACACGCACCCCACCCACCCCCACCCCCACCCCACTTGCCACTGCCATTGCCGCTGTCTCAGGGCCTCAGGGCCGCTGCTCCAAGGAAGCCAGGAGACAGGAGGGCCTTCAGCCACCACTCCCTGGGACATCCAGGATGGAAGTGGCAAGGCCTAGGAGGACCATCACCAGCTACACTACCATTCTGGACCTGGCCTTCCTTGGGGTGCTTTTTTCCTAGTTTGAGGGAGAAAGCAGGCTTTTGAGAAAACAAATTACAAGACAGCTTGGCTGCAGCAGAGCAGTAGCAACACAAAGTATGAAAAGTTGCAACAAAGATGCTCATACTTCACTCACTTTTCCCAGTCTTAGCACTTTGGAGATCTTTCCAAGTAAGGAAGCTATAATATTGCTGGAGAAAAAAAAATGAAAAGGAGGAACAGAGTCCCTTAGCACTTGGGGGTTCTGAGAACAGCCTGGGGAAGAGGCTGTTTAAATACTGATTTTTCTGGGGTGCCTGGGTGGCTCAGATGGTTAGGCGTCTGCCTATGGCTCAGGTTGTGATCTCCAAGTCCTGGGATAGAGCCCCACGTTTGGCTCCTGGCTCAGTCAGGAGTCGAATTCTCCCTGTGCCTCTTCCCCTGGCTCATGCTCTCTCTCTCTGTTTCTCTCTCTCTCTCTCCCCTCCAATGAATAAATAAAGTCTTTTTTTTTTTTTTAAGATTTATTTATTTGACAGAGATCACAAGCAGGCAGAGAGAGGGGGAGGGGAAGCAGGCTCCCTGCTGAGCAGAGAGCCCGATGTGGGGCTAGATCCCAGGACCCTGGGATCATGACCTGAGCCGAAAGCAGAGGCTTTAACCCACTGAGCCACCCAGGCGTCCCTGAATAAATAAAGTCTTTACCAATAAGTAAGTAAGTAAATAAATACATACATACATACATACTGATTTTTCCGGCTCACCCACAGACATTCTGATTTCATAGATCCCGCTCAAGTTCAAGAGTCTGCCTTTCACTGAGCATCTCCCCATCCTACCTTCTAAGAAACCCTGACTTATGACATCTTGCAGAGGTAAGGACACTTTCTAATTACTTCATCTTAAAAAAATATAGAGAGAGATACAGAGAGAGAGAGAGAGAGACGGGGAATTTTTTGTATTATTTTTGCAACTTTTCTAAAAGATAAATTATTTCAAAATAAAAACTTTAAAACATATATATTACAAAAGTAATATGTGCCTATAATAAAATATTTTTAGGGGTGCCTGGGTGGCTCAGTTAGTTAAGCGCCTGTCTTCAGCTCGAGTCATGATCCCGGAGTCCCGGGATTGAGCCTTGCATGGAGCTCTCTGCTCAGCAGGGGGCATGGAGGGTCTACTTCTCCCTCCGCCCCTCACCCCGCTCTTGTGTTCTCTCTCTCTCAAATAAATAAAATCTTTAAAAAAAAAAATTTTTTTTTTAATAGTACCACATTAGGTAAAGTAGAAAACAGACATCCGGGATGCCTGGGTGGCTCAGTAGATTAAGCATCTAACTCTTGGTTTGGTGTCATGTTGAGATTGAGCTCTCCTGACTCTGTGCTAGGCACAGAGTCTGCTTGGGGATTCCTTCTCTCCATCCCCTTCTGCCCCTCTCTTCCATTCACGCACATGCTTCCTCTGCCTCTACTCAAAAATAAATTAATTAATTTTAAAAAAGAAAGAAAGAAAGAAAGAAAACAGACATCCTCCTTTACTGTCCCTCCTCCTCCACCACCAGCCTCATCCTACTCTTCTAACTAACCAGTGTGAATAGTCTGGTACATATTAGCAAACATGTCAGACTTTTTCTGTTTTCATTTTTTTAACAATAACTTATGTCTACAAAAATGTGATGAAAATGACCCTCAAAATTATTGATCGAAATGCAAATTAATATAGCCCTTTTGAAAAGCAATTTACCGGGGCACCTGGGTGGCTCAGTGGGTTAAAGCCTCGGCCTTTGGCTCAGGTCATGATCCCAGGGTCCTGGGATCGAGCTCCCCATCGGGCTCTCTGCTCAGCAGGGAGCCTGCTTTCCCCCTCCCCCCCCGCCCACACTCTGCCTGCCTCTCTGCCCACTTGTGATCTCTGTCAAATAAATAAATAAAATCTTAAAAAAAAAAAAAAGAAAAGCAATTTACCAGTGTATATCAAAAATCATAAAAACCTTTATATTCTAAGACCTACCAATTCCATGTGTAGGAATCCATCCTTCCCAAGGAGTGTACTCTCCTGGAATAGTATGCATCTTTTTTTTTTTTTAAAGATTTTATTTATTTGAGAGAGAGAGAAAAAAAAAAAAACCACGATGAGGGGAGGGACAGAGGAGGCAGAAGAGGGAGAAAGAGAATCTCAGGCAGATTTCCCGCTAAGTGTGGACCTTGAAGCAGGGGTTGGTTCCAGGAATGCTGAAATCACTACCTGAGCCAAATCTGGAGTCAGACACTTAACACTTAACGACTGAGCCACCCAGACATCCCCCTTGTTTTTTCAATTGTGGTAAGAATACTTAACATCAGATCTACCCTCTTAACCAAGTTTTAAGTGTATAATACATTACTGTTGACTATAGAGACAATGTCATACAGCAGATCTCTAGAACTTACTCATCTTAACTGAAACTTTATGCCCACTGATTAGTAATTCCCATTTCTCCCTCCCTCCCTCCAACCCCTAACATTACCAGTTCACTCTTGCTATAAAGATTACTCTACATACCTCATAAAGGGAACCATGCCGTATTAGTCTTTCTGTGATCCACTTACTTCATTTGGCATGATGTCCTTGAAGTTCTTCCATGCTGTCCCATATTGTAGAATGTCCTTCATTTTTTTTAAAGATTTTATTTATTTATTTGACAGACAGAGATCACAAGTAGGCAGAGAGGTAGATGGGGGTTGCCGGGGGGTGGGGTGGAGAAGCAGACTTCCCGCTGAGCAGAGAGGCTGATGCAGGGCTTGATCCCATGACCCTGAGATCATGACCTGAGCCGAAAGCAAAGGCTTCAACCCACTGAGCCATCCAGGTGCCCCAAATGTCCTTCGTTTTTAAGGCTGAATAGTAATCCATTATATGTATATACCATTTTTTTTATCCATTCATCTTTTGATGGACACTTAGGTTGTTTCCTCATCTTGGCTGTTGTGAAAAGTGCTACAATGAACACAAGAGAGCAAATATCTCTTTGACAACCTGATTTCAATATTTTGGGGTAAATATCCAGAAATGAGATTGTTAAATCATGGGGTATTTCTATCTTTAATTTTTTTTTAAGAACCTCCATACTGTTTTCCAAAGTAGCTGTACCATTTTGCATTCCTCCCAACAGTGTGCAAGGGTTCAAATGTCTCCACATCCTTGCCAATGCTTTTCTCTTTTATAAAAGCCATCTTGACAGGTGTGAGGTGATATCTCATTGTGGTTTGATTTGCATTTCCCCAATAATTAGTGACATTGATCATTTTTTTCATTTACCTGTCGGCCTCTTTGTCCTCTTTAAAGAAATTTCCTCTCAAGCCCTAGCCCACTGGGAATCAGGATATCTGGTTTTTTAATTATTGAGTTTTAGGAAGTATGTAATTATTTAAAATAATGACATCATGAAGCAACAAGGAAGATCGTTCTGATGTTGTTAGTGAAAAAGGAAAACAGTATAAACATTTTACATATCCTCCAATTACCAAGTGTTTATTTTTCTAATTTAGTTTTTTTTAATAGAGAAAACTAAGGAAATAAAACTAAACTGCTAACAGTATGTTACTGAGGTGTTATTTCAGTGAAACTTCTCTTTCTTTTAACCTTGCTGGTTGTTTCTTATTTTTAGAATTTATTTATTTATTTTAGAGAAAGAGAGAAAGTGCACATACATGAGCCCAAGGGAGGGGCAGAGGGAGAGGGAAAGATGGAGACTCCCTGCTGAGAGCAGACTCCTCATCCCAGAACCCTGAGATCCTGACCTGAGCAAAATCAAGAGCCGGAAGCTCAACTGAATGAGACACCCAGGCGCCCCTCGAGTGAAACCTCCCTATTATTTCTCTGTTGAGTGCTCAGCACTTGGATTTTGCAGAAAGACTGACAGACCTGGGTGAGAAATCCATGTCCCACTTTCCCCATGTAAACCTTCTTCTTTTTTTTTTCTTTCTTAAAGTAGATCCCATGGCAGCGTGAAGCGCAACCCAGGGCTTGAGCTCACAACCCAGAGATCAAGACCTGAGCAGAGATCAAGGATTGGACGCTTAATCAACTGAGCCACCCAGGTGCCCCTCCACATGTACAACTTTGAGGACTTCATGTAGCCTTGCTGAACCTCGGTTCCTTATGGAGATAAAGGGAGATAAAAATTGTCACCTAAACTTAATTCATGAATTAAAATAAAACATGTCTTAACACTGGATACATTCCAATCCCTGACAGGATAAGCAGAGCTGCCTGGGTTATTTGTCTGTATTCTGTGATGGGTCACATTTCACAAATCCATACTTAAACATTGGGATTTAAAAATGGGGATCAAAATTTTGATAGCTCTCATTTTTCTCATAGGACCCACTCTTAAGCCCGTTCTTTTACTCTAAAAGAGACATTGTACGAAGTGCATCCCAGTTAATTGAAATAATGAAATGGGAATAAGATTTGCAAAATGCAAAGTACCTTAAAGTGTAATACATCATGAATGCATTCGGATGGGATGACCCTGAAGGGATGGTAATGGAACAAAGGCCCAAACACCTGCAGTATTTCCATGAGGTACAATAATGCATTACATGAACACATTAAATGCAGGGGACCGGCGAGTGAAGATGGAATGTGGAGGGGCCATGTGTCAAAAGAAAATCACCAGACTCTTTCAGTGTCTCAGCAAATGCTTCCAGGAGGAGGCAAGACTCTGAAGCGTAATGAGAATAAGAATAGTTATGTTGGGGGCACCTGGGTGGCTCAGTGGGTTAAGCCTCTGCCTTCGGCTCAGGTCATGATCTCAGAATCCTGGAATTGAGGCCCGAATCCGGCTCTCTGCTCAATGGGGAGCCTGCTTCCTCCTCTCTCTGCCTGCCTTTCTGCCTACTTGTGACCTCTCTCTCTGTGTCAAATAAATAAATAAAATCTTTAAAAAAAAACGAATAATTATGTCGGGATGCCTTTCAGCCAATCAGAAGAACAATTTCTGGGACTATCTTTATCTAATTTATCACTAGTCCTCTCTATTAGGCTTGGCTCCATAGCTTTTACTTTGGAGTTAATCACAATGGTTACTCTGACCCATGATTATAGGAAGCCTCTCCTTTCTAAGGACCAACTAGAAATAGAAACTAAAGTATGATTATTTTATTATCATTACCTTAATAGTGTGGTCAATCTTATTGTTCCTAAAATTCCAAAAGCACTTGTTCCAGAAAATATAAAACTATATCTAGTTAATAGTAAAATCATAAAGTAAAATAAAAGCCAGGGGTGGGGGTGGGGGTGGGAGAGTGGCTCAGTCGACTAAGCAGCTATCTTCAGCCCAGGTTATGGTTTCCGGGTTCTGGAATCGAGCCCTGCATGGGGCTCCTTGCTCAGCAGAGTCTGCTTCTCCCTCTGCCCAACCCCCAATCCCCTTTTTTGTTCTGTTTCTCTCTCTCTCCCAGATAAATAAAATCTTAAAAAAATGTATATCCTTTTTACACACTCCAACTCTGTCCTTCCTAGGAGGGAACCACTGCTTGGATATGTATTCTTCCACACCTTAAATTTTACATATACATGTGATGCATTCATGTATGCACGCATGTGTAGACACACAATATTTTTACACAAATAAGATCACACCCCGTGCTACTTGAATTTTTCACTTGAGAATAACTCAATGGCATCTTTCTTTCTTTACGTGGAGTTACAGGCATGTGTGTGGTCGTTCTAGACCTTGGGGCCTGCCAGCTTGAAATCCAGCTCCCCCACTTACTAGTTATGTGATCTTAGGCAAATTACTTATTATCTCTTTCCCCATCTAGAAAAATATTCTTTTTCTTTCCTTTTTTTAAGATACAGAAAAAAGAAACAGAGACAGAGACAGAGCATGAACGGGGGGAGGAGGCAGAGGGAGAGGGCGAAGCAAACTCCCAGCTGATCAGGGAGCCCCACGCAGGGCTGGATCCCAGGACCCTGAGATCATGACCTGAGCCAAAGGCAGACACAACCCAATGAGCTAGCCAGGTGCCCCTACAAAAATATGCTAATTGTAACCAAAGGCTAGTGTGAAGATTGAATGAGTTAATACTGTAAATATGTAAATATTATAAAATATGTACACCACTTAGGAGAGCATGTAGAGTAAGTACTGTGTGTTGGCCATTGTCATCATCGTAGACCCCCTTATCCGCAGGCAGTACATTCCAAGACCCCCAGTGGATGCCAGATACCATGGATTGTTCCAAGCCATATATATACCATGTTTTTTCCTATACATACATACCTATGATAAAATTCAATTTAAGAATCTGGCACAGTAACAGATTAACAATAGTAACCAATAATAAAATAGAACAATTATAACAATATACTGTAATAAAAGTTAGGTGAATGTGGTTTCTCCCTTTCTGTCACCTTTCTTTCTGTGATCAAGGGAAATGACGAAATGCCTCCATGATGAGACAAAGAGAGGTCAGCGATGCAGGCACCATGACATTGGCGTTGGACTACTTTCGACCTTCTGCAGATTCTCCAGGAGGGTTATCTGCCTCTGAACTTCAAACTTCAGTTGACCATGGGTAACTGGAACTCTGAAAAGCAAAACTTTGAGTGGTGGGGGAGGAGGGAACTCGTATATTTGCTTTGTTCTCGTCTTCAATGCTCATATAGTTTTCCACCATTTGGATGAACTGTAATTTATTAAGCCCGTCCCCTGCTGAAAGACACATTGGTGATTTCCTACTTTTTGCATTTCTGAACATAGATCTTTGTATACATGGGCGAACCACTCTAGGATAGCTTCTAAGAAATGGAATTGCTGCCAAAAGGTCACACTCGTTTTTTATGTAAGACATTGCCAAATTTCTCTCCAAGAGGCTGCACTAATTGACATCACGGCCAATAGTTTGTGCATGCCTGTCTCCAGGCATCTTCACAACACTGGCTGCCTGGATCTTTGGCGTCCTCATTTCTACATTCGCCTTCCCTCAGTGAAACCTCAATCAAAACCACCAACAATGCATTTGTTAAAATCCCAGGGACACCTAATCCCTTTGTCTTTTCTAAAAAGGAATGAGGCATTTTTGGCTCTGATAGGCCTTCAGTTGCCTGGACACAGCCCTAGGTTGACTTTGAAAAATACAAATAAAACGCACTTACTCTTCCCTAACACCCTTGGAGATGCTCAAGGGGGACCACGCGAGGCCCAGTGCTCTGCTCTCTATCACATGCAAAAAAGATTTTCAATAGCAGCTGGTGTTTTTCTGGGTGGAGATCAGAGGCAGCATTTGTATATAAATATTATTGGAAGGCTGGAGGGAAAACCACTAGAAGCAGAGGCTGCAACATCCCAGTTGTCTTGTTATGGGGATGGAGGTATGCAAGAGCAGTGAGCACCCTCATCCTTCTCCTGAGCTTCCTATAGAAAGGGGAAGCATACCAGGCAGGGGTCCACACCATCAGGGTGGCTTGTAATCAACAGAGGGGGGAGCGGGTACAAGAACACGACTGGCAATCAATCCCCTGCAGCCAGAGAGGGAGGGCAAAGAGGTTCATCCTCTTTGTATGGGGCCCAGACTGCTGTTCCATTGCCTGTGTGGCAGACTGAGCACCTGCAGCCACCTGGCTCCTGAGACCACAGTTCCCATCCCATAATGACACAATGACCGCTGACTGATGAGGGTTCTCCAGCCTCATCTCCAGTGTGCTACGTCACAGGGAGGGCGACTTCTGGCTTTGCTTGAGGACCTCTCTGAGGAGAGCAAAGATGTGTGGAGATGGGCTCTGGCCCAGGCAGGGCCTCCCAGAGTTCTTAGGCAGGAATGTCAACAATTCTAAGGGTTGCCCCTGCTAAGCTCTACAAGCCCAAAGCCATTCATCTTCCAAACTTGTTTTTCAGGCTCACTATTTTATGGCTCAAAACCATTCACCTTTGTTCTTTCAACTGTCTGCTAGCCTCCCACCATTCCCAGGGACCCAGGTCAGGTCAGGGAGGGGGAGAAGGCAGGTGAGCCTCTACAACAGTGGGTTCTGTGGATCAGAGCAAATTCCAGGGATGAGACCCAGGGACCCTGGCTCATGTCCATAACGGAGGGAATAATAACTCAGATGACTATCTCAGGCACTCGGAAGTGAGTTAAGCTTCCCCTTCCTATACAGTGCACGTGGGAGGGTCAGCGGGAAGAAAGGAGGCCCACAGACACAGGGTCTCCCTTGAGTCTAACCAGCAGCAGTGTATATATAGCACAGGAAAGTTAACTGTGCCTCAGTTTCCTTTTCCCTGAGAGCCTGGACCTAAACACCCAACACCCTGCATTTCATGAAATGCACAAAACAGGTATTTGTTGAGTGTGGGCTATGTTTTCTAGACACTGTGGACACAGCAATAAACAATTAGATCAGGGCCTGCCTTCCTGTTGATGTTCCCAGTGAAGTAAATGCTAGTAATAGTATCATGCTTACTACTGAGGGACCCACGTTTATGAAGAAACAAGTTCACACAGCTCCTATATGGGCTGCACGGCCCTCTCTACCCACAGATACAAACAACAGCTTAACCAGGTCACTGTGAAGCTCCCAGAGCTAAAGCTTCAGAGCCCTTACCCACAGTAGCCCCTTCCAAGGCCCTGGAAAGAAACATATGCACATAGTCTTGGGTTTCTCTAAGCTCTGCCAAAGTCAAGTCTCAACCCCAAGTGGAAAGAGTGCTGTTTCTCCCCCCTCCATTTTCCCTTCTGTTATGCCTGCCCTCCTGTTGTGTGATGTACCCAAGCAGGAGTCAAGCTGGCAAACTGGTGGTATAGTGAGTTTCTAGCAGGATGTATTTATGGGGTTCACAGTCATCCCCACATACGCTGAATGACTGCAAACCCTCCAGGGCAGACACAGCTCCCAAGAATACTCCTGCACCCATGCGCCCACTGACCCCAATTCCTGACACAGCCACATCAGCAGGTGAGACACCACATGAACCTGTCCTACAGTGCCCAACACTGAAATATTGGTGGGAAAGAAAGAGAAAGTTTGAAATAGAGTCAGATGCCAAGGTGGGAAAGATGCCTCCAATTAGGAGACCTGTATAATTACAAGTGGAGGATTCAACTTACGCAAAGGGAAAATTCTCTTCTGTCAGCAATATACTTGATGTATGCAGTTACAATGCATCATAGTTTTTCTTTCCTTTTTCTTTTTTCAAGATTTATCCATTTGAGAGAGAGAGAGAGAGAGAGAGCGAGCGCATGAGTGGGAGGTTGCAGAGGGAGAAGGTGAGAGAATCTCAAGCAGACTCCTCGCTGAGCGTGGAGCCTGATGTGGGGCTCAATCTCATGACCCTGAGACCACAACCCAAGCTGAAGTCAAGAATCAGATGCTCAACCAACTGTACCACCCAGGCATCCCACCTTTTTCATTTTTGATGGACTCACACAACGCAAAATTTAGCAAAATTCCTCTGTTTATGGGACATGAATATGTAATAATACTACAAACGGCGTGTGTGTCTATGTGAATTCACTCATTTTCTGTGTCTCAACTGTTAAGAATGCAAGACAAATTTTAGCAGCCATCTCTCACTTGGCATCATGGCCATCCTCAGACCTCTAGTAAAGCCCAGGATTGTTAAAAAGAGGACCAAGAAGTTCATCCAGCACCAGTCAGACCAATGTGTCAAAACTAAGCACAAGGGCAGCAGAGGCAGTGACAATAGGGTGCAAAGAAGATTCAAGAGCCAGATCTTTTTTTTTTTTTTTAAAGATTTTCTTTATTTATTTGACAGACAGAGATCACAAGTAGGCAGAGAGGCAGGCAGAGAGAGGGGGCGGGAAGCAGGCTACCCGCTGAACAGAAAGCCCGATGTGGGGCTCAATCCCAGGACCCCGAGATTATGACCTGAGCTGAAGGCAGAGGCTTAACCCATTGAGTCACCCAGGCGCCCCTCAAGGGCCAGATCTTGATGCCCAATGCTAGTTACGGGAGCAACAAGAAAACAAAGCACGTGCTGCCCATGGCTTCCAGAAGCTCCTAGTCCACAAGGTCAAGGAGCTGATGTACAACAAACCCTACTGTGCAGAGATTACTCCCACTGTCTCCTCCAAAAACTGCAAAGCTGTTGTGAGAACAGCAAGCCAGGGGTCCATGAGACTCGCCAATCCCAACCAGGCTGCACAGTGAAGAAGATGGACAGATAGCTGATGTGCACATCATATTCATACTAATAAAGCCATAAAACTGCTCCCCTCAAAAAAAGACACATTTTGATCGTGACACCATCAAAAGACATGATGCTAGAGAAAAGGCTAGATTATCTTTTATTCTCTTCATAGAAACTATTTTAGAAAATCATTATCATAGGAAGAAATGATCAAAGAGTATGAAGCTAGAAAATGCAAGAATAAAAAGTATGATGGAGGTATGTCAGGCAGTTAAGAAAAATGTTATTCTTTTGGATTTTATAGTGTTTGAGGTATCTGCCACTTTTTAAAATATGTAAACTGGGGCGACTGGGTGGCTCAGTAGGTTAAAGCCTCTGCCTTCGGCTCAGGTCATAATCTCGGGGTCCTGGGATTGAGCCCCACATCGGGTTCTCTGTTCAGCGGGGAGCCTGCTTCCCCCCCCCCTCTCTGCCTGCCTCTCTGCCTACTTGTGATCTCTGTCTGTCAAATAAATAAATAAAATCTTTAAAAAAATATGTAAACTGTTAGAGCTCTTTTCTCTACCTTTTTTCTTGAGTTTTTAAAATTGTAAGCATAGTTGACATACAATGGTCTATATTTTTTTCTCTAAATAGTTATTACATTCTTATATTGGATTCCTAATTCTTATTCTTTCTCCAATTGTATAAGCTTTGGTCCCCGTAAAATCTTGACACTCCCCAGCAGCCACCATCCCCTGAGCACCAAGATGTGTCAGGAACTCTGAGAGATCCTTCTCCATGGATTATTTAAACTTAATCTTCAATAAACCCACAGAGATAAACTGAGGCTTAGAGCATTTATTCCAAATAACACAACTCGTTCTACAGAGTTAAAGCAAGGATTCAAAATCCCATAGCATCTGGAGCAGTGCAAAATAAGAACTTTTCTGACACTCTGTGTTTTTCTCCCTGAGCTCAAGATTTCTCATATTGAACGATGAAGGGGTCAAAAGAGATTTAAATATGTACATGCATAGAGGACACACGTAAAAATACACAGCACTGGTGATGGTGGCTGCCTCTCTGGGGAAAAAAATGGGATGCGCCTTCACATTTGTAAGCAACTTTACATATGAAAGTCCTTAGCACAGTGCCTAGCTTACGTGACAATAGCCCAATAAATATCAGCTATTGCTGTTAATTAATGCTATTGTCAAGTAGTTAAATAAATTAATTTTTAAAAATTAAAAGGTGAGGGGCGCCTGGGTGGCTCAGTGGGTTGGGCCGCTGCCTTCGGCTCAGGTCATGATCCCAGGTCCTGGGTTCAAGCCCCACATCGGGCTTTCTGCTCAGCAGGGAGCCTGCTTCCTCCTCTCTCTCTGCCTGCCTCTCTGCCTACTTGTGATTTCTCTCTATCAAATAAATAAATAAAATTTAAAAAAAAAAAATTAAAAGGTGGGTGCTGATGCCTAAAATCCCTTCCAGCTGGATTCGGTGTTTGTTTAGATGACAGTTCCTAGCAGATTCCAGTGCGGGGGGGGGGGGGGGGGGCGCCTCTAACGCACTATTGTGTTTAATACTCCCTGCATCTCTATGCAATAAGTACTCTTCTCATTCCATTCTGCAAATATGGAAACCAAGGCACAGAGGGGTTACATAACATAACCTAGGTCACACCACACAGCCAATGAAGCAGAGGATGGGATGAACAACACCCAGGCTGGTGACTCGAAAGGCCAAATAAGAGAGCAGCCTCACTGGCTCCACTCCTGGTATGATATGTGGGTGTCCTAGCATTTTTTTCACTTTTAACACGCGCATCGCCAATGAAATCCATGTATAGCGGGACAGTCATCAGGGAGCCTAGTGTGGGACGTCTGCTGTCACTGCAGATGTGAAGGTGGCAGAAAAGCCCTACCTGGTTTATTAACAGCTAAGAATTCGGAAGGGAGGGAGTCAAGGATGGATAAGAAAGGAAGAAAACTTGTGAAACATCTACCCTGAGTCTGACAAAGGACTTGACTGTTTGTTCATCAGATACCCTCCCATCATTGCAAAGGGGAGTCCCTGTCATCCTCATGCCCACTTCTGAGCTCAGCAGGCAAGCTGAGAGTTCAAGAAGTCCCTAGGTGGTGGGGCCCTAGAAAACCCAGACCCAGGCGCCCACTGTTCTCCACAGCAAAGGGCATCTCCCAGCCTGCCCTCCCCTTCCTCTGCTCCTCTAGGCTTTCCTCCACCTGCACAGCTTAAAGCAAATATTTCTATACAGCACAGCACAGCTCAGCAGGCCTGAATGTTAACTGTCCTACTGAAAAACCTCTGGGGACAGGAGGTCTTCTGAGTCTGTTTGCTGAAGCAGGGACTCTTTGCCACAGGGAGAGAGGTGGGTGAGCCCATGAGTTCTGTTGCACAGAAGGCAATGGACCCAAGAGCCTACAGGCATCTTGCTGGGATAAAGCTCTTTTGGAATTTCCACTCTGTTTAGGAGCACTGAGCACGTACCCTCCAAGTACTTGCCACCTTTGCCTCTGTCTGATCTTTAAATGCAGCTCTGGCCTTTGTCTGCCTTGCATGTAAGAATGTGATTGGTCTACATAAGGGGCCTGGACTACTGTGGAATTCTGGCAACAACCACCTAATAAAAGTCTTGTTACATCAGAGCTGTGTGACCTTGATCATGTCACTTGACCTCTTAGATCTGGTTTCTTTATCTGTAAAATGAAGATTACAAATTAATAATTATTTCTATACAATGAAAGATGACCCTCCAACCCACCCTAGATTACAGGTGCCTTGAAGAGAGTGAACATTCTGGCTCACTTTAGCATTCCCTTCAAGGTGCCTTCCTAGTAAGTCACCTTACTCCAAAGAAGGGGCTCGGCAGTTTACTAATTTAAGGCAAATGGGGTAGTTCAAAACACAGCTGGATTCAAATCCTGCCTCTGCCACTGACTTCCTATGAGGAGGCTTTTGGAGCCTGGTCATCACTCATAACTACGGCTCTGGGGCCCTTATGGTGCAAAACTCTAGTTTCTCATAATGTTTTCATAGAGTGAGGGACACAGGAACCCTGGCTGCTTCAAAGGCAGGCAGTGGGGGGAGGATTCAAGGCCACAGTGAGTGCAAAGTGGGCTACACAGGATTGGCTCAGAGTGAGAGCAGATAAACATGGTCTAGGAAAAGCAAAAATCAAAAAAGGATGCTAGGGGCGCCTGGGTGGCTCAGTCAATTGAGCATCTATCTGCCTTCGGCTCAGGTCCTGAATCCAGGCTCCTGGGACTGAGCCAGAACACCACTGAGATTGAACCCAAGCACTGAGACAAGCTTGGTGCTCAGCAGGGAGCCCGCTGCTACCTCTCCCTCTGCCCCTCTGCCCCACTCTACACTCTCTCTCTCTCTCTCTCTCTCGAGCTCTGCTCTCTTTCAAATAAATAAAATCTTTTAAAAACACACACACATAAGAGGATGCTAAACTAATATAACCTAGGTCCACAACATGCTATTCGAAAGCTAGAAGAATTTTGCTAATATGCAAAGCTAATACCACAAATTTGTATTTCCAGGGACTCACTCCTTTTCTGAGTATTCCAGGAAAGGTTTTATGAGCCTTGCTTTTTTGTTCGTTTTTCCCCCATTGTGAATGTGGAAATGGTTCCATTAGCAAAGATATATGAATTTTTAACAACTCCGCCACCAAAAAAAAAAAAAAAAAAAAGTCTACTGACATAATGAATCTTCATCTTCATTTCATATTAATAAACCACAGAGCTGACATAAACAATGAGTTTTGTTTTTCTCTTAAAACTGTCATGTCATTCTAAGAACTCAATGCTGTTTGCAAACACTCTTAAGGGACTGGGGCTTTCGACTGTGAAAGAAAAACCTATTGTGATTGTGAAGGCCTATATGAGGGTCTGGTTAGCCAGAGGAACTTACTTGCAAACTCCAGATATAGGGGTGGGCCAGGCCAGATGGAGACATCCAATCAGTGGGGTGCGCATATATTTACTGTGGTGAGTTGAAATCTCATTGGCGACCTGTGTTTGGGCCGGGCTCAACCACCTCTATAAAAGTTAGTCTGTGAGGCTGGCGGGGGCAGGGGGCGGAAGTAGGAGGAGGAGTTAGAATAGCTATTAGAGTAGTAGGAGGAGTTAGACTAGCAGTTGGAGTAGCTCTTAGAATAGTCCTTAGGGTAGTCGTTGGGAACAGCGCCACCCCCAGCTGAGACCCTGCCTAGTGGCCCCGCAGTGAGCTGCCTCTTTGTCGAGCGGCCTTGTCCGGAGCAGCCTCATCCAGAGTGGCCTCGTCTGGAGCGGCCTCGTCTGGGGAGCAGCCTGGTCTGGAGCGGCCTTCTTGGGAGCGGCCTTGTCGGGGTCTCGTCGACCTCGTCTCTTCGTAAGAGACGGCCCCTACCAGTTGGTTTGATTTTCCATGCTTTGCTTGACTTTCGCTTTGCATCAATCTCGTTCCTTTGATCACAGACCTTAACAGTGATTACTGCTTGGACTCGGAAAAGGTGTTTCTAGCTGCACTGCACCTCTCTGAACAGAGGCTGAGTGGCTGCATTAAATCCTAAAAATTTATAGGAGGAACTTGGGCCAAAAAGACAAAAAGAAAAAAAACCACCTTGTACCTGGGAAGTTTTTGTTTTTAAAGATTTATTTGTTTTAGAGAGAGATAAAGCATGAACAGGAGGGGTAGAGGAAGAGGGAGCAAGAATCTCAAGCAGGCTCCCTGCTGAGCATGGCACCCAATGCAGGGCTCCATCTCAAGACCCTGAGATCATGCCCTGGGTGGAAAACCAAGAGACATGCCCAACGGACTGCGGCCCTTATACCTGAAAAGTTCTTAAAAACAATTTCCTGGTTTTCCCTGCCAGCTACTCTGCTCTTCTTTAGAAACCGTTTACTCCATGGGGCTAGCCCTGTTATACCATGTGTGTCTAGCCTGGATGGGCACACGTGGGTTTACTCCGGGACCAGCTCTATCAGGAAGAAAAGTCCTCTGAAGGAGATAACCAGAGGAGGGGAAAGAAGGGTGAGGCTGATGGAGAAGCAGCATAGAGGAGTCAGAATGCCCAACCTCATTCTCCATCTTGACACTTCAGAGCTGTGCTCTGGTAAGTCTTTTGACCTCTGGGAGACATAGATGCCTTTTCTATAAAATGGGGATAAAAACTCCTCTTCTGTCGACTTCAAGAGGACTGCTCCTTCTCCACCACCCTCCCCTGAGCAGATGGCTGCTGGCCCCTGACCCAGCCTCCACACCAACTCACACAGCTTTAATAGAGAGCAAGGGATGCTGGGACTGCTAACCCAAGTTTCCCCGTGTGAAAGCGAGGGGACTTCTGCGTGCTCCCCTCCCCCCGCTGCAGTGTGCTTCAGGTTCCAACAGCCCAATCCTCTACCCTCCACACTGCGCCCTTTCCTCTCAACACTGCTCAGCATTCGTTGGCCAACACTCTTGTCCACAAATGCCCAAAAGGAGAAAATGGGTACACAGCACTGGTGCAGGGCATCTTCGGTTCCTATTTTACACAATCATTAGGAAAACTATAAAAGAACCTGGGTAAATGTCTATAATATAATGGTGATTGGAAGACAACAGTCACAAAAGTCACAGGATGTCCCTAAATTTGCAGCCTTAAGATGGAATCAGACCTGGGTTTGAATCTCAGTTCTGCCGAAAGACCTCTCAGAGCCTCCTCTCTTCGGCTCTTCGTTGAAGTAATCAGGATAGTAATTCCTTCCTCGTAGAATTACTGCAAGAATTTGGTGGAAAATATGTAAACCCAGAGCACAATCCTGGCCCCAGGAGAGGCAGTTCACAGTATGTGCATATGTGCATATGTGCAAGGATAAGGAGGAGAATGCATAGCAGGCCAAAGGGCAGGTTCCTTCTAGAGATAAGACAGGGCAGTGGTGGTGGTGTTTCCACTTAAGACTGTGATATTATCTTAACAAAATATACAAACATAAATGGGGCTTCCGACTAGAATAATACAATTAAATAAGATTCCTCTAATCAGCAACCCTGCCCTTCTCCCTCTTCCTGGGTAGAGCTGCTCCTGCACTGTTCTGCTCTTGGAACCATTTACATAAAAATCGGAAAAATCAGAAAAATCCACAGCCTCGGGAGCTTGCGAACCCCAAGCCCAAACAACTCTTCAGCCCCCTTTGTTATCTGTTTTCTAGAGATCTTCTACATCCAGTGAGGCAGGGAGAGGCCAGGAAGCTAGGCTGGAGGATGAAGAGCAGATGTGTGATGGGAAAGCACTAATAATGAGGGCTTTGGATAAAAGCTTAGGATGTTCTCGAAGCTTCTGCACCTTGGTCCCAGAACCCCTAAACACCCTTCAGCAAACCATGAGACTGTCCAGTAGGGTGTCAGGCACCCTGGAAAGTGCATCCCTCACTGCAGCCTGGGTTTAAGCCCCAAGCTCAAACAGGACAGTTTGCAGCAGGTGGGGTGTGTTCGGTCAGAGGCGGGTGACTGGGGCGGGCTTAATTTGTTCCTAGACAGTCATCGGTGGAGACAGGCTCAATTATTTTCATTACATGGAGTCAACAGCAACAGGAGGAATAATGGGTCTGAGCCAGAGAAGCAAAGGTTAAAGGGAGGGGGAGAGAGTGAACCAAGGCTTGGGGGCTCTCAGGCCCTCCATGCCCAGTGAACTGTGATGCCAGGATGGGTGAGCAATGGCAGGAAGACATCGGATACTTGTCTGGTCCTGCTCTGCTGGTCCCAGCATAAACTCCTAGAAGGCCAGGATGGCACCTACTAGGTAACTTACTCCAGAAGCCTTGGTTAGAAAGAACTTCATCAAAAGACCTCATCTAAATGGTGCAGTGTTGAGAGGGATGCACAGCCTGGGGGTCCTGTCACCCCCTCTCCCTTTCCCAGCTGCTCCATTTCCTGCTGCAGTAATGACAACTCACCTTCCTAAAGGCGTCTGACTGCCAGGTACTGGGCTAAACACTTGGCACACGCCATCTTACTTCACTTTCCTGACAACCTGTGAGGTATGGACTGTTGAAGTCGAGGAAACTAAGGGTCACAGAGGGTCACGTGACTTGCCCAAGCTGGTTAAGTGGCAGAACCACCAAGTCCAGATCTGTCTGGCCCCAGGGCCCAAGCTCTCAACCCCCATACTTTTTCTTCTCCTTTTTTCTCCTCTGCTTACGTCAAAGGCCTTCCGCCCTCTCCTTAACCCTCTACCAGACGCTGTATCTTCTGGAGGCCTGGGGGTTCCTCAGTAGGCTGACTTCAGAAGAATAAAGCCCCTCAGGTGGAGGAGTTTCTGTTTCTGAGATTTCTCAAGAACAGGAAACTTCCCGGGCTGCCTGCAATAAATTCAAGGCTTCCTTCCTTTGTGATTTCACCCCGGGAACAACACTCCAGGATGACTCATCTCCAGGCCGGCAGGAGATCTCCTCTAGAGACTGGAGGTGACCTTGGCCAGGCACTCACATCCTGTGCCTGTTTTCCCGTTTGTCAAGTGGGCAGCCCCGGCCCCCCTGCCAAGCCTGTTGTGGAGTATCACAGTGAACACCAAGCATGTGGAAAACAATTTTTAAGACAGAATGCAAAAATCGATGATCCTCAAACTCCCACCTAATAGCCCACATACCAAACCCTGACCTAAACCCTGAGCAGTCCTAATTCTGCTGGAAGAGCTCACCGGCATTCTTGCATTCCTGGTGGATGGGCAAACCATGATTACTGAAAGAGGGGAGGGTGACATGGATAATAACCCTTTTCTTTCACTCTTCCTTCCATTCCTCAGTCACCTTATTATAACCGCGAAATGCTGAAAAGAGCACTCACAGAACCCTAATTAAGTATGTGTTTTACATATTTTTTATTCTTTATTGTGTTATTTATCATTTATTTATTATATCTTTATTATTTATATTTATATATTTTTTTGCCTCGTTGAATCCCTTTATGAGTGTCTATGACTAGCCCTACTGTACAGATGAGAAAAATACATTTCAGACCAGTTGGCCACAGAAACATAACGGTCACACAGCTAGCAGGTGTGGAAGCCCAGATTCCCTAGCAGATCTGTCATTCTCCATCAGGACACACCGCCTTCTCCCTTTTCATTTCTAAAATGACCAGCCCCAGCACTCTCCTTCCCCCACTTAATTTTTCTTCATAGTTCTTACATTCTTCAGGAATGTATTCACTGCTGTGCCATTTCCCCACTCCGAGAGCTGGGCAACTCATGCAGACAGGGATCTTGGGGGGTGTTTTGCCACTAGTGTGTCCCGTACCTGCCTAGAACAATGCCTGATTCACACTAGATATTCAGTAAATACTTACCAAATGTATGAATTTGGCCAAAAATTCTCATCAGCTATTTTCAGCTCTTCTTTCTACTGGATGATAAATTTGGACAGCATTTTGTTCATCTCATTTTGTTCCCTCACCCCCATCAGAGTCTATGACGATACTCTGAAGAGAGTAAACTATTCAATAAAAATCTGAGAGTGTGATTTAACTCTATTTGTTTTGAAATGGAGTATGTTGGGGGTGGTATGCTGTTTGGGGAACTCACTCTGTTGGTTCCCTGCAAAGAAAGAGGATGCTTTGCAGAAAGCTGAGCAGGACTGGAAGGAGTGCAGTGCTTCTTCTCTCTGGCTCTGGGTGCAGCCCTCCCAGTCCTGCGCCAGGATGCCGATGGACAGGTGGGCTCCACAGGCTGATGGCAAGACACCCTCCTTGGCTTTTATTTGCCTCTCTCCTGACTCATCTTCCCTGGGCTGTGGGAAAGGATTCAGTATACGGCTTCCTAAACTCGCTGCTGAGCAGCAGGCTGAGCGGGTGTTGGAAATGATACAGAAAAAAAGAATCTAATTAAGCAGAGTAGGTGATAGTGTCAGGAAGAAAATGCAAGCAAGTGGCAATTTGGATATCTGCCTGCAAATAAAAGACATAACTGTCGTTTCTCCTCTGGCTCCTGTTTGCCCTATAAATCTCAGCTCACTAATCCAAGTGTTTTAATTATCACTATATAATACAACATGCTGTGTTGAGCCCATCATGGGGAAATTAAAACGAAGAGGGGGGTGGAGGGACTCAGGCTACCCCATTCTCCCATTTCTCTTGTTTACACTAATCTGAAGGTGTTTTTCCCCTTTCTGCCATAAACACAACATGGGGTTTTCCAGCATCAAACATATTACCTTCTTCCACTCACAAAAAGGAATTTCAGGCCCTCAGCTCTTTCCCCAATACCAAGCAACTTAGGGGCCAGAAGTCATGGCCACTTTTGACCCTTAATTTCCAAGAAATTAACAAGAACTAGGTCATAAATTAAACACCGGTTCCAAAAGAAGACTCCCTGAGTAGGAAGCAACATGAAGGTAAGACTAGCTTTAGAATTTCACTTCCACCACCAACTAGCTTTGTGGCCTTAGGCAAGTCACTAAACCTCTCTGAGTCTCACCTTCCTCAAATAAAATACTGGAGTAACAGGATTAAATAACATACCGCATTTATCACAGGGTCTGACACACCATAAGTGCTATACAACACAGTCCCATCTCCTCCTCCTTATCCTTGCCATTCCAAACACCTACAGCAACCCTCACAAGGCAGTGTGGCTCACTCCTTCCCTCCCTTTTCAAATGCCATCTTATCGGTGGGCCTTCCCTTACGACCCTAGACAAAATATGACCCCACCTCCTGTACTCACACAGCAGCCCCCCCACATTCTTCATTTTCTCTTCCAGAGCACAAAGTACTACCCGACATTTTACATACCCATGTGTTTAATTTTTTTTGGTCTCCACCTAAAAGGTAAACCCCAAGAAGACAGAGCTTTTGTTCTGTCCTCTGCTGTAACTCCAGCACCTACAGCAGAGGTGCCTGGTGTAGAGTAGATGTTTAATAAATATTAACCGAATGAGTAAATAGAAGCTATTCTTTGGATGAAGATGACTAGAAGAGCCATCAAAGACCACACAGGCCACAGTTCTGCGCAGCATAGGAAACTGAGGCCAAGAGATATCAGAGGACCTACCCTCCTCCAGTTCCTGCTTCCCCAGAATTGAGTTGTGGTAGAGGCTGAAGGCCCTAACTCCTGCTGTCTTGCTCTGCATCAAACCAGCCTGCCCAGACCAACAACTTGGCCTGTTGGTGCCCTGTGTTCCTCAGCTGGGGAATGGAAATAATTCAGCAGATGGCTCTCCCTCCCCAGTGCTCAGGACCCGGATGCCCCAGTGCCTGGCAATCTATAAAAGCGAAAAGGACAGGTGGAGACACTGCAGCAATGCTGGAAATCCATCAACAAATGTGCTCAGAGTCGAAGAACTACAGACAGCTGCAGCACAGAGGAGCCAAAGGCCACCACATTTCTCTCTCAAAATCCACCAGCATCAAGAACCCTCTTGGCCTTCTCCACTGACTGAAGGCAAGGAATGCAGTCCCATTTCTAGGGTGCTGGATAACTGATGCTTCTTCTTGCACAGACACAAGAGGGATGCAACCCCAACTACCCACCATTCCTAGGTGGACAGCCTCTCTCTGGGTACTGACTTTTCATTTGTTAGGACCGTCTCAGGATCAAATGAGAAAGCACAGAGAGAGCCCCTGGCACAGTCCACAGGCACACAGCAGGCACATGGTAACGTTAAATTATATGATGATGATGATATCTGGAGTCCAACACAACCCTCTGTCATCCTACGCCCATCCACCTCACCACCCTGTAAAACTTAGAATTAAGAGTCTTGCAAAAGAAGGGCACTATTCAGCCTTGGGAATCCAGCACCAGATAATTTTTTTTTTTTTTTTAACTTTCCATGTTCCTGTTCAGGTAGAATGGAAAGAACTCACAGCACACACCAGTCCCCCTCTTCGTCCAAGCCACCACGTCTAGCCTCAAAAGGAAGATTCCAGCCTGAGAGTATGAGTCACTCAGGTGCTCTTTTCACAGAAAGGGAGATTTGGCCTAGAGTTCCTCAGAAGTTAAGGTGACAAAGGACCTAGCAAAAGTATCCTGTGCTCCTGTCCTTACCCATTCTCCTAACCAAATAATCAATTTTAAAGTACTAAAAAAGGACACCACCGGTTATCAGAAACCGGTGACTAAATGAGTCCTGTCTCTTCCACTTAACATTGTGTGCGCTGGTCCAACTCCTCAATCCCTCTGAACCAGGGTATCCTCATCTGTATTAAGGGATATCGAGCGAGGTCTTAGGGGGCTACTGTAAGGATTAAAGGAGGGAATGCACCATGCCTGGGGCATTAACTGCTGCTTTGAATATTCAAGCCAAGAACCCCAGTGCAGCCAATGCCAGGATCATAAGCATTAATTGCTCAGAAAGAACACTCTGTACAGCAAAAAGAGCCTTTCCCTGCACCACAGACCAAACCTGACCACTCCACCACAGACTGCAGGTTGGGAGCAAGCATTAACTCCACCAGAGGCTTTCGAAAATCATCCAAAACAATGGGGAAGGAGGCCAGGAGAGGTTAAAGTACATAAAGGTGCATTAAGGCACAGGTGGAACCAAGACTCAAACAGCTCCTGAAAGACCAGTGCCCATCTGGACATGGTGGGGGATGCTCCTCACAAAATAACCAGGTCTGAAGTCCTTGTTGCTTTGGACTTCCCAAGAGAAACTGCCATCTTTGATGAGTGGGAATTTCTAGAATGTTCCCATGGCAGTATGGCTGATTGGTTACAAACATAATCTTTGGGATGAACCAAATCTAGACTGGGTGTTCCAAGAGCCCTCAAGAGGTTTCAGGAGCTGGTGACGTTCCGCTGCTCAGGGAACCTCCCCGGGCCTCAGTTTCCCCCCCGGGCACTGGACCTAATGATTACTGCCTCTGCAAGGCCGTTGTAAGGCTAAACAGAACGGGTGCACGCTATGGTGCTTCCAGGGCTGGCCCTTTCTCTGAGGCAGCTGTTGAAAGAAAAAGAAAAAAAATCAGAAAAAAAGCAACTGAAACGCGAGCGGGAGAGCGGCGGGGGCGGGGGGGCTCCTCCCGCAGGCGCCCCGGAGCCAGCCCGGGCCTGTGGCCTGGCCGGGGAGGCCGGGGAGCGGGCGCCCCGCGGGAGCGCCGAGGCCCCGCTGCGCCGGGCCGGGCGGGGGCGGCGGAGGAGGAAGCGGGGGCGGCCGGAGCGCTGTGGGGATGTTTAAAGGAAATTTACAATCATTTCCTCTCTGTGGTTTGGTGACAAATCAACAACATCCTGTTCTTTTGTGAGGCTCCGGGCGCCTGCGAGGCGGAGGCAGCGCTCCGGCTCTTAAAGGGACACACACAGGGCCCCCCCACCACCACTCCCCGGATGCTCCAAAAAAAAAAAAAAAAAAAAAAAAAAAAAAGAAAACCAGCCTCCCCA
This sequence comes from Lutra lutra, assembly GCF_902655055.1. NCBI lineage: Eukaryota > Metazoa > Chordata > Mammalia > Carnivora > Mustelidae > Lutra > Lutra lutra. The sequence continues at coordinate 80,776,646 of NC_062282.1, read as the reverse complement.
AGGCGCCACCTCTGGGGGCGCGCGCGGCGGGAATGCGGGGTCTGCTGCCCGAGCCGCCCCCGGCCGCGACCCGGATCACGGCCCCTCCCCCATGGCGTCCCCTCCCCGCGGACCGGAGGAGCCGGCTGCCGCGCACCCCTCTGATGGATGTTGCGGCCCGGGGCCATCTCCCGTGGAGGGGGCAGGCAGGGGGCGGAGGCGCACCCGCCCCACGGTTTCTCTCACTCCCCCGGCAACCCCTGGGCCGTCTTCGGACCTCCGGGTAGTTCTTACCCCCTCCACTAAACCCTTCGCCTCGAATTTTCCAGCCCCCAAACTCTGGATTTATGGTTAAAATGTCGACGTACGCACACGAGGTTTATAAAACGCTAAAGCGGAGAGAGTCTTCCCAAACTGTGGGAGTAATTAGAATCAGATGGCTAGGACCAGAAAAATAAAAAATATTCAACTACCCTCCTGCGATATCCTTCATCAGTCATCTAATGGGTAATTTTTTTTTTTTTTTTAAACAAGCGCCGGTAACCATCCTAGACCCTGTACAACAAGAACAGACAGACATTGTCCCTGCCCCCAGGGGGCTTAGATTCTCAACAAAGATGGATGGATGGGTGGATGGATGGATGGATGGGTGGATGGATGGACAGACAGAGGGGCGGGCGGATGGATGGGATTATTTCACATGCTGTAAATGGTGTAATAAAAGAGGGTGGTATTCTAGAATTGCAGCTTTCTATAGGGATACCTCCTTGAGTTGGTAACCAAAGAATAGGTTGAGGAGTCCAGCAATATTACCCAGAAAGAGACGAGAAGCAGGAGCAGCACCCCTGATCATACCCAAGACCACCTGAAGGGCATCCCAGGGACCGATTTCCCTCCCAAGGAAACGCCTTGGAGGTTGGCATACAGGATGAGAGACCTGGGTCCTTCTGGTCTGCCTGTATAACCCAGGCAAGTCCCTTCCCGCTCCATGCCTCACACTTGATTCACTCAGAATACTGAACTAAATTCAGTACTCTCAACCCTGGGTGCAAAACAATTCTCCAGGGTGATTTTCAAAAGCAATGATCCCCCTGATCCCACCTCAGACCAATGGAATCAGAATGTCTGACAATGAAGCTTGCGCACTGGCATTTTTTTAAGCCTCCCTGGCTGACTTCAGTATGCAGCCAGGGTCAAGAGCCAGTGACCTAGATGATGTCTAAAGTCTAGGTTTAAAGTGCAGTGAGGGGGAAAAAAAAAGTGCAGTGAGACCTATTTGGACTTAGGGTATAAACATCCACATCATTGAGTACTTTCCATCTACCATATAACACACCGGGCGGTGTATTATATTCCATACGTATATTTTAAGTTATAGAGGAAAACACTACAAATTAGATAAGTACTATTAATAACCTCATTTTAGGAAACTAAGGTACAGAGAGCAAATCTGGTCAAGAGCTTGAATCCTGGGGCGCCTGGGTGGCTCAGTCTGTTGGGTGGCTACCTTCAGTTCAGGCCCATGACCCCAGGGTCTGGAGATCGAGCCCCACCTCCAGCTTGGAATCCCCTTCTTCTCCCTTTTCTCTGCCCCCTTGCCCGTGCTCAATCTCTCTCTCAGTCTCTCTCTCTCTCTCTCTCAAATAAATAAATAAATAAATAAATAAATAAATAAATAAATAAATAAGAGCTTGAATCCTCTAACCTGGAGTGCCTTCCCAGTGATGAGAAGCAAACTACTACCTAATGGAGTTGTTACTCACACAGAAGAGCTACCAAGAGAAGTGCCTGGGGTACTCTGATGCAGGCACAGGACTGGCCTAGAAGACCTCTGCTCATTCTAATAGCCCCACAGTGCACATGCCCAGAACGCGGGTCCCAAATAATAGGAGTATAACTCTAAGGAAATAGCCTTTCATGTTTCTCCTCATTGATCTTGGTCATTTTCAGAGATGATTCCCAATAAAATGTGCAGTTTTACCCCAGGCAAACAGAGGAACCATCTAGCTGGGTGAGGAGAAAGAACTTCCTGTGTACCTCAGTATGGCCAGGACAGAAAACACTCACCCACCCTCACGCCCTCCCATATGGGGTCCACCACTACTCTTCCCACCTTTTGACCACCTTCCCATTTGTGCAGTACTCCGAGTGGGCACCCAGAGAACAACATGTTAAGTGGTAGCTGAGACAGGTTCCCAAGGAAGTGAAAGATCTGTTGAATCAGAGATTAGGAAAAGGGGAAGATGATCTAATCTTATAGTGGAATACTGTGCTGCTGTTAACAGGGGAGGGCTGTATAGATAGACTCAAAAGATACTTGTGATACACAAGGTACAGAACAAGATCTTCTCACTGATATTTATGTAAACAACACACACACACACACACACACAGGAAACTAGCAGAACCATCTGGAAGGACAGATTTCATAACTGTTACTGGTGATGACTGGGCAGATGCATAGGGGTGGAGGTACACAGTAGGGCAGAGTGTTGCATTAATGACATACTTTCACTTTCTCTATTAATCACCATATTATTTAAATTGTTGACAACAACTGTGTATTAATTTTTTTATCTAATTTTTTTAGATAAGGGGACTTCAATTTATAAATCAAAAGAAATACTAAAAAAGGGAGCATAAAAGCCCACCCTAGGCCCTGGGAATTCTGTCCAGGAGATACCCCCACCAAGGTCATCTTTGCCAATTTTCCCAGCCAGTGTTAACGGTCCAATTGCTCCCCCCCATTGCTTTTTCCTCGGTTTCTTCTGTGTGCCATTCCAATGGCAGCCTCTTATGTAGACAGCTGCTTACTCTCCAGTCACGGAGTGCCCCATGGAAGTTCTGGGTTACAGAAGATGGATTTGAAAGCTAATGGCCCCAGTTGATGGAAAAGATGACAAAGCTTATTTGGAGAGAAAATTACCCAAGGTGCTACTTCCCAGTAGAGGTGGGTAAAGGGTGTGGCGTTGAAGTTAAAGGCTCTGAATTCCCTGTGCATCTGTTTTGGTCTGGAAGCTGAGAAATGAAAACTGACATACCAAGACCGGAAGAAAAGAATAGTGCTTTGAGGTGAGAACCTCTTCCCAGAAATCCAAAAGGTTAGGGGCGAAGGGTCCGCTCAGAACATTGTATGCAGGATGGTCCCCTCCAAAGAGGACCTGATAACTTGGCAACTTCATGGCCTACATGAACAGCACGAGGTGAATCTGCTTCCTCTTTATGTTTTCTTACATCTTTGTCGTTTATAAACAGCATAATGTTGTGGTTAAGAGTAGTTGCTAAGAAGACAGAGAACCCAGGTGGGATTCTGTACCACTTCCCTAAGCCTTCATTTCCTCTCCTCTAAATTGGGGATAATAATAGTACTTACCTCAAGGAGTTGTCTGGTGAGAATTAAATGAGATGATGCAGGAAAAGTCCTGAGCCCTGTACCTGGCACATGCAGTTCAAACTGTTTGGTGGCAGGGGCGGGGGGGGGGGTGGTCGGCGCAGTGCCTGGGTGCCTCAGTCGTTAAGCATTTGCCTTCCACTCAGGTCATGATCCCAGCGTCCTGGAATGGAGCCCCACACTGGGCTCCCTGCTCCACTGGAAGCCTGCTTCTCTCTTTCCCGCTTCCCCTGCTTGAGTTCCCTCTCTCACTGTCTCTATCTGTCAAATAAATAAATAAAGTCTTTTTAAAAAAAAAAGTAACTGTTGGTTTTATAACTAACAATGACAACATCTAATAACAAGAACTATACCCTTCAAATGACAGTAAGGAAGGTGTCTGACGTTCACACACTAGTTTACGCATCTCTAACATAAGCCCGAATCATGGCCTCTAGAATTAGAGGTCTTCCACAAGACCTGTGACCACCAAAATCCTACACAGTTGAGCTTTCACCGCATTCAAAAATTATCACCTTCCTCTAAAGTGATTCAATAAGACTCTAATTTACATTTGCACTTACTTTTGCTAGCTGCTGTACAGACTGATCAAGACAAATGAAATTCCTTCCTTCCATTGGATCAGGCCCAGCCATCTTGGAATCCTCCCAAAGCCCTTAGAAATAAGAATCTTTTTTCTTTTTCTTTCTTTTTTGTTTTGTTTTGTTTTTATTTTATTTTAATCTCTGTTCCTTCTTCCATCTGGTTAGGAGAAAGAAAGTTTCTGGGGGTAGGGAGGTTTAAACTGATGGGCCATTAACAGGATAACAAAGCAAAAGGAATTTTCCAGGTCACCAGCCAACAACTTTCAGAGTGGTATTTAAAATTCACTGGCTTAGTGGGAGGGAAAGAAGATGGTCATGAGAAGGTGGGGAAGGACTTCTCCCAGCTGATGGAGAACTGAGGAACGCCCTTTTTTATGGTTAGCAAAACCAGTAAACACCTTAACAAGCTGCTTGGTTTTAGGGTTGATCTTTTATCATAGTACTTAAGATGCAGATACTGTAGAGAAAACAAAGGTCAATCCACTGAATCCATAAAGAAAAGGTTCTCCTTGGTTTCCGATTTAGGGAATACCTGGATCCCTGCTATATTCAATGTATCCATAAATTTCTTCTGAGCCCAGTGAATAAATATAGACACACACACACACACTCTCAACACTCTCTCATACATAGCCTGCCTTAGTCCAGCCGTGATGAAGTTCAGTAGAAGAGTCATGGTCATGCTGTGTATCCCCCACCAAAATTCCAAGTTTGTATTTTGGAATTTTATTTGTTGGAAGTCTGGAAGTCATTGGGGAGGCAGCTTCAACACTTAATTGGTAAAAAGAATTATTCTTCTAGGGATCACCTTTGCTGCTGACGGACCAGCAGAGTCCTGCTGAGATTGGGCAGCTGGGGCTTATCACCTCTCTATCCCACTCTCTCCTCTCCCAAAGTGCACCGCTCCAGGAAAACCTGCACAGCCCAGACAGCTTCTGGAAGCCCCGCCAAGTTGCACAAGGCTGCTTAAGTAGCAGTTGCACACAGTTTTAGGTTTTTCTAGTACAGTGGTTTCTAAACTCTTTAAAACTCAGCAGAATCCTTGCCAAAAGAACACAAAGGAAAAACAGATTAAAACTATTGCTTCTGGTAGGAGCCAATCACAAGGTTGCTCAAACAGGTCCCTAGGATGAAAAAAAAAATCACTATTTTTGAATATCACTCTACTATTACTTTAGGTAATTCTGTCATTACAATCAAATCCAAACTCCTTGTTAGGTTTTAGAACCCTTTTTGATCCAGCCCCGCCTACCTGAGCTTCATGCAGTTATTCCCATGTTGTCTGCCCTTTTTTTTTTTTTTTAAGATTTTTTTTTATTTATTTGTCAGAGAGAGAGGGAGAGAGAGCGAGCACAGGCGGACAGAATGGCAGGCAGAGGCAGAGAGAGAAGCAGGCTCCCCGCCAAGCAAGGAGCCCGATGTGGGACTCGATCCCAGGATGCTGGGATCATGACCTGAGCCGAAGGCAGCTGCTTAACCAACTGAGCCACCCAGGCGTCCCTGTTGTCTGCCCTCTTGATTTACTCATTGATTTTGGCTGTGGAAGTCCTCCTCTAGCTTCCTGAGAAAGAGATACATGGGAGGTAAATTTTTTGAAACCCTGCATTTCAGCATATATCTTGCCTTTTGTTCTCTCTTTACATTTTGACTGGTAGTTTTGCTAGGTACAAAAATCTAGGTTGTAAATCATTCCCCAACAAGCCAAGGCCTCTCCAGCTTCCAGGTGTTTGAACTGGAAGTTCTTCTTGCATAGAACATATACTCCATATACTCCACACCCACCCCCTGCCCTTGTGTAGCTAACACTTCATTATTCTTTCTTTTTTAAGATGTTATTATTATTTTTATTTTTAAGTAATCTCTATACCCAAACTGGGACACAAACCTTCAATCCTGAAATCAAGAGTCACATGCTCCATTAACTGAGCCAGCCAGGTGCCCCATACCTCATTATTCTTGTCAGAAAAACTGACCTGCCCAACCATATATCCCTCCTAGTTGCTCCCACAAGCCAGTGCTACCCCCTTGTTATACTTCTTACACCATATTATCACTACCTATTTAATCATCTGTGTTTTCCCTAATCTGTGAGCATGAAGGCTAAAAACACAGAGCCACAGTGCCACTCAATAAATACATATTGGACAAAGAAATACATGAATGACTGTGATTTTTTTTTTTAGAAAATTTATTTATTTGAGAGAAATAGAGAGAGAATGAGCACAAGCATGAGTGGGACAGGCAGAAGAAGAGGGAGAATCTCAAATAGACTCCACGCTGAGCACGGAACCCAACATGGGGCTCAATCCCAGGACCCTAAGATCACAACCTGAGCCAAAATCAAGAGTCAGACACTCAACAGACTGTACCACCCAGGCACCCCAGATGATATCTTTTATTATAAGACACAACATACAGTAAAATGTTTGACAAATTCTCCTACCACTTGGTGCATGCTGGGGGAATAGAGAGCAGGACTGGTGTTGGGGAAGAAATGCCACCTTGATACTAACAGCATAGTAAGAACACTTATAATTTCTTGCTCAGTATGAGCCTTTCATGAGGACAGGGACCAGATCTGGCCTTTCAGTGTTGAGTTCCCAACAATCAGACCATAAAGAACTGTTGAATGAACGCACTGGTCCAGACAAAGGGGGTCCTATGCATTACAGGACCAAGAAGACAGAGAGGAAAAGTCCCTACACTGTCTTACAGTGATAGGAAAAAGGGAGGTTTGGAATGAAAACACAATTCATCATCTGTTCCCAGCCCACCTCCAGTAGCAAACTCTCTCCCTCTCCCCTGTTCCAGATATAGGCATTTCCTTCTTTGGACACATGGATTTGAAGCCCCACAACTATCTGGCTTGAACCCTCGCTTTCACAGTCTGTTTATTTTCAATCAGCAAGTCCTGTTCCCTCCTCTCCCTCTCTCCCTTTACAGCAGCTTTCACCCCGACCCTTTGGCTTCATTCCTCTAGTACCCCCAGTGAGGCCTCCATCACCCCACACCTACATTTTCTTATGGCTCCATCCTTCACTCCAAGTCATTTTGACACCTCTGTCAGATTAATCTCTCTGAAGCATCACTTTGCAGTGTCTCCTCACTGCCCAAAAATACCTTTAGAGGCCCTTGACTTCCTCCCATGTTAAGTCACAACTCTTCTGCCAGTTTTCAACCTTCAGAATGACTTCTAATGCTGTTTCCCCTCCTCACACACACTAGCTCACTTCTCACATATACTCAACTCTCAAAGATTAGGCAAGAGGCCTCACTGTTTCAGACACAACAGAGCAGATTTCTGCACAACTTGTGCATTCTCTTCTCTGGAATGTTCTCCCCAACCCTCTCTTAATTCAATCCATCCTTCTAGACCGGATTTAAATCCTTCATCCTTTAAGATGCCTTTATTTACAACTTCAGGCCTTGCAGATCTCCCCAAATTTAAAATCCAAATAGTATTTATCATTTTTGCAGCCCAGTTACATCCACATGTGTGCCTTATATAAAACACTATATAGTCCACATGTGTTGGTGTGGTGTTCCCCAACTAGCCTGGCTGCCCCTTAATGGTAAGGATGTCCTGTTCTTGGACCTGAGGGCCCTAGAGTTCAACACAGAGTAGAATTCAGGAGGTGATAGTAAGAGTGCTGCCTTCAGAAACAGACAAACCAGAGTTAATCCCAGCCCTACCAATTCTAATTATGTGTATTTGGACCCTCTGAGCCTCAGTACTCTCATCTATAAAACTGGAACAATAGTGCTATCCCATAGGTTTGATGTGAAAATTTAAATGAGATAATGCTAAGTAAAGCAATCTACACAGTTTGGATACAGGGTAAGTACTCAGTAGCAATAGCTATTGTTTATTAGAGACTCCAATTTCTGTTCTTGGAGTTGAACTTTGGCCTTGATTTTGCTTCAGACTCTCTGTCACTGAGCCAGCCTTACCAATAGTGATTTCCTGCCAATCCCTGTCTCTGTGTCCACTCTTGGCTGGTCAAAGCAGTCTCTGTAAGCAGTGGCTAAGAGAAAGTGCCATCATGCAAAGTCATCTCAGGCCTCACGTGTGGTTCCTCCTGCCCTCAGCACTACTGGATTCTGTGCTGAATTGTTTAGTACCTTTGGTTTACGAACCTTAGGCGTTTCTTTTTTCTACTTTTTCTTTATCACAATCATTGCATTATAAAAACAATACATGCTCATTATTTTTTTAAAGTACATTTAGAGGGGCGCCTGGGTGGCTCAGTGGGTTAAGCCTCTGCCTTCGGCTCAGGTCGTGATCTCAGCGTCCTGGGATCAAGCCCCGCATCGGGCTCTCCGCTCAGTGGGGAACCTGCTTCCCTCTCTCTCTGCCTGCCTCTCTGCCTACTTGTGATCTCTCTGTCAAATTAATAAATAAAATCTTAAAAAAAAAATAAATAAATAAAGTACATTTAGAGTATAAAGTAAAGAGCAAAAGTCTCACTCCTCATCCAAACTTCATTCCTACTCTTTAGAAGAAACCGGTTAGCAGTTTCTCATGTGTATTTCCAGAAAACACGGCTATACACGTACATACACATAAGCTTTTCTGTGGCTTTCTTCACTTAATAATAATTGGTCTGGAATACCTTTCTCTACCTATACCTGATAGGTTCACCACACACTGTACAATGGCAACTTGGATTTTTTTTTTTTAAGATTTTCTTTCTTTATTTGAGAGAGAGTATGTGAGTGGGGAGGAGCAGAAGGGGAGGGGGAAAGAATCTAAAGAAGACTCAGTGCTAAGTGCAGAGCCGGATGTGGAGCTCAATCCCACCACTACCAGATTACAAAGAGCCGAAACCACAGACTGGATGCCCAACAGACTGTGCCACCCAGGTGCCCCTTAGGTTTCTTTTATAAAAATCAACCGAAGTTGATTTCATCAATCCTCTACACATGGGCATGCAGGATGTTACTACTAAAACAACATGATGAACATCCTTGTATATATATTTCTGTGTACTCCTTAAGTCTTCAGGCTTCTGATTGCCAAATGAGACTAGATTGGGAGTGATTCATCAAATTTGGTCCTACCTCCCAAGTCTCCACCCAAATATAGCTTTCAGTCCCCATGCCCACTGACTCACTGGTTGGTGGTGTGACCACCTTCCTCTTCACTTTAAAATAGAACAAAGAGGTCACTGGACGGTTTCCTCATGATCCCACTTGAAAAGAGTTCACAGAACCCATGCATGTTGCTCCCTTTCTCTGGAACCGGAGGGGGAATCCCAGGCATCGGGAAGTAAGATTTCAGAATCTGGCTGTGTTCTCAGGTAGTCCTGAGGTAGCTCCAGAAAAGGAAGGAAACACGTTTTTGGTTCATGAGACACAATCCCAGCTGTTTTCAGTGGGGCTGAGAGGGATGTGAGTGTAACTATAAGGACAGTAGCTGAGACAGGTTTCAGGTGGTGGCTGGGGGATGGTGAACACACAGGGCTTTCATCAGCAGTGACTCGGCATTATTATCCTAGCCGACATCCGTCCCTTTACACTGTGTCCTTACTCAGGCCAAGGACAGGATGGAATAGCAGGAACTTTGATTGCTTATCCCCAGCTCAGCCTGACTCATGCAGAACCCCAAGCCAGCCCCTTACCATACCCTGGGGGAAGCTCCAGGATCCTGGGTGAAAACTAGGGCTGGAAAAAGTTGCCCCTGGGATGTATCCAAGTTGCTTACATAGAACTCTATGACCCAGTTTTAAGCTTTAGTTAGCCCATTCCCCTATCTGTTAAAAAAAAAAAAAAAAAAAAAAAGGTAAATACAACAACTACAGTCCCTGTGTTACACTGTCCTCGAAGGCAGGAGGTATACCAAGTGCTTAACAAGAACATGGGATTACATAAGCAGTCAATAAATCTCTGATACTTGCTTTACTGATATCTCCCTCTTGCCTAACACAATGCCCGATTCAGAGTAGGTGCTTAATTAAAATTTTTTTCAATGAATGAATGAACAACTTCTTCATTTCTGAAGGGCAGGCAGGAAAATTGCAAAATAACCCCCAAGGCCTTTCTAACCTCACGTCACCCTGTTCTCTTCCTTGTGATATGGAAGTTTACTGATAATGCAGTTTGATTTGGTTTACTCAATTCATTCTCTCTCTCTCTCCCTCCTTCAGAGAAAGGATGTTCTATTCCCCCTGCTTTGTCCTCAAGACCCAGCCACATCAAAGAATAAGCTCAGGGCCAAGGTCCTGGAATGCAGCCTCACCTCAGTAAGTCCTAGGACCATGAAATATCAGAGGAAGGAGGAAAGAAAATTCATTTATTCATTCAATAAATATACATGTGGAATATCTAGTGTGTCTAGAATTGAACCCAAAAGCTTGCTGCTTAGCCTTGCCTCTACTCTCTTGCCATGCTGGTCTCTGCCTCAAACCCTCAAAGCCTGATTTCCAAATCCCTGGTGAAAATGCTTCCTGACAGGTAGTCCTCAGATGCTCCCACTGTGAATCCAGGTGCCCTTCCCCACTTCTTGTTCCTCACTACCTCTCTTCCAGCACCTTTCTCCTTCTTCAGTTTCCCTCCTCTGCCCCTGATTCTTGCCCTCTGTTGTGAGCCTAACTGCATCCCTCCAAAATCCATGTTATAGTCCTAACCCCTGCATGTCAGAATGTGACTGCATTTGGAGATAGGGTTTTATAAGGATTTTATTTATTTATTTGACACAGAGAGAGACAGCACACAAGCGGGGGGGCGGGGGGGCGGAGAAATATGTTCCCCTCTGAGCAGAGACCCAATGAGGACTCCATCCCAGGACCCCTGGATCATGACTTAAGCAGAAGGCAGATACTTAACCGACTGAGCCTCCCAGGCGCCCCAAGATAGGGTCTTATAAACATTTTATTTATTTAATTATTTGAGGGAGAGAGCGAGAGCAAGAGCGAGAGCGAGAGAGAGTGAGTGAGCACAAGCAAGGGAGGGGAGGATGTCAAGCAGAGTCTGTGCTGAATGCAGAGCCTGATGGAGAGCCGATCTCATGACCCTGAGGATCGTGACCTGAGCTGAAATCAAGAGCCAGACACTCAACTGAGTCACCCAGGTGCCCCTGGAGATAAGGTCTTTATTTAGTTAGTTATTTAGTTAAGATTTTATTTATTTATTTGTTAGAGTGAGAGAGCATGAGAGCAGGATGAGGCATAGAGGAAGGAACAGACTCCCCACTGAGCAGGGAGCCTGATTCCATCCTCCTCTATTAATCCACTTCCATGGCCTAAACTATCATCCCTCCCCTTCCCAATGGCCTACTCAGGTTAACACATTCATACACTGAAACCTGAACTCTCATCCAGATCCCGCTCCAAATTCCAACTGCCTACCAGACATTATGCCTGAATTGTTTGGCCAATCCTGAAACCTCAAGAGGTCTAAAACCACAAAATCCTTGTAGGTCAGCCCAACCACCTTGCTTTACCTATGAGGAAACTGAGGCACAAAACAAAAATAAACTCGGCTATCCCTAATAAACTTTCCTATCCCTAAAAGCACTATCTGGTCACTCAAAAATATGGAATCATCTTTTTACTCCGCCCTTTTTCCTCCCACAGAGCCAATCAAGGAACTTCCAATGGATCCCAAAAGATGACAGAGCTAGGCACCTCAGGAATGGTAAAAGCATATATAAAATCTCTCTAAAGGACTACAATTTCAACCAATGCATTCAAGAATGCCCATAAAGTCCTAGGAAACGGGGGCTAAAGCTAAAAAACCACAAAACGCAACAGAAAACAAGATACCATACCATACCATACCACTGAGAATCAGCAGGAACAAACCTGAATAGTCATATCCATTAAAATATGACATAGAAATTATTAAGTACAAAAAATGAGTTGAGTGTGTATCTTTTCCTCTTTCTTTTTTCTTTCTTTCTTTTTTTTTTTTTTTTAGAGAAGAAAAGAGAGAGGGTGCAAGGCAGGGAGGAGCAGAGAGAGAGAAAGATTTTTTTTGATGGGGGGGGTGAGTAAAATGATATAAGTTTACCAAGTGAAGATACAGAAAAAGCTCTCAAGAGTGAGAGGGGTCATGACAGGACTGCCCAGGAGAGAGAGAGTCTCTTAAGCAGGCTCCATATTCAGCACAGAGCCTGATCTGGGCTCAATCTCATGACCCTGAGCTCAGCTGAAATCAAGACTTGGATGCCTCATCGACTGACCCATTCAGTTGCCCATATTTCAAAAAATAAATGTGAGCCTTAAATATATGAGCGAAGGGTAAAAGACTAAAAAAGTAACCAAGCCAATTTTGGAAAAAAAAAAAAAAATTAAAACTAGGGTGAATTAAATAGCAGATTAGATACTTTTTTTTTTTTAAGATTTTATTTATTTATTTGACAGAGAGAGAGAGAGGTCACAAGTAGGCAGAGAGGCAGGCGGTGGGGGGGGAAAGCAGGCTCCCTGCTGAGCAGAGAGCCCGATGTGGGGCTCGATTCCAGGACCCTGAGATCATGACCTGAGCCAAAGGCCGAGGCTTTAACCCACTGAGCCACCCAGGCGCCCTCAGATTAGATACTCTTAAAGGCAGAGTTAATTTACTAAAAAATGGATCTGAAGAAATCTAAAAAATGAAAGATACAGAGGGATGAAGAATACAAAGAACTACATATGTGACATTGGAGGATAGAGTAAAATGGTCTAATATATGTTTAATTGTTTTTACCAAAGAAAATGAAGGAAAGAATAAGAAAGAGGAGTGTTTGTAGAGTCGGGACCAGGACTAGAGTGAACCTGGGGCTTAAAATGTATTTTAGACACTCACTCTCAGGGCCAATTCTGTACTTACACAAGCTCAAGAGTGAGGATCTCCTTAAATTTAGTGCCCTAGGCACCTCATTGGCTTCACACTGGTGCTGGCCATGCTGAGAATTTTTCCAAAATGTTGTAAGACAGCAAACTCTGGATTCAGAAGTCCCAAGAAAGGATGAAGAAAAATATATTCACAACTACTTACATCATAGTGAAACTGCAAAGGCCTGGGACAAATAAAGATCAATAACAAAGAAACTGAAGTTAGACTGACCATAGACTTCTCCACAGCCACAACCGAACCAGAAGCTTATCTCAATGTCCTGAGTCAAAATAACTGTTGTTTGAGAATTTTTTTCAAGAATTTAAATATGAGGGTGAAAGAAAGTAAATTTCAAACCAATGGAAAATGAGGTAATTTATTACCAACAAACAATGAAGGAAATTCTAAAGGATGGATTTCAGGCAGAAGTAAAGCAATCTGCTTTTATAAGAAGGAACAGTGAGTAAAGAGATTAGTGATTCTGTAAACCACCAATGAACAATAATTTGACCATATAAAGAAACAGCAATGTCTCATCTCTCTTGAAAAAAATTAAAAATTAAAGAAAGATAGAATGAAAACACTGAACTAGAGCAGAATATAAAGGGGGATGTAGGTAGAGACTTAAGGATTTAAGTTAATTTAAGGTCCTTGGGAGCACCTGGGTGGCTCAGTCATTAAGTGTCTGTCTTGGGCTCAGGTCATGATTCCAGAGTCCTGGCATGGAACCCAGCATAGGGCTCCCTGCTCCTCGGGAAACATGCTTCTCCCTCTCCCACACTCCCCCTGCTTGTATTCCCTCTCTCGCTTTCTCTCTATCAAATAAATAAAATCTTAAAAAAAAAAAATAAGGTCCTTGTATTAAATTGTTTAAGAGGGTAAAAAAAATGTGATTAATTTTTAAATATCTAGGGGATCCACTAAAAGAATAGAGAGACTGTACTTCCATGGCAATCAACAGGAAAGAACGGGATGACTAAAAAAAAAAAAAAAAAAAAAACCCCACCAAAACAAAAAAAAAGAACCTCAGTCCACAGGATGAGAAAGTAGAAAGAAAAGCGAAAAAAAAAAAAACCAGCACCTAGGGGGAGGCTAGGCAGGTATTGGGATAGGGGATATATGGGAAATCTCTGTACTTTCCTCTCATTTTTGTTATAAATCTTTTTTTTTTTTAAGATTTTATTTATTTATTTGAGAGAGACAGAGACAGAGATGGCACCTGTGGGAAGGAGAGGGGAGGGCCTCAATCCCGGGACCCTGGGATCATGACCTGAGCCGAAGGCAGATGCTTAACTGGCGGAGCCACCCAGGCGCCCCTCATCTTTGTTATAAATCTAAAATTGTTCAGGGGGCCTGGATGGCACCGTCAGTTAAATATCCACCTTCGGCTCAGGTCATGATCCCAGGAGCTCCACATCAGGCTCCCTGCTCTTTGAGAAGTCTGCTTCTCCCTCTCCCTCTGCCCCTCTGTCCCTTCCTTCCCTGCTCATGCTCTCTCCCTCACTCTTGCTCTCTATCAAATAAATAAAATCTTTTTACAAACATCTAAAACTGCTCTAGAAAGTAATCTCAACACATACATACACATGACAAATAGCACAAAATAAGACAGAAAGAAATCTAACTAATTCAGTAATTTTCAGTCATACAAACACATGCAAACTGAAAGGTACTGCTCTGCCCTGAAAAGACAAACCTTGGCAGGCTGGCTAGAAACCCAAATCCAGTAATATATGTGCTTGTTACAAGTAAAACAAGGGAGTGAGTTTAAGTAACTGCTAAAGTTTCCTCCAGCTTCATCCAGCCAATGTGATTTCCCCATAAAGTCAAACAGAACAAATGTGGTCATCTGAGGAGAGTTTGATAAAGGAATTATTTGCAAATATGTGGCCAGACTGTAAGGAAACCACAAGGATAGTGTGACACTCGGGAACTGGGAAAAACTGGGCTCCATTTTATCACCTCTAGGACAGAATGACATAGTCCCTAACACACACAGTCACACACATACATCCATAGCTTCAAGACTTTTAATAGCATCCGTAGTCCTTAAGAAGGATAAAACTGCACATCCTAACAGAACCTCCCAACGCCTTCTATGATCTGTCCCCTCTCCCCTATCTCTAGCTGCTTCTAGGCCCAGAATCCACTGTATTGTCAATCCTTCAGTCACAGTGGCTTTCTCTTACATCCTCGGGTTCACCATGCTGGCTCCCTCCCATCTCAAGACCTTTGTGTGTGCTGTTCTCGGCCTGGAAGACTCCTCACTCCACCCTCCAAACCCACTTATCACCAGACCTCCTTTTGGGCTGAGCTCAGGTATCACTAGATACTAGAGGAACTTTCCCAAAGCCCCAGCCTTCATCATATACATTCAGGGCATTGATACCTCTCCCGCACAGCACGGATCACTGGTGTCACTTTGTATTTATATTGGTGCAGTTTTTGATGACTGTATGTCTCCCTAGACTGGAAGCTCTCTAAGGGTAAGAACGGCACTCTTCATACTCACATCTGTGTAGTGCCTGGCACCCAGTGCCTAGCAGAAGCTTAAGCAATACTGCCAAATAAAGGAATGAAAACATCCTCACTAAGATAAAGGCACTTTGCCCAGAAACAAGTATTTCTTGTTTCTTAGGATATGGAACACCCTTAGAAGCTTTCCCCAGTTTCATCACACAATTTGCATTCATTCATTCACAGATTACTTACTTGCCATTTCTCTGTGTTAGAGAAAATTAAACACAGCTACCTTCAAAAGCCTTTCCTGAATATAAAAACACTCCCTGGGCTGTTCATATGGCAAGAACATAGTAGGAAAGCCTCCAAGCCAAGGCAGTGGACGGCATCTTGGTAAACCTGATGGACACTCAAGGTGAAGGACAGGGAACGCCTTCCCATTCTTGATCCATCAGACTCAGCGCAATGGCAGAAGGATTAGCGATCAACCACGAAGCCTTTCCAAGGGCCCTAAATGGTGGACAGGGCCATAGCCAGGGGAATCCAAGTGACTGAACTCTGGGCATTTTGGCAAAATGGGGCTGAAGGAGTTGAGTTTGGTTGGCTTCAGACAATTGCTGACCACAGAAAAATCCTCTGTCTTAAAATTCCCATTTGCGAAAGGGACAACGGGAAAGCATTTCCTTAGATTAATACAATTTACAATCCTGTTCCCTGATTTGATTGACTTTATACACGGATGGTAATGGCTCTATGCCTTGGCTTCCTGATCCTCACAGGATGAAAATTTTTAGATTCTTTAAGAGTATCAATAATAATAATAGCAGCAGCAGCTACTAATATTTATCAAATATCACTCTATGCCAGGCTCTGTGCTAAATACACACACACACACACACACACGTGTATATATAAAAAATCTCTTTTAATCTTCAAGTAAATTAGCTCATGGTGGTCTCCTGCTTAAGACTCTTCAATGATTTCCACTGTTACTAATATAAAATGTGGAGTGCCTGACTTAGCGGAGTGAGCAACTTGATCTTGGTGTTGTGAATTTGAGCCCCAACTCGGGGGCAGAGATTACTTAAAAGTAAAACCTTAAGGGGCACCTGGGTGGCTCAGTGGGTTAAAGCCTCTGCCTTAGGCTTGGGTCATGATCCCAGGGTCCTGGGATCGAGCCCCACATTGGGGGGGGGGGTCTCTGTTCGGCAGGGAGCCTGCTACCTCCTCCACCCCCCACCCCTGCCTACTGTGATCTCTGTCAAATAAATAAATAAAATCCTTAAAAAAATAAATAAATAAAACCTTAAAAAGGGGAGGGGGCACCTGTAGTGGCTCAGTCGATTAAGTGTCCAACTCCTGATTTTGGCTTGATCAGGATCTTAGAATCCTTGCAATCAAGCCCCGCATTGGGCTCTGCGCTCAGAAGAGATTCCGGTTGGGATCCCCTCTCCCTCTCTCTCTCTCTCTGTCCCTCCCCTCCACCGACGACTCACTCTCTCTCAAATAAGTCTTTTTAAAAATAATTTAAAAATTAAAAAAAAGTAAAATAAAACACAAACTCCTTAGCCTTCAAGGCCCTGTACCACCTAGCCCCTGCCTACTTCCGCTGCTGTATTCCAAGCAGCTCACCCATTAGTCAGTTAGCTCCAGCAGGATCAACCTTCTTTCTGCAACTCACATACACCAAACTTGTTCCTACCTCATAGCCTTGGCACAGCTGGCCCCTCTGCACGGAGTGCTCTTCCCTCAGAGCCACCCACTGCTGCCTTTTTCTGGTAATCTGGGTCCCATTTCAGTCACTACCACCCTGACTCTCCTACAACCCTCCCCCCATTGCTTGGTCAGAGCACCTTATTTTACTGCCTCTATAGCTTGTATCACTATCTGAAATTATCTTAATTATCTGCTTCATCATTATCTGCCTCCTCTAACTAGAATATATATTCCATGACCAAAGCCTCATCTGTCCCATTCACCCCTGAATTCTCAGTGTCCAGAACAGAGCAGCACACAGAAGGCATTCCACAAATGTTTCTCAAGTAAAGGAATGGGTAAAAGACTCTGTGAGATAAGAACTACTATGCTTAACCAATTTTACAGATGAAGTGATATTGGGTAACTTGCCCAAGGTCACAGAGATGGGAGGTAAAGAGAGGCGCTGAGTAACAACTGAACCCACTTGTGCTTTTAATCACTACATAAATTGAGACTCATTCCACAAATCATGTCATGATTATCTCCCCTCTATTCATTCTTTTTTTTTTTAAAGATTTATTTATTTTAGGGAGAGAGAGAGAGTGCTTGCGTGAGAGCAGGAGTGGGAGGGACAGGGGGAAAGAGCTCAATCAGACTCCGTGCTGAGCACAAAGCCCCATGTGGGGCTCAATCTCACAGCCCTGAGATCACAACCTGACAGAAACCAAGAGTCAGACTCTTAACAAACTGTGCCACCCAGGTGCCCCTCCCCTCCATTCATTCTTTGCATAGAACCTGGCCCAAGAGCTAGGCAGCAAGGAAACATAACAAAGCAGTACACAGAGTGTGAATTACTACAACCACGTGGGATAATTGGGAGTACTCACTGAAGCCAAACCAGTCCTCAGTGTATATCCACAGATACACAAACATGTGTTCAACAAAAGTCACGTACAGAACTATTAACAGAAGCAACACTCTTTTAAGATCTTATTTTAAGTCACCTCTATATCCAACATGGGGTTCAAACTCACACCCCCAAGATCATGAGTCACATGCTCCACCAACTGAGCCAGCAGTATTCTTTTTAAAAAATTATTTATTTATTCTCTTTGAGTAGACTCCACGCCCAACGTGAGGTTCAAACTTCAAACTCAGGACCAAAAGGTTAAGAGTCAGATGCTCTGGCCACTGAGCCAGCCAGGTCCTCCAAGAAAAAGCATTCTTCTTCTTTTTTTTTTTTTTAAGATTTTACTTATTTATTTGTCAGAGAGAGAGAGAGAGAGAGAGAGAAAGAGCACAAGCAGGCAGAGTGGCAGGCAGAGGCAGAGAGAGAAGCAGGCTCCCCGCTGAGCAAGGAGCCCAACGTGGGACTTGATCCCAGGACCCTGGGATCAGACCCGAGGCGAAGGCAGTGGTTTAACCAACTAAGCCACCCAGGTGTCCCAAGAAAGAGCATTTTTAAAAGTAAACACTGGAGGGGCACCTGGCTGGCTCAGTCAGTTAAGCATCTGACTTCAGCTCAGGTCATGATATCAGGGTCCTGGAACCGAGCCCCGGGATCAACTCCCATGCAGGGCCCAGGCTCACTGGGGAGTCTGCTTGTCCCTCTCCCTCTGCCCCTACCCCCAGCTTGTGCTCTCTGTGTCAAAAAATAATATGAAATCTTAAAAAAAGGTAAACACTGGAAACAATATATATATTCATCAAAAATAGTATGAATAGGAGTCAAGATGGTGGAGAAGTAGCAGGCTGAGACTACTTCAGGTAGCGGGAGATCAGCTAGATAGCTTATCTAAAGATTACAAACACCTACAAATCCAACGGGAGATCGAAGAGAAGAAGAACAGCAACTCTAAAAACAGAAAATCAACCACTTTCTGAAAGGTAGGACTGGCGGAGAAGTGAATCCAAAGCGACAGGAAGATAGACCGCGGGGGGAGGGGCCAGCTCCTGGCGAGCGGCGGAGCAACGGAGCACAAAATCGGGACTTTTAAAAGTCTGTTCGGCTGAGGGACACCGCTCCAGAGGCTTAACCGGGGAGAAGCCCAGGCGGGGTCAGCGTGGCCTCAGGTCCCACAGGGTCACAGAAGGATCGGGGGTGGCTGAGTGTCGCAGAGCTCACAGGTATTAGAATGGGGAAGCCGGCTATAGAGACAGAGCCGAGGAGTGACTCTCAGCTCGGGGTTACCTTGAACCGGTCACAGGCTCGGTCAGGTCGGAGCGCGGCCGGAGGCCAGGGTGGCGGGAGTCATTGGGCGCTGTTCTCTGGGGGCGCACTGAGGAGTGGGGCCCCGGGCTCTCGGCTCCTCCGGGCCGGAGACCGGGAGGCCGCCATCTTCATTCCCGTCCTCCGGAACTCTATGGAAAGCGCTCAGGGAACAAAAGCTCCCGAAAGCCAACCCGAGCGGATTACTCAGCCCGGCCCTGGGTAAGGGCGGTGCAACTACACCGGGGGCAAAGACGCTTGAGAATCACTACAACAGGCCCCTCCCCCAGAAGATCAGCAAGAAACCCAGCCAGGACCAAGTTTACCTACCAAGGAGTGTAGTTTCAATACCAAGGAGAGCGGCGGAATTCCAGAGGAGGAGAAAGCAAAGCACGGAACTCATGGCTTTCTCCCCATGATTCTTTAGCCTTGCAGTTAAATTAATTTTTTGTTTCTTTTCTTTTTCAATTTTTTTTTCTTCTTCTGCTAAATTTTTTTAACTTTTACCCTTTTCTTTTTTAACATTTTTAAACTAGTTTATCTAATATATATATATTTTTTCCTTTTTCTACTTTTTCTTTATTGGTTTTCTTTTTTTAATTTTTTTTTCTTTCTTTCTGAACCTCTTTTTATCCCCTCTCTCCCCCCCCCCACGACTTGGGATCTCTTCTGATTTGGCTAAAGCATATTTTCCTGGGGTTGTTGCCACCCTTTTAGTATTTTACTTGCTCCTTCATATACTCTTATCTGGACAAAATGACAAGGCGGAAAAATTCACCACAAAAAAAAGAACAAGAGGCAGTACCAAAGGCTAGGGACCTAATCAATACAGACATTGGTAATATGTCAGATCCAGAGTTCAGAATGACGATTCTCAAGGTTCTAGCTGGGCTCGAAAAAGGCATGGAAGATATTAGAGAAACCCTCTCGGGAGATATAAAAGCCCTTTCTGGAGAAATAAAAGAACTAAAATCTAACCAAGTTGAAATCAAAAAAGCTATTAATGAGGTGCAATCAAAAATGGAGGCTCTCACTGCTAGGATAAATGAGGCAGAAGAAAGAATTAGCGATATAGAAGACCAAATGACAGAGAATAAAGAAGCTGAGCAAAAGAGGGACAAACAGCTACTGGACCACGAGGGGAGAATTCGAGAGATAAGTGACACCATAAGACGAAACAACATTAGAATAATTGGGATTCCAGAAGAAGAGGAAACAGAGAGGGGAGCAGAAGGTATATTGGAGAGAATTATTGGAGAGAATTTCCCCAATATGGCAAAGGGAACAAGCATCAAAATCCAGGAGGTTCAGAGAACCCCCCTCAAAATCAATAAGAATAGGTCCACACCCCGTCACCTAATAGTAAAATTGACAAGTCTTAGTGACAAAGAGAAGATCCTGAAAGCAGCCCGGGAAAAGAAGTCTGTAACGTACAATGGTAAAAATATTAGATTGGCAGCAGACTTATCCACAGAGACCTGGCAGGCCAGAAAGAGCTGGCATGATATATTCAGAGCACTAAACGAGAAAAACATGCAGCCAAGAATACTATATCCAGCTAGGCTATCATTGAAAATAGAAGGAGAGATTAAAAGCTTCCAGGACAAACAAAAACTGAAAGAATTTGCAAATACCAAACCAGCTCTACAGGAAATATTGAAAGGGGTCCTCTAAGGAAAGAGAGACCCTAAAAGAAGTAGATCAGAAAGGAACAGAGACAATATACAATAACAGTCACCTTACAGGCAATACAATGGCACTAAATTCATATCTCTCAATACTTACCCTGAATGTTAATGGGCTAAATGCCCCAATCAAAAGACACAGGGTATCAGAATGGATAAAAAAAAAAAAACCCATCTACATGTTGCCTACAAGAAACTCATCTTAAACCTGAAGACACCTCCAGGTTTAAAGTGAGGGGGTGGAAAAGAATTTACCATGCTAATGGACATCAGAAGAAAGCAGGAGTGGCAATCCTTATATCAGATCAATTAGATTTTAAGCCAAAGATTATAATAAGAGATGAGGAAGGACACTATATCATACTCAAAGGAACTGTCCAACAAGAAGATCTAACAATTTTAAATAGCTATGCCCCTAACGTGGGAGCAGCCAACTATATAAACCAATTAATAACAAAATCAAAGAAACATATCGACAATAATACAATAATAGTAGGGGACTTTAACACTCCCCTCACTGAAATGGACAGATCATCCAAGCAAAAGATCAACAAGGAAATCAAGGCCTTAAATGACACACTGGACCACATGGACATCACAGATATATTCAGAACTTTTCATCCCAAAGCAACAGAATACACATTCTTCTCTAGTGCACATGGAACATTCTCCAGAATAGATCACATTCTTGGTCCTAAATCAGGTCTCAACCGTTATCAAAAGATTGGAATCATTCCCTGCATATTTTCAGACCACAATGCTCTGAAGCTAGAACTCAATCACAAGAGGAAATTTGGAAAGAACCCAAATACATGGAGACTAAACAGCATCCTTCTAAAGAATGAATGGGTCAACCAGGAAATTAAAGAAGAATTGAAAAAATTCATGAAAACAAATGATAATGAAAACACAACGGTTCAGAATCTGTGGGACACAACAAAGGCAGTCCTGAGAGGAAAATATATAGCGGTCAAGCCTTTCTCAAGAAACAAGAAAGGTCTCAGGTACACAACCTAATCCTATACCTAAAGGAGCTGGAGAAAGAACAAGAAAGAAACCCTAAACCCAGCAGGAGAAGAGAAATCATAAAGATCAGAGCAGAAATCAATGAAATAGAAACCAAAAAAAAAAAAAAAAAAAAACAAACAATAGAACAAATCAACGAAACTAGGAGCTGGTTCTTTGAAAGAATTAATAAGATCGATAAACCCCTGGCCAGACTTATCAAAAAGAAAAGAGAGAGGACCCAAATAAATAAAATCATGAATGAAAGAGGAGAGATCGCAACGAACACCAAAGAAATACAGACAATTATAAGAACATACTATGAGCAACTCTACGCCAACAAATTTGACAATCTGGAAGAAATGGTTGCATTCCTAGAGACATATAAACTACCACAACTGAACCAGGAAGAAATAGAAAGCCTCAACAGACCCATAAGCAGTAAGGAGATTGAAACAGTCATCAAAAATCTCCAAACAAACAAAAGCCCAGGGCCAGATGGCTTCCCGGGGGAATTCTACCAAACATTTAAAGAAGAACTAATTCCTATTCTCTGAAACTGTTCCAAAAAATAGAAAGGGAAGGAAAACTTCCAAACTCATTTTATGAGGCCAGCATCACCTTGATCCCAAAACCAGACAAGGATCCCATCAAAAAAGAGAACTACAGACCAATATCCTTGATGAACACAGATGCAAAAATTCTTGCCAAAATACTAGCCAATAGGATTCAAAAGTACATTAAAAGGATTATTCACCACGACCAAGTGGGATTTATTCCAGGGCTGCAAGGCTGGTTCAACATCCGCAAATCAATCAATGTGATACAACACATTAATAAAAGAAAGAACAAGAACCATATGATACTCTCCATAGATGCTGAAAAAGCATTTGACAAAGTACAGCATCCCTTCCTGATCAAAACTCTTCAAAGTGTAGGGATAGACGGCACATACCTCAATATTATCAAAGCCATCTATGAAAAACCCACCGCAAATATCATTCTCAATGGAGAAAAACTGAAAGCTTTTCCGCTAAGGTCAGGAACACGGCAGGGATGTCCGTTATCACCACTGCTATTCAACATAGTACTAGAAGTCCTAGCCTCAGCAATCAGAAAACAAAAGGAAATTAAAGGCATCCAAATCGGCAAAGAAGAAGTCAAACAATCACTCTTCGCAGAAGATATGATACTATATGTGGAAAACCCAAAAGACTCCACTCCAAAACTGCTAGAACTTGTACAGGAATTCAGTAAAGTGTCAGGATATAAAATCAATGCACAGAAATCAGTTGCATTTCTCTACACCAACAACAAGACAGAAGAAAGAGAAATTAAGGAGTCCATCCCATTTACAATTGCACCCAAAACTATAAGATACCTAGGAATAAACCTAACCAAAGAGACTAAGAATCTATACACAGAAAACTATAAAGTACTCATGAAAGAAATTGAGGAAGACACAAAGAAATGGAAAAATGTTCCATGCTCCTGGATTGGAAGAATAAATATTGTGAAAATGTCTATGCTACCTAAAGCAATCTACATTTAATGCAATTCCTATCAAAGTACCATCCATTTTTTTCAAAGAAATGGAACAAATAATCCTAAAATTTATATGGAACCAGAAAAGACCTCGAATAGCCAAAGGAATATTGAAAAAGAAAGCCAAAGTTGGTGGCATCACAATTCCGGACTTCAAGCTCTATTACAAAGCTGTCATCATCAAGACAGCATGGTACTGGCACAAAAACAGACACATAGATCAATGGAACAGAATAGAGAGCCCAGAAATAGACCCTCAACTCTATGGTCAACTAATCTTCGACAAAGCAGGAAAGAATGTCCAATGGAAAAAAGACAGCCTCTTCAATAAATGGTGTTGGGAAAATTGGACAGCCACATGCAGAAAAATGAAATTGGATCATTTCCTTACACCACACATGAAAATAGATTCAAAATGGATGAAGGATCTCAATGTGAGAAAGGAATCCATCAAAATCCTTGAGGAGAACACAGGCAACAACCTCTTCGACCTCAGCCGCAGCAACATCTTCCTAGGAACATCGCCAAAAGGAAGGGAAGCAAGGGCAAAAATGAACTATTGGGATTTTATCAAGATCAAAAGCTTTTGCACAGCAAAGGAAACAGTTAACAAAACCAAAAGACAACTGACAGAATGGGAGAAGAGATTTGCAAATGACATATCAGATAAAGGGCTAGTGTCCAAAATCTATAAAGAACTTAGCAAACTCAACACCCAAAGAACAAATAATCCAATCAAGAAATGGGCAGAGGACATGAACAGACATTTCTGCAAAGAAGACATCCAGATGGCCAACAGACACATGAAAAAGTGCTCCACATCACTCGGCATCAGGGAAATACAAATCAAAACCACAATGAGATATCACCTCACACCAGTCAGAATGGCTAAAATTAACAAGTCAGGAAATGACAGATGCTGGCGAGGATGTGGAGAAAGGGGAACCCTCCTACACTGTTGGTGGGAATGCAAGCTGGTGCAACCACTCTGGAAAACAGCATGGAGGTTCCTCAAAATGTTGAAAATAGAACTACCCTATGACCCAGCAATCGCACTGCTGGGTATTTACCCTAAAGATACAAACGTAGTGATCCGATGGGGCACGTGCACTCGAATGTTTATAGCAGCAATGTCTACAATAGCCAAACTATGGGAAGAACCTAGATGTCCATCAACAGATGAATGGATAAAGAAGATGTGGTATATATACACAATGGAATACTATGCAGCCATCAAAAGAAATGAAATCTTGCCATTTGCGACGATTTGGATGGAACTAGAGGGTATCATGCTTAGCGAAATAAGTCAATCGGAGAAAGACAACTATCATATGATCTCCCTGATATGAGGGAGAGGAGATGCAACATGGGGGGTTAAGGGGGTAGGAGAAGAGTAAATGAAACAAGGTGGAATCGGGAGGGAGACAAACCATAAGTGACTCTTAACCTCACAGAACAAACTGAGGGTTGATGGGGGGAGGGGGTTGGGAGGGGGGTGGGATTATGGACACTGGGGAGGGTATGTGCTATAGTGAGTACTGTGAAGTGTGTAAACCTGGTGATTCACAGACCTGTACCCCTGGGGATAAAAATATATATGTTTATAAAAAATAAAATTAATAAACATTAAAAAAAATAGTATGAATAAATATACTGCAGTGCAATTATGTAGCAAAATAGTAGACAGCAATGAAAAAGAAACTTTAACTATAATCAACCACATGGAAGAATCTTACACAAAAAAAGGTATCTCCTATACAATTCCATTTATAGAAAGATCGTCCTAAAAGTCAAGATAGTGATTACTATTGTGGGTAGAGGTGGGGTATGGTGGTGGTTGGGGATGGGAAGAGCATGAATGTGGCTTCCAGAACACTGGTAGTGTTTTCTTTCTTGACCTGTCCACTAATTCCATAGTTGTGTTCATTTTGGGAAAATTTCACTGAGTTGTACACTTGATTTATGCAATGCTGAATCACATGAAATTTATGTTGAATTGCATAAAACTGCCATCTTTGTACATGAGAATGGCTGAATATCAGCAATTTCATGTGTTTAATTAATATGTTATACTTAAAAAAAAAAAAAAAAGATTACTTAAGAAAAAAAAAATCCTAACTGGTTGAATTGCTTTGTACACAGCTCCGTAAAAAGTGGTTTTGAGAAAGAGCCTATGCCTTCCAAGGACTCCTTGGCAGGTGGTAAACAGGCTCAGGATGGTTGTGAATTCTCCCCCAGGGCCTGAGGCTGGTGCATTTGGCTGTGTACTCCAGAGTCCACTGCCTGGGCCAGCCCCAATATGATGCAAGTCAGCTGGAGGAAGCCAGAATGTGCTAAAGCAGAGATGAGCAACTCCAGCCTTGGGCCCAAGGTGTCAGTGTTCCTGAAACACATCCGTTCTCACTTGCCCTAGTGTCTGCACTCAAGCCGCCCTCCTTCCTAGACATTTCCATGACTCCAGCTCCTCAGCCTTCAGACTGCCCAGAGAGCCTTTCCCCATCCTCCCTAAAGCGGCCAGCTCCATCCCCCAACCATAGTCACATCCCTTTGTTATTACTTTTGTAGATTTAACCAACATCTAAAATTATTATTATTTGGGTATTTACTTTTGATTATCTGCGCCCCC
Source organism: Lutra lutra (assembly GCF_902655055.1). NCBI lineage: Eukaryota > Metazoa > Chordata > Mammalia > Carnivora > Mustelidae > Lutra > Lutra lutra. The sequence continues at coordinate 80,750,650 of NC_062282.1, read as the reverse complement.
CACCCCCCATTAGACTAAGCTGTATTAGAACAGCGGATTCCTAGAACTTCTTTACTCTTGTATTCTCAGGGACTGGCATGGCACCCTGGGACTTGGAAAGTGTTTAAATATTGGTTGAGTGATGAGTAAACGAATAAATGACCAATGAAGTGCCATCAATGGAAGTCAGGGAAGAAAAGGAGGCCAGAAGCACAACTGTCATTCAGAAAGAAGGACACAGTCCCCATCGCTCTCCTGAAGCAAGAGGGACCTTCAGAAAGTTGCTGAACCCCCAAGTCCAGACATTCATTCCTTGTCCCTGTGTTTTCTCAGGGTGAACATTCTGTTACATGAGGGACAGAAGCATTTATGAGGTATTTACGTGAACCATTGTACAGAGTAAGAATGAATCATCATGCCCGTTATATAGATATGATTGAGGGTGTAAAGGATCTCACCTGAGATTCATCAATAATTAAGTGTCCAATTACTTTGGACAAAGTCTAAGTCTGTTTATTCCTAAAGCCAGAACTTGCTAACCACTATATCACCTGATTTTCAATGTTACTAGGGAATTTCTGTGATTTGCAAGCAAGTACCAAGGGGGCTATTCTTGGCCATTTTTTCCCTTCTCTTTCTGTTCACTGCTCTCAAAGGTTGCTTTTGATTTAGCTCCCACACCTGAAATAAACAGTGTGCTTGCATTTTATGTGACTTTGAACTAAGGCAAATCTGAAATATATTCACAAGAATATATTCTTGTGCCACAGAAGTATATTCACAAAAATCTTGACTCGGTAGCCAAAACTGATAGCATGCAAATCTGACTTCACATTCATACCTATGAGGAAATTGTTCTTGAATTACGTGAGGTCTTCTGGAATGCTTTTTTCTCATACAATTCTACTAACCTGCTCAGCAAACAGTGAAAATCAAGGGTCTTGTAGGAAAAATGGGGCAAAGGAAGCCAGAGAGCTGTATTATCACAACCAACTTAAAATCTTAAAATAATCCTGTTACACAGGTTAATTCAAGGACCACAAAGATCTCTATGCACTTCGTTCTGAGCTAAGTTACTTGAAACACATCACATTTAGTGCTCACAACTCTCTGAAGCAGATACTATGCCATCATCCCCTTTTTTACAATGGAGGCTTGAAGAGATTAAGAATTATGCAAAGTCACCAAGTGCTTAATTAGAACAGAATCATCATGCGGCATACATTCAGCATTATATCACACATGTGCTACCATGGAAGTTCAAGCATCAATTTTGGCCATGGTTAAAATCAACTCTTGGGTGAACTATTATTTAAGATACAGAGCCACACAGCTGAAAATACCATAATTTTGTTCTGCAAAACTGTATTAGTTAAGTCAGTGATGACAGCCACAGTATTACTGTTTTAACTGTTTATTAACAATGAAAATATTGTGCACAGTTTAGATTATTTTTCTCTTTCTGAGGTTTTGATACATCCCCATGAAATGGACTCCTCTTAAAATTCTAACTCATGGGGCGCCTGGGTGGCTCAGTGGGCTAAAGCCTCTGCCTTCGGCTCAGGTCATGATCCCAGGGTCCTGGGCTCTCTGCTCAGCTTCCTCCTCTCTCTCTGCCTGCCTCTCTGCCTACTTGTAATCTCTGTCAAATAAATAAATAAGTAAATCTTTAAAAAAAAATTCTAACTCATTCCTTGCACCAAAATGGCCGGGTATGTTGAATAATCACCTAAATGTATATTTGGCATTTACAATTTGCCAGATACTGTTCTAAGGGCTTTATGTACATTTTTCCATTCAAGTTCCACTCAACCCTCTGTGGTAAGCACTACTATTAGTTTTCATATTACAGAGGGGGAAACTGAGATACATGAAGTTTGGATCACTTGTTCAAGGCTATGGAGCTTGTAATGGTAGGACTGAACATTAGCAGTCTGTGCTCAGTATCTTCACATGTCTTTCAAGGTCTCCAGCCTTCAAAACTGAAACAAATGAACACACTGAGCCAGAAAGCCTAGGAGCTAGGGCCAGAGCAGAGCTCTAACTCAGGCCTGACATACCATCCCTTCCTCAAGGACTAGGGTACCCCAAGCTATCTTCAGTTACTCTAACAGTCCTTGAGACTTCTTTCTGCGTCTGAGCCTTCTGCCACTGAGCCCAGCTTGACAGAGACTGCATTCTGCAGATCTGAGCTGCAGGAAAACTTCTCCAAAGCCCCTAGGCTCTGTCCCTCTACTTTGCTCTCTGCACTCTCTATTGCATCACTGATGTTAACTGTAATTAAATCAGTCTTCCATTAATTGTTTGTTTAATGTCTTCTGTCCCCTACTTGACTACAGGGGAAGCAGGTAATCTGTTTGGGTTAAGGGGCTTGGTTTCCAGTGCTCAGTATGCGCAATAAGGCTGAGAAATGTCAAGTGAATATAGAAATGAATGAGGGCACTGATGGAAGATTATAGGGGAAAGCATACCCCCCCTCACCCTGCCCTGGCCCCCTTACCACTGACTGAGAGCTCTATAAAGGCAAAAATTGTGTCTGTCTCTTTTATCACTATAACCCCAACACCTGGCACTGTGCCTGATTCACAGGAAGTACATAATAATTTTTGGTGGAATTAAAAAATTAAAACATAGCCTCTGACCTCTTATCTGACAAAGAAGGAGGGTAAGACCCAAAATACAGCTTTTTTTTTTTTAAGATTTTATTTATTTATTTGACAGAGAGAGATCACAAGTAGACAGAGAGGCAGGTAGAGAAAGGGAGGGAAGCAGGCTCCCTGCTGAGCAGAGAGCCCAATGTGGGACTCGATCCCAGGACCCTGAGATCATGACCTGAGCTGAAGGCAGCGGCTTAACCCACTGAGCCACCCAGGTGCCCCCCAAATACAGCTTTTTAAAGCAACAGTACATATGAAAACATGCTGAGCACAGGCATGGTACATAGCAAGTGCTCCATGAATGTATGTCATTGAATTGGAATTCCTGCCTCTCCTAACTCCCACTAACTCAACTTCCAGGTCTTGGCAAGGCCAGGGGCTTAATAAGAGGGCCAAGCCCAGAAGTGAACCCACTCTCCTCCCCTGGCCATGATCTGGTAGGTCCAAAGATGTTTACATTGACGTGGGGGTGAGAGGACTGTAATTAGCACAAGCAGGAACGCAGGGCCCTTAGGATCTGCCTCTAGCCGAAAAGTTATACCTGGGCAGGAGACAGTCCCTTAGGAGTAAACAAAGTCAGATGAAGTAGAAGAGAAAAAAAAGCAAGGCCTACTAGCCATCCAATCCAAAAGAACAAATTTGGCACCTTCAGCCTGCCAGTACCAAACATTGTGCATTCCCCTGTCACCTTTCACTCTGTCCCCTCACCCCTAGCCACTGGCCTCTGGGCCGCTACAGAGGTTTAGAACACAAAACAGAATGTGTCAAGATGCTGCTTAAAAGCCTTAAGAGGATAGTATATGAACTCCTCACCAGGCCAACTTCCACCTTGTTTGCCAAGCTGTGGCCTCAGAGGCCTACTGTCTGCACTTCCTCATCAGGCCTTTCCCACACAGGGCTTCCACCAGGCTCCCTCAGCCCAACCTGTCTCCTCCCTCAGGCTCACCGCTTCTCAGATTTCAGGTCTCAACACAGTCCCTCTCTCAACACTTATCACAGCCTCAAATGGCTCAGTCTGCCTGTCTCCTCAAGATTGTGAGCTTCACAAGGGCAGGGAACACTGTCTGTCTCTTAACACTGAGTCCCCAGAGTCAGGGCAGACTCCTACTCAGAATAATATGCAAATACATGAATGAATGAATAAACACATTTCTCGTAATATCTGCCCCAAACCTCTATTTAGGTTCCAAGGAGAGGCAGAATATAATCCTTATTTACCTCCCAGACACTCTGAATCACACTCCACTTACAAATCGGGGGCTCTGCCCAGCCCAGGGCTGGGGGCTCCTCCATCCTCTCACCATATCACCAGGGCTGTGGTTTCTTCACCTCATCCTTCAGAAAGCTAAGAAAAGACCAGGAATGGAACCCCATCTGTCTCTTGACTAATTCCTCTAAATTAAGGAAACAGGACAGCAAACATACACTACCACCACCATCTTGCTTTCTTTTGATAGTTTACAAAGGATGTATTTGCTGCCATTTAATTGTTCAAGCAAATCCCAGAGTGAGCACTGGCTGCAAAAATTACTACTCCAACTTCCCTTGTTCAGTGTGCTTAAATGACTTAACAAAAAAACAAGTTTTGTGTTTGTGATGCTGAGAAGGGGTGGTAGCAAAGTAGAGAGAATTAGGTTGCAAAGATCTGGAAAAATCAGCTCTACATTTACTAGGTCTTCCATTGAGCAGGTATAGGACTCTTGCCCTCAATTTCTTTCTACATCTGACAAACGAGAATGACACTTAATTAAAGACCAGCAAAGGTCAGTCCTAAACAACTGTCCTAGTAAAGAGTTTTTCTTTTCGCTTTAAGACTGCAGTGCTGGGCGGCTGGGGGGGGCGGCTCTGCCCCCAGGATCTAAGTAAGTAAATCACGCTGCAAAGGTACCTTTGAGTAGCAAGAAGACATTTTGGACTGAGACTCTGTGACCTTGAATTCTGGTCCGGATTTGCAAAATATCCCCTCATGGCCCATCCCCAGAGCCCTAGACCCAGCTCCAGCCCAAGGCCAGACCTCAGACCTGGACTGGGAGCCTTTCACTGGCTTCTCTGACAACAGCCAAGCCCAGTCCTTCAGTGGTGTAGAAAGAAAAAGACAGCTCACAACCTCACGGTCAAGCCAGAACACCAGCAAGACAAACTTAGGGGGGATTCAGGCCCTGGCCTAGCTCTTAATCTGGCATCAAAGCCATCCACCTCACCCCACTCTCCGCCCTCCCCCCGCCCCCCATAGTCTCCTCCGTTCCTGGGCGGAGCTGGGCCTGCTGCTGTTGTGAGGGCTCCGGGCCTTCCCCAAGTCTGGCCTAACGGCGAGGGCTTTTCTTTTCAACAGCCAGGGCTGGTGCGATAGCCCCCACCCCACACAGCATCATTAACTGCAAAGAAAGGATCCTTGGCGGTTCCTATTTCCTCCGCGACTCAAGAACCCTGTTGTTATTTAATCCTAAGGCTACTCCAGCAGCATCCTCTGCTTGGCCGGCTCCACCCATCCACCTGGCTAATTCTGGGCTGTTCCCGCTTCCCCCCGAGGGTAGCTAGCTGATGGGGTCAATGGGGATAGACTCCCACTGCACCAAAGGGGCGTGGCCTTCGCTGGACTGTGGCTACTCCGGCCCGCGTCCCGTGAGAGTTGGGAAAAGCTAAGGGATGGAGAGGGGAGCTAGTCAGGGCAGCCTGAGGCCGGCAGGCGCAAAGGCACTGAGAATATTATAGTGGGATATGACGGGGGTGGGGGGTAGGACTTGGCACTGAGAGGCTTGAGCCCGGCCTCTAGCTGAGTAGCCAGCGTTGGCCTGGGGGCGGGGGGTACTGGAGATGGACGAGGCCTCGGCCCTGTCGCTGTCCACACCCAAGAAATGGTGAAGTGGGGGTGGGTGGTCTCTACTTACTCAAGGGAGGGAAGAATCAGATTCATTCAAGCAACCCCCACAAAACCCTTCCTTGCTATGGACATTTAACATTTTCTTAATTTTTGGTAAGCGCGGCTTCACGACCCCTCCCTCCAACACCCCTAGGCTATAGAAAGATAAGGCCCCCTGCAGGGGGTCTTCCCGTCTCCCACCCCGCCCCCCACCCCTGCGGTGGATCGAGATCCCTAGATCTAGGTGAGTCCTACCCACCCAGCACTCGGCCTAGGATTCAAAGGCCACAGTGCCCCCCAACCCCCAACGACACTGACGGTTCCTGCCCAGGCCCGCAGTGGCATGAAGGTGGCCTTTACCTCCTCTCGCAGGTTGGGAGAGGGTACAGCCCGAGCAGCTGAGCCAGCTGCAGCAGTCGCCGCCGCCCTCCATTCATTGAAAGAAAAAAAAAAAAAGGCAACAACAACCTCCACCCCTTTTTGTAAAAGAACGACGGCCTCTGGAGGAGCTACAGTCAGCCCCAGCAATCAGGGGTTAAGTTCTTTTCCGGCCCCCCATTCATAAAAAAAGGAGCGCGGCGCATGCGCGTGCGGGGTCTCTTGTGCCCACCCATTCATAGAATCGCGAACGGGGCGCGTGCGCACTGGAGCTCCCTTCCCTCCCATTCATAAAAAAGCCATTTTCCCAGGCAGTGGTTGCAACACCGCCGCGGAGGCAGCGAGAGGAGCTGACAGCGCGGAGCTGGCGCTGCGGTGCGCCAGGAGTCCTATCGGTTTCTCCCGACGACGTCTGCGTGAACAGCGGCGTCTGACCCGCCCGGGTTCGGGGATTTACACAAGCGTGGAGCAATGCTTGTGGTTCTTCGGCTCCTCAAAGTAAGTCCCTAGCCGGTTTCGGGATCCGAAAGTGCCCCCTCTGAGTCGCAATACGACTCCCCCCTCCGGCTGGGGCAAATGGTGCGCTATTTCTAGGCGCGCCTCAGTGTTCTTCCCTCTCTCCCTGAGCCTCCTCGAGCCGCTGCGGTCTGCCGCAGCTCCCTGACGCCCTCGGCTGGGCCGGCACAGAGCCGGGGGTGTTCACAGCCTGGCACCAGAGTTTCCGACCCCGGGGCACTGCCAAGCCCGGCTTCCCCACTCTGCGACTCAGGAAGCCCCGTGCGTGTCCGGGGAGTTTGCTACTGGCCTGGTTTTTTTCCTCCTGCCACCACCCGCCTCGAGCGTTGGAATGGGAGGCTCTGGGCTCGGTCAGGAGCCACCTCTTGGGTCCGGCGGGCGCTCTTTCCCTGGGCGGCTTGCCCACCCCGGGCTCCGTGCCCACGGTGCCAGCTCTGCCCGGATCTCCCTAACCCACTGCAGCGGCCTATGCTCGACGTAGGTTTTTCTCTTCCCTTCGGAACCGTGACAGACTGGGTTTTCTACCCTTCTGTCTCCTCCTCGATGGTCAGCACGTAGATGGCCTGGGACTGGACATTTCTGCTCTCTCTCTTTGGCGAGGCGGTTCTTAGCCGTCTGACCTTTGCTCTGCTGCTGCATTTTATGCTGTGGAACTGCCTTGCAGTTTCCTTTCTCTTTCCCGGCCTCTGCAGGGGCAGAGGCCCCTCGGCCTCCTCTTGCCTCCCTTCTCCGGGCACCGAGCTGTGCCGGGCCCTAGGGCCAGGACGCGCTGGGGCTGTGGTGGGGGCTGAAGGTGCGTTTACATAACGCTGGGCGTGTGGGAGCTGGAGAAAGAGGTTGCATGCGTAGTAGAGATAAGGTTCCCGCTTTCCCTCCTTCTTGGTGGTACCAGGCTTGACATCACCCAGAAGAAAGATAGAGACGGTACGTTCTGAAAATTCTGAATCTCCAAGGCCACAAGGGCAGGGAAGGGGGGAAAAGGCGGGTTTGGGCAGCCAGGGTAGCTGGAGCTTGGCTTCCTCACTGGGGCCAGGGCTGTGCCCAGTTTCCCCTCCATGCAGACGATCAAAAAGCATTTAGACAGTAGCTGTTCTTGTGCAAGACGACGATTTCTCAATTCTCTTTGGGGCTGGGGGTTGTGGGCAGAGAAGGCAAGAGAGGTGAAAATGATTGCATGGCTCGATGGCTGAGTTATGGACGGAGAAGCAAACTGGGCTGGAGGGGCTGGATGGTGGTGATTAGAGGGGAGAGCTGCTGGCTGCCTCATTCACCAGCTGCTGGATGGGCGTCCATATTGCCAAGGCTGGGTGAGGGCAGGAGGCTGCGTTCTGGCACACTGAGTCTCTAGGAACCCCCAGGCATGGTTAGCACTGAAAGAAAAGATGTGGGTTCAGTGGGGTGCCCAGATCCAGTGGGAAACCTCACTTTTCTGCCTCTAAATCAGTGGCGTGATTCTCTCCAGTTTGGGGAGGGGCAGGAGCAAGTGCATGCCTTTCTGGTTAGCTGACCAAGGCTCTCCAGTCTTTTTGACGAGCCTCTCGGTGATACAAAGCTGGAAGGTGAAGGCCTAGAGCATTTAGGAAATAACGGCCTTATCAATCTCTTAATAAACTCAGTCTGGCCTGTGGCCCTACCCGATATTGCACTGGTGATTTCACAATGTTTAGAGTTCTCTGGATCTTCACATGAATGGAGCATAAAACATCTGAATTGTTCAGTTTTTTATTTCCTTTAGTCTGTGGGTGTGGGGTGGACTAGGAAAGGAAAGACTGCAGTTGACCCCTTTAGCTCTCTGTTTCAAGAGAGGGGCTGGAAAGACTTAGACTTGTCCAGTGGTGAAATCTAGTTTCCTCTCTTTGCCAGCCCTTGGGAGCGACCTCACTTGCCAGCAGGCTTCAGGCAAATCCATTAATGTGAGCAGTGCACACAGTGACCAACTGAGATGCTGCATTTGGCCAGTACCTGGTGGGAGGCATTTTGATGGCATATTTCCAAAATCTCCATGATGGACAAATTTTGATCAGTTAGGATGAGGAAGACTTTCATCTCTTAATTTTCCTTTTTTAGATTCTGAACCCAGGAGTCATTCCCCTTTTTGTGGAGTGGAAATCCTCATTCCCACGACCTTTTTTGTATTACCATCATTTTGAAATGACAACATTTCCTTAAAGCTTTGGTTAGGCTTGGTGGGAGGAGACAGAACACATAGCCTAGAATGATTCCTGGCTAAGCAGGACAGAAACTGGGGGCCGGAGATCATTTGGAGTTTACAGAAAAGGTAGAGAGATGAGGCTCTTTGGTATTCCACCCTCTGTCCAGCATATTCTTTACCCATTCCAACATCTACATCCCCATCCCCCACTCCCACTCTGGTAAACCCAGAGGTCTGGCTGACTTGAATAACAAATGAAGGCAGCCTTTCAAAGCAAAATTTGAAAGTAAGTGATTTTAAAATAAAGGGAGGATAAAACACCCATTAACACCTTCAGAAGTGGCCCTTGAGAATACTTTGGGACTTTGCGTCCAATTCCTGATGCTAACCCCTTGGGTGTGACATCTTCTAGCCCCAAGTGTGGGGGCCCCCCCTCCAAGCATTTTTCTTTCCTCAGGCCATCCTCTTGGGTAGGACCCAGATTTTGTACCAGGGAGGTTTGGAAAGGAGCTCCTTTTCTTTAGTCAGAAGTTGAGTGTTCTTAGAGAGGTAAGGCATTTAATCTGGTTGTGACTCCAAAGTGCCTGTCACCTTGCTGGAAGTTCCCTTGTGAGGAAAACTTACAGGAGTTTTACACAAACCTGGATTTAGGGATACAGCTGAAAAATTTGGATATGGGATGTAGATACGAAAGCGTTCTTAAGGAAAGGGAATGGCAAAAGTGGAAAGGTTCCATCTCATGGCAAACCTGGATCTCCTGGATAGAAGGGAAAGCAGTGACCCATTGGAATATATTTTAAGAGCCAGAGGAAGAAGGGGATGAAGAGCAGCATATAGAAAACTGTATTACTTCTTTCAGACCAAGCTAGGGGCCAGGTCAGAGAAGGTGAATAGCTAAGAAACCTGCTAAGCTTGAGCTTTAGTCTCCATCTGTACAGTCAGGGAGGGACGGAGGGAAGAAACTTCCCAAGGGGGCTGTAGTAGTGGGCTGTGCTGGGCACATCCGAGGAGCTGGTTGTAAGGGAACCACTTCTTACACAGAAGGTGTGGAGTGTTGCATGAAGTTAGAGGCGGGGTATTTTTGGCTCTCAGGGGTCTGGGGCCACCCTGCAGATCCGGACAGCTGACAAGGCTGGGGATGTATCCGGGACATGTGGTTGGGTTTAAGAGGCTACACCATTCAGCTGTGATCATGATTGTTCTTTCCAAGGACAGTCAGTGGAGGAAGCAAGGGCACTGGGGAGGGAGCACAGATGTGCTGGATCTAGTGGAGAAGGGAAGAGGCCCTTCTGGGGCAGGTGGCCATTTGCAGAGAGTGGTTTCCCTTTTCCAGTAGTCTTTCTTTTTCTGTTGGGAAAAGTGGGGAGTCATCTCCTGCCCCATCCCAGGAGGAAACTAAAATCTGTGATCAGGAATCTATTATTAGAATCTTTTCTTAGAAATCTCTGGTGGAGGGTAGTAAGATAAATTGTCTTGTTGTCAGTGAGAGGTGGGCCTCCCTTGGGGTCTAAGTTTCTGTTCCCCTCCAAACTTTGATATGGGCCGGGAGTTCTTCTAGCCCCATTCTTTTCTCTCCCTTGACTTCTAGTATCTCTTTAAGGGGATCTGAGCAGATAATCAATGAAACCAACATTTAAAGCCAGTACGAATAGCCCAGAGCAAGTACAGCAAGACATCCCCCCCCCCACCTCCCACTAATCCTTGTGCTGGGACTTTGGTGTGTTCAACTGACTGGTTGTGGAAGAGGGAGAGGTTTGGGAACTGCTAGCTGGTAGTGAGACAAAAGGATGATCTTTAGTGATCTCTAACTAATGATTATGGCCAGAGGTGAGCTCCTTAGTGAGCTCCTTAACGCTGGTGCTGGAGAGGGGTGGGGGAGCCACTGCAAGGATTCTCAGACAAATCCAGCTGTGCCAATGCTTTGTTCTCCCACAGGGCCTGTTCTCTGCATCTCAGAGATGCAGAGATGGTCTTCCTCAGTGGGGTATAGGGAAGGCTGGTCCTTGGTTTTCCTCTCCACTCCCCCCAACCCCGCCAAACACCTTTTAAAGTCTTTGTGAAGCAATAAGTCATTATTTGGTTGGGATTTAATTAACTAAACTGTGATGCTGTCACAAAGAACCAAGCAGCAGTGCTGGGTGGGATTCCCGGCAGCCTAGAGACCTTTTCTTCTGAACTGATACAGGGTTAAACAACCTTCGCTGGGAGGACCTGCCTAGACTGAATGGAGCAGTACAGAAATGGCCCATTTATTCAGAGCCTCTTGCCAGTCTGTCATGTGCTGACCTATAGTTTTGAAAGCACAGCTGTCAGTATTTCCCAACTCCTCTTCCCAGGGGAAGTCAAGGGGAAGGGGTGGGTGGGTGGCATGGACCTTTAATTCTTTTATGGACCTTTATTCTTTTCAGCCAGCCTGCCTCAGCATCCTGACGCTCAGCCCATCCCACAGGTACATATGCCATAGACTGCCAAGTGGCAAAGACAGGACTGTGTGCCCTGTGCTTTGCAATATTCTGTTGATTCAGTATTCTAGGACCGGCTTCTGGCTTCCTCTTACTCAGGCCCCTCCCTCTCTTCCCCCCAGACCTGGAACAGAAAGCCCCATCTGAGAATGTGTCCTAGGGATCCGTAAATTCAGCTTTGTAGGAGAGGGGAGAGGGAATTCCTTCCCATGCCAGGGCTTCCTTTTAGACTCTGCTTTGTGATGAGATCCTACAAGTGACACTTGAGAAAAAATTAAAACGAACATGCTTAGTGAAGCAGTGGTGTATGAGGTGACAGAAGGGATGGTAAAGAAAACTGAATTGGAAACTTGAACTCTGGGCCTTCCTGTAATGGCAGATTTCACACCCCCCCCCCCCCAACAGCACAGTGAGAATTCCCTTCACAGGGGGCCAGTCTGATGTAACACCCCTGTCTGCCTGCTTCATTTCCCTGCTGGTTTGGTTAAGAGCCCTGTGAATGGCCTGATGAGGCTCCCTGAGGGCTGGTGGCAGACTGGGGAGACTAGTAGAGTCCATGGTTGTGAAAGTGATCAGTGCTTTCCTGCCTTTACATGAATACCCAGATGTTACTGTAAGTCAGGGCTGTGGGGTTGAGGCAGCAGGCCCTGGAGCCTTTGCTGTCTAGATTCAAATGGTGCCCCAATAACTTACTAACATTACTAGCATTATGACCCTTTGTTCTTCATTTCTTCCTTGCAGAATGGGTGTTATTCTCCAAAGTGATGGTGTAAGGATTAAATAAGAAAATCACTGGCGGCTTAGCACAGAAGCCTGACTCAAAGATAGGTTTCATAAATATTAGCTCCTTCCACAATTATTATTACTTAGTATGAGAAGTTGGGAGTGGAGGCAAAAGTTTCCTTTCCTCATGCTAATCCATAATAATGCCACCTAAAAACTCCATAGAGGTGCTTCTCTAACTAAGTGGAGTGCTGGCTTTGTTTCTCTGTCCACAGTCTTCCAAATTGACCATCAGTCTTCCAAAGAGCCTAAATGAGGCAAAGCCTCCTCTCTCCTCTATTTATATTATAAATCTCTTCCTTCCTTGCAGGGGAAGCAGAGAGTACATATTAAACTGCACTTAAGTTCCTCAGCATTGCTTAGGCTAGAGGCTGGGTGTGTCCCAGTGAGTAGAGATTGATCTTGTAAACCAACTGAGGGTTGGGGTTTTTGTGTTTTTTGTTTTTTGTTTTTTTGAGGCTTCATTTAGCCTTGCTGAAGGGTTATCAAACAGGCTGTTCGGGAAGTAGTGGAAGTCCATGCTAATGGGGAGGTAAGGCAATGGGGCTGGGGGAGGGTTTTGAGCACTGCAACTGTGAGCCAGCCGCTGGTTTTTGCTGAGCTAGTGGCTGGAAGGAATCCGACATCAGGGTTATGATAGGGAAGATGCATTTTGGAATATGCCTGTTGGAGCCATCTTGTATGTTCCATGTCCCAAGAGAGCTGAGTCATCATGGACCAAGCGCCCACCCCCTTGTCTGGCCCCAACAGCAAGCCCAGATGTTGACAGCCAACATCCCATTGCCCACAGGCGCTGTGCCCACCCTGGCATCCTGGTGGGACTTTTCCATTAATGTGCCTTCTGATTCCAGAGCCTATTAAAATCCTTGAGCACTGCCATAAGAAAATATGGGTGTTTTTAAGAATCCCAAGAATAGAACTGGGGGAAGAAGAGTGTGTAATTTTTTTCTTTCCCCTTATTTTTCCAATGCATGGCAAGTCCCAATCCTAGTTCTAAGAGACAAAACCCCAACTACATGGGGCAAAATGGCCTTCAAATAGCCACTGGCAGTTTTGTTGGCAAGACCCTGAGCATTCATGACCCAAGCTTCTGGAATAAGGGAACCACACTGTCTTTGTCCGGGTTGGGGGTTCAGGCTGAGGCACCTCTTGGCTGGCACCTGAGAGTCTCATCCTATGCCTCCACCAACATTTTCCTTTCTTGTGCCCAGTCACATGTTTTCTTCCAGGTAAAGTCCCCATGGTGGGGACCTGGGGTTCCTAATGCTCGTCTGTTGACCCTAATCCCATTTGCAGAAGAGCAAGGCTTTGGAGCCCCTGCAAAAGAGTAAGTGGGCTAAGGTAGCATTCCCTAAAGTTCTGCCCCACTGTATCCTGGATCCTTGGAAAAACTCCTCTCTGTAGATGCATATTTGACATCACCCCCATCCACAGGATCCCTATAGGAGGCTGCCTTGGTAAATGATCATTCTTGGTGGCGGAAGTGCCAGACACTTAAGGCTAGTAACTCTGCTGCAGGGAAGTCTCCCATTTTAAGATGATGCTCTCCTTGCTTCTGGAGGGAATGTGGAGACAGGAGGCAGGTGTTGCCATTAAGCAGACTTTCTCCCACGTGAGAACAACTGTACAGAAGTCCTAGCATCTTTTAAGTAGGTAGAGCTATGGGAGCAAAGCCAATAATACATGCCCTATGCAAACGGGAAATAGCAGCTGACTGAGCACTGAGCCTTATGGAAAAGACTTGATGAGATGAGAATACAGGATGAGAACCTTGTGGATAAAGTTTCCTTTTCTCCCCTTCATGAACTTTTCATCTAAAAGCTCTTTTAGACAGGTCAGAAAACATGTGGAGAAGCCCTTCCCCCAACAATTTCACCATTTTTGATCAAATACCATTTCCAAATTAGGGGGTATAAAATTGAGTCGCTCTGAATGCTTTTTCCACCCGCCGCCTCATTCCTCAATGTAGACATTGATAAGTATGGATGAGTCACCTGGGGCAGGGTATCATTCCCCTATGATTGGAGTACTGGGATAGGCCAACTATGTACCCAGTCTGGAGGGGCAAGGGGTTAACTAGAAATGGAAACCTATCAATGCCACCCCCCAACTCTTAGCATTACTCTGAGGCCACATGAACCTGACAGCAGAGATGCAGGGGCTGTTCCCCTAATGAGAACATCATTAGTATCATGAAAAGGCATTCATCCAACTCTGCCCGGTAACATTAATTCAGTGGTCTGTTCCTTTTTTCAATATCATTATCTTTCCCTTCTATCCGCATCTTGTTCTGTCTCACACCCCCACCCACTGGTGGACTCTTCCCAGAGTCTAATCTTTCTCTTGGATTCCAAATTGTGTCCCCTTGGGCAGAGGTCTTGGCCTTCTGCTGCTATTTCTTTAAATTGATCTCCAGCCGAATTCCGAATGTAAAGGTCAGCAGGCGAGGAAATGGCACTTCTAATAGAAAACAATGTGCACTTTCTAAATTTGAACCAAGTCGTTTCCGCTCTTTGATTTAAGTGACTTCCTGGGGTTCCGTGTCAGGCACTGCAGTTGAATCTCTGGCGGGATTCCAACTTAAAATTGCACTCTCTCGGTGAAATTAGAAACTGATCCAGAGTTGGCTTAGCTATTCTAGTAAATAGCATTTAGGCTGAATGTTCAGCTCAGCACTTGGAAATGGGTGATGTGAGTGCCCCTCGAGAGGATTTCCCATCCAAGTTGTCAGAAGTGCACCTAGCGAGAGGTTATTAGCCACTGGAGGTTGTTGCTCTTAGAAGCGGTGGTTATAAGTTAATGTCCTGGATGTAGAGGCATCACATACAGCCCTTCCTTCTCTTGTGACTATGTGAAATAAAGGCTTTTGTTTATCTAGCTGATACACTCACTCCATGGGAGCTCACAGGGGCTATCTGTCATGGTCACTACATCCTCAGCACAATGCCTGGCACACAGTCCTTTGGGTGTTCAGGAAATCTAAGCTGATGCTCTCTGGAATAGTGATACATTACTGGCAGGCAAGACGCTAGGTAGTGGATAGCATTTTCTCATCTAATCCTCACAACAACCCATTCTAGAGATGAAAAAACTAAGGCATAAAGGTAACCGAACCTTACTTACAGCAACATTGCTAGGGAGGTGGGGTGAGAATTCAAACTTGGATCTGATTCCAGAGCCTGTATTTACAACCACTGGGCTACCTTACCTTAAAAATAGGGCATATTTCGCAGCCGTTGCAAGAATGGGTTTGGTTGGGCTAGGTTTGAACTCCTGCTGAGTTCTGTTGATAATTTTGTGTGCCTTTGGACAGGTTATTTTGAACATTTGTTTTCTGTAACTACAGAAGGGCTAGTAGTAGTGAAGAGTCAATGACACATTATACATGGAGCTTACCAGAGTGTATGGCTCATTAAGTGCTGAGTAAGTGTTGCGTCTATCACTCACTATTGTTATTATTAATCATCTTAAGCCTCAGTGCTGGAGAATCCACTGAGAATCCAGTTCCCATTTCATTTGTACTCCCGAGGACCTTAAGGGATGGGGGTGGGTGTGTTAACAGGCCAAGTACTGATGCCTGGAATCCACTCTCTCTTCCTTTTCCCCACCTCCCCCTACCCAGGGCCCCTAGAAGCTTGTTCCTCTGCACAGTCCAGGACCTCCAGCCCAATGGAGCCCCCGATCCCACAGAGCGTCCCCTTGACTCCCAGCTCAGTCATGGTCCAGCCCCTACTTGACAGCCGTATGCCCCACAACCGCCTCCAACACCCACTCACCATCCTCCCCATCGACCAAATGAAGACCAGCCATGTGGAGAATGACTATATAGACAATCCTGGCCTGGTGCCCCCTATTGGCCCTAAGCGGACCCGGGGTGGGCCCCCAGAGTTGGCCCCGACACCTGCCCGCTGTGACCAGGATGTCACCCACCACTGGATCTCCTTCAGCGGGCGCCCCAGCTCCGTGAGCAGCAGCAGCAGCACATCCTCTGACCAGCGGCTCTTAGACCACATGGCACCACCGCCCGTGGCTGATCAGGCTTCCCCGAGGGCAGTGCGCATCCAGCCCAAGGTGGTCCACTGCAAACCACTGGACCTCAAGGGCCTGGCAGTGCCCCCTGAACTGGACAAGCATTTCTTGCTATGCGAGGCCTGTGGGAAGTGTAAGTGCAAGGAGTGTGCATCCCCGCGGACACTGCCCTCCTGCTGGGTCTGCAACCAGGAATGCCTGTGCTCCGCCCAGACCCTGGTCAACTACGGCACCTGCATGTGCCTGGTGCAAGGCGTCTTCTACCACTGCACCAACGAGGACGATGAGGGCTCCTGCGCCGACCACCCCTGCTCCTGCTCCCGCTCCAACTGCTGCGCCCGCTGGTCCTTCATGGGGGCCCTCTCCCTGGTGCTGCCATGCCTGCTCTGCTACCTGCCCGCCACCGGCTGCGTGAAGCTGGCCCAGCGCGGCTACGACCGCCTGCGCCGCCCTGGTTGCCGCTGCAAGCATACGAACAGCGTCATCTGCAAGGCAGCCACGGGGGACGCCAAGGCCAACAGACCCGACAAGCCCTTCTGACGCTTCCGGTCGAAGCCCCCGCACTGCCCCTGAAAACCTGGTTCCCTTCTGACACCTGAGAAGACCACAACGAGGCCAGAGGCTTTAGTGTCCTGAGGCTGACTTTGCTGGTCTGCCCACTCCCCACCCTCAGCTTCTGAAGATATGGAGACACCACTGCCCACCCTCTCTTTCCTGAAAGGATGAAGAAGCACTTTGGGTTGTTCTTTTTCGTTCTTTTGGTTTTTTTTGTTTTTTTGTTTTTTTTTCAGGGTCCTGGAACTCTGGCAGACAGACAGTGGCAGGGGTGTGGTGTGGTGGGGGTTGGGGAGGGTTCCTTTTCAGAAGACGGAACACAGATGTGGACACATATCCGGAAGTTGCAGCTGCTTGAATGCCTTCCCAGTCCCTCCTTCCCCCTCTCTCCCCACTCTTCCATTCTCTGGCTGCTGGGGAGGAATCATTAACTGAGTGACCAGGACCTCTGAAGAAGACGCTTAGAACCCTGATGTCCGTACTTCTCTCCCTGCCAACCCCAGGTTGCCCCAACACCCTGGGGAAGGTGAAGACCCTGGCAATCCCTGTTGTATATACTTGGGACCCCCTTAAGAACAGAGGCTCATTCCCCACTCTGCCTCCCTAGAGCCGCAGATGGATTTTAGGAGCCACTACAGAGCGCATTTCTCCCTTCCAGCTTCATCACTAACTGTCAGGGGTGTTTGCTCATAACACCATCCTCCGGTTCTTACCGAGTCACAGACTCACCTGCCACTATGAGTCCCGAGTTCTCTCTGCCCAGATCCTTTCCAGAAATTTTTATGGGTAGAGAAGGCCGGGGCGGCACATGCGAGACCAAATATAATTTTGCCAATGAGTCTGAGGCTGTGGTCTCTGGATCCAGTCATTATGTTTTTTTAGAACAATTAAACCAGATGCTGTAATGGTGTTTAAAAAGAATAATAATAATGAAACACTTGCTTCCTTTTGGGCTACCCCCAGGAAGGGCTGATTTCAAAATCTGGGGGGCAAGCAACCTCAAGGAACACAATCCCCCTTCCCACCAAGAAGAGGATTTTAAGAGCAAAGAAGAGAGGCAGCACCTCCCATTGGCAGAGTGACAGTAGAGCCGAGCTGGGTGTGGGCTCCTTCTCTTGTGATTCTGCTGCTTCCTGTCATAGCCTTTTGTGTACAGTGATGTGTCTGTATCTTTAATGTAAATAGATGATGAAAAAAAAAAAGTCTATTTTAGTGTTAGGAGGCCCTGGCTGAGGAGTAAGAGCAAGGGGGGGTGGGGATTCTCCAGGGGCTTCTTGGGATTGAGCCCTGCTTCCCTGTGTGGCCACACTACCCCCTCCCAACAGTCCCCAAAGACGTAGCAACTCACTCTCTCAAGGTGCTAAAGGACTGGAAGTGCAGCACGTCCAGTGGGTAGGTACTTGTTGCATGCAAAAGCTATATTGTGTGGTCCTCCCCCTCCCCCAGCTGTTGTGCAGGGGTTTTTGCTTCGTGTGATATTCTGTGTGTTGTCCCACCCCCATGAGAGGACATGGCCTGGGTCAGAAAAGCTACCCCAGGTGAAACCAGAAGTGCAGCAGGCAGACCTTTTGTAGCATTTCCAGTTTGTTCTGTAGGAGAGAACCACCTCCAGGAAGGAGGCAAGGAGGCAGGTAGCTGTGATTGGCATGCACCCAGTGCTTCTCAAGGACTTTTTTTTCCTTCTTGAAGACTAGTCGTGATATGATTTAGAATAAGTTAATCATAACCGTAGGTATTTATTGATTGGAGGAAAGGAGGGGAGGGTCATATTATTTTAGGCTTTATTTATATAACATTTGCTAGCTTGTAAAAAGTATGAAATATTGCGTCTGTGTTTTCTAAGGCTGATTCACATAGCTACCCTTGCCACAGTCCTGATGGATGTATGGATGTTCTTGCACAAATAGGAGGGAATGGTAGGAAAAACACATTCAGCCAACCACTTAAACTAATTGAATGTATCAGATGTGTACTAAAGGGACTGGAGATGTTTTCCTCAGAATATGTGAGCAGAGGTTACCCCCCAAATGGAAGGGCACACGTCCACTCTTGGCAAGGCCTGAGAACTTTTCCCAGAGCCCCTCTCAAATGTCTCCATGGGAAACTTGACCCACTGCAAGTTGCACTTCAGTTATCTTGGTGTTCTACACACCCATTCTGTGGAGAATTGATTTACATAAGCTGTGTACACACACAAACACATACCCCCCCACACACCCCTACTCCACCAACCCTCTATCTACACAGACCCTGTTTCTGAACAAACAGCCTCCTGACCCCTGATGAACCCTGACTTTTTGTGTACATAGTTGTAAACATGGATTTTTCTAGTTTGGGTTTTCTTTTTTCTTTTTTTCTTTCCTCTGTTTTGCCTTGTTATTTTTGGTTTGCATTTAACCTGCTAGATGGATGTGTGCCGAGCTCCCTGTGTCCCCTGTGCTCAGTGGTAAAGGGAAGCGGTGAAGCAGCTTTGGTTCTCCCAGCTCTGTTGCAGGGCAAGTCCTCAGCATGTTTTTCTCAGCTTCTTGGCAAAACAAAACAAAACAAAACTGGCTTGCCCATGGGCCCTGGGGGCTGGTCAAGGGCCACTAGGGACGAAACTCTCAGAATCACGACACATCTCTCTGGGTGCTTCTGGTTGATTGTGTTCCATCAGCAATGGCTTGCTTGGCTGGATTATGCCTCATCTGAACCTTTTCTGAAAAGAGCCAGCTGGTTCCCACTTCTGTTCAACCTGGGGTTAGTGGTCGTTCTGCGTGGAATTGGGGGTAGGGTCCACAAGCCTGGGTCCAGGACACATGTCCTAGTAAGCCATGGCTGTTTATGAAGGCCCAACACCCCCAAGAAGCACCCTGAGAACTGACTCTAGGATAGCCAAGACCTTCTGGATGGATGTCGGGGTGCAACCAAGGCTTCTCACAGTCCCTGGCTGGAAAGAGGTAAAGACCAATCTCCGCTGCTGGTATGGGCCCCTTCGCAGCCAGCAGAAGTGGAAGACCTTCATGTGACAACATCTAGTTCTTCCAGTATTGTGGAGTCTGCGTGGATCCCCAGTGAACATCGAGTGGGGCCCAGTTAGCTAATGAGTGGCTGAAGTTTGCACAACATGGAAGGTATTGGTCAGGAGCAGACACCCAGTTTCTGTCACTTCGAAACTTCATAGTGTCCCCCGCTGCCCCAGGAGATGACTGATGGAATCTGGGCAGCATGACTTTGCACTGTACAATTCACTAGGGCATCTCCCAAGCTTCACTGGCCTTCTGGTTCATGCCTTCGGTAAGCATTTCCATGCCCTCTGCTTACTGTGACAGTTGATGACAAATCTTGTGCTGCCATTTTTGCTGTGGGTAACTGTGTGGTGCCCTATCTTGCTTTTTCTCTTCTCACTGCCCCACAGTTTGGTTTTGTGTTACAAACAGAAAAGCTGTTCAAGGTTCCCACCCCACTACCTTCCTACTTCATGTTCCCTCTTCACTGTAGCTCCTTCTCACCCTACAACAAAAGTTACCACAGAAGGTTTCCTTTGTATAGAATATTTATTTTGAAGCTCTATTTTAATAGTATTTATTTTAGAAAGTCTACTATTGTAAGAGTTCTTCTGTTTGTGAAGAAAAAAACAAGTTAAAAACTGAATGTACTGATCTAGAAAATATATATAAATATATATTGTTAAATATACACAGGACTGCCATTTCTTGTGTGTTTGTGTTCACGCCCCCAATATCCTCATCCAGCACAACTCTTGAATTTGTCAAAGAACACTCAACAAGTAGAAATCTGTACCCCAGCTCTGGCAGGAAAAGGAGCAGGGTGGGGGGCTCTCCTTGTGCCACAACAGTCCCTTGTTCTACTTCTAGGACAACCCCTGTAGGAAAGCTTCACTTTTTACCTAGCTGAATTCTGCCAGGTGCTGCTCCATCTTCCTCCCCTACACAGCAGTATATCTGTAACCAATCACACAGGGAGGCAGAGGAGGTAGGAAACCATTTAAAAAAATAGTGCAGTTCTCTCCTTTCATAAGCCCTGGTGCCCCCAAAGCAGATTTCAGTGCACACGGACATATACAATGCTTTCAGAAGGCAAACAAAAGCCTTTGGTGGTTTCCTTATTTTCACCAGATTGGTGGATATTGTACAAAAGCAGTTCCTTTGACTTAGGAAGTCTCCCATCCATTTAATGCACTGCCTTTGCCCTTCTAATGTACCTTCTGTGTGTTTCTTCTGCCCACACCCTGTCCCCTGAAAAAAAACTGGTAGAGACCTGGCCAATTCCCACTTTATGTACCTGGGGGAACTTTTTTTATTTTGAACATGTGAACACCTGCCTCTTGTTTTCTGAAAGAAAAGCAATTGAGTGATTCATCTTTTTTTTTTTTTTTTTTCTGTTGCCAGTAAGCGCGGGCAAACAAGCAACAATGATGGGCAAGGGGGGCATGGAGGGGAGGAAGATAAGGAGCCTAGGGTCCAGTTCTGATTTCATCTGGAGTCATAAATTTCTGGCGTCTTCCAATTCTTGGTTAAAACCTCAGGTTCCTCTTGAGATAGATAAACCCATTCCAAGGACACCCACCCCACCATCAATGCCAAAGAGGGCACAAAGGATGTTTGTCCTAGTGTGGTCCTGTCTGCTCTACCTCCTTGGCCAGACCAAGTGCCCTGTCCTGTTCTCAAATGGATGAAGAGTAATCTGTGCTCCAAAGTCTTCCTGTGCTGACAAGGTAAGTGTCACACAGCTGATGCTTTTCATTTTAATCCCTTCAGTATCCATTGCTGTGTATCAGGCTTTGACTCAGCCTTGGACTTCCTGATGCCTGGTTTTACACTGTCTCATATTCAGAGATTAAAAATAACAAAAACCTATGCAGGGTGCTGGGTGCTTATAATCTCACTAATCCAAGTGCTGTTTGAACAAACATGCACTAGTTTAAAAAAAAAACAAAAAACAACTAGCTGTCCAGAGAAAAAGCTCCACATTTGCCTCCCTTAACTTTCCTTCCCTGACTGGCCCTTTCTCCCCTCGGTTCCCAGTTACAAAATGGCCTTGGGTAATAATGGTTAGCAGTTGCTGAATAGAATGCTTTCTTTTGCCAGGAAATTGACAAGTACACAGCAGACACTACCTGTTAGCTGCCTTAGAGGTACAGACACTGGCTCCGAACACATGCCAAAAATGTGGTTGGGGTGGATGGGGAAAACTGGAGTTGAAGTCTTAATAGCTCAATTTGTTAGAAGCAGAAGATGAATAAAAAGGCTCCCCAGTGACTGAATTTTAAAATAAGGAGGAAGAAGCAGAATTTCCACCCTCTGCATTCTGATAACCAGATACTCCTCTAAGAGACACTGGTGCTCATTCCACAAAAGAGGGCGTTGGTCTCCCTGGTCTGGGGGCAAAAACCAAGATATACCCCCACCTACACACAACTCTGCTGTAAGGCCAGAAAGCCCCAAGGCACCCCTGCAGCTCCCTGGCCATCCCCTCCAGCCTGCTGAATGCACAACTTGAAATGAGCTCTGCTTTCCAAAGTACCTTTGTGAGGTAATCAAATGAACCCAGGCAGACCGACAGCTCCATGCCGAAGGTGTGTGCCAGATGAAAGCCGAGAGGACATTTTAAGAGCCTGAAGTTTATTCATCGGAACTTTAATAAAACAATATGTCCATGGCCTGGGGGAGGTATTATTTTCATAATTTATGGGTCTCTGAGACAGGAAGAGAGCTCAGGGTTTTATTGTGTTTTGCACGATAAATGGCATTCCAATTGTCTACATGATGTTCCTTAAGGACTTTCGTCTGGCAGGAACACAGGCCTTCTGGAGCCCACCTGGGCCTCAAGGCCTGAGGCGAAGGATAATTAGGAATACATCTGTATCTGTTAAGCAGGAGATGATTGACAAACTCCCTCGTTTCCTTCTGTCATTAGAAGACTCTTCCTATGCTGACACCTACATTAACATTTAACTGTTGAAAGGTTTGGAACCCTCCCTGTTCTCTTCCTTTCCAACCTTCTCCTCCCTTGGGTCTGGCCTCTTTTCCTTCCTGCCTTCCTGTACGTGAAGAGACTTAGGTAGACTTCTGACTGGCTCCCCTCCCAGGGAGTGGCAACTCTGAATAGAAAAATGTACCATCCACAAAGCAGGATAATGGAACTCCAGATGACACACTAATTGAGATCAGTAGTTAGAATACCCACCGTCTTCTGGTAAGCTTTCAACAGGGTAACAAGAATCTAGTGGCCTTATGAAATCACTACAAAAGCTACTGCTTCTGAGCAAAGATGCTGTGTTATCATCTACAGTCTTGAGAACAGTCAAGTTAGGGTGATATAATCAGTCTCACAGATGAGAAAACTGAGGCTCAGAGAGGTCAAGTCATTGGCCCAAGTCTACACAGCTGGTAAGTGGAGAGCCTGTATACTGCATAATAAGGTCTTACTTTAACTTCCAAACCCAACCCAAGTATCACCTCCCATTGGATATTTCCCTGTGTTCCCAGAAAGTTTTCCTTACACTTGTGCTTCTGTACAAGTTGGCAGAGTAGGTGATCTTTAACCAAGATTACATAGACTAATTGACAAGAGATTTGAATCCTGGTCTAACCACCTCACCACAGCACCGCATTTAAATTTTGAGGCCACATCTCCAAACTGACCTCAGGAGGGATCCTCCATTACCACATGACATTACAAGAACCCTCCCAACATTGCTTCTGGCCAGCCTTCCTGATTCCTTGTGCCATCAAAAAAGGATCAGTTTCCCCCAACAATGGAATTATTTGGGCTGTGGTGGCCAGGGACAAGAATCTTACATGGAAGAGAGAGACATGTAAGTTGCCCCTTACAATTCACAAATGTGTTCTGCTGGCTTTGTGGGTGAGTGGAGCAGTAGCTGCAAGGGAGTAGATGCCTACATGGGGTGAAGGGCTTAGGCTATCCTCTTTGGATGTCTAGGGGCAAAGTCGTGTTCTTTGTGCCAGTCCTGGAGTAGAAGGAGTGGGCACAGATCAGGGAGCTAAAGCAGTCAGGTCAGAGATGGATGGTGGCAAGGGTAGGGGGTCCCCAGTTTAGAAACAGTACTCCTCTCAAATCCCCAGGTTACTGCTTGATTGATTTCCGGACAATGCTCCAGCTAGTCCTGGATTACTAAAGCTCTTGGAGATGCCAGGCCTAATCTGATTAGAGAACTAGTATCTATCCAGGCAGGGCTAGTCCCCAGAGTGGACACAGCCTTGGAGCTCTTCTAGTAGAGATTGCCACTTCCACAGGCCCCCTCTTAGGGCGTTGTGGTGAGAAGAGCACTGAGCCTTACGGTCCCTAGTGCTCAGGCACCTGTTCTGTCATCTTCACTAGTTCACATGACCTTGGGAGAATGCTTGCCCTTCTATTAACAGTTGGTGGATGAGATACTGGCTGTGCACAACCCCAATGAATGCTGTTACTACTATCAGAGATGAAAACGGGGCTCACATGGGATGGCAGGGAATACAGGAATTTAGTTATAGATAACTGAGCCTCAGTTTATCCATCTTATGCCATCTTATGCCAGCAGCCTGGACCATGGAGGCAGGAAATCACAGAATGCTGGTCCAGTGTTTTCAAAAACTAATTTGAAAAATAAGAGGTTTCCAAACCCAGATATACAATTTCTCTTGGAAAATAAAAATAGCTGGTGCTGGGGGTGCCTGGGTGGCTCAGTGGGTTAAAGCCTCTGCCTTCACCTCAGGTCATGATCTCAGGGTCCTGGGATCGGGCCCCATGTCGGGGCTCTCTGCTCAGCAGGGAGCCTGCTTCCTCCTTTCTCTCTCTGGCTGCCTCTCTGCCTACTTGTGATCTCTGTGTCAAATAAATAAATAAAATCTTAAAAAAAAAAAAAATAGCTGGTGCCTCTGAGCTCCCATTTCCCCCATGGTAGGAATTGGCTGGAGCTGAAAGGCGACTGCCCTTTCCAAACTGGGCAGGGTCCCCTTGCCTTCCCACAGCATCCCCTCCCTTTGCACTGCCCAGTTCCCCTGGGTTGAATGCCCACAAGCATTGATGATGTTTGTACCATGATGTCCCATAGTCCAGCCTGCTTCTCTTTTTTTTATTTTATATTACCTGCCTGGCTCTCCAATCATGATGCTGGCTAGTGCCAAGTCTGATCGGCCTCACTGGGCACTTTAACTGATATCCCAAACTCCACCCAGAGGGCTTCCTAAGGCTGCCCACCATGCAGGCAAGTCACTTAGATACACGTACTAGAGTCACAATCTCAGAAAGGAAATCTAAGCTCATGGAAGCCAGTGGTTCTTAGCCCAGAATTTGGGGGCGAGGCGGTGGGGAGGGCATTAAAGGGAACCCCTTGACATTGTTAGAAAAATTTCTGCTTTTTGTCTGAGACACTTACCAGTCTCTCAGGGGCATGTGAACCTCCCAAAATGTTAAGAATCCCTGGTCCAATCCACCCACCTCCAATATATATATAGATGGGGATGTGAGACTAAGTGGCTTGTCCAAGGTCACCTAACAGGTTAGCTGTAAAGCAAAGACTAGGAGCCAGGTTTTCTCTCTAGGAAACAGTGAATGGTTTTCAAATATTTATAAGCCAATCTGTAGTCTAAATCTAAAAAAATGCCTCAAAAGCGACCTCAACCATAATGATACCATCAGTAACCACCCAACTTAGTCTTGCCCTGACTCTCTTTCTCTGATCTCTTCTTAGTTCTTCCTGCCACTTCTGCAATATGCCGCAATTTGACCTTTCTACTTGTTCACAACATGTCTCATCCTTACTAGAGGATGTGTTCTGTGATGGTGGGAAACTTGGCCTCTCTTGTTTGTGACTTCAGTGCTGCCTGGCCTTTGTCACAGCACACACAGAAACTGCCCACTCAGGTAAACCAATAAGGTCTGCCAGCAAAGGGCAGCAGCACTCCAGAGTCCAGGGGCTCTATCCTCTCAAGCTACACCCACTGCCCTGAGCACCCAGGGGATCAGTATTTCAATATAGCCCACATCCACAGGGAAGCTTCCAACACACCATCTGGCACATGAGGGACAGTGGATAATCAATTCAAGATACACTGAGAGGAGAGTTAAAAAGGAAAGAACAAGGGGCACTGGGGCGGCTCAGTCAGCTAAGGATCCGACTCTTGATCTCAGCTCACATCTTAATCTCAGGGGTGTGAGTTCAAGCACTGTGCTGGGCTCTCCACCCTTGTGGAGCCTACTTTAAAAAAAAAAAAAGGAGTGAACAAGTGGTCTCAGGCTTTATTTTATTTCCATTCTAAAGCTAGCCGTGTGAGAGAATGCAGCATTTCCTGATCATAATGATATGACTAAGACCTGCTTCCATTAATACAGCTGACACTCGAGTATTTATCACATGCCTGGTACCATACCAATCAACTGCTTTTTACCTATTTTTCTTTTAATCTTCTCTCTGTATTAGTACTTTCATTTCCCCTATTTTACAGATGAGGAAACTGAGGGTCTAGAAGGTGGAGTCATGTGCCCAAGGTAACACAGGCCTGACTCCTGAACCCCTGCTTTCCTACCCATGTGCCCACCCATGGACACTGGGAAGGGGCATCAGCATGGTGTCTGGGCAGCCTGCTGGGGATGGCTGAGGAGGATGGTGGAGGAGGCCTGAGCCCTAGCTGCCAAGTAAGAAGGACCGGCTGCACTGCTATAGAATCACTCATGGACTGGGAAGGTGTCTGGGGCCAGTAATTTGCAAACATGAAGCTGGCAAATTCCCAGCCCTGAGCTCCCTTTACCATTTGCCTGTGACAAAATATCCTCAAGGAGAAAAGAGGAAGCCAGTTTAGGAACCTACGCCATTTGGTTCTTCTGACCCTTCTAGAACATGTATGGTTACCATAAGTGTTTGTTAACAGTCAACAGTGAACATTCAACTGCTTAGACCAGGCCAGTATAAGAAGAATGATAATTGACCAGCTTCAGAAAAAGAATAAAGGTGGCACTTGATTTTTAAAAAAGTATTATAAGGAGTGAAATATATTTTAAAAAAATAACATGACTTTTGCAAAAAGGAAAACAACTGAAAAAAAAAATTCCCCACCAAATTCCCAACTTCTGTGTGACATTTTGGAGTATACCAGTCATTCGCTGAACAAACATTAAGTGTGCAGAGACTATCCTTCCAACTTTCTAAACCGCACAGAGGATCACACTGCAGAAAACTTCTACATACACACACGGATGGACTTCCTTTGGTATCTCCACAGCTTCACTCTAATTTTTAGTAAGTGGTGTTGCATGACATTTCATTTTACAGCCTTACCATTCCTGTTTCCACCTCATGTTGTGATAGCTCACTCTCTATACCCAGCCATAAACCTCACCTGGACCACAGGACACACACACCCTCTGCTTGCCCTGCCCAAGGAAGACAGTGATCAAAAACAAGAGCCCTGCTGGCCCGTGGGAGGGTGTGTCTGGTGGGTGCAAGGGGTGGGGCTTCACACAGGGCAGCATGTTGGAGCCATTACTGGGGTGTACAGGAAATTCCTCCCTCTCCAGAAGATCTGCCACATGGCACATCTCTGAGTGAGGACAAAATTTAGATAGTGTGACATTCTCCTTAAAAGAGAGCCACGACAATCAACAGGAGAGTAGATAGTGTGACATTGTCCTTAAAAGAGAGCCACGACAATCAATAGGAGAGAACAGGAAAGACTGCCATCTTTAAGATACACAGCTTTCATTGCGCCATCAGTTCCAGGTCTGTACTACTTAGAGAAGTGTATTCCAAAGTAACCATCATTTATTTATCCATTCCTTTCTTGTCACTGCCCTTCTTAAAACCTTCCAGTTTCTTCCTCCCCTTGAGTGTGGGCTGGACCTAGTGACTTGCCTCCAAAGAACAGAGCATGGAAAGGGAAAAACAGTAACTTCACAGTGGAGAAATCTGGCAGACCCCACCTTGACCAAGTGATCAAAATTAAACATCACCAGTAATAAGTCATACTAACGTCATATACTCCCTGAAATCATGTGACAAGAAGGGTACATCACCTCTCTTATTCTTCTCCCAAATTCATAGCCTTAGTGGAATCATGAGAAACTCAAATTTAGAGACAGTCTTCAAAATACCTGACTAGTGCTCTTCAAAAGTGTCAAGGCAATGAAAAGCAAGACTGAAAAACTGAAAAACTGTCAAATAATAGGGAGGACTGAAGAGACAAGAGCACTGAATACAAGATGGTGGGAAAAAAATTGACAACATCTAAATAATATTTGTATAGTATTGTAGGAATGTTAATTTCCCAATTTTAACCAATATACTATGGCCATGAAAGATATTAACATTAGCAGAGGGTGGGTGAAGAATATAGGGAATTTCCTGTACTATCTTTATAACTCTTCTGTAGGTCTAAAATTATTTCAAAATAAAAAAAAATTGCTTAATAAGTAATTTTTTTAAAGTCTTCAGTTTCCTCCCATTGAACTTAGAATGAAAGTCCAACTCCTTACCAAACACTGCAAGACCTTGCCTAACTTACCCCAAGTTTCTTCCAGAGTTCATCCCTTTGCTATACAATTAAGGGAAATGTAATTCTAGTCACAGATAAACTCTAAGGAGTATAATCAAAGCATGCTAGGCCCAGTCCCCTTGCCAGTGACTGGTTCTGCATGGACATGTGGACAGTGACAACTATGGGATGTGAGGGGAAATGTGCTGAGGGTTTCTGGGAAGTTTTTTCATTCATAAAATGAGAAACAAGGAAGAAAGGAACATACTGTAGTATCTTTGTGACACTGGAACTGCAATCTTCATACCATGAAAGGAGCTGATCTGAGGATAAGGCCCAGAAGCTGGATGGCAAAGAGAAGATAGGAAGAGATTCTGAAACCTTTGTGATATCACTGCGTGGCCTAATTAGCAAATCCTGAAGTCACTACACCTGAAGACTTCTTTTACAGAAGTGAACACATCTTTCTTTTAATCGAAGGCAGTTTGAGGTAGGTAATTTTCATGACTTACAGTCAAACGCATCCTAGCTGATGGAGTTGGTACATTCTCTGCTTCTTGAGAAGATTGGCACTTAGAAAGATCCTAGGTTTGGGAGGGCCTTAATTCTCTGCACAACTGTGTAAGTATAAGAAGTCATCATTTTCAACCCTGAGATTTTTCCTTGGAACTAATGCTACTATGTCATGTCTTTTTTTTTTAACATTATACACACACACACACACACACACACATTATATGATATATAATGTATATATGTATATTTTAATATTTTATTATGAACATTATATATATACACATACATTAACATTATATATTTACACACACATATATACACACACATATACACACATACATACATATATGTGTATATATATACACATTATATGACATATGTGTATATATATGTATATTTTAATATTTTATTTACTTATTGAGAGAGAGCATACACACACACAGAGGAAGGGGCAGAGAAAGAGGGTTAGAGAGAGAATCTCACGCAGACTGTGTGAGTACAGAGTCTGATGCAGGGGTCGATTTCATGATGCTGAAACCATGACCCAAGCCAAAATCAAGAGTTGGATGTTTAACTGACTGAGGCACCCACGTGTCCCTAGATTTTTTTTTTTTTTAATAATTTCTATACCCAAGGTAGGGTTTGAGATCAAGGGTCATGTACTCCACCAAGTGAGCCAGCCAGGTGGCTCTACCACGTTATATCTTAAATGGGTCAGTGACTTTTGTAGAGGGCTATGTCCAGTTCTACTCAGTCATTTGCAGCATTGAGAGTTTGGCAACCAGACTGCCCATAGATAGTAACTATTTCCACCCCCAAATTAAAAAAAAAAAAAATGTGGAGGGAGTTCCACAGTTTTTCAAAGTGTATCCTATTAGTTGATTTTACATCCCCGCTTTTCAAGGTGGGGGTAGCCACAGATCTACAACTCCTAAAACCTTCCAAAGTAGATTACATAGAATGTGGTCTCTGAAATCAAAATCATGTTTTCCTTGTAATTCCAGGAAGGAAGGGGGAAGTCAGATCTTAAATAAATCCCAAATTAGAAACAGTCTTTTTTTTCCCCTCTGCTGAAGCAACACGGCCCCACAAGTCTTTCTTGTGGACTTTCAGACTGGATTACTGCCAAAAATGTGAGCAAGAATTTGGCCCATTGTTACTTTAAATATCTTGTGTCGCAGGCCATCTAGGAATGTCTAAGTATGGGAATTTTCCTTCTGAGGTCTGGGATGTAGATATAAATAACTCGTTTGTTAAAAGCTGTCTCCATCCTGCCTCTCCTGACTTCAGTGGTGTGAATACTCCAGCCTTGTAAATAATGATTACCAGCCCACTCAGGGTGAGGCCAGCAGCCCAAAGCATCAGGTGAATGTTTCTCACCTGCTCTCCAACAATAACTTCTCCCTGCCAGGTCAGGCCAGCTGGGGCAAGGCTGCCCCAAACTTGTCTTGAAAATGTTGCCTGGTAGATTGCGGTGTAGGTTGACCCATCATCATCTTTCTACCATCCTGTTGAAGTGTGAAGAGCTCGTGCTTCTGATAGGGTCAATAAGAAGTGAGTTTTATTCCTGTCCTTCTCACCACCTCTTTCCAAAAAAGGGTCTGTTGAAGTCAGACTTCCAGTCATATCTGTCACAGATGAACTGGTAGATGCAGTTTGTAGCTGCTTCTCTCCTTCCAGCTCTAACTTTCCCAAGCTTCTCTGGCCTTCGGGTTACAACTAAACCAAACAGGCCTGCAGACAGCACCTGGACTGTCTGCAGGGACTCCCCACTTCTCTCAGGAGCAGAGTGTGTATGAGGGGTGACTATAAGTTCTGACCTCACACCCCCAACCCCATCCAGGCACCCTCTTGGCCTTCCCAGCCTCATCTTTACCTGTTAGAGAAGTAGAATGGTGATCACCATGTCGTCAGAAAATAACATTTGTTTGATGTGAGAACCATGGCCTTACATAGAGCATAAGCATCAGAAGACCTGGATTCAAGTCCCAGCTGGGCCATACACTGATTGCGTGAACAGACAAGTCACAAAATCTGCCTGAGCATCCATTTCCCCATCTGAAAAATGGGGACAATAATGACCTATCTCACACAGACTCCTGTCAGGGGTCAACAAGTGTGTGTACGTATAGTAGTTACCATGAGGTAAAAACACAATAAAGAAGTCAGAACGGGGAGCGCCTGGGTGGCTCAGTGGGTTAAAGCCTCTGCCTTCGGCTCGGGTCATGATTTCATGATCCTGGGATCAAGCCTGAGGTCGGGCTCTTTGCTCGGCAGGGAGCCTGCTTCCTCCTCTCTCTCTCTCTGCTGCCTCTCTGCCTGCTTGTGATTTCTGTCAAATAAATAAATAAAATATTAAAAAAAAAAAAGAAGAAGAAGAAGTCGTCAGAACGGGGCATCAGGGTGGCTCAGTCAGGAAAGCATCTGCCTTCAGCTCAGGTCATGATCTCAGTGCTTCTCCCTCTTCCTCTCTTGCCACTCCCCCTGCCTGTGCTCTAAAGAGAGCACATTATTTATTCATTCCGTCAAATGAATAAATAATCTTGGGTGGGGGAAGGAGTCAGAATAAGGAGGAGAGGATGAGTAGGAGACAAGAAAGAAGAGAGAGGGATACAGAAATAGAGAAACAGAGGGACAGGGAGAAGAAAAAGAATCACAGAGACACGAGCAGGCGGAGAGACAAAGAAAGCTCAGACCCAGAAGGGACATGGGGAGGTGGGATCTGACATGACTGGGAAGTCCTGAGGGGAAAGGAGGGATAGACAGAGCAGCTTCCTCTCCTGGTGAAAGGTCAGTGAAGTAGTAAGTGAAAAGTGCTGCAGGGAAATCAGGTGACCTGGTGGAGAATGACCCACATGGTGGTCAGAGAAGGCTGCTCTGAGGAAGTGACGTTTGAGCTGAAAACCCAGGGAAAAATCTGAGGTGTGAGCCATAGGATAAAGAAAGGGTCTTTGGTGGGAGGTCCTCCAAGAACCTGGTCCCTACAACACATACACACCCCATAAAGCAAAGTCAAAGAGAAATCTGTAAGAACTCCTCAAAGAAAAGATGGCTGAGCTGAACTGGGTTGGCAGTTCTTTAGAACTCAGTCAACCCCCCCTCACGTGGCAAGAGCAGGAAGAGGCTGTGAGCCCCCAGGGAAGCCCTTCATGGGGGATAGGGGACAACAGACAAATGGTTCAGATAAAGATCTCCTTGCTATGTGCTATTTTCCTTCCTAACTTAGCACCTCAGTTCACTGAATCACCAGGGCTTCCTCTGGCTGGGGAGAAAGACTTCACACTTCCCATCGCAGGCCCCCAACCCACCTCCACCTTTCCTGGAGCCAGCAGGGGACTATAATCTACATTCAAAAAAGTGCTTCTGGGTTGGGGGTGGGGGCGGTGTGAGGAGGGAGGCATGGAAAGAGTTCCAGGAAGGATGCCTTCCCTTGACCCCAGTACAAGTTGAGGTGAAACTCCTCTCTTCAGGTCAAAGCTGCCAAAACAAAGTTAAAGGTGTAAAAACAATGTGAGAAGGTCACACAGGGATAGCTTCTCTCTGGAACCCCAGGGTGGAATGGGGGGAGTGGGGACGCAGGGAGAGGAGGGGAAGGACTTGCCTGAAAAGCACTCTAACTATTTTAACTACAGATGCCCCTCAACTACAATAATTGCGTGGGAAGGGTGGCCAGTTTCATCTGTTCAGTAAACAAGCATTTTTATATGTTTTAAACAGGCCAAAGTTGTGACTTTCTCTCCTAACCTGCTCTTGCTGTAGCTTTCCCCTATCTTAGTAAATAATTTAATTTACCCAGTAGTTCAGCCCCCAAATCCTGGGCTCATTCTTGGCTTCTTTCTTTACTCCCCACCCCACATCTGATCCAGCAGCAAATCCCACTGGTTTACATTCAGATAAATCCAGGATCTGATCTGTTGTCACCACCTCCACCACCATGCAAGCCACCCACCATCTTCTCTCCCATCTGGATTATTATACCCGCCTGCTTCCTACCATGTCTCCCTGCTGTCTCCTGCAGCCCCTAGTTAGCTGATTCTCTGCCCGGTCGCCAGAGGGAATTTACTGAGAACACTGAGCAGTTGGGTGACCTTATTAGGCAGGTTATTTCATTTCTTTATCTTTAGTGTCTGCATCTAAACAAGAGGGAGAATAAATAGTACCTGCTTCACAAACCTACTGTGAAGATTAAATTAGGTAAGAGTGCCTGGCACATAGTAAGTCCTAATATCATGATTTGTCTGCCATTTCACTTACCATGCTGTGTAATAACTAGTTTTTTAAAAGTCCTTTCTTCCAACTAGATTGGATGTTACTGGAAGGCATGGACCATACTAACTCTCTGCTCACACACTCCCTACTGGCTTCTCATTTCATTTAAAACAGTATCTAAATGCTGATTTAAAACAATATTTGAGACCAATAGTGTTCCCTATAATCTGTCCCTGACTATGCCTCCTCTGACTCTCCTCCTTCCTTTTACTCACTTCCTTCCTGCCACATGGCCTTCCTTGAGGTTCTTGCATCCACCCAAGCATGCCCCAGGGCCTTTGCATTTGCTGGTTCCTTGGTCTAGAAGGATATTTGTCCAGATATTTGCATATCTCTTTCCCTTACTTCATTCAGGATTTTGCTTGCCACCTTTTCATAAAGGCCTATCTCACCTCCCTGTCCTGAACATTCCCCACTTCAACCTCCAATCTCCTCTCACCCTATTTTACATTTTACCACCACCTGCTCTTATATTACATATACATTTTTGGTTACTTTTTAATTGTCTGTCCTGCCCACTAGAATGTAAACTCTATGAGAATGCAAGGAGGTTGTCTTTTTAACCTCTATATTCCTTTTTTTTTTTTTTAGATTTTATTTATTTATTTGTCAGAGAGAGAGAGAGGGAGAGAGAGCAAGCACAGGCAGACAGAGGCAGAGGGAGAAGCAGACTCCCCGACAAGCAAGGAGCCCGATGTGGGACTCGATCCCGCTGGGATCATGACCTGAGCCGAAGGCAGCTTCTTAACCAACTGAGCCACCCAGGCGTCCCATAACCTCTATATTCCTAATGTCCATGACAGTGCCTGGTTCATGGTAGTTGCTTAATAAAAATGTGCTGGATGGATGGATGGATGGATGAATTTACTGAACAGTTATGTACCCTGGCACTGTAGAAGGTACTTTACAAACTACACATCCTTTTGTTCAGTCCTCACATTATACTACTAAGTGGGATTCATATATTTTCTTTTTTAATATTACAAGAGAACTCATTAAGTATCTACACTCATCAAACTGAAGCCTATGAATGCATCATTGGTCCTGAGCAAAATTCTTGATTTTATTGGTAAACTAGTGATATACAAGCACATAGAAAAGAAAGCTGTGGTCACCAGAAACCAGCACATATTCACAAAGAGCAAGTTCAGTGTACTTCTCCTTTGATAGAATTACTATCACAAAAGTATGAACCAGTTCAAGGCCTTTGTGAAAGCCTCAGGCATTCTTTTGAATACAACTGAAAAATGTAGGTTGAGTGAAATACAACAAGGTCATTGACAAATGGTGATTTCCAAAATCTGGAAGGAGGTACATCTTTCTTGTCTCTTTCCTTTGTCCTCCTCAAATGAATACTTTGATTAGTGATCTGATTAATGACAGAGAAAGAGATGCTTAGAAAAATATCAATAGATTCCATGAAGATAGAAGGAATATGCACACTTGGATATCAAAATAAGGTGTTAATTTTTTTGTTTGTTTCAGGTGGGACTTATATTTTAAAGATTACAAAAGAAAACAAGTCAAGTGGTGAACCTCCCAGAGTTGGGCAAGAGTAAACCCCAAGTAGAAGGGACCCCATATGCTGTTCCCTCCCCTGTTAACTCTTGCTTGGTCTTCTTAGCCTACTGAACCTTAAAGATCAACTCAGACATCTTTTCTTCCATGCAGCCACTCCAGCCCTAGGCTGGCCAGGCACCCCTCTGGCACCCTGTACAGTCTGCCTGGCTTCCATTCCCATTTCCGACAGCTGGGTGGACATGGGCAGGTTACTTCACTCCTCTGCACTTTAATTCCCACATCTGAAAAGTGGAGAAAATGCTAGTACCTCCCTCATGAGACTGTTGTAAAGATTAAATGAAATAAGATGAGTAATGAGCTTCACAGATTTACCTGGCATATACTAAGTTCTAATATTGTGCTCCATTTGTCATTTCACCTACGATGCTGTGTTGCAGCTGGGTGTTTCACGGGCCATCTCTTCCTATCAGCTGGGTGGGCCCTGGGAAGCATGGACTATATCCAACACCCAGCACAACGCATGGCACAAGGTACATTAACAGTCACTGTTTGCCAAATGAACAACTGCAACAGTGGAAGCTTAAATTTAGTATGTACTTTTCAGGTGCCAGGTTCCATGACAAACACTAAAAAAATACATTCACTCTTCTGAGCCTAACAACAAACTATGAGATGCTATGCTTTTGGCCATGTTACAGATAAGGAAACTGAGGCTTCCAAAAAAAAATTTTTTTTTAAGATTTTATTTATTTATTTGACAGACAGATCACAAGTAGGCAGAGAGGCAGTCATAGAGAGGGGCGGGGGGGAAGCAGGCTCCCCGCTGAGCAGAGAGCCTGATGCGGGGCTCGATCCCAGGACCCTGAGATCATGACCTGAGCTAGAGGCAGAGGCTTTAACCCACTGAGCTACCCAGGCGCCCTGAGGCTTCCAAAATTTAAGCAAATTACCACCGAAACAGTAAATGGTGGAGCCAGCATTCAAACTAGAAGGAAGGAACAGAGTAAGGGAGGAAGTCAACTTGACCTTTGTATTGGCTCAGCCAACCCACAGCTCAAGGGGATTAGGGTACATTTGTGTGAAAAAGGGAAGAAGAGAGCTAATAAATTTGCAAATCTCCCACCCAAGTCCCTAACCTCACTCTGGCTCCAGCCAAAATAACACAACATCAACTCATTGTTTCTTGGTGCGCAGATGCTTTCTCTTTAGCAATGAAGCACCCTGCTTGGGCTCGGGGTGCAAAGCTGGAGAACTGTTATGGTTCACCTCTGGGTGAGACTTGAAGGGCAGAGGGGGACTGGAGCCCCATGGGTCTCTTGTATCTCCATTTCCCTCCAAAACAAATTCCTACAGAGGAGTGTATGTACCAAAGCCACCCAACAAATAAATCCCCAAACCTAGCCCAGACTGCAGCCCCAATCCTCCAGTTTCAAAACTGGGAGAGAAAAAAATTCCATCTCTGAGCATGACATTGGGGAAAGTTTCCACTTGCCCTGAGTCTCAACCCCCTTCAGGGACTGTCGGAAGCACACAGCTCAGTGCTACCAGCATCCAACACATAGAGCAGTTTGGGCTTGTCCAAGGCTGAAAAGACACTCTGATGAGTTGGTTCTAATCTTTCAAATGTGATCCCGCTAGCGTGGGAAATGGGTGCCAAGAAAAGAATGATAGACGTACGGTTTGAAAGCCACAGTGGGCTAACCTGGCCAGTGCAGGAAGTGTAGGGTAATTCAAAGACCATGGATTCCAGGCTTGGCCTCAGGTTCAGATCATGGTTCTGCCACCCACTAACTGGGTAACCTGGATGGATTGCTTGTCCTTTCTTTGCCTTAATTTCTCATCTGTAAAACAGGGATCCTAATTCTAACCTCGTACGGTTGGTATTGGGATTAAAAGGAACAGTGGCTATAAAATGCCAATGAAGGAGGACATAGTAGGCACTCTGTAACTCGTGAATGCATTCCCCCAGAGGGAGAGGGACCCCTGAATCAGGAGGCCCAGAGCAAAACTAAGGAGAACTGCTCACACAAGGAATCCCCTTCTTTATTGCAGACATGCTCTTTCATCATTGCTATCCGGGTCTTAGGGGTGTGACTTACTTGCTGATTCTAATTCATCATATTCTTAGGAGCATGAATTTACTTTCTGAAGCCTTTGAGATTCAAATCACTTGTTTCAAACATGCCTCCTGGACACTGAACACAGTGCTCAAGGCTTCTCTTCAATAATTAATTCTTCCAATAAATATTTATTGACCGCTGATTTCTTGTCAGGCCAGGATCTGGGATGAACACCACAGACATGGAGCCTACCTAGGGGAAGCCTGGCCATCTGGGTGGGGAAACAAGACACAGGCATGATGGGAAAGCCGAATGCAAGGCAGCAGAGTAAGTTCTGCTCGTGAGACCCTGTATCATGAGTTTTTAGCAGAGCCCCGTTCATAAATATGGCATGAAATGAATATATTATTGAAATGAAGACAAGGGAACACATGGAAGGAGCACCCACGGTGTTCCAGAAGGCAAAGCATGTGGTGCCAGCCTCTCAGAGCAGCCGGTAGAAGAGAAGGACCCCCTCCATACAGGCAAAGTTGCTGAGAGTTTGGGAGGTTTGTTTCCTCTGCACACGGGATCATTGGAAGAGCCGGGATTTGAACACTGGCTTTTCTTGACTCCCAACTTCGTGTTCTTTCTGCCATTGCAAGCCATGAATACAGTATCCTCTGAAGATTTCAGACCATCAGAAGATGGCGCCTGGCTGTGGTGGATTTTAGGATCAGACCTTAGGGGCTCTTGAGTACTAGAATAACATGTTCAGTCTTGAGTTTCTGAGCAGGGCAAATGACAAGTTAGGAGCTGTACTTGAGAAAAGAGAAGCACTGACTGAGGACAACAATCACAGAAAGAATATACCATCAGCTACCGGTGTTGTGTTCACCCAAGTCCTGCTGTTATCAAGCTCACGTCAGAGGTGAGGAAAGGGAGGATAAGAAAGGTCAAGCCATCTGTTCAAAGTCCCAGGGCTGGTAAGAGGAGTTTGAACTCACAGCCCATGATCCTAACCACTTCCTCACCCATCAGAATGAGGAGAGAAGAAGAGAAAGGGCTGTGGAAAAGGAGAGGCTGGTGGTCTATGGAAAAGACCTGTTGAGAAATATCAGGAGGCTTATGCCTCCACAAGCTCTGGTCCAGCCCAGTGTCAGTGTCCCATGACAGACTACGCCTTTTCTACTGTAACCCCTCTTATAATGTCTCCTCTTTCCTGAAAGCTGACCCACCTATCCCAAAGGCCACTCTTTTCCCTGACCTCCTACTGCTCTTGGCGCCTCTGACCCCCAACCTGGCATTTGAAGCCCAGATCAGAATCTGGACCTGTTACCTCTTAGCTGCACAACGTGGGCTAGTCTTTGCCTCAGTTTCATCGTCTGTCATAAAGATGCCATAAGACCTCCTGGAGTTCAGTAATTAAAGGCAATTAAGGATATGCTCTAAAAGAAAGAGTGATGTTCTCATGTGACAACCAAAATATCCCATTTTTGCCACATTGCCTCACTACATTATGAGATTATGAATGAAGGTTTTTGTCTGTCCCTCTGCGGCACATCACAGAGCTGACCAGTCACGCAAAGGCCTTTACTCTTGGTATCTTGCTAGGGAGAGGCCCTGGGAACCAGAGAAGCCGGCCACAGCTAAGAGGCCAGGCTGCCAGTCCTTTCCTGAATCTGGTGGGCCTCTGGCTTCCGAGGCAGCTGCAGTCATGCACAATTCACCTCCTTCCCGTGGAACCCATTTCAGGATTAGCTGCCAGGAGGTCATAAAATGCAAAGAGGAAGTGGGAGCATCCCACAATTGTAGGAACCTGGCTCCAAGGGAAGTAACCTGTCTGTTGGTCTGTCTGCCTCTGGGGAAGTGGGCCATAAATCGCAGTCTTAAGGGCTGGTGAAAGGCCAGAGCTATTTATAAAAAGTCTGGGCTTTTGAACTCTTTAAAGAGGCAATAGCCTTCTCTCAGATAATTGAGGTTTGGTATCAAGGGCTCAAATGCTTCAGCAAACAAAGCTGTCAGTGCCCAGCTGGGAGAATGAGGAGGAGAGTGTTTGCCTGGAAGCACAGGAGCATCTCCACCCCCCCCCCCCACACACACACCCTGGTCCCACTATTCTCTCTTGCATCCCTGACCTGGGCTGATCACCAAGCATGCACAGATGAACTCATGCAGGAGGATGGTCCACTTCCTTACAAGAGCGGGAGGCAGCTGAAAGTAAAACTGCTTACCCAGGTTTGCACACAAGGCTGTGTGACTACACTTGCTGTTTCTTCCACCTTGAATACTCTCCCCTCTAGTCCTTTCTTGAATGTCACCTCCTCCAAGAGCCCTTCCTTGCCTACACTGGCTTCTTGCAACACCTCAGTTGGTTTTATTTTCTTCAAAGAACTTTCAACCATCTGAGAGCTGGGCTTCATAGATGTGTGTCCCCACCAGACCCTTAGCACCAGCACCCTGAATGGCAGGTGGAACGAAATGCCATTAAATGCTCCCTAAAAATCTCCCTAAAAATCTGTTGCATGAGTATATAAATTACCATACGATCCACACAGAGGAGGGGACCATGACCCTGTGTGGGGAGTGTAGATTGGACTGGGAAACACTTCAGAGAGGTGGTGACAGCTAATGGGACCCTGCAGGAGGAGCAGCCTCCCAAGTGCAGGCCAGGTAGGGACTGCATGCTATGTTTCAGGGAGCAGGAACAATGCAGTGTGGCCAGAGTACAGGGCACAGGAGACAAGGTTATAAAGGAGGAGGGCAAGCAGGTTTTAAAGGCTCTGAAGGGACACAGAATTTATTGCCCTAAAATATGCCTCTTTGGCATAAGGATTACTTCAAGCTGGTTATTTTTAAGAAACTGCAGAGAGAGGAGAAGCTTTGAAAACTGAGCAGAAGTTACCCTTTTGTAAGAGACATTTACATGGATAAGAGAAACCTCCACTTGTAAGTCTGTGTTTTCCTCACTGTACCAGGAAGAGGGAGATGACAAAATCTCTAGAGATGCATATCAATGGAGAAGGCAATGACTTAAATCTTCATTAACAACCATATGCTTGTTTTCTGTGCTTTCCTGGTGATCTCCCATAACTGGCTCCTCCCCACCCCCCAAGACCACCTTCCTTTTGTTTTTAGCTAGTGGTATTGAAGGTAATGGCCTGGGTCATTTTGGACAGTTACTTGATTTGCCTGGGTCTCTCCCCTGTAGACAGGAGGGCTAAATGTTATTTAACTTTTTGTTTGTTTGTTTGTTTTCCTGCTAATCTGTCTTTCTATTACAAAGGTATCTCAGCCAAGAAACAAGAAGGGTAGAAAGAAAATTATTTTTCATATGCCCCCCCCCTCCAGTTTTGGCGCCCCAGATGGGACTTTCTAGGACACCATACTCATTTTGGAGTCTGCAGACAGAATCTTGGTAAACTGGCAGAATCCATGAAGGGTAAGAATCTTTACCAAAGCCAGCTCTCCTGGATCTCTGTACTACCTGGTCAAGGGAAAGATAAAAAAATGTTTGCCTCTTCCTTTCCAAACTTAGATCAGCAAAAGAAAATATGCTATGAGCACTCATTTACTAGTGATCTTCCTCCTCCTAGACATGGTCATTGTTTTCTTTTGTCTCTGTCTTCTGTGCTGTTTGGACAAAGAGGAGAACCATAGGTCTAACGAGGTTTTTCCTTTTGTCTTATTCTAGGTCTTCAGATCTTGGCTTTGCAACCCGTAAGATTATTCTCCCTGATCTCAACTAGCCGGAGGATACATGTACCAACATGCATCTCATCTGGCAGCAGCTTTCTCTTTGTCTAACTGTTGACAGCTCTCAGGGAGTTTGTCATAAGGGGTACCGATCCATAAGGAGCCTTTGTCATGTCAACCTTCATTGTGTTGTTACTGCTGGAAAAGTCCCATTCCAGCAGTGCCTGTCCAGTGTCACAGACATGTGGGTCTGTGACTGAAAGCATCTTGCATTCTCATGGGAAACCAGAGACGCTGTTCCAGATACACCATTCTTATTGCCTGTGACAACAAAGATCTTTAGCTTTTTTTTTTTTTTAAGATTTTATTTATTTATTTGACAGAGAGATATCACAAGTAGACAGAGAGGCAGGCAGAGAGAGAGAGAGAGAGGGAAGCAGGCTCCCCGCCGAGCAGAGAGCCCGATGCGGGACTCGATCCCAGGACCCTGAGATCATGACCTGAGCTGAAGGCAGCGGCTCAACCCACTGAGCCACCCAGGCGCCCGATCTTTAGCTTTTTAGACGGAATCTAAGAGTGAATTTTCTTTCTTTCCTTTTCTTCCTTCCTCCTTTCCTCTCTCTTTCTTTTCTTTCTTGCCTGCCTGCCGCCTTCCTTCTTTCCTTTTTTCCCTTTCCTCTCCTCTCTTTTCTTTTGATTTATTTAAGAGAGAGAGTGTGTGCCCATATCCATGGTAGGGGAGAGGGAGCATCTCAGGGTCTGACACAGAGCTGGATCTCACAATCCTGAGATCATGACCTGAGCCAAGATCAAGAGTCCAACACTTAACCTACTGAGTCACCCACGCACCCCTAGGAGTGAACTTCCTGGATCTTGTGGGGGCTGCATCTTTTACATTCCCTTTTGGGATGTCTCTTGCATCCATGGTTAAGCCATAAAAAGGTTTACTGGTTTGAAATGCTATTGAGATTATGGCCAGATGATGGATCCTCTGCAGAATTCTCTCTCTCTCTCTTTTTTTTAAGATTTTGTTTATTTATTTGACAGACAGAGATCACAAGTAGGCAGAGAGGCAGGCAGAGTGGAAGGGAAGCAGGCTCCCTGCCGCGCAGAAAGCCCAATGCGGGGCTCGATCCCAGGACCCTGGGATCATGACCTGAGCCAAAGGCAGAGGCTTTAACACATTGAGCCATCCAGGCACCCTGTGGATCCTCTGAATTAAACAAACTTCCATCTGAAAAAATATAGAGAGCTCTCATCCTAAACAATCATCTTATTGGTGCCTATGGAAAAATCCAATTGAGAAGAAGACACACAAACACACACACACACACACACAAATGAGTGTGGTGGCTAGCCTTAAGGCATTATTCAACCAGATGAAACTAGAAAGCCCTTTGCCTTTACTCTGAGATGATCCTACCAAATTTAGAGAAGAATTAGAAAGAGAGTAGACATTCACAATCCCACTCAGAAGGACATCAATTGATTACAAGAGTATTCTTGCCACTCATGATTTATACTGTAGATATCAGATAAGCCAGACAGCTCCCTGGGGAATCAGCCCCATCATAAAGAAAACAGATGACCAGAATTTTTCTCCGGCCTTATTATAAATTATCAGGCAATCAGTTACCTGGAAGCCAATACTCAGGGACTAAAAGAAGCAATAGTAGAGGATTTTCCTTCTAGGTCAATTGGTCCAAGGTTGAACTGTACACTCAGAAATGAGGTGTTTGTTAAATGCTTTAGATGGACTTCTTAAAAGTATACTGCGTTAAACTCTGAGTTTCTAGAATATAGAAATGTTTTGACTTCCATCGTAGCTGGAAACCTCCCTGATAAAAGAAGCAAGGTTTAGTTGGATGGGTGCATCCTTTTATTGATGTTTAGGCTATAACTAGATTCTTTGAAGAATTAGAAACAACTGTCTTTGACATGCAGGTCTACAAAACCAGAACAGTGGCTCTAGACACAATTCAAAGTCCACCTATCATTACCAATCCCAAAACTTCCCTTATGCATCTCAAAATGCTATAGATGTTGGGACCCTGGAAATACGATTATCCTGCACTTAAAAAAAAGAAGGAAAAATTTAAGTAGTAATTACTCTAGACCTCTGATAACAGGCAATATATGCCAAAACTCCTCAGAGAAAACTTGGAAACTTTCTCTATGCCTTTGTGATATAGATTTTCTACCTCCGTCTTTTCTAGGACCTAAGAGTCATTCTTCAAAATGCAAAGTTTTGTGTCAGAAGGAGAAAAAAAAGGAATGATTTGGAAATTAGGCTAATGACAAATTTAAATGTCCTCTCCACAAACATTAGCAAAAAGCTTTAGCTATCTCAATAGCTATGATGCATGGTGAATTTTTTTTTTTTTTTGAGGGAAATGAAAGTCATTTTGTCCTTAAGTGAAACTGGATATTTCAGAATGAGAAAGAGAAGAATAAAGGACAAAGTGGTACAGAAAGTTGGGAAAAGAGAGAGGGAAGAGAATTTTACCTTAGTAATCTAACTTTGCATTAAGTTTTGGGTTTTTTTTTGTTTTTGGTTTTGGTTTTTTTTTTTTTAAATAAGATTTGGGCGCCTGGGTGGCTCAGTTGGTTAAGCAATACCCTTCGGTTCAGGTCATGATCCTGGAATCTCAGGACTGAGTCCCACATCAGGCTTCCTGCTCAGCAGGGAGTTTGTTTCTCCCTCTGACCTCTCTCCTCTCATGCTCTTTCTCCCTCTCAAATAAATAAAATAAATCTTTTAAAAAAAATAAGATTTAATATCAATAGTGTACTTAAGTCAAACTGGAACTTCACTTTCTTTCATTTGGAAAAGGACAAAGATTTTTGGGACTACCCGTCTGCTTCTCATAAGAGATTGTGAAAGGTTTTTCTTTATAAGTACTCTGCCTAGAAAGTAAAGATTTCATGTTTTACCAAGATAATTTCCTTTGCTTCATGTTGTCTTAATTCTTTAATTACTTAAGAAAACTGAATCTTCTCAATATTAAAAGAGCTAAGTTTTGCTTACAACTATGTAACCTCCTGTATTTGCCTTTAAAATATTTTGTCACAGGCTCCTAGGTGGCTTAGTCCTTAAGCATCTCCTTTCAGCTCAGGTCATGATCCCAGGGTCCTGGGATCGAGGCCCATGTTGGGTTCCCTGCTCAGCAGGAGGCCTGCTTCTCCCCCTCCCACTACCCCTGCTGTGTTCCCTCTCTGTCAAATAAATAAATGAGTCTTTAAAAAATAAAATAAAATAAAATCTTTTGTCACTTTGGACAAAAAGATAATTACTGTTTTATAATGATCTCTAATTCTATTTAGTCAGGTGTCCAAATTTTTTGATATTCTTTCTAAAGATTTTTTTTTAGATTTTATTTATTTATTTATTTAAGGGAGAGAAAGCACAAGAAAGAGAGCAAGCACATAAGCACTAGGGAGGGGCAGAGAGAGAAGCAAACTCCCCACTGAGCAGGGAGCCTAATGCAGGACTTGATTCCAGGACCCTGGGATTATCACCTGAGCCAAAGGCAGAAGTTTAACCAACTGAGCCACCTAGGTGGCTCGCCTTTTGATATTTTTGATAAACCACAAAATCAAATTGTAAATGCAGTCTTCTTGACCTCTGACTAACGTTGGGATTTTTCAGAAGGTCCTTGGAATGTCCCCAAAGATTTGTTCTCTTTATTAAAAAAGGTGGAAGAGTTGTTAAAATTAATTATGCTTATTTAATATGTTAAATTACAGAGGAAGCATTGACAATTAAGAGTAATAGTAAGGTTTCTTTATGTTGTCTCTGCATACGTATATAAGAATTCCAGAAATCTTATGAAATTTCTAAAATTCTGATATGTCCTAGTATAATGTTATCAGTCATAATTCTAGTTACTATCTTGAAATAATCAGCACATTTCCTTGTCAAATGCATTATAATGAACTCTTAAGCATGGACATTTTAAAGTTTTGTCATTTACAATTATTGTTTTACTCTCATACTTTTGCAAAAGTGCTTCATCTGCAAGAAGATTCATGGAAAGGGCTCTAGTGAGCAAGGGCTTTTAGATAACTTTTAAGACCATAAGAGTAAAGTGGGATCTTTCTAAAACAAAGGGAAAAACTGCATCCAAACAGAACAATAATTAATAACATGGGACTGAATGAACTAATGAGGATGATTATAATTTTTATAGCTTATTGTAGGAAATACTGCTTGTTCAAGGTTTTGTTTTTCTAGATTTAAGGACATTATTTTCTCTTAAGCTAACTATGACTTAGAGAAATTTGGTAAAGTATACCTTTGTAAGCAAGAATGAAATAATTTCTTTTTCTCCCTACCTGATCCCT
This sequence comes from Lutra lutra, assembly GCF_902655055.1. NCBI lineage: Eukaryota > Metazoa > Chordata > Mammalia > Carnivora > Mustelidae > Lutra > Lutra lutra. The sequence goes on along the minus strand of NC_062282.1, from coordinate 80,706,423 downwards.
CCAGAATGGAAACTCAGTATTCTTATTTTCATGACAATACAAATATTTATATGAGTTCATTAAGAATCAGTTTTCCTGGGGCACCTGGGTAGCTCAGTGGGTTAAGCCTCTGCCTTTGGCTCAGGTCATGATCTCAGGGCCCTGGGATCGAGCCCCACATCAGGCTCTCTGCTCAGCAGGGAATCTGCTCCCCCACCCCCCTGCCTGCCTCTCCGCCTGCTTGTGGTCTCTGTCAAATAAATAAATAAAATCTTAAAAAAAAAAAAAAAAGAATCAGTTCTCCTTATAACAGGGCACCACTGGAAACACTGATTATATTATCAAGGCTTTGACTGAAATATCAGATTTGAGAATGTGCATAGAGTCAGATATGCCAGACAGCTTTAAGGGACTAAGGTTGACTTTATGGAGCCAATAAAGCCCTTGGATAAATAGCCTGGAACCCTGCTTATAGGGATCCTGGCAGCCTAACTGAGTAAGAAAGGTCATTTGTGGGCAAATGCAGGAACCTCAGGATATTTGGGGGACCTTGAGAAGAGAAAAATTCACCCAAATCTATAGGTACTACAGGCAAAGTTTGATTGTGAGTACCTGACTTGGTTTCTTTTTTTTAAGATTTTATTTATTTATTTGACAGAGAGAAATCACAAGTAAGCAGAGAGGCAGGCAGAGAGAGAGGAGGAAGCAGGCTCCCTGCTGAGCAGAAAGCCCGATTCGGGGCTCGAACCCAGGACCTGGGATCATGACCTGAGCCGAAGGCAGCGGCTTAACCCACTGAGCCACCCAGGCGCCCCCTGACTTGGTTTCTAGCATGGAGAGGCTTTTAAAAATTCCATCTGAGATTCCTTATGAAAAGTTCCAGCAAAGCAGACTGAAAGAAGCCTATATGGTCAATCACTATGCTTGCTGCCCTTATGTAAATAATCAGTCCAAAGTTTACTGAGACCAGACTTATCTTGGAAACAAATCCATCTTAATTTGGCCATTTTTGATAGAAATGATGGTGCTTTTAGAGAGAAAATTTATATTTCAGTAGAAACCATGATGCACTCTTGTGATCATCACATTCCAGTTCAATTACTTGTCTTTGAGGTTTCTCTTTTCTACCTATAAACTGGACCAGATTCCAAATTCTGGTTTCTTCAAATATCTGGCTACAAATCTCCAAACTAATATTTTGAACTTTCTCTCACTGTTTTGTTTTTGTTTTACAATTTTATTTATTTGAGAGAAAGAGGACAAGCTGGAGGAGAGAGAGGGGGAAGCAGACACTGACACTCTGGTGAGCAAGGAGTCTAACTCGGGGCTCAATCCCAGGACCCTCGGATCATGACCTGAGTGACAGGCAGACGCTTAACCGACTGAGCCACCCAGGTGCCACTCTCACTGTTTTGTTTTGTTTTAAAGATTTTATTTATTTATTTGACAGAGAGAGATCACAAGTAGGCAGAGAGGCAGGCAGAGAGAGAGAGGGGGAAGCAGGCTCCCCGCTGAGCGGAAAGCACGATGCGGGACTCGATCCCAGGACCCTGAGATCATGACCTGAGCTGAAGGCAGCAGCTTAACCCACTGAGCCACCCAGGCGCCCCACTCTCACTGTTTTGACTTAAAATCACTAAGAACAAAAACTGCCCTTTTCCCCAAAGCTCCACAACCTGAATGTGAATGACCTGCTGTACACTTCAGAGAGAATGCTGCACCAGTGAATGTTTAAATAACCTTCATGCCTGCTGCTGTGAGGGCCACACAGAAAGTTACCTGACCACCCAGTGACCATTGCACACATTCCAACTGCAAGAGATGTTCTAAGCCTAACATCTAGAAATCTTGACTGACAGCCCTCAGGACTCAGACTGGGTTTCTAATTTGTTCCAATCGTTAACATTTTTTGTTTTTCTTTTGTGTCCATAGAAATATCTTACAAAATACCTGATTTCTCACACAATATCAGCCTAACTCAGGGAGCCTAGCTACATTATCACTTCCTGAGATGAGACACAACTGTTCAACTCAATTTACCTAACCTTAGGATGGAGTGACTAGTTCAGTGAGATATGGAACAATCTATCAATTTAGCTTCTGGACTGTGAAAATTCTTGTTTAAAGTTTCAAAGGCAGGACTGACGGAGAGCAGAATTTTCCACCCCAAAATATGCCTCTTTGGCATGAGGATTATTCTAAGCCAGTTATTTTTTTTAAGAAACTACAGAGAGGGCACCTGGGTGGCTCAGTGGGTTGAGCCTCTGTCTTCGGCTCAGGTCATGATCTCAGGGTCCTGGGATCGAGTCTCGCATCGGGCTCTCTGCTCGGCAGGGAGCCTGCTTCCTCCTCTCTCTCTCTGCCTGTCTCTCTGCCTACTTGTGATCTCTGTCAAATAAATAAATAAAATCTTAAAAAAAAAAAGAAACTACAGAGAGAGGGAAAAGCTCTATAAACTGAGCTGAAATTACCTTTTTGTAAGAGACATTTACATGGATAAGAGAAACCTCCATTTCTGAGGCTGTGCCTTCCTTGCTGTACCAGGAAGAGGGAGATGACCAAATCTAGAGTTTCTTATCAACAAGGAAGGCAAAGACTTAAATCTTCATTAACAACCATATACTTGTTTTCCATGCTTTCCCAGTGAACTTCCATAACTGGTTCCTCACCATCCCCCAAGAACATCTTCCTTTTGTCTTTAGCTAAAGATGGTATTTAAGGTGATGGTCTGGGCCATTTTGGAGATTTATTTTATTTTCCTGGGTCTTTCCCATGAAGACATGTTTTTTTAACTCTTTATTTTTCTCCTGCTAAACTGTCTTTCTGTAATAAAGGTGTCTCAGCCAAGAAACTAGAAGGGTTTCTACTACCTTTTTACTAGAAGGGTGGTAGGAAAATTATTTATCCTCCCTCACATTTCCGAAAGCTGAACTACAAATAACTTTGATTGGAAAGAACTACATTTTACCATGGGTTTTCAGGGAGGGAGGAAAGGATGAAGAAGAAGAGCACAGACCATTTTTAGGGCAGTGAAACTATTCTGTAATAGTGGACATATGTCATTATGCATTTGTCAAAGCCTTTAAATGTACAACACAGGCTGAACCTTAATGTAAACTACAGACTTTAGTTAATAATGTATGGATACCAGTCCATCAACTATAACAAATGTAACACACTAATGCTAGATGTTAATAATAGGGGAAACTGGGGTTGGAAGAGATAATGTGGGAACTCTGTACTTTCTGCTCATTTTTTCATAAACCTAAAACTGCTTTAAAAAATAAAGGTATTAGTTGGGAAAAAATACTAACAATGTGTCCACCAATAGGATATTATTGCTTATATAAATTTTGAGAGAACCAGACAGTAGAGTAGTATATACTCATAAAACTTATGTACCAACATGGAACAATCATCAAGAAAAAAGTAAGTGCTAGCCAGTGAGGATGGCATGACCCCACTTATGCAATTATTCATGAGTTTGCTTGATGACAGCTAGACTATCCCTGGCATAATACCTTAGATAATGTGGCATCACTCATCTCTGAGAGGAGATGCATGGACACTTTTCACTATATATCCTTTCATACTTTTTAGATTTTATACTAACATAAGTAACACTTACTCAAAAGTGACATAAAGCTTAAAATTTATCTATAAATGTAAAAACGTCCATCCTTCAGGTCTAGCCTACACAAGTACAGCAGAAAGGAAAGAAAAATCCAGTGCACAGTCCCTATCTCCCAGGAGTTGATGGTCTCCCAGCACCTCTGTCTGGCACTGATTACACTCATGCTGATCAATTATTCTTAAGTAGTTGTTATTATTTTTCTTCCAGGTTAAAGTATAAAAAACTTGAAGGTGAGCATAGGTTCTGTCATACATATTACTATTTTTCTGGTGCCTGCTAAAAAAGATGTTTTAATAACTATGTTGATATTCTGATAGCTTAAATCCAGCCTCTCTGAAGACTTGTCTGATTGCTCCAGGGAAATATCTCCTAAATTTAACTGTCTACCTGATTTTCTTTATTTGATCCAATCAAAAAATGTTTTTTGAGTGCCTATTGTGTCAAGACACTTCACAATTCTATTTTGCAGTACAGTCTTTTGCTCATTTTTCTCTTCCCTTCCATTTGATCACTGGTTAGGTGCAGAAATTGTATATTATCATATACATACAACCTAGAATGCTACCATGCATATAGTACATCCCTGATATGTATCTGTTGCATGAAGGAATGTATTAGCTCAATTCATGTCCTAACCAATGAGTTATTATAAATAATATGGGAACCAATAGTGATTTCCCATTTAATCCTCAGAGCAAGCCTTTGAGATCTGTACCATTTTGCAGATGAGGAAACTGAGGCTGGAGACATTCGGTGACTTCCTCAGGGTTACAGACCACTAAAATGTGGAACCTGAATTCTAGCCTAGACTGGCCTACTAGGAACTAGTATAATGTAGAGGAAGAGTCAGGTTACCTTCTCATTTAGGCAACAGGCAACATTTCTGAGACTGTCTTGCGGGTCACACAATAAGAAATGGCTCTGCTGGTCTCACAGGCAAAATTCTGGAACCTTCCCCTGAATGCAGGCAGTGGCAGGGATATATTTTAAAGGTGTCATTTTGGGGCACTTGGGTGGCTCAGTTGGTTGGGTGTCTGCCTTTGGCTCAGTTCATGATCCCAGAATCCCAGGATGAAGCCCACATTGTATCAGGCTCCCTGCTTAGTGGAGAGTCTGCTTCTCCCTCTCCCTCTACCCCTTCCTTCACTCATTCTCTCTCTCTCTCAAATAAAATCTTTAAAAAATAAAAATTTAAAAAAATAAAGGTGTCACTTTTATGATAATAGTCATTTAATGACAATTGTTCAGTTAAAGCACCAAGGAAGGACACGTCCTTCAACTGCACCTCACTGATAGGCACCATAGGTAATAAAGGTGGGCTGCTAGCACCTGGAAGGCCACATTTCCACTGGAGAGATAGGTGGGACAGCAGGGTGAGGAACAGGGACTAAGAGGAGAGTGAGAGCCATCAATGGCCAGGCCAAGGTCCCCTGTCATTTAAATCATAATACTACCAAATAATCATGGTATTAACCCATACTGCCATGGTCAGAGAAGGGGCGGGGTGGACAGTGCCACAGGCAGAGGGGGCATGGAACCCTTTACATTCTGGTCAGAAGCAGCAGCACAGAGACTTGCGGAACTGAATGCCACCGAGGAGGAAGTGAGAGCTTGGCAGTTAGGACCATGAACAGAACTAAATCCCTCACTTCAATGTTGACTAAAATGAAGCATCAAAAAAAAAAAAAAAAAAAAAAGCCAAAAAACTAATATTTCACCAGAAGCAACCAGAAATCCTATCACACATGTACAGGTGTGCTGGCTGGCTACCACAGGTAAGTGCTATAAGCTTGAGTCTTTGACTCTATGTGTCAGCGCTGCAAGGAGCACCTTTTATCCCAGGCTACCCAAAAGATACACTCACAATTAAAAGATGGGGACTCAGGCTCTGGCCCAGATCCCACAACTGTAAAGTGACAGAGCAGGTGTTCAAGCAGCTCCATCTCACCCCAACCATAGGCCTTGGACCCTCAGACTCTATGAGGCACTCCCTTGCCAAATGCCATGCTAACCACTCAACATGCATTTTCTCACTTAATCCCTGCAGCACCCAATGCCTAGTGTTATTATCAGGGCCAGGACCAAGGTAAGCCTGATTCTGAACTAAAAACAGAATCATGATTACTGATTTTTCCTTTATCCTTAGGCTCCAGTATAGCTTAGTATGGCCCCTCTTTAATAAAATTTTTGATATTTTTGGGACGACTGGGAGGCTCAGTTGGTTAAGCACTTGGCTCTTGATTTTGGCTCAGGTCATGATTCTCAGGGCTGTGAGATGGGGCCCTATCAAGCTCTGAGCTCAGCAGGGAGTCTGCTTTGGATTCACTCTCTTCCTACCGTCCCCTCCCCCACTCTCAAATACATAAAACTTAAAAAAAAACATTTTAATATTCTTTTCATTATGGATTATTTGCACTGATTTTACACTCTAAAAATAATGCATTAATTTCCTACTTATCATGATCACCAAGCTTTTTGGGGGTAACTCTCCACTTGGCCTGCCTATATCATACTTAAGGCAAATGCCTCACCCACCTTACCCTGGTCCTCCCCCTGAATTAAATCCACCTTTCAGATGAGGAAACCAATACATGGGGGAGGGTTTATGCCATTTGTCTTGATCACAGAGCTGGTTAAGTGCTAGTAAAAAAATTCGAATTCATGTAGTTCAGAGCCCACTGTCTTAAGCTGCTGGGTTCAGTTCTCAGGCATTTGTGTCTTGTGGTCAGAGAATCATCTCTGATTCTCTCATTCTTTGTTCTGCAGTTTTCACGCATCAGACGTACCCTCTTTGCTCCAATCTGGTCCTTCCTCACGCCCTAGGACCCTGCCGCAAACCGATCTGTCCTTGCAAACCATCCCCCAACCAACTGGCTCTCTAGAAGTCTTCCTGACTTCCTGAGTCTCCAAACAGATGTGGTTTCTCAGTCCTCTGTACCAAAGGCCCTCTGTGTATCTTCACCATGGCACGTACTCTGCCCTCTACAGCAGTAGGTCATGTCTGGACTTGTCTTACTCATCTTCCCAGGCGGCCCTTGCTATCATTAACTCCCTGAGTTAGGAAATGAGGAGGAAACAAGTTTTATCTACTCCTATTTAAATGCCCTCAGTGCCTACACTAGGGCTTTCTTCATAATAAACATTTAGGAAAAATGTTTTTAAATTCCACCTTAATGACAGGAGTCCAGGCCCTGCATCCAGCTAACTATATTCAAATCTTGGCTCTGCAACTTTCTGCCTGTGTGACTTTGGACAAATTTCTCACCTTTTCTGTTTCTTCAACTGCAAAATGGCGGTAATACTGAAAGAGGACTTTGGTGGCCTCCATTTTGACCTCATACTTTTTAGTTGGGTTCTTTCCAGCTTGTCTCTTGGCTCAGGCAGAAGACCCTGAGAGCAAAGCATCCCCTGATGGTAACCAAAACTACTCAAGCAACGAGGACTGTCCTGGGCTAGCAAGACCCTGCCTAGCAACTGAGCCCAATACAATGATCACTTAACCCTCACTGCCCACCGGCATGGACCCACCCCTTTGTCCCACATTTTCCTCATGTAAACAAGAAAGTATTTTCACCATTTTGGAAATAGTCTTTGAGACACTAGTCCTCCAGTTGTCCTCCAGCTGTAACAAATAAATTCCTTTCTGGTTTCCCCACCCCTCAGCTCTCTGCCTTTGGATTTTGTCGGCTGTGAGTGGCTGAACCCAGTCTTTCTGGGATCCCTGAAACCAGGTGCTCCTGCACCTCTGTGCCCCAGCTACAATACTGGACAGTTTAATGTAAGTTTGCGGTATACTTCTTGACAGACAGAACCCTGTCACTAAAATATTAGCTGGAATTCCTAAGTACTCAATATAGGTAGCAATTGTTATTAGGTCAATGAATGTGCTAGTCACTTATAGGATGGGTTAGAGAGGCAGGGACAGGTCTGAGATTAACCAAGTAGGCAAGCACTGAGCCAGAGTGTGATAAAGAGGACACAAAAAGGAGGGAAGGATACAAGACACACGGCAGGGAGTGAATGGATGGAAAGAAGGCAGGAAGTCAGGGTGAGCTAAGGGCACTGTTTGAGGAGGAGGAGGAGGAGGAGGAGGAGGAGGGGTGTGTGTGTGTGTGTGTGTGTGTGTGTGTGTGTCCCCCAGTGGCTCCTGGCACCAGCTGATACCACCTCTACATTATGGAAACTTCAATTCAACTTTCCTCACAAAATGATGGTGGAGCTTAAAACACACAACCTGGGGAAGCTGCCACCCTACAGATAACCAAACAGCAAAGAGAAAGGCACAGAGAACATCTCCTAAGGGTTAGGGAGTAAACTTCAAGTCAACTTTCCTCACAAAATGATGGTGGAGCTTAAACACACAACATGGGGAAGCTGCCACCCTACAGATAACCAAACAGCAAAGAGAAAGGCACTGAGAACATCTCCTAAGGGTTAGGGAGTAAGGAAATCTTCCGGTCCCTCAAACAAAAGAGCCTGTGGCTGGGGCACCTGGGTGGCTCAATGGGTTAAGCCTCTGCCTTAGGCTCAGGTCATGATCCCAGATACCTAGGACCGAGCCCCGTATTGGCTCTCTGCTCCCCGTATTGGCTCTCTGCTCGGGCAAGCAGCCTGCTTCTCTCTCTCTCTCAGCCTACCTCTCTGCTTACTTCTGCCTACTTGTGATTTCTCTGTCAAATAAATAAATAAATAAATCTTAAAAAAAAAAAAAAAGAGCCTGTGGGAAAGGAGGCACATCCTCCTCTTCAGCCCCAGAGGTGCTAGTTTTTTCACGGGTGAAGCTAGGAGAGCTACGGGGCTACCCCTCCCCCACAGGCAGGGGTGTTTGCTCTAGTGGCCAGAAGGTCCATTAGAAGGCCATAAAGGGGGCAAGGCTCCTGACCCAAAGGCCTCTGGTCATGTTGTGGCTGAAGGGCCAGGCTCTGGGTGAACAAAGGGACCTTCCTTGGCAGGAAGGGGACAACAGGCTTCATTGCCTCATTTTCTTCCCTCCTCTTACTGGTCCAATGGCCCCTCTACCTCACTGAGCTGTAAGCTTCTTCCTCTCTACAAAACACTGGCGGGGCGGGGGCAGGGAGGGGAAGGTTAATGATACATGAAAAGAAATCTCCCTACTATAGAAGACTGGAAATAAAAGGAGTTATCTCCGTGGAATGACAGGGTGACTTGAGGGGGGCCAAAAGGCCACCTCCATTTGGTGCCTGGATCCCAGGCCCTGGGAGGTGTCATTATCACCTATTAGCATCGTAAGTAAGTTTTAATGTGCTGGGAGGGGCACTGGAGGCAGTCTGGGAACCATGAGGAGACCCAAGAAAGGGGCTCCAGACCTAGTCTCCCCAGGGGCACTGAGAAAGGAAGGAGGTCTTAGACTGAAGACAAATCCTGCCTATTTCAGATTCCTGAGCACATCCTGTCTCCACCAGACCTCCTCAGGCTCTTTTGTGCCTGGGCTTCTTGGCCAACACCATCCCAGCTAAACTCCTCAAGACTGTACCGGTCACCATAAACCACGTCTCCTTTTCTTGGTACAACAGCCTCAGACTTCTGACAAGCAAACGCTGAGTTTCTCTTGAGCTCTGCAGAGCCTGGGAATGGATGTGACCATGGGATCTAGTGCTTGGAAGACAAGGCAGTATAAACACCCAGCTATGAGGTCAGAATTGCTGACATCTTCACTCCCGCCAAACCTGTTTTGTGTTTCCCAGGAGGCCCAGACTGGCCCTCCCCAGAGAAAAGTCTCACTTACAGGGCCCTTTCCAAAGAGTATGTGAGAAGGACAGGGTTGGCAGGTACTGGCAGTGGTCAGTGCTGCTATTGGTCACTGGGTGGGTGGCTGCTGAACATTGGAGGGGTCCTGGCCAGGTTGGGCAATACTGGCACTCTGGCTGTGCTATCAACCAGCTCAGCTGTGTGACACTGGGCAAGTTACTTAATCACTCTGGGCCTGTGTTTCCTTTGTTGTGAAATGGGGCTGACACTGGCAACTATCTCATAAGATTTCTGAGAGGATGAAATAAAAATACCCAACCTGGCCTCAGAAGCCCAGGAGGCCCTGGGCTACTTGCCTGCCCATCAGTGAAGGCTGCTCTGTCCCTCCTGGAAGGACCTCTAGCTGTTCTATTTTATGTCCTCAGCACTCTGAACCATGTATCAGCACCTAGTGAGCCAGCTTCCTAGAAACTCTTCCCTTGAATAACTCCTTCTAGTTTTAACTTAAATGCTCCCACCTTGACCTCTGCCCCTATTCAAATCAGTGTTCCATTTTATTCTCCTGTCACACCCTCTTCTTTTCCTCCCCAGCACTTGTCACCCTCCGCTATGGTACCCTGATTTGGGTGATCACGTGTTTCAGGGCAGCTCCCCTCAGTAGACCGCAAACTCTTGAAAGACAGAGGCTCTAGTCTCATTCACCATTAACCTCAGTGCCTAGCAGGTAGCTGGTGCTCAAAGCAACACTGGTCAAATGAAAAGATGAAAATGGAATAATGCAGGTACAAAAGCAGGCACAGTCCCAGGTTGTTTTTTTTTTTTTTTAACATTTTATTTATTCATTTGAGAGAAAGAGAGAGCATGAGAGGGGAGAAGGTCAGAGGGAGAAGCAGACTCCCCATGAAGCTGGGAGCCCGACGCGGGACTCGATCCCGGGACTTGGATCATGACCTGAGCCGAAGGCAGTCACCCAACCAACTGAGCCACCCAGGCGCCCCACAGTCCCAGGCTGTTAACAGCAACTGTTACGTTGGCTGTTGCCCTATGGTTGCTGATCCAAGACCCTTCAGGGGAGAAAGAGAAGGAGGCTCTCTGCAAGCCCATTAGAGAAGAGCCAGGAAAACAGGATGCACATCAACAGAGAACAGTAAGGGACAGTATTGAATTAAACGTTCCATGATGGGATGTCATTACCTCAGAAACTCAGAGGAAAAGGAGTTAATGAGTGTAGAGAAAAAGTGTATCAGACAAAAAAAAGAAAGAAAGCTGAAGGAAACAGTCCCCTGGAACAGCAGAGAAGGGGGTGGAAGTCCAGGTGGAAGAAAGATCATCCTTCGACTAGCTAGCGACTGCTACCATTAGGAGTAGCAGAAATCATCACCCTCATCATCACAGAGCCAGCATCCAGTTCAACATCTACAATGGACCAGGGGCTATCCAAAGCCTTTTTGCACAACTGTTTCATCTTTAAAACAACCCTAAGCAAGTTCTTCTATTATCTCTTAGAGGTAAGGAAATTAAAGTTCAGAGAATGTTGTGTAATTTGCCCAAGAACTCAGAGCTTATATTAAGTAGATACGAGACTCATACTTCAACCACTTCCAGACTGAGTGGAGCCTGCCAGGCAGTGGCCTTACAGTGGACGTGACAGCAAACCTGAGGCCGGAGGACAGTAAACCTCGAGTGCAGAGGGCACACTTGGCCCACTCTAGTACAGAAGGAAGGGAGTCAAGTTTCAGAGCTGACAGCTTGAGCCCCTGGGCAGCAGTGGACATGAAGAGAAAGGGGTGGATGGATGTAGGAGACATTTTTAAAAGAGGGAAGAGTCAGGCCCTGGAAGCTGGCTAGCTGGAAGTGTGGGGTTGTTAAAGGTTATTGCTTAAAAAGAACTTTCAAGTTTTAAGCCAAAACGTACTATATGGCCACCCCCATTCTGTCAACAGTTCTCAAGGACTTTAATTTGACAATCTGCCCCAGCGCTCAGATTTTTCCCCACTCTCCAACGTTTTATCTTTTTCTGGGCCCATTGGTGTGCTAGTGCTGGCTCAAGGGTCAACAGCCAGCTGGATTCTAGGAAGAGTCTGCTTCCCAGGAACCTCTGTGGGCTCCATGCCCTTAGCTGCATTTCCAATCTAAAGGTGATGGCCATGAGTCATCAAAGGTGTGGAAGCTGGGGTTATCAGTATGGGCTTTGAGGAATAATGCCCTTTTGTGACAATCACTATTCATGGAGCATGACTCACCCTGCCTTTTTAGAACAGGCCAGCAGTCTCCTTTGGGTCTCTGGGACTTTACAGCATAGGCTCCAAAACAAAACATTGTAATAGTAATTTAAGAAGAGCGAGGAAGGGAGACAAAACATAGGAATGTGAACAGCTTTTCTTTTTTCCTGTCTCAAATGCATTAAAATACACATTTCCAAACAGGTTCAAAGTCATCCATTACAGGCCCTCATTTGCACCTCAAAATGGTGCAGATATTATCCTAAATACATCATTATTCATAAGGCATCGTTACCTCAAGACTGATGTATTCAGAGAACATACAACATAAAGCCCTCAGGGACATCTGGGCTATGCTTCCTAGAAAGGTTTTATCTTGTAACCGACCCACCCCATGTTCCCATCATTTTTTTTTTAAAGATTTTATTTATTTGACAAAGAGAGATCACAAGTAGGCAGAGAGGCAAACAGAGAGAGAGAGAGAGAGAGAGAGAGAGAGGAAGCAGGCTCTTGCCTAGCAGAGAGCCCGATGCGGGACTCAATCCCAGGACCCTGAGATCATGACCTGAGCCGAAGGCATAAGGCTTAACCCACTGAGCCACCCAGGCAGCGCCCCCATCATTTTTTTAATAGACATTATTTTTTAGAGCAATTTTAGGTTTCCAGAAAAACTGAGCAGAAAGTACAGAGAATTTCCATATGCCTTATCTCCTTTCTCCCACATTATCTCCCAATAAGCAACATACTGCTCTAGTGAGGTACATTTGTTACACCTGATGAACCAATCTTGAGACATTATCACTAATTAAAGCCCATAGTTTATATCACGGTTCCCTCTCTGTGCTGTACATTCTGTGTTTTTTTTTTCTTAAAGATTTTATTTATTTGACAGACAGAGATCACAAGTAGGCAGAGAGGCAGGCAGAGAGAGAGAGGAGGAAGCAGGCTCCCTGCTAAGCAGAGAGCCTGATGCGGGACTCGATTCCAGGACCCTGAGATCATGACCTGAGCCGAAGGCAGAGGCTTAACCCACTGAGCCACCCAGGTGCCCCCATTCTGTGGGTTTTAACAAATGCATAATGCCGTGCATCCACTGTCACAGTACCTTACAGAATAATTCCATTGCTTTAAAAATCCCATGTTCCACCTATTCATTACTCCCTCTCGTTACCTGAAACACTGGCAACCACTGACTGATTCTGTACTATCTCTATAGTTTTGCCTTTTCTAGGATGTACCATGGTTGCAATCATACTATATGCAGCCTTTCAGATTGCATTCTTTCACTAAATAGTAGGCACTTAAGTTTCTTCCCTGTCTTCTCATGGCTTGATAGCTCATTTCTTTTTTAAATTTTATTTTTTTCTCTATAGTTAATTTCCTTTTATTGTTGAATCATATTCCATTGTCTGATATGCCACCATTTGTTTCTCTAATCACCTACTGATGGACAGGTTGGTTGCTTCCACATTTTGGCAATTATGAATAAAGCTGCTATAAACATTTATGAGCAGGTTTTTGTGTGGACATAGGTTTTTCAATTCATATGGATCAATACCAAGGGTGTTAATTGCTGGATCATGTGGTAAGAATATATTTAGCTTTGTTAGAAATTGCTGAACTGTATTCCAAAGCGCTTGTACCTTTTTGCACTCCCACTAGCTGTGAACAAGAACACCTGTTGCCCCACACCCTTGTCAGCATTTGATGCTGTCAGTGCCCTCAGGGACATCCACGCTGTTTCCAAGAAAGATTTTATCCTGCAACCAAACCACCCTTTTCTCCATTCTATTTTTATTAAAAAAAAAAAAAAGATAATTAGTTGTAAATCTCTAAATTTATGGGTAATTTGTTATGCAGCATTAGATAGCTGAAACAAGAGACATACATAGATCCTAAGCTATCAGCTAGCACCAACTGCCAGGCATGTGAATCAGTCATGCTGAATCCTCCAGCCTCAATCAAGACTTCACTCTAGCTGACACATGACTGCAATTACACAAGAGATCCTAAGAAGTGTCAAGACCTTCCTGAATTCCTGACTTACAGAAACCATTTATTTCTTAGACTCATCAAGACTAGATAGTGGAAATTCAGGACTCTTAGGTTCTTCTCATTTAGTAGAATTGAAGAGAAAAAAAAAAAAGGAGCAAAACTGTATTCTCATCTTGGCTTAGCTGCTTGTTGGCTATACATAAGAAGACAATGCTCATAACTTTTTTTAATAAAAAGATTTTTTATTTATTTACTTGAGAGAGAGAGAGAGGCTCTCTCAGTGAGGAGCAGAGAGAAGCAGACTCCCGACTAAGCAGGTGGCCCAATGTGGGACTTGATCCCAGGACTCCAGGATCACGACCTGAGCCAAAGGCAGATGCTTTTACTGACTGAGCCCCTCATGTGCCCCTCATCACTTTTGAGAGACTGTTTCCCATGTTATAAAATGGAACACCACTACAAGCTCTGTCCACCTGTCAGGGTTGACATGAGAATAACTGTGGCAGTGTTTTATAAAGAATCACTTACTGAAGAAACTTCAAGCGTCACATAAATGGAGAGAACCAGTAGTGAAAATTTTGAAGTGATGTCTACCTGACTTTGGACCATTACATAGGATTTTCTCTCCATCCAAACTGCAGAGTCACCCTTGAGATTGCTTGGCAGCTCACCTTAAGCTGAGACGGTGTCCTTTAGGCATGCTTTTTGTAATGGCCTCAGGAGAGGCCATTACCATTACAAGGTAATGGTACCTTGCCATTACCAATGCAAGGTAATCCATAATGTACATCATCTACTTGAACATAACTGCCCTTGACAAAACAAAATGTCTATGTAATTTGTAACCATCCAGACAAAACTAAAATAACCACAGTGATCACAATTTATTGGACACTTCCTATGTGCTGAGCACTATGCTGGGTACTTCACAGGCATTATTATTTCAATCCTTTACCAACCCATGGGTAAATATTATTACTCCCTTTTAACTCATTAAAGAGAAAATTTACTTACAAGTAAAGATCAGGGACTGAATACACATAAATGTGTTTGCTCCCATCCAAAACTCCATTAAAAGAGTAAATTGATTTTTTTAAAAGCCAAACCAGTGTCTGGCACATAGCACAGGCTCATAAATATTTGTGGAATAGATAAATAAAGTGATGAATGAAAAAAAAATTAAAAACCTACAAGGTAAATAAAATAGACACTGAGCTCACACCAACAAACTGTGGAAGATGGAATGAATATTAATGGACTTTGCAGACCGGAGAAAGTTGAATGTTAAGTCAGAGAAGAAAGCCAAAAAATTGCCAGATTATAGCTCAGACTTCCCCACAAGGGGCTGGGATAGGGAGCACTAGCTATCCCTTAAAGTGGGAGTGGGATGAAGGTAAAAACAGAGAATTCATTGATTTAAGAAGGTGTTGGATCCCAGATCCCCTACAGTGCAGTCAGCTTTGTGACTCCCACTTTCACAACTGAACAGAAGATTCAGTTGTTTTCCCACAGAATAGAGGAGTATGGATTAAAGAAAACCCTACAACTGAAGGTGAGGATAGCATGGGAAAAAAGAGGGCTCAAATGACACTGACATACTAAATGCTGAGACCCCACTGCCAGTCTCCTTGTTACTTTGGTGCCCAGAGAGCTAGAGAGCTAGTAGCCAGTCTGGTGTTCTCCCAGCAGGAGATAGAACCCTCTTCTGTGGGCATTTTGACTACCCCAAGAGGAAAGATACAAAATACTAAAATCAGGAGTTTCCCAATGAAGGAATGATCCAGATAAGCATATGGCAGAGATCAGTCAGTAAGTACCACACACTCAGAGCTTCCAACAAATACCTCATTCTTAAATATGAACAGAAAAGGGCCACTAGACATTTGAGGAAAAGCGAGTGAAAGGTAGAGACCCAAACAAACATTTATAAAAACATTATACCTCTGGTAGAGGTAGAAATAGTGCATGAAGAAGAAATCTCTTTTTAAAACTATCATTATGGGGCACCTGGGTGGCTCAGTCATTAAGCGTCTGCCTTTGGCTCAGGTCATGATCCCAGAGTCCTGGGATCACACCCCGCATCCGGCTCCCTGATCAGTGGGAAGCCTGCTTTTCCATCTCCCACTCCCCCTGCTTATATTCCCTCACTCGCTGTGTCTCCCTCTGTCAAATAAATAAATAAAATATTTAAAAATAAATAAATAGGGGCACCTGGGTGGCTCAGTGGGGTAAAGTCTCTGCCTTCAGCTCAGGTCATGATCTCAGGGTCCTGGGATGGAGCTCCGCATTGGGCTCTCTGCTCGAAAGGAGCCTGCTTCCTCCTCTCTCTCTCTGCCTGCCTCTCTGCCTACTTGTGATCTTTGTCAAATAAATAAATAAAATCTTTAAAAATAAATAAATAAATAAATAAAACTATCACTACGATTTTCAGTGTTAAGATATTTTTACATCCATGAAAAAGGAAAAGTATGGTACAAAAAAGAAATATCCAGAGACTATAAAAAGAACTCCTGGAAATTACAAATAGCATAAGTTTAAAACTCAATAAAATTATTGCAAGATAATACTGAAGTATACCCCTAAGACATAGAGTAAAATGACAAAGGTGGAGAATAAGAGAAATGATAAGAAATGTTGAGGGTAGGGGCACCTGGGTGACTCAGTGGGTTAGGCCTCTGCCTTCAGCTCGGGTCATGATCTCTGGGTCCTGGAATTGGGCCCCACATTGGGCTCTCTGCTTGGCGGGGAGCCTGCTTCCCCCTGCCCCAACCGCCTACCTCTCTGCCTACTTGTGATCTGTCTCTCTCTGTCAGATAAATAAATGAAATCTTAAAGAAAAAAAAAAAAAAGTTGAGGGTATACCCACAAGGGCAATCTTCTGTTAACAGGGGTTCCAGAAAGAACAGAGAGAATGAAGGAGAGCAAATTAGTCAGGGTGTGCAGAGATGCAGAACCACCACAAGTGACAGAGGATAAGGGATTTGTTACAGGACTTAGAGCTTAGATAGTTGTGGAGCTGGTAGAATCATCTGTGCAGACTGTTGTCTTTGCAACTCTATGAGCCAAATCTCTACTGATTGGCAGTTGGGAAAGAAAGCTGGGTGTGGATTACAGCAAAGACAAGATGGAACCCAAGAGAGCAAACTGAACTCCTCTTTCACTACATCCAACCTGAATGTCGTGGGTGACCTACAGAAGAATCTGGCACCTTTTCACCACCACAGACCTAAAGAAGTTTGGAGCAGCTGAAGGAACAGATATGGTGGGAGGTAACAGAGCCATGAGTCAGGTGATGCCCCAAACCAACCAGGTGATCCAGGAGGTGCACTGGATACCAACCTTGGTACTGGATACCAACCTTGACAGCATACAGATAAAGCTGCTGTTTTATTTCCACTTTCCAGATCTGGAACAAAATGACTTTTGTGGCCAACACTAGCTTGACACTATAGGAAGAAGGGAATTCTGGGAGACATAGTTCTAGCTTAGCTAAAATGACAGAGTACAAAGCAACCATAAGAAATAATTCAATAACACTGAATTCAGTAACACCATAATGGAAAGACACTTTTAGTGAAGAGTCTGCAGAGTGCCCTGAGTAATGGATGAAAATAGTCTCACAACAAGGCACAATGCTGTGAATTTTCAGAAAACTGTGGACAAAAAGAAAATAAGGAAAAACAGATTTCAGATGTCAGGGAAAAAAAAAAAAAAGCCACATCTTCAAAATTGTGAAAAGTAATGATCTCCAACCTAGAGTTTGTCACCCAAACTCTCACTTAAAGGGAATGTTAGAATAAGGCACCTTCAGACATGCAAGATTTGAGGAAGCTGACAAATGATGGGATCTACCAGTAGGTTTGAGATTCTGGCAAAGGTGGGTCCAACAGCAGTGGGAGGTGACCAGAACCTTGGATGACAATATAGAAAGACCCAAGACAACACCTGTGCTTGAGGCCCAGAAAAGAACAAGGCCAGGCCCAATGATCAGAGGGTCTTACAGGGATTTCTCTGAGGTGAAGCTGACAAAATATCTTGAGTATTTTAACGTACTGAGAAGAGGAGACTCACATATAGGGATTCTTTGGGTAGAATTTATGATAATCATCAAATACTTAGCAAAGAAACAAACAAACAAAAACCTGGCCAAACCTGGCCAACAACAGCAATTATAGAGGAAAGGAAAAATATTCATAGAATACTACATGGTTCACCTGTGAACAGCATTCTGTAGCATTTATAATAAATGCTGAACACTGATCTAATAAACATTAAATAAAACCATATTGGGAGATAGGAGGGGGGCAGGGAATATGGACACAGTAGGAAAGGATGAAGATGCTGAAGGAGAAATCCTCATGTTCCAACCCAGAAAACTAAGCTTTTGATTTTATTCCATGTGAAATACTGCCTAATACAAAAATACAGTTTATGTGATGATACATATGGTCAAGCCAAAGATAATACCTAAAACAGAAAAATCAAGAAGTAGCAATCCAATTATGTTATTCAGATATGCAGAGGTAATTATCAAAAAATAAAAAATAAAGAATGTCAAAGTAGTTGCTTCTGGGGAGGAGAAAATGTGGTTAAGGAAGACCTGGCTCTTTTATTTATTTTTTTTAAAGATTTTATTTATTTATTTGACAGAGAGAGAGGGGAGATCACAAGTAGTCAGAGAGGCAGGCAGAGAGAAAGAGAGGGAAGCAGACTCCTGGCTGAGTAGAGAGCCCTATGCGGGGCTTGATACCAGGACCCTGGGATCATGACCCAAGCCGAAGGGAGAGGCTTAACCCACTGAGCCACCCAAGTGCCCCGACCTGGCACTTTTAAAAAACTTCTGTAGAAGTACTTGACTCTAAACCATGTTTGACTAAAAAAACTAACCAAAACACAAAGGTACAACCACTGTTATGGTCTGAATGATTGTATCCCTTACCCCCCAAATCCATATGTTGAAATCCTAATGCCCAAGGTGATGGCATTAGGAGACGGGGCCTTTGGGAGGTGATAAGGTCATGAGCGTAGACCCTTCAGGAATGGGATTAGTGCTCTTAAAAAAGAGGCCCCAAAGAGAGCTCCCTAGTCCCTTTCATTATGTGAGGACACTCAAGAAGTCATCAATCTGCAATCCTAAAGAGGGCCTGCAGCAGACCCTGACCATGCTGGCAAGGGTGCGAGCATGAGATCATGCCAGTATGGTCTCAGACTTCCAGCCTCTAGAACTGTGAGAAACCAATGCCTGCTTTTTAAGGCCACCCAGTCTCTGATATTCTGGTATAGCAGCTTGAACAGACTAAAATAGCCAGCAACTCAAAAGAAGGAAGAGGGAAAGACGGGGTGTTGGGGAGGAGGAAAGAAGGAAAGAAAAAGCAAAAGAGGGAGAAAAGGAAGCTTTACAATAGCTAACTTGTGGGGTGCCTGACTGGCTTAGTTGGTGGAGCACGTGACTCTTGATCTTGGGTTGTGAGTTCTGAGTTCACATTGGGTATAGAGACTGCTTAAAAAGTGCATGGTACTGGCAAATGACAGAACTGAGTTCTGAGCCATTTCAGGTGACTTAACAACACTTGTTATAAATCACTACACATCAAAACATTGGCCTCTCAGGTCCTCATCTGGTCTGTAGTGGACCCACTGTCTGATGGGTCTATACTTGGGTGATACTGGACTTGGGGCAGAGAGATCAAGGGCACAACTGGTGAAAAGTTATAAAGACAGAAAGAGGTGGTCGGGTAAACAGTTCATCAGACAAATACAAGAGTCCCTGGAATCACCTGGGCACCAAGGGAATTGAGAGGGACAGCTTGTGTGTGCAGAGAAAGAGAAGCCCACATGTGCCAGAAGTTCAGGCTCCCTGTACCGATGCTGGTCTGTGGACAGGAAGGAAGGGTGGGCTGAGGAGGGAAAGGACGCTCCCTGGACAGGAACCTGAGCACAGTCTAGGACAAAGCCCATTCAACAGGACAGCTGCAAGTTTTCATTCTTGCTTCCAAGAGAGAGCAAAAAGCAGGAGCTCACCACTATGTGCTGTGTGCACGGTACATGAACAGGAGTCAGGGGCTCTTCAGCAGTTGAGATTCACCTTCCAGAGCCCTAAGCCATGGTCATGTGGATTGTTTTGTTTGGTAGTGTGCATGTTTCCGGGGCTCTCAGACAAAGAATGTTCCAATTCTAGATTTCTCACCAAGACCCCTACACAGGGCACTGAGTGAGACCCCACTGTACCAGCTCTCAAGAGCAGAATGGTAAATTTTCAGGCAATTTGTAAACTAGCTGTCATCATATTGGTGGCTCGATATTGGCCATGCTGGGAGAATTAACACTACAGAAATCAGTAGAAACTATGAACTAGGGCTTCATTTTACTTTCAGAAGGCTCGTTGTTGGAACATTCACCAGCACACCACTGCCTACAAACATTAAAATAGGGGAAAACAGATATAGACTGAGTAAATAAGAAAAGTGTTGTGATAATGTTAATTATAAAATCTTATGGGGTAAGGGATATATGCTGCCAACTATATTAGATGCTTCTTGTCTTGCTTAATTTTAGAAAAGCCCTATGGGGTAGGTATTTATTTTTACCCATTTTATACATGTTGGGACTAACATCCAGACATTAGATAATGTGTTCAAGGATACAAGCCAGTAAACAGGAGTTAAGATTTCAAATCTACACTCGGGACACCACCACTACAGCAGAGACAATGTTGTGGAGCAGCTCCATGTGGGAATGCTACAGCCAGTAAGCCCGTATTCAAACACCAGTTCTGACATACACTAAATGTGTGACCTGGAAGAGGTATTTAATCATTCTTTGCCTGACTTTCCCACCTGATGAAGTTCTTTTTTTAAAAGACTTTATTTATTTCAGAGAGAGAGAGTACAAGCAGGGGGAGGGGGAAAGAGAGAAGCAGACTCCCTCTGAGCAGGGAGCTCAATGAGGGGCTCAATCCCAGGATCCTGGGATCATGACCTGAGCCGAAGGCAGACGCTTAGCTGATCAAGCCATTCAGGTGCCCCTGATGGAGTAGTTCTTAACCCACAGTCTGGTACTAACCACAAAATTAGTTACTATTACCTTATTATTGACATTGTTTGGGATTTTTTTTTTTTAATCTTACTTCATATTTCGTAAAACTGACTCAAAAACTACATTTGCTCTCTGGGGGATACCAAGAAACTGGCTTGCTGACCCAGCTGGGGAAGGGACCTCAAGCACTTCTGGAAGAGGGACACTATTGTCTGGTGCTGGTATCTTTGAGGGGGCTGCAATGAAGCCGGGGGTAGAAAAACTTCAAACTGATGTCAGCTGCTTTTTCAGGACACCAACATGAAGAAGTGAGGCTAGGTTGGGAGGTGGGGGCGGGAGTTCACAATGTAGGAAGCAGACAAGCAGACAAGAAGCCCACAGAAGTAGCAAGTTCCTTCTTCCCCCCGGCCTTACACTCCCTGACACTGCTGCTGGCAAAGTCTCACCTGAGGCAGCTGCCAAAGAAGAAGCATACTGTTCAGAGCCCTAGCCACAGCATCCAAAAACTGAGCAGCAAAGTTTGGAACTGAAAGACAATAAGTGAATAATTGGCAGAGAGACTTTAGCTGAATAGCTTGGTTATATTTGGAATTTTATTCCATTGAAAGTATTACTTAAGAAATACTTAAAATTTGGGGCGCCTGTGGCTCAGTGGGTTAAGTTCTGCCTTCGGCTTGGGTCATGATCCTGGGGTATTGGGATCAGCCCCTGAGTCAAGTTGGCTTCCAGATCAGCAGGGAGTCTGCTTCTCCCTCTTCCTCTGCCCTCTCCTGCACACCCTACTCATGTGTGCAGGCACTCTCTTTTTCTCTCAAATAAGAAATCTTAAAAAAAAAAAACAAACCTAAAATTAAAGTTTAAAGGGAGAAAACATCTGACAGTAGTCACTGAGCTTGGCTCTGATACATGCTTGGCACTAAGTAAGTGCTCAATATATGGTTATTGAGTGAATGAATGGAAGGAAGTAACTCATGCAAGCCTGCATCTACTAGAATTTGTCAAAAGCTACTCTGCACTACTCTGGATGTGGAGGACCCACTGGGAAACAGAGTACACCACAGTCCCTACCTCCATGGTGAGGGCATGGAACAGACTCATCACATACAAACAAGTTACTTTCAAACAGTGCCAGAAGGTATGAAGGGAACAAACATGGTGAAGAACTGGTGGAGAGCATTTTAGATGTGGCAGGGAGGTTCTCTCTCAGATAGTAACATTTAAGTGGAGACCTAAAGGGTGACAAAGGACCAAAGCACGAAGGCCATTGCAAAGACCTGAAGGAGGAGAGAGCTCGATGAGCTCAGGACAGCGACTATAATAGGAGTGTGCTGAGGAAGAAGACAGCTGGTGTGAGAGCTGTCAGAGCCCAGAGACAGCAAGCGATAGGCCTAGCTGGGCTTCGTAGGCTATGCATAGGGCTGGTATTTTATTCCACATGTGGTTCAACATACACACACACACACACACACACAGAGTAATATTTTTAGTAGAAGTTACAGGATTTGTATTTCTCAAAGATCACTCTGGCTGCTGGGTAGAGAATAGATCATAGTGGGTCAAGAACAGGAGGGGACCGACTCTATCAGTTTCCCGGGGCTGCCATAACACATTACCACAAACTGGGTGACTTAAAACAACAGAAACCTATTCCCTCACCATCTGGATGGCAGAAGTCCAAAATCAAGTTGTTAGCAGGACTGTGCTCTCTCTGGAGGCTTGAGGGGAGAATCTCATCTTAGCATCTGGTGACTCCAGGCATTCCTTGGCTTGCAGTAGCATAATGCCCATCTCTGCTTCTGTCTTCACAAGCTCTTCTCTCTGTGTCTTCTCCCTGGTGTCCCTGCACTTCTCCTTTTCTTTTAGGACACTTTTTTGTTGGATTTAGGGTCCATCCAGTTACTCCTGGATGATCTCATCTGAGATCCCTAGCTTAATTACATTTATAAAGACCTGTTTTTCAAATAGGTAACATTCTCAGGTATCAGGAGGGTTGCGGGGGGGGGGGGGGCACAATTCCTCCTGACTAAAGAAAACTAAAGTGGTTTGTAGGTGAGGGACAATGGTGGATTAGGGCAGGAAGTGATCGCAGAGAAAAGTAGATGGTCTGGGTGGTATATTAGGCTTCCCCACAGAAAAAGAAGCAGTAGGATGTATATACTTAGATAGAAAGAGATTAATTACAAAAAATTGCTTCACATGATTATGAAAACTGAAGAGTCCCAAGATCTGCAGTTGCCAACCTGAAGACTCTGGAGAACGGATGTGTATTTCTAGTCTAAGTTTGAAGGCCTGAGTGCCAGAAGAATTGGTGAAGTAAATTCCAGTCCCAAAGCTGGCAGGCTCAAGATCCAAAAAGGGCTGCTATTTCGTCTGAGTCCAAAGGCCCCCAAAAGAGCAACAAGTCCCAGCTCATTCAGTTGGGCAAGAGGAGGTCATTCTTACCCAGCTTTTTTGGTTCCATTCAGGTCTTCAGTTGTTTGGATGAGGCTCCTTCACACTCAAGAAGGCAATCTGCTATCTATGCACTCAAATGTTAATCCCATCCAAAAATTTCCTCACAGATACACCTAGAATGATGGGTGGCTAGTGTCCAGTTAGCCTGTGGCCTGGTTAAGCTGACAAAAAACTGACCATCACAGATGGGGCAGAAGGGAAAAGGGTGTTTCATGCTCCAGGAAAAGACAGATACTGGGTAACCTAATTGAGGGTCAAACTGCGGAGGTGGAGAAGGGAGGTCTCTGAGAAGCCAGAGGCTGGTGGATGCTGCCCTTTTGAAGAAAAAACTGGGTCACTGCCTCAACAGTGATCTGTCACTTTCTTACACCTTCTACCTTCCCCATCCATCTACCTCCCAACTACTGAGGCACTTTCCTCTCTTGATGATGGAGTACTTTGGCTACCATAACATTATCACCAAGCAAATGGATCAGTGCAAAGCTGGATTATACTGGGCACCATCTTCTCACACAGAAATGGAATCTATGAAATCTGTTCCTTTACATCTCCTGCTCATGCAGGACAGATCTAGAATATACAATTAATATCAGTCTGTCACGCTGCATAAATTCTGTAGCATTCTGATTTCAATCTGAGTAGGTGACTTCTACACCAGTGAAATTATGAGGTATCTACACTCAAGATCTTCTGGCTTCTGCTACCTTATTGTTTTCTCTGTGTACTAACATGGAAAACCACTGAGATTTTTATATATAAATAACTCTATAGACTTGCACCCCAATATTTTCTGGAAACAAACTTCCTCCAAAGTCTGTTTTAGGTAAAGGTAATCAATCTTTAGTTATCTACAGATGCAAAACAAATTACCTCAAAACTAAGTGACTAAAACATAAATATTTATTCTGTTGAAGCTTCTGTGGGTCAAGAATCTGAAAGCAGGGGCACCTGGGTGGCTCAGTGGGTTAAGCCGCTGCCTTCGGCTCAGGTCATGATCTCAGGGTCCTGGGATCGAGTCCCGCATCGGGCTCTCTGCTCAGCAGGGAGCCTGCTTCCCTCTCTCTCTCTCTCTGCCTGCCTCTCCGTCTACTTGTGATCTCTGTCAAATAAATAAATAAAAATCTTTAAAAAAAAAAAAAAGAATCTGAAAGCAGCTATATGATTCTAACTGAGGGTCTCTCATGAGGTTATGGTAAAGATGCACCTGACAGCCTGACTGGGGATGGAAAGTGCTCTTCCGAGATGGCTCATGGACGTAACTGTTATCAGGAGACCTCAGTTCCTTACTGGCTGCTGGCAGGAGGCTTAAGTTCCTTATCCTGTGATCTATTCCCTGGGGCTGCTGGGGTGTCCTCCTTACAACATGGCAGCTGGCTTCCCCCACTCTTCTTCTTGTTTGTTTGTTTCTTTCTTTTTCCTTTCCTTTTTCTTCTTTCTTTCTTTCTTTCCTTCTTCTTCCTTTCCTTTCTGTTTCTTTCTTTCTTTCCTTCCTTTCTTTCTTTCTTTTTGAGTTAAACTCTACTTCTTGAAGGAAGAAGCATCAAATAACTTGCAGGCACATTTTAAAAGTCCAGATACTCTGGGAGCTTGTTTCTGACATTGAACAGGCTCTGAGAAATGGCTATCATACAGTGAACGATGAATCTTCTAGAGCATGCTTATTCAGGAATACTAACAGGCCATAGATTGGCATTATCTCTCCCTCTCCCTATGAGTTAGGTGGTGAGAACAGCAATAGCAACAGCATCAACAAAACATCAACAATAAGAATGGCACCTGATATTTGCTGAGCACACTTGAGATTGTTAGCATCTCAAGAGCAAAAGCATTGCCTGTCTAGTTCTCTACTACATTTCCAGTACCTAGAAACAGGTGCTCAATAATTATTTAGAATTGAAAGTAGGCGTTTTTCATTTTAATGTCACTAGAACCTTCTGAGGTAGATATTGTTATTGTTCCCATTCTACAGATGGTAGAGCTGAGGTACGGGGAATGAAATAATTTGCCAAAGTGACATAGCTAATAGTAGTAGAGATAAAATTAGAACCTAGACTATCTGACTTCAAATGCCACCCCTACCCACTGGTCATAGAGAAACAGATTTATGAGTTGCAATTACTGAACCAATACTGATAACAACAGGCTAGCCTGGCCTAATAAAAGGAAGATGAGGCCTGTATTTAAACAAAACACTGGAGGAGTACCTAGCTGGCTCAGTCAGAAAAGCATGTAACTCTCAATCTCACAGTCTTGAGTTCAAGTCCCACATTGGGCATGAAGCCCACTTAAGAAAAATATAAAAATAGTCATAAAGAAAAACACACCAGATAATCCAAAAAAACTTCCCTTGACTCCAGTGTACAGCCAGAGACACACTTTCAGAGAAGCAGCTACATCAATCCAAGGGAACTAGGCCCCGATCTGTACCCAGAGCTAACATTATCTGGACGGGGTCCTCAAAAGAGATTTAGCCCTTGACCTCAAAACTGCCCTGATTTCATCTTAAAATGCATCTTAAAGATTCTCTAGAAAAACAATGTCTGGAAGCTGTGTCCATATTTTTTAGTCTCTTGTCTTACTGAACTCTCACTTATAACTTTTGTTTTGCAAACAACATATTTCTTCCTGTTGTGGCTTTAGGAAAAAAAACATTCTTGAATTCGAAAAAACAATCTCTGATTCACCCTGGAGTGACTCTGTGTGAGGACCAGGGGAAGGTCCATTCCCCAACATGTGCCTAAAGGGCAAGCGGAGAGCTGCTCACGTCTCAGGACAAGATCCCAGCCTATGTTCTATTACGAAATGTATCCAACTCTTCTGATTTGTCAGAGGCCCTCCTGCCAACTACAGCAACCACAGATGGATACCACGGTGAACACAGCCCAGATGTGGAAGTGTGAGTGAGTGGAGAAAAGTGGCTGAAAGGCCAGGTTCAACTTGAGACACAGTGCCAGTTTTGAGTAGAACCTGGAAACTGGTACAGTTCCAGCTCAACTCTGGTTCAAGTCAGTGAATAATAACCAAGTCACCTACCTATTCTTTCTGGACTCAGTTTCCTTCTCAAGAGCTCAGATACAAACACAGGACTTTACTTCTCCAAGATATGAGGTAAACATGCCATAGGAAGCTCAGTCTGACAGGGACACAAGGAAAGGGACAAACTGGGCCTGAGAACCCCAGGGGTCAAATCTGACTTGTAGACATTATTCATTAAGAACAATTTTTTCCCAAATTTAAATTAGTTACTAACAGTAAAAAAACATAAGTTTTCACATTTAAAATAAAAGTGCCTGGCTGGCTCAGGTGGTAGAACATGTGACTCTTGAACTCAGGGCTGTGAACTTGATCCCCACGTGGACGTAGAGATTACTTAAAAATAAAATCTTTAAAAAATAAAATAAAATCAGACAATTCAGATATCCAAGAATTGAAAACTCAATGTCAGATGGCTTGCATTTCTAAAGGGAACAGTGAGCCAGAGCTGAGTACCGGCTGTCATTGACTTTAGACATGGCATTACCTCTTTAGTCCAGTTTGCCAGTCTCTACCATTCCCTGCTGTTTTTTTGTTTTTTGTTTTTGTTTTTTTTCTTTAAGTACGCTCTTTCCCAATGTGGGGCTTGAACACCCAACCCCAAGATTAAGAGTCACATGCTCTATTGACGGATCCAGCCAGGCATCCCAACCATGGCCTATTTTTCAAACCCTGTTTCATACTAGTAATTACAGAAATGTAACTTAAATACTTTGATTTTTCAGAACATTACAACACTCATAAGTGTGTTAAAATGACAAGGTTTCCTCCTAGATTTTCATTTTGTGAAATTTTGCATAGTTCACTGACGCTAAGTCTAGGAAATACTT
This sequence comes from Lutra lutra, assembly GCF_902655055.1. NCBI lineage: Eukaryota > Metazoa > Chordata > Mammalia > Carnivora > Mustelidae > Lutra > Lutra lutra. Next base: position 80,679,532 of record NC_062282.1, on the reverse strand, counting down.
CCTTTGCAGGTATCTTATGCATATGCTTGTTCTGTCACTTAGGTAATCCTGACTCCTACAAACTTCGGAGTTTGGATTTCCTACCATGACTGAAGGGGTAGCTTGCCAGCCTGGGAAAGTGGCAGAGCACTATGAGAAAAGAGAATACAGAGGGAATATGGCGCCCATATTCCACTCGCTTTAAAAAATATATATATTTATTATGTATTTATGTATTTATTTTATTATTAACATACAATGTATTATTTGTTTCAGGGGTACAGGTCTATGATTCATCAGTCTTACACAACACACAGCGCTCACCACACACCTACCCTCCCCAATGTCCAACACCCAACCACCCCTCTCTCTCACCCCCCTCCCCTCCAGCAACCCTCAATTTGTTTCCTAAGATTAGGAGTCTCTTATGGTTGTCCCCCTCTCTGGTTTGGTCTTGTTTCATTTTTTCCTCCTTTCCCCTATGATCCTCTGCCTTATCTCTCAAATTCCACATCAGTAAGATCATATGGTAATTGTCTTTCTCTGACTGACTTATTTTGCTTATCATAATACCCTCTAGTTCCATCCATGTTGCTGCAAATGGCAAAATTTCACTTTTGATTGCTGTATAATATTCCACTATATATCCACTACATATTCTTTATTATCTGTTGATGGACATCTGGGCTCTTGCCATAGTTTGGCTATTATATTCCACTCACTCTTAACTCAGAGTCAAAGGAGACCTGAGCTAAATGCAAAGGGATAAGGGACATTTTTAGCCTTCGTAAAGAATTAGATTCATCCATCCCAAGTCCATGTGACACTTAAATTTTATTTTTTATTTTTAAAGATTTATTTATTTATGGGATGTCTGGCTGGCTTAGTTGGTGAAGTGTCCGTCTTTGGCTCAGGTCCTGATCTCAAGGTCCTGGAATCCAGCCCCGCACTGGGCTTCTTGCTCAGCAGGGAACCTGATTCTCCCTCTCCCTCTGCCTACCACTTCCCCTGCTTGTGTTCTCTCTCTTCTCTCTCACTCTGTCAAGTAAATAAATAAAATCTTTAAAAAATAAATAAATAAAATAAACATTTATTTATTTTACAGAAAAAGAGAGAGCACGTGCATGAGCGAGTACACAAAGGGAGGGCCAGGGAGAGGGAGAGGGAGAGAGAATGTCAAGCAGACAACATGCTGACCATGGAGCCGAACATGGGGCCCCATCTCACAACACTGAGATCAAGACCTGAGCCAAAACTAAGAGCTGGACGCTTAACTGATTGTGCCACCCAGGCGCTCTGATGCAACAATAAAATTTTAATCTAGCACAGGAGTTGACAAACCTCAGCTTGCGAGCTGGTCACCAGTTTTTGAAAACAAAATTTTATTGTTTTCAAAACACAGCTATGCCCATTTATTTACATATCGTCTATGACTGCTTTTGCCCTATGAAGGCAGCAGGGAGTAGTTTCAACAGAGACTGTGTTGCAAGGTTAAAATTAGGCTGGCAAGCCTAAAATATTTACTATCTGCCCATTAGAGAAAGTGTTGCCAATCCCTGATCTAGCACCTTGAGTTGCAAGAAAAAGAGGCCCACCCAGGTTATCTCAAGCTAAGGATGTTTGTGGTCAGAACATAACAGGGAATGTGCTGGATGCCAAGGATATAAGTCACAGAGAAATCAGGCCTCAGTAGGACTAAAAACAACAACTGTAGATCTTTCTTATGGGTCTCTGTTTCTCCCCATCTCCTCTCTGTTCTCTTCCCACTGTCCGCTGTCCTCAACCTGTTTTGCCTTCCTTCAGCTTGCACCCGGCTCCTCAGGGCTACCCAGACTTCTACATCATGTAATCCCAAACAGCCTTTCAGTTCTGGTCCCCACTGCTAATGGCCCTGGCTCCTTCTAAGTTCTCCAATTCTGAACTTCCATGGAATGAATGTGACTGCCCCAGACCATCTTTTCAACCACGGGATGTTGTTACATGGAGCAGAATGTGTAGTCCACTCAGGAGGGGTGACAGGCCCAGAGCCTTCCTTTAGAAGAGAATACAACAAGAAGGAACCAAAACTTAGCTAACTTGTGAGGGACCTAGTCTTTTCTTAAAGTCAGAATCCTTCTAGCTCTCTTATTCACAGCACTGATCAGAAAGCCAAAATCTGAATGATCACCATGTATGACAAAAGGGAAATAGATCCCACCTGGAGTTTGCTGATGGGTATAAGGTCAGTGGAGGACCAAGCCCATTCAAGGGAGAGACCAGCAGATTAACTATGGAAACTGGTGGGATTTCAAAAATTACAGCCTTGTCCTATCTGGACCAGCAGGAGAAAAAGGGGCAAAAAGAAATCCAGCCTGGAAGAACCTGTCCTGGTTCTACCACAACCTGAGTGCTGGTATACATGTTTCCTTCCACCCAGTCACCTCTGGGCCTTGGTCCTCCCACTGATCAAATAACTGGGCTGAATTAGATCAGTGGTTCTCAAACTGCCCTCTACATCAAAATCACCTAGAAGGCTTATTAGAACAAAATTGACTAGGTCCCACCCCCGGAGTTCCTGATTCAGCATGCCTGGAAAGGGGTCTGAGAATTTGTATTTCTAACAAGTTCCCAGCTGCTGACCTAGCACCATAATTTGAGAAGCACTAGTCTAGCTCTTCACTAAGAATCCTTCCAGATGTAACATGCTATGAGTCTAGTCTACTTCTTAGCTTACATTGGATGGAGAGTTTGGATTGTGGGCCAGGAAACCTCGTTTGGAGAGGTCTTTCCCAAGCTTAACCAAGATTACACTGTGTCCCCTCAACCACCTTTCGGCTTTTGCCACCACAAAGACCCTTTTACCAGCAAGTCCTGGGCTCCAGAACTGCTTCTCAGCCTGCTGGAAAATGTTGACTTTCTACTTCTCCCTTGGCCAAATTCTGTGGGTAGCGTGGCTCCTCGACACGTAGGCCACACAACTGGCTCTCACAACCCACTTCCTCAAGGTGATCCCATGTCGTTCTGCTGTCCATGATAAACAGCTCCAGACTGGGCAGCCCAAATGGAGGGGAAGCCAGCCTGCTGTGGATCTGGAAAGTTCCCCAGAGGAAGATAGATGGCAGCTGCTTTGCTGGCCCAAGCAAAGGCCAAGCCACAAGCTGGGAGGACATCTCGAGCACAGGCCGCCAACCAGTGATGCAAATTGCCCCTGCAGGGCCTGGCCAGGTTAGAGGGGGCCCAAGGAGCCGGAACCCTGAGTGACAGCTGAGCAGGGAGACACTCTGCAGCATCCCACTAAGTCACCAAGAGGTTTCTGAAACAGGTGGCTCAAATTTCCTTGAAAACCCCGAAAAATCCCCCATTTGAAGTATGCGCGAATCTTGTTGTCACCACCTCGTATTAATGGGCAGGCACCACAGAAGGAAAAAGGGGTTTTTGGCTACATTTTTGCACACTGACTGGCCTGACAAGCTCAATAAAAGCTTAAACAAATATTAAAAAACACACAGAGTCAGGCTGGTTTAAATTAACTTCCCAAGCACTTCACCTACTGTAGGAAGAAATTATAATAAAATGTCAGTGCAAAAATAAACCACGCATGGAAATAAAAATAAAACATAAAATGCCCTCTTATAACTAACTGCTCAGTACGATTTAGTTCATAACAACATATCATTGTACATGAAGCTTTCATAGTCCTAAAGTGTATTTGGGCATTAGGACTGTTGACTTTGAAAAATTCATATTTTACACATTGGGAAACTGTCCTTTTCCCAGAAGTCTTATGGATGTAAACCATGAAAACACATATACACACAATCCTGTTAATTCTGAAATAATAATTTGTCTAAATGGAACTTGCTGCTTGACCTATGACCCCAAATTCCGTTTTTCTTCAGCACCCTCAGTATACGCGCTGTCTGCCAAAGCAAGCACTCTTCAGCACCCTCAACCCTTAGCCTGCTACTTGGGCTCCACAATGTCCTTTTCCTCACTGCAAGAGAAGGAAAGAGATGACAGGCTGAGAGGTGACAGGTTCATCTCCAGCCATTCTGAAGCCTCATCCAGAGGTGGAGTTTATGAAGGGGAGAGACACTTTGTAGTCTTTGGATTCATGGGCTGTGGCGTGTCACATCCTCCAAACTTTCTTGTGCTTAAACTGAGCCAGATATAATGGAAGATTAAAAGGGAGGAGTGCTTGGTGCTCTCATTCCAAGGAGGAATAAAGAGAAAGAAAGAAGGGAGGAAAAGCAAAAAGAAAGGAAAGAGGGAAGGAAGGGAGGAGGGGAGAGAGGAAGGAAGAAAGGGAGGGAGGAAGAGAAAGGAGGGAAGGGGGAAGAAAGAGAGGAGGGAAGGAGGAAGAGAGGGAAAAGAGGGAGGGGGAAAAGAAAGGCAGACAAGCGAGCACCTCTGGCTCAGTTAGTTCATCCTGTAAAAGTTCTTTCACAGTCTGGTTATTCCCCCTTGGTTTATTCAGCCAAGCTAGCCTAACCTCACTTCCCACCCAAAGAGCATGGGGGCTAAGAAAGACTTTATTGGCCCCTGTGCCCTTCTTTCCCCCTCTAGGTTTCTGTCACTCCTCAAAGGTGATTTTCGGAGGAAGGGTTTTCCTGGTAGGGTCTGGGTGGAACAGCACAGTGCAGATCTGTGTCTGGCTTCTAGCAAGACCGTCCAGGCGGAACCCATGCTAGCCTCCCCTTCCTCCAGGCTCGTGTCAAGAACTTTCACAGAGTGCTCCTACATCAGAAAGTAGAGCCAGAGGAAGCAAGACAGTGGAAAAGAAACAAGCAGTCATCAAACACATGTAAGAACATACATGTACGACTATAACTGGATGTCATATGTAGACACATGTATAGATGCATGTAGATCTTTCCTGGTGAGTTAATTATGACCTTCCCAAGAGAGTACAAGTTGACTCACCAGCTGGCAGTTTGGATAGCCAAGCCAGGGATGTCAGGCCTGACCATTTCTCCAGGGTGGACGAGCAGATACAGAGGGCCACACAGAGCATGAGGAGGAGGTCCAGTCCAGAGCGTGAACACAGTCTAAAAAATGCAACTTATTTCTCCAATCTGCTTGTTATAAGGTGCCAGAAACAAATACCAGCAGGCCTGGAAAAACTGTTGTGTTCATTTGTATAGGCTCCGAGCCACCCACCCCAAAATAGAAGGAAAAAGAAGATGAACACACTCCAGAGCTGTTTTGTCTGGCTCACTGGACCCTCTTGCCCCCTTCACCTATCGGAGGAGAGAAGTGGGGGTGGGAGGTTGTGGAGTCCCCCACACTGAGGACCTGAAACAGCCCCTTCAGTTTCCCACAAACAAGTTTCTGAAACGGAAACTAGCTCTGACTCCCCAGGGCAGAAATTGAGAGCTCCACTCTAAAACACTTCCTCTGCCTGGTAACAATGTAAGGAGGAATTTCCACAAATCCCCTTAGCTGTCATGGCTTCCGCTCCTCATCTTGGGAAAAGGCAGTTTGGGACATTCCAGGCCCCACCCCCACCCTGTTTGATCTCCTTGGCTTCTGGATGGGCCTGGAGAACTACAACATACATTTACCCTCCCTGGTTTTCCTTCTGGAGTTGAGAAACATCCAAGCCTGAACAGGCTGTAGAAAGAGGCCTGGTCAGCCCAGCAGCATCACCCAGAGGCTGTTCTCTCTCCTCAGAGAAGAGCTTCAAGGGAGGGATGGGGAAGACCCAAGAGACAGAGCACAGCATTAGGGCAAGAAGTTTGGAGCCAAACAACCACATACCTGCCGCTTTTAGCAGGGGCTAAACTTGGGGGCTGACTTGAGCTCCTAATAGGACAGGCATAGAGTCCCACAAAGTAAGCTTATAAAGCAGTTGGCACAGCCAGGACATGGCAAGAACTTGGTAAAAGTGAGGGGCTACAGCCAACCCAAAAGGTGTGCTATCTTGAGACTCCCCTGCTTTGCAACAGCAGAGTCGTAGTGCTCCCTGGCCCCAAGTGTTCCCCAGTCTCATGTGCACAGACCACAGTTTCCACATGGGGTCTGCTCAGCTCTTCTACTTCAACTCCCAGAGCCCCTTAGATAAAAAACAAAACAAACAAAAAAAAAAATGCCAATATCCATGACAACGTCCATGCCAGCCATGCTCCATACAGGTGCTTGTAGAGCTTCCCATCCATCTCAGGGCTCAGGTGGAGTCCTAGGTTCTGAGCAGAGCCCAGGAAGTCCCTGCTAAGCTCTGGCCCTCACTCAGCCAGCAGGTCACCAGAGCATCCATGCTTGCGCCTCTGGTCTAACTTCAGTTCCTAATTTCCCACATGTGCTGGGAGGAACCACCTACCTTTGAGGATCCTTGGTTACTCCATCTGGAAAACTGGAAGGTATTATGAACTGAACTGTGTTTCCCCAAAATTCTTCTATAAAAGCCTTACCCTCCACTGTGACTGTATTTGGAGATGGGGCCTATCAGGAGGTAATAAAGGTTAAATGAGGTCATGAGGGTGGAGCCTTACACTAGTAGAATTAGTGTCATTTTAAGAAGAGGAAGAGACATCAAGCTCATTCTCTTCCCATGTGTACACAGAGAAGGGACCATAGGACAGAGCAAAAAGGCCCAGGAAGAGAGGTCTCACAGGAAACCAACTCTGCCAGCACTTTGATCTGAGATCTTAAATCTTAGCCTCCAGAACTGTGAGAAAAATTTTCTGTTGTTGAAGCCAACCATTCTGTGGTATTTTGTTATAGCAGCCTGAGCAGACAGAGGTGGGAGATATAATCAGTGCTCTGTGGAGTAAGGGGTATATTAGAGATGCCCCAAAGGCTGGGCAAGGAGAGACTGAGGAAATGGGACTCCTGATCCCATACCTCACTCTGCTGGAACCTGTAACAACTGTAGCTATTTTTTAAAAACTGGGTTTAAGCATTTTTTTCTTCCTGCCTTCCTTCCTTGCTTTCTCTCTTTCTTGGTCTCAAGGAAGTTTCCTTGATGAAGAGCTTTTTTTGAAACCCCCAGGACTAGGGATTTCTAAAAGCTCATGCTTGTCATCCTCATAGTATTCTATCATTTATGCTAAAGGATTATGAAGTCACAGGACTCAAAGACCTGCCTGGTTCGAAGGGTCCAAGGCTTAGGAACAGTTTTGGTTGCAAACAATAAGGGTGCATTTGCCAGGTACCAGGCTGTCTTCCATGCTTTACATTTATTAATCCATTCAATCCTCCCCCACACCCTACAAGAGATGCTTATCATCCTTGTTTTACAAATGAGATGATGCTTTTACATCATCGTTTTACATCATTATGGCTCAGACAACTTAAGCCCCTTACTCAGGCCCACACAGAGTGGTCTGTCTGATTCCAAAGGCCATGAGCATCGTCCACCATTCTAGAAGAAAGGAGAGGAAGTTGTAAGGCAGTCCTTCTGTCAGCAAGTGTCACCCCTGATCTCACCACAGCACAGACCTGCTATATATTGTGAAGGATCTGCCCTACAATCTCAGGACCTAAGTAAATGAGCTGTTTCCTAATTTCCCCCAGAATTCTATGTACCTCATAAACAGGCATTCAGATCTGTTGCTCTAACTGATTCTGGCATTTGAAACAACATATTTGGATTAGGTCCTCTAAAACACTAAGATGAATTTACAAAAATGGGCAAATAGTCATGCTGAATTCAGCGTTACTTAATATTTTCTTTAACAGACCTGCAGGACTAAGAGTATCTCATTACACATTCCAGACATTCAAGAAAGAATGACTAGAATAACACTAGCATTATTTGGAGATGAATAAATGATTGGCTATATTAAAACCCTCAAATAATGTGCAGATATAATAGCTGAACTAATCAGAGAGATTGGTAATATTGCTAAATATAAAAATCACACATTTTTTTTTTTTTAAGATTTTATTTTTTATTTGTCAGAGTGAGCACAGGCAGACAGAGTGGCAGGCAGAGGCAGATGGAGAAGCAGGCTCCCGCTGAGCAAGGAGCCCGATGTGGGACTCGATCCCAGGACGCTGGGATCATGACCTGAGCCGAAGGCAGCGGCTTAACCCACTGAGCCACCCAGGCGTCCCAAAAATCACACATTTCTATACATCAGTAATAATCACTTAGAAATAGAATTTTCTTGGGGTGCTTGGGTGGCACAGTTGGTTGAGTGTCCCAATTCTTGATTTTGGCTCAGGTCATGATCTCAGGGTCATGAGATACAGCCCTGTGTCAGGCTCTGCGCTCAGTGGGGTAGTCTGCTTGAGATTCTCTCCCTCTGCTGCTACCCAACCCCTGCCTGCTCTCACATGGGCTCTCTCTCTCTAAAATAAATGCATATTTAAAAAAATAAAGTTTTTTTTTTTTTAGATTTTAGATTTTATTTATTTATTTTTGGGGGGGCAGGAAAGAGCACAAGCAGGGAGAGTAGCAGAGAGAGAGGGAGAGGCAGGCTTCCCGCTGAGCAGGGAGCCCAATGATGGGCTCGATTCCAGGACACTGAGATCATGACCCACGCCAAATGCAGATGCCCAAATGAATGAGCCACCCAGGTGCCCCAAAATAAAAATGTATTTAAAAAAAAAGAAAGAAAGAAAGAAAAGAAAAAAAGAAATGTGGGATGCCTGGGTGGCTCAGTTGGTTAAGTGTCTTCCTTTAGCTCAGGTCATAATCCCAGGGTCCTGGGATGGAGCCCAGTGTGGGGCTCCCTGCTCGATGGGCAACCTGCTTCTCCCTTTCCTTCTGTTCTCCCTGCCATTCATGCTCCCTCTCTCTCTCTCTCTCTCTCTCTCTCTCATGCTCACTCTCATTCTTCTCTCAAATTAAAAAAATCTTTAAGGGACACCTGGGTAGCTTAGTCCTTAAGTATCTGCCTTTGGGGTGTCTGGATGGCTCAGTTGGTTAAACGACTGCCTTTAGCTCAGGTCATGATTCCGGAGTCCTGGGATTGAGTCCCGCATTGGGCTCCCAGCTCTATGGGCAGTCTGCTTCTCCCTCTGACCTCTCCTCTCATGCTCTCTCTCACTCTGTCTCTCTTTCTCTCTCAAATAAATAAATAAAATCTTTAAAAAACAAAATTTTCAAAAAAAAAAAAAAACCAAAATTTTCTTAAAAAGACACCCATTTCTAAAGACCACCAAAATTTTTTTAATTATGTAGGAATAAATCTAGAAAAGATATGTAAACCTTCTGTGAAAAATGATCAAACTTCAAATGACACTTAAAAAGTTCTAAATAGATGGAGACAAATACAACGTTCTCAGATAAGAAAACTCAAAATCATAACTACATCAATTCTAGCCAAACTCATCTATACCATTAATGTAGTACCTATAAAAATCCCAACAAATATTTTTAGGGACTCAAAAAGTTGTTTCAAAAATGTGTATGATAGAGCAACTATCCAAGAAAACCAAGACACTAGTGAAAAAGAATAAGTTGGTGGGGACCTACACAACCAGATACCATGATCTACGGTTCAAGCTGGTAATAAAGACAGTGTACATTGGAATAAGGATAGGCAAATGGACTACTTGAAAAGAAGAAAGAACCTAGAACAATATCCATGTACATATGGAAGCTTGATTTATGACCAAGAAGATATTTCAGATAGATAAATCCTGGACTAATAAATGGTGGTGAGACAACTGGTTAATTATACAGAAATAAATGAAATTGCCTCTCTGCCTCACATTATACACCAAAAAAAATCCATTCTGGGACTTCAATATCAAAGATAAAACTATAAAATCCTTAAAAGGCAACATAAAGAGGGACACCTGGATGGCTCAGTTGGTTAAGCATGCAACTCTTGATTTTGGCTCAGTTCATGATCTCAGGGTTGTGAGACTGAGCCCCTTGCTGGGCTCTTGTTGGGCATGAAGCCTGCTTGATTCTCTCTCCCCCTACCCTCACCCCACTCCTCTCTGAAGTAAATAAATAAATAAACAATAAACATGAGCAAAGGCCTTAAAGTATTTCACAGAAGAGGAAACACAAATGGAGTGTCAACATGTGAAAATATGCTCAACCTCATTAGTCATAGAGAAATGTACATTAAAGCCTGCATGAGATGCTCTCTCACACCACATTTTTTTTCTTTAAAGATTTTATGTAATTATTTGACACAGAGAGAGAAAGCACAAGCAGAAGAGAGGGGTAGAGGGAGAGGAAGAGGAACAAGCAGACTCCCCCATTGAGGACAGAGTCAACAAGAGGCTTTGGCTGGATGTGGGGCTCAATCCCAGGACCCTGAGATCACAACCCAAGCTGAAGTCAGATGTTTAACCAACTGAGCCACCCAGGCATTCCTCATACCACATCTGATCAGTCCTACTAGACTAACTACTAGACCAACTACTAGACCTACTAGACCAACTACAACTAGAAAGTTGGTCAGTCCAGGTCCTGGAGAAAATGTGAAGCATCAAGAACTGCCATCTACTACAGGGGCGCCTGGGTGGCTCAGTGGGTTAAAGCCTCTGCCTTCGGCTCAGGTCATGATCTCAGCGTCCTGGGATCGAGCCCTGCATCGGGCTCTCTGCTCAGCGGCGAGCCTGCTTCCCCCCTCTCTCTCTGCCTGCCTCTCTGCCTACTTGTGATCTCTATCTGATAAATAAATAAAATCTTAAAAAAAAGAACTGCCATCTACTGCTGATAGTAAATAAATTGGTACAACCACTTTGAAAAAGTTTGGCCTTACGTAACAAAGATTAATATGCATGTTTTCTGTCACCCAGCAATTCCACTTCTGTGTTATGTATCCCAGACAAACTCCTGGCCAAGGATCCCAGAAGACAGGCACAGATGTTCTTAGTAGGGTTGCTAGGCAGATCCAGGGCCTGAGGGAGGGAGAGAGGCTCTCAGGGCACAAAAGGAAAGGTGACACAGCTCAAGGGCTGTTGTAGGCTGTTGCCTCTAATATCACACCCACAGTGTCTGCAGCTGGGGAAGAGGAGAGGGGGTTGAACAGTGACTACCCAAAAGACATGTGCATGTCTTGAAACCTGTGAATGCCAGAAGATGTAATTAAGTTAAAGATCTGGAGATGAAATCATTCAGGATAATATGGGTGGGCCCTGAATTCAGTGATAAGCAACCTTGTAAGAGATACACAGAAAAGAGACACAGGAAGAGAAGGAAAAGGTCATGTGAAGACAGAGGCAGGGACTGGAGCCATACAGCTACACACCATAAAGCAAGCAACACCTGGAGCCACCAGAAGCTATGCAAAGCAAGGAAGGACCCTCTCCTGGACCCTTTAAAAGGAGTGTGGCCCTGAGGACATTTTGATTACAGACTTCTGGTCTCTAAAACTGGGAGAGAATAAATTTCTGTTGTTTTAAACCATCCTATTTGTGGTCATTTGCTAAGATAGCTACTGGGAAATAACAGTGTCTCTCTTGCCTCACTGTAGCCCCACCTCTGCTGCTCAAGAGAGTAAAAAGAGGAAACAATCCTAATGTCCATCAACAGCAGAATAAATTGTGGTATTATCTTACAATGGAACATTATAGCTAAATAAATGAAATGCAAGAACATGGATCCATTTGAATGAATCTCAAAGAAATGTTGAGTGAAGAAGCAAACCAGAGAAAACTATAAATAAGATTCCATTTATATACATTTCAAAAGGAAACAATATATTGTGTAGGTCTCCACACACAGATAGTAAAGCTATAAAGAAAAGCAAGTGATTAACCAAAATAGTGATTATTTCTGGGAGGGAGGGACAGGTGTTTGGGAAGAAGCACTCAGAGTATATACGGTTGTGGGATCTATGGGTGCTGGGTAAAGCAGTAGTTCTTCTACTGTTTCTCTTTACACTCTACATGTACCTTGTACAGATTTTGTGATATCTTTGATATAATTTATAATAAAAATTAACAAAGCAAGTATAGGCTTATGGAAATTAACCTGGCCAGTGTGCTGTTTCTTCTCAGATGAAAGATTCCTTAAGACCTGGGCTAGCTAGGTCAGAAGTCACTCAGTCAGGGGCACCTGGGGGGCTCAGCATGTTAAGTGTCCAACTCTTGGTTTCAGCTAGGGTTATGACATCAGGGTTGTAGGATAGAGCCCTGCACTAGGCTCTGCACTCAGCGGGGAATCATCTCTGCTTGAAATTCTCTCTCTTCCCTTTGTCCCTTCTCGCACCCCTGGCTCATGGTCTTTCTCTCTCTCTTAAAAAAAAAAAAAAAAAAGTCATTCAGTCAGGCACAGATACATTTGTACCAAACTCCAAAGAGGGCAAATAGTGTGCTGTGTTTTGGGCTACCAAATTTGTAGGGAAAGTTGGTGAGAGCTCAGCCAAGAGAAGGAACATGCACTGACTTATTTGCAAAATTAATTTGCAAACTGAAATATATTTAAGAGCCAGGACATTTTTGCTACCCAAAACCTGAAAGATTTAGATGACCGATAAAGGGATAAATCTACCAACTGGATAAATTCCAGCTAGTAAAAGATGGAGGACTGAACACATGTATTTAACATTCCACAGATGGGTTTTTTTGTTTTTTGTTTTTGTTTTTTTTTTGGAAATACATAAACCCAGGAGGACAAGAGCAAAACAAAACAAAACAAAACAAAACATCACAGCACCAACAAGAAAAAGCAGGAGTACACGTATCTTGATGAAGACTGAATAAAGTACAGTTTTATACGTTGTAAACCTAAAGATAATGTAACACTGTATGCTAACTAAACTTTGAAAGAAATAAATGAAGAGTTGGAGAAGAAAAAAAAATGTAGAAAGCAGATGGACAAGTGGTCACCAATTTAGCAGGCCCCAGAAAGCTGAGTCCTAAGCCAGCAGCTGGGCAAAGGGCTCAGTGGGGGACAGCACCAAGTATCTCTGGAAGTGGAAGCAAAGGTGGAGCCTAAGTGCTGGAGAATGGGCTGAAAGGCTGCTGACAGTGTGGCCAGACTCCATTCCCTCCTGTTCACCTTGCAGTCCTAGATCTGTCCCTCCCTGAGGCTGGCCCACAGGACACTGGAGGCTTATTCTCTCAAGAGGGAAGCATGGAGGGTCTCTTTCCTGGGGACAGCAACTGAGTTGACAATGGTGGGATTTAAATCAATGTTTACATATGCTGTGCAGAGACACTCCCAGTCCTCTGCCCCACACAGGTTCCCCAGAAGGCTGGCAGCCAGGCAAGCTAAGTGTAGTAATTAGCTCCCTGAAGAGCTCAATACTTGTCAGCTCTCATTACTGTGTCATTAGCATGTCTTTCTCCTTCCCTGGGTTCCACCACAGAGCTCCAGGACTGGAGCCCAGATACCCACCCAGACCTTCCAAGCCCAGTGTCTTCCACATTTTTCCAATGGTTCTCCCAACTCAGGTAGACACCCCCCTCTTACTCCACCCCCCGCATCCCTACCCACCCCCCTTCCCCAATTCCAACAATAAAATATACTGGTCAAATTAGCTGGCATCCCCTCAGACAGGCTGAGGGCCTGGCTACCCTCCCTGCCCTTGGTTAACTCAACTCAGACTCCCTCAGACTCCCACACCCATGCTACTCTCGACCACAGGGGATTCTTCCCTCACCTTCTTCTACCCTTACACTGGGAGAGGGTTTTCTGGAAATTTGGGGTAGGTATGAGGAGTCCGCAAGGGTCTTAAACCCTGAAGTGAGAGATGGCATCAGAGGGCAGAGTCTGAGCTTTATGGGCCATTCCTGAAAGCTTGCTGGTCACAGCCAGGGTGTAGGTGATGGGTATCCATTTCCCCAAGCAAGGGAGAGTTCAAACAACTGCTTTGAGATAGTCAGAGGAAAAGAGAAAAAAGCAGCAGCAGCTTCTGTGTCTTCTAAACCTGAAATGAAAACCTCCATCTCCCCTGCTCATGCCACCCCATCACTGTCAACACCAGATTAGGGTTCAGCTGTGTCTAAGAGCCTTCTGAGAGGTAAGCAATACAGCCATTTCACACAAAATGCAGTGGCTTCCAGACTACTGGGAGGCCAGTTATAGAGTTCGGATGGTTCACTGTCCTGCCCTAGATGGGGGGCACCCAGGCCCAGCTAACCCAGTCCAATGGGACTTGGACCCTTCCCTCCAATTCACACATCTGCCTGAGTGGTCTGCTCCAGAAGTCGGTAAGGGCCCTAACTGACTTAGCACCTCACAACAGAAACCCCATAATGAGTGAGGGAAAAAGAGGAGAAATACTCGTTAGAAACCCAAGAGGAATTCTGAAAAGATCCTCCACACCTACCCCCTCCCTGCTCCAACCCCAACTGTCATCAGCTCAAGCCACAAAGCCTTGATCCCTTGGGAGCCCCCACTGCTATTCTTCCCTGCGGGTCCCACACAGCCAGGACAAGAAAGCATTCCTTTCGGTGGGCTAGGAGGAAGTGGGCCCAGCCCTGCCAAGCATGAGGGGAAAAAGATTCCATTCCCATTGTTCTCACCCAGACTACCCAACAATGGAAGAAGGAGCAAGAGGAAGGAGGGCCTTGAGAGTCTGTCTGACCTGCTGGAGCGGCACTAACTGGATCCAACCTCCCAACTGGTTGTCAGTTGTCCTGTCTTCTCCCTCCCTCCCTTCCCTAGATTTCCTACACCTCTCTCCTTCCTGCCCTCTCCCCTCCCCCACCACTTCCTGTGTCTTCAGTGTTCAGGCTAGAGACAGGGGGACCCTGCCCCAGCCCCAAGGCCACCACCTGTGGCCAGCCCCTGCTTGCCTCTCAGGCTCTCTTCAGCTTTCTTTCTGGCATCCCATAGCCACAACCAAGAGTTAAAATCTGAACCCGTCCCCAGTCCTTAGACTCCACAGCAGACTCCAAAGCCTCAGTGCACAGGGTAGGTTGCTCATCAAAATCAGTTTCTTCCACTATAGTCATCACCCCCACAACACTCACAGGCCAGGAGTGTAATAGCTAAGGTTTGGTGACAAATGACCAATAATCATTTGTGCCAGGTACTGGGGATACGGCAGTGAATGAAACAAAATTACAGTCCTTATAAAGCTTATGTCCTAAGAGGCAGATCTTTCCTTGTTTTCTGCTCTCACTTGTGTGCCAGGTCTATGTGGCAAAAAAAAAAAATCCACACTCGGCAACGTAGACAGGAGTGCTGTAATATGGTATAGTAGTTAGGAAGACAGTTTTTGCCCCTAACTAGAACTGTGTTCAAGGGCTGTTTCTACCCATTTGCAAAGTGCATAACCACAGGAAAATGTTTCTTAGCTTTCTGAGTTTCCTCATCTGTAAAATGGTGTTTTATCACTGAGATAACCATTACTGTTTAGGATAACAGTTAATAATAACAATTATGAAGAGCCAATGAAAAAAGGCATGTGAAGGGCTTGGCCCAGAGTCAGGCATGTAATAAATAAATGCTCAATAAACATCAGGTGTCATCATGGGGCCATTCCTCCTGGTGGAAGCTGTCCACAGGAAGGAATCTCTGTACCGGTTTACAATATACGTAACAAAAGTTCCACTTGTTCTGACTGCTCCCTTTTCTGTAACATCTGATTGTGAGCCAGCTTCCAAACCAGACTGTTTGGGCTGTTTATTTTCCATTTGACCATATGCTCACCACAAATGCAGAGGAACCTCTGGGAGAGGATCACACTTAGGAGTTATAGTTGCAACCTTGAGGCCAACACATAGAGTCAGGGGACGGGACCCAAGTGCAGACAAACTCTCCTTATGTTTCAGATTTCTGAGGTCCTGAGAAGCACAACCCAGGAAGGTTTTTCATTATGTCACTGGGCTATCTGAGAGGACCCTTCCCAAGCTACCAAACCAAGAGAGAACTCACATCAGCTGTCACATCTCTTCACATGTCATCAGTTATCTGTGTACACTAGTCCACTGTGTTGGGACAAAAATACAGGTCCCACTGTGTTGGGACAAAAATACAGGTCCCATCTCCCAAAAGGGAGAACACAAGGATGTCTGAAATCATTCACTGAACATAGTATGTGCAGGACCAGGGTGGGAACTGTTACCATATTGCTGCAAATAAATCTTGCCCACAAATGATGTCTACCTCTTCATGTTTGCAGGGAGAGTGGAAAAACCATTCTCAGAATGGACACATAACACGGCCCTGAGTTTATACACCCAGCTTCCCCAAGGGTGTTCATCCTCGCCTCATCATTTAGATATTAGAAGACTCAAGGAAACATCTGAGGAGAACACCATCTAGCCCTATTATCTTACACAAATGTGCTTTCTGAGTTCTTCTCACCACAAACTTGATTTAATGAAGCCTAGTGCTGCACACAGCATCCTGCTAAGCATCACCACATTTGGTTGCCTGCTGTCATTGTACCTATGACATGTAAGGAGGTTCTGCTGAGCTCTGAGGCTCCTAGACACAAAGAAGAGAGAAAAAGCCGACATTTCTCTTGGTTTGTTGGTCTGAGGATCTGGGGCAGGCCAAGATATCCCAGGATGCAAGTCAAATTTCTCCATGTGTGTTGGGGGGTAGAGGTGGGGAAGTGGTGCTTGCTTGTCCTCTGCATACATTAGTCCACTGGAATGGGGGGCTCAATATCAGTTTAGAAATCCCCGAAGTGACTGGTCTGAGGTGAACACACAATGACCTCCAGAAGGGATAGGACTATATCTGTTTTACTGATTGTGATATCCCTTGGAGACTAGCAAAATGGATGGCACATAGTAGACCCTATTTCAAACAGAGTTTTGGAAGGAAATAGGTAGCATACTCAAATTGGATGAATGAATAACTTAATAAAGGTTCTTTTTACAAACTTGAAGGAAAATAACAAGGGATAGTGCAGTGTCCCAGGGCGAGTCATAGTAGGGGATCCTTCACATCCTTAGGACTGAATGGGTGAGAGGAGGGAATAGTGCTCACCCATGGCAAACTAGTTTACTCTCTCACCTCTCTCCTGTCTCCTGCTGGTGCTTCCCACTGGCTAAACAAACAAAAAACCGGGGAAATGGGGCCTAGGTGTAGTGGTCTCCCTTGCTAGCCCTTCAAGGCAGAGAGCAGGGCACAGAAGGGAGAAGTTGGATCTGGAGAGGCAAATAGAAGACAGACAGCCCTCATATGAATCTTTGATTGACTAAGAAGCAGGCCTCTGACCAAGGATGAAGCTAACAGAGAAAGAAGCCAAAGGATGTTTCCTCTGAGTTATTGCTGCTCGTGGGCAAAGTCAATTCACTGAGTCCTTATGCACTAAGCACTGGATTAAGGGCATGACATAAATGATCTTACTTAATCTTTACAATACCCCTATGAGGTAAGCCATATTGTAATCTCCATTTTTTTTTAATTTTAAAAATATTTTATTCATTTGTAAAAGAGAGAGAAAGAGATCATAATCAGGGGGAGTTACAGAGGGTGAGGGAGAAGTAGGCTCCCCAATGAGCAGGGAGCTCGACATGGGGCTCCATCCCAGGACCCTGGGATCATGACTTGAGCCAAAGGCAGATGCTTAAACATAAAATTCACTTCATGGGTCTTCTAAAACAATGGCATTCTCCTCATAATCAGTCTACTATCACACCTAAGAACATTAACAACAATTTCCTAATAGCAAGCAAATAGTTAAGAGCCAAATTTCTCTAGTATTCCCTAAAACATCTTTTTACTTTTGTTCTTTATTTGCAACATGAACCAATTAAAGTTTGTATGACACACATGGTCATCATGTATTTTTAGTCTCTCTTAATCTAGAACTGCCTCTGCCCAATTTTTTTATTTAATGACAATGGCTTTCTGATGAGTCCTGACCTGATACCTTACTGAACATTCCATATTCTCAATTTGTCTGTTTCTTCATGATGTCATTTAAATTGTCTCTGTATCCCTCTTATTTCTGTAAACTGGAAGGAGAAGCTATGTTGTATTTGGGTTAGACATGTTTAGTAAGAATGCTTTCCGGGTGGTGCTGGTCACTCCTACTGCATCTCCTCAGGGTGCCTCTGATAGCAAGAGACTCTCAGAGTCTTCCCTCTTACCTGCCAATCAAGGGCTCGTTCCCAAGCTAGGGTAAGAGACAAGCTTGCCTGCCCTTAGAAAAACCCAGACTGGGGAATTCCTCACTGACCATTGTCTGCAAAAGAGAATGAAAAATCTGCAGAAAAGAAACAGGACAAAAATGGAGGACAGATGGCCTTGCCTTTGGTCCCAACACAGTGGTAACATACCTAATTTTCCAACTGCAAGAAAAAGGACAATGCCCCACTGTGAAGCATGAATGTGTAGACGTGTGCTTCATTCAGAGGGAGCTGCCCCCAGGCCAGCAATCCCTTATTCACAACCAAGGATGTCTGCCTTACTTACATGGCCACCTTTGCCCATCAAGTTAGATTCTTTTTTTGGTCAAGAACTGTCCTGTTCCAAGAAATAAAAGTCCACTCCAGGTAACTTAAGTGAAAAAAGGAAATAAGGAAATGGGTACATAAACATACAGACTCCTGGGGGTCCCAAATGAAGAGTTGTCTGGCTCCTCTCAAACTACACCCAGATATAGTAGATCTGTTTGGGGGTGACTGGACAGCACAGAACCCCCACAATGGTTCTAAAAGCCTGGTTTTCAGTATATCCTCCTTTGGTCAATTGAAATTCACCCCAGTCCAATGAGATTTTGCCTCCCAGGAATTTGGAACTGGAAGAGACGTGGGTCTCTTCTCTTCCTGGAATTAAGGCCATGTCAACTAGAGTAAAGTTGAGAAAGCCAGAGAGTGAACAGTGAAGTTGCCCCAGAGAAAAGCCAGGAGTGTGTGACGGGATCCTGGACAAAGGAAACTGGCACTATCCACAGGCTTCTCCATAAGAGACCCCACTTCCTTCCACTATATCACCTTTTGGCTTAAGCCAGCTTGTAATGAGTCTGTGTAACCTGTCACTAAACTGATTTGACCAAACAGTAGCATACCAGGGCAGGGCAGAGGAGTAGTCTGCCCCGTGGAGAATTTTTTTATCACCGACATTGTTTAAAATTGCTGGTGTATGGCAAGCAGTCCTTTGCCTTGGTTTCATTCTTGACTTTTCATTCTCTGCAGACAATGTACCCCCTTATTGCCCGCGCCGGGTGGGGAAGGGCTCCAAACCACCCTGCTCCTTGACCACCACTGTGACTAAGAAGCCGGAAGAGTTTTAGAAAGACTGTTTAAAGCTTTTATTTTCCCTCTGACTTCTGGGCCTTAGTTCAAATGTGCTTCTAGAGGGAGCCTCCAAAAAGAATTCCCAAGAGTCCTGAAGTTTTCCCTCTGGCCAGCCTGAAGAGGGGCAGAGGACAACCTCTGCCCATGGGTAGCTCAGCCCTGGGCATCAGCAGGACCAGAGCGTGAGATGCCTACCTGTCTGCAGGCCAGCTAGGCACATCTCCAGAGGCCACATTTAACACCGGATAGAAGATTTTCCTCATACAAGGAAGATGGTTGTATTCACTCATCCTCCTCCTCCAGGCATTTAGTCTTCTGTTATTCAACAAGATCCAGTTCTTTAAAGGAAATGAGGGTCAAAGATGGTAGCTCAGAAAGCTTCCCAGTGAAGAATTTATGCACAAGACTTCAAGACACAATCCAAGTATCACCTCCTTTTCCAGAAACATTCCAAGAATATCTGCCTCTTTCCAAGCCTGTGGGAGTTTTCCCCTGATAGATGAGATCAAAGCTATCCCACAGAAGAATGGTTAAGAATCAGTCTCTGGGGGCACCTGGGTGGCTCAGTGGGTTAAAGCCTCTGCCTTCGGCTCAGGTCATGATCCCAGGGTCCTGGGATCGAGCCCCGCATCGGGCTCTCTGCTCATCGGGGAGCCTGCTTCCTCCTCTCTCTCTGCCTGTCTCTCTACCTACTTGTGATCTCTCTCTGTCAAATGAATAAATAAAAAAAATCTTTAAAAAAAAAAAAAAAGAATCAGTCTCTGGCCTGGCTGCCTGCATGTGAATCTCTGCTTCACCACGTAACAGTCAGTCCCTTCAAGCAGCTTATGAGCTCTTAGCCTCAATGTTAAAAAACAACTTTATTAAAGCATAATTTACATATCATAAAATTTGCCCATTTTAAGTGTACAATTTAATAATCTTTAGTAAATTTACCAACTTGTGCAACCATCACCAAAATCCAATTTTAGGACTATTTCTATGACTTTATTACATCTCTTATGCCCATTAACAGTTAATCCTCACTCCTACCCTGAGCCTTAGGCAACCTAAGGCTTTTAAGGCAACCTAATCTACTTTCCATGTCCATAGATTTGCCATTCTGGATATTTCACATAAATGGAAGCATGCAAAATATGGCCATTTGTGTCTGGCTTCTCTCATTTAGCATATATCAGAACTCCCTTCCTTTTTAGTGCCAAATAATATTTCACTGTATGCAATATGTATATTTTTATCCATTCATCAGTTGATAGACATTTGAATTGTTTCTAGTTTGGGGCTAGTATACACAATGCTGCTATGAACATCTGTATCTAAGTTTTTGTGTGGACACGTGTTCTCAATTCTTTTGGGTATGTACCTTGAATTGAAACTGCTAGGTGGGAGCCACCTGGGTGGCTCAGTTGGTTAAGTGACTGCCTTTGGCTCAGGTCATGATCCCAGGGTTCTGGGATCGAGCCCCACTATGGGCTCCCTGCTCACTGGGGAGCCTGCTTCTCCCTTTCCTCTGCCGTTCTGCCTGCTTGTGCTCTCTCACTTTCTCTGTCAAATAAGTAAATAAAATCTTAAAAAAAAAAAAAAGGAAAAAGAAAGAAACTGCTAGGTGGTATGGTAAATTGATGTCTCACTCTTTAAGAAACTAGTAGGCTAGGAGCCTGGGTGGCTCAGTCAGTTAAGCGTCTGCTTTTAGCTCAGGTCCTGATCTTAGGATCCTGGGATCAAGCCCCCACATTGGGCTCCCTGCTCAATAGGGAGCCTGGTTGTACCTCTCCCTGTAATCCTCCTCCCTACTTGTGCTCTGTCTCAAATAAATAAATAAACAAAATCTTAAAAAGAAGAAGAAGAAACTACCGCACTGTTTTCCAAAATGGACTCTGCTCGATTTTACCATCTGCAAACTCAATATACTGAGTCCCCACAGTGTCTGCATGTAGGGAGGACTGAATAAGTCAAGGCATGTATATAGTGCTTCACAATGCCTGGCTCATGGTAAGTGCTCAAGAAATGTTACTTACTATAGCTAGTGTAGTTAGCTCCTGATTTCTTGACTAATTCTTCCTTGCAGGCAAGTAATGTGTCCAAGCTAAGTCTTTATCTCCAGACCTACCAGAGTCTCAGAAACTCAAATATAGGACAAAAGAGGTACAGTTCTGTCTCAGAGGCAGAGAGTGACATGGGGATGGAGAGAGAGAGAGAGGAGAGAGAAAGAGGGGCTGATTCTAGCTGAGTGTATCAGGCATGATACTCTTCACACTTCAAGGTAAAGTATCCAAAATACCTCAACTTGAACTGAATCGTGGGGCCTTTTATTTTCTTTTGGCACAGAGGAAAATGATGGGGGACACTTTCTGCCTATTTTCTCTGTTCCCTGCAAAAGGTAGAAGAATGACTTCTCAAGGTATCCAAACTGACGGTTCTGTCCAGTATCAAATCCCTCCCTACTACCCACTGGCCACCAAGACTAGAAACAGGCCCTGGGATATTCCTCCATGGGGCTGGGCGACAAACCTTAGAACTCACTGCTTCACTCCTTAATAATGCTTCAGCTACTTCCCACGGAGCCTCCATGCTCTAGCCTCTGCACCTCTGTCTTGTGTTGAACTCCCCCCACAGCCCTTCTCTGTCCGCAGGATTCCCATTCTGTGCAGGCCTCTGTGCATGACAGAAAGCTTGGGTATGTGTGTATGTGGTGGTGATGGTGGTAGTGGCAAGCAGCCAGGAGAATCAGAGTTCGCTGTGGTGCATACTCTCTGCTGGCCTTGCCCTTGCTTTCCTCCTGTGTCACTCCTAAGAGCAGAAGTAGAGTAGAAGACCAAAGAGCAGAAGCTGGAGACCACCAATACAGGAATGCCTCCAGCCTGACGTTCAGGGGGCCTTGGTCCCCATGCACCTGAGTCGCTTTCCACCAGGCAGCAGGACCAATAGCATTCCGACCACCAGCAGTCATACCTGCACCTCTACCTCTCACATCTGCTGGAAGCCCACTCCCCATCAGTCCCACCAGTGGGAAACCTGCTCTGACTGGGCGGCGGTGGGGCGGGGGAAGGAAAAGGGAGGAGGACACACTTCCCACCCCGAAGGGCAATTTCAAAATCAACACATGGCCGACCCAACAGCAAGTCAAAGGCATGTTTAAGGAAATCAGTGGAATGTATGCAATTAATTAAAGGGCGAGTCTCAAAGCAGACTAAATATTGGAAGTCAGGAACCAGAGTCCAAGTCCCTTCATGATCGGAAAGGGGAACTTCCCGAATTGATTGCAGAAAGCAATTTACTTCAATTAGCAGTGACATAAACAAGGTGATTGCTTAATAGGAGTACAGAATCTCTAAAACATAAACAGCCTGAATTGCATCCCTTACCATTATATTAGCCGAATGGGATTGCTTTCCCCAAGACAGGTTTGATTAACCCTTTAGGAGCCACCTCCTCCCAAGCAGAGAACTTCAAATCTCTTCTAAGGTCTTTACACAGTGGCCCTAACATTTGTGGCACATTTGATTCATATGAATCAATTTACTGGTTGCTTTCTTGTCCTTTAATCCCTTCAGGAGATATACTTTATTTTTCCCATTTTAAAAGACGGGGAAAATGAACCTTAGAAATTAAGGCAGTGATCTTTTCCTTTTTTTTTTTTTTTTTTTTTTTTAAGAATTATTTTATTCATTTGAGAGAGAACACAAGCTGGGGGAGAGGCAGAGGGAGAAGCATGCTCCCTGCTGAGCAGAGAACCCAAAAGGGGGCTCTATCCTAAGACCCTGGGATCATGACCCAAGCCAAAGGCAGACATTTGACTAACTGAGCCACCCAGGCACCCCTTGAGGGGTGATCTGTGCAAATATAAATCCAATCAGCCCATTCCTCTGCTTAATTTTTAGTTAAAACCCTCCAAAGGCTTTCAAACTCTATCATGACCTCAAAAGCCCTTCAAGATCTGTCTCCTAACTACTCCCCTCATCTCAACTCAAACCACTCTCCCACTGGCTCACCATATTTACATTCTGTGGCCACGTGCTTGTTCCTCAAGCATAGCAAGACTATCCCACCTCAAGGCCTTTGCACCTGATGTTCTCTCTGCCAGGAATGTTCTTCCTCTGTTTCTATGTAGAACGGACTTTCTGCCTCCAGGTCTTGAGTCAAACATCACCTCCTTCCTTGGAGAGGCCTGCTTCGTCTGCCTGTCTTTCCAACTGCTTTTGGCTTTGGACCAGATACTTAGCCAAAATTATTCTGTTTACTGATGATGTATCTCTCATTCATCCACCCCCACCCCAAGCACCATGAGAGCAGAGATCTTATTTCCTATCTTGTTCGATGCAAATGGCCAAGCACACAGTAGGTAGATGGAAAATATATGCTTAATAAAGGAAGTATAATCCCCTTTATATAGATGAGAAAATTATGGTTCAAATGTTAAGCCCCTTCATATGGTCAAATAAGTAGTAAACTGCAGAGCTGGGGTTCAGACAGCTTCTTCCCATGTAGGTCTACTATACAGACCTTTTGACTTTTTGAGGAGCCTCCATTCCCCTCATCTACACTCCCCCTCAACCTTCTCACCATAACCATCCCAATCCCAAGAAGCTGGCTCCCATGCAACCAGCTGGTATATTCAGTATTGCTGCTCCTCAGTTGGGCAATGTCTTCATTCTAAGAATGTAAATTCTGCAAGTTAAAGACCTCAAGACCTTCTTCCTTTGGCTCCCTAACTGGAAGAACTGAGGTAATGAACTAGGCTCACTTCAGAAATGCACCCCAGCCCAAGGAATGTGTAGCCCATGGAAAAGCTGTTTAGAGGAGCTTAAGCTTCCCAGTGACTCCCACCCACCTACAGTCAAATCCCACCCTTGGCCTAAGCTCACACACAACCATTGGGTGGCGGCATTTTGGGTCTCTTCCTAGGCTGGCTGTAAACGGTAAAGGGAAGGGTGGAGAAGTGGTTAGGAGGAGAACTGAGAGTGGGTTAAGGTTGTGAAAACAATGAGCATGAGAACCCCAGCTTTGGGAGGAGTGGGACTATGAGTATTTTCCTGTTGCCAGGCAGCAGAGGTGGTGGCTGCCTGGAGAGCAGAACTCTTCCCCCTACCACTGCCCCGTTAGATGCCAGCTGACTTTGGGTCTCAGGGTCTTTATCCAGTTCCTCCGCACTGTCCGCTCTCAGGAGAAGGTCAAGTACAACTGTCATCACTGTCCCACTCTCCCTGCCCATTCCCTATGTGACTTTGAGGGGCTTTAATCCCTCTGAGGCCACTTCCTGGTTGATAAGGAGATTACAATATTCGCCTGCCTACTGCCAGTGTTTCAACAGCTTTAAATAAGGTAATGAATGGGAAAATGCCCTGGAAAATATAAAATATAAAGTACACTAAGGGGATATACTCTAGGTGAGGCCTAAGAAAGGGATCTGAACATTTACTAAGTGTCTCCAGCCTAAGTTATGGTTCCCTATGCCCCATATTAGGAGGAAACTGAGCCTGACAGAGCCCCTTGCCTCTCACTACTAAGCACTGAAGCCTGGATGTTAACCATCATCTCTGCGGCATGTAGGCAGCTGAGATGTGACACTGCAGCTCAGACCTGATCCAGTATCCTGGGGAAAGAATAGTCTAGCTCAGGCCCTGAATGTGGGGTGAGGCGCAGGGTACAAGATGAAGATGAAGATGAAGATGGGAGAAGAGGCAGGGTCACAGGACCTCCCAGGCCCAGAAACGGTTTTTTATTTTGTGTGTGTGTGTGTGTGTGTACACATGCGTGTGCATGTGTGCACATGTGCATTATTTTTCAGACCTATTTATTTATTTGGAGGGGAGGGGATGGGGGGAAGAGAGAGAGGGAGAGAAGCAGACTCCCCACTGAGCACAGAGCCTGACTCAAGGCCCAATCTTACAACCCCAAGATCAGGACCTGAATCAAATTTAATAGTCAGACACTTAACCGACTGAGACCCCCCAGGTGCCCCAGAAAAGGGTTTTTATTATTTGGTTCCAAATTACAATAAGCACCGAAAGGTCAACATCTCTAAAAGCACCCCGGAAACGAGCATGGGCAGTAGGGGCCGGGATGGTGTTGGAAGAGCATGGAGCTAGAGGGAAGAGGATGCACTTGAATTCAAAACAAAATTTAAAGTTGGAACCCACAGGACCTGCAAGGTGTGGGACATGATGACCAAGAGAGACCACTACTGGTTGAAAATACTTTGCAAAAAAAGGAAAACAAAATTTCACAGCCTCCTGCTTTGCTGCAGACACTTAGAAAATTTAAGGAGACCCCAACCTAGTGGATAAACATGGAAAAACTCCCGCAAAAAGTCTCATGTATGCCCTCCAGGAATAGGAATGTATGACACCCCTAACCTGACTGGCTAGAGCCATCTGCTTCTTTAATTAAGCTCCTCTCTTTGCCCTTTCACTGTTAATTATTCCCAGCCTCCCGGGTGAGACAGAACGTTTACTAGAGATTCTGGTCAGGCACTGACTTCAGAAATGCCTTTGTGTGGCTTCACTCAGGCTCTGGCACCAGCTTTGGGCCTCAGAGCCTCAAACTCTCCCTTGACCATCAGGAGGGATGACTGAGTCCATTTAGAAGTGATACAATGTTTTCGAAGGAGCTCAAATACCGCCTTCTCTATGACGCCTACCTTGACTACTCTAAAATAGGAATTCCACCTTCTCATTATTATTCATCTCTACCCAGAGCACTCACAGCAATTATAAAAATTTATACATAACAATGACTCATTTGATTTACTCCGCCATCCTTAGCCCACCAGGTTGGGCTTTCCTGAGGGTAGGGAACATATCTATCTACTCAGGCTGCATCTGCTGTCCCCAAGCACATTGCTACTGTCTAGAAGTGGTTTGTTAAGTATTTGCCCACTAAATTCAAGACACATGACCAGGGCTTTGAAAGCCCCCAACAAGCCTTCCCTCTTGTGGTCTCTCTCAAGCCCCAGTGGTCTGACTGACAGTGACAGTGACTGCCACAGAGATTCCTCCTTTCTCCTTAAGCACACCAGGATTTTGTTCCCAGGGGGACTTAGTCCAGTGGCAGCCATGTCTATCATATGACTGAGGTCAAAGAAGTTACTGATAACAGACAGAAGCCAGGCTTCACTTGTTAAAATGATGGCACCCAAAGGATCACTGCAGGTTTAAGTTGATCGGTCAAGGATTCTGTGTGCTAGCCATATGCCAGGCACAGTACTCCAAAGTGGAATACAGTGGACAAGACCAATACCGTCCCTCGGCCCACTTGGGAGCTCACAAGCTAGTGGGATCCTCAAAGTCTTTGTCAAGAAACATCTGCTTCCCCAGGGCAGAGCTCCAAGGCCAGGGAATCCAGCTCTTCCCCTTCTCTAGCCCAGCGCGTGATAGCTTTCAAGTTTCCTAAGGAAGGAATCAATATGCAGTAAACTCCACCTCCCCCAACTCCAGGCCCAGGAAACAGCAGGAATGAAATGTCTGTATCCTAGCCTTGTGACTCATTAACTACATGACTTGGAGCACATGACCTGTCTAAGCCTCATTTCTTCCCTCACAAAACAAAATTGTGTCCTCACCCCATAGACCTGTTATGAGGATTAGATGAGATGATGATGATGATAACTGCTAACATTTTTTGAACTCTTTCCTAGTGCCAAGCATTGTGCTAAGAACTTGTTGGCATTATCATATTTAATCTTCCTAACAGCCTTATCAGGAGGGCTATTATCACCCCCATTTTCAGAGATGAGGGCAGGCAGGTTACATCACAGCCCAATGTCACCCAGCCACTAAGTGGTAGAGCTGGGACAAAACCCAGCCCTTCTCAGTATAATCTGCCCTCCAACCTATGGTCTTACCTGCCCCCATGTGCTTAACTTGGTGTCTGGTATGCAGTAAGTGCTCCATCAATGGCACTTATTTAGCAGCTGGAGGCTCCCAATACAAGGCCAGCTCTGACAGTTCTTTAGCACTGGCTGCTGATTTCCCATCAGTCAGACCCTCCCAAACCCACTCCTGTTCCAAGTTCCCAGTTTGCCTCCTTATAAAAGCTCAGACTGGAACAACAGTGGCTGGAAGGCTGGCCTTCCCTGTCATCTCCCCAGCAGCCGAATCGCTATGGGCCACACAGATCTGGGCCTCCTTGAAGCAGCTAAGTGGCCAAGTTGCCTCAAGAAACAAATTTGTGCTCTCCCTGTCTGTCCCCTTTACCCTACCCGCAGGATGAGCTGAAGCAGAACAGCAGGGCCTTAGGAGGCAGCTCCAGGTATCACTGGGACAAGCACAACTCGCTTCCAAAGAAAATGATAGTATGAGATCATTCATGATAATATTTAGCTCCCAGAAAAAAACCACACTGCAAGCCCCATCCAAACCACAGACAGCTTTGGCAGCGCCAGTATCCTCTTACAGTTACATAAGCTTTGCAGAGAAATAAATACCAACTCATCTCGAAGGAATTTTAAGGGCTAATAAACCTTAACCAGTCCGTGCAGAAAGGGCTCCCTTCCGAGGGAGGAGAATGTGGTTTTAGAGAGGAAGGACTGAGAGGGCTCTGGGGCAGGACACAGAGAGAGGCCTCATGAGCCTGGCTACAGGGACGTTCCTCAGAGAGGTTCAACCCCATGGACTGACTTGTGGGATACACATCTCCAAGGCCAGTCATGGCCCTGGCCAGCCCCCTCCCTATATACCATCAGAACGCAGGTAACTCTTACAGGTAGTGAGTTTCCCATCACTGGAGGTGTTTAAACATATCCAAACATAAACTGCATGGCTCTAAGAGACCTTCTAGTTCCAGGATTTTATTGTTATATCCTGGTTTTCAGCTGTAGGAATGCACTCGTGGCAGCAACAAAAGGCAGAATAATATAGGAGAAAGAATCTATATCCAGAGACTGAAGACCTGTAATTTGGTGTTAGCTGGGTGACCTTGGGCAAGCTGCTTCACCTTTTTGAGCCTTGTAAAATAGAAATAACAATTATTCTCTCCTGCTTGCCCCACCTGATTGCTAGAAGAGGCAGATAATTTGCAGGTGTATGAAAATGCCTTGCAAATCCCAAAATGCTTTGCAAACGGTGAGCTGCTACAGGCACACCACACACTAAGCAGAGATGGTGGCTGCCTGCCTGGGGTGACAGGAAAAGCACTAACAACCCAGACTGACCATCATTCCTTGCATGTCTGAGGCAGCTCCATCCAGTATCCTGTGTTTTCTGGCGGAAGCAAATCAAGTATGTCAGGTCAGTAAGACTGTAACTGGGAGCCAGATTCCCTGGGTCTGAATCCTGGATTTGCCATTCACTAGCTGTGTATCCTCAGGCAAGTCACTTGACCTCTCTGTGCCACACGTTCCTATACATAATAGTAGTACTTATCTTTTTTGAGGTATAAGAAGAATTAAGTGAAATACCAAGAGCTTAAAACAGTGTCTGACCGAAAGGAAGTGCTATATAGGGATTTGCTGTTGTTACTGGCAATATCTTAGCCAGCTAGTTACACTACCTGTCACTGAGCAGGAAGATCAATCTGAAGGGAGAGAATACAAGATGAGCTCATTTTGAAAGGAATGACAAAGATGATGACTACCATTTAATGAGCATTAATGAGTATGTATCAAGCACTGTGCTAAGCATGTGAGATAAATTGCCTCATCTAATCTCAAATAGTCATTTGAGGGGGTAGTGTTATTGTTCCCCTTACACAGAGGAGAAGACTAAACCTCAACAAGGCCATGTGACTTCTCCAAGGTCACAAGGCTTCAGGGTTAGAACCTAGATTGTCTGGTGCTAAAACCAATTCTCTCTCTCTTTTTAGAGAGAGTGCACACAGGAGCAGTGGTTGGGGAAGGGGACAGAGGGAGAGAGGAAATCTTAAGGAGGCTTGACAACCAGCACAAAGCCCAACACAGGACTCCATCTCATGACTCTGAGATCATAACCTGAGTCGAAATCAAGAGTTGGACACTTAACAGACTGAGGCACCCATGCACACCTAAAGCCAATTCTCTTGAGCTTATTTAAGGCTTGGGTTATTACCTAGGCCTTCAGGAGGTACACCAGCGCAGGACACTCGTGACCAGAGTCCCTGCAGTGAGGGGTTATAAGGATATGGGCAGATGTTATATCATGAACACAGTGGGTAACCTGTAGGCCATACCCCAGTCCCTGGCCATTCTCGGGATCCTAGTGCCTCTGGTTTCCAAGGAATAAAAGGGCCTGACTTTAGGGCCAGACAAAACGGGAAGGTATTAGGGAACAAATGGCAGGTCTGAGGGAAGTGTTAAGTACAAGAAGAGACTGACCCCACACCCCAGACTGTGTTCAGGAGCTAGGGGACACAACCCCAGGGAGGTGAGACTAGGTGGCAAATTGCCAGGAGACAAGGCTGCCCACTCATGTCAGACCAAATCCAGGGAGAGGTAATGAGTAACTGGGCTCACTGAGATTCAGCCTATGTAACCAAGGCAATCATGGGGTTAAATCATCCAGAGACCACAGAGCTACAACAGGACCCCCCAGTTCCAGAGCTTATAGGCCACCTTCCCAAAGTGCCAGGATCAAGGCATTTGGACTCCACTGCTTTCTCCCCACCAGCAATGGGAGGTCCTTTACTGGAGGACCTTGCTGGGCTCCACACTGAACACAGAGCCAACTTTAAAAATAAAAGTTCTAAAAAAATAAAAAAATAATAAAAATAAAAGTTCTTACTGGCTGACACCAATAATAGAAAAAGAACCTGCTCAACGCTTACTCCCCAGACTACTGCACCCTCCAAAACACACATAGGCTGAAAACACCCTGGAAAAGTGGCAGATCGTCCCTGTATGCCAGGCATGTACTAAGTGCCACCAGGCTTCTGGACATCTAGGTGCTGAAGGCAGAGCCTAGAGAGGGTGGACACTTCGGAAGCCTGCTGAGAGCCCTGTTGTGAAATCCTGCCTGTCTCCTCCTTTTTCCAGCAGGAGTAGTTTATAGGTTGGTGGTTTGGGTTTCCCTCCCTGACCTGGGGAAGTGCTCCAGGTAGCCAACGAGAAGGCTCACAGAGCAGCTGTGTTGGGCCCTATCAGCCCACCCACCTCCCAGCAAGGCACCTGTCCCATAGAACCTTGCCCACATCGCAGGCAGGCAGCTGGCAGCTTGTTTGATGAACACCCAAAATCTAAGGGGAACCACAAAACCATGCTGGGCTGCAGACAATCAATCATGAAGGAGGCTGACACTGGGGATGCCCCTGCATCCTCCTCCTAAGCTGGGATTTTCTTTTTTCTTTTTTCTTTTTGGCAGGCAGCAAACAATGTTTTATTGAATGATAGAGTACAAAGCTCCCAAAGAGGGAAGGGACCTGAGAAGGTTGTCCTGGGCTCATTTTTAATTTTAGGATATAAAATGATAAGTATTTTCAAGTGCCTTTTTCTCTATGAGATTTGGCTGGTGTGGAGATGGGCAGATGGCTGGAACAATAGAGTTAGAACTTCTCCCCACCCCTCTTGCTTCATCACGTTCACAATATCACAGATCATTAGGTCTTAGCTTGGATGTAATTTTCTTCTGAGTGCACCTCCCTAACCATGAGGGCAGCCTTCTTTCCTCATTGTTCTTCATCTCTGTAAGGTTTTTTCCCCTCAGAGCACTTCATCATAATGTTAACTGGGGATTTTTTGATTATTTATTGTCTGTCTCCTCCACTAGGTTATGAGCTCTATGACAACAGATGTATTCTAAGCAAATAGCTTAATTTCCAGCACATACTGTGTATTCAATTGGTATTTGTGGGGCACGTGGGTGGCTCAATAGGTTAATTATCTGACTCTTGGTTTCAGCTCAGGTCATGATCTCAAGGTGGTGAGATTGAGCCCCATATCGGGCTCCACACTCAGTGGGAAATCTGCTTGAGATTTTCTCTTCTCCTCTCCCTCTACCCCTGCCCACCCCTCAAATAAATAAATAAATAAATAAATAAAGTCTTCTTTAAAAAATTAGTATGTGTTGAGTGAATGAAATACTAAGTTCACAGAAAGATGCCAAGAGGCAAAGATGTGGTCCCTATTTTTGGTCTTACTATTTAGGTGGTAAAAAGATGGTTATGTGGAAAAAAGTAATCAATAAATTAGAATATTCAACAAATGGTCTTAGAGCGACTGCTTAAAGCATTCATAAGCAAAAAGAACAAAACTTAAGCTAAATCTTGCCCCTTAAAAAATTTTTTTCAAAACAAATCAGAAATCTAAATTTAAAACATAGAGACTCCTGGGTGGCTCAGTCAGTTTAGCATCCCACTCGTCGTTTCAGCTCAGGTCAGTTCTGTTCTGGGCAAAGAGCCTGCTTAAGATTCTCTTTCTCTCTCTCCTTCTGCCCCTCCCCCACCCTACTTCCACCCCTCCCAGCCACATGTTCTCTCTCAAAAAATAAAAAAGTTTTAGGGGCGCCTGGGTGGGTTAAGCCGCTGCCTTCGGCTCAGGTCATGATCCCAGGGTCCGGGGATCGAGTCCCGCATCAGGCTCACTGCTCAGCAGGGAGCCTGCTTCCCTTCCTCTCTCTCTGCCTGCCTCTCTGCCTACTTGTGATCTCTCTCTGTCAAATAAATAAAATCTTTAAAAAAAAAAGTTTTAAAAACCCCACAGTGACATTCCTATTAGACACTCCTACATACCTATTAGAACAGCTAAATACAGACTTGATCAAGTGCTGCAAGGATGAGGAGCTCTCAGGCACTAGTAGTAAAAATGGAAACGTCTAACGATTCTGGAAAACAGTTTAGCAGTTTCTGATAAAGTCAGACACACTAACCACATGACTCAGCAATCAAACTCCTGAGAATTTACTAAAGAAATGAAAACTTATGTTCATGTGACAAGATTACAGAGATGGAGAACACATCAGTGGTCACCAGGGATTAGGGAGGAGGATAGGAGATAACCACAAAGGAGCAGCTGCGGGAGCTCCTTTGGGGTGACAGTAGAGTCTGTATCCTGATTGTGGTGGTAGTCACACATATCTCTATAGGTGACAAAAATTTAATACAACTACACACACATACAAAAGTACATGTAAAAACTGGTAAAATCAGGGGCGCCTGGGTGGCTCAGTGGATTAAAGCCTCTCCCTTCAGTTCCGGTCATGATCTCAGGGTCCTGGGATCCATCCCTGCATCAGGCTCTCTGCTCAGCAGGGAGCCTGCTTCCCCACCCCCCTGCCTGCCTCTCTGCCTACTTGTGATCTCTGTCAAATAAATAAATAAAATCTTAAAAAAAAAAAACCAACTCGTAAAATCCAAACAAGTTCTGAACTCTAATAAAGTAGCAATGTCTATTTACTGGTTTGTTAATATACTCTAGTCATGTAAGATGTTACCATGGGGGAAGTTGGGTGAAGGATAAAAGGAATCAGCAGGACCACTCTGTACTACTTTTGCAACTTCTTCTAAGTCTACAATTGCAAAATTAAAAGTTTAAAAAATAGTAGGGATAATATAGGTTAAAACTCCCAAAAGTGCAGAATAAATGTTAGAAGCTCTGAGCATCCAGAAGAGATAAGATTCCTTTTCAGCTCAATGGGTAGTAACTAAGTACTTATTCCATGATGAATGCAAGGCATCATGCCAGGCAGTAATGGGGCATTCAAAGACACTGGTCCTATTCTCAAGAAATTATGAATCAAGAGGACAGGGTGGTGGGGTGAGGATATGGGGAAATGCCCATTGGCAGTGGTGGCACCCAGGTAGACTTGCTGTAAGCTGGATCTTGGTCAGGGCTCCATTTATTATGTGGCCTTTTGTGGGATGGTTCCTTTTCTTTCCTATAAGGTCTATCACATCACCAGCTGGGTTGTCCTGTGACTTAACCCTAATTTCAAACCATGTAAGGGAAGGTAAAGGCTGATCCCAGAGGCACATGTTGCCTTCGGGAGAGAGGTCCTTGCACTGTTGTCTAGAACAGGAGAACCCTAGGTCTTACTAGCAGGGCTGGGCCACTTCCATGTGCTTGGAAGGCTCAGTGGAATCTGCGAATTTACAATATGCTGGGGAAGCCACATAAGTTTCTCCATCCCACATGTCAGGGTCCTAGCTTTTTCCCACAAGGTCTTGACACTCACATAACATAACTGCTTAGCTTGAGATGTGCCCTCAGCCAAAAGAGATTGGCACTTTTTTCAATGTAAAGAAGAAGCCTACTGGCTTTCACACTAGCCTTCCAATCTCCTGTTACTGATACATAGTAGTTGATATCTTTCTGGAGACCACTAGTAGGGCTTAGTAAAACCATCCCATACATTTATCCACACAGTTCTATTAACTCCATTCATCTCAAATATCTCCCATGTCTACCAGTGCATCCTCCCCACTTCACCAACAGATGAATTAACAGTTGGGCCACCACCTCATCCCCGTGCTCCACCACAACCTATGGTCAGTCTTGGGATAAGTGATCCAGCTCCAAATCCTACCTTAATGCTTGCTTTCATGGCCATTCCCTGAACCAACTATCATAGGCTGGGTTCTCCAGAAGTACACCCTGATAACAAGTTTGGGGTACAAGTATCTCTGAGAGCTCAATGCCTGTGAAAGAAAGAAGACATAAGCAGAACTGGGCAGAGGGAAAACTCAAGTTGCACGCAGAACCTTCAAACACCTGGCCAACCCAGCGGGGAGCTATGGAGCAAATGCTGTACCAGAGCTGTCCTCGTCACGCAGCAATGGCAATGCCTTTACACCCTCGCCTCACCAGGCCACCAGATGTAGATGCCCTGACAAGGGCACAACCTTGGGTGGGATAGGTCCTGGCAGCTGAGATGGACTTTGAGGGAACTGACAGCTGGACACTGCCTGCTGACAGCCCCAGAGGTGGCAGCAAGTCCTGCCCTGAAGGGAGATGAGGGTGATGGAAGGAGAAATCAAACTCCTTTTGGCTGATGACAAACTTCCTCCCCACAAAGAGCTAAAGCATGGCTGGGATTTCAACTGAAAAAACAGAAGGAAGATACTTTCTCTGGGAGAAAGCACTTGAAGGCTTTCCAAAATAAAGGAGATGGAGGTAGTCCCATAAGGGAAGCTCTGCTCTGGGCTTGGGACATGGTCTGGAGGTCCCCTGCTCAGAGTCACTTTCAGTGGACTAGACACTCTTGACACTCACCATCTATTTGTTCCTCTCTTTTGAAAAGTAGCTCAGACTACTGTTCTTCAGTAAACCCTACAGAGCTCTGTGGGCACAGTCTACAAAAAGAGGACTCTCAGAAGTTCCCTAGGTAGAACCTGTAACACTACCGATGTTCTCCGGAGAGATCTCTTTTCAAAAACTGTGGTGGCGTGGGGCGTGTGGGTGGCTCAGTGGGTTAAAGCCTCTGCCTTCAGCTCAGGTCATGATCCCAGGGTCCTGGGATTGAGCCCCACATAGGGTTCTCTGCTCAGCAAGGAGCCTGCTTTCCCCTCTCTCTGCCTGTCTCTCTGCCTACTTGTGATCTCTCTCTCTCTCTCTCTCTGTGTCAAATAAATAAATAAAATCTTTAAAAAAAAAAAAACAAACCTGTGGTGGCTTGCTATTTCACATCACTGGTGAAGAACAGAGGGCAAGTCCCTCGACTCCCTGCAGTAAGTCCTGACACTAGGATTACACATCACCACTTCTGATGAGCTGCAGCCCTGAGCCCTGGTGGTCTCTCCACCTCTCTGAAGCAAACCGGGGTGGAAAAGCCTCACTGTGCAGTTAATACAGAGAAAATAAA
The DNA here is from genome assembly GCF_902655055.1 of Lutra lutra. NCBI lineage: Eukaryota > Metazoa > Chordata > Mammalia > Carnivora > Mustelidae > Lutra > Lutra lutra. The sequence continues at coordinate 80,644,805 of NC_062282.1, read as the reverse complement.
GGGATACTGGAATAACACTTTGACCATCATCTACATATCCCTTGGAGTGTCCTGAAAGATCTACTTCATTGCCTATTCTGAGAGAGCTAAAAATTAGGTTCCCTCATAAAGAAGTCAATTCTTCCCACCCTATTTGAAAAAAAAACTAATACAGAAGGGGAATTTCTTTTTCTTTTTGTTTGCTTCCAAATACGCTTGAATCCGGATACATTCAATCCTTGTGACACCCCCTACCCCAGTTCCAATCTCCCTCCAGAGGTGACCATGGCCAGTGTTTATCTTTTCAGATCTGTCTCTATGCATGCACATACCTAGATGTGTACAGATGGAAATAATTTTTGTGGAAGTATTTTTTAAAAAACATATGTCTGTAATACCCTGAAACTCGCATTTTTCACACATCAATAGGTCTTGGAAATCTTCCCTCACAGCAGTGTGGTGGCTTTGTAATGCAGCAATTTGGCAAGGCTCAAGTAGTCTCCAGATTTCCCTTCCCTGTATGTTTCCAGTTAAAATGGGCTAGGAGATGTTTCTGCTGAGATGTGGAGGGCAGATGTGATGCAGCAACTATGCTCCTTTTAACTCTCGGAAGGTGAGAGCTGGGTCACTGGGTGCTTTTGCAGGGCACACAAGTTGCTTTTATCTACCCTTTATCAGCTGCTCTGACTTCCCCCATGTCCTCTGCCAACTCCTCCATCTCCTGGGCCTGGTGAGCTTCTCCTGAAGGTTCACAGTTGGAGGCAGTGAGGCTGATGTGGATTTTGGTGGGCTCCAGCTGGCTCTTGCCCCGCCCCCCCCCGCCATTTACGTTGCTCTTCTCTACCTGCCTGGCCTGTGGACTTCAAGCTCCCACCTTCAGATGAGAAAAAACAACCTTACAAAGACTGTTTAACCAGCTCTTCCAGTTGTGCAAAGTCAAATACCCATCACACACACACACGTACATCATACCTCTTAGTGGTACCTCTTCTCTAGCTGAACCAATAAGAATGCATAACTGTACTTCGTTCTTCATTCTTTTTAAATACCATGGAAATACATTTTACTTAACTCTTCTACTGAAGAACCTTGGGGAAGATACACTTTGTCACTCTTATGAACTATGCTATATGAAGCAACCTTCTTCAAATATTTTTTTTTTAAAACCACATCTATGATTATTTCTCCAGGACAGAGATATGAAACTGATGACTCCAAAAGTTGACACATTTTACATTTTAGCAGGGAGGCTACCTGTGCCTGGAACCAACATAGGTAGAGAACAGTGACACGGTAGTTTTGGTCTCCCTCCCAACATAGATAGAAACACACCAGGCAGCAATTAATCAGTCCTGTTAAAGAGCTTCCTGGAGTTCAGTGGTGTGGTTGGCACTAACACATACTCGACATGGGAAGGCATACAGTAAGTGTAGTAAATTGGATTATTAGTCTCAATTCTTTACCCTCCTACATCAGGAGTAGCACACATCCCTACCTTCACCATGTTTCCATGGATGACAGAACGTGCCTCCCACCCTTGACTTAATACAGTCTTGTGACTTGCATTAACCAATTAGACATTTCATATGCAAAGTGAGCAAAACTTCAAATGTGATGGTGCAACTGAGCTTGACTTGCTTTTGGACCACGAAAAGAATGAGCCTCAGGTATCTCCTGATTACAGGAGTATGAGAGACATGGGGTGCAGATCTGGACTCAACTCACAGCCTGGAGCTGAAACCAACAGAGCCTACCTTAGCGCAGCCAAACCCTGGTGGCCCAGAGACAGTTCAGAATCACACATGGCATCACATCTTTATAGTCTCCTCAATTTGAAACAGGTCCTCAGCCCTCACAACCGCAATGCTTTTGAAGATTATAGGTCAGTTATTTTGTAGAATGTTAATTTGGTCCTGATGATTAAATTCTGGTTATGGGGGCACCTGGCTGGCTCAGTGGAGTAAAGCCTCTGCCTTCGGCTCAGGTCATGATCTCAGGGTCCTGGGATTGAGCCCCACATAGGGTTCTCTGCTCAGCAAGGAGCCTGCTTCCCCCTCTCTCTCTGCCTGCCTCTCTGCCTACTTGTGATCTGTCTGTCAAATAAATAAATAAATAAATAAATTCTGGTTATGCATTTTGGCAAGAATATCAGAGAAGTGAGGCTGTATTCTTACTGCATTCTATCAGTGGAATGTGATTTGTTTGTTCCATTGCAGATGATACTCTGATCATTTGATTAATACAATGTCTACCTGACTTCATTGTAAAGTTACTCTTTTCCTCCTCTGAATTTAAAAACATCTTGTGGAGAGAACATTTGAAACGATGTAAATATTCATTTATGAAATTATATTGGTATAGAGTCATAATTTCCTAATTCAGCCAATGGGTTATAATCCTTCCCTGCCATTGTTGATCATCACATTGTCCCAGACTTGGCCAGGAGACTTTTTAAGCTGGCTTCTGTGTCCACTTGACATTTCCCCATTATATTTTGAAAACATCCTTGCTTTCTGACACAAGATGTTCTAGGCTCTTCTTGTACTTTCCATGCCCTAACACAGGAATCACCATTTTGTTAAGTAGTTCTAGTTCCTGCTAGTGGAAAATTATATTTAGAAGCCAAGATCTGGGTACTAGGTGTGTTCTTTGCTATTGAGGTGTCACTATTCCTGAATATTCTGTGGACATTTATATCTAACTGTATCATCTGCCTATCTATATATCTACCTATGTTCTGATAGATAACTCCAATTCCAATCCAACACTACAGGGTTTGAGTTTTCTCCCTCTCCATAATCCTAACTCTCTTCTCTCAGTGAGAAACTTAGCTCTTATTAAGTCCTAACATATTTATTTAATAACTCTCCCCAGCATCATCAATCTGTCATCACCATCCTTTCCCCTGGATATTCTTCTCGTCCTCTGACTCCCGTGCTGGACAACCCCCACCCACAGGAGCATGTTCCTTACTCTGCTGGGACCCTGACCCCTCCTACCAGATCCTGCATAGATACCTTACTCACTCTACAAGCATACCTTGGAGATATTGAGGGTTTGGATGCAGACCACTTCAAAAAAGTAAGTATCACAATAAAGCAAGTCAAATCAATGTTTTGGTCTCCTGATATATATAAGTTATGTTTATGGTTTACAGTAGTCTATTAAGTATGAATCAGCATTATTCTAAAGAAGCAATGTATATACCTTAATTGAAAATAATTATTGCTAAAAAATGTTAACCATCATCTGAGCTATCAACAACTTAAAATCTTTTTGCTGGTAGAAGGTCTTGCATGGATGTTGATGGCTACTAACTGATCAGAGTTGTGGCTGCTGAAGGTCGGGGCGGCTATGGCAATTTCTTAAAATAGGACAGTAATGAAATTTGATTCATCAATGGACTCCTCTTTGCACAAAGGAGTCCTCTGTAGCACGCACTGCTATTTGACAGCATTTTACTCACTGTAGAACTTCTTTCAAAATTGGCATCAATTGTCCCAAGCCTTGTTGCTGCTTTACCAACTAAGTTTATGTAATAGCCTAAATATTTTTTTAGGGGGGTACAGGAGAGGGAGAGAGAAAATCTTAAGCAGTCTCCATGCCCAGCATGGAGCCCAGCTTTGGGCTCTGAGATCATAACCTGAGGAGAAATTAGGAGTCAGATGTTTAACTGACTGAGCCACCCAACTACCCCTAAATCTTTTGTTGTTATCTCAACAATCTCTACAGTATCTTCACCAGCAGATTCCACGTGAGAAACCACTTTCCCTGCTCATCCAAAAGAAGCAGCTCCTTGGGGCACCTGGGTTGCTCAGTCGGTTAAGCATCTGCCTTCAGTTCAAGTCATGATCCCAGGGTCCTGGGATCGAGCCCCGCAGGAAGCCTCTTCTCCCTCTCCCTTTGCCTCTTCCCTCTGTTCATGCTCTCTCTCTCACATAAATAAATAAATCTAAAAAATATAGAAAAGCAATGATGAGGACTTAGCATTGTAGAATGGCTTTCTCATATATTAAAAAGAAATAGCTCCTCATTTATTAAAGTTTTTTGATGAGATTAAACCAATTCAGTCACATCTGCAGGCTCTACTTCTAATTCTAATTCTCTTGCTATTTATTTCTACCATATCCGTAGTTACTTCCTCCACTGCAGTCAGGAACTCCTCACAGTCGTCCATGATGATTGGAATCAACCTCTTCCAAACTCCTATGAATATTTTGACCTCTCCTGGTGAATCGCAAATGTTCTAAATGACATTTAGAATAGTGAATCCTTTCTAGTAGGTTTTCCTTTTGCTTTATTCAGACCCACCATATGAATCTACCTCGGGCATCTATAGCGTTATGAAATCTATTTCTTAAAGAATAAGACTTGAAAGTCAAAATGACTCCTCGATCCATGCGCTGCAGAATGTATGCTGTGCTAGCAGCCGTGAAAATAACATTAATCTCCTTGCACATCCTCATCAGAGCTCCTGGGTGTCCAGGTGCACTGTCAAAGAGCAGGAGTACTTTGCAAGGAATCTTTTTTTCTGAGCAGTAGGTCTCAACAGTGGGCTTAAAATATTCAGCAAGCCATGTTATAAACAGATGTGTTGTTAATCAGGCTTTGTTTTTCAATTTATACAGCACACGCAGAGTAGATTTAGCATCAGTCTTAAGGGCTCTAGGATTTTTGAAACAGTCAATGAGCACTGGCTTCACCTTAAAGTCACCAAATGTATTAGCAGTTAGGAGTCAGCCTGTGCTTTGAAGCCACACATTGACTTCTCCTCTCTAGCTGTCAAAGTCCTAGATGGCAATTTCTTTAAAGAGAGAACTGTTTGGTCTACACTGAAAACCTGTTGTTTGGTATTACCACCTTCACGAATTATCTTAGCTATATCTTTCTGGTAAGTTGCTACAGCTTCTCCATCAGCACTTGCTGCCTCATTTGTACTTTTATGTTATGGAGACAACTTCCTTCCTTAAACTATAAACCAACCTCGGCTAGCTTCAAACTTTTCTCTGCAGCCTCTCTCAGCCTCCACAGAATTGAACAGAGTTGGGGCCTTGCCCTGTTAGGCTTTGGTTTAATGGCATGTTGTGGCTGACTGAATCTTCTCTCCAGACCACTAAAACTTTCCCTGTACCAGCAATGAAATTATTCTACCTTCTTATCATGTATATGTTCATGGGGGTAGCACTTTTGATTTACTTTAATAACTCTTCCTTTGCATTCATAACTCGCCTGTTTGGTGCAAGAAGCCTAGCTTTTGACCTATCTTGGCTTTAGTCATACCTTTCTCTTGAAGCTTAATCATTTCTACCTTTTGACTTAAAGTGAAAGACATGCTACTCTTCTTTTCACTTGAATATTTAGAGGCCATTGTAGGGTTATTAATTGGCCCAATTTCAGTATTGTTATGTCTTGGGGATTAGGGAGGCTTGAGGAGTGGGAAAGAGATGGGTAAATGGCTGGTCTGGAGCAGTCAAAATACACACATTTATCCATTAAGTTATATGATTGTGGTTCCTGGAACCCCAAAACAATTACAATAGTAATATCAAAGACTACTGATAATGAATCACCATAACAAATATAATAATAAAGTTTGAAATATTGTGAGAATTACCAAAATGTGACACAAAGACACAAAGTGAGCAAATGCTGCTGGGAAAATGGTGCCAAGAGACTTACTTGTTCAAAAGTGGCAGGACTGCCACAAACCTTCAATTTGTGAAAAAAAAAAAAATGCAGCAGCTGTGAAGTACAATATAGTGAAGCATAATAAAATGAGGTATGCCTATAACTGGACTCTGATACCTCCTAATAGGCCTCTCCTCCTCATGGGCATCCTCCCTTCCCACCCAAGTTCTGTCTTCCCATCTTCTCACATTTGGGTTCTCTCTGTACCACTTAGACAGCTTCTTTACCCTTCAAAGGCTCTGATATCCCTCCTCCTTGGATACCTTCTTGTCCCTTTGGGTTCTGACTCCCCACGCCAGTCTTTCTGCATAGACACATTCCTTAAGCCCCATTCAAACTCCAACATCATTGTGAACCACAGCAACTCCCCTGAGTGCGTCCCTTGCTTTGTCCCACCTTATGGCTTTAGAACCAATTTATTCATGAAGGGATGGGAAAATACAGGATGGGAAGGAAGGGGACTCTGCCCATCTGGCTGCCTGGTGAAGAACAGACTGTAGGAATGCATGAGTAGAAGGAGAGACACCAGTTGAGAGGTTATTACAACAATCCTACTGAGATCATAGAGACTCTGTAGTGGGGAAAGTGAGAAATAATCATATTCTAGATATATTCTAAAAGCAAAGCCAATAAGACATACTGATGAAATACTTGGGAACTCAAACAAGTATTTATTTTTCATATTCCTTAATCAAGTTTCTCTAGTTGTAAGAAGCAGAAACCTATTCTAACTAGCTTAAGCAAAGAAGATGAATTTATAAGGATTTTAACTCTCTTAGGTCTGTCTCTCAGAACCCAAAGGCAGAAGCAGCAGCCAGGCCTCATGACGGGCAGGAACCAAGACCTAGAGAGCCACTTGGAGCCAGGGCAGGCACCCCTCCTCTCTCTTTAGCCACATGGTCACTCGTGTATGCTCTTCTGTACACATCTGCTCCATTCTCTTCTCTTGGCAGATCTCCTTCCTCTGTTCTCCATGCACACAGAAGAAGAAAGTGATGATGATTCTGAGCTCCTGTTTCACACGCCCCATTCAAAAGTAACGGGAGGGACACCTGGGTGGCTCAGGTCATGGTCCCAGGGTCCTGGGATGGAGTTCCACATAGGGCTCCTTGCTTGGCAGGGAGCCTGCTTCTCCCTCTGCCTGTCATTCTACCTGCTAGTGCCCTCTCTCTCTCTCTGTGTGTGTGTCTGACAAATAAATAAAATCTTAAAAAAAAAAAAAAAAAAAAGTAACGGGAACCGACTATCTGGTTCCTAGTCCCAAATTCCCAGGGAAAGAAATTGAGTGGTTCAGTGTGGGTTAGCAATCTACCTCTTATGGCCAGGGAAGCAGGGTTGCAAAGTAAAAACTTGGCTCCTGGACTTATTCTTGATGGGGAAAGGGTCATTTCTTAGGGATTAGAGGTTAATGGGCAGGTCAGACACACCCCCAAATGTCACCTATTAATCTATCAAATGCAAAGGACTGAATAGCTGCTGTGAGTTACACAGAAACAGGTCAGACACAACCTGTATCTTCAAGCCAACAATCTCCAAAGAGAATTAAGATATGAAACCATAAGAAAATGATTCGAGACAGCTAGGTCATATGGCAGGAGCTCTGAGAAGCGCCGGTGGCCTTCAGAAACGGAAAAGCCCCCACCCATAGCAGGCTCTAATCAGCAGCATCTCAGTTACCAAAACTGAGTTCGGTGGGGGAAGAGAAAGGGAAGAGAAAAGTCTGTGGTTATTTTGCACTGGACATGAGAGGCCTGGCAGAAGCCCTGTGAGCCATGCCGTCCTCTGATTCTGCAGGCAGTGGGCCTCTAACAAGACCTTGGATCCCCTCGCCACTGATTTATGGCTTGTGCAGCCAGCAAATTTATACCCTCTGTGGCTTTGTTTTTATAGCATTGCTTCTCCCAAGAGCTGGCTTCATACCTCAGACATATAAATTTGTTAGAGGGTGGTATATAGCCCAAGAGGTCTTTCCCAGGTGGGCAAGATTTTGTTCTCATCTATAGATTCTTTCAGAGTCCCCTCAGGCTGACCCCCATCTCCACTCCCATGCATCAGCCTATCTTTATTTACTGAAAAAGCCAACCCAATCTACAATCCCAGTGTCACTGGGAGACGAGGCCTAGCTCCCTCCTGAAGTTCTTAAATGGCCACTGAGCCCCCCAATTGTTTTTAGACCACAGGCTTGGAGAGTCGATCCAGTTTGCTCATTTTGCTAATACCCACCTACTGTAGTTAGTTCTACCATCTCTAGGACCTTGGCTAAAGGGGCAACGTGACAAAACAGAGGCAGAATGCTGTTACAAGTAATTCCAGTTGTCATTCAAAACGTACATGTTTAAAATCACATTTATACTCTAAAGCAACACAGTGCTAGGGCAAAAGAGGAAATGTTATGCAAATTCTTGATAAAGCTGTTCTTTTTCCCCTACCTTTTCCTTTTGGAATACTGCTTTGGTTGAAGGAAAGCTATAGTGTTTGATGTAGGGATGGGGGAGGCAGTGTTGACGAATATTTACTTTTTCTGGCTAAACAGACACCCCCCCACACACACACACACCTCTAAGCCAAGAAGCACAATCCAACTACCTTCCTTAGGAGTGACCTGCTTCTGTCAGAGACAGAAGGAAGCTTGCGCTGGTTTGTGTGTCGGAGAGGACTTGCTAGAGCAGAAAAATAAAGCACTGCTACCCAGGCTCTCTGAGCACCATAGAAATTGCTCTGTTCTGAGGGCTCCCTTTTTGACTCAGTGACCACAGATTTCATTCACAAGGAAATACAAAGATAATAGGAGCTTCTTCTTGCCCTCCATATAGTTCAGTCTAGATCAGCTCCTTCTAGAGACTGTTCCATGCAACATCAGTCCCATGAAATGTTCATCGACATGTAAGCTTGGACAATACTATCTCCAACAGTCCAAATCTGGGGTTAATACAGTGGTGCGCACTGTAGACAGTGTAAAAAGCCCAACAGTTAAGAAGTCTAATGAACTGTGTTTAAGGTGTTTTCCAAACCTATTTGACCATGGAACACATACTTCCTATCATTGTTCCTTCTTCAGTAACATCAGCTCTGAGGACACATTTCAGGAAATGGTCCTTCTGACAGACTTCTCAGGTAGGATGGAATATGTACATATTTAGTTCCATCCATGAACCCGAACATTGTGGTCCTGAAAAATTATAGCTCTTTTAGTGAATGTGGCCTCTGCATCTCAAAAAAAAAGATGAAGACATACTTGAAAAATTAAGGGATTAAAAACATTTTAAACATCAACATAAGCCAATCTATTTAAATTGAGATTGAACATGACAAGCCAAACAATATCAAAGAAACATGTGGTAAATCTACAGAAGAAAAAAATCTAAAATTGGAAAAATCGGGGCACCTAGGTGGCTCAGTCGTTAAGCATGTGCCTTTGGCTCGGGTCATGATCCCAGGGTCCTGGGATCAAGCCCCACCTCGGGCTCCCTGCTCAGTGGAGAACCTGCTTCTCCCTCTCCCTCTGCTGCTCTCCCTGCTTGTGTGTTCCCTCTCTTGCTGTCTCTCTAGCAAATAAATAAATAAAAATCTTTTAAAAATATATAAATAAAATAAAATAAAATTGGAAAAATCACCTCAAATTCATAGAAATATTGACCATGACCTTCTTTTATTAGCCCAGCTCATTTTGATCTATTTAATAACTTAGGTTCTCTAAGCTTCAGTTTACCCGTTCACTTGACAAGGCTGTTGAAAGGCTCAGAATGGAGTACATACATGTTAACTTTTAATATACTGCAATGCTCAAGACACCAGATGTCAAAGATGACTCTTAGGTCTTGGTTTTCTCAAAGGGTCCAGTGAGTGACAACAAAGCCACTGATGCCAAGCATTCCTACATGCCAAAGTAGGGCATTAACCCACCAATGTGAGATTTCCAAGGGAGGTTATCAAAAATGATCTCACATCTCTTAGGAAACATCCACTTTTTTTTTTTTAAAGATTTTATTTATTTATTTGACAGACAGAGATCAGAAGTAGGCAGAGAGGCAGGCAGAGAGAGATGGAGAAGCAGGCTCCCTGGTGAGCAGAGAGCCCGATGTGGGACTCGATCCCAGGACCCTGGGATCATGACCTGAGCCAAAGGCAGAGGCTTTAACCTACTGAGCCACCCAGGCATCCGGAAACATCCACTTTAAAGGCATAAAAGGAAAAGACTGAAGAAGTTAGAAATGACCATTCTTCTAGAGAAAATTACTAGTGTCCTGAGGTATCTCTGACTGCTATTGGCCATTAGGATTTAGCTATGAGGCCGGAGTTAGGAAAACACACAGAATGTAGAGGAAGAAGGAAGTCCATTCCTTCTTACCCAAAGGAGTGTGGGAAAAGGACAGCAAACAGAAGAACTGAGAAGAAATGTAGGCATTAAAGTCCTAATTTTCTCTCAGAGAGGTGGGAGGGGCTAAGTGAGAGGAGGAAAAGACCGTGACAGGGAGATTCTTACCACACTTATGATGTGGCCTACAGAAGGGTACCAACAGGGCACAAAGTGCAGGAAAACAATAAGCCAAGAAGTATGGCCAGGAGGAGAGAGTCTGGAGTGTCATCAACAGCCAGAGGCCTCAAGTGAAACTCCTGCCCAGGGGCCAGAAGGAAGACCAAACAGAGACATAAGAGGATCTACTGAGAGGGAAACAAGTCAGCAAGGATGTCCTACCAGATACCATCTGAGATGAGTTAAGAATGGACTCAGATATATAGCAGATACTAGGATGGCCTAGAGACAGGAATGAGCCAACATTCTTTGAGACACCAGCCAGCTCACACCCAAGTGCCAGTGCAAGGACAGAGGGACCCTTCTTCCAGACTATAAATTCTCTCATGCTCCTTCCATGCCAAAAATCTCAAACCAGAGTGAAGAGACCAAGTGAAAAATCAAGAGACTGTTTAGAAGATCAGACTATGTCAATAACGTGCACTGGACTATATTGGCTTTTTGCCTGCCACCCAGTCTGTAGGGGTAGAGAGGGGCTTCTACCAGTTATACCCTTAAGTAAAGACACTATACTTTGCCTGCACATCTGAGACTCATGTGAACACAATTTATGTTCCCACCACCAACTAATGGAGATGTTTCTTTTTATTAATGATGAGACCTCTTGATGGAACACACTGAGCTAACCCAGATTAGGCTCAGTAACAAGAATCTGTAACAAAATCTGTAACAAACCAAAAGTAACAAGAAAATCAAGATTTTCTTCCAGAAACAATTAAATGCTCATTTTAAAGTGTTTTTTTTAAAGATTTTGTTTATTTATTTGACAGAGAGAGAGAGAGAGAGAGATCACAAGTAGGCAGAGAGAGAGGAAGGGAAGGAGGCTCCCCACCTAGCAGAGAGCCCGATGTGGGGCTCGATCTCAGGACCCTGGGATCATGACCTGAGCCGAAGGCAGAGGCTTTAACCCACTGAGCCACCCAGGTGCCCCTAAATGCTCATTTTAAAAAATACTTTTATTTTGCAAGAAATTGCCAAAGGATGGGTCAGTGACTTCATAGTGCCAGGCAGGCAGTGGTTTTCCCATGGACCTTCATCAGAAGGACCCAGGTACGAACACTGAACCCTAACTTTGTGACCTCAAGCTGCCAACCCCTCCTGTGTCTGAGGCCAAGTACTCACCTCGGAAATGATCATGTCACTCAGCTCTACCTCACTGGGCCATTTTGAGGCATTGGTGAGGTAAATCTTATAAGTATGGGAGATAGGGCCTGACCCCTGTGCACAGCTCAGTCAGTAAGTTATTATTTCTGCTCAATCAGTAAGGATTATACTATTATTATTTCCAAAACTCTGTGCAGCATTGTAAGGCAAAAGACTGCACAGTGATTCTTCTTTTTTTAAACAAACAGAACAGAACTTGTATATCTAAGATGAATGTCATTCATTCACAGTCATCTATATGGGACTGAGACCCACATAAGGCATTACGTTCCAATAGCACCCATGCCCATTCCCCAGAGACTGCACTAAGCTATGCCAGGAAGGGAACTAAGCATTATTCATATTTATCCCCAGGGCCCAACGCAAGGCCTAGAACATGGTAAGGGTTACATCAATTCCTCCCTATTGGAGCCTTGCCCTCGTTTGTGATGTTTTTGGCCACTTCTTTCAGAAAGGCCTTCAGGTTCTGAGCCAGTAGCTTTGGTGTAAACCTTAATGATGAGAAGTCTTCAACACTGAGGATGGGCTTTAGTTTTGGAAAGTGTGGGTCATAAGCAGCTTGAATGGCCAATAAGGTAAAGGGGAACTGGTCAAATAATGTGAACCCATTTTTGGTCAAAGGAGCTAGGAAGCCATTCAGTATGCATGACCTGTGGAGGAAGGAGCTCCAAGGAAGGATAACAAGCAGATGTGTGTAATCCCCAGAACTAGGGAGCATTCACCAGGAGTCAACAGGTTCACTGATGGGGGGGTCAGTTTCTTTAATTCCATGGCCTGAATTCGGAGGCTCTGAAGTCACTGTGGTGGAAAATTCTAATTCTTTTATTCTAAAGAACCAATGAGTAAGTTGTCATTCAGCAATATGTATGTGGTATATTTCTCAATAAAAGAAGAGAAATGCTGGCTTAGTCGGTAGAGCATGTGACCACTGATCTCAGGATTGTAAGATCAAGCCCCACCATGGAGCCCACTTACAAAAGAAAAAGAGAGAGAGAAAGAGAGATGGTATATGGGATCTCTCAGGAAGGATGCACTAGCAAGTGGTAAGGATCTGCCTTGGGTGCTGAGTAAAGAGGCCAGGGCAGAGGATTCATGAACAACAGACTCTCTGACACAGCATTTTGTGTCTTTTAGATTTTACACTATTTTCACTCTATTGCCTATTAAACAGCCAACAGCAACAAAACAGGAGAAGCAGGGGAAGGAGCAGCATTCCTTTTCTCTACAGTAAATATTTAACCTGAGTTCTCTCTAAAAAACAAAAGCAAAAAAGTAAACCATGAAAGGATTAACAAGAGGCTCATGGTCTCATCACATCTGTTAGCCTGTCCCAGGGTTGTTTGCTGAGCCTGGCAAAGGAGAACATTTCATTTCTACCAACTCTAGGTCCGTGGTTGAAGAAAATATGTACCCTTGATCTAAACCTGCACAGATAATTTGCAATAAAGATAATCAACTTTACAAAGACAAATTCTATAACTGGATTGTGAAAGGAAGCACTCACTCTCCACTAGCTCCTGCCCTCTCTCCCTTCTTGGCCTTTTCACCACTCAGACACTTTCCCTTAGGGCAAGAAGGCTGGTGATGGGTGATGGGGTCACATCTGGCTTGTTCCTCATGCACTCAGTGAAGAGAGATAAGCAGACCATATAAGCCATGACTAAAGCCAGGCTCTGGAATTGTTTGTAACTGTTCTCAGACTATCTCAAGTTTTTCAGTTGCCAGTTCTGGTCCTGGGATGAAGTGAATTAGCTTTACCTGAGGACGGGTTACACTCCCAAATCCCCTCATACACACTGCAGCTTTTATATCCTAAATCAATGACTATGTTATGTGCAACATGGAAAAGCCAGAGATAGTGATTTTCATCCCTGACATCCCCAATGTCCTTTCCTCTGCCTTTAGGAAATAGCTCTCAGGGATTGTCTGGTGTCCTTCCCTCCCCCATGCTCAAGGAGAGGTTCTAAAACTTAAGGCTCAGAGTGGAACCAACATCACATCCTGAGCCAGTCACTGTGCCAGAATCCCTGGGCCACAGGGCTTGTGTCAGAAGTGAGAAAATGGCCATGTGGAGGGCCAGAGTCAGTGGGCCACAGAGGCCCTGCTGGGAATGCAGAGCCAGAGATAGGCACTCTGTCCAGCTGGACTCAGACCTCCAAGGACCTCACCACTGTCTTGCCTCACAAGGAGCATAAGATATGAGGAGATCTGAGAGAAAGTCTAGGGTTGAGGAGTGTCACCTTTCAGCCCAAATCCAACCCATTCTCCTATCTCTGCCCCTAAAAATCTTAGTATGTGATCTAATAAATATATCGTATTTTCCTGCTTAAGCCAGAGTATGAGTTGGCTTTTCTGTCTCTTATAACCAGAACTGTCCTGCCTGATATGCTAGTGTGCCAAGTCAAGGAGACTAAAACTTGGATCCAAAGCTGGAAAAACAGTGGGACCAACCTTGACCACTGAATGCCTTTGAAATAAACCCTGGATTATTCCATCAAAGGCATAATTTGCTATATCGTCTTATCTTCCTTTTGTGGGAAAGTGGAAATACAAGAGGGAAAAGCCTGAAAAGCATGTTAACAGATGGTCATTAAATGGACATTTTACTCCCTGATGCAGCCCACTCCTTCCTCATTCCTGCATGGGCTTTTGCAGCCCAGCGACTGGGCTCAGAGTTCAGAGCTGGTCTCACAATTCCAGTGAAGTACAGACATCCTCTTACTGGGAATTACAGAGCCCTCTGAACACCCATCTAAGTAGGTAATGAGCCTGAAGATTGTACAGGGTTAAAAATTTGCTCACCCAGGGCTGTGAAAGCCTTTCCCTTGCAGGCAGGTGGCAAGCAGCAGAGCTGATGGATGAGGCCCTGAATCAGAGTCCTCATGTACCATATTTGCCCTTCCCACCCTCCCAACCATCACCCTGTTTCTTTGATGGTGCCATGAGCATAGCTGCAAACTACTCTCCAGTACAAAAAAGAACAAAAAAATTTTTAAAACTTCTCAACCCTTCTCACAGTAAAAATAAGAAAATTTTTCACCTATCAGATTGACAAATATGAAAATAACTGATAACCAACCCCAATGAGGGTATGGAGAAATGAACATTCTCTCACTAAGAAGAGTATGTGTGGGTTGAAGGCAATTTTGCAGTAGCTATCCAGATCAGAAGTGTGCACACTCTTTGAGCCAACAACTCTTAGGAATTAACCTACAAAAATACTTCTACCTGTTTACAAAGGTGTATGAAGAGCAAGGGGACAGACACATGTAGACACACACACACAAACACACACACTCTTACACATTTATGGCAGCCAGTCTCCCAAAATGGCCCCCAACAATTCCTACCCTCCCTGTACAGGCACACAAGCTGCTCCCACCTAAAAAAGTGGAGCTTGTCTCCCACCCCCTTGAATCTGCACTTGCCATGTGACTGGATTTGATCAACAGAATGTGGCAGAAGTAGCATTCTAGAACCTAGTCCCATGAGAAACCCCAGCCATGTGTAGAGACCAGTTAGAGGAGAGCCAAGGTGTTCCTCAAGACAGTCGGCCAGCACCAATGGCCAGTCACTAAACCGCCAGACCTCCAGTTCTGCCAACACTACATAAGGCAGAAGTACCACTCAATCAATCCAAGGAAACATGATAAATAATAAATCGTTATTTTAAGCCATTAAGTTTTAAGGGCTTTGTTCCTCAGCAGTAAGTAAGAGAAATAATATTCATTCCATCTTGTATGAAATAAAGAAAAACTGGAAACAACTTCAAAGGCCATCAAGAGGACAATGGTTACAAAAGTGATGGTCCAGCCATACCAGGAACACTGTACAGCCACCAAGAAGAAAATCGAAGTAATTCTTAATGTAATAGAGAAAAGCCTCCAAGGTAGGTTAATGAAAAAAAAAAAACAATTTTTAGAACAATACACAAGTATAATTTTATGTAAAACACATATTATTTCGGTAAATGCATATACACCAAACCATTAACAGTTATTTCTGGTGAGAACCATGGGTTTTGGTGGCAAAGAAGGATGTGAAATTTCCACTTTTTGATTTTTGCATGGATTTCTTTTTTTTTTACTTGATCGTGTATTCATGTATTCATTTTATAATCTAATAAAAGATGAAAAATGGACTTTAAAGCCTTTTCAGCCCTGTCTACTGACTTCCTGAGAATTTAGGAGAAGCCTAGATTCATGCTAGCTGTCATTTCACTAGGCACTTAAAATAAACCAGGCAACCCATGTATTATATTATCTCTAAATTTCTAAACAAACCAGGCAGATGGGCGTTATTTTTCCTATTTCTGAAATGGATAAGCAGCTTTCTAAGTGTCACTCAAGTAAATGGCAGTCAGTGGGTGGACCTGGGCAGGGGGTGGTGGGGGGTGTCCCACTCTAAAGCCTGTATACCTTTTCCGGTAAGACTGCAGTCAGCTCCAATGAGTTGAAGGTCTGGCTGGGGAGCAGTACTCACACATTGAGGAAGCACTCATGGACCTGAGTTCAAATCCCAACTTCACTCTTGACCATCTGTGAAGCTGTGGACAAGTGACAGCCTGCTGTGTCTCACTCAACCTTCAAATAAGCATATACTGAATACTTCCTGGGTACGAGGTACTGCTCAGTCCAGGTCACTAGCACTTCAGAAGGGAAATCCCTGCCCTCATGGAGCTTAGGATGTCATTAGAGAACCAGATGTCAAACAAATTACTAAATAAACAAATTACAAAGTAAACACATAAGGTAACCATAGAGAGTGATAAAAGCTAATAAAAGGAGATAGTGAAATGCCTCAATTTCCATGTCTATAAAATGGCATACCAGTGGTGCCAACTCCATAGGACTCATGTGCTGAATAAAACATTTCTTTTAAAATGCTTACTGCCAAGCTGAATGCATACTGAATTCCAATAAATGGGAATTATTATTTATTATTATATGCAAAATTGTGTAGGTTGTAATAAAGGGTGCATGACAAATGGAAGCATGCCAAATATGTGGTAAATGAACAGAACAGGGGCACTTGGGTGACTCTGTTAAGTGTCTGCCTTCAGCTCAGGTCATGGTCCCGGAGTGCTGGGATTGAGCCCTGCTCAGTGGGGAACTTCAGGGGGAGCCTGCTTCTCCCTCTCCCTCTGCTGCTCCCCCTGATTGTGCACATGTGCTTTCTCTCTCCCTCTCAAATAAATAAAATATTTTTAAAAAAATAAATGAACAGAACAGAACAGAGACAACCCACTGGGCTGTCTCAGTAAAGGAGGCCTTCCCAGAGGAGGTGCCACAGGGGATTGTGCTCAAGAAGGGACCAAGCTTTGTTTGCAGGACAAATGCCTCTACTTGGCCCTAGAGGCTCTGGAATAGCTAAGAAGACAGAGAGAGGCAAGGTGAGCTGTCTGCCCCCCTACTAACGCAGTTAGGGCCTTAAACGCAGAGAGGAGCTGGGCCTCAGACACTTCGTAGGGGCTAACCACACGGCCTGCAGAGAAACCAGGCTGGGAATAAGCCTGCTGCTGCCACCACTGTGAGGGCAGTGGGGGTGGGGGTGCAGGAAGGCCTGGGGGAGCACTGAGTTATTTGTTATGGGGTGAAGAGGAAGCTATAAGTGGTCCTCTGTCCTCCATTAACAGCAGGATGGAGTCAGGCTGGAGCCACCAGCTGCGGAATCAGCCTTGTTTTTTAAACACACATGGCTGGGCCAGGCCTTTTAACCCCCAAACACCCCAGGGTTCCTGCAGGAAGAAAACAGTAGCCTTTGGTCTAGAAACTCTACAGCTGGGGTGTAGCTTGGGGCATTTCTGTTCAGCTCAGAAACAAACAGAAGATAAGAATATTATGATAAAAAGAACTGTACTTTTATAATGGATTATTCAAAGTCAGGGAGTCTGGGCTGCTTATAATTCTTTATACTTAAGACTCCTCATTGTACATCCTCAGAACAAAAAGTGAGTTATACAGATGGATTACTTCTGTCTGCAAAGAAATACAACTATTTTGTTTCTACCTTACCTACTCTTAGAAGAGTGTTTCCCCACCTATCATCAAAAGTTACCTTTAGGGACGCCTGGGTGGCTCAGTTGGTTGGACAACTGCCTTCGGCTCAGTTCATGATCCCGGGGTCCCGGGATCGAGTCCCACATCAGGCTCCCAGCTCCATAGGCAGTCTGCTTCTCCCTCTGACCTTCTCCTAGCTCATGCCCTCTCTCACTGTCTCTCTCTCAAATAAATAAATAAAATATTTTTAAAAAAAAGTTACCTTTAAGTAGGACATCTACAAGTGTTTAGACAAGCCCCTCTGCGTCTCTGAACCTCATTCCCCACCGTATTCCATCCCCGCCTCATTCCACCTTATTTCTATAGCACCCTGTGATGAAGGGAAGAAGGGATTAAACCAATGATTAACGTTTTGGAGAAATCCAGACACCTTGGGAAGCTCATGAAGGCCTTGCACCCTCTCCCTAGAAAAACGCATGTGTGCAAACCACACAGAACTGTGCAGCTTCAGGGGTCCCAGACTCCCCTGTCCACCAAGCATATTCTAACGCTCCAACAATCCCAGGTTCTGTCCTTCCCAGATCAGGCAAACTGGTAAGCTTCCTTTTAGATCTTTCTCCAAGTCCTCTGACTTGATTCTATACATGAGGTAATCCTTAGCATAATCCTTAGCAATCAGAGGCTCCTGGTAACAAAAAAACCTCAATGGCTGAGAAACCACCAAGAGACTGCCAGAGCTCAGGTTAGCAAGGTGAGAACTGTTAGCTCCAGGGGTACCAGGGCATTCAGGCAGGCCCGTGAGCAGCAGCTCCCAGCTACCACATGCGGGAGGGGTCCCTGGAACACATGAAGCCCAACAGGATTTCCATCTGCCTCAGAGAGAGCCCCTGCTAGGCTCAGGAGGAACCCATAAGGACAAAGAGCTTCTCTAGTCCCCATTGCTACCCTCCTCTCCAGTAGCTTGGATCCCCACACTTCATGATGCAGGTGTGCAAGCCTGTGCTGCTGAGCAGGGCCAGCCCTGCCTAAGAGGGCTGTTTGGTCCCCTAAACCCCAGATAAATGGCAGAAAGTGAACATGCAAATTCACCGTGACTCTCATCCAGCCTTGATTAAGAACAAAGGACTGGAGCTATGTTTCAGCCCAACCCAACTGACTGTGATGGGGGAATGGTCTTTCCCTGAGCCTTCAGTCTTATCAAATCAGCAGTCCTGCTACCTGCCCTAGCACCGCTCCACAAGAACCATCCAAAACCTGCCAGAAAGAAGCATGTAAGTCAAAACCACCGTCCCAAAGGCAGCCCCTTCAGAAACCAGGGTGATCAGGGCAAAGTAACTTATGTGAAGCCAGAAATTAGGACCCATGAGCCTTTGGCTGGGCTCAATGGGAGCAAGCCAGCCCAAAATGCAGGAATGATTACTAACAGACCATGTCCCAACCTTACACGTGTTCCACATCCACAAACTGGAAAAAATGTCAAATTAAATATGAAACAGGAAATAGAGATAAAGAGCTGTGCGCATACACACACACACACACACACACACACACACTCCTTCTCTCTCTCTCTCTCTCTCTCCTAGTTAGTACGGGGATGAAAGCCAGTGGCGGGGATTGCTAATTAGAAAGGAGGACTAATAGCCGCCTCCCAAGGCCAAGTCATTCATCTCTGAAGCACCAGGCCAGCGTTAACCATTGCAGCCCCAGGGTGAAGTGCCTTGCTATAAATGGCCCCACTGCTAGCTCATCAGGGTTTTCTAAGCCGGTTTGGTTAACTGAAGAATCATGAAGATGGACAAGGAAGAAGCGGGGGGTGGCGAGGATAGGTTGAGGTCAAAGAGAAAAGCTGGACAATGTATGGTTGAAGGAACCTGCAGCCTGAGAGAAATGGGTTCAACTCCTAGCTCTTATATTTAACAGCTGCATGACTCTGGATGGCTTTCACTGGTTCTTTTGGTTTCAATTTTCCTGCCCATCAAATGGAGAAGATAGTATGAATTTAACAGAGTGCTTTCAAGGATTAATGAGATGATGTATGACAAGCACTAGCCTGGAACATTGTAAGTATCCAAAAACAATAGTGACTGCTACCATTCAATTAATTTTATTGTAACTCTTTAGTCACCTTAACCTGTGTGAGGCAGCCATTTCCCCCAATTAAATACAAAGAGCTAAACTTCTGCCTGCAGAGATTGATTTTTTTTTAAGGTTTTATTTATTTATTTGACAGAGAGAGACACAGAGAGAGAGAGAGAGAGGGAACACAGGCAGGAGGAGTGGGAGAGGGAGAAGTAGGCTCCCTGCTGAAAAGGAGCCCGATGTGGGGCTCGATCCCAAGACCCTGATATCATGACCAGAGCCAAAGGTAGACGCTTAACAACTGAGCCACCCAGGCACCCCCAGAGATCGATTTCAAAGTGTGGGAGGCATAAGAAGGGAATAAGCAGTTGCTCTTTTCATAAACAGATCAATTCCTCCACCCCCGTTCCATCATCTTCACTAAGAGTGAAATGTGGCCTCCTGAGTGGTAGAGTCCAGTAGGCTGTCCTTTAGGAAACAGACCTGGCCCCTCTTCCCAGCCCTGTCCCCACCCATCACTACCCTAAACAGCATTTGATTTTAGTACAGACAACAATACAGGTCCCTGGATTTTCCACTTTTCTCTTTTTAAGTCCATGTGAGCAGGAAAAAAGGGGCTTGCTCCTTTCCAATACAAAAAAGATCACTTAAAGGTAATCATCATAATCAGGAAAGAGCTCTTTGCATCTCAAAGACCACTTAAACAGCTAGTGCACAGAACAGTGCTAGGCAAATAGAAGCAACACTCTGTTGAGTGGCCAAATGGATTAACGTGACGTGGTCCCTACAGGGGCTACTCTTGAGGCACTCCCACTCCAGTGAAGGAGATATAAACAAAAAAATTGCCCCCCACACCTTACCAAGCTTCCAGACACAGGACATCAAGGAATAACAAAAAGCAGTTAAATCATGACCTCCAAATATATTTCTGATTTTATAAAATTAGTTTTGGAAAGAACTGAGCTTTCTTCTCTCCTCTGTCTCCTCGTCACCTTTAGCCACATATTCTTACTAAGACACTGGATCCAAGACCTGGCACATAGCGGGTTCACAATCAACATCTGTGGGATAAAAAGTAATTAAATGCATTTGCTGCTATCAAGAGCCACACTGCTGGCCCAATGCAACTGTCAGAGAAAGATGGTGGCAGAGCCCCGAGCGAGGCAGCCATGTGAGTTTTCTTCCTTCAGCATTCTGTTCCAGACAGTTTCCTCCTAAATGAGATCACAGGTCCAGACCTGCTGTGGGAGTGCAGCATTGCTGACTCACTCCAGCGATTCACGCCATATATTTTAGAAAAGAACAGTCCATTTTTATTAGTAGGAGAGCAGTGCCAATAGTTTACATTATATGAGCATTTATATGCCAGATCCCGAACTGGATGGTTTATATTCAATACACCCTTTAATTCTTACAACAAGCCTATGAAGTAGGTTACATTATCTTCATTGTATAGATAAAGCAACTATGGCCAAGGAGCAAGTTTGTGACACTCCAGGAGGCTCTCTTAGCCTACCTCTCAGCATTGACTTTATGAAGTCCACCAGCTTCCCATCCCACCCAACTGTGTCCAACCCTCAAACATCTCTGATATTTGTTCGAGCACTTTCCTTGGCCTGGTAAGCCCTTCCTGACTTACCCACCATGTAAAGGCTCCCCTCATCCTCCAAGACTGTGTTCAAATACTCTTTCTTTTTGAAGCCTCCCTCTGTCAACCCCCTCTATCAAGGCAGAACAACGGCTCCCTTCTCTGTGCCCTCAGTTCAGAGCACCATGGCACAAATCCCCTGCACTCTTGGGACAGGTCAGGGTCCAGGGCCATGGCACCTCCAGCACCTAGCAAGGACACCTGCCTGCCACATAGCAAGAACACAACAAATATCCCACAATTAAGTAAAATCAAGCACATCCTCCTCCAAATAACAAAACAGAGAAGTAAACCCCAACCCAGTGACAAGCCCATTTTGGTCCCCTGTCTGCTCCCTAGGAAGTAGGGGATCAAAAGAGTGGCAATGTGGGCAGAAAGATGAGAGTTAGAATGACACTCCCCAAACAGTCCTGAGCATGGTCCAGGCCCAGCACTGGCCAGCAGGGAGCCTCATCTTCCCTCTTCAAGCCCTTGGTGGGCAAGTTGCCCGTCAAGCTCAGATGGTTAAAGGCCATCTGGGCTCTGGGTGATCACCACCCAGCTCTGCCACTTCTGTGGGCCCCTCACATTCCCTGGCCTCCTTCTCTCTGTGGGATCTTCAGGATCCCATTTCTTTTTTACACAAGGAAGCCAGGAAAACAAGTTAGCTCCTGGGCTTGTCTTCAGGCCCAAGGGCTTTTTCTCTGTCAGAACAAAGGCCATTCCCCCCAGAAGTCCTAGCTTTTCTTATCTCTTACCAAGTAGTTCTAAGCAGAGAGAACAGGAGGATGGTGAGGAACATCTTTCCACTGAAACAATCTCAAAGGGCTGGGCCCAGGGCCTGTGAAGGAGGCCCTGGGATCTTCCTGTGGTGGAAGGGATGGAAGGGGGCGGTGGGGGGGGGGGGGGGGGAGATGGGAGAGCTCTGCTCTCTTCCAGCAGAAGAATGAACTGAGAGACATCTGGAAATCCCTTCCAGACCCCAAATTCTATGTTCTTGCTAGAGACTGAGTATATGGACCTGTGGTTCTGGTAGCCATAATTTATAGTCCAGACCAAGAAACTTTGTAAAATGAAGAAGGATTGAATAGGCATAAACTGGCCTGCCCCAGGCAAACTGAGATGTCTAGTCTTTCAGACTACAGGGCTGAGGACAGGAAACATTTCCCCAGAGTTCGTCTGTAAGACTTCAAACTTTTCCAAAAGAAATGGCCACTTCTCAAAGAGATTTTAGCAAACCACTTCTCTGAGTAACATAATAAGATACATGATAAGTCATAATATAATCTGTCTTTTGCCTAATGTATTCTGGTTCCTCCTGTAGATGCTAGGCATAGAGGTACATGCCTGGGGCCTCCTCTGAGCAGAGCAGACACTCCCAAAGGAGAGGATGAGATAACACTAAATGGCCTGCTCTACTGAATGGCTGAGAGCAGTACACCCTTTCTGAAGCGGGGGTGGGGGGGGGGGGCTGGGGGGAGGCCGGGCTTTTAACAAACTTGCCCAAGTAGTTAAGGGGAAGGAGTCTAGTTACTAAACACCAAGTAGAGTTGCTTTGGGTAACATACTTTGGGGTGCCCTTCCATGCCCCAGGAAGATGGGAATCGGACTAAGGGGGTGGTGCTTAACGTCCTTTTCCCAGCCTAGGAGGTGAGCCCAGGCTCCTGGTTCCCCTTTCTTCCTTCCCTCTGGCCCTGCTGTGGGAGCACACTTGGGCCCAGGATTTGGTTTCAGGGTATGGGGACAAAAGGGCTGCCCAGCAGCACTTGCCCCATTACTTGGTGAGCCCAAACAGATGGAGGGCTTCCCTTCTGGCTCTCCTATTCATTAGGGAAGGGGAAATCTGGGATAGGGCCTCAGCAAACTTCTGCTGTAGTTTTCCATCCCCTCTATAACCTTGGGACATCAAGGGCAAATGACCAATGGTGACCAAGAGTCCTTGATCTCCCAGGACAGTTATTTCAGAGGTATGTGTGTGAAAGAGAGAGAGAGAGAGACAGAGAGAGATAGAAAGGGAGAGACCAGAGATCAAAGAATCGGGTATTGTGGGGAGTCCCCATAGGGAAGCAGGCTTCTCCAAACTTCAGTTAAGTTTTGCCCTGCACACACACCACCTGTACTCTTTTATTCTACATACTCCACCAAATCAAGTCCATTTTTAAACTTAAATATGTGATTTAGCCTTTACTAAAAATAAAAAAATCTATAAAATAATAGATTTTACAAATATATTGCTACATAAATAAGATATAAACATTAAATGTGTGGTATTTTATTATATGGCTATTAAACTTAAAAAAATTTTATCCACATGCCTCCTAAAGTCACCTCACAATTTGGGGAACACAGTTGTAAAGGAAAAGTGGTCTGGCCTCAGGGCATTGGTAAAGGAGGAGAGGAAGAGGGCAGAATGATGATGGGTATCTTTTCTCCCCGGTCCCTTCCTGCAGAGTCATCTTGGGCTGGCTGGTTCCTTCTGCCAAAGCCACAGCTCCTTTCAGGGAGCCCATCCACAAACCATCCCTTATCAGCTCTTAGTGTCAGCTCACTCTTTGCTTCTTAAGGCCTTAGACTGGTCAGGGTAGGCTGATGCTCAGACAGAGGGCTATTCTATCCTTGTCAGTTCCCCAAAACCTACCCACACCTTAAGACATTCCCTGTACTAAACTCTCTACAAAGCATCCACCTATTTCTTGTCAAGGCCTGACTTACACACAAAGCATCTCCTATAAAACACAAAAACTAGGGGCGCCTGGGTGGCGCAATGGGTTAAGCCTCTGCCTTCAGCTCAGGTCATGATCTCAGGGTCCTGGGATGGAGCCCCACATCGGGCTCTATGCTCAGCAGGGAGCCTGCTTACCCCTCTCTGGCTGGCTCTCTGCTTACTTGTGATCTCTGTCTGTCAAATAAATAAATAAAATTAAAAAAAAAACATAAAAACTATTACAAAGATTCCAAGAAGTCACAGACAAAGCTTAGGAATAGGAAATTCATAAGAATAAAGATGAAAGAGTAAACCAATGATGGGGAAGTATTCAAACTACCAGCAATATAAGATATGTATGATAACGACGCTATGGAACAATGTTACACCTTTTAAAAATTTATTTATTTATTTAATTTTTTAAAAAGATTTTAAAATGTTACACCTTTTATGTCAGCAGAAAGTACATCAAAAGCCAAGAGACCACCGAGTGCTGGCTGCATTAGAGAAAAATTGCCACCTCATCCATGACTGGTAGCAATGAATGATGTATGGTTTTTCTGGAGAGCCATTCAGCAACATGCGGCAAGTACCAAAAAAAAAAAAAAAAAAAAAAAAAAAAAAAAAAAAAAAATTGAACCAGGTAACAAACTTCCTCCTTAGGAAATAAATCACAAGAGGATAAAAAGAAAATTGCACAGAAAATCTCACTTCAGCTTTTTTATATAACAAAACCTAGAAACTATCCAGATGAAACCCAAAAGAGGTCAGTAAGTAAATTATTCTTTATTCTTATTCCCCCAATGGAATATTGTCTAGTCTTAAAAACTAAAAATGTGGGGCACTTGGGTGGCTCAGTGGGTTAAAGCCTCTGCCTTCGGCTCAGGTCATGATCCCAGGGTCCTGGGATCGAGCCCCAAGTCGGGCTCTCTGCTTGGCAGGGAGCCTGTTTCCCTTCCTCCCTATCTGCCTGCCTCTCTGCCTACCTGTGATCTCTGTCAAATAAATAAATAAAATCTTTAAAAAATAAAAAAAAAATAAACTAATAAACTGAAAATGTAAAGACTTCATAAAAGTGTTTATAATGTGTATAAAGCCAAGTAAGAAAACATGAAATAATATGTGCATTGTGATTAACAGTATGTAGGGTTACTGTAGGAGCAAAGACTGGAAAGATATTTTTAAAACTGAAAGCACTTTAAAGTGGTGAGATTAAAGGCCTATTTTATCCTATGAAGATTTTCGTGGGTGCCTGGGTGGCTCAGTCGGCTGAATGTCTGCCTTTGGCTCAGGTCACCATCCCAGGGTCCTGGGATGGAGCCCTGAGTTGAGCTCCCTGCTCAGTGGGGAGCCTACTTCTCCCTCACCCTCTGCCACTCATCCCACTTGTGTTCTCTGGGTCTATCTCTCTGTCAAATAAATAAATCTTTTTAAAAAGATTTGCCTTACCACCATAATATATTTAATACACTGCTGGTACGTTATTGACAATTACATTAAAAGGGAAGAATTAAATTTTCCCAAAACACAAATATCCTGTGGATAATAACTATATTCAGTCTCCTACCGTCTCTAAATTCCCGTGGTCTCTAAACAACTGTAACAGACACCACAGTGTGATGAATGGAGTATGGGCTTTGAGACACATGGAGCTGAGCTGTATGGACTGAAGAGCTGTGTGGTCTTGGCTAAGTTATGTAACCCCTCTGAGCTTGGACTTCCTCATCTAAAACACTGAATAACATCTATTTTCCAGGGATTTTAAAGGTAAGTGCCTAATACAGAATAAGTGTTCACTAAATAATCCCTATCAGGCCAGATAGTCTACTAGCACTTATTTTTATAGGTCTGTTTGGGCTGCCA
Organism: Lutra lutra; assembly: GCF_902655055.1. Classification (NCBI taxonomy): domain Eukaryota; kingdom Metazoa; phylum Chordata; class Mammalia; order Carnivora; family Mustelidae; genus Lutra; species Lutra lutra. Next base: position 80,619,168 of record NC_062282.1, on the reverse strand, counting down.
ATGTTCTTTACTCCACTGCCCATGTGTGAATGCCTCTCCCTCCAAACTAGACAGTGAGCTCCTTAAGGGGTGCCTTGCCTGGAGTTAACCCAAGGATGAAGCCAACAGATGACAGATGAAGCTCCATAAATATTAGATAAATGATGGATGGTTACCCATTTAGCCCATTGTTAACCATATGATGAATGGCAAAAATAAATAAATACTAGAAATACTTAGCCATTCAGGAAGAAGCTGGTCAAATCTATGATTTCCCATCAGCAGAGAGCCAGATGAAGAACCCCTGAGAAATAATGACACTCTTCTCTCTAAAGGCCCTCCCAGCTCATTCCAAAAATGGAACAAACACAGGATCTGGAAATGAAGCTTACTGCTCTCTCCCCAATGCCCTCCTCCATCTCACCCAGGGAGCTCTCCTAGAATGAGAAAAAATTCTAAGTAGAGGGCTCCACTGCTGAGGAAGAGCTCCCAACCCCACACCTGGGGCTTCCAGTCCTCTTCTGTTCTAAAGAATGGGGGGAGTCACAAGAAAAAGCACAGGAAACAAAGGAAAAGAAAAGCCTAACCCTTAGTCACATTCATGCTTCAGCTTCCTAAAGACCATACAATTTCAATTCTTCACTCTGAAAATAAGTAATGAAAAGGAAAGAATTCAGCATTCTCCCACCTTTCCATGAGGAACTGTGTTTCAGGGTCATCAGTTCCAGGCAAACAGGGATAACTCCCTATAAATTCTAGATAATAAATGTAGAAGAAACAAAAATTAGAAAATCAACTTTTTGCAACCCTGATGAAATAAATGACTCAGGCAAGGAACATCAACGGGTGCACTGGTTTTGGGAGAATTGGATATTCTACATGAGACCAAAAGATTCACCTCACAGATTGTTCACTGGTAGCAGTGCAGAAAAGGAGAAGGTAACTTGACACTGGCAGAATCAGACAGGAACCAGTTACCCCCAGATCAACCTTGGGCCCAGGCACAGAGGGATCCATAGTGAGACCACCAGAAGAGATGAACTCCCTGATTTGGGGCAATAAAAGGTGCGCAGCGTCACCATACCTCAATCTAATCAAGTCTTACGTCTAACTTCAGCTTATGGGAAATAAAGCTGATAGAGAAAAGATTAAACACCACAAGTCAGCAATCAGATCAACCCAGAGGTGCATTTACAGGCAACCTACCTGGTTTCTTTGGTAAGCCCATGTCATGAGGGTGAGGAGAAGTGAAAAGGGAAGTTCTAGAATAAAAGTGTCTCAAAGACTTTAACAACCAGATACAGTATGTGGTCCTGATTTGAATAAACCAGCTAGATACTGTTAGGACAACTGGGGACATTTGAATATTGATTGCAATTAGATGACATTAAGGAATTAATGCAAATTTTTAAAGTTGTGATATAAAGTACTGAGGTTATTTAGGAACATAAAATTCTGATTTCTTAGAGGTGTAATATTTAGGGGAAATGTTGTGATGGTTCCAATATACTTTAAAATACATCAGTAAAAAAAGATCTGGCAAATATGACCACATATTAGTGATTGTTAAATTTAGGTGGTGAACTTCTATAACGTACCTAGAATAGCTGGGTTCATAATAACAGTAAGTAGAAGGGTAGTTAACAGGGCTGGGGGCGAGGGTGGGATGGGGAGTTTGACGATTCATTAGTTGCGTATCACACCCATTGTTCATCAAAACACATGCCCCCCTTAACTCTCAACACTCTGCTATCCCATGTCCCGCATCCCTTCAGCTTGCTTCCCAAAGTCCAGAGTCTCTCAGGGTTCATCATCCTCTCTGATTTCTTCCCATTCACTTTTCCCTCCCTTCCCCTCTGGTCCTCCTTGGTATTCCTTATATTCCACATATGAGTGAAACTGCATGGTAATTGTCTTTCTCTGCTTGACTTATTTCACTCAGCATAATCCCCTCCAGTTCCATCCACACTGATGCAAACGGTGGGTATTCATCCTTTTGGATGGCTGAGTAATAGTCCATTGTACATATGTACCCCATCTTCTTTATCCATTCATACGTTGAAGGGCATCTCAGCGCCTTGCACAGCTTGGCTATTGTGGACATTGCTGCTATGAATATTAGGGTCCATGTGCCCCTTCTTTTCACTACATCTGTATCTTTGGGGTAAATACTTAGTGGTGCAATTACGGGGTTTTAGGGTAGCTCTATTTTCAACATCTTGTGGAACCTCCACGCTATTTTCCAGAGTGACTGCACCAGCTTGCATTCCCACCAACAGTGTAAGAGGGTTCCTCTTTCTCTGCATCTTTGCCTACATTTGTTATTTCCTGCCTTGTTAATTTTTGCCATTCTAACTGGCGTTAAGGTGGTATTTCATTGTAGTTTTTTATTTCCCTAATGGCTAGTGATGTTGAACATTTTTTTAAAGATTTTATTTATTTATTTGACAGAGAGAGATCACAAGTAGGCAGAGAGAGAAAGAGGAAGCGGGCTCTCTCCGGAGCAGAGAGCCCAATGCGGGGCTCGATCCCAGGACCCTGGGATCATGACCTGAGCCGAAGGCAGAGGCTTTAACCCACTGAGCCACCCAGGCGCCCCTGTTGAACATTTTTTCATGTGTTTGTTAGCCACTTGTATGTTTTCTTTGGAGAAGTGTCTGTTCATGTCTTCTGCCCATTTTTTGACTTATTTGTTTTTGGGCATTGAGTTTGAGAAGTTCTTTATAGATCTTGGATACCAGCCCTTTATCTGTAAAGTCATTTGTAAATATCTTCCCCCATTCTGTGGGTTGCCTCTTAGTTTTGTTGACTGTTTCCTTTGCCATTTAGAAGCTTTTTTTTTTTTTTTTGCCGGCGGAGCGTGGGTCCTGCAGAGGACCAGGTGGGCAAAGGCCTCAGGAAATATTTGTGCAATCTCGAATGTTAACAGGGACAAAAATCAAAATATTAACCAAAAAACAAAACAAAACACCCCCCAACCAACCCACGTTCCTACCGGACTTAAACACTAAGCGACAATATTCATACCCCATCTCATAACTAACATCAAACAATACACACTTAAGGAACTCAACAAAACCAACAAATAAAGACACTAACATTGAACCGAAGCATATCAGTCTCCGTAGAGACTGTTAAAAATTGCCAATGCCGACTATATTTCAAGTCGTCACGGCGGGGTATTGGGAAAAGTTTTCAATTAGCAATAATCGCGCCTCAGATAAACCTCATTGGCTACGATACTGCCACTGCGCAAAGCTAGAAGCTTTTTATCTTGATGAAGTCCCAAAAGTTCATTTTTGCTTTTGTTTCCCTTGCCTTTGTAGACGTGTCTTGAAAGAAGTTGCTGTGGCCAATGTCACCATAAAGAAAAACTTAAGTTGTGGGTGTTCATTTTACTACTATTATTCGTTCCACCTTTTCATAATGAATGATTTTTTTTAAAGATTTTACTTATTTATTTGACAGAGCGAGAAAAAGCAGAAGCAGGGGGAGCAGCAGGAAGGGGGAGAAGGAGAAGCAGGTTCCCCGCTGAGCAGGGAGCCTAATGCAGGGCTTGATTCCAGGACTCTGGGATCATGACCTAAGCCAAAGGCAGAAGCTCCTTTCTTTTTTTCTTTTTAAGATTTTATTTATTTATTTGACAGAGAGTGATACCAAGAGAGGGAAACAAGCACAGGGAGCTGGAGAGGGAGAAGCAGGCTCTTTGCTCTCGAGCATAATGAGTAATTTTTTAAAAAGACTAAATACTGGGGTGCCTGGGTGGCTCAGTTAGTTGGGCACCCAACTCTTGATTTTGACTCAGGTCGTGATCTAGGGGTCCTGGGATCGTGCTTCACCTCAGGCTCTGCAGTCAGTGGGGAATCTGCTTGAGGATTTCTCTCCCTCTCCTTCTGCCCCCCCCAATTCTAAAAAAGAAATGAAAAAAATCTAAAAATTGACTAAATACTCCTCTGGTGATTCTGATGTCACAATTTCTTTTTTCTACTCCTAGCTATATGCTAAAGCTTTCAAATACCCAGCAGAAAGCCAAAGCACTTATTTTTAAAAATCCTCCTTTATTACTCAAAAGTGAATCTGAAGGACTAATCCTTTTCTGGACCTCTACAGAGTCTGGCTCAGAGCAGAATGGAGAAGGTCACTTCTAGTAAGAGCCAGTGCATGATGAAAGAAGATAAAGGTACTTAGATGGCTGGAGTCCTGAGAAGCCACGCCTTGCTCTGAGTGCTCACTGCAGTCTGGCAGGATTCTAAGGCAGCCTCCAGATACCATGAGGTCAGCAGCATCATCTGCTCTTCCAGCTAGGGAAACAGCCTTAGAGAAGTTAAGTAATTTACCCAAAGCTGTTCAGCTGATGTGTAATACATTTTTAACAGGCATTTTAGAAAGCAAAGCCTGAGTTAACCATCCTCCGTGCAACTCCAAACCTTTTCTGTCTCCTCCTCTAAAACGAGGGTGGGGCTATACTATTCAAACCTATCAATCCCACCCCTACTGCTGCTGCAGGGTTCAAGGCTGGTTGATTAATCAGTTTAAAGGCACTGACCACTACCTACCATGGACTCTGAACTGGGTGAGGCTCAAGCAGGAGTCAGAGAAAGAAACTTGGTCTCTGGCCTAAAAGCACATACAATCCATTCGTGGAGACAACACTAAGAAACATAACTAGCAGAATAACATACTAGATTGTATGGCTCCTACACCAGCACTACTTTCTGCATGGGGTTCTTCTTGCCCCTGTACCTACACTGCAGTGATATGACATACTTCAAGAGGATCTTCTGTCTTGGCAGTTTAGTGACAGCGGGCTCCTCAAGCTCAAGGTCTTATCTTGTTTTGATACACTCAACACCTACAAGGCTGCCCAGGATAGACAGGGTGTGGGCAATACTGAATGCAGGAGGGAAAGAGAGTGACCAGATGTGGAGAGGAAATTATCCCAATCCTCACCTTATCTGCCCAGACCTATTCTTTCCTCTCTACCCACCAATCATTCCAGAATCCCTCTAGATGACCTGGATTCCCTCCACCCCTCTCCAGCTGGGAGAGAGGTGCTATTACTCCTGACAGAACGCTGCATACACATGCTAAGGGCTCTGCTGGAATCTGCAGGTCCTGGCCTGCCTAGCTGCTCTGTCTGTAGACAGGTGCGTAACTTAGCAGTGCTAGTCCCTATTTTCCCTAGTCCCTGGCTTCTAGTCAACCAATTTTCTTCATGGATGATGGCAAAATCATGAGACAGAAGGCATCCACTGCCTACAATCCAACCCTGAGACCTGTGGAAAGGCACAACAATAGCACCACAATGCCCCTCAAATCAGGATAAAACTCTGGTTGTAGGTACAGCAGAGCTGCTAAGACTACCTCCTGTGCCTGCTCTCTCAGCAGGGCCCCTGGGCTCTGGCAGGGAAAGACTGTGACACAAAGCCGGGCCAGTTTCTTGGCACTCAGGTGCCAAGTACATGGGTTTCCCCAAGTGTCCCTAGGTGGCAAATAACCCTTTGCAGCCCTGGTACAACTGTCCTTCTGACGAGGGGGAGGGTGGGAAAACTGGAGTCTTAGAAATCACAGCTGATCCCAAGGAAACATCCACCCCCAACGTCTGTGTGTCTGTGGGCTGGGATTTTTCAGTACGGGCAGCATGCTCATTGCCACATTTTCCTCCTTCCTTCCCAAAGATGGTACTGAAAATGCATGATTTCCAACGTGGCTGTAATGACTCCACAGTTTTTTTTTCCCTGAATGCTATTCATTGACACAGTTTTTAGATCCTACAACATGCATTTACTGCCAAGTACATTCTTGCCTTCCAAAGCCTTTTTTCATTTTGGTCAATCAGATCAAAATGATTAGGATCACAGGCAAAATTTGAAGGCTGAAAAAAATTTGGAAAGTACAAAACTGGACTTCTGTCCTAGCATGTGTGCATATGTTTTTTGTTTGTTTGTCTTTTGGGTTTTTTTTTGTTTTTTTTTGAGGCGATGGAGTGGAGGAGAGAATCTTAAGCAGGCTCATACCCAGCGTGGGACGTGGTCTCACAACTCAGAGATCATGACCTGAGCCAAAAATCAAGAGTCAGATGCCCAACCAACTGAGTCACCCAGACGCCCCTGTCCTGGTGTGTTTTTACAATGATGCTTCAACTTTTTGGAATGCATACTCAAAGTCTTGATTGAAGGTTATATATTTACATTCACTCAAGACATTTGAACTAAGAGATTCAGTTCAGAACAGTACATATTTGAAACTGCATACTACCCCAAGATACACACACTTCAACGTAGACCCCTTGGTCCTTCCTGCTGTGACAAATTCATACAAAACCATGCAGACAAGGATGCTACCAGGACTTGCCCTCTCCGCCTACGCCTGCACTCCCAGCTTTTTGCAAAGTAGTTGTCTAGATACCATTGGAAAATGGCATTTTTTTTCACAATGACCTTATTTTGTCCTGCCTGTCTACTATTAAATAATTCAAATATTAAATAATTAAGTTATGTGTATAAACCTGCCTACCTAAAAAGCTTTTATAATGCATCATAATGAGGTAGTGTGGCGTAATGGTTTGGGGCAGGTTTGACAGTCAGACCTGGGCTGTAATCCCAGCTCTATCTTCCCAGCTGTATGGCCGTGGGCAAGCGACTCAACACTTCTGTACACGAGGTTCCTCTCCTAGAAAACGGAGATGATAACTTGCCTCAGCCTGACACACAGTAGGTGCTCCGTACATGTGTACTGCTTATTTTGTTATTTGTCCTGACCCTGTGGTTTTTCCCTAATTGCAATCCCCTGCTGCAGATGTCGCAGAGAGAGAACACATGGGCAAAACAAACAGGTAGCCAGTCAGCATAACCTTGGGGCCAAAGCCACTGGTGATCCAACTACATTTTAGCATCACAAACTTTGATTTGACATGGACCCACCACTTAGGCCCAGAGGATCAGTGACACCCACGAAGGGAATGAAGACTCTTCCTCTTCTTCAAAGCTCTCATGCAGTTCCACATTTCACTGCCCTCAGCAAAACACCACCTTGAAAAACATGTCATCCCAAATTAGCTTCAGCTTCCATAGCCAACATTTTTTCAGCACTAGAGAGGGACCGGCTTTGCCCTTACCCAAGGGTTACTCTCTATGTTGTCCTCAAGGTGCCTACCCAGTAAGGGTGCAACAGTACAGGAGAAACCTAAAGTCTCTTCCCCTTCACCTCCCCAAAGCTGGGGGTAGGTGCAGCAAAGATCACCTGGGCAGGCTTAAACCAAAAGACCCATAGTCAGGATCCTTCCACAATACAGCTTAATGGGAGACGGGAGCAACAGGAACTGGGATACAGCCTACACATTCAATAACAGATGATTAAACTGTGGTGCTGTCAGGTGATGGAATACAATTCAGCCACTTAAAATGATTGTAACTCAAGACCATGAAAAAAGACGCTCAAGAGAGATGAACACAAAAACCAGGCTAAAATCGTTTGTACCGTGTAATGCGGTTTGAAAGTTTAAAAAAAATCCTTTCCCATGCATGTGTTTCTAGACCTGATATCAAAAACATGGAAGCAGACAGACCCAGATGCTGGCAGGGGCAATCCGAGCATGACGGAATTAGGGGCAAGTATCTCGTTCTTGGTTTTTCTCATCAACAGAATTTTCAATAACGTCCTCGCGTTACATTTGGAAAGAGGAGGAAATGAAAAGTCATTAAGAATGGCCTCACCTCTAGTGTCTCTCGGGCTGGGTCACACCTTAGAAGAGACGGAGGTAGACGCCGCGACGGAGTTCCCCAAACTCGTCTTTCCTCACGCTTGCTTGTGTGCGGGCGCGCCTGCGTGTGTGCGTGCGGATGTGCGTGCGTGCGTGCGTGCGTGCGTGCGGGCCACTGATGTTCCTTCTCAGCGGCGGAGAATGCGTTTCTCCACAGCAGGGCAGGCCCGTCTCAGGGCCGGGACGGTCGTGGCAGGAGTCACTTTCTAACACGTCCCGACATGTGTTTCCAGTAACGCTGTTTGTGGCCGCTTTTTTCTCTTATCGCTCCTCCCGTGACCTTTGCTGGTTACAGGCTTACGGGCTGGAGCCAGGTGGATTTGTTTGATTTTTGTTGATGGTTATTAGGAAGAGGAAGTGCCAGAAGGGATTACCTCAAGTTTAAACCTATTTCCAGCAGAGTCCCGGGCCTTTAATTACACATCTCGGGTCTGTTTGGTAAAGAAGTGGTCAAAGATGTGCTTTTTATCTCCCTCGGAATCTCCTGCGACTGGCAGCATTCCATTTGTGCCTGGTGTTCCTGTAAACTCGAGACACAAGCTTCTGGTGGAGGAAGGGTGGGGGTGGAGAATGCGATATGAAGTTGAAAGCTGGCGAGAGACATTTTTTAAAGCACCCTACCTGGGAGTCTTGGGTCAGGCCATGTCATTTTGGAGGACAGACAGTAGGGAGAGACGAGGAGCTGGAATTTTGTTTTGGATACCAGACCTACTGCAGCTCCTAGAGAAGTGTCCAGGGTCAGCTACTGCTGAACCACAAGGATGAGGATAGTCAAAATGCTCAATGTCCAGACCACTCCAAGAGCAGACTTTATTTCTTGTCGATTTTTTCTGACATCTTGGTATTGAAATACTAACAGCTGGAATCACCATGGGCAGGCAATTACTATGTCTGGGATGATCAAGATAGCAAATCATCTGTGGGGCAGCTAAAGGTCACTTTTCTCCTACAAGTGGGTCTAGTCTGAGAGATCTGAGGACCAAGCTGGTCCTCAGAAAGAAACTTTCCCACTCTGATTTCTCCAGGCCAGTGAACGAAGACAGACCAGGAATCCCCATCCCTCAGGGCATGAGTATGATGCCATCCTTTGTCTTAGTTGGTGGTTAGAGAGATTGCCAGATTACAAAATTGCTAAAAATCCAAGACTGGGAAGTTTAACCCATAAAATGCAACTTTACTGGGACAAAAAATTGTGGGTGCTTACTTACTCGGGGTCTTACTCCATTTTTCGTATATATAGTGAAGTCAGGAAGTTAGGAATTATTCTTTAGCTGTTTGTATTAAAGACACAGTGATATAGGTCAAATGCACACACAATTTCAGACAATAAGATTCCAAATCTCCCTTTAATATAGGCCCCAGAGGTGATGGAATTTAGGGAGGAACGTCTGGTTAGGATGGAGATAGGAACAACTGAAGTTTAGTTAGAGGCCTTTCATCCTCAACTGGAACACTTTACCACCCAAACTCTGCCCATGGCAAAGCTGTGTCTTTCATAACCCCCAGTATCCCAGCAAATCCCTTCAGCAGGAGCACCCAGCAATGGAATACAGATTCTTGCCCCAGTCCCTGGAATCCTTAAACCCCCTGAAGGCTAGCAAAGAAATAGTCTTTTTCTTGGCCCTACTGCTGACTTATTAGAGCCCTAAAAGACAGAGTGTAGTTTCCACCAGAAGAGTGCCTTCTGTGGGGTTGTCCAGCCCCTTCCTGAGGCTCCCAGCACCACTCCCCATGAAGGAGGCAGGGGCCTGGGCAGGAAGGCTGCCTGGGGTGGGGATGTAGAGGTTACTTTAGTTTGCCCACAATTCTGTGGCAGTAAAGGCATGCAGCCTTGACATCTTACACCAGGACTGTTGAATGCACAGTACCAATTCTCTGAGATGGTGCTTTAAATGATGCTGGTAGGGCATAAATTTTTCATGTTAATAGTTATGTACTTATTTTAGTGTGAACTCAAGAAAAATGAGATTAGCACATCAGTGATTATTTCATGGATATTGATTAGGATGAGGATAAGAAATAACCAATTCAATAACAATTAAAAATGTTTAATTAAATAGTAATTCAATAATACAGGCGATATATAAATAGGGCAAAATGCATGAAGCTAATTTTTAGGTGGATGAAGTTTTGGACAATTCTCTGCCATTAGAGTTAACCAACATGTATGAAAAGCTCAGACATGTATATTAAAACACTAGAGATAGCTGTCCACAGTGCTAAGAGCCCTGGAATTGGAAAGCCCACGTTCAGATGCTAGCTCTATCTTTAAGTTAGCTCTGTGACCTTGGACACATCACAACTCTTTAAGCTTCAGTTTCTTCATCTGTAAAATAGAAATGATCATTCTTAATGCGATTGCTCTGAGAATTAAATGAGGTAAGCCTTGTAAAGTGGCTAGCAGAGCACTTGGCATAGAGCAAGTTCCTGGGAGGAACAATGATTATAAATGGAAAGGACTAATTTCTAAAGCGGGGTTCCCATATATCTGTCCTAAAGATTTCCTTCCAAGAAAATGTAGCTCCAAAAGTACAGGAACACTTAGCCCTTTTGGTCATGGATCAGCTCCCTGGCAAATGTGTGCACACACACTTGCGAGTGCCAAAACTGTGTACAATTTTAGGTACTCACAATTGACACCTTCTTTAACCACTTCCTGAGCAGACTACAGCCCTGGGAAACAGACGGAGAGCCAGGCTAACAGGAAGTATCTCCACTACTTCTGCCACAGGGAGCCCTAGAGTCATCCTAGTTTCTGGAGTCATCCTAGTCCTCTAAAGCAGACTCCGGTTCTGTCTGGTGCCTCTTAATACACAGACCACTATAGCTTCATTCTCTACATGGGCAGAATGCAAATAAGGTCCCAAGAACCCACACAAACCACTATACTCGGTAACTGGCTTTTTCTTGTTCTCGTTACACAGCCTGGCCTTGCAATTTTTAACTCAGCACTGATGGGGCTGGGTAAATTCAAGTGACTAGCAAATGTACATGGAAAACTGTAAGCCCTGATAAGCTGCTGATATCGTGTGCCTGCGCTTCCGCCTGTTCTATTTAAACACTGATAGACCCTTCGGCAAACAAGAAACCTTTTGTGTTCTGAGCATCTACAACTGCCATCCGGAGTCCATTCTGGACATGGCCAGGGCTCAGAGTAGGCAGAGTAGGGGTGGAAAAGAGGCAAACTTTTCCTGCACTCTATCAGATAAATGCACACAGGTACGACCACACTGATCTTCATTCCTGGAGTTCCAAATCTTTCTCCCTGTCCCCTGCCACACCTCACAAAAAGTGAGTGGAAGAACGTGTTTTTCTAGACAATTGACTGCATATCCTTCAAGCAGGACATATGGGCTGCTACAAGCCATGACCCACACACATCACACCAGTAAGAGATGAATAACTCAGCTTACAAAGAAGCAACGAGAGGAAAGCCAGAGAGTTTATTGTATACACTAATATAAACCAAAAAGGGAGTCAAGGTCAGACCCAGAAAAACTCCACGAAAATCAGAATGCCATGGAGCCTGAGGACAGGTGTTTCTAACAACTACTTGAGTTTTGGGTTATTTAGTAAGCAGTTTGCAATAGTTGAATTTGAATTTCTTTCTTGAATATTAAGTGGGATTAGAGCACTACTCCTCGAAGCCTGGTTCTCCAGGATCAGCAGTTTGGGCATCACCTGGAAGCTTGTTATAAATGCAGAATCTGGAGCCTCAGACTAGACTTCCTAAGCCAGAATCTACAGTTTAACAAGATCCCTAGAAATTCATGTGCATGTTACAATTCAAAAAGCACTGGGTAGAGTATTTATAAAGCCTCTATAGAGGTCTATGAAAGGATAGTCAAAGATCATAGATTGTTTCCTCTCATGTTTGCAGCAGATTTAACCTAAACATCAAGTATTAAAAATTCATGTTCAATTTCAAAGGATGAGATTAATAACAATAAACCTGTTAATATAATAAATTTTGCTTTCAGTAATCAGTTCTCAAATCTAAGGGAAGAAATATTTCTCATGAATACCTCAATATATAAGACATCACTTGGGCGATTTCAATCACCCTTCTCTGACATGAAGATATAATTAGCAGTCCAAGACTATATACTCCTCCCATGAAGGTTCATAGCTGTGCACATGAGAATTAGTGCCATTTTAAGAGGTCAAAAAAGTACTCCAGATTTAGCACTATTGACAGAAGGCAGAATTTTAAAAATTGGCATTGAAATAGTTCTGTCATGCACATAGATCACCTGTGGGGGCCAAAAAGGAGAAGGGGGAAGAAGCATCAATTAGTGGTCAGAATGTCTTGCATTATCTTCTCTGTGACAATACCCAAATTACTGGACCTCTCTGAATCACCTCCCTCAGTACAAAATCAGGATAATAAAATAAAATGGGAATAATTTGTTGAATTTTTATAAGATTAAAGGATATAATTCATGACAGGCACTATAACAGCATTTGGACACAAAAGTGCTAAAGAAATGTAAGCTATTAATAGGAAGTTAGTAATGAAATATTGTCTCAAGATGTCCCTTTGCTTAACTGGAGAGAGCAAAGACCCCAGGATCTTGCCCCGTCTCTGTGCAGCACTTGTCTAAGGGCCTACAAAATCTTTTCATTTGAGCCGTGGCTAGAAAGACTTGTATCATTAACTAGGCCTGCTTTATTGGTTTCAAGGGAGAACAAAAAACTCTCCGGTATGAGCTGCGGAGGCTGAGGCCAAGGTCAGCATGTAAGGACCAGAGGACACCTCAGGCAGCTGTGGAAGGGTGGCTGTTCTGGGCCTCCAGGCCAGAATCCCTCCTCTGTAACCCCCAGTGAAGCAAAGTTGGCAGGCTAGAGCCCTGGGGGAAGAGAAAAGAAGAGTGGATTAAGAAGGAGCAGGAGAATAAAAAGAGGGGACAGAAGCAGGTGTAGTCACAGGAGGGCCAGGTGTTAGTTCCATCACTGTTTGTGGAGTTCAGGCTCTGACAACACAAACCAAATTAGTCTCAGCTTCCCCACGTAAGAGCTCCAAGGGGCGTGTCAGTTAACCTCCCTGAACCTCCCTTTTTTTTAACATATGAAATAAGGATAATAGTACAATCTACCTCAAAACTTTAGGATGGCAATTAAATGAGCTAAAGTGCATAAAGAGTGAAGCAGCGACTTGGCAAATTGTAAAAGCTTGATACAGGGTCCCTGTTACTGTCTGTCTGTGGTAGCACCTGCAGGACAGTAATATACATATTTTCTCTAAGTTTAATCCCCGGAGACAAAGAATTTGATTTGATGTGAATGTCAGATGTATAGAGAACTGGATCTCTTTTAGACACCCCATCAATGAAAGACAGTAAGTGTATAGGAAGCCTTTATAGTAACTGTTGCAAAAGCCTAGTTATTCTCCTTAGCAAAAGAACAGTGGAAGGAAGTATTAGAAGTTGACCTAAAACACACTACCATGGAGGTTTCTTTAGAACTAGCTGACAAGGGGCCCCTGGGTGGCTCAGTGGGTTAAGCCTCTGCCTTCGGCTCCGGTCATGATCTCAGGGTTCTGGGATCAAGCCCGCATCGGGCTCTCTGCTCAGCGGGGAGCCTGCGTCTCCCTCTCTCTGCCTGCCTCTGCCTACTTGTGATCTCTCTGTCAAAGAAATAGATAAAATCTTAAAACAAAAACAAAAAAACCTAGCTGACAAGCAGGAAAAGGCACGAGAATCTCCAGGACAGAAAAAATTTAATGGCTGACATACGGAGAATGGCTTAATCAGTGACCTCATCTCACTGGATGATACCAGGCTAGGACTACTCAAAATGTCAAAGTGATAAATAGACAAAAACAAGACTGAAAAAGAAAAAAAAACAAAAACAAAAACAAAAGTTGATTTGGGGGTGTAGTGAAGTACAGATGACTTTTAGATTTGTTGGTTATTTTTTGAAAAGTCAGGGTATTTTTAAAACCCCCGTAATATCAAGGGAGAAAAAACAGTATGATGGTCCAACAGCTTCTGGCAAAGTGAGAGATGAGTTGGGGAGGCTCACTGAAGGCAGTGGTTTTCCAACCTTTTCTTTCAGCTAGAGAACCTTTTTGTAAACAAAATCTTATTGATACCCCAGTCTATGAAGCAGATAAAATAGTGCTTCTATTCAATTTATATGTTCAATTTTAATCATTGCTCCACTTCGGTCTGTAAATGAGAGCACAAATATCTACACAGGTTTTATACACATTTGAATAAGGAACTTTTATTATTTTTTTTAATGGTTAAAGATGTTTTTAGAAGATAAAATTCCAATTAGAAACTTGCGAGATATCAGTGTTTCCTAGAAGGTAGTTCGGAAACATCGACAGGATTCTAAAAACTGGGGTTAGCCCACCATCAGGTGCTTCTCCATACGGACCTAAAGCTCACCACAGCTTCCTGTAGCAGTCATTTGTGTTCCTGTCAAGTGGGAAAGTATAGTGAGCAGAGGACACCTTGTTGTCTCCTATTTAATGACAAAGCAAACTCACACAGAAGGGACATGAAAGTTGAGCCCATGGTTATTGCAACCAGGGCCACAGCGGTGAGAAGCTCCCCAAATCCCAAATAAGAGGACAAGACAGATAGGTTGTACCTCTGCTACCCAGGGGGCATTCAGGAATGAAATCAAAGCCCGTGACTTTCTGGTTAGGTGGGGCGGAGGTCAATGGCCAAGGAAGGCAAAAAGTAGCTAGGGTTGGTGTGGCCCAGGTAAGGCAGAGAAAAGGAGGCAGAAGATGGCTACAGCGAAAATGGCTTATCTATGGTTGTAGAAAGAGATGTGCAGGAATTTAGGACCAGAAAAGGCCAAGAGAAGTAGAGTCATGGAAGAAGTACTGGAAAGCTTGTAGGGGGAGGTGCAGGGAGACAGGCAGAGGGGATATGTGAAGAGTGGGGAAAGTAACAAAGAATTTAAGGCAAGTGCAGAAAGAAACAAGGAGAAGGATAAGAAGTTCAAAGGACACTTTGAATTCCTAAATCCACACAAAGATAGTATATGGAGAATCTTGAAATATAATACAAATGGCCCAAGAAAAAAGGCGGCCAGAATCTCAGCCTGTAGAACTCAGGAAAGGAAATAAGAATCAGAGTTTTATTGGATTTATAGAGTGTTTTGATGTGACTGAGTGTTGAAAGATTATTTGCCAGGGGGAAAGAGGTTTTTGGTTGCTTGGTGGCAAAGAACGCTCAATAATCCCTTTTATGGTAATCTGTGAGGATCAAATGAACATGCATGCAAACAGAACATCCTGCGTAAACACATGATGATATTACCAGAAAAGCAAGGGTAAGTTACATTCTCATCTGGGCAGCAGGAATTTAGGAAGGAAAAGAGTGGTCAGACTTATCAGGAATGGTCTAATGACAGCCTTGAGGAAACAAAGAGTGAGAAAAGGCTGAACTTAGGGAAGCCACGTGGTCCTGAGAAGGGAATGAATGCCCCTGGTTTGAATTATAAGTTTGGGTTTTCCTGTCCTGCCTTTGGACCCAGTGCTATAGCTGGTTGCAGAAATTACTTTACCTACATTATCCCATTTAAAACTAAAAACAGCTCCGCGGGAAGATATTCTGTAACGCAGGTTAGGAAAACAAAGCTTGGCTAGGGCAACAGAATGACCTAGATTGCACAGCCAGGAAGTGGGGAGTTTGAGTTCAAGCCCTGGCCCCATGGATTTGGGCCTGCACCTCCCCCAGCAGCTGGTTTTCCAGGTCCCTGCCAGGCACCCCCGACTCCATCCTTGTCCCCCACTCCATCCTTGTCTGCTCTTTGGGTATGGGGGGCTTCCCCAGGTGGCAGCTCTCTCTTCCTCCTTGGAGGGTATTTGGTTTCATAAAGATCTTTAGTGCCTTTCTGGTAAAAACAAAATTAGAGCCAGGTAAACGTAACTTGAAAAGTGTAAAAAACTTCTTCCACCACTATGCAAGTAAGGCAGAGAAAATGATGATGTATTGAGATTCCTGGACAGGAAAGCACTGTCTTATGTCCTGCCCAGCCCTCACCCTCGACCGAGGTTCCCTCCAGCCAGGGGCTCTCTTCTACAAAGCTTGCATATGTGACAGGCAGTACAAGGTCATATACGTCATAATCAGTTAATAACTTTTTAGCCAATGAAGGCCTAAAACATCTATATCCGAGAAGCCAGAACAGTTCAGCTAGGCAAGGTGACTAAGCCCTAGCAGTCTACAGCATGGTGCCCAGCGCCAACAACACTGAATCGTGCACTTAAAATTTCGCTAAGAAGATAGATCTTACGTTAAGTGCTATCAACAACAACAAAACAAAAAACCAAAATCAAAAAACAAAACCCAAAAAGGTGATGATGCTAAAGAGGGCAAAAAAGAAACTTTGGGAGGCGCTGGATATATTTAGATATAGATTATAGATTATAGATTATAATAATAGCAGGGCAGGAAGAAACTTTTGGAAGTAACAGATGTTTATGGCATCTGAATGACTTCCTTCCAAACTCAAGTTGTAGACATTAAATATGTACAGCTTTTTGTATGTCAATCATATTGCAATAAAGTGGTTTACAACAAAAAAGCCAAGGTGCAAGTATTTATACGCTATACAAGTAGAACTTCTCTTTCAAAAGTACAGCTTTATCACTTCGAACACAGGGGACAGAATTTCACGCATCCTTCTCTCAGAGGGGAAGAGAACACCATAGACGGAGAGGAAGCCAAGGCCACTTAGAAAGCCAAGATGTAGGGAGGGTGTCCTGGCTTGTCTTCAGCTGTCTCATGTCACCCAAAGCAGTGCTCTGGAGGGCCAGCTTAGAGAAATTTATGACCTCTGTTTGGCCTTGTGTTTCTAAAAATTTAATGGGGAGGTCACTAATAAACTAAGTGTGTAAATGCTACACCATCTAGTTAAAAAATAATAACTTCACTGCTACTGGGACTGACTTACACTACTTACTTTCTGCAGAACACATTTATTTACCTTTCCTTCTAATAAAATACACCTGGCAATAAATAAAAGGCAGTAAAAGTATCCATGGCTTGCTATTAAAACTTGATATGTTTTAATGACAATTTTTAGTATACTGTTTTTGGATGGATCAGGTATTATTTGGTGGAAAAAAAGCACCTAATTAGGAAATGATTGAGATTGGCACCAAGACACAAACACAATAATTTGTTCTAAGTACAGTGTCGGTACTCAGGTTAAATTCTCTGACCTTAAAATTATGTCTCCCCCTGTAAGATCAGATTGCACTTTAAAATGGTCAATATACTTCCACCAATGAGTCACTTGTATAAAAACGTCACTATAAAACACATTAGTCTTTTTGGTGCTTTTGTTTTATTTTTGTTTTTGTTTTTGTTTTTGTTTTTAATGCAAACGACAGTCTAGTGAATTTAGTTCATCACATTTAAAAAAACAAGGCTACTGTGAAGGGGAAAAGAGTCATTGGAATTTCAGGGAGTTTTTTCTTTCTTTTTTGTGAGGAAAACCTCTCAAGAGGGTATCCAACCACTTCTTGTAGACCTAATCATATGTAAAGAAAAGTGACCTGAATAAAGGCAGAATTAAAAAAAAAAATCCTTAGTCCCTCTTTAAGTTTATTCTTCAATGTAGGCCAATCCTCTTTTATAGGGCGCTTCTAGCAATTAGCTAGCAATTTTATCCTGTGAGTTTAAAGGATTAAAGCAGGACCAAAGAACAAAAGGAACCGATTTGCTACCCTCTTCCATCACTCCTTTCTTAACAAATCAGACTTCATTTCCTCTAGGGCCCTCCTTTCCCACCTAATCTGCTTTCTTTCTTCCTCCCACGGCCCCTCAGGGGAAACATTCGGAAAGGTAACATTAGCTAATGCCACCTAAACAAAATTCAGAATATACAAAAGTTTGAAAATGGCTTCAGAAACTAGAGAGTGCTTGTTTTCTCATTTCGGAATTCTGAACGAAGTGTAACTTTTTTGATCATTGGATCTTAAAACAAGTACAGTGGTAGGTAATAAGCCTCTCAGGTTAGGTTTACCAGAAGTTTAGACATACTCCTTTCCCTCTTACAGACTATTTAGGACAGTGCTCCCATAAGGTCACCACATTAAAACAAGCACGGTCTGGGAACAGCAGACCTGACATCTGTCGAACTTACGGTTCCATCTGTCACTGACGTGGGCCACATACAAACCTCCTGAGCTCCTGGGGATCTTAAGGGGCCTGCTAATCTATTCCTTTTCCTTTATCCTTAAACCATTTCAAACAGATGAATATCCACTTTATTTTTAAAGACCTCCGAGGAAGAGTCCACAATCATTCTTAGCCAAATATTTAGAAATTAATTTCCCTATGGCCTTTCCCTGTTGCTCTGCAAACACACTCCTTCCCATAGTCCAGCTATAAAGAGGAAGTATTGTAGCCATGACCCTTGAAAAGACCTACAGACCTAATTGGAAGACAAAATAATTCTTAATTTTACCCAGCAAACAATGCTCTGAAAATGTTCGAATTAAAATTACCTCTTAATTTTAAGTATGGGTATATATACAAATCTGCAAATTTCTCCCATCCAACCTTCTGTGGGAGTGAAGACTTGAGACTAGTACTTACACATTATCCTTATTTGGAAGCTCTGTGAACTGGTGCAGAAACCAATTCTGACTATTTATAATTCCACAGGACGGATGTTAGAAAAATGTTTTTTTGTTTTAAGATTTTATTTATGAGAGAGAGAGAGAGACAGCATGGGAGTGGGGGGGAAAGGGGCGTGGAAAAGCAGGCTCCCCGCTGAGCAGGGAGTCTAAAGCAGGATCCTGGGGATTCTGGGATCATGACCTGAGCCGAGGGCAGACACTTAACCAACTGAGCCACCCAGGCGCCCCTAGAAAAACAAGGTTTTGTTTCAATACTAAATCTAGGGAACTGCTAAATCACAGAAGGACTTAAGGCCAAATACAGGTGGGAGACCTACATACAGATTAAACCTCATTTCACACATATAGCCTCAGGGAAAACATATGACCACCCCCCAAAAAAGGTTTATCTCATATACATGATGATGGACACATAGATATCCAGAGTCTGAGAGTCACTGAGTCAAACCTAGAAAAGCATGGACTAATTTTGCTCCACTTTTTAAAAACTATATACAGTACCAAATGATGTTAGCGATAAAAGGGTTCATGAAAATATTGATCCAAAAAAGTGGCTCCCTTACTAATTTATTATCTGCAAATCCAGTCAAAATATGAACTAGAAATAAATCATTGATGTAAAAGTCCTTAAAGCTGATACTCAGAGAAGAAATGAACATGCTCAAGTGACCAGAATGACAACTAAACCCAGTGACGGCCAAATACAGCCTATGAAATGTCCCATCAAAATTAAGATGTGAGGGCGCCTGGGTGGCTCAGTGGATTAGGCCGCTGCCTTTGGCTCAGGTCATGATCTCGGGGTCCTGGAATCGAGTCCCGTGTCGGGCTCTCTGCTCGGCAGGGTGCCTGCTTCCCTCTCTCTCTCTCTCTCTGCCTGCCTCTCCATCTACTTGTGATCTCTCTCTGTCAAATAAATAAAATCTTTAAAAAAAAAAATTAAGATGTGAGATCTGGAAGCAGATGGCACAATTCTAAAACCTCACATAAGGGGACATTTTAGGCATTTCTGACTGTTGTGCAAAAGAAAAGAAGGATGTTTCATCAAGCGTAACTCTAGCCAAGTTATGATAATAGGTTGCTCCAATCCTCCACTTGGCTCAGGAAGTTAACTGGCTTAAATGGGGGAAGCAGCTCTCAGTAGGGGACATGAACACAAACCCTAACTGTGCAAGGTGGAAAATCACTGCTGCTCTGGATGAATTTCAGAAGAACCAGGCTATTTCATGGGCAGAGGCAGCACTTCCTTAGTTGTATCTTTTAGCTGATAATGCTTTGTGTCAGGAAATCACCTTTTCTATTTGAGATTCCTTTTGGGTTTTTGACCCATTTTCTTGTTTCCCAGGCTGCATATACCACTCTTGAAACCTCCCAGACAATGAATAACAATGAATACTGTCTTCTCAGTGCCTAGCACTCAGCTTTTTAAGACTTGAAGGACAGATACCACTTTTCTCACTTTTGTTGTCTATAAACCCAAAATCACGTATGGATGGGGTTAAAGTTTGTGAAACATTTCATTTACCATATAAAAGTAAAAACAGGGGTGCCTGGGTGGCGCAGTGGGTTAAGCCTCTGCCTTCACCTCAGGTCATGATCCCGGGGTCCTGGGATCAAGCCCCACATCGGGCTCTCTGCTCAGCGGGGAGCCTGCCTCTCTCTCTCTCTGCCTGCCTCTGCCTACTTGTGATCTCTGTCTGTCAAATAAATAAAATCTTTAAAAAACAAAAAAAGTAAAAACGAATCACCTTTAGAGCATGGTATACAATATACAAAGCAGGACTGGGAGAGGTTTATTTCACACAACTGCATCTCAGTTTCTGCCCTGGATGAAATCCTGCAAAATGCAAGAGAATTCTCTATGTTTCGTATGTTCTATATTCAGAGTTAAGAGATTTGTTTTTAAGTTTACATCTACTTCACCAATTGAACTTAAGAGTTAAAAACTCAAATAGGGGCGCCTGGGTGGCTCAGTGGGTTAAGCCGCTGCCTTCGACTCAGGTCATGATCTCAGGGTCCTGGGATCGAGTCCCACATCGGGCTCTCTGCTCAGCAGGAAGCCTGCTTCCCTCTCTCTCTCTCTGCCTGCCTCTCCGTCTACTTGTGATCTCTGTCAAATAAATAAATAAATAAATAAATAAATAAATAAATAAATAAATCAATCCTTAAAAAAAAAAAATAAAAACTCAAATAGCAGAAAACAATGCTTTTTTGGTAAAGAAAGACTTTTAAGTTGAAACAGGTATTGAACAAAAACATCTAACATATTCTAAAAGTTTCAAATTCTGAGAATAAGTGGAGGATCTGAGGGGATTAAAATGCCACGTATTAGATGGTATTTCAAACTTATAGATAGGGAAACTGTTCTCAGGAGGACAGCTCTCCATTCACAGATTTCCAAGTCGCAGGTGAGACAATGAACTGGGTTATAAAATAGCCTCTTTTTAGAATAGAGAGGATACAAAATCAGTTTCTGCAACTCTCTTTTCCTCCTGAAAACCTTTTACTCTCAACCTAAACCTGTTCTCCCCTTCGGGAGTTTCTGGCGTACTTCTGTGAGTTGTTCTCCACTTCAGTGGCAGAGCCCACCAAAACGCATTAAGAGGATCTCTGTCAAAGCACACTTTTTCACTCTTTGTGGGTGCTCTAAATGACCACAACCATACACGTATACAAAAGTATACAGGTATATGCAAAAGGAAGATAAACCAAGAGCACTTCAGTATCGGTTTAACAAACATTCTCTCAAATCCATTTTAAATATCATGCACACTACAAATATTTAGGCATTAAAAATACACAACACAAGACTTAAAAAATGCACAAACCAAGGTGCCTGGGTGGCTCAGTGGGTTAAGCATCTGCCTTTGGCTCAGGTCATGATCTCAGGGTCCTGGGTTCAAGCCCCCCATCAGGCTCTCTGCTTAGCAGGGAGCCTGCTTCCCTTCCTCTCTCCCTGCCTGCCTGCCTACTTGTGATCACTGTCAAATAAGTAATAAATAAAATCTTTTAAAAAAATGCACAAACCGGGGCGCCTGGGTGGCTCAGTGGGTTAAGCCGCTGCCTTCGGCTCGGGTCATGATCTCAGGGTCCTGGGATCGAGTCCCGCATCGGGCTCTCTACTCGGCGGGGAGCCTGCTTCCCCCTCTCTCTCTCTGCCTGCCTCTCTGTCTACTTGTGATCTCTGTCAAATAAATAAATAAATAAAAATCTTTATAAAAAAAAATGCACAAACCATCTACAGAAGCTTCTCTGCATTTTGTTACACCTCTCATCATCTCTTAAAGTGTAAAAGGTGAAAATCCAAACAGCCAAAAAACAACAGCAGATTCTGAAAATTATTAAACTACATCTTGGGGCACCCAGATGGCTCAGTGGGTTAAAGCCTCTGCCTTCGGCTCAGGTCATGATCCCGGGGCCTGGGATGGAGCCCCGCGTCAGGCTCTCTGCTCAGCAGGAAGCCTGCTTCCCTCTCTCTCTCTGCCTGCCTCTCTGCCTACTTGTGATCTCTCTCTGCCAAATAAATAAATAAAATCTTAAAAAAAAAAAAACAAAAACTACATCTTACCCACGACTTACCTGTGTTCATCTCTGAGATTTCACCAAGGACATGATTCACAAGGGCCATAGCTCCCTGTTCACAAAATATTCCCAAATCTTTCACATAAATGTACAGTTCTGTGTCTAGTCTTGGCATGTTTGAGGTTAAAATTTGATCACTGGTATTTCGTGGAATCAGGGCCAGGTGCTTCTCTGGTATCTACCACATTACTCTTCAAGGTTAGACACAGAGAAGAGGCGGTAGGGTTGGATCCAAAACTAAATAACATTCCATTCGTGGGGTACATTTTTCTTGATTCTGACCTCAGAATCTTGCCACCTCAGCAGCTACTTGAACTGAATTATCACTTCTACAGAGGCCCTGGAACTCCCCATCAATGGTTATTTCTTCCTTTAAACCATTTACAGCTGTGGAATATATTCTACTCTAAGAATATACTGAAGGTCAAAAGACATTTCCTATGTGCTACCAATGACTCATGATGGGCCACAGCCCAAGTCAGATAATTTACACTTAACAAGAAAGCAAACAAAAACAATTTAAAATATTATCACTTACTTCATTAAAAATCTTGTTTCTTTAAAACCCTAAACAAAATTGATCCCATTAGTAAAGATAGTCACTCATAATTTTTTAACAAGCACATTTTAATAACCTTTGATTCTCACACAAAGCAATCTAATTTTCTGAAAAAAGAAACTGCTACACAGAATCCTTTAAACACAGTTTGTATCATTCCAAATGAACAGGTTAAGAGGTGTGAGGGACCTCTGTGCTCATGGGTAAGCCCTAGTTGTCCCTTAGGTCAGGATCAAGACCAGTTTACTCTTTAACTTCAGGCAAGTAATAGTGGTTCCTCAGTATACCCTTACAAATAAACTATTATTCTTGATAATGAATCTACCAAAGGAAAACAGAAAAGAATGAGAGAGAAAACTGAAAAGTAAACGTACAGTATAAACATTCCCATTCTAATAGTTAAGGACTCTAAGTAACAAATGGTACCAACTTTATATGTTTGAAAAGACTTTAGTATGTAGAACATTTAAAAGAAAAAAGAGAAATCACCCTTCTAAGTACTTTGAAAGCATGTTACCCTGTTGGTTTACATGTGAGAAAGTCTTAAGGATCACCAAATATGTAGAAATAGGAATTCCAAGTATCTCAGTTCTCTGAATATACAAAACCAAATAAGGCACAAGGACCTAAAGAATAAACCCAAAGTGAGTTTATAACGTTTCAGTTTATGTGATTTAGGACCCTTCTATTTTGTCCTGTAAGATAATTTAAATAGTTCTCTCTGTTGCATGTGTCCAAATTTATTCAGACTGTTAGAGATACACTCATTCTGAAACTTTAGAACACAACAGGCTCTAAAATTTTCCAAATTCTATTGTTGGCATAATATGATTCAAAATTTAGAAGTCTCCAAAGAGACCCAAAGCAGGTTTCATTAAAACCCCCCGCTTATCTAACTGCAAATTCTAACCTGAAATATGAACAAGAACATATACTACTAGTTATAATAAATAAGTTAGAATGATCATTGGAATGTCCCTCCAGGAGGCCCTCAATTTTCCTATTTGTCTTTCAAACAACCTACCCTTCTGTGCATTACATACTGACACCCCTAAAGAGACTTCCTAAGCTGATCCCAGATACTCACATGCAGCAGATAACTAACATTTGTAGCTATCATACCTCACAGGTGCTGGTTTGTGTAGTTATCTGACCATCTTGCTGCATTTGTTCTTTATATTTTATTTAAGTGGAGGAGGTTAAAAAAAAAATCAAATGGCTGACATGATACAAACCAATGGTCTTTAAATTTAACACAAATGGGACAAGAATAGAAATCAGGAGGAATGAGTAATCTTTCACCTCAGCTGGGTATTCACAGGACTTAAATCAGTGGACTGTGTTAGAATGAGAAAAAGAGCAAAGGCAAGGAGGAACAAGCAGAAAATATTGGAAATAAATTATCTAAGATTATGTCTAAAAAATGAAGCAAAACTGGGAATTCTGGAATGATTTAGATCGCTACAACTCCTCCCCATTTAGTCCACTAGGTTTTGCAGAACCATTTTCAAATACATCTTTAGGAATGTACTGAGTCTAAGAGAAAGGAACTTCTTGTGCTGGGGGGAAAAAAAAAGAAAAAAAGAAAAAAATTGGCCCCAAACCAATTTTTTTTTGTATTTAGTGAATGATTCTGCATGAATCTGTATGAATAAAGATTAGAAAAAAATTGCCTTGGCAATGAAAAAATGCAAACCAAGATATTAAACACTAATCTACAGCAAAAGTTGCTACACAAGAGACGTTTATTAATGTTCTGTTGTATTTACAGTTTTAACATAGCAAACCAAGGTGAATTACCACTTGGCAGAAAGCACATCATTCTACGTTTATAAGTCATCGGTTTCTGCTAACACATTGTAAAAGCAAGTAGTACTACAGTATGTTAGGGATCATCTCAAAAGTTCCAAACTAATCCATTCTTTGCTCCTAAGTACATATTCCCCTCCCTACCCCAGCCCCTAGCCTAATCATCAGGAGAAACCACCCCCCACACTCCCACCCCCCGCCTAAAAAAAGGAAAAAAGGGGGGGTAGGGACTCTAATCACACAGAAAGTGTCAAGAATTCCATCTTAGTAAATAAGCTGCATTTGTCCTTGCCCTTTTTATTTTATACAGTGACAACTTTACAATTTTTTAGGTTCATAACACAGAACAATAAGGTACTGCAAAATTTAGAATACAGACTATAAAAAAATTAATGCTTATTTTTTTTTACCAATTAAGAACATATTCTTGACCACACCTTAAATGTATTTTGCACTATGATTTTGCTTCCAGGTCTTCACAGTACAAGTGAATAAATTTCTAGATTAATTTTAACAGCGAGTATGGATTATGTGCAGAAATGCAGTCAAAACAAAAGTTTTAACTTTTGAGAAAACCCCCTTTAAAATGGCCAGCATTATACATATCTTACACTAAAATACTTAATTCCAAGTTCATTTTGAGATGGAGGATGAATAAAGCAAGACTGCCCCCTACTGACTACAGGAGCAAGGCTCATGCTATTTAAAATGACTACAAACAATAGATAAGGCATTATTAATACATCACATACTTGATTGTGAGATTTTTCAAACATTAACCACTAATGATTCAATGATTACAGAATTTTGCATTAACTATTAAAATTTTACACCTAGGAACAAATAAAGAGAAATGATCTTTTCAACAGTACTTTTATTTTTTTAAAGCAGGTGATTATTCCTCTGTGTTCTGCATCTTGATTCACTTCCTGCAGGTGTTCTCTTGCTTCTTCAGAGAGAATTCATAAATGCAGGAAGGCCTTTGCCAGAAAACATCTGCGAGAGAAGGATATTGAATACTGAAACTCTAGTTAGCTTGTTATTTTGGCCAAGAGAAGGATGTAGTCACAAAAGAAGGCAGGATGTTTGGAGACACCAGAAGTACATTTTAACATAGCTTTAAGATTACTATATACTGACATCATACTATTCAATAAACATTAAAATTTCAGTTCTTAAAGTTACCAAGGACTCTAGAACAAGGAAGAACGTGAATGCTTTCTCTAAAGCCCATGAGGCCAGGAATCTCTCTCTCCAAACTTCCTCACCAAAGAATGAAATGCAAATACCATTTCCTTCACCCTGCACCAAAATGCCACAGCAATGACTGTAACTTGGGGGCCAGGACACAGTAGAATCCAAGGGCAGAGGTGATCTTCCTGATACACCTAAAACTACTGTTTACCCTGCCTGTTCTGCCAGATCTCACAGAAAGATTTCTGATAAGGATGCCAATGATGTCATGCCATACTATGTACTATGTACTTTGTGGCATGGCAAAGTTAAAAACAACTGTAAACTCACAGGTATCAGAGATCCTTCTTTTTAATCAATTAGGAAAAGAGTATATATTTGGGGGCACATATATCTGAAAAAAAGTTGATAAAAATTTTTTTAAGATTTATTTATTTATTTATTTGACAGAGAGACACAGAGAGAGAGGGAACACAAGCAGGGGGAGTGGGAGAGGGAGAAGCAGGCTTCCTGCTGAGCAGGGAGCCAGAACCCGAGGATCATGACTGGAGCCAAAGGCAGATGCTTAACAACTGAGCCACCCAGGTGCCCCAATAAAACTAATTTTTTAAAAAAGGGTATGAATGAAATAGACACTCTTAAAATAATGTCCATACATACTGTAAAGTCCAGTTCTTAACCCAGATTTTGAGGAAATTCTGTATTGGTCAAATTGTTTTGGTTTTCATGGAAATAATGGGGAAAGGACAAGGAACTCCCAATATTCATGCTAAAGAAAACCACTAAAGAGATACATGCTACCAAATAAATATTTGAGAAAATACGTTGTGGTACCCTGCACCAAGGAAGAGTTGGATGGGTTACTATGTAGACCCTTAGCTTACTTCTCCACCTTTCCAAATTCCTGTAAAAGCTCCAAGCAGCCCTCTTCTATCTTTTCTGCTTAGACAACTGCAACAATCTTTAAAAGGCTGACAAAATGCAGAGGAGCTACAACAAAAGAGGAAATCAACATATACTTTCTTAAACTGTTAACATTCTCCCAGATGCCAAAATTCAGCCGGTATTCAAGGAGACCAGGACCACTGACATAAGAGCAACTTCTGTTTAGATTGAGAGAGCTCAAGATGTACACGGACAAAGATATGTGAACACAAGGAACTCGAAAAACCAAGAAGCAAAAACACTTATCCGCAGACCGACATCAAATGGGAGGTTTCTGCCAGGAGGCTAGACTTCCTACAAACTTAAGTAACTTCAGTTTTAGCTGTTTCCATTAACAGCTGAAAACTGATGTAATTGTTCCTATTCACCACAACACTATACTTTAAGAACACACAGTCCAGATAGCTATCTGGCCACTTTCCTTAGACCAGGCTGCTTCCACAAAGGGGAATTAGCTTTAATAGCTCTATCAAAGTCAGCGCCATCTAGCAAACATTCCAATTCCATTAAGAGTGCCTAGACAGGTTAGCAACGGGTGATCTTAATCACTGTACAGACTCCAGAGGAAAACGACCGCTAGAGAGGTGCTTACTGCTAAGACCCAGAGGCCTGTTCAGACGGACCTGACTCACAAGTTGTAACAGAAACAATGGTGGCACACAACTGGAGGACAGAAGGGTTTTAGGGACTGTAGGCTTTATTACTAAACTGTAGATCAGATCACTTCAGAAACCAAAGGGACCAGGAGCCTACAGATCATATAATTTCAAGAGGAAGACCAGTACTTCCTCCTGAACGTTATGTGAAAAAAATTTTTTTAAGATTTTTTTTATTTATTTGACAGAGAGAGAGAGATCACAAGTAGGCAGAGAGGCAGGCAGAGAGAGAGAGGGGAGGAAGCAGGCTCCATGACCTGAGCTGAAGGCAGAGGCCTTAACCCACTGAGCCACCCAGGTGTTCCCGTTATGTGAAATTTTTAAGCAAAAATTCCACTGAAATTTCTACTACCTTGCTGCTTTCTAAAATAGTCCAAAAAACCAAACTTTAATTTGAGGTAAACTTCCTTTAGTAAATTGAGAGAGTTACTAAAGAGGAGGAGAAGATTATATGATGAGACAAATCAAAGCACTTAACATCATATGGGGAAAAACTTAAGTATCTAGTGTTTAATAGGGACAGCTTACCAGGTCATAGGAATCATTTAATTATGAAGGCCTCTACCTCATTAATGTCAGGGCTTAAAAAACTTTCTTTCCTCAGGGCGCCTGGGTGGCTCAGTCAGTTGACTCACTGCCTTGGGCTCAGGTCATGATCCCAGGCTCCTGAGATTGAATCCCACATCATCAGGCTCCCTGCTCAGCTGGGAGTCTGCTCCTCCCTTTCCCTTTGCCCCTTGGCCAAAGGGTAAGAGTGCTTTCTCTCTCCAAAGCAAAACAAACAAACCCCAAAACTTTCTTTCCTCCTATTTCACAGGTGGTTAAAATAACAGAATTTAAAATCTACTGTGCCTATACATGCAAGTACTTTCAGAGTAGTGCTGGCTACAGTTAACTGCGTGACCACGTTCCAGCTACTGTAGCTAAACCCTCAACTACTTGGCAGCATCACTGGAAGTGGTACTCCACATACATTCATCTTCCAGGTAGCTGGTAAATAAGAAAAAGTATGAACACCAAGCATTTTGACCATTTCAGATAAGGAGATTTCTGAAAGGGATGTGTTTCTTTTTAAACACTACAGGAGCATTTGCATTTTGTTCATTGCTTCCTTGAGGTCACGCCCTTTGGGTGCTGAGGGCCCCACCTCTAGCAGTTCCTTTTGGCTCTTCTTGGTGTGGGGTAGGAAACCAGGTTTCCTTTATAGGCTTAAATGCGCTCCCAAAAGGGAACCTGAAAGCAGCCTCTGAGATAGTAGTACAGGAGCTTTAGTGTTTGCCTTTTGTAACAACTACTTTAGCTGATTAGAAAGAGAGCTTCTGGGGTCATTTCAAGGTCTGTTTGCATGTACTGTATTTTGGGTTGCCTGAAAAGAAAAGTCCCTATTCTTATACCTTTTTCCAGTAAAACGCCAGATCTTAGGACCACATGGGAATTAAGTTATTCTTCTGTTATGGCAAAGCTATTTTATTTTATTTTTTTTTAAAGATTTTATTTATTTATTTGACAGAGAGAAATCACAAGTAGGCAGAGAGGCAGGCAGAGAGAGAGGAGGAAGCAGGCTCCCTGCTGAGCAGAAAGCCCGATGTGGGGCTTGAACCCAGGACCTGGGATCATAACCTGAGCCGAAGGCAGCGGCTTAACCCACTGAGCCACCCAGGCGCCCCTGGCAAAGCTATTTTAAAAGTCCCTACCTGTGTCTTTCCGGCAAAAGGTAAACCTACAGCTAGCTTTCAACCAGCGACAACTACATTAAATGAAGTAAGAAGTTTTGATGAAAGAAAATAAAAGCTTCATTCTTCACAAGATGGGTTTGCTAGCACAACTCCAAACTAAATTAAATTTCCTCTGAACTGGAGAAACATTCTACATTCGGATCTAGATGAACAGTTTTTATCCCTGTCAATGGACAAAGGAAATTCAGTCCCATGGGATATTACAGCTTTTCAGATTCACTCTGGGGATACTGACAATTAGTAAGGAAGTCATTAGAATTCTAAATGTTGCTCTAAGTCCCCAAACCCCTAATTTAGAGCTCTGAATCCTCTGGGCATGTCAGAAATGATTTTAAATCGACTAGAATAGCAAAGTCAGACAGAAAAGGAAAGAAGCCTACTATGCCCTACACTAGGGGATGCCTGAAGTTTCTGACAACTCCTAAAGCACAATAAGCCTTCTGACTCCAAAATACAGAGAACTGCAGGCTTATCATGTCTCTTCACAGCTCCAGGAGCGTTAGTACTAAGGGCTGCCTACTTCAAATCATAACCCACCAAAAAAGACACTTTGCTTTACATTTAGAATACTCCTAGAAAACATTTCAGAATTTAAAAAGAACCAAACAGAACAGTAGCAATTTTTAGAAACAGAAGCCCCTTGGGGCACCTGGATGGCTCAGTGGATTAAAGCCTCTGCCTCAGGCAGAGGTCATGATCCCAGGGTCCTGGGATCAGCCCCGAATCAGGGTCTCTGCTCAGCGGGGAGCCTGCTTCCTCCTCTCTCTCTCTCTACCTACATGTGATCTCTGTCTGTCAAAAAAAAAAAAAAAAAAAAAAAAAGCCCCTCAATACAGTCTCTGACAATACAGGAAAACCAAGAAGTTCAGGCTTTCTCCTAACCAGGCTGTTACTTGTTGTGTATTAGAAACAAGATGAGAAAGGGACACCTGGGTGGCTCAGTTGGTTAAGAGTCTGCCTTCAGCTCAGGTCGTGATCCCAGGGTCCTGGGAGTGAACCCCATATCAGGCTCCCTGCCTAGTAGGGAGCCTCCCTGTGCATGTGTACTCTGTCAAATAAGTGAAATCTTAAAAAAAAAGAAAAAAGGGAAAGAAACAAGATGAGGAAGGTGTGCAATCCCCTACTAAATACTGAAACTTCCTTCTAACTGAAGAATGAAGAGAACAGACAGAGGTGTGATCTCAATCCATTCAGAAATTCAAAGCTACCACTTGACTAGACTAATGGAATCTATTATTTTTAAAGAAGAGAAAGAAGGGGCACCTGGCTGGCTCAGTCAGTAAAGCATGTGAGTCAATCTTGGGGTTGTAAGTTCAAGCCCCAATTTGTAGAGATTATTTGAAAATAATTTTAAAATATTAAAAGAGAGAGAGAGAGAAATCTGTCCCTCAGGATACTTCGGGCACCAAAAGATTAGGAGAAATCTATAGGTAATTTTGGCACCCTTTGTAACAAGGAGAACCATGGCAACCCAAAAGAATAAACTGTTGAATCTTTGTAGGTAAGAGTTAAACCTAAAGCTTAGAAATAATTACCAATTATAATGAGATATGGAGAGGAAAGAAAAAAGATGACAACAGTAACTTCGTAAAACTGCAGAGAACATTTGATAAGTCTCTTATTAAAGTCAGGATGTCCTAGATCCAAAGACATGGGCATTAGGGGCTAGGCTGACAATGTAAATGTCCACCTGTGTCCTAAATCAAATTCAGGATATGCCACACACTTTCAAACATGCAATAAAACATTCCCCTTCTCAAAAAAACAAACAAAACAAAAACAAAAACAAAAACCCAACACGTGATAATCTTGATGATTACAATTTTCTTTCAAATAAAAGTACATACTCCCTTGAAGAAACTTACTTTAACAACACAAGCTTAAGTTCTTTGTATGCTTTAACTTTTGTAAGAAATGCCTTATGAATATACTCCGCTACCATGCAAATATCTGAACTTACCTATCACTGTAACGGTCTGTTACTTACATAAGGATACTTAATTATACATATAAACTGTTTAATGTAATATGCAATATACAAAAAACCTGAAAAATGTTATCATCATACCATGCTTGAAACAATTTTTATCATATTCAAGAAATTCTCATATTACTCTGCTGTTTACAAAATTTTAATGCTGTCCCCCATCACCTGGCAAATTAAATATGGTGGCTACTTTCTTTCCTAGAAGCACACATCCTGATACCACCATGAATCTTCAAAACTGGGAACTCCACTCTTAGCATATGATTACCTACGCAAACTGTGACTACCCTACAGAAAATACAGAACAAATTAATGTTCATGAAGGGTTAGCTTTGCATGAGCCAACATGTCACTGGATTTTAAGGCTGTTATGAATTCTACAGCTCCACTGCAAATGGGCTTAGTACTCAGTACTTAGATACTTAGATATTTGAGAACACTGTCTCAACCTGCCTTTTCCTGCCTTGGCCTTCAACATTCCTTTATGCTATAATCAAACTGTTGTCCCTTGAGCAAGCTCCATTCTTCCTTGCCTCTATTTACACTCTTCACTCTGCTTCAAGTGATTCTGAAATCTTCCCCACCTTATCCAATTTTCACTAGTAGAAATTCTACCTACCACTTAACATTTATCTCAACCAGTACACCCTTTACAAAACCTTGCCTGCTCTTCAGGGGGCAGCTGGCTGGCTCAGTCAGTAGAGGATGCGACTCTTGATCTTGGGGTTTGAGTTCGAGCCCCACACTGGGTGCAGAGATTACTATGAAATAAAATCTTAAACAAAAAAAGTCTTGCCTGATCTTCAACTAGCCCAGTCCCTAGATGTAACGCAAGGCTCCCCTCCACAACCCATTCATCCCCAAAAGTCTTAAGTAACAATGAGCTAAGTTCAAGAAGTCCTGTATCTTGGTACCAGAGAGATCTCTCTCTCGTGTACTCTTTCCCAAGATTCCAGAGCTCTTCCTTTTTGTAGCTACTGATGTAAGATGGAACAAGCTCTGGGGGAAAACTACATAGAAATCAAAGAGGAGCCTCAAATCAGGGCTTAGACCTTCTGTTCTAGCTAGGCAGAAGAAAAGGCCCTTTCCCCTTCCTTTCCTTGCATTTGACCCTCCTTACCATCAGAGCAGTAATATCAGGGTATGAACCTAAGGAAGGGCACCAGGAAAGTCTCCCTGACTAATTTTAAGAGATGGAAGCCTTGGTGAGCTTGTAAATAAACAAGGTTAGACAAAAGGAGTTTCTTCACACTGGAGCTCTGCGGTTTAGGGGATCTAATTAAAGCTTGGTGATTAGGCCTGAAAGGCTCCTTCCCACTATTTTCCTTCAGAACTGGTACAACAATAAGCAGTGGCTTCAGGATTCAAGACTCAAAGATCTAGAACCCCTTAGTTGCAGCCAAATATACTAGCTCCCTGAATGACTACTAAGACTCTGGCTTCTTCTCTATTGTCAGAATATGAGATGATGTTTTCTCCTATGGTGGTTTTTCTAACTTGCCCTTTCAACAGCTTTTTATGAAAACACCCCTTACTAAACTAGAAACTGCTAAAAGGCAAGGACTGTGGCTTCCTTACCTTCTCTGTATTTCCTACTACAGGGGGTATACTCTACTCTGAACTTGAACAGCAATCTGCAATGTATTATGTGATTATTCTGGGACTAAAATAAACTTTTGTTTTTTTAATACCTTTAATAAATAAAGAGAACTCTGGTCCTGGGGAGATTTGAGAAAGTTTCTGGCATCTTCCGAACCTTTGCATAATTGATAAATCCTCTGAGAAACAGGAGAAAGCCTGATTTAAAAAAGAAAAGTCAAGAATGAATTTAGTTTCCATATTAAGTCCCCTCCCCAGAAACATCCCTCTTGACAGCACTACTTCATTGTTATTCTGCTAAGAGCTATCAAAACATGAGTAATTTTCTCCAAAAATTTCCAAAGATTTCCATTTTTCAATGAGAAGACACAATCTCAAGAGCCCAAATAAAAGCCTTTTTGCACATTAAGAACCTAAGTCTAAAAGGGAAATAAAAAATAAGATGGAGTTAAACATGTACATTTGGCAACTTGACACGCATCATCAAAACCTACCTTCTGGGTTCCCAAAAAGCATTTCAAGATAATTAACCCCCCACCCTGACCCCTGCCAAAAAGAACAGGTTATAAAATACTTTTCTCAAGTAAAAAGAGAAAAAAAAAATCCATCCCTTCCTGTCATATCGTTTTTTTTCTGTCAACTGTACATATGCTGTCCACTAGATGTCAGGATCCCCTTACCTCAGGATCCCCTTACCTACTATAGTTCTTTTTTTTCCCTTAACACCAATTTTTGTATTCTCAACTCTGAGCTCCATTTCACTATTCTTAAAAAATATAGACAAGTAGGGTACACCTGGCCATTTATTTACCAGGCACTAAGGGAGTAAGACTAATTCTGTGCATCTACGCCAGCAGCTATCCATTCATAGTTGGCACCTCTTCTAACAATCTGTGGGGAAGGTGATGGGCCCCTCCTATGACACCTCACTTGCTCCTGGCCCTCCTCCATCAGAGCTGGTCCCTGAGTCTTAAGGGACTTTTTAAAAGCAGCATTATGGTGATGGAATTCACACAGCATGAATTTCACTCATGCAATGTACACAGTTTACTGGCTTTAATTTTAGTATAGTTATGGAGCTGTACAACCAAGAACTATTATCTTTATTTTAGAACATTTTTAGTACCTCTAAAAAACTTGGTACCCATTCAGCAATCACTCCTCACTCCCATTCTGGTTCAGCACCAAAAGCAGTAAGTGACTATAGAGTAGGGGTCCCTGAATCCTAGCGAAATGGAGACCACACCTAACCTATATAGAGGGGACACCTACAGCTCCACTCCAGTAAAAAGGTGGGCGCCATGTAGAAATAGAGGGCTGTTTTGCTAGATATTCCAATTTTTAAGGAAAGGAAAAAAAAAATCAGACATTTTACATGGAAACTCTTGATTTTTAAACGATGACAGCTAATTTAAAAAACCTCTGAAATAACTGTGTAACAAACTAACTACAACTACTGGCTAGGCGTAGCTCACGGGCTGCCAGCTTCAGAGTTCTGTGTGTACCTACTGCAACAAAAGACCCCAAAAATTTCTGCAAGAAAAATTCCAAAAATGACCCAAACACTGGGTTCAAATGCACAAATGATATCTGAAGCCTCACCATTTTTTGCTTACTAGTAAATAGTAAGATAGAAAGATTAATTCCAAGTATTACAAATTCATTTCCCATGAAACTTTAATATAGGCAGACAATCAATTCATTAAGTTTCTTTAAGTTATCTGTGTTGTCAACAATCAACACAGAAAATACTGTGAAAACACTGAAAATATGCTTAATGGCTGGTCCATTCAGGATCTGCTTGGATTTAGGCTTGGTGGGGATGAGGGAGGACAGCCAGCCTTTTTCTTAAAAATACAATTCTGAGAATAAGCAAACCAAGAAACTATTCCTCCAAGGTAACTCTTCTTCGGGGCATTTTTATCATTAAGTATCTCAGTAATTAAGCAGGGGGGATCATGACTTCTCTTTCTGTGGAATTCTAATGACCATCAGCAGAACAGATGGTACCATTGGAGAGACTGGGGTGGTGTGATGTAAGACCCATTATTTTCCAAGTAAAATATAGATTCAGCAATGCATGGTCTATCACCATAGGCAAAGCAGGTAGCTCCTGAATGTATTAAGCAACTCTTGATATGCGTGCTACACTGTACTCACTAGACCCATTCGCAACATTGCCACCAAGGATCTTAATTAAGGGCAACAAGAAGGCCCAAGACGGGAGAGGAGAAAGTAGTATCACAGAAGCCGGGAGAGGCAATTATACCATCTTCAACAGCTACAGGATGGCCCTGCTATAATTCTGGAGAAATGACAGGAGTGATGGTGGTCTGTTATTGTATCATACATATTCTTTATACAAGGAATGAAGAAACCACTATTATTCACCCCAATGTTCATTTCTTTGCTTTAAAGTGTCTTGAAAGAAAAGATTTTAAAATAAATACTTTATAATAAAAAGGATAATCTTAAGATGAAAACCTGAAATTGCCTAGCACTTTTTTTTTTTAAAGGTCTCCTCCTTATTGCTAAATAATTCTTATTCTCATCAGTATTGAACCAAGAATTCTGGAAACCCAATAATGATTCTTCTAGAAGTTATGTGTAGCAAGGCTATACATTTTGTTTCCTGCTGATAGATCCAACTGAACATTGGCCACATATACTCCTGAGTAGTTCAACTGGTTACAATATCCCTGTAAACAATTCGGGGTGGAGTTTGTGAACCCTTCTGTGGTGATACTTCTCCAGGGGAAAAAACTCATAGAGTCATCTTATTACTGTGTCCCACTGGTCACATGAGAAACCTGAGAAGTATATATGAGTGGGTTAGGAAAATTGACCCCCACTAAGTGATGTTTTATTAACATGCACGTGGTGATGACAAACTAATCTTTAAGAAATATTTTAAAAATTATACTTATATTGCTAATATATTACTGTATTGTAAGCAAGATGAGGGGTTACTAAAAGTAATTTTACTTCTAAAATTTAACAATGATCTTTTCTCTCCTTTGTCTATGTTAAAAGCACTTACCTAAAACCAGGAACACCCACCAGAGCCAGTACTGACCATCAAAATATCCAGGGAAATAGGTGGAAAACTGAAAAATAAAGCAAATTAAAGTAGCTTAGCAGGTAGAATTTCACATTTTAACTTAAGGGCACACAAAACACAAGCTTTTTGTACACTAATGCTATCATTTAGCTCTCACAATTTTTTTAAGTGAAAATATTTTATATATTACTGACTTGAAATGATTATCATATACGCAGATGTATTTCCTTTTGTGGAAAGTCAATCTTGAAATACGATTTTGGCTTTATAGACTTTGTTTTGAAATACTCGTCTGTTTATTTTTTTTAAAAGATCTTCCCCACACAATATTCATCCTTCTAGAAATATGTGGGTTTTCTTTAAATATTTTATTTATTTATTTGACAGAGAGAGAGAGAGCACAAGTAGGAGAAGCGGCAGGAAGAGGGAGAAGCAGGCTGACACAGGGCGCAGGGCTCCATAACAGGACCCTGGAATCATGAACTGAGCTGAAGGCAGTCACTTAACCACTGAGCCACCCAGGTGCTCCTAAAAATATGTTTTGATGATACTTTTACTTTGTCTACCCAGTGCCAAAACCAATACTTTGTTCCTATTGTTCCGGGTACGTCTTGAATTTGGAAGCTTTACATCACAATAATCCCATTCCTTTGCCAAATAATGGAACACTCTGGCCAATGGGAAGTCAGGGCTGCTGAAGTTTTCTTGTACTTCGAAGAGAATAGTTTTCTTTCTTCTGTTAAGCATGGCTGTGCTTCTGATGTGATGCCTGAAACCGCCAGAGCTGTTAGAACTCTGACGGAGCAGCTATACCAACATGCTGATCTGGGCGTCAACTGTCCCTAATGATGTCAATGAAACACTGATTTCACGATCCTCCACAGCAGGACTTGTTTTCATGGGAAATAAATTCTCCCCACTGTTTTCTAAGCCATTTTGAGCTCAGTTTTCTATTACTCCCAGACAAAGATATCCTGATATGAGTTGATTCATTCAATTCCTTTTTAACATTTCAGTCAGCTTAGTGAAAATTTTAGTTAAAAACTAATGTTATATGCTTTCTATTGGGGGCTTTTATATTCAAGAGTTTAATACAGTTTGAGCTTTAAAATACAGTATTTTA
The DNA here is from genome assembly GCF_902655055.1 of Lutra lutra. Taxonomy (NCBI): domain Eukaryota; kingdom Metazoa; phylum Chordata; class Mammalia; order Carnivora; family Mustelidae; genus Lutra; species Lutra lutra. Next base: position 80,582,564 of record NC_062282.1, on the reverse strand, counting down.
TTTCTTAAGAGACTAACAATTTAAGATTTAGAGAAGGAATGAAAAACCTCTTTAGGGCTTGGGTTCTTCACCCAAGCCCATCGCTTAGCTGAATATGTATTAGCTGCCTGGGGGAAAAAAGTCCAAAACTTTTAATAGATTTTCAAAGGAACTCAAAATCCTAAAAATGTTAACAACTGGTTAGATCAATAAATTTGAAAAAGTCCAGTGGTCAGTCAACACCAATTAGTTAATAATGCCTATTTATGATGAATACATTGATTTTATCCATCAAGTTGACAAAAGCAATAAACTTACCTGAAATCATAGTACTTTAAGAGACTCGATCTTTTCAAGTATAAATTACTAGAGCAATCCTGACTACCTAATAACTCCCAAATCACTAAAGATGTCTCTCTAATATACTTTAGAGATAAAGCCCCTTAATGGAATAACACTTGTTAAGCCATTTCGGCTCCCATTTTGCCATAACCAATGATTACTGGAGGAAAGAAGGAGGAAGAAACAAAGAGAAGGAAAGAGGGAAGAAGACACACCAAAACTTTAGCAGAATTAATGTGAGGAATGCTTGTTTTTGATGAGACACCAAAGAAGTGGTATCTTTCTTTTTATTACAAAAAGAACTAATTTCAGAACAAAACCACATATTATCATATCATAAACATTAAAAGCAGAGAAAGCAACTTGTGAACAACCTGTAGGATAGATGCCTTGGGACCACCAATATTCACTAGATTTAACTGTAACTTTCATGCATCAACCACCTGCAAATGCTTTTGGTTCAACTTCATGAAACCAGAAGAAAGACAAACCTAAAATCATTTTAAACATAAAAATAATGTTAAAAAAAAAAAGTCAAACATTCCAAGTTTTTCTACTTATTGTTGTGCTACAGGGTCTATCTTTTCTGGTATACAACTTACCCTGACAATCAGGATCCACTTAATTAGAGAGAGACCAAATCCTGAAATGGCCCCATACCTTCCTGCAGCTGAGGTGGTGAGGCAAAAAGACAGAAAAAATCCAATCCAGTTGAAGAGGAATGCCACTGTAGGCAGGAAAGAAAAAAGCCGTCAGACGTGTTGTTACCCAAGAAGCAAGAGTGCTCTCTATACTTGCTTTTGCTTAAATGGCTTTTTCCAAGGATAAAAGATAGTCCCGCTCACCCACCATAACCCTTGCCCTACTTCCCCAAAACATCCATTCTGTCTTCTTCCCCCCCAAGAAAACCAAGAAACCATCTGCTCTGAATATCAGGTATTACACTGTTATGTCTGCTGCTACTCACTTTCAAAAATGCCTTAACATTCACCAAACTGTATACTTATGACTTGTACCCTTTATATATTACACTTCAGTAAATAAAATCTGATTCAAATTATTCATCCCCCTACTTCTATGAATTTTGACAGCTTACATTAAGATTACCTCTAAAAAGTACTGTGTTTCCTTTATATATTTTTATTATAGGAAATTAAAAAATGGCTGCTCACTTCTAAGTAACACTCACGGAAAGTTGAATGCAAAATAACACCAAGTTAGGCAAAAAAAAAAAATTCAGTTGACTTTCATATGCCAGAAAATAGAAACATAAAAAAAAAAAAATCCATCAGACTAAGGTCTTTTGAATTCCTACTCTACAGGGTCAGGTATGAGTAGGAGCAATGCTAAGGGTCTTTGCAAACCTAAAAGATGGGGCTCAGTTTATGTAAAAATACAGCATCCCTAAAATTGCCTCTTTTTATATTTTCTATAGCTATTTGTAGAAAAAGCAGATAAACACAAAGGATATTAAGATAAAAGTGAACTACGCTCTGAACATCTCAGTAAAAGGCATCAAACAAACACAATGTATTAAAATATTAGCTCAACTACTCATTTTAATTCAGTCAGATTCACCCATAAATCAAAGCACTCCAGTCTGTGGGAGGTTGTTTTGCTATGAGTAGTTACTTACTGAAAAAAGTTAACATGAAAATCCCATCATTTCCTATCCTCAGCTGGTCAGCATCATCAAAGTCATCTCGACCCACAAAATCCTCATCCTAAGTGAAAAGAAAAAGATTAAGTTAAATTCACAATGAATTAGTCATAGGCAAAAGAAAGGCATCAAGAAAAATAAGGAAGGGGATAAAAATGAGTACCAGGAGAAATTTTACTGCTTTGGCTCAATTCAAAACTAAGCATTGGGCTCAGTATGTGTTAAAAATTTCATTTTGTCGGGGGGCGCCTGGGTGGCTCAGTGGGTTAAGCCGCTGCCTTCGGCTCAGGTCATGATCTCAGGGTCCTGGGATCGAGTCCCACATCAGGCTCTCTGCTCAGCAAGAAGCCTGCTTCCCTCTCTCTCTCTCTCTGCCTTCCTCTCCGTCTACTTGTGATCTCTCTCTGTCAAAAAAAAAAAAAAAAAAAAACTTAAAAAAAAAAATTTTTCATTTTGTCGGGCGCCTGGGTGGCTCAGTGGGTTAAGCCTCTGCCTTCGGCTCAGATCATGATCTCAGGGTCCTGGGATCGAGGCCCGCATCGGGCTCTCTGCTCAGCGGGGAGCCTGCTTTCTCCTCTCTCTCTCTATGCCTGCCTCTCTGCATACTTGTGATCTATCTCTCTGTTTCAAATAAATAAATAAAATCTTTAAAAAAAAAATTTCATTTTGTCATTTATGTAAAAGATATAATTAGAGAAAAAAACAAATATTTCTTCCATCCCTAAAGTTTTCTAAATGAATCATTCATTTTATCTCCAAGTTATTTAACAATGAGCTTCAAAAATTATAAAGTTCAGGGGTGCCTGGGTGGCTCAGGGGGTTAAACCTGTGCCTTCTGCTCAGGTCATTATCTCAGGGTCCTGGGATCAAGCCCTGCATCTGGCTCTCTACCCAGCAGGGAGCCTTGCTCCCCACCCCCTCTGCCTGCCTCTCTACTTGTGATCTATCAAAAAAATATATATATATATAAAGTTCAATGAAATGTATTAACTCATATGTGTCTAAAGCAAAGAAAGATACACATTTGGCTTAAATTTGGCTTACATTCTAAAACCACTAACCCAAGGGCAATTGGGTGGCTCAGCGGGTTAAGCCTCTGCCTTTGGCTCAGGTCATGATCTCGGGGTCCTGGGATTGAGCTCCGCATTGGGCTCTCTGCTTGGCGGGGAGTCTGCTTCCCTCTCTCTCTCTCTGCCTGCCTCTCTGCCTACTTGTGATCTCTGTCTGTCAAATAAATAAAATCTTAAAAAAAAATAAATAAAACCACTAACCCAGGGTCTTCTGGGGGCCCATAATATTATTATTCCAGGACCTATTAAGGAGCTCAAATGCTTTATGAAACCTGGGAGAAAAAGGAGAGCATGATCACACATGAAGAGGCCACAGGGCTGCCCATTGCTCAACTCCATAACTATTTGTTCACATTAGCATATAGGTCTGAAACAACCTTACTTCCATGCTTACTGGCAGATAGGATCCTTTCCATCCTACCCTGAAAACATAATACTCCAAGTCTATAAGGAACACAATCCTCATCAACATTAATGCCCATATATGTGGCCCACCTTTTCAACTGATGTAGGTTATGTGTTGAAATACTAAAAAATACATGAATACACACTTAAAAGTAAAAGTTAGATTTGTACACAGTTGAAGGTTCCCCAAATGAAAACAAAAACGAAAACAAAACTTTAGGGACAATCGAAACTCTCTCTACACAGACAGAAATGGGGCGGGGAAGTCCATGACAGGCCTGGGGAGGGGATATTAAAGAAAGGAAAGATGTCAGTGGCAGCTTCCATTTCTAACTTAACACATTTCTTCTCCTGTTAGAAAATTCTTACAATGTGTTTATGTTTTTTTAAAATACTAAATACCCAGTTTCTGACTTCATATTAGGAAAAATAAGGCTTTGTGCCTAATTAGACAGTAACAGGTTTTTTACATAAATACTCAAAGATATACTACAAAAGGACATAGAAATATTTTCTAGTAATATCGCAGGTGTCTTCTGACTGTTCTTCCTATTCTTGCTATCTCTACTACCAGATTTCTCCAACAAATTGCTACTGGGTTAATTTTTCGAAAACACCATTCTTGTCTTACCATATCCCTGCTGAAAAACTTTAACTAAAAGAGTCTGCGTGACCTATGTTTAAGTCTAAATTCCTCAGCTTAGCATTCAAAACATACTATAACCTATAGTGTGGTCACAAACTCTTTGCTCAAGAAAAATCAATTACTACATTCACAGACCCCACCCCACACCAGGCTGGATTCACATCTGCTTTCTGCCCTTTTCCCTCTGGAATGTTCTTATCCATCAAATCTCAGGGTCTACTTCAGATCCCATCTTCCCCACAATCACACAGTAAAAAGTCACAGTTCTTAATGCTCACTGCACTTGTACTGCTGCTTAGATACTGGTATTTGTGGGCCTTTCCCCAGCTATATTTAAGTGCTTATACTGTAGGAGTATTCCCTTATTCAAAATTTTCTACCCACCCACTGCAAAATACATAGCACACTGTGTAAGAAAGTGGTCTACACATGCTTGCTAAATAATGTTTAACAGGTTCTTAAATATGTATACTCATCAAATAAAAGTATTCTAAGAAGCTCTGCTATTAATCAGAGCTAACCACTGCATCTATTTCCATTGGACAGTTACCACAGAGTCTAAAATGACTACAGAATACACATAGGATTTTAGAGTCTAGAATATCTGGGTGTGACTCTCACCTATGCTACTTAATAGCTGAACGACTCTGAGCAAATTACTTACTTAATCTCTCTGGGCCTCAACTTTTGCATCTGTAAAATGGGGATAATATAATCTCAACCTTGCAAGGTTATCATGAGGACTTAAAATAACATACTGGAAACTGAGCACAGTACCAAGCATGTCATTTGCTTCCAATAGAAGGTTATTACCCTAAGACTGTTCTGCCCTTAGACCATAAGCTCCTTGAAGGGTACTAGTTTCTTCCGGCACCTGCAGGAAACGAGCCCATACTACTATATGGAATCAGCCTAGACTGGCCTTATAAACTATTATTTCTGCAAGCAGTGGTTTCGGAAGCCCAACCACTCATAGTAGGTGTGGTCTGTAAACAGTCCACTACTCTAAGTCCTGAACTTCTGGGGCCTATGCCACTGCACTGCCCAGGCTAAACTTCTGTTTTTATTCTTACCGTTCTCTCTGGTTTCCTTTCAGGACTGGAGTCTGGAACCCTGACTGCCCCTATTCTTAGGGAATGGATCCTACTCCATCATTTCCAAATATCTGGCCTAAGACCCCACCTACGTCACCTTCAACCTAGATGAATATTTATGAAACCACATCTAGTCACTTGCAGATCTGACATCAAGAACAAAGTGTGTCCCAAAGTCTCCTGGCTTTCATCACACCCAATGTCTCCTACCGTGAATCACCATCATGCTAGATGGGATCTGAATTCACTATATCCCCACAGATGGAGTGGTCTGGAATGCAGGTGGCATGAGGTTCATCGAGACAATTGCTGGGGCCCTTTTATAAGTTTAATTCTATAAAGTTGAACTTATTCTTTCTATAGATCTGCCCAGCAGCTATCTACCTAACACCAAAATATGAAGTATGCAGATTTAAGGCAAAGTCAGTATATTTGCTAAATCAGCCTCTGCTGAGACATTTCAGTCATGGCAGGAAAGCTGAGAAAATGGTGGTAAGAGTAGAGAGACAGGGAAAATAAGCTGGACTGATTAGTGATTTTCTGCTGATTTGTACCTTTTACTACATCATTTCCCATGTGAGTAAGATTTATTATCTCAAAAGAAAATGTGCTTGTTTTTAAAAATTAGCTGTACTTTTTACTAATCAGTACAAGTACTAATCAGTAAGGAATACATCAAAAGAAAGTAACGAAAAGAACCTAATTTCCATAAAGCAGCCAGCAATTAACATGGTAAATTGGACTTACTCTTCCAGGAACCAAGGGGATAGTAGCTTCAGCCTTGGTTCTCTCAGCTTCATCGTAGCTGGGCAGCGTCGTCGCCACATTATAGGAAGGAGGCTTTGGAAATCCACACTCATCTTTGTAGTCAAAATATGCTGCAGAATAAAAAGGAAGTCACCATTATCTGACCATTAGCTGACCTGAGGAAAAAGAAGATTTCCACTAAGTCTGGCAAACAAAAAAACAGTCATTCCTCTAAGAGTACATATAGAATAATTGACTTGAGGGTGCCTGGGTGGCTTAGTCATCAGGCGTCTGCCTTCGGCTCAGGTCGTGATGCCAGGGTCCTAGGACTGAGCCCCACACTGTGCTCCCTGCTCTGTGGGAAGCCTGCTTCTCCCTCTCCTACTCCCCCTGCTCGTGTTCCCTCTCTCGCTATGTCTCCCTCTGTCAAATAAATAAAATCTTTTAAAAAAGGAATAATTTAATTGAAATGTTTATGTATGAATATGAGATTGAGAATGATTTTTAAATTCATCCACCTTTCAATTATTTAAATTTATTCATGTAAATCACTCTGCCTTCCTTTCCAAATGTCCTGCTTAGATACTGGTATTTGTGGGCCTTTCCCCAGCTATATTTACACATAGGATTTTAGAGTCTAGAATACACACAGGATTTTAGAGTCTAGAATATCTGGACTAGAATAACACTTTTTCAATTGTTACATGGTACGTTCAAAAAAGCATTTAATATTAATAGTGGCATAAAGACAACATTTAAGCCAAAAATACCTAACCTCTCTATGTGTAAGCTGTACCATGGTTTCCTCCCACTTATAAACAGGTAAACAAACTTAATAAAAAAGTCACAGTATGGGCGCCTGGATGGCTCAGTCCTTAAGAGTCTGCCTTCGGCCCAGGTCATGATCCCAGGGTCCTGGGATCAAGCCCAGCATGGGGCTACCTGCTCAGTGGCAAGCCTGCTTCTCCCTCTCCCACTCCCCCTCTTTATGTTCCCTCTCTCGCTGTGTCTCTTTCTGTCAAACAAATAAAACCTTTAAAAAATAAAAAAATAATAAGATAAAATAAAAATGTCAAAAACCAATGCCTTTAAAAAAAAGTCACAATATTTTAGCATATTGATTCTTACACATTCGTTTTACCATGTACTGGTTTGTATGATGGGCCTAAGGTAACTAATACAGTTACAAAGCCATTATTTATTTGAATTAAATCTTTTATTTTCTCTTTTTAATGCTGCATCTTCATTCTCATTAACTGCTATTATAAGAAACTCAATATTTATTAGAAAAGAGCTATTAAAATGTATTAAATTTCTGCAAAATTTTTTAAAAACAAACATCTTGGGGAAAAAATGTCTTATAGTTCATCTAAAGTAACATTTTTCTTTTTTTCCTCTGGTTAATTGTAATAAACTTCCAATTTTACTGTAATATATTACTGAAATCATGAATCAATACAATTCACCTCATTAACAATGTGAAGAAAATTCTATTGCATTCGCACGGGCAGAAAAAGCATTTTATAAAATTCAACACGTTGCCAGTAATAAAAACCCTCAGCAAATTAGGAATAAGAGAAAATATCTTTAATCTGATCATAAGTATCTATGAAAAACCTAAGTAAATATCATAATTGTAAATGTTTAAGTTTTTTCCCCTAAAATTGGAGATTTTAGACAAAAATGTCCCTAAACTTAGAGATTTAGACAAAAATGTCTTAACATTACTTTAAAGGTCCTACTAGTTGATGTAATATGGCAAGAAAAGGAAATTCAAAACATAAGTATTAGAAGGGACAAAATAACTGTCCTTAATCATGGATGACACAATTATAGATATATCAAATCCAAGAGTATCTACAGACAGAATTAATATATGAATTTATTAGCAAAGACTCTACATACAAAGTCTCTGGATGGATTTAAACCATCAATGGTACTTCCATTTGCCAGCAACAAATAGAAAATAAAATTATATATGGAACATTTTTTACAACAGGATGAGGAATAAATCCAGTAATAAATATGCAGGTCCCCAATATTGAAACCCACAAAAAACTATTGAGAGGATTAAAGAAGATCTTAATTAGATGGAGAGATATGTCATGTTTACAAACTGGAAGCAGTATTATAAAGATGTTAATTCTCTTCAAACTGACCCCCAGATTCAGGACAATTTCAACTACAATTCCAGTTTTTGTTTGTTTTGTTACATTTTACAGAAATTGACAAGCTAATTGTAAAATGTATATGGAAATGCAAAGGCCAAGAAAAACCAAAGCAATCTTGAAGAACAAAAAGTCTGAATGACCTATATTACCAGATATAATTAAAACGGTAGGGGATGGGCATAAAGATAAATAAATAGACCAAAGAACAGTATACTGAGTCCAGAAACAGATCCACTCATATATGGCCACCTGATTTACAATAAAGGTGACACTATGAAGCAGTGGAGAAAGAACAGTGTTTTCAATAAACGGTAATGTAAGAACTGTCTATCCACACAGAAAAACAAATTGATCTTGACCACTACCTTACAGTACACAGAGAAAAACAATACCAGATGGAATAGAAATCTAAACGTGAAAAATAAAATACCACAGCTTTTAGAAAATATACAAAAATGTGTTACTGAAACTAAAGAGGCCACCTAATCCAAATGAAAGAATTTGTTTTTTTCCAAGTCAAATTGCTATTTTACATACATGCATACACGTGTATATATACATGGTACAAACCAATGCATCATTTTCTATCAAGTCTCTTTATTTTTCATCAAATCAAACTAAGTCATTACAACTTGAAATGTACAATATAAATTAGCCCACTGCCATTAATTCTGAATACATGAATAAAACTGATACCTACCACTATCTTAAGTTGAAGAAAATCAACATGTGTATTTCCCTATTTCAAAAGATTTCTTAAATGGGATCCATCAATATAGATACTCATATACTTTTAAGTTTCAATCAAAAGTCTAACGACAATCTTTCAAGTTTATGTAATACATTCAGAACAATCAAAAAAACCCAATACTTCTTAGACTGTTCAACTTAATATACCACAAATTAAAATAGATAGTTATGCAAAATAATTTGTGCTTTTTTCCCTACCAATATGCATGTGTCTTTTTGTTTCTAACCACTTTTCTCATAAATGGACTAATTGGTACCTACAGTCAGCATTTATCTAAAAAAAAATAAGCAATGTTAATTTAACAACAAGGAGTGGGTAAGGCCATTTAAGCCATTTTAGAGCTTTCCTTAAAAAGTACTAGTTTTAGATGCTTTTAAATAAAATTAATACAAGGAGACAGGATTCAAAGGTTGAAGTCAGAGTGGAGGCAAAAAACTTCGTGACCCATGTTCTTCTTCATTATAATGGCAGAGACCAACAGGGACCAACAAACTTAATCCCACATCAACTGACAATAGCTGCCCCAAGTGCTGTATTGAAAAGGATTCTGAGCCTGTGTCTGGGATAAATGGTGTCTTCAACTTGCTTATCTACCCTGGGAGGAGGATGGGTTCAGTGGAAGCACCATGGGCCATATACTTGACACTCTGCCACACTTCTCCTTTAGAGAAAATGGAAGATGGCCCATCACAACCAGTCAATTTTCAGCAACTAAAGCAGTGCTGCTCATCAGGCAGCTTGAAGCTACCCAAAGATCTCAACTGTTGGTATTTTTTCTTTCTCTTCCCCATCCCTTCTACATAAACATGTGAAAATGTAAAAGACAGTCTGGCATAAGATGTGAAGATGAAAGACTGTTTAAGGAGGGCTTAAACTATGAGGAACACCATGAAAGAGCTGAGAGACTTCCAGGCTTTTTTTATTAAGAATTTACTAGCACAAAAAAAAAAAATCAAATGTACTATGTTCCAGGTCCCAGGTCGCAGGCACTAGAATCACAAAGAACAAAACAATAAGGAAGCTACGGAAAGAATAAAAATCAGATGACCACCTGGTTGCTGAATTTCTTCCTTTATATTCTGTTGGAATGAAATTGAGTTCCATAAAAAAAGCCACACTGAAATGGAGTTTTAAGTGTTTTTCAGAATAGTAACATGAGTTTTTTTTTCACTTTTGGCAATAAACTACAAAAAACATCAAAGACTTCTTAGGGAAAGCTAAAGCAAAGACAAAGACGAGTAAACACATGATGGCCGAGCCTCTGGCCAAGTGCATTTCGAGAGTCTAAGAGTTCCTTTGCCAGTTACCTACCTGCGCTCTCTGCAGAGATGCTGCTGTAAGGCGGAGGGGCGTCGCCTGCAGCCTGTTCTGGCTCTCCAGGCTCTTCCTCATTCTGCAACTAAATAAAGATTCCACATTTTAATCCAAGTAAAAGCCGATTAGACAGAGAAGAACCTGAAAACTAGAAGAGCCCTTCTGGAAAACTATTTGGTAACATGTTTCAAAAGGCTTAAAATGTGCAACTGCTTTACACAGTATTCTGCTCTCAGGAATTTATCCTAAAGAAATAGAGGCAAAAAAAAGTAGATATAAAAGTTACTGCAGCAAAAAATAGAAACAACCTAAATTCCACCCACAGGGGACTTATTAAAGAAATTATAGTTTATCTCACAAATGATCACTAAGCATCCATAAAAATGAAAATAAAGAAAATGAGATGGCTTGAACAGATATTTATGCTGTATTGTTACATGAAAAAAGCAAAATTTACCAAATAGTATGCATAATATACTCTGGCTTTGAAAGACCGATATGTGAAGGTCTAGAATGAGAGACATCTACAGTTTACAATGTTTACCTCTAGCTGATACAATCATAGGGAATTTTATTTTGTTGTTTATATGTGTATTTGAATTTTTTGTAGTGAACACTTAAGCACTTGTGTAACTTTTTAAGTTGGAAAAATAATCCAATAATAATCTGTTAAAGATAAATCACAACAAACCAAGGTGTGCCACTATATTCAGTTTGCACAGAGAAATTGAATCTTAAATAACTGAGACACTTACAAAAACATAAAATTCAACATAATTCTACATATATAACCTCTGTTAACAAATCTCCCTCTTCCCTATCTCAGCTATTTTCTCGGTCAAATCTACAGCCCCAGTTACTTTAAGTAACTCACACTGAAAAGTGTGTCTTTCTGCAATTGCCAGTCTGTATAGTCTACCCAACTCATCTTCACAGAACAAAAACATCTGATTTAACTTTTCTAGTGTGACAATTAACTACAGCTCTTTAAAAAGGTTAACTGGGGGGGTGCCTGGGTGGCTCAGGGGGTTGGGCCTCTGACTTCGGCTCCGGTCGTGGTCCCGGGGTCCTGAGATGGAGCCCTGCGTTGGGCTCTCTGCTCTGTGGGGAGGCTGCTTCCCACCCCCCCCACCCCTCCACCTGCTGCTCTGCCTACTTGTGATCTCTCTCTGTCAAGTTAATAAATAAAATCTTTAAAAAAAAAAAAAAGGTTAATTGGCTGAGAATGGGAGTCCATCTGTAAGTAATAAGAGTATTTATCGACATAAATAACTTGGGGGTCTGGGTCCTGCCATATGCCATAATACACAGAGTCACAGAGCCGCTTGTAAAATACACACCTCCCTTAAACTGACTGCTACAGACAACTCTATCTTGAACTGAGACAGGAAGACAGAGAGCTAGACCTCCTGTAACATGATGCAGAGCTCCCTAATTCCTTAAATTTTTAACCATCTCAGTCTCTATCCCTATGCTATTCAAAATCAGAAACCAACAAAATTTTTCTGATGAACACGGCAATGTACTGAATTTCAAAGGAATTCTTGTGCCAAATTATCATCAACATCTACCACCTGAGCACATTTTTCTGAACCCTAGAACTCTAATGCTAAACTTAAGGCACTCCCAAAAGAACTGTATTGTAACCTAAGATAAATTTCCTCTTAAAGAGGCATAGAGTGAAAAATAGCTACACTAAAGCCACATGTTCCTGGGACACCAAATCAGTTAATTATTTAAATAGAGTTCCTGGAGCCATGGTTTACTTGTAATTCTTTCAACATTATAAGAAGCTCTAGACAGGGTATTCTCAGCCTACTCCCACCTAACTACTCTTGTGCTCTGAGAATGTCACAGAAGAGTCAGCAGCAAAAACAGAGGCAAATATGGACTTTACAAGAATCCTACCTCAATATACTACAGCCAGTCATGTTCTTTATCTAAACCAAGCCTGGAATTTTTGACCCATTTTAGATTTCCTGAGCTTGGTCAAATAATCATGTTACCTCTGCATAATTTAGGGTTTAGAAAGGAAGTGTGACAATTCTGAGAAATACAGAAGTCCAGAGAATAAAGAGGTCTTATGTGCCAGCATCTATGAGATAGGTTGCCTGTCTCCTAGCAACCTGGAGATGTGCAATTTGATCATCCCACGCCAAGGTAAGAGATAACAGAGCAAGAAATTCCAACTGTCTCAGAAACCCCCATTTTCTCTTCGGTGAGGGAAAAAAACATTTCCAGGTCAAGTTTTTTCCCTCCATTAAACTTCAACACTTTAGAATCATGTACTATTTCTTTAACTGAAAACAAAAACAAAGATGATTTAAAAAAAAAAAAAAGCCACCCACTATGACTCTGGAGGTTCCACATACTGGGATGATCCCAGGACCTCACTTTACAGGCTTCCCAACAATGCCCTATTTTCTACATGCTGGTTATAAGTTTAGGTTCCACCAAGAAATGTGTTGAAATAAGATACTACCAGGTGGGGGAAGAAAGAAAGAGGCACAACCTGCAGCAAGTATCTAGTGACCACCACCCCTAAGCATACATCTTTTTACACTTGGGGGCCATCTATGGCCATTAATTTGGCTTTGCCACCAAACAAATCAGGTACTCATTAACAAGGCTGGGGGCAGGGGGTTGGCAGAAATGCACACCAAAACTACAGTGGGACATATCTATCTCTAAGGTTATAAAGTTGGTTACTCGGTTTCAAAACGTAATTTTAATGTTCCCTTTTCTGTCCCTGGGAATCTTTCCTGTGCAGTCCTCCTACCACATCTCTGAGGCTCAGGCTCTCTCTTGAGACTCTCTCAGAGAAATAGGATCATTGTCACTTTGGGGCTGGTGTTGGAAAGATGCCCAGCCTCTCCTGTCAAGAAGGTCGGTGGGAGCATGAGTCCAACCTGTTACAGAATCCTGACTGTAGGGGACAGTGTGAGAGGCAGGGCTGGAAAGAGGTGAGAACTGCTGCTCTCTCCCTGCTGTGGTCTTAGCTGTGGTAGGTGGGGAGAATCCTTTGATTTTATCTATGACATAATAAATACCCACTGGGGACTGATTTCTTTTCTGCCATGTAACTTTTCTTAACCATTCTGATCAACTTCACTTATCTCTAAGTAAGACTTAAATTGTATTTTTTTTCAAAATAGTAATTAATTACACAATTACCTATGCATGCCATATAAAGTACTGAGTTTAGTAGAAAATCACCTAAAATTACCCAGGTCTCCATCCCTGAAACAGGAATAATCCAATCATCTGAAAATCTGTCTGACCTTTCTCTTCACCACGCCCCCACTGTGCTTTCACCCTTACATTCCTGATTACTGATGTTCCACTCTACACTCTGAGTAGGACCCTGTCATGGCTCTCTAGAAGAACCCTAAAACCTTCCCACGTTTCCACTTTGCATATCACAATCTGCTATGGTACCTCTTGGCTTGATCACTTCCAATTTTTTTTTATTATTATTTACCTACAAACAGATGTTAATAATGTCTTGTCCTCTAGATTTAGCCAGTGAAAGAAAGGACATCTAAAATAAAGGACGTTACTCATTACTACATTCCTCTGTGTCCTATCAATACTGTTGCTATTAGAATCAAATACATGACGTTTTACCTAAACAACAGTTTAACGAATCTCCCATACAGAAATCATACATAGCTCTAGTTCTAATAAAAGCAAACTAGATTTTAATAAGTTTAAGGACACTTATACCCTGCAGGTTTAAATTCTTAAATTTGAGATCCCACCCCAGCAAGAAGGCCTCATCACTCCTCTGTCCTAAGTAGTTCTAAAGATGGTCTTCCACTTAGAAATGAGCTGTTTTTAATCAAGAACAGAGCCAGGACTAGGATAGGCCTAAATTAAGGGCTAACATTTACAACTGTTGGATGGCAGGACCTAAGGCTCTTAAAAGTCATTCTTGGATTCTATTTACTAAGACTGGGAGAACAAAAAACCCTATTAAACAACAAAGAGAAAAACAAAAATCCATAAAGCCTTATACATGACAAGAGGTACCAAAACATACCTCATAATTCACACAAACACAACAAGCATGTGGAAAATAATGCTGAACTATCCAATAAATCCATAAAGTTACAAGTATTCACACCATTCATGTTTTTTCTTGGTTGGGTCCTATTTAAACAGCAGGAGATCATGTAAGTTTTAAATCCCTTCTTTAGTTATTAACAATAAATCTCAAAAAAATCTTGGATAGATGCCTGAAATCTTGCTTTAAATGTTATTTACCACTTATAATTTTAGAGTTAAATCCTAACTCTTTTACCTTATAATGCAATTTTTAAACCTCTCATTACCAACCCACTACTTCTGCATACTTTTTAAATCCCACCAAATGAAACAGTATAATTACCAGAAAGTAAACACACACATCTCCTTAGGTAAACAACCAAGTGTGCATTTTACTCTCATTCAGAAATAAGCAGTCTGTGAGGACTGTGTATTTTCTTTTCTTTTTTTTTTAAATAGTAACCTTTATTTTGTGGGGCTTTTTTTTTTTTTAAGATTTTATTTATTTGACAGAAAGAGAGAGAGGGGGCACAAGCAGGGGGAACAGCAGGCAGAGGGAGAGGAAGAGGGAGAAGCAGGCTCCTCACTGAGCACAGAGCCTGACACAGGGCTCGATTCCAAGACCCTGGGATGAAGACCTGAGCCAAAGGCAGACACTTAAACAACTCAGCCACCCAGATGCCCTGAGAACTGTGTATTTTCTACTGTATATAACCTGTAGGTTTTTAATTGTATACTGAATATAAATTGTGTTATTCTAACATCACCAAATTCTTTACATTCAAGGACAATTCTCTATTATATTGCTTTTAATTAGAGGATGACATTTAAGGTAAATAATTCTGACAGAGAAAAACTCACGAATTTAAAAAAAAAAAAAATCTAATTTCAAAAGGGCAGGGATGCCTGGGTGGCTCAGTCAGTTAAGCCACTGCCTTTGGCTCAGGTCATGATCCCAGGGTCCTGGGATTGAGTCCTGCATCAGGCTCTTTGCTCAGTGGGAGCCTGCTTCTCTCTCTGCCTCTGCCTGCCACTCTGCCTGCTTGTGCGTGTGCTTTTGCTCTCTCTCTCGCTCTCTCTCTGACAAATAAATAATCTTTAAAAAAAAAAAAAAATGGGGGGCGCCTGGGTGGCTCAGTGGGTTAAAGCCGCTGCCTTCAGCTCAGGTCATGATCCCAGGGTCCTGGGATCGAGCCCCGCATCGGGCTCTCTGCTCAGCGGGGAGCCTGCTTCCCTTCCTCTCTCTCTCTGCCTGCCTCTCTGCCTACTTGTGATCTCTGTCTGTCAAATAAATAAATAAAATCTTTAAAAAAAAAAAAAATGGGCAAGAGGGGCACCTGGGTGGCTCAGTCGGTTAAGTGTCTGCCTTCCACTCAGGTCATGATCTCAGGGTCCTGGGATCAAGACCCGGGGCAGGCTCCCTGCTCAGTGGGGAGTCTGCTTCTCCCTCTCCCTCTGTGCTCTCTCTCTTGCTTGCTCCTCAAATAAATTTTAAAAATCTTAAAAATAAAAGTAAAAATGGGTGAAGAATTTTAAGACATCTCTCTAAAGAAGATATACAAATGGGCAGTATACACAAGATGTTCAACATCAGCAGTCACAGCAGAAAGGCAAAATCAAAAAGAGGTATCACTTCAAACCCTCTAATATGGCCATAAGAAAATAAAAAAGGAAAGTAACAAGTGTTTTTGAGTATGCAGAGAAATTGGAACTCTCACACACTGCCAGCAGGAATGTTAAGATTGCGACTGTGGAAAAGTTTGGCAGTTCCTCAAAAACAAGTTAAACAGAGAGTTATAAAAAGATCCAGCAATTCCACTCCTAAGTATATATTCGAGAGAAGTGAAAACATAGTTTCACGGAAAAACTTGCATGTGAATGTTCATGGCAACATTACTTATAATAGTCAAAATGTTCATCAACTGATGAATGGATAAACAAAATATGGTATAACCATACAAAAGGATGGCTAAGAATAATCCATCCTATCAAAAAAAAAAAAAAGGGGGGAGGGAATGAAGTACCAATACATACTCCATTGCAGATGAAGCTTGAAAGCAATATGCTAAGTGAAAGAAACCAGTCACAAAAGACCATATATTTTATGATTCCATTTATATAAAATAACCAGAAACAGCAAATCCAAGAGATACAGAAAGACTGGTAGTTGCCAGGTGCTGGGGAAGGGAGGAGGAGAGAGTAACTGACTGCTAAAGGATCCAGGTTTCTTTGGGGGTGATAAAAATGCTCCGCCGTTAATAAAGTAGTAATGGTTCCAAAACTCGTGAATACAGTAAAAATTACTACGTAAAAATTACTAAATTGCTAATTACTAAATTAGCACTTTTTTTAAAAGGGTGAATTTCATGGTATGTGAATTATATCTCCAAAAAAAGTATTTTCTAATTTTGAAAACACAAACCTATATTATGTGAATTTTAGTTAAAACGAAACTGAAGAGAGGCGCCTGGGTGGCTTAGTCAGGTGTGGAACTCTTGATCTCATCTCCGATCTTGATCTCAGGGTCTCGAGTTCCGGCCCTGTGTTGGGCTCCATGGTGGGCGTGGAGTTACTTCAAAAAACAAACAACACACCAAAAAACTCAAACAAATGGAAGAGCACTCTGCATACCCGCTCTTGGGCTCTTGTGTCAGTGTATCCTTCCACCACGGCGGTGGCAGGCCACCACCACCACCAGGCCCACCAGTGCAACAACCAGATCGTCACCAAGTTCTGGGAGGTCATCAGACTAGCAGGGCAGTGACATTACAGGCACTTACCACCACGACAGCGACCTGCAGCTGGAGTGGATAAACCTGTACTACAACCAGGCCAATGGTGGCAAGTACACTTCCCTCGCGGGCCTGGAGCTGGGCACCATAGACTGTGTGCACTTGGGACACTTTGGGCAAATCTTCAGTCCAGGCAACTTGGTCTTACGTCAAAGTGGTGCTGGGAACACCTGGGCCAAGGCACACTATACAGAAGGTACAGGGCTAGTCGCCTGGGTGCTGGATATAATGAGGAAGGAAGCTGAAAGCTGTGACTGAGTACAAGGCTTCCAGAGAACCCACTCCCTGGGTTGAGGGCCTGGGTCTGGGATGGGTACCCTCCTCGTCTGCAAGATCTAGGAGTACTAAGACAGGATCATGAACACATTCAGTGTGTGGTGCCCTTGTCCAAGGTGTCAGACACAGTGGTAGAACCCTACAAGGTCACCCTCCCAGTCCAACAGCTGGAAAAAAAAAACAAAACACAAATGAAACCTACTTGATTGATAATGAGACCCCTATAACATCTGCTTCAGAACCCTAAAATTGACCACACCCACCAATGGTGACCTCAACTGCCTGGTGTCAGCCATCATGAATGGGGTCACCACCTATCTGGGCTTTCCTGGCCAGCTCAATGCTGACCTGTTCAAGCTAGCTGTCAACATGGTCCTCTTTCCTCACCTGCACTTCTTCATGCCCAGCTTCGCCCCAATGACCAGTGGAGACAGCCACAGTACTAGGCTCTGACGGTGCCAGACCTTACCCAACAGATATCTGATGCCAAGAATAAGATGGCAGCCTGTGACTCCTGCCACAGCCACTCCCTGCCTGTGGCCCCAGGGTCCGAGGGCTCCATGAAGGTGGATGAACAGATTTTTTAACATCTCAAACAAGAAGAGCAGCAACTTGGTGGAGTGGATCCCCAACCACAGAAGAACAGCTGGGACATCCCACCCTGGGAGCATGTCTGCCACCTTCATCAGCAATAGCACGGCCACTCAGGAGCTGTTCAAGCATATCTCAGAGCAGTTCACAGCCAAGCTCTGGTGCAAGCCTTCCCTGCACTGGTATACAGGCAAGGGCATGGACGAGATGGACTTCACCAAGGCTGAGAGCAACAAAAATGACCTGGTGTCTGACTACCAGCAGGACCAGGACACCACAACCAAGGAGGAGGGTGAGTCTGAGCAGGAGGCAGAGGAAGAGGTGGCCTAGAGCTGCCAGCCAGTAAAGCACAGAAGCTGTGTGACCTCTTTAGCCATGTTTCTGTGCACACTTGCTCTTGTTCTTATTGTGACGTTGCACACTGTGCAAGACGCCACCTTTAAAGCATTTTTATGGGGGGTGGGAACCCTGAAAATTTACTGCTCCAAATCATCATTCTCTTGCTAAATCAATGTCTATGCCCCTTAATGTGAGAGAATGGTCTTCATCCCACCAGTATCCTCAGGGCTTACCATGGAACACATACTTGCAAATGGACAAAAATAAGGAAAAATAACACACTGAATTGCAAACTAATTCCAGTAAAAAAAAAAAAAAAAAAAAAAAAAATCCTTCATATTCTCCCCTACTGATGAGAAGAATATTAGGATCCAGAAATCAAAATAGTTTGGCTAACGACCTATTTTAAAAGCTGAGCATAAGCACATTAATTTAAATTTTTCCATTTCAAGAGCTTCCCTAAAGATAATTTTAAAAATAAACCATCAGAATTAGACTTTTCCCAACAATATGTCTCATGTCAGAAGAAAAAATTAAATGCAAATCCTCTTAATACCAAAATGAAAACACGATTAAAAGTTAAAATTCACCAAAGCAAAAGAAATCAGAATAATGCCTTAAAAAGTCAATGCAGTAACAGATGAAAACTCTAATACCACAGCAAATCCCCTTAGAAAAGGCCATCAGTTTATAAAGCTTTTTCAAGATTTTTGTGGTTACCACAGTTAAACACATAAATACAATTGATGAATAAAATTTGGTTTGGAAGGAGAAAAATACTTGCAGTATTTATTTTAATCCTTAGAAATGAGAGCAAATGCTATAAACTATGATTACCAACCTGATGTGTTTTCTTATTTCTTCACCTGAGATCCAAGTAACAAGGAATACCATCCAGAGAGAAAAGAGGAAGGCAAGATAGTAGCCACTCATTTCCAACTTCAATTTTCCTAAGCCAAGGTGCTCAGAGAAATCACTCCACCACAGATAAGCTAAATGAGCCAACCATGGCTATGAGAGCAGCACTGTGAGATTTTTGGGTGGGACCAGAAAACTGTCATCAATCTGCCAACTCCCGGGGATCCATGCCCTATGTTCAAATATTTCCACCACTGACAGCTTCACCAAGACAGCGTCAAGTAAATGACGCCTAGTGTTTTCTAGCACTTAACTTTTTCAAAATCTATCACCAAGAGCCTTTAAAGTTAATGATAAGCCCCACCCTCCCTAGGCTTCATAATTTTATAAAGATTGGGGAAATAAGAAGGGTAATCATTCAACGTTTTCAGATAGGTCTTTCTGCCTCTGAACGTACCTTTTGAGAAGCAACAACTATTTACTAACCGATCCATGTCCTCAGTAACATTCTGAGTGAGTCCTACCTCTTCTCCACTTCGTGATTCCTTAAGAAAACTCAGATTTCAAAGCTCTAGGGCCTACTTGGAGAAGTAATTAAAAGTCCTAGCAAAGACAAGTTGAAATGGACAGAAGCACTTGGCTTGTTCTGCCTCCTTTTAACAGGATGGTAGAAACCATTTATCTTTTGTTCAGAGAATAAACATAAAAATAGTAGCTAGACAGACTCACTTTTAAATAGTTTATATATATAAAATCTAGTCCATAATTTAAATACAAGAGTGGTAAATACTGTTTGCGGTTGTTTTTTTTTTTAAAGATTTTATTTATTTATTTGACAGAGAGAAATCACAAGTAAGCAGAGAGGCAGGCAGAGAGAGAGGAGGAAGCAGGCTCCCTGCTGAGCAGAAAGCCCGATGTGGGGCTCGAACCCAGGACCTGGGATCATGACCTGAGCCGAAGGCAGCGGCTTAACCCACTGAGCCACCCAGGCGCCCCTGCGGTTTTTTTTTTTTTAAAAACCCTGTATGTTGTATTCATCTAAGATATGTTAAAGCTATAAAATACCAACATGGAAGCAAAAACAACCTCCTAATTATTCACCATTTAAAATGCTATATTAAGCAATGCTTTCTGGGGAAATAAAGAAAAAAAGAAAGTTGTCCCAACAGAACATGGGCTACAACTGGTATCATCTCATCAAGGATTCTTTTAGACTTCAAGAACAAGTCCAATTTCCAGACTTGGCATAAAGAACAGTTCTAGCCTCTACTAAGATTTTACACACACACATATACTTAATACATATACACGTGTGTATATAAAAATGTATCTATTAAGATACACACATTAAGGATATATATAACACACATACATATGTCTCCCCAAATTCTAACTTGTAGAACAATTATATAAGGTAATATTAAAATTACAAAAGAACTCAACCCTTTTAAATCAGTCCAATGCGAAGTTATTATTAAAACTACATGCCTAGGGGCGCCTGTGTGGCTCAGTGGGTTAAAGCCTCTGCCTTCGGCTCAGGTCATGGTCTCGCGGTCCTGGGATCGAGCCCCACATTTGGCTCTCTGCTCAGCAGGGAGCCTGCTTTTCCCTCTCCTTCTGCCTGCCTCTCTGCCTGCTGGTGATATATCTCTCTCTGTCTGTCAAATAAATAAATAAAAAATCTTAAAACAAACAAAAAAAAACTACATGCCTATCAGAGTGCCTGGGTGGCTCAGTTGATTAAGCGACCAACTCTTGGTTCCGGCTCAGGTCGTGACCTCGGTATCATGGGGTCAAGCCCCACATCGGGCTTCATGCTCAGCGTGGAGTCTGCTTGAGATTCTCTCTCTCTCACTGCTCATGCTTTCACACTCTTCCTCTTTCTCTCAAAAACAAAAACAACCCCAAAAAACAAAAACCTACATGCCTATCTAGTAATATATTTAGAATAGTTTGATTTGTACAACTTTTCTGTAAAACAGCTAAACCACACGGAGTACTTAAACTGTAAACACAATTGGGACACTTGGCTGGCTCAGTTCATAAGAGTATGAGACTCTTGATCTCAGTCAGGGTTGTGAGTTTGAGCCACACAATGGGTGTAGAGATTACTTAAATAAACTTTTTTTTTTTTTTTTTAGAGATTTTATTTATTATCAGAGAGAGAGAGGGAGAGAGTACAAGCAGGGGGAACAGCAGGCAGAAGGAGAAGCAGGCTCCCTGCCAAGCAAGGAGCCCAATGTGGGACTCGATCCCAGGACCCTAGGATCATGACCTGAGCCAAAGGCAGATGCCTAACTGACTGAGCCACCCAGGTGCCCCAAACTTAAAAAAATAATAAAAAATAAAATGTAAACACTATTAATGTAGATATATAACCTAGAGGAGTATAATCAAATGTAAATATATTGTGATTCAAGCTTTCCATTCTTTCCATCGACTTTTCTTCTGCCATAGCCCACAACTTTTCTCAGAGATAGTCAGAAATTTGAATATTTCATTCAAAAAAATTTTATCAGGCACTAACACATGCCAGCATGATGTCAATTTTTTTGATTATTTTTCCTTTAATGCTCTTGAAAGAACATTTCCATTTTTTCCATCAACTGGAAAACTGGTTGTTAGCAGAAGCCATAATACTACTATTTAGGTTGATGATTTTGGATATTAAAAAGTTAATTTGATATTTATTAAATGTTGCTTTATGTACAATTATTAAGATCAAGATCTGTCAACAAGGACAAAAGAACTGTTTCATTAACTCTGTTGACAGAAGCACTATTCTTATATACCATTATACTAAAATAACAAAAGAAGTCATTTCTTAGGTATAGTAACTGGTTTCTTCCAAGCTGTACTTGTTTTGTGTATGTCAATATTCTCTACCCTATGATTATCTTCGTGCTTGGGTCATCACAGGGGACAGCATATTTTTATCAGCAATTTCCTACAAAAGTAGGAGATAACCATCTTACTGCTGTTCTTCAAGAGCAGAATTAGGGACGCCTTGGTGGCTTAGTCGGTTAAGCGCTGCCTTTGGCTCAGGTCACCAGGATTCTGGGATCCAGTCCCATACTGGACTTCTTTTTTTAAAGATTTATTTTTTATTTTTTATTTTTTCATCTGACAGAGAGAGATCATAAGTAGGCAGAGAGGCAGGCAGAGAGAGAGGGGGAAGCAGGCTCTCTGCTGAGCAGAGAGCCAGATGCGGGGCTCGAGCCCAGGACGCTGGGATCAGGACCCAAGCCGAAGGCAGAGGCCTCAACCCACTGAGCCACCTAGGTGCCCCCCACATGGGACTTCTTGCTCAGCGGGGAGCCTGCTTCTCCCCTCTGCCTGCTCTCCTGTTCTGCCTGCAGCTCTCTGTGCTTCTGCTCTCTGACAAATAAAATCTTTAAAAAAAAAAAAAAAAAAAAAAAAGTAGACTATCAGTTTCTTCCTTTACGGTTAGCTGTTTTATGTCCAAGGACATGAAGATGTCCACCAACACATGCTTCTCATATTAAGAACTTTGACTCCATTAAGAGAATGAACACAACTCAGAGTGGGGAGAAGATACATTTTTCAGACTAAAGACTCATCACCAGCATATATAAAGAACTTCTTTAAAAAAAACCAGTAAGGGGGACGCCTGGGTGGCTCAGTTGGTTAAGCCGCTGCCTTCGGCTCAGCGTCCTGGGACCGAGTCCCGCATCGGGCTCCTTGCTCGTCAGGGAGCCTACTTCTCCCTCTGCCTCTGCCTGCCATTCTGTCTGCCTGTGCTCGCTCTCTCTCCCTCTCTCTCTGACAAATAAATAAATAAAAAATCTTAAAAAAAAAAAAAAAAAAAACAGTAAGGAAAAAGGGGAAAAAAAGAAAAAGGAAACCACCTGACTGAAACATAGGCAGAAGACCTGAATAGACATTTCACAAAATAAGTTACCAGATGGCCAATAAAGTTATTAAAAAGGGCTCCATTTCATTAGTCAGCACAGAGATGCAAACTAAAACCACAGATGATATTTTAAAAGCAGAAAATACCGGGGCGCCTGGGTGGCTCAGTGGGTTACAGCCTCTGCCTTCGTCTCAGGTCATGATCCCAGGTCCCGGGATCGAGCCCCGCATCCAGCTCTCTGCTCAGTGGGAGGCCTGCTTCCTCCTCTCTCTCTGCCTGTCTCTCTGCCTATTTGTGATGTCTGTCTGTCAAATAAACAAAATCTTAAAAAAAAAAAAAAAGGCAGAAAATACCAAATGCTGATGAAGGTATATAATGACAAGAACTCTCAAACTGGAATTATATATTTCTGCAACCACTTTATTTTTTTAAAGATTTTATTCATTTAGTTGACAGAGGGATATAGCAAGAGAAGGAACACAAGCAGGGGGAGTGGGAGAGGAAGAAGGAAGCCTCCTGCCAAGCAGGGAGCCCAATGTGGGGCTCAACCCTAGGACCCTGAGACCATGACCCGAGCCGAAGGCAGATGCTTAACAAATGAGCCACCCAGGTGCCCCATGTACAACCACTTTAGAAAACTGCTCAGCATTTATTAAAGATGAATTTATAAATACTCTATGACCCCACAATTCCATTCTAGTTACATAGCCAACAGAAACACATATGTTCACCAAAAGACACACCAGGATGTTTAAAGCGACACTA
The DNA here is from genome assembly GCF_902655055.1 of Lutra lutra. Taxonomy (NCBI): domain Eukaryota; kingdom Metazoa; phylum Chordata; class Mammalia; order Carnivora; family Mustelidae; genus Lutra; species Lutra lutra. The sequence goes on along the minus strand of NC_062282.1, from coordinate 80,558,843 downwards.
TTAATTAAAATGGAAACTACCTAAATGCCCATCAACAACAGCAGAATGAGTAACTAATTTTGTGATATCTCCATATGACAGATTACTACACAGCAATGTGAATAAATAAACTACAACAACATACAATGCATGGGTGAATCTCACCAAAAAAATGCTGAGCAGAAGAAGCCAGAAACAAGAACATTTACTGTATGATTATATTTATACAAAGATCAAAGCCAGATGAACCTCATATGCCAGTCAGTGGTTACCCTGGGGAAGGGGTAACTGGAAGGGCAGCTGAAGGGGGCTTTTCTGAGTGCTCGTCATGTTGTTTCTTGACCTGGGTACTAGTCAGAAGTGCATGTCCAACTTTTGAATATTCACTAAGCTGTGCATCTAAGATTTTTGTTGGTTCTGTACATAAATTACACTTCACTAACAATTCAGGAAGAGGAGAAAAGGAGACTGGAAGAGTATTGGTGATGCATAGGGACGTTTGCATGCTGCATCGCTGTCTTCACCTCAGCACGCAACAGTGAGTGGCCCAGCAGGTTACCTTATTAGCATGTGCTGACTCAAGCAGGCATGGAGGTGTAGCTTTAACAGAAATCTACCTGAAGAAACGGGTGGCTTATCTTAGTGCCGTCTTAACCTACCAGTTCACAATTACCTCGAGTATTCACCTAACTTTACAAATCACCAAATCCCTGTACAGCCAAGGCATGTAGCCCCATGCAGGTGAGTGCCGACTCTGTGGGATAGTGATGAGGGTCCATGAGTGAGCGTTAGCAGCAGGTGGCATCCCTAGGACTACTTAACACCAAGAATACATCAACATGAAGAAAACGGATGAGAAACTAGGCTTTACAAAGCAACAGAAACAAAGCTTACTCTTTCTTACTGACTGGTCTGAAAGCAAGGAGGGGTGAGAAAACCCGCCCCCCACCAGCAAAAAATAACAAAAAACAACTTTCAGAAGACTGCTGTGACCTGATTATAAACTCATAGTTACTTGATTTATGAGCAGGCTTTATAAACTTGTGTATTACATGTATTCCTTGTGCATATATCATGTATTTCATAACAAAAACTAAAAGAACATTATGATTCTATAATTACCAATTTTCAAATAAATGGCAACAAAAGCTTAAGAAGCACAAAGGAGAAACAGACATCTTCAACCTTTATCTCCTGAGGAACAACAAACATTTAATATTTAGTATTCAACCTGTAACACTTAGCATAGTACACTAGGTATAAATAGGTGTTCAATAAAGCTGGTACATATGAAGGAAAATTAGTGGGTTTTTTTAAGATTTTATTTATTTATTTGACAGAGATCACCAAGTAGGCAGAGAGGCAGGCAGAGAGAGGAGGAGGCAGGCTCCCTGCTGAGCAGAGAGCCCGATGTGGGGCTCCATCCCAGGTCACTGGGATCATTACCTGAGCCAAAGGCAGAGGCTTTAACCCACTGAGCCATCCAGGCGCCTCGGAAAATTAGTATTTTAATCACGCCGTAATTCCTTGAATGTTTTTTTTTCTTCTAAAAACAACCAAATGGGGGCACCTGGGTGGTTTAGTTGGTTGTGTGTCTCCCTTTGGCTTGGGTCGTGGTCCCATTGTCCTGGGGTCCTGGGATCAAGCCCTGGGTTGGACTCCCTGTTCAGTGGAGAATCTGCTTCTCCCTCTCCTTCTGTAATCCCTCCACCCTGCCATGCTCTCTTTCTCTCTCAAATGGAGAAATAAAATCTTAAAGGGAAAAAAAAGTTAAAAATAAATAAAAACAACCAAATAGTATATCCAAGAAATGGCATAGTCTACATTAAAAACCCAGTAAAGTCAATGTCCAGATACCGAAAGTGAAAGACATGCCTAGAAGCCAGGAACGAGCACAGACTACAGACTGCTTGGCTCTGCTAGCCCCATGAGCAACCACAGCTCCCTCAGGCTGAGAAGTTCCAAAAGCTATGCCTGCTTATTACTATATTATTATTAGGCCTGGAGTAGAGCAAACTACGGCAGAGATTATGGACGGGAAAAGGTATTCAAGTGAATCTGCCTTAACTTAGGTTTGATCATGAAGTCCCCTTCTCCCTCAAGAACAATGTGAGCTAAGAAAGAGAGATGCATTAAGCATCTCATATCTTTCCCTCCATCCCACCATCACAGAATGTTCCATTATACAAGTGTTTAACTGCTAGATTAATTTAACATCACTCAATGAACAAGTAAGGCCATGACTGGTATGGGATAAAGGACTCAACAGTAAAAGTGACTGGTGTTTTTAACCTAAGTCTGTAGTTTACCAAAGAAAAGACAATCAAAAGAATTAAATGCAATTTTAATTCTTCACTTAAAGATTAAACACACACAATTACTTCTTATCCCTTCCAAAGCCATCTTAAATGTAAATGTCAGTACAGGGTTTTTTGTTTTTTGTTTTTCAGATTTGATTTATTTGAGAGCAAGTGAATGAGAGAGAGACCAAGCCCCGGGGCAGGGGAGGGGATAGAGGGAGAAACAGACTCCCCAATGAGCAGAGACCCCCAACATGGGACCGGATCCGGGGACTCTGGGATCATGACCTGAGCGGAAGGTAGACGCTTAACTGACTGAGCACCCAGGTTTTTAATTTTAAGGCAAAAAAACTACAGAGCCAAGCACCAGGAGAGGAAGCAGAAGTAAAATCCTGAAAGCCAGGAGTAGGATGACAGGTGTCAACTACCACAGCTGACCCAAGAAAACTGAAGCCTGAACCAGAAAGCAGAAACGCAACCTGTTTTGCCCTATATCCTCAAAAGGCTCAAGTGGTAGCAGCAGGTACTGGTGAAGTAAAAATGACAATGAGATTTAAAAGCAGAAAGGTTGCTGATGTAGCCAGAAACACACAGCTCCTAAGATCCCCATCAGAAGACTAGAGATTTATTCTCTGGAGAGTGTAAAACAGAGTTTTGGGCTGGAGACATGGAGTTTAGGAGAAAGGGTAGCTATTCAGAAACGAGTGATTAAGAAAGAGGTTGATCGGGGCACCTGGGTGGCTCAGGTCATGATCCCAGGATCCTGGAATGAGCCCCACATCAGGCTCTCTGCTCAGCAGGCAGCCTGCTCCTAACAACCCCCTAACCCCCCTGCTGCCTGCCTCTCTGCCTACTTGTGATCTGTCTGTCAAATAAATAAAATCTTAAAAAATAAAAATAAAAAAAGACTGAAAGACTGTACATGACTGACCTGCCTGGGTGGCTCAGTTGGTTAATTGTCTGCCTTCAGCTCAGGTCATGATCCAGCCCCGCATCTAACCCACATCGGGCTCCCTCCCTCAGTGGAGGAGGGGCTGCTTCTCCCTCTGCCATTCACCCCCTGGTTTGTACTCTCTGGCTCTCTCTGTCCAATAAATAAATAAAATCTTAAAAAAAAAAAGAGAGAGAGAGGTTTATGTACTCCATTTTGAGATCTCCCAGCCTTCTTCTTCCCATTCAGCTTCCTTCTTACCAGCAGCCAGGCCTATTCTCTGGGGGAAATGGAGCAACCCAAGAGAAGAGACCTAAAGACATTGTCACTCAAAGCAACAGCCTAGTCAGGTTCAACAAGAAAAACTCCATCAAGCATACTGAGCTTCCGAACTGCTTTACTGATTATGCACTCTGAACCAAGCAGGTGAAGACCACCACACACCTAATGAAAGCTTCTAACAGTCCCAAAAGACCAAAACAAAGAGAATACATGCAATGTGGAGGAAACAAGTAGGCAGGAGGATGAAAACTTAGAAGGAAAAAGTTTTCAATAATTTCAGAGAAGAGAGAAAAACATCAGAACCATGAAACAAGGATAGTGTGCTATAAAGAAAAAAAGAGAAGGGGAGATTAGAGTTTTTGAACATTAAAACTAACAGATTAAAATTTTATCAAAGAGCTAGAATCTAATATTGAGAAATCTCAGGGTGCCTGGCTGGCTCTGTCGGAAGAGCACAGAACTCTTAATCTCAGGGTCATAAGTTTGAGCACCCGTTAGGCAGAGATTATGTAAATAAAGTTTTTTTAAAAAGATTTAAAATTGAGAAATCTCATAGAAAGTAGAAAAAAAAGATGAAAAATATGAGGCTAAAAAACATTTTAAAGAATCAGTACAAGTAGGTACAAGAGGAAAAAAAAACAAAGCAGAGAAAAATCAAACAAAAACTTTATTTTTTTCTTTTCAAATTTTTATTTAAGTTCTAGTTAGTAAATATATAGTGCATTGTTGGTTTCAGGAGTAGAAATGAGTGATTCATCACTTACATATAACAACCAGTAGTTCTCATAAGTGCCCTCCTTAATGCCCATCCCTCCCCTCACTTACCTCCCTCAATCACCCCTCAGTTTGTTCTCTTATCATTAAAAATCTCTTATCGTTTCAAAAAAAAAAAAAAAGGAATCTCTTACAATTTCTCTCTCCTCCCCACATATGTTCATCTCTTTTATTTCTTAAACTCCACATATGAATGCAATCATACAGTATCTGTCTTTCTCTGACTGACTTATTTCGCTTAGCATAATACACTCTAGTTCCATTGATGTCTTGGCAAATGGCAAGATTTCATTCTTTCTGATGTTTGAGTAATACTGCATTGTGTGTGTACACCACACCTTCTTTATCCATTCATCAGTCAATGGGACATCTGGGCTCTTTCCATAATATGGAAATAAAAACTTTTTTTTAAAGACTTTATTTATATGACAGACAGAGATCACAAGTAGGCAGAGAGGCAGGAAGGGGAAGGGGAGAGAGCAGGGAGCCTGATGCGGAGTTTGATCCCAGGACCCCGGGATCGTGACCTGAGCCGAAGGCAGAGGCTTAACCCACTGTGCCACCCAGGCACCTGGAAACAAAAACTTTTTAAAATTTACTAGAACTGATGGATATAGGCGTCCAGACCAAAAGGACTCTCTGAATGCCTGGCACAATGGATGGAAGTAATCTCAAGATACAACACAGTGAAATGTAGGAATAGTAGCAGGGACAAAAAGAAGCTCCTAAAAACTTCCAAGAGTATGAGACAGAGAGCTACAAAAAGCAGACCTCATCTGAAGAATCAGACAAAACTGGCTTCATGTTCTAAGAGCAAAACAGTGGAACTTAGAAGGCAATGGAGTAAATGCCTTCAAAATTCTAAAGGAAAATGTTTCTGGACCAAAAGTCTAAGTGAGAAGGTAACAGAGTCTTCACTATGGTGACTGCTGTGAAGTGTGTAAACCTGGTGATTCACAGACCTGAACCCCTGGGGCTAATAGTACATTATATGTTAATAAAAAAAATTAAAAACTTAAAAAAAAAAAAAGAGTCTTCAATGTAAAAAGTCTCAAAAAACAGAGGCAGGGGGTTTAACTTCCCATGCATTCTTCCTCAGAAGGATACTGAAGGCTGTGTTCTAGGAATATGAGGCAATAAACCACGAGTGAAAACTGAATCAAAGAAAGGGGCTTCAATTAAAAACCCTGGGAAAGGAAACCCCCAGGATGATAGCTGAACAGCAGACCTTGGGAGCAATCTTCTAAAATGGGTCAGGGACACCTGGGTGGCTCAGTTGGTTAAGCAGCTGCCTTCGGCTCAGGTCATGATCCCAGAGTCCTGGGATCGAGTCCCACATCGGGCTCCTTGCTTGGCGGGGAGCCTGCTTCTCCCTCTGCCTCTGCCTGCCATTCTGTCTGCCTGTGCTTGCTCTCTCTCCCTCTCTCTCTGACAAATAAATAAAATCTTTAAAAAACAACAAAAAAAACCTCTAAAAATAAAATAAAATAAAATGGGTCAAAAGGCCAGGAAAGACCCCTTCCCACCCTCGATGATATCAATAAAATACCTGATATATCTGAATATATTAAAAAAAAACTATGAGGTAGTATTAGTTTTAAGAGCCTGAGGATGAATTGGTGCTACTAGCAATATATGATATGTACACAGAAATTAAGTAAACAAAAAATAATTACTTTTTAAAATTTATATTAATTCCAGTACAGTTAACATACAGTATAATATTAGTTTCAGGTGACAATATAGTGACTCAACACTTCCATACATGACCCCGTACTTGTCACAGTGCATGCCTTAATCCCCATCACCTATTTTACCTAATTCCCTACCCTCAAAATAATTATTAACTTCAGGGAAAATAAAGTACAATTAAGGCAAGGACAAGAAACCACAGGACACCAAATATCTCAGCTGTGAACAGTATTTATTACTTTCAATTTCTATAAATCCTGAATATTGATCTAACCACATAACAGATACAATAATATGAGAAAAGTGAAGAGACAGGAAGTAGGAGTATATGCAGCTAGGGTAGGGAGGTAAAAGACAAATCCTTACACCCCATAGTGGTAAAGTCAATTTTTTTTCAACAACGAAAACTGAAAAATCAAGACGTAGCACACTATAAAATGTTCTTTTGCTACAAGGATAACAACAAAAAAGCCAAAGAAACAGCTAAAAGAGCTAAGAAGCAGGCAAGTAAACAGGAGACTACTGTTTTTAGTAATAAGCCTGTAAGATTTATTTGACTCTAACCTATATGCATGTATAATTTTGATATAAAAACTGAATTACAAATTAAAAATAATAAAACCTGATTACAAAATGTGTCATAAAAGAGGAATCTCACTGTGCTCAGGGGAAACTGACCCAATTGGAGGGGGGAGGTTACTGAAACTCCCCTTAGGACTACCTAAACTAAGAAGGGGGCTAGGAGGGAGAGAGCATTCCAGGGAGAGGACAGAGGGAGACAAGGCCTCCAGACCAGAGAGGGTGATGTGCTCTAGGCCCTGGCCCTGACACATGTTTCCCGTTGGAAACAAATCATAAGAGTTCACCCTTCCCCCAAATCCTTGTCTTCCTCACTATCTTGCTCATCCTTCAAGGCCAAGCTATTCATCTTCTCAAAAGCTTCCTCCCTGGAACCAGGTGAGCTCTTCCATCTTAAAATTATGTCTTTTCAATTACCATATGATTGGGATGCCTGGGTGGTTCGGTCGGTTAGGCAGCTGCCTTTGGCTCAGGTCATGATCCCAGGGTTCTGGGATCGAATCCCGCATCTGGCTCCTTTCTCCGCAGGGAGCCTGCTTTTCTCTCTGCCTCTGCCTGCCACTCTGCCTGTGTGCTCTCTCTCTCTGACAAATAAATAAATAAAATCTTTAAAAAAAATTATCATATGATCTCCTGATATGAGGAATTTGAGAGGCAAAGTGGGGGTTTTGGGGGGTAGGGAAGGAAAAAATAAAACAAGATGGGATCAGGAGGGAGAGAAACCACATGAGACTCTTAATCTCACAAAGAGATTAAGAGACTCTTAATCTCACAAAACAAACAGAGGGTTGGGGGTAGGGAGAGGGTGGTTGGGTTATAGACACTGGGGAGGATATGTGCTATGGTGAGTGCTATGAAGTGTGTAAGACTAACAATTCACAGACCTGTACCCCTGGGGCTAATAATACATTACATGTTAATAAAAATTTTTTTAAATGTATCTTTTATCTATGATCTCATTCTCTGAATATAATTCATATTATATCAAGACCATAAAACATTCTCTTGAATCACTCAATTGGCAAAAATATAGAGAAGAAAATAAAAACCACCAATCCAATCTTTCAGATAGCCTTCTAGACTTTTGAGTGAATACAAATAACTGAATAATGTTTTCACTAACTGCATGGTGGAATTTTCCTTCATTAAATAACCTATTATAGTAACACTGCAATATCTGAAAGTCAGTCTTAATTTTTTTTTAAAGTGAGCCTTAATTTTTTAAAGTGGAAAAAAAAGTTCCTTTCTCAGAAGTATCTACAGCATTAACCAGGGACAATTAAATAATAAAGCAATCTGCTAAGAGAAATGCAAAATCAGTGTTAGAAGGCATGCCCCAGTAATTGTTGAGACCTTTTAAACACAATCACAGATTCTTACTTTACTATTTCACTGAAATAGGAAATTAAACTTAAAATGCCATTTGGATTACATCAAACCTGATACATGAAAAGATATTTTAACCTTCCAAATAATAGCAGATGTTAATATAATAAGCCAATGATTACCTTTCATGCTCCCCATAAACCTTCTCCCTTTCTCCTCAGCTGGTCATCTGAAAGCTGCCACTGAAAGGTGGCAAGATGGCTGTGAAACTCACAAGATCGCATAACTCTGATCACCTCACTTAGCTACCTAAAATGAAACCAGGCCAACAGGTCTAAGAGAATTAATCTTGCCTACCCTCACATTTATGACTGAGTAGAACTGATTTTAAGTACAGTTTAAAATGCTACATCTGGGGCGCCTGGGTGGCTCAGTGGGTTAAAGCCTCTGCCTTCGGCTCAGGTCATGATCCCAGGGTCCTGGGATCGAGCCCCGAATCGGGCTCTCTGCTCAGCAGGGAGCGTGTTTCCCCCCTCTCTCTGCCTGCCTCTCTGCCTACTTGTGATCTCTGTCTGTCAAATAAATAAAATCTTAATATATATATATATATATATATATATATATATATATATATTAAAAAATAATAAAAAACAAAATGCTACATCTGAAAATTCAATTCAGCCACAGGAGGACAAACCATTGAAAAGAATCTAGTATCACCCATCAATCATGTATAAGACCCTCAATTGCAGATTACCCTCAAATCATACTTCTTACTCTGTTTCAAGAGTTACATGAGAATTTCAAAACTTGTGAAAATCCAACTACTAAAAAGCAGTTAATGAGAATACTAGACCTCAAAGAGCCAGCTTCTTAAAAAAAAAAAAAAAAGCTACAAAACTTTTAAAATTACTATTTTCTCACTTTTACAAGGACTTTATTACAACATCTAATCAGGGGCACCTGGCTGGTCCAGTTGGGTACAGCATTGACTCGAGATCTTGGGGTTGTGAGTTCCAGTCCCACACTGGGTACAGAGGTTACTTAAAAATAAAAATCTTTAAAAACAAACAAAAAGTCATCTAACCAGTAATAGTCCAGCTTCTGTCAGAAGTAATAAAATTATGTGACAGTGGATAATCATTTTATAGTGAACCTAAAACTGCTCTAAAAAAATAAAGTTCATTGGGGTGCCTGGGTGGCTCAGTTGGTTAAGCATCCTACTCTTGATTTCAGATCGGATCCCATGATCTGAGGGTCATGGGATTAAGCCCCATGTCAGGCTCTGTGCTTGGTGTGGAGCCTGCTTGGGATTCTCTTTCCCTCTGCCCCCACACTTACCCCCCAAAAAAGTACATTTGAAAAAGTTGTAATTATTTTTTTTAAAGATTTTATTTACTTATTTGACAGAGAGACAGCACAAGCAGGCAGAGTGAGAGAGAGAAGTAGTCTCCCTGCCGAGCAAGGAGCCTGATGTGGGACTTGATCCCAGGATCATGACCTGATCCGAAGGCAGCTGCTTAACCACCTGAGCCACCCAGGCGTCCCGAAAAGGTTGTAATTATTGATTACTTTTCCTGGTTTCTAAAAGTATTATTAGTTTTTTCCTATGATATACAATGTTTGACGCTGATGAGAAGAGAAAGACTTAAAACTAGTACTGAAAAATTACAAAATGGTATTCAGTCCTCAGTGACCCATTTTTTTAAAAATATACTATTAAAGAGACGTTTTCTATATTTTTGAACGATGCGTAATTTCTTTTATCTTTTAGCATACATTCACCATCTATATTTACTGACATCACTTTTAAAAATTACTCATCGGGACGCCTGGGTGGCTTAGTTGGTTAAGCAGCTGCCTTCGGCTCAGGTCATGATCCCAGCGCCCTGGGATTGAGTACCGCATCGGGCTCCTTGCTCGCCAGGGAGCCTGCTTCTCCCTCTGCCTCTGCCTGCCATTCTGTCTGCCTGCGCTCGCTCTCTCTCCCTCTCTCTCTGACAAATAAATAAAATCTTAAAAAATAATAATAATAATAAAAAATTATTCATCATGAAAGAAGTTTGCTAAATCATGAAGAGAATGCCATCTCTTCAGATCAAAGCCACCAGCTTCTACATACAAAAACAATTATAAAGTTGGAAGGAATCAAAGAGATATAGTCCAACTACTTCATTTTACAAAAGAAAAAATAAGGCTAGAAAGGGGTTAAAATTCTCACCCACAGTCACATAAACTCTTACTTCATGACAGAAGATGGACTATTACTGATTAGATGGTTTTCTTTTAAAATTTTTTTTAAGATTTTATTTATTTATTTGACAGACAAGAGATCACAAGTAGGCCGTGAGGCAGGCAGGGAGAGAGAGAGAGGAGGAAGCAGGCTCCCCACTGAGCAGAGCGCCCGACACGGGACTCGATCCCAGGACCCTGGAATCATGACCTGAGCCAAAGGCAGAGGCTCAACCCACTGAGCCACCCAGGTGCCCCCTGATTAGATGTTTTAATAAAGTCCTTTTACATTCTCCTGAATCAGTCTCTATGTCCAAAGTGAACCTTCCAGATAGTGAGGCCTACACTACAAGCTTCAAACTGCTTATTGGGACACCTGGCTGGCTCAGGGGGCAGAGCATGCAACTCTTGATCTCAGGGTCATGAGTTTGAGCACCATGCTGGGGACAGAGATTACTGTACAAAACAAAACAAAACGAAACAAACCCTGCTTATTAACGCAAAGTTGTATGAAAAGTTTAGATGCTATAAAATAAAACTCCTAAAACAAAAGCTTCAAAATACTAAGAACACCATATTCCTGACAGCCTAGTCCATAAAATTTCAGCTAAATTTCACAAGGACATAATAAGTTAAAAATAATTTATTAACGAGCGCCTGGGTAGCTCAGTTGCTTAAGCGACTGCCTTTTGCTCAGGTCCCGATCCTGGAGTCCTGGGACAGAGTCCCTAATCTGGTCTCTACTCAGCAGGGAGTCTGCTTCTCCCTCTGACCCTCCCTTTCTCATGCTCTCTCTCTCACTCAAATAAATAAAATCTTTTAAAAAAATAATTTATTAACAAAGTAAATTGCAAAACAAGCACATAATTCTACAGAGAAAGAACTGTGAGATTTTACAAACCATAAGAGACTCTTAATCTCAGGAAACAAACTGAGGGTTGCTGGAGGGGTGGGGGTGTGGCAGGGATGGAGTGGTTGGGTTATGGACATTGCGGAGGGTATGTGCTATGATGAGTGCTGTGAATTGTGTAAGACTGATGATTCACAGACCTGTACCCCTGGGGCAAATAATACATTACATGTTAATTTTTTTAAAAAGGGACTTGGGTTTTTACTGATAGTACTTTCAATTTTTATAGCACTGTATTTCATTGTTAATCAGACCCTCATGTTTGAGGTGAATGTGAACAATAAATATATGGGTGTTATTTTATACTATTCCAGCAACTTTTAAGTTGAAACTATTTCCAAGAAAGTTTGTTAAAGGAATTTTTTAAAAACCAAAACATGATTATTAACAGCAACTTTAGGGGGATAAAAGAGAAATCACTCCAACCATTCTTCTTAACAATCTAACTATTGTTAAGTTTCAAACAACCCCACTAAAGAAGGTGAGGGGAAAGGTGCTGACCTAAGCACCTAAGCAACTTTGGAAACCAGTACAATCTGTAAGACTAAAAGCAAAAGCAATCTGTAAGACTAAAAGCACTGTGTAAATGTCTTATCCTCTAGTTGATAAAAGTGTTTCCCACAGAGGTGTAGGTTAACAATTCTGACACCACTACACATGTGTATTAGAATTGAAGAATTAAGTAAACGGATGGTGGGTGGTGGGAGCAAGGATTCTCACTGCTGAAGTGGGAGCTTCCAGAAAGGCCAAGGAGTAGGCTAGAGTTATCCATGTAGTAATGGGTCAGAGTTGGTTAGTTTAATAGATACAGGTGATTACATATAGAAATGCTTACAGATTGGTACACCCACCTGTATTTCTTTAATCTGTTAACTTAGAAGGCCTAGAAGCAGTGTCTTCCTAGTAGCAATGTGCACAGATCTTGGTTTCTAGTATCACTGTTCAAAAAAAGGAGCAAGCCTCCTTGGAGAAATAGCTGATTCCACGATGGCGCAGGAAATATACACGATGAGCCTCGTGCCAAAAAGTAAGTGCTTCAAAAAACCCAAAACGATGGAATCCTATCAGAGGGACACAAGTGCCAACTGAAAGAGTTCCATTGGCCAAAAGTGCAAAAATCTGAGCCACAAAATAAATGAGTACTGGATTATAACCCAAAGAATAAAATAAATGAGTCCATCCTGGTATCACTGAATAAATAAATTCACAGGAAGAGACAACTATCCCATGCAGAAAAATTCTGAGTAATTTATGTTGATACCCTACCCTCCACAAGGTGGAGCATAACTCTTCAATTTTTAAATGTATATTGTACATAGATAATGACTTCCTTCCAAAGAGCTCAGTATGAAAAGGGGGGGGATAATTTTACAGTAGAAAAACATCACAAATACTACTTCAACCAGGTGATTAAGGTCAACATCAACAGTATTAAGTCACATAGGTTGTATGCTTTCCTCGTATGATGTGATGGAAATGGCATTTTACTTCTGTGGTCTTCCTCACTAAAACCCACAACCCCAGTATGATCATGAAAAAAGATTCAGACAAATCCAACTGACTGTATGAGCAGAGGAATGATGGGTAAATCTACTGCAATCAGTTCACAATATATGTAAATTAAACCACAATGCTGTAAGCCTTAAACTTATTCAGTAATGTATGTCAATTATTTCTCAATAAAACTGCACACACACACACAAAATCCCATTTGAGGGACAGTCTACTAACAACTGATCAAAACTCCTCAAAACTGTCAAGGTCATCAAAAACAAGGAAAATGTGAGAAACTATTACAGCCAAGAAGACCCTAAAGTAACATGACAACCAAATGTTATGTGGTAACCTGTATGGGATTGTGGAAAACAAAAAAGGACATTAGATTAAAAAACAAAAATCTGGGGCGCCCGGGTGGCTCAGTGGGTTAAAGCCTGTGCCTTTGGCACAGGTCATGATCCCAGGGTCCTGGGATCATGCCCCACATCGGGCTCTCTGCTCGGCGGGGAGCATGTTTTCCACCCCCCTGCCTGCCTCTCTGCCTACCTGTGATCTCTGTCTGTCAAATAAATAAATAAAATCTTAGAAAAAAAAGTTGTATTAAAAAAACAAAAATGTGAATAAAGTATGGAGTTTAGTTAATAATAAATATCAGTATTGGTTCATTAGTGTCATAAATGTATCATGCTAATGTAAGATGTTAACAGAGAAAACTGGATCTGGGAAACACAGAAACTACTATCTTCTCAATGCTTCTGAAAGTTTAAAAATGTTACAAATATTAAAGGTTATTTTTAAATATTTTTTTTAAAACTTGTTTTAAAAAGGAAAGGGAAAAAATTATTAAGGCCTGAAGAATGCACACTAACTTGAGCACTTACACCTGAGAAGAGACTGGAAAGGAAGGGAAATCAAGCTTTCCTTTACAAGTATACTGTTTTGACTTGAGTATATTAAAAGAGTATCTGTATACTAAAGCCTAACAAGAAATGTTTAATTTTAAATGTCACATTTAAGCACTAAATAATAAATAAAATCAAACTGTTATTAAACAGAAATTATTCCCTAAACCTGTGTATTTCTTTTCATAAACTATCCAACTTCCAGAAAAACCTCCAAATCACATTCAAGCATCTCATTAACTAGTAACTGATATTAGTATAATATGTGAATTAAAAGAAAAAAAGGCAATATTCAATTGCTAAGGGAGATAAGAAACATACATGTGAAAGGAACTGTTTTAATCAGTAAGAAAATATTTGACCACAAACATTCTTAAATTTGAACAGTATTTACACCCAGTATGTATAACTTTTAATAAACTGTGTTATTCAAGAAGACAAATGAGTCATCCTAATTTCAACAGCAGGAAGAGCTAAATGATGTCTAATAACACTCACTTTATTACTATACTTGGTGAAGGTGAAACAACACATCCTGCACTTCTATCTAGACAGCCACTAGAATCGACTACAACTGGATTATTTAAAGCTCAAAATTCAATGTATGGTATTTACCAACAGCCTATATTGGCAAAAATAATTTGAGAACAAAGATAAGACATCAATCTTATTATCGGCATCAATCTCTAATTAAACTGTTAGAAGCTGCTTTATCTAAATGGGCACCATCCACTACTACGAGAATATGTTCTACTAAACATATGTACTTTTTTTTTTAAGAATTTATTTATTTGAAATAGACAGTGAGCGATGGAGGGAGAGGGGGGAGGGAGAGGGGGGAGAGAGACGGAGAGAGAGAGTGTGCGCACACAGGAAGTGGGTAGGGGTAGCGGGAGAGGAAGAAGCAGGCTCTCCACTGATCAGGGAGCCCAACAGGGCGCTGGGTCCCAGGATCCTTAACCCACTGAGCCATCCAGGTGCCCCATAAATAGCTGTACTTGTTCAAAGACAACACAAAAGTAAATTCTTAAGAAACCAAAGTAATTATTTTAAAGCCCTAAGGACAGATAAATCAGAAGATGGCACTTGGGGCACCTGGGTGGCTCAGTGGGTTAAACCTTTGCCTTCAGCACAGGTCTTGATCTCAGGGTCCTGGGATCGAGCCCCACAGAGGCAGGGAGAGAGCCTGCCTCTCCCTCTCTCTTTCTGCCTGCCTCTCTGTCTGCTTGTGATCTCTCTGTCAAATAAACAAATAAAATCTTAAAAAATAAATAAATAAATAAAAGATGGCACTTGAACCTCTTCAAGCCTTTTTTTTTTATTCGTAAGAATACAAAGTCACTTTCACAGAAGGATTTATTTTATAATGTAATTTTATGTAAAGTAATGTGATATAATCAGTATCTAGCAGAAAGTAATTTGAAGTTATGAGCAGACAAACCAGTGGGTGGCATCAGCTGAGATGATGCCAAGATTTCCTCAACTGGGCCTTAGTCCCTACCCAAACTAAGGAGTTCTGCCCTGTTTTCAGTGCAAAGAGAGAATGATAAAACCAACTAAATCTCCCCTAACAAGTGGTCACCAGTAGGAACAGGCAAGAAAATTAATGGATCAGCAAGAATCCAATCACTGCTACAAAAAAACAGTCACTGCTTACCAAGAGGGAGTCAAAAAAGAAACACAGTTGTAGATCTACAGCTCCTGACACAAATTCTGTTTCCATATTCATAACAGATTATAAAAGGGGGGTCTCATGATTTATTTCTCATGTAATACTAAGTGCTTATAACATCTTTTAGAGTTACACACAAAAATATTTATGGATGTAGTAACATGATTATTTTTTTTTAAGATTTTTTATTTTTTATTTGCCGAGATCACAAGTAGGCAGAGAGACAGGCAGAAAGAGAGGGGGAAGCAGGCTCCTCGCTGAACACAGAGCCCCATGCGGGGCTCAATCCCAGGACCCTAGGATCATGACCTGAGCCGAAGGCAGAGGCTTTAACCCACTGAGCCACCAAGGTGCCCCAGGATGTAATAACATGATTTCTAAGACTTGCTTCAAAATAATGGTGGGTTGGGCGCCTGGGTGGCTCAGTTGGTTAAGCGACTGCCTTCAGCTCAGGTCATGATCCTGGAGTCCCGGGATCGAGTCCCGCATCAGGCTCCCAGCTCCACGGGGAGTCTGCTTCTCCCTCTGACCTTCTCCTCGCTCATGCTCTCTCTCACTGTCTCTCTCTTCTCTCAAATAAATAAATAAAATGTTTAAAAAAAAATAATAATGGTGGGGAGTATAAATGAAACATTACCCATTTGTTGATCACTGTTGAAGCTGAGTGATGAGTATATTCGATGAATTATACCATATTTTAGTATACATTTGGAATTTTCATAGTAAAAAGTTGAAAATGTAAATATTAAGAAATTACTCTACTCCTACAACTCAACAAAGAGCAAAGAACCCAATTCAAAAATGGGTAAAGGACTTGAACATTCATTTCTCCAAAGAAGATTTACAGATGACCAATAAGCACATGAACAAATTCACAATATCACTAATCATTAGGGAAATGTAAATCAAAACCACAATGAGCTACAACTTCATGCCCATTAGGATGGCTTTACCAAAAAATAACAAGTGTTGATGAGGATGTTAAAAACTGGAACTCTTACCCACCCACCCCCTGCGAAACTGGAACTCTTACACACTGCTGGCAGGAATGTAAAGTAGTATAGGTACTATGGAAAAGTATTTTTTTAATCAAAAAATTTTAAGGGCACCTGGGTGGCTCAGTCATTAAGTCTGCCTTCGGCTCAGGTCGTGATCCCAGGGTACTGGGATTGAGCCCCATATCAGGCTCCCTGCTCAGTGGAGAGCTTGCTTCGCCCTCTCCCACTCTCCGTGCTTGTATTCCCTCTCTCACTGTCTCTGTCAAATAACTAATAAATTTTTTTTTAATTTTTAAAAAATTTTAAAAAGCAGTACCATATGAAGCAGCAATTTTACTTCTGAGTAAAAAGAACTGAAAGCTGGGACTCAAAAGATACTTGTACACCCATATTCACAGCAACATTATTCACACTGGTCAAGAGGCAGAAGCACCCCAACTGTGCACCAATGTATGAATGGATAAACAAACTTAGAATTCTGACACAGGATACAACATGGATAAAGCCGGAGGATATGAAGCTAAATGAAATAAGCCAGCCACAAAAGGACAAATACTACATAATTCCACTTACATGAAGTATTAGAGTAATCAAATTCATAGAAAATAGAACAATGGTTGTAGGGCTGGGAAAGGGGATAGATTGTTCAATGGGTATGGAGTTTCAGCTGGAGAAGATAAAAAAGCTCTGTACATTGATGGCAGTGTTTGCCCAACAATGTGAACGTATTTAATGCCATTGAACTGTACGCTTAAAAATGGTCCAAATGGTAAATTATATATATATTCTTTTACTACAATTTTTTTAAAAGTTTTTAAAAAAATACAATTCTACCCATCTCAGTATTTTTGGAAAAACTTTCTTTGATCATTGGACATACACGCCACAAATACAGCAAAATAACCTTAAAATCTTGATGTAACATTCTAAGGGATACTCTAAGATATAATTACTTTTCAAACTAAAAAAAAAATAAAACCACATGGGCACTTTTCGCCCCTTCCTCCAGGATCGTGACTTCATTTAACACTTTAGCATGAACATGGTTTGGCCTGGCAGAGATGAAATTCTTTCCCTGATCTATCAAAACCTTCCTCCACAATCCTGAGAGAATTTATCCAAAAAGGTATCATTCCCAAAGCAGCTCTACAATGTCATCAGACCGCATTACAAACTTATTAGTGATGCTTACAAGTGGGCAACTTCCTCAGCAGCCAGTAAGCCTAGAACTAAACATTCTGCGGTCTATTTGTAAGCCTACATGGCAGTGTCATTGTTGCCTCCTTAGATTAGATTCCAAATCGAAAGATCTGAAAACATTTCAGGAAGTATTTGGCAAAATTCATAAAACAGGCAAAGATATATTCCACTGAGGCAAAGAGGGCTTAGAAAGGATGAACAGGAATGAATGTCTTCAGAGAGAGCTACGTATTACAAATTTCATGACACTGGGCCTCTCTACACCTTTCTGAAGCTTCTGAAGGCTTGGATATACAATCTCACCTTCAAAATGCAAAAAGGGCAAAAAAAAAAAAAATACAACCACAGGGAACCTATGAGACCAGGCTTTCTGTGTGGTCTGTCATAATGCTAAATTCAAGTAGTGCACACACTGAGCTACCAATAAAAAAACCATAAAGGCAGACTTGTGTTTGTATTTAGTAATGAATCATCAGTCTTTCATTGCATTTATTTTACTACAGAACCAGCTCTATGTGATTAACCAGATCAAATAGAAGTCAGAACTACCTTTTGTCACAACCAGAGTATCATCCTCCTATCAAGTTGCCTGGACAATTCGCTGATATTCTATAATGCAAAAGCCTTTTAAATATGTATACTCTCTGACCAAGCGTTTCCACATCTGAAAATGTATACTAAGGAAAAGAACTGAAGATGTATGTAAATGATGTATGTAAGATGTATGTAAACTTCAGTGAAGAAAAAAAATTATGAACATACTTAGTGACCAAGAGGCAATTGACTTGAACTATAGTACAACCACAGTTACATGCTATGCAGACATGAAAATAGTAACCTACCTTATATAGCTATATTGTTTGCCTCTGTACATACATGTGAACAAATACACATACACAAATGCACGTATGTGAGAACAAGATACACATGGGCACAGTGGGTGTGTAAACATACATATGTACACATATGCACCAAATGTGTACAAGTATAATCAGAGGCCCATGGAATGGTACATGTGTACAAAGATGTGCCTGTATATGTATGTATGGGAACATGAAAAAATACATAGGCACATATATCTCTGTTCATGCATATGCCTATATTTGGAACGTGAGCCTGTGTTTTAAGTAGGTGAGTGTGTATTTATCCTTGTAATCACTACTTAAGAGGCTGTGACCTTGAGTAAGTTAATGAGCCTCTTGGAGTCTTGACTTTGTCATCTATACAGTAATACCAAACCCTGCCTCATGGGGGTTTTATGAAGATTAGTGAAATAATGGATATAAAGCACTTAGTACCGTGATTGGCACATAGTAAATGCTCAGTCAATATTAGCTCTACTTATCTGTACCCATGTATACTAATTTATACTTACGTATATTTACATACCTATAAGTCCACAAAGATACACATCAAAATATTAACTTTGGTTACCTATGAGTGATAGATTTTTACTGTCAGGCTTTTTAGGGGGAGAGCTGGCTTACATATTTTGCAATTTTTCTAGGAAGAATCTTTTTTTTTTCCATGTTTTTTGGAGGTTATTTCTAAAACACAATGATTTTTAAAAAATAAAAATGACCTGTCCCTGATATACCTCAATTCTGCTTTTTTAAAAACTATTAACTACTTCACGAAGGAAGACATAGTTTCAATACTCCACCAAATTTTTTGTATTCCAGCAATATGTCAGCATTACCTGATAGCTCAAGAAGATGGCAGTACAAAGAAAAGCCACAGCTTTTTGCTTGTTTGCCTTATCTGAAGCAGGATGAAAAGAATGAATCAGATCACAGTGTGGGATATGTGTGGTCTCTGAACACTGCAAAGACAGTTAAGTGACTTAAGTGACACCTGCCATTTGTGTTTTATTAAAGCAGAGAGGAACCCAGAGTCTGGCCCAAGGTCATACAAAAAAGCATGTGCCAGACCCCAGGCTGAGAGATCTGAGGACTAGACTGCATTGCCACAGTTTGGGTATGTTTATGAAACCAAGAAGCTAAATTCTTAACCAGTCATTTCAGAAGTCCACTGGAGGAGAGAGGAAATTACAACACAGGCCTGATGACAGCAAAACAAACTGGTAACTGGCTGTACTGGGTTAATCTAGATGTTTTAATCATACTGCTTTTCTTATTTCTAAAATAAAAACTTTAGCTCATCAATGATAGGACACTTAAATTTCATAAAAGCACCCCTGACATATGTATACAAATTCTATCAAAAACATCTGAAACGACAAAAAGCTAGCAGTTATCTGCGGTTCCAATCAACACCAGTTCCTACCTGGCTTAAATCCCACAATTATGATGTATTAGGTTAAATACCACTAAAAACCCTGCAGATTGTCTCTGAATTTCCGAGGGGAACCCAGCTACAGAGAGAGGCAAGTAAAACAAGCAGCTCTTTTCCCCAGGGCCTCAAATTATAAATTATAACCGGGATAATACTCCTATACATTTCCTCCCCAGCCGTGCTATTAAATCTCCTTAAACGTCATTTCCAAGCTTTTAAAACACACACCGAGGCACACGCCCTGGAGCCTTCCACCAAGCTCGACATTTTGGGGCATCGCCCCAATTAAACATCGCCTTTCCCAAACCTACTGCAAACTGCGGACTTGCCTCTCGTCTCATTTTTTTGACTTCTGTCTTAAAACGGAGGCAAGGTGGATGGGTTTCGACAGACTAGGCTCTGAAACCCTGAGCAATCCTCTTGTCGCGGGGAGCTGTCGGCCGCAGTAGCAGCGATTTTAATCTTTTCTCTCCACCTCGTTTCCTTTCCCACCTCCTGCTTGCCTTTTTTTTTTTTTTTTTCCCCTTTCCAATGACATCAAACCAAAAGCCGAGCAAGAAAAACTGAATGCCCCCGGGTCGCTGCCTCCCGAGGGTGGCGCCTTCTGCCTCGGGGACCCGCCCGCCGCGGGAACTGCGGGAAACGCTGCGGGGTAAAGGTTTTCCACCGCCCCAGTGCAGCCCCAGGTCGCGGAGGGATGGGCCGGGCCGGCGGCGGCCTCGAATCTGAGCGCAGGGCTCGCCCGGCCCGCCCGGCCCGGCCCGCCCAGGCCCCGCGCGGCCTGTGCAGCCGCGGCGTCGCGTCCGCCACAGGCTGGGCCAGAGGTGCGCGCGAAGCGGCCGGCAGGGCAGGGTCGGGGGCCCGGGGCCGGAGGCTGGGGGGCGGGACTCGGCGCTGCTCACCTGCTGGTACCGACTGCCGCAAGCCGGCTCCACCGCCGCCAGCGCCGCCAACGCCAACGCCATGGCGCAGCGGGCCGCAGGGAAGGAAGGCGAGCGAGCGAGCTAAAGGGGCGCGGGCGCTGCGGCCGGGGAGCCCGGGAAGGCCGAGGGGGACGCGCCTCGGGTGGGTCTCGATGGCCGCCGCCGCTTCCAGGCAAGCAGCTCTCCTCGGGCCGTGCGCGCCGCCGCCGTCGCCGCCGCCGCCGCCGCCAAGGCTCCGACGCGGCCCCTGGGGAGGAGGCGGAGACGCTGATGACGACGCTGCGCCGCCGCCCCGCCCTCGACTCGCGCCGAGCCGCCCTGCCAGGCCTCGCCCCGCGCCGCGCCTCGAGTCCCGCGGATCCGCCGCCTGGGGTGGGGTTGGCCGCTCGTCCGTCCTGTGGACCCGGGGCTGAAGCCTTTCGCGGAGAGGCCGCTGAAAAAGAATTACCCACTGAGGAGCACCTCATGAAAGAAAGCTTTGAGCTTTCTACGTGTGTTCTCTTCTTAACCCTCGTCTCACACCCCGACCTAGGGGCCACGGCCCCATCTAAGAGGTCGTTGGCGCGCAGGGAGGGTGACAGCCTGGCACGGCAGCGATCTGATCCCCTGGTACCTGCTGCCCAGTCTCGGTTCTTTTCCAAGTCCCTTCTTGTCTGCCGTCTTCGTGGATCAGGGGTCTGTCGACCGCAGGGCAGAGGCCAAATACCGTCCAGTGGCGGTGGAAAGTGTAAGAAATTCACGTTTTGTTGTCCATGCCTTTCCCATTTGTTGAGCACGGCTCATAAATCCTCTTACCTGCTATTTGGCCATTACAGAAAAGTTTCCTAACCTACATCCTCCAGAACTCCTTAGATCTCAAACAAACCCTAGGATGGATGATAACAATAGCATCTTCCTTTTTATACAGCCTTCAGTATTTTAACACCCTCATCTGTAAAGACATGCTATTGTTCTGTCTTATACATATATATGTATATATATTCTGATATATATAAAATATATAATTATAAAATAATATTTTAATTTGTAATTATAATTACTATTCATTTATTTAAAGAAGGCTCCACCCAGCGTGGAGCCCAACCTCGGGCTTGAACTCAGGACCCTGAGATCAACACCCAAGCTGAAAACAAGAGTTGGGCTGTTAACCCACTGAGCCACCCAGGAGCCTGCACATGATATTTTTCTTTTTTGGTGGGCAGCAAAGCAAAGTTTATTAAGTGATAGCAAAGTGATAATACAAAGCTCTGGAAGAGGGAGGAGACCCAGAGGGTTACCCCACTCCATGATATTTTTCTGAACCAAAGCTCTCTGAAGAGGGGACATGAAGGGCCAAAATCCAAAGATTCAGCCATGCTGAGAGCTTTCCTGATAGCAGGAACATTTATTTGCAAAGTCTGTGACAGGAGTGAGAGCTTGCCTTGCGGAAAAACTGAAAGGAGGCAGCCAGAATTGCCATATAGGCGGTACAATTACCAATGTTTCCCACATGAGGACATTAAGCTTGAAGAGATTAAATATCTCACTCAAGGCTAGTGAGGGGGAAAGCTGGAATGTAAACCCATTAAACCAGAATTGTTAACCATTACTGTGCAACTAAATTACAAACTCTGTGAAGATGAAAGTATGTATCGCTTAAATATTTTTATATCTCCTATAGCATCTAGCACAGCACACATATGAGGTCTGCTGTTTCCTTCTGTCATACCCAGCCACCTGGAATTGCTTCTATCCACAAGTCCAACACCGGGGTGGGGGAGGGGTGCGGGGTAGGGGGTGGGAAGGATATTTGAAGCTTTTTGCAATTCCTATTTCTTCTTGATTGCCTTTCGAACTTAGTCATCTAGAGTTGGCGTTAATACAATTATTGTTTTAGCCTCTGATTTTCAAGTTTAGTTAACTACATATTTTTTCACCGTAGCTGTGTTTTGAACCTGCTCTGAATTTTCTGCATACATGAGCTAATTGTAATCAATAAAAAATCTAGATATTTATCTTCCTCACTTTAAGTTCTCCATCAGTTTCCAAACTCCTACATGTCTGTCCCAAAATCCAAGTGTTAGCCTCACATATTTTCTCTTTGGAGAAGTGAACAAATCCAGCAAGACGCCAATCTGAGAGTCCCAAAGTGGTATACTCCTTACTCTGTCCCTTAACTGCTTTCAATCCAGAGAAACCCACCTTTAAATGTAATAAGGTACAGTCAACCATTCTACACATAATGTCCTACCTTGTGGTCTTATATGAGAGGAAAAAAAAATGTCAAATTTGAAATGCTTTAAAATCTCACCAGTAAAAAGTAGAAACCCAGCTATCTTTGCCCAGATATCTAAATTTACGTGTAAGGAGGAATAAAAAAAAGTCTGTGCTGCCGCATATGGCTATGGGAGCAACAGCTGCCATCTTTACACACGTCGGCAGCATGGTGACGTTTGTGGAAAAGATGTTGTTACCCTTCCCATCTACTTCTTTCCTAAATTACTTTCTCCCTCAATAGCGATACACTCCCTGCTTATGAACATAATATAAATACTGGGCTTTCTCCCTGAAATATTTTCTCTTGAAAGAAAAAATAATTCATCTGCAGCTTCCAGTCTCCCTTTCCTACTCCTTTTCTGATACCCCGAACAAAACTCTTTTGTGTTCACAGTGAAGTCTTGATCCTTCTCTCTCTCTGAGTTCCCCACAAAGCCTTTATTAAACAAATGGAGATGATTTGTGTTGATTCAATGGATGGGTAAATTGGGAGGTTGAGAAACTGAGTCACCACTGTATAAGGTCTCCAGTTGGCAAGCAAACTGTACAGTGAAGGGGAAAACTGAATTTCTGACTCACATATCCATGCCTGCTGCAAGCCAAGCAGACAGCAAAGATAATCCAAGGCTATAAAAATTGCACTCTTTGGCTTCATCTGAAGATGTTGTCAGAGAGTTTCCACAGAGAAAGTTATTAATTTCAGATTGCTGCACTTAGAAACTTATTTCCCCACAGAATAGCAGTAATACTTTCCATGTGCAATACTCTTTATGTGAATTGCTGACTCTGAATCATCCATCCTGAGAGAGAAGAGAAATATTATGGAAAGTAAGAGCATAGCTCATGTCCGTTTCTCTACTCCCCTCACCCCCTTTAGATAAAAATCTCCTCCAGAATAGATGTAGTCTTCAGTCTTTCACATCCACCTGAGGCATGTCCTCGGCAGTACTGAGCTCAATAAGTAACCAAAAAGGGTTTGTTAAATTTTAAACAAAGCTTCATTGGTCTAATATCTCATTTCAAGCCCTGAATGTCTCCTGCTAATCTTTTTTTTTAAAGATTTTATTTATTTATTTGATGGAGAGATAGCACAAGTTAGCAGAACAGCAGGCAGAGGGAGAGAGAGAAGCAGGCCCTCTGCAGAGCAGGGACCCCGATGTGGGGCTCCATCCCAGGACTCTGGAATCATGACGTAAGCTGAAAGCAGGCACTTAACCAACTGAGCCACACAGGCAACCCTGTCTCCAGCTAATCTTTACAGAGCTCCCATCGAACCATGCATTTCCATTTCCACTTACTTATTCCTTCGTTTAATTCTCATTACATTACTATGAGTTTCGTTAAAGGCAAGGTGATATCTTCATATTACAAATAAAGAAATTTTAAAAAAATAAAGAAATTGGGGCGCCTGGGTGGCTCAGTGGGTTAAGCCGCTGCCTTCGGCTCGGGTCATGATCTCAGAGTCCTGAGATCGAGCCCCGCATCGGGCTCTCTGCTCAGCAGGGAGCCTGCTTCCTCCTCTCTCTCTGTCTGCCTCTCTGCCTGCTTGTGATCTCTCTGTCAAATAAATAAATAAAATCTTTAAAAAAAATTAAAAAAAAAATAAAGAAATTATCTACTGATAATTACTACTATTTGTGAAGCACCTTCTGGATCTTGGACCCTTCCACCTGTCGTCTCCTTAATTCTCAAAACAAACCCAGTCTGCAGCAAAGATATTCAGGAGATTACATCACTGGCTCAGCTAGTGATGGTGGAACCAGAATGCAAACCTAGATCTGTCTGATAACAAAACTTGAGGACTGCTATATGTAGAGGAGAGTATAAGATATAGAAGAACAAGCCTCATCCTTGGAGTCTCTGCAGTGAAATAGAGAAGATAGTCAACACAGACTCAAGACATTTTTTCAACTATAAAAACTGCAATTAGGGGTGCCTGGGTGGCTCAGTGTGTTAAGCCTCTGCCTTTGGCTCAGGTCATGATCCCAGGGTCCTGGAATCGAGCCCTGCATCAGGCTCTCTGCTCTGTGGGGAGCCTGCTTCCCCCTCCCCCTCTGCCTGCCTCTCTGCCTACTTGTGATCTCTCTCTCTCTGTCAAATAAATAAAATCTTAAAAAAAAAAAAAAACCCTGCAATTTAATTACCGCTGTTTTGGGTTATATTAACTAAAGATGATGAAGAGAATCATGTGATCATGTATGATAATCAGGTAAGGATTGAAGAGAGGTTTTTTTTTAATATTATATTTATTTATTTGATAGAGAGAGAGACAGCGAGAGAGAGAACACAAGCAGGGGGAATGGGAGAGGGAGAAGCAGGCTTTCCAGCAGAGCAGGGAGCCCGATGCGGGGCTCGATCCCAGGATCCCGGGATCACGACCCGAGCCCAAGGCAGATGCTTAATGACTGAGCTACCTAGGGACCCCAAAGAGAAAGGGTTTTGAATGAGAAAAAGGTTTTGCCATGAATGGAAAGAGGGGAAGGCACATCCAGCCATGAGTATGCTTGTACAAAAGCTTAGAACAGGGGTAGATAGTATTGGAAATATTTTAGAGTTTGTGGGCCACAAGTTTTCTGTCACAACTACTCTACTTTGCCACTATATCACCAACATGGCCATAGATAATATCAAGCAAATTGGATGGCTGTGTTCCAATAGCACTTTATTTATCGACACTGAAATTTGAATTTCTTATTCTCAAATGTCATGACATAATTATGTTTCTCTTGATTTTTTTTCAACATATAAGAATGTAAAAATTATGGTTAACTCTCAGGTCATACAAAACCAGGCAGTATGCTAGATTTGGCCCCCAAGCAGAAGATGGCCAACCCCTAGCTTCCTGGCAGGACAAAAAAGGTTTATGTACTAAGAGCTTGAGTAGGAATTTTAAACCACAGAGTAATACAGAAGGCCTAATGGACAGGCAAGGGAAACAGAGAAGAGGAAGGGAACTTATAAAAGATCTTAAAATACAAGTGGCTTCTGCAAAAAAGTAAGTCAGAGAAAAATTATTAGTCAGTTAAGGATTCATCATGAGATTTCTGATTCCTTGACTTATCTTCTTGCTCCAGCAATGCAATTGATTTATTCGTTCAACAAGTATTAATTGAGCACCAGTCTGGGCAATTGCTGTGGCTTTCTGCCTAAAACCTGGAACTACAAAAGAATAGTTTCTTGTTTATTCTCCAAAATGAAATTAAGAAATGTTAAGTGTGGGTATTTAACATACCATAAGATTTGGTATGCTATGTCTTCACGTTTATTCATTTCTAACTATTTTCTAACTTCACTTATGATTTCTTAGACCCATTGGTTACTAAGCAGTTTTTGGGCTCATTTTGACTTATCATGCATTCCCCAAATTTCTTTCTATCATTGATTGCTAATTTCATTCCACCGTGATTGGAGAACATACTTTGT
This sequence comes from Lutra lutra, assembly GCF_902655055.1. Classification (NCBI taxonomy): domain Eukaryota; kingdom Metazoa; phylum Chordata; class Mammalia; order Carnivora; family Mustelidae; genus Lutra; species Lutra lutra. The sequence goes on along the minus strand of NC_062282.1, from coordinate 80,532,672 downwards.
ATTTTCTCAACCCTTTTAAATGTATTGAGGTTTGCTTTATGCCCTAGCCTATGGTTTACCCTGGAGAATGTTCCATGTTCACCTGAAAAGAATGTCTATTCTGCTATTGTCGGGTGGAGTGTTCTCTAGATGTGTCTATTGAGTCTAGTTAGCTTATAGTGTAATTCAAGTCTTCTATTTCCTTGTTGATCTTCTGGCTAACCATTATTGAAAGTGGATTATTGCAGTCTCCCACCTGTAACTGTAGAACCATCTACTTCTTCCCCCACTGGTATCAGTTTTGCTTCATATAGTGTAGTGCTTTATGGTTAGGCACATATACATTTATAGTATTTACTTATTTTATACACTGTCATGATCGAAAAAGGATTTAAGTGACTGAAGTATAGCAAAGAAATCCTAGATTAGAAGTAGATGAGAAAGAAAAAGCAGAACAAAAATAGCAACATGAAATAAGACCTTGCCTTCTTGTTCACCGTTATCTCCATATGAACACAGCCCAGCATATAATAGGCCCTTGTAGGATTGAAAGAACATCAGGAATGAGTTTAACACAAAAATGAAGTTATACATGTTACAAGTGCATCGATGAAATGGAGACCTGATTGGTTATACAACTGACAGGGAACCTGAGCTAAATAAAATAGGATACCAAGACCAACAGAGAAATTTCTTCCAAGAGTCCTCAGTAACATTTAATTATAAAGATGCTGAACTGACCCATCGGTCCTAAATGGAATACATTGAATAATGAATTGAATAAATGGAATACATATGCTTTAAATTTGGGGGAACCCAGCCCCTGCCAGGAGAGATGCTGTAACTTGGTCTTCCGTGTATTGACTGCCACATTTTATTGTATAAATAGTACATTGACACAGTTCAGGGATAGCCAGACCATTATAGTCTATGCAAACAACACTCCCCCCACCCTGATTTGGGCAACAAACAACCTATCCAACCACAGGAGGCATCCCCATAAAATCTTTAAGTGATTCCCCTCCTGACAAATGGCTCACAATATATTTATGGGTGGCAAAGGAATGAGGAATGAAGAACAGCGACATGTCCACAAGGAAATCGACCATTAATTCTCATCTTTACCCAGTGTACCAACCAATTGCTTTAACTAAGTGTCTTGAACACAAAAACAAGGGAGTAGGGAAAGTGCCATCTCAGGCTGATTCCTAAGACAAGAAAAGGGTTTCTCACATTTCCCCAACAGGTAATTTTCTCCCTATGTTCAAGGAGTATCATAAGAAACAGGATTACACGAGGGAAATACTAAAACTGCACTGCCTGCTGTGTGTCGGGGGAGATACTACTCATGCTAATTATGACAACAAAGACGCACCCTCACCCCCCCACCATCGGACAGGGGCCCCCAATGGAAGAAGCTGATGATGTTGGCTTAAACTCAGCCATAGCTTATAGGCATGTAGGGAACTCTGCCCGGGTGACAGAACAGCCCTTAGGCAAAGGACAAGGGTTCTCCAGTTCTAAATAAATAAGTTCTAAATAAGATTATGTGAGGACCAGGAAATAATATCTTAGTTTTATTTTTTTAATTTCTTTTAAAGATTTTATTTATTTATTGGACAGAGGGAGAGAGCACAAGCGGGGGAATAGGCAGAGCTGAGCAAGGAGCTGGATGTGGGGCTCTGATCCCCAGTGGGGGGATCATAACCTGAGCTGAAGGCAGACGCTTAACCAACTAAGCCACCCAGGTGCCCCCATACCTTAGTTTTAAAGCAGTGTTGAAATCCTAATTATTCAGGAGCTCCTCTAACATTATCCCTGTGTGGGGCTCTCCCTCATTCACATTTTCAGTACCTGAAGCCCACAGATGGAGCAAAGACAAGCCCCCTTCTATGCCAAATTCCTCCTCTGGAGTCAGCCATGCCATGATAGAGTAATGGTACAAGGTGGGATGGCACCTGGCACACAGTCTTTCCAGAACTGATGGTGACAAAACAGATTTCAGTTTTAAATAGTAATTGGCCACTGGCTCAGGGGCTAAATGGAAGTTGTAATTCTTCGCTTTTGAAACATCATTCTCTTGCCTCGACTTTCCTTTACCTTTTAAGCCAGTGTCACTCTGTAAGCAGACATGGCCAACATACTAGTCTACAGGTCTTCCAGAACATTGGCTTAAATTGCCACTGATGTTTCTCACCATAAACATTTAAAGACGCATTTTTTTTTTCATTCACTGCCCTAAAAAAGGTGCATCTGATATCACTGCCTCCAAGACCACTACTTTAATTATCACACATACTGAGCACTTACTTTATGCCAGGAACTAAGCCAAGCAATTTACATTTTTCATCTTTTCTGCTGTTCATAAGAAACATATGAGGTAGAATCTATTTTATGCCTACCCTCTGGATGAGGGAACAAGTTGCCTGATGATAATTATCTTGCCTATGGGTGTGTGTGTCATAGAAGACAAGAGCTATAAGGGTTTTTAAGATCATTTGGTTTGATCCTTCATTTGACAGATAAGGAAACTGAGCTCAGAGAGATTAAGTCATATGCCTGTGATCACACAGCCAGGATGTGGCGGAGCTGCTATGGAACATAAGGTTCCTTCCATCCCTGAACCAGACAATCTACCACTTTGGGTTAACACACATCACCCTGGCCTCCTGTATTCTGAGAGCATGTGGCCCAAGCTTTTGTGATTCGAGGATTTGTTCCATCCCCAACGTGCTGTCCTCATGCAACCAAACTAGGGTTCAGAAGAAAGAGGAGAGGCGGTATTGTGCTCTCTCTGCTACCAATAGATGATAAAGTCAAGCTACATGACTCAGAACATGCTGAAGCTCTTGGCCCTTCACAACTTTCCCCACAGGAAACCCACCAGGTTCTTGGTTACCTTCCGAGTGTTCGTGGGTGGCACAGAACACATCCAAAAATAGATCTGTCTCCAGCTCTCCCAGAAGAGACTTGCAGCCTAAAAATGTCACTCCCTCTCCCTTTCAAAACAGACATCACTGCCTAGGGCTTAGCCCTTCCTTCCCAACCTGGCAGCTGCCTAAGTATAAGCTTTCCTCCCACCTGCAAACTAGACTTACTTCTTAGGGAGTGGAGAGAAATGCCAATTGTCAGTAGGAAAAAAAGACCTTTCATAAGTTCTTGGGCAACAATTGCTCTTCTGAGGCAGACTGATTTCAAGCAAAAAGTCTGGTCTCTTAACTCCTGAAGACCAACCAATTGGGACAATGCAGGTAAAAGTACTTTGTAAACTGCGGATACCACATGCCTTTGCATGTGTTCCCTGAATCTTCAAAATTGAAGAAGTGGAATGGATGAATTATCTAATGATCCCCCTGGTGACACAGATTTTCCAGCCACAGAGAACCAGGAAGTTTTCCTGGCCAGGGCTTTCTGTGGATAACTCCTTGTGTGCTGACATGAGATTAGGATGACTGCAAAAGCCGCTCTGAGGCTGGGTTCATGCGGGCTCCAGGAGGGTGCTGGGTGCATGAATGAGGTAGAAAGAGTTGCAATTGGTCAGCAGAACTGAGGAAACAGGGAGACAGCCTCATCTGACTGTGGGAGGATTTCCCAGTTGAGTCTCTGCCACTGTGTTGACCTGGAGCTTGTCTTAATACAAAGAATGTTTACTAGCTTCTTACCGGGGGCATAAGCTACTTGAGCTCCGTGGAACATCATATCATGGAACAGAGGTGTTAGCAGGTCTTTGATTTTATTCATGCAATCACTCATTCAGTAAATGCATATTTAATTCTTACTCTACAGGCAGCTTTCTGTTTAAAAAAAAAACAAAAACAAAAACAAAAACTCCTGTTTTCTGCCCACATGTAAAGCCCATGTAAAGTATATAGTGAGTATAACTTGTAGGTAAATATGTTTTATTTAAAGAAGAAAAGTAAAGAAGGGCCATTTTCCCATTGCATCCACTCCCTGCCATCTCCACGCCCCACACCATAAACTAGAGGTCGCTTTTGGGATACTGTCTGTTCCTGGGAACTATTGTGCTCCTGGAAAGCACTCATTTCAGGGCTTTGGGTGTTTATAATGGGATGTCCAAAGGCAGGGGGGATGTGTCTGACTCATGCTACCTTTCCCATGTGCAGAACAGAGAGCAGTAATCTATCACAACATTCCCACTGAGGTCAGATGCAAGTAAGAATTCTTCTTCTTCTTCTTTTTTTTTTTTTTTTTAAGATTTTATCTATTTATTTGTCAGATAGAGAGAGAACACAAGCAGGGGACCAGCAGGCAGAGGGAGAAGCAGGCAAAGGGAGAAACAGCCTCCCCACTGAGCAAGGAGCCTGATGCGGAACTTGATCCCAGATACCTGGGATCATGACCTGAGCTGGAGGAAGACATTTAACTGACTGAGCCACCCAGGCATCCCGATGCTGGTAAGAATTCTAACACAGGGTTCTTTTTTTTTTTTTTTTTTTTAAAGATTTTATTTATTTGTCAGAGAGAGAGGGAGAGAGAGCAAGCACAGGCAGACAGAATGGCAGGCAGAGGCAGAGGGAGAAGCAGGCTCCTGCTGAGCAAGGAGCCCGATGCGGGACTCGATCCCAGGACGCTGGAATCATGACCTGAGCCGAAGGCAGCTGCTTAACCAACTGAGCCACCCAGGCGTCCCCTAACACAGGGTTCTGAGAAGTCACTGCCATGTGTCTGGAGCTGGCAGGTAAATTCTAATCCATCTACCTCCTCTTTCCATCTGTGTATTTTTGACCAAGTTCAAGAGAAGTTCAGGAAAGTAAGAAATGGTCATAGGTGCAGGAGTGGATGGGAAAGATGCCATAGAGGAAGGCAACTTTAGCTTTATCCTGTAGGATCCATCAAAAATGGGTAGAGTGGGCACATAGGGAAAAGGAGAGAGGAAGAATGTTTGCTGTGCTGAAGTTTTGTGCAGTTTAAAAAAGTGTAGTCAAATCTATGTCTCCCTTCTTCTTTTTTGTAATGACTCTTGCCTGTAAATTACAAAGACCCTCTTCATCCCCAAGATCATGAAAACATTTACCTACATTTTCTCCTAGGACTTTTTTTTCTTACATGGACATATTTGATCAAGTTCAGTTTATTTTGGGGTAAGGAATATGGTAGGAATCCAGGGTTGTGGTTTTTTTTTTTTTTAAATGGGTAGATAGATCTCATACCATTTGTGGAATAATCATTTAAGAAGTGTCCATCATATACAAAATCCCCTTACATATATGAGCTTATTTCTGGAACTCTGATTCTTTTGTCACTCATCTATTGTGAGTCCTTGCTTTTTAGAAAACTCAATTCACAAAATTCTCACATACAAATTCAATCTAGGGGCACCTGGGTGGCTCAGAGGGTTGGGCCTCTGCCTTCAGCTCAGGTCATGATCTCAGGGTCTTGGGATCGAGTCCCACATCGGGCTCTCTGCTCAGCGGGGAGCCTGCTTCCTCCTCTCTCTCTCTGCCTGCCTCTCTGCCTACTTGTGATCTCTGTCAAATAAATAAATAAAATCTTAAAAAACAAACAAACAAACAAACAAACAAACAAAACAAATTCAATCTAAAGAAATAGAATTCTCCAGGCTGCTGCCCTAACGGTCCTGAAATGACTCAATTTCAAGAGCTTAAATATATATGTATTTATACACACACATACACACCTTTTTAAAGAGAACGAGAGACAGAGTGTGTGCATGCAGGTTGGGAGGGACGGAGAGGGAGAGAGAATCTTAAGCAGGCTTCATGTTTGCTGCAGAGCCCAACCTGGGGCTCTATTCCCCAACCGCAAGATTAGGACCTGAGTCAAAATCAAGAGTTGGGCGCACAACAGACAGACCCACCTAGGGCGCCCTTGCATACTATTTTTTATATAACAGGTTTATGGACATATAACTTTCATTCTATGCAATTAATCCATTTAAAATGCACAATTCAGTAGTTTTTCTGTATATTTGCAATGTGCCACAGTCAATTTTAGAACACTTTCTTCACCCCAAAAAGAAACCCTGTATCCATTCGTAGTCATTCCTCATTTCCTCCCAAATGGGGACCCTGCCAGCCCCTGGCAACCACTAACCAACTTTCTGTCCCTACAAATTTGCCTAGCTGGGTCATTTCATGTAAATAGAATCATATAGTGTGTGACCTTTTGTGTCTGGCTTCTTTCACCTGGCAGAATTTTTTCAAAGTTCAGCTATATAATAGCCTGTATATCTATACTTCATCTCTTTCTATTGTTGAATAATCCATGGTATAGATGTACTATTCCATGTATATATGTGTAACCATTTACCAAGTGATGGATATTTTGGTCATTTCCACGTTTTGCCTATTATGAATAATATCATTGCGAACACTCGTGTACAAGTTTTTATGTGGATTATACACTCCTTTTAAAAGGAGCATTATCTTAAAAAAATAAGGGCGCCTGGGTGGCTCAGTGGGTTAAGGCCTCTGCCTTCGGCTTGGGTTGTGATCCCAGGTCCTGAGATTGAGCCCCGCATCAGGCTCTCTGCTCAGCAAGGAGCCCACTTCCCCCTCTCTCTCTGCCTGCCTCTCTGCCTACTTGTGATCTCTGTCAAATAAATAAATCCTTTTTAAAAATAAAATAAAATAAGATAAAAAGGAGCATTATCTTTTGCCTAAAGTCATATACTTCTTTGCAAGACTAGACCGGTGAGGCATCCTTTTAGGATGATTAAAAAGTTTCCTTCCTTACACTCTTATTTCTTTAGAGCCAAATGTAATTTTACTTGTGGAAGCCTTCATCCTGTCAGTCTATGCTAATTTGAACCACCATGAAGTCAAATTAATGGAAAAATCCATTAAGAAAACTCCAGTCCAGTAAAGAACACGACTGGTGGGTGCTGCAAAGCATCCAGTGATAAAGATGGAGGTGTTGCTGAAGCAAAATGTACAAAATCACTAATATCACTTTTTAAAGTTCTTCTCTTTATGGGATGCTTAGCTAATTCAGGCTGGTAGAGTGTACAACTCTGGATCTCAGAGTCATGTATTCAAATCTTACATTGAGGGGTAGAGTTTACTGAAATAAATTATAGGGATGCCTGGGTGGCTCAGTCAGTTAAAGTGTCCAACTCTTGGTTTCAGCGCAGGTCCTGAGCTCCGGGTCATAGGATCAAGCCCCATGTGGGGCTCTGCACTCAGAAGGGAGTCTGGGATTCTCTGCTTCTCCCTCTGTCCCTCCCTCTGCTTATGCTGTCTTTCTCTTTGTCCTCTCCCTAAAATAAATAAATATTTACATAAATAATAAAATAAAAATATTTTAAAATAATGTTATTTTCTTGGAAAGAATAGGATCCAGATAATTTAATTCATTTACTCATGACCTAGAGATTCAATTTTTTTTTGAGCTTCAATTTTTATTCTTTTTGTTTTAAAAACATTTAATTTATTTATTTGACAGACAACGAGAGCAGGAACACAAGCAGGGGGAGTGGGAGAGGGAGAGCAGGCTTCCCACCCAGCAGAGAGCCCAATGTAGGGCTCGATCCCAGGACTCTGGGATCATGACCTGAGCGGAAGGCAAATCCTCAAGGACTGAGCCACCCAGGTGCCCCTCAATTTTTATTCTTTTTTAAAGATCCTATTGATGGGATGTCTGGGTGGCTCAGTCAGTTAAGCATCTGCCTTTGGCTCGGGTCATGACCCCAGTCCTGGAATCGATTCCCACATCAGGCTCCTTGCTCAGCAGGGAGACTGCTTCTCCCCATCTGCCTGTTGCTCCCCCTGCTTGTGCTCGCTCGCTCTCTCTCTCTCTCTCTGACAAATGAATAAATAAAATCTTAAAAAAAAATAAAGATCCCATTTATTTATTTTAGAGGAGGGGGGAGGGGCAGAGGAAGAGAGAAAACCTGGAGCCAACTCCAACCTGAGCAGGAGCCCCATGTGGGGCTCAATTCCACCATCCAGAGATCATGACCTGAGCTGAAATCAAGAGTCTGTCATTTAAGTGACTGAGCCACCCAGGAGCTCCAATGTTCAGTTTTTAAACTAACTTAAACATTCAGTAAATTTTCTCTGTTAATCCTGCCATTAGCAGGCTTACCACTGACAAGTTTCAGTGAAATAAATCAAAGCAAAACAAACAGACATAGATTAACAGATCCTACTCCCCAGCTAGACTCTAAATTCTTGAGAACAAAGACTGCATCTTTGTTTATGGTAGGCACACCATAAATATACTGTATTTGTTTAGTATAGGAATGAGGGAAGGGGTATCCAGAATCAGATTTCTGGCCCTTGTCCCACCCACCTGCTCCCACTCTGCTGTTTATGCTCCCCCAGAGATCCAGGCTTCACCCAGTTCTAAGGGACATAGCAGGATTTACCTAAGGCAGGCATGGTTTCAAGACTGTTTTTAGCATTTTTGAGGAAGGGAAGGGGCCACATCAACTAGAAAACCAGATGGATCCTTTTTGGTTATATCCTTTATCTGCCAATTTTGAAAGGACAGAAGTTTCTTCCTACTTTGTGGACTTTGTACCAGAAAACAAAAATGAAAACACAGAAAAGAATTTAAATACTAAATCACACTGGCTTGACCAAATCCAAAAGGGAGCTGTGGAAGCAAACAGACCTTGCGATGTAAGCCTCACACCCTCTCCACAGGGCTCCCTCCTGACCTCTCTGTGGCATTTCATTGCAGCTTGGGGACAAATAGAATAAGCAGACCTTTCAATGCAGCTATTTTCAACACCAAGTCCAGGTAGCCCATGCTGATAGCCCACATTGAACAAGAAGCCCCTTCTTGGCCCAGGCAGCCATGGACTCTGCCAGACATGTGGAGGGCAAACAGCAGGGATGTCCAAAAAGCCCCTTTCAGGCAAAGGCCTCTTTGCTTCTCCTTACTTCAACCTTGCTAGACATGCCACACCACAGGTGACATGTTTTACCTAGAAGTGCCTAGAAAATTCCACGGGGCTTGGAGAAACTCAGGCCCAACCAGAAACAGCTATTTGCAGACATGCCTACAGTTGGCTCCTTGGTATTACTCAATAATCAGTTTAGATGTCACCTCCCCAGAGGGGACTACCCTAGCCCTTCACCGAGACCTTGAGGCCCTAGAGATGAAGCTGCTGATAGTCTCAGCCCACACAGTGCCCCAGTTCTCTTTCCTTAGCTACAGAAGCTCACTAAGGATGAAGAGGGGGCAGAGCCACTGTCTGAAAAGGTGGTGATGCTGGTTCTTTTGATCAGTTGGTTAGTCTTTTCATTTATTCCCCCTGGTTTTATCTTCTACTCTGATGAAATGGTTGTGATTTCCACCCTGTCCCAGAACAAACAGAGCTGTGACTTATGTTTCCCAGTGTTTGCTGTTAATTTCATGCACCATCAGGATGTGTGTCCTTTTGTGTTTGAATTAAACCTTGTTTCCCCCTCTGGGATGCTGGAACATTGTGAATAGCGTATTGCCATGTGTTGGCATGCTGGGGGTTGTAGGGAGGCTAGGGCTAACTTGGGGGGAACTTGTCCCTTGGTGACACCAACCCACATGGAGCCTGCTCCCCAGACTCCCCCACCTCACACTGGGGCAGCCATGGCTCACCAATTGCAGCTAAGCCCAGAAACAGCCTCCCGGCTCTTCTCAAGAGCAGTCTGGGCGGCCATCACCAACTGAACTTAATTGGTGCTATTTGGCAGTCCTGCCTGATTTATTACGGTAATTGAAAAAGAAGAAATAAATCTGTTCCCAAACTGGATTCAGTTACACTGTTGCTCAGATCATGTTCCCAGTACACAGAGGGCTATTTGAGCACCAAAAGTCTATAAGGTGAGAGGACCCCTAGTTCTTTTTAAGAAGGAAGGGACTCTCTCTGAAAACATCTTTTTAAAAATAAATTTTAATGTTTTCAAAGCATGGAGAAGTACAGAGAAGAAAACATTTAATGGCTCATGTTCTCATTGCCCAGATAGTTCCCATCAATATTAGATAATTTAACATTAGAATAGTAGTACATGAATAAAGTTTGAAATTTTAATCATTAAAGTATCAAATAACAAGTGATAACTTCTGTTCCTGCCCTTCTGAATGGTAACAACTACTATTTATTAATAGTTTTTTAACGGGTCCTCCCAGAAAAAGTATATATCTATGTATATATATATATATTTTATGAAAAAAGGGGTGCCTTGTGGCTCAGTCAGTTAAGCATCCGACTCTCGGTTTCAGCTTAGGTCATGATCTTGATGGGTTGTGAGTCAGAGCCCCACGTTGGTCTCCCACACTAAGCATGGGGTCTGCTTGAGACTCTCTCTGCTTTTCCTTCTGCCCCTCCACTCCCCCCAATAAATAATCTTTTAAAAACATAAATAAAATAAAATTCACCAAAAAAAAAAAATTACCAAGAAAAAAAAGTGAGGTCATACTCTAAATCATGTTCCGCACCTTGCTTTCTTTTCTTCTTACCACATAATACATCTTGCCATTCTTCCTTGATCCACCTCGTTCCTTTTATCAGCACATGGGTTTTCAATATCGGGAGGTGCCATAATTTATTTAATCAGTACCCTATTCATGGCAAAGCAATTTTTAAAGACTTCAAGGGGCCCCTTGGCAGTTAACATACTATTTACCAGCAAGAGAGTAGAGACCCCCACTTCATTCATTCACTCAAAAACCTACAGCTCCAAAGATTCTTCAGCTTGGTCCACAACATCTGGCAGATAGAACTACAAAGCAAAGCATCAGCAGAGCTGGGGCTGGACGTGTGGTATAACAAAAGACCTTTGCAATGCATCAGAATGAAGATCACTTGCAATGATGTAAACACTGACAGTCAGGGCGCCTGGGTGGCTCAGTCGTTAAGCATCCGCCTTTGGCTCAGGTCACGATCTCTGGGATCAAGCCCCACATCGGGCTCCCTGCTCCATGGGAAGCCTGTTTCTCCCTCTCCTGCTTTCCCTGCTTGTATTCCCTCTCTCACTGTCTCTCTCTCTCTGTCAAATAAATAAATAAAATCTTTAAAAATAAAACAAAAAAATACTGACAGTTCCCAGAGACTCAGGCATGTGATGGGGCCAGGGGATGTTGTCCTGGGTGACATCAGTGCAGCAACACTTCACACAGACTTCAGAAGAACAATGTCTCAGAAGGCCTACAGCACAGAAGATGGCTTATTTTATTCCGAATGGGTATATTCTCTAGAGCTGCTGAGTCCACACAGACAGCTAAGCTTTCCTATCACTGAGGTGCCTAGATAGTAGGACCATCTTTTATTTATGAGTGGTGTGTGTGTGTGTGTGTGTGTGTGTGTGTATGTGTGTGTATTTTTTAATTCTCCATGGAAAGAGACCTTTGTTTTGTCCAATTCTAATTCTACCAGGGAACTGGGTTGATCATTTCAGGTAAAAATGAAACCAAACTCATTTGACCACTTGTTAACAGTATGTCCTAAGCATGCCACTTAACTATTCTAAGCCTATAAAATGGCACAAATAATGCCTACCCTATAGAGTTGTTGGAATGATTAGCTGGACAATTTATGTCCACAGGAAACATAAGGCATGCTCCCACTTGTGTATTTAAACACATATCTAATACATTAATCTGTAAGGAGAGGTATCTGAGAAGATGTTCGCCAAAATGGTAATCCTAGTTTTCTCTAGGATGGGATTTCTGGAGGTTTTTTCCTTTGTTTTTTTCTATACTGCTTGGTTTGTTTATTTGGGGGATTTAAAAATTTTTGCAATGATCAGGAAAGACCTTTACAAAAAACATAAAGCCATTTTCAAAGTGAGACAATGTATATAAAGAAAATCATACACAGTAAGTGTTCAATCAGTGGTAGATGTTATTACTGTGAAAACTTAAGAAAAGATGGGTTATTCGATCCCCGAAAATCACCATTTAACTATGTTTTAGACCCACAAAGCCCAATCCTTAAGAATATGGTCTTTGAATAGTATAGAAGTCTTGGCCTCAGCAATCAGACAACAAAAAGAAATAAAAGGCATCCAAATCAGCAAAGAAGTCATATTCTCCCTCTTTGCAGATGATATGACACTTTATATGGGAAACCCAAAAGACTCCACCCCCAAACTGCTAGAACTCATATAGGAATTCGGTAGTGTCAGGATATAAAATCAGTGCACAGAAATCTGTTGCATTTCTATACACCAACAACAAGACAGAAGAAAGAGAAATTAAGGAGTCGATTCCATTTACAATTGTACCCCAAACCATCCATAAGACACTTAGGAATAAATCCAACCAAAGAGGCAAAGAATCTGTACTCAGAAAACTATAGAATACTCATGAAAGAAATTGAGGAAGACATAAAGAAAAAGAAAACATCCCATGCTCATGGATTGGAAGAACAAATATTGTGAAAATGTCTGTGCCACCTACAGCAATCTACACATTTAATGTAATCCCAATCAAAATACCATCAACTTTTTTCAAAGAAATGAAACAAATAATCCTAAAATTTATATGGAACCAGAAAAAAACCTGAATAGCCAGAAGAATGTTGAAAAAGAAAACCAAAACTGGTGGCATCACAATTCTGGACTTCAAGCTCTATTACAAAGCTGTCAACATCAAGACAGCATGGTACTGGCACAAAAACAGACACATAGATCAATGGGACAGAAACAGAGAGCCCAGAAATGGACCCTCAACTCTATGGTCAACTAATCTTCGACAAAGCAGGGAAGAATGTCCAATGGAAAAAAGACACTCTCTTCAACAAATGGTGTGGGGAAAATTGGACATCCACATTCAGAAGAATGAAACTGGACCATTTCCTTATACCACACACAAAAATTGACTCAAAATAGATGAAAGACCTCAATGTGAGACAGGAATCCATCAAAATCCTTGGGGAGAACACAGGCAGCAACCTCTTCAACCTCAGCTGCAGCAACTTCTTCCTAGACACATCACTAAAGGCAAGGGAAGCAAGGGCAAAAAAGAACTATTGGGATTTCATCAAGATAAAAAGCTTTTTCACAGCAAAGGAAACAGTCAACAAAACCAAAAGACAACCAACAGAATGGGAGAAAATATTTGCAAATGACATATCAGATAAAGAACTAGTATCCAAAATCTATAAAGAACTTATCAAACTCAACAACCAAAGAACAAATATTCCAATCAAGAAATGGGCAGAAGACATGAACAGACATTTCTGCAAAGAGGACATCCAGATGGCCAACAGACACATGAAAAAGTGCTCCACATCACTTGGCATTGAGGAAATACAAATGAAAACCACAATGAGATACCACCTCACACCAGTCAGAATGGCTAAAATTAACAAGTCAGGAAATGACAGATGTTGGTGAGGATGCAGAGACAGGGGAACCCTCCTACACTGTTGGTGGGAATGCAGGGTGGTGCAGCCACTCCGGAAAACACTAAGGAGGTTCCTCAAAAAGTTGAAAATAGAGCTACCACAAGACCCAGCAATCACACTACTGGGTATTTACCCTAAAGATACAAATGTAGTGATCCAAAGGAGCCCATGCACCAAATGTTTATAGCATCAATGTCCATAATAGCCAAACTATAGAAAGAGCCTAGATGTCCATCAACAGACAAATGGATAGAGAAGATGTGGTGTATATATACAATGGAATACTACGCAGCCATCAAAACCCCCAAAATCTTGCCATTTGCAACAATGTGGATGGAACTAGAGGGTATTATGCTAAGTGAAATAAGTCAGTAAGAGAAAGGCAATTATCATATGATCTCACTGATATGAGGAATTTGAGAAATAAGACAGAGGATCATAAGGGAAGGGAGGGAAAAATGAAACAAGAGGAAACCAGAGAGGCAGACAAACCATGAGAGATTCTAAATCTCAGGAAAAAAACTGAGGGTTGCTGGGGGGGGGGGGGGGGATGAGGTAGCTGGGTGATGGACACTGGGGAGGGTATGTGCTATGATGAGTGCCATGAATTGTGTAAAACTGATGAATCACAGACTTGTACCCCTGAAACAATACATTATATGTTAATAAATTTTTTTTAAAGATATGATAAAAAAAAAGAATATGATCTTTGTATCAGACAGTTCTGGGCTTAAATTCCAGTTCTGTATCTTTTTTCCCTTGTCAATCTTTTTTAGATGCCACATTTTTAGCAAAACACTTTATCACTTATTGCTTTGATTCCCCCATCTGTAAAATGAAATGCTTTTTCCCTCATCCAATCACCCAAATCCTACACAACGTTCAGAGCCTTCAGTGTTTCTGGCTGCCCTGAACACATGGAATTTCTGGAATACTTGAAGACTTGGTCATTTTGGGGGGGTCCTGGATTTAATCATGGAACCTGGTCACAGCCAACACAGCTAATTCCTTACACAATATCTATTCTTTCCTCTCTCTTTACCAACAGAACTTAAATTTTATGCAGGGCAACAATGTGCCCAATTAAAAATACTCACCTCCCAGACTTCATTGCAGTTAGGGGTGGTCATGTAGTCCAGTGCGACCAGTGAAATATAAGCAGTATCCTTGTGTACTACTAGAGCCTTCCAAGAAAATTGTTGGATCCCTGATCACAACGGATACGTTCAGCTTTCATATATTCTTTGCCTTTACCTCTTTCCCCTGTTCCTATTTAAAGCAAGACAATGACACTTAGAAAGTCAGTAGTCATTTTTGCAATTATAAGAACCACCCACCAAGAGTGACAGAGCAAGCAAGCGGAATTCAGATCTTTGATGAATTCACAGAGAAAATAAACAGATCCTGGGACACATACTCTAGAATCCCTGTTATGTGAGAAAAAGAAATCTCTACTAGGTTAACCCACTGTTGTCTGGATTCTGTCACATGCAACCAAAGGCAGTCCCAAGTGAATACACTACTTTATATGGTTGCTGTGAGGATTCAAATAAGATGATTGTTAAGAACTTAGCCTAGTGCCTGGAACATAGGAATAACTTAACAAATTATTTGTTGATGAGTTCTAATTTTCTTCCTAGTAAGAGGGAATCAGGAGTTGAAAATAGAGTCTACGGCATGAACTGTAACAGAGTTGGGAACGTTATTTATTCATCATTTGTAAAGTTCTTAGACTCATGCCCAGCAGACAAGAAGCACTTTATAAATATTTGATAAGTAAATAAAATCCTAACAAATGTTTACTAAATGCACAAAATGTGTCAGGCATTGTTCTAGATGCTGGGATTACAGCAACAAGCAAGACAGTATTCCTGCCCTTCAAGCACTTGCATTTGAGAAAGAGCAGGAGGAAATGAACAATAAGCAAATAAATGAATACACAGGGAATTTCATGAAAATAAAAGAGGACAATGTGATAAAGACACAGAACTCCCTGGGTGGGCTCTCCAGGGAAGGCATCTTGGAGGAGGTGGTGACACCGAAGATAAGACCTGATCCAAAAGAAGCAGCCAGCTCTGTTAAGGAAGAACATTGCAGGCAAAGGCAAAGGGAGGCTTGCCAAAGGTCCTAAGAAGGTAGGTATGAGTTTCTTGTTATGAAGGAATAGCGTTCCTAAAATCACCAAAGGGTTGCATTTGCAAGCCAGAGAGGAATGCATACAGAGGGTAAATCCACATTTTATACTGCCTGAAACATATACAGTTTGGGGGACCCAAATTAATTAATTAAAGTACAACTATAATGTGGGGTTTTGGAAGGGAGGTTTGCAAGTGAGTGAATGGTTCTAAGGCTTAAGCTTCACGAACTTCAGAAGAAATCTATTTCAGGTTGGACCTGAGCTGATAGAGAAAAGTAGATTTAACATATAAATTCCTCAGACTCTTTTGGTAGTCATAGACCCATCTGAGGTAGATGGAATGAAAAAGCTGGCATTTATGAGAAGGATCCAGAATATATCACAGGACCTGGGGATGAGAACGTAGCTGGGCCAAATACATATTGCAACCAGAGTCTCAAACACAAGCAGGACTCCCCACATTTTATCTCTCTCTGATCTACACACGTGCTTCATTCTTATCTTTCTCTTTGAAGATCAGCTCCATGTGCTTTTCTGACACATGGAACAGGAAACCGTGGCTGCCCAGTTACACGTGGCAGCTCCCAGCTCCGGCTCCCAGGCCAGCTTCCCAGGGAAGCGGTGTGACCCACAGACTTGAGTTGGGCGTCCATCTTTGTGTCAAAAAACCCCAGCATGATGGCAATGAGGAGACCACTCAACCATGAAGACAGGGACAAAGGCAGTCGCCTGAAAAGAGGAATTGTCGTGAGCGGTGGAAAAATTCGGAGATGTGTCTGCCTCACCTATGAGCCTCTGACTACAAAGTGGCGCCGTCCAACAGAAACACAACAATAGGGGCGCCTGGGTGGCTCAGTGGGTTAAGCCGCTGCCTTCGGCTCAGGTCATGATCTCAGGGTCCTGGGATCGAGTCCCGCATCGGGCTCTCTGCTCAGCAGGGAACCTGCTTCCCTCTCTCTCTCTCTGCCTGCCTCTCCGTCTACTTGTGATCTCTCTCTGTCAAATAAATAAATAAAATCTTTAAAAAAAAAAAAAAAGAAACGACAATACACGCTCATGTGAGCCGCATATGTCATTTAACATTTTCCAGCAGGTGCATTACAGGAATACAAAGAAACAGATGAAATTAATTTCAGTAATCTATTTTCTTGAACTCAACATAGCCAAAAAAGCATTACTTTAACATATGCAATATACAAATATCTTGCATTCTTTTCTACATGCGATGTCTTGGAAATCCAACTTTGAAGATCTATATTTACAGCACATCTCAGTGTGGGCCAGCCACATTTCAAGTGCTCCAGAGACGCAGGCGGCTAGCGGCTTCCATGCTGGGCAGGCAGGCTAAGATTTCTTGGCTGAGACCTGGTTGAGGCTGCTACCCGTGTACATCCCAGCAGGCCCAAGTCCGTAATGATCAAACAATATTCTCTTGCCTGACGCAGTTGTCATTACTGTGCTTCGGCTCTCGGGCTCTGATAAATGTGCAGGATTACTCATCACTGGCTTTCAGAGCACACAGAGCTCAAGCACATTTGCTGGCGAATTGCAATTAGAGTTCTTTCTTTGATGGATCTAGAGTTTAATGTCTTTGCACTTCCCTTATTCCAGAAATGAGATTAAAGCCACACACACACACACATACACACACACGGCCCACAGAAATCTACAGCTCCATCAGCAAATTGTTCAGCCTTGGTAGGAAGGTCATTAAAATGGTTTTATAGAGAGTCCATAAAGCATCAGGAAAACATAAATGTCAAACTCCTGGTTGCTCAGCTGCCCTTCAGCTCAGTCTCCCAAAGGTAATAAATGCATCTCTCCAAAGAATATCTGCTTTCTCTTCAGTTCGCTGCATCCAGGTAAATAAGCAGTTCAAGGCGTATTTCTTTTTCATTACATGTATTTTTTTCCCTTCAAGTTCTAGCCAACACAGATGCATACGGGTTAGATCTGCTCCATCTCTCTTGGAGAGGCTGGTTTCTCTCCTGGCTATTGATTTTTCAGATGACTTCGGTTGGAAAGACAAGATGTGACTGGTTTAGAAGTCTCTTATTTTTTTGTCGGACAGCGATTTGTGACGGCTGCCTTGTATACGGATAGCTACTATAGATCGGGCATTTCTTATCTGCCAGGCAATGTGCTAAATGCTAACAGACATTACGTTATTCAACTGTGGCAACAAAGCCACGGGTTAGCACTATTATTAACACCCCCTTCTTGTAGAGGAGGAAACTGAGGTTGGACAAATGTTAAGTGACTTGCCTGAAGTCACATGGCTAATTAGTAATAAATCCAAGATTTGAACCCAGGTTGCCTGACACCAAATCTTCAGCTGCTAAGGTCTGCATATCGGTTTGGGGTAATTTCTGAAACAGAAGGCCATCCAAGTCTCTAGGGACCAGAAATTTGGCCTGAAGGCTTCTTCGGCAAGGTGTCTGAGAAGAGAGGCTAGTGGAATGAGGTCATCGGCAGGCAAGGCTGCAAGGTGGCAAAATGGAGCTCCTTTTAAATGGGAAAAATAGGGTGCCTGGCTGGCTCAGTGGGTTAAAGCCTCTGTCTTCGGCTCAGATCATGATCCCAGGATCCTGGCATTGAGCCCCGCATCAGGCTCTCTGCTCAGTAGGGAGCCTGCCTACCCTGGCCCTGCCTGCCTCTCTGCCTACTTGTGCTCTCTCTCTCTCTCTCTGTCAAAAAAATAAATAAAAACTTTAAAAAAATTAAATGAGAAAAATAAAGACAGATATGCAAATGTCTGGGGAGGAAACAGTTGAACAACCCTGACAAAGAAAGGCTGGATTCTCCTCTGCCCCCAGTGTAAACCAGCTCTGACCTTATTTAGCAATCTTGAACCAGCCACCTGGATTTCAGTAATGTAAAGATAATGGCTCTTCCAGTACTCCTTGGGGGCCTATTTGGATTAACTAGTTAATGGTTATATACTAGTTTGAGTAGGCAAAGGGCCCAATAAAATCTTTACTCAAGCCTTTTTAGCACAGAACTGAGCCCCTGTTGATGATAAATGTTAAAGGAAGATCAAGCCCTCTTCAGTTTTATTGCTTTAATTGAGCCATTTGGCAGTACGAGGACAGTCCAAAAAATAATAGCATGCCCACATTAACGAGCCTACTTGACTCTGAGAGATGACACTGGTAATGTTCTTAGCTAGGGCCTGAATTTAATGTTGGTGAGCTCAAGTGGAGGGCTGACATTGGATAAATGTTTGTTGAATTAGTAACAGCACAAATTTGAAGTTTACTCAAGCACCTACTATGTGCCCAACAGTGGACTGCAAATATCAGGCTTTTTTTTTTTTTAAAGATTTTATTTATTTATCTTACAGAGGGAGAGATCACAAGTAGGCAGAGAGGCAGGCAGAGAGAGAGGGGGAAGCAGGCTCACTGCTGAGCAGAGAGCCTGATGTGGGGCTGGATCCCAGGACCCTGAGACCATGATCTGAGCCGAAGCCAGAGGTTTAACCCATGGAGCCACCCAGACACCCCAAATATCAGGCTTTATAAAGCCACCTTTCTAATGAAAATATTTTGCCTGGAGATTGGGAATGTTACTATATCACACCTATCACACCGAATGTGGATTTCTCCACCAGTAAGTTTCTGCCCAATCAGCAGTAGAGCAAACTATCAAAGCACTCAACAATCCTACTTGACAGCAAATTACCAAAAAATTCCTCATAGCAAAGAGAAATTGAAAATTCAATAGTAGCTCTCTTGGCAGAATGGCCCTGGGAGACAGAAATCTTCATTTGCCAAAGCCAGGAAAAATAAGAGAATCTGCAAGAGCTATTCTTTTTTTTTTTTTTTAAAGATTTTATTTATTTATTTGACAGAGAGAGATCCCAAGTAGGCAGAGAGGCAGGCAGAGAGAGAGAGAGAGGAAGAAGCAGGCTCCCTGCAGAGCAGAGAGCCCGATGCGGGGCTCCATCCCAGGACCCTGGGATCATGACCTGAGCCGAAGGCAGCGGCTTTAACCCACTGAGCCACCCAGGCGCCCCTGCAAGAGCTATTCTGATAACAACTATAAATTTTAAAATATGCGGAATATTTTCATCCTTTAAAGGACCACATCAACTCAGATTTCCACAAGCAAGAGTATGTAAGTTCCCAGTTAGAGGTAGAAGTCAATCTCAATTATATAACATCCTCCTGTCAATTCCTACCTGTTTGGAAAAATGTGAAATGTGCAAGTTTCCAAAGAAATAAACAGGCAATTGGGACGCCTGGGTGGCTCAGTTGGTTAAGCAGCTGCCTTCGGCTCAGGTCGTGATCCCAGCCTCCTGGGATCGAGTCCCACATCGGGCTCCTTGCTCAGCAGGGAGCCTGCTTCTCCCTCTGCCTCTGCCTGCCACTCTATCTGCCTCTGCTCACTCTCTCTGTCAAATAAATAAATAAAATCTTTAAAAAAAAAAAAAAAGAAAGAAACAGGCAATTGTCCAGCTGGTTTCAAAGTGGCTAAACCCTGTTAATCATTTAATACTTTACCTCATGTGAGATAAACACAAGATAAGTCACTGCCAGGATATGGTCTTTTCTCAGATCCTCCTTTGTTCATTCATTCTTTTATTCACTCTACTAAAATAAACTGAGGGTCTACTCTATGCCAGGCATTGCTCCAGCCATGAGTGAAGCAAGCTGCCATGAAAAAGCCAAGATTACCTGTCTTCCTAGAATCTAAGTTTTTTTTTTTATTTACTTATTTTTTAAGATTTTATTTATTTGTCAGAGAGAGAGAGAGAGAGCACAAAGCAGGGGGATCAGCAGGCAAAGGGAGAAACAGGTTCTCTGCTGAGCAAGGATACCCCCCACCATGCAGTGGTGGGATCACCATGATCCTGGGATCATGACCTGAGCCAAAGGTAGACGCTTACCAACTGAGCTACCCAGGGACCCTAGAATCTACATTTTAGCAACTGTTTTCAATTCCCAATAGAACCCATGTATGCTTGAATTTGTAGTTTAACAAAATGAAATAGCCTTTTGGGCTAGTCCTTACACTTCCTAATGTCAATTCATTCCTTCATCAAATACTAACTCCTGGGCTACTCTGAAACAATACAAGTATCTATCCGGATGGCAGCCATGTTTTCAGCAGAGTTCATTGTCCAAATGGAAACACAAGGCATTTACAACAACAACAACTATAACAGTAACAATAACAACAACAAGACCCCAACACTAGAAGGTGTTAAATGCCATGAGAAAAGCAGATAGAATGTTATGAAAATTCAGAGAAGAAAATTCATCTTCAAGGAGAAGGTAACTAGGAGGCACCTGATTTAGGATTTAAAAGATGAGGGCAGTTGTGTAAAATATGTTTAAAAGTAGTTTAAAAGATGGCTCAGTTGGTTAAGTGTCTGACTTCCATTTCAGTTCAGGTCATGATCTCAGGGTTGCGAGAAGGAGCCGGAGTTAGGCTCTGCCCTGGATGTGGAGACTGCTTAAGATTCCCTCTCCCTCTGTCCCTCCCCACCTCCCTCTTTAAAAAAAAAGGCAGGGGGTGGGGAAAGGAAGGATGAAAGGAAAGAATTTAAAGGATGAGTATGATTTGCACATGTAAAATGAGAGGAAGGTGGGGCATACGAGGATGAAGGACCCTCTGTAAATGATCAAAAATAGCATCTTAGTTTCTTAAATACACGTTTTGGTAAAACAAATCTCTGAAAGCTGCTATGGGCTGAGTGTTTGTATTTCCGCAGAATTTCTTTGTTGAAGCTCTAATCCCCAGTGGTACTGGAGGTACCACTGGAGGCCTTTGGGAGGTAATTAGGTCATGAAAGTAGAACCCTCATGATGGGATTCGTGCCTTTACAAGTAGAGTCAGGAGAGACAATCTTTCTCTCTGCCAATCTCTCTCTCTCTCTCTCTCTGCCACGGGAGGATAGAGCAAGCAGGTGTCATCTGTAAACCAGGAAGAGGGCTTGCACCAGAACCCTACCCTGCCTGCACCCTGGTCCTGGACTTGAAGCTTCCAGAACTCTGAGAAATAAACGGCTGATGCTTAAGCCACCTCATCTGTGATATCCTGGCAGACTTTGCTTTGAAACATTTTTTTTTATCTTAATGAAGTTTAGAGCAGCTATTGCCCTCAATTCAACTGGATCTTCAAGGTCAGTCAAAAGAGTGGAAAGTCAGTTTCATTTCACATGCCCATGATAGAAATGGCAGCTTGAAGTGTTGTGTTGCAAATAATTCTGAGGCATCATTAAGGTTCAGCAGGAAAAGGCCCAGGATCGATTAGTTATGTCTGCCACAGGCACAGGCTTCATATGTAGTGGGTGATCATTTGCCACCCCTGTGTTAAGGTCAGACGTCTGAATTGCCCAGGGAAGAAGGCGTGTGGTGTGTGTGTGTGTGTGTGTGTGTGTTTAAGGTTTTCTTTCTTTCTTTCTCTTTCTTTCTTTCTTTCTTTCTTTCTTTCTTTCTTTCTTTCTTTCTTTCTTCCAGAGCGCTCATGGGGAGAGGGAGGGGCAGAGCGAAAGGGAAAGGGGCTAGCAGCCTCCCTTCTGAGCCCCAGCTGGAGGAGGGCTCCATCGGGGGGAGCTCAATCCCGGGACTGAGATCATGACCTGAACCAAAGTAAGATGCCTAACTGACTGAGCCACCCAGGCTCCCCACCATGCCGGTTTTTAAACTGTTTTAGTAGCAAGACCCTTTGTTTCAATGAAATCTTACTCAAATTCCAAAACTTTGAAAAGCAGAGCTGTCCTGTTGAACAGGGGAATGGGATGTCTGAGGTGCCCCCCATCACCCACCCCTTTACCATGGCACCGGGAGCACAGCCTGAAGATCACCACTTTAAGAGACTGTTGCTTTCCGTGTTGCAAGAAGAACAGCATTTAATAATTTGTTTGGTTCCTGTTCAGTTCCACAAGAAGGATGATAATCACTCTTTTACAGATGCAAAGTCTGAGGTCCCAAGAGGTCCAATGATAAGCCCGAGCCTGACAACAGAAGGCTGGTGAGGAAGTCAAGACTAGAAGCAGGGCTTCCCCCTTCCACGGGGCAGGGCTTCATGTGCCTCTAGGGCCTCTAGGCTGCAGCTCCACCAGAACCTGCCAGGAGCTGAACACCGGGGACCTCTCCAGAAGCAAGCTCGGTGGGGTTCGAATAAACACGAGGAAACACTCTCTATCTGAAATTCTGCCCCGCTCTGCCCTCCCCTACATACCTTTTCCACAAGCCCAGTAGTCCCCGACACCTTAGAGGTCCCGGGGACTCAGGGGCTCAGGTTTCCTCCTTGTGCAGGAGAGATGGCAACCTGAACACGACCCCTCCTCCTCTCTCCTCAGCTCTTTCTAAGGGGAGCCGGCATCCCGGCCTGGACTGAGTGGCCAGGGGCTGAGGTCCAGCGGCCACAGTGAGTCTCCACTAAGGCCTTTTACAAAGTCCACAGTGCTTTTATCATGTCACCAAACCCACAGCGCTCCGCCCCTCATCACCACCCTGCTTGCAGCCTGGAACACTGCAGCAGCCTCCCCTCCCACCTCTTCCCCCCTCCTCAGGTCTGGCCTCACCTGGTTCCCTCAGACCTTCCAACCTTCTGCACTGCAGGAAGCCATCTTTGCATCATGCAGATCTGATCTGGTCACTCCTCTGCTTAAAGCCCTTCAACAGCTTCCCATTGCCCTTAGTTCCGGGGAAAGAGCATTTCATGGCGAGAAAATGTGTGTCTCGTGTGCACGGACACTCTCACAAAGGAGGGTGGTTTGTGATACTTAAACTATAGGCTCCCTGGGGTTGACCACAAGGTATTTATTTAGGTCCTGCCTCATTCCCCAAAGGAGCTGGAGCAGCTGGGTAGATGATCTGTCTCCTGGGTAAGCAACAACAGGATGCTTTCTCAGCTATGCTTTGGAAGAAGCATCAGTCCTGTGGTATGAGCCAGCCATAGTGTAAAATAAAAATAAATCTGTATTATCCTGAAAACTCTGAAAAGGAACTAAGGGACAGGTGGTGGCAGAGGTGCTCCACCCCAGCATTGAGGTGATTTCTGGATCACTGAAAGGGCATTCCGAGGTGTATTAGGAGAAACTGAATTATTACATCACACAGTAGCCTGTGTGTCAGTATTACCCCAGCACGCCTAGGTCCAAAGTCAAGGGGGCTTCCCCCAATCACGTCCTCATAATTTAGAAAGAAGGCCCCTTCCGATAGCTTTTCCTTTGTGGCTCAATATATTTCTTTCTTTCTTTTTTTTAAATGTATTTTGGGGTACCTGGCTAGCTCAGTTGGTAGAGCATGTGATACTTGATCTCAGACTCATGAGTTCCAGCCCCACGGTGGGGGCAGAGATAACTTTTTAAAAAATTAAAACAAATAAAAAACTTTAAAAATATGTATTTTAAGTAATTATTTTTTGAGAAAGAAGAACAAAGCCAGAAACATAATAGTCCCTGATTTATTTATGTATTTGTATTTATTTATTTAAAGATTTTATTTACTTATTTTGGCGAGAAAACGTGTTTTCTCACAAGAAAACTTGTGAGAGAGCTCACAAGTATGGGGGAGGGGCAGAGGGGGGGTGGAGAAGCAGAATCCCCACTGAGCAGATAGCCTGATGTGGGACTCCATCCCAGGGTCCTAGGGTCATGACCTGAGCCAAAGGCAGATGCTTAACCAACTGAGCCACCCAGATGCCCCTCCCTGATTTTAAACAATATTATAAAGCTATAATAATCAAAGTAGTATGGTATTGGCATTAAAACAGACATACAGGGAGGAAAAAAGGCATCCAGATTAATCAAACAGAATAGAGAGCCCAGAAATAAACCCAAATGTATACGGTCAATTGATTTACAACAAAAGAGCCAAGACTATACAAAGAGGAAAAGACAGTCTCTTCAATAAATCATGTTGGGAAAACTTGACAGCCACATGCAAAAGAATGAAACTGGGTGGCTATCCTATGCCATATTCAAAAACTAAGTCAAAATGAATTAAAGACTTAAATATAAGACCTGAAACCATAAAATTCTTATAAGGAAACACAGTCTGGAAAAAAAAAAAGAAAGAAAGAAAGAAAGAAAGAAAGAAAGAAAGAAAGAAAGAAAGAAAGAAAACACAGTCTCTAAGTGCCTTGACATTAGTGTTAGCAGTGTTTTGGATCTGACACCAAGAGCAAAGTCAACAAAAACAAAAATTAACAAGTGGGACAATATCAAACTGAAAAGCTTCTGTACAGCAAAAGAAATCATCAAGGAAATGGAAAGGCAACTCACTGAATGGGAGAAAATATTTGCAAATCATATATATGACAAAGGACTGATATCCAAAACATATAAGGAATACATGTAACTCAAGAGCAAAAAAAAAAAGAAAAAAGAAAAAAGAAACAGAAAAGGAATAGGCAGAGGAAAAACAAACAAACAGAAAAAAAGAAATAGGCAGAGGATCTGAATAGACATTTTCCAAAGAAGACATACAGATGGCCAACAGGTCCATGAAAAGGTGTTCAACATCACTCATCAGGGAAATGTAAATCAAAGCCACAGTGGGATATCTTTTCATATGTGTTAGAAGGGCTATTATCAAAAAGACAAGAAATAGTAAGTGTTGACAAGGACGTGGGAAAAAGGAAACCCTTGTGCAATATTGCTAGAAATGAAAACTGGTGCAGCCACTAAAGAAAACAGTGTGGGAGTTCCTCAAAAAATTATAAATAGAATCACCATAGGATCCAGCAATTCCACTTCTGGGTATTTATCAGAAGAAAATGAAAACACTAACTTGTGTCCATTGCGATATTATCTGTAAAACAGAAGAAATGGAAACAACCCAGTGTCTGTGGATGGATGAATGGATAGAGAAAAAGAATGCTTTTGTGTGGAATATTATTCAACTATAAGAAAGTACGAAATCTTGCCATTTGCCACAACATGAATGGACCTTGAGGGCATTACGCTAAGTGAAACAAGCCAGTCAGGGAAAGACATTACCACTTGTATATGCTCTCATTTATATATGGAATCTAAACAAAAAAGAACAACAACAACAAAAAAACCCAAGTTCACAGATAAAAAAGAATGATCATTGCCAGAGATGGGAGGTGGGAGGTCTGGCAAAATGGGTGAAGGGGGTCTAGAGGTATAAACTTCTAGGGGGGGGAAAAAAGCACTTACTTTAAATTAGGCAACACATAATATTTCAAAATTCCAAAGGTACAAAAATACCTGTAATAAAGTTTCCTTCCCACCCCTGTCTTTCAGCCATCCTGCCCATCACTGTTGAGAAGCCATCACAGTTACTAGTTTCTAAAAGTAATCTATGCATGCATAAGCCTGCATATTCACAGTTTTATTTTCATTCAAGTAGTGGAATTATACTCCCAGTGTCCTTTCCCTTGCCTTTTTCCCTGCCCACCTTACTGTTTCACTCAATAATTTATCCTGAGGTCCAGTTTCATTACACGTGACTGCCACAAACTGTGGCTAGGCTGTGTCCCTGGGATTCTTCATGGGCATGGGAGGTTTTTGTCCCCGCTAAAACAAAATGGTCTGACTTGGGGCTGGGAAGTTGGGCCCATATTTACTCATATTTACTGACCCTGGAGCTCATCACCTGGAGAAGGGCAGCTGGTGCCCAGGACCAACTGGGCAGTACCTGCGGTCAGACAACCAGCAATCCTCTGCACATCACTCAGGGAACTTTGTTTCTTCTTAGAGCTTTTAAGTCCTTTTTAATTACATAGGAAATACATGAATATATCTCTTCAGGAAAAAAAAAAAGGTTGACTAATTCAGTTGATTTAAAAAATCCCCTTCAGGGGCGCCTGGGTGGCTCAGTGGGTTAAAGCCTCTGCCTTCGGCTCAGGTCATGATCTCAGGGTCCTGGGATCAAGCCCCGCATCAGGCTCTCTGCTCATCAGGGAGCCTGCTTCCCCCACTCTCTCTGCCTGCTTCTCTGCCTACTTGTAATCTCTGTCAAATAAATAAATAAAGTCTTTAAAAAAAAAATCCCCTTCAATTCCCCAAACCAACCCATGTCAACTCTCTAATTAGCAGTGTCTACTGTAGCTTGGGTATTTTAAGCCTTTTGTTTTGTGGGGAAGGTTGTTGTGTTTTCCTACCTAGGATCATATTCTTTGTACTATACATTGCTTTTCTCATTTATTTTGTCTTGGCCCTGTTTCCACTTCAGGGTACAGAGTGAGTACTTTGTCCTTTGTATCCATCCCATTACGATTCTGTTGTATGGATGTACCATAGTTTATGCAAGGATCTTCTTCTTGATGAGCACTTAGGCTGTTCCTAATCTTTCAACAGCCAAATAAACTGGCTTCTTTTCCCTTGTCACAGTAGATGGCAAGGCAGCTCCCTTCCCAGGATTTCTGTAGATTCCAAGGTTGCTTACATTTTCCTGGTTACGTCCTGTCCCTGTCCTGTTCTTGAATCCACTAGGGGCTTCTCTATTCTCACCTCTCTCCCCATGCTCATCATTGCAACTCTTCCTTTCTATATTCTTTCAAAACCAATGATTTCACTGAGATTTGTGGGTGAAGAAAAGGGGTTACAGCCCTCTCCCCTTCCACCATACTTAGGTGCCCAGCAAGTCTATTTGGGATGACCTATAAATTCTACCATCCCAGTACTGATGAGGGAACAGAAGGCAAACTGAGGACAAAGCAGAAGCTGACACCCCGCAACCCCCCCTCCGCCCTCCATGGGATATATGTGACATTCCTCAGGCATTCCTGGCTGCCCTAAAGGAAAAACAAATAGTTAAGTTGTAGAGATCACAATCCTGCAAGACCTGAGTCTCCCTCAATTTACAAATGTCCTAGTGATTTACAAGGAAGAGGCTTTCTTATCTATAGCCTAACTTCCAAAGACCCATAACTCAGTTCCTGAAGCCCTAATATCCTCCCCTCCATAAAATTGAGGGAGGCTGACGCACAGGAAAATGTAAATAAAGTTAAATTTCTTCTAAACCTAAAGCTCATTGATAAGGACGTGTGATAGCAGGAGTATGACATTCCTCCAGGAAGCTCTCAACTATCTTACTGTTAATACCTTACAGAAAGAAAAAACAACCTTAACTAGACAAATAGCAAAGCCTCCGGTATCCTGTGTGTCTTCTTCTTTCAAACCCTCCCTTTTCCTTACCTCCCCCAACACCATAGTGTATAATCAGCCTCCCCTCACAACCTCAGGGCAGCAGCTCTTTCTGCCCAGGGGTCCTGTCCCCGTGCTTTAATAAACCACCATTTTGCACCAAAGATGTCTCAAGAATTCTTTCTTGGTCATAGGCTTTGGACTTCACCCCACTGAACCTCACTTATATTCTAAAACTTCATCAGTATCCAGGCCAGGCCACCAGGAGCTCCCACTGGGGCCCCTGTGGCAGTCTCCTGGTTGGCCCCCTGCTTCCACCCCTGCCTTCCTACAGCCCATCATCCAGCATGCCAGCAGAGGCCTTGGAAAACAAACCAGATCACTGCCCTCTCCTGCTTAAAACTCATCAGTGCTTCCTGTTGCCTTCAGAGTGAAACCCAGGCTCCATGGGAAAGCCGACAAGACTCTGTCTGATCCCCTCCTGCTGCTTCTCCAGCTCCATCTTCTGTGGCCTCACAACTCCCCTCCCCTATTTCTTCTCCTTGAACCACGAGGCCACATGCCCCAGGCCTCTCCCTGGCTCTTCCCTGGGGCACTCCTCACACCCACAGCAGCTGCAGGGGCTCCTTCTTGGCTTTCCCCTTGCTGTGCAGAAAGGCCTTCCAGACGACCCCACTCCTCCAATTTCTCTGGCGCATACCACACCCTGTTTATGTTAACTGTCTGTGCCCCACAAAACTGTAAGCTCCACATGGGCAGGCACTTTGTCTCCTTTGCTGCTCTGCACCTGGTCCTTTGCACAGGAGGTGCACAGAACCCAAAGGCTGAAAAAATAAACAGACCACATCTACCAAAAAAAAAAAAAAAAAAAAAAAAAAAAAGGAGGAAACCTCCAGAGGAATGTGAGATCAGAAGACACACTCCGAGTAAGGGTCCCAAGGGAGCTCTCTTTGCATACAGGAGCCTGGTTCCTCACTGAGACCCGCTGGAACCAGGAGGGAGGTCCCAGAGTCTCAGGGCCTCCCAGGGCCACCTGAGATGGGAGAGGGAAAGTCTCAGCAATGCCTTAACTGCCACAGCACAAGGGCAAAGCTGCTGCCTCAGATGCTGATTTCCAGGCTGCTGCTGCCCTTCTTCCACCCACCAGAGAGCCCACTGAGTTGCCATAGCAACAGAGGACAGCACCAGGGTCCAAATAGGGGTGTCTGCATCTCCCAGCACTTCCGTGAGGGCGAAGAAAAGGTGGGGGGGCTCAGTCCAGAGTTGTGCCTCTGGTCTGTCCCCATCTAAGCAGAGGGCCCTCCTCAGCCCCTCCAGCCCCACCTCACAGGAACATGGGAAGAAGCCCTCCCTTCAGAGTCCTCTCCTCTGTTTTCTCTCTCCCGCTGTGGAAGGAAGGCCTCAACTTCTGTATCCTGTCCAGGCCAACAAATTGGCCAGAAGAACAAAGGAGAAGGATTCCCTCATGGCGCACAGCTCTCAAAACAGTCTGAAGAATGTTTTCTTTTTAGATACAACTTTGTTAGTCTGAATGGTCATCTCCTGGAGTTTTTGAGTCTCTGTTGGCTGTCTTTTGGGTCCATTTAAAGAAGCCAAACCTGGCTTTTAATCCCCAAAGCTAAGAGCTCTTTGAGATAGCTGCTGGGAAGCCATTTGTATCATCTGTCAAAACAACGACACAAGTATTTACTACTCTAAATGAAAATGCGGCGGGCCTCACCTGTCTCAACCCTGACAATCACCCCAAAGAAAGTTTGGATCATCCCTCTGTCCAAGTAAGGAAACTGAGGCCTGATGGCTCCCAGGGCCCTGCAGCTGCCAGGAGGCCAAGCTGCCATCAGATTCGCAAGCCACTGGCCATGGCTCTGCCTCGGGAGGCACAGACAGCCCCCTCAGGGCGACACATTTTCCTTCTCCAAGCCCAGCCAGCCCCTCGAGGCCTCCGTGGCCCCCTCCTGGCCACCGTGGCCAGCAGTTGTTGGCTCTGGCCCCACGCCACATCACCCCCACAGCGATCTGACAGCAAGTAGTTTAGAGTAGGAACAAAGGCAGCTTTTTTAGCCCCTTCTTTAGAAACCTTGACTCCTCGCCACCACAGAAGCGGCTCCTCTGATTGGTTGCTACCATGGCAACGGGCTGCTGGTCTCTGTCCAATTATGTCAGTCCAGGACTGCAGTGCCTCCGTGTCCATTTCCGGCCCCAGCTCCCAGCCTGCCAGTGCAGCCCTTCTGACCTCCAGGCAATTGTGAATGCCTACGCTTTCTAATTACAGCTGCCTTTCAATTCCCTGCTCCCTACGAAACCTTTGTAATCTGCATCGAACTTCTCCCAGCAGCCCCTCATCACATTCGCCTGCGCCTTTTTATCTGTGGTTTATGAAGCCCTGATTATGTATCCAGCCTTGGCGCCCCGCCCCCCCCCCCCCCCCCCCCCCCCGCCCCTGCATACTTGTGCACCCTGCTGGGCGGATAACTTGAACACGCCAATTTCAGACATCCGGGACTCAGAGTCTGGCGCTGAGATCTTTTCGCTGTAATTGTGACCTTGGAGGTGGTCTACGGTGGCCTGATTTCAAGCCTGATTTCTTCCTTCAGTGACTCAGGAGCACCTACTATGTTCCAGGCACTAGAGACACTGCATTAAATAAGCCAGCCTGGAACTTTGCGTTTTCCTAGTGGAGGAGGGTGATAAAAGTAAACGGATAAACAAACATGATTTGGGAAATGGTAAGTGTGGAGAAGATAAAGGAGCTGAGGAGCTCTGATCCTAGGAGGGACACTTTCCTCTGTTCTCATCCAAGTGCCTCACTTCCGGAGGGAGTAGCACATAGAGGAACTGGGGGAGGGAGTGGTGCTTGCTGCCCAGTGGGCCCTTCTGGATGCAAGTGGTAGAGGCTAAACTTAGGGAAAAGGATCTTCAGGCAGTGATGCATTGGGGGTCTGAGGCCTGATAGTCATCAGGACTCCATCAGCGTCTCTTCCCCTCCCTGGCCGTCAGCTTGCTTGCTTGCTTGCTTGCTTCCTTCCTTCCTTCCTTCCTTCCTTCCTTCTCCTTCCAGTGGCTTCTCCCACAAGACAGGCAGCATGGCTACTGACAGACCCTGTGAGTTTAATTTTTCCAGGCTGCAGTCATGGAAGTCAGCCTGATGTCAAGCATTCTCCCATTCTAAGGCCACAATTCCAAAGGAAGCCACTGGTTGGCCCAGGACAGTTCCCAGCTGGATTAACCAGTAAAGGCCAGGGATGAGGTCAGAGGACTAATAAGGAGGCTCCTGAGTTCCCAGGAAGTTCTTTGTGGTTGGGAAAGGCAGGCAGTTCCAGGATCCAGACCACCCTTACAGAGGGAGACCCATCTAAGTGTGTGCCCCTCCACCCCTTGCCCTCATCCCAACCCACCCACACAACTGCTTTCTTACTTCTGTGGTCTCAGTTCTGTTCCTGAAACCTGGCCCTATGCCCTAGTTCAGTCCCAGCTCAAGGTCACCCTCTGCTCTGGAGACTTCTGCCAACCTCACCTATGTCACCCTCATGTGTAGTCCCACCTACCTCAAGCACGACTCAAAGTTTTTGAGTACAGCAGCTTTTATGAAGATCTAGGGGGTGACAGATGGGGAACATGCCATAGCTCAGAAGAAGACCATGGTATGCTCCACATATAGAAACGATTCTCACTGCCTTCTATCCTTAGTGTTCACTGTAAGGAAATCACATGGTTTCCCTCCCTCCTTGACCTTTCTCTTGGAGCTCCCAGCAGGAACCGTGAAATTCCTTGCTACTTTCTAATGCAGAAGTATCTAGCTTTCCACCTCCACTCAAATCGGATTCCTGAGCCTACCCTGGCATATCCTAAAAACACATAAAGGTGTTTTGCTAAATAAAAGAACCTTCCTTCTGAGCCTACAGAAGTTAGGAGAAGCTCTGGCACTGTAGTCACTTGCTTAACTTATTCACTATCAAATTCTTAGGGCTCCTATTCCCACCGACCAGAGCGAGGACAGGAAGTGGGGATGAACGGGTCCATGCACAGACTCCTCTCTGGCCCGAGGATAATGTATCGTCCCCTTCAGTGTTGAGATCTTGTAAGGTCAGGAAAACGTGAACATGGTATATCCCAGTACATCTCTTCTGACATTAGATGGGGTCACATGATTCGGTCCCTGAGACTTCTTTTGAGGGATGGGCTCAGCAGATCACACACTAGCCCAAAACCATGAGGGTACCACAGAGGGAGAATGAATGGCTCCCAGACTGTAGAGGTTGGTGATACCTCAGCAAGGGACACAAGATCTCATTCTGAGAAGAGAAGGGGTAATGTGGACCCTCTCAGCCACACCCACTGTCAGCTATATTTTCCAGCTGAGAAAGCTCAAGTCGGTGTTTGCATCCCAGGGCCTGCCCTTTTTACTCTCACTGTGGTGGGAATCAGCAAATGCTAGAATTCTGACAGAGTTGCCACCTCTGAATGTCCCTACTGGGATTGTAAAGACTCAAAGATGACAGTCATCTGGGAAGCCGTGCCCTTACATGTTGCCCGCTGCCTGAAGCTATTTCTGTGAACAATCAGAGCTCTCTTTTTCTACCACCTCTAAAAACTTATGCACAGGTAGACTGCCCACATAGGGCGCTCGCATAGCATGGCTCTAGCACCTTCTATTAGAGGTCATTTTCAATGTTCTGGAGGGATGGGAGCCAGAGATGGGGAAAAGAGCTGTCCCTTCTGCTTCTGTCCTCTTCTGTACCCAAAGATTTCATATAAGGAGAGCTACAAAGATCTTGATGTTTGCTCCTGAGAAGTCTGGTTCCTTCTCATTACCTCAGATTTCCCGGAGCCTGGACCTATTAATGGATTCCTTCTGCCTTTGTGGTCTGATCAAACTGCAGGCTATTTCTGCAAATGCGCTGGACTTTGAATCTAGGGGCTAGGCTACAGGGTCATTGATAATCCTTCCCCTTCTTACAAAAGGAAGTAATAGGTTAGTGGAATGAGCACTGGGCCAGGAACCAGGTGAGTTTGGGGATCTGGTCCTAGCTCTGATGAAGTGTGACTTTGTGCAAGTAACGTGCATCTTGGGGCCTTGGGTTTTCATCCATCAAAGGCATATTTCGACAGAGGCAATTTTCTAAATCCTGGCCACTCATCTGTATCTTTAAACACCCTGTGTATCACCTATACTATTATATACTTAACAAGATTATATATCTTAACATTATATACCTTTTTGACTTGGCTTCATGATAAGCAACATATCCATGAAATCACATATTTAATGTGCTGGCTTTATTCTTTTTCTACAGATACTTATTTTTAATTTTACTCATCTGTGTAATCCCTGAAACCATCCTGAGTACCATAAACCTATACCACCCTTTGGGAAACACTGAATTAGAGCACCACTTTGGTTCCCAAATGTCTTCATCCCTACTGTGAAATTCTAATAATTCCCCAAAGGAAAAACAATTTCACATAGAAAAACATATATATATCATTCTTGAGCCAAGAACCAGCATGACCCTTGGAACAAAATGGTTGTGTTTTGACAACTTTTGCTTCCCCAACTCTGATTCCAATTTCTTGAGTCTGACGAGACTACACAGGGCTCTGCCACAGCTCTTCCCTTGGAGTTGTACGTGGTCTAGCAAAGAGCTCGGTTCCAAAGTGCCCCAGGCTTGCCCCATGTCAGGTGGTGGAACTGTCTATATCAGGTGGTGGTCCCCTGGAAACAGCTAATCCTTCCAAGTGACTGGAGGGTTAGCTTTTCATCCTAAGCAAGCAATCCCTAAGTTAGAGCAAGTCTGACCAATAGGCAGCCTCCTCTTGTTCCCTTCACCCCCACTGCTTCCTGGAACTATTTGGATGACATAATTCAAGTTACTCATGGGGATCCTTGGCTAAGAACTCTCTTCTCTGGTACCCTACTGGCAAGCAAGAGAGACAAGGGTTGGGCTTCTCAGGGGAGAGCGAGAGACAGAACAGATAACGTTTCCCTGGTAAAAGAAGGACACCTGTATAGTGAGATAAAAACTGAACAAATCATTAATCATCAGGGTTGATCATCCCCTTCTCAGGAATTCCTAAATCTGGGTGATCATCAGCATCACATGAAGGGCTTTCATAAATAAAATTAAACACATCCCTATGCTATTACACAGCATTCCCACTCCTTGGTATTTGACCATAATAAATGAAAATACCAGGGGCACCTGGGTGGCTCAGTTGGTTGAGCAGCTGATTCTTGATTTCAGCTTAGGTCATGATCTCAGGGTAGTGGGATCGAGCCCTGCCTCAGACTCCGCACTCAGCAGGGAGCTAAGCATGAGATTCTCCCTCCCTCTGCCCCCACCCCGATTGCTCACTTGCTCTCTCTCTCACTCTAAAATAAATAAATAAATCTTTTAAAAAATAAATGAAAACACATTTATGGCAATTTTATTCATATTTGCCAAATCAACACTAAAAGACCCATTTGTGGGTAAAGAGAGAAAACAAACTAAGGTATAGCCACAGGGTGGAGTATTACTCAGCAATAAAAAGTGATGAACTATGGACATGATACATGCAACAACACAGATAGATCCCAAAAATTTCTTTTTATTTTTTTATTTTTTTTTAAAGATTTTATTCATTTATTTGACAGAGAGAGAGAGACCACGAGTAGGCAGAGAGGCAGGCAGAGAGAGCCCAACGCGGGGCTCAATCCCAGGACCCCGAGACCATGACCTGAGCCGAAGGCAGAGGCTTAACCCACTGAGCCACTGAGGTGCCCCCCAAAAACTTCTTGAGAGGCAAAAGAAAAAAAGAAACGGGACACATCCATTGATAGGACATCCAAGAATAGGAAAGACCCATCTATGGTGATAGAAATCAGAAGAGGGGTGATCTATCTATATAGGGTGGGGACTGATTTGACTTTCTGGGGCCATGAAATGTTCTATACCCACACATTTGCCAGAACACACCCAACTACGCTATGAAGACTGTGCATTTCCCTGTAGGTAAATTTTACTTTAATTTAAAAACAAAACCAAGGGGCGCCTGGGTGGCTCAGTTGATAGAACAACTGACTCTTGGTTTTGGCTCAGTTCATGATCTCAGGGTCGTGAGACCAAGTCCTGCATCGGAGTCCACACTCAGCACAGAGCCT
Source organism: Lutra lutra (assembly GCF_902655055.1). Classification (NCBI taxonomy): domain Eukaryota; kingdom Metazoa; phylum Chordata; class Mammalia; order Carnivora; family Mustelidae; genus Lutra; species Lutra lutra. Next base: position 80,498,027 of record NC_062282.1, on the reverse strand, counting down.
GCTTGCCCTTCTCCCGCCCATGTGTGAGAGCACATCTGCACTTGCTCTCTCTCTCTCAAATGGATGAATAAAGCTTAAAAAACAAAAACAAAAAACCAGAAATATATGTTCTCTGGCCCTATCCTATTGCTACTAAATCAGAATCTCCAGAGGCAGAATCTGGAAATGTGTATTTTTTTTAAAAACCCTGTAGGTGATTCCAATCCACACTCAGGTGTGGGAACCTTTGGATCCTAAGAAAGGTTTGGCTGTTTCTCTATTGTTTACGAGAGGTGGGAAGTTACAGGACTGCTAGTAGAAAGACTAAAGAACAGCTACTACTTATTGAACACTTATAATTATGTCCTCAAATTCTTTCAAGAACCCCACAAAGCTCTATCTTACAGATGAAAAAACAACAATAATAATGAGGGCAAGGCACTTGCCTAAATCACACAGCTGGTAAACAGCAAAACTACTTGGCCCAGGTCTTCTTTACCACAAACGTCTAATTCTTTCCATCATTCATTCACTCAAATAACCCAAACCAAGTAAATATTGTATGCCTTCTCCGAGCCAGGCACTCTGCTGGGCATTATGCCACGCTCACCGCCCTGAGAAGATAGGAAGGAGGACTGATGGGTGAAAAAGATGAAAGTCCATAAGGCAGCATTTACCTTTGCTGTGTAGACTTAGGGAGGAAAGGGATCCCAGCCCTCTTTTCGTTTTTTTTTTTTTTTTTTTTTAAGATTTTATTTATTTTTTTGACAGACGGAGATCACAAGTACGCAGAGAAACAGGCAGAGAGAGAGGAGGAAACAGGCTCCCTGCCGAGCAGAAAGCCCGATGCGGGGCTCAATTCCAGGACCCTGGGACCATGACCCAAGCCGAAGGCAGAGGCTTTAACCCACTGAGCCACCCAGGTGCCCCCTTTTCGTTTTAATTATTTAGGTGGTTTGGGGAAAGGCAGGAGGCTTATGGTTATAGAAGCATAGCTAAAGAAAGCTTCTCTGCTGCTTACTTTGGGAACTTTCCAGAAGCTCACACCAATAGCAGGTAATGTTAAAAATGGGTTAAAATCATTATGGGATTATGAATAATTCACAGGGACCCCCTGTTACCCATTACATTTTGTTCTACATAATTGCTTCCTGGAAATCTGCTCCCAGGGCAGGGAATTGGGAGTATGCATGAAATTGAATATTTCTGTCTTTGACAAGTAAATTTAAACAAAATTGTGAATTAGTTTCAGTCCCCTGCTGCCTATCCCCTTTGAGTTGATAAGACTAGTCCTTTATCCAACAAAATAACTCTGCAAGAAAAAGAGTCTAGCTCCTTAGAAAGAGAAGTGAGCCCCAGTTCCTTTTCTTGTACTAGGAAGTGTTCTAGGGGTTCTAAATATTGTGGAGGATTTGGGGTGGGATGGGGGACTAGAAGAGGGATGTCTGGGGGAGAATCAGAGTCAAACCACAAAATGTACTCTGGATGGTATGATATAAAGATGGGAATGACCAGGATAAAAGTAATCCTACTTTTAAAATGGAGATATAATTCACACACCAAAAATTCATCATTTTTTATTTTTATTTTTTTAATTAAAGATTTTATTTTTAAGTAATTCCTGCACCCAACAGGGGGCTTGAACTTACAACCACAAGCTCAAGGGTCACATGCTCTAGGGACTGAGACAGCCAGGCACCCCAAAAATTCACTTTTTTTTTGGTTCTTGGGAAAAAATTCGCCCTTTAAGGTGTACAAGTCACTTTGCCTCAGCTCCTGGCAACAAGTAATCTGCTTTCTGCCTCCATAGATTTGCCTGTTCCAGACATTTCATATAAATGGAATCATGCAATATGTTGCCTTTTGTGACTGGCTCCTTTCGCTTAGCATATTTTCCAAGTTCATGTTGTAGCATGCATCAGAACTCCATTCCTGTTTATGGCTGGGCAATAGCCCATCATACAGATATACTATATTTTGTTTATCTGTTCATCAATGAATGGAAATTGGTTTTGGCTATTATGAATAATCCTACCATGAGCATTCACGTACAGGTTTCTGTGTGAATATATGTTTTCAATTCTCCTAGGTATACAACTAGGAGTAGAATTGCTGGCTCATGAGATAACATTTGTTCAGTTTTTTAAAATTTTTTACTTTAATTCTAGTATAGTTAACATACAGTTATTATATTAGTTTCAGGCATACAGTATAGTAATTCAGCACTTTCATACATCACCTAGTACTCATCACAACAGGGGACTTTTTGCACTTTCCTCCTCCTCCGCTGCACCCCCAACCCCACCCACCTCTCCTCCAGTAACCATCCATCTGTTCTCAAGAGTCTGTTTCTTGGTTTGTCTCTCTTTTTTTTCCCTTTGCTCATTTGTTTTGTTTCTTAAATTCCACAACGTATGTTCAAGTTTTTTCCATTGTTTTTTTTGTTTTGTTTTGTTTTGTTTTGTTTTGTTTTTTAGAGAGAGTGTGTGAGTGGGGGGTGAAGATGGAGGTGGAGGGAGGGGCAGAGGGAGAAGGAGAGAGAGAAGACCAAGCGGACTTTAGGTCCAGTGCAGAGCCTGTCTCGGGGTTCAATCTCACACGAGATCATGACCTGAGCCAAAACCAGGAGTCAGATGCTTAACTGACTGCACTACCTAGGCACCCTATATGGTCAACTTTTCGAGGAAGTATCAAACTGTTTTCCACAATGGCTGTACCATTTTCCATTCCCTTGGCAGCATGTGAAATTCCCCGTTTTCTAGAAATACCTCTTTTCTCTAGCGATACTCTTGCTTTATCTTGTCAAAATGTATCTGTTCTACATAGTAGTCACAGCTTAACTGAAAACCTAACCTACATTCTTGGTTTCATGTGTCATCCCTCTGGATAACACATTTACAATTTAAGAAGAGCTTCCTTGAGTTACACTAGTACATTATTCAGGACACTTCCAAATTCAAATTATCTGAAGCAAAGAGAGGATATATTAACTCCCACAGCTAGCAAGATAGTCGGGTAGCTTCCAGACAGTAAGGGGCAGTTACAGGAACCAAGACTTCAGCTTCAAGGTGAACTTCTCTTTCTCTCTCCAGTCCCCTCTGAATCTCCCTCTTGTTTCTTATTTCATTGATGTCCTCTTTCCATGACACTCTCACCACCTCTCATCTCTGTAGCCTCTGCTTGGCCTCATGCCACATCAGATTGTTTCCATGTATAAGAATGACCGCTGCCCTCTGCTCAGACCTACATCCTCTCAGCTTAGCAGCACCATGGGCAGTTTAAGACTTAGGAACAGAGACCTTCTCTCCCAGAATCATGTATGTCATGCCAACCTTGTTTCAATCACATGCCCAGGAAAATTAATTCTAAAGTTCTTCGTCCCCCCGCCGGCTCCCACACCTACATCTGTGGCCAGATCAGAAGATGGGGACCTTGTCAGACTCAACACCTAACTATCACCACCTTAGTCATTTCGCTCTGTCACAATTTTACTTTTTCCAAATGAGTGGGATGGAATCTTTTTTAGAAAATGGAGGGAAAACTTCAGTAATTGAAGGCACTTTCTATTTTACTCTCAGTGGGTTCTAAACTCTGAGAAGGACTCTCAAAGGACTTCCAAAATTTCTCAAGTACAGTTAAACAGCTACCAGAGCCCGCATGTAAAAGAGAAAATGAGCTGAGTCCTTGGATGTTAGAGATGGAAGACCCTGTAGGGACCCCCTAGTCTCCCGACTCATTTTACACAGGAAGCAACTGAGGCCCACGGCTGGAAAGGACCTGTCTGGTCATGGAGATGAAAAGTAGCAGAGCTGGCCCCAAACCTGGATCTCCAGGCCATGCCCTTTCTTCTTGTCCAGCCTCTTCTTGTCCATACCTCCCTCATGTGTACACTCAGGTTAAAAAAAGAAGAAAAAAAAAAAGGTTCCAGGGTGCCTGGGTGGCTCAGTCGGTTAAGCACCTGCCTTCAGTTCAGGTCATGATCTCCTGGTCCTGGGGTGGAGCTCCACATTGGGCTCCTTGCTCACATGTGATCTTATTGATTAATCATTTCTTTTTTTTTTTTAAGATTTTATTTATTTATTTGACAGAGAGAGAGAGATCACAAGTAGGCAGAGAGGCAGGCAGAGAGAGAGGAGGAAGCAGGCTCCCTGCTGAGCAGAGAGACCAATGCAGGGCTGGATCCCAGGATCCTGGGATCATGACCTGAGCTGGAGGCAGAGGCTTTAATCCACTGAGCCACCCAGGCAGCCCTGATTAATAATTTCTTTTGTGTCACCTGAGCTCTGGTGTCTGCTTCTCCCTCTCCCTCTCCCCCTCCCCACCTCCCACTCAGGCTCACTCTCTCTCTTAAATAAATGAATAAAATTGTAAAAAAAGAAAAAGGGCTCCAGATTCATAGTAAGGGCCTAAGAAGGAGGTGCTAAATGGCTGCAGTGACTTTCCAGTACCAATTCACTCTCTGGGCATCATAGGGACACAGTTTATGCTGTGGGGAGGATTTCTTGCTGAAATCAGCACTGCTTGGGCCATAATCTAGCTGTGAGTCACAAACTGCACAGGAAGTATCTGGAAGAGCTTTCTCTGAGCGAGAGAGGAGAGAACTGAAGGGTGAGGAAGAGAAATAATATGCAGACATTTTTTAAACCAAAACAAAGAGCCGTAATCAACACTCACTCAACCTGCATCCTGGCCTCTGGAATGATCTGTGGGCAGTGCAAATACCGCACACACAACCTTCCCCTGCACCGTTACTCTGTACTTACCCAGTACAAGAGACATATTTCTGGGACACATTTTAGAGTCTTTTTTATTTTTTCACATGAATTTGTATGAGCTCTTTCTAGTAATGGTTTAGTTCTTATCTGCTTATGACTGACAAATATTGCTGTCCAGCTTTCATTTGTCTTTTACTTGGTTTTTCTCCACTGATGTGTTTAATTTTCACATGTGGATGATCCTATCGACTAATCATCCCTTTTGTGTTGCCTAAGCTGCGATGTCATGATTCAATATGCCCCTCTACTTCCTTTTTTTAACCAATGAACATAATTTCTTATAAACCCATCAACACGTCCCTTAAAAGCCTGAGTTTGCAGTAATAGGAGCATAACAGAACTAAGGACTCCCATATCCGCCCTATTTCAGTTTATCTAAGTTTTCTTCCAATACTTTTGTACACTTCAATTGTTTCAACTATCTGGAATTTATTTTGGTGCAAAATGTGAGGTAAGGATCTAAGTTTCTGTTTCCTTGTTGTGTTTTTCCCAAATAGGTATCTGGTTATCATAATACCACTTATGAACTAATAACTCTCTTCACTCCCAGTAATGTTTTCTAAAGGTGGAGACTGTGGGGATGTATCGCTGGTTGCTGTTGTTTTAAAATATGTGTATAAATCCATGACCCTGTCCCCTTCAAAAGGAGGGATGTAATTCCCCTCCCCATGAGCGTCAGCTGGACTTGGTAACATACAGACATAATGGCTGGTTTAAGTGCCAGCGTGTGGCTCACGAGGCCGGGTCCTAAGAGACACGTGGCTTGCTTCTCAATCTTTCTTGGATCGGCCGCACTACAGCATGACAGCTACCAGCCTCCAGAGCCCCCACAGGTGCAACAGCAGAAACTCTGCCCCCCTCAGAGTGCCCCAGGTCTCTCTGGGAAGCCCTGAGAGGAGCCTCGAAAGCACACACCAACCAGCCCTCCCTCTGTAGTCACCAGGCCTTTTTATTTTGCTCTTTAGCACCACTTCCTGACTGTGGCTCCTGAATCCCTTTGGAAAAGCATCACCTCTGCACCAGCCATCATGAAAGGCCCCAGAGCAGAGTGTTTCCTGGGGGTAGGGGATGGAATTGGTTGCTTCTGAGCTACAGCAGCACACCTGGGCCCTCAGGTGACTCTGCTTGCCCTCCATCTTGGGGTGTCCATCTTGAATTGCTCTATCAGCTTCTTTCTATAAGCCCCCTCTCTGTAGAGTGCTCAAGTCAGCCCAAAGGAGTGGGCAGGGAAACAAGTCCTTCCATGTGCTTTCAGACATTTATTCTATCTCCCACAGAGAAAACATCCCACTTAGATGGAGGGAGAAATGGCGGCCGTTGGGGATATGGATTAAAGCCCTAACAGCAGCCAAGACCTAATGATCTGTTATTCCCCAAACTCTTTTTTTTTTTTAAGATTTTATTCATTTATTTGACAGAGAGAGATCACAAGTAGGCAGAGAGGTAGGCAGGGGGCGGGGGGAAGCAGGGTCCCTGCTGAGCAGAGAGCCTGATGTGGGGCTCAATCCCAGGACCCTGAGATCATGACCCGAGCCGAAGGCAGAGACTTAACCCACTGAGCCACCCAGGCATCCCTCCCCAAACCCTTTTTACAGACCTCACCCAAGAGATCCCTCAGGTCTGACTCACCTAGTTAGCACTTGCCCTCTCACAGAGACACATTCCCCTTCCTTGGTCCAGATATCTCTTCCTTGGGAAACCCAAAGGCTCCCTCTCTGCCCTGGGAACACGACCTGCCTGAGCTTCTGCCCTACTAACTGACCCAGCATTCTCAGGAGACCAGTGCCTCCTGCACTTTAGATCTAGGAAAGAGTAACTCCGTGTTCTAGAGAAAATTCTCTTGCCCTCTTGCCTTCAAATTGTCATTTACTGAAAAGAGATAGGGTTTTCTTGTCAAGCCTGGGGAGGGAGCTGCTCAGAGAGACTGACTGGCAGCCTTCAAAACACGCATGCCAACATTTTTATTTTTTTAATTTTTTAATTTTGTAGATTTTATTTATTTATTTGACAGACAGAGATCACAAGTAGGCAGAAAGGCAGGCAGAGAGAGGGGGAGAAGCAGGCTTCCTGCTGAGCAGAGAGCCCAATGTGGGGCTCAATCCCAGAACCCTGGGATCATGATCCGAGCCGAAAGCAGAGGCTTAGCCCACTGAGCCACCCAGGCACCCCCATGTCAACATTTTTAATAGGCAACTCCCTATTGGAAAAATTTTAAAGATGATAACAAAGATTTAGTGAGAAAAGGTGCTTATTACAATACTGTTTGTAATAGTAAAAAATTGGTAATTGCATAAATGCTCAAGAAAAAGGGGACTGATCAAATTATGGCACATCCATAAAATGGAACATCATTTAGCTTTTAAAAACTATGCTGTAGGGGTGTCTGGGTGGTTCATTCAGTTAAGCCTCTGCCTTCAGCCCAGGTCACAATCTCAGGGTCCTAGGATAGAGCCCTACATCGGTGTTTCTGCTTAGCAGGGAGCCTTCCTTCCCCCACCTCTCTCTGCCTGCCTCTCTGCCTACTTGTGATCTCTCTCTCTCTCTGTCAAATAAATAAATAAAATCTTAAAAAAATATGCTGTAGATGAATGTTGATAGACATGAAAAGATGGAACATGGTAAATTGTCAGAAAAAAATTACTATAGTATGATGCCATTTTTTTCACTATATGCACTAATAAATGTAGGATGAATATATATCACAGGTTAACAGTAGGGCACGTGGGTGGCTCAATCAATTAAGCATCTGACTCTTGATTTCAGCTCAGGTCATGGTCTCAGGGTCCTGGGATGGAGTCCTACACTGGGCTCCCTGCTCAGCAGAGAGCCTGCTTCTCCCTCTGCCCCTTCCCTCCTATGCATTCTCTCTTTGTCTCAAATAAATAAAAAAATACAATCTTTAAAAAGAAAAAAAAGGTTAACAGTACTTGACTTGAGTGAGATGATGGATATTTTTATCGTCTTTACTTTGCCTGTGTCTATATTCTATACATCCTCTAGGTGGGTGTCTTGTCACCTTGTAAAGAGAAGAAAATGGAAGGAATTACTTTCAATGCCAAATGTGACTGCCCCTCTGCTAGACTAGGTAATATCAAAAGGACTGACAATACCAAGTGTCAGCGAGGATGTACAACCACTAAGACACTCGTCCACAGCTGATGGAAGTGTAAATTCTAACAACCACTTTGGAAAAACGTCATGTGACATTACTAAAGCAAAACCTGCATTCACCCCATGACCCAGCTCTTCCTTTCCTGGGTATATACTAATAGAAGTGTGTGTTTATGTGCACCAAGTACACACACAAAATCATTATAGCTTATTAACAATAAACTTACTAACAATAATCCAACACTGGGAAAACACCAGTGTTCATCAGCAACATAATGAGTAAAATAAAGTGTTGCCAATTCATACCACAGAATACTGTAGAACAGGGATGCCTGGGTCTCTCAGTCGTAAAGCGTCTGCCTTCGGCCCAGGTCATGATCCCAGGGTCCTGGGATCAAAACCCACATCGGGCTCTCTGCTCAGCAGGAGGCTCCCACTCCCCCTGCTTGTGTTCTCTCTCTTGCTGTTTCTCTCTCTGTGTCAAATAAAATAAACCTTAAAAAAAAAAAAAAGGAATACTACAGAACAAAAAAAAAAGCAAACCATTTCAACATGGTAGAACATGAATGAATTTCACAGATCTAATGTTTAATAATGAATAAAGCCTAATACTGAAAAGTATATACTATATTATTCCATTTACATGAAGGCCAAGAACAGGCCAAATGAAGCTATGCTGATAGGGATCAGGATAAGGGTTACCTGTAGGGATGGTACTGATGGGAAAGAAACACAAAGGAGCCTTCCAGGGTGCTGGGAATATTCTATACCACCATTGTCCAGAAAAACAATAATGCAAGCTATATATGTCATTTAATATATTCTAGTAGCCATATTTAAAAAGCTAAAGATGGGATGCCTGGGTGGTTCAGTCAGTTGAGCATCTGCCTTTGACTCAGGTCATGATCCTAGGGTCCTGGGAATGAGTCCCGTATCGGGCTTCTTGGTCAGCGGGGAGCCTGCTTCTCCTTCACTCTCTGCCTGCCCTTCCCCCTGCTGTGCTCTCTCTCTCTCTGACAAATAACTAAAATGATAAAATTAGAAATAAAGCTGAAAAATAAAACAAATAAAAAGCTAAAAAGAAACCAGTGAAATTTAATTTTAATGACATATTTTTATTTAATGTCCAAAATACTGTGATTTGGACATTTAATTACTATTTAAAAGTTATCAATGATATATATGCTTTTCTTGTGCTAAGTTGAAAGTGTGTTTTACACTTACAGCACATCTCAATTCCAAGCAGTCACCTTTCTTTTTTTTTTTTTTTATTTTATTAAGTCATCTCTACACCCAATGTGGGGCTCAAACTACAACCCTAGATCAAGAGTTGTAAGGCTCTAGTGACTAAGCCAGCCTAGGGGCCCCTCATCCAGCCACCCCTCAATTGCTCAATAGTCACACACAGCTGATAACCACCATATCAAAGGGCACAAGACTATTCCATGATTTGAGTGCTAGTGCTAGCTTCATGGGTATCTACTCATAGAAACAAATCATTAAACTGTACATTTAAGATATAAACATTGTACCTTGATCAAATAAACACATTTTAAATAAACCTTTTTATAAAGGGGGTTAAGAGACCACATCCAGCAAAGAAAACTGGCCTACAATTGCCTAGCTCAGCTGCCCAGCCCTCTCTGGGACTGAGGCTACTGGGCAGAGTTCTAAGGGCAATCTGGCAAGTCAGCTGACTTGCTTGGTCCAAGGTCTGGTAGAGCAGGGTACAAACAGCAGCTTTAAGAGAAGGAAGAAGAAAAACTTGGGGAGAATGCCCCAATGCTAGTAGAGTGATTTTTTTTTTTCTTGGTTAAAGAATTTACTTATTTATTTACTTATTTGACAAAGACAGGGAGAGAGCACAAGCAGGGGGAGCTGTAGGCAGAGGGAAAGAGAGGAAAAGCCTCCCAGCTGAGTGGGGAGCCTGATGTGGGACTTGATCCCAGGACCCTGGGATCATGATCTAAGCCTAAGGCAGACGCTTAACCACCTGAGCCACCCAGGCTCCCTGGAATGATTCTAATAAACACAGTGCTTTCTAATTGGGTTTGCGACCAGAGGTGAGCAACCCACTGGCCAGAGAGGTCCCCAGGGCCACAGTTGAGCCTAACAGAATCTGCCTACACAGCTTCACTCAGAGCACTGTAACTTAGGCCTGTGCTCCTGAGGGAGAGTATATATACCTGATGATATCTGTACTTTTTTTTTCCCACTTGTTATGTGTTTACTTAAAACTGTGTGTATAGGGACGCCAGGCTGGCTGACTCGGTGGAGTGGTGACTCTTGATCTCAGGGTTGTGGGTTTGAGTCCTATGTTGGGTGTAGAGATTACTTAAAAACAAAATCTTTCTTTAAAAAGGGTGTATAGGACTCAAGATGGCAGAGGAGTAGCAGACTGAGATGACATCAGGTCACAGGAGTTCAGCTGGATAGTTATCAAACCATTCCGAACACCTACAAACCCAATAGGAGATTGAAGAGAAGAAGAGGAGCAATTCTAGAAACAGAAAATCAACCACTTTCTGAACAGTAGGACGTGTGGAGAAGTGAATCTGAAACAAAGGGAAGAGAGACTGCATGGGGAGGGGCCAGCTCCCGGCAAGCAGCGGAGCAATGGAGCACAAAATCGGAACTTATAGTAGTCTGCTCCACTGAGGGACATCACTCTAGAGGCTAAGCGAGGGTGGAGCCCTTGCAGGGACAGTGTGGTCTCAGGTCCTGCAGGGTCACAGAAGGATCGGGGGTGTCTGAGTGTAGCAGAGCTCACAGGTATCAGAGTGGGAAAGCCGGCTACAGAGACAGAGCCGAGGAGTGAGCTCTCAGCTCCGGGTTACCTTAAACCGTGATCCACGGCTCAGTCACGCCACTACTCATTGAACAGGGACCCCACAAGTGGCAGATCTGGGGAGACCCACCTTCCTCCACCGAAAAGCAGAGCAGCAGGAATCTTCTGGATTTGGAGACTCCAAATGGGGCTGTGGGCCAGACAGAAAAGCTCGGTCACAGGCCGGGTGACCTTGGATCCCGGCGGGAGGCCAGAGAGATGGGAGTGATTGAGTGCTTTTCTCTGAGGACCCACTGAGGAGGGGGGCCCTGAGCTCTCAGCTCCTCTGGACTGGAGATTGGGAGGCCGCCATTTCATTCCTGTCCTCCAGAGCTCTACGGAAAGCATTCAGGGAACAAAATCTCCAGAGAGAGAACCTGAGCAGATTACTTAGCCTGGTCCCTGGCAAGGGTGGTACAATTCTGCCTCAGGCAAAGACTTTATTTAAAAATCACTAAACAGACCCCGCCCCCAGAAGATCAGCAAGAACATCCAGCCAAGACCAAGCTCACTGATCAAGGAGTACAGTGGAATTCCAAAGGAGGGGAAAGCAAAGCATGGAATTCATGGCTTTCTCCCCGTGATTCTTTAGTCTTACAAAGTTAATTAAATTTTTTTAATTTTATTTTTTTCTTATTCTAATTTTTTAACTTTTCCTCTTTCCTTTTTTAACTAGTTTATCTTAACAATACCTTTCTAAAAAAAATCTTTTTAAAACTTCATTATTATAGTCATATTTTATCCTTCATTGTATCTAACTTTATTTTTTGTATGCATATAGGGTTTTTTCTTCTAAAAAATTTTGGGATATAATTTCTTCTAATAGATCAAAATATACCCTAAATCTAGCACAGGGCTTTGTTCCAGTCTCCAGCCTGAGCAAGTTCTCCCCACTTTCTTTTTCTTTCTTTTTCCAACCAACTTATTGTATCAATTCCTTTTTTAGAATTTTTAATTTTCATCTTTACAGTCATATTCCATCCCTTCATCATGTTTACCCTTATTTTTGTATATATATTTTTTTCTTTCTTTAAAATTTTGGGAGGTAGTTTCTTCTAAGAGACCAAAACACACCCCAAATCAAGTAGGTGGCTCTGTTCTATTCACCAGTCTGATATATATTTTTAAAATTTTTTTTAAATTTATTTTTGCTCCCTTTCTCTTCCCCCCAATTTGGGGTCTCTTCTGATTTGGTTAGCATACACTTCTTTAGGGTCTTTGCCACCCTTTTAGTATTTTATTTTCTCGTTCATATATTCTTATCAGGAAAAAATGACAAGTCAGAAAAACTCACCACAAAAAAAGGAACAAGAGGCAGTACCGAAGGCTAGGGACCTAATCAATACAGACATTGGTAATATGTCAGATCTAGAGTTCAGAATGACGATTCTCAAGATGCTAGCTGGGCTTGAAAAAGGCATGGAAGATATTAGAGAAACACTTTCTGGAGAAATAAAAGCCCTTTCTGGAGAAATAAAAGAACTAAAATCTAACCAAGCTGAAATTTTAAAAAGCTATTAATGAGGCACAATAAAAAATGGAGGCTCTTACTGCTAGGATAAATGAGGCAGAAGAGAGAATTAGTGATATAGAAGACCAAATGATGGAGAATAAAGAAGCTGAGCAAAAGAGAGACAAACAACTACTGGACCATGAGAGGAGAATTTGAGAAATAAGGGATACTATAAGACAAAACAATATTAGAATAACTGGGATTCCAGAAGAAAGAGAAAGAGAGAGGGGGGCAGAAGGTGTATTGGAGCGAATTGTTGTAGAAAATTTCCCTAATATGGCAAAAGGAACAAGTATCAAAATCTAAGAGGCACAAAGAACCCCCCCTCAAAATCAATAAAAATAGGTCCACACCCCATCATCTAATAGTAAAACTTAAAAGTCTTAGTGACAAAGAGAAAATCCTGAAAGAAGCTTGGGAAAAGAAGTCTCTAACATACAATGGTAAAAATATTAGATTGGAGGCAAAATTGTCCACAGAGACCTGGCAGGCCAGAAAGAACTGGCATGATATATTCTGAGCACTAAATGAGAAAAACATGCAGCCAAGAATACTATCTCCAGCGACGTTATCATTGAAAATAGAAGGAGAGATAAAAAGCTTCCAGGACAAACAAAAACTAAAAATAATAAACACCAAACTAGCCCTACAGGAAATATTGAAAGGGGTCCTCTAAGCAAATAGAGAGCCTAAATGTAGTAGACCAGAAAGGAATAGAGATGATATACAGTAACAACAGTACCTTACAGGTAATACAACGGCACTAAATGAATATCTTTCAATAGTTACCCTGAATGTAAATGGGCTAAATGCCCCCAATCAAAAGACACAGGGTATCAGAATGGATAAAACAACAAAACCCATCATTATGCTGTCTACAAGAAATTCATTTTAGACCCAAAGATACCTCCAGATTTAAAGTGAGGGGGTGGAAAACAATTTACCATGCTAATGCACATCAAAAGAAAGCTGGGGTGGCAATCCTTATATCATATAAATTCGATTTTTTAAAAGATTTTATTTATTTATTTGACAGAAAGAGATCACAAGTAGGTAGAGAGGCAGGCAGAGAGAGAGAGAGAGAGAGAGAGGAGGAAGCGGGCTCCCTGCTAAAGAGAGAGCCCAATGCGGGACTTGATCCCAGGACCCTGAAATCATGACCTGAGATGAAGGCAGAGGCTTTAACCCACTGAGCCACCCAGGGCGCCCCAGATAAATTAGATTTTAAACCAAACATTATAATAAGAGATGAGGAAGGACACTCTATCATACTCAAAGGGTCTGTCCAACAAGATCTAACAATTTTATTTTTTTTTACTTTTTTTAATAAGTCTTTATTTGTTTGACAGAGATCACAAGTAGGCAGAGAGGCAGGCAGAGAGAAAGGAGGAAGCAGGCTACCCGCTGAGCAGAGAGCCCGATGCAGGTTCGATTCCAGGACCCTGGGATCATGACCTGAGCTGAAGGCAGAGGCTTTAACCCACTGAGCCACCCAGGCACCCTAAGATCAAACAATTTTTAAATATCTATGTCCCTAACATGGGAGCAGCCACTATATAAATCAATTAATAACAAAATCAAAGAAACACATCAACATAATACAATAATAGTAGGGGATTTTAACACCTCCCTCACTGAAATGGACAGATCATCCAAGCAAAAGATCAATAAGGAAATAAAGGCCTTAAATGACACACTGGACCAGATGGACATCACAGATATATTCAGAACATTCCATCCCAAAGCAACAGAATACACATTCTTCTCTAGTGCACATGGAACATTCTCAGAATAGATCACATCCTGGGTCACAAATCAGGTCTCAACCGGTACCAAAAGATTGGGATCGTTCCCTGCATATTTTCAGACCACAGTGCTCTGAAGCTAGAACTCAATCACAAGAGGAAAGTTGGAAAGAACTCAAATACATGGAGGCTAAAGAGCACTCTACTAAAGAATGAATGGGCCAACCAGGAAATTAAAGAACTGAAAAAATTCACGAAAACAAATGATAATGAAAACACAACAATTTAAAATTTGTGGGACACAGCAAAGGCCGTCCTGAAAGGAAAACATGTAGCAATACAAGCCTTTCTCAAGCAACAAGAAAGGTCTCAAGTGCACAACCTAAGCCTAAACCTAAAGGAGCTGGAGAAAGAAAAGCACAGAAAGCCTAAACCCAGCAGGAGAAGAGAAATAATAAAGATCAGAGCAGAAATGAATGAAATAGGAACAACAACAACAAAAAAAAACAGTAGAACAAATCAATCAGGAGCTGGTTCTTTGAAAGAGTTAATAAGATTGATAAGCCCCTGGCCAGACTTATCAAAAAGAAAAGAGAAAGGACCCAAATAAATAAAATCATGAATGAAAGAGAAGAGATCACAACCAACACCAAAGAAATACAAGCAATTATAAGACCATATTATAAGCAACTGTACGCCAGCAAATTTGACAATCTGGAAGAAATGGATGCATTCTTAGAAATGTATAAACTACCAAAAACTGAACCAGAAAGAAATAGAAAACCTGAACAGACCTACAACCAGTAAGGAGATTGAAGCAGTCATCAAAAATCTCCCAACAGGGGCACCTGGGTGGCTCAGTGGGTTAAAGCCTCTGCCTTCGGCTCAGGTCATGGTCCCAGTGTCCTGGGATCGAGCCCCACATCGGGCTCTGTGCTCTGCGGGGAGCCTGCTTCCCCCTCTCTCTCTATCTGTCTGCCTCTCTGCCTACTTGTGATCTCTGTCTGTCAAATAAATAAATAAAATCTTAAAAAAAAAAAAATCTCCCAACAAACAAGAGCCCAGGGCCAGACAGCTTCCCAGGGGAATTCTACCAAACATTTAAATAAGAATTATTACCTAATCTCCTGAAACTGTTCCAAAAAATAGAAATGGAAGGAAAACTTCCAAACTTATTTTATGAGGCCAGCATCGCCTTGATCCCAAAACCACAAAAAGACCCCATCAAAAAAGAGAATTACAGACCAACATCCTTGATGAACACAGATGAAAAAATTCTCACCAAAATACTAGCCAATAGGAACCAACAGTACATTAAAAGGATTATTCACCATGACCAAGTGGGATTTATTCCTGGGCTGCAAGGTTGGTTCAACATCAGCAAATCAATCAGCGTGATACAATACATTAATAAAAGAAAGAACAAGAAACATATGATACTCTCAATAGATGCTGAAAAAAGCATTTGACAAAGTACAGTATCCTTTCTTGATCAAAACTCTTCAAAGTATAGGGATAGAGGGTACATACCTCAATATCATCAAAGCCATCTATGAAAAACCCACAGTGAGGGGCACCTGAGTGGCTCAGTGGGTTAAGCCTCTGCCTTCGGCTCAGGTCATGATCCCAGGGTCCTGGGATCGAGCCCCGCATTGGGCTCTCTCCTCAGTGGGGAGCCTGTTTCCTCCTCTCTCTCTGCCTGCCTCTCTGCCTACTTGTGATCTCTCTGTCAAATAAATAAAATTTAAAAAAAAAAAAAGAAAGAAAGAAAGAAAAAAAACCCCACAGCGAATATCATTCTCAATGGAGAAAACCAGAGCTTTTCCACTAAGATCAGGAACATTGCAGGGATGTCCACTATCACCACTACTATTCAACAGAGTACTAGAAGTCCTAGCCTCAGCAATCAGACAACAAAAAGAAATAAAAGGCAAAGAAAACCCAAATCGGCAAAGAAGAAGTCAAACTATCACTCTTTGCAGATGATATGATACTTTATGTGGAAAACCCAAAAGACTCCACCCCAAATCTGCTAGAACTTGTACAGGAATTCAGTAAAGTGTCAGGATACAAAAAGTGTGTATAAGTCCATATGTGTATAATGGAACATAAAAATCCATGACTTCATAGGTAACAACTCATTAGGATAGTGCTAAAGATTAGGACAATGACTAAAAAATATTAAGGAAATAGTAACACAGATGGAACATGGATAACAGCAACCAAAAAATGAAAGAAGTGGCATGCAAGCTCTGAATTTTAGGAAACAGTGGTTTCTATACTGTCCTTCCTTCATGAAGTGATCCTGGACACCCAAGCTTTTCAGGATGAGGAAGGCAGAGATACTTAAGGGACTGGTCCATGTGGGTGATTATCAGATAGAAAAAAAAGATGAGCGATTTGTTCAGAACGTCTCCAAAAGGCATCAGAAACTACCTGGCTGGAAGTCGAAAGGTGATTTTCTAGAAAAAAAAACCTATACCTCAGAGAAAACAAACTAGGGCAGGTTTCTCCAGAGGAGCATATGTTGTAGTCACAACAGAAATTCTTGTTTGCTCTCCTCACCCAGCCAAAGCCCAGAGCCCCCAGGTCAGCAGCTCTCTCCACATGGCAATTCCTGTTCACGGGGCCCTCAGACAAAACCACTGCTTGTGGGACTGACTAACCGCCGAAACCCGAAAGAGAGGAAAGTCAAGGGAAGGGCACATCCCTGAACCCAGAATCACTGAACAAAGACAAAGAGCAATACTGTAACTGTGAGCGGGCGCTCTTTCTGGAGTCTGTTAGTACATCCATGTTGGGAATTTCCATTGACACTGGTGTACAACCATCACCACCATCCACCTCCAAATTCTTCCCATCTTCCCAAAATGAAACTCCATACCCATTAAAATATGCTTTCCTTCCCCACTGCCTCCAGCCCTGACAACCACCATTCTCCTTTCTGTCTCTGTGAATTTGACGACTCCAAGTACCTCATATAAATGAAATCATACAATATGTATCCTTCTGTTACTGGCTTATGTCACTTAACATAATGTCCTCAAGATTCATTCAGGTCGTAGTCTGTGCCAGAACTTTCTTCCTTTTAAAGGCTGAATAACATTCCATGGGATGGAGACACCACAGTGTGTTTATCCATTCACCTGTCAACGGACATCTGGGGAGTTTCTACTTTCTGACCATGGTGACGAGTAGTGCTAGGAATGTGGTACAAGTATCTTCTTGAGGCCTTGCTTTCAATTCTTTTGGGTATATACACAGAATTGGCATCATTGGTTCATGCGATAAGTTCATTTTTAATTCTGAGGAACCACCATACTATTTTCCACAATTGCTGCACCATTTTACGTTCCCACCAGTGGTGCACAAGAATTCCAATTTCTCCACATCTTTACCAACATTTGCTATCCTCGGGCTTTGTTTGTTTTTGATAAAAACTATCCCACTGGGTGCAAAGCAGTATCTCATTGTGGCTTCAATTTCCATTTCCCTAGTGGTTAGTGAGGTTGACTATGTTTTCATGGGCTTATCGGCCCTTTGTGTATCTTCCCTGGAGAAAGATGTATCCAAATCCTCTGCCTATTCTTCAATTGGGATGATTTGTTTTTGTTGTTGTTGTTGAGTTATAGCAAGGTGTTTTATATGCATTTATTCCTTTCTTCCTACAGTGCTCCTAGAGCCTCCTCTTAAACCCCCAGCCAGGTAGAGACTCGCGCTCCACCTCCTCTCCTGGCATCCCAAAGCAAGTCAGACTGATAAAGGAAACTGGCAACCGCAGCTAGAGAAAAGAAATAAACAAAAGCAGAAAGAAGGGAGGGAAGGTCAGCCAAGGGCATAAACAAACAGGCTTCAGTTCTCTCAATCCAACCAGTAGTAAATTAGGTACAAAATATCAGTGCCTCGGGATGCCTCGGGATGCCTCGGGATGCCTTGGTTAAGCAGCTGCCTTCGGCTCAGGTCATGATCCCAGCGTCCTGGGATGAAGTCCCACATCGGGCTCCTTGTTCTGTGGGGAGCCTGCTTCTCCCTCTGCCTCTGCCTGCCACTCTGTCTGCCTGTGCTCGCTCTCTCTCTCTCTTTCTGACAAATAAATAAATAAAATCTTTAAAAATATATATATCAGTGCCTCAAATCCAAAGGAAAACTGATTCAAGTGAATTTCACCCTTGAACTGCAAAAGACATATGGGGGTCTTTCACATTCTAGGAGCATTCTCTCTGCCTCCCCAGTGATGAAAGAGCAACAGCAAAACCAAAAGAAATAAGAAGAAGGATGAGGAGCCTGGAAGGACAGCAGCTCCTATGCAAGCAGCCTCTGGGAGCAGAACTGCATCTGGGGGAAGAAGCAGGGAGAGCGATGGCTCCCTGTTGCATTCACCAGAGGCTGACTCTTAGAGCACTAGTGTAATAAGGAAGTGATGTTAAAAAGGCAAGTGAGGCCATGATGAAAACTTGTGCAAGGAAGACATGTTGAGAGCCGAACAGGAGACCCCTAAAAAGATAGCCATCCACAAAGCACTAGTGAAACATACGTGCTCTTCTGACAGTGACCCCAGCCTTGGCCCAGGCCGTTTCTCCTTGATCATAGACTAAAATTATAGCTCTCCACCAGGAGACATGCTAACTGCAGTTTCATGGGCACCATCTCCAGAGACATGGCCTCAGTGTGCCTGGGGTGGGGCCCAGGAGCCTGCACTTTGGCCCAGCTCCCCATGATGACAGCAATGCCAGTGCCTTTGCTTTTAACTTTTGTCACAGATCAGAAAGCACTGGTCACCCACAGAGAGGTCCCTATGACATCTCACAGCTTCTGCAAGACTTGGGGAGAAACAGCGTTTCCTGGCGGCTTTCCCGCTGGCTTTATCTTCTCTGTCCTCCTGGTTTCTTTCATTTGCACTGCAAGCTGATGTCCCCTGTCAATCCAGGCCTGGTTTTGCTCTTTTGGCCCCAGCAGTGACTTCAGACAGAGACACTTTTCCTCCAGACACATGAACGGGTATTCGCTGGAAGAGTGTCATAACGAAAACGTGATCCTCGGATGACCGTAACATGACGAACTCCCCCTCCCCCTGGAGTGGTGCAAAGCCCACCCTCCAATTACAGGCAGTACCTGCAATAGCACACAGCCCGAGCTGGGGTGGGGGGTGGTCAGCCCCTGGGGAACCGGGCAGGGCGCCAGCAGGTGAGTGATGAGGTCAGAGCAGGGGCTGGGAAGGCAGAGCCCCAGGGAAGGCAGAGCTACAAGGGGCTGGTGCTGACATGCCTGTCCCCAACTGGCCTTCTGGAAGACTGCCTGTTTATTCTTTTGATTCTAGGAGCAACCCTAATCTTTTTTTTCCAGGAATATCTGTTTAACCAAGCCACTTGGTTTCTGCTGCTTGCCTCCCTAGAACCCTAAATGTCATCTCTCTGTCTGTAGGTCCTGTGTTTGTTGCTGGGGACAGAGAATAGGCTGCAGTCCCACTCTGACATAGTTGTGATTAAAGGGAGTGATTATTACAGGAAACAAACTGAGGGTTGCAGGAGGGGAGGTGGGTAGGGGGATGGGATAACTGGGTGATGGGTGTTAAGGAGGGCACCTGATGGAATGAGCACTGGGTGTGGGGATGCCTGGGTGACTCAGTCGTTGAAAGTCTGCCTTTGGCTCAGGTCATGATCTCAGGGTGCTGGGATTGAGCCCCCACATTGGGCTCCCAGCTCGGCAGGGCGCCTGCTTCTCCCTCTCCCACTCCCCCTGCTTGTGTTCCCTCTCTCTCTCTGTGTCTCTCTCTGTCAAATAAATAAATAAAATCTTAAAAAAAAAAAAAAAAGAATTTCACCCAGGGTCATGTAAGTGGGTGACCTGGGGCTTGAACTCAAGCTGTTTACTCTTAGCCATTCACTCACACGGCCTCCAAAAGGGGGCTTCTCCAATGTAGCCTAAAAACCAATTAAAAGCCTCAAGCAGGGGCATCTGGGTAGCACAGTGGGTTAAGTGGCCTACTCTTGGTTTTGGCTCAGGTCATGATCTCAGAGTGATGGAATCGATCCCTGTGTCGGGCGCCAGGCTTAGCGGGGAGTCTGGTTCAGGATTCTTTCTCCCTCTGCCCCTTCCCTGCCACCCCTCTCCCCTTGCTCATGGCTTCTCTCTCTAAAATAAATAAATGAATCTTAAAAATAAAATTTAAAAAGCATCAAGCATTCATTGAGTACCTACTGTGTGCCTGGGGCTGGGACAGGTGCTATGGGGCCTTGATCCCAGAAACCTGGGATCATGACCCAAGCTGAAGGCAGCCACTTAACAACTGAGCCACCCAGGCGCCCCCTGGGTGAAATTCTAAACTCTAAAATTTCTTATCAGTAAAATTGGAATAACCGTGCCTATCTCACAGGGCTGTTCTCAGGACTGAGATGATAACGTACGCAAAGCACCTGTCCGCACAGGCAATGAACGCTCAGTAAATATCACCTCCTATGATGATGGTGATTGTCTGTGACAGTGGGTGCTACTGCTCCCAACCCCTCTATTTTTAAAAGTTCTTCTCACACTCTGTCTCTGTAATACATTCTGGGTTGCAGAGATCTGTTTTTGCCAGGAAAAAGCTATTTTTCTCAAAGCAGATTGACTCTCCCATGAGAAGGCCTCCAGCTCTGAAATCCCAAGGCCACTCTGGAGGACCCTTGGTTTTCATCTCCATCAGCAACAGAGAACCCCCAGGAAGTGAACTCTACATAAACAATGAGGGTGGTTCCTGTCTCCTTTGGCTGCCTGTGCAATCTGGCGTATTTACTATGAGCTCAGTTTCTTGGTCATGTGCTATGTGGGATGACGTTGCTCCTCTTCCAGCCCCAGGCTGCTTCCTGTGCACTGTGATGTGGAAGAGACTTGGAGAGATGGGAAACATCCCACACAGCTGGTCGGCCAGCCTCAGAGGTCCATCCTGGTGCAGAAGGGTCACCAGGCTCAGAAAACATTCTGTCCACTCCCCCAAACATATCAAACCTGTGCCTCTTGTCCATGCCCAGGTCATATGTTTGATTTCTTTTTTAAAGATTTTATTTATTTATTTATTTATTTATTTATTTATTTGAGAGCGAGAGCGAGAGCGAGCACGTGCACGTGCATGAAAGGGGGAGGGGGACTGGGGAGAGGGAGAGGGAGAAGCAGGCTCCCCTCTGAATGGGGAGCCCGATGAGAGCGAGGCTCAATCCCAGGATCCTTGGATCATGACCTGAGACAAAGGCAGGTACTTAACCAACTAAGCCACCCAGGCACCCCAACACATTAGATTTTTAAAATCATTGTTTTAAAAATAATTTGAAGTGTTTAGCATAGGTAATGCACTCACAAAGGATAAAGAAGTCAAACAGTATCAAAAGGATATAGCATGAAAAGGAAGACTCTTCCTGCTCCTTTCCCTTCAAATTCACAGATTTTCATTTCTCCTCCTCCAAAGAGATCATGACTGTTCTTGAATGTCATTCTAGGGATACTCTATGCATGTAGGAACATACATTTATTCCTACCTCCATGACCCACATTAATCCTTTAGGGCCAATGATACCATACCTGGAGCATCCTGCTTTTTTTTTTTTTCCTCACAATTTTATTTCTTTATTTGAGAGACAGAGAGAGAGAGAGCCAGTGAGCGTGTGAGCAAGCACGAAAGAGAGGAGAGGGAGAGGGAGAAGCAGACTCCATGCTGAGCAGGGAGCCCAATGTGGGGCTCCATCCCAGGGCTCCAGGGTCATGACCTGAGCCAAAGGCAAATGGTTAACCAACTGAGCCACCCAGATGCCCCTGCATCTTGTTTAAAAAAAAAAAATTAACTATGGGTAGTCTTTATAGCAGTTCACAGAAATCCTCCTTTTTCATACATGTGCTGCCGAAGCGAGCACAGAAATCCTCCTTTTTAAAGTCAACAAAACCAAAAGACAACAAACAGAATGGGAGAAAATATTTGCAAATGACATATCAGATAAAGGGCTAGTATCCAAAATCTATAAAGAACTTCTCAAACTCAACAACCAAAGAACAAATGGACAGAAGACATGAACAGATATTTCTGCAAAGAAGACATCCAGATGGCCAACAGACACATGAAAAACTACTCCACATCACTCAGCATCAAGGAAATACGAATCAAAACCACAGTGAGATATCACCTCACACCAGTCAGGAAACGACAGGTGTTGGCAAGGATGCAATTGTTGGTGGGATACAAGCTGGTGCAGCCACTCTGGAAAACACTATGGAGGTTCCTCAAAAAGTTGAAAATAGAGCTACCACATGACCCAGCAATCACACTACTGGGTATTTACCCTAAAGATACAAATGTAGTGATCCAAAGGGGCCCGTGCACCAAATGTTTATAGCATCAATGTCCATAATAGCCAAACTATAGAAAGAGCCTAGATGTCCATCAACAGACGAATGGATAGAGAAGATGTGGTGTATATATACAATGGGATACTACGCAGCCATCAAAACCCCCAAAATCTTGCCATTTACAACAATGTGGATGGACTAGAGGGTATTATGCTAAGCGAAGTAAGTCAATAAGAGAAAGACAATTATCATATGATCTCACTGATATGAGGAATTTGAGAATCAAGACAGGAGATCATAAGGGAAGGGAGGGAAAATGAAACAAGAGGAAACCAGAGAGGCAGACAAACCATAAGACACTCTTAATCTCAGGAAACAAACTAAGGGTTGCTGGAGGGGAGGAGGGTGGGAGGGATTAGTGGCTGCGTGATGGACACTGGAAGGGTATGCGCTATGGTGAGAATAAATAAATAAATAAGAATCCTTCCTTTTTAACTGCTGTATTGTGTTCCATTTTATAGATCTGCAAAACTTCATCCAACCAGTTCCTGATGATGGACACTTAGGTTGTTTCCAATATTTTCCTTTAACAAGCAGGGCTATAATGAAAGCCCTTCTAGAAGGAAATGAGAATTAGATATCTTTCTGTTGGGGATGGGGATTCTTCTTTTCCCTCCACTTTCCCCAGAGCTGCCTGTATATACAGGACATGTCCTGTATTTTGTCCCAAGCTCTCTACCTACTGACAGGATCCCATGAAAGTCCTGTACTCAGCTTTTTTTTTTTTTTTTTTTTTTTGTAATTAAATTACAAAAAAAAAGCATCAGATCTATTTTTTCCTCCACCGTAATTGGCACTTAAATCAATTAAAGGCTACACTATCTGAAAAGCATATCTCTACAAATAAAGATCTGGACAATCCCATATGGTCTCCTGCCGGTTTGACTGAGGGAAGCATAAAAGGGAAGACTGCAAATTAAAGGTACTTATTTTCATATTTAGGAAAGGAAAAGAGTGTTCTTTGGCTAAAGTCCTAAGTCGTGAACAGTGAGCACCATTAATAAGAGATAACTTACTATTTTTGTTCTGAAAACCAGCCAATCAGCGATAATCTCACCCCAGTAACCAAGCTTCGGGAAGTCAGCAATGAAGGACACCCCCCCAGCCAATCAGCGACAGACCCTGCACGCCCAAACAGCCAATCAGCAAGTTCCTCACTCCAGAGCCCAAGCTTGAAAGTCCCAAGTCAAAAGCCTCCCAGCTGTAGTGGTACATCTACTCAGCTGAGAGTCCTTAACATCCCTGCCTACTTCTCTTGTGGAAATCCACCAGCCCCTTGTGCCAGGCTTCCCCAAACCTTACCTAAAACCAGCTCTAGCTGATTAAGTCTTAAAAACACCCTTCTCACTTTCTCGCAAACATGAAGTTCGTCTTTCTTGCATCAGACATCAAGTTCAATTTAATGTTAGCTTGCAAATTTACAGCCCTTTGAACATTTGGACCCCTAATGGTTAGCTATGAGGTCAGACTTGGGAGTGCAGGTGCACTGTTGAAGCTGTGAGATCTTCAAATTCAAGCTCTCTGACTCTTGAAGCAGTTTCTATTATCTATTTTTTATTTCTGTATATTTGAATCCACCCCCCCCAAAACCAAAAGCAAGGATAAATTTTGTGCTGAACTTTCTGAGCAATAGTCATTTATTAAACGAGGAAAAATTCCTTTAGAAGCCTTCCACAGTAGGCAATTGTTCATTTAGTATTTTTAAAAAGGTGGTAAGCCAGATATAAACCAGCATTTGTTAACAGCTATGCATAAGAGATGTATAAGTTCCTTAACTCATGTTAAGGAAATTGGTAAACAGATTGTTTTTTAATTAAGAAGAATTCAGGTTAAAATGATAAAATAATTGCAGCAGAAATGTAATGACCTTCCACTCTGTATATCCTGATCACTCTTTCAGCTCAAATAACCACCTGAAGGTACTACTCCTGAAAGTATTTTCTGGTTCCAAAATTGTAAGCAAAAACAAACACAACATAACATAACAAAACAAAAACAAAATTGCGAGCAAATTTCAAATGGTAGGATGAACTCCATTGCTATAATAAAAGTATAGAATCTCCATTTGGCATTACAGAGATGATCAAAGATCTAAATGTCTCACCTTATGCCATAGCCACAGTGCAAGTAATCTCAGTGCAGAAACATCTTTTCCTTTGTGCAGTATTTTTCTTGTTAAAAAAGTGTGCTAATAAGGCCATTGTGAATAGAATCTTTTCCAGACAAGACCTCAGAAACAGCAGCAAATTTATGCAGACTCTTTTAGTGAGTTCACAGTTAATCTCTCTCTCTCTCTCTGACACACACACACACACACACCCCAAAGGGGCACAGGAAACTTCTGGAGGTGATGGGTATGTGTGTATTACCTTGCCTGGGGTGATGGTTCACAGGTATATGCATATGTCCAAACTCATCAAATTACATACATTAAATACATGCAGTTTTATTGTGTATATAAAAGAGTCATTAAAAACGTCTGTACTACTTTTGTTGGAGACAGTACAATCACAACTTTTGGTGGATATTTGTATGAGGGTATAAACAATGCTTATTCAAGGTGAAGCACAGCATAAGTAATTCCATGGTTGGTTATCCTGCTCATGTTCTGCATAATGCTACTCAGCAGGACCTGATGCCTTTTTACTGAGATCGAAGCAACTGTCACGAAATTACTCTCCTACTTCAGCACTGATACTGTTCTAAGTGAGCAATTTAGGATTTTTGTGATTTTATTGGCACTCAACATTCTTCATTCCTCTCACATTCAGAAACTGCTGGTTTGCTTTAGTAAACACAGTGGAGAAGATTCTCCATTCCTGTGAAGCCATGACAGGATACTTGGATTCCAAAGAAAAGGGTTTTCTAGGGGCACCTGGGTGGCTCAGTGGGTTAAGCCTCTGCCTTCGGCTCAGGTCATGATCCCAGGGTCCTGGGCTGGAGCTCCACATCAGGCTCTCTGCTCCACAGGGAGCCTGCTTCCCCTCTCTCTGCCTGCCTCTCTGCCTGCTTGTGATCTCTCTCTCTGTCAAATAAATAAATAAAATCTTAAAAAAAGGGGGGGGGGGTTCCTCTCTAAGAAGTCAGTTGTTCAGCCAAAATTCCCATTAGCTTTTTGTATTTTTTAAAGATTTTATTTATTTGAGAGAGAGAGAGAGCATGAAAGGGACGAGGGGCAGAGGGAGAAGCCGGCTCCCTGATAAGCAGAAGGCCTGATGTGGGACTTGATCCTGGGACTCCAGGATCATGACCTGAGCCGAAGGCAGTTGCTTAACCAACTGAGCCACCCAGGTGCCCACCCATTAGCTTTTTAAATACTGAACCAAATTAAGTTTACTTATTTCTTGTTCATAGTTTCCATTATCAATTTTGCAGTGGGATCCTGCAAATTCAAAGAACAGCTGTTATGGAAGTGCTCCGTTGCTAAGGAACTTGTTGGATGTGGTGAAGAACTAATGAAAAGTTTATCCCTTTGACTATCAGAGCTATTCTTAAAAAAAAAAAAAACTTATTTATTCATTTATTTTAGAGTGAGAGAGCAGGGGGAGGAGCAGAGGGCGAGGGACTAGCAAACTCCACACTGAGCACAGAGCCCAATGTGGGGCTCAATTCCATGACCCCAAGATCATAACCCCAGCTGAAATCAAGAGTCAGAGGCTCAACCGACTGAGCCACCCAGGATCCCCTCAAAGCTATTCTTCAAAGGGATATTATGTATGAGCTGGGAAATAAATTTCAGCCCAAAGTGGATAATTATTTCAGCATTTGCTATGACTACCTTTTGAAATGGATTTCGCCATTGAAAAATTCAATTATTTTACGTAGATGTTACTAAACGCTCTTTCAGCACAGGAACAAGTAGAATCAACATGTGCAGTACTGAAGAAAAAAGGAATAGAAATTGATGGCAATGCTCCTTTTTGTTAGTAGACACTTCACAAAGTTATTGATCGAGAGATGCAATGTAATCCAAAAGAGTGGAAAAGCAGGTTATGCTATGAAAGATGGTATTATGTCCTTCAACCATTCACATTTGAAGAGCAATTCTTAGTGATGTGAACTCTTCGCAAGTATGCCTTCCATATCCTGGCTTGTAATGCCAACGCTGAGCATGATTTCTCACTGGCCAAGAACAGAATAAGTTGAATATGACCACCACAGAAATCATGTTAAAATGTAAATGGAACATAGACTGTAACTTCAGGGAACTGTATAAGCAAATTCTTCAAAACAAGGAACCATTAAGGAGAGCCAAATCACCAGGGAAATATAATGAAATAAATAGGTACATAATTCAGATACTTCTAATTTATTTCAGATAAATAACAAATCTGTTTTTAGAATAACTATGTCTTGGGGCACCCGGGTGGCTCTGTGGGTTAAGGATCTAACTCTTGATTTTGGTCTTGGTCATGATCTCATGGGTCGTGGAATCCAGCCCCAAGTCAGGCTCCACACTTAGCAGGGAGTCTAAGATTTTCTCTCTCCCTCTACTCCTCTCCCTACCCTGCATTCTTTCTCTCAAATAAATAAGTATATCCTAAAAAAAAAAAAAAAAAAAAAAAAAAAAAAAAGAAAGAAAGAAAGAAAAGAAAGAAAGAAAAAAAAAGAACAAGTGTATTTTTTGTAATTTTTTAAATCTCAAAGTACATACTTGTAGGCAATTAGGAATAATTCAAATTTAACTGGGTGTTCTGTGTTTTTATTTTTTACATTGGTGAACACCTCAGCCGCAGCCTCTGTGCCTCCATGCTTTTGCTCCCCACTCCCTGCCTGTAGTGACATCCTCCTCTTCTTGACTCACCAAATCCTAATTCTATTTCAAGACCCATCTCAAAATGATCCCTTTAGCGAAGGCTAACTCTGTGCCAGGCATTATTCTAAGCACCTTACATCTATTAAATCATGTATTTCTCCCTGAGGAGAAATACATTCTTCATTAAATAGTAAATACTATAAGGAAGATATTTTTCCTTTTTTATGGATGAAGCAATAAGGGCATGGAGGAATTAAGTGACTTACCAGAAACTACCCAATCAGCAAGCAGTAGAGCTGGGATTCAAATCCAGACAGTGTGGGTCTGGAGTCCATTCCACATTACGGTACCCAGGTCTGTCCCATACGCTTGCCCTCGGAACCCAGCCACCATGTTGTGAGGAAGCCCAGGTCACAAGGAGAGGCCCTTAGGCGAGTGTTTCCGCTGACAGCCAGCATCAACCACCAGGCGTGGGTAAATGAGCCTCAGGATTCCAGCTTCAGGCTTCGAGTCTTACATTCATGGCTCTATTCACCATCTCTACTGTACCCTGTCTGAATATCTAGCATACAGAAACCAGGAGAGATCATAAAAAATAAATGGTTTTCAAAGGATTTTTTATTTTTTTATTTTCTTAAGATTTTATTTATTTGAGAGAGTGAGAGAGAGATTGAGAGAATGAGTGGGAGGAGGGGCAAAGAGAGAAGCAGGTTCCCCACTGAGCAAGGACCCCCCCCCCCCCATGCAGGACTCAATCCCAGGACCCTGAGATCAGGACCAGAGCCGAAGGCAGATGCTTAACTGACCTAGCCACCCAGGCGCCCTAAAGGATTTTTTTAGAGCAGTTTAAGGTTCACAGCAAAATTGAGAGGAAGGTACAGAGAATGCCTCAATGCCTCCTGTCCCCACAGATGCATAGCCTCCCGCATTGTTACCATCTCCCACCAGAGGGGGACATGTGTGTTACTATAAATATAATAAACACTTGTTATTTGTATGATGAACCCACACTGACATGTTGTAATCAGCCAAAGCCCACTATTTTCATCAGGATTCATTCTTGTACATTCCC
This sequence comes from Lutra lutra, assembly GCF_902655055.1. Classification (NCBI taxonomy): domain Eukaryota; kingdom Metazoa; phylum Chordata; class Mammalia; order Carnivora; family Mustelidae; genus Lutra; species Lutra lutra. Next base: position 80,469,879 of record NC_062282.1, on the reverse strand, counting down.
TGGGTTTAGACACAGGTAGAGAGACACGTATTCACCCTGACAGCATCATACAGAACAGTTTTACTGCCCTAAAAATTCTCTGGGCTCCGCTTATTCATGCCTTCCTCCTCCCTAGGGCTTCCTCCCCAACTACTGATCTTTCTACTCTCTAGTTTTGCCTTTTCCAGAATATTATATCGCTGGAATATTATAGCAGACATAGCCTATTCAGATCAATTTCTCTCTGTGACACATCTTTGAGTTTCCTTCCTAGTCCTTTCGTGGCTTCACAGCACATTTCTCTTTGGCTTTTATTGGACTTACTGTTTTCAGCCACTGAGTTTTGGGATCATCTAGTATGCAGCAATATAGATAATCAAGTATCCTTCCAGAATTTCCTCTAACTAGCCTCAGGGTAAAAACAAAATTATTTATGTTTTCACTAATTCACTCACCCAATCATTAAACTTAATGGGGTATATTTGGCTTCAGACATGGCTAGATCTAAGTGGTTCAAGTGACGTCATCAGGGTTCTGTGTCTCTTTTCTCTTGGTTCTACTTTTCTCACTGGTAGCTCTAAGCTTTCCTGGATTTTATAGCTCCCCACAATGTATCTTCCCAAAATACCATCATAAACCCTGAGGAAGACCTGAGTCATCCACTGTAATGATGAGTCACGTTTTCAACTTCAGTTACAGAAAACTCTACTAACAGTGGCTTAACATTTAAACCATAGGATATTTATGACTTATTTAGAAGAAGTCCAGAAGCAGGAGTCCCAGCACTGGTCAAATATCAAGGACTTATGTTCTTTCTATTTTCCACTCTATTCTTAGGCTAGTTGCCTCATGGTCCTAAAACGGCTTTCCCAGCTCCAGGCATCACATCTGCCTTCGAGGCAGGAAGAAAAGGGAAGGAACACAGATAGTTTGTTTTGCAAGCATGTCACTTTTCTCAGAAAGTAGAGTATCTTTCCAGAGCCGTCTTTTGACTTCGTTGGCCAGAACTAGGTTACCTGGCCACTTCCTGGCTGAGAAGCTGGGAGAGTAGCTAACGTTCCAGAGGCTACAGTGGGAAGCAGCAAAGGAGAAGGGAGGCTGTGAGTGGCTGTTGGGTTCGTATCTTCCGTGTCTGCCTAGCCCTGAATCAATCACGGCCAGGGCCATGGAACTCTCTAACTGATTAAGCCAGAGGCTAGGACCAGCCTCACAAAACCCACGTGAACCCCAGGGCCCAAGCAGGATTTTTTGGGGCAACGTGTTTACTCACAGCAAGGATAACGAAAGAGTACGAAAACATCCATCCACAAAACAACTGCAGAGTGTTCCACTGTAAGGATGAACCCACAATTCTTTGAATAAGTCCATTTCAGTTCTAAAATAAGAGGACGGAAGAATGGGCATAGGTAAGCTCAAACCCAGGCATGCAGTGGGAGGACCACAACGAGGCAGGAGGTTAGGGCAGAGAGTAGGTTGTAAGGAGGCCACGAGGACATGCGGGGTAACCACGGCTGGCCATGAATGCCAAGCTATGCTACTGTTCCATCCAGTACTCACAACAGATACCCGAGGCCAGGATTACTTATGCCCATTTAGTTCCTGTGTTCTAGAGGAGAAAATACCGAGCTGGAGAAGTTGAGTCATTTGCTTGAGTCACTCACTCAAAAACCAGGGCTTGACTAGACCAGATCTTCCTGATTTGTCCCCTAGCTGACTCCGGACTTGCCAGGGTTAAGAGAGACCTGGAACTGGTTCCCTCCAGTAAGGGCAATGGGGGTAGGGGTGAGGGCCCCAGGCCCAATTAAAGTCGCATGAAGTCACTCTTTCTGGAACGATCTGAATGCAGTGGCTGCATACCAGGCCCCCTTATCTGCTGCGTTTGGAGATTGGGGTTGTGAAACATCTAGAGTGCCCAAGCTGGGATGAGGTTTCTGGCTGCATTGGTTTTTTTTTTTAAACCACTAAACCAACCCTGAAGCCAAAGAGCAAGTCTTAGAACTGTGGAGCTCCATCCCCTCATCTCATCAGGGCCTCACCAGAGTAACACCCCCCTCTATCAAGCTGGTCTGGAGCTGACCACCCCCACCCCCCGGGTGGGGGTTGGTGAGACCAACATCAGGACCTGTGGAATAAGGCCACCTAGCTCCCTGGGAACTTTATGTGTGGTGTGTTCCCAGTTCTGTAAAATGTTAGGTATCTTCAGGGAAAAACAATGTGGAAATGTGGCCTAAACTCTTAGCAATGTTATTTTGGGTTGGGAGCTGGGGAGACCAGGGACCTCCCTCTTTCTCTAATATAGGCTGCTGTGAAGATTAAGATTAAAGCAAGAAAAATCCAATTATTTTTAAAGCAAAAAAGTTGTAATATTTAGGTTAAAAAAATGACATCTAAAAAAGTTAAATTGAAGGCAGAGCCTGGCCCAACCCTGAAGACTCTAAGTAAGCGATTTTGCTTTTCCATCCCCCCTCCCTCCGCCCAGCACTAGGGACCTGGCTCCAGCCCCCAGGCCGGGGCACTTCATTCCTTGGGGCCACCTGGGGTCCCCAAGTCTCCGGGCTGCACAAAACCGTTCTACAAGCCTCGCCTCCCACACCTGCTCCCAGGCCTGCGCGCTCCTGGAGTGGAGAGGAGACGATGGCTAACCCCACGCAGGGAAGAGTCCGCCTGCGGCTAGGGCCCGGCGGTCGGCCCCACAGTCAGCCCCTCCGCTGGAGAGCCGCTCCGCGTGACCCGGGGCCACGTGACCCGCGCGGGGCGGGGCCGCCGGTACAGTTGCTGCAGCCGCGGCGGGAGGTGTCCGAGTAAGTGGGGAGCAGGGCTGGTGGGGACCCTCCTAGCGGGTGGGCGCGGGCGGGGGGGTCGAGGCCCTGCCCCAGCTTCCGGTCCCCAGGAGCCCAGCGAGCTGCCGGGACCCCCTTTCCCGGTGCAGCGCCGGAGGGGCGATGGGATCGCCATCGTTGTCGGGAAAATACTCCTGTATCCTTTGGGGGGCCCAGACGGCCACCTCCGCCTCCCACTCTGACTGATCGCAGTGAGGGGCGATTACATTGGCCCCGTGTGCACTGGGGGAAACTGAGGGTCCACAGAGCAAGCCGGCCGGCGGGAGCACCCCTCTCCAGGGCTGCAGGGGAATACACCTCTCCAGGCAAACCCCATGGGTCTCACCTGCTAGAGTGGCCCAGTATGATCCCATGAACCCTCTACTGAGGAGGAGGCCGTGGGTACAGAATATCCAGCGTGTAGTGGTGAAGTGGGGAAAGAGGTCTGGGTCAAACTACTGTAGCCAACATATTGAATATTGTGTGGTTTACATCCATCCTTATTTAATATTCACCATCGTGGAATTTGTCGGGTAGGTCCTCTTGTCCCCATTTTCACGTACGAAGAAACAGGCTAGGAGAACTTGAGTCCTTTTATCAAGGTCCTGTGGTTGGTAAATGGAGGAACGGAGATTAGAACCCCGGTCTGTCTCACAGCAGCGCCTCCTGGTGGGTGGTGGAGGCACTTGGCCCAGTTTATTAATTCCTCTGTTAAAGGAAAGTTGGGTTCTTCCTCTTCCTTGCTCAGACACCCAGGGGAGAGGTTGTTGCTGGGTGAGAAGGGCTTCTCCCCTCTCCCCAGCCACCTGCATCCCTTTCTCCCTCTCCCTTACCACTGATTCCTTTTGTCACCTGCCCCCTACAGGACAAGATGAAGCTCATCATCCTGGACCATTATTCTCAGGCCAGCGAGTGGGCAGCCAAATACATCAGGAATCGCATCATCCAGTTTAACCCAGGGCCAGACAAGTATTTCACCCTGGGACTTCCCACTGGTGCGTTGGGGGATGGAGAGGGTGCTGTGGATTGTCGGGGAGTGAGTGGGCATTAGGGCTTTTAGGGGTCTGGGTACGTGGGCTCACTAAGCCAAAGGACTTACAGGGAGGGCTCTGAGGTCCTGGTGCAATGAGTGAACAGCCCTGCTTCCTGAAAATGCAAAACAAGAGGACACGGCTTCCTTTATAGTTTGGCTTAGATGCTGCCTGCTCCTGAAGAGTTCTGGAGTAGAAGGGATCTTGGTTAGGCAGGAAGATTTTTAGGCTCCATTCTAAGTCAGCCCTGTCCTCAACAGGCTGTCTTGGGAGTCTAGGAGTTCTTAACAGAATTAAATCCTAATGCCTTCAGGCATACATTTTATGTAATGAATGAACTTCTGTGCGTCTAGAGTGCTGTGAGCTGAGCACCATCCTTGGGGAATTGAGAAGATCATCCACTCAAAGCATTTTCTGTAAGGTTTAACTAGATACAGGACCTATGTGAAAAAAGCTTTTTTTTTCCCTGAAGTTTTAATTTATTTATTTGACACAGAGAGAGACAGCGAGAGAGGGAACCTAAGCAGGGGGAGTGGGAGAGGGAGAAGCAGGTTTTGCCCCGAGCAGGGAGCCCAGTGCGGGGCTGATCCTGGGATCATGACTTGAGCTGAAGGCAGACGCTCAACGTCTCAGTCTGTCTCTTATGAAAAAATCAGCTTGTTGCCTTCATGGGAGGATATTTCTTTTACCCCAGCTCCTCAAGGCATATGTCCTGATTCTTTCTCTCCAAGTTTGGGGGGATTTGCCCCAGTGTCCCATTCACTAGAGCAGGGGCCTTCCAAGTTTTAATTGAACTTTTCCAAGTTTTTCTGTGAATGGTCACATCGTTAATATTTGATGCTTCTGTGGCCATACAGCCTCTGTCACAACTACGTAACTGTCCTTGTGGCTCAGAAGCAGCTGCAGACAACACATAAAACAATGTGCCTGGCCATCTACCCATGAAACCTGATGGGCGCTGAAGTCTGAGTTCATATAATTCTCACATGTCACAAAGTCACACTCTTTATAAACTTAAGAAGTGTAAAAACCATTCTTACTTGATGGGCTGTATAAAAACAGGCAGGCTGTCCGATGTGGCCTGCGGGATGAAGTTTTCGGGCCTCTGCACTAGAGGTTTGTGGGACCAGTATCTGCACGTATCTGCAAAACCACTAACAGCTCAGGCCCAGGAGGGGCTGCACTAACATCCTGTTTTCTAACTGTGGAGCTTCTCTGGGTCAGAGTCTCTGCTTCTGCTGAGATCCCTCCCAAATCCCCAATTCCCCGTCACCTGCACAGTCAGATCCTTGCTCCTCAGTCAGGCCTTCGGGGCCCTCTGAGACCTGGCCCCTTCCTGACTGTCCTTGAACCAGTACGGCATGTCCATCTGGGTTCCCTGGAACATGGCTTCCATTAGGGGAAACACCAGTCAGGGGCTCCGGGTGGAAAGCAAAGAAAGCAGCTCTGGCTGACATGCGCAGAAGAGGAATTTATTGGCTAGATAATGGGGAGCTCATAGAATGGAGGGGAAAGCTGGAAGTTTGGAAAGTGGACATGACGAAGCTCAGGGGGAGTCCAGGGAGGCTGTGTGGCTCAGGCGTGGCTGAGGTCCGGGCACAGGGGCAGACTGGTGATGGGGGCAGGGAGGGAACTTTGACCCACGGGTGAATGCCCACCGTATGCCTAGCTCTTCTAGGTGCTGGGGATACGACAAACAAAAAAGACATAAACTCCCGCCTTCCTGAAGCTTAAATGATAGTAGGAGGGAGAGTTAATAAGCAAGTTACTTGACAAAGTACAGAGTATATTAGATGGCGATGAGTAAAGGAAGAAAATGAAGCAGGGAGTGCCGTGGGCTGGGGGCTGGGGGCAGGGGAGGGGGAGGACAGGGAGTGTCGAGGCAAGGGTGGGGCTTGGCAGTGTTACACAGGATGGCAGGGAAGGCCCCCGAGAAGGCAACATCTGAGTAAAAGCCAGAAGAGGTGAGAGTCATGCAGGGACCTGAAGGAACAGCTGTTGAGGGCTGAGGTGGAATTGCCTGGAGCGAGATGAGAACGGGTGAGGGTGGTGCCCCAGGGCCACCTTACAGAGACTTTGTTAGGACCAGTTATTACCCAGTGAAATGAGAAGTCATTAGTAGGTTTTGAGAAGAGAGATCTGATTGGGGTGCGGCTTTTTTCTCTCCATCTTCTTTAAAAAATTTTAAAAATTCACAAAAGCTAAAAGAATAGCACAGTGCCATTTTCCTGGGCTCACCCATTGCTAATATTTGTCACATTTACATACACACACACATTTTTTTTATGAGCCAGTGGAAAGTAAGTCCTAAACCCGACACTTGATCTCTAAATCTTTTGGCATCTGTCTCTTCAGAACATGGACATTCTCTTACCTAACTACAATAGTTATCATACCTATTAAAGTCATTCCCGGGGCGCCTGGCTGGCTCAGTGGGTTAAGCCTCTGCCTTCGGCTCAGGTCATGATCTCAGGGTCCTGGGATCGAGCCCCGCATCGGGCTCTCTGCTCAGCAGTGAGCCTGCTTCCTCCTCTCTCTGCCTGCCTCTCTGCCTACTTGTGATCTCTCTCTCTCTAATAAATAAAATCTTTAAAAAAAAAAAAAGTCATTCCGTAATATCATCTGATATACAGATGCTAGTAATATTTTTTTCCTCATTGTCCATATTTATCTTTTATAGTCCCCCCCCAATAATCCAGTGTCCAGACTTCATGCATAATTAGTTCTTTAATCTACAGAGGTCCTCCTGCTTTTTTCGTGTGCTTTATGACCTTGACTTTTTTGAGACTCAACTCACCGGAGTATGCTGCTCCTCAGGGAAGTCTTCCCTGAACCCACAGACTTAGCCTGGTCACAGCTGACATTACTGCTTCATGTCCCAGTCCTAGCCAGTGAGCTCGTTCCAAATGGCTGCTGTCTCTCTCTGCCCTCTGTGTTCCCGTCATGTGGCCCACTGCCTCCCATACGAGGTGCTCACGGAATAGATCAGTGTGACATTTAATCGGGTTACTAATTCCAGTCATTCCAGTCAACAGTGTGCTGAGTGCTGGGATTCAGCAGCAGACCAGACAGACACAGCCCTGGCCCCCCGGAGCTTCCAGTCTAGTGGGGAGCTGGCCTTCAGCAGCACTAATGGGATGGCCATTAGGATTGGGGCACCAGGGGAGGACTTGAGATCTGCCAGGTTCTCCCTGTTGAGTAGCCCTCTTTCCTGGGAGTCCTTGGGAGCTGGGAGCCGAAGGGTGTTCATGGCTGTGGCCTCTCTCACAGGGAGCACCCCAATTGGCTGCTACAAGAAGCTCATTGAGTACTATAAGAATGGAGACCTGTCCTTCAGATATGTGAAGACCTTCAACATGGACGAGTATGTGGGTGAGTCTCTCTCTTTCCAGGTCTTCCCTGATTCCAGGAGAGGAATAGGGAGGTCTCCGGGAACCAGTGTTGTTTGGTGATAAGTTCAGTTAGTGAAAGCTCTCTCTTCCAGGCCTTGGTGTACTCAGCTATACAATGCTCTGAAGGCTGACCTCAGGTCGTAAGCATTACGTGATCTAACAGATACGGAAGCCTCTTGTACAGAGCAAGCGTTGTAAATATTAGACCTCCTCCCCAACTCCTTGCCATTTCTTTCTGTAACCAGTGATTACAGATGGGATCGTCCCTCAGTGTCTGTCTGGTTGCTGTCTCCAGTGTTCATCCTCCTGCTCCCCTTTATGCCAGGCACTGGGAGAGGAGCAGAGACTGGTGTCCCTTCCAGTGCTGGAAAGCTATACCTTGGTCTTCTGTCATTTCCACCTACCCGCTCCTCCCACCTGCCATCATTTTGTAAGGCTTCACTTTGAATGTTTTTGTTTTCAATTGTGGTAAATTTACCATCCAGCCTGTTTCATATGTAGAGTTCAGCAGTGTTAAGTATATTCACAGTGTTGTGTAACCAATCTCCAGAACTTTTTCTTTCAAAACTATAATTTTTTTAATAATGTCCAGAAGTCTTCATCTTACAAAACTAAAACTTTCTACCGGTTTGACACCAACTGCCCATGGCCCATGCTCCCAGCCCCTAGAAACCACCGTTTCAGTGCTTCTGTGAATTTTACTGCTCCAGATACTTCATTTAAGTGGAATCACAGAGTATTTGTCTTTTCGTGACTGTCTTATTTCACTCAACGAAATGTCCTCAAGGTTTGTCCTTGTAGTGTGTGTCAGAATTTCATTCCTTTTTACAGCTGACATTAAACATTCTTCATGTTTAATGAAACACTCACTCACTTGAAACTTTTTCTTCTTGGCTAAAAATTGTTTTGGGGAAGCCTTGAGATAATTGTCTCCAACCAGCTGGTATTCAAGTTGGGGTTCAGGCTGAGGGGTGTATCTGGGGATGAATGGTGGGATGGGAGGCACAGGGCAAGGGGTATGCTTACTTACTTTCCCAGATGGGCCAAGCTCTAACCCCAGGTTGTAGGCCTCCTCCAGAAACCCAGAGTGGCCCTGGCCTCCTGTCTACAGTTACTCCCTTGTGAAAAGGAGATGAAAATGAGGGGATTTCTTAGGCTCCCGGTGTACAGTCACTGTGGCCAAGTCCTGCCATCACAGGTGGTGGTGGTGGGTGGACACAGGGATCTCAGCCAGTCATGGCTGATTGCGGACTGATGCCCCAGGGCCCCTGATGGGCATTCCTCTCAAAGTGTCTGGGGAGGTCTGAGGGCATCCTGGCGTCCACCTTGGGAGGGTGGCTCTGCCTTAGCTGGGGCGTGACTAAGTGTTGCCATGGTCCCACAGGCCTTCCTCGAGACCACCCGGAGAGTTACCACTCCTTCATGTGGAACAACTTCTTCAAGCACATTGACATCCTCCCAGAAAACACCCACATTCTGGATGGGAATGCACCTGACCTGCAGGCTGAGTGTGACACCTTTGAAGAGAAGATCAGAGCTGCAGGGGGAATTGAGCTGTTCGTTGGAGGTGAGCTTGACACTTGGCGGCACATGTCCAGGGCAGATGCAGGGTGCTGAGAACACGTGGAAGGACAGGACAGGACCCAGGCCTGTCTCCCACCAGCTTTCTCACTGCCCTAGTAAGAGCGGAAAGCATTTATTCCCCTGAGGAGGCAGGGAAGACATAGATAGGTGCCCTCTCTCCCTGCCTTGGCTGTGCTGTTTAGTGACCATGTGATCTTGGACATCTCTTTCTGCACTTCCGTGCCTTGGTGATAAAGTGAGATGCTTGGATTGGGACTCTCAAGAGTCTATTCCCTAGTCCTAAGGTTTCATATGGATCAGTCCATGGGACTCACCTAAACAGTTAAAATCAGATTCCTATAGTTGGAGATTCCTCACTCAGACCCCGCACACTATAGATAGCCACTGAACCCCAGAGAAGTTTTGTGACTTGCCCCAGGTCAGCCGGAGCAGTGGCAAGAAAGCAGGACACCCAAGGTGTCCCCTTGTCAGTTTGTGCTTTGTTCCTTCCCTGGGTGCTCCCTTATGTTTCCATCTGTTGCCACCTCTGGAGCCGCCCACAGGAGTATGGCTGCCTTTTACTACTCTAGACTTAATTCTTTAATTCAAGGTAGGAGGAAGAGGCTAAGAGCACTCATGTTCTAAGCCTTTATAAACTTTGCAACTCCTTGTCGAGTCAGTTTTGTTATTTGCTCTATCCCAGCAGCAGGCCCCCTGACTACTGGCAGGAGAGAGAAGTTACCCTTCAGTGACCTAGGGAAGTGGAAGCTATTTGGAGTACCTATTACTTAGTTTTCTGAGGGGTATCACAAGGTGACCAGGACGTGTGGGTACCTCAAACAGAAACGGGCAGGAGGTGGAGAAAGGGGAGGATCTTATGCTTAATGTACCTGCCCGGGGTGAGTGAGAAAAGAGCTAGGATTTTAAGGGTATTATACGCCCGAGGTGGGGCAGGGTAAATTGTCTGTTCTTGAACTCTTGGCTCCCTGGGACTGACAGAGCTGCCCTGGCCTTTTCTCCCTGGCAGGCATCGGCCCTGATGGACACATTGCCTTCAATGAACCGGGCTCCAGTCTGGTGTCCAGAACCCGTGTGAAGACTCTGGCCATGGACACCATCCTGGCCAATGCTAGGTTCTTTGATGGTGATCTCACCAAGGTGCCCACCATGGCCCTGACAGTGGGTGTGGGCACTCTCATGGATGCTAGAGAGGTAAGCGCACCTGGAAGCCCAGGCCTTCCTTGGGGTGTCGGACTTGACTTTTTGTTGCCAACTATACAGGTACCACCTGACTACACTGTTACTAAAAATATGGCTAAAATCCCAGCTGATCCTCACTGGTCCTCCCTCCTCTTTGGAGGCAACTGTTAGTCTGTTCTCAGCAGAACCCTTTCCACACTGGCTGCATGGGAGGCTGCAGGCTCCCTGGCCTCTGCTTATGCGCCCCTTTGGAGCTTCTCAAGGCAAAGAGGAGCCCAGCACTACTCAAATGTCTGAATAGGAATTTGCCTTTGCCCAGGTACGAGAGGGACTGCTGGTTCTCTGCAGGTGGTGGAGGTCACTGTTTGAAGGGGGCTCCCTCTGCTACTCCAGGATATTTTTGGTCATGGCCTTGTGCTCGAGGAGTCATAAATACGAAGAATTGTGATTTAAACCTAAGTGTCTAAATGCACTTTAGTGTGTTATTCCCTAGAAAGTTGGGTATCAATTTTTCTGTGGTTCCAGTTTCTTTATTGTCTTTCACTAGAATTTTAAAAGCATTTGCTCTTCCTTTCAGGGGTATATTCAGTGGGAAGCAGCTACTAACATTGTAGCTTGTTTCTTTGCCCAGATCTGTAAACAAGCATCTCCATATATGAAAAAAAGCTCCCTATTTCAAGAGAACTTTTGTGAGAAGAATGACATTACCAGCTTTCTCTTGGGTGACCTTGACCCAGTATCTCTGGCAGTCACTCTGCTGTGTTTGGCCTTATAGCTTAGAAACACTAGGGTGTGAGGGCTCTTCCCTGTCATGGGAGGATATTAGGATCTGGGGAAAGGATCTGGGTCTGGAAATCAGGACTTCTGGAATCCTGAACTAAAAGAGTTGCATTCTCTCTATGCCTCTGGTTTCTCATCTTTTAAGAGAGAAACAGTAAATCCCATTCACAACTCCATGGTATAATCGAATTACAGTGAGAGGAGATTGAGAGAGCAGAGTTCCTTTACAATCACTTTCCAGCACTTATGTTCTTTATATTTTAACTGTTGAGGGAGTCTCAATTTATTTGAACATAAAACATCACCCCAACTCCTATCAGTCAAATACTTGACATTGAAAGTGACCAGATTAAGGGGCAGCCTTTGTGGGATCAAATGCCAGGGGCCACACATATAACCATTACTGTCCATTCTGTAACTCCCAGCAGGTGGTGCAGGTTGGAACCCCTATTGTTCAGATTGCACTTGTGAAAACTCACCCAGCCTAGGACCCCTTGGGACTCAGTGTCCCAACTGCTGGGATAAGAGGCGTGGGCCTTTGCCTGGCATACGTGTTCGTAGCCATCATCAAAGGTACCAAGAGACACCACCACAGGGTGGCCTAGAGCACTGACTCCAGATCAAAACTGACTTAATTCCCTGGAGCGCATCTCCTCATCTTAGAACATGGGGATTGTGATGCTCCCAGCCTCCGGGGATCTGTGTGGGAAGGCGGACAGCAGTGAGCACAGCGTGCTGCAGGCAAACAACGTAAAATGGTCTATTAAAAACAACAGTGCTTACAGCCAGTTGTGGTGACAGGACCAAAACTCAGGTTTCTGGACTCTGGTCCCAGTGCTCATTCTCCTCTGTCACAGGCTTGTTTTCTGACCCCCAGGTGATGATCCTCATCACAGGTGCTCACAAGGCCTTTGCCCTATACAAGGCCATCGAGGAGGGAGTGAGCCACATGTGGACCGTATCCGCCTTCCAGCAGCATCCCCGCACAGTGTTTGTGTGTGACGAGGACGCCACCCTGGAGCTGAAAGTGAAAACAGTCAAGTATTTCAAAGGTGAGGGGAGGCAAAAGGTAGGTATGGCAGTGGGCGGCCAAATTCGGGGTATGCTGGGCGTGAGAAATGGACCTCATTTTCTTGCTCTGGCCATTTTCAGAGACAATTCTGATTTTAATAAAAACCGAACCTTAACGATCCCAGAATACAGTCATTGCTCTTCCATTCATGACTGCAAAGGTCTATTTCTGGAGGCCTGTTCGTTCTAAGGAGGCAAAAAGACAATGAAATGAAAAGTAGTCCGTGGGGTATGTGGTGATCTCTTGACAGGGTTATTGAAGCTCTGGATTTTTTTTATCTTTCAAGGTCTCATACAGGCCTTTTCCCTCTAGGTAGGGCACTGAACTCTCATGAGGATCTCTTTCTCTTCTATTTTAAAAAGGACACACTGCAGGGCACCTGGGTGGCTCAGTCAGTTAAGTGTCTGCCTTTGGCTCAGGTCATGATCCCAGGGTGCTGGGCTCAAGCCCCAAGTTAGGCTCCCTGCTTGGTGGCGAGCCTGCTTCTCCCTTTCCCTCTGCTACTCCCCCTGCTTGTGCTCTCACTGCTAAATAAATAAAATCTTAAAATCTTAAAAATAAAATACTTAAATCTTAAAAGTAAATAAATAAAAGAAAAAGGACACACTGCTTTAAGCCAACTTAGGGGAAAACCATCATTAATGAAGCAGGCAAATTAGGAATTTATGCTTTGGTGAAAAGATTAACCTTTCAGTAGCCAACACCTCTAAAGAATGAATTTACAGAAGGCTATGGATTCTAGCATTCATTGGGAATAATAAATTCTCTTCCTACTCTTAGTATTTTTATCATTTGGAGCCACAGAGAAAAGATGATTTTTAGTACTAGGACAAAATTTGAGAGCTCTGAGATTACTGTTCATAATCATGGAACTCTGCCTTTACCTGCATTAACTACTTTTGTTTTTAATTTTTCACAGGTTTAATGCTTGTTCATAACAAGTTGGTGGACCCCTTGTACAGTATCAAAGAGAAAGAAACAGAGAAAAACCAGTCTTCCGAGAAACCATACGGTGATTAGCCTGTGTTCATCCTAGCATTGAGTACCTCTTTAGGACAGAGCAATTCTGGAAATGGCCTTTAGGAGGACAGAATTGTATTTCTTTAATCCAGTATGGTTACTCCAGATCAATGGGTATACTTACTGTTCTTGGCTATGTAGCACAGAGCCCAGTCATGAGTGTAGCTACAGGGAGAAGGACTTGTTCTGTTAACTTACTTTAATTAGAAAAAAAGTCTTAGAAAAATGTACTCCATAATTTTGATGTCTGCCCTACAGAGATTACGGTTTTTTAGCTTTTGTTCTGCCTTAGGCACTGTTGTCCTGTACAACCACACTCCCATCAGGAATTTCTATCATTACATACACTGATTGTCAACTAGGGGTAGTAGAGCCTTTGAAAGCCCTTTGGGTAGTAGGCCAGCCTCTCATTTGAGAATCACTGTTCCAGATTAAGGAACAAACTCTCAACCTTCTGTTTAGTTATAAGTGCCATGAAAAAAAAATGATTCCTTACTTTCTTTCCATAGTTGTTGGTTTTTTTTTTCCTGCTCTCACAGTTGGCCTTTCCATAAACTTGGAGGACTCCTTGGGGAGGAGGACCTGGGTGGCTAGGGCCAAAGAGAAAACTTTTGCTGATAAACTCAGAGCCTCAAGGGGCCTAACCACATCAAACTCCCCTCCCTCCGGGACCCTCTGGCACCTGGAGGAAGGTGGAAATCCTCTTCCCACCAGAGCCCCATGTTTTTGTTCCAAGGTCTCACTGGGGCAACAGATCCTGCCACAGTGTCAGTGTGTTCTGCTAAGGAGATAGAGGCCAGGGCAATAGCTGTTAGGCCGAAATTTAGTCACAACATGAGTGACATGTTCTCCTGCTGCCCTGAGAGGTGAGTGCCAAGACAGCATACCAAATGCTTCTAAAGTTGCCTAATAATAGCCTTTCCCCACTTAAAATACCCTGCCCTTCCAACCCGCTCAGGTTCTTGTGGCATGCTCTGCTGTTCCCAGAACATCGGGAAATACAGCCCTTTTGACCCTTTATCCTTCACCCCTTGTTCACAACATGAGTTTACTGCTCTGCCTTTTGACTCTCTTAAACCTTCGTGGAGTGGATGCTGCCTTCCTCTCCCTGTTTCTGTGCCTGTTTGAAGCTGCTGCTTCCTCTCTGGAAAGATCTTTCAGAGACCAGCTCAGGTCTCTCTTCAAGTGCTGTGTTTGGTACCAGTGTTTGGTCTTGAGCTTTTATACCTGATTGTGCTGTGATTCTGTCTTAGGCTAATGGATCAATGGACTTGTTTACAATGTGATATTTTCTATTAAATCCAGTATTTTCAAATAAAATGTGTCTTTGTGAAGTTGCATCCCTGGAGGTCAGAGGGTGGTTTGGGTTGATATTTACATATTTTGGGAACAGCTGGTGAGCAAAGCTTCACATTGACTCCTCACAATCACTGGCAACTGCTGACCTCTTCAGTCATCGGAGGGAAATAAAATAGTTCATAAAAATGAGGCACCCATGTAAAATGGGTGGGATGAGGGCATGAACACATGAGCAATAAATTATGATGTTCTGGCTGTACCTGGGATCCAAACAAGGACATGGCTTCTAAAAAGAATAAGGAGACTTGTGATCAGGAGGGATATAAAAACCACAGGCTATGGAAAATAGGTTTAGGTGGGATTTTTTCGTTAGAAAAGTAAATATGATGGAACATCTTGGGTCAGTATAACCAACTGAGGTACAGGTAGAAATTGGCAGAAGGGTTCAATTTTGTATTAGTTGTATTAAGAAATAATTTACATGCCCATAAAAGTCACCTATTTTGAATATAAACTCAATGATATTTAGTTAGTCTATGGAGCCGTGCAATTTCCTACCACGTCCTTTTCCATCCTCCCAAGAGCTCCCTATTCCTACCCCAGCCTTAGGTGACCACAGATCTGCTTTGTCTCTACAATTTACCTTTTCTGGATATTTCGTATCGGTGGAATTCTACCGCATGGCATCTTGTGGGTCTGGCTTCTGTCACTAAGCATAATGTTTTTGATGCATAATGCGAATCTACTTAACATGTATGAGTATTCCCTTTTTATTGCTAAACAGTACTCTGTGGTACAGAAATACCATATTTTGTTAATCTGGTAAAGAAGGGATTACATTTTAAGTAGGTATGTTCTAGAAAATTATATTAGAATGAAATGAAAAAATTCAGTCAGGATGGCTACATTGGAGATGCCTGTGTGAACTCAGGACTTTAAGAAAGATCTCTTTCCCAGGCCTGTGTTTCCCTGGTGGCCCAACAGCAGTGTAATCAGGCTACAACCAGTTTTTAGGCCAGTCAAGTGGGATGTACACTCCCCAGCTGACCGGGACTCTGGAAAACAGCTAATTGTATTTTGGTGAGTGGGAGGGATTACAGCAGGCCTAGAATACCTTGTTGCCAAAAAATAAGGGTGCTTTTAAAAAGGCTTGAGGCAGTATTGAAAGGACAAAGCAGCCAGTTTAATGGGGCTCCCCCTGGCCAGGTTGCGAAAATGTTGTCGGTAAGGAAATATTAAATACAGCTAAGTGGAACAAGTTGAATCTATAAAACCCCAAATCTGATACCCAAAGAGGAAAAAGGTACCATTGAGTATAAATGGTATTATATTTCAGGAAGATAGGAGTGAACGTGTTTAACGTTTTCTTGCAGTTCGGAAAAGCCAGCAGTATGTTGACATAAATGGGTGTCATCTCTTCTATTTAATCTGCTTAGAAAGTAGACATAGATGCAAGGGCCTGGCTCACAGTTTCCCCCCAGATATATCAAAGGCGTACTCCCCTCCTTCCTTCAGGTCTTCGCTTCAATGTAATTTATCAGAGATCTTCCCTGACTCTTCAATATCAAGCAGCAATCCGGAGTCCCTACCCCTCATCCTGCTCTTTTACTACCTGATGTGTATTTTGTTCCCCACAAAATGAAAGGGTCATGAGGGCGGACTTTAACTACTGCTCTATCCCATCCCTCTCAGTGCCTTGATGTGTAGAAGGCACCTGTTCAATTTGTTCAACTATATGCCAAAAGAAATGACCATACACAATAACCAGGGGAAATAACAGCATACCATATGATAACAGATTAGTCAGCTGGCCTACTAAGGAGATCTAACTGTGCAATTTGATGCCTTACTCCTTGGGAACCCCAGTCCTTACTGTGAGGAGATGCTAGTGAAGCAGGGATACATTCCCAACAAATTTTACTGTGACAGAACACTGAGTTATGTAATAATAATAAACAGAACATAATCATTTGGGCTTTAAAGGAAGCCTCAACACCAGCTGGCAACCACATTATATTCCCCCTGCCTCGTTTGTTCAGTCTCTTCAAAGACTAATTCATAAGGCCTCAAACCTCCACCTGCTCTTCTCCCAGCTTTTCTCTCAGCTATGACCTTGAAAATGGAAGCAATCAGGAAAAAAACTTCCACAAGCTTCACCATCACACACACCCACCTGCGAGCCCTGCGTTCAGGCTTTGCCTTCTTCCTATGATTTGTTCTTTGTCTAGTCCCTCCACTTGTGCGCTAGACCCCACCTTCTCTTGCCTCCTTGAGGGCATTGTTCCAGCAAGATGCTTGCCAACCTGCACCAACCAAAGCCAGCCTTAAAAACAAAACTTTTTTTTTTTTTTTTTGAGAGATTAAGCATGCACAAGACTGGGGGTTGGGCATGGAGGGGGAGAGAATCTTAAGGCAGCTCCACGCCCAGCACAGAGCCCAACACAGCTCGATCTCATGACCCTGAGATCATGACCTGAGCCTAAATCGAGTTGGGTGCTTAACAGATGGAGCCACCCTAAAAACACAATTCTTCACCCTGTTTGCCCCCTCCTATCATAGCCTTATTCTCTGATCCCATTTATTGCAAAGCCTCTGGAGTTACCTCTACTGGGGCTCTCTTCTCTCTCCCCCACTCTCTTCTGGTATTCCCATTATGCCTATGTCATACCTCTGTAATGGTCTCATAGTTCTTGGATATTCCATATGTTTTAAAAAACTATTTTTTTTCTCTTCAGATTTCAGTTTGCAACATTTTTCTTGACATATTTTCAAGCTCGCTGGGTCTTTCCTTAGGTGTTTTGAGACGACAGATGAGCCTCTCAAAGGCATTTGTTTCTCTTGTTTTTAGCATTTTTTTTATTGTTAGAGTTTCTCTCTTTTGTGTACAGTACCCTTCGGTTCCTAAACGTTGTCCGCTTTTTCCATCAAGAGACCTCAGCATATTGATCATGGTTACTTTCAATTCCCAGCCTGGTAACTAAAACCTCTGCCATATCTGAGTCTGGTTCTGATGCCTGCTTTGTTTCAGCAGCCTTTTTCCCCCTGCGTCTTAGCATCCTTGTATACCTTCTTTTGTTGGCTGGACATAATATATCTTGGGTAACAGGAACTGAGGTCAATGGGCCTTGAGTGTGAGGTTTTATGTTTACACGACTAGCAGCTAGGCTGTGTTCAATGTCTCCTATGTCAGAGGTTTCGATTTCCTTTGGTGTCCTTGTTTTTGTCTTCCCTTTCTGTGTTTGGGTTTCCCCAGAAACTCCTTGAAATAGAGTCTGTGTCTTGCAGCTTTCTCAAAAGCTGTAATCCATTGTTATAATACTGGAGCCCTACTGATGGTATATTAAGGAGAATTATTAAGGAGTTGGTATTAAGTATGGTATTAAGGAGAATTATTCTGTATCTTATGATGAAATCTGTTTTGTCTTTTTTTAGTGAGCTGAAGTCCCTCAGCCAAGACCTTCAGAACTGTCTTAGCCTTTTTTTTTTTAAATGTGAGACACAAAGGCTAGAGGGGGCTTAAGACATCCAACTGCCTTTCTCCAAGGTCAGAGAAACTCTTGCAAAGCAGTTTTCCTTGAATGCGGCCTTCTGCCATGGAAACAAAGCCATGGGTTTATTTTGAAATGGCTCCTCTCCCCTTCCACCTTGCAGGAGGGGATTTTTCTGCCATCTTCACATTGAGAGCCTGGGGAAACTTCTGGAGGTAAAACCCACCAAAGTGTGGGGGACTGCTTACCATAACTCCCAGGAGTTTTAAACTCTCAAGTGAGTCCACATTCAGCCCCCAGTAATTTGCTTCAATCCTGATAACTGGCTCCAGCAGCTTCTCCTTTAGGTGAACTGATCTGTATTTTCTGCATTTTCTTTTTTCTTTAGTTTTTGTGGTGGTTTGCCCTGTGATCTCCATTCTTTGATGGATCAAAGAAAAGTTGATTTTCAGTTTGGTTAGCATTTTATCTTATTGTGAGCATACCTCATTCTTTCCCAAACATACTCCAGGTTTTCACCTCCCTTGTCACTTTGACACTTGTCAAAGTCACCAATGATCACACGCATCACTAAGTCAACACTTAGAGCTCCTATTACTTGACAGCTGACCACTCCTTCCTTCCCACTTGACCTGGCTTCCAGGACATCACACTCCAATGTTCTAACCTTACTGGCCAGTCACTGTCTTCTCTGTTGGGTCCTTCACATCACCCTGAACTCGTGGCATTTGAGAAAGGGGCTCCAAGACTCGGGCTTTGGACCTCTTCCTCCCATACTACTTACTCTCTTGGTAATTTCATCCATTCTCATGATTTCACATACCATCTATACACTGACTCCTGTATTTCCATCTTCAGGCTGAGACTCTCTTCAATTCCAGACTATAATACCCAACTGCCTACACAAAATCTCCACTGAGATCCTTACCAGGCATCTCAAACTCATCTATCCACAAATAAATTCCTGATCTTTACCAGCAAATCTCTGCCACCTATAGCTTTTCCTGTCTCAACTACTGAGACAAAAGGAGCTAGAAATAAACTCTGATGCCTACTTTCTCCTTGCTACATGCAATCTATTAGTGAATCCTTGAAGTTTCATCTTCAAGGTAAGTACAGAATCTGACCACTTATCAGGATTTCAAGCGCTGGCACAGTGCTCCAAGCCACATGTTATTTATCATCTGAGTTACTGCAGAAGTCTCTTAACTGGTTGTTTCTACCCTTGCTCACACACTCTCCTAAAACCTAACACCCTATTACACTTCTGGCTCAAAGCCCTCGAAAAGCTCCCATCTCAGAGTAGAAGCTCAAGTCAAGTAGTCGGCCTCTGCCATCTCACTTCTCGCTATTCTCTCCTACCCCACCCTCTTACTACTCTCTCTTCCTCAGTCCACATCAGCTCTTCACTGGCTCCCATGCTGTGCCCAGAGCCTCCAACATGCTCTCACTCCAAGGGCCCTTGCCACACTCTCTATCCAGACTCTCTTCTCCAGGTGCCCACCTGGTACTGCCAAGCCTCTGTCCAAGTGCTATCTTGAAGAAGTCTTCTACCTTCTTGAAAATTCCAACATCACTCTGTCTTGCCTAACTCCCTATGGCGTCTCCCAACTTCTCTCCATAGCACTTCACTGGTGATAATCCCTGTCATCTCCTTAGTGTCTGTCTCTTTCCACCAAAATTTAAGTTGTATAAGGGGAAAGATTTATGTTTATGTTCCTCACTGCGACATTCTCAGCACCCAGAAAAACAGTAAGGCCCGTCATGAGGTGTGCAATTAATATTTGTTAAGGAAGTGAATGAATACTTGGAAACACTAAAGGCTGCAAGAAATGGAACGGGAATGAAAGTATGACACACCATCATCTTTCAAATTCCTATGCACTGACGTTGCATTAATACTAGTTTAATTTAGTTTAGTTTAGTTTGTTGATTCAATGAAGGAGGGGAAAAAAGAGCCAAGCAAAGAAAAGAAGTAACTATGCTGACTTTGTATTTACAACTTTGGCATCAGAATTTCACTATGTTCTCAACATGCACTATCCTCTCCAAAGTGCCCTCTGGCTCAGAAAAGTTATGCGAATTCTTGGGAGTGGTAAACCTTTAGCCCACCTGGGTAATTATCCATGAATGCTCCAAGTTGATAATTATCACTAACATTGGTGAGAACATCTTGAAGCCAGCTCTCTGACCACAAAGCCTCAGCCTGGTTTGCTGGCCAATTTTTTTATTGAGCCCAAGTTCAGGGAGCAGACTATCTGGCTATTTTTACCATTATCAGCGGGTACCACATCCGTCATACTTAGGGGCGTCAGAGAGAACTTAATTTGCTTCCTTCAGTGGATGGAGACAAGTGCTACTATCAGGACTGACACTTTCTATGTAACAACACAATGCCAACTATATGGTTCAAGTGTAGTTTTAACTGGTCTTATATTTTTTTTGTTAATACTGTTATTTCTCCCTCGATGGTCTCACTAGATGCCATTCTAGCTACCAGTATGTATAGAGGACTATAATGGAACACAAGGAGGAAAACTAAAATCCCCTAAAGAAACCGGTTTCTTTAATAAAGTACTACGGTCTTAGTTACTGCATTTTTATAACATGGGAACTGCTGCCACCTGCAGGTCATGCTTATGACAAAGTTAATACTCCCTGGGAGCTCCAAAAATTCCTTCCAAATTGTTGGTGAATGAATGGTGTAATGATTATCCCAGCTAATTAACTCTACTTTTTTCTTCATCTAAACAAATAAGTAAATAAAATAAAAATTAAGTATATTAAGGGATTCCTAATGTAAACTAGAACCTCTACTACTAAGAAATGACCTTGCTGTGGTGCCTCGTTGGCTCAGCTGGAAGAGCGGGTGGCTCTTGGTCTTAGGGGTCACGAGTCTGAGCCCCACACCGGGTGCAGAGATTACTTAAGTAAATAAACTAAAACAAAACAAAACAAAAAAAAACTCACTGAGATTGCTATCAGTCTAGCCAAGAGCTGCCAAGTGTTTTCTCCATTATACATCTCCTTCAGCAAGAGATGTCCACTCGATGCTCACTCACTGGATTCAGTACTTAGCTGAGATTGCAAGCTTATCCTCTCACGCCAGGGCAGAGACCTGTGGGTCCAGATGACCCACAAGTCTCATCAACTTATCCAGGTGAGGGGCGCCTGGCTGGCTCAGTCAGTGGAACATGCAACTCTTGATCTCAGGGTTCTGAGTTTGAACTCCATGCTGGGTGCAGAGATTACTTAAAAATACAATCTTTTAAAAAACAACAACAGGGGCGCCTGGGTGGCTCAGTGGGTTAAGCCTCTGCCTTCAGCTCAGGTCATGATCCCAGGGTCCTGGGATCGAGCCCCGCGTCGGGCTCTCTGCTCCGCAGGGAGCCTGCCTCCACCTCTCTCTCTCTGCCTGCCTCTCTGCCCACTTGTGATCTCTGTCAAATAAAGTAAATAAAATCTTTAAAAAATAATAATAAAATAAAATAAAATAAATAAAAAACAACAAAAAAAAACCTGGAATCCAGTTTGATGATTTCCTCATGAAGCTGAGTAGGAAAATGACCATAACAGGTACATGCACTAAAACTCCATACAAAGACTTAAGTGAAGTGTTTGCAGAAATAACTGATTTAAAGCCACCAAAAGACATAAAGAAAAAAAAATTCAGTGATTTGCTGACCCTGCTAGGATTAGGTCATCAGTCTCCAAGAAAAGGTTTTCAGGGTCTGACCAATCAAGGTACATTAAGATCTAAGGGATATTTAAGTTGTACTAATAATAAAAATAGATGGTATAATGTGCTAGCTAAGAGGAGTCTAAGAAGACACCATGACAAAACCTAATATGCGGCATTCTGGATGGAACCTGAGAACAGCTCAAGGTCAACAGGAAAAAGCTAGGGAAATCTGAATCAAGTATGGACTTTTGTTACGAACAATGTACCAATATTTGTTCATTACTGTGACAAATGTACTATACCAACAGAAGATGCCAGTAATAGGAACATGGAATATATGGGAACAGTGTACTACCTCTGCAATTTTTCTGTCAATCCGAAACTTCTAAAAAAAGTTAACTTAAAAAAATGAATGGGAAAAGATGCAATTCAACTGACAAAAGCGGGCCCTTAAGTCAGTTCAATCACAAGCTTAAAAAGTCACAAAACTTCTTTTTGGCTTTAGAAGTTATTTAGTAGCTTATTTTCATCTATCCGTTCTAGACTCAAAACTTTTATTTAAATCAAGAGACGGGACCTCTTCAAACTATAACTTTGAGCGTGATGAACTGGCAGTCCGGACAGGGATCCTTGGCTCTCGCTCTCACCAAAAGCACGCATGAAGGTTTGTTGTTAATGTAGGACAAATCTTGGCCCACTTGTTTTAAAAAAAAAAAAACACACAACAAAACAGGCCTTCATGAAATTAAACAAGGTGTAATTTGTTTTGTTCTATCATATAGTTTCTTGATCTGCCAACCTTCCAGCTATTTCATAGGGCATTCAGGGGGTTATCCCAATTTTTCATTTTACTCAGAGACAAAAATATTCTACCCCAACCTACACCACCTTAAAACTACCCCATAACTCATACCTCAAAATTAAGACCTTACAAGCCCTACTGTCCTTGTTAAAATTGCCGGGTTTGTATCTAAGGAAAAAAGGATGAAACATTCAGATGAACAAACAAGTCTGAGACTGACCACTTGCTGTGTTTTTTAAAATCATGAAGAAAGAGGAACCTCCCATTTCTTTCGCAAAACTTCACGATGAAGCTTCCTGTCCTACTTCCACTATATCATCAACACAATGTGCAAAAGCCTAAAATAAAATAACCTCTAGCAAATACTGACCAGTCTGTGAACTGAGGAGCTTCTGAGTGGCTCCTACTAAAAAAACCTCCCCTGAATTCCTATTCAATCATGAAGCCACTCTTCTTAGGTGTATACTGTATAATTATTTTAATTTCCATTTCTATTCTTTAACTTTAGTTCTTATATAAAATGTGCAAAATGAAAGCTCATGAACCATATGGTTCAAACAAAATATGGGCACTAAAACCTAAGTTCAGTCACGAGTCTGGTTAAGAGAGGAGGTGCTATTCCATGACTTTTTTCTGCTCACTTTAAGAACATGTGTTACATGCCATACAGTTTTTTTTTTTAATGTGATCAGTTGCCTTGGAGACAGAATAGCAGGAACTCTGCTCTAATTATAAGACAATTTTTAAATTACTTTTATTTTAAGATTAAGCAGCCTCATTGACAATCCAGAAACAGTCCTTGCTGACTCTGGATATACACACACACAAATGGCTGAAAGTGACTCCCCAGTTTTCAATGACAATTTGGGGAAAAAGAACATGTTCACAGCTGCAGCTGGATCCCTCTGTCCTCTTTTTCAAAAAAAATCTTATTTTGCTTCCAAGCCATTCACCAAACCATAAGGAAAGACAATTTTTCAAAAAGCCATCAGAACCCAGAAACAGGGATCTAGGAATTAAAATTATCGCCCCAAACAGTGTTGTTACAAAAAAGGATAGGAAGCCAAATTTCCGTAGCTCATTAGAGAAGACCTTTAAAAAGAATCCAGAAAATGAGGACTGGAACTACAATAGTATGGAGTTCAAAATGGAGGTAATTAAGGAAAGTACAGCTTGTTCAGCTTGGGAATATATTAGGCTTTCTCTTACACCAGCAGAAATAAAAATATGAGATGCTGGAGTTAATATTAAAATCGTCCTTACTGATGGAAGGTAGGGTCAGAGTGAAGGAAGAGAAAGATAAACAAAAGGTAGCAAAGACAAGTCATTTTGAATCTGGGTTCTATGGTCCAGAAGAGTTGAATGGGACTGACATTCTTCTGGGCCAGGATCATTAAATTCTAGACTTGGCTCAAAACCAGTAGACTGCACACCACTAATAAATACCAGGCGACCCACAGTGTTTGTGGCATAAAAAATATTTTTAAAATTATCTATAAATTTCTATTCTGAGAAGCAGTAGATCAAAATGATGCTGAGCCATCCAATCCGTTACAGAGTAAAGGGCTTCCTCCAAAGAAAACTAACTTGGCAGAAACGTAGGTTCAAAGGAATGTAACACGGACTTAATAAGATCAGGCTCTCAGTACAATTTTAATAAGGCTTCTTTCTACCCACCCCAGTTCTGAGGCATAGTACTGAGGGGACTCCCACATAATGCCTCAGAGGGATGCTTTCAGATAAAAAGGTCTATAAGTTTAACCCTTTACTCCTCTCCTCACCTAAAGCTTGGGGATGAAAATAAATATTTACTTTTTAACTATTCAGAGCTTCGGGCACACTGTAGTATTTAATATTCTCTAGTTTTCATTTTCTGAACCTTTGGCTTATAATTTTCTTTATGTTACACTGAAAAACATAAGAATGTGCCTTAGTCAGTAGTACCACACGAAAATAGAAACCTTGTTCTTCCACATCTTCTATAAAGGAAGAGTGAATTAACGGTACCCTAAATATCCTGCAAAGTTATTTTGTGTACTCAACAAAAGATTAGGGCAAACCATTCCACTTCCTTATCTTGGGTAGGAGTTAACTAGTCTTCAATCTCATCTTCCCAAATATCTCCATTAACATCCACAGCATGGAACAACCTGGAACCATAAAATAAGGCATATTTGTAGGTACATGGGAAAAACTCATTATCATCTCTTTCCTTCTCTCAAAATTACTTTCTGTACTCTTCTGAAAACATCTTTGTGTATCTTTTCCTTCCTTTAATCACTACACTAGGGAAGGCTGAAATACGCCTCCCTCTGAACAAGCTGTCTTGAAGCTTACAGGAATAGCCCTTTTCAGATCCAGACCAACTCTCTAGCGCCAAGGATTAACAATAATTGGAAATGGGAATCAAAAAACTGATACTCAATGTACACAATAAATGGAATTAAGCCAGGATTGGGGAAGTCAGGCAATCTAGAAGGGGGACTCTTCCAAACCACCATAATTCTATTACATGTGAATCATTCTACTCTCTGCTTCATTGTCTTTGAACGCTCCACTGGTATAATGTTTTATGGCTGCCAACTTATTTTCCTTCCCTATGCTACCTAAAATGTATGCAATTTTCAACACTAGATTTACAATGGTTCATGGACAGAGCTTGTTTCTTCAACTTCTCTTATAATTTAGTAACACCAATGACTGTAGATAGTAGAGAGATGCCTCTTCACAAAGGTCATCAACAGATGCTGAAATCAGAGCCTCTGAAAAACAGGATATTCACACTGTGCCAAGAAATCACCCCAGAGATTACTTATTGACAACAGAAAACTTATATTTACAATGGAGCCAACAATACTAATAATGAGCAGCATACTAATAATGCAGGACAGCCTGACATTATGGACCTAATGTGATTTGATATGAAGTACACATCATCCCTCAGGAAGTAGTCTTATCAAAAATGTTACTCGAAATCTATTCAAACTCAGTGCAGATCTGACTTCCAATTTACAGGAAATAGGACAGAGAAACTAAAAGACAACAGCGACAGGCAAAACTCTAGAAAGTAAGATGTTCTCCACAGGACAAGTGGTCTGGACTCTCTCAAATGTCAACATTCCCCTCAACACATACAAAAAAAAGGCAGGCAAAACTCTTCTATATTAAGAGACTGAAGAGATAGAACCAAGTAAAATGTTTGAACTTGATTATATCCTGGTTCAGTAAAACAGCTTCAAAAGATTTTTTTAGGGATAACTAAGAAGTTTTAAAACATGTTTATTAAATGATAGTATGCCATTGTTGTTAAATGTAAGTATTGTTGTACAGAAGAATTATTCTTATCTTAGGAGACAATGTGGAAGTATTTAGAGAGAAAGCACCCTATCTCCAACTTAGGATCATGTATTAGAAAACAAATATGGCAAAATATTATCACTTGTTCATTTTGCTAGACAGTATCCTACTAATCATACTCTTTCAACTTTCACCTCTTCTGTATGTTTGAAAATTTTCACTATAAAAACTTGAGGAGGATAAAAAAGAAAATTTCCGGACAGCGTATTTTTGGTCATAAATTCACTTTCAAGAAAATGTAAAAGACTATATATGTGAGAAAATATGTAAGAGAACTCTTTAAGCAAAGTGGCCTACAAATGAAGTACCAAAAACTGCTGCTGAGAGCAGGAGATGGTGTATACATACCGGTTAAAACATGGGGAAGCAGGATCGGTGAAATGTTTATAAGGGTTTGCTCTAGAGAGAGAACCCATGCAAATCCAGCAGAAATACTGCATACAGCCAGTACATGTCATCTTGTTACATCCATCTAGTTTCTGGTGGAAAAGACAGAAAGAGAATAGTATCAAGGCTATAAAAGCAAAAGAGAAAAGCACATGCCAACAAGACTGAGTACATACTTTCTCTAAGTCATCTCCTTTATCCCCATGCAGGGTTGAGCTATACAGGAAGACACTGTAACTATTAAATGCCTTTCTCTGTTGCTTTACAAGTAAAATACAGAAAATATTTAGCATATTTAGCTATTACATATTTATAAATATTTAGCAAATTACAACTAGATATTTCCCCCAAATCTTTTCTGATAAACAGTAGACACAAACCAAACATGTATATTATAAGCTGAACGTGTAAACTACTATTAAAATATTTGGATTTAGTATGTGTGACTTTAAACTTTTTACACAAATCTAGGTAAACACTTAGTATCAAGTACTCCACTGTAACATGGGGTTGAAACATGTCTGATGTAGTTAAATGCCAGTTTCCTTAATAGAGTAAATGGGGAATCACCATCAGGTCCAGTTCAGATACAACAGACTAGAATAGGAAAATCAAAACCAAAGATAAATTCCGACTTTCAAACATATTACGATTTTGTCAAGAATCAATAGATTTAAAATGTCTATTTTGGCTCAGATTAATAGGAAAATGTTCGCATTTCCTAAATTTATACTTCTTAAGCAGGTGTGTTAAATTCCAGGATGAACAGTTCTAAGAAGTCAGGCTTAATTTTTTTTTAAATTATGTAAATGAATTAATAGTTAATTGTAGCTCTACTAGGCCTTCCTCATAACCCACTCAATTTTGTTATGGATACAATGTGAGAACAATTTTCACTCTATGAAAGCATTTTAAAAAGGTAAGTCTACCTGCATTTAAGATCAATAACAATATTTGGTAGTGAATTTGCATTGTACAAGTAAGTAGGTTTAATAAATGGGTTTTCTTAGTCATAAAATTAATAGGCTTCTTAAGGCAATCACACTTAACAAGCTCGTTAAGTGTGTCTGCCAAGTCAGGCCCAAAGCTTTACCTCTATGGGAGTCCCACAGCATGGGCAGCTCTTTGAGTTCTTTTCTAGCCATTCCTTACTTTCCATCTCTTCCAGTGCCTTCTGAATCACCCTCTTACCATACCTCTGTTCCAAAAATCTTTTATTGGCCTCATCTGCTTGCAGGTACTCATTTCGCAAGTCCATTAATTTCTCTGGAAAGTGAAATGGAAAATTAACTTTTATACAACTATGCAAAGCTGACTAAAAACCATTAAAAAATGGTCATAACCCTTGATTATTCAGTAATGCTATTACTGGAACTTTAATCATGAGGAAATAATCCAAAGTACAGTTACATGCATGGAGATGCATATAACAAAGGCAAACAAATTAAATGTCCGAAGGAATAACCACATGGGAAAGAGCCACTTAATGGCATAATATTTAGTTATTAAAAACTTATGAGATGGATACAACTCAATTAAAACACTCATTACAGAATCCAGAAGGGATATTTAGGTTGTAAGTAGGTAAAAATGACACATGTACAAATGACAAAGAACATAAAAGAATGCTCCAGCTAGAGAAGTTGGACTTGGGCAAGGTATCAGAATAAGAGGTCATCTTTTTTGTTGGTTCTGACTTATTAATATTGGCACGTTTGTGCAACTAGTAGCACACAGTTTAAAACTGACTTAGCTAAAAGACACAAAGGTGGAAAGAGACACTGATTCTCCACAAAGTCAGCATCATCCATCATATGACAATAACAAGCCCTACCAAATAAACAAAAGCATCTTTGGCTCAAGAGCAAAGACTGTTCAGTTCTGTAGATTAAAAAAAAAAAAAAAAAAAAAAAAAGTCAGTGACTAAAATTTGCCACCCACAGGTACTGCCAAGTTCCTCCTGTCAACCTTTCCCCTGATATTCTTCAATCTCATGGCACTGTTCCACCGCTTAACTCAGACGGAATGGGCAGCCATTCTCAAGGGCTTTACTTGTGGACAGAGGCTTTTGTTCACATTCTGTCAACTTAATTTTTCAACACCATTAATTGAAGACCTCTCTCAACACTGTCCTAGTTATTTTATTAGTTTACTCTCCTTGTATTACTTAGATGTCTGACTCCCTTTTTACGCTGTGGATCTTCTGCGGATGATTTTGCACGGTACACTCCCATGGTTCCATCATCTCTACTTAGATGGAGCAGACATGTACCTTTTTATCCTGTCATTTTTATCGCTCTAAAAATTCAAAGCATGTTTGTGTCTCCAGATTTCTTAACCCACTGAGCCACCCAGGCGCCCTGTGTCTCCAGATTTCTTAAGGGCAAAGATTACTGCTCTAGCGTTCTCAAAATAATTGTTAGTATTTCATATACTTTATATAGTATCTAATATGTATGTATATATATATATATGTGTATACATATACATATACATATATATATATATATATGTACAGATATAGATATAGAAAGCAAGTCTGAATCTTGCTGAAGCCCTCAAGCTTCTTTGATTTCTTCCATAAACGCTATGAAACACGTGAGACGTACTTCAGCTTCTCAAGGGTAAGGTTATAGAAGTCTAAAGCAAAAACTTCTATTTTACTCTGGTGAATTCTCCACCCCATTTGACCATACCCACACTACAAAACTCTGCTCTAGGCAACTGGAATAATCTAGTTGTTCTCCTCTTAGGGTCACTTTGTTGGAGGTAATAACACTCTGCTAATGGGAACAATTAGCAACCATCGTAATAATGGCATTAATGGTTACTATTTTGCATTTTCCATAGATAAACCCTTTGTTCTCAAACTATCCATGGTGAAGGACCAGTTTTTCCCCCACCACTCTGTCAAAGACCAAAACTTCTGCAAAATACAATCAAATGAATTATTAGAAAAATTATATAAAGACAAGAAACATAAGCTTTAATTTTTATTAGTTCACACATAAAATTACTGTGAAATCGCTGCAACTTTCTAGCCCTGTCTCTCCATTTCTTTATTTCTCTTGTCACAAATCAGTGTAACAAGGATATGAGCTCTGAGTAAGCACTAGATAGTTTATTTGAACCTTAAAACAACCCTATGAAATAGCTATTATCATTACCCCGTTAGTGTAAGAAGACTAAGCTATCAAAGTCCAGTAAAACTGAGGTCAGAGGCCTGATTTCTCAATCCTTATTTAGATCAGAGTTACGAACAGATTTCACCTCCTTGCCTGCTTCAATAAATGGTGGTTTTCTGAAGCCCTGAGGGTGAAGGAAGATTCTGAGGCTTTCCTCGACCCAATGATAAAGAACTTGATGACTAATCAGACATACGTGCCTTGGAAACAAGAGTGACAGCTAAGATGGTCTGCACTGGCAAAGTAAGAGCAGCATTATCCCAGGTTCCTAGATAGAAATTACCTTGCCATTCCTTCTTTGTCATGTCGCCCCCTCCCCCAAGCTATCTCCATGGCTTGTTTCCTTAGTTCCTCCACGTCTTTATTGAAACCACTTTACCACTGAGGTCTTCCCCCTTTACTTCCCTAAGTAAAATCCTAAGCCACTTCCCCATCACAACATTTCATATCCTGTCCCCATTTTTTTTTTCCTCCATAGCTCTTATGACCATCTAATCTTGTTATTTTGTTTGCCTATCTCCGCCATTAAAATTTAAGTTCCATGAGGGTATTTGGTCACTCCTGTATCTCCAGAGCCTAGGATAGTAACTGAAACAAAAAAGTATCTGTTAGACAAGCACTTCCAAATCGCATGATTCAAGTGTTTAAGCTTTTTCTTGGGGCAGTGTGTGTGTGTGTAAGTGTTTAAGCTTTTTCTTGGGGTGGGGTATGTGTGTGTGTGTGCACGTGTACGTGCGTGCAGAGGACAGGAGTATCGCGTTCACACAGTTACAACTCACCTGCAGTCACCTTACATGGAGAGACCCCGTGGTAAGTCAATCTGCACAAGGTACAGAAGGCAAAATTGCAACTGGAGCAGATGCCCATGGTGCAGCCAGGCTCCTGCATCACAGGCAGCTGGCAGCACGGGCGGGGGCAGTACACTACATCCGCCATCAGGTCCAAGGTGGACTGGAGGAGAAGACGGTCGTAACGGGCAAATAACTCTGTGTCCACTAGCTCTTTGACCTGAAGGGAAACAGAAAGTACATACATGTGAGGATTTCCCAACCAGTTCTGATTCTGAGGCGATCCTTAAAATGCTGGTGCTAACTAGACGCACACAAACTCAAACTCTCTTACTTCAAAATCAAACCGAATGTGGTCAAGTCTATACCCTGACTGAGATGCGGGCTACATGGGTTTATACATGTGTCAAAGCTAAGTAAACTGTACACTTTAAATGGGTACATTTATGGGTTAATAAAGTTGATTTAAAAAAAAAAAAAAAGGTCAAAGCAAGGATGCTGTCCCTGATTCTGTTAACCATGCCAAGGAATGTGCCCTTCGGATCTCAACCTCACACAGAGGGAGGCTAGTGATTATGCAAGGTTGATGGGATCCCAGCAGATAAAGTAAATCACCAAAATGCTTTATAATTACTTTTCTGACACTCATCCCTGCCAAGAATTGCCAAGAACTAGCCCAGGCCAGCAGAGGAAGCATCTAACATTCACTTCAACAGCTGAGTAAGTTGAGGAAGATCAAGGCATTCTTGACGGATACATTGAAACAACTTGCACCTGGCACCAAGGCCTCAGCCTGCCCAGAGGAGCCCCATCAAGGAAGTTCCTGAGAAGATGCCCCCCTTGGTGAAAGAGAATCAGGAGGCAACTCTCAGCAGAGTAGAGGATTACCTGACCAGGAGTGGCCACGGAAGGGCACTTGGGTTCTGGGCAGTTGAGGCACTGAACTTGGCCATCTCTGATCTGGATTTCAAAGTAGTCCTTTAGACAGGCTTTGCAGTACACATGCCTACATTCCAAGAAGTACATGCATTCACTCCCCAGCTTCTCACAGAAACAGATATTGCACAGGAACAATTTACTGTTAAAGCATTTTATCTGCTGAGCTTGATCAAAGTCCAAGATTTCCTGGATGAGACTCGACAAAGATTCCACATCCTGCACGGCTCTCTCATCCACAGCCTCCTCTTGCTCTGCATCTGATCCAGCAGCTCCTCCAAACTCTAGCTCCGTGCTGGGAGAGGCCTGAGCCGTCCTTCTCTGCACCTTTTTCTGAGAACCCATCTTGAGCTCAAAAGGAGAGACAATATTCAGGTATGCTAGCGTCTCTTCCTTAAGAAACTGCATCCAAGCAAACAGAACCACGCTGCCACGGTGTTCTTCCCACAGGTTGTCTAAGTGCTTGCAGAGAGCAGAGAGCTAGGAGAGAGCACAGGAGGGTGCTGGTGAGTGTGGGAAGATGAGGATACTGTCAACTCCTCATTTCTCTTGAAATCTTTTTAACTTCTGAGTTAAACCCTTACAATTCCTAACACAATCTTAGTGGAGCACTTACACTATTCAACAACATGAGTCACAGCAGAACACATAGTCAGAAGCTAAAAGAAGCTGAAAACAAGAGAAATGGCAAGACTACAGGTTTACGTATGAGCCACTGAAATGGAGGATCTTGTCTGTATTTGTTGTTTTAGTATTGCTATATATCTCATGTAGGAGAACGAGATGGAACTCTAAAATGCACTACTTCTATTCCTCTGGGGTCCTTGTCCTGTAGGTACCCTGCATAATGGTTAGAAGGAGAGCAGTGTAAAAATATCATCCAAGTTATTAATTCTAACTTTTTCAGTCCCATCAAAAAGTCAACTCATGGGAAAGAATCACTAACAGAATCCAACCTCAGAAGCCTCGTTAGGTTTATAAGCCGGTTTTAACTAAGCAATCTGGGCTTACATGAGATCCTGATTAATGGAGGGAGACAGACTGATATGGAACCTGGACATGATTATAAGCCCTCAACGTGGTTTCACACTTCCTAAGCTAAGCAACCAAAGTTTAAACTACTTTGACTTTTCCTCTTTAAAGGTGGTTTGTTCAATCTGAAAGCGAAATGTAAGAGGATTTTCCATTAGAAATGTAGAATATTAGTAAGTAGAGCTCAGGAATTATAAGCAGCTTTTCTTTTTAGCCAAACACAAAAAATAAGCCTTCCAGATGCAGACAAATTGTGTAAATTTAAATAACAAGTGAGAAAGGACCACATTTTCTATTCCTTGTTCTATGTGATGCCATTCACTAAACCCTCCATAGGCACAAACATAAACACTTCCTGAACTTGAGAACTTATTATGTTAAATACCATGCAAAATGCTTTTTCACATTTACATGAATATGCTTCTAAGATCAATCATACTTCTGAGAAACCTGCTGAAATGTGTAAAATGTAATAAATACTAAAAGGGGAGCTCTGAGTGCTATTTGAGCCACCAACTCCAATGAAGAGACATTCTCCTTCATCCTCTTTTCTTTTCCAGCCCCTTCTCAAAAGAGGCAGCTGGGATGCACATAAATGTGAGGTGGGGGGAACTGAGAGACGAAAAGAGTAAGAGAGACTGTGTTTTTGTATATATAGTGGGAGAAGTATAATGGAAAATACTATGAGGCTAAACTCACTTCCCTTCTCTGTACCAATCAATCCAGGGAAAGCCAGGACCATGTGTCAAATTCTCTATCAACAGGTGAGATTCACAATCACAAGGAATCAGGGCCCAGCAAACAACAAGAATTGAACCAATAAGGGATATGAGGCTAATTAAAACATCAATCATATGCACAAGAATTTATTTGATAGAGAATCCTGTTGTAATTTCAGCTGTAACACATTAAATAATGAACAACTCTCCTCTCCCCACACTCCCAAAAGTCAGCAGAAAAAGTAGATGCTACTTGGCTGAAATCTGAAACTGCAACCACACACTCACTGAATCCGTCCTTGTTTCCTACCTGTGTGTACACATGTGCACACATGCATGGATATGAAGTATCCTGAGCTTTCTGGAGGAATGAGATTATCGGTATCTAAAGAATTCAGTCAACTCTCTGTGATCTAAATGTCAAACAGCCTTGATATTCTTGGGCAAATTATCCACTGTCTTGCATATATTGCCTCTGGCACAGATATCAGGACGTTAGGTAATATCCCTTTTTTATTCGAAATGTATTACCCTTTTTTAAAATTGCTTTTAAATCATAAGCTCAATTTTACAAAAGCATTCTCATCTGAAAGATTAGACTGGTCCGTGGGGTGGAATGAAAACTCCATGGATCAAAAGGGAGAAACTGACAAGCTGTTCCTTGAGGTCAAGTAATTCTGACAGCTTTTGTCTCAATATACATCAGCCTATCAATCTTCATCACGACTTCTAGAAAAGTAGCTGCTATTGATCCATTATCTATCCAGAGTACTTTATATTAGCTTCAAGTCATATTTACATCTCAATCAAGTGCCAAGGTTGTTACTAGAAAAGGATATGTAAGCAGGAGGAAATGAAGATTTCACAATATGAGGTTCATGAGAGAGGAGATGTAAGAATCATACACATTTCTATTTGTGTGCATTTATATCCATGGCAGACCAGTCAACAATTATTTGTTATTACTACACAGATCTCTAAAAATAAAAGCACTTACTATGTTTACTTAGGAAATGTGTTTATTCTAAGTACATCAGCTCAATTTTAGTCCTCCTAATTACAGTTAAATCTTTTATTTAAGGACTAGATAAGAAACTAAGAAAAAAAAGTAATACCAACATCTAAGGAAAACGAGGAGGACCTTATTGTCTCTATTACAATGCAGATTAAATGGGTAAATAGCAAGATCAGAAAAATATATATATACTTGATTAAAAATTATTCTTACTGCAATTCAAAATGATTAGTCATCCTAATCATTGCCATTCCTTGCTAAAATACCCAACATTTTCAATTCATTAACATTAGGATTCAAGAAGCCAAGGGGAAAAAAATTACAAAATCAAGGCCATTTGTTCTTCATGCACTGAATCAAGATCATCAAGGTAGTCTTCAATTAAAGATGGTTTTTTAAGTTTCTAAAAATGGATAGGAGAAATTAAGTTTCGGGTCTAACCTGAGTTGGTGACAGCCATTTGCCACTAAGTGTGAATGAAGGTGGGGAGGAGGATGGATAATCTGGTGGCAGTTCAAAGTTCAGCACAAGTGGAGGCAGAAAGCAAATGGTGTATTCAAAGCCACCATTCTGGAGACACTCATTTGAATTGCCTGAACCAAAAACAAAGATTAGAAAGAATCAGTTGGTCAACACTTGAGTGTCCATCACTGTTGAGCGGTGCTCAAGACTAATGCTTTAGTTGAGGGGTTAAAGACCCTCCCCCAAAGCATTTTCTATCGTAGCCACCACCTTAAAAAAAAAATCTTGTAAGCTCTTGAGAAGTCTAGTAAGCACCATGAAATTTCTAATGAAGGCACATAACTTATTATCTCATACACTTTTGAGTACAAATTCCTAACACTAACTGAAAGCAAGTAATATACAATGTTTTCTTTTGTTGTTGTTTTACAGTAGATGATTACAGACACCATCTAGAGAAAAGGATGTTTATTTCTATTAAGAGCCATGACCTACTTAAAGCAGCACGTGCCAACTATCCATGAATCATAGCTGGGAGAATTTGTGCCAATACAATGATCTCAGGCTCAAGGGCAAGATACAGCACACAACACTCTCACAATCAAAGTTTCATTTTAAATTATCACACTTACTTTCTTTACTCAATGCCTTTATAGTAGAAACTTTTTGAGAAAGTGTGCACCAAAGTCTTCTGTGAACGTTTCTATCAAAAGCAGCAGTTTTTTTGTTTTTTTTTCTGAAGCAAAAGGTCACAGAGTAACAGCATATGTCACAGGTTTATGGTAGTTGAAATGATTCTGGAAACCAAATAATATTAACAACCACCACGGTACTTTAAAGCTTTCCACGCATTTTCACATACATTATGTCATTTTCTCTTTTATTATCCCTATTTAACAGCCAATGACTCATAGCTGATAAACTGCTAGCTAGGAGATTAGAACACACGAAATATGTAGGATAATATCCCAATTCAGTGGTCAAAAGGCGAATCAAATTGAGAACTATTTACCCTCTGTCCAATTTCCAATTAAAAGAGAAACAAACGTTCAATCTGTAATACAATCATTTACTACTAATGACTATAAACACAAGATGGCAAATAATTTAGGGTACACTAAGAAATTGAGAATAACCTTTATTTAGAAAAATCTGTTTAAGAGAATATTATTAACTAACCGCTCACAAATATCTTGAAATTTTGTGGCAAGTCCAAATAGATCCTGGTTTCTCCACCTTGGACAGACTCTGCTTTTCTAAATTCATCTCCATCATAAATACTCGCCAGGGCCAGCAATTCATCCTCCTGAGCTTCTCGATCTTCTGACGACATTTAATTTTCTGAGAAGCTGAAGACAATTATTCCAATTAGTTAAGAATAGAAAAGGCACAGAGTTTGGCACCAAAGAAAAAAAAAGTTCCTCACAAACAACTGCAAAGAATCAATATTCTCACTTTTCTGCTCAACTAGAAATGATAAGAGAATCTAATATCCTAGTAACTTTGCAGTAACAGCTTTTCTTTTTTAAACAGTATATATTTTTTCTGAGATTTTATTTATTTATTTGACAGAGAGAGACACAGAGAGAGAGGGAACACAAGCAGGGGGAGTGGGAGAGGGAGAAGCAGGCTCCCTGCTGAGCAGGTAGCCCAATGCGGGGCTGGATCCCAGGACCCTGGTATCATGACCAGAGCTGAGGGTAGCCGCTTAACGATTGAGCCACCAGATGCCTCAATAGTAACAGCTTTTTCAAAAACGATGGTTGTGGTGCTTTTTTTTTTTTTTTAAAGATTTATTTATTTATTTGACAGAGAGGGAAATCACAGTAGGCAGAGAGGCAGGCAGATAGAAAGGGAGAAGCAGGCTCCCTGCTGAGCAGAGAGCCTGATGTGGAGCTCGATACCAGGACCCTGGGATCATGACCTGAGACGAAGGCAGAGGCTTAACCCACTGAAGCACCCAGGCGCCCCAGTTGTGGTGCTTCTAATTGCCGACTTCATCAGTTATAGGTATCACTGATTTAGGGGGGAAAAAGCATGAATTAAAAAAAATTTTTTTAAAAGGACAAATCATTAGGGCACCTGGGTGGCACAGTTGGTTAAGCTTCTGATTCTTCGTTTTGGGTCAGGAGGTGATCCCAGGATTGTGGGACTGAGCCCCGCATCAGGTCCAACGTCAGCGTGGAGTCAGCTTGAGTTTCTCCCTCCCTCACCCTCTGCCCCTCCTGCTCAAGCTCTCTCTCTCTCTCTAAAATAAATCTTAAAAAAAAAAGAACAAATCACAATTTTTTTTTTAAGATTTTATTTATTTGACAGAGAGAGAGAGAGATCACAAGTAGAGAGGCAGGCAGAGAGAGAGAGGGGAGGAAGCAGGCTCCCCGCGGAGCAGAGAGCCCGACTCGGGGCTCGATCCCAGGACCCTGGGATCATGACCTGAGCCGAAGGCAGAGGCTTTAACCCACTGAGCCACCCAGGCGCCCCAATCACAAATTATTTTGACTTGCCACCCAAAACAAGCAAAGTGCCTTGCTCACAGAAAGATTAAAGTATATGTGATACACTTCCTAAAAATCAATAAATTTTTTTTTAATTTTTTTTTTTTTTTAATTTGACAGAGAGATCACAAGCAGGCAGAGAGGCAGGCAGAGAGAGAGGAGGAAGCAGGCTCCCCGAGAGAGCAGAGAACCCGATGCGGGGCTCGATCCCAGGACTCCGAGATCATGACCCGAGCCGAAGGCAGCGGCTTAACCCACTGAGCCACCCAGGCGCCCCTAAAATCAATAAATTTTTTAAATGCACAGAAATCTCTACAGCAGGTTTTCTCAACCTCAGTACTACTAACGCTTTGGAACAAGTAATTCTTTGTGATGGGAAGCTGTCCTGTGCCCTACAGGATGTACCAACATCCCTGGCTTCAACCTACTAGATGCCAACAGCGTGCCTCCCTCTCAGCATAGCCAAATGTGTCCCCCCAGGGTTGCAGCAGAGGGACTGCTCCCAGTTGAGAACACCCTGTTCTAAAGAACGTTACAGAGACAGATACTATAGGAGAGGTTAGATAACTTAGAGGCCAGCAAAGGAACACTAAATTTTTCAAGTACAACCCTCTGTCACAACGATTATAAGATTCACCATTGTTTTAGGCAAAACTAAGAATGAAAATATACTACAATTACAATGTAAAATCGAGGCTTTTTAAGTGCATCAACTGAAAGATGCACAATTTCAGGTAATGTATATGTGGAAAAATGTGTAATGAGAATCTAAGGAAATTACTTTATTAAGGCAACAATAAAAAATTACCATTCCGTCAATTAAAATGTTGGACTATAACAGGATTTGCAAATATGCACCCTCTCAACTAAAAAAAAATTTTTAATTGAAATGTACACAACCAAAAAATTAGGATATTATAAAAAGTAACACTACAAAACCTGAACAAGTTCATTTAAAATGACTGTTTTCAAAAAATATTTTTTTGCCAGAAGATGATCTCGGTTCTGCTTAAGCAGCATCCCTACCCCAAACAGAATACAGTGACATGTTCCAGTTGAGGTGAGTTGGTACCTGTTGATAACAACCAGAAGAAAAGGATATTAACAATGCAGTCTGTTTTTCAGTTCAGAATTTGGAATTTATGCAAATCCCATTTATCCTCCAGAAGGTGGAGATGAGACTGTTGAAGTTGGATAAAAGGCCAAGATCTGGAACTCATACTAGATATACTATAGAAATCCTGCCATCTGCAGAAAAAAAAAAAAAAAAGATGGTGTTAAGACACTCTCCAAATTTAAATTCTGAATTTCTGTTATTACCATTTAAGTCAAACACATCCTAACATAGTCGATGCCAATCTACAGCTGCATATTACTTTCTCTAGGAAAGCCTAACTGAGCCATGTGGTTAAAGGGGTATTTGCACGTCCCCAGCGAGGAGACAAGCCTTATCTGACTGCCTTCAGCCTGGGAG
The DNA here is from genome assembly GCF_902655055.1 of Lutra lutra. Lineage (NCBI taxonomy): Eukaryota > Metazoa > Chordata > Mammalia > Carnivora > Mustelidae > Lutra > Lutra lutra. Next base: position 80,431,902 of record NC_062282.1, on the reverse strand, counting down.
GAGTCAAGGTGGAATACCAAGGTCATCTGTGATATGAGCGCACTAAGTCCCATAAAAAGCATCTAAACATCTTCTTGGGTTTGTTTTTGTTTTTGTTTCTTCTTTCCTCTTCAGCTTCTCCTCTTTCTTCATTTCTATCCCCCTCCAGTTTTTCCTCTCACCTACTAATGAATTACTCCTGCTAGGGAGATCAATTTAACATTAGATCAATTTAACCATGACAGCAAGATATTTAAAACAAAACAACAAAAGTGTGCACATGCATGCACACATACACACTTTTAAGTTCAATTCTGGAAGTTTTAGAGCCAGACTTCTTAACTAGGAGTAAGGGGGAAGGAGAGGGTGGTTACAGAGAAACCTAAGAACACCATGAAGTTATGTGCAAAAATATTATATGAAGCAGTAATTTTTAAACCAGATTCTCAGATGTGACTCCCAAATAAGAATGAAATTCAGAATCAATTTACATTTACTGAGCACCTTCTGTATGTTGTATTAGGTCCTTTCACATTATCTCATTTAATCTTAAACAATTTTACCAGACATAGTGCGTGGTGATAACATAATTACGGTTCTGTTTGAACATTTATAAATAAGGTGAAAGATGAATTTATAATGATTCTGGTTTTAGGTTAGTGTTCTCCATCTTGTCTGCCCATTAGAATCACCTGGAGAACTGTGTTCTTTCAATACCCAGGCCATATTCTACAGCAATTAAATCAGCATTAGTAGTTATCTAACCTCTCCAGGTGATTAAGTGCAGCTAGGATTGAGAAGCTCTACTCCAAACAGTGGCTCCCATAAACAGCTCCTCATAACCTATCCCACCAGACCCCACCGTCTAAAGCTGCCACCTGGTCCCAGTCCCTTAACTCACAAGGCAGACCCACAGTTTCATTTTATCCACTCAGCTCTCAAGAGCCACATCCAAAGCCCCTATTCTATGTAAAAATGTTCCAATTACATGTCAAGTTTTTAAAGATCCAGCCAACATTTTTTTTACTATAACTTTCCCACATTACCACATCAACCCTTGGCACTATCGTAGTTTCTGAACTTGTATCAACAGACTGCATTAGCTCCTTAAGGGCAAATATCAGATCTTTTCCATCTGTGTGTTGTCCTCGCCATCTAGTAGTGCCCTGAGTCTGGCACTGGGGAAAAAAGTGTAACTGAACGGGTGTGAGATGCAGTGTGGTGAAACTGGGGACCAGAACCTTAAGGTTGAGTGACCGCTCTGTCACATCCCACTAGTAGCAGGATTCACAATAACACCAAGAAAAGTAACACTTACTGGGCTCTTAAGCGTTTATCAGGCATTGTGCTAAGCCCTTTAAATGCATTACCTCCTGTTAGATTCCCACAACTCCATGAAGCAAGTCCTCTCTTACTGCTTCCATTACACAAATGAGAAAAATGACCGTTTAAGTCCCTTAAGGGCCCAAGGTCACACCGCTAGTAGATAACTAAATCTGGGTTCAGACCACTCTGTTTCTTCATCTGGAACCCAGGAACTAGAATAAACCCCAGCGCCATCAGATGATAGATGAACAGCAAGTTTAATATTAGCCTTGGCAAACGGGAGGCCGCTACACCATGGAGGGAAGCCCTCCTCCGCCGGGTTTCCCTTCGGCCTGGGAAAATCCTACTCATTCTCCCAGGCCACACCGTGCAAACTGCAGAGCTGGGGTCAGCCCTGGCTCCGGAATCAGCACGCCGCCAAGGCACCACCAGGCGTGCTGAGTCGTTGTCTGTGCGGCTCACCTACAACCAGGGAGCAAGCCCCAGCCTCGCCACCGGCCCTAGCCCTTGGACACAGAGGGCGCTGTACGAACGTGGGAGGTGGGAGTCGGCCGCAGGTGTCCCCAACCAGCAAGGCCTGGACCTTCCCCTACCTCCTCGGAGCGCCCGGGGATGGGTGGGATGTCAGCCGGCCCCGGCTGGGGACGCCCCGTCCGGGATTTCGGGGGCTCGGGCCCACTGTGCAGTCCCCGCCCGGCCGCTCTTCTCGGCCTCACGCGCCGGGAGCGCGGTCCACACCGTACCTTCCGGCCACCCCGCTGTTCCGGGCCCGAAAGTTCCGCCCTCCGCCCTAGCCCTGGTCTCCTCACCACCACCGCCGCGCCGGCCTACAGACGCCCGGCTCAACCAGCGCTCGGCACCGCCTCTTCCGTGTTTGGAGCTGTCAGCTGAGCCGGGCGGATCCGGCTGGGGCGGCCTGGCGAAGGGAGGGCTTTGCGCAGCCGCCATGACCGCCCCGCGCCCTCGGCCGCCCCCTGAAGGCTAAAGGCGGCGCTGCCGGCGCGATCTGTGTCAACACCTCCGCACCCCCGCCTGGAAATTAAGTGTGCTTCTGGACAAGTTGACATATATGCAGATTTTGTGCCCCGGGGGCTCCTTGCCGTAGTTCTGGAATGGGCCGGGGAATTAAAATTTTTGCCAGTCCCAAGAGGTGAACGAAAGGCAGTGAGTGGTCTATCCAAAACAGACACTCCGGTAACAATCCAGAGATGCTGCCCATCTTTATGGTACCTCCTCTATGAAAGCATTTACCCATTGTTCATATTATAACAGTAATAACTACCACGTTTGTGGAGCGGTTAAGATGCTTCAAGGACTTTGCTAAGTGCTTTATGTACATTTTCTCTTTATCTTCACCGTAACCTTAAGATTTTAGGTACTATTTGTTATTTCCACTTTATTAATGAGGAAATTGAAACGTAGGGATGTTCAGGAACTTACCAAAGGGTACATGATTATTGAGAGGCAGAGCGGGAGTTAAAATTTCATGCCCTCTACCCTACATTGTATGTATAAATTAACTCAAAATGGATCAAAGACCTAAATGTAAGAGCTAAAACTGTTAAACTCTTAGAAGAAAATGTGGGAGTAAATCTTCATGAATTTGGATTAGGCAACAGTTTCTTAGATAAGAAACCAAAAGCACAAGCAAAATAAAAAGAAATAGATAAATTGAACTCAACACAATTCAAAACGTTTGTGCTTCAAATGCACTATCAAGAAAGTGAAAAGACAACCTACAGAATAGGAATATTTGCAAATCATTTATCTAATATTCAGGATATATAAAGAACTCCTGTAATTCAACAATAAAAAAGACAAAAAAAAAAAAAACCCAACTTTAAATGTTTTTAAGTTTTAGCCATGTTGCAGCATGGGCAAAGGCTCTGAATAGACATTTCTCCAAAGAAGATATACAAATGGTCCAGAAGCACATGAAAAGACACTCAACATCATTAGCCATCAGGGAAAAGCACATCAAAACCACAAGGAGAGGGGCGCCTGGGTGGCTCAGTGGGTTAAGCCACTGCCTTCGGCTCAGGTCATGATCTCAGGGTCCTGGGATCGAGTCCCGCATCGGGCTCTCTGCTCAGCAGGGACCTGCTTCCCTCTCTCTCTCTCTGCCTGCTTCTCTGCCTACTTGTGATCTCTCTCTGTCAAATAAATAAATAAAATCTTAAAAAAAAAAAAAACCACAAGGAGAAACCACCCTCACTAGGATGGCTATAATAAAAAGACAGATAATAAGTATTGATGAGACTGGGAGAAATTGGAACACTCATACATTTCTGGGAACATAAAATGGTGTAGCTGCTCTGGAACACAGTTTGACAGTTCCTCAAAAGGTTAAACATAGAGTTGCAGTAAGACACAGCAATTCTACTCCTAGGTGTATACCCAAGAGAGCTGAAAACTGCTCTTGTTCTAATGCTCTCCTATAGCCATCTTGAAATTCTTAATTTTCCAACAGGAAGCTCTCCATTTTCATTTTGCACTGGGTTCCACAAATTATGTAGCTCGTCCTGCACCCAGGAGAGAAGAAAACCAAGTGGGTGAATCAGGGCATTGAAGGTGCTTACCTGACTTCCACAGAGGGAAAACTTTTGAGATGTAAATAATCACTCCTGATTTTCTATACTGTCACAGATCATACCCAAACCAGAAACATACTCCTTAAAGACACAAAGATGGAGGAAGAGTCTCTGAAGCCATTCACTAATATCATTATTCATGTTAGGCCAAGGAAGTAAAACCAAGAGCAAAATATATGGCAAACCTACCTCTGAGTGTTCACAGGTGAGACCATGAATCCTGCCAGCAACCTCCCAGATGCAAGAAGTGAGGGAGCCTAAGAACCAGCTTGGGAAATTCTCACAAATGGGAGCAGGAAGTGAATTATGACATCATATCATGACATCATGCCAGAGGTCACAGGATGGAGGGACTAGAAAAGAGAATGTCAAAGCAGTGTTAATAATGTGGACTAAATATTTAGAGTCCAGTGTTGAGGTCAGGAATGGATAAAGAGAGTTTTCCAATCAATTTTGGTTTTAGACTCCATAAAAATAAGAGACTTTTGTGTCTTTAGTTTTATGTGCCCGTAGAGTTTTTTAGATTGAGCTTTCTCCGTGTGCCCAGCCTTCCACTGTGCTAAGCATTATCATGCATTATCTCATTTATTTACTTCCTTTAGGGTTTTTTTTTTTTTAAGATTTATTTCTTTATTTGAGAGAGAAAGCGCGGACGCGAACGTGTGAGTGGGGGAGGGGCAGATGGAGAGAATCTTCAAGCAGTCTCCCCACTGAGAGCAGAGCCCAACATGGGCCCATGCTCGAACTCACAACCTTGAGATCATGACCTGAGGTGAAACCAAGAGTCAGATGCTCAACTGACTGAGCCACCCAGGCACTCCATGCATTATTGCATTTAAATACCCAGGATCTCAGAACGGAGGCAATTTTGTTTCCCCATTTTATAGTTAAGGAAATTGGGGCACTAATGGGTGAAGTGATCTGACCGATGTCATACGGTGGGGAAATACAGGATTAGGACCTGCTCCTCCAAAGTTCAACACTCTCCTGTAGACTCTAAAAGAATTGGGTTTGTTGTAGCAGAAATACAGAGAGAACAAAATCCTTCTTGCCTTAAGAATTAAAGGGGAGGGGTGCCTGGGTGGTTCAGTGTGTTAAGCATCTGCCCGGCTGCCTTCAGCCCAGGTCATGATCCTGGAGTCCTGGAATCAAGCCCCATGTTGGGCTCCATACGGCAGGGAGTCTACTTCCCCCTCTCCTTTTTTTTTTAAGATTTTATTTATTTATTTGACAGACAGAGAGAGATCACAAGTAGGCAGAGAGAGAGGGGGAAGCAGGCTCCCCTCTGAGCAGAAAGCCCAATGCGGGGCTCCATCCCAGGACTCTGAGATCATGACCTGAGCCTAAGGCAGAGGCTTAACCCACTGAGCCACCCAGGCACCCCTCCCCTTCTTCTTCTGATCCTCCCACCACTCATGATCTCTCTCTCTCAAAAAAAAAAAAAAAAAAAAAAAAAAAAAGAATTAAGGGGGAAAACCTTAAGGAAGTCAGCATTAGATTTTATGACTTTAGATTAGGTGAGAATGAGAATAGAGAGAGAAAGAAAGAGACTCACCTCCATCGCCTGTCCCCAAGCACAGCAGATGATGGGGCCGAGGGCTAGAAGAGGATGGGATGTGTGACCTAGAACAGAGGTCAGAACTCATGCATGGCTGGACCATCGAGTAGAGAAGCAGGAGTGAGTCCGAATATGCTGGTGACTGGAGGGACCAGAAGGCTTCGATCAGTGCCTGTACCTGTCCCCATCCATCACTGGGGCATCCAGTGATTGCTCCAGAGACTTTGCTGAGCTCATCCCACCTGCCCGGTGTTAACAGTCACCTCTCCAATGGCTACCATTCCTGAGCAGCCCTGAAACAAGCCTTAACAACAGATGGGTAGCAGTGTAGAAGGAAAGGCCCTGCCCCAACTCTGGGATAGGTCTGGATGGTGGTGAGCTCCACTCTAAGACAGGGGTATTACTGGATTCCTACTAGCATTTTGTCATTGTGAGTTCCCTCACCGTGTAGATCTTAAATGGTTTCTTTTTTTTTTTTTTAAGATTTTTTTATTTGACAGAGAGATCACAAGTAGACAGAGAGGCAGGCAGAGAGAGAGGGAGAAACAGGCTCCCTGCTGAGCAGAGAGCCCAATGTGGGGCTTGATCTCAGGACCCTGAGACCATGACGAGCCGAAAGCAGAGGCTTAGCCCACTGAGCCACCCAGATGCCCCTCCTAAAAGGTTTCCAATCATCACATGGGAATCTGAAACATTGGTGTTTCTTTCAAATGGGGGCATCAGGATAAAAAGCAAATGAGGAACCACTACCTTAAAAGCACAATTATAAATAACTAAACCTTAAAGGGCTACCCACATACCAGGCCTTGCTCTAAATGCTGTGTATTGACTATGTCAAACTTTACAGAACCTGAAAACATAATTACCAGCATCATTATCATTCCTGTTTTAAAACTAAGGAAACTGGGGCGCCTGGGTGGCTGCCTTTAGCTCAGATCATGATCCCAGGGTTCTGGGATTGAGCCCTGCATCAGTCACCCTGCTTGGCAGGAAGCCTGCTTCCCCTTCTCCCCTTCCCTCTGCTTGTGTTCCTGCCCTCGCTGTGTCTCTCTCTGTCAAATAAATATAATCTTTTCAAAAAAATTTAAAAATAAAACTAAGGAAATTGATGACAGAGAAGTGAAGTGACTTTTTACTGTCACACAAATGCTTTGGACCCAAGCAACTGCAGCCCTGAGCCCACATCCTTAACCCCATTGCTATGCTCAGATCAAGTTAATGCTTTGCTTAAGGAAAATGATTAATTGGGTGTGTAAGGAGAAACGGATCACCTGTGTGACCAGCTTCCCTGGTCGAGGCAGATCCAACAATACCTCAGGTCATCCCAGGGTTATATAAAAACAGATTCCTAAAGAGGCTTGAGGTGGCTGACAGCATAAAATGTTTTCTGTGCTTCTGATGCAAGGTAAAATGTGATTTACAATAATAGGCACAGAATGATCATGTTTATACTTGCAACCTGGCATTTTATTATTATTCCCCTGAATAACAGGGAAAAGAGTTTTGTAACCCCAAGGTAACAGGGCTCTGTAAGAAGGAAAAGGGGTAAGATTTAGCAGCAGCTGCCATCATAAATCAGTGTGCGGTTGTTTCTCTCAGAGCTCCAGGCTCAACTCCTGGCTGTCATAAACTTATAAAGGGAAGCCCCATGAGAATTTATGTAATGATGGGAAGACTCATTTTCCTTCCTGCAAGAACCTTTCTGAAGCAAGGCAAGAATTAGGTTGATTAGATTCTATGTGAAGAAAGAGAACCAAACCAATGGTTGAGAGGAAAGGAAAATATGGGTCAACTTCAGCTACTTCCCTTGCAAAAAAAAAAAAAAAAAAAATGACCTTGTAAATAAAGAAGAACATGCTAAATTCCACCAGATAAATGATTGGATGATAAGTTAATGAATGAGTGTGAGCCAGGTTTCCCCAAGGGTGGTTCTGTCAGTGTGAGAACAGTTCGATCCTGGAGTCACCCAGAAATGCTGAATACATAACAAGGCCAATCAACACAGTCAGCTTCTGAATATTCATGTACAGATGATGCTTCCAGTCAATGTGTTTGATTTTTGTGTTCGCTGATAGATTTTCAAATTCACAGTGTAAATCAAAATTCTAAAGAAGAAGGAAAAGGAGGAGGAGGAAGAGAAGGAGAAGGAGAGGAAGGAGAAAGAGGAGAAGAAAACAGAAAAACAGAAGAGAAACTCGTGTTGAGAGTATATATTACTTCTGAGTAGGATGGCCTGGTAAAAAATATACTAAAAAAATTGTCATTGTTTACCTAAAATTCAAATTTAACTGGCACTTGTATTTTTTTTAAAAAGATTTTATTTATTTATTTGACACACAGAGAGAGAAATCACAAGTAGTCAGAGAGGCAGGCAGAGAGAGAGGGGGAAGCAGGCTCTCCGCAGAGCAGAGAGCTGGATGCGGGACTCGATCCCAGGACCCTGAGATCATGACCTGAGCTGAAGGCAGAGGCTTAACCCACTGAGCCACCCAGGCGCCCGGCACTTGTATTTTTATTTGCTAAATCTGACAAACAGTTTCTGGGCTAATAACCATATGGAGAAGAGAAGATTAAGGACAGTGTCTGGGGACATGCCCATCCCTGGGAGTCAGAAGGAAGGAAAACCAAAGGAAGAGTCTGTAGAAACATGGGGGGAGAACCTCTATGGACAGACCTTCGCTGAACAGTGACACAGGCATGAGGGAGAGGGGGCGACCAGAAGGGTGCTCAGTAAGAAATACTGATGGCTGTAGAGTTTTGGCCTTTACAAAGTTGCTAGTAGTTCTAAGAAGTTCTAAATCAGTGGTTCTCAATGACATTGAGGTGGAGACGGGGCATGTGTCAGACTGCATACAGAATTAAAATCTACATGCTAGAAGTGGCCCACTTTCCCTCCAAGGTTGGAGAGAAAGACAAAACATATGGGTAACCTTTATTAACTCAGAATTTATGGGATCCGGTTATGGTTACTAAAGCACAAAATAAATTCTGAGTCTCCTCTTGCATTTTTCTTGAAAATCATGAAGGAGATCCATAGTCCACAACGATTCACTGGCAAGTCCTCATGTTCACACTACTTCCTTTCACAGCCCCCAACCCTGTTCTCTCATGAACCCCCTCCATGGTCCCCTCAGCCTTCATCAATCCCCCTCTCCTATTTTCCTTTTATTATGTAGATCAATTAAGCCTCTCTTTCCAGAAAAAAACTTCAAAACAACTTCCCCAACTCTGTCCCAAATGAAAAGGGAAGCCTTTTCGAAGGGAGCTGGCAGTTACGAAATTCTCTTTGGCAGGGTGGAAAGGGGAAGAGTATGAATTTTCTCGCCCTTTCCTTGGTATTCAGATAAGTGATTCTGATATTTGTCCCCTTTTGAGAGCTACCACTCTAATGCAAGACAACCAAGACACAAAGCCTTTTCTTTTTTTTTTTTAAGATTCTATTCATTCACTTGGCAGAGAGCGATCACAAGTAGGCAGAGAGGCAGAGAGAGAGAGAGGAGGAAGCAGGCTCCCCGATGAGCAGAGAGCCCACCGCGGGCGGGGCTCAATCCCAGGACCCTGAGACCACGATCAGAGCTGAAGGCAGAGGCCCAACCCACTGAGCCACCCAGGCACCCCAGCCTTTTCATTTCTTGAAAGCTTCTATTATTTGGCAGATTTCTACCTACAAAGTACATTTTTTTTTCCCTACACTGGGCCCAGAAAGAGGTGTTATTGTGTGGGAGTAGACAACTGTCATCTGTCCCAACAAAGAGCACAAAGTGTCACATCAAGAGCAGGTGACCCATCTACTTGAGTCTCCCAGTCAAGATTCCTGGCCACACTGGCTCCAATTTCAACAAGGTCTCACTCAAAGAAAGAGGCTGACCTTGGGTGTTTCTGTCACCCTCCCAATGGGAACAATCCTAAGGAGGAAGCGTCCGAGCCTCACCAAGCGGCCTTGGTGACAGTGACTGTGACAGCTGCTTGGCATATTCACAAGGAGCCCCGAGGGTGGGCCGCCAGCCGTTCAACATGTTCATAGGGTGGGGCACGATCCTAGCCTTCACCCAGTGGACCTGGGAGTCCCCCAAGGGTCAGAGTCCCACCTTGCTGGTCTGACCCCTCAAGGATCCTCAGGACATCAGGCATTTTGAAAAAAATCCTGACCCACCCCCACACCTCCCACTTCATCCCCCAACACTGTCCCATAGCCAAGGGCCCAAGTGTGAATGACCTCAAGGTTGGTGGCGAGCTAGACTTCCAAACACCAGCCCTGATTCCTGCCCTCTTAAAAAAATATTTCAGGCTTAAGGAGTTATTTATGAGAAAAATTTAAAGCTTCAAAGTTATAGGTACATCATGTCCTTTACCCATAATTAACTGAATCTTCCCTGAACTTATGTGTGCATTAACCAATAAAACTTAGTTTGGTGTAAAAAAAAAAATATATTTCAGGCTTGAGGGAGGCATCCTTAGCTTTTCCAAACCAATTTCAGGGGACCTGTGCAACTTCAGATCTATTTTCAAAACTCAGAGGGATAAAGGCTCTCCAGGCAAACTCCAGTGACAGCTCCATTTGCCCCTTGACATGTGGCTGATCCCTGAAACCAGAAAGGAGGAGAGAAAATTACTAAATGGGACCTCATTCCCAGAGATTATCACCTTAAAAAAAGTCTTATTTGCTGGCTTGGGATACTGACCCCAATGTGAATAAAACAAACAAACCATAGCCATAAAAACTGTCTGCAGAATCAAACTTTGTTGTGGGGCACCTGGGTGGCTCAGTTGGTTAAGCATCTGCCTTTGGCTCAGGTCATGATCCCAAGGTCCTAGGATTGAGCCCCGTGTCAGGCTCCCTGCTAGGTGGGAAGTAGGCTTCTCCCTCTCCCTCTGCCCCTTCCCATCACTCCTGTGTGCTTTCTCTCTCCCAAAGAAATAAATAAAATCTTTTAAAAAAACCACAAAACTTTCTTATTTTGTGACCTGGGAGTACATTTTTTGCAAACATGGTACAGTTAAGGCAACACATACACACAGAGCATAAATAGGACGTCCTTTCGAGAATATAAATGTTAACACTGGTAGAATCCTGAGTTCCATAAATCTTTCAGTGGGCAGTGGGTCACATTAGGTTTCTCATGATAAGTGACTGTCATCGTATGTAAGCTCCTTCCACTGTGTTCCATGCAGGACAGGTCTAGAGCTGTGCCTATGTGTGAGCTCCAGGTACCCACCTCTCCGCCTTTGGGCCTTTTTCTCTGCCTTTGGCCACCAGATGGCATTCTGGAAACATTCTCAGCACCAGAGTTTTCTGCACCAAAGCTCCCCTGCATTACTCTCAATGGTCCTCCCCACTCCCTCCTCTGTTTTCCTCCAATCCATTTTCCAGAGTGCAGCCCAAGGGGCTTTCTGGAGGTCCAGTCTGCGTGATCTTGGGCAAGTTAGCTAACCCTTTATCCTGATGGCCTGGGTATGAGGGAGGAACAGGAGGGTATAGGTAAAGCACTTGAGACAAGGCCTGGCATAGAGCTATTGTCCTCATCTTCCTTCTTGGGGCCATTTAAAAGCTCCCCATGGTCCGTAGGACAAGGTCCAAATCCTAAACATGGGACTCCAGGCCTTCCAGGAGGGTCTGGCAGCCCCTTCTGACCTCCCCTGCCTACCTTCTTCCTCCCCACTCTCCACACAGACCTCTGGAGATACTGTAAGGAGCCAGCTCACTCACCTCCAGCCTTTGTCCACTCTGCTCCCTCTGCCTGTTTTGCCTCTCCCTTGCTTACTCACCTTCCTCTGGCTAACTCCTCCCTGTCTTCAGGATTTGGCCCAATGCCTTCCCTGAGGAGCTGCCCATGACCACCAAGCCCAAACACAGAGCTACTGGTCCCCTTTCCTCCTTTTCCCCACTCCCTCCTTAGACTGCAAGCCACTTGTGGGGCACCTTGTCTTGCTAGGTGCACTGCACACGATAGGACAAGTGAGGGCCAGAGAGTAAGGCTGCTGTGCAGGCTGTCATCCAAGGGCAGTAAGCCCAGGGCCCATCTATGAGCAACAGGGGCCTGGGGCCTGTGCTTGCTCCCTTTGAAGCACAGGCAGCACCTGGCCCCAGCCTGGGCTGAGGAAGTCCTGGAAATTGAGCTTCCTTGGCCATGCAGGCAGAGAAAACAGCAAAGGGGCAGGGGCACCTGGATGGTTCAGTTGATTAAATGTCTGCCTTTGACTCAGGTCATGATCCCAGGGTCCTGGGTTTGAGCCCCACTATTTGCTCAGCAGGAGGCTCTGTTTCTCCCTCTCCCTCTGCCTGCTGCCCCCCTTGCTTGTTCTCTCTGTCAAATAAATAAATACAATTTTAAATTAAAAAAAAACAAAACAAAAAGCAGTGAAGGGACAAATGCAAGGTCATCCTCACCATTTGCATCAGACCTGGAAAATAATACAAGCTACAGTAACATAGAATGGATACTTTCTGTGGACCAGGCCCTCTGCTGGGCCCTTATAGGTATCATCTCACTGAATCCTTACCACAATCTCCTGAGGTGGGTGATAGCCACACTCTACAGAGAAGGAAACCGAGGCGCAGAGAAGTTAAGTGACTTGTGCAATGTCTCCAAGCTTGTGAGTGTTCTGTCTGTAGGGCCACACTATAGGAGATGGCCCCACGGATTCAGGCCCTTGCTGTGGTTCAACAAGTGACAAGGACAGGGAACCTCGAGGAGTGGAACATGGAGTAAAGGACAGAGCATGGGAAAGAAAAGATGGGGGCAGGGATGGGCACAGATGGCTCTGAGGCTGGGAGCTCCCTCAGCGGCCCCTGTCCTAGTGGCCCCAGGCCTACAAGCCAACAGGCCCTGATGGAGGTCCCCTGTGTCCCAATGGGCACCTCCAGCCTCAAAGACTCAGTTGCAAACAGCCACCTAAAGGAAGCAGTCCTTAAATTCCCAACACTTCTAATGTTTTACAAACCTTTAGCCTCAGCCGGAGGCAGGGTAGAAGACCAGGAAGGTGCTGGGTGCAGCAAGTGAGGAGGAAAATGAGAAGCCACAAGCCGCCACAAATGCCACCCCGGTAATCCTGGGCCTTACCTCTGTGAGGAGGTAAATGAGGGAGGGCACATCTGAAAACATCCACCTCCCTAGGAGTGGGGGATGGGGAGGGAGTACTGTTGGTGGGACTCAGTCATAAACAGCAGCGGGGAGAGAAGAATCAGGGGAAGGGAGGGATAAGGAGAGGAAGGCGTGGGAGAGGGACAAGTATAAAAGCCTCCCAAGGCAGGGGACCCGGAGGCCGGGGATTCCCCCAGATAGGGACTCAGGCTGGACCAGATGCAGAGAACAATGGGCCTCCAGGCTGGAGAGCAGGAAGGGAAGGGGGAGGGAAGCCACACGGTCAGGTCAGAGAGATTCCAGGGCTTTAGGAGCCAAGGCCATAGGCACCCTCGTGGGTCCGTGTGAGCAGGGACAGCCCTAGGGCCAGTGCAAGGGCCAGAGCTACAAGGTGAGACTAGCTATTCCATTCTAAACACCTACCACTCGCAAAACGTCATTGCCTGTCCTCTGGGCCAGGACCCAGCCCGTCATGCATCATTTCATTTGTCCTCACAATTTCCTGCTGTGAAGGCTACTATGCTTATTCCCGTCCACACTCTAAGGATGAAGTGGTGGACGCCCAGAGAGGGTAAGTGACTTGTCCCGCATGACCCAGCTGGTAAATTGCAGAGTCAGAATCTGAACCTAAGCGGTTTGGCTCCAATGGCTAGGCTCTTAATCATAGCTGCTTCCCGAGAGACAAAAATGGGTGATCAGGGAAGAGTTAGGACTTAGAGGTAGATGAATGTGGGGAGAAGACTGGAACGGGAGAGGAATCATGGGGATATGAAGGAAACAAAGAGAGAAGTGGAAAAGAGCATGACACACCCGGGAGGGGTACTGGGGAAGGCAGGGTCTCAGGCTCTCTGTCCACTTGCCTACACAGTGGCTCCCTTTCCCTCAGGGACTGCCTTGCATGGATAGCACCTTGTTGTCCTGTCCCGGAGCCCCAGCCCATCCTCCTCCACCACAGGCCCCTCAGGCTTCACGGGAAGCCCTCTTTCTCTAATTGGCATTGAAACTTACAGCCCTCCCTTTTCCTGTAGGTGGGGTTTCCATAGGAAAAAGCTGCTTCTCCATTTCCCAAGCCCAGCAACTGTTTGAAAGTCGGATCCCCACATCCTGCTTCACTGGGTCAAGTCCCTCTTGGACAGGCTTTTGCCCATCATTTACTGAAGGGGACCCGCGGGTGCCCCTGTGCGGGGTGTCCCTTGGCAATTTCACTTCGTCAGTGCTTGGACCTCTGATATCTCTTCAGATGAAAATGGCCTTGCCTGGGAATCCAGCTACTTCCGTCATCACCTAATTATGGGACGAGGCTGTGACAGCAGGTCTGGGGGCAGGAGAAAGGGGCTAATCAGGCCCCTCGGGAAAGCGTGGAGGACTTGCCTAGCCTTTGAAGGACTGTAGTGGTTTCTGAGTCTAGCCCATTCTGGCGGTAAGCATGATTCGACTTCTGCCACTTCTGCTGGGGCTTTTGGGGCCAGGTGGCTACTTTTTCCTTCCAGGGCATGGTCAGGAAGTGGCCACTCTCACTGTGAAATACCAAGTGGCAGAAGAGGTGCCGTCTGGGACGGTGATAGGGAAGCTGTCCCAGGAACTGGGCTGGGAGGAGGGTCGAGGGCAGACAAAGGCTGCCTTCCAGGTCCTGCAGCTGTCTCAGGCACTCCCCATCCAGGTGGACCCTGAGGATGGCCTGCTTAGCACGGGGAGCCGACTGGACCGAGAACAGCTCTGCCGGCAGCAGGATCCCTGCCTGGTTTCCTTTGACGTGCTTGCCACAGGGGACTTGGCTCTGATCCATGTGGAGATCCAGGTGCTGGACATCAATGACCATGAGCCACAGTTCCCCAAAGGTGAGCAGGAGCTGGAAATCTCTGAGAGTGCCTCTCTGCGCACCCGGATCCCCCTGGACAGAGCCCTGGACCCAGATACTGGTTCCAACACCTTGCACTCATACACACTGTCTCCCAGCGAGCACTTTGCTCTGGATGTCATTGTGGGGCCAGATGAAACCAAACATGCAGAACTTATAGTGGTGAAAGAGCTAGACCGGGAAATCCACTCATTTTTTGATCTGGTGCTAACTGCCTATGACAGCGGGAGCCCCCCAAAGTCAGGCACCAGCTTGGTCAAGGTCAATGTCCTGGATTCCAATGACAATAGTCCTATGTTTGCGGAGAGCTCCCTGGCACTAGAAATCCAAGAAGATGCTGCTCCTGGGACTCTCCTCATAAACTTGACTGCCACAGACCCTGACCAAGGTCCCAATGGGGAGGTGGAATTCTTCCTCAGTAAACATGTGCCTCCAGAGGTTTTGGACACCTTTAGTATTGATGCAAAGACGGGCCAGGTGATTCTGCGTCAACGCCTAGACTATGAAAAGAATCCTGCCTATGAGGTGGACATCCAGGCAAAGGACCTAGGTCCCAATCCCATCCCAGCCCACTGCAAAGTCCTCATCAAGGTCCTGGACGTCAATGACAATGCCCCAAGCATCCACATCACGTGGGCATCTGAACCATCTCTGGTGTCAGAGGCTCTTCCAAAGGATAGTTTCATTGCTCTCGTCATGGCAGATGACTTGGACTCAGGAAATAATGGTCTGGTCCACTGTTGGCTGAGCCAAGAACTGGGCCATTTCAGGCTGAAAAGGACTAACGGCAATACATACATGCTGCTGACCAACACCACACTGGACAGAGAGCAGTGGCCCGAATATACCCTCACTCTGCTGGCTCAAGACCAAGGACTCCAGCCATTATCAGCCAAGAAACAGCTCAGCATTCAGATCAGCGATGCCAATGACAACGCACCTGTGTTTGAGAGGAGCAGGTATGAGGTCTCTACTAGGGAGAACAACCTACCTTCTCTTCACCTCATTACCGTTAAGGCTCATGATGCAGACTTGGGCCTAAATGGACAAATCTCATACCGTATCCAGGACTCCCCAGTTTCTCACTTGGTAGCTATTGACTCAGACACAGGAGATGTCACTGCCCAGAGGTCACTAGACTATGAACAGATGACCAGTTTTGAGTTCCGCGTGATCGCAGAGGACAAGGGGCAGCCCCAGCTTGCATCCAGCGTCTCTGTGTGGGTCAGCCTCTTGGATGTCAACGATAATACCCCAGAGGTGATCCACCCTATACTCAGTGATGGAAAAGCCAGCCTCTCAGTGCTCGTCAATGCCTCCACAGGCCACCTTCTGGTGCCCATCGAAACTCCTAATGGCTTGGGACCAGCAGGGGCTGACACACTGCCACTGGCAACCCTCAGTTCCAGGCCATTCCTTTTGGTTGCCATTGTAGCAAGAGATGCAGACTCGGGGGCAAATGGAGAGCTTCTCTATAGCATTAGGCGTGGGAATGAAGCCCATCTCTTTGCCCTCAGCCCCCACCTGGGCCAGCTGTTCATCAACATCACCAACGCCAGCAGCCTCATTGGGAGTGAGTGGGAGCTGGAGATAGTGGTGGAAGACCGTGGTAGCCCCTCCTTGCAGACCCAAGCCCTGTTGAGGGTCTTGTTTGTCACCAGCGTGGATCACCTGAGGGACCGGGCCCGGGAGCCTGGGACCCTGAGCACATCGGTGCTGACGGTGATTTGCCTGGTTGTGCTGTTGGCCATCTTTGGGTTGATCTTGGCTCTGATCATGTCCATCTGCAGGACAGAGAAGAAGGACAATAGGGCCTACAACTGTCGGGAGGCTGAATCTACCTACCGCCACCAGCCCAAGAGGCCCCAGAAACACATTCAGAAGGCAGATATCCACCTTGTGCCTGTGCTCCGGGGCCAGCCAGACGAGCCTGGCGAAGTCGGGCAGCCCCACAAGGAAGCAGGTCAGGAAGGGAGGATGGAAGCGGGCTGGGACCCCTGCCTGCAGGCCCCCTTTCACCTCACACCAACGCTGTACAGAACCCTACGTAACCAAGGCAACCAGGGAGCACAGGCTGAGAGCCGAGAGGTGCTGCAAGACACTGTCAACCTCCTTTTCAACCATCCCAGGCAGAGGAACGCCTCCCGGGAGAACCTGAACCTTCCTGAGCCCCAGTCTGTGATGGGACAGCCACGCTCAAGGCCCCCGAAGGTTACGGGCAGCCCCACAGGGAGGCTGCCAGGAGACCCAGGCATCGAGGAGGCCCCACTGAGTCCACCGGCCTCCTCTGCAACCCTGAGGCGGCAGCCGAATCTCCACGGCAAAGTGACCCCCGAGAAAGAGTCAGGTCCCCGTCAGATCCTGCGGAGTCTGGTCCGGCTCTCTGTGGCTGCTTTTGCAGAGCGGAACCCCGTCGAGGAGCTCACGATGGATTCTCCTCCTGTTCAGGTACCCGGGTGTGGGCAGCTCTCTCTGTGGTCACCCTGGGACCACCACATCAGACACCTCCATTACCCTTATGTTTGTCACACTTGTTCCTTAGGCTCTCCAGGGACTTTATGGTACATTGGCGGCAGTGGGTGAGGGCACAGCTCTAGGGTTAACAAAATCTAGCTGTGTGATCCTGGGCAACTTATTGTCTCTGAGCCTTCGTTTCCCTGTCTATAAAACAGAGATGATGGTAAGAGCATCTGCCTTGTAGAGTGGTCCTGAGGATTTGATCAGTTAATCCCTATAAAGCAAGTACTCAATGTGCCTGGCACAAGTAGACACACAGCAAAAGGCACATTTGAGAATACAAGCTTTGGGATAAGGCTGCCTGAGTTCAAATCCTGACTCCACCTCTTCCTCGCTGTGAACTACAGGAATGTCACTCAGCTTCTCTGTTGAAGATATCTATGTTAATAGCACCCATCTCCTAAATTTGCTTGAAGATGAAATGAGTGCACTTAAGGCCTGGAATAATGTCTGGCACACAGTCAGCACTCAGCAAATGGTTACAATGACTTCCGCAAAGCTCTTCATCTCCTCCTGCCCTCTTCTCATCTGGGCAGCTTTCCTATGAAGCTGGCCAGCACAGGCATCATTGACTCTGGGCTCAGGGGCTGCATTTGGCTTGCCTGAGACTAGAGTGTGATGGTGAAGCCTATGGTATGGGGTAATGGAAAAAATTCTCAGAACTTGGAAATCTGATCTGGGTTCACATTTCAGCATAGGCACTCAGTAGCTGGTCAACCTTGGGCAAGTCTGTCCAATATTAGAGCCTCATTTTCTTCAAATGGCAGTTATGATGCCAAACTTACCCTGTGTCTGCCTCCCAGGGGTTGAGGATTAAATGGCACAACAAAGGACAAAATAGGTAGTGACCTGGGATTTACTAGACAAAAATGGGAAATCTTTTTCAGGGACAGTACCTGATCTCACACCCACATCTGTTCCTCTGCACTTAAGATAATTTTCCCCATGCCAAGGACGCCTGGGTGGCTCAGTCGTTAAGTGTCTGCCTTTGGCTCAGGTCATGATCCCAGGATCCTGGGATCCAGCCACACATCGGGCTCCTTGCTCAGCAGAGAGCCTGTTTCTCCCTCCCCCACTCCCCCTGTTTGTGTTCCTTCTCTTGCTATGCCTTTCTCTGTCAAAAAAACACATAAAATTTAAAACAATTTATTTAAAAAGAAAACATTTTCCCTGTGCCAGGCTGCCCGCTCAAGACACATGTGTGTTTGGCCAGGCAATCGACTCAGGTTTCCTGTGGAGCAAGGACACAGCTTCCTTCCCCCATATCCTCCCCAGGAAGCCACCTGGAGAGCCTCATAGCTCTCTTAGAAGTCTTACCCTGAGCCCTCTGTAGCTCCAGACGCTGTCCAGAGCCATTCATTCATTCATTCATTCTTTAATGCATACTGAGTGAGCTTTTTGAATCAAACACTGTACTGGTTATTGTTGAACAGAGACAGCAGAGAGCAGGCACTGGGGGTAAACCCACTGAGGTGATGGAAAGAAGGGTGCCCTACTGAGATCAATGTGAGGTTAAGAGGCAGCTTGCCTAATGCTCATGTCTTTCCAGCAGCACAGTGCCACAGTGAGTCAGATCTGGGTTTAAATTCTAGCCCTTCCACTAACTGAATGTGTAGCCCTCTGAGCCTCATATTCCACATCTGCAAAATGGGTATGATGGTATCTTTTCCCTAGGGTTATTATAAGAATTAAATGAGGGGCACCTGGGTTAAAGTGGGTTAAAGCCTCTGCCTTCGGCTCAGGTCATGATCCCAGAGTCCTGGGATCGAGCCCCACATTGGGCTCTCTGCTCAGCAGGGAGCCTGCTTCCTCCTCTCTCTCTGCCTGCTTCTCTGCCTACTTGTGATCTCTGTCTGTCAAATAAATAAATAAATCTTAAAAAAAAAAAGAATTAAATGAGATTATATACCACACTAGAATTATTAAGTGCTTGTCAAAAGATCTATTAATAAATGAATCATATGGGTTCCTGGCTGGCTCTTGATCTTGGGGTCATGGGTTCGAGCCCCACAGTGAGCACAGAGATTACTTAAAAAAAAAGTTTTAAAAAATAAATAAATGAAAGATATACGTTCATTCTTTTGATCCTTATAACTGCAACCCACATGGACCTTGATATTATTCCCTTTTTACTGCTGAGGAAACTGAGGCTCAAAATGCTGAAGCAATTTCTCAAAAAAAAAATCCAGAGGGAATTGGGGCAGGGGCAGATTTAGGATTTGAATCCGAGTCTGACTGATTCCAGAGTCTACACTCTTAACTATGAAGAGACCCTGAATGACAGCGCTATGCTCAGGCCGTGGCACTCAGGGAATGTCCCTGAACTACCAGCTAATGCTTAGAAGAGTGGCAGGTACCTTAGGAGGGCTTTGGGGCCCGGTTCAGGAGATGTGATCTACCTTGAGGCAGGCAACTAGGCCCCAGCCCTCTTCCAACTATCCTCTGAGGTTGGCACTTTCTAGCTGGGGCTGCCCAGAGAGGCTGAGCCGGCCTTCTCAGAGAAGACAGGGAAGATTCAGGGAAGACTGGCTCCTGGTAGGTCCAAGAGCCAGAGGCAGTCTTTCTAAGAGAAACAGCATTTTCTCTGAGCATTTTAAATTCTCATACCACTGCGTGAATTAATCCTGACTGCCCTGTGAAGAAGGCTGGATGGGTATTTTCAGCTCCAACTTAGAGATGAGGAAACTGAGATCTGAGTATGTCTAAAAACCTGCCTGACATTACACAAACTAGAAATGACCTTGAACTAGAACCTAGCCTCCCGAGACTTGGTGTATTGCCTTCACCTTCAGAAGGCCCTGTAGGGTCTGGCCCTGACATCTCGGCCAGCCCCGAGCCATTCCACAGCCTCCCTGAACCTCCACCCTCTCCTTCAGACTTTCAGTCTGCTGTGCCTTCTGTTTTCATTCACACTCTTGTTGAATGAATGACTGAATGATAGACTTTTGCTTTCTCCACAGCAGAGCCTTGCATCTGGCCCCACCAAAACTGGCTGAGTGTTTGAGTACCGCTGAAGGTGGGGGAAATAACTCCTTAAGATAATCCTTATCAAAGTAAGAATGAGTTTATGGTCAGGAAATGCTCTTTTCAGCCCCATCCCACAGATTCCAGTGGGAGCACGTTACTCAGAATGAGAATGAGGAGTGGGCCCAGGGGTCCCTCTTCTCTCCCTCAGACACCCAGGTCCTGCGGTGTCACGACAAAGCAAGGATCCTGCCTGCACAGTTCCCTGCCTCCGTCACCATTCACCATCCCCCATCTGATCACACAAACATCTGAAGCTGGAGGAAAGACTATAAAAAGAAAGCGCCGGCATTGAGGGAAACATCCGGCAAGGAAGTGTGCTGGGTCGGAATTGTGTGGAGTCAACAGATTTTTCCTGTCTTGCAGCAAATCTCCCAGCTGCTGTCCTTGCTGCATCAGGGCCAATTCCAGCCCAAACCAAACCACCGGGGAAATAAGTACTTGGCCAAGCCCAGCGGCAGCAGGTAAGCAACACATGGACCCACAGGCTTCTCAAGCCGCCCACCGGCTTGCCTTCACCCCTGGAGCCTCTGTGATCTGAGGAAGGGTGAGCACATCCCAGACAGCAGGCCCCTGGGAGAGCAGCGGACAGCATCCTTCCCCCCATCCCAGGCAGCATGGTCCCGGAGCAACTGTATTTATAGTTTTTACAGGATCCAGAGTCTCTAAGGAAATGACTTCATCCCTGAGGCTCTATCTGTCCCCTGATTGCAGAGGTGCTAGGCTATGGGCTTTAAATGTGTAAGTTTCAGCATTCTTTGTCTTGGCTCTTAAACATAATATGAAGTTTCCCCAGCTAAGGACATGAGTGTGTGGGTGTGTTCTTTTGGGCAGTCTGGAATTAAAGAGAGCTCAAGAGGACATCTAATCTAACTCCTTTTTGTTACAGATGTAGAAACTGGGGCTGTAAGTAGTTTGATACAACCCAGCTATGCTCAACTTGAGGAATCCAGGTAAATCCTTGGGGCCTCAGTTTCTTACCTGTAAAATGGAGATCATCACACATCCTTGCCAAGATGGGGTAAGGATTTGATGAGCAAATGTATTTTAAGCCCATAGCCCAGTGACTGGCACATAGAAGGTATACAACTGATGCTAAAAGTCCTTTCCTCCCAAAGTGACTTTGTTCATGGTCACATAGCCAGTGTGTGGCCAAGCTAACTAAGACCAGCTCAGGGGACCTCACTGACTCCAGGTTCAGTGCTCTTGCCCTGACAACTTGTAGCTTCTTTTTTGCAAATCTGGTGGGAAGTAGTGTAGAGTAGCAGAGAGTGCACACACTCCATAGCCACATCAGCCTGGATTTGAATTTTTGCGGGATCTTGGGCAAGGTGCATAATTTTCACAAGTCTTAGTTTTCTTATTCACAACATAGGAATGATAACAAGAGAACTCCTTTATAGATATGAAAAGTTTAAGGATAAGGTGCCTATACCTTGCAAAGCATAAGGCCTGAGTCAGAGTGATTGCTTTATAAACATTTGTTGTTTTCATCATCACTTGCAAACTTGCTGTCTCCCTACTGATCCCTTCATGACAGCAGAAACAGTCACAGAAAAAAAAAAGCAGAAAGGACCCCAGACCTTAAAGCCCTTTAAGGAGCCCTCCCATGTGCCGGAATGTGGGGCCAGACCTGGCTACCCATACTGAGGCAGTCCCAGGAACTGGCCTGTTCCAGGGGGCAGGCAGGGCCTATGGGAGGGAGGGGCCGGGATGGAGACCACAGGGGTCAGGGAGAGTCTCAGTGGCCTTCTGTGGCCTCACCCCAGCTGCGTCCTCTTCTGCCCTGCTATTCTGGTCTGGGATTGGGCCTCAAATAGGGAGGAGGGAACATTCAGTCACTTTGTCCACAAAGTATTTATGAAGCACCTACTATGTGCCAGGCCCTGTTCTGAGCTCTGGTGACCAGAGAATGAGACAGACAAAAATTTCTGCTCTCACTGGAGTTCATACTCAGATGGATGGAGGTGGATAGATGGGTAGAAGGACAGATGACTGCGTTATCTCAAGCTGAGTTACTACACTCCTGCTCTGGGCTGCGCAATGTGAAGGAATGGGAGGGATGATAGTGAATAATGATATCAATGCATTCATTGTTTCTTCTATTTGCTCAGTGCTTACAAGGGGCTGGGTACCAGTTTCTTTACATACATTGTCTCGTTTTGCCTGCCCCTTGAGGTGGGTGTTATTTATTACCTCCATTTCACAGATAAGGCAACAGAGGCGGAGTAGGCAGGAGGCCTGGGACCAAGTAACCCAGGTTGATCTGACTCTGAAGGCCAGGCTGTATATCCACCTCCTTATGTGGATGGATGAATGCTGGCATGAGTAGAAGAAGGCTCATGAGAAGGAATGAATGAATCTGTGTGTGAATTTCCTCCTTTGTGAACCCGCTGGCTTCCTTTACAGGAGCACAATCCCAGACCCAGATGGCACAGGTGCCAGGGCTGGTGGCCAGGCAGAACCAGACCAGGAGGAAGGGTGCTTGGATCCTGAAGAGGACCTTTCTGTGAAACAGCTGCTAGAAGAAGAGCTATCAAGCCTGTTGGACCCACACACAGGTAGGGACTCCTCAGGATTGCCCTGAGCCTGCTTCTGTACTCATGGTCCTGCCAGCATGTCTAGGTGTCAGCCTTCTCCACAGGAGAACACAGGCATTCTCTTTCTGGGCAGGAATATCAGCAAAATTTTACTTTCCCTAACGCTTCAGACAGTCTTCATTTGTTTAAAGACAAGATTCTACTTTGGTTGTCCATTTTAAAAATCCTAAGAATAGTAAATGAGCTCTTGGTGTGTGCCAGGTACTAGGAAGTATCTTGTACACATTAGCTCAGTTAAGCTTCCAAAGAGTCTTTGGAGGTAGATGTTATGAGCTCCAATTTAGAGATAAGAAAACTGAGGCTAAGAGAACTACCACAGCCTGCCCAGAGTCACTTAGCTCATCAGGGACTGATGGGGAACCAGTCTGGGTCTGCTTGCCATCAGGAGACCTCTCCCTACTTCCTAAACCACCCATTTGTGTTTCTTTGGTGGGTTTAAATATCCTTCCATCCTGAGAACTGAGTCAATTCTTTAATGTGTTAACATTTCTAATTGAAATAAAAATAATATTTTCTAGAGAAACAATTCATTTTGATAGTTAAGTCCATAGTATGGACTTTAATTCAAGAATATGCTCGGGCGCCTGGGTGGCTCGGTGGGTTGAGCCGCTGCCTTCGGCTCAGGTCATGATCTCAGGGTCCTGGGATCGAGTCACGCATCGGGCTCTCTGCTCGGCGGGGGGCCTGCTTCCCTCTCTCTCTCTCTCTGCCTGCCTCTCCGTCTGCTTGTGGTCTCTCTCTCTGTCAAATAAATAAATAAATAATCTTTAAAAAAAAAAAAAAAAAAAAGAATATGCTAGCTGGGGCACCTGGGTGGCTCAGTCAGTTAAGCATCTGACTTTGGCTCAGGTCATGATCTCAGGATCCTGGGATCAAGCCTTTCCCCCCATCCTCCTGTCCCTCTGCCCCTCCCCCCTCCTCATGCTCTCTCTGTCTCTCGTTTCTCTCTCAAATAAATAAAATCTTTTTAAAAAGTAAAATAAAATATTAAAGGGGCGCCTGAGTGGCTCAGTGGGTTAAAGCCTCTGCCTTCGGCTCAGGTCATGATCCCAGAGTCCTGGGATCGAGCCCCGCATCGGGCTCTCTGCTCGGCAGAGAGCCTGCTTCCTCCTCTCTCTCTCTGCCTGCCTCTCTGCCTACTTGTGATTTCTGTCTGTCAAATAAATAAATAAAATCTTTAAAAAAATAAAATAAAATAAAATATTAAAATAAAATTTAAAAAATTAAAAAAGAATGTGCTAACTGGACACTGGTGAGCCTCCTTTGGGTTACACACCATACCTTTGTCCATCCCTACACTGCGGTGTTCTGTTTCTTTAGTTTAATAATCCATTTCTCAACTGGACGTATCCTATGTGCTCCATCTGGCTGCAAACACATTGAAAGCATGGCAGGGGCTTCCTTTTCCTTGGTTAAAAAAACAGAGCTAACATTTATTGAGAGCTTTCTATGCGCTAGTCCCTGTTCTAAGTTCCTCATGAGAAAATCTGATGAGATAGGAATTATTCATTATCACCATTTCATAAAGGCAAAACCAAGGGGCAAGTTTGTTTAATAATTTTCCCAAGGTTGTGCAGAAAATGGTTACTAACATTGGCTACATGGCTCTAAATTAAAAGTAAGTAAAATTAAATCTAATTAAAATGAAGTTAAATGAAAAATTCAGTTCCTCAGTTATACCAGTCACATTTCAAGCACTCAGTAGCCACATATGGTTAGCAGATATTGCTTTGGACAGCACACATATAGAAAGTTCTATAGGACAGCATTGTCTAGACTCTACAGCTGTTAGATCCAATACAGTAGCCACTAGCCACATATGAAAATGGCAGTCACAATCAAGATGTGATAGATGGGGGAACCTGCCCAGCTCAGTGGGCAAAGCATGCAACCCCTGATCTCAGGTTTGTGAGTTCAAGCTGCACATTGGGCATAGAGATTACTTAAAAAAGAAAAAATATATTTAAAAAAAAATCATCCATCCTCAAGCCCCATGTTGGGCATAGAGTTTGCTTAATAAAAATAAAAAGCATAAAAAAAGTATAACCTACTATTTTTTAAAAAGATGTGATAAACATATAAAACATACTTTCAGACTTTGAAGACTTAAGAATGTAAAAAATCTCATTAATTTAAAAAATATTCATGACATGATAAAACGATATTAAGTTTAAAAATGTTTTACAATTTGATTTTACCTTTTCTTTTTACTTTTTAAATCTGCCTCCTAGAAAATTGAAAATGACCTCTATGGCTCACATTACATCTGTTCCAGCCAGCTCTGGGCTGGAACCTGTGGGCTCAGCTGCCACATGGTCCTGCTTCTCTACGGCAAAGAGGGCATGGAGGATGCTGGGGGATGCTGAGGGCAGCAGGGATAGAAAAACCTGTGCTGCTCACAGGACAGGCCTGCCAGGGGCTTTTGGTGAGCTTGCTGACCCCAGGGGTCATGGGTGCATCCATCTTATGATGTGATGGGGACATTTTAATGGTTGTATGAGCTCAGTGAATGCTCATGGCAACCTGACAAGATGAGTATTACTATTTCACCACTTTATGAGAGACGAAGGAGGCTCAGAGAGGTTAAGCAATTTTCCCAAGGTCACACTGGTCATAAATGGCAGAGATGAGAAATCAAGCCCAGGTCTGCCCAGCACCCACCTGCCTCCAGGTGGACTCCCCATTGCTTTTCAGCCATTCTCACACACTCTAGCGATTTTCTAATTCCAAGCTTCATAAGCTCTCTGACCCTGGTACAAAGGCCTGATTCTGTAACCAAAAGAGTTTCAACCTTATTACCCCCGAGGCTCAGGGAACTAAGGTTTACATTCCCCAAATGCCCAGGGTTAATATTTATGTTCACTGAGTCATTCAAGAAATGCTCACTAAGTCCCAAGGGAGGCTGGACCAGGTGGGAAGAGGCCTGCCCTGCCTCACAGCCTTCATTCAAGACTCTGCCCTGATAAGGCATGATGGAGACTCATTTATCAATATAAACCGCCATTAGCTGTATTTTGGAATAACATTCCCAAATTACAATAGTAACATTTGGTTAAGGTAGAAAAATGTAGGTAAATGAAAAGAGAATAAATCACTTCTGTCCAGGGGTAATTCCAGTTAACATTTGACATACTTCCTTTTAGTCTTTTATTATATGCACAGATTCTAAAGTAGCTCACCTTAAGCAAACATTAAACACATGCTAAAGTGTATGTTGGGTTTTTTTTTTTTTTAAAGGCACAGTTTCTTAACCATAATACACACTTTCTTTCTTTGTCTGGGCCTCTACCATCCGGTCTAGGGCTAGTTTTTTGAGATAGTGTTTTTGTTGAAGAGATGGAAAAAAGAAAAGTGTGATGGTGGTATTAAGGATCTAGGGGATAGTTTCTCACTGCTCCCCTTCCCTTTCCTGGGACAGTGCTTAGGCAGACAACCCCTTCTCAGCCTGCCTCTAAGCCTGCTTCCGGCAGCCTGAGAAGCAAAGATGGGGAGTTTAGGGCATGGTGACTGGACAGACCTTCGCAAGCCTGGAGAACCCAGAGGCCACAGGGGCGCACCCTCAGCGCCCTGGGGGAAATGGGGGGAAGCTACTCAGAGAGTGGGTAGGATGGTACAGGCATATGGGGCTTTGAAGTTATCAGATATAGGGTCAAATCTGGGTATGGTTGCCTAGTGGATGGGTGATTCAACTTCTTGGAACTTCGTTTCCTCATCCATAAAAAGGAATAGCACTCTTCCCTTCAAAGGTTTATGCGGAGGTTAAATAAGAGGATTCCATAAATTGCTTGGTGGGGAAGAACTTAATAAATGGTCACTATTACTATGAATACAAACAAAGGGCAGCACCAAGCCAGGAACTCCAGCCTTGCCTAAGAAAAGGGGTGTCCCCTCCATCCGCAGCTACTCGCAGCCTGAGGGAGTGAAAAGCCTGGCTGAAGACACCTAGCTTGAAATACAGCAGGATCGGGAAATTCTTTAGAAAAGGGCCAATTTCTAATTCTAGGCCTCCTTCCTCCTCCCCACTCAGCTCCTGTGGGTACTTCAGTCGGCAGCCTTCCTGCCCAACAAGCTTCCCCGTCAGGGCCTCTTCCTTCCCGTCCCCCTCCGGGCTCCCAGTCTGTCCCCCGCCATTTCCCTTCCCTTCTTTGTCTGGAGCCCCGGCCCACAGCCCCGCCCTGGGCTGCCTGGCCCTGCCCCGGGCCCGGCCCTCACTGGCTCCCCTCCTCCCGCGCAGGCCTGGCCCTGGACCGCCTGAGTGCCCCCGACCCGGCCTGGATGGCGAGGCTCTCTTTGCCCCTCACCACGAACTACCGCGACAACGTGTTCTCACCGGACACTCCGGCCGTGGAGGAGCCAAGGACCTTCCAGACGTTCGGCAAGGCGCCGGGGCCGGAGCTGAGCCTGACGGGCACGCGGCTGGCCAGCACCTTCCTCTCGGAGATGAGCTCGCTGTTGGAAATGCTGCTGGAGCAGCGCTCTGGCGTGCCCATGGAGGCCGCCTCCGAGGTGCTGCGGCGGCTGTCTGTCTGCGGGAGGACCCTCAGTCTGGATCTGGCCACCAGCGGGGCCTCGGGCACGGAAGGACAAGGGGGTTCGGGGGGAACTAAGGGGGCCAGGGGCAGGACTGGCAGCAGCAGCAGCAGCAGCAGCAGGGGCCTGTGGATCCAGGAACCAGGGGCCCTGGGGGATGGCAGGGAGCCCAGGCCCTGAGGATGCAGGGACATGAGCTGCTTTCTAGAATCTTTGAACTCGAGGTCCAGAGGTGGCCCAAGAACTTTAGGGTGGCCGATGGTGCCTCATAGAGGAGGCAGGGGCCCCACAACTAATGGATGGCTGATCAGAGCAGCCCCTTGTTAGGGGCTGACTCTGCCTGTGAATTTTTTGGAGGATGGAGACATTTGTGGCTGAAATGAGTGTTTGCAGGCAAAACACATGTAGAGCACAGAGGGTCAGTCCTCCCTGTGGGACAGATGCCAAGGAGTGTCCTAAGCAAGAAAAGCTGGCCTCATCCCATACTTGAGGGTGGGGGCTGGATCCTGGGGTGCCAGGTGAAGCTCTCTGACCTCCTAATAAAGGAAAAGCGCTGGCTTATTCTCCTGTGTGCACCTGTGAGGGGGAGGGAAGGGTAACAGAACGAAATGTTGCCTTGTTCCCTGGCAAGAAGGTACGCTGGACCTGGACACAAGTAGGGCATGTGGGTACACAGAGGTCAATACACAGTGATGAACACGTGGACCCTTGACCCCACTTCTCTATTGCTACATTATCAAATAATCTGCTTCTCAGCTGCAAAATTAAGGCTAAGAAAAGCATGACTATTTATAGAATGTTTATGTGAAGCAGGCCCCAGGCTTTACACTAGGATTTAATTTAATTTTCCAACAACCCTGAGAGGGAGGTGTTATCCCCATTTTACAGACAAGGACAGGAGGTTTGGAGAAATAGAGGGTCTTGCCCAAGAGCAAGGGTAGAGGCAGAGGGGCACCTGAGTGGGTCAGTTGGTTAAGCGTCTAACTCTTGGCTCAGGTCAAGAATTCGGGGTCATGAGATCAAGCCCAGGTCAGGCTACTCCTGCTCAGCAGGATGTCTGCTGCTTTCCCTCTCTCTCTGTCCCTCCCCCGGCACATGCACACTCTCTCAATCTCTGTCTCTAAAATAAATAAATACATCTTAAAAAGAGAGAGAAAGAGAGAGAATAGAGGCAGAGCCAAGATTTGGAACTAGGCTTGACCAACACCAAAACCTATGCCCTTGAACTTGATTCTAGACTGCCAACCAAGGAAAAGAAAGGAAAAAAACCCAACAGGTGAGCTTTTGCCAGTAGTGAACTTGTCTGTGTTCCCCTCATGAAACACTTGAACATTTCTAAAGCTGCTCAGGCCAGAACGGCTCTGCATTTCCAAGCATAGAATAAGAGGGACTTGGATCTGATCTGACGCAGGCCTGGGCCTCTGCAGGCTCCTGTCCTTTCCCAGCGATTAGCCCCTCAGGTACAGTAGTCATCTTCATGGACCCAGCATTCGTGGGTAAACCTTCCTCTGTGGTAGCAGGTTTGGGCCCATGAATTCAGGCCCTAGAGGACAGTGTACGAATGGGGTCTATGAAATCGATACTGACAGCAGCAAAACTTCCAGAGCAAGAGGGAGCAAAGAAATAGCCCATATTTTCCCAAGGCTCAGCCTTATAATTTTCCTGGAAATTTCCAAGCAGTCATTCAGCTAGCCATTCAGGACTCTCAGTAGCATAGGGCTGTCCTTGACACTGAAGGCAAAAATTCCTCTCTGTGCTCTTCCTTCCATCCCTCTTGGAGGCCAATACTCATGATCACTGTCCAAAGAAATGGGCCAATCATATTCCTCACCAAAGATAATGAAAGCCATGTAAACTTGGAATCCAATGTGGCACCATTATCCTGTTATTCCACGTTACAGATGATAAAAATGAGGCTCCCCAAAGTTAAGGGCTTAAAGAGCAGAGTCTCTGGGGCTCTGATTATGTCACTTCAGGTGCCAGTGACTTCCTTCCAAGATCTGTGATTTTTGAGCTGTTGGGCTCCCCAAGACAATGAGAGGGGCCGGGGGGGAGTCAGCAGGCACTGAGACCAGCCTGACCAGCCGGGAGACCGACCCAAAGCAACACCTGATGCATACTTACTTGTTGAAGGCAGGAATGGACGGATAAATGAATAAATCAGTGTTTCAGAGTCCCTTTTTATCTGTATTGGAGCTCTAGCTAAGATGTCATTATAAAGAAAAAAAAGTTTCCGTTATGTGAAATCAAAGTCTAAAAACCACAGAACTGGAGTAGACAATGTTGACTGCCACCACTCCCCTCCTCAATTACTAGTGGATTTTTGACACAGGGCTGGTGTTGGGAGGATAGAGAGAAGAGATGAAGGAAGAGGCAACCTAAGAAACCTGGCACCTAGTGAATTAATTAATTAAAAAGAAACCTGGAAGCATGGCTGTCAGCTGGATCGTTGGATACCCTGGATCACTACTTCACTCTAGGTCAGAAGTCCTGAATCTGTAGTCCTTAGACCTCATGATTACTAGGCAAATCCTTGTGTACAGAGATTTTTCTAGGCAGAGGATAGGAAATCTTATCGGATTCTCTAAGGCACATGTTGACCTATGAAAGGTTATGCTGCACTGGTTTAAGGCAAGGTCTCGACCTCCACAAACAGAGGCAATTTTAGTCATAAGGAGCTAGAACATTTTATCGCCAAGGAAAAGGCAAGACTGAAAAATCTGCCTTGCGCCAAGCCACATGGCAGGTGTGTGGCAGGGCCAGGATCTGAATCTGGGATTCATAGGATTTTTTTTTTTTTTTTAAAGATTGTATTTATTTATTTGAGAGACAGAGAGAGCACGAGCGGGGTGGTGGGGGGCAGAAAGAGAAGGAGAAGCTGGCTCCCCGCTGAGCAGGAAGCCCAACTCAGGTGTCCATCCCAGGACTCTAGGATCGTGACCTGAGCCAAAGACAGCCGCTTAACCAACTGAGCCACCCAGGTGTCCTTAATATTCTTTTTAGTATATCAACAGTTCCTGAGCTGGGGTCCATGGTTGGCCTTCAGGATCCCAGAATCAGCTCAATTGTGTGCACAGTTGGGAGGATGCCCACTTTTCTATGGGAAGGAGTCGGTGCTTTCACCACATTGTCAAAGGGGTCTGTGACCTACAGAAGATGGAGGACCCCTGTGATCCTCTCTGTCGGTCCTCGGTTCTACCTTGCCCACAGACCCTGGAGAACTCACGGGTAGAGTGGTTTCTGTTCTGGGGCAACTGATGTCCAGTCAGCATGGGGACGTACGTACATGAGGTCAGTGCTCTTGCAGGCCCCATGCAACCCTCTCCTAGCCTGGGGACACTCAGCCCTTTCCCAGGAATAGGCTGAGAGTGACAGGGGGTATGCTGAGAGAATGGGGCATGCTGAACGTCTTTGCATCAGCCCAGATGTCAAAGCTGAGACTTCGGACATGCTCAGAACAGTTTTCGCCAAGACGGGCTCTCTCCCATGGGAGACTGAGGGAGCAGGCAAGCCAGCCAGCACTCAGTTAAATGTCGTCTTAATTTGGAAAGCGTAGAGGGACGTTTTTTTATCAATAGTCAGCCATTCTCCAGCACGAGACATGCGCTGCAGTGCTCACTTGGAGCCTGGGGGCAGCTCAGAGATTGATAGCAGCCTCCTGTCTGTCACCCAACTTCAGCTTGGCAGCTCACTGACCCTGCCTCTCCTCCGGCTGAAACAAGCGTGAGATGGCAACCACTACCCAGGGGACTCTGGAGAGAACCCAATCCCCACAGGAAAACAGGAGAGGGAGGGAGGTTGTCTTAGCACAGGCTCGGCTGGGCACATAGTATGTATTAGAAAATAGGCCAGCCTTTTCCAGCTCCTACTAAGGAGGGAGTACAATGTAATGGGTAGGGAGAGGAGAGGCATGATCAGAAACATTCATTCAGGGGCGCCTGGGTGGCTCAGTGGGTTAAAGCCTCTGCCTTCGGCTCGGGTCATGATCCCAGGGTCCTGGGATGGAGCACCGCATCAGGTTCTCTTCTCAGCAGGGAGCCTGCTTCCTCCTCTCTCTCTCTCTGCCTGCTTCTCTGCCTACATGTGATCTCTGTCTGTCAAATAAATAAAATATTAAAAAGAAAAAAACCATTCATTCAACAAACACTTTGTGTTTATTGTGTGATTGCTATGTGTCAGAAATAGCAGTGGGGGGTATACAGAAACACTGGTGCAACATTTAAAGCACCTACTATGTGTTAGCTAGGCTTGGTGCTAGGTATTGTGTGGAGAGGGGGACAATGCATAAAACCACACATTCTTTGAATAAATATTTACTGAACATGTACTAAGTACCCTGTACTGTATTAGCACTGAAGATATAATGACTTAAACAGCCTTGTTCCAACTATAGCATCAGGACTCCCTGAAAACAGCATCTCTGGATGAGGAAACTGAGGCAGCAGAGAATTGCACAAAAGTCTCATTGCTGAGGGCCCTAGGTCCCCAGACTTGGGTCCCCCAGTATTTTAACCCAGGCTAGGACCACTTCCCTGTCCTCCCCCTCAGTATGTCCTTGAAGGGCAATGACGATGAGTCATTAATAATGGAATTTTAATGGCAAAGCACAGCAGGGCCCCATCTGTGGAAGAAGCCCATCCCCTGGGGCCATGTGGAGCCTGCAGAGACTGAACAGCCGAGGATTTTTGGTCCCTTGACAACATCTCTCTCATGACTCTCCCATTCTCCCTCTCCACCAGGAGAGCTTAAAAATATCCTACCTCCACGGCTGGTACCCCAAATTGAATCAGTACTTAACTTATAATGACTGGGAGGAAGGGAGGGTGGCATCTGATCATCAACACGGGACATCCAATGTCCTGGGGCTGTGTGAACTGCCCCTCCTTCCCCGGAAGGAATCAGGAACCCAGAATGACAACAGGAAGGGAAGAGGCTGAAGAGCTGGGCTCCGCAGGAGGGCAGGAAATGACAGTCTCCAGAAGGTGCCTCGGGAGGGTTGATGGGCAGTCTGCATGGAGCAGGGCTCTGTGCTCAGCTCAGGCTGGAAAAAGGTTAACCAAGTTCTTCACTGCAGGACTTCTTGGAACCTTAAAGATGCTGATGTGCATTGTGAATCTATAAAAAAGGGATGTCTGGTACAGCATTTCCCAAACTTATTTGACCACAGAAACCTTTTTTTTTTTTTTTTTTTTTTTTTGCAGAGAGATTAGTGCATTGCACAATGTAAAAACCTGAGCTTTAACCAATGTGTATAGGGAGCCCATAACAGCAAGGGGCCCTGTGCTAAGTGCTGAGGATTCCAGATTACAAAGACAACAAGGTCCCAGATCCCAAGGAGCCATTTGTGGAAGGCAACTGCATAAGGGGACCAGCATGGCAGTGGAAGGTGGTGAGGGTGGGGCGGGGGTGGTGGTGGCCAGTGTGCAAGGCAGCCCTGGAAAGGGAACAGCAGTCAGGGGGAGGTGCCGGAGCTGGAGGAAGCCAGTAGTGAGAGGAAGGTGCTAGAAGAGTATGGTAGGACCCACTAGAGGTTGGCAGGGTTGGGCGGGGGGAGAGATAGGGAGCAGAGGGGGAAACATGGACAACCCTCTCCCGCCCAATTACTCCCACCTCTCAACTAGCGGAGCTGGGTGGTCTTTCCCATTTGCACAGTTACTAGAGGGTTTGATCCTCAGTCCTTCCCCCACTCCCACCCCCACCACATCTATGCTATTGAACTTGGGCTAACATCCAGAAGCCAGGGAACAGCTATGCACAAATTCAGTAATTGGAGTCATTAGCGTTGACTCAGAAATCATTTTTTCCTAAGTCTCTCTCTTGGAGAAGCTTTTAAGACCCTTCAAATTGGTTAATGGAGAGTTTAGAAATGAGGTTGGAGCCTCAGCTTTCAGCTCCCCCTGCCCAAACCCCAGGTCTCCCCAACATACTCAAGGGCAAGAGTGATGAGATAATCCAATATCTATTTTATTAAACTCTCATCCATTTCTGGCATACCTTTCACAAACAAGGATCTCTAAATCTATACTTCCCTGCTGCAAATCTCCAGGCGCTCAGTCTCCACTTCCTCCCTCACAATGGCCAGATGATAAGAACACTTTCACGTAAATCTACAGTGTAAAAGGCGCAAAAGAGCCCTGGGCTAGGAGTCAGGGGGCCTGGGTCTTCTCTGAGCCTACTGACTCATAAAGCTGTGTAACCATGGGCACCACTCCGCCTCCCTGGGCTTCAGTGAGGACCAAGGTCCTTTCTGCCACAAAATGCCCCACATAGGCTCAGTAGGGTAGAAGGGCAGACACCAGTGCCTTTGGTTTACAACTGAGAAAACAGTGTAGTGGGTCAGGTCACTGCTTCAAGCGGACATGGCCCAGACCTGGGTCTTCACACACTTTCTTCTTTACTGTGCTGGGGCAGGTACTTAAGGTTCTTTGGGAAGTTGAAAAGACAACTGGCCTCTGCTCTGGGGCTCAAGTTGTGGCATCTCTCTGAGAACCCACAGGCTCCCTTCTTTAGGGCTGAAGTGAGAGGATCTGAAAAAGTCAAGCAGATATGGCAAGCATGTAGGCAAGAAACTCGTTCCTTCCAAATCAAAGGTGAAATGGGAGATGATCATGAATCCACAGGGGATGAATAAAAGCAAATATTGGGGCTCATCTTGAGAATGGCCTGATGAAGTGTTCTCTGAGTTTTAGCCATTCATGGAACCACCCTCATGGTTTTTGCCACCTCTCCGGATCTGTGTTCCCCTTTATCCAATTTCACAATGTTTTTCTTTAAATGGATTATTTTTAATATCTGTGAAACCATGATGTGCTAGTCACATTTTTACATTATTAATTATCCATTTATTAAATATCCAACTAGTAATATAGAAAATATTGAGTACCTAAAATCCTCTCATGAACCACCAGAGGCACATACATCAGATGTTGGCAAAAACTGATATAGTCGGAGCCTGAGGAAACTGAGGCACGGGAGGAAATAGGTAAGGGGTTTACTCAAGGTCATAGGCTAAGATGAGGTCCAGGGTCTCTGGACCCTTCAGGAGAGTTTTTCACAGGTCACTGAACGAATCCCTTTTGTGCACAGAACCAGAAATCACTGTGGATGTTTCCACTTCTCATCTGGGAGGCTACCAATTGGGGGAAAGGTCAAAGTCATTCATGGGCCATGCACTTGAAATTGCTTGAGACCCTCAGCTCCCACTGGCATGTCTTGGAAAAGGACACTGACACCATTTTTTTTTTACCAGCCAACCTCTCTGCCCTCCCCGCCAACACCAGTGAGAGGCACCAGTGACTAGGTCTTATCTCACCTTAGCCAAAACCCAGTCTGACGAGACTCCTTTCCAAGGGATAGCTGAACGGGGGGAGAGCAATGCTGGGGGCTCCAGGGCTGGCTCTGAGACACCCACTTCTATAGAGGAGGCCAAGGTTCCCTGTGCTCGAGGCGTGTGGGAGGTGGGAGGCCCCTGCCAGCAGAGTGTTGAAGCTGTGGAGGGAGGGACTGGAGAAGGACTTCAATCCTTTAACTGCCAGGTCGCTGGTCTCCAGGGCTGTGAGGAGAAACGAGAGCAGCTCTTACTCATACTGTGGGTTCCTACTTCAGAGCAAGGACTTCTTCAAGGACTTAATGGGCTCTAGCGTTGTTAACCCAGGCCAGCCCGAGTGACTCATGAGTGAGCAGGACTCTTAGAGGACTTGAAGGGTAATTCAGGGCAATGAGGCGGTATCTTGGGAGACTGTCTCTCCTGAAAAATTATCAGATTAGCTCCCATTTATTCAATACCTGCTCTGTGCTAGGTTGTGCTGAACCCTCTAGAGTCATCCCATTTAATCCTTACAACCCAGTGACGGAGGTACCAGTAGTACCCTCACTTTCAGAAGTGAAGAACCTAAGGCTCAAAGACACCAAGTCCAAGTTCAGTGACAGAGCAGTGGTTAAAACTCAGGCGTGTCTATCTCAAAAAGCTATAATCTTACCCGTTACTGAGGCAGGAAATGGCAAGCGGACCAAGCCACCCCCTTCTCTGTCACAGGGTAATCAGCTCATGGGAGAGAACCTGTTGGCTTCGACACGCACCTTTACCTGCTGCCTCCATGGAAAAGAGGGTCTGCAACCTCTCCTGGGCAGGTTCATTGCCCAGAGCCGCGGATTGCTGGTAACATCTCACAGCCTCTCCCAGGTTCCTCCGCACACCAAGGCCCTTCTCAAAGCAAATTCCCAAGTGGTACCTGCTCTGTGAGTCCTAAAGGGGAAGATGGACAGACACAGAGATGTGTACACCTGCAGGAGTGAAGAACTGAAATGCAAAGGCAGGAGGAAGGTGGAGCAGTCAGACAAGCCGGGGCTTCATCTGTGCATGTTCAAGGTCCAGTCTTGGCCCTCTCTGGACCAAGGGATCGCAAGTACAAAAAGCCAGAGGCCTGGAGTTTGCCCAACACAGAGGAGCTGGGAATCCTTCTGTCCAGGGAGATTCGAGCCAGAGCAGCATGGCTGCTTCTCTGGCCGAGGCTGGTGCAGAAGGCGGGCAGACATGAGGGCCACAGGGAGCAGCCAGCCTAAGTACGGGGAACCCGGGAGTCAGGTTCCTACTTCAGCTGAAAGAGCCAGGAGCAAGAGAGGAGGCTAAGTTTCCCAAAGGCCCTGCATGCCTTCTGAACCTCTACTGAGGCCCTGCAAAACATACGGTCCAGAGAATGTTCCCCGTTTGAAAGATTAAAAGGTTCTGAATCCTCTCTTCCCTGACAACTAGGAACAGGTAGGGCTGCAGAGCACAACCTATAGAGGCAGACTGCCTGGGTTCCAATCCCAGCTCCACCAATTACAGTGGAGGAACCTTAGGCAAGTACTCCACGCCTCTGTGCCTCAGTCTCCTCATCTATAAAGTGTGAAATTGTAACAGTACCTACCTTACTGCATTGTTACAAGGATAACATACATTAATACATGAATAATGCTTAGATTACTTAGATTATTATTATTTTCATACCTTTATTTGCCCCCATCATTAATCTTGCCCTCTCTGGTGGAATATTATTGTTATATTCAAGCCCCCAACTTAAAAAAAACAAAATGTGGATTCCCAACTATGGTCCCATTTCTCTTCTACCTTCTAGTGTCAAATTTTTGGACCGAGTTTCTGTAACATGCGCATCAAAGTCTACGTCATAAATATGGTGGGCTCACGGCCAGCACCGGACACTCATAAGTCCAAAACTCCTACCCTGCCACACTGCTCAGCACAAACCTACAGAGACTCAGTTCCTGCTGGAGTGGGTGAGTGTGAGGACTGTGCCCAGCACAATTTGTGCATATCTCCTAGCATGCTGGGTGACTAAATCAGGCCAAGGGGCCCCCAGGCTTGTCCAGCTCATGAGGGATGTGAGGCACCTTCAGCCTGAGAAGGTCCTGGGGCTCTATCAAGGAAGGCAGGCACAGAGGCAGTACTGGTGAGTGACATCACCCCCCTTTCGATGGCAACGACAGATAACACCAAGTAAAAATAAGAAAGTATTCTGATGCCCAAGAGTTTGATGAAGTTATCATTGTGCTGGCCCAAAAACACAGAGGAGCCCCTCTGCAGGGCAATTCTCATCCAAGGCCATGACTCACGTTAATCCAGTACTCCTGGTCCTCCAAGAGGCCACACCGAAAAAAGAAAAATCCTGGTCAAGTATACTTGCGGAGTACAGCAAACCAGAGATGCCCTTTTGGTGATCAGCACAGAGAGAAAGCTCTGAGATCTCCTGCATTGAAGACAGCTGGTTGGCTCAGTATTTCCAAACCCCTCGGACCATGTTTTCCCCGGGATTACTTACAAATACCGCCTGGAACTAATACTCCGGAGGATATACTCTGGGTCCTACAGGCTGGGCGGCAATACCCCCCTACATGTGCCACCAACCCCAAACTGCTCCGTGTCTTCTGACTTCCCTGAGCCGCACAGCTCATGAGGATGCACCTCCCTTGTGCACCACTTACCAAGTGCTTGCTCGCACACCTGTTACCTTAGGTATACTGGGCTCCTCACAACTACAACAACAACAACAACAACAACAACAACCACCTTGCGAAGCAGCAGACAGGTGAGGCAGCCTGAGACAAGGGAAACAAGAAGCCACCAGCCTAGTCGTGTGCTGATAAATGTAATCACGGGCTGTCCAGTGAAACCAGCCCTGCTTTGTAGTCCTGAGTCCCTTCTGTATGGCACACACTCCTCCCACAGCTGATTTTAAGGCCTCCCCCAGCAGCTCTTGCAGACTGGTGTAAGCCAGCTCCTGTGTGCCACTAGACCTGCCCAGGGGTCACACAGTAAGTCAGTAACAGTTAAGAGTTGAAACCAGCCCACCCTATGTGTCCCTGTCAACCGTATCCTGTGCATCCTGGAGCCTCGGTACCAGTTCCCAAATCCCCTCCTTCCTCAGACTCGATCCCCCAACATGGTGGGACGCTGGAGATGTCCTACCCCATTGTTGGCTGCAAGCCAAAAGTATTTCACAGCGTTCTGCTCATCCAGGTGTGGCTCCTTGGTGAAAAGCACCCCGAGGAAAGCTTGAGCCTGTGGCCAGGGAAGAAGGAGAAATGTTATCTTGGTTCCTTCCTGGCCCCACGTGCTCCAGGAGACACCCCGCCTGGGCACTCACCTCTCTCAAGCCCGAGTCAGCAGCCTGCTTCAGCATGGACACTGCCCTCTGCTGCTTAGGTGCCCCCTCGGAGGCCAGGCCTTGCAGCAGACACCTGGCGTAGCGGTACTGAGCCAGCCTGTGGCCCTGGCTGGCAGCCAGCTGGTAGGAAAGGACTGCCTGGGACAAAGGGAGAGACCCCCCTCCCTAAGTTAGCAGGTACCCTGCAAGCCAGCTTTCCCTTCGAATGAAATTTGTAAAAATTATTTTAATTAAATAGAACTAATCCATACAGATTAGTCAGGAAATACAGATAAACCCAAATTTCAAAATACAGATAAACTGAAAATAGAAACATGAAATCCCAAGAGATTCTGCCTTCTAAAGATCATTCTCGGCTTACCTTTTAGTTCACAGCTTTTCAAATTTCTTCCCCCACACACATGTGTTTATACCTACACACATACACATTCACACACACAGACGTATATAAATGTATGTGTGTATAACAGGGAAAAATAAACAGGAGACAGAGAACAACATTCACAATTTTGTAACCTATTTTTTCACTTAACAATACACAGAGAATGTCTTTCCCTGCCAGTAAATATAGACCTAGCCCATTATTTTTAAGACCCACATAGATATTATAAACCAATGCACTATGGAAGGAACTTCAAATTGCTTTCCTCTTCTTAAGAAATTCACTCTTGTATAGAACATCTTTGTCTACTTTCCTACTTGTTTAGAATGAATTAATCCATTCCCCAAGGTAAGGTTCTAGGTCCCGAT
This sequence comes from Lutra lutra, assembly GCF_902655055.1. NCBI lineage: Eukaryota > Metazoa > Chordata > Mammalia > Carnivora > Mustelidae > Lutra > Lutra lutra. Next base: position 80,393,423 of record NC_062282.1, on the reverse strand, counting down.
GATACAGCTGCAAAGACCAACAAGGTCCCTGACTCCTTTTGAGTCTAAATTCCTAGAAGTTAGGAGCTTCTTCTTCTCTTGTGGCTGAAAGACAGAAGCTGAACTCTCCCCAAGCCCTGCCCACTGCTCATTTCTGGAGGTCACCTCTCGACAGTGCAACATGGTGGACAGGCCTAGGACAGAAAGAAGGTCTGATACCTTGCCCAGGTCCTTGGGGGTACCTCTGCCATGCTCGTGACACAAGCCCACGTTGTACTGTGCTTTGCTGTAGCCGTGGTCTGCTGCTTTCTGGAAGTAAGAAAAGGCTGCCACGTAGTCCCCATTCCTCATGTTCTCTGTGCCTATGAGAAAGCAAAGGGTGGAAATACAGCTTTCTCTGTGAACTTCCCCACATCCTTGGCCAACTCATAGGCTGCTTCCTTGGTTTTTGCTGCTAGACACTTTGCATGTTTCCATCCTCCAAATGTTCCACTGGTTTGCCAAAGACCTCAGTGGCTTCTGTCCTCCTATACAACATCCTCCTCTTGGTGACAGCATCCCAATCTCCCTTTGGGAGAAGACCCTCCCCCTTCCCCCACTCCCCATGCTACCAATCGAGGTACTGTGCTCTTCCCCACCAATAAGTCCCTCACTCAGGAATTGGAATCTTAACCTGGTTGAGGCATGAGAGAAACAGCTTTTGAGGGTTTATTCTGAAAGCAGCACTCTGAAGACACTGTCCCTAAGTCACTGCCCCCCTCATTCTTGTTCTTTCTGACACATGGCAAGTCAACAGATCCCAACGGATTCCCTCTGTGCTTAACCTAGCCAGAGGGGGTTCGAGCTGCTTGTAACCAACTAAATGTAACTGATAACAGCTGATACTGTTAATCCTGCTTTAGGAGGAACTCATCAGAGAGAATATAAGAACTACAAGACAGATGAACTCAGGGATGTCCGACAACCAAGCCCATGTGCTTTGTTTCATCCAAAGAAACAAAGAAACAAATGAAAAACAGAGACAGGGCTGGGTGCAGTCAAGTCCCCGAGTTCCCATTCAAACCTTTTCCTGAGCTGTCTCTCCTGCCTGGGGTATCTCTCTGCCTCCACTGTCAGGCCTTCCCATCCTGTTTCTCTGGAACCTTCAGACCACACTCAGGCTTTAAACACTTTTTTGGCATTTACTTAATATACAGGCCTTTTTCTCTGAACTAGACTGTTTCCAGAGTACAAGCCCTGTCTCCTCAATTAGACTGCAAAATCCTGGAGGCAGAAGCAGGAAAAGAATGTAGAAGAAATAGCTTTGCATTGGGTGAAAGCTCTATACAAATGCAAAATATGATTATGGCTTATGCTCCCTTTGTGTTCTGCCACACTGCTTAGCATTGCTGAATAAATGAATATATGAATGAAGGAATGGGCAAGAAAATTCTCAGAAGAGACTGTCTGCCCATCAAAATCACAAAAAGCTAATGAGGCAGAAGCCAGATTCCATTCAGCCCACAGTGAATTAAAGTCACCTCCCTGCTACCTGAAAATTCGCTGTCCAGGATTCACAGAGCCCTCTGTCCTTCAGAAGACTAAAGAGGGCGAAGGATACCACCCTGAGCCCATTCCCCGTACCCCGCTGGCTCCCTGATCCATCTCTCTTCTCTTTCTCTTCTGCCCCTAACCAAAACCAAGCCACCATGAGGCTTTGCTATGCTATGAGCAATAGCTCCAACCTAGCGTCCTGTTTCCTCTGACATCTCTGCACTCCACGACTGTCCATACAACAACAAGAGAAATCTGAAAAAGTAATTCAGATCATGTGATGGTCCCCCCTCCTGCTCCAGTGTAAAACCTCCATTGGCTTATCTTGCTTCAAAAAACCACACTCCTCTGTGGCTCGGAAGGCCTTGCCTGATCTGGCCCCTCCTTGCTTCTTGACTTCATCTTTTTCTAAACTCCTGGTGATCTCTAAGTCCCAGCCACACTCACCTTTCTTTTGTTCCTTTAACAAGCAAAACTCAATCCTGTCTCAGGACCTTTGTACTTGCTGTTCCCTCTGTTTGGATAGCTCTTTCTCTGGATGGAAACAAGACTAGCTTGTTTTGTCAGTCAGGCCTTAGCACAAAGTTCTTCCCATCAATGAGGACTTCCCCAAGTCACTGACACACTCCCCTATTTACCCTTCTGTATAACATTTACCACGACTGGAAATTCTCTTGTTTGCCAACTTATTGTTTTTCTCCCCCGCCTCCACCACCACCTTGATTCATATGTCAGATCCATCAGAGTAAGGACTCTGTCTTATGAATCACTGTATCCCTAAAACCTAAAATAGGGCCTAGCAAAAGGTGAAATTTGTACTGAATGAATCCCAGCTTCTCACCCATCTGCCAATTATCTGAGTCGCCACATTAAAAGGCCTGAAACTTAAGCCAAGTCACCATGGAGAATAGGACAGACATTGGAGGGGCACCTGGAGTCTCCAGATGTGGGTAAAGTGCTCCTGTCTGCGTACTTGAGGGCCTGCTCCAGACCTCAGGAGCTTGTTCTTGCCTAGATGTGTCAGAAAATGCAAGGTATCCTCCAAGATTTCTCTTCTCCTTCTTACATGGTAACAGAATTTTCAGGTAAGCACCTGGTCATTCAGTTACAGACTACATTTCCCAGTCTCCTCTGCAAGTAGGCATGGCCATAAGCCTATACTCTGGACAATGATTTATACAACTTGCAGATTGCAAAGGAGTGATCCTTTAGCTTTCCCACCTTTCCCCTTCCAGAAAAAAGCCAGAACAGCCAAACTGGACCTTGAGATGGAAGCCAGTTTTAAGAATGACAGAATCAAGAGGATGGGTCCCTGACTTGACTGTGCTACCATGCCAGATTTGGTCTACCTACCTGGGCGAAAATAAATTCTCGTTTGAAGCACTCCCTACCGTAACTCTGTTTGACCAGCCCCAAAGCCTTTCCATTTTCCCATCCACCCGCCTTGAAGCAAGGTCCACCCAGTTACCCAGGAAGTTGAAAGCAATGGAAACGGTGAGCTGGAAGAGCTGCTGAATGGACGTCACAGCCTCCTCGAGGGAAAGAGTTTTTGACTTCTCTCGTTCCTGGGGAAGAAATAAAGACTCACCATGGGATGGTTCGTTGGAACTGCTACCTGCCCAGGGGAATGTTACAAGGATGTGGAGGCCAAATCTGAACAATACCTGCTTTTCTCCAGTGGGCTGAAGCTGGGCTGGCTCTGCCCTGGGTCGAAAGTTACCACTGGTGGGCAGGAAGCTGAGATCACTGGGATCTGCAAGGAAAATGGGTGACACCCAGTCAGGGCAAAGCAGAAAGTGTGGTTTCTCCTTTTCTCTCCCTGTCCTAGTCTCCCCAACCTCTCCAGCCAGCGCCACTACCCGATAACAGATTCATTCCGAAGTGCCCCAGAAAGCAGGTGCCCTACACGAACGACAATCCCCTCATCCAGCATCCGCACCAACAATGGTCTATCTGCCCAACCCCCCCCACCCCCACCTTTGGCTGATTATAGGAGGTAGAAACATACCTTCCTCACAAGGGCCCTGAGGACCAGATGCCCTCAAGGAGCTGTGTGAAGAGAGGTTCTCGGGCTGAGTGGAGCATTCTTCCTGGCCCAGCCTGGGTTCCCTGGGACCAGTATGCCTGGAAGCTGGGACATCAGGGCTGGGGAGGATGTGTCTCCGAAGTGCTGGAAAGACCCAATAAGAACAGTCCCATCAGGAGGGGATCAGCTTGGTCTGCCTGAGCTGGCCTAAGGGTTCCCCAAGGTTTGGGGGAAGAACGTGGAATCTCCTGTCACCTCCTTCACACACCCCGACCTCCCTCCTCCATTTCGTTTGCTGGCTTCTATCTGTAGGGGTCCAGAGGGGCCACCATTTATGCTGATCACCTGCTCTGGGTATAAATCATTCCTCTGCCTAGATTTTTCCAGTAGCATGGAGGCATCTACCTTAGTCACTACTGTAGCCCCAGCACCTAGCACTTTGATGATAATATGGATCTTGATTGTAATCCTAAGAACAAGAACTTAAACTAATACTTTCTGGGTACTTACTATGTACAAGGCACTGTTCTAACTCTTTGATATGTATTAACTCATTTACTTCTTCCAAGAAACCTATGAGGTAGATTTTTATTATTACCCCATCTTATAGATGACAAAACTGAGGCATAAGGAAGTTAAAAGTGACTTGTTCAGGGACACAAGACTAGTACGCGACAGCTCGGGGGCTTGAACCCTGGCACTAACTCCAGGGTCTTAACCACTTGGGTTGTACTGCCTGGGTACCATACTACATGATAGCTATTCAATGAAGATTCACTTATTCATGAATGACTAACCAGAGAATGACCCAACTGGCTCAGGGGTAAGCAGGAAGCCACACCCAGGATCTGAAGTAGCCTGGATCCCTGTGGGGCTCCCTCCATGGAAGGTGAGGGGAGGACATAGGAGGACACTGAAGAGCAGGTGTGGCCCACACCCTGGGCGGATAGAACTTCCTCACATTCCCTTTCCTCTGACTTCAGATAGGAAAGGCAAGGAGCTGCTGATGGCTCTTTTCCTGAGGTGTGTCCAGAGACACTTCCTGGCCCAGAGAAACTCCCAGCCTAGCCCTGCTGTCCCTGGGACTGAGAACTCACAGGAGCACGGATGCCACAAGGGAGATGAGAGGAAACGGTCCAAGGGACTGCGCCAAGAGCAGCACCCCACTTGCCGAGGTCCTGCTGGCAGGGACGACTGGAAGTGGATCTGCCTTGCCAGCTGCAGGGCCAGCACAGCCAGAGTGCCCTGGAAAAGACAGCACATTACGGACCCGGTTCTGCACCAGTCACCTCCTTCAGTCTCACCCTTCAGCTCAAACATCATTTCCTCGAGAAGTCTTTCCAGACTCCCGGCTGAGGCCAACTAATCTCCCAGTGCCCAAACTTCCCCTATAGAGCCCTGGTCACATTGGGGCTTCAACAATCACCTCGACAATTATTTACCTAAGCTCTGTCTCTCCTGTTAGTCTCTAAGCCCCATGAGGGCAGGAATCGTGTGTGTTTTGCTCCCCAATGTATCCCCAGAGCCTAAGAGAGTACTAAGATATAGTACTAATAAATATACACATGTATTTATCAAATGCATGATAAGTTAATGAATAAATAAAGCCTAAGCAGGCAAAAGGATAATGTGGTAAGCTGGAGCTTGGCCACAATTATAGTAACAGGTCAGAGTTCCCCATCAGGTTCACTCTCCTTCTGTAGCCTGGGGCACAAGTCTTCCCCTCCCTCTGCCCAAGGCACCCCACCAGAGACGCAGTCACAGGTACAGGCCTGCTGAAAGTGTCTCGGTGTCTCTTCTCTGACAGGTCTGTGGAAGACCTAAGTTAGCTCCTAGCCCAGTGACTGCTTGGTTTTCCCCTTCCCTTCCTGTGAACACCCAAATAGTTATTTATTACAACAGGCACTGAGTACACTGGCTGATATAAGTTATAGTCTCTGTCCTCATAGAGTTTACATTTTCACTGAGGGAGAAAGATTTTGAGTACACAGAAATATAAACACAATAACTACAAGTTATGCTAAATGCCAACAAAACAAAACAAATCAGGAGTTTTCACAGAGCATAAGAGGGAGGTCTGAGAAAATAGGGCATCAAAGAAAGCGTCTCTTGGAGGGGTGATGTGTGAACTGAGACCAGAAGGAAGAGAAGGTGCCAATATGTAATAACAGGGACATGTATCCATGGCAGTGGGGACAGCTTGTACCCAGGCCCTTTCACATGGTCAACAGTGACAGAGCTGAGGGACAGCATCAGGACCCTGGAATCTAGACCCAGTTTCCAAAGGGACTCACTGTGGAATTGCTCTAGGGCTCAGGTCTTCAACAAATTGGGAAAATGCTCTGCTCTCCAGGGTATGCTATGCCCTTAGTCCACAGCTCCACAGAGAGAAGTGGCCTTGCCACAGAGACATTCCAGGCTCCATTCTGCTGATAACACCAATTTACAACGAGACAACTGAGGCTCAGGGAAGTCAAGTTACTTGCCCAAAGTATACAGCATGAAAGTGATAGGAATAAGATGTGACAGACACAAAAGTGATGTGTGCAGAACCTAGATAGCAAACATTCTGCCTTGTTGGACCTCGTGTTCGCTACTGAGCACCTGACTTTATAGGTCAGAGTCAACTGACCTATGGGAGAGTCAACAAATATTGTCTTTTTTCTTTTTTTTTTTTTTAATTTTATTTATTTATTTGGCAGAGAGAGACACAGCAAGAGAGGGAACACAAGAGGGAGAAGCACGCTCCCCCATGGAGCAGGGAGCCCAATGCAGGGCTTGACCCTGGGATCATGACCTGAGCCAAAGGCAGACGCTTAACAACTGAGCCACCCAGGCGCCCCAACAAATATTTTCTGAGCAATTATCATATACGAGGATCTGTACTAGCATTTCCCTGTCCCTTTCTGTGTACACTCAAATACTTCTTTATACAACAAGTGCTGTGTACAGTGGCAAAGACAAGTTACAGTCTCTGTTCCCATGGAGCTTACATCTTCATTAAGGGAGAAAGACAAAATTAAAGTACACAGAGAAATAAACAATAAGCTGTAGAGCCTTGTAGCTAAGATCATGAGCTCCAGAATAAATAGGGTTTCTTTATTTCATAGCTGTATGACCTTAAGCATTTACCTAAAGTTTCAGAGCCCGAGTTCCCTTATCTATAAAATGGAGATTATATTTCCTTGCAAGATTTTTGTAAGGATTAAAAATGATAACGCGTATATAATATTTCATTAATACATAAAATGTCAGCTATTTAGTATTATTCATTGTAAGCTTCATCAAGGTAAGAATCATATCTACCTTGCTCTCCATTGCATCACTAGTGCCTAACGAAAATGCTCAGAGGTGTTAAACATATTTTTACTGAATGAAAGGAGGAAGAGGGCAGGGAGAAGGGGAGCAGCAATACCTCACCAAATATGCTCCAATGCCATGGGTTACTCAAATTTTGAGTGTGGGAACACTGATGCCCTAGCTCTTGTTTCTAGGCTATATTTCCATGCAGGATCATTCTCATCCACACAGAAAGGCAAGGACAGGACTGGGGAAGCCTTACCCATGATACGGCATCCCACAAGGTGTTTGGGGAAACATGGGAAGACATCCACTGGAAGGCATCCTTCCATCCATGGGACCTTGGGCCCCTGTTTGTGCCTGGGCCTGGGCCATGGGGGCCTGACCTAAATGAGGCAAGAAAGACTATCAAGTTCTAGCCCAAGTGGGAGGAGAAGGAGCCCGGAGGAAGAGATGGGTGACAGAATGGGAGTATCTCACCTGTCAAAGCTGGGCCCAGGGACCAGCAGGTTGGAGGAGGAGGCAGCCTGTGGCCCATCTGGGTTAGTGGACTTGGGGGTCACCCCCCGGAGGCCAGGTCCCAGCAGGCGGGGAAGAGCTGTGTAGAACAACAAAAATCAGTCACCTTGACATAAACAGAACTCAGGCAGTGGAGGCCCCACCCCTCTTTCCTCTGTCCGCTTGACAGAGCCACACCCCAGGAACCCAGGAATCACTGGCAGGCTGCCTCTACTGTTCTTAGACAAGGACATAGAGGGACTCTTGCTTAGTGCAGTTTCTGAGGTGCCATCCAAAACCAATAAACCAGGATCATTCAGGGCATATTTTGAAAATGCTCCCCAGGTGACTCTGAAATCCTCCCAGGGCTGACATCACTGTCATAATAAAATTACCCGGCAGTTACACACAACCTCGCTCAGTGTTTGAAGGCTCCGTCTCTAAATCCCGCCTCTTTTCATTGGCTCGGCCTACTCCACCGGCCGTACCTGTCTTTCGGACTCCAAGCCCCGGCTATTTGACTCCTCCCCTTCCAATAGCCCCACCCATTTCCGTGGCTCTGCGCTCCACCCTCTTCCCAAGAGCCCCACCTACACCTCGAATTCCGCAGCCCTGACAAGCGGGTGTAGCCCCGCCCACTTAGACTCCGCCTTCCCTCAACTTCAACCCCGCCTGCTAAGGCTTCGGTTCAGTCTTCATGGCCGGTCTTCCTTCTCCAGTTCAGGATCTCAGCTGCCTCACGACCCGCGGCTCCGACGCCTCTTACCGCGGCCCAAGAGTCCCGGGAGGCGCCACATGCCGTCGCCAACAGCATAGAGAACTCGCAGTCCCAAGACCGAGAGCCGGCCACGGGGCAGTTGCTAGAGGGACCGCTGTGGCGCCCTCCGAATGGCCGAGTCCTGAGGAAGCACTCAGTCAGCCAATTAGAAAGGGGCACAGCCGGAAGGCCGGGCGCTGCGCGGAAGGAAGTGGGGGGGGCGTGTAGGCGTGTTCAGGACTGGCGAGGAGGTGAACTGCCACAAGGACATGGATGTGGGCCCGACCTCCCCCTGGAAGAGGCGTCGCTCGCCGCCCGCCCGAGAGCTGGGAGAGCGCGCAGCCGCGGGGCTTCGCAGGTGGCGGAGCCGAACCACGTCAGAAACGGGACTGTGGAGAGGAGGGGCTAGGGGTCTCGGTCGCGCAGGTCGGTCGCGCCTGTGCGGGACAACTTTGTAGACACCAGCCCCTCACTGGACGAGTAACCAGGGCCAGTGGCTGAAGGAGAGGAGCTCAAGGGTCCAACGAGAGAAGCTCGTAGTCCGAGCTCTCCCGTCCAAGACCCGCTACTAGAGATGCGACTCGGACCGAAGGGGTAGGCGATTGAAAAAAGGCAGCGTTCTGATTCCGGGGTTCCAGTTGTGGCTCAGGTTTGTGTCACCGTGTAGCCTCCGCACGACCCCTTTTCCTGTCTGGGGCTCAGCCTGCGCCATAATAGGATCTGGTGGAGTGATCTCGACTAGTCCTTGCAGGCTCAAGAGGAACCGCGGAAGTTGCTTTCCAAATACCTAAGAGGAGTCTCCCCCACCCCCCCACCGCACACACAAACACCTGTTAATCAAAGCCTGCCACAGACCCACCCAGTGTTATCTATGCATTATTCTGTGTGGAAGAGAATGGTTCTGCTTTCACCAGGCGAATCTATAAAGGAACTCATTCAAATGTAAGATGCTTGGACTTCCACCCTCCTTTCCCCCAGGTACAGGACTTATGGTTGGGTGAAGTCTACACCTGGGGTAACAGTTTACTGGGATCACCTACTTTTAGACCTTGGCATGACAAGACAGTTGTATTTATTCAACAATATTTAAGCCATATGGCAGCCACCATCCTAGAATCTGAGAAGACAGTTAAGTAAAGAGCATTTGTGACCTACCTGAATACACCATCCCGTGTTTTAAGAATGGCCTCTGGAATTCCACAAATGGTTTGAAGCCTAGCTTTCTTACTTCCTAGCTATGTGTTCTTGGGTAGGTTACTTAGGCACTTTAAGCCTCAGGTTCTTCATCTATAAAATAGAAAAAATACCCTCTGAAATTGAAGATTACATAATCCATTTAAAATGTTTAGCATAGGGGCGCCTGGGTGGCTCAGTGGGTTGAGCCTCTGCCTTTGGCTCAGGTCATTAACCCTGGGGTCCTGGGATAGAGCCCCGCATCGGGCTCTCTGCTCAGCGGGAAGCCTGCTTCCTCCTCTCTCTCTGCCTGCCTCTCTGCTTACTTGTGATCTCTGTCAAATAAATAAATAAAATCCTTTAAAAAAAATAATAAAATGTTTAGCATAGTCCCTAGCACATAGTAAGAGCCTAATGTAATTTGCTGTTAATTGCAATGGTGGAGGAGGTGAGTAGACAAAAACAATAGATATGTCCCAATAGAAGCATGAGCACTGGGTTATGGGATACTGAGAAAGGATTCAGGAAAGTAGTCGCATTCAAGCTGGACCTTTACATATGAGTAAAGAGCTGGTTAGGCAGAGAAAGGAGAAAGCCATTACAAGCAGAAGAAACAAAAAATAAAGGCCCAGGAGTGCAAATATTGGGAAACTATTCAGAGATACCCTTGCTTTGGGATTTGGGACAGCCACCTTTCACATTCCTTGTGTTGCTGCCTCAAAATAACCTCTGGTTTGGCTCTGTTCTTCCTCCAGGGACTTCTGCACCTTTCTTCCTGTCAGCCTGTCTGCAATCTTTTTCATGCCCCCAGGCTCGGCCACATCCAGCTCTTTAGTGAAAACTCCCCAATTGTTTGAGCCCTCACTGCTCTCTGCTTTTCCCAATTCCTGTAGCACTTAATTTCTTACCACACAATTTAGCAGTAATTATATGTTGTCCTGTTATTTAATTATCTCATTTGTGTAAGTCTACTCTCCCCAGTTCTTTCCCTCAGGGGAGGGATGGCATTTTCCCATTTTGTGTCCCACATAGAACTTGACAAGAACTGTCAAACAGTGTCTCTTGACTGGACACCTTGTGCTGAAGATAATTACAGACAAGAGCACCAGACCCCAATCAGGGATTTATTGATTTGGGTAGTAACATATTCATTCCACCTATAAATCCTGAGGGCCCTTCATGTTTGAAGCTAGCTGAAACATTGTGATGATAACGTATCTTGTTTTCATATGTAAAATGACACCACGTCTCTTATCTCTAGAAATCTAAACACTGACCACTTATGTGCCGTGGCAAGGGCAGCTGGAGTCCTCAGTGGCACACCAGATCACCTGCTCAGTGTTGCCTAGAGGAGCACCATCAGAACAACAACTTTGTTCCCTTGCCTTTACCTTTGCTAAAGCCATTGGCCATTTTCTTCTTAGCTCCCAAGGTTGCTGTCTGTTGTTGGCTTGTGGCCCAATTTGACTCAATCCTTCTACAGAGATAAGCTATCTAACTTAACATTGGGAACCTACTGCCTGGGGAGGCCTGGGTGGCTCAGTCAGTTAGGTGTCTGCCTTTAATTCAGGTCATGATCCCAAGGGTCCTGGGATTGGCATCGGGGCCCCTTGCTCAAAATAGGGAGGCTGCTTCTCCCTCTGCCTGCCGTTCCCCTTGCTTATGCTCTCTCTCTGAAAAATAAATGAATAAAATCTTTAAAAAGGAAGCTACTGGGGCACCTGGGTGGCTCAGTGGGTTAAAGCCTCTGCCTTCGCCTCAGGTCATGATCCCAGGGGCCTGGAATTGAGCCCTACATTGGGCTCTCTGCTCAGCGGGGAGTCTACTTCCTCTCCTCTCTCTCTCTGCCTGCCTCTCCGCCTACTTGTGATCTCTGTCAAATAAATAAATTAAAAATCTTAAAAAAAAAAAAAAGGAAGCTACTGCCCAGTTATATTACAACTTTTTAAAAAATGGTTGTGGTCAGGGCACCTGGATGGCTCAGTCAGGTAAGCGACTGCCTTCAGCTCAGGTCATGATCCCAGTTGTCCTGGGATCGAGCCCCCCTTGGGCTCCCTGCTCACTGGGGAGTCTGATTATCTCTCTCTCCCTCTCTTTCTTCTGCCTCTCCCCCTGTTCATGCTCTCTTTCTCTCACATAAATAAATAAAATCTTAAAAAAAAAAAATGGATGTGGTCCCTGTCCTCACAGAGAAAATAGTCTAGCAGGGCTGACACACTCAGTAGACAAGTAAAATACAGCATGGTGTTTTAGTTAGTGCAGCATAACAAATGCTCTGGAATTTAGCGGCTTAAAACAATTATTTTATTACCTCTCACAGTTCTGTGGATTGACTGGGCTCAGCTGGGTAATTCTGCTGGTCTCCCTTCAGGTCTCTCATGAGGGGGCAGTCAGCTGGCAGCTGCAGCTGGAGTCCTATGAAGGCTCAACTAGGACACTGGAATGGCTGAGCCTCTTTCCTTCTCCACCTAGCCTCAGGGTCTCTAGCTGAGTAGCTGAGCTTATATGGTGGCTCAGACCTTCTCAATGTACAAAAGTGCAAGCGCCCAGGCTTCTTAAGCCTTAGGCCTAGAACCTGCACCTATACTTTGCTGGCTAAAGCAGTTCATACAGTCAGCCCACAATCAGTGCAGAGGGGAAGACATGAGCACAAATACTAGAAAGTGTGGTTTAGTGGGGAAAGTACAGGGTGCTAGCTAGGAGAATATCTAGGTGTGGAAGTCAGGAAGACTTTCTGGAAACAGCAACATCTTAACTAATGAACCTGAATGATGAGGTTTGGGAAATAAGCAGGTGAGGAAGGGAAGGGGAAGCAGTTCAGGCAGGGAAAACATCTGATGCAAAGTCCCAGAGAGGCAAAGAGAGCACAATTTAAGATCAGTGTGGCTGTAGCTGGATGGGGAATAGGGTGGTGGGGGGGAGTAGTAGAGGGGATGGTATGGGATAGTGATAGTCCTTTAGTCTGGAGAGATAAACAGGGCCAGATCATAAAGTCTTGTAAGTCCCCCAAGAGGTCTAGACTCTGTCCTGAGGGCATGGTACACCAAGGAAAGAAGCAGGGGCATGATCAGGCCAGAGGGACCCTACACAGGCTCTTGGCTCTGTGTGGGGCACAGATTGCAGGGGGTCAAATCCTCATTTTCACCCAGACCCTTCTATCTAGTGACCAACCTCACTTTTGTCACCGAGAGGACTAAGTCATCACCTTAGCACTGATACCAGTTCTTCTCACTTTTTATTAGTGGGAATTTTTCTTTAAAAGATTTTACTTTTGGGACGCCTGGGTGGCTCAGTTGGTTAAGCAGCTGCCTTCGGCTCAGGTCATGATCCCAGCGTCCTGGGATCGAGTCCCACATCGGGCTCCTTGTTTGGTGGGGAGCCTGCTTCTCCCTCTGCCTCTGCCTGCCATTCTGTCTGCCTGTGCTCGCTTGCTCTCCTCTCTCTCTGACAAATAAAATCTTTAAAAAAAAAAAAATAAAAATAAAAGATTTTACTTTTAAGTACTCTCTACACTCAACATGAGGCTTAAACTCACGACCCTGAGATCAAGAGTGGCATTCTCAGGGGGCACCTGCGTGGCTCAGTGGGTTAAAGCCTCTGCCTTTGGCTCAGGTCATGATCCCAGGGTCCTGGGATGGAGCCCCGCATCGGGCTCTCTGCTTGGCAGGAAGCCTGCTTCCACCTTTCTATCTGCCTGCCTCTCTGCCTACTTGTAATCTCTGACTGTCAAATAAATAAATAAAATCTTAAAAATAAAAAAAAAAGAATGGCATTCTCAGGATGCCTGGGTGAATGCGTCTGCCTTCAGTTCAAGTCATGATCCCAGGGTTTTGGACTGACTCTTGTATAGGACTCCTTGCTCAGTGGGGAGCCTGCTTCTCCCTCTGCCTGCCACTCCCTTTGGTCGTTCTCAGTCTCTCCCTAATAAATTAATAAAAATCTAAAAAAAAAAAAAAAAAGGACATGCTCTACTCACTGAACCAGTCAGGCACCCCTATTAGTGGAAATGTTCATTATTGAGAAAAATGCAAGCTCCTTTGTAAAAGTTTTCTTGTTCTTGTTTTTATTTTAAAGAGAACACATCAGGAGCACCTGGATGGCTCAGGGCATGACCTCCCAGGGTTGTGGGATGGAGCCCTGACTCAGGCTCCACACTCAGCAGGGAGTCTGCTGGAGAGTCTCTCCCTCTGACTCTCCCTAAATAAATAAAAAAATAAATAAATATTTTAAAAAATATAAAAGAACAGGTCATAGGAAGCCTGCTACCTGGTAGGATTTGGACGTGACCTTGGCTAGGTGACCAAACAATTTGTAGCTAAGTGCAAGTGTAAAGTGTGTTAAAGAAGAGCCTGCCTACCAAGAATAGGGAACAGACCAGGCTCAGTGGATTTTACCCTTCAGTTAAGTAACAGTTGGTTAAAGGAGTCCCTAGTCTAGGAAAAAGTCAAACAATACTAAAAGGCTTAGAACAAATTATAAAATCTTTTCCCTCACTTTCCTCACCAGAAAGATGGGAATGACAATCATAGTCTCCTTGTGAGATATCAGTAGATACACTGCCTGACACACACATGGTCAATAAATGGTGACGATGAAGAAGGTTCTAACTTGAAAGCTGCTGTGAGTATAGCTGTGGATGTTTAGTTGCACACTATACAAATAAATGTAAGGCATGAAGAGGAGTTAGAGGAAATGACAAGAACATAAACTCATTTGGAGATGTCTGTCTCTTCCCTTTGTTCTAAGGCCAAACTCTGTGTTTGCTCTTAGTCCCATTCTCTTCCTGTCTCTTCTAGAACCTTGTCCCTATAATTATCCTGACCCTCATGCCAAAGCATGTCTCTCTACTAGTTGTTTTCTTTCTGCCTATGAAATACACAAGAACCGTTCCTATCTCAGGGAGAAAATCCTTTATTTGATCCTCCTGCCCTTTTCAGCTACCATTCTGTTTCATTCTCTCTACTGCCAGATTTCTTAATTAAGTAGCACATACTGCCTCCCTTGACTTCACAACTCCTTTGCTTTTCAGGTTTGTCTCCCAGTTTCCATCACTGTTCTTCTGACACAGCTGTCAGTGCGGTCATCAAAGACCACCTCATTAACCACCGGTGGGCCTTTGCTCAATCAATCTCCTTGGCCCAGAGCACTTGACTCAGTTGACTGTCCACTCCTTAATTCCACATACAAAACCACCTCATCATCCCACTTCCTTATTTCTGTCAAGTGTATCATTTCCCCAAGTCATTCAGGAAAGAAACCCTGAACTCAGGGTTGGCTCAACTTCCTTCTCTGCCCTCCCCAACACTGGTTTTGACTTTTAGTGTGAATATTGGAAATTCACTGAAGCTACCTTTTTGGAAAAGTTTTATCAGAATATGGAGGAGTGGAGGGAAATTGGCTGCAGGCAGAACCCAGGAAAGACCAGGACTGTGGAACTAGGACTCAATCAAGTGAGTCTCTTCTCTCTAGCTTTCTTTCTGGATTTCTCATGATCTGCACAGATACCCTGAAGGTGCTAAATACTCCCACACTTAAGACCCATAAAAAATCACCATCTTTTGCATCAGGTCCTTGAATCTGTCTCCTCTCTGCATCTCCCGTGTTTGTTTACCTCCTGATCAGTCTGTGTCTGCCGTGGCCTCTTCCTCCTCCTGATCTGGGTCCTCCTGACCCAGAGCATTGCCCATGTTTCAGTTCTCTGTCCATTGACCTCTTCTCGAACTCTCTTCTGTGTTGTTGACTCCTGAAGGAGAGCGGAGTGGTTAAGAGTTTGAATTCCAGAGTCCTAACGGCCTGGATTCTAATCTCCCACCACTTACTAGCTGTGTGAACTTGGGAAGGTGACTTGCATTTTTTGAGTCTAAATTCCTCATCTGTAAAATGGGGATAGTACCAGTACCTTCCTGACAGGGCTGATGAGAAGATTCATTGAGCAATCACATGTAAAGTGCTTAGTTAGCACAGCACCTGGCACACAGAAAGAACTCAATAAATGACAACAATTATTAGCCTTGCCCTTGTTCTTTTTCCCGAGTTCTAGCCTGACATCATCTGCTAGACTTTTCCATTAGATGTCCTGTTGTGACCTCAGATCCACCCGTCAGAATTCACCAGATACTCCTGGAAGATGCAGATTTCTGAGCCCTGGAGGGTGGAGGGGACCGGAACAAAGAAGGGTAGTCTCATTGAATCTTCAAAGGAACCCCCACATCACTTCAGCTAAGCTTCAGCAGAGAAAACTCTGAGGAACCGTTCCCATGTAAGCCTCCAAACCCTTTGCTGGCTGACTCTTGGAATCCAGGAGAGCAGGCAGGGCTGCCATTAAAGAGAGCAAATGAAGGATGTGAATCCAACCTTAAAAAAAAAAAAAAAAGGCCCCAGGGGTAGTGAGAGGAGCTGTAGCAGGATCAGTGGAGCTTTGAGGTGGGTGTGAAAGGTGAGCACAGCACCCTCAGGGCACTGAGGCTGGCTTAGGCAGGGGCTTCCCGCCAGTGAGGGGGATATGGCAGCACAGAAGCCAGAGGCACTCCTGTTTTTAGCTGAGCCATTGCAGGTCTCCTTTGCCACCCTCGTGAACATCCCTCATTAAGCTCAATGTGTGCAGCAGAGTGTACAGCTTTCACCTGGCCCTCAGCCCCTTGTTCCCACCTGCCTCTCTGCTTCTGGGTGGCCGGATTCCTACTGGCAGCAACGTGCTGAGGGTACCTTCAGAGCTGTTTGCTCTGAGCCAGAGTGGCCAAAGACACAGGAGTCTGACTTTAAAGCAGAAGGTGCCCCTGTTTGAACGTCAGAAGGAACATCGGAAGGAACTGGTGAAACAGTATAGAAGACTCCAGATTCCCTCTGGCCTCAGGGTCTCACCACCAACTGTGGGTCATTTACAACAGAGAGAGGACCCAGGCCAGGCACTGTTCGGGGGTTGGGGATGCCAGATGATTGCAATAGGATGGACTTCTGGCCTCATGGAACAAACTCTTCTGGAGGTGGTGGACATTAAACATGACAAAACTGATGATACATTTCAAGTAGGAGCAGTGCTAGCAAGAAGCCCAGGCTGCTATAAGAACATAGAGAAGAGGCTACATCAGGGGGAGGGGAAAATCAGGGAGAGTTTCCTGGATAATGTGACAAGTAAATTCAGGCTCAAAGGAAGGTCAGACTGGTTTGAAGCAGAGGGTGGAAAAGAGCCTTCCAAGCAGCTGAAACAGTACATGCAAAGGTCCTGAGGCAGAAGGGAACTAGGCTGTCGGGTGATTAAATGCAGCCAGAGAAAGTGAATGCAGTCAAAGCTCAGGGATGAAGGCAAGCAGTAGCCTCTGGAACGCCACAGAGCTAGCAGCATGGATTATGCAAAGTCTTGAAGGTTATGAGATTTTGAGCCTTTATCCTAATGATAATAGTGAACATTCAATGTTATGTATATGAGGGCTGTACTAAGTACTTTACATAAGTTTTCTTATTTAATTTTCATTAAGTTCCTAGTCCCCTAGTACACTGGTGCTATTATTAGTACACTGTACAAGTTCCCTAGTACACTGGTGCTATTATTCCCATTTTACAGATAATGAAACCCTGGCCCAGTAAAAGTTAAGTTGCACAAGGTTACACAATTGGGGTGGCAGAGCTGGAATTTGAACCCAAACGTCAGGACCCAGGGCCTGCCCTCACAACGCCTGCCAGGTGCCATCCAAGAGTGGCGTGCGGCCTTTCATCCGAGCCGCATGTTCCTCAGGCCTGGGTTCCTCTTTCACCAGATGCGTGCGCGATTCTCCTCCGCGGAAACCCACGCAGAGGTGGCTCTGGCCACAGGAGCAGCGAGGGCAGGGGGGTGGCCGGCTCTGCTTCACCCCGGCCAAGCCCCGACCTACGCGGCGAGCGCCAAGAAGCTGAGCGCGGTCGCAGTGCGGAGGGCCGCAGCGGGTGTCGGTTCGCGCAGCCTGGCAGCTGTGACATCTGGAGGTAACGAACTCGGGAGAGGAGCGGGGGCCAGGGAGCGAGGGGCGCCCCTCGGCGTCCGGCAGGGGGCTCTGTCTGCTGCCATCCTGCGGCCGAGCGCCGCATCCCCGCTGCCTGGATCACGTTCCCTCCAGCCTTGGCAGGGCGGCCGGGGGGGGGGGGGGGGGGGGGGGGGGGCAGCGTTCACTCCTGATTAAAAAATGACTATTTTTTAAATGGGCTCCATTCTTTAGTTCTTTCTGTCCTTTCCCAGGGCCAGAAAGAGGCGGAAAGCGACACTGAGAATCCATTCTGAGAGAGCAGCCAAGAGGAGACTCGGCATCTCCCAGATGTTGATGTTTTGTTTTTTGACATAAATCTTCGCACTCATATGGGAGTTTTCATTGATTCATGTTCCCATCTGCTGAAGTTCCTTTTATTTATTTAATATGGCTTTTTGGGGAAATCTTGCTCTGAAGCTCTAGAGGAGCATAAACTGTGGCCTGCACAGCAACCTCCCTCCTCTAACCCTTGGCTCGCGGGGAGGGGGGTCGGGGGGTCGGGGGGGTGTGAGCGGCACCCTGCAGAAAAGGCCTGCTCCACGTTCTCATCCTGGGGGACAGGCGTCCTAGGCACGTGCTAACGTGACTCTTCCCCTGCTTGGGGCCTGCCTGAGGCTGTAAACCCAAGAAAGAAACAGCATGAGACAGTCAAATCACATCGGGTCTCCATTCCTTCTCCTTCCTGCCCACCCACAATACCGCGTTCCCTTCAAGCTAAAACACTTAATCTCGGTTTAACAATTTGGAAACCAGGAAACATTTAACAGTGGAGGTCTGCATGAAATAGTTACAGTATTTCCTCCTCCTCCACACTCACCCTGCACAGCCCCTAACCCAGTGGTAAGTCTTAGTAAGGAAGAGCTTCAACTTTAGAGTCAGACTACCTGAGTGCCAATCCTGAGTCTATGAATTCTTGAGCAATTTAGCATCTCTGAGCCTCTGATCCGTCATCTATAAAATGGGGATGACTTCTTTTTCAGATACATTTTACAAATGAGGAAGCTGAGGCCGAGAGTAGTGAAGAGGTTTGCTGAAGTAGAACAGAACCAGAACACACTTCTAGGCCTTTCTCATCCTCATCCCATCTCACCCCCACCCCTTGTCCAGCTGCTCCTTCAAGCTTCCCAGGATCAGCCATCTGCCTGGCAGAAAGAGCGTACCCTCTTTTCCATGAGGCAGAAGAAAATACTAGAAATTAGTGGTTCAGAAGGTCTGACACCTTGGAACAGTATCCATTTAAACTTAGAACATAGGCCCAGATATGGAAAGGATCCTAAAGTTATCGCATCCTGTCTCCTACCTACCTGCAGACTCCCTGACAGTTGCAGAAAATTCACCCACTTACAGAGCTACCTGTTCTATTTGAGGATGTCTCTAGGTATTAGGAGACCCACAGACCCCTGAATGGGATCATCTGAATGTAAGAAACCAAGCCCCATAAGACCTACTGTTGCGAAGGCCCAAGGCTGTATCTCCAATCCAGAGTAGAATGGAGGGATTACTCCAAGTGTGAGATTTATTGCACAGCACCATCCTTTGTGAAGCACATACTGAACACAGATTCCTTCCTGATGTCTATCCC
Source organism: Lutra lutra (assembly GCF_902655055.1). Classification (NCBI taxonomy): domain Eukaryota; kingdom Metazoa; phylum Chordata; class Mammalia; order Carnivora; family Mustelidae; genus Lutra; species Lutra lutra. The sequence continues at coordinate 80,374,578 of NC_062282.1, read as the reverse complement.
ACCCAGTCCAAGCTTCTCTGCACATGTGACGTGGGATTCTCCTTGCGGGGTGGGGTAGAGCTGCATATCTTGGGCTCTATGATTTGGTTCTAAACTTGCCCTAGAAATGTACATGCCCTTCACCCTTCATCCATACATGCTGTTTTCTGGAACTCCCATGTGTGCTAAGAAGATGTGATGATATGATTCACAGTCATAAACTTAGTACAGAGTCAGAAAACTTGACTTCTGCTCAGGGAAGACACAGAGGGGAGGAGGACACTGGGGACACGGATGAGAGGGCTAAGAGCAGTGAGGAGACGATTGCATCTGTGCAGGCCTGACGTGGGAGGCCTAGGCATCAGGCTCCAGCCAGTCCCTGAGACGTCTCACCTACATCCTCGTGGCTACGTCACGCTTCCTGCAGTGTGGATGTGGCCTCAGAAGTCAGCACAGGACACAGTAGGGTGGCCCAGGCCCAGCTTAGTGACTGAGAGGATCCATTCTGCTGACTGTGGGCTCTAAGACACCGTGGAAACGGCCAAGCATAAGAATTATCACCCAGCCAAAAGGCACTGGGATTAGCCAGGAAGCCAAGAAAACCTGGCCGGGGTCTTCCAGTCAAACTCCAGCACTCGGAACAGAGACTGGTGCCCAAGCTTGTACAGACACTCCCTAGAGGTACCTCCCATGAAGAGCCCAGCATGCGGTGCTGGGGAAGGCCTTTCCAGACCAGAGTGTGCTGATTTCCACACCAAGGCCTGATAGGTTTTGTCATGCAGTAGATATCCCAGAGAGAAAGGAGTTCAAAGATTGGACTCACCACAGACTCTGGGTTCCTGGGCTAGAGACACCTCAGGATTTTCCCCTTTTACCTTCATCCCTTCTAGCTAATTCAGTTTAGTAATTCAATTCACCCTCTATTGGCTGAGAACATTCAATGTCCAGGTGCTTTTCAAATGCTGGGGATCTTGTGGTGAATGAGGGAGACATGGGCCCTGTCTCAAGGAGTTTACAATCTAGGGGAAAAGAACCGCAAGATAATTGCAATTATGAGGTGTGTTACAAAAGGAGAGGCTCGGGGATCTACGTAAGAGGCTCAAATAAGGTTTAACGTAATTTAGTAAAATTTCTCAAAATATGGTAGGTGGGCCCACCTGCATCAAAGGCACCCAAGGTACTTGTACAAAATTCAGATTCCTAGGCCTCGCGCCAAATGCAATGAGTCAAAAGTTCTGAAGCTGGGGCCAGGAATATGCTTTTTTAAAAACTGAAGCAAAATTAGCTGACATGCAATTAGACATCTAAAAGTATATGCTTCACTGGCATTTAGTACATTCCCAACGTTGTGCTGTCATTACCTCTGTCTAGTTCCAAAACATTGCCATAATCCCCAAAAGAAACCCCATACCCATCAAGCAGTCACACCCCATTCCTCTCCCTGACATCTCTTCGTAACCCTAATTTGTTTTCTGTCCCTATGGATTTACCTATCCTGCACATTTCATAAGAATGAAATCACACGGGAGCCTGGGTGGCTCAGCTGGTTAAGCAACTGCCTTTGACTCAGATCATGATCCTGGAGTCCTGGGATTGAGTCCCTCATCGGGCTCCCTGCTTGGTGGGGAGTCTGCTTCTCCCTCTGATCCTCTTCTCTCTCAAATAAATAAATTAAATCTTAAAAAAAAAATAAAGGAAAGAATGAAGTCATACTACCTGACCTTTTCGTGTCTTCCTTTTTTCAGTAAGCATATGTTTTTGAGGCTCATTCATGTTGTAGCCTGTGTCAGTACTTCATTTCTTCTTATTGATGAATAATATTCCATTATATGGATATACCACATTTTGTTTATCCATTTATCCATCAGTAGAGATTTGTGTTGTTTCTACCTTTTGGCTATTGTGAGTATTGTTACTGTGAATATTCTTGTGTGAGCATTTGTTTGAGTACCTGTTCTAAATTCTCTTGGATATATACCTGGGAGTCAAACTGCTGGGTCATATGGTAATTCCATGTTTAACTTTTTAAGAAACCATAAAACTGTATTTGGCAGCAGCTACACAATTTTACAAGCTGACTAAAATTGTATGAGGACTCCAATGCCCTTAAGTTTTCTTCTAAGAGTTTTATAGTTTTAACTCTGTTCAAATGGAATTAATTTTTGTATATAATGTGAGGTAGGGATCCAGCTTCTTTTTTTGCTTTTTGTTTTTCCATTTTGTTTTGTTTGTTCATTTTGTTATGTGGCTATCCAGTCGTTCTAGTGCTATTTGTTGAAGAAACTTCTTTTCCCATTGGGTGGTCTTGTCAGTCTTTTTTTTTTTTTTTAAGATTTTATTTATTTATTTGACAGACAGAGATCACAAGTAGGCAGAGAGGCAGGCAGAGAGAGAGAGAGGGAAGCAGGCTCCTTGCTGAGCAGAGAGCCTGATGTGGGGCTCGATCCCAGGACCCTGGGATCATGACCTGAGACGAAGGCAGAGGCTTTAACCCACTGAGCCACCCAGCCGCCCCCGGTCTTATCAGTCTTGTTGAAACCAGTTGGCCATAGATATATGAGTTTATTTCTGGATTCCTAATTCTATTTAATTGATCTATATGTCTGTCTTTATGCCAGTGTCACACTATTTTGATTACTGTAGCTTTGTAGTAAGTTTTGAAATCAAGAAATGTGAGTGGTCCAACTCTGTTCTTTTTTTCAAGATTGTTTTGGCTATTTAGGGTCCCTTACAGTTCCATATGAATTTTAGGATCAGCTTTTCCATTTCTTCACTGAGTCAAAAGCTCTGAAGTTGAAGTCCAGAAATCTGTTGTTTAAATTTTTTTAAGATTTCATTTTTAAAATATTTTTTAAAATTTATTTGACAGAGATCACAAGTAGGCAGAGAGGCAGGTGGCGGGGGAACAGGCTACCTGCTGAGCAGAGAGCCCAATGCGGGGCTCGATCCCAGGACCCTGGATCATGACCCAAGCCAAAGGCAGAGGCTTAACCCACTGAGCCACCCAGGTGCCCCTAAGATTTCATTTTTTTTTAAGTAATCTCTATATCCCATGTGGGGCTTGAACTCACAACTGTGAGATCAATAGCCAGATGCTCCACTGACTGAGCCAGCCAGGCAACCCTTTAATTTTTTTTTATTATGGTAAACACATATAAAATTTATCATCTTAATCATTTTTAAGTTTACAGTTCAATAGTGTAAGTAAATTTTTTGTCTTGCAAAACAGAAACTCTATACCCACTAAGCAAAAACTCCCTATTTTTCCCTCCCCACAACCCCTGGCATCTACCCTTCTATTTTCAGTCTATATAAATTTGTCTATTCTAGGTCCCTTATATAGATAATTTCGTACAGTATTCTTCATTCTGTGACTGGCTTATTTCACTTAGGTTCATCCATGTTGTAGCAAATGTCAGAACTTCCTTTTTAAGGTTGAGTAATATTCCATCAGATGTATAGACCAAGTTTTGTTTGGTTATTCATCCATCAATAAACATTTGTGTCTACTTTTTTGGCTCTTGTGAATAGTGCTGCTATGAACATGGGTGTACAATGATCTCTGAGATCCTGTTTTCAATTCTTCTAGGTATATAACCAGAAGTGAAATTGCTGGATCATATGGTAATTCCATTTTTAATTTTGGGGGAAACCACCATACTATTTACCAAAGTGGTCATTTTACATTCCCACCAATAGTACACCAGGGTTTCAATTTCACCACATCCTTGTCAACACTTGTTACTTTCTGTTTGTTGGTTGGTTTTATAGTGTGAAGTGGTATCTCATTGTTATTTTGATTGGATAGGAATCTGCTTTTTTAAAATACACTTTTTACTTTGGAATAATCTTAGATTGGCAGAAAAGTTGCAAAGATGGTAGAGAGAGTTCCTATAAATCTTTCATTCAGTTTTGGTTTCCCCTGATGTTATCATCTTATATTACTATGGTAGTTTGTCAAAACTGGGAATCAGGGGCACCTGAGTGGCTCAGTCATTAAACGGATGCCTTCGGCTCGGGTCATGATCCCAGGATCTTGGGGTCGAGCCCCACATCAGGCTCCCTGCTCCACTGGGAAGGCTGCTTCTCCCTCTCCCCCTTCCCCTGTTTGTATTCCCTCTCTCGATGTCTCTCTATCAAATAAATAAATAAAATCTTTAAAAAAACAACAACCCTGGGAATCTGCTTTGTAATAAGCGTGCATGTGCACGCCTGCACACACACACACACACACACACACACACACACACACACACACACACACACAGTGACTCTTATATGCCCTGAAGTTTGAGAGCTAGTGATACAGGGGTCAAGAAAGTCCTTCCAGGGAATGCATTTCAGCTGTTATTTGAAAGATGCATATAAGTGAGAAAAGGGAATGGGGTGTGATCCAGGCAGAGGGAACAAACTGTGCCAAAGCCTGGGGGTAATAATGAACTTGGAGCATCTGAGGCTAATCAAAATAGCAATAATGGTAATTTATTGACACCATATGCCAAGCACTGGTAAGCACTTTAGAACATTATTTAACTTAATTTTTCATAATAGTTCCATAAAGTGGGGGACGTTATCATCTCCATTTTATAGATGAGATAACTGAGACTTGAAGGAGAGCATTAACTCACCCAAGGCAATCCAACTATAAAGTGGCAAAGGCAAAATTTGAACTCAGATCTTTCTTTTCCAATTTCTTTTTTCCCACCAACCCCAGTAAGGTTTAATCATGTACTTACGGCAAGAAGCAAAACATTAAACCTGTGCCTTTTCCTCCCCCGATCTATTCTTTCCACATTCTTCTCCAGGCTATTCATTCTTTAGGGCCCAGAGAAGTCATCCCATTCCAAAGCTGTTCTCTTTACTTTACTTTTCTTTTCTTTTTTTTTTTTTAAGATTCTTTATTTATTTGACACAGAGAGAAAGAGAGAGTGAGATCACAAGTAGGCAGAAAGGCAGGCAGAGAGAGAGAGGGAAGCAGGCTCCTCACTGAGCAGAGAGCCCGATGAGGGCTCAATCCTAGGACTCTGAGACCATGACCTGAGCTCAAGGCAGAGGCTTAACCCACTAAGCTACCCAGGCGCCCCTCCAAAGCTGTTCCTTACGGTTATTCTCCCTCATCGAATTGACGGTTGAATTAATGCATTAATAAAAATAAGTAGCAACAAGAACAATTTGGAATATTTATTTGTGTGTTTAATGCCTCTCTTTGCCATTAGACTGTCAACCCATGAAGGCAAGATTCCAGACTGTTTGGTTCACCTAGGGCCAATAGGTGCTTACTAAGCATTTATTGAATAAAGGAAGAAAGATAGGAACTCAAACGTTTTGGGGACATTAAATGAGTGAGTTTCATTTTTGAGAAAGAAAGCCAAGTGGGTTGTGAGCTATCATTTAAGATTGTAACTATACTTGCTCTCAGAGTAGCGAGTTGAAGCCCCGTGTTGGGCTCCAGACTGGGCATGGAGCCTACTAAAAATAAAAAATTTAAAAAAATAATAACCACAGATTCCCTCTCTCTCTGGCAAACCTCAATCTCACTTTCCTAACTGTTATACCCCATTGGAAGTGCCAGTGGTTTTGATTCCTTGGAAGGAGATATAGAAGAAACATTGGTCTGATCTAAGAAACATCTCCTTCCCTGTTGGCAGGTTTGAATCCTGAGATGGGGATGAGAAAGTCTCTATTCAAGAATATCAGGGGGGGCGCCTGGTTGGCTCAGTGGGTTAAAGCCTCTGCCTTAGGCTCAGGTCATGATCTCAGGGTTCTGGGATCGAGCCCCACATCGGGCTCTCTGCTCAGCGGGGAGCCTGCTTCCTCTCTCTCTGCCTGCCTCTCTGCCTGCTTGTGATGTCTGTCTGTCAAATGGATAAATAAAGTCTTAAAAAACAAAAGAGAAAAGAATATCAGGGGCAGGGGCACCTGGGTGGCTCAGTCGGTTAAGCATCTTCCTTTGGCTCAGGTCATGATCCCAGGGTCCTGGGATCGAGCTCCCCACCCTGCTTGTGCGCTCTCTCTCTGACAAATAAACCTTGAAAAAAAATAATAAAGAAGACAATAGAACGCCATTCTAACAGTTTCAGAAAGTCAACTGTCTGTAAAGAGAAAAGGGGGTAAGTGACCTCTCGACCCTTTTCCCACTCTGGGGTTCTTCTTTCCATCGTGGCACCCGAGAGCCAGCAGACTGTGCTGCAGGTGAAAGCATAATTGCTCCTCACCTCCTCGGCTATCACATTGGCAGCTGGGATGAATTATTGAAGCTCATTCACTGCAATGGGCCCAGGTTCCACTTACTTTATGGAATGGAGGTGAATGTGAGCGTATTATTTCTGTTTGCCTTGTTGTGGTCAGTACATTTGCAGACTGTTGTTAATATGAAGGTACTCAGCTCTGACCAGCAGATAATCCCTGCCTCTCTTCCTCATGAGCTCAGTGGAGACAGGCATAGTGGGATAGAAGGAGGGCAGGAACATGTCTGCTGGCCCCAAGCACATAGGGGCTCTTCATTATTAGAATTTACATTGTAGTCCCCAAACACCTATTCAGAAACACACATCTAGGGGCGCCTGGGTGGCTCAGTTGGTTGGGCGTCTGCCTTCAGGTTGGATCATGATCCTGGGGTCCTGGGATCAAGCCCCGCTGCACTGGGCTCTTTGCTCAGTTGGGAGTCTGCTTCTCCCTCTCCCTCTTCTTGCTGCTCCCCCTGCTTGTGCTTTCTCTCTCTCTGTCAAATAAATAAGTCTTTTTTTAAAAAAATAAACACACACCTAATATACATACACACACAGAAGCACATACAACTAAGGTTCACACACATATATATGCATATGTACGTTCAAAGTCTCAATAAAGGTATGCTTACCAGGAGCCCAAGAATAAAAATATAAAGGGTGCCAACATTCTAAATACTGACTTTCTAACAGCCTGTGGAAATGTAAAATCTCTCCTCCTCCCCGACCTTTAGCACCAATGTTTTCCTAGCTGGGGTGGCTACTTTGTCCCTGACACTTGGCAGAGATGGATGATCTGAGATGTCCAAAGTCATGGGCAGGAAACCCAACTGTTGGGGCTCCTGTGTGCACATAGAGAAACGGTCTTCCTTCTCTGCTCTCCCTCAATTCCACTATGAGCTGGAACACCCCTGGATTTAAAGATATGTTTCTCCTGCTTGGCCCAGATCTCAAAATTATTAGTTACAGCTCTACATTTATCCACAGACACCTGCACTGACATTTATAATCACAAATATGCATTTACACTCCTACACACACACACACACACACACACACACTCACACTCACTCACACAAATTACCCAGAGATAGGACTCCTGGCCATAATGGTTTGGTGTGAATGCTATTGAGAAGGCCTTCTGACCTTATCAGCTGGACACATGCTTCTCAAAAATCCCACCATTAATTATTTATCCGTTTGGGAGTCCCCAGTTAAGAATCAAATACCTCTGGTCAAGACAACACACCATAAAGTTATCATCTAACATTTTGGCAGGAAGTCACTCTTCCCAGGGCACTTCCTCTTGCTTGGCTGGCGGACTCTTAATCCTCAGGTCTGATCTGGCCTTCTTTTCCTGCACCCTCTTCCCCCAGATTAACAAGGGAGGTTAATTTCCCCCATTATCCACTCTCATTACTCTCTGACATTTTCCTTGGATGCACCTATTATAACTATAATTAAGTGATTATTTGTGTGATTACATTTGTATTGTTTGTGACCCTATTCAACTGAGAGTTCCAGTTGGTTAGGGATTGCCTTTCTCTCTATTCTTTACTGTACCAGCAGTGCCTAGCACAGTGCCTGGTGCATAGTAGAGGCTCAATAAAACTGAAATGAAGCTGGAGGGTTTGGAGAAAGGAGAGCAGAGTGGGGAAAGGGGCACACAAGTTCAGAGCAGATGTTCCAAACTACTTTGATCTTGGACCTCTGAATATCACCAGTCTCTCACGTCCTCACCTGTCCAAGTGACAGCATGCTTCTCTCCTCTTGGGCTGTGTTAAGATGCCCAATGGAAGCACACAGGAACAGCACTAGGATCGAAGGGGACAGACTCCTCAGCTGGAGGCAACAGGCTTGAGGGGGCATCCTGACCTGTCTGATTCACCACTTTTCCAGAATGTGACTAAGAGCTCATATTTCTGGAGCAAGCTTTGTATAAGGAACCTCTTCTTCTTCTCCTCTTCCCCCTCTCCCCTCCTCCTATCCCCACCCCCTCTGCCTCCCTCTCTCCCTCCTCCTCCTCCTTCAAGATTTTACTTATTTAAGTAATCTCTACACCAAGCATGGGGCTCAAATTCAAGACCCTGAGACCAAGAGTGACATCCTCCTCTGATTAGCCAGCCAGGCATGCCAAGAACCCCCTTTTCTATATGTTTCCTGGTAATTAAGAGGGAAGATGTTTGTTGCTGAGAACATATCATATTGACAGTAATAACAAAAATACTACCAGTTACCATTTATTTGAAGTTTACTATATGCCAGGCACTGGACTAAGCACTTCATGCATATTTATGTAGTATTATTTCAGTTAATGATCCAACCATCTTCTGAGATAAGCACATATTATTCTTATTTTACAGAAGGAGAACAAGCTCAGAGAGATTAGATCATTGGCCCAAGGTCATACAACTAGGAAGCAACTAATCCAGGACAGGACTCCTGAGGCCACACTTTTATCCACCAGCATGTGCTACCTTCCACTTTAAGCCCATAAGAAGATGCCAGTCTAGTCCTTATCCTTAGACCTTCATACCTACTCAGTAGATATAAAGTCATTTATGGACTTGAGATTGATTGGGGATCTTGGAAGCTGTCATTATTGTACCAGAAACTAGACCTGATTCCTGATTCCTGGAGTCATAGAAGAGGAGAGATGCCAAAACATCTGGAATTATAGGAGGAAGCAAATATAGACAGCTGGAAGGTGCCAGTTCCTCAGAGTTGCCCAGCAAAAACACTCCTAGGTGCAGGCACACCTGCTCAAGAAATAGGCCCCCTTTAGTCTTTTTTCCTCCATGCTTTTCTTCTTCCAGTGGTGATCCTGGGGCTCAATTTAGAATGATGGTCTTGAAGCAGGTGATGGGTGAGCCTCATAAGGCCACATAAACCAAAACCAGCCAGGGTGTGGGAGGAGCTGCCACTGAATATACGCTCTCCTTTCTTGGGACTGTACTCAGGGTCCCCCTAGATTACCACATATAGCCCCTTGCTGGAAGTGAGAACTGTCTTGGACAATGGGTCATGGTCTCCTCTTTTCCCCTTTCCTTACTACACTGTCTTCAGCTTTGTTCCGCCAGCGATTAGCAGATCTTGAGCTCCACAGTCCAAATGAGATCTGGAATCAGTTTAAGACTACTAAGGTCCCATACCTCATGTGGCTGAAGTTTGGTCTGTCACAGACACTTTCTGGCTCATCCTTTCCATCTACATTGATCCAGGTGTTACCTCCTCCAGTTTGTGAACACCTAAAGACCAGAGTCCAATTTAGCTTGAATATGGTCAGCTGGCATGCATCCTGCATTCCTACTTTCTTCTGCTGTGTTACAAAGACTAGAAAGCTGGTATACATTTCCCTCACTCTCTTACAGTCACTTGTGTGACTGGAAGACAAAAAGAAGGAAGAGGCCCTCTTTCTGCTATTTTGGGCTTCCTGCTGGCAAGCAGAATCCTGTAGACATGGGGTTCTCCTGCAACAGCCATTCCAACTTCCTGTCTCTTCTAATTCCTAGATGGCAAATCTCTGGCAATGTGTTCTTTAGTTCTGTTGTTTCAGTGGTGGCATTCTAAGCTCTATCTTCCTGATCATGGCACATACATAGTTCTCCTGGTATTAGCCTTATTGGTACAGTTAGCAGGAGTCTATTCCACAAGTGTTTACATTGTTTTTGTAAGCACTGAATTCCCTATGTTAATTTCCTTTCAGTTTAAAATACATAGAGTAGGGACACCTTAGTGGTTCAGTCAGTTAAGCCACCTTTGCTCAGGTCATGATCTCAGGGTCCTGGGGTTGAGTCCCATGTCAGGCTCTCTGTTCAGCTGGGACTTTGGTTCTTCCTCTTCCTCTCCCTCTGTGCTTTCTATCTATCTCTCTCTCTCTCTCTCAAATAAATAGATTAAAAAATTTTTAAAAATACATAGAGTAGTTACTGTTTTTGCACTGAACCAAGCCCTCAAAGAGTTGTGAAATGACATCTTGGAAACATTGGGCAAAAAAAGCCAGTATGGTGGGGCGCCTGGGTGGCTCAGTGGGTTAAGCCTCTGCCTTCGGCTCAGGTCGTGATCCCAGGGTCCTGGGATTGAGCCCCGCATCAGGCTCTCTGTTCATCAGGGAGCCTGCTTCCCCCTCTCTCTCTGCCTGCCTCTCTGCCTACTTGTGATCTCTCTCTCTGTCAAATAAATAAATAAAATCTTAAAAAAAAAACCAGTATGGTGAAGGGTAGGAAGCCAGTTGAGCAGAGGCACAAATACATTATCATAAATCAGCTTCTCTTACTGACTAACAGCAGGGTTTCCCATTCAGAGAAAAAGAAGATAGAGGCAGGGGCAGAGAAGGAAGATAGGTAGGCAAAGAAACAGACTTCTATTTTAAGTGTAGTAAGGCTTACACATAGGGGAAAAACAAGCAAATAAGCACACAGTTCAAATATGACAGTTCAGGGATGCCTGGGTGGCTCAGTCAGTTAAGCGTCTGCCTTTGGATCAGGTCATGATCCTGGGGTCCTCGGATCGAGTCCCACATTAGGCTTCTTACTCAGTGAGAAACCTGCTTCTCCCTCTGCCTGCTGCTCCCCCTTTTTGTGCCCCCCACCTCTGACAAATAAATATATAAAATCTTCAAATACAAGTGTTCATATAGACCGACTGCTGAATGTGAACCCTTAGACACACACACAGAGTACAACTCAGGATCCTCTCTCCTCGTTTAAAAATTCAACCCCTTTATTCCCTTTGATGGCCCCAAATGGGATTAAGAATGATGTAGAAGGTGAAAGATGCTTGTGAGTTAGGAGGATAAGAATCAAAGTGAGGTGATTAGACTGCAGTGAACGAAGGAAGAATGGAGTGGGAATAATGAAGGAAGAGCTAGAAGTAGGTGGGAGGGTATAATGAGAGTGAACTTAAATTGAAAGGAGGGATGGAGGTGAATGAAAGAGTGTTTTAAGGAAGATAAGCAAGCAAACCAACCTCCTCATTCCTGGATAACTTCATCTCGATTGCACAGTATTGGAAAATACTAGGCATTATATATACATTTACTGAACTGGAGAACAAAATTAGGGAGGATGGGGGAGGCAGGATCACACAGGATTGTTTTGTGTTGGGTTGTTGTGCGTTGGGTTATGCATATATTAATAACCACTAACATTTACTAAGTTTTACTACGAGCTAGGCACTCTGGTAAGCACTTACATGCATCATCTTAAATCCACAGAAACGCTGAATGAGTCAATTATGAAATTATCCCCGATTAGTAGATGAAGAAACTGAGGCTCAGATCATTTAAGTAACTCATCCAAGGTCACACAGATGGTAAGTGGCAGAGTTAGGATTTGAATTCTAACTTGTTTAACTTCAAAACCAATGTTCCTCACCACTATATCATATGTATTCCCTTTGAGTCAGGGGTAGGTCCATACACCCCAACCCCATCTCCTAGCCACAAGTTCAGTGGGGACCCCAAAGGACATGGTCCCAGACCCCCAAGCAATAAGAGAGGAGAGGGCTAGCAAAGGAGGGATGGGGGCAGGCAGTTGGGACCAGGCCAGGCCCCCTGTCTGGGGAGGGACCACATTAAAGCCTCATCTACACAACACAAAGAAAAACAATTTGAAACTTAATCATCTCTCAGAATTATGATCCCTCCCCGCAGCAGGAAGCACATTAGCAGAGCGGAGAAATGATAATTCAGCAGCCCCCAACCCAGCAGGGAGGGAAAGAGAGGAGGAGGGAGAGAAGGGGAGGAAAACTGAAACAGAGGCATGAGGGAGAGACTGGGGGCAGGGAGAGGCAGGGCCTGACACCTCATGGTTATTTCTTCTGCCCCTACTGGAGACAAAATTCCAGAGGTAGTGGCCGGATGGATCTTAACCCTTCAATTCTGGTAAGATAGGGGGTCAAATTGCTCCTCAGGTCAGTTCTCATCACTGATGAATCCCCATGTTCAGAGCTGTGCCCAAGCCCACCCAGTCCAGGTGTGGTTTGTGGTCTTGGCCTTGGTGGAGGAGAGCCCTCAAGCCCCGAAAGTCCTGAGCACCTTCCTGTTCGATCAAGGCGAGGCTGAAGTCTGTCAGGACCCGAGGTGCTGGACAGCTCCCAGCCCCAGAAAAGGTTTGCTGGAAGAGAACGGGAGGGGTGGGGCAGTTCCTCTCTGAGGAAAGCGTGAAGGCTGCTGGGAGCTAATGGGGGAAAGGGCTGGGGTCGTGAAGGGGTCCTGATGGAGATCTGGTGGCAATCTGGAGACTGGAGCCCTGGGGGCAACTTCTCCAGACACATTCTTTCCTTCTGAGTCGAGACCCCCCACTGCCCCCACCACCCCCCAGCCCCAGACAATGGCGCCTTCAGCCCCCAGAGATGAATGGGGCCTTTGAGAGCTGCACGCCATGGGGTCAGCAGCGGCCACTGGTCCCAGGGCCGCCCAGCCTCCAGAGATTGGAGCCACTAAGCTTGAGCTAGTGTGGAGCTCTTAGAGGAGGGAAGGTATCCTATGGTCCCTGTCTTAGAGAATGGTGGCTCTAGGAAAGAGTTTCTCCTGGATCAGGCAGTTCCCATTAAAGAAGGATTTTAGGGGCGCCTGGGTGGCTCAGTGGGTTAAAGCCTCTGCCTTGGGCTCAGGTCATGATCCCGGGGTCCTGGGATCGAGCCCCACATCTGACTCTCTGCTCTGTGGGGAGCCTGCTTCCTCCTCTCTCTCTGCCTGCCTCTCTGCCTACTCGTGATCTCTGTCTGTCCAATAAATAAATAAAATCTTTTTAAAAAAAATAAAGAAAGAAGGATTTTAGGGGGCTGGGGAGAGAGGAATCTCCCTCCCCTTGCCAGGGAGAACACAGTTGGGTGTCCCCTCCTCAGGAGGCAGCAGAGCAAGCTGCGTGGGTACAGAACCTACCAAGCTTTTGCTACCTCCTTTCTCTTTTTCCCAAATCAGGATCCCATCCTCCCTTCGGACAGGGCTGGCCCTGGGGTCTGGTCCCTCCTCCCTGCTCCTGTCTCCCCTCCCCTTCCCACACTCCAGAGACTACCCAGTTTCTATGGAAACAAGCCCAGGATGGCTCTGCTGGGAGGGCAAGACCAGTACTGCTGGGAGTGAAGGAGGAGGGGGTGGCAGGGGACAGGAATTGAAAGTAAAGAGCAGGAGGTGAGTTCCAGCCATTCCCAGGTAGGGACAGAGACCTGTTGAAAACCAAACTCACTGTTGGGGGAGAGAACATCAAGAAGAGCAGCCAGAGATATAACTGCATGGTGTGATTGAGGGAGAGTCAGGGAGCTCCTTGTTCCTCCAGTTCTCAGTGCTGCAGACATCTAGAAGGACCCCTCAGAAGGAAAATGAGTGGGTGAAAAAGGAAAGGAGATGGGTAATACCAAGATCTCTGCCCCTTCCTATTTCACACGAGGCCCTATCATTTCACCTCTTCTGTGGACATGTTCACTTGAGAGAATGTGGCCCCCAGGAAACCAGAGACTCACAAGAAAGAGGAGTGGAAATTGGAGCAGTGTGGGTGTTCAGGGCTGTTCAGGAATCAATCACCCACAGGCAGCTAGACTTAGAGGTAGCCAGAGTCCTAGGAGTGTTGGATACTTACATAGCATCCCTCCCTAGCACCTCTACTGAGTTGTGGGGCAGCAGGCCTGAAGGCTGAAGCTCCCTGCCCCCCATCCATCCAGTCAGGATGCTGGGGTATGAGAAGAAAGTAGAGGTGGCCAAGTAGGGGTTGGGAGCAGAGAAAGTGAAAGAAGCCTGAGGAAGGAGGGGTGAGGAGAAGGGTGAGTCAGTGGGTGTAGATGTGTATGCCTAGGGCAAGTAGGGAACTTCTTAGGGGCTTGACTGTCAGGTCCTGGGAAGAGAGCACTAGCCCTCACACCCTCCCCATGCTTCCACCTCAGGCAAAGCTGCCTAGTGGGGAGTGACCACCGGAAGTCTCAGAGTCCTGGGAGAATGTGGCCGGGGTGGGGTGATGTCTTTTGGAAAGGAGCTTCCCAGGTTATCAGGAGTTTCAGCAAAGCTTCCCTGGGGAAGTGGGGGGAGTGAAAGGGGTCCCTTAGGAGCCCTGGCTTTCCTGGACTCAAGCCATGGGCTCTCTCTTGGCCATAGCCCCTAGCGCAGCCAGTTTGGTGTTTGCTTATTTTGGTTATTTTTTGATCAGATATTTTGGCGCTGTGCACACTGCCTCCTGTTGCCATGGCAGCCGTGACAGGGGGCTGAGGCACCGTGAGAAAAATACCAAAATTAATGAGTGAACGAAAGTGCAGCCGAGAGAAAAACAAGGTTAAAAAAAGAGTTAAAACAGTAATGAAAACAGGCTTCCCAGCTCCACGGCAGAGCAGCTGCTGAAGCCTCCCCAGAGCAGCAGCCCCCACCCGGCCTCCGGCTCCTGGCATCTCCCATACCTCGAGGCAGAACTTGCTTGCCTTCCCCCACCCAGCCAGCCCCAAGTGCAGCAACAGACACTCAGAACCATCCCAAGCACAACAGTTGATCAGCTCCGACAGATCAGTCCCATCTCAGGTTGCATGCTGCCTCCCAGAACAGCATCCCGGGGAACAGCTTCTCGTCTCCTAGGCAACAGAGTCTGGGCTATGGCCCCCACACAACAGTGGTCCAGCCATATTACTAGGAAATGGCCTCCCCGCTACACTTGAGCTTCAGAGGTATGGCTGCGGGCATAACAGCATTCCAGCTAGAATCCTGCACACAGTAATAGCACAGCTACCAGCCTGGGCAACAGCATCTTAGCTATAGCCAATCCCTGGTACGCTGTCATCACAGCTGTTGCTTCGGGACCAATAGCATCCCAGCTACAGTCGTATACACAACAGTAGCTTTGCTCTTATCCCAGGTAACAGACTTCCTCCCAGGTATAGGCTCCTAGCAACAGCCTCTCATCTCCTAGGACCTAGGCAATGGCTCCAGCTACAGCTCACCTACGTCATATTATTGGAGAACTGCTTTTTTGCTGTAGCCATTCTCAGGGATGCAAAGCTTACACTTATAGCTCCAGGCCCAATGGCATTTCAATTTCAGCCCTCCCCTCAAAATGCACACATGAACACACACACGTGCGCACATGGCTTGCAACAGACTCTTTGGTAATCTGGTTGTTGTTCAGACTACAGCCCATGCACACCAGCATTGTAGCATTGCAACAGTATTTGAGCCGCCATCAGAAACAACATCCTTACTGTTACAGTGCCAGGCCCTCCAAGACCCTATTCCTCTTAGCCAGAGCCCATCCCAGGTACACATGTATCACAGCAAGAGCCTACAGGCATGAGAATACCAACCGCTTCCACACGTAGCATCCCCCAGGCTCCAATCCCTGGCAACAGTCTCAGCTGAAATCTCAGGCAGCATCACTTCCAGGAGCCCCCAGTGCACAGTGTTCTACTTGCCAACCAGGTCCCAGTTTGGTATGAGGCCAGGAGCCTGGCTTCTTTCCTCTTCAGATGCCTTCTCCTAGTCTCTGCCCTTTGCCTGCCCTTCTTTCTGGGGAACACAGTACCATTCCTATATCTACATTGCCCCAGGCTTAGGTCCATCCCCCACCCAGAGCCTGCCTGGCAGCAGGGGTAAGAGGAGATGGGGAGCAGGGAGAAGAGTAGACACACCCTGTGTTGCTCTGGCCCAGTTCTGCTCCTACCACTTGGTGCAGGATTTGGGTTTGATGGTGGTGGAGCAGGGAGGACTGAGGAGAACATCTGGGAAATTAGCATTTCCTGCCCAGCTCTGCGGCTGCCTATCTTGTTCAGTCCTGAGCAAGGAATGAGAACAGAGGAGCCTTTGAATGGCTCCAAGCAAGCCAACTGGGGAGGGTTTGCTGCAGTGGGCAGTGGGCACATGCTGGGGGCAGGGAGGATGGGGCAGTTACTCTGTGGAAGATTTCTTCTCTCTGGGCCACTGATTTCTTCCCTGGAGCTGTGCTCAATGATGAGCAGAGTGTGAGTTTTGCAGGGGACAGTGATAGAGAAGCCACTTACAAGACAGATCCTCCTTTTACTAATTCACCCCATCTCCCACCCAGAACCTCACACATGGGCTTCTAGGGTTGAGGGCTGGGAGTAGGGACTAGAACAGGGCCCAGGCCAGAAAGGGAGGCTGGTTGAGGGGAGCTGCTCTGTAAGAGATCTTGGGCAGTTCTTGCTTACCCCTTTAACTGGCCAGAGATCCCACCTTACTCTGAAGAGTGTTCCACAGAGAGGTGGGGAGGAGGAGAGAAAAAGGAAAGAGGGAATAAAAGAGCAATAGGGATGGGAAAATGGGGGAGGTCAGGAAAGAGACAGAGGCTATGACAAATACAGGCCCAGCAACCAGTCATCCCGCAATAGGGCTTTCCAGACCCAGGGCCAGGCCTTGCTAGGGATAGCCTTCCTCATTCTTACGACCGAGAACACCCTGGCTAGGCCTATATGTGGCAAAAGGCAGGAGGTCATATTGAAGTGGAGCGTTTTGTAGCCTGGGTTACCACAAACCCTGAGCGCCGGAAAGGGAGTTCCCAAGCTGCTCAGAGGCCTCTAGATGGCACCAGAGAGCCAGAGCTGAGCTGGAGAAACCGAGAATCGAGTGTGAGACACGGCGTGTGACACCGTGTGTGACTCGGTGAGTGTGAGTGTGACAGGGAGCGTGTGGCACTGTGAGGGCGTGTGGCACAGGCCGTGACACTGCGCGGCCTCGCGGGGCAGGGGCCCGTGTGAGTCTGTGAATGTGCGTATGTCACCGGTAAATACGTGGGGCCACAGCTCCGTCCCGCCCTGAGGGCAGGTGACAGGGAGACCCTCGAAAAGCCCGAGCTCTGGCGTGTCACCTCATTCTCACTCTTGTATATTCCCCCCATCCTCATTCTAGGGGAGCCCCCGCGTCCCATTACCCTCCTCCTCCCAAGGCCCCCTCCATAGCCCCACCCCCACGGCTTGCTGCGGCCACCGAGGCTGACCGCTCTGCGGCTTCGGCCAGAGGGGGAGGGGTGGACTTCCCTGGAGCGCAGTGGGAAGGGAGGGCCACACGGGGTGATCTGGGGGTCTGCGCGGGAAGAAGGTGGATGTGGAGAAGCAGATGCCCTTCAGGGAAGAAGGCACTGGGGAAGACGTTTCCCCCGCCCGACTTCCAAAGAGGCAGGGTAGGGGACAGGTGTTTGAGTGAGGTTAGGAACGGAATTCAGGAGGGGTCCCAGATGGGGCTCGCGTGCCATAAGTGCAAGGTGAAGAGCCAGGGAGGGGGACAGCCTGTGTATCCGGGTCCCGGGTAGTGAGGAGAAAGCGAAAGGGGTCGTGGCTTTGGGGAGCGGTGCGTGGGGTCCCCTCCCAGAGGGACCAGAGCGGTCCCGAGCTCCACCTCCCGGCCGGGGCGGGGGGGGGGTAGGGAGGGCGGGGAGGCGGGAGGGAGGCGGGCAGGCGGGCCAGGAGGGAGGGGGGAGGGAGGGGGCGGGCCGGGCTGTGCGCTCTGCTCACTGCTGGCTCCGCCGCCACCGCCGCCGCCGCCGCCGCCGCCGCCGCCGCCTCACACACTCGGGGAGCGGGAGCGCGGCGCGGACGCGAAGCCGCCGGGGCTGCTGTGCCCAGAGCCAGCCGGAGCCGGAGCCTGAACCGCAGCGCCAGCCCGAGCCGTGCCGAGCCGCAGCCCGGGCCGGGGCCGGGGCAGGTGGCGGCTCATGGTCAGCAGGGCCGGCGGCCGGCGCTGCCCGGAGGCGGGTAAGGATCCGGTGGCGGTGGAGGCAGCGGCGGCGGCTCCCGCTCGGGAGCGGCCATAGCCGGCGGGAGCTGAGGGAGGGGCGCTCAGCGGAGCGAGGCCACGAGGGCCCGGGAGGTGCTCAGCGCGCTGGGCTGAGGTGGGGGCGGCTGGGAGCTCGGACCGGGCGTGGAGGTCGGGGCACCCTGGCCTCCAAAGTCCGTGGCGAGAAACCGAGAGAGGAGAGGGGGTGCTGAACCGGACCTCTGCCGTGGCGTCCCGCACCCCTGCGCGTTTGAAGCCACGGGGAATAAGGAGACTCTAGGAGCGCGCGGAATGGAGGTGGTTGGGCGAAGCGCGCAACCCCCAGTTTGAGGGGGGGACGAAGCCGGCAAGGACCCTCGTACACAACGCACACACACACTTGTTGGGCGACCAGATCGGATCACTCAGGCGCTTCCAGCTCCCCGCGGGCACCCAGAGGGCCAGACCACGGACATACGTACACGCATACATACATCCGTACATATGTGCACACAGACATACCTCCCGCACACCAGCGCCCACTGGGGCACCGTCACTAGCTCAGAATCCGCTTCAGCGTCTGCACACTCAGCAGCACGGACACACAACCCGTGGCCCTAACAGAGCAACAGAACACAACCGAGTGTGACATTTGGCGACACAGACACACAAACACAATCCCATGCCCTCATGTATGAGAGTCGCGGCCACAGTTCGCAAATGAACACTCAAAACCTAACCTCGCACGTACATATTCCTTTAAGGAACACACCCTAACATGAATTATGTTACCCACTCCTTGGCCAGAACACAGATGCACAACACAGGTCTCCCTTGCTCCCCCCCACCCTGCACCCACATAAACACCACCCCAGTGTCTCAGCACACGCCTTGACAGCACACACCCTAACACAGAAAGTAGAACCTACAGCGGCGCCTCACGGGCGAGAACACAGAATCCACTGCTTCACACATCTTAACACTGGGTGTCACACACCTTACACCAACAGTGTCACATTACACCTTGCAGCCTATACACACAAACACACACGCTCGCTCTCTCTCCCTCGGAGGCCAGATTGCGTTCTGGGAAGATGAGGGGCGGTCGGGCGAGCCCCTAGCGTCCCTTCATCTTAATCAAGACACTGTTATTGTGACTATCAGCGCCGCGGGAACCCTGGGGGCTGGCCGGACCGGCTTCCCCGCCTGCGTCTCCCCCACCCCCACTCCGGGGCCGGGCCGGCCGGGTATTCCCGGAACTGGCTGGACTGGCAGGCCGCGCCATCCCCGCTCCCTTGGGCTTCAAGGCCGTGGGTCCCTTTGCAGGGAGTGGAGCCTGAGGAGGTGTTTGCGACCTTCTTCGGGCCATTTAGCTGCGTTCTGAGAGCCACCTGGGGCCCCAGCACACCTGGGTCCCGCACACCTGTATCCCTCACACACCTGGACGCCCCTTCCGCCAGGTGCCCGCTGTAGGCCAGAGTCGCGTGCACCCGCAAAGCCCTGGGGCCCGAAGGGAGATCTCGGCTCGCGCTGGAGCAGAATTGGTAGGCTAGGTGGACTCAGCTACCCTCGGGAGCCCAGACTTCTGGCCTCAGTTTCCCCAGCAGTGATTGGCCACTGTTTCTTCTAGCTGGAAATATTCGGTGTAGCGTTGAGGTCTTTGAGGATTGAGTGCGGGGCAAAGACCCCTTTCCGCTAGCCGTGAGAGGGTCCGTTTCTTGAGAATGTCCCCACCCGGCCTGGCTCGCCACGCTTTGTGATTCCGGCGCCGGCTCCCTCCCCGCCCCCTCCCGGCGCCCGCCGCTTGACTCCCGCCGACGCTCGCTTGCTGGGGACCCTAGGCAGTGGGCCGAGATGCGGTGGAGGAGGGATTCCCCGTGGCGGCCGTTGGGGGCAGGAGGCTCAGGGGGCCTACTGGCCAAGGTTCTCACCACACCCCCACCTCGCCTTGAGCTCTGGGAGGCCTGTGTCGCTGGGGTGGGGGTGGGGCCGCCCGAGTCCGAGTCCGAGGTTGGTGGAGGAACAGTGCCCCCCCCCACACACACTACTGCATCCTCTGGGAGGAGACGCCCATGCTCTGGGCGTGTGCGGGGAGCACCCGCTGACCACAGCGGTGTAGACAGGGGGCTGCCCCAGCGGCCACGGAGTCCAGGCCACCGTGCTGAAACACAGAGGGAGCCTACCATTACCTGCTCTGAGCCAACCTTCCGTAGCTGCCAGAAAAGAGGGTGCCCTTAGAAGGTGCTTGTGACAGCCTAGAGGTAGGGGTTATTTTCTTGATGTGGAGGTCTAGGAGGATTGAAATCTGTAATTACAACTAGACCAGGGCATGGAATGGAATCAGCGAAGAGGGGTGAGAAGGGCCTCTGAAGACAGGCAGCGGTAGTGTAGTAGGGGAGCAGATCTGGTTTCAGTTCTGGCAGCCTTTAGTTTCCCCTCTCCCCCAAGCCAATTCCCAGAGGGACTTCAGCTGGAAGAGGGTGTCTTGCTGGTCTGGCCTCTTCCTGGCAGAGGGGCTGCTAGTGTGGCTACTTGGTCAGGGGATCTGGGCTAGAGAGAGACGGTGAGCTAACTGCTGGGAGGAGTGGGCTGGAAGCACCAGGAGAAGGCCTGGTGGTGGGGGTAGGACATGGGGGAGGCCCTTGTGAGATGGTACGGCTGCCCCTACCCTGAACAAGGATGGCTGGTGCTGCAGGGTGAGATTCTTTCAACAATGTCTTGAGCACCTGCTGGCTCTATCTGCCCCGGCCCATAGTGGGGGGTGAGGATGCCGCACAGTGGTAAGACACACACCACCCTTGTCTTCCAAGGTCTTCCCAACTAGCAGGGGATGGGTTCATTTACTTACTGAACCAGCGAGCACCTACTGTGTGCCTGGTGCTGGGAATAAAATGCCCTGTTCATGGGGCGCCTGGATGGCTCAGTGGGTTAAAGCCTCTGCCTTCGGCTTGGGTCATGATCCCAGGGTCCTGGGATCGAGCCACGTATCAGGCTCTCTGCTTGGCAGGGAGTCTGCTTCCCACTCTCTCTCTGCCTGCCTCTCTGCCTACTTGTGATCTCTGTCTGTCAAATAAATAAATCTTTTTAAAAATTTAAAAAAAATAATTTATAAAGAAAAAAGCCCTGTTCAGTTATTTTATATATGTACTGGTCCTTTACAATATAATAGATCTGAATGCCATGGATCTCATCTCCCAAATAACTAACAAGAGGCAGAACTGATTATTTCCATTTCATGATCTGGAAGCAGATTCAGAAAGGTGAAGCCACCTGGCCAAGGTCACATGGCTAGGAAGTGGTGGAGCAAGGGTTTGATCCCCAACATTCTGACTCGAGCATGCAGGTGCCTAGAAGCCCTGCAGGTGCTAATAGAGGGTTGTGCAAGAGCAGGGAGAGGAGCTGAGGGCCATGCACATGTTCACTGTGGGAAGCCTCTGAACAGCTCCACTCCGCACAGCCCCACTCTGCACAGCTCCACTAAGGCTTACCCTACTCTCCCAGAGGTTGGCTTTGTCCTTTGGTTTTTGTAGCCACGGTGGCAGTGGCTGTTGTGCAACAGTGCGGGGGTGGGGGCGGGGGTAAGGGGGGGGTCACAGCTGACTTGGTCACTGGGATGTGGATGGCTGCCTCTGGGTATTTTAGCATTCAGCAGAAAGTGGACCCTGGTCCCTGAGGTGGGCTGGTAAAGAAGGTTCCGGGTGAACCCTCACTGCTATCCTCTCCCCCTCTCTAACATGTTGACACAGATGGCGGTTTCCTTGGCCCTCCCTGAACTCTGTCCCCTCACACCTCACTGCTCTCCTCAGGCCTGAGAAGAATGAGTCACTGTGCAAGCTGCAGCTCTGCTTCTCAGGGCCCTGGGTGCCTATGTCACTGGGCAGAGGTGGGGACACCCTTGTTAGGAAGGCAGCCAGGGCCTGGGCAAGGGCAGATAAAGCTAATGGCTTCAGAAGGTGCCTGAAGACTAATGACTCTCCATAAGCAACCATACCTGGGCAAAGTTCAGGGATGGTGGGGGCAGGGGTAAGGGAGGGCTACCTCACTGCTGCTCCTGGCTCCTCTGACTGTGTCCCTGCATCCCCGGGGCCTCTGGGTGGGGGAGGGGACAGCTTCAGACTGGGGTTGTACATCCCTTGAACCCTAAGCCCTCTCTTTCCTTGCCAGGCAAGTTTGGCAGCGCAGGGATGGGGTGGTGGGGGTGGGGGGCTACTCAGCCAACATATTCTAGCCTCTGAGAATTCTCTGGATTTTCTTCCCCCCCCCCATCCAGACTTTTCCCCAGATTCTGGATGAGAAGAGGCATTCTTATTTCTCAAATCTTGACTCTGCTTACTCCTTCTGTGACCTGAGACAGTTCGTGTTTCTTTCTGAGCCTCAATTTTATCATCTGCACAATGGGGAGCAGTGTAATAATAATAAAGTACCCACTTTGGAGGGTGGGGAGGATTAGAATGGATAGTGTATGTAAATGGAGTAAAATCTCAGGGAGTGTTAGCTGGGATGATGGTGACAATGATGACGGTGATGATGATGGCAAAGGTGACAGTAGAATTTGCACTTCTTTCTCAACTCCAGGGACCTAGCACATCTCAGAGTTAGTCTTTTCCTGATAGTGCGTCCAGTTGCCTCCACCCTACTGCCTGGGGGTTTCTCCAGGTCCCTCCCCCAGAATCAGAATTGGTGGGGGCAGATAATACTCATTTTAAAGGAATGTTCTAGGTGCTTCATGGGCCCTAAACCTTCTTCAACTCTTGCCTGCACTCTGGGTAGCCACCCCTCCAAACCCAGGTTCCCCCAAATTCCTACCTCCTGGAAACACCCTCTTCCCCCATACATTCCTGGCCTTGGATATTTCTCTGTGGTCCTCTTTCTGACTCCAAGTTGTACACCATAATCCTTTCCTGATTCCTCTGCTGGCTGGAGGTAAGGGATGTCCTGAGGGTGACAGGGTGAATGAGTGAGACAGAAAAAGAGTGTGTATGGGGTGGGGGGGCTTCTAGTGTGTGTGCTGCCTGGGAGGCCTGAGGGGTTAGAGCCCTGGGTTGTGACCCTGAGAGGTGGAAGAATGGGCTTAATCTGTAGCTCTTGGAGCTGCTACAAATCAGTCACCCTGACTCTGTCAGACCAAGACCTCTGAATTTACAGCCAAAATTTGTGAGCATTCATTTTTCTTGGAAAAATCTGTCCCATTGTTTCATAAAATTCATAAAGGGGACTTGATCTAAAAGGGTTAAGAATCTGTGTTCTGGAGAGAGTGAGGGAAGCAAGCAGTCACTGCCTTATTTCTCCTCTGTGTCAGGTTTAGGGTAATTCCCATAGAGCCCCCACCCTGCCAAGACTTAGGCGTGGAACTGGTGTGTGGAGTGACCCACTCAGTGTTTGCCATGGAGGGAAGGCAGGCTAAGGTGCCCAGAAGGGAATGAGGTTCCCTGGAGACCGTCCTCCCGGGGGTGTGTTTAGGCTGGAGTTTAGAAGTAAGAGGAGCCTTGTGCCAGATCTGTGCAGGTAGATGGATAGTGGCTGGAGGGTGGATCCACTTGGATCATTCGATAAATTTTTCCTTCCTTTAAAGAGATTAAGATTGCAACGAGGAACAAGCACAACACTAATCTGATAACAGCCTCTGACACGTAGGGCACTTTACTGGCAGGGAGAGACCGGGGAGGAGGTGTGGTTTGGGAGTGCTATGTGAAGAAGTGAAGGGGGCGCCTGGGTGGCTCAGTGGGTTAAGCCGCTGCCTTCGGCTCAGGTCATGATCCCAAGTCCTGGGTTCAAGCCCCTCATCGGGCTTTCTGCTCAGCAGGGAGCCTGCTTCCTCCTCTCTCTCTGCCTGCCTCTCTGCCTGCTTGTGATTTCTCTCTGTCAAATAAATAAATAAAATCTTAAAAAAAAAAATTTAAAAAAATTTTAAAAAAAGAAGTGAAGTGTTTGACTTTGTAAGGAATCTGTGTTCACTGAGCATTTGCTGAGAGTCAGCTATGGTCCTAAAGAGAGAAGGATTAAATTTGACGCCCGTAGGTTCTTGATGGAATAAGGGAATTGGGCAAGGAAATAGGCAGTGACCACCCAGAAAGTGCCAGGATAGGCTAAACCTGAGAGCTACAGTGGTCTTTCAGGAACTCTTACTGAGTGCTTACTGTAGGCCAGGTCCAGAGCAGGGTCCTGAGGCTGTAGGAACAAAGCAGAGGCTCTCATCTCTGCTCAATCTTGTAGGAAAGACAACTGACAAATTATTTCCCATCTAACAGCTACATAACTTCAATTATAAGTGCTGTGAGGGAGCATTTGTTGAGTACTTAGAGTATGCGCTAGGCGTTTAGCCCATGTGATCTCAAACTCCCTAGGAAATAGGTGGCGTTGTTCCCATTTTACAGATAAGGAAACTGAGGCCCTAAATCATTGTTCTCTTGTTCAGCATCCAGGAAATGGATAGTCTGATGTCTTCTCCACCCTGATTCCTTCCATGTGCCAAATGATTACAACCAAACAAAAATGACAAATAGTCATTGAGTTAGAATGGTTGTGAGGTCCATGATAGCAGATTTTGAGTCTATCTTGTATGCTGCTGTGTCCCAGTGCCCAGGAGATTGCCTCACACATTGTAAGTGCACAGTAAACATTTGTTGAATGCATGGTGCCCAGCTCTGTGAACATGCGTCTGTTGGGGCAGGGGAATGAGTAGAGAGTCTGGCCCTACCTTCAGGAAGTCTGGCATTTGTCTGGAGAGCCAGAGAACACAGGAATAGGTGCACAGTACTGGGGTTGAACAACACTGGCAGGTGGGCGGGGTCCAGGCAGCTCAGTGATTCATTGCCTTGGGACTAGGGCAGACAATAGTGGCTCTGAGTAGGAGAAAGGAGAGGTCACAGCAGGCTGGAGAGGCCTGGGAAGGCTTCCTGGGGGATTAGGGGCTGCCTTCAGTGGGGTAGGTGTGGTCTCTGACAAGGATGGGTAGGATTTGGGGGGGGGGGTCAGGTATTTCAGGTGCAAGTGGGGAGGTGGGGGACGGAGAATGAGCCTGAGCCCTCTGCTGAAAATGCAGGGCCTGACTTTGGATTTAAATAGAGGGGCTGGCCATGGTTTTGTTGGAGAGAAGGAAGGGATCCAGACTGGGACAGCAGCAGGGCTGGCTGGGGTCTGCAGGTGCATTGCCTCAAAGCTGGGGGGTGGGAGAGATGAGGGAGAAGTGGGTTATTGGGGTGGTCAGGGCGCAGCTTGTGGCTGGCTATGGCATAGAGGGCTCCAGTTGGAAGGATGTGGGGGTGGGCACAGAGAAACCCGTCAGAGATGGGACTGGACACGTCAAAGGGGGAGGGGCAAGGTATGAGACAGGGGCCAGATGTTTACTGAGAGCCTGGGAGCCTACTTGGAGGGGAGTGGTCAGGAACAGGCTGGTGGTGGCATTGGCAGCACCATCCCAGTTAGACCTGCTGGGCTCACAGTTGCTAAGGACAGGCTAGGGCAGCTCCTAATGCCAATTCCAGGGCGAGTCAGCCCTGACCACAGTCCTAACCCCAATCTTGAACTCTGCACTCTTCTTCCACACACCCGTCAGTGTCTCCCTCCCCCTACCTCCCCACCCCTGGTGGAAACAGGGCAGGAAGGGAGGAGGAGGAGTCCTGGGAACCCAGCTGGGGGCAGAGCTGGGGGCAGTGTGCTTCGGGGGAGGTGGGTGGCTGACTCCTACACTTCAGCTCTGTTTCCAAGCCTTGATGGGTGCCTAGTTTAAGCTGACCCTTCATGGGGGTGGGGGCATTGGGCAATCTGGGTGATTACTGTCAGAAAAGAGGGATTTGACATGTCATATCTCATACGCATATACTGACCAGCATCTCCGAAGGAAAAGAAACGAGACGCCTTCCCACTCCCTCCAACCATCCTGAGTGGCCCTCAGCATGGGGTCCAGGGAACATAAAGAGTGCCTGTATCTCTTTCCTATCATGTATGTGGGGGGTGCTTAAGGGCTTACCCTTCCACTTGCTGTCTCTCCGTATCTCGGTATCAGGGTAATTACCATGGGTGACTAAGGCAAGATGCTGGTGAGAAGGAGGTGTTGGGCAAAGCACAGGAGAGAGAGCAGGGAGGAGGGAATGTCAGCAGGGTCAGGGCGTTCCATGGGCGGGAGCTACTCTATACCTGTTCTGGGCCCTTACCGGCTCCTCCAGCTGGGGCAGACATTGCTGCTACACCCAGCTGTGAGTAAAACTCAGGGTTCTGGGTTCTGGAATCGGGGTTCTGGGCTGGGGCTGAGCTCTCTTTGTGGGATAGTGTATAGATGGCAGAAGGGGAGTCAGGGCCTGGCTTGGGCAACCCTCAGGGCCAGCTTCCTCTTCCCAGCTGACCTCCTATTTTGCCTCTTCTCCTTGCAGCCCTCCTGATTCTAGATCCTGCCAGGATGGGGCCCCCGAGGCCCAGCCCAGGCCCCGGGGGGCAACGGTTGCTGCTGTCCCCCTTGCCGCTGGCACTGCTGCTTCTGCTGGCGGCATCCCCAGGCCATGCCACTCGGGTGGTGTACAAGGTGCAGGAGGAGCAGCCACCCAACACCCTCATTGGGAGCCTTGCTGCAGACTATGGTTTTCCAGACGTGGGCCACCTGTACAAACTAGAGGTAGGCGCCCCATACCTGCGGGTGGATGGCAAGACGGGAGACATCTTCACCACCGAGACGTCTATTGACCGCGAGGGGCTCCGTGAATGCCAGAACCAGCTCCCTGGTGAGCCTTGCATCCTGGAGTTTGAGGTGTCTATTACGGACCTCGTGCAGAACGGCAGTCCTCGGCTGTTAGAGGGCCAGATAGAGGTACAGGACATCAATGACAACACGCCCAACTTCGCCTCGCCAGTCATCACGCTACCCATCCCTGAGAACACCAACATTGGCTCACTCTTCCCCATCCCGGTGGCTTCTGACCGCGACACCGGCCCCAACGGTGTGGCATCCTATGAGCTGCAGGCCGGGCCTGAGGCCCAGGAGCTGTTTGGGCTTCAGGTGGCAGAGGACCAGGAGGGGAAGCAGCCACAGCTCATCGTGATGGGCAACCTAGACCGGGAGCGCTGGGATTCCTATGACCTCACCATCAAGGTGCAGGATGGCGGCAGCCCCCCACGTGCCAGCAGTGCCCTGCTTCGCGTCACTGTGCTTGACACCAACGACAACGCCCCCAAGTTCGAGCGGCCCTCCTACGAGGCTGAACTGTCTGAGAATAGCCCCATAGGCCACTCGGTCATCCAGGTGAGAGGTCCCTCCATCTAACTGTCAGGATTCCCACCTCAGGAAATGGGAGCCTGGCCAGGGCTGGTGATAGTTCCCTTCACTCAGGGGTAAACTTCGAGGGTACTGTGATCTGGTGAGACCTTCCTATCCCAGCAGGTGATATTATTTCCCTCTATCAAGCTACTTAGTGAGGGATGCCTGGGTGGCTCAGTTGGTTAAACAGCTGCTTTTGGCTCAAGTCATGATCCCAGGGTCCTGGGATCGAGCCCCCTGTTGGGCTCCCTGCTCAGTGTGGAATCTGCTTCTCCCTCTCCCTCTGCCCACTCTCCCCACTCATGTTCATGCTCTCTTGCTTTCTCTCCAATAAATAAATAAAATCTAAAAAAAAAAAAAAAAGCTACTTAGTGAGAGTGACAGCGTAGGAATAGTAGTCCCCTCATCCTCAAATCAGACTCAAACTGGAGAAACTTCGGAGAAGTGAAACCCCCTCCCAAGTCAAATGATATCCTCCTCTCCAGCGAGGCCAGCCAAGTTAGAATAAGAACACTCTCTCCAGAGATGAGAATATCTTCTCCACCAGCAGCCCCTTAGCCAGACCAGACTTTTCCTGAAGCTAGAGGACAGAGCCTTTCTTTGCTTCTCCCTGACAGTCAGATGAGATTATTTGAGCCAAGTGAGTCCTCAGAGTTCTAGAAAACTGCATTCAGATGCCTTTCTGTACACCAGCTTCCTTCCCTAGGCAAGGGTGCTCGTGAGTATGGGGTGCTTGGCACAGTGGGGGGTCAGTTGCCTCTGCTGAAGTTCTCAGCACCCCTCTCCATGGGAACTGCCCCAGGGGCTGGACAGCTTGGTGGGGCCAGGGCCTGGGAGGGAGCAAAGAAAGCGTCCCTGCAGACAGGTGGGCGTATCTCCCGCTGTCATCTCAGCCCTGGCCTCCTGCCAGCCCCAGCTCCTTTCTCCTTCCCCCTGGGCTGAAGCTGTCTGTCTTTGAAGTGAGGGAGCTGAGGAGGGCTCAGCCTGCCCTGTACACCGTTATGGTCCTGGGAAACCCTTCATTCTATGTCCTCAAACTGAAGTGGGGCGTGGGGAGGAGTTTTAGGCTTTTTTTTAGAGGCTGGTGGACTTGAACATGTAGAAGGGAGTCTGTGGAAGAAAAGGGAGACAGACAGTCGGAGATGGTGAATAATAACAGCCTGGGTGCCAGGCACTGTTCAGAACACATTATGTGTATTATGTCATGGAATCCTCACAGTTCAAGGTAAGCATTATCCCCATTTCACCGATGGGAAACTGAGCCCACAGAGATTTGGAAACTTGATGCCTGGTCTCCCCAGCTGTTGTGTTCACATCCCACTCTGGCTATGTCCAACAGCCCGGCTGCAAACTCTGAATCCTGTGTGTGTAACAGCTACACCCCCTTCCAGGGGGCCAAAGCAGAAGAGTAGGCAGAGATGGGGTTTGAGAAGGAGCAGAAAAGAGAGGATGGGAGAGACGCAGAAAGAGCTGAGCAAGGCGGGGAGGGAAACAGGGACAGAAGTGAAGAGTCACAGAGACAAAGGGAGGTAAGATGGTAAGAGAGGTGGGTAAGAAGCCAGGTGAGCAGTCTAGAGACAGGGAGAAGTGGGAATCCCAAGGGAAAGGTAGGTGACAGAGAGATGGACTGGGGACAGCGGGGTGAGGAGAAGAAACAGTTTGGCACTCACAGAGGTGAAAAAGGCCCAGAATAACTAGGATGCCCTGCCCAGATGTCTCCGCTGTTGAACAAGTTCTGGTTCCCAACAGGAAGGAGAGGAGACTAGCAGTGGTATGAGGCCCCACTAGACACGGTGCCTAGCACTGTGTTAGCACTGATTTTCAGAGATGGACAGGTGGATGGGTGGATGAAAGGAGGGATAAATGCTATTTAGGGAGCACTTGCCACATACCAGGCAGTGTTAGGCATTTTTACAAGTATTATTTAATTCTCACCACAGCCCTATGAAATAGGTTCTATTATTAACCCATTTTATACATTTGTAGACTGAGGCTTGGGGTGATGGAGTAATTGGCCCAAGGTTACGTAGTTAGGAAGTGGTAGAGCTGGGATTTGAACCCAGAACTCTTCTGCTGTGTCTCTGAGAGATTCTGCCAGGTTATACCTGTCCTGTCCTCCCCATTTCCCCCACACACACCCACTTCTCCCTTACCAGTGGTACCTCATGGCCATTCCCACCAGGTTCCCGCTGCCCCATCACCACCCGTGTTTGTATAGACTTGGGCCGAGTGTGCGTCGGCGTTGGCGTGGGAGGGCGTGCCCACTGCAAAGGGACAGACAGTTCATTGTTTGATGCTGGGAGCCCAGCCCGCTGCCAGCAGGCTCTGTGGCCCGCACCAGCCCCTCCCTCCCGACGGCAGACTCAGCTGCCCAGATTCCTCAAGTTGGTGCCTAGCCAGCACCAGCCAGAGGAGAAGATGCTGAAACCGGTTTCCCCGGTTTGAGGGAGCCATGGCCTTGCCAGCTCCTTCTGACCCATATCCCTACGTGACTGCTTTCGAACGAAGCTCCCTCCCCTAGGGCCTCCAGGTGGGCATGTGGGTCTCCACTCGTGCGCAAACACATACCTGCACAAACACATACCTTCTCACACATTCACATATACCCCCCGTCTCAGAATACATGTACGCGCACACATGGGTATTGTGCTCACGTCAGGCAGACATGCCACACCTTTCCAGCTCTTTGGAAAGGTTGAAGGCCCGTTTAATTGGGTGGAAGGGCTACCCCAGTTGCTAGCTGGCTTCGCATCCCCAGATTGGGGCACACCAGTACAGGAACGGTAAGCAGAGCTGTCCCATCTCTGCTAGTTTCTTGTAACACAGCAGAAGATTTGCAGGCTGCATCTGTGCTCCTCAGGGAACGAGATCAGTACTGTCTGCCCTGTGTCGGGGTTGGGAAAAGGGCAGTTGGTCTATGTGTTGCTTTTGGAAAGGGTACCACATTAGACGAATTGTATCTGCCATGCTCATTGCAAAGGCAGCACACATGTTCCTTAATGTGCTATCCCATTATCCCAAGACTAACCCATCCCGGCTTCCCTTGTTTTCCTCCGCTGCCCTGTAGGTGAAGGCCAATGACTCGGACCAAGGTGCCAACGCAGAAATCGACTACACATTCCACCAGGCGCCTGAGGTGGTGAGGCGTCTTCTGCGACTGGACAGGAACACTGGACTTATCACTGTGCAGGGCCCTGTGGATCGCGAGGACCTGAGTACCCTGCGCTTCTCCGTGCTCGCCAAGGACCGAGGCACCAACCCCAAGAGTGCCCGTGCCCAAGTGGTGGTGACTGTGAAGGACATGAACGACAACGCCCCCACCATTGAGATCCGGGGCATAGGGTTGGTGACCCATCAAGATGGGATGGCTAATATCTCGGAGGATGTGGCAGAGGAGACAGCCGTGGCCCTGGTGCAGGTCTCTGACCGAGATGAGGGAGAGAACGCAGCTGTCACCTGTGTGGTGGCAAATGACGTGCCCTTCCAGCTGCGCCAGGCCAGTGAGACAGGAAGTGACAGCAAAAAGAAGTACTTCTTACAGACCACCACTCCACTCGATTATGAGAAGGTCAAAGACTACACCATAGAGATTGTGGCTGTGGACTCTGGCAACCCCCCGCTCTCTAGCACCAACTCCCTCAAGGTGCAGGTGGTAGACGTCAATGACAATGCCCCTGTGTTCACCCAGAGTGTCACTGAGGTTGCCTTCCCAGAAAACAACAAGCCGGGTGAAGTGGTCGCCGAAGTCACTGCCAGCGATGCCGACTCAGGCTCTAACGCGGAGCTGGTTTACTCTCTGGAGCCAGAGCCAGCTGCCAAGGGCCTCTTCACCATCTCTCCTGACACTGGAGAGATCCGGGTAAAGACATCCCTTGATCGGGAACAGCGGGATAGTTACGAGTTAAAGGTGGTGGCAGCTGACCGGGGCAGTCCCAGCCTGCAGGGCACAGCCACCGTCCTTGTCAATGTGCTGGACTGCAACGACAATGACCCCAAGTTTATGCTGAGTGGCTACAACTTCTCAGTGATGGAGAACATGCCGGCACTGAGTCCAGTGGGCATGGTAACCGTCATTGATGGGGACAAAGGGGAGAACGCCCGGGTACAGCTCACGGTGGAGCAGGACAATGGTGATTTTGTTATCCAAAATGGCACAGGCACCATCCTCTCTAGCCTGAGCTTTGATCGGGAGCATCAGAGCACCTACACCTTCCAGCTGAAGGCAGTGGACGGGGGTGTCCCACCTCGCTCAGCATATGTGGGTGTCACTATCAACGTGCTGGATGAGAATGACAATGCACCCTTCATCACCGCCCCTTCCAACACCTCCCACCAGCTGTTGACCCCACAGACACGTCTTGGTGAGACGGTCAGCCAGGTGACAGCCGAGGACATTGACTCCGGGGTCAATGCGGAGTTGACCTACAGCATCGCTGGTGGCAACCCTTACGGACTCTTCCAGATTGGATCCCATTCAGGGGCCATCACCCTTGAGAAGGAGATTGAGCGGCGCCATCACGGGCTGCACCGCCTGGTGGTGAAAGTCAGTGACCGTGGCAAGCCCCCGCGCTATGGCACGGCCTTGGTCCACCTTTACGTCAATGAGACCCTGGCCAACCGCACCCTTCTGGAGACCCTGCTGGGCCACAGCCTGGACACGCCACTGGACATTGATATCGCTGGGGATCCAGAATATGAGCGCTCCAAACAACGTGGCAACATCCTCTTTGGAGTGGTGGCCGGTGTGGTGGCCGTGGCCTTGCTCATTGCCCTGGCAGTGCTTGTGCGCTACTGCCGGCAGCGGGAGGCCAAGAGTGGCTACCAGGCTGGCAAGAAGGAAACCAAGGACCTATATGCCCCCAAGCCCAGCAGCAAAGCCTCCAAGGG
The DNA here is from genome assembly GCF_902655055.1 of Lutra lutra. Classification (NCBI taxonomy): domain Eukaryota; kingdom Metazoa; phylum Chordata; class Mammalia; order Carnivora; family Mustelidae; genus Lutra; species Lutra lutra. Next base: position 80,342,558 of record NC_062282.1, on the reverse strand, counting down.
AAACAAAGGCAAGGGCAAGAAGAGCAAGTCCCCGAAGCCTGTGAAGCCAGTGGAGGATGAGGATGAGGCTGGACTGCAGAAATCCCTCAAGTTCAACCTGATGAGCGATGCCCCTGGAGACAGCCCCCGCATCCACCTGCCCCTCAACTACCCGCCGGGCAGCCCTGACCTGGGCCGCCACTACCGCTCGAACTCCCCACTGCCTTCTATCCAGCTGCAGCCCCAGTCACCCTCTGCCTCCAAGAAGCACCAAGTGGTGCAGGACCTGCCACCCGCAAACACATTTGTGGGCACTGGTGACACCACATCCACGGGCTCTGAGCAGTACTCCGACTACAGCTACCGCACCAACCCCCCCAAATACCCCAGCAAGCAGGTAGGCCAGCCCTTGCGGCTCAGCACACCCCGGCCTCTACCCCACCCCTACCATGGGGCCATCTGGACCGAGGTATGGGAGTGACGGGGCAGGTGGATCAGACCTGTGCGCTCCTCAGCCCACAGGGGCCAACGCAAGCCAGTGGTGGGAGGTGGGACCAAAGATCTGGGGATGCCGGGGCCTTGGTGATGACCCTGCTGCCTTGCCTAGGCACAGAGAGTTAGACTGAGTGAAAATTGAGGGAGGGTGTGTGCTCTGTGGCATTCTCCTTGCCCCCTCCCAATTGGGAGAGGCCTGTGACTGTCAATTCCCAAGACACTAGACCCAGCTGCTGGGTCTTGCCAGTGGGGGCTGATGGGCAGATGAGCAGAAGGGGTGGAGGCAGAAGGGGGGAAGGGAAGGGAAAATGAAGTCTACTCCAAAGCTGGGTCTCTAGCTGAGACCACCTATTGGTGCTTCTCTAGAAGGGAAACAGGGAGACCTGGGGTCCTATTGGGTAACTGGGTAGGGCTCTGTCAGGGAGGGGGGCCTCCCTATTTGTGCCTTCTGTGTGTGCTGTGTTAGCCTCTTCCCCACCCCAGGCTCCTGGGGCTGGGTCCTGGCTCCCCTTCCCCAGTCCCAAACACTTATCCCTGACAATAAAGTTCTCTATTTTTGGAGTTTTGGTTTCTTATTTTCCTGGAACTGAGAGAAGGAGTGAGAGAGACTGGAAACGGCCCTTTGTCCTTAGGTCCCTACCCAATTTCCCTATCCCTTCTCTTTGCCCCTTCCTACTTCCCAGACCTGCCCTCTACCCCAGTCCTATCTTCATTTACCATCATCCCATCTGACAACGTGTCCTCTCACTCTGTGTTTGGGAGGCCATCTCCCTAGGAACAACATCCTTCCCCAAGAAAGGGCAGGTGCATTCAAGTGAGAGGCACCCAGGTCCTGCCCTTTGTCCACTGGCTGGGGCTTTACCCTTCCAATATGTTCACATTGAGGAGCCCCTGACCGAGCTTGGGCCAGAACACCTGGTAAGGGTGAATTGCAGCCCGCCCACCTCAGGTGAAGACAGAGAAACCCTTGATTACACCAGCCACCTTCCCTTGGGGCAAGATCTTTCCAAGTCCCTTTCCCAGCTTTTTCATCCCAGCATCGCTCAATGCCCAGCAATTACTGGGTCTGCCCTGCGTGTCCCCGCCATGATCACCAGCCTGGATTACTGGGAGGGAGGACCCAAGGAGAGGGAGGGAATCCTCAAGTTCTTTGGATTGGCCTGCTCTGGATCCCTACTCTTAGGGTGCTCCCTTCTGACTTTAAGCTGAGGGACCCTAGTCCTGCCCATCCTCCCTTCCCTTTAGCTCCTTGTTCTCGCTACCCTGGGCTGCTGGCTCTCACTCACTCTCTCTCTCTCCGTCTCTCACTTCTTGCTGTCCTAGGTCTGCCCTGTCTCTGGCTGTGCCTGCAGGGCACTGGGGCTAAAGCCTGGGTGAGAGGCCTCAGGTCCTGGGGGAGTCTCTGAGGCCAGAGGCAACATGTCTCCATGGCGACTGAAGAGGCTTGAGACACTCCCAGGAGGTCCAAGGCACCAGCTCTTTACTCTGATTCCATCCACAAACTCCCCAATGCCCTGGGGGTACCCCCAAAGTAAACAGTCCTGGGGGCTTTAGAGGAGTGGGGCAGGGGCAAGTGAAATCTAGTTGCATCCCATTTCTTCTGGACAAATAAGCATCTCTAGGGGGACCGCCAGCAGCTCCTGACCAACGATTTTTTTCTCTTCTGTTCCCATCCTTGCTGCCACTGGGTCGCTCTTTCTTCTATTCCTTTAGCCTCTTCATCGCTTTGTCTTTCCCAGGGATTATTCCTTACTCAGCTGCAACCCAACACATCCACGGAGCCACAGTGAACACCTCCCTTCCACATTAAGACACAACCAAACCACAACACCATTGTCATCATCAGAACACATAGGCCAAGTTCCCACTGTGTGATCAGCATGGTACTAGACCCTGAGGGGACATGGTCATATTCGTAAGAGATAACACACGTGAAAAGATGAGGCAATTGAGCCTCTTAAATGTGGAGTGGGAAATGCCTTAGTGAAGTTTCCCAGCTTGTTCCACTGTTCCTTCTGCTACTAGCTGCTACTATTTTTTCGTCCTTACACAAGGTGCAGTGTACCATACTCAGCACTTTTTGTGAATTAGCTCATTCAAAGCTCATAACTCTTGGTGACATAAGTCATTACAATGCTCATTTTCCAGGAGGGAAAACTGGTTAGTGCTGGACTCAGAATTCAAACACAAAGCATCAGGAAATCTGATTTCCAGAGTCTGCTGTTACCCATAATGCTTTACCAGAGGAGTCCCCTAATTAAGTCCGTTTGGGGAGTAAGAGATGCGCTATCACATTAGCCTATTAAAGGCTCTGCAACACCTGCAACAAAGGTGGGGGACCCATTAAACTTTGTGTAACTCGGGGTTTTCCAAATTTATTTGACGGTGGTGCCCCTCCCTTTGAGGAACACAGTGTGGGAAAACCCACACAGGACATGGGAGTGGGTTCCTGGAAGGAAAATGTCAGACGTGAGCCAGCTCTTCAGTGGCGAGCAGGAGTTGGGCAGGAGGTTCAGCCGAGTGAGCCGGCTCCTGAGGCAGGAGTGAGCATGGCCAAGTTGGGGACAGGGAGAGGCAGAAAGGGTAGCATCAGGGCTGGAGTGGAGGGTGTAGGAGAGAGCTGAGAGATGAGATGGGAAGAACTGGAGGTTGTAGAGTGCACAGATGCCTGGCCAAAAGTTCCTTAATGGGAAACGGGAGCCCCTGAAAGCTCATGAGTTTTGGGTGAACTGAGTTTTAGAAAGTTCACCAGAGCATGTAGTGGCTATAAATGGGGTAGAGGTGAATGTATAGGATTGAAACTCCAAGGTCCGGAAAGGACGGTGGCCGTGGGGACAATGGATGATGGGTGGATTTGGCTAAACTTGGGGAGAAACGACCTCTAGGACTCAAAGGATGATTGGATATAGGGTAGGGATTTGGGGGAATGGGTATGACAGCTCCCAGGATTCCCAGGTGTACATCATTCTTCTGTGTCTGGGTGATGGCATAGTGACGAAATTGTTGCCCATGCACAAGGTGAAATGAAATTGAGTTTCAGACTTGTTGAATCTGAAGGGTCAGTAGAGACAGCCAATAGGAAATACACCCAGCAAATGTCTAGAACTTCAGGACCAGAGTCAGAGAGATTTTGGATCTAGGCTTTTTAAGATATGATAGTGATAGAATTATAGGGAATGTTTAGAGTTGAGGATGCCCAACCTTCCATTTTACAGGAAAAAAAAAAATCATAGGAAAAAAGGCCCAAGTGACAAGTTTTGGATGACCAGGTGTAAGTTTTTGGGGGACGGAAGGCCGCTAGCTACCATCTTGGGGAAAACTGGGAAGAGAAGCACTGGACGACCAGTCTGCCCGCAGACCCCTCCTGGAGACTCCTTTACCACATCCCAGCCCCAGGTCAATTGTGGGGACCTCATCTGTCATCACCTTGACTCTTTGGTGTTTTGGATCACAACATGGATCCCGAGAAGGGTTGTCTATTCCTGAAGATAAGGTGGGAGCCAAGTTGGGAAGGCAGTTCTGAGCCGCCTTCCCAACAGCTTACCTCAGCTGCCTTGAATGGAATGAAGATTGTGATGGATCAGGAGGTATCCGGAGGATGGGTCTGCAAACCCGGGGTCCCCTTTTCCAGCCTTCTTGATAAGCTCCTACTGAGGGTTTTAGAGTAAAGACAAAGCACCAGTGAAGTCCTAGAGGATTAGAGGGAGCCTGGAGACTCAGCAGCAGCAGGGCCTGGGCCTGAGCTGCTCCCATCCCCCGGCTTCTGGGGGCCCTGGGTTTCTGCCCTCCACAACTCCTCATGTCTGGATGGCAGCAAAATCAGTGGCAGTCCCAGGTGGGTGTTTCAGTGGCTGGTTGGTTGTACCAAGTGCCAAGTTGAGGCTGCCAGGTTCTTGGGAGGATCCTTAACCTGAGGCAGGCACCCAGGGCTGCTGGCTGGGAGCAGCCTGTCCCAGTTCCACTACCCCCACCCCAACCCCCCATACAGGCTTCTAAGTCCTGGTTCCACTGAGCCACGGCCCCTCCCAGAAGCTCCTTCCAATTTCCTAGAAGGAGTCTCTCTTTGAGGCCAGCCTTCCTAATTGCTGATGGATGCCAGGCCCCTCCCCCTATGCCCAGGTCCTCCTGGGCCCTGTACCCTACAGTTAATACTCTGTTTCCTGATCTGGAGGATGGGGGAGTTTCCATTGTTCTGCTTCCCCACCCCCGAGGGGCCCCGGTTTGTTACCAGGCTCCCTTTCCTTCTTCCCCTCCCACCTTTTCTACTCCCAGGCCTCTCTAGAGGGGAATGAAGTTGGGGACAAAGGGACTCAAGTGGGAGGGGACGCAGCAGGGAGTCCTGAGGCTGCTTGCAGCAACTCGAAGCAGGGCTGGGAACCAAGAATCAGAAAGACACTGGGATCTCTTTTGGATGGAGGCAATGGAAAGTTAAAGAGCAATGAGACAGGTGAGAAGCTGAAGTTCAGGGGTGCTGTTTGGATATTAGGGAACTGCACTGGTATTGGTGAGCTCTTTCGGAATGAGGAGTCCATACTGCTTTAAGGAAGCTGTTCTGGAAATCCGGAAGCTTGCTCCTGACTGAGGCTATGCTGGAATTAGGGGAGTTGGCTGGTATTGTGCTCTTCTGGAGTGGGCTGTTCTGGAATTAAAGGCTGTGCCGATACTGGGAAGCTGTGCTGTGACAAGTGGTTGTACTGGATTAGGCTTATTGTGGTGGCCTGGGGGCTACAATAACACTGGGGCCTGTGCTGTGGTGGGACCTGCAGTGTGTGGACTTGGCTCTCCTGGGAGCTGTCCCAGAATTAAGGGACTCTTCCATCGCGGTCTGCGCTTTCTTGGGGGCGCTGCTGTGCTAGGGGGCTGGGCCTCTTCTCTATTGCTGCTGAGGCCTGGGGGGCCGGGAGCTCTGGGGCGGGCCTGGCTGGGGCTGGGGGTCACTCTGGTGGTGGGCCCCCCAGGGCGAGCTGGCCTGCCAGCAGTGACCCTCCTTCTCCCCGCAGTTACCTCACCGACGCGTCACCTTCTCCGCCACCAGTCAGGCCCAAGAGCTGCAGGACCCGTCCCAGCACAGTTACTATGACAGTGGCCTGGAGGAATCTGAGACGCCATCCAGCAAGTCATCCTCGGGACCCCGACTCGGTCCCCTGGCTCTGCCCGAGGACCACTATGAGCGCACCACCCCCGATGGCAGCATAGGAGAGATGGAGCACCCCGAGAACGGTGAGGAGCTTCAGCATGAACAGGGCACCCCGGGAATGGGTAGGAGTAGAGAACAGGGATGAGACTTGGACAATAGCCTCCATTTATTGAGCTCTTGTATGTTCAGCGGCGCTCACTGAGCCGAGTGCTTTCAGCTATATGTTCATTTAATCTTCACAACTGCTCTCTGATCTGAGAACTTTACTGTTCTCTTCACAAGTGCAGGGAACGTGAGGCTCGGAGAGGTTGAGTCACTTACCCAAAGTAAGACAGAGGAAGTAACAGAGCTGGCAGGGATGCAAAGGCTACTCTGACTCCGAAGATCTTGCCCTGGGCACCACAGTGTGCGGCCTTCCTGGGAACAGGGACTCAGGCAGCACTGAGGGAAACTGGAGGGAACCTTGAAGTCATGACAGTCCCTTAATGGGGTCAGAGGGCCTTGAGAAAAGGAAGGGGCCCTTGGATGCTCAGAGGAGCTCAGAAGAGGGTATGATGATCCCCTGAGGGGAGGAACCAGACAGGATCTGGCTGAGGGAAGGGAGTGGGGAGGTCTGGGGAGGGGAGAGGCCTGCCTGGGAGGGGTTTGAAGGGTGATGGCAGAAGGAAGGTCTGGGCCAGAGCAGAAGTCAGTGTGGGAATGGATAGTGGGTGCACTTTCAAAATGTGTGTGTGTGATGAATATGCGTGTGTGTGTGTGTGTGTGTGTGTGTGTGTGAAGGGATCCATGGTAGCCTCTGGAGGGGGAGAACAAAGAAGCTTCCCCCTGGGACTGAAAGACTCCCCAGCTTGGAGCTGTCATTCGGTCTTGCCCTCTCCCTCAGTCCAAACTGCCCCCCCAAAAGATGAAAAGTTCTACTCCCCACCCCTCAGGCACAGGGCCCTTGTCTAACATTCCAGGCCCTAGGTCTCAGAGTGCCCTCCACCCCACCCTGCCCCTCCGTGCTCTATCTCATGCCCGTCTCGTCCTTTTTGTGCCCGCGCAGAGCCGGCTGGCCGGAGCAGGCCCTGAGGCAGAGTGCCAGGTATGTGGGAGCTGCTCTGGGGTCTGGGGTCTGTGGGACTTGGCCCAGCACCCAGCCCCGCCCGACCAGTGACCTTGTTCTGCTCTATGCCATGTTGGGTCCCCCAACCATGAGCTGAAGAGCCTTGGTGCTTTGAGGGTTAATGACAGAGCTGTCCCCTCCTCACCTTGCACTGGCAGGAGGCCAAGCCAGGGTGGGTGATACCAGGGGAGCCCCGGCCCCAGGCAGTTCTGCTCAGTCATGTCCCTGAGGGAGGGTCACCGCCTGGTACTGTCCCTGAGCAAGGGCGGGACAGGGACAACTATGACAGGAAGTGCTCCTGGCCCAGCCGTTCCCATGGAGACCCCTGCTGCCCAGCAACCACACTGGCTACTGATGTCAGGCGGCCAACTCCTGTTCCCGTGGGTGTTCTGGGCAGGGAGCCGGGGCTAGGCCAGGGGCGGTGGTTGGCATAGGGGGCTGGAGTGCGGTGGGGAGGGGTTGCATGAGTGTGCTTGTGAGAATGCGAGTGTGTGCTTCTATGTGAACTCCCCACTACCTTCTCCCTTTAAAGGAGGGCCTCGCTGTGTTGGGGTAAGGTGGGGTTCTAGGATAGCTGGGAGCACAGTGAGGTTTGGGAGGGATTCAGAAGGAAGGTATTTGCCCACCTTCATCTGAGGCGGGAGAAGCCCAGTATAGATTTGTGTGTCGTGTCTATTGAGGGTAGGTGTGTGTGTGTGTGAGAGAGAGAGACAGACAGACAGACAGACAGAGATATTGGACCCTTAAATGAGGATGGGGGTTTCCTCACCCCTAAAGATAGATTTGCTTCTTTAAGTCTGTCTGGAGATAGATGAGGGAGGGTGTAGATGGCTTCTGTGTTTGTGCACCTGTCGGAGGGCAGATTTGGTGGGTGTGTTGATAGGAGAGCTGGAGGGTGGCTGAGGATGGAAGTACGCATCTATTTCAGGGTAGACTGTATGAGAGAGAAGAGCCTGCGGTGGGCGGCAGGAGGCTGTGTGTCTATTTGCGGGTGTGTACGCCTGCCAACTCAGTGGGCAAAAGGGGCATGCACCCCTGTCCCGAGGCAGGGCGGAGGTGCCCATGGGAAGCCCTGGAAGGGAGCTTTGCAATGTTACTGTGCCTGAAGACTCTCCTCCCCGTTCTCTTTTACAGACCTGCGCCCTTTGCCTGATGTTGCCATGACGGGCACATGTACCCAGGAGTGCAGCGAGTTTGGCCACTCTGACACATGCTGGATGCCGGGCCAGTCATCTCCCAGCCGCCGGACCAAGAGCAGCGCCCTCAAACTCTCCACCTTCGTGCCTTACCAGGACCGAGGAGGGCAGGAGCCTGTGGGTGCCGGCAGCCCCAGCCCCCCGGAAGACCGGAACACCAAAACGGCCCCCGTGCGCCTCCTGCCCTCCTACAGTGCCTTCTCCCACAGTAGCCATGATTCCTGCAAGGACTCGGCCACCTTGGAGGAAATTCCCCTGACCCAGACCTCGGACTTCCCACCTGCAGCCACACCGGCATCTGCCCAGACAGCTAAGCGTGAGATCTACCTGTGAGCCCCCTTCTGGCCGGTGGCCATACCCCACCCCAGCCACCGGCCAGGCCCCAGTTGGGCCCATTCCAGGGTCCTGCTCCTGACCCCCTTCAGCGTGGACTTCCCAGCCAGGACCCCAAGTGGGGTGAGTACTGGCCTCATGACCACGCAGGCCCTTCCCCCAAGCAGGGTCCAGATCCTCTCTCCTCACTTCATCCCCCAGCACCTGGGAGCCCTTCTTCCCCTTTATGGGGCTCCCCCCAGCTGGTGCCCAAGAGGGCTCCTCTATAATGACTAGGCTCCCTTCCCTCGATTTCCAGGGAGCACCCCCTTACTTTGGGCAGATGGTGGAGTCAAGGGTGGGCAACACACTTTTAACTCATTGTTTCCCACATGGCCGACCAGGGTGGAGACAGGATGTCCCCATTCCAGTCCTGCTGCAGGGCTGAATTGGGGAGCCCCTCTCCTTGGGAACTCCCAGAGGAAACTCAACCACCAGGGGCTCCCTGAAGGGCTTTTGTTACCAAAGGTGGGGTGGGGATGGGGTGGGAGTGGGCCGGAGGCCTTGTCTTCCTATACTGCTCCTGGGCTCGCCCACCTGCCTGCCACGTGCCCCTGCCTGATCCCATCTGGGCACCCCCCTTCCCTGCTGGTCATGCAGTGTCTGTATATAAGGACCTTGGAATGATGTCCCCATTTCTGCCTGATTTGCAACTTTTCTTGTTGATGTTGTGTTGTCTTGGGGGACCCCTCTGGGTGGGGGGAGGCTGCTCTGTGCCCCCTCCTCCCTGCCGCAGTGCCCCCCACCCCAGGCCTCTACTGTTCCATGTTGTAAATACCCCTGGGGCCGTAGTGGGATGGGGGTGCAGGCCAGGGAAACAGTGAGTGGGTGGGGGTGGGGATGGGGGTAACATTCGCCTATCAGCAGAGCTGGGCTTTTATTTAATTTTTTTTAAAATACAAATCTCTATTTTTTTGGAACTGTTGCGCTGTGCCCTGGGGGGGGGGGAATCCCCGCTCAGGCTGGCCCCCCCACATCCAGATGAGCATCACAGAGGGGCCCTGAGGCTGTGGGGGGCAGCTGGACAGGGGTGGGATGACTGTGCCTCTGGCCTGGTTGGGTGAGTTGGGAGCAGGAAGGTTTGCTCAAGGGGTGGCTGGTTGCTGCCTCTAATAGGGGGAACCTGCACCCTGCCCCCTCCCTGCCCCCCAACCCCCAGCCCCTGCCATGACTGACCCGTCAGCCTGTAAAACCACCATTGCCTTGATCTCAGGGGGTGGGAAGGGCTGCCTCAGGGCACCCTGGGCTCCAGGCCCCCTTCTTCCAGTTGGGCTTCCCTTTGCCAGGGTCAGGGGTCCCCTGGGGGAGGGGGTGGGGAGATTGGGGGGCAGAGAAGCCCAGTCAGCCATGATGAGGTGGGATTCCTTCCTGCACCTCAGGGGGCCAGGGTGTGAAGGGCATCCTACAGAGCCCTCATCTCCCACTGTGGCCATCTCAGGGCCTCAGTCCCTCTTCCTTCCAGAAATCCCCCCACTGCCTTGGCCCATACCTCTCCAGCTCCCCAGGGGCCCAGGCTGGGAGGCTGGAGACTCAGGGTATGGCCCTTGCTTGACTTAGTCTAAGCTTGGGGGGTGGCCCAAGGGTGGGAGGGGTGGGTACAGGCTGCTGGGTTGTCTGGTGCCTTTGGGAGCTGTGCTGCTGGGGTCTTGACTCCTGTAACCCCAGACACCCCACTCCACCTCGGGAAAGCCAGGGGCCTGAAGAATCACCCTATTCTCTGCTCCTTGCCCCTAACTTGGCTTGGGGTAACAGTGCTGGGAAGGAGAGCATTGTTAGGCTGGTAGCCTCAGCATACACAGCCCTTCTATTGAGGGCAGAGGGTAGAGTGGGCTGGGGTGGCAGCAACCAGGTCTGGGGGTTGGCCAAAGGCTCCTTTCCCTGGGGGAAGCCCAGAAGTGGGCTGTGGGCTTGATAAAGAGCCTCCTTCCCCCTGCACAAACAGGGCAGGTGCAATAGCGGTAGAGTTGGTAACATGGTGTGCCCAGATGGTGGGGCAGTGGCCTCAAGGGCTGTCCTGTGTCCTGGAGGTCAGGGTTCTGGCAAGAAGATTGTATGAGGCCCATTTGCTTGGTGGAGTGGGCAGTCCAGGAAGCATTCCTGGAATCAGTGGACTCCCCTGGAAGCCCCTGGTGGCCTGGGCACCCTGCCCTGGTCTTGGGGGCCCCTGAGCACCAAGTGGAAGGACGGAGGAGCATTTTGCACAATGGAGAAGCCAGAAGGAAGGGGGTAGCCCAGGTGGCTGGGAGGGCTGAGAAGCACAGAGGAGGAGCCCTTCCTACAGGCAAAGGCAGAGTTCCAGCCCCCTGGTTGGGGTCAGGGCGCTGAGTCTGTCACCCCCTGGGTACTCGAGAGGTGAAACCAAAGGTGGGCAGGGGATGGGTGAAAGCACCAGGGACCACCCCTATTGGTCCTAGGTCTATGAAGCCCTTCCCCAATGCCTTGTGTCGCGTACAGTTTTATGTACAAACAGGCGACATTTGGCCAGAGGAGACCCCCCTCAAACCCAGCCTGACCCAGTCAGTGTCTTCCTAGAGGGGACCTAATTGGTCCCCAACCCCCTACTTCAGAGCATGTCTCTTGGTAGGGGGAGGGTATATGGGGACGTATTTCTCTCCTGGGGTCCCTGAAGCCTGTCTCACATCCCTGGGGGAGGGTCTCTGGGGCATCTCTCACCTCCGGGGGCTCCCTCAGCCCTATCTCTCCCTTTGGGAGTCTCTGGAGGGACATGTATTCCCTCTGGGGACCATGGGAGCATGTCTCCCCCCTACCCAGGCTCTCTGGGGAGCCTGTTTTCCTCCCAGGGTTCCTGGGAGTACTTAAGGCATGTCAGTCTTGGGCCATCTCTCTTCCCAGGGAAGGGGGCTATCTCTGAAGCATGTCTGGGAAGGGATGTTTCTGGCCCTCCCTGCATCTCTCCTCTAGGGACGTCTCTGACCTGCAGCACTTTTGGGATGAGACGGACAGCTCTGAGTTGTCTTTTCTCCTGGAGGCTGGGGATACTTCTCTCCTGAGGATCCGGCCGCTGGAGCCATTTCCTCCCTGGATGTGGGCTATCTCCTGGTGTTGGGAAGGCTTATGTTGGCCAAGAGAAAGTCTCTTAGGGGGCGTCTCCACGCGGGACTTCTCTGGGAGGGGGGGACTGTGTCTCGCCCATGGGGTTCCCGGGTGGGGGTGTCTGCCCGTGGGGAGAGGGAGACTGTGTCTCCTCGGGTTACCTGAGTGGGGAGGGGGGCCGTGTCTCTCTCGTGTGTTGGGGGGTGGGGTTCGGGGAGGGGGGTTTTGGGCTGTCGGATGCCCACACTGGGGTCGTGTTTCTCTTGGTTCGTGCCACTTCCCACCGCCTCGCTCCTCCCGGGAAGGGCCCCCGCCCCGCCCCCCACTCCCCCCCGCACCCCATCCCTGGCGCTGCGAGCACAATCCCGTTGATTTGTAATGATTTCTGTCTCTTTCCGTCTTTCTCTTTCTCTGACCTCCCCCCCCCTCCCCCGCCGCGAGCATGCGCAGGCACCGCCCCTACCCTCTCCGGTTCGGTTCGTTTCCGGTTTGTTTGCTGAGCTGTCAATGGAAGACCCGTGTAATTATTCCCGAGCTTTACAATAAAAGTGTGAAAACCGGACCCCACCTCACTTCTTCCGGGCCCTCAGGCCTGCGACCCGGGGAGACTGGGGACTCATTCTGGGATAGAGGCCTTGGAGGGAGCCAGGGGACGCGGCCGAGAGAAGAGGGAAGAGAGACCCATTGGGATTAATCGGTGCCACTCTGGAATGGGAAGCAAAAGGAAGCTGACGGAGGACAGACATCTACAACATGCATGTCAAAGTGCCTCCCTCCCCCAACCTATGCAATGTGCGGGACCGGCAGGGCCCCACCCTGAGCTGAGGTGCGGACTAGGGATGGGTGGGGTAGGGGCGCGATGAGGAGCGCTGGGGAAGGGTACGCTGTGCTGCTTCCTTTTTCCAAGGGGCTGGTATCCTTTCCTGTTCCCCCTTCATTTGGCAACAAGTATGAACTGCGGAATTGAAGGGAGAAGGGCGGGAGACAGCTATTGGTCGCTATCTCCCACGGTCAGGAACCAGGATTGGAGGTCGATTCAGGGGACCTGGAAAGGTCTCATCTCGTCTCCGAGTGCTTTCCCCTCCCCCTGCTTCCGGGCCCGAGCGGCCTGGGTCTCCTTCGTCCGGCTCCCGGGTAAACACCCGCTCCAGAGAGGTCGAAGAACAGAGACCGGATCAGCGGGTTTCCCGGCCCCACCTCCCGGGGTGCCCCTCCCCGCTTCGCGTGCTTCCGCTCAGCCCGCCTTCCTCCTCCCCCACCAGCCTGGCTCCTCGACCCTAGGGTCGGTTCAGCGGCTGGGATTAGTCGAGCGCAGGGACTAATCCTGGATGAGCCTCCGTGTAAACCCGGATCGACCGTGGGTATAGGGGAGGTCGCAGGCGCCCCTTCATCCATTCCTATACGCGCGGCTTCGCAGGGCCTGAAGCCTCTCCCACCCCGACCCCAGATCCCTTTAATACATTCAGAGACTAGTGGTTGGGTCTGCCCTGAGGGATGGGCTGGTGGGGGGGGAGCGGGGGCGGCGGGCGGGGTGGGGGGGCTGTTGTAAGAAGGAAGAAGCCACCAAGACCAGTCTCGAATATGATGCTCCAGAGCCTGGGGGCTCTGGGAGGCCAAGGAAGGGCTGAGGCCTCTTTGGCAGCCTCTGAATCAGGTCAGCCCTCCAGTTAGTGAGCAACCCAAGGGCCCCCCACCAGTCCTCCAGTTACAGAATCACAAACCCTCCTACCTGACCAGGGTGACCAGTCCCTAACCTTGAGGCCTCACTTGATCAGAGGAGGCAGGCAATCAAGAGGACCTCACATCAGTCCCACTCCAGACTGGGCCAGATAGCTGGGGATAAGGGGCTCCTGTTAAGGCCTAGCCCTGAAAAAGATGTCAGGGGTCAAGAGACGTGGGTTATCCTGCGCCTGGCTGGTTCATTTGTTCTTTAAACATTTCCTGAGCCTCTCCCTTGTGCCTGCCCAGCAGAGTGTACTGGGACACCCCAAGAATGACACACAGTCTCTCTGGGAAAGGCAGACAGGTAAATAATAACTGTATCAGGTGTTCAGCCCTGCCCTGAGCTGTAAATTTGGGCTGGAGAGCTAAAGGAGGTGCCTCCTCCAGTAGAGGCGGGAAGGCTTCCTGGAAGGGGTGGTACCAGAACTGACTTGCCAAGGACAGATCTGGCCTGAGGCAGTTGTATGTGCAAGGGACTGAGGTAGGAGAAGAAAATGCTGTCCCTCAGGGCGGGCAGGTAAAATTGTAGAGCTTGAAGGCAGGGGGGCAGAAGCAGAACTAGAAGGGCTTGCTAGGCAACCTAAGGAGGGAAAGCTAAGCCACTGAAGAGATGTAAGCCTCTGAAAGAAAAGGTCACATTCACATTCTTCAATCACAGGTTTTAACTGTCCTCCCTGCTTCTGTGCACAGGTTTCTCTGGGGATGCCTAGGTTGGGAGTGGAGACACACCCACAAACAGGAAGGTGAACCAGGTGCACTGTAGGTTAGGAAAGATGGTCCCCACCTCATTCCCTCCTGCCTGGCATCTGAGACCTACATTAGAAATCTGGCTGGACTGCTTCATAGTGGCAGTACCTTGGGCAGGTGACTGCACCTTTGTTTCTTCATCTGTAAAATGGGGATAATAATGCTCGCCATCACAGAAGATTCTTGTGGGGCCTCAGTGAAACACCGTGTCCTTTCTTTGACTGAACCCACGTTTCACACCTACTATGTGGTAGGCGCTGTGCCAGGTGCTGGCCTTGCAGCCCCGAATTAGACAGGCATGATCCCTACTGTCTCTTGGAACTTCCATTCCAGTAGAGAAGACAGACAATAAACAAACAAATGAGATAATTACAGATTGTGTTAAAGTGCCGTGAAGGAAACAAACAGTGGGACATGAAGGAGGATGACTGGAGGTGGGGGAAAGGAAGGGGCTGCTTTACTCACTGCGGCCTGGGCAGCTTCTCTGACGACACCTGAAGATGTAGAGCTCAGAACAGAGCATTCCAGGTTCAGGAAAGTGGGGCTGCTGAGGCCCCGGGATGGGAGACAAGAAAGGAGTTAGCCTCATTCCTCCGAGATGGTAAACTTACTGAGGGCAGGAACTAGGTCTCTTACCTCTCCCACCCTTCTGGACAAATATAGGGTAAGGTAAATAAAAAAGGAGGGGATTATCCAGTTTGTTGGGCCAACCTTCCCCATCAACCCAGGGCCTGCCGTGGTGTTGGGGGGTTGTTGGCCTCATCAGAATGTCCATCTGCACAGCTTAATCTGCACTCCAGCTGTTCTGTATAGGAAAGGCCTGTCTGCCCACCCCTGCTCCTTTCCCGGGGTTCCCAATCCTTTCCTTGAATGGGAGGGGCAGGTTGGGGTCCCTCCAGAATCTGCCAGTCCAGAGCCTGGACTGAACAGAGTTTAGTATCTGACCCTGCAGGGGCCGAGGGAGAGGATGTGTCCCTGATGAATATGGCCCAGTGTTTCAGGATCCTTGGGGCCTTTTGGAGTCTCCCCTTCGGCCTGGGTTTCCCTTTAGGACGACCTGGAAGAAAGATTTCTTGCACATGGATGCGTTTCACACACAGGCCCCCCCACCCCCCTCCCAGTGCTGCAGAGCGTACACAGCTCCTCACACACTCACCATCCAGCTGCACACTGCATCTCCATGGCAACCAGTAGGCCTGGTCCATGGATGTTAGAAATAAGTGCCAGAGGAAGAGAAGAGAGAGGGAGAGACAGAGGAGAAACATCAGAAATAAAGAGACTCAGAAAGACAGCCTCCCAAGGAGGACCCCACTCTTTCCTTGCAAACCCTGCAAGAGTGGCTTGAACAGACTCAAGCCTGAGGATGGAGGGGCTCAAGGTGGGGACTAGAGAATGGGCCAGGGGCTATCTGGACACAGGTAATGCGGACACATTGGGCAATGAGGGAGGAGCAGAATCAGGGAAATTTGAGTGACAGTCTGGAGTCTTGGGCCAAGAGTATTTGGTCTGGGTAAAAGACAGATGAGGGGGGTGGATGGAGGTGGGAGACTTGGGGGAGCTCCTTTCCCTTCTTCCTGGCCTAATTGGCTGTTCAGGCTGAAACCGCCTCTTAGTCACTTAGTCTAATTAGAATTGTTCCGGAGAAGACAGTGGGGGAGGGGAAGGAGAAGCTGGGGTGTGAAGGGGGAAGGGTAGGTGGAGAAGGGTGGGAGCTGGGAGTGGGGGGTGGGAAGTAGGAGTTCTTTCTGTGACCTTCCACCCATACCCTTACCATCCAGTGGATGGGCTGTGGTCTAACTGTCCAGGCTGTGGGTCAGTGTCCATCCTGGCCCTCTGTCCCCAGTCCTCTCTCAAATGCCCCTGCTTTCTGCTCAGCCCTGTCTCTTGCTCTACCTCTTTCTCCCTCTGGCTCCCCGTCTTTATTTCCTCATCTTCCTTTTCCCCTTTCATCAAGGTCTCCCAATCTCTGGCCAACAATATTTGTCTAATAAACAGGTAAAGTATTTAGGAATTCTGGCTGGGGCTGAATCAGGGGGAGGGGAGCAGGGAGAGGGGATTATACTGACAGCAGCCTCATCTTCTGGGAGTAAGAGGGAATGGAACAGACACTGCCTGACATGCCTCTCCTCTCTCTCTCTCTCTCTCTCTCACACATACACACACACACACACCCCACATACCCTCTCTTCCCACCCCTAGCTAAGGTGAGACCTTCTTGAAGTATGTGGAGCTTGGCTTCTGGAGCTGGACTGTTTGGGCTGCCATAGACAAGGTACTTAACCTCTCTGAGCATCAGTTTCTCCACCTATGAAATGGGGATAATAAATCCTAAATTTGTAGTGTGGGTTTAAGGCGATGGTGCATTAACAAGCTTAGCACAATAAATACTAAGTGCTGCTTTTCTCATCACTCCCAGACTCCTTTCCTCTCCCTTCTGGAGCCAGGACATCTGCATCTTCCTCACTCCCACCTTATTCTGCTTCCCCAGGCTTTCAGGCTCAAAATGACCTCTCAGTTCCTAGACTCACCCTCCTGGCCTGCTCCCAAGGCTACACAGGGTGGGGGATGGGGGGTGAGAAGGCAGGCTTAGATCCTGCCACCTGGCCACAGGGTTAGGACAGACCCTCCTCCAGTCTGGGGTCTGGCCTCCCTTCCTCTCAATACTCCAGGAGGAGGAAAGCAGACAGCCATAAATGATGTAGGGGAAGTGTACTTGCTGAGGGGGACAATAAGGGATGAGCCATGTCCAGAAACCTAAATATTTCATGGGGCTGCAGCACTGGGAAGGGCAAAGTCCCTGAGCTATGTTTGTGAATGTGCTTGCCCCTCCACGTGGCTTGGAGCTCTTCCTCATGCCCAGCGCCCTCTGCACATGCTCCAACCCTCAAAGTGCTGCACCCACAGAAAATCGCCCCCGATGAACCCTTTCCTGGCTGTGATCTTGCCAAACCCCCTCAGCCCATGCAAATTTCACTTCTTACAGCTGTAGCAGTTTTTGCAAGTTTGAGGCTGTATTGTCACATGGTCATGTTTTTCTTGTCCATGCAGTTTCCCCTTTAGATCCCCCAAGGATGGGAGTCCTTGCCCCTCACCTCCTCAGTGTGATCAGGAAGACCCAGGAGTTGGAAAGAGCTGGTGGCATGCCAGCAGGGGCAGAGGGGGGTGGCGGTGGTGGCCGGGAGGAGGTCTGAGGAGGTTGGCAGAGGAAGAAGATATCTATGAGAGCCAGTGGGAATGGGCGGATAGCAGCAGGGTCTCCTGGCTTCTGTGTCCACTGCTTACAGATGGGCTGGGAGACTGCCTCTGCCGAATCCCTGCCTCCAGGTGGCCCCTGTTCCCCACTCTCTCTGACACTTCTCCTGACTCCATATCTAAGTAGGAGATTAGAAGGTGCCCTTGGAGTCTCTGTCATGGCTCCCCAGCTCCCCCTTTGTTCCTTTCCTTGACCTTATCCCAGTCTATCATCATTTATTTGTTTATGTGTTCAATTTCTGTCTCTTCCATTAGAATAAAAGCTTGCAGGGGCAAGAATCTTGTTTAACTTATTTATCACCGCTCAAAACGTTTGCTGAATGAATGAATGAATGAGAGGAAATCTGCTTGGGGATTCTGTAGCAACAGCATGGAAAGGGGCCCAGAAGGTGGGCAGGTGGGCCACAGGTGAGTAGGGATAGAGACTGCAAGCACTGAGCAGCAGGGAGGAGGGAGGAGGTGTGGGGAGTAGGTGGGATGGGGGATGAGAGGGAGATGGGGTTATGGGGCGGGGCGGAGGGAGAAGAGGTGGGTGTAAGGAGGGAAGCTTGGGATGGAGGTAGATGAGTTAGAGCCAAGGTGCATAGGATTTGGGGGAAGGCATCCAGGCTCACAGAGGGGCTAGAGGCAGGGACTGTGGGGCAGGAGGAGATAAGGCTTGGAATAGGGAGCCAAGGACAGGGTGTGCTCTCAACAAGGTGATGCTTGGAATTTGGGTCTGGGGCTAGAATGGGTGGAGTGTAGAAAAACCAGAACAGCTGAGCCGGGCAGTTTCCCAGGGCCTGCTGGTGCCATCACTATCCTTCTGACCCACCCCACCCCCAAATCTGGCCTGGACGCCTAGCCTCAGTTCCCCCTGCCATACCCTTCTAGGCCCATAAACAGGAAATGCCCCAGGGTGGGCTGGCCAGTGCTTCCCTCAGAGACTTGAGCCTGGTATACTCCTGAGTGGGGGCAGGGTACACAGAGCCAGAAGAGAGGCCTTAACCCTATGATAACCCGTGTTATACCCAGGGAGCCCCCTTCAGAATCCTCTGTCTTCCCAAACCAAAGGTGGCAGCAAAATTCATTCATGAGCTTTAAGTCCCCACAAGAAGCTGGCAATGAAAGAGGAATTCTTTCCCAGGGCTCTGCCTGGTTCCGTGGCCCTCTCCCCAGCCCAGGGGCTTCGTGAGAAGGCAAGCAAGGGATAGTGGTGGTAGTAGGAAACTTCCATCAGAATGATAGTGTCTCCCTCAGAACTGGCCAGAGTGGTGTGTGTTCCAGGGCGAGTGGAGGAGATTGGAGGTGCACACCTGCAGTGGTTGTCATGGCAACCTGACTTGGATCCCAAGAGGGTGGCCTCTCTCCCAAAGCCCTGTGCAGCCTGGAACTCAAGAGTGGAGACACACACACACACTTCTGGGCTTTGCAGAACTCTATTTCTGAGAGAGGCCTCTCAGCTTCCTCTCTTCTCTACTTACCTGGGTGAGGCTGAGTGAGACCAGGGATGGAGCCAAGAGAAAAGGATGTGCTAGGGCTGGAGAGAGGGAGGCCCTCCACAGTGGGAGTGGGTGTGCTCCCAAGTGTGTGCCTGAGGCACAGTCCCAGTGCAGAGGGACAGCAGAGGACATGTGTACACTCAACTGACCCATCCCAGTCCGGAAGCCAGACGGCACAGAAGAGGGATTTGGGAGGGAGATGATTATTAGCAAAGACAACAATAATCACAGTTAACCTTAATTGAGAGCTTATTAAATTCCAGCTCTGTGGCTACGGCGAGCATTTTTATAGATGGAGTCTTATGTGATCCTCACAGCAACTCTACGAGGGATTACCAGCCCCATTTATGGATAAGAAAACTGAGATTCTAAGAGATGAAGTAAACTGCTCCAGGTCCAGGAGCTGGAAAGAGACAGGGCAAGATTCTGCAGGAAGGGAAGAGTGGGGGACAGGGGTGCCAGTGACTGAGGACTCTGGTCCTGTCCCCAGGCTCCACGGGACATTCCTGTCACATGATACCATGCTCCACAGCAGGGCAGTTCTGGTACGGTGCCAAGAGGCAGGACCTGGGGACCTCAGACTGTGGTGCCTGACTGGCCTGAGCTGGGGCAGCTGAGGGCACCTGGAGGGTGTGGGGACACCGAGCAGCGGGCATAGTGATTGGCACAAGCCAGGGGAGCGGCTGGCAGCCTTGCTCCTGGTAAACACGAAGAGAGGTTACTTCACAAGGAAACAGTAATTAACTTTAATTAGCACCTTGCATCTCAGAATATTATTAACATCTCAATTTCTCTAATCAAGGCAGCAGGAGAGGGGCGGCATCTGCCTCGTGGACTCCTTCCTGGCCATGCTCCCTGGCTTGGCAGTGTTCCTGCCAGGTCCCCTCCCACTGGATGGCACCCAGGAGCACCTCCTCAGAGGCAGGTTGCCAAGGGGGAGCTGGGGAGCGAGGGGACCTGGACTGAGAGGACAGGGCAGGTCCAGGCCAGGTACATGGAAGCCAGTGGTGCCAGCAGCAACAGGGCCAGAGGACAAGGGACAGGGCTCTTTGTGTGGCCTCCTTATCTTTCCAAGAAGACCATCCACAGCAAAAGTAGGGCTAGGTTCATGTACCTCGATCCAGAGAACAGACATGGCTGGCTTCTCCATGCTTCTCCCCTTTCCCTCCCTCTTTGAGCTAGCCTGCCCTCCACCTCCCTCAATGTCTTTCTCTCCCTTTTCTCTAACTCCTTCTTCTTCTCCTTGTTGCAGAAGGGGTGGGAGGGTGCTGGCTTCCACCACTGGGGACCCAGCAATGGGGACAGGATAACTCCTGTCCCCAGGGAGTTTAGAACCCTGTGGAGGAGATAAGGCTTGGGTATAAAAAGCTCTAATTGGGCTCCATACAGATAGGCATCTTAATGGAGCTGGAGATAAAGGGCTTGAGGTGGGGGGAGGTTTGTTCCCAGGAAGGAGGCAGGAATGGGAGTGGCAGGGGCCCTCAGCAAGGGGGACACCAAGACAGAGACCATCTCCCCCACCACCACGAAAGCAGGTGGAGATCGTGGGGCCGTGAGGGCGCTTGGTGCTGATCAGCCCTTCTCAGCTCTCTTCGGGAGGCTGTCATGAAGGGAGGACCCTGAGGGCACAGAGGTGATTCTCTCTTCATTACAGCCACCCTCGGTGGCTGTGAGCCCTGCCGCGTGTCTCATATTAATAACTGACTATCCTCCTTGGTCTAATTACAGTGGCCTGCTGCTTGCACAATTTGGTATTTCTTCTGCAGCATCCTCGTGGCTGTCGCCCCATCCATCTAATTTGTATTTATTGAGCACCTATTATGTCTTGAGGGCAGGGTCTGCCCTTGAGTGCACTCCAAGTGCCAGAGGAGTTCCTCTCTCTACAGGAACTGGAGGGTCATGGTAGAGCCGCCTACAGGTCTAGACGTGTCAGCAAAACAAGGGCAGTAGTTACAGGGGTTTCCCCATCAGGAAGATGCTGGTTCCACATTGGCTTCATCAGCACCCCTTGCCTGCTGCCGTAGCTGTGTGTACAGGGTCATCTTTGCACATGGCCTTCCGTCTCTATTTTTATACCATCCAGGGGACAGCATCAGAAGACAAAAGTTCAACTGTAAATCTTGTCCAACATTAACTCCGAGGGCAGGTTAAATGTTCAGGGGCGAATCCGATCTGAAACCCACCCAGGTGGGGAGGGCACACATCATTTGATGTTATTCCTTACCTTGGTTCAGAAAACTGACCACACATGCTGTTGCCAGGTGGAAGGTGGGACCCATTTTGTTTGACGGCCCAAATGTGGCCCATGGAGTAGGGACGGGTACTGCTTGTCCTTGGCAATGACTCTGGTTGAGGGTCCTCAGTGAGGGTCCTCTTTCACTGAGGCCTATGGGATCTCGGGATCTCATTGAGTTCTTTCAAGAACCTGGAGAAGCAGGAATTAGGATGGCAGTCTTAGAGCTGGGGAAATCAGACAAAAAGGTGAAGCCACACAGCTGGTAAGAAAGTGAAAGGGGAGCAGGACCAGAATCCCTTGGAGGGATCACTTTCTTATTTATGGTTTCCCTCTTTCAGAAGCTGGGGCGCTGGGGGAGGCTCTAGGGAGGCCCCTGCCCTCAAGGACAATAAGAGAATGGCCACTTGTCTCTTAGCAGACCCTAGCTCTCCCGGTCCTCCTCTAACTCCCCCTCATACCCACCCCCCAGCTCCCCAGGGCCTGAAGCTGGGCCTCAGTAATTGTAGAGTAGTCCGCATAGGGCGGGGAAGAATCTGACGTTTCCAAAGGCCTTTTTGATGTTGATGATTATGGTGATGATGAGGCTGTCCGTCTCCTACCAAGACTGGGGCCTTTCTTTGTTTCTCTTACCATCAGGGTCTTTCTGTCTCCCTCTCTCCCTTTCTTTCTCTGCCCTGAGGACTAGTGTTGTCAGAGGACCAGCATTTGATCCTCTTTGGGGGAGGAAGAGGACAGACTGGGCCAAAGTAAAACCTGGGGAATCACACCCACCCTTCACCTTCCCCAAGCTGGGCCCAGGGGTGCAGTGACGTGTTATTAGCATAACATTTGCATAAGGAACAATTGAGGAGATTGGAGTCTCGCCTCAGAGGAAACACCTGCAAGCAACTGTGAATGAAGGCTTCTCCCGCCCCCAGTCTGAGATCCCTCCCACCCCCACCACCTCCCGCCAGGATGGGGGAAGTGGCTGGAGCCCACTGTGCCTCTCACTGAGGACAATAGTGATCCCAGCGATCACTCACACAAGGCCTACTCGGTGCCAGGCACCGAAGTGGATGTTCTATTTCTCTTCATCTTCACAAGCCCCCTTGGTGGTATATTTAATTATTTTATAATATAATTTAGGGAGGAGGATGCTGAGGCTCAGCCACCTGAAAGTCATACAGATTCTATGAGTGGCAGAGCTCAGCTCTGGAACAGGGTGGTGTGACTCAGTTGCTGTCGCTCTCCACCACTCCACCACTCACAGCAGGTGGGGGCACTCTGGGCTCCCCTCAGGCACCCAGATCCAGTCTCTGGGGACCCAGGGGATCATGGCAGTCTTCACACAAGGGCTCCAGGACAGGCTCCACACAAGGGCTCCAGGACTGGCTCCTACCCACAGGCCCCCAGGCTTACAGACAAAGGCACAGCCGCTCTGCCCTGCCCCCACCGGTGCTTCTGGAGGCAGAGGAGCTGGGCTGACTTGGCCCATAACCAGGTTAGCCAAGATCCAATTAACTAGTTAGTGAAGGCAGAGCTGGGGGCAGGCAGGGCGCGCAGGAGAGCGGGACGGATGGGTTGGGTAATGTGCGGAGACAGCCAGAGACAGCGGCTCCGCTCTAACCTGATAAGCAGCTCCCAACGTCGCTGCCGCCCAGCCTGGCAGGCAGAGTGGCCTCAATCCTGGGTTGCTGGTGGGGTGCTGGGACAGTCTCCGACACCCATTCCTCCCCTCCTCACACACACCACCCTCATCCTCTGGCCTCTCCTCACCAACGCTCACCCCTGCTCAGCCTCCTCTAAGGAGCACGAGGAAGGCAGCTCATCCACTATCCGTAGTCATGCACTGAAGGTAAGGGTGAAACAACCACTTCCTCCAGATGGGAGGCCAGGGGTGAGGCAGCTGGGAGAGTTAATGAGGAGGGCAGGTGAAAATAATAGTAGCCACCAGTTTTATTTTAAAGATTTTATGTTTAAGTAATCTCTAAACCCAGTGTGGGGCTTAAACTCATGACCCTGAGATCAAGAGTCACACACTCCACTGAGCCAGCCAGGTGCCCCAATAGTAGCCACTGTTTATGGAGTTTGCCATGTGCCAGAGACTCTGCAAACCATTTACGTGTACTCTCTCAGAGACACAACACAACCCATTGCTGTACGTACTATTATAATCCCCATTTTGCAGATGGGAAAACTGAGGCTTAGAGAGGTTAAGAAACCTACCTATCAGAATCTTTCAGGCTTAAAACCACCATCCCTTATAGTACCTTGGAAGCAGGTCTAGGGTTAACAACAGTATGACTGATAACAATACTTCTTGCTTTTGTGTATCACTTTAGAATTTACAGGGTGCCTGGATGGCTCAGTTGGTTGGGTGACTGCTTTGCTTTTGGCTCAGTCATGGTCCCAGAGTCCTGGGACTGAGCCCTGCTCAGCGGGGAGCCTGCTTCTCCCTCTCCCTCTGCCCCTCCCTCTGCTTGTATCCTCCCCCCACCTCTCTCTGTCAAAAAAATAAATAAAATCTTAAAAAAAAAAAAAAGAATTTACAAAGGCTCTTTGGGTTTACCCTGACAAGTCCACAAGGTCAATGTTTTACTTCCGGCCCCTATTTTACAGATAAATGAGCTTGAGGCTTGGAGGGGCTCCTGCCCTCACAGCTGGTGAGTAAGTCAGAATTTGAACCCAGGTCAGGTTTTTCTGACTCCTAGTCTAATGTTCTTGAGGAGACAATGGAAAAAAATCCCTAAGTCAAGGGTGGGACCCTCCTCTATTTACTTGTTTGTCACAGCCAGTTGGAAGAGTCTGTGCAGGGCACCATGCTGGGCAGGCCTATTCAGGGCTGGAGAAAGCAAAAGGCTTCCTGCCTTCAAGGAGCAGGTGGAGAGGAAGGCCCTGAAGTTCCGGGTGTCTGGGGACTCTGGGGACTGCCTGGGTCAGGGGACTCCATGAATGAAAGACCAATCTGGTCTGATTTCCTCATGTTTTTTAGAGGTTGCTTCTGAAGCCCAAGAGGGTTAAGTGACTATCCAAGATCACACAGAAACAGGCGGACACAGCAGATCTCCTGACTTGAAGCTTCCTCTCTGGTCCCGGGGCCTCCCATTCATTGCAGGATGGGGACTTACTAACCCTATACGCTCTGAGTTGTCTGGCATCCACCCACCACCCACTAGTGAGGGAGCAGATGCTGTGCCAACCATCCCTGGGTAGGGGAGGTGCCCCCATTTCTCTCTGTCTGTGCTCAGGGAGAAGAGAATCTGCTGGATTCTGGCCGCATCAGGCAGTCTGGAGTTTTGGGGTCAGGACTCTGGGATGAGCCGTACTGAGCAGGACAGCAGGGACACAGCATTTGGGCCTTGTGTGTAAGAAGATGTATGCACATCTGTTGCTCTTGGCTTTCCAGAATACCAGCACCAGAAGGGTTAAGCTATCCCCAGCCCTTCCCCAGCTCCAGCCCTAGCCTGGGGGCCTGAGGAGTAGTCAGTGCCGGAAGCTGCTCTCCCAGTCCCAAAGGTCTGGGGAGGGGGAGGGGAGCCACTTTCTCAGCTCTTTCCCAGGCTCCTCAGCCTCCCTGGGGATCCAGCTACATGCCGTTGAGGTGACCCTTGACCCGTCCCCTCCACAAGCCGGCCCTCCCTTGCCCAGCCAGTAAAGACTCTGCTCCTTGCTCTGGGGCATTGGGAGAATGGGATCCCCCTACTGACTCACCTCATTTCCCCCACCATCTCACAGATTCCCCTCAGTGCCTAACTCGGCTTTGCTCCCACAGTCACTATATTCAGACCCCTGAACTTCTTCCCCCATCCTGGCTCTGGGCCCCCAGCACCCCCCCCAAATGTGTGTCAGAAGATTCTAAAAATAAAAGATTGGGATTCAAGTAGGCAACTCCGGAAATATACAGTCCAGCCTTGGCCTCCACCCCTGTGGGAGAAGGAAGGACCTGTGTACAGAGAAATACCCAGACACAGCCACCCGCTACCCCCTCAGGTAAACACAGGAACCCAGTCTGTTCCTGAAGAGAAAGAAGGCGGAGGAGGCTCCTCTTGGCTTCCCCTGTCTGAAATTTTTTTTTTTTTAAAGATTTTATTTATTTATTTGACAGAGAGATCACAAGCAGGCAGAGAGGCAGGCAGAGAGAGAGGAGGAAGCAGGCTCCCCGCTGAGCAGAGAGCCCGATGCGGGGCTCCATCCCAGGACTCCAAGACCATGACCTGAGCCGAAGGCAGCGGCTTAACCCACTGAGCCACCCAGGCGCCCCCCCTGTCTGAAATTGTAAGCGAGTGCACCCCTCCTCCTTTCTCAGCCATTGCTTGGAGAAGCAGTGGGCTATCTCCCGTCAAGGCCAGCCCTGATGTCCTGTCAGGACTGAAGTCCAGGGAAATTCCAGCAGGTTTGGGCCCTCTTCCCTGCTCTGCTTCCCAGGAGTAGGCAGACAGCCACTCTGGGCAACACGTTCAGAGACATCTATTTTTCATCCCTCTGCCTCCTGGACCCTGGCCAGGACAGAAGCCAAGGGGGTCAGGAGCAGGATCATCCGAAAGAGATCCTTTTCTCCTTCCCAGATGGATGATCAGGTGGCCAGAAGATATCCCTGGGTCATAGGCCAGGGTCCTACAGGGATATTCCAGCCCCTCTGTGGCTGGCCCCAGCCACTTCCTCAGGGTGGCAAAAGGACCACAACCAAATCATGCAAGATTGGCTAAGATCCACTTCCACCCTGGGCCTTATGAACTTCCCAGCAGGAATTTGTGTAAGTGCTTGACAACAGTACATCTTGGGACCTCATGAACAATGGTAACAATTAGAAGAATAATAGCTAACATTTTTCAAGCCCTTGCTTATGTGCCAGACCTGGGCCAAAGAGTATACATACATCATTCTCACTTAATCCTGTCAGGAGCCCATTTTTATGATCCTTAACTTGTAGGTGAGGAAACTGAGGCACAGGTTGCTCACAAAGCTGGCCCTAGCCTTAGGTCACACTTGTTCTTGGCAAAGCTGGGACGTGAACTCATGAATGGGTGACTCTGGGTAACTCCCTAGCTTTTCCTTTTTGCCTGTGGGTATGGTGCCTGCTGAAGGGGCATTTTCAAGGTGACTGTGGTCTCAAGGCACAGTGGGCACCACTCTCATCCTGGGGGTAGAGGCCTGCTGGGAGGCCAGGCTTTCTTCCCATCTAGTCTGGACATCCTTTCTGCACGGGCAGAGACAGACCCACACACAGAAGGTTAGATGATTCCTGGCTCATTCCATTCCTGCCACCTTCAGTTCAAGCCTCAGCAAAGGGGCAGAGGCCAGCTTCGGGGATCTGGGGCTCTGTGGCCCTATCAGCTTCATCCTGGGGTCTCAGTGTCCGGCATTCCCACTGCAGGCTCGTCGCTGGCGGGCCCTTACTCACCCCAGCCAGGCTGACTCCTGGGGCAGCCACTTGGGCAACAGCAGAAACTGTCTGCCTCCATTTCCTTTTGTGAGGGACTGGGTGCTGAGCAGGTTGGCAGCCTGGACTGGGACGCCCGCAGCACAACTGTGAAGGAGACAAAGAGTGACTTGAAAAGCTGTCCCCCTTGTCAGCATCTTGGGGCCCTTCCCCGCCGCCTGCTACCCAGCCCCAGTGTGATTCCCCCCACCTGGCTTTTACATGTTGGGAACAGTCAGCCCTTCCTCTTGGGCAGAGGGGAGCTGTCCAGCTCTCTGGACACCATTTGTAATCCCCACCCAAGAGCAGGCATTTTTTTTTTTTTAAGATTTTTATTTATTTGACAGAGATCACAAGTGGGCAGAGAGGCAAGCAGAGAGAGAGAGGAGGAAGCAGGCTCCCCGCAGAGCAGAGAGCCCGATGTGGGACTCTATCCCAGGACCCCAAGATCATGACCTGAGCCGAAGGCAGAGGCTCAACCGACTGAGCCACCCAGGTGCCCCAAGAGCAGGTATTTTGAATTGCAGCCTTTTGGGTTCAGACAAGATTTATCTGTCACAGGAGAATTAGATGGCGTGCCTGGGAGAATCACACCAGTAAAGTGGGTAACACAGGTCAACAGGCCAATACCCGGCATATATAGAGTGAGTGAACTAGGGGGTCACTCATGGGACCCTTTAGGTGTGTCATTATCTAGGATAATGACGCTATAGCATCACCAACTTACCAGCTACCGTTCATGATCAGTCACAGGCCTGACACCGTGCTAAGCACTTCACACACATTCATTTTTTTTTAAAGTTTATTTATTTATGTAATATCTACAACCAACATGGGGCTTGAGCTCATGACCCTGAGATCAAAAGCTGCACGTGTCTCTGAGACCAGCCAGGCATCCCAACACACATTCGTATCTAACATTTGGCTTAGATGCTGCTCATCCTCATTTTATGGATTTCTCGAGAAGACTGAGGCCAAAGCCTCACAATTACTGGCCAAACAAGTTGAACCCAGGTCTGCAGATACGTGGTTTTCTTGTGGCCACTCTGCTCCTGGGTGAATGGCCTTGTGTGTGTTCATATGCTCTTCAGATTACATTGGCAGCACTTCCTGAAATTCTAAAACTGCTCCAAGCAGTTCTGATGGACTAGACATGTCCTGTCACTTAGGTGAGGCTTTGCTTTAAGCCACTAATTGGCTGCTGGCCAGCACTCAGTCTCATACCAAACTCTTTTGATCAATAACTAGTGGATACTTTTATGTGCAGGAAGCCCCCATCTAAAGTCCATGTCATTATCACAATTCTTGAAAGCTCATCCCCAGCAGAGAATCCCTGGGCCCAACTTAATGTTTGTCAGCTCAACTACTAATTTATATGCCCCATTTGACCTTTTCTTTTAGAGGCTACCTGATCCTCCCTCCCACTGTGACCCTAGGGGTCCGGGATTAATTCCATTCAAACTGCCCCTCCCCATTCCTACCAGTATGGTCTTGACACAAAACTTTAACTCTAGCGCCTCTGTCTGCCCACCCTTAATCTCTTTCTTAATATTTCTCTGGTCACGTCACTCCCGCTCCTCCTTTGACTGTCTCTGGTGTCTCTATCACTGCCTCCTTCCCTGGAGCCAAGGCCACGGAACTGCCCAACATGTGTAAGTGTGACTGCTTGGAAAATGTAACTTTCAAGGAGCCTGAAATTGAGTGACAGTAAACATAACCTTGGAGACCCAGACATCATCTAGGGTTTACATGGACTCAGCAGCAGGAACTTAGAAATGAGGCAAGAAGGGAGAGAGAGGAATGGAGATGATCAAAAGAATGAGCTGGAGGCAGAAATAGGAAATGAGGAGTGATATCGATTCAACCAGGCCAAAAGCATCCTTGACTGTCAGTGCTGGACGGGCCCTTAGAGATCAACCAGTCCAGAGTGGAAAAGGAGTTTCAAGTCACGAGTTAATGCTGAATGATGAGCAGCAGCTGCCTACAGGGTGTCCTGAGAAGAGAGTGCTACTATTGATTAGCAATGTCTACCATGGGCACTGCATTAGAAATGGTGGCAAGTGTGCCAGAATTTACTTCCCTGATCGAGTTTCAACCTCTTCACTTGTGGAGCAGCTAAGGAGGCCAGAGGGCAAGAGAATTGTCCATGGTTTCCACAGTGAACTGGAGGCAAAGCTCACTCAGGGCCCTCACTGTCTCTTTAAGCCCCAGGTAAAAGTCATACAGTTAGATGAGGATGAGGGACCCAGGGAAAGTGGGTCCTCCATAGAGGATAACCAGTAAGAGAGCAGCTATCTAAAGCTGTGAAGGCAATCGATATCACGGTCTTGATGCTGGGTGAAGGCTCACTTCTCACTGGGTGACCAGTTGACTGGATGTGCCCAGAAGCCAGGTTTTGCCTCCTCTGGCCTCTGGTTTCTCCACCATTGCTCTCCCAGGGAGGACAAGGAGGATCCCTGGAGTGGAGGTCTTAGGTCTCTCTCTCTAGTCAAAGAGTAGCAAAGCAGAAAGAGACAAGAGGAGGGAAAATGGGTTTGGAGCAGGGATGGTACCCATTGGGGCAAAGGCACCGACCATGCAGCAGTGGAGAGGGCTCTGAAGTGGCAGTTCAGAGAAGCCAGGCAGGAGACAAACACAGAGGCACCTGTGTGCAGGTTTGGTGTGTGGGCCAAAGGAGAAGAAAGAACCTCCAGGTGACGAGGGCTGCAGAATAGGGATAATGATACCCTAACAAAGCAGTGGGGGCTTGGAGCCCAGCCCGGCCAGGGTGCTGGCCCAGCTAGCCATGACACACCACTCACAGGCTGGGGGATGTGGGCAGGGAGGAGGAAGGGGGGCTGAGGTGCCCAGCACCAGCACAGCCTTGGAAGTTAGCTCTTGAGCTCTTGCCTCTCTCCCTATTGCTCTTCCCTCTGTCCCTGCCTTGTCTGTGCACAGAATCTCTACTGGGAGCAGAAATGGGGAAGGGAGGGGTGAGAATGGTGATGACATAGAAAGATCTGGGGGCTTCTTTAACCCAGATCACCTGTCCAAGGCCACGAAAAGAAACCAGGCTGTGAGATGTCCAAGAGCAGAGAATCAATCTGGACACCAATACCCAGTTTTTCCAGAGAGACAACTAAGAATGAGAGAAGTGAAGCCTTTCTCTAAGTCAGTGTCATGTTGATTTGCCATCCCGCTCTGCCATCTTCCTTCTGCTGCTAAGCTTGCCCATATTTTCCCTAGAGAACCACCCCTTTCCTATCTCTGTCCATATGGTTTAGGAAGGGCTGACTTTACCTGACCAGCCAAGATCTCAGGGTGGGCTGCAGGATGGGAGCTGGCCCATCTGTGCCTTTAATCTTTGGGCCAATGAGTCAGTAAAAATTGATCCAGGATGATCGACAGTGAACTACTGGAAAAGGTGTACTTTCTGTGGGGCTTGCCATATTGGTAGGTTTAAGCTTGGAGCTGCTTAAAACACTTGGGGAATAAATGGGGCACCTGGGTGGCTCAGTCAGTTCAGCATCTGACTCTTAGTTTTGGTTCAGGTCATGACCTCAGGGTGGTGAGATCAAGCCCCACCTGGGGCTCCTTGCTCAGTGGGAAGTCTGATTGAGATTCTCTCTCTCCCTCTGCCCCTCTCCTTGCTCATGCATGTGCTCTCTTTCTCTCTCTCTCTCAAAATAAATAAATAAATCTTAAAACAAAACAAAAACACTTGAAGGAAAGCTACCAGAGTGTAAATCTAACACAAAGGAGAATAGACCTGGTAGTGGAGAGAGTTTGAGAGAGACAATGACCAAGTGCCTGGATCCAACTATGTCTGAAGTCTACCTCCGGGCTTTTCAGTTATGTGTGCAAAAAAGCTCAAGCCTGGGGAGCCTGGTTGGCCCAGTGGGTTAAAACCTCTGCCTTCGGCTCAGGTCATGATCCCAGGGTCCTGGGATTGAGCCCCACATCGGGCTCTATGCTCGGCAGTGAGCCTGCTTCCCTTCCTCTCTCTCTGCCTGCTTCTCTGCCTACTTGTGGTCTATGTCTGTCAAATAAATAATAAATAAAATCCTTAAAAAAAAAAGCTCAAGCCAGTTTGAGTTGGATTTTTATCCAAGAGACTCTAAATCATCTTAGAGAAACAAAGAGAGTTGGAGAGACAACTGCAGGAAAGAGGACCAAGTATGATGGGAGAGCAAGGTTATATGTGTGGGGGGTGGGGGCTGGTGCATCAGGATCATGGAACCTATGTGCAATGGTGAAGCAAGATACCAGAATTTACCGGAGGGAAAACACAGCCGAATTTGATTCTCCATGTGGGCCAATCTGAGGTGGGGTGAAAACTTTTGTCCCATTATATACTTTATCTGTGTCATGACAGAAGTCCATCTAACCCCAGCCTACATGGGGTGTGGGTTCACATGGTGTGGGGAGGAAGGCACGGTCAGGTGGAGTTTATCTTGACAGTCAGCGCCCAGTTGCCTTGGATGTCCCTTATAGCTCTTATGATGTAAACCTCATTCCAGGACAGATATTTAAAGACAAATGAAAACATTCAGCCAATCCCTGCCTATCACATGCGCTCAGCATCTTCCCAACGTCTTCCTTATCAGATGTCCCCAGATTTCATCTAATTTACAGAAGACTAAACTTTGTGATAAACAAGAGAGAAAAGAGGAACAAAGTCACAAGCTTGATCCGTACATGGTCCAGGGTGCACAACTCCAGCACAACCCCAGATGACTCCGGCCTTCCTCCTCACCTGTGAGTGGCAAGATGTGTGGAAACCCTACTGGTTACAACCCAAGGAATGATCTCGGGCCTAGTCTGCACCTGCTTGCAGACAGTGCCAGGTGGGGAGGGGATGGGAGGAGGAGGAAGCCATGCCCTGCACAGATGCAAAACTCTCTTCTCTTGTCAAAGGCACACTGATGTCTGGGGTGGGAACTCTCCGGGGTGAGAGAGGGGACACGGGTTTAAAAAAAGATGGAGAGGGTGGAGGGTCTGATTCCTGGTGCTTGGGAGTTACTTAGCTCTTCACATTTCCCCATCTTTTCCCACGTCCCCTTGCTGGGAAGCAGTCAATGCCTTAAGAAGAAAAAACAACACAAACAAGATACATATATGTAATATATGTGTGTATATACAATACAATGTGCATAAATATATACAGAATTCAAATACTGTGTTTCCCCTCTCTTATCTCTGTTTTTTTAAGAGAGAGTTCCCTATCTGTTCAGTTAAGGACAGCCTTGTCCTTTCTTACAGCTTCATGGTCATTCTGTTCATTTATCTACTCCCTTACTGATGGACATTTAGGTTGTTTTGGATTTTTTTAAGATTTTATTTTTTAGGGACGCTTGGGTGGCTCAGTCTGTTAAGCATCTGCCTTTGGCTCAGGTCATGATCTCAGGGTCCTGGGACAAGTCTCACATTAGGCTCCCTGCGGAGCCTGATTCTCCCTCTGCCTGCTGCTCCCCCTTCTTGTGCGTGCGCACACGCTCTCTCTCTCTCTCTCTCTGGCAAATAAATAAAATACAATCTTAAAAATTTTATTTTATTTTTTAAATTATTTTTTTAAGTTTATTTAAGTAATCTCTACACCCAATGTGGGGCTCAAACTCAAAACCCCAAGATCAAGAACTGTCTCCTCCTCCAACAGAGCCAGCCAGGTGCCCCTGTTTTGCATTTTTGCATATCTAATCTAAATAGCCAATGAATTTTGTGCAGTGAACCCCTAATATACCTTGTGCACAAATATGAGTGTTTCTTTCTTTTCTTTTTTTTAAGATTTTATTTATTTATTTGACAGAGAGGGAGAGTTAGAGGGAACATAAGCAGGGGGAGTGGGAGAGGGAGAAGCAGGCTCCCCGCTGAGCAGGGAGCGTGATTCGGGCTCCATCCCAGGACCCTGGGACCATGACATGATCCGAAGGCAGACGCTTAATGACTGAGCCACCCAGGCACCCCTATATGAGTGTTTCTTGAGGATTCATCCTAGGAGAGAAATTATTGGCTCAAAGTGTATATATGAGTTTTTCACTCTGAAAGATACTGCCAAGTTGGAGTGGAGAACTTTTTCCTGTGAAGGAGCCCTCCCTGGGGCTGAAGCAGAAATCGGAGGTGACTGGGGTGGAAAGAGCATGGGCTTTCAAATCAGACATATTCAGGTTCAAACCTTGGCTCTGCCATCTTCCTGTGTGACCTTGGATAAGTCACTTAACCTATCTGAGCTGCTGTTTCCTTAACTGCAAAGTGGGGTACTATAAGAGCTGCCTCCCGAGGCTGTTGCAAGGATCAAATGGCTTCCTCTAGGTCAAGCCTCTAGCATGGGTGGGGTGTACAGTAAGATCTTGGGCAACATTAGTGCCCTTTCCCTGCACAGACCCCCCACATCATTCATCATGGGTGACTGGCTCTGGGGAGAGGCTAAGAAGGTGATTTATTAGTGAATGTCACACAGAAGTCAGGACTCCATGGTGGCTTCTAAAGGTCACCCAGGCAACACTTGGAGCTAGGAACCGGTTCAAGTAGAGCATAAAGATTGGCTTTTGAGCACACAGCCTGGGGGCCATCTGCTGGAGGATCTTTCACTAAATGATCCCTTCACCCCAACCACTGCCTTCCAGGTTCTGTCTCTACCGAGGAGCAGGAAGAAAATCCTCCTCAAGAACAAGAGTGAGCTGGCTAGATTTTATTGTAGGGAGTGGCTGGCTTGCCATGTGCACAGAGAACAGAACAAGGATGCATGGAGCGCATGATCTCTGTCTCTGAGAGTCCCTGTGCATGCTCGTGGAAAGCTGCAGTGCTATTCTGCTGGAGACCTTGGCCCAGAAGGTGGCCCATCTGTCTTGGTTCAGGAAAAGGGTGGTTCCATGAAGGGGTCTGCAAAGCTGGCAGGGGTAGCCATCCGTTGGAGGTCATGGCCAGATTGTGTCCAGAGTCCCAGTCAGATGCCGGCAATCTCAGCGCCCCTGGTTACAGGTCACTGTGCTCTGCTCTCTCGAGGCAACCTCCCCTGAGTTTTCAGGGCCATGGGCTCTTCTTTCTGGAGACTACATGGGCTGTAGAATCCAGGACTGGGCCACCCTTCCTGGAAGACGATGAGTGTGTGAGCCCAGAGACCACTGCCACAGGGACCGCAGTGGTGACTTTGGCAAAAGCGGTGGAGGTGAGCAGCCTGGTGACAGCAACCATGAAGAGGGCTCCAGGGGATGTAGTCACGATGAGTGATGTGTCTTGGTTTTGGCTGTGGGGGCCTGGTAAGAACGAGCTCTGTAGGGGCGCCTGGGTGGCTCAGTGGGTTGGGCCTCTGCCTTCGGCTCAGATCATGATCCCAGGGTCCTGGGATGGAGTCCCACATAGGGCTCTCTGCTCAGCAGGGAGCCTGCTTCCTCCCCTTCTCTGCCTGCCTCTCTGCCTACTTGTGATCTCTTTCTCTGTCAAATAAATAAATAAAATCTTTAAAAAAAAAAAAAAAAAGAACGAGCTCTGTAACTGGAGTCTGAACACATGGTTTTCAGTTCCAGATCCATCTATCACAAGCTGTGTGGTCTAGGGGAAATGGCTTACCCTTTCTGAAATTTCTTCATCAGTAAAATGGAGACGCTGATATTACCAGTCCTACCTTCCTCAACTTCTCCAACCAGCAGGTGTCTTTAACATGCCAAAGGGTGAGAGAGAATTCAGATGGAGCTACTTTGTGAAAAACAGCTTGGGAGGGGAGAAGATGACTGAGCAGAACTGGTCCCATTATTCCCAGAATGATTTCTTGTGTCCCCTGGAGGCTCCTGTTACCGTGACTATTTCCTGGTTTTCAGTTCCTGGACTCTGGGAGTGCTGGGATCTCTGGCTCTCTCCTCACTTAGCATTTCGCAGTGATGTCCTGGCTTCCTGCCCAGGCCCCACTCACAGATGCTGGTGCCGACCCTGCAGGCCCCCAGCTCCCTCCGCCAGGCTGGGAGACAGGGCCCGGGCTCTTTGGAAGGAACTAATGGGAGGCTTGCACGAAAAGCTAAATGTTGTGCATTATAGGAGCTGATTATAGTGGCTGAGGGCTGGGCCGGAGCAGTCTCACCCAAGGGGGCCAGAGAGTTGCAGCTCTCTGCCTAAGCATGATCCTGGCTGAGTGGGTGAGGGATCAGGGATTAGTCAGGGAGATGTGTCTTTCAGGCAGTCCCTTAGTCCATAACGGAAATAGGTTGTAGAGCATGTGGCTTCCCTGCTTTGTCCATGCACTGTGCATGTTCTAGAGAGATGGGCAAAGGACAAAGCATGAGATTCTGTCCAGGAGGACAATCTCCCCACACTGACATAGGAGATAAAGCCCACTCAGTCCCCACCACTGCAAAAAGAATTTTAAAAAAAGGATAGCTTGGCGGGGGAGAGGCTGGCTCACTCAGTTGGAAGAGCATGTGATGCTCAATCTCGGGGTCATGAGTTTGAGCCCCATGGTGGGTGTGGAGATGACTAAAAAAAAAAACTTTAAAAAAAAAAAAAAAGGGAGTAGGATTGACCAGTGCTTACAGATAAATGGGTGGGGGCAGTGTGGAGGTGATGGCCCTGGCAGGGGAGGGAAAGCATGCAGACTGACCCTTACTGGGCTCTGAGGAGATGCCAGATACTGCGCCTGCGCGATTTCAGTAATCCTCACGACTGCCTTGTGAGGTGAATGCTATCTCCACAGCTCCATTTAGCAGATGAAGAAACTGAGGGTCTGACATGTTAAGTTGTGCTGCTGGGAAGAGGCTGGCTTGGAATCTAACCCCAGGACTGCCTGTCTGCCTGCTGAGTTGTGAGCTTTGCGTTTCTCACCTACATTCCTAGGCCTCAGGGCCATGCCTCCTGCATATACCCCTCTCCCAGCCTTGCCTCCATGCCCCAGCTGCCTCCAACCAACCGCTCTATTCCCCAGAGCTCCCTGAATCTCTTCACTCACTCCTCACTCTGTTTCCTCTTTGGAAACCAGCCACAGGCTTTTTTCTTCCATCTGAGGGATAGAAAATGGTCTCATTCCCCACCCCCAGGTCTTTCCATCCTCTCATCCATCCAAAACCTAAGCATCTCTCTCTCCTCCCCTCCCCCTCCCTTCTTGTTTTTTTTTTTTTTTTCCTTTCTGTTTATCCATCACTAGAATCCACCCCCCCTTCCCTCTTGCCTGTAGGTTCTGTGGCTATAATCAAATCATAACTTTTATTAAATTTAAGATTACTTTTTAATGGAATCAATTTCTTGTGTGGTGCTTCTCTGCCTGCCCACGGGCTCCGCAGGCTCTGGGCTCAGCATCCCCACCCGCACAATTGTCTCTGCCGCTGGCGTTTCTGGCTAAGCTGCCTCGAAAGGGGGGGCAGGTCTGCCATCCCTAAACACACACATGGACACACACACACACCCCAAAATGCACCTTCCTGTAAAGCCCCAGCTGCACAACCTTCATCTCCAGGCACCCAAATGAAGTGGTGGGGGCAGGGGGGAGCAGGACGAAGGTGGCAGGGGCAGGAGGAGGGAGCCGCACAGAGAAAGACTGAGGGCGCAAAACAAACACGGAGCCAAGCAGACATTTCTCAGCCTGTTAATTTCCTACAGTTCTGTTTTCCATCCTCAGAAAGAAGCTGGTTTCTGCCAGTCCACCCTCCCCCTGACTGCATTGTACAGCTGGTGAGCAGGGAGGAGGGGGGTCCCAAGGAGCAGCGAGGAGACTCAGGTCTTCCTCTGATTTAGAGAGGTACAGGCAAGATGCAGATAGGCACCTGAAGCTGTGACCCGAACGAAAAGCCCAACTGGGAGATCTGCAGTCTGGACCAGTCAAACCCTACAGGTCTGGGGCTTCAGGAGGAAGGGAGACCGGGAGGTGGATGCCATAGGGAACATTCTAGAGGTAGGAGAGGGTACAGGGAAGAGAGGTGTTAGGGGGTCATTTTGATGGAGGGGGCAGAAGCTGGGGAGAGGGACTGGGGGAATTCTCATGGTGAGCTCGTGGTGGGGGCCTGTGGATGGGTGCCTGCTGACTCAGCAGAGACTTGGCAGCTTCCTTGAGCTGTCTAGGCAGCCCTGGGCTCTGCTCCAGCTTTCCTGGGAGGCTCCCCGGACAGTGGTGGACATGCTCATGGGTGGACAGATAGATCTGAGGTGACCCCTTGGCTCTTTATACTGTCGTCAGCACACCTCCTTCTGAGTGTCAGGAGAGGTCCTGTCCCTCCAGGGGGGTTGTGCAGAACTTGGGGGGTAAGGGCATAGCTTTTGGCATCAGGGAGGTCTATGAATCTATACTCCGATGCTTTCTAACTGTGTGACCTTGAACAAGTGACCTGACCTCTCTGAGTGTGTTTCTTCATCTATAAATAAGGATTTAGTGATGTCACGTATATAGAACATCTAGCATAAAGCCTGGCACACAGTAAGAGATCAATACCTCGATGGCTAATATATGTATTACGTCTTCTAGGCACCAACCAAACACAGACATAGAGCTGAGGTGGACTGGGATCTAAGCTGAGGGGTAAGCCAGAGGGCAGACCGAACCAGGCATTCCTTAGTTCCTGAACACAATCATGCCAGGCCCATAGACCACGTGTGAGTAATAGTTTCAGGACTGGAACCCAGGACACAGCAGGACTCTTCTCCTTGCTTCAGCAGTTGCTAATGGTGGGAAGCCCACAGCACCTTGTCAGGAGGAGAGGAGAGGGACTGATGAGAGCTCCTAGACACTGAAGGCCAAGACCACTCCTCTACCCCTGATTTTCAGGGGCACATGAGCCTGAAGCGGGGACACCTTCTGGGACAGGAATGATGGAGAACTTCCTGCCGCCTCCCCCTGCAGCCTCTGAGAACCACCTGTTGGTTCTGGAGACATTAATGGGCTCTGACCTTCTTAGGCAAGGTCCAAACAAGAGGAGTCTGTAAAGATTTAATTAGGCACAGTGCATAAATGAACTTTGCTTCCCACTTCTGTCCTCCAGCCCTGAGGGGAGGAAGAGACTGGTGGAGAATGTGAACAAGGGGGGAGAACTGGGAAAGACTGGTTCTGTTATGAAATCCTACTTGTGCTCAGCAGAGGCCCCCATAGCCAGGGTCACAGTATTACTGAAATTTGCAGCTAGGCCCATCAGGGCTGCTCTCTGGGGCCTGGCAGCTGCCTTGGAGTGAGAGGCAACTGGGGCCCCCCTCCCCTAGGCAGGAGCTCCCCTCCTACCTTTCCATTAGCTCTAGAAGGAGGCTGGTCCAACCCGTTGAGCCTCTTCCTCTGTTTGACCCCTGGTACGAGAATGCTTGATGAGTCCACACCTGGACTTACAGACCTGCATGGTCTTGTCTGGGCCTGGCTGTTCCCACAGGGCCATGCATTGGTCACACATGCAGAGCTTTACTGCTCAAAGGGACTTCTCAAGTGTGAATATTACTCACTTCAATTATCCTTTCACTCACAAGGGAACCAAGGGAACCAAGGCCTGAGGGCCTTGGGGGGAGTGGGGAGACACACAGAGTAAGGGACAGAGCCCGACCATGGTCTCCTGATTCTTCCACCACTGCCTTCCATGCTTTCTGGCCCTCACTGTTGCAGACACAGCTGTAACCTGCATGTACACCTACATCACTCGCCCTTCCCCAGTGTTTCCCATGAGCAGACCCTTTACATGTGTCCCCCACAAGCCCATGAAGCAGGTACTAGTACAACCTCCATTTTACAGATGGGAGGCGGAGAGGTGAAGTAGTTAAGCTTAGTTATAAGGGGTAGAGCTGGAATTTCAAACCAGAATGTCTAGCCCCAGAATCTGGGCTCTTCACCTACACACATTTACCTTCACTGTCCCCTTCTCGGGTTCCTTGCTTTTACCATCACTGGTGCCACCACTGCCTCCTTCACAATGCATTGTTTTCCCATTTCTGGACTCTTGGTTTGTTTTTGGCTATGTTTTTTTAATCTCAACACCCAACATGGGGTTCAAACTCATGACCCGAGATTGAGAGGTGCACGCTCCTCTGACAGAGCCAGACAGATGCCCCCAGTTTTCACATTTCTGATCTCAGTCTAAGCCAGATAGTCACCTCGGCCACAAGGGCATGCTCAACATCATGACCACACTCCCCTTTTTCTGGGTCTTCCCCATCGTTTTTGCCATGATCATCTTTCAACATTATCTCAGTATCAGCACCACGTCCACCCTCTACAAAATTCTTTCTTTCTTTCTTTCTTTGACACAGAGAGAAATCACAAGTAGGCAGAAGTAGGCAGAGAGGCAGGCAGAGAGAGAAGGAAAAGCAGGCTTCCTGCTGAGCAGAGAGCCTGATGTGGGGCTCGATCCCAGGACCCTGGGATCATGACCTGAGCCAAAGACAGAGGCTTAACCCACTGAGCCACCCAGGTGCCCCCATCTACAAAAATTCTTAATTGCAAATGACTGTGAACTTGGTGAGCAATGCAAATATAACTCTTGCCGTTGGGATGGGAAGAGAGTGCTTACAGTTTGTTTCTAGTCTCCTCCAGCCATATAAAGTCTCCCCCCGCTTTTTTTTTTTTTTTTTTTTTGAGAGAGAGAGCATGTGAAGGGAGGGGGCAGAGAGAGAGAATCCCAAGTAGGCTCCATGCCCAGCACGGAGCCCAACACGGGGCTCAATCTCATGACTCTGAGATCATGACCTGAGCAGAAATCAAGAGTCGGACGCCCAACCAACTGAGCCATCTGGGTGCCCCTGTATATAGTCTCTAAAGTAAAGGTACAAGCCAGTCAATTGGTCTTGCTCTTAAAGATTTTTCTGGAAATAAGAGGAGTGGGGAAGATAGGTTGCAAACAGCCAGAGAGTGTCTGTTGAGGGAAATTAATCAATAGTCAAGGAGATTGCTTGTCATTTTTCAATATCTATAGCAATAACAAGCCTCCAGGGAAGGGGTCGGAGCTCCAAGGGAAAAGATCAGAGGATATTCTGCCCAACCCAATCATCTGAAGAACTACAGGGGAAAAATGGAATCATAGGCAGCTCCATCTACTTTGGGTGTTGGCCAATAAATACCCCATCTTACCAGCACAGTAGCTCTTGCAGTCCCTGGAAGCCGGCAGCAAGCACACTGCCCAGGAGTTTTAAAAATTGATTATGGCTTTGGGTCCAAATTCCACCCACATCCCAGCCCAAAGAGTCTGCTGGTTGGCTCTCCATGATTGCTGGCTGCCGGGGGTGCCATAGTCCTGCACAAGATCACGGGAAGAGGGGGCAGTGGCTTCCCGGACCAGAGCTTCCACCCAGAATTCCAGCCAAGTCCTCAGAGCTCCCAGGACCTGGAGGAATTTTTCCCCCTGGTTGTGTTTGGAATTGGCTGGTTTTCTGGGCACCAGGCCCAGCTCAGTTTAATTTTTGTTTATTTTTATGTACAGATTCTCTTCTGTTTGGGGAAGAGCTTTGTAAATTATTATTATTTATATGATAAAGAATAAATCACACCAAATAAAAAAACCCACAATCTCTTTTTCTCAATAGAATTACTAAATTAGGGGCTGAAAGGAACAGCCGATATGCTGGGGTTTGGTTTCAGGAAGCCTTTGGACATGGATTCTCACAAAATCTCTTAGTAAATGGGCTCTGTTGTCCTGGATTTGATGCTACTTACAGCCAGCAAAGGCATATGGGGCCTCTCGGGAGGACTGTGGTGGTTTGGGCCTAAGGGTGCTTCTGGTCCTCTGCATGTCCCATTCCTCAGGAGATGAGTAGGGCATTTTAAGTGATTCACTAACTCAGAATGGGAAAAAAAAGGGGGAAATAGAGGAGTTGGAGTTTCTTGCCAGAAACATGATCAAATGCCCAGAAATGGGATGGGGGGGAGGGTACATAGGGGTTACTTGAATAGTGGCATTTTTACATCAGGGGAAAATGAGCCAATCACTTCTTTGCCTATTCATTAAATTTGCATGCTACAAATCTATTGGTTGGAATGAAATGAGTCAGGAGGCAGGGATGCAGATGGGCAGAGGAGGAGCTTGGCCCAGAGAATGTCCCTAAGTGGCCCCCACCAGTCAGGGTAGGGAGAAGACCAATTCAACAGAAGCACCATCCTGGCCACCTCCTTGTACACTCACAAGTTCTGTCTGGGGACTAGAGAGAGACATACCTAGGGTAAGACACTACCATAGGGCTAATATGCTAAAGGCCAGAGAGAAGGAAAAGTTGACAAAATCTGGCTTTGTTTCTCTTTTCTTTCTTTCTTTTTTTAATCTCCCAGGATCTCAGGCTACCAGAGATTTTCAAAAACAGGCAGACCTGGCAGCAATGCCTACCAGCTTTTGCTCAAGCTGTGTCTTCTTCCTAGAATGGACTGTTTGTAGCTGCCCACCCAAGTCCTACCTTTGTTTTTGGCAAAGCTATGACCACCATTGTGGTTAAGAGTAGGAGCTCTGGACTCTCCCCTTGAGCTTGAATATATCCATTCTGCCGTTTAATAGTGGTTGAAAATTTGGGCAAGTTGCTTAACACCCCTACCCCTACCCACTGTCGAGACTTAGTCTTCCCACAATAAGAGCAATCCCCCCCCCCACAGATTTATAGTGAGGATTAAGTGAGAGAATCTATATAAAAAGCACCTAACACATAGTAAGTGCTCAATCAGTATGGTCATTATTTTAAATAATACTCCAATAAGTTATCCCTGAGCTCATCTGGGAATTAACCATGCCCTGTCCCCCTAGTCCATGTGTAAACACAAAGCTGCTTCTTCTTCTTCTTCTTTTTTTTTAAGTAAACGCTACACCCATTGTGGGGCTTGAACTCACAACCCCAAGATCAAGAGTCACGTGCTCTACCAACTGAGCCAGCCAAGAGCCCAACAAAGCTTCTAAGATTTCTATGATTTTTTAAAATCTCCCTTGATGGGGTGCCTGGGTGGCTCAGTGGGTTAAGCCTCTGCCTTCGGCTCAGGTCATGATCCCAGGGTCCTGGGATGGAGCCCCACATCGGGCTCTCTGCTCAGCGGGGAGCCTGCTTCCTCCTCTCTCTCTGCCTACCTCTCTGCCTACTTGTAATCTCTGTCTGTCAAATAAATAAATAAAATCTTTCAAAAAAAAAATAAAATCTCCCTTGAATAAGCTATTATGTATAAATGTGGCAGTCCCTAGCTATGCTTTGCACTTACTCAGGTAGGTACTCAGTAAATAATTTTTTTGGTTTATTTTTTATTTTTTGAAAGATTTTATTTATTTATTTGAGGGGGAGAGAGAGAGAGAGGGAAAAGCAGAATCCCTGCTGAGCAGGGAGCCCCATGAGGGACTTAATCCCAGGACCCTGGAATCATATGACCTGAGCCGAAGGCAGACACTTAACTGCCTGAGCCACCCAGGTGCCCCAATAAATGCTTGTTTTAAAAAGTTGCCTACCTGGTCAAATTCCCAAGCCCTGTAAGCGCCACTAAATTTGAATTTCTCTGTTGTAGTTCCCATGTAATGCCTGGTTAGGACATCCCCCAGTAGAATAGGACATGGGGAGGCAATAGGAAGTGGGCTGGGGCATCAGGACAAGTCGTGAGATGGACACTATGAGGTACTCTTCTGCTTCCGAGCCACATGGCCAATCTCTCTCTTCTACCCCTCCTGTAGGGCACTTAAAATTCCACCCTCATCTTTGATTAACCAACAGCTGACCTGAGACATGTCTGTTTGCACAGGTCCTCGTCCAGCCAGAGAGTATAGGTATTGATTAGCTGAAGCAGTGCAATGAACTTCACAGGCCATGACTCTGAATTGTCTAAGAGGCCCCTTGTGAGGTGACCACATAGGCAAAGGATGTCTCTGTGTGTCTTTGGACACATATGCACATACCCTTAAATAGCTATGCATTTACAGATGTGTATTTGTGGGTAAACACAGGTCCTTTCATATTGGCCTCCATTCAGTGATTTATTCTTGCATTCATTTCTTATTTATTGAAGTCCTACTATGTGCTAGCTCTATGCCAGGTGCTGAAGACACTAAGACATACAAAATTCCTGCCCCTGCAGAGTTTATTTTCTAATGAGAGAACAAGAGTAAATATGCAAAGAAATAAATAATTCGCTTTCAGATTGTGAAAGTGCTATTAAAAAATAATAAGATAGGCTAAACAAATAGAGAGTGACAGGGCATGTAGCTGGAGCTTCTTGAGGCTGGGTGTGCTAGGTAAAGCCCTGAATGATAAAAACAAGTTAGCCTCAGAAACACCTAGGAACAGGGCACCTGGGTGGCTCAGTCAATTAAGTGTCTGCCTTCAGCTCAGGTCATGATCCCAGGATCCTGGGATGGGGCCCAGCATTGGGCTCCCTGCTCAGTAGGGAGTCTACTTCTAACCTCTAAAATCCTTGAAAGAAGAAAAGAAGAAAGAAAGACAAACCTAGGAACAGAGCATCCATGGCAGAGGGAACAGCACCTGTAAAAGCTTAGTAGACCTGCTTGCCACTCTAGGGATCTATGTCTTTTTCTTTTTTTTTTTTAAGATTTTATTTATTTATTTGACAGAGAGAGATCACAAGTAGGCAGAGGTAGTCAGAGAGAGAGGAGGAAGCAGGCTTTAAAGCATAGGCTTTAACCCACTGAGCCACCCAGGTGCCCCTGGATCTATGTCTTTTTGAGGCAAATTTTAATCAGCTCTTATTGCATATACACATTTATGTCTTTCCATTGCTCTTAGAATCAAGTCCAACTCCTCACTGGGGTCTCAGCCTGGCTTCTTTAGTTCCTTGAATGAGACAAACTCCTTCTGGACACAGTATCTTTGCACAGTCTGTTCCACACCATCTTAAATGCTGTTCCCTATATTCCTTGCTTTCCAGTTAAAGCTTATATCCTTTAGATGTCAGGAAGCCTAGGGTGGTCCACCCCTCTCCCTTCCACACTAAATCAGGTTCCTTTGTTAGATGCTTTCACATTACCAAGTTGCTTTAGTCAGATCCCTTATCTCACTTGGTAATTATGCATTCATTTTTGTGCTTATCTGATGTTAGTATCTGGCTTCCCCACCAGAATTACAAGCCTTGGGAGAGCTGGGATCTTGTCTGCATCCCCAGCTGTTAGCACAGTGCCTGGTGCTTGGAAGGCACTTAACAAATATTTATTGAATAAATACTTATGGGTGCTGGGGTCAGCTCAGGGCTCCACCACCGAGAATCCTCAGTGACACACCAGGCAGCACAGAGGAGGAAAATAGGATGGTGAAGAGACTCAAAACTACAGACTAATAGGGCCTGGGGGAAGGGCTCAGGGTTGTTTAGCCCAGGAAAAATAAAGCCTTAGGGGGTTGCAGGAACTGCCTTGAAATTCCAGGAGGCCTGTCACCTGTGGGAGACCACATTAATAGGGAACCAGAAGGTGAAGTCCTGGGCTGTTATGGGGAGGTGGGTAGGGCTCTTTCCAAGGAAGGTCTTCTAATAGTGAGACTTGTCAGGAGTGGAACAGGTGCCTTCGAAGGCAGTGAGTTCCCTATCCTTGGAGGCTCCTGTAAGGCGACGAGAGAGGAGAGGGGCCCTGAAGCCTTCATTTCCCTGCCAAGGTACCACAGTGAAGGGTCTTCAGTGGGTCAGGTTCCTCAACCCCATGGCTAGGCAGTCCCTTCAGCTGCAA
Organism: Lutra lutra; assembly: GCF_902655055.1. NCBI lineage: Eukaryota > Metazoa > Chordata > Mammalia > Carnivora > Mustelidae > Lutra > Lutra lutra. The sequence goes on along the minus strand of NC_062282.1, from coordinate 80,298,841 downwards.
AATAGAGACCCAAGGCACCAAGGGGTACAGCATGGAGTCAGGGGCAGGGCTGTTTGTCAGCTTCTTCATTCTTGGTGGCTGCTCTTCCCCCTCCTCCCTGCTTTGTTCTAACAGGGCCTGGGAAGGAGAGGTAGCGGAGGCTCTTCCTGTACATTAAGTGGCTCCCCAGCTGGAGCATAGAGCATATTTTAAGCAGAGTTTACAGACAATAGATCTCTCTAGGGCTTGGAGGGGAAGGAAGCTGAAATTCAGGACCATTCTGTGAGCTCCCAAGTTCTTTTTGTCCATTGTGTGGGGAACAATGCTGTTTGTTCTGCACATTCACTCAAGGTGGGGGGTGGGGGATAGGCCCCAGCATTCTGAGGTTCGTGGAGGGGCGGGCTGCCCAGGAATGGGGGACTCTCTTTGGGAAGGGGGAAGCTGAAGAGCCTGGAGAACCTGAAGGTGCGTTTGAGTTCCAGGGAAGCCTCCCAGATAGAAAGAATTGCTTCCCTTCCACTCCTCCCCGGCCTTCCCAGGGGATTCTAACTTTCCAAGATTTATAATACAGACCTGCTAACCAAAGGCTGCATATGGGGGCCCTGGGTGGCTCAGTCATTAAGCATCTGCCTTCAGCTCAGGTCGTGATCTCAGGGTCCTGGGACCTAGCCTCGTGTCACGCTCCCTGCTCTGTGGGAAGCCTGTTTCTCCCTCTCCCATTCCCCCTGCTTATGTTCCCTCTCTCACTGTCCTCTCTCTCTGTCAAATACATAAAAACCTTTAAAAACAACAATAACAACAACAAAGGCTGTATATAATGGGTGGCGGGGTAGAGCTGATTATTTACCAAGTAACCATGGATAAGTCGTTTCCTCCTTAAGGTCTTACCCCGCCTTGTTTCCAAGGTTGAGGGTTGGGCCCAGATTCAGACACTGCCAATTCAGACATTCCTTGGACCAAAGCTAGTTGCCCTCCTCTATTCAGCCCATTGCAAACCTCATCAAGCTCGGGTCCTTCCCTGACCTCCAGACTGTAGCCCAGAGAAGGCTGTGCATCCTCAGAGTGAAGGAAGTGAGAGACGGAGCCCCAAGTTCAGTCACAGAACCTCACTAGTAAGAATATCCTTACTTATTACATCTCATGCTGCCTGGCTTCAAAGCCCTGCTCTCCCCCTAGCAGACTCCCCTTAACCTCTCTGAGCCTCAGTTTCCCTTCTGCAGAGGAAACACAGCAATAGTGACACCTCCCTTGGTGAGCCATTCTGAGAATTAAACATCACATCTATAGTACTGTGTCTGGAAGGGATGTAAGGCTCAGAGATGTCCAGCATATACCTGAATATAATTATTATCTCTGCTTTCCAGATAAGGAAATCAAGGCTCAGAGAAGGAAGTATCACGCAGTGAGTAAATTAGGACATTATGATTCAAACCCAGGCTGGTTGATTCTGAGGCTGAGATGCTGACCATGCTCAGGACCTCCTGCAGGAATGGGACTGATGCCTGCTAGAAGCAGGCTCCTCCTTACTTTCCAACAGCACCTGCCAAAGCCAGAAAGCCAGGTTTCTTTCTCCCAGCCAAGGCAGCTGCATTGTTTAACAGGGGTTGGGGTGTGGGCGACCCCTCTAGCTCTTCTCATAAGCACACTGTAAATTAAAATCCCCCTACCCTTCTTGCATTGCAAGGCAGTGCCTTATACAGGAGGGGCCCGGGGTCAGCAGCAGCCTTAATGCTCCTGGGCTGAGCTCCAGGGCTGAGCTCCAGTTTGGCTGGTCCTGGAGAGAAAAACCTGAGCCTGGAGGCAGAGACCTGGCACTGTTGTGCTCTAGGGTCTTGAGCTCATCAGGGCACCTGTCTGGGGCCTGGATGGTCGCAGAACTAGAGCTGGCAGGGACACAGGTCCATGAACTGAGACAGTACTGGGAATGGGAGGAGCAGAGGCCCAGGCCTTGGGGACCGAAAGATAGGGGGACAGTGAGCCGTGGCTCCCTCCCATCCCTATCTTAGCTCTCTACCCACTCTAGTCCAGCCCTGTTTTCACTGCCACTCAGCATTTCTCTCCTTGCCTCATGGATCTTCACCGTAAAGGGGGAGAAAAAGGGAGGAATGGGGGACAGAAAGCTGGGATGAAGCAGTCCACTTTGCCAGGTTAAGCAGTTCTTGTTCTGTGAATGAAGGTGATGTGGGTTCAGGGTGGGGGGAGGCAGGAGGAGGGAAGCAGTGGGCAGGGCAGCCTGGGCCCGGGTTGCCATGGGAACAGGAGCCTGTCAGGAGCCCTGCCTTCAAAGCTGAGGTGCGGGTGTTGCAGGTTCCTAGGGGAGGCGGATGGCGTGTGCATGTCTCCAGTGGAGGAGCAGTTCTGATGTGAGCCCCCTGGGACTCCAGCTCCTGGATTCCAGATCAAAACCCTAACCTGAGAGGGAAGCGGCGATGTTTCCTGGCAGACACCCCTCAGCCTCAAGCCCTCTCTTGCTGACTATAAGGCAGGGATGGGGGTGGAATCTGCACTGGGGGAAGGCTGTGATGCGGGTCCTCTGCCAACTCTTTCTCTCTCTCTCTCTCTCTCTTTCTCGTTTCACATGGGGCAGGAGGGAAAGGAGGGAGGGGGAGTGCTTTGTCGTCTGGGCTTGGGTGAGGGGCCAGGCTCCACAATGACACGGTTACCTGAGGCCTCTGGTTTCAGTTCCCCAAAGGGGGCCTGGGAGGTTGGGGGTAGGGCTTAGAGAGAAGAATAGCGGGCTGTGTGGGAGCTCTCGGACTGCGCCCTCTCTCCCACCCCCCACCACTGTGACCCTCTGGCCACTAGGGGGGGCCGTGGCCCAGCATCCATAGGAAGTGAGGGACAGGTCAGTTCAGAGACCCAAAGTGGCCTTAAGGCAGTGTGCCTGAGTTGAAGAGGGCTCAGTGGCATTTGCTTTACATGCGGTTGGCCCCGCTAATTCAGGCCCCAGGCAAAACCTGAGGGTCTTTGGGAGGCACCCCGTGTCCTATATCCGCGCATTCAACCTCGGCCTTCTTAAGTTGGATTCCGAGCTCTCAAAGGCATTTAAAACAGCTCTCAAGCACCTACTACTCACCAGCACCGTGCTGGGCATGGTAAGGAGGTTGGGATGAAGGATGGAGACGGCTGCTCACACGGAGGCTTACACAGCGACACACACGGCGGCACACATGGCAGCACATGGAGGTGTAGGGCAGCATAAGGCCGCGTACGCCCGTGAGTCAAAATGGCGGCCCTGGAGTCACGAACACCGGGGTTTGAGCCTTACCTTTGTAATTGGGTGACCTTAGGCAACTTACTTCACTTGAGCCCCAGCTTCCTCATCTGTAAAATGGAGATGATAAACGTACCTAGCTCAGCGAGTTGTGGGGAAATTAAATGGGAAAATGGGCATAAAGCCTTTAGTGCGGCATCTGGCCCGAGGAAACCCTCAGTAAAGACAATTACTGTTATTAGAAGTGAACCACGCAAATGCTAGCGTGGAGCTAGAGGCCAAGTGGCAACGAGTCTCGGAAGAAAGACAGATCAGTCTGGAGAGAGAATCAGGGAGGGCTTCTTGGATGTGGTGCCTAAGGTGAGCCTGAAACAAGGCTAGATTGCTATAGCTGCGGGAGCCCAGGAAGGCTGTACCAGGTAGAAGGATCTTCAATGAGGAAAGGCATTTAGAGCTCTTCCTTTATTTTATTTAATCCTTGCAGCACCAACTGGCAGCCCTGGGTCTTGAGCAACTCTCTCCTATATTCCTCCTTCCAGAAGCTCTCCCGCCTACCAGGAATCCTGCCCTGGGGTCCAGCCTCTTGCCTTTCCTGCTCTTCCTTTCTCTCTTACCCCACTGTTTTCCTCCTCCTTTTCCTTCCCTCTTCCCCATAGGGAAGCTGGCTCAGAGAGAGTAAGTAGCGTAACTAGTGACCATTGCCCTGGGAGGCTTAGCTCCACCAGGGGCCATTTTGCCCCCATGGGACATCTGGCACCGTCTGGAGGAGACAGGTGGTCACGACGGGGTGATAGGGCCATACTACTAGTTCCTGGTGGGTAGAGGCTGGGGATGTCCCCACAGCACAGAATTGCCTTGTCCCATATGGCGCACGTGCTGAGGCTGAGAAGCCTGGCTCATACCAAGAACTGCAGCTGGGGAGAACCTCTACCCTCTTCCCCCACGCTCCTGGCATCAAACCTGCAAATCCCCTTCCCACCCCACCCCCAACCCCGCCTCCTATCCCTCGTTCATCGTTCCCCTTTATCAAGTCTGCCCCGCAGCACCCTCTGGCCTCCCACTCCCACCACTCCGCGGCCTGTGCCCCTTCCACAGGGGTCGCGCCCCCCTTTTATCCTCTCCCGCGGCAGGGGCTGCGAGGGCCTGTCAGGCAGGAGTCAGCCTGCGGGCTGCACGAGGCTTCGGAGACCGAGCTGCCTGCCACACTCGGCGCTGCCGGCCCCCTGATTGGCCGAGGCTGCTGTTTCCATGGTGATCCCCAGCAAAGCCCAGGGCCCCCCTTGCCGGCCCCCCCACAGGCCCTATTCAGTGGCGAGAGCAGCGACAGGCAGGTTAATAAAACAGGAGCCGCGTGAGGAGCTGGGCTGTGGGCCGAGGTCCCAGCGTGGTGGCCTGCCCAGAGGAAGGAGGAAGGGAGGGAAGGGTGGGGGTGGGGGTGGGGAGCCAGGCGCTGGCCTGTCGCCCAGTCAGCACCCTCCCAATGCCAGCCAATTGAGGGACTCTACCCACAGCAGGTTCTGGGGCTGCGCCGGCCCTGGGGTGCAGGGGGTTTAGCCCCCCTGGGTGCACCTTCCGGCAGCGGCCCCTGGGGGCAGTATCCCTTTGGCCTTTGGGCCACTGCACCCCATATCTGGAATGGGAGGAATCCTGGGGGTGGGGATGGGAAAGGGAAGAGATGGGGATGGGTGAAGGAGAGAAATGGCAGTGAAAGGTTGGTAAGGGAATCCGGAAAGAGATTGGGTGAGATAGGGACGTGGTGGGAGGGAAGTCAGGCTAGGGAAGGATGAAAAAGATGAAATACAGAACAAGCTGGGGGGGAGGGTAGTGGTGGGGGAGAAGGAAGGTGGATGGAATGGAAGGTGAAGTATAGCAGATCGTGGGGACAGAGATGAGGGCTGGGATGGGGACAGAGGGGAGCTGGTAGAGGGTACAGATGGGGTTGCTGGTAGCAGGTGGCAGGGAGAGACTGGGGCGGGAGCAGAGGCTGAAATGACCAAGAATGGAGTGAGAGGAAATGGGCAGGTGCGAAGGGTGAGGTCAGTAGGCTGGGGGTACAGGCACAGTCTCTGGCTCATTCACCATTTATGCCCTCCACAAAGGCTGGCCAGCGTGTGCAGTAAGTAGAGGCTCGTTCCATAGTCTCTGATGCTCCCAACTTGTCTGTGGAGTGAGTAGCTGGGGTGGGAACTGGTGGGCCTTGGGTGCTGGGAGTGTGTCTGTCCTGAAATCAATGACCATGGTACCAGTACCATTGTCAGCTGCCAATATCGACACTTCTTCTCATTCAGTACTTCCAATAATTCTTTGAGGCAGACACAGTTACCATTTGACAGACATTCAGAGAAATAGAGTAACTTGCCCAAGATCTCACAGCTCTGATCCCTGCCTCACATATGGTGAAGACCTGCTTAGCTTTGTGTCCAGACATGGGCATTTCTGGCCAGAGACCCAAACCATACAGAGTGGTAGCAGGAGAGGACAGGGAGCTCTCTATTGGCGGTGGGGGGTGGGGGGGCGCTCAAGGATGCAGTCTGACTGTGACACTGAGCTGGGTGTCAGGCTCCTGGTTTGCCATCCCTGACCCTGTGACTCACTGGCTGCTTCAGTCATTTTCCCAGTGGGTGGAGATGCTGGGTTTGCCGCTGCATGGGGGTCCCTCCTTGTGACAGACACACAGAGACCCTGTGACAGTTCCTCCAGTGCCATCCCTGAGGTCACCCATTGTGAGTAGGGCAGGGAGCCCACCGTGAGTGCCCGGGGTCTGGAGTGAAAACAGCTTTGAATAGGTAGAATAGAAGAGCTGGGCCCTGCCATCTGTGGTGTGGCCTTGGGTAGATGACTTAACTTCCTCAAGCCTCAGTTTTCCCATCTATAAAATGGAGGAAACAGTACTTCCTAGGGTGGTGATGCAGATTAGAAGATGTCTGTGAGATGATGGACACAGGGCAAGATATCTGGAGATGCTGGTTCCCTGCTCCCCAGGCCAGGGTGCCTCAAGGGATGCTTCTGTTTCTCCTAGGAAATCTGAGATCCCTTCCTCCAGGCCTCAGAGGAAAGAAGGGACCTCCTGCCTCCCTAGTTTGTGTGTGTGTGTGTGTGTGCATCTGCCAGAGGACTCAGTGTGAGAGGTAGAAACCAAAGAGGGACAACCGGTAAGCCACACGTGGTCAGGAGATTTTTTTTTTTTTGTCTCCTGAGAAGGGATTGATGTATCCAGGCTGAAGGATGAAGAGGGACTCTGCCCATCACATCTGCCCCCCAACTGTACGGCCAAGGGAGGGAAGGCCACTGAGAGAGGCCAGGCCAAAGGATGAGAGCACAGAGTCGTCCAGGCCCGTGCTGACCAGCTGCTGCCCCTCCAGCCTGCTCCCGGCCAGTAGGACGGTGGGAGGCACGGCCAGGCCAGCGGCTAGGAGCCCAGGCCTGGGAGGGCAGAGGCGGCTGCAGCAACCTGAGCACTCGATAAGCCATTAATTCTTAATAAACGACAGGCTGTGCATTATTTAACAATAATGATACTTTCTGTTCCATTATAGATTAAAACACCGGCCTCTTCTTATTAATCCTGCATTTCAAAAGCTTGTAAATCCTGTGTAGCCAGAGGAGGTAAAAGCTGGCTCATCCCCATCCCGGGCTGACACACTTGCACTGACACAGGGTGGCTGGGTGACCAGGCTTGTGTGCGCACACGCGCGTGCCCCAGGCCTACCCACCAGCCACCAGCCAGCGTCACAGCCAGGGGAGTGAAGCACAGAGGCAGGTGCGGGGGGTGGGCTCCACTCTCCGAATCGCCTCTCATTCCTGTCTCTCCCTTTCAGCATTTTTCTCTGATTTTTGTCTGTTTATCTTGCATCTCCCTCTCTCTCTGTACTGCTCTGTTTTCTCTGCCTCCTCTTCCTTTTTCTTCTCCTCTTGCCCTCTTCTACTCCCTCTCCTCCTCCCTCCCTCCTCCCTCCCTCTTCCTCACATTGGTCACCTGCCTCTCCCTCCTTTACCTTCACACCTTTCAACTGAACAGACTCTAGCCCCATATGGTCTTTGCTTTTCTCAGGGGTCCTCTGAGGGGTGGGGTGCGGAGAAGGGAATAGAACTCAGAAAAGGAAAAGAAGGAGTATAGAAAAGAAGGGTGGGGCAGAAAACCCGCAACACCTCCCCCCTCCCCCCCCCCACCCCCTGCAGCCTGGGCAGGTTCTGACCCTGAGCCCTCCTGATTCACCCTGACCCCTGCACAGGGGACATCCAGTGCAGTCCAGAGGGATGCTCAGTGCCCCCTCTGTATTGCCTCCAGGCTCTGTATACACTCCCCTCAGGGACAGAGAACTCACTTTCTCTGGAGGTGGCCTCTTTTATTGCTGCAAAACTCCTATTACTCAAGAGAGCCTTCAGCAGGAGCCCATATTCACTCCAGTCCCCCTCCAGCAAGTGACGGGCATTCAGGAATCTCAAGCCCACCATCCCAGTCCCCAGACACCCCCAGTCTCACGAACTGAACATTCCTCTAGCCCCCACGCATCAGTGGGTTGAGTTCCCTCTTCAGCCTGGTTCCCTGGCTCTGTGTGTCAGAGTACTATTAAAGGTGGCCCAAAGCTGACCACAGCCCTTTTTATGGGCAACCAGAACAGAGGTCAGTTAGACCTGCCTCCCAACTGGGGATCACAAACCATAACTGAAGGCGAGGGAAGAAAACTCACTTGATCTTGAAGGTCTCTCTAAGGTTATTGTAAAAAATGCTGTTATTAGTTACTAAACTTTTACTACACCCTAGGTGTGCCGTTTCTATCCCTTATCTCATTCAATCCTATGACGGCTGTTCTAATGTTAGTCCCATTTTGCAGATTAAGAGACAGGCTTGGAGGTATTAAGTTAACTTGGCCACCGTCACACAATGAAGTAAGAGGTGAAGCCAGAATTTGAGCCAGATACCGTCTGTCTCTGAAGCATTTAGATTCAGCCAGAGACTAGCCCTAGAGGGTTAGCCTCAGAAGTTCTCCGCAGCAATTTGGAACTAAGAGTGTCTTCTTGGTCCACTGGGCCCCCAGAGTCAGAGAGACTGGTACTCTGGAAGCTAACCTGTCTCCAGGATTGGACTTAGAGTGTCCCACTGTGGGCTTTCGAGGTAGAGACATAGATTAGGCAGAGGATTCCTGAAGGCTCTGCTTGTACACGTTGGACATTTCTTTAGGTCAAGGTGAAAGAGATGGGCCCTAAAACTGACTGACCGCTCCCATGGGAGCCAAGCTCTATCATCTTCTTAATCCTTACTACAATGCTGTGCAAGGGGAGTTAGCCCCTTTTAAAAAGCGGCAAGCTGAGGTTCAGAGCAGTTAAGTCAGTGGTATTTGTGCTAACCTCTTGCTCAGGAGTCTTGGAGCTTGACTGTAATGCTCCTTCCTCCTTTTCTTCCTTTTCTTCTTTTAAGTAATCTCTGCACTCAACCTGTGGCTCGAACTCACAACAACCCTGAGATCAGGAGTCACATGCTCTACCAACTGAGTCAGCCAGGTGTCCCATTGTGCATGTGCGTGTGCGTGCGTGCGTGCATTGTGTGTGTGTGTGTGTGTGTGTGTGTGTCTAGAGGGTAAATGAGAGGAACAGGGGTCAGTTTTAAGATACAACGAGTTGGAGAAGGGAGGTGAGCAGCTTTCTTCCTTTTTTGAAATACACGAATGGGAAATTTAACTTGATCCCTTGTGGTTTCTGGGCCAACCCCAGAGTGAAGTCAGATAGCTTTTGCAAAGGAAAATTTTATCCATTTTCTGGTTTTTATGGGGCTTCCTCAATGAGCAAAACCTCTCCTGTTGGTGCTTAGAGAGGATTTCTCTGTGTGCCCCACAGTGACGCTGTGTAATCTCCCAAAAAATATGGTACTAATATTCGCCGGGTTAGGGTTAGTTATTTTTATGTCTTTGTCATTTTGTTTCTCAGCAGCTCTTTCTGCCTCCTGGAAAGGATGCGGCGGACACTTTATTTCCAGAGTCATATTTTTTAATTTGATCAAAGCAAATTTCACTCGTTCTCTGTATAAATTATTTAACTCATTTCTTTTAGGTTAAATGTCTCAATAGGAAGATAGAAAGTCTTTCCATCACATTTTCTTCCAGGATTTTAATCAGCTCCTCTAGATTGTATGAACTTCTTTCTCCTCCATCCTTCTCTGTCTTCACGTCTCCCTCCCTCCCTTCCCTGCTCTCTCCCTAAGCATTCCTCCAGGCTCTGCCCCCAACTTCTCCTGGGCCCCCTGGCCCCATCCCTGCTTCTATTCTGTGACTCTGGGTGGGAGGAATGGTGGGGGGAGCTTGAAACTACAGGGCCCTGCAACACAGAGGGAACCCCTCCAGTTGGACAAACTACCAAAAGGCACCTTTCCTCTGGGAGGACCTGGCCCATGAGGCCCAGGTGGCTAGCAGAGGGAGGGCTAAAAATCAAGCCTTGCCTGACCACTGAGCAGGGTCTCCACACAACCACAACTTCTGTTTCCCCAACCTCCCCCTAGACCTGTAGTCTCCTGCAGAACTTCAATGTGAGAGCTTCTCCCCAAAATCCACCTCTATTTCCTAATGAAAAACTCCATCTTACTCAAATCAATTGCCCCTGGTCACAGGCCAGTTTCCTTGGTGTCTTGTTTCTTTCTTTCTTTCTTTCTTTCTTTCTTTCTTTCTTTCTTTCTTTCTTTTTTTAAAGACTTATTCATCTATTTGAAACTGGGGGAGGGGCAGAGGGAAAGATCCTCAAGCAGACTCCCCACTGAGCTGGGAGCAGGGAGCCTAACACGGGGCTCAGTTTCACATCCCTGAGATGAGGACCTGAGCTGAAAGCAAGTATTGATCCTCAACTAACTGAGCCACCCAGGTGCCCTTACTCAGCGTCTCATTTCACTTGAGGTTGGTTCCCCCAACCCGCCGCCTGGTTCCTCCCTCTGTTACTAGTGCAGGGCTGGTGGTAGCGGGCTGCCAGAGAGGTCTGGGGACTGAGAAGGGGCTCTACAGGGGAGAGAGGGGTTTGGTTCTGCCGGGGGCCAGCCTCACAAAGCAGCCCAACCTCTTACCCCACGCCCTGTCAGGAGGAGGACAAACCAGCAGGGCAAAGCTCATTCCCTGCCCCCCCCTGTGCAGACTCTCCCTCCCCTCACATCACATTGTTTCAGCCCAGAACAAATCTCCGGTGGGAATTCCCTTTTCTTTTACTTTCAAAATATACAGTAATTAACAAACTAATGCTATTAACTGCGACAAGAGGAAATTACAATAAAATCACTGCAGAGTCCACAAGCAGTTGGTCTGGTGGTAGGTCTCAGCTCAGTGTGGAAGGGAGGAGCCCCGCCTGGCCCAGGTGCCTTGTCATCGGAGCCCGGTCAGGCTTGGAGTCTGTCTGTGGGGGCTCTGAGTCCTCAGCAGGTCAAGTCAGGGCTCTGGCACTTGCTGCTGCATTTCCTGTGCAGGAAGAGTCAGGATCCCGGCCATTCTTCCAGGCCCGGAGGTTTGCTCTTTTGTGAAATCCTTAAATAATAGAGCTGTGGCCTGAAGCTGACCTGGGCATGTCTGTGAGGACATGGCCCCTGCTCCGGAACAGGCTCAGTGACTTCCCTTCAAGGTCAGACTAGGCTCCAAGAGGCCTCCAGGGGAATGTGGGTTGAAAGAGAACCTGGTTGGGCAAGGATGTGCTGGGCCACCATGGTCCCTTCCTCTGGCCCCCCAGAAGCACCTGCAGGGTTGCCCTGTCCGTCCTTTGGCATTGCTTCCGGCAGAGTCAGGCTGAGTATCTCTGTGCAGGACCCGGGGAAGGAGTGGCTTCCTTCCTTCTGGCATCGTGGCTTCGTGTCTGGAAGTCTGTTTGCACTCGGACTTGAGACCTCCATAGGGCAGCAGTGTGTCATTTCCTCTGGTGAATTCTTAGCAAGCCTGATCCCTGAATTACAGGGGCCCTTCCCACCCTTATGTCCTATTCTGGGTTTCACCATCTCCCCTGTTGTCCTTTGACTCTCCTTCCCCCATCAGGCAGCCGCGGTGAGCAGGAAGGACAACCTGCTTTCGTTCTCCCTCCCAAGATCTTGTTTTACCTTGCCTACTGACAAATGTCTGCTTGGAACTTTTAAAATTTCTGTTCAGTAATAGAGATTGTATTATTATTGCCACTTTACAGAAGAAACCAAATTCAGAGAGGTTAAGCGACTTGCTTGAGATCACACAGCTGTCAAAACGCAGCATCAGGACTCGAGTAGCACGTTTTCCCACAGGACTCTGTCTTCCTCAATGCCTCTTGGTTCTCAGGGGAATGAGTACTCCAGGTGAGAGGACATGAAATCAACTCTTCTTTCTCTCTGTGACCACGCTGGGCCTGGGGAGGTGAAAAAAAATTAAAAGAGAGCTTGCCTTGATTCCCCCTTGCAGGAACATTATGAGTTAGAGGCTATCATCACACACATTTTACACTTGGGAAAACTGAGGCTTGGAGAAGTGGAACGCTCTGCCCAAGGTCACCAGGCCGTGGGTAATAAAGCCAGGTCTTAAAGAGGTCCTGTCCAACTCCAGAGCGGCACCCACCCCTCCTCCCTGACCCAAGAGTAAGACAGACTGAGTTAAAGTCCTCGACAGTGAGTCTAGCCAGGGTGAGTGGGGAGTCCAAGAACCTCATTAGGCGTGAAGCTGCCACACATGTCAAAAACCCCAGCTGCCCAGCCGGCTCCACTAGGCTTCCAGCGCACAGTGTAAACATCCTTACTAATTCACCAAACTCAATCACGTTACTGTGATGGATTTTCCCATCATTACTCCTGAGTGAGTGACAACCTGCTCAGACACTTGCCTTCCCTCGCTGCCTTCGGAGAGTTTCAGAAATCACAATGCTTTGCTCCCTAAGTTGATTTCAACTTGTCCTAAAGTCATTTTAATTGGTGAAGCATCAGAGGCAATTTGGGTAACTTTCTGAGAGCCCCCGTTCCACCAGCGCTGAGCTGGGGGAAGGGGGGAGTCTCAGATGCCACCCTGGCCCCGGGGCGGGGAGGTGGGGGGGCACTTTCCCGTCCTCTCATTGGTCAAGAGACTGCACTCCACGCTTTATTTTCTTGTTTCTTGCTGAGGTTCCTACCGCTGGTTCCTGAGGATAACAAGATTCATTTTCTCAATGGCTCTGACAGATAGGATTGTTATTGTTATTACACTCATATACCACCTTTCCTCCGAGGAGCTTAAGGCGCTTTACAAATTTGAAAATTATCTAATAATCTTCCAGCAACTCTGGGAGAGGGGAAGAAGTTGCAGCTAGAGGCTCTACAGTGCAGCCAGAGAACCCCCACACCCACCACTCTGAGGACCGGGGTAGGGAAACTATGTGGCTGCTGCTGGGTTGGGGGGCACTTGCCACCGGAAGCCTCTGAAGGTCTCCTTCCTGCTTCTGAGTGAGGAAGAGGAAGATGTCTGGGTGGGAAGAGGGAGAGGGGAAGGAAAAGAGAGGGAGGGAGGGAGGCAGGCCCAGCTCCAAAGGACAAAATCCGATGGGAGGAAGCTCAGGCAAGGAGAGTTTTCTTTAAAGACACAAGAAATGAGAGGAAGCAGGAGGCTCCCAGGGGCTTGCAGGGAAGAGAGCTGAAATTCAAAATGGAAATCTACCAAAGCAGCAACTGGGCCGGTTGCTCAGGCATGAGAACATGGGCAGGAATATCAAGAGAACCCAAACTACAAATTTAGGTGGCTGCTTTTAGGTGGGTGTGGGAAGCCTCTGCAGACCTTTTTTTTTTTTAATTTTTTTTTTAACCTGCAAGTTGAGAGGGGTGGCATTAGGTCTCTCCCAGCCTGACATCCTATGATTCTGTCTTCCTTTAAATGTCCTGTTGCCAGAGGTGGCCCCAGTAATTGCAGCACCTTTACTAAGCGTGAAGGGAAAGCTACTATCAAAATGACGGCAGGCTCAACTATATTGCCATTATTTTCTTGAGAAGAAGGCATACAGACCCCCCCCCCCTGCCTCTTTTGAGGCTGTGTTTTTGGATTTGGGATGTGTGATGATGGTTCTAGGCTGTAGCTTCTTGGAGGCCGAGTATAGTGTTATGCTGAAGAGCTGGACCCTGAGGTCAGACAGTGTGGTGACCTGGGGCAAATGACATAAGCACACTGAGCCTCAGTTTCCTCATCTGTTCAAGGATAGTGGCGGTGCCTGGTTTTCTGTGGCTGCTTAAGGATGAACTGAGAGGATGTATGTACAGCGCCTGGCACAGTCAGCCATAAAGTTGGCCAAGAGGAGGAGGAGGGGACGAGGATGCTGACCACAGGGTATGATGTTGTGATTTATAATAAATTCATCTTTGGGCTTTGTCCATTTCTGGCACAGAGTTCCTACAACCCTTGGAATTGCTTAAGTGAGGAGTGCTACACAGGTATTATTTGTTATGTCAATGAAATGACTTTTGGAAAGTCCCTAGGTCACCTAAGGATGTGGGCTGGTTGCCAGGGGAACCCATCCTGCTGGGGGTTGGGAGCTTTCTGATTTTTCCCCATCCTCAAACACCCCCCAGCTTTGGGGTAGGGGGAGGGGCTGGAGAATGATTCCAGTCACCAAAGGCCAATGATTTATTTAATCATGCGTTCCTACCTAATGACGCCTCCATAAAACCCAAAGGACAGAGTTCGGAGAACTTCCTAGTTGGAGAACACACTGGAGGTGCTGGGGAGTGGCCTGTAAACTCCACAGCCCCCACGCCCCTGTCCTGTGCCCCTCTTTCACCTGCCTGCTCCTGACCCTTGAACAACACGGCTTTAAATGGCATGGGTCCAGCTATATGCACGTTTTTTTCAATAGATACAAGATAGTACTGTAAATGTATTTTCCTTATGATTTTCTTAACATTTTCCTTTCTCTAGTTCTCTTTATTGTAAGAATACAATATATAATACTTATATAATACATATGACACACAAAATAATGTGTTAATGGCTTGTTTATCTTATCAGTAGAGCTTGTTTTTGGGGAGTCCAAAGTTAGGCATGGATTTTCAATTGCAAGGGGCAGGGGTTGGTGCCCCTAACCTCCTGTATTGTTCAAGGATCAACTGTATATCCTTTCATAATAAACCGGTAATCTAGTAAGTAAAATGTTCCTCCGAGTTCTGTGAGCCTCTTTAGCACATTAATCAAACCCAGAGAGGGGGTCATTGGAACCTCCAATCTAGTCCTTTGGTCAGGAGCACAGGGGACAACTTGGACTTGTGATTGGCATCTGAGGTGGGGTTGGGGGGCGGGTTGTGGCAGTCTTGTAGCACTGAGGCCTTAACCTGTGGAATGTGATGCTGTCTTCAGCTCGATGCTGTCAGAATTCAGTTGAATTTTTGCACACCCAGCTGTGTCTGAGAATTGTTGGCGTGAAGAAAGCCCCTTCCTGCACTGGAATTGGGTTTCGAACCCTTTATAAGGCTCTGCTTACCTTGAGCTTCTTTTCTTTTCTTTTCTTTCTTTCTTTCTTTTTTTTAAGATTTATTTATTTGAGAGAAAGAGAGAGAGAGAGAGAATACATGGGGGAGGGGCAAAGAGAGGGAGAAAGAATCTCAAGCAGACTCCCTAATGAGTGTGGAGCCAGAGGTGGGGGTGGGTGGGACTTGATCTCATGACTCTGAGATAAAGACCTGAGCCAAAATCAAGAGTTGAACACTTGGGGCGCCTGGGTGGCTCAGTAGGTTAAGGTCTCTGCCTTCGGCTCAGGTCATGATCCCTGCGTTGGCAGGCTCTCTGCTCAGCAGGGAGCCTGCTTCCCTTCCTCTCTCTCTGCCTGTCTCTCTGCCTACTTCTGATTTCTGTCTGTCAGATAAATAAATAAAATCTTAAAAAAAAAAAGAGAGAGAGAGAGAGTTGAATGCTTAACCAATTGAACCCATCTCTTCTTCTTCTTCTTTTTTTTTTTTTTTTAAGATTTTACTTTTAAGTAATCTCTACACCCAGCCTGGGGCTTGAACTCACAACCCTGAGATCCAGAGTCGCATGCTCCAAGGACTGAGACAGCCAGTCACTCTCCCCTTGAGCTTCTTCTAAAGCCCCTTCCTCACTCACGGGTGGTTGGCAGGCAGCAGATTCAGGTGCGGAGGGTGAGGCAGAGGCTGGAGATTCAGCAGGATGGTCTTTGAGGCACCTATTCTTCATCCTGGCCCCACCCCAGGCCCGCCAGACCATGGCCCTCGTCCTAATTCCCTTCGCCGCTCTCTCCCAGGGCTCTCAGCTTCCCCTGCAGCCTTAACTGATCCTGGAGGTGCCTACCAGCCGCCTCCTGCTCCAGCTCCCAGCCTGCACCTCTCCCTGAGTCTCCACTGGGGCTCGGACAAGGCTGCTTAGTGAGCCAGTCTTTGGAGGAGGCCTGGGGCCCCTGCTGCTTTGATGAATGTAGGGGTATCCTCTGAGGAGCTCAAAGGAAGACACTAGGAGGTGGAAGTAATGTTGCAGGCCAGAGTGTGAAAGGCAGATGGGGGAGGAGGCACAGTATAATTCAGGACAGTGAGCTAGAGAGAGAACAGAGAAGCTTTTAAGGGTGGGGAGAGAATTTGAGAAGGGGAGGCCCTATAGTTCTCTCATATCCTCCTGCTAACATAAGCATAGTGGGTACTCACTAGATGGGAGCTATTACACACACACACACACACATTTTTTTAAATAATTAAGAAATTCCCAAACACCCAGCCCTCTAAGACACTGTAGAGCTGGCACCTACCATCCAGCCATCCATCCATCCATCCCATCTACCATCCATTCATTCAATAAATATTGATTAAGCACCAGCTCTATGCCAGACCCAATGCAAGGCATTGTGGGACGGAGATGAACAGAAACACACATGGACCCTGCCCTCCCAGAGTTTAGAGTCCAGTGAGGGACACAGACTTGAAATACGCAAGCACACAAAGAAATGATTTCAAAAGTGTCTTCTTCATTCCATTGTGCATTTCACAACATCTGAAAGAGCAAGATTAAGAGGCTACTTCTAGATGGCCAGCCAGGGACGCTTCTTTGTGGGAAGGCTGGTTCAGGAAAGATGTAAAGGCTGAGTGGGAATTGGCCAGGGGCAGGTTGGGGAGGGAAGGTTCTAAGTAGACCCATGGCCAGAGTCAGCAGGGCCTGGGCTGTGAATGGGAAGTTACTGAAGGAGAGGGATCTAATGTAAGTTTTTAATGACTTCTCTGGCAGTGGAGTGAGGAATGGATTGGGGGGGGGGGGGGCGAGAGTGCAAGGAGCAAGGAGTGAGCAGACTACTTCAGGTGCTAACAGGGTAGAGGGCCTTCCTTGTTGTTCATCCTCTCCCCACTTAGGATCTAGAGTATGGCAGCTCTTAAGATTCTCTCACCTGGGGAGTTTTAAGAATCCTGGTACCCCAGTTGCATCCCAGACTATACCAGATGACTTAAATCAGAGTCCCAGAGGGTAGGACCCAGCACGAGTCCTTTGTAAAACATCCCAGGGGATCCCAAAGCACTGTTCCAGCACCATCTCCATCTCCAAGAGGGTGAAGAAAAGTCACACTCCTGAGCACCTACTCTGCCAATTTAGTGCTTACATTCGTTAGTTTAATGCTCACTACAACTGTGAAAGATGGGTATTTCTGCCCCCACTTTACAGAAGAGGAAGCTGAGGCTCAAAAAGATCAAACGTTTTGCTTCCCTACTTCCTGGGCTTGAGGAAGTCAGTTAAACCTCTTAGAGCCTGTTTCTGTATAAATTCAGAATAGTATCTACATAGACTTGTCAGGGGAGTGAAATGTGGCAGGTTTGCCCACATCCAGAATATACTGAGTTTCATATATCATAACCAATATTAGCAGAACCCGAGGCCCAGAGTCAGTAAGCGGTAGAGGCAGGATATGAGCCCTTGAGCTGTTCTATCTCCCATCACTACTAGAGAGAGGCTGGATTCTGAGGTGCCCCAGTGGGTGTGCTAGGAGGAACCCAGCCCAGGCACAAGGATCAGGGCCGCTGACCAAGCCTGGGAGTCTGCACCACACTCCAGCCAGACTGCTGCCTTCTGACCTGGGTTTCAGCGGGGTCTCCCTGCTTCCCTCTGCAAGGAGAAAGTGGGACGAATGCCCACTTTCACAGATATGGGGAAGTAGCTTGCCCAAAGACACAAACTGAGAGAGAGGGAAGAATAACCCCAGACCCCATATCTCCCTACCTAAGGCCTTTTCTTCTTGCATAGGAGAATAGAGGGAAAGATGAGGCTGGACTTTGCAGGGATGGGCTGCCTAGAGCTAGTGCTGGGGCACCAAGAAGGGTGGGTGGTCTGAGGTGAATACTGAGGCCCAGGGCCCAACTCCTCAGCCCCAGGACTAGTAGGTTCCCTGGCTGACTCTGGCCGACCACCATGAGGGACGCCACCGCCATCCTTGGTCCCTGAGAATACCCCCCCTAGAGCCCAGACCCTGCTCACGCTGAGGACCCTGTGGGTTCCCCCAGCCATATCAGTAGAACAGAGCAGCTATGAACACAGGCTCTGAAGTCTTAAATTTCAAGCTTAAATTTCCATCTCAACCCTGCCTCTTATGTGCTGTGACACCTTAGGCAAATTTCTTAACTCATCCAAGCCTCAGTTTTCTCATCTGTAAAATGGAAATAAGTAAAAAAAAAAAAGTAGATCAAATCAATTGATAAAGGAGTTCCAAGATACATTATTCATTGAAAACAAAAGTGCAGAACAGAAGAAACCAAGATACAGAACAGTTCTTGTTTTGTTTTTTAAGGTAGGCTCTATGCCCAATGCTGAGCTTGAACTCTCAACCTGAGATCGAGACCTGAGCTGAGATTAAGACTCAGATGCTTAGCCGAGTGAGCTACCCAGGCGCCCCCGGAATGGTTTTAATATAGTATGCACCAAGACAAAGTTTTTAAAAAGGGATATTCATGTACATGTGTGCCTGTCATGAATAAATTATATTGGAAAGCCCACAAAACAACGGAAACTGTGCTTCCCTTTTGGGGAGGAGGGCAAGGGATGGGAGTAGCAAGAACAGTTACTTCTCATTGAATACCATTGGTACTATTTGAATTTTGTTTACTTTGGGCAAATTCTAATTTTTTAATTAAAGGTTTTTTTCTTTTAATGGGGTTAATCAGATTTACAGGGTTGACTCAAGGATTAAATAAATTAATACATGTCAAGTAGTAGTACAGAGCAAGCACTTGATTTTGCACCATGGTATTTGGTGAGCATGTGGTAGTCTTCACTGGGCCCAATTCTTTACCCCATCTACCATATCCCCAAGCTTGCCATGACCTCAGGTCTTGCTTTGGCAAACGGGGTGCTGACATGCTTAGCCACGCTCTCTTGCATTTCTGTCTTTTGCAAAAGAACATGCCTCAGGTAGCTGCTGGTCCAATAATGGTTAGAGAAATATGAGACAGATTTATACTCAATCTGCATTTTTTTGGTTTTTGTTTTTTCTTAGGTTTCATTTTTAAGTAATCTCTCCATCCAGCGTGAGACTCGAACTTACAACCCCAAGATCAAGAGTCACAGTCTCCACCGACTGAGCCAGCCAGTTCCCTGCTCAATCCACAGTTTAGTTTATTTTATTTATTATTTTTTTAATAAAGGATGAAGATACCTTTGGGTACTTTTTTTTTTTAAGATTTTATTTATTTATTTGATAGATAGAGATCACAAGCAGGCAGAGGCAGGCAGAGAGAGAGAGAGGAGGAAGCAGGCTCCCCGCTGAGCAGAGAGCCCGATGTGGGGCTCGATCCCAGGACCCTGGGATCATGACCCGGGCCGAAGGCAGAGGCTTTAACCCACTGAGCCACCCAGGCGCCCCGGGTACTTTTTTTTTTTTAAGATTTTATTTATTTAGGGGCGCCTGGGTGGCTCAGTGGGTTAAAGCTGCTGCCTTGGGCTCAGGTCATGATCCCAGGGTCCTGGGATCGAGCCCCACATCGGGCTCTCTGCTCAGCGGGGAGCCTGCTTCCCTTCCTTTCTCTCTGCCTGCCTCTCTGCCTACTTGTGATCTGCCTGTCAAATAAATAAATAAAATCTTAAAAAAAAAAAGATTTTATTTATTTATTTGATAGAGATAGAGATCACAAGCAGGCAGAGAGGCAGGCAGATTGGGAAGCAGGCTCATCGCCGAGCAGAGAGCCGGATGCAGGGCTCGATCCTAGGACGCTGGGATCATGACCTGAGCTGAAGACAGAGGCTTTAACCCACTGAGCCACCCAGGTGCCCCTATTTTATTTTTTTTAAGATTTTATTTATTTACTTGAGAGAGAGGAGAGAATGAGAGGGGAGAAGGTCAGAGGGAGAAGCAGACTCCCCACAGATCTGGGAGCCTGATGCGGGACTTGATCCTGGGACTCTGGGATCACAACTTGAGCTGAAGGCAGTTGCTTAACCAACTGAGCCACCCAGTCACCCTCAATCCACATTTTAAAACCAAGACCACCTCTGCCCAGTCCAGATCAACCAAAATCCAGTCAGCCTGCAAAAAGTACTGTTATAGGACCCTGAATTTTGGAGTCGTTAATATACAACATTATTATTTGTTTTTTATTTTATTATTTTTAAAATATACAACATTATTATGACAAAGACTGATTAACAGAGACTCTGTGCAGGTCCTGTGCTAGGTACAGGGGATGCAGTAGTAAGCAAAACCAGGTACAGTCCCTGGCCTCATGGAGTTTGTACTCTAATGATGAAAGGGCCATGAGAGCATTTAATGGCAGGGAGGGGAAGAGAATTGGTCTAGGCACAGGGTCAAAGAAGCTTCCTTGAGGCAGTGACACTTGAATTGAGTCTTGAAAGATGAACAGAAGTTACCTAGGTAAACTTCAGACAGAAGAATGGAATGTGCGAAGGCCTTGAGACTGGGAGGGACCATGGTTCCTACAAGGGGGCTGTAAGTAGCTAGCTAAGAGAGGGTCCAGTGTGAGATGAGGTAGGAGGTACAGATCAGGAAAGGATATATTTTTTTAAAGCAATAGGAACCTTTGGGAAGGTTTAGTGGAAGGTGGAGGAAGACACGAAATTCATTTAGGAGGAGGTCACTTGGACTGAGGTTGTATACAGACTGGAAGTTCTGTTAGTTGAGGTAGTAACTGGAATTATTACAACATCTGTGCCCATCTCTGTCTCTGCTACGTCTGTGTCCATCTCCATATCTGTGTCCTTGATTTTGTGTCCAGCCTCAGAAGCTCCAGAATCCCCAGCCCCTTCCCAATTACTGGGGTCCTTAAAAACTTAGGGTTCTCTTCATCCATACTACATATGTATACCTCGTGCATTTGCAAAATTCTTGCCCATCTTCTGGGCATCTTGGGTCTCTCTGGGTGTGCTGGGCCCAGGCTGGTATCTCTGGGCCAGCAGACGCTGAGGGCTGCTTCCCAGGCTCCTGAGTCTGAAACCTGATGACTCCTTCCAGATTGGGGGGTAGGGGATGTGCTGGGGGAGGAGCAGAAGGCAGAAAAGGCCCTGGCATCTGCAAACCTCCCATCAGTGCAAATCAATGCAAGATTAAAATTCATGATGGTTCCGGGGCACAACTGCAAACAATTTGTTCAGTAAACTTTGCTCTAATTGGCATTCGTAGAATTTCCTGTTAATCAGGCCCCTTGGGCTCTGTGGGGCTGGGATGTTCTGTCTCCCCATGACAGGACAGCGAGTATGCATGGGTGGGCATGAGAAAAAGGGGGAGGAAGGATGGGTAAATGAGGGTATCTAATTATTTGCCTGGGTATTTCTCACTGTAGGGACTCAAGTATTGGACCAGGGTGTCCACAGGTGACCTTGCTTAAGGAGTACTTCTGTTCTACTCCCAGCAGGTCTCTGTGATTTGGGGTGAATCTGGAGTGAATCTACCTGAGTCAGAGTCTGGGTCCTGGGGTGATGTATACCCGTTGGGGCATGGGTCCAGGTGGTGGGGGTACATATCTGGTTGTGTATCTAAGTGTTGGTTTTCGTGTCTGTACACAGCTGTCCAGGCGAGGTCTGCAGCAGGTGTCTGAAGTTAGTAAAGTGGGGCTCAGGGTGGAGGCTGCTGGGCCAAGGGGTAGGAGCTGATGGTGATCAAGCTGAGGTTCTGAACTAAGAGGGTCTCCTGCCCATGAGTCCCTGGTCTTTCTATGCTAGTTGCCACCAAGAACAGGCTGGGCAGTCCCCATGCCCACTCTCCCTTCACCAGGGGCCTCACATGCCTACCCACATACCAGAGCCCCAAGACCCAGGGCCCAAAGGCTTTTGAGGGTTCTGTCAAAAAATACCAATGACCTCAAATATGAACAGAATTCACATGAAGAGATTGCAAGTAATAAATGCTTAATTCTCTGTCTACAAAATGTAGCATTGTGCCCCCCACAAAGCTGCTCAGCTCACATGGTTACACAGAAATGATATGTAATGTGGGATCTGGCTGTGCCTTCTCGTGTTTGACGTGTAGCCTCCAGGAGGAGGAAGGCCCAAGAAGATCTAGAGACGGCCCTGGCCCGTGGCTTGAGCTCTGGGAGGAAAGCCCAGCCCCTCTCCTCCCAGGTCCCCAACTCTGCTTACTTGCCAGAGCCATCTTCTGTCCTTGTACAGTGATGGGGGTCACACTGGCATGCTGTCATACCCAACACGGGAACAGTGGAAAGGTGTAGCTGTGCATGCGTGCATGTGTGCGTGTATGTGTTACAGGCTTCTGAGCACCATGGCTGCCTGTGGCTTGTGTCTCTGAATGGCTTTATACTCAAACACAGAGAGCAACCGCAGTGCTGGGATAATTGTGTGTAAGGGACTGTGTCTTATGCCCAGATGGTTATGGTGCTTCTGTATGTGTGTGTGAGTGTGTGTGTACACACGCATGCATACATGCCCCAAAAGATAACTTGCCTGAACATGAGGGCTTGGGGAGGGGGGTGCTGGCTTGGGGGTGGTGGTGTGCGGGTGGCCCCCACCCCAGCATCCCTCACCATCATTATCTCAGCAGGAGCAGCTCTTGCCCTGGGGCCGCTCTCACTGTTTCCAGCAGCTGCTGCTTTTCCCCAAATTAACCCCTGGGCTCCAGCTTCTCATTTTCCTGCTGGGGGACCTTGGGCTGGCTGGGGAGGGGTTTTGGGTGGACAGTGCCCCCAGCAGGCAAGCTGATCTTCCACAGACCTCAGCCCCCACCTCCTCGCCCCTCCAGTCCACGGGGTTCCTCTTCTTTCTTCATTCCTGTTGTTGTGAAGGACAGAGATTGTGTGACAGCGTGAGCGTGAGTCTGTGTGTGTGTGTGTGTGTGTGTGTGTGACACACACAAGTAGGGGAAGGGAGAAGAAGGGGCTGGGTCTAGAATGGGAATGGTTGAGAAAGATATGACGGGGCCCTGCCTGGCTGGGCGGGGAGGGGCTGCTCTCTGGGTCTCTGCACAGGGGTCCTGAGTCCCTCTGGCAGCAGGGAAGGGCGAAAAGAGTCTGAAGTGCAGAGGGCAGGCCTATGGCTTTTCCCAGGTAGGAAAGTCAGGGGTCCACCTAGGCTTCTCCAAGGGCAACCAGAGATGGAAATAAGAGCCCTCTCTCCCTGCTCAAAGGGCCAAATCAAGGTAAAGGAGACCCAGGATCTCAGCAGAAGTTGCTGAGGAGAGGGAGACGTGAGGGGACAGATGAGAGAAGGGAAGAGGGAGTTAATCCCAGAGGACCTTGATTTGAACTGCTCTATCTGCTACCTCCCAGAGGCCAGGGAGGACAGAGTGGGTTCCCCAGATTCCAGATGAAACCGAGGGAAGGTGCAGACAAGGGAGCCTAGGTCTGAGGGAGGTGGATGGGTGTTCTGAGCTCTGGTGTCTGGGTGGAAGGACCCTTTGCCATGACACAGATCTGTAGATCATGCCAGGTGGCAGGGACATCAGCTACCTGCACCTTGACTCTGAACCCAAGACGCTCAACTTCTACCACATATATGCCCCTCGGACAAAATTGTGAGCAAGACCCAGGTGGGGCCTCATGGAGCTGCAGGCTGCTGGGAACCAAACCAGCACTGGGAAGGGGAAGGAAGCTCAGGGCTGCGGCCATTCAAAGAAAGCACATCAGCCAGCCTAGGGAAAGCTTCTTGGAGGTGACGTGTCAGCCCAGGCCTGAATGATTGCTTGTAATAATAACATGAATTATTACTTGTGATCCTAGCAACAGACAAGAGCAACCCTGAGCAACTTCCCACATGCCAGGTAGACTTTTCTCGGTTGAACTTTCTAACTTTCCAGTGAGTTAGGTACTAGAACCCTCATCAGACAACTGAGGACACAGAGACTCAGAAAGGTGCCCGACCAAAATAGTTAATAAGTGACAGAGCCAAAATTTCAAGTCCACCCAAATCTTAGTATTGGCCTGCTCTGGGGCAAGACCTCCCTTGGTGCTCAGTGCTCCGTCCCCCTTCCTGACTTCAGCAGCAGTGGCGCAGGCCTCCGAGAACCCCACAGTCCCTTAGAGGTGAGCCTGGGAGCCTGGACCAGGCTCCTGCGGGCCCGAGGCAGGAGCAGTCAGCACAAGGCCGGTGTAGTGCTCCGGGCCCGTGTTTGCAGAGACTGACATCTACCTGGCCCTGTTTTCATTTGCTTTTTAGTTGAGAAGGGAAAAGGCCGGCGTTTTTATGACACCAGCTTGTGATTCTATTTTCTGTTTAAATTCTGGGTGAGGGAGAAATAAGAGACATCAGAGAAACCTTCAGAATCTCATTTTGAGAGTCTGAGCTGCAGATAAATGAGCCTCCTGCAGAAATGCTACATCAAAGTGAATTTTCTCAGCTGTATTTTCTTTCTTTTAATAGGGCCATTTACTACATTAATATTCCAGGAAGTCATTTTAATTCCGTGTTTGTCATCCATTGGGAAAGTTAAACAGGATCAATATGTAACCAGTGGCGAATTTGGGGATCTTGGGGGAGAAGGGGCGTGTTTGGAGGCTGTGGTGATTCCACCACTGGGAGTCCTTGGGAGGGGAGGGGAGGGGAGGGGAGGAGGCTGGGGAAGGGAGGACAGGTGGGGATGGGAGGGTGGGAGGGGAGGAGGAGCATGGGGGGAGTTAGAAGGTGGTAAATGTCTGAAAACGCATCAGAGGAAAAATTACTATGCAGCTACTAGTGTGAGGCGCTGCTCAGGCCTTGTGTTTTTTAATCCTCACAACTCATGAAGTAGGTACCCTAGACCCATCATTATATATGAGGAAACTGAGGCTCAGAAAATTTGTCGCATGTCCACAGTCTTCTAAGAGAACTCTGATTCATTGACTGATTCATTCCTTCAATGAATATGTGTCAAACACCTGCTATGTGCCAGGCATTTACCTAGCAGCTGGAGGATTTTGGTCAATGAAAGTTAATTTACCAAAAGCCTAAGGCTCCATGTCAAATCCACTGAATGTCTCCTTTAGTGAATTGCCTGCTTCTGGGGAAACAGATGGGGCCCTGCCCTTGTGGAGGTTACAGTCAAGTGGGATGACAGGTTTTCATCAAGTAATCACCCAAGTCAAGACGAGCTTGCCCCCCTGGTAGAGGTCTGGGCTGGAATGGGAGGCTTCATCTAGAGGGGCAGGTTTCCAGGTTGGGCACTATGAGGGGTGGGGGGGTGCACCCCCTGAGATCTTGAAGAAGCATGGGAAGCAGCTGGCTGACAAGGGAGAGCAGAACCCCATGGTAGGAAGTAGGGCCAGTTCCAGGGAGTGAGAGAAGAGAAAAACAAAGTTGGGAGAATCCAGGAACTTCAGGGCCTTCTGAGGTGGGCAGAAGATATGATGGGACCCCTTGAGCTGAGTAACGACTTGGGGGGCTCTACAGGGCCACGAGGCAGATGTATACTCTGGATCAACATCGCTGCACTGAGGGTCCTCAAGCAGGGGCTCTGTAAGACCAATTCCCAGGCAGTGCAAAGAGACAGGGGTAGGAAGCAGTGGGCATTAAATAAAGCCCCATGAGCTGAGGGTGTTTCAGGGGATTTGGGAGGATGGAGCTGGACATTAAAGCGGGGAGTGTCTTCAGGGAATTTAGAGACAGAGAAGGCAAAACCCTTGGAATCATCTGTGATTCCGCCCTTCTTCACATGCCTCCGCATTTGTCCATCAGCTCATCCTGCTGGCTGACTTCTACAATCCATCCCGAATCAGACCTCTTCCCACCGCATCCACTGCCATCTCCCGGAACTAAGCCACCAGCTACGCTCCCTCGGATTATGGCATTCTCCTCCTACCTCTTGTCTCTGCTTGGGTCCTCAACTACCTATTGTGTATTCTCAACACCACAGCCAGAGTGATACCTTTAAAACGTAAATCACATCATGCCTAAAACCCCCTGGTGGATTTTTGTCTTACTCAGATAAAAGCTACTTCTTACAAAGGCCCACGAGGCCCTACATACAATCTCCCCATGACGTTGTGGCTCTAATTCCAACTGCTCTACCTTTGCTAACGCCCCTGACTCTGGCCTGCTTGCAAGTGCTGCCTAGGGTCCCACCTCCACACCTTCACACTTTGTACTCGCTGTTCCCTCTCCCTGGAAAGCTCTTCTGGGCTCTATGTGCTTGCTCACTCCTTCACTTTCTTCAAGTCTTCGCTCCAAGTCACTATGTCTATGAGGCCTCCTCTGACCACCCGATTTCCACTGCAGTCCTTCCCACTGGCTCCCATTCTCCCCCACGTTGCTTGCTTGCCTTCATGGCATTTCTTGTTTTCTTTTTTTTTTAAGATTTTATTTATTTATTTGACAGACAGAAATCACAAGCAGGCAGAGAAGCAGGCAGAGAGAGAGAGAGGAGGAAGCAGGCTCCCCACGGAGCAGAGAGCCCAACGTGGGGCTCGATCCCAGGACCCCAAGATCATGACCTGAGCCGAAGGCAGAGGCTTTAACCCACTGAGCCACCCAGCCGCCCCAAGTATTTCTTGTTTCTAACATAGGTTATAATGTACTTATTCACCTTGTTTGCAGTCTGCCTCCCCTGAGTGTTAGCTCCACAGGACGGGGATTTTGTCCATTTTGTTCACTGCTACATTTCCTGTGCCTAGAACAGTGCTCAGTTAGCCGGATAAGAAGGGACACCTCCCAACGTCGGGAGCAAGGTGCCAAAGGGAGTACTATTTCTGGGATGACTTTTTTTTTTTTTTTATATATTTTATTTATTTATTTGACAGAGAGAGAGAGAGAACACAAGCAGGGGGAGCTGCAGGCAGAGGGAGAGGGAGAAGCAGACTCTCCGCTGAGCAGGGAGCCCGATGTGGGGCTTGATCCTGGGGACCTGGATCCTCAGGACCCTGAGATCATGACCTGAACCGAAGGCAGACGCTTAATGACTGAGCCACCCAGGCGCCCGGATGACTTGTTCTTGATATAATTCTTTTAATTCACTGACTCCCAACAACAGCCCTTCATGGTGATAACTATGTTTGGCAGCATATTATAGATGGGCCAGCTGAGCCTCCACAAGGTAGTAAAGGAGGGGTAGAGCTGGACATCCTGTAGCTCTCAGGACAGGCACTGGTGCCTCCATTTACCTTCTATAGGACCTTGGACAAGGTTTTATCCTTTCTGTGCCGCAGTGTCCTCATCTACAAAATGGGTACAATCATAGTACCTACCACCAGGGGCTGTTAAGAAAATTCAGTGGAGTAAGACATGCCCATTCTTTAGCTTGGGGTATGCAGATGGTGCTCAATAATGTTAGCTATTGTTATTCTGAGAGCCACACTCTGCTGCGTGAGGGTGGCCCCTGGGTCACTCCCCACTCAGGGATCTCCATCCCATTTCCACAGAGGACCTGGGGTGAGTCCAAGCCTCTGCCTCCAAATGGCAGTGGCCGGTCTTGTTCAGTCCCATTTGTTTAGGTGGAATTTAATTTCTTCCTAAGCTGAGAGTCTTCTGCTCCCTCCTGCCCTCTCTCTTGCTCTCATCAGCAGGAAAATGAGCTCTGGGAGCTTTCCCCCTGGTCCAGAAATCCAAGGTGAAGAATTTCATTAACAATCAAGAGGACATAATCAACATTCTAATAATTCTAGATCGGCACTCCCCCATTTTGCAGCCCCCCCCAAAATGCCCCCATCCTCCCTATTCCATCCCATTCCTGGCTCTCTCAGACACACTCACCTTGACCAAGAAATCTCATTTCCTCTCAAGCCAAATTTACTTTGCTATTAAATTCAGCACCTTACCTTCTGCCCTGATGAGGAGATGTGCTCCAGACTTCCTAGACTTCTCCTGCTTCTGAAAGAGATGTGAGTGGGAACAGTGATATCATGAGGGGCTGGCTTCTCTTCCACTTCCAGGAATGTTCCAGAATGGGCTGACACATTTTCCCTTGGGGACTCAAGAACGCCATACTCCAAGGCCGGGGAAGCAGAACTTCGGGTGGGTCGGGGAAGGAGGAGGGCTCTGGTGATCGCTTCTTCAGTCCTGCCTGGTGATCCCATATCCCAGCACACAGGAAGGTTTAGCCTATACTATCTTCTGCCTGTATGACCTTGGACAACTTAATCTTTCTGGGCCTCAGTTTCCTTACCTGTAAAATGGGGATGATAGCAGTAATGCTCCTTTCAAGGTCACTGGGGGAATGGATGGAGATATTTATCAGCACAGAGCCTGGTACAGGGTGTGCTCGGGGTCAGTCAGAGCTGCCACTATTATTACAAGCATAGCAGTGGTCATAGTGTCTTTTGTACTGGAATCCTGCAATGTGGTACCCACCTTCCTTTCTCTTACCTTGTTCTTTCCTTCATCCAGCCGGAATACAAGGCATGCTTATTGATACAGTGGAGTGTGGCTGATGAATATGTTAAACAGAACCAGGACAGGCAAAGTTCCAGGGGCTATGGGAACCCAAAGGGGGTGCCTGTGTGAGATCAGAGGGTCTGGCAGGAGCTGACTTGTGTTGAGAGCTGAGGAATGAGGAGTCTGCCTCGAGATGGTAAGTGGGAGGGACTGAGGGTGGAAACTGTCAGGGCAGAGGCCTGGAGGTGAGAGCTCCTACCGAGCGGCTGTCAGGAGCAGAAGCCAGCCTGTTGTGGGGGGGGAGTGCAGGGGATGACCCGGCCTTGTGAGCCATGAGGGATAGTGTGGCTTTTATCCTGAAGGCAACATGGAGCCACTGAAGGACACCAAGGAGAGGAGTCACCTGAGTTTTCTTAGAGAAATATCTACCTGGTGGCAGTGTAGGGACCAGACAGGAGTGGGACAAGGGCCCACATGGGGAGATGAGAGAGAATGTGGATGGGGCCTGGGCCAGGGAAGGCTGTGGTGATGAAGAAAAGTGGAAATGTGGCCACATGCATTACAGAAGCAGTCCTGCTCAGTGCCGGCACTGAGGGACAGTCAGGGGGCTGATTGATGGGTGGCTGGAGTGTGGCCTGAGCACCCCTGCCTGCTGGGGAGGGGCTGAGGGACTAGTAGAGGCACAAGGACTGAGGGAAGAATGGTGCCCTGCACATCTGGGCCCCAGGTGGGGGACTTATGCGGCCCAGGTCCCTAGGTAAGAAGATGCCTGAGGAAGACTGGGCTCAGAGCAGGAGCCCAAGAGTCTTGGGTCACTCTGGCCGGGCCCAGCTCAGTGTTTTATGCAGCTGGGGCCATATGGGTTCCAGGCTCAGCAGAGGCTGCAGTTGAAAGTTTATTTCTCTAATCTCTGAATCCTCCAGAAATCCCTTTGGAGACTTGAGCGGCCCTTAGGCTTTCGTCCTAATGGTGGCCCCATGGCAGGGGTAATGGCGGCTCCCTCGTGCTTCACAAACACACACCACACCCTTGAGTCCATGTCTGTGTGCATGCGCACACACCCAGAGACACAAACACATGCAGTGTTCCAGGCTCCAGGATGAGCCCGGGCGGGGAGTCGGGGGTGGGGGGGACGGGAGATGGGGGATCAGGGAGAATGGGAGGCAGGGCCCTTGAGTGATCAGAAGAGGAAGAGGCACAGGAGGAAGCAGAGGGAGCAGAGAAGGTCCCCCAGCTTCAGTCTCCCTGACTCAAGCAGAAGAGAATCACCCTAGGGGAGGGGTATGTGGGAAGTGAGAAAACCTCTCTCTCCCCAAGCTGCAGCTTGGCATCAAACTTCCAGACACCTTCCCTTCTAGCTCCTTCCTAGGGCTCAGAGCTCTGGGTGCCTCCCAACTTCTGACCGTCCCCCCGAGGGGATGGGCAGCAGGTCTGGTTCTGTGTGTGTGTGTTCTGGGGGAGGGAGACTATCTGGGGAAAAAGTGGAAGGAAAATCTTGCCTCCTTTGTGCTGGGGACAGGAGAGATTTTTCCCCTTGTAGGGGAGGTAAGACAGATGGTTAGGAGCCTCCTGGAAGGTCTCCTGCCTTCACCTCTGGCCCCCAATCTTTCCTCCGTATGGCAGACATATTATCCTCTGGCTCCAAATCTTTCTACAGCTCCTCAATGTCCTCCAAGAGTCAAGTCCGAACTCTCAAACATGACTGACAGGACCTTTGTCCACCCTTCCCTCCTCTATGTTGATCTCCTTCCCCTTAAGGCCTCCAGGTTTCCTCCGACTGTTATTCCCTCTATTGGTCTAGCCCCACACCCTACCCTTCTTCCTCATTCTTTAGGTTTCTGAAATCCTGAAGCCAGCTAGAAAAGATCCCACCTTTGGGCCCCAGGCCTCCCTCTCCCGCCGCCTCCTGCCCCACAGCTTGTGGATCCTCTATCCCAGCTCTGATCACTCTGTATGGTAACTGTCTGGCCCTTCTCTCAAGGCTGTGAGCTCTGTGAGGGTGGAAACTTGCCTTTCTAGAATCCTCAATGCCTGGCCCCATGACTAGCATTGATTAGATAACAGTAGAAGAAAAACTCCAGGAGTTAACAAAATGGTACTACCTTTCAGTCTAGAAGGCAGTTAGAGATCACCAAGATGAATCTCCTATTTTTGAGGCCCAGACAGAGGAAAGGAGTTGCCCAAGGTCACAGAGAGGGAGTGTCTGAGCCAGGGAAAAGAACTCAGGTGTTCTTGGGGCGCCTGGGTGGCTCAGTGGGTTAGGCCGCTGCCTTCGGCTCAGGTCATGATCTCAGGGTCCTGGGATCGAGTCCCGCATCGGGCTCTCTGCTCGGCAGGGGGCCTGCTTCCCCCCCCCCCCTCTCTCTCTCTCTCTCTGCCTTCCTCTCCGTCTACTTGTGATCTCTCTCTGTCAAATAAATAAATAAAATCTTTAAAAAAAAAAAAAAAGAACTCAGGTGTTCTTACTAATGAGCACTTGCCCTCCTATGGTGACTTGGAGCTGGGGGGACTGAGGGGGAGGCAGCGCAGGAGTGCACAGGGGCATGCAATAGGGAGAGGGTTCAGTCTGAGGATCCCCCAACAGCAGCACTTACGGGGGGCAGTGTGCTTGAATTGGGGAACCCCTTCCTGCTGGACCATAGTGAGGGGACCCAGGTCCCTAGAGAGGAGTCCACTTAGGACTGGGTGACAGGGATGCTGGAGAGCCGAGCTGGCCAGGCCTTGGACTGGCAATTTACGTCATCTTAAGACCCCCCTGGGGAATCTGAGAGTGGGTACCCAGGGGGCAAGGCAGGCGCTGGGGAAGCAATCACAGGCTAATAGCCTCCCAGCCTGAGATACAATTAGGGGCAAATTCCTAGGGGACCTGGAGACAGCGGGGTGGGCAGTAGGTTGTTTGGAGTTGGAGGTACTCGGAGCTTAGGGTCAGAGCAGCCAGGATGAGGACCCATGCTGGGTCAGGAGACTCTCAAATAGAATGAAGGGTAGAGACATAGGTGGGTAGTGAGGCTGGGGGGGGGTCTTGGAGGTGAAACACAATCGTGGAAGATTAAGTGGGGAGGGGTGCTTTCCCAGGACCCCAGACAGAGCAGTCAGAGAGCCAAGCTCCATAACTGAATGCCTCAGCCTTCCCGAGGGGCAGTTTCCTTCTTAGTAAGATAAGAACAGTAACAGAGTCTACCTCAGAGGGATATTGGTTGGGAAAGCTAAGTAAGGAAAAGCCTGTAGTGTGCTTAGCTCAGACCCCAGCCCTTACCCAGAGCTCAGTAAACCATGATGATGGCAACAATGGAGGGAGGTGGTATCCTATTGGGGGCATGAGCGAACTCGGGCACCATGCAGATCTGGGTTCACATCCCCACCCCTCCACTTACCAGTTCCATGACTTTAGGCAAAAGACCAAGCTTGTAAACAGAACTAATAGCACTACTTCACCTCAGCCAGGGATGGGTGAGGGGCACGAGGGGAAGCAAACTGCCTGGAAGCAGGTTCTCCCTGAATGGGAGCTCCCCAGGGTGGATGGCGTCACTCCTAGACTCCAGTCATCCCCTTCCCCCTGAATCTTCTGTCCCTGAGACGCCAAGCAGCTCTGTGACCTCAGGGGCTCCGGCAGGGGCCCACTACCTTGCTCTGTCTGAGACTAAAGTCTGCAAAGCTGGCTTCCTCCTGGCACCTTGAGGGGCCAACAGGGATAGGTGACTGGGGTTTGGAGGTGAGTTCTATTTAGAAACTGCCATCAGATACACTGCCCCTATGTGGCCCTGAGAACCTGCTGGACCAGTTCAGTCCTCCAAGAGCTGCAGCCCCAGGCCCAGCTCAGAGCAGAGGGGGAGGGGAGGGTGCAACATTCTCTCCATTCCTCCTGAGTGGCCTTTCCTGAACACTCCATCTAAGTCACTTGGTGTAATCCTCACAATCCCCCCTCCACCCCCACCATCATCCCTAGTTTGCAAATGGGTAAGCAGAGGTCAGAGGGATGAAGCATGGGGTCCAAGGCTGCCCACTAGTAAGTGCCAGCCCCAGCATTCGAACTTGGGTTTGTTCCAGAGCCCAGGCTTTAAGGATCAGCCCAGCACTTCTGAACTGGAGGGAAAAAAGGCCACCTCCCCACCCCCCCCAGTTCTGGAGCTCTGTAGGAATGTAAAGCTTGGCCCTGAATTCCAAAGCTGGTGGTGGGAGGGCCTAGGGGTAAAGGGTCAGGCTGCCTGGAGTGGAGAGCAGTGCCCCGCCTGCCACGAGATTATGGAACGGGCTACAGGTGTGGGTGCCCAAGGTCACGGGAGGGCCCGCAGCTCTGTGGCCGCTTTTCACCTGCTTCCCAGCCAGGGAAAGAGTCCAGGTGCTTTGAGATCAAATAGCCTGACATACCTGGGCCCAAGGTTCTGTTCGGTGGTGGAGACGGGGAAATCGGCAACCCCCCAACCCCCTAGATGTAGTCTTCGTGCCAAGGGCTTCCTCCTCAGCTCCAGCACAGGTCCTTCGAGAGGAAGCCGCACTCCATCCCCAGCTGCAGTCCAGAGAGCTGGCCCCGTGTGGCAGCAAGTGTGGGACCCTGAGTGGACCTGAGTTCACATCCCGGCCCTGCTACTTACCAGCTGGGTGGCCTGGGTCCCAGTGTTGTGGCCCGTGAAATGGGAATAATCACACCCACCTCCACACAGATTCAGAAGGAACATTTGCAAGGAAAGCACAGGCATTCTACAATTGCTTGTTTCCTTTCCTCCCCAGCTCCCAAGGCTCTCTGGCAACAGAAACCCACCGTTAGCAGCAGAGCCCTCCCAAGATTCCCCTTTTAAAAGGCACAGAGCCGGGAAGAGAGGGACAGCCATGAAGTCTGCCTGAGATGAAGAGGAGACTTTCACAGCTGTGGGAGGGAAATGATGATGTTGTCCTTGTTACTGAGTTACCGGCACCTAAGACAAGCAGGGCTGGCCAGGCCTTAGAAAGCGGATTCTGGTCCCACTGCCTTCTTTTAAAAAGGGGAAAGGTGGAGACGGGGAGCTGCTGGCCCAAGGTCACCCTGAGGGCCAGGGTCTAGTAGAGCCAGGCCTCAATCCAGTTTGCCTATGGCTTTGCTTCCTTCATGTCAGGACAGCCAGGTCCCGGGAGAGCGGCCCAGGCTATGCCAGGAGGGGCAGGGCCCTGACGCAGAGGGCCACTGTGCTTGGCCACTTCCTAAGCACCCAGAACTGTGCCTGCCGCATATTGGACATCCAATAAGTATTTATAGAATTAATGACTGAGCGAATGAGTGAATGAATGGGTGGGGTGGTAGGAAGACAGAGGTGCCCCTCTAGGACAGGATAGTGTCCCCGTGAGACTCTGGTCACCTTGACAAGGAGCCCTCAGGACACCCCCAGGGGCTGAGTCTACATGTCTCCTAGGCCTGCTGTGCCTCCTGCAGATGGCAGCTGTGGGAAGCCGGGAAGGGAGATTCCTCAGGGACAAGGACTGAGGCCGCCACTCGAGGGCTGGAGGTGAGGCAGCAGGAAAGTTAGCTGAAGGAGGCAGGGAGGCTGGGTGGCTTCTGCTGTGGAAGCTCTGTGTAAGGAACAGGTGCTCGGGGCCTGGGGCTGGAGGGGGGGCTAGGTGAAAACTTGGGAGGTGGCTGGGGGACCCTGAGTCACACTTGCTCAGAGCCTGGGAAACCTGGGGGACTCTGCAGGCAAAGGCCACCTCCTCTTCTCACAGGTAGACCAAACTCAGCTCTGGCTGCTCAGGATCCTGTTGCCATGGAGATGCAGAAGGCTCCTCGAGAGTCTTGGAGGCTCTGGGCGTGGCCTGCCCTCATCTCCATTTGAAGCCTGGGGTGGGGGTAGGGGTGCCCTTAGGACAGCACTGGGATTTGGCGGAGGCCTGATTGGGCACAACACCCATGGGCAAGGTGGCAGCCACCGGGTTTAGAGTCCACGGCCCTGGGCTAGAATCCCAATTACCAACTGGTGACCTTGGACAAGGGACCTCACATGGCTGACCTTCAGTTCTATCATCTTTAAAATGGAGTTCTAGTCTCCCTAGGGTGGTGCTGCTGTTCACTTGAGCCTGAACGTGGGAAGCACCGTGGCAGACCATAGTGAGACCCAGGAAGCGGTAACTATTAATTCCATAATTGGGATGAGGATTGGGGCTGTGCAGGAGCCCGCCCCGAAGGCAGCAGCTCCCGGTCCTCGGCCTGCTCTCCGGACTCCTGGGTGAGGCTGGAGAGAAGTCTGACTCATTCTCCATAGACGCGAGTGATCAGGAGTCAGGAGTTATGTCATCCTCTGAACATGGGCCTGGAGGCTCTGCCGCAGGCTCATCTGAAAAATAAATAATAACAACTTGAATAATTCACAGAATCTGTGTGAATAATTCACCAGGGCCTCCCAAGCACCAGCAGATTAGTCACCGCAGACCCAGGCTCTGGTCCCGTCTGCCTCAGGCTGCCCCACCCGCCCTGGGGAGTGTGGTCTGACCACAGGTACAGGAGGTGGCAGGACTGAAGGAAGGGTTGGAGGTCCCCCCACAATGGCTGCAGAGGTCTGGGGGGCAGCCAGGGAGGTAGGGTCCATCTCTCCATGATAGAGATCCAGAGGGGACTGTCCTGAATTCCCTGGGCTGGCCAGATCATGTAGCTGGCCATCACTGCTTCCCCACTCTGGGCTGCATTTTGGAGCTGTGGAAGAAGGTGAGCCCCTTCCTATTACCTTTTAGTAACCGGCAGCCAGCCCAGCTCAGCCTCATGTCCACAGGGACCCCCAGCTTCGAGGTCTCTCAGCCCTGAAATCGATCCTGCAAAGCCCACACTGACCTCTCATGTTTCTCCTGGGAGGTGGCACGTGGCGGGGGTTAAATGCCTCTGCTCAGGGCCCAGACAGACCTCAGTTCAACCTCCCACGTACCTCCTGTGTGTCTTGGCCAAGGGGCTCTAGCCTGCTGGGTCTCCATTTCCTTGCCTGTAAAATGGGTATTAAAAACAGCCGCTTCATAACATTGTTATTGTTTTGTCAGTGAAATGATGTCATGAGCATCAATTGCTTAGCACAATGCCTGGTACATTGTAGGTGCTCAGAAACAGTAGCTGGTATAAGACACTCATGTTCTTTCCTGAGATAGCATAGTGGGGGCTTGGAGGAGGCCGAGGGCTGCTCAGATGTCACAGATGTTCATACAAAACATGATCGGCAGGCCCAAGAGATGGGCACAGATGGCTGGCCAATCCTGTCTGTCACCGTGTGGGTGGCCCATGGGGTCCTCCAAGTAGATGCTCCACTCACACACCCACCATCCTGTTTATCTGCTCTGCAGCCCTTGCTGCAATTCAGGATTATTTTCTTAGTCACTTACTCACTTTTTGATTATGTGCCTTCCCCACTACACTGTGAACTCCATGAGGCCAGGGACCTCATCTGTCTCATTTATCAATATCTCCCCAGGCTCTAGAATACTGACTGGCACATAGTATGTGCTCAGTAAATATCTGTCCATAAATGAATAGATTCATCAGCCTACTGGAAGAGAGCCTCCATCACTGGGGGGTCAGATGGGCCTTGGGGGCCAGTAGCTGGGTGTGCAGCTCAGAGTGGGGACAATGGTTTGGGGTTGGCCCCTGCCAGATTGGCTGAAGGGGTGAGAACAATGCTTATCTCTCCCTGTCTCCCCCAACCCCCTCCAGGTCAGTCTTCCCCAGACCAACAGAACCAGGGACACTTAACGGTGACACAAGCTCAATGTGCCTTCCCCAGTAATGATTTAATCGCTTGTGTAGAATTTCCTGTGGCATTAATGATTACTCCCCAGGACAGGGGGAATAATTGGCTGTGTTCTCACGGTGAACAAGCTCCCTATTAGTGGGGAGCTGAGCCTGTTCTTCTGTAATCTTCTTCTCTCACCTGCCTGCCACTCACTCATAGGGTGATGGAGACGGACGACCTCAGGTGTGCAGTGTGGCTGGGAAGCCACAGGCAGACTGCAGGACCTGGCTGGGACTAGGACGCTGCAGGGACAGGTGAACACTGAGAAAGAGATAGGCAGGAATGTAGTGACTGATGGAGAAAGAGCAAGAGCCAAGTGACAGGGAGAGAGAATGATCCTGGGAATCTGCATTCTTGGGGCAAGTGATCCCCAGGCTTCTAGCTTTGGTGCTCCCAGCTGCCTTGCTCTTGCTGTTTGGCACAAGCTTCTGGGCATGAATGTGTACCGCTCTGTGTGTGTGAGTGTGGACATGTCTAGTGCCACCATTCTCAAAGAGCGCTACTAGGACCAGCAGCAGTGGTGAGAGTGTGCGTTCTAGGTCCCATGTCAGACCTACTGAATTGAAAATCCAGATGTAGCCTAGGGCTCCGATGAGTTTTTTGGATGGCTCTGGTGCACCCAAGTGGGGGATGCCCTGCTCTAGTGTAGAGAAAGTGTAGAGATGCGTGAATAGGTGCAGGTGCTGTGTGCACCACGTGTATGTACGTGTAAGGTGTCCGTGTGAGCCTTTCAACCACGGTCCCTAGCCAGAGGCCAGAAAAGAAAAGGCCCAGACAGAAGCCAGAGGTCGATGCCATCAGAGGACCCGGGGCTGCTCACTTCCGGGGGCGGGGTGTTGCCTCACCACCCCTGCCTGGGGAAGCTGAGGGGGCTAAGCCAGGCCCACTGTCCCTGCCAAGGCCTCCATAAAGTAGACCTGGGAGCAGGATCTGCAGAGAGTTGCTGGCTTCAGTCCTGATGCCTCAATGGGGCTCAAAAAAGGACCCGATCCCAGCTCCATGACACTGGGGACTCGGGGGTCCTAGGGACCTTTCCCTGCTCCACCCCTCCATGAGCTATTGCTGTCAGGCTTCAAGGAAGTGAATTTTCAGGGATGAAGCAATTTAAGGAGGACTATGCAGACAGAGCTGGGGGGAAATGAATTATCAGCCAAGAGCCAAGAGAGGCAGTACCTACCCGCAGGATCAGCCAGCGACACGGCACAATTTGAAGCCCTGCCCAAATATTTTATATTTCAGAAAGGAGGAGTGGCGGGGGGTGAACGAAATCCCTGGAGGTTCTTAGGGTAGCTCTGAGGTGTGAAGGCTTTGCAGGGGGAGGGGAGGGAAAGGATAGGAAGGGAGGGTGAAGATGGGGGTGGGGAAAGACAAGGCATAAGGAAGAATTGGGGAAGCAGAGAGTAGGAAACCATGGGAGGGTGGGCAGACTGCGAGAAGGCAGGGAGGAAGGTAGGGGGGAGGAGGAGGGGGAGCGGCAAGAGAAGAGAAGAGAGACACTCTGATAGAGGAGAGAAGGGAAGGAGAAGTGGGGAGGTCTAGGCAGCAGGATAATGAGAGTGGTGATCCCATTGGCATCTATAGGGGGCTGGGTGGAGGAAAGTCACTAAAGACTTGGGGATGCCCAGTGCTCAGGGAAGAGGGGACCTGGGGACATACTCTCCCACCCTAGGCTAACCTGAAGAAAGGGGTGTAGGCATAAGATCCATTAAGAATCTGAAGCAAATGAAAAAGTAAGCTGCTTGTTGAGTTTTGTATTAAACAAGGCAAACAAATGGAAGGAGTATGAATAATTAGGAAGTAATGAAGACCTTGTAAAAATAGTTTTAAAAAAAAAAGGTAACAAAGAAAACAGAAAACCAGAACATATGCATATTGCCCATCTTGGGCAGGTGAGTGAGTCAGCAAGCCAGGACACCCAGCCCCTAACAGCCCAGCTGGGCCTGGGGATGGGGGTGGGGAGGTAGAAAGAAGTGGTCAGGGGGAGGAATTGGCTGGGCAGCCAAATCCTGCCAGAGTAAGTTGGGAAGTTGAGATCATGGACCTTCCCCGTGCTTCCCCGCCTGCTGCTCTCTCTGCTGGAGCAGCCAGGACCCATTTGGTGGAGAACATGGCAGTCCCCAGCAGTGATGCTGACCTCACACTTCTAAGCCCGAACCCCAGCATTTCTCACTTTCTTTAATTACCACTGGGGACCCGTCATCCATTAATTCCATGCAACCCTTTCTGAACTCCTTTCTATTTTCAGCTTGCGAAGACCCCTTGAGTGTAACAAATTCCCTAAGTTGGATAGCAGCTGTGTCAAGCAGGACTTCCCTTTAGAAATCCTAAATTAAGTAACTCTAACTTCAGAAGGGACCTCCTTGTTCTGGGCTAATGTTTCTTTAGCAGTAACTTGGGAGGTTTAGGTCAACACTCCCCCGCCTCCTACCCCCACTGTTTCCACCAGCTCTTTTGCTCCCACATTCGAAATATTCTGAGCTTTGGGGTCAAACAGACTTGGGTCCAAATAGGGGCTCTACCGCTTTCTAGCTGGGTGACCTTTGAACAAGTCACTTATCTTTCTGTCTTAGTGTTTCCATCTGAAAAATGAGAAATAATTATATTGCCTCTCTGAAAGATCAGGACATGATGGAATAATGTAAGTCATCTAAAACGGTTCCCAGCTGGGGTGCCTAGGTGGCTCAGTTAGTTAATCGTCTGCCTTTGGCTCAGGTCATGATCCCAGGGTCCTGGGATCGAACCCCACGCTGGGCTCCCTGCTCAGTAGGAGCCTGCTTCCCCCTCTCCCTTTCCCTCTCCCCCTGCTTATGCTCTCTCTCTCTGTGTATGTGTCAAATAAAAAAAAATAAAATCTTTAAAACTGTTCCCAGTGCATCGTAAGTGGTAGCTCTGTGCCAGGCGCTGTTCTAGGCCTTAATGGGAAAACAGTGAGCAAGACAGAGGCTGCCGCCCTCAGCGAGCCTACACCCCAGGAGGATGTGGGGGAATGACCACAAGCCAGGAGACAAATCATTACAGTGATTCCAAAGAGTCATGGAGCCCTGAGGACAATAAAGAGGTGATAGAAGGGTGGGGGACAGATGGTTGATCTGGGAAGGCCTCTCTGTTGAAATGACATTTGAGCTGAGAAGAAGCCAAAGAAGTGGATCTGGGGGAGGAAATTGTGTCATTAGTTTCAGGATTTGCAAGTAGCTCAGGACCACATCTTCTCTATCCTGCGTGGTTTCATAGAATTTGACCCCTTACACCTCATCCCACTCTGCTTCCTTCTCAGGTTTCCCCCTCTCTGTGCTCAGAGTCCCCCGTGTCTGTTAATGGGTCCCAGGCCTGAGAAGTGGTGGAGGGAGCAGAGGGGCTGAGAGCTGTGCCTCCTCCTTCCCTCACTCCCACGCTGGCCCTCCCCTGCTTCTCTCCCCTTGCTGCCTGCCTAGGGTGATGGATGCCTCCTTCCCAGGGCTGAGTCATGTGCTGCCTCTTACAAGCTCTGGGCCAAATTTCTGTCACTGCCCTCCTCCAGGCCCCCGTGGGGTGGCAGATTTATAGGGGGCTTCCCTAGGGACCGGCACGCATTCTGCTACATACTGGCTCTGAGGCTCCGAGGCTACGGGAGAAGAGGCCACCACTGAGGCTCAGAGCCACTTTCTTGGGTACACTAAGCACACTGAGGCCCAGAAGGGAGAAGGTGCTCCTAGGTTGTGCCAGCCCCGGGAGGGTCTGAGCAGGGGTTTGAGGCCAGAGCTGCAGACTCCATGTCCAGTGCTCTTTTTCCTGGCCCACCAGGCTGCTGGCCTCCATTTCGGGCTTTGTCAGGGTATCTCTTTCTACAAATACTTACTGAGCCCCTTCTATGTCACAGGCACAGCATGGGACTCTAGGGATCAATGATAAGTAGAAAGAATATAGAGTCCCCATTCTTCCTGGAGCTCATCCGCTGGTGGGCTAGACAGGGGCTCATCAACTAATCACTCACGCGTAACTGAAGAGGAGCATTTCTCACACAACAGCATTCTGGGGGAAGGAACAGCAGCTACAAAGGTCCTGAGGTAGGAATGAGCTGGGCATGTTTGGGGAAGAGAGAGAAGGTCTGATGGCTAAAGTGACGGGGGAATGGAGTGATGGAATGGAGATGGCTGTAGGATCAGATCATCAGGGTCTCTGTGCAGAGTGTAGACAGGTGTAGGTTGAAGTGAGGAGGTAAGCTGATGAGCAAGGGGGTCAACACCGACTGCCCTTGGGAGTAGGGTCCCAGTGGATGGGACCTGTGCACCCCGCCCCCCTTAAGGGAGGGCCCGAATGAAAATCTGCCTGCTCCGCCCTTGCAGCCTTGCAGCCAAGATACAGGCCGACAATGCCTGTCCCCTGACCATGCACAGTACCTTAAGAGATTTCCCAGACCCGCCTACCGGAGGGAAAAAAGTGGGCTGTACCTTTTAGGCAGAGTGACGAACAGGTGGTGTTTGGCAAGCGTTTCCGTGACTAGAGGGTGTTTCTGAGTTGGGGGGGCAGAGCCCTTCTGTCTTGGCCTCGTTTCTGGGGCTCACGCAGCCCCTCCCTAGGGCAGCCAGACTTGGGGGGGTGGGGCTACAGCAAGTGAGATACAGCAAGGAGCTATTTAAAGCTGCCGGCAGCTCGGCAGCTCGCCCCTTCTGTTCACGGCTCTACCGCGCTGCCGGGTGGGAGCTGCCGTCGTCACGCACCCACCGGCGCCGCAGGAACACAGCAGCCCAGTGCACCCACACAGAGCCGGGGCGGGGGTGGGGGCGCGGTGGTCTTTGTACACCTCCACAGCCTGCCAGGAGGCCTGCCACTTGGGACCGGACTGACCAGACAGAAGTGGACCCTGGCCAGCCCCACACTGCCCCCCCCACCCTGTTCCCATCCACAGCCCAGGAAGGTAACCTAAATTTAGGTCAACCCCCCCCCACCATTGGCTACAAGCATAACCAATTAA
Organism: Lutra lutra; assembly: GCF_902655055.1. Classification (NCBI taxonomy): domain Eukaryota; kingdom Metazoa; phylum Chordata; class Mammalia; order Carnivora; family Mustelidae; genus Lutra; species Lutra lutra. Next base: position 80,258,311 of record NC_062282.1, on the reverse strand, counting down.
CGGCTTTCCGAGGGTGTTGGTGGAGGCAGTGGCATCCTGTGGTCCGTTTGGGACAGGAAGGGCTTCTTGCTCTCTGGAAGTCTGTCCCAGGCCTTGGCAGGGAGAGCCATGAGCACCCAGCTCCATCATTCACACCTCCCAGGGTCGCACAGCAGGAGCTGTCTCTGGGGGGCTCCACAGGGTCTGCAGGGGTTCAAAGCACACACCGTGGAAACACATGGCCCCGGTGTGAATATAGGCAGATGACTTAACCCAAACGAGCCTCAGTTTCTTTCTCTGGGAAGTGGGAATAAAAATAATGTTCTCCTCATAGATATTTGTGCAGATTTTCTTTGAATTAAAAATGTACAGAGCTTCTCCATAGGCCAGCACAGAGTGAGCTCCCAGTAAGAGATGGTTTTTGCCAATATTACTATCATGCTGTATTTTGAAATTGGCCACCTGTCTCCAAATTCCATAGCAGCCCCCTCCAGGCCCCTGTAGATACAGACATGGGATGAAGGTCCTGGGGAAGAGGAATGGCTGGCGAATTTGGTCCCATGTTGACTGCATGTGTTCTCTGCGGCCTGGACACACACAGGTGTTAGACCCCTCCTAAGGTTCCAGCAACATGGACTATGATGATCTAGACTCCGCCCCTGCTCTGATCCTCCCCACCAGGGCATGTGGTTCGCAGACCCCAGGGTCAGAAAGTGCTGCAGACTCCTCAGGCAATCTGCTGATTCCACCAGACCTAGGCAAGGGGAGACTGGGGCTCTTCTTTCTGGACCAGACAGACAGGCAGATGGACAGGTCTCTGCAGGGTCAACCCTGAAAATCAGTCTGTCCACCCTCAAGGAACAGACCAAAGTGATGAGAGGAGCTATAGGGGAATGTCCTAAATGGAAAGAACCATTAGCAACTCAAAACTCCTTGAGGGAAGGGGAGATGGGCAAACCTAGAGACTGAGAGCTGAGGGGTGGAAGCAGCAAAGGAGCAAAAGGGGCAGAGAGGTCTGGCAGGGGTGTCAGTGGGGAGACAGGGGAGGGGGAGGCAAGGGGAGGCCTCAGGGAGCCCCATCCCATTTCACAGGATCCAGTTCCTGGTCCATCCCAAAGCCCCTTCACCCACATCTGCCATCCCTGAGTCCTTAGCCAATGTCCTCTAACTCTATCCCAGGTCCCCTCCACCCCCCAGAGCTCTCTTCATGCCCCCCAATACCCTCTTCTCCTATCCCCGCCCTTCACTGAAACTTCTTCCCTTTCACTCCATCCAGTTCACATTGTCACATCCGGTGACCCCCCCATCCCTCTCCATTATGCCACCCAGGCCGTCTGTGAAACTCCCAGGACACCATCTCCAGCTCAGCTCCCTTTTTCGGGTCCCCATCACCCGCTTCTGTCATTGTGTTCTGCAGCCAGCCGCCCGGGAGCTGAATCAGAGCCATAGAGCTAACATTTGCACACACGTCTCTCCAGATGACAGGCAAGATGGGCCTTCTGCCCTCGGCCCACACACACCCGTGCTCAGGAAGCAGAGAGAGCCAGGGTTGCACTCCACACGGGCTGGGGAAGAGGGCTCAGTTGCGGGGGGGAGGGCTTCCCTTCTGGATAACTGGCCTGACCTGGCCCTTTGGGCCTTTGCTCAAGGCTGGGACTCACTGGTTAGGGAGCAGAAAAAAGATGAGATGGAGAAAGATGTTGCAATTGGTAGAGAGAGACAGCAAGAGAGTTCATATCAGAGACAGGGACAGAGGAGGAAAACTGGGAAGGGGCAGGCCCAGAGACTGAATGGAAACAGACATCCAAAAGATGGGAAAAAGAAGAGAAATAGAGAAGGACAGAGGAGGGAATGCAGAGAGAAGGGAGCAGATGAGTAAAAGGACAGGGAGGCACTAGAAGTGTGGGTTGGGAGGAAAGGGGACCCCAAGAAGGAAGAGGAGCTGTCGTCCAGGGTCCAGGAGTGAGATCTCAGATGCTGCCAGGAGCCCAAGCAAACCTCAGGGGGATGCCTCAGAGGTGTTGAGGGAAAACAGAACCCACGGCTTCCGCAGAAGGATCTAGGGCTGTACCTGGAGAGGGGGAGCAGAAGTGATTTCCACTCTGGTACTGGAGGGGAGCTGCTGGTAGGTGAGTCTGAAGATAAAGTGAGAACCACGAAGCCACTTGCCTGGCAGAGCCTAGACTCAGGAGCTCTGCTGGGAAGAGTTGGGCTGATCCCGAGGGAGGCCTCCTAATGCCAGCCTAGCTGTCATTTGGTGACAGCATTGCTTCTGCCGGATCATAGTTAGGATAGCCTCCATTTGTTTGAGCACCTATTATGCACCAGATGTTTACATCCCTTATCCTTTCTAATCCTTTCATGCAAAATGCTTGCAAGGCCAAACCCAGTGGTACTCCCATTTTACAGATGAGAAAACTGAGACCCGGAGACGTAAGGGGCCTTGTCCAAATCTGTCTGGCTCCACCACATGTTACACGAGCCCCTGCTTTTCTAGCAGTACCATGCGCTTTCATCTCTGCCCCAGCATTATGTGACTCACACATACATGTGGGCGGATCCCAGGAGACACACACGCACAGGTGCTCTCAGGGGGTCCTTGGTCTCTGTCCTTCATCTGCCCCCTTGGTTTCCCCACCCCCCAGCCTCAGCATCTCTTGCTTCCCTTCCACAGTATCTCAGATCACCTCCTTCTAGCTCGGCAGCTAAGAACAAGGATGACGTCATTGCTTTTATTTAAAGAAAAGGGCTGAGCTGGAGCTTTAGGATGGGGGTCCATGTGGAAGCAAGAGCAGAGTGACTGGCCATCCCAGCTCCTGGCCCAGCCTCTTCTGTGCCCCCAGCTGTCATGTGCAGAGCTGCTTCATGACCCGGCCCCATCTGGGAAGCACCCCTGTGAGGGCTCTGCTCAGTGTGGGAGCAGTATGGGAGAGACCAATGGATGGAGGAAAGCAGGTGCCAGAATTCTATGAGGATAGTGCATTTGTTGTAGGGTGTTATGGTCAAGGAACTGACTGTTGTGCTGCTGTTAAATCCATAGTGTGGGGGAAACTGAGGCTCCAGGACATTAATGGAGTCATCCAAGGTGGTTATCTATGAATGACATCCCAGTAGGACAGTAGTGGGGAGGAGGGTTAATGGGGCACACACAGCAGCTAGGTCTGGGTTCTTCCTCTTTCATTTCCAATGGTCTGAGCCTAATCACCTGTTTCTCTCTAGAACACCTGAGGGGGGCATCAGTGAGGAAAAAGCCCAGAAGTGAGATCTGATCAGCTTTCCCTGGGCTCCCAGTTCCTTTCTAGGGTCTGTGCTTCCACCCATGCAGGACCTCCCAGCAGTATCTCTAAACCTTTCTGGCTGCAGTCTTACTCCCTTCTGGGAGGCCTCTTTTTGAGGGGTGTGGAATATCTATGACCTCATTCAAATCTAGCAACATGGCTGAGAGGTTGGTATGACTATTCTCATCCCCATTTAACAGCCAAGGCCACTGGGGCGTGGAAACAGTGAGCAGCCTGCCCCCTTCCCCCAGCTGGGAAGGGGCAGGGCCAGGGTGCAAATCCAGGTTTGTCATGCTCCAAAGCCACTGTCCTCTGCTTCTTGGTATTTTTTCAGCCTCTCCCTCGGCTCCCTCGAGAACCCCACAGCTTCCCTGCACACCCCAATCCTCTAAGGAGGCTGAAGAGTCTTGGGAGTCTTCGAGCCCCTCCTCTCTGCAACCCTGTCCCAGCAAAAGGCTTCCAGAGCGGAAGACTGGGACTACCATCTTCTGTTCCCCAGTCCAGTCCTGGGGTCCCTAAGCCAGGCAATTTTCAGTGAGCTCCTGCCAGAAGCAGGAGATGCTTGTTCTATATTTTATTTAGCCACTAATTGCCTGCATTTAAAAGGCATCACAGTGCCACAGCCGTCCTCTGTTTCATGCCCTGATGCCTGTTTCTGCATGAAGGGACACTGGGGCAGAGGAACGAGTAGGAGAGGGGCCATGGTCTCCCCAATGACAGCTTTAAAAGCCTGACCCCAGCACTCAGAGCCTGAGGATGTCAGGTTTGTCACCCTGAGAAGTGAGAGGGGGCCATGCAGGGGCTAGGGCCTCTGCAGAAAGGAAGGGAGAGGTCGGGGCCCTGGCCAGTGCCAGGAAGGAGTGGGAGGGGGTGCTCCATGTCCCCACTCACCCCTAGGATGAGGCCCCAGCTGATGGAGCCCTACCCAGAATGCCTTGGGTCTAGTTCTGTTCTCGAAGCCTGAGGACTCTGCAGTAAAGCAGCTGCTTGAAAAAGGACATGGCACAGTCCTCAGTCCCATCTGCTGTATTCAGGAAGGAGACAGTGCATCAGCCTTGCCTTTGCCCAAGAGCAAGAAATGGGAATTAAGGAGGTGAGGATAAGGATGGGCAGGTGGAGATAAGTAGATGAGGTGGGTGGTTGATAGCAGGTAAGTTCTGAGACAGTCCCAGTCTTCCAAGTCTGGGTTTTCCACATACTCAAGAAGGATACACATTGGTCAGTGAACAGAAAACTTGGTTCCCACCCTTTCCCAACTTAATCCCGAGCCAAATGTCGACTGTCACACTAACAGCAGACCTGCTGACCATCCACTGTTCTCCAGCCCAAACTCCAGTCCTCATCCCAACTACAACTTGGTTCCCAATCCTCGTCCCTGGCATCAGCATCAAGCCAAGGCCCACCCTGAATTCTTTCCCTAATGTGATAACAATCCCAATCCCATTTCCAGCTCTACCCACCACCTACCTCCACTACCAACCTCCCCACGCCAGGCCTGCCCCATGCGTCCTCATTCTATTTTCTATCTCCGGGACCGGGTCCCTGCCCCGCCCCACTGCTTTTCCAGTCCTTTCCTCTCATTTCTCCAACGCAACCCAAGTTGAACTCCTAGCTGCACCTGCTGCCAGCCCTATACCCTGGCGCTCCACCTGGCCCCTGGCTTGGTTCTGTAGCACCTGACAAAGTTGCTTGTGGGTTAGAGGACAGCCACCTTGAGCCAAGCCACCAGGCCAGAGGAACTGTGTGTTGGTGCCTCCCATTTCTCAGAGTGCTCCAGATCCCAGCTCTGAGTGCCAGAGCCTGTCCCCTCCACCCGCCAACCCCCCACTGTGTTCAGCTCTCAGCATCTGATGACACCAGGACGTGGGCAGGGATGTGGCAATGACCCCAGATGAGCAGCCTTGCTTCTCCTGAGGAATGGTGAGAAATTAGCACTCGGCGGAGCAGCCCCACCACTGCCACTCCTCACACCTCACTGGGTAATTTCTACACAGCCAAAGACTGAGTCTAATGGGCCTCCTGCTTCCAGCCCACTGGACAATCAGGGAGACCAGCCCCCAGGGTCTCCCACTGAATGAGGGGCTCTGCGCTCTGCTAAAAGGATAGCATTTCCATCTGGCAGGAGAGAAGGGCACTGCGAAAGCTTGGAATCCTGCAGCCTCTGGGAGACAACGAGCAAGTTAGAGTGCTCTGCTGAGCCCTCAGAAGCAGAAGAAAATGTCCTCTCTGGGGATGGGCATAGAAGTCATCCCTGTCAGGGACTGGAGTGCCAAGAAGCCACCATCCAAGCTCAGCGAATGACGAGCGATTAAGCCTCCGATGTGAGAAGCCTCCAAAAAGCCCCTCCGGGCACACTTCGTGTACCTGTGCTCTGTTCCCAGGGCCCACTGTCGTCCACCCTCAAGCCTCTGGTGACGAATGCCAGCTGTTGTCACCACATGGGCTGGCACCCCGCACTGCCCCACACCCAGACCAGCTATCATCTCCCGCTCCTCTTCCCAGGGTCTGTCTGTCTGTCTGCTCAGATGGAGAGCTGGCTGGCCGGGCTGGCAGCCAACTCTACATTTCCTGCCGGCCCTGTGCACTGTGGTTGCTGCTCACCGAACATGAACTGAACGTTTGGTCTGAACTTTCTCCAGCTTCGTTTCCCAGCAACTTCCACTTCCTGTGAAGTGGGATGGTGACTTCCGCTCCGTCTTGCAGAGACGGCAAGACGGCTAGCCGTTATGAGCTCCTGGTCTCAGATCAAACAGGCGTGCCTTGGTGCTCAGTGAACTTCCAGTCCCACCCTTTGCTAGCTGTGTGACCCTGGGCAAGCAAGCAGTCCTCACGTCTCTTGGCCTCAGTTTTCTGTTTTGTAAAATGAAGGTCATCACAGCGCTTATCTCACAGAGCTGCTTTAAAAATGAGGAAGCACACAATAAATGTGTGTATAAAATGTAGCATGTAGTAGCTGATGGTAGGTCCTTAGTAACACTAACTACAATGACAAAGCTGCAGATCCTGTGGCCTAAGCTCAAGGCTGGGTCCCAGAGAGGAGGTCAGCTTGGGTCCTTCCCCTGGGGAGAGAATGTTTGATATTGTTTATAGTCCTGTCTGAAGTCCCCCATTCCCCTTTCTCTTCATCCCACCAGACATCCTGCCCCCTCTCCCAGCCTGGGCCAGTCTGCTTACTCATGCCTTCATTCATTCATTCACACCTTCCTCTAACAAATATTTACAGATGGACTCTTCTGGATCAGGCCCTGTACTAACAGGCTGGGAGATTGATAAATAGATCGAAGCCCCTACCCTCCCAGAGGTCATGGCCAAGATGACAGGGGGCTGGATGCTTGTCAGCACCAGAGTGGGAGGCACACACAACACCCAGTGGGAAGGGAAGTCAGGCTCGTCTATGGCCTGGAAGACATGTAGGAGTTAGTTGGGGAAAGGCGGAGGACACAGACCTGGTGAAGGACTGGGGAGGACGGAACAGGCAGACGTAGGGTTCAGGAGTATCCAGAGTGGAAGTGGGGCCGGAGGCAAGAAGGCGTCACAGGCTGGAGTTTACATTCTGTCCTCAGAGCTCTTCCTTTGGAAATCGGACCTGAGCTGCTGCTTCCCGCTCTCTCCACCTATGGCCTTCCTCTAGGTCAGGAGACCCCTCCTGAGCCCCTGCCTGGTTGCTTAGGGTTCAGGGAGGTGGGGAGACCCAGGAGAGGAGTTCACACCCTGGCCCCAGAGGGCCACAACCCAGGAGGAGGAAGAGCTCAGCTGGAGAGAATGGGCACAAGAGCCAGCATGACTTAAGCAACAGCTCTGTGTTCTTGCTCAATTTTCCTAACATTATAAAGAGATACCCTTATCGGTTCCATTTCCCAAATGAGGACATTAGGATTTTCAGCAACACGCCCACGTTTCCACACCTACGAATTTGGCCCTGCTGTCAGTCCCCAGGGCCCGTGTGCTTCACAGCCTGGCCGCCCTGGATGTGGGACAGCGCTGGGGCAGGGGACCTGGGACAGGACAGGGCAGGGAATAGAGCGTTCTTGAGGGAGACTGCCCTCGGCATCTAGACCAGCCAGTCTCCCAGACACAGACCCTGAGAGCAAGCGCCCGCAGGTCCCATGAGGGGACAAAGCCCCCCATTCAGGGCTCTGACGATCTCCGCTCCCAGCTGCTCAGCTCCTTGCAAAGCATTTTCCCTTAATAGCCTCCCATTCAGCAGGACGGCTGCAGCCCACATCTGCGGAAACCAGGGCATGGCAACTCCTCCTCCCAGACCAGCAAGGCTGCCACGGCCATGGTCACCATGTCCCAAAGTTTCTCCTTCTCCTCTGAGTCAGAAACCTTCCCGTCTCTATCCATTCCACCTGCTCTTTTCAGGACTCGCGCTTCCAGAGGGGAAAAGAGTTGAGATCCTTTCCCTCAGGCCAGCCTGTTCTTAACTTTTCTCTGCAAAATGTGTCTGAGGAGTGGGGATGGAGAGCGGGAGGAAGAGAAGATCTCCTGGGTTCTAACCCCTCCTGTCTCCAACTTGCTGTGGGGCCTTGGGAAAGTCATGTCACCTCTCTGGCGCTGGGGTTTCCTCAACTGTAGAATGGGAAGGTAGCCCAGGCGTGGATCCAGACCACCCAGGTTGAAATGCTGGATCCACCGCTAATGAACTGTGTGACCTTTGACATACCTCTCTGAACCTCAGTTTACTGATCTGTATAAATGGGAAGATCTAGCTCAATAGCAGTTGAGAAGATTAAAGGAGTTAATCCACATGAAGCACTTAGCAGTGTCTGGCTCTCAGTCAACAATCAATAAATGTTGGCTGTAATTATTATTATTACCGTAATACATGTTTTCTAAACTTCTTTAGCTGCAGAATTCTTTCTTTTTGAATACAGTTTTTAGTTTTAACCCTGATACTGCTAAAAGGTGAAGAGGGTTTGTCCACCCTGTTTTCCAGATTTTTTTTAAAGATTTTATTTATTTATTTTTATTTTTATTTTTTTTTAAGATTTTATTTGTTTTCCAGATCTTGCCAGCTCTGACCCACAGTGGCCTCTGATTTATCAGGCCTTCCTGGAAGTTTTTTGTTTTGTTTTGTTTTGTGTGTGTTTTTAAAGATTTTATTTATTTATCTAACAGAGAGAGACACAGCAAGAGAGGGAACACAAGCAGGGGGAGTGGGAGAGGGAGAAGCAGGCTTCCCGCTAAGCAGGGAGCCTGATGTGGGGCTCGATCCCAGGACCCAGGGATCATGACCTGAGTGAGCTGAAGGCCGACGCTTAATGACTGAGCCACCTTTTTTTTTTTTTTTAAGATTTTATTTTTATTTTAGAGACAGAGTGAGCGGTGGGGAAGGAGCAGAGGGAGAGAGACAAGTACACTCCAGGCTGAGCACAGAGCCCACTGCATCACTTAATCTCACGACCCTGAGATCATGACCTGAACTGAAATCAAGAGTTGGACCCTCAGCTGACTAAACCACTCAGGTGCCCAGTTCCTGGGAGTTTTTTGGTTTGTTTGTTTGCTTGTTTTTATTTATTTGACTGAGATCACAAGTAGGCAGAGAGGCAGGCAGAGAGAGGAGGAAGCAGGCCCCCACACCGAGCAGAGAGCCTGATGCAGGGCGATCCCAGGACCCTGGGATCATGACCTGAGCTGAAGGCAGAGGCTTTAACCCACTGAGCCATCCAGGTGCCCCTTCTGGGAGTTTTTTAAAAACCAGTTTGCCGGGGCGCCTGGGTGGCTCAGTCAGTTGGGCATCTGCCTTTGGCTCAGATCATGATCCCAGAGTCCCGGGATGGAGAACTGTGTTGGACTCTCTGCTCAGTGTGGGAGTCTGCTTAGCCCTTCGCCCCTCTCCCCACTCATGTGTGCTCTCTCTCACTCTTGCTCCAGATTACTCTCTCAAATAAATAAATAAAATCTTTAAAAAAAAGTTTCCCATGTTCCACCCCAGAAATTCTCATTCAGGAGATGTGGGGTGAGCCCAGACAGTAGATCTTGTAGAATCATCCTAGTTCTAAAGTCCTCTCAGGCCCTTAGGTGACACTGAGACTTTGAGTACAAGGACCTCCTCGCCCATTGACCCCCCTGAGACTGACAAACATCCTACATAGGCCCAGCAATTTCCAATTGTCCTCACACCCTCTCTCAGCTCCCAGCCTGTCCCCTGCCTTCATCATTATTCCCTCTTGTGGGTTCTTTCTCTTAGAGCCTTGGCCGAAAGTGGCCAGAGGGTAAATGCTCCTTCATCCACTGCCAGGCCCAGCCTTTAGTCACCCTGTGCCTGCCCCTCCTTTCCAGGGCTGTCGCTTTTGCTAATAGTGCCTACACAGCTAGTGAGCGGGTACCATGTGCCAGGCACTGTGCTAAGCTCCTTACGTTTATCATCTCATGAAAGCCTCACAGAGCCCTATGAGGTATGAATTATCATCACCCCTGTCGGAGAGATAAGACAAACCAAAGCACAGAGAGCTTAGGTGACTGGACCAAAGTCACACAGGTGTAAAGAGCCAAGCTGAAACTGTGCCCTGGGCCTGCCTGACCCCATCACTCATGCTCTTAACCACTCTGCTGACATCCTCCCCTGGGGGACACTACTCCTACCCTTACTCTGTTGATCTGCACTCCTTGCCTCCCTCATCTGGGATCTGCTGAAGCTTCTCCCAGGAACATGGCTCTGGCTGCAGCTCCGATAGCAGGCAGGGAGCACCCCCAGGGCTTGCTCAAGCTGGTGCCTCCAAACGCCTGGGTCCCAAGTCGGGGTAAAGGGGCCAGGCATTCCTTTGGGAGATCACAGGGGTGCTGCTGAATCCAGTCACTCCATCTGCGCCCCTTGAGTGGACATCCATCAGACTTTCCATCTGCCATGGGTTAGTCGTCCACCCTGCCAGCTACCAGTGCAGCCTGCCCCCGCCAGCCCTGGTCATCTGTCAGTCTTCCTTCTGACATCAGAGGCCACCAGCTGGTCCTTATACACTTCTTGGTTCATCAATCGGTCAGTCCCTCTCTCTGGTCCAAGAGCCTTGATTTGCAAGTCCCCAGGGTAGAGCTCCCTGACTCGGGGTCAGTGGGAACAGACCCAGCCACCATCCCAATAGACCGTATCATCACACCCTAAAAGCCAAGATTTACACAGCAGCCCCCTAGGTCATGATACTGAACAGCTCTCCCCATGGTACTCCCCAACACCTCACCTCCCCTGGGCCCAGGGGGACCCCCACTGCTGGAGACCTTTCCCTTTGTGACCTGTCTAGGTAATTTGGAAGGTGATTAACAGCAATCATGCTTGAGGTTGACATCCAGGCACGGCTGCTAAATTGAGGCTCACAAAGCCTCCTTGACATCCAATATGTTATATGCTTTTCCCCTTAATTAGGAGCTAAAGTGGATAAATATGAAGTTGCCATGGCAACAGCCTCCTGGGTTGGTGGAGAGATGCAGCTCAGTTTCTGTCGGCTGGCTGGCTGACATGTTGGCTGATGGACCAAGTCAGCTTCTGGGAAGGGGTAGGAGAGGGCCCTCTCTCACTTTCCTGGGGGCCTGCCTCCCAAGCCTCAGTTCTGGTTATTCTCTCTGTCACTGCTTATCAGACTTCACAGAGTCCTGGGAGGATCCACCTGGATCGCAGACCTTAGTTGGTCTAACCTCTTCATGGAGCAGGTGGGGAAACTGAGGAGGAAGGCTGCTGCCTGAGGACTGAGAGGCAGACAAGATTCAATGCACAGATCTCCTGACTTCTGGACCAGAGTCCACAGTGGTTCTTAGCCATTTTGGGGTCATAGATCCCTTGGAGAATCTGTGGAAGGCTATGGATCCCCTCTTGGAATACACTTCCAGAAGGTTCATGGACCGCTCCCCCACAAACCTCAAAACTAGTCTGTTTGTCTCACCCAGTGGTTCCTCCGAAGTGTTTACCCACAGAAACTCTTACTCTGTATTTGCGTCGTCTTCACTGATTCATTTCTGCTCTCTTCCCTGGGCCAGATTTGTCTGAAATGTCCTTCAACTTCCTTTCCCCAACCCCACCCTTGCCAAGGTGCTTCTGGCCATTCTTCCAGCAAGATTCCAACTGTGTAGCCACCTTGGCCTGGTGGGGGGGGCAAGGGTGGGATGATAGGGTTGGGGAGCCCTGGGAACTGCAGCCAGTGGCTGGAGGGAACAATTTTTCCAGCTCTGCAGATAGAGGGTGGGCTATACATTTGCTTGGGACTTTGGGGAGCAGTGATGGTATGAACAAAGCCAGTCAAATCTGAGAGGAAATATTTGTAACAGGGGCCTGAGAGCAGCCACACAATGGGGTTCAGGCCCTGGACTGGCTCTGCTTTTCACATTTCATTAACTAATAGTTAAGTACTTGCTGTGTGTATTTTCTCACATCATCTCATTTAATCTTTAGCAATCCTATGGGCAGGTGCTATCATTATCCCTATTTTACAGATTAAGAAAACAGACATCCAGAAAGCCACTTCCTCAATGTCACACAGCTCGTAGGTGGAGGAGTCAGGACTTGAACTCGGGCCTGTCTGGCTGCAGAGTCCAAGCTCTAACAGTTGGATTCTATGGGCACCTGAACTGGCTTTCCCCGACCCACAGAGAATGACCACAGCAGCTGCTGAGTTTAAGCCTGAGGTCCTTCTTCTGCTGGGGAGGAGGGAACATGGGAGAACTACCCCCTCTCTGCTCCCAGCTCTGCTGCTGTGGTGGGGGGAGGAGAGACTAAGGACTCATGCCTTGTATAAGACCCCCACTGAGGAAAAGTGGCCCCCAAATACCTAACAGAGGTCAAGATGTTGAAATCTTGAAAGAGGAAATGAGTGCGTGGGGTGGGGTGGGGGGGGCTTCACTCAAAGAGCCCAGGAAAGAAAGCACCCCCCTACCTAAGTCCTCTTTCAGGAGCTTCTGTGATGCCGGGGAGACCTAACACAGAGCAATGGTGTTGGGCAGGGCAAGGAAGCAGCACTTCCTCCCCAGCCCTGATCCAGAGTGTGTCCCCTTATCTTATCCATCAGGCCCAGCACCTGTGCTAGCAGGTGACAGAGAGCACAGTCCTGCCTCCCAGAAGAGCTGGGGTTCCTCCCACCCTCCTCCTCCCTCCCCCGCCCCCTGCACCATGTGGTATGGGTGCTGGCAGCAGGAGATGGGGCTGGTGGCTTGGCCCCCGAACTTCCTTTCCTTCCAGTTCTGACTAAAAATAGAGACACAAGGACGCAGCTCGTTCTGTCAGACAGTGTGTTGGGGGGGACGCCTGTGCAGACATAGCTTCCCCCTTCTGGGCACGTGAGACCCAGCGCCCGGTTTCCACCCCCCATTACACCCTCTGCCTCCCTGGGCCTTCCTCTGCCATGGCAGCCCCGGCCCTGGCTCCAGGTTGAGGTGGAGGGGACTTGTTGCTTTCCCCAAGGCCTCCAAGAACATCCTCATTGGTCTGACTTCAGAGAGGGGTCCACATCAGGGCTGCAGTGTAGAGGAGAATGCTTGACTTCAGGGGTTTCTGTCTTCTCTTCCTCCAAGTCAGGGAAGGTATAGGGAACAGGGTATCGGGACTGGGGTCCCTCCAGACCTTTCAATATTGGAATAAGGCTCAGAAGCCCAGGCAGGTAAATGGAGCAATCTCAGCGGTAGTGCGGGGTGGGAGTGAGGGTGGGAGCATGTGCTGTAAGGTCTTGCATTTTTCACGAGGCAGTGGCACCCAGCAGAGAGGCCCTGGAGGGGTCCACAGTCCACAGTATGGCGGGAGGAGCCTGGCATGTTCTACTGTTCCTCTCTGGCACCCCTCTCCTCACTCCAGCTGCCCAGTCTGGAGCTCTGTTCAGGGAGACACACACACACACACACAGAGGCATCTTCCTGAACACCGGGTGAATTTATAAGCACACACCAGGTCTTGAGGGCATGAAAAGCTGGTGCTGGGCTGGGGACAGGCATGAATAAGATACCTCTACTGAGATTCCCTGTTGTCCAAGGAGATGGTTTTCTCCTGGGACAGAGATCAAGCCTGAAACCTCTTCTGATCCCCCACCCCCACCCCAATCCCATCTAGGCACACAGAAGACTCTAGATCTCTGCAGATTCAATCACACGGGGGAGGGGGGAGAGGAAGTAGTTTGCAGTGTATTCCCAGTACCTGGAACAGTGCCTGGCACACAGTAGGTGCTTAGAAATACCTGTGGAATGAGCGCCTGAAAGAATGAATGAACAATTGGCATAGCATGCAGTCAGGACCCAAGACAGGAAGGGAATCATTATGGTACTTTTGCAACAGGACTGGTCTCATGAATGAGAGAGCCCAGGGCATGCTAATAATCTGGTGCCTCTTCCAACCAACAGTCTTTCAATATTTGTTTAATATTTATTTGGGAGAGAGGCCGGGTAGGGACTAGGCAGGAAGCCCCCACTACTGCGGGGGGCTCGCAGGCCACCGCACTCAGCCTCTCTTCCATCAACCAAACAGATCAGCTCCGGTCCTAACCTTGCCAGTTCCACTGAGCTACATCGAAATCTTTTGGTTCTCCAGGACTCCCCTCCTCCTAAAGGAGCTTAATGAACGACTGTGTAGTCTGAGCACCCTGTGGGGATCTCACCTCTGTGCCCAGCAGCTTCTGGACGTGTTCCTGCCAACCTCCACCCCCATCCTGGTGCTCAAGCCTGGTAAATACTCTTTTTTTCCAACTCGTTAAGTGACCAGTGAGGCTTTAGCGCCCCATAGAGATGGGTGCCCCGGGCAGGTGCCTGGTAGGTCTCCCTCCATTGAATCTCCTCTCCAGGTGACTAAGGAGAGGGGAGGCCTGGAGGAGAGTGCCCTCTTCAGCTCCTAACCATCTCACACCCCGACACCTGGAGGGAAGGTGGGAAGGTCAGGATGGGGAGGTGGAGCTGTGGGGAGGAGTCGAAACCCACTGTTTCTAGCTCTGAGGAGGTGAGAGGAGAGTGACCAGCAGGGAAAAGGGATTCCTACTCCCTTCCAGGGAGCTCCAGCAACAGACCCGCTACTCTCTTGGCCTGAATCCTAGAGCCAGTCAGTGTAAGCAAGCCCGGGTGGATGGCATTGGAGGGGCTGAAGTAATGCTGTCTGACTTACATCCCCTGGGGACATCTGGGAAAACCAGATGGGTTGATCACCTGGGCAAAGTCTTTAAGTAAATACATAGTCACTCACTTCCTCTTTCTCCCCTCTGCTTGCCCCACCCTCCCCGGCTTTCTGCAACCAGCCCTCACTTCCTACCTCTGTCGTCCTGCCCCCTGGACCACAGTCTCCCTGCAGCTGCCTTCCCAGCCCCCGCCCCCACTCCCAGCTTCTCCATCCTCTCCTCAGCCCCCTGCCATCTGAGCAGCCTAAAAGCAAACCTTGAACACCTGTGCAGATGAAGGCATGCTAACAACCTTAGCACTGGCCTTTGAGCACTCACTGTGTGCCCGGCACTAAGGTAATACTTATTTTTTTTTATTTAAGATTTTATTTATTTATTTATTTATTTTCTCTCCTCTCTCTTTTTAAATATTTACTTATTTGTTTATTTCTGAAGGGGGGGAAGGGTAGGGCATGGGGAAGGGAGGGGTGGGAGAAGGAGAGTGAGAGAGTCTCAAGCTGATTGTTTTGAGCAAGGAGCCCAATGCAGGACTCGATCCCAGGACCCTGGGATCATGACCTGAGCCGAAGGCAGCAGCTTAACTGACTGAGCCAAAGTGAGCTTGAGCAAGCAGGGGTGGGGGTGGGGTGGGGCAGAGGGAGAAGCAGACTCCCCGCTGAGAAGGAAGCCCAATGTGGGACTTATCCCAAGACCCTGAGATCATGACCCAGGCACCCCTAAATACTTCTTTATGTATATTATCTCATTTACTCCTCACAGTGACCCTGAGATCTGGGTACAGTACATCATTCAGGATAAGGCTCTGAGATCCGACAGAGTCCCATTGTTGTTACTTACAAGCTGTGTGACTGCAGAAAAATCACTTAACCTCTCTGAGTCCCTGTTTCTTCATCTGTAAGATGGGGAGATCAACAGTACCTACCCTATAGGACTGTGTGAGGATATAAAGAAATAAAGTGCTTAGTACAGTGCTTGGCTCATGGTCAGGCTGGCTCACGCCCCCGTTAGTATTATTATTATCTTTTTAGGTGAGGAAACCAGGGAGCTTAAGTCATGTGCCAAGGTCACATGAGGCTACACAGGGCAGAGTCTAAGTTTGCACTAAATCTTTCCAGTCCTGTCTGAGGACCTGCAGACCGTACTGGGTCAGATATCTCCCCTTTCCCCTGACTCTGCCTCCCACCCAGGGTGATAGGCGCCTATTTTTCCTTGCCCATGCAAAAGAAACTAGAGCTGGAGTGAGCCTCCTGGATCCCTAGTGACAGCCAACATCCCACAATCCTCTCTCTCGGGAATGTGTGCATACGCCCACCTGCAAGGCCCAGAGGAATCCAGGCTTTAGACTTGAAAGGTAATTCAATCCACTGTGCTTCCTCCCCTCCCCTGCAGCACTGGGTGTTCCTGACAGAGACACAGACCCAGTTTCAGAGGAACAAACCCTCAAGCGCAGAGCCTTGTGTGGCCTTGCTCCCAGGCAGCCCCACCCCCACCTCCAACAAGCACAGGTTGCCCTTACCGGAGACAAGCCCACCCTTGGCCTCTCCGCACTTCCTCTGGCCTTTACAGCTCTCTACACTTCTTCAGCTTCCCATGTTCCTGTCCCTTGCCCTGTCCCCCAGGCTCCAGAGCCAGGGTCATTTCCCACTGAAATGGACAGAGACTGTGTATCCCCTTTCACTTACCACCTCTACCTGCCTCTGAGGTCCCATCCCTGCTGCTCTTCCCTTTAGTGGTTCAGCTCAGCCCAGGCTGTGAGGCTGGTGCCCAGCACTGGGGACTGGGGCAGGAGGGAGCCTGGAGCAGCTCAGAGCTCCTGTTTAATTACTAATGAGTAATTGGTCAACATGTAATTGACAGCATGCCGCTATGCTCCAGGGACCTGCCCTGGGGGAGTGGGCTGGAGTCCCTCCACACATACCCCTGCCTGCCCCCAGACTCCCATCTCTGGCCAGACTCCCCTCTCACCTGCCCTCTCACGTTCACCCTTGGTCCTGGGGCGCCCTCTCTGACCCACAGCCCCACTCAGTCAGCCCCCAGGAACTTCCTCACTCAACTGCTGCCCCAACTCCTTGTCCCCTGCATTCTCCCTTGGGCAGAAGGCTCCCACTCCCTGCAGTCATAGGGGTCCCAAACTGCCCCCAGCCCCACAACTTTGTGAGGGGCCTTGCTAGTCCCCATCCCTACCTGGGCCTTGAGTGCTTAGAACAAGAAGTTCCCTCAAAGAATCCACATCCTTCCTGCCTCCTCCATTTGGCTCCTGTATTCTGTCCCCCTCCACTACCATTTTCCCCACTCTCCTCACCCACCCTATAGGGAGACCCTCTGGAGACCCTCCCCATCCCAGGTCCCCCATCCCTGTCCTCTTCCTCCCAACTCCTATGAGAGCTTCTTGGGCGATGAGAAGACAGCATCCCTCCCTCTCCCTGCCCTCCACACCCCATCGCAGTGGCTTAGGGAGGAAAGGGTGCCCAGGTTGGCATGTCTTGGGTCCAGTTGGTCTGGAGGTCCAAGTTGCAGAAGGAGAGTCCTGCCCCACTGCCAGCCATTAGTGGACACCTCTTTCAGGTTGGGTGCTGCCCACGGTTCCTAGTAGTCTAATTAGCACTTAACAGCATCGCTAGGACCCTATGGGGCTGCTTGATCAGTTTCATCCCTGACCCCTCTCCCCAGAACAGTCTTTGATACTTTCGTCACCTCTCCAGATCTCGCACACACTCCACCCACCCCCTCCCACCCAGCACTGGCCAGCAAAGGGCCTGGTACAAAATATCAAGTAACTACAAAAATGACAACAAACAAAATCGACACTTTTTGGCGCCCATCGTGTGCATGAGGCAAGGGCTTGACAAGCCTTCACCTGCTCAGTCGCACAGCAGCCCCAAGAGTTGGAGGAAGCTGTCAGCCCCATTTTACAGATGAGGAAACAGAAGAGAAATTAGGTCATTTCCTGGCTCGCCCAGCCAGCGAGGACTGACTTAGGAGTCTGAATGTAGTGCCCCGCTAGCTCTTCACCAGGGGATATTTGGCCCTCATGGTTTTTCAGGGAGGACATAAGTAGGCCAGAAGGGGGTTAGGGACCTGGTGAGGGATAAGGCTTGAGCAGGGTCAGAGGAGTGAAGTTGAAAGGGATGACTGAGCGTCAGGAGCTGGAGAGGGTTCCAGAAAGCCTTGTGAGGAAGGGGTGAGGAGTGCAACAGGAGGCCAGGGGTGTGTCAGGTGTGAGAGAGGGAGTGGTAAGGGCCAGGTGAGGGAAGGAGAGGAGGTGAGGGGTGAAAGGGCAGTGTGATGATAAAGTAAGAGATGGGGAGAGTGTCAGGTGTGTGTGGGTGTATGAGGTGGAAGGTGGGGAGGCGTGAGGAGGATGAGGGGTGAAAAGGCAGTTTGAGGACAAGGGGGAGGTGAGGGGAGTGTCAGTGTGCAGGGGTGTAAGAGGCACAAAGTGGTTGAGGGAAAAAGTGAGAAAGGTACAAAAAGGTATGAGGATTCTGAAGATTCCTGAGGATCCAGAGGACCTGAGCAGGGGAGAGGAGTGGAGGAAGAGGAATATGGGTAGCAAGGGGAGGGGTGGATAGGTCTGAGGGATTTTGACAGTTTGGCTTTTGTTCCCATCCATGTCCCCAGCTGCTGCGGCCCCACAGACCTGGCCTCACTGCCAGGTTCATTTCAGGGATGGGTGGAAATTTCCATTTCAGCAAAATCCATTTGTAAAACCCTAGAGCTTTGAGCCTCATTCTGCTCTGTCTGCCTAGCTCTGCCTGCTTGGCTCTGGCCTGCCCAGCCAGCCCCACTCTCTATCCCAGACCTCCCTCTGCTCTCCCTCCCCAGCAGGCAGAGCCTGGGCTCAAGGTCTGGCCTCCCCCGAGACTCTGCTCCAAATCCACCACCCTAGCCTACAGAGCCCACCCCTGTTGAGCATCTTGACATCCTGGGGGTGCCATAAAGGTGTGGCAGGTGTGGGGAATTGGTCACTGCCTTGCCCTTAGAGTATCATCCGTTTACAGTCTGTCCCCACTGTCCCCTTCTTCAAAATAATCCTGTTTATAGCTTTTCATTTTATAAATAGGCAAATGGAGGTCCAGCAAGGGAAAGGTACTTATTTGTCCAGAGCCACACTACAGGTACACAGCCAACGTTACCCCCTTGCGTAGAGGAGGAACTGTAGGAAAAATAAAGTCACACAAACTTGGGTTCAAATCCTGGCTCTGTTGAAGAGGTGAGCCCCCAGCAAGTGATTTCACTTCTCTGCACCTCAGTTTGCTCATCTGCCAAATGGGGCTCATGACCATTCTCCCAGGCTGGTGTTAGGATGGTGAGTTGACCACAGCCACATACAGCAAAGTGGTGGTAGGGAGGAAAAGCCAGTGGGCCCTCAAGTCCTCAGGGCGGCGGGAGAAAACACCAGTTCTAGATTCTTTGTCTTGGTCCACGCTTTTTCCAGAACCACAGAAACTGCAGGGAATGAATAGGAATGACATAGCCAGGGACTGAGCTCTGGGGGGGGATGGGGGGAGATAAGCTGTGAGCTTATTGGGTAGAAGGTGACAGACAGCCTGGGCCATCTCACTCGGGCCTGTTATCAAGGCTTTCTTCCCAGAGTCCCTAAGGAGGGGCCACTCTGGACTCAGGGATGAGGGGCAGATCTCCCAGGTCCAAGCCTGGGGGAAAGGTTGAGCTCTCCAGAGAGAGGGGCAGGGTCTGGCTTCCTCACTTCTGTATCCTGGCGTAGCACATGGCAGCAAGGTTATATCCCTGAGGCCTGGCCACAGCTAGAGGCAGCTCAGGACAGATCTTAGTAGTGGGTATAGGGAAGGCCCCAAGAGCCACCCAACCTAGCCTGCCCTCTGCCCCAGTCCCATATCCTGGGCACACCCTGTGGCACATGCCGTGGCACATGTTGGAGCCAACTTCAGCTCTAGCACGTGCCCGAGCACACCCTCCAGCTGCCGTCCTCCTCCTCTCAGCCCCCTCCGGAATCTCAAGCCCCATCTGCTCCACTTTTCTGCATCTCCCCTGAACATCTGGACTGCTTCTAAAATCTGGCTCCTGGCTCCATCCAGAGGGAGCTGCTGGAGGGAAGAGGAGACTCCTGGGTCCCATTAGTCTTGAACTGGGGCCAGGGAAGTCTCTGCCTGACCCCCTACTCCCAGCCTGCAGCTGCCAGAATGAACAGGACTAATAGGATCCTGGTCCCTGTCTCCTACTTTCCCTTCCCTTGGGCACCCACTCACCTGTAGGGTTTTAACTTTCCCCTTCTCTGATGCACACATAACACACCCTACACAGCCTCCCTAATGTGTGCCCAAAGGTCACTCCATTCTCTTGAGAAAAATATATAACATGAATATATTTAATATCATTGAACTGTATACTTAAGAATGGCGGAGACGGTAAATTTTATATGTACTTTACCACAACTAAAAAATTGAAAAATATACCCCAAACAATAATCTGCTCATTTGTTTAGCTTTGCACTCTACACACAATGGTTCCCAGAGCTTCCCAGCAAGAGCTTATGCTCCAGAATCCCACACCCCAGAGCACAGGCTGGTCTTTCTTTTCCAATTCTTCTTGATGTAATAGTGGGGGGCCTTTGATCTAGGATAAGAAAATTTCGGAGTCCCACTTCAGAGTCAGCCAGCCTAGGAAAGCCAGCCTGGAAATGAGCCTCACCTTTGTACCTTTCCTCACCATTTCTCCCTTACCTCCCCTTCACCAGCTCTCCCACCCTCTTCTTTCATTTTGGGAGAAGGCATTGCTTATGAAGGATGCTCTCCATGGTCCTGAATCCCCATGTCTGGGGCAGACTTGCATCTCCTTAGCTTGGAGAAGTGGGTCATTATCTCCAAGGAAAACGGACCCAGGTAAGAAAGGAGGTAACAGTGGAAGAGAAGGCAGTAGAGAGACACAACAGAGACAGAGAGCATGAGACACAGAAGGACAGAGAGAAAGGGATCAACATGAGACTACCAGGAGAAAAAGAAAGTGACTGTTGGAGGTGCCTGGGTGGTTCCATTGGTTAAGGGTCTGCCTTTGGCTCAGGTCATGATCTTGGGGTGGGGAGGGGGTGGCTCATCAGGGAGCCTGCTTCTCCTTCTCCCTCTGCCTGCAACTCCCCCTGCTTATGTTATCTCTCTCTGTGTCAAATAAATAAATAAAATCTTTTTTATTAAAGGAAGGAAGGAAGGAAGGAAGGAAGGAAGGAAGGAAGGAAGGGTTGTTTCTTCTAAGGAAGGTAATCTTCCCTCTGGATATTTGGGAGTGGGTCAAGGCCCCTCCACCATCTTATGCAAATGCCAGCTCCTGTTTGTCCCTGAAACTCTCCAGCTGTGCCACCTTCCAGTTTCTTCTTACACCCAGTTTCTTGTCCCTCCCTGACTTGAGGTAGCTGTATATTGGTGACTACTGCTAGCTCTGCCCTAAAAGCTCAGCTCTTGCTGCCTTCTCCTTGAAAGCTGAGAGAGACCTCTCTCCAGATTTCTCTCATCCCCTGCCTCTACAGGAGCATATCAGAGTACTGAAAATCTGTTCAGTCATCCCAAAATTGCCACCCTTAGTCCCCTCCTGAGAAGAGGGATGCCTGTAGCACTTAGGGGTGGGAGGGAGGGCACTTACATATGGACTTAGCCTGGGACCCCCCCAGGACTGCTCCTGGAAGGAATGAGCTGGGGAAACAGAAAAGAGTGGAAAGTGGTTTCCTGCTCAATTATGGCTGTCGTTATTTATCTATTCATGTATTTTTTATTAAGGAGGAGATGTCAGCCTAATGAGCAAGGATCCCAGCAGACTCTGAGGGGTGGAGCTGGGGGTAATGGGGCACTATTCATGCACTCAGGGTTCCCTCTCCATTTGCAGGGGACCACCTCAATGGCTTGAAGTCCCTAAAAACCTTTCCTCTTCTGGCTCCCTCTTTCTCTGCACTGCACCTCTGCCTCTGCTGGAGAGCCCCCCAGCACACACCCATGCCCCTACCTCATCCCCCTACCATGGTCTGAGATGTTTTTCTCTCCCCTCTCCATCCCTACCAGGCTCTGGACATGCTAGAACCAGAGATGGAGCCTTTGAAGGGATTCTTTTCTGTGGCGAATCCACTTCCTGCACCTGACCCCTTAATATCCTATATACAGATCTCCACAATTGGCCCCCCAGATCCTTTACAGTTGGTCTGTCAGGACCCAGTTTAGGGTCACACAAGGTATCTGATCATTACATGCATTAAATTGCTTTAGGTGATGTATTCCCCCCCTTTTTTTTGGCCACTCACCTATGAAACATCCAGATCAGTTTCCCTATAGAATATCCCTCCTTCCAGATGTCTGGTTACTTCCTTGCACTAGTTATTTCCTGTAAACCAGAAACCAGATCTAAAGCTAGAATAACTCAAGATAAATGTTTTTGGCTACTGCACATGTGAGGTGATGTCATTTACTTCACTCTGCATCACATCAGAAGACACATACTATTAATCCTTCCACCATTAGAAACACTCAGATGGACACCAGCCGATGACAGTTATGATTTTTTCCTACCTTGATTCTAGAAAATAACATTTGTGGGTTACTCTGGCTCCAAACAAATGTCGATTTCCCCATCAACTATTCTCCTAATGCTTTTTAATACTGGTCCATAATCTTTGCCTGATTATGGATTTTTAAAGATGAAAAACCTGAGACTCAGATTGGGGAAGAAAGTCACTCAAGCTCACACAATCAACAAACTAGGAACCTGACTAGGAGTCAAGTTTTTGTCCTCTTTCCCACCATACCGAGTCAGGTGCACATTAGGTGTTTGGTACACATTTAAATACATGAAAAGCGGTGGAAAAGGGGTTTCCCCTCTTTATAAACTAGTCTGACCAGAGGCAGAAATGTTCCTGGTGAGACCTCACCTGCCTCCATGCTCCTAATGAGAGTGCAGTCAGGCAGCTCTGTGTGTGCTTCGTGGTCACCCACACTAACATTAGCTTCTTTGATTCTCCCAACAAACCTACAAGATATGCATTATTACTCCCCCTTGCCCCCTTTTGCAGATGAAGAAAATGAGACCCAGGGAGGTAAAAGTACTTGCCTAAGGCCACATAGCTATTGATCAATGGAGCTAGGATTAGTTCTCATGACTCCAAATTCTAGGCACTTTATAGTCACCCTGATCTGGCCTCCCAAGCTGGTCTTCCTCCATCCTGAGACTAAAGAGTAAAATAGCAAGAGAATCTTTGGGTCGCTCCTCCTGTGGGCTAGTTCTGACACTGTCTGTAGCTCTGAAGCCATCTGTCAGCATTAACCAGGGCAACAGAGGTTTCCCTGGGTCTCCTCTGCTGGCCTCTAGCCACCAAGCAGCTCTCTCCAGTCTGTGAAATTGCTGGACTCCCACCTGGTTTCTCCAGCCTCTGAACCCAGGGAACCCCTTACAAGCTCCATGCCCCCATCCCACCTCCATGCCCACCCTGAGGCTCGATTCCCTCATTGCAGCCCTTCACACTGCACAACAACCCACAGTTTAGGAAACATTGCCTTTTTCTCTTTGGAACCCCACAACTATTTTGTGAAGGGGGCAGGGACTAGGGGGTCCATTTTACAGATGCAGACATTGAGGCTTAGTGAGGAAAGCTCTGGGCCCAAAGCTGGCTCATTCCTCCATCAATCAGCATTTTCAAAGCGGGATCTCAGCCCCCAACCCCACCCCCATGCCAGCACAGGACCAACCTCAGGAAGTGGTACTTTGCTGCTGTTTGGAATGTGAAACATGTCTCAGGCAGGACTGGGATAGGATGAGATGGGTGGGGGGCAGTTTGCTGTGGCCTAAATCTATCTGAGCCTGGAGAAGGGACCATGGGGTCTACTCCGTATCCTCAAGCCCCCTCAGGGAGCAAGTCTCAGAAATGTCACCAGCACCTAGGGTATCCTGGGAAATGTCAACAAATGCTGATTTAGGTCCCTTAGCACAGGGTGGAGCCAGCCTTTCTCTGCAGAGCCTCCTTCCACCATTTCCTAGGAGCAGAAGAAGCAGAAGCCAAAGGGCCCTTACAGCAAGCCCAACCCCACCATTTCATAGATGAAGGAACTGAGACCCAGACTCACAGAGCAAGCTGGTGGTTTTTTCTCTGCAAACACTGAGGACCCTGATGGATCTCCGTGCATCCACCCTATTCCTCCTTCCCTCTCACCTTCTGTCTTCCTCCAAGCCCTGGAGCCTGTACCCCCTTGAGTCAAGACACTGATTTTCCAACAGCCAGGGGAGCAGACGGAGGGCCTGAGGAGCAGCTCCAAGCTGTGGGCTAGGCATTAGGGGCTGCAGGATGGAGAACAGCTTGAGTCAGCACCACGCAGGCCTCTGTCCTCCCCACCCCCTCACTGGACTGACACCTGGACCAGGCTCTTGCAGAAGAGAGAAAATAAAGGTCTTGCTGAATGGCAGAGTGTGGGCTGACAGTAGCCTCCATGTGCTCTGGGCACGTGCCAACCTCTCCAGGTCCTGAGTGGCTGGCACTCCTGCCATCTCTCACCTCCTCCGTGGGGGCCCTTGCTCCATCCTTCCCGCACCCTAACCAGGGAGGGCTGCTTCTCACCTCAGCCCAGTCACTGCTACTGAGGCTCTGCCCGTTGGTTTTCACCTCCACTGGCCAGCAAAGGGGCACCCCCTCCCATCCCAGGGACTCTTCCCTGGAGCCCTGGGGAGTCTGGGTTCCCTGTTTTCAGCTGCAGAGTTCACAACTTTCTCTTTTGCAGGCCGGCTCGCAGTTGTATCCAGCGGAGGCTGAGTCTTCTCAGTGCTGTGTCTGTCTCTGCTTGCGTTGAGAAGAGTGAAGAGAGGGCCTGTCTGCATTTGTGCGGAACCCCCATGCCTGCCAGATCACAGGTGCACACTGAGGAAATAAATACTGGAGGTCCCAGATCAGGCCTGGACTTGACTTAATAGTCTGTACTTCTGCCCTGGAACACCTCGCAGGTGATTTTCCCCATGGATTACAAGCTCCTGGAGGGCAGAGATCATATCTTTCTGATTCACTTCTACATCATTAGTGATTAACTCAGGATCTGGCCCACAGTAGGCACTGAATGAATCTTCATGCAAGGGAATATGTAAATGGATGGGGAGAGAGATGGACAGATGGATGGAGGGACACATAAATAAATGAATGATCGAAGCAGGTTATTTTTCTCGTCTTGTTATGGTGAGGAAATAAGAAAGAGGATGGAAACCTGGAAGAGGCTTCCCAGACATTAAGTGGTAGAGTCAGGATTTCAATGCAGGGAAAGCTGGCCCAGGTAGCTCGGACTACTGACCAAGGAGTAAGGTGATAAGGGTGGGGTGACAGGCAGATGGAGAAGCCTCAGGACTGAGGCCCAGGCAGAGGGAGCCTCTGCCCAGGAGGAAGGACTTTCCTGGAATTATCTTGCCTCCAGGTGGAGAAGCAGGGAAGCCTAATTTGTTTTCTCAGCTCCCAGAGCTGGGTCCATAAATCATGGCTCCATTTAAGACACGGGTACCTCCTCTCTAGAGACCTAAGTGTGACTTGCTACACATTCCCAGGGACATGGGGAGGCTTGCAGCCTCCATGTGCTGGTGCCCATGCCACCCCCTGCCCAGAAGAGAAGGCTTGGCTCCATGGGGCCTGCCAGTCTGCTGCTGTGTGTGAGGTGTGCAAGCCCATGGGAGGAGCAGGTGGGGGAAGGGGCCCAGGAAAGGCAGGGAGCCCAGGGAGGGGGACAGTCGAAGCATAGCAGAGGCCCTAACAGCCTTCCTTCAATCCCACCATTTACTGAGTGACTCCCTTGTGCCAGACCCTCTGCTGGACACTGTGACCCCGGGGATGGCTTGGATGCAGGAGAGGGGGAGGGAGAGGCAGCTACAGAGACAATAATCACAACACGGGTGATAAGTGCTTGAGAGGGATGTACAAAGTGCTTTGGGAACTCAGAGCAGCAGGCCATTCATTCTTCCCTGGTGGGGAAAGATTTTGGAACATGTCACAGAGGAGGAGCTGTTTCAGCTGGATTGGATCTTCTCAGAGGTTGGAACAGGGAGGGAAGGGTATTTTAGGCAGAGGAGTATGTGCAAAGGCAGGGGATATGAGAGTAGGAACCAGAAAACTTCTGTATGACTGGGGCAGAGGGGAAGCAGGAGGAGAAACTGGACAGGGAGCCTCAGGCCAGCATTTGCAAGGCCATGAATGGTCCTACTAGAGAGTTTGGACTTGATCCAGTCGTGGGCAAAGGGGAGCCATTGAAGAATTTTAAGCAGGGGTGTGACAGGACTAGATTTGTGTTTTAGAAAGCCTTCTCTTGGGGAGATAGAATGAGCCAGGACTGTGGCCAAGGGACAGAAAGAAGGGAATGGATTCTGGAGTTATTTTGGAGGAAAATGAGCAGGACTTTTTCCTTCCTAAGTAATTATTTTGGACCTTCTTGCCTTGCTACCGGGGCTCCATGTTCCCCAGGGGAGGGAGTTGCTCCCTCCTTTCTCTGTGTTCTGGTGCAGACTTATGCATTCACACAGCTGAATTATAGGGTCTGATTGACTGACAAGAACTGAGCAGCAGAACTGGCTCCCAGTGGCTGGGGAGTCCTGCTCTGAGGATAAGCTGGTGACTTCTCTGCAATTCAGTCCACAAGCCCCCCGAGGAGGGTGAGGCTTAGTCCAGGCCTCAGGGGAAGGCCCATGACGTCCTCCCCTCCCTCCTTTCCCTTCCATCCCTTTCTCCCTTATCCTCCTCCCCAGAGCCCAAGCTTTCTTGCTGGGAGGCTCTCTGAGCCAGCAGAGCTGTGGATGAAATGGTTCGGTGGCTCCAGCCCAGCTGCTGCCATGGCAACCAGGCTGCCTGCCAGACCCACAGCCAGGAGCCGACCCAGCATTCCTGCTCTAGAACTACAATTCCCAGAATGCAAAGCACCTGGGACGGCGAGAGAAACCTATCTCTTAGATGGGTATTTAGTCAGAGGCTTCCAGCTTCAAAGAAGATATATATGGGCAACCCCAGAGGAAGACAGTGTAGAATATGGGAAACTGGGGGGCCAGAAAGCAAGGCATACTTCTGGGGAGGCCTGGGAACCAATTCCTCCTTATGGTGGCCCGCTGGACATCTCAAAAGGAGGCCGACAGCTACAGGAATATGCAAAGCCTGGGGATGGGTACTAGTCCTAGTTTTGCCACGAGCCTGTGGTGTTGCTTGACAACTTTATTTCAAAAACCACCTACTACCTTTGAGCTCCACCAGCGCCTTCGTGGTCCGAGCCCAGGTGGCTGCAATGGGCTACTGAATCATCCCTTTTCCTCACCCACAACATCCCCCCTCCTTCTTCATACTGAAGCCTGAGTGACCTTTTCAAAATGCAATTCTGATTATATCACTGCTGCCTGTGCCTGCCCCCCTGCTGTTTAAACTCTTCCGTGTTTAAACCCTTTGCTCTTAGATGAAGAAATAAATTCTTTACCTCACCTGACAAGCCCTGCATGGTCTTGCTTCTGCCAGCTTCCAGGCCTTCCCATTCACCCCACAACTCCAGGCCTTCTGGTTTGTTACTTCTTTGTGGAAGACATGCTCCTTTCTGCCACAGGGCCTTCACACACGCTTTTCTCTCTCTCCAGAACACTTTTCTCTACTATTGTGCTACACAACCTTTTCCATCTCAGAGAAATGCTACCTTCTCAGGAAATTTCCCTGCCCCGCTTAACCAAACCAAATCCCCCTCTTAGGTACCCTTGTCAGCAAGATGAACCTCTACAAATACCTACCACAGTTGTAGACAGTAATCTGTATGATTATTTGACAACTATCAATCGCTCCAACAGATTGCAGCCTCTGTGAGAGGAGGGAGGGTGCCTTTTGGCCTGCCACCGCATCTTCAGAGTCTAACACTGTGCCTGACACATGACTGATGCTCAGTCTTGAACAAACCGTTCTAAGCCTCAATCTTTCCAGCTGAGGGCCCACCACAGGCCACATACCATGAGAGGTTGTACCAGGGACATGGTGGTGGACAAGACACAGAGCTGTGACCCCTCCTGCCATGGAGCTCACAATCTAGACAGACACTGAATATGTAATGACAAGGGAGCTGAGTGTTGCAAGAAGGAGAGGATGTCAAGCTGTGGTAGTGGAAAGCCAGGGGATCGGGAAAGGTCCAGCAAGGAACAGAGATAGGAGTTATCAGATGAGAGGGATGGAAGAGTATCAAAGAGCATTGTAAGCAGAGGGAAGAGCATGAGCTCTTGGCGCCTGGATGGCTCTGTCATGTCAGAGTGCCCTCTGCCTCAGTGGCAGAAGAGAGGCTGGAGTACTTGAGGCATGGAGTTAGGCCAGAGTTGCTGGAGCATAGAGTGAATGGAAGGCGGTATTAGTTCCATCGATGGGCTTTTATTTTACTGGGAGGAAGTGGCACAGATGAGCTGTCCTTTCAAACTGGTTAGTCCTTGTCTTCCATACCTCCTCCCACCACTCTCAGGCCCAGGCGGAGGTCCAGCATGAACATATCCAGGTTGTCCCACTGCTCAGGCACGTTGTCCTGTACCTTCGAGCACCTACTGCTGTATTTCAGGTGTCCTGTGTGGGCCGTGCCTGTGTCTGGTACGAGGGGACTGTGACATTTGAGCTGGGGTGGGCTGGGAGTGAATGCAAGGGTAGCAGTCAATCAATCCTGGAGTATACATTGCTGACAAGTCTGGGGGAGGTCCCCTGAAGAGGTGGGGAGCCTGGCCTGGGGCTTGAGGGTGGTCTGCTCAGCTTGCTTGGGAAATGAGCCATGACTTACCAGCTGCAGAAACATCAATGTGTTAGAGAACAGAGGCCTCTGAGTATGGGACAGGGAGGGGCCCCTCTCCTCCTCACATCTGTTGCTGCCTTCCTCTTCCTCCAGGCTTCTGGGTCAGATGGCGAACTGTCCCCAGTAGGCTCCCCAAAGGAAGGGGAGCTTTTCTTTTGAACTTGTGGGCTCTTGCACAAGTAGCTCCCAGTGTGTGGGTAGAGTGAGGTGAACAACTGGCTGGAAATAATGGATTTTAACTTCCTCCTTCCCCTGCAGGTATACCAACAACAATTCTTACACACACACACACACACACACACACACACACACACACACACAGCAGCCTAAGCCCCTGGTTCTGCTGAGACCTCCCTGGAGCAGGAGCCTCCAGTTCACCCATTTTCCAGAATAGTGTTTCTGAAAGTGTGAACTTCAGACCCACTGCATCAGATCACGTGGAGTACTTGTGAAGATACAGGTTGCCAGGGGACTCTGAAGCAATGAATCACAGACCACATTTGGAAAAGCTTTGTTCTGGAGGATACCTAATTCTATCCAAAGAACTAATGAAGCATTCCCTTCCCCAGAAATGTGTCCCCCAGTCCAGCCAGTGATGACATCTTTGGCAATACCATCCTGGACCCCTGCCAGGAGGGCAAGCCAGCCTGCCCCTTCAGACCTTCCACCGCATGCAGTCAATAAATATTTAGCAATGACCTACTAGGTGCTGGGTGCTGGGGTGCCATGAGCAGTCATGATTCCTGCCCTATGGGTCTTCTAATTTAGGAGTGAGGACAAATATTTTAAAAGCCAATGAATAAATAAATAATAGTGGTAAGAGCTCTGAAGATGATAAAACAGAGCTATCAAAGAAAGCAGTGGGGGACCTGCTTCATTCAGGGGTTCAGGGACGGAGGCCACCTTGGTTCTTGTGGAAAACAGCATTCTGAAAGTGAAAGAAAAAACCTTTCCTCTCCCTTTGCTACTGTTTTTTCCCTCTAGTCTCTTTTCTTTACCTCTGCTTGGCACTATTTCTCTGGTTTGACTCCCTCTTTGTCTCCTTCATTCTCTCCTCCTCTGCTTTCCCCCCTCCCTCTCCCATTGCCTCCCTCTTCATTGAATCCCACCTCCTGCTCTTCTGCTCCCTCCAGAGAAACCGAAGAAACCAGATCTCCCTGCCTCTCTAGACAGCCAGCAGTAATTGAGCTGTGGTCTTGCTCAACAGCTGGCCCTGAGACCACGGCTAGAGGAGGTCAGAGGGGAGCTGGAGGTGGAGGGAGAGCCGGGGTAACTATGGGAAGCAGGGAGGGGCTTAGGGAGGGAGAGGGCACTCAGAAGGGCTGGAGGTGGCTGCTGAGCCAGGTAATCTAATCAGGGGGTGAGTCATAAAGATCACTCACTCCCCTGCGCAGGACAGCCTAAGAAATCACATTAATTTGAAGAGGGTGTAAAATCCACGGAGAATTCCCCTTTCTCCACCACACACATGAAGATAAACTGTCTTCAGCTTCCAATATGATCTTACAACAGCTTGTCAGTGACAAAACAGCCTCAAATCCTCCCATTTATCAAACGGCCAATCCTGTTAGCAGCTTAAAAGAGACATAATTACCTGCGGCCTTTTGTGTGATTCTTTATAGTAACGCCGCTTCCTTCTTCCTGGCAGCGTTCCAGAACGTGAGCTCAGAATTCATTCCTGGTGATGGGGGAGATCATCAGAGATGCGAAGTTGGGGGACAGGGGCCGATGGTTGGGGTGGGAAGTTCTGCACCGCGGGCAAGTCTCGGGCTGTGATGTGAGTTAGCACCACGGACAGAGCCAGAGCCGGGAGCCTAGGAGCAGATTCCTGAATGGTGGGGTAAGCAGGAGCCAAGGCCCGCCCGTGTGGGCAGAAGCCCGTGGACCGGTCAGGAGCCTGGCAGGCATCTCAAGGACTAAGTTTCAGCTGCCTTAACAGAACAGTGGAGACAACCTATGGCACATCAGTACTGACAGTAGAGACAGGGCACAGAACAGGCTTGGCCTGTAGATTAGTAATTTGGGTAGAATTTTCCACCCTCAGACAGAGCCAGGAGTCCCCTCTTTTGACTCCAATGTGGCTGACATATTTTGAGTTTTTCAT
Source organism: Lutra lutra (assembly GCF_902655055.1). Taxonomy (NCBI): domain Eukaryota; kingdom Metazoa; phylum Chordata; class Mammalia; order Carnivora; family Mustelidae; genus Lutra; species Lutra lutra. The sequence goes on along the minus strand of NC_062282.1, from coordinate 80,228,121 downwards.
GACTTCAGACTCTGCCATGCTGCTACTGGGGAGAATAATAAGGTTCCCAGCTAACATTTACTGAATGCTTGCTATGGGCCAGGTCCTGTTCTAAGCACCTACTATATGTGATCTTAATTAATATAAACATCATGAGAAATCTGTTCTATTATCCCATTTTATAGATGAGGGACCAGAAGGTGGGTGAGGCTGTCACATGTCCAAGGTTCCCCAGAACTAAATCAGACTCCTGGTCTGTGAGCTCAGCTGCCTACAAGGCAGGCTTTGGCCATGGTGAGAGATCAAGTCTATGGCTCTGGGTTGGTCTCTCTCCCTCTCTACACTTCTTGCTATTTCTCAGCCCAATCAAGGCAGATTTGGGGAGAGGGATGAGATAACCTCATGACTAACCTTTTCTTCCGTGAGAAATAAAACACCTCGGAAACTGATTTCTCTCTGGCCAGGGCTGCTCAGCAAATTCATACTTTCATTTCCCCAGCCCCGCCCTCTCTCTGCTGGCCGCCCCCAGGATTCTCACTTTTACCCATTTCAAGAGGCCACCTAACCCCATTCCCCCCACTGCCTACTGCCAACCTCCTCCTTGCTACTCCCCACACTCTTCATTTTCCAGCAGCCCCAAGGGAATCCTCTACTGGGAGGAAACCATCAGAGTCTGTTTGGAAACCAGAAAAAGAGGCAGGCAGTGAGAGAGACTGCAAGAGATAGCCAAGAGACAGAATGAAAGTGAATCCTGAAGTGCTGCTGAGTTAATGACTGTGGTCAAATCCTACTGAAAGACAAAGCCCGGATTAGCTATCTGGGGGTATCTTACAGAATTTCTAGGACTCAGCTTTAACTGAGTTGGCTCCCTCTGCCCAACAGCCCTCCATCCTCGCACTTACTATTCTCTGGAACTGCCTCCCAGGCCAGCATCCTTTCCCCCACCCCAACCGGCCTCAGGGCATTCATCACTTGGGTTAGTGATTTATCAAAGGCTCCTACACAGTCGCTGTTGGCAAAATCGATCTGTGAAGAATGGGACCAACCCAGGGTCCCCTGTTCTCCTGAGCCCCCACCATCAATCTGCCCCAGAGGAACTCCATGGCTCTGATATCAGCCCTGCCCCCACTGCCCCACCGTCACCCCAGCTTTGTTTGGGTCTCTGGGATCCTTTCTGTTCTCAGAGAGAAAAGAGATAGGGAAGGATGAGGGAGAGAGAGGTGAGTTAGTGCCTTCTCTTAGATGTTTATTTTGTTGTTTTTAAGTGAGAAAGTCCCAGCTCTATTAAACGCAATCAATAGCTGGCCCAAGAGATGCTTCCCTTCTCTGAGACATTTGAAATCTGGTCAAATCATTTCGCCCCAATACAAAGTAATTTATCAATTTCAAAACCCTTCTAATCAGTGGAGACTCTGGAGTTCCCATTCCTGCTATCTTCTGCTGCATGCAGTGTGTGTGTGAGTGTGCACGCGTGCGCGCGTGCGCGCGCACACACACACACACACACACACCCCTATGCACAAACTCCTCTATCCTCTCTGCAAACCCCCTTCCCTGCCTCTTTCCTCCCTCCCTCTTCAGAGGGACTGCAGAGTGTCTTCCCGCTCTGCTCAGCCTCCAGGCTGGGTGCGGTCCTCAGTGTCTCCAGCCCAGTCTGTGTGCTCCTGGCCCAGGGAGGCTACAGAGCCCTCCAGGTCTGTGATGCTTAGCCCTAGGGAGCTGGATGTGGGCACGGGCCCAGCCACGTGCTGCTGAGTGCACTTCTCTTCACCCAGGTAAAAAAGCCAAGTTAGGAGGATTTCTATTCACAGAAGAGGCCAGTACTGGAGCCGGGGGCGGGGAGGGGAGGCTGGAAGGGGCCCAGGGCCACTAAAATCATTCCCTAGGACCTTGGCTTTGGTCTCCAAGGGGCAAGCGGGATCAGCTGTCTGGAGAGGGGTTTGCTGGCTGAACCTGGGGATGATGTCACAACACTCTCCTGCCTCTGAAGCTGCTATTTTTGCCTTCGAGGACAGCCTGTGTCTAAAGGGAGAAAGCGACAGCAGTGAAATCACCTTGCAACTCACCCTCAAGCTCCCAGGAAGAGCGGCTGGAGCCTTTGCAGCTCCATTAGATTGGATTCTCAGCAGGTCTTTTGTGGCCACCGGCTGCAGTGACCAGATAGGCCACTGACCTTTGGGGAAGGGCCACGTACTGAATGGCTGATTCAGATGCTCTCCCTACAGTGGGTTCTGCCCTGTTGCTCCCTCAGAGGGCAACGGAGGAAATTGCCTGAGGCTGCCCCATAAGGGAGCTCAGGAACACAGATGGCACAGAAGCTAGGGGAGACCTCCAACCACACAACGGTCAATCCCAGGGCCTGACCCTGAACTTCTGGGCTCCCCATTAGGTAGTTCCTTAAGAGATAGCCTGGGCAAGAAGGACACTCAGACACTTCTCTGTCTCCCTGAAAGCAGGAAATAAATCTCCCACGTGAAAGCTACCCTTTCTGTACCAGGAGATAAAGAGACTTCTTAGTATATGTGCTGCCGAAGCGAGCACGATAAAGAGACTTCTTTACCAAGAGATGGGAAATTTAGACCAAGAAGACTGTATAAACAACCCTTGTTACTTATTACTAACTTACTAACTCCGGTTCCAAATCCCATCGAGAATTCCCTACTAATGGAAACTCCCAAAGTTAAGTTTTCTTTGTCTTATCACTTCCTCACAAATTTATTGTCTCTTTGTCTAAGAAGTATAAAAACTGCCGGCCTTGCTCATTTCTTTAGGTCTCAATTTCATTATTGGGCCTCCGTGCACACATAATAAAACTTTGGGGGTTTTCCTCCTGTTACTGTGTCTCGTGTAAATTTAATCCATAGCCCGGCTGGAAGACCTTGAGGATAAAGGAAGAAATTTCCCTTCCTTTTAGTTCAAAGAGATGAAGTCATTTGTCCCAAAGCACACTGAAAGTGAGGAATAAACCTGGGATCCAAGTTCTCTGAATCCACGTCCCAGAATCTCTCGTCATTCACCCACTCCCCAGACACAAGCAGAACATCTTTCTCGCTACAAATGTTATGCTTTTCTTTTTTTAAGATTTTATTTATTTATTTTACAGAGAGAGAGAACAAGCAGGGGGAGCAGCAGAGGGAGAAGGAGAAGAAGACTCCCCGCTGAGTGTGGGACTCAATCCCAGGATCCTGAGATCATGACCTGAGCCAAAGGCAGATGTTTAACCGACTGAGCCACCCAGGGGCCCCAAATGTTACGCTTTTTTAATGGCAATTGAAAATGAGCTGACATTATCCCCCTTCCTCTGATTGGGAAATAGAGACTCCATGATGAAGTGATTTGCCCAAGGTAAAACAGGAAATAGGAGGCAGACGTAGATTAAGCCCAGGCCTTCTGATCTCAAATCAGGAGTCTTCCCCATGGCACCACAACACACATTCACGATGGGCTTGTTATATGCCAAACACTGTCCTGCAATCTTCAGATCTGACATTGTTCTATTAGCACTCCCTTCTTCTTCTTCTTTTTTTTTTTTTAAGACTTTATTTATTTGAGAGAGAGAAAGAGAGAGAGAGAAAGCATGTGGGGGGGGGGCACGGGAGAGGGAGGGAGAGAAGCAGACTCCCCACTGAGCAAGGAGCCCTACCTAAGCCTGATCCCAGGACCCCGAGATCATGACCTGAGTTGAAGGCAGACACCCAACTGACTAAGTCACCCAGGCGGCCCTAGCAAGCCCTTCTGTACATGAAGAAAACAAAACTTTGAAAAGTCCAGTATCTAGAGACCAAGCTGGGATCCAAACAGTTTCTCTGACTGCAGAATTTGAGCTCTAGGTTATACTGGTTTACTGATCATGATAAAAGCACTCACTACACATCCAAATAACCAATATTTATTGACTGAGTGTTCACGATAGATACAAAGTTCACAGCACAGCTAGGAAGATGAGCTATAAATTCTGGACTTCAGGCTGGCAGCTGGTCCTTGGTCCACCCTATCCCTCCCAACCCACATTTCCCAAGCACTCACTTCGTGGGAAGCACTGGGCAGGGCCCCTTGAGTGTACTCTCTCTTCGGATCTACATCATAAATAGAATTTTCCTCATTTGAAGGATGTGGGAACCAAAGCTCAGAGAGATTCCATCACTTGTCCCTGACCACATAGCCTACCAAAGAGACATCAGTGTAGAGGTGTCATTTCTCTCTTCCACCTTGCAAACCATTTGGGGACAGCACTCCAGTCCTAGCTCCCCTCTAGGGATTGCACATGGGGATTATAAATACCACTTCGAGGTGCCTGGGTGGCTCAGTGGGTTGAGCCTCTGCCTTGGGCTCAGGTCATGATCTCAGGGTCCTGGGATTGTGCTCTGTGCTCAGCAGGGAGCCTGCTTCCCCCTCTCTCTCTGCCTGCCTCTCTGCCTGCTTGTGATCTCTCTCTCTCTGTCAAATAAATAAATAAACTCTTTTAAAAATAAATATCACTTTGCTGGGAGTTTGAGAAGAGAGGAGGAATATGACACCAAGGGCTACTGCAGCTGAAGGGAGTGTCCAGCGCTACGGAGAGTAGGGAGGAGCATAGGTCTAAGACTAAACCCTGCTGGGAGACGTGTGGTAGCTGAGACTCATTGAGGAAGTGATTGAGAGAGCACCTGAGTCTTGGGAGCTCCAGTGCCATTACTGGCTTGGATCCCCCAACCCCACCTCTCAAAAGCTGACGACTGCCCAAGCCTCCTCCAGAATGGGCCTGTCCCCCACCCAGAGAATGGATGCAACTCAAGCCAGCTCCAGACTTGCCCCGATTGCTTTGCACATTGATGGATGAAAGTGCCTCTGCAAATTGGAAAAATAACTAATGTACTACTCCCAGACCCTGCTGCCTGAGAGTGGAGGGGGCTCTTCTGGGTTAACCCAAGAACTGGGAGGAATCAATCCCCTGAATAACAACCCAAGGCAGCAGCAGGGAGAGGATCCCAGCCTGGTGGGGGTGGAATTACATTTCCTACAGGGTATTCTCAGTGTCGCCTCTCATCACCATAATATTTACATCAAATGCAAAAGGCCTCTTCGGAATAAAACCCTGAGGTTGTAAATGCCAAATCCAAGAATGTCACCGAATGCAAAAGATCAGGTTCTTTGAGCAGCCGTCTCTCCCTCCCCACCAGGCAATGCCTGCCACAACCCTCTGGCGTGACCGGGTGGGCTCCCGAGCAGTCCTGAACCTCAGCAAAGATCAGGAAAGGTTGGGAGCATGCAAGCAGCTGAAGGGTACCCAGCTCTGGTCCAGAGATGCCAGGCAGCCTCATCTCTTCCACCTGGCTTCACACAAAAGTCTTTTCTCAGACAAAAGTCTGAGAAAATGTGTCTCCACATACTTCTTATGCAGAAAGGCAGGACAGGTCATCCCATGGACAGACAGACAGGCGGAGTCTCTTCTATGGAGAGAGGCTCACAGCTCAGTGTCCAATGTAGTTTGCAAGCCAGCAGCCAAGTTCTCTGCCCATTGTGCCCTCTTACTCCTCCAACTGCCCCCTTGGGTACCAGGAAAGATTTTCTGAAGTCATTTGTCCATCAAACATTTATTGAGCACTTACTAAGCACCAGGCCCTGGGGATACAACAGTGAATACTTTGAAGGAGCTTATGTTCTAGTGGGCAACACACAAGGAACAGGTTAACATACAAATAACTTCAGATACTAAGTGGTGTAAAGAATAGAAATTGAGATGAAGGGGGGCGCTTGGGTGGCTCAGTGGGTTAAAGCCTCTGCCTTCAGCTCAGGTCATGATCCCAGGGTCCTGGGATCGAGCCCCACATCGGGCTCTCTGCTCTGCGGGGAGCCTGTTTCCTCCTCTCTCTCTCTGCCTGCCTCTCTGCCTACTTGTGATCTCTGTCAAATAAGTAAATAAAATCTTAAAAAAAATTAATAAAAAAAAAAAGAAAGAAATTGAGATGAAGGGATAGAGAGGGAAAGAGGCAGGCCACCGTTGCCCAGGTCATCAGGGAAGGCCTCTCCAAGGAGGTGGCATTTGGCCTGAAGAATAAGAAAGCCTTCCATGAAGATTTGGAGGGAAGGTGTCCCAAAAGGGGGGGCAGCAAGTGCAAGAGCTTTGGGAGGAGAATGGACGCCTGTGCTAGAGGAACAGAAAGACGCCTGTAGCAGGTTCAGGGGGAATGATGGGAGGGGTGTGAGGGAGGTGAGGTCAGAGGGGCAGGATCTTCCCAGCCAAGGAAAAGAGAAAGTTTTCCTGCAGAAGGCACTGGGAAACCCTGGGAGTGATTCAGGCAGGGGAGGGCACTATGGGATTTACATTTTTAAGTTCTGCTCAGATAATGAACGCTTGGTTGAGTTCTGGTTTCACAACTCATTCACCGTGTGATCTTGGGCCAAGTTCCTGCATTATTAAACCTTCGTTTCCTTAAGAACTTCCTGGGGAGCCAGAGGATGACATGAGCTAACATCCGCAGTGTGTCTAGTTCAAGACCTGGTGTCACTAGGTGCACAGTTAATGTCCCACACTGTGTCTCTCCTGCTCGGTCTTTCCTCTGGGCCCTAGCCTGGGCCCCATCTCTCTGTGGCTGTCCACTCTGTGTGCATCCAGAGCTTAGTGAGGGTCCCACCCCTTTGGTGATAAGACCTCAGACTACACAAGGGCTCTCCAGGGGCTATGGGCTGCCCGTGGAGGGCCAGGCTGCCTGGGCACATCTGCATGCAGAAACTGCATTTCCATGTCCTTCACTGTACCCGTAGGGCAGGCAGAGCATCCCGGAGAAAGGTCACCAGTGCCACCCAACTTCATGTTCCTTTCCACTCATCTGCATTCCTCCCCAAGTCCTTTGTACCTGATCTTTGACCTCGGACGTTGAGGGCAAATGAGAAAAAGCAGCAGGTGGAAGAAACTGGAGAGAGCGAATGATAAGGGCCCTGTTGGGCAGCTTAGAGACCACGCCAGGGCCAAGAGCAACCAGGGTGACCCCTGCTCCTTCCTGGAGCTGGGCTCACACTGCATGTAGCCCCAAAGTGGGGAGGGGGTGGCAGCTCAGAGACCGAATCCCCCAGCAGCCGCCTGATAGCCACTTGTCCACTTGACTGTCCTCAAGGGACAAGGCGCTTCTCTTCCTCCCCTCTCTTCCTGCACTGTGCTCCACGGAAAGGATGTGATGAGGTTAATTAATTGCTTATAGAAAGTTCTTTAAAAGGAGGAGAAGAAGCAAGGGAGCCATCATGTCTGGGAGCCAGAGTGTTCTCAACACAGTATTGGCAGTCATGTCCTGGCGGCTACAACAGGGGTTGGGGGTGCGGGGCAGCAAAGCAGTTTGTGGGGGAAGGGGTGAGGGGAGTTTGTGTCAGTGGCTGCAGGCAGGCCCTGGAGGACAGTGGGGAAGAAGAGGAAAGGGGCCTGGGAGAAGTCTCAGAGAACAGCCTCAGGCAAATCCCCAATCCAGGAATGTTTGGGGAGCCCAGGGGAGGAAGGGTTTTGTTGGGCAAGGCTGTGTGGGGGCCAAGGGTACTGACTGAAGTTCTCAAAGTGAAACTTTGTCTTGTCAATTCCTCACAAATGTATTGTCTCTTTGTCTAAAAAGTATAAAAACTGCCTGTCTTGCTCATTTCTTTAGGTCTCAATTTCATTATTGGGCCTCTGTGCACACGTGATAAAACTTTGGGTTGTTTTTTTTTTTCCTCCTGTTAACATGGCTCATGTAAATTTAATCCTTAGCCCAGCTGGAAGAGCTTCAGGGTAGAGGAGGAATTTTTCCCCTCAGCTGGCAAGGCCCGGGTCGGCTCAGCCCAGTGCCGGAGGCAAGGAGGGGAGAAACACATCCCAAGCCACAGGTGCTTCTCCTTCTCTTCCCAGGGGCTGAGTCTGATGGCAGGAACGTGGCCACCTTGCCTCTACTCCATCCCCAGGCCTGAGCCCTGAGCCCTGAGCCTTGGGAGATCCTCTTCCCTCCCTCTTTTAGGGATCAGCTTACTACATTATCCATAAGAAGCTCTCCTGCCTGTCCAGCTTCTCAGAAGATCTGTAGCCCAACGATGTCCTCCAGTTTTACCTGTGGGTCTGCTGGCCTTTGCATCCCCACCCTGCCCGGAAGCATTAACATGGGGCAGGCTGGGGGGCGCCTGGGTGGCTCAGGTCATGATCCCAGGGTTCAGGGATCAAGCCCTGTGTCGGGTTCCCTGCTCAGTGGGGAGCCTGCTTCTCTCTCTCCCTTGTGCTCTCTCTCTCACTTATTCTCTCTCAAATAAATAAATAAAATCTTTAAAAACAAATGAAAAAACATAGGGGCGTCTGGCAGCAGGCAGAGAAAGTTACTGCTGCAGGAACCCGGAGGTACTGACTCAGGTCCTGAAAAGCTCCAGTTCCTTCAACGGAACATTTGCAATTCTCCCTGCACACCCCTTCCGCCCATTCCCAGCCATACAATCAGCCTGCGGCATCTCCAAGACTTTGCCCTGAATGTGAACCACATAAGGGCTGGCGAGTCAGGTCGCTCACCTCAAGGAGCCTCCTTAGCCTACAAGCTTCCTCCAGAGAGCACCAGCGTCCACCCCTCCCGTCCTGTCCTTAACACTGGCTCCGTCTGTTCTACCAGCCCTGTCAAGGACAGCCCCCTGCAATCTGACCATGGCAGCAGCTGGCAGGGCCCGAGGCTGCACTTGACATCCTGATCCAACCATATTCTCGGAGAGGAAGCAGGTTGAGAGTTCCGCATGCTTGCACACACCTGCATGTACCAGGCGAACACTCCCTCCCTCAATGTCAGCCTAGATGAGAGAATTGGTTCTTAGATTTCCTGGGTCAAAGATCTTCTGGCTTCGATGAAAGCCAGACACCCTCTCCCCAGGAAGATGCATACATACATGTTTTGCATGTCCTATCAGGAAGGCTTGGAATACGGGTGGCCCTTCCCCTGATTGCTGCACTCAGTAGCAAGCCTTGTCCACAGCTTGGGGTTCTAGGCAGCTGGGGATTTGGCCAAATCCCTGGGTGACCTTCTATGGGCTGAGTTTTGGGAAGTCCCCAGGAGCAGCTCCAGGGGGTTGAGCTAAGGGGCAAGAGAGATCTGAGCCACCTCCAAGGCCATCTCCAACTTTCAAATGTAAAGACTCCACGGTTCTGTCCACACCCACCTCCTGCTCACCGAGGCAGACCAGGCACAGTCCTCCCTGCGTGGTCATCTTGGGACACACAAGCTCTGAGCTCCGGATGTCTATCGGAGTCATTACACAATCTGACCAGGATTTTGCTATCTGCAGTGAGCACCAACCATGTGGACAAGGAAGCTGGGCTCTGTCTGGCTTCAAAATTTCCTGAGACTGGGCACAAACCCACTGCTTTGGGTTCAGTGCACACCTGCAAACCATATACATGCACCAGCACACAAACCACACGCACACAGACCAAGACACACACAAACGACATGAGAGCATGCGGAAACACACAAATCAGAAACAAGAAAAATGCAAAACTCCAAAAAGCATATAGATGAATACGCAAACCGTTCCCATATACACAATCACGTCCTGCAAACTGCATGTATACACGTTCATGCTCTAACACATAACTCCCATTCCCATTCCCATGTTCTAGGGACCATTCCAGCCCAATTGACTTTCTATTTCTCTCTGCTATGCACTCTCTGTAGTCTGCTCCCCAAGACAGAGTCACTCTTACCTCTTTTCCTCACCTGGCAGATGCCGAGTTAGCCTAGGAAGCCTCTGTATTGGGGTTTTCCTAGGGCTGCCATAACAAAATGCCACAAACTTGGTGGCGTATAACAACAGAAACGCATTCTCTCAACAGTTCTGGAGGCCAAAAGTCCTAAATCAAGGAGTCACCAGGGCTGGTTCCTTTTTGGGGGCTCAAAGAGAAAATCCGTTCCATGACTCTCTTAACTTCTGGTGGTTACAACTCTTGCCATCCCTTGGCTTGTAGAGACATCGCTCCAATCTCTGTCTCTGTAGTCACCTGGCTTTCTTCCCATGTGTGTGTCCAAATCTCCCTCTTCTTATAAGAACACTAGGCACTAAATTAGGGCCCACCCTCATCCAGTCGGACCTCATCTTAACTTGCTGATGTCAACAAAGTTTCTATTCCCAAATAGGTCATATTTGTAGGAACTGGGGATTAGGACTTGAACACATCTTTTCAGGAGACACAATTTAATATTCAACAGACTCTCAGCCAAACATTTCCTTTTTCTTTTTCTTTCTGTTTTTTACAATTTTATTTTTACATAAGCTACACATTCAACATGGGGCTATAACCCACAACCCTGAGATCAACAGTGATACACTCCACTAAGCCAGCCAGTCACCCCCAAGTTTTTCCTTTGTCTATGAGTCCTTCCCTGACCTTCTCCCTAGACTGGCTAAATTTCTCCTTCCATGTGCTCTCCCCATCACAGCACTTAGCTCGTATTATTGTTATTGCTTCTTTAATGGTCTCTCTTCCCAGCTCCGAGGGGCTGGGCAGTCTATCTGTTTACTCACCACTGTAAATCTAGCACCTGGGATAGTGCCCAGTTGGGACAAGGTCTCAATAAATCCTTGTTGAATGAGTTGAACCATTTATACACATGGCACAAATATGTTAATCATATCCACATACATAAGCACATACTGTACATATGTGTACAAACATGTAAATCAAGTGTATACACAGACACATGAAAACTATTTACCCATACAAATCCAGGCCTTGAATGCAGTCCAGCAAGTTCTAATTAGTCAGCCAATCATGGCTGAGTTCCCAAAAAGTCCAACCCTTCTCTAAGTGCACTGGGAGAGGCAAAAAAGGGTCACCTATGGTCTCCTGTCCTCCAGAGACTGACAGACTAATTGGAAAAACAAGACTAATACATGATGAGAGATACTATAGTATTCAGTTCTATTTTGTGAGCTATGAGGGCTCAGAGGAAGGAGCTCTTGTGGGCTGAAGTAGTCAAGGGAGGCTCCCTGGGAGCAGGGGAAGGTCAAGCTTGGCCCTCCTGTGTGGGCAGGATTTAGAAAGACAGGAGAGAGAGAAGAAGAGATAGCATGTATAAAGGCCCAGGGGCCAGCTTATAGACACATGGTGAAGGGAGGAACCCACTCTAGTAGCTGGAGTATTGAGGGGAGATCTGGTTGCCGAGGCTACCAATGCCAGGCTAAGGATTTCTGGCTTCTCCTGGCACAATCAGTCTCTTCCTGCCAGGGGCAGGGAGTCATTTCTCCAGAGTCCTGTGATCCGGGCTTCAGGGAGCTGGGAGCAGACAGGGATAAGGTAGCTGTATATCTCAAGCCATGAGAACATGGTGCAGTCCCTGGCAGGGCTCCACTCTTCCGTCAGAAGCCGTGGGTAGCAGCAGCACCTGCTGGAAGAACAGGGTCAGGCTGAATGACTTGTCCCTCCACCCACTCCTTCCCTGGGAGAGGTTAGTGACAAGGTGGCAGAAAGCTTCAGTGATACCTTTGTTGGCAAAGCAGGCCCTGTCAGCCACCGATGACAGGGTGGGGGCGGGTGGCCAAGGGGTAGAGAGAAAGCCTCGAAAAGCTTCCTTCCAGGCCCTGAGCCCTGGCACCAAAAGTCTCCTAAGGCACAGACCACGCAGTAATGAGAGGGGCAACAAGGAAGAGGGGCCACAGGGTCTGCTCTCACCAGGGAGGCTGGAGAGATAGTGAGCTCTTCCTTTTGGTACTGGAAGAAGTGAGAGTTTGTTCTAGCAAACTGCAGAGACACAGAAGGGCTGAGTCTGGGGCTTGAGAAGCAAATACAAGGCTTCTATTGTCTGACAGTTCCCCTCTCTCCCTTTGAAATTGTCCATTTCCTAGGGACATGGAACCAAAAGTAGTAGTTGTCATGGGAGTATGGAGAAATCACTAAAAAAAGAGTGGAGACCGCCAGGAAGAGGAGAGGAGCTAGGGGTTCAAGGATAGGAAATCTGGCCTGAGCACCTTTTTACCAAGGGACACTCTATCCCTGTCCCTTCATATGCTGCTCAGAAAGACCCCCTGTGGATAGGAGGAAAGAGTAAGGCCCCATCTGCGTGAAGGTGAAGTGTTTTTTTTTTTTTTTAAGATTTTATTTTTTTATTTGACAGAGATCACAAGTAGGCAGAGAGGCAGGCAGAGAGATAGGAGGAAGCAGGCTCCCCGCTGAGCAGAGAGCCCGAAGCGGGGCTCCATCCCAGGACCCTGGGATCATAACCTGAACCGAAGGCAGAGGCTTTAACCCACTGAGCCACCCAGGCGCCCCAGGTGAATTGGTTTTCTTAAACCTGCAGGATAGGGTTCTAGAAATCTGTTCCCTGGGGACACCTGGGTCAGTCACTAGGGAGCATCTGTGCTACCAGGTGGAGTTGGAACCAGGAGCCAGGGAAGGACTGAACCACTCACTGGCTCCCAGACAGCACCGGGGAAGGGCGGGGGCTGCTTGCTCTGCAGTGACACTGGTCGAGGCCCTCATGCAGGAAATAAGAATAGGGTACGCATAACTCTGGAGAGCCAAGCTCCTAGGTTCTCCCAGAGTTCCCCACAAGCCTGGGACTGTTAGAGCCCACTGTCTACCTTCTCCTCCTCTCTAGAGAACCACTCTCCCAAGTCGTGGCTTAGACAGTGAGATTGATGAGGGAGGGGTTGAGGTCGTCCTAAGTGTCACCTTCTCTACTCTTCCTCTTTGTCTAGCCCCTGACCGCCTCATGGCTCCCCTCATGGCTGCTGGGCCCCATGAGCTTCTGTGAAACCCCATTTCCTTTCCATTCAATGACACAGTCCCTCCCTCAGACTCTGACTTCTGTCCCACATCCTGAGCATTTCTAGGCCAAAACCTCTAGCCACGAGGATCACAGAAGCCTGCTGGCCCGGCAGCTCCAAGTAGGGAGGAACGCTAATTGGCATTAACAGAGCCCAGGCCAGCAGCTCACAAAAGATCCTCTCTTCCTGACCAGAGTCATGCCTGGGGCACGGCCAGCTTCTGGTGTCTGCTCATGGGGGGAGGGTCTCCTTTGGATAGTGGCCAACAAAGAGAGGGGGTTCCCCACTGGGACTCTCCTGCCGGGGCTCCACAAGAACCTGGCCCTTCTTGCTGTCCCTCAATGCAACCCATCAGGTAGCCCAGAGCACACTGGGGACTCGGTCACCTCAAAGCCTACCTTACATGCTCCAGATTGCTTGAGTTCCAGTACCGCATGCAACACGTGTGAACAGAGGCCAAAAACAGTGCCTCTGTTTTCTTGTCTGTGAAAAGGGAATAACACCACCTATCTCCCTGGGTTGTCATAAGATGAAGTGTTATCCATTAAAAGCTCCTTTCACGGTCCCTAGCATGCAGTGAGCACTCATTCCATAAATGGGAATTGCAGTATATGATTAGGATTATTATTTCTTGGACCCACTTCCTTTTGTTGGAGGAAGTTCCCATTTCAGGACTTCAACATTGAGCAGAGAGAATGAAACATGCACCCCAGGGAAATCTGCTGAACAGATGGAAGGAAAGGAGAGAGAGGAGGGCAGGAGAAAGGAAAGCGGATGTATTTGCCACAGGTAAAACATTTTATGGGTGGACAAGAAAGTCTCCCCTTCCATTGAGCTTCCATCTAACAGACTGTCATTGCCTAGAATTTCAACAATGTTGATTCATTCCTTTGAGTAAAGCACTGCCCTCTTCCTACACACGGGTCTCCTTTAAGATGCAAACAATCACACTTTAGTTTGAATGAATTAGAAGACTGACCAATGAGAAGAGGTGGTTTGAAGCCCTAGAGCCTTTGTGGGGAGGAAGAGAATTTTGACGTGGAAAGTGCCAAAAAGGGATCATACAATTTTGCAGGAGGCTGGCTCTAAGAAAATTAAGTGCAGGACACTGCAATTTCCCTTTGTAACAGTTCAGATCGGACAGAACCTCATAGGCAAGAAGGTCTTCCTTGTCTCTGTCCCAAATCCTTCATGCTATGGATTGTAGAACAAAATAATGATCTTTTTCTCCACGTTGTCGGCCCAGCACAGAATGTATGACTGCATTTGTTCCTGAAGATTTTCTTTTTCTGGAGGTATGAGCTATCGACATGCAATCTCAATCCTAAAGCGATTTTCATTTACTGGGGAAATTTGAAGACTATCTCTTGCCAGTCTGAGGTTAAACACAGAGGAAAATTTAAATGCAATTTTCCTGTTTGAGAAGCAGTTACAATATTTTTAAGCAATTGAAGCTTCAAAATTTCAAATTCAACACGCAGTTAGGCCTCCACCCCAGAAACTAGGAATTTGCAAAGTTTACAAAACAGTGGAATATCTCCAAAGCTTTTCCCAAGTGCTGAGTCTTTGAGTGTTTCGCAAATGAAGATGTTCTGGGAGACAAGGTGCAGTTTTACGGGCATTTGGCGTTTGGCTGGAGCCTTTTAAAGCAAATGTTACATGGGGGAAACAGTAGAAGAAAGACGCTATAACGAAGTATCAGAACAATAATACATTTTAATAGCATTATTTATCAACATTTATCGGCATTTGGAATTAACAAGCACTCCAGTCCATCCCCATCGAGCGTTTGCAATAAATTTCAAGGGCTTGTCTTGCCTTTGGCACAGAGAAGATGACCCAGCTAGGATCCTTGTGTAATTTTGCAGGGGCAGACTTTGGATGCAGGGATAGAGAGCACAGACACAGAGACCATAGCCAGCCCCCCCCCCCCACCCCGTTTTCCCTGGTCCGCTCCCCAGGCCTGGAGAAGCCAGTCTCCTTTAGGAGCTCCCCACAGTCCTCTTCATGAACCGTACCCACTACAGCAAGCAGACAGAGGCCCCTGAAGACACGTGAATCACACTGTCCCTTCTGCCCACCAAGGCAACCAGAGGGGCAGCATAGGGGTCCTATCTCCATAGCCACAGCTGATAGGACCACTACCAGGCATGGGGTAGATGACCCCCAGGCCAGGAACTTCTGCTGGGGTCTGGTGGCAGGAAAAAGGTGACTCAGGTCAATCAAATTTTCTCTGCAGGGACTCTAAAGAGACAGGCATAAGGACTATGATGGATGTGTGTCATTTTTCGCCGGTGTAGGCTCATGTCACATTTTATGGTCATAGCACCCCCATACTCCTTAGGGAGCAGCTCTGGAGTTAAGGTGATCTGGTTCTGCCCCCACATTCGGGGGTATAGCCGCAATCCTAGGTCTGGCCAGTCAGCAGATTTTATTCTCTGACCACAGCGATGCGTTCCAGAGGGGGAAGTGAATTAATTAAGGTTTTGGTCTGGCTACGGTAACAAAGAAACTCAGAGCAGTGGCTTCAACAGGACAAAAGTTTATCTCTTGCTCATATAAAAGCCCAAGTGGATGAAGTAGTCTGCTTCATGAAAATCCTTAGGAGCCCCTGGTCCTCTATCCTGTTGCTCTGTCCCGCTGGCCTTACTCTCGTCGCACCATGAGTGTGTTCCCGCCAGCCAGGAGGCAGGAAAATGGAAGGGGAACTTGGGCTTTCCTTTTAAGGGAACAATGCAGAAGTGACACGTATCACTTTTGCTTATAGCCTATTAGCCAGAACTTAGTCCCAAGCCACACCTAGTTGCAAGGGAGGCTATTCGGCCAGCTCGAAACTTCCATCATGCTAGAGGAAGAGGAGAATGGCGATGACGGGACAACCAGGGGCATCATCACCGTGTCTGGAGAGCGCGTTCAAAGATAGAGTTAACAGTGAGGAGAGACAGATGACAGATGGCAAGGACGTCACGGAGGCCGGCAGTCCAGCCATGCCGAAAGGCAGTTCTAGTCTATTTTTGATTTTTCAGTTATACCAGCCAAAAAATTCCTTTTTTCTATTATTATTATTATTATTATTACTATTATTTTGCTTAAACTAGTTGAGTTTGGGTTTCCAGCTCTCAAACCTAAAGAGTTCTGCTAATTCATGGCAAGATCAGAAGGCAAAAGATGATAAGGGAGGAAGAGAGCAAAGGTACCATGAAGGGGAAGCCAACATCATGAGGAAATGGGACCCTCAAGACAGAAAAGCAGAAACCAGAAGATATGGAGAAGGTATAGTGAGTGGAGATGGTGACAAGGCAAGAGGTGAACACAGAGAGAGGCTAAGCCGCCTAAGCTACCCCCTCCTCCTGCAAGGGACCCTCCTGCCAAGTCACTTTGAGGTTCAAATTACCTTCTAACGCAGTTACAAGGTATGGAGATATATATTTATATTAACATATAATGTATTATTTGTTTCAGGGGTAAGTTATATATATATTTTAAAGATTTTATCTATTTGAGAGAGAGAGAGTGACAGAGAGAGCACAAACAAGGGGAGCATCAGAGGGAGAGGCAGGCTCCCCACTGAGCAGGGAGCCCACCACAGGAGATCCCAGGACCCCAAGATCATGACCTGAGCCAAAGGCAGATGCTTAACTGACTAAGCCACCCAGTTGCCCTGGAAGGTTGTATTATTCTTCAAAATATTTGTCCTCCCTCTTTTGGGTGCCCTTTCTAAAGGAGGAATACCCTTCCCATTGATGTCAGGCTTGGCACAGGATTTGCGTTGACCAATAAGTTATGAAGGGAAGGGCTCCTGGGTGGCTCAGTCATTAACTATCTGCCTTTGGCTCAGGTCATGATCTCAGGGTCCTGGGATCGAGCCCCACTTCAGGCTGCCTGCTCAGCGGGAAGTCTGCTTCTCCCTCTCCCACTCCCTCTGCTTCCTGTTTTCTCTCTCGCTGTCTTTCTCTCTGTGTGTCAAATAAATTAATAAAATCTTTAAAAAAAATAAAAGATATGAAGGGAAGCTTTAAGACCTAGTGTGCTCCTTTGTCAGCCTGGGCTCCCAAGTGAAGAAAACACGGAGCAGGGCTGCAGCAGGCCCATGGCACACATGTGACATGAGGGAGAAATAAACATTTATCACAGGCCTCTGAGATTTGGGGATTGTTTGTTACTGCGGCATAACTTAATGTAAGCCAACTGATACCAGGTCTGTGTTTACTGCAGTTCATACTGATCTTGAAACATGATAGCTCATCATTTCCTGGATTTTAAGGCACATACTGTTTGTATACACTTTTTTCTCTCCTGACAACCGAGAGTTCTATCAATGAAGCCAGAAATGACAGGCCTACATTCCATGATCAGGTACTCCTCTTTACTAAGTCTTCTCCAGTTCTTATTCCCCAATAGTTCCTGTAGCCCCGAGAGGACGTGGAATAGATCTGATTATTATAAAACTGGGTAAATGCATAATATAAGTAATTTCATATTTGCAAATTTTACCGAACGTTTGTAATACAAAATCAGCAGTGGATCATTATAAAGATGTTGACTTCTCAAACTTAAGGACATTGTGGGTTAGGGTCCATGCTGCACTGGCAATGATAATGACTATGGTGACAAGAATTCGTGGGGTACTTTCCCGTTTCCAAAGCGTGTCACGTATTTGCCTGCTTTAAATTCACAATAGCCTATAGATATTATCCCCATTTTACGTACAGGGAGACTGGGGGTGAGAAAGTCGAAGGGATTGAACAAATTATGGAGCTGATACTGCCTCTCCCAGCTCCTTGTCCCGCCCCTTCTCCCCTGCCTGTTGCCTTAGGCACAGCAGACACCCCCTGGAGAGGAAGAGGGCACCCACCGTCGTGACAGTGTTTGGGAAGGGCAATCAGGAAGCTCGTGATTTGAATAAATAAGTGAATATGTGACTAAATGGATGGATGGATGATGAATAAATGGATGTTGGATTGATGGGCAGATAAGTAGATGGATGGGTAGATGGGTGACGGTAAGATAAATGGCTGGTTGGATCTCTTTTGTATGGATGGACAGGTGGGTGGATGGATGGAGTTATATGGTCTGAGAGAAAAGGCAGTGGGGTTCTCCCAGCGTCTGGAAAGCATGCACACACACTCCTAGTACTCTACTACCCAGAATGCCCTACCCTTGGCCAATATCTTACCCTTGCCTGTCCAAGTATTTCCCTCACCCCCAAGATTAGAATGCGTTTCACCCACAAGGTTGTCTATTGCTACTCTACAGCTGATTGGCCGTGTTCACGTTATCTCTCCATGCCTCAGTTTCCTCCCAAGTAAAATGGAGATGAAAAGAGCACCTCCTTAGGGTTGTTGTGGGAATACATAATATATGAGATCATTTAGTAGAGTGCCTAACATATCAAAAGTTCTCTATAAATAATAACTATTATAATTATTATTCCCTGGAGTTTAGGATGGTTGCCTGCGGCGATTAAGGTAAGTCCCCAGTAAGCACACCATATTGTGATTAGGGTCTTTAGCCCTTTTTCATTAGTGGTAGAATCCATAATAATACAATAACCTTTATTTTATTACACAGCCCTTGGAAATTGAGGGTTTCATCCATGTCAATTAATTCCTTCGCAGCCCACGTTGGCAGTGACAATCAGAATGTCAAAATGTCTCAGAGGATTCCTAGGAAATCTGAGGCACTTCACGATGAGCCTGCCCGGGTGAGAGACCAGCCCGAGTGAATCCTTAATGCACTTCACAGGACGGGGACTCGCCTGAAATGCTAATACAATCAACCTGAAAGGCAAACTTCCAGCTTCCTGCTCTATGATCAGACCTGCGCTCCCAGAGCTGAGGTCCAGGGATGAGGCCAGAGGCCCTGCTCCCTCACCTACCCTGCTGGGAGCAGCAGCCAGTCCTCAGTCCTCAGCACTATCAGGCCCTTCCTGTCACCCAGATGGACTCTGGCCACCCGGACCTAGGTCTGTTCCGCAACCGGAGGAAGCCCGGCCAAGAAACTGCCAGGAAGTAAAAAAGGGAGCTCTCTGGGTGAAAGAGGGACTGCGTAACTCTCAGCGTTTGTTCCCGGGACCCAGTCTGTAACACCCTCCAGAGCCAGACTGCTTTGGTCCAAACCCTGATTCCCCCACTTCCTAGCTGCCTGGCCTTGGGTACATTACTCAGCCTTGCATGCCTCACTTTTCTCATTTGTAAAGTGCATATGATATTACCTGCCTCTGGGGGTTGAATGAGGATTTAATGACTTAATAAATATAAAGCACTTAGAACAATGCTTGATGCAGAGAAAGCACTGTATACATGTTTACTCTTACTATCCATTCTTAATTCCTTCATTCATGCATACCTTACTTCTTCCACCCATCCATTTATTCCTGGGCTCATGCGTACATCCAGCTAACATCCCTATGTGAACCTCTGATGAGGTCATGTTAAAAATAAAAATGAATGATAAATATCAAAGTTAGATTTGAGACACAAAGAGCTACTAATGGGGAGCCTGGGGAAGTTTTCCTAGACCTCCACTGTATGCAGGCAACCTTCTACAAGATCTCCAACTGTACGGAAGAATTAATTGTGTTAAAATGTCCATACTACCCAAAACAGTCTATAGATGCAATGCAATCCTTATCAAAATACAAACAACATTTTTCACAGAACTAAAACAAATAATACAGAAATTTGTATGGAAACACAAAAGACCCCAAATAGCCAAAGCAATCTTCAGAAGGAAGAACAAAGCTGAAGATGTCATAAATTCGGGTTTCAAGATGTGTTACGAAGTTGTAGTAATCAAAATAGTATGACCCTAGCACAAAAAGAGTCACATAGATCAATGGAACAGAATAAAGATCCCAAAGACAAACCCATGCTTATAGGGTCCATTGAACTACAATAAAGGAAGCAAGAATATACATCAGAGGGGCACCTTGGTGGCTCAGTTGGTTAAGTGTCTGCCTTCGGCTCTTGGGTCATGGTCCCAGGGTCCTGGGATCCAGCCCCAAATCCAAATCCGGCTCCTTTCTCAGCAGGGAGCCTGCTTCTTCTGTTCCCTCTACTGTTTCCTCACTTGTATTCTTTGGCTCTCTCTCTGTCAAATAAATAAAATCTAAAAAAGAATATACATTGGAAAAAAAGACCGGCTCTTCAATAAATGGTGCCGGGAAAACTGGACCACTTCCTTACACCATACACAAAAATAAACTCAAAATGGATTAAAGACTTAAATGTGAGACCTGAAACCCTAAAACTCCTAAAAGATAACACAGGCAGTAATCTTTCTGACATTGGCCTTGGTAACATTTTTCTAGATATGTTTGCTCAGGCAAGGGAATAAAAGTAAAAACAATCTATTGGGACCGCACCAAAATAAAAAGGAAAGGAAATTAAAAGTGAAGAAAGCCATCAACCAAGTGAAAAGGTAACCGACTAAATGAGAGAAGATATATGCAAATGCCATATCTGAGAAAGGATTAATATCCAAAATATGCGAGGACCTTATACAACTCAACACCAAAATAAACAAACATTCCGATTTTAAAAATGGGCAGGGAACCTGAATAGACATTTTTTTCACGGACTTCCAGATTGCCAACAGACACATGAAAAGATGTTCAGCATCACTGGTCGTCAGGGAAATGCAAATCAAAACCATGATGAGATGCCACCTCACACCTGTCAGAAGGACTAGAATCAGAAAGACAAGAAATAACAAGTGTTGGTGAGGATGCAGAAAAAGAAAGAATGCTTGTGAACTGCTGATGGGAATGCAAACTGACACAACCACTATGGAAAACAGTCTGGAGTTTCCTCAAAAAGTTAAAAATAGAAATATCATACAATCCAGTAATCCCACTACTGAGTATTAAGCCAAGGAAAATAAAAGCACTAATTCAAAAAGATCCACGTTTTCCTATGTTTATTGCAGTATAGATGTGGAAGCAACCCAAGTGTCCAATGATACATGAAAGAAAATGTATATAAATATACATACAAATATATATAATATATACATTTTGTTGTTTTGTTTCAAATTTTTATTTAAATTCTAGTTAGTTGGGGCTAACTAGAAAAATTCTAAAAAAATTCTGGTTAGTTAACATATAGTGTAATAGTGTTTTCAGGAGTGGAATTTAGTGATTCATTACTTATGTATAACACCCAGGGCTCATCATAAGTGCCTTCCTTAATGCCCATCCCCCATTTAGTACATCCCCCTGCCCTCCTCCCCTCCAGCAACCCTCAGTTTGTTCTCTACAGTTAAGAGCCTCTTATCATTTGCTTCCCTTTCTTTTTTCCTTTCTTTCTTTTTTTTTTTGCCTTCCCATATGCTCATCTGTTTTGTTTCTTAATTCCACATATGAATGAAATCATATGGTGTTTGTCTTTTTCTGACTTATTTCACTTAGTATAATACACTCTAGCTCCATCCATGTCATTGCAAATTGCAAGATTTCATTCTTTTTTTTTTAAAGATTTTATTTATTTATTTGACAGACAGAGATCACAAGTAGGCAGAGAGGCGGACAGAAAGGGGTGAGGGGAGCAGGCTCCCCGCTGAGCAGAGAGCCCGATGCAGGACTCGATCCCAGGACCTTGAGATCATGACCCGAGCTGAAGGCAGAGGCTTAAACCCACTGAGCCACCCCAGGCACCCCAGATTTCATTCTTTTTGATGGCTGACTAATACGACAGTATATATGCCAGGATGTATGTGCACACACACACACACACACACATATATATATATATATATATATATATATACACACATACATACACACACACACACACATATATGAATGATATGGGAGATACATATATATCTCTCCTACATCTTCTTTATCCATTCATCAGTTGATGGACATTTGGGCTCTTGCCATATTTTAGCTATTGTTTTTGTGGTGGTGGTGGTGGTTATTGTTGTTGTTTTTGAGACACAGAGAGAGAGAGCACAAACGGGGGGAGGGTCAGAGGAATAGGGAGAAGCAGACTCCCCACCAAGCAGGGAGTCTGACTTGGGGCTCAATCCTAGGACAATGAGATCACAATCTGAGCCGAAGATCAGTGACTGAACCATCCAGGCACCCCTTTAGTTTAGCTATTGATAATGCTGCTATAAACATCAAGGTGCATATGCCCCTTCAAATCTTTTTGTATTTTTGTATCCTTTGGGTAAAAACTTAGTAGTGCAATTGTTGGGTCATAGGGTAGCTCTATTTTAACTTTTTGAGGAACCACCATACTGTTTTCCAGAGTGGCTGCATTCCCACCAACAGTGTAAGAGGGCTCCCCTTTTCTCTGCAACATCTGTAAAGAACTTGCCAACATCTGTAAAGAATTTATCAAACTCAACACTCAAAAAACAAATAATCCAGTTAGGTAACAGGCAGAAGACACGAACAGACATTTTTCCAAAGAAGACATCCAGATGGCCAACAGACACATGAAACGATGCTCAACATCAACTCATCATCAGGGAAATGCAAATCAAAACCAAGATGAGATACCACCTCACCACCTCTGCCAGAATGGCTAAAATTAACAATATAATATATATTTTTATATACACATGCAATGGAATATTACTCAGCCATAAAAAAGAATGAGATCTTGCCATTTGTGGCAAGATAGATGGACCTATAGGTATAATACTAAGTGAAATTAGAAAAAGAAAGACAAATACCATATGATTTCACTTATATGTGGAATCTAAAAAACAAAACAAAACAAATGAAAAAACAAGATTCTTCAATACAGACAGTAGACTGGTGGTGGCCAGAGGGGAGGGTTTAGGGAGATGGGTAAAATAGGTGAAGGGGATTAGGAGGTACAAACTTCCAGTTATAAAATAAATAAGTCACGGAGATGAAAAGTACAGCATAGGGAATAGAGTCAATAATATTGTAATAACGTTATACAGTGACAGATGGTGACTACCCTTATTGTGGTGAGCACTGAATAACATATAGAAGATGTTGTACACCTGAAACTAATATAACATTATATTTTAATTATACTTCAATTAAAAAAAATCTTGGACCGTATGCCTTTGCTCACGGAGTTTTCTCTTTGGAGGATTCTTTCTCTCCTTTCCTCTTGGAAATCTCTTACTCATCCTTCAAGGCCCAGGGTGAAGGTTACCTCCTGGGTGAAACTTTTGTTAACTACCAGTCATAACTGTTTTCCATCTCTTTCTTTTTAAAAAAGATTTATTTATTTATTTATTTATTTGACAGAAAGAGAGAGAGAGCAGATAAGCAGGCAGAGCAGCAGGTAAAGGGAGAAGGAGAAGCAGGCTTCCTGCCAAGCAAGGGGCCTGATGTGGGACTCGATCCCAGGACCCTGGGATCATGACCCGAGCCAAAGGCAGATGCTTCACTGATGAGGCCCCCAGGCACCTCTGTTTTCCATTTCCTTAATGAATGTTTGTTTTAATGAGTAACGGGTTTATTAAATAAATAAAGGCTCCCAATGCTCTTTGTTCATATTAATATTCTAGCCTGTGTCACCTCGTATTATAATTAGCTACTTGTTGCCTTCCTTTTACCTAGAACACTCTTTCCCTACCAAGTAGGCCATTTCTATTTATAATTCAGGTCTTGGGTTAGAAGTCACTTCCTCCAGGAAGTCTTCTTTGACTTCCCAAATGTCATCTTGCAGCCTCTCCTGCAAGCGTCACAGCTCCTGCTCCTCCTGTCTCACCACACTGGCAGGTAATCCCTGGTTCATCTGACCGTCCCCCTGTGGACCACATCTTCTGTGAGGTTAAGGACCAGGTTGGGCGTCCCCAGTATCCAGTAACATGTCAGGTGCACGTGTCCATGGTAGGAACAGGCCCTCAGAGAGGTGTGGGCTACACAAGCATGTATGGCAACCCTGCCCTGGAATGGTGCCCGACCCGGATATTTGGCAGTAGATATTTGGTCAGTTCATAGATGGGGGCAAAGCTCAGCCATCCTCAGCTCTCTGTGCCCTGTGTCTCCCTGTTGCCACTCCAGGCCCCACCCAGAAGGGGCAAAGTTGTCACAGCCCCCCTCCTTCCTCTTGCAGAAGCTGTCCTGTGTTTGGGAGGTCCCAGACCCCTGGAGGTAAGTGGATGATGAAATGGAATGGGATGGAAAGAGGTGGGTTCCATGAGCCTGAAAGTCAGGAGGCTGCTGCTTTCATCTTGATAACAGGGAACTCTGAGTGCTTTCTGGGGATAATGTAGGCCTCACTCCCCTCTCCCTCCAGATCTGCCAAAGCTACCTGAAGCCCCTCCTTCTCAAAATATTTAGGCATTGCAGGACTGATCCCACAGAAGGCGGTGTACAGGAGTGGTTAAGAGTAGACCACATTTCTAATTCCAGACCACTTTTTATGGCCTAAAGCTGTGTGGCTTTAGGCAGGTTGCTCACCCTTTCTGAGCTTCACTCTTGTCTGTTTAAGAATAATACCTCACAGGAGAGGTGTGAGGATTAAATGAAACAGCACACGGAATATGCCTGAGTAAACGCTCCATAATGTTTGCTAATATTGTTATTTTGTTATTAATCATCATACCGGAGCCAGGTAGGAGCTCAGAACAGATGCACGGTGTGGCGTGGATCCATCCCCACCTCAGTCCAGCCCCTCACCGAGGCCCAGAGGAAAACGGGGATTTGTCATAATGCGATTTGGCAGCACAACCAAAACATTCACGTCACACCTCACATCCATGCTCTTGCCTCTCCGTGGTCTGCAAAATGTCACTGCTGAGTGGGAACTCGCGTCATTCCTTTCCCTGTTGTTCGGAGGCTACGTATGTAGTGGAGGCTGAGACTGGCTTCCGGACTGAAACTCTGTCTCTTTAGCACCTACCAGTCCCGTGAGCTTAGGTGAGTCGCTTAGTCCCCCGGAGCTTCAGTGTCCTCATCTCTAAGATGGGAGTAATCATAGGAGTTCCTGCCTTAATGTGAAGCATCAGTAAGATAATCAGGATATGAGAGGAGAGCACTTAGTATGCCGCCTGGCTCAGAGTAACAGAGCAATAACTGTTCATTCTTATCACCTTATTTTATTAGCAAATCTTAGGATACATGACTATTGGGAGAGGGAGAATTTAAGCTATGTCCTTGATGGAGGCTTTTACTCTTCCTGGAATCCGGGCTCTGGTGCTCCTGACAAGTCACACCCCCTTTCCATCTCAAGCCTGGGGCCCCCCAGGATTACTTCCCCACTCCCTCCCACATTGTCCCTCCAACTCCACCCAGGCAAGCTGTGGCCTTTCTTTTCCTTCCTGGTGAGCCCACGGTGGGGTCACTAACCTCACGGCACTCTCTCCAGCATTCCAGCGTCTGTGAGATACAATTCTTACCAGATGCCACACGCCAGAGGAACCAGGGCACTCTGGGGCGGGGCTGGCTGCCGGGGCTTGCTGAGTCTCCCACGACAGACGGAGCCTGTGCTGACCATGTCAGCCAACAGCACACTGCTGCGGGGGGTGCTCCTCTGTGCTCTGTTCCACCTGTCTGCAGCTGGAGCTGGGGGCTGGTCCTTGGGGATGACCAACTGGTCTGGGGTTGGTTGCCAAGTCAGCATCACCATCCTCATTCCAGTGTCATCCAAAGAGCTGTTTGTCTTTGTAGGTCCCAGAGCACCTGACTGTGTGGGGGCCCCTTGACTCTGTCCTACCTGGGAGGTGGAGTCCCAGAACTGGGGGTTATCTGGGCAGGAAGGACCCTTGGCCCCACCCCTGGCCTTCGCATCTCCCACCAGCTTCCTTTTTGGGAGCAGATCCAGGGCCCCCACGTCCAGGTGCCCAGAGGCCTGAGGAGTTATCGAGACCACTGAACCTGACATGTATAACTGTAGGAGATGCCAGCCGTTTCTTCCAGATGCAGGCTAAAAATACAGAGGAGCGAGGGCCCTCGGTAATGGAGACTGTAAGAGCCTGTGACATGCGGCAACGGCTGTGCAGCCGCTAATGAGCTCGGAGCATTCAGTGCCTGTGCCCTGAGTGAGCGCGTGGGCTGAGAGCATGGAGCGGGGTGTCACTCAGCATTTGTCCATCCTGGCTCAGAAGTCTGGAATGTTGGTGTGGGCCAGGTGGTGGGGGACCAGCTCAAGCGACCCTCTGACATCCAGTTGAGGAGACTGAGGCCAAGTGACTGGAGGTGGGGAGACATACCAGGGAGAGGCAGAGACTTCAACGGACCTCTGCCTCTCTGGCTCCCCATCTTGCTCCCAGCCCTGCACCCCCAAAGCCCAACATGAAACCTGCTCTGGGAGACCCTGGTGAATGGGTAATAATTGACCTAATGAATGAACAGATGAATGAGTGAATGACAATCATCTTCCTCACTGCGGCATAAGCCTTCCTGATTGATGGGGACTGTAACTCAGTCACTGCCGCTCCGAGAGAGAGGGGCACAGAGGACACCCGCAAACACTGCTTGCTGAATGAATGAACACCTGATCTGCTTCTTGATCTAGCCCCTTCCTGAGGGTGGAGACAAGGTAGACTATGAAAATCGTGCTGGGGGGGGGTCTCTCACTCTTGTCCCACGACTCAAAGAGCCGCGAGAGAAAATAAATAACAGCTGCAGCAGAGTAGACTTCCCTTAAACTTCATTGGCTCAGTCCTAAGAACTCTGAACAAACTCATTCATTCAGGCCTCACATCCAACCTTACAAGTTGAATTCTGTTTTCCCCTATTTTATACAGAAGTAAACTGAAGGGCTCGGAGAGGTGAGACTTGCCCTGGGTCACCCACCAGGAAGAGGTGGGGTCAGTATTCAAACCTGGGTGCGCCTGCTCCCTTCCCTCTTTAATCACTGAGCTACCTCACCTTCCACAGAGCACAGCAGCAGTGGAGGGGAGATTCGTGGGCCAGAGAAAGCCACAGAGAAAGCCACGTGTAACAGAGGCAGAAAAATACCTGCAGGGCCCATAAAGTGTTTGATAAATTCCAGGAGAAGAATAGGAAGAAATAATGAGCATTTGTCAGAGCCTTTTATAGCATATAAGACGCTTTTGCCTGCATTCTCTCATTTGATCTTCACCACAGGCCTGGGAGGAAGTTATTATCATTATCTACATTTTATTGGTGAGGAAAGTGAGGCTCCCACACCTCCCAGCTCGGCCAGGCAGGCTGCATCCCTGGGGGTGGGTGTGGATCGTGGTGCCCTGATGGGGACTTGCTTCTCATTACCTGCAGGTTGTCATAACCTCTCCCCAAATTGTCATTGACTCAAAGCCTAAATCCAAGCCAGGGGCCGTATGACATTTCTGGGCTCCCTGTAATCACGGGGAAAGGCCAGCAGGGGGCAGAGTCCAGACCGAATGCCACCTCCTCCAAGGAGCCTGCCTGGACCTGCCCACCTCGTGAATCTCGCTCTTCTTGAACTGTCTATCTCGAGCATTCCTATGGCAGCCCCGCCCAAAGGAGGGCGGGGGCTTATTATCTGCATCGCCGCCGCAGGTACTAACCAACGACTAGCCACCCTAGGCAGAGGGAAAAAAAACGCGTGCTGGGGCACTGGTTGGTGATGGTTTAAGGACAGAAGGTATGTGTGGAATGAAACCAGAGCCCCTTGCCCTCTCTAGGGCCTTTCTGGCTCTCCAGCTCCTTCCTTAATGCTCCCCTGGAGAAAGGCAGTTCAGATCGAACACAATGGAGGACCAGTGTGGGGCTCCTGGCCTATTCCCAGCTGCACTAAATTTGCACTGCTGGAAAGGGAATGGGGGTATCAGGAAGGGATGCCCTGTGATCATTTGGAACGTTCTCAGTTCAGCATAGAGCCAGTTGTGTACGGATCAGTCTTACCATCTTTACTTTTTGTGTCAATTCAGGTGGATGGAAAAATATAGTTTCCTACTAACCCCACAAAAATGAGAACCCAGATTTTATGTAATTGAATTTTTTGTACTCCAGTTAATGCCTACAGTGCGGTTTTGAAGTCCTTGTAATTGAAAAGGGGGAGCCAGAGCAGGAATGTGCCCAAACAGGATTCAGGCAAGCATTCACCAAACATATCTGGAGCCCCTCCCATGTGCCAGGCACCGTTGGAGACTTGGAGGCCACAGCAGTGAACCAGGCAGACGCTCCCTATTGCCAGAAGTTTCCAGATCAACAGAGGACAGGCAAGCAAATTTGAGAGCATGGTAAATGCTCATAGGGGGTGGAGAGAAAGATGTTGTTTAGCCAGAAAGCCATGAAAGCTCACAGGAATCTCCTGACCCAATCAAGGAAAGAGGAGGCCCCCAGAAGGAGGTGGACCCTTGACGGCATCCTTAATGGACGTACAGGAGGCAGATGGTGTAGTGGTGATTAACTCCTGAGCTGGAACCTGGCTCTGCTGCTTCCAGCTGGTGACCTTGGGCAAGTCACTATACCGCTCCATGCCTCAGTTTCCTTATGCGTAAAACAGGGATTGTAATCCTAATTGACCCTATGGGGTTGTGAGGATTAAGTGAGTTAATACATGTAAAGTACTTGGAACAGTGCCTGGCAAATGGTGGGCATCTACTACCTGTCAACTGTGATTATTTTTCCTCATCACTGTTGTGAGGATTAAACAAGATAGCATTTGAGAAGCACTTAGCACAGAGTAAGTGCTCAATAAATGTAAAGTGCTATTATTTTTGTTATTAAGTAGGCATTTACCAGTAGTAGCCGGGTGGTTGGGAGGGGTGAGGAGGAGAGGAATCCAAGGCAGAGACAACAGCACAGGCAATGGCCTGGAGGCCAGAGAGAGCCTGGTGCATGCAGCAAAGTTTAGAAGTTCAATGAGCCTGGCACAGAGCCTGGGTTTGGGAGAGATGCAGGATTGGTCTGGAGGGGGGGAGGGCAGGGGCTGGATCTGGGGGCTTTGGGACTAATGAGCGCCCTCCCCTCTCAGCTCAGCTGAGGATGCCTAAGCTGATGCAGGCTGGCCAGGGGGAGGGAGGACAGGGCAGGGTGAGGGTGGGCTGCTCTGCCCCATCCCCCACCCACCCTGTGCTCCTCCTGGAGCTGCAGGCTGTCAATTAGGCAGCCTCACGCAAAAGGTTCTCTTTCCTCGTGCGATACATGTCACATCCGGGAACGATCAAAACAGCTTTGCTTTGGCAAAACGTCTTGTGCTACGTGTTTGTTCTTTGGTGTCTGAGCGTAACTCCTGTTGTTTCTGAGACACCTGTGATTTGCTGGTCCCTGACAGCCATTACCCACTCAAAGTCTCTGCCTGCCACACAGCCTGCCTGGCGGTACCCCCGTTCCTTTCTCTGACGTTCCCAGAGCATTCACTGCCTCTCCAGGCTACAGGGGTGGAGGCTGGCACTGGATGAGACACCACCTGCAAGGATGGCCAATTTTTGAAATCACCGCTACCATTTGGGAATACCAACTGTGTGTCAGGTGCTTTGAATGCCTTATTCATCTGCCCAGTCACCCCACAGGTAGGCCTGGTGATCTCTATTTGACGGAGGCACACTAAGGCTGTGGAGCTCGCTCAAGTCCACCCAACCAGTGAGTGTCAGAGGGAACACTGCCCTCAGCGCCTCAGCCGTCCCCAGGTGACTACACCAGGCTGCTCTCTCCAGCCCCCTGATCCTGAGGGAGGGACTTGGGGACGGTTGGGAGGCAACATAGGCAGGTCAGCAGATGAGAAGTCAGCTCACCTGACCCCAGGACCCCTTGGCCCCTGAAAACAGGCCTTTCAGAGAAACCGGGCCCCCAGGGTTGACCTCCAGGGCTCCGGCCCTGACGAGCAACTCCTGCAGGCAGCCCCTTTCCTTTCTTCCAGATCCTGCACTCACCCTTTGGCCTCTGCCACCTACCTACCAGATCTCCCTTTGAGTTCATACATGTCAAGCATCCCATCTGAGTTAACGTATTATTATTATGGGTGCTATCATAGCCTATGTGAGGCTTGAGGACCCTTCCCTGTTCCCTGCCGTGCTCCCCCCCATCTCACAGCTTCCCCACTTTTTGGGACCTCTGAGAGAGCGGGAGCTGAAGGAGGTAGAGATCCTGTGTTTTATGATAAGCTCCTTGAGGGCAGAGCCCTCCTATTCAGCCTTGTTTCCCCGGTGCCTTGAATTACAGCAGGTAATCAGAAAATAGCTGTTGAATAATCCTATCCACAGCCGCTATCACTGAGCCGCACGGAGCACGTCACTTTGTGACCCTATCTAGTTGTGGTGGTGACCATATAAAGGGGGGATTATTTTCCCCACAAATGGCAAAACAGAGGCTCTGAAAGATGTTTCACGGACCCCATCGAAGAGGATGTAGAGCCGGGATTGCAAACTCAGCGTTGCCTGACTCCAGGCCTGTGTTTCTTAACCTCCTCCCCCACCTTAGACTCCCCCTTCATGTGATCAGTCAATGAAGAATCAGTGAGTGACTTGATGGAGGAGTATCACACGCGCTCCGCCCCCAGCTGCACCTGGTCTGACCTTCCCACAGTGTCCCAGGACACTAGAACCCTCTGCCCATCCTGTCCCCTCCCCTTACAGGCCCAGGGCAAAGCATCTCCCAACAAGGCTTGTTATTTCTAATCTTAGGTGAGAAGCCTCAGTTCAAAGGCATTTCAATTCCATTCGAGCCAAGGAACAGTTCTCACTTTGCCTCTCTGACCCCCTAGTACCCCCCACCTCCTCCTCCAACTGGCGCCAATAACACAAGATAAATCTTTCCTCAGAAATATAATAGTTGTTCTTCCTTTTCCCGTTGAAGCCTCTGCCAGGTAATTAGCATACGCTGACACCTTGATAGACGAAAAGAAAGGCATGAGATAATTCCCTTTTTCTTTAACCATTACAGTATGAAGAAGCCTTTCAATTTGCCAGTTACCCAATCCAGCATTCCTGAACGCAGCCCACCGTGTGACATGTTATTCTAGCTGATCCTACCATCTCTGGTATTCATCACCCACCCCGGGTCACACTTGAGAGAGCAAATTCTCCCTCTTCACACTGACACTTCTCTGGTGGGAGGGGCAGCTGCGGGGGACGGAGCGGGAGGGTGGGGGTGGGGGTGGGGGTGTTCAGTTGGTCTGGAAGTTGTGGGGATGATGTGGTCATACTTGGTTGGGCGCCCCCAGCTGGCAGGATGAGGTCTTGCAAGGGCCTTGTACCTCTCTGGGGCCCCTTCAGAATCCCTCCTCACTTCCTCTTTCCTGCTCTCCAAGAGAAGCAGGCCTTTAACCAGGGCTCTGGGAGTCCCTGCATTTGATGCGGCAGAAACCTCAGCTTGCAACTGGTGGTTTTCTCTCTACACACACACACACACACACACACACACACAACACTATGCACAAACGCACACTGTGTGAGCTCATCATGGGTCTTGCAGCCTGGAGTTGTGCCCGACCTCTTTAGAGGTACTCCATGGCCCTATCTATGCTCACATATATATGTTTTTCTCTTTGTCCTTTTCAGGTGTGAGTGGTAGGGGAATGAATGCCTTCATTCACTTAATTCCTTCATTTTACAAATAATTTATTAAGTGTCTGCTGCGTGCTAGGCACTGTTCTAGGTATTGAAGAGAGAGCAAGATGGACAAGACAGGCTAGGGTCACAGCCTCACAGAGTTTATAACCAGTCCAAGGAGGCATACAAGGAATTATTATTAATACATCTGTAAAAGATATGATTTCAGATGGTGACACATACTTTCTAGGGAAACAAAACAAGTGAGTGCTGGGGAGGGAGTGGGAGGACTACCTGAGACAAGCTAGCCAGAGAGGGCCTGAGATTTGAACTGATGAATGGATGAAGGCTTACACACTGGCTAGGGAAGTGGGAACAAGTAATCACAACTCACAAACCAGTCTGAGAAACAACAGTTGGAGCCAACACTTTGGAGGGGTCTGTCCCGTCCTGACATAGCTCTGACTTTCCCTAGCACTAGGGAAGGTGGAGCAGGGTGGCCCAAGCAGCTTGCTCCTCTGTTGGGTGAGGGGAGAAGTAGCAGCCTGGGTCTACCAGTCAGCCGGCCCTGTGCAAGGCTGGTGACCAGGCCCTGCACACCAGAGCAGAAACCAAAATCTGATCAACTGTGTCATCCTGCCAAAAGCTGGCCAAGGGAATCTTCTGCGCAATGCTCCCCCACCCCCGCCCCCCGACCCTGGTTCCTCAACCCTCTTCCACTCTGGGCAGGAGGCTCCACTCCTCCAGTCTTTCCCTCCCCTGTTTGCCCACCTACTCTTTGTCTTGGCTGAGACAGATTCCTGATACCCTTACTGGGCCCAGAGGCTGGGGTTTGGGGAATCGGGTTTCTGTCCCATCACCCAGGATTTGCCCTCTCTGTCCCTTGCCTAAGGATTACCATGATTCTCTCATTTGGCTAGTGGAGGCAGGAAGAGGGACGTCCAGGGGTCCCTGAACACTACCAGATCTCCAAGCTACCCTGGGGTCTTTCTGCTCACAGACCTCTAACCAAACCCCAATCTTTGCTCTTGCTCTCCTTCCCCTCAATCCAGGATCCGGCCAAATCCCTTCTCTGAACAGCCTCTGACAGCTCAGGCTGCTATGTTCTCTCCCCTCCCTGACCACCCACTGCATATATTGACTGCATCGTGCTTTCTGGCATTTGCTTTGACCTCGGCTGGCATTTGCTTCTGTTCTACTGCAGGTTCTCATCTCACTTGCCTGTCAGTTCTCCCCCAATGGACTTTAAATAATAATGATAATGATAATGATAATAATAATGCTCCTTCATATATGGGAAACCACTGAATACTCCTACAAAGGGCTTATATTTCTTTTATCTCTGTCTCCGCAACCACCCTAGAAAGTAGAAAGTGGGGATGTAGAATCCTTCCCATTCTACAAATAAGGCAACTGAGGTTCAGAGAGGCTTACATCAGAAACCCCTCACCCCAACCTGCTTCCCCTGTCCCAGATCAGTCATGGGTAACACAGGTCACCAAGATCCCTAGACCAAAAATTGGGCAACATCACTGTCCTTTACTGCATCCTTTCTCTCACAGCCAGACAGTCCACAGACTCAACAGACACCTACGTGTCTTCCCAGACCACTCACTGCTTTCCAGCTCTACTACCTAGGCCCAAGGGAACTATCAGCCCTCCCCAGGGCAAGTGCAAAGTTCTCCCTTCCTGCCCCCACTACTGCCCCCCCACGTCACCCCATCCTTTCCATACTCTGCATCGCAATGGTCTTTCTCTGATGCATTCATTCATTCATTCATTCCTTTATTCATTCATTCAACAGACAGTCATTGAAAGCTTACCACACGCCATGCCCAGGACCCAGCAATGAACAAGACAAAGCCCTTGCCTTCATGGAACTTCTATTCCAGCAGGGAGGTGGAGAACCAATAAGAAATAATTAAGTCAATGTATAATATCTGGAGAGTGGTAACTGTCATGGAAAGAAAAAAGCAGAGGAAGGAAATAAAGAGTGCTCAGGCAGGAGAGAGGCCTGCCAGATGAGGGGGGAGCCCTCACTGAGCAACATCTGAAGGGAGTGAGGGAGAAACACTTGCTGACTGACACGCAGGGCTCAAGCTTCCAGGCAGATGGAACAGCAAGTGCAAAATCCTCAGCTGGGACTGTGTTTGGCAAGTTTATGTTTGAGGAAGTGCACAGAGACCAGCAAAGCTGGAGGAGTAAGAGAAGAGGGAGAGGCTTGGCAGGAGGCCACACCTTGCAGGGTTTGTAGGCCATTTTAAAAACTTTGGCTTTGACTGTGAGCACAGTGTGGAGCCATTGGAGGGTTTGAGCAGAGGAGTGACACAATTTGATTTACATTTTAACAGGATCCCTCTAGCTGCCTCGCAGTGAACTGACTGTAGGGGAACAAGGAGAGAAGGAGGGAGACCAGTTAGGAAGCCATTGGAATAGAAACCAAAAACTGGATCAACCGTGTCATCCTGCCAGTGGCTGCCCAAGGGAACCTCCAGCCCCCCATTCCTCAACCCTCTTCTACTCTGGGCGGGAGGCTCAGCTGCCTCAATCTTTCCTTCCCCTGTTGTTCCATCTACTCTGTCTCTTGGCTGGAACAGGTTCCTGATACCCTCATTGGGCAAATCCTTAGATAAGGGACAGAGAGAGCAAATCCTGGGTGATGGGGCAGAAACCCCACTCCCCAAACCCCAGCCCCTGGACCCAATTATTATTTTTAATTATTTTATAATAATTATTATTAATACCTTACTAGGAATATACCCATTTTACAGGTTAGGAAACTGAGGCACAGAGAGGTTAAGTAACGTGACTGAGGTCACACAGCAGGTAAATAGCAGACCGAGGATTTGAATCCAGGCATCTGATCCCAAAGCTGTTTCTTTCACCATGAGAGACTGAAATTTCAGTTCCACAACCAGCCATGAGCTCATTCTCTTAACCTCTGTGCCTTCCAACAGGAAGTTCCACATGCCTAGAAATTCTCCCTCCCATCCTCACACATCCTCAGCCCCACCCCCTACTCCTTTGGCTAAGCAGCCTTCCTCTGGGAAGCCAGTTAGGGAGAAGTACCCCTGTTCCAAGCTCCCACGGCTGCCTGAACTGGCGGTATAGGTCTGCCCACCCTGCTACCAGAGAGCCTGTCTAGGGACCCAATCTCCAATACTAGATACAAGCTCTCTGTGCACGGAGGCCAGGCCTGCCTGTCTCATCACTGTGACCACAGGGTGGAAAAGCACGCTTGGGACCCAGGCATTCAACAATTACCTGTTGAGGGATGGAGGAGACACAGTTGAGCTAGGTCTCTGCCCCACTGCTTCGCCTTCTCACAACCCCTACACTGCTGCCTCGGTGATAGATAATAATACTGGCATTAAATTCTTGCTTTGTACCAGGCACAGTACTAAGCACTTCACACCTGCGATCTCATTTTCCTCTCCATTTCACAGGTGAGGAAACTTCACCTCTCCAAGTTTCATTACCCAGGATCAAAAGGTGGTCCCAGGATGCTACACTAATAGTTGGTGAAGGGAACTGAGGACACTGGAATGAACCGGTGCCTGCTTTCTCTGTACCCACAGCTCTCAGCACAAGGCCAGGTGCAGAACGGATGAGCAAATCTGCAGTCCAGCTTTCAGGCCGGAGAGGAAGGCTTCCTCCTTTCCCTGAGAGCTTCTCTCCCCTGCTTCATCTGCCCCCTCACACCCTTAATAAAGGCCCTGAGAGGGGCCGATTGAAGGGTGTGATTTCCTCGGGAGAGTGGCAGCATTTACATGGGAACATTCAAACAGGAACAGAATTCTTCCATGGGGGCATGGGCTCCAGAATACAGCTGTGGATGGAGAGCTGTTGTTGGAGGAGGAGGAGGGGCGTCAGGGGATGGGGAAATGATCTTTTATTTATTTATTTCCCTCTCCGAGCCTTCACCTTTCATTAAAACAGCCTCCTGATGTAGGTGCAATCAAACATTCATTAGACAAGCAAGGTGCATTAAAAAACAAAAAACAAAAAACAAAAACCAGCAACGCCCGAGGAACACACACGTGCGCGCGCGCACACACATAGCAATAATCAATCTGTGAAAAGAAACTGGTCCTTCAGGCAGGAAAAGCGGGATGTGTTCCTCCGCACCGAGCTCCCTGGGCCCAGCGGCTGTCCGTAGGGACCGTGACTCTCTCTCTGGCCCCCTGCGAGCGCCCCGTCAGTTAGTTGATCATCCAGGAGCTATGACCCTGAGATCTGGGCCCTGCGTGCTGCAGGGTGTGCGCAGGAGTCGTCCCAGCCAGCGCGCCTGACACAAGGGGGTCCTTCCAGGCCCTCCCAGTCTCCGCCTCGGCAGGTTTGCCCACAAGACTGAAGCACACACAGAGTTCTCCCTTACATCTGTTCGCACATCCTGACTGGAGGCTCAGACTCTGGCCCTGGGGATCGTCGTCTGCACAAGGCAGCGGGCATTTTCCCAAAGCCCGGTGGTTGGGGGAGTGAGGAGTGGAAGGCGGTTGTCCCGCGCGACGTCGGCCCTCCTCCATCCCTCAATCACGACCAGCTTCCCGGAGGAGGGGACGACGCAGAAGCCGGGGAACGGGGGCAAGGAAGTGGCTCGACAGATGGGGAGTGGGAGGCTCTTCCAGCATATGGGGCCGCGTGGGCGGAAGGAGTCTGGGCCCGGCGAGGGGGAGGGGGCGGAGGGCTGAGGAGACAGTCCCCGGAGCAGGCACGCGCGCCGGTATTGGGGTGGGCGTGTGAATGGGATGGAGTGGGGAAGAGGTAACCCTCCAAAGGTGGGGGCCGAAGACCGGGGGCGGCCTGGTTGCCGTCACCCCGGAGCCTGCGGAGGGCGCAGCACTCCGAGCGCCTTGCACAAGGGCGCCCCCTGATGGCGCCTCACGTGTCAGACACATTTTCCATTTTTCTGTTCGGTTTAACAATCCTTATTTCGCCCTTCCTAGGAGCCGGGGTCTGGGTTGGATCGTTGGAGGATACTGCTGTGTCCATTTTTCAGCCAAGGAGATGGGGGCCCAGCGAGATCATACACCAAAAGTGCATGGTAAGAGCCAGGGTTTCAACCCAGGCGTTCATTTACTCAACAGTTAAGAAGCCCCTACCTACGGTGTGCTGGGGGTTGGGGATACTGCCGTACACAAGACCGACCCTGGCCTCCTGGGGGCTTACAGTCTAGGTGAGGAGACAGCACACAAGTAAACAAATAAATGAGCAAAGTGATTTCAGTGCTGCGGAGGAAATGAACCAGGGTGCGGAGCTAGGCAGCGACTGTGCTCTCCAGCTTCCCCCAGCCTGCCTCCCCCTCACTGCTCCCTGGGGGGACTGGGATTTGTCAGCTTTGGCTTCAAGGCAGGCAGCAAAGGTGCCTCGGAGGGTGAAACCAAGGCGGGGAGGGAGGGGCAGATTCCAAGGCCAGAAGCTGCTCCCACCCTGGCCCCCCTCACACGTACCACCAGCAGCCTCAGGCTTTCCCACTGTGGCCAACCAGCTGAATTATTTCCTTATCTCAACCCAATGAGTTTTTAATCTGTCTTTATACAGAAGCCTGACTGCCTGCACAGGGATTATTACCGAGTTCTCTGCACATCGATCCTGCCTCCCCTGTCTGTTCTGACCAAGTGAGGCTCTGAGATGGAGGCAGGAGGGGGTCTCTGCCCTGGTAAGATTTAGAGAGCACTGGTGCTTGCCTTGAGCTGGGCAGAGGGGGTGGGGAGGGGGCCTGCAGCTTTCAGGCCCAGATGCTCAGGATTTCTGGAGGACTGTCCTGCAAGGGGATGGGGTCTGGCTTCGGTGTGAGGGAAGGGGTAGGAAAGGGTGAAGCCCTCCACTGAGCTCTGGAGATGGGGCTGTTCCAGCATGACCAGGTCACTGTCTGCTTGGGAAGACTTAAGCAACAAGAGGAGAAATGAAAGGAGACAGGAGAGGCTGGGACAGCCTGGGACAGGGACAGATCAGAAGAGGGTTCTGGTCTCAATTTTGCTCTTTACATGCTGTGTGCCTTTGGACAATGACCTCGTCTTCTGTGAAATGGGGGTGGTCACTGAGGCTTTTTAGTGAGGTGGTTTGTGCACATGGTCTTCACATGGTTAAATACTCAATAACGTCAGCTCTTGTTATTAATACCATTATCTGTAAAATGGGAGTAGGAGTCCTGGTTCAGCTTCCTGGATAGATCTCTTGAGAGACTCAAAGGGACAGAGGCGCCAGGCCCACGTGAGGACTACTGTCGATCCACAGCTAGCTCACTGATGCTAAAGGGGTGAGGAGGCATGAGGCAGACACATACAGGTTACTCCCGCACTGGGTCAGTGACAGACAGTTTGACAGCCGTTTAGACGTGCAGCCTGGATATACCCTCCCCTGCCTGTACACCTGGCCTGAGAGCAGGGAATGTGGGACAGAAGCTCCCACTTGCGACTTTCCATCTGCCCTGGTGCCACGGGATACTGGAGCGTGGCCTTTCAAGCATGCAAATCTAAGCATCTCATTTACTGCCCTGGGACAAGCCCCAAATGCCTCAGATGTCCCCGAGGGAGTCTTCTGTTGCTGCCTTGCCTCCCACTTCTCCTGGCTGCTGCATCCAGAGCCCCCTAGGGTGCAGGCCACGGTGTCCTCAGCCCCTCATGCCTCTGCCTTCGCCGATGCAGTTCCTTCCTCCTGGGAGACTTTTCCCTGCAAACTCTAAACCCTTGAGGACAGAGACTTGGTGTCTTGGTTCTGCAAAAGTAGCTGACCCATAACTATTTGTTGAATTCAACTGATTCTATCCCCATCCTGGCCAACTCTTTTTGGCCTCAGCTCAAACCTCACTGGTGAGGAAAGGACTTCTGCTATTGGGGCTGCAAGGAGCCTGTCAGTTTCCCCTTCTAAAGCCCGTTGCTCTTCCCCTTGGGAAAGGCCCATGCTTGGCATCCATCTCCTTTGCTAGCCTAACCCCCCAAAGTCAGGATAGCTCTGTCTTCTTTATTGCTCTGTCTTCAGTTATCCGGCATATAGGAGGTGTTCTAGATGGATTTTAGATGAGTAAATAAACGAATGGATGTCACTAGGACTCCATCCTCCTGCTTTAGTCCTTCCCACTGACCCTCCTTCCCTGTCTTCAGAGACATGACTTCTGGCATCTCAGGGCCTGGTCTTTGCTTTCCAGCCTTTTATCTCATCCGTCCACAGCCATCCACTCCCAGACCAGGCCCTATGAGGGACATCGCTCTGGCTGGGCCCTTCCTGGCTTGCTACCTCTCACAGATGAAGAGCTGGGCCTGCTCTGAGCTCCTGGGAGCTGGCCTGGCCCTAGGCAGCCTGGACCCACCCTCCTTGCCACTCTCCAAAGAACACAGCTCTGGATCTACAAACACCGGGAAGCAGGGCACCTCTTCCCTTGCCAGCCAGCCAGGCCTAGCAAATGCCGAGTCATTGCCAGCTGCTGCCTGCCTCCAGCTCCTCCAGCCTAAGGAGCCACCAGGAGCAAACCCAGAAGAGCCACCCCTGGCAGCATCTGAAGCCCTTAACACCTGAACCCAAGGAGTTTCTGCTCCCTTCCTGCAGATTCCCACCTCTGCAACAGTGCATGGAGGCCCTAGAACCAGGAATTAGGCTTGGGATGGAAAAACCAACGCCATGCTATCTCAGTGCCACCTCCCCACACCCTGCCCTCTATCACCAAGGGCTTTTGAATACATGCTGACAGCCCAGCCTCAGTTTCTCTACGGGGCCCCTCTTTTACCAAGGGGCTGCCAAGGGAACATTTACAGGCCTGAGACAAAGCTTCGGGGCCTGTGAGTACGGACTAATAATTAAGTCCCTACAAACTGCCTATAGATAAGCATAATCCCTTGCGTTTATAAAATCCTGAACATGTTTCAAAGCTTTTTTCACGTATATTATCTCATATGATCTCCCACGGTAATCCTATTGGGTAGTTACTGGAAGGGAAATTAATGTCCTTATTTTATAGAGGAGAAAACCAAGACTCAGAGAGGGAAGCATCTTGTCTGAGGTCACACAGTCCCAAATACAGGTTCCTCTTAATCATCCCTTGGCCCAGGATCCTGGAGGAGCTTCTGGAGCCCACCCCTTCAGCTCTTCTGCCTAGTCTGCTTTTCAACAGCAGCAGCAACAACAGATAGCTGTTGAGTGTATATATGCCACTTGAATTGGGTTATCCCATTTAATTCCCAACACAACCTCATGATATTGGCAATATTATCAGCCCCCACATTACAGATGATGTGGCCAAAGCTCAGAGGAGCTATTCACAACCAGGGCATAATGCTGGTATGTTTGAACAATCTGACTTTAAGCCCATTCTTAGGCTCTCCCTGGCTTAACTGAGGCTCCTTCTCAGACCCAAAACCTCCAGAATCTCCTCTCTGGGGTCTGGGATTCTTAGGGGCATCTGTATTTTCTATGGTTCTATACACTCCCAGGTCACTCAGTCATTCATTCACACTTTCACTTGATAAACATTCATTGAGGCTTTCCTGTGCATGTGGCATTAGGAAAACCACAGTTATCAGTGGCTCATCTCCTGCTCTGGAGGGGCTACCCCAGCTAGAGAAATCTGAGAAGGCTTCCTGGAGGAAGGGGAACCCAAAAAGAATCTTGAGAGATGAGTAACGGG
Source organism: Lutra lutra (assembly GCF_902655055.1). Taxonomy (NCBI): domain Eukaryota; kingdom Metazoa; phylum Chordata; class Mammalia; order Carnivora; family Mustelidae; genus Lutra; species Lutra lutra. The sequence continues at coordinate 80,188,412 of NC_062282.1, read as the reverse complement.
CAGGCAGCAGAGAAAGAAGTAAGAATATTCCAAGCAGAAAGAGCCAGGGGCAAGAGAGAGCAGCACCTGTTCAGGGACCCCATAGGTGAGAGAGCTTGGCTGGAGGAGAGAGATGAGGTGAGGCTGGTGCTTTGTTGGAGGGGGGCATGGCAGTGATCTGACAAGGCTTGTGTTAAGTATGCTGTAGAGGCCATGCGGACAGTGGGTCTGACACTGGGGATAGGGTCCACTCTTGTGCGAGATCTTTTACAGTCACTTTTTGTCCTAGATCCTTGGAGCCAGCTCTGCAGGCTGTGGGAATGTGGGAGGGCAGGCTTCTAGAGCGCCCTTGGCTGAGCTTGGGAGAGACTGTGGAGGCCAGGTTAGGGAGACGGTTTGTGGGTGGAGTAAGATATGAGAACCAAAGCTTCCCCACAGTGGTCCTCAATGAGGTACCCATGTGAGAGCAAGCATAAGGAAGGGCATTCTAGACAATGGGAGCAGCTTTGCAAAGACCCAAAGGCAAAATGCCCAAGACCAGCTGTGGAGCAAGAGTTCTTCAATATGGCTGAAGCCATGGTCTGGGCTGAGTGGAACCACTTCTGTGCAATAGGAGAGAACTCAGGCCTTAACCAATAAGAGTCCAGAGGCTCTGCAGATGGGACACTGAGTGGCAAATCCCAGCTCCTACCAGCTGTACATGTCCTTGAGCAAATTACTTAATTTCTCTGGTTCTTAGTTTTCTCCTCTATAAAATGGGATTGTGAGGATTATACAAAATAACACACAAAGCCCTTGGCGTATAATAAACAATAAATACAACCTAAATTATCATCCTTACTATGATTAACAGTTCTGCAGTGGGAAATCTAAAGGGGAGTACCACTTTGTAAGGGAGGAATTTCATTTTAAAAGTAAAAACAAGCTGCAACGTGTGCTTATCTATAATCTCCACATCACAGATATGTGTGAAATTTCATCTGCAACTGTTTTCTCAGGGTGGCATCCCATCCCAAATCAAATGACAATGTTGGATGCTGGATGCCCTCACAGGAATGACAGGGGCATCGCAGCAGCAGACAGCAGGCTTAAGGCTTGAGGCGGGTGAAGAGGAAGGGAGAGGGAGTGACAAATCCCACAGTTTTCAGCCAGGATGGTGGGGGGCACTTTAGGGCTTGGGAATGGCCCTCCCCAGTTGAGAGTTAGAATCAGCCAGGTTTTTCTGGAGTGAATGTGGTGAGTAAAGAGTGTAGGACACAGCCTCTGCCTCCAGAAGTTTACAGTCTTCTAATGAATGAATCACTTAGAATCTGAATTGTTTAAACTCCAGGATTAAGATTTCAGGTGTTAACCATGAGAGGCATAGATCCAACATGGTCAAACAGGCAAGCCAGGACCAAGAAGGCCATGCTCCTGAGTCCTACCTGATTGGAATCCCACCTCCATCTATGTAATTGGGAGCCTTAGACAAGCTACTTCTCTAAGTTTGGGTTTTTTTATTATACTGGACTGAGTATTAGAACTCCCTCAAGGGTTGTGTAAGATTCCATGAAATAATGTATGTAGAGTGCTTGACACTCGGGGCCTGGCAGGTGATAAGAGCTCAAAAACAAGTAGTGGTCATTGCTGATAGGATGTCCTTCTCCTTCCAGGAAGTTTGATAGCCTTTCTCGTGACTCCATAGAGGAAGGTGAGTCAGGGGCCTCTTGCCTGGGGATGAGAAATGTCTCGACCAGATTCCTGTCCCATTAGGCAATGGCAGGTGGGGGTCCGGGCCCAGAAAGAGCACTGTGCCCTTGGGGGCACAGGACAGGGTGAGATATGCATCAGGGGAGCTGGTATATGGTCTGGGTGGAGACAGGGAATGAGGCCAGTCATTTTCCAGGCCTTCTGAAACTCAGAAACATGAAGTTTTAAAAAACAGCACATACACAAAGAAATGGTTTTTTTTGCAGCTGTTTTGGCAGTTGGGGAGTAATTTACCAACTTCAAGTTCAACTTAATGAATTTGGGGGTAGGCAGCTTCCCTGGGAATTCTGCTTCCTAGTAATCTGTGGTTGCCCAGACAGCAAAGAGGGCCGGGCAGGTGGTCGGTGGGGAGCCTTAACAGTAACACGTTGTGTATTTGTCATCAGAATGGAGCCCCCGGGCACAAGGGTAGTGCCCAAGGCTGCTCAATGGTGTATTTGTCATGTGGCCACTGACACAATCAATTGACCCCCTTACACACCGGTGTTTATTAGCCATTGTATAAATATTTCACCCCTCCCCGGCTGACACATAATCTCTTCTTTGCTGCCTCTGACAAATGAACATTTCTCTGTAGACTCTTAAATGAGTATGTGTCACAGCTATGTCACTGATTAATTTTTTTTACCACCACGAACAACGATGCATAGAAATGTAACTTATATTCATTTCCCGGCTTGAGCCCAGCTGTCTAAAAAATTCCACCAGCAGCTACAACTGACAGACAGCTATCCCAGCACTTGGGCGGGCCGACGTGGTTGTGTGAGTGTCAGCTTGTTAATTACGGGCTTTTTCTTCCAGCCTGGCTGCCGAGTAACCAGCCACAAGGACCTTAATCACTGCTGGGGCTGCGAAGGGCCTGCTTCAGAGGGCTCCAGGGGCTGGCTCCCCAACCCAGCCTAACCACGCACGTTTTTTTCCTCCAAACATTGGCCACCTTTTCCTCTGGGCCTTGGTTTGGGGACACCCCTGAGGGCACCCCGGTAGCACTCATCGCCACCTTAAACTCTTTAAAAAAAAAAAAAAGATTTTATTTATTTATTTGACAAGGAGAGACACAGCAAGAGAGGGAACACAAGCAGGGGGAGTGGGAGAGGGAGAAGCAGGCCTCCTGCCGAGCAGGGAGCCCGATGCTGGGCTCTATCCCAGAACCCTGGGATCATGACCTGAGCTAAAGGCAGACACTTAACCTACTGAGCCACCCAGGCGCCCCATCCACTTTGAACTCTTTACCCACCGATCTGTGAGACCAGGAGGGGAAGGGAGGGTCTTCTTGACTAAGCATAAGTGGACGCTTCGGAAATATCTGCTGATATGAAATCAGCTAAGGTGCTGTTACTGACCAACATACTGGGCCGATTGACATGTATTGTTTGCTTCATCTTTTCAATGAATATTCTTGGAGCCCCTACTCTGCATGTCTGAGAAAAGGTGACCATTGCTTTGAGAAATGAGTATGTGGATAGACTGGGGTGGGACACCGGCCTCTGGAGCCTTCTGAAGTTGGCCCAACAGTGATTCAGGTGCCTGTGGCTCGTTTCTTGGCAGTTAGGCCAAAAGGAAGTTTAGGTTCTGGTGGTAGAGAACTGGAGGTTGTTGGGGTACACACTCTTTGTGCCCTGGTTTGCAGCTGAGGAAACTAAAGGACCATTCTTGCCATGGGAGTCATCTCACCCCAGAACCAGCACACTGAACCATTTTCTGGCAACCACCCTGACCCCATTGTCCTTCCCCCATGGGCTGCCTCAGTTTCTCCTCCACTACAGCTCCCCTCCCCTCCCTTCCTTTTTTCTCCTTCACACTTGCCTCTTCCTGGCAGATTCTCGAGTCACCTTGGGCTTCAGAGCCGACTCAGCATCCCTGTTCCCACCCCGACCCCGTCCATCTGCTGCTTCCCCCTCCCCACCCACCTACCCACTGGCATAGGACTGAACCTTCAGCAGGTGTCTAGGCTGCCCCCAGCCTGCCCCCTACCTCCGTGCACCTGTGTCCCGTGCACCTGTGTCCCTTCCCTGATGTCATGTAACCACTGGCTGGGAGCCAAGTGTATGACACCTGGGGACATTTCCAGTATATTAACTAGCTTACACCAGCTCTGACATTGCCCACAGGGCTCTCCAGAGACTGACCCAAGAAATAGAGAACCTTCCCCCCCGCACATTCAGGGAACTGATACTCCCTAATGCCATGCCCAGGGAGTCTACATGAATGGGTTAAAACCACTGATAGGTGTGGCGAGGCAGAGAGCATGGAATAGGAGTCCGCCTGCCTCCCAGTTCCTCTGTTTACCCACTGTGCGTCCTTGGGCATGTCACTCATTTTCTTCTTGTTTCATGCACTGGGGATGCTAGTGGTGATTTCACAGGACAACTGGGAAGGTGAAAAGAGCTCCCGTGAAACAGCACCCAGCACGGTAGCTGGCACATCCCAGGGGCACAGTCAATGGCACAGTCAATGGCAGTTTCCTTTCAAAGAAAGAACTCAACTCTGTCCCATCTTGACCAATATTTCCCTGTGAGAGAAGAAGAGCTGGCCGAACCGGTCTCCTGAGACACAGGTATGACATCCCCACCCACGCCCAACCTAGGAGGTGGCCCTCTGAGACCCCGTGTGGCAGGTGACACTGCCACCCTCCTTTCCTCCCAGCCTGAGGACTGGGAAGGAGGGGCAGCTCCAGGCAAGGGGATAAAACTGCTAGGGGTGGGGCTGCCCAGACGTTGTGCCCTGACTTTGATAAGCATCAGCCAAAATGATGGCCATGTATGAACGTAAAGGACATATTTATTTAGTTGTCTGTTTATTTATTTGACAGAGAGCAAGAGAGGGAACAAAAACAGGAGGAATGGGAGAAGGAGAAGCAGGTTTCCCATCGACCAGGGAGCCTGACGCGGGGCTCGATCTTGGGACCCTGGGATCATGACCTGAGCAGAAAGCAGACACCCAACGACTGAGCCATGCAGGCGCCCCTGCATGGGACATGTTTATGTGCATTATCTCACTGGAAAGACAGAAACACTCTGAGTTCGGTAAGACTGACCTTGTTCCACTGGTGAAGAAACTGAGACCCAGAGGTTAAGGAAACTACCAAAGGTCACACAAAACCAGGACTTAACTGAACTGGAGCCTACCTGCTTGCCCCCCAGACCTCCTTCTCCACTATGCTCACCAAGCCCTGGGGTCATGCTCCTGGGAGCCGGCAGCACCTGCTCCATGATGTCATCGAGGGCTTACACTATGACGTCAAGGACTCTTCCCGCAGGGACTTGGTGGCGTTTAGGGCAAGGTCAGAGGAAGGAAAAGCCTAGATGACAGAGCTGGGTTGGGACCAGCTGGGGAGGGGGTTGGTGCAAGAAAGGGCCCACACAAAGAGCTTCGGTTGGAGGCTTGGCTGTGCCATCCCCCATAGATTTCCTTGTTCGAAATGGAGCATGGAGCCCCGGAAATCAGGACAAAAGCACCACCCACAGCTCTGGTCTCGATGAGTCAGATTCCACCTCCCACAGCCTCCTCCTGTGTGTGTTTCTGAATGTGTGTGTACCCGCGCATGTGCCCTGCCAGTGCGTGAGGCTGTCAGCTGTGCACGCGTGAACGCACATGCATGCACACGGATGAGGCCACATGGGCACACGCCTGAGCGTGTCCATCTGTATCCTTGTCTCCAAGTTTGAGCCCCGAGAATAGGATGACCAATGGGGTTGGTGATAATCACAATATAAAGAGCTAATGTTCAAAGGCAGCACGGTAAGCACTTCACACACAGCATTGTGTGGAATCTTTACAACAGCCTTATGAAGTGAATACTATCATTATTCCCATTCTACTGATGATGAAACCGAGGCTCAGAGAAATTAAGCTGTTTTTCCAAGGCCACACAGGCAGGAAATGGTGTAATTTTCAGATGGCAAAGTGTGTGTTCCTTAAGATGTGGTTCCCTCCTTGCCCCCTCTAGAGAGTTTGGAGACAAGACCCCAAAGGTCCTTTGTAACCAGAAGCCCCCAGGGTCCCTGAAGGAAAGGGGGCCAGAAGCCAGCTTTGGAAGAGATGGGGGGTAAATAGCAAGATAGATGCCTGAGCAGGAGGGGGCAGGGCAGCTGTCTCTCAGAACAGGTGTCAGAGAAGCTGTGACAGCCACTTAGAACCACAGTGGCAAGCCTCCTTTACATGGCGATTTGCATATATTTGCATGTATTTGCATCACCAAATCTGTGGAACCGGCCTTAATGGTCCCTGCCTCAGAAGACAGGCAGAAGCTGAGAGGGTGGGAGTGACAGGGAGGGCCTGGGGAATTCAGGAAGGGAACGGAGGGAAGAGGCAGTGCTGTGGAGGCACTGGGAGGTGCTGGGCACTGCTCAATTTGGAGGAGAAAGCAGGAAGATTCTCTCCCAGGTGTCCTGGGAAGCCTCCTCGCCATGAGTCCATCCCTTGAGGGCGGCAGGGAAAGGGGTGGGAGATTCAGAGAGCGGGGAGAGCAGAGGAGGATTTGGACCTGGGTGGTGGGCAGCGCTCGCGAGGAAGGCCGAGGCTCAGACCTGGGTGGGAACCCTCAACGCGGGGTTCTGGGAAGGCTGGCCAGGAGAGAGAGAGGGCCTTGCTCTGCGTCTCTCCGCTGGGGGGCCGCCCACTCGGCGGTTGGAGCTCTGTGGCTCGGTGTTGGGGCGCCATCTAGTGGACATGCTCGGGAAAGGACCCTCTTCCTGCCTGCTCGGGCGCGGCTCCTTCCTTTGGGTACCTGGGCGGAACGTGTTTGGGATTTGCCAGTGCTGAGAAGGGGCATGGTTACTGAAGTAGAGGCTCCATTTCAGAAAGGCCCCCTCTCTGCTATTTTCCTGCCAGGCCCCATTTACTCATGTTTCATATTTTGCCTCTGAATAAGCCAAAGAAGCTATGCTCCCACTTCAAGGGGGAAGCAAGAAGGTTAATCATTCTCTGAGTTTTGTCCTATCCCCACACACCTGCTAACACCTAAGAAGAGCCAGATCCCAAACACATTCTAGGACATTACCTTCAAACGAACCTCAGCTGATGCTGGCTACCTTCGGTAAGTTCTGAAATAACGCCAGGTGTTCACCTGACACTCGCCTTTGATTGGACCCCGCCACGAACTCCTGAAGAAACAGGTATGCCAGACCTTCTTCAGTATCAACAAACCCCTACCCCAAGCAATGACAAGACTCATTCCTCTCTCCAGACACTCCGCCTGCTCTCCTCTGTCACTCACACTATTCCATAAACTCCGTTTTCACTTTCTCTGGCTCACATTTGATTTCCGTCCTACGGTCAGCCTCTTGCCTGACCCTGTGGGACCCTCCTCCGGGTCCTCGGACCCAACCTGCCTGCATCAGTGCAGGCTGATCCTGCAGCCCACATCTGAGTGGGATTTTGATTTTGTGGAAGATCACTCTCAGGGAGCCTCCCCTGGGGGCTCAGGCCAGGCTAAGTTGGGTGGATACAGCTGAGAAGTTAAGAGCTCGGGCCTTGGGTCTCCTGGGTGGCTCAGTGGGTTAAGCCTCTACCTTTGGCTCAGGTCATGATCTCAGGGTCCTGAGATCAAGCCCCACATCGGGCTCTCTGCTTGGCGGGGAGCCTGCTTCCCCACCTCTCTTTGCCTTTCTCTCTGCCTATTTGTGATCTCTCTCTCTGTCAAATAAATAAATAAAATCTTTAAAAAAAAAAAAAAAGAGCTCAGGCCTTAAAATTGGGAAAACACGGCTGTGCTGGTTGCTAACAGTATGACTTTGGTGAATGAACCTTGGGATCAGTTATCTCATCTGTAAAAAGGGGCAGTAGTATTTACTTGTGAGAAGGAATAGAGAAACATGTTAAGAGTTTATCGGTCGGGTCAGGACTAGAGAAAAGCAAGTGACTGGAGCCCAAAATTTAAGGGACTTGGCACTTGTATGACACTGAGAGCTTCTTAAAATTTGCACTCTAAGCTCCTCATTCTTTTCACCCTAGTGCTGGCCCTGCTTATCAGCACACTGCCTGGCACAAAAAGAGTGCCCATCAACAGGAGTTATTGTTGATGCTGTTATCATGTGGTTACTGAGTGAGGATGTTAAGGCCTTGGGAAGGCAGCACCCTGCCCCAAGACCCAGGAGGAAGTAGGACACTAGCTCCTATCTAGCCTGGTCTGGCAAGGACGTGAAGCAAGACTGGAGGCCAGGGGGTGAGGGACCTGTTCCCAGTGAGTCAGGATTAGAGAGGAAGTCGTGGGCAGATAGGAATGGAGGGGAATATTGGGTCCTAAAGCTTGTGTCCCTTCTCAGATGACAAGAAAGGGACTCACAGATGGTTTGTGTGGTATGCTGGTGGGGTTTGAGGTGGACATGGCCCTCTGAGGAGTGACCCTAAAGGACAGTGGTGAAGAAAAGTTCCACCCAGTGTGCAAAACCTTGAGCAGTACGCTCGGTTATCAGCTTCATCTAGAAGGTGAGGTGGTCTGAGATGTGGATATTCTCTAATTCTAGAGAAGTAGGGAATGGTTTGGCTCACTGGTCAGGAGCCTGGAAGGTACAAAACCAAGATCACTGACAAAGAGGACTAGGGAAAGGTAGATGGACAGACTTCCGGAAGTGGGTACCAAATGTGCAAGCTTCTGGGTCTCCAAACCCTACAGAGCACCTGCAGCCAGATGCAGACAGAATGATTCCTGAGGTGAGTGCCCCTCTTCCTGTCCACCCAAATCCATGCACAATAGCTTTTAAACACAGTGGCCATGGTGCCAGGAATGGGGGCAATACCTGGGCCCAATACCTTGGACTCCCCCTCATCAAGACTGAGCCAGTTCCAACACTCTGAGGGTTCCATCTTTCGAAAGCAAGGTCCACGCCAAGCAGCAGGTGTGGTTCTCCTCCTCAGAAGATCAGCCGAGCTCCTGGTGGCAGGTGGGTTGCCTTGAATCCCTTCCTTCCATCCTGGAGAGCACAGTAATTCATCCTTACTAGAACCAGTGTGTGCTTGGGGTTCAAGATTGTCTTCCTTGTCCACTGTGCTTCCACGAAGAAGGTACCGTAATGAGGTCACCTCAGACTTATGCACTTTCAGCTCTTACATTTAGATTGTGACCCGTTTTGAGTTAATTTGTCATATGCTATGATGTAATAATGATATGGTGATCCATGCAACAGATCCATTGGTCTTACTTAGTTGTGCCTTACTGCCCAGAAGCAGGGGGCCTTGCAGAACAGTGGGGCAGCCTGTTGGAATGCTCAGAAGTCACCAGCAGCAACATGACACATGTGGGTGTGGGCCCTGAACTCCTGGGCATGGTGTTTGATTCGAATAGCACCGTGTTCCCCACACCTAGAAATTACAGGTCTCAGAATCAATGTGGAAGTGGAAGTGGCCCATCTCACTCTTGGATCTGCACAATTTTTGCTTCTTGTTCCCAAAACAGTAGGTTTTGCCAGTTAGAGGTCCTAGTTCCCACGAAGGCAGAACTGTACTAGGGAACACGGTAATGTCTGCACTAAAAAGGAAGTTGTGGCTTCCACCTGGCCCCTTTATGCTTCTCATGCGGGGGGCACCAAATAGCCAAAAAGGACATTCAATTCTTCGTTACAGTACCAGTCAAGGTCATTCATCCTGGTGACCATGAGGCACAAGAGCTGTGGGTGGAATGCATGTAGATGCAAAAAGGGCAGGGAAGGGTATGTCTGTACCCAGCCAGGAGATTCACCGGGCATCTCCTAGAACCTTCCACCCAGTTGTAATTGGCAATGGGCAGCCTCACCAAGGACAGTCCCCAAAGGGAAGGCAACCAAGGGATCAGAGCTCTCAGAGATGAAAACCTGTATCATCTCTCCTGGCAAGTAGTTGAGCTCTGCAGAGGGTTAACTGAGGGAAGGAGGAGGGAGACCATATCAATTACAGAGTCGGGACCAGCTACAGCAGTGGGGACGATGCTTGCTTCATTAACCTTCTTGTCTTTATCTTCCTTAATTCACATCTAGCGTCACCTCGAAGGGGCCTTGTTTACAGTGGATTATACCTCCCTTTCTGGGGAAAAAGTAATGACAACTTTGTTAACATGGACAAAAACAGAGGCCGCATGTTGTAGTAGGGAAGTCCTATGTAATGCAGGGGTGTGAGTGGATCTCAGTGGCACAAGGGTTAGATCGTACTGAGACACAAACCTTTCTTCTCGAATGCCTTGACTACTTCCCTGTTCTCTCTGACGTTGCTGCTCACCTTCGAGTGTAGATGAAAGGCCACGCTATGTACTGTGGGACCTGGTTTCTGAGTGCTGCCAAAATTGGTTGACAACCCAGAAGCTTGGGGTGAACCCTGACCCATGGGGATAGGATATGGTTGGAAGCTGTGGGCTACTCCAAGGTATGCTTCCTCTTTACAGTCTTCTAGAGGAGTCTGACCACAAACTGAGTATACACACTCTGGCAGTGTATGCAGTGTATGCAGTGTCTCTCTTTGGCCCATATGAAGCAAGTCAACACAGTAAGGCATTGAACACCCCCTGTCTCGTGTCTTCCCCGCCCAAATTTTCCTCTTCCTTGCCCTCAGCCCCCTGGGCTTTCACCTGAATCCTGGCCACATGCTCTGTTCTAGAGGACCTAGACAAGGGGTTTCCGAGAGCTTTCTCCCCCTGTGTGACCCACCCTGGGGTCAGTCCCAGAGCCGGAGTCTGACCACTCCAACGCTGCTGCTGAAACCAGAAGAATAGAGAGACCCTGTGGGGGCAGGAACTGACCAACTTCTTTGCAGATGGGGGGCAAAGAGGTAGACATCTGAGAAAAAAAGGAGAGGAGGGTGGGCAAGAACAGCAAGGAGGGAGAGGAGAGCAGAGGGTGGAAAAGTTAAGTCCCAATGAAGGTTGTCCCCTGTAAATGGGTCTGGGTAAGAAGTTTTCTGGGAAGGAGTGGCTGGATTCAGCAGCACAAGGGAAGACAATATTCTTTCCCCAGAATGAGAGGACACACCCATCCATGTAGGGCAGGGAGTGAGTTTCTCTGAGCCCCCCAGACCTCCATATTCCTGGGTAGGGACAGGGTCTGACTCTCAGATGATCTGGAAAAACAGTAAAAACATCAGGACTGAGCGGGTGGCACTGGGGGCGGGAGGAGGTAGCCGCAGGAAGAAGGTCCCGAGCAGCACACAGTGATTGCTCCCTTTTCCTGTGCAAGGAGGCCTTGAGGGGCTGGACTCGAGTCCAGGGACCCACCCTCTAGGCTTAGGTCTCCCACCCTCTGACTACTCCAAATCCCTCTATTCATAAACACTGTGGGGCCCATGGCACAATCCCATCTCCAGAGCACAGCCTCACATTCCAATGGAGTTGTAAACTGCAAGAGGAACCGGCCCAGTGGCATTTGGGTGGGTGGAAGCAGGGCAGGAGGAAGTTCAGGTCAATACCGAGAGAATCTCCTGTTACCCCTGCACCCAGCCCTTCACTACCTTGCCTTTCTTTAGATATGTGGGGAGTGCCCCAGGCTAGGGGCAGAAGACTAGGCTTACAACTCTGGTCTGTTAGTTCCTGGGACATCCCAGTCATTCCACCTCCAGGCAAGGACCCACTTTTCCTGCGTTTTTGAGGCAGAAAGAAGGGCAGAGTAGAAGGATCTGAGCTCCAGCCAGTCAGCTGTGCTTGCCTGGGATACCGAAATGGGACCAGAGGGGCCCATCTCTGATAGAGCACGTGGATATTTTTCTAAGGAGGAGTCCATAACTGTCATCAGATTTTCATAAAAGTTTATGATCTGCCCGTGCTGTCCAGTATGGCAGCCACTAGCTACATGGGGCTGTTTAAGGGTAGATTAAAAATAAAATAAAATAAAATAATACAGCTCTTGTGGCTCACCAGCCGCTTGTCAGTGTCTTCATGACCATAGGTAGCTAGTGGCTACCATGTTGGACAGAACAGATGCAGAACATGTTCCTTAGTAAGAAAGTTCAATTGGACAGTGCTGCCCATCACAAAAAAAGTTTTTCCACTTTACTGAGGTATAATTGCTCAATAAATTGTCTGACTTTAAAGTATACAACTTGATGATTTGATTTATATATATATTAGGAAGTGATTACCACAATGAAGTTAGTTAACACATCAGTCCCATCACATGTACCGTTTTGCAAGTATGTGTAGTCAGAACATATAAGATCCACTGCCTTACCAAATTCCAAGTATACAATACAGTATTTTTAACTATAGTCACCGTCCGGAACTTTAGATCCCACTCCAGTAAACCTGCACAGGGAAACTGAGACCTAAAGAGGGGGTCAGCTGCCCAAGGCCCCAATGGAAGCCAGTGGTAGTGGCAAGATGAGATGCCCTTCATAAAATGTAAGATTGTATAAAAGTATCTTCTTATACCTACAGCTCACTGTTCCACAACAGTCTGGGATGGCAGGAGACCGGGCTTTAGTTGGGGCTCTAGATGGGGGGAAGGGCGAGGTACTGAGTTTGTTCCTCCCCTCCCCCCTCCCTGTGTTGGGGGGGGTGCCCTAGCCCTTTAGGATAAAGAAGGCTTAGAGGACTAGGACTCCCTCCCCTCCCCCATGATGACCTCATCCTCACAAAAATGTGAGAAGGGCAATGGGGAGGGCTTAATGGAGAGCAGCTGGAGAAGGGGGTGTGTGAGTGGGGGAGGTGGTGCAGTCCTCAGGCCAGAGAAATTGGAGGTGGGGAGAGCTGTGCTGATCCTAACATTCTCCCTGCAGGCATCTTCCTAAAGTCCAAGTCTGTACCTATCACCCCATGCTTACACTCTTCTTGGAATGGAGACCAAATCCTACCCAAGGACTACAAGGGTCTACATGGCCTGGCCCCTGAGGTCTCACCCTTAATCTCAGGTGGCCTCAAACTCCCATCTCTTTGCTCTGTCTCTATTACTAGGTTTGCTCCCACCTCAGGACCTTTGCACTTGTGGTTCCTTGGCCTACGACATTCTCTTCCCACCCCCAGTTAACCCATCTTTCTGATCTCAGCTTAATTAAACACGGGTTCTAGGAGAGGCCTTCCCAGACCCCCCAGGCTAGGTCAGCTTCCTCTGATGTATACTCTTATACTGCTCACCTTTGTAACATTCATCTTGCTTTGTAACGACTCTACACATTTATTTGGGGGTTCTTTGGTAAATGTCTCACTCCTGTAGTAGACCAAGCTCTCCACAGTCTATTTCTGCTCACTGTTATATCTCTAAACCCTTGAACAGTGGTTAGTCCAGAAGAGATGCTCAATAAAAATCTGAGAAATAAATGAAATGATTGCATGGAAGTGTTCCTTCCTACAAGAAACATGCTCCTCAGAGTCCATGCCCACTCCAATTGGCCCATCTCATTAGGACCCAGTGAGGGTGATCATGTGCCCTCTGCCACCCAATAGGAAAGCAGGAGAACCAATGAGCCCTGGAGGCCTCTGGAGACAGTCGAGGTGATCAGGAGTGCGGGGGTGCCGGGATACTGGGTGAGGAGTAACACAAGTGGTGGAATCGATAAGATGACAACCTTGGGAGGTGGGAGAAGCATGATGAGAACAATGTGGTCCAATGTGGCAATAGGGTGGTCAATGAAAACAAGATCCTGGCATGTACCAGAACGAGGGAGTGATAGGTAAGCTGGTTTTAATCCAGAGCCGCTGTGGAAGTGACACGCAAACAGAAATAAGGAATGGGAAACATTTACTGAGTGCTTAGAGTGAGTGCATCACACCCTTTCCATGTACCCGTATATTTCCACAGATGAATCTTTCCAACAACCCTGTGATAGGCACTGCTTTAACCTCTCTGTTTTGCAGAAAAGGAAACCAAGGTGCAGAGAGATTAAGTAACTTGCTCAGGTCACACAGCAGGTAGAGGTGGGTCAGGAAGGGACTCTGGAGCTGTCCTTACCTGCATCATTGTACCATCCCCTTTTGGGGAACAAAATGACCTCTTAAGCGATTGCGGCTATAGTGGACCATGATTTGGATGGGGAGGTGGAAGAGCAAAGAGAGAACTGGAAAGGGGTATTGGGACATTCCCTTCCCCAATCCCCACTGCTTGGTTCTGCCCTTCTTCTGCTCACTGGCACCCCTTTTGTTCCACGCGTCAGTCACATTTATTCTTACTCCTCCTTCCCTGCAAAATGCCAGTGAGGCTGAATCAAACTGCACAGTAAAGAGTATGAGTGAGAGGAAGACTGTGCTGGCCAAGGGGAGGACTTTAGGGAGGTGGGGTGTAGCTGAGGGAGAAGTCCCAGACCACTGAGATTTATGACCAACACAGAAGGGTTGCTGTAGGTTGTCAGATCTTTTGAGAGATGAAACACTGAAAACCTGTTCATTTTTTTTTGGTTTCTGGGCTGTCCCTTATTTTTAAACTGTGGCTCCATGCATACACTGGGTCACATGAGCTCTACGATTGTCATTTGGATTAGACCAGGGCAGGCAGATCGGATGGTGATGGTCAATAATGGCGTTTCTCTTGCCAGGGCGAACTGGTGGGAGTCCAGGATTAAGATTTGGAGAGGGTCCTTTCCTATCACCCTGAGCCCAGCAGGCCCTGAAGGATTCACAGGCGATATCCCAAAAGGGAATGGCAGTTCAGCCCAGATTCCCAGCCATGGCAGTAAAGTGAGTAAAGTGAGTTCCCTGGCTCAGCGTGGCATTGCTGATCTTGCTGTAGTAAACCCCTTGGACTATGAGGATGACGGAGGTCTGGCTAAAGGGCAGGGATCCACGACAACCTCTCAAAGAGGCAGCCCCTCCAAGGGACGCTAGCCATCCACGCAGTCTCAGTCTCACTCCTATGAACTAGTTCACCTCTCACACGACCATTCCCCTATTCTCTTTTCCTAGGTGACTTCAGCTCTTTTAGGGCATTCCGTGACCACTCTCTGTCCCCATCTTTCTTAGACCAAGAGTCCTCCCCTTATCTAAATCTTCTTGGGAGGCATATACCACCCCAAGGGAAACAGTTGACGTGCTTGCTCTACCCCACTCTAAGTACTCAGGAAAGATCAATCCCAGAACTCTGTGCTCCCCTTCCTTGAGCCTACTGAGCTCCCTTCTGCCCACCCACTGGGGACCAGGGCAGACATCTGCTGCTGGCTTACCCTCTGAGTCCCTGTGCCTGCACACCAGACCTGGTCAGTACTCTCCCCTTCTCTGCCCAGGCACAGAGGGCAGAAGATAGCCTTGACATCAGGATTCCTGGGAGTTTGGAGAAAGAGACACTGTATCCAAGCTCAGAGTCACAGAAGCTTTAGCCCTTACCTTCCAAAGCCTGAAATGTTTCCATTCACTGCCTTCATTCTCACTCATCTCTATCTTGACCTGTTTCTGCCCTTAAGGAGGTGGAGAATGGAAGAGAGAGTGGGGAAGGAAGACCCTTGCCTCTGGAGCCAGAGCTGCAGGCCCAAAGATACGCCCTCTTCTAGTTCTCAAGGACCCTAGAGTTGGCATTGTCTTTGCCCCACTGGGCTCAGGCTACACCAATCCTTTGAATTTGCTCTGTCCCCTCAGTGACAGATTAAGGGGACAAAGAGAGAGGCACAGACACAGATAGAGGTACAGAGAGAGAAAAGGCAGAGAGATGGACACACAGAAAAGAACCATTAGAAGATTCAGAATGAAGAAAGAAATGTATTCAAAGGAAGACAGACAAATAAGAAGAGACAGAAATAAGAGAAACAGAGAAACAGATATGAGAGGTGCATGGTAGAGAGAGACAGAGACAAAGAGAAAGTGAGAAAACCAGGGAGAAAGAGGGAAGGGGGGTAAACCCAGGGTTCAGAGTCGTCACCCACCCCCAAAGGGTTGAACCAAACAGGGAGCCTGGGTCTCAGGAGAGAGCTGGGTCTCCCTCTCTGCAGCTCAGTCCTGACACTCTTAACTCAGGTATCCTTAATGTGGAGTCACTAAACTTGGATGGGAAAAAATATTATTTTCACTAATCTCTAGCTGAAATTTAGCATTTCCTTCAATTATGACAGTAGCCACAAACCAGTCGTATTAGCCATAATTATGGCTTTGCCACCAATAAAAATCACTTATATTTTTGTATCCTATTACAGTATTGCAGATATTTTGAAATATCATTTATGCTCCTCACAGCTTCAAAATTATGTGAGGTATCAACCCATTGCTAGATTTTATTTAAAGCATTAATAAAGAAGCACATATATTATGGTATCACATTAAAATAGTTTTATAACTGTATTACAATATAATTGGTTTCCTTTGTAATCTCCTACATATTTCATTTTATGCATTTTAAAGCATTATTCTGAGACTGGGTACCTAGGTTTTACCAGATTGCCACAGCGGAACTTGACACACAAAAGTTTCAGAACTCCTGCATTTAGCTCCTGATCAGGAACCCCCAAAATCTATCCCTCCAAAATCCCTGTGCCCCATAGTAATTTACCTGATTCCTTTCTTTTGTGGAGTTACAGGGAAATGTGGGAGAGAAAGGGAGCCAGGGGCTGGGAGAGGGATGGAGAGAGCAAAGGAAGGAAGGTTGGGAGGAAGCATCCCGGACCCCTATGCAGTAGAAGGAAAGTTCATCAAGGGCACAGGGGGGACTCTTGAGTCAAGGTCAGCTGTCAGAGGAGTCCCATTCTTTTCCAGGAATGGGCCTACCTTAGGATCTCTACTAAGCTTGGTCACTGGCTGGAGACAGCCCTGTGGGATGCTGGCCTTAAACCAGGAAAGAATGGATTTCAGAGAGAAGCAGCTGAGGTCTTTGGTCAATTTTCAGTCTTTAGAGTAGGAGGTGGGTGAAGAGCATTCTCCTGGCCCCACAGTTGCCCATCCAGAAAAATGTCTCCTTATCTGCAAAATGGAGGTGATAAAATCCCCTATCTTAAGAGTTGTGAGAATTAATGGAAACTTGCAAAGCAGTATTTGCACAGGGCCTGGGACAGAGTCAGCTCTCTGTCAGTGGTAGCCATTACCATGGCCATTTTAATGATTAATTATTATTATCACTCTCTCAGAGAGAAGAGCTGCAGGAGGCTGAAGATGGCACATCCTCTCCAAGCTGGAGCAGCTGTGAGAGGTGGGGACCACTTGTCCACACTCCCTTTACCTTCTGCTGAGGCAGGGGTCTTCCCCTAGCTACTGACAGCTCCTGTGTCTGCTGACTCACAGCCAACTTCCTCTCATACAAACAGGAAAACACAGCCAGACAACGGTGCTCGCCTCCTCCCCCCTAACCCCAGAGCTAAGCCAGTCCAGCTGTGAGGGGGAAGTGCCTCAGGTTCTGGGGGACAGACTCCAAGGCTGGGGCTCCAAGCAAGATTTGGGAAGAGGAGAGGATCCATTTCTCTTCAGGCAACAAAGCCCCCCACCCTCACCCCAATTGCTGTAAGAGAATGAGAAGGGGTTTCTCCCAAGGAAGAAAAGAGTGCTTACTGGGTCACTGTGTTTGCAAGGCACCAGGCTTGTCCTCAAAAGGGCAGTCCCAAGCCCTGGTTTGGGAGTAGGAGTGTGGCCTTGCTGCCGTTCACCTCTGAGAAGAGACTTAGGCATGGCCCTTGGGGAGGGAGAAGCGGATGGGGACTCCTTGGCTGGGCATCTGCCCCTATCCCCCAACCTCAAATCGCTGGGCTGCCGCTGAAGGTGTCCCCAGCTTGAAAGGCTATGGCTCTCCGAAACTTCTGGATGCTTGCTCCCGTCCTCCCATTAACAGGGTGCCAGGGTCCAGCCACCGTGCTGGGCGTGGTAGACGGCCTGCCACTCTGGGGTCTTAGGGCCAACCCCTCGGCCTCCTCTTTTGGCACGACGGGGAGGGAACAGCAGATGGGATGCAAAGCCGTGCTCCACACAGCGCCCTCCTTTTTGCGCTGGTTCTACCCCTGTCCCACCTCCATTCTGGGCTCTGCCCCTTTGTCCCTGTCTCTAAGTCTGTCTTGGCCTCCAGCCCTGTTCCGGTCCCTTTCTCGGCCCCTGAGAGGATAGAGCTGGCCAGGCCCCGAGATAAGCGCCGCGGTTGGGTAAGGAGCCCGGACCTTTTGAAGGCCGGCGCTTGCACAAGGAGCGGTGGGGAGCCCGGGGAGGGAACCGGCTGGCGGGGCGGGGTCCGGCCCGTCGGGGGAGGGCTGAGGGGAGGCGGGGCCGGCGCTGCGCGGCCCGAGACTCGGACGGCGCAACAGGCACTGGGAGCGGACGGCGGCCGCGTAGTGAGGTGAGGACCCCCGCGTCCACGGGCCCCTGCTTCCCAGACTCCTCCCCGTCCCCTCCTCGAGGGCTCCCTCCGCGCCGGCGGCCCTCCCCTGCCCCCTCCCCGCCGCGACCCGCCCCTCCCTCCGGTGGCCCGGCCTCTGCCCCCTCCCTCCTTGCCCCCTCCCCTGTCTCAGCCCGCACAGCCCCGTGCTGCCCGGCCCGCCCCCGCCACTGCTGCCCCGGCACACCTCTCGGTTCCCGGTCCCGTGCCCTCGGATGGGTCTGAGTCACTGGGAAACTGGGCTCTGAGTCAGGCCCTAACAAGCTTGGGGATGGGGCCCGACCGCGGAGAGGCAGAGAGGCCAGAACTGATGCTGGGGCGACAGGCCGTCCTAGTCAGGACCCCACAGAGAGCAACAGGGAGGGAGCCTAACAGGCAGAGGCGGAGAGACAGAAGTCTGGATTCATGTACATCTAAAGGTCTAGTTACAATTGGAGACTGAGGCAAGCAGAGGCTTAATGATAGCAAAAGAAGGAGAGGAGCGAAGATGGATTTAGGTAGAGGTGGGGACAGATGTAGTGCTGTAGAGACAGGGACAGGCAGAGAGAACACTTCAGGGAGACAGAATTTGAGTCGCGTCCAGAGAATAGACCAGGGTCAGGGGCAGTTTGGCAGAATGGGACAGAGCCTCAGAGACCTGAGCTCAAGGGCAGGTGCAGGGAATGGGAAGGTTCTGGAGAGGAAGACTTGGAGAAAGCAGGGGCAGAGGGATGTCATTTCGCACTTCTGAGTCCCTACAGGAGGGTGCTCACATGTGCATACACATGTGTGAACATGCTGCAGGTTGGTGGAGAGGGAAGACCCTGGAGTACCCCTGGCTTCCTGTCTGCCTCTCTCTGACCCGATTCCCCACCCTAGCCTCACTCCAAGTGGTCTCTGCCTCGGGCCAGGACCCTACTTGCTGGGGTCTTAAGGCTCTCTGGGCAGCCTGACCAAGGCAGACAGGATGTGGGGGCGGCCAGGGCCGGAGGGACAGGAAGGAAGTCTGAGCAGAGACAATAGGTGGAAGGGGAGGAGGAACTGGGAATGACCAGGTTTAGGATGGCCAAGAGCCTGGACCTCGGTTCTGGAAACCAGGGGGAGTGGGAGCTGCACCTCCTCCCTCCTTCCTTCTGCTATGCTACAGCTGCCCCTGTCCCCACTTATACCACATCATGGGGCCCCTCCTCCCCACCGTCCCACTTCATTTTGCCCCTGCGGGCTTCTCTCCTCTTGGCTGTGCTTACACATTTGAGTGTGCAGGCAAGCGGAGGCAGACCTAGGTGGGGCAGGAGCTTGGGGGTCAACACTTCCACCAGCTCCTTGTGAGCCTGGGGCAAGCCTCTTCCCTTCTCTGGGCCTCAGTGTCCTCACCTGCAAATGAAGGACTTCTATAGTAAGAAAGCCCCTTCTGATGTTCTGGGATGGCTCTTCCTCCAGATTGCCGGCCACTGGTCATTTTTCTTTGGAGGAAGACTGAAGTCTGGTACCTACCCCCGTCCAGACCTCAGACTTTGGGACAGGGAGGGGGAATCTCAGCCTGAGCCGTCCCTTCACCCTGCTGCTCCCCCCAGCAATGGCTTGAGCCCCCATGGCTGCCCCTCAGGACCTGGACATCGCTGTGTGGCTGGCCACGGTGCACCTGGAGCAGTATGCAGACACGTTCCGGCGGCATGGCCTGGCCACGGCGGGTGCAGCCCGGGGCCTGGGCCACGACGAGCTGAGGCAGTTGGGCATCAGCGCCACAGGGCACCGGAAACGCATTCTGCGCCTGCTGCAGGCAGGTGCTGCAGAGGGCTCCCTGGGTCCCCAGTTGGACAGTGCCATGGAGCCATCCCCTAGCCTAGCGCCCCAAGCCCAGCCCCCCAAGCCTGTGCCTAAGCCGAGGACGGTATTTGGTGGGCTTAGTGGCCCTACTGCCACCCAAAGGGCTGGAGTGAGCCCAGCCCTCTGGAGACCCGAAGTGTCCAGGAGCCCAGAGTCCAGCCCCAAGTCCCCGCTTCTCCCCACCTCCTCCTCCGAGCAAATTTCAGCCTTGAATGCTATGGAGATGATGCCCAACGCCATCTACTTTGGCCTGGACTTAAGAGGCGGGGCCCAGACAGCTCAGGACATGTGAGTGGGGTTGGCTCCCTTGGGAGCCAGTGCTGGGTGGGGGCTGGGAGGAGCAGGACATGAGGGCTAGTCCTGTCTCCTCTCTCCCTTAATGATCACTAGACCTCTTCCCTCAGGGCCCCAGATAGCTCCCAGGCAGCTGCCCCTACCCCTGCCCTCAGGCCCACAGCAGGCACAGGTAGGTGGGTTAGCATGGATTGGAGGGAGAGGAACAAGGCCCTTCAGGACTGCAGACACTCCCATCTGACCTCTTCCCTGTCTCCCCCATTCCTCTCCCTGCCAGTACACATCATGGACCCTGGTTGCCTGTACTATGGTGTCCAGCCTGTGGGAGCCCCAGGGCCCGCGGACAGGAGAGAAGGCAGAGGTGTCTGTCAGGACAGGGCTGAACAAAGGTGAGTGGTCAGTAGGGTGGTGATGGCAGGAAGAGGGACGCTTGAGGAGCAGTTGGCGGTGGCTGTGTACCCATTATTCATTAAGTGTGTGTTCAGTGTCCACTGTGTGCCAGCCGGGTACTCTAGATACAGCAGGATTAGGAAAGACCCAGTCTCCTCCTCAGGCAGCTTAATGATTCAATGGGCCAGACAGGAAAGGAGGCAAGCAGACAAACAAATGGATATATGACTTAAAATAGGGAGAAGTGCTTTTCATGCTTTCGTTGTTATATTTTTGTTTTTGTTTTTTAAGATTTTATTTATTTATTTGATGGAGAGACAGTGAGAGGGAACACAGTAGGAAGTGGTGAGAGAGGGAGAAGTAGGCCTCCCATAGAGCAGGGAGCCTAATGCGGTTCAATCCCAGGACCCCAGGATCATGTCCTGTGCCAAAGGCAGATGCTCAATGACTGAGCCGCCCAGGTACCCCTTCATGCTTTTACTTAAGGCATCTTTACTGAGCACGTACTGCATGCCAGATATTGTAGATACTTGGGATAGATCAGAAATCCCAGCCCCTGTGGACAGATAGTCAAGTAACAATAGTTACAATAAGTAAGTTATTTCATATGTTAAAAGATGGTGAATGCCATGGAAAAAAATAGAGCTGGGTAAGAAGGCCGGGATAGACTGAAGGGGATACACCCTGCAGTTTTTCATTAAGAATTGCCAGAGTATGGGTGCCTGGGTGGCTCAGTGGGTTAAGTCTCTGCCTTAGCTCAGGTCATGACCTCTGTGTTCTGGGATCAAGCCCCGCATCGGGCTGTCTGCTCAGAGCCTGCTTCCCCCTCTCTCTCTGCCTGCCTCTCTGCCTACTTGTGATCTCTCTCTCTGTCAAATAAATAAATAAAATCTTAAAAAAAAAAAAAAAAAGAATTGCCAGATTGTTATTTGAGCAAAATGAAGGGGTTGAAAGAGTTAGTTGTGACAGTATCCGGAGAAAAGTGTCCCAAGGCAGGGGGCAGTGGCCAGAATAGAGACTTTCAGGGGGACCCAAGAGTGGTGACAAAGCCAGCAGGGCTGGGGCAGAGTGGCCAGAGCAGGAAGACTGGGAGATGACGACACAGAGGTCAAAGGGGCCAGATCAGGTAGGACCTTGTAAGGACTTTCGCTTTGACTCAAAGTGAAAGGGAAGCCTTTGGGAGGGTTTTGCCTTACATTTTAAGAACCCCTCTGGTCATTGTGTTGGGAATGGTCTGTAGGGGGCAAAAGCAGAAGCAGAGAGACCAAGTGAGGAGGTGGCTCCCATAATCTAGGTGAGACACTTCCAGCGAGTGTCACGGTAGTGAAGATGGTGAGAAGTGGCTAGATTTGGGTTATATTTTGAAGGCAAACTGTCCTAAGAAGTTGGGGTGTGAGGAAAAAGAGCAGTCAAGAATGACTTCAGAGGTTTCAGACTGAGCTTACCCTGTCCAGCGTGGTAGCCACTAGCCACACGTGATTACTAAATACATGAAATATGGCTAGTCTGGAGTCAGATGCACTGGAACTCTACAACTACCAAATTTCAGAGACTTAGTATGAACAAAGCAATACTGGGTGTGTGTAACAGAAGTAGACATAAATTATCTTACTTTTTATACAGATGATATAATAAAATGTTAATATTTTGGATATGTTGGATTAAATAAAATATATTATTACAATTAGTTTCACTTGTTTCTTTTTATTTTTTAATGTGGCTGCTAGAAAATCTTAAATCACGTGTGTGGTTCTCACATTGAGTTCTGTTGGATAGCGCCATTTGAGCAACTGAAAGTTCCTGGAATTGCTCTGCTCTGAAATGGGGAAGACGGTGTATGAAGCCGGGGGTCGGGGGGAGATCAGGACTTCCATTTTGTGCATGCTGAATTTGAGGTATATGTTACAAGCCTGAGAAGAGATAACAAATAGGCCATTGGATATCCAAGTCTGGAGTTCAGGGGAGAGGTCTGAACTGGAGATCTAAATTTGTGGGTTGTCAGCCTCTCGGTCTCGGGTGTATGTAGCTGTGAGTGCATGTCGCTAGAGCAGAGGGCCAAGATCAGAGTCCTGGCACACTCCAGTATCAAGAGGTTTGGGAGAAGAGGAAGAACCAGCAAAACAGACTGAAAAAGAATGGCTGGTGAAGGAAAAGGAAGACTGGGAGAATGTGGCATCCTAGGAGCTAAGGGAAGAAAGGAAGAGGGGGAGGTCAGGGGTATCAAATGCTGCTGAGATCAAGGAAGATGAGGACTGAGAATTGGCCTCTGGCATTGACAACATGGAGGTCACTGAGGACCTTAATAAGGGGTAGAGGTGAAAGCTGCCTCAGAATGGTCTCGGGAGGTAACAGAAGAAGTTGGAATGTATAAACAACATTTTTGAGGAGTTTTTCTGCAGAGAAGGGCAGAGAGTTGAGTGGTTGTCGATAGTGGAAATGGAGCCAGGAAATGATTTTTGTAGGATGGACTGTTATGTATGTTTATAGGTGGAGTGGGAGAGAGGGTTCTGGGAGGGAGGAAAAATTAGCTGCTGTAGGGGAGAGAAAGGGGAGAAAGTCTGGAGCAATGTCCTTGCGTAGGTGAGAGGATAGTGCTCAGAGGAGGGACTGGCTTCAGACAGGGATGTTTATGATGGTGGCAGAAGGAATGCAAAGTATGTGTGAAACTTGGTAGGTGAGGCACTGGGAGTCTGTGGGGTTCTTGTCTGATTGCTTCAATTTCTCAGTGAAGTAGAAAACAAGAGGGTAGAGAGGTGGTTCTCAACCTTAGCTGTGCTATAGCTGGGGGAACTTTCAGAACTAGAGATGCCTGGGCCCCACTCCCAGAAGATCAAACTCAGGGTTCTAGTAGGGGGCCCACATACCCGTATTTTAAGGTTTTGCAAGTGATTTTGTTCTACTGAGGTAAAGACTACTGGAAAGTGACAGAGAATAATAGAGGACTTTCTGGGAAGATGGTGTAAACAAAGACCTAAAAGATGGGGAAAAGCAGACTGGGGAAGCATGTTCTAGGCAGAAGCAGCCGCATGTGCAAAGATTCTGAAAGAGAAGAGAATGTGGTTGAACGGTAGAAAGCAAAGGCGAGGATGATGCAAGAAAAGGGCAGGGGATTGGCCGAGGGTCTCATTGTATAAGATCTTGCAGCCTGTGATGAGGAACTTGGATTTATCCTAATTGCAAATGGGAAGTTATTGCAGGATTTCATGCAGGAGGGAGTGAAATGATCTCACTTGCATTTTTATTTTTATTTATTTTTATTTTTAAATATTTTTATTTATTTGTTTGAGAGAGAGACAGTGAGAGAGGGCATGAGCGAGGAGAAGGTCAGAAGGAGAAGCAGACTCCCCGTGAGCTGGGAGCCCGATGCGGAACTCGATCCCGGGACTCCAGGATCACGACCTGAGCTGAAGGCAGTCGCTCAACCAACTGAGCCACCCAGGCGCCCCTCACTTGCATTTTTAAAAGAGCATTCTGGGGTTGGTAGAAAAACGGGTGTTGGAGGGAGGCCCTGAGGGGAAGCAAGTGACCAGTCATGTCACCCTACTGAGAACCGACCAGGACTTGGTCCAGGGAGGGAAGGTCAATCCCTTTTTGGAGAAAGGACTGGGAAGACTTCTCGATCAGATACCAGCATCTGTGACAGAGAGCGAGATATGCAGCTCTTCCCCACCTTTTCTACCAAGTAACACTAATGGCAGAGGAGAGGGACTGAAATTGCTCTAACCAAAAATCTAAGTGTGCTCAGGGAAGAAACTCTAGGCTAATCTTTTGTGTTCCCAAACTCCCTATTTCCAGGACCTGCCAGGCATCATACGAAGCACCGCAGGTGAGGATGGCCAGGGAACTTGGTCTAACATGTGTTTCTCTGTCTTGCCCCACATTAAGGCTTAGCCGGCAGGATCTGGAGGCACGGGAGGACGCAGGCTATGCCAGCCTTGAGCTGCCTGGGGATTCCACCCTCTCACTGCCCACCCTGGATGTGGAAACCAACGATGACCTCATTTCACCCTATGCCAGCTTCTCCTCCACGGCAGACCGCCCCTCACCCCTTCTCAGTGGCTGGCTAGACAAGCTCTCCCCTCAGGGGTGGGCTGCCAGGGAGGGAAAGGGAGGGAGGGGAGGGAGAAGAGGGAAGGGTGAGGCTGGGGTGGGGTGGGGGTCAGGTCTCCAGAGCTCCCAGACCCTAGGAGTCCCCCAGGATACAGCCTCCCCTGCTCACTCATCTTGGCCCCTCCTGTCCCCAGAAACTACGTTTTCCAGAGGCGCTTTGTGCAGTTCAACGGAAGGAGTCTCATGTACTTTGGCAGTGACAAGGTCAGGATCTGGCGAGAGGCTGGGTCGGGGCTGGAGAAAGGGTGGGGGCTGAGGACTGGAGGATGGGAAGCCCATGGTGGGGGGTGTCACCATATGACTGATGTCAGCATCTAAAGTAGCTCACCTAGCGGCCGTACCCCACTGCCTGTGACATGAGTGCTGACCTCATTTAAAAAGTTGGTGCCGGCTCCCAGGTCAGCACACATGGCTGAGTTTCTGTCCCTCTGTGCCCCTGGACTGTCTCTGCAGGATCCCTTCCCCAAGGGGGTGATCCCTCTCACTGCCATCGAGATGACCCGCAGCAGCAAGGACAATAAGTTCCAGGTCATCACCGGCCAGAGGGTATTTGTGTTTCGCACAGAGAGCGAGGGTGAGAATCGGGGCCTGCTGTGTGCCCCCCGGGTTGGGGCAGGAAGGCCGCGTAAGGACACGGCCCGCTGGCTCACCAGCCTCTCTGTCCCCCACCAGCCCAGCGGGACACATGGTGTTCCACTCTGCAATCCTGCCTGAGGGAGCAGCGCCTCCTGGGCAACCCCCGGCCCCCTCAGCCACCCCGACCCCTCCGCACAGGCATGCTGGAGCTTCGAGGACACAAGGCCAAGGTTTTTGCTGCTTTGAGCCCTGGAGAGCTGGCGCTGTACAAGAGTGAGCAGGTGAGAAGGGCCGGGCCGGGGCCAAGGAGCCTGGCCTAATCCATTCTGGCACCTCACTGTCCCTGCTCCAATGCCACACCTCTCCCCCATCCCCACCAGGCCTTTTCTTTGGGCATCGGGATCTGCTTCATTGAACTGCAAGGCTGCAGCGTCCGGGAGACCAAGAGCCGCAGCTTTGATCTGCTCACCCCCCATCGCTGCTTCAGGTGGGGCCCAGACTGGCAGGAGGCAGGGCTGGGGGAGAGACTTGGGCAGGCGGCACAGGGCGGGCAGAGGACTGAGGCCTCTTCAGTAGGATGTCAGTGGGTGTGCTCTCATAGGAGTCCAGTGAACAGGGTCAAGGTCTCAGGAGGGTCTAGACTGGCCCAGCTGTGGCCAGTGGTGGCTCCTGCAGGAATGGCCAGTGGGATGGGACAGGTTGGAGGGGGTCTCCATGCCCACAGATTGGCTGTCCACCCCTCAGCTTCACAGCCGAGTCTGGGGGGGCTCGGCAGAGCTGGGCGGCCGCTCTGCAGGAAGCAGTAACCGAGACCCTGTCTGACTACGAGGTGGCTGAGAAAATCTGGTCCAATCGGGCAAACCGGCACTGTGCGGACTGTGGGGCCTCCCGCCCAGACTGGGCTGCTGTCAACCTGGGGGTGGTCATCTGCAAGCAGTGCGCAGGTGAGGGCTGGGGCCTTTGGCTGAAATAGTGAGAGGGAGGGGGGCTAGGTCGGGGGGCTCTGAGCATCTGTGCCACATACCCTCCATACCCTAACAGGTCAGCACCGGGCCCTGGGTTCTGGGATCTCCAAGGTACAGAGCCTGAAGCTGGACACAAGTGTTTGGAGTAATGAGATAGTGCAGGTGAGGAGTCTGAAGAGGGAGAAAGTGGGAAAAGGAAAGGAGAGCATCCCAAAAAGGCCTTGGGCCCAGCTTGGGGGCAGAAATGTCTGAGACCCTTGAGTTCCTCTTACTTGCCTCTGCTCCTTGTCATCCTGCAGTTGTTCATTGTCCTGGGAAATGATCGTGCCAACCGCTTCTGGGCAGGGGCACTACCCCTAGGCGAGGGGCTGCATCCAGACACAAGCCCAGGGCCCCGGGGAGAGTTCATCTCTCGGAAGTACCGCCTGGGTCTCTACCGGAAGCCCCACCCTCAGTATCCAGATCATAGTCAGCTTCTTCAGGTAGGAGCTGATGGGGAGGAGGGTAGTCTCTAAGTTGAAATGCCTAGACTTGGGGTGGTAGGGGCTGTTTTTAATGACTGGACAACTGTCCCCATGCTCTCAGGTTGGGTCTTGGCACTGACAGAGGCCCTTCCCCCCTGCAGGCACTGTGTGCCGCTGTGGCAGGACCCAACCTCCTGAAGAACATGACCCAGCTCCTCTGTGTCGAGGCCTCCGAGGGTGAGGAGCCCTGGTCCCCCGCAGCCCTTGATGGCAGCTTCCCCGGTCTCCAGCTCCCAGGTAATTCCCACACGGGTCCCCTTTCTCACCCTCCAAGAATTCTCAGCCCTGACCTGTGCCTTGATTGTTCCAGGAAGCCCCAAATATCCTCTTCCTCAGGCCATCACAATAGCCCAGTCTGGGCAGTTTCCCAAACTTCTAGATCCCCTAGGGTCTATTTCCTGATGTCATGCAATGCCCAATGGTGGCCACTGCCTGGGGTGGATCTGGACATTTGAGGTGTTAGTGCTGGTTTACCCCTGACAAGGTGAATCCGTAAGCGAGGTCTCATCTCCCTGGGAGAAGTCTGTTCATAGAAGTGGTCATCTAAAGAGGCTTTCCTCCAGTGGTCAGGGCAGAGGGGCTGAGACACTTATAGGATGGCCCACGCTCAGAGGCCCCCACCCTTGGGCTGACTGGCTGGTGGGCTCACTGGTGGGGACAAGAAGTGGGCAAGGGCTGGAGTCTCACTTCCTGCCACCCTCTTTTCTAATGTGGGAGGTGAGGAGTCCAGCTCCACTGGGCTTGACTTGGCCATGCTGCCAGTGGAATCGGGTCCCACTGTCTTCCTTAATCTGATCCTTTTTCCAGGGGGCTCAGGCCATCCCCCGAACTGACAACTTCTTCCCCTTGCAGACCCTTCCCCTGGTGTATACAATGAGGTGGTGGTGCCCGCCACTTACAGCAGCTTCCTGTACTGTGGTCCCATCAGCAACAAAGCTGGACCCCCACCTCCTCGCAGGGGCCGGGATGGTGAGAGGGGAGCCAAGGGTGGGAGGAGATGGGGCAGAAACTGGGATGAGCAAGAGTGTACCACAGAGGGCTGGGAAGGGCAAGCAGGGCCACGTCCTGGCATGGGCTGGGTGCTGGGAGTAACAGGGGGACCATACTCAGTGGCAGCATTGGGTGAGAGGC
Organism: Lutra lutra; assembly: GCF_902655055.1. NCBI lineage: Eukaryota > Metazoa > Chordata > Mammalia > Carnivora > Mustelidae > Lutra > Lutra lutra. Next base: position 80,160,728 of record NC_062282.1, on the reverse strand, counting down.
TGAGAGCCCGTGCTGTGAAGTCAGACTGCCTGGGCCAAATCCCAGCTCTGCTACCTCCTATTTGTGTGCTTTGGGCAAGCTACTCAAGTAGTTGAGTTTCCCCATGGGCAAAAGAGAATTGAAAGTGATGCCTACCTCATAGAATTGTGACAATCACATGATGTCATACATAGGCAGAGAGTATGGCATGATTGTCTGGCAAATGGGAATTATGACAGTAGGGACAGAGGTGCTTTGCCTGTTGACCATCAGCCTCCTCCTTAGCTCCCCCCAGACTATGGTGTGTGCTGAGAGCGGCTCTGGAAATGTTTGCGTCGGAAAGCAGCCCTGAACCCCTCAGCCTCATCCAGCCCCAGGATGTTGTATGTTTGGGTGTGAGTCCCCCACCCACAGACCCAGGTGACCTCGACAGGTAACTGCACCCAGCGCTCCCTGCACCCCCACTTTGGCCTTCCCGATCCTGAGCCTGCCAGCCCCTTTCTCCTCCTTGACCTCACTTTCTCTCTAGATTCCCCTTTTCCTTTGAGCTCATCCTAACTGGGGGAAGGATCCAGCATTTTGGCACAGATGGAGCTGACAGTCTGGAGGCCTGGACCAGTGCTGTGGGCAAGGTGAGCCAGCTAAGAACCCTCCTTGACAGTTCGTGGTTTTCCTGTCCCCAGCTGCCCCCATTCTGCCCTCTCTTGTTCCTATAACCACTCCCACCACTGTCTACCGACAACTAAGATTAACTGCTGTGCTAGGACCAGTGTGAGGTTCTACTCACTCAATATCTCATTTAACTCTCACAGCAACCCTCAGATGAAAGGATTATCAATATTTGACGTATAGGGAAACAGAGTCACCGAGGTTATGAAGTCACTTGGTCAAGGTCACAGAGCTAGGAGGCAGCAGAGCCCAAGATCGAAAACAGACCTCTGTCTCCAAAGGTCATGGTCCAAACCTGACTGTGCAGGGCCTCCGCCCAGGGAAAGACTGCTTCTAACTCCTGCTTCCCCCTCCCCCAAGTTCTCCCAGTCCAGATGGAAGGCTGCATTTACATGCCCAGCATCTCCATTCCCAGGCAAGCCAGTCTCTCTGTCCTGAACCCTCTGGAGTTAAACATTCACACCCTAGAATCAGACATGCTGGGATCTGAGTCCTTCAACTCTCAGCCTCATGAACTTTTCCACAGGGATAGAGTGGATATATAAGACATGCCCCTCGGGGTTGAGGATTAAGTAACATGTGAGGCCCTTGCTGCCTGGTGCACACAGACCCTCCATCTGTGGGTGATGAGGAGGCCAGTCGCTCCCATCCCTACCCAGTTTCTCTCTCAGCCCTGCTCTACAGTCAGCTCGTCACACTGGCGCCCTCCTGACAGCCTGGCAGAAGGCTGTGTGCCCTGGTGGGATTACACTTCCTCCTTAGCCCCTTGTGGCTGCCACTGCACCACCTCTGCCAGACTTCTGAGCGGCCACACTGCGGGGTGCCTAGTGACTTCCCATTACCAAAGCCCAAGGGCTTCCTCCTGGCCTTACCTGGTTGGCTCTGCAGCCCGTGACACTCCTCTGTGGGAAATGCTCACCTGCTCTCTGGCCTCTGACCCCACCCTCCCCCACTCTGCTTAGAGGAGTAGAACTCCTGCCAGCAAAGAAGTGGTCTGTGTGTTCTTTCAGGGCTGTGTCATGGCCCTTGTGGCCTTCAGGCTATCTCCTCTGATTGTCAGCTGCACTTTCCAAAAACATAGCTCATCCTTCAAGGCCGTGCTACCCAAAGCGCAGTCTGTAGCCTGGGACACCACACTGGCTCATTCTTTGTCATGGCCTCTGGCAGAGTAAGAACAGAACTTGAGAGGGAGCGTTCCGAATCTTTCTTAGCAATGGAACAAAGTGATTTTAGGTGTAGAATCTAATTTCTTAAAGTGGGGGCTTATATTTTACATTTCTCTTTTCATTTCACTTTGCTAGTAGTTCTTTCTTTCTTCTTCTTCTTTTTTTTTTTTTTTTTTATGAAAGTTCTGGTTAGTAACTGAACAATAACAACAAAAAGAAGAACCCCGTGTTCCTTCCCCACACGTGGTTGGGAAAGCACTCCTTTGGGACCACCTCAAACCCTTGTTTCTCTATGAAGCCTCCCCGGCCCCTTAGGATGCTGGGATTTCCCAGGGCATTGTGACTCTTCAGTTATAGCATTTTGGCTCCCTGTTCTTTCTGGCCCCGATACCCTGCAAAGGGCAGGAGGCTGCCCTGTGTTCGCTGGAGCAAATTAAATTGAACTGAATTTCTTTCCTTTCTCCATCCATCTCCTGTCTCCTCGGGTCTTTCTTCTGCTCTCTCCAATCCCTTTTCATTCCTCTCTTTCTTTTGCTTTCTCTTCGTATCATTCCCTATCCTTGTCACTCTTATTTCTCTCCCCTACATCTTGTATCTTTCCTCACCCTCTTTGTTCCCCATGTCCTCCTCTTGCCTCACAGTGGTTCTCCCCGCTGAGCTGCCACCAGCTGTTGGGCCCCGGGCTGCTGCGGCTGGGCCGCCTGTGGCTGCGCTCTCCCACCCATTCAGCCTTGGCCCCTGGCCTCTGGCTGTCAGGGTTTGGACTTCTTCGTGGTGATCTCCTCTTCCTGTGTCCAGCATCGGGCCCTGGCCCTCCAGCACCTGAGGACATGGTGCATCTGCGGCGGCTACAGGAAATCAGTGAGCAGGGGTGGGGACGGGGATGAAAGGTGGCCATGGAGTAGCGGGCAGTGAACCTTCATCTGTTTGGGGTCCCTATGGAAAAGAGCAGAACATAGTGGATTCAGGCATAAGCTCTGGAGTCAGACTGCCCAGATACAGAACCCCATCTCCATCACTTCCTAGCTATGTGACCTTGGACAAGTTACTTAACCTTTCTGTGCCTTAGTCTCCGCATCTTTACAATGGGCACGATACAAGAGTTTTTACGTTTCAAATGAAGCAATGCATTTAAAACACTTACCAAAGAGCCTGGCAGAAGGCATCTTATTAGTGTTTAATAAGTATTATTATATGTTATTAATGTTACTGTTGGTATTACTTGGGAGTTGCTTGCTGGTTGGGGACTAGGAGAGGGGACTGGATACTTTCACTTCTTCCTCAAAGAGGAACAGTGTGGGATAATATTGGAGGGCTTTAGAGACAAGAGACCTGAGTTCAAGCCTAGATTTGCCATTTTATAACAAGTAAAGAGATAAGAAACTTAACGTCTCTGAGCTTTAATGTGTCACCTGTAAAATGGGGATAATAGTATGTAACTTATAGGCTTTAATGCAACATTCTTTGAAGACTCCTAGTCTGGCATCAAGATACCTTGAATATTTAGTGACTTATTGGTCAATATGATGAAGAAATTTTGATGATAATGTCTGATGATTCTTCTCCAGGTGTGGTTTCAGCAGCTGACACCCCAGACAAGAAGGAGCATTTGGTCCTGGTGGAGACAGGAAGGTAAGTGTTAACCCCTATCCTTGACCCCACATCCCTCTCTCAAGAGCCCAGCCCCAACCCTCTACCCTGGTCTGCTGGACCATGCCCACTTCCTCAAATTTGCCTGCCTACTGGGCACCTGGGTGGTTCAGTCGGTTGGGAGTCTGACTTGAGCTTGTGTCTTGGTCTTGGGGTCCTGGAATTGAGCCATGCGTGGGGTCTCTGTACTCTACAGGGAGTCCATTTGTCCCTCTCCCTCTGCCCCCCGTCCCCCGCATGTGCATGCTCTCTTTCTCCCTCTCTCTCAAATAAATAGATTAAATCTTTTTTTTTTTTTAAAAGGAAAACCTTAAAAAAAAAAAAGAAAAGAAAAATTCACCTTCAGGGACCCCATCTGGTTTGAATGTTGCTGCCCCCTGCTGGTGGCTCTGGGAGGTCTGGTCCTTGCGATCCCGGGCCTCTTAGTTTAAAAGACCCTCTGGAGCTAGCTCTGACTCAGGCATCTCGGGTCTCAGGACCCTGTATCTGCAGGGGGAGGGCCGGCTGGATTTCTCAGCATGGAACGCAGCCATTGAGGGGGCGGCTGGCGGGGGCGGCACAGGGCTGCAGGAGCAGCAGATGAGCCGGGGTGACATCCCCATCATCGTGGATGCCTGCATCAGTTTTGTCACCCAGCACGGTGAGTGGGTACTGGCCAATACTGAGCCAGCAGGGGATGGGGGACATGGGCACAGCCAGAGGGTGTGGTCTGCCTATAAGAGCTTTGTCTCCAGAGACTACAGCCTAACAGCAATCCACTGTATCTCTGTTGGCAAGCTGCTTTACCTGCCTGAGCCTCAGCTCCCCCATCTGTAGAATGGGGCTACTAACAGTCCTCATTTTCTAGTATAGTTGTGATAGTAAGATAACATATGGAAAGCTTTTAGTGCAGCACCTGGCAGCTAGTCAGTGTTCCAAGGTAGTTGTTGGTGGGGGCATGGGTGTGAAGGAAGAGGAGCACTGAAATAGGACTAGAGGGCCATAGAGAACAAAGAGAAGGCAGCTACAAGGCAAGAGCCAAGCTGTGCAGCAAAACACTTGAAGGTCTGAGCAGAATTAGTCCATGCAGGCATAAAGGATCAGCTCTGAAAGTGGTTCCCAGAATTCTTTGTGACTTTTTGACCTTTGCTTTTTTTCTCCTGCCCAAGGAAGGACTAAGTAGAATCTAGCTTCTTAGCAAACCTCCTTTTTAGAAGTCTGGACTCTTGAGGAGGAAAATTCATAGAAAACCAAGAAAGGCAGTAAAGGGCAAAAAAGGCACATCTATGAACTACAAATAGCATGGAGATTGGAGAGTCGGTGGCTAGAGACATTCTCCATACCTTGGCAGTAGCCTCAGGCAGTGACTTCCCCACTCCCTAGACCCCATCGTCTCTCAGTCTCCCTCATGTTCAAAAGAAGAATATGGGTGTTCATACCCACACTGCTGCTTTTCATTCAGCAGATGCTTACTGAGCGGCTCCCGTGTGCCAGACACTGGAGATATAGCAGTGAAGAGGGAAGGTTCTAGAAGCTCAGGGACTAGTGCGAGAGATGGGTGATAAGTAAGAGAAATACAGTCAGTGCTTGTTATTCACGGTAGTTTTGCTCTAAGAAGTTACTGCAAACACTGAATTAGTGAATCCTAAATCATTGCCCCAGTGGAAATACAGAGTCAGGTTCCTGGGAATCTCTGGTCACCTTTAATCAAGTGATCAGCACGTAAAACTCATTTGAAGTGTGTTTCTGTTTGAAGACACTTTATTTAACATATACTTGTGATCTGTTAACTTTGAACTCACAGCCAGCAGCAGTGTAACTCACACAGGGGCAAAGCTTATCTGACTCACATATTCTCTCCATAAGGCACACACAGCCTTCCTGCGCTTAGCAACACTACACAGCCCTTCAGCACTTCACTTGGGGGCCATTTTAAACAGTGAAACCACCCCAAAAAAGCAGAAGAATGCAAAAAACGTGATGCTATATATATACCATGAAAACTACACTTGTTTACCATATGAGAGCTTAGCTGGGAATGTATCCAACAGGCAACTCAAATTCTTTTCCACTCGGCGCATGTTCACAAATGACTGGAAAAGTGCACCGAGTATTGATTTGGGGGGTTACAATAAATTTTAGCAAGTAGATGAATTCACAATGTGGAATTTGTGAATAGGGAGGATCAACTGTAATGTAATTTGGGAGTGCTATCTCAAAATCAAAACAGTGAGGAGACAGAGAGCGATGGAGGCTATGTGGAATGTCATGGTTAGGGAAGAACCTTCTGAGCAGGACTTAAGCAGGGTCTTGAGCATCAAGATCCTGGAGGCAGACTTCCTCCTCTCTGGGCCCCTTACCCCAATAATGATACAGCATGTCGGTGGCGGGTGGGAGGATCACAGATACTGGATACTGGGTGGGTAGTTGGGTCTCTGGGCAGTGGTGAGCAGAGATGCTCAGTGGTGAGTGGAGATGCTGGCTGTTCTCAGGGCTCCAGCTGGAGGGCATATACCGGAAAGGAGGTGCCCGTGCCCGTAGCCTTCGGCTCCTGGCTGAATTCCGGCGGGATGCCCGGTCAGTGAAGCTCCGGCCAGGAGAGCACTTTGTGGAAGATGTCACTGATACACTCAAACGCTTCTTTCGAGAGCTTGATGACCCTGTGACCTCTGCACGGCTGTTGCCTCGCTGGAGGGAGGCTGCTGGTACTCCCAAGATCTCTAAGAACTCCTTGCAGGCAGGCTACCAAGGGGATGACCTGGAACTCCACCCTCCCCCATCAAATCCCTGAGGCTGTTTTGTGGGATTTGGCAGTCTTCTTCCCCGTTGCTCCCCTCCCTCATTCTCACTCCCCAGGATCACTCAGGGACACAGCTTAGGTCAAGGTGGGAAGGGGGCAGAGAGACATCCATTCTGAGGTCATTTCTCTAAAATTCCGTCCTTGCTCCCTTCCCTGATCCTCTCCACCCCTCCCCGACTCCATCCCAGAGCTACCCCAGAAGAATCAGCGCCTGGAGAAATACAAAGAAGTAATTGGCTGCTTGCCCCAGGTCAACCGCCGCACGCTTGCTACCCTCATCGGGCATCTCTATCGGTCAGTATGGCCAGACCCCCTGCAGGCTCCTCACTGACCCTTTATCACCACTGTCCAACTCCTTCCACCACCCTACTCCCACTGCCTCACATTTATTCATTAAGTGAATGTGTCAGTTAAGTGGACTGCAAACAGTTAAGTGAAAGTGTCATAGCACAAAGGTTCTGAGTGTGGACTTTGGGGTCAAGCAGATCTAGCCTGTACTCTGGCTCCACCATTCTAGCATGTGACTTTGGGTAAGTTATTTGCACTCTCTGAGCCTCAGTTTCCTCATTTATAAAAGGAAGATGGCGTAATGAATAGTATCCACCTCCTAGATGATGGGAGTTAAATGAGATAATCCTTATAAAATTCTTACTACATCTCCTGGCATGAAGGTAGTAAGCATTCAGAAATGGTGAGCAACCAATGTTATTTTGTTCTATTATTCATACCAGCCAAAGGGCTGGAGGTAGGAGACACAAAGAACAATAAGATGCAGATCTACCTTGATGAGCCTATTGGGGAGAGAGGTCTTTAAGGGATTCCAAGGTGAACCCTGGCTGTGTTGTATGGATTACTCTCTATCACAGGGATGGGCTAACTATGGCGCATGGGCTGTATCCATCCAACTGTCTGTTTTTCTAAGTAAAGTTTTGTACAGTTTCTGGGTGACTTTGTCGGTTAAGTATCTGACTCTTGATTTCAGCTCAGGTCATGATATCAGGGTCGTGAGACTGAGCCCTGCATTGGACTCCCTGCTCAAGGGGGAGTCTGCTTGAGATTCTCTCTTCATCTCCCTCTGCCCCTCCCCACTGTGCGCTTGCTCTCTCTCTCAAATAAGTAAACAAATCCTTAAAATAAATAAAGTCTTGTACACAAAGTGTGAAGGCACACCCATTCACTCATGCAGTGTCTGTAGCCTCTCTCATTCTACAACAGTGGAACTGATGAACTGGACCAAAGAATGTATGACCCACAAGCCTAAAATATTTACTATATGTCCCTTTCCAAAAAAAGCTTGCTGCCCCATACCAGAGTTATAATCACCCATTCCTCACCTGTCTCTGTCTTACACTGGGATCTCCTTGAGGCCAGTGTTGTGTCTTTCAACTGCATCCCAAGTGTTTAGCTCAGGACTTAGCATACTGACTCTAAGGATTTCCTGAATGAATGGATACATGGGAAAACAGATGAGCTCAAGCTGCATCCCTTATGACCCGTGTTGTACCCCTCTGCAGGGTACAAAAGTGTGCCGCTCTAAACCAGATGTGCACGCGGAACCTGGCCCTGCTGTTCGCACCCAGTGTGTTCCAGACGGACGGGCGGGGGGAGCATGAGGTGCGGGTGCTGCAGGAACTCATCGACGGCTACGTCTCTGTCTTTGATGTAAGCTCTCCTTACCCCTGACTATAGTCCTTTTTCCTGGATTCTGGGGCCTGGGCCCCTCTATCCCATAACCTCACTCCAAGTGCCCTTGGCCCCTTGGTTTTTAGCTCTTCTTGCCTCTAATGCTCTCATTCAGGTCTTCTGGTCTTACAAACTCTTCCTGTTTCCCTCTTTTCCTAGCACCCCGCCCCCTCACCCCCCAGTCCCCCGCCACCCCAGCCTCCCCCCTCCCGCCCCTACCTGTCCCACAATACACATGCTCCTTTTTGGCCCTTCCACAGATTGATTCTGACCAGGTAGCTCAGATTGACTTGGAGGTCAGTCTTATCACCACCTGGAAGGATGTACAGGTAACCTGTCCTGCCCTTAGACTCATGAGTGGGATGGAAGGGGCTATCAAGATAGGAAGGTGCCCTTCTGCTGCTGGACATTGGCCCTCACCTTTCTGAGACAGAGGGGAAACCCAAGAAAGGGAGTGCTTTGGGGAGAGGGGTTTGGTTTAGGATTGGCTCTATTTATTCCACCATGAGGATCCTTCATTGCAAAATGATGGCAGCATACTTGGGTTCCGCCTGTAAGAGATCCAGGGAAGAGTTAGCTGAGGTAGATAAAGTGGTGAGCATAACAGCAGTAAATACGATAGCAAACAGCTAAGCACTTATCTTCCAAGCACCTGTGATCTTGTTGTAGCGTCACACAACTCCATGAGGCAGACAATACCATTTTTTTCAAATAAAGAAACAGAGGCCTTGAGGGTCCCTTATTCAAAGTCCTACTGTATCGAGTGTCAGAGTTGGAACCCAGAGAGTCTGACCTTAGACCTGTCCTTCCAAGCATATGCTTCACAGCCTGGGGAAGTACCCACACAGCCTGAAGATGCGGTTCTACCTCTCCTGGGATTCTCCCTTTTAAGGGCCTGAGCCACACTAGAGATGAGGGGTAGGAGGAGACTTTTGTGCCCAGGGCGGCAGGGGTGGGTGTGTGGAGATAAGAGCTTAGGAGGCAACATAGGGAGTCCTCTGATCTTGTTTTTTTGCATCCTTTTATGTCCTCCTGACTTCGTTATGCCTTTCCCTCAGCTGTCCCAGGCTGGAGACCTCATCATGGAGGTTTATATAGAACAGCAGCTCCCAGACAACTGTGTCACCCTAAAGGTCAGTCCTGAGGGGACAGGAGGGGAGATGAGAGGATTGGGGGTGCTGGGTCAGTGGACTGACCAGCATGGGTCCTCTGCTCTTGCTCTGAACTCAGGTGTCTCCAACACTGACTGCCGAGGAGCTAACCAACCAGGTATTGGAGATGCGGGGGACAGAGGCTGGGATGGACTTGTGGGTGACATTTGAGATCCGTGAGCACGGGGAACTCGGTGAGCCTGCCATGCGTGTGTACTTGCATGTGTGATGGGGGGTCAAAGTTACCAGTGCTTTCTGGGTTACCAAATACAGTGACACTGTCATTGTGCACGTGCAGGGACATTCCCCACTGTTGACCACTCCCTCTTTCTTAGTACTCTCTTTTTTCTTGACTTGTGGGGACCCCACAAGTCCTTGGTTTCCTTTCCTCCCCAAAGAAGGCTTTTCTTCCTCCTTTGCCTACATTCCGAATATTGGAAGGACCCAGAATTCAACCCCAGACCTTTTCCTTTCCCTATCTTCATTTCTCCTTGGATGACTAATCCATTCCAGTGGCTTTAAATGCTGTTAATAAGCTGGATTCTCTGGATCATGACCTGAGCTGAAATCAAGACTTGGATGCCTAACCGACTGAGCCACGCAGGCACCCCAAGCATCTCTAATTTTTTTAAAGATTTTATTTATTTATTTGACAGAGAAAGAGATCACAAGTAGGCAGAGAGGCAGGCGGGGTGGGGGAGGGGAAGCAGGCTCCCCACCAAGCAGAGAGCCCGATGTAGGGCTCAATCCCAGAACCCTGAGATCATGACCTGAGCTGAAGGCAGAGGCTTAACCCACTAAGCCACCCAGGCGCCCCCCCAAGCATCTCTAATTTTAAACATGCGAGACTGAACTCAATTCCCAGACCTTTCACCTAACAAAAAGCCTAGGCCATTTCCTAGTTTTCCCTAACTCAGTCAGTGGCCCCTCCATTCACCCAGTAATCAAGACCAGAAACTTGAGTGTCCTCCCTTTCCTTCAACTTCCCACCTAATCCAACCAACGAGTCCTGCTGATTCTATTAGAATCTGTTGCTTCTACCCATTTCCACCATTACCACCAGCCAGGCCGAAGTCACCACTAGCTTTCTGCACCCAACATTAACCACTAACCCCAGAAAAGGAATATCTGGCCTGCATTCCCGTCTTGCCTCCCGACATTCCATTTTCCACACAGTGGTCAACATGCATTTCAAACATAAATCAGATCATGCCATTACCTTCCAATGGCTTCCCACTGAACTTCAAATAGAATTCAAATTCCTGATTATGGTCCACAGACCCCGACTGTCTGGCCCTTGCCTATTTCTCGGACCTCATCTCACATAACTCATTCTCGGTGCTCTAGCCATGCCAGCTGTTTTTCAAACACATCTTTCTTGACAAAGAGCCTTTATTCTGGAGCTGCGTCCTGCCTGAAATCTTCTTCCCCTGATTTTAGCATGGTTTGTTCTTCCTCCTCCTCCAGGCCCCAATCTCAGCTTCAAATGCCCCCTTCTCCAAGACCTTGCCCAGTCATCACTCTGTCCCAGTAGCTGTCCTCCTTCTCTCTCTCAACTTCTTATTGTTTCTTTCAAAGCATTTAATTATTTGCAATTTTTTGGTCTACTTACCTGTATACTGTCTGCTCACTCACTTTGCTGTGGGTTTTGTGAAGGTAGGCCATGGGTTCCATGCTAACCATCATATCCCTAGGGCCAGCAATGCCTGGCAGAGAGTTGGCTCTTAAATAAATACCTGTGGCTGGGCTGTGGAATGGACACATGAAAGTGACTGGTGGAAAGGAGCTGGAGGTCCAGGGCATGGATGGATATTCTGGTTGATACCTGCTCCTACTTTACTCCTCAGAGCGGCCACTTCACCCCAAGGAGAGGGTCCTAGAGCAGGCCCTTCAATGGTGCCAGCTGCCAGAGCCCTGCTCGGCCTCCTTGCTCTTGAGAAAAGTCTCCCTGGCCCAGGCTGGCTGCCTCTTCACAGGTGAACCTCCTCCTTCAGCCCAGCACCCCCAGGCCTCTTCCCCAGGACCCTCCTACGAGTATCATCTGTTTGTGCCCAGGTATCCGGCGCGAGAGCCCGAGGGTGGGTCTGTTGCGGTGTCGGGAGGAGCCACCCCGCTTACTGGGCAACCGCTTCCAGGAGAGGTTCTTTCTACTGCGTGGCCGCTGCTTGCTGCTGCTCAAGGAAAAGAAGGTGAGGTGCTGGGGGGAGTGGGGATGGATGCTGGAAGCTCCTGAGGAGCAGCTATGCCTGCATCAACCTTCTCGCTCCATAGCCTGCCTGCTTATCCGTCTCAGTGCTGCCCTTGTTCTTTGACCTCTGTGATCCTGTGAGCACATAACCCCAGTGCTTCCATGACTTCTTGACCTGACTGATTGTGATCCTTCTCTCACCTCTTGGCCTCACTGACTGCCTTCTTGTTCTCAGAGCTCTAAACCAGAACGAGAGTGGCCCTTGGAAGGTTCCAAAGTCTACCTGGGAATCCGAAAGAAGTTTAAGCCTCCAACACCGTGAGTTTTCTTCCCCAGCCCACATTTCTAGGACCTTGCTGACATCACCCTTCTGGCATTTCTTTTTCTTTCTTTCTTTCTTTCTTTTTTTTTTTTTTTAAGATTTTATTTATTTGACAGACAAAAATCACAAGTAGGCAGAGAGGCAAAGGAGGAGGCAGGCTCCCCGCCAAACAGAGAGCCCGATGCAGGGCTCTATCCCAGGACCCTGGTATCATGACCTAAGCTGAAGGCAGAGGCTTTAGCCCACTGAGCCGCCCAGGTGCCCCCCTCTTCCGGCCTTTCTAATTGCCCATCTCTGTTGTCCTTTGGCTCCTAGGTGGGGCTTCACGCTGATACTGGAGAAGATGCAGCTGTGAGTACCTCTCGGCCTGGCTTCTCCCCTGGCCCAGCCCTGCACCATGTCCTCTTCCTCTCTACTTTTTCTATTCTCCATTGCTATAGCTACAACCCCTCCTCTCCGGCTAATTCCCCTCTGACCATCCCCAGATACCTGTCCTGCACTAATGAGGATGAGATGTGGGACTGGACCACCAGCATCCTCAAAGCCCAGGTGAGGGGACGAAAAAAGCTGAGGGTGAGGTCAGAGGTCCTAGCTGTAGTCCCATGCCCACTGTGCCAACTCCTTACTCTCCCTGCAGCACGATGACCAGCAGCCAGTGGTCTTACGACGCCATTCCTCCTCTGACCTTGCCCGTCAGAAGTTTGGCACCATGCCTTTGCTGCCCATCAGAGGAGATGACAGTGGGGCCACCCTCCTCTCTGCCAACCAGACCCTGGTGAGGTCCCCTGGCCTGCTGCTGTGCCCTCCTGAATCCTGCCTGTGTCCTTGCTGCCCTGCAGGTGGGAGTGGTGTGCCTGCCTGTCTGGTGCCCGCCTCTGCCTTCTCTGTGTCCCCACACCCCACCCTTGCCTTCTGTTGCCAGACCTCACTGTGTCTCTGTGTCTCTCCCTCCCCTAATCCCCATCCCACCTGTGCCCAGAGGCGACTTCACAACCGGAGGACCCTGTCCATGTTCTTTGTGAGTACTGTACCTGTCTCAGCTTTGTGCCCCTCGGCCCCGTGTTCCTCTGCACTGCCTGAATCCATGTGCCCTCTGTATTTGTTTGATGCAGGGTCATCTGTGTGTGTTTGTGCACGTGTGTGTGTGTGTGTGTGCGTGCATGTGTGTGTGCACGAGACAGAGAGTATTGTGAGGGGCCAGAAGGAATGAGGAAAATGAGGCATGGGAGGATATGATAAGGAAAAGGGAAAGTGGTCACAGGCTCTGAGAAACAGAAAGAAAGTGGTTAAGTGAACACATCTTGGAGCCAGATAGAACTGGGCTGAAGCCTCAGTTCTTCCATTTGCTCACCGTGTGATCTTGGGCAACTTACTTCACCCCTCTGTACCTCGCTTCACTCACCTGCAGTGTAACCTGTTGTACAGAGTTGGTTTGATAGCACACATGAAAAGTATTTTACCGCATCTGGCCCAGAGGATGGGCTCAATAAATGTTAACAATTACTAACCCAGGAACTCTAACTCTGTGCCTGCATCATGCTGCCCCATTCCCATCCAGCCAATGAAGTCATCCCAGGGTTCTGTGGAGGAGCAGGAGGAACTGGAGGAGCCTGTCTATGAGGAGCCGGTGTATGAAGAAGTGGGGGCCTTTCCTGAGCTGACCAAGGACACCTCTACCTCCTTCTCCATGATGAGAGAAAAGACAGCCAACCCAGAGACCCCTCTCATCAGCCAGAGGTCCTTTGACAAACCCCCTTTCCCCAAGGCAGGTGGCCTGGACCCAGAGCAGAGGCCACCTGAGCCCCCTCCCGGACCCCCTTCAAAGAGCAGCCCCCAGGCACATGGGTCCCTAGAGGAGCAGCTGCTCCAGGAGCTTAGCAGCCTCATCCTGAGGAAAGGAGAGACTGCCATAGGCCTGGGCAGCCCCCCGCAGCCCTCCAGCCCCCAGTCCCCAAACTCCAATGGCCTTCTGACACAAACACCTGGTTTTCCCACCCAACCTTCCAGTTCACCCTCCAGCCAGCCCCTCACATGACCCTCAGACGAGTAGTCTGAGGGGAGGGTAACCAGAAGACCCAAGTTCTCACCATGGCAGACACTGCCAGGAGCCTCCTCTGCTCTGGCTGGAAAGGCTCCAGAAGCCAGTGTGGTGCTATGGAAAGAGCACAGGATTGAGGGCTCTGGAATCTCCTGCTTAGAGATGGTCAGACTATGGCCCCTCACTGAACCTCCACTCACTTATATGTACCATGAAGTCACTGAAATAAGGAGCCAGGGAACATCCAACTGTTTCTTAGAGCTGTAAGCCCCACATAACTTCCCTCAACAAGTTGAGGGAACTCCTGCTTTATATATATGATATGCAGGAGTTCTGTAAGAGGTTTGGGGTTTGAAAGGAATAGTTTTTACTGCACTAAGGAAAAAAAAAGGATTTGGAAGCCAGAAAGCTGAATGATCTCCAAGTCTATCTAACCCCAATTCCTACATTTGGGGACTATGCTGAAGACCTAGAGGGTGGAGGTTGATTGGGGTTGGGAGCAGGGGTGAAGAGGAGCCAAAAAGGATGTGTCCCTGTTAATAAATCTTGGAACCAGAAAGCTATTATTGTTTATTTCATTCATTCATTCAACAAATATGTATTGAGCACCTAATTAGGTGTCAGATCTTCAGGGTAAAGTTTGTCTGGGTGGCTCAGTTGGTTAAGCGTTTGGCTCAGGTCATAATCCCAAGGTCCTGGGATTGAGCCCTGCAGCCCCGAATTGGGCTCCCTGTGGAGCCTGCTTCTCCCTCTCTCTCTGCTGCTCCCCCTGCTTGTGCGCTCACACGCTCTCTCTCTCTCTCTGTGTCAAATAAAAAATCTTTTTTTAAGATTTTATTTATTTGAGACAGAGAACAAGCAGAGGGAAAAGTCAGAGGGAGAGGGAGAAGCAGCCTTCCCGCTGAGTAGCGAGCCTGATATGGGGTTCGATCCCAGGACCCTGGGATCATGCCCTGAACTGAAGGCAGATCTTGTCTGACTGAACCACCCAGGCTCCCCAAACAAATAAAATCTTATTAAAAAAAAAAAAAAAAGATGGGTCTTGCTTTTATGGAGCTCCCACTCTAGCAGGGGAACAGAAAATACACAAATTAATGCAGTGTTGTGAAGAAATCAAACCAAAGCAATGTGCCTGTGGTCGTGGCCTTTAGGCTGGGAAGATGGGGAAGGCTGCTGTGAAGAGTTAAAGAAGCCAGATATGTGAAGTACTGAGAGAAGGAGCACTCCAGAAGAAGAGGGAAAGTGTCAGGCATGAAGGCTCTGCGTTGGGAAGAGGCTTGGCCTGTTGGGGAAACAGAAAGGAGGCTGGAGAGGCTGAAGCAGAGTGAGTGGGGAGACAGAGAAGAGTATGGGCTAAAGGGGGAAAGACCGGCAGGGGCCCAATAATGCACAGCCTTATTGGCCATGCTAGGGTGTTTGGATTTTATTCCAAAGTAATTGAGTAGTTTGAAGGGAGAGAGTGATGAGATCTTATTTCCTTTAAAAAAAAAAAAAAACATCAATCACTCTGGCTGTTTTGTGAGCAGTGGGTTATTGAGGTGGTGGTGGGGGGGAATGAGAGACCAGATATTAGGCGACTGATACTGGGGCTTGGACTAGGTTGGTGGTTTTGGAAATTGAAGAAAGGTGATTAATAAGAGATCTTTCAGAAATAGAACCTACAGGACTTGCTGATGGAAGGAATGAGGGATAGGAGAAATGGCACAATGACTCTGGGTTTCAGACTTTCCTAACCAGATGAAGAGAGGTACCATTTAGTGTTTTGTCTGGGGAAGATAACTGGAGAAGGATCAGGTAGAAAGAGCGGATTTAAAAATTTGAGGTAATTGTTAGATCTACAAGTTGGAGGTGTCAATGGGCTGTTGGAAATGTGAATCTGGGGTTTGGGGCCACAGATAACTGCTTTTCCAAGTCGGGGTGTGGGCCAAGGATAGGTGAGGGGAATGAAGAAAGGGTGTGGGGATCCTCAGAAAGTAGGGATTGCGCTGGTAGAACCTGGGGCACAGAGCCCGAAAGGCAGACCCTAATGGTGACAGGGCTTCCTGGGGCGCCAGGCCTTACACCCATCTCCCCAGTTACATCCATTCACTGGTATCATTTAGTTTCCATTGGCCCCTGACATACCTTTCTTCTTCTGGGACTGGCTTCCTCCTGGCTCCGGGCAATCTTCTCATCACCACTCACTGGGTTTTCCAGTTCTGTGGGAATTTGGGAAAGGTCAGAGAGCAGCCCTGTTTCCCTTGTCAGAAGCATCTTTGCTCAGGCATCCAATGACAAATTGGTCACAAATTGAGTTCCTCCTCTTCAGGCGTCACCCTTCGCGCCCGAGGGAGGACAGGAGGACCGGAGATCTGCATATGTAAATGAGTGATTCGTAGTAATTACGGGCTGAGTCAGTGGCTCCACTAGAAATAGAACCCAGGCGTCTTGACTCAGAAACTTGGGGTTCCCCTACCGCGCAGCGGACGCCGCGTCCACTCTGCGGTCCTGACCCTTTCCGGGGCTGCCGCAGCACCAACAGAAGTTTCTTCGGTTTCTCCGCGGCACCTTCGCGCTTCGCAGCCCTGCGCGTAGCCGGACCAGGCGTGGGCGGGACGGGGGCGGAGCTGGGCCAGGTCCGGGGCGGGGCTTTGGCGTGGGCGGGGCTTCCTCGAGTTCCGGAGTCGAGTCGCTTCCCTTGGCCGGAGCGGAGATGCAGCCGCCGCCCCGAAAAGTGAGCTTGGCCTGGGAATGGGGACTCCTGGTGGGCTGGGGGGATGGTGGGAGTTGAGGGGGTCACCGGAGCCGCAGTGGGGGACGAGGAGTTGTAAGGGTTCGGGGCCTAACCCTGAAGTAATCCAGGAAACACCCCAGTCCCTCCCCGGTCCCGCCCCCTCACCGCTCCCTGCGCGGAGTGTTTTTCAGGTCCCGGCGCCAGGGGTCTTCAACCTCTTGTTACCCCCGCAGGTGAAGCCGGCCCAGGAGGTGAAGCTTCGCTTCTTGGAGCAGCTGAGCATCCTTCAGACCCGGCAGCAGAGGGAGGCGGATCTGCTGGAGGACATCAGGTAGCTTCTGATTCCTTCCACCATACCCCGACCTTTGCCGTTGCGCGCCCCTCCTCTCCTCGAACGGACCTGGGTCAGAGCTGGCCTGGGGAGGGGAAAGCAGGGGGTGAAGGGTTCTCCAACCTGCCCATTCCCGGCCCTCACTGTCGGCCTGGCTCTCCAGATACCGGTAGGGCTTATCCTTCCTCCTAACCCAACACACAGAAACACACAGGGACCCTCTCTCAAACCCATTGACTCCACACCCCTCCCTCTGCCCCACAATCAAGCTTGGGGCAGAATCTCCCCTCCCTCTTCCAGACCTGTTGGAAGGCTGGAATGTATCCAGGCCCCCATTCGTCCTCACCTCCAAGTCCAAAGATGGTTTTCCAGAGGTAGGGAGGATCCTGCTGAGGCTCTGAACAATGAGGTGAGGTTGTTCTGGGTTGCGGCTGCTTGAGGTGATCTCAAGGACTCTCTCTCCAGTCTCATTCCTTCCTGATGTACTCACACTTTAGGTCTGGCTCCCCTCTTCTTCCTGCCCAGGCTGAGGAGAGGATTGAGGGTGGGAGAACAGGACCAAACAGTGACACCATCTTGCCCCTTTAATCTTCATAGGTCCTACAGCAAGCAGAGGGCAGCCATTGAACGAGAATATGGACAGGTATGGGACTCCTTTTCCTGGACTTTCTCTTTTGTTGTGGCCTCCTTTGCACATGGCATTGTTTTTCTGCACATATTCCTCTTCTGGCCCACAGCAACGGCCTTGAGTTAGGCAGACTGGTGTCAGATTTCTCATGCTACTTGTTGGCTGTGTGACCTTGGACAAGGTGCTTAGCCTTTCTTGGCCTCAATTTCTTTCTCTGTAGAACGGAATAATAATTGTAACTTTATATAGGATTGTTGTAAGGATGAAATAGGTAAATCACTTAGCAGAGTGAGTGGCACGTAATATGCATCTCATGAATAGCGTTTATTATACCTGGATTTTATTATACCTGGATTTCATGTTCTCCTAGTTGTTGAGAGTCTTTGAAAGGTAACTGAGTCTGTGATGACTTTCCCACCAGGCACTTCAGAAACTGGCAGGGCCATTCCTGAAGAGAGAAGGGCACCGGAGTGGGGAGATGGACAGCAGGTGCGTCCCATGGATGGGGGTAGTTCAGGGGACCTAGAAGGGGTGAGGAGCCCAACCCCAGGAACCTATGGGAATAAAGGGCCAGTGAGGGGAGAGGGCATGTGAGCTGCAGGTAGAGCTGACACAGCAGCCCGAGAGGAGCTGACCCAGCAAGGACACTGTGGGTGCAGGCGGAGGGCATGAGTGATCCTTGTGGCTGAGCTAATGCGCTGATCGATTGATAGGCTCCCAGACAAGGGGGAAGGGAAAGCACTGTGTCTCCTATGGTATTGGGTTTGGTGGTGGGGGGGAGTGTCTCATGAAGCTTTGGAGTGCTCTCCTCCTCAACACAGACCTTCTCTGGGGAGAGGCAGGATGGTGTTTGGTGCCTGGCGCTGCCTGCTGGATGCCACCGTGGCTGGGGGCCAAGCCCGGCTCCAGGCGTCTGACCGATACCGTGACCTGGCAGGGGGCACAGGGCGGAGTGCCAAGGAGCAGGTGCTCCGGAAGGTATGGCTCAGTGGATGGGATGAAGGAAGAGCTGGCTTGGGGTAGAAAGTGGTCTGGGTCAGGACTCTGTGTGTACACGCCCTTAGGGAGCAGAGAACCTCCAGAGGGCGCAAGCAGAGGTGCTGCAGTCTGTCCGGGAGCTGAGCCGAAGTCGGAAGCTGTATGGGCAGCGGGAACGTGTGTGGGCCTTGGCACAGGAGAAGGTGGCTGATGTCCAGGCTAGGTGGGGTCATGGGGAGTTGGGAAGCCTGACTGGGAGACGGGAGCCAAGGCACCACAGCTGAGCCTAACCTTGACTCCTCTCCCTTGCCTGCACAGACTGAACCGAAGTGACCACGGGCTCTTCCACACTCGGACCAGTCTCCAGAAACTCAGCACCAAGGTTTGGGGGGACGTGGAAATGAGTGGAGGTGGGAAAGAGGTGGGAAGAGTAGTCTAGCAGTTTGAAACCCAAGGGCATAAATCTGAGAGACTGAGATGAATCCAGGCTTCCCTACATCCTCAATGTGTGACCCTGGTTAACTTGATCTCTTGGAGTTTCATGTTCTTCATCTGTAATGTGGAAATAGTACATTTCTTTTTTATTCCTTTACCATGCATTTATTGAGGACTCTGTGCCTTCAGAGTCTGGTGAGGGGCAGACAGATAGTAAGTAAAGAAACAAATAATCAGATTAAGTGAAAACAAAACAAGGTGCTATGGTAAAGGGTAACAGGGTGTAATTTAGAGAGAAAAGCTATCTGAACACATGGCCTGAATGGCAAGAAGCAGCCAGCCATGCAAAGATCTAGGGAAGAACATTCCAGGGAGAGGAAACGGTGAGTGCAGAGGCTCTGAGGTGGGAATAGCTTTGTGGGCTTCAAGAAACAGAAAGAAGGTCAGTGTGGCCGGAGCACTCTAAGCAGGGGGACAGGCACTGTGAAAACAGGTCAGAGAGATTGCAGGGGCCAGCTCTTGTTGCATCTGGCAAGCCACAGTAAGGAGCAGTGGGATTTTATTTTAAATGGACCTAGATGCCACTAGAGCATTTCAAGCTGGAGTTGTTGAGTGTGCAATGTGTTTAGTGTAGCACCAGGTGCATAGTAAGCACTCAATAATATGAGAATCCATGCTGGATCTGGGTTGGCCTTGGAAGGACCCCACGGGTCCAGGGCTTCCTTTGACACCTGTTTTCTCCTTCTAGCTCTCTGCCCAATCAGCCCAGTACTCCCAGCAGCTGAGAGCAGCCCGAAATGAGTACCTGCTCAACTTGGTGGCCACCAATGCTCACCTTGACCACTACTACCAGGAGGAGTTGCCAGCCCTGCTCAAGGCCAGTCCCAACCCAGATAGTCCTGCCTCTTGGCATGGGGGGTGAGGGGGTGTTGTATGGGAGAGCCTCTCCTTGCTTCCTACCATCTTCAGGCTAGGTGGTGCTAAGGTCCCAGCCTGCTTTGAGTGGCTGTAAGTTACATTCTTTAGTTCTGGTTTGGGTTTGTCTTCTAGCTGGCTACATGACATTTTGCAGAACACTTAGCCCCTCTGAATACCTAGTTGCCTCATTAGGTACAATTTTTGTTCTGCCTACTTTATAAAACTAATGGGGCTCAGGCGAGAGAATGGATATGAAAATGCTTTTTAGACTGTTAAGGTCTATGCATACATGAGGGCCTATTATTAGAAGCAGTAAAATGTCTCATTTCTTCCCTCTTTCCAATTCCTCACGCCCATCACCCATCTGAACCTGGGGAGAGAGCTTGCTTTGCAGTAGATGCTGGGGGAAGGGTGGGGTCACGATCTTGGGGTTCTCTCCAGGCCCTGGTCAGCGAGCTGTTGGAACACTTGAGGGACCCCTTGACCTTGCTAAGCCGCACTGAGCTGGAAGCTGCAGAGATGGCCCTGGAGCATGCCCGCCGTGGAGGGCAGGCAACCTCCCAGGTGAGGACCGTGCCGTATACGAGCTCCTCAGGGATCCCCTTCACCCTCCTCTTCAGTACAGACCACCCACTGTGTATCTGCCCCTTTGATTTTCACCTGTCCTTCTTTTTCCGAGAGGGGCTGGGGATAGGCTTGGAGGGGTAACCCGTGACTAGTTTGACCTTTTCGAACCCCCAGGTAAGCTGGGAGGAGGATCTGAAGCTCTTTCTTCAGGAACCTGGAGTATTTTCCCCCACACCACCTCAGGAGTTTCAGCCTGCAGGGACTGATCAGGTGAGACTTCTCTCTTCATTGGAAGCCAACCACCTGTAAAGGGGACTGTGGTTTAGGCCTACTCCCTCATCACCCCTGTCCTGCTTAGTGACTGTTAAACTATGGAGAAGGGGTTTCAGAACTCTAGTTCCTATTCCTTCTTCTTCTCTCCCATTTTGGGGACTCTCTGTGTGTCTCTGTCCACAGGAATGCACACCTGTGCCCTCACCTCTTTGTCCCTGTGGCTGGAGAAGGTTAGGACAGGGAGAAGGAAACAAGAAGGGACTGTAGAGAAGGAGCAACATCAGGTCCTCCTCTCAGCATCTGTGTACACTCTTCACATAGGTTTGCACCCTGGAGCTGGAGGGGGATGCAGGAGGCATGGCGGGGGACCGTAGCCTGGAGAAAGAGGTTCAGCACTGGACGAGCCGAGCCGCCCGAGACTACAAGATCCAGAACCATGGGCATCGGGTGAGGTGGGGGGTGCAGGTGTTGTGGGTGGGTGGGAAGCACTGAGAGACAAGGACTCCGGAGTCAGTGGGGGATGTCATAGGGCTGCATGCAGGAGAGGAAGGAAAGGGATTTTACTGCAATAGTGTGGCACAGTGGTTAAGAGCCCAGCTTTCAGAGCTAGACCCACCTGGGTTCAAATCCTGCTCGCTTGTTTTCTCATTATGTAACCCTGAGTAAGGGAGTGACTTAATCTCTCTGGACTTCAGTTTCCTTATTGTGAATTGGGGCTAATAACAGTCCCCACTGCATGAGGATGATTAAATGACATAATGCATGCAAAGCAAGTAGCAAAGTGCCAGTCCATAGTAAGTTGTCTGCATAGTGTTTCCACCCACCCCTGTTCTCTGCCTTTCCAACCAGGTGCTGCAGCGGCTGGAGCAGAGGCGACAGCAGGCTCCAGGGCAGGAGGCGCCAGGTCTAGAACAGCGGCTGCAGGAAGTGAGGGAGAGCATCCGGCGGGCACAGGTGAGCCATAGCCCTGTTCCTGGGACCCCTGAGATCCCACCTGCTCACACAACACCCTCCTGCTGTCTAGCTACATGGTGGGGAGCAGGGAGGTGGGAGGTAGAAGGTGGACATGTTTGGGGTGGCTCCACTCACCGCCCAAAAGCAGGCCCATCCATGACCTTGGTTGATCTCTCTTCCCCATGCCAGGTGAGCCAGGTGAAGGGGGCTGCCCGGCTGGCCCTGCTCCAAGGAGCTGGCCTGGATGTGCAGCGCTGGCTGAAGCCAGCCATGACCCAGGCGCAGGATGAGGTAGAGCAGGAGCGACGGCTCAGTGAGGCCCGGCTGTCCCAGAGGGACCTCTCTCCCACGGTGAGTACCCTTTGCTCCCTACCCCTCTACACCTGGGAGGGTAAAGGGTAGATCTCCCCAGAGGAGGTCAGACCCTATAAAATGGGCATCCCAATAGTACTGAAGTCAAAGAGGTTGTTATGAGGCTGGAATGAAGTACGTATACTTTTTTGCATAGTTCGTAGCACAGAGTGCTCTCAGTGAACTTTTATCGTGACTATAGGATGGCAGTTATGAACTAAAGTTCTGAGTATGGACTCTAAGTGGTTTATGCGCCAGCCACTCCGCTTACTACTAGCTGTGTGGTCTTGGAAATTGACTTAACATTTCTGAGGCTCAGTTTTCTTATAAGTAAAATGAAGTAGGTGGCTCAGTCAGTTAAGGGTCTGAGTCTTGATTTTGGCTCAGGTCATGATCTTAGGGTTGTGAGACTGAGCTCTGCATCAGGCTCCATGCTCAGTATGGAGTCGGCTTGCCTCTCTCCTTCTCCCCCTGCCCTGCCCCCCAGTGCATGACATGCATGTGTGTACCCTTGCTCTCAAATAAAATCTTTTTAAAACATTTGAAAAGTAGGTAAAACGAGATGATATAGTTATGCAAAATATCAGCGGGTTATTGTGAAGTTTTGATGAGGTGCTATACATAAGATGTTAAGTGTCATTCCTGGCCCATGGTAGGCACTCAGTACTGGAATTTTGCAATTGTTGTTGGTGTTACCCTGCTCTGTGGTGATTTTGCTTGTGATACATGGTGGACAGATGGGTGGTATTACCTTGGGTAATGATCTATTGGTGTTCTTTAAGGGTAGAATGGAGGAGTGGGGATTAAAATGGGTACTTGAGAGTGGGCCCCCCAGTGATGTCTGTTCTCTGTCCCCCAGGCTGAGGATGCTGAGCTCTCTGACTTTGAGGAATGTGAGGAGACAGGGGAGCTCTTTGAGGAACCTGCCCCTGTAGCCTTGGCCACCAGGCCCCTCCCCTGCCCAGCACATGTGGTGTTCAACTATCAGGTATCAGGTGGGCACGGGGGTGGGGACCTCAGAGAAGTGGGGATGGGAGACAGCCATGTCCTGAATTCTTCCTTGTGGGGCCTAGGCAGGGCATGAGGATGAGCTGACCATTACAGAGGGCGAGTGGCTGGAGGTCATAGAAGAGGGAGATGCTGATGAATGGGTCAAGGTGGGTATGGACCATAGGTTCTGACCTTGGCAGTGGGTGGGGGGTGTGGCAGTGGGAAGAACTTCTCTGTGGCTTGCAAGGACCCAGCCAGACAAAGCTGGAAGCCTGAGGAGGAGGGCTAGGGCCATGGGCTGCTGAGTCAAGTCTGCTTTCTGTTCACATTGCTGCGTGAATAGGCTCGAAACCAGCACGGCGAGGTAGGCTTTGTCCCTGAGCGGTATCTCAACTTCCCGGACCTCTCCTTCCCTGAGAGTGGCCACGACAGTGACAATCCCTCAGGGGTAGAGCCCACAGGTAAGAATGGGAAATTCTGGGTCAGGGGACCTTGAGTCATGGTGGCCCTGAGGTGTCATGGCCCAGGGAACTACTCCCCATCAACTCCCCTCACCACCTCTCCTGGGCTTCTGCAGCCTTCCTGGCCCGTGCCCTATACAGCTACACAGGACAGAGTGCGGAGGAGCTGAGCTTTCCAGAGGGGGCGCTTATCCGCCTGCTGCCCCGGGCCCAGGATGGAGTGGATGATGGCTTCTGGAGAGGAGAATTCGGGGGCCACGTGGGGGTTTTCCCCTCCCTGTTAGTGGAGGAGCTGCTTGGTCCCCCAGAACCCCCTGAACTCTCAGACCCTGAACAGGTGAGGCTTCCTTCTCCCTGGGTCCCCAGGCTTCTCTGAGTTGAGCCTCCCACTCCAATGAGGCCCCATATTCATCTGAATGCCCCCTTCCTTCTCCCGGTTTACTTCCTACATTGGCTTGGACCTCCCAATCTCCTTTGGCTGGGCAGAGAAGAGGGAAACTTAGGCAGTTTTCCCTAAGAGTTTGGTGGTCCTACTTTAGTGCTAGATCTGAGTTTGGATTCATACTGCGTTGCCTTGGGCAGTGATATAAGCTTGGTGCTTACTTGTCATCTGGGAAAACTGGGGTAATAATACCTACTTCAGCAGCCCAACCCTCGTGTCTAGAGATAGGGAGGTAAAGCCCTTAGCACAGTGACCCAGAGGAGGTCGTTTAATATATGGTACCTACTCTTACAGCAGGAAGAGCCTAGGAGAGGGAGTCAGGAGAGCTGGGTTCTAGTTGGGACTCTACCACTAACAGGCTCCATGCTTTTCAATAGATGGCTTAACCTGAGTCTCATCTCTACAAGAAATCATAAAACAAAACTCCCTACTTCATGGGATGGTGTTAGGAATTAATTAGTGAGCATATGTGAAGTGCTAACAGAATGTCTGGGGCATAGTACCTATTGGCTATGGAAGTGTGTATCAGCTAAAGCCCCCACGTGTATAGAAGCATCTGGCTGCTGTCCAAATCAAGGAGGATGGGACAGGAATTGAAGATGAGATGAGAGGAGAAGGTGATGAAACCTTCCTGTGTGCCAGGAATAACCCCGTGTGCCCCTCGTTCCTAGATGCTGCCATCCCCTTCTCCTCCTAGCTTCTCACCTCCTGTGCCCACCTCTGCCGTGGAGGGAGCCCCTGCACCTGTGTTGCCTGTGGGTGAGTAGAGGGCACTGGGGGCCCTGGGAGGGAAAGAGACAGGCAGGAGGAGAAAGGTTGCCCTCGGCTTCTCTGCCTGCCCTCAGGAACCTCCTCCATCAGGCTCACAGAAGCAGGATGGTGAGAAGAGCTTGGGCTTTGGAGGGGAGGCAAGTGCATCGTTGAGACTTTGCATATGACTTCCCAGTGTGTGGTTTGGGGCGGGATATTGAACCTGCCTGGGCCTTTACAGGGTGAGGAGAAAGGTCCCTATTTCACTGGGTTGTTGTGAGGGTTAGGAAGATGGGCCTAGGGGTGCCTGGGTGGTTCAGTCGTTAAGCCTTCTGCTCAGGTCATGATCCCAGGGTTCTGTGATCAAGCCCCGCATCAGGCTACCTGCTGAGCCTGCTTCTCCCTCTCCCACTCCCTCTGCTTGTGTTCCCTCTCTAGCTATCCCTTTGTCAAATAAATAAATAAAATCTTAAAAAAAAAAAAAAAAAGAAATATGGGCCTAGCATTGTGCCTGGCACATAGTATGCATGCCTGCAGTAGCTGTTTCCTCATGAAGGTTATTTTACAAATTAGCCAGCTTTTCCCACTACGCATCCTCTGCCTTTAATGTTCTTGAATCCTGTAAACACTTTGGTTTGTGTCATCATTTTCCTTCTTGGAATGCCCACCTTTTCTAAAACCTTCTCATACTTCTACTTTCTTCACGGAGCCTCCCTCCCTGATCCCAGAGGTCCCTGTGACCATTTTCTGTACCCCCTGTCCCAGCCCCTATAGTTCACTTTGAATGATTTAGCACAATCATTCATTGTGTTTGTTGGTTTTTCAGTACTGGGTTCCTGACAGCCACTGGGAATGGGGGTGCTGTGAATCCCATCGCCCCCTCTCAGCAGGTGCCAAGTAAGTGCTGAGGATGGATAGATCAATGGATCTTGTGGCTCTAAGACTAGGGACTATTTGTTAATTCATCAAATATTTACAGAGTTCCACTGTTCTAAGTGCTGGAGATGCAGTGATGAACAAAACAAAGCCTGAAGAATGACTTGTGGCTCTTGTTTGCAGACCAAGATCTGGACTGCCCTGGACCCCTGGACATGATGATACCTCGACTCAGGCCGGTATGGGTCCCTCCCTTGGAGGAGATTGTGTCATTCCAAACGTGTCCTGTTTTGTCTGCGGGGCTGAGGGAATGGACAGGGATGTCCCCAAGGGAGGGTTCTGGAGCTCTGATTCTGTGTTCTCTACAGATGCGTCCACCACCTCCCCCACCAGCTAAAGCCCCAGATCCTGGCCACCCAGATTCTCTTACCTGAAGCCAGGGGGATTGCTGTCCCCCAGTGATGCTGCTGTCCCTATACCCAAGATGTCAGAGAACAACCCCTCTATGATCTGGAGTAATAACACAGCCAAAAGCTGGAGTTTCCCCCATTTCCACTCTTACCTCCAGGGGTAGAAACTTTCCCTCTCCCCATTTCTGGAGCTGGAACTCACTCCTTTCCCCCCATCATACTTCTGCTATCTCTAGGGCTGGAACTATCCCTCTTTCTTCTGCCACCACCCCATCTCTAGGGTGGTAAAATGGATTGTGAAATCTCTGGGGCTGGAACCCATCTTCCAAAGTCTTGAGTGGCTCCAGCCCATCTGTGTCTCCACCCTGACTCTGTGACGCAGTCCACTGGGTCTGTGACCCATGGCCACTGGGGTTGGGGGCTGGGACAGGAGCAGGCCTGTCAAAAGGAGCTGGAGCCAGTATGCAACACAGCTGTAATGGTCTGAGCGGATTTATTGACAGTGAATAAAGGGCACTAAGCCCAAGCCAGGGCCTGGACCTCTTTTACCAAGAGGACAGGGGGCCTAAGGTGCTATTGCTTTAGGGGCCCACCAAGGGCAGGAGCCTGCTCCCAGCTGCCACGCTCTAGCAAATGGAGCGAGATAATGGGGAAGGGGTCAGGCGGCCTGTTGGCAGGCAGGGGAAGTGAAAGAGACTGAGGGATGGGGTTGAGACTTCTCCCGAGGTCCCCCAGCCTGAGGCCATGCAACTCCAGATGGAAGTAGAGCTGGTTCCTCAGGTGGGGACAGTGCTGTCCAGTGGAGAGGAGGGCCTTCATGCCCGCCCACCCCCTGGCCCTGCCAGCTGGTAGTCCATCAGCACAATGAAGAAGGAGGCTTGGAGGAGAGGAAGGGTAACAGTGTTGCTTTCTATTCAGGATGTGTCTCAGCTTTCCCCTGGGGGCTGCAGGACCTTCCCTGTCTGCTGGAGCACATGCCCACTCCCCACCACTAAACCAAAGAATTTGCAGCAAAGGCCATCCTGGGGAGTACAGTGAGCTAATGGGCTTAGGTGATGTAAGTAGGGGGTGGGAAGATGAGATTATCTGATTTGGGGCCCAGGCAGACTCACCTCACACACCCCCTGCTCCCAGTGGTGGGGATACCTGTGAGAGAGAAGTGTCAACAATGGGAGAAGAGGATGTGGGTCCAATCAGTGCTACCTCCCCCTACCCCCAGGGTAGGAGGCAATAGGAGCTGAGCCCACCATAGCCATGCCCATGCCTTCATACCTGGTGATCTGAGGTGTCCAGTTTGCTTGACTGTCCAATTGCCTCTCGACTGGCCACTCCTGGGCTTGGGCCCCTCTCTCCAGCCCCAGGCATGGGCTCTGTGAAGGCTCTAGCGTTCCCCTCAAGTGCACAAGGGACTAGGCTGCCATCCCTGAGTCCTCCATTCTGCACTGGGGGACTGGCGAGGCCTGGGGGCTGTGGCCTTTCAGGGGGCACACTCTCAATGGCAGGTGTCCCTGCCCTGGGCTGCCCTCCCCCGGACCCCTGACTACCCCCTGTGTCCTGCCCTCCACCAGACCCCCAGCTCCTGTCCGTGGGAGAGCCATCACGATGCTCATGTAGCCCATAGCGCTTCTCAATGTGTGTCACCCGGAACCTGGGAAGGGAGGGAACACTGGGGCTTAAGACCACAACTCAGAGACTGCTAGGCTTCCCCCCAACCAGGGACATCCTGGGTTTCATGGTCACTTCCCTCTGGCCTGGGGGGAGGGGGGAGACTTCCCCAGATTATGGGGCATATGTACAGCCTGACTTCTGCTGTAGCTCACAGTCTAGGAGAACAGAGCTGGGGCCCACCTTTGGAGTCAGGTGCCTGGTCACTGGGGCTCCCACCTCAAACTCCCTTTCTCTGGGGCTTTCTGTCCCCACCTGCCCACAGAGAACACAGTGGTCTCTCCAGGCCGGGGGCGGCTCTTTCCTTCCTTGGAGCGTCCCTGACGAACAAGCGGGGGCCTCTTGTTGCGGCTGCAGTGGATACAAGGGGCTGCAGAGCCCAGATGCACTGTGTGATGATGGGAAGGGGCTCCATCTTGCAGGCTGGAGGTGGCATCCACGCTGGACGATAGGGAAGAAGGGAGCACAAGTGACATTACCATTTCCTTTCCTTTTCCATTTGTGTCTGTTCTTTCAGCTTCTTAAATCCCCAGATGCCGCGCTTCCCCCAGGCCCCAGCACTCTTGTATTTATCTAATAAACACAATATTCAGATTTTAGTCATCATGTGTTCTCTTTCCCAGGGTTGTTTGCTAAAAAGAGGGCAATGTTTAACCCAAAGGAATGGCACAAGGGATAAATGTCAGGCTTGATGATATCCAGATGGGAAGTATGGTTTGAAGGACTCAGATTTCTAGAAAACTTCTTTCTTCTTATAGGCTAGCCAGCTTTGCCTCCCCCCGGCCCCCCAGACATGCGAGGACATTGGGAAAGGATTGTGCTGGAGGAGAGGGTACTCTCCAAGGCAAGCTAAGTCATGCTGGCCCTTGTTTCCAGCTCACCTGGACAGCTGCACTGTCCCTTCTCCTTCACTGTCCCCCAGCATCTCCTTCAAGGCCTCAGCATTGGCTGAGGGGAGAAGGAAAAGAGGGAGTCAGTGGAGGTGGAGGTCAGGGCAAGAGAAAGTTGAGCAGGGGGCAGGGGCTGGCAGAGCAAACGGCCAGTCTACACCCACCTTCATTTTGGATGATGCAGCGAACAATCCTCTCTACGGTGTCCTCATTCATGTCATCGTCTTCAGCTGAAGGATGAGAGGTTGGCAAGGAAGCAGGAAGTGAGTCAGCTTTGGGTGGACATTACCTGGTGGCTTCTGTGGCTTACTGCTCAAGACCTATCCCTTTGTCTATTTGCCATCATGCTGGATGTTAGCATTTGGGGGCCAGGGCAGAAAAGATGGGAAAGTCAGTGGGAGCCCAAGACTATCAACAGTGGGCCCTTCCCACCCATGCTGCCTTTCCTAGGCTTGCTTTCAGGGTGGTGTCATCCCAGTTGCTGACTCAAGAAAGCATCATTAAACCTTGGTCAGGATTTGGCCTGGGTCTCTTGATCAGTAAGTCAGAAAGAGGTGTGGGGTGAAGGAAATGGGAGGAAGGTGACTGAGCCGGGTTCTAGGCTCCTCACTCACGGGGCTGGAGCTGGGCATCGTCGGGCTCCGAGCCCCTCGACGTGCGGCAGCGGTAGCCCTTCTTCTTGAGCACGTGGCAGATCATGAAGCCTACGAGGCCCATGAGGAAGAAGACCAGCACAAGCAGGAAGAGCATGTATAGCCCATGTTGGGGCGGCTCCAGGTCAGGCTGTGGTTCCGACATGAGGCCCTGGGGGGCGAGCGCGGGCCAGGGCGCCTCCTGGGGTTAGGGGGCTGCAGCTAGGGACTGGGGGAGGGATAGGAATTCGGTCCTCAGGACCCGAAACCGACGAGCCTCTGAGGTCCGGCCCCACCCCCCTACCCAACCAAGGAGCTGTCCGTGCCAGGGGTGCTGGTCCGGGGCAAGGGTGCCAGACGGTGGCTGCGCAAGCCCTCTTCCACGACCCTGATCCTGCTTCCCCGACGCCCAGAGCGTTCCCCTTTCCAGCTTGTCCTGAGCTTCCGTCCCTCCCAAGGACACTGCAGAGCGAGATGGGACGGAATTCTCAGGCGGCGGGCGCAAGAATCGCGCCTGAGTCAGCGTCCGCACCTCCTCCGCGTCGGCCTGAGCCAGGCCTCTGCAACCCCCTCCCCTGCCTGTATTCCCGCACAACGCCACCCCTTTCGATTCCTCCCATCCTGACCACTTGGCCCACTCGGTACCGGTGGCTTGGTTCTGGCTCCGGCTCCGGCTCGGGTTCCGGCTCCAGGGACGTCCTAGTCCGGCTTAGGGCCCCCGACGCCCTCCCGGCGCTCATCCCTTGCTTCCTCCCCCTCCCCCCCTCGCCGCCTCACCGGCTCCGGGCTCTGGCTGCAGATACCGGTGCCGCGGCAGGCGGGGGGAGGGAAGGATGAAGAGGGATGCGGGCTGGTTAGGAGCTGCGGCTGGCTCCGGACAACTCCGGCTGTGGGAAGGGGAAGGAAATGGGGATGGGGGGGACGCCGCCGCAGCCGGCCTAGGTTCCCAAATGCCTTCTCCAGTCGCCAGCCCGGGACCAGGGGGCGGAGCGCAGGTGTGCGGGGCGGAGAGAGAGAGCCTTGCGTGCTTGTGAGCGCAAGTGTGGGGCGCGCGTGACTGCACCGCCCCCCTCCGTCCCCCCCGGGGGGAGTGTGCGGCGCCGAGTCAGAGTTCGGGTGGGGAGGACAGGCAGTCAGAACAAAGTGCTCTCCACTGTTCTATCCTGCATGCTTGGCTCATCTCCTGCCCTCAGATGCCTCGGTCTGGTGGAGAGCCAGGAATCTTCCCAGCGGACCAGGGGAAGCTTGCTTTCTGTACCGGAGAGGGACGGAGTGGCGGTTCTCCGGAGTCTCCTAGACTGGTGACAATGGCCTGCGCCCCGTTTGGGGCAGCTGGCTGGACGAGATGTCTCGGATTCCCGAGGATTTGACCCCTGCCCGGGAGGAGATGACCCTCGCATCCTAGAACCGATGCTACCCGTCCGCCGCAGAGCACAGATGCTTACGCTCCGGAACCTGGAAGGGCGAAGCCAAGCTAGGGGCGGAACTCCGCAGGGGGCGTGGTCTGGGAGGCGGGGCCTGGACTTCCGGGTTCCGCAGAGGCAGGCTGCGTGCTGACGCAGCACGTAGGAGCGGGGGTGGGGCAGGCGGCCGGGCGGGCGGCGGAGGCGCGGGGCCTGCTCCCGCCGGCACCATGGCCAAGACCGTGGCCTATTTCTACGACCCAGACGTGGGCAACTTCCATTACGGTGAGGGAGCAAGGCTGTACGCGAGGGGCTTCGGGACGCGGAGGTTTCGAGGCGGGGGCTAAAACTCCAGCGACGGGAACTGACGAACTCTCTTCTCCCACCCCCAGGGGCAGGGCACCCTATGAAGCCCCATCGCTTGGCATTGACCCATAGTTTGGTCTTGCACTACGGCCTCTATAAGAAGATGATCGTGAGTCTCCCCATTGCTGCTGGATATTGAGGGTGCGGGCGAGCTGTGTGGCCATAGGATTGTTGGGCTGCCCTGAATGCACCAAGTGCGACCCACCCTTGGGGTGGGGGGCAGGGTGGATGGAAGCAGCCAGGACCACCCGCCATCAGCGGAGTGTTGGTGGGTGGGTCCACCGACTTAATGGAAATTATTTTTTTACCTTAGGTCGGCCACCCTTTGACCTCAGGTAGATCAACCTCGGGCCTATGGTTAGGGTGGAGTGGGGGGTGGTTTGAAGAGAGAAAGTGTTTCCTCCCCAGCGTCTTAGGATGTGGGCAGTGCTTTGGCTTCAGGAGAGAGGGGATGGATCACTTTATCTGGATGTGCGGTGTTCCCACCGCAGTTCTCACCCTTTCACTGCCACCTCTAGCCACCTCCAAGGAGCTAGAGCTCCAGGGAGGACTCTGGAGCCCTGTGTGCAAATGTGCATGTGTGTGTGGAAGAGAGCGGGAAATGTCCTGGGTACTTCCCTACCAACTTAGAATATCCCCCACAAGGTTCTACTTAATTGCTACCCAATCCTCCATCTCCCAGAAACATACATGGAGGTGGGCAATCCCCAACTTGGAATTTATAGTTGTGATAGGCGATTGTAACAGTTAAGCTCAGCCCTCATGCGTCACAAGGGGAATTAGTCAACAATATAAATGAGTGTTGTCCACTGTGCTGAGGCACAGACAAGTGAATTAGCTACAGAAAAGACTGAGGTGATGTTAGTGCATGAATCTATGACTCCCTTGAAATTGTTTGCTGGTATGTACCCATGTGCATTTTCTGGGGAGAGAAGCTTTTTGTCCTT
Organism: Lutra lutra; assembly: GCF_902655055.1. Lineage (NCBI taxonomy): Eukaryota > Metazoa > Chordata > Mammalia > Carnivora > Mustelidae > Lutra > Lutra lutra. The sequence goes on along the minus strand of NC_062282.1, from coordinate 80,129,123 downwards.
GCCCAGTTTCTAAAGAAGTGTGTGAAATTCCCCCAAAGGTAGTAAGTTTCTAGCTTAGCACTGTGGCTCTCCTGGGTTTTGATTAAAAGGTTGTCATATATCCCATATTATTTAACTCTAAAATTAAGAATTCATAGAAGAGAGAGGATGGAATCAGGGGCAGGGGGAGGAGATGACTATGAAAAGAATAAAAAATAGGTGGATAAAGGCTCAAGGTTGAGAAAAGATGGGAAAGATTAGGCTGGAAGTGGGAAGGAGAAGGCAAGTGCACTGGTCTTTAGGAGGCTTGATCATAGTACCCCAGCTGGCTCATCAGAGCCTCTATTCTTCACTGACCTTTGCTTCATAGAATAACAAGGATTGGAGGGGTAAGGGGACTGCTGATGTGTGTGGATGTGGACAGTCCACTGGGCTGGGTTCAGTGTGGGCAGTCTCAACCTAATGAATGGGACTGATCTCGCCAGGGTTCACCTTATGTTTCCATCCCGAGGTCTTCAAGCCATACCAGGCCTCCCAGCATGACATGTGCCGCTTTCACTCTGAGGACTACATCGACTTCTTGCAGAGAGTCAGCCCCACCAATATGCAAGGCTTCACCAAGAGCCTTAATGCCTTCAACGTGGGCGATGACTGGTGAGGGGAGAACTGGGATTTTTAATGCCAGCCATTTCAAGGAGAACATTTGAGTGAGGTCTTGTGGCAGCAGTGGGAACATATGAAGGGGGTCTGTGTCAGTGAATCATCATTTACTCATTTGTTTATTCAACAAATAATGGCCGTTTGCTCTAGGCCAGGCCCTGTGCTAATTGCTGGCAATGCAGTGATATATAACAACAAAATTTAATATTACAGTTGTGCTAAGTCCTGTGAAGGAGAGATATGTGGCTGACTGAGAGTGTATACGCAGGAGAATTACCCATCTTGAGAGTTGGCTGGTCACTAGAGGCTGGAGGAAGTAATGGAGGTTGAGGGGAGATCTGAAGAAAGAGTAGGAGATAATTAGATGAAAGGTAGTTGGGCACATAGGTGGTGAGGGCAGAAATATTGTGGGAATTAGGGACAACATGTGCTGAGGGTCTGTGAGAGGTTGGTGTGTTCCTCATTTGAGGAACAGAAAAAAGGTCATTCACTGAATATGAAAAGAAAAGTGATCTGAATCGCGGTTAAAGAGATGGGCAGGGCCTTTAAAAATTAAACAGCCTCATGATGAATTGGGGCTCTTATCCCTAGAGGAGAGGGAAATTATCAAAGTGTTTTAAAAGCAAGAGAGTGATTTACATTGAGGAAGGTTTACACTGAGCTGAATCATATGAAAAAGACTCAAGAGTTGGGCCCTGTGGGGAAGGGAACAGATAACAAAGATAAGCCATTATCCTTGCTTACATTCTCATATATATTCATGAAAACATAGCAGTCATAACAGCTACCATTTACTCAATTTATTTTTAGACTTTTTTTAAAGGAAAATTTCAAACATTTCTGAAAAAATAGTACAGTGAATTCCCATGTATCCTTCACCACCTGTAACGTTTATGAGCATATAGCCAGGCTTGCTTCATCTGCATCCTAGATTATTTTAGTTTGGGTGTTTTTGTTGTTGTTGTTGTTGTTTGTTTGTTTGTTTGTTTTGGAGGGAGGGGGCAAGCCAGCAGGGGCAGGGTGGCAGGGATGCCGAGGGAGAGGGAGAGAGAGAATCTTAAGCAGGGTCCATGCCCAGCTTGGAGCCCAGTAAGGACATGGGCAGGCACAGGGCTTGACGCCAGCTGGATCTCACCACCCTGAGATCATGACCTGAGTAGAAATTAGGAGTCTAATGCTTAACTGACTGAGCCACCCAAGAGCCCCTGCATCTCAGATTATTTTAAAGCAAATCCCAGATGTCACATTTTTTACCTGCAAATATTTTATTGTGTGTCTCTAAATGATACTCTTAAAAACAAACATGCACACACACACACATTGTCATTATCACACCTAAAAAACAGTAATTCCTTAATACCATCATATTTGCAATCAGTATTCAAATTTCTCTAACTGCCTCCTAATTTTTTCTTTTTTGCAGTTGATGTATTTAGGATCTAAATAAGGCCCATACGTTGTATTTGGTTGATACGTCTCTTAAGGTTTTTAAATCTGTAATGTTTCCTTCTCTAACTTGAATTTCTTCCTTTTTTTTTTTTTTTAAGATTTTATTTATTTATATGAGATACAGATAGTGGGTGAGAGAGAGAGAGTGCACTGCGGAAGGAGGGGCAGAGGGAGAGGGAAAAGCAGACTCCCCTTGAGCAGGGTGCCTAATGTGGGGCTTAATCCCGGAACCTTGGGGTCATGACGTGAGCCAAAGGCAGATGTTTAATTGACTGAGCCACCCACATGCCCCTGTACCTTGAATTTATTTCTTGAAGAAACCAGGTTGTTGGTCCTATAGAATTTCCTATAACAGCAACTACTGAGCGCTTACTCTGTTGTGTTGAGGTTTGCTGGTATATCCACTTCATTCTTACAGCAACAGTGAGATGTAATAGTCCTTTGCCTTAATTTAGGCATAAAACCAAAATTTGAGGAGATTTAGGTAACTAACCAGAGTTAACAAAACTGATCAGTCAAGGTGGCAGGATTCAGATCCAGAGACCTGGTTTTTATTTATTTTGAATTTATTCTATTTATTTCAGTTTTTTAAAAAATTATTTATTTGACAGAGCAGGAGCACACAAGCAGGGGGAGCAGCAGAGGGAGGGTGAGAAGCAGGCTCCCCGCTAAGCAGGGACCCCCATGTGGGGCTTGATCCCAGTACTCTGGGATTAGGACTCAAGCCAAAGGCAGTTGTCTAACCAACTGAGCCACTCAGGCACCCCCAGAGCCTTGGTTTTTAAACACTACACTGTTTCCCTGAAAGATCCTACTGATGGAAGCACTTCGAGCTGGAAGATAGAAGGCTGGCATTGAGCACCTTCCCAGGCTTATCCCTACACCCTCGTTTTCACAGAATGCCTTCCTGGAATGCCCTTTGTTCCTCATTCAACCTTTCCAAGGCCTTCCTGGCCTTCACACCACCTTCAAGCTTCACACCACTGAACCTTTTTTTTTTTTTTAAATTAAGATTTTTATTTATTTATTTGACAGACAGAGAGAGAGAGAGAGATCACAAGCAGAGAGGCAGGCAAAAAGAGGGGGGAAGCAGGCTCTCTGCTGAGCAGAGAACCCGATGTGGGTCTCTATCCCAGGACCCTGAGATCATGACCTGAGCCGAAAGCAGAGGCTTAACCCCCTTAGCCACCCAAGCACCCCCCACTGAACCTTTCTTGACCACACCAGGCACAGAGATCTGTCCTGTACACATTGCACTAGTCATTTGGTGCTTGGTTGCATGCTGTCTTAGGAGATTTCTTGTTTTTTTTTTTTTTTTTTTGTTATTGCTGCTACTGTTGTTTCTGAGCTCACTTTGCAGGTGTGGGAATGCAGAGTCAGCCCTAAGGCCCCAGCTGGGGCTCTATAAGTGCTCTGTGCATTTAGGGAATACTACCACTCAGCCCTTGGCACCGCATCAGTTGTACTGTTCGACTTAAGCTACAGTCATGGTTATCTCTGTATTTCAGATGAGAATCAGGGATTTTCCCTTTTATTTTTGATTGTTTTCAAATTAATCTAATATAAAAAGTCCAATTATACTGCAAGGCTTTCAATGGGGAAAAAAAAGTCCCAGATCTGTGCTTCCCACTCATAAATCCCTCTCCCTAGGGGCAGCCACTTTCAGCTCATTTAGCTATTTCTTCTGGTATTTATCTTTGGGTTTCAAAGCAATGATACTAATCTACTGTTACAAATAATCTGTAATACTTAAGTAATGCCTACTCTGTGTCGGGTAGCATTTTAAATGCTTCAGAGGCATTAGGTCATTTAAGCTCCTCAATCTCTGTGAATCAGGGTCTCTTATTGCCTCCTTTGACAGATGAGGACACTTAGGCACAGAAACTATAAACAGCTTATCTAGTCTCATGATCATTGGTAGGTGTTAAAAAGTCAGGCTTGAGGGGTACCTGGGTGGCTCAGTTGTTAAGTGGCTACGTTTGGCTTGGGTCCTGGGATTGATCCCTGTATTGGGCTCCCTCCTTGGTGAGGAGCCTGCTTCTCCCTCTGTCTGCTGCTTCCCCTCCTTGTGTTCTCTCTCTCTCTCTCTCAGGTAAATAAATAAAATCTTAAAAAAAAAAAAAAAAAAAAAAAGAGCCACACTTGAACTTCGGTAGTCTGGCTCTAGAATCTGGACTCTTAAATCAAACTGCCATATTATCCTGTCTCTTATAATATGCTTGTGTTGCTATTTCCACTTTTCAACTTCAATCATTGCCTATAAAGCCCTTAGTATGGGAAATGAGCATTTAGTGTCCTCATACTATCACCCTGGCTTGCCCTCCTATCCCATCTTCACAATATAGTTAGATCACAATTTTTATTAAATAAGCATTCTATGTTTACATTGTTAGAATCTTGAAAAATTCACTTACTATAGAGTCTAATAGTATACTGTGGTTTAGTCTTACTTCCTGTATATCTTTTTGTTTTTCCTAGAGTTGATAATTGCATTGTTTTTTCATTTGCTTAGTTTTCTAGGTATTAATCATTAATTCTTCCCAGAACCTTTGAGAAACTATAAAACTCTCTATAGCTTTCTTTATCACATGGTCAGATGTGTCAGCTGCACCATTTTCTATTTTTGAGACTTAAAAGTAAAAATCTTTTAAGCTTTTCTTTTTCATAAGTTAAGTTTTTGAAGGTATAATTTGCATGCAGTAAAATTCGCCAGGTTTAGGTGTGCAGTTCGAGAGTTTTGTTAGTATGTATCAAAGTATAGATTATTTCCATTTTCCCACAGAGGGCTCTTATGCCCTTTTATAGTCAATGTCTTCTCTTCAGCTTACCTCTAGGTGACAACTGATCTGAGATCTGTCTCTATATTTTGCCTTTTCCAGAATTTATATAAATGGAGCTTTATAGTATATAATCTTTTGTATCTGGCTTCAGGCCTCTCCTTTTTATAAAAAAGAAGATGGTAATAATTAAGATTAATATTTATCGATGTGAAGAATAGTAGGTACCACACACTGTGTTAACTGTGTTAAAGGCTTTCTGTGGATTATCATTATTACTATTTCAGGTATATAGGAATGCAGCTCTTGCTTAAAAATGTGACTCTTTTTTTAAAAAAATATTTTATATATTTATTTGACACAGAGAGAGAGCGAGCGTGCACAAGCAGTGTGTGGGGGGAGTGGCAGGCAGAGGGAGAGGGAGAAGTAGGCTCCTTGCTGAGCAAGGAGTCTGATGTGGGGCTTGATCCCAGGAGTTTGGGATCATGACCTGAGCTGAAGGCAGACTTAACCAACTGAGCCACCCAGGCACCCCAAAAATGTGCGACTCTGAAAGAATGTTATTGAACATTGTGTTAAAATATGAAATACATAAAAGAACATTGAAAGAGAAACAAAGTTTATGTTCCCTCTCAAATTATTTCTTTTATGGCATGTGTTCCTAAGTACCTAGAAGCTGCCTATTTTTCTTTGCAACCAGGATACAAACCCCCTGACAGAGTGAAATGCTTTTTTACTTCCCATCCAGTGCCTTACACAGGGCTTGGTATACAGTCCAAAATATTTGTTGAGTAAATTTGCAGATAACTTAGGTATATAGGGGCTGGGAGTTTATTGAACAATGGAGGTTGGAGGGGTTTGGACTCAGGGGAGAGGTGTAGGAAGGGTCTAGACAGGTAAAGGGCTCTGACTTGCTTCTCTTCCCTGCAGCCCAGTGTTTCCCGGGCTCTTTGAGTTCTGTTCCCGTTACACAGGTGCATCTCTGCAAGGAGCAACCCAGCTGAACAACAAGGTGACTGTGGCCCGAGTCCTGTTCTCCCTTTGGGGTGGGTCCTTCTAACCGAAGGCCTTAACCCTAACCCTGAGCTTCCAGCTTTGTGGGTGGGCGAGGAGGACTGTGAGTTGGGTGTTTGTTTTTCAGATCTGTGATATTGCCATTAACTGGGCTGGTGGTTTGCACCATGCCAAGAAGTTTGAGGTAAGTGAGGAGTTGATGGGGGAGACAATGACTGCCCTAGTGTAGGTGGTCAGGATGATAACAGGGGGCAGCTGGGGAGAGGAATCGTTACTGCATTGTAAGATCACTGTCTCGCCACAGGCCTCTGGCTTCTGCTATGTCAATGACATTGTGATTGGCATCCTGGAGCTGCTCAAGTAAGTAGCCTGGGAGGAGATGGAGGGACTTATGAGACCCATGGCCAAGGCGGTATCTCACACTGTGCTGGCCCGTGACCTGTTCCTCCAGCCCCACACTAGCTTCTCCACCATTCTTAATGCTTTACTCAGACTACTTTCCCATGCCCTGCTGCACACTCCCTCCTACCTGCTCACATTTCAGTCTTCACTACACATCCCTCTCCTGTCCCTGCCGCCAGGCTGGAGTCCAGAGTTGCCCGTAGGGAACTGGTGGTATTAGGTTTCAGGTGACTTGGGCTTCATAATTCCAAACCTTGTTTTGGGAGTTGTGGGTTGGGGGTTTTCTTGCTGGGGTTCCCCTCTACCTCAGACTCTGGCTTGGCTCTCATCCCAGGTACCACCCTCGGGTGCTCTACATTGATATCGACATCCACCATGGTGATGGAGTTCAGGAAGCCTTCTACCTCACTGACCGGGTGATGACAGTCTCCTTCCACAAATATGGAAACTACTTCTTTCCTGGCACAGGTATGGGAGTAGGGATGATCATCCCCTTTACACCCTCAGCTCTTTGCCACGACAGCCTCCTGCTCAACCTTCAGGTCTTGGCTCAAGTGGCTTCTCCTCAGAGAGGTCCATCCTGACCACTGCAGTTAAAGTAATCCCTCCTTCCCTATTACTCTGTCATGTCACTATGCTTGCTTCTCTCAGAGCACTCACTGCTGTTTGTATATATGGCAGTGTTTTGTTCTGTTTCCTGTCTCCCTTATCATGCCCATCCCCCAGGAGTATAAGCTTGGTGGGATTTCATTCATTTCATTAGTTCTCTCTATTGCTATAGCCCCAGTGCCTGGTGCACAGGTTGGCTCATAGTAGGCCCTCAAAAATTATTTGCTGAATGAATGCAAGCCACAAGAGATGAAGTGTCTCTAGAGAGTGTGTGGTAGAGGTACACAGATGTAGTGAGAGGCCCTTGATGTACAGATTGAAGTTGAAGCAGATGGGTTGTGGGTGTCCCCTGTGTATAGCTCCTACCCCCTACTCTCCACTTGCCTATAGGTGATATGTATGAAGTTGGAGCAGAGAGTGGTCGCTACTACTGTCTCAATGTGCCTTTGCGGGATGGCATTGATGACCAGAGTAAGTATCGAGGTCATTTCCCTGCTTACTAGGCCCTTTCGTCCTCCTTGAATTAACGTCTTCTGCCTGGTATTGTCTACTGTTGGGCCAGGTGTCCTTAAGGATGAACCCCCCGGAAATTGTATGCAACATATTTATGTGTATGTGCATTTTTTCTGGGAAACGGGTCATTAGCTTCCATCAGTCACTCAGAGTGGTCTGGGACCCCATCCAGAAGCTTAGAACCAATGATTTGGTTCTTTGGGTTGCCCCTTTTCCTGGGCTACATGCTCTCTCAACCCCTTTTTTCCTTTTGTTCCCTGTCTCCCCATCCCCTTGGGGTGCCAGGTGCCCATCTTTGGCCCTCTCCCAGGTTACAAGCACCTTTTCCAGCCGGTTATCAACCAGGTGGTGGACTTCTACCAACCCACATGCATTGTGCTCCAGGTAATACTGCTGGTGCTTTTTCAAGAGGGCTCTGCCTGGGCTTAGGGGAATAGAGCAGGGAGAAGGATAGCCCCTGCGTTTGTCGGGGAACAGAAGTGAAGGACATCTGGGTCATTCTGATCAGTCATCTCACTGCAGCTGCCTGGGGTTTTGCTTTTCACAGTGTGGAGCTGACTCCCTAGGCTGTGATCGTTTGGGCTGCTTCAACCTCAGCATTCGAGGACATGGGTGAGACCTACTCTCCTCTGCCCCCGGTTTTCAAGTGGGTTTGGGCCTCAATACGTGGAGTAGGGGTAGTTGGGGAATGGGCCATAGGAAGACTAGAAAGAGAGAGTCACTCCCAAGCAATGAGAAGGGTCCATGCGGAGGAACTGAGACAGGAAAGAGCTGGTGTAGCCAGCTAGGAGATGAAGTCAGAGTGGGGAGGCAAGATCACAGGCAGCAGCCTGGAGGTGGTTTGACGGGAGGCCCAAGAGGTTGGCAGTGGTGAGGTCATGCAGAGCCCTTAAACCCTGGTGAGAAGTCTGGATTGAATTTCAAATATGATGGGAAACTGCGGGAAGGTTTTAAACAGGGAAATGATATGATCCAGTTGATTTTTTTTTTTTTTAAGATCTTACTTATTTACTTGAGAGAAAGAGAATGAGAGACTGAGAGTGAGAGGGGAAAGGTCAGAGGGAGACACAGACTTCCTGCCTATCAGGGAGCCTGATGCGGGACTTGATCCCAGGACTCCAGGATCATGACCTGAGCCGAAGGCAGTTGCTTAACCAACTGAGCCACTCAGGTGCCCTCAAATTGATGTTTTAAAGTGACTGCTCTGACTGCTGAAAGGAGGAAGGCTTGGGGGTGGGGTGGGGGACAGGAGTGGAAGTGTAAGGCCAGTTAGGAAGGTGTTGGTATTGCCCAGGCAGCAGACGTCATGCCTGGGTCTAGGTGGAGGAGGCGGCCAGTGAGAAGTAGGTGATGGGAGTTGTATTGTGGAGGCTGGAACTGACAGCACTTGCTGGTACTTTGATGAAAATAGTTGATTAACAGATGAGGTGCCAGAGTGGGTGTTGAGCTGGAGAGAGGTGGGAACGCCCAGTGTGTTTCAGTTTTTACTGAGACACACCATATAGACAATAAAGTACACATATCTCAAGGGTATAACTCGGTGAATTTCACTACCTAGATCAAGATTATGGAAGCTTCTCTAGTTCCCTTCTGCCCTTTCGAGGCAATACCTAGAGACGTATACTTTGCCTTTTGATTACTTCTTCCAGCCATTCCTCTGATTCCTTCTAACAGGGAATGTGTCGAATATGTCAAGAGCTTCAATATCCCTCTACTGGTGCTAGGTGGTGGTGGCTATACTGTCCGAAATGTTGCCCGCTGCTGGTGAGCATGCTCCCTGGTTTTCCTTCTCCCCCTTGTCCTATGTGAGTTGGTGAGTTGGGGGCTCCCTGAGAGGGCTGGAGGGCCCACTTGCTCAGCCTAGCCCACTTTGCTGTTTGGTTTCAGGACATATGAAACGTCACTGTTGGTAGAAGAAGCCATTAGCGAGGAGCTTCCCTATAGTGGTAAGGACCACTCTCTGATAACCCACAGCAGGAGGCATTCTCAGAAGACCCCCAGAATGGCGTAATTTCAAGGCAGATGGGAATTTAAAAATTTTTCTTTTTATTACAGATAGGAAATTTGACACTCTAGGAGCCCTGCAGACTAAATCGCTGAGTTCAGAGCAGGGAAAAGATTAGACAGCTATTATGCAGGGGTTTTGGATGGGAAGGAAATAGATTGGGAAGTCTTGGGACCTGGTTGTCTCTGTCTGAGCCATGCCTTCTCTTCTAATTTCCCATTCCCCATTTAGAGTACTTCGAGTACTTTGCCCCAGACTTCACGCTCCATCCGGATGTCAGCACGCGCATCGAGAATCAGAACTCACGCCAGGTAGCAGCTGAACCCAAAAAGATGAACCCAGGGGTGGGGAGGGCCTAGGAGAGGTACAGGATATGGGGAAACTGGAGAAACTGGAGAAGAGAAAAAAGTTCTCAGCTGCCCCTGTCACTGTTAAAACTAAGACACAGCCCAGGTTAAAGTAGAGGCAATCGGACTGGGGGGATTAGAACTAGGATCATAGGGGTGGGAGTCAGCTAGAAGGGTGGATGCTCTGGGAATCACTCACTCCGTATTCCAAATCCCCAACCAGTATTTGGACCAGATCCGCCAGACAATCTTTGAAAACCTGAAGATGCTGAACCATGCACCCAGTGTCCAGATTCATGATGTGCCTGCAGACCTCCTGACCTATGACAGGACTGACGAGGCTGATGCAGAGGAGAGGGGTCCTGAGGAGAACTACACCAGGTCTGGGGCAGTGACTTGAGAGCAGGGGTTTCCAGCAGGCTTGTCGGGGAAGTTAAGAGGGAAAAAGTATATTAGAAGGCATTAGCTTAATCATCCCTGGCTTACTTCCTTTGGGATGCCTGCCCTTTGCTCTTTTGTAATCCCCCACTCTTTCTGTATGTGTGATTGTGGCATAAATAAGTAACATATTTATTGTCAGAATTTTAAACGGCACCAAAATAATGTTAAGCTTGCATTCACAGGATCCTAGACCAGTTCCACAAAGTAACCACTATTAATAGTTTGATTTATATCTTTTCAAATAGACTTTTTCAATAGGGTTTAAGTATACTATCCAGCATGTGCATAGTAACACAAATATACATACACATGCATTCTTAGAGCTTGTGCATCTTTTTTTAAAAATGCTATTTGGATCTGTACTGGTTTTTTTTTTTTTTTTAAGATTTTATTTATTTGACAGAGAGAGATCACAGGTAGGCAGAGAGGCAGGCAGAGAGAGAGGGGAAAGCAGGCTCCCTGCTGAGCAGAGAGCCAGATGTGGGGCTAGATCCCAGGACCCTGAGATCGTGACCTGAGCCGAAGGCAGAGGCTTAATTCACTGAGCCACCCAGGCAACCTGGTTCTTTTCTTTTTAAACAGCATATTTTTCCATGTGATTATATATAGATCTGCTTCATTATTTTATCAGCTGCATAATATTCCGCTGTGTGGCTGTAGCATAATTTAACTAAGTACCATAGATGGCATTTGTATTTTTTCCCATTTTTTCATCATAACAAAGATGTGGCCCTGAACCCCCTTCCATATATATATATATATATATATATATATATATATCTTTGCATGCTTGTGTGAGTGAATTAGATTCCCAGAATTGTTTCTACTTAGGTCAAAGGCTGCGTGCACTAAAATTTTTGGTATCTGCTGCCAAATTGCCTTCCAAACAATCTGTAAGGGTTTATAATCTTTCCAGCATTTTACTGGCTCCTTCCAGGTTCGGAGCTCTACAAGTCACTGCTCACATACTGCTATTTAAGGTCCTTTGATTTCTTTCCTCTGTTCATTTTTTTCAGATATAATAATTACATTACAGTTATTTTTTTTTTAATCTTTATTTTTCTGAGATATATACTAAAATACAGATGCATTGAATTAGGAAAAAAAGAGATTCGGGTAGAGGTGGTTTTTTTTTTTTTTTTTTTTTTTTTAATCCCAGAATAGGCTTTTCTGAAAAATGAAGGGAAAAGACAGCAGAACACAGAAGTGGAGAAACGGATGCACTTAATGGAGAACAGATACCCTTACGTGGCTGAGGGATAACCACAGCTGGACACTTGCACCTCCCACTCACTGTTAGAGGTCTGAGCTGACTCTGCTACAGAGTCACATGGCCTTCTCACACCCTTCCAGAATCTGCTTCTCTGTATTAGAGGTCAGCTTCCATATCTCTCCTTTAGGCCTGAGTTTTATTGCTTGGACCTTCGGGACTAGTCCACTCCTTCTCCTCCATGAACACTGCTTTATTCCCACTCCTGGTTGAGGAAGTATCTGAACATCTGGCCTCAGGATTCCTTTTTAATGTCTCACCACCTTGTCTCCTCTTTGTCAACTTCTCCAGATCTCTGAAGCTTGACTTCTAGAAATTGATTTTCTTAAAAACCTGCTTTAAGTTACTCCTTTTGGTTGAGTTTGGCTTTTTCATCTGTGGTTCTAGGCTGGAATCTGGGCCTAATGTCTGTACAATACCACCCCCTCTCAACAGCCAGCAGCAGCTCAGGCCTCTCCCTGCCCTAAGCCCTACCTCCCTGTCAGACCACCCACCAAGTTCCTGTTCTTTGATGCCTATAGCTCCAACTTGCGTATCACTTGCAGAGTAGTAATAAGAGGAGTTACGACTTTCTGTGGGTTTGCTAAGAACCAGACTCAGTGCTAAATGCTTTATATTAAAACGTACATACCATCATGTCATCATTCTGCTGTCATCAGACAACCCTGAGAGGTGGCTGTTAACGTTCAGTTACCAGAGGAGGAATCTAAGGCTCAGAGAGGTTAAGTAACTTGCAAGACATCCTAAGGCTAGTTAAATACCAGGGCTGAGTCTCTGACTCAACACCTCCACACCTGAGGCACTCAGAAGTAACTGAGACATTGCTTACCAGGCAGATAGGGCCTTTCATACTTTGTTCCCCAGCTTCTCTTTGATGACTTTCTCCCTTCTTTCTTAGTTATCAGCTGTGGGCAAGGTAATTTGGTTTTCTGTGTTCTCCCAGAGAGGAGTTTTCCAAAAAGAAAGAAATGAGTATTGAGTACTTACTGGGCCCTGTGTTGCTTTCACATCACTTCACTCGCTTCTCTGCTTACAACTCTCCTTTCCATTGCTCTTAGAACAAAACCCCATTCTCTGATCATGGCTTTAAAGACGTGCTGGTGCTTACCTATGTCTGTGGTCTCATCTGTAACTACTCTCCTCCCTGCACACGGCTCCCCGCCATTCTAGCCTTATGCTCTTCCTAGAATACATCAGTCTCCCTCCACCTGATAACTCTGTATTTGGCTTTCTTTGCAGCTCAGAATGGGCTTCTTGAGATCTCTGCCTGGCCAGCCCCTTCTCAGACTTGAAGTCTTACCTTCCTAGAACAGCTGTCTCTAATAATTCTGCCTGGAATGTGCCCCTTTCCCCCCTTCACTCTTGGTCATATCCCTTTATTTCATTGTGTCAGAGCACTTGCCAAGATGGGAAATTATCATCTTTATTTATTGACTTTGTTAGTTGTCTTGTTTATTCAGTAAGTTTATTGAGGATAGGCAGAAATTTTATCCAGCTTATTATCTACCATATCGTTATGGCTTATGATGGTGGCTGGCATGGAGTGTCTCTCCATAAATGTCTATTTAGACTGCATGAATGGATGGGATGGATAGTGACCAGTATCTGCCAATAGGAGAAGAGTGGTTCCTGTATAAAAGGGGCCTAGGAAGTGGTTCCAGAGAGGGTAGCTGTGTGGGAGAAGGTGAGAACCTGGAGAATAGGACCCTGATTTGTCTCTCTTGCTTTGCAGGCCAGAGGCACCCAACGAGTTCTATGATGGAGACCATGACAATGACAAGGAAAGCGACGTGGAGATTTAAGAGCAGTTGGGCTTGCTCTGTCCTGAGGAATTCCTTTTTACCTCTTGTTTGGGCAGGAGGGAAAAGATGTGGCAGCCCCAGCCCTCATGGTCACCTTCTGGGCTTTTACCAGTGCTGGAAGAGGGTTTGGAGACCACATCTGGTATTTGAACCAATGTCCCCTTTCCTCTTCTTCCCAAGGCCTGACAATGGTACTTATTAGGGATCAGACAGGGACAAGGATAACTTCCTCTAGGATATCCTGGGCAGTGGGCCCTAGAGGCCAGTCCCTGCCATTTTGGCCCCCTTATTCCTTCCCTGCTTCCCTCCAACCCGGAGACTTTTAGGGATGAAGGTGTAGACATGGCTGATGTTGCCAATTTTCTTCTTCCCTGGGTTCTCGTACTGCAGGCCTTGTTTCCAGTGCAGGTGAAGAGTGATGGATTTTAGTGGGCTCTGGCTCCCTAACACCTTAACCCCAGATGATGGAAAGTACGGTTTTGAGTCGGGCGGGGGGGATGTGAAAATGTCCTGTTCTAACTTTTGGCTTTATGTCCATTTTACCACTGTTTTTATCCAATAAACCAAGTTGGTATTTTTTGTAACTTTTGCCTTCCTGGGAATATTCTTAATTCTTGCTAGCCGACTGTGTGTGAAAGGAGGGGGGGGGTGATGATGTATATAATAAAAATCGTAGTTAACATTCATTCAGCACTTATGTTAGGCCCTGTGTATGCATTCTACATGGATTGTGTTACTCATATATAAGGAGTTAATAGAGCATTGTAATTATCAGTTAGATAAATGTGGGCAGATTATTGGCTTAAGAGCGGGAGTAGAAGATGAGTTCAGGTGTTTGAACCTGGGTGTTTGAAATGGTGTGATGCTAGTTGGTGAAGATCTACTGGGATAAAAGATGTCAAGTGCTTGTCACTGTGCCTGACATAAGTAGTTCCTCCTTATTTTAATGTCTGTGTAAGAGCGATGGTAGATACTATAGTAGCTGCAAATGTGGACCTTTCCCTAGAGCAGTCTACAATCCAGTAAGGAGTGAGATAAGTGATATAGCAGATGTAGACAGTGGTATGAGAAGGAAGAATGATAGATGGATCACTCCTTCCATGCTTTGATCCTGTCTGTCAGTACTCTAGCTAGAAAGTACGTAGTTTTTGAGCTGTTTTGGACAAACTGAGTTAGAAGGGTGGGCTCGACAGTTCTTTGCAGTCGCCCCCAGGCGATTAGAAAGTGGAATGCAAGAGATGAAGGCCAGCTTTCTGAGCCAGCCAGCATTGGAGAGTCCCTGTAATATCCCAGGCTCTAGCCTGAACACCAGGGTCTCAGAGTTGTTGAGTCACTGACTCTGCCCTCCAGGAACATATATTTAAAATCTTTTTCCAGCTGCAGGTAAGATAATTAAGTCAATACTTTGCGGGCCTTCTGGGTGCCATATAACTTTACACAAGAGGAAGAGATGTAGCTGGGAGAATGGATGAAATTAGGGAGAAAGCAAGCTGGTCAATCAAAGAATACTCTTGGAGAACACCTGCTCTCTTCACCCAGGTTTGGTTTATGTCAGTAAGAAATCCTGGTCAAACAGGACTTCGCAGACCTGGGTTTAAATTTTTGCCATTTATATGTCCTTGGGCAAGTCACTGTAACTCTCAGAAGTCCATATTTTCTATCTGTAAAATGGTGAGACTAGAGGAATCTATCACATGACAATGTGAGGATTCAGTGAGGAAAAACAGATTTTTGTTTTTTAAGATACTATTTATTGAGGGAACACAAGCAGGAGGAGTGGGGGAGAGAGAGAAGCAGGCTCCCAAGGGACTGGATCCCAGGACCCTGGAATCATGACCAGAGCCAAAGGCAGATACTTAATGACTGAGCCACCCAGACACCGCCCCACCACCAAAAAAAAAAGTTTTTTGTTTTTTTTTAAGATTTTTATTTATTTATTTGACAGACAGATCACAAGTAGGCAGAGAGGCAGGCAGAGAGAGAGAGGGGGAAGCAGGCTCCCCACTGAGCAGAGAGCTCGATGTGGGGCTCGATCCCAGGACTCTGGGATCATGACCTGAGCTGAAGGCAGAGGCTTTAAACCACTGACCCACCCAGGTGCCCCCCCCCCAAAAAAAAAGTTTTACATAGTGCTGGGTTTAGAGCAAGTGCTTGGTAAATGGTAATTATTACTGTGTAGTCACATGTTGGCAATAGTTTTTCAGATTCAAAAACAACTAGAAAATAGTAGACCTGCGATTCAAAAGTAGGTAATGTAACTCCAGGGCTAGTTGAGTTCCAGTCTAGCACTTGCTCTGGACCAAGCTCTGCTTTTAGCACATAGCTTTCAATAAATGATAATTTTTTCATGTGCTCCACTAATAGTGCACACACAAAAACTGTACCATCCCTGAAACACCGGCACTGGATTTTCGGCCGAGATGACACTCTCTCTTACTTGATTTTTGGTTTAGATATTATCCTGTTCTAGGGTGTGAGAGGGTCTGGGCATTACAGCCACGTGGGCACTGCGTGGGAGCGGGAAGGCTTGCGCCGTGCAGACCGCCAGGTGGCGCCATCCCGGGTTGAGGCCGCAGAGTTGCACCGCCCATACAGCCCCCCCACGTGGGTCCGAATGGTTAGGCCCGCCGGGCAGGTAGCTTGCTTCCGCGACTTCCCTCCACCCCCTCCCCCCATTGGTAGGAGCTGCGGGTCCGGGCGGAAGTGGGGCAGGCGGGCGGGAGCGAGGCGTCGCCGTTGTATATTCATGAGGCGCGCGCAGCCCGGCATGCTAATGAGGCGGGGCGCGGCGGCGGGCTGAGGAGCTGCTGGGCGGCGGCGGCGGCGGCGGCGGCAGGTCGGGAGGTGCCGGGCGGGAGCGGCGTTGGCGCGGGGTCATCTCCCAGCGCGAACCTGGACATGGACCCCCTCGGCGGGGGCCAGGGCCCCGGCCGCGGGCCCCGGGACAAGAAGAAGGGCCGGAGCCCGGACGAGCTGCCTGCGGCGGGCGGCGACGGCGGCAAATCCAAGAAATTTGTGAGTGTCCCTCCCACCCGGTTCCCTCAGCCTGGCCCCTTAACCGCCCTCCGGTCCACGGAGACCCCCACAGCTGGCCCCAGGGTTGCACGCCTGTCTCTAGGGAGCCGCCCCCGCGCCTCTCTTTCTGGGTTTACTGGGTCCCGGGCTCCACAGTCCGACATCCTACCCCTCCGGGAGGGACCTAGGGAAACCCCAGAGTCCTACATGGCTCTCGCCCTGGCAGCCTCGGGGCTTTCTTCACACCTTCCCGTCCTCCCTCCCCCGCCCGCAAGCCAGCTCTGCCCTCCGCCCCCATAGCCTGGCGGGTCTTAGCCCCATCCCTTCCCTCTTAGCCCCACTTCCTTTCTTCTTCTCTGTTACCCGCACCCGCCTCTGTCTTGTTCTCTGTGCTTTTCTGGGTCCATTTTCCCTCTTACTCCTCCCTCCTTTTTTTTTTTTTTTTTTTTGTATCCTCTTAATTTGCTTCTCCTAAAGGTCACTTCCTTCTCAAGATTGATCCCTTTCACCTGCTAACTTTCCTCTCTCCTAGCCCCAGCTCTGGGCCCTCAGCCTGGTGTCACCTGATAATCCTTCCCCTCTGGAATGTTACCTGACTTGGGCCCTACCTTCCCTCCTCCCTTACATGTTTGTCCTTGTGATGGCAGGAATGGGTTCCTGCCCAGGTCCATCCATGGTCATTGGGCATGACGTTAATTTGGTTCCCGGTATAGCTCCATCCAGAAAACCTGTCTCTTTGCCCTGTTGCTTATCACTTTTCAGGGGATTAGAACTTCTCATTATAATGATGTGCCCCTCTTGACCTAGGTTGGTGATTTAAACCTCTCCCGTAGGGAGGAAGTTACGCTGCAAGTCAAAGAAGTTTCTGAGTAATTCAGTTGCTTTTTGTACGTTTCCCATGATAACCATCTCAGCTTGTCTGCCACCTCCTGTGTGACAGCCTAGTGACATTCCTTTTCTGACCTGTAGAAGAGTATGGCTTTCCTCAGGTGCCAGTGACTTCTAATCGGAGTCTGAAGGAATACTGCTATTCTTGTAACACTATCATATTTCATTACCTTTGCCTGCACTAAATCTTTTTTACTCCTTTCTCCAGGGAGCTGTTTGCTTTTTACTGTAAAAGCTTTGAGAGATATGGGGCACTATCCAAGAGAGGGAATCTTGACTCTTAGTAATCATTTGCTAGTTGTAAATGTAGTTATTTAGTCTTGTCTTCCAAGTAATTATTTCCTCATCCCAGGATCTCTTTGGACTAATCAACTGGGTTCTGACTCTTCGCTCTTTCTCTTTTCTCTTATCCCCAACCTTTAGTATTCTGACCCAACTCCACAAGTTTGGGTAGAAAACTGATAAAATGATGGAAACAGGAAGAAAATTTTCTTTGGGACCTAGAGGATTGAGATGTGGAGAACACTAAGCAGAATTAAAATAGTGACTCATCTCTTCCTACCTATTTCTAGCAAGGCAGGTGCTTCTGGACTGCCCTTTCCAGTGACTTATGGGCTGTCTCAGTAACTGCCTGTTTTTCATGTGAACATCTTTTTTTCCCATAAGTGTTGGGTTAGTGGTAGTGATGACCCTTCCCCTGTGGCGATTAAAGCAACATTTCCTTATGTTTCTTTAGGATAGGAATTGACACACAGAGAGCTTTCCTTCTAAGACTTAAATTCTGGGGCCCATATTCCGTTTTTATTTCTGCATATGTATCTGTTATTTTTGTTTTGCTTTTGTTTCCGTGGGTACTGTTTGACCTTCCTCACCCGAATTCCAGTTATTCCTGCTAATCTATAGTGAACTCTGTGACTTTTGTAAATGTTTTTCAAGTCCTTTAAATAGAGTTTTGTGTTTCTGTTTTATCTAACACTTGTGTGTTTCACAAGTGAAATTGTAGAAATCTAAGCGCATGTGAAAGTTGAGATACGTGAGGAAACTTAACTTTTCACCTGTGTTTTGGAATGTCCATGGAGTCTTGTATATGCTGAGTGGATTTGGCTCAGTTTTGGGTATTTGCTTTACAGAGGGTGGAGCTGAACCAAGTTCTCTTTTTCTGAGGTGTTGGTTTTAACTCTTAGCCTGCTGAATTGTTTAAAAAAAAAAACAACAGAGAACAGGTAGTGAGAATTGCATTCCGAGCTAGAGGATTGGAAAGTTTTCTGAAAAGTAATGCTACTTAACTCCTTTCTTGCCAACGGTAACTCACCTCAAGGCATGGGAATTTTCTTTCTCATTGTTCTTTTTATGAGAAGTCTGTGGCAATGAGAGACTAGGAGAAGCATTGCAATCCACTTCTCTTTGTGTCTGTCTGTGTGTGTGGGTGGGTGGAAGGGGAGAGATTGCTGGTGTGCTTTTGTTACCCATGGCTTAATTTTTTGAACTACAGGCTAAAAGCAAATTGAAAGCTGTTTTCCCTGTTCCACCTTTGCTAGAGTGTGTCCTCTGGAATTCCATAAAGAAGGTACTTTATAAAGCTGCACTGGTTGGGACCTTGTGTGCCTGAAGGTTATTTGTTTGCTTCTGCAGAATTTTTTGTCACTCTGCTGCTCTGTACCTTTCCAAGCTTATACAGGTTCTAAGTATATATCAACTGAATGGGACACAGAGCTTACTTATTGCTGAAGATGCGCTCTTAACTCTCTGATGCATCTTGGGTAGAAAGCACATGGAGTTGAAGTTTAAAAAGTGGTTGGGAATCACCTTTTAAAAACACTTGGTTGTTAGAGATGCTGATGTGTGTGACGCAAGCCAGATTGCCTGGTGTTCCCCCTTGATTTTTCAGGAGTCTTTCTCCTAGGCCTTAAGCATATCCTTTCTCCAGCATTGTTGCACTTTGTTTCACAGGTCCTTAGGGTGAAAGAAAATAAAAATTGGGAACAACCAGAATGCATTCTGATTTTTCAGCAGCGGTGAATGTGGGTGTCAAATAGACTGCTGGCTGAAATATGTGTAAAGGTAGTAATTACAACCAGAGTGTTAGGAGGCTGCAGAGTATTCCTGCATTTTATAAACTACATGCCTTATACAATCAAGAGGTGGTTGCATTCTAAGAAAGAATATTGCTTCCTGAATCAGCTAGGGGCATAATTTTGTAAAACATGAGTTTTAGCATGGGATTAGAGAGAATAGAATATACGTAATTTTTAAGATCTTGTTTAATTTCGGATGTGTATATTGAATTTTCACCAAGGGGTAGTTTCATGCCCTTCTAAAAGCAGAGTGATAATGAAAGTATAAATGTTTGGTTGTAGACCCCTGTCCATCCAAAAAGAACAGTCAAAGATAAAAGATGTCAGAGAACTTTATACAAGTCATGTGGGGTTTTTTTGAAAGATGATAAACACGGGGATTGCTTGGTTTAGAAAGAGAAGGGAGCCTACAGGAATGTTTCTGAGGTTTACGATGACAGAATGATTCCTTAAAATTGCTGCTCTTTTCCTGCCTTGTCTTTGAAGAGGTAACACAAGGATCTACTTGGTCATGTTATATTTACTTGTCTCAAAGGAAATCCTCCTTTGCAAGAGGTCAAACTGAGGGAATGCCTCAGAATTAAAATCTCTGCCTTTGGAGAGTTGATAAACATTGGGATACTTTTATTTCAAAAAGACCTGAAAATTTTATGACTTGTGAATTATGTTTATTATAAAACCTGAGAAAATAGTAATAAGTGAGAAGTGGTTTAAGTTTGTTGCTGGGCATATGGGTCAGAATAGACTAGTTTTATTTCCTGTATGATAGAATAACCTTTTGCTATCCCATGGGGCCCTCTGTATTTTATAAATGGATTGCCAAGTTATTCCTGGACAGTTATATTTTCTGTGATATATAATGGAGGCTTAAAAGATAAAGTTGTACCTCATACGATTTAGAAGAACAAGTTAAAGTCATGTTTATTAACAAGAAATGGTAGGTATTATAAAGAAAAAAAGGTTTGTATATACAGATGGTTTTTCTCCCATTTTATGTCTCAGTTGAAGTCATTCATGACTGCAGAAAGCATTTCGATTTGAAACAAACCATGTATTACTTACCTGTTTTTCTTTATTATGTTGAGCCTCCTCTTCCCACGCACTCTTGTTTGAAAGCAGTAGGAAAAAAATGTACCTCTTACTAATGAGCAAAGCAACATTTGGTGTTTGCCCCTACTTAGGGTTATATGACACAAAGCCAACCTTCTCCCCTTTCCCAGCTACTATCATTCCCTCTGTCTTTGTTTTTATTCCCTGTCTGCTTCTCTGAGGGCTGGTCCCAGTCCCATTGGCAGCTAGTCCTTTGAGGAATCAGGAATGGTAAAAGCGGTTGAAACTAAAATTTCTTAAGCTTCAAAGCTAAAATTGAAAAATAAAGAATGTTTAAAGACTGGAAACATATTTTACCTTCTTTTCCACCTCTCTTTTACTCTTTCTTTTTTTGGGCAAACATTTTATTAGAGGATTCCTTTTTAATAAAGTAAAAGAATTACTGAAGGAAAAGAGAAGTGTTGAGACCAGTATTTTTATGAATTTTACCACTGATTACAGGCTAACTGGATGTATCATTGTTCTTTCAGCTTTGAGATTCTTCCATTCATTATTAAAGCTTGCTGTGAATGGTAGCCTTAAAATTTTAGTGTTGTAAGGGGCTTTAAATGTCATCAAGTCCAAACACCCACTCAGTGCAGCAATCTCTTCTTACATTTGGAGTTTGGAAACATCAGGGGCTATGGGGTGGATATTGGATAAATGAATGGAGGAATAGAAGCTAAAATGTTGGATTCTGCGTTTCCTTTAGTAAATTTCAAGATCTTGGAATAGCTAGAATAGTAGAAAGAGGTTATATAAGCAGAATGGATACACTAGAAGCTATGTGACTGAGAGGGAAAAGATTGAAGAAACTGGCTCTGTGTTGCTTGGCTCACTGACAATCACAGAGTTTCAGTTTGTCCTATAAATATTTGCTTAAATTTCTTCCCTCTCCAAGAAGGGGGATGGAACAGATAAAGGAGAGACAAACGAAAGTTAGTATAATGAAACTGAATTAAGAGAAACACATGGCATTCTTATGTGGAATAAGTGTGTGAGGAGGGAGAGACAGAGAAAATGGAGAGAACCTCAAGCAGGCTCCACGACCAGCATGGAGCCCAGTGCAGTTCTTGATTTCACGACTCTGAGATCGGATTTTGAACCAAAATCAGGGGTTGGACACTTAACTGGCTGAGACACCCAGGTGCCCCTATGGAAGTGTTCTTATATGGAAGATAGGAGATTCCATCAATGGTGGTAGTTATAAGTGGTCCTTAGGTGGTAGTGACTTTGGCATTTTGTTATGGTAGCGGATAGAGGTGGAGTTTATGGTGTCCTGGATTATTTTTCTGGATTTTTTTTTTAAAGGAATTTCTATTAATCCATGCAAGGCCTGGATGAATTTTAATTTAAAAAAATTTTTAAAAGATTTTATTTATTTAAGATAGAGTGAGAGTGAGACAGAGCACACAAGGAGAGGGGGTGCAGTGATGCAGAGAGGGAGGGAGAAGCAGGCTCTCCACTGAGCAGTGAGCTGGATGGAGCCTAGGACCCTGGGATCATGAGCTGAGCCACCCAGGTGCCCCTCTGGATTTCTGATTGTGTGATTTATTCCCTATTTTAGAAATACTGCTGTGTAAAAACATGGAATTTGCCATTTCCTTTTAAGATTTAACATACTTTAAGGATCCTGATTTATAAACTCCCTTTGATCCTGAAGGTCATAGAAAACCAAGAAGTATACCTTGGTATTGACCTTAAATCTCAGGTAAAGCTGCCTTTTTTTTTTTTTTTTTTTCCGGTAGGGCTCTGTTTAACTTTCTAAAAAATTGCCAAACTGTTTTCCAGAGTGACTACCATTTTACGTTCCCACAAACAATATATGAGTTCCAGTTCCTTGCTAACTCTGACTATGATGACCCTTAAATTTTATCCATTCTAGTGGGTGTGTAGTGGTATTTCATTGTGGCTTTTATTTGCATTTGTGTAGTGTTGAGCATCTTTTACTTTGTTTATTTGCTATCTGTATATCTTTGCTGAAGTGTCTGTTCAAAATTTGTCTTTTAAAATTTTTTATGGTAGGGGCGCCTGGGTGGCTCAGTGGGTTAAGCCGCTGCCTTCGGCTCAGGTCATGATCTCAGGGTCTTGGGATCGAGTTCCGCATCGGGCTCTCTGCTCAGCTCTCTCTCTCTCTGCCTGCCTCTCCATCTACTTGTGATCTCTCTCTGTCAAATAAATAAATAAAATCTTTAAAAAAAATAATAAAATTTTTTATGGTAGTCTAAATGCAAGTCATTTGTTGGATATGTGTTTTAAAAATATTTTCTTGGGGCGCCTGGGTGGCTCAGTGGGTTAAGCCACTGCCTTCGGCTCGGGTCATGATCTCAGAGTCCTGGGATCGAGCCCCGCATCGGGCTCTCTGCTCAGCAGGGAGCCTGCTTCCTCCTCTCTCTCTGCCTGCCTCTCTGCCTGCTTGTGATCTCTCTGTCAAATAAATAAATAAAATCTTTAAAAAAAAAAAATAAATAAAAAAATAAAAAAAAAATAAAATAAAAATATTTTCTTTCTCCTGTGATTTGCCTTTTCATTTTTTTAAAACTGTGGAATGAAGAACAAAGGTGTTTAATTTTGAGGTCCACTTTTTTTTTTAACTTTTTGCTGTTTGTGTCGTATTTCAAAAATCTCTGCTAAAATCACAGCTCCTAAGATTTTCTCCTTCTGTTTTCTTTTAGAAGTTTTATAGATGAAGCTCTGAAGTTCTCTACTTTTCTGCTGTGGATATGTTAGTTCTATTTCACTCATGCTGTTTGGGGTGTAAATTTTGATCTATAGGCAAAGACAGAACATTTCTGATACTTGGAATTGGGGAACCTTTGAGATTCAATTTGTCCTGATGGCATTTTCATCTTAATATGTGGTGTTAGAAACCTTTTGTTCTTGTGTACTGTGTGTGTTACTGTATAATGCTTGTCTTCCTATCTATAAATGTTAATGTATGTTCAGCATCTTGATAGATGATAGGAAGATGAATTCATCCCAGACGGGAAGGACAGGGAGTAGTAGTAATAGCAGTAGCAATAGTAAGAGCGTTTGTTTGTTGCATACTTATTACAGCCCTAGGATTCTGCTAAAGAGCTTTCGATTCATTATCTCATTAATTTCTACCTCAGTCTTATAGGCACTATTGTAATTCCCATTTTATAGGTAATTGAACTGAGACTCAGTGAGATCAAGCAGCATGCTTTAGCTCATAGAACTGGGATTCAAACTGAGATCTAGCTGATTAAAAAAAAAATCTTATTCACTACATTGTACTGACATTTTATAAGCATCCAGTTTTTGCACCTGGAGTATAAAAGAGTATTCACTGCTAGGAATTCCATAGAAAATTTTGATGTCATCTGTTAAGTCATTTGATGACTGGTCAATTAAAACTGGGCTGCCCTCCAATTCATTTGGTGGGAAAGAAGTTTGGGTCTAGATGGACAAAGTGCAGTGGTTAAATGGCTAACTGCTTTTTGCATTTAGTCATGTAGACTTTGGAGTCTTTGCAAGAATTATAATTAAACCTTTCTTAGGCATGAAGAGGTAGCTATTTCAGTGTATCAAAACCAGTCTTTCTTTTGGCTCATGAGTTATTATGAAGTTGCCAATTACTATTTTTAAAAATGCAACCTGATCTTCTTTATAAATGAAACACCTCTAATAACATCACCTGTCAGTTGTTTTTAGTTGTTTAAACTGATGACAGCAGCAAGCAGTGGTGACAAATGAGAAGGAGGAAGTTGTTGTTAGACCACCTCTAATAGTTATCTTTTTGTATTTTATCATTTTTTAAATAGATTTTATTTATTTATTTGACAGAGATCCCAAGGCCACCAGAGAGAGAGGGGAGGAAGCAGACACCCTGCTGAGCAAAGAGCCTGATGCGGGGCTGATCCCAGGACCCCGAGATCATGACCCGAGCCAAAGGCAAAGGCTTTAACCCACTGAGCCACCCAGTGCTCCTCTTTTCTGTATTTTAGAAGTGGCATATGGTATCTTTAAAATCCTCTCGTTGTGGCCCTGAAACTTGACTCTAAGGATTGTGACTGGTTAATAACTCCAGGGTCTCTTCTGAGTCTGGGGCCTACTGATGTTTGTTCTTTAGACCTGGCAGTTATTTGCCCGTGGTTAATAATTAAGACATTGCCATAGAGATCTGGGTACCCGGAACTAGGATTTTCTCTATGACTAGTGGCAGAGAGTAGAGAGTAGAGTTTTTCTTGTCTGAATCCACATGGATCCAAAAGGCTAAAGATCAGGAAGTCATGTGGTTGTCCTATCACCTGTCCTGTTCAGCCCTTGCTTTTTTAATACATTGTCATCTCAGTCATGTCAGTAGGAGAATGGGTAGGAAAAGCTCAAAGGCTATGGACACAGAGGGTGAAAGCTGTAGAATTTCAGAGAAGTGAAGGAATTAAGTGGAATGAGTACTGGACTGTGAGAAGAAAAGTTTCAGAATCTTAGAATGCTGCAAGTGAAAAGGATACTAAAAATTATTTCATTCAAACCCTTTATTTAGAAATGTGGGTCTAGGAAAGTAGTCTGTGTACATTTATAGCTAGACCTAGGAGTAGAACTCTTATTTTCCATTCCCACTGAAGTATCCTTTCCAAATATTGCTGTTTAGTCAGACTCTGCTATGGATTAACCATTTGAACTCTGGGCAAGTCATTCCACTTTTCTTGGTCTTTTCTTGTAATATTAGAGATTCAGCATAAATGATTTCAAAGGCCTGTCCTTATGTCCCAAATTTGATAAAAGATCTAGGATATAATTGTGGACAGTTATAATTAATTTCATAGAAGATGTGGAATATGTCTGCCCTTGGAGGGAAATACAAGGGTTGGCAGAGAAGAAGGGAAGGGATTTCATGGTGTGGGGAGCGGTGTGAACAGAGGATCAGAGATAAGAATGTGTGGCTGTGGTAAAGAAAATGGCCCAGTTATAGCAGTCAAGAGGATTAATATGGGAGATCCGTCATTTAAGAAAGGTGAAGCCACTTCATAGGGATTTTTTAAAAAAGATTTTATTTATTTATTTGACAGAGACACAGCGAGAGAAGGAACAGTGGGAGAGGGAGAAACAGGCTCCCTGCTGAGCAGGGAGCCTGATGCAGGGCTCTATCCCAGGACCCTGGGATCATGACCTGAGCCAAAGGCAGATGCTTATGACTGAGTCACGCAGGCACCCCCATAGGGATTATTTTATTCCTGTTAAGGGCTTTTAGGTTCTCTTTCTGTAGAAACATGCAGACAGCAGGACTGAAAATTAGTGTTTTGTAGCATGTCATGGTGCATGTTGATGAGCAGTTTCTGGCCATGCGAATGTGTGGTGGTGATAGTAAATCAGCATATCCAAGAACAGAATAGGTAAGTGTTAACGTTTCAGCAGATCATTTCTGATACCTAGGTGGAATTTAGATTAAGTTTTTTTGATTTACAATCCTTATCAATTTTAATACACCCATCTTTTCAGACTTTGAGCAATAAATCTAGATTTTAAAAATATGACTCTGGCTGGATCTCAAAACTGGATAGCCAAATTGTGGGCTCAGGTGGGAAATCCCACCATGGGGACAATCAGAACTTATCTTTGGGCTGTATTATTTCTTCTTAAAAGTTTTCTATAATGCCGTATGTGTTTTGCTTGCTTGCTCTTTGAAGTGTTCTTTAATCTTTTGTGAATGAAAAAACCCCCACATACGTATTCTATATAATATATATAGAGAGGGAAGAGGCAGCTTTTTGGGGGGATCTTATTTCTCATGTTGCTTGTGAGGTGCCTAAGCCCATTGGTGGTGTTTTGCTCACATTAGCAATATCCTCTTATGTATTTTAGTTTTAATGTTAGTCTTGGGAGTCTTGAGATGATTTTCAAGGTCCTCCATTTCTATGGTCTAATGTAGGAGATTGGCAGTTTAGAAACATTAGTCCTCTCTGACCAAGGGAACTGAGGTGAAGAGAATCACTAATGTTAACTGTATCTGACCAGAAGAACTCTGTTGAGAAAAGTTTATTATTCTTTAGAGATAGTATGTTCTAGTTTTGTGTTTAATGAAAGAAACTGTCTGTAGGATTAAAAATCTGCGTTATTTTAGATAGTTCTGCCAACTTTCAAACCATCATTTTGAAAGGAAGGGTTTACAGGGCTGCCAGCTTTCAACATTATGAATGAGAGCAGTATTTGACCCAGTTCTGTAGGGATTGTTAGCATACATTTAAAGTGAATAATTGGTAAGTCCCCATATTATTTTAATCTCTTGGTATCATGGTCTTTTAGGACTATCTAAAGGTTTACATAGAATATTAGATAAAGAAGACAAGGATGAGTCTCCCAAGTCTTCAGGATATGTCTAGGTCTCCACAGAAGGTGCTAGTGACCTTTTTTCCCCCCTTCTAAAAACTTACACTCCTACCCATAGCTAATCTTCAATTTCTTCATTTGGTTGTAGAAGCAAAGTAGAGTGAGACTGTTCTAAAATTCTCTCATGTCTGCATGCATGGGACCTGCAGAGATATTTTTAGTTCTGTTAGTTTTTGTGAAAGATGTGTATTGGGCTCCACAGAGATAAAGTTTCTAGTGATTTCTTGATTCTTGTATTTTAGAAAGATGGGAGTTGGCTTTAGTTGGCAGCTCTTTGCATCCGCCAGGGCTTGTTCGTTACTTACTTCTAGGCCCATGGGTGACGTCTGTTTCCTGTGATTGAAACCACAAGAAGAAGTGGTGAGAAGCCACTGTAGGATATGCACTATCAGGCAAGCAGCAGGCATTGGGCTACCCTCAAAAAGAGCAGTAGTAAACTAAGCACAGTCTTTAAGGGCCTCTCAAGAGACTATAGAAATGATCTGATCGAGCTTCCTCATCTTAATATGAGGAGGCCACTGAGGCCTGGAGGTGCTAATTTGCTTAAGGTCATGTATTTAGGTGAACTAGCTTTTAGACTATTCATTATTATTTTGAAAAAAGATTTTATTTATTTGAGATAGAAAGTGATAGAGAGAGTACACAAGCAGGTGACAAAGGCAGAGGGAGAAGCAGACCCCCTGCTGAGCAGGGAGCCCCATGCGGGGCTCGATCCCAGGACCCCAAGATCATGACCTGAGCTGAAGGCAGACTCTTAACTGACTGAGCCACTCAGGCGCCCCTCATTATTCTTTCTTCCATTGCTTTGTTACCCCTAATTTTCCTAACTGTGCCCTGCCGGAGTGTTTCCTTAAGCAGAGTACTACTGGAGAAGAGTAAATACTAGTGGGCATTTTAAATATGGGAATTGGATAATGTTGCTTTGCTTTTAGGTGCTGTGCCATGATTTTTTTAATGCTCTTTTTTTTTTAATCATATACATATATTTTAAAAATAACAGTATCTAGACCCCAAATTTCTACTTTTCATTTTTTATTTCACTTAGTGTGTGAATATTTTAGTCATTATGTCTGTGCACAAACGTTTTTACAGTTGCAATTATAGCTTCCATAAGTTTTTTGCTTTTAAAACAATGTATCATAAACATTTTCTAGCTTTCTAATCTTTGAAAAGTGTTACTTTTGTTATAAATGGAAATGTATTTTTTATTATAAAAGTGAAACACCTATTTATAAGAAAATATAGATGTGGGGGTTGCTGGGTGGCTCAGTTGTAGGGTGTCTACCTTCAGCTCAGGTCATGATCCCAGGGTCCTGGGATCAAGCCCCGCATCCAGCTCTCTGCTCAGGGGAGGGTCTGCTTCTCCCTCTCCCACAGCCTTGCTTGTGTTCCCTCTCTAGCTGTCTCCCTCCCTCTGTCAAATGAATAAATAAAATCTTAAAAAAAAAAATACAGGTGTGTATGTAAATAAAACAGTCCCCTACCTTGCTTTCCATTTGTTATTTATTTTTATGTTTACATTTTGTAGCCTAAGGACTTTGGCCTGAAATTGTATGTTTGTGTTAGAACATACTTTTAGCAATTGTAGTGTGGAACTATCAGCAGCACTGTATTTTAACTCTTACTTGTATTTCTGGTGATAGAGGAATAATAAGATTTCACCTCATGCTCTCCTGCTTCTCTCCCCTGCCAGATTTTCTCAAAATCAGATCTTATTCTAGATTTAAATAAAATGTTTTCATACGATCATGTCTGTGTAGTGTAATTTTTGGATCAGTTAAGCTGTTATCAGTAGGCTGTGATTATTTCTGGGTGTTTAGGAATGATGTGTGGATAGGAAAAAAGGAGGTGTAACCATCATTTCGAAATGAAGGGTTTGAGAATGGGATTTAAAACAAGGTGGCCTCATTGGTCCCTGTATGTAGAAGTAATACCAGCTGCAGGAACTTCCTGTCAGCCAGGCCTTGGGTGTGTCATACATGTGCTAACCCTTGAGGAAGAGTAGATGTCCTGCTACTCACATCACAGCAAGGGAGGAGAAAACAGTTGCTACGGAGATTGGGAAACAGCATTCCTGAGTCACTGACTGTTTCCAAATGAGTGGACAACACCCCCTTTTTAAAGGAGCAATTACAATCTAAGCTCAGGCAATAAAGAGAAAGGCCCACACTAAGAAAGTGAAGAACAAGGATTGGTATTTGCAACTGGAGAAATGTGCCAAAATTTTGGGAAAATAGGTTAACATTAGTTATTGTTTTCTATACAGGCCCCCGGCCCATCTGATGTTCCTATGAAATCTTTCATAAACCAAAATGACATAAAGCAAAGAAGCACTTACAGTAATTTATATGGAAACATTTTCGAGCATTCCTAAAAATAACCTCTCAGACTTTTCTGGTAACTTCGGCCACATCTCGCTAACAGAGGCACAGAACAAATGGAGATAAAGCTCAGATGCTTACAGCCACACTTCAGATTTACGGTGGCCTGATGTTGAGATGCTGAGCGTAGCCCTGCTCGGGGTGTGCACTGCCTCTCGCATGACAGTTCCCTGCAAAACAAATGCTGGATGCTATTTTCGCTTTTCACCCCCCCCCTTTTTTTTTAATAAAGGTGAAAATCTTTTAAGGATTTCTTACAGTTAGCAAAAACAGGTACTGATATAGGTCTTCAAAAAAGCAAAGTGGCCTAGCATGAACTGTTGACAAGTGGGGGATACTGCTGTGTGTGTTCAAAAGTTTTATCAGAACCTTAGGATGTTTGAAAGGGAGGAAGTTTTGCTTACTGATCTCTCACCAGATGACAGAATATATGTGCACTTCCTTCCTGACAGCAGAAGAGATGGTCATGTCTGCCATACCTTGTGACACTTGATAGGAAACTAGGCCTTCCAGAATATGAACACTTTATCTATTGGCAGCTTGTTGTCCCAATCCACGGGTGGTTCATAGTGCAGGGGGCTGGCAGTTAGTTTGGATGGACTTGTCGGGGGAATGCAATGTTCCCAGCCTGGTTTCCACCTGCTCTGCTGAGCTAGAATAGTGAAACCTGAGTGGACTTCCCTTCTTTTCTCTAGGCTATCAGCTATCTGGGATGCAGGCTATGCCAGTCCCGGGCTTTAAAATGAGCTGAGGGGTAGGCAAAATGTTACCTTCTCCTTTTCCCTAAGAGGCTTGCCTTCTTGAACTAACAGAGGACTATTAGAATGTATTTTGACCTGACAGAGGATTGAATCTTAATGTTAAGATAGTTTTCCTTCATTTTAATCATAGCTGGGAAATGTGGTTTATTTGAAAGCAGACTCTCACCAAATGATTTAGACAGTTGTATGGAAATTGAGTTTGTTCCTTTGCATTTCTAAGTAAATTGCTTCAGATTTACAACTAAATTACTGAAACAGGTAATGATTAATTACCTAATGTTCTTTGTAGGACATTTCTAACTCATACTTGACAAACATCACTGCCTGGAATCTCTCAAGGCATCCTGGGTGGGATCAGTAAAAAGATACTGGCTCTGGAAGGCAGGGGTAGATTCAAAGAACCCTCTTAATTAGGGCTCTTTTTTTTTTTTTTTTTAAGGTTTATTTATTTATTTGACAGGGAGAGACAAAGCACAAGCACAGGGAGCTGGAGAGGGAGAAGCCTGACCTGGGGCTCAATCCCAGGACCCTGAGATTGTGAGCTGAGCCGAAGGCAGACCCTTAACTGACTGAGCCACCCACGTGTCCCAAGAACTCTCTTAGTTAGATTTAAGAGCTCTTGGACTCTCCTCTACTGTGTTCCTTTCTTTTCTTATATGAATTTTAACAAGCTAACTATCTAGTTCTGAGTTGAGCTTTGGGGCTGCTAAGGCAGCATGAAACTTAAATGGATGAGCTGCGAAGGTCTGACTCCTTTAGCAGTTTTCCCATAGTGATCATATTGAGCATGAGTGAGCCATCTCCATTTCTGGGGACTGCTATATAATCTTCAGGTTCCTCAAACCCATTTAACTTATTAATCTAAGTTAGCTTTATAGTTGATGTTTCTCAGTTCCTGGTCATTTTTGTGCCTTTCATTTAGTCTTCCTTTTTTCTTGGAGATACCCGTTTTCTCTTCTTTTCCTCCCCTCCCTTCCTATCTCTTTTCTTTCCTTTCTGGAAGTGGGTACTCCAGTTCTGCACAACTCTTAGGTTTAGGCTTTTGACATCATTAAGTAGTGATGTCAGAATCTATCTAGTCTGTTTCTCTGCAAATGGTAGATGAAATACTGACTTAATTCAGTGTCATCCTTGGGCCATTCTTTGAAAATGGAAGGGAAAGTTCTCTACATTTGAAGTTCTCTACATTAGAAGATACCTGTTATTTTTTCTCTCTAGTTATAATTGACTTCTAAACGAGGAGTGGGAATTGAAGAAGGGAGGCTGAAAAGTGTCATATGTTCCATCATCATATATTATTTAATTTTTACAAAGCACTTTGCAAAACAAGGTGCTTTCCATCCATTTTATTACTTTTCATACCAGCCTTATGAAATGATACAGTCCTCAAGATAAGAGTGCAACTGTGATAAAAAGAAAAACTCAGCCTGCCCTTACTGTCGCTCAGTGGAGTTGTGACAAATTTTTTGTCTGAGCTGGAATGGGATTCATTGGTAATTAAATTCAAGTGCACATGATAACTTCCTGTTACCTAAGGAACTATCCTAAGGAACTGAATGTCATTACTGTGATAGAATAAAGAGACGAATCAGAGCCAGACCATGCTCTCTGATCTGTATGATTCTGAACGACACATACCTTACCTGGTCCTTCCTGAGGATCTGAAAGAAGATTGTTGTTGGATTTCCATTTTACCTATAGGTGGCCTGTGT
Source organism: Lutra lutra (assembly GCF_902655055.1). Lineage (NCBI taxonomy): Eukaryota > Metazoa > Chordata > Mammalia > Carnivora > Mustelidae > Lutra > Lutra lutra. The sequence continues at coordinate 80,097,583 of NC_062282.1, read as the reverse complement.
CTTAGGGTTTACTGCTTTTCAAAGGATGTGGAAGACTCCCTAGGTGACATGTGTCCCATAGTTGGATATTTTCCTCAAGGTCAACTCAAAGTGTGTCAAGTACCAATGAGCATCCCCTGTTCTCATGTATAGGAAAAGACATGATTCTTCAAGGTGTGGTCTTATGGTTGACTGACCTGTTCATAACAGTCACATTGTCACAGACTTTAACTTAAGGAATTTCCTAGGTTTGCCTAATTTGAGTAAAGGAATTAATGAATAAATATACTATGCTTAGGATTATGCTCTTAAACCTATACTGATGCTAATTCTTAAAATATTTATTAAATAGTAGCCACATCAAATGAACAAGACTTGGGTTCCTGCCCCTAAGCAACTTACAGTCTGATCCCCAGAAGCAGTTACAATAAACAGTCTGATAAAAGATATTGAGAGCCTGCCCTTGTTACGTTCTTTAGTTCTTTTTGCGAAATGACTGACTATGGCTAAATGTATAGTTGATAGATGAGGAATAGTTTTTTTCCTTTTGTTGTTGGAGCACAGTGTCAACTAGTCCCCTCTTCAGGTGTGTATTTTAAAACAAGTCTTTATGTAGTAATAACATTGCAGTTACCTTACAGAATGATCTCTTACCACTCCACTTTATGATCTCATAGTTCCCAGGAGATGTGTGTGTCTGCTTTGGCTTTGTTTTTAATAAATAAGGGAACCGAAGCATGAAGAATTAAAGTGATTTGCTCAAAATCATACCTGTAGTTTTTTAGGATACCATAAATAAATAAACCAGGAGTCCTAGTCTTTTTCCTTTAGCCAAAGTTCTAGATAAATTGTAATTTTGTCAGTTTGTTTAATGTATTAGTTTCCTCCTGCTACATAAGAAACTCAACAGTTTAAAGCAAAACCCACTTATTAGCTCATAGTTCCATTAGTCAGAAGTCCAGCATGAATAGTGTGGCTGCATTCTCAAGAGTTGTCAGAGGCCAGTTCTGATCTGGAGTCACCTGGGGAGAATCTGCCTCCAAGCTCATTCAGTATTGGCTGAGTTCGGTTCTCGCCATTTGGAGCCCTTCATGCTCAAGTCAGAAATGACATATTGAGTCCTAGAGTCTCTAACATCTCACCTCAGACTTAAAGGGCAAGTGTGATCGGTTCAGGCCTGTGCAGATTATTTCCTTTTCTTAAAAGTCAATTGTGCCGAATAATAGAACCTAATCACAGGAATGGTATCCTGTCATACAGTCCTGGTAATTATAGAGGATGCATGTGTCAGCTAGGAATCTTGGGGAACATCTTAGAATTTTATCTACCACTCTAAACCTGTCCCTTATACTAGATTAGAAAGCCCTTGAGCAAGGGTAGATGTCAGAGAGGGAGAGGTATGAGTTGACCATCCTGAGGCAGTTAGTGAATTGCTTTGTGATTATAGGTATTTTAAGAAAACCTGTAGTTCCAAGGGAGCCTGGGCCTCTGGGCCTCTTAGAATCTTCTGGTGGTAGTCATTTAGCCAAGAGCTCTGATATGTGTGGTATTAGCCTGAACAAAAATTTTTTTAAAAAGTGGAAGAAGAGTAGTGGAGGAATGAGCAAAAGAAATGGGCGAAGGAGATTATGAATTTGCAGTTACAAACTAAGTCATGGCGATAAAAAATACAGCATAAGGAATATAGTAATACCGTAATACCTTGGTGAGCATTTGATAACATATGTCATTGTCGAGTCACTGTGTTGTACACCTGAAACATACTGTATATCAACTATACTTCAGTTACAATTTTTAAAAAGATTAAATATGTTAGTCTGAACAAAGTATTTGGAAAGTACTGAGATACAGGCTTGCAACTGGAGATTTATATTGTCTGTGCATGAGCCACATGTTTCATAAGATTATCATCCATGATTAACTGTTCTTGTGAAGCACCATGGTAGGAATTGGAAACACTTTTTACTATGTAATATACTCTGTTTAAAGTGAAGTTTAATCATATTCTCTTATTAGATCTCTGCCAACCTCTCTGCTACTAAGGATACTACCTCACTACTTTTTGTTTGGCTATGTGAACATCTTGTGCCAAGAGACCATCCTTAATTGTTAGAGAATTCTGTCCTGTTTTCCTGCTGAGTGGGAAAAGTTAAAGATTCAGGAGTTGGGTAGAGGTGAGTCAGTCTCTGGAATGATTTTCTTATAGCCTTGAGTTTAAAAATTTGCCAGTTCCGTTGCTAGGCAAACAAACAGAGGGTACCTGTATTTAAAAGACTGCCATGTTTAGTCCCATCTACTTACTTTTTTTTTTTTTTTTTAAAGATTTTATTTATTTATTTGTCAGAGAGAGAGAGAGAGAGAGAGAGAGAGAGCACAGGCAGACAGAGTGGCAGGCAGAAGCAGAGGGAGAAGCAGGCTCCCCACAGAACAAGGAGCCCGATGTGGGACTCGATCCCAGGACGCTGGGATCATGACCTGAGCCGAAGGCAGCGGCTTAACCAACTGAGCCACCCAGGCGTCCCTTTTTTTTTTTTTTTTTTTTTTTTTAAAGATTTTATTTATTTATTTGTCAGAGAGAGAGAGAGAGAGCCATCTACTTACTTTTTAAAGATTGATTTATTTATTTCTTTAGGAAGAGAGACAGCATGTGTGGGCATGGAGGGGAAGGGTAGAGTGCTAGGAGGGGGAGTCCAGACTACTTGCTGAGCACGCAACCTAACATGGGACTCAGTCCCATTACCCTGAGATCATGACGCAAGCAGAAACCAAGAGTTGGACACTCAACTGAGTGTGCCACCCAGGGACCCCATTATCTACTCACTTTTTAAAAGCTGAAGTGTTAATAGGTATAACCACCACCACAACAAATCCAGTATGGAAGAGAAGTTTTATAGTTCATTTGCATTTATTATGATAATAATCAGGGTATGTTTCATAGTCATTAAGTCATGATTAGTTTTGCCTCACAAGGCATACATTGGGGTCTTTGGACTTTTTTATTTTTGATTTCTTACAGAAGCTAAACTGTGAAGTGTCTAGGAAGTTTATTTCCTGTAGACGGTAACCAGAAGATTTATCTTACCACATATTACATTAGGATGTGGTGAGTGAATCAGAGCCTTGAATTGTTCTCTAGAAGGGGGACTGAGGGGACAGCTTTTCATTTTTATGGTGATGGATGGTCTTAATGCAGAGCAGTATCCAGCCAAATATATTTTGTTTTATTTTTAAAGTGCATTTATTTTTGATCATGTTATTTTTTAAAAAGATTTATTTATTTGAGAGAGAGAGTGGGGACAGGGTAGGGGCAGAGGGAGAAGGAGAGAGAAACTCAGGTAGACTCCTTGTTGAGTGCAGAGCCTGACTCGGGGCTTGATCTTATGACCGCAGGATCAGAACTGAGCTGAAACCAAGAGTGTACCCTTAACTGAATGGGGCATCTAGGCACCCCATTTGATGCTGTTACTTTTTTTTTTTTTTTTTAAGATTTTGTTTATTTATTTGACAGGCAGAGATCACAAGTAGGCAGAGAGACAGGCAGAGAGAGAGGAGGAAGCAGGCTCCCTGCTGAGCAGAGAGCTGGATGTGGGGCTTGATCCCAGGACCTTGGTCATGACCTGAGTCAAAGGCAGAGGCTTAACCCACTGAGCCACCCAGGCGCCCCGATGCTGTTACTTTTGATGCGGTGCAGCTTTGAGCAATTTCTGTTCATTTGAATAAGATTTGATAACACAGAGCATCTTTTGGAAAAGATAAAGGTCATTTTGGTAAATGCCATTTTGTTGAGCTCTTTTCTGGTACCAGCTAATGACCTTTAGAAATAATTTTTTTTTAATATATATTTATTTACTATATATTTTACTATTTAATATATTTTGTATTTATATACTATTTAATATATTTTACTATATATATAACTATATATACTTACTATATATATTTACTATATATTTTACTATATATTTATTTACTATATATTTATTTATTTAAGTAATCTCTACACCTAACTTGGGGCTCAAACTTACAACCTCGGGATCAAGAGTCACCATAGTTGAGCATCTGGCAAGGCTGTAGTGAGGGTCAAGTACTAGGAATCCAAGAAGAATATGGTCAGAGGAGTTATACTGCTTTATACTTTCTTTTTCTAAGCTTACCGTGGCCAATCTTAGTTCTTCTGGATAAGTCAAACTAGAAAAACTCTGTGGGGTGGAGTTGAGTGTCCTTGAGGTCCAGGCAGTAGACCAAGGAAGGAAGGGAAGAAATTATTAACATATGTTTCCAGTAAGCCAAGAATCTGTCCGGGTCAGACTCACCAGGTATTACCAATTTAAAAGCCCAGAACAAAAGTGGATGATGGTGGTGACAGTATGGGAGTCAGGTCCCACAGTCCCCTTTTAATTGTGCTCTCTGGCAAAGAACAGTCTTCTAGAATCTTTTGTCCTAGGGATTTTCTTTAGCTCTTTCAGGCGTTAGGTCTTCTGTTGCTGTGTTTCAAGTCCTTTACTTCTTGGTTTGCTCCCTCATTTTGGTGGAGCATATCCTATAGTAGCTTTCTGAGGTACATGGGAATAAATTTTTGAAAGCTTAAGTTTCTGAAAATGCTTATACTGAACTCAACATTTGATTGTTTTGTTGGATATAGAATCCTAGGTTTGAAATTATATTTTTCATATTTTTAAAAGCCTTGTTCTGGAGGGTGCCTAGGTAGCTCAGTCATTAAGTGTCTGCCTTTGGCTCAAATCATGATCCAGGATCCTGGGATCAAGCCCCACATCAGGCTCCCTGCTCAGCGGGAAGCCTACTTCTCCCTCTCCCACTGCTTGTGTTCCCTCTCTGTCAAATAAATTTTTAAAAATCTTAAAATAAATAAATAAAAGGCTTGTTCTGTTGTCACCTATCTTTTGGTGTATTGTTAAAAAACCCAAATTTGTTCTCATCACTTTGTATATGACCAATTTCTCTCCCTTCTGTTGCATCTTGTAGAATTTTCTTTGTATTCAGTGTTTTGAAATTTCACCATAATATGCCTCTGTGTGGTCTATTTTTATCCATTCTGCTGGAGACTTACCCTTTAGTATTGGGGAATATTCTTGGTTTATTTCTTTGGTAACTTTCTCCCCTGTTTTCTCCTATTTGTGTATTGAACCATCTTTGCTTATCTTTTCTCTCTTATTTTTCCATCTTTGTGTTTTTGTTCTGCTTTTTGGGAGATTTCCTCAATTCTTAACTTCTAGTCCTTCTATTGAGCTTTCTCTTGAGTTTCTGTTCTCTTCAACTTCTACAGGTTCTTTTTCGTCTGAATGTTTCTTTTTAAAATGGCATTATGTTCCCTTTTGTGGATGTTAGTGATTTTGAAAATCTTTTTGCATAGTCTGAATGACAGCACCCCCCCCCCCGCAATCTTACGTTAGTCTAGGCGTTTTTCAAATATCTGATAAACTGTGTTGTCTGCTAATGTTTAAGAATGAGGGCCTTACGGGGCACCTGAGTGGCTCAGTGGGTTAAGCCTCTGCTTTCAGCTCAGGTCATGATCTCAGGGTCCTGGGATTGAGCCCCACATCAGGCTTTCTGCTCAGCAGGGAGCCTGCTTCCTCCTCTCTCTCTGCCTGCCTCTCTGCCTACTCATGATCTCTGTCTGTCAAATAAATAAAATCTTAAAAAAAAAAAAAAGAATGAGGGCCTTACAAGAGGGGCCTGGGTGGCTCAGTTGGTTAAGAATTTGGCCTTTGGGGCGCCTGGGTGGCTCAGTGGCTTAAAGCCTCTGCCTTCAGCTCGGGTCATGATCTCAAGGTCCTGGGATCGAGCCCCACATCGGGCTCTCTGCTCAGCGGGGAGCCTGCTTCCCCCTCTCTCTCTCTCTCTGCCTGCCTCTCTGCCTACTTGTGATCTCTGTCTGTCAAATAAATAAATAAAATCTTTAAAAAAAAAAAAAAAGAATTTGGCCTTTGATCTCAGTGCAGGTCTTTTTTTTTTTTTTTTTAAAGATTTTATTTATTTATTTGACAGACAGAGATCACAAGGAGGCAGAGAGGCAGGCAGAGAGAGAGGAAGGGAAGCAGGCTCCCTGCTGAGCAGAGAACCCGATGCAGGGCTTGATCCCAGGACTCTGAGACCATGACCCGAGCCGAAGGCAGAGGCTTAAACCACTGAGCCACCCAGGCACCCCAGTGCAGGTCTTGATCTCAGAGTCATGAGTTCAAGCCCCATGTTGGATGCCATGCTGGGCATGGAGCCTACTTTAAAAGGGGAAAAAAAAAGGAAGGGACTAACATACAGGTAAAGTATGTTAACCATGCACTTTACTATAAATAGACCTGTAAAATAGATATATAATGTGAGTCCCACATGTAATTTCAGATTTTCTGGCAGCCACAGAAAAAGGCAAAAAGAAAAAAGCAAAAAGAAACATGTGAAATTAATTTTAATAATAATTTAGGTAATCCAATATACGACAAGATTTTAGTATGTAATACATATAACAGCATTAATGGGATGTGTTATATTGTTCTTAACACTAAGTTGGACTCCAGTGTATGTTTTACATTTATAGCACATCTCAATATATATGCTAAATTTTTGTTAAAAAATAGTTGGGGTATATTTAAAGATTTTATTTGTTTTAAAGAGAATATGAGTGCATGGGGAAGGGGTTGGGTGGGGAGTAGAGGAGGGACAGAGGCAGAGGAGGAGGATGGGGCAGGCTCCACACTGAGTGTAGAGCCCTACATGTTGCTCCATCTGACAACCCTGAGGTGACCTGAGCTGGAACTGAGAGTTGGATGCTTAACTGACTGAGTTACCCAGGCGCCCGAAGTTGAAGTATATTTAGATTTGATAAAATTTATGGGTGAAAGTAGATTCACATATCCAGGATATTCCAAACATACTTAAGTTTAATAATAATAATAATAATAGTAATAATAATGTATTAGTTTTAAAATTTAAATTTATTTAAAATTAAATACAATTTGGGGCACGTGGGTGGCTCAGTCAGTTAAGTGTCTGACTCTTGATCCCAGGGTCCTGAAATTGAGCTCCACCCAGTGTAGGAACTGCTTCTTAAACAGCTGCCAGCCAGTCTTCTTATTTTAGGCTCCTCCTCCTTCCAGCCCCCATTTCCATAGGTACTTCATGATGCTAATTCTTGTTGCCTTTTGATAGTCTTTAAATATAATTACAATTGGTTATTGTGTTTTCAGCTTTCTTAGGTCTTTTGGGTTTACCATTAGTCTATTTCCCAGCTTCAAAATTTGGTTGAAGTTGTGCTGTTCTTACTCTTCCCAACCTGATAGTCTCCTTCCTTCCATCATTGTTTTCTTTCCAAAAAGAATCTTTTTCTGTAGATTTAGAAGGTTTTCAAAAGGGGAGAAATTAGGTGCTTTGTTCAGTCTACTGTCTTTTATCTAATATTTCCTATTAATCTGTATTCATGAGCAGATTTTAATTTTTTTTTTAAAGATTTTATTTATTTATTTGACAGAGATCACAAGTAGGCAGAGAAGCAGGCAGAGAGAGATAGGAGGAAGCAGACTCTGCCGAGCAGAGAGCCCGATGCGGGGCCCGATCCCAGGACCCTGGGATCATGACCTGAGCCGAAGGCAGAGGCTTCAACCCACCGAGCCACCCAGGCACCCCAGATTTTGATATTTTTAAAAAGATTTAGTTTAGGGGAAATCTTTAGATTTCTGCCTACTTGTGATCTCTGTCAAATAAATAAATAAAATCTTAAAAAAAAAAAGATTTCGTCTAGTACATATGCTTCTTTCAGTATCTATATATAGTTAAAGGTTTTAGAGGAAGACTCAGGAGCGACAGGAAGATGAAGTATTTAGTCCCAACAGGTTAGGAGAGGAAGGGTTTGGTTTGGGGGTTTGGGGGCAGAAGAGAATTGACAGCAGGCAAGGAGAATGGTGAGAGTAGAAGCATTAAGAGACAGGTAGGGTGATGAGAGAAAATGACAAAAGCTTGGGCATCTGGGGGGTGAGGCACAAATACAGCTCCAGGAGCATTTATCTTCCTGGATACCCCTATTTTTAGTCATTTATACGTTTTATGATCTGGGAATTCTTGTTCTTTATCTCAGAATCCACAGCACAACTAAGGATATAATTAAAATACTGAGTAAAGCTTACTGTTTGCAAGCATAGTATACAGAGATCTATAAGAAAAACGCATAATAGTAAGTAAACAATACACCCTCAGTACAGTCTAGCAGCGGTCTACATTTCAGTAATTGAATTGAGCTTGCTCTTGGGGTGTTTTGTTGGGTTTTGAAACAGAATTTTGCCTATAGGGTGATTCGCTTTGCTGGTAGTTGCTGCCCTCTGTTGGACATTTTGGGAAAGTTCAACTTTGATCCTGTAGGCATCATTTTTGCTGTCCATACTCAAACTGAGCGCTAAAGTGTGGATAATTTTTTTAAAGTAATTAAATCTGTTTTTAGTAATGCACCAAAGAAAGCAAGAGAATGTGGTATCTTCCTTATTATGAAAAGATATATTCACTTTTGTTTCTAAAGGCAAGAGTATGGGCCTTAAATGGGAACAAGGCAGAAGAATTTGGGGAATGCAAAGATTTTAGGCTTTGGAATCTGAAGACTAGAGTTCATACCCAGCTTGTTTCTGATCACGTGACCTCAGTGATTTACTCTACCTGTCTAGGCTTCAGTTTTTTTCATTGACACAATGAATTGATTTCAGAGTTTTTTCAGGGCTCTTGGCAGTTTAGGAAAGCAGTCCCAGATTATGGTATCTGTTCGTAGGAAATACAATGACTAAGTCTCAGGCTCTGCCCTGAAGGAACTTAGTCTGGAAAGGAGCAGAGGAGGCGGACAGTCAAAAGACAACTGTAATCACAACCAGTGCCACGAGACAGACAAGCACCTATTATAGTGGAAACATAAGGAGAGGTACTTGTCCAATTAGAGTTGGTATCCTACTGCAGGGCCTGTTGGAGTTAGCCTTGAAAGCAAAGTCAAGACTGAGGGAAGGAGCAGCCTAAGGAAAGTCTGGGGTGGTGAGACAGCAAGATCTGTTTGTGGACCTGTAGCTCGTTCAGGATGCCCAGAAGATAGAGTTTGAAGTAGAGGGTTTGTGACAGTTGGGAGCCATTGAAAGGTTTTAAATGAGGAAGTACTGTGGACATTGTGGCATTTTAGAAAGATTACCCTTGAATACAGTATGGAGAATGGATTGGTGTAAGGTAGACCTGACTGGAGGCAGGGAGATCAGTTAAGAAGCTTTTGCAGTAAGTCGAGCAGGAGATAATAATGGCAAAAGCTTACATAGTGGTAGTAGGGATGAACAGAAGAGAAATGAAACTAGGCAGAAGGAACCGGTTGCTGGTTTCCTTTTCTTTAACTTAGCCTGCAGCTGTGAGCAATCCAACTGGCACTGATTCATTAGCCCCAGGTTCTGTTCCCTGTGTTACATCCATCCCAGAATTGTTAGGGTTGTTGCTTGGTTCTGAAGGAACATTTTGAGTTTGGAGGACAAGTTTCTGGAAGCAGTTACTCTAGGTGCACTTAAGTTTAATCTTGGCAGTGGTTAAATTGTACATACTCATCCTTTTTGTAGCTTGTTTCCCCTGTGAATAAGGATGGTGACAAAAGGAAGTGTTAGTCTCCTTCAGTGTTGCTGCCTGCTTTGCCATCCTTCTGCCTTCTCTCCCCAGTAAGAGGCACACACAAAGTAACTATAAATTCTGTTGATGCTGAGCAAGGTTCTTAAAGCTTCAGGTTTGTGATTAGCCCTCAGTCAGTGGAAGCTTGACCTCCTCTGGACCATGGAGGGAAAAGTTGATTCACTATTTAACCAGATATAATCAAAGTCTGACGTGGGGAACATGAACATAATGGTAGAGATTTTTTCTTATCCGGAAAAAGGTTAGTAAAATAGCTCTGTGGCAGGGTGAGAGCTAGTTTTTCTTTCTTTCTTTTCTTTTTTTTTTTTTTTTTTGTTTTGTTTTGTTTTGTGGGGGAGAATTTTTTTTTTTTGATAAAGATTTTATTTATTTATTTGACAGACAGAGATGACAAGCAGGCAGAGAGGCAGGCAGAGAGAGAAAGAAGAGGAAGCAGGCCCCCCCACTAAGCAGAGAGCCCAGTATGGGCCTGATCCCAGGACCCTGGGATCATGACCTGAGCTGAAGGCAGAGGCTTAACCCACTGAGCCACCCAGGTGCCCCCCCTTTTTAAAGATTTTATTTATTTATTTGACGGGGAGAGAGACAGCAAGAGAGGGAACACAAGCAGGGGGAGTGGGAGAGGGAGAATCAGTTTTCCTGCTGAGCAGGGAGCCCGATTCAGGGCTCCATCCCAAGACTCTGGGACCATGACCTGAGCCGAAGGCAGTTGCTTAATGACTGAGCCACCCAGGCGCCCCTAGTTTTTCATTAGTTGAGGAAGGTTAGTCAAGAGGCCTTTGCTATATATATTGTAAAAACATTAAGATAAAGAAGTACGGTTTAAAATTAGGTATTAGGACAAAGAATTCTGCTTTATCATCCCTGCTATTTTTTTTAAGTACAGCATGTATATGGAAGAGAACATAAAACACAGAATTATTTTTTATTTTTAAAGATTTTATTTATTTATTTGACAGAGAGAGATCACAAGTAGACAGAGAGGCAGGCAGAGAGAGAGAGAGAGAGGGAAGCAGGCTCCCCGCTGAGCAGAGAGCCCGATGCGGTACTCGATCCCAGGACCCTGAGATCATGACCTGAGCCGACGGCAGCGGCTTAACCCACTGAGCCACCCAGGCACCCAAAACACAGAATTATTAAACCAAACACCCACGTAATGATCATCCGTGTCGAAAAATAAATATTATGTGGGGCACCTGGGTGGCTCAGTGGGTTAAAGCCTCTGCCTTCGGCTCAGGTCATGATCCCAGGGTCCTGGGATCGAGCCCCGCATTGGGCTCTCTGCTCAGCGGGAAGCCTGCTTCTCCCTCTCTCTCTCTGCCTGCCTCTCTGCCTACTTGTGATTTCTGTCTGTCAAATAAATAAATAAAATCTTAAAAAAAAAAAGAAAAAAAAAGAAAAATAAATATTGTGAGCACCTCAGAAGCCCCTTTGTCCCCTTACGCAGGCACAACTTGTCCACTCAGCCCAACTAAGCATGGTTTTGACATTTGTGATAATCATTCGTTTATAATTTTACCTCCTAAATAATAATATAGTTGGCATGTTTTTAAGCTGAATATGAAAGAAATAACTCATTTAGTTTTAATGTTTGTGAGTTCATTTAATTTCTCTGTGTAATTGTTCCCCATTGTACATGGTACCAGGTTACCCATTCTACTCTTTTTTTTTTTTTAAAGATTTTATTTATTTATCAGAGAGAGAGAGGGAGAGAGAGCGAGCACAGGCAGACAGAATGGCAGGCAGAGGCAGAGGGAGAAGCAGGATCCTTGCAGAGCAAGGAGCCCGATGTGGGGCTCGATCCCAGGACACTGGGATCATGACCTGAGCCGAAGGCAGCTGCTTAACCAACTGAGCCACCCAGGAGTCCCCCCATTCTACTCTTGATGGCTCTTTGGATTGTTCTCTGTTTTAGATATTGTTATAGTTTTGCTGTGATCATTCTTGTTACATATATCCTGGTACATACATGCAAGTTTCTGCAGGATAGATTTATAGAAATTGATGTGTTGAGTTGTATATGTGTGTATTTAACTTTATTAGATAATGCCATGCTGTTTTCCACAGTGGCCATAGCAATTTACATTACTGCTGACTGTGTGAGAGCTCCCGCCGCTCTCCAACCAGACAGACAAGAAAATGTTTGCCATCTGTGAGAGTGTGAAGCGATATCTCACTGTGGTTTTAGTTTGCATTCCCTCGTTTACTGATGAAGTTGAGCATGTTTCATATGCATAGTGGTCATCTTAGAGTCCTTGAGATTCTCTACTTGTTTTCCCCACCAAAGAGTCATATGTTAGTGACCTTGAAACTCCTTCATGCCCCTTACATGGGAGAATGTGGTAAGGAATAGTTTGCTGAAATCTTTAGGTTGTAGGAAGTACCTTAGATCCTTTCAACTTACTGTTTTTCTCCTCCCAACCCATTTGGTGTTGGGGAATTCCACTGATCTATCTTCTTTTTCTTTTCCCTCCTTTTTCTTGTTTCCTAGACTCTGAAGCGGCTCATGGCAGATGAGGTAAGGAAATTTTGTTCAGCATGTGCATGTACCAGCTCATTTCCTCCACTGTGATATTTACCACTTGTCATAACTTTGACTTTCTATAACTTGAAATGGTGATGTTGGTTCTGTTCTCAGAACCTCCCCAGATTTTTTCCGAACTCTTTGCTCTGTGTTTGGCCCATTGCATGCATCCCCCTGGGACATTTCATTGGCTTCCAAGGGTAGCCACATTCTTTAAACTCATAACTGACTTGCAGTCTGAATGCTACTCCCATCGCTTGAAATCCACAATGCTTAAAGATACTTACTGTTATTTTCAAACAGGTAGAGCTAACAAACTTCAGCTTATTGGTGGCTCTTTGGTTTGAGCATCTGTACTGAGGTTTGGGGAATGGGTCATGAGTCTTGGGTTGGCAGAGAGACAGCATATCTACCCCTGTAGTACACTGTATTCTTTGCAAAGGGGATTTTGAAGACTGTATATTGAACTTTTGCTGCCTCTATAACACAGGGGCTTTGGAGTGTACAGAAGAAATGTACATGAAGTGTACAGAAAGTAATGGTTCCTGGTTTTAAGGCATTTACTTGTTTATTCTTTATGACCTATACCTACTAAAATCTGTGTTCATACTCACCTCTGGAAGGGAGGGACCCTCTGAAGGAAACAAATGGCATTTTACTGAGCAAACTCTATATGTGAGGTGTTTTCAGTTCTGTATTGCTGAAGGGCTTAGAAATGATCAGAGAACTCAAGAACAAGGTATTCTCTTTGTAGAGAAGTTTCAAATCTTAATACTTCAGTCTTCTTACTTCTGGATGAAGATGAGAGTACAGAATGAGTATACTAAATTAGGTAAGAGATTTCTTGTTTTAATGTTAGAAGAATCTTAAGTGCCCACAAACCAGAGGAACCATGCACGTATAAGAAGTTAGAGAGTTGACTACTTCATGTGTGGTTTGTTGTGTGAATGAAAATGGATCGCTAATAATTTTTTCTCTTTCTCAGCTGGAGAGATTTACCAGCATGAGAATTAAGAAGGAGAAGGAAAAGCCCAATTCTGCTCATAGAAATTCTTCTGCATCATACGGGGATGACCCCACAGCACAGTCATTGCAAGATATTTCAGATGAGCAAGTTCTAGTACTCTTTGAACAGATGCTGGTAAGTTTTCCACCCCAAAACTGCTTTTTTTCTGAAAATGCATTTGTGGGCCTGCTGGGCACTCTTTTGGGCATGATCCCCCTTAATTAGCCCTTAATTACAAAGAATTTCGGGTTTAACAGAGAATGTCTTTTTTTTTTTTTTTTTAAAGATTTTATTTATTTATTTGTCAGAGAGAGCGAGGGAGAGAGAGCGAGCACAGGCAGACAGAATGGCAGGCAGAGGCAGAGGGAGAAGCAGGTTCCCTGACGAGCAAGGAGCCCGATGCGGGACTCGATCCCAGGACGCTGGGATCATGACCTGAGTCGAAGGCAGCTGCTTAACCAACTGAGCCACCCAGGCGTCCCAACAGAGAATGTCTTAATAGTCCTATTAACAAAGGTACTAAATATACAAGCACCAGTCCATAGATGGAAATCAATGAGTTAGACTTGGACATATCTAATGGATGCCCACCTTGTTAATGTCCTTCGGCACAACAGTATGTTAACCACAAAGACCTTAGGTAAGTGGACCAACTCATGTGGTGGTGTGGAGACCACTTTTGGGTTAGCTAGGGTGGGTAAAGTTTTAAAGCATTTGCAATCAATTTTATATGAAAGGAGACTGAGACATGGAAAGTCATCATTTACCCACGGTCTTCTATTTAGTGGTGAATCTGGAGAGATAATTCTGGTGCTGTAATTCCTAGAAGACCTTTAAAGATTGTGGATGAAGTCAGTTGAGTAATGAAATGCACAGGGATGTGACTTGATTTCATGTCCTCCGTGAGGGACACTGAGTGAGCAGGACACTCAGTGAATGCACAGTAGTGCTAATAGGTCTGGGAAAGTTGTGAGTACATGGTTCCAAGGTTTCCTATGACCTATATATTGCCTTGATAGATGATCTCAGATTCAAACAGAGATTAGCGGCAGGCCTAACTTAATAAAAGCATGGGCGTAAAATTCTTAACACTGGGCCTGGTATATAATAAACACTCAGCCAGTACTATTATTCTTTTTCACTATAGATTTCAGTTTGTCTCTCAGTCCAAGTGCTGTGAGAGCCTAAGACCATCTTTTGGGCTTGGATTGCAAATGTACATGTTTTCAGGGCCAAGAAGGCAGGAACAATAAGTTAAGCCAGATAGCAAGTGATGAAAAGGAGGAGGGACTGTGGTCAAATGCAGAAGGACTTCAGGTGTTTTTGTTAAGAGGGCCAGGCCACAGTTCAATGCCGGTAGCTTCTGTAGCACTCCAGTTGGAAATGCCCAGTAGTACCGGATATTTCTGTTTTTCTAAAGAAGTCATAAATCTTCAATTCTTGAAAAACAGCAATTGTTTAATAGTATCAACTATTATAGATAGCATTCAGATTTTACCAGTTGGTCATTTTCTTTAAAAAACTGTTCATTCAGGGGTGCCTGGGTGGCTCAGTGGGTTAAAGCCTCTGCCTTCAGCTCAGGTCATGATCCCAGGGTCCTGGAATTGGGCCCCTTGTCGGGCGCTCTGCTCAGCAGGGAGCCTGCTTCCTCCTCTCTCTCTGCCTGCCTCTCTGCCTACTTGTGATCTCTGTCTGTCAAATGAATAAAAATAAAATAAAATAAAATAAAACTGTTCATTCAAATCACAATTCCACATAAAGTCCCTTGTACTAATGTTCTTTTAAGTTTTATTTCATCATAGGTTTTTGTCCGTCTCTTTTATCCTTGATATCACTATAAAAAATTGGTGGAGGAAACTGACCCATAGAGTTATGCAGAATCTGAAATTTGATGATTGCATCCTTTATATAAAGTCTTCCAGATTTAAAATGTTGAACTAGCTAAGCAAAACGTACCGTGTCTTTGGGTCTGATTCAGCCTGAAGGCCCCCACTTTGCAACTTCTGTGTTCAGTATATATGTAAAAGGAGGAAAAAAGCACCAGGAATTGAGTCAGAAAAACATCACACTTGTTTTACTATTTAGGGACAGTGTTTCCTTCTCTTTCTCTCTCTCACACACACACACACACACCTGGAGACAGAGAAGAACTGGAATGTATCCGTTTTTCCCCTACCCTTTCCCCATGTCAAATAATATTTTGAACTTACTGGGTTAAATTTGTGCTCACTGAGGCAGTGGGCTCAGACACATGGCCGTACACGTAACAGGCTCAAGTTGAGCTTTTTCCTCAATACCACATCCAAGTTACATCTGTTTGAGGGACTTTATTACAGGATTTCTAGTTCTTTCTTCGTGGGAAAGGAGTTTGTACAGAGACTGAGTTAACCAGTGCTAATGGGTGTTTACACCCTAGAGTGGTGCAGATCTTATGGGTTTGGAAGATGCTGGTCATCCAGAAGAGATTGTTAAGACCATCCCAAGTACAAAAAACATAATCTGTCCTTTTGTTTCAGTAAAAAAAATAGAATTTTCATCTAGCTTAAGAGTATATATTTGTTAGGAAAAACATTGTGTATAAAAGTGTTTGTAGGAATTTAGGCTAAAATGTTAACCATTAACATCCCTGAGGAATTTTCATAATCTTAAATCTCAAGCGATCAGGAAAGTTTACTGATTCAGTAAGCATTTAATGTGTTTAACTTTGACTAAGTATACTAAATATTAAACACTGAAAACTTGTAAGGAATTTGATGCAGTTTTATTTTCTTCCCTTTTTTTCCCCCTCTGTCTACTAGTTGGATATGAACCTGAATGAGGAGAAACAGCAGCCTTTGAGGGAGAAGGACATAATCATCAAGAGGGAGATGGTGTCCCAATACTTGCACACGTCTAAGGCTGTGAGTCCTGGGGCAGGTACCCATGCCATGGGACACTCTGCCCTTATCTTGGACCTGTTTGCTTTACCAGTGTTGTAGAACATTTTATGTCTACACCAGTCTTATTTTATTCTGTCATATACTCATGTTTTACTGTATTCAAGTTACTGTTATTAAGATACTTTTTACTTCATTCAGTCTTCATGAAGTGTGTGTGGGGAATGAGATGGGAAATTCTGAGTCCCACAGAATTTGGTGCTATGTATGATGTGTGTTTGGCTTGATATTCAAAAGGTAATGACTAATGCTAGTCCAGTTTATGACTGCGTCCAGTATTGACTGATCTTCCCGTATGTTCCTGTCTAGGGCATGAGCCAGAAGGAGAGCTCTAGGTCTGCTATGATGTACATTCAGGAGTTGAGGTCAGGCTTGCGGGATATGCCTCTGCTCACCTGCCTGGAATCCCTTCGTGTCTCCCTCAATAACAACCCTGTCAGGTGAGGATTCTGAGGCTGTAACAAGAGTGAGATCCCAGGGTTAGGATTTATTGGTGGGTATCGAAGATCAGAGGAGCGAGGATGTTTGAGAGTTCTGGATTGGGGGTAAAGAGTTGCTTGGGTGGATAAATATTGATTTAATATTGCATTGTCTCTGTCGATTCCTTATAGCTGGGTGCAAACATTTGGTGCTGAGGGCCTGGCCTCTTTATTGGATATCCTTAAACGACTCCATGATGAGAGAGAGGAGACTCCTGGGTGAGGACTTCCAACTTCTGACATATTTTCGGTGGAGGGTAGTAGGGGACTTGGCTGTTTGCTCTATAGGAGAAAATGGCACTAAAATGGGAAATGTAGACTAGGAGAATATGCTGTTAGTTGCAAAGAGGGTTTGTCTTTGGGCAAACTAGAGGATGAGTGATGATTACAGATATAGCAAAGGGAAGAGGAACACAGTGGATAACATAGGCTGTGGACCACATAAGATTGTGGGTTTGCCAGCATAGGTTCTCACCCAATCTGGAAGTGGGGTCAACATTCATTCAGAGCTCCCTTGGGACCCATTCTGGGTTATATCCCATTCAAAAGTCTTAAAATATTCTTGATAAATTTGGTACTAATTTTCTGACAGTCTTCAGGGTTGGAATAGTTCTTGGGATATCTTGGACTGTCTTAGGCTACCTTGAAGTCAGCCTGACCCAAAGTGACTTCTCTACTTCTTATGATCTTTCCAAAACCAAACATAGGGCCCCTACCTCCTGAATGGACAGGCTTGAAGCCTTTGACTTAGTGAGGCAGGCAATAATAGATGGGATATACTCCTGATCAAATTTAGCACTTAGAAGCCTGAAGGGAGTTAAACAAAAGATTTTTTTTTTTTTTTAAAGATTTTCTTTATTTGTCAGAGAGAGAGAGGGAGAGAGAGCAAGCACAGGCAGACAGAATGGCAGGCAGAGGCAGAGGGAGAAGCAGGCTCCCTGATGAGCAAGGAGCCCGATGCAGGACTCGATCCCAGGACGCTGGGATCATGACCTGAGTCGAAGGCAGCTGCTTAACCAACTGAGCCACCCAGGCGTCCCTAAACAAAAGATTTTAATGTAGTACTAAATTTTTGGATTACGAGAAGAGTAACCAGAGGTCTGATGATGGCAGTTCCTCTCATCTGCTTGTTTTTGTCAGTGTTTCAAGGCAAATTGCTATGTCCTAGAATTTACTCAGCTACTAGTTGGGGATGTTCCAAAGACCTGTGTGTTCAAGATTGAAAAGTCAAATGGGAGAGGGGTATACAATAAAGGGAACTAATGAAGTATGTCTTCTACACACAGAAGCTACGATAGCCGTAACAAGCATGAGATCATCCGTTGCTTGAAAGCGTTTATGAACAACAAGGTGAGATTTTTCCCATTCTCATTCCAACCGTCATCATGACCCCTGTTCTTTGTTTTCTATTGGTAAACTCTAAAAAGGACCTAGGAATATAAAGTTCAAGACTGTTAGCTTTTCCTTTTAGTATTACAGCTTTTTGATGGCCACATATGTATGTTTCTGTGGACCTTTTTTTTCCCAGTTCTGATGTCTGTTTCAGAAGGTAGGCTCATTTTCTTTCCTATTTTTATACTTTGTTTTGCTAATTCTTGAATTTCCTAATCTGTATTTATTATTTTTGGAAGATTTATTTTCTGTTTGTTTGTTTTCCATACTCCTCCTACTGTAGAATGCACTGTAGAATCAAGCTACCTTACCCTTCCTCCTTCCCTGCTTCTTTTCTTTGATTTGTTCTTTCCTTCCTTCCTTCCCTCCTTCCTTTCTCCCATTTAAACTCTGGGATCTCACAGTTGTTTGCTCCAGAGTGCAGATCTGTCTTCCTCATTATTTAATTTTGTTAAATTTACTTACCCCCATTGGATGCGAGAGGCATTTGAAAGAAATGTAAGAATCAAAGTTTTTTTTTTTTTTTTTTTGAAGGCCTGGAATTGTGTTGTATCTAATGTAAAAGTGTATTGCTTCTCAGCCTTTTGGCTAAGATCAAGTGTTGTATCTAATATAAAATTGTGTTGTATTTATACTCATCCCTATTTAGCTATGCTGGGAAGAGGTCTCCTCCTGTATTAGTTTGCTGTGGCTGTTATAACAAAGCACTACAAACTGTGTATTAAACAACAGAAATTTATTGTCTCACAGTTCTTGGAGGCCCTAAATCCAAGTATTTAGGTATTTGGTAGTATTGAGTCCTTCCAAAGGCTGTGAGGGAGAGTGTATGTTCCATGCCTCTCTTCTGGCTTCTGGTAGCTTGCTGTCAGTCTTTGGCATTCCATGGCTTTTAGATGCCTCACCCTAGGGTCCGCCTTTGTGTTCACAAGGTGGTGGTCTCCTGTGCATGTCTGTGTTGACATGTTTCCTTGTTACGGGGACCACAGTCATATTGGATTAAGGGTCTACCCTACTCTAGTACGAGCTTGTTGTAACTTACCTAATCACATCTGCCAATGACCCTATTTCCAAATAAGGTCATATTCTGAGGTATTGGGGCTTAGGACTTCAACATAAGAATTTAGGGGGTCATCATTGAACCTATAACCACCCCTAACTTAGTCCTTGGTCAAATGCTGTCATCATTAAGCCTCCCTTCTCTATTCTTATCCTTCCAGTTTGGAATCAAGACCATGCTGGAAACAGAAGAAGGAATCCTACTGCTGGTCAGAGCCATGGATCCAGCTGTTCCCAACATGATGATTGATGCAGCTAAGCTGCTCTCTGCTCTTTGTATCTTACCACAGCCAGAGGACATGTATGTAACTGGGTTATAGCTCTTCTCTATTCTCTCTCTTTCTCTCTCCTTTTTTTTTTTTTTTTTTTTTAATAAGATGTATTTATTTGACAGAGAGACAGCAAGAGAGGGAACACAAGCAAGGGGAGTGAGAAAGGGAGAAGCAGGCTTCCCACTGAGCAGGGAGCCTGATGTGGGGCTCAGTCCCAGGACCCTGGGATCATGACCTGAGCCGAAGGCAGATGGTTAATGACTGAGCTACCCAGGCTCCACCAGGCCCCCTCCATTCTCTTTATGACCACCTTCCCTAGTCTAGAGGAAAATTGAGTTGAATGGGTGTCCACTTTATCTTAAATACTAGGTAAGACCAAGGCATGAACACTGAATCATAATTTTTTTTAAAAGTTTATTTATTTGTTTATTTTAAGATTTTATTTATTTATTTGACAGAGAGAGAGCACAAGTAGGCAGAGAGGCAGGCAGAGAGAGAGGGGGAAGCAGGCTCCCCGCTGAGCAGAGAGCCCGATGTGGGGCTCGATCCCAGGACCCTGGGATCATGTCCCGAGCCGAAGGCAGAGGCTTTAACCCACTGAGCCACCCAGGTGCCCCTGAATCATAATGTTTAAGAAGGTCTGTGAGGTGTTTGGCGCCGTCCTCAGCATACCGGTGGTTATCAGAGGGGTGATCTGCAAGGAAGGTGTCTGTTACTGTCTCTATCGCCTAAGGCAAGGGTTACGTTTACTTTGTTTTTTTAATTCAGAAGTAACACAACTTTATTTTTTAATTCAAACAGGAAAGAAACATATAAAGTGAAATTTAATAGCCTTATCCCTTCAGTAAATCCTTTTCTGCAGAGGCAACCAGTGTTAATGGCTTAGTTATAGTCTTATAGATTTTTTTTTCTTCCTAGCACAAATATTTCTTGGATTCTTGTATTTCTTGGATTCCAAGATGTTTTCTGTCGCTCCAAAAGATAGAATTTTAGAATTAAGGAACGATGGCTTATGCCTATAAAACGAATCACATGCAAAGAATAGATTTTTATTGCTGTGGAACAGTTTGGTTTAATAAAGACTAAATCATACCATTCATTTCTTTCCACCTTTTCTTTTTTTTTTTTTTTTTGTTAATTTAACAGTTGATCTTAAACAGCTTTCTATGTTGGTACTTAAAGATCTACCTTAACTTTACTGGCTGTTTAGCATTCCAAAGTATATATGTCCCATAATTTATTTAACAGTTTCCGTGTTGCTAGACATTTTAGGTGAAATTTTTTTTTTCTTAGCAGATTCTGGCCCTTGCTCTAGGTGATAAGAAGTTTTACTGTTATAAATGATGCCATAATGAACATCTTTGTACATACATTGTTTCACATTTACGCATTTATGTTGGATAGGTTTCTAGAAGTATGCCAAAAGTTATGTGCACTTAAAATTGATACTGTTATCTACCTTCCAAAAGTTATCCCAGTTTATACTCCATAGAACAGGTGTTCTTTTTTTTTTTTTTTTTTAATTGATCAGTTATTTAATTAGGTTCTTTGTAAGAAATTTAGAACACCAATTTGTGAGGGTAAACTCCATTTGTGAGAGAAAACACAGAGCGGAGGTAGCCCTGAAGCTGAGGAACAGCCTTGATTTTTGGCAGAATTTGTGAGTCCACAGCTTTCTGATCAACCTTGCGCTGCTCTGTAATCTCGTATTTCTCTTTCTCGGTGTCGAAGATCTCACCCTCCTGGTGTCTGGGCTTACGCAACTTCTTCTTGAAATAAGCATCAGTGAGATGTCTGGGGATTTTCACGCTGCTGATATCAATTTTGGTAGAAGTGGCAATGACGAATTTTTGGTGTGTTCTACGCAGAGGAACTCGATTGAGGGACAGAGGTCCAGTTACAAGTAGCAAGCCACTGCTCAGCTGCTTCAGGAAAACTACCCTCTTGCCTCTGTGGCGCCCAGTGAGGATGATCAAAATGGTCCCAGGGGTGATGCTAGCTCGCAGTTTTCTCACATGCTGACTGAAAGGTTTTTTGCCGTGGCTCAACAGCTTTCGAGGCACATCTTCAGTAGGATAATACCTAGGCATTTTGCGAAGTTTAACCACTCGGGTACCACCGTTCTTGTCACCACCAACTGGTTTTGTGACGGTAGCAAGAACCTTCTCCTTCTTTTTCTTTTCAACCCTGGATTTAGCTGCCGAATACTTCCTCTTGTACATGGCCTTTCTGGAATACATAGCCGATCGGGAGTACCTGCCAATTCCTCTGACTAGGACAGGGTTTCGGCTGCAGTGGGGCTTCCCCTTCTTCGGGGTTTTAGCCTTCTGGTTACCCTTCTTAGCCTTGCCACCGCCATCAGCCTTCTTGGCTTCAGGTTTCTTCTCCTTAGTATCCGGCTTCTTAGCTTTTTCGCCCGCCATCTTGCAAGATGGGAAAGAGAGAGAACAGGTGTTCTAATTTGGTATCCATAGAAGAGTCTAGGAATGGGTTTTAGGAAATAGATTTTTTTGAGGAGATTGTCCTTAGCTTTCACCAGATTCTGACCCCCAACCCTAGGTGATGAGGAGAATAATGGAAGTCTGGACAGTTGATAATGTTCTATTTTCTAACTGATCTGTGCCCCTGTATAATTTACTTCCTATGCCTGTCTGTGCCAGGGCACTTAGACATTTCTCTCCCTTTCCTTTTTCCTGGGCAGGAATGAAAGGGTTTTGACGGCGATGACAGAAAGAGCTGAGATGGATGAAGTGGAACGCTTCCAGCCATTGTTGGATGGATTAAAAAGTGGGACCTCCATTGCACTCAAGGCAAGTATATCCTCCAAAACTGTCCAAGAATAGAACTCAAGATGAAAGGACTTAGGTTCATTTGACCTTTTGATAGAACACATGGAATGGTTCCCAGCTGTAGGCATTCCTTGGAGATACTGCAGATTTGCTTCCAGAACATTAAAATAAAACCAGTATCTCAGTAAAGTGAGTTAAATGAATTTTTGGGTTTCCTAGTTTTATGCATGTAAAAGTTATGTTTACTCTATACCGTGGTTTATTAAGTGTAAATAACATTATGTCTACAACAATGTAGCCACCTTAATTAAATATTTTATTGCTTAAAAACGGTAACTATCTTATGAGCATTCAGCATGTCATAATCACTGATCACAGATGACCATGACAAGTAAAATAATAATGAAAAAGTTTGAAATATTCGGAGAATTACTAAACTACGACACAGAGACAAGAGTGAGTGAACAAGTGCTGTTGGAAAATTAGCACTGATAAACTTGCTTGACACAGGGTTGCCACAGACTTTCAATTTGTAAAAAAACAAACAAAAAAACCCCAAAACCATACTATATAGTGCAGTGTGACAAAGTGAAATGCAATGAAATGAGTTGCATCTGTATATGTTTTATATTTCAGGATTTGTTCTGAAGGGAAAATGATTATCCTTCTCTCCAAGAAGGCAGAGAAAGAGCAGCTTTCCTTATTATGAGATGGGGGAAAATGCATTCTCTCTATTTATATGCTAGGAAAGCCAAGGCTAAGAACAAAGTCTCCCCATCAAATCCTTGGAAGCATTTAGACCTCTGAGCTCTCCACACCTGGGCTCAAATCAGGTCTTACTGCTCTAATAGGAAGCTGTTCTTATCGTTTTGTACTGCATCTTCTACATATGCATGTAAAGAGAATGGAATCTTGATCCCTAGGAATCAGCAATGACACGCTTCCGAATTTTCTTACTTTAGGTGGGCTGTCTGCAGCTGATCAATGCTCTCATCACACCAGCTGAAGAACTTGACTTTCGAGTGCACATCCGAAGTGAACTGATGCGCCTGGGGCTGCATCAGGTGTTGCAGGTGAGCCACAGCTCTCCATTAGGACAGCCACGCTCTCATGGCCCCATCATCTCTAGTGTCACTTTGGTTTTCTGTTTAAGAACCAGGTTGAAAGGCTTGGGTTTCTAGCCAGCAGAGGACACTTCTGGGTTCCCTGACTTGTACTTTGGTTGTTGACAGGACCTTCGAGAGATTGAAAATGATGATATGAGAGTGCAATTAAATGTGTTTGATGAGCAAGGAGAAGAAGATTCCTATGACCTCAAGGGACGGCTGGATGACATTCGAATGGAGATGGAATATCCTTTTATAAACTGGGTTCAGGACACATGAGACATTCAGTGTAGATCCCTGTATGGAATGGTGTGGGGTGATGACTCAGAACAGGGCATCAGTCTGCGTATCTTCTCAGTAGATGAGGCAGGTGTCTTTTGATTGCTGTGGGCTTTATTTCGCTCAGCATGGACCAGAGATCTTTGGGTTCCTTGAAATGGAAGTAGCTATCAAAATAAGTATGGACCTCCTAGAATATGAAATCTTAGTTACTGTGGTGTAGAGCTGGTCTTTGGAGAATATGCATAAGCCAGGGGCAGGCTTGTGATTTTGCTTTCTTCTCTGTGTCCCTGAGACTGACAGAGGGAATGGTTTGGCTGCATACTGCTATTTGACACAAGTGACTTGTGTGCAGTTACCTTATCACTTCTGCCTACTGCTTCATCTCCAGGCCAAGTACTGGGAATCCTTTATCTTTGTGTATACCACCACCCAGCTCACTGTTCCTTCAGCCTAAGGAAGCTTATGGAGCTTAAAATTGGGGGTAATTTACAAGAGAGGCAGCTGTTAGAATAGAAGTGGCATCTTGTGACCTTTGCCAAGAGCAGGGCAGTCTACCTGTCAAACATGGTTTCTAAATATATGCTTTCCTTAGCTTCTTCCCCCTTTTCACCGACTTCAGTGATGTCTTCCAGATTCTCTTAAACACAGTGAAGGATTCAAAGGCAGAGCCACACTTCCTGTCCATCCTGCAGCACCTGCTCTTGGTCCGAAATGACTATGAGGCCAGGTAAGATGGTATACCTGTGAGAAGTATTGAATTTGAGCCTAAGTAGAGAGAGCAAAATCCTTAAATTCAAAGACTGTCTGTAAAGGGAAAAAGAAGAGACAAAGGCAAGGATTACAGTTCATTTTTAGTCACAGATATAAAAGGAGTTGTTAGTTGTCCTTTTAATCTGACTGAAAAGCATCCTTATGGAGGAGGTCAGACTATATAAGGTAAAATGTCCCTTTTTTGGAGAGAGGAGAGGTGAGGTGGGGTTATGATGATAGCAAAGTGAGGTACCCATTTCAGGTTCTTTCAGGTTGCCTCGAAGTAGAGGTTCAGGGGTAGTGCTATCTGTTACAGAAAGGCTTGAGCCAGCCTGAGTTTTAGATGGGAAATGATTGGCACCAGGAGGTAGATGGCAACAAGTTTTGATTACCTGAAGAAGATGGGTAGCTGTTGTACAATAGCGAGTTTCCTAACATGGCAGTGGATGTCTGCTAGTTTGATGAAAAGGTCTTTTCAGGAACACATCCCCTCAGGTCTCTCTCTTATCAAAGCAGTTAACTTTTCCTGATCCTGAATGCTTTGGAAAATTATATTTTGGTTTTCCTCTGATAGCCTTCTTCTCTTCTTCCATAGGCCACAGTACTATAAGTTGATTGAAGAATGTATTTCTCAAATAGTTTTGCACAAGAATGGGGCTGATCCTGACTTCAAGTGCCGGCACCTCCAGATTGATATTGAGGGGTTGATTGGTAAGTATGTTCTCCGATCTGTCTCCTTAAAACATTGCTCTGCCTTTCATGTTTTCTCTTTCTTCCAGTGAAATTTTCAGGAAAGGTATCTTTCTAGTCTCCAGGTATTTCCATTTTTGTCTTTAGGTGATAACAAACTTCTGTGCTAGGAACACAGAGACCTTTAGTTTACTGTTCTATAAATCTAAAATTTACCCATACTCAGACATCACCCTACCTTTTGAAGGGACTTTACCTATTATCTGTGATTCCTGCTGGTCTTACAGATTTCTTAAGTATCACTTGTGGGCGGGCACTCTCCAGGCCATCCAGCACGATGGCCTTATTGTATAACAAGCACTCAGAAATTGCCTGTTGAACTTAACTGAAAGATCCATTTCTTTGTCTAGAGCAGAACGTTAAGAAGGGTAATAAAAATAAGCAAATGGACAAAAGATTGTCCTTTGGTTATATTGAAGGATGGAGGTAGTGAGAGGGAAAGACAAGAGAACTGGGAGCTTCACTTACTTGACTCTTTCTTTTCAGATCAAATGATTGATAAAACAAAGGTGGAGAAATCTGAAGCCAAAGCTACAGAACTGGAAAAGAAGGTGTGTGTGTGTGTGGGTGTGAGAGATCAAACATTGAGGGCCTTTCTTTTTTATTTTCTTCTTTTTTTCTTTTTAAGGATTATGATATTTTTTCTGACATGTGAAACTGTTACCTGTGATATTTTGCAAGCATTCAGCCCCCAGTAGCAGTTCCTGGGGGAACCTTTCTGGCATAGGTTCGTCACTGGAGAAACTAATGTGGACGTGATGCGGAGGAGTTAGTGGTCCACAGTTTGGGAGCCCCTGGGTAGGACAGGAACAACAGATGACTCTCATGTATAACCGTTCCTGGGGTTTTGCTGGCATCTCAGGCCACTTACCCCAGAACAACAGGGACTGGAATATGTCTCAGTTCCTTTTTTCTCTTCAGTTGTTAGGACTTCTGTTGTGGTTGATAGGGTTTTGCTCCTAGAAGTGGTTGGGATTATACACCATAGCTGCTCTGGTGTAAATGTCTTAACAATGTTAAAAATTTGTAAAAAATTTTAGGTTTGTTCTTGTTGTTTTTGCCGCACCCCCCCCCCCTTTTATTTTAAGCAAGCGCAGGGGGCGGTGGGGAGAGGAACACAGGGAGAGGAAGAGAATCTTAAGCAGACTCCGTGCTGAGTGCAGAGCCTGACACAGGGCTCAATCTCACAATTCTGAGATCGTGACCTGAGATGCAGTCAAGAGTCGGGTGCTTGACTGACCGAGCCACCCAGGTGCCCTGTTTGTTTGTTTTTTAATTGAAATACAGTTGACACACAATGTTAGGTTAGTTGTAGGGGCACAACATAGTGATTTGACAAGTCTATACATTACACCATGCTCTGCACAAGTGTAGCTGCCGTCTGTCACCACACAACACTCTTATGATACGGTTCACTATATTCCCTCTGCTGTATCTTTCATTCCTGTGACTTACTCCATTTCTGGAAGCCTCTACCTTCCACTCCTTCACCCATTTTGCCCATCCCCCATCCCCATTCCGTCTGGCAAACACCTCTTTGTTCTCTATTTATCAGCTCATTTCTGCTTGTTTTTGTTCGTTCATTTGTTTTTTAAATTCCATGTATAAGTGAAATCGCAAAATATTTGTCTTAGGTTGTTTTATGTTTGTTTTTAGAACTCCCAAATTAGAGAGACTGGAAATAATCTCTGGTTCCCTCTTCTTTAACCCTGATTTTGATTCAAAATTATAGTGGCCTTTTTTCCCAGTCCTTTTCTGGGAAAGTGAGCTCTGTAAAGGATTGGGACAAAACAGTGAATTTTGGGGAATAACACTCTGCTTCTTCCTGGACAGTTTACTAGGAGCCTAATTCCTTTCTCCTTTAGTTGGACTCAGAGTTAACAGCCCGACATGAGCTACAGGTAGAAATGAAAAAGATGGAAAGTGACTTTGAGCAGAAGCTCCAGGATCTTCAGGGAGAAAAGGATGTCTTGAATTCTGAAAAGCAGCAGATTGCCACAGAGAAACAGGACTTGGAAGCAGAGGTTTCTCAGCTCACAGGAGAGGTAATGTCTGAGCAGGGAAGGCAGAGTGACCTGTGCACCATCAGCAGCCTAAGGATGGGCCTGTCTTGGAGCAGGAGTCAGTCATCTTACTCCTAGGGAAGGTTTACTTACCAATAGGTGATCTAGTTAGATGATGCATCTTTTAAAAATCATTTAAAAATCATCTTTACCAATAGGTGATAGCATCTTTTAAAAATCATTTACTGTAACACACAAGATAGAAAATTTGGAAAATAAATAATATAGAGAATAAAAGGAGTCATAGAACTACCCAGAAATAAAACTAAAAGTCATCTCATAAATTCAGGAGTAAAATCCCAAAAAACTAAATATGTTTGCTAATTTTCTCTTATTTTAACTATTTCTGGGCAGATTAATGCCCACACTCTTTGCAGTTGCAGTTATTTAAATGATACATGATATCTGATAACTTGATCACTTATGTGCCTATCTCACTAGAATATTTGATTTACTTGAACTTTGCATTTTCTAATTAAAGGGAGAATTTAACATAAAGGTTAAAGTTGCTTTTTGAATGCAAAGCATGCTGAACTAAGAACTTGAAGACCTGAATTCTAAATATCTATGTGACTTTAGGTGAATCATTTCATCTGTCTGACTCCTTTCAGTGTCTTCATGCATAAAAAGAGAACTCTGGATTAAGTAATTTTTAGGTCCTTTCCAACCCCAGTGGTCCCTGAAGTGGAGTGAAGAGTTCTTCCATTGATGTTCCTCTAGGTTGCCAAGCTGTCCAAGGAACTGGAAGATGCCAAGAAAGAAATGGCTTCTCTCTCTGCTGCAGTTACTGCTATAGCCCCTCCTAGCAGTGCTACTGTTCCCCCTGCTCCTGGCACTGTTACTCCACCCCCAGCCCCTCCTTTACCAAGAGAGCTTAGCATACCCCCACCACCTCCTCCTCCGGGAGGTGATACCATTCCTCCTCCACCACCTCCCCCTCCTTTGCCTGGGCATGCTTATATCCCCCCGCCCCCTCCTTTGCCTGGAAGTGTTGGCCCCTCTGTACCACCTCTTTTGTCTGGGGGTGCTAGCATCCCCCCACCCCCTCCTTTGCCTGGGGCTACTGTCATCTCCCCACCCCCTCCTTTGCCTGGGAGTACTGTCATCCCCCCACCCCCTCCTTTGCCTGGGAGTACTGTCATTCCCCCACCCCCTCCTTTGCCTGGGAGTACTGTCATCCCCCCACCCCCTCCTTTGCCTGGGAGTGCTGATATCCCCCCACCTCCTCCTCCCTTGCCTGGAGGAGCAGGAATGCCACCTCCCCCTCCTCCTCTTCCTGGTGGTCCTGGAATCCCTCCACCCCCTCCATTTCCTGGAGGTCCTGGAATTCCTCCACCTCCACCTGGAATGGGTATGCCTCCACCTCCCCCTTTTGGATTTGGAGTTCCTGCAGCCCCAGTTCTGCCATTTGGATTGACCCCAAAGAAGCTTTATAAGCCAGAGGTGCAACTCCGAAGGCCAAACTGGTCCAAGGTGAGAATTTCTGTCCATTTTTTCCTCAATAGATCTTAAGAAACCAATTTAGTTTCCTACTTTGTATTTTGTGCCCAGGTGGGCTTCCGTTTCTTACGGTTGGCATCTTTTTATCTTCAGGTTCCACTCTTGCCTATGTTTATTCAGCACATACTAGGCATCTTCTGTGTGCCAGACATCACTTTGGAGAATTCTTTGAGCCTTTTACTCTGCTACAAAACCTAAACATATCCTTAAGTTAATGTTTTTGGCCTTTTCTTTGAGGATATGAGTGCCATGGTTATCCACAGTTTGATAATAGTCGTTTCACCAGGCTGTAAGCTGCTGATAAAGGTGCTGATCTGAGAGCTGTGGATTGATGGATATGCTCTGCTACCTCTTCCCTGTAAATGAGCTACAGAGGACATGTGTTCATGGCACAGTATTGTTTCCTCTCTGTGTTCGAGGCCCCTGTGATTCTGCTTCAGCCTTCCGCTTCCAGAAACCAAGTAAAAGGAGCTTAGGGGTTTACTTATAAAATGAGCAAGTATGTCATAGTTAGCCAAATTGATGGGGAGAATATAATGTAGAATAAGGGAAGATGTGAAACACAGCCTCAGTACTTCTCAGTTTAGAGGATTTGAGGTTAGAAGGAGGATAAGCAGCATAAGTGAACCTAGCTCTCGTATGAACTGGAAGCACTATGTCCTTCCACGCGGAGCACAGCTCTTCTGTGTCTCCAGTTGGTCACTCTAGTAAGACATTGCTTAGAGCCACCACCCACCTCACCCGCATCTTGGTCAGTTTTCTAGGATGGAAAGTACAGGGCTCCACTTAGTAACACTTAACACCCTCCCCATATCCACAGTTTGTTGCTGAGGACCTGTCCCAGGACTGCTTCTGGACAAAGGTGAAGGAGGACCGCTTTGAGAACAATGAACTTTTCGCCAAACTTACTCTGACCTTTTCTGCCCAGACCAAGAGTGAGTACCTTCCTCTTTCATGCACAGGTCCAGTATAGGACTTTGAGTATCCTTTAAGTCAGTCTCCCATTCCTTCCCTTCCCTGGGTGAGAATTGAAGAGAGGTGGTTTTTCCCATTCAGAAGAAATTAAGATATTTTTGTATTATGGGGACACTGAGGTTGGGAAAGAAAACTTGTGTTTTCGTATTTTTCTTCCCCAATGTTTTTCACATGTAAGTATTTTTCATCAGTATAACATGTTGGGGATATGAGATTAAGGTGACATAAAGCTCATTATGGGCCCATTTTGATAATACTCTTGAACGGATTCTGGCACTATCTTTAAGGTACCATCCCAGGCCTACAAACGTAATTATTAAGGGTTGGGCCAGTCTTTAACAGGTTAGGTAATTGAGTGACTGTCTACAATAACAACCATGTGTGATTCTTTTTCTTTTCTTCCATTTCTTTTCAATATCTGATGCTTTCATCTTCCTGGCCCTTTGTTCTTCCAGCTTCAAAAGGTAAGAATACAGAAGAGCCTTTTATTGGTTATCTTGAACATTAGAGACAAGATGTAACAGATGTAAAGGAATTTCTCTTTAGAAAACTGAGATGAGATAGGGGATTGATTTATCTTCTGTCTCTCTCTCTCTCTCTCTCTGTTTTTTTTAAGAGTCCAGAAGGATCTGTAGCTGTGGTGTTTAACTGACAGCGTAGACAGTTGTTGTAAGTTTAAGTCAAAGCTGCCATGTAGTTGTTCTTTCTTCAGAAAGCGAGGGACTCCTTAAGTACTAATACCATCAACTTACATTACTGTTGTGTTTTATGGTCTTCCAAGTGCTTTAACACATACTATTTCTTGGACCTGCCCAGAAATCTTAAGAAATAAGCAGGTTGTGTATTATCTCCATTCTGTAGCATGTTTGAAATGAATATAGGTAACTTGTCCAAGGTCAAAAGACCAGATCCAGTGATCTTGTCTTCTGGTCCATGGTTTTTTGCATAAATTCTCGCTTTTCTTTTTCACCTTCATACCTTCCTCTTTGTTCTAGAAGAGCTGATCTGTTTTGCCCTCTTCTTTCTTCACTTCCTAATTCTTGTGGTTTTGTGCTGCCTTGTGACAGGGCACTTGTAGTTATTTCCCCTGAGAGACTCAGTGTTTGAATTTAATGACAGTTATGGCCTAATAATTTTGTATTTCCATCTTACAGGTTTTTTGTTTCCTTAGAGGTATATTTTGACCCTAGTGATGAAAATTAAGTGCAACTTTTGAGCATTTCCCTCTCTTTTCTCTGCCACCCTCCCGCCCCCAGTAAATAAGCATTTAGTATTATTTTTTCCTTAGGTGAACTGATGGAACCAGGCTGCAGTTTGTTCTATTAAGGAGCCTAACACTGCTAGGTGCCCTTGGTGGCCCCTAGTTAGGTGTGTCTATCTGAGAGTATAAGATTGCTGGGCTCAAGTGTGACCTCTTGCCTTTCACTCAGGGCAAAGTGGCCTTGTACTGTAGAAAAACTGTCATCTGCTGAACTAAAGTGTAGCCAAGGGGTTGACTTCCACCTGCTTAGTGAAAAATCTGGGCATAGTGACTACTTAGGCTATTCTAGTATATCAGCGAAGACTAGTTGGACAGAGAAACTCAAAATCAAATGATATCCTAATTTGTAAGTTCACAGAATCTACCTCTGCGTTGGCCTCTGGTATAAGTCCCTTTCTCACACCTGTGCTCTGAGCACCACTGCACCTGCACGCTGGCTGGGCCCCTTTCCTCCCACCTTGGCCACCCCCTTCTTCTGTACATTTGTATTACTAGTGATTATAGTGAGGTTTTCTGCACTTCCATGGTTTTCCTTGGCATTTTATTTTCACTGATAGTGTTTTAAAAATTGATAGTGTTTTAATTGATAGTGTTTTAAAAATACTCCAGCAACGGGTACCTGGGTGGCTTAGTTGGTTAAGCAACTGCCTTCGGCTCAGGTCATGATCCTGGAGTCCTGGGATTAAGTCCTGCATTGGGCTCCCAGCTCCACGGGAGTCTGCTTCTCCCTCTGACCTTCTCTCTTTTCATGCTCTCTCTCACTGTCTCTCTCTCAAATAAATAAATAAAATTAAAAAAAAAAAAAAAAAACACCAGCAAGACCCTATCTTATCTTTTCTCATTTTCAGCCATGTAACCACATTTTTAAATGCTCCTTCAGCTTTCAGATTCTGCCCTAGACTACTTTCTTTTCATTGAAGATTTTAACTTTCTACCAGCCTTGGCTCTTTTTTCCCCCAAAAAATCATTCTTAGAAAATTCTGTATCTTAATCTGGAAAAAAAAATGAATATGACTTGGTTGATTTAGTTTAATGGAGTATTGATTTTCAGGTAGTAGTAATCCACGCTACTAGATTGCTGCTCTTGTGATGAAGGAAATTCCTAGCTAGTCTTTAAATGTCCTTAGCTTCTTGGGCACATGGATGGCTCAGTTGTTTAGGCAACTGCTTTTGGCTCTGGTCATGATCCCGCAGTCCCAGCCAGGATCAAGTCCTGCATTCAGCTCTCTGCTCGGCAGGGTGTCTGCTTCTCCCTCTGACACCCACCCCCCATGCTCTCTCTCTCTCTCTCATAAAATAAATAAAATCTTTTTTTTTTTTTTAAGTTAAAAAATAAATATCTTTAGCTTAGTTAGCGCTTTCAGGTGTTAAATTGGCACTCTGTCTTAATTTCCTCATTTTTCCATTAGGAGACACTAGGGGATATGTTCACGAAAATTAAATCATGAGCAGTTTTCCAGACATTCTAAATCTTAATGATGTAATTTTCCTGTCAGATACAAACTTGAGTGTTTACTGTTTACCTGACTGAGTGACCCACAACACTCAGACACAACAGAACTTCCTGCTGCTCGTCACCCTTGCTGTGTCTGTTATCATTCATTTCCCCCAAATAAGAAACACCTCCCCCTTTTAAAAATTCTTTCTTCTTTGGATTTTTAATGTTGTCTGATTTATTTTTTCCTTCTCTGTTTACCTGCTCTCTTTTCCTTTGCATTAGTCTATAAATCTTTGATGATGCAAGAGGTATTAGAGTGTTGGCGTGTGTTGAACATGTCTCTTGGGAACAAAATAGGTGCTTTAATACCATCTGCAGGGGCCTCAGCTAGCAGCCAGAAGTGCTGTAGGGACCCCATGCCATGTGTAACTTCCACTGTGATCGTGCTAATTTGCCTTTGCCTTTCCTGATACAATTTTGAACAATTTCTCTTGGTGCTCAGGCTGGCAAACTCAGTGTAGACTTCCCGATAGTCCCCTTGCTCACAACAACCCAGAAACACTTAGTAAAAAGGGCTTTGGTTTCTTAGTTAAAGTTTTTCTCAGCAAAGGAAAATCAAGCTTTAGCACCTTCAGAGGTGAGTGCTCAGAGGACCCACATCTCCTCAGTATGAAAGCAAGGTTTCTTTTGCTTCTGGTACTTTAAACATGTCCAGTATAAAATTTCAGATCTTTATCCTTAATCCCGTTTTTTTAAGTAGGTAGCCAGTTTCAGTTTCCACGTCTCTTATAGTCTGAATATTGATGATATAGTTAAATGATAGATGAATACTCATTACCACTCCATAAATATTCTGTCCTTCAGATAAAGAATTGGAGACACAGCTTGAATAACTTTTCCTAGGCTATATCGTAAGTGCCAGAGACCAGATTCAGACTCTGGGGTGTGTGACTTCTGCTTCCCAGAAGCATATGTCCCTGTCCTAAGAACTTCTGGAAGTTTAGATCCAGACAAAAGATGAAAGAAGGGGATTTGCTGGCTTTTGCCACCACTTCATTCATTCAGGCACTTCTCTTTAGTCCTTGAACTGGCAGGTGACTCTTAGTACAAAAAAGGAGCAACAGATTAGGGAAAGTAGGTGAAATGCTGGATATTTAGGGGTGAAGAAGAGGAAACATGTTCTGTTTCTAGTATATTCAACTGTAACAAAATGAATCCAATTGGAGAAATAAGGCCTGCTTATCTAGTCCAATGGAAGCCCTGCTTAGATGATTTTAGGCCATTGGTTACCAGACTTGATGAGGAAGTTATTTGTACATGAAGTTTTCATAATATTGCATTATTTCCTCTCTCACTTGATAAACACAGGTCACTGCTATTTGTTAGATATGGCTATATCCCCCTTATATTTTACTGATAGCCAAAACTTCCTGTATACTCTAGGAATAGACATTAACAAGAACACCCACCTCACTCTTTACATCTGCCTCCTGTGATCAGGGATCTCCAGTCACTGCATCATATGGTTCAGGAAGATGTGAGCCTTTGTATTCAGAGAAGAAACCAGAGAGGCGAGCCAGTCTTCAGTATATACTATATTTTCTCTTAAACATTTTTTCAAACAAGATTAGTCTCTTGTTTTTGAACTCTTGACTTCCTATAAATCATAGATTTACTCAGTTTATTCTTTGTCAGGGAATATTATGAATTCAGAGCTGATAGGCAGTACTATAAAACTTTGAGTTCTTTGCACTTTCTCACCATCCTTACGGCTATCAGCAAGGAGTGTTTTATCGTAGTCTCTTTGTTGACTCTCTCTTGAATTCGTTGGGAGCGTGTTCAGTAGTTAAACTTTTTTTTTTTCCCAATTTTTTTTGGGGGAGCATTTTCATCACTGTGATGACCGAGGTCATTATTTGTATGAATGAGATAACTAGTTTTTCATTCAGCTTTCTCTCTTTTACTCTCTTTTGTTGATGACATGATCCCATGAAAAATAGTATGTGTTGAAACTGTGGGAGGTGCTAACTGATGTCCTAAGTACAGTGGCAATTTCCTGTTTAGGTTTATTCCTTTCTTCCAAAAACCTTTGGAGCTCCTAAGATCCATAAGCTAGTTACCCTCAGTAGGTGTGCATTGGTCAATATGTAGTGTTAGACCCCCTCCCTGTTAAAGTATGAGGTGCATTGTGGGAACTTTGAGCATCAGAACAGTTCTCCAGGTGGTTTTCAGCAGTAATTTAGAAAGAACTCTGGTAAAAAGGAAGATCTTGACCGGGAGCTAAGAATTTTATATACAATAACTGTATTCTAGTTAGGATTTGACTCTGTGTCAAACCCAGTGCAGACTTCCCGATAGCCTGCAAGAGCCCAGGGTTTGTGCTCTTGTCCCACAAGTCATAACTGTTGGCAACAATAGTCTGTTGCTCTCCCAGAGCTTTGTTGGTTCAGTCTTCAAGAACAGCCTGTGATGGGGAAGCAATCCCTTCTCTCCCCCGAGATTGAAGGGTCTTTTTTCTTTTCCCTGTAATTGTGTTCTTTTATCTTTTTTTTTTTTTTTTTTTTTTTTTAAGATTTTATTTATTAATTTGACGGAGAAAGACACGGCGAGAGAGGGAACACAACATGGGGAGTGGGAGAGGGAGAAGCAGGCTTCCTGCTGAGCAGGGAGCCCGATGTGGGACTCCATTCCAGGAGTCTGGGATCTTGACCTGAACCTAAGGCAGACGCCCAGGCACCCCATCCCTGTGATCCTGTTCTGTCCACTAGGTGGCACTCCTTCAGTTGGATCTTTATCAGGAAATGTCCAAGTGACTCTTTACAGTTTCTGCAACTTTAACCCCTTGAAACAAGATTTTGTTAGAGCTCAACATGCTCCACCTTAATCAGTGAGTCTCTTCACAGAAAGATGTCTGTTCTATCAGTTCCTTACTCCTCTCAAGTGTATAGAATAAGGACTCGTGCTATTTAAGTGAGTATTTGTTGGGATTGTTGTCTTTTAATTACTAATATTCTTGCGTTCTGAGTAGGATCAGACTATTAGTGCAAAGTGTTTGGGAAGTTCCATTATATCAAATGGTACTTCCTTGTGATTTTAAAAAAATCTGGGGCATCTGGTTTCCTCAGTCATTTAAGCGTCCAACTCTTGATTTCAGCTCAGGTCATGATCTCAGGGTTATGAGATCAAGCCCTGTGTCAGACTCTGTGCCAAGCGTAGAGCCTGCTTAAGATTCTCTCTCTGCCTCTCCCTTTGCCCCTCCCCCCCACCAATCTCCTGCTTGCACGAGTATAGGTGTGCACTCTCTCTCTCTAAAAAAGAAAATAATAATAAAAGACCTAAATCTAGTTCTATCACCTAAGGTTATGATGAGCCCTGCACATTTGGATTGTCCTCTCTCATCATCAGGAGTATAAAAAAATAAACTACCCCCTCTTACATACCTCTTTCTACTCCCAACCTTTCCATCACTATTTACCTTGAATTTCATTGTATCTAATACTAGCTGTTTATCTTGGTTTATATTACTTCCTATAGGGAGCCCCAGACTTCCAGGGCACCCTCACCTCCCATACTCGAATCCCAGGAAGGTTCTTTGTATCTCCTATTCAGTTTCCTCCTCTGATCCTCCCTGAGTACCTGAAACCCATTCTTTGTGCCCTCTGGAATTCATTTTCCATTACTAGAAAAAGCTCCTCTGACATCAACTTCACCTTGGTGATCTAACAGAGACCTGGCTTTCCCTCAACGCTGCTTTCCTTCTTGCCCCCGCATCTGGTGGGTTTTTCCTCCCATAAACCTCATCCCAGTGGACCTGGACCCAGAGATGGTGTAGATGTCCTCTTTGTTGTCTATTGCCACTTTCAGATCATGCCACCTTTTTCTTTGCCAGAACCCCATAATTTTGGATCTCATGACATCACCCAGTTCCTCTCTCAGCGCCGGTCATCTACAAACATCCCGAGTTACTCCTTATTTCTCGGCCGGGTTGGCTGTTCCCGCTCTTGGCGGTACTCCCTGGCCACTTCCATCTTAGTTCTTAGCAATTATACACAAAAGGTTTGTGATCCTACCAATATGCTGGCTTCACAGTTCCTTGAAATGTTCTTTTCCAGTGATCTTGTCCTCTACCTTACCCTACCCATTCAGCTGCAGTCTGTCTCCAATCTTAATTTCATGCCACCCGTGTTCTAGCTTTTTACGTCTCTCTCTTTAGGACCGGGACTGCCACAGTCCTCCAGCCCCACTGGGACATCCAGTCCATTTGTCCTATCCCCTTTCACTGTGTTTCTGCTCCTTGATGACTTCACTCTCCTCTTCAGCTAAAATTTTGTGGCTAATCATTATAATAATGACTGTCTTTGATGTTTTCCCCTTCCATTACCTCTTTCTGATTTCATCATAGGTGATTGGCAAAACAAGTCTGTCTCTCTCCACCCTGCACAGGTAGTACAAGTGAATGTGAGTGGAAAAAAAACCAAACACCTGGTCCTCCTAGATAGACTTTCTCCTCTTGGCTTTCAGGAGAGCAGACGCTCTTACTCTCCTGCCTCCCTGACTGTTCATTCTTCTGGCTCCTGTCTGCTCAGTTTGCATTGTTACATGCCCCCTTGGTCCTGCCAGGCAATCGAATATTAAATACTTCGAGTCCGTTCAACTTCCCACTCTCTTAAATGATTATTTCACTTTTTCTGTCTCCAGAGACCCAACACCCCCATTTTCATTCTCAGTTGAGCATGTTTTTCTTCCTGCTTCACTGAGAAAACTGAAGCCATTGGAAGAGGCACTTCTGTGGATGTCCAACATTACTGTACCGATTCTCTGTCTTCCTCTCTGTTACCATGGTCCTGTCTAAAGCCAGTCCTGTACTTCATTTCAACAAATGCATAGAGTACACTAAAAATAAAAATTAAAAAATCTCCCTCTCCTTTCCTGGAGTGACTGTGGTTAACATACCTTTCACCTGCATGTATTACTCTAATAAAGGAACGAATGAAATCCTTTTCTTTTGTAGCTCAGGTGGGGGAAATATGGGAAATTTTCATAGAAGTTTGCCAGAAATTTAAGGGGCAGGGAAACTGAAGATAAAATTACATAAATATGATCATATACACATTTTTAATGTAATCTTGTGATCCCATGTGGTAGATACTGTTTTGCATTTTGCTTAATATGATTCAGCACCTCTTGATACCATTACACAGAGATGCACCTCATTATTTCTAATAGATAGTTTTATTCTTTTTTTTTTTCTTTTACGATTTATTTATTTCAGAGAGAGAAAAAGTGAGCACAGTTGGGGTGCAGGGAAGGACAGAGGGAGATGGAGAGAGAATCTCAAACTCCCTGCCAAGTGCAGAGCCCCATGTGGGGCTTGATCCCAGGACCCTGAGATCATGACCTAAGCTGAAATCAAGAATCAGTTGGTTAACAGACTGAACCACTTGGATGGATAGTTGTATTTTGTGAAATGCAATATAAATTTGTACAGCTGATCCATTAGTGAGAAATGACCAGTTTTTATAAGTAGTACTGTAGGAAAAATCATATTTATCTGTGTGTTCTTGCATTTCTGCACAGTGAATTCTTAAAATTTGGGGGCACACATTGCTGGGTGTAGGATTGTACCAATTTACCCTTCCATCAAAAATAAGAAACTACTTACTGTAACATCTGATGAGGGAAACTGATACCTCGTTTTAATCTGACCATTAACAAGATTGCACCAGAAATTTTCCTTCATACATTGACTCTTTGTTTCCTCATCTGTAAAATGAGACAGATAAACCTAAAGATATTTCGTAGTTTGAAACTTCTGGTCTTGTGTTTTTTTCTTCTTTCTGCTTGCATAAGCTGTCTTTGGTGTTGCCTGCTCATCAACTGAAACTCCTTTGATTGTTTACTAAAAATGCTTGTAGTGTTTTCTTTGTTTTAATCTGCTTTTCATTCTTTTTTGCTGCACTGAAGTGGGGCATTAGAAATTGCTGCTTGTTAAAGAGCTACACTGTTGTAAAACTGTGAAACTTTTGCATGAAGGTTGCTGGTTTAGTTTCCACAGAAGACTTTCTGGTGGAGATTTAGGGAGGGTGTCATCAGATAAAGATAATTAAACTTTAATTCTTTCTAAACTGTAGGAATTGGATACATCCGCAGTGTGCAGTGTGCACTTTCTCCTTTTCACCACCAGATGGCACATGGATCGCTTCTGTTTTGGATGTGTCATTGTTACGTCTGGGAGTGATGCAATCACGTTAGAGAGAGCTGACCTCTGTTGGTTTCAAATACCAATTGCATGGTATGCTGCCCTCTATCGTCAGTAAATTCATTTGGAGGACTGATCAGTAAATTACAACAGAAAGCTGTTAACTTGCCGTTTTACAAAAGGGTCCTCCCCCCTTGCAGCTGCTGTCTTTTATAGGAGCAACATTGTATTTTTTGGAGGGCATAGAGGCTGGAGAATATTTTCGGTTTTGTTTGAGTCTGGTAACTTCGGGAAAGCATAGCCTTCCTTTTAAAGTGCTAAAAGAGAAAATTGTTTTTTTATCAGCTTGGTAGTTAGTTATGTACATATTTGTGACCCCATGATATACATATTCCTAACCCCATCTCTGTCTACCCTGAATAGTTACTTGAAGCACATAATACAACTCGCTGCTGATTATATACTCGTAAGTTCCCAGAGACCATATGCTGTATTTGTTTCCTTGACGGAATTCCTTGGCCGACTTTGGGGAGAGTTTGCTGGTGCAGAAAGGTTTTTACTGTCAACCCCTTTGTTAACTCCTAATTATCCCAAGATAAACCCAGTTTTAGAGCCTCTTTCTAGCTATTCGAACTTCAGTGTGTTCCTCTAGTACTCCTTTTGACACACATAGACTGAAGCTGTATCTTTTAAACCCATGGCATCATCCAGCATTATCTGCAGATTTCAGATTTGATATTTGATAAAGTGTCTTTTTAAATGGTCTGAGGCTTCAACCAAACAGGAAGGGTATCAGTATTGTGTAAACTTCTGTCATCTTGAAGTCAGTCCCTGCACTAAGGTGTCTTTTTCTGTCAGTAATTCCCAACTTCAGTGTGTGTAAGGATTACATAAGGAGCTTGTTTGTTAAAGATTATAAATTCTTTGGCTGTTCCTCCAGAGTCAAAGTTTCAGGGACTGTAGGAAGAGAAGTTTCTAATAAACACCTCAAGTAAGTTTGTGGTGGTAGTTGGAGTAACCTGGCTAGATCCACGGCTTACGTTTTTATTTAGTTTCCATTTTCCAGAAAAAGCTGCTCTGCTTTTTCTCATGATAATGTTTTGATGTCTTTCTGAGATTTGGGTAAGTATTACCCTTGTTTTTATGGAGATCCTTCAGATCAGTTAGTGGGCAAGCTGACATTTTCTGTGGACTGCTAACATTTTGGAGGCTCTACTTCAGGGACACTTGTTTTTACAAAATTTTTCTCTTGCCATTTTCTCTTGCCAGATCTCTCATTAGGCATCTTTGAAGGATGTTTTGAAGAGGTTCTCTGAGTCTGTGAAGTAGCTAGGAACTACTGAGAGACTGGGGAAGCTGGAGGGCAGATGATGGGAGATCTCTTGGGTTGTATAACAAAGATGGAGTTGTGTCAGCTCAGGATGTCCAGAACAGGATGAAGGGGCTGCAGCTATGCAGATATAACTCTTGTTCTTATTCAGTTAGTCCCTCACCATGCAGAGTAGGGATCGGAGATGTATGGAGGAGGAGAAGTGGGATCTAGGAAATGGAAAGAGCAGAGCTGGGCTTTGGGATAAGCAGGAGAGTGAGTGACCCAGTGTTCTCAGGCTGCTACTTGGTGGAGCCCAAAGCAGCTGCCTCAAGGGAACAGCACTGTTCTCAGCATCCCTTACATGCTTCAGGAATTGTTGGATATGAACTTACTTTTCTGCAAATATGGGACTCATCTCCCTGCAAACATGAGGTTAGAGGCAGACCAGTTTTCAGGAGGTACTCAGCATATCTCCACCAGTGGGTAATTCCTCTGAGGCTTTTTTGTTTCTGTTACTTGTTTTTCTGCATAGGTAATCTAGGTAGTTGAGAAGTCAAGATAAAGTATAAAGAACTCTCATTGCCACCCTAGTGTTAACCCATCTCAGCCCTCCCCTCCCTACCCTTAGAGGTCATTGTTTTTGTTATTTTCTTGATTATGCTTTTAATGGTTTTTTAAAAATGCAGTTGTAAACAAATACTGATCAAGATTCTTATCCTCCTTCCCTTTACCAAAAGGTAACGTACTATCTGTATTTTTCTGTACCATCTATATCCTGGGGATTTTTCATATCAGTACATAGAGACCTTCCTTATTAAAAAAAAATCATAAATTTTCAATAAGCATGCATAGCTTTTCTAATGAAACTAGGATAAAACCAAAAATATGGTAATGGAACAATTTGTCCCTTTTTTGAAATGCTAGCTGCAGCAACTTAGCATGCCTGTGTTTCCTGTTGTTCTCCCTGCAAATTCTGTTATGGAATAAATGATTGAACACAACAACTCTAAATGTATGGCAGTTCCTACTGAATGGAGCCTTCCAGAAGGCTGTGGAGAAGAGACACTTGAAAAGTTCTGCCCTCGGCCCTTCCGGGCACCTGGCCTCCCTCTGGAGCATTATATTCCTGAGCAGGAGCAGAGGTTTATCTCACTAGCATAGGGATGCTACTCCATAGAGCGTTATGGTCTTCAAAGGAGAGGGATGACCTACTTCATTCTTTTCTTGCTTCCTTCTCAGTTTTTGTTCTGGAGATAATCGCTCTGGAACTTAGTACACTGTAATTGTTGTGTTTATAATTCTGGCACCTCGACTTCACAGCATTTTGAAGTGTACTTCAAATGCTGAGGATTGGGACGCCTGGGTGGCTCACTTGGTTAAGCGGCTGCCTTCTGCTCAGGTCATGGTCCCAGCGTCCTGGGATCAAGTCCCACATCGGGCTCCTTGCTTGGCGGGGAGCCTGCTTCTCCCTCGGCCTCTGCCTGCCACTCTGCCTGTGCTCGTGCTCTCTCTCTCTCTCTCTCTAACAAATA
Source organism: Lutra lutra (assembly GCF_902655055.1). NCBI lineage: Eukaryota > Metazoa > Chordata > Mammalia > Carnivora > Mustelidae > Lutra > Lutra lutra. Next base: position 80,056,340 of record NC_062282.1, on the reverse strand, counting down.
AATAAAATCTTATAAAAAATAAAAAATAATGCTGAGGATTGAGTGTTAGGCGGGAAAAGCAGGATACTATTATGTACAACCCTCATTGTAACTGTTTTACAGAAAAAGTGCAGAAGTAAAAGATTGGAAGGGAATATACCAGAATACTCTTAACAGAGTTTTTTAGGGTGCTTGATTTCTTTTCCTTCAGTTTCTCTATAATGTTGCCATCTTTTTTTTTTTTTAAGATTTTTATTTATTTATTTATTTGACACAGAGAGCAAGAGAGCCAGAGAGCACAAGTGAGGGGAATGGCAGAGGGAGAGGGAGAAGCGGACTCCCCACTGAGCAGGGAGCCTTACCTGGGGCTCAATCCCAGGACCCTGGGATCATGACCTGAGCTGAAGGCAGACATCATCTTATTCTTTTAATGGGAAGAACAAAAGGGTTAAGAAGAAAGTTTGCCAGTGGCCAAGATGCTTTAAAAAGGGGCTTTTAGAAGCGCTTAGACCTAAGAAATGAATATTTACAAAGCAGAATGCTTTGTAAATACCCAGTTCTACAAAGCAGGTAACAGTCTCTGTACTTGACTTCTCGTGATGATTCTAGCCTGTCCTTGAAAAATCAGATTCCAATTTAAAAAGCTATTTGTTCTTCTCTCTGCATCCTTGAATAAGGGAACCCCAGTTATATGAGAGAAGGGCTTTGGTAACCCCACATATGATGCAGGATGGGATGGAATCTTTTGCTCCTTCCTGATCCTATGGTAATCCCAACTCTGTTCTTAGAGTCTGTAATTGTTCCTTTCATTATCTATTAGATTAGAATATAAGATTGTGTGTGTGTGTGTGTGTGTGTTTAAATTTCCCCTTGGAAAGAAAAACTGCTGAAATCCTTGAAGGAAGACTGACCCCTTTTCCTCTTCTGCTTGCATTCCTATTCTGCTTGCATTTTTCTTTTCAGCCACGGGGTGTGCGCAGTTGAGCTGTTTTGGCTCAGATTCCAGATTGTGAGGTCAGAGACTAGGGATTGGCGGGAGAGTATCAGGTGACTTTCAGTTAACAGTGATGACGTCTTGCCCTCCCCCCCACCCTTTCCCCACCCTTTCCTGGCTTCCACCTTAGGAACAAAGAAGGGAAAAAAACAGCAGTATGACGGAGAAAACCAGCTGCTGCCATTGCAGACTCAGGCTGGGGGCTGGGTATTTATTCCATCTGTTCTCTTTGTTAGGCTCTTACCATGTTACTTCCCCTCCCAGAACCCTGGCTAAATTGGAGGGCGTTTCTAGGATCCTTTGTTACTGAAAATAGCTTAAGAAATGTGCAGTTTACTCAGGATTTAGGTGAGGAACAGCAAAGATTAAAACTGCTCCAAGTCCCTAGAAAAAGATGAAGGCATTTCTCTTTCTCAGTCTGATTTAAGAATACGTATTTGATGTCAGATGCTCTCAGTGGTAGGAGGTCATAATCTGTTCTTTTCAGTCATTGGAACAGTGCTGCCTAATAGGTGGTATCTTCGTTTTATAACTGAGAAATTGAAAGTATGGAATTAATTGTACTTTGTTTATTAAGATCTCGTAGCAAGTAAATACCATGCTAGAATTTAATCCCAGATCTGTTAGGTTCAGAATCTAGCATTTAGGGGAAGGAAGTGGCACGAAGGCAGGCATTCTCAGAGCTGTTGCAGTGTGGGGCCAGCACTCTCTGCATTTCCCCAGTGACCAGCCCTAATTTCTTTAACAAATAAATTTCCAGAGGAAAAATGAGATGAGGAACATACAGGTTAAAAGAGAATTTTAAAATGTCAGCCAGTTGTAATGTGTGGATCTTAGTTAATATCTTTAAAGAAAAGCAAAAATTTTATACCAAGTGCCACTTTTGGATGCCTTTTCTTCTGTCCTCTGGCTTTAGTGTCCCCTGTCTGTCCTTCCAGTCCACCTTCACCCATATCCCTGAGGCTGATCTCCTCCTGAGCACTCCTGTACTGAGTCACCTTCCTGGGTGTGCTGGGAAAGTGTCTGTGAGAAACTCACTGACTTCTTGTCTGAATGATCAAATGTTTTTGAGAAGCGCCCAGATTTCTAATACTGTTTTTCTGCCACCCTTTCAGACTCCATTTGCTCCCTTCTTCCTAACTCTTAGCACTTGGTTTTTGTGCTTTGGAATTCAGTCCAGCTTTGTTCTTGTCCTTCAGGTTTATCCGTCTCTACCAGTTTATTTCATCTCCTTGCACATCCATGGTGGCCTAGTTCTGGGCCCTTAGCAGATGGGTATTTGGTTTGTTCAGGAGGTCAGTGATAGGAATCTGGTTTTCCCTACTATGGTGTATACCTACATATGGCTCCAAGGTGATGAATTTTTTCCTCATGTATATTATAGCTATGGAGAATATAAAGTAGAAATCCTCCACTTAGGCAGTTTCTTAAATTAGCATTTGGTAGGGCCCTCTTGATTTGGCCTTTCCTCAGAATCCAAGAGCTCATGTAGAGCTTAATGGACATGGCTTGGTGTCCTCCCAAGTCCTTGGGAGGACTTGGTGATGCCCTAGCTCTGTTACCTTCACAGGTTTGTTGTTTTTTCCTGGGGCTCTTACTGATAAGTGTTCAAATCTTTTTTAGATAAGCTAGGCAGATCTAAGACTCTTTCCCAAAAGCCATGTTTTATCAGAGGGAACTATACTGGTACAGAGTCCACTTTTTTTTTTTTAATTTCCTATTATGGTTCTGTGCTCACATAGATTGTATGCCCTGCCTTTGTCTCTCTTCACGGATCCTGGATAAGCTTGGGCTTTCGTGAGTCAGTGGAAGGTGCCCATGACTTGGATCCACAGATGTCTCATCCTGTTTCCACTTTCTTCACCTTTCTCATGTGTTCTTTCTTACTCAGAAAGTACTCTTTTATTCAAGGGAAGGATAGCATGAGATTATGGAGGGTGTTCCTTGTAGCATAGGGACAAATGCCTCAGGCTTCATCTCAGGCTGAGCAAGGAGTATGTGGGCCTGAGTCAGTGAGAACGAAGGTTAGGTAGAGTGGAGTATAACGCAGTAGAACTCAGCCGAAATCTTTCAGCCCTACAGAATCTTAAAGTCCTGCAGGCTTTAGAAGTTAGTCTGTGTTTTCAACAGTATTTTCCCAAAGTTCTTTTTCCTAGCTCACTTATTCACTCCCACCTGCAGTTCTTAAGAACCTAGTTTCCAGGATGTTGGGCAACTCCCTTCTCCTCCATTTCCTGTTTGTGGTCTTCATTGAGAGAATCCTGCGACAGGAATTCCTGGGGAAGTGATGGCTGCAGCTGCGGAACTCCGGGGGCCATTAGCTCATTACTGCAGTTGGGGAATACTCTGCTACATAGTGGGACCTCCCTTCCGTTCTGGGGGTCTGGAACTCAGTGGTCACGGGGACTTGGGCCGCTGACATTGTGCCTTGACTCTTTTATCTTCAGAGACTAGAAATTATCTTCCCTTCTTGTGCCTCAATCTGCTTAAATTTTAGAACTCAACATAATCAAGATTCAAGACAAAATTAGCTTGGACTCTGTAGGATGGATTCTTTAAACATATGCAAAATAGTCAAAAAAGAAAAATAGGGTCCTTCTGTTGGACAGCAGGGGGTGCCCTTTCCCTTTGCTTTATTGCCTGGCACTCCCTACCGCATTCAGCCATTTTAGACAAATTGTTTTTGCTCTTAGCTTACTCCATTTTGTGTTTGTGACGCAGGAAAAAAAGAATTGGGCAAGGGAGGAGCCCGACTGGGGGAGGAGTGAGACAGGCCGAGGCGCAATCAGCAGACTCCGTTACTCAGCCCTTGTTCATCAGGGCTTGCTGCAGGCTGCCTGCATTCTGAGACAGATCCAGCAGGTCCCCACCCTCTGAGCCAAGAACAGAGGGGTGCTGGCTACTGGACACCTAACTGTGACAGAGTGTGCTGGCTTTTGAGACAAAAGGCATTGCATCCCTTCTCCCTCTTCAAGAATCTAAACCTGAGTTTAGGTGGTTTTTTTCTTACCGAGATGTTGAAGGTGGTTTTCTCAATTATAGATCACCTCAGAGGAATAGGAACCCTTTTCACTCAGTTGTCTTGAGAAGAATCTGATGCCCTAATGATCCCAGGGAAGCAGTCTGACTTAAAAACACACACAAAACATTCATTTTTGAAAAAGTAAAGAACAAAACACACATGCATATGTAATACATAAATGCATACGCACATATGTATGTGAAGAGAAGGTTATGAAAACTGTCTCCATCACCCAATTTGTTTTATCATTATTTTTTTAAAGATTTAATTTATTTGAGAGAGAGAGCATGCACAAGTAGGGGGAGCAGTAGAGGGATAGGGAGAAGCTGATTCCCTGCTCAGTGGGGACCCCGACTTGGGGTTTAATCCAGGACCCTGAGTTCGTGACCTGAGCTGAAGTCATGCTTAACCCTGTGAGCCACCCAGGCGCCCCATAACCCAGTTTAAAAACTCAGGGCTTATCTTGTTTTATCTATCAACATCAACCTTCTTTTTGCCATACCAGTTATTTAAACTGTATCCTGATTAGTTATATCATTAGGCCTTAAGTAAGTAGTTCAGAATGTATATCAAAAAATGAGGACTTTAAAAAAAAAGAACTGTATTATCTTTATCACATCTAAAAATACTTTAACATCATCAGATATCCACTCATTGTTTCTCAAATTATCTTACAGGTTTGTTTGTTTTTTTTTAAGATTTTTTTTTTTTTTAAGATTTTATTTGTTTATTTGACAGAGAGAGATCACAAGCAGGCAGAGAGGCAGGCAGAGAGAGAGGGAGAGAGGGAAGCAGGCTCCCCAATGAGCAGAGAGCCCGATGCGGGACTTGATCCCAGGACCCTGAGATCATGACCTGAACTGAAGGCAGAGGCTTAAACCACTGAGCCACCCAGGCGCCCTTTTTTTAAGATTTTTATATATTTATTTATTTGACAGACAGACCAAGATCACAAGTAGGCAGAGAGGCAGGCAGAGAGAGAGGGGGAAGCAGGCTCCCCGCCGAGCAGAGAGCCTGATTCGGGGCTTGATCCCAGGACCCTGAGACCATGACCTGAGCTGAAGGCAGAGGTTTAACCCACTGAGCCACCCAGGCGCCCATAGGGTCTTTTTTTTTTTTTTAATAGTTTGTTAATATGAATCAGAGCCAGATAAAGTCCATGCATTACAATTGATTGATGTCTTGGTAGTTTCCCTCTTCAGCTTGTACTGGCTCTTAATTTTTTATCTTGCAATTTGTTTCTAGACCTGATTTCTTAGGAAAGAGGGAGGATCCCTCAGGTTGGGACTGGGAAAGTACAGAGCCAGAATTCTTTTCACAGAGCACAGCTTCCCATCTTCAGGACATCCTCCAGAAGTGATGGGAGAAGTTAAGGGGGGATGCCCTGCAACCTTCAGAGAAAGGGCTGGAATATCTTACTAGGGGAGTGGCTTATTCTGACGTGATAGCTTGTTACCCAAAGTCTTAAGAAAAGTTTCAGACTGCTCTCAACAGAGTGGACCATGCTCTTTCCTAGGAATTAAAGGAGCACTTTTAAGCTTTGGTATATGGGATTTATCTGCTGTGTGATAGCTTATGTCCCTAGGGTGATTTCAGATGCTCAGCTTTATCACCCAGTCACCTTGCTTTTTTTTTTTCAGTGGCAGCCTTTCTCCCTGACCAGACCTAATGAGTTAGCAGTACTTTACTTCAGAGACGGTCTCACGGAAAGAAAAGTCCTGTGGTGTGTTGGGGACAGGGACATGTGAAAATTCTTTCATGGCTTCAGCACTGTCCCCTCCCTGCTCTGCCCCATGACCTTTTTGAAGTTTGTCTTTGTGATTTGGATGAGGAGGTGAAAGCTTTTGCTTGATGCTCTTTCTCCTTTCTGAAATAGGGCAGTGCCTGACTGACAGCAGCTGGAGCAGGCAGTCTGTTTCCTTGCTTTGGGGGAGAGCATAGGTTACAGAAGGGAAGTTACAGGGTCTGACTTGGTGAGGCTGGCATGGCACTCGGCAAGTTTGGTCCATAGAGACTAGGTTGGCCACGTGCCTAGTTTGGAAGCTGTAGTTCCCATTAGCACAAGTGCCTAGAATCTGCAAAAGAGGTCAGGGTTGCTGCAGCTGGAGTCCTGGATGCTGGCGCTGACATGCTCTTTTCCTTAAGAGTTGGCTGAGTGATAGGGGTTTCTTTTTGCTTTTGTCAGCAGAGAGGCACAGTCATTTGCCAATAAAATTCTCTTTCCCTGGGGCGCATGGGTGGCTCAGTTGCTTAAGCAGCTGCTTTTTGCTCAGGTCATGATCAGGGTCCTGAGATCGAGCCCCACATCGGGCTCCTTGCTGGGCAGGGAGCCTGTTTCTCCCTCTCCCTCTGCCTGCCTGCCTGCCTGCTGTTCCCCCTGCTTGTGCTCTCTCTCTCTCTCTTTCTCTGTGTCAAAGAAATATAGCCTTAAAAAGGAAAAAGATTCCCCTTCGTTCTCTAAGGCGTGCTGTATGTACTCGATGTTTTTGTCATGAATGAATTTCATACAATTCTACAAACTGAAATTACTCAGCTCTTGATGTCATTTTTAGTGTGAGACATGGTATGAGGCCTTTGTTTCTGGGCTTCTTGTCCTTGGTCTGGCAAAATGAGGGGTGGAGCCCAAGCATTGGTAAGTTTACATGTTGAATGCTATAATATTTTTATACTGAATCAATACACCATTCCAGCAACAGGGCTGGGAAGGCTGTTAATGGGAGTATCCTATCAATTCTACATTGTGATTTTTTTATCTTCATTTTTAACTTTTTCTTAAGTAATCTCTATGCCCAGCATGACACTCAAGCTCATGAGCCCAAGATCAAGAGTTGTACGCTCTACTGACCGAGCCAGCCAGGCGCCCCTTGACTTTTTATCTTTACTGCTGGTTGTCCGTGAGTCTCCCTCAACCTACCTACCCAGTGTCAAAGCTGAACTAGGGTCAGCTCTCTAAGGATATGAAAATATTATAGGTGGTATCCAGACTCATTCCTGTCTTACCTGTCTCACAGTTTGCTGGTGGGTGACAATATTAAAAATGTACATGCTGGATAACATGACGACATTAACATAGCATATACCATTTTAGTTTTGTCCGTGCTGCTTGTAGTCTTTGCTTGTACAGTATATGTAGCATTTATGTTCTTGTCTTCAGAGGGTGTATGTATATCACTTTTCTTATTTTATTTAAAGTATACAAAGCAAATGTGTATGGGTCATAAAATTCCACATGAAGTTTATATCCATGTAGTGAACACTCAGATCAAGAAAACAGAACATTACTAAGACCTGGAAATTCCTTGTACCCCCTTCAGGTTTTAGCTGATTGCTTACTCCTTTCACCCTGACCCAGAGTAACCACTATTCTGACTTCTCAAACCACTTCTCTTATCTGGCTCCTTCTTCTGCAGTATATTTACAGTACCTTCAGACCCGCTCACTCATACCACTTTGCAACTCACATCTGCTAACGAAGAGGTCATACCTGTTTATGTCAAGCCTTTTTGCCTCTGTTTATAAGTCTAAAATCCATCAATTGCTTTCTGCCTTCAGCCCCACCGTAACTGGGCCATGCCTTCATTTCTTATCTGAAATACTAAACCCTCCTCTTTTTAAAAGTTTTTATCTATCTCATTGACAGTCATTTTGTGTTGTATAGTAATACTTGAAATAATATGGCCTCTTTTTGGCCTCTTTTTCTTGATTTATAAATGGAAGACTTTATCTTTTTCCTCTCCTCCAAATTGTCATTATCTGCTTTTTAGGCATTTTAATGTTTATACTTTTTATTGTTAAATAAAGACAAATATGGAAAGCTACATAAAACCAATATGCAACTTAAGGAATTTAATTATAAAATGAATGCCTTTGTAAATGCCACATGTCTGGAGATACACACTTCTCAAGGGGATCCTAGGAACCTCCATGTGCTTCTTTCCCACTAAGAGAAACAATTATCCTGACTGGTTTGGTAATCACTTTTTTGTAATCATATAAGTTTATATTTCTGAACACTATAGTTAAGTTTTGCCTGTGTTTTTAAATGTCTTTGTCTCTCTTTATCTCTACCTTTCTCCCTTTTTTCTTTATTTTTCATTTGTTATAAGTTCATTTATTGTAAGAACTGCATTATTTGTCCTGTGGAATTTCTCATAATACAGGTTTTTGTGATTTTATTACCATAGTGTAGTTCCTGTGTTTCTGTCCCCTGTATTTGATCTAGAAGCTTAATCAGAATCAGGCTCTATTTGTGTCTTGCCAAGACTTCTTCATAATGTTAGGTTCCTCTTCAGACAACCTAAAATGTCCAGCCATCCCTTCTGTGATGTTAGCAGCCATCAGTTCTCAGTGCATAGACCTGTTAGCTCAGGAGGGTTGCAAAATGGACATAGTTCAAATAAAAGGAATAGCTTATATATTCTAGATACTAATCCTTTGTTACTTAGGTTTATCACAAACATCTCTGACTCTGTGGCCTGTCTTTTCACTTTCTTCAGTGTCTTGTTGACTAGTTCCTTATGTAGAGTGCTTAGATTTATCAGGCTTTTTCTTTATGGCTAATGCATATTGTGTCTTGTGTAAGAAATCCTTTAGTCATTGTAGTTTTGCCTTTCACATTGAGCTTTTTAATTGATTTGTAATTGATTTATTTGCCCTTGGGTGCAACTTAGTTTTTTCATGTGACAATTCCAGTCCTATCTTTTGTGAATTCTGTCTTTTTCCCAGTCGTCTGACATGGCCAGTCTGTTCCCTCAAGTGCTCTTCTATGCGTGGGTCTGTCTTCTGGACTCCGCTCTTTGCTGTTGATCATTTTGTCTATCCAGGTGCCAATACCACATGATTTTGGTTTTCAATTTTATGATACGTTGATACCACCTATCTTTTGTTGCTTTTTAAAGAATGTCCTACCTTTGGAGTGCCTGGGTGGCTCAGTGGGTTAAAGCCTCTGCCTTCGGCTCAGGTCATGATCCCAGCGTCCTGGGATCGAGCCCTGCATCGGGCTCTCTTCTCAGTGGAGGGCCTGCTTCCCTTCCTCTCTCTCTGCCTGCCTCTCTGCCTACTTGTGATCTGTCTGTCAAATAAACAAAACAAAACAAAAAGATTGTCCTACCTTTGACACCTAGTATTTCCATATATATTTTAGAAACCACTTAGCAACTTAAAAAGAGAAACCTGTTAGGATTCTTATTCTAGTGACTCTATAAATCAGTTTGGGAAGAATTCACATCTTAACTTTATTGTCCTTTAATCTACATATCTATAAACCTGTAAAACACTCACTTGTTTTTAATGTTTTTCATTAGTGTCATATAGTTTGTCCATAGAGGTCTTGTACAGCTTAAATTTATTCCTAGATATTTCATATTTTTATATTTTCAATTCCATTTTTGCTTGCTCATAGTTTATAGGTTCTTTTGGATTTTTTTATGTTGACAGTTATCTCCAAATGAGTGTGTTATATTCAGTATCTTGAATAAATTGCTCTGTTTTGATACTTAAAAAAAGAAAAACAAATGAGAGTGTTCTTTCTTTCTAATCCTTAGAATTCTTGTTTCTTTTTCTTTCGTTATTACTACACCGGTTCAGAAACCCAGCCAGTGTTGTTGAATGAAGCGGTGATAATGAATATTCTTGTGCCCCCGCCCCCCTCTTCTGTCATCACATCTCTTCTCTAACTTGACCTTCCTCCCTCCCTCTTATAACGATCCTTATAATTACATTGGGTCCATCCAGATAATCCTGAATAATCCTCTTCTCTCAGTATCCTTACCTTTATGGTACGTGCATTGTACCTTTTGTATGCAAGGTGGTTTTTCATAGATTCTAGGAATTAGGTTGTGGATTTCTTTGAGAAGCCGTTCTACTGTCTACAACAGTGAGTTTTCGGGATTTTTAAACATTTCGTATTCATTTCTAGCTAATGGCATTTCAGTCAGTGCTCTTGTAATTTTGGTCTTTAAAAATTTGTAGAGGGGCACCAGGGTGGCTCAGTCAGTTAAGTGTCTGCCTTCGGCTCAGGTCATGATCCCCGGGTCCTGGGATTGGAGCATTATCATCAGGCTCTTGCACAGCAGGGAGCCTGCTTCTCCCTCTCCTTCTGCTGCTTCCCTAGCTTGTGCTTTCTTGCTCGCTCACTCTCCTTCTCAAATAAATAATAAATAAAATTTTTTTAAAAAGGAAAGAAATTGGTAGATTTGGCTTTGAATATTAAATATTATAAATATTCTGTATGCACTTAAGCATGTATGTGTTCTTCAGTTTCATAAAGTGTTCTGTATATCTTCATTAGTTCCTTTTTATTAATTGTATTTAAATTTTTTATATTCTTGGGACACCTGGCTGTCTCAGTCAGGGGAGCGGGAGCATGTGACTCTTGATCTTGGAGTTGTGGTTTTCAGTCCACATTCAGTGGACTCAAAGATCACTTAAAAATAAATACATTTTCTGGGGCGCCTGGGTAGCTCAGTGGATTAAAGCCTCTACCTTCGGCTCAGGTCATGATCCCAGGGTCCTGGGATCAAGTCCCGCATCGGGCTCTGCTCCACAGGGAGCCTGCTTCCCCCCTTCTCTCTCTCTGCCTGCCTCTCTGCCTGCTTGTGATCTCTGTCAAATAAATGAATAAAATCTTCAAAAAAAAATAGAAATAAAAAAAATTAAATACATTTTCTGTATCCTTTTTGTTTGTTTCATCAGTTACTGACAGAAATGGTTTAAAACATGCCACTTTGTGGATTTAGCATTGCAGTTCTGTCAATTTTACTTCCTTTTTGTCTTTATTGGTTGGTTTGTTTGAAGTAGGCTTCATACCTAGTGTGGGGCTTAAAGTGACTACCCTGAGCTTAAGAGTCACATGCTGTACTGACTGAGCCAGTCAGGTGCCCCATCTTTTTGAAAAGCTTTTGATATTGATATAATTTCAGAGTTATGGAAGAGTTGCTAGAATAATACAAAAAATTTCCTGTACATACTTCATCACATTTTTGAGATGTTAATGTATTACCACATTTGCCTGTATAATGTGTGTATGTATATGTGTGTATCATTTTTTGGAATAAGTACACGTGTGTGTATATGTATCATTTTTTTCTGAAGATTTGAGAAGTTACAGGCATGATGTCTTTAACCTTTGGTGTACATTTCCTAATAACAGGTCCATAGCTACAGTAAATTTATCAGATTAGGAAATCCATATTAAAATAATTCTCTTATCTAATATGACCTTCACATTATACCAGTTGTTACAATTATGTCTTTTACAGAAAAAATCCTGGATCATGCGTTATATTCAGTTATTCTGTAATCTTCTTTAATTGGAAATAATTCCTGTTACAGTCACCTGCAAAGGCAGATGGATCCCTGCTCAAAATTGGGTTTGAATGTCAAGATTAATGATGCCCTACACACACCAAGAGGGTATGAGAAGATATTATTAACTAATTGAGGCCTTTGGAAAGAGTAGGGCAGTCCTCTCAAGCAGGTTTGAAATGGCTGACAGGGCAAGAAAAGGAGACTGGCACGGGTTTTAACTGAGGTTAGGATGTTGAGCCAGGGTGAGCTTCTGGCCCAGCTTAATACCTTGTGTCTTGTAATCTGCTGCCAGCACCAAGATGTGGGGCACAAGGGCAGAGGGGACAGGGGAGCCTTAACAGCTGTCCACGAACAACAAAAAATGGAGTCAGCCTTCTCATTACAGTTCCTCAATCCTTATCTTTCATGACCTTGACAGTTTTTTGGTCACCATACTTTGTTAATTATTTACACATGCTTATATTTAGTTCTTTTTTTTTAATTAGTGTTTTACATTAGTGTTAGTTGTACATTAGTGTTAGTTGTACAACATAGTGGAACCCCCAGCTCTGCAGTTAGGCTCTCAGTCAGTGTAGCTGTCCTCTGTCACTGTACAGTGCTGTTAAAGCATCACTGACGATATTCCCTGTACCATACCTTTTGTCCTCCGGACTTACTTCCAAACTGGAGGCCTGTACATTCCATCTCTTTCACCCGTTTTGCCCATCCTTCCACCCTCCTCCCCTTTGGTAGCCATCAGTTCTCTTCATATATGAGTCTCTTTCTGCTTTTTGTTTATTTGTTGTTTTAGATTCTACATGTAATCGTAATGAAAAGGTATTTGTCTGTCTTTGACTTAGTTCGTTTAGCATAATACCCTCCAGGTCCATACATCTTGTCACAGGTGACAAGATCTCTCTCTCTCTCTTTTTTTTTTCTAATTTTTTTAAGGATTTTATTTATTTGAGAGTTGGGAGGGAGAGCATGAGCCAGGGGAGGAGCTGAGGGACAAGCAGATACCCTGGAGTGGGGAGCCTGACACAGGACATAGGGCTCCATCCCAGAACCCTGAGATCATGACCTGAGCTGAAGTCAGACACTTAACCGACTTAGCCACCCAGGTGTTCCCCACATTTAGGTCTTTGATCCAGTTCATTTTTGTGTCTGGTGTTCAGAAATTGGTCCAGTTTCGTTCTTGTGCATGTGGTTGTCCAGCTTTCCCAACATCATTTATTGATGAGACTGTCTTTTCACTGTTGTATATTCTGTCTTCCTTTTGTTGTAGATTAATTTACCCTATAGACCTGTGTTTATTTCTGGGCTCTTTGTTGTGTTCCATTCATCAATGTGTCTAATTTTGTGCCAAAACTATACTGTTTCGATTATTAGAGCTTTGTACTATATCTTGAAATCTGGGATTGGGATACCTAAAGCTTCGTTCTTCTTTCTGAAAATGGCTTTGGCTATTCGGGGTCTTTTGTGGCTTCATACAAATTTTAGGATTGTTGATTCTACTTGTGAAAAATACTGTTAGTATTTATTTTTTTAAGATTTTTTAATTTATTCATTTGACAGAGAGAGGGAACACAAGCAGGGGGAGTGGGAGAGGGAGAAGTAGGCTCTCCCACGGAGCAGGGAGCCTGATGTGGGACTCAGTTCCAAGGCCCTGGGATCATGACCTGAGCCAAAGGTAGATGCTTAACAGCTGAGCCACCCCGGCACCCCTACTGTTAGTATTTTGATAGAAATTGCATTGAATCTGTAGATTGCTTTGGGTGGTATGGTCGTTCTAACAGGATTAATTGTTCCAGCCATCAATTGTTCCATCCAACAATGACACATTGTTTGTGTCAACCTTGACATTATTGAAGAGTACATACCTGTGAGCTTGTAGAATGTCCCTCAGTTTGTCTAATGTGTCCTCATGATTAGTTTCAGATTATTCATTTTTGGGCTTTATGTATTTTAATATATAAATGCATAATGTTACTGGGTACATAGAAATTCAAAATTCTTATATTTTGCTGATAAACTTTTATCATTGTGATGTGTCCTTATTTATGTTCTATATGATTTTTGTTGTCTAAAAGACTTTTGTTAAAATTGACGGAATTTCATCAACTTTTTTTTTTTTAAGATTTTATTTATTTATTTGAGAGAGAGTGTATGAGCTGGGAGGAGGGGCAGGGGGAAAGAGAGAAGCAGACTCCCTGCTGAGTGGGGAACCCAACATGGGGCTCCACCCAGGACCTGGAAATCACAGCCCAAGCCAAAAGCAGATGCTTAACTGCATGAGCCATGAAGGTGCCCTAAGCTTTTAGTTAGAATTTGCCTAGTGTAACTTTATACTTTTCATCCTTCATGTAGTCTTAATTCTAGATGTTTCATAAAACAGCATATACTTGGACCATTTTTTGTCTTTTTCACTCCAGTTGACAATACTGGTTTTAACGAGAACATATAATCCTTTTACATTTAACATAATTACTGAAATACTTGAGTTTCAATCTGCCATCTTATTTTGCCCTTTCTATTTATTCCATCTATTCTGTTATATGCTGATTTCATTCTGTTCAAAATATTTTCTAATTTCTATTGTGATTTCTTACCTAACTTCAGAGTTATTTGGATATTTATTTGATATGAAATAGTTGGGGATTTTCTAGTTACCTTTTTTACTGATTTCCAAGTTGTGGTCAAAGAACATACTTTGAATGATTTTTACCCTTTGAAATTTGTTGAGGCTTTTTGATGCAGCATGTGGTGGGTGAATTTGGTACATGTGCTGTGTGTGTATATGAAAAAAAGTATAGTTTTTCATTGTTGGATGCATTGTTCTAATATAGCAATTAGGTCAAGTTTGTGAGATGTGTTCACATTTTCTATATACTTTGCAACTTTTTGTTGGCTTGTTTTAGTTTCTGTACAAAAGGTATTAATTCTTCCACAGTGGTTGTAGAATTGCCCTTCTTTTGGTTAAGTCAGTTTTTACTTCATATATTTTGAAACTAAATTATTAGATGTATTTAGATTTAGAATTGTCTTCCTTGTGGATTGACCTTTTATCATTATTAAATGTGTGTTCAAACCAGTAGCATTATTAGAGAAGAATTTTTTATTTGATATTAATATAACTACAACAGCTTTCTTTTGTTCAGTATACCTTTTCCATTATTTACCCTTAACATTCGTGTCTTTATTCAAAGCGTGTCCCTTGTAAGCAGCACATATTTAGTGTGTATGTTTTGTAAATCCAGTCTGATGATCTTAGTCTTTCGTTGCAAAGTATTTAATTCATTTGAATTCATATATACCATATTGCTATTTGGTTTGTTTAATTTTTTTTCCACTTTGTCTTTTTCTGTTCTTAATCTTCTCACAAATTCATTTAGAACTTTATATTTTTTAAAGATTTTATTTATTTATTTGACAGAGAGAGAGAGAGAGAGAGAGATCACAAGTAGGCAAAGAGGCAGGCTGAGAGAGAGGCGGGGAACAGGCTTCCCGCCGAGCAGAGAGCCCAATGCAGGGCTTGATCCCAGGACCCTGAGATCATGACCTGAGCCGAAGGCAGAGGCTTAACCCACTGAACCCCCCAGGTGCCCCTAGAACTTTATTTTTAGTTAAACATTTTTTCACTTTTTACAGATACCTTAGAAATTATACATGCATCCTTGATTTATTACAATCTAATACAAATTATAACTTTTACTGCCTTCCAGATAATGCTAGAACTTACATAATTTTAGCTCTATTTACAATGTACCTTTTTGACACACTGATGTCATGTATTTTAGTTCTACATGTTTTAGATCACATAAGCATTTTTACTATTATTTCATAATGTCAGTATTAACTTAAAAACACTTTTCTAATGTTCTTCATCCAATGTATATTTCTGTATTTCCTTTTGTGATAATTTTTCATCTTCTGCCTGAATAATTACTCCCCTTAATATTTATTTTGTTAGTTCCTGTATACTGGTAATAAACACCAGTTTTGTGTGGATATATCTTTGTTTCACTTATGTTCTTAAAAGATATTTTTTGTTTTCCCTTTTTTGTTAACACAACTTCAGTGTCAGTGTTACTGTAGTTCCTGGGAGGTAATTATGTTCTACCCCCTGCTACTTGGAGAATTTTACTCTGATTTTTAGCAGTTTTATGGTGATGGTGTGCCATGATGTGGTTCTTGTATTATTCTTGGGGATTCTCTGAGCTTCTTGATTCTTTGTGTTGAAATCCTTTATCACTTTTGGAAAATTCACAGCTATTTTTCCTTCAAGTATTCCATTTTTAATTTTCTTTCTTTTTTAATACTTTTTTAAAAAAGATTTTATTTATTTATTTGAGAGAGAGAGTGAGAGCACATGGGATGGGGCCAGAGGAAGAGGGAGAAGCAGGCTTGCTGGATGATGGGCTTGATCCCAGGACCCTTAGATAATGACTTGAGCTGAACATAGCCACTTAACTGACTGTGGCACCCAGGTACCCTTTCTTTTGGCACTTTCTGCTTTCATGTTCAGTGCCAGTGAATATCACATTTAGCCCTCCATTTTATGTGTTGTATGTGTATGGTATTTGTTTGTCTGTTTTCATTACTTTTAGTATTTTTCTCTCTGCATTTATTCACCATGTTCCTAAAGTTTAGGCTTTCTAGGGCTTTCACCTGTGAACCTGTTGTTAAACTTTACACAGGATGTAGCCTTTTGGGTTCCCAGCTACTGGGGAGATAGCCTCATATGACACTCCCCACATAGCCAGAAACTGAAGCTTGATCCTGTCCACCCTACCACAGAAAACCATCAAACACGTATGGGAACAGTGTGCCGGTGCTGTGGTTACCTTTCCGGAGCAGTTCTTCACCATCTTATCACTTCTTCCATGTTTTCAAGGTGGTTTTTTAAACACTATATCGGCATTTTTAGATGATTTTCATGGCAGACTTGGCATCATTATTGGAAATGGAAGTTTTCATTTCTTTTCATATTTTACATGGTAATTTTCACCACATTGAGAAATGAAAATGTTATATAATGAAACCAGTCTTTATATCATTTTGATTTTGTTATTCTTAGAACTTTGTTTATTCAAAATTATATTCTTCTATTTTTAACATTTACTGTCTCGAATTTATTTTTGGGAGCAACATGAAATTAGGATCTATTTCCCTTCAAAGTGGAGAGCTGGTTGTTCCAGCACTATTGGTTAGACCAGATGTCAGCAAACTATCCTCGACCCATTTTTGTTAATAAAGTTGTTGGAACATAGCTATGCCCATTTGATGACATTATTTTTGTCCTCTTCCATATTACACTAGCAGAGTTGAGTAATTGAAATACAAACTGTATGGTGCACAGAGCCTCAAGTATCTACTTCCAGTCACTTAAGAAAAAAGTGTATCATAGACCATCCTTCTTTCATTGATTTGAGTTTCTACTTTGGCATATGCTATGTGTTTCATTTCTATTTCTCATTCTTTATTCACCTCAAATGTTGTTTGTCACTTTGTTATAATTATTACAGCCTTATACTACTCTATTTTTATTGGCCTTGAAGATGTAATTTGTTCAGGTAGACAGGTTTGTTGAGGTACAAGATGCATATAGTAAAATTTATTCTTTGTATGTGTACAGTTCTATGAATTTTGACAAATATATATAGCCATGTAACCACCACACTCAAGAATATTTTCATCATTCCAAAAAGTTCCCTCTTGCCCATTTGTCCATTCACTGCCAGGCCCTAGCAGCCACTGATGTGATTTCTGTCTGCGGTTTTATCTTTTCCAGAGTAGTCACAATAAATGGAATCAAACTTTAAGTAACCTTTTAAACCAAGGTTCTTTCACCCAGCATAATGTATGTGAGATTTGTCCATGTTGTTGCATACAGAGATACTCCTCTCCAGTGCTGAGTAGTAGTCCATTATATCCATTTCCTGGTTGATGGACATTTGGGTTGAATCCAGTTTGGGGCAGTTAAGAGTAAAGCCAATAGAAACATTTACATGCAAGATTTTGTTTGGATGTATGTTTTCATTTTTCTCGGAAAAATATCTAGGAACAGGATCGTTAGGTCATATGTTACTAATGTATGTCTAACTGTATAAGAAACTGCCAAACTGTTTTCCAAAGTGGCAGTACCATTTTTTTTTCCCCATTTCCACCAGCAGATGCTTTGCATCCTTACCAGCACTTAGTTGGATCAGTTTTGTTTTTTTAGTGAATCTTGTGGGTTAGGCATTGCAGGGTTTGGGTTTTTTAAGTAATCTCTACATCCAGTGTGAGGCTCAAACTGAACAACCCTGAGATCAAGAGTTGCATGCTTTACCAAGTGGGCCTGCCAGGCACCCCCTTAGGCATTGTAGTTTTAATTTCTTTCTTTCTTTCCTTCCTTTTTTTTTTTTTTTTTAAGATTTTATTTCTTTATTTATTTGACAGAGACAAAGCAAGAGAGGGAACACAAGCGGGGGAGTGGGAGAGGGAGAAGCAGGCTTCCTGCTGAGCAGGGAGCCCAATGCAGGGCTCGATCGCAGGATCCTGGGATCGTGACCTGAGGCAAAGGCAGATGCTTAACACTGAGCCGCCCAGGTGCCCCTGTAGTTTTAATTTCTAATTAAATTAATTACTAGTACATATTCTTATAACTTAATGATGGTGAGCATCTTTTCCTTTGCTTACTTAAACCTGTATAACTTCCTTGTTGAAGTATCTGTCCAAATCTTTTACCCATTAAAAAAAATGGGTTGTTTTCTTAGGATTAAATAATGAGAATTTTTTTTTATATGTTGTAGATACTAGTCCTATATTAAGATCTGTGTTTTTTAGGTATTTTTTCCCAGACTTACCATTTTGTTCCTTAATGGTACCTTTGAAAGAACAGAAGATTTTTATTTTTATTCATTTTTTAAGATTTTATTTATTTACTTCACAGAGAGACACACACAGTGAGAGAGGGAACACAAACCAGGAGAGTTAGGGAGAAGCAGGCTCCCTGCTGAGCAGGGAACCCGACTGGGGGCTCAATCCCCAGACCCTGGGATCATGACCCGAGCCAAAGGCAGATGCTTAACACCTAAGCCACCCACGCACCTCAGAAGTTTTTAATTTTGATGAAGTCTGCTTTATCAATTTTTTTCTTTTATGTTTTATATTGTTTTCTATTGCTTTGTAACAAATTCCCACAAAATTAAAACAGCATAGATTTATTATTCTGTAGTTTCTGTGGGTCTGGAATCCATGTTAAGCATCACACCAACCTAAAATCAAGGTTTTGGCTGGATTTCCTTGCTTTCTGGAGTTCATTGTCCTCTTCCAGGCTTATGTGCTATTTGGCTAAATCCAGTTCCTTATAATTGTAGGACATAGATAACTGTTTTCTTGCTGGTCATCAGCTAAGGGCTGTTGTCAGCTTCTAAAGGCTACTTATTATTTCCTGCCACAACCTGCTAGTTGCTTCTATAAGGACAGCAAAGGAGAAGGGTTATACAGGGTATGTGCACTTAACATTCTGCCCATCACGTGGTTTGTTTTTAAAAATCTTTGCCTACCCCAAAGTTGGGAAGATTTTTCTGGTTTTCTCTAGAAGTTAATAGTTTTAGGTTTTCCATCTTTGGTCTGTTGTATGTATTGAGATGTAACTCATATAACATAAGATTAACCCTTAAAGCAAAAAATAAATTTTAATCTGTATTATAAGAAAAAAAACCTGGCTTAGAATCAGTATACATGTAAGTATACTCTGTATACTTGTAAGTAAGTCTGCTCTTACATCATATGGTAACCTCCCAGATGCAAGATGGGCTAGGAAATGTGGTCCCTACCTGCACCATCATTTCCTAGGACAAAAACTCATCCGTGGAAAGGGAGCAGATTCTGTGGCCGACAAGTTTTCTGGGCCACAGCCCAGACTGACCCAGGGATTTTTTGTCCCAAAACCATTTGTTACAGAGACTGTCATTTTTCCACTGGATATTCTTACCTGCTTTATCAAAGATGAGTTGACCATATAGTTTTAGGTCCATTTCTGGGCTTTCTATTCTGTCTCTTTTTGTCTTATGTGTCTCTTTTTGTCTCGATGATTACAGTCTTGCAGTATAGCTTGAAATCCAGAATTGTGATGCCTGTAGTTTTGTTTTTCTTTTTCAGGATTGCTTTGGCTATTTGGGATCTTTTGTACTTCCATACAAATTTTAGGATTGTTTTTCTAGCTCTGTGAAAAATGCTGGTGGTATTTTTATAGGGATTGCCTTAAATGTGCAGATTGCTTTGGGTAGACATTTCAACAATGTTTGTTTCTCCGATCCGTGATCATGGAATGTTTTTCCATTTCTTTGTGTCCTCTTCAATTTCTTTTTTAAGTGTTCTGTAATTTTCAGAATATAGATCTTTTACCTCTTTAGTTAGGTTTATTGCTAGGTATTCTGTTTTTGGATCAATTGCAAAAGGGACTGATTCCTTGATTTTTTTCTGCTGCTTTGTTACTGGTGTATAGAAATGCACCAATTTCTGCATGTTGATTTTATATCCTGTGACTGAATTCATGAATTAGTTCTAGGAACGTTTTGGTGGAGTCTATTTTTTTTTTAAAGCAGCTTTTTGAGTGATTGGGTTTTCTCTATTTTCATTTTCATTGATTTCTGCTCATAAATTCTTTATTTCCTTCCTTCTGTTTGCTTTGGGTTTGTTTTGCTCTTCTTTTTCTGGCTCCTTGAGATAGAAAATTGGACTACTGACCTGAGGTCTTTCTAATTTTCTAATTGGGGCTGTCAGCACTGTCAGCACTGCTGTCAGGGCTGTTTCACTGTCAGCACTGCTGTAGCTGCATCCCGTATATTTTGATGTATTGTACTTTCATTTTCATCCAGTTCTGTGTATCTTAAAATATTCTGAGACTTCCTCTTTGACTCACAAATTATTTAGAAGTGGTTCTTTGGTTTCCAAATGTTTGGGTATCTTCCTGTTCTCTTTTGGTTATTGATTTGTTGTTTGATTCCATTATGGTTAGAGAACATGCTCTGATTTCAGTCCTTTAAATATATTGGGGTTTTTTTGGTTTTTAAGATTTTATTTATCAGAGAGCACACACAAGTTGGGGAGAGGCAGAAGGTGGTAACCTGACACAGGGCTTGATCCCAGGACCCTGGGATCAGAATCTGAGCCGAAGGGAGACCCTTAACTGATAGAGCCATCCAGATGTCCTGATGATACTGCTCTACCAGTTCAAGTAAGCATAGAGATTTTATTTTCCTTTTAGGTCTCTTTACCCTCCCCAGTTTTTAAATACAGTTGTATTTCCTCTACATGAGGCTACTCCATTTTGGTAGAGCTGAGAAGTCCATATTGTGGTGTCTGTCTCCTTTGGAGGGGCTTCTCAAATGTAGGGCAAGGATTGGGTGGAAGCCAGTGGGCGGGCAGTGAAAGGACTCAATTGAGGCAGAACAAAGGCAAGAGTTTATCGAATGTACTGCTAAGGAGCTGCTGGCAGGACTGCAGAGGAGAGGCTGTCTACTATGAGGCAGTGAGTGCGGGATGTTTTTAAAGAGGGAAGGTGAGGAGGTATAATGACATACAGAATTTTCTCTGTTTCAGTAACTATGTCTGGTTGTTAGTAGCCCATTGGTATTTTGAGGTGGGTCACCTGATAGGCCTGTCTGGGTTCGGTCAGGAGGTTGCCCATAGGCTCTTTCTCCACTCCATGGCTCCCATCGCTCTAGCCTGTGCTCTAAAAGTGGCCTCTCCACAGATGATTGTCTTTTCTCTGTAGCCCTCCTGAGTTACTAGTTCTGGTAGTTCTTCATTGGTCTTTTGGTTGTTGTGAATTGCTATATGGAGTTACATCTTCCACAAAAATGACCTTTTCATCCCTTTCTTTCTTGTAGTTGTACTTTATTTTTGTTTTACTGCCAAGCAAAAAAGTTGAGTCTGGTTTTTTTCTTTTTCAACATCAGCAGTGAATACGTAACTTTCTATTTTGCCTGTGTAAAATGAGAGCTTTACTTATAACTTTTCTCCTCCCCTTTTTTCTAACTTTTCGTAATACAGTCTGGATATTTTAATTCTCCATTTTTATCTGGCCACCCATAAGTTTCATTTTGTTACATAATCTGTCTTTAGTACCTCTCTGACTTTTCCTGACTTCCCCTCACTCTGTGCAGGTGTAATTAGCTTTTTGCTTTTCTTTGAGCTCACCGGGCATGCTTCTTTCTCAGGCCTTTGTATTGATCTTTCTCTTCCTGAAATGCATGCCCCTCGCCCTGAAGATACTCACTTAGCCTGTGCTCTTGCTTTCTAAAAGGTCTTTTCTCAAAAGTGACATTCTAAGACTTTCCCTCATTCCCCTAAAGGTGTAATCCATTGTCCATTAAGTCTCTCTGTTTCTTCCCTACTTGATTTTCTTTTCACAGAACTATGACTAGCTAATACAGTATTTTATGTATTAACTGATTGTCCTTTCTCTTGATTAGAATTTGAGTTCCATGAAAGCAGGAATCTTTCTCTGTTCTGTGCGCTGTTTTGTATGTGTGTGTGTTTTTTAAGATTTTATTTATTTATTTGAGGGAGAGAGAACATGAGCAAGGGGAGGAGCTGAGGGAGAGGGAGAAGAACAAGCAGACTCTGCCTTGAACTTGGAGCCTGACACAGGGGTCCATGTGGGACTTGACCCCAGGGTCCTGAGATTTTGACCTGAGTGAAAACCAAGAGTTGGACACTCAAGTGACAGAGCCACCCAGGTGCTTCTCTCTTTCATTCACTGTTGTATTCACAGTGCCCAGAATAACCTGGCACATAAAGATATTCCATAATAGGTACTCAGTAAGTGTTTATATACGTAATCTTCATGTATTTAACATTTTCCTTCTTTAAGTCTTACTGACAGGCCAAAGGATAAGTGTTTTTGTTAGCTGTTGACACTTTTTGCCATTAACTTTCTTTTTTGTTTGCTTTATTTCTTATTTATTTTTACCAGGTAATATTTTTTGTGGGGTTTAAAATTCAACCAATATGGGTGCCTGGGTGGCTCAGTCTCACGTCAGGTGCAAGGGGTTCTGCTTGCAGTCTCTCCCTCTGCCCCTCACCCTGCTTGCACACGCACACACGCATGCACACTCAGTTGCTCTCTATAATAAATAGATCATTAAAAAAAAGAAAAATTTTATAGACAACTCATATTCAAGATGGAGCTTGAAAGAAAACAGGATTTTTTTTAAAAGATTTTCTTTATTTATTTGTCAGAGAGAGAAAGAGATTGAGAGAGGCAGGCAGAGGGGGAAGCGGGCTCCCTGCTGAGCAAGGAGCTCAGTGTGGGACTCGATCCCAGGACCGTGGGATCATGACCTGAGCAGAAGGCAGACGCTTAACTGAATGTGTCACCCAGGCATCCAAGAAAACAGGATATTTAATAGTTACAAAAGGATAACGTGGTGGAAGGCTCCAGTACTAGGTTGGCAGACTACACCCCTCAGGCTGACCATCCATTCATTTATGTATCATCTTTGCTTTCATGCTGTAGTGGCAGTGTTGAGTAGTTGAGATAGATCATGTAGTCTGCAAAACCTGAAATACTTATTATCTGGTCCTTCAGAGAAGGATCTGCAAGCAAATGATAGCATATAGGTAGAAAAGCATTATTGATAACAGTTAAAGAAATGGGAATGAGATGTTGACTGTAGTTGAAGGTGGGTGTCAACAAAGAAGGGTGGCCAGTTAAAGAGAAGGAATACAATAGGGAAACCATTGTTAATAGGAAGTGAGGAGGCATTCCAGGCTGGCTGGTACAGTGGTTCAGTAAGACCCCAATGTGGCTTGTCCGTAATCATGCTTTTCTCATCTTTCCCTTACTAGCCAAGAAGGATCAGGAAGGTGGAGAAGAAAAGAAATCTGTACAAAAGAAAAAAGTAAAAGAGTTAAAGGTGTTGGATTCAAAGACGGCCCAGAATCTCTGTGAGTATTCTCTGTGATCCCAACTATTTGAAATAGGAAGGGGTTCTTTTAAAAGCTTAATTTTGGTAGATCCAGGGTTTCTTGATTTGTTGAGTTCCTGATGCATGCCAGGCATTGGAGTGTGAACTTCCAGTATCTTGTTTAATTCCTCAGTAGCACTGCAAGTTTGTTTCTTTGCTATAAGACTAGACGCTAACAGCGGACTAGGCGAATTTCTGTGATGCTAACAGTAGTTAAGAGTTTTAGGAATTTGCCTAGTTCCATAGGTGTAGTGAGAAACAGGTATGGGATTTGAACCTCAGATTTTTTTTTTTTAATTTCAAAGCCATTACTGTTTCCATTGGCTCCACAGGATAGTCTAGCCACTGTGCATTTTCTTCTTTCTTTAAGTACTTCTTTTATTTTTATTTTATTTTTTTTTAAAGATTTTATTTATTTATTTGACAGAGAGAAATCACAAGTAGGCAGAGAGGCAGGCAGAGAGAGAGAGGAGGAAGCAGGCTTCCTGCCGAGCAGAAAGCCCGATGCGGGGCTCGAACCCAGGACCTGGGATCATGACCTGAGCCGAAGGCAGCGGCTTAACCCACTGAGCCACCCAGGCGCCCCTAAGTACTTCTTTTAAATGCAGGCACTGGATTGACTTCACTTAAATCTAAGATAATTTTGTGACTTAGAATAAATAATATAAATCCTGCACTTCTCAAATTCGGATCAGAAACTTCTCTGCAAAGATGTTACAGGTGGTACTTATTTGATGATCAGGGTGAATGTTCATTTTCTGTTTGTTTGGCTGTTGATCTCCTTTATGCTGAGTAATAGAGATTTAAACATTTCCTCAACAAATATTTGAGGTTCTGCCATGTTGCAGTCTCTGTTGGGCCCATACGAGACATGTGTTCCAGAGTTGAAAGGGTATGTATTCCATGAAGCCTGCTCACTATCTTACAGTGTGGCTGTCGTCCCCATTTTTCCAAATGAGAAGACTAAAGTTTAGATATTGTGACTTGGCCGAGGTCACACAAGGAAACGATTACATATACCCATAAGTAAAATCGGGAATAGAGTGAGATCAGTAAGCCTTTACATTATTCTTTGCTGTATAGGCCTAGATCATGGACAACATATACTACCAAATGTTGTCTGTGGGTAAGTCTTTTTATGGAGATCAAAGTGATGTGAGATGGTTTCTCTTCTCAAGATTCTCTCTGGGAACAGAAAACGTGTGTAACTTTTATTTTAGAAAGTGATAACAGACTGTGGTTAGTACATGGTTCTTTCCAGCTGGCTAATAAAAGAGTACAGAAAACAGAACTCACAGAGAGAATGAGATTTGTTTAGGGGAGGATGGCCTAGGAGATGTAATGTAGTGATTCAGAAATTATTAAGTTCCTCTTATGTGTGAGGGACACTAAGCTGAATAAAGCACAGTCCCGGTCCTCAGGAAGCATGTGTCTGCTGCAGATGGAAAATAAATAATGGGAACCACACAGACGAAGTGCTGTGCTGGAGGTGAGCTAGGATGTGGACAAGAGCCCTGGGAAAGGGGCATCTGAATCACGTGTGGGCAGTACTGGAGGGAGCATGTCATTCGAAAGGAGGTACTGCTCACCGGGAGTTGAAAGAACGATGAGTCAGGAGTGAAGAGAAGGCTGAGGGCTGGCTTGTTTCCAGCAGAGGAATCAACACGTATGAAGACACAGACACATGGAGTGGCAGTGCATTTGGCACACTGTAAAGGCCATACGTGGGGGAGGAGTGGCAGGAAAAGCTTTCAAGAAATAGATAGAAGCTAGATGATCAAGAATTCTGACAGGCTTAGGCTAAGAAGTATCTGTGTTATCCTGAAGGGCCTTGGAATTTCTTAAAAGGATTTTAATCAGGAAAATGAATGATAGACCCTGTGTAATTCAGGGGAAGGCTACTTGGGGAAGGACACAGGCTGGATTGCTAGGGTCTGGGAAGACTGCAGGCAGAGAGATGAGTTATGTTCTCACTTTAAACTAGGCGAGAAGGAATCAGGGCCTGAAACTAAAGTAGTGAGAATGAGTAGGAAGGCAGAAGATACTAAGGAGATAGAAATAATGGAACCTAGTGACTGGCTGAGGGAATGAAGGAGATGTTTTCTTCAGTTTACATCACTCTGTAGAGAATGATACCATTTACTGAACTAGGAAGATCCAGCCAGCAGTAATATGTCTTTTTGGGGAAGAGTGGTGGGTACTGAACATGAAGGAGAGGTGGCAGGGTGGTAAGTAGAAATGATGACTTGTAGGATAGAGTTTAAGGTGTGCTGCGACTTCTCCAGAAGGATGGGTGTGTTAGGCATTTGGGCATAGAAATCAGGAGTAAGGTTTGGCTGGGGGTAGGAATTTAGGAGACAGCATATTAGTCATAGCTAAAGCCATGAGTTTGTTTTGAAGGTCACTAATATTTCAGGGGCAAGTAGAAGGGGGAGAAGGGCAGGGAACTCAAAGGCTGGAAAGGAGCAACAAAAAAAATGGTATGACATAGTCCTAAGAAGTGGAGGTAGTCAGCAGTATCAGATGAAGACCGGAGAGCAGTAAAATCAGGACAGGACAGGTATCCCTTGGATCTGGCATGAGGAAAGTCCATAGCCTCAGCAAGAATTTCAGTATAGCATAGAGGTAAGGACAGAGCCTCCTGTAGTATTTAAATCATGCTTCCAACCCATACCGGCAGTGTAGGGGTTTGAGTAGCTTACCTTTAAGTATTAGTTTCCTTTTCTGTCAAGTGGGGCTAATAATACAAACATACAAGGATATCAGCAACAGGGTTAAATGAGATCGGGTATGTAGATTATGTTTAAGTTCTATCTGTGATCTCCGTAAGTAATTGTGGTCTTTTCATTGACTGGGGACAGGAGAGTAGATAAGAGCTGTGGAAGTGAAAGAGAATAGACTGTTGTGTTTTTAGAACATGGTAAAGTGAATGAAAGAAGTTAGTAATTAAGAATATCAGGTCAGGGTTTTGGGTTGTTTTTAAGATAGTAGAAACTTGGTTATGTGCATTTGCTGAAGGAAGAGGTCCTCGGGGCCACCTGTTCTACTGAAATATAAGAAAAGGATGAGTACGTGGGTATAGTTACTGATAAGCTTACACAAGTGTTGGCAGAAGTTTTCTTCTAGATAATTCCAGATAGTCCTTATCCAAGCTTTTTCTGGCTTGGCTCCAGCTAAGAGCCCCCAGTGAATACTAGAATACTTAGCAAGTAATTTGACTAGTGGCTTCATTTTTTCTTTTTCACTGAAGAGGAACAAGAATTTTTTTTAAAAAATGGGTAGTGGGACAGTTGGGAGAATGGGGATACTTTGGAAGAGCTTCTAAGAGGGCCTAGTGTAGAATTACTGTTGTTGGTGCCTCTCCAATGAACTGTGCTCTGCAGAGTCTTTGCTAGCCGTATTCATCAGCCCAGGTGCAAGGTGGGAGATGACAGGGCTCACTGACCAGGAATTGGAAGGAGAAGGAGACAGGAATAGGAGCAGTAGTAACAGAGCTGGCAGTAATAGTAGAGACTGGCAAAGCTATAGACTGTAGGGTCTAGGTGAAGGAGAGAAGGCAAAGTGGAACTCGTACTTTCGGAGAAAATGGAATGGTCACCGCTTGCTCTGATGAGGTTTAAGGGTCACTGCAGAGGCTAGTTAGAGAGCTAGAAGACAGGAAGTGTTTGTTGGGGAACAGGATATGGCAATTTAAGAATCTGAGCATTTGAAGGCAGTGGCAGCTTTGAGGATGGAGTCATGGGTGTGGGAAACTGAAAATAGAGTGGGATGAGTTTTCTTGGATGTATATAGAGAGAGAAGATCAAAATCTTTCTGTGTGAGCAAAGGCCAGGAGCCACAGTGTTTGTAGAATGTGGTGCTTGGAACAGGGTAGCTGGCATTTGATATGAATGTGGGTGTTCATGAGAAACCTGGGAGGTGGGAACCGTAGACGTTGGACTCAGGAACTTGGATTTTAACTACCCAGGTGGTGTAAAGCTGGTAGAGGTTTCTGATAGTGACTTTAAAAGAAAACTCTTAGGCAGATAGTCCAGCAGAGGTTTGTAGAATAGGCTGGAAGGGAGAGGAAACTGAGAAGAATGTCTTGATATCTCATTTTCTGGCAGCCATCTTTCTGGGTTCCTTCCGCATGGCCTATCAGGAGATTAAGAATGTCATCCTGGAGGTGAACGAGAGTGTTCTGACGGAATCTATGATCCAGGTAAGGAGCAAGATTGTTGTCTGGGGAGCTGGCTCTTCACGTCGTGGTGCACTAGCCACGGTCTTTAGCACTGGCACTTTACAGAATGCTGGCTTTGGGTCAGCGTCCATCTCTCCAGTGGTTAGATTATTTCTGGTGTAGTTTTCAAAAGTCCTGCCATCGCACTAGCTGCCCCAGCCCCCAGCCTGTTTTCTTCTTTGTGGTCCTTGGGCAGAGTGGGGGACTGAAAGGCTCAAGCTAACCGCTTTTGAGACCGTCCCTTCTCTCTTTCAGAACCTCATTAAGCAGATGCCAGAGCCCGAGCAGTTAAAAATGCTCTCTGAGCTGAAGGATGAATACGATGATCTGGCCGAGTCAGAGCAGTTTGGTGTGGTGGTGAGTGAGGCCTGTGGCAAGAAGCTCTTCTCGGACTCCTTGCTCCCTTCCTCCCCCAGAGCAGCTGGGCCACTTGCTTCTCGCCTCTTGTCTGTTTTGAACCTATCTTCCTCTCTGTTCGGTGCTCTGGAACTCACAGCCTCCCACACGAGGCTCAAGCCTTGATGTTTTTCTGACTTGCTCTCTCCCTGTTGGCTGTACTGGAACTGCTTGTCTTCCCCACCAGATGGGCACAGTGCCCCGCCTGCGGCCTCGCCTCAACGCCATCCTCTTCAAGCTACAGTTTAGTGAGCAAGTGGAGAATATTAAACCAGAGATCGTTTCTGTGACTGCCGCGTGTGAGGAGTTACGAAAGAGTGAGAGCTTCTCTAGCCTCCTGGAGATTACCTTGCTTGTCGGAAACTACATGAATGCTGGCTCCAGGAATGCTGGTGCTTTTGGCTTCAACATCAGCTTCCTCTGTAAGGTGAGCCAGGTGGTTAGAGCAGAATGGAGAGGGGAAGGCCGCTGGCCTCTGTGGGCAGCATGTGGCAAACTGCTGTTGGCCTCAGGGGGTCTTGGGCGGGTCAGGACTAACACGTTTCTCCTCTTTCCCCAAGCTTCGAGACACCAAGTCCACAGATCAGAAGATGACATTGTTGCACTTCTTGGCTGAGTTGTGTGAGAATGACTATCCTGATGTCCTGAAGTTTCCAGATGAGCTTGCCCATGTGGAGAAAGCCAGCCGAGGTAGGGCAGGTTGAGGTGCAGCTAGAAGGCCGTTCCAGGCCCCCAAAATCTCTGCATTGGGACGGAAATTCTCACTTGCCTATCTTAGGTGGGAGCGGGGGAGGGTGGACGCACAGTGTCTAGTCCACAGCAAAGAGGATTATCAGGCACAAGGGAGGTCTTCGTGTATAGAAGTGGGAAGCATTCTTTCCCTTCCTAGGGAAACACCAAATACTAAAAAAAAAAACTGGAAGAAAGGCAAGTGTTTTTAGTCTAGGTCAATGGTTCTTTTTATTGAGAAAGCATGGACTAGATTGACAAAAATCAGGCCTCACCGTCTTGGAACGGGGCACAGAAAAAGCAGCACTCGGTAGAAATGGGAACAGATTTCTGCCCTTCCTCTGTATTGCTGTGTACAACTCCTTCCTCCCAAACTCTCTCTAAAATAAATGAGACCAAGATCCTAGGGACTTTCACAGGTTTCTGTTAAATTAAATGAAGCTTCTCTTCTTGAGGCTGGAGGTTCAGGCATCGAGTAACTTACAGTTTAAGTGGAAAGATGAAGAATATGATGTGTTGGAACCACTGGAGGAGGGGACCTGAGAGCTGCAGCTCACCGTGAGCACTGACGCGGCGCCCTGACGACCAGAAGCTGAGGGTCTGGGGACTGGGAATAACTCTTGCTTTCTCTTTTTTCTCCTTTAGTTTCTGCTGAAAACTTGCAAAAGAACCTAGATCAGATGAAGAAACAAATTTCTGATGTGGAACGTGATGTTCAGAATTTCCCAGCTGCCACAGATGAGAAAGACAAGTTTGTTGAAAAAATGACTATATCCTTTCTTACGAGAGGAGGGAGTTCCTAGGATGCTTGCTGGGAAGGGAAGGAAGACTTCCCAGAGGGAGGACAGCTGGAGAGACCTGGGGGTAGAGAATTTTTCCTTCTTAAAAAAAAAAACAAAAAAAATCTCTCAAAAAAATTCTTTTCATTATATACATAGTTCTTGAGAGCATTCTCATTGTTGTGGTAGGCACACCACCAAAATTCCTCCCTGACCCCTTGCCCTCTGCCCCGTCTCCACTACACGCATGCACGTATTCTCTTTGCTCGCCCCTTCCTAACCACTGCCACTGGACTCCTCATTTTCAGCTCAGGAGTGTGTTCTAAACTAAACCGTGTTGTGTTGCCTTTTGCACCTCCTGGCTCTCGGCCCTGACCCCACGGCAGCATGTGCAGAGCCACGTTACTGCCACCCCTGCTGTAGGGGAGCCACGGTTTACAGTTTTCCATTCTTGTTCTGGGTATTTTGATTGCTTCTTGCCTTTGCTCTTACAAGCAGTGTCGTGTTGAACATCCTTGTGCATGCCAGCATGCGTCTCTGCGTGCTCCTCGGGGCCAGAGCAGTGGGTCTGCTTCCTGGCCTTGGTCCTTGACTCCCTGGCCGCACAGCTTCGTGAAGGACGCACAAGAGCAGTATAACAAGCTACGGCTGATGCACTGTAACATGGAGGCCCTCTATAAGGAGCTGGGAGACTACTTCCTCTTTGACCCCAAGAAGGTGTCGGTGGAAGAATTCTTCATGGATCTGCACAACTTCAAGAATATGTTTGTGGTGAGCCAGGGATACTGCTGACTGAATCCTTTGTGGACATTTCTCGCTTTCCACATGGCTTGCCGGGGGGTGGGCTTATGTGCAAGTGCACGCATGCCCACGTGTTTCGTTTTGTTTTCCTCCACAGCAAGCAGTCAAGGAAAACCAGAAGCGGCGGGAGACAGAGGAAAAGATGCGGCGAGCAAAACTAGCCAAGGAGAAGGCAGAGAAGGAGCGGCTCGAGAAGCAGCAGAAGAGAGAGCAACTCATAGACATGAATGCAGGTAAGAAGCGAGGAGAAGAGTTGATGGGCTGAAACAGGAACATTTGCAGGACTTCTCTGCCTAGAATCTCAAGGCCAGAGAGAACAGCTCATGTCTGAGCTCAGCTCCTGACAAAGGATTGTTGGCAGCCTTTTACCTCCAAGAGCCTGACACTGGACTTGAACCTCAGCTCCCCTGCATGTACATTCCAGTGCTCCATGCTCACCCCACCCTCCACCCCCCGCCTTTGCTAGTTCCTGCATTATGTCTCATCTCCCAGTGGGTTTAGTATTGCTGTAACGTGTACTTTTCTGCCTGGCCACATGGTCTTCTGGCCCATTTTTGTTCCATCTACTACATCTTTCATTCTTTTCCCCAAAATGTTTTCCTGGCTTTGCTCCTGTCTTTCACTGGTGGCTTGTCCTCCTGTCTGCTTATTTGCACTAAGTACTGTGTGCTCAGTACCTCCGCACAGCCGTACACACTATGTACAAGCAAAACTGCACATACCTATGAGGTTATAAAAGGACTGAACTTCTGGATAAGGGGGCATGGGAGCTGGCTACTCTCTTGTCTTTAGCAGAATCTGTTTCACTACCAGAAGCATGTCTTTGTTGAAACATATGGGCTCAATTACTGGCCTTCTGTTTCCTGTCTCTGCTGCCTTCCTGCTGTTGATGCCCTGCCCCCCTCTGCTCCTTTTCTGGGTAGCAGGAATATAGCATACATTGTGCATGGCACTGAGCTGAGGCCACCCTTCTTGAACCTGAGGAACTACGAGCTATCTAAGTAAAGGGCAGGGGAGGTGGGGTAGCTAGGTGATGGGCATTGAGGAGGGCACATGATGTTCATGAGCCCTGGGTGTTATATGCAACTGATGAATCACTGAACTCTACGTCTGAAACTAATGATGTACTGTATGTGGGCTAATTGAATTTATATATAAAAAAAATAAAGGGGCTCTAAGGCTGCCAAGTCTGGCAAGAATCAAAGTGCTTTGCTGAGCACAAGAGGCCAGAGCTGCTCTCGCACCTCTTGCTCCCAAGGATATTACTTTGGCAGCTCCTATTGCGGTAAAACTAGTGACCTGAAGGAGCTGAACAGCCTCCCTTTTTTTCTTTTCTTGATACTTTGCTGGGATCTAGTTATATAGAAGCCACAGATTTGTTCTATTATTACTAATGCTGTTGAAGCCCACACCTAGTGTCCTTTCCCTTCCCCATTCTCCCCTGGTGGCCAGTGTCTGTCCCCAGGTACTGTCTAGGAGGCATCAGGCTAAGGTGGAGTCCAGCGGAGATACAGGATGAAGGCTGCATCCCCTTATCTGGTGATGCAGCAAGCCCTGGCCCCCAAGGCAAGCAAATGAGGTCAGAATGTAGGTCAGCTGCACTGGTGATGTTCAGCCAGCAGGTGGCGCCGGGAGTGGTGAGCCCAGCCCAGTAGCTTCCAGCCTGCAGGCTTCTTGGGATTTCAGTTTCAGATTTCACCACCCAGAGCTGTTGCCATGGAAACAGAGCCAGGCTGGAACAGAGACTCTACATTAACTCTTTATATTCTAGCCAGGATGCTTCTCCTACATGCTGAGCTGGCTTCTGGAAGATGCAGCCACAAGGGGCAGTACTTAAGTAAAATTCAGCCGTGGGGTGGGTGTCTTCTTTTTCCTCAGCCCTGCTCTGAAACTGGAACCAGGCTGTCCCTGATGTATTTATAGGAATTAGAGTGAAACACTTTAGGATAAAGAGCAAGTGATATGGTTGTATATTAATTTCATACTCCCAGTCTTTATACTTAAACTGGAATTAGAGTTGGGCAGTTCTGCAATTCTCTGTGCTAGTCCCCAGGGGGTTGGGAAAGAACATACTTCAAGGAAATATTCCAAGGTTTACATTGATTAGTAGGCAGTGAAACCTTTTCTTTTAACCACTGTCCAACAGATGCAATTAAACATGGGCTGTGAGCCTTGAGGTTTAGCCCTGTGTCTGCTCTGAGTCCTCAGCCACCGTGGGCCAGGGGTAAGCCAGGCAACAGTCATAGAGTTGGCATGGGACTTAACACTGTATGCTGCTCAGGCTGAAGAGCTTACATCTCCGTCTTTGTTCGTGACAGAGGGTGATGAGACCGGTGTGATGGACAGTCTTCTGGAAGCTCTGCAGACAGGTGCAGCATTCCGACGGAAGAGAGGACCCCGTCAGGGTAAGTAAGCAGATGGAGCCCAGCCTGGGCGTGTGGAAGGGGTGAGGTCTCTCTGCTCCTGGTCCTGATTGCCTTGGGCTGAAGAAGAGGTAAAGATGTTCTGAGGGTTTAGGAACTTCCTCACAATAGTCCCTGCATCAAGAGTGGGTTGTCCAGTCCTCTACCTCCCATGTTAGAAAGCGTGGACTTGGAGAACTGGGTCTTCAGATCTGTTAGCAGATCTATTATAGCTGATGATGACTGTACTTCTCCCCATTCTTGAAGCAGAAACCTGGAACAAGTGAACCATGGTGCAGGACACAGATTTGGGTGGGTGTTTGCAGGTATGAACAAAAACTGAGCTAAAAGCGTAAATTAGATATAGGGAATAAAAAGTCAAGAGCCCTAAAAAAAAAGTCAAGAGCCCTTACTCTCAACTTCACAAGCAGAAAAGATAGAGGAGATTAGGCATCGTTATCCTCAAATGTAATAATACAGAGGAGCAGTCCAATGGAAGAAACTGTCTCTGTCTGAGAATTGCCCTCTCCTTGGGTGCAGTTAGCCTGCAGTGCTTTTTGTCTTCCCCACTGACTTCCCCACAGCCTCCTCTCCCAACCATCTGAAGATTTCAGTGGATTAAGTTGAGTCAGAGCCTTTAAGAATTGTGGGTATAAGAAGACAAGTGATCCAGGCATTAGTGTGGGGGAAGAATCAGTGGATAAGCTTCCTTAGAAGGAAGCACACAGTGGCCAAGAGACTGGTCCAGGAAAAGGTACTACAACCAACACTATCCCTTGGGTGGGTGAGGGCACTGTTGTGTTTGATGAGGGCCTTTGTGGACTAGGAGAGATAGCTTCTTTCCTGGGTTGAAGGGTGGGAATAACAGAAAAGGCAGTCATGAAGGGTTTCTACTTTCGAGAGAGTGAAAGCTGTGTTCCGGTTGCCTGCCTGGGCTGTTCTGTAGATCTCTTTGATAAGAGCTTTAAGGTTATTGGAAGGAGGAATAGTGTAGCTTGTTTTGGCCTCTGTAGGGCTTCCAATACCTGTCATAGCCTGGACAGGGATCCTCTGGATCAAGCGTGTAGAGCATGCTAACCCCCATAAACTTAATGTCCCAAAGGTTGCTGTCTTTTTCAGCCCGTACTCTGAATTCCCAAAAGAAGATTCCCTTCTGACGGCTCTTCTGCGTGACTTCCGAACCTTCCCTAAATAGGAGAATCCCTAGTTACAAGTCCTCCCCATTTCCTGGCATCCTCTTGGCAGGCTTTGTAGTGAGAGGAGAGGTGCTTATGATGGACTTAGAATTTCCTGGCATAGTGCATTAAATCCTATAGATTGGTGTTTGGGTAGAGAGTGCAGCTAGTAGTATTTGTTTAGTTTTTAAAGGTTCTTATGAGATGCTTTCAACCCCCTGCCAATGTGGCCTTACATTAGGCATTTCCAGCCAAATGAAAGTATATTGCATCTCACTGTTGACTCTCTCAGCTAAATGCCAACCTGCATCTGACTGTTGGTGGGGAATTCCCTTTTTAAGCCTCTTCCTCTGAAACTGGACTAGAATCCCAGATGCTTCCTGCACACAGGCAGCCAGACATCAACGGTTCCCCTCTGTGGGGAGGCCCCATTCTCTGCTTCTTCCCAAGGAGGGAACCAGGACTCACAGGCAGAGGAAGCAGGGATTTTGTTGGAACATGACATTTCAGCAGAAGATCTAAATTAGTCAAAGTGCTGTTCTCAGTGCAAGAAGGAATAGGAGACGGATACTAGGAAATACTAAGGGAAGCAGAGAAGTGCATACTTTTTAAATTGGTTCCATCCTGTAATCTTATCTTTCTGGCCTGTAGGTTCACGGAACAGGGATAAACGTATCTGAAAGCATGTCCCCAGGAAGACCTTTCTGGTTACTCTGGTATGCTGCTGAGGTAGTACATTCACATGCTGTGAAGTGACGTGGCCTCATGCTTTTAAATGTAAAAACTCTACCACAATCCGAAGAGCATCAGGCTAGGTAGAGACCAAAGGACCCCAAGTCAAGTCTAACTCTGGTCCTGTCTAGGGTACTCAGTTTTTTCATGAGTTGGATTAAAATGGTCTCTTGAGTCTTTTCTAGCTTTAATTTTTTTTTTGACCAGAGACAGTAGAATTAAGACAGGAAAGAGGCTGGACTCAGAAGGCCTTACTCTCACTGTAAAGGCTGCAGGTTTCCCTCAGTGGCTACTGGACTTAGCTGGTCCACTCCTTCCTTCACCAACTCTGACTCTCCCCTATGGCCGATTGCCTTGAGCCAAAAAACTGAAGCGCTAGCAAGCAGATCTGTCTCACAGCCCTCCTCAGTCCCTGGGAAGCAGCTGTCCCTGCCTCAAAGACACTGGCCTTTTCCATAGGACTTAAAGGCATGTTTAAAAAAAAAAAAAGTCTTCCGGTCTCTGGAGACCTGAGGGAGTGTAGACAGAGTACAGAGTATACAAAGCACCATTGAGGCGCTGGAAGAGGAGAGTTACTATCAGGGCTGGTTCACTAAAAGTGACATGTTAAGCTGCTGTGATCTGCAGGGTGTGGGAGAACAATGGTTTGAGTGTCAAAGAGAAGAATCCATGTGATTGTATCATAGCTACTATTTCAAGCTGATGATTGAGTCAGCGTGTGGTTTTAATGACTCAACTTTATCTCCATGTCTGAATTGTGGCCTCTTATACATAGGCCATCTGCTCACTGAGATAAAAGTCAAGGGAAGAAATTGGTCTTTCTCTTCCTTTCCTTCCAAGCTCCACCTGCACTAACAGAACCTTAAGAGTCTGGAGAGTGTCTGAAGACCTCTAGTGATTAGCATCTGACCTCTGCATAGAGGAAAGCAATTAAGACCCAGAGAAACTCTGGCTGGCTCAGCTCTATACAGCTGGCCGAGGCTAGAGCAAGGAACTTTGGCCCCCCTTTTGTGATTCCAAGTCCAGGGCTGTGGCCACTAAGCCTCCTTGATGAACAGGACAGTGACCCCTCTGTGGAGGCCAGAGGTATTCGTTCCTACCTTCGAGTAGAGAGCGCATTGGACATGGTACAGTTGCTCCAGTGAGTTTCTGATGACTACCTGTCCACAGAAGGGGAAGAATGTTTCCTAGACCACTACCTCTTCTCCCTCTGCTTCTGTGAAAATAGGACAGAAAGTATAATTAGGTGACTTTAGAACTCAGTAATGAGTTCTTAAGGACAGTAATGACTGCCCCATCTGTCCTAGTTTCCTCTCCCCTAAGGAAGCTTATGAACAAGAACACTTCCTCTTTGGGAGCAGTTTCTAGCCTCTGTTTTATAAATGTCTTTTTCTAAATCATTAACCTTTTTCTGATTCATCTGTACTGGTATTATATATGGTTGGTAGATTTTGCTGGTGTTTTTATCCTAGCCCACCCTAGAACATCTAGGAATCTGGCTTCAGAGAGCTTTGACCAGTGTCTCAGGATGGTTCCCTTTTCCCCACTAGACTATGACACATTCTCTTGTGAGTTAATAATCCTCCCTGATCTAATATAGTCAAATTATGTATCTGCTTTTGTGGCTACTTTTCAGTAGTCTCAAATACCCAAGCTAGGGAAAGAAGGGGAAGAGTCAGTTTCTCTGGATTGTTCAAACTGTTGAGTATAATTGTAGCCCTGAAGACAAAGTAGAAACCGGAATTCTTCCGTTCTGTTGATTCTCTTTCCAATTCCAGCTAATTCTGGTTCTAACCTTAGGCCACATCATGGCCATCCCTAGGCTTAAAAGCTAAGTTTTGGTTTTCTCCCTACCTACCATCCACTCTTAGTTTTGGTAATGCATCAAAATCTTTTGGAATCTAGAAAATGTAGAAATAGTACTTGATGAGGTACAACTGGTGTCCTCTTAAAGGAAGAAATCAAAGAGAAACACCACAAGACATGCCACACTTGAACTCTGACTTTTCCCATGTTGCCCAGGACAGGTGTCTCTGAAGACTTGATGTTCTTTTTCTTCTGGGGTCTGGAATCAGGAATTCTTTCAGCCTAAACACTCCTTCAGTCACACACAAGTAGTTGGCAGTATTTTCTCAACTGCTAGAGACTGCACAGGAACACCAAAGTGACACCAAGCCACTGCCTTTCTGGACATGAGAAGTAGGGTCCTAGAGAAGGGATTCCTTCAGAAAAAAGCTGAAACTAAGTGACTTTCTAGGTGCAGACAATGTAAATGCAGGGTGCAAGCCATGTGCTTGCTTTCCTGTGTGGAAACTGCACAGGTTTGGCTCCAGACTTGGCTGGAGAGACTAAGAAGATAGAAGCATCTACCTGTAGATCTTCCAGTGGGGGCTCCTTTTCCTCTCCTTTCAGTCACTGAGGCCAGAGCATGTGTTCATAATCCAAGGAGTGGTTTGTGTGAACGGCCTGGAGTCTGGGTCCCATTCCTTCCCCCTGGAACCAGATGATGAGCCCCTGTGCTGGTTGGTCAGGGCCTTCACTCTGCCTTCTCCTCTTGTTAGACAGTCCGTTGTGCCCCTGGGAGGAGGAGTTGGAGGAGGAGGAGACCCATACATTGGTAACCTTTGTGGGCATGACGAGTGCTCCCTGATCTGCGGGCGGCCTCTGATGTGTGCACACAGTGGTGCTGCGTTCCACTTCTGGGGAAACTGGCAGCCCTGCTGAGAAGCTGACCCTGTTTGGCTTCCACCCTGCCATGAGCTGCTTGCTGGTCTAAACAAGGTGCAGGCGTTCCAGGCGCTTTGTTGACCACCTCCTCTGGACCTTGCCTTCCTGTGCATGTCCTGAGGCTGCCCCCGTCCTGCCCTCTTCCTCGGGGAGGGCTAGGCTCATTTCACCTGTCCCTGCTTCTTTAATGCTTAGGCGCTTTCTTCATTCATCTTTCCCATGACCCAGCAAGCAGGGTTTTTTGAGGTATAAATCAAATGCTTAAAATTCACTCTTTTTAAAGTATATACTTCAGTGGTCTTTAGTATAGCTACAGGTTTTTGCAAACATCACCACTAATTCCAGAATAATCTCTAATTCCCAGAAAGAAACCCCATCCCCATGAGCAGTCATTCCCCCACTCCCTGGCCATCATGAATCTACTGTCTCCCTGGATGTGCCCCTTCTAGACATTTCATAGAAATGGAATCCTAGCACATGTGGCCTTTGCGTCTGGTTTCTTTCATCCCAGGCAGGCGGCTCTTGGTGTACATGTGGTCTCTCTGTGCTGTTTGTAGGGCATGGGAAGAGGCAGAGAGCATGAGCTGGGCAGAGTCCCAAGAAACTGCCTTTGTGTTGAAGACACTGGTGCCATAACTCTGCATCCCATAAATTAATGGGAGAGTCTTAGGGGTGGCTCCCAGAAGTTAGACCAGAAACTCATGAATTGGTTGGTTCTTCTCTTCCTGTTTAAGATGACAACTGGAGCTTCACAATCCCTTAGCCCACTGGGCTGAGATTTCTTTGTAGGGGCCCGTCCTTGACCCTAGCTCTGCCTTCCCTGACATACCTTTCCTGACCCACCCACCTCACAGCCACATACATACCTCATAGGGCCCTTGAAGAGGTGGGAAAGAGCTAGGCGTGTGGGCGTGGGGAGAGGGATGGAGGGCTGGTGGGACATCTGGGAGCCTGACATGCATGCGGGGTCACTGCATGGCTGCTGCTCTGTTCCTTGCTGCAGGAGTCGCCCCAGGCAGCCTGAGGAAGGCCTTCCTCTGCTTGGGACAGCCCTCCCCAGGGTTCACTCCAAATGGTTTGGGCCTAGGAGATTCCTGGAAAACTGCCAAGTAAACAAAAATAATACTCTCTACCAAGCCTGGGTCTATTTAATTTCAGCAACCCAGTGATGAGTAAACCCATTTTGAGTACTTGATTTCGCCTTAAATTTTACACAAACTTGAACCACATGTGTCTGTCTCCGTATACTCAAATCTATGCAGCTTCCACACAGGAAAGCAAGCACACAGCTTGCACCCTCCATTTACATTGTCTGCACCTAGAGAGTCTATTCCATGTGTTCTTGGATCTCTGCTCCTCCTCCTTTAAAGTATTGGCTTCTCTGAACCAGATCGTGCAGCCCCCTTTGCATGGCCTTGGGCTGAATGTCTGCTACAGAGAAGGAAAGGGATTAGAAATTGGGCCTTTTGTGGACAAGCTCTCTCATGTCTTCTCTTTGCAGCCAACAGGAAGGCCGGGTGTGCAGTCACATCTTTGCTAGCCTCAGAGCTAACGAAGGATGATGCCATGACTGCTGTTCCTTCTAAGATGGCCAAGAACAATGAGGGAGTCTCCACAATCCTGGAGGAAACCAAGGAGTTGGTTGGCCGTGCAAACTAAGCTGGGGCCTGTGGCCATAGCAGCCCCACAGGGCGCTCCAGACTGTCTTGCCCTGTAGCCTGTGCCTAAAGGGTCATGGAAGTATTCTTCTGCAGTGGCTGCTCCCACTATCCTGACCCTTTTTCTCTGGCCTGCCGCTCTCTGTACATCACACAAGCTTCAGCTGCCTGGAGGCCAGCAGGAAAGGGCACTGGGGGTCCGGGGGAGGCCTGAGCCCGATCCAGCCAGCCCTGGCTGTTGTATTACCAAAGCAGGCTCCTTGTTTGCTGCCTTAACCCCAAGTGTCTCCTCTCTGTCACCGAGGCCTTGTCTCAGACCAGGCCCCACCTGCTTTTCCAGCCCCTGCTTTTCCAGTGGGTCAGTCTTGCTGGGTGTTTTTCTTTTGTGGTTTCTCCAGCCCTGAGAACAGCATGGGGCTTGTGAACCTTTGGGCTCTATCCCCCCTTTCATTGCTGTTACCTCTGCTCTGCTCTTCCCTCTCCTGGTTGTTATTTATTACTTGTGGTGTGACAGTGGGAGCCATGCCTAGAGAAGTGGGGAGCAAACCCCATCCTTACCACACCTTCCTCAGAAAGGCGTCCCAGAACAAAAAGGACCTGAACCACTTGATCTATTCCACCGTGGCCAAGGGCCTGTGGGGAGGCAAGGTACAGAGGCATTGGGGGACCTATCCCTAGCCTGCTGCCATGTTTGAGGACCCTGCCTCTGTGAACTCTCTACCCCTGCCCCAGGCGACTGAGCCACAGTCACTCCTCACACCTTCCCCAGAGCTTTGGTGCATCTCATCTGGAGTATGGGCTGTACTGTGACCATCCCAACACCTCACCCTCTGTCTCCAAGGAAATGGGAGGTGGAGCCTCCTGGCTGAGAAATTGTTTTGCAAAATGGATCTATTTTTATAGGAGATTTTTTTTTTTTTAAAGAAAATATTCCTTCCCCCTTCCCCCTTCATAATGTAAGAGGCTCTGATGGCAGGACCCAGCAACCCT
This sequence comes from Lutra lutra, assembly GCF_902655055.1. NCBI lineage: Eukaryota > Metazoa > Chordata > Mammalia > Carnivora > Mustelidae > Lutra > Lutra lutra. The sequence continues at coordinate 80,016,487 of NC_062282.1, read as the reverse complement.
GGGATTTCTCACCACAGGCTTCAATCCTGAGCAACCCTCAATCCTGGACTGCCACGTCAGCCCTAAAGCCTTCTGGGCCCTTTGAGGCCAGTGCAGATTCTCTCTCCCATTACCCAGTTTTGGGGCAGGAGGAAGCTCTTCCCTGACAGAGCTGGACCAGGCCTAAGAATAGTGGGAGCTCTGAGACCACAGAGTTTTTATAAATGTAATATATTTATCAAGCCAAATGTGCAAATGCTAACTGGACACTGGGCAAGGAAGCACAGGAGTATGGCCACATGGCATCCCCCGCTCCCTTCTGAACAGTAGGCAGGCCAAAACTGTTCAGTAGCCCTGGCTCCAGGAAGCTCAGATTCTCTGGCTCAAGGTGACACTTTGCCCTCCTTGTGCTTTTAGCTTCCCACCACAGGTAAGGAGAGAACATGACATGGTTAGGGTGTGACCCAGAGTGAGAGTTGTTGGAGCAAAGGGGGGACTTACGTGACCTAAGGGTTCCTGCAGGGAGGCCTTCAGGCCAGGAACCAGGGTGCTGGTTGCTACAGCTGCCTGTGTGTGAAGCGGCAACAGCAGCTCCTTTGAGCTCTTCCCTGGAAGGTGGGGGTAGGGAGGAGGCGGCCTCCCTGGGTTCCTTCCTCCTTCCTGCTGATATCTGGGGCTTTGACCCTATCTTTTTTAATCTACTTTTGCTAGGATGCATTTAATAAAAAAAAAAAAAAAGGCAAACCTATTTCCCTTGCCTTTTGGGCTTCTGGGATGTCATCACCTCCAGTTATTGGGTTTGTTTCCAACTGTTAATAAAGCATTGAAACAGTACTACCTTACTGCCTCTTTTGTGAGTTTAAGCTGTTTTCCAAAGCCCTGTTTGACCTGAAAAAAGTTGAAGGTGCCAGGGCGCCTGGGTGGGTCAGTCGTTAAGCACCTGCCTTCAGCACAGGTCACGATCCCAGGTCCTGGGATCGAGCCCTGCATCAGGCTCTCTACTCTGCGGGAAGCCTGCTTCTCCCTCTCCCACTCCCCCTGCTTGTGTTCTCTCTCAAATAGATAAATAAAATCTTAAAAAAAAAAAAAAAAAAAGGTGATGGTGCCTAACATGTGCCAGACAAACACCCTGCTTGGGCTTCTGCCCTTACATTTGCTGGACCTAAAGAAATGGGGCCCAATTCTGCCCCATCCCCCTTCCACATTGCTGCCTAGGGGTTTGGCCCTTTTCTTGAACTCAGTTCTAGCTCCCCCACTTCCTCATGCCCCCGGTACCTGCAATACCTGTGCCTCTTTTTACTGAGGGAACCATTCTCCCATCTCCCCTCTTCTATCCTTGTCCTCCCACTCCCCCCTACCCCCCTCACCCCCCTTCCGCCTTTTTGGTGGCCACAGACTAGAGGAATTTACACTGGGGTAGAAACCTGAGCCTGCCAGCAGAGGTCATGCTCCAAGGGACTTGCTGCTCAGATGTGCATGTTGTGACCTGCACAAAGGAACCTCACAAGCTATGAGCAGACCCAGAATAGAGAGCAGAGGCAGAAGAGGACCACAAAACCATTCGGACAAGCTCTAGAATTGGAAATAAAATCCTTTTAAATAGCCCTGGAGCCTGGGCAGCTGCCTCCCAGTCATGGCGGGGGATGTGGGGGTGGGCTGCCTTCCTCCTCCCCCACCGGAGGCCACGCGTTTCTGGCTCAGAGCTTTACAGGCTCACATACCAATTAGGGGACCAACCGCAGCTGCTCACAGGCTCTGCCAGTCTACTGCCGTGCCTGGAATAGAACCCAGGCAGGCAGCACCCCGCCCTCTGCAGCCTGGCTCTCAGAAACAAAACCCTGCTTCCATCTCAAACCGTGCACCACCACCCTTCCTCCCACGCAAGAAAGTCGCCTCCAGATGCTTCGTTGGAAGGCTTGGTTTCCATGACAACAGACCGGGAGCTGGCAGAACATGTGACCCGGCTCTGAGAGAGCCGATGCGCAGAGGAAGCCCAGAGACAGCCTCCTTCCAGCCTGTGGTTAGGCATCCCCTCACAGAACCTCACCGCCCTCCGCTCCAGATAACCCCAGTGGGTCTGCGTTTCTGTCCTTTCGCTCCGCCTTCTCTCCTCTGTACTTCCTGCAGCTCCTCTGACTGCAGCAACCTTGAATCCCACTGTGCTTCAAGGAAGCAGGCAGAGGAGGAAGGGAGGCGAGGACTACCAACTGAAGAGTGAACGGAAAAGCGGGGCGGTGGTGGGGGGGACGGGAGAGGACGATCTGCGTCTGCGGGCAATCTCATTCATTTCCTGCACACTTTTCAATCCCGACACCATTGCCGCCTCCCCAGCAACAGGGATGAACCTTCCAATTTCCTTGGTTTTGCTGCAGCGAGTGGGAGGGTGAATTCCAAATGGGTAAGCTGAGGCCCAGCCTATTATAGACTGGGCCTCTAGAGAACCGCCTCCAGCATGCCCTCCCAATTCCACAGTGTTCCCAAACTCACTAGGCAGCGGGCTTGGAAGGGAATTGGCAAAGGGGCATCCCCCCTCCTCCGGAGAAGCCCCCTGAGAGCACTCTGGGGTATTCATTTTAGCAGGGAAGAGGCGGGAACTAAGGAAACGTCCACCACCACCACCAGATTTCCAGCCGGCTCCAACGCACTCCCGCACCCGCCCGCCCCCCACCCCCCCATCCCCCCCTCATCCCCCCCCACCCCCCCGGGAGTGTCCTCTTCTGCCTGGAGACTGGCGCCTAGAACCGTAGCGGAGATGGCGCAAGCACACTGACACCGCACACCGACTGGCTGTGTCCCGAAATCCCCGCCTCCGCCACAGACCCAGAAGCCGATTACACACAATGAAACACAATCACAGCTGTACACTGTGACGTCTAACAGGACTGCAAGCATACACAGCCACACCTGACAGCCAGAGACAGTCTCACAGGTAGGGACACAAAACCAAGACGCAAACGCAATCATCGCCTTGCGAGCCCACCCTTCTCCCAGCACACGCCGCTTAGCTCGCCGCTTCATCCACACATGCCCGGAGCCTCCATTCCTTACACAGAACCCATTCAACCTTTCAGAAGAAACCTTTTAATTTTTTTTTTCCAAAGAAAAAAAGCCATATAAATATTAGAGTATAAAACTTGCGTGAGACACAGGAAAGGGAGTGGGTGGGGAAGCTACATGACTATGCGAAGTAAAGCACTTATAGGAGTCAGTACAGGGGAGGGGTCGCCGCAGCGCGTGGACACAGCACAAAACACAGCACGGGCCGCCGCAGGCAGATTCAAGGACAGACGGCTGCGCGGAGCCTTCTGCCCGCCCACCCGCCACCACGGGAAAGCACACCGCACTACACTATTGGCTATTCTACACCAGCCAAAAGAGGGAGGGGGCTCTACACTACTGTTAGGGCTGGGGTGGGGTTCTTGCACAGCCCCGCTGGAGAGACGGGACTGGGTGGGGGGTGGGCAGAGAAAGGTCTATGCACAAGGAGGCACTGGGAGACTTTAACCAGGCTCTGGCCACTAGAGGGCAGACGGGGGGAGGGGCGCCTGGGCAGTGGACTTCACAGAAAAGAAATGGCACCTGGCAAAATGAAGGAAGAGAGGCTTGGGGAGTGCAGAGGCCCTGTGGAGAAGCTCTGATCTGGGGCTGAGACTTCCTGTTCACTTGGTCCCAACTCTAGCTCCATGCCTCCCCAACCCAAGGACCAAGAATGGCCCAGCTGACCCTCCCTTGCTGCTGGGGCCACAGTGACTCTTCTAACAGTGGCACCTCTGGGGTACCCAGCACCCACAGAGGGCCCTCTGACCTCTCCAGGGGATCTGGTCCTAAACATCCTCAAACCTTTCCTGGACTGTAATGCCACTTGAAATCCACTGATGCTAAATGCTCAGCCCAAAGTTTACTGCCTTTATATGGTAAATGAGGGTCCAGCCTGGTACTTGGTTTATGGCTAGAACTGGGAATCTGGCCAGTATCCTGGGGACATACAGAGCCTTCTACAAGACCCTGATAACCAGTAAGTCAAGCTTTGTCCATCCCCACACCCTTCCCTTTATCTCACCACCCCATACTGTCTTGGAACATGCAGTGGAGTCTCTTGTTTGGGGAGGGGGAAGTCAACAGCATGCAGTGGGAACACCAAACAATGAGAAAGAGAACAAAAGACTGGTCCCAAGGGCTTTGGGAAGACGCATGGTAGCAAAGTGCCCTCCCGAAATCCAGCAAGCATCAGTACCATGGGAATGGTGACCATGTCTCCCAAAACTTGAGCTTGGTCCTGGGGCTCTGGAAGGAGATGAAAGGACTGGCACCAAACCATGCTTTGGGGGAAGTCTGAGAATTGGAAAGGCCTAAAGGTTATGATGCCCTTCCAACTCTTCAGAACTATGAGTCACCAGGTACCTCAACACCCCAACCACCTTACTTGAGAAAAAGGGGCTGCTGAGGGAGTGGGGTAGGATGGGTAGGAGGAAAGCAGGGGATGGTAGATGGGCCTGATTAAATTTGGAAGATGGCAAAGTTCAGCTGTAACTAAAGGGGGTGTGATAAATGGTGTCTACACGAACCCCACTACCCCCATGGGCACAGCAAGTGATTGGATGGGGGTTCCCAGCAGAACTCCCTTTGCATATTCAATCCCTTGGGGGCAGAGAGGGGGGTGTTGACTGGGCACTTGTTTCTGTTTCCCAAGGGGAGCATGGCCTGGATCCCTACCAGTATCCTGGGGGTGAGCCCTGAAAATCCGAGGCCTGGGTACAAGTAAGGAGAGACTGGGCTGGTTGGGGCGGGAAGCTGCCCTGTGGCTCCAAGCCTGGCCTCCGGTTTACTTCTTCTCCTTTTTGCCAGACTTCTTCTTGTTGCCGTTGCCACCTGCAGGAGTCTTGCCATCTCGCTTGCCGGCTGCATTGGTCAGTGTGGCATTACTGCCTGGGATGTAGACATTCTGTCGATAGTCGGGCACGTGCTGCAGGGTAAACTGAGGCCCATAGCGGGCACTTAAGCCCATGGTGCCAGCACCTCCTCCCAGGGTGGAGCTCCCATCAGCGGCTTCTGCAAGAGACAAAGGAAGGTCAAGATCTAGACTCTGGGTAGGCAACAGTCACTCTGTTAGAGCACAACCAGTTAATGAAGGCCTGCAAAGCACCTGGCCCTGATCCTGCTGAGTCCCGGGAACGTCCTCTCTATTCACAAGGGGCAGAGGAAAGTGAGACACGCTCCATCTGATGCCCAGCTCTCTTACCTACTGATTTGGGGCAAGTCTACCTGGACTCCCCTATGTCTCTTCAGTCTTCTGATCTGTGAAACTGGTTAAAAACAGCATCCACCAGGGCACCTGGGTGGCTCAGTTGGTTGGGCATCTGTCTTTGGCTCAGGTCATGGTTTTGGGGTCCTGGGATAGAGCCCTGCATCAGGGTCCCTGCTCAGTGGGGAACTTGCTTCTCCCTCTCCTCCCCTACTCGTGCTCTCACTACCTCTGCTGCTATCTGTCTTTCTCTCTAAGAAATGAATAAAATCTTGGGGCACCTGGGTGGCTCAGTGGGCTAAGCCTCTGCCTTCAGCTCAGGTCATGATCTCAGGGTCTTGGGATTGAGCCCGCATTGAGGCTTTCTGCTCAGTGGGGAGCCTGCTTCCTCCTCTCTCTCTGCCTGCCTCTCTGCCTACTTGTGATCTCTCTCTGTCAAATAAACAAACAAAATCTTTAAAAAAAAAAAAAGAAAGAAAGAAAGAAATGAATAAAATCTTAAAAAAGAAAGCATTTTCAGGTCTTGGTTAAGGCTGACCAAGATTATGATGTACACAAAGCACCTAGAAGAGTGCCTATTATGTGGTAAGGACTTAAAACATACTAGCTGTTAGTCTTCTCAGGGCTGAGTTAAAAGCTCTCAAATCCTTGCCCTAAGCCCTCTCTGGTGGCCACACTGGATCATGAGCTCCTGGGGGACTGCAGCCAGGCCCTGTTGGTCCTTCTCTCCTTGGGCCAGCGCCCACAGCGCCAGTATTGAGCAGTTCTGTTGTTTGTGTGGGGAGGGGACAGTTCCCAGGCATTCAGTTTGGAATAGTACCAGCAGCTGACACCTATTCCTCGCCAGGCACTCTGCTAGAGAGCACACAGACTCAAAGGCCTTCACTTCCACAAAGCAACCCATCGAGATATGTGGGATTTACCCTACTTCACAGATGAGGAAAGCAAGGTCCAGTGAAGCCAACTCAAAGCCACAGCAGCCAGCATGGGTTAAAGCCGGGGTGTATCTAAGCACCCACTCTCGGGCAGAGTCCCCACCACCCCCAGCAGTGTGGGCGGGTCCCTCCCTCATCCCTCTGCTGGGAGCTGAGCTGGAGAGAAAACAGGGCTGAGCAGGGTTCTAGGAGGCTAAGAAGGTGACCAGGGAGCAGACAGAGGAGGGAGGGACGACGCAGACAGAGGCTCAGAGTATCAGAGCTGGGTGACACTGGAGAACACCTCAAGCCCAGCTTCCCACCCGGCACAAGAAGAAATGGGGTCTAGGGAAGTACAGATGGGGGCCCCAGCTCTGCATCACCCTGGGCACTTGTTGGAAACGAGACTCAGAATCTGCACCTTAACAAGATTTCCAAGTGATTTTGATGCACACTGAAGGTAGAGAAGCACAAAATCACTTACCTCACTGGGTTTTTGTGAGGCTTCAATAGGACAATGCTTTGTGCAGGCCTCAGTGCTCCATGTGAGGTGCGGCCGCACCCCCCTCACCGCCATAGGCCTTGTGAGCGACTTCTACTCTACACACCCCCTGACTAGGCCAGCAGGGAAAACCAGGAGCTGCACACCTCAGACCGAGTTCACCAGGGCTTCTGTGGGACTCCTCTGGCAGCAGGAGGGTTAAAGCCCCGGGAAGTCCCAGCCCAGCTGGCAGATGTGCTCCCCCACTTTACTCCACCCTCGACCCTGGGAGTGGGTAGAGAGGGTGACTAAAGCCAGATAGGCTGACTAATCCTGGGACACTAACCAGGGATTGAGAAACCGGAACTATTTTCTAGACCGGCACTAGAGGGGGAGGGGAGAGAAGTGAACAGAGATGGGAAAGAGGAGCCCCAGCCTTTCTCCAGCCTTTCTGCCTCCCCGCTCCCACTCCAGGCGCTCAGGTTTCTACAACCTCCATTTCAAGTCCCCAATCTCAGGATGTGAGGGCTTTGAGGGTGTGTGTGAAAGAAAAGTCGGGTGGGAGGGAGCATCTGCCCACTTCCTTCTTTCTCCAGGCTGGTCCCCTCCCCCAGCCCTTTCATTCCACAGACTTTCCACAGTTTCCCTAAGTAACTCCAGGAGGGAGCCAAGCTCACCCTCCCCTCCCCTCCAGCATCCCCCATCCAGCCTGGCAAGGGAGGGAAGGGGGAGGAGGCGCAGAGTCGGCTTCAAAAAGCTAGGATTCCGGAGTGATTTAGGGTCTAAAGGGAAGACTTCAGAGGCGCCAGAGAGGGAGAGTGAGGGACGGACACACACACACACACACACACACACACACACACACAGAGGCACGCAAAAGAAAGGGAAATAAATGGGGAGAAACAGGAAGAAGGGAGGCAGGAACAGAGGGGCACAAAGGGCTTGACTGGGTAACCGAAGGCCAGGCCCACCCACATCCTGCAGGCACCCTAGATCTCTGAGGAGCACCCAAGGAGGTGGAAATGACAAAGCCAGTTGTTGTCACCTCTTACCAGAAGCAAAGGCCCGACATTGGCCCATGGTCCCGTGGGGGGTGGGGTGGGCACTGAGGTCGGGCTGGAAGGAGAAGGGAGAGGATGTGCAAACCCAGAGCCCAAGACAAAAGGTCTGACACAGGAGTGCCTTTTGGTCAGCTGCGCCACTAAAAAACTAGGTGACCCTGGCAGAGGCCCTGCATGATTCAAGCCTGTTTCCCCATCTGTAAATCTGAGGGGGAGAAGGTAGACTGTGGACAGATTCTACAGGAGGCGCTGGCCTTCTGTAGAATCAATTCTTCAACGGCCCCTCCTTCCACTTCTCTGACACACACAGTGAGCAGGGACCAAGATCTTTTCTATTCCCAAGAGAAACATTCTTTAAAAGGCAGCAACAAGGGGTGCCTGTCTGGCTCAGTCACTGGAGCAAGTGATTCCCGATCTCGGGTTGGGAGTTTGAGCCCTGTGTTGGGTGTAGAGATTACTTAAGGGTAAAGTCTTCAAACAAAACAAAACAAAACAGCTCAGGCCTGAAGGTGGGAGCAGCATGGGCCTCCTCTCTGGCTCCTGGCACCCAACCTCCCTCCCCCCTTTGCCCTTCCCACCCCAACCCAGGGCTGAGACAACTCCAGACAGGGAGGCCTCATCAAGCTAGACTAGGGCCAGTTGAACCACAAACCAGAGCCTCCTTGAAAACACACTTCCCCCCAAATGTTTATTTAAAAAGCCTCCCAAGTGTACTTACTTTCCTTCTTACTTACTCCCCCTCAGCAGTGCCTGGCTGGGCTGGACTCCAGAAGCCTCTCGGGCTTCAGGGCAGGGAAGCGGGTGTGAAAGTGAGAGTAGGGCCTGACCCTGCCACCTCAACCCTCTGGATCATTCCCCAAGGCCCACGGTGGGATCAGGTCAGCTGCTGTGTGGGCCCAGGAGGGCGGAGCCCTGGCAGGGAAGCCAGCCTGCAGTGACCCAGGAAGTTGTGGGCCATAAATACTGATTCCATTTCTGTTTTTTAAATCTGCATTCAGGCCAACAATCCTGCTTCCTGGCCTTAACGCTAAAACCCACAACAGCTAAATATACCTGTTTACTTTCCTCAAGAACCTGACTTGGCATCTCCCAGACCCATCTGCCTGCCTCTTTCATACTCAGTATTGAGTCTGTCCAGGAGTACAGCACCCCAGACCTGGGCCAACTCTGTCCCAGAAGACTGGCCTCCCTGTCACCTCCCTCCGACCCCTGCAACCCTGCACCTACTATGGGCCTGACTTCACTCAGCCTCATAGACATCCGGGAGAGGCTTGTCAGTTTTAACCAAAAAAAAAAACGCAGTGTGCTTGATTAAATTTCAACTTCAGATAAAAAATGAGCCATTTTTTATATAGTACGTCCCAACACTAATGTTAAACTATGCTAAAAACTATGCTATAAACACTATGCTAAAATACTATTTGTTGTTTACATGAACTTAAAATTAACTGGGCATCCTGTATTTTATCTGGCACCTCTAGTCTGGGAGTAAAGCAGGACAGTAAGAGGAGTTCAGCCTCTGCTCCAACTCAGCTAAAAGGGAAAACGCAGGCTGCATCTAAAGGCAGATGTGGTCACTATAGAAGAAAAAGCATGAACCTGGGAGTCGGACTGTGTTAGAATCACCCATCTGCAGCTCTAAATAGGGACCCTGGGATTTCTCAGTTCTCTCATTTGTCAGATATAAGTAAACAATCACAGATCAGCCTTGCAGAGCTGGTAAGAAGATTAACCGATGTGAGGCCCATCAAGCTTGCCAAGCATGCACCCCGGACAGTACGTAGGTGTGCTTTCAGTGAATGCTGTCCTGATTCTACCTGGCTCTCTACCAGCCCTCCACGAGTGCTACAGGACACGCCTTTCACTCCACTATGTAAGCCCAATGCCTTCATCCTCTGACAGCCTCCAAGGAAGCCTAGGATTTGCGGTTCCTGCAATGAGTCCTTATTAATAGGCGATATTCAAAATCTGCCTTCTACGGGTCAATAAGGATAAGAATTAATCAACTTTAGTCACTGCGTATTGTGCCCGTACTCTGTCATTCCTGTGCTGAGGCCTGACATTTGGCCCTCACCACACCGCAGTAAGATCTGTCAAAGTGCTTGATTTATAGTCAGTGAAACTGAGGCCCCCAGGGGCTGAGTACCTTCCTTGAGGACTCACAGCTAAACGTGGGTGCCAGGATTTGAATCCAGGGTGGCCTGCCTCCAAAGCCTGTGCCCCTAAGTACTAATACCATTCTGTTGTTCTGTTTCCCTAGCTCAGGACCCTTTTTGACTCTTCAGGGACAAAAACCCTCCGCAGAATCTCTATTGCATGGGAAGTTTTCTGTTAGCCTTTCAGGAAAACCCAGCTACAGGTGGGGTCAACAAAAAAGAGAAGGGCTCTCACAGGTCCATGTGCATTCTCTCACGCCCACTTGTATGGACGAAAGGCTTGCATGTGCCAGGCCCGTGGTTTTGTGCTCTCATTTAATCCTCATGACAACCCGTGGAGGCCACAGCCTCCATTTTCTGGGCTGAAGAAGGGTTAGGGAGATTAAGCCAACAGATCAAATTCCCCAAGAATGTAAGTGGCAGAATGAGGCTCTGACCTATGCTGTCCCCTGAAGCTGGACTCTTAATACTTCTGCCTATACCCCCTCAAGAAATTTTTCCTTTTCAGCTCCCCTCGAGGCATCTCGGGAGCCTTAGCTCTTTCTCTTTCTGGCTTTTTGTCAGGAAAGAGGAGTCCCCTCAGAACAGCTAAACAATCCAGGGGCGCCATGCAGGTGGACGGCCAGTCTTGAGGCCTGGCCGCTCGAGGACTGCCCCAAACCCCACACGCAGAGCCGCGCAACTCACCACTGGCAGAGGCCAGGATCATGGCCTGCAGCATCTCCGTATCAAACTGGTTGTTGGGCCATGTGCCGGTCTCATCCCCGTTCTGGGAGCTGTGGAAGAGAGAGTGGGGTGGTGAGGACAGCCTCCCAGACCAGCACAGGCCATCCCCCTCCTGTCCTCTCCCAGGGAACCCAGATCTAGCACCCTGTGTCTCTGTCCCAGTCCCACGCCAAAAGAGGGCCCATAGGATCAAAACACGCAATGTTTGCAAGTCCTTTGGGATAAAATCCCTCTGCTGAGCACACTTGCTGGTCTTGCACCATCTATACATAGCAATCCTTTTCTGAGGCACTTCCCTAATTCCTCACTCTCCCTCTCACAGCAAATCCAGCACAAGCAGTGTTTTCTAGACCGCCAGTTCCCAACCTCTGCTTTGGTAACATGAATAAAATTTGTCAGAGGGGATGCCTGAAGCCCACCCAGACAGCCTGGCACCTCCTTGGGGCAGCCCCAGTGGCCCTGTTCCTGCTGCTGTGGCTGTGTGCAGGGGGCAATGCCCACCTGCCTCCCAATGAAGCACCCAGTTACCACCTTGAGACACTCCAAGCACTGAGGAAAACATGAGATGCTTGACAGTCGTTAACAATGCTAACCTATAAAGGACCCAAAGGAATGCCAACACAACTTGGATTTTTCCCACAGTGACTATCTCCCTGCTTTGTTGGAATCTGGAAGTATGACATTATTTCTGTTTTTGAGGGGAGGGGACACCCTGACACAGACACAGTCTATCAGGTGATCCTTGGCACCCTCTGGCACACCAGAGTTCCTCAACAAACTGCCTGGATGAATGGGGGAAAAAGTCCATGGAGAGAGGTTACTATGAGGGAGGGATGGGGGCACTAGGGGACCAGCTGCAGGGAGAGAGGAAGAGAGAGGGAGGGAGGGAGCACGAGAGAGTGAGTGCAAGCCAGAGCCAATCACAGTCTGTGCATTCCATCACAGTGGGTGAGCACAGCCAAGAAATGCTTTACAATTTTTCCAAGTTCTGTCCCTGCTTATGATTTCCCCTGATCTGGGATTCCCCATCCCCAGGAAGGTGGACTTAGTCTTGGGCTTAGATCAGAGCAAAGGTGCAGTGTGTGACCTCTACACCATCACATCCGACAGAGAGTTAGAGTTGGAAGGGAAAGTAGAAGGCTCATTTCTCTTTCTTCAGAGTGCGAAGAGATGGAATTCTGTGTCCATTTATTCCACCAACATTTACTGAGCAATGACCGTGCACCAGACCCTGCGCTAGATACTGGGGTTATAGTTGGGAACATGTCCAAACTAGTTTGTCTCTATGATGCTCACGGTCCATACTGAGAGGCTGACATTAAGTACACAATTATTCAATCATGACTGTGACAAGGGCCGTGGAGGCAAAAAGCAGGGTGGAGAGGGAAGTCTTCATTTAGTAGGGGGCTAGGGAGCTCAATCAGTCCAGGCTTCCTTGAGGAAAAGGGAAATTAGAAGACAGGGAATTTAAATTGGAAGAATTTCCAGGTGATTTGCAGGACAATTCTAGTTAAACAAAAGTATGAGGAATGACAGAAAATCACCACCTTCTAACCAGTCATCAGTGAATACTAAAATATTAAAAGTGGAAGTTTGCTGCACAGTCTCAAATACCACTCAGAGTACTTATTAATCAATTCTTTAAAAGTAGCTTTGTAATGGAGAGATAGGGAGACCACTTACCTAAGTGAACAAAGTGAGTATCACCAACACCTGGACAGACAGACACGAAAGCATCCCCCAGGTAATGCAGTGGGAGGCTACACAATGTCGTACAGGCAGTATTCCTAAAAAAACTGTTAACCTAATTTCACTGTGAGAAAATGCAAGGCCAGATTGTGGGACATTTTAAAAGACAACTGACTTGGACTCTAAAAAAGGTCTGTCATAAAAAACAAAGTAAGGAGGCTGTTCTACATTAAAGGGGATGACAGAGATATGGCAAGCAAATGAGATTCATGCTCTGACTGAATCCTAGATTAAAAAAAAAAAAATACCAGGTGTGTGGCTGGCTCAGTCGGTAGAGCATATAAGCTTAGAGTATGAATTCAAGCCCCATGTTGGGTGCAGAGCTTACTTTAAGAAACAAACAAAAACACCAAACAGGTTAAAAGACATTTCAAGAATGTTTATGAAAATCTGCCAGTGGACTATATATTATTACTGCATTAATGTTAAATTTCTCAAACGTGATCATTCTTTTATGGTTTATAGGTGAATGCTACTATTGTTAGGGGTTCTATACTGAAGTTTTTCAAATGTTATGATGTCTGCCACTCTCAAATGGTTAAAAAAAAAAAGTTTGGTGTGTGTGTGTGGAGGGAGGGAGATAAATGTGCAAAATATTAACCATTGATTAATCTAGGTAAAAACAGTATTCCCATGTTCATCACACTATTTCTGACAAGTCAACTTTTTGACAAGCTTGAAACATTTTAAAGTAAAAAACTGAGAAGTAAAGTGAAGTATCTAAGAGAAGGTGTAGTGCTAGGGGATAGCGCTTTCCAGGTAGAGAGAGTAACATGTCCCAAGCCTCTGAGGCTCAAAGAAGCTTGGTCAGTTCGATGGGCTAAGGGAAGCCAGTGTGGCTGCCCCAAGGGGAGATGGTGTGAGGGGCTGAGGATGTAGAAAAATGGACACTAAAGATTTCTGGTCTCATTCTAAGAGCTCTGGCAAGTCACTCAGGTGTTTAAAGTGGGGTGGGGGGTGTCATGGTGAGATTTAAGTATTTAAAGATCCCTCTTGCTCCTGGGAAAGGACCAAGGGTTAAGGGTATCTTTGGGAGGACAGGAGCCCAGTGGTGGGGCCTCAGCCAGCTCTGTCTCTGTGGAAATTCAGGGATCTTAACTTGAAGCCCTGCTGAGCTGTCACTGGGCCTGTTAGAGGGCACAAGGCTGAGGCAGATGGGCTCATGCCTAGGTGAAGAGACTGACTGGGATAGAGTGGGGAGAACAAAGGTCAAGGAGGGGAAGCAGGAGAAGGGCTCCAGGGTGAACAACAGGGTCAGACACCAGGTTAGGAAGATACCATGTGGGGACTGGATAATGCTGTTGAGGGAATAAAGGTGAGGGAGGGGCTGGGTCTGGAACCATGATGGGCTGGGCTATGGGGAGGATTCTTGGACAATGATTGAATACTGGAGGCTAAGAAGATGAGCAGGCTGCCAACTCTGTGAAGCTGGGCACGAGGTAAGTAGAGGGGGAGAGATTTCTTTTTGAACAATTTGCTGAGAACTTCCTATTCTCTGGGTTCTGGGCTAACTAAATTACATAGAATTTAGTATATATATATATATATATACATATATATATATATATGTATATATATATATATAATGTGGTTATATATATTTAGTTTATATACAGTTTATATTTAGTTGTTATATAGTAGCTATCGCTCAGTTAGCTTGCCTATTTGAGCCTCAGAACCACCTGCAGGTAAGTATTATTATGATTCTCTCTTTTCCCGCAGATAAATCCAGGGCTCAGAGGGGTTGAGAGTTGAGAGACTCCTGAAGCCACACAGCTGCTAACTGGCAGAGCTGCAACCTGAAAAAGGCCTGGTAGGACTCTAGCCCATGCTCCTCTACACAACACCATACTGGGCTTCCCCATGGAGGCCCTGGAGCCCTGGAAGCGGGGATAGGGGGCTCTTCCAGGAATTAGGAGATGGTGGAAAATAAAAATGGAGGAGATGGACTATCTCTAATTGACCATTTTCTAAGCATCCACGATGTGTCGGCACCCGTGGCAGGCCAGAAGGCGTAAGAGCTGAGGGACGGAGTTCTTGCCCCAAGGAGACTGGATCGCGGTGTGCCGGATGTGTGTGTGGGGAGTGGGGTATCAGCCCAGAGGCTGGGCTGTGAAAAAATGCTCCCTGCAGGAGGAGGCAAAGAGGGAGAAATCTGGGCAAGTCACCTCTGATAACAGCCTGGATTTAATTGTGTTAAAATATAAACACATATGTATTTTTTGACACAGTAAAAGCCTGTCAGCCTTTTAAAATAGACATTTTGGGGCGCCTGGGTGACTCAGTGGGTTGAACCTCTGCCTTCGGCTCAGGTCATGATCCCAGGGTCCTGGGACTGAGCCCCACAACAGGCTCTCTGCTCAGCAGGGAGCCTGCTTCCCCCTGTCTGCCTTCTTGTGATCTCTGTCAAATAAATAAATAAAATCTTGAAAAAAAAATACACTATGTCCAGATGAGGAGCTATTAGGCAACAATTAACTTCTGAAAATTTTGTTCCTGCCATGGGGAAATTCTCGTGGCATACTGCGAAGAGAACATGAAGAGGTGATAATGCTGATGGAACTCAATTACTAGAGGAAAAAATGGTGAGAAATATACCACCTCACTGGGAGTAAGAGTTCATACTATTTTGTGAAGAAGTTTATGAACAATTTAGGTGAATCAGACTTAAAAAAAAAAAAAAGAAGAAAGAAAGAAAGAAAAGAAAAGACACCTGTGCAGGTTGAGTGCACACACAAAAAAATGGTTTAGAAATACACATATGAAAATGTTAAAGAGCTTAAGAGATTTGAGACACTGAACCAAATACAAAATGTGGCCCTTAATTTGGGTAAGTGCACAAATGAGTTAACAGACATATAATTGGGGAAATGTCAATATAGACTGGATATCTGATACTAGTTTATTAGTATGACTTAGTATTAACATATTAGTTTATTAATATTATTTTGAGTGCTTATGTGTTAAAAAAAGAACTGTCTGTTAAAGACAGTGAAGACTCAGATGAAACGACAGGAAGGCTGAGATCTGTCTCAAAATAATTCAAGGGGGTAACAGGGTAGAGACCCAAGTGAAACAAAGCAGGGCATTAGCTGGAGCTGGACAGTGGATTACAGAGGTTCATGATACCATACTCCTTGTGTATGGATTGGAAAATTTCCATATTCAAAAAATGTCAGTAGCGGGGGATCTCTGGGTTGTGAAATTTGAGTGCTTTCTCTTTTAAAATTTTCCTCTATTTCTCATGCTTCTATAATGAGCCTGTATTTTTTTATAAGCAGTCAAAAATACGACGCTACTTGCCTGCTGAGTGACGGCCTAAACGGAGGGGGAGCAGGGCGAGTGTCTCACCAAGGAGAGGGAATGGAAGGGTAGGGAGAAGCCATCAAGGGAGAAGAGAGTGGAGTGCAGGAGAAGCTAAATGGAGACTCTCCTTCTGTGCAGAGACTGGGAACAGCTGCAGGGTGGGGCCTGGGTTACAGCCTGAGAAGGGGCAAGTGATTTGCTGGGTTCAGCGCCTGAGGTAATAGCCGCTGAGGTAAGAAGCTAGAAGGGTGACCTGAGAAGGGATACTGGCTGAAAGGAGGGGCACCTGGCAAGAAGGGACTTCAGAACTTGGCCTTTTCCCTTTGGTCTAGGCAATGTGACCCAGTGCTGACTTGAATTAGGTTTCCTGGCGAACCCAACAGCAGCCCTGCTCTGAAGCTGGTGTGCCAGTAAACAAGATGGTAGGGAGGGAATGGAGCAGAGAAGCAGTGGAGGGCCAGAACCACGGTTAGACTGAATGAGAAAAACCTCCCCTCTTCATCCTCTCACTCCAATTTACTCACCAGAATGGCAGCAAAGAAAGAATTCATCAGTCTGCTGATCCTGAGAGACCTTACCACAAGGCCTTTGCTCTTCCCTCCCTCTTTCAGATGGTTAATTCCTACTTAGCCTCTCAGCAACACCTCATCTCCTCTCAGATGACCTCCAGTTCCCCGACCAGATCAAATCCCTACTTTATGCTCTCACCACTAGGTACTGCTCTTCATAGCACTTGGGATAACTGCAATCTTACATTTATTTTTTATTTTTGCTTAATACCTGTCTCACTCAACATATGGTAAATTCCTCGAGGTCAGGGAGCAGGCCTATTGTATTACCTCCCACACTCAGACTCCGACCTGGCCTCCAGGAGATGCTTACTAACTATGGAATGAATGAAGGAGAAAAGCTGCATTTCGGACCTCAATCAGGAATACGTGGCCCATCCACCTTAAGTTAACTAAAGGAAGGGAGCTTTCTCTTACATCTCCCCAAGAGGTTCTATGTGTATTTCAGGCTACCGAGTCTCATTCGATGAAAAGGGACTTGAGGCAGGGGTAAGGCGCTCAACCCGGAGGGCATATCACAAGCAGTCTGTGGGCCCTCCAGGTGCAGCAGGCAATTCTGCTTTAGGATCAGTACACAGGCACAAGCTGACCAGTGCGCCTTACCACTTTGGCTCGTTTCCTCCTGGAGGCTTGCTCTATACTCACATGACCCTCTTCTTCACAGAACTTGCTATGATTCGTAACTAAACGTTTGTTTAATGTGATTTGTTGTCAGTTTTCTGTCTCACCTGTTGGATTGGAAGTCTATCAGTTCAAAGATGATGTCTGCTTGTTCATTCTTGCAGGACAGTGTTTAGAACAGGGACTGCCTCATAGTAGAGGCCCAATAAATAAGTGATGAATGAATGAACACCTGAGTGAGCACATGAATGACCTAACAGGTCAGTGATAGAAAGGCTGGCAAAGCCACTAGGGCAAAACAAGACAGATGGGGGTCAAGGGAGGGGCAAGGGCAGTCCAAGCCTTCTGGCTTGCTGCCTCCTAGGGGCCTTCTAGGAAGTGTCCCGAGCTCCCGATATACATGAAGGACTGTGGGAGGCGGAGGCTCCACCGTATACCAAGGTCTCCTGGGTCCTAGGGCAGTGCGGGCTCACCATCTGCAGCATGCGGGGATATGTGGGCCATAAGGACCTGGCCAGCAAAGGGGGCAGGGAAGGGCGCCTAAGTTCTGCCCACCACCCCACTTCTCCTGGGTTCCTTGGACTCCTCAGGCTCCTGACTTCTAACAGGGAGACCTGGCCTCAAGCCCATCCCACTCCTCTCAGACTAACTTTAGGTCTTTCTATAGTTTCCTTCCCCACCACCCGCAGGGGGTTCCTGTCTCAGCAGGAATTCATACTGGATTGAAATGAGCAGCTGGGGCAGCGGGGATGGGAGGGTGTGTGCTGGTAAGCACTGATCAAAGACTCTGTGTGTGAGGAGTAGGAGGAGGGAGGGGGGCACGTGTGTGCTGGCTTGCCCACAAGCACAAAGAAATAAGAGACAGGATAAAAGGAAGACAAAGAGAGATAAAGAAAGAGTAACAGACTGAGGCTCGGGGATGCAGAGAGAGACAGACTATACACTTAGAGAGAAATACAGAGAGGGGCAGAGACAAGGAAAGAGAGACAGGCTGAGAACAGAGAGGAAAGCAGAAATAGCAGGATTAATAAACCAAGAGACTGGAGACAGAGGAACACAAGGACACTAAGCAAGGGGGAGAAACAGAAAAGAGGTCAAGGAAATAGGGAAGCAGAAACAGATTAGACTAACGGAGAGTCCGATTTATTTATGAACTGCACCATTTCCTGAGCACCCAGCATGGCGGGGGGGGGGGGGGGGGCTGGTGACAGGGGACACAGGCACAGTTCCATGTAGGCACACACAAATGGCAGGGACTAAGATGCAGCTCTAAAGACAGAAACTAAACTAAACTAAACTAAATAAAGAGGCAGAAAGAGAGGGAGAGGCAGAGACTACAAACTGAGACTGAGGGCAGGGCAAAGAGGTAAAAAAGAGCGGCAGAGACGACAGGCCTATAGGTAGAGAGGCAGGACCAGGTGTGGGCTCTAGGGCAGCCTGGAGCCAGGACCAGAGAAACCTGCCCCTTGAGCTTCCTGCCCCCTCAGTCCTCCCTCCAGCCACGCAGTTTCCACCTTCCTCCACCCTCCTCCACAGCTGCCTGGCCTCCCTCACCTCTGGCCCTGCTCTTTCCTGCTGACTCTGGAGGAGGCTCTGACTGCTGACAGCACCTCCCCTCCTCCTCCTATCCCCCAAGTCTGCCTGAACCCCAGCCCAACCTGGAGCAGGGCGACAGAGGAATTAGATGGGTACAGAACACTTCCTTTCCCCCCAGAGACCACCTGAAGACCAGGAGATAGGAAAAGGTTCACATGGGGAGAAGGCAGGGGCTGAGTGTGTGGAATGAGCTTTCAAAAGAGCCAGAGTAGAAGCCTCTTCCTTCTGGGGTCTGTGTACCAGCCCCCAATACACTAAAACCTCCCTGAAATCTGGAACTGAGGGAAGAAGCCATTTGTAGCCAATGTTGAGCCCTCCCCCACCTCCTCCTACGTCATCACTGAGAAAATGCCGCAGAGAAGAGGGTGGGCTGGAGAGGCAGTCACCTACCCGCTGGTGCCGGGTCTCTGGGCCTGAGAGAATCGCCAGTCCGTGTTGGGCGGGGCTTGCTGTGGAGAAAACAGAGGAAAAGGGGCTGAGGACTCACAAGCAGTCAGAATGTCACCAGAGCTGGGGCTGGGCAGGGAGGAAAGAGGGGCATGGACACAGAGAAGAAAAGAGGCTAAGAGGAGGGAGGGGTAGACTCATCTTTAAAGACAAAGCGTACCCCAGGTCTCAGAGGTCTGAGGTACCAGAGGCAAAGAGATAAAATAATATTGATCTGACCATATCGAGGAGCAAACCCAGAAAGAGCCCATTCCTCCAAGCCCACTGACTCAGAACCGCTGAGCTGAGGTTCAAGGGCAGAAAGTATCTTCTGTGGAACTCAAGGGAGGGGCCCAAAGAATCACTCCCCCGCAGGAGATTTTCATGAGAATTCCACCAGCCCTAGAAAGAATTTATTCAGCTCCTCAGCTGGAAACAAAGCATCCTTGCAGCAAGATGGCTGCCGCTCCTGGTAACCCTTTTTGTGCCAGGTTGTGTTGTAACATATTCAGAGGGACGCCTCCTCCAGGCCCTTGGCTCTCGATGATCCCTTCCCACAGCTAAACACATTATTAATTTAGGAGTCATGCCAGACTGATTCTTTGCAGGGCATCCAAGCCCCAGGACACCTCTCACCCCCAGAACTCTGCCAGACAATGGCCATGACTGAGGAGGAGAGAACAAGGCTGCTCTGTCTGGGATACAGAAAACTGCTGGGATGGAGCCCAGCAGAGATCAAGCTCCCACAGCCTCCAAGCAGAGCCAGCTCAGTCTCCAGGGCTCCTAAGGGGCTGATCTGTAGTCGTGTCCCACCTGGAGGAAGGTATGGGACTTTGGCCAGATGCTTCACTCCTGAGTCCAGAGAGTACAGTACTCCGTCACACATAGACACGTGCGTGCGCGCACACACATACACACACACGGGACACTCTGAGAGCCGTCTCCTTACCGGTTCTGAGGTGTGCTGGTAATTAACTCTCACATTCACTCCCAGAAGCAGAGGAGACATGTGAGCATCTCTGATTACACTGGGGAGAAGACAGACCAAGGCTGCCAAATGACTCACCCTGAGGCTCACAGGTGGCAAGGATTTGAGCAGAACCCAGAAATTTACCAGCACCAGTCCTGGGCCACTGTGGGAAAAGGCACTGAGATGCCTACCCCTCAGCCTTAGACACAAGAGAATCCACACAGAGATACAAGAACGATGATAGACTAGAAGAGAGTTGCTGGGCAAAACTCACAACCTACATAAGGATGGCGGGTCCAAAGCATGTTCAGTGAGGGCTGCTGAGATAAGGAGCCCCAGAAAACTTTTCTCCAACATATAAAGCCATAAAAGAAAAGAATCACATCTGTGTCCCATCCCAGCAGATGCAGACTACCCTCCTGTCCTCCAGCTTTACAAGTGCTAATGACTCAAAGTACAAATTCTGGAGTTAGACCTGAGCTAGAGTTTTCCCTAGCACTTCCCCTGCAAACTTGAGCAAGTCATATGACCGTGGTGAAATTCAGTCATAGGTGAGGAAGCTAGTATCTGTCCAACAAGAATGTTGGGAAGAACGAGTACGATGTGGTACAGTAAGGCTCTCTCAATCAGCTATCACATAGGGGTGTTGTTTCAAACTAGAATTCTGATTCGTTAGGGGTGGGGAGGAACATAACTGTAGTTTAAATAAAAGCTCCTGAGATTGTGCCAACTTGTGCCTTTTACTACTATAGTTGTCAAACATATGAGGGCTCCCTGGCATCTGGCAGAGGCTGGGCTTTCTATCAGGCCAAGAAGGAAGGACGTGACAGAAGATACTTTGGTCACTCCCGAAGCCCTGACCCTAAACTGCAGGAACACATCAAGATTACGACGGAGCCAAAAGCCTATCTCTGAGTGTCCAGGGTCCAGGTGCTCCATGTTCCCACTTCCTGTGTTAGGGCAGGCAGTGACTGTCACTGAAGTCCCAGGCTGCCTATCTATCCAACCCTTAGGCCACAGGGTAGCTCAGCCAGCCCCCGAGGCTTCTGGGCTGGAGGCAATACTGACCTCTGCTTGGAGCCCCAGCAGGATAGAGCAGCCCACCCTGGCCCTAGAGTTCCCAGACTCATATCCTCTTGTACAGAGGTGACCTGGTCTAGCCCCAGGTGGAGGCAGGAAAAGGCTCCTCAGTCCTTGCAGGCCCTAGGAAACCATGCCACAGGATCCTCAACAGTGTATGATCAGTCAGCAGTGAGTATCTCTGAGGCCAGCTGCCAGGTGGTTTGGAAGCTATGAGGGGCCTGGGGACAGCCAGTGCATGTGAACTTGACAGCAAGCACTGGCAGTTAAATGTGGTGTGCATGTAAGATCAAGTGCAGGTAGGTGTGTGTGCATGTGTATGTGTGCATGCAAATGAGATGAGGCAAGCCCACTGGTCCACGTGGCCAGTGGCTGTGTTCTGCAGGGAGGATATGCGTGAAGCCTGGGTGTACACCTACCCTGTCTACAGATGTATTTGTTTGATGGGGGGATAGGGAGAGTTGAGATTAACAGTGAAGTCACCCACCAAGGGAGTGGAAAGTGGAAACCTGAAGACTGGCAGAGCAAGCTGGCTCAGGATTCAAGGAGGCTGGGTGCCGGTGTAGATTCATGACTGATTCTACCCAGGAGCAGGCCCCCCACCCAACCCCAGCCATAAAAGATGACTGGACCCCAGCCTTTCCTGTATGTGGGCGGCAGGGATTGGTTCTACTTCCCCTCACCTACAACCACCACCACCTCCTGGTACTCCGAGTCCTATCCCCACCTTAGTGTTCCACACAATCAGTCCAAATGGCCCCAAAAGTCAGGCAGAGTACAGGCAATGCCGAGCTCCATGCCCTCCTCCACCCCAACGTCCCCACCCTCTCCCCAAGAGGAGTGGATGCAGAAAGTCCCTTTTGTGGCCGGGCTACTTCTCCACTGCAGCCCATGGGGGTTGGTCACCCTGAGCAGTAGGGAGCCCCTCACCTGGCTCCGCTCCCGCAGTGTGTTAGAGCGGGACCGGTAGGCATCAGGCTCCAGCACCAGAGCTGAGGGCTGGTGGACACTGAGGGGCCTTAGAAAAGTGAAGTCACTGCCATCCGAGGCTGGTGAGAAGCATGTCCTGTAGCAGTGGCTCTGCGAGTCTGAAGGCCGCAGCGTCACCTCCATGTACTTGAGTGTGCCGTCTGAGCTCACCTGCAGGTTGGGACTAGACTGCTTATAGAAGTCCCGAGAGGGGGAGTCCTGGCGCCTGCAGCACTGGCTCCCACCCCCATCTGAATCTCTGTGCCCCCAAAGGCACTTAGCTGACAGGAAGGTGAAGGTGACTAAGGATAAGAGACTGATGGCTGCAAGAGCCACAATGAGGTAAAGGGTAAGGTCTGCATGCTCAGGAGGGTTTGAGAGGAAATCGCTGGACTTGGGCATCTCCTCGGGATCCTCATCCTCCAGAACCAGCAGCACCGTAGCTGTAGAGGAGAGTGAAGGGTCACCGTTGTCCCTCACCAGGACCACAACCTGCTGGGTGTCAGAGTCATCCTCCCGTAAGGCCCGGGCCGTGCGCACCTCGCCAGTATGTGAAGACACCAGGAACAGTCCCGGAGCCGTGGACTGTGGCAACAGCGAATAGGAAAGCCACGCATTGTGGCCTGCGTCAGCATCCACAGCTGTCACTTTGGTGACCAAGGAGCCAGGAGGAGCAGAACGAGGGAGGCGCTGGGGGACTGAGAGTTCCCACCCGGGTCTTGGGTGCAGCACAGTCGGTGCGTTATCATTCTGGTCCAGGACAAACACATGCAGAGATGTGTTAGAATGCAACGGGGGAGAGCCAGAGTCTCGAACCCCCACCATGATCTGCAGCATTTGCAGCAATTCATAGTCAAAGGTGCGCTGGGCAAAGACTCGCCCATCCTCAGGGTTGACATATACGAAGGAGGAAGCTGGGGCTCCCTGAATCTGATTCCCTACGATGGAGTAGGTGAGGTGAGCATTATCCCCAGTATCTGGATCCAAAGCAGCCACAATGCAGAGAAGGGAACCTGGAGGCCGATTTTCTGGGATGTATGCGGTATAGAGCTGCTGGGTAAAGTAGGGGGCGTTGTCGTTAACATCTGAAATGTTAAGCCTGATGGTGAGATGGGCGTGCAGGGGAGGTGAGCCTGCATCACTGGCCAAAAGCTCAATGGTATAGTGGGATGTGGTCTCCCGGTCCAAAGGCTGGCTGGTCAGCAGTGAGTAGTGGTTCTCAGAAGGCTTAATCTGAAATGGCAGGTCTGGGGAGATATCAAGGCTCACTTCACCATTTCTACCTGAGTCTCGGTCCCGCACATTGAACAAGCCCACTACCGTGCCCACTGGTGTGCTCTCCAGGATAGGATTGACCAAAGAGGCCAGGAGTACCTCTGGGGCATTGTCATTGGCATCTCCCACATCCACTTGAATCATACAGTGGCCTTCCATGGCTGGCTGTCCCTGGTCACGGGCTCTTGCATGAATTTCATAGAAACTCGACTCCTCAAAGTCTATGGGACCCAACACGTGGATTGCTCCACTGCTAGGGTCTAGGCCAAAAAGATTACGCACTACATCAGATGTATGGTCCCCGAAAGAATAGTCTAGTTGGCCATTGTTGCCCTCGTCTGGGTCAGTGGCATTGAGGCGAAGCAGCAGTGTACCCACAGGTGCATTCTCAGGGAGCCCCACGCGAAGAACTGATGACTGGAAGGTGGGGGCATTATCGTTGACGTCCAGCACAGTGACAGAGATAAGGGTGGTCCCTGAGCGGGCTGGGACACCCCCGTCCACAGCAGTGAGCACGAGCTGATGTCTCGCCTGGGCTTCACGGTCCAGCTGCTGCTCTAGCACCAGCTCTGGGAATAGCTTCCCATCTTTTAGGGTCTTCACCTTCAGAGAGAAGTGGCTGCTCGGGCTTAGAGTGTAGAAGCTCACAGTATTGGTGCCCACATCTGGATCCTGGGCACTATCCAGTGGGAATCGTGCCCCAAGTGCAGCTGATTCTGAGATGCGTATCTCCCGCTCTGAGGTGGCAAAGCTAGGAGAGTTGTCATTGAGATCCAGGATCTCTACCTCTACGCGCATTAATTCCAAGGGATGTTCAGTCACCACCTGCACGGGCAGCAGGCAGCTCGTACTGGCTCCACACAGGCTCTCTCGGTCAATCTTCTTATTCACTGTCAGAGCACCACTCATCAAGCTCAGGGAAAAATAGTGGCCATTCTCCTCAGACCCCAACCGCAGTCGGCGGCTCAACAGATCTGTCACCTTTAAGCCAAGATCCTGAGCAACATTCCCCACCAGCGTCCCCGGCTCTGACTCCTCCACCACTGAGTACCGAAGCTGCCCAGATGCCCAGCCCCAGCAGCACAAGGACAACATGCAGAGCACCTGCCATTTCCCAGCGAGCTGTGGGGGTGTCTCGGGTCCCATGACCCAGAAGGCCCTTCCTGGACACTGACTCTGTGCTGTCCTGTCTCCAAGGTAGACCCAGGTCTTGGAATGTAGCAGCGGAAATCTCTTCTGTCTCCTTCCAGCCTCTTAAAAACTGCTCCGAGGTCTGTCTGCCTGCAGCAGTTCTTCTTAGTCACCAAATGGCGGGGGTGGATGGAGGGGGGATGGCAACTGAATCTGAGTGGAGCTGGGGAACAGGGGGAGGAGAGGTGGGCAGGAAGAGCAGATCCCCCACCTCTGCTCTGAGTCTGATTGGCCAAAAAGTCTGTCTGCTCTCAACCAATTATGAAGTCTCCTCGGTCCTGGAAACCTTAGGAACAGGCAAATCTGTGTCAATGAAGCCTCCTACCTACCCACTCATTTCAGGCTGCAGGTTGATTCAGCCCCCTTGGCAGCAAAGTTTGACAGCTCAGATGGTGCTCAATGGGGAAGACAAAGTGGTACAAAACTTCTCAGGGTTCTATCCCAGCAACTTCCCTCAGGACTTTAGAAGCTCCCACTACTTTTCTTCAACCAACAAAATTGTGTCCTTTCAGGGGAGGCAAAGCCCCTGTGAACCCCTCCTCCCCCATCCTGCCAAAGGCTGCTAAGGTGAGAGAAAAGTTCTGTTAGGATCCTGTAAAGCCTTGCTCTGAGTAGCCATCAATGCTTTGAGGAATCTCAATGTCAGCTGATGGTTCTAGGGCTCTGCTTTTCTGAGATCCCTGACTTGAGCTGTGGAATGAGCACAACAGCTTGTGGTAGGGGGAACATTCCTGCGACTGATCCACGTCCCCCAGGAGAGTGACTAGAAACTAGAAACTAGGCATGGTTTCTAGGATTTATGGCTTCACCAATTCAGAACTCTACTTAAAGACTCCCAGAGTGGCTGTCTCTGAGTTCCTCAGCTGTAAACCAGTTTTCTGACATTAAGTGATTTCACTTACACTATTCTTCCCGCCAAATAAATGATGCTCCCCTGCCCCCATTCTCCTGCATCCAGCTCAAACCTCAGGGGACCTGACTGGGATTCCTGAAGACTTGGACTGAAAGATCTCTGCATGCACCTTGATGCCTCCCTGACCCTTCAGTTCTCTCCTCTTTGTGCTTCCTGCTGTTTCAAGCAGAGAGTTCTCTCTATGGTGGGTTAGGGAGTACCCCATACCATGGGGCAAATATATTAGTCCCCCTCAATTCACTGGGAAATGGTAGCCTAGAGTTAAGGTAGTCCAGAACCTGGCCTCCCCAATCAAGAAGAGAAAGCAACCTCTTGGGTTTAGGTGACTGCCTGGTCTACCTTACCCTTGTGCAGTAGAGCCTTCTATGCTCCCATATTCTGGAAGCAGGCTTCCACAATACCCTGACTCTTGATCATTACCTTCATTTCTTACCCTCAGATAAGGGCATAATCCACCCCAAGTACTCATCCATTATTCACAAAACACTTCTAAAGCACACCATCTACCACATAGTTACCATGCACTATGGGCTCTTGCAGAGAGACCAACAGTTGATGGGATGTGACCCAGCCATACGCCTGCATCAGCATAACCTCAAGCATTGGCTGAGCCTGCAAAGGTCTCACCTCTAGCCCATACAGAAGATCAGAGGGTGGGCAGCTTGGGCGAACAGGCTCCCCTGCCATGGGTGCACTGGGTGACTTCACCATCATGAAGCTATCACTCCGAGTGGGTGCAGAAGCCAAAGGTGTACAGCCATGAGAGTGGCCGCCCACATCAACAAACTTGATAGGATCATCTGACCCTAGCTGGATTCGCAGGATCCCATTGGAAGGAGGAAGCCCCTCCCTCCTTCGAGATCGGGTGAGACAGGCACAGGTGCCAGCAGGAAAGCAGGTCACTCCACAGGCAGCCCCACGCAGACACTTTGAGAGCAGTGCCACGAATGAGCCAAAGGACACAAAGCAAATTGCCACTAGCGATACAGCCAAGTAGAGGGTCAGGCGGGATTCTCCTTCCCTTGGAGCTGAAGATTCTCGAAGATCAGGGACAACTGGATGAGTATCTTCCTCCAAGGACACTAGTAAAGTGACAGAGGTAGACAGTGGGGGGCTACCACTATCCTTTACCACAATGACCAGCTTCTGTGGTGGGAGATCAGCTGGGATGGGAACTGCCGTCCGTACCTCCCCAGCATAGCGAGAGACTGCAAACAGGCTGGGGTCTGGGGCCTCCAGGAGCTGATAGGAAACCCAAGCATTGTAACCTGAATCCAAGTCCACAGCAGTCACCTTCGTGACTAGGTGCCCAGCACCAACTGATGGAGGCAGTGCTTGAGGACACAAGGAACCAGGCCGCGCCCTAGGGCGGAGCACAGCTGGGGCATTGTCATTGAGGTCCAGCACAAACAGACGAACTGTCACAGTGCTGCTGAGGGGTGGGTTGCCCCGATCCCGGGCCTGCACCTCAAACTGCAATGTCTGTGTTTGCTCATAATCAAAGGATCGAGTAGCATGAACAGCTCCTGTCTGGGGATTCAGAGAAATAAAGGAAGAAGCTGAAACATCTCGATTTCTGGGCTCCAGGAGAGAGTAGGAGATAAGTGCATTCAAGCCAGAGTCTGGATCAGAGGCTGCAAGGGAACAAAGCAGGTCCCCTGGGCGATTGTTCTCAGGAACAAACACTTCATGTGACCTCTGGAAGAAAGAGGGTGGGTTATCATTCACATCTGAGATATTGAGGAAAATAGTCCTCTGGGTACTCAGAGGAGGATTCCCAGCATCAGAAGCAGTGACCATGATATCATAGCTGGATTTGGCCTCTCGGTCCAAGGGCCCAGCAGTCACCAGGGAGAACTGGTTCCTGAAGGCAGACTTGAGGGCAAATGGCAGGTGGTCAGGAATACGGAGGCTCACATCTCCATTCGACCCTGAGTCAGGGTCCTGCACACTGATGAGTGCCACTACAGTGCCAGGTTCTGCGCTCTCTGGAAGAGTCCCAAGCTCCGAGGTCACTGTGATGTGTGGGGCATTGTCATTCACATCTAGGAGATCCACCCGAAGGCTGCAATGTTGCTCCATGGCTGGAGAACCCCCATCGCGAGCCCGAATATCAAATTCATAGTAATTCTCGCTCTCAAAGTCTAGGGGCCCCTGAAGGGTAAGCTTTCCAGTAGTCGGGTGAAGGCTAAAGAGGTTTCTCACACGATCAGGGGTGTGACCACTGAAAGAAAAGGTGACGTTACCACTGGGACCCAGGTCTGGGTCAGAGGCATTGAGCTGGATGAGCAGCATGCCGGCTGGGGCACTCTCCAACACGCTAATCCTATAACTGGATTGCTGGAAGGCTGGGGCGTTGTCATTCACGTCCAGCACAGATACTCGGAGCTCTGCGGTGCCAGATCTCGGGGGGTTCCCTCCATCCACAGCAGTCAGCACCAGGCGGTAGTCTGATTGCTTCTCCCGATCCAAAGGTTTTTCCAGGAGCAGCTCTGGGACCAGGCTGCCGTCGCTGCGCTTCTTGACATCAAGTGCAAAGTGTTCATTGGAGCTTAGTCTATAGCTGCTGATAGAATTGCTCCCCACATCTGCGTCCTGAGCTTTTTCCAAGGGGAAACGCTGTCCTGGAGGAGCTGCCTCCCCAATTTCCAAGTCCAGCTGCTGCCGAGGAAATCGGGGGGCGTGATCATTCACATCCACAATTTCTACCTCCGCTCGGTACATTTCCAAAGGCCCTTCGGTTACAAACTCCAGGGGCACGATGCAGCTGGCACTGAGTCCACACAGTGCCTCCCGATCAATTGGATTCTTGATGAGCAGGGCTCCACTGTCCAAATCCACACGGAAGTGTCTTTGGTTCACCTCTCCAGCAACCTGCAGCCTACGAGCTGACAGACTGTCTGTATCCAGCAGGAAATCTTGGGCGACATTCCCTATAAAAGTCCCCTCCTGTGACTCCTCTGGGACCGGGTAGCGGATCTGCCCACAAACGTAACCCAGGTGGCAAATGAGGAACAAAAGGGTAGCCCCCCAGCAGATTTCTACCCAGCTTCCCACCTTGCGGAGCATTGCTGCTTCCCGCTAGTCCTCTACCTGGTCCTGAGAAGCAGAAGAAGCCGACCCGCCCCAAACGGCAACAGCAGCTGGAGACACCTATCTCTCTTTCGTGGCGCCAGCTCTGGCGCGGCTGGGCCGGCGCCGCAAGGGTTACGCGCCGTTTTTTTGCTGGTGGCGGGGTAGATTTGTCTGCCTTCCGCCACCCGATTGGCAGACGGCAGCTCCTGGGCTCAGCCAATAGGCTGAGCAGAGAACATCCCAATAGCAGCAGGGTTAATGCGTCGCAGCACTGGAGGAAAAAAAAAAACCCAAAAACAAAAACCACCTATCTTTTCGCCTTCCTCCCACTCAACAGCATTTCTTTCTATAGGTTTATTATCTCTAGGAGAGACAGACAACATGTATATATGTCCTTTTTTCCCCCTAGCACACCAACTTCCCCCGCCCCTTTTCGGCGGGGAGGCGGGGAGTAGGGGACAGAGAGCCAGAGCCCTAGCAACCTGCAGCCCAGAGAGAAGTAGCCATTTGAGACTGGTCACTTTGTTCAAGCCCGTGTTGTCACCCACCAATATTCTAAATGGGTAGTTTCTGCCTCAGTCTGATGTATTAGAGCAACAACTAATTAGAAGCAGGGCCATAGACTCAAAACTCTGCCCCTCTGCAGATTATTCAGAAACATATCCATCTCTTTGCAGAAAGACTTACACATTAATGTAGCCAATTAAATTTATGCAGTGCACGTTTTTGTTGTAACAGGAGGTGCAGCAGAAACTGAATCTCTCTTATTCAGACACTAGCTAGAATTACCATTCATTGATTTCAAGGACAGTATAGAAGGAGATGAAGCAAGGTGGAGGGAGAGGTTCCAAATCAGTAAAGAATCAGTGTGCCTGCGAGGCGCTAAGGACTAGATCTCATTACCTGGCAGAATGCTAATGTTCACAGATTTAATAGCTTCCTTGAATGACTGAGATCAGCCACTAACAGCACTGTGCCTACAAATCCCCTTTATTTGACACCATGGCATGCTTGATTTGTTAATTACCAAGAGAGACAGTTTCAAATGAGCAAGCTTTTCACTTGGTGCCATGGGGCCTCTTGGAGCTGGAGACTGGATTATTCACTTTACTCCCACCCTGATCTAGACCCTCCCAGGAGCCTGGCTACCACCTCTTACACACAGAAACACAGATCATCCCACACTGTAGTTACCTGCAAACTATAATCCTAGTGACACATCAGAGCACAGAGAGACAAATCCAGCCTGATCTGGACATAAGATTTCTTAACTCATCTGAATCCTCACCTAGGTCACCACAGGCTGCAAAAACCACCAGCAAAACCCCGATTTCTTATCCTCCCCAGATTTTTAACCAAACCTGTAATCCTCAGGAATATCCTTTTGACTATGGTGAAGCCAACAACCTACATTCTGGTCTCAAACAGAGGGATCTGGCTTTCTGTGTTCTTAAACATAAAACAGCTAAACCTCCTCACATAGGAGTAATGGAGATATCAATCAGAAGGTTTCAATCAGTCTGACCTATGAGGTGTTTGGGGTGGGATTCACTAGCACAGGTGAATGGCACCACCAACAACCCACCATGAATATTTTATACAATTCATTCATTTAAAATCCACAATTTGGGGCACCTGGGTGGCTCAGTGGGTTAAAGCCTCTACCTTTGGCTCAGGTCATGATCCCAGGGTCCTGGGATCAAGCCCTGCATCAGGCTCTCTGCTCAGCATGGAGCCTGCTTCCTCCTCTCTCTCTGCCTGCCTCTCTGCCTACTTATGATCTCTGTCTGTCAAATAAATAAATAAAATCTTAAAAAAAATAAAATCCACAATTTGATGGTTTTTAGTATATTCACATATGTTAAAAGGATACAACCATCACCACAATCTAATCATAGAATATTTCTGTCATCCCTCATAGAATATTTCTGTCATACCTCAGTTCCATACTGACCAGCTCTAGACTTTTTAAGAACAGCTGGCCAGATGCTAGTGGTTTAGGAAGATTTTCTCTTTAGATGACTAAAGCATCCTCTTATGTCTTCCCTACGTTGCTCCTCTAGAGCTATTCCAAATACATATGTATTTTTAAAACACAATTGTTTCTGTATTTGGGTATAGTTGACACACACTGTTACATTAGTTTCATGTGTACAACACAGCAATTCAACAAGTTTATAGAGCTATTCTATAGAATATTTTAAGGCTGGAAATAACAGAATTTTCTAAGTTCAGCCTGGCCCAGTAAGTCTGGTTCTGTGAACACCAAAATAACACCTGGCTTCATAAATGTGTTGATCGATAGACTGATAATTTTAGAGCAGTAGTTTTCAAACCAGTCTGTATATTAGAATCACTTGGGGACCTTCAAAAAATACCGATCCCTGAGTCTCACCCCCAGACATTGTGCTTTAATTGGCTTGGGTGTGGCTCAGGCTTCAGAATTTTTAAGGGGTCCCCAGGTAATGCTAGTATGCAACCAAGTCTGACAGCTGTCATCTTTCCTTAGCGCCTTTCCATTTATGTCTCTACTATGTCTTTTTTGGCTGCCTCCAGATTTTCTCATTTCCAAGGTGTGTTTAAGATTGGGGGTGGGTAGGGGCACCTGGGTGGCTCAGTGGGTTAAGCCTCTGCCTTTGGCTTGGTCAGGATCCCAGGGTCCTGGGATTGAGCCCTGCATCGAGCCCCGCATAGAGCTCTATGCTCAGCAGGGAGCCTGCTTCCCCCTCTCTCTCTGCCTGCCTCTCTGCCTACTTGTGATCTCTCGCTCTCAAATAAATAAAATCTTTAAAAAAAGATTGGGATGGGTAAAGAATAAAAATGATAATAATAATAACAGAATTTTTTAACACTTAGGATACACCAGGCTCTGAGATTATCTTGGCCAAGGACTCACAGCTGGTAAGTAGTGAAGCCTCATCTGTCTAACTGACAAATCCAAGGGTTAGTAACAATAATATACTTATTAGTATACTAATATACTTTATTGATCATAAAATAACAGTGTTCTCCTACAACTGGAAGTGTGTATAGGCTTCACTCCAAGACAAAAGCCTCGTAGTTACCTGCACACCAGCCTGAATAAATGAAAGCTTTACCTTTCTCAAGTTACAAATTCTCTACCTCTTACATTGTGTGCATACTTAAGAAAAATAATGCTGGAAGGGAATAACACTGGGGGTACAAAAGAACTTTCAATTTGTACCACATGTTCTTTTGGATTGTCTGGATTTATTTATAAGGTAAATGATTACTTTTACTTCTATAATTAATGGTGACTACATCTTTAAATCTGGGGATTCGTGTTAGTTACAATTATTTCTCCATATTTTTCTCTATTTTCTAAATTTTCTATAATACACATGCATTACTACTATGCCACTAAAATATTTTGTAAGTAATATACACATTATTTCCAGCAGTGTACTTGAATTAAAACTTGAAGGATGCCTAGAATTTTCTTTCTTTCATAGAAAATCAGCTGAGAACGAGGTCCAGGATCTGTGTAGGCAAAGGAACATTATCAGGGGCACCTGGATGGCTCAGAGGGTTAAGCATCTGCCTTTGTTTGGTTCAGGTCATGATCCCAGGACCCTGGGATCGAGCCCTGAATCAGGCTCTCTGCTCAGAGGGGAGCCTGCTTCCCCCTCTCTCTCTGCCTACTAGTGATCTCTGTCAAATAAATAAATAATCTTTAAAAAAAAAGGAACTTTATCAGTACACCATTAGTTTTAATGAAGATGCAGCAATCAAATGAAAGATGGACAAATGGAATATTTGCTATATTCCAAGCATCTGTCACTGGTTAGAGATATCTAGCAGCTTGTTCTTAATGCAAATGACACCAAGCTAAGTTCTGAGTGCTGAGATCTTGGCTTATAATTTAATGCCCCCTTAGCAAGATTGGTTAGTTGTGATGGCAAGTGAGTGCTGAGTGTGGGGATTGGGGCCACACATGAGTCAATCAAATCCACATTGTGTGGGTTCACAAACCATGCTCTAGTCAGGCCATCCCTTTCACAAAGGCATGATGCTTGATCTAGGCAGGGCAAGGTGAAAATGTGGATGTATCATTAGGAAATCATGTTCATCATTAAAAAAACACTCCATTCCTTCCTGAACCTGGTGCAGGCATCAAAAAGCATTAATATCGTTCTGGGATGCTAACCCTTACCTGTCCAGGAGGGGAGCTCTCTGCACCCAACACTTGCCTATAGAACACTGGATCACAGCTCCGCAGCGTGTTCTGGCGGCTGGCCAGTGGGCTGGCAGCACCAGTTTTCTTCAGCAGCAGGTCGCTGCGGCGTGAGTCGGTGGTGAGGTACACCTGATGGTAAAGGTGCGGCGGCATCAGGCCACCCCGCACAGCGTCTGCATGCAGAGAGGACCCTGGAGTTCGGTACAGGGAGCTCACTGGGGCTCGGTACAGGTCCCTGGACTGCTTCCACTTGTAAACTTTGAATATAATCACTCCCAGTACTGTGACTGCGAACCCCACAGAAACCAGGATTAGAGAGAGGAGTAGATAAAAGGTGAGATTTTTATTCTGCTCCTGAGGGGCAGAGCCAGAGGGGAACTCAGCCCGGGCTTCAGGAGAATCCTCAGTTACTGACACAGTCAGTGTTGCAGTGGTAGACAGTGATGGCTCCCCATTGTCTTTGATCAAGACCATAAGAGTCTGCCTGGGCACATCTGTGTCCTGGACTGCGCGGGAAGTGCTGACTTGACCTGTGTGAAGCCCCACAGCAAAAAGGCTCTGGTTGGAGGCTCCCAAAAGGCTGTAGGAGAGCCAGGCATTGTGCCCTGCATCAGGGTCCCAGCCTACCACCCGTGTGACCACATGGCCAGGAGCGGTAGCTCTGGGCAGCATCTCCACCGAGCTCCGGCCAGGCCGAGGGTACAAGACCTGTGGGGCATTGTCATTACGGTCAGTGACAAATATATTCACGCTGATGTTGGTGGTCAGGACCGGAATGCCCCCATCACTGACATGAGCTGTTATTTCGAACTCTCGCCGATCTTCATAATCCAGGGACACTAAAGAAGACACGATACCACTGTCACGATTTATTGTGAAATAGCGGCCCACTAGCCCAGTTTCAGCTCCTTGCTCCAAGAGGAAGAAGGAAAGGTGAGAATTTTGTGGGGCATCTGGGTCCCAGACACTTAGATTTAATATTGGAACCCCAGGGATGTTATTTTCCTCAACATAAACATCATAGGAGGACTGGGAAGACTGTGGAGGGTTGTCATTGATATCAGAGACTTGTACTTGCACAACTGTAAGAGCTGAGAGGGAAGGGACTCCCGAGTCTTGAGCAGTGATGCTGAGGTTGTATTCTGGGACAGTCTCACGATCCAGGGCTGCACTGGTTTTCAAAGTAAAGTAATTCTTGAGGGAAGAAGTTAGGCTGAATGGGAGACCTGGAGGAATCTCACAAGTCACCAATCCATTCTCCCCAGCATCCAGATCGATCACGCTGAGCAAAGCAATGACAGTTCCAAGAGGAGCATCCTCGGGGACTGGGCTGTACACGGAGGTGACTGTGATCTCTGGGGCATTGTCATTCACGTCCAGAACCTCTACCAAAACTTTGCAATGTGCTCCTTCCGGAGTGGCGCCTTTGTCTTTGGCCTGTATGTAAATCTCGTGGAGTTTTGTGTCTTCGAAGTCCAGGCGACCCTTGATTGTCAGCACCCCAGTAACAGGATCTAAGGAGAAGAGATCTCGCATACTGGCACGATTGTGGCTGCCAAAAGAGTAAATGATTTCACCATTGGGGCCTTCATCCAGATCAGTTGCATGAACTTGCACAACGAGAGTGCCAGGGGATGCATCCTCCAGGACACGCGCACGGTACAAAGACTGATTGAAGGTGGGTGCATTGTCATTCGCGTCCAGCACGGTGATGCGAATGGGAAGGGTGGCGGAACGAGCTGGAGTTCCTCCATCCAAAGCCGTCAGCACCAACTGGAGACTTGGCTCTCGCTCCCAATCAAGGGCGCGCTCCAGCACCAGCTCCGCGTACTTGGTGCTGTCCTCCCGCGTCTGAACGCGAAGCGCAAAGTACTCATTAAGGCTCAGCTCATAGGTTTGTAAAGAGTTGCTTCCTACATCGGGATCGTGCGCGCTCTCCAGCGGGAAGCGCGTGCCTGGCGCCACGGCCTCGCTAATCTCCAATTTCATTTCCCGGGTAGGGAAAGAGGGATTGTTGTCGTTGATATCCTGGATCACCACCTCTGCGCTGAACAGCTCTAGTGGGGTTTCCACTACCAGCTCCAGAGTTACGGTACAGGAGGGCAGTGTCCCACAAAGCTCCTCTCTATCCAGGCGGTCATTCACGAACATCTCTCCTGACTCCCGGTTCACCTCAAAGAACCTTCGGCTAGTCCCGGACAACACCCGCAGCCTTCGGGCTGACAGGCTGCCGAGATCCAAGCCAAGGTCCGTGACCACGTTGCCCACCGCAAAACCTCTCTCTCTTTCCTCCAGGATCTCATAGCGAACAACGGCAGAAGCCTTGTGCAAAGCACCAAGCAGAAACAAAACTCCCACCACTCTCCCGGTGCTTACCAGTCCGCTCCTCCAG
Organism: Lutra lutra; assembly: GCF_902655055.1. Lineage (NCBI taxonomy): Eukaryota > Metazoa > Chordata > Mammalia > Carnivora > Mustelidae > Lutra > Lutra lutra. The sequence goes on along the minus strand of NC_062282.1, from coordinate 79,981,598 downwards.
GCCTCTGGGACCATCTCACTCAAAGGCAGTTCCTCTTAGTGGGGTCCAGATTTTTCCGGCTATTTCGCTGAGAAACTTTCAGCGGGTTAGCGCTTGAGCGCTGGGCGCGGAGTCAGACATGGCTTTCTGGATGCCGCTGATTTGCTCGCCGGCTGTTCAGTCTCTGCCTCATCCCGGGGCTCCGAGAGGGGACGGGCCGGGCCCGATCTCCAGCGTCTTCATTGGCCGACAGCGGCACGCAGAGTCCCAGCCAATAACTGCACGAAGAATGCGCTAGCGCCAGGCTCTCTGAGCGGGACAAACACTACGGACAGGAACTTCACTTTCCTTTGGCTTCTTTCCAAAGCGCCTTGGCAGTTATCTGTACCTCGGAAACCCACCTTAGCCTGCAAAGCCAACTGCAGAGCGATGAAGCTGGCTGTTCTGCAAGTTTTCAAACCAAACCAAAGCCTATTGTACGTTTTAATCACTGTCTTTTAGTAATCACAAGAAGGGAGCATCAAACCAAACTGAGAACCATACAACACTGTCTGGAAAAACACAAAACTGGTTTGTTGGAGGGCTGAGTAAATCCTATCCAGCTGGACTCTACATGTAAGGGGGCATTTAGCATTTCCGTGGAAATGTGAATAATTTCAGCTTTATCTCTTACAAAATGAGAGTGTACAATTTTATTACTTCCTCAGTAGAGTAAATCAACAGGAGCCACTCTCTGTTTGGTTTAACTGTGTTTTATGAAATTTAAAATTCAGGTTTCTTTTAAAACTGGTGTTGTTCTTTAGCTCTCATTTCTTTTTTTTTGTTGTTTTAAAGATTTTATTTATTTATTTGACAGACAGAGATCACAGTAGGCAGAGAGGCAGGTAGAGAGAGAGAGGAGGAAGCAGGCTCCCTGCTGAGCAGAGAGCCCAATGCGGGACTCAATCCCAAGACCCTGAGATCATGACCTGAGCCGAAGGCAGAGGCTTAACCCACTGAGCCACCCAGGCGCCCTTAGCTCTCATTTCTTAAGAACCAGGGAGCAATGTGACATTTCCTTACCCCATCTTTCCCAACATAACCTCAATCATAAGGCATAATCGCATATACTTCCTTTTACACCATCAATCCATTTCCCAAGATCTTGTGTTCATATGCCGCAAAGAGAAGATGCATTGCTAAAAAAGGATAATATCCCTCCCCCCTCCAAAAGAGAAAAATCCAGGCCTATTTATCGCCTTTATAAAATGACTGAGATATGCAGCAAAGCCCCATAGTCTTTAGAGAATACAAAACCTTTAGCCCATAGAAGAAAGATCCTCAGGTTTTCTGCATTTAAGGTTATAATTCAAGAAACAAACAAAATGGTAATGATTAGGATAATGAATTAGACAATCAGGTATGAAATAAACTGGCTAAGTTGTACACCTTGGGCAAGAAAGTACCTTCACAGGGTTTCTGGTTTCCTTATCTTATAAAATGCCAGGCAGGTAAAATGCCTGGCATAGAGTAAGCCTCAATTACTGATGCAAATCACCCTATTAAATATGAGACATAAAGTTTCAGAGCCTCATACTATTTCTGTATACTTGTCTTGGATATCACTTTGACTGCATACAGTACTTTCTGAAGTGTAAATGAACTCTGAAGCAGGGAGATAGTCAAACAGGTTAAATAAGTAGATAAGTGTGTAAGTATAAAGAGGATATTTACTGAAGAGATGAAAATCCCTTTTGGATCTGTTTCTCCATGTCCTCAATACTTTATTTTAAACCCCCTAGGTTTTTTTCTTATGAGTGACACAAGTGGGAAAGTTTATTAAAGCTCAAGTATACTGTCCAGATGTTAGAGCAGTTAGCCTGAAGAGAGGGCTGCGCCTGAACTGGACATGAGCAGACACTTCTCCAAAGAAGACAGCCAAATGGCCAACAGTCACATGAAAAAATGCTCTACATCATGTGCCATCAGGGAAATACAAATCAAAACCACAATGAGATACCACCTTATACCAGTCAAAATGGCTAAAATTAACAAGACAGGGAACAACAAATGTTGGCAAGGATGTAAACCCCATAGTTTTAATTTTTTTAAAGATTTTATTTATTTATTTGAAAGACAGAGATCACAAGCAGGCAGAGAGACAGGCAGAGGGAGAGGTAGGGAAGCAGGCTCCCCGCCGAGCAGAGAGCCCAATGATATGGAGGGCTTGATCGCAGGACCCTGGGATCATGACCTGAGCCGAAAGCAGAGGCTTTAACCCACCGAGCCACCCAGGCGCCCTGAAACCCCCTAGTTTTAAATACTGTTTGACGACAGATCAGACCACCGAGAAGGCTGATGGGTATTTAAACACTGAAAATATTCTATAGAATATTTTTAGAATACAGAATATAGCCTACTCACTTGCTACTCAAAGTGTGAGCCAAGAACCAATGGCATTAGGCATCACCTAGGAGCTTGTTAGAAATGCAGAAATCCTCTACTTTGTATCTCCTGACCAGATACTGATTTAACAAAATATCTGTGTGATTTGAATGAATATTAGGGTTTGAGAAATACTGATCCATGGTTTATTCAGAAATAATGACTTATCAGTCTTTTTATTTTCCATTCGCCATCACTTAATTACAACATGGCTTTTGAAAACTAGCTTTTTTTTTTAAATTTTATTTTTTATAAACATATATTTTTATCCCCAGGGGTACAGGTCTGCGAATCGCCAGGTTTACACACTTCACAGCACTCATCGTAGCACATACCCTCCCCAATATCCATAACCCCACCCTCCTCTCCCAACCCCCTCCCCCCATCAACCCTCAGTTTTGAAAACTAGCTTCTAAAAGCTGAGATGGTTTTCCCATTTGTAGTAAGGCCCATAGTTTTCTTAAGACGTCTTCATAAGCCAAAAGCACCCTCTTGGATCCATTTTCCATAGTAGCCACAATGATTTCTTTAAAAAAATTTTTTAAAGATTTTATTTATTGAGAGATACTGCACAAGCAGGAGGAGGCAAAGGGAGAGAATCTCAAGCAAATTCCGTGCTGAACATGGAGCCCAACTCGGGGCTTTATCCCACAACCCCAAGGTCATGACCTGAGCTGAAACCAAGAGTTGGACACTAAGCTACTGAGCCACCCAGGCACCTTTGATCATCTTAAAATTTTAATTAGATCAGGGCGCCTGGGTAGCTCAGTCGTTAAACGCCTGCCCTCGGCTCAGGTCGTGATCCCAGGGTCCTGAGATACAGCCCTGTGTTGGGCTCCCTAATGAGCAGGGGAGTCTGATTCTCCCTGTCCCTCTGCCCCACTCCCGTTCATGTTCTCTCTCCTCTCTCTAATAAATAAGTAAAAATTTTTTAAAAAGTATAATTGGCAAATAAAATTGTAAAAATTCAAGGTATAAACATGATGATTTACTATACTATAAAATAATTACAACAGGGGCACCTGGGTGGCTCAGTGGATTAAAGCCTCTGCCTTTGGCTCAGGTCATGACCTTAGGGTCCTGGGATCGAGCCCCGCATCGGGCTCTCTGCTCAGTTCGCGCGCGCTCTCTCCCTCTGCCTGCCTCTCTGCCTGCCTCTCTGCCTGCTTGTGATCTCTGTCAAATAAATAAAATCTTTAAAAAAAATAATTACAACATAGTTAACACATCCATCACGTCTGTTAGTTACCAATATGCATGTATGTGTGTGCGCATGCACGTATGTGTGGTGAGAACAATTAAGATAATCTCTCAGCAAATTTCAAGTATATCCTATAGTACTGTTAACTACAGTCAACATACTGCACATAAGAGTCCTAAAATGTACTCATTTTGTAACTGTAAGTTTGTACGCTTTGACCAACATCTCTCTACATTTAATGATTATTAATATAGCAATCTTCGTGCCAATGGCCTAGTAATCATAAAATGCACTAAGGATTATATAGAGTCAATTATATGCATCCATTTTCCCTAGGTGTAAGAATTTTGGAAGATACGGTCATTCTTTCAAGCTACCAGTGGACCTAATGAAACTATTCCTTAACCTAATGATTTGAAAAATACAGTTTGCTAAAGAGGCAAAGAAGGTGTGGTAATACAACTTACACTGTGGGGTGGGGGAATGAAAACACCAGTGTTACAGGAACAGCACAATTTTTCAGTCTCTATCTTCTTTCCTTTCTGTTCTGTAATTTCTTTTTTTTTCTTTAAAGATTTCATTTATTTATTTGACAGAGAGATCACAAGGAGGCAGAGAGGCAGGCAGAGAGAGATGAAGGAAGCAGGCTCCCTGCTGAGCAGAGAGCCTGATGAGGGGCTCGATCCCAGGACCCTGAAACCATGACCCGAGCTGAAGGCAGAGGCTTTAACCCACTGAGCCACCCCCAGGCGCCCCTCTGTTCTGTAATTTCAAGAGAGCCTCTCATCAATGAGATATAGCAAAGACAATTTTGACATAGAGAGTAAATGTGTTACAGGTGTCCAGCGTGAAGCCTTAGGGTCAGAAAGACGTGAGCTCCCATACTGAGTATGACACTTAGTAGCTATGTAACCATAAAGTTTATTTTTAACTTCTCTTTCATTTCCTTTAACTTTAAAATGGGAATAATTACTTCACCCCTTGATTTAACCAAGCATCTCAATCTGTTATTTTTTTAACAGCTTTATACTCACCACAGAGTTCACCTAGACAATCAAGCATTTTTAGTAAATTTATATTTATGCAACCAACACCATAATCCAGTTTTACTATATTCCCATCATCCCAAAAGTCCCTTAATCCTGTCTTCTGTCAATCCTTGCTCCTAACCCCAGCATGAGGCAACCACTGGGTTAAAACTCCCAAGTCCACGGTGCCTGGCTGGCTCTGTCAGTAGAACATGCAATTCTTGATCTCCGGGTTTTGAGTTCGAGCACCCACACCAAGCTTAGAGATTACTTACAAATAAAATCTTTAAAAAAAAACTCCCAAGTCATTCTTAACATCTTTTTCTACATTTCCACATTCAATTAATTCCCAGTACATGAGAATGCTTACTACCTCCAATATGTATTTTGAATCTATCAATTACTTTCCCTCTCTACTCCCACTTCCTGAGTCAAATGTTATCTTATGACTGGCTACCCAATTTGTATGGCCAATAAAAATAGGGGGCTTCTTGTTTAAAAATTAATAATTTCAAGATAATAACAGCAGGGCATTAGCCCAAATTCAGGGCCCTTCTAAGAAAGGGGACCCATGTGACTGTACGATCACATGCTCATGAAGCTGTCCTTGCTGGCACAGAGGAACCTCTCCAAAAATATGTCCTAATATCATTTTCGTATATTAGGTGACTATATCATAAAACTATTTATTCTCAGGGTATCCAGTAATATCAGAAAATCCTGCTCATGGTATAGTCAAATTATTACATTCAAGGAAAAAGTATATGTATTACCCCTTTAAAACCCAAAATATCATCTATTAATCTTCCAATTAACCTAATTTGCCTATTTGAGAAATATTCCAAGGTCAAATTAAGAGATCATTTGAGGAGAACTAATATAAAAACAGATAACCAAGAGATTAATCAAACATGTACCACAATTTTTACACTGGTGGGAGATTCAAGGATTTGGTGAATAACCTGAAGAGTTTAGCCTTAATATTTACATGAAAAAATATCTCGCATACTTTTTTTTGGGAAAAAGATCTATTTGAAAAGACCTATGAATGGGGTGCCCAGGTGGCTCAGTGGATTAAGGCCTCTGCCTTCGGCTCAGGTCATGATCCTGAGGTCCTGGGGTCGAGCCCCCCTGGGATGGAACCCTGCATCGGGCTCACGGCTCAGCAGGGAACCTGCTTCCTCCCCTCTCTCTCTCTGCTTGTCTCTCTGCCTACTTGTGATCTCTCTGTCAAAAAAATAAATAAAATCTTTTTTTTTAAAGAAAAGACCTATGAATCTTAAAAATAAGTTTTATACCCATTCCCTCTCCCCTCAGAAGAAATTACCTCATCAATAAGAAAGAAAATAGAGGATTATAGGGGAAGGGAGGGGAAAATTAAGTAAGATGAAATCAGAGAGGGAGACAAAACATAAGAGATTCTTAACTATAAGAAACTGAGGGTTGCTGGAGGGGAGGTGGGTAGGAGGATGGATAACTGGGTGATGGGCATTAGGAGGGCACTTGATGGAATGAGCACTGGGTGCTTTATACAACTGATGAATCACTGAACTCCACCTCTGAAACTAATAAAATATATGCTAATTAACTGAATTTAAATTTAAAAATATTTTGAAACTACAGGGGTACCTGGGTGGCTCAGTCAGTTGAGCTGAGCGTCTGACTCTTGGTTTTGCATCAGGTCTTGATCTCAGGGTCATGAGACTGAGCCCCGCGTTGGGCTCTGTGTTCAGCAGAGTCTGCTTAAGATTCTTTCTCCCTCCCTCTCCCTCCAACCCTCCCCTTCCTCCTGCTCTTGCATATTTGTGTCCTCTCTCTCTCTAAAATAAATAAATATTTTTAAAAAATATTTTGAAACAAATCAGTGATTTTGAAGCTCAAAAGTTTGGGGCACCTGGGTGGCTCAGTGGGTTAAGCCTCTGCCTTCAGCTCTGGTCATGATCCTGAGGTCCTGGGGTCGAGCCCCACATCGGGCTCTCTGCTCAGCAGTGAGCATGCTTCCCCCGCCCTGCCACCTGCCTCTCTGCCTACTTGTCATCTCTGTCAAATAAACAAATAAAATCTTTAAAAAAAGGAAAGATCAAAAGTTTAAGAAAAAAGATGTTTACCTCTTCACCTATTTGAAAGGTATTCTCATCTAGTCCTGATCACATTAGTACTCTCTTACTATTTATTAAATCAGAAACTCAAATATGCCAGGAAACTACCTGAAAAATACTAATTGCCCACTTGAAAATCTTCCAAGAGACCTAAATTCTCCTTAGATTAAATTTGTTCAATTTCCCCCAGCATACTATATTTTTATCTAAATTATCAGTTCTCACCAAATGAATAACCATGTGTGGTTAAATTGTTTATTTTTTAATCAAATAATGCACTTCATAATATGTTGATAAGTTTGAGTGAGAAGAAAGTGTAACTTTCTGATCTTTAAGCCTTCTATCAATATAATGATGCTATCTCAAATCACTGAGGCAAAGATTAAGTTTTTAATGAACAGTACTGAGACAACTGGACAGCCAGTTGGGGGGGGCATATAAAATTAGATCCATACCTCAGCACACAGAAGAATAAAACCCATACAGATTAAGGATCCAAATGTAAAAAAAAAAAACACAAAAAATCATATAAGAACTAGAAGAAAACTGATGAATATTTCTGTAACCTCAGTGCGGGGCAAGGCTTTCTAAGCATGACTCAAAACCTAAATATAATATAAGAAAAAATTATTAATTTGATTACATAAAAATATAAAGGAAAAAAGACTGAACTGCAAAAAACACTCTAAACAAAGCTGAAAGACAAATGATATACTGAGAAAAAATATTTGCAACTTACATCTTGGGCAATGACCTAATATCTCTAAATAAATGAATAACTTTTTTTAAATTTTAGGTCAAGACACTAAAAAATCATACAGTAAAATGAACATAAGACATGAACAATTTTTAAGAAGATATAAACAGGCTCAAATATGTGAAAAGATCTTTAAATTAAATCATAGTGAGAGAAGCTCTAATCAAAACTATTTTGAGGGGCACGTGGGTGGCTCCCATGGGTTAGAGCCTCTGCCTTCAGCTCGGGTCATGATCCCAGAGTCCTGGGATCAAGCCCTGCATCAGGCTCTCTGCTTAGCGGGGAGCCTGCTTCTCCCTCTCTCTCTGCCTGCCTCTCTGCCTGCCTGTGATCTCTGTCTAATAAATAAATAAAATCTTTGAAAAAAACTATTTTCAAAATTTTTAAATAATCACATTAGCAAAAATTAAAAATCTTGACAACATACTCTATAGAGGAGGCTATGGGAAAATAAGCTTTCTCATCTACTGGTAGGAGTGCAAAACAGTACAATTTATATGGAGGGCAACAGTTATATCTAACAAACCTATATATGCATTTGCCCTATGACTTAGTAATCACACTCTAAAAATTTTTTTAAATTTATTTTAAAAATTTCTTTTCAGTGTCCCAGAATTCATTTATTTATGCACCACACCCAGTACTCTATGCAATATGCGCCCTCCATAATACCCACTGCCAGGCTCACCCAACCTCCCACCCCCTACCCCTCCAAAACCCTCAGATTGTTTGTCAGAGTCCACAGTTTCTCATGGTTCGTCTCCCACTCCAGTTTTCCCCAACTCCCTTCTCTTCTCCATCTCCCCATGTCCTCCATGTTATTTCTTATGCTCCACAAATAAGTGAAACCATATGATAATTGACTCTCTCTGCTTGACTTATTTCACTCCGCATAATCTCTTCCAGTCCCGTCCATGTTGCTACAAAAGTTATGTATTCATCCTTTCTGATGGAGGCATACTACTCGATCAGGTATACAGACCACATCTTCCTTATCCATTCATCCGTTGAAGGGCATTTTGGTTCTTTCCACAGTTTGGTGACTGTGTCCATTGCTGCTATGAACACTGGGGGACAGATGGCCCTTCTTTTCACTACATCTGTATCTTTGGAGTAAGTACCCAGTAGTGCAATTGCAGGGTCATAGGGAAGCTCTATTTTTAATTTCTTAAGGAATCTCCACACTGTTTTCCAAAGTGGCTGCACCAACTTGCATTCCCACCAACAGTGTAAGAGGGTTCCCCTTTCTCCACATTCACTCCAACACATGTTGTTTACGGTCTTGTTAATTTTGGCCATTCTAACTGGTGTCAGGTGGTATCTCAATGTGGTTTTGATTTGAATCTCCCTGATAGCTAATGATGATGAACATTTTTTCATCATGTCTGTTAGCCATCTGTATGTCTTCACTGGAGAAGTGTCATATCTTCTGCCCATTTTTTGACATGATTATCTGTTTTGTGTGTATTGAGTTTGAGGAGTTCTTTATAGATTCTGGGTATCAGCCCTTTGTACTGTCATTTGTGAATATCTTCTCCCATTCTGTGGGTTGCCTCTTTGTTTTGTTGACTGTTTCCTTTGCTGTGCAGAAGTTTTTATCTTAATGAAGTCCCAAAAATTCATTTTCATTTTTTGTTTCCTTTGCCTTTGGAGATATATATCTTGAAAGAGGTTGCTGTGGCCAATGTCGAAGAGGTTACTGCCTATGTTCTCCTCTAGGATTCCGAAGGACTCCTACCTAATGTTGAGGTCTTTTATCCATTTCAAGTTTATCTTTGTGTATGATGTAAGTAACTACATTTTTAGGAATATATGCTTAAGACACACCTTAAAAATTATGAAAACACATATGTACTAGATTATTCATTACAGCATTATTTATAATTGCAAAAAGATTAGAAACTACCTAAATGGCAAACTATAGATTTACTGAATAAACTATGATATAATAGAGTTTTAGAAAGCTATAAAAAATAAACATCTCTATAAATTAATATACAATGATTCATAGGATACAATGTTAGTACAAAAAGCAAAGGGATAACTTTTACTTCTGCTCATGTGGAATCATATCATTCTAAGCCACCTTGAACACTGATGAAAATATGTGGAAAATACTCTTAGACACTGGTTTAAAAGGAGTGTGAGATCAAGAGAAGGGAAACAAATAAGGTGAGTTCTAGGATCTCTAGTATTTTGCCTGGAGGTAATTTTCAGACCATGGGGCAAAAAAGGAGACACCCAAGAACAAAAAAGTGATCTTGCTGAATTCAGGAGTAGAAATTAAGAGTTTGGGGAGACCGAAGCAGCTAGAATTTGTGGAACAGAGAATGGAGCTACATAAAGAACTCCAGAAGTCTGGATAACGTTCCCAAGTCTCTAGATGAACAATAGTTGAGCACATATAGACTGATAACTCTCCAGAAGCTGAACAAAGAACAAGGGAGCTAAAAGCTGAAGAATTCTGAAGCTCACACAGGGATGGTAAATATTTGGTTCCATTCAGCCAGAATATAAAAATCATTATGAACAGCCAAAAAAAGATCACAACTTAGTAGCAGCGCTAATTAGTCCAATGCAAAGGTTTCTATAGACCCGTCCTAACAAAATTTAAAAACAAGTCGTGAAAAGATCAGATCAGCAAATAACTGCCTTCCCAAACAAATTTCAATACTTTTTAAAGAAAGACAACAAAACCCAAACATTCAACAATGTAGCATTTACAATATCTACCATCCAATGAAAACATTACTAGGCATGCAAATAATCAGCAAATTGTGACTTAAAACCAGGAAGAAAATCATCGCAAGAAATAACAAAGGTAATTAAATTAGCAGACAATGACTTTAAAACAGCTATTGTAAATACTCTCAAGGATTTAAAGGAAAACATGGAGACAATGATAGGAAGGAAAGAATGAAACAGAATTTCTAGAAATGAAAAAGAACATATATGAAATGAAAACTTCACTAGTTTTAACAGCAGCCTAGACACTAAAGAAGATCACTCAACTTGAAAACATAGTAACAGAAACTATCCAGAAACACACAGAGAAGAAATGTGGGAAAATATCAATTTGTCTAGCATAAGTAAAATTGGAGCTCCATAATTGTGTATGTGTGTGTAATAATATTTGAATATAGCTCAAAACTTTCTAAAGACTTTCTAAAAACTTTCTATACTTTTAGATCCACAAACTCAAGACACTCAACAAGTCCCAAGAAGGTTAAACATCAAGAAAAATGCACTATGGTCCATCATAATCAAGTTTCATAGATAAAGAGAAAAATTTAGAAGCAGCCAGAGGAAAAGAAACATTAAATACAGAAAAACAAAAAAGAAAGACTATAAAATTCTCATTAGAAACAACACAAGGCAGAACAGCGAGGAGTAACAACTTCAAAAAACTGAAAGAAAAAAAGTATCAGTCTAGAATTCTATATCCAGCAAAAGTACCTTTCAACAATGAAGGTGAAATAATATTTTTTTCAAAAAAAAAAAAACAAAAAAAAATGTAACCAGAAGATCTGTACTGCAAGAAACATTAAAGGAAGTTCTTCAGTCTGAAGGAAAATGACACCAGATGGAAACCTGGATCTATGTAAAGTGATGGAAATGATAAATACATAGGTTACATATGAAAAACTTCTCACTTTCTAGTTTCTTTAAAAGATAATTGATTGTTTAAAGCAAAAATAACAACATAATGTGAGGCTAAAAATATTGCAGAAGTAAAATGTGAGGCAACAATAGCACAAGCACACAAAAGGAGAAAAATGGAAGTATAAAGGGTACCTGCATTATATGAAAAGTGGTATAATATTATTTTTATTATATTTATGTTGATAGATTAAAGGTGCATAGTATAAACCCCAGAATAAGCACTTAAAAATTAAAGAGCATATGTGATAAATATCAGAAATAAAATGGAATACCAAATAATACTCAATCTAAAAGGAGGCATGAAAAGTTGAATGAAGAAATAAACAATGGTTGGGATAAGAAGAAAACAAAGAGTAAGATGGTAGACATATTACATTAAATGAAAGGTGATCTGAAAATTCTAATTAAAAGAGAGGAATTAAAAAAAAGACCCAATAATATCCTTTCTACAGAAAATGCACTTTATATACAAAGAATAGGAAAATATATACCATGCAAACACTAATTATAAGAAAGCTGCAGTGGCTCTATCAATATCAGAATAAGTAGGCCTTAAGAAGATAGACTAGGAGAGGGGCACCTGGGTGGCTCAGTGGGTTGAGCCTCTGCCTTCGGCTCAGGTCATGATCTCAGGGTCCTGGGATCGAGCCCCGCATCGGGCTCTCTGCTCAGCAGGGAGCCTGCTTCCCCCCCTCTCTCTGCCTGCCTTTCTGCCTACTTGTGATCTCTCTCTCTCTCTGTCAAATAAATAAATAAAATATTTTTTAAAAAAACTTAAAAAAAAAGAAGATAGACTAGGAGAGATAAAGAGAAACATTTCAGAGTCCAGAGTGCTAACCATTACACTATGGAAGGGAGAAACATTTCAAAACAACAAAAAGGTCAATTTATCCAGTAAGAATATTTAACAATCTTTTATTTATTTTTTTATTTTTTTATTTTTTTTAAAGATTTTATTTATTTATTTGACAGAGAGAGATCACAAGTAGGCAGAGAGGCAGGCAGAGAGAGAGAGGGAAGCAGACTCCCTGCTGAGCAGAGAGCCCGATGCGGGGCTCGATCCCAGGACCCTGGGATCATGACCTGAGCCGAAGGCAGCGGCTTAACCCACTGAGCCACCCAGGCGCCCCATAACAATCTTTTTTTTTAAGATTTTATTTTATTAGAGAGAGAGAGAACATGAGAGGGGAGAAGTCAGAGGGAGAAGCAGACTCCCTGCTGAGCAGGGATCCTAATGTGGGACTCGATCCCAGGACTCCAGGATCATGCCTTGAGCTGAAGGCAGTTGCTTAACCAATTGAGCCAGCCAGGCACCCCAATATTTAACAATCTTAAATGTCTATTTACCCAAAGAAAATTACAAGAGACCACGAAGGACTTTGTATAATGATAAAAGGGTCAATTTTCTAGGAAGACATAGCCATCTTAAATGTGTACATACCAAACAAGAGCACTTCAAAATACATGAAGCAAAATCTGACATAACTTAAATGTAAAATAGACAGATCCATCATTAAAGTTGGAGACATCGACAATCTGACAACAACTGACAGAACTAACAACAAGGGCACTGAAGAAGTGAACAATCAATTAAACTCTTTTTCAACAATTGACAAAATTACTAACTAGAATACAGAAAAAGTAAACAATGCCATTAACTAACAGGACCTAATTGACACTTACAGAACATTCCACCTGAGAGCAGAATATATATTCTTCTCAAGCACCCATGGACCATTCTGATCTTATCCAGGGTAAAAAAAAAAATCTCAGAAAATTTTAAAAAAACAAACAAACAAACAGAATATATGCTTTGACCATACTGGAATTAAACTGAAAATCAGTAACAGAAAAGAGGAAAATCTCCAAACACTTGGAAATAAAACAACACAATTCTAAGTAATCCATGGGTCAATGAGTAAGTCTCAAAGGAAATTTAACAATATGCTAAACTGAATGAAAATGAAAATACACTTATCAAAATCTGTGGGATGCAACTAAAGTAGTTCTGACAGGGAAATATAGCACTAAAGATAAAAGTTCTCCCATCAGTCAATTACATTCCCACCTCAAGAAACTAGAAAAAAGGGGCACCTGGGTGGCTCAGTGGGTTAAAGCCTCTGCCTTTGGCTCAGGTCATGATCCCAGGGTCCTGGGATCAAGTCCTGCATCAGGCTCCCTGCTCCTTGGGGAGCTTGCTTCTCCCTCTGCCTCTGCCTCTCTCTCTCTCTCTTTCTGTCTCTCATGAATAAATGAATCAATAAAATCTTAAAACAAATACAAGGTCATAAATCAATGAAACTGAATTCCTAGGTATATACCCAGGGGAAATTAAAACACATGTTCATACAAAGACTGCAGCAAATGTTTATAGCTATATTTTTCATAATAGATATATAGGTTGATTCCAGTTTATGGCTATCAAAGGACACATGTAGAAACAAAATGCGGTATAGCCCTACAATGAAATACTATTCAACAGTAAAACCAATGAAGGGCTGATACATGCTACAGTAAGGATGAATCTCAACAATGCTGTGCAAAGTGAAGGAAGCCAACATAAAAACTACATATTGTATGACTCCATTAGTTTGAAATTTCTACAAAAGAAAAAACTATACAAACTGAAAGCTGTTCAGTGGTTGCCTGGGGTTGGGGCTGGAAACGGACCACAGACACAAAGGAAATCTATGGGGTGAAGAAAACGTTCTAAAACTGGACAGTGGGGATGGTCACACAAGTAAATGAATTTATTAAAATTTGTCTGTTTCTTAAAATAGGTAAAGTTCATGACATGTAAATTATACCTAAATTTATCTATTTTAAAACAAATATATAAATCAATAAAAACAAAACAGAAAAACAGAAAAACTCAATGGCACAAAAAGCTGGTGCTTTGAAAACTACTAAAATTAGTAAATTCATTAACTGACAAACTCTATCAAGATGGACAATCCAGGGACACCTGGGTGGCTCAGTCAGTTAAGAGGTCAACTCTTGGTTTTGGCTTGGGTCATGATCTCAGGCTTGTAGGATGGAGCCCCATGTTGGGCTGCACATTCAGGGAGGGGTCTGCTTGAGAATCTCTCCCTCTGCCCCTCTCCCCCACTCATGCACACACTCTCTAAAATAAATAAATAAATCTTTAAAAAAAAAAAAAGATGGCCAATCTGATATTCCCAGTGAAATGGGCTATCACTACAGATTCCTGAGACATTAAAAGGAATATAAGGGATATTATGAACAAATATACGCATGTGAACTCAACAATTTTTTTTGAAGAATTCTTTTTTTTTTTTTTAAAGATTTTATTTATTTAGGGACGCCTGGGTAGCTCAGTTGGTTAAGCGGCTGCCTTCGGCTCAGGTCATGATCCCAGCGTCCTGGGATCGAGTCCCACATCAGGCTCCTTGCTCAGCAGGGAATCTGCTTCTCCCTCTGCCTGCCACTCAGTCTGCCTGTGCTCACTCTCTCTGACATCTTTTAAGAAAAAGATTTTATTTATTTATTTGACAGAGAGAGATCACAAGTAAGCAGAGAGGCAGGCAGAGAGAGAGGAGGAAGTAGGCTCCCTGCCAAGCAGAGAGCCTGATGCAGGACTCAATCCCAGAACCCTGAGATCATGACCTGAGCTGAAGGCAGAGGCTTAACCCACTGAACCACCCAGGCACCCTGAACTCAACAATTTAAATAAAGTGGACCAACTGCTGAAAAACAATGACTACAATACTGACCCAACATGAAATGGATAATCTATATAGTCCTATAGCTAGCAGACAAATTGAATTCATAGTTTAAAAATTCCCAAAAAGAAGTTTCCAGGCCTAGACTGTTTCACTGGAGAATTCTTTCAAATTTTTAAAGAATAATTAACATCAATTATACACAATCTCTTCTAGAAAATGCTTTTAAAAAAAAAAAAAGATTGATTTATTTGAGAGAGAAAGAGTGCACAAGTGGAGGAGGGGCAGAGGGAGAGAAGCACACTCCTCACTGAGCACAGAGCCCAACACAGGACTCAATCTCACAACCCTGAGTTCATGACATAAGCTGAGTCCAAGAGTAGGACCTCTAACAGACTAAGCCATTCAGGAACCATGAGAAAACACTCCCTAATTCATTTTATGAAGCCAATTTTACTGATACCAAAGCAGAAAAAGGCAGCACAAAAAACTAGAAATCAATATCCCTCATAAATATAAATATAAAAATCCTGAATAAAATAGGAGTAAATGGAATTCAGCAACATGTAAAAAGAATTACACACCAAAACTAGTGGACTTTATTCCAGGGGTGCAAGGCTGGTTCAATATTTGAAAATTAATTAGCATTAATTCACGGTATCAACAAGCTAAAGAAGAAAAATTATACAATCATATACCATGCTGCAGAAAAAGCATTTGACAAAATTCAAGACCCATTCATGATTTTAAAAAAAGAAACTTAGAAAACTAAGAACAGAGGAGATCTTTCTCAATTTAATAAAGTGTATCCACACAAACTTACAGTAAACGATACTTCAGGTTGCAAGACTAAATTACCCGCCCCCCCATTAGATCAAGAACAAAGGAAAGATGTCCATTCTCACTATTCTTAGTCAACATAGGATTAGAAGTTCTAGCCAGTGCAATAAGGCCAGAAAAAGAAAGAAAAGGCATAGAGATTAAAAGGAAGAAACACTACTGTCCTTATTTGCAAATTTGCAAATTATGTACAAAGAAAATCCCACAAGAATCTGTAAGAAAACTGGTAGAACTATTAAGTGACTTCATCAAGATCACAGGATACAACAAACGAAAATCTATTTTATTTCTATATAATATGATTGTAGAAACTGAAATTTAGATTATAGAAAACTGAAATTTCATGTAGAAACTGAAATTAAAAACTCGATGCCAAAAAAAAAGACTCAATGCCATTCACAATTGCTCAAAAAATGAAAATCTAAAAGTATAACAAAAATATACACACAACTTACAGACTGAAACTTCAAAAATTCTGATGAAAGAAACAAAAGAATATCTAAGTAAATAGAGAGTAACATAATATTTGTGGCTCGGAAGACTCAACATAGTAAAGATGTCAATTCCTTCCCACCTCCACTTTCATTTCTAGGTTTAACACAATTCCTCAAAATATGATCATGCAAGGTATTTTTTCGTATACTGACAAGTTTATTCTAACATATACATGTAAAGGCACAGACCCTAGAATAGCTAAAACAATCTTGAAAATGAAGAATAAAGTGGGAGGACTTACTTCAACCAATTTCACCATATAGTTACAGTAATCTACAGAACGTGCTATTAGAAGAGAGATACACACAGAGTTCAACAAACCAGAATAAGGAACCCAGAAGTAGACCCACACAAGTATGGACAACTTTTTTTTTATTTTTATTTATTTATTTGACAGAGAGAGAGATCACAAGCAGGCAGGGAGGCAGGCAGAGAGAGGAGGAAGCAGGCTCCCCGCAGAGCAGAGAGCCTGATGCAGGGCTCAATCCCAGGATGCTGGGATCATGACCTGAGCTGAAGGCAGAGGCCCCAACCCACTGAGCCACCCAGGCGCCCCAGGACAACTTATTTTTTAAAGCCATAAAGAAGATTTATTGGCTTACATAACTGAAGTCCAGAAGTAAGCAGGCATCATTAGTTTGACCCGGGGTCATAAATATGTCACCAAGGACCTGATTTCTTTCCTTTTATTTATTTAACATACAATGGTATTCTTCATGGGCACCTCAATGGCTCAGTCAATTAAGTGTCTGACTCTTGATCTCAGCTCTGGTTACGATCTTAGGGTTGTTAGATTAAGCCCCATTGTGGGCTCTGAACTAGATACAGAGCATGCCTAAGACTCTCTCTCTCCCTCCGACTCTCCCCCTCCCTCAAAAAAAATTGTATTCGTCATGGTATAACTTCATGCTAAGACAAACTTCCTCTCTTATGGTCTCACCATGACTGCCACCAACTCCTGCATATTTCCATGCCCTGTAGAATACAAAAGCATTTTCCTCAAATCCCCAATACACCCTTTCCCATAGCTTTGTTTGCTAACTGATTTTTGACAAAGGTACAAATGTAATTCAGCAGAGGAAGGTTAGCCTTTTTCAACAAATGGTACTGAAACCACTGGTCATCCATAAACAAAAAATTGATTCTCAACCTAAACCCTACACCTTATATAAAAATTAACTCAAAATGAACCACAGGTGCCAACATAAAACTTAAAGCAAAAAAACTTTTTAGAAGATAGAGGAGAAAAATCTTCAGGACTTAGGGCATGTGGACAGTTCTTAGATATGATGCCAAACCATGATCCATAAAAGAAAAAATGCATAAATTGTACTTCACTGAAAATTAAAAGCTTTTGTTTTAAGAATATCCTGTCTAGAGGATAAAAAGATAAACGGCAGGGCGCCTGGGTGGCTCAGTGGGTTAAGCCTCTGTGAGCTTCGGCTCAGGTCAGGATCTCAGGGTCCTGGGATCGAGTTCCGCATGGGGCTCTCTGCTCGGCAGGTAGCCTGCTTCCTCATCTCTCTCTCTCTCTCTCTCTGCCTGCCTCTCTGCCTACTTGTGATCTCTCTCTGTCAAATAAATAAATAAAATCTTAAAAAAAAAAAGACAAACGGCAGACTAAAGACAGTATTTCCAAACTACATGTCTGACAAAGGACACCTACCTAAAATATATAAAGAACTCTCAAAATGCGAAAGTAATTAAAAATCCATTTAGAAAATGGGCAAAACACTAAATTTCTCTCACTGAAAAAGGCATATGGATGGCAAATAAACATGTGAAAGCACGTTCAACATCATTAGTCATTACAGAACTGCAAATTAAAACAAAAATGAGTTATCATACAACTATTAGAATAGGTGAAATAAGAAATCATGACAGTATCAAATACTGGTGAGAATATGGAAAAACTGGATCTCTCATAAACTGCTGCTGAGAATACAAAATGGCAGAGTCCTTTGGAAAAGTCTGGTAGTTTCTTATAAAAATAAAAACACACTTGCCATATGATACAGAAATTATATTCCTGGATATATATGCCAGAAAAATGTAAATTTAAATCACAGAAACTTCTACATGATGTTCACAGCAACTTTATGTATAATAGTCCCAAACCAGAAACAACCCAAAAGTCTTCCAAGAGGTGAATGGCTAAACTAACTCTTATATATTCATATAATAAAATACTACTCTCAGTAATTAAAAAAACAAACTCTTTTTAAAATATTTTATTTATTTATAAGTAATTAAATCTTTTTAAAAAAGATTTTATTTAATTAACAGAGAGTGAGAGAGTCCTCACACAAGCATGGGGAGCAGGAGAGGGAGAAGCAGATTCCCCACTGAGCAGGGAGCCCAATGCAGGGCTCAATCCCCCAACCCTGAGAACATGAACTGAACTGAAGACAGATGCTTAACCGAATGAGCCAGCCAGGGGCCCCAAAAAGGAACAAATTCTTGATACCAACAACAACTTTGATGGACCTCAAGAGCATTATGCTGAATGAAAAAAAATGGCCATAATGAAATATTATGAAGTGTAGGGTACCATACATACAACTTTTCCAAAATGACAAAACTATAGCAATGGTGGACAGATGGGTGGTTGCCAGGGTCTAGGGCAATAAGAGGAAGATTTTTGTGGTGATGAAATAGTTCTGTATTTGACTGTGGTAAGGGTTATACAAATCTATGCAGATGATAAAGTTGTACAGCACTATTCATACACACAAGTGAGTGCATGTATAAACTGTTGAAATTTGAGTACGGTGAAATCTTTGGATTGTAGCAATGTCAATTTGCTGGTTTTGATCTTATGCTACATTTATGTAAGATCTTATTACTGGGGAGAAGCTGGTGATGGATACATGGGACCTTTCTATTTTGTTTTTAACAACTTTCAGTGTATCTATAATGATTTTAAAATGAAAATTGAAAAAGGAAGTATATGTACTTTCTAATACAGCTTAATATATGAAACAATATATATATTATAAATAATATATGATACAAAAATTGATATAACCAAAGGTAGAAAGAAAAATCCATATTTGTAGTTAGAAATTCTGTCAGTGAGTGAAACAACTAGTAGACAAAGCATAAGTTAAGATACCAAGGCCTCAACAACACTATCAACCAACAAGACCTAGTTTACAATTATTAAACACAACAATCACTAACAATAAAAACTGTTTTCAGGTATGCAAGGAACATTTGCCAAGACAGACCATATCCCGTGCCATAAAACAAATTTTAACAAATTTAAAAGAAAAAGAAACAATACAAAGTATGCTTTTGTACTGCAATAAAATTGAATTAATAACCAGTGACTAAAGAAATCTGGGTAAATCTCAAATATGTGGAAAATAACCAACATACTTTTTAAATAATCCATAATTCATAGGTCAAGGAAGAAATTGCAAGGTGTATAAGGAAACATTTTGTACTGTCTTTATTTTTAATGTTTTAATTTTAATTTTATTTTAATAATTTTAATGGAAGCATAATATCAGAAATTAGTACAATGTGTCTGAAGCTCAGAGAAAAACTGATTTAACTATTTATATCAGAAAATAAGAGAAAGGTTAAAATCAATGATCTAAGCTATAACCATGAAAATTTAGAAAAAGAAGAGTAAAACCCAGAGTAGGTGGAAGGAAATGATAAAGATAAGAGTGGAAACTAATGAGATGAAAAATGGACAGTAGTGTCTAGGTGGCTCAGGTGGTTAAGCAACCAAATCTTGATTTTGGCTCAGGTCATGATCTCAGGATCCTGGGACTAAGCTCCATATGGGGCTCTCCATTGAGTAGGGAGTCTGCTTGACTTTCTCTCTCCCTCTGCCCCCTCCCCACCCAGCACCACCATATGCCCATGTGCGCACACTCTCTCTAAAATAAATATATCTTTTTAAAAAATGGACAAATAGGGGCACCTGGGTGGCTCAGTGGGTTAGAGCCTCTGCCTTCAGCTCAGGTCATGATCCAGGGTCCTGGGATTGAGCCCTGCATCAGGCTCTCTGCTTGGCAGGGAGCCTGCCTCCCCCCCTCTCTCTGCTTGCCTCTCTGCCTACTTGTGATCTCTGTCAAATGAATAAATAAGATCTTTTTAAAAAATGGACAAATAGGGGTGCCTGGGTGGCTCAGTGGGTTAAGCCTCTGCTTTCAGCTCAGATCATGATCCCAGGGTCCTGGGATTGAGCCCCACATCGGGCTCTCTGCTCAGTAGGGAGCCTGCTTCCCCCTCTCTCTCTGCCTGCCTCTCTGCCTACTTGTGATCTCTGTCTGTTAAATAAATAAATAAAATCTTTAAAAAAAATGGACAAATAGAGAAAAACCAATGAAACCAGAAGCTCTTACCAAAACCATACAAAACCAAAGAAATATAAAACAATAAAACTTCTATAAAATACAGGATAAAATCATCAGAACTTTGCAATAGGCAACAGAATCTTTTTTTTTTTTTTGAGAGCGAGAAAGAGAGAGAGCGAATCTTAAGCAGGCTCCACACCCAGCACAGGGCCTGACACAGGGCTCAATCTCATGACCCTGAGATCATGACCCGAGCCAAAATCAAGAGTTGGACACTTAACTGACTGAGCCACCCAGGCAGTCTTACCAACTCTTTTTTTTTTTAAGATTTTATTTATTTATTTTTTGACAGAGACACAGAGAGAGAGGGAACAGAAGCAGGGGGAGTGGGAGAGGGAGAAGCAGGCTTCACTGAGCAGGGAGCCCAATCGAGGGCTCAATCCCAGGGCCCTGGGATCATGACCTGAGCCAAAGGCTGACACTTAATGACTGAGCCACCCAGGCACCCCACCCTTACTGACTCTTAAGTTGGATAAAAAACCACAAACTATAGAAGAAAAAAATGAATAAATTGGGCTTATCAAAATTACAGCTTCTGCTCTTTTAAAGAAACTACCAAGAAAATGAAAAGTCAAGTCAGTCTTTTAAGACAAGTCATAATTTACACAAAACATGTATGTGACAAGTCACATCCAGAATATATTTTTTAAACGCTAACTCAATTTTAGGAAGACAAATAACTCAGTTAAAGATGAATAAAAGACTTGAATGCACACTACAAGAAGACACACAGACAGCCAATACACACATGAAAATATGTTCAATCAGGAAAACGCAAATTAAAACCACAATGAGATAGTACTACATACTCCCTAGAACGGCTAAAATTAAAAAGGTAAACAACAAGAAGCACTGGTGAGAATATGGAGTCTAATCATCATACAATGCCGATGGGAATGTAAAGTGGCATTACCACTTTGAAAAACAGCTCTGCAGCTTCTTATAAAGCTAAACATACACTTCGCGTATTATATGATCCAGCAATCATGCTTTCTAAGTATTTCCCTGAGAAACTAAAAGTATGCTCACAAAAATATTCATACATGTAGGTTCACATCTTTTTTTTAAGATTTATTTATTTGTTGGGGGGGAGTACAAGCACAAGCAGGGGGAGCGGCAGGCAGAGAGAGAAACAGGCTGCCCACTGAGCAAGGAGACTGATGTGAGACTCAATCCCAGGACCCTGGAAGCATGACCTGAGCTAAAGGCAGACGCTTAACTGACTAAGCCACCCAGGAGTCCCTGTTCATATCATCTTAATGAAGAATAACACAAAACTGGGAACTCAAATGTCCATTAACAGCTGAACATACTTAAAAAATTGAGACATACCTATACAATGCATTACACTCAGCAATTTAACAAGCTAATATGTGCAACAAGGTGAATCAAGTTCAAAACCATGCAGAACAAAAGTAAACACACACAAAAGAGTAGTGTTGTAGGATTCAGTTTACATACAATTCTGGAAAAGACAAAACTAATTTATGGTGACAGGAAGTCGACTGTGGTTGCCTAGAGCCAGAGATGTGAGGAAGTGATTGTAAAGGGGCATGAAAAAGCTTTTGAAAGTTACAAAATTGTTTTATATTTTGACTGCAGAAATGGTTACAAGGTGCAAATATTTGTCTTTTTTTAATTGTTTAACATTTAAAGGTACATCTTATAGCATATAAATTTTACCATAGCAAAACTGATTAAAATTATTTTTTAAAAATGCAAAAAAGCATATATAGGCATTCCTTACTTAGCACAGTAGTGCAGGACTGTAAAAACGACTATGCAAACTGAAGCTGTGCAAAGTGATCTTAATAATCAATGGGGTAAATTAGAATTGTTCTGAGACCTTTAAAAGAGTTTATAAACACATGAAAAAGTGCTCCATATCACTCGGCATCAGGGAAATACAAATCAAAACCACAATGAAATATCACCTCACACCAGTCAGAATGGCTAAAATTAACAAGTCAGGAAATGACAGATGCTGGTGAGGATGTGGAGAAAGGGGAACCCTCCTACACTGTTGGTGGGAATGCAAGCTGGTGCAACCACTCTGGAAAACAGCATGGAGGCCTCAAAATGTTGAAAATAGAACTACCCTATGACCCAGCAATTGCACTACTGGGTATTTACCCTAAAGATACAAATGTAGTGATCCGAAGGGGCACATGCACCCAAATGTTTATAGCAGCAATGTCTACAATAGCCAAACTATGGAAAGAACCTAGATGCCCATCAACAGATGAATGGATAAAGAAGATGTGGTATATATACACAATGGAATACTATGTAGCCATCAAAAGAAATGAAATCTTGCCATTTGCGACGATGTGGATGGAACTAGAGGGTATCATGCTTAGCAAAGTAAGCCAATCGGAGAAAGACAACTATCATATGATCTCCCTGATATGAGGAAGTGGAGATGCAACATGGGGGGTTAAGGGGGTAGGAGAAGAATAAATGAAACAAGATGGGACTGGGAGGGAGACAAACCATAAGTGACTCGTAGTCTCACAAAACAAACTGAGGGTTGCTGGGGGGAGGGGGTTTGGGAGAGGGGGGTGGGGTTATGGACATTGGGGAGGGTATGTGCTGGGGTGAGTGCTGTGAAGTGTGTAAACCTGGCAATTCACAAACCTGTACCCCTGGGGATAAAAATATATGTTTATAAAAAATAAAAATAAAAAATAAATTTAAAAAATAGTTTATGAAAACATTAAGCATTCTTACATGGAAGTACAAAAATAGTAAAACTATAATGTGAGAAATTAGAACAGCTGAGAATTAAAGGATTGGCTTCTTCTCATCCTATAACTTACAATACAGAGCAAACATCTTTTCTGTGCCTTGGAAAATTGTCATACCCTTTTGTAAATTTGGATCAACTTCCAATATATTATGTACCCTTTGACTTTCAACATCACGAGGTATCTCTGTGAGTTCCTCTAATGTGAAGCATTTCTGCTGGTGTCATTTTTTACTGGGACATCTTTATCCTTTTCACCACAACTTTCCTAACTTATGCCAATAAGTTTTCCTTCACAAAGCTCCTTTGGCTACATGTCAAAGACTCTCGAAGGCAGCAGTGTTAACATTCCTAGTGTCAGCTATCTTTCCTATAATTCCATTATCTCTTTTATTTATTTTATTTTTTTAGCCAACATACAGTACATAATTCCATTTTTAAAATTTAAAAAATTTTTTTAAAGATTGTATTTATTTATTTGACAGAGAGAGCTCACAAGTAGGCAGAGAGGCAGGCAGAAAGAGAAGGGGAAGCAGGCTTCCTGCTGAACAGAGAGCCCAATGCAATGCAGGGCTCCATCCCAGGACCCTGAGATCATGACCTGAACCAAAGGCAGAGGCTTAACACTCTGAGCCACCCAGGTGCCCCCATAATTCCATTTTAAAAGAGATTTTATTTTTAAGCAATGTAGGGCTCAAACTCACAATTCTGAGATCAAGTTGCATGCTCTACTGTCTGAACGGCCCACCTACCCCTCTAATCCCATTTTTATTTCATCTGGATTTCACTGACTGCATTATCACTTTTCTTTGCTGCACTTACATCTTTGTTGGTCAGCTCCCTCTATAAATTTTTGTAAAATGATATGTGGGTTTATCTCTGGGAGATAAGAAGGAACACAACTACATGCTCTGTATCTGTGCATAACTAAGTAACTGCACAGTAACTAACCTCTAACTGATGGAAAGAGGTCATGTGATTGGTTACAAATCATGGCACATATCTGTCATATGCAAAACAGTTTGTGGACTAAAGGACTAACAGAGACATTTATACTTGAAGCAATTACTCAATGAAAATGCTATCATAACTGAATTTTGAACTGTTTTTAGGGGACTGGTATTATTTAAACTGTGGTAACTAAATGCACGTATACTGTAACACTTCAAAGAAAGGGCTGTCTCCATAGTAAGACTGCTTCCATGTCTAAGAAAGAACAAGTAAGATAATATATGTAGTTACTTTTTGCAAAAGAAAACACAGGAAGGATAAACTAGAAACTGATAAAATTGATTATCTACAGTGCGTGGGGTGAATAAGACAAAAGGGATAGGCAAGGACTGACTATTTTCTGCGTATACTTCTTAAAAGCAGTTTTAACTTTAATTATGTTAACGTTTTATACATTCAAAAAGAACACCATCAACACTTGGGGTACTCGCCTAGCTCAGTTGGTCAAGTGTCGACTAAGGCTCAGGTCATGATCTCAGGGTCCTGGGATTGAGCCCCAAGTTGGGCTCCCCGCTCAGCTGAGAGCATACTTGTCCTTCTGACCCTCCCCATTGCCCACCCCCTTCCACACTCTTGCTCTCGCTCTCAAATAAATATACCTTTTTTTTTTTAAGATTTATTTATTTATTTATTTATTTGACAGAGATCACAAGTAGGCAGAGAGGCAGGCAGAGAGGGAAGGGAAGATCAGGTCATGATCTCGGGGTCCTGGGATCGAGCCCCACACCGGATTCTCTGCTCAGCAGGGAGCCTGCCTCCCCCTCTCTCTCTGCCTGCCTCTCTGCCTACTTGTGATCTCTGTCAAATAAATAAAATCTTTAAAAAAAATGATAGGAGTATGGTGAAAAGACACAAAATCCAGCTTGAAAAGGTCGTCACTGGCAAAATAATCTGGGATCAAAATAAATCACAATCTAAAATAAAATAAATCCAGAACGATTTGGGATCAAAATCAATAATGGTAATAATGCAATATAACTCACTGAAAAAATAACCATGAACCATAACTTGAAAAATAAAACAGAAGGGAAAGCTCTTCCTTACAGTCTAATGCCAACTAATAAATGTAGAAGAAATTACTATAAATGCAGTTAGAAAATTATACCCCTTGAGAGTGGGTTGCACTTATCAAAACACTTGCTTTTTTTTTTTTAGAGGGGGGAGGCACAGAAGGAGAGGGAGAGAATCTTAAGCAGCCTCCATGCCCAGTGCAGACCCCATGAGGGGCTCAAGCTCCCAACCATGAGAACATGACCTAAGCCAAAATCAAGAGTCAGATGCTTACCCAACTGAGCCACCCAGGCACCCCAAGAGACCTGCATCTAATGAAGTGAATATAGCAAAAGTTATGGTATGTCAAAATTAGGTTTACAAAAACGTTGTGACCTCTATCATGTTTGCCCTCTCTGGCCCTCTCCATTACTTGCTCTGACAGAAGCAGATGTTATATTTTAAGCTGCCCTATGGTGAGCTCCACATGGCAAGGAGCAGAGGTAGGACTCTAGCAGATAGCAAGCAAAACAATGGGGTCCTCAGTCCAATGATCCATGAGGAACAGAATTAACTCTAATAACTATGTAAGAGAGATTAGAAGTGGATCCTCCCGTCTCTGAACCTTCAGATAAGAAGGCTGATACCTTTTTTGTAGCCTTATGAGAAACTTTGAACAGAAACACCCAACAAAGCCATACCCAGAATCCAGATCCACACATGAGATAATAAAAGTCTGTTGTGTTAAGCCACTAAATCTTGAGTTAATTTTTGACACAGCAAAGGAAAATTACAAAAAATGTTTTAAATATAATCATGAGGAACCATAAAACAAACCAAAATTAAGGGTATTCTACAAAATAAATGACTTACAGACTCTTAAATGTATCAGTGTTATAAGAAGACAAAGCAAGGGGGCACCTGGGTGGCTCAGTTGTTGGGTGTCTGCCTTGGGCTCAGGTCATGATTCCAGGGTCCTGGGATGGAGCCCCGCACTGGGCTCCCCGCTCAGCGGGAAGCCTCCTTCTCCCTCTCACACTCCCCCTGCTTGTGTTCCCCCTCTCACTGTGTCTCTTTCTGTCAAATAAATAAATAAAATCTTAAAAAAAAAAGAGAGAAAGCAAGGCTGAACTTTACTCTTCCAGGTTAAAGTGAACTAAGGAGAGGTGCCTGGATGGCTCAGTTTGTTAAGCATCTGCCTTGGGCTCAGGTTATGATCCCAAAAGTCCCAGGATGGAGCCCAATATCGGGCTCCCTGGTCAGCGGGAAACCTGCTTCTCCCTCTACCTGCCACCTGCTTGTGTTCTCTATCTCTTTATCAAATAATAAAATCTTTAAAAAAATAAACCAAGGAGACATGAAAACCAAATGAAAAATTACTGTTAAGTATTGGTAAAGTTTGACTGTAGACTATAGATAAACCTTCTATCACTGTTAAACTCTTATTTTCATATTAAAATTCAGTTATACAGAAGAATGTCTTTGTTCTTAGGAAATACACAATGAAGTATTTAGGAATAAAGAAACATGATGTCTACAACTTACTCTCAAGTGGTTTGTAAAAAATAGTTTGTGTACAGTGTGCACACACATATAAAATACATACACACCTATGTGTACAAACATAAAAATATATGGGAGAATGATGGAATAAAAAAGAATAAAGGAAATGTAGCAAAATATAAATTAATAGGTGAGTCTGGGTAAAGGGTATATAGTTCTTTGTGCAATTCTTGAAACACTTTGAAAATATGAAGTTATTTCAATATAGTTAAAAAGAAAACTTGCGAGAACTGCAAAACTCTAGCACTAGGGAAATACAACACACAGAATTCATGGTTTTTTCCCCACGATTTAGTCTTTCAACTTTAATTTTAAAATTTTCTTTCTTATTTCTTTTCCTTTTAATTTTTCTTCTTTCCTTTTTCAACCAACTTCTTATCTTACCAACTCCTTTCTTAAAATCTTTTTAAATTTTGGGGCACCTGGGTGGCTCAGTGGGTTAAAGCTCTGCCTTCGGCTCAGATCATGATACCAGGGTCCTGGAATCAAGGTCATGATCTCAGGGTCCTGCAATCGAGTCTCTGCTTGGCGGGAAGCCTGCTTCCCCCTCTCCCTCTGCCTGTCTCCCTCTGCCTGTTAAATAAATAAAATCTTTTTAAAAAATCTTTTTTAATTTTAATTTTTACAGTTATAGTCTATCCATTCATTGCCTCTAACCTTATTTTCTGTGTGTGTGTATGTGTGTGTGTATATATATATATGTATATGTGTGTATATATATATATATACATATATATATATATATATATATATATATATTTTCCTTCTTTCTTTAAAACTCTGGGATGAAGTTTCTTCTAACAGACCAAAATATATCCAAAATCTAGTGAATGGCTCTATTCTATTCACCTGCCTGATCACACTCTTTTTTTTTTCCTTTTTTTTTTCAACCAACTTCTTATCAATTCCTTTTTTTATATCAATTCTTTTTTTAAAACCTTTTTTAATTTTCATTTTTATAGTTATATTCTATCCTTTCATTGTATTTAATCTTAACATATATATTCTGTTCTATTCACAAGTCTGATCATGTCTATTCTGATTTGTTTAGTGTATATTTCTCTGGGGTCATTGTTACCTTTTAGCATTCTGTTCCCTTGTTCATCTATTTCTCTCTGAACAAAATGACAAAACAGAAAAACTCACTTTGAAAAAAAGAACAAGAGGCAGTACTGATTGCCAGGCACCTAATCAATATGACATTAGTAAGATGTCAGAACTAGAGTTCACAATAATGATTATAAGATACTAGCTGGGCTTGAAAAAAAATATAAAATCAATGCACAGAATAAAGCATAGAAGACACCAGAGAATCCCTTTATGGAGAAACAAAATCTAACCAAGTTGAAATAAAAAAGGCTATTAGTGAGGTGCACTAAAAAACGGAGGCTCAGGGCATCTGGGTGGCTCAGTGGGTTAAGCCTCTGCCTTTGGCTCAGGTCATGATCTCAGGGTCCTGGGATCAAGCCCCGCATCGGGCTCTCTGCTCAGCAGGGAGCCTGCTTCCTCCCCCTCTCTCTCTGCCTGCCTCTCTACCTACTTGTGATCTCTCTCTGTCAAATAAATAAATAAAATCTTAAAAAAAAAAAAAACGGAGGCTCTAACTGCTAGCATAAATGAGGCAGACGAGAGAATTAGTGACATAGAAGACCAAATGATGGAGAATAAAGAAGCTGAGAAAAAAAGAGATAAACAAACTACTGGATAACAAGGGGGAGAATTCAAGAGATAAGTGATACCATAAAATGAAACAATATTAGAATAATTGGAAACCCTGGAGAAGAGAGGAGGGGCAGAAGGTACACTGGAGCAAATTATAGGGGAGAACTTCCTTAATTTGGGGAATGAAACAGGCATCAAAACCCAGAAGGCACAGAAAATATCCCCACAAAATCAATTAAAATAGGTGAACACCCCAACATATATAGTAAAACTTACAAGTCTCAGAGACAAAGAGAAAATACTGAAAGCAGCTTGGGACAGAGGACTGTAACATACAATAGCAGAAGCATTAGACTGGTAGCAGACCTACCCATAGAGACCTGGGAGGCCAGAAAGACTGGCATGATATATTCAGAGCACTAAACAAGAAAGATATGGAGCCACGAATACCATATCCAGCTAGGCTGTCACTGAAAATAGGAGTGACCAAAAGCTTCCAGGACAAACAGAAACTAAAAGAATTTGCAAACACCAAACCAACCCTACAGGAAATACTGAAAGGGGTCCTCTAAGCAAAGAGAGAGCCCAAAGGTAACCAAAGACCAGAAAGGAAAAGAGACAACATACAATAACAGTCACCTTACAGGCAATACAATGGCACTAAATTCCCATCTTTCAGTAGTTACCCTGAATGTAAATGGGTTAAATGACCCAATCAAGAGACACAGGGTATCATTTTGGATAAAAAAGCAAGACTCATTGATATGCTGTCTGCAGGAAACTCACTTTAGACCCAAAGACACCTCCAGATTTAAAGTGAGGGGGTGGAAGACAATTTACCATGTTAAGGGACATCAAAAGAAAGCTGGGGTGATAATCCTTATATCAGACAAATCAGATTTTAAACCAAAGACTATAATAAGAGGGCATCTGGGTGGCTCAGTTGGTTGAGTGACTGCCTTCGGCTCAGGTTATAATCCCAGAGTCCCCAAATCGAGTCCCACATCAGGCTCCAAGCTCCACAGGGAGTCTGCTTCTCCCTTTGACCTTCTCCCCTCTCATGCTCTCTCTCTCACAAATAAATAAATAAAATCTTTAAAAAAGACTATAATAAGAGATGAGGAAGGACTCTATATCAACTTAAAGGGTCTGTACAACAAGAAGATCTAACAATTGTAAATATTTATGCCCCTAACATGGGAGCAGCCAATCATATAAGCCAATTAATAACAAAATCAAAGAAACACATTGACAATTAATACAGTAATAGTAGGGGACTTTAACATTCCCCTCACTGAAATGGACAGATCATCTAAGCAAAAGATCTACAAGGAAATAAGGGCTTTAAATGACACACTGGACAGATGGACTTCCCAGATATATTCAGAATAATCCATCCGAAAGCCACAGAATACACATTCTTCTCTAACACACATGGAACATTCTCCAGGACAGATCACATCCTGGGTCACAAATCAGGTCTCAACCATTTTTGGACCATAGTGCTTTGAAACTGGAACTCAACCACAAGAGGAAAGTTGGAAATAACTCAAATACATGGAGGCTAAAGAGCATCCTACTAAAGAATGAATGGGTCAACCAGGGAATTAAAGAAGAATTGA
This sequence comes from Lutra lutra, assembly GCF_902655055.1. Lineage (NCBI taxonomy): Eukaryota > Metazoa > Chordata > Mammalia > Carnivora > Mustelidae > Lutra > Lutra lutra. Next base: position 79,951,462 of record NC_062282.1, on the reverse strand, counting down.
ATTGAAAAAATTCATGGGAACAAATGAAAATCAAAACACAACTGCTCAGAATCTGGGATGCAGCAAAGGTGGTCCTATAAGAGGAAAGTATATAGCAAGACAAGCCTTTCTCAAGAAACAAGGAAGGTCTCAAATACACAACCTAACCCTACACCGAAAGGAGCTGGAGAAAGAATACCAAATAAAGCCTAAACCCAGTAGGAGAAGAGAAATAATAAAGATTAGAGCAGAAATCAATGAAATAGAAACCAAAAGAACAGTAGAACAGATCAATGAAACTAGGACCTAGTTCTTTGAAAGAATTAGTAAGATTTATAAATCCCTGACCAGACTTATCACAAAGAAAAGAGAAAGGACCCAAATTAATAAAATCATGAATGAAAAGAGGAAATATCACAACCAAAATGGAAGAAATGCAAACAATTACAAGAACATATTATGAGCAACTACACGCCAGCAAATTTGACAATCTGGAAGAAATGGATATGTTCCTAGGGATGTATAAACTACCAAAACTGAATCAGGAAGAAATTTTTAAAAACCTGAATAGACCCATAACCAACAAGGAAACTGACACAATAATCAAAAATCTCCCAAAAAACAAGAGCCCAGGGCCAGGTGGCTTCACAGAGGAATACTAGCATACATTTAAAGAAGAACTAATACCTATTCTTCTGAAACTGTTCCAAAAAATAGAAATGGAAGGAAAACTTCCTAACTCACTTTACGAGGCCAGCATTACCTTGATACTGAAAGTAGACAAAGACCCCATCAAAAAGGAGAATTACAGACAAATATCCCTGGTGAACATGGATGCAAAAATTCTCACCAAAATATTAGCTAATAGGATCCAACAGTACATTAAAAGGAGCATTCACCACAACCAAGTGGGATATATTCCTGGATTGCAAGGTTGGTTCAACATCTGCAAATCCATCAATGTGATACACTACATTAATAAAGAACAACCATATGATCCTCTCAACAGATGCAGAAAAAGCATTTGACAAAGTACAGAATCCTTTTTTGAACAAAACTCTTTGCAGTGTACATACCTCAATACCATAAAAGCCATCTATAAAAAAGCCACAGTGAGTATTATTCTCCATGGTGAAAAACTGAGAGCTTTTCCCCTAAGGTCAGGAACATGGCAGGGAAGTCCCCTATCACTATTGCTATTCTACACAGTACTAGAAGTCCTAGCAATCAGACAACAAAAAGAAATAAAAGGCCTCCAAATCAACAAAGAAGAAGTCAAACTCTCATTCTTTGCAGATATGATACTTTGTGTGGAAAACCCAAAAGACTTCATTCCAAAACTGAACTCATACAGGAATTCAGTAAAGTGTCAGGATATAAAATCAATGCACAGAAATCTGTTGCATTTCTATATGCCAACAATGAGACAGAAGAAAGAGAAATCAAGGAGTCAATCCCATTTACAACTGCACCGAAAACCATAAGATATCTAGGAATAAACCTAACCAAAGAGACAAAGAATCTGTACTCAGAAAACTACAGAATACTCATGAAAGAAATTGAGGAAGACACAAAGAAATGGAAAAACGTTCCATGCTCATGGATTGGAAGAACAAATATTGTGAGAATGTCTATGTTACCTAGAGCAATCTACACATCCAATGCAATCCTTATCAATAACAGTTTTTTTTTCAAATAAATGGAACAAATAATCCTAAAATTTATATGGAACCACAAAAGAACCCAAATAGCCAGAGGAACGTTGAAAAAGAAAACCAAAGCTGGCATCTTCACAATTCCGGGCTTTAAGCTCTATTACAAAGCTGTAATCATCAAGACAGTATGGTACTTGCACAAAAACAGACACATAGATCAATGGAACAGAATAGAGAGCCCAAAAATGGACCCTCAACTCTATGGTCAAGGAATCTTCGACAAAGCAGGAAACAATGTCCAATGGAAAAAAAGACAGTCTCTTCAACAAATGGTGTTGGACAGCCATACACAGAAGAATGAAACTGGACCATTTCCTTACACCATACACAAAAATAGACTCAAAATGGATGAAAGACTTCAATATGAGACAGGAATCCATCAAAATCCCTGAGGAGAACACATGCAGCAACCTCTTCGACCTCAGCTGCAGCAACTTCTTCCTAGAAACACTGCCAAAGGCAAGGGAAGCAAGGGCAAAAATGAACTATTGGGACTTCCTCAAGATAAAAAGCTTTTGCACAGCAAAGGAAATAGTCAACAAAACCAAAAGACCACCGACAGAATGGGAGAAGATATTTGCAAATGACATATCAGATAAGGGGCTAGTGTCTAAAATCGATAAAGAACTTATCAAACTCAATACCCAAAGAACAAACAATCAAATCAAAAAATGGGCAGAAGAAATGAACAGACATTTCAGCAAAGAAGACATTCAAATGACTAACAGACACATAAAAAAGTGCTCCACATCACTCGGCATCAGGGAAATACAAATCAAAACCACAGTGAGATACCACCTCACACCAGTCAGAATAGCTAAAATTAACAAATCAGGAAATGACAGGTGTTAGCGAGGATGCGGATAAAGGGAAACCCTCCTACACGGTTGGTGGGAATGCAAGCTGGTGAAGCCACTCTAGAAAATATGTAGGTTCCTCAAGAAGTCAAAAATAGAGCTACCCTACAACCTAGCAATTATACTACTGGGTATTTACCCCAAAGATACAAATGTAGTAATCCAAAGGGGCACCTGTACCCCAATGTTTATAGCAGCAATGTCCACAACAGCCAAACTGGAAAAAGTCCAGATGTCCATCAATAGATGAATGGATAAAGAAGATGTGGTATGTATGTATGTGTGTGCACATGTGCACACACACACACACACACACACACAAGCACGCACACACACACACACAGGAATATTATGCGGCCATCAAAAATGATATCTTGCCATTGCAATGACATGGATGGAACTAGGGGGTATTATGCTAAGCGAAGTAAGTCAATCAGAGAAAGACAATTATCATATGTCTCATTGATATGTGGAATTTGAGAAACAAGACAGAGGATCACAGGGGAAGAGAGGAAAAAATGAAACAAGATGAAACCAGAGAGGGAGACAAATCATAAGATACTCTTAATCTCAGGAAACAAACTCCTCAGTTGCTGGAGTGGAGGGGAGTGGGAGAGATGGGGTGGCTGGGTGATGGGCATTGGGGAGGGTATGTGTTATGGAGAGTGCTGTGAATTGTGTAAGACTGATAAATCACAGACCTATACCCTTAAAACAATACATTATATGTTAATAATTAAAAATACAAAAAGAAAAGAAAAAAAAAGAAAACTTACTCTGAAGACACCTATCAACATTATAAACCTATTTACTCTTTGACTCAGCAATTCTACCTTTGGGAATTCATCCCATATATATACTGCACATGAACAAAATAATATAAGCACAAGACTATTCAATGAAGTTGTCTGTGATACTCAAAGACTAGAAACATCCCAAGTATTAATTTATTTACCAGGATAATAATAAATAGCACAATGGAATACCAAGAATCTGTTTTTTAAAAAAACCTCTCCTATATATTAATACGGAAAGATTTTTAAAGGATACATTGTGGAGTCATGAACTCAAGATAGAAAACAGTATAACTTTTTTGCAAGAAACCTGGAAAAAATATATATCCATACTTGCCCCTATCTGTATAAAGAAATGCTGAAAGGATACTTAAGAAACTAATAAAATATATGGGAGCAAGAGGAAACAGCAGTAGAAGAAGAAGTCCAGAATCAGAATAAAACAATATATACCTATTATACATCCTTTTGATTTTTGAACCATGTAAATGTGTTTCTTATCACAAAATAAACGAAATTACTCAGATTAAGGTAGATGGCAAACCTAAAAGGACTCAAATGAAAAGGTGTTGGAAATATTATTAACTGGGAAAAGCAAGTTGCAGAACAGTATACTTAGTATAAAATAACCCCTGTTATGCAAAAACACACACACATATCTATATATACCAAAAAAATGCCTGGAAGTACACATAATCAAATATTAACAGCAATGAGCTCTTGGGGGTGAGTCTGGAAGCAACAGTGGGTGGGGGGAATGTGATGTTTTATTTATCTCTTTTTAAATTGAAGCATGGTTTATATACAGTGAAGAGCAAGGATCTTGAGTTCAGTGAATTTGGGCAAATGTATACACCCATATAATCCACACCTCTATCAAAATAGAAAATTTCTATCCCCTTAGGGGAAGAGGTTGTTCTACCATCATCAAGACTGTTGGTTTCAACTTAAAATGATAAATTACCATTAATTTATTCATGAAATATTCCTTTAGAGTTTAACAATGCCAAGCACTGTTACAGGCCTTAAAAATATAGCATGAAAAAAAAATAAATCCTTGCCATGTAGGAGCTTATATTCTTGTTAGGGAGAGAAAGAGAACACAGTGAGGAAGAAGCAAATATATGTCAGATGAAAGTAACAGAACAAAAATTATCTTTCAATCATGGTTACTAAGGACTGTAAAGAGTGCCTAAGGTATGTGCGGATCTATTTTCCAAGTGTATTAGTAATATTAAAATCCAACAATTCTATTATTATTGCTATGTATCCTTTTCCCAAACATTCCTAATACAAAATTTTGCTGTTTGTAAGCCAGCAATAGATGGTGAAAAGATGCTAGGCTTAAAAATTCATATGAAAAATATATAATCAAATGAAAAAAAAATTAGGCAACAACAAATTAAAACAGCCTGGTAAATTATAATCCAAACACAATTCCAGAGGCAGAAAAGAACTGGACACCAGAACTAGTCTGAAAAGTAGGGTGAGCATGAATTAAATACTGAGGTTCTCTGGGTAACATAAGTCTCTAATAATGAAAAAGTGATCAGGAAGAAAAATAAAGCACAGGACTAACATTGTGATGAGCCCCAAAACATACCAGTGTAGAGCTATCAGGACTCTTATCATGCGCAGCCTGGTAAGGATCAGCTCCCCTGAATGGATTATCACAATGGAAGGAATAAATGTAAAAGAATGGTTACCATATGTCCAACCACACTTTTAATATCTGCACTTGGATATTTCACATAATCTCAAATAACTTGTTTACAACTCCTAATTTCTCTGTAATATACCCTTCACTAGGCTTCCACAACTCACAAATGGTACCTTTGTCCATCCAGTTCCTTAGTTCACAAATCTGGAAATGATTCTTAATTCCCCCTTTCATCACTGTATTTACACAGTCAACAATATCTAATTGTGAATCTACCAGTGGCCAGGCAATGATCTTTCCAGATTTTGAGTAATAAAGAAAATAGTCCCTGACCTTAAGGAGTTTACATTCCACCATTCTACTACTGTCTTGTATCTATTTCCTAAATATATCTCCAATCCATCCATTTGTTTCTACATCCACTGCCTTCCTTTAATCCAATTCAGCACCATTTCTTAACAGAACACTGCCATGGTCTCCCATCTGTTCTTCCTACTTCCATTTATTACCCTCATAAATCAATCTGCCACACAGCAAACCAAAGAATCTTTTTAAAAATTCAAATCATATCTTGTCACTGCCTTGTTTAAAAACCATTCAAAAGCTCCTAAGTATGAAAGTACTTAGAATAAAATGCAGAATCTTTAACATTGTTGACAGAACTCTGCCTTATAATGTACCTCATGTCTACTTATTTAACGTTTTTAGCCTCCCTAGACTTTTCCAATTGCTCACCTTTTTTTAAAGGATCTTTACACCCATGATTTGCTCTGCCAATTTCTCCTTTAATCTCTTTGTTACCTACCTAACTTCTACTCATCTTTCACATCTCATGCTAACTTTATAAATTCCTGAAAGAACCTCTCCCTGATCCTCCCAGACTAGGGGAAGATCCCTATTACAAGCTCTCTTAGCATCCTTATTTTTCTCTTTGGAGGCATTTATCAGACTTATTAAAGACCATACCTTCGAAAGGAACCCATTAAGTCAAGAATCATATTTGCCTTGTTCATTGGTGCATCCTTGGAACCTAGGACAGTGTTTTGCATGTAGCAGGCACTTAATATTTGTTAATAAATGAATGAATGATTCAACCACTGCTAGACTTGGGGAAAACACTAGTGTTTACTTTGTTTTTGGATGGGCTCTTCCAACCTATATATTTCAGAGAATGGATGCCTGAGCTTAAGTAGAGGTGGCTTAAGATTATACTATACTCTTGGGGTGCCTGCGTGGCTCAGTGGGTTGGGCCTCTGCCTTCGGCTCAGGTCATGGTCTCAGTTTCCTGGGATCGAGCCCCACATTGGGCTCTCTGCTCAGCGGGGAGCTTGCTTCCCCCTCTCTCTCTGCCTGCTTCTCTGCCTACTTGTGATTCTCTCTCTCTCTCTCTGTCAAATAAATAAATAAAATCTTAAAAAAAAGATTCTCTTCTTAAAAAAAAGATTATACTATACTCTTACATTATATTCTCACTCAGTATGAGAATAGAGTACATTGCACTTCTTGCTTTTCAAAACCATAGGAAGTATTCAAAATTCAAGTTTTTCTGTAAGCCATCAACAATCAGAAAATGAAATTAAAATATATTTTATAATAACATCCAAAACCATAAAATACATAGGAATAATCTAATGAAAGATATACAATACCTCTATACTTAAAACTCGGAAACACTGCTAAGAGAAGGTAAAGATCTAAATAGATGGAAATACAATACCATTCTCATAGGTTCCAAGTCTCAATATTGTTCAGATGACCCCTCTCCCAAAAGATCTATAGATTCAGTGTAATCCCATATGAACCCTTTGCAAGCTTTTTCTTTCTCCAGAAAGTAAGAAAATGACTTTTATTTGGAAAGAGAAAGGATCATGAGTAGTCAAAACAACATGGAAAAACAACAACAAAAAGATGGATTTAACCTACCTGACTTCAAGACTTACTATAAAGCTACAATAATTTAGACAGTGTGGTTGTGGCAAAAGAACAAAGAGATCCAGGGACGCCTGGGTGGCTCAGTTGGTTAAGCAGCTGCCTTCGGCTCAGGTCATGATCCCGGCATCCTGGGATCGAGTCCCACATCGGGCTCCTTGCTTGGCGGGGAGCCTGCTTCTCCCTCTGCCTCTGCCTGCCATTCTGTCTGCCTGTGCTCGCTCGCTCTCCTCTCTCTCTGACAAATAAATAAAATCTTTAAAAAAAAAAAAAGAAAAAAAAAAGAGAGAACAAAGAGATCCATGGCACATGACAAGGAGTTGAGAAATAGACCCATTTGTATCAAATGATTTTCAACAAGGATGCCAAAGCAATTCAATAGGAAAATGACATCCTTTCAACAAATGATACTGGAAAAACGGGGCATCATATGGGAAAAAACCTTGATTCCTACCTCACTGAGTTGCTACCTCATACCACATCCAAAAATCAGTTCAAAACAAGGCAAATAGAAGAGTCAACAGATATCAAATAAGTGCCCTTTGCTCACCAGGAAAATTCAGGGCCTTCTCTAACACACTGGTAGAGAAAATACTACACAAGTTAACATAGCTTAGACAACAGAATCCACACCAATAAGGAATCCTACCACAACTAACCAATCAGACACAATTTTATACATCTTACTAGTTTTCTTTATCTTGACTTACCAGTAATTTTCTTTTCACTCTTTTCAGCTTCCTCATTACCCACTTTTCCTATATGTACTTCCCAACAGATATTTCCTTTTCCTTTTATATTTTGTATTTATATAACTTTATATATTTATATTTCCTTGTTATATTTTAGACTGTAATCTTCCAAGCCACTGACAGTGATATATAATAGGGAATTTTATATGCAAATGTTATTCTATAATTTTTCAAGTGTTTGTAAACTATAAGTTGAGTGAAAGCTATGCTAACATTATTCAGATCCACCTGACTACGTGTAACTGTCCCTACCCAGCATTCTGCTCCAGCTCAAATTCACTTAAAGTACCCAAACTGGCCACAAGGGAGTAAGAGATACTGCTCTTGGGTCCAGGTCAGGATCTGAGGTGCAGACTTGGGCAATGGAGGTTCTGTGAGGGCTACTCTTGGCCATTTGGACCCCCAGGAGGCCTGGTGGAAAACTGGCCTGTTGATGTCACCAACACGTAGGGTGGCATTTCTGCTGGAGGAGAGAGGTGACTTGTTTTTTTCTGTGGCCATGATGGTAACATTGGTAGGCTCCCAGTCCAGGGCCCCATCTGTTGCAAGTATGTAGTTATTATCAGTAGAAGATTCAATTCTGAATCTATACCAGACATGAGACCTTCCTTTTTCTGCCAAATCTGGATCCTGTGTTTTAAACAGAGTCATTACCATTGAAGGTGCAGAACTTCAGGAATCATTGTGGAAAAAGAAGTAAAAATCAGGGGTGTCTGGGTGGCTCAGTGGGTTAAGCCTCTGCCTTTGGCTCAGGTCATGATCTCAGCGTCCTAGGATGGAGACCCGCATCGCACTCTCTGCTTGGCAGGGAGCCTGCTTCCTCCTCTCTCTCTTTCTGCCTGCCTCTCTGCGTCAAATAAATAAAATCTTAAAAAAAAAAAAAACAAGAAGTAAAAATCAGCTCTGGGACTTTGTCATTATCATCCAGAATTTTGACCTCAACTATACTAGGAAACCAGTCCTCCCCCACTTCCATCATTCCTTCCTTACCAAACCACAGAACATTTTTTAATCTCATCAAAGTCCACCGTACTTTAAGTTTTTATCTCACCACAATTGTGATCAAGATTAAACTGGACACTATAAAGGGCTATAAAGACATATCTGATATCCACACTGCTACTTTCATATGGGTCAGTGACCTTCATCCTCACCATGGAGATGTCCAGGAGGCATGTATAGCTGCATCGACTACAAGGGTGGGGATCTGAGCAGTACTGCTTCAGGGCCATCTTTGCCATCTAAGGCTATCAGGACTAAACCGCATGAGTTTCGCTTTTCCTAGCCTAGTGGCTTCTCTAACACAGGCTTAACATATTTGTTTCCACTTTGGTCTCTGTTACTTCAAAGACAAAGTGTTGCTGCTAAGCTGGCAATTTTGTAAAGTAATTGTTTCCAACATCAGTATCTTCTGTAGGTTCTATTATAAATCTTGCCCCAAGCTGGGTCAATTCAGATATTTGAGTATTGAGTATTATCATTGGCACCTTGCACATCTATATTAAGGTGGAAAACATGTAAAGGATTTTCAACTACCACTCCAAACATTTGATACAAACTATGGTATATGGCTTTATATGTTCCAGGTCCATCCTGTTACAAGTGTCTACTTTCTTCACTCAGAGTGAACTATTCCTTTTCCACATTAATCCACAGCTTCTGAACAAGCAAGTCCTGGACACCTAGGCTCCATATCTTTGACAAGGTCCCATGAGGAAAGTCATCCAGCAAGAACCTTTATAGATCTCCTTGTTAATCCCTATTTTCATAATGACTCACAGTAGCGCTCTGAGTCCCTGCCTTAGGACTGCAACCTGAAGTAAGGAGAGCTCAGTGTTTTGGAGAGTTGAAACGAAGAGAAAGATGTTTCTCAATGGAATCTACAGGCTGAAAGGTAGTATACTGTACAGGCTTATTCTACCAATTAAATATTCCTGGGAATTCATATTCTCAGTGACTCCACCATATGAGGTCAAAGTTATGACTGCTTTTTATATTTTCTTGATACTTAAGATAATTTTTAGGCTATCCCTTTAAAAAATTTTTTTGTACAGAAGCTTTATTTTTTTTCATATAACACAGATTCAGGATGAACTACTGGCTGGATCTGCAGCTGCAAATATATAGGAAGCTTCCAAGAAGTCACACAATAAAAAAAGAAGTTACACAATATGAAAAGATCATGTATTAAGGCAATTATTTATTTCTGTATTCTTTGTAAATACCTAGTACTGCCATTGCTGGACCATAGAGAAGTTCTATTTTTAACTTTTTGATGATCCTCCATACTGTTTTCCAGAATGGCTGCACCAGTTTGCATTCCCACCAACAGTGGAAGAGGGTTCCCCTTTCTCTGCATCCTCACCAACATCTGTTGTTTCCTGTATTAATTTTAGCCATTCTGCCAGGTGTGAGATGATATCTCATTGTGGTTTTGATTTGTATTTCCTTGATGATGAGTAATGAACAACTTTTCATGTGCCTGTTAGTACATCGGGATGTCTTCTTTCTGGATGTCTGTTCATGTCTTCTGCCCATTTCTTAACTGGATTATTTGTTTTGGGGGCAAAGAACTTGATAAGTTCTTTATAGATTTTGGATAACCACCCCCCCTTTTTAAAGAATATTTTATTTATTTATATTTAAGATTTTATTTATTTATTTGAGAGAGAGAGAAATAGAGAGAACATGAGAAGGGAGAAGGTCAGAGGGAGAAGCAGACCTCCCCACCCCAGAGCTGGGAGCCGGATGCAAGACTCGATCCCAGGACTCTGGGATCATGACCTGAGCCAAAGGCAGAGGCTTAACCAACTGAGCCACCTAGGCACCCCTGGATACTAGCCCTTGATCTGATATGTCAGTGCAAATATCTTCTCCCATTACATTGGTTGTCTTTTAGTTTCATAAATGGTTTCCTTCACTGTGCAGAAGCTTTTTATCTTGATGAAGTCCCAATAGTTCATTTGCTTTTATTTCCCTTGCCTCTGGCAACATGTCTAGTAAGAAGCTGCTGCAGCCGAGTCAAAGAGGTTGCTGCCTGTGTTCTCCTCTAGGATTTTGATGGTTTCCTGTCAAATGTAGGTCCTTCATCCATTTTGAATTTATTTTTGTGTATGGTGTAAGAAAGCGGTCCAGTTTCATTCTCTTGCATGCTGTTGTCCAGTTTTCCCAATACCATTTGTTGAAGAGACTTGTCTTTTTACCATTGGATATTCTTTCCTGCTTTGTCAAAGACGACCATTTGGTTGTGGGTCCATTTCTGGGTTTGCTATTCCACTCCACTGATCTATGTTAGAGACCACTTTCTAATCACTGAACTGAAGCCTTTTACTGAATATTTAGAAGAGGTATAAATCATTGTGTGAAATGCTTCAGAGACTTAAAGATGAACTAAGATGGGTTAAGGACAATGGGGAGAGGATATGCTATGGTGAGTGCTGTGAAGTGTGTAAGCCTGACGATTCATAGACCTGTACCCCTGGGGCTAATAATACATTATATGTTAATAAAAAATAAAAAATTAAATGAAAAAAGATGAACAGAGAAATTATATTTGTCATTAATGACATACATAGATCTTTTTATGGCTTCTCTAACAGAAATTGCAGAAGTATTGAGTCAGTGATTTATCTGATGACAATTTCTTCACACCTTTGTGAACCAGAACTCTTCCCATTTTGTATTAAGGAAACTCTTCCTCTATCAAAGATCTTTTTCAATCACCTTTGCCATAGGCTATCTCTTCCTATTAATATTTTAAGAATCCCAAACAATATATTCTTTTTTAAAAGATTTTTTAATTTAATTATTGGACAGAGAGAGAGATCACAAGTAGGCAGAGCAGCAGGCAGAGAGAGAGGGGGAAGCAGGCAGAGAGCCTGATGCAGGGGTGGATCCCAGGACCCTGAGATCATGACCTGAGCCGAAGGCAGAGACTTAACCCACTGAGCCACCCAGGCACCCCTTAAACAATATATTCTTTTATTGGTAACTTTTCATTATACATGGTTTCCTAAAAATGAACTCTTACATTTAACTCAGGAGAGTCAATCTCTTTCCTAATATATACACTCACTACTTTGATCAATATCCCTTCACAGTTTGCTTAAAAATTTTTTTAAAGTAACTTTATTGAGATATAGTTGATACACAAAGAACTACACATATTTAATGTGAAGGTGTTTAATTTTTAGAACTTGGTATCTTGCATGAAAAAAGCAGGTTTTTCACCAGAAAAATTCAATTCATGATCACAGCTATACTGTTACATGTAACTGAGAAAACTGATACAGTCCTCTCATTTATCTTTAGCCTTCTAATTCATTTTAAAATGATCTATGGGTTGCACAGTCTCAACAAGTTGTGCAGTCTCACCAAGGATCCTAGCCTATTTCTGCTTCAAAGAGCACAATATCTCTTCTAGAATGAATATGGGGGAAGAGTATCTGTTGAAAGATTACATTTCAACTTTAGATGCTATGAAATAGCAAAGCTGCAACTTTTAAATTATACCTGAATACTTTAACTTATTAGATTAAGTGAATGCAAACCCATCATTCTTAACCTATAGGAAGATAAGCCAAGTTCTCAATGTAATTTCATTAGTGGAACCAGCACAAAAATAAACAACCAAAACCACTGCCTACTCTAAAAAAACCAACAAAGATCCTAATTATCAATCCTAAGTTATCAACAAATATCACTAAATACATTATGTTAGGGGTGCCTGGGTGGCTCAGGTAATGATCCTGGGGTCCTGGGTTGAGACCTGCTTTGGTCTCCCTGCTCAATGGGGTGTCTTCTTCTTCCTCTCCCCCTGCTTGTACACACACTCTCTTTCTAATAAATAAATATCTTAAAAATAATACATGATATTAACTTAAACTCTCATGTGGCCAAAACTAAGTAACTCCAGCTTTCAGCTTTTGATGCTCCATTCTCCAGTTAAATCATTCTAGCAATCCTAATGGAGTCAATAGGTCCTTTAAATAAGAAATTTCATAGGACCCTTGTTTAGGTTTCACTATGGTTCAGAAAGAGAAAAAGAGGGGTGCCTGGGTGGCTCAGTTCGTTAAATGTCTGTCTTCAGCTCAGGTCATAGTCCCGGAGTTCCAAGATAGAGCCCTGTATCAGGCTCCCTGCTCTCCTTCTTCCCCTCACCCCACTCATGTGCACTCTCTCTCTTTCAAATGAATGAATGAATGAATGAATGAATGAATAAATAAATAAATAAATAAAATCCTGTTTAAAACTTTCCCACGTCATTTTAAGCCATTAAAAAAAGGAAAGAAACCCCTTTCGGCCGGAACCGCCATCTTCCAGTAATTTGCCAAAATGACCAACACAAAGGAAAAGAGGAGAGGTACCCGGTACATGTTCTCTAGGCCTTTTAGAAAACATGGAGTTGTTCCTTTGGCCACATACATGCGAATCTACAAGAAAGGTGATACTGTGGACATCAAGGGAATGGGCACTGTTCAAAAGGGAATGCCCCACAAATGTTACCATGGCAAAACTGGAAGAGTCTACAATGTTACTCAGCATGCTGTTGGTATTGTTGTAAACAAACAAGTTAAGGGCAAGATTCTTGCCAAGAGAATTAATGTACACACTGAGCATATTAAACATTCAAAGAGCCGAGATAGCTTCCTGAAGCGTGTAAAGGAAAATGATCAGAAAAAGAAGGAAGCCAAAGAGAAAGGTACTTGGGTTCAGCTGAAGCATCAGCCTGCTCCAACCAGAGAAGCACATTTCATGAGAACCAATGGAAAGGAGCCCGAACTGCTGGAACCCATTCCCTATGAATTCATGGCATGATAAATATAAAGAAGATAAAAGACCTCAAGACTGTAAAATTGTTTCTCTTAATTGAGTAGAAGTGTAGTGTCCTTTCCCCGAAAAAAATATTTAAAGCAAACTTTGTGTCCTAATTAAAAAAAAAAAAAGAAAGAAAAATTAACACTCATAAAACTGTCCCATCAAAACAATGGTTCTCCCATCTTTTAAGACCCCAGATGGGCTTCTCAATCAATAATGTGCCTAGGAAGATCTTCTGCCCCTTCTGCCATGTGAGGACACAGCCAAAAATCTGTGATCTACAAGAAAGCCCTCATCTGACCATCCTGGCACCTTTATCTCAGAATTCCAGCCTTCCAAACAGTAAGCAATACATTTCTGCTGTTTATAAATTACCTATCACCTAATCCCCCTAGGTGAGAGGAATCAATTGATACAAACCAGTTACAAAATAAGTCATGGGGATGTAATATACAGAAAAGGGAATACAGTCAATAATACTGTAATGACTCTGTGTGGTGACAGACAGTAACTAGATCTATTGAGTGATCATTTCATAATGTATAAAAATAATGAGGGGCGCCTGGGTGGCTCAGGTCATGATCTCGGAGTCATGGATTTTGCAGAGTCCACTAGAAATTACTTCCCTCTCCCTCTGCTCCTCCCCCGATCACGTGCTCTCTCTCTCAAATTAAAAAAAAAAAAAAAACTTAAAAAAATTTTTTAAAAAGATTTTATTTATTTGACAGACAGAGATCACAAGTAGGCAGAGAGGCAGGCAGAGAGGGAGGAAGGGAAGCAGGCCCCCTGCCAAGCAGAGAGCCTGACGCAGGGCTCCATCCCAGAACCCTGGGATCATGACCCGAGCCAAAGGCAGAGGCTTTAACCCACCGAGCCACCCGGGTGCCCCTAAAAAAAACTTTTAAAAAAATACTGAATCACTAGGTCATGCACCTGAAGCTAACATAATATTGTTTCAATTATAATTCAATTTTTAAACAAGTTTAAAAAAGAATGTACCTAAGGACTTTTTTTTTAAGATTATTTACTTAAGAGAGACAATGAGCAAAAGAAAAGAGTACATAAGCAGGGGCAGAGGGTGAGGGAGAAGCAGACTCTCCTACTGGGCAGGGAGCCCAACACTGGGCTCATGGGGCTTGACCCCAGGACTGCAGGACCATAACCTGAACGTAAGCCACCCAGGCACCCCTAAGCTTTTTAAATTAGCTTTCATAAAAACTTTAGAATAGTTTTATTTCCACTCACAGGTCAACCCATAAGACAACCAGGAGAACACACAAATTATTACTTTTCCCAACAGAATGTCAAGTGTGCTGACACTAAAAGCTTTTTATAGCAACAGTGTAAAAAAATGGCTACCAGTAAGTACCTATTATGAACCCGGCGGTTTATATGTTATCACTAGTCCCTCACCACAATCTTTCAAATTATGCATTATTGTCCCAATTTTGTTGAACCTGACAGACATGAAATAACTTGTCAAAGGTCACAAAATTAGTGGTACCTCATTTTGAAGCTGCTACTTTTCTATCAAACTACATCTTAGAATACCAATAGCAGGTAATTCCTAGAGCACACACATTTGTTCTTTCACTCACTCAACAAATAAGTGAAGCCAATTTAGCTCACCTAGAAGCATTAGTTGTGATCACAGATTCTTGAGATTCAGCTTAAGGGTCATGATTGTTCATTGCCCTAACTTTCAATGATTTGTCTCTAAATCAGGTGAAGTGAACAGAAGTCAGCAGGTTACCCAAATAATTTCTATTGTACATTATGTCTTTCATTTTGAATTGACCACCATGTGTGAACTGGCCTTCTGATAAACATTTTTTTAAAGATTTTATTTATTTATTTGTCAGAGACAGAGGGAGAGAGAGTGAGCGAGCACAGGCAGACAGAGAGGCAGGCAGAGGCAGAGGAAGAAGCAGGCGCCCTGCCAAGCAAGGAGCCCGATGTGGGACTAGATCCCAGGACGCTGGGATCATGACCTGAGCTGAAGGCAGCCGCTTAACCAACTGAGCCACCCAGGTGTCCCTTTTTTTTTTTTTTTAAAGATTTTATTTATTCTGATAAACATTTTGATAGCTTTTACAAAACAGGAGGTCAAATTGCCCTCCAATTCCATTGACATCATTTAGAAAGCTCTACTTACTACGTTCCATTTGGAACTACATGTCAATACAAAATTTGCATTTTCAGGTAGACTCAAAAACTTCCTTTTAAATATATCAGACAAACAGAACCATACTATGTTTCCTTTTTTTTTTTTTTGTACTTTGTACAAAGCATAAAGTGACATGTCAATTCATTAACAGTAACTGTCGCAATTTAGGGCCATTTAATTACCTTTCTTTCCCAAATGATTTCTAATCTCTTTTACAATTCTAGATACTAACTTTTGTATTTTTGAAAGGAGACAGGTAACAAAGAGAAACTAATAAGGATGCTATGATTCCCTACTCCTTTACGGAACTCACCCAAAGATCCAGACTTATTTTTTTTTAAATTTTAATTATTTATTTGACAGAGAGAGAGAGATCACAAGTAGGCAGAGAGGCAGGCAGAGAGAGAGGAGGAAGCAGGCTCCCTGCCAAGCAGAGAGCCTGATGTGGGGCTCAATCCCAGGACCCTGAGATCATGACCTGAGCCAAAGGCAGAGGCTTTAACCCACTGAGCCACTCAGGTGCCCCCAAAGATCCAGACTTCTTACAGGTTCCAGCAACGCCTTCCCAAGAATAATATGTATTAGCATTCGATTTAGGTTCAACATTATACAATAAGCGTTAGGTTCTCAAAAAAACACTTAGAATCTAAGCACTTCCCAGAATTTTTTCCATGTGTCAAAGTTACGGAAACTTACAAAAGAAGACTACTGAAAATGCACCACATTACCAACAATGCACTCAAAACACAATTTGTTAACTTGAATGCTTCACAAAGTCATCATCAAGATCATCAGTGTGGATAAATTAAGGAAATATCTTGCCTGGAAACACATACATACATTGCATTCCCAAAATCTGCAATTGGGATGAAAAATAATCTCTTCAGTTTTTCTTCAGGACAACATTTACACTGTTTGCATATATTTTTTTAAAGATTTTACTTTTAGGTAATTTCTACACCCAACATGGGGTTTGAACTCACATCCCCAGATCAAGAGTAGCATGCTCTACTAAGCCAGTGGTTACCTCTGTTTGGATAATACAATGACAAAGTTTTAAGCATGTAGGAAATACACTGGGTATATCTGGAAGCTCAAGAATTGTGTGAAACCATGAAATGACTTAGCACCTAAGAAAGTATAAACGCATGCATCCCTAATGACCAGAATTACTTCACTTTAAAAGAAACTAACTGCAGCTTATGAATTTGTTAGCAACTTCATGTGTACTTAGAAACCCCTCTACTCATAAAAGTTTATTTCAAATTGCATTTATACTTTTCACAAATTAGAGTGAATCCCTCTACAAGAATTTGGGTTTTTAACGGATAAATGGGCATCAGATGTTCAACATAAAAATGCTACACGTCCAAAGGTAAATAAAAAGACCAGTTAAAAGAAGGTATAGCTGGTTAATTAAATTAGAAAAAACCTGAGTATTTTAAAATGTACCAAGGAGGTTATAAATTTATACATATATAGATAAATAATACATGAACACTGTTATAAATAAGGTACGAGAGAAGGCATGAAGGAAGGCCTCAGAGAAGGCCTCCAAGTTGTCCTTCGTATCCACCACGCATATATAAATTTTTTGGTGTCTGCTTTCTAAATTCGAAATACACACTACCCACACTAAGAGATATTTTGTTCAGAACCCACAGAATATTTGATAGGTACTCACCTGAATTAATGCATTACTGTCTTTAGAAAACGCTGAACTACCTGACAGCAAAAGAGGCTCGCTTTTCCCACAGCTCTCCTGGCTGATGAGCGTGTCCGCATAGTTGGGCTGGGGGAAGATCAGGTGACTCTTGCGCGAGTCCGCGGTGAGGGAGACCTCGTGCGAATAGGTCTGCAGGAAAGCCCGCACCCCGTCCACGCCCACGAAGTGCGAGGCCGGCACGCCCACCAGCCCGCCTCCTGAAGCCTGGAGCACACGCGACGCGTGCCAGCGCCTCAGCCTGAGCGCCAGCAGCACGATGACGAAGGCGAGGAAGACGCAGGAGACTGCCGCCACCGCCACCACCAGATAGAGCGTGAGGTCCGCATCGTCTGGGTCGGCGGGGGTCCCGATGCTGCCCAGGTCCGCCAGGACGTCCGGGATGCTGTCGGCCACGGCCACGGTGAGCGTGACGGTGGCCGACAGAGGGGGCTGCCCGTGATCCTGCACCGCCACCACCAGGCTCTGCTTGAGCGCGTCTCTGTCCAGCAGGGCCCGCGCTGTGCGCACCTCGCCCGTGTGCAGCCCCACCGCGAAGAGCCCTGGCTCGCTGGCCTTGAGCAGGCGGTAGGACAGCCAGGCGTTCTGGCCAGAGTCTCTGTCCACCGCCACCACCTTGGTGACCAGGTACCCAGGCTCTGCGGAGCGGGGTGCCAGCTCCACATCTGTTGAGCCATCGGTGGGGGGGGGAGGGGAGTACAGAATCTCTGGCATGTCGTTTTGGTTCAACACCAACAGGCTCAGAGATACGTTGCTGCTGAGCGGAGGGTCACCGCTGTCATGGGCCATCACTTGTAGATGCAAGTCTTGGAATCATTCATAGTCGAAGGAACACAGGGCACATAGAATGCCAGTGTCGGAGTTGATGGAGATGTAGGAGGATATGGGTGTTCTGAGAAGGGTGTCCTCCGCCAGTGAGTAAGTGACCTGGGCGTTCTTTCCATAGTCGGAGTCATAGGCAGTCACAGACACTATGGAGGCTCCTCTAGGGTTGTTCTTCATGATATAGGCAGAGTAGAAAGCATCAGAGAAGGCAGGCAGGTTGTCATTGGTGTCTGCTACTTTCAGTGAGATGTGAGTTTCCGTGGACAGGGAAAGACTTTCTCTGTCACTGGCGGTCACGGTGATGATGTAGCTAGGAACTGTTACTGTAGTAATTTCCATAAGACTTTTCTAATTTAAATGGCAGATTCTTGGGGCGCCTGGGTGGCTCAGTGGGTTAAGCCTCTGCCTTCCGCCCAGGTCATGATCTCAGGGTCCTGGGATTGAGATTCTCTCAGATGAAACAGATCACTTGTCCATTTTCCCCAGAGTCTTCATCATTTATATTTAAAAGGGCAATTAATGTCCCTCTGGGAGAGTTTTCCAGAATAGGGCTGGGGAGAGAGGTGACAACTACTTCAGGGGCGTTATCATTCATGTCCAATACTGTGATCAAGACTCTAGCTTGTGCAGAATATCCTGCATTATCCACAGCTTGCACTTCCATCTCATAGAATCCTCGATTCCTTGTGGTTCAGCTCCCCTATTGTTGAAATTGTCCCTAAATTAGCATCTAGTTTGAAAACTTGAGCTGCCTTGTTGTCCACATAATGGAAGGAATACATCACTTCAGCACTGGCTCCTTCATCAGGGTCAGTGGTGCTTACCCGAAGCAGCTTAGTGCCTATGACCACATTCTCTGGAACACTCATGTGGTACTCGAACTGTGCAAATACTGGTGCATTGTCATTCACATCAACTACCATCACATTGATGCGCACAGTGCCTGTGCGGATTGGGTCACCCCCAGAGCCATGAGAACAAGGTAATGAATAGCCTTCTGCTCCCGGTCCAAGGCGTGCTCCAAAACCAATTCTGGGTACGTGTTACCATCCGCTCAGCTTTGCACGTCCAGAAAGAAGTCAGTATTACTACTGAGTCAGCAGCTCTGGAGACAGTCCTTCCCGATATCCAGATCCCAAGTGTGGGGAAGAGGGAACTGCAACCCAGTGGCTGCGTTTTCACTCACTTTTATTTCTAATTCATCTTCCCAGAAATAGGGGGCATTATTGTTGATGTCTCTCACTTCTACCACAACCCTGTATATTTTTACTTTATCCTCCAGCAAAATCTCCAGATTTGACACTTTAAGACCCCCCATGCAGAGTTCTTCCCAGTCTACCCTGCCTGCGAAGATAAGGTTGCTGCTTCGAAGGTTTGGAGCGATAAGTTGAGTTGTACCTCTGGAGGCTATACCGACTCCGCGCTCCTCTAGTTCCTGGGGCTCCAACCCCAGGTCCTTGGAGATGTTTCCCATCCTAGAGCCTTTCTCCAGCTCCTCAGGAAGTGAATAGTGAATTTGGGTGCACCCAGTTTCCCATAGATTCCCCAGGAGAACTCCCAGCAGGACAAGCCCTTTTCAGTCCTGATGCAGTCGCTCAGGAATCATCATCGCTTTCCTGGAGAATATTAGTTCCAATTTGTCCCTAGACCACCCAAGTCAGGACCAGTTTTTCCCATCTTCAGAATCCAACATTTTCTTCATAGTCCCGGAGATGATTAGTTGCTATCTGGGCTTTGTGCTACAGGTGCCTGCAGGGCAAGCAGGAGGCAAGCAGGATCTCTGTTTTTCTCTCCCTGATTGGTGAACAGTGGTGCTCAGAGTCCTAACCAATTACTGCACAATCTTCAACTCCAGGAAGGATCTTTGGTTTTTGTACCGCAAATAGCTCCACTTACTGTTCCTCAAATAGGGTTGTAAGTGGAGCCAACTAAAAAATTACAGTGCTCCTTTTACTAGGAATTTCAGTCAACTTCTTTGTATTTCCCTAAAATTTTTCATATAGAGCTGCTTTCTTGAGATTATTTTCCGTAGTTGTATTGTTTTTCCAATAACCTTTCAAATGAATTTGAAGTTTCTATACAAAGTAATTTTAACTGTATAACTTTAGTGCACCTAGTTTGATATCACCACTCCCAAAAAACACCTATTATGGGACATCTTCCTAGGTGTTTCCTGTTTTTGAAAAATCATAGAATAAATTAAACTTTCTCACTCGGCTGTGATAAGGGGCAGGTTTTTATAAGTCTTAAATATACTTAGAGGAGCTATTTTAAAAGGTTGCCAATATTTAATATTTAGAAATCAAAATTGCACAATATGGAAACCTAAAAATAGGAAATGCAATTGTATATATTATCAGAAGCACATGAACAAGAAGTCAAGTGAATAAGACACATTAACATTTTTAGGACAGAATGGAAGCATTTCAACTTGCATTTACTGGAAGTAAGGGTAGTACTTTACAACATACTAACACATTTTATTTCAAAACCATGTTTGAGAAAATTAGCAATCCAAAGAATAGTAAAAACTTACCTTTTTCTGAGTAACAAACCCAATTCCATTTACTGAAAATGACTGGTAATACATTTGAAACCCATCAATATTAAGAAAAAAATTCCCACTATTCTGCTTTCATTAATGTAAATGTTTGGATTCTGAGGATAAGCATATTTGGCAAGCCTACCACAACATATCTTTAAAGCTGGAAGGAAATCTACAGAGTTCTGAGAAAATATTGGGAATAAAATTGGCCTTTTCAGTGGGATTCAAAAAATCCTTAGCAAATGTAATGGACTATTATTAAAATACTACTCTGTCCTTTAGGGAAAAAAGCCTTTCATGGTGCCTGGGTGGCTCAGTCAGTTAAACCTCTGCTGTCTGTTAAGCATCTGCCTTCAGCTCAGGTCATTATCCAGAGTTCTGAGATGGAGGCCTGGGTCTGGCTCCCTGATCAGCGGGGAGTCTGTTTCTCCCTCTGCTTCTGCCTCTCCCTAGCTAGTGCTCTGTCTCTTGAATAAATAAAATCTTTAAAAGATTTTTAAAAAACTTTTCTTATGCATTTTACTCACTTTGTGATTATGAAGAAAAAGGCTTATATACTCAAAATATTGATGTTCTGAGAAAGAGAAACACCCACAGGGAAAAAAAAAACATTTATGCTTCAGTTATAGATATTTCTGTGGCAATGGCATCATAATATCCATTTGTCACAGTAAAGGAGACAGAGCGTGTAGGTGGATAAAGACTATCTCAGGTGAAATTGTCAAAGTATTTCAAAATACTTGAGGGCTAATAATGAAGTCACTGGCTCACACAGAAAGGAAAAGAAAATATTGAGAGTGGGTAAACAAACAAAGTGATAGTAGATATGATCTGTTTAAGATTTTTTGCCAAAATATTATTTGAAAATTAAACCAAACCTGTTTATTGACACTCACGTGAGCAGAAGCATCAGTGTAAGAGTTTAATTTGTTATTCTCTTCAGTGGCACTTATTACAAACGAAGCTTCAGTAGAGAGATCTTGTAAGGGTCCCATTTCTGACGTCATAGTGAGTAAATTAAGCTTTGCTTTCTGGGAATCCGAGGCAACGTACATATTGTAGGAATAAGGCAAAGTCCCTTCACTGTAGTTGGGAGGAACCATAGGTCCTGACTTGACACACAGACCAGGCTGAAAACAGCCCAAGGAGGCAGAGCTGGAGGAGCTCCGCAGGCGCAGAGCAACCGCCAGAATCACCGCGAGGAGGAACAACACCGAAATCAAGGCCAAAGCCACCACCAGGTAAAACTGCAGCTCCCCCTGAGGGTCAGAGGGCTCAGGGCGGTCGCTGACATCCGGCAGCACCTCCTGCAAGCTGTCGGCGAAAACCAGGAGCAGCGTGGCTGTGGCCGAGAGCGGCGGCTGTCCCCCATCCCGCACAGCGACCAGCAGGCGCTGGCGGGCCGCGTCCCGGTCGCCCAAAGCACGCGCCGTGCGCACCTCGCCCGTGCGCAGCCCCAGGCTGAAGAGTCCCGGCTCGCTGGCCTGCAGCACGTGGTACGACAGCCAGGCATTGTGTCCCGAGTCGGCGTCCACCGCCACCACCTTGGTGACCAGGTAGCCGGGCTGCGCGGCGCGCGGCACCGTGTCGAACAGCGCCGAGCCGTCGGGCCCCAGCGCCGGGTACAGCACCCGCGGCGCGTTGTCGTTGCGGTCGCCCACCAACACGCGCAGGCTCACGTTGGCGCTGAGCGCGGGCGAGCCCTGGTCGCGCGCCTGCAGGGTCAGCTCGAAGGCGCGCAGCTGCTCGTGGTCGAAGGCGCGCTGCGCGAACACCACCCCGCTCTGCGCGCTCACGGACACGTAGGACGCCAGCGCCCGTGGCTCCAGGTCGCTGGCCACGATGGAGTAGGAGACGCGACCGTTGGGCCCCAGGTCGGGATCGGAGGCGCTGACTTGGGCAATGGAGGCTCCAGGAGGGTTGTTCTCCGCAATGTGGGCCAAATAGAAAGCCTGTTCGAAAACTGGTGCATTGTCGTTGACATCTGCGATGTGCAGAATGATACTAGACCTGGAGGAAAGAGGTGGCTTTCCCCTGTCTGTGGCTGTGATGGTGACATTGTATGAAGGAGTCTTCTCCCGGTCCAGAGACCCATCTGTTACAAGCTTGTAGTAATTATTGGCAGAAGATTCAATTCTGAAAGGAACTTTTTCTTTTATGAGGCATGTGACTTCTCCATTTTCGCCTGAATCTTTGTCATGTGTTTTGAACAGAGCAATCACCATCCCGTGTTCTGCGTCCTCGGTTATGGAATTAGACACTGAAGTGAAAATAACCTCTGGGGCATTGTCATTCTCATCTAAAATTTCGATTATAATTTTACATTCAGTGGCCATGCCTCCACCATCCTTGGCTTCTATGCTCATGGTATAGCTACTACTGATTTCGAAGTCTATGGGACCTTTGGATTTAATTTCCCCATTTTGATGGTCTAGCATAAACATACTTCCAATATCTCTTAGTGTTTTGAAGGAGTAGGTGATCTCTGCATTGATGCCCTCATCCTGATCAATGGCTGTCACCTTTAGCACAGAGGTGCCTAAGGGCAAGTTCTCTGGAAGGCTAACTTTGTACACATCCTGACTGAACACTGGGGGATTATCGTTGGCATCAGTGATCTCAATCCTGATTTGAATGGTGCCACTTCGGACTGGGTCACCCCCATCCAGTGCGGTCAGAACCAGAAGATGGGAGCTCTGGTGTTCCCGGTCCAGGGGCTTCTCCAAAATTAATTCTGGGGCATTCCTGGCTTCAGTCTTATCCTTCACCATCAGAGAGAAATACTCATTATAGCTGAGTTGGTAACTCTGGAGTGAATTAGGTCCTACATCTGCATCTATAGCGGATTCCAGACCAAACCGAGTTCCTAGAATTGCAAGTTCATTGATTTGTAAAACAATGCTATTTTGGGGGAAATACGGTGGATTATCATTTATATCTTCTATCCTCACTGTTATGTGAAAAACATTTAGAGGATTCTCTGCCACGATCTCTAAGGGCACCACACACAGGGTGCTTTGGGAACAGAGCGAGTCCCTATCTATTCTGTCACTGACAAGTATGTTGCCATTCTCTGTGTTTATTGTAAAGTATTGCTTCTCTGCACTAACTCTCAGGTTACGGTTCAGTAAATCCTGTACATGCAGCCCCAGGTCTTCAGCAAGATTCCCTACTACTGAGCCCCTGGCCATTTCTTCAGGAATAGAGTAGCGGATCTGCTCAGAGAGCCCCCCACAGAACAAAGGCAGCAGGAAGGGAAAGAGTACTTGCCACTGCCCGGTAAGGCTCCTCTGCTTCGCCCTAGTTCCCATCCTTTCTTCGCTGCTGCAGCTTCAGGTGTTATGAGAAGATGCTTTACAAATTGTGTTTTAAATATTTACTGCTAATGCGTAGAAAACTCAACGCTGTTTCAAGGTATCCCATTCTGTATTCCAGAATCATGTGCTGAGAAGAGAGCCCGTATCTGGGCTTTATCTCCTTTCAGAATCGCTTCCGTGACTGCGCAGAAAGTCACTTAGGTAGACGATGGACTCCAGCTCTTCTAGCGAGCGCATTGGCCAACAGCGGCGCTCGGAGTTTACTTAGAAAACTGCAGCTATTCTGACAGATTTGTTGGACTGACGTATAGGGAATGAGGCAATAAACAAGTTTTGGATGTGTCTATTTTCTAGTGTTTACTACCAAAGGAAGTTCTTTAGAGATCTGATTCCATAGAAGAGTCATTAACCCAGAATGAGAAAAGTTTGTCTTTTTCTAATGAGAGGCAGTGCACGTACTGAAGGAACAAAGCAAACTTCTCTCCAGACTTAGAACAAAGACCACATGGTAAAGTAGCCTCACCAAGTGATATGGGGAAATTTTTACAGCCATGAAATAATAGCCAGTATTATCTTCAATCTTATGTGCAGATAACTTTCCTTCTCCTTTTTCCAGAGCAAACTGGGGGAGAGCTCAGATGCATACTCAGGATAAAGATGACCAATGGCATGTAGTCTTCCTTGCTACTTATGAAAGAGATTTATGGGATACCTGGTGGCTCAGTCAGTTAAGCAGCTGCCTTTGGCTTAGGCCCCGATCCCAGGGTCTTGGGAACTAGTCCCACATCGGGCTCCTAGCTCAGTGGGGGAGCCTGCTTCTCCCTATGACTGCCACTTCCCTTGCTTGTGCGCGCTCTCTCTCTCTGACATAAAATCTTTTTTTAAAAAGATCGGTTCTCAGTCTTTTGTCTAAGATCAAGTAAAATCTCTTAAAGATATTTATGAAATTTATGAAAGATTTATGAAAAGGATTATCAACTATTGTACACTTTCACCACAAACAATACCCTAGTAGGTTATCATAGGAATTTAATGACATGCAAAAATGTGAGGGTATTTTATTTTTATCCTTCTCTCTCTTTTTAAAAGATTTTATTTATTTGACAAACACAGAGAGAAGTAACACAAGCAAGGGGAGTGGGAGAGGGAAAAGCAGGCTTCCTGCTGAACAGAGAGTTGGATGTGGGGCTCAATTCCAGGACCCTGGGATCATGACCTGAGCCAAAGGCAGATGTTTAACGACTGAACCACCCAGGTGCCCCTATCCTTCTCTTTAACTGGACCACATGTTGTACCATAACAGAACTTTATCACTACCTCTGAGTCAAAAATAACTACCCAAACCTCAAGTTTCAGAGCTAATCTTTCGGGGTGCTTGGGTGGCTCAGTGGGTTAAAGCCTCTGCCTTCAGCTCAGGTCATGATCCCAGGGTCCTGGGATGGAGCCCCACATCAGGCTCTCTGCTCAGCAGGGAGCCTGCTTCCCCGCACATCCCACCCCCCCCACCCCGCCTACTTGTGATCTCTGTCTGTCAAAGGATAAATAAATAAAATCTTTTTTTAAAAAAGTTAAATCTTTCAGTTTTTGTTCTTCAAGATTTTGGTAGCCAGCTAAATGTTCGGACAATGTTTTAAATATATATATATATATATCTATTACATATAATACATAATATATATATTATGATATATAAGATATAATATAAATAAATAAATATATATATATACAAATAAATATGGAACAACCTCCTTCTCCCAGCAATACCTCATATCCTTTTTATTCATATAATTTCAATTCAAGTAAAATGCCTTTTTTTCTGTTTGGAATTCCATAGGCATAAAATTTATCCCTACATGGTCAAGACACTCTGACATTTTTCTTGACATGGGACAAATTTAGGCACCTGTTGCAGGATTTCCCTTTCCTACAGTTGAAATTCTTTTTGCCCAAACATCAGACACTCAATTATAGCTAAATATATTAAGGTCAGTACCTAAAGGAGAGAGAAAAACTTGAAGGAACCTGAATATGTAAACAATCTGAGCCAAACATTTCAAAGACGTATGAAGAGTGCTAAGCTGAACTGATTGTGGAGATGACTCCTGTGATCAAATATCCTCAAAAAGTCTCCTTTCCTCACTTGCCTTTCTTTGACATTGTTTCAGATAACATAGAGGTCATTAGGTAACTACCAGGGCTTCAATAACAAGTTGGTTCTGAATATAAGGATTGAATATACTTACATATGATACAAAATGAATTTTCAAGGGAAATAAAGGAATCCATGGCTCATGGGCATATTGAAAAAAAAAACACAACAACAAAAAGGAAATAACAAATAGTAATACCAGCTAAATCAGTTTCATAAGGTCCAAATAACTACTGCATCTCTTATATTTACAAACTGGTCCACATCAGTAAATCTGAAAAATATAAGCATGTTTAGCCAATTTGTAAGTAACTTTGAGAAGCACTGGATCAAAATTATTTCTGCAGATGAAATGACCACATCAAAAAATCTCGAACACACACACACTAAAGTGCAAGTAAAAGAATAATAGGAAATAATACCCATTCAACAATTTAACTACTCAGAACAATCAAATGACTCCACTGTAGAAACAGATAAGAGGTCTAGAACTTGAGAGGAAAAAAAGTGTACTCTACAATTCCTTTCCCAAGAGATTCTAGTAGTAAAAAGGCAGTCAATATATCTGTTTTGGTAGTAAAAATAAAAGAGGGAAACTTGAAATAATTAACATAATTTAAACATATCACCACCCATCAAAGACCAAAATAGAATTGTTTCATGCTTAGAGAAAAGCTTACATTTGTAAACTCCTACATGTAAATGTGTGTATATGTGTGTATAGATAAGGAAAAGAGCTACAGAGTGTATCCCACTGACCAAGAGGGTCAAATTTGAACATTAGAAATAAAGCAAATAATGGGAGAATATAATTATAAATTAGGGGAGGCAATGTGAAGTTGTAATAGAGAAATAAAAACTGTGAATCATAATTTGAATCCTAACCAGTTTACATTGATAGTCACAGACACTGATGATAGAAAAATATTACTAAAATTTAACTTATTATAAAGCCAAGCCATAATAGCTGAACTAGACCTTTAGAATCAAAAGAGAATATGCCAGGGGGAGAGAAAAGAAAACTTTCTTGAAAAATGATGTTAATTTGTTGAAAGATAAAGTACAGGAACTCACATGTATTGCTCTAAACATATACACAATGAATATGTCCCCCTCCAAAAAAGTATTGATTTTGGTTTTCGGTTTTGTTTTGAAAAAGCCACTTAAAAGACTTGTGCAGAGATACTAGCAACTCGGAGGCAGGTAATAAATCTCACCTGATTACTCGTGGAGTCAAGATTGCCTAAACCAGCAGCTGAATCTTCAGTTATCAAGAGTGGCTCGCTTTTCCCACAGCTCTCCTGGCTGATGAGCGTGTCCGCATAGTTGGGCTGGGGGAAGATCAGGTGACTCTTGCGCGAGTCCGCGGTGAGGGAGACCTCGTGCGAATAGGTCTGCAGGAAAGCCCGCACCCCGTCCACGCCCACGAAGTGCGAGGCCGGCACGCCCACCAGCCCGCCTCCTGAAGCCTGGAGCACACGCGACGCGTGCCAGCGCCTCAGCCTGAGCGCCAGCAGCACGATGACGAAGGCGAGGAAGACGCAGGAGACTGCCGCCACCGCCACCACCAGATAGAGCGTGAGGTCCGCATCGTCTGGGTCGGCGGGGGTCCCGATGCTGCCCAGGTCCGCCAGGACGTCCGGGATGCTGTCGGCCACGGCCACGGTGAGCGTGACGGTGGCCGACAGAGGGGGCTGCCCGTGATCCTGCACCGCCACCACCAGGCTCTGCTTGAGCGCGTCTCTGTCCAGCAGGGCCCGCGCTGTGCGCACCTCACCCGTGTGCAGCCCCACCGCGAAGAGCCCTGGCTCGCTGGCCTTGAGCAGGCGGTAGGACAGCCAGGCGTTCTGGCCAGAGTCTCTGTCCACCGCCACCACCTTGGTGACCAGGTAGCCGGGCTCTGCGGATCGGGGCGCCAGCTCCACGCCTGTGGAACCATCAGTGGGGAGAGTGGGGTACAGGATTTCAGGGGCATTGTCATTCTGGTCCAGAACAAATATGTTAACAGACACATTGCTGCTGAGTGGCGGCTTTCCACTGTCCTGCGCTGTCACCCACAGTTGCAGGTCACGGAACTGTTCATAGTCAAAGGAGCGCAATGCATATAAGGTGCCAGTGTTGGAGTTGATGGAGATGTAGGTGGATAAAGGTGCTCCCTGGAGGGTATCTTCCACCAAGGAATAAGTGATCTGGGAGTTCTCACTGCTGTCCAGATCCACTGCCATCACTGAGAAGAAGGAGGATCCTCTGGCATTGTTTTCAGGAATGTAGATGGAATAAGATGAGTCAGCAAATGTGGGCGGGTTATCATTGTCATCTGCTACGTTTAGTGAAATGTGAGTTTCTGTAGACAAGGGTGGAAATCCCTGATCTGTGGCTATCAGGGTTATATTATAGAGGTGGACCTGCTCCCTGTCCAGCATTCTGGTTGTTATCAACTTGTAATAATTTCCGTAAGTCTTTTCCAACTTAAAAGGCAGACTGTTAGGAACAAAACATGAAACTCGACCATTTTCCCCAGAATCTTGATCTTGCACATTTAGAAGAGCAATAACCGTACCTGGAGGAGAATTTTCCAGAACTGAATTAGTGGAAGATGTGATAGTTACTTCTGGAGCATTATCATTCACATCCACAACAGTGATCAATATCTTAGCAGTAGTGGAGAGACCACCACCATCTTGGGCTTGAATTTCCATCTCATAGAATCTATGTTTCTCAAAATCCAGAGACCCTCGTATTAAAACTTCTCCAGTTTGAGAATCCAACTGGAATATTTCAGAAGTTTTGCTTTCTGTATTCTGGAATGAATAGACCACTTCCCCGTTGATTCCCTCATCTGGATCAGTTGCATTTACAATGAGCACCTGAGTTCCAGACCTGAGATTCTCAGGAATACTCACTCGATATACAGACTGTGTAAACTTTGGTACATGGTCATTTATGTCGAGGACCACCACACGAATGGCAACAGCACCCTGGTGGATGGGATCTCCTCCATCGAAGGCTGTGAGGAGGAGGTGGTGAGCAGACTCTTTCTCTCGGTCCAGACTCCCCTCCAGCACTAGTTCAGGATTGTTGGCCCCATCCATTCCTCCTCTCATTTGTAATGAAAAGTAACTATTAGGATTGAGCTCATAGCGCTGGAGGGAGTTCATTCCCACATCTGGATCCCTAGCACTAGGAAGGGGAAATCTGGATCCCGGAGTTGCGTGCTCACTGACTTTTATCTCTATTTCCGCCTCCTGGAAGCTGGGAGCATTATCATTAACATCCATTATTTCCACCTCCACTCCGTAAATCTTCAGGGTATCTTCCACAAGTATCTCTATATTTAAAAAACAGGAAGACAGTGTCTCACAGAGCTCCTCCCGGTCTAACCTACCTGCAGTGATCAAGCTGCCACTTCTCGGATTCAGAGCAAAAAGCTGCATCCTATCTCTGGAGATGATGCGGACTCCACGCTCCGACAGCTCCCAGGGTTCCAGCTCCAGGTCCTTGGAAATATTGCCCACGAAGAAGCCTTTGTCTGTCTCTTCAGGCACCGAGTATTGGATATGTCCTGCCCCAGACTCCTGTAGCGTCCTCAGGAAAATGTACAGGAGGACCAGCCCGCTGCGGTCCAGGCGCAGTGGCGGATTCCCCATAGTAGTAAGCTGAGCCTATATTCCCTGATTTCTTGAACTGTTTTGTTCTGAATCAGCTTATGTATCTACGAAGTTCCGGAATGACTGCATCCAAAATATATTAGAGAGCGAACTATTTAAGTTTCCAGCATCAGGATCTGTGAGTATCCGTATTACTCGGCTTTGTGTTGTAGAGATGGGGGAGGGAGGGACTGCCGCTTGCAGCTTCCCATTCCCCGATTGGTGAAGAGCGGCGCCTAGAGCCGAATCTTATTATTGCAAGGAGTAAGAAACCCAACTGATGTGTTTTTTCCAGACGTTATTACACACTTCAAGAATTATACATATTTGTAACACTGAAAATTGCACACAATAAAGAATTGCATAATGTGATATTAAAGGTTTACCAAGATCACGTAATAAAAGGATTAATTATTAAAAGGGCTTGTTTAATTTTAAAAAATATTTTCAAATACTATTGGAACTGAAAACTTGCAGGTTAGATTTGCTTCCTATTGATTTTTACTGACTGAAGGGAATAGCATTTGTGGATGTGGAACTAGCATGGTTAGAAAAAAATATGAGCTCATGACTATAATTCCCACCAATATTTCTTTATTGAATAATAAAGATGAAACATTTGAGAAAATTTGGATGGGAATAAGGTTATTATTTAAAATGCCATGACAAAGAACTATAATTGTGTTCCATATTCTTAGGTTAAGAAGCATTCTATTTTGGGGCTCCTGGGTGGCTCAGTGGGTAAAACCTCTGCCTTCAGCTCAGGTCATGAGCCCAGGGTCCTGGGATCGAAGCCAGGGTCCTGGGATCGAAGCCCGCATCAGGCTCTCTGCTCAGCAGGGAGCCTGCTTCCCCCTCTCTCTGCCTACTTGTGATCTCTCTCTCTGTCAAATAAATAAAATTGTTTTTTAAAAAAGAATTATTCTATTTCATGAAAAATTTGCCAGAGATTTCTATATATATTTTACTTTAAATTGCATAACAGAAGGACTGCAGCATTGTAAACTTCAATCTAAACAGTTATATCATTAGGTTTGACCTAGGTTTACTTTAAGGAACTTTATCAAGAGATTGACTCTAGAATCATTATTTTTATATATTTATTTTTAAGTAAGCTCTATGCTGAAGTGGGGCTTGACTCATAACCCTGAGATCAAGAGTCACATGCTCCATCAACTGAGCCACCCAGGGGCCCCTGAATCTAGAAATCTTTAAACAACAATGCTATAGGGGCGCCTGGGTGGCTCAGTCCCCTACTGCACTAATGCGGTTAAGTGTCTGCCTTCTGCTCTGGTCTCCAGCTGGGGGTCCTGGGATGGAGCCCCCAAATCTGCACTTCCCTGCTCAGCAGGAAGTCTGCTTCTCCTTCTGCACCCCCCTTCATGCGCGCTCACTCTCTCACTAGTGGTCTCTCTCTCTAATAAGTAAATGAATAAAATATTTTTAAAATTACCAATACTACATTGGAATATTTTGGCATATTATAATATTAAAAGCATTATTTTAAATACTTACCTGCTCAAAAGTCGTCTTATCTGCTTCAACGTTAGGTATTAAAATGCTAGCCAACAGCCCTGCAGGGCTATCTTTGTTAAGAGTATCTTGTGTGGCTGGAAAATGATCAGCAGATGTGAGAAATTTAAATTCTGGATTAGTCTGATCCCCTGGCACACATAAATTATAGGCATAGGGCAATATTCCCTCACTGTAGTTGGGAGTAATCTCAGGGCCAGAGTTGGAGCAGAGAGCAGACCCAAAGCAACCCCTTGCGGCGGGGCTGGAGGAGCTTCGAAGGCAAAGGGCAATGGCCAGAGTCAATGCGAGAAGGAAGAGCACGGAGATCAAGGCCAAAGCCACCACCAGGTAAAACTGCAGCTCCGCCTGGGGGTCAGAGGGCTCAGGGCGGTCGCTGACATCCGGCAGCACCTCCTGCAAGCTGTCGGCGAAAACCAGGAGAAGCGTGGCTGTGGCCGAGAGCGGCGGCTGTCCCCCATCCCGCACAGCGACCAGCAGGCGCTGGCGGGCCGCGTCCCGGTCGCCCAAAGCACGCGCCGTGCGCACCTCGCCCGTGCGCAGCCCCAGGCTGAAGAGTCCCGGCTCGCTGGCCTGCAGCACGTGGTACGACAGCCAGGCATTGTGTCCCGAGTCGGCGTCCACCGCCACCACCTTGGTGACCAGGTAGCCGGGCTGCGCGGCGCGCGGCACCGTGTCGAACAGCGCCGAGCCGTCGGGCCCCAGCGCCGGGTACAGCACCCGCGGCGCGTTGTCGTTGCGGTCGCCCACCAACACGCGCAGGCTCACGTTGGCGCTGAGCGCGGGCGAGCCCTGGTCGCGCGCCTGCAGGGTCAGCTCGAAGGCGCGCAGCTGCTCGTGGTCGAAGGCGCGCTGCGCGAACACCACCCCGCTCTGCGCGCTCACGGACACGTAGGACGCCAGCGCCCGTGGCTCCAGGTCGGAGACGCGACCGTTGGGCCCCAGGTCGGGGTCGGAGGCGCTGACTTGCGCAATCGAGGCGCCTGGAGGGTTGTTCTCTGACACGTGGACCACGTAGGAGGCCTGGTGGAAAACTGGCGCGTTGTCGTTGACATCGGTGATGTGCAGAGTGATGGTAGTACTGGAGGAGAGGGGCGGCTTTCCCCTGTCAGTGGCTGTTATGGTGACGTTGTATTCCGGAGTCCGTTCTCGGTCTAGGGCTCCATCTGTCACCAGTTTGTAGTAATTCTTAGAAGAGGAATAAATCTTAAATGGAGTATCTCTACTTAAACTACATGTAACTTCTCCATTTCCCCCAGAATCCTGGTCCTGTGTTTTGAAGAGAGCCACAACCATTCCTGGAAGGGAATCCTCCAAAATCTGATCAGAGAAAGAAGTAATGATTATTTCAGGGTTGTTGTCATTTTCGTCCAGAACTTCTACAATTACTTTACACCGCGTAGAGAGGGATCCTCGGTCCTTGGCTTCTACATCCATGGTGTATCTTTCTGCTTCTTCAAAATCCAAGGGCTGATGAGTTATAATGTTTCCTGTAGCAGAATCCAGAGAGAACACGTGCTGGGCTTTATGAGCTACACCAAGGAATGAGTATGTGATCTCAGCATTGAAGCCTTCATCTTGGTCAGTGGCGCTCACCTTCACCACCAAAGTGCCTGAGGGTACACCTTCAGGAAGACCGGCCCTGTATATATTTTGGCTGAACACTGGGGGGTTATCATTGGCGTCCACCACCAGGATTTGGATTTGAGCCGTGCTGAATCGTGGTGGATCCCCGCTGTCGAAGGCTGTCAGCACCAGGTGATGAGAGCTTTGTGTTTCTCGGTCCAGGGTCTTCTTCAGTACTAATTCTGGATATTTGCTACCATCAGGACTGTCTTTCACCACCAAGGAGAAATACTCATTAGGACTTAACTGGTATTTGCTCAGTGAATTCATACTAGTATCAGGATCTTCTGCAGACTCAAGAATTGCTCCGGTCCCCAGGGGAACAGATTCACTGATTTCTAAATTTATTTCATCCTTATGGAACTGAGGGGCATGGTCATTAATATCCTCAATAGCCACAATGATATGAAAAATATTTAGAGGATTTTCCACCACGGCTTCCACCTGCAACTCACATCTTCTTCTCTCTTTGCATATCTGCTCACGGTCTATTCGGTCGTTCACGAGTAAGTCCCCGCTCTCTGGGTCTACCCTGAAAAGCAGCTTCTCCGTGCTAACTCGCAACTTCCGAGCCGACACGTCCTGACGCTGAGCCCGAGATCCTTGGCGAGGTTCCAGTTCCTCGGGAATGGAGTAGCGGATCGGCTCGCAGAGCGCGGGGTAGAGCAAAGGTAGCAGGAAGGGAAACAGTACCTGCAGCCTGCCGGCTGGGCGCCTCTGAAAACAGCTCGCTCCCATCGTTCGCTCTAGTTCTCGCGGGGTCCCAGTCTCTCCAGCTGGAGAGAGTGCACACTATCGCACTGGTAGCTTTCGGCCCTAGAACTTACAGAGCCTCCAGTTTGGGAATCTTTGTGTACTGGAGAGTCTGCGCAGCACTTAACCCGGTGTGGAAGCGGGTTCTTTTTCTTTATGTTGTTGCCTGCACAGGAAAACCAGGCTACAATCTGAGGAATCCCGGGCGACTGCGCTTACCCTGTACTGGCCGACAGCGGCGCCCAGAGGTTTTGTGTGGAACCGCAATCTAGTTTTTCGGTATTTCAGAAATCTTTTTATTTTTCATTTTTTAATTTTTAAAAATATTTTATTTTCAGTAATCTCTTCACCCGACGTGGGTTCACCGGAACCCACAACCCCAAGGTCAAAAGTTGCATGGTCTACCGACTGAGCCAGCCAGGCGCCCCAGTAAATCTTTTTAAAATGTAAGGTGATAGCTAAAAATATTGAAATCTTATTTCTCATTGATTTCATTTTCATCATGAAACATGTTTCACATGGTCAAAACTACCATATGTTTTATATGTTAAAAATTTACATAAACTTTGAACAGGTAAAAGGATTTTTCAAAATTCAAAAACAAAAAGCACAGAGGAATATAGAGTGGAAAGTAGGTCTTCTATCTCATGGCTCATTACTCTCCAATTCTTCCATCCAGAGGTAATCACTGTTGTTCCTTTTAAAAGTAATTATCCACAAAGGCAAGTACTGAAGATAAGCAAAAAACCTTTTTCGTCTTCAACCCTAGCTTATATTTAGCTAGAAAGTATTAACCCATTCCCCATATTTAGGAACTAGAAGGCAATCATTCCCTTACTCATTACAATCATCTAGAGTGTTCTGTACTACTTTTAAATAATAGTATTTTAAAACACTTGGTTACAATAGCTACCACGTCAAAAGACTTTGTTTTAAAAATCTGTATTTTTCAGAACAATTATTTCAGATAGATGCATAATAAGTTTGACTCCCAAAGTCAGATATTTAAAATGTCTCTTTCCATGATTTAAGCTAATAACTATGACCCAAAAGGATGTGCTCTCCTTCCACAGACCTACTGTTCAACAACTGTTGAATGACATGAGAAAAGTCATGGTCTTAAAAGTATTTTGAGACACATTAGGGCATTCTTTGACTTTCCTCTACCATATTAGTCTAGAAGAATGTGAGTATCAAACCAAATACATAACCATCTTCACTAAAGTAAATGGGCTCATCAGTAACTCTACTGATCACTTGTTTAGAATAATTCTGTGACAGATGGCTCTGTTGTGCAATGGATGGCATATTGGACTTCTAGAATAATTTTGTGTATTTCTCTGCTTATTTCAGATCTCCCACAGAAGCGATATTTCTTTCTTGACTTTAAGCTTATTGTGACTCTTAATTTCAGAGTTTTCAGATATTCATGTGGGTCTCCGTTCTTCTACATTAAAGAGCCACTGAAATACTGTTGGCACACATCTTTTGCTTTTGCTTTCATTTAACCTTCTGTAGGTCCTATAGAATGCCTACCGGGCAAGGAAAGTCAAATTAAAATGCTATGTCTTCCACATAACAGTATGAAATTAGAATCACAAGCAAAAAGGATGCTTCATTGTTACCAGTTATGATTACACTTGGAAAAATTTAAGCACACATTGTTATCAATTGTTAAGAAAATATTAATGAAAAATTCAAATTTCTCTAGGAAGCATATTCAACTGTTACTGTCGCTACACGGTATAGTTTTAAAAATATAACCACAAAAGTACTGAGAAGTGGTGTTGCTCTTCTCCTTGGGAAGAACAACCTTGAGGGGACTTGTTTTGGCATTGTTTCCAGTGAAGCTAATGCATTTGTTTCTGATATGCACCTATTACCGGACCACCTTCAAAACAAGAACTAGAGTTGCCTAAGGGGCCAGGGTTTCAGCAAGTGGCCAAGAGAAGTGCACGTAAATTGAGAGACACTTCTGTATAGAAGTACTCTCAGGAACTGTCATATTGTATTCAACAAATATGTAAAATAGAAGGTTCTCCAAGGCAAATCATAATAGCCTATGACCACAGGCCTTCATTGGGATTAGGTGAATACTGACCAGAAAGTAAAAACATACCAACCTCAATAACCACTAAGTTCTACTCCTCCTTATTTTAGCAAGACAAATATCATTAAACCAGAGGAAAAAAGTGAAAAAATAAAGATCGGTAATTTCTATCATTATGCTAAAAATAATTATAACATAATATAATATTATATTATAATAATATCATATTATAATAATTATGCTAAACCTAAAAGTAATGTCAATTATAATTCTTGATAGGAGAGTAAAACTAGAACTCACTGGAACCAAAGGGGCATCTTCTACAGGAAACTTCGAATCATCTAACAAAGACAAAGGATCCTTTTTCTCACAGCTCTCTTGACTGATGAGCGTGTCCACATAGTTGGGCTGGGGGAAGATCAGGTGACTCTTGCGCGAGTCCGCGGTGAGGGAGACCTCGTGCGAATAGGTCTGCAGGAAAGCCCGCACCCCATCCACGCCCACGAAATGCGAGGCCGGCACGCCCACCAGCCCGCCTCCTGAAGCCTGGAGCACACGTGATGCGTGCCAGCGCCTCAGCCTGAGCGCCAGCAGCACGATGACAAAGGCGAGGAAGACGCAGGAGACTGCAGCCACCCCTACCACCAAGTACAGCGTGAGGCTTGAAGCTTGGGAGTCAAGGGGGACTTCCAGGCTGCCCAGGTCAGCCAATACATCTGGAATGCTATCAGCAATGGCTACAGTGAGTGTGACGGTGGCTGAGAGCGGGGGCTGGCCATGGTCCTGGATGGTCACCACTAGACTCTGCTTGAGCGCATCTCTGTCTAGCAGGGCCCGCGCTGTGCGCACTTCGCCTGTGTGCAGCCCCACCATGAAGAGCCCTGGCTCGCTGGCCTTGAGCAGGCGGTAGGACAGCCAGGCGTTCTGGCCAGAGTCTCTGTCCACTGCCACCACCTTGGTGACCAGGTAGCCGGGCTCCGCAGAACGAGGGGCCAGTTCCACGCCTGTTGAGCCATCAGTGGGGAGGGCTGGGTACAGGATCTCCGGCGCATTGTCATTCTGGTCCAGCACGAATATACTCAGTGACACATTGCTGCTGAGTGGTGGGTCCCCACTGTCAGTGGCAATCACCTGAATCTGTAAATCACGAAACTGTTCATAGTCAAAGGATCGAAGTGCATACAGGACTCCTGTGTCAGAGTT
Source organism: Lutra lutra (assembly GCF_902655055.1). Lineage (NCBI taxonomy): Eukaryota > Metazoa > Chordata > Mammalia > Carnivora > Mustelidae > Lutra > Lutra lutra. Next base: position 79,914,421 of record NC_062282.1, on the reverse strand, counting down.
TATGGAGATGTAGGATGATAGAGGTGCTTCCTGGAAAGTGTCTTCAGCTAAGGAGTAAATAATCTGAGCATTCTCTTTGCTGTCTGGGTCTAGTGCAGTCACAGAGAAGATGGAGGCACCTCTAGGATTGTTCTCCAGGATATAGGTGAAGTAGGAGATGTGGGAAAAGGTGGGTGGGTTATCATTAATATCTGCCACTTGCAGGGTGAAGTGAGTTTCCGTTAACAGGGGTGGATTTCCTCCATCTGTGGCCGTCACTGTAATGTTGTAAGAGGATACCTGTTCCCTGTCAAGGGTTCTGTGTGTCACCAGTCTATAATAACCATCGATGGATTTTTCTAACTTAAATGGTAGATTCTCTGATATGGAACAGGTGACCTGTCCATTCTGCCCAGAGTCTGGATCATGGACGTTTAAAAGGGCTATAACAGTTCCAAGAGGCGAGTCTTCCATCAGGGGACTAAACAGAGATGTTATGGTCACCTCTGGACTGTTGTCATTTACATCTTCTACTGTAATCAATACTTTTGCCATTGCAAGATATGCTCCTCCATCTTCTGCTTGTATTTCTAATTCATAGAAATCTGTTTCTTCATAATCTAGATTTTCTGATAATTTTATTTCCCCAGTATTTTTGTTTAGTTGGAATTTCAACAATTGCGTGTCAGGTGATTTTCGGAATGAATATGTTACTTCTCCATTGGCTCCTTCATCCTTGTCTGTGGCAGAGACTGTCAGCAGCTGTGTGCCCACAGGCAAGTTCTCCAGAACACTCACTCGGTATTCTGGCAATGTGAAGACTGGTGCATTGTCATTTGCATCGAAGACAGTCACACTGATGAGAACCGTACCAGATAGGAGGGGGTTGCCCCCATCCCAGGCAGTGAGGACAAGGTGGTGCACTGCCTCTTCCTCCCTATCCAGGGCATGCTCCAGCACCAGCTCCGGGTATTTGACTCCATTGCCATGACTCTGAACCGCTAAGGAGAAGTGCTTGTTGGAGCTAAGCTGGTAGCTTTGGAGGGAGTTCACACCCACATCCGGATCAACCGCCTCCAGGAGAGGAAATCGCATTCCTGGAGCGACATTTTCATTAATTTTTACGTCTACATTTTCTGCTTGGAATTTTGGGGCATTATCGTTGATATCAGTTACTTCTATTTCTACCCCAAAAAGTTTCACCCTATCTTCTACAAGAATGTTAAAATTCACCAGACACCGCGCGCTCTGAGCGCAGAGCTCCTCCCGGTCTATTCTGCCCGCAGTGACCAAACTGCCGCTTCGCGGGTTCAGAGCAAAAAGCTGCGACCTACCTCTTGAGACGATGCGAACTCTGCGCTCCGCCAGCTCCCAGGGCTCAAGCCCCAAGTCCTTGGAAATGTTGCCTACGAAGGAGCCTTTCTCCAGCTCCTCAGGAACGGAGTAGCGGATCTGCCGGGCTTCAGCCACCCACGATAGACCGAGAAAAAGACCAAGCAGAACGAGCGCTGTGCGGTTGGAGCGGTTCCTTTTAGCAGCCATTGTTGTCTAATCAAGGAATTCTCGCCAAGTACTCACTGCGCACGTTGTGTGTTTGGGCCGATTCCTTTTTATTCCTCTGGCTTCAGGGACCTCTGTAGTCTAGGCACCTTAAATTCTGGAATGAGTTTTGCTGCAGCTCTGCAGCCAGTTGGTAGGAACTGAGGAGCTTTGTATGGCCAGAGCCCTGAGAATCCGGATTGAGCGCGGGCTGCGTTTCTCTCCCAGTAGGCGAACAGCGGCGCTCAGAGTCCTCAGAAGTTACTGCACCCGCTATGTATGCAGTGGACAACAAACTATATTCTTTGTTGGATATTTTATTTTATTTTACCATACTTCTTTGGTTTTTCAAGTGATATTCCTTAAGCCAACTACTGTTTGTAGGTTTCTTGCTGAGTAGGATAAATGGCATGAAAGTACTATAAAATATTAAATGAAAATAACTGGTCAAATATACACTTTTAACACATTTTCTCAGCAGGAATGTACCCACTTTAAAAGGTTAAGTAATACCTCTTCTATTTCATATAAGCTTCTAACTAAATTCACAAAAGTCTTACTATCTTATTTGAAATTTTGAAATGGTCCCATTATGTTTAATAGGCATTCATTTAGAAACTATATGAGATACATCCCTTATAACTCACTTATAATTTTTATTTTAGCTTTAATTAATCAACTAATTAAATTCATTTAGCAATAATATTGTGGAAAAGGTTTTCAAAATATTCTTCTAAAATATTCTAAAATAGTTTTATTGAGCCTTCGTGAATTTTTCTGAAAAACGTCTATTGTAGGCATATATAATTAGAAGTCAATTTGACCTATTTAAATGAATTGAGCTGTAAGGACCTATTTAGCCGGAGCGACTCCATCTTGGTTAAAGAGCCATTTTGTTGTTTGTGCAGTAAAACTTAAACTGACCCTAACCTCCCCCCTGCCTGAGAAACTTACTTAGAAGCAAATCTGGAAAACCAGTAAAATATAGTCGGCGAGTTCCTAATAACAGAGCCCAGAATAAAAGGCCAGGTCAGCCAGTTCCTGATAACAGAACCCAGAATACAAGGATGAGTCAGGCCAGGTGGAGACATCCAATCAGTAAAAAGCACATATACTATCTCCCTAACCACCAAAGAATGTAAACTCTGCCTTTTGGGCACCAAACTTGAGCGCCAATTCTGACCAGAGTAATAGGTTAGTTCAAACAGCTACTGTAGGATAAATTGTAATTCAATTGGCCACCTGCATGTGGACTAACATGACTGTACAATATTACAATCTCATTGGCCACCTATGTGTGGCCAGGCTTTTGCTCTATAAAAGTTAGTCTGTGAGACTGGGAGGGGTCGCTCTCTTCGGAGGCGGCGCTGACAGGTCAGTCTGACTTCTAATGCTTAGCATAGAATGAAGCTTTGCATAACTTTAACTTTGTTTCAGTCTCATTCCCCTGTCCAATCAATCTGACTTCTAATACTTGGCATAGAATAAAGCTTTAATAACTTTCACTCTGTCTCAGGCTCGTTCCTTTGATAATGGACCCCAACAGAGCAAGTAACCACAAACAAAAAAAACATAACATGCCTGTGTTGTAATGCAAAGAAAAATATCTCTAAGAATTTCAAGATACAATTACAAAGTTGGAATTGTGATGCATGTTTTTTTAAAAAATATTTATTCAAATGACCTGTTTTCACCAGAGCACTGATGCCAAGAGATAAAAATCGCTTCTTTCAGCATTTTGTATGGAAGCCCAAAGTAAAGTGGTTCACACATCTTCAATGGTATGTGCCTATCAACCCAGCAGCAGTTCTCTCCTCAATGGTGAGGAGATGAGAGATTCACATCTTTCTTTTTTAAAGATTGTATTTACTTATTTGAAAGAGAGTGAATGAGCAAGCAAGCAAAAACATGAGCAGAGGGAGAAGCAGAGGGAGAGGGAGACTAGCAGACTGCCCAGTGAGAAGGGAACCTGACTCCCTGCTCAATCCCAGGATACTGGGATCATGACCTGAGCTGAAGGCAGATGCTTAACCGACTGAGCCACCCAGGTGCCTGCAGACTTACATCTTTTATTCAGAGAACACATTCAGAACTGTTTATGTCCCTACTCTTCAAAGATTTTATATTTTGTCTTTGAAGGTTTTATATCAATCAGAGATAGAGACTGAGTACAAAAGGCAATGACATTTCACTTGCTTTCTTGGAAATTTGTTATCTTGCAATGTAGAAGAAAAAAAATTAGGAAAGAGTGCAATTTAAACTCCAAGAAAAGATAAATATAAGAAAACAACCAGAAAAACCAAAAGTAGAAGAGAAAATTTTTTCTAAGGTAGTTAGTATTAAGTTCTGGGGACTGTAGAAACCCTGGCAATGGAAAACAAGTTCTGACTCATTATCCAAGGAAAATACATATATCTATAACTTCCATAGAATTTCAGAGACTTGTGGATCTGCTCACCAGATCCACTCAAATGTTTAGTTTTTTAAACTATTAAAATAAATGAAAAAAGATACCTAAGTGTACCCAGGATATTATTTGCAATAAATGTTTCATTGAAACAAGCACTTACTTTGATACTTAATGCATAGCTTAATATTATTAAACTCAAAACATATAAGGATATGGAAAATTCATCCTAAATCTTATCAGATTTGAATAATTACCTATTAATTTATTTGGCAAGAAAACACTGCCTGTTTTGCTAATCTGAACTTGACTAGATTTCTCCAATTTAGTGACATTATTTCTGAATTATAGAGCAACTTATGAACCAACTAAATCTTGAAAAATATAATCAGCAAAAAGTAAACACTGAGAAGACAAAAAGGTAATTAGTTACGGATTTTCTAAATATGATTCTATATATAAAAATGCAATAGTATGCCTGAGAGAGAAACTAGTAGAATACTTCAGAAGATACAAAGGTGGAACTCACCGGTATGAGAGTCTCAGGATGTGCAGTCAAATGCCCACCCTGAAGTGGAATTAAGGCCCCAGATGAATCGCTGCAAAGTAGTATATCTTGTCCTGAACTCAACTGCTCATTGCACTTTAGAAAATTAAACTCTGTCTTTCCAGTATGGGCAACGCACAAGTTGTAGGAATAAGGCAAAGTCCCTTCACTGTAGTTTGGAGGAACCATAGGTCCTGACTTGACACACAGACCAGGCTGAAAACAGCCCAAGGAGGCAGAGCTGGAGGAGCTTCGCAGGCGCAGAGCAACCGCCAGAATCACCGCGAGGAGGAACAACACCGAAATCAAGGCCAAAGCCACCACCAGGTAAAACTGCAGCTCCGCCTGGGGGTCAGAGGGCTCAGGGCGGTCGCTGACATCCGGCAGCACCTCCTGCAAGCTGTCGGCGAAAACCAGGAGCAGCGTGGCCGTGGCCGAGAGCGGCGGCTGTCCCCCATCCCGCACAGCGACCAGCAGGCGCTGGCGGGCCGCGTCCCGGTCGCCCAAAGCACGCGCCGTGCGCACCTCGCCCGTGCGCAGCCCCAGGCTGAAGAGTCCCGGCTCGCTGGCCTGCAGCACGTGGTACGACAGCCAGGCATTGTGTCCCGAGTCGGCGTCCACCGCCACCACCTTGGTGACCAGGTAGCCGGGCTGCGCGGCGCGCGGCACCGTGTCGAACAGCGCCGAGCCGTCGGGCCCCAGCGCCGGGTACAGCACCCGCGGCGCGTTGTCGTTGCGGTCGCCCACCAACACGCGCAGGCTCACGTTGGCGCTGAGCGCGGGCGAGCCCTGGTCGCGCGCCTGCAGGGTCAGCTCGAAGGCGCGCAGCTGCTCGTGGTCGAAGGCGCGCTGCGCGAACACCACCCCGCTCTGCGCGCTCACGGACACGTAGGACGCCAGCGCCCGTGGCTCCAGGTCGCTGGCCACGATGGAGTAGGAGACGCGACCGTTGGGCCCCAGGTCGGGGTCGGAGGCGCTGACTTGCGCAATCGAGGCGCCTGGAGGGTTGTTCTCTGACACGTGGACCACGTAGGAGGCCTGGTGGAAAACTGGCGCGTTGTCGTTGACATCGGTGATGTGCAGCGTGATGGTAGTACTGGAGGAGAGGGGCGGCTTTCCCCTGTCAGTGGCTGTTATGGTGACGTTGTATTCCGGAGTCCGTTCTCGGTCTAGGGCTCCATCTGTCACCAGTTTGTAGTAATTCTTAGAAGAGGAATAAATCTTGAAAGGAATATCCCTCCCTATGTTACACACAACTTCTCCATTTTCTCCAGAATCTTTGTCCCGTGTTTTGAAGAGTGCCACCACCATTCCTGGAAGAGTGTTCTCCAAAATTTCATCAGAGAGCGAAGTGATGGTTATTTCAGGGTTGCTGTCGTTTTCATCTAGGATTTCTATGATGACTTTACATTGAGTAGAGAGACCACCTCCATCCCTTGCTTCCACTTCCATTGTGTATCTTTCCGTATCCTCAAAATCCAGTGACCGGTTATTCTTAATCATACCTGTTTTCTCATCTAGTGAGAACATGTATCTTGTACTCTGAGCAGTGCTCCTGAAGTAGTAGCTTACTTCTGCATTGACCCCCTCATCTTTGTCAGTGGCTGTCACCTGCAGCACGGAGGATCCGGTGGGCAGATTTTCACTAACACTGACTCTATATTCATCTTTGCTGAACACTGGGAAGTTGTCATTGGCATCCCTGACAAATATTTTTATTCGAGCGGTGGCACTTCGTGGTGGGTCTCCCCCATCCAAGGCAGTTAATACCAAGCGATGAGAACGTTGCTCTTCCCGGTCTAGGAGTTTCTCCAAAGATAACTCTGGATATTTACCACCATCAGAATTAATTCTCATCATTAATGAGAAATAAGGGTTTGGATTTATCTGATAATCTTTAACTGAGTTCATATTTATATCAGGGTCAGTGGCAGGGTCAAGGGATATTCGTGCACCTTCGGATACAGATTCACTGATTTCTAAATTTATTTCATCCTTATGGAACTGAGGGGCATGGTCATTAATATCCTCAATAGCCACAATGATATGAAAAATATTTAGAGGATTTTCCACCACGGCTTCCACCTGCAACTCACATCTTCTTCTCTCTTTGCATATCTGCTCACGGTCTATTCGGTCGTTCACGAGTAAGTCCCCGCTCTCTGGGTCTACCCTGAAAAGCAGCTTCTCCGTGCTAACTCGCAGCTTCCGAGCCGACACGTCCAAGACTCTGAGCCCGAGATCCTTGGCGAGGTTCCCCACCACCGAGCCCTTGGCCAGTTCCTCGGGAATGGAGTAGCGGATCGGCTCGCAGAGCGCGGGGTAGAGCAAAGGTAGCAGGAAGGGAAACAGTACCTGCAGCCTGCCGGCTAGGCGCCTCTGAAAACAGCTCCCTCCCATCGCTCGCTCTAGTTCTCGCGGGGTCCTAGTCTTTCCGGAAAGCTGAAGAAACTGCAATCTACGGGGTCACTGGAAGAACATTTAGACCATGACAGGCGGAGCTGGGAATCCGTGTCTGTTGGCAAAGTCTGCGCGGCCAGGAGCCTCAGTGTGTGAACAGGGTTTCCTTCCGTTTGTGTTGGTGACTGCGCAGGAAAGCCCAGACTGGAGGCTGAGGAATCCCGGGCGACTGCGCTTGCCCTGTACTGGCCGACAGCGGCGCCCAGAGGCCCCCTGTGGTACCGCAGCCTGACATTTTCTTCAATCCACTTTTTCTCTAGAGTATCTCTAGAATATAAATATTGCTCTTCGAAACTCCTGTACATATTTCTATAAATTCTCTGTACTCTGAGAAGTGCTCCTGAAGTAGTAGTTAGTTTACTTCTGCATTGACCCCCTAGTCCTAGGCAACAGAGAGGACCTGGGGCCAATTGTATATATAGAGAAATATATATATAGAGAGAAATATGTATAAGGGAAATATATAGAGAAATACATATATATTTTTTCTCTATATACATAGAACATGTGTACACTGCTCTTTGATTTTTAAAATTTTTTTAAAGATTTTATTTATTTATTTGACAGAGAGAGATCACAAGTAGGCAGAGAAAGAGGAGGAAGCAGGCTACCTGCTGAGCAGAGAGACTAATGGGGGACTCATCCCAGGATCCTGAGATGGTGACCTGAGCCAAAGGCGGAGGCTTAAACCACTAAGCCACCCAGGCACCCCAATTTGAAAATGCACTTATATAAGAGCCCAAAATTTTAGTTTTTCTAAAGTATTACAGTTGTATGTACTTAGTGTTTTAAAGAAATTTATTACAGAAAAATTTCAAACTTATACAAAAGCAGAGAGTATTATTGAATCATGATATAATCATCACCCAATGGCAATAATGATCAACACAAGGCCATCTTCATTCAATATATATTGTACTCCCTCATTATTTTGAAGCATATCCAAGACATTTTAACTCTTCTTTTAAGATGAAACATTGAGATAAACAAAGATTTTAGCCTACTTTGTTATAATAAAATATTACCAATGTAGAAGTCCTATCTTGTTTGAGAAAAGTAGAATTCAACATTTTCTCCACTCTGCCCAGTTATCCATGCAGTGAGCTTGCAAGTGATATTATTTTTTTTAATATTTTATTTATTTATTTGACAGAGAGAGAGAGATCACAAGTAGTCAGAGAGGCAGACAGAGAGAAAGGGGGGAAGCAGGCTCCCTGCTGAGCAGAGAGCCCCATGTGGGGCTCGATCCCAGGACCCTGAGATCATGACCTGAGCCGAAGGCAGAGGCTTAACCCACTGAGCCACCCAGGCGCCCCGCAAGTGATATTATTAATGGTAGAGAACAGTAGTAAGCTGTCATGATATACTAACCTTCATCAATATCTATGCTATTTTTTCCCAAATTAACGCATATTTAATATTTTTGAATACTAAGTACCAATGGTTACTCCCCAGGACAGAAACTTCAAGTAACAGTTTCCCTGTTGCACAGTTAAAAATATGACCCTGAAGGATGCTTTAATTTTTTCTTAGTAGCTTAGAAATAGAGAATTTGAAGTAATTATAATGTCTGTATGTCATAATGGCTTTCCAGACCTGTTAACCCTATAGCCAGTGCATTTAGAATAGAATTTTGAATCGACTTCAAAGCTCATTTTTAAAGTCTCCTAGAGGGGTGCCTAGGTGGCTTAATCAGTTAAGCCTCCAGGCTCAGGTCATGATCTCAGCATCATGATATCCAGCCCCCCTTCAGGCTCTGCACTGAGCACAGAGTCTGCTTAAGATTCTCTACCCCCTCTTTGCCCTTCCACCTTCACTCTCTCTCTCAAAAACTAAATAATAAAAAAATAAAGTCTCCCAGAATGTCATTTTTACTTGAAAAGATGCTTTGTTTAAAATAAAACAAAATAAAAGTTTTTCTTATAGCTAAAAGCCAGTAAAATATTTTTAGAAACTTCTCCAGCAGTTCCTGTGAATATTTTCCTAACTTGTCTCCCTTACTCAGATTTACTTTGAGCCTGTAGATTGGAGAATTGAGCCATAAATAACAGACAGTTGAGGAATAATGTTTATCTCCCTTGTTTTGTCCTCTCTCGGTGTTCATTCTCAGAAACCCCTCTAAGTGAAGTGTCATTCTTCCTCAAAAGTGATCTTTAAATTCAAACAATCTCTACAAACATGTGATCTGAAAACCATAACTTCAAATGGGTATTGTCCTATCATAGAAACAGGAAAGCAGAAGCAGAAAAGTCTGGGCTTTTAGTTTCTTCAGGAAGAAGACGATGTGTTTTATCATTAATTTACCTTACAAAATCTGTATCAGATGTAGTTATGTTTCAGCAGTATGTAAGAAGTTCAAAGATATGTAAGAAATTCACAATGGGGCCATAGACGATAACAATAATAAATTTCAGGAATGGAAAACCACCCCTAAGAATTAGTGGTGAACTGATAACCAACCAAGCAAACACACCCAAATAGTCCATATTAATGATCAATAATGAGACCAACCCCATGATTTCCATTGACCCTAGGTTAATTTAATTAAGAGAAAGTGAAAACTGTATCAGTTATGTAACCAATAAATGCCTCCTATATATGTTAGAGCAAAAATTAGGCCAAGTGAAAACTTGAATGGTGTGAAATATGTTACCATCAGCGTATCATACCTTAAGTGCAAACCTTAAAGAAAAAAAAACCAATTATAATAGAAAATAAAGGAAAAATAGAACTCACTGGAACCAAAGAGGTGTTTTCTATAGGAAACCTAGAATCATCTTAAACACACAAAGGGTCATTTTTCTGACAGTGCTTCTGGCTAATCAGCATGTTGTCATAGTTGGGCTAGGGAAAGATCACATGACTCTCCCAGGAGTCAGTCATGAGTGAGGTTTCCTGGGAAGAAGACTGCAGAAAAACCAACACCCCATAATGCCCACAGAGTGAGAAGTAGGCACACCAGCTAATCCAACCCCCACAGCCTGGAGTAGATGTGAGGTGTGCCAGGGCCATAACATGAGCACCAGCAACACAATGACAAAGGTGAGGAAGATGCAGAAGACTGTAGTTACTGCTACCACTAAGTCTAAGGTGAGGTCTGAGGTCTCTGGATATGTGGGGACCTCCAGACTGTTGAGGTCAGCCAGCACATCTGGAATGCTGTCAGCCAAGGCCATGGTGAGTGTGACAGTGGACAAGAGAGATGGCTGGCTGTGGTCCTGGACCACCACCATCACCAGGCTCTGCTGCAGCATGTCTGTGTCCAGCAGGGCCTGCACTGAGAAGGGCCCAGGCTCACTGGCCTTGAGCAGGTGGCAGGACAGCCAGGTATTCTGACCTGAGTGTCTATAGCCACCGGCTTGCTTACCAAGTAGCCAGGCTCTGTGGAGTGCACACCAATGGAAACATCAGTGGGGGAGAGTGGGGTACAGGATTTCTGATGCACTGTCCTTCTGGTCCAGCCCAAACAAGTTCAGCAACATGTTGTTGCTGCATGATTAGTTTCCACTGCCATTGGCCCTCACCTGTGAAGATCATGAAACTGCTCAAAGTTGAAGGAGCACAGCATGTATATCACGCCAGTGTCAAAGTTGATGGGAGACACAGGAAAGAGGCAACCCTTGGACAGTGTCCTCAACCAAGGTGTAAACAACACCTGGGTTTTCTAGTCGCTGTTGGGGTCATGGACCGACACCAAGAAGATGGAGATGCCTCTGCGGTTGTTCTCAGGGAGGTAGACTGAGTAGGACTTTTCCAGAGAAGCTGGGTTATCATTGATGTCTCTGGTGTAGGTTGATGTAAATTTCTGTGGGGGGGGGGGCATTCCTCTGTTGTTGTCACTGTAATTTTATATTCAGAGGTTTTTTTTTCCTCTGTCAAGAATCTGGACTGTCAACAACTCTAATTATTACCTACTGATTTTTCTAATTGGAAAGGTAAATTATGAGGTGTGTTACAGACAACTTGACCATTCTTCCCGGAGTCTCAGTTATGCACATTCAAGAAGGCAACTACTGTTCCAGGAAGAGTATTTCCCAAGACTGGGCTAAACAGAGAGGTAATGATCACTTCCGGTCTATTGTCATTCACATCTTCCACTGAAATGAGCACTTTGGTCCTCCCCAAAAGTGCCCCCACATCTTCAGCTTGTATTTCCATTTCATAAAATGCACATTCTTCATAGTCTAGACTCTCTGCTGTCGATATTTCCCCAGTATTTTCATTAAGCTGGAATAATGGGGATTGTTTTTCACTAATTTTCCAGAATCTATAGGCTACCTCTCCGTTGGCTCCCTCATCCGGGTCGCTAGCGCTCACAGTAAGCAGCCAGGTGCCTGGGGGCACGTTCTCTGGGACTTGCACTCGGTAAATCGGTAGAGCAAAAACCGGGGCATTGTCATTTGTATCCAGCACTGTCACGTGGATGTGCACTGTGCTGGAGCGACTCGGATCACCGCCATCTGAGGCGATGAGGACCAGGTGGTGAGCAGCCTCTTCCTCGCGGTCCAGGGCCTGCTCCAGCACCAGCTCTGGGTGTAGAGTTCCGTCATCTCCAGTTTGCACTTCCAGAGAGAAGTGGTGATTGGGGCTGAGCTGGTAGCTCTGCAGGGAATTCATGCCCAGGCTGGGGTCAACAGTCTCTGGGAGCAGATAATGTGTTCCAGGAACAGTGATTTCATTAATTTTAAATTCCGGATTCTCAGTGTGGAATTCTGGAGCACTGTCATTTATATCAGTTACTTCTACTTCCATTCAACAGGACTTCAAATTTAAACAGACACTGTGTGCTCTGAGCACAGAGTTCCTCTCGGTCTATCCTGTCCTTGGTGACCAAACTACCACTTAGGGGATTTAGAGCAAAAAGCTGCATCTTACCTCTGGAGACGATGTGGCCTCCGCCCTCTGCCAGCTCCCTGGGCTCCAGCCACAGGTCCTTGGAGATAGATATTCTACCACATACAGTCATTTTCTGTCTCTTCAGGCACCAAATAGCGAACAGTGTATCTGGCTGGCTCCGGGCTCGCACAGCCTGCCCAGGAAAAGGCACAGGAGAACCAGTCCTTCGCAGTGCGAGGTTCCATGGAATGGCTATCGTTGCTTTGCTGTGGATACTTATTTTTTATCCAGGATGCTTTCTATGCAAATTGATTCCTTAGGTTCTTTTTTTTCCTCCAGCAAATTATGATGATCTTTTTCCTTAGGAGAAACCGAGGTGCCCCAGGTTAAGAGGGTGAGTTTTGTTGCAGCTTTTGCTGCAGTTTGTGGGATCTGTGAGGCTTTGTGTAGTTGCAGATCCTCATGTTGGAATGGGAGAGCTGACTGAGCTTTTCTTAGAGCTGGCGAATAGCGCCCTTAGAGTCCTAATCTGTCACTACACCCACTGAGATAATACTTGATTACAGATGGTTAAAAAAGAAAACACTCTTTGAACCATGACTTATGAAGACTTGTCTCACTGCTTCTTGCATTCTCATTTCAAAAGCAATAACCATTGCTGGATGTGTTAGTTGAAAATGAAGTGGAATGAAACTTCTATTAAGCGCACTGTTAAATTGACATTTAAAAATTTTTTTCTTTTTCTTTTTAAGATTTTATTTGACAGACAGAGATCACAAGTAGGCAGAGGGGCAGGCAAAGAGAGAAAGGGAGAAGGAGGCTCCCCGCCGAGCAGAGAGCCCAACGCAGGGCTCAATCGATCCCAGGACCCTGGGATCATGACCCAAGCTGAAGGCAGAGGCTTTAAACCCACTGAGCCACCCAGGCGCCCCCTTTTTCTTTTTTTTAAATAGGCTCCACACCCAGCACAGAGCTCAATGTGGGGCTTGAACTTACCACGCTGAGATCAAGAAATGAGCTAAGATGAAGAGTCATATGCTTAACCGACTGAGCCACCCCCATGTCCCTCACCATTTTTTCTTTCTTTTTTTTTTTTAAAGATTTTATTTATTTATTTGACAGAGAGAGATCACAAGCAGGCAGAGAGGCAGGCAGAGAGAGAGGAGGAAGCAGGCTCCCTGCCGAGCAGAGAGCCCGATGCGGGGCTCGATCCCAGGACCCTGAGATCATGATCTGAGCCGAAGGCAGCGGCTTAACCCACTGAGCCACCCAGGCGCCCCCACCATTTTTTCTTAATAAAATTAACTTATTCTTGGTAAAATTTTGCTCTCCATTTACATATGTAAATTATTCTAGTTCCCTTTTTATAATGTTTCAAAACTTTTCTATATTATTTTCTGATGTAACTACAATGTATAATCCTCTTTGGAAATACATTCATATTTTTCTTAGTTTTATACATTATATATGTATTACATAATTACATTGAGTGAATATATGGGTTATTCACTTTGAAATTATTTTATAAGGTTAATTTATGCAGATAGTAAATTTGCTGGAGTAAGATGTCCTTAAAATTTCATTCACAAAAATAATTTTAATTAGGCAACAGTAATAGATTTTCTCACCTAATATTGCTAATTTTGAAAGGATTGGTTTCCTAAAGTTGCATATTTGTGAATGTTACACTTTAATGTTATTTCAATTCTTTAACATTTTCTATGTGACTATATAATGCATACACTGATTATGGCATTTGGAATACTGAAATAAACACACAATGATAAGGAGGTTTCCATTTCAATCCTTCCATAAAGAAATTATGCAGTTTTAAAGTAGTCAAACTTCATATTGTAAAGGTCACTTAAACATCTGTGATAATTACAGAAAAAGAATACAAAATGTAGAACAAATTATTATCATTAAAAAACAAAAAGTAGGGACGCCTGGGTGACTCAGTTGGTTAAGCGGCTGCCTTCGGCTCAGGTCATGATCCCAGCGTCCTGGGATCGAGTCCCACATCGGGCTCCTTGCGGGGAGCCTGCTTCTCCCTCTGCCTCTCTGCCTACCACTCTGTCTGCCTGTGCTCATGCTTGCTCCCTCTCTCTCTCTCTCTCTCTTTCTAACAAATAAATAAATAAAATCTTTAAAAAAAAAAACAAAAAGTACATTACAATAAATTCTTTCAGGGGAACCTGGCTGACTCCATCAGGTGAGCATGTGACTCTAGATCTTAGGGTGATGAGTTCAAGCCCCACAATGGACAAAATTATGTTTAAAAAAATTCTTTCAGCAATTTGAAAAGATACCATTTACTGAAGCAGTTACCAAGGAAGACCAAGCAAAAGGCTGATTCTTAAGAAATGGCAACCTTTTGAGCATAAAATTAGTAATTTTTGCCATAAAATAAAAAATTCAGGATTCTCCTTTCCTCTATAGATATAAGGATGATCAGAAAACCTCTAATCACTAATGTTCAGAGTTCCAAACAATAAGAAAATCCAGTGACTTTCCCCTCTTTATTCAAAAAATATAGGTAAGGAATGACAACAAGTGATAGAAACAATAGCATTTCCTTTTCTTGTGTCAAGTGTCTTCTATTAACTATGGGAGGAAGAGAAGGATTTTGCATTCAAAAAAATTTGAAGGAAATTAGATAATGATTGGAACTTCTGATGAATTCAATGAGTCTCTCTCCCCCTATCCTCCCCTCCACACTGTTTTTCTTACAATTTTCAAGTATTCAAATAGTCATGACTAAGTACATACAAGGAACTAGACACGAGGAATAAACATTTAAAAGGATGGAAACTCCACTAGTGAAATCAGTGAAGAAAGAAGGCTAAAAAAAAAAAAACTAAAAAAAAAAAGAAAGAAGGCTAGTAGCAGTTTCTTTGTTTTAAAGGATGCCTACGTTAAATTTAATGTTTACTTACATGTAAAAAACCTCAAAATAAAAGAGGCAAACTGGGTAAATTTCATTAACTATGAAAAAAGATATAAGAAACGGATATAATACTTTTTATGTGAAGGAGGAAACTCACTACTTCATAAACCTGAACGTGGTGTGATAATGCTATTATATGTGACATAACTACTCCCGGCTCACCACTCTACTTAAAAAATGGAAGTATAGCTTTCTGATGGGCTATGATGTCCTTAAGACAACTTATTACTCTTAGAAATGTAATATATTTTCATATAAATACGAAAAATTGGATAGACGAGGAAAAGGAGTAGATACTTAAATAGAACTCACCGGCTTTAGAGTTTCAGGATGGAAAGTCGACTCACTGGAATTACAAAGTGGAAATAAGGCCCCGGATGAATCACCACAAAGTAGTATATCCTGTCCTGAACTCAACTGCTCATTGCACTTTAGAAAATTAAACTCTGTCTTTCCAGTATGGGCAACGCACAAGTTGTAGGAATAAGGCAAAGTCCCTTCACTGTAGTTTGGAGGAACCATAGGTCCTGACTTGACACACAGACCAGGCTGAAAACAGCCCAAGGAGGCAGAGCTGGAGCAGCTTCTCAGGCGCAGAGCAACCGCCAGAATCACCGCGAGGAGGAACAACACCGAAATCAAGGCCAAAGCCACCACCAGGTAAAACTGCAGCTCCCCCTGAGGGTCAGAGGGCTCAGGGCGGTCGCTGACATCCGGCAGCACCTCCTGCAAGCTGTCGGCGAAAACCAGGAGCAGCGTGGCCGTGGCCGAGAGCGGCGGCTGTCCCCCATCCCGCACAGCGACCAGCAGGCGCTGGCGGGCCGCGTCCCGGTCGCCCAAAGCACGCGCCGTGCGCACCTCGCCCGTGCGCAGCCCCAGGCTGAAGAGTCCCGGCTCGCTGGCCTGCAGCACGTGGTACGACAGCCAGGCATTGTGTCCCGAGTCGGCGTCCACCGCCACCACCTTGGTGACCAGGTAGCCGGGCTGCGCGGCGCGCGGCACCGTGTCGAACAGCGCCGAGCCGTCGGGCCCCAGCGCCGGGTACAGCACCCGCGGCGCGTTGTCGTTGCGGTCGCCCACCAACACGCGCAGGCTCACGTTGGCGCTGAGCGCGGGCGAGCCCTGGTCGCGCGCCTGCAGGGTCAGCTCGAAGGCGCGCAGCTGCTCGTGGTCGAAGGCGCGCTGCGCGAACACCACCCCGCTCTGCGCGCTCACGGACACGTAGGACGCCAGCGCCCGTGGCTCCAGGTCGCTGGCCACGATGGAGTAGGAGACGCGACCGTTGGGCCCCAGGTCGGGGTCGGAGGCGCTGACTTGGGCAATAGAGGCTCCAGGAGAGTTGTTCTCCATCACGTGAACCACGTAGGAGGCCTGGTGAAAAACTGGAGCGTTGTCATTGACGTCAGTGATGATCAAAGTGACACTTGTGGTCGCTGAGAGGGGCGGCCTGCCCCTGTCAGTGGCTGTTATGGTGACATTGTATTCTGGGGTCTGTTCTCGGTCCAGAGCTCCGTCTATTACTAACTTATATGAATTTCTGGATGAAGAGATTATCTGAAAAGGAACTTCACCCTCTAATCGACAATTAACCTCCCCATTTTCCCCGGAATCTCGGTCATATATTTTGATCAAAGCAATTAGTGTTCCTGGCGGTGCGTTTTCCAGAATCATTTCCGCTAGAGAATGGAATGTAATTTCTGGACTGTTATCATTTTCATCTTGAATGTTAATTTCAACTGTACATTGTGCAGCCAGTCCTCCACCATCCCTCCCTTCCACCACTATAGAATATTCCTTGACTTCTTCAAAATCCAGCATCTTTAGAGTTGTAATTTCCCCGCTCTTTGAATTCAGACTGAAGACTTGCCCCGTCCTGTAGAACGAGTAAGTGATTTCAGAGTTGATGCCCTCGTCTTGGTCAGTGGCTGACACCTGTACCACTGCGGTGCCTGGGGGCACGTTTTCTCGAAGGCTTACTCTGTATATGTCCTGCTTGAATACAGGGGAGTTATCATTGGCATCAGTGACCTGGATCCGGAGCTCAGTGGTACCACTGAGTGGCGGATCTCCACCATCCAAGGCAGTCAAAACTAAACGATAGTAACTCTGTTGTTCTCGGTCTAAACGTTTCTCCAATGCCAGTTCTGGGTATTTACTACCATCTTGTTTCTCTTTACTTATCAATGAGAAAATAGGGCTATGAGAGAGTTTATAAATCTGAAGGGCATTTAAGCCAATATCTGCATCTTCCGCTGCTTCTAATATAAACCGAGTGCCTGGCACGGTAGACTCACTTATCTGCAGGTCAAAAGAAGGTTGGGTGAACTTGGGGGTATGGTCATTAATATCTTCGATGTCCACACTCACGTGATAAAAGTTCAATGGATTTTCAGCAACAGCCTCAAATTCCAGAGTACAGGCTGTCTTCTTCCCACATATCTGCTCCCGGTCTAGCCTGCTGCCCACAAGTAGCTCCCCGCTCTTGGCGCTCACGGTGAAGTAAGCCTTCTCCGAACTGATGCGCAGTTGTCGAGTCGGTAACTCATGCACGCTCAGTCCCAAATCCTTGGCGAGGTTCCCCACCACCGAGCCCTCGGGCATTTCCTCGGGAATCCCGTAGCGGATCTGTTCAGACAGCGCCGGCCAGAACAAAGACAGCAGGAAGGGAAAGAGCACCGGCCGCCTCTCAGCCCAGCCCCTCTCCGCAGCGCCGCTCCCCATCCCTCTTGCTCCCTTCAGGTTGCTCACCGGCCTGGAGACGCCGGATCACAAATAATCTCTGGGCTGCAGATGTCCAGAGCTCCGAACGGCCTATAAGTCCTGTGTGAGGGTCAGGGTTTCTTCTTTTCCGCAGGAGGAAGTGGTGTAAAGGCTCGGGCTAGCGAGTCGGATAGGGAAAGTGCGCTGCGGCTGCGCGAAGAGATCGCCAGTGCCCAAGCTCTCCATTTTGGCCAACAGCGGCGCCCACAGTCCGCACTAGGACACTGCAGCCTCTGCTGCTTCAGTTTAACCAGCTACAATATTTACAATCCTGAGCATAACTAAACAAGCCACGCTTTTATGTTAATATATTTAATATCTTAAATTACAAAGCCTTTTAAAGGCATTTTTTCCTCTTGTTTCCAATTTATTAGAAATATGTTGAGTTTTTATAGAAACCTACATATACTGGTCCATCCATTTCACCCTACTACATACATACATTGAACTGTTGCCTTTTGCTAAGTACTGCCCTTGTCAGTAGCAATATAAAAATGAGTAAAACAGAGGTCTTGACTTCAGAGAGCTTATCACCTACTGACTTCACAGAATTATTTTATTAGGTATAATATGTGAAACAATTTTAATCTTCTTTCATTGATACCTAAATGTTTTCCCCCAACATTTGTACATTATTAATGCGGTTTCATGTTACATATATTAGAGAATACTAACACTGTTGGAAATTATGTAAAGTTGTGCAATTTCATACATTCTCAAACATCTTCTGATAATATTTATTAACACTCTCTTTTAGAAATAATTTCTCAGGGCGCCTGGGTGGCTCATTGGGTTGAGCCTCTGCCTTCGGCTCGGGTCCTGATCTCAGGGTCCTGGGACTGAGCCCCGCATTGGGGTCTCTGCTTGGCGGGGAGCCTGCTTCCTCCTCTCTCTCTGTCTGCCTCTCTGCCTACTTGTGATCTCTCTCTCTGTCTGTGTTAAATAAATAAATAAAATCTTTTAAAAAGTATTAAGAAATAATTTCTCTTTACTCTTTTGACTATCTAAGGAAGTATTCACTCAAAGAAAAAGAACTCTCTCCCTATGATGTAGCCAAGAGATGATTTATTCTACCTTCTTCATGTCTAAAAATTACTTGGATTATGTCATACCCAATATAGTATATTAATTCATTCTTAAAAGTCACTGGGGAAATGTTTTTCTATTCTTTAATACACAGTCACAAAAGGATATTTCAGTAGATCACATTACTTTCTTATCTATGTATCTGTGTTATACTGAAGTAATGACTTTAGAATTGAACTTATGGTAAGTTTATTCATATAAATTTCCTGGGAAAATGACATTTGTTCTATTTTACTCCATGTATTGAAGTTTTTTAATAATCAGTGAATGTTTTGAATAAGAATAAGTACTTTTGTCAGGACAAGTTTCCAAACACTTTTAAAAATTGTGAAGTATGAATAATATAGTTTTCCCCTCAAATGTCGGTGCACCCAAACACTACAGAAAATATGAAGTTAAATCCCACCCACATTATGTACAAAATAGGAGGAAACACTACAGAGCCCTTGGGAAATGCCCATTTTATAACTAACAAATGCTTTATTGTGTTCTTCATTCTCATGTAATGACAAATCAAGAGTTAGCACTGTTAAAATGCTATAACAAGGAATACAGAAGATATATAATCCAGATGGAATCATTTTTAATTGAACTGATCAGCTTGTTTAGAATCTATTTATAAATGAAACTTCTTAAAATCAACATTCTCAAACTCTCTCACCAAGTGAACACAGCACATTTCACATGGCTGTTCAACAGAACAATTCATTGGAACTTACCGAAAACATCTTTTGTATTTTACAAAATGACATTTTATTTGTCTTGTCTTTATTTTGGGGGGGGGGGTGATGGAAATTTTAGATTTTAGATTCTATGTCTTCTTTAGTATGAGCTCTTGGAGACAACTTACACATAAGGGAACCAGTTTCACCTACTACCAAGTTCCACCCTTTCAAATGTATTTATGTTCTTTTTTAAAAAAAGATTTTATTTATTTGACAGACAGAGATTACAAGTAGGCAGAGAGGCAGGCAGAGAGAGAGAGAGAGAGAAAGAGAAAGAGGAGGAGGAAGCCGGCTTCCTGCTGAGCAGAGAGCCCCTGTGGAGCTCAATCCCAGGACCCTGGGATCATGACCTGAGCCGAAGGCAGAGGCTTTAACCCACTGAGCCACCCAGCCATCCCTGTATTTGTGTTCTGAAATATAATAAGAAGTATCACAGTTTTGAAGGGTACTGATGCAAATAAAAATCTCATAAAAGGGGTTTAAAGTGAAAAATCTCCAAAAGCCTAGAAAACTTCAGATCTTCAAGATCCTAACCCTAAAAGAATCCCAAAATTGTAAGATGTATTTTACTTTTACTAAGCTAATACAAGGATTTAAAAGTCTCACTTATTTTTATCTCAACTCTAATTAGGAATATATATTTCCCAAATAGAAAACAACTTACTATATGTGGTTGGGTAACTAATTCTTTTTTTAAAGATTTTTATTTATTTATTTGACAGATAGAGATCACAAGTAGGCAGAGAGGCAGGCAGAGAGAGAGGAAAGGAAGCAGGCTCCCCTCCCCGCTGAGCAGAGAGCCTGGTGCGAGGCTCCATCACAGGACCCTGAGATCATTCCCTAAGCCAAAGGCAGAGGCTTTAACCCACTGAGCCACCCAGGTGCCCCAGGGTAACTAATTCTTAAGTGAATGAGTGATTAAGTGATAATTATAGTAACATATGGAAAATAAAAATTTATTATTATGTTTTTCTTCTTTAAAAAAAAAAGATTATTTATTTGAGAGAGAGAGTGTGAGCATGAGTGGAGAGAGGTGCACAGGGAGAGAATCATCAAGCAGAGTCTCCACTGAGCCAAGAGCCCCACCTCTGCTTGATCTCACAACCCCTGAGATCACTACCCAAGCAGAAACCAAGAGTCAGAGGCCAACCAACCAAGCCACCCAGGTACTCTAATTTTTTGTATATTTTTTAAAGATTTTATTTATTTGTCAGAAAGAGAGAGAGAGAGAACACAAGCAGGGGGGAACTGCAGGCAAAGCAGGCAGAGGGAGAATCAGGCTCCCCACTGAGCAAGGAACTCCAACCAAACTCGATTCCAGGAACCTGGGATCATGACTGAGCTGAAGGCAGACACTTAACGGACTGAGCCACTTGGGCATCTATATAGATAGATCTATATCTATCTATCTAGACCTATATAGATAGATCTATATCTATCGATTTATTTTTATTTTTTTATTTTTAAAGATTTTATTTATTTATTTGTCATAGAGAGAGAAGCGAGAGTGAGCACAGGCAGACAGAGTGGCAGGCAGAGGCAGAGGGAGAAGCAGGCTCGCTGCCAAGCAAGGAGCCCGATGTGGGACTCGATCCCAGGACGCTGGGATCATGACCTGAGCCGAAGGCAGCTGCTTAACCAACTGAGCCACCCAGGCGTCCCTATATCTATCGATTTAAATATAGATAGATCTATATCTATCGATCTATGTATATAGATTATATCTATCTATCTATATATTTTTTAAAGTAATCTCTACACCTAAAGTGGGGCTGGAATTCACTACCCTGAGATCAAAAAACTCATGCTTTATTGACTGAGCCAGCCAGGTGCTCCACATACAGAAAACTGTTAAAAGATTGAGAGTTAACATTTAAACAATCTTGTCCAAGTCTCTGGAAAGCAAATGAAGCAAATGATCACGATTAGAGCTCAATTTTATAGTACCAGCACTAAAACCAAAAACTTTGTGTTTCAGTTTTAAAAACCTTTTTAAACTATCTCCACAATGTGTGTTTTAAAACATAAATTTATTTTAAAAAAATAGAATTCCTCTCAAAATTAAATGTGAACAAAGAACTGAACTCACCTGAACAGAAGCAGCTTCATCCTTACATTGACGAAAATCTACCGATGTTAACAAGGAATCATTTTTCTCACAGCTCTCCAGACTGATGAGCGTGTCCACATAGTTGGGCTGGGGGAAGATCAGGTGACTCTTGCGCGAGTCCGCGGTGAGGGAGACCTCGTGCGAATAGGTCTGCAGGAAAGCCCGCACCCCGTCCACGCCCACGAAGTGCGAGGCCGGCACGCCCACCAGCCCGCCTCCTGAAGCCTGGAGCACACGCGACGCGTGCCAGCGCCTCAGCCTGAGCGCCAGCAGCACGATGACGAAGGCGAGGAAGACGCAGGAGACTGCCGCCACCGCCACCACCAGATAGAGCGTGAGGTCCGCATCGTCTGGGTCGGCGGGGGTCCCGATGCTGCCCAGGTCCGCCAGGACGTCCGGGATGCTGTCGGCCACGGCCACGGTGAGCGTGACGGTGGCCGACAGAGGGGGCTGCCCGTGATCCTGCACCGCCACCACCAGGCTCTGCTTGAGCGCGTCTCTGTCCAGCAGGGCCCGCGCTGTGCGCACCTCGCCCGTGTGCAGCCCCACCGCGAAGAGCCCTGGCTCGCTGGCCTTGAGCAGGCGGTAGGACAGCCAGGCGTTCTGGCCAGAGTCTCTGTCCACCGCCACCACCTTGGTGACCAGGTAGCTGGGCTCTGCGGATCGGGGCGCCAGCTCCACGCCTGTGGAACCATCGGTGGGGAAAGTGGGATACAGGATCTCTGGTGTGTTATCGTTCTGATCCAGCACGAACAAGATCAGTGATACGTTACTGCTGAGTGGAGGGTCCCCGCCATCGCTAGCAGTCACCAGTAACTGCAAGTCTCGTATATGCTCATAGTCAAAGGAGCACAGAGCATATAGGATGCCTGTGTCTGAGTTGATGGAGACATAGGAGGAGAGAGGGCTCCCCATGATGATGTCCTCAGTCACAGAGTAAGTCACCTGGGCATTTTTGCCACTGTCAGGGTCGTGAGCCATCACAGTGAAGACAGACGCACCTCTAGGGTTGTTCTCTGGGATATAGGCTGAATAGGAGACTTGAGGGAAAGTGGGTGGATTGTCATTGATATCAGCCACATACAGGGTGATATGAGTTTCAGTAGATAGAGAAGGAGTTCCCAGATCTGAAGCCATCACTGTGATATTGTACACAGAGATCTTTTCTCGGTCCAGATAGTTCCATGTAACCAATCTATAATAATTATCTATTGATTTTTCTAGTTTGAAAGGTAAATTATGAGGTGTGTTACAGACAACTTGACCATTCTTCCCGGAGTCTCGGTCATGCACATTCAAGAAGGCAACTACTGTTCCAGGAAGAGTATTTTCCAAGACTGGGCTAAACAGAGAGGTAATGATCACTTCCGGTCTATTGTCATTCACATCTTCCACTGAAATGAGCACTTTGGTCCTCCCCAAAAGTGCCCCCACATCTTCAGCTTGTATTTCCATTTCATAAAATGCACATTCTTCATAGTCTAGACTCTCTGCTGTCGATATTTCCCCAGTATTTTCATTAAGCTGGAATAATGGGGATTGTTTTTCACTAATTTTCCAGAATCTATAGGCTACCTCTCCGTTGGCTCCCTCATCCGGGTCGCTAGCGCTCACAGTAAGCAGCCAGGTGCCTGGGGGCACGTTCTCTGGGACTTGCACTCGGTAAATCGGTAGAGCAAAAACCGGGGCATTGTCATTTGTATCCAGCACTGTCACGTGGATGTGCACTGTGCTGGAGCGACGCGGATCACCGCCATCTGAGGCGATGAGGACCAGGTGGTGAGCAGCCTCTTCCTCGCGGTCCAGGGCCTGCTCCAGCACCAGCTCTGGGTGTAGAGTTCCGTCATCTCCAGTTTGCACTTCCAGAGAGAAGTGGTGATTGGGGCTGAGCTGGTAGCTCTGTAGGGAATTCATGCCCACGTCGGGGTCAACAGCCTCTGGTAGAGGATAACGTGTTCCAGGCGCAGCGATTTCATTAATTTTCATTTCCAGATTCTCAGTTTGGAATTTTGGGTTATTATCATTGATATCGGTGATTTCTATTTCTATCCCAAAAAGTTTTCCTTTGCCCTCAACCAGGATGTTGATATTTACTAGACACTGTGTGCTCTGAGCACAAAGCTCCTCCCGATCTATCCTGCCCGCGGTGAGCAAGCTGCCAGTTTTCCCATTCAGAGCAAAAAGCTGCGTCCTACCTCTGGAGACGATGCGGACTCCGTGCTTCCCCAGTTCTTGTGACTCCAGATTCAGGTCCTTGGAGATATTACCCACAAAGGATCCTTTGTCGCTCTCTTCTGGCACCCAATAGTGGATCTGTCCTCTCCCGATTTCCCACAGCGTGCCCATGAACACGCACAGCAGGACCAGCTTGCCGCGTTTCCGGTAGTTCTTTGGAGCGGCCATTGTTCTTTCACTACTGAATCCACTCAGCATTCTCATTGGGCATACGCGTCTTGTTTACCTTTTTGCTGCAGCTGTGGAGATCATCTTATAGAAAACTGGAGTGTCTCAGATATAAGAACAGAGTTCCGCTGCAGCCCTGCAGCTAGTCTGTGGGATCTGCTGGTCCTTCCGAGATTTGAGCCTTTAGTAACCGGATGGCATTTGGTTACATTTATCTCCAAATAGGTGAACAGCGGCGCTTAGAGTCCTAAGCAGTTACTGCACCCACTTAGATAAGTACTAGTGTAAGATTATTGAGGGAGGAAAAAAAATACTTGCCTTTTACAGCATGTTTTGAATTTGTCTCTGAATTCACATTTTAAAAGTTGTTGCCCAGAAGCATGGGATTAAGTAGGGTTAAAGTTTTACAAAGGATTATTAAATGATCCCCAAAGATTTATGGGATTGTCTCACATTACTCAAATTTCTGGAATATGTTTACTCTTAAAATGTAAATCATTAACATTTCATTTCTTACTATGCACTGAGCTTTATTGTAAATCTGTTATTGAATAAATAAGGCCTCTAGTTGTCACTGGCAATAAATTCATTTTTAGACTAAAGTAGAACTATTGAACATGATTCACTTAGAAGGTGTTGTATTTGATGTAAACCAATTAATCATTATAGTAAGCCTTCAGTAGAGTTGTTGCTTTTTAAAAATTTTCTTTTTAAAATGCGATTTTAATTACATATTGATATGTTGACAAATATTGTTAAATGTTAACAGGATAAATGCTTTCACTTTTAAGTTTCATCAGAGATTATATTATTTTGCTATTTCATTTATTTATTTAAGTAATCTCTATACCCAGGTGGGGTTTAAATACACAACCCCAAGATCCAGAATTCTATGTTTTACCAACTGAGACAGCCAGACACTCTTGTTTTGTTTTGTTTTGTTTCGTTCTAAGATTTAATTTAATTTAATTTTAATTTTATTTTATTTGAGAGAGAATGAGAGTGGCTGGAGGAAGAGAGGAGGAAGGAGAGGGACAAGCAGACTCCCTGATATGCACGGAGACCAAGGCGCAGTTTGATCCCAAGACCCTGAGATCACAACCCGAGTTGAAGGCAGACCCTTAACCAACTGAGTCACCCAGGTGTCCCATGCAACCTTGATTTGTTACTTCATTTAAATTCTGTATTTTTTCTATTTGAATAGAAAATATTTTTAAAAATACAAATGAATACAAAATGAAAAGCAAATCTCCATCCTACTCTTCCACAAATGAGAGATGATTACATTTTAAAGCAGACTCAATTAACTTTGTGAAAAAGACATGTATTCTAAAGTTAATTTTGCCTTAATTAGTAATTTTTTTTCCTATAGAGAATCTCTGCTGAGTGTGGAGCTGGATCTCAGGATTCTGAGATCATAACCTGAGTCAAAATCAAGAACCAGAGGCTTAACTGGTTGAGCCACCCAGGCACCCCCTTAAGTAGTATTTTGATCAAGAGAACCACAAAGAGGGAACACATAATTATCATCAAGCAATCAAAAAGTGTCACTACAAAAAAATTATGTCTCTTTTCTTCAGTTTGTAAAGTGGTCAGTGACTGAGCATCTGCTAACACATCTAGCTAAAGATGAAAAATGTATTATCATATCTATATAGATATCATATACATATATACTAGTATGTACATCAGATTGGCAATTTTGTCTAAAATTTGAAGAATTCAAGAGTCCATTTTTCTCCTAGAGATAGCAGAATGACTAGAAGTCTTCTGGCTATATGTGGGCTGCAAAAAAGACAATTTAAAATTATACAGGTATGTGTGAAAAACCTATGCTGCAAGATAAAGAAAATGCTTTTGTCTTCTGGTGAGCATACTGGTCTTACTGGTAAGTAAAATGCTTTTAAACACCCACACAGTTCATTGCATACAACTGGAATGTGCCCATCTACATTAAAATCCAGGTTAACATACTTTATTCTAGGAGGCTTTGAAACAAAAGGAAGTAAATAGAAGAAACAAAATGGTAAAATCAGTTATGAAAAATATCTAATTTTAGCTTTTTGTTTTTGTTTTAAAGGTTTTTAAAATGATTGCCCACTTTTACATTTATACTATATCCAGCTTAAAAAGTATATTAGGTAATAGGAAGAAAAACGTAGGAAAAAATCTCATTAGCTTTTAGCATATGGCCTACAACACAGATTCCCTTCCTAGATAAAATCACAATCTCACTGCTCCATAGATCTGAGCCTGTCAAGGCATCCCTAAAAGAGACATAACTGCTCCTACTTTAACTTCCCTTGAAGAATGGCATGATAGTTTTACTTTTTAGAGGAACTTTTAGATCTACAAAGTGTATATTTTTCCATGAAAAATAAATAATTGGGTAGATCATAAGAAGCAGGTTATGCTTAAAAGAAACTCACCAGATGGGCTGTTGACTCACTGGATTTGCAAAGTGGAAATAAGGCCCCAGATGAATCCCCGCAAAGTATGTCTTGTTCTGAACTCAACTGCTCGTTGCACTTTAGAAAATTAAACTCCGTCTTTCCAGTGTGGGCAACGCACAAATTGTAGGAATAAGGCAAAGTCCCTTCACTGTAAGTGGGAGGAACCACAGGTCCTGACTTGACACACAGACCAGGCTGAAAACAGCCCCAGGTGGTGAGGCTGGAGGAGCGACGAAGGTGTAAGGCGATGGCCAGAGTCACAGCCAGAAGGAAAAGTACTGAGATCAAGGCCAACGCTACAACCAGGTAAAACTGCAGCTCAGCCTGGGGATCAGAGAGTGTAGGACGGTCGCTGACATCCGGCAGCACCTCCTGCAAGCTGTCGGCGAAAACCAGGAGCAGCGTGGCCGTGGCCGAGAGCGGCGGCTGTCCCCCATCCCGCACAGCGACCAGCAGGCGCTGGCGGGCCGCGTCCCGGTCGCCCAAAGCACGCGCCGTGCGCACCTCGCCCGTGCGCAGCCCCAGGCTGAAGAGTCCCGGCTCGCTGGCCTGCAGCACGTGGTACGACAGCCAGGCATTGTGTCCCGAGTCGGCGTCCACCGCCACCACCTTGGTGACCAGGTAGCCGGGCTGCGCGGCGCGCGGCACCGTGTCGAACAGCGCCGAGCCGTCGGGCCCCAGCGCCGGGTACAGCACCCGCGGCGCGTTGTCGTTGCGGTCGCCCACCAACACGCGCAGGCTCACGTTGGCGCTGAGCGCGGGCGAGCCCTGGTCGCGCGCCTGCAGGGTCAGCTCGAAGGCGCGCAGCTGCTCGTGGTCGAAGGCGCGCTGCGCGAACACCACCCCGCTCTGCGCGCTCACGGACACGTAGGACGCCAGCGCCCGTGGCTCCAGGTCGCTGGCCACGATGGAGTAGGAGACGCGACCGTTGGGCCCCAGGTCGGGGTCAGAGGCGCTGACTTGGGCAATTGAGGCGCCTGGAGGATTGTTCTCTGCCACATGAACGACGTACGAAGGCTGTTGGAAAACTGGCGTGTTGTCATTGACATCGCCAATGTGTAGGGTGATGCTTGAGCTAGAGGAAAGTGGGGGCTTGCCCCTGTCGGTGGCTGTGATAGTGACATTATACTCAGGAGTCTGCTCACGGTCTAGAACTCCATCTGTCACTAATTTATAGGTGTTTATCGAAGAAGAGACTATTTTAAATGGAACATCACCTTTTAATTTACAAACAACTTCTCCGTTGTGTCCAGAATCCTTGTCACGGATTTTAAGCAAAGCAACGTGTGTTCCCAGCTTGGTGTCCTCCATAACGATATCCCGCAGAGATTGGAATACCACTTCTGGGAAATTGTCATTTATGTCTTGGACCTCTATCTCCACGGTACATTGGGCAATCATTCCTCCACCGTCCCTTGCTTCCAAAACTATGGAATATTCTTTGACCTCCTCAAAATCTAACGTATGTAAAACAGTAATTTCCCCCGTAATAGAATTTAGGTCAAACTGGGTGATCTGGCCTGCTTCCGTGAAAGAGAAAGTGATCTGGGCATTGACACCCTCATCCTGGTCAGTGGCCATCACTCGAAGCACAAGGGTGCCTGGAAGAACGTTTTCCGGAACAGCCACCCTGTATAGCTCTTGGCTAAACACTGGAGGGTTATCATTGGCATCAGTCACTAGGACCTGTATCTGGGCAGTACTACTAAGGGGTGGATCCCCGCCGTCCAATGCCGTCAAGATGAACTGGTAGGATTTCTGCTCTTCCCGGTCTAAAGGCACCTTTAGTACCAGCTCAGGGTATTTACTGCCATCTAATTTCTCTTTATTCACGAGTGAGAAATGATCATTGGGGCTGAGCTGGTAATTCTGTAGTGAGTTGGTACCAATATCTGCATCATGGGCAGATCCTAAAATAAATCGTGCCCCAGGCTTTGTAGACTCACTTATCTGCAGGTCAAAGGAAGTTTGGATGAACTTGGGGGTATGGTCATTAATATCTTCGATGTCCACACTCACGTGATAAAAGTTCAATGGATTTTCAGCAACAGCCTCAAATTCCAGAGTACAGGCTGTCTTCTTCCCACATATCTGCTCCCGGTCTAGCCTGCTGCCCACAAGTAGCTCCCCGCTCTTGGCGCTCACGGTGAAGTAAGCCTTCTCCGAACTGATGCGCAGTTGTCGAGTCGGTAACTCATGCACGCTCAGTCCCAAATCCTTGGCGAGGTTCCCCACCACCGAGCCCTCGGGCATTTCCTCGGGAATCCCGTAGCGGATCTGTTCAGACAGCGCCGGCCAGAACAAAGACAGCAGGAAGGGAAAGAGCACCGGCCGCCTCTCAGCCCAGCCCCTCTCCGCAGCGCCGCTCCCCATCCCTCTTGCTCCCTTCAGGTTGCTCACCGGCCTGGAGACGCCGGATCACAAATAATCTCTGGGCTGCAGATGTCCAGAGCTCCGAACGGCCTATAAGTCCTGTGTGAGGGTCAGGGTTTCTTCTTTTCCGCAGGAGGAAGTGGTGTAAAGGCTCGGGCTAGCGAGTCGGATAGGGAAAGTGCGCTGCGGCTGCGCGAAGAGATCGCCAGTGCCCAAGCTCTCCATTTTGGCCAACAGCGGCGCCCACAGTCCGCACTAGGACACTGCAGCCTCTGCTGCTTCAGTTTAACCAGCTACAATATTTACAACCCTGAGCATAACTGAACAAATTATTTTTATATATCTATATATTTAATGACGATTGATTCATATTCTTAGCTACAGAAACATACCAAATTTCTAGATTTTCAGGGTAATCCATATGCTGACATAATTATTCCTCCATCTTCAAATCCACACTTTAATAGATGACTATCACACAGACTAGGCCTAAAGGATTTCAAAGTACAGTAATTTTGAATACTTACCAATTAGCAGTATATGAATAAAGTTTTGTTCTTCTTTCCTTGTTTCTTTTTTTCTTGATTTCTTTCCTTTTTGGGTATCTCTATGTTGATTCATTTCAACTTTTCAGAAAGCATCAGTAATGCTGAAATTGTCTTTAAAAGGGCACAATTTATACTTACCTCTAAACCTTTCTTTATTTCAAAATAGTTTCAATAATTTCTTTATAGTAATATTATCTGATGTACACTTCTATCAGTGAAGGAAAGGATAGCCGGAAAAAACTTTAGCCTATTCCCTCTCCTTTGCATTGCACAATTATTTTCCTGGTTATAAAATATAACATCAACCTTCAAAGTTACCAGAGAGATATATTTTGCCTTCAAACACAAAATAGCTAACCTTGGTCTATTGCAATGACGTACTGCTTCTCACTTTTGTGCTTAAATACAATATCCCATGATGACCTCAGTTGATGAAATAGTCCTTAGAATATTCATTTGCAATAGCATACTGGGTTTAACAGTTGCTTCTCTCCTTTGTTTAAAAAATTTTTAAGTATCCAATGAATCTGGCTGGGGGAGTCTCCTTTTCAAACTACCTGATAATCATCTTTCTGCCCCACAAAGTGTCAGTAATATTGTCTTCTCCCCAAGCTTTTTATACATCTGAACCCTATAAAATATATGAAACCCACTTCCACACTGTTGCACATCCCCTTTTATCCAAAATACCACCAATGCTATGTTCCAAAAAAAAATCCTTCTATTTAATACTGGAAAGTGTAAACATAGCCAGGAAAACTTAGCCTATCATCCTCCTTCCTACTGCACAAGTATTTTCCCAGTTGCAAAATGTAACATAAATCTTCAAAGTTTCAAGGGGAATAATATTTTGCATAGTTCCTAGTAAAGAAGTAAATCCAAGTAAACAAGATTACTTGTCATCAACCACTTCTAGCTGCTGCTAGTCAACTGAAATGCTGGCCTTCACTGAAATGTCATCTAACAAATATAAAAGTAGTTAACCCCAGACTGAGTTATTAGTAACTGAATTTTTCAGCAGGTCCAATAAATTGAACCAATTTCTGGTCTAGGACCTGAGTGTTTGGTTGTTTCCTAAAGCAAGCATCCCCAATCTCCCACTAGGAGAGACAAACACACTTCACATGGCTGTACCACTAAAATAGTGCAATAGGGTTTTGTTTTAAAACATCTAACTGCTTACTTCACAAGTGCCACTTGAAATGATATTTTATGTCATATTTTTTGGTTTCAGACAATAACCTTTATTGTTGCATTAGATCCATATCATTGATATAGATCTCAGCAAAGCTTGATGCATACATTTCATTCTTTTAAGATTTTATTTATTTGAAAAAGCAAGAGAGAAATAAAGCATGGTGGGGAGGTGGAAGGGCAGGGGCAGAGGGAGAGGGAAAAGCAGACTCCCCGCTGAACATGAGGCCCCACTCAGGGCTCCATCCCAGGACTCTGAGATCATGACCTGAGCCACCCAAGTGTCCCACAGATTTCATTCTTTAGGCATTAGTCTAGTCTTCTAGTAGAAGTCAACTTTAATAGACTATTATGCTTTGAACACATCAGGAAGTGAAATATCACTTCCCACCTGTCAGAATGGCTAAAATAAAAAACATAAGAAATGACAAGTGTTGGTGAGGATGTGGAGAAAAAGCAGCCCTCTTACACTATTGGTGGGAATGTAAACTGGTGCAGTCACTATGGAAAACAGTATGGAGGCTCCTCAAAAAGTTAAAAACGGAACCATCCTATGGTCCAGTAATGGTGCTAATGGGTATTTAACAAGATACAAAAACACTAATTTAAAGGGATAAACCCACCCCTATGTTTATAGCATCATTATTTAAACTAGCCAAATTATGGAAACAGCCTAAGTATCCATTGACTAATGAACGGATAAAGAAAATGTGTGAATATATACAATGGAATATTATTCAGCCATAAAAAGAATGAAATCTTGCCATTTGCAATGACATGGATGGAGCTAGAGTTTCTAATACTAGGTGAAATAAATCAGAGAAAGACAAATTCCATATGATATCACTCATATGTGAATTTAAGAAATGAACAAATGAGCAAGAAAAAGGAGAGAAACAAGCCAAGAAACAGACTCTTTTTTCTTTTTAAAGTTGGCTCCATGCCCACATGAAGCCCAGCTCAGGGCAGGACTTCAACTAACCACCTTGAGATCAAGAAGCTGAGTTGAGACCAACAGTTGGTTGCTATACCCACTGAGGTACCCAAGTACTCCCAAGAAATGGACTCTTAACTATTAAGAACAAACTGATGGTTAGCAGAGTGGAGGTGGATAACCTAGTGGGTAACCTCTTGATAACCTAGGGCAATGGGAAAGATATAACAATTCATTCTCATTTATAGAACACATGAATTAAGAACACTGAGTGGAAAATAGATGGAAAGTACAAAAATGTGATAGTCCACTTATTCACAATCTTGTCCACAGGTTTTCACTATGGAAAGGACACCAAAACCTATACCAACAAGTATTCTGTATTAAAGTATCACCACTGAACTCGTTGAACTTGGTTTACCTCTTTAAGGTTTTTCACTACACCTTCAAAACACGTGTTTCACAAAACAATCAAGAAAATTACACAAAATAATTTCTTGAGGATATAAAATAATTAGTGAACTCACCTGAATATTTTCGGCTTCATCCTTACATTCACGAAAATCTGTGGAGGTTAATAAGGGATCTTTTTTCTCACAGCTCTCCTGGCTGATGAGCGTGTCAGCATAGTTGGGCTGGGGGAAGATCAGGTGACTCTTGCGCGAGTCCGCGGTGAGGGAGACCTCGTGCGAATAGGTCTGCAGGAAAGCCCGCACCCCGTCCACGCCCACGAAGTGCGAGGCCGGCACGCCCACCAGCCCGCCTCCTGAAGCCTGGAGCACACGCGACGCGTGCCAGCGCCTCAGCCTGAGCGCCAGCAGCACGATGACGAAGGCGAGGAAGACGCAGGAGACTGCCGCCACCGCCACCACCAGATAGAGCGTGAGGTCCGCATCGTCTGGGTCGGCGGGGGTCCCGATGCTGCCCAGGTCCGCCAGGACGTCCGGGATGCTGTCGGCCACGGCCACGGTGAGCGTGACGGTGGCCGACAGAGGGGGCTGCCCGTGATCCTGCACCGCCACCACCAGGCTCTGCTTGAGCGCGTCTCTGTCCAGCAGGGCCCGCGCTGTGCGCACCTCGCCCGTGTGCAGCCCCACCGCGAAGAGCCCTGGCTCGCTGGCCTTGAGAAGGCGGTAGGACAGCCAGGCGTTCTGGCCAGAGTCTCTGTCCACTGCCACCACCTTGGTGACCAGGTACCCGAGCTCTGCGGAGCGGGGTGCCAACTCCACGCCTGTGGAACCCTCAGTGGGGAGGGTGGGATACAGGATCTCTGGTGTGTTGTCATTCTGGTCCACAATGAATATACTCAAGGACACATTGCTGCTGAGTGGTGGGTCTCCGCTGTCTTGCGCAGTTACTCTCAACTGCAGGTCACGGAACTGCTCATAGTCGAAGGAGTACAAGGCATACAGGATGCCTGTGTCAGAGTTGATGGACACATAGGAGGAGAGGGAAGCCCCCTGGAGAGTGTCTTCAGACAGGGAGTAAGTGACTCGAGAATTCTCCTGGCTGTCCGGGTCGGATGCAGTCACAGAGAAGATAGAAGCACCTCTGGGATTGTTTTCAGGGATGTAGACAGAATAGGAGGACTGAGGGAAGGCAGGCGGATTGTCGTTGGTATCTGCCACGTTCATGGAGATGTGAGTTTCTGAGGACAAGGGTGGGGTTCCACCATCTGTGGCTATCAGTGTGATGTTATACACAGAGCATTTTTCCCGGTCTAGGTTTTTGGCTGTCATCAACCTATAGTAATTGTCTATTGATCTTTCTAATTTAAAAGGCAGATTTTCTGAAATAGTGCAGGTTACTTCACCATTCTTGCCGGAATCTCTATCTTGAAGGTAGAAAAGAGCAACTACAGTTCCAGGAGGAGTGTCTTCAGGGACTGAGTTGCTTACAGAAGTTACAGTCACTTCTGGGGCATTGTCATTCACATCTAAAATTGTGATCATTACTTTAGCCCTTGTTATACTACCAGGACCGTCCTGAGCCTGAACTTCCATTTCATAGTAGCTGGACTCTTCATAATCTAGGCCTTCTAAAGTTGATAATTCTCCTGTATGAGGGTTCAGCTGGAATATCTGCAGAATCTTCTGAGTTATTTTCCGGAAAGAATATGTCACTTCCCCATTGACTCCCTCATCCAGGTCAACGGCATGCACCATTAGCAATCTCGTACCCACCGGCACATTCTCAGGGACAGTTGCTTGGTACTGAGGCAAAGAGAAGACTGGAGCGTGATCGTTCACATCTACCACTGTTACTTGGATGTGGGCGGTCTGGGATCGGGGTGGGTCGCCACCGTCAGAGGCTGTAAGGAGTAGGTGGTGAACCGCCTCTTCCTCTCGATCCAGCACCCTTTCCAGCACTAATTCTGGATATTTACCTCCATCGTCTCCAGTCTGCACTACCAGGGAGAAGTGATGATTGGGGTTGAGCTGGTAGCTCTGGAGAGAGTTCGTGCCCACATCTGGATCCCGAGCCTCATTTAACGGAAACCGCATCCCAGGAGCTGTGTTCTCCGTTATTTTCACAGTCATTTCTTCCGTCAAGAATCTAGGAGCGTTGTCATTAACATCTATTATTTCCACTTCTACTGGGTGAAGATTCATTTTATCCATCAGGATGTTAAAGTTCACTAGGCACCGCGCGCTCTGAGCACAGAGCTCCTCCCGGTCTATCCTGTCCGCGGTGACCAAGCTGCCACTTCGCGGATTCAGAGCGAAAAGCTGCGTCCTACCTCTGGAGATGATGCGGACTCCACGCTCCTCCAGTTCCCCGGGCTCCAGACCCAGATCCTTAGCGATATTACCCACAAAAGATCCTTTGTCTGTCTCCTCTGGCACAGAGTAGAGAATATGTCCTGCCCAAGCTTCCCTCTGGGTTCCCAGGAGGATGGAGAGCAGGATGAATCTTCTGTATTCCCCACCCCTCTGCGGAGCCGCCATTGTTGTGCCGATCTTGTTTAGACGCTGGGCTATCTCCTGTTGTGCTTCTGGATGCCAGTGTGTCAGCATGGAATCTTTTGTATTCGTAAAAGAAGCACAGTATCTAGTAAAAGAGACCTGAGTTTGATGAAGCTTGGAAGAGAGTTTGTCTCAATCTGGTGTTTCTTTGTATGATAAAGCTCAGTGGTTCTGGCAGATCTCTCGCACCATTTTCCCCCTGGTTGGTGAACAGCGGCGCTCAGAGTCCTTACTAAGTTACTGCACCATATTAAAGCAAAATAACTGATTTTTCAGAAAGTTGTTCTATCCTTCAAAATCCTTCCATTTATATTTCTTTGATCTATATATCTTTGATATTATTTAAAAATCTATTTCAAGAAGATGAATTGATGCAACAATGTTCATGATGGGTGCTTACTAATTCGAGCTAATTTTTTAAGTTTTTTTGTTTTGCATTTCAACTTTGAAATGATGTCGGGTACTGCCTCAGACTTCATAGAACCCAGTGAAATCAGTGTTTACAGGTAAAAAAGTGTGATTTATTTTGAAAAATGTTATAAACAGTTTACATCAGAGTGTAATAAATTAACTCAATAATATTGAACACCAACTATGTTCTACACACCATCGTGTAAGACTCAGAGAGTCAAAATTTTCTTTAGAATACAGAGAGGTAATTTAATAAAGTTTTTTTTAAAGTAGACTTTATTTTTTTTTGTTTTACTTTTTAAAAAATATTTTATTTATTTATCAGAGAGAGAGAGAGAGAGAGATCGAGCAGAGGCAGACAGAGTGGCAGGCAGAGGCAGAGGGAAAAGCAGGCTCCCCGCTGAGCAAGAAGCCGGATGTGGGACTCGATCCCAGGACGCTGGGATCATGACCTGAGCTGAAGGCAGCTGCTTAACCAACTGAGCCCGATTTAATAAAGTTTTTGATTGGAGGGACTCTTAGAGATGATTTAGTCCATTACCTTCATTTTAATAATTTTAAAAATGAGAGAGAATTGCCTTGTCCTTGACTATATAATAGTAAAACCATTGTTGGAATACAAATATTCTCACTTCCAGTGTTCTGAGGAGAAAGGAAAATCATTTGCCTTGGCTGATGCTTTATGCTCAAAATGTGCCTTTAGAGAGGAGGTAAGAACCCTAGCAGCAACGGATCAGCTATAGAAGCAACTCATTTTGCATAGAAGGCAGGAATTTGCAGATTCTACCGCCCATGGATCCTTAAGAAAGTGAGTGTTGACTGCTTCTTTCATTGTGCAATTCAAACAACCATCCTACCCAATTCTAGAATAACTGAAAAAAGGTGGGCCTCCAGAT
This sequence comes from Lutra lutra, assembly GCF_902655055.1. Taxonomy (NCBI): domain Eukaryota; kingdom Metazoa; phylum Chordata; class Mammalia; order Carnivora; family Mustelidae; genus Lutra; species Lutra lutra. The sequence continues at coordinate 79,878,847 of NC_062282.1, read as the reverse complement.
AGCCTTTGAGCATACACTATCCTGAGAAGCTCCTTAGAGGTACCAATTGTTCCAATGATATTAATTAAGTAAAACTGAATTGTTGATAGATCTGAGGCTACTCTTAGCTGACAAAAATAAAATTCTTTCCACAGAGCTGCAGGAGAAAAGAGTTACCAGTCCTGAAATGACGACCTGGCAAAAAATAAATTTACCTTATGGGGTGCCTAACTGACTTAGTCAGAAGAGTACACAGCTCTTGAGTTCAGGGTTGTAAGTTCAGGCCCCATGTTTGGTGTAGATATTACTTATGTAAATAAATAAATAAACTTTAAAAGAAAGAAATAACCTTGCTTTGTAAATTATTTTAATGCCTAGGGGAATAGATAGCAGCACAAGGAGGTGGAGGAGGAAGAGGAGGAGGAGGAGAAATCGGAAGTAACTTTGAAAATGCTTCTTAGCAGGGCAGCTGGGTGGCTCAGTGGGTTAAAGCTTCTACCCTTTGACTCAGGTCATGATCCCAGGGTCTTGGGATCAAGCCCTGCATTGGGCTCTCCGCTCAGCAGGGAGCCTGCTTCCTCTTCTCAGCCTGCCTGCCTCACCGACTACTTGTGATCTTTGTCTGTCAAATAAATAAATAAATAATCTTAAAAAGAGAAAATGCTTCCTAGCTTAGTTGCTGAGGATTTCCTAAGTAAGTAATCTATTTCTGCCCTTTGATGGCACTGTTCCAAAATATAGGCAATACTTTGAATGAACAGCTGTTTCAATCTATCTATTTATAGCCATATTTGCTTTCACCAAAATAAAATAACTTTTTGTTCAAAGGAGCCAATATGAGAATTACAGATTAATTCCATAAGTAGAAATTAAACACTATTTGTTTAGTAGTAATTTTGAACTTTCTGTTGACATAAACAAAGTCATTAAAGATCATGAGTACTTGCAGACATTTTCGAACAAAATTTGGAGTCTAGATGTTATGGTTCCCAATGTTCTGATCTTTTTCTATCTAACACTTCAAAATTCATAGGGTCATCTCACATTTGTTTCCTATTCTACTATTTTTTAAAAAGTCTCAGTTAACTTATTACTTCTGGATAACTTCTTTGGAGCTAATTAACTGAGATCTAGATAAATAAGATAATGAACATACTCTGAACATAAAGCACATTTCAGGAAATACCTTGGCTGTATTATCTCTAGTAATCAAATTTCCTTAAGTTACTCTACAACATAAATTTAACTATTAAAGATTCTGCTAGACCACTAAGATACATTACATATAACATAAGCCTACTATATACAATGGAAATAAGTTTAAAGTTTTAAAAGAAGTATGTTGGGGCGCCGGGGTGGCTCAGTGGGTTAAGCCGCTGCCTTCGGCTCGGGTCATGATCTCAGGGTCCTGGAATCGAGCCCCGCATCGGGCTCTCTGCTCAGTGGGGAGCCTGCTTCCTCCTCTCTACCTGCCTCTCTGCCTGCTTGTGATCTCTCTCTGTCAAATAAATAAATAAAAAATCTAAAAAAAAATAAAAGAAGTATGTTATTACTGACTGAGTTATTGGGAAGAATTGACCTTAAGAATCGACCTTCATTTTTGTACTTGCATAAAAAAATTCTATGGAAAAAATTCTGTGGAAAGTAATTGACTTCTCAGACATTAAGTTACTCATCTTCCCTTTCTTTTTAAAGGTTTTAGTTATTTATTTGACAGACACAGCGAGAGAGGGAAAACAAGCACGGGGAGAGGGAGAAGGAAAAGCAGGCTTCTGGCAGAGTGGGGAGCCTGATGTGGGGCTTGATCCCAGGACCCTAGGAGCATGACCTGAGCTGAAGGCAGACGCTTAACCACTGAGCCACCCAGGCGCCCCTCTTCTTTCTTTCTTTTTTTTTTTTTTTAAGATTTTATTTATTTATTTGAGAGAGAGCACAAGCAGGGGGAGTGGCAGGCAGAGGGAGAGGAAGAAGCAGGCTCCCCTGCTGAGCAGGGAGTCAGACAAGGGGCTCTATCCCAGGATCCAGAGCTAAAGGCAGCTGCTTAACTGCTTAACCAAATGACCCACCCAGGTGCCCCAATCTTCTCTCCTTTCTTTATGGAACTTTTTTCTAATGAGAAACATTTGTTTAGAGTTCTGTTTGGGTTTCCATTCCCAGGCAAATATGCAGGTATTATTTTCTATTTCTCTCTTAAATTTTATTCCTTCCCTTTGACAGCTGCTACCTCAACAGAAGTTTGATCAGATGGGTTGTTTTCACAATGATAAACTAGCCCAATAATTTGGTAGGCTTTTCCCCCTGAAGCTTCAAAATTCAGTATATACTCAAAATCTCAGACTGTTTATCTTATTAACAATGATCTATATGGTATGTTAAGTCAGAGAGCCTCAGTTAGCCAGAATTTAGCAAATTCCATGACTGCTAGGATTTAACACTTGGTCAGTCTGCATGAATGAATATTACTGAGAGTAAAATCCCAATAAATATTTTATTTATTTAAATGAAATGGTCATAGGTAATTCAGATAAAAGAATAAAATAAACCATCCTATACTACCCCAGTTAGTGATGTGAGCAGTTAAGAGAATAAAATAAACCAGCCTACTATCCATAAAACAGTCAGTGAGCTTTGCTTATAAATGGATATAGTTTGTTTTGTTTCCTTTTTCAAGATGTTTTAAATCATCCAGAATTGTTGATATAAAAAAATAGCATTTACATTCTCAGATCATATGAAACAAAGCTTAATACATGTATGAGAAAATCTGACTCCCATGACTAATATTCAAGATTCAAGTTCTTGCAAATTATTTACTATTAAGTTCTTTTTTGAAAAGATTTATTTATTTATTTATTTATTTGAGAGCATGTGTGCACACATAGGGGTAAGGGACAAAGGGATTGGGGGAGAGAGTCTTCAGCAGACTCTGGACTAAGTGTGGGGTTCAACTTGGGGATTGGCCTCAAGACCCTGAGATTACTACCTGAGCTGAAACCAAGAGTCAGATGCTTAACTGACTGCACCTGTGACACCCAGACACCTTATTCACTATTAAATTTTGATTAAAACCATCAAAGGATAGTATCACAAACATACAAACAAATCAGATTTGAAAATGTGTGTGACTGGAACCCTTAGTCATATACATTTGGATCTTGAAATAAATAATTCCACAATAACTGCTTATGTAAATATCCCAATATTGATTTAGAGAAATATATATTACCTTTAGTAACTAATTTAAGCACATCAACTCAATATTATCTTAAAGAAGACTGACAATTTCAAGTTACAAAAGAGGTTCTCATTTATTTTTAAGAGATCTTTTTCAACTCTTTATGTTAAATGTGCATAGCAAATTCAGAAGCATAAGTGGCTAATCTATTGCATTATCAGGTCATAGAATCCTCCACCTCAGGATTGGCAAAGACCTTGGCTATCATGTACTTCAACAACTCATCAAATTCTATTATCCTCTGTATTCTGTTAACTCCAGGGCCATCAAATTACTTTTGGAAAGAGCTAATAATAGAACCTCCCACCTCCTAGGCAATCTATTTTCCATTAGAACAACTTCAGCAACAACTACAAAAAAAGAACAACTCAAAATTTTGTTTTTTTTTCTACTCACCAAGCCAGTTTCATCCACACCTTTGGGTCATGATGAATTAAACTAATTATTCTTCTAATGACAACCCTCCTTTCCTTAAATATTTGAATAGAGGTTCTACATGACAGAAGCCTTATTTTTCTGGGTTAAATATGCTAAATTATTTAAATTCTCATTTGAACACAGTGAATCCTGCATCCTCCCATTCACTATTCAGTCCTCTATTTTTTAGGGGTATGGCCTTGTAAGTGGACACTAATAAGCATATTTAAAAATTCACTTTCATTTTTAAATATTATCAAGCACATAGATTGCAGAAGACATTGTAGTAGGCAAGCAGCATCAGGTGCTTACATTTGTTAAAAGTCAAAATTATAATACTGGTGATGTCAACAAATACTTGTTTACTGCTTTACAGTTGAAAAAACATTAATAAAATTATTTTATTATATTTTCTCAGAATTTGTGTGAGGTAGGTAAGTCTTTTTAATTTACATGTTAATTTAAAAACTGTGACTCCCCAAGATGAATAACAGATAATTTCAGGAATATTATTCAGGTTTTCTAACACCAAAGATTAGGTCTTCTTTGCTACAGACATCAATTACTTTTATCTTCCATAAAAATAATTTTTGATTCCTAAGTAGTAAAGATCACAGATCTCCATTATTTTAGAAAACACTTGCTTTTAGTTAACATTGGTGAAAAACTGAGACCTCGATCTTTAACAGAGGCTGCAATTTTTTTTTACATTAGAAAGAGTATCCTTTTTTAAAAAAGAGTTTATTTATTTTGGAGAGAGAGAAGAGACAGAACACAGGGATCAGGAACTGGCAGGGGGAGAGAGAGGGAGAATCTTATGCAGACTCTGGGCAGAGTGCAGAACCTGGGGCTCATTCTCAGGACCCTGAGATGAGGGCCCTGAGATTATGACCTGAGCCTAAATCAGAGTTTAACCCACTGGGCCACGAGGTACCCCCATTAGGAAAAGAATCTTACAGATGTCACAATTCGGGGGGGGGGGAACCAACATAAGAGATGTATGTAACCCAAAGCACGAAGATCTTGCCAGCAGGAGAAAAGTAAGGAACATCTACAGTATACATTATTAAGATTTTTTTTCATGAAATTAGAGTACTAAGAGTACTAAGATTTAATAGAGCTCTATTGATTAAAAAAAAGAAACTTCTGAAAATTGGCTCAATGCAAAGACTAAGAAAACTAAGCAGTTATCAAAGCAAATTTTAAATTTTCCTATTCAAATAAAACTAATAAAAGGAATAATCTCACCTGAACAAGGGAGTCTTCCTCTTTACAAAAACCTGAATCTTCCTGAATCAAAAGAGGCTCGCTTTTCCCACAGCTCTCCTGGCTGATGAGCGTGTCCGCATAGTTGGGCTGGGGGAAGATCAGGTGACTCTTGCGCGAGTCCGCGGTGAGGGAGACCTCGTGCGAATAGGTCTGCAGGAAAGCCCGCACCCCGTCCACGCCCACGAAGTGCGAGGCCGGCACGCCCACCAGCCCGCCTCCTGAAGCCTGGAGCACACGCGACGCGTGCCAGCGCCTCAGCCTGAGCGCCAGCAGCACGATGACGAAGGCGAGGAAGACGCAGGAGACTGCCGCCACCGCCACCACCAGATAGAGCGTGAGGTCCGCATCGTCTGGGTCGGCGGGGGTCCCGATGCTGCCCAGGTCCGCCAGGACGTCCGGGATGCTGTCGGCCACGGCCACGGTGAGCGTGACGGTGGCCGACAGAGGGGGCTGCCCGTGATCCTGCACCGCCACCACCAGGCTCTGCTTGAGCGCGTCTCTGTCCAGCAGGGCCCGCGCTGTGCGCACCTCGCCCGTGTGCAGCCCCACCGCGAAGAGCCCTGGCTCGCTGGCCTTGAGAAGGCGGTAGGACAGCCAGGCGTTCTGGCCAGAGTCTCTGTCCACTGCCACCACCTTGGTGACCAGGTACCCGAGCTCTGCGGAGCGGGGTGCCAACTCCACGCCTGTGGAACCCTCAGTGGGGAGGGTGGGATACAGGATCTCTGGTGTGTTGTCATTCTGGTCCACAATGAATATACTCAAGGACACATTGCTGCTGAGTGGTGGGTCTCCGCTGTCTTGCGCAGTTACTCTCAACTGCAGGTCACGGAACTGCTCATAGTCGAAGGAGTACAAGGCATACAGGATGCCTGTGTCAGAGTTGATGGACACATAGGAGGAGAGGGAAGCCCCCTGGAGAGTGTCTTCAGACAGGGAGTAAGTGACTCGAGAATTCTCCTGGCTGTCCGGGTCGGATGCAGTCACAGAGAAGATAGAAGCACCTCTGGGATTGTTTTCAGGGATGTAGACAGAATAGGAGGACTGAGGGAAGGCAGGCGGATTGTCGTTGATATCTGCCACGTTTAGGTAGATAAGTGTTTCTGTAGACAAAGGTGGAATTCCTTTGTCTGTAGCTGTTATAGTGATGTTGTACAAGGATACCTGTTCTCGATCTAGTACTGTATTGGTCACTAATTGATAATAATTGTCTACTGATTTTTCCAGTTCAAATGGCAGACTTCTTGAGATGGAACAGGTTACCAGGCCATTCAGGCCAGAGTCTCGATCATATACTTGAAAAAGAGCAATTACTGTTCCTGGAGGCGTACTTTCAGCAACTGATCTACTTCCAGATGTAACTACCACTTCTGGTACATTATCATTTACATCCAAGATAGTTATTACAACTTTTGCTCTGTCGACTAGACCTGGCCGATCACTGGCTTCAACATCCAACTCATAAAAGCTTGAGTCCTCATAGTCTAGATTTGCAGAAGTTGCTATTTCTCCAGTGGAAACATTCAAGCAGAAAATCTTTGAGATCTTTTCTGTTACCCTTAGGAAGGAGTATGTTACTTCTGCGTGGACTCCTTCATCCTGGTCAGTAGCATTTACCGACAATACTGGTGTACCTACTGGCAGATTTTCAGGAATGCTCACACGGTAGATAGGCCGAGTAAACACTGGAGCATTGTCATTCACGTCTAGGACAATCACCAGAATTCGTGCAGTGCCTGAGCGAACAGGGTCACCGCCATCCACAGCAGTAAGAACCAGGTGGTGAATGGCCTCTCCCTCTCGATCCAGGGCGCGCTCCAGCACCAGCTCTGGATATTTGGGCCTATTGGCTTCGCTCCACACGTCCACTGAGAAGTGACTGTTTTCGCTGAGTCTGAATCCCTGAAGAGAGTTCATTCCCACATCCAGGTCATAGACCTCCATTAGTGGAAAACGAGAGGATGGGACTGCATTTTCCAGAATTTTCACTTCTAATTCTTCCCTGAAGAATCCGGGTGTATTGTCATTAATATCCACTATTTCCACTTCTATGGGATAAAGATTCAGTTTATCCTCAATAAGGATGTTAAAACTCACCAGACATGGTGCAGTCTGGGCACAGAGCTCCTCCCGGTCTATCCTGCCTGCAGTGACCAAGCTACCGCTTCGCGGGTTCAGAGTGAAAAGCTGTGACCTACCTCTGGAGACGATGCGGACCCCACACTCCGCCAGCTCCTGGGGCTCCAGCCCCAGATCGTGGGCTATGTTTCCCACGAAGGAACCTTTGTCCAGCTCCTCAGGAATGGAATAACGGATCTGCCTGGCCCCGGCCTCCCACAGAATCCCCAGAAGAATGAAGAGCACCACCATCCCGCTGCGGCGCCGGCGCTTTTGCAGAGCGGCCATTACTGGCTCCTTAAGGACTTCCTTGGGATTACGAGTAGCGGGAACAGGTTTGCAATCACTTTTGTGCTTCTCAGAATTGGAAGTCAAGCTCCGTAAACAAGTAGATCAGTTGAGAAGCGTTTTAAATTAGAATTTCTGCGCAGCTAGAGAGCTATCCTGTCTGATCTGCTTTTTTGCTGGGGATATAACCCCAGTTCTCCTTGTTTTCCTTGCCCGGGTTAGTGAACAGCGACACTTAGAGTCCTAACTTAATACTGCACTGTCTTTGCATACAGAGAATCTTATTTTGGCTAAATCTTGCTTAGGTGTCACTGGTAATATTTCTCTCCCCAAAAGAATAAAAGAGAATATTTTGAATAATTTTAGATGTTCCCTGGAATTTGCCACTCATTTTGTGTTATAGCTCTTAGGGCCTTGGAGAACAGAAATAAGATTACACTTTTATGTAAACCTTGAATTTTCACATTCCACCATCATTTGTATTTGCCCCATTTGCATTTTTTATGATTTAAGTTCTTATTTAAATTCTAATTAGTTAACATATAGTGTAATATTAGTTTCAGGAATAAAATTCAGTGATTCATCACTTACATATAACACCCAGTGCTCATCACAAGTGCCTTCCTTAAGACCCATCATCCATTTAGTCCATCCCCCTGTCCATCTCCCCTCCAGCAACCCTCAATTTGTCTTCTAGTTAAAAGTCTTTCTTATTTGTCCCATTTCCAATAAGGGCACCAGCAACAACACATTTAGAACCAATCCACCTACTGCCAGTTACAAGTATTGCCATTTTTAGATGTCACTATTTTATTAACACATAGAATAAATAACCTTAGGCAATATTTCTGTATACCTTTTAAAAAATGAAAGGGGGTGCTTGGCTGGCTCAGTTGGAGGAGACTGCAACTAATCTTAAGGTTATTTTTTTCTAAATGTATTATTTATTCACTTGAGAGAGAGCATGAAAGAGGGGAAGGGCAGAGGGAGAAACAGACTCCTCACTGAGCAGGGAGCATAACCCAGGGCTCAATCCCAGGACTCAGAGATCATGAGTTGAGCCGAAGGCAGATGCTTAACCAACTGATTCACCCAGGTGCCCCAGAGACTGCAACTCTTGATCTTGGGGTTGTGAGTTTGAGCTTCCTGTTGGGTGTAGAGAGGACTTACATGAATTTTTAAAAGTTAAAAAAAAACATGAAAAGAAAGTGAAAATATATTGACTATAATGACAAAAATTTATATATTATATACAAAACAGTTTAGGATTAACTGCATTGAGACTGAGTAAACCACTTAATTGCCTACATTTGTGTTTAATTATATATTTATAATATGTTTCCCAATGACAGTATGATACTAAGGTATCAAAAATGTTTAAGGATATATGGCTTTGTATTTAATAAAAATTTCAAGACCATCACAAGGCCACTTCCCATGAAAGACTGCAACACAGATAAATGAACAAAAAATTCTAACAATCCCCCCATGTGATGCCCAGAAAGATCTATAAAACACAGTAAAACAGGGCATACTTAACCTGTATACGTTTTACTTCTATCATAATTATTGACCTCTAGTTACAATTATGGAAAGAAAGGGTTTTGAAGCAACTCACCTGTTGCAAACTGACTGAATTAGAAGTCATTTGGGGATCTGCATTACTGGTACTTTCAAACCAAGAGGCTTCATTACACAGAAGATCTTGTGGTGGAATATTTTCAGGCTTTATATTGAGAAATTTAAACTCGGTCTTTGAGGAATGTGAGGCAGCACATAAATTGTAAGAATAAGGCAAAGTCCCTTCACTGAAGTTGGGGAGAACCCCAGATTCGGTCTTGGAGCAGACATTAGTCTGAAAGCAGCTCCAGGCGGCAGGGCTGGAGGAGCGGCGCAGGCTCAGGGCAACCGCCAGAATCACCGCGAGGAGGAACAACACCGAAATCAAGGCCAAAGCCACCACCAGGTAAAACTGCAGCTCCCCCTGAGGGTCAGAGGGCTCAGGGCGGTCGCTGACATCCGGCAGCACCTCCTGCAAGCTGTCGGCGAAAACCAGGAGCAGCGTGGCCGTGGCCGAGAGCGGCGGCTGTCCCCCATCCCGCACAGCGACCAGCAGGCGCTGGCGGGCCGCGTCCCGGTCGCCCAAAGCACGCGCCGTGCGCACCTCGCCCGTGCGCAGCCCCAGGCTGAAGAGTCCCGGCTCGCTGGCCTGCAGCACGTGGTATGACAGCCAGGCATTGTGTCCCGAGTCGGCGTCCACCGCCACCACCTTGGTGACCAGGTAGCCGGGCTGCGCGGCGCGCGGCACCGTGTCGAACAGCGCCGAACCGTCGGGCCCCAGCGCCGGGTACAGCACCCGCGGCGCGTTGTCGTTGCGGTCGCCCACCAACACGCGCAGGCTCACGTTGGCGCTGAGCGCGGGCGAGCCCTGGTCGCGCGCCTGCAGGGTCAGCTCGAAGGCGCGCAGCTGCTCGTGGTCGAAGGCGCGCTGCGCGAACACCACCCCGCTCTGCGCGCTCACGGACACGTAGGACGCCAGCGCCCGTGGCTCCAGGTCGCTGGCCACGATGGAGTAGGAGACGCGACCGTTGGGCCCCAGATCCGGGTCAAAGGCGCTGACTTGGGCGATGGAGGTTCCAGGAGGGTTGTTCTCTGCAATGTGAACCAAATAGAAAGGCTGTTGGAAAACTGGCGCGTTGTCGTTGACATCGATTATGTTCAAGGTGACACTTCTGTTGGAGGAGAGAGGCGGGTTTCCCCTGTCTGTGACTGTGATGGTGATATTGTATTCTGGAGTCTGTTCTCGATCTAGGGCTCCATCTGTGACCAACATGTATGTATTTTGTGTATCTTGAACTATCTTAAATGGGAACTTTCCTTTTAGTTGGCAGAAAACTTCCCCATTAAATCCAGAATCCAGGTCACGTGTTTTGATCAGGGCAAGAACAGTCCCCAGCTCAGCATCTTCTTGAATATGTTTAGATTCAGAATCCAAGGTTACCTCAGGAGCATTGTCATTTTCATCCAAAATATCTATTTGTATTTTACAGTGTGCGGTGTGTCGTCCACCATCCTTTGCTTCCACCCCAATTGTGTAGCTCTCTCTCTCTTCAAAGTCCAGTTCTCCACCAGTGGTGAGTTCCCCTGTTTTACTGTCCAGCTTGAACAGCTGTCTCACTACATTGCCAGTGTTGATGAAAGCATATGTGATCTCAGCATTGACCCCCTCATCCAAGTCAGTGGCCATCACACATAGTACAGAGGAGCCCATGGGCAGGTTCTCTTGAACAGTGGCCCTATACACATCCTGGGTGAACACTGGTGGGTTGTCATTTGCATCTGCCACAACCACCCTTACCTGGGTAGTGCAGCTTCTTGCTGGGTCCCCCCCATCCACAGCGGTGAGGACCAGGTGGTGGCAGGACTGCTCTTCCCTGTCCAGGGGAGTCTTTACTACCAGTTCTGGGTACCTACTGCCATCTGGGTTCTCCTTCTGAATCAAAGAGAAGTGCGGATTGGGGCTGAGGTAGTACTGCTGCAGGGAATTGATACCTACATCTAAATCTTGAGCGGATTCCAGAGAGAAAGTGGCTCCAGTTAGGGCCAGTTCACTGATTTCCAGTTCAGTGATATTTTGGCTAAAGGTCGGTGGGTTATCATTGACATCCTGAATTACCACATTTATATGAAAGAAGTTCAAAGGCTTTTCTGCGACCATTTCGAATTCTAGAACACACGTTGACTTCTTGCCACAAATCTGCTCTCGGTCTATACGGTTGCTCACAAGTAAGTCCCCGTTCTCAGTACTCACTGTAAAGAATTTCTTCTGTGCACTAATCCGCAGGTTTCGGGTAGGCAAATCTTGTATGCCAATCCCCAGATCCTTGGCGAGGTTCCCCACCAGTGAGCCCATGGCCAGCTCCTCGGGAATAGTGTAGCGGACCTGCTCTGGGAGCACCGGACAGAACAAAGACAGCAAAAAGAGAAATGGCATTCGTCTCCGCCCAGCCGGGCCCTTCTGTCCCAAGCGGTCTCCCATCACAATTTCTGCGACGTTGCCTTTCTGATTCCGAAGAGCTACGATCGCTAAATGATCCCAAGAACTCTCTGAGCAGGAGTAACTCCTTGATTTGTCTTGGCAGGCAGACTCTCTGACAGATATCTCGGCGGCAGAGAACCAGAGAGTGAGTGTCCAGTTACCGCGGTTCTGCCGTGGGGAGGCGATTGCTTTGCGTCGGGAGAAGCTGATACTACGCTCAGTACTAGCCAACAGCGGCACCCCGCGTCCCGGCTGCAGAACTGCAGTAGTGGTTACTAATGAACTCCCAATCAGGAGTGGGTTAAAAGAAAATTCTACTGTATCCTTATACAGATACTCATTCTTCCAATTTTACAAGGATTTTTAACATCTTAAATATTTACTATATCTCCGATCTGGCGGTCATTTTATTTGAATTTGAACTTTACCCATCTAAATCAAGTGAGTTTTACTCTTCAAAGAGCAGAGGCAACTTGCTTGAAGATGTTTACTGACATCGTCGTGGTTTTTGTTTCCATTTTCATAAAATGGTCATAATAACTTCTTCCCTGTGTTCCTTAGTAAAACTGAAGACCAAATGAAATGATATGCAGAAAATGACACAAATGAAAGTACTGGTGGTGGTGAGGGCAGAAAGTGTAATATGAAAATTCTTGAAATATCAGCTTGATGGTAAGATTATTCCACTTGTTTCTTTTTTCTAACTTACAAACGTTACAAATCTCATAGCTTTTAGTTTTAGCCTATGTTTCACTTCCTTCTATATTATCATTACCACATTACCCCCAAACTAGACAGGTAAGCAGAGATTGGTTGTCCTTACAAAATAAAAGTATAGTAAGAAGCAAGAAACTCTCAAAAAAAAAGAAGCAAGAAACTTTTTTCCTTAGTTTCCAAGTGTCTTTGTTTAACTGACCATGATTTTAAAACTATCCACCGATTTTATTTTTTCCACACTACACTACCATTGTCTTTAACTGTACTGTTTCTTCTCAAGTCACTTAGCAATGGTGAGCTATTTGAAATTTGGGAATGAAGTATGAGTCCTTATAATTATATACTCTAAAGAAAGAATCTATATTGTCCCCAGATCACAATCAGATCATCCTAACTCTTTGTACTGACATTCTTTCCATGTCAATTTTCATGTTCCTGATAGGTGTCTTACAGGGTGTTTTTTTTTTTTAAAGATTTGATTTGTCAGAGAGAAACAGACACAGAGCACATAATCAGGGGGAGCAGCAGAGAGAAGGAGAAGCAGACGCCCCACTGAGCATGGAACCAGATACAGGACTGGGATCATGATCAGAGCTGAAGGCAGATGCTTAACCGACTGAGCCACCTGGGTGTCCTGGGGCCTTACTGTTTTAATTCAATTTCTAAACTAGAATCTTCATAAAGAAATTTTTAAAACCTATACAAGACATCGTAATTCTATAACTTAGCAGGTAGGTAGCAATGTTGAACTCATAGTGGAATAGCATTAGACATCTTAAACTACTCATTGTATTCAGGATTCTAGACAGAAACTCACCCATATATCTTCTTCATACAAACATAAAAAACATAGACTCAAGACTTTGCTCCAAAACATGACTGAAGAAGTGTCTTTCCAGCATGTTATGAACACTTGAAGGAGAGTTATCTTTTCAGAGCACATATGAAACTAAAGATTCAAATATGCAATTATATAGTATATATAGCATATATGCTCAGAGAGTTATATCAAGCATTTTATTACCTAAAGTCTATTGAAGTGTATAGAGGTTTAAGAGGTATTTTCCATTGCATGAAAAAGTTAACATAGGACACCATATCCAAAATGTATAACCTTTTCTTTAAACTGTAATGAAAAAACTATTTGTTATAAATTATAATGAAAAAGTGAGTTTTCATGTAGGAGGGAATGATCTCAGTCTCCATCATACAGATTCTCATTACTCTTTGGATGCATTCACTATTCAGTGAAACTGCACATTTTACACTGCAATCAGATATATCCATATATAAATATAACTGGATCTCCTTCAGTATATAAATGTTGGATTCCCTTGAAGTAATTATTTAAAAAACAAAAATCAGGTGCTCATAGGTTCCCACATCTAACAACAAACCCTTGTTTGGTCAGGTAATGTAGCCTACCATCCCACCATAGTATTTTATTGCTATTTCTTCCATTTAGTCCACTTTGCAGCTGATGAGGTTGTTGAAAGTACAATATTTGAAAGATTAAAAATCTTAAGGAGAGGGCACCTGGGTGGCTCAGTGGGTTAAGCCGCTGCCTTCGGCTCAGGTCATGATCTCAGGGTCCTGGGATCGAGTCCCGCATCGGGCTCTCTGCTCAGCAGGGAGCCTGCTTCTCTCTCTCTCTCTCTCTCTCTCTCTCTCTCTCTCTGCCTGCCTCTCTGTCTACTTGTGATCTCTCTCTGTCAAATAAATAAATAAAATCTTAAAAAAAAATCTTAAGGAGAAACATCTGAAAATCATCTTCAGTAAAATCAGATGTGAAAATGAAGAGGGCAGTTCTTCCATTACACAACAAACACTCAAGAATCTGAGACCCATAGACCTGCATTTCATTAAGAAAAATTATTTAAGAAGAGACTATCCCTGAGAAATGAATTTTAAAATTTCAATTTTTTATGTTGAATTGATTTTCCAAGTACAAATCTTAAGACTCTACTAATAAAGCAGAATTGTACCGACATATGCATAGATGCAAACATTCAAGTAGATACTGATTTTGAAAAATGAAGAGGTTATTTCTAACCAGAAGTGCCAGGTGTAGGGCATTTAATGAATATAGCAGAATCTAATTCTTTGGAGATTTTAAACTATCACAGAATAAAGTGGAGTTTTTAAGATTTATTTATTTTTAGAGAGAGCTTGTGGGGGCGAGGGTGTGAGGAGCAGAAGGATAGAGAGAGAAATCTCAAGCAGACTCCCTGTTGAGCCAGGAGACCCACGCAGGACTCGATCCCATGACCCCAAGGTCCATGACTTGAGCGCAAATCAAAAGTCCCACACTTAACTGACTGAGCCACCAGGTGCCCCAAATAAAGTACAGTTTTAAGGTTCCTTCTCACTGATTTCTTATCTCAACAAATATACATGTAATTACAGTAATTACACGGGTTAACCCCAAATTCCCAGACTTGAGAATGCCACAAATTATAAATTTAATCTGTTTTTCTGATTTTTTACCATGTTGAAGTTTTCTATAGTCTTCCATTGACTTATTAAAATAGTCTAAATTATTTCCTTATGCAAACAGCAGGTATACTAAAATATCAGTGTTGTATACTATCCTTTCCAAAACATATTCACTATTGGTGTTCACACAAATATCCAAAAAAGAACATTATATCTAACAACTTGGACTAACAAACAACTCTTCTATTAACACAGTAACAGTTCTAGTGTAAGAAAATTTTGACTAAAGTGATTATGATTACTTTCTTTTAAGCCTATGGATATCAACTAGACTGTCTTGAAATCCACGTACTGAAAAAAGATATTAAACACAAAATATAACTTGAAAACAAATGGAGACAGCATCATCCAATTAAGTCGATATCTAAATGAAACATACAATGATTCAGTATTTACATAATTAACCGATTTTGAATGTGGCAGATAAATGATTAAGGAAACAAATGGAAAAAAGCTACACGCAACCATACTGAAAAAGAAATCTCACCTGAACAACTCCTAGTTCTTCATTTACATTTATCTTCTCAGATACCAGAAGAGGCTCGCTTTTCCCACAGCTCTCCTGGCTGATGAGCGTGTCAGCATAGTTGGGCTGGGGGAAGATCAGGTGACTCTTGCGCGAGTCCGCGGTGAGGGAGACCTCGTGCGAATAGGTCTGCAGGAAAGCCCGCACCCCGTCCACGCCCACGAAGTGCGAGGCCGGCACGCCCACCAGCCCGCCTCCTGAAGCCTGGAGCACACGCGACGCGTGCCAGCGCCTCAGCCTGAGCGCCAGCAGCACGATGACGAAGGCGAGGAAGACGCAGGAGACTGCCGCCACCGCCACCACCAGATAGAGCGTGAGGTCCGCATCGTCTGGGTCGGCGGGGGTCCCGATGCTGCCCAGGTCCGCCAGGACGTCCGGGATGCTGTCGGCCACGGCCACGGTGAGCGTGACGGTGGCCGACAGAGGGGGCTGCCCGTGATCCTGCACCGCCACCACCAGGCTCTGCTTGAGCGCGTCTCTGTCCAGCAGGGCCCGCGCTGTGCGCACCTCGCCCGTGTGCAGCCCCACCGCGAAGAGCCCTGGCTCGCTGGCCTTGAGCAGGCGGTAGGACAGCCAGGCGTTCTGGCCAGAGTCTCTGTCCACCGCCACCACCTTGGTGACCAGGTAGCCGGGCTCTGCAGATCGGGGCGCCAGCTCCACGCCTGTGGAGCCATCCGTGGGGAGAGTGGGGTACAAGATTTCGGGGGCATTGTCATTCTGATCCAGGATGAGCAATCTCAGTGACATGTTGCTACTAAGTGGAGGGTCTCCACTGTCACTGGCCATTACCCGCAGCTGCAGGTCTTTAATCTGCTCATAGTCAAAGGAGCCAAGAGCATACAGGATGCCTGTGTTGGAATTAATGGAGACATAGGAGGATACAGGCATTCCTTGAAAGGTGTCCTCAGTCAGAGAGTAAGTGACCTTGGCATTGTTGCCACTATCAGGGTCATACGCAGTCACAGATAAGATTGAGATGCCTCTGGGATTGTTTTCCAGGATATAGGTGGAGTATGAGGTGTGAGGGAAGATGGGAGGGTTGTCATTGATGTCTGCCACAGTCAGGGAGATCTGGGTTTCTGTAGACAAGGGTGGGTTTCCAAGGTCAATGACAGTGACTGTGATGTTATAATCTGAGATCTTTTCTCTGTCCAAGGCTTTTGTTGTCAATAAGTGATAGTAATTATCAACTGACTTTTCCAATTTAAAAGGCAAATTCCTGGGGATAGAACATAGAATCTCGCCATTCTCTCCAGAATCAGCATCGTGTACACTAAACAGTGCAATTACGGTTCCAGGAGGACAGTCTTCAGAGATGGAACCAGCAAGAGAGGTGAGGATCACTTCTGGGGCATTGTCATTCACGTCCTGTACTGTGATCAGCACCTTAGCGCTCGCCAGAAGAGCCCCCCCATCCTGAGCTACCACTTCCATGAGGTAGAACCTGGATTCTTCATGATCCAGTGATTGCAGAGTTGAGATTTCACCCAGGTTTGAGTCAAGTTTGAAAGTCTCTGAAATTTTGTCTTCCTCATTGCGAAAAGAGTACGTTAATTCCCCATTTATTCCCTCATCTGGATCCGTGGCGGTTAGCCTAAGCAGCTGAGTGCCTACCGGTATGTTCTCTGGTACACTCACTGTGTACTCAGATCGGGTGAACAAGGGCGCGTTATCGTTTGCGTCAAGGACCATCACATGTATGTGCATAGTACTAGAGAGTATGGGGTCTCCGCCATCTAAAGCTGTGAGGAGGAGGTCGTGGACAGCTACTTTCTCACGGTCTAAGGGCTGTTCCAGTACAAGCTCCGGATATTTTTGTCCATCAGCTCCACTTTTCTCCTCCAGAGAGAAATGCATATTGCGGCTGAGCTGGTAACTCTGGAGGGAGTTCACACTCACATCAGCATCTCGAGCGAAGGGAAGCACTAATCGCGTTCCAGGAGCCGCATTTTCATTAACTTTTACTTTTATTTCCTCATCCCGGAAACGTGGAAAGTTATCATTAATATCTATTATTTCTATTTCTACTCCGTACATCTTCAGGTTATTCTCAACCAAGATATTAAAACTCACCAGACACGGCGTGCGCTGAGCGCAGAGTTCCTCTCGGTCTATCCTGTCTGCGGTAACCAAGCTGCCGCTTCGCGGGTTCAGAGCAAAAAGCTGCGTCCTACCTCTGGAGACGATGCGGACTCTGCGCTCCGCCAGCTCCCGGGGCACCAGTCCCAGGTCCTTGGCGATGTTTCCTACGAATGAGCCTTTGTCCAGCTCCTCCTGCACGGAGTAGCGTATCTGCTCAGCTCTGGCTCCCCATAGCGTCTCCAGGAGCAGAAAGAGCAAGATCGGCTCTATGCAGCCCCAAACCCTCAGTGGATCCGCCATTGCTTTCTCTCCGACCAGTTTTCTTAGTTCTAATTCCAGCCTGCTGTTTCCTTACTTCTTTCAAGCCAAAGGGAACATGTTACTCGACAGAAATGCAAGCCTATTTCCTAAAACTTCTCCGGTCTCTGGTGAGGAAGGAGCAGGGAGTCAGGTCGTAACGCAACCAGCTTTTCCACTTTGGTGAACAGCGACGCCCAGAGTCCTAACCAGTTACTACACCAATTCTGTTCTATTTCATAAATGTTTATTTTTTATTTCTAATAATTTTGCTGTATCTTTAACCCATTACCAAGTGACATTGTTTATATTTAATTCTGAAATATCACGTCTTCAACAAACCTTGAGATCAACATAATTATTAGATTTTTTCCCCCTTAGGAAAGTTTTAATTAAGTGCCACTGAGCCCATGTCCTTTACTTACCTCTTACCTATATTAAGTCCGTTAAATCTGGATATTGGAATTCTTAATTTTGTAGGTTTTAAAATGTCATCTTTTTATTAGGATTTATTTATTAAAATGTGTCCACTGTGCAGAAGAATGTCAAGAAAACAAACCTAGCTCCCATTGCAGTTTTGCAAAAATGCCTACTGATTCAAGCAAATTGTATTAGATGTCATAAAAGAAAAAATAAAGGGGCATTTTGTTACTTGTGAGGACTGTGAGAAAGTTCCCAGATTTCCACACCAAGCATTTGGCAGCTACACTCTATCAGACTAAGAATTTGAGCTGGGTTAACTACACATTATCTACATTTTTCGGTTACCATGTCTAAATTGGAGTTAGGCATTTTACAGTGACAGACTCTTAGGGAAATCAGTATAGTGACTGAAGGAAAGGACTTTAGTTCATCACCTATGCAGAAAAACATGTCCAGATACTTAGCGAGAAGGCACTGAGTGGCCTTCCTATATTGAGAGAGATATTTAATGTTATCACCTTCAAATGGTAGCAGGGGGAAAAATGTCTCATGATTGGGAAAAGAGAACATTACAGAGAGTCAATTAAATGAGAAAAACAATTTTTACCCAATGACATCTTCATTGGAAAAGAAAGAAAATGAAGACATATCTATAATTAGAAAATTCAAAAAAGGTTTTAAGTAAACAATGTGAGTACAGTTTGCAAAAATTTTTCAATGTACAATTTTTCATAAAAGCAATCTGTTACTATGAATGAAAAAGATTTCTCCCATTTAATAAATACACTCATAAAACAGACACTGCAGACCTCAAAAGTTGCCCTTCCTTTAAAAACAGATCTGAGATATCAAGACACTTAGCTTGAAAAGACACTTAGAATGCTGGTCTACAATTCATTTCTACCCATGCCCTGATGATGGCAAGCCATGACATTGAGTAAATTTTTTTTCTTTTTTTGGTTCCCAGTTTTCCCAAACTAGCCACACAGATCTCTTTACTATGAAGTGCTATAATTCTAAGAGGAAGTAAAACTAAAACTGGAGTAATAAAGACCCTGAAGGTGAAAGGAATAGCTTAATTCCTACAGTAATGACATTTCAGGGGAAAGGAATATAAAGATGAGGAAGAAAGATAAGTATTTCATGTAATACAGGCCTGTAGTTATGGACAGATTAATCTCCTGTATCAGACAAAAACATATGTTAGGGATTTGATTAGATACAACTAAGATAATTAAGGCAGAAGACTGCTTAAATTGAATCCACAAGACAAAATATGAAGTTGAGACTTAAACCCCAGTTCAGTGATTTGTTAACAAACACTGACACCTAAAGTGAAAATAAGTCAAGTAAATTAAAGCTCACCTTCAAAATAACATCTGATGCAAACGGGACCCCAGCGCCTTCATGATTTGTGTTTGGTACCCAAGAGACATCTTCACAGAGGAGATCCTGAGAGGGAGTCACTTCTGGGGTGACAGTAAGAAAATTAAACTCTGTCTTAGCTGATTGTGAGGCAACGCACAGATTGTAGGAATAAGGCAAAGTCCCTTCACTGTAGGTGGGAGGAACCACAGGTCCTGACTTGACACACAGACCAGGCTGAAAGCAGCCCCAGGAGGCAGGGCTGGAGGAGCGGCGCAGGCTCAGGGCAACCGCCAGAATCACCGCGAGGAGGAACAACACCGAAATCAAGGCCAAAGCCACCACCAGGTAAAACTGCAGCTCCCCCTGAGGGTCAGAGGGCTCAGGGCGGTCGCTGACATCCGGCAGCACCTCCTGCAAGCTGTCGGCGAAAACCAGGAGCAGCGTGGCCGTGGCCGAGAGCGGCGGCTGTCCCCCATCCCGCACAGCGACCAGCAGGCGCTGGCGGGCCGCGTCCCGGTCGCCCAAAGCACGCGCCGTGCGCACCTCGCCCGTGCGCAGCCCCAGGCTGAAGAGTCCCGGCTCGCTGGCCTGCAGCACGTGGTACGACAGCCAGGCATTGTGTCCCGAGTCGGCGTCCACCGCCACCACCTTGGTGACCAGGTAGCCGGGCTGCGCGGCGCGCGGCACCGTGTCGAACAGCGCCGAGCCGTCGGGCCCCAGCGCCGGGTACAGCACCCGCGGCGCGTTGTCGTTGCGGTCGCCCACCAACACGCGCAGGCTCACGTTGGCGCTGAGCGCGGGCGAGCCCTGGTCGCGCGCCTGCAGGGTCAGCTCGAAGGCGCGCAGCTGCTCGTGGTCGAAGGCGCGCTGCGCGAACACCACCCCGCTCTGCGCGCTCACGGACACGTAGGACGCCAGCGCCCGTGGCTCCAGGTCGCTGGCCACGATGGAGTAGGAGACGCGACCGTTGGGCCCCAGGTCGGGGTCGGAGGCGCTGACTTGAGCGATGGAGGCTCCAGGAGGGTTGTTCTCTGCAATGTGAACCAAATAGAAAGGCTGTTGGAAAACTGGCTCGTTGTCGTTGACATCTGCGATGTGCAGAGTGATGTTAGTCCTGGAGGAGAGGGGCGGCTTTCCCCTGTCGGTGGCCAATACAATGATGTTGTAGTCTGGAATCTCCTCCCGGTCCAGAGGCCCATGTGTCACTAGCTTGTAATAGTTCTTCGAGTAAGATTTCAGCATAAAGTCGGCCTTTCCCAAGATTTGGCAGTAAACTTCTCCATTTTCTCCAGAGTCTCTATCCCTTGTTTTAATTAAGGCAATCACTGTTCCTGGTGGTGAATCTTCTGGCAGGGGAGTAAACACTGAAGTGATAATCACTTCAGGTGCACAATCATTCTCATCGACAATTTCAACTTGGATACTGCAGTGTGCCGCTAGATCTCCAGGATCTTTTGCTTCTACACTGAAAGTGTAACTATTAGCAATTTCAAAATCAAAATCATCCTTTGTCGTGATTTCTCCTGTTATTTTATCTAAGTTAAAGAACTGTTCCACTAGTTCGTCCACATTATGAAAGGAGTAGGTGATCTCTGCGTTGACACCCTCGTCCTGGTCAGTAGCTGTTACTTGAAGCACGGAAAAGCCTCGGGGCACACCTTCCTGCAAGCTGACCTTGTATATGTCCTGGATGAACACTGGGGGGTTATCGTTAGCATCAGTCACTTGGATTTGGATCTGAGAGGTGCCGCTTTGGGGTGGGTCCCCACCGTCCACAGCTGTTAGAACCAATTGATGGAAATTCTGTTCTTCTCTGTCTAAAGAATGTTTCAGAACCAACTCAGGATATTTACGTCCATCTGCAGTCTGTTTCTCTGTGAGATCAAAGTGCTCGTTGTCATTAAGATGGTATCTTTGCAGTGAATTTGGACCAACATCTGAATCCAGGGCCGGGTCCAGTGGAAACGTTTTACCTGGCTTGGTGGATTCTACAATTTTTAATTCAATCTTATTCTGTTTGAATAGCGGGGTGTTGTCATTTATATCCTGCACTATTACTGCTACATGGAAAATATTTAGTGGGTTCTCAGCGACAGTATCGAAATCCAGAATACACAGAGGCTTCTTTCCGCATATCTGCTCTCGGTCTATTCTGTTACTCACAAGTAAGTCCCCACTCTTAGGGTTTACAGTAAAATATTCTTTCTCCGCGCTAACCCGCAGCTTCCGGGCTGGCAAGTCCTGGACACTGAGCCCCAGATCCTTGGCGAGGTTTCCTACCACTGAGTTTTGGGCCAGCTCTTCCGGAATTGAATACCGGATTTGATTCGGGAGAGCCCCGCGGAACAAAGACAGTAGGAAAGCCAACAATACCTGCCGCCACAGCGCTGGGCTGCTCCTCTCTGTGCTCTGCCTCATCCTGTCTCTCTCCACGGTGGCTCTGCTTTTTGGTCGGGAGGAGAAATAAGTCCTCCTTGGATGGCAAAGCCCAAATAGGGTCTCTCTTCCTGCTTTTGTTTTCTGTATCTAAATCTTTACTGGTCTCCTCTAAGTGGCTGGTTAGAGCAGGAAGTTACCCTCTAAGAGGCTCCCAAGAGCTTCTTCTCTCACTTTTTTGACCTACAGCGACACCCAGAGGTTTTCTGTGGAACCGTACCAATTGCTTGTAAACGTTTTGCAAATATATTTCTTTTCTGAATTTACAGAGACTATTTGTTTTTAAAATGGTATATATTCACATAGCTCCAAACTTAAAAGGTACTTACAACATACTGTCCTCCTCTCTGCTTTCAACAATACATTTCTCCCAGGAGAAATAAGTGTTACGTTTATTTGTGTGTACCATTCCAGAAATGTTTTGCACAGTGCAGATTTTTACATATGTTATTCTCCCTTCAATATGTAAATATACATTATAATATGTTTTGCATCTTGCTTTTTTCACTCATTATATCGTGAAATTATTTCGTATCAGTAGATAAAGAGCTTTTCCATTTATTTCTTCTATTATATTGTTGTACAATAAGTTACTTAACCAGAAATACTATTTTCTAAAAGAAACCCAGTGCCCATTCAAACAAAAATACATTTTCAGTGTGACATTAGGATAAAAATTATCTACTGCTCTCTTAGACATTTAAAGTATGTTTCACTCTGATTCTGGAATGTATTCCTAATGCCAGCATCCAAATATGCTTGACACAGTTTCAAGTCAATCGATATTTCCAAATTTTATTTTAAAGCTTCAGTATTTTAAATAATCTCCCCAGAATCTTTCTCAATATTATTTCCTCTCTCCTTTCCCCATGCCAGCTAACTGCATCACATGATGATCTGTTTTTCTATGTATCACCACACAGTTTCCCACAAAGACAAAAGCATTTAGAAACTAAAATGCTCCTTTTGAATGAATTGAGGCATTGTCCACAATCTACTGCTACAATTCCCTGCTATCTAACACAATCTACTGCTACAATTCCCTGCTATCTAAAGAGCACTAATTTGTGTGGCCCTAGACATTCATGAATTCTTAGTTAATTCACAGAATTTAAGGAAGGCACAAGGAACAAAAGTGTTGCATATCCCTCCCACACAAAATATTTCCCCCATATCAGATCATCCCAGAGCTATCTCAGAGCTAACCAAGAGTAATTTTTAGGAACAGGGATGAGGCCTACTTAACAAGTAGGATAAATCATATCAATTCAGAATCCAAGTTACCTAAACTTTATAAGTGACTCTCATGATGAAAAAGGAAAGTTTTTGAAAGTTATGTTTTCCTTAGAAATCGAGAAGGATCTCATAGTAATGGTATAATAGAAAATTTAGAAATTATTAAAATTACTCCTTCAGTCTACTTGAAGATGAATGAAATAAAATGGGCAATATTTTTGATAATCACAGAAATGCACAAAGGAATCATACATAGTGACTGCTGATGCATCTCAGAAACTGCAACAACAAAATACTTGAAATACGTCAATCCAATTGAGCAGCTATCCCCATTAAAATTATATCTAAAAGTTAATATTTTCTCCAGTATTTATAAGTTGCGACTGTTTAATTATATATCTTCTTAAGATTTTACTTATTTATTTGACAGAGAGAGAGATCACAAGTAGGCAGAGAGGCAGGAAGAGAGGAGGAAGCAGGCTCCCTGCTGAGCAGAGAGCCTGATGTGGGGCTCAATCTCAGGGCCTGGAGACCACAACCCCAGCCGAAGGCAGAGGCTTAACCCACTGAGCCACCTAGGCGCCCCTGCCACTGTTAAATTGTAATGGAAAATACCCTTTCAAGGAAAAAAATAAAACTTAAAGCCAAGTGTAAAAAAGAGTAAATTTTAAAAAAATCTAGAATCAATAACAGCTTCATAGAATACTTCACTATGCTTTTACACAATTGCCTTTCATTTCTGTTCTTCTTCTTCTTCTTTTTTTAAAAGATTTTATTCATTTATTTGACAGAGAGATCACAAGGAGGTGGAGTGGGGGGGAAGCAGGTTCCCCGCTGAGCAGAGAGCCCAATGGGGGGGGGTTATCCCAGGACCCTGAGAACATGACCTGAGCCAAAGGCAGAGGCTTAACCCACTGAGCCACCCAGGCGCCCCTCTTCTTTTTTTCTTTTTTAAAGGTCATTCTCTAGGGTTCCTGGGTGGCTCAGTTGGTTAAGCATCTGACTCGACTTCAGCTCTGGTCTTGTCCTCAAGATTGTGAGTTCTAGTCCTGCCTTGAGCTTCATGCTGGGTTTGGCACCTACTTAAAAAAAATAAAAAATAAAAGCAATCTCACCATCCAACATGGGGGCTCAAACTCATGACCCAAAGATCAAGAGTCCCATGCTCTACCTACTGAGCAAATGCCCTGCATTTCACAGTTCTATTCTTTCACTAATGCCTAAATGAAAAATGGCACTTAAAGAAGAGAGGCTGAGGTATACAATTAAGATACTGTTCCTGAAACTGTAACTAAATGAAGACTACAAATGTTAAGTAATGAACTTTAAGTAGTAATTACTATTGATTATTCTTGAGGGATCATCTGCCCCTTCCTTTTATTTTTATTTATTCATTTTTATAGATGAAAGAGAGCATGCACAAGCAGAGGGAGCAGCAGGCTCCCATTGAAGTCGAGAGCCTGAGGCGGGGCTCCCTCCCAGACCCTGGGATCATGACCTGAGCCAAAGGCAGACTCAACCAACTGAAACACCCAGGCGCCCCATGCCCCTCCCCTTTAAAGTAATAAAATACTAAAAAAGGAGTGTCTTTACTTCACATATTACCTAATATGTCTATTACCTTATACAACTGGAGACGTTTATATAGCTCTCTGCCTGTGTTTTGTGTGGCAAGATTGACTCACCTGTTGAAGACTAGGATCTCCTTTTGTTTCAAGTAAATCCTGAGTTACCAGAAGAGGCTCGCTTTTCCCACAGCTCTCCTGGCTGATGAGCGTGTCAGCATAGTTGGGCTGGGGGAAGATCAGGTGACTCTTGCGCGAGTCCGCGGTGAGGGAGACCTCGTGCGAATAGGTCTGCAGGAAAGCCCGCACCCCGTCCACGCCCACGAAGTGCGAGGCCGGCACGCCCACCAGCCCGCCTCCTGAAGCCTGGAGCACACGCGACGCGTGCCAGCGCCTCAGCCTGAGCGCCAGCAGCACGATGACGAAGGCGAGGAAGACGCAGGAGACTGCCGCCACCGCCACCACCAGATAGAGCGTGAGGTCCGCATCGTCTGGGTCGGCGGGGGTCCCGATGCTGCCCAGGTCCGCCAGGACGTCCGGGATGCTGTCGGCCACGGCCACGGTGAGCGTGACGGTGGCCGACAGAGGGGGCTGCCCGTGATCCTGCACCGCCACCACCAGGCTCTGCTTGAGCGCGTCTCTGTCCAGCAGGGCCCGCGCTGTGCGCACCTCGCCCGTGTGCAGCCCCACCGCGAAGAGCCCTGGCTCGCTGGCCTTGAGCAGGCGGTAGGACAGCCAGGCGTTCTGGCCAGAGTCTCTGTCCACCGCCACCACCTTGGTGACCAGGTAGCCGGGCTCTGCAGATCGGGGCGCCAGCTCCACGCCTGTGGAGCCATCCGTGGGGAGAGTGGGGTACAAGATTTCGGGGGCATTGTCATTCTGATCCAGGATGAGCAATCTCAGTGACATGTTGCTACTAAGTGGAGGGTCTCCACTGTCACTGGCCATTACCCGCAGCTGCAGGTCTTTAATCTGCTCATAGTCAAAGGAGCCAAGAGCATACAGGATGCCTGTGTTGGAATTAATGGAGACATAGGAGGATACAGGCATTCCTTGAAAGGTGTCCTCAGTCAGAGAGTAAGTGACCTTGGCATTGTTGCCACTATCAGGGTCATACGCAGTCACAGATAAGATTGAGATGCCTCTGGGATTGTTTTCCAGGATATAGGTGGAGTATGAGGTGTGAGGGAAGATGGGAGGGTTGTCATTGATGTCTGCCACAGTCAGGGAGATCTGGGTTTCTGTAGACAAGGGTGGGTTTCCAAGGTCAATGACAGTGACTGTGATGTTATAATCTGAGATCTTTTCTCTGTCCAAGGCTTTTGTTGTCAATAAGTGATAGTAATTATCAACTGACTTTTCCAATTTAAAAGGCAAATTCCTGGGGATAGAACATAGAATCTCGCCATTCTCTCCAGAATCAGCATCGTGTACACTAAACAGTGCAATTACGGTTCCAGGAGGACAGTCTTCAGAGATGGAACCAGCAAGAGAGGTGAGGATCACTTCTGGGGCATTGTCATTCACGTCCTGTACTGTGATCAGCACCTTAGCGCTCGCCAGAAGAGCCCCCCCATCCTGAGCTACCACTTCCATGAGGTAGAACCTGGATTCTTCATGATCCAGTGATTGCAGAGTTGAGATTTCACCCAGGTTTGAGTCAAGTTTGAAAGTCTCTGAAATTTTGTCTTCCTCATTGCGAAAAGAGTACGTTAATTCCCCATTTATTCCCTCATCTGGATCCGTGGCGGTTAGCCTAAGCAGCTGAGTGCCTACCGGTATGTTCTCTGGTACACTCACTGTGTACTCAGATCGGGTGAACAAGGGCGCGTTATCGTTTGCGTCAAGGACCATCACATGTATGTGCATAGTACTAGAGAGTATGGGGTCTCCGCCATCTAAAGCTGTGAGGAGGAGGTCGTGGACAGCTACTTTCTCACGGTCTAAGGGCTGTTCCAGTACAAGCTCCGGATATTTTTGTCCATCAGCTCCACTTTTCTCCTCCAGAGAGAAATGCATATTGCGGCTGAGCTGGTAACTCTGGAGGGAGTTCACACTCACATCAGCATCTCGAGCGAAGGGAAGCACTAATCGCGTTCCAGGAGCCGCATTTTCATTAACTTTTACTTTTATTTCCTCATCCCGGAAACGTGGAAAGTTATCATTAATATCTATTATTTCTATTTCTACTCCGTACATCTTCAGGTTATTCTCAACCAAGATATTAAAACTCACCAGACACGGCGTGCGCTGAGCGCAGAGTTCCTCTCGGTCTATCCTGTCTGCGGTAACCAAGCTGCCGCTTCGCGGGTTCAGAGCAAAAAGCTGCGTCCTACCTCTGGAGACGATGCGGACTCTGCGCTCCGCCAGCTCCCGGGGCACCAGTCCCAGGTCCTTGGCGATGTTTCCTACGAATGAGCCTTTGTCCAGCTCCTCCTGCACGGAGTAGCGTATCTGCTCAGCTCTGGCTCCCCATAGCGTCTCCAGGAGCAGAAAGAGCAAGATCGGCTCTATGCAGCCCCAAACCCTCAGTGGATCCGCCATTGCTTTCTCTCCGACCAGTTTTCTTAGTTCTAATTCCAGCCTGCTGTTTCCTTACTTCTTTCAAGCCAAAGGGAACATGTTACTCGACAGAAATGCAAGCCTATTTCCTAAAACTTCTCCGGTCTCTGGTGAGGAAGGAGCAGGGAGTCAGGTCGTAACGCAACCAGCTTTTCCACTTTGGTGAACAGCGACGCCCAGAGTCCTAACCAGTTACTACACCAATTCTGTTCTATTTCATAAATGTTTATTTTTTATTTCTAATAATTTTGCTGTATCTTTAACCCATTACCAAGTGACATTGTTTATATTTAATTCTGAAATATCACGTCTTCAACAAACCTTGAGATCAACATAATTATTAGATTTTTTCCCCCTTAGGAAAGTTTTAATTAAGTGCCACTGAGCCCATGTCCTTTACTTACCTCTTACCTATATTAAGTCCGTTAAATCTGGATATTGGAATTCTTAATTTTGTAGGTTTTAAAATGTCATCTTTTTATTAGGATTTATTTATTAAAATGTGTCCACTGTGCAGAAGAATGTCAAGAAAACAAACCTAGCTCCCATTGCAGTTTTGCAAAAATGCCTACTGATTCAAGCAAATTGTATTAGATGTCATAAAAGAAAAAATAAAGGGGCATTTTGTTACTTGTGAGGACTGTGAGAAAGTTCCCAGATTTCCACACCAAGCATTTGGCAGCTACACTCTATCAGACTAAGAATTTGAGCTGGGTTAACTACACATTATCTACATTTTTCGGTTACCATGTCTAAATTGGAGTTAGGCATTTTACAGTGACAGACTCTTAGGGAAATCAGTATAGTGACTGAAGGAAAGGACTTTAGTTCATCACCTATGCAGAAAAACATGTCCAGATACTTAGCGAGAAGGCACTGAGTGGCCTTCCTATATTGAGAGAGATATTTAATGTTATCACCTTCAAATGGTAGCAGGGGGAAAAATGTCTCATGATTGGGAAAAGAGAACATTACAGAGAGTCAATTAAATGAGAAAAACAATTTTTACCCAATGACATCTTCATTGGAAAAGAAAGAAAATGAAGACATATCTATAATTAGAAAATTCAAAAAAGGTTTTAAGTAAACAATGTGAGTACAGTTTGCAAAAATTTTTCAATGTACAATTTTTCATAAAAGCAATCTGTTACTATGAATGAAAAAGATTTCTCCCATTTAATAAATACACTCATAAAACAGACACTGCAGACCTCAAAAGTTGCCCTTCCTTTAAAAACAGATCTGAGATATCAAGACACTTAGCTTGAAAAGACACTTAGAATGCTGGTCTACAATTCATTTCTACCCATGCCCTGATGATGGCAAGCCATGACATTGAGTAAATTTTTTTTCTTTTTTTGGTTCCCAGTTTTCCCAAACTAGCCACACAGATCTCTTTACTATGAAGTGCTATAATTCTAAGAGGAAGTAAAACTAAAACTGGAGTAATAAAGACCCTGAAGGTGAAAGGAATAGCTTAATTCCTACAGTAATGACATTTCAGGGGAAAGGAATATAAAGATGAGGAAGAAAGATAAGTATTTCATGTAATACAGGCCTGTAGTTATGGACAGATTAATCTCCTGTATCAGACAAAAACATATGTTAGGGATTTGATTAGATACAACTAAGATAATTAAGGCAGAAGACTGCTTAAATTGAATCCACAAGACAAAATATGAAGTTGAGACTTAAACCCCAGTTCAGTGATTTGTTAACAAACACTGACACCTAAAGTGAAAATAAGTCAAGTAAATTAAAGCTCACCTTCAAAATAACATCTGATGCAAACGGGACCCCAGCGCCTTCATGATTTGTGTTTGGTACCCAAGAGACATCTTCACAGAGGAGATCCTGAGAGGGAGTCACTTCTGGGGTGACAGTAAGAAAATTAAACTCTGTCTTAGCTGATTGTGAGGCAACGCACAGATTGTAGGAATAAGGCAAAGTCCCTTCACTGTAGGTGGGAGGAACCACAGGTCCTGACTTGACACACAGACCAGGCTGAAAGCAGCCCCAGGAGGCAGGGCTGGAGGAGCGGCGCAGGCTCAGGGCAACCGCCAGAATCACCGCGAGGAGGAACAACACCGAAATCAAGGCCAAAGCCACCACCAGGTAAAACTGCAGCTCCCCCTGAGGGTCAGAGGGCTCAGGGCGGTCGCTGACATCCGGCAGCACCTCCTGCAAGCTGTCGGCGAAAACCAGGAGCAGCGTGGCCGTGGCCGAGAGCGGCGGCTGTCCCCCATCCCGCACAGCGACCAGCAGGCGCTGGCGGGCCGCGTCCCGGTCGCCCAAAGCACGCGCCGTGCGCACCTCGCCCGTGCGCAGCCCCAGGCTGAAGAGTCCCGGCTCGCTGGCCTGCAGCACGTGGTACGACAGCCAGGCATTGTGTCCCGAGTCGGCGTCCACCGCCACCACCTTGGTGACCAGGTAGCCGGGCTGCGCGGCGCGCGGCACCGTGTCGAACAGCGCCGAGCCGTCGGGCCCCAGCGCCGGGTACAGCACCCGCGGCGCGTTGTCGTTGCGGTCGCCCACCAACACGCGCAGGCTCACGTTGGCGCTGAGCGCGGGCGAGCCCTGGTCGCGCGCCTGCAGGGTCAGCTCGAAGGCGCGCAGCTGCTCGTGGTCGAAGGCGCGCTGCGCGAACACCACCCCGCTCTGCGCGCTCACGGACACGTAGGACGCCAGCGCCCGTGGCTCCAGGTCGCTGGCCACGATGGAGTAGGAGACGCGACCGTTGGGCCCCAGGTCGGGGTCGGAGGCGCTGACTTGAGCGATGGAGGCTCCAGGAGGGTTGTTCTCTGCAATGTGAACCAAATAGAAAGGCTGTTGGAAAACTGGCTCGTTGTCGTTGACATCTGCGATGTGCAGAGTGATGTTAGTCCTGGAGGAGAGGGGCGGCTTTCCCCTGTCGGTGGCCAATACAATGATGTTGTAGTCTGGAATCTCCTCCCGGTCCAGAGGCCCATGTGTCACTAGCTTGTAATAGTTCTTCGAGTAAGATTTCAGCATAAAGTCGGCCTTTCCCAAGATTTGGCAGTAAACTTCTCCATTTTCTCCAGAGTCTCTATCCCTTGTT
Organism: Lutra lutra; assembly: GCF_902655055.1. NCBI lineage: Eukaryota > Metazoa > Chordata > Mammalia > Carnivora > Mustelidae > Lutra > Lutra lutra. Next base: position 79,848,718 of record NC_062282.1, on the reverse strand, counting down.
TTTATTAAGGCAATCACTGTTCCTGGTGGTGAATCTTCTGGCAGGGGAGTAAACACTGAAGTGATAATCACTTCAGGTGCACAATCATTCTCATCGACAATTTCAACTTGGATACTGCAGTGTGCCGCTAGATCTCCAGGATCTTTTGCTTCTACACTGAAAGTGTAACTATTAGCAATTTCAAAATCAAAATCATCCTTTGTCGTGATTTCTCCTGTTATTTTATCTAAGTTAAAGAACTGTTCCACTAGTTCGTCCACATTATGAAAGGAGTAGGTGATCTCTGCGTTGACACCCTCGTCCTGGTCAGTAGCTGTTACTTGAAGCACGGAAAAGCCTCGGGGCACACCTTCCTGCAAGCTGACCTTGTATATGTCCTGGATGAACACTGGGGGGTTATCGTTAGCATCAGTCACTTGGATTTGGATCTGAGAGGTGCCGCTTTGGGGTGGGTCCCCACCGTCCACAGCTGTTAGAACCAATTGATGGAAATTCTGTTCTTCTCTGTCTAAAGAATGTTTCAGAACCAACTCAGGATATTTACGTCCATCTGCAGTCTGTTTCTCTGTGAGATCAAAGTGCTCGTTGTCATTAAGATGGTATCTTTGCAGTGAATTTGGACCAACATCTGAATCCAGGGCCGGGTCCAGTGGAAACGTTTTACCTGGCTTGGTGGATTCTACAATTTTTAATTCAATCTTATTCTGTTTGAATAGCGGGGTGTTGTCATTTATATCCTGCACTATTACTGCTACATGGAAAATATTTAGTGGGTTCTCAGCGACAGTATCGAAATCCAGAATACACAGAGGCTTCTTTCCGCATATCTGCTCTCGGTCTATTCTGTTACTCACAAGTAAGTCCCCACTCTTAGGGTTTACAGTAAAATATTCTTTCTCCGCGCTAACCCGCAGCTTCCGGGCTGGCAAGTCCTGGACACTGAGCCCCAGATCCTTGGCGAGGTTTCCTACCACTGAGTTTTGGGCCAGCTCTTCCGGAATTGAATACCGGATTTGATTCGGGAGAGCCCCGCGGAACAAAGACAGTAGGAAAGCCAACAATACCTGCCGCCACAGCGCTGGGCTGCTCCTCTCTGTGCTCTGCCTCATCCTGTCTCTCTCCACGGTGGCTCTGCTTTTTGGTCGGGAGGAGAAATAAGTCCTCCTTGGATGGCAAAGCCCAAATAGGGTCTCTCTTCCTGCTTTTGTTTTCTGTATCTAAATCTTTACTGGTCTCCTCTAAGTGGCTGGTTAGAGCAGGAAGTTACCCTCTAAGAGGCTCCCAAGAGCTTCTTCTCTCACTTTTTTGACCTACAGCGACACCCAGAGGTTTTCTGTGGAACCGTACCAATTGCTTGTAAACGTTTTGCAAATATATTTCTTTTCTGAATTTACAGAGACTATTTGTTTTTAAAATGGTATATATTCACATAGCTCCAAACTTAAAAGGTACTTACAACATACTGTCCTCCTCTCTGCTTTCAACAATACATTTCTCCCAGGAGAAATAAGTGTTACGTTTATTTGTGTGTACCATTCCAGAAATGTTTTGCACAGTGCAGATTTTTACATATGTTATTCTCCCTTCAATATGTAAATATACATTATAATATGTTTTGCATCTTGCTTTTTTCACTCATTATATCGTGAAATTATTTCGTATCAGTAGATAAAGAGCTTTTCCATTTATTTCTTCTATTATATTGTTGTACAATAAGTTACTTAACCAGAAATACTATTTTCTAAAAGAAACCCAGTGCCCATTCAAACAAAAATACATTTTCAGTGTGACATTAGGATAAAAATTATCTACTGCTCTCTTAGACATTTAAAGTATGTTTCACTCTGATTCTGGAATGTATTCCTAATGCCAGCATCCAAATATGCTTGACACAGTTTCAAGTCAATCGATATTTCCAAATTTTATTTTAAAGCTTCAGTATTTTAAATAATCTCCCCAGAATCTTTCTCAATATTATTTCCTCTCTCCTTTCCCCATGCCAGCTAACTGCATCACATGATGATCTGTTTTTCTATGTATCACCACACAGTTTCCCACAAAGACAAAAGCATTTAGAAACTAAAATGCTCCTTTTGAATGAATTGAGGCATTGTCCACAATCTACTGCTACAATTCCCTGCTATCTAACACAATCTACTGCTACAATTCCCTGCTATCTAAAGAGCACTAATTTGTGTGGCCCTAGACATTCATGAATTCTTAGTTAATTCACAGAATTTAAGGAAGGCACAAGGAACAAAAGTGTTGCATATCCCTCCCACACAAAATATTTCCCCCATATCAGATCATCCCAGAGCTATCTCAGAGCTAACCAAGAGTAATTTTTAGGAACAGGGATGAGGCCTACTTAACAAGTAGGATAAATCATATCAATTCAGAATCCAAGTTACCTAAACTTTATAAGTGACTCTCATGATGAAAAAGGAAAGTTTTTGAAAGTTATGTTTTCCTTAGAAATCGAGAAGGATCTCATAGTAATGGTATAATAGAAAATTTAGAAATTATTAAAATTACTCCTTCAGTCTACTTGAAGATGAATGAAATAAAATGGGCAATATTTTTGATAATCACAGAAATGCACAAAGGAATCATACATAGTGACTGCTGATGCATCTCAGAAACTGCAACAACAAAATACTTGAAATACGTCAATCCAATTGAGCAGCTATCCCCATTAAAATTATATCTAAAAGTTAATATTTTCTCCAGTATTTATAAGTTGCGACTGTTTAATTATATATCTTCTTAAGATTTTACTTATTTATTTGACAGAGAGAGAGATCACAAGTAGGCAGAGAGGCAGGAAGAGAGGAGGAAGCAGGCTCCCTGCTGAGCAGAGAGCCTGATGTGGGGCTCAATCTCAGGGCCTGGAGACCACAACCCCAGCCGAAGGCAGAGGCTTAACCCACTGAGCCACCTAGGCGCCCCTGCCACTGTTAAATTGTAATGGAAAATACCCTTTCAAGGAAAAAAATAAAACTTAAAGCCAAGTGTAAAAAAGAGTAAATTTTAAAAAAATCTAGAATCAATAACAGCTTCATAGAATACTTCACTATGCTTTTACACAATTGCCTTTCATTTCTGTTCTTCTTCTTCTTCTTTTTTTAAAAGATTTTATTCATTTATTTGACAGAGAGATCACAAGGAGGTGGAGTGGGGGGGAAGCAGGTTCCCCGCTGAGCAGAGAGCCCAATGGGGGGGGGTTATCCCAGGACCCTGAGAACATGACCTGAGCCAAAGGCAGAGGCTTAACCCACTGAGCCACCCAGGCGCCCCTCTTCTTTTTTTCTTTTTTAAAGGTCATTCTCTAGGGTTCCTGGGTGGCTCAGTTGGTTAAGCATCTGACTCGACTTCAGCTCTGGTCTTGTCCTCAAGATTGTGAGTTCTAGTCCTGCCTTGAGCTTCATGCTGGGTTTGGCACCTACTTAAAAAAAATAAAAAATAAAAGCAATCTCACCATCCAACATGGGGGCTCAAACTCATGACCCAAAGATCAAGAGTCCCATGCTCTACCTACTGAGCAAATGCCCTGCATTTCACAGTTCTATTCTTTCACTAATGCCTAAATGAAAAATGGCACTTAAAGAAGAGAGGCTGAGGTATACAATTAAGATACTGTTCCTGAAACTGTAACTAAATGAAGACTACAAATGTTAAGTAATGAACTTTAAGTAGTAATTACTATTGATTATTCTTGAGGGATCATCTGCCCCTTCCTTTTATTTTTATTTATTCATTTTTATAGATGAAAGAGAGCATGCACAAGCAGAGGGAGCAGCAGGCTCCCATTGAAGTCGAGAGCCTGAGGCGGGGCTCCCTCCCAGACCCTGGGATCATGACCTGAGCCAAAGGCAGACTCAACCAACTGAAACACCCAGGCGCCCCATGCCCCTCCCCTTTAAAGTAATAAAATACTAAAAAAGGAGTGTCTTTACTTCACATATTACCTAATATGTCTATTACCTTATACAACTGGAGACGTTTATATAGCTCTCTGCCTGTGTTTTGTGTGGCAAGATTGACTCACCTGTTGAAGACTAGGATCTCCTTTTGTTTCAAGTAAATCCTGAGTTACCAGAAGAGGCTCGCTTTTCCCACAGCTCTCCTGGCTGATGAGCGTGTCCGCATAGTTGGGCTGGGGGAAGATCAGGTGACTCTTGCGCGAGTCCGCGGTGAGGGAGACCTCGTGCGAATAGGTCTGCAGGAAAGCCCGCACCCCGTCCACGCCCACGAAGTGCGAGGCCGGCACGCCCACCAGCCCGCCTCCTGAAGCCTGGAGCACACGCGACGCGTGCCAGCGCCTCAGCCTGAGCGCCAGCAGCACGATGACGAAGGCGAGGAAGACGCAGGAGACTGCCGCCACCGCCACCACCAGATAGAGCGTGAGGTCCGCATCGTCTGGGTCGGCGGGGGTCCCGATGCTGCCCAGGTCCGCCAGGACGTCCGGGATGCTGTCGGCCACGGCCACGGTGAGCGTGACGGTGGCCGACAGAGGGGGCTGCCCGTGATCCTGCACCGCCACCACCAGGCTCTGCTTGAGCGCGTCTCTGTCCAGCAGGGCCCGCGCTGTGCGCACCTCGCCCGTGTGCAGCCCCACCGCGAAGAGCCCTGGCTCGCTGGCCTTGAGCAGGCGGTAGGACAGCCAGGCGTTCTGGCCAGAGTCTCTGTCCACTGCCACCACCTTGGTGACCAGGTAGCCAGGCTCTGCGGAGCGGGGCGCCAGCTCCACGCCTGTGGAACCGTCAGTGGGGAGAGAGGGGTACAGGATTTCAGGGGCATTGTCATTCTGGTCCACAATGAAAATATTCAAGGACACATTGCTGCTGAGTGGAGGGTTCCCACTGTCGCTGGCTCTCACCAATAGTTGCAGGTCTCTAACCTGCTCAAAGTCGAAGGAGCACAGTGCATACAGGACACCAGTATCAGAGTTGATGGAAACATAGGAAGACAGAGACAGCCCATGGAGTGTGTCTTCAGCTAAGGAGTATGTGACTCTGGCATTCTCAACGCTGTCAGGGTCTTGGGCAGACATGGATAAAATGGAGGCTCCTCGGGGGTTGTTTTCAGGAATGTAGGCAGAGTAGGAAGCATGAGGGAAAGCAGGTGGGTTGTCATTGATGTCTACCACCTGCAGTGAGATTTGAGTTTCTGTAGAAAGTGGTGGCATTCCATGATCAGTGGCAGTTACCGTGATATTATATTCTGAAACTTCTTCCCTATCCAGTGTTCTGCATGTCAATAGCCGATGATAATTTCCATAGGTCTTTTCAAGTGTGAATGGCAGATTATCCAGAATAGAACATGTGACAAAGCCATTCTCTCCTGAATCACTGTCGTGCACATTGAAAAGTGCAATTACTGTACCTGGGGGAGAAGTTTCTTGGACAGAGCTGATGAGAGATGTAACAGTGACTTCTGGAGCATTGTCATTTACATCCAAAACTGTCACCAGTACCTTACTTCTGGCTCGGAGACCAGGTCCATCATGGGCTTCTACATCTATATCATAGAATCCAGAGTCTTCATAATCTAGATCCCCCAATACTGTTATATCCCCAGTCAAAGAATTCAACTGGAATAGTTGGGACATTTTCTCTCTCACTTTACGGAAAGAATAGGTTACTTCTCCATTGGCTCCTTCATCTGGATCAGTGGCTTTTACAGTGAGTAGCCAGTAGCCCACTGGCACGTTCTCTGGAACCTTCACATGGTATTCTGGCTGAGTGAATACGGGAGCATTGTCGTTGGTATCTACAAGCGTTACATGAATCTTGACAGTACCAGAGTGAGCCAGGGCACCCCCGTCAAAGGCGGTGAGAAGGAGGTGGTGAACCGCCTTCTCTTCTCTGTCTAGAGCAAGCTCCAGCACCAGCTCAGGGTACTTAATGCCGTCCGCTCCACTTTGCACGTCTAGGGAGAAGTGAACATTGGAGCTGAGCTGGTAACCCTGCAGGGAGTTTACACCAACATCTGGATCAAAAGCTTCAGGAAAAGGAGGAGGAGTCAAGATGGCGGAGAAGTAGCAGGCTGAGACTACTTCGGGTAGCGGGAGATCAGCTAAATAGCTTATCTAAAGATTGCAAACACCTACAAATCCAACGGGAGATTGAAGAGAAGAAGAACAGCAATTCCAGAAACAGAAAATCAACCACTTTCTGCAAGGTAGGACTGGCGGAAAAGTGAATCCAAAGCGACGGGAAGATAGACCGCGGGGGGAGGGGCCAGCTCCCGGCGAGCGGCGGAGCAACGGAGCAAAATCAGGACTTTTAAAAGTCTGTTCTGCTGAGGGACATCGCTCCAGAGGCTTAACTGGGGTGAAGCCCAGGCGGGGTAAGCGCGGCCTCAGGTCCCGCAGGGTCGCAGAAGGATCGGGGGTGTCTGAGTGTCGCAGAGCTTACCGGTATTAGAACGGGGAAGCCGGCTGCAGAGACAGAGCCGAGGAGTGACTCTCAGCTCAGGGTTGCCTTGAACCGGTCGCAGGCTCGGTCAGCTCGGAGCGCGGCCGGAGGCCAGGGTGACGAGAGTCATTTGGCACTGTTCTCTGAGGGCGCACTGAGGAGTGGGGCCCCGGGCTCTCGGCTCCTCCGGGCCGGAGACCGGGAGGCCGCCATCTTTATTCCCGTCCTCCGGACTCTACGGAAAGCGCTCAGGGAACAAAAGCTCCCGAAAGCGAACCCGAGCGGATGACTCAGCGCGGCCCCGGGTAAGGGCGGTGCAACTCCGCCTGGGGCAAAGACGCTTGAGAATCACTACAACGGGCCCCTCCCCCAGAAGATCTACGGGAAACCCAGCCAGGACCAAGTTCACCTACCAAGGAGAACGGCGGAATTCCAGAGGAGAAGAAAGCAAAGCACGGAACTCATGGCTTTCTCCCCATGATTTTTTAGCCTTGCAGTTAATTTAATTTTTTTTTCTTTTTCAATTTTTTTTTCTTTTTCTCTTCTTCTGCTAAATTTTTTTAACTTTTACCATTTTCTTTTTTTTAACGTTTTTTAAATAGTTTATCTAATATATATATATTTTTTCCTCTTTTTATATTTTTTTTTATCGGCTTTCTTTTTTTTAATAGTTTTTTTTTTTTCTTTCTTTCTGAACCCCTTTTTATCCCCTTTCTCCCCCCTCACAATTCAGGATCTCTTCTGATTTGGCTAAAGCATATTTTCCTGTGGTTGTTGCCACCCTTTTAGTATTTTACTTGCTCCTTCATAAACTCTTATCTGGACAAAATGACAAGGCGGAAAACTTCACAACAAAAAAAAGAACAAGAGGCAATACCAAAGGCTAGGGACCTAATCAATACAGACATTGGTAATATGTCAGATATAGAGTTCAGAATGACGATTCTCAAGGTTCTAGCCGGGCTTGAAAAAGGCATGGAAGATATTAAAGCAACCCTCTCGGGAGATATAAAAGCCCTTTCTGGAGAAATAAAAGAATTAAAATCTAACCAAGTTGAAATCAAAAAAGCTATTAATGAGGTGCAATCAAAAATGGAGGCTCTCACTGCTAGGATAAATGAGGCAGAAGAAAGAATTAGCGATATAGAAGACCAAATGACAGAGAATAAAGAAGCTGAGCAAAAGAGGGACAAACAGCTACTGGACCACGAGGGGAGAATTCGAGAGATAAGTGACACCATAAGACGAAACAACATTAGAATAATTGGGATTCCAGAAGAAGAGGAAACAGAGAGGGGAGCAGAAGGTATATTGGAGAGAATTATTGGAGAGAATTTCCCCAATATGGCAAAGGGAACAAGCATCAAAATCCAGGAGGTTCAGAGAACCCCCCTCAAAATCAATAAGAATAGGTCCACACCCCGTCACCTAATAGTAAAATTGACAAGTCTTAGTGACAAAGAAAAGATCCTGAAAGCAGCCCGGGAAAAGAAGTCTGTAACGTACAATGGTAAAAATATTAGATTGGCAGCAGACTTATCCACAGAGACCTGGCAGGCCAGAAAGAGCTGGCATGATATATTCAGAGTACTAAATGAGAAAAACATGCAGCCAAGAATACTATATCCAGCTAGGCTATCATTGAAAATAGACGGAGAGATTAAAAGCTTCCAGGACAAACAAAAACTGAAAGAATTTGCAAATACCAAACCAGCTCTACAGGAAATATTGAAAGGGGTCCTCTAAGCAAAGAGAGACCCTAAAAGTAGTAGATCAGAAAGAAACAGAGACAATATACAATAACAGTCACCTTACAGGCAATACAATGGCACTAAATTCATATCTCTCAATACTTACCCTGAATGTTAATGGGCTAAATGCCCCAATCAAAAGACACAGGGTATCAGAATGGATAAAAAAACAAAAACCATCTATATGTTGCCTACAAGAAACTCATCTTACACCCGAAGACACCTCCAGGTTTAAAGTGAGGGGGTGGAAAAGAATTTACCATGCTAATGGACATCAGAAGAAAGCAGGAGTGGCAATCCTTATATCAGATCAATTAGATTTTAAGCCAAAGATTATAATAAGAGATGAGGAAGGACACTATATCATACTCAAAGGAACTGTCCAACAAGAAGATCTAACAATTTTAAATATCTATGCCCCTAACGTGGGAGCAGCCAACTATATAAACCAATTAATAACAAAATCAAAGAAACACATCGACAAGAATACAATCATAGTAGGGGATTTTAACACTCCCCTCACTGAAATGGACAGATCATCCAAGCAAAAGATCAACAAGGAAATCAAGGCCTTAAATGACACACTGGACCAGATGGACATCACAGATATATTCAGAACATTTCATCCCAAAGCAACAGAATACACATTCTTCTCTAGTGCACATGGAACGTTCTCCAGAATAGATCACATTCTTGGTCCTAAATCAAGTCTCAACCGGTATCAAAAGATTGGGATCATTCCCTGCATATTTTCAGACCACAATGCTCTAAAGCTAGAACTCAATAACAAGAGGAAATTTGGAAAGAACCCAAATACATGGAGACTAAACAGCATCCTTCTAAAGAATGAATGGGTCAACCAGGAAATCAAAGAAGAATTGAAAAAAATTATGGAAACAAATGATAATGAAAACACAACAGTTCAGAATCTGTGGGACACAACAAAGGCAGTCCTGAGAGGAAAATATATAGCGGTACAAGCCTTTCTCAAGAAACAAGAAAGGTCTCAGGTACACAACCTAACCCTACACCTAAAGGAGCTGGAGAAAGAACAAGAAAGAAACCCTAAACCCAGCAGGAGAAGAGAAATCATAAAGATCAGAGCAGAAATCAATGAAATAGAAACCAAAAAAAACAATAGAACAAATCAACGAAACTAGGAGCTGGTTCTTTGAAAGAATTAATAAGATTGATAAACCCCTGGCCAGACTTATCAAAAAGAAAAGAGAGAGGACCCAAATAAATAAAATCATGAATGAAAGAGGAGAGATCACAACGAACACCAAAGAAATACAGACAATTATAAGAACATACTATGAGCAACTCTACGCCAACAAATTGGACAATCTGGAAGAAATGGATGCATTCCTAGAGACATATAAACTACCACAACTGAACCAGGAAGAAATAGAAAGCCTGAACAGACCCATAACCAGTAAGGAGATTGAAACAGTCATCAAAAATCTCCAAACAAACAAAAGCCCAGGGCCAGACGGCTTCCCGGGGGAATTCTACCAAACATTTAAAGAAGAACTAATTCCTATTCTCCTGAAACTGTTCCAAAAAATAGCAATAGAAGGAAAACTTCCAAACTCATTTTATGAGGCCAGCATCACCTTGATCCCAAAACCAGACAAGGATCCCAACAAAAAAGAGAACTACAGACCAATATCCTTGATGAACACAGATGCAAAAATTCTCGCCAAAATACTAGCCAATAGGATTCAACAGTACGTTAAAAGGATTATTCACCACGACCAAGTGGGATTTATTCCAGGGCTGCAAGGCTGGTTCAACATCCGCAAATCAATCAATGTGATACAACACATTAATAAAAGAAAGAACAAGAACCATATGATACTCTCCATAGATGCTGAAAAAGCATTTGACAAAGTACAGCATCCCTTCCTGATCAAAACTCTTCAAAGTGTAGGGATAGACGGCACATACCTCAATATTATCAAAGCCATCTATGAAAAACCCACCGCAAATATCATTCTCAATGGAGAAAAACTGAAAGCTTTTCCGCTAAGGTCAGGAACACGGCAGGGATGTCCGTTATCACCACTGCTATTCAACATAGTACTAGAAGTCCTAGCCTCAGCAATCAGACAACAAAAGGAAATTAAAGGCATCCAAATCGGCAAAGAAGAAGTCAAACTATCACTCTTCGCAGATGATATGATACTCTATGTGGAAAACCCAAAAGACTCCACTCCAAAACTGCTAGAACTTGTACAGGAATTCAGTAAAGTGTCAGGATATAAAATCAATGCACAGAAATCAGTTGCATTTCTCTACACCAACAACAAGACAGAAGAAAGAGCAATTAAGGAGTCCATCCCATTTACAATTGCACCCAAAACTATAAGATACCTAGGAATAAACCTAACCAAAGAGACTAAGAATCTATACTCAGAAAACTATAAAGTACTCATGAAAGAAATTGAGGAAGACACAAAGAAATGGAAAAATGTTCCATGCTCCTGGATTGGAAGAATAAATATTGTGAAAATGTCTATGCTACCTAAAGCAATCTACACATTTAATGCAATTCCTATCAAAATACCATCCATTTTTTTCAAAGAAATGGAACAAATCATCCTAAAATTTATATGGAACCAGAAAAGACCTCGAATAGCCAAAGGAATATTGAAAAAGAAAGCCAAAGTTGGCGGCATCACAATTCCGGACTTCAAGCTCTATTACAAAGCTGTCATCATCAAGACAGCATGGTACTGGCACAAAAACAGACACATAGATCAATGGAACAGAATAGAGAGCCCAGAAATGGACCCTCAACTCTATGGTCAACTCATCTTCGACAAAGCAGGAAAGAATGTCCAATGGAACAAAGACAGCCTCTTCAATAAATGGTGTTGGGAAAATTGGACAGCCACATGCAGAAAAATGAAATTGGATCATTTCCTTACACCACACACGAAAATAGACTCAAAATGGATGAAGGATCTCAACGTGAGAAAGGAATCCATCAAAATCCTCGAGGAGAACACAGGCAGCAACCTCTTTGACGTCAGCCGCAGCAACATCTTCCTAGGAACATCACCAAAGGCAAGGGAAGCAAGGGCAAAAATGAACTTTTGGGATTTTATCAAGATCAAAAGCTTTTGCACAGCAAAGGAAACAGTGAACAAAACCAAAAGACAACTGACAGAATGGGAGAAGATATTTGCAAATGACATATCAGATAAAGGGCTAGTGTCCAAAATCTATAAAGAACTTAGCAAACTCAACACCCAAAGAACAAATAATCCAATCAAGAAATGGGCAGAGGACATGAACAGACATTTCTGCAAAGAAGACATCCAGATGGCCAACAGACACATGAAAAAGTGCTCCATATCACTCGGCATCAGGGAAATACAAATCAAAACCACCATGAGATATCACCTCACACCAGTGAGAATGGCTAAAATTAACAAGTCAGGAAATGACAGATGCTGGCGAGGATGCGGAGAAAGGGGAACCCTCCTACACTGTTGGTGGGAATGCAAGCTGGTGCAACCACTCTGGAAAACAGCATGGAGGTTCCTCAAAATGTTGAAAATAGAACTACCCTATGACCCAGCAATTGCACTGCTGGGTATTTACCCTAAAGATACAAACATAGTGATCCGAAGGGGCACGTGCACCCGAATGTTTATAGCAGCAATGTCTACAATAGCCAAACTATGGAAAGAACCTAGATGTCCATATACAGACGAATGGATAAAGAAGATGTGGTATATATACACAATGGAATACTATGCAGCCATCAAAAGAAATGAAATCTTGCCATTTGCGACGACGTGGATGGAACTAGAGGGTATCATGCTTAGCGAAATAAGTCAATCGGAGAAAGACAACTATCATATGATCTCCCTGATATGAGGGAGAGGAGATGCAACATGGGGGGTCGAGGGGGTAGGAGAAGAGTAAATGAAACAAGATGGGATTGGGAGGGAGACAAACCATAAGTGACTCTTAATCTCACAAAACAAACAGGGTTGATGGGGGGAGGGGGTTGGGAGAGGGGGTGGGGTTATGGATATCGGGGAGGGTATGTGCTACGGTGAGTGTTGTGAAGTGTGTAAACCTGGCGATTCGCAGACCTGTACCCCTGGGGATAAAAATATATGTTTATAAAGCTGTAAAAAAAAAAAAAAAAAAAAAAAAAAAAAAAAAAGAAAGAAAGGATGAATCCACAAGTTTTGTAGCAACATGGACGGGACTGGAAGAGATTATGCTGAGTGAAATAAGTCAAGCAGAGAGAGTCAATTATCATATGGTTTCACTTATTTGTGGAGCATAACAAATAGCATGGAGGACAAGGGGAGATGGAGAGGAGAAGGGAGTTGAGGGAAATTGGAAGGGGAGGTGAACCATGAGAGACTATGGACTCTGAAAAACGATCTGAGAATTTTGAAGGGGTGGGGGGTGGGAGGTTGGGGGCACCAGGTGGTGGGTATTGTAGAGGGCACGGATTGCATGGAGCACTGGGTGTGGTGCAAAAATAATGAATACTGTTATGCTGAAAAAATAAAAAAAAATTAAAAAAAAAAAAAAACAAAAAAAAAAAAACAAAAAAAAAAAAAAAACAAAGTGGAAGAAGCTGAACATAGAAAAAAAAAAAAAAAAAAAAAAAAAAAAAAAAAAAAAAAAAAAAAAAAAGCTTCAGGAAGAGGAAATCTTGTCCCAGGACTTTCATTTTCAGCAACTTTTATTTCCCTTTGCTCTGTCCCAAAGTTGGGCGCGTTATCATTAACATCGATGATCTCCACTTCTACTCCAAAAATCTTTACTTTGTCCTCCAGAAGAATCTCCAGGCTTACTACACACTTGGGAGATCTATCACACAGCTCTTCCCGGTCTATCTTACCTGCGGTGACCAAGCTGCCCATTCGCGGGTTCAGAGCAAAGAGCTGCGTCTTACCTCTGGAGATGATACGGACTCCGCGCTCTGACAGTTCCAGAGGCTCCAGTCCCAGGTCCTTGGCGATACTGCCCACGTAAGAGCCTTCCTCCAACTCCTCAGGCACTGAGTAGCGGATCTGTTCGGCCTGGATTTTCCACAGGGCCCCTAGGAGAACGCAGATCCCGACCAGCCGGCTGCATTTTGGGCGATAAGGACGAGCTGCCATTACCGCCCCGCCTCAGAGCAGCTTCCTCTTGGCGTTTCCTCAGTGGAGACTGGAGAAGCCCCAGGATCTTCAAGGTCCAAGATTTTGTGCTTTCACCGTTGAACGTTGGAGTTCGGGGGTCCAGTCTTTAGCTTTCCTTAAGCCGCAGGGCTAATGCTTTGTGATGCAGAGATCTTTTGATTTGGACTAAATTCCTGGTTATCTGTTTCCCCTGATTGGTGAACAGCGACACTCAGAGTCCTAACCTGTTACTACAACCTATTCTTGGTGAAGAAAAGCACTACCCGTTTATACCATTTCTTTTCCATAACCTATTTGTCCCCCACAAAAATAAAATTCAAGCTCTTGTTGTTTTACTTGCAATGAAAATCCAGACATGATCCAAAGCTTACTGTACAATAAATCTTCCAAACCAATTTATTTATTTTCAAATAAAATATGGTGATTTTTCTAAGAACTTTTTCTCTTTTAAAACTTTTTAAGTTTTTCCATTATTTTTGTTCCTAGTCCATTTTCAGTGCAGTGCATTGTGTGAGGGGCACATTTATCCTTCCCAGAAACAGGATGAACTTGAAGAATGAAAGAATAGGTGAAAAAACAGTGTCAGGTCAGGGAGGTTGGAGGTCTGAGATCTAGGTCTCTGGGTCCTTATCTATGCAGAAACAAGTTTCCTCACATGAGTTGACCCTTTAGAATCTGGGACAACTTTTCAATTCTCTTGTAAGAAAATATCTCCTGTTCAAGAGCTAGTCTTTCTCCTGTGCAAATGAGCTTAGCAAATATGATAATAATTTTGGGAAGCTAATTTGTTCATTAATTTTGTATACACAAGATTTTAGGTCACAGGCTATGTTTGTGATTATTATGTTCACAATGTATCCTCAAACTTTAGAACAGCATCTTTCATAGAGTAGATACTCAAACAGTTTTTCAGTATTCAGTGAGTGCATTACTAATATAACTGCAAAGCCCTAAATCAATGGGTAACTCTGATGTTAAAAATAAACAATAAAGAAGACAGAAGAGTTAAACTGAAGCTTTGTCTGTAAAAAGGAGACAATATTCAGTATCTTTTCATATAAGGACACATCCTGAGTGTATTATTTTACTATCATTTATTAGTTTATTTTAGGTGTGATTTTAGAAAGAACCACTAAGGGGCGCCTGGGTGGCTCAGTGGGTTAAAGCCTCTGCCTTCCGCTCAGGTCATGATCCGGGGGTCCTGGGATCAAGCCCCACATTGGGCTCTCTGCTCAGCAGGGAGCCTGTTTCCCCCTGACCCGTCTCTCTGCCTACTTGTGATCTCTGTCTGTCAAATAAATAAATAAAATCTTTAGGGGCACCTGGGTGGCTCAGTCGTTAAGCGTCTGCCTCCGGCTCAGGTCATGAGCCCAGGGTTCTGGGATCAAGCCCCGCATCAGGCTCCCGGCTTAGTGGGAAGCCTGCTTCTCCCTCTCTCAACTCCCCCTGCTTGTGTTCCCTCTCTCGCTGTGTCTCTCTGTCAAATAAATAAATACAATATTAAAAAATAAATAAATAAATAATAAAATCTTTAAAAAAAACCACTAAAAGGAAAATTTTTAGTAGTTGTATATATATTATAACTGCATGTTTAAGCTTTCTTACATATGAGTACTTTGAGTGATTAACTAATCTTAGAAAATTTAATATAAAGCAGGAAGTAGCCAGTTCTTTAGATTACTCCTCACATAATAATTAGCTTCTAGAAGTTACTTATAAATTTTAATCAGACAAGAAAGCCCACTATTTATTCAGAATTGTAAAATCATCAGACTTTGGAGAGCAGAGTAAAGGTAATTTTCACAATCCTCAAAGGAGTCACAAATTGCTGGGGACTGGGAGGTAAATGAGATGTGAAAAACTGATTCGCTTTTCAGAAACCTATACTAAAAAAAGAAAGAAACATGGAAGAGTCTTTATATACAAAAAGTTTCAATACATTCCTTATTATAACAGTCAAAAGTAGAAAGAGTATAAAAATTATTTCAGAATGGTTAAGATTATTTGTTTAAAGATCTTATTTTTTGTAAAGATTGCATTTATTTGACAGAGAGAGAGAGCACAAGCAGATGGAGCAGTAGACAGAAGGAGAGGGAGAAGCAGGCGCCCCCCCCACCGGCAGACAGCTGGACACCATGCTCGATCCCAGGATTCTGGGATCATGACCTGAGCACAAGGTAGACGCTAAACCAACTGAGTCACCCAGGTGTCCCTAGAGATCTTATTTTTAAGCAATCTTCATAACCCAACGTGGGGTTTGAACCCACAACCTGGAGATCAAGACTCACATGCTCTACTGACGGAGCCAGCCAGATGCCCAGAAGGTTATTTTTGAATGAGATAATAGAGTGAGAATAAAACTGACCCAAAGTTAGTGATCCAAATCAGTCTTTGCTACATGTGATAAGCAAAGAAATGCTGAGACTTAATTCCTAAAGGCTCAATTAAAAACACATATTGCAGGGATGCCTGGGTGGCTCAGTTGGTTGGACAACTGCCTTCGGCTCAGGTCATGATCCCAGGGTCTCGGGATCGAGTCCCACATCGGGCTCCCAGCTCCCGCGGAGTCTGCTTCTCCCTCTGACCTTCTCCTCTCTCATGCTCTCTCTCACTGTCTCTCTCTCTCTCAAATAAATAAATAAAATCCTTAAAAAAATACATATTGCAGCAAAAAGATGAAAAAAACTATATTTGATGAAGATGAACATTAACTTAAGCAGAAAGAACTGTCAGTAAATTCATAGAGAATAAAGCTTGAAGTGCTCCCTTTGGTAGCACCTATACTAAGAATAAAGCTTGAAAAAAATAGTATCACACATCAGCTAACACAGGCAGTGTTATTACTAAAGGCAGTGGCATCCAAGAACAAGATCTCTTTAGCAATATTTTCCGAACATATCTATTATCTGAACATATCTAAATCGTCAACAGTACAGACTGAGAAGTTCTAATCAGCTAACTACCAAGACTACTGAGCAATCAAGACACCAATCTCCACCCATCCAATACACCTCTCCTACTACTAACATCACTAGGAAAATAATAATAAACAATAATAAATAATTATGCACGACCGAGAATAAAAGCAGGTTTGCAGAAACTCACGTAAAACGCAAAAGACGAATCAGAAACGATTCGGGGGTCTTCACTGCTGACACATACATCCACAGAAGTATCGTCACAAAGGAGATCCCGAGAAGGAACCATGTCTGGTTTCAGGTTGTAAAAAGTAAACTCTGTCTTAGCTAATCGTGAAGCCACGCACAGATTGTAGGAATAAGGCAAAGTCCCTTCACTGTAACTGGGGAGAACCCCAGGTCCGGACTTGGAACTGAGATCCTGCGGAAAGCAGCTCCAGACAGCTGGGCTGGAGGAGCGGCGCAGGCGCAGAGCAACCGCCAGAATCACCGAAAGGAGGAACAGCACCGAGATCAAGGCCAAAGCCACCACCAGGTAAAACTGCAACTCAGCCTGAGGGTCAGAGGGCTCAGGGCGGTCGCTGACATCCGGCAGCACCTCCTGCAAGCTGTCGGCGAAAACCAGGAGCAGCGTGGCCGTGGCCGAGAGCGGCGGCTGTCCCCCATCCCGCACAGCGACCAGCAGGCGCTGGCGGGCCGCGTCCCGGTCGCCCAAAGCACGCGCCGTGCGCACCTCGCCCGTGCGCAGCCCCAGGCTGAAGAGTCCCGGCTCGCTGGCCTGCAGCACGTGGTACGACAGCCAGGCATTGTGTCCCGAGTCGGCGTCCACCGCCACCACCTTGGTGACCAGGTAGCCGGGCTGCGCGGCGCGCGGCACCGTGTCGAACAGCGCCGAGCCGTCGGGCCCCAGTGCAGGGTACAGCACCCGCGGCGCGTTGTCGTTGCGGTCGCCCACCAACACGCGCAGGCTCACGTTGGCGCTGAGCGCGGGCGAGCCCTGGTCGCGCGCCTGCAGGGTCAGCTCGAAGGCGCGCAGCTGCTCGTGGTCGAAGGCGCGCTGCGCGAACACCACCCTCTCTGCGCGCTCACGGACACGTAGGACGCCAGCGCCCGTGGCTCCAGGTCGCTGGCCACGATGGAGTAGGAGACGCGACTGTTGGGCCCCAGATCCGGGTCAAAGGCGCTGACTTGCGCAATAGAGGCGCCAGGAGGATTGTTCTCGGCCACGTGGACCACGTAGGAGGCCTGGTGGAAAATGGGCGCGTTGTCGTTGACATCGCTGATATGTTGGGTGACGCTTGTACTGGAGAATATGGAGGGCTTGCCCTTGTCAGTGGTGGTGATAGTGACATTGTACTCGGCCATCTGCTCCCTATCTAGGGCACTGTCAATCACCAGCTTGTAATAATTCTTGGAGGTGGATTCTAATTTGAAAGGAACATCTTCCTGAATATAGGAGGTCACCAGACCGTTTTGCCCAGAGTCATGGTATCTCACTTTAAAGAGGGCTACTACAGTTCCAAGGTCTGAGTCCTTGGGAATCTGGATAGAAGAGGACATCAGTGTGACTTCTGGGGCATTGTCATTCTCATCAACAATTTCAATCTGAACATTACAGTGAGCCGTGTGCACCCCTCCATCCTTGGCTTCTACAACCAACATATATCTACTTGTCTTTTCAAAGTCCAATGTACCATTGGTTGTAATGTCACCAGTATTTGGATTGAGATGGAAGAGGAGGCTGGTACTTGTTGGGGCACTGAGAAAGGCATAGGTGATCTCTGCATTATCACCCTCGTCCTGGTCGGCAGCCATCACTTGGAGTACAGAGGTCCCCGCGGGCACATTTTCTTGGAGGCTAACTCTGTATGTGTCCTGGCTGAACACTGGAGCATTATCATTGGCATCAGTGACCTGAATCCGGATCTGGGTGGTGCCGCTTAGTGGAGGGTCTCCACCGTCCATGGCCATCAGGATTAACTGGTGGGAGCTCTGCTGTTCTCTGTCCAGAGGTTTTTTCAGAAGTAATTCTGGGTATTTACTTCCATCAGGACTTTCCTTCATTGTCACAGAGAAGTGTTCGTTGGAGTTGATAGTGTATATCTTTAGTGAGTTACTTTCTACATCTGCATCTTGTGCAGAATCCAGAGGGAATTTTACACCTGGTAGGGCTGACTCACAGATTTCCAAGTCAATGCCTTTTGCAGTGAAACGTGGTGCGTTGTCGTTAATATCTTGGATTGCAACAATCACGTGGAAAACATTCATTGGATTTTCAGCAACCATTTCAAATTCTAGTGCACACTCGGATTTCCTTCTGCAGATTTCCTCTCGATCTATCCTACCGTTCACTAACAAATCCCCACTCTCTGCATTAACACTGAATAAATTCTCTGCACTAACCCGCAATTTTCAAGCTGGCAGTTCCTGGACATTGAGCTTCAGGTCCTTGGCAAGATTTCCCACCTGCAAGCCCTTGGCCAGCTCCTCCGGAATAACGTATTGGATCTGCTGGGAGATAGCCCCCCACAACAAAGACAGCAGGAAGAGAAACAGTACATGAATTTTCATTGGTTCAGCTTTTCTGGAGCTTCTTTGCATTTTTTGAACTCCCTGGGAAGCTTCTTTTCAGAATGTCTCTGGGATGTTTAAAAAAAAAAAAAAGCAGTGACAGCACCTGGACTTTTGTAATTTGAGGGTAGGACTTCAGTTGGTGGGTGCACAGGCGCTGCCTCCGCATTCTGATGTGCGCAGGACAAAGCTAGAAAACACTGCCTAACTCTCCCGCAGAATTGAGAACCTTTCTTCCCTTTGGTCAACAGCGGTGCCCGGAGGTTGTCTGGAAGAACTGCATATTGTCCAGCCATTTACCCTCAACGTGTAAGCTCTTGAATCTATATATATCTTGTCTATTTGTTGGAAAAACAAAGTATTCATATTTTCCCTCTAAATTTGGTATGTTCTAGTTTTCATCACTTCATAAGCAATACTATAATTTTACATTCTTTTTTTCATTTAAAAATTTCACAAGGCTTACACTCATTTTTTTTGGTTTTGGGGGCAAAAATATCTTTACTTATTTATTTCACTGTATTTACAAACACTGGCATGAGTAGTATGGATTTAATCAAATAAGTTACTGACTTTTTATCCACATTTTAGTGAACTATGATCCTTATGTTTTTGTAAAATCCATAATCTCTTTTACATAGTGTTTTAACTCTCTCCATAAATACTTTACCATTCAGTAATACTTTCCAAAGATACAGTCTTTGCAAAAAAGAGTGAGTCAAGCCCTAGACTTATTTTAATGTACTGCTCATTTTTTTTAAGCATAGGCAATCTTCACATTAAGTACAGCACAGCCTGATATTTTAAGTGACCAATTTAATACACATGCTTTTATATAGCACAATCTTGTGAATGCCATATTTATTTTTATAAAATCAATGATTTTTACTATATGAATGTAAATGCAATACTCCATGGTAAATCAGCTGATTTATACCATTAATAAGTATAATGAATTTACCCTGATCACTGGTAAATCTTGGAGAGGTGTTGAGAGTCCTTAGACACTCCATTTTGAAACTTACCCTGTAATCCTTGAACTCACCTTGGGTGACTAATACAAATACCTTTATTTCAAATGCACTACCAAATTAGATACCAATATAGTGATTTATTCTGTTTTGCAGTGTTAATACACACTCACATTACACTCCAGTCAGAACAGACTATTATCTATTTTTCTAGGACATTATTTTCATTGTTTTCCCTACTTCATGATTTATATTTTCTGTTTCTCTTGCTGTTCCCTTTTCTATTATAATGAATTCTTCCCCCTCCTTAAGAAAATCCTTTTTAGTGAAATGGAATGTCTGAGACCTTTCATTACCTACAAAAATTGTACTCTCTGTACACTTTCACAACATTTATGTAGGCTTTGTTTTATACAAGATTCTTAGAAAATTCGCTTTGAGCATCTAAAGTTCCCTTGGCATTACCTATTTAGTAATTTTTCTCATTATGAGGAAAGTCATACTAATATCACTTTATCACAACATAAAGATTTTCCCTTAAAGAAACATTTTGAATATAATGTGCCTTTTTTTTCTGAGATGTATTTGCATGTTTGAGTGAAAATACACTTTTCCCTGCTCTCAGTTATTTTGTTCAGGCCCTTGAATACTAATACTCTTGAATACTAATATATTGAGGGAGAGAGATGTTCCTTTATTTGAAATCTAAAGAAATATATTTTGGTCTCATTTTGGATGACTCTCTGAGGTGATTTCATGGGTGAAAATAATTTCATAAATTTCTGACTCAAGAAAGTTGTAGGACACTATTCTATTGTTGGAATAGCTGGTCTGGAAATGTCCTGCTGAGATGAGACATATCTCCTTGCATTTTTAAAGATCCTTCTCAAGGACAAGAAATGTCCCTCCAAGACTCATAACAGTTTAGGCAATTGACCTCCCCATCTTCAGACAAAAGGCTGAAATTAATATGAATGCACACATACACCCACACATACTTTAGGTATACACAGTAAGGAATACGGGCCAGGTAAAACTACTTGATCAAGCTGTACATTTTTTTTTTTACTCAACAGTTTCTATGCCATTGAGATGAAAAGAGTGTGGCCTGGTGTGGAAAGAGCAAGCATCATTTTATAGTCACCTAAAATACCTAGTACTTATATTTTTGTTTGTATCAGTCAAGATAAGCTAAGTAGGTTGGAGTGACAAACTTCAAATCAAAGGAAGTTAAAATGAAAAAAGTCTATTTATCACATGTATACACATCAATGTATGACAACCACAGAGATCTTCTCTTGGTATAGTTATTCAAGCACTGAAGTCGAAGAAACAGTCACAATTTCAAAAAATAACACAGAGATCTAGAAATTCTTACAATGCCAACAGGAGCTTCCCCCAGAGAGAGGCACATATTACTTCCATTTACAGTATATTGGCCAGAATTCGATACCTAGGCTCACTCAGTCATAACCAGGTCAGGAAGATCAGATACTTAGGCAACATAAGGACTATCACATTGTTTTATTTTCAAATAAATGTGCATTAAATCTTTATGTTAGCTACACGGTCAAAATTGTTCTTCATAGTGTTCCAAGAAAGAAATAAACTTACCTGAAGTAGGTTGGGGTCTCCTTTCGTTTCTAGTAAATCTTGAGATACCAGGAAGGACTCGCTTTTCCCACAGCTCTCCTGGCTGATGAGCGTGTCCGCATAGTTGGGCTGGGGGAAGATCAGGTGACTCTTGCGCGAGTCCGCGGTGAGGGAGACCTCGTGCGAATAGGTCTGCAGGAAAGCCCGCACCCCGTCCACGCCCACGAAGTGCGAGGCCGGCACGCCCACCAGCCCGCCTCCTGAAGCCTGGAGCACACGCGACGCGTGCCAGCGCCTCAGCCTGAGCGCCAGCAGCACGATGACGAAGGCGAGGAAGACGCAGGAGACTGCCGCCACCGCCACCACCAGATAGAGCGTGAGGTCCGCATCGTCTGGGTCGGCGGGGGTCCCGATGCTGCCCAGGTCCGCCAGGACGTCCGGGATGCTGTCGGCCACGGCCACGGTGAGCGTGACGGTGGCCGACAGAGGGGGCTGCCCGTGATCCTGCACCGCCACCACCAGGCTCTGCTTGAGCGCGTCTCTGTCCAGCAGGGCCCGCGCTGTGCGCACCTCACCCGTGTGCAGCCCCACCGCGAAGAGCCCTGGCTCGCTGGCCTTGAGCAGGCGGTAGGACAGCCAGGCGTTCTGGCCAGAGTCTCTGTCCACCGCCACCACCTTGGTGACCAGGTAGCCGGGCTCTACGGATCGGGGCGCCAGCTCCACGCCTGTGGAACCGTCAGTGGGGAGAGCGGGGTACAGGATTTCGGGGACATTGTCGTTCTGGTCCAGCACGAATATGCTAAGTGTCACATTGCTGCTGAGTGGAGGGTTCCCACTGTCGCCGGCTGTCACCAATAGCTGTAGGTCTCTAACCTGCTCATAGTCAAAGGAACGGAGCGCATACAGGACACCGGTGTCAGAATTGATGGAGACATAGGTGGAGAGAGGCGCCCCCTGGATAGTATCCTCAGTCAGTGCATAAGTGATGTGGGCATTGTGGATGCTGTCGGGATCCTGGGCGATCACACAGAAGATGGAAGCTCCTCTGGGGTTGTTTTCAGGAATGTAGGCAGAGTAGGAGGACTGACTGAAGGCAGGTGGGTTGTCATTGATGTCTTCAACATGCAGAGTGATATGAGTGCTCGTGGACAGTGGGGGATTTCCCCCATCTGTGGCTCTGAGAGTGATGTTATATTCAGACACCTGTTCACGGTCTAGAGATCTGGCTGTCACTAAGCGGTAATATTGGTCTATTGATTTTTCTAAATTAAATGGCATATCTCCCAGGACAGAAACTGTGACTTGCCCATTTTGCCCAGAATCCTGATCGTGCACATTGATAAGGGCAATTTCTCTTCCAGCAGGAGCCTCTTCTGGGACTGATCCAGTAAGAGAAGTGATTGCAACTTCTGGGGCATTGTCATTCACATCCAGAACTGTGACTAAAATCTTAGCTCTTGAAAGGAGACCAGGTCCATCTTGTGCTTCAATTTTAATTTCATAGAATGTAGCATCCTCATAATCTAGACTTTTAAAAATTGATATATCTCCAGTCACTGAATTGAGATCAAACATCTGAGCGACTTTCCCAGGCATTTTATCTAGAATATAGGACACTTGAGCATTGAATCCTTCATCAGGGTCAGTGGCATTCACTGTGAGCAGCGTGGTACCCAATGGCAAGTTCTCTGGAACACTTACTTGATATTCAGATTGAGTAAATACTGGTGGGTTGTCATTTGCATCCAGAACTACCACTTGGATGTACAAGTTGCCAGAGCGGACAGGGTTTCCACCATCAGAAGCAATGAGGACAAACTGGTGAACTTTCTTTTGCTCACGGTCCAGAGCCCTCTCTAGTACTAGCTCTGGGTACTTGGCCCCATCAGAGACATGCTTCATAGCCAGGGAGAAGTAGTCATTGGGGCTGAGGTGGTAGTTCTGAAGGGAGTTCATGCCCACATCTGGGTCAAATGCAGTCTTAAGTGGAAATCGAGTTCCAGAAACTGTTAGTTCACCAATTTTTATTTCCAATTCCTCTGTTAGAAAATCAGGAGCATTATCATTAATGTCTTTAATTTCTATTTCTACTTCAAAAATTTTCATTTTGTCTTCAACCAGGATGTTAAATTTCACCAGACACAATGTGCTCTGAGCGCAGAGCTCCTCCCGGTCTATCCTACCTGCTGTGACCAAGCTGCCGCTTCGCAGGTTCAGAGCAAAGAGCTGCGTCCTACCTCTGGAGACGATGCGGACTCCATGCTCCGCCAGCTCCCAGGGCTGGAGTCCCAGGTTCTCGGAGATGTTGCCCACAAAGGAGCCTTTGTCCAGCTCCTCCTGCACTGAGTAGTGGATCTGCCCGGATCCAGTCTTGCACAGCATCCCCAGAAGCACGCTCAGCAGGGTCAGTCCTTTGCAGTGTTTGTATGTCAGGTATTTGATCATTTTCTCTTTGGTGAATTATTTTCTGTGAAATAGGTTCCAATTGCCCGCGACGGACTCAAATATCATTTTTTCTCAAGGAACTAAGCCTTTTATAGTCCTAATTTAGGAGTCACAGAGCTGGTTGACGGACAAGGTGAGCTTTGTAGCAGCCTCAGATCTTCTGCAGTCTGACTGACTCGTTCTTTGCTTTTTAGGAACAAGGATATGGTGGACTAGCTCTCCAGCTCCGTTTTCCTCCTTGAGTGGTCAACAGCGACACTCAGAGGCCTATTGATTTACTGCACCCTCTCAGACAGACCCAAGTAAGTCATTTTTAAGTTTCCCAACACCTGCAATCGTCTTTATCAGAGGTAATGGGATTGGTGTCTATTTCACACACTCGAATTGCTATAAATTAAAGTATGTAACTTCAAGTTCCTTGGGAAGCCATGCTCTAACCTTAACACCACCAATATTGCTTCAAACACGCTGGAGTTACTGTTTTGAAATGTTCAAAGTTTAAAAACCACAAGAAAAAATAAGCCATATTTATAATTATACTTATTGAAGTTTGCCCTTGATAGCATGACATCTTAGTTTCAATATTTGTAATTTAACGCATTCATTAAACAAACATAAAATTGGATGTTAGACGATATGTGGGGATTTAAGGTAAATTATACGAACATAACCACTTCCCTCCCCTGAAAAGCTATGAAGATAATTTCAAACAAGGAATTCCAGTGCATTGAGAAAACTACCAAAATGGAAGAAGCCAAAGGTGATGGGAGGGCCTCCAACCTGGCCTTGGAGATTAGCAAAGACTCTCTCAAGAAACATGACAGGAGGGGTGCCCAGGTGGCTCAGTCAGATAAGCGACTGCCTTCAGATCAGGTCATGATCCTTGGGTCCTGGGATCAAGCCCCACATCGGGCTCCCTGTTCAGCAGAGAGCCTGCTTCTCCCTCTCCCTCTGCCTGCTGCTCTTGTGCTAACTCTCTGCCAAAAACAAACAAAACAAAACACACACACACACAAAAACATAACAGGAATGGATCAGGGGAAAGTCCTGGATGTGAGAGAGAACAGTATGGCAATGTCGAGATGTGAGAGAGAAATCAAAGAACTTCAAGTAATTCACTTTGTCTAAATCTAAAGTGAGGGTGTTTTTTAAAGACCCAAACTAAAACTAGTAGAAATAAACTTTTGTGTTATGTTCCAGAAATGCTGTCTCTGTATTTGTTTTCCTCTCCAAGCACAGAAATAGAAATACACTTGTCATTCCAAGCATGTACTATTATAAATTTATCCATAAGGCATTTATTCTTGTGAAGAGGTAATATAAACACTATAAGGAACTGTCTTTAATTTTTCTCACTTTATACTTTATTTATTACCTAGAAGTAAATGTGTTATAATGTATTATTCCACAATAAGTTTCAGTTTTATCTCCTAGAGAATTACATAATAGTAATAAAACACAAGAGGCACATTGGCTTAGATCAGCTCTCCTCAAATGCCTTTAAGTATAATTAAAAATCACAGTACCTTGAAAGATGATGATACCATTAAACACAAGATTCGGTTAGCACATGATTACTTCCAAATCAAAATTTAAAATGATCTCAGTTACAGAGAATATTACTGTAGACTTTGTTCTTCATTATTAAAAGCAAAATGAACATACTAAACGCCAACATGGAATGAGGAAGAAAGACAGTGGTTGTGAGGGAGACTAAGGTTAGGTGAGGAACTGGAAATATTTTTAACACTGCTGTGAGTAGGAATCTTTGAGAGGAGAAATGTATAAGGAGGATTTTTTAGGGGCAATTATTTTATCTGGCCTTTGAATCCCTTGAGGATACATATTATTTTTAATGGTAGAAAGTACATGTGGTTTCCAGATATGAGAAAATAAAAACATCAAAGAGAAACGCATTTACTCTTACACTACCCATTTATTATAGAGCAAACAATAATTAAATCATTTTGTTAAGCAACAACTACTTTATTTTTTAAAAGATTTTATTTATTTATTTATTTATTTATTTATTTGTTTATTTATTTGAGAGGGAATACAAGCAGGGGGAGTAGGAGAGGGAGATGCAGGTGCCCCACAGAGCACGGAGTCCCAATGTGGGGCTCAATCCCAGGATTCCAGGATCATGATCTGAGCCAAACTCAGACGCTTAACGACTGAGCCACCCAGGTGCCCCCAACAACTACTTTAGAAATCAGTAGGATTTTTAACTAAGCTGAGATACCATGACATACCTTCCTAAAATACAGTGAAGTGTATATATTTCTAAATTTCCATTTTTTAAAAAGGGAAGGTCATACAAATCAAATAAAATGAAGAACCTCACTGCCAAACTGAAGGAAAATTATTAAAATTCACTGAGAAGAAACTACAGCATTTCATTACTCATAGATCAAAATATAAAACAAAAACCATGACTTTTAATGCACTTGCGTAAACATAAAATTCAACTTTCATTTTAAAAAATTATCTTTTTATTTTTTAAAAAGCAAACTCTACCGCCAACATAGGGCTCAAACTAATGACCACCAGATCAAGATTGACATGGTTCACCAACTGATCCAGCCAGGGGCCCCTCAATCTTCATATTTTTAAGAGAGAAAGAATTATTGACCCAGGTAGATGAGATGATTTGTCCAGGGTTGGGAAAGAAAGTATGAGAAAGCAGATATACCAGTTTTTAATGGAATGCTCTTTGATAACCTAAATATAATATTCACCTGATACTAACTCCTGATTTATATTCATGATAAATGATGCTAGCCCCCTTTCCCCTTACAGGGTGTAAACACTTAGAAATTCTGAGAAATAATTTGCCAAGACTAATTTCATAAGAACTGATATATTCACAAGGAAATATGAAAAATAAAAAAGATGTGGTAAACAAAGGAGGCAGCTAAGTAAATAAATACATGTTTATTTTAGCAATAGCTTGTAAGTATATTGTGAAGGGAATTTACCTGGGGAACTGTTTCTTCTCCTTTATCTTCAAGTAAAGCCTGAGGTGCTGATAGAAAATCCTTTTTGTCACAGCTCTCCTGGCTGATGAGCGTGTCCGCATAGTTGGGCTGGGGGAAGATCAGGTGACTCTTGCGCGAGTCCGCGGTGAGGGAGACCTCGTGCGAATAGGTCTGCAGGAAAGCCCGCACCCCGTCCACGCCCACGAAGTGCGAGGCCGGCACGCCCACCAGCCCGCCTCCTGAAGCCTGGAGCACACGCGACGCGTGCCAGCGCCTCAGCCTGAGCGCCAGCAGCACGATGACGAAGGCGAGGAAGACGCAGGAGACTGCCGCCACCGCCACCACCAGATAGAGCGTGAGGTCCGCATCGTCTGGGTCGGCGGGGGTCCCGATGCTGCCCAGGTCCGCCAGGACGTCCGGGATGCTGTCGGCCACGGCCACGGTGAGCGTGACGGTGGCCGACAGAGGGGGCTGCCCGTGATCCTGCACCGCCACCACCAGGCTCTGCTTGAGCGCGTCTCTGTCCAGCAGGGCCCGCGCTGTGCGCACCTCGCCCGTGTGCAGCCCCACCGCGAAGAGCCCTGGCTCGCTGGCCTTGAGCAGGCGGTAGGACAGCCAGGCGTTCTGGCCAGAGTCTCTGTCCACCGCCACCACCTTGGTGACCAGGTAGCCGGGCTCTGCGGATCGGGGCGTCAGCTCCACACCTGTGGAACCGTCAGTGGGGAGGGCCGGGTACAGGATTTCCGGCGTGTTGTCATTCTGGTCCAGCACAAATATGCTCAATGACACGTTGCTGCTGAGGGGTGGGTTCCCATTATCCCATGCAGTCAACCACAGTTGCAAATCCTGGAACTGCTCATAGTCAAAGGAGCGCAACGCATACACGATGCCGGTGTCAGAGTTGATGGAGATGTAAGAGGACAGGAGTGCACCCTGAAGAGTGTCTTCAGTCAAAGAATAAGTTACATGGGCATTGTCGTCACTGTCAGGGTCATGGGCCGACAGAGAAATGATAGAGGCACCTCTGGGATTGTTTTCAAGAATGTAGGCAGAGTAGGACACGTGAGGGAAGGTGGGTGGGTTGTCATTGATGTCTGCCACTTGCAGCAAAATGTAAGCATCCGTGGACAGAGATGGTTTCCCTCCATCTTTAGCAGTCACAGTGATGTTGTAAAAGGAAAACTGTTCCCTGTCAAGGGCTCTGGTTGTAACCAGTCGGTGGTAATTGTCCACTGATCTTTCTAACTTGAAAGGAAGGTTCTCAGGGAGTGAACATGTGATAAATGCATTCAGCCCAGAGTCTCTGTCATGTACATTGAAAAGTGCAACTATGGTTCCTGGGGGAGAGTCTTCAGGAATTGAGCTAGTAACAGATGTCATGTAAAATTCTGGGGCATTGTCATTCACATCCAGAACTGTCACAATAACCTTTGTCCTGGTCAGAAGGCCCGGACCATCCTGAGCTTCAATATCAATTTCATGGACTTTGGCATCCTCAAAATCTAGACTCTTTGTGATTGTTATCTCTCCAGACGTTGACTCAAGCTCAAATACCTGTGAGGTTTCTCCTGGGTTTTTCTCTTGATAATATGCCACTTGGGCATTGTATCCCTCATCTGTGTCAGTGGCGGTCACTGTAAGTATCCGAGTGCCCACGGGAATATTCTCAGGAACACTTACACAGTATTCGGGCTGTGTAAATACAGGCGCATTGTCATTCGCATCTAGGACGGTCACGCGGATGCGGGAGGTGCCCGATTGGACTGGGCTGCCCCCATCCAAAGCCACAAGGACGAGGTGGTGAACGGCCTTCTCCTCGCGGTCCAGGGCAAGCTCCAGCACCAACTCAGGGTGCTTGTTCCCATCCACTCCGCTTCGCACATCCAGGGAGAAGTGGTCATTTGGGTTCAGTTCATAGTTCTGAAGTGTGTTTTCTCCTACGTCTGCATCATGCGCACTCTTTAGGGGAATTCGGAATCCTGGCGCAGTCGTTTCACTTATTTTTAGCTCTAATTCCTCTACTCCAAAGCGAGGGGCATTATCATTAATATCTGTTATTTCTACTTCTACTGAGTAAATGTTTAATTTGTCTTCCACGAGTATGTTAAAATTCACCAGGCACTGCACGCTCTGAGCACAGAGCTCCTCTCGGTCTATCCTGTCCTTGGTGACCAAACTGCCACTTCGCGGGTTCAGAGCAAAAAGCTGTGTCCTACCTCTGGAGATGATGCGGACTCCACGCTCTGCCAGTGCCAGGGGCTCCAGCCCCAGGTCCTTGGCGATGTCACCCACAAAGGAGCCTTTGTCGGTCTCTTCTGGCACAGAATAGTGCATCTGCCCAGCTCCGACTTCCCACAAGACAGCCAAAAGAAAGCAGAGCAGGGTAAGCCTTCCACATTGCGGCAATTTTCGCAGAGCCGCCATTTCTTCTGCTGCAATCTTTTCTCCCACGAAACTTCCAGCACCCAGTGTGAGATTCTGAAAGTCCTTATTCCTCAGGGTCTGAGGGGACCAGGATTCACAGGACCCAGGTCACTGTAGAGAGAACTTTCAGCTGCTGGACTGATTTTTCCCCCCGTCCAGAAGCTTGGGGGCCAAGCGCCCAGCCCTTTTTGTTGTGGGAGCAGTAATGTTGGACTGGGTGTCTTGCAGGCTTTTACTTCTAAGGTGGTCAACAGCGACGCTCAGAGGCCTAAGTAATTTCTGCACCCTCTAAGGCAAACCCAAAGTTACTTCTTGCTTTTTAGCTTTGTGACTTTCAAGTTGCTTTGAAGAATCTTAGTTTTAAGATACCTTAGAAGAGCTCTTTCAAGTCAGGAGTCTTTTTCTCAGAATTAATAAGAATGTGTAAACAAATGTGACCTTGATAGTAGTTGCTTAGGGAAGTGTTACTACTGAACACTCAAGGCATCCATCAAGGCTGCTTCTGCCCTTGCTCCAAACATCTCCAACTTCTTATTTTATATTCAAAGACAGTAAGATCAACTTTAGAACATTAGCTACATTATCTTCTAAGGTCATATGTTTTGGGTTTCTGTGCTTGATGCCTTAGAATTAAACTTCAACATCTGTATTTTAAAAAGTGAATTATCCAACACTTAATTGGGTGACTATTGTATACCCGGCAATTTACCTGTTTGTTGCCTATTTGTTCATAAGAAATGATGAACCTGATGAACACAGTCCTTGCTCTCAGGAAGCTTACAGTATAGGGAAGGACACAGAAAACTAAATAGAATATTTTAATAGAATATGTTAACTGTTACAAAGGTGGGAAACACTGAGCAATGGAAAGGGATACATAAGAAGGGTATCCAACCTAGATCTGGGGGTCAAAAATTTTCCAAGACATTACTGAAGATGTCATAAACGGTAGGAACAAAGGTAGGAATGGGTGAAGAGGCTAGAATAGTGTTCTAGACCCTCAGTACAAATGCTTGGAGGTGGAAGGCCACCTGGAACATTAAGGAAAGTGAAGGGGATTTTTCTATGTTCTTCTTTTTCTTTTTAAAGATTTTATTTCTTTAAGAGAGAGAACAAATAAAGGGGAAAGTCAGAAGGAGAAGGCAATTAGACTCCCCACTGAGCAGAGAGCCTGACCTGGGGATCCTAGGACCCTGAGAACACAACCTGAGCCGAAGGCAGACGCTTAACTCACTGAGCCACCCAGGTGCCCCTGTTCTTCTTTTTCAAGATTGTTTTGGCTATTTGAGGTTCCTTGCTACTTCATATGAATTTTAGATTTTTTTTTCTATTTCTGCAAAAAGAATCATTGGGATTTTGATAGGGATTGCACTGAATCTGTAGATTGCTTTGGGTAGTCCTCTAAGTTTTTGATAAGTACTCTTATCAGGTTAAGGATGTTTCCTTCAATTCCTATTTTGCTAAACAATTTTAATCATGTGTTGAATATTCTCAAGAGCTTTATTATGACTCTATTTAAATGAATATGTGGGGGGCGCCTGGGTGGCTCAGTGGGTTGGGCCGCTGCCTTTGGCTCGGGTCATGATCTCAGGGTCCTGGGATCGAGCCCCGCATCGGGCTCTCTGCTCAGCGGGGAGCCTGCTTCCTCCTCTCTCTCTGCCTGCCTCTCTGCCTGCTTGTGATCTCTGTCTGTCAAATAAATAAATAAATAAATAAAATCTTTAAAAAAAAATAAAAAATAAATGAATATGTGGCTTTTTATCTTTAATCTCTTAATATGGAGTTTTGCATTATTAGATTTTCTTATATTAGAATATCCTTGCATCCTTAAAATAAACTCTATTTAGTCATAAATATTATTTTTTAGTATATGGTAGATTGGGCTTGATACTATCTTAATTAAAATTTTGAATCAACTTCTTAAATGAGATTGCCCACTTCTGATCTCACTTCAGTCTGTTTATCTTTTGGTTTCTTCCGTGTTGAACTTTTTTCATTTTTATTTTTATCCATTCCTCTGAGAATGGAAAAAATGGAAACCAGTGATATTGACTCACCTTGTTTTCTAGTAGGGCCTCTACTTTTTTGGATTTTAAAAATCTTTTCATCAACATCGTTTTGATGTTTTCAATACTCATTGAATAAATGTTCAACATCCCTTACTGCAGCTCTCTAAAGAATTATGTTATTGGATGCCTTGGTGGCTCAGTTGGTTAAGCAACTGCCTTCAGCTGAGGTCATGATCCTGGAGTCCTTGGATTGAGTCCCGCATCGGGCTCCCTGCTGGACAGGGAGTCTGCTTCTCCCTCTGACCCTCTCTCACTCTCTCTCTCAGATAAATAAAATTTTAACAATCTTAAAAAAAAGAATTCTGTTCTTTGTCTTTGGCAATAGCTGGTTTTAATCTGATATTATTTCCCACTCATGCTTCTTGTTTGAATCAAGTTGTTTTATTTTCCCCCAGTCTCTCTTGCTTTTCTTTCTCCTTTTCCAAGTCTTTATTTTTAATCAGAATTTGAGGTTTTCTTTTAGAATCCTTAAAAAGAATTTTTTTACTAGGCCATCTGCCTACTCTGTATTAGTCTTAGCACTGGACTTCACAGAATTTTAATTTCTCCCCACTGGTCTCAGTATGACTTTTATTGTCTGCTTCTATGCTTCATCATCAGAATTCGTCCTTGTTTGTATATTAATGTTATACTCTAAGCTTTGTTTTTTCCCTCTTATTTTCTTTTTTTAAAAAGATTTTTATTTATTTATTTGACAGACAGAGAACATTTGTAGGCAAAGAGGCAGGCAGAGAGAGACAGAGAGGGAAGCAGGCTCCCTGCTGAGCAGAGAGCCCGATGTGGGGCTCAATCCCAGGACGCTGGGATCATGACCTGAGCTGAAGGCAGAGGCTTTAACCCACTGAGCCACCCAGGTGCCCCTTCCCTATTATTTTCTTAAAGTTTATGCTGATACAATATTTCTTGTTTGCCTTGTTTCTTTTTTTTTTTTAAATCTTATTTATTCATTTATTTATTTGACAGACAGAGACCACAAGTAGGCAGAGAAGCAGGCAGAGAGAGAGGGGGAGGAAGCAGGCTCCCCACTGAGCAGAGAGCCCCATGCAGGGCTCGATCCCAG
Source organism: Lutra lutra (assembly GCF_902655055.1). Lineage (NCBI taxonomy): Eukaryota > Metazoa > Chordata > Mammalia > Carnivora > Mustelidae > Lutra > Lutra lutra. Next base: position 79,816,357 of record NC_062282.1, on the reverse strand, counting down.
GACCCTAGGATCATGACCCGAGCTGAAGGCAGAGGCTTCAACCCACTGAGCCACCCAGGCGCCCCTGCCTTGTTTCTTGCTAAACTCACTTATTTTAAATAATTTGTTTTGCTTTTAGTTATTTTGTCTATAAATTTACCCCTAGATACTCTTTCAGCTGTATTCCACAATTTAATTTAATTTAATTTAATTTTAAATAGGCTCCACATCCAACATGGGGCTCAAACTCATGACCCTGAGATCAAGATTTGCATGTTCAACTGATTGAGCCAAATAGGTGTCCTTGTATTCCACAGTTTTAAATAATATTTTAATTTTTGCTCCTTTTTAAAAAAGATTTATTTATTTACAGAGATCACAAGTAGGCAGAGAAGCAGGTGAGGGGTGGAGGGGTGGAGGGAAGCAGATTCCCTGCTGAGCTAGATCCCAGGACCCTGGGATCATGACCTGAGTTGGAGGCAGACACTTAACCATCTGAACCACCCAGGCACCCCTAATTTTTGTTCCTTTCTAAATAGTTATTTCCACCGTGATATTTTTATTTTTATTTTTATTATTTTTTTAAAGATTTTATTTATTTATTTGACAGACAGAGATCACAAATAGGCAGAGAGGCAGGCAGAGAGAGAGGAAGGGAAGCAGGCTCCCTGGTGAGCAGAGAGCCCGATGCGGGGCTCGATCCCAGGACCCTGGGATCATGACCTGAGCCTAAGGCAGAGGATTTAACCCACTGAGCCATCCAGGCGCCCCCGTGATTTTTTTAAATCCAAAAGTAATTTAGGGGTATAGATTTAAGTGTCCAAACTTTTTTGTTTCCTTTTACTATTGTTAAATATTTGCTTTGTAATTTTCCAGTTTTATTGAGGTATAATTAATAAATAAAATTGTAAGATATTTAAAGTGTACAACGTAATGATATCATAAATGTATACATCATGAAAGGATTTCCCCTTATTGATTTAATTAAAACATCCATCACCTCAAATATTTACTTCTTTATATGTGTGAGAACATTTAAGTTCTCTCTGAAGAAAGTTCTATTATACAACACAATATTATCAACTGTAGTCTCCATGTTATACAATAGATACTCAGGCCTTATTCTCTTCTTTTAAAGATTTTATTTGTTTATTTGACAGAGAGAGTGCGTGTGCGAGCACAAGCAGGGGTAGTGGTAGGCAAAGGGAGAGGAAGAAGCAGGCTCACCAAGCAGGAAAACCGAAGCGGGACTCGATCCCAGCACCATGGGATCATGACCTGAGCAGAAGACAGATGCTTAAGGACTGAGTCACCCAGGAGCCCCAGGCCTTATTCATCTTACAACTGTAAGTTTGTACCCTTTTACCTACCTGTCTCTATTTTCTCCACCCCAGCTTTATGGATTAAGTACATACATGTTAAAAGGCACATATATTATTGATACTTTGAAGTTTACTCTTTTTTATGACTATGTAGTAAATTGCTGTAGATTCCATATGTTCATGTAAAGAATAGCTATTCTGTATTTGTTGTACATAGGACTCTATACACATTTATTAAATCAAGCTTATAGATTCTATTATTCAAATTTTCTGTATGCTTAGTAATTTTGTTCCTGTGGGGTATATTATTTCTTATGACACTGAGTTTAAATCTCCTGGTATTCTTTTCAAAGCTATATTATTCAGTGATAGGGGCTTATATTTTTTATATCTTTTTGTTTGTCTGGTTTTTCGTAATTATGAGCAGTTCATTAAAAAAATCACCATTGGGGCACCTAGGTGACTCCGTCATTAAGTGTCTGCCTTTGGCTCCAGTCATGATTCCAGGGTCCTAGGATCAAGCCCCACATCGGACTCCCTTCTCAGCGGGAAGCCTGCTTCTCCCTCTCCCACTCCCTCTGCTTGTGTTCCCTTTCTTGCTGTGTCTCTCTCTGCCAAATAAATAAATAAAATCTTTTAAAAAATCACCATTAATATTTACTGTCTTAAACACTATTTGCTGTTATATTAAAACTGACATGACTGCTTTCTTTTGTGTGTCCACATATATATTTTTATTTTCACTATTTTAGTAGAATTTGTTTTAAGCATGTATCTTGTTGGCAGAATTTATTTATTTATTTATTTATTTTTTAAGATTTTATTTATTTATTTGACAGAGAGAGATCACAAGTAGATGGAGAGGCAGGCAGAGAGAGAGAGAGAGGGAAGCAGGCTCCCTGCTGAGCAGAGAGCCCGACTCGGGCCTCGATCCCAGGACCCTGAGATCATGACCTGAGCCGAAGGCAGCGGCTTAACCCACTGAGCCACCCAGGCGCCCTTGTTGGCAGAATTTAGATGGGTTTTAAAAATCATCCAACTTGGTATCTCTGTATTTTAATAGGTAAACTTAGCTAATTTATATACACATAAAATCAAAAATTTTAAATTAACAGGAGCTGAGAAAATCCAGAATTGAAATAACTCATGTAACTTTTTAAAAATGTTACTTTTTAAAGAGATTTATTTATTTGAGAGAGAGAGAAAAGTGCATGTACATGGGGAGGGGCAGAGGAGCAGAGTCAAGCTGACTCCCCTCTGAGCATGGAGCCCACCAGAGGGATCCATCCCAGGACCCTGAGGTCATGAACTGAGCTGAAACCAAGAATAAGATGCTTAACCAATTGAGCCACCCAGGTGCCCAATGAAATAACTTATGTTATTGAGAGTGTACTCCAAACAGAAAATAAAAATAAAAATCAACGCTTAGACATATAGAAGGATGAGAGAATTTTTTTAAAAGCCATTAGACAGAAAACAGAGATACCTTAAAGATAACGACAATTTGTTGAAAGTATCTCACTAGCAACAATAACTCCAGAAGACGATGTTTCAACATTTTGGTTTGTAGATTTATTTTAAGTGGAAGAGTTTCTTAATTGCTCTCTCTCTTCTATTTTCTCTCCTACTCTCCCTCCCTCCTGGGTTCAGGGTTTTGTCTCTTATAGTTTTAAAAGTGTTTTTATTCCAGGTCCCAGGCCATAAGTAGGTCTTTTAATGGTGTGCAGCAGTAGTAGTGTGAATATTACAGCTCATGTCTAAGAAACTTGGTGTTCATCTTCTGAAGCTAGCACCTGTATCCACTTTTCACCTTTGGTCTGCAGGTTGCAAAAAGTCATGACCACAGGAATTGGTAGGCAGCATTTTCATGCAATTTCTCCCTGTTTTAGGTAGTTGAGGGGCCGAACTGCTTATTTTGGATTCTAGTAGTAAGTCTGTAGTAAGTCTGGCTCAGGTTCCTTGTTTAGCCTAAAGCACTCTGTCCCTGTAACAGTGCTGGAACGACCTCCTGATCTTATGCCTGTATCTAAGCCAAGACGAGAATCCCCATAGCTTTAGTGTGGCTCACCACTTTCTGTTCCATCTCTGACCCATATATATATTTATTTTTTATTTATGCCTTACCAAGCTTTTGATTTCTTATTTTTATAGTTTGTTTAGGTCTTTAATTTATTGGAGCAGAGTAAGTTTATCAAAGCATGGACTTACTCCCCAATGATACATTTCTTGAGAAGAGTTAACACACACATTAAAAAGAAATATATACTTGGTTTTTGTTAGTCGCTCCCATTATAGGCATAATATACAAGTCAGGAGGCTTCAAAACAACTTCTCAAGTTGCATAGTAAATTTCCTGTCATTCACTTTATTACCTCATTTCATAAGTTCTTAAACATCTAATGTATTCCTCAGAATACATGAATTATCTCAAAATAAAAGATTAAACAAAGGGCTAAGATATTCCACAAAAACTCCATATATATATATTCCTATAATTTAATCCTAACACAACTAAAAATATCTTAGACAACCTTTACCTCTTCAAATGTCCCCAAATAAAAGAGGCCTTGCCAGATGACATTTATTTTAAGTTTAGGGATAAATTAGTATTTATAACTGAGAGAAACTTAAAACATTGTTAGTCACATAAATATTGGTGGATCTTTTCTAGTCAAACCCTATTCTTGCCAGATAAGAGAATGGTAAAACAAGAAAAATTAAATTATTTGACCAGAGGAAAGCAAGAAAATATTAGAAGTTATATTTTCTTGTTTCTGATGCAATGCTCTTCATTTTTAAAATATTTTATTTATGTATTTGAAAGAGAGATCACAAGTAGGCAGAGAGGCAGGCAGAGAGAGAGGGAGGAAGCAGGCCTCCCGCTGAGCAGGGAACCCGAGGTGGGGATCGATCCCAGGACCCTGGGATCATGCCCTGAGCCGAAGGCAGAGGCTTAACCCACTGAGCCACTCAGGTGCCCCTGGATATAAACATTTAATAATAATTTCCCAGAATCTGTAAATAGAAATCTACAAAAATATGTGGGTAATAGAACTGTTAATAGTAAAGACTGACAGTAAATAAACTCAGTAATTATTTTTACCTAGAAAAATTTAGTAGTTTACCTGAGAAAATGTTTCCTTTTTGTCTTCAAGTAAATCCTGAGATACCAGAAGAGGCTCGCTTTTCCCACAGCTCTCCTGGCTGATGAGCGTGTCCGCATAGTTGGGCTGGGGGAAGATCAGGTGACTCTTGCGCGAGTCCGCGGTGAGGGAGACCTCGTGCGAATAGGTCTGCAGGAAAGCCCGCACCCCGTCCACGCCCACGAAGTGCGAGGCCGGCACGCCCACCAGCCCGCCTCCTGAAGCCTGGAGCACACGCGACGCGTGCCAGCGCCTCAGCCTGAGCGCCAGCAGCACGATGACGAAGGCGAGGAAGACGCAGGAGACTGCCGCCACCGCCACCACCAGATAGAGCGTGAGGTCCGCATCGTCTGGGTCGGCGGGGGTCCCGATGCTGCCCAGGTCCGCCAGGACGTCCGGGATGCTGTCGGCCACGGCCACGGTGAGCGTGACGGTGGCCGACAGAGGGGGCTGCCCGTGATCCTGCACCGCCACCACCAGGCTCTGCTTGAGCGCGTCTCTGTCCAGCAGGGCCCGCGCTGTGCGCACCTCGCCCGTGTGCAGCCCCACCGCGAAGAGCCCTGGCTCGCTGGCCTTGAGCAGGCGGTAGGACAGCCAGGCGTTCTGGCCAGAGTCTCTGTCCACCGCCACCACCTTGGTGACCAGGTAGCCGGGCTCTGCGGATCGGGGCGCCAGCTCCACGCCTGTGGAATCGTCAGTGGGGAGAGCGGGGTAAAGGATTTCCGGTGTGTTGTCATTCTGGTCCAGTACGAATAGGCTCAGCGACACATTGCTGCTGAGCGGCGGGTCGCCACTGTCACATGCTACCACTCTCAGTTGAAAGTCCCGGAACTGTTCATAGTCGAAGGATCTCAGGGCATATAAGACTCCAGTGTCTGAGTTGATGGAAACATAGGAGGACAGAGGCACCCCCTGGATGGTGTCCTCCACCAAGGAGTAAGTGACTAGTGCATTCTCATTGCTGTCGGCATCATGGGCTGTTGCAGAAAAGAGGGAGGCACCTCGAGGATTGTTTTCTAGAATGAAGGTAGAGTAGGAGTCCTGGGGAAAAACAGGGGGGTTGTCGTTGATATCTGTCACTTGCAGTGAAATGTGAGTTTCAGTAGATAGAGCTGGAGTTCCCTGATCTGTTGCTGTTACTGTGATGTTGTACCTAGAGGTAAGTTCTCTGTCCAGTGTTCTTTCTGTCACTAAATGGTAAAAATTATCATCCAACTTTTCTAATTTAAAAGGTAGATTTCCAGGAATGGAACAGGTAGTATCACCGTTGTCTCCAAAGTCCTGGTCATGCACACTGATAAGAGCAATTATAGCTCCAGGAGGAAAGTTTTCTGGGACTGAAGAGGTGACAGAGGTCATGGTCACCTCTGGGGCATTATCATTTATGTCCAGAACTTTTACCAGCACCTTAGCTCTGGCCATGAGGCCTGCCCCATCCTGAGCCTGAATTTCCATTGAATAAATTTTGTATTCTTCGAAATCCAGGGCTTCCTTATTTGATATTTCTCCTGTGTAAGAATCCAGCTGAAATATCTGGGCTATTTTGTGGTCTATATTGTGAAATGAGTATGCTACTTCCCCATTGACTCCCTCATCTGGGTCAGTAGCTTTTACTGTAAGCAGCTGAGTGCCCAGTGGCACATTCTCTGGGACACTCGTGTTGTACTGTGCTTGAGTAAATGCTGGAGGGTTGTCATTTGCATCTACCACCTGAACATGAATGCGGAGGGTTCCTGAAAGGACTGGGTTGCCCCCATCAGAGGCCGTGAGGAGGAGGTGGTGCACAGCTTCTTCTTCCCTATCCAGGGGACTCTGCAGCACCATCTCTGGGAGTTGGGATCCATCAGCTCCCTGTTGCACATCCAGGGAGAAATGAGGATTGGAGCTGAGCTGGTAGCTCTGCAGTGAATTCATACCCACATCAAGATCTTGCCCCAAAGGTAGAGGGATCCTGGTACCTGGAGTAGTTATTTCATTCATTTTAAATTCCACATCCTCTAACTGAAACTGGGGAGTGTTGTCATTAATATCAATTATTTCCACTTCAACAGGGAAAAGCTTCATTTTATCCTCTACCAAGATGTTAAAACTCACCAGACACTGCACACTCTGTGCACAGAGCTCCTCCCGGTCTATCCTGCCCGCTGTGACCAAGCTGCCACTTCGAGGGTTCAGAGCAAAAAGCTGCGTCCTACCTCTAGAGATGATGCGAACTCTGCGCTCTGTGAGCTCCTGAGGTTGCAGCCCCAGGTCTTCAGCGATGTTGCCCACGAAGAAAGCTATGTCTGTCTCTTCTGGCACCATGTATCGGATCTTCCCAGCCCAAGCTTCCCACGACAGCCCCAGAAAAAGGCATAGCAGGAACAGCTCGCTGCAGCTGGGCTGCTTCCCCTGAATCACCATTGCTCTCTCACTTCGTAGTTTACTCCCAGTCCGGTACCAAGAGTATTGTTTCTCTGTTCTTCTAAGCCTAAATTAACCAAATTTTCAGGAGATTTCAGAGCGGAAAGTGGTCCAGAAGTAGGGTCTGGGAAGCTTCAAGGAGACTGTTTTCAATCTGGCGGTGATGGAGGTTCTAAGAAGCTATTTTTTTTCTTTTTTCTTTGGGGGTGAGAGTGCGCACGCGCAGCCTGTATCTCCCAGACTGGTGAACAGCGGCTCCCAGAGTCCTCACCAGTTACTACACTCGTAGATAATACTGAAACTTACCTTTGTTAACCTCATCGATCTTTCCTTAAGTCTTGGTTTATTGTCAAGAAAGTAGCTATTGATTCTATAATATAATATAATATAATATAATATAATATAATATAATATAATATAATATAATATAATATAATATAACATAATATAATATAACATAATATAAGCATGAAAATGAGAAACTATTGTGTTTGTTTAATTAATCATATCTAACTGTTACTAAATTGCAATATACAGTAGAATCTCAGTATACCTAAGCTATCTGCTTTCCCTGTTTGCTATTCAGGCAATATCATCACAAGGGACAAAAATCATACCTCCACTTCCCTAGTATGTCTTGACACTTGACAGTTTCTCGGACCACACAGAAGAGCAACTACCCTTTGACTGGTGAATCAAATAAAAACTAGAGGATAAATAAACTTTTAAAATGTAAGCTAGACTTTTAAAAATCGGACTGTCCATTTTCTTTCCATTGTGCTTTGAATATTTATCAGAAACCTCTGAATTTTGAAGGATGTGTTTTAACCATTTCTTATTTTTTCAAAACTCATTTCTGAAGTGTCTATGTATTATGTGGATTTTTAAAGACCTTTAAGTCACTCAAAGGCAATAAATTTTGAATAGAATAACACTGGGCTCTTGGAATTTCACTGGAAAATGTCATATGAGTATCTAATTTAGTCTTCAAATTTAAGAGACACAAGAGGTAGTGATATTATTCTTCAAAACTGAGAAGGAAATGGCCACATCTTTATTTTTAGACAGGCCCTGAAAATAATATGTGTTCTCCTAAAATCAAACTTAATATTTCCTCCAAGAGAAACTGGTTTTCTTAATAGCAAAAATTTTTAACTAGATTGCCTTCCTTCTTTTACTCATTGTAAAATTAGTAAAAGTTTACTAAGTAAAACGCCTTGAGGTTTTGAGTGATTTATCTTTACCCAAAAGTTAGGGAAGAATGTTCTCTGCATTCCAGAGGTTAACATTTTAGGAACAAATTGGGCCAGATACTGGCAGTCAACCTATGGATATGACTGAGAAGAGTAGAGAAAATAAAGCAATGAAGGAAACAAAAGTCACAAGAATAGTTCTTGGAAAGAGAATATCCATTCCTGTATAACCAAATTTATGGTTTCTCAGCTTCTCCAAACAAGTATATGGAGTCCAAAGGCAGAAACTTAAGTATTCAGTGAACCTCTTTAAATATTACAAGGAGAGGACTTTTTACCAGAAAATATAAGTTTTAGAATGTGCACTAATAGGCACAAACTTTTCACCAATGGGACTGTCTGGACAAATGAAAGAAATTTAAAAACACACAGCAACTAGAAAGTGAATTTGTAGAGTTTCTCTTCCTCCAACAACAGCAAAAACCAAGTAGAGTTGATTTAGAACAGGGTATTTACAAAATAAAAGTGTTAGAACTCACAGGTAAATATTTGAATCCAATGTAATACTGAAGGTTGCAGTGCAGGCACCAAAGAGAACATCCAGTTAAAAGATGTTTCTTGAGTCAAAGAAATAAGATTAAAAATTTGCAAAATATCTGAACCCACAAAAGGACTGCAGAAATAGGGCAAATCTCACTTGCTGAAGTAAAAGCAACTCCAAATCTAGGCTTGGACCAAAGACCAGACTGAAAGTAGGGCTGGAGGAGCCTCTCAGGACTAGAGTGATGGCCAGAGTCACTGTGAGGAGAAGACCATGGATACAAAGGACAAGGCCACAACCAGGTAAAACTGTGGCTCTGTCTGCCTGCCAGCCAGCAGGTACCAGGCCACTGCTGGGTTCTGGCAGCAATTCCTCTAAACTGTAGGCAAAGACCAGCTGTAGGATGATGACTGTTGGTATTGTGTGCAGTGACCAGCAAGCCCTGTAGAGCAGCGTCTCTGCTGCTCACAGGACCACAGTACTAATCTCACTCTTGTGCCTCCCCAGGTTGAAGAATTAGCTGGTCTGAAGCATGTAATAGGATAGCCAGGCAAGGCTCTTCACTTGACGTCCACCTTGGTGACCAGGTAGCGAGTTGCACTGTGCATGGTTACACATCCAAGAGGGCATGATTTCTGGCTGCAGCTCCTGGCACAGTGCTGCCTGTGCATTTTCGTTGTGGTGGCCCACCATCACAAGGAGCCTGCAGTGAACATCATCGTGCTCTGCACTAGGACACGTTGGATGACGATGCACATGGTACTCGGTTGCTGGTCAGGAAGAAATAGGCACATAGGGCCCCACATCTGGGTAAGAAGCACTAAAGTGTGCAATGGAGGCTTTGAGCAGGCATTCCCATTCTCTTGGGCCACATAAGAGGCCTGCTGGAGAACAAAAGCATTTTTGTTGATGGGGGTGATTTGCAGGGTGATGTTTGTGCTGGAGGAGAGAATGGCTTATCCTTGGTGGCTCGGGTGGTGCCACTGTACTTCACGTACTGCTCCCAGTTTAGAATTCCTTCTGCCTGTATCTAGAAAGAATTACAAAGTAATTCTTATAGGTGAATTGCTTATTTATTACTTCCTACAATATCTTTTATCTCTGCACTGTTTTGGCTTGGGCAACCAGAGTTCTTGCCTTGCCTATACAGCCAGCTGAAAGTCATCTGCACAGCATTATAGTTCTCAACCTCCACTTCAATCAGGATTCTGAAATGGACCCTTAAACTGCCTCCAATCTTCTCTTCTACTAAATGTTGCAACTGTCATGTTCCAAAATCAAAGATGGCACTGTTATTACTGGATGACAGATATTTGCTATATGCCCTGGGAGACTGTGTAGTAAGTGTAGGGGAACTCTACCTTAAAGGTGTCACCTAGGTCAGTGGGGAACCACCTGACGAATGCAGACGATGTGGTAGAGGGCAGGTGAACTCTGCTGTACTCCTTGTGGCTCAGTATGGGAGGACTGGCATTAGCCTCCATCTCTTATACCTTGCCATAAGCTGCTTCTACTGCTCCCCCTCATGAAGTGGTGGCAGCTCTGTTCCTTTGGTCCATTCCTGCCCTACTCATCTCTTTTACTTGTGGGAGATGGGTATTGAAATTAATGTGATAAATTCATAGAGAATTACTTGCAGGATCCAAACATACTGGGGTTTAAGAATGAATATGCTACTATTAAGATGTTTCCTACAATTTTCAAAACAAAATGTATTAAAAGCCACAAATTATTTATATCCAGGGCGAATATATTTTTATGAAAAGCATTTATGGGATTTCCAGAGGAGGGTTTCAGATTCAAGATCCCAAAGACTTCCTTTAGCATATCTGCTAGATCTAGCCTGTCATTCTCCAGTTCTTCCCTGCTGTCCTTGCTGGTGCTGGCAGTAAAAAGAGGCTTCCCAGCACTCACCCGTAGTTCCAGTCACCAAGACGCATATCTTTGCCCAGATTCTCCACTTTTAAACCACTGGCTCTTCTTCTGGAATTTCACAGCACACCTGATGTGTAGTTCACTAGACAGAACAAAGACGCCAGTAAGGGAAACCACTTCCTGCCCGCCAAGCATCTTCCCTGCGGGGGTCTTCTTATCTCTTCTTGATGCTCCTTCTCAGATCTTAATACACCTTGCCATGGTGGCTTCCAGATTACAAAGGTGCGCTGGAGAGAAAAGGCAGCACTTCACTATGGTTCATTAAACATCCTGGCATTTCTGATCCAGATATTTGGAAAAGATGGTGGGAGAGAAGGCATTTGGAATCCACTCCAGACGCATTTCCCAAGTCGGCGGTGATCACTGAGTCAGAATGCCAATGGATTGCTTTGTTTCACTCTATCCACGGATTAGGAGACAGCGGCACCCAGAGGCCTGGTACTATATCTACCGCATGTAATTTCTCAGTCAGGTGACGGTATTTGCTTTATTTCCAGGGCTTATTTTAGACAAAGGCTGTAAGTCGTTATTTATTTTTGACAAAATATTAAAAAATGGAATTTTCACAAAACTTAAACCAAGCACTTTTATTACAATTCATCAACTTAAAATAATTCATATAGAATTTTCCCTCTTGGTATGAGGACGATACACTACTGAAGCTTCTTTTCCTTAAAAAAATTTTTGCTCAGGGGCGCCTGGATGGCTCAGTGGGTTAAATCCTCTGCCTTAGGCTCAGGTCATGATCCCAGGGTCCTGGGATCGAGCCCCGCATCGGGCTCTCTGCTCACCAGGGAGCCTGCTTCCCTTCCTCTCTCTCTGCCTGCCTCTCTGCCTATTTGTGATCTCTGTCTGTCAAATAAATAAATAAAATTTTTAAAAAATTTTAAATAAAAAAAATTTTTGCTCAAGAAATTATCCATTGTAAAAAGAATTTTTCATTATGAAAAGATATTCTCACTGTAAATTCTATAATAAAAAATTTTTACTATACAAAAATAGAAAATACTGATAAAAATTTAAAATCACCAGTAATTATATAATTATTATATCGTATTTGATGACTACTCATACTTCGTTAGTACATAATGCTTTTTCTTTGTTTTGTGGTAATATACACATAATATAAAACTTAACATTTTAACCACTTTTCAAACAATTTTAAGTGCACAGTTCAGTGGTATTAAAACACATTCATAATGTTGTGCAATCATTACCACCATCCATCTCCAGAACACTTTTCATCTTGTAAAACTGAAACCCATACCCATTACCTAATAACTCTTCATTCTCCCTTCTCTCCAGCCCCTGGCAAACACCATATATTTTCTATGATTTGGGCTACTCTAAATACCTCATACAAGTGGGATCAAGCAGTATTTATTTTCTTATGACTGGCATATTTCCATAGCATAATAACCTTGAAGTTCATCTGTGATATAGCAACTGTCAAAATTTCCTCCCCTTTTAAGGCTGAAAAATATTCCACTTTATGTACAGACCACATTTTGCTTATCCATTCATCTGATAGACACTTGCGTTACTTCCAAATTTCAGTTGCTGTGAATAATATTGCTATGAGGATGGGTGTGCGAATGTCCCTTTGAGGGGCACCTGGGTGGCTCAGTGGGTTAGCCCTCTGCTTTCGGCTTGAGTCATGATCTCAGGATCCTGGGATTGACCCCCGCATCAGGCTTTCTGCTCAGCAGGGAGCCTGCTTCCTCCTCTCTCTCTGCCTGCCTCTCTGCATACTTGTGATCTCTCTCTCTCTGTCAAATAAAAAAAAAATCTCAAATGCCCCTTTGAGTCTCTGCTTTCAATTCTCTTGGGTATATACCGAGAAGTAGAATTGCTGGATCACATGGTAATTCTATTTTTAATTTTTTGAGGAAACTCTACAGTTTTTCACAGTGGCTGTGCCATTTTACATTCCCACCAACAATGCACAAAGGTTTCAAATATTTTAAAACTTGCTAACATTTATGTATTTTGGTTTTTTTATTGTAACCATCATAATGGGTGTAAGGTGGTATTTCATTGTCTTGATTGGCATTCCCTAACCATTAGTGATGCTGAGCATCTTTTCATGGGCTTACTGTCCACTTGTATCTTTTTTGGAATGACACATATACCACTACAACCCCCAAATAATCAGCTCTTTCATTGATACTACTGGTAGCTTATATAGACTGGTATTTGTGTCCCCTCAAAATTCTTACGTTGAAACTCAATTCCCAGTGTGATGGTATTTGGAGGTAGGGCTTTGGGAGGTGATTAGCTCAGGAGGGTGCAGTCTCATGAATGGCATTAGTGCTTTGTAAAAGAGGCTGCAGAGAACTCCCTCACCCCTTCCACCATGTGAGGTTACAGTAAAAAGGCCACTGTTTATGGAGCCAGAAGCTTGCCCTCACCCAGACACCAAATCTGCTGGCACCTTTATCTCCAACTTCTCAAGCCCCAGAACTAAGAAATAAGTTTCTGTTGTTTACAAGCCACTCAGTTTATGGTATTTTGTTATAGTAGCTCAAATGGATGAAGACGGTTATCCATGCCCTTTGCCCTCTTCTGACATTTCCTTTTGTAGTTTAGAGGCCTATCCTCTGAAACAGGAAGCTAAACCTATTCATAGTTGTAATAGGTTCTGATAGATCTAAGCCAATAATGATACTCTCATTCTTCTTGTCATTGTTTACTTAGGAATATAGACTTAATATGATGACTAACCATGGCACTATTTTGAGCCAGATAACTCTTTGTTGTGGGGAATAAGGCTGTTCTGATATTTAGTAGCATTCCTGGCCTCTACTCGCTAGATACCAGTAGACACACTCCCATAGTTGTGACTATCAAAAATATCTCCAAAAAAAAATCTCCAGATATTATCAAATGTCACCTCCTCCCACCATACTGAAAATGGTATAGCTCAGGGTATTCTGGTGATTATTATTATTACTAGGCCTATTATTATTATAGGCATAGGTACATGACCTAAATTGGTCCAATCAGATTGAAAGATGAACTTTGGTTGGGGGAGCCACTCTTTGAACTTACCACAGACAAGGAGGGAACTCCCCTGGTTACTGCTGGCAGATTTCTTGTGACCACAGACTTTAGAAGTCTCAAGATGAGGGCAAAGCTAAAAGAATAACAGAAAAAGTATAAATAAATAATCGTTCTCCAAAATGAGGAAGAGGAAAACAATTTGTGCCAGGTCATGATTCTGTCATGCCCAGAGGAAGCCATACTTGAATGGCACTGTTCAATACAGTAACCACCAGCTATATGTGGCCCCTGAGCATTTGAAATATGGCTAGTCCAAATTGAGATGTGCTGTAAGTGTAAAATACGCAAAAGGTTTTGAAGATTTAGTACAAAGTAAGAATGTAAAATATATCATTAATAATTACTACATTGATTACATGTGTAAATGATAGTTTGGATTAAGGTAAATAAAATTAGTGAAATTAATTTTATGTTTCTTTTTTTTAATTTTATGTTTCTTTTTACCACTTTAATGTGCTTACTAGATAATTTAAGATCACATCAGTGGCTTTAATCTGTGGCTCAGAGTATAATTCTAACTGTACAGAGCTGCTCTAGACTATCTGGTTTTTAAGATAACAGATTTTCTAATTGTTTAAATCAGTATCAATTTAGGTTGATCTTTTTTTCTATAGAAAACATCCTAATTGGGGTGTCCCAGTGGCTCAGTTGGTTAAGCGCCTGCTTCTGGTTCCGGTCATGATCCTGGGACTCTGAGATCAAGGCCCCTATCAGGCTCCCAAACCCTCCCCCAGCTCATGCTTGCTCTCTCTCTATCTCTCTCAAATAAATAAATAAAATCCTAAAATAACATTTTACTTGATACAGGATACTGCTACATTTTACCTAAGCTTGCCCTCTTATCTCTCTCTCAAATAAATGAAATCTTTAAAAAAACATTCTACTTGATACAGGAGACTGCTACATTTTAGTTAACCTGGGTTTTTTTTTTCTCAAGATTCCATTTTCTTGTTTGTTTTACTTAATTTAAGTAATCTCTCTCTATACCTAATGTAGGGCTCAAAATCATGACCCCATGATCAAGAGTTGGATGCTCCTCCAACTGAACCAGCCAGAAGCCCCTCTAAGATTTTTATATTTAAGTAATCTCCCCACACAATGTGGGACTCAAACTTACAACCCCAAGATCAAGAGTCACATGCTTTACCTGCTAAGCCAGGCAGGCACCCCTGATTAACTTGGTTTTTTTTTTCTGTTTATGTAATGATATGCCAATATATAAGTATACTTTTTTGGGGTGTCTGCAATTTCCTCACCCCTATAATTTTTGATCTCTAAAATATAAGCAGGGATACTTCCATCACTCATAAGTTTTTAGATTTTTTTTTAATTTGACAGACAGAGATCACAAGTAGGCAGAGAGGCAGGCAGAGACAGAGAGAGGGGGATGCAGGCTCCCCGCCAAGCAGAGAGCCCCATGCAGGGCTGGATCCCAGGACCCCGGGATCATGACCTGAGCTGAAGGCAGAGGCTTTAACCCACTGAGCCACCCAGGTACCCCATCACTCATAATTTTTTAATTTCCACAATATAAGGAACTTAAAAGTTTATTAAAGGGAATTTCCAAACACACAGCATAAGCCTGATTGTGCCACTCCTTTATTATAGGAAGGAAGTCTTCGGAGGACTTGTTACCTCACTGGGGAATTTTTTCCTCTCCCCAAATCTTTGGTTTGCTAGTATCCCAGGTATTTCATGGAACAACCACAGAAGTGTAATTCCTTCATCAATTTATAGTGTTTCTGTAGGCCTAATGGGCTTGATTTAAAAAAAAAACAAACCTGGATTGGGGCACCTCGGTGGCTCAGTGGGTTAAACCTCTGCCTTCAGCTCAGGTCATGATCTCAGGTTCCTGGGATCAAGTCCCAAATCAGGCTCTCTGTTCAGCAGGGAGACTGCTCCACCCCCAACTCTCTGCCTGCTTATGATCTCTGTCTGTCAAATAAATAAATAAAATCTTAAAAAATTAAAAACCTGGATTTTTCAATAGACATTAGGGTAATGGGTGATGTGGCAGAGCCCTTAGTTTTAGGATCAGTGTAATTTTCCCTCAAAAAACCAGCATTTGCAAAATATGTTAAGCTCATGAGCAGAAAATATGTTTCAGGATTGAAGGAGGTATTTACTTTAGAGGAAACTTCAGTTAATCCTTTTAATTATCTCTGACAATATTCCATTTAAAGGTTAGTAACCAAAATATATCATAATTTTGGCAGGTCAGAATTACATAGAATTTATCTTAAGCTATTTTCTGTGACAAGGATATTTGAGCATCATAGAACTCTGGCAATTAAAATGCAAAGAAATATTTGGATTATTTTCATTTATAGGCATGTCCTTACATCTTATATGGTTAAATAAAGTACTATGCAGAGGCCAGCAGATATCCTGTTATACGTATAAAATAAGTAAAACCAGGTATAATTAAGGGACAGCACAGTGAAAAAAGTTCACCTTCAAAAAGAAAATAGATGATCTTGGAAATTATTGTTAAATCCACTAACATTCTTCAACATATTATAGAACAATAAGAACTAATGTAGTTATCTGGAAGAATGTAATTTCTCCTTCAAACTTAACAACAACAAGAAAACGAACTGGTGTCAGGCCATTTTAATTTCCTCCCATAACACACAGTATCAGAGTCTACCTAAACCAAAGAAGACACATTCACACACACTTTTACCAAAACTCTCCACTCACAATTGGCACTGTTCTTGGCTAGAGAGAAAATGTGTATAAAGTGGATCTATCTCATTCTAAGGTAACATAAGACCCATTTTCTCTCACAAATCATTATGGGAATTAGACTATATTTATGTCATTTTCTCTTATGTCATGGGTCAATTATTTCCTTCAATTAGCAATATTTCTTGTGTGTCTCCCATGTTTTGGTACTAGGCACTGGGACACAATGAACACGGGAAACCACAAACTCCTGACTATCACAGAGCTTCCAATTTGGGGCAAGAGAGATAGTAAGTGCCTAAACAAATAAAGAGAATTTTGAAAGTATTAATCACATTTCAGGTGAGCTCTCTCAAATTTATATGCAGTTTGTATTTTAGAAGATAGAAATAAAACTTTAATGAGCTTGATGCTTTACCAAACTGATCCTACTAAAAAATGAATGGAAATGAATAGGTGCAAGTGGAAACGGTTACATATTTAGGCCTAAATACTACAAAACATGCAAATGAATACCTCATTACCCATAGAAGAAACAAGCATAAACAGTTTTAAAATAGTAGACGTGGAACAAAAAAAAAAAAAAATTCCTAACTTAAAAATTACAGGCAAAAGCATGATAGGGAGTAATACTTCTAATTTTATTCTACTTCAATCAGACCATTCGTTAGACAGCTCTATCCTAAACGAGTATGTGCCTCCAGAAGAACACTTACTTCCCTGTTGACATTTATATCTACATCAAACATATTAAAAAGAGGAATCACCATGTTCCCTTGGGGTCCTTCAAAACAGTAACAGTCCCTAAGTCATGGGTCCCCTCAGGGCATTTTCATCATCAACAAAACATAGAATTTTATAGTGGTCAGCATGTCCTTCTTACTCCACTGATTTGGGTACTTTACAATCCACTATATGGTTAAGTATAATTTTTTGTATCTGCTCCAGATTTGGATATACCGTGTGGAGCATCCGAGATGTTTCCAAAGGCAAAGACGCTTTCCGCACGGATGCCCTATCTCCAGCAATCACACAGAAGCCTAGGAGCCATCCGGACCCACGGCGACCGGTAAAGGTTCTGGCTTAACAAAGCAGGAAAGGTGAGCTTGAGGGTCTGTGTTTTTCCTGCAAGCATTGCCTTTAAATATTTTCAAAACCGAGAGCTCTTTAAGAAACACTAGCTTTTTCTCGAGTTAAGTCAAATTCTCGCGAGAGGACAAGTCCCCGGATAGCGTAATTGCGCCTGCGCGCGCTAGAGCAGCCCGCACTTCCGCTTTAGGCGTGCTGTCAGTCACAGCGCTTTTCTTGCCTGGCGGTGTTCCGTAGCGCTTTCTTTGCTGGGTCTGCAGCTCCGGAGTGAGAGTGGCTGTGTTGCTGAGCTGCCGAGTCGGGCGCTGCGAGCTGCGGTTCTCGGCGAGATTTTGCACTGCCCGTCCTCGGCGTTTCGTTGATAAGCGGATCACTTTCCTGAGATCCGAGCGGAACAAAGGAATAAAGGAGACGCTCGGCTCCCGGCCGTGTTGCTTGGTTTCCTTTTCCGCTTGCTCCTGTTCGGAGAAGCTGGGTTTATAATCGTCACCGGATTGTAAGTACCTAAGGCGAAGAAAGCGCACTGCATCCTGCTTTTTGAATACCTTTGTTCCGGGAGATATTGTGGATTGGGAGAGTCTACTGGGCCTTTCATTTTGTGTCGAAAATCATTCCGCAGAAGCCGCCATTTGCTTTCCTGCTAGCTAGCTGTCTGCATTGTCCGGCAGCGACATCTAGAGGTCGGAACTTGCATTGCAGCCAGTAGATTTAAGTGGCCCGAACTGATTAGTGTGTCTAACGACTGGTATTCAGGCACAACATATTTCCAAAGACTTGGACCTTAATTCAAAATTAAGACAAAATAGACGCCTTGCCCCTATTCTGCTTAAAACTTTTTATAATTGAGGATTTCGAATCGTAACAAACTGGTCTTTCTAACTGCTTGCAGTAGCTGCAACTTTTAGTGCAACAAGTGGTTGTTAGAAAAGTGAGCCTCAAAGAAGTAAAGATGAGTAAGAGCAAAGATGATGCTCCTCACGAGCTAGAGAGCCAGTTTATTTTACGGCTGCCTCCGGAATATGCCTCTACTGTGAGGCGGGCGGTACAGTCTGGTCACGTCAACCTGAAGGACAGACTGACAATTGAGTTACACCCTGATGGACGTCACGGAATCGTCAGAGTGGACCGGGTCCCACTGGCCTCAAAATTGGTAGATCTGCCCTGTGTTATGGAAAGTTTGAAGACCATTGATAAAAAAACTTTTTACAAGACAGCTGATATATGTCAGATGCTTGTCTCCACAGTTGATGGTGATCTCTATCCTCCTGTGGAGGAACCAGTTGCTACTACTGATCCCAAAGCAAGCAAGAAAAAGGATAAGGACAAAGAGAAAAAGTTTATATGGAACCATGGAATTACTCTGCCTCTAAAAAATGTGAGAAAGAGAAGGTTCCGGAAGACAGCAAAAAAGAAGTATATTGAATCTCCAGATGTGGAGAAGGAAGTGAAGAGGTTGCTAAGTACAGATGCTGAAGCTGTGAGTACTCGTTGGGAGATAATTGCTGAAGATGAAACAAAAGAAACAGAAAATCAGGGCCTTGATATCTCTTCTCCAGGTATGTCTGGTCACAGGCAGGGCCACGACTCTTTAGAACATGATGAGCTTCGGGAGATATTCAACGACCTCAGCAGCAGCAGTGAAGATGAAGATGAGACGCAGCATCAAGATGAAGAGGATATAAACATCATCGACACTGAGGAAGATCTGGAAAGACAGCTACAGGACAAGCTGAATGAATCAGATGAACAGCACCAAGAAAATGAGGGAACCAACCAGCTGGTTATGGGAATTCAGAAACAGATTGATAATATGAAAGGCAAACTCCAAGAGACACAGGATAGGGCAAAACGACAGGAGGATCTCATCATGAAAGTGGAAAATCTGGCTCTCAAGAACAGATTTCAGGCTGTGCTGGATGAACTCAAACAAAAAGAAGACCGAGAAAAGGAGCAGCTCAGCTCTTTGCAAGAAGAGCTAGAATCGCTCCTAGAGAAGTGAAAAGAGCTCTCATACTTAGTTTCATTCCTTAGAGTGCTCAGCATTGAAAGAAGAATCTTGGCTTCATCACCTGGACTAGATAGAACTGTGCAGTAGTTCTCATTTTCTCCACCGTCTTCTACCGAATTTGTCTTACAGATACACATGTGAATTGCTATCTCGTTTTCTGTCAGAACCACTTTGCTGTTTATCCTGTAGGAAGTAGTAATGTATAGACAGATAAATGATTGTAGGAAGATTGCAGGATTAGTGGAATAAACAGTTCAACCTTAGTAATCACAGCTTCACGGCAGGACTTTGCTGCTATTTCTCCATTTGCCATAAATGGCTGTTGATTCTCTGTGATGCCATCCGAGATCAGTAAGCAGAGTCTAGTCTGTAGGCAGTGAGGCTAGTTTGTGTGTTTTCCCATGAAGTGATAGCTATTTTCCCAGCTATTCAAAGCATTCTTACATATGTAGGGTTGGAAATCATTTCATAAAGCTGTTTTAACACAATAAAAGCAACTAATTTTCACTTCACTATGTGTCTTGTTGCTTTTTATGGGTAGTGGGAATATCAGGTCCTCCTGTGATGTGGTTTCTTGGTGTGGTTTAATGACTGAGTGATTTGATCCTGTTTTGTAGGGAAAGAAGCAGTTATGTTGGGTTTTAAGAAAACACAGTAGGGTCAAAAAATTAGGAAATGTCATCTTTGTGCCTTACATTAAGTTTCCAAACCACCTGTTTCATTTGCAGGTTAAAAAGCACTAGGTACAGAACCTACCTAAATGATCCTTAAGTTTTGTACATGAAGGTCTATTTTTTTTTTTTTAAGCACTATGCTCATCTGGTTAATTCAGTAGAAAAAAGGCTATCATATCAAGTACTGTTCACTGGATCAACCCAATGGTTTGGATTAGTTGGATTTCTAAATATTTTCAACTTCAATTACTGCAATTATTTAATACTATTCTCAGAACTCAAGTTGATATGTCCATATTGAATCAAAATTGTTCAAAAGGAAGTCATCGCTATAGTGGGATATTTCAAATTGTCTTAAACAATTTTTGTGTGTTCTTAGGATTCTAATCTAATGGCTTTACACTTGAGCTGTTTTTGAAAACAAAAAATTTACAAAATGTAGTTGCATGCAATTCATTTTGGACAGTTTGGGATTAAAGGTTGGTTTGAAAATTGGCCTCATGAAACATTTAAAGCCCATCTTAATTTTGTATTTCACAGAAAACAGCAGTGGTGAAATGTTAAAATTGTCCAGACCTCTTAAGTCTAAAATCATATGCTAATGTTTGGACATCTCACAAAACTAATTTTTCTCTCACATTATCTAATCATTTTTACCAAAATGTTGTTAGACTGTTAAGATTTCAGTATAGTACAGGCTTAACTTTTCTCTGAGTGTCAAACTTTGGATTATTTCTTAATTTTGCAAATAAGTTTTCTTACTGCATTAGTATGGTAGGTAATAAGTTATGTTTAGTACATTCAGTATTTTGCTACACTTACAGCCTTGATACCTGAAAAGCTCCACAAATTTGCCTTTTACAGTGAATCATTTAACAAAATACTGTTTTTTTACGAAGGTGTCAACACCAGTGATGGCTGAGTTCCAGCTATAATAGGAAGGAAAGATGCTGCATACAGTAACAGAATGGTCTAGTGATTGTGTGACCACAGTTTCAGTTACTAGGACTATGCTGATGCTCAAATCCTTATTTCTAAGCCTGATCCTTTCAGAGTTCAGATTTAGTATATTCACCTGGATACTGGAAACCCTTGTAAGTATCCCTCAGGCAACTCAACTCCAAATGTTAAAAATGGAACTCTCACTTCCTCCTTTTCCTTGAAAACCTGCTCTTCCTCTTTTTAAAACTTAAGTGAACTAAACGGCCCTACCACCCATCCTCATTAATGAAGCTAGAAGCTGAAGCCATGGGGCGCCTGGGTGGCTCAGTGGGTTAAGTTCGGCTCGGGTCGTGATCTCGGGGTCCTGGGCTCTAGTCCCACATCAGGCTCTCTGCTCGGCAGGGAGCCTGCTTCCCTTCCTCTCTCTGCCTGCCTCTCTGCCTACTTGTGATCTCTCTCTGTCAAATAAATAAATAACATCTTTAAAAAAAAAGAGGAAGAAGAAGCTTAAGCCATAACCTTTGGCTACTCACCCTTGAACTACTGAGTCTACTTCCTAAAAAGCTCTTCAATCACTACTTGATCCTCCTGCCTCTGCCCTAGTTCAAGTCATTATTATCTCTTGCCTAGCAAATGGCAATAACTTTCTAACCCATTTTGTGTGTGTGTGTGTGTGTGTGTGTGTGTGTGTGTGTTGTGTATAAACATTTTTTTCTTACCATGTAATTTAGTTTTTTGACTTGGTCATCAAAGTGATCGTCAAATTACATATTTGATCATGTAATTCCCATGCTTAAAACCCTTGAATGGTACACCATTGCTTTCAGGACCAAGTTTATAATTTTAAAAAGACACAAGATTGGGGCGCCTGGGTGGCTCAGTGGGTTAAGCCGCTGCCTTCGGCTCAGGTCATGATCCCAGGTCCTGGGTTCGAGCCCCACATCGGGCTTTCTGCTCAGCAGGGAGCCTGCTTCCTCCTCTCTCTCTGCCTGCCTCTCTGCTTACTTGTGATTTCTCTCTGTCAAATAAATAAATAAAATCTTAAAATATATATATATATATTTAAAAAAAAAAAAGACACAAGATTAGGAGTGCTCCAGTTAACCTTTTCAGCCTCATCTCACCACAGCCTCTCGCTTATTTTCGGTCCACATCTAGAAGACTTTCCTCTTTATTTGGCCAAATTCTACTAACTCTCAGACCTCAAACTAAATATCACTAACTCCAGCGAGGCTTTCTTGATCTCCATCTAGAGCAATTCAGTTACAGATTTACCTCTACTCTGTGTTTCCCTTTTATTCCACAAATACTTACTGTGCTATACAGTACCAAACACTGGATATGACGTACTGAACTAAACATTTAGTGTCTGTTATAATCTCATGCACTCTAGTGGATGCTAGGGATAGTATTTTTTTTTTTTTTTTAGATTTTATTTATGTCTTAGAGAACACAAGCAGGGGGAGAGAGAGAAGCAGGATTCCCAGTGAGCAGGGAGCCCGACGCCAGGCTGGATCCCGGGATCATGACCTGAACTGAAGGCAGGTGCTTAACCGACTGAGTCACTATGTTCCCCTGCTGGGATAAATAGTCCTATGCATTTATCATAATAGAGTATAAACTACCTACAGCTCATCCCCCACTGCTGCAAATTCACCGAAAGTAGGCAATTTGGCTTGTTAGTCACTTACTAAAGAATAGTAAAGAGATGAAGATCTCAAGGTCAAGAGGTGCAGTGCGTGGGTTTGTATGCTAGCTTAGTGACCTTTGGTTGTGTGCTTCTTGCCCAAGTAACTTAATCTGTTTTTCTTACTGTTCTCATCACTAAAATGAAGGTGATAACACTACATACCTCATAGGACTGTTGAGTTGTTGGCTCTTGGCTCTTGAGTTGGTACAAATAAAGGACTTAGAACAATGCCTGAAATTTAGTAAGTTAATAAAAGCAGGCACCTGTGTTATTAACAATAAAAGCAAACTACTACTGTCTGAACATAAGTGGGATGAAATAATTACTTGAATTCAAAAGTAGTCAAAAAGAAAAGTGTAAATAAAGCCATTTTAAGTGGCTGATTTCAAATCAAAGAATCCAATTACAACTGAAACAATTTCTTCAAATATACCTACAGTGTAAACAAACTGACCCAGCTAACTACAACTTTTTTACTTGATTTAGTAATAGTTTGGCTTTGTATTAATACTGAGAACCCCATAAGAGTAATTAATCTCTTATGTAAACTTCAAAAGAGAAAAAGAAGATTGGGATCCATTTTCCTTAAAGTAAGTCCTGTGTTACCAAAAGGATTCATTTTTCTCACAGTTCCCTTGGCTAATGAGTATGGTGTGTAGTTGGGCTAGTTTTTAACGTTAAACAGTGCAGAGATTTTAAAAAGACCAAAAGTAAAGTCCCTTTCACACCAACTTCCTAAAGTAATCTGTTAACATTTTGAGATCTATCATTCCAGGCCTTTCTTTGGTATACATTTAATTATATATGTTTATGCAGTTTTGAAAAGCAAAAAATATATATGATTTTGTTGTAGGCACAAATAAAAAATTTTATGACTCAAAAATATAAGGGTCCTTCCCTATTAGGATATATAGATTTACTGCTTCTGTTCAAGATACAGATTTTTATTTTTTATTTTTATTCTTTTTAGGTTTGATTTCTTTATTTGTCAGAGAGCACAACAGCTGGAGAGTGGCAAGCAAAGGGAGAAGCTGGCTCCCGGCTGAGCAAGAAGCCAGATGCTGGGACTCCATCACAGGACCCTGGATCATGACCTGACGCAAAGGCAGACACTTAACTGACTGAGCCACCCAGTCATCCCATGATACAGATTTTTTTTTTTTTAGATTTTATTTATTTGACACACAAAGAGAGAGAGATCACAACTAGGCAGAGCAGCAGGCAGAGACAAAGGGGGAAGCAGGCTCCCTGCTGAGCAGGGAGGCTGATGTGGGACTCCATCACAGGACCCTGAGATCATGACCTGAGCTGAAGGCAGAGGCTTAACCCACTGAGCCACCCAGGCACCCCCATGATATAGATTTTTAAAAAACATTTTATCCACTCCCCTAGTGCTGATCACTCAGGTTGTTCCCTTTAAAATTTTTTTATTATAGCAAATATTGCAAAAAACATCCCTATCAACATCCAATTTTTGTTATATCTACAGATTAGGTAAATGGGATCTTTATGATCAGTTCTAAGTGTCATAAGGCCTGACGTTTTTAATTTGCAGATAAAATTTTTATTTGAGATGAAAATTTGGACAAATTATGACAATTCATGTCTTTGAAGGACTGTGTCTTAAACTCTGGTTATCTTTTATTACCCAGTAAGAATTCTATGTGAAAATATAGAGTAGGAAGACTGCTCATTACACAGCAGTCATACTGGACTTTTTTTCTGTACCTCAAATGCCAATCTTTCTCAACTCAGAGCTTCATTTAGCAGGTACAGTTCCCTTTTCCTGGAACAATCTCCAGATAGTCTCCTGTTTGTCTTTTTTGCCATTCAGGCCTTAGCTCACACCCTACTTCTCTAGTAATCCTATCTGACTGTTCAGTCTAACAGCTAGGGAGCATGTGATTTGGGCATTCATCTTGTCAAGGGTAGTGGTCTTCAATGAAAAGCTGGAAATTCCAGGCGCTTGGATGGCTCAGTCATTAGGCCTCTGCCTTCTGCTGAGGTCATGATTCCAGGGTCCTGAGATCAAGACCCGCATAGAGCCCCCCACATGGTGCCCCCACAATGGATCCCCCCTCATCGAGCCCCACATCAGGCTCCCTGCTCATCTGGAAGCCTGCTTCTCTCTCTCCCATTCCCCCTGCTTGTGTTCCTTCTCTCACTGTGTCTCTCTCTGTTGAATAAACAAATAAAATATTTTTTAAAAATCTGGAAATTCTTTGCCATTGTTTTCTGGCCTTGAGAAGAAGTGCTCCAGTTTAAAACAAGAAGCATTATCACTTTGGTTAGAATTAAAAAAATGATTTCAGTTGCTTACCTATTATCTAGGGCAGTGATATAATACATGCTGGAATTTGTTCTCTCCAAGTCCAGCAGTTTAGTTAAAATCATAGAACTTGATCTTAGTCTCTACTATTTATGCAATTATGTCTGGCAATTTAAGGTATAGACCATTTCCCTATTAATGCCCTTGTGATCCCTGGCCTGGATCACTAATTTGGCTTCTCCAAAACATATGTGTGAACTTAATGCAAAAGCAGTTTATGATTTATTGCAGTTTCCTATATGTCTTGTGTTTGTAAAAACTCAGTATGTGTTTTTTAAATAAACAATGAACGAGATGTAACTAATTGACAATCAGTGGTCGTTGAACTATTGAAAACACTTCTAGATAACTTGATAGAGCCTCCACAATAAATATTAAAATACTTTTTTTTCTTCTTGACTTTCCTGAGGATAATATCAAAAGAAAACAAAAAAAAATCCCTCAGGGAGCCTGGTTGGCTCAGTCATAGAGCATGCAACCCTTGATCTTGGGCTGGTGAGGTCTAACCCCAATTGGAGGTAAAGTTTACTTTAAAAAAAGTATAATAAATTTTTTAAAATCCCTCAACTATTAACTACTCCTCAACATGAAGAATTTTAAAATCTTTTTCTAGTGTAAAATGGCAGTGTTCTCACACAGCTCTTTTTTTCTGTCAAAAAGTTTACCAAGACAACAAAAAATCTCAAGGTCAGAAAGAATAAGAGATGAGCCAGTGAATGAAGAATGTCATCCTATTTTCAGAAGGCCAAAGCAGAGGAATGACTGACAAATTAACTCAGGGATCAGAGAAAGTTACATGCTAAATGTCTGAAAAGCAGTATACCAAAGAAAGAAAAACCCACTTGATATAGAACCTGTGAAAAACTCAGTGTTTGCATGCAGAAGTTTCTAAGGAAGGGAGAAAGGTACCTGGCTGGACATATGGGGTTCATTGAAGTACATGCAGAGCTGTTGGATGTCCAGGATCCCTAGCCCTCCCTAGGATGACTCTGCCTTCCCCATTCCACAGATGTTTATTTTCTAGGTAAATTAAACCAAAGGCTCAAACTAAGAGAAAGCAGGCACAGATAAAGGAATGTATGGGATCAAACAAGAAAATTGTGTGAAAATCTATATACTTTACTGTAGTAATCTCACCCCTCTTCCCCCATTCTCAATCTCATTAAATCAGTATCTAGGCCTTACATCTCATACAAAGAGTTAAGATTTCAAGATTATTCTCTGAAGAAACCATGTGTTGCAGAGAAAAGAAATCAAATACTGACATTTGGGCATTCTTCAAGGAAAAGGCCAGGTAACTGTTTACTACGATGAAGTCTACCTGTTGGCAAATTATCCACGCACCATCTGCTTTTCAGTGACTCACTTTTATATATCAATTGACAGCCAAAGATAATCAAACAAGGAAAGCTTTCCGAAGGGAGAATCATTTCAGCCTACCTCCTGCCCCCTCCGTTTTACTTTTACCCTCAAAGTAAAACACCGACGCAGCTTTAGAATGGAAGCCTAAGAGAATTCGTTCTAACGCTGGGATTATGAGCATATATCTGGAAGGGAAAAGTATGTCCTGACAGGGGTATCCTCAAGCTAATGTCCAAAACCCCAACTTGCTTTGGAAGCTGGGCCTGTTGTCATTTATATCCCCATCTTTCGCTGCTGCCTGAGGCTCTATGACGCCTCAAGAACCTCAAAATTTACGCCAGTAGAGGGCGCTGGAGCCACACAGCTCTTTCCTTAGAGACTTAAAAAAATAACCTGTTTTCCACGCCAATTGTAAAACGCCTTGACCTAACTCTAGAAATGATGAGGGCTCGGAGCCACCAGCTCCCAGGGCTCCAACCCCAGATCCTTGGCGATGTGGCCGCGAGAGTAGCCATTCTTCCACAGGCACAGGCAGGGCGGTTCCGCCACAGGAGGGTCTCAGGCTCCACCCTTCTCCCGCACCTCCCCCAACCCCGCAGCGTCGCTGGTCTAGGGAAGAGCCGCTGCAGAACTGGCATTGCTGTCCTAGAGACTTTAAGGGTTTTCTGATGAAAAGCAGCCCCCAATTGTTATGTAAATATCACCCCTCGCCCAGTAGTTTGTCTTCCCAGTCTTAAATCTGTTTCTGTGTATTTGACCTTTGACCCCAGGCTGGCTCCGCTAGTTGCTTATCCCCTTTTGTTTTGCCCAGTGAGATACCTGGGGAGAGAGTGGGGGCTAGCTGAAAAAGAAAGCGTTTCTGTCCAGGCTTGTTAACAGCGGCGTCTCGAGTCTCTGGCTGTAATTGCAAGAATTTAGCGAACAGCTTTCAATCGCTGTATTATAATTCATTAAAAGTGTGTACTTACACGGCGCCTGGGTAGCTCAGTCGGTTAAGCAATTGACTCCTGTGGAGCTCAGCTCCGGTCTCCATCTCACTGTCGTGAGTTCAAGAGTTCAAACCGGCGTTGGGCTCCAGCGTGGAGTCGACTTAATTTTTAAAAAAAGAAAGAAAGAAAACAAAAAGAAAAGTGTGTACTCAGCGGGTGCCCCGGGCCGGCGGGAGCTAGGAGGGCCGGGTGGCGGCGGTGGCGGCGGCGGCGGGCGGCAGGGCGCGCTGGAGGCCCCGCGTGAGCCCGCCAGCTGGAGGTTATTTCAGTGCGCGGGGAGAGCGCCCGAGACCTAGCGTGGGGTTAAGCGGCTTCTCCCGCGGAGGAGGGAGAGTCGAGAACGGGCGGCTGGGGTGTGACACCTGCCTGGGGCTCCAGAGAGCTGCCTACCCCAGAGACCAGCCGGAGAGTGTGAGGGAACAAACATGAAGTCCAGTCCTGCCACCCAGGCCGCCATCGACCTGACAGCGGGTGCGGTAGGGGGCACGGCCTGTGTCCTGACCGGGCAGCCTTTCGACACAGTGAAAGTGAAGATGCAGACGTTCCCCGGCCTGTACAAGGGTCTCACCGACTGCTGCCTGAAAACGTACTCCCAGGTGGGCCTGCGGGGCTTCTACAAGGGAACCGGCCCTGCGCTGATGGCCTACGTCGCCGAGAACTCTGTCCTCTTCATGTGCTACGGCTTCTGCCAAGAGCTCGTGAGGAAAGTGGTTGGACTGGACAGGCAGGCGAAGCTGAGTGATCTGCAGACGGCCACTGCGGGGTCCTTTGCCTCCGCCTTTGCTGCGCTGGCCCTGTGCCCCACTGAGCTTGTAAAGTGCCGACTACAGACCATGTATGAAATGGAGAGGTCGGGCAAAATAGCAAAAAGCCACAATACAATCTGGTCCGTCGTGAAAGGTATCCTCAGAAAGGAAGGCCCGTTGGGCTTCTACCAAGGACTCTCCAGCACTCTCCTTCAAGAAGTTCCAGGCTATTTCTTCTTCTTCGGGGGCTATGAACTGAGTAGATCATTTTTTGCCTCAGGCAGATCAAAAGATGAACTGGGCCCTGTCCCCTTGATGTTAAGTGGTGGAATTGCTGGAATCTGTCTTTGGCTTGTCATCTACCCAGTGGATTGTATCAAATCCAGAATTCAGGTTCTTTCCATGTCTGGAAAACAGGCTGGGTTTCTGGGAACTCTTGTAAGTATTGTGAAAAATGAAGGAATAGCAGCATTATATTCTGGACTGACCGCTACTATGATTCGAGCGCTCCCTGCCAATGGGTCACTATTTCTGGCTTATGAATATAGCAGGAGAATGATGATGAGCCAGTTTGAAGCATACTGAAGGGTCTCGGTGAACTGGATCCACGCAAATGCCTTAGAGGACTAGTTTATCTCTGGTTTCATGGAGCCCTGGACCACTGTGGAATTATTTTTTACTTCATGGGAATTTTTTGTCTTCCCTTCTTCTAAACTTTACAGAAGAACTATTTTACATCCTATGATTTCCACCCATAATTGTATTAAATAGAAAGATGGCTGCTCTTGTGTTTGGTGAGATAGACATAGTGAGCAGGTGGCCTATGACCCTGATCTGAAATGACAAATATAGTTCCATCATGGCTCTTGTATAAACCTGTACAGGTACATGCAGTTTAGTCGGTTATCTGTTGTGAGTAAAACAGTTTGGTTTCATGTTTAATCCGTATCACCAGAAAGACGGAGTTAACCATGTTTCATGAAGATGGTCAAAAGACGGTTTAACCCATTTGAGATGTAGGGTCTCTAAAACTCTGCTTAACATGTTCACTATACTAGACAATTAAAGTTTTAAAAAAGGTTTTGTGTGGTACTTGAAATCTGAAATACCCATCTAGATTTTTAAGAGGACAGTATACCTGCGTACTGGTGTGGCTTCCACATTCTTGAGTTAAAATTTCAGAGTAAGCATCCTGCATTTTCCCAAGATGTTTTCTCTCTCTCTCTCTCTCTCTCTCTCTCTCTCTCTATATATATATATATATATATATATATATAATACATTTATATATACATGTTTTTTGTTTTTTTTAGAATTTTTTTATTTTTTATTATGTTCAGTTAGCCAACATATAGTACATCATTAATTTTTAATGTAGTGTTCAGTGATTCATTGGCTGTGTATAGCACCCAGTGCTCATCATAACACATACCCTCCTTAATACCCGTCACCCGGTTACCCCGTCCCCCCCATACCCCCTCCCTTCTGTAACCCTGTTTTTTTCCCAGAGTCCAGAATCTCTCATGGTTTGTCTCCCTCTCTGATTCCTTCCCATTCAGTTTTCTCTCCCTTCCCCTGTGGTCCATGCTATTCCTTATGTTCCACATATGAGTGAAACTGTATAATTGTCTTTCTCTGCTTGACTTATTTCACTCAGCATAATCCCCTCCAGTCCCATCTATATCGATGCAAATTGTAATCATCCTTTCTGATGGCTATATATATGTTCATATATATCTTTAGATATATTTAGAAAGCATCTTTTTTGGGTTTTATTTAAACTCAACTTAGCTGACATAGTGTGCATTATTAATTTCAGGATAGATTCATCAGTTCAAGATGCTCTTCTCTTTCTGGCATTTATTTTCAAAGTGGGACCATATTCTGCACTGTTAGTTAGATGTGGCCTAAAGCATCAGGCCTTTGGGAAGTAACACAGCCTTCATCTGTACCAACTTTCCCTCTTCTTCCCTCCCAAAGAGCTTTACCTCTGCTGGGCTTTATTTTTTTTAAGATTTTATTTATTCATTTAAGAGAGAGAGAGCAGGAGTGAGGGCAGAAGCAGGGGTGAGGGTCATTGGGAGAGGGAGAAGCAGACTCCTCACAGAGCAGGGAACCTGACATGGGGACTCGATCTCAGGATGTGAGGTTCTTTTTTTAAAAAAAGATATATTTATTTTTATTTATTTAAAAAAATAAAATCTTTTTAAAATCTTTAAAAAATCTTTTAAAATCTTTTAAAAAATCTTTTAAAATCTTTTTTTAAAAAAGATATATTTATTTTTATTTATTTAAAAAAATAAAATCTTTTTTAAATCTTTTTTAAAAAGATTTTATTTATTTATTTGACAGAGAGCGAGATCACAAGTAGGCAGAGAGGCAGGCAGAGAGAGAGGAAGGAAAGCAGGCTCCCTGCTGAGCAGAGAGCCTGATGCAGGGCTCGATCCCAGGACCCCGAGACCATGACCTGAGCTGAAGGCAGCGGCTTAATCCACTGAGCCACCCAGGAGCCCCAATAAATAAAATCTTAAAAAAAAATAAAAAAAAGATTTTATTTACTTATCAGAGAGAGAGAGGGAGCTCATGAGCAGGGGGAGCAGCAGAGGGAGAGGGAGAAACAGACTCCCCACTGAGCAGGGAGCATGAGCCGGGGCTCAATCCCAAGACCCTGAGATCATGACTTGAGCCAAAGGCAGACACTAAACAGATTGAGCCACCCAGGTACCCCCCCTTTTCTTTTTTTAAAGCTTTATTTATTTATTAGATAGAGAGAGCCCACTAGCATAGGGGCAGAGAGAGTCTTAAGCAGACTCTACTCTGAACTTAGAGCCCAATGTAGGGCTTGATCTCACAACCCTGAGATCAATACAAGAGCCTAAACCAAGAATGCAACTCCCCAGGGCAGGTTTCTTCTTCCTGTTCTTTTTTCTTTTTAATAGCTTCCTAGCTATTATTGACTTTTATTCTTTCATACAAATTTCTAAGTAATGTCACAGTAATGTTTTAATGTTTAAAGTAATGTCTTGGGGGAGAAGAGAATTGATAACTTTAAAATATTCAATCTTCTGATTCACAAACATTATATATTTTTCCATTTATGTAAGTCATCTTAATATCTCTTTATAAAATTATGTAATTTCCCCAACATAGGTCTTACACTTCATCAGTTATACTTATTCCTAACTACTTGATTTTTTATGATTGAAAATCACATCTCGATTTAAAATATCAATTTCTTTTTGTTCCATTTGTAAAATACACTAATTTGGTATTGATTTTTCAAATTCTGCAACCCTATTAAACTATTTTTAACTATAACATTTTATCTGCAGGTACTTGGATTCTCTGTGTACTCCTTAACATCATATGCAAATAATAACAACTTTGCTTCTTCCTCTGCTATCCAGATGACTTGTATTTCTTTGACTTATAATGCTAGCCAAAACCTACAGTACAATATTAAGTAGATACTAAAGTGGGCTTTTGTCTTGTTTCTAATTTTAGAGGAAAGATTTTAACATCTTACAAGTAAGTGTTTTGCTGTAAATGTTTTCACATCATTTAAAGCTTTTTATTATTTTTGTTTATTTACTGAGAGAGAACACGTGTACCTGGGTGTGTGCACATGCACTTGCACGTGTGAGCAGGGCTGGGGAGGTGGGGAAGGGGGAAAGGGAGAGAGAGAATCTTAAGCAGGCTCCATGACCAGCACAGAGCCTAATATGGGGCTTGATCTCCCCAACCTGAGATTATGACTTGAGCCACAATCAGGAGTCAGAGTCTTAACAGACTGAGCCACCCAGCCGCCCTATATCATTTAAAGATTAAGAAAATTTCCTTTTGGGGTGCCTGGGTGGCTCAGTGGGTTAAGCCTCTGCCTTCAGCTCAGGTCATGAACCCAGAGTCCTCGGATCAAGCCCCGCATCAGGCTCTGTGCTCAACAGGGAGCCTGCTTCCTCCTCTCTCTCTGCCTGCCTCTCTGCCTACTTGAGATCTCTCTCTCTCTCTCTGTGTGTGTGTCAAATAAATAAATAAAATATCTTTTTTAAAAAAAGAAAATTTCCTTTTATTCCTAGTTTAAGGAGATTTTTACTCCATAATAAAAAAAATTTAACAAATGTTTTTTTTCTGTATCTATAAAGACAATGGTGATATTTTTCTCCCTCTAATTTACGTCAATGAGTGATATTGCCTTTTAATTTTCCTTTCTTAATATCGGAGTCATGCTAAACATATGACATTTTTATGGAGTGTTCTTTCCTTTTCTAGTCTTTAGAAGTGTGTTTAAGACTAATTATTTTTTCCTTGAATTTTTGGTAGTACTCATGGCCAGCTGATGCTGAAATATTCAACTTATTTAATAGTTAATGTACTCTCCAGTTTTTTCTAATCTTGATGAATCAGCTAAATTAACTTATATTTCTCCCTATGTTGAAACTGGCTATTTAGAACCTTAAAAGAGCTGGTGTCAGTGAAGTGGGATTTGCTAGATTGGTCCTGGCTCACAGAAACATGTGGTTTTAGAAAAGAAAGGATGAAAAGGTGAGGGATGAAGAACCTTTGATTTCTGTGTGGCCATACAGTCACCCATGGTCTAGAGCAGCAGTTGCGCTAGAGTCAGGGGCTAAAGGTACAAGATGCCAATGGAATTTAGTGATGGATCCAACTTCTGAAGAGATGGTTCACTGAATACACTATGAAATGCAAACTAATAAGGAAAAAGTCAAAATATTCAATCCCTTGGATTAAAGGAAAACCAGAGACCCAAAATGGAGTCAAGTCAAGTCACCAAATGGGGTTTAATACCTAACCTAATTGCAGTTTCAACCTCTCCCAGATACGTAGCCTTAACAGTCAGTCAGAATTTTTTGGTCAGTACCAATAAGGTAATCTATCACACGGGCCTCTCCATCCTCCAAAGGAAGATGAGGTAATCTACCTATTAAGATCGCCTACTCTGGGGTGCTTGGGTGTCTCAGTTGGTTAAGTGTCTGCCTTTGGCTTGACTCATGATCCCAGGGTCCTGGGATGGAGTTCCATATCTGGCTCCCTGCTCAGTGGGGAGCCTGCTTCTCCCTCTGCCTCTGCTTGTTCTCGCTCTCTCTCTCTCAAATAAATAAATAAAATCTTTTAAAGATAGGGACGTCTGGGTAGCTCAGTTGGTTGAGCGGCTGCCTTTGGCTCAGGTCGTGATCCCAGCTTCCTGGGATCAAGTCCCACATCGGGCTCCTTGCTCAGTGGGGAGCCTGCTTCTCCCTCTGCCTCTGCCTGACACTCTGTCTGCCTGTGCTCACTCTCTCTGACAAATAAATAAATTTAAAAAAATCTTTTAAAAATAAACAACCAAAGAAAATGTCCTAAGTAGTGAATAAGAGTAAGAAGCAAGCAGAGGGGCAAGAGAACAGTATCAGCAAGTTTTGGGGGAAAAATAAAAAGATCTCTTGCTCTTTCCCCTAAGAGATGGTGACTTTGCCTGAAACAATCCTTTCTTTCTTTTTTTTTTTTTTTGCTGATTGCCCCTCCCCATTTCTTCCTATAAAATCCTTCCATTTTATATAGATTTTCAGAGCTCCTTTCTATTTGCTAGATAGGATGCTGCTAGATAATGAATCATTGCATAAAGCCAATTAGATCCTAAAATTTACTCAGTTGAATTTTGTTTTTTAAAACTTGGTTATTGTTATTTGTAACTTTGCTAAACTGAAAAGAGAAGAGAGCAATTCTGGGTCAGACTTTGATGCTAGACCAAAGTCATTTCATTGAGCCTGAGTTTGGGCCACCAGTTTCAGAGCTGCCCAACTACACCCACCCCAGGACAAAAAAATTGTTCAGGAACAAAAGAAAAGTCCCTTTAGGACCTCTAATCATCAATAAAATAGTCAAAGTTGGTGTCAGAAAAACCAGGAAACCATTGGAACCAGGGGGCATAGTGTGAAGGAACTGTTTTATCTTGTAGATTGATATCATCAGCTTCCTTTAAAACCTTCTACTTGAATGGATTGTGAGAATAACTCCTCTAGGGGCTACATTTTTCATTTTGAATGCTGCAGAATGGAAGAGCACGTTTGGGTTGATACAGGACCCACAGCTCACTATGGAACAATTACAGATGGCAAATGATCGAGATGTAGTGGGGGTTACTCTTGAGGGAACAGTTAGACTGGTGGACTGGGTAAAAGCCACTGTAAGGTCTGTTTACCCTAGAAAGACGGATTATCCATTTCCCTCTAGATATGCCAAGTGGAACACCCAAGGTGAGGCCTCTGATATGCTTCATATGCAAGTTGTGTAGGATTGGGCTTTATGATGACCATAAGATTCACCCACTGAATATGCCCATCACCTAGGTCACAGTAAATGCTATGTTTAGGGCGTGCTCTTTCACATGGGCCTTCCGTATAACCTTAAATGTTGCAAAAGCAAAAAACACGTTGGGAAGCCTCCTCTAATTTTCTCTCTCAACTTTCCCCATGAGTTTCACAGATGCTAATAAAAGCATAAAGTTAATTAACAAGAGACTGGGGAGAGGCGAAAGGAAGAAACAAAGTATTCTTTGCAAAAAATTGAAAATTTTAAATGGTTATTAAGGAATAAAGTTAATAGAATGGATATTGATAGGAACAAAATAAAGAGGGGGAAAGGGAAAGCACAGGATTTGTCTCAACATGGTGGAAATCTTTAGATGGTTACTTAAAAATGGGATTAAAGACAGATATTAATGGGGTTAAACAAAAGTTTTAATACAGTACTACCTAAGGTTGGGCAGTTCAAAGGGACCCCCTCACTGGCCCCCAACATTAAAGGATCTCCAAACAAGTCCTGCTCTATTTTAACCCTATTTGGAGAAAGGTAAAAAGTCAGAAGATAAAGATTACATGAGAAACCTAACCAGTAATAGCTTGGGAACTGTGGTTAGGTAGATTATTTGAGACAAAAATTGACCAAAGGGCCAGGGTCCCATGGCTTGACCTCTTGCTGGGGACTCAAAGCCTTTTGCACAAGAGTGGTTAAAATGGCCAGGGGTTGGGGAAGAGAAGTTTCCAGGATTCCTCAATATGGGAGTCCCACATAATGTGATACCAAAGCCCAAGGGTGAAGCCCTGATTTGGGCTACAATTGGGTTGAGATAACCTAAAACTGTAATGGTTGACAGGATTATGAAAGATAGAATGTTTTAAATGACTTTTTTTTTTAAGATTTTTATTTATTCGACAGACAGAGATCACAAGTAGGCAGAGAGGCAGGCAGAGAGAGAGAGAGAGGAGGAAGCAGGCTCCCTGCAGAGCAGAGAGCCCAATGTGGGGCTCGATCCCAGGACCCTGGGATCATGACCTGAGCCGAAGGCAGAGGCCTTAACCCACTGAGCCACCCAGGCGCCCCTGAAAGATAGAATGTTTAAGCACGTATTATCTAAAGAAGTTCTCTCAACTTGACTGAATGTTTTATATGAGAACTGACATTCTGTATGGGTGGGGAACACTTCCCTACCTCGTATTATAAAATCAAAACCTGTGGATAAATCCTAATAGAGACTATAGTTAGGAACATATGAGTTGATGAATTATAGTAAAACTTTATAGGAGAACTGGTATGCTTGAATAAGCTTTATGTGAAGTGGTTCTGTCTTTTTAAACTGATTATATTTGGGCAGTAGACATTGTAGCTGACTGAGGAACATCTCCCTTAATATTGTAAAACAGAAGACATGTAAGTCAGTCCTGCAGTTAAGGTTAATTGGACATCCTAAATGAGAACCAATAGGATTGCCTGAGCCATGCAGTGTGGAATGGAAGCTAGAGTGCTGGAAGGGACAAATTCTCTGTGTTGAGAGCCCTGTGTGGAGCCAAGGCTAGGACTTAGAACAAAAGCCTGTGAGTGCTTCCCTGCAATGCCTACTGGGACTTTGGCCAAGAGAATTTCCATTTGAAAGTTATTTACTGCTTTGTTATTAGATGTTAATTGAAGCTATCCTGGTGATTGAAGGACATAAAATGATGCTGAAAGCGGAAATACCCATAACGTCTAGAGTAATATTGGTGGAATACTCTAATAAGGATGGAAATGCCCAAAAAAATTCATAATAAAGTGGAAATGGTTTACTTGGGATCCTGCCGCCTAGAGAGTACAAGGAAATACAAGGAGGAGCCTCTTTTCCCATAGGACTGACTTTGGAACTGCATAAAGCCTTGCTGGATTCTATTGTCACATGGGCAGTGCCCTATAAAGAGTCCTCAACTGACTGAAAAAGAGCTGCTTGGTTTATGGATGACAGTTCCAAGGTGAATGGACCATATCCTGTTTGGAAGGCTACCACCCTCATGGAAGGCAGTCACCTAAGTCCATGAAATAAGTAAACATTGGGGGCAGTTTAGAGATGGGCTGAATCTGGACATAGTCCTCTTGCACCCACTGAGGCACAAAATGCCAATACAAAGTGTTCTAACTCGTGTGCCTAGGGGGCCCCATCGGTTGAGCAGCAGACTCTTGATTTTGGTTCAGATCATGATCTTGGGATCCTGAGGTTTAGCCCCACATTGGGCTCTGCACTCAGCAGGAAGTCTGCTTCAGGATTCTCTCTCTCCCTCTGCCTCCCCATCCCCTCATTCTCAATCTCTCTAGCTCTCTAAAATAAATTTAAAAATCTTTTACAAAAACTGTTCTATCTGTCAACAAAAGACACGGAGACTACAGGTTCTCTGGTGGGAAAGACTTGAACATAACTGGCAAGTCAAGCTGATACTGGCAGCTCCATCGGGTTACAAACGGATGCTGACAGGAGTAGCCATGGACTCTGGACTAGGCTTGGCTTATCTGGTGGTAGATGCAAATGATCAAAGTGTTAGGAAAGAACTGGAAAAAAAGATACTACACTAATTGAGACAGCTGACTGTCATTTCTTCAGACCAACAAAATCAGTTTATAGCCCATCATGTCTAACAATGGGCAGAGAGATATCGTCCTAAGAGCAGTATTTTGATAGAAAATTGGAACAGGTAATTGAAACACTGGCTGGGTAAGAGAGGGGGAGATAAAAGCAGGAAGGCCTGGCTTACATGCCTTCATGAGTCCTTGCTCACACGCAAAAAGAGGAAGGCTAAAGGAGTGTCCCCACTGGATTGATTTCTCTTGCTTCTCTGGTGGGTCTGGGGAAGAGGGAGTGAGGAATTTGCTGGTATACTTTCTTCCCCATATCACCTCAACCTTTTCTTCCCGTGCTTCATGCAGTACCTCAGAATACAAAGGTAATCAAGTTAAACCTAGGTCGTTAGGATGGGCCCTAATCCAGTATGCCTGATGTCCTCCTGAAAAGGTGAAATTTGGACACAGGCACACACTGGAGTGAAGACTATGTGAAGAGACACAGGGAGAAGAATGCTACCTACAATCCCAGGAAAGAGACCTGGAACAGATTCTCCCCCCCAGCCTTCATAAGGAACCAACTCTGCTAACAGCTTGATTTTAGACCTCTAACTTCCAAAACTGTGAGATGATAAATTTCCATTATTTAAGCCAACCTGTTTATGGTACTTTCAGCATTGCAGCCCCTAGAAAACTAATACAAATGCAAATCTATACCTCTGGCCATCCTTCTTTCCAGGAAAATGAACAATCAGGTGTACCATTCAAAGTTCTTTCCCATCAGGAGTTTCCTTCCTTTCTAGGCCAGTCCTGCAGGATGCAATTATCTAGGAGTCTTCTTCTGACTTGTGCCAGATTTCTGGGTGGAAAAATTGCTAGGTTAGGCTCAAATTTCCCATCTTCAGTAATTTGATCCCAGGGAACTCCCACTGAGGCCATAGATGTAGGTTGAAAGAGAGGTTATAAATCCAGGAACAGCAGGAGCCCTGCCAGTCTAAACCATCCACTCATGAAATGTATTTATATTCTCTAGACCTTGTCATGGATGATCTTGTATTATTACTTCCACTTGAAGATGGAGAACTGTTACACATGATACCAATTTTATGGTTTGATGAATGAGCTAATATCTAGTAAGTTACAGGTATCTCAGATCACATGTTCATTTGGTATTCCACAGTCAGGCTTCAGTCTCTACCATGGTCCAATAGCAAGCTGGGAGCTGTGTTACTAAGTTGGGATCTCTAGGAAGGAGACACTGAGACTTAAGAGTGTAGAGTGTTTGCTAAGGAGTTCTTTGGGGTTAACAGCTGTGGAAATGAGGTGATGGAAGCAGGATTCAGCAGACAGAGAAGTGGGGAGGTCTGGAGTTAAAATGACCCTGTAGAGGTATGCTGTGTTAGATTGAAATAGCCAGGTCTATATATTTCCACCTTGATCAGTAATTGGACATGGCTCACCCTGTTACTGGTGTGACAGCTGAAGGATGGCCACTGATCACTCTCCTTGGCACGCCCAGAAACAAGTCCTTCATTGGAAGAGAACCTGGGTGGTGCATCTCCATGTCCCTACAACCCACCTGCTGTGCCACTCAGATCCTCTTCACATATATTTAGGAGGCAGCTCCTTCATGGTTCTTCTGGGCCTCTTCCTGAGGGAAAACTTGGAAGAGAAAGTTTAATAGGATGACCTACAGCCCCTACTAGTAAAACTGGTCTCAGGGCTAAAACTGGTAATTATCTCCCTCCCACGCTGCCCACTTCAGGCTTCTTCTAACCCTCCACTAGAACGTATGCTTGTGTCACCAACTTACCTGGTGGTGTAAACCAGACTTTTTTCCTGAGAGATCTGAGCCTTGTCATCATGCTCTTTCCCATCTGGGATTGTTGCATATACCCAATTTCTGAAGTAATTGCGCAAATATGTACCAGGAAGCACTCAAGTAGGTCCTCTGGGTACCAAACACATTTTCTTTGCCCCCAGGGTATAAGAGCAGCCCTATTTCCTCCTGATGATCAGAGTCAAGCTGGATCATTTCTCTTCTTGTCTGCTGGAACCCCAGAAGACTGAGGTTACTGCTTTAGCCTATATTATATTGGGGATCTTGCTATGTTCCCTGGCGGAATATTTTCCCTTTAGGGATAAGGGCTTCTAACTCTGCAGAGCCCAGATTTCAGAAAAGGGGAAGCACAAATTCCCCAAGTGGGTTGTTGAAAGCAATGGTAACTGAAGCCATTCCTGCCATATAAATTGTTTAGTGTTATCTCAGTTACTGGCAGGTTAGACATTTGGCTATGGAAGCAGCTGGATGAGCCTTGGTCAGTGAGGCAGAGACACTTCAATCTTTGCCACTGTGGCCTCTTTTTCCCTATGTTCATCATGCTAGCAGTGTCCTAGCTAATGAAAGAGGCTGTCTAAAGTTAAACAGATATGTAATTTTGTCTATTTCAATGTTTAGTGACTCTTCTTGGTGGGATGCCCTTTGGTGATCATTAACTTAGCACATAAAGATTTTCACACTTTATCTTCACTCCTATATGTCCATCAACATGCCTCTAACTCAGAGCTCCTTATACTCAATCTTCCAACTTTTCAGGACCCCAAAATTTTGTCCTCTAACACCTTTATTCAATGAAAAGAAACCAGAGCTTTTTGTAAGGACAGTTGAGTACATGTCTGGATAAGCAATAAAAAAGAATAACTTTGTGACCTCTTGCTATGGCCAGAAAGCAAGGATCCTTTCAATATAATGAGTTGGGTCAAAATCCCAGAGAGGCTAGTTTAAGGAGTTTTCCTGTCAGTGAAGTTATGATAATTAGTAAAAATGGACCAAAGATACATACTTGATTAAATATAGTCCATAAATACCATGAGTATATAGGGATACTGACAAAAAATGTTGATTTTCTCCTCAAATAATTAGTATTACACTCAATTCGATTTTTAGTTTATTGATGATCCTTTTGCCAATACTTCACCATCTTGATTATGGCAGCTATACAAGATGTCTTGCAAATATGTTTACTTGTCACTTGTCAATTTCTATGAAAAAATTGGTTGGAATTTCATTGGGATTGCATCTCTATAGAGATCAATTTGGGGGTAATGGACATCTTAATAATTCTGAGTCTTCCAATCATCATTTATTTAAATCTTCTCAACTTCTCTTTGCAATGTTTTACAATTTTCAGTGTAGAAGTCTTGCACATCTTTAGTTAAATCTATTCCTATTTATTTCTTAATGTTATTGCAAATGGTAGTTTTTAACTTTTTTTCCCCATTTGTTGCAGTTATATGGAAATATAATTAACTTCTACAAATCAGTCTTATAACCTCAACCCTGCTAAATCCACTCTAGGTTCTTTAGGATTTTCAACACATGCAATTATGTTATCTGTAAATAAAAATAATTTTTTTTATTTGACAGAGATCACAAGTAGGCAGAGAGGCAGGCAGAAGTGGCGGGGGGGAGCAGGCTCCCTGCTGAGCAGAGAGCCTGATGTGGGGCTCAATCCCAGGGCCCTGGGATCATGACCTGAGCCAAAGGCAGAGGCTTTAACCCACCGAGCCACCCAGGTGCCCCCAAAACAAATATTTTAAGTACCTGTGTCTTTTATTTATTTTTCTTGCATTTTTACATTGACTAGACCCTACTTTATATGTTGAACAGGGCAGTGATTATTTTTAAGCCTTGTCTCTAGTATTATGGGGAAGCATTCAATATTTCACCATTAAGTATGATATTAGTAGTAGGATTTTTATAGATATTCTTTACCACATTGGGAATGTTCCATCTTCTAGAGTGTTGAAAATTTTCACAAAGTGCATTGTGAATTTTTCAAAGACTTCCTATGAATTAAGATGATCACATAAATGTTCTCCTTCATGTTGTTAATATGATGAATTACACTGATTGGTTGTTTTAACTTAACACATACTATGTTTTTTAGGATTTTATTCAGTTTTGAGGGACATAAAATTCTCACAGCATTGGGCGCCTGGGTGGCTCAGTGGGTTAAGCCACTGCCTTCGGCTCAGGTCATGATCCCAGGGTCCTGGGATCGAGGCCCGCATCGGGCTCGCTGCTCGGCAGGAAGCCTGCTTCCCTTCCTCTCTCTCTGCCTGCCTCTCTGCCTACTTGTGATCTTTCTCTGTCAAATAAATAAATAAATAAATAAATAAAATCTTTAAAAAAAAAATTCTCACAGCATGACCCACAGATTAGCAAGGTGTTTATTTCTCTCTTGGAAGAGTCCAGAAACAGGCAGTACAGAGATAGTGTGGCCACTTAACAATACAAAAGGGGAACAAAGTTACTCATTTGTTTATATTGTATATATATTTGTTTATGTATTATAGGTGCTCACTATAGAAATTACACTTTTCACAATGTGGAGAAAAGGGAGTCAGAGTTTGGAAGAAAATCTCTAATCATGATATCCTGAAACAGCAGTGAGAATAGGCGGGTTTGACTGTGTAGAAAATTCAAACAGTTGTGCACATCTAGACGCCAAAGTAGGACCATGATGGGTGAGCTCATGGAGGTGTTTGTGGAAGCTGCCATCCCTGAGGGAAATGAAATTACATGCTTAGTGATTGGCTTAGGGATGATGTTCAACAAAGCCAATAGTTAGGAAGTCAAGGTTGAAGTTTGGAACTCCTGAATAGTTCTAGATCTGTCAATCTGCTACTTCCACATTCTTTTGAGGTTGATGGCTTCTTCATTTTGCATTCCAAATTTCATGCAGGTTACTCTTGTCCAATTCTAACTTACAACCATATAGCAGAGAAGAGTCTGGAAAATGTGGTTCTAAGTCTCATTTAACATGATCCAGCACAATCATCATTCCCCCTAGCTTTCACTTTCATGGTTGCAAGGGCTCCCTCTTCAACTT
Organism: Lutra lutra; assembly: GCF_902655055.1. Lineage (NCBI taxonomy): Eukaryota > Metazoa > Chordata > Mammalia > Carnivora > Mustelidae > Lutra > Lutra lutra. The sequence continues at coordinate 79,774,507 of NC_062282.1, read as the reverse complement.
GAAGTATTGTGTCCAACTTGGAGGAGCAAAGCACAAAAGGTGAAATTACCAAGTCTAATGAAACTATCCTTTTTTATAACTTTGCACATTTTTTTACTTACATCAACTACTTATTGACCAAAGCAACTGCTTTTACACTACATTAGCTACAAAAATGCTGCAGATCTCTCAACAGTAAAGATCAATACCTTATCCCAACAAGTACCAGAGTCAATATTGTAATGACCACATGTATTACATATGGGAATGGGAATTAATTAGAAACAGTAACAAAACTAATTTCAAATACATTTACATACTAAAAACACTTTATTTAAGTCTAAGGAGACTTCACAATGGAAATTATACAATACATATTAATGAACCATAATGAAAATAAGATATCAGAAGTTGTATGATATAGCTACAAGGACATCAGGAGCAACATTTATATTATAAAGGCTTATATTAGAAAATATAAAGTAGAAATTATGAGCTAGGAGTCACTTCAAAGATGAGACAGTGATAAAGCAATTCTGTAAAAAGATTTCTCCTCCGGTGTGAATTTCCTCAAGCATAATAAAAGATTAGATGCACCTGAAGGCTTTCCCACATTGATTACATTCATTGGCTTTCTCTCCAACTTGACTTTTCCCATCTTTGAAAGCATGAAGGTATAAGCTAAAGGATTTTCCATTCTTCACAGGTCTATACCACAGTATGAGTTCTCACTAGCTGACTAAGGAATGAGAAAGACACGAAAGATTTTCCACATTCTTTATATATTTTCTCTTCAGTGCATGTTCTCAAATAAGCACTGAAGTGTTAGGAAATATACTTTCCCACATTTCTTAAACTTGTATGCTTTCTTTCCAATGTGAATTTTCACAAGTTTTTGAAGGAATTACATACAAGTTCAGACTTTCCTACTCTCCAGATAGTAATATGACTTCTCGCTAGTATGAGTTCTCATGACCTAAGAGCTGAGAAGGCAGAAGTTACTGCATTCCATATATTCACAGTGTTTCTGTGAATATATGTGCATTATCACATATATAGTAAAACATGAAAAATGAAAGGATTTGTCACATTGTTTACCATTATAAGGCCAGTGCTTGTGGTTATTAAAGGTAGAGGGAAACCTATAGGCTTTCCCACATTTCTTATATGTATACAGATCCTTTTCTTATATGTTTTCTCACTTGTAGAGTAAGCTTTCAGGAATAAGTGAAGGTTTTCCTCTATTTCTTACGTTTGCAAGGCTTCACCTCAATGTGAATCTTACATGTATAGTAAGGGATATAAAAGAAATAAAGACCTTCTCATACACTTCAACAGCCAAAGGAGATATTTTCAATATGAGTTCTCACATGTGCCTAAAGGATGAGGGACAACTGAGGATTTTTCCACATTTTTCACAATCACAGTATTTCTCATCAGTGAGATTTTTTCTACATTTTTCTAAAAGATAAAAAAATGGAAGTGTTTTTTTTCCCACATTTTTCACATTACATGAAATAAGGCTTATCTCAACCATGAGTATCACATGTACAACAATAAATGGAGAACAAATAATGGTTTTCCCACATTTTGTATTTTATTTTCCAACGTGAATTTTCACGTGAGTCCTACAATACATAAAACAGCTGAAGGGCTCTCTACTGTCTCTTAGATTGATAGGGTTTGTGTCAGTGTGTGCTCCCATGTGTGTTTTAACAAATGAAAGATTACTATTTTCTCACATGTGCTGAATTCACAGCATTTCTCTTCAGTATGAGTTCTTTTATGCACATTTAAATTTGAAATCTGGCTGAAGTTTTTCTCACACTGATTGTTTTCATGATATTTCTCTCTAGTATGGAATATCTTCTACCCATTACATATTAAGATATTTTCCAAATATTTTCCAATTTGATTCTATTCATAGAGGTTCTTCACCATAGGAATTCTTAAATACCTCTCCTATGTCTTGTGCTGATCTTCTGTGTCATGACAGAAAAAGATGAGGATTACCTAACAGGAAGTTATTCCACATTGCTGGTGAAGTGACATAATATTAATTTAAGGTAGACTGTGTTAATAAAGGCTGTGTATGCTTATCCTTAGATGAAATACCCCCCAAAATGTTATGCATAAAAAGTCAATTTAGTATAAAAGTAGAGCACCAAAAAAAAAATATACACAATTAAGCAAAAACAAACAAAAGCCAAATCCAGGGGTGCCTGGGTGGCTCAGTGGGTTAAGGCTCTGCCTTTGGCTCAGGTCATGATCTCAGATTCCTGGAATCGAGCCCCGCATCAGGCTCTCTGCTCAGCAGGGAGACTGCTTCTCCCCCCACTCTCTCTGCCTGCCTCTCTGCCTACCTGTGATTTCTGTTTGTCAAATAAATAAAATCTTAAAAAAAAACAAATCCAGTGAATAAGAGACAAAGGAATGAAAATAGATGGTACCAAAAAATTATAATAGGGGCACCTGGCTGGCTCAGTTGGTGGAGCATATGACTCTTGATATAGGAGTTCTGAGTTTGAGCCCCTCTTTGGATGTAGAGATTACTTAAAAATAAAATATTTTTTAAATTGCCATAAAGACAATAATATAAATAATTATATTCAATATAAATGGAATAAACTCTCCAATTAAATGGCAGAAATGACAAAACTGGGTAAAAAACAAAATCCAACTCTTTAGTTTACATAAGATGTATCTAAAATATAAAGTCAGGATGAGAAAGTTAAAGGAGGAAAAAAGATATTAAATGAACCCTAAGCATAAGAAATATAGGGTGGTTTTATCATCAGACTAACAGTATTACTAGAGAATGTCTCTAGTAATATGCTTCATAATGCTTCATAATAATTATTGTCAATTCATCAAGAAGATAAAATAATCTTACCTATGTGTACATCACAGAGCTTCAAAATACATGAAGTTTAAAAAAGTGCTACACTGGGCGCCTGGGTGGCTCAGTGGGTTAAGCCTCTGCCTTTGGCTTGGGTCATGATCCCAGGGTCCTGGGATCAAGCCCCACATCAGGCTCTCTGCTCAGCAGGGAGCCTGCCTCCACCTCTCTCTCTGCCTGCCTCTCTGCCTACTTGTGATCTCTGTCTGTCAAATAAATAAATAAAATCTTGAAAAAAAAAGTGCTACACCTGAAGGGAGAGAAAGACGAATTCATGATCATAATTTAAGAACTTAACATTTTATCTCAGTAATTGATAGAACAAGTAGGAAAAAATGGTAAGAATAAATAAAACTTAAAATTATCAAGCAACTTGGGGCGCCTGGGTGGCTCAGTGGGTTAAAGCCTCTGCCTTCGGCTCAGGTCATGATCTCAGGGTCCTGGGATCAAGCCCCACATCGGGTTCTCTGCTCTGCGGGGAGCCTGCTTCCCTCTCTCTCTGCCTGCCTCTCTGCCTACTTGTGATCTCTCTCTGTCAAATAAATAAATAAAATCTTTGAAAAAAAATTATCAAGCAACTTGGTTTAATTGATATTTATAGAATACTATACATACATTTATTTCAAGTACACATGAGAAACTCATAAAGATCAAACATATGTTGGATAACAACAAAACTCAATAAATTTTAAAGGATTGAAATCATACCGAGTTATGTTCTTAGACCAAAACAGAGTTATTTTGAATGTGAAAATGTTATCTCTGGATATTTGGAAATGAAGCAACATACTTCTAGTTAACCAATAGATCAAATAAATCAACAGGGAAATATAAGTAAATTCAAACTCAATGGTAAAAAAAAACCCACCATTTATCAAAATTCATGAAATATAGCTTGAGTAATGCATAGAGAGAAATGTATAGCTTTAATTTATATATTTATATATTTTAATCTATACAAAAAAGTCTAGTGTCAGTGATCCAAACCTTCAGAGAAACAGAAAAAGAGAAAACTAAATCTAAAGTAGGTATAGATGGGTCACCTGGGTGGTTCAGTAGTGTGGCTCAGTAGGGTGAGTGACTGCCTTTGGCTCAGGTCATGATCCTGGAGTCTCAGGATCGAGGCCCGCATCGGGCTCCCTGCTCTGCAGTAAGTCTGCTTCTCCCTCTGACCCTCCCCCTCTCTCATGCTCTGTCTCTCTCATTCTCTCCCTCAAATGATAAATAAATAAAATCTTAAAAAAATAAAGTAGGTATAGAAAAAGAAATTAAAATATAAGAGTGGAAATCAATGAAACAGAAAACAGAAATAGGAAGACGACAAAGATTTTTTTTAGAGATTAATAAAATTGATACTGATAAAGCAATACTGATAAAGACAAAAGGAGAGAAAATATATTTTTACCAATTTTACCAATACCCAGAAAGAAAGAGGTACATCACTATTGATCCTAAATATATTAAGAAGATGAAAAAGGAGTATTATCAATAACTTCATGTCAATACATTTAACATCTTAGATAAAATGGACAAATTGTTGAAAAAACATGTTACCGACACAAGAAGAAACAGAAAACTAGAATTGTAGGATATCTACTTAAGCAATTTATTTTGCAATTCAAATTTTTCCACAAAGAAAATGTTAGCCACAGATGTCGTCTGTGGTAAATTCTATCAAATACATAAAGAGGAAATAATAAAAATCTTACACAAATTCTCTCATTAAAAAAAGGAAGAAATAATTGCCAAATCATGCTATGAGACCAGTATAATCCTGAAACTAAACCTGCTAAGGGTAGAACATGAAAAAAATGTATAGAACAATATCCCTCATGAACACAAATGCAAAACACTCAACAGCATTCTTAGTAAATTTAATCTACCTAATTAATATCACATTTTTCACACAGCTGCATGCCACCTGGAAGAAAAACTTAAACATTCTGCCTGGTTAATTATGGCCATAGAGGTGCTCTTCTCTTCCCACTCTGCAGGACTCCAGTTCATTGGATCTCATGGGATACCTTTGTATTTTTCTACTGTTGCTGCCACTATCCCATATTCAGAATGGAGGGAGACTTGATTCAGATTTTGGAGCTCAGATTCCAGTTGTGATGGCATCACTAGTACTGCAATGGCCACTTGAACTTGCAAGTTGGAAACAATCAATAGGACCAGGACTAGGGTAAGGTTAGTGTCTCCGAATCAAAATTAATGGATCTCCCCAAAACTTGGTATTAAAGATAGATACTGTTTAATGCAATCTTCTAAAAAAAATCAAACTTTATGAAAATAATACATTATGAATAAAATACCCAAATATTAGATAAAGAAAGGATCTAGGGGCACCTGGGTGGCTCAGTGGGTTAAGCCTCTGCCTTCCGCTCAGGTCATGATTTCAGGGTCCTGGCATCGAGCCCCACTGATCAAGCTCAGTAGGAACCTGCTTCCCCCCTCTCTCTCTGCCTGCCTCTCTGCCTACTTGTGATCTGTCAAATAAATAAATAAATAAAATCTTTAAAAAAATTTTTTTGACCCTGCTACTTCCCTGACTGAGAAGGAAGTCAGTTCTGGGTTACTTCATAAACATCATAGTCATTTTGTCAGCACACCACTCCTGTAGGTTTAAAGAGTAGCTTATCAGTTCACCTTCTCATTCTATTCTTCACAACTCAACTTTTGGGGTGCTACTAGCCAGGAATATTCCTTTCCAAGTTCAGTTTTTTTGTGTATGTTTGTATTAGCCAAATTGAAAAATGACTGAATAAAGATACAAAGTCAGCCACAGTAGATCAGAGTAGACATCTCAGGGTTGCAAGCTGGCTGCTTCAACTCAAGGCTTATTCTCCAATATCCAGGCTGGTTATGAAAAGGAAATGGCCAAAAAGACCCCAGGAACATGCCACCTCAGACTACCCCTTTGAAAAACATTTGCCTTAATTATACCCAAATTAAAAGCTTTTGCACAGCAAAGGAGACCATCATTAACAACCTACTAAAGGCAACCTACTAAATGGGAGAAGAGATTTGCAAATGACACAACCGATAAGGGGTTAATATTCAAAATACCTAAAGAACTTACACAACTCAGGGCACCTGGGTGGCTCAGTTGGTTAAGCTTCTGACTCTAGGTTTCAGCTCAGGTTGTGATCTCAGGATTGTGAGATGGAGCCCTGGGTCAGGCTCTTGCTCTCTTTCTCTCTATCTCTCAAAAAAAACCCATACAACTCAACACCAAAAACCAAATAATCCAATTTAAAAATGGGCAGAGATGGGGCGCCTGCATGGCTCAGTGGGTTAAAGCCTCTGCCTTCAGCTCAGGTCATGATCTCAGGGTCCTGGGATTGAGCCCCGCATCTGGCTTTCTGCTCAGCAGGGAGCCTGTTTCCTCCTCTCTCTCTGCCTGCCTCTCTGCCTGCTTGTAATCTCTGTCAAATAAATAAGTAAAATCTTTAAAAAAATGGGCAGAGGACTTCGACATCTTTTCAAAGAAGACATACAGATGTCCAATACACACATGAAAAGATGCTTGACATCACCAATCATCAGAGAAATGCAAACCAAAACCACAATGAGATATTACCTTATACCTCAGAATGGTTGGTATCAGAGAGACAAGAAATAGCTAGTGTTGGCAAGGATGTGGAGAAAAGGAATTTTCCTGTACTACTGGTAGAAATGTAACTTGGTGCAACCACTGTGGACAACAGTACAGTGTCTCCTCAAAAAATTAAAAATAGAAATACCACACAGGGGCACTTGGGTGGCTCAGTCAGTTAAGTGTCTGACTTCAGCTCAGGTCATGATGTCAGGGGCCTGGGTCAAGCCTTGCATGAGGCTCTGCACTCAATGGGGAGTCTGCATCTCCCTCTTCCTCTGCCCCTCCCCCAACACGGCACGCACACACACACACACACACACACACACACACTCTCTCTCTCTCTCTCTCTCAAATAAATAAAATCTTTAAAAAAGGGAATACTATACAATCCAGTAATTACACATTGGTTATTTACCCAAAGAAAACAAAAACACTATTTCAAAAAGATACATGCACCTCTATGTTTACTGCAGCATTATTTATAATAGACAAGGTTATGGAAGCAACCTAAGGGTCCACCAATAGCTGAATGGACAAAGAAGACAGGATACAAATATACAGTAGAATATTATTCAGCCATAAAAAAGAATGAGATACCACCATTTGCAACAACGTGGATGGACCTAAGGGTATTAAGCTAAGTGAAATAAGACAGACAGAGAAAAATACCATATGATTTCACTTACATGTAAAATCTAAAAAAAAACCCAACCCTGAATAAACAAACAAAAAAACCCCCAGAAACAAGAAGAGACCCACAAATACAAGGAACAAACTGGTGTTTGCCAGAGGGAAGGGATAGGGGGATGAGCAGAACGGATAAAGAAGAGTGGGGAGTGGGAGATACAGGCTTCCAGTTATGGAATGTGTCATTCAGGTGGATGAAAGGTGCAGCATAAGGAATATAGTGGAATATGGTTTTATAATAGCATTGTGTGGTGAGAGATGGTAATTACACCTGTGATCAGTAAAGCCTAATGCATAGAGTTGTTAAATCACTATGTTGTACACCTGAAACTAATTTAACATTGTGTATCAACTATACTTCAATTTAAAAAGGAAAAGAGAAAGGGTGCCCAGGAGGCTCAGTGGGTTAAAGCCTCTGCCTTCGGCTCAGGTCATGATCTCAGGGTCCTGGGATCAAGCCCCACATTGGGCTCTCTGCTCAGCAGGGAGCCTGCTTCCCCCCACCCCCACCCCCTCTCTCTGCCTACTTGTGATATCTGTCTGTCAAATAAATAAATAAAAATCTTTAAAAAAAATAAAAAGGAAAAAATAAGACGCTAAAAAAAAAAAAATTCCCTTACGCATGATGCCCCAATTTCACTTTTAAACCACTAGCAATAGCTGAGAACTAGGATATGGTTATGTGCAAGAGATTATGGGAATGTGAATATTTTTGTCTAGAGTAGGGGAAGGCAAAGAAAAATGGGCTCAGAAATGGCTTTTTAAGGGGTGCTTAGGTGGCTCAGTCACTAGGCGTCTGCCTTTGGCTTGGGTCAAGATCCCAGGATTCTGGGATGGAGGCCTGCATCAGGCTCCCTGCTCAAAAGGGAGTCTGCTTCTCTCTCTCCTGCCCACACTCCCACTGCTTGTGTTCTCTCTCTCTCTCTGTCAAATAAATAAAATCTTAAAAAAAAAAAGAAATTTTTTTTTTAGAAATCATTGTTGTAATAAATTACCACAAACTTTGTGGCTTAAAAATGCAAGTTTATTATCTTATAGCTCTAGAGGTCAGAAGTCTAAAATGTGTCTTACTGGGCTACATTTAAGGTAGGGCTGCATTCCCTTCTGGAGGCCCTAATGGGGAATTATTTTTGCCTCTCTAGCTTCTAGGAATGCCTGCATTCCTTTACTGGAGGCTCCCTTCCATCTTCAAAGTCAGTAAAGGCTGGTGGACTCTTCTGTAAAACATCACTCTGACACTGATTCTTCTGCTTCTACCACCTCTTACTAAGTAAGGACTCTTGTGATTACATTGGACCGACCTGCATAATCTAGGGTAATCTCTTTATTTTAAGGTCAGCAGATTGTCAACCTTTTTCCTATCCGCAACTCCAATTTTTCTTTGCCACATAACAAATGATACAGTTTCAGAGATTAGGACACTGATACTTTGTGGGGCCATTATTTTCCTTACTGAAGTCCACTTTCTGACCCCCAAAGATTTACATCCATCCCACGTAAAAATACATATATATTCAAGGTCCGAAGAGATCTCATCTCGTTAAAGTTATCAACTCGGTGCATAATTTCACTTAAATTTCACCAACTCAAAAACTCAAAATTTCATACATCATCTTAATTAGGTATGAGTGACACTCTAGGAACTACTCACCCTGGGCATAATTCCTCTCCATCTGTGGACCAGTGAAACTAAACAAATTATTGGCTCTCTAAACTGTATCAGGATAGGACAGGCATAGGATTACAGTTAATAGCCATTCCAGTTCAAAAACAGAAAGGAGAAAGTAGAAACAGTCATATGCCCCAAGAAACATCAAAATCCATCCTGAAGCCTCTAAAGCCTCTCAAGGCCTGGGTTTGGACCTTCACCCTCTGGGCTCCAGGCTCTCTCCTATCAACCATCCTTCCCTTTTCATGAAAGAGTAGTATATGTTTTCAGCTACTAGTTTTTCCAATAATTTCTTGCTTACAGAATTGTGCAGTACAATAGGCTTTTTTTTTTTTTATCATTCTGTCTCTTCCAATTCAAGCTGCTAATACTTCTGCTGGTATAACATTCTCAAGAACTTTTTGAGTCCCATGTGTATAACAGGGATTCTCTCCCCTAGACAATGAGCTGCTTCTCAGTTATTTCCTGGGTATTCTCATCTCTATTTCTGACTTCTGCTGGAATGGCTGGGCTTTTCATGAATCACAGTCCTAACCTCTTTCAAGAACTTGCTGTGTGACTGAATGCTCTTATCTTTTAATCCTTTCAAGGCACTAGCAAAAGATTGTCCTGTGACCCCTTGGCTTTTTTTTTAAAGATTTTATTTCTTTGACAGAGACATATCAGAAATAGGCAGAGAGGAAGGCAGAGAGAGGAGGAAGCAGGCTCCCTGCTGAGCAGAGAGCCCGATGTGGGACTCAATCCCAGGACCCTGAGATCATGACCTGAGCTGAAGGCAGAGGCTTTAATCCACTGAGCCACCCACGCGCCCCTGACCCCTTGGCTTTTTATCTAGAATATACTTTCCTAATTTGAGCCCCGTGTACAATCTGATTAGTCTTAGAATTTACCACATTACCAAGTTCTAGTCCCTTTTAAAAGCTTAACAGTTCTTCCCTCCATCCATCTCATTCTTCTCACATTATAAGCAACAAGAAGAAACTGGGCTGGACCTCATTTCTGTCTGATCCCTCACCATCAGTGATGTTAACATCCATATTTCTATCATCATTATCTTTACAATGATTTAGGTTTTTTTTTTTTTTTGAGAGAGAGAAAGGGTGGGAGGAAGGGTGGGGAGAGAGTGCCAGCACTGGAAAGTGAGGGGAGGAGGCAGAGGAAAAGAGAGAGACAGAATCTTAAGTAGGCTCCAAATTCAGCATGGAGCCAGATGTAGGGCTTGATCTCACGACCCTGAGGTCATGACCTGAGCCAAAAATCAAGAGTCAGACACTTAACCTACTTAACCAGGCACCCTGACTTAGGTATTCTATATGGCAACACATGTTTTCTCCATCATTCTCCTTCTGAGACTTTGATAGCAGAGTTGTTAAACTATCCAAAGCAATGTAGGCTTTTTCCATTATGCTTTTCAAACTTCTTCCAGCTTCTACCTACCTTCCAGTTCCAAAACAACTTCTATGATTTTAGTAATTTGTTACAGCAGTACTCCACTTCCATGTACCAAAATCTGTATCATTTGGGGGTTCAACCAGGAAAACAGAATCAGCAGGAGATATGTAATGAGAGATTTTTTGCAAGAAAGTGACTTACTCAATTGTGGGAGATGGCTAGGCAAGTCCAATATCTGTAGGACCCGCAATTAAAGGGCTGGCTGGAACATTGGGACACAAGCTGAAGCCCCTGCCCACAGGCACAATTTCCTCTGCATCTCAGGGAAGACTCAGATCTGCTCTGCTCTTAAGGGCTTTCAGCTGATCAATCAGGCCCACACGGAGCATCTGTGATATTCTCCTTATTTACAGGTTAACTAATTAACAACCTTAATTCCATCTGAACCTTAATTCCCCTTTACAATAAAGCTTAACATTTTATAAGTTCCAGGAATTAGGATGTAGAGGTCTTTATGGAGCTATTATTCTGCCTACCACACCATTCTATAGCATCTGCAAAATTAGGAGGCTTCCTGGAGCTAGAGGAGTCCTGACAACACAGTTGATTATTTCTTTAAATCATTCAACACCCCCACCAATGTATTATTTAGTAAGTTTTCCTGGGTTAACTAATATTAATCATGTAATGTATTTTCTTTCAAATCCCTTAACAACAAGTACAATGTCATCATCCAAAGGCAAGTAGATATTGGCATGTTGTGCCATCAAAAGCTCCTCTTGGCCCAGAATTTGGAAGTCACATGAGAATTACTCTGCAATCATAGCAGATAATTGCAAGCAATGCCCTACCTGGCACTAGAGCCATTAGAGTATACAGATACACCTTAAACACAACCTGAGCATCAGTAAATATGTCTAGGACTTTTATCAGGATCATAAGTTAAATGTTAGAACCCAAATGTTTTTTTCAACATGAATTTCTCAGAAAGAAGGCATGATAAAGATTTTCATGATGTGACATATGTATTTCATAGGGAAAATCTAATGCTTACAACTGTGACTTTTTGAAATAAGTAGCATGGAAACATACACATTGCTGTCTATTTGTAAAACAAAAATCCACCCAAAAAGAGCTTGGAAAAACTGGACATGGGTAAATACAAATTGATTCCACCCCAAACACATCAGGGGTTATGCAAAAGTCATAGCTGTTACTAATAAAACCTAAAAGCCTTCCAGTAATTTAAAAATGAAGTATGTAAACAAAGATTAAGACATTCCTCTTTTTTTTTTTAAAGTAGGCTCCATTCCCAGCATGGAGCCCAAGACAGGGTTTGAGCTCATGACCCTGAGATCAAGGCCTGAGGTGAGATCAAAAGTCAGATGCTTAACCAACTGAGCCATCCAGGCACCCCAGGAATTGGACGTTCTTAAGTACTGTCATATAGTTAGTAAAATACTTTGAAAATCAGAATTGTATATTCTGAGAGGTTAATTTTCATATTATCCTTTAGGAATGAGTATAAAAATTTTTAAACAGAGATATTAATTTCCTGATATAGAATGTCTACTAATAATACAATACCTGGAAAAATAATCACAGGATTGATCAGGCCAACAAAACAAAGAGTAAATTTACTATGGAAAAAAGAGGGTGAAAGTACAATTAAAATTACTACTGGATTAAAAAATGAAACAGAAAGGCGAAGGAGACAAAACTAACAGAAAGTGAACAGGAAAGTTTCAGATACCTAAGCTATTCCGGAAGGTTGGATTTGGCTCTGACTTACTCCTAAGGTCTTGGTTCAGAATTTGGGGAAGATAGGCTTCAAGAATTTGAACTCATTGGTCCCAGATCCTTCCGTCAGACACACCTCATACTGGTAGCTGTGAGACAGGGTCCCCGCGCCGCTGACGTCCACCAGGTGGCCCGGAAACGGGCCCTCGGGCACCAAGCAGCCGGCCCCCGACGCCGCCCGGCTCCTCCTGCACAGCCGCACCGCCACGAACACCAGCACCGAGAACAGGAAGAGCGACGACACGGACGCCAAGGCCACCACCAGGTAGACGGTGAGCGGGTCGGCGCGGGCCTCGGCCGCCGCCGCGTCCGGCAGCGGCAGGTAGGGCTGCGAGAAGCCGTCCACCAGCAGCACGTGCAGCGTGACGCTGGCCGACAGCGGCGGCTCGCCGTGGTCCCGGACCAGCACCAGCAGCCTGTGCTTGACGGCGTCGCGCTCGCTCAGCGGCCGCGCCGTGCGCACCTCGCCGTTGTGCGCCCACACGCCGAACAGCCCGGGCTCCGTGGCCTTGAGCAGCTGGTACGACAGCCAGGCGTTCTGGCCCGAGTCGCCGTCCACCGCCACCACCTTGGCCCCCAGGTAGCCCGCCTCGGCCGCCCGCGGCACCAGCTCGGTGCAGGGCGCCGAGCCGTTCTGCAGCGGGTACAGCACGAAGGGCGCGTTGTCGTTGGCGTCCGCCACCAGCACGCGCACCAGCGCCTGGCTGCTGAGCGCCGGCGAGCCGCGGTCGGCCGCGCCCACGCGGAACTCGAACGCCTGCAGCGCCTCGAAATCCAGCGACCTGAGCGCGAACAGCTGCCCGTTGTCCGCGTTGATGGACACCAGCGAGCCCAGCGGCAGCTGCGGGTCGTGAGGCGGCAGCAGCGAGTAGGTGACCTGGGCGTTGGCGCCCGAGTCTCTGTCGGTGGCGCTCACGCTGCCGATGTGCAGCGCGGGGCTGTTGTTCTCGCGGACGCGCAGGGTGTAGGTCGTCTGGCTGAAGGTCGGGGCGTTGTCGTTGACGTCGGACACCGTCACCGTTAGGTTGTGCTGAGTTTTCAGCCTGGGGGTCCCCAGGTCGGTGACGGTGACGGTGATGTTGTACTCGGCCTGGCTCTCCCTGTCTAGGGCCCCATTTGTTACCAGGGTATAGAAATTCTCTTCTGATGGTTTCAGAACGAAGGGGAGATCATCCTGGATAGAGCAAGTCATCCTTCCGTTGTCCCCTGTGTCTCGGTCTCGAATTCTAAACAGGGCCACCTCTGTCTCAGGAGAATTTTCAGGAATGGGGCTGGTGAGTGATGAAATAGTTATTTCTGGGGGGTTATCGTTAACATCCACCACCTCAATGGAGACAGAGCACCTTCCCGAAAGCCCCCCACCATCAGACGCCTCTATTTCCAGCTCATATGAAGATATTATCTCAAAATCCAATTTTTTAATTAGTCGAACTTCTCCTGAAAGGCTGTTTAGCTCAAAAGTTGTGCTTATCTCTTGGGAACTATAAAAATAGGAGTATGATATTTCCCCATTTGTTCCAGTGTCTAAATCTCTAGCAGAGACCTTGACAACTAGCATGCCTACAGGGCTGTTCTCTGGAACCTGCACCTGGTAGAGTATCTTTGCAAACTCAGGGGCATTGTCATTGACATCCAGTACCAAGATGCGAACCTGAGCAGTGCCAGACCGGGGTGGAGAGCCGCCATCCAGTGCTGTGAGGGTTAATCGGAGCTCAGCCTGCTCCTCATGATCCAGCTCTTTGTCTAGTACCAGTTCTGGGTATTTCCTACCATCCCCCCAGGTGCGGGTAGAAACATGGAAATGAGAGTTCGGACTGATACTATAACTTTGGATGTTGTTGTTGCCCACGTCCAAGTCCTGGGCTTTTTTCAGAGGAAACATGGTCCCCAGAGGGCTAGTCTCCAGGATTTTCAGAGTCATTTCTCTTTCAGGAAACTCTGGAGAATGATCATTTATGTCTCTCACCAGTAGCTCAGCTCGAAATACTCCCAGTGGTTTTTTCAGCAACACTTGGAAATGCATTACACAAGGATCTGCGGGGCCACACATCTCCTCCCGATCCAGTTTCTCGTTTAATATCAACTCCCCGGTCTGCAGATCAAGCTGCAAGCGGGGTTTGTTATCCTCGGAGACTACCTGGGCTCCCCGTGCTGCTAGCTCCCCCACTCCCAGCCCCAAGTCCTTGGCCAGATTGGCCACAAAGGAGCCACTCTCGGTTTCCTCCATCACGGAATAGCGACGAGATTCCCAGCCTGCCAAAGCTACTCCCAACACGAGAAAGAGAATCAGGACTTGCCTTTGTTTAGGAAAGCACTCCCCTCCGGCCTCCATCTTTACTTCCACAAACACCTGTCCAGAAACAGGGCCCAGCTCTACCTTAGGGACAGTGATGGATCTCTCAGTTGATAACCTGTCCGGAAATGTTGGTGAGTAGCATGACGTACTGGTCTGGAACTCTGCGTACAGGCTTTGTCTTCAGTTATAGATCGGAAGTCAGGTTTGTAGCTGTTTCTGTTCTTCTTCTTCTTCTTCTTTTTTTTTTTTTTTTTTTGAGTTTTAAACCTTAGCTTGCAGCGCCACCATGTGTTGTCTTCCAGAGGAATCGCTACAATTGTATTCTCTGATAATCCAATATGCTATTAGGAGTTTGGAAATGATTTGAAGGAGGCAGTGTAATCGGAAAACCATATAATTATAATTACTCATTCCTTCATTCAAAGAAGTATTATTAGCTTTCTATGTACTAACTTCTGACAGATCAATGAACAACGTAAACATGGTCCCTACTTTTTCCAACCTGTAGTTGGCCTGAGGTGCTAGGAAAATTGAGAAGTCAAAGAAGAAAACAGTGATAAATCATGTGAAAATAACAGTATATACCTATGTGATTTCTTAAAATTCTCTCAGCAAAGAGGATGAATTCCTCTAGATTTTCTTCCATATTCTAGGTAGTGTATGTGACAGAATAGTTGTTCCCATTGGTTGAATCACATTAAAAAAAAAAACAGTTAATTCAGTTTATTACAGGAGATGATACCATTTTGACATAAGGTCAGAGAACTATGATTTAAAAACTTTCAAACTATGGGAAAATGCATATGAGGACACTTTCTTTATCTCTTACCTGGCTTTTCCTCCTTCACATTTATCTGATATAGCATAGATGTACATATTTAATTTTTTCTTTTCTGTGACTTTCTTGTGCTTGATATCTTTGCTTTGTTCATATCTACATCTCCCAACATTAGAACAGTCCGTAGCACATAGTAGATGCTCAACCAATATTCAATGGTCAATCAATAAATCACAATTTAAAAATTTTGATAGATGGACTCTCCTCCTAACATAGAAGCCCCCTTTTTTTCTGCTGGAATCCTAGTACATTATATGAACTGGACAAACAAAACACCATGTTCCCTAATAGCCATTTTATATGCTCTTTAGAAAAGTAATTTGCAGTACTTCAGAATGATCTAAATGTTTTTCATTAAATGTCAAAATTCTCTGGCATCCTCTATGTAATGGAATAGATTCTAAAAAACAAACAAAAAACCAGAACGTAACTACCATGCTATAAAGATCCTACAAATATGGTATACATCTCTTTTAAAACACATTTTACATTGTCAATATTATTGTGACAGTAATAATATTTAAAACTTTCTTACATATGAGAATTTCCAAAGAATTTCCATAAGACACACCAAACACTAAAATTTTAAGATAGCCATCAGTTCTTCTCAAAATCATATATGTTAACCAGAGTTTGTGCTTGTCCTTTACAGACTACTAATATTCCACAAACTTTTGATCCCAAATATTATTATATTAATATAAAAACAATTTAAAAATCTCCAATGAAGAGTAAATTTCAAGCCATGCAAGAATCTAGATATGCTTTTGACAAGGGAGAAATCCACATAGATATCATCATTAAAGGGACATTTCTTAAAAGTGCACATACTTGTTTCCAAAAAGCCAAGGGAGAAAGCAGACTTGGGAAGGACTGGAAAATCCATAATGTTACCTTTTAGGCATCTCCTTTCTTCTTCTCTGTAAATGCATTGACCTTCTGTTTTTTTTTTCTTTCTATTTATTTAGCCAACATGATATCATTTTCTTGTTAAGTTCCTAACAGAAACTATTTTAGATTTGCTTTCTTTGGATTTGCTTCGTTGTTTTTAAACAAACGAGATTTACAAAGCTTGGATTAGCAACACCACCTTGTCTGATTGTCTGAAGACTCAGAGGGAAATGGATCAAATAAAATAAACATGGCTGCAACCATACACTTCTACTGGAGAGAAGTTTCCTGAAAATGATGGGGTGGGCTAGATAGATACCACAAGAGATCTATCATTTAAATATCTTTTTAAAAAAGATTTTATTTATTTGACAGAGATCACAGTAGGCAGAGAGAGAGAGGGGGAAGCAGGCTCCCCCCGTCAAGTGGAGCTCGATTCCAGGACCCTGGGATCATGACCCGAGCCGAAGGCAGAGGCTTTAACCCACTGAGCCACCCAGGTGCCCCTAAATATCTTGATATAATCTAATAATCTTTTGATATTATTCGTATAGCTGATATACTGAAGGTTGATATAGAGGTAAAGCACTTAAGTATGGGAGAAATTGTAGCCTTTCTGTGTAATACTACTTATTGTGAAACAAAAACATGCAATTTTTGCAGACATTTCTCCATTTAAAAATTTAAGACAATGGGGCGCCTGGGTGGCTTAGTGGGTTAAAGCCTCTGCCTTCAGCTCAGGTCATGATCTTAGGGTCCTGGGATCTGGGCCCTGCATCAGGCTCTCTGCTCAGCGGGGAGCCTGCTTCCCTTCCCCCCCCCCCCTCTCTCTCTCTCTCTCTCTCTCTCTCTCGCCCTGCCTCTCTACGTACTTGTGATCTCTGTCAAATAAATAAAAAATCTTTAAAAAAATTTTTAAGACAAGTAGGCTTAATATCAGATTAAACAGAAACTATACTGATACTTCATTATATTAATATCATAATGCTTTCTAAGTAACCACAATGTAAAAAAATTTTTAGAGTTTCCATATAATAAAGAGAGGATGGGGCTGGGGTCATCTTCGAATCAAACTGCTTGATAATGAAAAGTTGATAAATTCAACATATATTCGTGACGTTTCGGTAATGCAATAAAGTTGAAAATTCTTTGTCTCTATCAAAATAGAAATGATATAAAGAGTAAATATGAGTATATACTCGAAAAGAATATTTCAAATACCCTTAATAGGAATATGGAATCAGCAAATCACCCAAGAAATTCTATACGGACCAAAACAGTAACGGAGACCTATCATATTTCGAAAGAACCCAAATTCCTTAACCGAAATTCATAATTGAATCCAAAACTATTCACAAATTTGTGTTTTCCTCCATATCCTTCACAGGCTTCTGTTGGGTGGAGACAACAAACTTCAAAAACTTAAATTCCCTGGTCCCAGATTCTCCCCAGACACACGTCATACTGGTAGCTGTGGGACAGGGTCCCCGCGCCGCTGACGTCCACCAGGTGGCCCGGAAACGGGCCCTCGGGCACCGAGCAGCCGCCCCCCGACGCCGCCCGGCTCCTCCTGCACAGCCGCACCGCCACGAACACCAGCACCGAGAACAGGAAGAGCGACGACACGGACGCCAAGGCCACCACCAGGTAGACGGTGAGCGGGTCGGCGCGGGCCTCGGCCGCCGCCGCGTCCGGCAGCGGCAGGTAGGGCTGCGAGAAGCCGTCCACCAGCAACACGTGCAGCGTGACGCTGGCCGACAGCGGCGGCTCGCCGTGGTCCCGGACCAGCACCAGCAGCCTGTGCTTGACGGCGTCGCGCTCGCTCAGCGGCCGCGCCGTGCGCACCTCGCCATTGTGCGCCCACACGCCGAACAGCCCGGGCTCCGTGGCCTTGAGCAGCTGGTACGACAGCCAGGCGTTCTGGCCCGAGTCGCCGTCCACCGCCACCACCTTGGCCACCAGGTAGCCCGCCTCGGCCGCCCGCGGCACCAGCTCGGTGCAGGGCGCCGAGCCGTTCTGCAGCGGGTACAGCACGAAGGGCGCGTTGTCGTTGGCGTCCGCCACCAGCACGCGCACCAGCGCCTGGCTGCTGAGCGCCGGCGAGCCGCGGTCGGCCGCGCCCACGCGGAACTCGAACGCCTGCAGCGCCTCGAAATCCAGCGACCTGAGCGCGAACAGCTGCCCGTTGTCCGCGTTGATGGACACCAGCGAGCCCAGCGGCAGCTGCGGGTCGTGGGGCGGCAGCAGCGAGTAGGTGACCTGGGCGTTGGCGCCCGAGTCTCTGTCGGTGGCGCTCACGCTGCCGATGTGCAGCGCGGGGCTGTTGTTCTCGCGGACGCGCAGGGTGTAGGTCGTCTGGCTGAAGGTCGGGGCGTTGTCGTTGACGTCGGACACCGTCACCGTTAGGTTGTGCTGGGTTTTCAGCCTGGGGGTCCCCAGGTCGGTGACGGTGATGGTGATGTTGTACTCGGCCTGGCTCTCTCTGTCTAGCTCTCCTTCTGTTACTAGCTTGTAGAAATTCTCAACGGAAGGTTTCAGAGTGAACGGAACATCTTCGTGGATGGAACAAACCATCCTCCCATTGTCCCCAGAATCTTGGTCTTGAATACTGAAAAGAGCTATCGTGGTCTCAGGGGAATTTTCTGGGATGGAGCTTATAAGTGAAGCCACCGTCAGTTCTGGGGTGTTGTCATTTATATCCACCACCTCTATTATGACAGTGCATTTTCCAGAAAGACCTGCCCCATCAGAAGCCTTAATATCCAGCTCATATGACATAATTTTTTCAAAATCTAGTGTCCTAATTATTTTAATTTCTCCTGTGAGTTCATCAAGTGCAAATGTCCTACTAATCTCTTCATCGCCATAAAAAAATGAATAGAATACTTCACCATTTGTTCCTGTATCTAAATCTCTAGCTGAAACAGTGACAATAACCGATCCCAGAGGACTGTTTTCCACGATCTGTACATGATAGAGTGGCTGCGCAAACTCAGGGGCATTGTCATTGATGTCCAAGATATCAATGAGGACCAAGGCAGTCCCAGTTTTAGGAGGAACTCCACCATCTACTGCCAGGAGAGTTAACCTAAGCTCAGGCTGCTCCTCTCGATCTAGCACTTTGTCCAGAACTAGTTCCGGGTATTTTCTGCCTTCACCGCTATTGTGGGTAAGAACATGGAAATGGGAGTTGGGATAAATGGTGTAGTTTTGGATATTATTGATACCTACATCCAAATCTTGTGCATTTTTCAGGGGAAACGCAGTCCCTGGAAGAGTATTTTCCATGATTTTCAAAATCATTTCTGCTTCTGGGAACACAGGGGAATTGTCATTTATGTCAGTGACCAAAAGCTTATACCTATATACCTCTAAAGGTTCTTCCAGTAACACTTGGAATTGCAGTACACAAGGCTCCATGGGGCCACACAGTTCCTCCCGATCCAGTTTATCATTTACTTGTAAATCTCCCGTCTGAAGGTTCAGCTGAAAATATTTTTTGTCATTTGTAAAAATGATCCGAGCCCTCCGCCAAGACAGCTCTCTTATCGCTAGCCCTATGTCCTTTGCTAGATTGGCCACAAAAGAGCCACGCTCTGTTTCTTCAGCGATACGGTAATCGTCCTGCTCCGCCCAAGTGTGAGACAGCAAAACAAAGAGAAGAACTTGCCTTAGTCTAGGAAAGCGCTCCTTTGCAGCCTCCATTTCTCCAACGCCAAAAGTCTTTAGAATCTGAGTGCCTGTTTGGTCTTTAGGCAGTCCGCTCCAGGAGTCAGTCCCTTGCCGCAAGGTAATTCCGTAAAGAATTATCTTCTCTTAGATGTGTGTGACTGCCGGCACCGTAACCATCGGCAGGTCTGTTTTTCCGCAACCTTAGGTTACAGCGCCACCCTGTGTTGTACTTAAATCTAGTTCGCTGAAATTGCTACAACACATATCATCCTTACTTTGATTAATAAACACACAAAAGCAGGGGCGCCTGGGTGGCTCAGTGGGTTAAGCCACTGCCTTCGGCTCAGGTCATGATCTCAGGGTCCTGGGATCGAGTCCCACATCGGGCTCTCTGCTCAGCAGGAAGCCTGCTTCCCTCTCTCTCTCTCTGCCTGCCTCTCCATCTACTTGTGATCTCTCTCTGTCAAATAAATAAATAAAATCTTTAAAAAAAAAAATAAACACACAAAAGCAAACCACAGATTAAATATGGGATGGTTTATAAATAAAATGATAATTTCTGTTTTCCTATGGGATTATGAATGTGGAAATAGTGACAGACACCACTGTGAACGGATGCAAAAATAAAGCCAACTGTATTTGTTAATTCAACAAATGCTCATCAATTCCTTGTTATATGTCACGCCCTGTAAAGTGCTGGGAATACAAACACCCTCTCTGACCTCATGGAGTTTACAATATAATGTCTACTATGTTGTCTAATCTCTGCTCTCCAGGGAAATTGACTAGAAAACAATGTGGGCATCAGTCCATTCCTAAATAAAGAATATACACAATTAAACTCTTAACTCACTACTGCTAGCACAGTAGATGAAAAGATTCATTCACAGTTTCAGGAGTACAAACTTAAGTGACAGACCAGCTAGAGCTAGTTTATTATGCAAACTCAATAGAAAGCTTAAGGAATTGTGGATGACTTATTTGTAGATATTGTCTAAGGAGAATGTCTCTGTACTTCTGTGAGAACATTGTATAGACTTGTTCCATTTTCCAAAAGATTATATAAAGAATCTATATTTATTCCCAAAACTAAGATACTCACATGTTGAAGCAAAGATTCACTGAGATCTTGAAAAGTAGGATAGTCAAGATCATAAAAATAAAGGGCTGAAGTTAAAGTAATAAAAATAAAGTACAGAAGGAAATAAGTTGGATTCATCTGAAAGAGCAGGGAAAAGTTACATCAGGTAAGGAAGATTGCCATTCATTTATAGCAAGCATCTCACTTATCCTTTGTGGATCGCTTGAGATTCTGGCACCCTAGCATGAAACTGAAGTTCTTTTACTCCTATCTATGGGAAAAATAGTCTGTAGTAGGGGGCCTGGGTCTCCCCAGTTGCATCAAACTTCAGCCAATATTTTAATAATGTTTAAATAATAGACACTATCATGTATTTTGGCACACTAATACCAAGCTAACTGGGGAAACAGCATGGGCCAAGTATAAAAACCGATTGCATATTAGTTCAACTCTATTAAAGGTATAAAGCACTCAAACCAATATTCTTTTTTTTTTTTTTTTTGAGATTCTGCATCTTTTAATGAAAGATAAAACAACAATATAAACATACACAAATTTACAGAGAAGGGATCAATTTTAATACATTTGGAGTAAAAGGTGTTTCTTATTTAAATATGGTATAAAAATAAATGCAAGAAACATTAACTGAGAATGTACAGACAAAGACAAAGACAGGAGCTTGTTTCTCACTGTGAAAACGTTGGTGAAATGAAACTTTCTTTGCTAATTTATGTTTAATAAATGTGAAGCCATATGTATACTTATTGACATATGTTTTTTCTTTGATAATTCTTCCCGTGTTTGAGTGAATTTTCAGTGAACTGTGTGTCTAGCAGAAGCTTTAAGAGAAAGAGAAAGGGGGAAAAAAAAGGTTTACTTCACTTGAACTTGTTAAAAAGGAAAAGACACAGACCCAGCGCAGTACAAGGAGAAAGTAAGCAGACAACATTTTGAAATGGAGGCATCGAGATGGTAGAGTCCCTTGAAATGGCAATGCCTTAATGTACACAAAGAGAGAACAATTCAGGTCCTTTGCTCATGCAACATCTTGGTCTAATGTCCTCTGCTCCAGGTAACAACAAAGAGCTACAAAGTATATGCAGTGACTCCAGTCTCTTCCATGCTACAAGGTGATCCTTCTAGTAAGACTGAACGAGGCTTGTTAACCTCTTTGACGTGAGAGATTTCCCCTTTTTCTTTGCCTGTAGAAGCTCTTGGTAGGCGCTGGATCTTATAAAACGTGGATATGAATCACTTTTCATCAATTTGTAAATGTGCTCCTGAGCGTCCCTGAACGTGTACCGCCTGGGCTCCTTCACATTCTGTGTGGTTTTGTCGTAGCTCTTAGAATCCAGGTTAATTCAAACCAATATTCTATTTTAGAATGTTTTTTCCCTACACAGAAATACAAATGTGGTTATGTAAACTCAAAATATCAGAACATGTTGACAGTTAAAATCTAATAGATATCTTCCTTATAGAAAGATCTTGGTCATAGACCAGACTCTTTATTATGAAATCGAATGTCCAAGAAAATGTGCCCTTAATGTCCATGCATTTTTAAAAATATTAATAGAAACTGGTACCTATGTCAGTAAGTGAATGGATCAAAATTAGTTTTTCATTCCCATCTGCATCTCTCAGGTAATTTTCTCTTTATTTTCTCTTCTAAGGAGAAAATTTTAAGCCCATATACTTGGCAGGAAGCTTGAATTTTTTTCCTGAGTGTTCTAGTAATAGAGTATGTGTCAATCAAATTACTATTAATGAAATCATGAATTAACACTTATGATCTATAAATTGGATTATGTATAGGTCCTGAAGATTTTACATTAGATGATGAAATAATTCTGCTCACATTGAACTCAGTTATTTTTAAAAGAAAGAGATGATAAGGAAGGTATGATGTATAGATATCCAAACAATAACAATTTCAGTGTTACTTTTTAAAACTAACCCTGGAGAACATAAAATAAATGCATGGAAACCTGTTAACAAAATATTCCATTCCATAAAATCTTTTGTAGCATCTTTCTGTTGAAAGAGCTCATACATAGTTTATAAAATTAAGTTTTATAACAAAATTTTCTAATATAGATTAGTTCTTTCTGAGCTTTTACATTTTTTATTCCATTTATTACATTAATTTAAAAGCAAAATGTAAAATTAAATTAAAAGCAAAAGACCTAGGTTTTATGGTAAATAGTCTAATTGAGTACTCAAGATAGCATGTATCTTTTCTATCTCTTTTGGTTTCAAGAAATCCACTCTCCCCAAGATAGGTTAAATAAAGGAGTTTTATTATTAGGTAATGGAGTTTTACTGTAGAGCACAAGGAAAATTAGACAAAGGGGACTTAGGAACACTGAAATCAGGAACTGACGAGTCTACAACCAAGCGATTCTTAGTCTCTTCTGTTTCTTGGGCTTCTGCTTCTACCACTCCCTTATTCCTTCTCACTTTTCTTCCAATCCTCCTTTACTTCCTCCCTCTCTACATGCCATTCTGTTCTGCCAACCTACACAAGTATAAACATGGCTACCTCAGTCCATACTTAATATTTCCTAGTTACTAGAAATCAAGAAAAACAATAGATGAAATACATCATAATTACAAACTCAGGGACTTGGAGAATGTGACTATTCCTACTTTAATTAGGAGACTGTAACTGGACCAATAAAAAATGACCAAGAGAGGTAAAGAAAAGTATAATAAGCAGCTCATTTGTTATGACTCCCTTGGGAAGTCCCAGGAAGTTCTCAGACAAGATGAGTGGTCTGGATAGATATCTTAATCCAAACAAGATTACAATTTATTTTAATATAACATCTACCAGAAATATATACCATTCTCAAGATGTTTACAAAAAAAAATACCCAAGTGCAGAAAAATTACTCTGAAATATTTGGCAGAAAGGTAGAACGGAAAGATTATGCTTTAAAAAAAAAAACTAAATAACATCTTAGAAACCATGGATGGTTTTTATTTATACCATGCATTTTCCTCTATCAAACATATAGATTTCAGTGAGAGGATCTAGCGCTCAGAACAGCCAAAGAATATGGCTGAGCCCAGCGTTACATTAATATCGAAGGGGAAATGCTATATATTTGAATAAATTGTTTGAGGTTGCATTTTGGAAGAAAGACCAAGCAAGTACTAGCTTCCTTAGTATTTTCGACAATTAAGATGAAAAAGAGCAGAAAACAGACAAATCACTAAAACTTCTGAAAACTCTTAAGTAAAATGAAGTTACCCAAAACAAAGAATTTTACATTACAATGAATACATTTTACAAAGAAATAGCACTCATTATAAAAGTTCTGCACAATAATCAAATTCCTAAATGAACTCAAAACCATTCAGGAAAGTGTGGCTTTCCTCTGTTCTAGGATCTGGGGGAGGGAGGTTGGGGAGAGCTGGTTTAAGGAACTTGAACTCAGTGGTCCCAGATCCTCCCGTCAGACACACCTCATACTGGTAGCTGTGAGACAGGGTCCCCGCGCCGCTGACGTCCACCAGGTGGCCCGGAAACGGGCCCTCGGGCACCAAGCAGCCGCCCCCCGACGCCGCCCGGCTCCTCCTGCACAGCCGCACCGCCACGAACACCAGCACCGAGAACAGGAAGAGCGACGACACGGACGCCAAGGCCACCACCAGGTAGACGGTGAGCGGGTCGGCGCGGGCCTCGGCCGCCGCCGCGTCCGGCAGCGGCAGGTAGGGCTGCGAGAAGCCGTCCACCAGCAGCACGTGCAGCGTGACGCTGGCCGACAGCGGCGGCTCGCCGTGGTCCCGGACCAGCACCAGCAGCCTGTGCTTGACGGCGTCGCGCTCGCTCAGCGGCCGCGCCGTGCGCACCTCGCCGTTGTGCGCCCACACGCCGAACAGCCCGGGCTCCGTGGCCTTGAGCAGCTGGTACGACAGCCAGGCGTTCTGGCCCGAGTCGCCGTCCACCGCCACCACCTTGGCCACCAGGTAGCCCGCCTCGGCCGCCCGCGGCACCAGCTCGGTGCAGGGCGCCGAGCCGTTCTGCAGCGGGGACAGCACGAAGGGCGCGTTGTCGTTGGCGTCCGCCACCAGCACGCGCACCAGCGCCTGGCTGCTGAGCGCCGGCGAGCCGCGGTCGGCCGCGCCCACGCGGAACTCGAACGCCTGCAGCGCCTCGAAATCCAGCGACCTGAGCGCGAACAGCTGCCCGTTGTCCGCGTTGATGGACACCAGCGAGCCCAGCGGCAGCTGCGGGTCGTGAGGCGGCAGCAGCGAGTAGGTGACCTGGGCGTTGGCGCCCGAGTCTCTGTCGGTGGCGCTCACGCTGCCGATGTGCAGCGCGGGGCTGTTGTTCTCGAGGACGCGCAGGGTGTAGGTCGTCTGGCTGAAGGTCGGGGCGTTGTCGTTGACGTCGGACACCGTCACCGTTAGGTTGTGCTGAGTTTTCAGCCTGGGGGTCCCCAGGTCGGTGACGGTGATGGTGATGTTGTACTCGGCCTGGCTCTCTCTATCTAGGGGGCTCTCTGTTACCAGGGTGTAGAAATTCTTAAACGTAGGCTTCAAGAGAAAAGGGAGGTCATCCTGAATGGAGCACACCATCCTCCCGTTGTCCCCAGCATCTAGGTCACGTACGCTAAAAACAGCGACCACCATTTCAGGTGACGAATTTTCAGGTATGGGGCTAGTCAGAGATGTCATGACTATTTCTGGTGCGTTGTCATTCACATCCACAACCTGAACTAAAATTGCTGATTTTCCGGAAAGGCTACCCCCATCAATGGCCTGGAGATTTATTGTATATGACTGAATGAACTCGAAATCCAGAAGCGCTTTTAAATGGATTTCACCAGAAACTGGATGGATTTCAAATGTTTTCCGAATGTCTGTGGAGACGTGAGAAAATGAGTAGGATAATTCTCCATATATTCCCGCATCCAAATCTGTAGCAGACACCCTGATGACCAAGGAGTCCACAGGGCTGTTTTCTGGTACCTGAACCTCATAGACAGGCCTTTCGAACTCTGGTGCATTGTCATTGATATCTAAAACCAAAACACGAACCAGTGTAGTTCCAGACCTGGGCGGAGACCCACCATCCAAGGCTGTTAGCGTTAATCTGAACTCGGGCTCCTTTTCCCGATCCAGAGATTGGTCCAGTAACAGCTCTGGGAATTTTCTGCCATCATCACTGTCTTGTAATTTAAGGTGGAAATAAGGATTGGGACTTAATGTGTAGTTTTGGACACCATTCTTTCCTACATCCAAGTCCTGAGCACTGTCCATTTGGAATGAGGTTCCTGGAGCAGTAGCTTCTGAGATTTTCAGAATTATTTGCTTGTCTAGGAAAGCAGGGGCATGATCATTTATGTCTTTAACCCAAAGTTCAGCCCGAAAAAATTGTAAAGGATTTTCAAATAATACCTGGAAATGCAATATACATGGCTCTGTGAAATGGCAAAGTGCCTCCCGGTCCAGTTGCTTATTTAAGAGCAAGTTGCCAGTCTGTGGATCCAACTGTAAATATGGTTTATAGTCGTCAAAGATGACTCTCGCCCCCCGTGCAACCAAGTCTTCCACAGCCAAACCTATTTCTTTCACCACATTGGCTATAACAGAGCCGATCTCCATTTCCTCTGCCACAGAATAGTGCCAGGGCTCTGAACACACCAAAGACCCTCCCAGGAAAACAAAGAAAAGCAGCACTTGCCTTATCTGCTGAGGGTGCCTCTCTCCTGGTTCCATGGCTCCTTAGCCAAATGTGTTTCTGCGGAATTGTTTCAACTCAGTAGCAAACAGCTCCTAAATTGCGCCTCTCATCTATCAGGCGGGACCACTGGGAATCTTTAGTTTTGTAATCCTGTCACGGATTACAGGGTGTTGTTGGCTCCCTAGCTTTCTCTTGAAAGCCTCTTTTCCCCTTCTTTCTTCTCCTGTGCTCTCAGTTACACTGATTAAGGGAGACCAAAGCATTGGATGGTATGAAAAAGTCCCCATCTTATCCTGCAGCGCCACCATGCGACTCTGCTGCTTCTCAGGTTTTAAACAGATAAATTTGAGACAAAATACTAATTTACGTTGTGTGTTTGTTGATTAACTTAAATTACACTCTCTCCTATATTATTTTCTGAGTTACATTCTCAGTAATATGTGATGCTATTATTATTCAGTCTTTAACACAATAAATCACAACCTGTTAGAGCTGTGGTGAATATAAAAATCATGTTTAAGATATAGCCCCAACTTCAAATAAATTATGATCTCTCTTTGAAGACCATATATAAAACAACTAAAAATACTTAAAGGGACTCTTTCACATAATTGACGTTATGAGCAAAATATTGCCAGGAAATTGGAAAAGGGAACCAGAGATTTTAGTCTTCTCTAGCTATCAGCAAATACTCCTAGAAAAGACAATAAGGTCATGCATTTTTAACCTAGTATATGAAACCTAGTATATGAAAATAGTTGTTTTGGGGTGACTGGACATTTCAAGCTGAGTAAATGGTACCATTTACTTAAGGACACTCCATGAGAGACTTACCTGGCAGAAATAGAAAGTAAATGCTCAATAGTAGTGAATAAAACAAGATATGTCCAGAAAATTGAACAAACTAGATACCAGTTTAGTTGTGGAAAATAAACCTATTTTGCAGACCCAGGCCTTCCAGCGGCATCATCATAAATATTTTATTCATCCACTCATTACCTGTCTAGCAAATATTTATTGATCATATACTTTGTGTTAGGAATGGTAGTGTTAGGGATAGAGTGGTAAGCAGTTTCTGTCCTGAGAGATGGAGGCAGAAAAGGGATTACATATTTTAAAATAGAACATAATGAGGGGTGCCTGGATGCCTCAGTCAGTAAGCATACAACTCTGGATTTTGGCTTAAGACAGGATCTCAGGGTCATGAGATCCAACCCTGAGTCTGCTCCATGCTGAGCATGGAGCTTGCTTAAGATTCTCTCCCTCCCTCCTCCTTTGCCCCTGCCCCTCAAAATTAAAATTAATTAAAACTTTAAAAAATGGAACATAATTAATACTATGATAGCAAAAGATCATGCTATTCTAAGAGCATAGATAAGGGTCATCTAACCAGAATTTGGAAGTACGAAAAGACTTTTCTGGAACAAAAACTGGGTGTTGGGTAAAATTTCCAGATAATCCCAAAATATGATTGTGAAAATTTGAGATGAGAGAAGTGTTTTTGGAAGAACTGAAATAGGAAAAATATGGCTGAGTCATAGAGCAAGAGGAAAGAAATAAGAACTGGGATTGGAGAGATAAGCAAATAATTATGTAAGGCCTTCCAAGGCATTTGGGACTCTACATCAATGAAAATGCAAGATGATTAAAGGCTTTTAGATAGAAAAGGAGATGACATTGACCTCAATTAGAAATGCAATAATAAGCTTATATTAAAATGATAAAGATACAGGATGTGATGACAGATTAGACATGGAGGGAGTGGAATAAGAAGTGAAAAGAGGGGCACCTGGGTGGCTCGGTTGGCCATCTGCCTTCATGATCCCCGGGTCCCGTGATGGAGCTCTGCATCGAGTCCCCCACTGAGCCCAGCACTGAGCCCTGCATCTGGCTCCCTGCTCAGCAGGGAGCCTCCTTCCCCCTCTCTCTCTGCCTGCCTCTCTGCCTGCTTGTGATCTCTCTCTCTCTCTGTCAAATAAATAAAATCTTTAAAAAAGAAATTATATTTGAGAAATCAAATGTCTTTATACCACTTCTCTCCTATGATCTTAATTTAAAAAGCCAAACTGGTATCTATCATCTGATTCTCTCATTTGATATTCTTGCAAAGACTATTTAGACAGGAAGATTTTCTAATTTCTTTTAGCATATCGAAGATATCTTCTAATGTCCAGTGCTACTGTTGAGAAATTCATATGGAACATAGCTGTTTGTCTAACTGCCATGTGTTTCAAGATTACATGTCTTTTTCCTATGTCTTTCCATTTAAAAAAATATATTTTTCTTTGTTTTTGGCTTTTTGAAACTACACAATGATGTTTCCAAGCATGGTTATCTTTTATTTATCCTGTTACATGTGTGTGAGTGTGTGGGTATATATATATGTATTTTTTAAGTAGGCTCCACACCCAACATGGGCTTGAACTCATGACCCTAAGATTAAGAGTCACATGCTCCACCAACTGAGCTAGCCAGGTGACACTCCAATATTTTTCAAATATTGCTGTGGATCCTGTCTTAAACTTTTTACTCTGTCCTGTTTCTAAACATCTCTTCCATATTTTTCATCTTCCAATCTCTCTGAGCTGTATGCTAGATAAATTACATTCTGACCTTTCACTTCACAAATTATTCAGTTATACCTACTTTCCTATTAAACTTGCTATTCAATTTCAATTAAATTTAAATTATGTTTATATTTTTTAGTTCCAGGAGTTCTATTTGGTTCTTTAATAATCGATCACATTTCTTATTATCTTTACATCTTTAAGCGTAACTTTTATTTCAATAAAGTGTTTAGCATATTATTAGATTATCTACTAATTAAAATATTTGAAGTATATTTCTGTATTCTGTTTTTTTCTGCTGGCTCTCACTCATGGTGTCATGTTTCCTCGTGTGTGCAGTTATCTTTGTGTTCAAATTAAGAATATGAAATTTACTTACATGAATATTTTTAGCCTTAGGATGAACTTTCTTTTATAGAATGTCTGCATTTGGTTCCATCAGCATCTGGAACCACTGCTTGGTCAACAACCATGTTAAATCAAGTTCTGTGCTAAAAAATCAAATTCAGAGCTGAAATTCCACATAAGGGTTTGTCCATTTCCCACTTACTTTCACTTTAAAGGTGTAGTTCTTAGGAATCCATGTTTATTAATGCAAGGGTCTTCTATGAACTTTACTTTGTTATGCTTTGATTTCCTCCCTTATTATAAAAACCATCAAAATAGAGGTTTACACTTCCCAGGTCTCCAAATATTCCAGGGAAAAAGTAGATTTTAAGATCATTTGTCTCTCTGGGTTACCATCCGACATTAACTGTAACCTGATAATATATTAGTCTCTTACTAGCTAATTGTTTTCAGTGGAAGCATTGGTCTACATAATCTGTACCATCCGTACTAAAAATAAGACTCAGTGGCACCTGTCTCAAAATTACAAGTAAACTTTTAGCTTCCTGGAGTATGGGCAATTGACCTCAAGAAGATAGATAAATAATATGCATTTTTTACTAACTTCAACTGATCAATACTAAATCAATCCTTATAATGCTGCAATCAACTTAATCTCTTGGAAGAGACAATTTCTGTCATTGACATAGTATAGCTCACACTTCTCTCTGCATTCTTTATCCGCTATATATAAATACATCTTCTCTCCTACATCTGTTCCTTCTTCTCTCCTTCCAATATGTTTATTTATATAATTGTACAAATATATTATTTATTATAAGGACATATATAGCACTGTACTATAAATCTCAGTATCTTTCTTTCTTTTGACCATTTAGGATTTATCCATGTTGTTTTATATACACCTAGTTCACACCTTTTGATAATACTTCATAATATGCCTTCAGAAACATTTTCCACATTTGAGTTATCAGTTGCTTTACTGATGGATATGTGGTGTTGACTCCTATTCTTTGCTTTGCCAAGATGAACATTCTTATGCATATCATTTGTGAAAGAAACTTTTTGGCTTATACACTTAAAACTAATATAACATTGTGTGTCAATTATACTTCAATTAAAAAAAAAAAGAATTTTCTGGCTTATATACCCCGAAGTAGAATTGCTGGATCACAGGGTATGTTCACTCTAAATTTCACTAAATACCATTAAAAATCTCTCAAAGGGCTGTACAGGTTATTTCCTACTGTTCCCCTTGATATTATGCAAATTTTCATCTCTACTAATGCTATGGGTATAAAGTAGTGTCTTGTTTTAGTATGTATTTCACCAACTAATGAGGTCAATCATTATTTTATGTTCTTTTCAGACTTCATTTCCCCTTTTTTCACTTTTCTTTCCTTTTTATCCTTTAAAAAAAAAACCTTACTGGCTCTCTGACTTTTTGATTTTTGTTACTCTGCTGCAGTTACTTGAATAATCTGAATATTAATCCCTCTCAGGCAACTGCTGCAAGTAGCTTCTCCCTGCCTTTTGGCTTGCCTATGCTATCTTCTGGTTTTGATGTAGTACTACTTGTCAATTTTTATTTATTGTTTCTACTTTTAAAGACTTGTTTAAGAAATTCAAACTGATTGGGGTGCCTGGGTGGCTCAGTTGGTTAAGCAACTGCCTTGGGCTCAGGTCATGATCCTGGAGTCCTGGGATCTAGTCCCACATCAGGCTCCCTGCTCAGCAGGTAGTCTGCTTCTCCCCCTGACCTCTCTCCTCTCATGCTCTCTCTGTCTCCCAAATAAATAAGTAAAATCTTCAAAGAAAAAGAAATTCAAACTGATGTAAGTTTATAAAGATATTTTTATCTAGGTTTTCTCAATTAAAATACTTTAACTTCACCTGTAGATCCATAGAAAGTTTATTTTTATATGGCATGAAATGAGGATTTTCTTTATTATAGAGAGCCAATTTTCCTGGTAACATTTGCTAAGTGATATGTCTTGCCCCTAAGCCCAGTGATTTTGACACCTCCTCTATCACAACCACATTCTCTTATATAAGAGATTTGATCTTGTAGACTTACAAGTCTCTTCTTAAATTATTCAAATAGGATATTCTATTTTTATCTATTCTTTTCTGAAAAGGTTTATTTTAGAGAGAGAGCACGAGCTTGGAGGGGCTGAGGGAGAAAGGGGAGAGGGAGAGGGATAGAATATTCAAGCAGATATCCTGCTGAGCATGGAGCCTGACATGGGGCTTCATCCCTGGACCCTGAGATCATGATCTGAACTGAAATCAAGAGTCTGAGGCCCAACCAACTGAGCTACCCAGGTGCCCCCCTCCATTCTTCTTCTTCTTCTTCTTTTTTTTTAAGATTTTATTTATTTGACACACACAGAGAGAGAGATCACAAGTAGGCAGGGAGACAGGCAGAGAAAGAAAGGGGAAGCAGGCTCCCCACTGAGCAGAGAGATGTGGGGCTTGATTCCAGGACCCTGAGATCATGACCTGAGCTGAAGGCAGAGGTTTAACCCACTGAGCCACCCAGGGGTTCCGGTGCCCCTGTTCTTATCTATTCTTATTAGTGCATAAGAAGCGTAAGATTTACTTCTCATGAGTCTGAGGGAGTAAGAGGGCCCAAACATTCTTTTTCAAGATTTTATTGTGTAAAAAACTATTTATATGAAATTCTCACAGCCAGTAAATATCTACTGCAACACAAAATAAAACCAGTAAAAATTTCATGCAAGAAAGAAAAAAGATTCCTAGGGAAATTGGAATTTGCGGCATTCATTTCTCAATGTCAAATTCTATTTTATTATACCATCTAGCCTATAATATATAATTTTATGAGGAAAATTTACAAAAATGTAAGGCCCACTAGTTCTATATCCACACTACATAATAACTATGAAAATCTCTACCTATAATCTTCCATCAAACTGTTTACTTATATATTAGAGACATGATATGTAACACTATAAGACATCTATAAACCATAAATACAGACCCATTCCTTCTTTTGGATATCAGAGAGAGGACACAAAGTATTAAGAATTACAAATCAATGCAAAAATGAACCTAATTCATTTCTTTAACATTTTGAATTTTCATTTCAATTTAAGAAGTTTTTATATTGGGACACCTGGGTGGCTCAGTTGGTTAAGCAGCTGCCTTCGGCTCAGGTCATGATCCCAGCGTCCTGGGATCGAGTCCCACATTGGGCTCCTTGCTCATCAGGGAGCCTGCTTCTCCCTCTGCCTCTGCCTGCCATTCTGTCTGCCTGTGCTTGCTCTCTCTCCCTCTCTCTCTGACAAATAAATAAATAAAATCTTTAAAAAAAAAAAAGAAGAAGTTTTTATATGTACTCTTCTGATGGAAAGTTATTTTACTCAGAATGACACCAGGAACTGCATTCTAGTTAAGTCATGAACAATATAAAATAATAGAAATTTAAACTAGCAAACATGGTATTGAGGAAAACAAAACAGCCATATCTACACCCACAGCATCATAAAGCTCCTTCCCCACAAAGCGTAACAACAACAACAACAAAGGAAAATTACTTCAGAAATCAATCATTTTCAATGTGATCACTTGTAATTTGTCACAAAGTGAATTTCTGAAAAACACTACATGGCCAAAAGCGAGCAAATATGGTATCCTAGTACTAAATAGGGAGAGGTATCTTTTCTTTACTTTATGATGAAAGTGTGTGAAGTGAGTAGTGCAACAAAATCCAATATACTTCCAACCAGATCCAACAACATTTTTTATTTATCCAAAGCTTTCTGCTTTGATAAAATACCTAGAAGTAAGTTACATATATTGTGGAATTAGCTCTTAATACTTCAGTTTGTAACTCCAAATAATTAGTAACATTGTCTTGCATAACAATGCCATTATCACAAAAAAATTAGCAACAACTGTTAATATAACATTTTTGACCAAACAATTAAAAAAAAAAAAAAGCCCAGACAACACACAGATTATATTTCAACTTCATTAGGGCCGCTAATAAAGATTTATGAGGAGAGCTTGAGAAATGATAATGCATGCAACTATACTACAGCCTACTATCTATTACAAATTGGCAAAAAGGTATCCACACGTTGTCAAGAATAACAAAAAATTCAAAGTTTAAATGAATTATTTTATTGAATGTTGAATCCAAAACTATTCCTAAAGTTCTCATTTCCCTCTATATTTCTACCAGTGTGAGGGACTGGAAGGCTGGGGATAATCGGCTTTAAGAACTTGAACTCACCGGTCGCTGAACCTCCCGTCAGACACACCTCATACTGGTAGCTGTGGGACAGGGTCCCCGCGCCGCTGACGTCCACCAGGTGGCCCGGAAACGGGCCCTCGGGCACCGAGCAGCCGGCCCCCGACACCGCCCGGCTCCTCCTGCACAGCCGCACCGCCACGAGCACCAGCACCGAGAACAGGAAGAGCGACGACACGGACGCCAAGGCCACCACCAGGTAGACGGTGAGCGGGTCGGCGCGGGCCTCGGCCGCCGCCGCGTCCGGCAGCGGCAGGTAGGGCTGCGAGAAGCCGTCCACCAGCAGCACGTGCAGCGTGACGCTGGCCGACAGCGGCGGCTCGCCGTGGTCCCGGACCAGCACCAGCAGCCTGTGCTTGACGGCGTCGCGCTCGCTCAGCGGCCGCGCCGTGCGCACCTCGCCGTTGTGCGCCCACACGCCGAACAGCCCGGGCTCCGTGGCCTTGAGCAGCTGGTACGACAGCCAGGCGTTCTGGCCCGAGTCGCCGTCCACCGCCACCACCTTGGCCACCAGGTAGCCCGCCTCGGCCGCCCGCGGCACCAGCTCGGTGCAGGGCGCCGAGCCGTTCTGCAGCGGGTACAGCACGAAGGGCGCGTTGTCGTTGGCGTCCGCCACCAGCACGCGCACCAGCGCCTGGCTGCTGAGCGCCGGCGAGCCGCGGTCGGCCGCGCCCACGCGGAACTCGAACGCCTGCAGCGCCTCGAAATCCAGCGACCTGAGCGCGAACAGCTGCCCGTTGTCCGCGTTGATGGACACCAGCGAGCCCAGCGGCAGCTGCGGGTCGTGGGGCGGCAGCAGCGAGTAGGTGACCTGGGCGTTGGCGCCCGAGTCTCTGTCGGTGGCGCTCACGCTGCCGATGTGCAGCGCGGGGCTGTTGTTCTCGCGGACGCGCAGGGTGTAGGACGTCTGGCTGAAGGTCGGGGCGTTGTCGTTGACGTCGGACACCGTCACCGTTAGGTTGTGCTGGGTTTTCAGCCTGGGGGTCCCCAGGTCGGTGACGGTGATGGTGATGTTGTACTCGGATCTTGTCTCTCTGTCCAGTGCTTTTTCCGAAACTAGAGTGAAAAAGTTCTTGAAGGTTGGTTTCAGATAAAAGGGGAGGTCATCCTGAATGGAGCACACCATCCTCCCGTTGTCCCCAGAGTCTTGGTCTCGGATACTAAAAAGAGCAACCAGAGTCTCTGAGGCATTTTCTGGAATTGACTTTGTAAATGATGAGATGGTCACTTCTGGTGGATTATCATTTATATCTATTACTTTAACCAGAAGAGTACATTCTTCTGAAAGACCCCCACCATCTGTTGCCTGAATACTTATAGTGTAGAACTGTATCACTTCAAAATCCAGGCATGATCTCAAAAGAACTTCCCCGGATATTGGATTGATTTCAAATGTTTTACGAATATCTTCTGATGCATGCAAAAATGTGTATGATATTTTCCCATAATTTCCTGTATCCAAATCGTTAGCAAAAATGGTGATAATCCAGGAACCAATGGGTGTGTTCTCCAGAATTTGCACTTCATAGAGCTTCTGAGCAAACTGAGGGGCATTGTCATTGATGTCCAGGACCTTGATGAGAACCAAAGTTGTCCCAGACCTGGGTGGCGATCCACCATCCAGTGCTGTGAGTGTTAATGAGAGCTCAGACTCCTCCTCATGATCTAATGCTCTGTCCAGGACCAATTCTGGGTATAACTTTCCATCACCGCTGTCTTGAATTTTAATGTAGAAATGAGAATTGGGGCTAATTGTGTAGTTTTGAAGACTGTTGGTTCCTACATCCAAATCTTGGGCACTCTCCATTAGGAATGTGGTTCCAATGCTGGTACTTTCTGATATTTTAATAAGTATTTGCTTGTCTAGAAACATAGGGGAGTGATCATTTATGTCTGTGACTTGCAGTTCAGCCCGAAAGAACTGTAAAGGGTTTTCTAATACCATCTGAAAATGCAGCACACAGGGCTCGGTGGAGCCACAGAGCTCTTCTCGGTCCATTTTCTCATTTAGGAGCAAATCCCCCGTCCGTAAATCAAGTTGTAAGTGCTTTTCGTTATCATCTGACACTACCCGGGCCTCCCGTGATGATAGCTCCTCTACCCCAAGCCCTAGATCCCTTGCAAGATTGGCCACAAAAGAACCAACTTCTGTTTCCTCTGCCACAGAATATCGCACAGATTCACGACCTGCCTCAGATAATCCCAGCAAAACAAAGAGAATCAGGACTTGCCTTTTCCGCAGAGCGAGCTCCCCTTTGATCTCCATGGCTCCTTCCAGCAACTTCTTTTGCAGAAAAATCTTTCAGCCCTAATTTTGGAAGTTGAAGCTCAATTTTTAAAAAATAAGAACCCCCCTGGAAGGTATATAGCACTCAGCAGCTGTAGTAGATGAAACTCCTGTACTACCTCTCTTTTCAGTTACTTGGATTGGTCTCTGTTCCCCAGAATAAAGAAGCCCACAGTGTCTTCCATGCACTAGTTTCATCTTATCCTACAGCGCCACCATGTGTTTCTATGAATTTTTTTCAGTAAAAATTTTCTCTTTGAACAAATAGTTCATGAATACAGCTGGAATATTTTAAAGCAAATCTCAGACATCATATATCTTTACCTCTAAATACTTCACCAAGTATCTCTAATAGAGAAAGACTTTAAGATATAATGATACCACTATTACAATCAACAAAGTTAGCAATAATTCCTTGATAGAACTTAGACCCAGTCTGTATTTGGTTTTCTTCATTTTTCTCTAAAATATTTTTACTGTTTGTTTGTTTGTTTGAATCAGCACCCAAACAAGGTCTATACAGAGCATGTAATTAGTGCTGTTTTGAATGCTGACAGGACTCTATTAAAGATGTTCTGAACCGAAGAGTTTTTTTGGGGGGGGTGGGGGGACAGACATCCTGAACAGAAGAAGTATGTCCTGAACTGAAGAATTAATATTTTTTAGTGGCACCTGGGTGGCTCAGTCCTTAAGTGGCTGCCTTCAGCTCAGGTCATGATCCCAGGGTCCTGGGATCAAGCACCGCGTTGGGCTCCCTGCTCAGTGGGCAGCCCTCTTCTCCCTCTCCCACTTCCCCCACTTGTGCTCCCTCTCTCGCTGTGTCTCTCTCTGTCAAATAAGTAAATAAACTCTTTTAAAAAATAATATTTTTAGGGCGCCTGGGTGGCTCAGTGGGTTAAGCCGCTGCCTTCGGCTCAGGTCATGATCTCAGAGTCCTGGCATCAAGCCCCGCATCGGGCTCTCTGCTCAGCAGGGAGCCTGCTTCCTCCTCTCTCTCTGCCTGCCTCTCTGACTGCTTGTGATCTCTGTCAAATAAATAAATAAAATCTTTAAAAAAATAAAAATAAAAAATAATATTTTTAGAACATTTCTTTTTTAGTTAACTTTTTAAAAAATATTTTTATTTATTTATTTCGGAGAGAGATCAAAGAAGGAGAGGGAGAAGCAGACTCACCACTGAGCAGAGAGCTGAGGTAGGGTTGGGTGGCTGGACCCAGGGATCATGACCTGAGCCAAAGGTAGACACTTAACCGCTTAACCGACTGAGCCACCCAGGTGCCCCTAAGGCATTTCTTGAGATTTTCAAATATATGCTCTCCTTCACTCTTGTAAATACTTTTGAATTCAATTATAGTTAGTAATGCCATTACTTTTTTCACTTACATATTTTGAAATACATGTATTTTTAAATACACATTTTTACAAATGTAATAATATGGAATAGATAAGATAGATTTAATCCTTGCCTTTATGGAGTTCACTGGCTAAAAATTTGGAAGACAAGTAATTGAAGTATTTCACAATGTATGCATAAGCAAAGAGTAATACAGAAAAATCTAAAAAAAAAAGAAATATCTAGAAGAACCACTTGTATCACAAATTAAAATGTTTATTTTGTGGGCAACTAAAATACAATGTAGGATTTTAAACATTTGATTAAATGATTACATCTGCATTTTTTTAAAAAAATCAGTTTAGAAGAAGTGCAGAGAATCAATTTCAGAAGGAATGACTGGAATCAGAGGCACCAGTTAGGAGATAATGGCAGCCCAGTTAAGGGTATTGCTGGTGTGGATGGAGAGAAGAGGAATGATTAATTAGAAAGATACTGACTGGTGGGTTGCATGGGGAGAAAAAGAAGAAAGATGCGAGGATGATTAACAGATCTCTGGATTGGACAACTAGATGGATAGTCATGTCATCCTCTAAGACAAGGAACACTGAGGAACAGAAAAGATTGAAGTGAAAATAGATGAAGTCAATTTTGGATATGCTAATATTGAGGTAAGTGCCTTTGGGGTATATGTATATGTGTTCACACATGTATGTGCTTATGTAGTGTTGTATATAGGTACAAATATAACTGAAGCATAGGATACAAACTGGGGTAGAAATGGACTTTGGGTTTCATCAGCCTTAAATATGATGATTGAAACCCTGCGAACTCGTAAACCAATGAAGCAAAATATGTCAGGTAACAGTTGAAGAGGCTCAGCATTGAACTCTGAAAAAAAACGCCTTCATTAGAGAAGAGAGGAAATAAAGTATCTTTAAAAAGATAAAGAAGGGAAAAAAAGATAAAGAAGGGCTTTGGTCAGAATCATGAAACCAAAAGCAAATATCATTTCAAGGAGGTGAGGAAGCACCTCAATGGTAGCAAATGCTTTTGAAACTACCACCTTGAAAATGAATGTTAAAATGGTCCATTGGATTAAGTTGGTCATTGTGGGGGGCTCTAATAGATATCTGCCAAAATCTGTTCCTTTATAGAAAGAGCACTACTATATAATAGTATGCAGGCACATGACTACTCGTAGAATGCCTGTCCCAGTCTCCTTTGTAGTTAGGTATGGCCAATTGAATTAAGTTCTCACTAATATTGTGAACAGAATTTTTGTTTGCCATTCCTAGGTCTAGAATAGAAGACATCTGGGTGGGTTTCCTCCCTCCCTGCCAACTAGAACCTGGATATGGCAGTGAGGTAGCTATAGTCACGCAGATTATGACACTGCAGTAGGGAATGTAGGAGCAATTACTTATAACAAAATTTGGTTCTGGTAGGATTGTAATGAGCAAAGCCGGCTCATCTACCCAGTCATTTACACGTGAACTGTTAGAAGGGGATAACATACTTTTACAAGCCACTGGGTAGTTACACTGCTTTGTTGGGCAATATAACCTTATCTGACTTTTACAGAAAACTTCAGTCACCTTTACCATAATAATTTGTGAAAATCAGATTGCAGTTGGTTGAAAAGCAAGAGGTGTAAGGAAGTGAAATTGACAATCCTTTCAAATTTAGCTGGAAAAGAAAAGAAACTGATGGTATCTGCAGGGAAATTGAGACTCAATGGTTTTTTTTTTAAGCCTAGGGAAATCTGAACTTAATTAAAACGCTGATTTGTAGTATTCAACAGAGAGGAAGAAAAGTGAGATACCAAAGAGAGGATTAATTCAATGCGAAGCCTCTAGAAGGTGGGTAGAGAGACCTGGAAAATAAATGAAGAGATTGGACTTGGGTAGAAAGTGACCTCAGCATAGGTCATTATAAGTACACACGCGATTCAGTGTGTGGATTTGGGGATGGAAAATTGAGAGAAATTCCATTTGATAGATTCTATTTTCTCAGCAAGCTATTACGCAAATTCATCTGCTGAAGGGTGGGAAATTGAAAGTAAGATAACTAGGTTTGAAGTAGTTGTTATAGAGAACAGAAGAGAAAGCTGATTAGGAAAATACAGAACAATTTATTGGTCTTAAAGTCCAATTAAGTTTTGATGTGATAAACACTGTCAAAACAGTGTTGACGATTTCTAAGTTTTGCCTTATAGAGTGCAGCATCGGTGACATAACAGAAGTGGAAGGAGACAATTACATTCATCTGGAATGGAGTTTCAGTGGGTGGTTTCAGTGAAGGACAACTGAACAAGGGAATGCAGAATATGGGCATGAGGAGTAGGCCAGGGAATTAGCTGAATAGGGGAGAAATTAGAACACTAGGGGGTTGAGATATAGTAGCAGTATCATGCAGTGGAGGTCCTAATGAAGTCAAAGTGATAGGAGTAGCAGAATGAGAGGATTAAAGGCATAGATTGTATTCTCAGAAGAGAGAGAGATCTGAAATTATTATTTCTTAGGAAAAACCATTTCGGGTGATGAAAAAGTACAGCATGTAGCCAGGGGACTAAAGACTGAGCTGGGGGACAGGTGAATACCTAGGGACTGAGAAGCCCTGTTGTTTATCAGTGAGACTGGGAGTGGCAGCAGGACTTGAGGTAGGAAGGAGATGAAGGGAACAAAGTGTTGTAAGCTAAAATGTCTTTATGTCCTTTCTCCTGGGAGATTCCAACCAAAACTGTTACTTGGTTTTTACTGGTAATGTTTCAAGTAAATCCTCTCTGGGAGGCTGGGCCATTTCTCACATCTCCATTTTGTAAGTGACCTTTCCCCCCATTGGCTTAAATTTAACTCTAAATGAGGTATTCGAAGCATAAAAACAAAATTTGGTTTTTGCAATACTTTTTTTTTTAAAGATTTATGTATTTGACAGAGATCACAAGTAGGCAGAGAGGCAGGCAGAGAGGGAGAGAGGAGGAAGCAGGCTCCCCACTGAGCAGAGAGCCCGATTCGGGGCTCAATCCCAGGACCCTGAGATCATGACCTGAGCCGAAGGCAGAGGCTTTAACCCACTGAGCCACCCAGGCGCCCCTTTGCAATACTTTTGAAGAGAATTGTTAGTTACTTCTATCTGGGCACCTGAGCTCCTGAAATCCTGGCACTCTCCATTAGAGTCAGGAAACAGTTCTTTCTATAAATAAATACCAAGTCCTCTTGTTCAGATAATCCGGAAAAACTTGAAGCAGCAGAACCTGGTCCTTTGCTCTGCTGTTGCACCTGATAGAGTTTCTGCCTGAGCTGTTTGAATTGCTCTTTCCCCCTCCCCTATAATAAGAGAAGACCCATCTTCCTTGGGACACAGGCTGCTAGAACCATTTCCACCAGTGTTTTTAATGGCAATATTGAGATATCACTTATGTACCATAAAATTTTCCCATTTAAAGTGTAAAGTCCAGGGGCACCTGGGTGGCTCAGTGGGTTAAAGCCTCTGCCTTGGGCTCAGGTCATGATTCCAGGGTCTTGGGATCAAGCCCCAAATCAGGCTCTCTGCTCAGCAGGGAGCCTGCCTCCCTTCCTCTCTCTCTGCCTGCCTCTCTACCTACTTGTGATCTCTGTCAAATAAATAAATAAAATCTTTAAAAAAAAGTGCCACCGGGGCATAAAACACATGACTCCCGTGCCCGGCATGTGAACACACTCAGTGAACTCACTTACCCCTTTAAAAAAAGTGTAAAGTACAGGTGCACATGGGTGGCTCAGTTGGCTAAGAATCTGACTCTTGAATTTGGCTCAGGTCATGATCTCCGGCATCATGAGACTGAGCTCAGCATTGGACTCCATCCTCGTGCAGAGTCAGCTTGAGATTCTCTCCCTCTCCCTCTGCATCTCCACCCATTTATTGATTAAAATAAATAAAATCTTTAAAAAATGAAGTCTACAGGGGTGCCTGGGTGACTCAGTGGGTTAAGCCTCTGCCTTTGGCTCAAATCATGATTTCAGGGTCCTGGGATCAAGCCCCACTTCAGGCTCTCTGCTCAGCAGGGAGCCTGCTTCCTCTCCACACCCCCCTCTCTGCCTGCCTCTCTGCCTACCTGTGATCTGTCTGTCAAATAAATAAAAATAAAAAATCTTTTTTAAAAAAGTGTACAATGTAATTGGTTTTAGTATATTTCCAGATTTGTGCAATTATCACCCCAGTCTAATTTCAGAACATCATGCCAATAAGAAACCTCTTAACCTTTAGCCATTCTCCAACCCCTATCCTCCTACAGCTGTAGGCAACCTCTAATCTACTTTCTGTCCCTATAGATTTGCCTGTTCAGAACATTTCATATAAATGGGTTCATAAAATGTAAGATATTTTGCAACTGGTTTCTTTCACTCAGAGTAATGATTTTGAGGTTTGTCCATGTTGTAGTCTGTATCAGTACTTCATTCCATTTTGGTGTTGAATAATAACAACCCCACTGTACGGAGATACCATATTTTGTTTATCCATTCATCAGTTGATGAACATTTGAGGTGTCTCCACTTTTGGCAATATTATCAATAACGCTACTATGAACATGCATGTATACAGTTTTTGTGCATGTGTGAACATACACTCTATTTATTTTGCATTGATACATAGGAGTTGAATTTCTGTATCATAAGGTAACTATATGTTTAACATTTTGAGGAACTGCCAAACTGTTTTCAAATAAATGCACCACTTCACATTCTTTCCAACAGGTCGGCAATATCTCTACATCCTTTCCAACAGTTACTGTCTTTTTGATTATGGTTATTCTGGTGTGCTTGAAGTGGCCGTTTTTATTTTTCATCTTCAGTAGTGTATGTACCTTGTCTAGCATGCTAAGATGCTATAATGCTTTTTATCTTTTTAAGCTAGTGATTGTACATATTTTCCCTACTAAGTGCAGTAAAGACAGGAGGTAATCTTAATACTTTACTTTGAATTATGGAATTTATATGAGTTTTCATTCTCTGAAAGCCAGCTTCTCATTTGGCGGCGGG
Source organism: Lutra lutra (assembly GCF_902655055.1). Taxonomy (NCBI): domain Eukaryota; kingdom Metazoa; phylum Chordata; class Mammalia; order Carnivora; family Mustelidae; genus Lutra; species Lutra lutra. Next base: position 79,732,172 of record NC_062282.1, on the reverse strand, counting down.
GGGGGGGGGGGCTTTTTCCTAGGTCCACTTCTAAAACCAGAAAATTAGAATTTAATTAGCCTGCGTGGACAAACTTCTGTTCCCTTCATTTTCCTTGAATTCAAAGAATAATTAATCACTCCATGTAGATCAGAAGAACTGGTAGTGAAATCTCAGCTTTAAGAAAATGTGAACATTAGATTATTTGGAATATACTAGAGCAAGAGAGTTTACTTCCCAACATTAGTAACTAACTAATACCTAGCCCTGCTACAATATTAAGATAAAGTTTTAAAATATATTGAAGAGGCACTTTCTGGCATTGATTCTAGTCTGTGGTACTAGAGGCAAAAGAGTCATGTTCCTTACTCTCACCCATTTCATCTTTCATGTGCTACTCTCTCACACACATAATTCCTTTCCTCTATACCCTCACTCATTTTGTTTCTCTACAGTTTCCTTCCACAAAATACAGACTTTGAGCTTATTGATGAGATTCACTGGAATCTCATCATGAAGGCTTTTTCTTCTGTAATGTAGTCAGATCACTAAAGTCAAGAGTAGTTGGTTGGTGCCCGTGCTACATGAGGCAAAACTTCCTTACAATGGTTTGAAATTTTCTTAAAAAATATTAAAACCTTAAAGGATTATCTCTTGATATTTCTCAATGCCCTACATATATCTACATAACTCTCTGAGAAAAGCGGTTTTTCAGTCTTGGATTGCTACCCATTGGTAGGGTCATGAAATCACTTTAGTGGACCATAACAACACTTGAAAATTAAAAAGAGCGTCGTAATATGGGCAATTTTAGATTTCATCCCCCAAAAGCTAGGAATTGTTTACAAAACACTCCTATTATGTTCATATATTGCATAATATGTACAACATAATTTTTCTGGGGTCTTTTTTAAGGTTTTTGCTTTGTTTTGTTTTTAAGAGAGAGGGGAGGAGAGAGTATGTGTGAGGCAGGAGGGGCAGAAGAAGGAGAAGGAGAGAGAGAATTCCAAGCAAGCTCCATGCTCAGTATGGAGCCCAACATAGGGCTCAGTATCACAACCCCAAGATCATGACCTGAGCCAAAAATCAAGAGTCAGATGCTTAATGTACCGAATCATCCAAGCACACCTTAGGTTTGAAATTAGTGCCCACTGAACACTATATACATGTATTTATATATACATGTGTATGTATTATATACGTATATAACTGTATATAATTAAATATATAATTATTAAATAAATAAATTTAATAAATAAATTATTAAATAAATAAATAATAAATTATTATTAAATAAATTATTAAATAAGTAAATAAATAAATAAAATTCTGGGAGAACACCGAAGGTAAAAGTTATAAACATTAGCACACTGGTACACTTCATGCTATACAAATTATTATTCAGATGGATTCAGGTGGATTGCATTATAGCTTTGTAATATCAACAAGAAATCTGAAAAATTATAACTTCATATTCTAAGACTTTCTGGGTAGCCACAATATTGATGTGCCTTCACAATCACTCTCCAGGTTGAATAAAGAAGAGGTGTTAACAAAATTGCCTACTGACCCTTTCAAACAAGGTGATTACACTTATAGTTCTATTATAGGACATGATTTTTCAGGGATTTTAACAACAATAAACATGTTAAAATGTTAATAAAAATGCAGTGAATTTAAAGGAAGAAAAATGACATTTCTGAATAGCAACCATTACGACACAAGAAAAACTGCAAGAAAAAAAATGAAATGAAGAAATACTTGAGCACTTGAAATAATTTGAAAGTGGTCTGCTTTATTTTTACCAAAAGCATAATTATGGGTGAAAGTGTAACTGGAGAGAGGGCCATGGACAAAAGTGATTTATTTGGTCTTCTTCCTTAAGGAGGCAAACTACCCATTAAGACCTGGATTACAGAATAAAGTACCATCTAATTACAATCACAAATAAAGATAACATTCACTTAAAAGTAAAGATGGGTACAATTTGTGAAGATATAAAAGTACCCCGGATAAATTTAAAATACACACAAAGTGGGGGAAATAACATTGATCTGGAAGTGGCACGAAAAAGTGGCACATATAGAATATGATACTTAATTGTGGTCTCTATATATGAACCCAAAGCTATTATGGAATGTAGGATTTTCTTCCGTCTCTTTCCCAGAGCGCTGGGGTGGGAAGTTGGGGATAATCGGCTTCAAGAACTTGAACTCACCAGTCCCAGATCCTTCCGTCAGACACACCTCATACTGGTAGCTGTGAGACAGGGTCCCCGCGCCGCTGACGTCCACCAGGTGGCCCGGAAACGGGCCCTCGGGCACCGAGCAGCCGCCCCCCGACGCCGCCCGGCTCCTCCTGCACAGCCGCACCGCCACGAACACCAGCACCGAGAACAGGAAGAGCGACGACACGGACGCCAAGGCCACCACCAGGTAGACAGTGAGCGGGTCGGCGCGGGCCTCGGCCGCCGCCGCGTCCGGCAGCGGCAGGTAGGGCTGCGAGAAGCCGTCCACCAGCAGCACGTGCAGCGTGACGCTGGCCGACAGCGGCGGCTCGCCGTGGTCCCGGACCAGCACCAGCAGCCTGTGCTTGACGGCGTCGCGCTCGCTCAGCGGCCGCGCCGTGCGCACCTCGCCGTTGTGCGCCCACACGCCGAACAGCCCGGGCTCCGTGGCCTTGAGCAGCTGGTACGACAGCCAGGCGTTCTGGCCCGAGTCGCCGTCCACCGCCACCACCTTGGCCACCAGGTAGCCCGCCTCGGCCGCCCGCGGCACCAGCTCGGTGCAGGGCGCCGAGCCGTTCTGCAGCGGGTACAGCACGAAGGGCGCGTTGTCGTTGGCGTCCGCCACCAGCACGCGCACCAGCGCCTGGCTGCTGAGCGCCGGCGAGCCGCGGTCGGCCGCGCCCACGCGGAACTCGAACGCCTGCAGCGCCTCGAAATCCAGCGACCTGAGCGCGAACAGCTGCCCGTTGTCCGCGTTGATGGACACCAGCGAGCCCAGCGGCAGCTGCGGGTCGTGGGGCGGCAGCAGCGAGTAGGTGACCTGGGCGTTGGCGCCCGAGTCTCTGTCGGTGGCGCTCACGCTGCCGATGTGCAGCGCGGGGCTGTTGTTCTCGAGGACGCGCAGGGTGTAGGACGTCTGGCTGAAGGTCGGGGCGTTGTCGTTGACGTCGGACACCGTCACCGTTAGGTTGTGCTGAGTTTTCAGCCTGGGGGTCCCCAGGTCGGTGACGGTGATGGTGATGTTGTACTCGGCCTGGCTCTCTCTGTCCAACATCCCCTCTGTTTCCAGTGTGTAGTAATTCTCAACGGAAGATTTTAGTATGAAAGGGAGGTCTTCTGGGACAGAACAAATCATCTTCCCATTGTCCCCAGAGTCTCTGTCTCGGATGCTAAAAACCATAACCACAGCCTCCAGCAAATTTTCTGGGACTGGACTGGTAATTGATGACACAGCGATTTCAGGAGCATTGTCATTCACATCCATCACCTGAATTCTGACTGTTGATTTTCCAAAGAGACCGCCCCCATCTGTGGCTTGAATGATTATTGAGTATGATTCAGTTGTTTCAAAATCCATGGGTGAGGTTAAAATGACTTCTCCGGACTTTTGATTAATTTCAAATGTCTTGCGAATATCTTCTGAGGCATGGGAAAAAGAATATGATATTTCTCCATTTTTTCTGGAGTCTAAATCCGAAGCTGAGACGGTGACAATGAGTGAGCCTAATAGACTATTCTCTGGAATCTTCACCTCATAAAATGGCTGCTCAAACTCAGGGGAGTTGTCATTAGTGTCCACAACCACGACCTGAACCGTGGCAGTCCCGGACCTGGGCGGAGACCCGCCATCCATAGCAGTGAGGATGAAACTGAGCTCGGACTGCTCTTCATAATCTAGTGCCTTGTCCAGAACCAACTCCGGATATTTCCTATTGTCTGGATTGACTCTCATTTTAATGTGGAAATAAGAGTTGGGGCTTATTGTGTAGTTCTTTAGAGCGTTGATTCCTACATCTAAATCCTTCGCACTTTCTAGTAAGAATACAGCACCAACAGGACTATTCTCTGGGATTTCTAGGAGCATTTCTTTTTCTAAGAAGGCAGGAGAGTGGTCATTTATATCCCTGACCTGGAGCTCAATTCGTAAAAACTGCAAAGGGTTTTTCATTAATACCTGGAAATGCAACACACAGGGCTCCGTGGAGCCACAGAGCTCCTCCCGGTCTAGTGATTCGCTTAAGAGCAAATCTCCGGTGTTTATGTCCAGCTGCAAACGTCTTTTGTTATCATTAGAGACCACCTGAGCCCCCCTTGAGAACAGCTCACCCACTTCTAGTCCCAGGTCCTTTGCCAAATTGCCTACAAAGCTTCCGCTCTGCATTTCCTCTGCCACCGAAAAGTGCCCAGATTCGGAACCCGCCTGAGACATTCCTAGCAAAACAAAAAGAAGCAGGACTTGCCTTATCTGCAGAGTGTCTGCCCTTCCGTTCTCCATAGTTCCTTTAAGGAAAGCTTCCTGCAGAATCGCTTCAGCTTCTCTTCGCAGTTTTGGGAAACGTGTCTCTGCTAATGTCCACCTAATCTTAAGAGGCCTAAGGATTTTAACCCTGTTGAGTAGCTTGTAGTTCGCACCTTGAAGGCGTGTTCTTTCTGTCTTCCCACCGCTCAGAGCGCACCGGGAGGGTAACCGAGTCCAGAACATCGTCCGGTTCAGTGTTTTTACACCGCCGATGTTATCCTGCAGCGCCACCATGCGTCTCTATAGAGATTTTCAGTTTCACGAAAGCTACCTAATTCCATTATTATCAATGTCCTTTAGAAACAAATGTTGTTTTACTCATTGTGTTTAAGTGATCACAAATATATTCTATCTTCCATAAGAACTGTTTTACACTCTTTAAAGTTCCTGGTGCTGTTAGTATTGTTTTAAGTACAAGATGTGATTCCTGGCCCCCAGGAGTTTGTAATCTTTTGAGAAGATTGAAAACCTGAAACAAGATTGCATCACTACTTGGCCGCCTTTGGGTTGTACTGGAAAGGAAAGTATACGTGAGTCACTTTGGGAGTCCTCTCAGAGGATATGAATTGGCTAAACCGTGAGCTGAAACACAAATAGATAGTTGTTACAGGGCAAGAAGTTATGTCTGCAGGTTTCCTTCACAGCAGTGAACTATGAACTGGGAGAAAATGAAGTAAAATACTGGGGTGGAACACATTAAAGTCACAATTTAGTTCTAGTTTCTCATAATTTACCGAAGTATTTATTTATTTTGGTGCTGAAACGCGGGATACCCAAAGTATTTAATAAGTACACAAACACAAATATGTTTACTTTCATTTAAATCAGGCTAACTCCTAAAACCACCTTCCCTCAGGTTCATGAGATTTACTCAGCTACAACTACGGTCACCTGTTTTCTCTTTCAGCCCCCAAAAAGAGACATTCTCTTTCCCAATCATAGAGCAAAAACATAGTTACTGACTAACCAATTAAGATCATATACTTGCTTTTGAAGCAATCATTATTTCAAAAGGTATAGAGGTATATAATTATAGGGGGAGATTTTAGTCTCAGAATCTGAAGACCCATCTTTGGCCTTTGCTTTGTTTTAAAACTGCTGGGACTTTTTAAGTTTTGGGTGGTTTGAGTCCTAGCCAAAGTGCAAGGTTGAGGGAAATTGAAATAGATGCTAGAAGCTCACCAATGATATGAAGTCTCAGTAATGCTCTCAAGAACGGATTGAGGAGGTATCTCAACATTTTTCACTTAAAAATGATAAGTTCAGGGCTGCCTGGGTGGCTCAGTGGGTTAAAGCCTCTGTCTTCCGCTCAGGTCATGGTCCCAGGGTCCTGGGATCGAGCCCAACATCCGGCTCTCTGCTCAGCAGGGAGCCTGCTTCCTCCTCTCTCTCTGCCTGCCTCTGCCTACTTGTGATCTACAAATAAATAAATAAATAAAAATGATGAGTTCAGGGGCGCCTGGGTGGCTCGAGTGTTAAGCGTCAGCCTTCGGCTTATCGTGATCCCAGGGTCCTGGGATCGAGCCCCACATCAGACTCCCTGCTCAGCATGAAGCCTGCTCCTCCCTCTCCTACTCCCCGTTTGTGTTCCCTCGCTCACTGTCTCACTCTCTGTCAAATAAATGAAAAATCTTTAAAAAATGATAAGTTGAAATTACATTTTTAAAAAATGTAGGACACATTAGTGAAAAATTGATCACTACAAAAGGATAGAAATAGAAAAATATGTGGGTTGACTACAATCATAAAGTGCAAATAAATACTAAGAATGCACAAGTGAACACACATAATTTTGGTGACAGAAAATAGAAAAAAGAGCAATTGAGTTAGCAGTTCCAAAAAACATATAAAGTTCCTGCATTGGAGATATTCACACAAGACTAATGGGTTTGTTCTATAATATCTCCTTTAGGTACAAGATTTGGAAAGCCAGGGTGCCTGGGTGGCTCAGTCATTGGGCTTCCACCTTTGGTTCAGGTCATGATCCCAGGGTCCTGGGATGGAGCCCGCATGGGGCTCCCTGTTCAGCAGGAAGCCTGCTTCTCCCTCTCCCACTCCCCCTGCTTGTGTTCCCTCTCTTGCCATGTCTCTCTCTGTCAAATAAATAAATAAAATCTTTTTCAAAAAAAGATTTGGAAGAGGGCACCTGGGTGGCTCAGTGGGTTAAGCCTCTGCTTTCTGCTCGGGTCATCATCTCAGGGTCCTGGGATCGAGTCCCACATTGGGCTCTCTGCTGGGCAAGGAGCCTGCTTCCTCCTCTCTCTCTCTCTCTCTCTCTCTCTCTGCCTGCCTCTCTGCCTACTTGTGATCTCTCTCTGTCAAATAAATAAATAAAAATCTTAAAAATAAAGATTTGGAAGAGCCAAGTGTCAGTTAAGAACTGAAAAAGGAATTATCAGGTGACAGTATGTAAATGGGAGAGTTGAATACCCTGATCCTCTCACCATCCTACACAGACAGGAAAGTATCTCAGAGGCAGAGAATGGGATGTTAGTTCCTTGGAGAAATTAAATGGGACTATCCCTAGTTTTGGAAGCCTTAGGCAGAGCTGAATGCAAGTTGAGGTGCAAAACTTAAAAGAGGGAAGTTAGGCAAAATTTTGCATTCTGAATGATGAGATTTCCAGATTACCCTTACCATGTGATACTCTCTGGTTGTAGGACACAAGGTTTACACCTGACCTTCTCTCCAACTTTCCTTCCCACAGAAGATACTGCAGAATTTCAACCTGGAGAATATGAAAAGCTCAGATAAAGACTTACACACTGATATTTGGAGGGGGCCTCCCAAGTTAATAGCCCTACCCTAGCATGGTTACATTAGAATGAATTTCTACCATCAATACATCTCACTCATGTCTTCATAAAGAGCTGACAGGAGGGTGTCTCACCATTTTTCAATATGAGAAGATTGCCCAGGACAACAGGACATTTGAGGAAATGCCAATAACATGACTGGAAATGTCAAACCACCATCACCAAAAAGACAAAACAAAAAGGAACAGGAAGAAACAGATATAATAAACAGAAGAAAGTCTTTTAAAATGTCTGATTTAAAAAAATAAAAATGTCTGATTAATATCCCCCGAATAGTAAAATCTAAGCAGAGCTAATACTTAAACTGAGAATTATTATGTGATACTCATTGTACTAAGTGACACATATGTGTCTACTCACTTAACAGTAACTGCATGCAGTATGTATTCTTATTTATTTATTTATTTATTTATTTATTTGACAGACAGAGATCACAAGTAGGCAGAGAGAGGGTGGGGGAAGCAGGCTCCCTGCTGAGCAGAGAGCCTGATGTGGGGCTCTATGGGGCTCCCAGGACCCTGGGATCATGACCTGAGCCGAAGCAGAGGCTTTAACCCACTGAGCCACCCAGGTCCCCCAACCTTGGATAAGTTCTTCTTAACTTCCATGTAACTCACTCTCATTTTAATAATGGTATAACAGGGGCGCCTGGGTGGCTCAGTGGGTTAAGCCTCTGCCTTCAGCTCAGGTCATGATCTCAGGGTCCTGGGATCGAGCCCCGCATCGGGCTCTCTGCTCAGCGGGGAGCTTGCTTCCTCCTCTCTCTCTGCCTGCCTCTCTGCCTGCTTGTGATCTCTGTCTGTCAAATAAATAAATAAAATCTTTAAAAAAAATAATGATATAACAGTAGTTTTTTACTGAATAATGCTCTTTTGTATAATGTATTTTTTTAAAGATTTTATTTATTTATTCGACAGAGAGAGAGATCACAAGTAGGCAGAGAGGCAGGCAGAGAGAGAGGAGGAGGAAGCAGGCTCCCCGCCGAGCAGAGAGCCCGATGCGGGGCTCGATCCCAGGACTCTGAGATCACGACCTGAGCCGAAGGCAGCGGCCCAATCCACTGAGCCACCCAGGCGCCCTGTATTTTTTAAAAATAAACTAATTATAGATGAGGGAAGATAACACATTGACACATCTATAACAGAATAATATGGAAGACACTCAGAGAACCAAAAAGGACTCTTAAAAATAAATATTGTCTGTCAAAAAGAACAACTTAAATACAAAGGCTGGATGATAAAATGAATTGTCCAAAAAGTAGAGCAAGAGACAGAAAATAAGAAAGGAAAAAAAATTAGTGTTTTAGCATATCAATCCAAGAGATCCAATCTTTAAATAGTGAAATTCTGGTTAAAGTGAGAATGTAGAAAATTCAAGGGAGAAATTATGATAAAAATATAACAAAAATATTTCTCAGAACTGAAAGTGAGAGTTTAAATATTAATAGGGTACACCCTTAAGACTAGATAGATGAATAGATAAATAACTGATACTCAGATATTTTCATATTTCCAGGATGAAAAAATGGGAGTGACATTAAAAGAGCTAAGATTCAGAAGGGAAGGGGACCTGTGTGGCTCAGTCAGTTAAGCTTCTGACTCAGTTTTGGCTCAGGTCATGATCTCAGAAGTTGTGAAACTGAGCCCAGCTTCAGGTGCTGTGCTCAGCAGGAAGTTGTTTGAAGATTCTCTCCCTCTGCTCCTTCCCACCCTCATGTGCTCTGTCTGTCTCTCTCAAAATAAATAATCTTTTAAAGAAAGAATAAGAAGGGAATCAGTCTTCTGAACAGCAACTCTATATGCAATCGGTAAAACTAACACTGCTTTCAAAATCTGATGGAAAATTATTTTTGAGCTTGAATTTTATAGCCAAACTATCAATCACATGAAAAGAAAAACAAGAGTCCCGTACTAAGCAAGTTTTCAAAAATTTTCACCTCCTCTGAATCATCTTTATGAAACTATTGAGAGATGGATGTCAGTTAAATAAGGGAGTAAACTAACAAAAAGAATAGATTGGATTCTTCTAAATCAACACAAGAAAGTATTAAAGGAAAAAGTCCCAGGGTGACAGCCTATAGAACAACCAGTGTTGGAAACAATCAATGAAACTAAAAGGCAACCTTATGGGATGGGAGAAGTTATTTGCAAATGACATATCTGATAAAGACTTAGTATCCAACGAGTGGCTGGGTGGCTCATTTGGTTAAGAGTCTGCCTTGAGGGCACCTGGGTGGCTCAGTGGGTTAAGCCGCTGCCTTCGGCTCAGGTCATAATCTCAGGGTTCTGGAATCGAGTCCCGCATCGGGCTCTCTGCTTGGCAGGGAGCCTGCTTCCCTCCCTCTCTCTGCCTGCCTCTCCGTCCACTTGTGATCTCTCTCTGTCAAATAAATAAATAAAATCTTTAAAAAAAAAAAGAGTCTGCCTTCAGCTCAGGTCATGGTCCCAGGGTCCTGGAATTGAGCCCCGCATCTGCATCTGTCATTTCTTGGGCTCCCTGCCCAGGAGAGAGTCTGCTTCTCCCTCTCCCTCTGACCCTTCCCCCCTCGTGCTCTCACTGGCTCTCTCTCTCTCTCATGAATAAATAAATGAGTTAGTATCCAAAATATATTTATTTTTAAAAGTACACAGGCATGCCTTGGTGGCTCAGTCATTAAGCATCTGCCTTCAGCTCAGGTCATGATCCTGGGGTCCTAGGATCGAGCCCCGCATGGGGCTCCCTGCTCAGTGGGAAGCCTGTTTCTCCCTCTCCCACTCCCCCTGCTTGTGTTCCCTCCTTCGCTGTCTCTCTCTGTTAAATCTTTTTTAAAAGTATACAACGCAACACCCCAAAACAAATAATCCAGCTTAAAAATGGGCAGAAGACATAATTGACATTTTTCCATAGAAGACATAGAGATGGCCAATATACACATGAAAAGATGCTCAACACCACTCATCATCAAGGAAATACAAATCAACACTACAATGACATATCACCTCACACCTGTCAAAATGGCTAAAATCAACAACATAAGAAATAACAGGTGTTGGCAAGGATTCAGGAAAAGGGGAACCCTCTGTTGGTGGGAATGCAAGCTGGTGCAGCCACTCTGGAAAACAGTATGGAAGTTCCTCAAAAAGTTAAAAATATAACTACCTTATGATCTAGCAATTGCACTACTAGGTATTTACCCAAAGAATACAAAAATACTTTTGAAGGTTTATAACAGCATTATCAACCACAAATTATGGAAAGAACCCAAATGTCCATCAACTGATGAATAAAGTAAGATGTGGTATACATACATAGATATATATAGATATCTATATGTACATCTATTCTATCTTACTTTATCTATATCTATCTATTTATATATATATATATATATATATATAGAGAGAGAGAGAGAGAGAGAGAGAGAGAGAGTGTGAAATATTACTCAGCCATAAAAAGAATGAAATCTTGGGGCGCCTGGGTGGCTCATTGGGTTAAAGCCCCTGCCTTCGGCTCAGGTCATGATCCCAGGGTCCTGGGATTGAGTCCTGCATCAGGCTCTCTGCTTCAGCAGGGAGCCTGCTTCTGCCCCCATCCTCCATCTGCCTTTCTGCCTACTTGTGATCTCTGTCTGTCAAATAAATAAATAAAATCTTTAAAAAAAAAGAATGAAATCTTGCCTTTTGTAACCTCAAAGAGTACACATAATACAAAGAGTATTATGCTAAGCAAGTCAGTCAGAGGAAGACAAATACCATATGGTCTCACTCATATGTGGAATTTAAGAAACAAAATGAATGATCATAAGGGGAAAAAAGAGAGAGGAAAACGAAGAAAACTGGTTTTTAAAAGATTTACTTATTTATTTTATCGAGAAACCTCAAGGGGTGGGGTGCACAGAGAAAGGAAGAAAGAAATCCCAAGGAGACTCTGACCGGGGAGTCTGAATTAAGGCAGGATCTCCGGACCCTGAGATCATGACACTGAGATGATGACCTGAGCCAAAACCTAGAGTTAGATGCTTAACCGACTGAGCCACCCAGGTGCCCCACAAACTGTATAGAAAACACAATGATGGTTGCCAGAGCGGAGGTGGGTTGGGGGATGATGAAATGGGTGATGGGGCTTAAGGAGGGCACTTACTTCGATGAGCACTGGGCATTATATGGAAGTGCTGAATCACTAAATTGTTCACCTGAAACTAATATTACATTGTATGTTAACAAACTGGAATTTAAACAAAAACTTAAAAAAAAAAAAAAAACAACCAGTGCCAATGAATCAGACATACAAAAGGATCTGGGTGAAGATCTGAAATAAATTTATATGTATATGACTTTTTTAATATTTAAAAGAAATACCTCTCACTCAAATGAGAGATAGTATGAAAAATCAATAATAGTAAAAAGAAAATGATGTAAGTGAAAACAATGATCAACCCTCAGAATGAAGTTTTTCAAGAAAGGAAATGTAATCATATTAAACTGTGTATTTTGAAGTAATCTTGGTAATATAGACAAAAACTACTAGTTTAACTTAAAAAAATCACATCTCTATTGGGAGAATAGGCGAGAAGGCACATACAATATTCTGATGTGCATTAGTTGGAAAGTAAGAAATTGAAATCCTTTTTCATCACAGGAATAAGTGATTTAAGCATAAAAGTCAATATTATGATTCACTGGTATAAAAATATTACTTAGAAATATTGAGATCAATTCTAGATAAACTACTCTGTAGGAGGGGCATGGAGACTGAAGAATTTATTGTTTTTCTTCATGACTTTTAGTTCACCTTGATTTTAAATTCTCTTTTTTTAAAATATTTTATTTCTTTGACAGAAAGACAGCAAGAGAAGAAACACAAGCAGGGGGAGTGGGAGAGGGAGAAGCAGACTCTGCTAGAGCAGGCAGCATAATTCAGCGCTCCATCCCAAAACCCTGGGATCATGACCTGAGCTAGAGGCAGATGCTTAAGGACTGAGCCCCTCAAGCACCCCTGATTTTAAATTTTCTTAACAACTAAAATAAATTTACAGAATGAAATGAAAAGTGACTAGCTTTCCAACAATCCACCAATATTCTCACAAAATTTTTCAAAATGTTTTTATTTTCATTTTCATGCAGATTATTACATTTCCTTGGAATTGTAAGACATGACCTATTTTACATGTGTCAGCAAAAGTGAACACTAAAAAACTGTAAGAGTAGTGTGTTTAAGGAAAATGAAGTAATAATATGACTACAAGATATCTTATGAGCCCAATATCACTCACAAAATGACCTCACTGTGTCATGAGCACAGTAATAGAGAAATATTTCTTTTTAAATGCTTGATGACATGGTTCTTAAAAATATGATTAAATAGAATGTTAGATAAGGTCAGAAGTGAAGGTATGTCTTCTTACATGAAGGAAGTACAAGGTGATTAGGATCAAGAGGTTAGTCTATGAAATACACTAGGAGAAAAGTAAAAACTTGTTCTCTAGCTAAGAAATAATAACTAAATCCTTGCACATTTTGAAATAATTGAACCTTAAAATTATTATTTAGAAAAGGATGCTAATTAAAGCTAGCTATTGATTAAGGGGAAGAAGGATGAAATAACGTTGTAAAACAGATAGACAGCACTTAAAATTAGTCTTGAACCGGCACAATAACTAGGAGTTTTGATAGTAAACTAATAGGGATATTACAGTACAACACGTAAAAGTAAATGAAAATATAAAAAGAATTTTTACTGAAAATTAAATCCAAAGCTATTAAGAAAGGTGGGATTTTCTTCACTATTCCTCCCAGAGCTCTGCGCCTGGATATTGGGGATAATGGGTTTGAGGAACTTGAACTCATTGGTCCCAGATCCTCCCCTCAGGCACACCTCATACTGGTAGCTGTGGGACAGGGTCCCCGCGCCGCTGACGTCCACCAGGTGGCCCGGAAACGGGCCCTCGGGCACCGAGCAGCCGCCCCCCGACGCCGCCCGGCTCCTCCTGCACAGCCGCACCGCCACGAACACCAGCACCGAGAACAGGAAGAGCGACGACACGGACGCCAAGGCCACCACCAGGTAGACGGTGAGCGGGTCGGCGCGGGCCTCGGCCGCCGCCGCGTCCGGCAGCGGCAGGTAGGGCTGCGAGAAGCCGTCCACCAGCAGCACGTGCAGCGTGACGCTGGCCGACAGCGGCGGCTCGCCGTGGTCCCGGACCAGCACCAGCAGCCTGTGCTTGACGGCGTCGCGCTCGCTCAGCGGCCGCGCCGTGCGCACCTCGCCGTTGTGCGCCCACACGCCGAACAGCCCGGGCTCCGTGGCCTTGAGCAGCTGGTACGACAGCCAGGCGTTCTGGCCCGAGTCGCCGTCCACCGCCACCACCTTGGCCACCAGGTAGCCCGCCTCGGCCGCCCGCGGCACCAGCTCGGTGCAGGGCGCCGAGCCGTTCTGCAGCGGGTACAGCACGAAGGGCGCGTTGTCGTTGGCGTCCGCCACCAGCACGCGCACCAGCGCCTGGCTGCTGAGCGCCGGCGAGCCGCGGTCGGCCGCGCCCACGCGGAACTCGAACGCCTGCAGCGCCTCGAAATCCAGCGACCTGAGCGCGAACAGCTGCCCGTTGTCCGCGTTGATGGACACCAGCGAGCCCAGCGGCAGCTGCGGGTCGTGGGGCGGCAGCAGCGAGTAGGTGACCTGGGCGTTGGCGCCCGAGTCTCTGTCGGTGGCGCTCACGCTGCCGATGTGCAGCGCGGGGCTGTTGTTCTCGCGGACGCGCAGGGTGTAGGACGTCTGGCTGAAGGTCGGGGCGTTGTCGTTGACGTCGGACACCGTCACCGTTAGGTTGTGCTGGGTTTTCAGCCTGGGGGTCCCCAGGTCGGTGACGGTGATGGTGATGTTGTACTCGGCCTGGCTCTCTCTGTCTAGCCCTCCTTTTGTCATTAGGATGTAGAAATTTTCCACAGAAGGTTTTAGAAGGAATGGCAGATTATCTTGAATGTAGCAAAGCATCTTTCCATTTTCTCCAGAATCTCTGTCTTTAATTCTAAAAACAGCGAGTACCGTCTCAGGAGAGTTCTCAGCAACATAGTTGGAAAGTGATGATATGATCAGTTCAGGGGGATTGTCATTGACGTCTAATACCTCCACCAAAACTGTACATGTTGCAGTAAGGCCCCCTCCATCCATTGCCTGTATACTTATTTTGTAAGACTTTATTAGCTCATAATCAAGCAACACTATGAGAACAATTTCCCCAGAAAAAGGATTGACTTGAAAGGTTGTTCGTATATCTTCGGAAGCATCAAAAAGTGAATAGGATATGTCTGCATTGACTCCAGAATCTATATCTCCTGCAGAGACTTTTGCAATAAGAGATCCTACTGCGCTGTTCTCTGGGGTCTGGGTCTCATAGATTATCTGAGAAAACTGGGGGGCATTATCATTGATGTCCAGGATCACAATTCGTATTGTCGTGGTCCCAGACCTGGGTGGAGTCCCACCATCCAGTGCTGTGAGTGTTAAACTGAGCTCATGCTGCTTCTCCCGATCCAGTGCCTTATCCAACACTAGCTCTGGATATATCATGCCTTCATCACTGTCACTAATTTTAATATGGAAAAAAGGGTTCAAGTTGATGGTGTAGCTTTGGATACCATTAAGTCCTCCATCTGCATCTTCTGCTCTTTCTAGTCGAAATGCTGTCCCTTCAGCTGTACTTTCTAATATTTTTAAGACTGTCTCTTGGTCCCGAAACGTTGGTGAATGATCATTTATGTCTCTGACCCTCAGTTCAGCCCGGTAAATCTGAAAGGGCTTATCCATTAAAATTTGGAAATATAGCATACAGGGCTCCGTGAGGCCACACAGCTTCTCTCGGTCCAGTTTCTCATTGGTAAGCAAATCTCCAGTCTGAGAATCCAGGAGCAGGTGTTGTTTGTTGTCATCAGAGACCACCCGGGCTCCCCTTGCAACCAACTCCTGGTCTCCTAGCCCCAGATCTTTTGCCAGATTGACAACAAATGATCCTCTCTCTGTTTCCTCTGTTACCGAATATCGTCCAAACCCAGAACCTGCCAAGGATACTCCCCCAAACAGAAAAAGAAATAGGACTTGCCTTTGTCTTGGGCAGCACAACGTTCCAGCCTCCATTGTTTCTTCAGAACACCTCTTTTGTCAATGTTGGTCACAGTCACGCTCCCAGCATAAAGAACCAGCAGTAGCAATCCCCAGACCTACGCCATGCAGGGGTCTGGGTTTTTTTTCCTTTCCCAGTCTAGGGCCACTGCAGGTTTTCTCCCAGCTTATCTGGCCTGATCTTCCTTTTCTGTTAATGACTTCCGCAGCATTCCCAGTTCAGGGTGGGTGTGTTTTTTGTTTTTGTTGTTTTCTTTTTTCTCTTTAGCCTGCAGCGCCACCGCGTGGTCTCCAACAGACTCAAATAGCTATACCCAATGTGTATGTGCATATTTGGAATTTTTTTTCTTTAGTGACTCATTTAAATATTTTGTTTTTCTTCTCTTTTTGTTAGTTTTTTAGAAAGCAATGTTGAGATAGAGTACTATTCACATTGTTGAGATTTTTCACTGCTTCATAGGAAAAGTTAAAAACTCAACACTTGGAAAATGTTTCTAGCTGCCAACTGTCCACCTCATCATTCAACCTTTAGCTCTGTAGTAAGTCTTTCACTCCTGACACTATTCCCATGCAATGTCATGAACCAAAGGGAAAATAGTGGTGATGTCTAGGACCACCAAAATAACAGATTTTACTTTTCTAAAAGCATATGGCATAAAACAACAGATTTTACTGTTCCAAAAACATTGACCAAAACTGACAAAAGAAACTTGTTTCACACATTCTTCAACAATTTTTTTCAAAATCTAATTACATTGCCTAAATAGATTCATTCATAAGAAGAAATTAGACTGTCCCTCCTCTGTGCTCCCATAAAAACTTGTATAATTTGCCCTGTGAATATTATTGCTTCCTTTTTCACTTCAATCTGCCCCTTCTTCAGGCCAGTCTGTCCTTATGTAAGGAAGGAAACTATGTCTTAGTCATCTTAGGTTTGCAAATCTGACACCCAGTGCTTGCTGTATTAAGACATGGGTAAGGGGCACCTGGGTGGCTCAGTGGGTTAAGCCGCTGCCTTCGGCTCAGGTCATGATCTCAGAGTCCTGAGATCGAGCCCCGCATCGGGCTCTCTGCTCAGCAGGGAGCCTGCTTCCTCCTCTCTCTGCCTGCCTCTCTGCCTGCTTGTGATCTCTCTGTCAAATAAATAAATAAAATCTTTAAAAAAAAAAGACATGGGTAAATAAACTCTATTTAGTAGGCTATGAAACAACTTTCAGTGCCTTAAATCCTAACCATTTGAAAACTATTCTTTCACTCATTCTTAGCAATTTCTGTTTCCTTTCTTTTATATGTCTTTGTTTTTCTGGTATTAGCTTTAAAATTACTTACAGAATTAAAGAAGGACTGATCTTTATTTTAAGGACCCTCTTAATTAAAATCTGGTGGGATCTAATTTCTTTGTGCCAAATATAAGGGAGGAGAAAAAGAAACCACCCTAACACCTATCTGAACACTACTGAAAGAACAGCAGGGTAACATCTGCCTCATAGAGAATTTTATTCAAAGGCCTAATATCTAGAAAGAAGCTCTATTTTTCCCATAAGCTAGGGATACAGCTTAAATTAAGGGATATTGTACAGGGAAAGGGCTAAATACTGCCAAAATCTCTAATTGCTGAACATAAAAGCCACGCCATACAAAACTCTGATGACTTATTGTTTTTTTTCCAACTGAATGGGACTCTGTTGTTAGCCATTAAAAACTTAACATGGATCCCTGATATTTTTCCTCCAGAATTTAAAACTACAAAAATATTAAATATTTCTACACGATGCTATGGAACACCTAAACTTTGCTTTTTTGTCTCCAAACTTAAACATATACACACACTCATTATCTTACAGAGGTGATTCTTCTTATTTTAGAAAAGACTTATTAGAGGTTTATGTATCATATCACACAACAGAAATATTTTAAATATGCAGGTACCAATACAGGGAAAATAGAACTTAAAAAAATAATATAGGTCTTAAAATTTGCTGTAATAAAAACTGAGGTCGATAAACCAAAAAAAAAAAAAAAAGTTTTAGAGGAAAAGAGAATACCAAACAATACATAGATCACAGGCAGATTATTTTAATAACTAAACAAGTTCTAGGAAAACTAAAATGAAAAAGAAGTACGAAGTCAATAAAGATATTTATAAAGTGGAAAAATGTTAATGATGCCATCTTTGATGGTAGAGCCTATTTCACTTATTGGGATTCCACTGAAAAATATTTCAATGGCTAAAATATGAAGGAAAGGAAATTTGTGAAGGTAGGCATAAAACTGGAAGTTGAAGATGAGCCAAATAGAGAAAATTAAACACCGCCTTATTGGTGGTGGTGAGCATAACCGATTTAGTTAATCAAGAAAAAATATTAGAAGTTAATGTGCGTATTAAATAGGTTCCCAGCAAATAATTATATCCCAAAACTATTTCGGAAGGAGGAATTTTCTTCTACTTCCCTTCCTGTGCTCTGAAACTGCAGATTAGGGATAATGGGCTTGAGGAGCTTGAATTCACCGGTTCCGGAGCCTCCCCTCAGACACACGTCATACTGGTAGCTGTGAGACAGGGTCCCCGCGCCGCTGACGTCCACCATGTGGCCCGGAAACGGACCCTCGGGCACCGAGCAGCCGCCCCCCGACGCCGCCCGGCTCCTCCTGCACAGCCGCACCGCCACGAACACCAGCACCGAGAACAGGAAGAGCGACGACACGGACGCCAAGGCCACCACCAGGTAGACGGTGAGCGGGTCGGCGCGGGCCTCGGCCGCCGCCGCGTCCGGCAGCGGCAGGTAGGGCTGCGAGAAGCCGTCCACCAGCAGCACGTGCAGCGTGACGCTGGCCGACAGCGGCGGCTCGCCGTGGTCCCGGACCAGCACCAGCAGCCTGTGCTGGACGGCGTCGCGCTCGCTCAGCGGCCGCGCCGTGCGCACCTCGCCGTTGTGCGCCCACACGCCGAACAGCCCGGGCTCCGTGGCCTTGAGCAGCTGGTACGACAGCCAGGCGTTCTGGCCCGAGTCGCCGTCCACCGCCACCACCTTGGCCACCAGGTAGCCCGCCTCGGCCGCCCGCGGCACCAGCTCGGTGCAGGGCGCCGAGCCGTTCTGCAGCGGGTACAGCACGAAGGGCGCGTTGTCGTTGGCGTCCGCCACCAGCACGCGCACCAGCGCCTGGCTGCTGAGCGCCGGCGAGCCGCGGTCGGCCGCGCCCACGCGGAACTCGAACGCCTGCAGCGCCTCGAAATCCAGCGACCTGAGCGCGAACAGCTGCCCGTTGTCCGCGTTGATGGACACCAGCGAGCCCAGCGGCAGCTGCGGGTCGTGGGGCGGCAGCAGCGAGTAGGTGACCTGGGCGTTGGCGCCCGAGTCTCTGTCGGTGGCGCTCACGCTGCCGATGTGCAGCGCGGGGCTGTTGTTCTCGAGGACGCGCAGGGTGTAGGACGTCTGGCTGAAGGTCGGGGCGTTGTCGTTGACGTCGGACACCGTCACCGTTAGGTTGTGCTGAGTTTTCAGCCTGGGGGTCCCCAGGTCGGTGACGGTGATGGTGATGTTGTACTCGGCTCTTTCTTCTCTGTCTAGTGCTCTCTCTGTTACCAAGGTGTAAAAGTTCTTGACTGAAGCTTTTAGAAGAAAGGGAAGGTCATCCTGGATGGAGGAAATGGTCTTCCCGTTGTCCCCAGAGTCAGGATCTGAAACCCTGAAAACAGCAACTACAATCTCAGGTGAGTTCTCTGGGATGGGGCTCGTAAGTGCAGACAGGGTCACTTCTGGAGGATTATCATTCACATCCACCACTTGGAGGAGAAGAGTGCATTTTCCTGAAAGACCTCCCCCATCAGTAGCCTTGATGTCTACTTCATAAGATAGAACTGTTTCAAAATCTACTTGTTTTTGCAGTCGAATTTCTCCTGTTACAGGATTTACTTCCAAAGTTTTGCTAATATCTTCTGAAGGCTGGAAGAGTGTGTAGGATATTTTTCCATAGGCTCCGCTGTCTAAATCGCTGGCAGAAACAGTGACAACCAGGGAGCCTACAGGACTGTTCTCAGGAATATGCACCTTGTAGATGGGCTGCCCAAACTCAGGGGCGTTATCGTTGCTGTCCACCACTTCTACACGCACCTGCGCTGTCCCATACCGAGGTGGAGAGCCGCCATCCAGCACTGTCAAGGTTAATACGATTTCAGGCTCTTCCTCCCTGTCCAGCTCTTCTTTCAACACCAGCTCAGGGTACATTCTGCCATCACTGCGTTTCCGGGTTAGAACCTCAAAATGGGAGTTGGGGCTGATTTTATAGTTTTGAACACTGTTGCTTCCTACATCCAAGTCCAGAGCATTACTCAGAGGGAATGTAATTCCTAAAGGACTGTTTTCCGGTATTTTTAGAATCATTTCTCTTTCAGTGAACACAGGAGAATGGTCATTTATGTCTTCCACCCTCAGTTCAGCCTGAAATATCTCTAAGGGTTTTTCCATTAACAATTGGAAATACAGTAAGCAAGGCTCAATTGGACCGCATAGCTCCTCTCGATCTAGTTTCTCATTTATGAGCAAATCCCCAGTCTGAACCTTTAGCTGCAAATACTCTTTGTTGCCTTGAGAAATGATCCGAGCTCCGCGGGTGGACAGCTCTGTCAATCCTAACCCCAGATCTTTTCCTAGATTTGCCACAAAGGACCCTCTCTCCATTTCTTCCGCTACTGAATAGGGCTCTAACTCGGCACCCACCCGAGACATACTCAGCAAAACAAAGAAAACATGGACTTGCCTTTGTCTCAGAAAATGCAACCATCCAATCTCCATTGCTCTTCATGAAAATTTGGTTCAGAGAAGCTTCCTGGATGCCTGGGATCTTGGTAGACTGGTACTGCTGTCCAGATATCAAGACTATGCCACTAAATAGAGTTTTAAAGAGATTTCAGATTCACTTCTGCTGTGGCTAAGAAAACCATTCTTAGCTTCCAGGCAGTGTGAATTGTTTGGCTGGATACTGGAGCTGCACAGGCAATTCTGTTTTCCATCATTTAACCTGCAGCGCCACCATGTGTTCTCACTGAATCTTATTTTCTATGGAATTCTCCTGAATGTACCGAATAAGCTGTGTAAAATGTGTTCTGTAACATAAAATACTGATTTCTATTTTCAGGTGGTTTTTGTGTGTGTATTCAGGTAGAGCTCTGTGTTGTTGCACAGGAGTAATACAAGAGCAAATTATCACTTAGCTTACCATTTAAAACTGCTGAGATTTAATGATTGAATAAAATAACATTTAAGTTGAAAAGAATATACATTTAGGAGCAAATGTTTTTAAAGTAACATGGGAAGAGTTTCATGAGTACATTGTTTTCATGGTACATATTATAGAATTGCAAATGAGTAGAGACTGCAAAATTGCAATTAGTGTCAGTTCTAAAGAGAGTTTTAACCAATGCCTTATTAAAATCACACACTTCCTCTTTACAACACCTAAGCCTGAGAGCTGTTTCTGCCATTTCCAACTCATTGGAAAATTACTTCCCAAATAGGTAGTGGATAGATTGCAAGGTTGGGTCTGTCATTCTTTTGAATGATTCTTCTTCTTCTTCTTCTTCTTTTGGATTGGATTCATTTTTTAAAAAATGACAAGAATAATTTGTTATATTCCTTTTTAAAAAGCTTTAATGAGATGTAATTCACATACCATACATTTCATTCATTTAAAGTGTACAATTCAGTGGCTTTTAGTGTATTCAGGGTAGTATATCCATCATCATAGTCAATTTTATTTTTTAAAAAAGATTTTATTTATTTGAGAGAGAGCACACACAAGCGGGGGTGGGTGGGGTTGGGAGGGGCAGAGGGAGAAGCAGGGTCCCTGCTGGGCTCCATTCCAGGACTCTGGGGTCATGACCTGAGCCAAAGGCTTATGCTTAACCAGCTGAGCCACCCCCGCAACACACCAGAGTCAATTTTAGAACACTTTCATCATCCCACAAAATCCATACGCCCCCTATTCTACTATCCCTCCTGTGCTAAGCCCTAATCAACAATTAATTGTCCTGCAGAGACAGAGGCCTGAGCCCTAATCAATAACTTTGTAGACTTCCTTATTCTGGACTTTCATATGAATGGAATAATATGTGGAGTTTTGTTACCAGATTCTTTCTTTCTTTTTTTTTTCTTAAAGATTTTATTTATTTATTTGACAGAGAGAAATCACAAGTAAGCAGAGAGGCACGCAGAGAGAGAGGAGGAAGCAGGCTCCCTGCTGAGCAGAAAGCCCGATGTGGGGCTCGAACCCAGGACCTGGGATCATGACCTGAGCCAAAGGCAGCGGCTTAACCCACTGAGCCACCCAGGCGCCCCACCAGATTCTTTCATTTAGCATGTTTTCAAGGTGCATCCAAGTTATAGCAAGTATCAGAACTTCATTCCTTTCTATGGATGAGTATTATCCCATTGTATGATATATCACATTTTGATTATCCATTCATCTGTTGATCAACATTTGGGTTGTTTCCACCTTTGGGTTCTTCAGAGTAAAACAGCTGCAATCATATACAAATGTTTGCGTGGACATAAATTTTCATTTCTCTGGGAGTAGAACTGCTAATTCATATGGTAACTCTGTATTTTCCAAAGTGGCTGTACCATTTTCATTCCCACCAACAATCTATCAGCATTACAGTTTTTCCACATCCTCCCAACACTTGTTATCTGACTTGTTAAAAAAGATTTTAGTTATTTGTTTGTTTGTTTGTTTGTTTAGAGACAGCACACACATGCACACGTGTGCATGAGCCAGGGAAAGGGCAGAAGGAGAGGGAGAGAGAGAATCACAAGCAACTCTGCTGAGTGTGGAGCCTGAGCAGGGCTCCATCTCACCACCCTGAGATCATGACCTGAGCTGAAATTAAGAGTCTGATTCTCTACTAACCAAACCACCCAGGCACCCCATCTGACTGATCCAATAAGGCACCCCATGTCTTTTTGATTCTAGTGGGTATGAAGTAGTATCTCATTATCATTTTGATTCACATTTCTCTGATGACTACTGGTATTGAACTTATTGTCCATTTGAATCTCTTCCTTAGAGAAACATCTATTCAGATCTTTGTCCACTTTAAAACTGGGTTATTTGCATTTTCATAATTGAATTGTAAGAATTCTTTGTATATTCTAGATATAAGTCCTTTAAGTGCACTTAAAGGACTTTGCACTCATTTGCTCAGGTTTTACATTTTTATAATTTGGATCTAACTGCAGTAAGGTTCATATCTTTCAATGCAGTATTTTTCTTAATGCTTTTTCTTAATGTTAAATACTTTGGGGTTAAAGAGTCTAATTAATGAACCCTAAACTCCTGTTATAAAGGCTTTATTTGTCTTCCTTTGGCCACCAGTGATACTGCTAAACTGGATAATTTTCTCCCAAGCAGACAATCTGTGGTAGGGAAGAATAATGGCCATCCACCCAGACATCCTAATTCCCCAGATCTGTAAATATGTATCTTACATGGCAAAAGAGCATTGATAGATGTAATTAAGTAGAGGATCTTATGAAGGGAAGATTATCTTGGATCATCTGGGTGAGACAAACTTTTGCTGGCTATGGTCAGAGAAATTACGAATATGGAAGAATTGGTTTAAGAGAAACAATGTTGGGTCAGATGACCTTCAGATCAGGTCATGATCCCAGGGTCCTGGGATTGAGCCCCACTTCAGGCTCCATTTCTCCCTTTCTCTCTGCCACTTCCCCTGCTTGTGGTCGTTTGGGCTCTCTCTTGTCAAAATATAGACATAAAAATACATAGAATCTCTTTTTAAAAAGTGAGAGAGATACAATGTTGTTGGCTTTGAGGATGGATGAAAGGGGCTATGAGCAAAGTAATGCAGGCAGCATATACAAGCTGGAAAAGACAAAAAAAATGGATTTATGTCTTGAGCCACCATAAAGATATGCACTCTTGCCAACACTTTGATTTAGACCAGTAACA
Organism: Lutra lutra; assembly: GCF_902655055.1. Classification (NCBI taxonomy): domain Eukaryota; kingdom Metazoa; phylum Chordata; class Mammalia; order Carnivora; family Mustelidae; genus Lutra; species Lutra lutra. The sequence goes on along the minus strand of NC_062282.1, from coordinate 79,708,792 downwards.
CCCATATCAGACACCTAAAAAACTGCAAGGTAATATATATTTTGTTGTTTTAAGCAACTATGTTTGTAGTAATTTTTATAGCAGCAATGGGAAACTAACACATACACAAGAATGGATATTCATGCATCCAACAGCTGTCTCTACAACAATTTATCACTCTGCAGGAATAGTACTATCACAGCATTTGCTGGAAAATGTCTGATTCAGCTTTGGTGAATCATCCTTTCAGAATAAAGTCATTAATGACCCCCTAAATCTCTTTCCAACATAATTTTTGAGGAGTTGCCAAAGACATGTGGTTAATTTTAACAGAAAGTAGCTAAAGCCTATCCATTTCATTCCTACTAAATTCCCAGATTCTCTAAATTATTCAGTGAAAAAATTCCTCCACACCATTGCCTATACTTTTCTGAAAGTAGTCTTTTCACTTAAAATTAATACTAGAAATATCAATTGCTTCCAAACAATAGTGTGCTAAAATGAATACAGTATATTTAATTTGAATAAGGTACTTAGAAAAAAAAATGTATATAGTAAAGTGAATTTCCACTTCCTAAGGAAAATGAAAAATTAAGATTGACAGAAAACAGACTGAAGACATAGTACAAGAAATTCAAGAAATATAACCATAGATTAATTCTATTCCTCATTCAAGGCATTCATATCTGCAATAATGAATGTGATATGCTGAAAAGATAAAGGAAAATGATCAGACTGTTTTGCTCCTAATGAAGATTAATTGTGCTGTCTGACCCAGCTTATTTAAGTCAGTGCTTCTATAAGAAGTTTGGATCTACTGGTCCAGAGTAATGTTTTGCTCTAGAGTAAAGAAACAAGTACAAATTATGCACTCAAAGTTACATTTCTGCATAGGAGTTCAGTTCATGGAATAGATGAATTTCATTTTCCTTAGTTAAAAAGACAATGCTACCTGCCTGCCATTATAACACATGGATTAAGAACTGAAGTATTACATTCAAATAGAATGTATTTCAAATTTTTCCTTTCATTACTTTAGAATTGTTAGCAAGTTACTAACCTTTCTAAACTTCAGTTTTCTCATATGTAAAAGAGGGTACTATGCCAACTCCCCTGGCATAGGATTAAATAATGAAAGTAAAGCACTGTACTCTACTACTTTTTCTGTACTCTACTTTTAACTAATTTAGAAACCAAGAACAAGAGCTTGAAATTATCAGTTCTATCAAACTATACACTTAATATCTGTGCATTGTACTATACTGAATAACATTTTAATAAAAGAAACCTTACTGTTAAAGCTTTAGGATTGGAATCCACTGGAGGTAGCTCAAAATCTAAAATGATGGTGGGTTAATGAGACAGAAGTTCCTTTATTTCTCAAGTAAAAAAAAAAAGCTCAGAAGTACGTACTCAGGGATGATATGATGACTCCATAATACCAGAGATCCTCATCTCTTTTAAGTTTATTCTATACTGACTTGTCTTTGTACATTATTCCCATCCTTAGTATTACTTTATGGTCCAACAAGGCTAATTGTGTTCCAGCTACGACTTACACATTCCTGGCTATAAGGAGAAGTTAGAGAAGGACTTCTCTAACTAAACAGCCTTCTTGGAAGTCTCCTACAACATGTGTATATACATTCCATTGGCAATAAAATAGTCAAATACTCCATTCCACTGCCAGGGTAAGAAAATGTATTCTTTTGAATAAACATACTAATGCCCTCCATGAAATTTGGGACCTGTTATTAAGGAAGAAAGATCAATGGATTTGGGTGGCCACTGCATTTTCTGTCACACATGCTCAATGTTTCTCAGAAAAAGTCAATTTGGGGCGCCTGGGTGGCTCAGTGGGTTAAGCCGCTGCCTTCGGCTCAGGTCATGATCCTAGGGTCCTGGGTTCAAGCCCCACATCGGGCTTTCTGCTCAGCAGGGAGCCTGCTTCCTCCTCTCTCTCTGCCTGCCTCTCTGCCTACTTGTGATTTCTCTCTGTCAAATAAATAAATAAAATCTTTAAAAAAAAAAGAAAAAGTCAATTTTACTACTATGCTATTTCATGTCACTGGATAAATATAATGTAGCTACTTCCCCTGTTAACAGCAATGACACTAAATGGAAGGCAATAAAATAATTACATAAAATTAACACTAGTATATATTTTTTAAAGATTTTATTTATTTATTACACAGAGAGAGATCACAAGTAGGCAGAGAGGCAGGCAGAGAGAGAGAGAGGAGGAAGCAGGTTCTCTGCTGAGCAGAGAGCCCGACGCGGGACTCGATCCCAGGACCCTGAGATCATGACCTGAGCCGAAGGCAGAGGCTTAACCCACTGAGCCACCCAGGTGCCCCTTAACACTAGTATATTAATGAAAGGAAGCACAGTTAGTATATTTTAAAAGAAAACAATTATCAGAGTGAAGAGCTATGAGAGCAGAATAAAGCAAGAACCAGATTCTCACTGTACCAGGTATTTCCTTGCCCATTAGGCATACTTCGTGTTAGTGTCTTACTGCTCTTATTTACCTAACGATTTAAAATAAAAACTTAAGGAAATACAATTGGTCACATAGAATAAATTTTCCGCTGCTTTCCTAATCTATTCCAAAGCTATTCTACAAGAATTTGTACAACTACTGACTTCATTAGTGTTTTGAGAGCAAAATTAGGACCATGCATATTCTTATAAGAAAGGGATACTTTTTTTTTAAAAACAAAGGAGTAATATAAGAAAATTTGCAGGCAGTGAGATTTAAAAATTCTTAATAGGTTGCCAGAAAATCCATATCTTGAATTTACCAATTTTAAATATCTGTAATGGGGGGGAAAAAAAGTCACTGAATACTAAAACCAAAGTTGGGGTTTTCTTCTGCTGGCCCAGGGGAGTGGCCCTGGAAATTGGGCATGAAAGGCTTGAGGAACTTGAAGTCATTGGTCCCAGATCCTCCCCTCAGGCACACCTCATACTGGTAGCTGTGGGACAGGGTCCCCGCGCCGCTGACGTCGACCAGGTGGCCCGGAAACGGGCCCTCGGGCACCGAGCAGCCGCCCCCCGACGCCGCCCGGCTCCTCCTGCACAGCCGCACCGCCACGAACACCAGCACCGAGAACAGGAAGAGCGACGACACGGACGCCAAGGCCACCACCAGGTAGACGGTGAGCGGGTCGGCGCGGGCCTCGGCCGCCGCCGCGTCCGGCAGCGGCAGGTAGGGCTGCGAGAAGCCGTCCACCAGCAGCACGTGCAGCGTGACGCTGGCCGACAGCGGCGGCTCGCCGTGGTCCCGGACCAGCACCAGCAGCCTGTGCTTGACGGCGTCGCGCTCGCTCAGCGGCCGCGCCGTGCGCACCTCGCCGTTGTGCGCCCACACGCCGAACAGCCCGGGCTCCGTGGCCTTGAGCAGCTGGTACGACAGCCAGGCGTTCTGGCCCGAGTCGCCGTCCACCGCCACCACCTTGGCCACCAGGTAGCCCGCCTCGGCCGCCCGCGGCACCAGCTCGGTGCAGGGCGCCGAGCCGTTCTGCAGCGGGTACAGCACGAAGGGCGCGTTGTCGTTGGCGTCCGCCACCAGCACGCGCACCAGCGCCTGGCTGCTGAGCGCCGGCGAGCCGCGGTCGGCCGCGCCCACGCGGAACTCGAACGCCTGCAGCGCCTCGAAATCCAGCGACCTGAGCGCGAACAGCTGCCCGTTGTCCGCGTTGATGGACACCAGCGAGCCCAGCGGCAGCTGCGGGTCGTGGGGCGGCAGCAGCGAGTAGGTGACCTGGGCGTTGGCGCCCGAGTCTCTGTCGGTGGCGCTCACGCTGCCGATGTGCAGCGCGGGGCTGTTGTTCTCGCGGACGCGCAGGGTGTAGGTCGTCTGGCTGAAGGTCGGGGCGTTGTCGTTGACGTCGGACACCGTCACCGTTAGGTTGAGCTGGGTTTTCAGCCTGGGGGTCCCCAAGTCAGTGAACGTGATGGTGATGTTGTACTCCTCTCTGCTCTCTCTGTCCAGCGGTCCCTCTGTTACTAGGGTGTAAAAATTTTCCAAGGAAGATTTCAGAAGAAAGGGTAGATCGTCCTGAATGGAGCAATTTATTTTCCCGTTTACTTCCGAATCAAGGTCTGAAACACTGAGAACTGCAACCACAGCTTCAGGAGAGTTCTCAGGTATGTGTCTAGTAAACGCAGACAGGGTGACTTCTGGGGCATTGTCGTTCACATCCGTAACTTGAATCAGAACGGTGCATTTTCCAGAGAGGCTGCCGCCATCTCTGGCTTCGATATTGACCTCATAGAACTGTATTCTTTCGAAATCAAGCTGTTTTTTCAGTCGAATTTCTCCTGTCTCAGGGTGGATCTCAAAGGTTTTGCAGATCTCCTCAGAAGCTTGGAAAAGTGAATAGAAAATCTCTCCATTGACTCCTGTGTCTACATCTGTAGCAGAGACTGTGACAATCAGGAAGCCAATGGGACTGTCCTCAGGAATCTGCACCCTGTATAGAGGCTGCTCAAATTCAGGGGCATTATCATTGATGTCCAGGACTTCAATGTAGATCTGAGCGATGCCAGACAAGGGTGGAGAGCCACCATCCTGAGCTGTAAGGGTTAACCTGAGCTCAGGTTCCTGCTCCCGATCTAGCACTTTGTCCAGCACCAGTTCAGGATATTTGCTGCCATCGCTGCGATTGCGGGTAAGGACCCGAAAGTAGGAATTGGGGCTAATTACATAGTTCTTAATATTATTTCGGCCCACGTCCACATCCTGAGCGTTCTTCAGTGGAAATGTAGTTCCAGGTGGACTGCTCTCTGGTATTTTTAGCAACATATCTCTGTCTATGAATACTGGGGAATGGTCATTGATATCTATTACTTGTAACTCAGCTTGAAAAAACTCTAAGGGATTTTCTAGCAATACCTGGAAACGCAGCACACACGGGTCTGTGTGACTGCACAATTCCTCCCGGTCCAGTTTTTCATTTAGCAACAAATCTCCACTTTCCCGATCAAGAAGCAAATGTAGTTTGTTCCCTTTGGAAATGACCCTAGCTCCCCGCTTGGAGAGTTCCCTCTGACCCAGACCCAGGTCCTTTGCTAAATTGGTTACAAATGATGGCCCTTCAGTTTCCTCCACCACAGAATAGCGCCTAGGTTCCAAACCTGCCTGAGATAAGCCCAGTAGGAGAAAGAATAAAAGGACTTGCCTTTGTCTGCAAATGAGCTTCCCGCTGGTCTCCATTGTTCTTGTCTTGTAAAGCCTCCCTGGAAGGTGGTTCTGCAGAACTGTAAAGACTTCAGAATCCAAGATTGTGGCTCTTTCCCAAGATACCTCGGAAATATTCCAGTGAGTGGTCCTATCAGAGGACTCAGACCTCCCAGCCCTCCCTCCCGTGGCCTCCAAGTTTCCCGTGGGCTTCCAGGTTCTGCTGCGTAGTTTTGCCTGTTAATGGAACTGTAGCTGCAGTGCTCGTTTGTACCTTCTTATCCTGCAGCGCCACCAGGCGTCGTCATAGGATCTTACATTTTCTGGGATGAAAACAGATGCTTTATTCCTAACTCTTGCCTGTGTATACTATACGGAGCCTTACCTTTACTATCCCTATACTTTATGGTGTAGACAATTGTCTGAGGGCCACACAAGAGGAAAAAACACTACTAGGTACTTTCTACTTTTCTCCTTTCAGCAAAAAGAAAATATTTATGTAACAGCCTACCTGAGAGAATATATTCAGAAAATTCTTTAAAATATACAGTTGGAGTCATATAGAAAACTTCCAGAGTTAAATACTTTTATTGCCATGAACTATGGGAATAATTAGTAGCTATGAACTTTGGACAAATTATTTAACCTCTGTCTCAGTTTCCTTATCTGTAAGGTGGACATATCCACCACATAAGGCTACAGTGAGTTTCCCCACCTTACAGATGAGGAACAGAGACAGATATTAACCTTGCGCATGCACACACACACACACACACACACACACACACACACACACCAGGCATGTATATTTGATGCCCTCAGGTAGCAGAGTTTACGTGCATCCATTGCCATGACTAGAAAAACACCCAAGATTCATGTGGTAGAATGCATGGGCAGGATTATTCAGATAGAAGTTATCGTGTCAAATGATGAAACAAGGAAAGGCTGGAGAATTTTTTAATAGAGCTATCATCTCTAACTGCAGTGGTGATTCTGTATCTCAGAAGGACGTCCTAATTCTGTTTACTCCTCTTCTTACAGTGTCATTTGTAAAAAAAAAAAAAATTGTTGTTATGAGAAATCCAAAAGAATAGTATGATGAATCTCCAGATACTCATAACTAGCTTCAACAATTACCAATATTATGCCATAATTGCCCACTTTTTCTGTCCATCATTTTCCCAACTCAAACTAAGTTTTCACCCATAAATACTTCATTATACATCTCCAACTTTTAATGACTTAAAATCCCAACTACAATGTCATTCCCCAAACCAAGAAATTAGGTTAACATTATTTAATATCCACTTAGATTCAAATTTCTCCAGTTCTTTCAAAGTTGTTATGGTTGTTTGAATCAAGACCCAAACAAGATCCACCAAGCATTACATTTGCTTGGTATGTGTCTTAATTTCTTTCATCATGTAAAATTCCCTCCTCACCTTTTCCCTTTCATTGATTTATTGGAAAAACTGGATAATCTTATCTTGACACTATGAAAACAATTTAAGATTTTACTATGAGGGTTTTTTCTTTTGCCCTGAGACTATATCCCAATAGTAATTCACAGTAATAGCACTATTTTAATAGTTACCAGTACTTTACTTATAATACATTCAGAATACAGTTATATAAAAACTATTTGGATAATTGTTAAAGAAAAAGCAGTGACAGATTATTATAACAAACAAAGCTTCTCCTTAACTCTTCAGAATCTCTAAGTAATTTGATGATAATTTGTTTCTTTAATATGACATATTTAAACTATTCTTTTCTTATACCTTCCTGATTCAGCACTGCAGCATATTGAATAGGAAAGTTTTTAAAGATAAACTTAACAATTAAGGAAGGAAAATATGTTTCAAAAGTAGGTAGGGACCACTGTAGAAGAATTACTGCAATGTGAGAAAAAAATAAACTAATAAAGCAATCAAAATTATGTATTATTTCTATTCAGGACCACTAAATTTTCTGTGAAATGAAGGTCATGTGTTCATATAACAAGGAGAAAGCACAGATTGATCTTCCAATAGCTTCTTACTTTAGTTTTGGTCAGATCACAGATTTAATAATAATAGTTGAATAATGGATCCAGAAAAGCTGGATTGTTGGTATATAATAACATATAACCACAGACCACTACATACATTATTATTTTCAAAAGCAGGAAAGACTGAACAGGAATATTAACATGATAAGATTTCTTCTCCTTAATCAGGAGGAAACTTGCCAGGTAATATCTAATGACAGAAAACAGTATAGCATCATAGCAAGTTCTCAGAGTCAGACAGATCTAGGAGAGTTGCTTAGCTCTACCATTTATTAGTTGGTGACCCTAATGAATCACTGGACCTCTCCATAGAAGTCTATTTGCTCATTTCTTTTTTTTTTAAGATTTTATTTATTTATTTGACAGAGAGAAATCACAAGTAGGCAGAGAGGCAGGCAGAGAGAGAGGAGGAAGCAGGCTCCCTGCTGAGCAGAAAGCCCGATGTGGGGCTCGAACCCAGGACCTGGGATCATGACCTGAGCCGAAGGCAGCGGCTTAACCCACTGAGCCACCCAGGCGCCCCTATTTGCTCATTTCTAAAAATACTCCACAGGTTTACTTCTAAGATTAAAAGAGTTAACATAGTGTATGATGCACAATAAGTGCTTTTTAAAAAAAGCTTTAAAAGATACTTTACAAACTATACTTCTATTTTTAAAAGATTTTATTTTTTTATTATTTGAGAACACAAGCAGGGGAAATGGCAGGCAGAGAGAGAACCAGGCTCCCCACTAAGCAGGGAGCCCAATTCCAGGCTCAATTCCAGGACCCTGGGATAATGACCTGAGCCAAAGGCAAACGCTTAACCAACTGAGCCACCCAGGCATCCTAACAACCTATACTTCTAAAACTAAGAATAGGTATAGTACAGCACTCCAACTCAAAAAAAATGAGTAGCAATAAACTTTAAAGACAAAACCAACTTAAAAGATCTCAAACAATATTTATCATGTAATACATTGCAAACAATGCATAATTGTTTGAGATAAACTACAAAACATACATATTCCATGCTTTGTGGAAGCTCCCTAGGGGCTGAGGCAGGATCCGTTTCTCTGCGAAAAAATTTGTTCTAGGACTTTAACGATGTTAGAAATAATATGAAAGCAATTCTGTACAGGTAACTCAGGATGAATTTCATAATTAAAATATACTTAAAGACACAATACGGGCATTCATTTTTCATCCTTTATCAGAAACCCAAATCATTTTGACATGACGGATATTCTTCCACTTCCCTTCCTATGCTCTGAAACTGCAGATTAGGGATAATGGGCTTGAGGAACTTGAACTCATTGGTCCCAGATCCTCCCCTCAGGCACACCTCATACTGGTAGCTGTGGGACAGGGTCCCCGCGCCGCTGACGTCCACCAGGTGGCCCGGAAACGGGCCCTCGGGCACCGAGCAGCCGCCCCCCGACGCCGCCCGGCTCCTCCTGCACAGCCGCACCGCCACGAACACCAGCACCGAGAACAGGAAGAGCGACGACACGGACGCCAAGGCCACCACCAGGTAGACGGTGAGCGGGTCGGCGCGGGCCTCGGCCGCCGCCGCGTCCGGCAGCGGCAGGTAGGGCTGCGAGAAGCCGTCCACCAGCAGCACGTGCAGCGTGACGCTGGCCGACAGCGGCGGCTCGCCGTGGTCCCGGACCAGCACCAGCAGCCTGTGCTGGACGGCGTCGCGCTCGCTCAGCGGCCGCGCCGTGCGCACCTCGCCGTTGTGCGCCCACACGCCGAACAGCCCGGGCTCCGTGGCCTTGAGCAGCTGGTACGACAGCCAGGCGTTCTGGCCCGAGTCGCCGTCCACCGCCACCACCTTGGCCACCAGGTAGCCCGCCTCGGCCGCCCGCGGCACCAGCTCGGTGCAGGGCGCCGAGCCGTTCTGCAGCGGGTACAGCACGAAGGGCGCGTTGTCGTTGGCGTCCGCCACCAGCACGCGCACCAGCGCCTGGCTGCTGAGCGCCGGCGAGCCGCGGTCGGCCGCGCCCACGCGGAACTCGAACGCCTGCAGCGTCTCGAAATCCAGCGACCTGAGTGCGAACAGCTGCCCGTTGTCCGCGTTGATGGACACCAGCGAGCCCAGCGGCAGCTGCGGGTCGTGGGGCGGCAGCAGCGAGTAGGTGACCTGGGCGTTGGCGCCCGAGTCTCTGTCGGTGGCGCTCACGCTGCCGATGTGCAGCGCGGGGCTGTTGTTCTCGCGGACGCGCAGGGTGTAGGTCGTCTGGCTGAAGGTCGGGGCGTTGTCGTTGACGTCGGACACCGTCACCGTTAGGTTGTGCTGGGTTTTCAGCCTGGGGGTCCCCAGGTCGGTGACGGTGATGGTGATGTTGTACTCGGCCTGGCTCTCTCTGTCTAGGGGTGTCTCTGTTACCAAGGTGTAGAAATTCTCTACCGATGGCTTCAGGACGAAGGGGAGATGGTCTTGGATGGAGCACACCATCTTTGCATTGTTCCCTGAATCTCTGTCTCTAATCCTAAAAACAGCGACTACTGTCTCTGGTGAGTTTTCTGCAATTGGGCTAGTAAGTGATGACATGAGCAGTTCTGGTGGATTATCATTTATATCTGTTACATGGACCACCACAGTACATTTTCCAGAAAGCCCTCCACCATCTTTGGCCTGAATAGTTAATGTATAAGTTTGTATTGCCTCGTAGTTCAATTCGGCTTTAAGATGAAGATTGCCAGATGTTGAATTGATTCGAAACGTTTTGAGAATTCTTTCAGTAGCGTAAAAAAATGCATAGACGATTTCTCCATTACTTCCGGTATCTAAATCTCTAGCTGACACAGTGACAACCAGGGAACCAACAGGGCTGTTCTCAGGCACCTGGACTTTGTAAAGCGACTCTACGAATTCAGGGACGTTGTCATTTATGTCCAAAACCAGGATGCGTATGACGGTGGTTCCGGATCTGGGCGGAGAGCCGCCATCCAAGGCGGTGAGGGTTAAATGCAGCTCAGGAACCTCTTCACGATCCAGCACTTTATCCAGTACCAATTCGGAATAAACATTCCCTTCCCCATTATCATGGACATTAATATGGAAATAAACATTGGAGCTGACGGTGTAGTTTCTCAGGTTGTTGATTCCAACATCTGAATCCTGTGCACTTTCTAGGAGAAATGTTGCCCCTGGAGTGGTACTTTCTAATATGTTCAAGGTAATCTCTCTATCTAGAAATACTGGAGAATGATCGTTGATGTCTCTGACCCATAGTTCAGCACGGAAAATCTGAAAAGGCTTTTCAAGTAACAACTGGAAAGGCAACACACATGGCTCTGTGGGGCCACACAGTTCCTCTCGGTCTAATTTCTCATTTAGAAGTAAATCACCAGTAAGCGGATTGAGGAGTAAAAATCCTGTGGTCTTATCTGAAACAATTCTACATCCCCGAGCTGACAGTTCCCCCGCCCCTAACCCCAGATCAATTGCTAGGTTGGCCAGAAAGGTCCCTCTCTCCGTTTCCTCTGCCACAAAATACCGAAGTGTTTCTGCACCAGCCCAAGACACTCCCAGAAATACACAAAGAAGTAACACTTGCCTGTTCTGCAATGCGTGCACCACTCTGGCCTCCATTCTTTGTTTAAGCAATCTTTCAAAACCACGTTCACTCCGCCTCAAGCAGCTCTCAGAAATGGCAGAAATCGAATCCTTAGAAATGAGCTGGATAATAGCAATGGTCGTGGGGAGGAGTCCCACTTTTCCCCAACCCCATCACCAGCGTCTCCTTTCCTCTACTTTTCTTGTCTGGCCAGCTTTTCCTCTGAGCATTGTAATTTGTAACGTCCTTTGTGCGGGATTTCCCCCTCTTTTTAGCCAGCAGCGCCACCTTGCGTTTTGTGGATGTTATTCACGTTTTCAAGAAAAGAACAAAAAGATGGCCGGTTAAAGGAACTGCAACAGGAGTGATTTTTTTTTTCTTACCCCCAAGGGTCTTTATGGTTTTATTACATCTTTTCCCTCAACCGGTCAAGGTAACGTTAGTAGTTTACATTGGTTTTCCCTCTGAATATTTCATTGCTGCATATTATACAAAGATCCTCTCCATTTTAAGGGATACCCAGGGTTACACCCACCTACCCACCCCCCCACACACATACACACATATATAAATGTTTATACAGTATATATTAAGAAATATAAAGATGCTCTCTCTCCCCAACTCCAGGAAAATATATAGAAGCCCCGATGATGTCAAGTAGAGCAAAAGAAAAAGAAAAAATGTCTGGGAAACTGTAGCTACAGGTTGGTCCTCATGTGTGTTTATATTTTCGATATGCATATGTTGAGTTGTGAGAAACATCAACCCATAAACTTGGTTTGCAGTGGTTCCCTACTGATTGATAGCAATTCAAGGGTCCTAGCTGAAACCAATGAAAATACATTATGAAGAATGAAATAAGCAACCTAGGCTTTGAGGACATCCTACAAATAAAAGTTCAAGGGCAGTCAACCATATGAGTCACACAAAGAAACAAAGATAACATGCACGAGAATAATACAGCAGAAACAGACCCACACAAACTTCAGCTTTTAAAACTTCAGATTTAAAAACCAATTATGTTTACCATACACAAGTAAATAAATGACATGCTTGAACACTTGCATAAACAGACTGGAAAGGTACACTGACTTTAAAACATAAAAGGTCTAGGGGCTCAGTCCAGTAAGTGTCTGCCTACAGCTTGTGTCATGATCTTGGGATCTTGGGATGGAGCGCCCTGTAGGGCTCCCTGCTCAGTGAGGAGCCTGCTTCTCCTTCCCTCTTCCTCTGCTGCTCCCCCTGCTTGTGCTCTCTCTCTCTCAAATTAATAAAATATTTACAAAAATAAAAGCTCTAAACAATTATGAGGATTATCCTTTAAAATACACTGTAAATACTATAAACATTGATAAAGTATTGTATATAACAAAAAGCATAGTAAGGTGAAGAGAGGATGGAGGATGTCTAAGAATGTTTCTTTGCTCATTTTTTAAAAAAGATTTTTATTTATTTGACAGAGAGAGATCACAAGTAGGCAGAGAGTGGGGGAAGCAGGCTCCCCAGTGAGCAGAGAGCCTGATGCGATGCGGGACTCAATTCCAGAGCTCGATCCCAGGACCCTGAGATCATGACTGGAGCTGAAGGCAGAGGATTAACCCACTGAGCCACCCAGGGGCCCCTCTGCTCATTTTTAAGCAAGCAGTTAACTGATGCTAATATCTTAATATGCATCATATTCTTGTTTTTTTTTTTTTTTACCTTATAGGAATTATTTCTCTAAGCTTAAGCAAGATCTATAGTTTCATATAATTTTGCTTTACTACATTCAAGTAAAACATGACAGTTTTAACTATGAATCTACCAATTTATTACAGATCCATTTTATGAAATTATTTTCACTTATTAACTTATTCTTGTATGCATTCATAGAAATATTTTAAGGATATTGACTTAATAATTATTTGAGTGCTGAAATAATGATGTTAATTTCCCATGTTTTCCAGTATGGAGTTTCCTCAAAAAGTTAAAAATAGGGGCGCCTGGGTGGCTCAGTGGGTTAGGCCGCTGCCTTCGGCTCAGGTCATGGTCTCGGGGTCCTGGGATCGAGTCCCGCATCGGGCTCTCTGCTCAGCAGGGAGCCTGCTTCCCTCTCTCTCTCTCTGCCTGCCTCTCTGTCTACTTGTGATCTCTCTCTGTCAAATAAATAAATAAAATCTTTAAAAAAAAAAAAAAGTTAAAAATAGAACTACCCTCGGGTCCAGCACTGCACTACTGCCATTTACCCAAAGCATACAAAAATATAGTATTGAAGAGGTACATGCCCACAATGTTTGTAGCATCAATAGGCAAACTATGGAATGAGCCCAAATGTGCATCAACTGATGAATGGATAAAGAAGATGTAGGCTATATTTAGAGTGGACTATTACTCAGTCATCAAAAAGAATGAATTCTTGCCATTTGCAACGATGTGGATGGAGCTAGAGTGTATTATTATAAGTGAAACTAGTCAGAGAAAGACAAATACCATATGATTTCTCTCATATATGGAATTTAAGAAACAAAAGAGATGAACATATGAGAGGGGGAAAAGAGAGGTAAACAAACCATAAAAATCTCTTCATGATAGAGGCAAAACTGAGGGCTGATGGAGGGAGGTGGGTGAGGGATAGGCTAAATGGGAGATGGGCATTAAGGATGGCACTTGTTATGATGAGCACTGGGTGTTATATGTAAGTGATGAATCACTAAATTCTTCAAAAAACAATATTATATTGTATATTAACTAACTAGACTTAACTTTTTAAAGATTGTATTTATTTGACACAGAGAGAGAGAGATCACATGTAGGCAGAGCAGCAGGCAGAGATAGAGGAGGAAGCAGGCTTCCCACTGAGCAGAGAGCCTAATGTGGGGTCTGAGATCATGACCTGAACTGAAGGCAGAGGCTTAACCCACTGAGCCACCCAGGCTCCCCACCTAACTAGACTTTAAATAAAAATTTGAAAAAGAAAAAAAATGCTTTGTTTTCTGTTCACATTGAATGTGTTTGAATCATGTGACTATATTATATATATATATATATATTTTTTTTTTTTTTTTAAAGAATGAGAATCATAATTTACATACCCAAGTCATTTATTATGAAAAAGTAATCACCGGTCTACTAATATCTTTTCTACTTTTTCTATTTAACAGGGATTTAATTCTTTTTTTTTAATTTTTGAGCACTCCTGAAATGAAACTTTATTTTTTAAAAATTTTTAAAAAGATTTTATTTAGTTATTTGACAGACAGAGATCACAAGTAGGCAGAGAGGCAGGCAGAGAGAGGAAGGGAAGCAGGCTCTCTGCTGAGCAGAGAGCCCGATGTGGGGCTCCATCCCAGGACCCTAAGACCATGACCTGAGCCGAAGGCAGAGGCTTAACCCACTGAGCCACCCAGGTGCCCCAAAACTTTATTTTTTTAAAGATTTTATTTTATTTATTTGACAGAGAGAGAGAGAGAGATCACAAGTAGGCAGAGAGGCAGGAAGAGAGGGAGAAGCTCCCCACTGAGCAGAGAGCTTGATATAGGGCTCAATCCCAGAACCCTGAGATCATGCTCTGAACCAAAGGCAGAGGCCTAACCCACTGAGCCACCCAGGTGCCCCTCAAAGATACTAATTTTTAAAGAAAATACTCAACTTAGAAAACATCCACATAAAATACTAGTTCCTCTGAGGAAAGATTATAGTGTTTTCAAAACAACATTAGAGAAATCCAACAATTTCCAAGGTAACAAAAATTGTTGTATAAATGAGAAATATTTTAAAAATTGAAAGCCATCAGTTACAGGACATTATGCTGATAATCAGAAAACACAACTCTCTTAGTCATAAGAAGCTGTCAGTGAACACGCTCAAACATCAGGAATCTGAAAATATTTCCTGACCCCCTAAACTGAGAAACACTATTCCTCCACTATTGTATGAACATGCAAAATGTGACTTGGCTAAAAACTGCAACAGCAAAAAAAACAAACACCTGGAGATTCAGAATGTAAAATACTTCAACAAGCTGAAATAACTGTAAATACAATAATTATTAATGTATGAAAATGTAGCTCTTTATGTGAATGAACCAGTTAGGAACTAATAATGCATTAGTTAATATTATCATTTATCTCCTCTTAAAGTGAGATGCCTAACTGAACCCAAAATGATTTCTCAAGTGAGAGTTTTCCTCCGTGCCCCTATCAGCCCCTTCACCCACGAAGTTGGGGATAATGGGCTTGAGGAACTTGAAGTCATTGGTCCCAGATCCTCCCCTCAGGCACACCTCATACTGGTAGCTGTGGGACAGGGTCCCCGCGCCGCTGACGTCCACCAGGTGGCCCGGAAACGGGCCCTCGGGCACCGAGCAGCCGCCCCCCGACGCCGCCCGGCTCCTCCTGCACAGCCGCACCGCCACGAACACCAGCACCGAGAACAGGAAGAGCGACGACACGGACGCCAAGGCCACCACCAGGTAGACGGTGAGCGGGTCGGCGCGGGCCTCGGCCGCCGCCGCGTCCGGCAGCGGCAGGTAGGGCTGCGAGAAGCCGTCCACCAGCAGCACGTGCAGCGTGACGCTGGCCGACAGCGGCGGCTCGCCGTGGTCCCGGACCAGCACCAGCAGCCTGTGCTGGACGGCGTCGCGCTCGCTCAGCGGCCGCGCCGTGCGCACCTCGCCGTTGTGCGCCCACACGCCGAACAGCCCGGGCTCCGTGGCCTTGAGCAGCTGGTACGACAGCCAGGCGTTCTGGCCCGAGTCGCCGTCCACCGCCACCACCTTGGCCACCAGGTAGCCCGCCTCGGCCGCCCGCGGCACCAGCTCGGTGCAGGGCGCCGAGCCGTTCTGCAGCGGGTACAGCACGAAGGGCGCGTTGTCGTTGGCGTCCGCCACCAGCACGCGCACCAGCGCCTGGCTGCTGAGCGCCGGCGAGCCGCGGTCGGCCGCGCCCACGCGGAACTCGAACGCCTGCAGCGTCTCGAAATCCAGCGACCTGAGTGCGAACAGCTGCCCGTTGTCCGCGTTGATGGACACCAGCGAGCCCAGCGGCAGCTGCGGGTCGTGGGGCGGCAGCAGCGAGTAGGTGACCTGGGCGTTGGCGCCCGAGTCTCTGTCGGTGGCGCTCACGCTGCCGATGTGCAGCGCGGGGCTGTTGTTCTCGCGGACGCGCAGGGTGTAGGTCGTCTGGCTGAAGGTCGGGGCGTTGTCGTTGACGTCGGACACCGTCACCGTTAGGTTGTGCTGAGTTTTCAGCCTGGGGGTCCCCAGGTCGGTGACGGTGATGGTGATGTTGTACTCGGCCTGGCTCTCTCTGTCTAGGGGTGTCTCTGTTACCAAGGTGTAGAAATTCTCTACCGATGGCTTCAGGACGAAGGGGAGATGTTCTTGGATGGAACACTTCGTTTTGCCATTTTCCCCGGAGTCTGGATCTGAAATTCCAAAGATAGCCACCACCGTGTCAGGGGTGTTTTCCGGGATATCACTGGTGAATACTGACATAGTCAGTTCCGGAGTGTTGTCGTTTACATCCATCACTTCTACGGCTATAGAGCATTTTCCTGATAGTCCCCCGCCATCTGAGGCCTCAATTTCCATACGATAAGATTGAATTTCTTCAAAATCCAACATTTTTTTTAATCGAATTTCCCCTGTGACTGAGTTTATTTCAAAGGCCTGAATCACTTGATTTGAGGATTGGAAAAATGAGTAGGAGAGTTCTCCGTGGGTCCCAGCATCTAAATCTCTAGCAGTCACAGTGATGACAAGGGAGCCTATAGGGCTGTTTTCTGGCATTTGCACCTCATAGAGCAGCTGGGCAAATTCAGGAGTATTATCATTTATGTCCAAGATTAAGATGAGAACCTGAGAAGTCCCAGTCCGAGGCGGTGACCCACCATCCAGGGCCGTGAGCGTTAACCTGAGCTCTGACTGCTCCTCCCGGTCCAGCGCTTTGTCCAGCACCAGCTCAGGGTATCTCCTGCCATCGCTGTGATTTCGAGTGAAAAGGTGAAAATGGGAGTTGGTGCTAATGATGTAGTTCTGAACTGTGTTACTGCCCACGTCTAAATCTTGAGCTATTTTCAAAGGAAATGCAGTCCCTGGATGACTGCTTTCTGATATTTTCAGGAGGATTTCATTTTCCAGGAATTCTGGAGCATGGTCATTTACATCTTGTAGCTGTAGTTCACCTTGAATAAACCGCACTGGGCTTTTTAGTAACACCTGGAAATGCAGTACACATGGATCTGTGTCACCGCACAACTCTTCCCGGTCCAATTTTTCTTTTAACAGCAAATTCCCACTCTTCTGCTCCAGCTGCAAATACTGTTGATTCCCTTTGGAAAGAATTCGAGCAGCCCGCACGGCCAGCTCCCCTAAGCCAAGCCCCAGATCTTTTGCGAGGTTGGTCACAAAGGAGCCGCTTTCCCTCTCCTCTAGAACCGAATACTTAATGGTCGTACTCCCCACTTCCCACAGTATTAACAGTATTAGGATAATAATGGCGGTCACTTGCCTTTTCTGTGGCGCTTTGGGTAGCGGTGACTCCATTGTTCCTCGGGGTCCAAAAGATGCAGTATTTAATCACAAAATAATTACTGTGCAGCCAACTCTGCTATCTTGATTCAATAATCTTAAGTTAGCTCCTAACATTGACAGACATGGAGATAGCAGCCTCCCTGTAACCTACTATCCCCCAATAGTGTAAAACGTTTCCTTTTCAAGTAGCTAGAAACCGCCTTTACCAAGTCTGCAGAGAGTTTTTCACTTTCTTAGCCTGCAGCGCCACCAAGCGTCCTGCCTTACAACTTCAGTTTTTGTTTTTTTTGGTTGGGGGTTTTGGTTTTCATTAAAAAGCATCAAGCAACAGTTAAAACAAATTGGAAGCCGTTTGGATTGTAAATTACCTTCCACCCCATTGTGCAGTATTCTTCAGGTAACTAACAATATTTGTGAGAGCAACAGTAATACTTACCTATCCATATCTATATTAATCTTTCTTAAAGGTACAAGTTCAGTATATAAAACTCTGTCCAAGACAAATTCATTTATTCATTTAACCAATATTTCTCTATGCAGGCATTTTTCCAGCTTCTGGAGATAAAATGGTAAGTTAAACACAAAATTCTTGCTCTTGGGTCCCTACATTGAATTACAAAAATACTAATTTGCTGTACTGTGTTAGAAGTTAAGAATTTTAAAATCCACTTTCTACTCCCAAATTGCAATGTGCCTGTAACTTCTGAAAAAAACTTAAAATGTGATTTTTTTGTCTCTGGGCTAAATAGCCTTGGCAATTTTTTCTTCATAAATTCACTCTGTACCATGCTCAGTAAGACTAAGAGGAAATGGCCATTTGTTTGTTAGAAATCAATGCAAGTTCAGAATTCAGACAGTGTCTTTTCTACAAACATGTAAGAGATAAAAAATGGGCTCAAAGATATACTTTCTCGGGAAGGGTTCTACCTCTCAACATTGGACAGTGACCCATCCCAGTGTACATCTCCTGGCACTGTGGAAATGGATATATTGAAAAACACCACAGAACCGACTGAAGTCAAGTGGTTGCAATGACACTAGCAGGAAAATTAGTTTCCCCCAAAGAAGAATGCTTTTCCAAGGTGGGGGGGATAAGTATCTAAGAATAAAAAACAGTAAGTAAGTGTCCCCTCTACTCAGTATACCAACTGGTAATCATTTATGACAGTTCACTTATTTGGACACAAACCTCAGCCAAATATAATTTAGTTAAGCCTAGTTCCATTTTAATGAAGGATAAAAATAAAATATTCACTCCGCTATCAGTTTATTATAAATTGCCCAACTGATGGAGAGTTGAAAGGAGAAATTTTTCTTAAAGTACTACAAATAAAACCAACACAAGACAAATATAACCTAAACTGTTAAAGTGAATGATTTTATGATTAATTTAGTTGATACTTATACAACACTTTATTTATGATGTTACCTAATAACCTGCCATTAATTACTTACATAGTTCTTGGCAGATATCACACATGTAAAAGCTTGAGAAACTAGGAGGAAGAGTTTGAAAAAAATAATTTGGATTTCATTAAATAATGCATTTTAAGGATACCTGGGTGGCTCAGTCGGTTAAGTGTCTGCCTTCAAATCAGGTCCCAATCCCAGGGTCCTGGGATCAAAACCTATAGCCTACTTCTCCCTTTTCCTCTTGTTGCTTCTCTCTCTCCCTCTGCCTACCACTCCCCACTGCTTGTGCTCTCTCTCCCTCTCAAATAAATAAAATCTTTAAAAGATACATTTGAATTTTCAGATTGGTAGACAAAGACAAGGAGATAAAATGTACTCTCAACATTTTATATTCTGTATTAGAGTTTATGGTGTGTGAAGGGTAGTTTGTTTAGAAAGAAAGTAAAAGAATGATATTTAATTTCACTTATTAACCAAAGGTACTGCATTGTGAAGAGAATATTAACATTTTTCTGTATTCCTTGAAAATTAATTTTTAAAATTCACAGTTGGAATATTGATAACATTCATCAAATATTATGCATTTATATTTGGCTTGGAATTATTAAAAATACTATCATACACTTACATGAAGCTCACAAACTGGATTTTAATTTATTGACATTTTGCAAAGTTTATATGTATAGAAAAATGTATTGACTACTGTAGTATATTGAAATACACATACATATAAATGGTTATCTCAGCATTTAGCCTTCTTTAGTATTTATCTTTAACTATTCACATTGTAGCCATTCCCCCAAAATGAGACTTACACTGCAGATTACATAATATCAAACACTCCCATTTTATTCTTTTTTTTTTTTTTAGTAGGCTGTATGCCCAGTATGGGGCTTGAATTCACCAGTGAGATCAAGAGTCACATTCTCTACCAACTGAGATAGCCAGGCACCCCAAAACACTCACACTTTAAGAATTTCCCTTCATATGGGGCGCCTGGGTGGCTCAGTGGGTTAAGCCGCTGCCTTTGGCTCAGGTCATGATCCCAGGTCCTGGGTTCAAGCCCCACATCGGGCTTTCTGCTCGGCAGGGAGCCTGCTTCCTCCTCTCTCTCTGCCTGCCTCTCTGCCTACTTGTGATTTCTCTCTGTCAAATAAATAAATAAAATCTAAAAAAAAAAAATTTCCCTTCATAGTAATAGTCATGACAGTTGTCACCAATAGTTACACAATCTTACTTACAGGCTTTGTATTACAATTTTTCTTAAAATGGATAGATGATTGAATTTCAAAATTTTTAAATTATGCAAATAAAATTTACTTTTTATTCAGATTGTCAAATATAGTTGACAGTAACACAAATCTACTAAGCATGATATAGGGAAAGCACTGTGTATAACGAGTATCTGATTTTTTTCAACTTAAAGTGTAGTAAAATAATTAAAGAACAGACTATCATAACATGTAACTAAGTTAAAAGAGATTTTCAAACTTACTAAGTAGGGCTTAATAGGATAATCCAATACTTAACTGAATAGGAAACTATCCCGAACCGTGGGGTTTTCCTCCATTTCCTTGCCCTGGGGAGGGAAGTTGGGGATGATGGGCTTGAGGAACTTGAATTCATTGGTTCCTGAGCCTCCCGTCAGACACACCTCATACTGGTAGCTGTGGGACAGGGTCCCCGCGCCGCTGACGTCCACCAGGTGGCCCGGAAACGGACCCTCGGGCACCGAGCAGCCGGCCCCCGACGCCGCCCGGCTCCTCCTGCACAGCCGCACCGCCACGAACACCAGCACCGAGAACAGGAAGAGCGACGACACGGACGCCAAGGCCACCACCAGGTAGACGGTGAGCGGGTCGGCGCGGGCCTCGGCCGCCGCCGCGTCCGGCAGCGGCAGGTAGGGCTGCGAGAAGCCGTCCACCAGCAGCACGTGCAGCGTGACGCTGGCCGACAGCGGCGGCTCGCCGTGGTCCCGGACCAGCACCAGCAGCCTGTGCTGGACGGCGTCGCGCTCGCTCAGCGGCCGCGCCGTGCGCACCTCGCCGTTGTGCGCCCACACGCCGAACAGCCCGGGCTCCGTGGCCTTGAGCAGCTGGTACGACAGCCAGGCGTTCTGGCCCGAGTCGCCGTCCACCGCCACCACCTTGGCCACCAGGTAGCCCGCCTCGGCCGCCCGCGGCACCAGCTCGGTGCAGGGCGCCGAGCCGTTCTGCAGCGGGTACAGCACGAAGGGCGCGTTGTCGTTGGCGTCCGCCACCAGCACGCGCACCAGCGCCTGGCTGCTGAGCGCCGGCGAGCCGCGGTCGGCCGCGCCCACGCGGAACTCGAACGCCTGCAGCGCCTCGAAATCCAGCGACCTGAGCGCGAACAGCTGCCCGTTGTCCGCGTTGATGGACACCAGCGAGCCCAGCGGCAGCTGCGGGTCGTGGGGCGGCAGCAGCGAGTAGGTGACCTGGGCGTTGGCGCCCGAGTCTCTGTCGGTGGCGCTCACGCTGCCGATGTGCAGCGCGGGGCTGTTGTTCTCGCGGACGCGCAGGGTGTAGGACGTCTGGCTGAAGGTCGGGGCGTTGTCGTTGACGTCGGACACCGTCACCGTTAGGTTGTGCTGAGTTTTCAGCCTGGGGGTCCCCAGGTCGGTGACGGTGATGGTGATGTTGTACTCGGCCTGGCTCTCTCTATCCAGCGCTCCTTCAGTTACCAAGGTGTAGAAGTTTTCGACTGTTGGTCTTAGAAAAAAGGGCAGATTGTCATCTATAGAACAAATAACCTGTTGATTTTGTCCGGAATCTGCATCTGACACACTGAAAACTGCTACTATGATTTCTGGCAGGTTTTCGGGAATGGGACTAATGAGTGAGGACATGGTCAATTGAGGAGGGTTGTCATTTACGTCCAGAACCTTGATGACTAAAGAACATTTTCCCGATAGTCCCCCGCCATCTGTAGCCTCAATATCCAAATGATAAGATTGAAATTCCTCAAAATCCAAAGTCTTTCTCAGTCGAATTTCTCCTGTAATTGCGTTTATTTCGAAGGGTTGATTAATGTCATCTACCTGAAATAGGGCATAAGATACCTCCCCAAAGGACCCTGCATCTAAATCTCTTGCTGAGACGGTGATAATCAGAGAGCCCAGGGAATTGTTTTCAGGGATTTGTGCCTCATAGAGCTCCTGAGCAAACTCTGGAGCGTTGTCATTGATGTCCAAGACCAGGATCTGAATCTCCGTGGTCCCAGACCGGGGCGGAGACCCACCATCCAGCGCTGTGAGGGTAAGCCTAAACTCAGGCTGCTCCTCGCGGTCCAGTGCTTTGTCTAGCACCAGCTCCGGGAACTTCCTGCCATCGCTGCGATTGCGAGTGAGAACGTGGAAATGAGGATTGGAGCTGATTATGTAGCTCTGAAGACTGTTGCTACCCACGTCTAAATCCTGTGCCATTTTCAAAGGAAATAGCTTTCCTGGTGTAGTAATTTCTGATATTTTTAGTAGCATTTCTCTGGTGAGGAACTCTGGGGCGTGGTCATTTATATCTGTGATTCGTAAAGCAGCCTGAAAAAACTGCAAGGGATTTTCCAGTAACACTTGGAAAGGTAGCACACATGGCTCAGTGGAGCCGCACAGCTCTTCCCGGTCCAGTTTCTCATTTAGCTGTAAATCATAGGTCTTTGGGTCAAGCTGCAAATACTGTCTGTTCCCCTTGAAAACAACCTGGGCACCCCGTGCAGCCAGTTCTCCTCTCCTGAGTCCCAGGTCCTTTGTCAAACTGGCCACAAATGTGCCAGTTTCTGACTCTTCCAATACATAATATTGAATCGATTCTGAACTGGCTTCCCACAAAAGCATCCATATAATAAAAATTGCCACTTGCCTTTTCTTGCGATGTGCTTTTGTTTGCGCCATCCCCATTATGTCTGATCCCAGAGAAGAAAATCCTTTTCCAGTCCCCATCAGCACGTCCACCATCGACCCTCGGAAATGTCTTTGCTGTTGAATTTCGAATTTGTCTTATAACTTGTCTGGTGATGAGTGCCTTCCTGAATACTTCTATCTTAGCTTTAGCTGTAAGTGTGTTCTCTATTGGGGGGTGGGGGGCTTCTGAGTAAAATGGAGTCCACGGAATCTGCAGAGCTCTTATTCACTCTCTTAGCCTGCACTGCCACCACGCGTTCAAATTAGTAACTTCAGGAGGTGCATACAGGCAATACCAGTTTCGAAATCTTAGCCTTATAAAGACTTTCAGGTGGAGTCAGTGTTTCTCAAATTGTAGTATGTGAACTATATGCATAAATAATTACTTGGGAGTCATGAATTGGTTTTTTTTTTCCAAGGTTGATTCCTGGGTTTCCCTCCAGACCTTGAATGAAATTCTATGGTAGAGCTAAGGGCTGAAAATCTGCACTTCAATCTAAGTGATTCTCATGCATACGAATGTTTAAGAATCATGCCCTCAGGTAGTGTAAACTTGCTATAATCAACTTTTATTCTTTGGCAGTGAAATTTATCTCTGTTGAGTAGTGTGATTTGTGAATCCAAGAAGTACCCTGTTTAATCGTCCCAGCAAGTCAATAAACTATACAAAATGTAAAATTTGGTTAGCAGCACCAATTATAAACAATTACTTCTGTAAGTTATATGGCTCATAAAATGGCATCAACAACAGACTTAATTTATTTTGTGGTTACACCTGCACAGTAAGGGAACAATTAGGCTATTAGGAAGAAATTTGAAGCCAACAAATACTTATAAATATCTTATCAGTTAAGTTATTTAAAAGAGGAAGTAGTGGGGCACCTGGGTGATGCAGTCAGCTAAGCCTGGGACTCAGTTTCGGCTCATGTTATGATCTTGAGATTGTGAGACAGAACCCCAAGATGGCTCTGAGCTCCCTGTGAGTCTGCTTAAGACTCTTTCCCTCTTCCACTGTCCCTCACTGTTGCACTCTCTCTCAAATAAATATGTCTTTTTAAAAAGAATTTTGACAGGGACGCCTGGGTGGCTCAGTTGGTTGGACGACTGCCTTCGGCTCAGGTCATGATCCTGGAGTCCCAGGATCAAGTCCCGCATCGGGCTCCCGGCTCCGCGGGGAGTCCGCTTCTCTCTCTGACCTTCTCCTCGCTCATGCTCTCTCTCACTGTCTCTCTCTCAAATAAATAAATAAAATCTTAAAAAAAAAGAATTTTGACAAAGATCACAAGTAGGCAGAGAGGCAGGCAGAAGGGGCAGGGGATGCAGGCTCCCTGCTGAGCAGGGAGCCCAATGAGGGGCTTGATCCCAGGACCCTGAGATCACCACCTGAGACGAAGGCAGAGGCTTTAACCCACTGAGCCACCCAGGTGCCCCATCAAATAAATAAATCTTTAAGAGGAACTAGCAACAATCCATCTGTCATAAGTAGGCATTTTAGGATTTTACTTCATTTAGTATGGATAGAATTGGTCATGATTTTATTAGGTTTGTTCATTTTATTATAACTTTTAAATCAAATTTCCCTCCTATATTAATCAAGTCCTAAATACATTATTATGTTGTAAAGACATAATGAAACGCGGAGAACATTCAAGAATCACCTCTACCATCCTCTCACAACAAGGTTGACACTAGTTGCTCTAAACAAACACCAAATAGGGTAGTGAATTACATTTGACGGAATTCCACAGAATTCAATGATGGTTCATCATGGCTATACTCATTTCTATCACCACTTTCTGCTCAGATAAATGGGAAATATATGTCTTTAAATATCAGAATACATGAAATGGGTCAGTGCACAGATAAGAACACAAAATATGCCAAACATAATCTCACTTCAGATTTATTTCATATTTCTTGAAAGGTGAAATCAATTGAGTTCAACCAAAGTTCACTTCAGGTAAGAGCCAAAATGGTGGAAGATTAAAAATGATGATTTTTTAAAAAGACTTTGTTTATTTGAGAAAGAGGACAGCAAAAGAGAGCAGGAATAGGGGTAGAGGGAGAAGCAGGCTCCCTGCTCAGCTTGATCCCAAGACCCTGAGATCATGACCCCAGCTGAAGGCAGATGCTTAACCGACTGAGCCACCTAGGCTCCCCTAAAAATGAAGATATTTTTCAAGATGTTTCAACTATAGGTAAAAGAAGTAAAGCTAAATAAAGTCTAAACTCTGAACAGATGAAATAATTTTTCAGTTAAAAAACATCTCTATCTACCCAGAAGGATAAAAATAAGATCACTGTGACCAGCCTCCATGGTTCACTTGATAAATGTTACTGAGAATAGACTTCCTTAAGAGTATAACAAAATAAACTGATGAAGTAAAACCAGCAATCGTAAACATATTAGATGGGTTTAGTTTCTTCTCTGAAACAAAGTTATTTCCAACTCAATCCTAAATGCTTCCTTCCTTCCGTGGGCATTCCGATTCCAGCTTGATGGCATCCCTGGCTTCTGTGTAGTCCATTGTGCATTCTCTTTGCCTGCAGGGCCACCAGGCATCTTCACATATAGCTTACTGAATTATTTTTCATTTTAAAGAAAATTTTACTAGCAGTACTGTATCGGTGAAACTCAATTTAGATCATTGAAATTTCTTTGAGAACGTTGCTTGTTATGAGAGAAAAAAATGATATCTTAATGTATCATCCAAGTATTATTGGTTGGTATGTGAAGACACTGCCTTTGTATGGAAATGGATTACTTTAGATTCTTTCAGGAGAATGCTTCTCTGTTTTATTCTCTTTTGCTTTCCTTTGCTAGAATAGAACTGAATTGACATTTATAAACTTGTCTCACAAGTAATAACTCACTAACATTTGTGGGAAAAGTTCAACACATTCAAAGCAAACAGCATAACTTCCATGTACACATTACCCAGCTTCCTATCTTGTCTTGTTTCATCTATACCTTCCCCTCCACTCTCCACTTCCCACTCAATGTTTGTTTTTGTATAGGTCTTTTCTTAAGGTAATGTTCACACAAATTGAAATGCTCCAATCTTAATTGTACAAATGGATCCATCCATGTAACCCACACCTATTTCAAGATATAGAATATTTCCATCATTCACTGGGAATCTTTAATCATATTTTCCAACTTAATTTTAATAATTAGGTGGCAAAATCTTGGTCTCCTCTGGACACAACATGGAAAGGTAAACAATGTAAAAAAAACCCCACCATGCCTTATGCTCATTATGCTCATGTATGCTTATGTGAAGTGACAGCTCATTAAGATTAATTTAACTGATTATTACCAGTGAGCTGAAATAATACTTTGATGAAACACTGTAAAGTATGTTAACCTCAATTTTATTTAGTTACCTTACAATTATTGCATAGCTGATCAAGCTAGTTTCCATTTTTATGCTACAAATGTTTGTTTTCTTTACATTCCATTATAAATTTTTAAAATTCTTCAAGTTCTGAATGTGAGAATCCATCAAAATCCTAGAGGAGAATACAGGAGGACCTCTTTGACCTCAGCTGCAACAATTTATTGTAAGACATGTCTCCTAAGGTAAGGGAAACAAAAGCAAACTATTGGAACTTCTTCAAGATAGGAAAGGAAGTAGTTGACAAAACCAAAAGACAGCCTACACAATGGGAGAAGAAATTTGCAAAGTCTTATCAGATAAAGGGTTAGTATCCAACATCTATAAGGAACTTATCAAACTCAACACCCAAAAAATAAATAATGCAGTCAAGAAATGGGCAGAAGACATGAACAGACATTTCTCCAAAGAAAACATACAAATGGCCACTAGACACATGAAAAAATGTTCAACATCCCTCAGCATCAGGGAAATACAGATCAAAACCACAATGAGATACCACATCACACCAGTCAGAATGGCTAAAATTAACAAGTCAGGAAATAACAAATGTTAGCAAGGATGTGAAGAAAGGGGAACCTTCTTACACTGTTGGTGGGAATGCAAGCTGGTGCAGCCACTCTGGAGAACAGCATGGAGGTTCCTCAAAAAGTTGAAAATAGAGCTACCCTATGACACAGCATTTGAACTACTAGGTATTTACCCTAAAGATACACAGGGGCACCTGCACCCCAATGTTTATAGCATCAGTGTCCACAACAGCCAAACTATGGAACTATGGAAAGAGCCCAGATGTCCATCGACAGATGAATGGATAAAGAAGATGTAGAATATATATACAATGGAATATTACTCAGCCATCAAAAAATGAAATCTTACCATTTACAATGACGCGAATGGAACTAGAGGGCATTATGCTAAGTGAAATCAGTCAAATTAGAGAAAGAAACTTTCATATAACTTCAGTCATATGTGGAATTTAAGAAATAAAACAGAGGATCAATCATAAGGAAGGGAGGGAAAAATAAGATAAAGAGGGGCGCCTGGGTGGCTCAGTGGGTTAAGCCGCTGCCTTCGGCTCAGGTCATGATCCCAGGTCCTGGGTTCAAGCCCCACATCGGGCTTTCTGCTCAGCAGGGAGCCTGCTTCCTCCTCTCTCTCTGCCTGCCTCTCTGCCTACTTGTGATTTCTTTCTGTCAAATAAATAAATAAAATCTTTAAAAAAAAATAAGATAAAGACAAAATCAGAGAGGGACACAAACCATACGAAACTTTTAACTATAGGAAACAAACTGAGGGTTGCAGATAGGGAGGAGGGTGGGGGGATGGGGTAACTAGGTGATGGACATTAAGGAGGGCACATGATATAACGAGCACTGGGTGTTATATGCAACTGATAAATAACTGAACTCTACCTATGATACTAATAATACACTATAAGTTAATTAACTGAATTTAAATAAAATAAAATTTAAAACAAAAAATGAAAAACATAAAAATTCTTCAAGTTTACTAAAAATGAAAAAGACTAACCTTCAAGATTAATCTCCCAAATCTTTAATTTTGTTATGCATCTCTTAAAAACCTTATTTAATTTAGCTGTATCCAAAGAAAAACACTAATTCAGGACCAAGATGGAAATATGTAAGCAATCACCTAAAGAACCCTCTGAATTGATGGGAGAAATGGTGCAGAAAAGTTAAATTATAAAGGTTTATAAATTATAAAAGGTTATATATTATATATATATTTATATATATTTATATATATATAATTATAAATTATAAAAGGTTTATAAATTATAAAGGTAGTTAAGCTTCGAACTCTTGATTTCAGTTGAGCTCATGGTCTCAGGGTTGTGAGATCACTGAGCCCTGTGGCTCTGTGCTGGGCATGTAGCCTGCTTAAGATTCTCTCTCTCTCTCTTTCTCTCTTTCCCCCTCTAAAAAAACAACAAAGAACCAGCTTTTTATTTAATTGATTTTCTCTATTTTTATTTTTATTTTGGATTTTGTTGGTTTCTTCTATTATTTGTATTTATTTCCTTCCTTCCTCCTGTTTCCCCTGCTTGTTTTGGGTGTTTTTTACTGTTCTTTTTCTAGATTCTTGAGGTGGGAGACTAGATAATTGATTTGAGGCTTTTTCCTCTTTTCTTAGTGTTATAGATATCCCTCTCTGCACTGCTTTAGCTTTGTTGTCTTTTCCTTTTCTTCTTTTAAAAAAAGATTTTATTTATTTGACAGAGAGTACAAGCAGGGGAGTGGCAGGCAGAGGGAGAGGGAGAAGCAGGCTCCCCACTGAGCAGGAAACCTGATGTGGGGGCTCAATCCCAGGACCCCAGGATCATGACCTGAGCCAAAGGCAGACACTTAACCACTTAACCATCTGAGCCACACAGGCACTCCTGTCTTTTCATTTTCTATTCAGCTTGATATAGTTTTTATATCTTTTGAGACTTTGTCTTTGATCCAGGGATTAATTAGAAGTGTGTTGTTTAGTTTCACGTGTTTGAAGATTTTCCTGTATTTTTATGTTATTGCTTTTTTAGTTTGATTCCATTGTGACTGGAGAACCCACACTGTATGATTTTAATTCTTTTAAATTGGTTGAAGTTTGTGTTATGGCCTTGCTTATGTAGTTTATCTTGTATATTTTCTGGAAGTACTTGGAAAGAATGCACATTCTAGTGTTTTTGGCTAGGAATTTCACAAATACACATTAGATTCTCTTGGTTGATGGTTTTGTTTAGTTCTAAGTTCTTGCTGATTTTCTGTCTAAGTTGTTCTATCACTTGTTAAGAGAGGGTGCTGAAATATCCAACTTTGATTGTAGATCTATTTTTTCCTTCCACTTCTGCCAATTTTTGCTTCACAAAATTTGCAGCTTTGTTACTTAGTGTATACATACTAAATATATATGGAATACATAGGAATGCTCTGTCTTCTTCTATCATTATATAATGTCCTAGTTTGTCACTTTCTGGTCATTTTCTTCCCTCTGATGTCTACTTTATCTGACATTAGTATGGTCATTCTTGATATATTTTTATTAAACTTTGCATAATACATTTCCCACCTTCTTCATTCAATCTGCCTATATCATACTTGAAGTGAAGTTTCTTATAGACAGCATACAGTTAGACAATTTTTAATCAATCTCTTTGCTTTAATTGGTGTGTTTACACCATTTACATGTAATGTAATAACTGATGTTAGAGCATAAGCCTAACATTTTTTTGTTTTCTATTTGTTCTTTAGGAGTTTTTTTTTGTTTCTCTCTTTTCTTTTTCCTATCTTCCTGTGTGTTATTAGAACATTTTTTAGAGTTCCACTTTGATATATCTGTAGTGTTTTTTAAAACTGTTATCACATTGTATAGCTTTTATTATGGTTGCTCCATACATAAGTTATTACAGTTTACTGGTATTGTCATTTTACCAGTTCAAGAGCAGGGTGGAAAACTTACCTCCCTTTACATCCCTTTACCATCCCCATTTATAACTGTCTTAAAAATTTCCTCTCTAGGGGCGCCTGGGTGGCTCAGTGGGTTAAAGCCTCTGCCTTCAGCAGGGTCCTGGGATCGAGCCCCGCATCGGGCTCTCTCCTCGGCAGGGAGACTGCTTCCTCTTCTCTCTCTCTGCCTGCCTCTCTGCCTACTTGTGATCTCTATCTGTCAAATAAAATAAATAAAATCTTTTTAAAAATGTCCTCTCTATATACTTAGAACTATATCAGACATAATCAGATATAATTTGGGATTCAACCATCAAACATAATTTAGGAAACTCAAGAGAAGGAAAGCCTAGCATATTTACCCATATTTTTGTTTACTGTGTTTTTCTTCTTTACTGATGTCCCAAGATTCCTTTTTTTTTAAAAAGTGGGCTCCATGTCCAACATGGGGTCGAACTTAAAACCCTGAAATCAAGAGTCTCATGCTCTCATTGAGTCCCAAGATTCTTTTCTTTTTAATTGATTCCTTCCATTTGGAGAACTTCCACACCCATTCTTTTAGGGTAGGTGTACTGGAAACAAATTCTCTTCCTGAAGGATATTTTCACTGGATATAGAATTCTGAGTTAACATTTCTTTTCTCTCAGCACTTGAAAAATATGTATCCTTCTTTCTGACCTCTATGGTTTTTGATGAGAAGTCTACTGTCCTTCAAATTGTTATTGCTCTATGAATAATGTGTCATTTCTCTTCACTGCTTTCAAGATTTTTTCCTTGCCTTTAGTGTTCAAGAACTTTGACTATGATGTCTTTTGGTGTGGATTACCAATTATGATGCCATGAGGATTTCCCCCATGTTTTCAGCATGTTGCTCCTCTGCTGTGAAGTTGCCAGGATCTCCCTGCTTCCTGTAGCAACATATATCAACACTTCTCCTAGGGAAGAAATATCAATACTCAAAATAAAGTGAGGCACTCACTTTAAAAAAGGATGGAGAAGAAAAACCAAAGATATAAAATAAAAGATTAATATAAGAAACATAGAGAAATAATTGAGAATGTTCAATATCTGACAAACACAAGTCTCAGAGGAAAAAAACAGACAAAATTAGGAATACAGTTATTAAGGCAATAATAGTAGAGATGAAATAGTTCCAGATATGAAAAAGCATAAATTGTTAGAACATATAAGACATTAAATGACATATAATATAGAACATATCAATGAAGTGTAAGAGAAAACTAAATGCATTTTCAGACATGTGGAGACAAGAGTTTATTTTTCATGTACTGTCTCAGGAATCCACTTGAGGATCTACTGTAGCAAAGAGAGGGACTTTTTTTTTAAGGGGGATAAGTAATCTATCAATGGACTTAACTAGGAGAGGTATGACAACAAGATGATAGTTTTGTTTACACTGAGAGATCATTTAGCCCAGGAAGAACCAGAAAGATAGGGGGCTTTTGGTAAGAAATATGGGAACCTGAATTATTGATTTAAAGATATTTGAAGATCGGGGTGCCTGGGTGGCTCAGTGGGTTAAGCCTCTGCCTCAGCTCAGGTCATGATCCCAGGGTCCTGGGATGGAGTCCCGCATTGGGCTCTCTGCTCAGCAGGGAGCCTGCTTCCCCCTCTCTCTGTCTCTGCCTACTTGTGATCTCTGTCTGTCAAATAAATAAATAAATAAATCTTAAAAAAAAAGATATTTGAAGATATGGTAAAACCAACTGATGGAGTCTAAAATGGTGAATCTATTTGATCTTGATTCTAGGAACACTCTATTTTCAATGACACAGGAAACACAAGAATAGATCAAAGGAGCAGAAAACACAGTCTTTACCACTAAGTAATATGGCTCTGCAATGAATAATGTATGTTAAAAATATAACATAAAATTTAACATCATAACCATTGTTCAGTGTACAGGTCAGCAGTGTTAAGTATATTCACATTGCTGTGAAACAGATCTTCAGGACGTTTTCATTTTGCA
Source organism: Lutra lutra (assembly GCF_902655055.1). Taxonomy (NCBI): domain Eukaryota; kingdom Metazoa; phylum Chordata; class Mammalia; order Carnivora; family Mustelidae; genus Lutra; species Lutra lutra. Next base: position 79,677,356 of record NC_062282.1, on the reverse strand, counting down.
AATCTGAAACTCTATAGCCATTAAACAAAACTCCCCTTTTCCTCCTCCCCCCATCCCTGGTAACCACCATTCTACTTTCTGTTTGTATGAATTTAACAACTTTAGAAACATGATTTAAGTGGAATCATACAGTATTTCCTTTTTGTGACTATCTTATTTCACTTAGGATATTGCCCTCAAAGTTCATCCATGCTGTCGCATGTGATAGGCTTGCCTTCTTTTTTTTTTTTTTTAAAGATTTTTATTTATTTATTTGACAGAGAGAAATCACAAGTAGGCAGAGAGGCAGGCAGAGAGAGAGGAGGAAGCAGGCTCCCTGCTGAGCAGAAAGCCCGATGTGGGGCTCGAACCCAGGACCTGGGATCATGACCTGAGCCGAAGGCAGCGGCTTAACCCACTGAGCCACCCAGGCGCCCTTGCCTTCTTTTTTTAAGGCTGAATAATACTCCACTTTTTAAACACACATACACACACACACACACACACACACACACACAATCACATTTTGTTTATTCATTCATCCATATGTGGGTATTTGGGTTGCTTCCATCTCTTACCAGTTGTGAATACTGCTGTTATGAATATGGGTGCATGAATATCTCTTTGAGATCCTGCTTTCAATTCCTGTAGATACACACCCAGGAATGAAATTGCTGGATCATATAGAAGTTCTCTTTTAAATGTCTTGAGGAGCCTCCATACTGGTTTTTTAAAAAGATTTTATTTATTTATTTGACAGAGAGAGCTCACAAGTAGACAGAGAGGCAGGCAGAGAGAGAGGGGGGAAGCAGGCTCCCCGCTGAGCAGAGAGCCCAATGCGGGACTTGATCCCAGGACTCTGGGATCATGACCTGAGCTGAAAGCAGAGGCTTTAACCCACTGAGCCACCCAGGCGCCCCTCTCCATACTGTTTTTATAGCAGTTGCACCATTTTACAATCTCATCAACAGTGCACAAAGGTACCAGTTTCTCCACATCCTTGCAAACACTTGCTATTTCCTGGTTCTTGATATCAGTCATCCTCATGTGTGTGAGGGAATACGCCAGTATGGTTTGGATTTCCATTTCTCTGATGGTTAGTGATGTTGAACATTTTTCCATATTTTTGTTGGTCATCTGCACATAATCTTTGGAGAAATTTCTGTTCAAGTACTTTGCTCATTTTTAAATGTGGTTACTTGTTATTTTGTTGTTTCTATTGGATTGTAGGAGTTCTTAAATATTGACATTACCCACTTATCAGATAAAAGATTTGCAAATATTTTCTCCCATTCAGTAGATCCTCTTTTCACTGTTTACTGTGTTTTTTGACGCATAAAACTTTAAGTTTGATGTAGTGTCATTTGTCTATTTTTGCCTTCGTTGCTTTTGTTGTCATACCCAAGAAGTCATTGCCAAATTCAATATCATGAAGCTTTTCTCCTGTGCTTTCTTCTATGAATTTTACAGAGCAATGAATATTTTGAGAGAGAGAAAATCAGCCTCTTATAAATAGGAACTGGCCTAGCACTCACAAATCGGCCATCATCTTCTCCTGTTGAATACAAACAACTTCACAGAACAACATGGTTAAAGATCACTGTGACAAGATAGAACAAAACTGCAGTAAGATGACACCATGATCATGCTTGAGCAGAGACAAAAACAAGAACATTGTAAAACCAAAAAAATGACCAAGTCCTTTGTCCTGGCTTATTATGAGTGAATACTGGTTTAAAAAAATATTTACAGGGGCGCCTGGGTGGCTCAGTGGGCTTTAACCTCACTTTCTTTTTTCATCTCCTAAATAAAATTCAGTAAGAGCTCTAAATGGAATTACTGCCAGTCACTGAAAGCATCCAATCCAGGGCTACTTCCTTGAACCCTATGCAAAATCACCTAACACAAGCCCAAAACTTATAGCTCCTTAAAAAAAAAATTTTAGGGGCACCTGGGTGGCTCAGTGGGTTAAGCCTCTGCCTTCAGCTCAGGTCCTGATCTCAGGGTCCTGGGATAGAGCCCCGCATCAGGCTTTCTACTCAGTGGGGAGCCTGCTTCCCCATCTCTCTCTGCCTGCCTCTCTGCCTACTTGTGATCTCTCCCTGTCAAATGAATAAATAAAATATTTTAAAAAAAGATAAAAAAAGATTTTATTTATTCATTTGATAGAAAGAGAAAGAGATGCAGTGAGAGAGGGAACACAAGCAGGGGGAGTGGGAGAGGGAGAAGAAGTAGGCTTCCCACTGAGCAGGGAGTCCAATGCAGGTCTCCATTCTAGGACCCTGAGAACCAGGACCTGAGCCAAAGGCAGAGGCTTAATGACTGAGCCACCCAGGTGCCCCTGTATAGCTCCTTTTTAAGGTGCTATTCCTAAGGTGACCCATGCTTTCCCAGAATGTGCAGTTTCCCTCATTACCAGTCAATAAACCCAACTTTGTTCTGAATCAGTGTGTCCCTGGTGATTTTTGGATGCAGGGCATTCATAATTTATATGTCATTAAAGGTGAATTTTTAATGTTGATTTTCAGAAAACGGGTGTACAGACAAAAGGGGGAATTCTTAGCTATGGCTATGGAGTAAAAAAATGTCATCAACCTTGACAAAAGTAAAAGTTAATTTGACAGAGATCTGAAAGTGTTAAGGGAGAAAGAAGGTAAGAGAGAAAATAAGAATTATATTCCTCTGTCATACAAATAAATGCAAAGGAACTATTGTTAGTGGAACAATAAATGTTAGTGGAATAATAAATAAAAGGTTTCAGTTTGTGCAGGGAAGTACTGGAAAACAGTGACACAGCCATATGTGAAGAATGGGTGAGAGAAGTTTTAAGTGTGCTAGGTACTAAACAACAGCAGGAAATTGAGGAAATTGTTAAAGTTTATGAAAAAGTTACACATTCTTTAATAATATAGAAATGAATATAAAAAGAACTAGAAATAAAAGGTTTAAAAGTACTTTCAATGGGATAAAATGAAAAATAATACCAAGCGTTGGCAAAAATGTGGAGGAACTGGTACATCCAGACTGTACTGACAGCAGTGTAAACTGGTAGAACCAGTTTGGAAAACTATTTGGAAGTATCTACTAAACGTGACCATGTACTTTGTAAATGAGCAGGAATTTCACTCCTAAGTAATATACCAACAGAAAGGCATATACATGTTGGCCAAAGGACATGTATGAGAATGTTCAAAGCATGTTGCACCAACCCAAATATCCATCTACAGAAGGGTGGGCAATAAATTGTGGAATATTCACATAATGGAATACTATAGAGAAATGAGAATAAAAAACTAAAATTAAAAGCAGTATCATGGACAAATATCATAAACATAATGTTTAGTGAAAGCAGACAGACACACAAACAGTTCATACTCTACAATTCCATTGATATAAATTCAAAATAGGCAAAAACTAAAACATACTATTGGCAGTCAGCATATTTGTTATACTTGGGCTGGTAGTGACTTTAAGAGGTGATTTCTGTGACACCTGAAATGCTAGCAATGTTTCATTTCTTCATCAAGATACTGGTACCAAGTATGTTCACTTTCTGAAAACACACTGAGCTGATGTTAGGGTTTGTTCCCTTTTCTGTATGTATAATTCAGTAAAAAATGTTTTTTTTTTAAAGTTTGCCAGTGTGGATCAGAGCTATGAAAGAAAAGTAGAAGATTGTTGCCTTTTAAAAAAAACATTTACTTACTTATTTGAGAGAGAGAGAGAGCAGGTGGGTGGGAAGGGCAGAGAGAGAGAGAGAATTTCAGGTTGACTTCCTGTTGAGCCCAGAGCCCCACGCAGGAGGATTCCTACCCAAGATCAAGACCTGAGCCAAAATCAAGAGTCCAAATTCTTAACCATAGGAGCTACCCAGGTGCCCAGGATGTTGTTGCCTTTTGTTAGGTTTTCTAACACACTACATTTGTTATCATGTGCATTTATTCCTTTGAAAATAAAATAAAATTATGTAAAAACTTTTATTTTTGCTATTTAACATCAAAAACACTGAGTGTGACGAAACAATGGATAGAATACAGAGAAAAACAATATTTGATTTCATTAAAATAGTGCACCCTGACAAATACCATCAAGAGTAAACATCTGAGAAAAAAGCATGCATAGATTTCAGGTGGCATTGTGTAAATAGATGCAATGACATAGAATTCAGCTTTTCAAAACCAGACAAGATAAAGTTCAAAGAATAAATTCACTACAAAAGGGAAATCATACCTGAAGGAGGGGTTTTTCTCCATGACGTGCTCAAACTCGGCCTTTGGGGACATGAGAGATAAATGACAAAAACAAGGCATTATGATCCCATCCCTAACTGAATCCAAAGCTATTCCGGAAGGTGGCATTTCCCTCTATTTCTTCGCCAGCGCCATTCGATGTAAATTTGGGAATAATTGGCTTCAAAAACTTGAAGTCGCCGGTCTCAGATCCTCCCCTCAGACACACCTCATACTGGTAGCTGTGAGACAGGGTCCCCGCGCCGCTGACGTCCACCAGGTGGCCCGGAAACGGACCCTCGGGCACCGAGCAGCCGCCCCCCGACGCCGCCCGGCTCCTCCTGCACAGCCGCACCGCCACGAACACCAGCACCGAGAACAGGAAGAGCGACGACACGGACGCCAAGGCCACCACCAGGTAGACGGTGAGCGGGTCGGCGCGGGCCTCGGCCGCCGCCGCGTCCGGCAGCGGCAGGTAGGGCTGCGAGAAGCCGTCCACCAGCAGCACGTGCAGCGTGACGCTGGCCGACAGCGGCGGCTCGCCGTGGTCCCGGACCAGCACCAGCAGCCTGTGCTGGACGGCGTCGCGCTCGCTCAGCGGCCGCGCCGTGCGCACCTCGCCGTTGTGCGCCCACACGCCGAACAGCCCGGGCTCCGTGGCCTTGAGCAGCTGGTACGACAGCCAGGCGTTCTGGCCCGAGTCGCCGTCCACCGCCACCACCTTGGCCACCAGGTAGCCCGCCTCGGCCGCCCGCGGCACCAGCTCGGTGCAGGGCGCCGAGCCGTTCTGCAGCGGGTACAGCACGAAGGGCGCGTTGTCGTTGGCGTCCGCCACCAGCACGCGCACCAGCGCCTGGCTGCTGAGCGCCGGCGAGCCGCGGTCGGCCGCGCCCACGCGGAACTCGAACGCCTGCAGCGCCTCGAAATCCAGCGACCTGAGCGCGAACAGCTGCCCGTTGTCCGCGTTGATGGACACCAGCGAGCCCAGCGGCAGCTGCGGGTCGTGGGGCGGCAGCAGCGAGTAGGTGACCTGGGCGTTGGCGCCCGAGTCTCTGTCGGTGGCGCTCACGCTGCCGATGTGCAGCGCGGGGCTGTTGTTCTCGCGGACGCGCAGGGTGTAGGACGTCTGGCTGAAGGTCGGGGCGTTGTCGTTGACGTCGGACACCGTCACCGTTAGGTTGTGCTGGGTTTTCAGCCTGGGGGTCCCCAGGTCGGTGACGGTGATGGTGATGTTGTACTCGGCCTGGCTCTCTCTGTCCAGTGGTCTCTCCGTAACTAGTGTGTAGAAGTTCTTGAACGTAGGTTTCAGGAGAAAGGGGAGATCGTTCTGGATGGAGCAAACCACCCTACCGTTGTCCCCCGAATCTGGATCAGAAACACTGAAAACAGCCACTACGGTCTCTGGTGAGTTTTCTGGGGTAGAGCTTGAGAGCGTCGACATGGTAAGTTCAGGGGCATTGTCATTCACATCCACAACCTCTATAGCTACAGTACACTTTCCTGAAAGCCCCCCGCCGTCTGTGCCTGCAATTTCCACAGTATAGTATCGAGTTGCCTCGAAATCCAATGCTTTTTTCAGACGAATTTCTCCTGTAATTTCATCTATTACAAATGGTTGAGCAACTTCATCGCCTTGGAAGAGAGTGTAGACTACATTCCCATATGTTCCTGCATCTAAATCTTGGGCAGAGACAGCGACAACCAAGGAGTTTAGGGGGCTGTTTTCAGGGACCTGTACCTCATACAGTGACTGTAAAAACTGAGGGGCATTATCATTGATGTCCACGACTTCAATACGGACTGCAGTGGTCCCAGACCTGGGCGGAGTCCCACCATCCAGTGCTGTGAGAGTTAAACTGAGCTCAGACTGCTCCTCCCGATCCAGGGATTTGCCCAGCACGAGCTCTGGGTATTTTCGGCCATCTCCGCCATTACGAGTGACAACGTGAAAATGGGAGTTGGGGCTGATTGTGTAGTTCTGCACAGTGTTGATACCTATGTCCAAGTCCTGAGCTATTTTCAAAGGAAATATGGTCCCTGGTTGAACGCTCTCTGGGATTTTTAGGAGCATTTCCTTGTCTAGGAATTCTGGGGAATGGTCATTTATATCCGTAAGCTGCAGCTCAGCCTGAAAAAACTGCACTGGGTTTTCCAGTAATAACTGGAAATAGAGTATACAGGGATCTGTCACCCCACACAGCACCTCCCGGTCTAGTTTTTCATACAGCAGCAAATTCCCGGTTTCTATATCCAGCTGCAGGACCTGTTTGTTTCCTTTGTAATGGATTCGCGCACCCCGAGTAACTAGCTCCCCAACCCTGAGCCCCAGGTCTTTTGCCAGGTTGGCCACAAAGGAGCCACTTTCTGTTTCTTCTGGCATGGAATACCTAATTGCATCAGAGCCAGCCTCCCACAAAAGCAACAATATAGCAAGAAAGATAACTTGCCTTTTCTGTGGCGTTTTTGCTAGTGCAGTCTCCATTGTTCAGACCCAATTCAAGAAGGTGCAGTTTCTTCAGCTCTGTATACAGTCAACCCAGATGATTTGGTTGAATAACCTCGGTTTATTTATTTCTGACTGACTTGCCCTAGAATAATGTCCTCTCTGAAAATATCTGCCCCTAGATCTTACTAAAATGCTTCCTTCTCTTAGGAAGCACTCATTGTTCTGATTCCTAGCTTAATGGCGTCCGGGATAGCCACGGAGCCTTTCATTCATAGCGCTAGCCTGCAGCGCCACCAGGCGTCCTTATTTACTATAGCTATAGTATTTGCCATTTCATTCCAAATTATAACTGGTATACTATCAAAGGCCTTTTAAGTCCTTTTAAGTGCACCGAATGGTATCTCCAGTTCTTAGGTATTGGAAATTCTTTTTTTTTTTTTAAAGATTTTATTCATTTATTTGACACACACAGAGAGAGATCACAAGTAGGCAGAGAGGCAGAAAGAGAGAGGGGGAAGCAGGCTCCGTGCGGAGCAGAGAGCCTGATACGGCCCGGATCCCAGGACCAGGAGATCATGACCGGAGCCCAAGGCAGAGGCTTAACCCACTGAGCCACCCAGGCGCCTCAGGTATTGGAAATTCTAAAGAAACATTTGTTAAGTTAACTTTCAGTGCAATAGTACTTTTCAGAACAAACTAAATGACATATTAGTGTTCTTCATAAAATACATTTTAAGAAACCTTCTCTTGCTGTGTTTCTTATTTGATTACATTCAAGAAATAAGTGATAACTGATGTTTAGAAAAGTACAATTTTACAGAAGTTGTTTTTATTTTGAAATATATCAGAAAGGGTACAAGTGGTAAGTGTACAACTCAATACATTTTTCAGGAAGTGAACACACTCCTATAGGTAGAAACTAAACTAAAACTAAAATGTTACCAAAACCCTAGAAGCTCCCTTCTCTTTTTGCTTGTTCATTACTCTCTCCCCTAAAGGTGAGCATGCTTCTATTATCATAGATTTTTCCCCCTTTTTTTAACTTTTATACAAATAGACTTATGTAGTATTTCTCTTTTATGTTTGGCTTCTTTTCCTCAACATTATATTTTTAAAATCCATCTGTTATATATTGTCCTAATTTCTCAGTGCTCTATATTTTTCTATTGTTTGACTGTACTACTATTCACCTGCTTTCCAGCTGATGCACATTGGGGTTTTCCAGTTTGGGGATATTTTGGTTAGTGCTGCTACCAACATTCTTGTACATGACTTTTGGTTCTATGTGAGCATTTATGTTGACTATATTCCCAGAAGGTAGACTTCTGCGTGTGAATATGTGCACATATATTTAGCTTTAATAGATTTTGCAAAAAGCTTACAAATGTGGTTTTACTGAAACCAGCAAAAAATGACAGTTCTAGTTGCTCCATGTCCTTGTCAACATTTAATACTGTCTTTTAATTTTAACCACTCTGATGAGCGTGTAATGATACCATACTGTAGCCTTAATTAGCTTCTCCCTGATTAATCAAATTGAGCACTTTTTTCACATGTTTAATGGCCATTAGGGTATTCTTGTGAAGTACTTGTCTTTTGTCTCTATTTATGGCATTTGCCTTTTTTCTTATCAATCATTATAAGTCCCTTATATATTCTGAGTGTAAGTACTTTTTTGGAAGTATGTATTGCAAATACTTCTCCCATTCTATGGTTTGCTTTTCAGCTCTCTTGTGCTATCTTTGATGAACAAAACTTCTGTTAGTCTAATTTATCAATATTTTTCATTTATGGTTAGGACTTGTGCTCCCTTTAAACTTTTGCATATATCCCAAGATTGTGAAAATATTCTTGTATATTTTTTAAAATCAACTGCTTTATTTTTCACATTTAGAGAATAATCTTCCTGAATTTGATTTTTTTCATATAAATGAGATTAGGGTTACATATTTTTTTCAGAAAAATAGCCAAATGGCTTTGCACTATCTATTGAAAAGAAGATCTATTCCCTACTGTTTCTGAAGTGTCATTTTGTTATAAATCAGGTAACCATAGGTCTGTTCAAGACTCTTTCCATTTTTCTGTTTGTTTATCCTGCAATACCATATTGTCTTAATAACTGTATCTTTATAATAAGGTTATTATCTGAAAGGTAAATCCTTTACTTTACGAATACCCCACATCTGTGATCCTCTCCAGTCAGAAGTTCTTTGAAACGATGTTGGCCTTGGATGGGGGACGGAGGATGGGGTCATCTGGCTCACCCATCCTGCGAATGGCCCCACAGTGTAGGTTTTAAACTGGCTGTTGAACCTGCCTGTCACCTTCTCAACCTGGCCTCCTTCATCTGCATAAACACGTGGTCCTTGGCGCCCATGATGCAGTTGCTGGCGGAGCCTTTCCTCTGTACGCACAGGTCCACAAACTTGGAGGCGTCGCTCTGCATGTTGAGAGCAGGCCAGTTGCCACCGCCAGGGGAGTGAGCACAGAAAGAAGTCCTCCACTTTTATTCTTTGTCTTCAGGTTGGTTTTGGTTCTTATTGTCCCTTTGTATTTCTATATAAACTTTAGATTTGGCTTGTCGATTTTCACAAAGAAATCTTCAGAAATTTTGCTTAGGATTTTATGCCATCTATAGATTGCTTGAGGAGAATTGACATATTACCAACATGAGTTTTCCAATTATTGAAAATTATATATCCCTCTACTTTATATCTTTAACTTTTCTCAGTGTTTTATAGCTTTTCAGTATATTAGTCTTACGTTGTTAGATTTGTTTCTAGATATTTGATATTTTTAAGCTATTGTAAATGATACTCGAAATCTTAAATTTTATGATTTTTTGTTATCAGAAATACAACTTATATTTGTATGCTACCTTATATCCAGTGGAATTGCCAACTTAATTTATTAATCCTAATCATCAATAGATTCTTTATGACTTTTTATATATACAATCATGTCATTCAAAAAAAGACATTCTTATTTCTCCCCTTTCAATCATTGTACCTTTTATTATTTCTTGCCTTATTCCACTGGTTAGGACCTATGGTATAATACTGAAGTGAAATAGTAAGGGCGGGCATCCTTGTCTCATTCTTTTTTTAAAAAAAAATTTTTTTAAAGATTTTATTTATTTATTTCACAGACAGAGATCACAAGTAGGCAGAGACAGAGAGAGGGGGAAGCAGGCTCCCTGCTGAGCAGAGAGCCCGATGTGGGACTCCATCCCAGGACCCTGGGATCATGACCTGAGCCGAAGGCAGAGGCTTTAACCCACTAAGCCACCCAGGCGCCCCTCATTCTTCTTTTTTTAAGATATTATTTATTTGACAGACAGTGATCACAAGTAGTCAGAGAGACAGGCAGAGGGGGAGGGAGAAGCAGGCTCCCTGCTGAGCAGAGAGCTGGATGTGGGGCTTGATCCCAGGACCCTGAGATCATGACCTGAGCCAAAGGCAGAGGCTTAACCCACTGAGCCACCCAGGCGCCCTTCCTTGTCTTGATAACTAAGGGAAACTCCAATAATTTACCATTAAAGATAATTTTTCCTCTAGGTTTTAAAGTACAGTGTGAATGTTCCCTTCTATTTTTAGTTTGCTAAATACTTTACCATGAATGTGTGCTGAATTTTATCAAAGGGCTTTTTCTGTATTCACTGAGATAATATTTTTCTTCATCTGTTCATGTGACTAATTATATTAATTTTCAAATATTGAATTGGATTTGCATCCTTAAAATAACATTTTTCTCATAATTATTTTCCTTTTATATATTTCAGAATTTTATTTGCCGATATTTTGTTTAGAATTTTCCTATCTATATTTATAAATGAGATTGGCCTCTGCTTTTCCTCTCTTATAATGTCTTATTCAGGTTTGGATGTCATACCCCTTGAATTTATGCTAGCACCCAAATGCTCTCAGGAACATTTCCAGAATTCTCTGAAAGAGTCTACAAAAACTCATGTTAGTTCTTCCATAGGTATTTTGGAAGAACTCACTAATGTGAATTGGAGTGTCAAAGTTTCCTTAATAACAAGTTTAATTTACTTAATAGATATGCCTAATCAGTTTTTATATTTCTTCTTTTTTCATATTGTTTTTTCAAAGATGCTTTCCATTTTACATAAATTGTCAAATTTATTGGCATAAAGTTATTCATAATATCCCTTTTTATCTTTTTAATGTCTGTGGGACTGGTAGTGATGTTCCTTTTTCATTCCTGATACTGGTAGTTGGTATTTTTTCCCTTCTCAATTAGTTTTACCCAGAGGTCTTTGAAATATATTTATTTATTTATTTATTTATTTATTTTTATTTATTTATTTTTGAGAGAGAGGAGAGAGAGGGAAGGGGCAGAGGGGGAAAGAGAGAAAGAATCTGAAGCAGACTAGGGGCTGAGCACAATGATCCCAAGATCATGACTTGAGCCAAAACCAAGAGTTCAACCCTTAGCCACCTGAGCCACCCAGGTGCCCTGTAACCGTTTTTTTTTTTTTTTTTTAGATTTTATTTATTTATTTGAGAAAGAGACAATGAGAGAGAGCATGAGCAAGGAGAAGGTCAGAGGGAGAAGCAGATTCCCCATGGAGCTGGGAGCCCAATGCGGGACTCGATCCGGGAACTCCGGGATCATGACCTGAGCCGAAGGCAGTCGTCCAACCAACTGAGCCACCCAGGTGTCCCGCTGTAACTGTTTTTAATTGTGTTAATCATTACAAAGAGTCAACTTTCAAGTTTATTGATTTTGTTTTATTTGTCGTCTATTTATGTTTATAAATGTTTTCTTCCTCCTTTATTTGTATTTGATTTGTTCTTTTTCTAGCTTCTTCAGAGGAAATCTTGGATTAGTGATTTTTAACCTTTCTTTTCTAACTTGTTCATTTAAAGGTTTTAAATTTCTAAATCCTGTTCTGGTGTAGCAAATCTTTATTTTTACCTAGTTCAAAATATATGGAAATGTCTGCTATGATATCTTCTTTGACCCATGGATTATATTATCTACTTTTGAAGCATTTGGGAATTTCTTCTTATATTTTTAGTTTAAATTTCACTTTATTTTAAGTAGGCTCTACATCCAGCATGGAGACCAACACAGGGCTTGAACTTACGACTGTGAGATAGAGACCTGAGCTGAGATTGAGTTGGACACTTAATGGACTGAGCCACCCAGCACCCCCCCATATATATATATTTTAAGATTTTATTTATTTGACAGAGAGAGAGAGAGAGATCACAAGTAGACAGAGAAGCAGGCTCCCCGCCAAGCAGAGAGCCCGATGTGGGGCTGGATCCCAGGACACTGGGATCATGACCTGAGCCAAAGGCATAGGCTTAACCCACTAAGCCACCCAGCCACCCCCCTAGTTATATTTTTATTTTGTCTTAATTCCACTGTCAAAAAGCATACTATGAGGGGTGCCTGGGTGGCTCAGTCGTTAAGCGTCTGCCTTCAGCTCAGTTCATGATCCCAGAGGCTCAGGTGATGATCCCAGGATCAAGCCCAAATCAGGCTCCCTGCTCCTAGGGGAGCCTGATTCTCCCTCCCTTGTGTTCCCTCTCTCGCCATGTCTCTGTCTCTCAAATAAATAAGTAAAATCTTTTTAAAAAAAAAGCGTACTATGAGTCATTTCATTCTTATATGTGTACAGCTACACTAGGTTTATTTCAGCTAGTGTATGTATTATATCGTTTCTTATTTTTTTTAACTTTCAACCTTTTGTTGTAGCTCACACAAACACATTTATATGATAGCGTATGTAATAGTTGAACTTTTCTTACACATAGTCTGAAAATTTTTGGTTGTTTAATGGGTTCATTTAATCTAACTACAATTAATGTAATATTTGATAATGATCCATTTATATTTACCATCTTTTTTTACTTGTCCATAAAGTTTCATTCTTTTTTGGATTACTCAGATATTTTTTTTAATTTCCCTTCAATTAATGTTTTAATTAATCCTGTAGTAATTACCCTACAGATTAAAGCATCTTTGAGCTAAAAGAATCTAACACAAAATTTTTAATTTTACTACTTCCACGATAATGCTTAGAATTCATTAACTGTATTTATACCATCTTCCTTTTACATTATTATTGTCATGAACTTAAATTTTATATACATTTTAGGGGCGCCTCTGTGGCACATTTGTTAAGCATCTGTCTTCGGCTCAGGTCATGATCCCAGGATCCTGGGATTGAGCCTCACATCAAGCTCCACATCAAGTCCCACATCGGGCTCCTTGCTTGGAGGGAAGCCTGCTTCTCCCTCTCCCACTCCCTCTGCTTGTGTTCCTGCTCTTGCTATCTCTCTCTGTCAAATAAATAGAGAAAATTTAAAAATCTTTAAAAAATTTTATACACATTTTAAATCCTTCAAGAAACTGTTTTTGCCTTCTATAGTCAATATTAATTTATATTTACCCTTCCTGTTGCTCATTTCTTCCTGCAAGTCTGATTCCTTTAGTATTGTTTCCCCTCTGCCCAATGAATTCCACTAAAAGTATTTCTTTTAGTGCAGATGTGACTGTGATTAATGCTTTGGGTTTTTATTTGTTTGAAAATTGTATTTTTGAAATATATATTTTCTGGTAATATAAGAATGCTAGTCTGTTTTTTCCCCATCATTTCTTTGTCTTTTGGTTTCATGATTTATGTGAAAAAGTCAGCTCTTCGTTTTATTGTTCCTTTATTGTTCCTTTAAGAGTAATGTGCCATTTTGATAGTTGCTTTTAAGGTTTTCTCTTTGACTCTGGTCTTCAGCATCTTTCCTATGATATTTCTAGGTGTACTTTGTATTTTATTTTTCTTGATTGGGTTTCCCCAAGCATCTTGAGTGGTGAAGGATTTTCACAAATTTTGGAAAATTCTTGGTCATTATCTCTTCAAACGTTGCTTCTTCCCTGGAATGTCCCTGAGTTTGACAAGTATCTTGAGGGGAAAAATTGGCCATGAGCTTGAATCTTCCAGTCTGCCAAAGGCCACGGAAATTGCTCTAGACCATGGCAGGAGCCTTTGGTCTGTTCTAAGACTTAGCAAAGTTCTGCAAGGCAAACTGATTGAAGAAGTCAGTTCAGAACTCCAAGAAATCTTAGCCCTTTGAGTCTTGTTATATCATCAGCTGTCTGTTGCTTCAAACAGGTAATTTCTGAATTTTAACAAGTTTTTATGGTTGTTTCTTCTGTTAGGTAATCCATCCATTCTATCTGAAGTAGACTTCCACCAAATAACTACATAACTTTTAACCTCAGCCTGCTTAAAATCTGTATTTTGTAACTTTCAGTAGTGAAGGAAGAGGGGGGTTTTGAAGTGATGTGGGCCTTACAGTGCCTTCAGTAAAAGTTCTGCCCCCCAAAAAGCATATGTTCAACTCACTAAGTGTTGTTCCTATAATAATAAAGGAATTGTAAAAGATGTATAGATAAGATGGATGTTAGCTAAACCTATTGTGTATGGTAGTCATTTCACAATATATGTAATTCAAAGCATCATGCTGCAGTTCTTAAATTTACAGTGATATATTTCTATTATTTTCACTAAAATTGGGAAATAAGTTGTACATATAACAGAAGCATGTGAGAAAACATAGGATTGAAATGAGCATTATTATCAAGATAGTTGGCTTCCATTCTTTATTTTTGTTTGGCAACTCTATAGAACTGGCTTATTTTTCTTAAGGTATGCATTTTGTGGAAGTTATTTGGATCACATTTACTACTAAATTCTAATTATTGAATTTCAAAATATTGATCCATTCTACACCAAAGTCTGGTGTACAGAATGATCCATGCATAATGGTAAGGGATGATCTGTGCTTTATGAATACACAGAGTAATCAATAAAATAATGCACAAAGTAATTCACAAATTTACACAGAAATTCATAAAGGTGGGTTTGGGTTTTATTTGGCCAGTCTCATTTGGGCAGTTATACAAATTGGACTCTTCTGACATAAACAACAAAAAAGGGGAACTTGGAAATGTTGAAGTATATTGGTGAAAATTTCAATCAGATTTCTCATCATAAATAAAAGCTATTCATTTAAACAGCTAGTAAGTGAAGTAGTCATTAAGGTTGACTACCATATTTATATCTCTATATACTTGTGTTTAATTTTGTTCTCATTTTTATCACTTTCTCATTTCAATTTTTAGACTGGATGAAGGCTAAAAGTTATGTTTCAAGTCTAACTTAGCCAGTAATTTTCCTTTTTAATGTATTATTATATCCTTAGGGCAAAAAAGTAATTCAGGGATAAGTACAAGTAATTAAATCCAGTAGGATGGCCCTTGAGATTTAAAAATAAAATTTTAGGGGTGCCTGGGTGGCTCAGTGGGTTAAAGCCTCTGCCTTCAGCCCAGGTCATGATCTCAGGGTCCTGAGATCCAGCCTGCTTAGGATTTGGGCTCTCTGCTCTGCAGGGAGCCTGCTTCCTCCCTCTCTCTGCCTGCTTCAGGGCCTACTTGTGATCTCTGTCTGTCAAATAAATAAATAAAATATTTTTTAAAAATAAAATTTTAGATTATAAAATTTTAATTGCTCACATTATGCCAAAAGTTCAACTAAGAGGTTTTATACTTATATCCATATAAGTTTAGCTGGAAACCAAATGATCAGCTTACTTGCTTAAATGAACACAACATAAAACAGCTGTAATTCAGATAAGTTCATTCCTTATTTACTTCCTATTTCTATTCTATTGTCCAAAATGACAAAATAATGCTTATTTCTTATAAATGAAAGTCTAACATAATTGATAAAGTAAATTTGCATAAAATACCTCAAAGCTATACTGAACAGAAGATAACTGGGACATCAAAAATAAAACATTATTTTGTTGATGAAGGATGTTCATGTCTGCAAAGTAATTTAAAGTGAAAATCTCCTATCACCCAATAACCTTGAAAAGGCCTGAAGAGAATAATCAAAACTCAGAAAAATTTTCTGACTCTTTTGAAAGGTGGGGAGAAGCTGCAAGAAAACCAAAACAAATGTATACACTAAATTTCACTTGAACTTCTATTTATAGAGCAAAAGCAAGGACAAGGAAGATATGATGTCCTTCATATCTTGAATCCTATGAAACGATTTAAGGTTTATTTAAGGTTCTGAAATTGTTTTAAAGGATTTTACCAAGCAGTGACTTAGTTTCTGTTAGTGAGCATGGTGCCAAATTATAGAAGATTTTCAGAAAATTATTACTTATAAATGATAATAATTTTAAATTTAGTATTAGTATTTACAGAACACATACAGTGTGCTAGGTAAGTAGCAATCAAATAAATTTTTAAAATCCTAGCACGTATGGTGTTCCCAATAGGAAGTCACAATTTTGGTGTTTTACTATCTTACTCAAAGTGCATGTTTATATACAATTTCAGAGAAATAAGTAAGTTAAGTTATATGCTCATGGCTTTTCAGGGGGCATAGCCTGGAGAACAGTCAAAAAGGCCTAGATAGCTAAAAGAATTTCAAACACTCTAAAGACAAAGCTAATGGTAAAGACAAATACCACAAATATATAGAAATGCAAATTACATAAAAGCTTTAAGACAGTAAGGAGTTGATTTAAATAAAAAATTCTTCTTAAACTATTTGAGTTAATTCATAGTCATGGAAACATTAATCACCGAGAGAAAGTCAAATATGGAGAATATACATACTCCATAACCAGTGTAACTGAAAATGCTAAGTCCAATAAATATTAATAAAAGGAGGAAGATTTAGTACAATCAGGGACATGATTAGTTTGGAATAGAGATATTATACAAAGTTAGACAACAAAATTTCTTAGAAGAAAGGCATTGCAATGGAAGTTAGGTTTGCCAAAATTAAGGAGAGGCTGACTTGACCAAATACACTCATTAACTGAATACAAAGCTATTCCTGTAGTTGGGGTTGTCTTGAATTTCTCTCTCAGTGTCCTCAATCAAGAGGTTGGGAAATATTGGCTTCAAGAACTTGAACTCACCGGTCCCAGATCCTCCCCTCAGACACACCTCATACTGGTAGCTGTGAGACAGGGTCCCCGCGCCGCTGACGTCCACCAGGTGGCCCGGAAACGGACCCTCGGGCACCGAGCAGCCGCCCCCCGACGCCGCCCGGCTCCTCCTGCACAGCCGCACCGCCACGAACACCAGCACCGAGAACAGGAAGAGCGACGACACGGACGCCAAGGCCACCACCAGGTAGACGGTGAGCGGGTCGGCGCGGGCCTCGGCCGCCGCCGCGTCCGGCAGCGGCAGGTAGGGCTGCGAGAAGCCGTCCACCAGCAGCACGTGCAGCGTGACGCTGGCCGACAGCGGCGGCTCGCCGTGGTCCCGGACCAGCACCAGCAGCCTGTGCTGGACGGCGTCGCGCTCGCTCAGCGGCCGCGCCGTGCGCACCTCGCCGTTGTGCGCCCACACGCCGAACAGCCCGGGCTCCGTGGCCTTGAGCAGCTGGTACGACAGCCAGGCGTTCTGGCCCGAGTCGCCGTCCACCGCCACCACCTTGGCCACCAGGTAGCCCGCCTCGGCCGCCCGCGGCACCAGCTCGGTGCAGGGCGCCGAGCCGTTCTGCAGCGGGTACAGCACGAAGGGCGCGTTGTCGTTGGCGTCCGCCACCAGCACGCGCACCAGCGCCTGGCTGCTGAGCGCCGGCGAGCCGCGGTCGGCCGCGCCCACGCGGAACTCGAACGCCTGCAGCGCCTCGAAATCCAGCGACCTGAGCGCGAACAGCTGCCCGTTGTCCGCGTTGATGGACACCAGCGAGCCCAGCGGCAGCTGCGGGTCGTGGGGCGGCAGCAGCGAGTAGGTGACCTGGGCGTTGGCGCCCGAGTCTCTGTCGGTGGCGCTCACGCTGCCGATGTGCAGCGCGGGGCTGTTGTTCTCGCGGACGCGCAGGGTGTAGGACGTCTGGCTGAAGGTCGGGGCGTTGTCGTTGACGTCGGACACCGTCACCGTTAGGTTGTGCTGGGTTTTCAGCCTGGGGGTCCCCAGGTCGGTGACGGTGATGGTGATGTTGTACTCGGCCTGACTCTCTCTGTCGAGGGGGCTCTCTGTTACTAGGGTGTAGAAATTCTTGAAAGTCGGTTTCAGAAGGAACGGCAGATCATCTGGAATAGAGCAAATCATCTTCCCATTGTCTCCAGAGTCTCGATCCCGAATTCTGAAGACAGAGACTACAGTCTCAGGCGCATTTTCTGGGACGGAGTTGGTGAGTGAAGTTATGGTAAGTTCAGGGGCGTTGTCGTTCACATCCACCACGTCTATGACTACAGAGCCTTTTCCAGAAAGGCCTCCTCCGTCTATAGCCTCAATTTCCACGTGGTAAGATTTAATTTGTTCAAAATCCAGTTTCTTTGTCAATCGGATTTCTCCTGTGACTTCATTTATTGAGAAAGTTTGTTTAATTTCATCTGATGCTTGGAACAAGCTATATGAAACACTCCCGAAGTTTCCAGCATCTATATCTCTAGCTGAGACACTAAGTACTGGGGAGCCTAGGGGGCTGTTTTCCAAGACCTGCACCTCATATGGGGTGTGCACAAACTCTGGAGCATTGTCATTGACGTCTATGATCAGGATTTGCACTGTCATGGTGCCAGACTTAGGCGGAGACCCACCATCCAGTGCCGTGAGGGTTAAGCTGAACTCAGACTGCTCCTCTCGATCCAGCGCTTTGTCCTGCACCAAATCTGCGTATTTCTTGCCCTCACTATGACTTCGAGTTAGTACATGAAAATGAGAATTGGGGCTGAGAGTGTATTTTTGAAGACCATTGCTGCCCACATCCAAATCCTGAGCTAGTTTCAACGGAAACAGAGTCCCTGGCTGGCTGTTTTCCGGTATTTTCAAGAGCATTTCCCTAGTCGGGAACACTGGGGAGTGGTCATTTACGTCCTGGATTGATAACTCTCCTTCAAAAAATTGAACCGGCGTTTGGAGGAACACTTGGAAGTGCAGTACACACGGTTCAACAGGGCCACATAGCTCTTCCCGGTCTAGTTTCTCCCTCAAAAGCAAATCTCCGGTCTGACGATCCAGCTGCAAGCGCTGCTTGTCATCATCAGACACCACCCGGGCCGACCGGGCGGCCAGTTCCCCAATTCCCAGGCCCAGATCTTTGGTCAGATGGGCTACAAAGGAGCCACTCTCTGTTTCTTCCATCACAGAATAACGCATAGGCTCGGTGCGAGCCTGAGACAAGAACACCATCAAAATAAAGGCCATCACTTGCCTGTTTGGTTGAATTCTCTCTAGCGTCTCCATGTTGGAGACCCGGTGCTTACATCCAATCCCTCCTAGGAACCACGAAGACTGGAGATATTAAATTCTGACTTCTTGTTTGGTGGAGTCCGCACAAAATTGCCTTTAATCTTAAATTCGTTTAGTATATTGCATCCCAAACTCGCTGGTAACCCAGCAGGGCTGGCAAAGCCTCTCGCGTGTATTTTTGATTCCTTTTTGTAACAAAGGAATACCGGAGCTTTTTAGGGCTCTTTATTCACAATCTTAGCCTGCAGCGCCACCCTGCGTCTTGACTGAGGAATTAATATTCTCCAGTCAAAGCATATTTTGGAAGTGTCCAAATGTAAGTTATTTTTTAAAGTGTATAGAACTTTTACAAACTTTTTTATTCCATTAAATTTCATAATTTGTAAGGTTACACATTATATTGAATGAGCTAGAGTAATTGTGAGCACAAAACAAGAGGATACCCTGGTCTCCCCACACTCTAATCAGTGAACTTCAAAGAACTCTACTTCCCCTTTATGTAATCTAACCAGGAGAGATAAATTTTTTTTTTTTTAAGATTTTATTTATTTATTTGACAGAGATCACAAGTAGGCGGAGAGGCAGGCAGAGAGAGAGAGAGAGAGAGAGAGAGAGAGGAGGAAGCAGGCTCCCCGTGGAGCAGAGAGCCCGATGCGGGGCTCAATCCCAGGACCCTGGGATCATGACCTGAGCCGAAGGCAGAGGCTTTAATCCACTGAGCCACCCAGGCGCCCCAGGGGAGAGAAATTCTTATAAAATTATAATTCATAATAGTTCATCCTTGCTTATTTCCAAGTATGTGGGGGAACTTATGATCATGCAAAAGTTTCTTAGGATATATGGTGTCACGTGGTCTTAGGGAGACCTTATTTTTCAAAGGAAAGTTTCTATGTCCCTATGCTGCTGTAAAAATAGTATAGTTGAAGGAAGAGGCATCTCACTTTGTTGAGTCCTTTCACAGTGTGAACCCACATTAAATTTAAAAGGAAATCAAACAGTATTAGAGTCAGAATCTTAGGCCTGGATAAGAAATGAAAGGGGTTTTACAGATAAGGAAACTGAAGCTCAGAGGGTGACAGGACTTGATTACTTGACTATTATCAGAATAATATAAAGACAAAATCAAGTGAGTAAAAAAATTTAAAAAATTTTGTTACGGTAAAGGCTTTAAGCTTAAACCTATTTAGCTAGATAGATATCTCTATTCTATAATTAGTTTACTTCTTACTACATTCCTCCTTTGTATCCCAGATACCATATTCTTCCACCAGCTGATTTGGGCCAAATTAAGAAGCCCTGATTTAAAGCATTTTAATCTTTGAGCAAGGGGTGCCTCAGGCCTTGTCTATTCACATATCATAAAGAGGAGAGACTTATTTATAAAAAGGATTCCAGCACAGTGTGCTGCTCTTGTGAGTTCCCTGATATAGTAAGTTAACTGAGATACACTTAAGCAGTTTATTGGTTACAATTAGTATATTGAGTGGAGTACCGTTTATCTTGGCACGTACGGGGTTTTCCCTCCATAAATACCTTGCCATTTTATTTAATTACTTAATTAACTCAATAAATTAGAATTCATGTTGAATGAATTATTTTAAAAGCATGTTAATACTTAAGTTCTGAGAGTGACAGAAAGTATTAGAAAAAATGCTTGAAAGGAGCTTAGATTATGGTACTCATTCAAAAATGTCAAATGAATAAATAAATTAATCCATTCTAATGATCATGTTTCCATTTATATAAGAAGATTATTCCCAGATCATATGTTCAGGCATAAACATGTCTGAAAATAAACATAGAATTCCCAGAGAGTATGACATGTGCCAAGTACTATGCAATTAAATTTACTTTGATTCTAGTTCTAGCAATGGCAATAGTAACATTAATACACTTTAGAATTCTTTTAATTTAAGGCAAATCAGAGGAGAATACAATATATATGACTAGTAAATGAAATTTTAAAATGATAAAAGAAAAAGGCAAAAATATTATTTTAGATATAAATGGAAAACAAATACCCTGGACAAAACAAAGAGCAACTGTTCACAATATAATAACCAAGCTCTAGTTAGATTCAAGTTAAAGTGTTCAGAACAAAACTCAAGCTATATTTCATTTACTTATTTCTGTATGTTGACATTGAAATAGTGTTGCATATCAGCTCTTTTCAGTTCTTTGTCAATCCAAAGCAAATGAAATTTAGATAATACTAACACATAGGTGCAACTACATGCTAGATAATTATTTTAAGCATTTACACATATTAATTCATTTTATCCCCCAACAATCCTACGTGGTGCACACTCTTATTAGCCACATTTTATAGATGAAGAAATTGAGGCATAGAGAGTTTAAATCACCAGCCCATAATCACTCACCATATGAAATGGCAGAGCTATGATTCACACTGTTATAGTTTGGCTCCAGAATCTATTCTCTTATCCACATAAGTGCAACTGGAGAAGTGATAATTTTTAGATAATTTAGATTTTTTAAGATAATTTAGATCCAAACTTCAGCCTTGTCTTGGTTCCAGAGATATCACAGGTGATGTATTTGTGTTCAAGTTTGCAATTAATATAAGAATCTTTAAAATGGTCTGTCTTCCTTTAGCAATAGATGCCAGCAAAGAGAGGTGCTTACAAAACTTAGAAAGTAGAAGGGAAACTAGTAGTGTTTTGTTGAGATCATTAATTGGTAAAAAATAAATAAATAAGAGTGACATATACTATGAATTCCCTGTAGCCTTGATTATTGGGGAAAAAGATATGGATCTTTTGAAATGTTATTTAGGGTATAAAGTTAAAAGCAATAAAGACAACCTAAGAGGGAAGTCTTACCTCATGAATTATTCCCCCCCCCCAAAACTGCTAAACTTAGAAAAAAATCTATTATGTTTTATCTGCATGGAGGAGGAGTTAATGATATCAAGGATAATCACCTGAAAAACCATTCTATTCCAATCAGGAGAGTTGCATTATTCATTCCGAAGGATTCATATTACAACAATTTACACAATTTTCACCAGATCTGAAACACGACATTTAAAGTGTTCTTTCCATGTTGAATATACAAAGAGAAAGAAGTTGTTTTGATTATTCCCTGGTAGAGTACAGAACTTTAAATTTCCTTGAAGAAAAGATAAAAATCATTTTAAAGGAATTTGAATACAAGTAGGCCGAAAGTTCAAAATACAAAATCCATACTCTGAAGTTTGGAATACTCTCACTTGTTTAGAAAAAAATGAGGGAATCTTTTTTTTAAAACTTCATGATGATTTGAGAGCTGTTTTGTTCTTAATGTAAAGGGGGAGAGTAGAAGGAAATTAAACATTAATGGTTGAGAGAAAGATTAATTGGTAAAATAGGAATTAGATTTTAACTAGTATTTTTAGTTCCTTAAATCACACTTCAGTAGTATTATCTCAAAATATTAAGCTAACACTAATAATTGGTTACTATTGATGGTTTATGGATTTTGTTAGAAATTCTTATACATTTTGAGATCTTCTACTAGATAGATAAATTAGGTACCTCAGGCTGGCCATTTGAGTGAAATAACTATAAAGCAAACAATACTGCTCACTGGTAAAAGCAAAATAAATTTAATATCAGTTAAAATTCCAAACTAAACCTTGAATATATTTTTTAAAATCACATTTATTGGGGCACGTGGGTGGCTCAGTTGGTAAGCATCCAACTCTTGATTTTGGCTCCGGTCCTGATCTCAGGGTCTGAGATTGAGCCCAGCACTGGGCTCCATACTGAGTGTGCAGCCTGCTTAAGATTCTCTCCACCCATGGGGCGCCTGGGTGGCTCAGTGGGTTGAGCCACTGCCTTCGGCTCAGGTCATGATCTCAGGGTCCTGGGATGGAGCCCCGCATCGGGCTCTCTGCTCAGCAGGAGGCCTGCTTCCGTTCCTCTCTCTCTGCCTGCCTCTCTGCCTACTTGTGATCTCTCTCTGTCAAATAAATAAATAAAATCTTTAAAAAAAAAAAAATTCTCTCCACCCCCTTCCTCTTTCCCTCTGCCCTTCCCCCGTCACAGTCACATGCTCATGGTCTCTCTCAAATAAATAAATAAGCAAATAAAATCACATTTATTGAAATGTAATTTTTGAAAGGAGATAATCTGAACAATGAGAATTTGGCTTGAGAAATTTATGATGGAATCTAAGATAATTTCTGTTAATTCCTTTTAGTATGTACTAAATAAAAAGATAGTATTTGTATGTTTAATGTATCAAAATGTTCAAAATCTAATGTCTAACTTATAATACATCTTTCAACTCAGGAAGTATGAGTCTTCTAACTCCGTTGTCCTTTTTCAAGATTGTTTTTGCTCTTCAGAGTCCCTTGCATTTCCATATGAATTTTAAGGTCAATTTACTGATTTCTGTAAAACAACAACAACAACAACAACAAAAGCCTGCTGGGATTCTGATAAGGATTGCATTGAACCAGTAGACCAATTTGGGAGGCATCACCATCTTAACAATAGTGAGTCTTCCAATCCATGAACACTTTCCATTTACTTAGGTCTTCTTTAATTTTTTTCAGTGCTGTTTTGTTGTGCTCAGTGTAAAGTCTTGCACTTATTTTGTTAATTGTTTTCCTAAGCATTTTATTCTTTTTGATGCTATGATAAATGGAATTGTTTTCATTTCAATTTTGCATTTGCCAATGCTAATGTATAGAAATATAACTGATTTGTAAAGATTATTTATTTATTTAGAGAGAGTGTGCATAAGCAGGGATAGGGGTGGGAGATGGGTGGAAGGAGAGAAAGAGAGGAAGCAGACTCTCCACTGAGCCAGGAGCCCTATGTGGGCTGTATCCCAGGACCCTGAGATCACCACCTGAGCTGAAATCTAGAGTTGGATGTCAACCAACTGAGACACCCGGCATCCTCCTTAGGATTTTCTTTATGCAAGATGTTGTCATCCACAAATATACTTTAACTTCTTCATTTCCAATCTGAATTATTTTTTTTTCTCACCCTAGCTACATTTTTAGTACAATATTAAATAAAGCAATGAGGAGACATCCTTGTTTGTTTTTCATCTTAGGGACAAAGTCTTTCACCATTCAATATGAAGTTAGCTGTGGGTTTTTATAGTTATCCTTTATCAGGCTGAGGATATTCCTTATTCTTCCTAGTTTATTGAGTGTTCTTATCATGAAAAGGTATTGGAATTTGTAAAGTGCTTTTTCTGTGTAAGTTGAGATGGTAATAGGGTGTATTGCTCTAAACCAACCTTTAATTTCTGGGATGAATTCTACCTGGTTATGGCATAATCTTTTTTTTAAGTTTTTTTTTTAAAGATTTTATTTATTTGATTGAGGGATACAGGGAGATAGTGAGCACAAGCAGAGGAAACAGCAGGTAGTGAGAGAAGCAGGCGTCCCGCTGAGCAGGGAGCCCGATGTGGGACTTGATCCCAGGATCCTGGGATCATAACCTTAGCCAAAGGCAGATGCTTAACCAACTGAGTCACCCAGGTGTCCCTGTATAATCCTTTTTATATGTTGCTGGAGTTAGTTTACTAATATTTTGTTGAGAATTTTTGCATCTGTATTCATAAGGGATATGGTATTTAGTTTTCTTTTCTTGTATTGTCTTTATCTGGTTCTAGCATCATGACAATACGGGCCCCACAGAATGAACTGGGAAATGGTCCCTGCTCCTCTTTTTATAATTGGATATGTGAAGGACTGGTATTAATTTTTTTAAGACTTTATTTATTCATTTGACAGAGAGAGACACAGCGAGAGAGGGAACACAAGCAAGAGGAGTGGAAGAAGGAGAAGCAGGCTTCCCACCGAGCAGGGAGCCCAATGCAGGGCTGGATCTCAGAACCCTGGGATCATGCCTTGAGCTGAAGGCAGACGCTTAACGACTGAGTCACCCAGGAGTCTGTGGTGTTAATTAAAAAAAAAAAAGATTTTATTTATTTATTTGACACAGAGAATGAGAGAGATCCCAAGCAAGCAAAGAGGCAGGCAGAGAGAGAGGGGGAAGCAGGCTCCCTGCTGAGCAGAGAGCCCAATGCAAAGCAGGGCTCAATCCCAGGACCCTGAGATCATGACCTGAGCCGAAGGCAGAGGATTAACCCACTGAGCCACCCAGGCGCCCCTTAAACTTCAGTAGAATTCCAGTTCTGGGCCTTTAAAAGTTTTTTAAAAAGTTTTCTTGGAAAGTTTTTGATTACTGATTAAATCTGGAATAGGATAAGACATTTAGCATGAAAAAAAAAAACATTTGCCCAAAGATTTAAAAAATTTAGGCAATTAAAGATTTTATTTATTTATTTGTCAGAGAGAGAGAGAGGGAGAGAGAGCAAGCACAGGCAGACAGAATGGCAGGCAGAGGCAGAGGGAGAAGCAGGCTCCCTGATGAGCAAGGAGCCCGATGTGGGACTCGATCCCAGGACACTGGGATCATGACCTGAGCCGAAGGCAGCTGCCCAACCAACTGAGCCACCCAGGCATCCCAAAAATTTAGGCAATTAAAATGACAATATTTAGACAACACAATTTTGCTTTTTTTAATAAACCATCAATTGTTTTAGAAGTTGAGTTTCTCATCAAAGCTCTTCCTCATAGATAATCCTTGTTAGCTGGAGATAACTGACTTCAGCAATCTGAACCCATTAGTCTCTGACATTCCAGTCAGAAACCTCTCACATTAATAGTTCTGTAATGAAGTCCAAATGATGTTGATATCCCCCAAATGCTAGGAAAAAAATGGCAGTTCACTGAGGGTTTCCTGTTCATCCTCCATATCACTGAACAAGAACAGAACATTGAAAGAGGAAGATGGCTGAGTCAACTCAGTGATCAAGAGAACAGAGAAACTGTCAGCTGAGTAGACATCCATGGAGGTTCAGGGAATGACAGGTTAACCTGGGATAGGTCCTAGACCATGTCAAACAGAGGTGACATCTAGTCTTTAATAATAGCAATGATTTGTGCCTGGTTGCGTCTATGACTTTGAAGCTTAGATATGTTTCAGTGCTCCATACTTCAAAGCTGTGGGCCCACATGCTAAACATCAAGTACCATGAAGCTTTGGATCATT
Organism: Lutra lutra; assembly: GCF_902655055.1. Taxonomy (NCBI): domain Eukaryota; kingdom Metazoa; phylum Chordata; class Mammalia; order Carnivora; family Mustelidae; genus Lutra; species Lutra lutra. The sequence goes on along the minus strand of NC_062282.1, from coordinate 79,651,359 downwards.
GACAAAATAGTCCTGTAACTCAGATTGCCATCCAGGTTACCACCTTGTTCTGGGTGGCACCAGCTCAGTGCATAATACAAGATAGCTTTGCAGCAAATCTTCTTGGTCATCCAGCACTACCATGTGCAACACTGTCATATATATTAATCAAGACCTTAATTTTTTTCCTGTAGGTTATCCCCATGTATCAATTACTTCAGTTACAACTCAATTTTCCTCAGAACCAGCTTGTTTACTCTGCAGATTAGAAAGTAAAAAATGTCTCCATTAGGGGCACCTGGGTAGCTCAGTGGGTTAAAGCCTCTGCCTTCGGCTCAGGTCATGATCCCAGTGTCCTGGGATCGAGCCCCACATCGTGCTCTCTGCTCAGTGGGGAGCCTGCTTCCTCCTCTCTCTCTGCCTGTCTCTCTGCCTACTTGTGATCTCTGTCTGTCAAATAAATAAATAAAATCTTTTTAAAAAAATGTCTCCATTAGCTCCCCTGTCTACAGCCTCAGCCATTACCAGGACAAACAAGAGGCAGAGGGTGACCTTCTCTATGAATTTGCCTCATGGAGCAAATGCAGAGCAGGACCATCTGAGGAAGACTGGGACACTGATCAAACGCATCATTAGGTGTTGGTCTCAAATTTCTACTTGTGTGTGACAGAGCTGAGCTAAGCTTCTTTTTTTTTTTAAAGATTTTTTTAAAATTTATTTGACAGATCACAAGTAGGCAGAGAGGCAGGCAGAGGGAGAGAGGAGGAGGCAGGCTCCCTGCTGAGCAGAGAGCCTGATGCGGAACTCGATCCCAGGACCCTGAGATCATGACCTGAGCCGAAGGCAGAGGCTTTAACCACTGAGCCACCCAGTCGCCCTGAGCTAAGCTTCTTAATTAAGGCTTAGACTTGTAGAGCCGGGTGCTGGACCCCACCCTGAGACTCCTTCTTCTTCTCTTCCACACGACTACCAAAACCAGTACTGGTATGAGGGAAAACTCCAAAGAGTATGAGTTGTCAATAAAATATCACCAAGCAAATGAGGATGACTAACAGAATGAAAAATGGACTCAACAGATAAAAGAATGTATACATAAGAAATAGAGATTCAGAACAATATGGAAAGAACTTGAGTAAATGACATTAATTTCCTCAAACAAAAAAGAAGGAAATAACAATTGTGAATAAAAAAACAAGTCGTTGGGTGCCTGGGTGGCTCAGCGACTGCCTTCGGCTCAGGTCATGATCTAGGAGTCCCTGGATTGAGTCCTGAATCGGGCTCCCAGCTCCATGGGGAGTCTGCTTCTCCCTCTGACCTTCTCCCCTCTCATGCTCTCTCTCTCTCAAATAAATAAATAAAATATTTTTAAAAATTAAAAAAAAAGTTGTTGTGAAAGCTGACCAAATACGAGTTAAAAAAAAAAACCTAAAGTTACTGAAACAAACAAACAAACAAATCAATATATTGTGTAGATCTCAGGTTGGGACCTAGCAAGTACCAGAACGTCAAGAATAAAGAAAAAAAAATCTAAAACAGTAAAGAAGGGGCATCGGGCTGACTCAGTTGGTACTTGGGTCCCGAGTTAGAGCCCCATGCTGGGCATAGAAATTACTTTTTAAAAAATAGAGTAAAGAAGTTTACAGATAAAAGAATGACAATTATACTGATTTCATACTTTTTTATCAATAGTGTTGAATACTAGAAGAACAGAAGGAAAATGAGTTTAAATTAAAAAATCTATGTTCAACCAAACTATTGGCTAAGAATATCAGCATTAGACATAAAAGTAACTCAGAATTACAACTAACAGATCTCTAGCTTTAAAATATATAGGAAACTACTCTGAAAAGCAAGTATAGAGAATAAAAGTAGTGGGATATACAAAAACTTTGACATTTTAAAAGTCCTCATTTATAAGGAGGGGCGCCTGGGTGGCTCAGTGGGTTAAAGGCCTCTGCTTTCAGCTCAGGTCATGATCCCAGGGTCCTGGGATCGAGCCCCGCATTGGGCTCTCTGCTCAGCAGGGAGCCTGCCTCCCTTCCTCTCTCTCTGCCTGCCTCTCTGCCTACCTGTGATCTCTATCAAATAAATAAATAAAATCTTAAAAAAAAATAAAGTCCTCATTTATAAGGAAAGCCATATTTAAGGACTAAGAAAGATTTATAAAAGGTATGCTAACTTACTTCACTAGTTTTAACCACTGGTAATTGAGTAATTGACATTCACAATCTACTTTTTTTTAACACTTCAAGCAAAGAAGTTAAAATTTCAAACTGAAAGTCAACAGTCAGTGCCTTAACTGGCTGGGCCACCCAGGCCCCCCTAGATATTAATTTTAAAAGTAGGATTGGATGGGACACCATGTTTACCATAATGCATTTAGAGATCATATATGCATGTGCTTTCTTCAAAATTTAAAAAAAATGATGCTTAGGCTGGGACCCCTGGGTGGCTGAACCTGTTGAGCCCAGGACTTGGTTTCCCCTCAAGTTATGATCTCAGGGTCCTGAGATGGAGCCCCACCTCCTGCTCCCTGCTAAGCTGGAGTCTGCTTGAGATTCTCTTTCTCTCTCTTTTCTTCTGCCCCTCTCCCACTCTCTCGCTCTCAAATAAATAAATAAAATCTTTAAAAAATGACTTTTGGGTTGATAACATTTATATCTCAGAATTTACAAACTAAATTGTCATCACATCAGATGCTTCACTAAACAAAGTTTTCATGCAAAATGGAAAGGCACAATCTTTTGTTCAAATTGCTCTACACTTAATTTTTTTTCTTCAGTCATCACGAAAATACTCTAGGCAATTCCAAGAGTAATTTGACTTATAGCTTATATTTTGTGTGCATTTTTGTCAGTGTAAATGCATATAATTTTGAAATATTAATTGCCAATGTCAAAACAGTGAACTAAATATATTACTTTCACTTGACTACTATGTCCTTAAAAGCATATTGTACCTTAAAGAAGGTACATCATAAGGAAAACAAATTTTTAACAATCCACAAACTTCAGTAACTACAAAGTTGCTTTAAGTATGCTGTAAAGAACAATGTCTGACTGTATTATAAGGGTAAATTATAAGATTACTAGTGTGCAACTCTATCTACATTGCTCTAGATATAGAATTTGAGATGAGTTCCTTAAAGCAAACCTGTTAGAAATCTTCATTAAACCAAAATGAAAAGTATTTTTGCTCACCTATTAGAAAAAGCCAAGGAGGCAGTAAGACTGCCTTAGTAAGAAAGGAAGCAGATGAAAGAAGAATATGCAAGGATTAACAACACAAAGTAAAATCAATATATAAACAAAATGTTATCAACTAGATTGATTCCAAAAGAAAACAACCATAGCCAAACAAATAATTTTTTCACTATTCTGTAAATGAAACCTAAACTATCCTTAAAATTGGAGCTTTGCTGAAGTCTCACTCAGTATCTTGAACCAGACCATTGGGAAAAATGGGCTTGAGGAACTTGAATTCATTTGTCCCTGTACCTCCCCTCAGACACACCTCATACTGGTAGCTGTGGGACAGGGTCCCCGCGCCGCTGACGTCCACCAGGTGGCCCGGAAACGGACCCTCGGGCACCGAGCAGCCGCCCCCCGACGCCGCCCGGCTCCGCCTGCACAGCCGCACCGCCACGAACACCAGCACCGAGAACAGGAAGAGCGACGACACGGACGCCAAGGCCACCACCAGGTAGACGGTGAGCGGGTCGGCGCGGGCCTCGGCCGCCGCCGCGTCCGGCAGCGGCAGGTAGGGCTGCGAGAAGCCGTCCACCAGCAGCACGTGCAGCGTGACGCTGGCCGACAGCGGCGGCTCGCCGTGGTCCCGGACCAGCACCAGCAGCCTGTGCTTGACGGCGTCGCGCTCGCTCAGCGGCCGCGCCGTGCGCACCTCGCCGTTGTGCGCCCACACGCCGAACAGCCCGGGCTCCGTGGCCTTGAGCAGCTGGTACGACAGCCAGGCGTTCTGGCCCGAGTCGCCGTCCACCGCCACCACCTTGGCCACCAGGTAGCCCGCCTCGGCCGCCCGCGGCACCAGCTCGGTGCAGGGCGCCGAGCCGTTCTGCAGCGGGTACAGCACGAAGGGCGCGTTGTCGTTGGCGTCCGCCACCAGCACGCGCACCAGCGCCTGGCTGCTGAGCGCCGGCGAGCCGCGGTCGGCCGCGCCCACGCGGAACTCGAACGCCTGCAGCGCCTCGAAATCCAGCGACCTGAGCGCGAACAGCTGCCCGTTGTCCGCGTTGATGGACACCAGCGAGCCCAGCGGCAGCTGCGGGTCGTGGGGCGGCAGCAGCGAGTAGGTGACCTGGGCGTTGGCGCCCGAGTCTCTGTCGGTGGCGCTCACGCTGCCGATGTGCAGCGCGGGGCTGTTGTTCTCGCGGACGCGCAGGGTGTAGGACGTCTGGCTGAAGGTCGGGGCGTTGTCGTTGACGTCGGACACCGTCACCGTTAGGTTGTGCTGAGTTTTCAGCCTGGGGGTCCCCAGGTCGGTGACGGTGATGGTGATGTTGTACTCGGCCTGACTCTCTCTGTCTAGTGCTCCTTTTGACAGTAGGGTGTAAAAATTCTCTACTGATGGTTTTAGGACGAAGGGGAGATTGTTCTCGATGGAGCACATAATTCTTCCATTGTCTCCAGAGTCAGGATCTGAGACACTGAAAACAGCCACCACAGTCTCTGGCGAGTTCTCAGGGATAGGACTGGTAATTGAGGACAAGGTCAGTTCTGGTGGGTTGTCATTCACATCAACCACCTGAACTATCACTGTGGTTTTTCCTGAAAGGCCCCCGCCATCCTTAGCTTCTATGTCCACTTCATAAGTATTCATAACCTCATAATTCAAATATTTGACTAGTTGGATATCACCAGTGATTGAATTTAACTGAAAAGTTTTGCGAATTTCTTCAGAAGCGTGAAAAAATGCATATGATACTGTCCCAAAATTTCCTGTATCTAAGTCAGAAGCTGAGACAGTGACAATAACAGAGTTAATGGGACTGTTCTCTAGAATTTGAACCTCATAGAGTGACTGTGTAAATTCTGGGGCGTTGTCATTTATGTCTAAGACCAGGATGTGGATCTGGGCGATCCCCGACCGGGGTGGAGAGCCCCCATCTAGCGCCGTGAGGGTCAAAACGAGCTCTGGCTGCTCCTCACGGTCTAGCGCATTGTCCAGCACTAGTTGTGGGTACTTTCTTCCATCCCTACGATTGCGTGTGAGAACATGGAAATGGGAATTAGGAGCGATTGTGTAGTTTTGGAGACTGTTTCTTCCCACATCCAAGTCCTCAGCATTTTCCAAAGGAATTACGGTTCCTGGTGGCGTATTTTCTAAGAGTTTCAGCTGCATTTCATTTTCAAAGAATACCGGAGAATGGTCGTTTACATCTACGACTTGAACCTCATTTGTAATAAACTGCAAAGGGTTTTGCAGTAATATCTGAAAGTGCAGTAAACATGGCTCCGTGTGGCCGCATAGCTCTTCCCGGTCCAATTTCTCATGCAGGAGCAAATCGCCGGTCTGATGGTTGAGCTGAAAATGCTCTTTGTTCCCTTTAGACACAACTTGGGCTCCCCTCACAGCCAGTTCCCCTACCCCTAGCCCTAAATCCTTTGCTAGATTGGCTATTAAATAGCCCCTCTCTGTTTCCTCGACCACAGAGTAGCGTCTTGACTCAGACTCAGTCAGAGACCCACCCAGAAAAACAAAGAGAAATAGGACTTGCCTTTGTCTAAGAAAGCGCTCCCATCTGGCCTCCATTGTGTTTTCGGCCACGTTCTTCCAGGAGATACTGCCAAACTAAGCGTCCGGCAGTGCTAACAAACGCAGTCTTTTGCCTTCCAACCTTTGAAGAAAGTCTAGCGAATAATCCTTTCCAAATCTCAGATTTGCTTGCTTAAAATCTGCCCAGACGTTCAACCCCCTAGTTTACGTGCCTTACAGAGTGCGCACAACGCCCGTGGTTTAATTCGCCGTCTTAGTCAACAGCGCCACCATGCGTTCACTGGTAGCTTAAAAATCTTAGAGAAGGTGCTATGTTGGGGCAGGAGGCCGGGTGGATGGGTGTTTTGATTTTTTAATTGCTTATTCCCCTTGATAAACGGAGTAGCCCATTTGATGCTACTGGAGGAGGTTCTTGTGTTAAATGAGTTAAAAAAAAAACACAACCTAGGGAAATAAAAAGAACCCACTGTCTTTGATAAGAGTCCTCATTTACATGTTTTTGCTGATTTATATGATTTTGCTGTTAGAGTTACTCTTCCTGCCCATCTGCAGTTATTACTCATAAACTTTAAAGGATTTTGCTCTAAATTCTAAATGATGATATGCTTCATATCCTACTTGCATTTTTCTCTTATGTTCCCGATTTTGTAAAGTGTCCATGAATGAGTTACATTTATAATCAGGAAAAAAATGCTATAAAATATGACTTCATGCCAGGTGATGAAAAATTATAATAGGTCATGTCATAGTCAGAGGCCACAAATGCCCAGTTCCTTTCAAATCTTCACAATCACTCAAGGAACACAGATATTTCTCCTCTTCTTATTTCACAGTAATTTTACAATTGCTGGTTTCATCTATGTAAACTATATTAACTGTTTCATCTGTATAACTGTATTTTATCTGTGGATATACGTTGAGTTTGTAGAAGTTAGGCATATAGTGGTAACAAGGCAAATCGTGTCTATATATCTTATAGTTTTCCATCTAATGGGGTGAACAGACTTTAAATATATGTTCAAACAAACTGTGAAAAGTGCTATATAGGAAATGTACTGAATGCACTGAAAGCATGCAGTAGGAGGACCTGACTCGACCGGTGGTTGGTGAAAAAGTTTCATCAAAGTTTTGCCACTTAATCTGGAAGATGAAGGATAAGATGTTTGTCTTACAGGCTAAGTCTTACAGACTAAGACTGTAAAATGGGAAGAAAACATATATGAGAAACTGATATGTAAAGGCCTGCAACAGTATAATATAGCTATTCTAGATAATAAAAGGACAGTGTACCCAAAACTTCTGTCTCAAGAATAAGTGAGAATAGAAGGATGGAGAAATAAACTGTGGGCAAATAACAGATGCTTGGATTTTATTCTAAGAATAAAAGGAAGATACTCCAAGGTTTTAGGCAGAGAAGTGAAATAACTCAAATATCAAGAGGTCAGTCTAGCATCTTCACGATTTTCAGGAATGTAACATGGAGGATCACCTATTAGGATTACTCTTACTACTAGTAATACTATAAGTAACAGCAATTATACTTCTGTATCTTTATAGTACCTTATTTGATCATAATTTCAAGCTATAGAAATAGCTATTAGCATTTTGGGGGAACAGAAATTATGTGATTTACCCAAGATCCTACTAAGTATCAGCAGTGCTCCACACTGCTAATCTCAAAAGGACTTTAAAATTCATATTGTAATTTTAATGGTATAGCTCATGCAAATAAACATAAAATGATACAAGAATTTGAATATAGGCTGAAGAACATTAATAGTTAAACATGTGTTTTAATGTATAGATCTGAAATTGAACTGCAAGAAATAAAGTTGGATGAATCATTTAGAGAATTATACAAGGAAACTGAAATTATAAATTCAAAAACACAATTTCCCCATATATATTCCTTAAGCTAGAAGGCAGGAGAGGAAGCTCAAATTAGGAAGAGAGAAAGAAAAAATATATTGAAGGAAAGAGGGACTGATAACTGCATAATCTGTCAGTAACAGTGATCAGTTCAATTAATAACCAAAAATTATATATGTAATTCCTTATATATCAGAGAGCATTTAATTCCAAAACTTTGTTTTATGAGTATTTCAGTGTCTTTAAATATCAAAATATCACAAGATGAAATAAAGACACTTTTCTTTCAATCACTTATTCAAAACTTTTATTGAGAACCTATAATCCTCCAATTACTGTGCTAATCATACAATAAATGGGGAGTTATTGACAAACATATTCAAGAACCTAAAAAGAAAAAAAGGCTTTGAAAAGCCTAGGGAACTGAAAAGGGAAAGACCAAGTAGCTGGTGCAAAATATATATATATAGCCAGAATAAGATAAATCTTTTCCATACAGGCTTATTTCCAATGGAATCATAAATGCTCCAACTTTTTGAAAAAAATGCAGTGCCAAACTACATTTGAAGTTTCTAAAATTTAGTCAAGGACAAAGACTTAGATTTATTTCCTCATATCTTTTTGATTTTAAGGATGCGCTCAAAGTTAACAGATGGTCTGTAATTGCTAAAACTGGTAACTCTTAAAGGGGAACAGAAATGAGCAAAGGTTTAAGAAAAAAATTACTTTTTTTAAAGATTTTCTTTATTTATTTGACAGAGAGATTACAAGTAGGCAGAGAGACAGGCAGAGAGAGAGGAGGAAGCAGACTCCCTGCTCAGCGGAGAGCCAGATGTGGGGCTTGATCCCAGGACTCTGGGATCATGACCTGAGCCGAAGGCAGAGGCTTTAAGCCACTGAGCCACCCAGATGCCCTAAAGAAAAAAACTTCGATAGCATTAAGAATTGCATGGCTTTGAAAACAACTGAACATGCTATTTATGTAGCTAATTTGAGAATATTAGTGGTTGACCGAGCACTTTTGATGTGAATGGTTTGTAGAATCCAGCAGCCAAGGTTATCACAATCTCTAAGGAATCATAATCTTCATTTATGGACACTTTAAGGAAGTACATATTTAGAAAAGTGTGATAGGTTGCTTTGTTGTTAATGAATATGCATATATTAATGGTTTTAGTCAATATGAATTAACAGAATAAAAGTTATACTAGTCTAAAAGAATATACAAACACAATATTCTGGGTTGGAAAAAGAATAAGCTTATGTAGCAATTGCAAACATTTAAAAATGTTTAAAATTTTAAGTTCTGCAAAATCACCTAGGAACTGCGGAAGGTGAGTTTGGAAAAAGGTGCTCTAACTTAAAAATGAAAGATTTCCGAAAATACAAAAATTTACCTTCACACTTTAAGTTGAATTAAGTTACAGTGAGACTAATCAACAAAAAGAAAACAAAGGAAATTTGCATTCCTTAAAGCACAAGTGAACACATTTAAAAACACCAGTAACATGCACTAAGTTGGAACAGGATAGCTGCTTACCAAATAAAAAGAACCCCAATGGACAAGGCAGTAAAAAAGAACTTCCCACAAATCAACTGAGACTAGGCTCAGTAGACCCTTATTATTTAATACTTAATTGAATTCAAAATTATCCCTGAAACTGGGGTTTGCTTCACTAATCCTCTCCTCACCTAGAGCAAGGAAACTGGGAAGAATTGGCTTGAGGAACTTGAATTCATTGGTTCCTGAGCCTCCCGTCAGACACACCTCATACTGGTAGCTGTGGGACAGGGTCCCCGCGCCGCTGACGTCCACCAGGTGGCCCGGAAACGGACCCTCGGGCACCGAGCAGCCGCCCCCCGACGCCGCCCGGCTCCTCCTGCACAGCCGCACCGCCACGAACACCAGCACCGAGAACAGGAAGAGCGACGACACGGACGCCAAGGCCACCACCAGGTAGACGGTGAGCGGGTCGGCGCGGGCCTCGGCCGCCGCCGCGTCCGGCAGCGGCAGGTAGGGCTGCGAGAAGCCGTCCACCAGCAGCACGTGCAGCGTGACGCTGGCCGACAGCGGCGGCTCGCCGTGGTCCCGGACCAGCACCAGCAGCCTGTGCTGGACGGCGTCGCGCTCGCTCAGCGGCCGCGCCGTGCGCACCTCGCCGTTGTGCGCCCACACGCCGAACAGCCCGGGCTCCGTGGCCTTGAGCAGCTGGTACGACAGCCAGGCGTTCTGGCCCGAGTCGCCGTCCACCGCCACCACCTTGGCCACCAGGTAGCCCGCCTCGGCCGCCCGCGGCACCAGCTCGGTGCAGGGCGCCGAGCCGTTCTGCAGCGGGTACAGCACGAAGGGCGCGTTGTCGTTGGCGTCCGCCACCAGCACGCGCACCAGCGCCTGGCTGCTGAGCGCCGGCGAGCCGCGGTCGGCCGCGCCCACGCGGAACTCGAACACCTGCAGCGCCTCGAAATCCAGCGACCTGAGCGCGAACAGCTGCCCGTTGTCCGCGTTGATGGACACCAGCGAGCCCAGCGGCAGCTGCGGGTCGTGGGGCGGCAGCAGCGAGTAGGTGACCTGGGCGTTGGCGCCCGAGTCTCTGTCGGTGGCGCTCACGCTGCCGATGTGCAGCGCGGGGCTGTTGTTCTCGCGGACGCGCAGGGTGTAGGACGTCTGGCTGAAGGTCGGGGCGTTGTCGTTGACGTCGGACACCGTCACCGTTAGGTTGTGCTGAGTTTTCAGCCTGGGGGTCCCCAGGTCGGTGACGGTGATGGTGATGTTGTACTCGGCCTGACTCTCTCTGTCTAGTGCTCCTTTTGACAGTAGGGTGTAAAAATTCTCTACTGATGGTTTTAGGACGAAGGGGAGATTGTTCTCGATGGAGCACATAATTCTTCCATTGTCTCCAGAGTCAGGATCTGAAACCCTGAATACAGCAATTATGGTCTCCTCCAAGTTTTCTGGGATGTGATCGATAAATGTTGACATAGTCAGTTCCGGAGGGTTGTCATTCAAATCCATCACTTGAACAAACACCACGCAACTCCCAGAAAGTCCTCCACCGTCTGTAGCCTGAACATTTAATGTGTAAGTCTGAGTGGATTCGAAATCCAGTTTCTGTGTTAAAAAGAGTTCTCCTGACTTTGCATTTATTTGAAAAGTTTTGCGGATATCTTCAGAGGCTTGGGAAAATACGTAAGATATTTCTCCATACGTTCCAATATCCAAATCGCTAGCAGAGACTATGACAACCGGAAATCCAATGGGGCTGTTTTCCTGAACCTGCACCTTATAAAACTGCTTTGCAAACTCGGGGGCATTATCATTGATGTCTAAGACTTCGATGCGAACCAAGGCAGTGCCAGTCCTGGGTGGAGTCCCGCCATCCAGTGCTGTGAGAGTTAATCTGATCTCAGCCTGTTCCTCGCGATCCAGAGTTTTGTCCAATACCAGCTGTGGTAATATGCCGTCAGGACTGTCTTGTAATTTAAGATGGAAATGGGAACTGGGGCTGACTGTGTAACTTTGGAGACTGTTACTTCCTACATCTAAATCCTGGGCACGTTCTATCAGGAAAGTAGTTCCGGGAGTGACACTTTCTGAAATTTTCAAAATTATTTCTTTGTCTAGGAACACCGGGGAATGATCATTTATATCCCTAATCCGTAGCGCAGCCTGAAAAAACTGCAAGGGATTTTCCAGTAACACCTGGAAAGGTAGCACGCATGGCTCGGCAAGGCCGCACAGTTCCTCCCGGTCCAATTTCTCATTTAACAACAAATCCCCGGTCTGCCTATCAAAATGCAAACGCGTTTTTTTCCCTTTGGAAATGACTCGAGCCCCCCGTGCAGCTAGCTCATTTACCTCCAGCCCCAGGTCTTTTAACAAATTGGCCACAAAAGAGCCACTCTCCGTTTCCTCAGCCACTGAGTAGTGCCTAGGCTCAGAAGCAGCCTGAGCTATGCCCAGCAAAACAAAGAATATAAAGACTTGCCTTTGTCTCAGAAAGCGTTCTTTTCCCTCTCCGGCCTCCATCGCTTTCTGGTCTCCCAGCAAACTTGACCCAGTCTCAGCTCGCGTCGTGGCGGACTCTATCATCTAGTATCTTGCGGGTACGGTCATAAGTGGAGACGCCTAGGACCCCGATTTCCCGTTGGAAACACCTTAGAAAGCCTCCTCTTCCTGCTTGTTTCTTTAGCACAGCATCTGGGTTAAGGAGCGCCGGCTGGCAGCTTTCTCTCTTCGTTCTACTTTTAATGCTGCAGCGCCACCCCGCGTCCTTTCCGAGTGTTTATTTTATCCAAAACATTAACATCCTACTCCTTTCAGACGGATGCCAATCTAAATGGAGTATTTTCATGTAGTGTCTCAACCTTTTATCTGTACTTCCAAAGACTTTTTCATTGCACCCATAGTGACCATGGCATTTCCATTCCAGTTTTCTCACAGATCGAAGGGGCATTTTTTTTTAAATTGGAAAACACCAACTTGAGAAACTGAAAGGGAGTAACTTCAGTCCCAGGATGAAAGAAGGCTTTGAGTAGGCAGGTTCCAGTTTTTATTTAGAGGTTGGGCATGTGTGCGTCTGGGTGGTGGCTAGGTTACCATCTTCGTGCTCAAGAGAAACAGAAAACTATACAAACTCAGGGAAAGCTCAGTATTCAAATAACTTTCTCATGGATGTGAAATATTGTTCTTACTCCTGTATCTCTCTTGCACCACACTCACTTAACATTTCCCTAAAATTTGACACATTTGGGCCACACAAAAATCTCCAAATAGTTGGAAAATTTCTTCATGTGAATGTATCAACGTTTTTATTTTATTTTCTAACAGATAAGGGCATTTTTAACATAACCTCAAATCAGTTATCACATCTAGCAATGGTAATAATTTCATAATAGCAAATAGCAAGTATTGAATTTTCCCCAATTATCTTTTTAAAATATCTTCTTAGAGATACTTTGTTAAATCGGGTACCAAATAAGATATATATGTTGCAATTTGCTGTTAGGTGTTTAAAATTTCTATCTTTTTGTATTTAAAATATTTCATGAAAGAAGTGAGTTTTCAACCCAGAAAAGACATGGAGGAAATTTAAATGCATATTGTTTAGTGAAAGAAACCAGTCTGAAAAGGCACATACTCAATTACTTGCAACTACATGACATTCTGGAAAAGGCAAAAGATAAATTAAGATTAGTAGTTGCCAGATGGAAGGAGGGGGTGAATTAAGAGGTAAAACACGGGATATCTGGGAGGTATAGTTTCTCTATGATACTGTAATGGTAGATACATAGCAGTATGTGTTTGTCAAAACCCATAAAACACAAAGAATAAACTCTAATATAAACTACAGACTCTAGTTAGTAATAATGGATCAATATTGGTTAATTAATTATAATAAATGTACCACACTAATGCAAGGTGTTAATACTAGGGAACTATGAGAGAAAGTGGTTATATGGGAACTCTTTGTACTATCTGCTCAATTTTCTGTAAAACCCAAAACTGCTCTAAAAAATTAAGTCTATTAATTAAATATTTGGGGTAACCTGAGTGGCTCAGTTGGTTAAGTGCCTCTTGATTTATGTTCAGGTCATAACCTTAGGGTTGTGAGATCCAGACCCACATCAGGTTCCATGCTGGATGTGGAGCCTGCTTAAGTTTCTCTCTCTCTCTCTTACTTTGCCCCTCTTCCCCACTTGTGCTCTTTCTCTCATTCTGATAAAAAAGTTCAATATTTGTATTGAGAAAGGTTTCTAATATATAGAAAAGTTAAAAGAATTAAACATACTTCTACCCTCCATCCAAATTTGAAACTTATTTTTTATCATATTTACCATATTTGTTCTATCTATATATTTTTAAATTTTAATTCTACATACAAATACCTTCACTTCACCTCTAAATATTTCAGAAGACATCTCCTAAGTCTAAGGACATTATCCTACATAATCATGATCCCACCAGCACACTTAACAAAATTAACAATGATTCCATGATATTATCTGAAATCCAGTCCCCATTAAATCTCATTATTTTTCCATTATTCTTCCTCAGTTTTATTCAGTTTTGATAAAGACTCATATGTACTCCTGAGATCCTTTTACAAACTTTTTAACCACTTATTATAAATAATGTCTTAGAAAATTCATTTTTAAACCAAGTTTCAGGATTGTATTAGGTGTTGAATCTATGTATTCTGGAACAGTTCCCTTTTATGATACTGAATTCTTTAAAGTATCCAGACCTGTTGTCTTGTAAGATGTCCTACATTCTGAATTTGTCTGATTATTTCCTTGTGGTATCATTTACCCTGTTCCTCTATCCCCTGTAATTTCCAGAAAATTGGAATGGATGATTTATTAAATGTTATAATGGTAGAATACTTTTTAGATCTCCCATTTATTTTCTGCAATTGGGTAAAAAAAATACCAGGCAATCACAGATTCCTTTTCTTAACATTTAGAAAATAAATGCCTACTTGTATTTTGATATTATTATTTTCATGACTATAGTTATATTAATATCACAGTAATCCCAGAATATTAAACTCATTTCATAGGGAGTGTTCTGGCACTTAAGGTGGAAACTGTGGGCCTGTTGTAACACTTAATTTGCTTTTGACTCTATTAAGGATACAAACAACTAAGTTTTTCCATAATCTATCAAGATTTTTATGCAAGTTTCCCTTTCCAAACCATTAGTTGCATATTCATTCTGGGGAAAGAAAATAGCTTCTTCATTTCCCCTGCTTGTGTCACCTTTATTTTGAAATCCTGTTTGCTTGAGCTTTGTGAAATAAGTATCTTGCTTGGTACTGGCAAGAGTTGGATGCTTAACCAACTGAGGCAGCCAGGTGCCCCAGGGATGGACTGTTTTTTTTCACATCAGGACAGTATGTTTTCCAGAAAGTCTTTCATGATTGATGATCTTAGAATACACACGGTTCTTCAATATTGTTTTAGAATCTATGGGTTTTATTAGTGGGTTTTTAAAAACCAATATCTATGCTTCATTAGAAGTTTTCATTAAGTCTTTAGTAGCCCAGAAAAACCTTAAAGATATTTCTTTGTTATATCTTTTTTTTTTCAAAGATTTTATTTATTTATTTGACAGAGAGAAATCACAAGTAGGCAGAGAAGCAGGCAGAGAGAGAGGGGGAAGCAGGCTCCCTGCTGAGCAGAAAGCCCGATGTGGGGCTTGAACCCAGGACCTAGGATCATGACCTGAGCCGAAGGCAGTGGCTTAACCCACTGAGCCACCCAGGCGCCCCTCTTTGTTATATCTTATATCCAAATCTCTGACAAACAACGTGGCAGCCAGGGAGGGAAGACTTCTGGGATTAATACTTTATAATACAGCTGGGCAGAATAACTGACAACCAGCAACTTTTCTGATGAAGACCAGTGCAGACTTGGATCTGGCCAACAGTAGTGACCATCCAATACTGTTATTCTTAAATTAAACTCAATCTATTTCTTTTCACTGAGAAATCTGCCATTCCCGTTTTGGATATTTCCTGCCACCATTGTTCTGGCAGTTGTCAAGAGTAGACATGGGAATAGGCATTCAAGGTATACTTATGAATACTATTGTTTATATCAAAGTCCTGCCATCTTTATGGACTTTGGTTGCTACATGAATGCTCTATTGGATTTCTGGCAGCATTCTCAAGTCCAAGAACACTGGTGAATTAGTTATATCTGTGAATCTCAACTCAGAAAAATGCAAAGGATTTTACTTTAGCAACTACAAATTCAGCATCTATGTCTCAAACTGTATACCAACTCTGGATCCCATTTCTATTTATGTATTTACTTAGATAGCTTAAGCAGGCTCGATGCCCAGGGCAGAGCCCAATACCGGGCTCAATCTCATGACCCTCAGATCATGACCTGTGCCAAAATCAAGAGTTGGACGCTTAACCCACTGAGCCACCCAGGTGCACCCCAATTTCCATTTAGTAGCAAATCCTGTATCTGTTGGTTTGAGAATGCTGATTTTTATCTTTAGAAATATTACTTACCCCCTCATATACACTCCCTGCCCCCAGACAGCAACTACCATCAATAGCTTCCCCACTCTCAGGCCCAAAATATCTGTGAAATTAGCAATGAAGGAACTACTCTACAGTGCATTTGGAATAGAATTCTGCAGTAGTTCAGCTTCCTCAATGGTATATGCTAAGTAAAATAGAGTAAGTTTGCCTTAGGTTGGGCTTTAAGTATTCCCTTATTCCTTCTAACTTCTTAGCAAATATGGCTTTGCACAATCAAATTTGTGATAAATCAAATTTATCACACTAATATTTCTTTCTGTTGTTTATACCACCATAGTCTCAGGCTTCCAATACAACTCTCAAAGTCAGGGTAGTGTAATATGGAGCATATGGTACAGTATCTGCAATTGGGCTGCTCTACCATCTAAGCCTTCAGTGTCATTATTAGGTCTCTCTTAGTTTTTCAAATTCTCTGGAAAAATAGAAAAAAAGTTTTAGAAAGGTAAATGGAAATATCAATTATTTTGTATTTACAAAATATGCTTATTATCCAGTGTGTTGAATAATGTGTATTTTATTTTCTCAGCAGCTATTATATATACATTAAAAATCAACAATTAGATTTCATTGAGGCATATCATGCTTTTGTATCCTCTGCCTTTGATTATTCTAAACTATATTGGAGAGTATTAAACATTGATGCAAAGAAAAGATGGGAGTGTTCTGCCACTCCATATTAAATGGCACTTCCTTTTAATGTATTGGAGATGCTGAGCTATTAATTGCTAAAAATGCATTATTTTTGATATTAATAAGAAAACTTAGCAAAAATGAACAAATACAAATTTAGCATAGTAATAAATAAGCTAAACAGCAACTCAGTGGATTACACCTTAAATAATGAGACATTTATTTCTATCAATCACTTTTCCCCTGTGATTTTATATCTGTATTTGATTTTGTCTCATTAGTGTCATCAAAATAAAATGAATATCAAATAAGTAAAAACTACATAATGGCAATCAAATAGTTATTTGAATTTAGGAGATGGACAGCAGTCTGGCTGAAAAGTAGACTCCCACAATTTATGGGCCATCACCTATGAAATATCAAGAAAAGCAAAAAATGACAAAATACACATGCTGGCCTCCATTGAGAAGACTTCCCTCTTGAAGATTATTATTTTATGGATAGATTGGGATGAGTTTCCTTGTCAAGCATTGGGATACCTCCCAGCAAAGTCTATGCAAAGTTTTAGGGCTAACTTACCTTTTGTGAAAGATGAAAGGAAATTAGGCCTGTGGAGAAAACAATGCATTCTTTTTCTGTACTTAATAAAGAGGCTACTGCTTCTAAACCAAGACCTTTGTGAAGTAAATAAAAAGATAAAAACAGCTAAGTCATCAGTACTTGTTGACTCTAAATTAGCATTGCTATGCTTCAGAAGAAAAGAAAATACTACTAAAGGTAGAGCCATAAACCAGCAACTATGCTATTCAGAAAGGGATGTTTTCCTCTACTTTTTATGCAGAGCCCAAAAGCAAGAATACCAAGGATGATAGCTGTATCTACCTAATGTCTTATTTTCAGCTCCAAAGAACTTAATTTCATTGAAGATAAAGTGATGTCACATGCACATATCTCTCTTCTCTCTGTTCTGCATTAGTTTGGCAGAGTAGGGAATATTTTTAACATTTATGGGGGAAAAAATCTGTAAGGAAAGATCAAGACATTTTCTTTTTAGTCCAGAGTGTTTTAGATGATGATCCTTAAAGAGGTGGTCTGTTTCTGGAAGTTTCTTAGGATGAGCAAACAAGTGTCAACATGACCAATTCTATGGAATTGTCATCCAACAGGAGCGTCATCCAACATCCTTCACAGGGAAAAAATTTCTGACAGTATTTCTGTTGTGAATTTCCTGAGTATTTGCCGTGTAGTCCTGAAATGGCCTTGTAATTTTCCTGCAGTGCATATATATAATGCACAAGTACCAGCAGTAATTAAAATGTTTGGCGAGTACTTTCCAGAGGCTCGAGGATTTAGTGAGCCTGGAGAATTAAGCGAGCAGCTTCTTAATGATTTACGAAGACCACATCTTCAGCAGAGACTTCTGACAACCAGGTTACCGAGGGGCGTACATCTCAAGGGTTTTCACTGGTTGTCATCATTCGGACCTAGGAGGTCCCAAACTAGTGCTGATTACTACCACCCCTTTCTGTAACAGTTAAACTTACCTTGGGTTGTTCTTCATCCAGCGAGTTTTCCCCCACGAATGAGCAAATTACTTATCCCACTATTGCATCGCACTTTACTGTAAGAATGGAAATTGAACTGATGGTGTAGTTTCCTTCCAATGACAGAAAATTCACCTAAATCTCATGCATGTCTGCGGTGCACATTCTGCAACTTTCAGAAGAATTTTTCAAAGAGGGAACATTCCAGACTCGTACCTTTTTTTAAGAAAACAAAAAGAAGTTTACAGGTTTGGAAATGCAGAGCTCCTACAGGTCTGGTTTCCTGTTTGGGAGAAAAGGCTCTTCTTTGGGAGGATCTAAAATATTCTTGGATCTCTGTGGAAACCACCCTGCTCCCATCTGTCCTCCCACAGGTGCACAGATGCTCCCTTTCCCGCAGCCAGCGCCAAATCTCCCGGACCTCCGGCCATTAATAGCCGCCTTCCTTTTCCTGGGCCGCCGGCAATACTCCCCGGAAGAAAAGGAAAACTCAACACTTGCCTTTTCTGCCAGCTTTCTCTCTCGCAGTTTCCTGCGCATCCTCTGAGCGCGTTGTCTTTAATAAAAGAAAAATTGGGAAGTCGTGTAAGAGAAATAACGTCAACTTATGTCTTGTCCTCATTCATTTGAAGGAAAGTCTGAAATCTGAGCTTGCAGCCGACGTTTCCCAAGCCCCGTCCATCCCCAGTACCTTTCAGATTTCGTCTTTTCTAAGATGGAGTCTGCGGAAATGCCAGGCTCCTCCTCCTACTTTTTAGCCTGTAGCACCACCAGGCGTCCAAACGGAAAACTTGGTGTATACAGCGCTTTCCGTCAGAAACTGTCAAAAATCGTCATCGTCACGACTTCTAGTGGCACAGTTCTTACATTATTTCTTCATATCACTTCTCCGATTTTTGGTTTAACCAGTGTGGAAAGAAACAATAGTGTACGGTTTTATTATATTTCTAATTACCAATTGTTTTATCATATTATCACATATTACATCACATATTATCACAGCTGATCTGAGAGTAACTTGAACTGGATTTCTGCCATTTCAGACGGGTCACCCATTTGGCCACGCATTTGATGAATTTATTAATTCATCAGCAGGTGTTTGTTTGGGATTATATTCAAGTCCTGCAAAATGTATTGGGGATATAAAATTGAATAAAGCCTGGCGCCTACACCCCAGGAAGTTACAGCCTAGAAGGGGGACACAGATAAAGAGACAATTATGATACGGGAGGTAAGTGCTAAGATAGAGATCTGCACAGGCATGGTGACCATTCAAAAGGGAAATTTAAGTAAGAACAGAAATGAGGTATCAGGAAAGGAGGTGAAGTGTTTTTTTTTTTTTTTTTTTTTTTTTTTTTTTTTTTTTTTTTGACAGAGAGATCACAAGCAGGCAGAGAGGCAGGCAGAGAGAGAGGAGGAAGCAGGCTCCCCGAGAGAGCAGAGAGCCTGACGTGGGGCTCGATCCCAGGACTCCGAGATCATGACCCGAGCCGAAGGCAGCGGCCCAACCCACTGAGCCACCCAGGCGCCCCAAGGAGGTGAAGTTTTGAACTAGTTGAGCTAGCTGCATTTTATGGTATCAGCTTAAACACAAACCCATTGAAATTATTTTCTACTGAAGATGAAGTACTTGTGATTTTGTAAGAAATGAGATTTTCTGAAAAGATGGGAAGGTCATGGCTTATGTGAAATGCAATGCAATGTTTCAGTTAACAGCACAGAGCCTTTCATGAAGTGGTGTGGGTGACCACTGAAAGGCTAGGGATGAACCCTTGTATCCAATTTGATCTGGTACACATAAACTAATACTCAATTTAAAAGAGAGTCCTGCAGGTTGTATACGTGCATGTGTGAGTAGTTTGTTGTGTAAAAACCCATCTTTTAAAGTGGTGATTAAGAGTATGTGCTTTTATAGTCAAAGGACTCATATTAAAATCCTGCCTCTACTACATATATTTTATTCTACTACTTCATATATTTTATTTTAAGAGAATCACCTAATCCCCTCAAATATCCGTTTCCTCGTGTGAAAAAAGTGGATATAATAATGTTATCTACTTCATGAAGTTGTGAGAATTTAGTGCAACAGTACTTACGAGGCAATTTTTTTTTAAGTAGGCTCTATGCCCAACCTGGGCCTTAAACTCAAGACCCTAAGATTAAGAATTGCATGCTCTACAGACTGAGCCATTCAGTCACCCCAGTGAAATAGTGCTTATGAAATGTTCAGCCAAGTGCTTGGAACATCACAGTGTTTCATAAATGCTAATAATTATTAGTGGTAATACTATGAAAACAGGAACTTATCAATAGTCCTGTTTACCCCTTCAAACAAATGTAAGCCTGAATGACTTCCAAAAAGGAACCCATTTGCACTGTTGGTGGGAATGTACATTGCTACTGCCACTGTGGAAAATAGTATAGATGTTCCTAAAAAAAAAGAAAGAAAGAAAACAAACAGGGGTGTCTGGGTGGCTCAATCAGTTAAGTGTACAACTCTTGATTTCAGCTCAGATCATGATCTCAGGGTCATGAGATCCAGCCCCAGGTCCGGCTCTTCACTTAGTCGGGAGTCTGCTTGAGATTCTCTCTCTCCCTCTTCTCCTTTCCCTACTCACTCACGTGCTCTCTCTCGCTCTCTCTCTCAAATAATAAATAAATAAATCTTTAAAAAATGAAAATAGAACTACCGTATGATCTGGCAATTCTACTTCTGGGCATATATTTGAAGGAAATAAAACTACTGTCTCAAAGAGATATCTGCACTTCCATGTTCACTAAAGCATTATTCGCAAAAACCAAGACATGGAAAAAAACAGTAAGCATCATCAACTGATGGATGGGTAAAGAAAATATTATATATATATATATATATATATATATATATATATATATATATATATATAATAGATGGGAATATTATTAAGCCATAAAAATGAAGACATTCCTGCCACTTATGAAAACATGGATGGGCCAGGGGCATTAGGCTAAGTGAAATAAGTCCAACAGAGAAAGACAAATAATGTAGGTTCTCACTTATTCATGGAATCTAAAAAAGCCAAAGTCATAGAAACAGAATAGAATGGTGGTTGGCAAGGGATGGGACTGAGAGAAATGAGGAAATGTTGGTCAGAGGATATAAACTTCCAGTTATATGATGAATAAGTTCTGGGGGGATCTTATGGCATGGTAACTGGAGTTAACAATATTGTATTATATATTTGAAAATTTCTATGAAAGCAGATCTTAAATGCTCTCACTGAACAACAACAAAAAAAAATGGTTAATATGTGAGGCGTTAAAAAAAAAAAAGTCCTTCCAGTTATTTCAATCAGACTTGGATGGAGGGTATGGGGAGTAGAGAGAGATTTTTAAATTACAAATTCAATTTTCTTAATACTTTCAGGACTATTCAAATTACCCATTTCAGGGCGCCTGGGTGGCTCAGTGGGTTAAGCCGCCGCCTTCGGCTCAGGTCATGATCTCAGGGTCCTGGGATCGAGTCCCGCATCGGGCTCTCTGCTCAGCAGGGAGCCTGCTTCCCTCTCTCTCTCTCTCTCTGCCTGCCTCTCTGTCTACTTGTGATCTCTCTCTGTCAAATAAATAAATAAAATCTTTAAAAAAAATTACCCATTTCATATTGGGTGAGCTATGGTAGTTTGTTTTTTGAGAAATTATTTTTTATTTAAATTCAGTGAGACAACTTATAGTACATCATTAGTTTTTGAAATAATGTTCATTGATTCATTAGTTGTGTATAACAGCCAGTGCTCATCACATTATGTGCCCCCTTAATGCCCATCATCCAGTTACCCCATCCCCCATTCTCCCACCATCCGCACCCCTGTTTGTTTCCTGGAGTCAAGAGTCTTTCATGGTTTGTCTCCCATTCTGATTTCTTCCCACTTAGTTTTCCTTCCCATCCCCTATTGTCCTCTGCCCTATTTCTTATATTCCATACATGAGTGAAACCATATGATAATTTTCTCTGCTTGACTTATTTCACTTAGCATAATACCCTACAGTTCCACCCATATTGATGCAAATGGTAGGTATTCATCCTTTCTGATGACTAATATTCCATTGTATATATGGACCACATCTTCTTTATCCATTCATCTGTTGAAGGGCATCTTCGCTCTTTCCAGAGTTTGGCTATTGTGGACATTGCTGCTATGAACATTGGGGTGCATGTGTCCCTTCTTTTCACTACATCTGTATCTTTGGGGTAAATACCCAGTTGTGCAATTGCTGCATTGTACGGTAGCTCTATTTTTAATGTCTTGAGGAACCTCCATACTGTTTTCCAGAGTAGCTGTACCAACTTGCATTTCCACCAACAGTGTAAGAGGGTTCTCCCTTCTCCATATCCTCTCCAACATTTGTTGTTTCCTGTCTTGTTAATTTTGGCCATTCTAACTGGTGTAAGGTGGTATCTCAATGTGATTTTGATTTTAATTTCCCTGATGGCAAGTGATGTGGAGCATTTTTTCATATGTCTGTTGGCCATTTGGATGTCTTCCTTGGAGAACTGTCTGTTCATATCTTCTGCCCATTTCTTGACTGGATTATTTGTTTTTGGGTGTTGAGTTTGGTAAGCCTTTTTTAAAATATTTTTTAAGATTTTATTTATTTATTTATTTGACAGAGAGATTGGGATCACAAGTAGGCAGAGAGACAGGGAGAGAGAGAGGGGGAAGCAGGCTCCCCACTGAGCAGAGAGCCTGACGCAGGACTTGATCCCAGGACCCTGAGATCATGACCTGAGCCTAAGGCAGAGGGTTAACCCACTGAGCCACCCAGGTGCCCCTGAGTTTGGTAAGTTCTTTATAGATCATGGATACCAGCTCTTTATCTGTAATGTCATTTGCAAATATCTTCTCCCATTCTTTGGGTTGCCTCCTAGTTTTGTTGACTATTTCCTTTGTTGTGCAGAAGCTTTTTATCTTGATGAAGTCCCAAAAGTTCATTTTTGTTTTTGCTTTTCTTGCCTTGAGAGACATTTCTTGCAAGAAGTTGCTGTGGCCAGTGTCAAAGAGGTTACTGCCTGTATTCTCCTCTAGGATTTTGATGGATTCCTGTCTCACACTGAGGTCTTTTCATCCATTTTGAGTTTGTTTATCTTTGTGTATGGTGTAAGAGAATGGTCCTGTTTCATTCTTCTGTATGGGGCTGTCCAATATTCCCAGCACCATTTATTGAAGAGACTGTCTCTTTTCCTTTGGATATTCTTTTCTGATTTGTCAAAGATTAGTTGACCATAGAGTTGAGGATCCATTTCAGGGCTCTCTATTCGGTTCCACTGATCTATGTGTCTGTTTTTGTGCCAATACCATGATGTCTTGATGATGACAGCTTTGTAATATAGCTTGAAGTCAGGCATTGTGATGCCCTAGTTTTAGTTTTCTTTTCCAACATTCCTCTGGTGATTAGGGGTCTTTTCTGGTTCCATACAAATTTTAGGATTGTTTGTTTCAGCTCTGTGAAAAATGTTGATGGTATTTTGATAGAGATTGAATTGGATGTGTAGATTGTTCTGGGTAGCATAGACATTTTCACAATGTTTATTCTTCTAATCCTTGAGCATGGAATGGTTTTCCATTGCTTTGTGTCTTCCTCAGTGTCTTTCATAAGTGTTCTGTAGTTTCTAGAGTATAGATCTTTTACCTCCTTGGTTAGGTTTATTGCTAGGTATCTTATGGTTTTTGGTGCTATTGTCGATTCCTTATTGATAAGAAATTGATTCCTTAATTTCTCTTTCTTCAGTTACATTGTTAGTATATAGAAATGCAACTGATTTCTGTGCACTGATTTTGTATCCTACCACATTGTTGAATACCTGTATAAGTTCTAATAATTTTGGGATGGAGTCTTTTGGGTTTTCCACACAAAGTATCATGTCATCTGCAAAGAGATAGAGTTTGGCTTCTTTGCCAATTTAAATGTCTTTTCTTTTTGTTGTCTGATTGCTGGGGTTAGGACTTCTAGTACTATGTTGAACACTAATGGTGACAGTGGGCATTCCTGTTGCATTCCTGACCTTAAGGGAAAAGCTCTCAGTTTTTCCCATTGATAATGATATTCACTGTGGGCTTTTCATAGATAGCTTTTATGATATTGACATATGTACCCTCTATGCCTATACTTTGAAGAGTTTTAATCAGGAAAGGATGCTGTATTTGGTCAAGTGCTTTTCTTTTGCATCAATTGAGAGGGTCATATGGTTCTTGTCTTTCCTTCAGTCATGTGCTCTATCATGTTGATTGATTTCCAAATTTTGAACCACCTTCCATCCCAGGAATGAATCCCACCTGGTCATGGTAATAATCCTTTTAAGGTACTATTGCATCCTATTGGCTAGGATTTTGCTGAGTGTTTTGGCATCAGTGTTTATTAGGGATACTGGTTTGTAATTCTCTTTTTGATGGAGTCCTTGGTTTTGGGATCAGAGTAATGCTGGCCTCATAGAACAAGTTTAGAAGTCTTCTTTCCATTTCTATTTTTTGAAACAGCTTCAGTAGAATAGGTACTATTTCTTCTCCAAATGTTTGGTAGAATTCCCCTGGGAAGCCATCTGGCTCTGGACTCTTGTTTTGGGGGAGTTGATTACTGCTTCAATTTCCTTGCTGGTTATTGGTCTGTTCAGATTGTCTATTTCTTCCTTTTTCAGTCTTGGTAGTTTAAAAGTTTCCAGAAATGCATCCATTTCTTCCAGATTGTTTAATTTGTTGGCATATAGTTGCTAGCAATAATTTCTAGTGATTTTGCTTCTATTTCCTTAGTATTAGTTGTGATCTTTCCCTTTTCTCATGATTTTATTGATTAGGGTCCTTTCCTTTCAATGCGTTTTAAAATTTCCCTTTACACTTCTTCCTTGACACATACATAATTTAGATGTGTATTATTTAGGGTTGAAGTGTTTTGGAGATTTTCATCTTGTCTATTACCGATTTCTAGTTTGCTTTTATTGTGGTTGCAGAGCAACTTCTGTATCATTTTAATTACTTTAAATTTGCTGAGGATTGTTTTATGGCCCAGGATATAATCTAGCTTGGTATGTGTTCTGTGAGCACTCGGAAAGAATATAAATTCTGTTTTTTGATCAAATGTTCTATAAATGTCTGTTGGATCCTACTACCTGATGATATTGTTGAATTCCTTTTTTTTTTAAGATGTTATTTATTTGACTAAGAGATCACAAATAGGCAGAGAGGCAGGCAAAGGGGAAGGGGGAAGCAGCCTCCCTAATAAGCAGAGAGCCCGATGCAGGCTTGATGCAGGGCTTGATCCAGGACCTTGAGATCATGACCTGAGCCGAAGGCAGAGGCTCAACCCACTGAGCCACCCAGGCACCCCTATTGTTGAATTCTTGCTGAGTTTGTCTACTTCTTCTTGTCAACGGTTGAGAGAGGTGTTGAGGTCTCCTAACTACAGCTGTGAATTTGTCTTTTTCTCCTTTCAGTTCTATCAGTTTTGGGTTCACATTATTTTGCAGCTCTGTTGTTTCATACATGTATATTTAGGATCCCTATGTCGTCTTTTTTTTTTTTTTTTAGGATCCCTATGTCTTTTTTTTTTTTTTTTTAGATTTTATTTGTCAGAGAGAGAGAGGGAGAGAGAGCGAGCACAGGCAGACAGAATGGCAGGCAGAGGCAGAGGGAGAAGCAGACTCCCTGCCAAGCAAGGAGCCCGATGTGGGAGTCGATCCCAGGACGCTGGGATCATGACCTGAGCCAAAGGCAGCTGCTTAGCCAACTGAACCACCCAGGTGTCCCTCCCTATGTCTTCTTAATGAACTGACTTTCTTGTCACTCTATTATGTTCCTTTCTGCCTCTGGTAATTCTCTTTCTCTGAAATCTCAGGTATTAATATGGCCATACCTGCTTTCTTTTATTAAGATATTTATGGTTTATCTTTTCCCATCCTTTTATTTTCAACTAGCCTGTACTGTTATATTTGAAGTGAATTTATTACATACAGTATATACTGAAATGTTTTTTAGTCCATTTTGCCAACTTCTGTCTTTAATTGGTGTACTCTGATTTTTTACATTTAGTGTAATTATTCATAAACTAGGGCTTAAGTCTGCCATTTTATTTTTTTAAAAGATTTATTTATTGGGGCACCTGGGTGGCTCAGTGAGTTAAGCCTCTGCCTTCGGCTCAGGTCATGATCCCAGGGTCCTGGGATCGAGCCCCGCATCGGGCTCTCTGCTCGGCGGAGAGCCTGCTTCCTCCTATCTCTCTCTGCCTGCTTCTCTGCCTACTTGTGATCTCTGTCAAATAAATAAATAAAATCTTAAAAAAAATAAATAAATAAAAGATTTATTTATTGGGGCACCTGGGTGGCTCAGTGGGTTAAGCCTCTGCCTTCGGCTCAGGTCATGATCTCAGGGTCCTGGGATCGAGCCCCCGCATCGGGTTCTCTGCTCAGCGGTGAGCCTGCTTCCCTCTCTCTCTGCCTGCCTCTCTGCCTACTTGTGATCTCTCTCTCTCTCTCTCTCTCTGTCAAATGAATAAAAATTTTAAAAAAATTATAAAAGATTTATCTATTTATTTGAGAGAGTGCATGCACATGTAAGCAGGGAGAGGGGCAGAGGAAGAAGGAGAGAGAATTTCAAGCAGATTCCTGGCTGAGCACAGAACCCAATATGAGCTCAATCTCAGGACCCTGAGATCATAACCTGAGTCAAAATCAAGAGTCAGATGCCTCACCAACTGAGCCACCAAGGCAACCCTGCCATTTTATTTTTTGTTTTCTGTTTTTTGTTTCTGTTTTCTTTTTCTCTAGCTTTCTATAGGTTACTTGACCACTTCTAAAATTTTGATTTTATCTATAGTGTTTCTGAGTATATTGCTTTATAAGGCTTTTTAGCAGCTGCTTCTAAGTATTATACATAGATAACTTCTCACAGTCTACTGGTGTCATCATTTCACCTGTTTGAATGCAGTATAAAGATCTTACCTCCCCTCTGTGTCTTTACTCTCTATCTTGTTTATAATATTGTCTTGGTTATTCCCTCTATATACTTCAGAACCACATCGGGCAGCATTATCATTTTTGTTTAAACATAATTTAGAAAACCCAAGAGGAGAAGAAAGTCTATTGTGTTCACCCATTTTTTTAAAAACTCACTGTGCTTGTTCTTCCTTCCTGATATTTCAAGTTTCCTTCCAAATTATTTCCTGTCTGTTTGAGGAACTTCTTTTAGCCATTCTTTTAGGGTCAGTCTGCTGATGACAGAGTCTTTTAGTTTTCCTTCATCTGAGAATGTCTTGATGTCTTCTTTATTCCTGAAGGATATTTTAATGGTATGGGATACTGGGTTGACAGTTTTCTTTCAGTCACTAAAAACATTGTATTACTTGCTTCTAGCCTCTACTATTTCTGATGAAAAATCCCCTATCATTCAAATTATCTTCCCCCTATAGGTAATGTGTCATTTTTCTCTAGCTGCTTTCAAGACTTTTTGTCTTAATTTTCAGAAGTTTGATGTAGATTTCTTTGGGTTTTTCCTGTTTGAAGTTTGCTAAGCTTTTTAAATATCCACATTTATATCTTTTGCCAAATTTGAATAGGTTTTCAGTCTATCTCTTTGAGTACCCCTATCTTCCATCTCCTTTCCTATTAGGACACCAATGACACAAATATTATATCTTTTATTATTTTCCCATATATCTCTGAAGCTCTGTGCATTTATTTTTCAGTATATTTTCTTTCTTGTTCAGATTAGGTAATTTTGATTGCTCTTTATTCCAAGTAACTGATTCTTTTGTTTCTTTTCCTCCCTTCTACTGTTCAGCCTATCCACTAAGCTTTTTTATTTGGGCTACTGTGTATCTCCAGTTCTAAAATTTCCATTTGGTTCTTCTTCATATTTTTTATTTATTAAGACTTTCTTCTTAAAAAATTATTAAATTTTTTATTATTATATTCAGTTAGTGAAAATATAGTACATCATTAGTTTTTTATGTAGTGTTCAGTGATTCATTAATTATGTATTAAATTTTTAATTTTAATTTCAGAATAGTTAACATACCATGCTATATTACTCTCAGGTGTACAACATAGTGAAGCAATAATACTATACATTATCAATGCTTATCATGTAAGTGTACTCTTTAATCTCCATTTCCTATTATATTCATCCTGCTGCCCATATCCCCTCTTGTAACTTTCAGTTTGTTCTCTATAGGTAAGAGTCTGATGGGGTGGCTTACCTGGGTGGCTCAGTTGGTTGGCTGGCTAACTCGATTTCAGCTCCAGTCATGGTCTTGGGGTCATGGGATGGAGCCCCATGTTGGGCTCCTCTCAGTGCAAAGTTTGCTTGTCCCTCTTCCTCTTGATCTGCTCCTCCCTTCTGTCCCTCCCCCAACTCACAGGTAAGCTCTCTCTCTTTCAAATAAATGGATAAATCTTTTTTTAAAAAAGACTGTTTCGGGCGCCTGGGTGGCTCAGTGGGTTAAGCCGCTGCCTTCGGCTCAGGTCATGATCTCAGGGTCCTGGGATCGAGTCCCGCATCGGGCTCTCTGCTCAGCAGGGAGCCTGCTTCCCTCTCTCTCTCTCTGCCTGCCTCTCTGCCTACTTGTGATCTCTGTCTGTCAAAGAAATAAATAAAATCTTTAAAAAAAAAAAAAGACTGTTTCTTGGCTTGTCTTTTTCACTTCTTTTGTTTCTTAAATTTCACATATGAATGAAATCATATGGTATTTGTCTTTCTCTGACTGACTTACCTTGATTAGCCTTATTACTCTCTAGCTCCATCGACATTGTTGCAAATGGAAAGATTTCATTCTTTATATGGCTGAATAATATTCCATTGTGTACATGTGTATACACACACACACACACATATATATGTCACATCATATATGTATCACCTCTTCATTATCTATTTATCTATTGATGGGACACTTGGGATGCTTCTGTAATTTTGCTATAAATAATGCTGTAAATATGCTTTAATAAACACAAGGATGCATATATCCTTTTGTATTAGTGTTTTTTTATTATTTGGGTAAATGCCCAGTAGTGCAACTACTGGATCAAAGGATAGTTCTATTTTTAATTTTTTGAGGAAACTCCATTCTGTTTTCCACAGTGCCTGCACCAGTCTGTAACTCCACAAAGAGTGTATGAGAGTTTCTTTTTCTCCACATCCTTGCCAACACTTGTTATTTCTTGTGTTTTTTTATTTTAAACATTCTGACACATGTGAGGTGATAGCTCATTGTGGTTTTGATTTGAATTTTCCTGATGGTGAGTAATGTTGAACATCTTTTCCTATGTCTGCTGGCTATCTGGATGTCTTCTTTGGAGAAATGTCTGTTCATGTCTTCTGCCCATTTTAAAAATTAGATTATTTGGTTTTGGGTGTTGAGCTGTGTGAGTTCTTTATATATTTTGGATACTAACCCTTTACTAGATATGTCATTTGCAAATGTCTTCTCTCATTCAGTTGGTTGTCCATTAGTTTTGTTTATTGTTTCCTTTGCTTTGCAGAAGCTTTTTATTTTGAGGTATTCCCAATAGTTTATTTTGGCTTTATTTTTCCCTTGCCTCAGGAGACATATCTAGAAAAATGTTGCTATTGCTGATGTCAGAGAAATTACTGCCTGTGTTGTCTTCTAGGATTTTTATGAATTTAGGTCTTATATTTAGCTCTTTAGTCCATTTTGAGTTTATTTTTGTGTATGGTGTAAGAAAGTGGTCCATTCTTTTGCATATAGCTGTCCAGTTTTTTCAACACCATTTGTTAAAGAGACTGTCCTTTCCCCATTGCATATTCTTGTCTCTTTTGTCAAAGATTAATTGACCCATAATCATGGATTTGTTTCTGGGCTCTCTATCCTGTTCTATTGATCTACATGTCTGTTTTTATGCCAGTACCATAATGTTTTCATTACTACAGCTTTGTAGTATAACTTGAAATCTCGAATTGTGGTAATTCCTACTTTGCTTTTGTTTTTCAAGATTGTTTTAGCTACTCCAGGTCTTTTGTGGTTCCATACAAATTTTAGGATCATTTGTTCTAGTTTTGTGAAAACTGTTGTTGGCATTTTGATAGTACTGCATTAAATGTACAGATGGCATTGGATAGTATGGATATTTTAACAGTATTTGTTCTTCCAATCCATGAGAATGGAATACGAACATGGAAAGCCATTTGTGTTTGTCATAAGTTGAGAAGTATTTTGGCGGTAGTTTTTCAACCTTTTTTTCATGAACAAGATAGATCCATTCTAGCTTCTGGCTGTAAGCAGTGACCTTGGCTTTTATTCTCCATCTTGCATAGAGAATTTTTTTTCCTGATAGCCAGAAGAACCAAACTTATGGCAACCAATGCCAGCTTCCATCCTGCAGCTCAGAAATGCAAGGGTTTTATACCTGTTCATCATTTTATGTTTGTTCCATTTTTGTTTCATACTTTCTGATTTTTTATTTTAAAATTTTATCTATTTTTTCTATATTCATATGAGCAGAGCACGGTACACAGAAGCATAAACTTATTTCACCAGCTTAACAGAAAACTGTTTTTACTTTTTAACATTTTGTTTCAGTGTTACATAAACACAACCAATACTTTAATAATATTATTTTTACAGTGTCACATAAATTTGTAAACAAAGTCAAATTTTTGGTTGAAGAGCAGGTGTTTGATCAGTTGCATGCTTTGATGACATTCAACTGTATAGAAAATAGACATTTAAGGGGCACCTGGGATAAGCATCTGTCTTCGGCTCTGGTCATGATCTCAGGGTCTTGGGATGAAGCCCTGAATCAAGCTCCCTGCTCAGTAGGGAGTCTGCTTATTCCTCTCCCTCTGCCTCTCTGCCCGCTTGTGTGCACTCTCTCAAATAAATAAATATTTTAAAAAGATTTTATTTATTTATTTGACAGAGACCACAAGTAGGCAGAGAGGCAAGCAGAAAGAAAGGAAGGGAAGTAGGCTCCCTGCTGAGCAGAGAGCCTGACATGGGGCTCAACCCCAGGACTCTAGGATCATGACCTGAGCTGAAGGCAGAGGGCTTAACCCATTGAGCCACCCAGGCACCCCAAATAAATAAAATCTTAAAAAAAAAAAAAGAAAATAGACCTTTATATGGGAAACTTACATGGATGAATTCTGCTTCCACAAATGAAACTAATTCATCTTTTTTTGAGAGAGAGAGAGCAGGAAGAGGGGCAGAGGGAGAGAAAGAGAATCTCAAGCAGACTCCACACCCAGTGCACAGCCCCACTTGGGGCTGGATCTCATGACCCTGAGATCATGACCTGAACCAAACCAAGGGTCAGATACCTAATCAACTGAGCCTCCCAGGGACCCTGAGACAAATTCATCTTTAAATTATATACAACTGGGGCATCTAGGTGGCTCAGTCAATTAAGTGTCTGCCTTCAGCTCAGGTTGTGATCCTGAAGTCCTGGGATCGAGCCCCACATCAGGCTTCCTGCTCATCAGGGAGTCTGCTTCTTTTTCTCCCTCTGCTCCTCCCCCTCCTTGTGTTCTCTCTCTCTCTCTCTTGCTCACTCTCTCTCTCAAATAAATAAATAAAATCTTTAAAAAAATAAATTACATGCAACTAATGAATCATTGAACATATATCAAAAACTAATGATGTACTGTTTGTTGGCTAATTGAGTGTAAATTAAAAAATAAACCAGCAACAACAAAATACAGAGACATGACAGAGAAGACAATGTATTTACTTATTTTTAGGAGAATAACTGACACCTCTATTATACATAGCTTATAAATATCTAAACATGCCCATATAATAAAATTTAAACTTTTCATACTTTAGTATCTATTTAATAGTTTTAAAATTATAATGGAAATATTAAGTCAAGTTAATGTAATTTTCATTTAAAGTTAAAACATCATTATGAAGAAACCTTAACAAGATTTGAGAAACTTATACTTAAGATCATATAGCATATACAGTTATAAAGAAATACTTATTTTGGTCAAAATGTGTTCATGTGGATAATTCCAGTTTTAAAAAAATGCTTTTCATCCCAGATAAAGGGTTTGCTGAACACCAAAATAAATAATAACATTGGATTATAACCCAAATAATAAAATATATACCCATGAGTCTATATATTAAAAAAATAACTACATAATGAATAAGTGGAGGAGAAAGGAAAAGTTTTTCTTGAAGAAGAATTTCAATTAATTAATGTAAAAGGAATCATGGAAATAGAAAATTATCATTCTAATGGCACAGTGTTAATTGCCATAGGAAATATCCAGTAATGGATACTCAAATTAGCAGGCAAAAGTTTAAGGAGAAACATGATATTTGCATAATTTCAAAGTGTCTCTTACCAAGTATTTATTAATTACAAGAAAAAACAGTAACTTTATAGTGCAGAAACTTTACAGATATTATCTTAACCAAGTGACGGAAATTAATATCACCTTAGCACTATTTTTATATGTTAAGTATAACTGTATACTTAAAAATGTTTAACATAGCAAATTTTATGTTGCTTTTAACCACAATTTTATATAAAGATTAATATTACTGCTAAGTAGGACACATTGACATCAGGTACCCCAATAATGATGCACTGAGAAGGATACAGTATCATTTCTGTCTTCCCAATAATGCATAACATAAATCTAATCTGAAGAAGACAAAGGCAATCTCAAACTGAGGGACATGCTTGTTAACTAAGCTTATTTTGGTAACCATTTCACAATACATGTGAGTCAAGTCATTATGCCATATACCTTGAATTTACACAGTACTATATGTCAGTTATATATCAATAAAACTGAAAAATTGAAAAATCAAATCTGGTAATATCTGACAATGTATCTTTCCTTAAGGCTACTTAATTGGTATTCATGATCACTTTTTTCCTTTATATCTTTTTTATTTTATAGTTGTGTGCTAGCACTTCTTAACTACAGTAAGCCTAATTTATTTTCCCTCATCTACCTTTCATTCCCCACATTCAAATAACTTCTCTCTGATAAGGAATGAAATAGACTTTAGTGTATAAAGAGAGGTTTGAGACTTGCCTAAGGCCCTAAACAACCATTAAGAAATCACCTGTAACTTACTTTTGGGAAACATTCCTGAACTGAATCTCTTTGGTCTTATATCTGCCTTTACTTACCTTCTCAAATAAGTCAATCCTTTTTTTTTCTTTACCTTTCCTTCCATCTGATTACCTATAAGGACCACCATTCACCAGGCATTTGCATTGTTAAGAATGATGGCAGGCAAGATGTTGAGTCAAAGATGATCTCCACATACTGAGAGGCAAAAATCTAAAATTTCTGAGGGATAATAAAATATATTTCTGCTTCTCAAATCTAATTGCTTCCTGATGTATCAAAACTAGGACCTGGTTTTCATCCCTATGCATACATAACCATCTAATGGAAAATAATTTAAAGGCAAAATAACAGGATATCTTTATGGAACTAAGCATTTCTAGGGCCAGGACTAATGAACTTTTGGGAGAGACATAAATAACGCCTACATATAGCTCATGAGTAAAAACTACATACTGTTGTCAGGTACTTGGCCATGGTCCTCTGACCCCTGAGACCTATTCCTATTACAGTCTGGTGGTAAACGGGAGCCAGCTTCTGTTTTTGTCTCTCCAGTGCCATGCGGGAAGGGGAAGTTGGGCATAAAGCGTTTAAGAAACCGAAACTCACTATTGCTGGTGCCAGTGGCTGAGCACATTTCATAGGGACACGGTTGAGATAACGATCCATTGGCCCCTCTTTGTACCAGGTTGTTAGGGAAATTACAGTCATCATAGAAATGCTCTTGAACTGTGAACTTTTCTCTGTATTTAACCTTCTGGTAGATGTGTATACCAAAGATCACTGTGACAGAGAGGAGAAAGAGAAAGGAAAGCACAGCCAGAGAAATGACCAAATATTTAGTGGATGGATTTACCCTTGTAGGATTCTTGGAAGGATCCCGGAACTGCAGATAGGGTTCAGAAAAACCATCTACCAGTAAGATGTTGAGTGAGGCAGTAGTGGAAAGAGCTGGTTGGCCATGATCCTGAACAAGAATGATCAGTTTCTGAATCATGGGGTCTCTTTCAGATATCTGCCGCAATGTACGGATTTCCCCATTTTGTTGTTGAACAGAGAATAACCCAGGGTCAGTGGCCTTAAGGAGATGATATGAAAGCCAAGAATTCTGACCTGAGTCACCATCCACAGCCACTACCTTGGTCACCAGGAAGCCTGCATCCGCAGACCTGGGCACCAGGTC
Source organism: Lutra lutra (assembly GCF_902655055.1). Lineage (NCBI taxonomy): Eukaryota > Metazoa > Chordata > Mammalia > Carnivora > Mustelidae > Lutra > Lutra lutra. Next base: position 79,617,290 of record NC_062282.1, on the reverse strand, counting down.
GTTGCAGGGTAAGGTGCCATTCTGCAGTGGGTACAAGATCATTGGGCGGTTGTCATTGTCATCCAGAACAACCACCCTGACAGTAACCTGGCTACTCAGTGAGAGGAAGCCCCCATCAGTTGCCTTTACCACAAACTGAAAATTTTGAATGGCCTCATAATCCATGGTTCTCAGTGCATAGAGCTTCCCATTGTCTGAATTTATGGAGATGTAAGCAAAGACTGATAAATCTCCACTTTGTGGAGGCAGCAGAGTATATGTTACTTGGGCATTCTCACCCAAATCTAGATCCTCAGCGTGAACTTTGCCAATAAAAATTGCTGGGCTGTTGTTTTCTCGAACAGTCAAAATGTAGGAGTCTTCCTGAAATACTGGGGGATTGTCATTAATGTCAGCTATTAACAGCTCAATCACAGTTTCTGTGAACAGACTGGGTGGTCCAGTATCCATGGCAACAACAGTGATGTTGTAGCCCGAAACCTCTTCCCGATCCAAGCCTCTGTCAGTAACCAATGAGTAAGAATTCCGGAAAGTCGGTTTGACCACAAAAGGAAGGTCTTCTCTGAGGAAACAGGTGATTTTTCCTCCCACCCGAACATCCCGGTCTCGAATAGAGAAAAGGGCCACTACAGTTTGTAGCGGGGAGTCCTCAGGGAGAGGACTGGACACAGAGGAAACGGTCACCTCAGGAGGATTGTCATTAACATCCACCACTTCTACCAGGACTTTGCTGTGGGCAGAGAGGCCCCCTCCATCGGTGGCTTGAATGTCAATATCATATGTTTCAATAGCTTCAAAATCTAGGGGCCCCCTCAGTCGAACCTCTCCAGTGTGAGAGTCAACCTGAAATGTTTGGAGAACTGCTTCTGGGTTTTGAGCCAAGGAATAAGTTATTTCTTTGTTGGAGCCCTCGTCCAGGTCTGTGGCACTCACAGTGGCCACCAAGGAACCGTTGGCGCTATTTTCCAGTACCTGAGTGCGGTACACCAGCCTAGAGAACTGAGGCACGTGGTCATTGACATCCAGAACCTCCACGCGGATGTGCGCGATGCCCGACTTGGGTGGGGACCCGCCATCCACCGCCGTAATTGTCAAGTTGACTTCAGGCTGGTCCTCTCTGTCCAAGGGCTTATCCAGGACCAGCTCAGCATATTTGGGCCCATGGCTGCGAAAGCGGGTGTGCAGGTGGAAATATGCATTGCGGCTCAAGGTGTAATTTTGAAGACCATTGAGGCCCACGTCCAGATCCTGGGCGCTCTGCAGAGGAAAACGTGAACCCAGGGGCGTGCTCTCTGGAATCTTTAAAAGCGGCTCCTTGTTCAGGAAAATTGGGGCATTGTCATTGATATCAAATACCCTGACCTCAACCCGAAAGGACTGCAGCGGCTCCATCAGGACTATTTCAAAGTGCAGGACGCACGGGTCAGCTTTGCCACACAGTGACTCCCTATCCAGTTTCTCCTTCACGAACAGATCCCCGGTCTTACGGTGGAGACGGAAATGCAGTTTGTTGCCTTCGGAAACAAGCCGCGCCCCGCGCGCAGCCAGCCTCCCTACCTCCAGCCCCAGGTCCTTAGCCACATTAGCCACAAACGAACCACTCTCCATCTCTTCCGCCACTGAATAGCGGATGGTGGCCGCACTCCCCACAGATACGCACAACATAAAGAGAAGAGACCCTACTTGCCTGCTCCGCAGGAGTTTTCTGTGCGCCACCGCCATCCGTTCTCACAGGCGCACTCTAGCAGCAGCCACCCACCACCTGTTGCGGATAGACTTCACTTTTCTGCCAACAGGTTGCTGCAACTGCGGCGGCAGTCAGCTTTGCCCGTCTCCAACCGCAGCGCCACCAAGGGCTAGCCGCGCCCGGTGAGCTGTTTTGCACTTGAAAGAAAATTTGCATTGAGCAACTCAACTCCCCAGTCTACCTAGTGTATTAATAGGTATATTCTCATTCCGGAGATTAGGTAGAGGATGCAAGTTGTTGCCGAAGCAACGGCTGACTCTAACCCGCCTTTTAATTCCCTTTCAGAGAAACAGTCCTTGGGAATTAAGAAGCCAATGAGGAGACTCACTCAAGCTGAAGTCACCTGTCTGCGAGGCGGCTAGGGCCACTGCAGCAACCGGCAAAGCTCGAGTAAGCAAGCTACTTTGCATACTCCGCACAGTCCGCCCTGAGATTAAGGGAGAAGCAAAAAGATCCTGGAGCCAAATGAACGGCTGCGAGGGGCGGGGAACTAGAGAAAGTGATAGGTAGGAAAAAGAAAAGAGCCAGATGTTTCTTTCAGGAACCTGGTATCCAGTAGATATATTGATAGGGTAACTGGCCAACTAGGCTCTTGATTTGCCAAATCTACTCCTTTCCCAAAACTCTCAAACACTCAGGAAGCAGGGCTTGAAATTTAGGATTATGATGGCAGTAATATTTACTGTGTTGTTTACCCGCATTATTTAATTTAATCCTTGCAACAACTCTATGAAGTCCACATTAGTATTTCTTTTTTTTACAGGTAAAGAAACTGAGACTGGATATATTATGTCACTCTCCCAAGATCCCCTACTGAATAAATATTAGAGAAGGAATTCAATTAATTTTGTCTGACTCCAGAGTCTATGCTGTTAATAAGTATATTATTCTGCTTCCCTGATAACATAGTGGACAAATGAAATGAAGACGTTTGGCTTTGGATTTGAAAGGAAATAAGAGACTACTTACATATCCTGAAAATGACTAGATAGAAATTTGGGAGATACTTGTTCAGAGTTTCCTTTACAACCATAGGATCATGGAATGTTTAAGAATGATAAGCCACCTCAAAAAAGATTCCTCAATCTCCATTACAAATCTTAACATTTGGCTTGAGTGTGCATCTCTAAACAATTTAATTTTATCTCTTAAAAAGCTGCATATCAAAGTGTATACAATGAAATGTATGGACGGTAATATTTTTTACTATGGTAAAAAAAATAATAATAACATTTATAGTAGAGGGGCGCCTAGGTGGCTCCGTGGGTTAAGCCTCTGCCTTCGGCTCAGGTCATGATCTCAGGATTCCTGGATCAAGCCCCACATCAGGCTCTCTGCTCACCGGGGAGCCTACTTCCCCCTCCCCCCTGCCTGCCTCTCTGCCTACTTGTCATACCTGTCAAATAAATAAATAAAGTCTTTTTAAAAAAGTTTATAGTGGATAATCTTTTCAATCTAGTTTCTTACCTTCAGTATGTAGCTCAAGGTGAGACTGACATTGTGTTTAATTCTCATTCATCCATTCCATTGCTATGGAGAATTCCAGAGTATTGTCAATACCCTTTGGCTACAGAGCATCAGGAACTCACCTGTCATTAAACAGAATTGTATTTTCTGACTTAGCGGAACAAGAGAGACTGCACGCCCCAGATAATCATGAGACAGCTTGGTAAAAGGGTGTTAGAAAGGACTTAGGGTATTTAATCTCATGCAAGGTGACTTTGGGCGGGGGGGGGGTGGGTGGTAAAGCAGGACTCTACTCTGGATGGGATGCGGTCAGAAATGGAGTTGATAACTATGGTCAAGTGTATTAATAATTCTCAGAAGGTAAGAGAAAGGAAGTAAAGCTGTGACTTGCAAACAAGATGTAACTGACATATCAGCCAGGATAGAAACATATTGCATCAATTTTTGTGGATTGGACGGTGTTCTTTTTTGTCTGTATGTTTTTAAAGATTTATTTTATTTATTTATTCGGCAGACAGAGATCACAAGTGGGCGAGAGGCAGGCAGAGAGAGAGGAGGAAGCAGGCTCCCCACAGAGCAGAGAGCCCGATGCGGGGCTCGATCCCAGGACCCTGGGAGCCGAAGGCTGGGAGCCAAAGGCAGCGGCTTAATCCACGGAGCCACCCAGGCGCCCCTTTGTGTGTATTTAGACAGGATTATGGTATGCTCTTGTTTTAAATTTGATCCATCACAGTCACATACTGGCCTTGTGTAATGTTGGTGTTCTATGAAATTATTTTTGTTCAATAGGGGAACACCATCGCCCAGCTTGGAGCATCAGGCCAGCAGCTAGCTGTCAGATGTTGCTTTTGCCTTTTTCAGTATAAATATAGCAAACTCATTTAGCCATTCTATTGAGAATTGCTGCTGTCCATAGCAGTATGCCCTTGTATACGTCACTTTGTGAACATGTACACATATTTTGGGTGAGGGGGTGTATACTCAGAGGAGGCACTGCTGTCATAGGGTATGTTCTTTTCAGCTTTCCTTCATATGCCCAAAGTTGCTAAGAGGTAGTACCAATCTATAATCTGATCAGCAGTCTAATCTCCAGGTGTTGAAATTCTTACCAACACCTAGCATTCCTCATCTTTTTAAAGTGCTATCTCAGGGTGGGTGTAATTACATTTCTCTGTTGATTAATTATTGATGAAGTAGGACACTTTAATTTGTCTTTAGTCACCTGGTTATCCTTTGGGTGGGGGTACGGTTGTTTGGGTCTCATGCCCATTTTTCCCACTGGATCATACCTTTTTTCTATTGATTTGTAGCTCTTCATATATTCTGAGTATGAGTCCTGAATATAATAAGTGAGAGAATAAGAAATGATTACCTTTAGTTAATATATGTCTACAGAGTTTTTGTTTAAAAAGGAGGTATTTCTCCCAGTGATTCACACATTAGGCAGAAGCTTATGGCATCTTAGGGAATCTTTTTAAAAATTGAGATATAATTGACATGTAACATAATAGATATGATATCAGTTTCCAAAGTACAACATAATGATTTGGTATTTGTATATATTAAGAAATGATCATCAGAAGGTAAGTCTAGTTAGCATCTATGACCACATGGAATTAAAATTTTTTTCTTGTGATGGGAACTTTTTAAAATGTATTTTATTTTCAATGTTTTTTTAAGATTTTATCTGTTTGTCAGAGCAAGAGAGAGAGCAAGAGAGCAAAAGCTGGGGAAGCAGCAGGTATAAGGAGAAGCAGGCTCCCCAACGAGCAGAGAGACTGATTCAGAACTCAGTCCCAGGACCCTGGGATCATGACCGGAGCTGAAGGCAGAAACTTAACTGACTGAGCCAGCCAGTTGTCCCTAATTCCAGTATGGTTAACAGTGTGGGTGCACTCATCACAATACATGCCCTCCTTGGCCCCCATCACTGAGTTCACTCAACTCCACACACCTGCCCAGCTGAGAACTTTTAGGATCTGTTCCCTTAGCAATTTTCAAATATACAATAGAGTATTAACTATAGTCACCACTGAGAAAGTCTTAATACAATCACTTTTCAGGATGCCTGGGTGGCTCAGTCAGTTAAGCCGCTGCCTTCGGCTCAGGTAATGATCGAGTCCCACATTGGGCTCCTTACTCAGTGGGGAGCCTGCTTCTCTCTCTGCCTCTGCCTGCCACTTTGTCTGCTTGTGCTCTCTCTGACAAATAAATAAATAAAATCTTTTTAAAAAAATACAATCACTTTTCAAATAATTCATTCCAAAGCCATAAATTTTAAATATTAAAAAAAATTTATATTTTTTAAGACTCCCAGTCTTGGGGCGCCTGGGTGGCTCAGTGGGTTAAGCCGCTGCCTTCGGCTCAGGTCATGATCCCAGGGTCCTGGGTTCGAGTCCCACATTGGGCTTTCTGCTCAGCGGGGAGCCTGCTTCCTCCTCTCTCTGCCTACTTGTGATTTCTCTCTGTCAAATAAATAAAGAAAATCTTTAAAAAAAAAAAAAAAGACTCCCAGTCTTAAATTTGTAATTTGTTACAGCAGTCCTAGAAACTAATACACAGCATAAACTAAGTTGTGGCTTAAAATGTGCTCTAATAATTGGGCTTGCCCTCTTGTTCTTCTGCCACCTTGATAAAAACACTCTGTATAGCCCACTGACCCAAGGATGAGGACAGAACAGCACTAGACACAGCCTGCATACTAAAGTCAAGCACAGCTGATCTCAGCCTAAATCTGCTGACCCCCATATGCATGAGTGGGAATTAATGTTGTTTTGAGTTACTAAGTTTTGAGGTGTTTTGTTACACTGTTCCACATGACAATAGCTCACTGACACAATATGTAAACATTTAATTTTGTTATGAGTTACTTGCAGACATTATGACATATCATCCCTAAATACCTCAACATGGGCATTTTCCCACATAAGTTCACATACAATTATCATACTTGGGAAATTTAACATGAATATAATACTAATATGTAACATATATTCCATATTCTAACTTCCTTAATTATTCCAATATTGCCTTTTGTGGTTATTTTAAAAAACCCAGAATACAATCAAGGATTGCACATTGCATTTAATTGTCATGTTTTCCCTGTTTTCCTTTAAACTGCAACAATTTAAGGAAAACATTCTTTTTTTTTTTTAAAGATTTTATTTATGTACCTGACAGACAGAGATTACAAGTAGGCAGAGAGGCAGTCAGAGAGAGGAGGAAGCAGGCTCCCTGCTGAGCAGAGAGCCCGATGGGGGGGGGGGGGCTCCATCCCGGAACCCTGGGATCATGACCTGAGCTGAAGGCAGAGGCTTTAACCCACTGAGCCACCCAGGCGCCCCAAGGAAAACATTCTTTAAAAGATTTTATTTTGGGGGGTAAGATCTTTGTAAGATCTTTTTTTTAAAGATTTTATTTATTTATTTGAGTTAGAGAGAGCGAAGAGGAAGAGAGCACGCGGGAGAAGCAGACTCCCTGCTGAGCAGAGAGTCCATTACAGGGCTCCATGCCAGGACACTGAGATCATGACCTTAGCCAAAGGGAGATGCTTAAAGGACTGAGTCACCCAGATGCCCCTAAAGAAAGCATTTTTTAAAAATTGCTTTTATTTATTTGACACAGAGAGAGATCACAAGTAGGCAGAGAGGCAGGCGGGGGTGGGGGGTGGGGGGTAGGTGGGGGGAAGCAGTCTCCCTGCTGAGCAGAGAGCACAATGCGGGCCTCCATCCTCAGACACTGAGATCGTGACTGGAGCCTATGGCAGAGGCTTGCAACCCACTGAGCCACCCAGGTGCCCCTTCCCGCCCCCCGGCTTTTTTTTTTTTTTTTTAAGATTTTGTTTATTTATTTGAGAGAGAGAGAGAGAGATCACAGGTAGTCAGAGGCAGGCAGAGAGAAGGGGGAATCAGGCTCCCTGCTGAGCAGAGAGCCCAATATGGGGCTTGATCCCAGGACCTTGAGACCATGACCTGAGCCGAAGACAGAGGCTTAACTCTCTGAGCCACCCAGGTACCCCTAGGAAAGCATTTTTTATAAATTATTTCTTTTTCATGATACCATCCTTTGAAAGTATCATTTTACAGATATTCCTCAATTTGGAATTGTCATTGTGTCTTCATGATTAAATTCCAGTGAAATATTTTGGTGACTTTATATCCTTTTCAATGCATCACATTAGGAGGTATATAATGTCATTTATCCCATTACAGGTGATATTAAGTTTGATAATTTGGTTATAAAATAGCTTACATCAAATTTCTCTATTGGAAAAGTACCTTTTAATTCTTTTCATAATTAATTAGTTATCTGGGGAGAGATGCTTCAAAACTATGTGAATATGCTGTTTCCAAAACAATTATTTGGTGTTTCCCAACATACATGGGTGATACTTGGCTAAATTATTACATACACACATACTTATATATATGTAATCATAGTAATTATACTTTTAATTCATTAATGCAGGTTTCTTCCTTCCCACCCCCAAGCTGTATTTGTACTAGCCTTGTACCAAACTGAGAATCTTTGCTTCCCAACACTATCAATGTATTTACTTATTATCTAAATCTTATATTATATGGTACTTTTACTGTAAGATCCAATAATCGCTCTCCTTATTATTCACCCAAAGGAGATGAAAACTTATGTCCATGCAAAGCTCTGCGCACAAATGTTTAGAACAGCTCTAGTCATAATTGCTAAAACTTGGAGGAAACCAAGATGTCCTTTAGTTATGTCTTTGGTTGCTTCCAAGTTTGGGCAATAATGATTTAAGCTGTGTAAAAACCCATATTCAGCATTTTGTGTGGATAAGTTTTCAACTCCGTTGGGTATATACCAGGGAGCATGACTGCTGGATCATATGGTAAAGAGAATGCATAGTTTTGTAAGAAACTGCCAAAATACCTTCCAAAGTGGTTGTACTATATTGCATTCTCACAAACAATGAATAAGAGTCCCTGTTGTCCCATGTGCTCACCAGCGTTTGGTGTTTTCAGGGTTGTGGATTTCGGTCATTATAATAAGTATGTAGTAGCATCTTATGGTTGTTTTAATTTGTATTTTCCTGAGGACATATGATGTGGAGCATCTTTTTATATGTTTATTTGCCATCTTTACGTCTTTATATAGGTGAAAAGCCTGTTAAGGTTTTTGTCTCATTTTTTGCTGGGTTGTTTTTTATTGCTGAGTTTTATGAATTTTTGCATATTTTGAATATTTATGAATCTTGGTCATTTATCAGATATGTTTCTTGCAAATATTTTCTCCCAATTTGTGCCTTGTGCTTCTGTTGTCTTGAAAGTGTCTTTTGCAGATAGGAAATTTTTATTTTTTTTTATTTTTTTTTTAAAGATTTTATTTATTTATTTGACAGAGAGAAATCACAAGTAGGCAGAGAGGCAGGCAGAGAGAGAGGAGGAAGCAGGCTCCCTGCTGAGCAGAAAGCCCGATGTGGGGATCGAACCCAGGACCTGGGATCATGACCTGAGCCGAAGGCAGCGGCTTAACCCACTGAGCCACCCAGGCGCCCCTGCAGATAGGAAATTTTTAATTTAATTTAATTTTTTAAAGATTTATCTATTGTTTTGAGAAGGAGACAGAGAGGGCTGCGGGGAGAGAGAGAAAGAGAATCCTGAAGCAGACTCCCCACCAATCGAGGAGTCTGACACAGGGTTCAATCTCAAGATCCTGAGATTACCACCCAAGCCAAAACCAAGAATAGGATGCTCAACTGACTGAGCCACCCAGGAGCCCCCCAATTTTTTTATTTTAATGAAGTCAGGCTAATCAATTATTTCTTTCATGGGTCATAACTTTGGTATTGTATCTAAAAGTTTATCTCCATACCCAAGAATATCTAGATTTCTGTTATTTTCTACAAGTTTTATAGTTTTGTAATTATATTTAGGTCTTTCTTCCTTTTTTTTTTTTTTTTTAAGAGAGAGAGCACCCACGTGTGCATGGGGTGGGGGCAGAGATAGAGATAGAAAAAGAATCTAAGCAGGCTCCATACCCAGCACAGAGCCTGATGTGGGGCTTGATCTCATGACCTGGAGATAATGACCTGAGCTGAAATCAAAAATCAGAAGTTCAATCAACTGAGCCACCCAGGTGCCCCAATTTCCCTTTTTTCAGATAATTTTTATGAAGGGTATAAGGTCTATATCTAGATTCATTTGTTTGGTTGCTTGGGGCTGCAGAAGAGATTGCAGTGGTTGTTCCAGGAGGGGGCAGGATGAAAAGCAGCCCCATCCCAGCAACTGGATATATGGGATCACCAGCTTCAGAAAATTAAGAGGGCCAGGAGTAGCCTAGTTAGAGGAAGAATGTAACTTATTAAGGTTCCAAAGGGAAAATAAGTAGTTTACCTTTCAGGATCAATAGCTCAGTATGCTGGAACATCAACAAACAAACAAACAAAAGGCTCTGCTCTGGCTTTGCTACTCTAGGAACAAAAATGGGGGGTTGAGGACTAGGGAAAGGAGAAGATAAGAGGAAAGGCTAAGAGTGTGGCTGAGTCATCCTTAATACAAAACAAGTGAAGCAAGCCACTCAGGGAAAGAGACAATGAGAGAAAGCCTGCACATGTTGCTTAGAACCATTTGTTGCAAAGATTGTTTTTTCCATTGGATTGCCTCTGCTCCTTTATCAAAGATCAGTTGGCGATTTTTTAAGAGATTTCACTTATCTATTTTAGAGACAGAGAGAATACATGCAAATGGGGAGGGTGGTTGGAACAGAAGCAGAAGGAAAAGCAGACTCTGTGCCGAGTGCACAACCTGACATCAGCCGATACCCTGACACCAGGACCACGACTGGAACCAAAATCAAGAGTCAGACGCCCAACCAACTAACCCATCCTGGCACCCCAGTTGACATTTTAAAAAAGATTTTATTTATTTATTTGACGGGGGGGGGCAAGCAGGGGGAGTAGCAGGAGCCCTACATGTGCAAAGGCAGATGCCTAACGAACTGAGCACTCAGGCACCCCCAGTTGACTTAAGAAGATTTTATTTATTTATTTATTTGTTTGTTTGTTTGTTTATAGCATGAGCAAGGGGATGGACAGAGGGAGATGGAGAGACTCTCAAGCCAACTCTGTGCTGAGCATGGAGCCCCAGGCAGGGCTCAATCCCACAACCCTGAGATCATGACCTGAGTCAAAATCAAGAGTTAGGAGGCTTAACCAACTGAGCCATCCAGGTACTCCTCACTTGACTGTTTTTATGTGGGTCTATTTCTGGGCTATTTGTCTGTTTTTTTTTTGTTGTTGTTTTTTTGTTTTTTTGTTTTTGCCAAAACCACTTTGTCTTGATTACTGTAGCTTTATAATAAGTCTTCAAATTAGCCAGTGTCAGTCCTCTGACTTTGTTCTTTTTCAATATTCTGTTGACTCTTCTGGGTCTTTGACCTCTCCATATAAATTTAGAATCAGTTTGTCAATATCCACAAGAATATCCTGCTGGGATTTTTACTGAGATATTAACTCTACATCAAGTTGGGAAGGACTGACATCTTGCCAATATGGAGTCTTCCTATCCATGAACATGGAATATCTTTCCATTTATTTAGATTTCTTTTATTAGAATTTTAAAATTTTTCTCATATAGATCTTGTACATATTTTGTTAGACTTACACCTAAGTGTTCCATTTTGGGGGGGGTGCTACTGTAAGTGGTATTATGTTTTTATTTATTTAAAATTTTATTCATTCATCAAAGAGAGAGAGAGACCACATGTGAGCACAAGCAGGGGGAGTGCAGAGAGAGAAGGAACCCCATCCCCCACTGAGCAAGGAGCCTGATGTGGGGCTCAAGTCCAGGACCCTGGGATCATGACCTGAGCTGAAGGCAGATGCTCAACTGACTGAGCCACTCAGGTGTCCTAGTATTGTATTTTTAATTTTAAATTCCACTTGTTCTTTACTGCTATATAGGAAAATGATTATCTTTTTTATTTTTTTAAAGATTTTATTTATTTATTTGACAGAGAGAAATCACAAGTAGGCAGAGAGGCAGGCAGAGAGAGAGGAGGAAGCAGGCTCCCTGCTGAGCAGAAAGCCCGATGTGGGGCTTGAACCCAGGACCTGGGATCATGACCTGAGCCGAAGGCAGCAGCTTAACCCACTGAGCCACCCAGGCGCTCCTGATTATCTTTTTTATATGATCCTCATATTCTGCAAATTTCTATAATTACTTATTAGTTCCAGGAGTTTTTTGTTGAGACTTTTAGACTTTCTACATGCCTGTTCATGTAATCTGCCAACAGTTTTCTTTCTTTCTTCCTAAGCAGTATACATTTTGTTTCCTTTTCCAGACAATATTTTTTCCATGCAATGTTTAAAAGCAGTGGTGAGGGGTGCCTTGGTGGGTCAGTCAGTTAAGTGTCTGTCTTCAGCTTGGGTCATGACCTCAGGGTCCTGGGATCAAGCCCCACATTGAGTTCTCTGCTCACCAGGGAGTCTTCTTCTCCTTCTCCCTCTCCTTTTCCCCCAGCTTGTGTGTGCTCTTAAATAAATAAAATCTTAAAAAATAAATAAATAAATAAAAGCTGCAGTGAGAGGAAACAGTTTTGCCCTGTTCTCCACCTTAGTGGAAAGCCACAGAGAATTTTTAAGGTAGTAAAACTATTTTGTAAGATACTAATGGTAAATATAGATCATCATATATTTGTCAAAGTTCATGGAATGTACACCACGAATGAACCAAATGGACTTTGGGAGATAATGATGCATCACTCACACTGTTGGTTCATCTATTATAACAAATGCACTACTCTGCTTCAAGATGCTTATACTGAGGGAAGCCTGTACATGTTTGAGGGAAGGGAATATATGCAAACTCTGTAATTTGGGCTCAGTTTTCCCAGTGAATCAAAAACTGTGAATCAAAAACTGTTCTAAAAAAGTCTTTTAAAAAATATATATGTCAGGGCACCTGGGTGGCTTAGTGGGTTAAAGCCTCTGCCTTCAGCTCAGGTCATGATCTCAGGGTCCTGGGATCAAGCCCCGCATCGGGCACCTGCTCAGCGGCGAGCCTGCTTCCTCCTCTCTCCCTCTCTGCCTGCCTCTCTGCCTACTTGTGAGCTCTGTCAAATAAATAAATAAAATCTTTAATATATATATATATATATATATATACATACATATATATACACACACACACACACATACATATATGCCAAAGAATTTGGGAATTTGAATTACGCTATTACACGAGTGCCATTTTTGTTTGTTCATTTGTTTGAAAAATCTACTCAGGCAAGCCTGAGAAATCTAATTAGACTCATACTGGATAACAATTTTTTTTTACCCCATGTTCTATCCTATACAACTCTGTATTTCCTGATTATAAAACTAGATAAAAATCTATTCAAAATTTATGTAAAATGTGGCACTTATGTTTATTCATTTACCTTTACACCATACATTTGAATGCTTCTGAAACTGTTCTGAAAATTTTGTCACTATTTTCAACTTCTTTCAGAAAAAATACCCTACCTAACTAGAATATTGGAAAATCTCTCCATTTGTTGTTTCTATTATTGTATCCAAACTTCAAGTTGTCTTATAGTTGTATTATTTGTAATACTTACTGTTATATCATACTATATTAATATCTGGGATCCCCTCTAATTTTCTTTCATATATATACTCCTTAATCTGAAAAAAAAACCTGTCTATTTTTAGGAGCCAATGTATTTTGAAACACTGGGGTCACATCTGCTGTTACAGACTTTACTACTATTTTAGAATTCTTTTCTTCCAAGTGTCTTCTCATGCATTTTAGGTTTCTTATTCATTCTGGCAGGAACAGGAGGCTTCAGGGGTCCAGGAGTCCTTCTTAGGCAGCTTAGTGTACTGCAGCTGCTCTTGATCTACCATCTGTTGCTTTGAATGACAATACCTCTTATTGTTCACCATGTGCAGGTGCGTATAATGTTTCAGTCTTTCACAGTAACATAAGAAGACAGAATATAAACCAATACCACTTATAGTCCAGATTTATATTACATTCTTATTTTCAAGAGATGGCTTTCATGCACTTATTCATGCTTGTTTGTTTTCCAGGCTGACTGGTCGCATAGGTTACAGGTGTCTTTCCATGAAATTTGATGAGTGTTTTGGGAAACTTCCCAATTTAGTCAAATGAAGCCTAGGCTAGAGTGATAATTTTTCTCTTCATTAAACTCTGACCAATTTCTTCCTCTTACAATTGAAGTCAATTCACATAACAACCCTAAATCAGTACCTCAGTTTTTTATTGAAACTAATATTTTGAAAATGTTTTGTACCTTAAAAGAGAAATGATCATTATATTTTCTGTGTTGAGATACACAGAACAGTAGCCACATGGGTGGCTCAGTCCTTTGGTTCTGGTCATGATCCCAGGGTCTTATGTTTGAGTCCTGCATGGGACTCCCTGCTCAGCAGGAAGTCTGCTTCTCCTTCTGCCCCTTCCCCTGCTTTCTCTCTCTCTCTCTCTCTCTCTCAAAAAAATAAATAAACCTTTTTTAAAATCCGCAGAATAGCAAATGAGAAAATTATCTGTAAGAATACTAAATATTAACAGGGTTGGCTGAAGACAAGTGTACTTCCTGAATAGGCCTTTCCTTTCTGAGATTAACAAATTTATTCACTTAAGAATTTTACTTCAGGGGCACCTGGGTGGCTCAGTGGGTTAAAGCCTCTGCCTTTGGCTCAGGTCATGATCCCAGGGTTCTGGGATCGAGCCACACATCGAGCTCTGCTCAGCAGGGAGCTTACTTTCCTCTCTCTCTGCCTGCTTCTCTGCCTACTTGTGATCTCTGTCAAATCAATAAATAAAAATCTTTTTAAAAAAAGAATTTTATTTTACTCTCAACTTGCTAGAATTAACTTTATACTGTAATCCATACATGTGAACATGTAGTAAAACTCTGCCTATATAGCAGTCACTTATTTCAAAAGATGGAAAGAATGATATTAAACTAATTAGAAAGGAGAGTTTACAAATATACACATAGAAATTTGAGGGTTAGTTGCACTTTTGACTTTATAGCTTATTTATTAGCATTTTACTTCATTTTTATTTAAATTCAATTAATTAACATAATGTATTATTAGTTTCAGAGGTAGAGTTCAGTGATTCATCAGTCTTATACAATACCCAGTGCTTCTTACATCACGTGACCTCCTTAATGTCCATCACCCAGTTACTCCATCCCCATCCTCCCCTCCAGCAACACTCAGTCTGTTTCCTATGATTAAGCTTTTAAAAATATGTATCTAGGGGCGCCTGGGGGCTCAGTGGGTTAAAGCCTCTGCCTTCAGCTCAGGTCATGATCCCAGAGTCCTGGGATTGAGCCCCATGTCTAGCTTTCTGCTCAGCAGGGAGCCTGCTTCCCTTCCTCTCTCTCTCTGCCAGCCTCTCTGCCTACTTGTGATCTGTCAAATAAACAAATAAAATCTTTTTTAAAAATATGTATCTATTTTCTTACAATATTTTTATCAAAATAACAACACTTGGTGGTGCCTGGGTGGCTCAGTGGGTTAAAGCCTCTGCCTTCAGTTCAGGTCATGATCCCAGGGACCTGGGATCAAGCCCCACATTGGGTTCTCTGCTCAGCAGGGAGCCTGCTTCCTCCTCTCTCTCTCTGCCTGCTTCTCTGCCTACTTGTGATCTGTCTGTCAAATAAATAAATAAAATCTTTAAAAAAATAGCAACACTTGAATGAGGCATTTCATTATCTCTTTCTCCTGTTTTTTTTCTTGCTATCTATCAAAGAATCTCTACACACTTATCAACCTAAGAGGCTCTCCATCTGAGGTTGCATGTAATTCATAGTGATTTAATCATCACTATATGGAAGATACAAGGTAAAAAGCATAAAATACTTTATTTTACACTTTTAAATTTTATACACAAAGTAAAAACAATAAGCATACCAAAAAAAAATCCTATTATTTTCAACGGACAGCTTACATACTAGCAGGAAGAAAATGAGGGGGAGACCAAGTTTTACTGCTAGAATTCCTATTACTTCTTACCACATATAAATATAATTATACTTTTTGGGGGGCCTGGGTGGCTCAGTGGGTTAAGCCTCTGCCTTTGGCTCAGGTCATGAACTCAGGGTCCTGGGATCAAGCCCCACATCCTGTTCTCTGCTCACCAGGGAGTCTGTTTCCCCCTCTTTCTCTACCTACTTGTGATCTCTATGTCAAATAAATAAATAAAATCTTTTAAAATATTAAAAAAATAAATATAATTATACTTTTTTTCCTTCCAGAAGCTGAAATCAGAGCAGTTACTCTCAGCTATGCTTTCTTGATTGTATTTGGCTAAAAAGATAAAGCTTTTTAGTAAAATTTACTCTGTGAACATTTTAGCAAATATTTCTAAATTCCTATATATACAAGTATTTCTCAAATACGTATCTGAAAACAAGATGTGTTGGGAAAAATGCCTGGGAAATTCTCAGTCTATTTGCACATTATTTTCTATGATAGAAGTGAGAGATCACTCTGGAAATTCTTAATTCCCCTATACATCTTTACGGATTTTAATAGGCAGATCTCCCAAAAACCACTTCGGGTGGGGGGGCGTCTAAGATCCCAAACCTTTACAATTTGATTTTTAGAGTTTAGGGTCTTAATCCGAAGTCCTCAACTTTATCAAAAGCATTTTCCTATTCTACCACCAGGTGGCAGATGGATCCATTTTTTTGGAGCAGGAGTCCAACCCCGCCCTACCGGAAGTTGTCATGTAAAGGAACCCTCTTTGGCCACGCCTACAGTTCAGCACCCTGGACACGGACAGCGACACCGCCCAGTTTAGTCCCATGACTTGCTGCAGAGGTTTTCACCTGACAAAGGAATTGGCCAATCCCAACTTGTTCCAAGGGCCGCGTGACTAAGTTATAATGCCAGATATGGAGGGGGGTAAGAACCCTTTGGTTTTGGACACAGGCTGGGAGAAACCAGCCGATATTAAATAATATCCCCTATTGCAAAATGCCATCTTTTCTCTCTCTCACTACTCTTGGATTCTAAGCGCATGCTGTGAATCCTGTCTTTGTGTGTGTGACAGACATTAGATCATCCCACCTTGGTGTGTTGGTTTGTTCCAACAAAATGCGTAAGCCAGCAAAGGCGGTACAAAAGTCTGTGTGAGTTATGGCGGCCAATGCCTCATCTTGCACAAAGCTGCTTGTCAGTTTTCCTAAGAAACTAGCGTGAAGATAGACTGCTTTTTCCGCATTGTTTTCCTATTACTCTCGAAAATACAAACAGCAGCTGTCTTTGTTCACATGAAATGACTATTTCAGGCAAAGAGACTGGATTGAAGCACAAGTGTGCTTAAGAAGTGATGGTTTAGGTGTTATGTTTCCAGTTGCTTAGCAACAAATTAGACAAAAAGAGCATGTTTGCAGGTTTTAATTCGTGTATCAAAATGGCAAAACTCAAGGGCAAATGAAAATGGGCTCGGGACAGCATAACTTTAACTGTCAGTAGGAATTAGAATCAGTCTAATTAAATCTCAGTTCTGAGGCAGCAGGTAGGGCTAAACAGGAACGTATCTATTTAAGATGCACCAACAGGCTAAATTAGACTTAGTTTTAGCTGTAATTTATTTATGTTTAACCAATTTCTTTCTTTCCCACTTTGTTTTGGCGATGATAATTCACATCTTTAACCAGCAGAGGGCGAATTGGCTGCGTCTTTCGCCCCTAAGTCACTCCCTCCTCTCGCCCCCCTTCCCCCACCCCTCCTCCCCTTGCCCCAGAGAAATTAATTTACTAGGCTCCTCAAATATACACCAGCTGAGGAAGGTGTGGCAGAAAGACATTTGCACACAGATCTTGGCAGAGTGCCCGCCCTGTCACCCTTGGATCTGTGGCTGCTCTTGTGTCTCCTTGCTGGGGGCTGCAGAGGGGATTGCAGTAGTTGTTCCAGGAGGGGGCAGGATGAAAAGCAGCCCCATCCCAGCAACTGATATATGGGATCACTAGCTTCAGAGAATTAAGAGGGCCAGGAGTAGCCTAGTTAGAGGAGGAATGTAACTTATGAAGATTCCAAAGGGAAAAGAAGCAGTTTACCTTTCAGGATCAATAGCTCAGTATGCTGGATCAACAAACAAACAAAAAAAGGCTCTGCTCTGGCTTTGCTACTCTAGGAACAAAAATGGGGGGTTGAGGGCTAGGGAAAGGAGAAGATGAGAGGAAAGACTAAGAGTGTGGCTGAGTCATCTTTAATACAAAACAAGTGAAGCAAGCTACTCAGGGAGAGAGACAATGAGTGAAAGCCTGCCAGGACACAGGGCAGAGCAATAGAGCATGCTGCACAGAGTTAATTTATTGTTGGGAAGAGCCCTCCGCATTCTGGACAAACAGGCTACCTGCTCCACAGAGGCGTTTTACCAAGTCTTGTAGGATTTTGCAGACTCTCCTTGGGCAAGGGGCCAGAAATCCCATTAATTAGACGTGTTCTTTCTCCTGTATATATTTATGTCTCAGAATTCCTCTAACTCAGTTTAATTCAGTAAAATTAATTTTTCCTGGAGGTCATTAAACTAAGTTTTATGTGGCATTGCATTTTCTCTCCTTCAAACATTAAATTTCTGTAAAGCTTATTTTTAAAGGACACCATTGCATTAATAAATTCAACTCTTGGGGTGCCTGGGTGTCTCAGTTGGTAAGTGTCTGCCTTCAGCTCAGGTCAGGATCCCAGGGTCCTGGGATGGAGCCCTGCATCAGGCTCCCTGCTCAGTGGGGAGCCTGCTTCTTCTTCTCCCACTCCCCATGCTTGTGTTCCCTCTCTAACACTCTGTCAAATAAATAAGTAAAATCTTTTATAAATAAATAAATAAATAATAAATTCAACTCTTGAGAGTGTGTGAAACTCTTAAAGTTGGCTATGGCAGGGGGCAAGAGGAGGATGTTTTAAGAAGATAGATTAACACCTTTCAGAAAGCATGATTTGACTCAAAATTCCATGATTAATCTTAGAGATGAATTGCACTTTGATGGTGTGTTGAATGTCTGTCTTTGTAGCATTCTCTCTCTACATGAGCACTGATAATATACATTTCTTTTTGTTTTTTTTTTCCCTTAGATTTTATTTATTTATTTGTCAGAGAGAAAGCACAAGGAGGGGGAGCAGCAGGCAGAGCAGGCAGAGAGAGAAGCAGGCTCCCCATTGAGCAAGGAGCTGTGATGCAGGACTCCACCCCAGGATGCTGGGATCATGACTTGAGCTGAAGGCAGCTGCTTAACCGACTGAGCCACCCAGGCATCCCTGGTAATATAAATTTTCTATGCATATAACAAGTTTCACTCATGTTGCACCAGGAGCCAAATGAGTCCTTAAAATTGACTATATAATGATAATATAATTATAATCTTTCCATGAAAGTTAAAATTATCTTAAAAAAAAAACCCAAGTAAAAAAATAAATAAATTAAATTAAATTTAAAAACCCAAGTAGTAAGTCAGCAAACAAGCAGGTAATAAAAAGGAACACCCTAATAGCCAGCAAGCATATGAAAAGGTTTTCAACATCATTAATTATCAAAGAAATGGAATTTTAAATGACAATAAAATGCCTTTACCCACCCAAGATAATGGCTTAATTAATTAATAATAAAACATGACACTTTCAAGTGTTGGAAAGGATTGGACAAGTTCAACTATCACACACTCTGGTAAAGTGTAAGCTGGTACAATCACTCTGGAAACCTGGGAGCATTTAGTCTAGTATCTTATAGTATACCCTACAACTCAATAATGGCACTCTTAGATACATACTCAACAGAAATGCTTACATGTGCATAAAAAAGACATGTACAAGAATGCTCATCATAGGGGCGCCTGGGTGGCTCAGTGGGTTAAGCCTCTGCCTTCAGCTCAGGTCATGATCCCAGAGTCCTGGGATCGAACCCTGCATCTGGCTCTCTGCTCGGCGGGGAGCCTGCTTCCCCCTCTCTCTCTCTGCCTGCCTCTCTGCCTACTTGTGATCTCCATCTGTCAAATAAATAAATAAACTCTTTTTTTTTTTAAAGATTTTATTTATTTATTTGTCAGAGAGAGAGGGGGAGAGAGAGCAAGCACAGGCAGACAGAATGGCAGGCAGAGGCAGAGGGAGAAGCAGGCTCCCTGATGAGCAAGGAGCCCGATGTGGGACTCGATCCCAGGACGCCGGGATCATGACCTGAGCCGAAGGCAGCTGCTTAACCAACTGAGCCACCCAGGTGTCCCAATAAATAAACTCTTAAAAAAAAAAAAGAAGAATGCTCATCATAGCTCAAATTTGGAAGCACCCCAAATGTATCTCAATACTAGCATGGAAAAGATATTATCACCAAAAATAGAAATATATACAACATGACATTTTTAAAGACTTCTCCTATAGCAACATTATGTATAAATCTCACAAACATAATGTTCAGTAGAAAAAAATCAGAAACCGAAGAAAACATTTTATATGATTCTATTATATAAAGCTCAATAACTGAAAAGAACAGTTATTCTGATTAAAGTCAGAATAGTGGTTCTATTTGGTGGAGATAGAGACTAGCAGGGAGCTCAAGGGAGGCTTCACAGGAATTGGTAATATCCTAGTTCTTGATCTGGATGATGGTTACAGGTGTGTTCACTCTGTGAAAATCTATTGAGCTATACACTATGTTTGTATGTGTTAATTATATTACACTGCAATAACAACAACCAAAGAAAAACACAAGACAGATCATTTTGTGCTTACATTTAAAATCATTCAGTGTCTTCCCATTACACTGAGAGCATGATGTAAATTCCTTAATTTATCTACAAGGCCCTGAATAAATTAATAATTTTTAATCTCTTATTAACCACCTGCTCCTTCCACTATCACACTTGAATTACTCTGACTTTTTGTCAGTGTCTAGAACATGTCAATCTCTTTTCAATCTTGGGGCCTTTGGACTTGCTGTTTCCCTCCGGGAATGAATGATTGCCAGCTCTTTTCATGACATGCTCCTTTTAACGCTTCCACTCTCAGATTAGTAACATCTTGTTAGAGAAGCTTTCTTTGACTCTCCTATCAAAAGCTCCTATGACGTACCTGGGTGGCTCAGTCCTTAACCGTCTGCCTTCTGCTCAGGGGAGCCTGCTTCTCCCTTTCCCACTCCCTCTGTTGTGTTGTCTCTCTCGCTGTGTCTCTGTCAAATAAATAAATTTTTTTAAAGATTTTATTTATTTATTTGACAGACAGAGATCACAAGTATGCAGAGAGGCAGGCAGAGAGAGAGGAGGAAGCAGGCTCCCCGCTGAGCAGAGAACCCGATGCGGGGCTCGATCCCAGGACCCTGAGATCATGACCTGAGCCGAAGGCAGAGGCTTTAACCCACTGAGCCACCCAGGTGTCCCCTAAATTTTTTTTAATCTAAAAGAAAAAGCACCTGTGATACTATTCTATGTGCTGCTATAACAAAGTACCACAAACTTAGTGGCTTTAAACAACACATCTATTATCTTAGACTTCTGGCAGTCAGAAGTCCAAAATGTGTCTCACGGGACTAAAATCGAGGTATCAGCAGGAATACTTTCCTTCTGGATGCAGTAGAGGGGAACCCATCCCCTTGCCTGTGCCAGCTTTTACAGGCTGCCTGCCTGTCTGGGCAGGTGGCCCCTTCTCCCACAGGTCCTCAAAGTCAGCTGTCCAGCAGCTTCAAATCTGACTTTGACACTTTCTCCCCTGCCTCTCTTCTCCACTCTTGTGATAATGCTGGGTCCACCAGGGGGATACTCCAGGATGATCTCTTGACATCAAGGTCAGCTGACTTGTAACTGTAATTCCCACTTGTTATGTGATATAACATATTTACAATTCTGGACATATCTTTCAAGGGACAATATTCTGCTTTCCCCTGTCCCCCTTGACTTTTTTGTAGGACAACATCTTGTTTATTTCCTTAAAAGCACTCATCACAATTTTTAATTGTTTTGTCCATTTTCTTGTTCGCTTGTCCACTCTAATGTAAATTCTAAGACAGCACAGACCTGATCTGTCTTGCTAGCCACTGTTTCCCCAGTGCTTAGCCTAATGTCTGGTGCACTGTAGGAGTTCAAAAAGTCTTAGTGGAAAGAATAAATAGATGATTATGATTTTAGGCTTATGTTTTGACATTTAACAGCTCTGTTTGGTCTTTGTCTTTCCTTCTCATATAAAAATATAAATTGCATCTTGGCAAGAGGGGAATTTCTGGGGGAATTACAGCATCAATTTTTCAAACTCTTTATCATACTAGCTTGCTGTAAAAAATAATGCCCACAGATAAAAGCCCATATATGTCTCATACATATCTTCATTTCTTTTTTGTACTTACAAGGATAGTCTATAAGTTAACTTCCCCTGGAATATAGCATATCGCAGGGGTCATGCCACTGAAGAAAAGATCATCAAGGATGAAAAGTTGTAATTCTTTGTTATAATGTTAGGAAAATGTGGTACAAAGGGCTCTAAGTCTGATCCTAGGATACAGTTATGAAGATATCATCAGAGAATCATTGTTTATCTGTTTTACCAGGTTTATACTATCAGATACCAAAGGTTTTTTTTTTAATACTTGGTGATTCATTTATTCAAGAAATATTTATTTATTGACAAACCATAAGAGACTCTTAATCTAACAAAACAAACTGAGGGCTGCTGAGGGTTGCTGGGGGTGTGGGGAGGTAGGAAGAGGGTGGTTGGGTTATGGCCATTGGGGAGGGTATGTGCTATGGTGAGTGCTGTGAAATGTGTAAGTCTGATGATTCACAGACCTGTAACCCTGGGGCAAATAATACATTATAGGTTAATAAAAATAATTTTTAAAAAAGAAATATTTATTGATCATCTATTAAGTATCCAGTTAATAGGCTTTTAGGCTCTGAGTACACAGTATGAATAATACAAAATCCCTATGTTTAGGGTGTCTACAAATTGATATATAATATTATGTGAAATATGGCAAGTTTTATAAAGAAGAAAGGTTTTGAATGGTTATTTGATTTATGTTATGAAAAGAAAATTCTGGTTGTTGTCTGAATGGAAGAAGGGAAACCAGTTAGAATGTCAGTGCAGGAAAATAGGTGGAAAACAATGGTAGTTCAAAATAAGATGATCATACTGGAGTCAATAAAAATTGGCTGGACTTGAGACACATTTTCAAGATAAAATTTACATGGTTTGATGATGCATCTGGATGTGGTTGGTGGTGCCATTTACTGATATGGGGAAAGTCAGGGTTAATTTCAGAATGGCCAATCAAGACTTCTGTACACATTAAATTTCAAAGGCTTGTTAAAGTTATAAATTACATTGATAGGGCAATTGAATATTTGGGTCTGGGGAGTTAGGGGAGATGGCACACCTAGAAATAGGAATTTTAGAGTAAAGATTAGGAAAACTATAATTAAAGCAATGAAACTGGATGAGATCACATAAGAAATTAGTGAAGATAGTGAAGATTGGCCAGTCGTAGGGGTGCCTGGGTGGCTCAGTAGGTTAAAGTCTCTGCCTTCAGCTTGGGTCATGGTCCCAGGGTCCTGGGATTGAGTCCCGCATCGGGCTCTCTGCTCGGTGGGGGGCCTGCTTCCTCCTCTCTTTCTGCCTGCTTCTCTACCTGCTTGTGATCTCTGTCTGTCAAATAAATAAATAAAATCTTTAAAAAAAAATTGGCCAGTCGTAGGACACTTCAACACTTAGAGGTCTAGAAAATGAGAAGCTAGCCAATAAGACTCAGGGGGAGTAGCCAGTGTGGTAAGAGGAAATCCAGAAGAGAATGTGCCCTGAAAGTCATGTGGAAGAACTTTCAAGAAGGAGCAAGGACACACTGCTGAGAGTTTAATAAGATGAAACATGAGATGGGAAAGATGGAGGTTCCCCTGTGACCCTGGCAGAGTAGATTCAATGAAGTGATAAAATTAAAAAAAAACAAAACCTGATCTAATGTGATAATCCATTATGAAAATATTCAGCTTGGATTCCTTTTAAATACTGCTACCTGAAGTACAGATTATATGAACTGCCAAGATTGCTGATCTATAAACATGGAATAAATTGGCAAAACTTCTAAATTCACAATTTCTTGGTATTAGATCAAAGTATATAGATTGATTCACTGTAATGATGTTGGTGGGAGGAAATACTGAGACTACTTCTTCATAGCTCTGAAGATACTACTTTATTCTCTGCCCATAATTTGCAATAACAGAAATCAGTTTTAAATTCTTCCCCTCAGGGCGCCTGGGTGGCTCAGTGGGTTAAAGCCTCTGCCTTTGGCTCAGGTCATGATCCCAGGGTCATGGGATTGAGCCCCACATCTGGCTCTCTGCTCAGCAGGGAACCTGCTTCCCCCTCTTTCTCTGCCTGCCTCTCTGCATACTTGTGATCTCTGTCTGTCAAATAAATAAATAAAATCTTAAAAAAATATAAATAAATTCTTCCCCTCTTCTGAAGTGGTTACAGATGCCTACTCTGTGCCTGGAAATAGAAAAACAAACTTCCCTGTGGAGAGATTTTTCATTAAAACTTTTATTTTAACTAAGCCAATGCATTTTCCAAGCATTTCAAAGCATTTTCCAAGACCTCTATATGATACATTGATGTTTGCAAACTAGTTCTTTGCTTTACTTGTGTTTATATGATGGTGAGGCTTTTTCCAGTAATCACCATCATGATCATTAAGCCCCCTAATCTCACAAGGTGTCCACTTTACAGAGCTCCTAAATCCTTTGCATGGGCCCAGGCAAGAAGTTTTAGAATGTGATCCTCTCAATGATCTCTGCCATCTCTTTTTCACAGAACTGTTACATTGAAAAACTTTTCTTCTAAAGATTGTTTCATTTCACCTAACAGTCAGCACTACAGTCATTCACCTGAGCTGAAGGCAGACACTTAACCAACTGAGCTACCGAGGCACCCTGATGAGTACTAATTCTTTATATGTAACTTTTCTCACTTTGGGGGGAAAAAAAAAAGATTAGGAGAGGAATTGGAAGTGGTAAGTAGAAGTAACTCTTCCATGGAATTTTTTTTTTTAAAGGAGAACTGAGCTGTAATTAGAAGGAAAAATGAGGTCAATAAATGGTTATTTTAAGGTGTGAGAAATAACACTATGACTGTATGCTGATAGGAAAGATCCTGTAGAAAGGAGAAGATTAATAATACATACAGGGGCGATAGAAAGCAATGTCTTTGAGTATATGACATGGGAGGGGATTTGAGTACTTGTGGAAAGGTGGCTTTAGCAAGGAGCATGGACAATTTAGCTAACAGCCATAGAACATCAGGTAGTGGAGAAAGGAACAAGGACAGATCACAAGGTCAACGTGGTGCAAATTTTGTGGCCATAGTCTTCTGATTGCTTCATTTATCAATGAGTAAAGATGATGCTCTACTGATCGAAGTCGGGGTGTGCTGAAGGTTGAGAGTATGATGTTGTCAAAGCAAGTAGGTGAGAGTAGGAGGGATTATGGACTAGGAAAATACAATATGATCACCAGGCAGCATTAAAGTCCATTTGAAATTTGTAATTACAAATAGAATATGAGAACAGCCCAAAATATTGTGGTATTTTCTCTTATGACTTTTGTTTTAAGATTTTATTTTGGAGGCGTCTGCATGGGTCAGTTTGTTAAGCATCCGACTCTTGATTTCAGCTCAGATCATGATCTCAGGGTCATGAGATTGAGCTCCAAGTTGGGCTCCGCTGAGCATGGAGCCTACTTAAGGTTTTCTCTCTTCCTTTCTCTACCCAACTGCTCCTACCCACTCATGACCACATTCACGCTCTCTTAAAAAAAAAAAGAAAGAAAGAGAGAAAAGAGTTTAAGTAATCTCTACACTCATCTTCAGGCTTAAACTCATGCACAACCCCAAGATCAAGAGTCACATGCTCCACCAACTGAGCCAGATGAGCACCTCTCTACTATCACTTTAATCAATGTGAATAGAGGCCTGGTATAGACAGTTTTGGATTTATGAGGAGTAGGATTGTTTAGAAGCATGTGTATTAAAATGCAAGAAAGTCAGGGAGTTAAGGGTATATAAAATGGAATGCTTATAATGACTGGCCATAGGCTTTTAGCTCAATAAGGAGAAGTAAGGTCATGGGGGTAGTAGAGATGATGAAAGATGGCAGGACTAATGGATTTTATGTCTTGGAGTGGCTGGAGTTATTTTTGAAGTTAGGATGCTACAGGGAATGAGCTGGAAAAATTGGAGGGGGTAGCCAGACAGCTGGATGCTTAAAATGGCTAACAGAGAAGTAGGAAGTATGAATAACATGAAGTCTGTATCTGACTTTGGCTGGGAGTAAGTGGCTGAGGCAGGTAGAACATGGACTAACTGTAGGAGAGAAGGTCAAGGGATAGAGAGGCTACTAGAAGACAAACCTATGTGAGATCAATTTCACCAACAATTATGACTGGAATAACACTGGAGAGGGTGATGAAGTGTCAACAGTTAAAATCTTCAAGAATTGAGGATGAGTGACACAGGGTCAGTAGATGGCAGCCACAAGGAGAGGCAGGAGGTGGAAAAAAACTATGACATGAGATTCCAAGCTGAAGGTTGTTAGGCATTCAGGGGGAAGGGGGTAGAGTGATATGGAAGTGGCAATGAGGAGCAGGAAGGGAATTTCTTCTTTCTCGCCCCAGTAGTTTTAGAGCTAAAAAGACAAACCACAGTTACATTATGGGAAAGAAAAAAGAAGAAGAAGTAATGTCTTCAGGGACAGCC
Source organism: Lutra lutra (assembly GCF_902655055.1). Lineage (NCBI taxonomy): Eukaryota > Metazoa > Chordata > Mammalia > Carnivora > Mustelidae > Lutra > Lutra lutra. The sequence goes on along the minus strand of NC_062282.1, from coordinate 79,591,329 downwards.
AGGTTTTAGTTAGAAGGTGAATTTTCAGAGAAGACACTGAGGATACAGGGGATTTTGCTGACTGACCAGAGGGCACAGTGGAAGGGTTTCAAAAGTGGAAGTAGCTGTGGGGCACCTGGGTGGCTCAGTCAATTAAGCATCCACTCTTGACTTCAGCTCAGGTCATGATCTCAAGGTCAGGAGATTGAACCCCATCTCAGGTTTAACATGGAGCTTGTTTAAGATTCTCTCTCTCCGGAAGTGGAGATGCAATGTGGGGGGCTTGGGGGGTAGGAAAAGAAAAAATAAAAGAAGATGGGATCGGGAGGGAGACAAACCATAAAAGACTCAATCTCAAAAAACAGACTGAGGGTTGCTGGGGGGAGGGGGGACGGGAGAGGGTGGTGGGGATATGGACATTGGGGAGGGTATGTGCTATGATGAGTGCTGTGAAATGTGTAAACCTGGCGATTCACAGACCTGTACCCCTGGGGATAAAAATACATTATATGTTTATTTTTTATTTTATTTTATTATTTATTTATTTATTTATTTGACAGATAGAGATCACAAGTAGCAGAGAGGCAGGCAGAGAGAGGAGGAAGCAGGCTCCATGCTGAGCAGAGAGCCTGCTGCGGGGCTCAATCCCAGGACCCAGGGACCATGACCCCAGCCGAAGCCAGAGGCTCCAACCCACTGAGCCACCCAGGCGCCCCTATGTTTATTTTTAAAAAAAATATAAAAATGATTGAAAATGCTCAGTAATTGATTGTGTTTTATTTCACATGAATTAAATGCAATCATTTTCTCTAAAGAGATACTTCAGATGGCAGGAGGTAAGGAAAGACATTCTGTTTCATAAAGTTGTTTTTCTAAATTATAATTTGCTTAAAATTCTTTTACTTTCAAACTATATCTAGGTTTACATAATTGATTGGAATGACAAGGGTGTTTGTGGTTTTTGTTTAGTGATACACTAAAACTAAGTCATCATGGTACAGAATGTATTCTTTATGGAATTTAGAAGCTAATTAGTCAAGAAGGGAGAGTTGGTATCTACATAAATCAATTAATTAATCTGCAGAAGTTAAAAAAAGATTCTCTCTCTCCCAGACTATGGACTCTGAAGAACAATCTGAGGGTTTTGAAGGGGCGGGGGGGGGGAGGTTGGGGGAATCTGGTGGTGGGTATTATGGAGGGCACGTATTGCAAGGAGCACTGGGTGTGGTGTAAAAACAATGAATTCTGTTACATTGAAAAGAAATTAAATTTTTAAAAAGTAAAAAAAAAAAAGATTCTCTCTCTCCCTTTCCCTGTGCCCCTCCCCACCCTCACCCCACCCCTGCTCATTCATTTTCTCTTTCTTAAGAAAAAAAAAAAAAAAAAAAAGAATGGAAGAAGGTGGAAATCATATTTTTAAAAAAAGAAAAGAAATCCACAGAACAACACAGGAGCTACTCTCTAGGGGCAAAGAGTTGATGGCAGAGTTCTGAACTTCTGGAAATGGACATAAACTAGAAAGTTAATGCTGACGGCCATGAGGGCAGTTGTTGTTGGTAAGGCTATGACTCCGGGGTAAGGTACAGGGGGTCTCATCAGAAACATTCAGAATTCTTGGGCTCTCACATGACTAAAACTGGTGTCTTCCCTTCAGCACAGGGCCACAAGGAGACCCCCTTCAAACCCTGCCAACACAGTTTTGGAGGCCCGAGACACAGGACAATTGTGATCTAACATGAGAGTTTCATTCCACTGCCTTGGATATTATCCACAGCAGGAGGAATCAAAAGGTGCTGGCTTTCTACCCAATTTGAGGACAAATCTAGTCCTGAAGCCCATGCTTCCCCAAAGACCTTTCCCAAAGACCAGAGCATTGGGTGATAGTGGTGCTGCCAGTGCTGCCCATTCTTCTCACTGGAAGCAATGGCCTGGGACAACCAAAGGGTGACAAGAATAGTTTTTTGTTTGTTTGTTTTTTTAAGATTATTTATTTATTTATTTGACAGAGAGCAAAGCAGGAGGAACAGGGGGTAGAGGGAGAGGGAGAAGCAGGTTCCCTGTGGAGCAGGGAGCCCAATGTGGGTCTCGATCCCAGGAACCTGGGATCATAACTTGAGAGGAAGGCAGACACTTAACACACTGAGCCACCCAGGTGCCCCAGGGCAACAATAACATCTTCTTGACAAGTACCACTGAGCGGAAGAGTGCTCATGTTTTTGCTATGGCTACCAAGGGTGCTCCTGAAACAGGGGAGTTCACTTACAGCCTCCAGAGGAATTTTTTTTTTTTTTACTTTAAAAGTTGGCTACTTTCTATCACCAAGATCAAAAACACACTGGCCTAATCAGTAAATGTGGACATTTTGAAACATCCTAATATTTAAAAGGAAATTAAAAGTAAGTCTTCCTTGCTATCAATGCTTAAAATCACAGAGACACACACATTCTGAGTCACTGTAATAATTTTCTAGTCTTAGTTCACTGAATCTCTGCAGATTCAATTTGGCATCAAATAACAGACCATTCTTCTCTGCCACCGGGGCCACTGGGAGCTGATGGGGAGACAGATAGCACCTTAGCTACAGAAAAGGACAAAGAAGTACTTTCAGGTGACATTTTGTTTTGGGAAAAGTCTAGAAACATACAAGCCTGTTTTTCTGAGCAACCCTAAACAATACTGGAAAATTTTATCATGTTACCCTTTCTAAATCAACTTAGGTAGAAGTTAGGGTATGTTAGTTTGCCTCTGGTTGACACTTACAAGTCACCAACTTACTCTAACAGCTTCTCCATGTATGCAAGTGAAAAGTAAAACTGCCCCAAAATGTCCAAGGGGATTTCTGAATCATGGCTGACTGGAGACCAGGGTGTTTCAGCCTTCAACCTAGAAAAAACCTTCACATCTTCAGTCCCAGAACTTAGCTAATGGGCAAAAAAGGAAAACTGCTCCTCCCAGAAGATGCCTCACTCAGGCAAAGAGAATCGCCAGAGGCAGATGCCAAATTCAAGGTGGGACTCTATAAGTAATGTCTACAAAATCAATCAGGTTCTTACTATCTTAGAAGGACATAGCACACCAAGAGGGTTGGACACCTTTTCGAAGCAGCATGCTAAGACAGTGATGAGGATTTAATTCACCTGATACCATTCCACTTAAAGTCAATTCTCCTGATGGAATTGACCTAATTGATTTGGCTAAAATTAGCATTTTCTAGAGCAGTGGTTCTTAATCTCAGAAGTAGGTAATTCTGCCCTACGGAATTTTTTAAAAAGTAATGCCCAGGCCACAACCCCAGAAATTCTAATTCATTCTGTTTGTGGTAGAATCTAGGCATTATCAGATAAATGAGTAATACAGACAAAAATAATAATATCTTTATATAAATATGTGCCAAATATTGCATGGAACATATTTATGATATGATTATATGTGATGATATGATAACCATATATATATAATTATGATATGATTATATAATTATTTACCTAAAATTTCAATTTAACTGGCTATTCTACATTTTTATTTGCTAAATCTGGCAACTCTACCTATAACTCTAGTTTTATTCAGGAATTGGCTCTAGTTATGTAGACCACACAGATTGGACAGCTTTATTTAATGTTTTCTGTAAGTTTGCATCTTTTTAAAAGTAATGTTTTTCCCATTTCTGGGCAGTTCAAGGATTCATTTTTAGGCTGTTACTTTCTAAGGAACTATTAACTATTATTTTCATATTCTATTGCATATATTTATAATACATCAGGCTTCCTTTAATTCATCCAATTTAAACCTTTTGAGTATTTGCTTCCTTTTGCTATTTGTTGTTTTGTATTCCTTTGTGCATTTACTAGAATTTTAAAATATACCATGTCAGATCCAATCAGTGAAGCACTGAAACTTTCAAAGTAATAGATTTTTACAGGTGAAACGATAAATATTTGGCATTTGCTTTAACACTCCGGGGGGAAGTGGGGAGAGAAAGAAAATGAAATTGGCAAGATGATGGTAAATTGTTCAAAGCTGGATCATGGGCACATGAGGGTTCATTGTACAATTTACCCTAATTCCTTTAATGGAAACTTTTTAAAAAAAGATTTTGAGGGGCACCTGGGTGGCTCAGTGGGTTAAAGCTTCTGCCTTCGGCTCAGGTCATGATCCCAGGGTCCTGGGATCGAGATTAAGACCCCAACTGATATCAAGAATTGGAGCCTTAACCGACTAAGTTACCCAGGTGCCCCAAAACTGTCAAACTACTCTTACCCATTTATATCCCATTAGCAATATATCTGAGCTCAATTTACTCTCAAGAGCAAAGCCCGAGACAAGTGTTTGTGCTCAGATCATAGTTTGGGAGATAATCCAAAGGACCGGGAAAAGTGAGACAAAAAAAGCCAATCCAGGACACATTATCGAGATCACCACTGTGAGCAACCAAGCGCCAAACAGCCAGAACCCCAGAGTGGGGTGTAGGATGTCTCTTGTAATTATTTGGCCAAGGATCAACTGGGAGAAACATTTGTTTCTCAGCACTCATTGGCTGAAGGTTGACCCAGAGGTGGTAAATCCTGCACTTGGAGGTCAACCAGTGCCTTCAAGCACCAATGCTCCATGATAAGACATCAGAAAAGCCCTAGGAAAGAAAGCAAAAGACTTAAATGCAGGCTTGAGGCAGAACCCTGTCAGCCAGAAATGTGTCTAAGCCCACAGAAGATTTTATCAGCGCAACCAGCAGAATCAGAGGTGAAGTTTAGAGGCCATGAGGGAAGGCACAAGAAGTATCTGTAAGAAAGCAAATGAGGACACCTGGTGACTGGCAGGCACCCTTGCGAACACACTGTTGCATTAAACTGTGTAACCATTTTAATCAATGGGTGAAAGAAGTCTATCTCAAAGGAGTTTTATTTTGAATTTTCCGACACCCAACAGGCTCCAGGTCTGCTACTTGGGGAGTTAGTCAAACTTCTACCAGTGGGCTCAGAAACAAGGACATGTGGGCTCCTTTTGAGGAAAATGGGATACAAAATCTTGCATAGGCTCTGGTTTCATCTCAGAGTTGCTATGAAGACTGAAGGGTAGAAGTCTAGAAGAAAGGCAGGTGGCCCACTGTGCTCCACGGTTTCTAAGCTCTGATCAGCACGCTTCTCCCCGCACCCCCTACACAGGCCTAATGCATTCTTTTACTGAAATGTCAAGTCTGCATTTATTATAATTATCTGTCACACAAATATATGGACTGAATAGATTCTGAGATCACACCCTGTAATCTATCTAACATATCTATTGGGCTAAAAAACACCATCAATTTTTCACACTGTTTTGAGGCCAAATTTGCTGCTTGGATTCCTAAGGACCTCTTGTATCCTGGTAAATATTTGACACGTTTTCTGTGCTGACTGATCTCAGCCTATCAATAACCATGGCTGTGGCTGGACAGGCCCTTGTGGTTCTTAATGATTGCAAGATGCCCCCAGCAAGAACTATAAGAAAACTCTGTGGAAGAAAACAAAAACAAAAAACTTGCCTACTTACAGATTCTGGAAACTATGAGGCATAGCTGGGGCCGAGAGCAAGGTCGCGTAGAGAGAGCGCGCGCATGTGCGTGTGTGAGCGAGCGTGCCTGCACACCTACGGTTCTGCTTTTACCAGAGGCGAGAGTCTCGTGGCCTCACTCTTTATTGGTGAATTTAAAACATATCAAGGGGAATTTAAAGGGGGGGTGAGGGGAGCAGCTACGGGAAAGGTGGGGTATGGAAATCAACCAAGATGGGGGTTGAGGGCGGTGGCTGGCTGTTTTTGGAGTCTTGGGGCTGGCAGTTACTTAACATAGCCATCTTTGCAGTGGAGGCCTTTATTTATTTATTTAAAGATTTTATTTATTTATTTGACAGACAGAGATCACAAGTAGGCAAAGAGGCAGGCAGAGAGAGAGAGAGAGAGGGAAGCAGGCTCTCCGCCGAGCAGAAAGCCCGATGCGGGGCTCGATCTCAGGACCCTGAGATCATGACCTGAGCTGAAGGCAGAGGCTTTAACCCACTGAGCCACCCAGGCGCCCCAATAGAGGCCTTTATTAAAGCGAATGCCTCAGCAGTCAAACTTAAGTCAGGCAATTGCCTAACAAAAAGAAAAGCCTGTTATCACTTAGTTTACGCTAAAACCCTAAGTCAGGTCAGTTAAATCATAATCTGATAGAAAAAACGTGCAACTCTACAGTAATCAAAAACATACAAACCAAACCACAATGTTTTGCCTATCTTCTTTTCAGAGATGAAACGGAATAATAATATCCATTAGGCAAGAAACTCTCATGAACTGCTGGTAGCAGTATACTGCATTTCCAGGGGCCTAGTTTGTAATATGTATGTATAAGAAGGTTTAATGTGCGTATTTTTTTACGTCTTAGTAATTCCACGTTTTGGAAACTATCCTGCAGGAATATTGGATTAATGTGCCAAACGTGGTAAAAGAGTGTTCATTGTAGCACTGTTTATAGTGGTAAAAATATGCAAAACCTTTAATATCAATGAACAGGGACTGGTTAAATAAATTATAGTATAACCATGTCAGGAAATATATACAAGTAATTCAAAAGATATATATGTATGTAGGAAAGAGCAAGGTACAGAAAGACTAGTACTATCCTGTATATATATACACAGGGATGCCTGGTGGCTCAGTTGGTTAAGCGTCTGCCTTTGGCTCAGGTCATGATCCCAGAGTACTAGGATCCAGCTCATCCGGCTCCCTGTTCAGTGGGAAGCCTGCTTCTCCCTCTCCCACTCCTCCTGCTTGTGTTCCCTCTCTCATTATGTCTCTGTCAAATAAATAAAATCTTAAAAAACAAAAACAAACAAAAAAACCCACTTGCCACCATTTTCTCCAGGTAATATAATAAATAATTGAAAAATAAATAAAATATTAAAAAATAAAATAAACATGGCCTCCTTAAATTAGACTACTTACAGCTGTGAAGGATATCATGAAATGGGTATCGTCATTCACTCCCAGTGGCCTCTGGTCTTACAGTCCCTGATAAAAGAAGAATGACTTTGTTTTGTCACTTACTGGCTGTGACCTTGAATAAGACTTTTCCCTTCCTCAGTTTTCTTGTTAAATAAGTTTTGAATAGGCCTTAACTTTCTAAGATTCTATACACTGATGTATAATTTACAGTTGAGGAATATCAGTGGTCAGCAAGTTTTCAAAGTTGTCTCTTAATGTCTGATCTCCCCTTTAATGGGAATTCTCTTTTCTATTTGTAGCCCCTGGCCCATAGCTGATGGGACCACAGCTGACCACCAGACTCCAGGCAATTCAATCAGTTTTTTCTCTCCATGAAGAATTTAGAATGGGTATTTGGAAAGAGAAGGTAAGTTTTTGAGGCCCACTAAGGATAAATACATTTAGAAGCTGTGGAAATGAGGAGAGAAAAAATGGTCTGTAGAGATAGGTAAGAATGAAACAGATTAAGAAAGATAATTAGAAGATTAAATTTTAAAAAGACAACAACAGTTCTGGCTTTCTGGCCTCTAGGTCTCTTCTGGGGTCCCAGCTGTACTCCCATTCTTGGTTTCAATGAGACAACCTCTGCCTTTATAATCAATTGTCCTTTTCAGCTTAATCTAGATGGATTTTGGTTTCTTTAACTTGCAACCAAAAATCTGTTCTATGGGGCACATCTCTGCGCACAGAATGGACACAGAGAATGGTTCTGCAGCCCCTCTGCCCTCTCATTCCATATCTATGCAAGGACAGTAACTGAACGCTCCTACCTTTCTGATGGAAGCTCTGCCTGTAGAAACTCACCTCCCTGCCCTCCAAGCATCCCACGCTGGATCCAGCACTGTCTATGCTCCCAAACGTGTACCACCCACCCCCGTTCCCAGACTGGCTTATCAGACATCTGATGGGGCTCTGAGCTAGCTGCACCACTGTAAACACTCTGAAAGGAAGATGGAGCCTTCTAGACTCCCTTGCTCTTGGAAAATTGGCCAGAGGCCTGGGGAAGACAAAGAGGAAAGTGATCTGGATAGTTACTGCAGTTGAGAGGAAATGTGTATTTCATCTGGGTAATGAATGCTGTTAGCCATAGAGAATGGAATAAACCTAAGGACTTGGGACTGTTAATTCTTTCTTGAAAGGCTGATTTGTATCAATAATTTAGTGAGGCAGATCTTTCAAAGCTATGAGCTAGATGATTTTGTAACTGAGATTAACACATGAATGTCCACCTTGATCCTTGGCTGTCTCAGAGTCATTATTGATAAACAATTAATTTTTCTTAAAATGAAATCTGTACCATAGGTACTAGGTTCATATGTCTACTTCTCGGCTAAGATGTAACAACCTTGAAGACAATTGGACTACTTTCTATGCAGTATTCAACCAGATGGTATTAATACATCGCAGACGTAAGCAAGTACTTGAATTGTCTTTTAGGCTCCCTCTTTCATATGTGCAGCTCAGTCTGTGATTGGATGAAGAAAAGTCTTTGGGTGAAATGGAGCTTCCAAGAAATTATTTTGGGTAAGTAAATGAAAACAAATTTTTCTCACTTCTTTCTCATGAATGTCTCTTCTGTTTTCATCATTCATCTATATAAATAGAGCCATAATTTAATGCTGAGTACCAAAACTGAATATGTGTTCAGATGGAGGACTGTGGTTTTTATGGAGTCACATAAAGCTCATGAAAGGTCTTATAAAATTCCTCTTGGAGATACACCTAGACCAGGTTTTGTAAAGCTCCGGTACTGAATTTATCATTGCACACAAGTGCCATTTTTGTTCCTAGTAGCAAAAATCTGGATTGGCCTAAATTTCCATTAATTAAAAGAACAGGTAAATTACTATGACATTATGATCTGACCATTACATGAAATTTGTATAGGAATTAAAAGAAGTGATTTAGAGTTAAACTGGAGAAGCCTCCATGTTACTATAAGTGAAAAAAAAAAAAAGCTTTAGGGTAATGAGCACGGTATTCTTTTTTTTATTTTGAAAAAAACAATTACACATGCATAATGTGATACACATGTATCATATAAGTTTAATTTTCTATCTTTTACTTATCTGGTTATGACAATAGGGTTGTTATAGACCCCTCTTAGGCACAACGTCAAAGGGAAAAGAGCACCATGCTCATTGACTAATCTCCTTCGTGTGTGTGTGTGTGTGTGTGTGTGTGTGTGTGTGTGTGTGCGCACATAGAGGAAAATGTGCACACCTGAAAACCACACCTGAACATGTTGACATTGGACACCTGTGTGAAAAAGAACTGTAAGTTTCTTTGATTTATAAGGAATAACGTATACTTTTATAATAAAAATACAGTGTCACGTAGAATTAAATCAAATTAGGCTAGTGAAAGCCAAGCTTAAAAATGAGAACTGTTTCATTAAGTCTTCTGTATGTTTATGTCTCAGTTGTCAATTTCTTTAGCTCTGCTCTAAGACCAGCTGCTGGCTAAGTGGTTGAATTGTTCATGTTCTTGTGGATTGATGATTCCGCAGCCACAGGATAATTGCATAACCTAACAAATTGCTGGGCTTTATGTTTTTCACTGCCTAATCTCCCTTATCTCTTTGTGCAGATTATACTCCATGTTATGGAAGTAAATCTAGCAGTCAGTCTCTGTCTCACAGGAACTTAGGCACAGAGATAAACTCATAGACTTTCTTTGAAGCGAAAGACTTTTAAGATTTCATGTTGCAGCAGGCATTTCCCCCTGGGTCAACCCAATAGAAAATGGGAACCAACACACATTTTACCCAACTGGTTGTGACAGTGAGGTTGTGATATACCTCTTTGAGGCCCAACTTCAAAGGTAGAAGAGCACACTGCTCATTTACTAAGGCTCCCTGACTCGTTATAACAGAAGGGTCTGTCCATGTGTGTACGTATATCTACAGAAAATCAGAAGGGGCATCCCAGCTTGCAAACATATGTCCTGCTAGCCAACAGCCATGCTAATTTGGGGAGAAATTATGTGATCTTCTGCTTCTGCAAGGAGAGGAAACACATACAAAAGTGATGAAACAGGGTCAAGGAGTGGCCAGCTTGCCATTTCTTAAGGAAGCTCTTGGGATTTTCAGATCCTAAGGAAGCTTATCTGTAGTTTTTTGTGTGTTTGAGCATGTCTCTTGTTGTTTTGGAGGTTTTAAAATCTAGATTTAACGTTAGAATTGCTTTAGTATTTGGTCAACTACATTGGTGCTTCTGGCTTGGGTTTTGAACTTATAAAACTTAAAATAGGACATCTTGTGATTTAGAATCTTACTTTAGCCTAAAAGCCCTCAGTAAAGGCTCTGACACTCCTCGAGGAACCTCATCCTTTAAAATCAGATGAATTGTATTTCTTCAAAAGAATGAATCCCGCACTCTCTGTAAGACCCTCATCAAGCAGCTGGGTGCTTACAGGAGATAAACTTAGTTTGTTCCTCATTAGCTGTAGGACACTAGGCAAGTCTGTGGATCTTTGGTGTTTTGACCATCTGCCAAAAGAAGGTGTTGGAGGTGACTCCTCTTTCTCTGTCAAGCTGTTGCACTTAGGCTCACATGGAATTTATTCACTGGAACTCAAAAGTGACTTCTAAGCCCTTTGGTCTCTGGCTTTCAGATCCCTGATCATTAATGTGGAAGAGCTGTAAACAAACTGGTCTGTTGACCACTTAAAGACCTGATTATTGTTCATGATAGAGGTAGGTAAAGTGTTATGAAACTGACTTGACTGCTTTTTCTTCGGGCATGAGCAAAACGTAAAGGAGTAAAACTCTTTTTATTGCAGTTTAAGTTGACTTGTAATCCATCACTCACATTTTAATCAGTAGGAAAAGTGTCCTGAATGTAATAGCTACATTTCTGAAAAAGGGTGAGTGGATGGGGCACCAGGGTGGCTCAGTCGGTTGAGCGTCTGACTCTTGATTTGGGCTCAGGTCATGATTTCAGGATCATGAGATCAAATCTTTCATTTGGCTAACTCTGGGTGTGGTGCGTGCTCTCTCACTCTCTCTGGCCCTCCCCCTACCCCACTTCATCCCACTGTCCACCTTTCGTGTGCATACGTGCTCTCTCTAAAATAAATAATCTTTTAAAAAGGGGGGGCACCTGGGTGGCTCAGTGGGTTAAGCCTCTGCCTTCCCCTCGGGTCATGATCTCAGGGTCCTGGGATCGAGTCCCACATCGGGCTGTCTGCTTGGCGGGGAGCCTACTTCCCCTCTCTCTCTGCCTGTCTCTCTGCCTACTTGTGATCTCTCTCTCTCTCTCTGTCAAATAAAAAAAAATCTTTAAAAAAAATAAAAATAAAATAAAATAAAAAGGGGGGGGTGAAGAGATGGAAGAAAAGGATTATTAAGAATAATAACTCTTTATTGAGCACTGTGGTGTGCCAGACATTGTGCTAAAACCTTTGTGAGATTGTCTTGCTGTGTCTGCCCCACGAATCTGTAAGGTCTGTATCGTGATTATTCCTATCTGATAAATGATGAAACTGAGGCTGAACTACTGAGAGACACAATGGTTTGCCCAAGGGTCCCCAGTTAGTGAGTGACAGAGCGATACTGGTTTGTTTGTTTCTTTCTTTTCCAGGTTGTTTTTTTTTCAAGTTTTTATTTAAATTCCAGTTAGTTGGGATGCCTGGGTGGCTCAGTGGGTTAAGCCTCTGCCTTCAGCTCAGGTCATGATCTCAGGGTCCTGGGATCAAGCCCCACATCGGGGTTTCTGCTCAGCAGGGAGCCTGCTTCCCCCTCTCTCTCTGCCTGCCTCTCTGCCTACTTGTGATCTCTGTCAAATAAAGAAATAAAATCTTTAAATAAATAAAGAAATTCCAGTTAGTAACATATGGTGTAACATTAGTGTCTCTTTCTTTCTTTAAGCAGAGTAACCATACATCTCTGTTTCCCCAGGGTAGTCCCAGCTTATATCTTGTGTCCTGATTATTATTTCCATCTCAAAAATGGATTCAACAATAAAATATAGGTCACTCTATCTCTAGGTTTTTCCCCCTTGGTACTATTGACCTTTGGAACTAGAAAATTCTTTGTGGTGGGGGCTGTCTTGTGTATTACAGGGTGTTTAACAGCATCCTTGGCCTCTACCCATTAGATGCCAGTAGCATTCCATCCAAGTAACAAAACCCAAAAAATATCCCCAGGTGTTGCCAAATGTCCCTTGAGGAGCAGAACTGCCCCCAGTTGAGAACAACCGCTCATAAAATTTAACTACAGAAGGAAAATACAATCTATTTGTTATGGAACATAGGCTGTGAACTGAACCTACCTTGTACTGTGACTAGCATGTGCCCTGTACTCAATAAAGGTTTATTTCCTGGGGGGCATTATCTGACTGCCCAATTGTGGAGGGGAGCAAAGGCTAAGCAAGTAATGAATTAAGATGACCCGAGGGCTCTAGTAATAAAAATCAGTTTGTTGCGATTTTTCCTAGAGAACACCGAAACCGTGTACTGGGAAGTGACCCAGAAACCTCCTGGCTTCTCATTCTGATCACATTGTGGGGTCTGATTCTTGATTCCCCTGAGTGTTTGGCCTTAGTGCTAAACACAAAAGCCCGGGAGGTAGCCAGAGAGTGATACCATTTAAGTTTCATACTGCAAACATCTTCAATGACAACAGTTAATGATAATCAGTGTTCTGTTTTTCTCCTACTCTTATACTTAGAAATGACCACCATTTCTTTCATACCACCATTTTCCATTTATTAGCAATAACAGAATAAATACCAATAGCACCAATTAAAAATGAATCCACATGATGTGTTTTATCCTTACAGCTGTAATAACTAGTAACTAACATGGACTGGAAAGCACTTTGCAAATGTAAAAAGTGCTGTACAGATACATTATAATTATCATCATTAATAAATTAGCCCGATTCTCCTAGTATTCAAAAGGCACGTAAGGTCAGATACATGGGTTCGATGGGGCAAAATGATCACAACCTACAATGTAGCAATGGTTCACATGTGTTGGCAACAAGTTTTACCCCATGCAATCCTGCAGAGCTGAAGTTACACACCCTTCAAAATATGGGAGAATGAAGCTAAAGTAGACAAAACAGGCTTTTTTTTTTTGAGATTTAATGCTTTTAATAACAGACTCCTACCTCTTTTATGATAACTTTGAAAAGATAATATAATTAAACTTCTAAATTGTACATTTTAACAAAATTAAAATTTCTTATCTAAGGTGACAGTAAATTTTATTCTTCTCTATAAGCTGATATTCCAGATGTCATTAGAATTTCAAAGCATTCTGTGACTTCAGCGAGGTCAGATTGGTAAATTTTGTGCTTGCATACCTTCAGGGAATAACTGCGGTATTCATTCCAGAATTGTTACTAGAAAAAAACAGCTTTATCCATTCCCTTGCCAGCAGGAGTCTTGGCAAGAGACAGCTCTTGGCTGACCATAAATAAAATTCCTTGAATCACCAGTGTCTTGATTTAAGAAAGAAATTTTACTGTGTCTTTAATACACAAAAGCTGATTAAACAATGGTTAAAAAAACACTACTCCACTTTTTCACAGGTGTACAAAAGGAAATAGGATGGAATTACATTCAACAATAAAGCTTAAAGTTCACTCTAGGTAATAGTTGCATAAACATTCACATACACAAGCACAGAGTAAGTATATTTCAGGAGTCTTATAATAGCATACAGCATACATATGGGAGATTGATTTCAGGTAACATCATAGGTGTTAGCAAGATTAGCAATTCAGAGTGTTCTAAAAAAGGCAAACTAAACCAAAGAGGAGGTGTGGGCTAGCACACCAAGACAAAGCACAGAATTCGAGGATTGAAAAGTTGGCTCACTGTATGTTTGAGAAAACAATGATTTTTCTTCAATTTCAGGGTCTCAATATAGTTGGCTAGAGAAGGTTGTGTATTCAAAGTGCACAGAATTGTTTCTTAGAAAAGAGAGAGAAAGATCTTTTTATTTAGGAATTAATACATGCAAGAGGCAGCCCCAGAGTGACCTGAAAGAGTAAAGCTGTGATTGGCAGGTGGCCAGTATAATACAGATGTTCCAGGCAATTCTCTTAAAGCACTTCTGTAGCAGCAATGGTTGTTTAAATGGCTGTAGATTGGATTCTCTTTTGAGGAGAGTTGAGGGGAACTGTAGTCATCATATTTCTCTTTAAAGATTTATAGCTATAGATTTTTCTCTTTTTTTTTAAATAAATCTATCAAACAACAAACAGCATAAAGTGAGGTGTTGGGGTTTTCTTTTGTCTTTGCTTTTGCATATGTGTTGGAAAAGGACCAGGCCTTTTCATAAACATTGTGTGCAAAAGAATGGGTAAGAAAGTGAGCACAAGGACATCCGCAAACACATCAGATCTGCTTCTGTCGCCCTGGTTGGCCCCGTGCAACACTGAGCTGTTGGCTTGTCGGTGTGATGTGAGTTGTAGGGATCACAACACCACAGCGACAGACTTAAGGCCTCCTAGGGCCTGGTCAGTGGGGGCAGTTTTGTCTTCGGGAGGGTGGCCACCGCCTCTTGAGTCATAAGGTTTAGAAAGTCTGGTCCCTTTTCGTTTCGCGCTCCCCCCTGGATTGGCAACTCCTGCCTTTCTTTTGCCTTTCTTCCCACCAGCCCTCCTCATGCGGGCTAGTCTCATCTGGCCCCGCCCAGCCGAGGTCTGGCGCTCCCTCCCGCACCACCGGTGATCACACCAACCCAGTGGTCCCCCGAACCCCAGCTGCTCAATCTCAAAACCTTTGTGCCTGCCCTGCAAGTGTCATCAAGACAGCATCCCCGGAGCACAGGGCAGAGAGTTTCCAACCTCTCACTGGCGGGACTGGGAAGCCTCTCCTTTGCGGCGGAGGAGAAAGGAAACTTGGGTCTGCTTTTTAGGTTCTGAAAACAAGCCAGAGTGGAGAGAAAGAGTTAACACCAGACTTAGTAAAGCTTTCAAGACAAAACCTGTTCAATGGGATCTACATAGACACAGGGAACTTTCTGCAGATTTCTGAGGTCTATAGGAGAGGGCTCATGGAGACAGGAGAAAGGAGTGGGGAGTTGCTACATGGGAGAGAGTTGCCATTATTACAAAAACTGGCTAAGTGGCTTGTTTCCATGAGGTGACCTCACTGATCACTGTTGTCAGTCGTGCTGTTCCCTTTCTCTTTTTTTTCCTGGGTCTTGTTACCCTTCTTCTTTTTCTTCTTTTTCTTGGTCTCCTCCTTTTTGCCGAAGGTTATGAAGTCACTTTTGTCAATTTGGCTGTTAGTAGGCTCCTGCCGGATGGAGATGATTGCAGGAGATCCTGGGATAATGAATTTGTCTGGCAACTCACCGGGACCAGATTGTTTGGGGTTGCCTGGTCCGTATTTAAAGGTCCAGCTGTTGCTGTTGACACCAGCCCCAACTGGAGGGGACACCTCTCCTGCCTCCGGTTCTGAAAGACAGAAGGTCACAAGTCAGTAGGAGTCAACACATGCCCTCCAGGCCACACGAGTCGGGGAGACAGGGGAAGCTGCACAGATGAGCCTGACCCCCACCCTGAGAAATCAAGGGTACTTTCTTCAAGCCTGAGGGAAATGTCAGCATTTGGAAACAATCAGGAAGGCAGATTTTCTCACCAGAAGGTCTGGAAATCTAATTTTCTAGTGACATACTTTTGGTTCCTTGTGAAGAATTTCCTAAAGAGTATGGTTGTGATTCTTTTGCCTGAGAATAAGATGGGAAATGTACTGGGTTAAAGCAGACTAGGCAATAAAAGGAGTGAGAATCCATTTCACCAAGGAGGTGAAGGACCTGTACTATAAACTCGAAGATGTTTATGGAAGAAATTGAAGAAATAACCCAAATAAATGAGAAGATATTCTGTGCTCATGGACTGGAAGAATTAATATTGTTACAGAGTCAATGCAATCCTTATCAAAATTCCAATGGCATTTTTCACAGAAATAGGACAAACATCTTAAAATTTGTATAGAACCACAAAGGACCCTAAAGAGCCAAAGCAATCATGAGAAAAAAAGAATAAGGCTGGAGGGATCATGCTTCCTGATTTTAAGCTATATCACAAAGCTATAATCATCAAACAGTATAGTGTTGGCATAAAACCAGACACTTAGGTCAATGAAACAGAATAGAGAATGCAGAGGTAAACCAACACATATATGGTCAATTAGTTTACAACAAAGGAGGCAAGAATACAGTGAATACAGAAGAATACAGTGGGGAGAGGAGAGTTTCTTTAGTAAGTGGTGCTGGGAAAACCAGACAGCTACATTCAAAAGAATGAAACTGGACCCCCATTTTACACCACACACACAAATAAATTCAAAACCGATTAAAGCCTTGAACCTAAGACCTCAAAGCTTGAAATTCTTAAAAGAAAATATAGGCAATAAGCTCAATGACATTAGTCTTTTTTTTTTTAAGGTTTTATTTATTTATTTGACAGACAGAGATCACAAGTAAGCAGAGAGGCAGGCAGAGAGAGAAGGGGAAGCAGGCTCCCTGATGCAGGGCTCAATACCAGGACCCTGAGGTCATGACCTGAGCTGAAGGCAGATGCTTAACCCACTGAGCCATCCAGGTGCCCTGACATTAGTCTTTTTGAATCTGACACTAAAAGCCAAAGAGAAAAAAGCAAAAAGAAGCTATACCACATCTAAAAAGCTGCTGCCCTTGGGCGCCTAGGTGGCTTAGTGGGTTAAGCTGCTGCCCTTGGCTCAGGTCATGATCTCGGGGTCCTGGGATTGAGTCCTGCATTGGGCTCTCTGCTCGGCAGGGAGCCTGCTTCCCCCTCACTCTCTGCCTGCCTCTCTGCCCACTTGTGATCTCTCTCTGTCAAATAAATAAATAAAATCTTTTAATAAATAAATAAATAAAAATAAATAAATAAAAAGCTGCTGCCCAACAAACTAAACCATCAACAAAATGAAAAGGGAAGCTACTGGATGGGAGGAAATATTTGTAAATTGTATATCTGATAAGTGGTTAATATCCAAAATATATGAAGAACTCTTACAACTCAACAGCAAAAATGCATACAATCTGATGGAAAAATAGGCAGAAGATTTGAATAGACTTTTTTTCCAAAGAAGACAGACACATGGCCAACAGGTACATGGAAAGGTACCTGACATCCCTAACCATGAGGGAAATGCAAATCAAAACCATAGTGAGATATCGGTTCCCACTTGTCAGTACGGAGATCATCGAAAAGACAAGAAATGACAAGTGTTGGTGAGGACACGTAGAAAGGGAACCCTTGTGCATTGTCAGTGGGAATGCAAACTGGTACAGCCACTCTGGAAAATAGTATTGAGGTTCCCCCCCTAAATTAAAAATAGAAATAACATCAATCCAGTGACTGTACTTCTGGGTATTGATCCAAAGGAAATGCTAACTTGGGAGGTCTGAGTGTTTACAGCCGGTTGAGCCTCTGACTCTTGGTTTCGGTTTAGGTCATGATCTCAGGTGGTTGAGACTGAGCCCCATGTTGGGCTCTGCGATCAGCACAGATTATGCTTAAGACTCTCTCTCCCGGGATGCCTGGGTGGCTCAGTGCCTTGAGCTGCTACCTTTGGCTCAGGTCATGATCCCAGGGTCCTGGGGTCGAGCTCCTGCATCGGGCTCCTTGCTTGGCAGGGAGCCTGCTTCTCTCTCTGCCTCTGCCTGCCTCTCTGCTTGCTTGTGCACACGCGCTCTCTCTCTTTCTTCCTCTCTGACAAATAAATTTTAAAAATCTTTAAAAAAAAAAAAAAGACTCTCTCTCCCTCTCCCCCTCCCCCAGCTCTCTCTCTCTCTCTCAAATACATAAATCATAAAAAAATAAAAGAAAATGATGGGGCGCCTGGGTGGCTCAGTCGTTAAGCATCTGCCTTCTGCTCAGGTCGTGATCCCGGGGTCCCGGAATCGAGCCCCACATCGGGCTCCCTGCTTGGCAGGAGGCTTGCTTTCCCTCCCCCTGCTTGTGTTCCTGCTCTCATTGTCTCTCTCTCTGTCAAATAAATAGAATTTAAAATAATAATAATAATAATAATAATAATAATAAAAGAAAATGAAAACACTAGCTCGAAAATAAAGGTGCATTCCTATGTTCACTGCAGTGTTATTTTACATAGCCAAAATATGCAAACAACCAGAGTGTCCATAGATGGATGAATGAATAAAGAAAATGTGATATATATTGTAAAAATGAGTAAAAAATAATCTCATTTAAAATGGGGTCAATAAAAATAAAATAAATTAAAAATAAAAATAAAATAAATTGGGGTCAGGAGGGGAGCCTGGCTCGCTCAGTCCCTGGAGCATGAGACTCTCCATCTCCCTGTGGTAAGTTTAAGCCCCAGGTTGCAGATGGAGCTTACTTAAAAAAAAAATAAAAATAAAAATAAAAAATGGGAGTCAGGAAGCCCTAAGGGGAGAGATATCTCCCACATACCACTCCTAGCAGCCCGCATTACCAGCAGAAAGAAGAAAGGTGATTCTTACCTTGACAAAAAGAGATACTTTTCACGTAGAAATTTTATCTCCTGCTTTTAAGGAAGAAAAAAAAAAAAGACAACCTTTTCTTGTCCCAGCAACAACACCCTAACCACCACCTGAAGTCAAAGAGAAACCACCACAATCTAAGACTCTTATTCTTTTCCAAAGAACTTTTTTTAGGGGCAAAGGGAAAGGGAGTGAGAGAATCTCAAGCAGACTCCCCAAAGAGCATGGAGCTGGATGTTGAGCTTAATCCCACAACCTTGAGATCATGACCTGAGCAGAAATCAAGAGTCAGACACTTAACTGACTGAACCACCCAGGCCTCCCCCACCCCCATATCCCCACACCCCCACAAAGAACTTTTGTTTGAAACAACCCTCCCCAATTTCCTCCACAAACCTATTAAGAGGTTATGTTTCCTTTGTCTCTTTGGACTTGCCTGTGGTTTGCCATAACTTGCTTGTCCCAATTGCAATTCCTCTGCTATTCCCTAATAAACTCATTTTGCTGGTAAAATAACTGGCTATTTTATTTTTAGGTTTGACAATTTATATAATGGAATATCATTTGGCCATAAAAAGTACTGAAATCTTGGTATTTGCAACAACATGGATGAACTCTCAGGGCATTATTCTAAGCAAAATAAGTCAGAAGGAAAAAGACAAACACTATAGGATCTCACTTACATGTGATATCTGAAAAAACAAGCATGGTAACAAAACCGAAACCAAAAAGCCAAGCTCATAGATAGAGAGGACAGACTGATGGAGGCCAGAGGCAGGAGGGCGACAGGTGTGGGCGACATGGATAAAGGAGGTCAAAAGGTATAGACTTAAAGTTATAAATAAAGCAGTCATGAGGATGTAACATATAGCATGGTGATGACAGTTAATAATACTGTGTTGCATT
This sequence comes from Lutra lutra, assembly GCF_902655055.1. Lineage (NCBI taxonomy): Eukaryota > Metazoa > Chordata > Mammalia > Carnivora > Mustelidae > Lutra > Lutra lutra. The sequence goes on along the minus strand of NC_062282.1, from coordinate 79,571,979 downwards.
TTTGAAAACTGCTAAAAGAGTAAATTCAAGTTCTCATCACACACACAAAAATTCTTTTGTAACTATATAGTGACAGACGTCAACTCGACTTAATGTGATGATCATTTTACAATGTATACAAATATCAAATCATTATACTGTACACCTGAAACTAATATAATGTTGTATTTCTATATCTCAGTAAAAAGAAAAACAATATTATTAAAGAGAATCTCTTTCACAAAAAGAAACAAAAAAAACCAAAAGCTCGGAAGTTCTAAAAGCTGTTGTAAACAGTGCATTCCCTGGGGCAATTAGTACTGTTAACTTTTTTTTTTAGCCTTTTCTACAGTGAAAGATGCCCTGGGCATTTGTTCTTATAATCACCGCTGAAATACCTGAATCTCATTTGGTGTCACCAACTACAACTAAGGCTACTGTTTCTCAAGCCACTTCTAACGGTCTCTGGGGTCTCGAGTTTGCTGTCATAATTTTTAAAATGGAGGTTTCAATAGTGCTGGTAACAGAAGAGGCAGCTAACTAAGTAGATTCTGTACTGCCGAACGACGTCACCAAACTAAACTGCCAAGGGATTGAAGAACGCTTGTCTACAATTATACTCCAAATGCTTTAATGGTCTCAGGTAATGGGGAAAAAAACCTAGATTAGAGGTACCTGATGCAGTTTCAGATGGGAAAAGAAGGAAAAGAAGAATATGCTAAAATCTTAGCATGTGAATTTTGGCTACACATGTATTTTGACACCTACTCTGTCCAGAACAAAAGATAAATTAGTTGAATCAATTATTTGATCCCTATTCTTTCACCGTGACCCTGAAGGGTGGTTGGATGAAGCAGAGAAGCGATGGAAAGATGTGTGGGTGTAGGGGGATACTGACCAGCACAGGAGGAGAGGATCCTGTTGTAAACATGGGTCTACTGGGGTAAAGCACTGGGAGCCAACTGGCTTTCCAAACCCAGTCTCCTACCTCAGTGTGCTCAGAGTCTAGCTGGGACAGACACTCCAGCAATCATAAGGCAAATGGGTAAATGCAATGACCAAGGTACATGTGAAACATTTGAGAAAGTCAAAGGAGATTCCAGAGGAGAGATGAAATTTGGAATAGTGAGACTGGGGGAAATTATTATGCATCCACAGGGGTTTTTGATGTAAGACTTTCCCAAGAGCCCAGCTGGAAGACACAATGACTTCGAGAAGAGTAGGGGTCAGAGCTAGAGAGAAAGAGTAATGATCTGTCTGGACAAAGTAATCCCAGCGGCCATGACATTGAAACCCTTTGACATCCCAGTAGTGTTCTTGTATCTGTCACTGCTCCTTTGGTGGAATCGTGAAAAGTTCTGCCAAGAAAGCCTTTGTGTTTGATTGCAGTTTGGGATTCTCTACATCTGCTCTCTCCATCTCCTGACCTATCACTTCCCTGTCTCTTCTCATCTGGCATCCATAGCACTACTTTTGTAACAGTGCCTATATCAAGCCCACTAATCACATTATTGCTAAAGCCAGTAGTCACAATTTAGTCTGCACTGTCGTGAACCCTCAGTGGCATTTGTCAGTCCCTTCTGGAGACACTGGTTTTATGAGTTCCCTGTCCTGACCTTTCTCTTTTGGCCCTAGACCTTCATCTCTTCACTCCTGTTGGGATCTCAGCCAAGTCCATGGGTATCCACAGTGTCCAAAGATACTGATGAGACACAGATTTCCATGTAGAGCCCTTAGCCCTCTGTGTTCCAGACTCATGTCTCCAAACGCCTATCCCGTATCTCCTCTGCAAAGCCTCACTGAGCATCTCAAGCTGAAAGAACTCCTGAGTCCTCTCATCTAGTCCTTTCTGCATCTCTCCGCTGCATCTCACCTTAGTGCTCAAGCCGGAAACTTCAGAGCCATTGTGCATTTATCATCCATCAATACCTGTCCTTCCTGCCTCCTCAATGTACCTTGACTTTGTCCTCTTCTCTGCATCTGAGCTGTCACTACCTTTTTTCAGTGCACCATTATCCTGAATGTGAATTACAGCAATAGCCTCTTCCCCTTCAGCCTTCTCTCCAGCCCTCCCCCCAGGAGCCAGAGTTCTCTTCATTCCTTAAGTCTGTCCCCTTTTTAAAAAAAAACCTGAGGTATAGAGGGGTGCCTAGGTGGCTCATTTGGTTAAGCAACTGTCTTTAGCTCAGGTCATGATCCCGGGGTCCTGGGATGGAGTCCTGCATCGGGCTCCCTGCTCAGCGGGAAGCCTGCTTCTCCCTCTCCCACTCCCCCTGCTTGTGTTCCCTCTCTCTGTGTCTCTCTCTGTCAAATAAATTAAAAAACAAAACAAAACAAAACTGATGTATAGGATACATACAGTAAGATCCTTCAAAAATAGAAACCAGATTACATCACTTCCCTGCCTAAAATTATTCAGAAGCCTTCTATTGCCTTAACAACAACAACAAAAAAGGCAAATGCCTTAACACGGTATATAAAGGTATATCAATAATCTATTATTTTTTTATTCTCTAATTTCATCTACAAGTCTCCCTCTTATCACACAGGCCTTCTTTCAGTTCATCAAACACCCTTTGGGACTGTTTTTGCCTCACGTTCTGTACACACACAGTTTCCTTTTGTCTAGAACAATCTACCCTCCATTCTTAGTGTGACTTCTCATTCTTAAAGTCTGTGCTTAAACGTAACCCCATGGCCGAGGCGTTTTATGACCCTCCTAGCCAAGCAGCCCCTTCACCTCCATCTGTCACTGCGGCAGAAAAAATAGTTGTTTTATTCACCACTACACAGCCAACATCTAGCGCAGTTCCTGGCCTCAAACAGGTATTTAATAAATACTTGTGAAGTGGGTGAATGAAAAGACTGTATGAGAAGCGGCAGCCACTCCAGCAGCTCTCAGCTCACTGCACTTCTCCTGTCCCTAAAGACAGTGAAGTCACGTGTGGAAAGCGCTAAGCCTGATTACCAGCTCTATGTGAGAGCCCAGTAAACTGAATCACATATGGGCAACTATATATGGCACAGCTCTCGGGGCGAGGAACGCAGGTTAAGAATATTGCAAATTTAGTCCAAGTACCAGCAAGCAGTTGGGAAACGAAGCAAGAACCTTTCTTCTCTCCCCCAAACTTCCTTTCCCTGGTGGAGCTTCCTTGCTAGCTCTTTGGACATAGGGCCATGGATGCTTTTTCTCCAAGACTGAGATTAATTTCTTTGATCCAACTGAGATAAATCTGCACTTGAGCTCAGCCAGAACCTACCTGCTTACCTTCAAAATGCAGGCCTTGTCCCTGAGAGATGGAAACAAAAGCAAGACTGGGATTTGGGGCACCTGGGTGGCTCAGTGGGTTAAGCCTCCACCTTTGGCTCAGTTCATGATCTCAGGATCCTGGGATCGAGCCCCGCATTGGGCTCTCTGCTCAGCGGGGAGCCTGCTTCCCCCTCTCCCTCTGCCTGCCTCTCTGCCTACTTGTGATCTCTCTCTCTCTCTGTAAAATAAATAAATAAATAAAATCTTTAAAAAAAAAAAAAAAAAAAGCCTGGGATTTGACAGCTAGGAAAACTGGGTTTCCTACCACTCCATAGTCCTGGACTTTACATAAACCAGGATGGAAACTCTTTTCAGCCACAGCCAGGACTCTGCAGGAGGCCTCAGGAATGTCATCTGGAGATGCAGAGCTCAGAGATAACTTTATCTTGAAGAATTAAAGAACGTGAATGGCTCTGCGGGTTGGCCGAGCAAGCCCCTCACAGCAGGACTGCTAAGAGTTAATGAGCCGCTTTTACATGTCAGTGAGCTTCTGGGCGTTTGCTGGGAGCCTTGGTTGGTCTGACTCAGCCTTAAACTCCAAGAAGCAATCAGAGAGATCCATCCCTGTGCATCCCCTTCTGATCCAGATTCTGCGGAGCAGAGCGAAATCTGGTTTCTCGAGTCTCTCACAGGCCATTGTGACTGACCTGTTCTAGTTGAAGTATAAGCAAACATCTCCAGGGGCTCATTCAGGAGAAATAATAGCTTCAGGATCTGACAAACAACATTTACTGACCTCCTAATCTTCAGGCCTATAGACCATTGGCGGGCTTTGCCCGTAAAATGCTGGGACTTTCCTGGCCAAAACAAGGAGAGACTCCTCTTTCAAGAAGATGGGAGAGGAAGAGAGACCAAGGCCAGCACCAGCAAATAGTCAATTAAGGGAATGTTTCTTCATTTGGTGCTGCTTCCCTTCCCCCTCCCATGACTTCCCACAAGTCCCTCTTCTCTGGTCCCAGGGGATCTACCTCACTAGCAATGACAAGACTGACAGGCAGTCAAGACTCCGTTAGAGCCCAGGAAGAGGACTTCAGATACACGCCAAGCCGGCAGGGGTCTGGATTCTTAGGCAGAGCCCTTCCCTGACATTCAGATTACAACCCAATGGGATTTAAAAAGGCTTTAATAACATATAAACATAATTACAGTAAATGGCTTTGCCTTTTTCTTTTTTCCCCCAGTATTGGCTGATTTCTCCACCATAGGTAGGAATATATTTTAAAAAATCAGAACAACATACATGTTTTTAAAAATGTGTATAGGTCTGCTATTTAGAAAACTGCCTTCTGGAGGTAACTGCCCACAACATTTAACCCTATAAGCCACTTTAGACACCTCCCCCCCTTAGGCACTGCCCCGCGTCTTTTTGGCAACATCTTTCCACTCCTCTTTTCTGCTAAAGGATCTCTGGCTGGAGTTTGGCCTCAGGGACTGGGAATGAGAGGGCTGGAGGTTTTGCCAATGCAGATACTGGGGAAGGTCCTGAAAATTGTGAAGCAAATGTCAGACTTGTAAACTCACCCCCAACCCCTATTCTGAATGGCTCTAGACTAGCACAGCGTTTTTCTGATTGACCTTGATTCTCCCCAAAAGAACAAAACCAAGTCATTCTGACCAAGGATAGGGTTTTCAGGAAAGATCTTGGAGGGGCATAGGCTAGAGAATGCGGGAGATGGCTGAATTCTCTTCTCTTCCGTTCATCTTGCTTCTGAACTTGAGAGCTTGCCCTGACTCTCACACCTAATAGCACGCAGTCCTGGGCAACTTACATAAATATTTCTGAACTACAGTTTCTTCATCCATAAAATGGAGATGATCACCTTCCTGTCTACACCACAGGATTATAGATGTATTTTATGTTTACTGGGATCTTCCTATGTGTGTGGCACTGGGCTACGCAGATCTACATACAATATAATTTTTGCTCCTCACAAGAACCATATGAAGTAAATATTGTCAATGTCCATGTCTGTTTTGTAGATATGTCTGTTTTATAGATGAAGAGACTAAGGACCAACAGTCTTGCGGTTATGAACATGTAGAGCCTAGGGCTCTGGATGGACTCTAGGCGGTCTCACTGCACCACATTCTGAGCTGTCTATGAAGACCCTTGCAATTACTTTGATCCTATTTGTATTGCCACCATCTGGGAGACAGAGATGCAGGCAGAAACCTCTAAGCTAGAATCAGCAGAAAGAGGTGGAGGCTGGGGGAGGGGCACGAATGCAGGAGTGACAAGCTCAGGAAAATCCCAGCCCATTCTGCAGGTTTCAGCCCTCCCCTTTCCTCCCCATTCATCCCTTTGTTGCCATCCTTGGGATTTTGGTCCTAAGGTTAATAAAGAGCTTCCAGAAAACCCATCATTTTGATTAAAGCCGGGGCAATCTTGCCAGACAGCACTCTGGAGCCTGCCTCCCGCCTACTCTGCTACGTCCATGCAGCCAGCAGAGGCTATTAAATGATTACAGCCATTTCCGGCCCAGCCAGACAGCTCCCCTGGATTGCTCGCTTGTTATCTGGCTGGGGCTGCTGCTGCTGCCTCTGGCTGCCCAGGGGAAAGTCAGAGCACGAATGGTTCTGCTCATTCTGGGTTTGCAGGTGAACATCCAGGCTTTCTGTGTAGGGACACCCCCCTTCTCGCCATTCCTTGACTCCTCTCCCTACCCAAGCCAGCCACTGCAGCTCAAACAGCTCTGAATTTGTTTGTACCCTCCTGGCTTTGAGCAACCATTTCATGTGTCTGTATGTCTCTCGGGTATGTGTGTGCGTCTGTAGCAGAACTTGGCAGACTGTAGAATCATACATGCTCAGCCTGACCAAAAGGCAAAAACCATCCACCACCAAACCTGTGGAAAGACTACGCGGTACAGCGTCCCCAGCTGCATCCCCACCCCCACCTACCATCTGTGGGGCTTGTGGGCTGCTTGAACAAGCTCCGCCTCCTCTTCCTCGCTCAGCCTTGATGAATTGGGCAACGTTAATCTGAGTAATTACAGCCCACAAATCACAGGAGAACCGTGGTCTGCAACCCAAATCCTGTCCAGGATCGGAGAGAGGGGGAAAAATCTCAAGCCACCTGGGCTAGCATTTCCACCATTTCCCCACTGCTTCTTAGATCTTCAAATGATGGTGGAAAGATTTTTCCATGGAAACAAGACAACGTAAAAATATAATGCCTGTCCTCTAAGACATTAGGCTCTATGATCAGAATAGTAAGTTTAAATATGGCTATACCATATAAATCATGTGATGTTTAGCAAATCACTTAATATCTCAGTTTTCATGGGAAAAGGAGATAATATATTTTTATATATTTAAATATATATCTGCATATTTATATGTTTATCTCTATACTTATATATGGAAACCCTTATATATACATCTTATATATATATATATAGCCCTTTTCTATACACACACACACCCACACACATATATAACCCTTTACATATATAGAAAAGGGTTTCCATATTATAGGTAAGGAAACTGAAAGCTTAATTTGCAACAAGGTGATATGCTCTAAATCACACAGGGATTTGGTAATAAAACTGAAAAATTCTTCTCGCATGGATTCCCCAGCTTAGTAATCGATTTGTTACTATTATTTTACTTCTGTGAAGCCTTGGGGATGAGGGAGGAGAGTAGAGCTCATTCACAGACCTAGCATCCTGACCCTTAGAGTAGCTGGGAGGGGGTGGTGTGAGTGTGATGGGAGACGGGAAGATCTGAATCCAGCATCCCCCACCCCCCAGCCCAGGCTGCCACTCCTGGGTATCTCGCCTCCTTTGGGGGTGGGGTTGGGGGTGGGGGTCTGCAGGATCTGGAAGGAGATTTTGTGGCTCTTTGTTGCCTCGGGCCACAGCTGGGCTAATTTTCAGTAATCTTGGAGCGGAAGAGATAAATCCAGTGGCATATTTTTAAAGCCACAGCTCTTGCTTTGTGCCCGAAATAACTCTACCATTTCTAGGTTAAGAGTAGAAAGGCATCATGTGCTGTGAACCTAGATTCAAAAATTGGAATGGCTGGTTTCAAATCTTCTAAGCTCTCCAAAGTCAGCTAGAAAAAAATATATATATTTCTTTCCATGACCCCCTAACCCAGCAGGGCTCAAGCTACAAGGTTTTCTGTACCTTATTCCTGGTTGCTAGAGTCCCCCACAGTCCAGAGGGCAACTTCCCTTTATAGCTTTCTTTTTAAACTGCCCCCAGCCTCAGCAGACTCTTATAACCTAGGGATAGCAGTAGGATTAAAATGGAGGTTTGGGGGACACACACACAGCTTGGAGTTGGAATCCCAGCTTTATCACTTACCTGTTGTGCAACCTTGAGCAAGTCACTTGTCCTAGCAGCCTGCATTCTTTCATATGTAAAATAGAGATAACAATATCCACCTAATGGAACTGTGAGCATTAAGAAGACACAATGCTCATAAATCACGCAGAACAATGCCTGGCGTGCAGAAGCCGGAATAGAGGATAGGTATTATTACAACGTAGCATCCCTCTGAGGAACCTGACTCCCCACGGACCCCGCCCCCCCATTTATTCTTGGATGCGGTACTGCCAGGAACTCTCTTTTCCAGGGGCCCTCTTCCCATCTGGCTCTGCCCCTCCCAGAGATCATTAAAGAACACTAGCTGTGAAGTTTCCCAGCTTCTGGAACGGGTTGCTAGGTAGGGAGCCATTCTCCAGAGCCTTTGGAGGCTGGTAGGGAGGAGGCAGTTTGGACACAGTGGACCGCCCAACAGATGGGGCATCAAAAGCCTCGGGTTCAGATTGCAGCCCTACCATTCCACCTTCCACTCTTTTTTCCACTACACTGACTTGGGTTTTCTTCCCCCATAGGCTGGACACAGCAGCTACCTCCAAGAGGCACTGTTAAGCCATTAAACGTATTTATCATGGACAATAAATGAGACATTGCACTAGGAATAAGGGCAGGGATATGAATAATATTAGGACACTGAGCCCTGCTCTCAAAGAGCTAAAGTGCAGAAAAAGGCAAATGAATAAACACAATGTTGTTTTAAGTGAAAGGGGACTTCACAGCAGAGGCAGTGACCTCAGTCTGTACTTTCTAACCTATTAAGTTCTTCTTTCCAGCTTATCTTTCCCAGCTGGCAAAGTGGCCCCTGATAGGAACTGAAACTGCCCCCTCAAGCACTAACTAAGGCCCTGACTCCAGTAAGACCCTGAATGCTTGACCCCAACACAGTGAGCAGCCTAACCCTTACGACACCCTCCGACCTTGGCCCCACACTGGAGACGGCAACATCTTGGAGATGGTCTTTGAGACACCAATCCGATGTCTTGTCTTCACAGTGCTGGTCTCCCTGAAATAAATTCCTTTCTTGTTTCCTCACCCCTCGTCGTTCTGCCTTTGGATTCTGTCGGCAGCGAGGAACCACACCTGGTCTGTTTGGGATCCCCGGAGCCAGGTGCCCCTGCACCCTTGGGCCCCAGTTGATACATGAATTTTTTTTTTAAGATTTTATTTTTAAGGGGCGCCTGGGTGGCTCAGCGGGTTAAAGCCTCTGCCTTTGGCTCAGGTCATGATCCCAGGGTCCTGGGATTGAGCCCCACATCAGGCTCTCTGCTCAGCAGGGAGCCTGCTTCCCTTCCTCTCTCTGCCTGCCTCTCTGCCTACCTGTGATCTCTGTCTATCAAATAAATAAATAAAATCTTAAAAAAAAAAAAGATTTTATTTTTAAGTAATCTCTACACCCAACATGGGGCGTAGAGTAATGAATGGGGTGTAATCTCTACACCCAAGATCAAGGGTTGCATGCTCCTCCGACTAAGCCAGCCAGGCACCCCCGAATGTTTTTTGCTTATTTAAAAAAATAATAAATAGGTTTTCAAAAAGAAAAATAAGGAATAAACAAGGTAGAGAAACTCTGGCAAAGAGATGGCATTAAACTTTCTAGAGACAGTGTGTGCAGAGCACTGGTCGAGAAATTAAAGAGCCCTGTTTCGGATTTTGTCCCCACCACTTAACTAGGCAGATATGGGATCTTACTTAACCCTAGGTACCTCAACTTCCTAGGCATTAAAATGGGTATAATAATAGACTCATCTCTGGGAGAGGCTATACAGAATAAAGGAGATATTACATGTAAGGTGCTTAAGACAGTGCTTGGCTTAAGTAAACAAACGGCTTAAGTGCTTAATACCAGTAAACTATTACTAATATTATCTGCAAGGAAATGCACAAGGAAGTGCACAAGATAAATGTATAGGAATGTACATTGCATTGTTTAAAAAACAGAGATACCAATAAGAAACTGGATAAATGAATAATAATACAGGCATACGACACAGTATATCCTTATTTTAAAAAAATGAAGTGGGTTTATATGCACTGACTTGAAAAGGTGTTTGTTAAAAAAACAAAGCTGTATATTACTACGCATAACATCTCATTTTGCTTTTTGAAAAGCTGTTTGTTTTTAACAAGCAAAAAAAAAACCATTCAGGAGTGCCAGGCTGGCTTAGTTGAATTATATAATTAAAAATTACTTTGAAAAATATTTGGAAGAGGGAATCCTAGTGTGAACGATGGACTCTGGGTGATCATGCCTGTCATCGTGGGTTCCTCGAATATGCCAAATGGACACTGTGGTCCTGGATAGCAGGAACCGGGAATGCTGTGCACCTGTGGGGACGGGGCCATATGGGAACTCTCTGTCCTCTCCACTTAATTTTCCTGTGAACCTAAAACAGCTCAAAAAAATAAAGTCTGTTGGGGCACCTGGGTGGCTCAGTGGGTTAAGCATCTGTCTTCGGCTCGGGTCATGATCTCTGGGTCCTGGGGTGGAGACATTAGACTCCCTACTCAGCAGGGAGCCTGCTTCTCCCTCTGTCTGCCATTCCCTGTGCTTGTGCTCGCTTGCTCTCTGACACATAAATAAATAAATCTTAATAAATAAATAAATAAATAGTGTTAACTTAAAAAAAATATTTTGAGGATACACACAAAACTGTTAACAGTGGTTGTCTCGCTGAAGGGAAGCGGGATTGAGGGAAACGAATATTTTCATGCAAATGATGCTGTACTGTTTAATATTCATACCAACAATACAATTACATGTTATTTTATTCTACAGCACTTTGAACTTCATGTTTATCAAAAAGCTGGGGGTACACACTAAACTATTGATAGTGGTGACTTCCTGGGAGCGTGACTGGAGATGGGAGGTAAGGTACTAGTCATTTTACTGTAGTTTTGTATGGATTTCATTCATCACAATTTTTGGCCTTATAATTAAATCAGGGAGAGATGAAAAAGATGACTAGCCCAGCCCCTACTTAACCCGCTGCAAATTCAAAAACCGGCTCAAAAATTAGCTGAAACAAAACATCGCTGCCCTAGACAGTCTGGAGCCAGGACCAGCTGCATAACTTGCAGGGCCCATAAAAAATTCCCCTAAGTACTCAAAGATGGCAACAGCGTAATATTAAACCAAAGAGGCCTTTCTAGGCACAAGGCCCCATGAAGCAGCCCTGGCTGGACCCAAGAGCCCCCTGCTGGGTCCCTTCTGCAGCACCACAACTAGACAGGGACCCTTCCTCCATCTTTCCTGCTGCTGGCCCCACCTGAAACTGGGAACCACAGTCCTTTCACCCAACAAAAAAACTGCTTCTGGGTGGGTCTAGTTGGGTTTTCAAACTTTTCCTCTCTCCCCATCCCCCTCACTTGGTTGCAGTCTGCGCTTCTTAAAATTTGGCAGCAATCCCAGGCCCTGTGTTGCTGTGTCACTTCTCAGCCTTGAGCAACCATTTCTAGACAAGCAGTGATCTCCCTGCACAGAGGGTATAAAATGGAGGTGCCATCAGAACACTATAGGAGAAGGAGGACAAGAGAAGGAGTGTCATCTGGGGAAAACCCTCTGCACCACCATTACTCCACACCCCCTTGCACTTCCTATACCATTTCATTTAATTTAGCAAAACCATTTTGAATCCTGTTTTTATTGTGTGCCAGGCATTGTGCTAAGTGCCAGGAATATTAAATTGCATAAATGATAACATTTTTTGAATGTTTACCATGAGCTAAGCATGGCACTGAGCATTCTGCCTGCACTAGCTCATTTAATCCTTACAGCAACAGTCTCTCCCCTTCTACACACTAATAAATTTGAGGCACAATGACTGAGCAGAACAGGGACCTGAGGCATTGTGCAATGCTGTGCTGCCTCCCTTAAGAAGCAAACCAAGGCAAAATTTAAACAAACTTGGCCTCCCTCTCCCCATTTTCACCGACAAGATCAGATCAAGTGCACTAGCATTAGCTCAGAACATTTCCAAGGCCAGTCCATTTTACAAAAATGCTGTAATCACCTCCCTTTTGGTTCCACATTTCTAAAAAGTTTCCAATTCTACTAGAAATGAAAAAGAAATTAAAAAATACAAAATCAATATACAGAAATCTGTTGCATTTCTGTACACTAATAATGAAGTAGCAGAAAGAGAAATAAAGAAAACAGTCCGGTTCCATTTATGATTGCACCAAAAACAAAAACAAAAAACCCCCACAAATCCCTAGGAATAAACTTAACCAAGGAGTTGAAAGACCTGTACTCTGAAAACTTGGAAGACACTGATGAATGAAATTGTAGATGACACAAACAAATGCAAAGATATTTCATGCATATGGAATGGGAGAACAGATATTGTTAAACGTCCATACTACCCAAAGCTATCTACAGATTTAATGCAATCGCTATCAAAATACCAGCAGCATTCTTTTTTTTTTTTTTTAAGATTTTATGTATTTATTTGACAGAGAGAGAACACAAGCAGGGGGAGCAGCAGGCAGAGGGAGAGGGAGAAGCAGACTCCCGGCTGAGCAGGACCCTGAGATCATGACCTGAGCCTAAGGCAGACACTTAACTGAGTCGTCACTCAAGTGCCCTTACCAGCAGCATTCTTCACAGAACTAGAGTAATCCTAAAATTTGTATGGAACCACAAAGGACCCTGAATAGCCAAAGCAATCTTGAAAAAAATAATAATAAAATAAAAATAAAGAACAAAACTGGAGGTACCATAATCCCAGATTTCAAGATACACTACACAAAGACGTAGTAATCAAAACCGTATGGTATTGGCACAACCTTCGCCCCTGTTTGTGATCTCTCAGTCTCTCTCTCTCAAACAAATAAATAAAATCTTAAAAAAAAAATTACAACCATTTAAACAGTTAGTATCCTAAATGCAGGGCTGCAACCCTGAGGGAGAGAAGACAAAAGAAGCTCATTTTTATCTTGAAATCCCTCAATTTAGAGAGAGCTCACTCTTACAAAAGAAATTTCCCCAAAGCAAATATTTAGAATCAATTTATACTTGGTCCAACAGAAGGAAACAGACGTGGCACTGACGACTGATTAAACGCAGGGAGAACGACCGGATTAACTTCTTGGTGATGCAATCCCCTGTAGAGGGGATGCTGGCCTCTAGGGAGGCTCTGTCATGGGTCTCAGGCCTAATCACTGTCAGAGGCACGGGGAGGGATCTGGTCCCCAGGCAGAGCTGCTGAGGGGGCTGAGAGGCTCTAGGCTTTGGAGGTGCCTGGTCTGCTCCAATCTCAAGGAGGCAGCTAGTATGAGAATAGGTCTGTAATACAAAATGCTCCTAAAAAACACACAAACAAATCCTGTTGTCCTGTGTATCCACAGGCTTGTCCTGTCACCATCCTAACCTCTGTCCCTGACGCAGGACGTCACACTCAGGAAAAGCAGATGAATGCCAGCTGAAGTATCTCCCCCCCCCAACTGCCCACAACTCCCAATGCACACGTGCACACCAATCAGGCTCCCCACTTTCTTCTTCAGGGAAGTACTGAAGACCTGCTTTCATCTGCTTTCACCTAGACACAGGTGCTAGATGCATACACAGGGCAGGCAACATGCACTGTTCCTTATCTCCTGGCATCACCCTGGGGACAGTGACTTTCCCACTAGCTATCGTGCCCTTTAATTGACTCCTTCCAGATCAGGCTGTGGGTGATCCAAAGAGTTCCTGTCTTCTCCTGACTGCTCTAACTCTTGGAAAAATACTTAGGCCTGGGACAGAACAGTATCTCTTAGCCGCTAACATAACAATGTGCCATCTTCCTCCTCTCTCCCCATTTTCACCTCTGCCCATAGAGAAACACCCAGCAACCAATACTTCCTTCCATGGGGAATGGCCTAGGAAATGGGTTCTCACCTTTAGCTCCATTTCCATACTTATTCTTCCCAGGAAGGAAAAGTTGTATGTCCAGTTGGGGAGATTACCATAAGTCATATTTCAAATGGATCATGCTTTTTGGTTGGGGAAAGTGAGCACTAACAGTCACTGTTTTTTCATGGTATACCTCTCCTCTGACTCTTTGTCACTCTCTGCTCCAGCTCCGTTTGGTAATCAAACCAGAATGGTTCCTCCTCCTCACCAAGAGAGTGGTCTGCCATTCTTGATTTTCCTCCATTGTGTTTGGGAGGTGGAGGCTCTACTATATTCCCCACACCATCTTTACCAATAATAAATCTGATTCTGAATTTTGATTCCTCAGTTGGCTCCTTGAATCTATTCTTAATTAATTCTTAGAGGGAAAGGGAGGTGATTAATTAGTCTCCACCAAAGTTCAGACAATTAATAATAGCCTCCAAAGCTGTGTAAAGTCTAGTCCTCACGGACTCTCATCACACCTCTTCATGGTCCTGATATGCACTTTATTTTACCTTTATCTCTACTGAAGTTTACAACACACAGATGCACAGAGCCACAGCTGCCTGAACATGAAAGACCCTGAGCTAATGGTCCCCCTCAAAATGCTGAAATCCTAATTCCTGAAACCTGTGAATGTGATGTTATATGGCAAAAGGGAATTTGCAGATGTGATTAAACTCAGGATGTTAAAACAGATTATCCTGGATTATACAAGTAGGCCCAATGTAATCACAAGGGTCCTTCTAAGGGAAAGAGGGAGGCAGGAAAGTCAGAGTCAGAGAGAGATCTGCAGATACTATCCTGTTGGCCTGGAAGATAAAGGATCCAGGAGCCCAGAAATGCAGGCAACCTCTAGAAGCTGGAAAAAGCAAGGAAAGAGCCTCTCCCCTACAGCATCCAGAAGGAATGGAGCCCTGCTGATATCTTGATTTAAATGCAGGGAAATCTATTTTAGATTTTTGATTTCCAGAACTATGAGATAATAAAGTTGTATTGGTGTAAGCCACCTAATGTGTGGTAATATGGTACAGCAGTCCTGGGAAACTAACACAGATTTTGGTACCTATAAGTGGAGTCTTGCTATTAGAAATAACTAAAATAACTAAAAATGTTGATATGGTTTTGGAATTGAGCAATGGTTGGAGATTGGAAGAATTCTGAGAAGCATGAGATAAAGTGCCTAGCATACTTTGAACAGACTCTTAGTAGAAAAGTAGTTACTAAGACACTGCTAGAGAGAAGTCAGGAAGAACTGAGAAATGTTAGAGAAAACATATCATCATCTTAGGGAATACCTAAATGGTCACGAACAAACTGGTAGTAGAAATATGGACAATTAAAGAGGCTGTCAGTGACAGCTCTAATGCAAATGAGAAACAGGTTATTAGAAACTGAAGGAAAGTGGATACTTGTTATATAGCAACAGGAATCCACCTTGATTTAAGCCAAGTAAAACTTCTCACCTCCAGAACTGTACAACAGTGAATCTGCATTGCTTTAAGCCATGAAGTTTGTGATAACTTGTTATAATAGTAATGAGAAGGGGCGCCTGGGTGGCTCAATCGGTTAAGTGTCTGCCTTCAGCTCAGGTCATGATCCCAGAGTCTTGGGATCAAGCCCCACATTATGCTTCCTGCTCAGCAGACAGCCTGCTCCTCCTCTCCCTCTCCCCCTGCCCCCCACCTTCAATCCCCACTCCCCACTTCCTACCCCCCTGCTCATGCTCTCTCTCTCATTCTCCATCTCAGATAAATAAATAAAATCTTAAAAAAAAAAAAACAGTAATGAGAAACTAATACAGAACTCACAGTCAGCCTGGAACTCGGACAATGAATAGTGTTGTCCAAGTTACCAAACTATTCCCTTCACTTGGCATGTGGGACAAAGTATCAGTAATGTGTTAGTTAAGTGCACAGGGTTCACTAGCAGGCAGACATAGGGGATATCTGCAGATATGGGCAGATATGGGTGAACAAATATGAAACACCACTATGTGCTAGACACCTTGCTCGATACTGGGACTGTAACAGTGAGCAAAAAACACTAAATGTGTAAATGTATGGAAATCACTTAATTTCTATGAGTCTCAATTTCCTTATCTAAAACATGGGAATGACAATGTGTTTCTCTCTTGTTTAAGTATCCAATGCATATAAAGTGTTTGTCACAGTTTCAACAAATAATAATTCATTAAGTCTTCTTCTCTCTTGTTCTAAAAGATTATTTTATAACAACAGGGGGCAACAACACAGGATTTAAAGATTCTGAAACTTCAACAACAAAGACCCCCTCATCAACATACATACTTCCTTGTTAATAGGTTATCTGTATCCCATGGTTCATCATTAAACACAGATCCAATCTCACAGGCTCAAAGGTGTCCACCTCAGGGCTGTCTACATACCTGGTGATACTCTTTTCCCCCCAAAACTCTCTGACATGTAGTTTGGTATGCATCATGTAAAGTAAATCATTAATTCACACAGGCTGAGGCTTTGAGCCTTGCTACAGACTTTTGGTTGACCCTAGATGATTATGGGAAAAGAGATGTGACACATGTGTTTTGAGTAAGACAGTATCTATAGTGCAGAGTCAAAAAACATAAAAGAGAAGACTTGGGAAATGTCACCTCACTACTCAGGTTGGCCCATGGTGCTAGCTAGAGCAACAGCTCTGGGCACAGGATTGGCCCAATGTTGGAAGTAAGCATTCTTGGACCATCAACAACAAACATGTTTATTCAGACTTCCTACATTTTTTAAGTTTGTTTGGTTGTTTTTTACATTCACTGGCAGCTGTAATCCAGAGGCCAGGTACACTGTTGGGATTCGACACTTAAGAGCTTCTCTAGTAACTCTAGTAACAATAAGCTTCTCATCATCCCTGTTTTCTTGTAGATACAAATTTGTTTCCTAAAAGTTATCTTTTTATACCCTAATCTTCTAGAGTTACACCTGTGAGTCTAACTTCTTCTTCTTTTTTCTTTTTTAAAGGCTCGATCTATTTATTTGACAGAAAGAGAGCAGAAGAGTACAAGCATGAGCGGCAGAAGGAGAGGGGGAGGCAGGCTCCCTGCTGAGCAGGGAGCCCAATGCAGGGCTTGATCACAGGATCCTGGGACCCTGACCCGAGCTGAAGGCAGATGCTTAACCAACTGAGCAACCCAGACACCCCAAGTCTGACTTCTATAAAGCTCTCAATTTTGTGTTTCCATCCTGGTACAAACATCATTTAAAAAAAATTTTTTTTTGAGATTTTATTTATTTGAGAGATAGAAAGCGAGAGACCGAGACGGAGAGAGAGAGAGAGAAAGCATGAGCAGGGTGAGGGGCAGAAGCACGCTCTCCAATGAATAGGGATCCCGACGTGGGGCTTGAACCCAGGATTCCAGGATCATGACCTGAGCCAAAGGCAGCACTCAACCGACTAAGCCACCTTGGTGCCCACAAGCATCCTTTTTAAAAATTTATTAAGTTTTGGGGCACCTGGGTAGCTCAGTGGGTTAAGCCTCTGCCTTTAGCTCAGGCTGCCTTCAGTCTCAGGGTTCTGGGATCAAGCCCCACCCTGGGTGGCTCAGTGGGTTAAGCCTCTGCTTCAGCTTAGGCCCTGGTCTCAGGGTCCTAGGATCAAGCCCCAAATTGGGCTCTCTGCTCAATGGGAAGCCTGCTTCCCCACTCTCTCTCTGTCTGCCTCTCTGCCTTCTCGTGATCTCTATCTCTGTTGGGTGAATAAATAAAATCTTTAAAAATTTTTTTATTAAGTTTTTATTTTAATTCCAGTGTAGTTAACATACAGTGTTATATTAGTTTCAGGTGTACTTTTTCACTTTTTTTTTTTAAGATTTTATTTATTTATTTGACAGACAGAAATCACAAGTAGGCAGAGAGGCAGGCAGAGAGAGACGGGGAAACAGGCTCCCTGCCGAGCAGAGAGCCCGATGCAGGGCTTGGTCCCAGGACCCTGAGATCATGACCTGAGCCGAAGGTAGAGGCTTAACCCACTGAGCCATCCAGGTGCCCCACTTTATTTCTTTTGGTACTGCCATCCTCAGGACTGCCTTCTCCCATCCTTCACCTGCCCACTGCCTTGGAGATAAACCATTCCAGGCAGGACCACTGCTGAGGAAACCTTTGGTCTCATTGAGATTAGAGTGGAATGCCATTGATTTCTGCTCCCTCTCCTTTTTCTTTTTTTTTTTTAATTTTTAAAAATTTACTTATTTAATTTAGTTGCTTATTTAGTTACTCTTTGTCTTACGACAGAGAGAGCACAAGCTGGTGGAGCAGCAGGCAGAGGCAGAGGGAGAAGCAGGCTCCCTGCTGAGCAAGGAGCCCAACCTGGGGCTTGATCCCAGGACCCTGGGATCATGACCCAAGCAAAGGCAGTTGCCTAACCAACTGAGCCACCCAGGCGCCCCTCCTTTTTCTTTTTTAAAAAGATTTTATTTATTTGTTTGAGAGAGAGTGAGCAAGAGAGCAGCATGAGCAGGGGCAGAGGGGGAGGAAGAAGCAGACAGCCCTCTGAGCACGGAGTCCAAGGTGGGGCTCCATCCCAGGACTCCGGGATTATAACCTGAGTCAAAGGCAGATGCTTAAGCGAATGAGCCACCAAGGTGCCTCCCCCTCTCCTTTTCTGACTGTGGGTAGCAAGCTCTACATGTGGAGGCAGAAGAGGCATCTCTCCAGTCCACATGCTCAAGTCCAGGTCTCCTAGCAATGAATTCTCTTATGGCCCTTCCCTAAGGGCCCCTAGGCTCTAACCAGTGCTTGACCTGAATATGTTTCTCCAAATTAGGCAATGACCTTTTCAACTCAAAGTTGACTGCCTCTGTGGAAATGAACATTTCAAGTTCTTTTGGAATCTGGGCTGAGTTTCTCTGAAAATATTTGTCATTAAAGAGCCTTGCTATTGCTGGGGATAGGCTTTCATTTCTATTTTACTAGAATCAGTGAGGCTTTAGGCAATGCTTGCTAGGGCTGCAAAGCTTAAATTAATTACAAGCTATTACCTCTCCTCTGCCCTCAAACCAGGTTATAGGTAGGTCCTTTTTGTCTAAGCATCTCTCAGAGAGGAGCCCTAAGCCCACCAGTTCTAAACAATCCAAGCCAGCTTTCCTCCAGAATGAAGTATAGACTCATGACCACTTTGCCACAGAGCTCTCAGGCTACACAGGGAGCCTGTCATCTTTGAGCCAAGTCAGGTGGCAGACTTGGTGATCACTGCCCTCCCTTGGTCCTTTGAGACATCAGAATCTTCCCAGTAGAAACCCGAATTTCCCTTTTGATAAGGGGTTTAAAAATTTAGCTACCAACTATGGTGTACATACACAACTAGGAGAGAAGGTAATTGGGAAACTCTACTGTTCCATGCAACACTCTTCAAAAAAGAAGGATAAAAGTGTATTATTTTCCAAAGACATGATTCAAAAGTTGTTTCTCATGATGAAGTTTTCAGGGGCCAGTCTGTATGCTCCAGCGACACATTAAATGGATCAATGATAACCTAAGGAACTATAATGAGTATCCATTTCCTGACCCTGCCTTAGCTGCTTCTCTGCCTCTGGAGGATCTGAAGGAACGTGGAGCTCAAGGAACAGTTCTTGCTACTCTTCTTTCCTCACTATATCCTCTAAAATGTGTGCCCAAAAGCATAAGCTGGAGTGAAGATGGGACTGGATTTTCAGGAGGCATATAAACTCTGTTGGTGGGTCACTTTTAAGGAAGAAATTTATTTATTTTGTATCATGGTCCCAACCCTCACTGTATTCTGCCCTGAGCTAATCAATCCTGGAAAAAATGGTGTAGGAAAAAACGAGGGAGGTGGAGGAAACACAGGGTTGAGGGAAAGAACTATCTCAGAATCCACTTATTAAACAGAAATGTTGAAGGGCACCTGGGTGGCTCAGTCGGTTAAGTGTCTGCCTTTGGCTCAGGTCATGATCTCAGGGTCCTGGGATGGAGCCTTGCGTTGGGCTCTTTGCTCAGCAGGGAGTCTGCTTCTCCCCCTCCCTCTGTGCTCGTGCTCTCTCTCGCAAATAAAGAAATAAAATCTTAAAAAAAAAAAAACAAACAAACCAGTAAACAGAAATGTTCAATTGTGAGAAAACCAGGAAGTTTTCATGCTAGTTTTTCATTTACATGATCATTAAAAATAGAAGGTACAGGGTGTTCTTCTAAAGGAGGAGGCAAAGGTGAATGAATAAAGCAAGTAAAGACTTAAGTTTCATGGATTCTAATTCCCCATTCCCACACTGTCTTGCTCCTTCCCTCCAGGCCAGGTCAGAACACAAAACACGAGCTACAGAGAGAACTACAGCAGAAGTGATGAGCCCCGAACCCCCAAAAAGTAAAAGTGCACCTTCCAAGGACTCACATTCCTCAGCTAGAGACCTCTCAGCCTGGCCCGAGCCTCCGGTAGCAGTGGAGGATGTGGATGAGGGAGCCTCCTCACACATACAGATTGCTGATCTCATTTTGTTTCCTAATAAGGATCTGTACACACCTCCCAGGACTGTGATTGCCATGACAACAGCAGAAGTTGAGGGTGAGCAGGTTAGTGGAACAGCTTTCTAAAGCCTCAAACAAGGCCTAAGGCTGCACTCACTCATGAAGTGGGAAAATTCATGTTGGCAGCGTTCCTGAACGGATTTCAAAAAAACTCAAGGATCATGGCTTCTTTTGGGAGAAGAGTCAGAGACGGATTCTACATGAAGCCCCTTCATGGAAAGGTGATTTTGCCAGAGAGGTAGGAAACCCTAAGACAAATAAAAGCACGAATCTTGCTCCGCCCCCCTCCTCCCCCCGCATAAAATTAGGGCACATAAACTGTGTCCATCATCCACAGAGTAAAAACATCTGGCAAACCAGGGCAAAAATAACCCCCCAGGGATAAGAAAAAACAAAAACGAAAACAGGTACATTATGAAAAATCTTCAGAATAGAGCCTTCCCACAGAGACAACTCAGAACAACTCAGACCTAAATTCTCAATGTGAAAGATAGACTCATACCTTGGAAAATCACAAAACGTGCTACCATCTACCAAATGTTATTCTCCAGGTTTTGGAGCATGCATGTATTATCTCATTTAATTCTTGTTACAACCTTATTAGGTGGGCGCCACTATTATCTCCATCTTACAGGGGAACTAGGAATCAGAAACGTTAAATAAGGGACTTAGAACTGCACAGCAGCCGAGCTAGAATTCAAAGAAGTGTTACGCTGACCTGGAGCCTGAACTCTTAGTGATTCTCTCTCTGATGTAGGGAAAGGGCTCCTGCTTCCTGCAAGAATCATGAGTAGATGCCTTCCTCGCACGGTTTCTGAGCCTCCAAAGATACCACACAACCTCAGGAATATTTACTCTCAATTCTACACCAGTTCTTAAACTTTGGGGTACACTGGGAGAACATGGAGGGTTTTTTAAAACACAGACTTCTAGGCCCCACTCTGAGAATTTCTGACTCAGAAGGAATTAGTGCAGCTGCTCCAAGTACTGTACTTTGAGAACCACTGTCCGGTCACTCTAAACTAAGGTCCCCTAGGCCTCCCTGCCTTAGCCATCCGGCCTGCCTAATTAACCTTCCACTGCCCAGTCCCGATCCCCTGGGGTCTTCCTTGACAAGCCATAGTGTTATCTTTGGCAATGCAGTGTGTTTTTGGAAGTCCCTGAGCGCTTTTGAAAATAGGATCTCCCACTCCAAAAATAATCTGTTGCCTGAGGTAATGAAAAGTAGAAAAGGGGGCCCGGAAGAAGCACTAGGGGATAGCAAAGCAGCCTGGTGAGCTGAAGCCAGACAGGCTTTCTCAAAGGCAGGGGCAGTCTTTTTATAACCTCTCGGGTTTCCCTCTAGGAACTGATCACAAGAGGGCACCCATTAAAACCTCTTCAGAACATTCACATTGAGAAAGTGAGAGTTGTAAATGGGAATGACTGGCCCTTTAACGCTCCCCCGCCCCATCCCTCCCTTTGAAGAAGCTGTAACTGGATGCTCTCCCTCCTCAGCCCATTTTCTTTCCTCTGCTCAGTCTCACGGGAAGCTGCTAAAGAAGAAGCCCTTGTCCTGGTCTGCTCACACAGAGGTGAGGCTGGAGAAGGGGGCCAGGAATCAGGATTAACCAATTTGATGCCTGACTTGTTTATCCTGCAAGAGACATCACCTGGTGATGTCCCCATGGATCCTTTCGGAGCGTGACATCTTTTTTTTTTTTTAATCATTTTTTAAAATTTATTTTCAGCATAACAGTATTCATTGTTTTTGTGCCACACCCAGTGCTCCATGCAATCCATGCCCTCTCTAATACCCACCGTGACATCTTATCCTAGGTTTTTGTGGACTGTGAAGATAAATGAATGGTTCAGCGACAAAGCAAAAGAATGCATCAATGGAGGAGAAACTACCACAAGGAAGACATGTGAATGAGTATTGGGGCACAGACGGCCTCCTTCTCTTCACGGCCGCAGTCTGCAGCTCTTTTAGGTGTGAAAAGGTAGTGGTTCATGAGGGGGTCTCAGACACAAGTGTAAGGAGACCCAGGCAACAAGTGGAAACCTTCTGGAAGCAAATGCACCTTCATCATGAGGCACTAAGGGCAACAGAATCAATGAAAGGCAGGCTCTTCTTGGGACCGGAAATAAACAAGTTTTTGAAGCATCTTCCTTTTCTCTGGGGAGAGCTAATGAAGCCTCCTCATTCCATCTCCAGAAGGGCAGCTGGGGTAGGGGTGCAGGGAGAGTGCCTGGACTGTACAGATGTCAGGATGATCCAGACAACCTTAGAGGGTGTGTCTCTGGGTCCAGAAATGAGAATTACTGAATTCTGGCCACCAGGTCATCAGCCTAGGCCATGTCATGGAACATGCAAAACCATTCCAGAAAAAAAAAAAAAAAAAGATAAAATTAGGCATTTATTAACACCGTTTGTCAAGCACTATATTCAGTTCTTTCTTCTTTAGTAATCATCGCAATTCATTAAGATAGGGGTTATCATTATACCCAGTTTACAGATGGAGTAATAGGAAAACATGAATTTAAGCAATTTGCTTATGCTCACCCAGCAAGGAAGTCTGGAATTGCAATTTGATTCAGATCTGATTCCAAATCATGATCTTAATCCTTATGCCATATTCCTTACTGACTCAGCAGAACATACTTTTGAGTCCTAAAACCTAAAAATGTTGAAAGGACAGTGCAGAAAGCAGAGGGGCATCCCTTTAACTTCAAGTCACTGGTGAGGAGGTGTATGGAAAAGTATGGTGAGGTCACCCGTGGACTACGTGGAAGACGGAAGCTGTGTCCAGCTCAGTCCATGAGGACGGTGACTTGTGCGTCAGGAGCCAGGCACAGTCCTGGACAGAAGGGATTAGCCAATAGTGAAGGGGAGCAATGGCAACTCCTTCCTTATCTTCTGTCAGCAAAAGGGGTTCCTAACATTCTTTCAGATCTGAAGTAAAGAGACCTGGGCCAGATGCAAAGGAAAAAACTGGTGGACGGTTCCTACTGCACATTTGCCTAGGAACGTGTAGCCACCAGCATCATCAATGAAAGGGAGAATGTATTCCGACTTAGTTCCTGGCTCACCAGAGTGACCTACAAAGCCCTGTGAGAACAGGAAAAGCCCTAAAATGAAGGCAGGTGAGCAGGGCGTGGGTGTAGCTGCTTTCAGAACAGATCTTAACATTCTAGGTGCCTCCCATGCTGCAGTACTGGACAGCCCAACAGCCCTTCCTCCGCCATCACTTCTTCACTCCATCCCTGGCACTGGGGTTGCAGATTTGTCAATGAACTATTTTATGTTCCTCTCCTTGCCATCTGGCAATATTACTCTCTAATGAATTGCTTTAACTTGTGCATTTTCTGTTGTGGTTTTTTTTTTTTTTTTTTTTACAAATGTGACTTTTAGTTGAATCATGCCACATTCATAAATAGCAAATGCTGGCTGATTAGAATCGACGAAAGCCCTTAGAGTTGCCAGCAAAAATGGGCCCTTAGCTGCACATGTTATTCGGATAGCCTAATCATTGAAAGGCACCTGATTATTTTTGGAAAGAATGTTTCACACGCACACTTGTGTCATCTGTAATGTGTCTGTGTATATATTTGAATTTGGATGGGTTCCAGCAGGCCAGCCATGCTAGGAATATAAGTGCTACACACACTTGGATTTGGAGCTAGACACACTTGGGTGTGAATCCTACTCTGCCACTAACAAACTACATGAACCTGGGTATGTTTCTTATCCTCTCTGTGTCTCCAGTTTCTCATACGTAAAACAGTCATAATAAATCCCTTGCAAGGCTGTCATGGGGGATAAATGAGATCACATGTTTAATGTGCTCGGCATAATGTCTGGGTAGATTATGGCTCAATAATCAGAAACTATTATCATCATCATGATGTTCTATTAATAGAGGATTATGATAGACACCATTTGAAGTCTCTGAAATCCTTCCTTTCTGAAAACTGTCACAGGGATGGGCCTATAAAGCCATATTTTTATTGTATGACATTGTATGATTAGACGAGAATAAGGAAACTAAGGAATTATGAGCTTAAGGAATTTTCCTATGCTCTCCCAGCCACTAGGTTCTTGATCCAATCTAGCAGATTCTATTTCCTGAAAATATGGATTAGAATCAGCCCTCACTGGTCCTCTAAACTAAGAAACTGTGAGACAGTCACGTGTGCAAACATACATGTCAAGGCAGTAAAAGTCTGTCTGCAGAATGAAGCAGGTCTGACTTTGACCTGGAGTCAAAGAGAGTAGTGCCTTGGTTTTTATACTTTCCACTTCCATGAGAAACACCACTGCATGTATCTGTCTGTAGATCTATGTGTCTCCCTTTTGCTTACCATTCTGAACAGGTTTGCAACATCTTCAACCAAAAGATCTTTGCTAACAGTGTCACCTCTGCGCATGAGGCCACAGATCTTCTCTGTGTGGCTCAGATAGCCTAAGCACATGAAAGACTCCGGGTTACTTTACAGTAGAACTTTATATACACGTGCACTCTTCTCTGTTTTTAATTCTTGAAGGACATTAAGTAGAAAATCAAAATAATCATGCAAGAGTATAAGGAAGTCATACATGTATGGAAAAGAAGAAAGACTAAAAAGAAAACCATTAGCATTCCTGATCTTAAAAAAACAAACAAACAAGTCATCTAATTGCCTTCTAGAACCCAGCAAGAAGAGAGACTTTGGGTCTTTACCTGGTGTTGCACTGGATACTGTTGGCCACTGCTGATCAGGCCCTCCTGGACCAGCCCGTAGAATGCCAGCCTCCTCCAGGTGCACAGAGCTGAGTAAACACATAGACCCAAATAACAGTTAGACCATAAGCGACTTTCCAGATCTTCTTCCACCTTGAGAAAGCGCATGGCTCTCTGAAGGCAGGGCTACGGCTAACACACTGTACTCATACTTGAAGCAATGACTGCTGAGCAGTTACCTTACATAAACTGCAAAAGCATCGTTGACTTCCTGCTTGTTATACTATTCGGGCAATAAACATGTTTTATCTTTGTGGCAATTCTGGTTGTCATTAATGCCACATGGTGTTCAGTAAATCTAATAGGAAGCCCATCAGAGGGCTAATGCCATTTGAACACCTTATTGCTGAACCGGATGAGGAGAACTTGTTCTCAGAAGCCCCAGGCCTCTTTTGCTGATTCTCTTGTTTCTGGGTCCTCTATAGCAAAGACGAAAATACATGAAAATTATTTGTTGACTGTAGCATTATTCCAAATTAGTTACCCAATTACTTCTTAACGTATTTCATGTTTTACTCTTTCTGTATTTTTTACTTATAGACCACACACCCTATATTTCCTGGGACTTGAGGAAGCCTATCACCACCACTCATGGATCCCAATCCAGAAAAGATTAATTCAGCATGAAATATTGCAGGGAGTGAGGCATGAACTGGGACTTCCTTGGAGGCAAGCAGAGATAGAACATAAACCCTTCAGGAATGGGGCAAACATCGTATTCATTTATATATGTTCAATGCTCACACATGGGAGACCCTCATATACTTGTGGGATGGATGAAGGAAGGAAGGAACAAATGGGACCGGAAGAGTAAACATCATCCCAAAGAATCCTCACCAGAATTAGAGGATTCTTTTCTTTTTTTTTTTTTAAGATTTTATTTATTTTTTTGACAGAGACCACAGATTTTATTTATTTATTTGACAGAGACAACAAGTAGGCAGAGAGGCAGGCAGAGAGAGAGAAGGAAGCAGGCTCCCTGCTGAGCAGAGAGCCTGATTCGGGGCTCCATCCCAGGACCCTGGGATCAGGACCTGAGCCGAAGGCAGAGGCTTTAACCCACTGAGTCACCCAGGAGCCCCTAGAGGATTCTTTTCAAAAAGACATTGGTTCATCTTGCAAATTAAGTTACTCAAAATTTACACTACTATTTGAAGGGTTATGTGAAGCGGTGAAGCAGATGAACTATTGTGGGGGAAGCTCATCTATCAATTGAATATTCTTTCACTCTTGACTCTGAATAATATATCTAATCCAAATATACTCATTAAGCTCTGCCCTACTGCAATTCTTCCTTTCATCTACATTCTAGAATCTTTCCCCCCTCAAATATTAATATCCTTCATGTGTTCCCAGATTCTTCCAGCAAATTCTATGGGTTCAGTCAGATTCATTCTGGAGATGTAACTTCCCTGGAACCAGCTCAAGTCAAAGCTGAATTTTCAAAAAAACAGTTGCATGAGGTCTGAGGCCAGAATGGCCAAGAAGCCAAGCACATGTGTAAAAAGAGAAGAGTATTCTTTGAGTTTACAACTCTAATATATGTTCAGTGTACTGTACTATGAGGAATACTGTACTATGTACTAAGTTACATTTAACTGCACTTTTTAGTTCATTCCTCATCCTACTTATATCTCATGGTATCTTAGTTGAAACCTGAGTAGGAACACACTTGGCTTTTTTTTAGCATTTTATTTCAAATGTAGCTTTAAAGGCACATCTCATGGTTTTGACACTTTTCAAGTAAAGCACTAGTTCAGCCAGGAGAGAAAAAGCTGGTATTATAAACCATGCTTTTCCCTACTGCATGGTTTGCAGCAGTAGCTCAGATGCAGGCAAAAGCATGAGCTGGTCACTAACAAACAGGAAGAGCCCTCCTGCCACTAGTATTCGAACATCTGCACAAGTGTTTCTGGGCTAAAATTATGACCCAGGTTCTAATGTGACATCTCAATATGCCCACTGCTGATCTTCAGGCCTTCACTGATTGGTTCTTGGTCAGAAATAGCACCCATTATAATGATCTCTGCTCGACTTGTAATGTAATGCTTGAGACTATGTTAATTTATTTCACTTTAATGCATTTCTAAATGGACTTAAAACTAATTTCTCATTAACTTTTTTTTTTTTTTTTAGATTTTATTTACTGGACAGAGAGAGTACAAGCAGGAGGAGCAGCAGGCAGAAGGAGAGGGAGAAGCAGCCCGACCTAGGGCTCGATCCCAGGACCCTGGAATCATGACCTGAGTTAAAGGCAGACGTTCAACCATCTGAGCCACCCAGGTGCTCCAATTTTTCATTAACTTGACACATACTTTGTAAGCTCTCTCTTTAGAGACCGGTGTAGGTTTGCTAAAAATCTACTGAACTGTTGCCCAGACATTTTGAAGGGCATAAGTTTAGAGTTCATTCCTCCCTTGAAACAAAATCCTTTTGCGGGTAGTGATCATTAGTTTCCTGGTTTCCAAAGACACTCAAAAGTAAAGAATCTTTTATTTGGCCCTATGGTACTAAATCAGCTCTGGGGATAATGGTAGTTAATCAATTACTGTCAAAGAGACAAAGTAGAGAAACCAAAATTATATTTAATCTGAGTCTTAGAGTAATACTATTACTCTAGTTTCATTTAAAATAAGATAGATTTGGTCTCCAGATATTCAATAAAGGCCTTTGACACTACTTCCAGTGTTTCAAGGAAGAGATATGGAGACAAAAGGAACTACTTTCTCCTGGCAAAGTATCTAAAACTTCTCAGTTTGACAGCAGTTTCCAGCCCCTGGACACAGAATGTGTCCGAGCCATACAAAGTTAAAGTTCTCCTGACAGAAAGAAAAAGGAAGGAACTACATACCTGTGCATTCCCGCTCGGAGGGAGGCAGAGTAACGCCAGTCAGGGTTGGGCTGTCGCGGCTGCAAAAAATCACAAAGGGAGGTTTTGTTAATAAGGCAGAGTGGTGATCACCCTGTGATTGATTAGCCTATTTCTGAAATATTTCTCATATCTGAAAAAAGTATCAAAGGAGCCATTTTATGGGCAACTCTAAGATGCTATCCATATATATATAGCACTTCAGGAGAAAATGAGCTCATCGGGGTCCTTCCACAGACTCCGTATCATGGAAAAACCAGACTTAATGATGCTGTGAGGACCAGCTGTGGCTTCGCCTTGTTCAAAACAGGTCCATGTTCCTAAAGCAGCACTAGAGGGAGGGCAGGCTATTTTGAGACGGGGAAAGCTTTCATTGTTTTGCCTTCAAATGCTTCACTAAAGGAAGGTCTCCCATTTGGTATTCTAGCTAGAACAGGGCTCAGACTCCACGAGTTCTGCTGGCCGGCCACACTGCAAAGGACTGCGATCTGCTGCCGGCTTTGCAGACTGCAGCATGTCCCACCCAGGATGGATGGGGCCCAGCCGCACGCCAAACCACGACGGGAGTCTGAACTTGTTTTGCTACACAGTCCTTTTCATAAAATCCTACCCGCTCCCTGCTTTGCAGAGTGTTTGGCCTCCTCCCTCAATTACTGCGGCTCAGCTCTGATTGCTTAACAGGGAGTGTCTGAAATGCAAAAAGGGGCTGGCTCAGTCTGCCGCACCTGTGTACTGGAAGGACCTGTTACCCTTTGTCCACAAACTGTCAATTCCAAGTGGAGGGGACGAAAAAGGAAAATATAGGCCCCTGAAGACTGTTGGAGGAGTTATAGGTTGCGTAGAAGGTACTCAGGAATCTCTGGGGACAAAACGAACCACCATCACTATCTGGTATGTATTAGCAAAAATTTTGTTATAAAAGAATCCTCTGAGGGGCGCCCGGGTGGCTCAGTCTGGTAAGCATCTGCCTTCAGCTCAGGTCATGATCCTGGGTGGGGTCCACAGGGCTCCCTGATCAGTGGGGAGTCTGCTTCTCCTTCTGCCCCTCCCTCTGTGCATGCGTGCTCTCTCTCTCTCTCAAATGAAATCTTTACCAAAAAAACCCCTGATGGATGTTCCCCTCAACATGTTTTCATGGGCAGAGATTAAAGTGGCTCTGTCACTGAATACTGAAGTCTATTTGAGTGGAAAGATGAACAGATGGAGGTTGTATTCTAAAAATTCCTCCGGATTATAATGATCATATTCTGTAGATACAAAGCCACAGAAATACCAATAAACTTCTTCAAAATGTCAGCAATTCCTATTCTTATCCTTTTTATTGTTTATTCAAGGATGCAGAGTATTTCATAGCCACACTTTTCCACAACACTTCGGAAAGGAGTGATCAGCGTCTCAACTCCCGGACAGACTTGTGGGTGGCTAGATGGTATTCAGAAACTTAGCTGAAGTCAAGGCCCAGAAAAAGCTACAACTCTAAGATACTTTACTGCAAATGTCCCCATACATTAACTGCCCTCTCCGGTCCCTTCCACTCTGCTGGCAAGATAGGAATATCATCCTTGGTGGTTAAATTCACAGCATTCTATGGATGTTCCATCTAAAGTAGCATAAAACTCTACAGATAGAATGAAAGGGTTCTCATTTTCTACTAGTGGTGTTGCAGGGACCAAAAGAGAAACAATTTGCAACTCATTCTGTAAAGCTGGAAAAACAACTGAAATATTTCCTATTAATCCAATTATCACCATCTCTCCCCTTACCATCAGCAGCACTCGTGTCAACGGTGAGAACCTTCCTTTAGTAAAGACTTGGATATCCATTAGGTAAATGTTGCCAATTTTTCTGTGATTGGGTAACATTTGTGATGAAAACTGCTGCGACTTCATCTTTGGACTGAAAGCACCAACCTCGTTTTGCTGAAAGGCACAATTCTAGTAGGACTGACTAAGAGACTCAGTTCCTGGGGCGCCTGGGTGGCTCAATTGGTTAGGCGACTGCCTTCTGCTCAGGTCATGATCGTGGAGTCCTGGGATCAAGTCCCGCATCGGGCTCCCTGTTTGGCGGGGAGTCTGTTCTCCCTCTTCCCCTTCCCCATCTTGTGCTTTCTCTCTCTTTCTCATTCTCTCCCTCTCAAATAAGTAAATAAATAAATAAAAATCTTAAAAAAAAAAAAAAGGAACTCAGTTCACTACACAACCTCACTTCCTCAACTATAACTTGTCACGCTATTTTCTGTAATAGTCCATCAGCAACAAGGTGCTTCTCAGATTCATTTATCAGAATTGTAGTTATGACATGTCTTATGGTAGTAAGACTGGGCAGGGAAAAGAAAAGGAAGAATATACAGTGTTTTAAGTTTCCACACGATATTAGGCAATAGGATAAGCACTTTAAACATACTGTTGCATTTACCCTAACACTTTTTTTAGACCATTAATTCTATACAAGGTGTATCTGTTTCATCCATAAAACATATGAAGATCCTCATATATTCATAATACAGAGCTATGTCCTCAGAGCTTCACATGGTTCAGGTATTGGGTAGGTTTTAAAAATGTTTCTGAACAAATAAACTATTATGCAAGAGTAACATTAATGTACTTAAATTTATAGAAATAAGAAATCTGAGCTTTAGAAAGATTAAATCACTTGCCTGATTGGTGGGTTTGGCTGATTGTTACATTTAGGTCTCCCTAACACAAAAGTTTGTGCATAAAAAAAAAGATTTATTTATTTGGGGGAGAGAGAGAATGTGAGCCAGGCAGGGGACTGGGGGGGGGGGGAGTTGGGTAACAGGGACAGAGGGACAAAGAGAGAGAAACTTTCACAGACTCTTCACTGAGGACGAAGCCCATCCCAGGACCCTAAGATCATGACCTGAGCTGAAACAAACAGTCAGCCACTTAACCCGAATGAGTCACCCAGGTGTCCCACAAGAGTTTGTGTTTTAGACTAATTTACATGGAATGACATATATTGTTGACTCTTGAACGACATAGGTGTGAACTTCATTGGTCCACTTACATGTCGATTTTTTTTCAATAAATACCATATATAGTACTGTAAATGTATTTTCTCTTCCTTATGATTCTCTTAATAGCATTTTCTTCCCTCTAGCTTACTTTATTGTAAAATAAAGTATATACAATATAAATAAAATATATTTATACTATATATATAATATAAAGCATATAAAATATATAAAAATACACCATATAAAATATTTACATAACATATAAAATATGTGTTAACCAACTGTTTACATTCTTGGTAAGTCTTCTGGGCAACAGTAGGCTATTAGTAGTTAAGGTTTTGAAGAATCAAAATTTATACTTGGATTTTCAACTGTGCTTGGGTCTAGCACCCCTAACCTTGTATTGTTCAAAGACCAACTATACTTTCTTTTTTCTCTTTGTTACATCTCAGTTTCCCAGATACTGGTTTATTTTTAAATGACACAAAATTTCAAGTAATAAATAAATACATGTGGGTTCCACCCAAGCTTGATTAAAATCAGAAAAACTCAAGTTTAAAAGTTGACTACTGATATACCAGACACATTGGGGACATATACTAAGGATTTGAATGAAGTATGATTGTTTAGTTTTCTAACACTTGATGATACATTCCAGAGCTATGCTTAATTCCTATTGGTGGAAAGCCCCACTACATTCTGTTGTTTCAAAGCTTAGTCCTTCAGGACACTAATAGCCACAAAACTCCAGATGTGGAAAAACTGAATTAGGTAGTCCATACAGGTGATGTAGCATTAATGAAGAGCAAGAAGCCATTTAAGTTTCTACCAAAATTATAACAAAGATTTAACTTATCCTGTAATGATATTATTTATTATTTACACCATAGAATATCTGAGCTATAGAAGGGTGAACCACCTCTTTCAAAACAAATTTAAAATAAAATAGGTTTAAAATACTTTATCTCCTTCAAAAGAAAAAAAATCATAGGACCACTCAGGAAATGACACTCCTTGTCATGGAAATCCATGCTGATGCTATTGGTAAACCATCCTCTGAGACATGAAACTACATGCAATGTCTCCTTTTCTTCCTATAGGGACTCTATTAAGGATGTATCCTGCAGATTTTTCACACTGATACTCTGTGATCATTAGTATAAACTATGAGAGGCAGAATCCTAAAATTCCCCCCCAAGATCTTCACACCTTGATGTATGTGCCTTGCATAATCTCCAAGAATAAATATGATGGCTCTTACTTTGCTTGGATTATGTCATATGACACACTTGGCTTTAAGACAGGGAAATCATCTGGGCCGAACTGATCTGAGCACATGAGCCCTTTAAATCTGGGTCTAGAGATCAGAGACAAGAGTTGGAGAGATTTGAAACTTGGGAGGGATTCCACAGGAGAGAAGATTCTCCACTGTTAGCTCCAAAGATGGAGGGTATCATGAGGCAAGGACCTGAGCACAACCCCTAGGTAAGTATGGAGTCCACAAAGAAGTAATATCTGCCAACAGCCTGAATGAACTTGAAAGCATATTCTTCCTCAAAGCCTCCAGAAGACAGCTCAGCCAAGGTGCCATATTGATTTGTGAAAACCTAAGCAGAGAACCCACTCACATCCTGTAGGACTCTGAGAGAGTAAATGGGAGTTGTTTTAAACCACTGATTTGTGGCAATTTCTTACAAAGCAATAGAAAATGAATATATAAACCGTTGGGTCAATAAGGCAAGAAGAAGTATAACATTTAAAATAATCACTGTTATATTACATATTAGTCTTCTAGTAAGGCAATTGAAAAGATGAGAAATATGAGAATTCTAAGTGAACTACTTTCCTCTGAAGTCACTTGCTAATCCGTGAAGCAGGAAAGTAAAATAAATATAGTATTGCAACATACTAATGGGTTCTAGTACAACAGAAAATGCTAGGTTTGCTTAATTCTGGAGGCACAGCCTGCTAGCACAGCAGTTACTCCCTCACTCACAGTTTTACTTCCCTGGAGCCCAGAGTCCTGACCCTGCAAGGCCAGAAAGGAACTGATGTTGCTTGTGTGCCAAGGAACTAACATTTTTCTTCACCTTTGCAATATCAGATATTTCTTTGCATTTGTCAAGTTCAAATTCCTGAAAGAAAAAAATTTGTAATTTTTAGGTGAGCAGATTTGAAATGTTGCTGAGGAATCCTCTTGCCCTTTGATTTTTGAAATCGTGATTATAGGTTATAATGCTAAAAATATGATCATATGGACAAACTAAATTTATATTCATACTTAATATACACAGGAAGTTTGAACCAGGTGAATTCCTAACAAAAGTCACATTCAAAAACACCTATAAATCTCCATTAAATTCATCGAAACCTCTGGACTCAGTAATGGCAAGTTTTCCTCAAATATCTGCGAAATGACATCATCCTAACCTCTCATTGAGAGCAGAAATTGGTGGCAAACCAAGGCAAGTATCCAGAACTGACTCTGCTCTTCTGTCAAGCAGACAGCATGCCAATGGGCAATTTATAATATGCCAGGCTGTGTCCCTGCAGTGTTTGGAGGTAGACCAGATGCCCAGGCGACAGCTCACCCCTGGGTCAGAGGAAAGGGTAAGCCAATGACATTCAAGCTACAATAAATAGATTTCTTCATCAATCAGAATATTTGCAAGATAAAGAGACGGAGAAGAGCTCAGCCATAATTCCATCTGGCTCAGCAGATCTGCAGAAAAAGCAAGGAAGGAGGTAATTTGAAGAAATTATTACATTACCAGACCAAAGAGAATCTTTTCTCAGAACAGTCTATAACCAATATGGAAATGGCAAAACAAAGTAGCCCACCACTCAAAAGCAGCCATGAGAGGATGGAACACAGGAATAGAAGTTCACAGATAGAATTTCTTTGCCTATTCTGACCATTACACAGGTTTCATGAATTCACCACCATGTCCTTTTGCACTAAGTGTAAATTCTGATATAGGACAGAGTCACCAGATAGAAAGGTTGGTCCTAAGGGAAAAAATTAGGTGCCACTAGAAGAAGAATTAGATCTTTCAAATCACTGCATCCACAGTTAGGGGTGCAAGTGTATAAACAGTGGCAGAAATACGGAAGATCCGATGGCTACAAATTGCTTGAAAAGAAATGGCAGCAAACTGATTTCTGCTAGTGTTTTGTGATTTCCACATCTTATGCCACCTGCTCCCACAGAAGCACAGTTGGACAGATCTGCCCAGAGCACTCAGAGTGACTCCTGAGGAGTCAAGGACCACAAAGGCACAGAATCTACCTTAAGATTTGGTTTCCTTTTCTTGGAGGCTCTGAAAGGGGTACCAACCACATTCAATATCAGGTTTTCAGAAATCTCCAAAAAGAAATTCTGCCCCATTGCCAAAAAGTTACTTTGGAGAGCTCATTGCACAAATGGCTCATGAAATCAGCTCACTGGGGGGTGAAATCTATCAAAAGATTAGAGTCTGATGTTAAATGCTGTTTAATAAGCAAAAAAGAGAAATCAGAAAAAAGAACAGAGATGAAAGATCGCCACAGTCTATGCCAAAGTGAAGCAGATAAAAAGATATCAGCTTGAGAGTAACATTTTTACCCATTGATCCTCCCGACTGTGACCTACTTTTATGCAAGGAATTACTTTCTCCTAAAGCAGTCAATTTACACTACTAGGTGAACCCATACGTAGTAGCCAAAATGCCAGATTATCACATAACGAAAGGAGTATAAGCATTGGGATTTCTGTCTACGCATACTATTTGAAACAGCATAATCTTTGAAATCAGACAGACAGGACCGAAAATAGAATAACAGAATGACTGGGTGTGTTACTTAACCTCTCTGAGCTTATTTCCTTATATGCTAGATGCAGGTAAGTGTTTCTTTCATGTATGATTTGCGGGGAATGAAATCACACATATATCGCAAAGCAGAACATTTTTATATAGCATAGTGGTCACTGATTGCAGATTCCCTTATTCATCCTTTATCATCTTCATCTCATCTAATGTGCGCACACGGCATGAAGTTTCCCCGCCATCTGCAATAACTAGGTAGGGAAAAGAGAAAGCCTACCGTGGGAGTTTAACAGGTTGATCTAGCAGTCATGACTTTCAGAGCTGAGTGACTTCT
The DNA here is from genome assembly GCF_902655055.1 of Lutra lutra. Taxonomy (NCBI): domain Eukaryota; kingdom Metazoa; phylum Chordata; class Mammalia; order Carnivora; family Mustelidae; genus Lutra; species Lutra lutra. The sequence continues at coordinate 79,537,229 of NC_062282.1, read as the reverse complement.
GCTTCCATTCTGCCACGTTGACCCGACTCACTCCCTTCTAACTATAATAATTTCAGGAGCTAGAGATCTTAGGGTTCTTCACCGGACTTTTGAATGTGGCTGGCAGAAATCTGCCTTGATTAAAATCATGCATTCATTCTCCTGCCAAAATCCCACAGGAGCAAGCACTTTTCTGACATACTTTTCTCCCTCAGTTAAAGGTTTGTGTATCAAAGTCCGTATTAACACACAGGTCAGTGTAAGACAGAAATAGTTCATGTATCAAACTACCACAAGCTTTGAGCCTAGAGGAGGGGAAGAGTGTCCTTCAGCTGGGCTTCCAGCTCACAGCTGGTGGCAATGCTCTCCCAGTCTCTTCACCACCTGCAGCCCACCCCAGGCCCAGAGGGGCTTCACAAGAATATTTTAAGCAAATGTCTACAGCATCCTTATTGAAAGCTAAGCCTTTTTTACATGCCTCCAAAAGCGATGATCTAAAGAATTCTGGAAACTCCTTGATTTTGTCCCCCTATTCTTCTTAATCTGCAATCGGCCTCCCATGATTGCTCAATATTGACTAACAGGCTTCTCTGATACATCCACTTACAATGTACATGGGAGGGCGCCTGGGTGGCTCAGTGGGTTAAGCCGCTGCCTTCGGCTCAGGTCATGATCTCAGGGTCCTGGGATCGAGTCCCACATCGGGCTCTCTGCTCAGCAGGAAGCCTGCTTCCCTCTCTCTCTCTCTCTGCCTGCCTCTCTGTCTACTTGTGATCTCTCTCTGTCAAATAAATAAATAAAATCTTTAAAAAAAAAAAAAACAATGTACGTGGGAAATACTCTATCCATCTGGGCTTTATTCTGTATTGTATGCATTACTTTCCTCAAGATTAGCAGGAATTTAGAATGTGAAACTGTGGACATTAAAAAAAAAGATAGCTTTGGAATGTCAATGAAAATACATCACAAAAATATAGGAGGGACAAATATTATTAATTCCTTTTGTAGTACCTCTGAAAGTTCTAGCTACAAAGTAGTTGTTTGGGATGATAACAATTCATCACTATGGATGGAACAAAATTCTGGCTTTTGAAATACAACTTCAAAGTATCACAAAGCAGAACCTCTATTTTCTATTCTCAAGCATGCGTATGGAGACACACTACACAAAAGCATCCACACATTCATGCACTGTCCAGTAATTTACACACCTTCTTCATAATAATGAGCAAGTGACCTTTGCCTACTTAAAACTTAAGGGGCGGTTGGGTGGCACACTCGGTTAAGTGTCTGACTCTTGGTTTCAGCTCAGGTCATGATCTCAGGGTTGTGAGATCGAGTCCTGAGTCAGGCTCAGTGCTTAGCACAGAGTCTGCTTGGGACTCTCTCTCCCTCTGTTCCTCCCCAACCCCCCACCTTCATGCTCTCTCTCGCTCTCAAATAAATAAATAAATCTTTAAAACACAAAACTTAAAACCCGTGCATTTACCAACACCTGTCTTTGATGTACAGCAAGCCATCCACTTTCCAAGGCTTTTCTAGCCATTGCCAACTAAATCTTAGATCCAGAAAACGAACATGTGCTTTGGAATATGTTGGACTATTTCTTGAAGTCCTGTCATTTAACTTAAAGATAGAAAGGACTTGAGAGGCTACTTCACATCTCATTAAAACCTTTGAAATTGTCCGCAGGAAGTCAGGAGATTTTACAGATTACATTTAATCTACTGCAGGGAAATCATATTACAATGAACGTGCCCTATGCCAAGAAAGCTGACAAACGGGAGAGTTCTTTTCTCCTTCTCCCCAGTCCCAGCTTGTCCTGGTATCCACCACATCCCCACTTCCTCAGTCCACTTGTTCTAATACCTCCGTAGCCCAATCAGACAAATTCGTTCTTGGTCTCTTTGCCTTACCATCCTTCATTTCCTCAGGTAGCCCCTACAGTAGAATTACCGTATCAATGAGCCAAAGCACACTTGGGCTGCAAGGTGAGATCCATAGTCTCATGACCTCTGACATGAATTGCCAGAAGATCCTATCACATCAGTTTGGCGCAATTACCAGAAATAGTAACTGGATAATTTTCAAGGTATAAACAAGGACAGCATGCAGAGTCCACCACCACAACGCGTAGAGGTCTCAGAGCTTTTTGAAAACCAGCACTCCTAGAGTACTTCCGAAGAGAACTTTCCCTCTAGATGATACAGCAGAGGCCATTTCTCCTTGAATCTCAAAACATTACCCAGTATGGCATCATCTTATTCTCAAGCCTGTTCCAGCCCTCTGCAGAGCTCTGTTTTAACATCAAATATTTAAGACCAATCCTTATTTCTCCAACATTGTTATGGTCAAGGCTTCATACGTCTGGAAAGAAAAAGTAAAACAATTCTCTGATGTTACTTTTCTAGCATGGGAACAACACAGATTATAATCAAGTCACAGGTACTATATATATTCAGTTTACCAGGTAACCCCATCACTGTTAGTAACTCAACAAAGCCAATGACACTTGGGGCGTGGGGAGGGGATGTGTGAAAACACATGACCCCTTGACTGCTATCTCACCTCGTTTTGAGAAACAGCATCATTTTTGAGAATAATCAGGTTCCCGGCACTCTGCCCACTTTGGCCTGTGAGGTGCCTGCTGTCACTCGCAGCTGCTTGGGCTCCCCCAGGCCCCAGTCCTGTCTGTGCCCCTGTGTTATAAAACATGAAAGTGTCACTCCCTGAGCCTGCTGTCAGACAGGCCTTGTAGCAGTAGGTCTTGGTGAGGGAGCCATTCCCTCGCACTTCAATGAAGTGAGGCTGCACTTTGAGGCCATGGGGTATCCTGGCATCGATATTGTTATTGGCCTGTTTGTTGAGTTCGGCGGGGCAGCGCTCCCTCACTCCACAGAAGCCCCCACAGCACGCGGTGCCGTATGCCGTGTAGCGGTAGCACTTGATGATGCTCAAAACAATGATTGTCAAAAGAAATATAAAAGACACTGTGCTTAATGCTATTATCAGGTAGAGCGTAATTTCAGAATATGTCCGCGGATTCTTAACGTGTCTCTGAGTATCTGGGAGGATTCTGGAGACTCTGTCCACCACAGCCACTGTAATGGCCACGGAGGATGATAGTGATGGCTCTCCATTGTCTCGGACCACCACTGTCAGGTTGAAAGTAGTTCCACTCTCATCTCCCATCTTCCTGGTAGTCCTAATCTCTCCTGTGTGTAGCTCAACTTTGAAGAGGTCCAGGTCAGAAGTCTGGGCCAGATGGTAAAAGAGCCAAGCATTTTGGCCAGAGTCTGAATCCATGGCTATGACTTTGGTGACCAGATAGCCGGCAGGGGCAGTCCGAGGTACCATCTCAATGGCTGCTGAAGAGTTAGTTGAGGTAGGGTACAGTATGTGGGGGGCATGGTCATTCATGTCCACCACATACACATTGGCGGTCACAGTGCTGCTCAGTGGTGGACTCCCCTTGTCCTGGGCCTCCACGGTCACAAAGAACTCCCGAAACTTCTCATAGTCAAAGGAGTTGACAGCATAAAGGCTGCCACTGGCACTGTTAACGGAGACATAGGAGGTGACTGGCAGCCCTTGAATCTCCCTCTCCAGGAGGGAGTAGGTCACCTCCGCATTCTCCTTCTCATCTGGGTCTGTGGCTTGCACAGTGCAGAGCAACACCCCTGGCAAGTTGTTCTCCTCGATGTAGATGGAGTAGGAGTCCTGGAGGAAGCTTGGTGGGTTGTCATTGATGTCAGAGATCTCAACCCGCAGCGTCCGCTGGGATGTGAGCTGGGGTACTCCCCCATCGGTGGCCGTCACTGTGATGTTGTAGGCGGGCACACGCTCCCGGTCCAGCGGACTGCTCACCACCAGTGTGTAGGAGTTTCCAAAGCCGTTCAGTCGGAAAGGCAGAGAGGCCTCCAGGCCCAGACTCACCTTCCGGTTGAGGCCCGAGTCTTGGTCATTGACACTGAGGAGGGCCACAACGGTGTTGGACACAGCGTCCTCAGGCACTGGGCTGTACAGGTCCGTGAGCACTACCTCTGGTGCGTTGTCATTCACATCCACGATGTCCACCAACACTTTGCAGTGACCCACCATGGGCACTGGACCCTGGTCAGTTGCCTGCACATAGATCTGGTAGGAAGAGGCCTCCTCATAATCCAGCGCTCCACTTACCCGCACTTCCCCAGTGCTGGCATCGATGCTGAAGAGCTGCCTCTCCCGGTCCGACGTGTAGCTGCTCAAGGAGTACCTGAGCTCGCCATTGGAGCCCTCATCCGGGTCGGAGGCATTCAGCTTCACCACCAGCGTGCCTGGCGGGGCGTCCTCCCGAAGCTGGACGCGGTAAGTGGACTGGTCGAAGGTGGGAGAATTGTCATTAGTGTCCAGGACACGCACGGAGATCTGTGCGGTGCCCGAGCGGGCTGGACTGCCGCCGTCCACAGCTGTGAGAATCAGGTGGTGCAAGACGGCCTGCTCGCGGTCCAGGCCCTTCCGCAGCACCAGCTCCAGCACCTTACTGTTCTCCTGCAGGGGTTTCAGGTCCAGCTCAAAGTGCTCGCTGGGGCTGAGCTCGTAGGTCTGCACCGAGTTGGCGCCCACGTCGGGGTCCTGCGCGCTCTCTATGTGAAAGCGCGCTCCAGGGGCCACCGACTCGCTCACCTGAAGCCGGTAGTCGGGCCGCGGGAAGCGCGGCGAGTTGTCGTTGATGTCCAGCACCTCCACCTCCACGGCGCTCACCGCTACGGGGCTGTGCGCCAGCACCTCCAAACTGAGCAGGCAGCGAGGCCGCTGCTCACACAGCGCCTCCCGGTCAATGCGCTCGTTGACGAAGAGCGCTCCACTCGTCAGGTCCAGCTCCAGGTAGCGCGGACTGGGCGCACCCAGATGGTTGATGCGCAGGCAGCCGGGCCCCAAGCGCCGCAGTTCCAGCCCCAGCGCGCTAGCCACGTTGCCCACCAGCGCGCCGGGCGCCTGCTCCTCCGGCAGCGAGTATCGCAGCTGGGAGGCCGCTGGGCCCGGCAGCAGCAGTAGCAGCAGGAGAGGCGGCGGCGGCAGCAGCCAGGACATGGGCGGCCGGAGTCGGGGATGCTCTGTCGCCCCAGGTCGGGTACCCGCCAGCTCCATAGCCACCGGCCGCGGCGGAGGTGGGAGCCGCGGGGCAGGGCCGGAGGCAGCAGTTTTCCCAGCGGTGCTCCACGCCCGGGCCCCGCCTCCGCCTCCGCTCGTGCCACCCTGCGCCCGCTCCCCCACGGCTCACGCGTTAGCAAACGCCGGGGGCCGCTCCGCTCGTAGGCCCTCCGGAGGGCTCCTGGCCCCGCCGCCCCCGCTGACGCCCCATATCCCAGCTCCTCCGCTTGCCTCAGAGCCACTCAGCCTGGCTCCGCTGCCTGCCTGCCGCCGCCGCTTCAGAGGGAGGGAAAAGGAAGCAGAAGGGGAGGGGGAGGAGCGCTCCGCAAGTCCGGCTCGGATTCCGCACCGAGGTGGCAGACGGCAACCGGGTGTGATCGGTCGCTCCAGCCACTCCAGCCCCGGCTCCCTCAGCCTGGCCCCGCGGGATCCCGGCAGACCGCGGGAACGCGGCCACTCCCTTTCTCCCTGCCCCCAGCTCCCTGCTCAGCCAGTCTCCAAGGTCCCTCCGTCGGCTAACGCGTCTCTTAAAAAGATTATTCTAGGACAAGCAGTTCTGTCTCTAGGACTTGGGCTATCAACCTTCCCAGGAAAAGATTTCCAAGCGCGATTCAGGAAAATAAACTCGGGGCCTTAGCTTAGTAGGGGTATCTGGGCGGCGCTCCACATTCAAGAGAAACAAGCGCAAGGGAGGCGCTCTGGGGTTGCTGACGATGGGGATTATTCACCTGACCCCAACGTTTTCCCTACAATACTCCTGAATAGTGCAGAAAGTATTCAACTCCTGGGGCAAAGGGAGGAGGATGGCAAGTGCGGTTCTCTTCTGTGGCGCAAGCCCTAAAGTAACATCCTGGGATCCCAATACTCAGTTCTGCTAGTAGCCAAGGGGCGCTTGCTTTCAGCGTGTACCTTGACAAATAACCAAGAAAACATCCAAAATTTTCTTTTAAAAACTGGCTCCATAAAACTGCAGGTGAAGGTCTTATTTGACCCCTTTGTATCATAGTGGGGAAATCTGGCAAAATTTTAAAGAAATTCTTCCCTCAAGTTTTTCCTTCTTTTACTCCAAATCTTTTTAATTTATCATCCAAGACATTTTCTTTGTTCTTTCAAGAGTGATTTAAAATTTTTTCTTGAACAGATGACAATGTCTTCAAGAGCCTGCAAAACCATTATATCAAGAGGGTGACTCTTGATCTCCCAAGCCAGGCTAGAATTTGGACTCCATGAATGCTTTGCAGTGAAAAATCTGCTGTTATTAAGCAAAATGGGGGACATTGGGATTTATCTTACAACAGTCAGCAGTTTTGATGGCTGCAGCTCCCCTCCCATAAATATGAGGTTCCTTTCCACTTCTGGCCCTCCTTCCTCCTAAGACTCAACCTTGTATTGCTACAGAGACAACAAAAAGACAACCAGTTTCTCTTCAGTGAATGAGAAGGCTAAAGGATCAGAGGAAGTGTCGCTGTGCTGTGTCACTGCCTCTTCTTCTCTGTTCCAGACACCCACTCTTCCCAGGCCATCTCCTCTCTTCCACAGGAATTTAAAATCCATTGCCCCACGTGCAAAAATCACTCACCAAAAAGTCCTGTCCCTTTCTCATCTCCCAGCATCCTCTCATTCCTCGATCTCCCTCTGTGGGTCATTTTCTAGCTATGGGCTGACATTTAACATTCTTCCCTCCTTGAGGGGATGCCTGAAGGGGCCAAGGCAATGATCCTAACACCCAGATTTCAAAGGCCTGAACTAGGACCTCCCTTCCTTCCCACCCACTAAGTGCACTTGCTGACAACACTCCACAACCCAACCAATTTGATTCCAGAGATGCTCCCAGATTCCTCCCATCACTGCTGCTTCTTATTTGTCCTCTTCATTCCTTCAAGGGTGCAGAGTGGGAAGCAATTTCCATCACATACTATTCCTGTCTCTTTTCTTAGGTCTCTGGCTTCTCCTTCTCTGTCTGCTTCCTCCCCAAATGTCCCTACAATAACTCTGCCTCTGTTTGCTATGGTAATTTGATCTCAGAAAGCCTTAAACTCTCAAGTGCATGAATTGTAGGCCTGGCCTATGTCTTCACCCATTACTTAATTCTGAAAATAAATGGCTTATAAGTGGAATCAAGTTATAAGTTGTCAGGAAGAGTGACCTTTTCTTTTTTCATCTCCTCCCAGGGCCTGACAGTCACTGCCACCTCTGCCCACAGCTCAGAAACCTGGCTACTGGGTATTGACCATGCATGGATCCTGTGCCCCTGAAAAGATCATAGGCACTTAAGGAAGAGTGACACTTAAAGTGACAGAGGCTTTGTAAAGTCTTTAATGGAAGCCCCCAAGTGTCACATCTCTAGAGAAAAAACAAGGCTTGTCTTTTAGCAATTTTGTCATCTTTCAGGAAGGACACCTGCCAGGTTATCCGTTTTGATGTGTCAGGATCATAAGTTTCAACTAGTATTTATATCCTCAGTGATTGAGAAGGCAAACAGAAAGCCAACACAAATCAGTCATCTTTTCAAAGACGTTGTCCTAAAGAGATTGTACTATATTTGGCACTACAATGATTTTGTTCCACACACTACTGTACTAAGCCTCTTGCCAACCTTCCTAGTTGGTGGAATGAGATTGCTCAGATTGCTGGCAAGTGCCCTGTCGACAATATGAATGAATGTTAATGCCTTGACCACTGCTTCCCTTACTATGTACTCCTTCCCTTGGACCTTCAAGAACCCCTATTAAAAAGCAGAATAGCACAGTGTTTAGGAACACAGACTTCGGAGTTGGTCATCCACTTGCCAGTGACTAACCATATGGCCTTGGACATGCACTGAAATGTAAGCTTCAGTTTACTCATTTTAATCAGGGAAGACAGACAATATTAAGTAAGGGTAGTTATGATTATAAGAGATGTTGTATTTAAAGCAATTTACATAGTGACTAACAAGTATGTTATAACTATTATTATTATTAAAATGCAACAATTTATTATCACATAATACTTGACAGTCTCTATATAGCATAGCGGAAGTCAGTGATGATGGGAGCTGAGTGTGCACCAAAGTTAAGCTTTCCCAATTACTTCTAGAGCTTAGCCTATATTTTAAAAACAAAAACCAGTCCCTTTTTATATCGCTAAGGAAAAGGGACTTCTGTCATGAGAATTCCTTCAAGTGATTTGCTTCCTCACAAGAGATTCACCTTTTGTTTCTTTTTAAAGATTTCATTTATTAATTTGAGACACAGCAAGCGGGGATAAGAGGAGAGGGAGGTGGGTAAACAGACCCCACTAAGTGCAGAGCCCAATGTGGGGCTTGATATAGGGCTTCATGTGGTAGCTTGTTCCCAGGACCTGAGATCATGACATAAGCCGAAGTCAGATGCTTAACAACTGAGCCACCCAGGTGTCTCCAGAGATTCAACTTTTTAGGATACATGAAAATACTTGAGCAACAGAGCACAGCAGAGTTCCCAAACATGCTGTAATCTCCAGCACACAGCACAGTGCTAGGCACTTAATGTTTTTTGAACAGAACTAAATTTACAACTTCTGCAATTCTCTGAAATAGAAACAGCTTCTTCTTTTTGCTCCCTCCAAGTCTTACATACATTACAAAATCCATCTTAAAACTCATCTAATCCAAGAAACATTGTCTTGTGTCATAATGGCCTTTTTTCCCTTCTTCCGCAGTCTACTACATATTTCTGAATGCTGACATGTGTCATTCTTCATTCATCCGAATGGTTTAATAGTATCTCTTCACCTGAATTATAAGCAACCTGCAAAAAGAAGTCATGTCCTATACTTCTGTGTATTCTTTTTTTTTAAGATTTTATTTATTTATTTGACAGAGAGAGAGAGATCACAAACAGGCATCCTATACTTCTGTGTATTCTTTTTTTTTTTTTAAGATTTTATTTATTTGACAGAGAGAGAGAGAGATCACAAACAGGCAGAGGGGCAGGCAGAGAAAAGGAGGAAGCAGGCTCCCTGCTGAGCAGAGAGCCTGATGTGGGGCTCAATCCCAGGATCCCAGGACCCTGAGATCATGACCTGAGCCAAAGGCAGAGACTTAACCCATTGAGCCACCCAGGCGCCCCACTTCTGTGTATTCTTCACAGTGTGGGAAACCTTATAAACTCTCAATAAATAATAATTGTGTCATTTTCTTCAGATCCTTTTTGGCAAATTCAAGAGCTGCTACAGTTTGGGCTTGTCCTCTTCATTGTATATGGACAGACTATGTCTAATGGAGAGGGGGCTCAAGAGTCTGAAATGAATGTACTGTGGATTTTTTCCTTTAAAATTTGAAATACTTTGTATTTCATATTTGTATATACCCCTGGAGAACTGAATCCCACTAATAAAGTTGCTGAACTCTAAAAAATGTTCTGCCCAAAAGTATTAAGTGATCATTCTTTCTACTTTATATTGTAATCATAAAGTACAAGTACTTGTTACTTATAACTAACAAAAAAAGTGACAGGTTAAGAGAAGTGCCATGATAGGCAAGGTTTTGTGCCACAGTAGACACGGTTTTGTTTATCCCCATGGTAGAAAATAATTTTGAGATAGTATTCCTCAATTATATCCCTTCATTATATTTGTAAAATGAATCTATCATGAAGTCACTGGACACAAGAGCAAAACCAATCACAACACCACTGAATTAAGGCTACAAGAAAAATACCAGCACTAAGTAAACTCTCCTAATTCACATAAATTTTTCCTTTATTATTGCATCATTACAAATAATTTCACTTTGAGATGATCAGAACCAAACCATCTGGAGTTTTTTGGCCATGGGGCAAGGGGACATACTCCATTAGTTTGATTGGGCTTTTTGGGCAGACCATGATGAGAATATCTGCCAAATCAGGAAGGATTTTCATTAGTGCAGCCCCAAAGTTGTTAAAAATTTTCACTTTGTTATAAAGGACCAGGACTTCTGGTCTTTATGCATCTCCAGAAGTCAAATACTTCCCTATATGGTTACAGCATTCTCTATAGGTACACCACCCAGTGGATGGGGACATAAAAAAGATTTTTCGTGTAACATGACAGCTAAATTTTTTTCACATTCCCTTCCATCCAGAAGGCATTAGCTTTCAGGGAGAAACCTCTACATTTTTAGTTCTGAGAAACTAATATACTATTGATTCTGAACTGAGGCATCTAAAAATTGCTTAGAATAAACAAAGGGACTCAAACTATCTTTGGATGAGTAACAGTAAAAGGAGAGACTAGGTTAAAGGATTGGGGCAGACAGTGCAACATTAACAGATAAAACCAAACTGTTCAATTAGTTTCTGGCTCTGCTTCTCTATCAGTATTCTCAATGGAGATAGCCTAACAAAAATTATAGAATGTTAAATGTTGAAAGGTATTTAGAAAATGTATTGCCCAGATTCTTTGTTTTTCATTGAAGGAAATGTTTAAGCAGAACTTAAACCTCAAGATCGGTGCCAGAAGTAAGTCAAGTGTCTTTAACAAGATATATGATCTTCCAGGGTAATGGAAGAATTTACAGATGTGACCAGGGAACCAAATTTCCTATTTTTTTTTTAAAGAGTGCCTTTGAATTTGATATAAATTCCTTCAAAACTCTGATATTAATAAAGTGATTGTTTATGAGCACTTAAAAATGAAGGCATTCATGCTACGGACTACTTAACAAAACTGGTAACATCAAGCCAACTGCATAGACTTAAAAAAAAATATTTCACATTGGCATTCTAGATTTTCAGTTACCAGAGTCTTTGATAAGGGAAATTCTACAGGCACAACTTCTCTGAAGTTCATAGAGACAGTTAAACAAAATCTCCCAATATAACCTTGCAGACAAAATGAAGAAAGAAAAGCTGCAAAACAATATAATTAGGTGATTGCTTAACTGTGTGAATAACACTGCCAAAGAGTGTTTATTAATGGAATGCTTTAGAACGTTAAATCTAACTGGGTGAATACAGCAATCCAACTGACCGGTCTTAGCCTATTTAACATTCTATCAGTGACTCAGGACAAGGAAGCATCAAGTGTCCAGGCCAATCCAGGAACAAACTGAGTTTTCTGGAATGAAAACAACTGCCTAGGTTAGCCATGTTTCTAACTCACTGAAAATAGCACCAGTATTCCATTTGAGATTCAATACCTGCCAGAAATTCCCAAGTTTGTCTTTAAACTAATTTCGGGCTTCTAGTATTGCCATTAAAACTTGTTCCAAGTTTCCATTCATCACTCGAGGCCTCTTATTTTAATAGAAATCCTTGTCTGGCCCTGTTTCTCCTTGTAATTCTTGGGATTTTAGCCATAGAATGAACTAAGACAGGAATCTGGCACTAACGAACATCTTTGTTCCCAAGTGGGTTTTAGCCAAAGCATTCATTGATTTGGATGCTCTTTTTTTTCTTTCTCAAAAAAAAAAAAACAAAAAAAAACAAAACAAAACAAAAAAAAAACAAAAACCCACCATACATCTTATTGTGGTTGCTTGAATTTAAACTGTTTTCCAAGATATGACCCGGGCTCAGTCTAAGTGAAGGCCATAATTTGTTTGCTGCTTAGGAAAAAAACAAACAAAACTGTACCTCTCAGATATTTCTCAGAAGTATCTGTTCATATATTCAAAGTATGAGGTAACTGTTGGCTTTGGGGATCCCTCTTTCACCCTGATGCCTTAGCACTTAACAGTTATTATTTCTAAACATATTATCTCATTTAATCCTCACAAGAGCACAGTGAGGTTGGTATTGATGTAAATACTGGATCAGAATCTCCAGGAAACGGGGGAGGAGTCAAGATGGCGGAGAAGTAGCAGGCTGAGACTACTTCGGGTAGCGGGAGATCAGCTAAATAGCTTATCTAAAGATTGCAAACACCTACAAATCCAACGGGAGATTGAAGAGAAGAAGAACAGCAATTCCAGAAACAGAAAATCAACCACTTTCTGCAAGGTAGGACTGGCGGAGAAGTGAATCCAAAGCGACGGGAAGATAGACCGCGGGGGGAGGGGCCGGCTCCCGGCGAGCGGCAGAGCAACGGAGCAAAATCAGGACTTTTAAAAGTCTGTTCCGCTGAGGGACATCGCTCCAGAGGCTTAACTGGGGTGAAGCCCAGGCGGGATAAGCGCGGCCTCAGGTCCCGCAGGGTCACAGAAGGATCAGGGGTGTCTCAGTGTCGCAGAGCTTACCGGTATTAGAACGGGGAAGCCGGCTGCAGAGACAGAGCCGAGGAGTGACTCTCAGCTCAGGGTTGCCTTGAACTGGTCGCAGGCTCGGTCAGCTCGGAGCGCGGCCGGAGGCCAGGGTGACGGGAGTCATTGGGCGCTGTTCTCTGAGGGCGCACTGAGGAGTGGGGCCCCGGGCTCTCGGCTCCTCCGGGCCGGAGACCGGGAGGCCGCCATCTTTATTCCCGTCCTCCGGACTCTACGGAAAGCGCTCAGGGAACAAAAGCTCCCGAAAGCGAACCCGAGCGGATGACTCAGCACGGCCCCGGGTAAGGGCGGTGCAACTCCGCCTGGGGCAAAGACGCTTGAGAATCACTACAACGGGCCCCTCCCCCAGAAGATCTACGGGAAACCCAGCCAGGACCAAGTTCACCTACCAAGGAGAATGGCGGAATTCCAGAGGAGAAGAAAGCAAAGCACGGAACTCATGGCTTTCTCCCCATGATTTTTTAGCCTTGCAGTTAATTTAATTTTTTTTTCTTTTTCAATTTTTTTTTCTTTTTCTCTTCTTCTGCTAAATTTTTTTTAACTTTTACCGTTTTTTTTAACGTTTTTTAAATAGTTTATCTAATATATATATATTTTTTCCTCTTTTTATATTTTTTCTTTATTGGCTTTCTTTTTTTTAATAGTTTTTTCTTTCTTTCTTTCTGAACCCCTTTTTATCCCCTTTCTCCCCCCTCACAATTCAGGATCTCTTCTGATTTGGCTAAAGCATATTTTCCTGGGGTTGTTGCCACCCTTTTAGTATTTTACTTGCTCCTTCATAAACTCTTATCTGGACAAAATGACAAGGCGGAAAAATTCACAACAAAAAAAAGAACAAGAGGCAATACCAAAGGCTAGGGACCTAATCAATACAGACATTGGTAATATGTCAGATATAGAGTTCAGAATGATGATTCTCAAGGTTCTAGCCGGGCTTGAAAAAGGCATGGAAGATATTAAAGCAACCCTCTCGGGAGATATAAAAGCCCTTTCGGGAGAAATAAAAGAACTAAAATCTAACCAAGTTGAAATCAAAAAAGCTATTAATGAGGTGCAATCAAAAATGGAGGCTCTCACTGCTAGGATAAATGAGGCAGAAGAAAGAATTAGCGATATAGAAGACCAAATGACAGAGAATAAAGAAGCTGAGCAAAAGAGGGACAAACAGCTACTGGACCACGAGGGGAGAATTCGAGAGATAAGTGACACCATAAGACGAAACAACATTAGAATAATTGGGATTCCAGAAGAAGAGGAAACAGAGAGGGGAGCAGAAGGTATATTGGAGAGAATTATTGGAGAGAATTTCCCCAATATGGCAAAGGGAACAAGCATCAAAATCCAGGAGGTTCAGAGAACCCCCCTCAAAATCAATAAGAATAGGTCTACACCCCGTCACCTAATAGTAAAATTGACAAGTCTTAGTGACAAAGAAAAGATCCTGAAAGCAGCCCGGGAAAAGAAGTCTGTAACGTACAATGGTAAAAATATTAGATTGGCAGCAGACTTATCCACAGAGACCTGGCAGGCCAGAAAGAGCTGGCATGATATATTCAGAGTACTAAATGAGAAAAACATGCAGCCAAGAATACTATATCCAGCTAGGCTATCATTGAAAATAGATGGAGAGATTAAAAGCTTCCAGGACAAACAAAAACTGAAAGAATTTGCAAATACCAAACCAGCTCTACAGGAAATATTGAAAGGGGTCCTCTAAGCAAAGAGAGACCCTCAAAGTAGTAGATCAGAAAGAAACAGAGACAATATACAATAACAGTCACCTTACAGGCAATACAATGGCACTAAATTCATATCTCTCAATACTTACCCTGAATGTTAATGGGCTAAATGCCCCAATCAAAAGACACAGGGTATCAGAATGGATAAAAAAACAAAACCCCTCTATATGTTGCCTACAAGAAACTCATCTTAAACCCGAAGACACCTCCAGGTTTAAAGTGAGGGGGTGGAAAAGAATTTACCATGCTAATGGACATCAGAAGAAAGCAGGAGTGGCAATCCTTACATCAGATCAATTAGATTTTAAGCCAAAGACTATAATAAGAGATGAGGAAGGACACTATATCATACTCAAAGGAACTGTCCAACAAGAAGATGTAACAATTTTAAATATCTATGCCCCTAACGTGGGAGCAGCCAACTATATAAACCAATTAATAACAAAATCAAAGAAACACATTGACAAGAATACAATAATAGTAGGGGATTTTAACACTCCCCTCACTGAAATGGACAGATCATCCAAGCAAAAGATCAACAAGGAAATCAAGGCCTTAAATGACACACTGGACCAGATGGACATCACAGATATATTCAGAACATTTCATCCCAAAGCAACAGAATACACATTCTTCTCTAGTGCACATGGAACATTCTCCAGAATAGATCACATTCTTGGTCCTAAATCAAGTCTCAACCGGTATCAAAAGATTGGGATCATTCCCTGCATATTTTCAGACCACAGTGCTCTAAAGCTAGAACTCAATAACAAGAGGAAATTTGGAAAGAACCCAAATCCATGGAGACTAAACAGCATCCTTCTAAAGAATGAATGGGTCAACCAGGAAATTAAAGAAGAATTGAAAAAATTTATGGAAACAAATGATAATGAAAACACAACAGTTCAGAATCTGTGGGACACAACAAAGGCAGTCCTGAGAGGAAAATATATAGCGGTACAAGCCTTTCTCAAGAAACAAGAAAGGTCTCAGGTACACAACCTAACCCTACACCTAAAGGAGCTGGAGAAAGAACAAGAAAGAAACCCTAAACCCAGCAGGAGAAGAGAAATCATAAAGATCAGAGCAGAAATCAATGAAATAGAAACCAAAAAAAACAATAGAACAAATCAACGAAACGAGGAGCTGGTTCTTTGAAAGAATTAATAAGATTGATAAACCCCTGGCCAGACTTATCAAAAAGAAAAGAGAGAGGACCCAAATAAATAAAATCATGAATGAAAGAGGAGAGATCACAACGAACACCAAAGAAATACAGACAATTATAAGAACATACTATGAGCAACTCTACGCCAACAAATTTGACAATCTGGAAGAAATGGATGCATTCCTAGAGACATATAAACTACCACAACTGAACCAGGAAGAAATAGAAAGCCTGAACAGACCCATAACCAGTAAGGAGATTGAAACAGTCATCAAAAATCTCCAAACCAACAAAAGCCCAGGGCCAGACGGCTTCCCAGGGGAATTCTACCAAACATTTAAAGAAGAACTAATTCCTATTCTCCTGAAACTGTTCCAAAAAATAGAAATAGAAGGAAAACTTCCAAACTCATTTTATGAGGCCAGCATCACCTTGATCCCAAAACCAGACAAGGATCCCAACAAAAAAGAGAACTACAGACCAATATCCTTGATGAACACAGATGCGAAAATTCTCGCCAAAATACTAGCCAATAGGATTCAACAGTACATTAAAAGGATTATTCACCACGACCAAGTGGGATTTATTCCAGGGCTGCAAGGCTGGTTCAACATCCGCAAATCAATCAATGTGATACAACACATTAATAAAAGAAAGAACAAGAACCATATGATACTCTCCATAGATGCTGAAAAAGCATTTGACAAAGTACAGCATCCCTTCCTGATCAAAACTCTTCAAAGTGTAGGGATAGACGGCACATACCTCAATATTATCAAAGCCATTTATGAAAAACCCACCGCAAATATCATTCTCAATGGAGAAAAACTGAAAGCTTTTCCGCTAAGGTCAGGAACACGGCAGGGATGTCCGTTATCACCACTGCTATTCAACATAGTACTAGAAGTCCTAGCCTCAGCAATCAGACAACAAAAGGAAATTAAAGGCATCCGAATCGGCAAAGAAGAAGTCAAACTATCACTCTTCGCAGATGATATGATACTCTATGTGGAAAACCCAAAAGACTCCACTCCAAAACTGCTAGAACTTGTACAGGAATTCAGTAAAGTGTCAGGATATAAAATCAATGCACAGAAATCAGTTGCATTTCTCTACACCAACAACAAGACAGAAGAAAGAGAAATTAAGGAGTCCATCCCATTTACAATTGCACCCAAAACTATAAGATACCTAGGAATAAACCTAACCAAAGAGACTAAGAATCTATACTCAGAAAACTATAAAGTACTCATGAAAGAAATTGAGGAAGACACAAAGAAATGGAAAAATGTTCCATGCTCCTGGATTGGAAGAATAAATATTGTGAAAATGTCTATGCTACCTAAAGCAATCTACACATTTAATGCAATTCCTATCAAAGTACCATCCATTTTTTTCAAAGAAATGGAACAAATAATCCTAAAATTTATATGGAACCAGAAAAGACCTCGAATAGCCAAAGGAATATTGAAAAAGAAAGCCAAAGTTGGTGGCATCACAATTCCGGACTTCAAGCTCTATTACAAAGCTGTCATCATCAAGACAGCATGGTACTGGCACAAAAACAGACACATAGATCAATGGAACAGAATAGAGAGCCCAGAAATGGACCCTCAACTCTATGGTCAACTCATCTTCGACAAAGCAGGAAAGAATGTCCAATGGAACAAAGACAGCCTCTTCAATAAATGGTGTTGGGAAAATTGGACAGCCACATGCAGAAAAATGAAATTGCATCATTTCCTTACACCACACACGAAAATAGACTCAAAATGGATGAAGGATCTCAATGTGAGAAAGGAATCCATCAAAATCCTTGAGGAGAACACAGGCAGCAACCTCTTCGACGTCAGCCGCAGCAACATCTTCCTAGGAACATCACCAAAGGCAAGGGAAGCAAGGGCAAAAATGAACTTTTGGGATTTTATCAAGATCAAAAGCTTTTGCACAGCAAAGGAAACAGTTAAAAAAACCAAAAGACAACTGACAGAATGGGAGAAGATATTTGCAAATGACATATCAGATAAAGGGCTAGTGTCCAAAATCTATAAAGAACTTAGCAAACTCAACACCCAAAGAACAAATAATCCAATCAAGAAATGGGCAGAGGACATGAACAGACATTTCTGCAAAGAAGACATCCAGATGGCCAACAGACACATGAAAAAGTGCTCCATATCACTCGGCATCAGGGAAATACAAATCAAAACCACCATGAGATATCACCTCACACCAGTCAGAATGGCTAAAATTAACAAGTCAGGAAATGACAGATGCTGGCGAGGATGCGGAGAAAGGGGAACCCTCCTACACTGTTGGTGGGAATGCAAGCTGGTGCAACCCCTCTGGAAAACAGCATGGAGGTTCCTCAAAATGTTGAAAATAGAACTACCCTATGACCCTGCAATTGCACTGCTGGGTATTTACCCTAAAGATACAAACATAGTGATCCGAAGGGGCACGTGCACCCGAATGTTTATAGCAGCAATGTCTACAATAGCCAAACTATGGAAAGAACCTAGATGTCCATCTACAGACGAATGGATAAAGAAGATGTGGTATATATACACAGTGGAATACTATGCAGCCATCAAAAGAAATGAAATCTTGCCATTTGCGACGACGTGGATGGAACTAGAGGGTATCATGCTTAGCGAAATAAGTCAATCGGAGAAAGACAACTATCATATGATCTCCCTGATATGAGGAAGAGGAGATGCAACATGGGGGGTCGAGGGGGTAGGAGAAGAGTAAATGAAACAAGATGGGATTGGGAGGGAGACAAACCATAAGTGACTCTTAATCTCACAAAACAAACTGAGGGTTGATGGGGGGAGGGGGTTGGGAGAGGGGGTGGGGTTATGGATATCGGGGAGGGTATGTGCTATGGTGAGTGTTGTGAAGTGTGTAAACCTGGCGATTCGCAGACCTGTACCCCTGGGGATAAAAATATATGTTTATAAAGCTGTAAAAAAAAAAAAAAGAAAGAAAGGATGAATCCCCAAGTTTTGTAGCAACATGGACGGGACTGGAAGAGATTATGCTGAGTGAAATAAGTCAAGCAGAGAGAGTCAATTATCATATGGTTTCACTTATTTGTGGAGCATAACAAATAGCATGGAGGACAAGGGGAGATGGAGAGGAGAAGGGAGTTGAGGGAAATTGGAAGGGGAGGTGAACCATGAGAGACTATGGACTCTGAAAAACAATCTGAGAATTTTGAAGGGGTGGGGGGTGGGAGGTTGGGGGCACCAGGTGGTGGGTATTGTAGAGGGCACGGATTGCATGGAGCACTGGGTGTGGTGCAAAAATAATGAATACTGTTATGCTGAAAAAAAAAAAATAAAAAAAAAAAAAAGAATCTCCAGGAAACTTTTTTGCATGCCTCTGTTTCTTGAGATTCTACTATAATATCTGACCATTACACATGTACTTCTTTTTTTTTTTTCCTTTTTTTTTTTTTAAAGATTTTATTTATTTATTTGACAGAGAGAGATCACAAGTAGACGGAGAGGCAGGCAGAGAGAGAGAGAGAGAGGGAAGCAGGCTCCCTGCTGACCAGAGAGCCCGATGCGGGACTCGATCCCAGGACCCTGAGATCATGACCTGAGCCGAAGGCAGCGGCTTAACCCACTGAGCCACCCAGGCGCCCCAGCACATGTACTTCTGATTAAGAATTGTATTATTTGGGACATCCAAATAGATCAGTCGGTTAAACGTCTGCCTTCAACTTGGGTCATGATCCCAGGATTCTGGGATCGAGCCCCACATTGGGCTCCCTGCTCAGTGGGAAGCCTGCTTCTCCTTCTGCTTTTGCTGTCTGTCTCTTTCCCTTTCTCCGTCAAATAAATCAATAAAATTGTTTTAAAAATTGTATTATTTGGGGGACGCCTGGGTGGCTCAGTTGGTTGGACGACTGCCTTCAGCTCAGGTCATGATCCTGGAGTCCCGGGATCGAGTCCCGCATCGGGCTCCCAGCTCCACGGGGAGTCTGCTTCTCTCTCTGACCTTCTCCTAGCTCATGCTCTCTCTCACTGTCTCTCTCTCAAATAAATAAATAAAATCTTTAAAAAAAAATTGTATTATTTGGTCTCGAGAACTATTAATTTCCAAGTATTTCAAATGGGATCCTATCCAATTGTTTCCATAATTACAAATTTCTTTTTCTTTTAGAGACTTTGATTGGATCTTCTGATTTTTTAATGACTAGACTTGATAAAATTATGATACAAAATAAATTTTTATTTCCTACCCCAAGCTTTCCTTTATCATCTTCCCACCCATGATATTTTGCTTAAATTTACAAATGAGGTTTTACAAATGATTCAGACTTTTCTGATATAAATCCCACTCATGTATTCCTTGAGATAGATGTTGTTACATAATTCCTTCAGTGGTTATGTACATAATACATTATAAGTTGGGTAAAATATAAATCCTTTAAATTAGCTAAGTTAATATGTAGTGTGTTTTCTGTGAATATTAAAAGATCTTTTAAGGTATTTTGATGAGATAATTAAGGTTATCTAAAAAACTTTCTTCATCAAAGGTCTTTTTGGGGCACCTGGGTGGTTCAGCCAGTTAAGAATCTGTGTTTGGCTCACGTCATGATCCCAGGGTCCTGGGATCTAGCACCAAGTTAGGCTCCCTGCTCAGTGGGGAGCCTGCTTCTCCCTCTCCTCCTCCCTTGTGCTCTCTTTTGCTATCTCTGTCTCTCTCTCTCTCTCAAATAAATAAATAAATAAATAAATAAAATCTTTTTTTAAAAATAAGCTCCTTTTTAAAAAGTGATTCAGGGGGGCGCCTGGGTGGCTCAGTGGGTTAAGCCGCTGCCTTCGGCTCAGGTCATGATCTCAGGGTCCTGGGATCGAGTCCCGCATCGGGCTCTCTGCTCAGCAAGAAGCCTGCTTCCCTCTCTCTCTCTCTCTCTCTCTCTGCCTTCCTCTCCGTCTACTTGTGATCTCTCTCTGTCAAATAAATAAAATCTTAAAAAAAAAAAGTGATTCAGGAAAGACATATAGATTCTTCAATTTTGTAGTAACTTCAGAATTTCTTACAAAGCATCTTTAAGATAGTAAGATCTAAGATTAAATTCCACTAGCAATTATAGACCCCCCGCAACAGCTCCTTCAAGGTTTTTAATCACATTGAATGCTAAAATCATGCATCTAGGTAGGGCCCTCTTCTAGTACTCCTGCTTAAAGTAAAATCAAAATCTATGATTCAAGATCTAGCTCTACTCTTTACTAATTATGTGTCCTTGAAAAAGTTGTTTAATTTCCCTAAAACTCAGCTTAGTAAAATAAGAAAGACATAGTACTTACTATAAATGTTTATTGAGATAAAGCATGTAAAAATTTCAGTATATAAGTTCTCAGTGATTATTAGCCAGAAAAAAGAAGGGGTAGCATAGGGATAGAAGTCTCATGAAATTATCCAAAAAACCTGAGGAGAAGGGAGTAAAAAAAAGGGGGAGAAATCCAACCTTCTGCATTCTTTCTCTTTTTTTATATTACAAGCAAAAAAAAGCTTATTCTACCTAACTGACAGAATAAGGTAGAGTGGAAGAAAATCTAGTACTGGTTCTATTTATACAGCATCTCTGAATTAATGGTCTCAAAAGATCTTAAAATCATTTAAGTTGTGGCATCTATAATTGGTTGATGCCAACTTCAGCTTTTCAGCACTGAACAGGAAAAAATATACATAAAATTCCCCAATCAATCAACACTTTAACCTGTGACTTTTTTTTTTAATCTAAATCTATTGGAGAATTCTCCAATAAATCCAGTGAACCAAAGACAATGGAGTGGTAACTTTAACAAAGATATAAAATTGAGGCAGAGAATAGTTCAATAATTTACTAGAAATACGGAGTTGATTTTAAGCAAACACGGGTAAAAATTACACTTTCTCTCTTTCCAATTCAATGTTACATCTATTATAACAGAGTTGTCACCCTAGGATTTTCAATATCCTTTACAATTAAAATTTCATCATAACCTCCCATGATTAGTTGTCTACAGTACCCTTAAGCAAGACTAGTATTCCTTTGATCCAATTATTATAAGCTCATTTAAAATCTCAACTGTATATGAAACATTCATTGGTTCATAAATCAATATATACATAGTATATATTGGACAACTCTGTCTCTTAGAATATGTGGATTTAGTGCTCCTTAAGCTACCAAGAGTTGAGGAATAAAGAGGATTTTCAAATTACAAGAAGTCATTCTTTCCACAGGTCAATATTGATGTGTTAAGAAAGTAGCAATCACCTTGATAAAGTCAGGCTGTGATTTCCTGGCTACAAGGATGAATATTGCATCTCTGGTTGAAAACGCAGGTTATAATTCTGAGAACCTGGCAATTGTAGGTTGCAGACAAACACAAAATTATCATTAATTATTCCCTAATCTTACTTCCCCCAGGGCCAATATATTTTGAAAGAAAATATGAAGGGATTCAGTGGTATTAAACAGGAAGTGCTAACTTGGAAATACAGTAAGTAGGAAATCACATTTATTTCCATATAACTTTTTCAAAAACTCTTGTATGTTGGTCTAATGAAGCTAGATTTAAATTCAAATTCATCAAGGATTCATAATCTAGTATGTGCTAATCTCATTAAAGAAATATTTTAATACGCATCAAGATTATTGAGTCAACATTAAGTATATGGCATAAACCCTGTAGGCAAGCAGACATTTCATAATTCTCCAATAAACCCTCACTCATCACTAATCTTAAAGGCAGAAAAGTTTGAAAGTCTAGAAGGAGACATTTCTTTTCTTCCTTGATTTAGATAAGTTTAGTGGCTCTCAATTTTTAGCATCCATGACAATTTCTCAAGGTGGTACCAATACAGGTAGGAACATTGTACTTGAAAAATTTATGTGATTTTCAAGCTTACTATTATTTATTTATTTATTTATTTATTTATTTATTTATTTATTTTTTAAGATTTTATTTATTTATTTGACAGAGAGAGATCACAAGCAGGCAGAGAGGCAGGTAGAGAGAGAGGAGGAAGCAGGCTCCCTGCTGAGCAGAGAGCCCGATGCGGGGCTCGATCCCAGGACCCTGAGATCATGACCTGAGCCGAAGGCAGCGGCTTAACCCACTGAGCCACCCAGGCGCCCCGACAAGCTTACTATTATTTAGATATACTATTCACCATACAGTTATTTTGGAACATACCCTTGAGAAATATGTGCATTTCAGTTCCATTTAACTTTACCTTATGTCTGTTTTAATTTTTAAATCTCAGAAATTTTAGAGAAAAAATTGCCTTAAGTTAGGGTATAAGAATCTTTTTTAAAAAATATTTTATTTATTTATTTGTTTATTTGACAGAGAGAGATCACAAGTAGGCAGAGAGGCAGGCAGAGGGAGGGAAGCAGGCTCCCTGCTGAGCAGAGAGCCAGAAACAAGGCTTGATCCCAGGACCCAGAGACCATGACCTGATCGGAAGGCAGAGGCTTAACCCACTGAGCCACCCAGGTGCCACTAGGGTATAAGAATCTTAATGGCAAAGATAAGTCCGAACAAAACAATCTCACTATATTTTTATTAAAATAAAACATGTCCCAGCTGTCTCTCCAATGCAGATCTTCCATCCAAGAACTGACTTGGGGTGTCCAACAGGCTCAGTCCACAAAGGACGTGACTCTTGATCCTGGGGTTGTGAGTTTGAGCCCCACATTGAGAGTAGAGATTATTTAAAGAAAAGAACTTACTTGATATCTGATAGAATAATGAACTGGAATGAACTGTTAAAGTAGAATAGGAATGCTTTTAGTCTATGAGCACACACAGGTGATATTCTTGATTTTCTTACATAGAACAAACATCATTCTAAACAATAGTTTATTCTCCCGATGTTTGGAATATGTGCATTAAATACTTGTTTAGACACACACATACGAAATCATGTCCACCCTTAGATGCTGGGGAACTTTTCATTCATTCGACATTTATTGAACATTAACTTTGTGGCAAGGACTGAACTAAATACTTAACTTCTATAACACTTTCTTGGTACTTCTTATGTACAGTTTTAATTTATATGTCAAATTGGGGTAATACATGTAGATATTTTCCCTGTTCAACATGCTTAAGACACAGAGTTTACTCATTCATGCTACAAATATTGAATGAAAAACCATTACCTGTCAGACAATCTGCTGGCTATTGGAGGAACGATGGCAAAAGAAACAGACATTATATTGATCATGGAATAGTGCAGTAAGGGAGGTAGATGATAAACAAGTGAACAAATAAGTAGGCAAAATGTAAAAATGTCATAAACAACCAAGAAATTATGATAAAGGATCCCTGAAGGAAATATATTTAGAAATAGCTATCAGCAAAGGCCTTCAGGAGGAGGTGACATTTAAAAATTGTGACCTGAAGGATAAGAAGAGGCTAGCCAAGCAAAGACTAGTGAGGAGAGCATTCCCTGCTGGGAGAACAGCAAGTGTGAAGGTACTAAAGTAGAAAAAGTCAGCCAGACTTGAAGATTAGAAAGACAGATAGTGTGGCTAAAGCATAGGGAGCAATGGGAGAGGGGCCTAAGATGGATGGGAAACAACCAGGGGAGGGATCTTACAGTCTTGTACATTACCATAAAGAGTTTGGATTTTATTCCATTTATTCCAAGGTAAAAAGCCATTGTAGGGTTTAAGCAGTACATGAGATGATTCATTGTATATATATATTTTTAAAATACTACCATAATTGCTATATGGAGAATGAGATAAGGGTGCAGGAAAACTAGTCACAAGGCTATTGCATCCATTCAGGGGAGGTAAGATGGTGATGTGGACCAAGGTAGCAGTTGTTGGTTGAAGATGGACACCTGTCAACTAAGTTTCAGAGGTGGAATTTATAGGACTGATTAATTAAAGAGCAATGACAAGATACCCTTTAGAGAGGAAGCTGTCAAGAATGACCCCCCAACTTCCGCCATGAAGAACTGGGTGGACAATGGAACCAGTTTCTAAGGACTATGGGTAGAGATGGTCTGAGCAGGTCTGGAAACCAAGGATTCCATTTTAGACACGTGTGAACTGCCTGAAAAAAGCCAAGCAGAGATGTTAGGCAATCAGATAGAGTTTGGAACTCAGCAGAAGGGTCTGGGCTGAAGATTTAAAATTACAGGAGCGCCTGGGTGGTTCAGTCAAGCTTAGCTAAGTGTCCGCCTTCGGCTCAGGTCATGATCCTAGGGTTCTTGGATTGAGCCCAAATTTGGGGCTCTCTGCTCAGTGGGGAGCCTGCTTCTCCCTCTCCTCTGCCCCTGCTTGTGCTTTCTCTTTCTCTCTCTCTGCTGAATAAATAAATAAAATCTTTTTAAAAAATAAAATTACAATTGAGTAAATATCTTCTGAATGAATGTGGACACTGTGGTAAGGGGGCAGAGTTATCCCTTATCCTTTGATAGCTGCTTCCTGTACTGGCCTTACTCTCCTTTTCTGCCATAGCAATACTCCTTATTTCTTATATACAGATCCCTTTCTGAAGTACTTACAAAATTGTACAGAAGACCTACCCAAAGCAAAGTGTACTTGGTGTTCTAGATATTCTTAGAAGCAACTAATAAAGGAAAAAAAAAATCTGGGGACCACTAGCCACCAAAATACAGCTTTTACTGCTGTAAAAAAGAGCCTCTATTATATACATGTGCTTTTTGAACAAGAAAATAAACATATCCATATATTTAAGGTTTTTAAAGGACATAAATTTTAGTTATACTATGTGATTTATTTTTATTTTTTATTGGTCTTCTATTTACTTGATTTAGGTTCAATAAGAGGTTCTTATACAAAATTCAATTCACCCAGAATTGTAAAAAAAAAAAAAAAAAGTGAAAGTCCTTTCAAATCCCATTCTCCTATAGACTACACCTTTAACAGACAATTGTACATCCCTACAGACTTTTATTTATACATATATAAATATGTACATATATATTTTGTCAAAATGTAACCATATGCTATACACTATCATGAAACTTTGGTTTTTTAGTTTTGCTTAACATATATGATGGACAGGGATGCCTGAGTGGCTCAGTCAGTTAAGTGTCTGCCTTTGGCTCAGGTCATGATCCCAGGGTCCAGAGAGATCAGAGATTGAGCCCCATTCAGGTTCTCTGCTCAGCGGGGAGCCTGCTTCTCCCTCTGCCCCTCCCCCTGCTCCTGCTTTCTCTCCCTCTCTCTCAAATAAATAAAATCTTTAAAAGAAAACAAAAACCAACCAAACAAAAGATATATGATGGACATCCTTCCATGTCAGTGCCTAAAATTCTGTTTCATTCCTATTAACAGCTAAGAATGGATATTCAGTTATGTATGGATATTTCATAATTTATTTTTACCCCATGATTGAATATTTAGGTACATTTCTGAAAGTATGTGCATGCATATGCCTGTGTGTTTATTCTGAAAGGTACTTAGTTAAAAGTATGCACATTTAATTTTTAATTAGGCCAAAATGCTGCCCTACATTTTTTGTGCCAATTTATACTCTCAATCAATAGTAAACAAGCCAATTCATTGACTTCAGATTTGTCTCCAAAATTCTGAGTTCATGATGTAGTAAAGAAACACAGAATCACATTCACAGCAGTATTTTGTTTTCGTTAATAAAAAGATCTCACATTATTATGTATTTCATATGATTTGCTTGAATCCTAAATGTTCACTGAAAAAGTCTGCTTACTTCTTTGAATTTATTTTACTTAAATGGACTGGTTTTATCATAGTGTTTTATATCATCTTATCCCTATATCCCAAAGGGTTAAAGTTTATTCCTTTAAGAACATATATTTCTTGATATCTCACTCTCCAAACGCTTTAGCCAAAAATAAAGAAATTATGATATTTAATTATTGGACAAATATGATATTTAACAAAAACTTAAAAACATAAGATTTGAAGCTGAATCCAGTATATCTAAGTAAGGTCACAACAGACCTTTCAGAGAAAACAAATGTAGCCTCTGGACAAATTTATAAAGCAACTCTCTGAGAGCTCCTGAAAATAAGCAAAAGCAGGGAGATTTGAGGGGAAGTGGGATGGAGTCAAAATTTGGAAAAAGGGATTAGCATGGAGTTTCCATTGCTTTGGAATGAAGACAGTCATGATTGTGGCAAAGCATGAGGAAACTAAAGCACAGATAGCCCTCAGTGTCTCTTCCATGAGGAACAAGAGGAAGGAGCCAGTGGCAACAAGCAAGCAGGGAGGGGAGTAGGGGAGGAGACTTGAGCTAGAGAGAACCAAAAAAGGGATCTTTAAAGTCTGTACCTGAATTCTTCCCATGTCTCTAGACATCCCCAAACCATACATATAGAAAACAATGCTAAAGCTAAAAGAACTAAACTAAACTTTGAACTACTGCCCATCACAAACAAGAGAGAATTTATATTTTTAATCCAATCAAGTTCTTCCTCTACTAAAAAATATTAACATCCTTCAAAGGAATATAATAGAATGCAGTCTCCACAAAATATATGTAATATCCAGGCCACGATTCAAAATTTCTTAGCATATAAGGAACCAGGAAAATGTGATGTATTCTCAAGGGTAAAGACTATTTAGAAGTTCATCATCAAACCTGAGATAATGCAGACAATGACTTAAAAGTAGCTACTATATTTAATAAAATAAAGGAAAATGTGCTAGTATGAGTGGAAAGAAAGTAAATCTTTTTTTTTAAAGATTTTATTTATTTATTTGACAGAGAGAAATTCCAAGTAAGCAGAGAGGCAGGCAGAGAGAGAGGAGGAAGCAGGCTCCCTGCTGAGCAGAAAGCCCGATGTGGGGCTCGAACCCAGGACCTGGGATCATGACCTGAGCCGAAGGCAGCGGCTTAACCCACTGAGCCACCCAGGCGCCCCGAAAGAAAGTAAATCTTAACAGAGGAATCGAAAATATAAAAAAGAGCTAAATGGAAATTTAGTACTAAAAAGGAGAATATCTGAAATAAAAATTCACTGGGTGAGCTTAGTAGAAGAATGGAAATAACAAAGGCAAATGCAGTGAACCTGAAAACAGAGCAATACAAATGATCAAATATGAATTGAGAGAGAAAAAGAAATGAAATAAAATAAACAAAGTCTCAGACACCTATTGGACAAGAAAGGAATACAAGGAATGAATATTATTAAAGAGCAAACTTTAACCCTACTATGATGAAACCAGTATCAAGATGTATCATATGTAAATAATTGGAATCCAGAGAGGAGTGAGAGAAGAGAACCAAACAATATTCGAATAAATTAAAACTAAAAATTTTCCAAATTTGGTGAAAAACATAAATTTATAGATTCAATAAATTCTGTCAATTCCAAACAGGATGAATATGAAGAAAAGCACAAATGAACATATCACAGTCAAACTTCTGAAACAAAGATAAGTAAAACAAACAAACAAACAAAAAAAAAAACCCACCTTGAAATTGGTGCCCTCACCCCCCAAATGGAGAAACAAAAACAACAATATTACAAAAAGGGAACAATGACTCAAATACCTATAGACTTCTCATCAGAAATCATAGAGGCTGGAAGACAGTGGAATAAAATCTCTGAAATGCTATAAGAACAGACTCTATCAACCCAGAATTCTATGTCATCCAAAATACTTGAGAAATAAATACATTTTCACATAGAGGAAAAGGAAGAGAAATTGCTGCAGCACACATGCATTACAAAAAAATTCTAAATGAAGTTCTTTTGGGTCAAAATGAAAAGATACTATAAGGAAAATCAACTCTAAAGGAACAAATGGCCTTTTGACTGCTTAATCAGAAATTATAATCTTGTCTTGTGGGGCTAATATTGTTTGACATTTAATACAGAAATTATAACATAAGCAATAGCATAAGAAGAACTAAATGGTCTTCCACAGTTGCAAAGTTTCTATATTTTTTTAAAGATATTATTTATTTATTTGAAAGAGAGAGAGATCACAAGTAGGCAAGAGGCAGGCAGAGAGAGAGGGGGAAGCAGGCTCCCTGCTGAGTGGAGAGCCCAATGCAGGGCTCAATCCCAGGTCCCCGAGACCATGACCCGAGCTGAAGGCAGAGGCTCAACCTACTGAGCCACCCAGGTGCCCCACAAAGTTTCTATATTTTATGAAAATGGTATACTAGTAACTGTGAGTAGACTGAGAAAAGTTAAGAGGTATGCTATAGGGACGCCTGGGTGGCTCAGTGGGTTAAGCCGCTGCCTTCGGCTCAGGTCATGATCCCAGGGTACTGGGATTGAGTCCCGTGTCGGGCTCCTTGCTCAGCAGGGAGCCTGCCTCTCTCTCCGCCTCTGCCTGCCTCTCTGCCTGCTTGTGTGCTTTCTCTCTCTCTCTTTCTGACAAATAAATAAATAAAAAATCTTAAAAAAAAAAAGAGGTATGCTATAATCCTTAGAACCAACACTAAAAAATGAAAGTACATATATAGGTTAAAATAGATATATCTAAAAATGGGAAGATATTATAAAGAATATTCTAGTAATTCAGAAGACAACAGTTAAGGGGAAACAGAAGAACAAAATAAGAGGGGACAAATCAAAGACAAATAATATATTAGAGAACACAAATTCAAACACATCAAAATTTACTCTAATGTTATTGGGCTAACCCTTTCAATTAAAAGACAGAGATCAGTGAAATGGATAAAGGAACAAGATCCAAAATACTCTTTCTACAAGGGCACACTTTATGTATGTGTATATATGTATGTATGTATTTGTTTATTTAAATTTTTAAAAATGTTTCAAGTTTTTATTTAAATTCTAGTTAGTTAACATTAGTGTAATATTAGTTTCAGTAGTAGAATTTAATGATTCACCACTTTCATATAACACCAGGTGTTCATCACAAGTGCCCTCCTTAATACCCATCTCCCATTTAGTCCCCCCACCCACTGCCCCTCCAGCACCCTCAGTTTGTTCTCTACAGTTAAAAGTCTGTTTTATGGCTTGCCTCTCTCTTTTTCCTTATGTTCATCTGTTTTGTTTATTAAATTTCACATATGAAATAAATCACATGTCATTTGTCTTTTTCTGACTGACTTATTTCACTTAGCATAATATACCTTAGCTCCATTCACATTGTTGCAAATGGCAAGATTTTATTCTTTTTTATGATTGAGTAATATTCCATTGTGTATATGCACCACTTCTTTTTTTTTTAAAGATATTTATTTATTTATTTGACAGAGAGAGAGAGAGAGAGAGATGGTAAGAGAGAGAGCACAAGTGGGGGAGCAGCAGAAGGAGAGGGAGAAACAGGCTTTCCACTGAGCAGGCAGCCTACCACATCTTCTTTATCCATTCATCAGCTGATGGACATTTGGGCTCTTTCCATACTTTGGCTATTGTTGATAATGCTGCTATAAACATTGAGGGGCATGTGCTCCTTCCAATCACTATTTTTGTATCCTTTGGGTAAATATCTAGTAGTGTAATTGCTGGGTCATAGGGTAGTTCTATTTTTAACTTTTTGAGAAACATTCATATTATTTTCCAGAGTGGCTGCACCACTTTGCATCCTACCAACAGTATTAAGAGAGTCCCTCCCCCCACATCCTTGCCAACACCTATTGTTTCCTGTGTTGTTAATTTTAGCCATTCTGATAGGCGTAAGGTTGTATCTCATCGTAGATTTGATTTATACTTCCCTGTTGTTGAGGGATGTTGAGCATCCCTTCATGGGTCTGTTAGCTAGTCAAAGTTTTTTTTCTTTTTTAAGTAATCTCTATACCCAATGTGGGACTAGAATTTACAACCCCAATATCAAGAGTCACATGCTCTACTAAGTGAGTCAGCCAGGAGCCCTACAAGGGCACATTTTAAATTTTAAAAAACAGAAAGTAAGTAGACTTACTTTAAGTAAATAAATATGTATTCCATGCAAATACTAAACATGAGACTGGAATGGCCACTTTAGTGTCATAAAAAATATACTTCAGAGGAAAAAAAAGAGTATTAGCAGCAATAAACAAATATTTAATGATGATAAAGAAATCAATAAATCAGGAAGTTTTTAGCTATCATAAATGTATATATATCCCTAATAACAGAGCCTCAAAATGCATGAAGCGAAAATGAACATAACTAAAGGAAGGAAAATAATAAAACTTGTATTAATATAAAAAATAATAAAAATATAATATAAAAATAATAAAAATATAAAAGTTTTATTAATATAAAAAATAATAAAGGTTTTAATGCTGCTCTCTGAGCAGCTGATAGAATTAGAGAAAACCACTAAAGACAATCTGACTCCCAGTTATATTTATAAATCACTACACCTGAAGACTGGAGAATACACATTCTTTTCAAGTGCACTTGGTAAATTCACCAAGATAGACTGCATGCTGGGCCATAAAATAAGTCTCAATAATTTTTTAAAAATTTTTTTAAACTTTTTTAAATTAATTTTTTGTTAACATATAATGTATAATTTGCCCCAGGGGTACAGGTCTGTGAATTGTCAGACTTCACACTTCACAGCACTCACCATAGCACATACCCTCCCCAATGTCCATAACCCAACCACCCTCTCCCTACCCCCTTCCCCGCCGCAACCCTCAGTTTGTTTTGTGAGATTAAGAGTCTCTTATGGTTTGTCTAAGTCTCAATAAATTTTAAAAGCCTGAAATCATGCAGTGTAACTTCTCTGACCAAAAGAGAATTAAATAGAAATTAAAAGCACTAAGATATCTGGGAAAACCAAAATATTTATAAATGAATTCTGGAACACCGAAAAGAAATTTTAAAAAATAAATTAAATAAAAAAAGACAGTGGGAGGGATGCCTGGGTGGCTCAGTTGTTAAGCGTCTGCCTTCGGCTCAGGTCATGATTTGAGGGTCCTGGAGCCGCACACTGTTCTCCCTGCTCAGCGGGAAGCCTGCTTCTCCCTCTCTCACTCCCCCTGTCTGTGTTCCCTTTCTCCTTGTGTCTCTGTCCAATAATTAAAATCTAAAAAAAAGAGAAAGATGATGGGGGAAAAAAGAAAGTTATTCCACTCCTTTAACTGCATAG
Source organism: Lutra lutra (assembly GCF_902655055.1). NCBI lineage: Eukaryota > Metazoa > Chordata > Mammalia > Carnivora > Mustelidae > Lutra > Lutra lutra. The sequence continues at coordinate 79,505,964 of NC_062282.1, read as the reverse complement.
AGTTATGAATCTAAATTTAGGTTACTTAATACCTTGGGGGATTCTTGGGATTTACAGTTTCTGTGCAACATTTGTGTATTATTTTAGATGTAAAACAAACTCTATTGATGTTATAACCCACAAATGAAATCTTGAAACACAAAAATTGATTTGAGTTTCTCCTCTTCTTGGATTTCTAAAAGCCCCTAAGTAAGCTTTTGAATAGGAGACTATGCAGCCATCCTATAGACAAAAAAGAGAAAAAAGCTCAACATAAGTTCAATCAAACCACTCTAGGGTCCAGCCTTCAGCAGAACATTGCATGAGAACAATAGATAAGTAGATAAAATAGATTATATAGATAAAATTAATTTGTAAATGATTTATAGAATGAAAATGGACATTGTACTTCAGAGGAGAGGCAAAAGTAAATGAGGCAGATGGCAGCTGAAATAGGCCTAAAATACAGATAAGTTTTCACAGCTTATCCCGCTGCTCATTTAAATAGGTTGAATACGGAATATCGTAACTGCAAATATGAACGTGAACTACTTTCAACTCCTTACTACCCAGAGAGTAAATCTTTTTTTTTAAAAGATTTTATTTATTCATTTGATAGAGACACAGTGAGAAAGGGAACACAAGCAGAGGGAGTGGGAGAGGGAGAAGCAGGCTCCCCACTGAGCAGGGAGCCGGATTCGGGTTCGATCCCAGGACTCTGGGATTATGACCTGAGCCGGAGGCATACGCTTAATGACTGAACCACCCAGGCGCCCCCAAAGAGTAAATCTTTTTGTTCGGTGGCAAAAATCAGTATGAACAAACTGTGAGCCCAAGGGTCACAGATGATGAAGCATACTACTTAAGAACCAAAGTCCTTTGCTCTCCAAGGAGCATCATTATAACTCAGACCAATCTGATTTTTAGTTCAACAAAAGTTGAGAAGCATCAGAGGTCACCAGGTGTGATTCACCACACACCAGAATGCAGACAGCACAGCTATAATCTTCCCAATACTCTAATCTTTGGTGGTGGAGAACGGGTGCTTGGGAGATGCGTTTCATCTCAAACACCTTAATAATGAACTACCTTGCTCAGGCTGTTGTTAACCTTAGGAAGTTATCCTGTAAAAACTTTGATGGAGATGGAGAATATGTCCTTCTTTTTCAGAGACGAAGCCAAATATAAAATCTTTTTTTTTCCTATTACATGACATTTTCCAAATCAAAAGAACAGGAATGAAAAACAAGCTCTCTTATTAACTTCCTCAGTGTCTATGTTATTTCTGGGTACTGAGTTGGGGACTAGAGACAACTTGCGATTAATTATTGGACCTAATGGACTATTTTTAATATTTTGCAAAACAGTCCCAACTATGGCTAGAAATAGGAACCAAAGAGAATTATGTCTCAGAGAATAATTCATGACCTGCAACAATTACAGAAGCAGATCCAGCAGAGAAGTTAAGACAATATTCTTAATCACAATCATCAACAGAAAGAATTAGCCAATATTAGAAGCTGAGAGCATGAACAGATGTTTCTGGAGTGATGGGAACTATACAGTGGAATAGATGATTAAAAGAAACAGAGACAGTTCTAAACTCTCGTTTTACAACTAGGAAGAAATAGGCAAAGATCACTACAGAGCTTCAAAAGGCTTGTAAACTACAAAAGGAATTTTAGGGGGAAAACCCAGCATTTTTCCCTTTGAGTGTAAACACTCAAGTTGCTCAGGTGTCCTAAAGCAAGATAACCTAATAATTATTATTAAAATGTGTAGGATGCAATTTACAATTATTTTATCTTCCTGACCATCTTATCATATGTAATGTCTCTATTTATAACTATTAAGTTTCCTGCCTTAAGGTGTACTATAAGTCATGTTTGTATAGCAAATACTGTATATAGTTTCCTTTTGATAAGTGTTTGCATGAAATTATCTCTATCCTTTTACTTTCAACTTCTTTATCCTTTTAATAAAGGTATGTCTCCAGTAAGTGACATATGGTTGTTTAATTTCTAACCAGTCTATCTTTATTAATTGGAATGTTTAGTCTGTTAATATTTAATGTAACTACTGATGCACTTCAATTGAAAACTATCATCTTACTACTTATTTTTTTTATTCTATCTGTTCTAATTTGTCTTTTCCCCCCTTTCCTGCCTTTATATAGATTAATTTAGTATATTTTTATCCTATTGTCTCCCCATTAATAACTTATTGGTCTCATACTCTTTTTTTAATATTTTATTTATTTGTCAGAGAGAGAGTGTGCACACAAGCTGGCAGAGTGGCAGGCAGAGGCAGAGAGAAAGGCAGGCTCCCTGATGAGCAAGGAGCTGGATGCGGAACTCAATCCCAGGACCCTGGGATCATGACCTGAGTCGAAGGCAGTGGCTTAACTGACTGAGCCACCCAGGCGTCCAGTCTCATACTCTTTTTTAAAAATATTTTTTATTTATTCATTTGAGAGAGAAAGAGAGTGTGAGTTGCATGCACTCACACACAAGCATGAGCAGGGGGGAGGGGCAGAGGGAGAGGGCCAAGCAGGCTCCCCGCTGAGCAGAGAGCCCGACCTGGGGCTCCATTATGACCTGAGCCTAAGGCAGATACTTAACTGACTGAGCCACCCAGACACCCCCACATATTCTTTTAATATTTTAAATGGATTACCTTTCACACTCTCTCAGCCCCTGCTTACTTGCTCTCTCTCTCTCTCTCTCCCTCTCTAAATAAATAAACATAGGTCTTTTATTTTCTGGCCATCAAAAGAGGATCAATAAAAAGATTATTTGAAGTCAATAAATTTTTGGCATAACTTATTCTAAAAAAAAGAAAGCAAAAATACAAATATGAAGAATGTAAAAAGAAACACCATTGGGATGCCTCGGTTAAGCATCTGCCTTGAGCTAGGACATGATCCCAGGTTCCTAGGATCAAGTCCTGTATCAGGCTCCTTGCTCAGCAGGGAGCCTGCTTCTCCCTCTGCCTGTTGCTCCCCCTTCTTGTGCTCTCTCTCTCTCTGACAAATAAAATCTTAAAAAAAAAAGAAAAAGTAAAAGAAACACCATTATGGTTCCTACTACACTAAAATAATGAGAAATATAATAACGTTAAGCCTATATATTACATTATAAAATTTAGATTAAATGCACAAATTTGTTGAAAAAAACAACTTGCCAAACTGACAGAACTAGAAATATAAAATTTATATAGCTCTATACCTATTGCAGATATTGAATTTATAATTGAAAACATTTTTTTTTATAATTGAAAACATTTTTATGAAAATAATTTTAATCCAAGAAAGCTTACTTCTGAATTCTCCACATATTTCTGGGAGAAGAAAACACTGATTTACACAAACTTTCCAAAGAATTGAAAAGGAAGTAAAACTTCTTAACTTATTATATGAGGCCAGGATAGCTTTGATAACAAACTCTTACAGAAACCTTACAAGAGTGGAAAATTACAAGCTATTTATATCATAGACACAGATCTTCTATCATAGACACACAGATTTTTTTAAAATTCCAAACAAAATGTTGGGAAACTAAATCCAGTCATATAAAGAAGGGTAATACATTAAAGCCAACCAAGGTTTATTCCAATAAAGCAATATTTGTTTATTAATAAATCAACCAATGTGATTCATGATTTGAATAAAAGAATAAAATCATACGATCACTTCAATAAGCAGAGAAATATATGATAAATTTAATATCCTTTCATAATTTTTTAAAGATCTCTTAGTAAATTAGAAAAGGAAGGAAGCTTCCTTAACCTGACAAAGGACCTCTGGGGAAAAAGTCTATCTCATATTAAATACAAGAAACTTTCACTCTGAGATCAGAAATAAAACAAGGCTATCATCATCACTTCAACAATGCCACAAAACCATATACCGAGACTATATGATTAGAAATTTTAAAAATAAATAAAGCTAAGAATATTGGAAATGGCATAACAGTATGTTTAGAAAATATAAAATAATATAAAATGTAAGATTTCAAAATTTAGCAAGGACATGATACAAACTTAATACAAAAGTTAGGTTTATATCTATATACCTGCAACAAAACAATTATAAAATGAAATTTTTAAATGCCATTTACAATAGCCTCAAAATACCAAATATCTAATGAACTTGTACAAAATATCCCTCCACACACATTAATCACACATAAACACTGAGAGGGAAAAATAAGTAGAAGGACATATGTTAGCAGACCAGCTATTTATGGATATACTATCATTATGTTAATAAATCCCATATTTTTTTACACAACAAATAAAAATCCAAGTAAAATTTTGTCAAAAAGTCAATATGCCTCATATTTTCTGCCCATTCAGTGTAATTCCAATTGAAAGAAGAGCAGAGTTTTTTTGTAGGAATTGACAAGTTGATTCTATAATTTCTATAGAAATGCAAAGGACCAAAAAGAGCTAAATTAATGTGGAGGCAGAAGAACAAAGCGGGAGAACTTACACAATGGTATATCGATACATATTAATATAGGATGGTAATGGGACAAGAATAGAGGACTAGGCCAATGAAACAGAATCAAAGTCTAGAAATTGGCAGAAATATACAGTCAATTGTTTTATGACAAAGATAGCACTGCAGAACAGTAAGAAAGGGTGGTCTTTTTTTATTAAATGGTGATGTATATGCAGACAATCCAACTGGATTTACACATGGAAACAATCTCAGCTCTAACAACACACAATACTCAAAAATACAATTTCAGATGGATTAAGATTCTTAATGTGCATGTTAAAACAAGAAAGCTGCTGGAACTATGGCAACCACTAAGCAGATACGGCTATTTAAACATAAGCTTGAATTAAATTTAGTAACATTAAATATTCAGTCCCGCAGTTTCACTAGCCACATTTCAAGTGCTCAGCAGCCATATGTCCTATATATGCAGATATAGAAAATTTCCAACATATAGAAAGTTCCATTAGACAGCAATGTTCTAGGAGATAACATAGAAGCATATTGTCATGACCTTGAAGTAGGCTACATTTCATTAAAAGGAAGGAAAGAGTACTAAGTAAAAAGAAAATACAAAAAAATCGGATCTCATTAAAATTAGGAGTTTCTGTTAATCAAAAGACATCTTTAAGAGACAAAGAGTAAATGGGGCGCTTGGGTGGCTCAGTTGGTTAAAAGACAAAGAGTATCTCTATACACTACTATGGAATGATCACAGGTTTATATTCTAAAGTGAAAAACCAAAGCGGAGAAGAATATGTTTTGTAGTTTATAATTTATCCGAAAAAGCAGAAGACAGACACACATATATATTTGCTTATATATATATGTATATATATACATATATATATATATACACACACATATATATATACATACAATAAGAAATAGTAAAAGGATAAAAATTTGATTACTTATAAGAAGAAAGAAGGACTAAAGTAGAGGAACAAGCATAGCAAATATGAGACTTTTCTAAACATACTTTCTTTTATAAATTTAGTTTGGAACTATTGTAATATTTTACAAACTATAAAAGAAAATTAAATTTTTAAAAAGCAAGTCCTATTTTTTTAAAGATTTTATTTCTTTATTTGACAGAGAGAGATCACAAGTAGGCAGAGAGGCAGGCAGAGAGAGAGGGGGACGCAGGCTCCCTGCTGAGCAGAGAGCCCAATGTGGGGTTCTATCCCAGGACACTGGGATCATGACCTGAGCCGAAGGCAGAGGCTTAACCCACTGAGCCACCCAGGCACCCCAGCAAACCCTATTTTTAAAAGTTTTTATTTAAATTCCAGTTAGCTAAAATACAGTGTAGTATTAGTTTCAGGCCTCAATTTAACAGCAACTTAAAATAAATGATCCTAACTCTGTATGTACTTGGCAGCTTAACTACACAGAGATGAACTATTCCAAGATACTTTAATACACAATAATTTGTTCATGCCTAGTGGGATACACCCTACAAATGAAAATAATGACAAAAATACTAAATTGATACTATAATCATATTGTTGGTGTAGTGCTGGTATTGTTTTCTAAGTCTGTTGTTTGAGTAGTGTAAGGTAACAAATGAGTAATTAGGTTGGTATAAATGAAAACTGGGATTTTTGTTGTGGGAGAAAGTAGACATATATAATACTGAATGAAATTAACCAGACACAAAAACATAATGATACTATATGATTTCATTTTTATGGTGTTGGAACTCATGATAATGGTTAAATCAGAAGAGAATAATGATAGATGGATGGGGTGGGGTGGGTTGCTGGTAATTCTCTACTTCCTTACCTCTGTGGTGGTTACATGATTGGGTTGGCTTTGGATTATTCATGAAGCTGTACACTTATGTTACATGAACTTTTATGAATGTTGTGCTTCAATTAAAAATTTTTTTTAAAGATTTTATTTATTTATTTGACAGAGAGAGATCACAAGCAGGCAGAGAGGCAGGCAGAGAGAGAGGAGGAAGCAGGCTCCCCGCTGAGCAGAGAGCCCGACACGGGGCTCGATCCCAGGACCCTGAGATCATGACCCGAGCCGAAGGCAGCGGCTTAACCCACTGAGCCACCCAGGCGCCCCCAATTAAAGATTTTTAAAGTGAGATTTGTGTGAAGCAGTTAAAACCAAGTTTAGTGGAAATTTAGAGCTTTTTATTTATTTATTTTTAAATATTCTATTTATTCAATAGAGAGAGAAAAAGTAAGAAACCATGAGCAGGAAAGACCTTGAATCACGAAGGAAATGTTGAAAAAGAAAAACAAAGGTGGGGCATCACATTGCCTTATTTCAAGCTTTAATACAAAGCTTTAATTACAAAGACAGCATGGTACTGGCACAAAAACAGACACATAGAACAGTGGAACAGAGTAGAGAGTCCAGATATGGACCACAACTCTATGGGCAGGAAAAAATATCCAGTGGAATAAAGACAGTCTATTCAATAAATGGTGCTGGGAAAACTGGACAGCTATGTATAGAAGAATGAAACACGACCATTTTCTTACACCATACACAAGGATAAACTTGAAATGGATAAAAGACCTCAATGTTGGGCAGGAATCTATCGAAATCCTAGAGGAGAACATAGGCAGTAACTTCTTCAACATCAGCCACAGCAAATTCTTTCAAGCCATGTCTCCAAAGGAAAAGGAAACAAAAGCAAAAATGACCTTTTGGGACTTCATCAAGATCAAAAGCTTCTGCACAGCAAAGGAAACAGTCAACAAAACAGAGGCAACCCACGGAACGGGAGAAGATACTCACAAATGACACTACAGACAAAGGGCTGATATCCAAGATCTGTAAAGAACTCCTCAAACTCAACACACACAAAACAGATATCATGTCAAAAAATGGGCAGAAGACATGAACAGACACGTCTCCAAAGAAGACATCCAAATGGCTAACATACACATGAAAAAATGTTCATCATCATTAGTCATCAGGGAGATTCAAATCAAAACCACATTGAGATACTATCTTACACCAGTTAGAATGGCCAAAATTAACAAGACAGGAAACAATAAGAGTTGGAGAGGATGTGGAGAAAGGGGAACCTTCTTACACGATTGGTGGGAATGCAAGTTGGTGCAGCCACTTTGGAAAACAATGTGGTGATTCCTCAAGAAGTTAAAAATAGAGCTACCCTATGACCCTACAATTGCACTACTGGGTATTTACCCCAAAGATACAGATGTAGTGAAAAGAAGGGCCATCTGTACCCCAATGTTCATAGCAGCAATGGCCACAATCACTAAACTGTGGAAAGGGCCAAGATGCCCTTCAATAGATAAACAGATAAAGAAGATATGATATATATATATATATATATATATATGTATATATATATATATATAGTGGAATATTACGCAGCCATCAGAAAGGATGAATACTGAACTTATTTATCAACATGGACGGGACTGGAAGAGATTATGCTGGGTGAAATAAGTCAAGCACAGAAAGTCAATTATCATATGGTTTCACTTACTAGTGGAGCATAAGGAATAACATGGAGGACATTAGGAGAAGGAAAGTGAAGTGGGGTAAATTGGTGGGGGAGATGAAGCATAAGAGACTGTGGACTATGAGAAACAAACTGAGGGTTTTGGAGGGGAGGGGGCTTGGGGGCGTGGATGAGCCTGGTGGTGGGTATTAAGGAGGGCACAGATTGAGTGGAGCACTGGGTATGGTGCATAAACAAAGAATCTTGGAACACTGAAAAAAAAAACTTTAATTTGAAAAAAACTTTAATCTCAATAAATGAATACAAAGAAAATATGAGGAAGGAAATAAGGTTAAGAGCAGAAATTAATAAAATAGAAAGCAAATATACAAGAAACGGAATCCCAAAAGTCAAAAGTTAGTTTTTGGAAGGGCCAATGTAATTAATAAACTACTTCCCAGCCAAGTCAGGAAAAATAAGAGGTGACAATAACTAACATCAGGTTTGAAAAGGGGAATAGCACTACAGATCCTACAGATGTTAAAAAGATCACAAGACACTATTAACAACATCATAACAAAAAAAAGCTTAGATGAATTTAACATAATTTTGGGAAACACAATTTATAAATCAATAAAAATATAAATATAAATAATTCTATTACTGATAAAGAAATATAATTTCATGACTTAAAACTTCCCCACAAAGAAAACTAAAGCACAGAGAACATCACTAGTGATTCCACTAAATAATTAAGAAAGAAATATCACCAATCTAAATAAACATGTTCAAAGAATAGAGAGAAAAAAAAACTTGAATTTGTTTAATAACCTTGACCCCAAACCCTTGTAAGAAAGGAAAATGACAAACTTATCTTAACCCTTATCTTGAGGGTTAAGTATAAAGGCAAAACCCCACTATGATGATGTCTTAACTGGCTGTTTTTATTTTGTATGAACATCATTTTTAGACTAAATAAAACAGCTGTAATTTTTGCTTAGAGATTCTAAAGAATAAGCATAATGTGCATGAATTCAGAGAACATTTTTGAGGGTATGTCATTATTACAGCTCTTCTATGAAAACAATATGTATGTAGATGGCAAACAGATGGTTCTAGAACAGCCAAGAATTTAGGATGAAACAGAAAAGTTTTTCCTTTTTCTCTGCAGCACAGGAGAGAGTGTATGTGATTGCATATTCATTCCTAGATTCAAAGACAAGTTCCAGATGAATATATAATGACCTTCTGTGTTTTTAGCTTGAGGAGGAAATTGTTATCCTAATTCTTTTCTTTTTCATAAATGCAGTATAAAAGAGACATACAATTTATTTGTATCCTGAACCATTCTCATCTTGTCAATTAAAACTGGGAACAAAGTGAGTAACCACTTTTATGATTTAGTTTTTGTTTTTAAAAAAAAATCTTTACCCACAAACTCCTTACTTCCCATAATACTTCAGTCAGAACCCTAGGCTATGATCCACATTCACTTGACATTCTTCCAAATGTTAATTCTTTCTGATATTCATATTATATCCATTATATCCAATGTAAAAGCCTCTTCGCAATTTAATCCATCTTCACCCCAACCCAGCAAAATGTATTTAGTCTCTGGGATATTATTGTTTTCCTCTAACTATAAATATTGAAGGCAACAAACACCAAGATATCGTTATCAGTCATGTTGTTAAAATTTTATCATTCATATATTTTCTAGGCATTGTTTTTTCCTTCTGTTTACTCAAGTTAGTAAGATCTTTTTCCTTCCCTCTTACCAGTTTGAGGTTTCTCTATTATACAATGAATTCTATTGTACTGTCTAGTTTTTTTTAATCCAAATGTATTCCTTTTTTTAAAGGCTTTATTTATTTATTTGACAGAGAGATCACAAGTAGGCAGAGAGGCAGGCAGAGGGAGGGGGGAAGCAGGCTCTCCACTGAGCAAAGAGCCCGATGTGGGGCTCGATCCCAGGACCCTGAGATCATGACTTGAACTGAAGGCAGGGGCTTAACTCACTGAGCCACCCAGGTGCCCCCCAAATGTATTTCATATGCTCTGCAAGTTTTCTTAATCACACTACTCTAAGGGTTTTCAAAGTGCAGTTATCAGTTTCAAAGTCAAAACAGATGTGAGAAAATATCTAATTAACCTATGGGAAAGCCTACTAATGGCATATATTTAACAAATAAAAACACCTGGAAATGTCAAAAACATCCTACCACTGTTAACTAATAACACTGCAAAGGAAAAACATTCTATACCCTACCTATCCTGGCAAAGGGAAAACTGCTTCAACTCCAGAAGAACAATACACTAACATAACATTGATGTGTCCAAACTATAATCTTCACATGGAATACTTAAGTCAGTTGTTCGCTGTTGTGCATTTTTGCCACATTAATATATTTATTCTAAAAAATTTGTAATTAATTTTAATGTAATTAATTTTAATGTAATTAATTTTAAATGGTAAGCAGAAATTTACATCTCAGAGGTAACATGTTAGATACCAATCTAAACAAAATTAAATTGCCCATCAAAAATCTTAGAAAAAATTAACATGAGACACATGTTGTCTACTGTTGCATAGGACATCAATTTTGTTTCTATCTGTAAAATATTATCAATAGGAAAAGTACAGATGAAAATGCTTTCCTGAATTTCCTAAACTGATAGATTTTACTTTTATAAAATATGCTTGTTTTTATAAGTAAGCTCCACACTGGGCTTGAACTCACAACCCTGAGGTCAAGAACTGAGCTGAGATCAACAGCTAAAACACTTATCCAACTGAGCCATCCAAGTGCCCCAGTATTGTAAAATATGTTGATATACACTGTAAACTAACAGAAGGGATTAGTGTCTAGACAGTATAATGTTAAGTGAAATAACATTCACAACAGTCAGAGAAAGACAGATACTATATGGTTTCCTTCACATGTATAATTTAAGAAACAAAACAAATGAGCAAAGTGGGGGAGGGCGTGGTAGGGAAAGGAGAGAGAAACAAACCAAGATATAGACTCTCAACTATAAAGAACACACTGAAGGTTACCAGCGAAGAGGTGGGGGTGGGGTGGGGGTGAAACAGGTGGTAGGGATTAAGGTGTGCACTTGTCCTGATGAAAACCAGGTGATGTACTGAATTGCTGAATCACTATATTGTCCACCCGAAACTAAATAATACTGTATGTTAACTACACTGGAATTAAAAATTTTGAACTAAAAAAAAGAAGGACTTACTATTTGAACAAAATAGAAACACATATACATCAACATGATTCTGTATGACTCAGGCACACAGTTAAAATTGTTAGGAAATTGCACTCTTTCCAAAGGATTTTTGTTTTATAAAATTCAAGCAATAAATATTTCCTTTCTAGAATTATGTAGTCATTATTAAGGCACTCAGTGAACACTATGACAAGCATTCTTTTCTAAAGAATCATGATTGGATCAATACGCAGTTGGAGAGGAAGAAGAAAGTAACAAAGTGCCTGGGTGAATTACAAATATTCCAGCTCTCTAGAAGTTATTTTATTCATGCTCTTATACATCACACTTTATATGTAAGGAAATATCCAGTCCACAAAGTTATTGGCAGACAGTGGACTACCTAAAAAGTAAAATATCAACATTGATAGAAAAAGACTGCTCAAGTGGATGACTGGAATGGCGCAGTATTCCTGCATGTATCAACAGTTTGTCTTTGTTACTGTCACTCATTTAAGTTTAAATATTTGGTGGCTGGAAATATTTTTCTGTGTTATTAGCTATATTTATCCTTTTATTTATATATTTTTTAAAAAATATTATTTTTTTATTTGAGAGAAAGAGAGATCACAAGTAGAGAGAGCGGCAGGCAGAGAGAGAGAGAGGGAGAAGCAGGCTCCCTGCTGAGCAGAGAAGCCAATGCCCACATCGATCCCAGGACCCTGAGATCATGACCTGAGCCGAGGGCAGAGGCTTAACCCACTGAGTCACCCAGGTGCCCCTTATTTATTTATTTTTTTAAGTAAGCTCCATGCCCAACATGGAGACCAAGGTAGGGCTTGAACCCACAGCCCTGAGATCAAGACCTGAGCTGAGGTCAAGAGTTGGTCACTTAACCAACTGAGCCACCCAGGTATCCCTGCATTTTTCCTTTTAAAGAATTTTCCAACTTCCAGACCCATTTCCTTTTAAGTCTACTCAAAATGTGTTTTTCAAACAATATCCAACTCCCAAACTTCAGACATTACTGGTATTCTCATCTCTCTTGGTTAAAGAAAGCAATGAAATAAAAGAAATAAGTTATGAATTTTCTTGATAGGAAGAGAGTTTATACACTAAGTGTTTTGATACCTGAAATATTAACATTATAGCACACCAATATTCTCCCTTAAAATTAACTGCATTTTAATTTGCATCCACTGTGACTTTTGCAGTGCAAAGACGTGCATTCCTACTAATCACTTTGTCATCAGTAGGAACTGCAATCATATTTAGTGCCAAAACACAGCACTGAGGTTTTTCAAGCTAGCTCTAGGACCAGAAAATCCCATTATTTTGTTCTATTATATATGAGGAAGAAAATAACCATTAAAATAATATATTTGAAAGTGATCTTTAAAATGTTAAATATATATACATGTAAATTGGAAAAGTGAGTTAAATCTTTGCCCTTATGTTGAACTGTTCTATGTTACCACCCAATTCATACATTAGCAAATGTATTTATTCTTTCATTCAACAAGCATTTACTAATCATATCTCATATATTGCATTCTGTCATGTGAGAATATTAAATATGCAAAATTATAAGGCATGTTAATCTATTTGCAGTTAACATCATTATTTGGAGAAGAATAATTTATAACTCACTTTTCCCCTATTACCGGGAATAGTAAAACAAGGAATCTTCCATTCCCTTTCCTAATCTCTGCGTACCTCCTTCCCTTGTATCCATGATCTCTATGAGAAGTGAGAAAGTCATACTGTAAAATTGCTGAAGATTGTCCTCACACTATTCAAAAAGTTTCTGAAATGTAAAGGGCCACTATGGATACATTTAAGTATTTGAGTAATTTAACTTTCACTAGATGTACTATTCTCAAATATGGTATTTACTTATTTCAAAGTATACTGCCCTCTAAAATAATAAGAAAATTAAATCTAAGTTAAATGGATTTTGAATGGCAAATTTGAACACACAACTGTTTCTGATGTAACAGTTCTCTTTCAAGCACTGAGTAATATATGGAATTTTGAATCTTTATATTGTATGCCTGAATTGAATATAACACTGTATTTTAACTGTACTGGAATTACAATTAAAAAAAAACAATGAACTCATCTTTTATTTTTGTGAAATATATCAATAAAAACACAAAATTAAAGGTTGTCAAGTCCTATACCCAATAGCTTTATATTCTATCAATATAAATATGTGTTCTGAGGCATGCTTATAATTTCCATATACTTAGAAACACTGTGTGGAGCTATTAGCTATGTTTTAGAGTGTCATTCTCAAAAAAGACTAGTTTGCCAAAATGGCATTTATTTAAAGTCTGACCTAGAAAATATGTAGCATTTTATTAAATGGTGTATCACTCAAGATTTAATTCAAATGCCATCTCTACCACCATGCCTTCTCTGATTCCCTCCTCCATTCCCAGATGTTCCCTCACAGTCTCTCTCCCTTCTTTGAACATCCATTGCAATTTATTTTTACATTTTTTAGGTTATCATCGTTAAATCATGTATTATTATAGCTTGAGGAAATATCTCATCTTCCATGATATTATGCTTATGTTATGCAGAGTATTGCATATTTTTCATTCCCACTTTTGGTATCAGAATGCCTTACACATATCTATTGCTCAAAATATTTTTTTGAATGACGGATTTATGCTTTAAATAATTCCTTAAACCAATTCCCAAAAGGAATTGAAGACTTTCCAGGTCATTTATTACCTGTACCCATAACTGGTGCCTTCTTTCTAATTTTAGACCTTTACATTATGTTACTTTTATTGTTCTTTAATGGGTTTGAATTTCTTACCCTTTTTTCTCAAAAATAAACTGTAAGTTCCCTGAGATCAAGGACAGTCTTTTATTACTCATATACTCCCAGAATTCTTAGCACAGGGGGTGCTAAGCAGGAGTGTTCAATTCAATGGATTAAGTGTTGCCAAAGGCTCACCTAAGAAGCATTTCAGAACATAGCAAGCAGTCACCTCCTGGCCAAAGGAATCAAATCCCTCCAAATTTGCTTACCATGGCATTGATATTTAAGTGATCCCCCTTCCTATTCCGAATGTGAATGCAGGAGATTGGCAAATTCAGTCCTACCCCAGTAGCCAGATTTCTCAGGTCAGCAGCACTGTATTCCCCACGCAACAGCAATCTGTTATTATCAGAACCAGGTCCTAGAGAGGCCCGATAGAGATAGGTCTGAGAAAGTCTCTCAACTGTAGTGACATCTATTGTGGCTGATGTCAGAGGATTTGAAGCCATCTTCCTCCCATACCTCAGTTCCTCTGGAGAGCCACAGCAGCTTTGAGAACAACAAACTGGGCTCTGGTTCACCTTGATACACACAAAGAAAAGTAAGCACCCCAGAAATAAAAAGGAAATACAGGCCAGAGCAATCACTAAATACAGGTTCTGGGTAGAAAGGTGGCCTCCTGTTTCCCAGGTATCTTCAAAGTCTAGAAGGACCTGAGGAGCAGAGTTGCTCAAGAGTATACCCAATGTGACGAAAGAGGAAAGTGGTGGGTCTCCATGGTCCCGAACCTCAACCACTACCCTCTGCTTAACCGCATCAGTGGGAAGAATTAAGCGGGCAGTTCAGAGTTCTCCCATACTGGCTGAAATTCTGAAAAGCCTGGAGTCAGAAGCCTGAGAAATATGGTAGGAAAGCCAAGCATTAGAGCCACTGTCTGCATCCTCCGCTACCACTTTTGTGACCAAGTGTCCACTCCTGGCAGAGCGGGGCACAATTTCTACTGGAACAGAGCCATTCCTGGGCACAGGATACAAGATGACTGGAGCATTGTCGTTCCTATCTATCACAAACAAGTTCACGATCACTGTTGCACTTCTGGGAGGAATACCACCATCCCGGGTGGTATTCACTTGGAAGTGAAACCCCCTGAGCTGCTCAAAGTCAAAGGAAATTTTGGCAGTGATAGCCCCGCTGGGTGATTCTACTGCCACCAAGCTAGAGACTGTCTGCCTTTCAGAGATAATATCCAACAACTCATAGAAGACAAGGCCATTCTTCCCCAGGTCGGGATCCTGGGCAAACACATGGCCTAGAGACGTCCCAGGACCATTGTTTTCAGCCACAAAAAGTTCCTGTTGTGGTTGAGCAAAGCTTGGTGAATTGTCATTCACATCAGCAACAAACACAGTCAGTTTCCTGCAGGTGCTCAAGGGGGGTGAGCCACCATCTGAGGCAGTGATCAGGAGCTGGTATTCGCTGACCTGCTCCCGGTCCAGCGGCCCATCAGTCAGCAAGCTATAGTAGTTGTCAAAGGAAGCCTTCAGCTTGAAAGGGCCTCCGCTGGACATGCTACAGATGACCTTACCATTGGGACCGAGATCCTCATCCCTGAGACTAAGGAGAGCAATCACTGTGCCAGGGGGAGCGTCCTCAGAAATGGAACTGGAGAGAGTCAGGAAATTGACCTCAGGGGCGTGATCGTTCACATCAGTCACTTCCACCAGCAGTTTGACAGTACTAGCTAAACCGAAGGTGCCCTCATCCCTCGCCTCAATGTACGCCTCCAACAACGTTTCAGGCGGACCTAGAGAAGCAGCTACCCGCACCTCCCCATTTCTAGGGTGCACGTGGAAGTGGTGTCTCAGCGCTGCTCGCGTGCTGTTGCTTAAGGAGTACCGGATTTCCCCATTGGAGCCTTCATCCAGGTCCGAGGCCTGAACTCGTAATAACACAGTCCCGTTGGGGGCAGTCTCTGGTACCTTGGCGCGGTAGACTGTGCACTCAAATACAGGCGCGTTGTCGTTTGTGTCCACCACTAGGACGGTAACGTGTGCGTCTCCGGAGCGCGCCGGCTGCCCGCCGTCCCTGGCGGTGAGCACCAGCTGGTGGGTGGCGCGCTGCTCCCGATCCAGCGCTTTCTCTAATACCAACTCCGGGTATTCACTGCCGTCCACCCGCGATCCCATGATCAGGCGAAAGTGCTGGCTGGGGCTCAGACTGTAGCTTAGGACCCCGTTGCTTCCCTCGTCAGCATCTTGAGCACTGGGGAGAGTAAAGCGGGCTCCGGGCATCAGGAACTCGGGGATGTGCAGCTGCACGTCGCCGGCAGGGAAGAGAGGTGAGTTATCGTTGGTGTCCACGACGTGAACTCGCATCGTGTGGAGCTCCAGCGGGTCCTCGAGCACCAGCTCATAGGTCAAGACGCAGACAGCTTTGGTCTCACACAGCAGTTCGCGGTCCGCCGGCTCTAGGACCACCAAACTACCGCTGGCCGGATCCACCCCGAAGTAGGACTCTCGGTGGCTGGAAAGGAAGCGAAAGTTCCTCAAGGACAGGGCGGCCGCCGACAGCCCCAAGTCCGCGGAAACATCGCCTACGGCTACGCCCCGCACGGTCTCCTCCAGCACTGAATATTCCAGCTGTCCGGCGGCAGAGCCGCAGGAGACCCACAGACACAGAACCGCCACCCTCCAGGCCACCATCCTCCCTCTCGGCGTCCTCGCTCCACCAGCAGCGGCCCAGGACCATGCTCCGGACTCCCGGAGAGCACGAACCGCAGGAAAGAGCAAGGGCCGGCTGTCCGCCGCCGCGGGCTAGAGGTGCCCAGACCGCCGACGTTCGGCCGCCTGGACGCACTGGAGTTGCCCGGGGCTGGCCGGCTGGAAGCTCCGCTCGCCGGACTGGAGGTGCGGCAGCCGTCTGGGAAAGCGGAGCTGGCGGGTGCGGAGGAGCGCAGCGCCGCCTAGGGGTGCAGAGACGAGGTAAACGGCTCGGGCTAGGGAGGCGCTGTCTCCACTGGCTGCTAGCAGGGATCTCTCCGAAGTCCCGGCGGCCGGCGCCGGGCGGGGCACGGAAGACGCTCGGAGAAGCTAACCCATCTTCCCACGAACGGAAGGACAACGCCCTAAGGCTGGCCTCGGCCTAACCTGAACAGCCGCCGCCTAAAGACCGCGCGTAACTAGGGCTGAGCTGGGCTGGGCTTCTCTCGCCACGGTGTGACAGCGGAACTTCCAGTCCGGGGCTAGTCCCGGGCTCTCGGACCCCCCAGAACCCCTACGGTGCGGGCGAAGAGAGCGGAACTGCCAGAAAAACCATGGGGCGGAGGCGGAGAGAGGCGGGATCCGAGCCACGAATGACCACGCCTTCGAAGCTTAAGGAAACAGGAGCCCCCAAACTAAGGGCTGAGGGGCATCGCATGCTGGATTCCCAGACTCTCCGCGGCGGGTTAAAGCCTCTCCTGCACCTTCTTTTATATCAGGAGCCAAATTTTTAATAGAGGCGACCAGCGAGGGGCAAATTGGGAAATAGATGCCTCCTCAAGCTTCCCTGGGACTCTGGCTTTTCGAGGCACCCAGGTGGGCGAGCGCAAGGCTTACAGTTTGGCTTTTTGTAGGTCAGCGGTTTCTCTTTCCCCAGGAGGCCCTGGGGCGGAGTGCCTCACCAGCCGCCCTTGACGCTCTCTGGATGAGAGAGGTTAGAAACCAGTCAATACAAGCACCTGAAACTCAGATTGACACTCATCCCCAGCAGGACGTGAGAAGTGGAGTGGGAAGAAAGTCACTGAGATACTCTCCAGAGTGTGACCAGGAAAATAGTCTGTAAATTTACTCTCTGTAGATATTTGGAAAATAGCATTGAGGCAGGGTAGGAACTGACTAGCTGTCCATACGTTCTCCAACTTCCTTTTTAGGCCTGTCTCCTGAAGGGATATCGGGATATTGATATGAAAAACATCTCTGAGCTATAAGAAATATCTCCAAATTTCGCCTTGCACCCTACAACCAGAGGATCTCCCTGAGGGAGAAGGCGATTTTCCTGAAGAGGAGGAAAACTGAAAAAAGAGAGTGCCCTCAAATGACTATTAAGTACTAAATTTCTTAAACTTCTTTTAATACAATTGCAGGGTCCAAAGCTCCAGGAACCAAAATTCGAAAGACAAAAGCTGAAAACTGATCAAGAATTGAAGCTTTCACTGCGATGTTCTTTTCTTTCTCTTTCTTTTTAAGATTTTACCCATTTATTTGTGAGAAAGAAGGAGAGAGAGGGAGGACACAAGCAGGGGGAGCGGCAGGCAGAGGCAGAAGCAGGTTCCCCGCTGGGTAAGGAGCCCCAGGTGGGAATGGATTCTAGGACCCCAGGATCATGACCTGAGCGGAAGGCAGACGCTTAACTGACTGAGCCTCCCAGCCTTACCAGGGCAATGTATTTTCTGGTCAGAAAACTGCCTAGAAGTGTTGATAATTATTGAAGCTGAAGCTGGATACTAGGGAGCTAATTACACAATTCTCTTAACTTGGGTATATGTTTGAACACTGTTATAATAGTTTCTTAGATTGCTGATTAAAATGAGGGGTGGGGAGGCAGGCTGTTTTAGCATTCTGGCTTTAAGACTGAAAGTGGGATTGGTAAATTCATTATGCCACTAAGAACCAATCACCTCCCTGGGAACAATACAAACCCAAACACTTATCTCTTCCAGGGAAGCAGGGCAAGCAGCAACATAAGGCAATTTAAGTAGTAAATGTCCTAGACTAATTTGTCTTTCTGAGTTAAGGAACCAAGAAAATCATTGACGCCAAGTCTTGGATAAAATCAAAGCAGAAAACATGTCAGCCCCGTTGAAGTGTTAGGTAGAGCTGTAAGTATAGCCATCACGCAGAATGCTCATTAGGATGTGAAACAACCCAAAAAAATTAAATTTATTCACCAAATTTCAGAATCAGAATTAATTATCTACTTCAGTGCCAGAGATTAGGATTTGCATTTCCTCATTTTCATTTAACGCTGCCAGCTAAGCTAACAGCTTTGGGGTGCAAAGTTGTACTTTTCACTTTTCCATTAGCAGCCCCTGAAATACATCTGGAGAGATGCACTCGACTTTTGGAAGCCCCTGATTTTAAGACCTGCAATCAAGTTTCCAGTTATACTGGGTTTAGAATTTCCGAGCTCTGTCTAGGACAGTATGTGTAGGTGTGGATTAGTAAGTGGGGAAAAGGAAAAACTCATACTGATAATCGAATGGAAAATCTTGACAAAAATTCTTACCCCTACACACACCTCTCAGACTTCTGGCTTCCCCTCTCTTCCCATTTCTCTGTCTAACCTGCCACTGATGATTATTTTCAAAGGATTTAATTTCTGTCAAGAATAAGGGACTAGGGGGCACCTGGGTGGCTAAGTGGGTTAAGCCTCTGCCTTCTGCTCGGGTCATGATCCCAGAGTCCTGGGATCGAGCCCCACATTGGGCTCTCTGCTCTGCAGGGAGCCTGCTTCCTCCTCTCTCTCTCTGCCTGCCTCTCCGCCTACTTGTGATCTCTGTCTGTCAAATAAATAAATAAAATCTTTAAAAAAAAAAAGAATAAGGGACTAGCTCTCACCTAGTGGGATTTGTTCTGTCACCTGCCTCCCTATCTGTAGGCATAACTGGGATTTGTAGGAAAGCAATATTCAGGAGATATTTGGGATATTTAGATATCCCAAAGATGAGGATATCTCAAGAGTCTTTCCTTTTGTATAAGATAACTAGGTGAACACTAAATCCACGATCAGTAAAACTTCTCTTTAGTGAACCTAATATTCCATTTTGCCATTTTATGCCATTTGCCGTAGTTTCTCCTAATTCAGATATTTTCGAGCTTTACTCAGGTACAAGTACAACTTTAAGTGGACTCAATACAAAAACAGTTTTGATTTCTGCTTGGGTTCTATTGCCAAGACATTATTATAAATCTCTCCCAACCGAGCGTAGCCTTAAATTATAAGTTCAAGAGATTTCTAGCCATAATGCGTAAGCTCCTACCAGAGACCTTGCAGCCAAATGAGAAAATAGTAAATCTGACACATACCACAAAAGTGACGAGGGATAGAAGCAGAAAAATGTTCACATTTAACCCAGAAGACTGACCACTAGCCTGCATAGTATTAATAAGGATCAAATACATCCTTAAAGGGTCTCATTACTGCCTGTATATCTCACTGTTAGTTAATACTAATCTGAATCATAAGCACAAGAGAAATCTTACAAAAGTAGTGTTATGAGTAGAAATTCAAAGAAACATTTATGATTTAGTACTCCCTGCTTGTCCCCTCCCCCTTGAGCACTAAGCATTTATCCACCAGCTTCATACAGCAAAAAGTACAACTCTTTCTGCCCATGGGTCCTGTCCCATACTACTTAAATAAATTACTAAGTTACACCATATTGTGTCTCAAGAATTTCTTGGCCATTGTGCTTGATGACCTGCAACAAAAGGATATTGCTTTTAAAACAAAATTAAGATTTATTTATTTATCAGAGAGAGAGCACAAGCAGGGAAAGAGGCAGGCAGAGGGAAAAGCAGGCTCCTTGCCGAGCAAGAAGCCCAAAGCAGAACTTGAAGCCAGGACCCCAGAATTATGACCTGAGCTGAAGTCAGACACTTAACAGGCAGAACCACACAGGTGTCCCCAAAATTAAGATTTTAAAACATATTTTATTTTTTTAAAGGTTTTATTTATTTGAGAGAGAGATAGAACACAAGAAGGGGGAGCAGCAGAGGTAAAGGGAGAAGCAGGCTCCCAGTGAGCAAGGAGTCCGATGTGGGACTTGATCCCAGAACCCTGGGATCATGACCTGAGCTGAAGGCAGACGCTTAACCAACTGAGCCACCCAAGTGTCCCTAAACAAGATTTTCTTAGTGCTTAAGATTATTCCTTGGGAACATATTATGTACTTAAAGTAAATTTAAAGATAAGATATCAGTGTCACATTAAGCAAATTTTCATCCTGTAAAAGCTGATCAAGTGTCCAAATCAAGTCTTTTTTCTTTTATCCCAAATCAAGTCTAACAGAGTAGTCCTTTGGGGGTAGAGATCTACATCACTCAAATTTTGTTTCTTAAGTATCTAGCTATGCTCTGGGCATACAAATTAAGTGGCTAACGCACTCTCAATATACAACATCCTATGTCACTTTTTTTTTTTTTACTTGCATCCTTTACCAATAACATATTACTACAGAATTTCTTTCTCAAATTTCTAATCCCAAGTAACTTGTTTTTCTCCATGACATAATACCATATAAAAGTATCTTGAGGGGCGCCTGGGTGGCTCAGTGGGTTAAGCCGCTGCTCAGGTCATGATCCCAGGTCCTGGGTTCAAGCCCCACATCGGGCTTTCTGCTCAGCAGGGAGCCTGCTTCCTCCTCTCTCTCTGCCTGCCTCTCTGCCTACTTGTGATTTCTCTCTGTCAAATAAATAAATAAAATCTTTAAAAAAAAAAGGTATCTTGAACCTTTCTTCGTGAATCTTCACTCTGACTCTATATTGTGTTTATGCACTACGGGTTTTACAATTATTTGCCAATTTTCCAAAAATTACCTTTTTTAAAGATTTTTTTAAAAATTTTATTTATTTGACAGACAGAGATCACAAGTAGGCAGAGAGGCAGGCAGAGAGAAAGGGGGAAGCAGTCTTCCAGCTGAGCAGAAAGCCTGATGTGGGGCTCGATTCCAGGACCCTGAGGTCATGACCCAAGCTGAAGGCAGAGGCTTAACCCACTGAGCCACCCAAGTGCCCCCCAAAATTACCTTTTTCTAAAAATCTTTTTCTATTTCCTCTTCAAAGTGTAGCCCTCAGAACTTAAAGTCATACTTCAGGCTGGTCACATCTGAAGCAAAAAGAGATCTTTTCTCCTTTATAAGGAGAACATACATTAAGGCATGTGTAAGGTGAGGGTATAGGTCCTAGCAAGAATAGAAGAAGGAAAAGGAATTTAAAAAGCAGTTTTTTCATGCAGTCCCTTCAGTTTCCCTGTCTAGATCTATTCTTATACATGCCTTAATGTATGTCCTCCTTGTAACAGTCAAGAAGTTAATGATTTCTTCAGAGTCTTCCAACAGAACAGATAATATCCAAGGAGTGCCCAAACGAGGTCATCATGAATGTTTTCCAAGACCACTGACTCCAGAGCCTCAGTGACTTATGGAAGATGTCTAAGAATTCATTCCTGTTTTGACCAATTCCTGAAATGTCTGAGGGGATGCATACACCAGACCACTCACTGTCTTCAATCTAAACCCCAAATGCCAAGCAAAGATGAGACACTCTCCCTGTTTCTTTCTGAGTCTCCCAGACTGTCTGTATCTGCTCTCTCCATGCATCTTCAATAAATTCTGTTCTCACTTCTCAGGGCTCACGTTTGATTTCCATCCTGCGTGAAGCCAAGGACCCTCTTGGCTGGTCCTGTGGGAATCCCCTCTGCATCCTTGGACCCAGACAGCTGCATTACTTTCATTCTAAATATTACAAATCAAGGAATAGAGTCTAAAATTACATCTAGCTCTTTAAAATATAATCAAATACTTTTTTTCATGATGGATTGAAAACTAAAATTAATACCTATTTTTTTTTCTAGATGTTCTTAAGCCACAGATCAAAAAGTCCTAGACTTTTGTACTTTTTCTTTTTACTCCAATTTGCTGAATATTACTGGGTTAAAAGCTACCCTATCTTGTTCAATTACATAATATATTTTATCTACATTCAAATTTTGTATTGCACATATTTGGTAAGCAGTCACACTAGATCTTCCTCTGAGCTGTGGATGAAAATTTTCACCAAGTGTAGCTTAAAAGGAAGGCCTGCAATCATTACCAACTAACCCATGTGGCATCAATTTATTAGTGCTTAACCTGAAATAAAAATCTGACAAAGATTCTATCAACATTCTCTAAAAAAGACTACACAAATCTCACATTATAGTTTCAAAACATGCTAAGCAAAATATTACTAGAGTATCATTATGATAGATGCTTAAAAGCAATTTGATAAAAATTTGATAGCTGTCACAAAACAATGACCATCTTCATTTTATATATATATTTTTAAAGATCTTATTCATTTATTTGTCAGAGAGAGAGAGAGAGTACAAGCATGGGGAGCAGCAGGCAAAGGGAGAAGCAGACTCCTTGCTGAGCAGGGAACCCCATGCAGGACTTGATCCCAAGACCCTGGGATCATGACCTGGGCCAAAGGCAGATGCTTAACTGACTGAGCCACCCAGGCATCCCCCATCTTCATTTTAAACAATAAAACACCAGAATAATTTCCGTGAAAAATCATGAGCATAACCAGATACATCATGTCATAGTTATTATTCAATACTGACTTGGATATGCTAGGCTAATCAATATAAAATAAAGAAATGTGTATGTGTGTTAGAAAGGAGAATAACATATATTGTTAGATGATAAATTTATAGGCAATATAATTTTCTACTCATGAAATCCCAGAAAAATAAAGAAAAATAATTAGAACTAAAGGGGTTCAGTGACATAATCAGCTTTCATCTTTGATGAAACTCTATAAAACAAATGAACTTCAAGCATAATATATATGAAGAGAAGTTACCAAGTGCCATGAAAATTGGACCAAGATATGAGAAAATGCTAAGAGTGAATTCGTCCCACTGGAGACTTGGGAAGAGCTGATAGACTGGAGTTTTCCAGAGTAGTGGTTCACACTGAAAAACAAAACCAATGATTCTTTGTTTGGAACGACAGGGATGCATAATTTGCCATCCCAAAATGTGTCTGTTTGGCTGGTGTATTATTTTAGGCTGATTATTTTTTCCCAAGTTTTCATTTAAATTCTAGTTAATTAACATACAGTCCAATATTAGTTTCAGTTGTAAAATTAAATGCTTCAAAGTTATATATGACAACCGGTGCTCCTCATAGGCTGGTTATTTTTAAGAAACAGAGGGCTTTTTAAAAAAGTCTCCCCTCTAACTGCCTAAAATAATTTACAAGACCTGTTCCAGGAAGGGAGCTATCACCATAGATAACTGCAGTATAATATGATATGGTAGACAGGGAAGAAGCTAGCAAGGCCTGTTTAATCAAAGCCTTCCCAATGTCATATTTTTTTTGGATGACCCAGCACACATTTGTTTACCAGACACTTACTCTTTCTATTCTTTTTTTTAATCATTTTTTAATTTATTTTCAGCATAACAGTATTCATTGTTTTTGTACCATACCCAGTGCTCCATGCAATCCGTGCCCTCTCTAATACCCACCACCTGGTTCCCCCAACCTCCCACCCCCTACCTCTTCAAACCCTTCAGATTGTTTTTCAGAGTCCATAGTCTCTCATTGTTCACCTCCCCTTCTAATTTCCCCCAACTCCCTTCTCCTAACTCCCCATGTCCTCCATGCTATTTGTTATGCTCCACAAATAAGTGAAACCATATGATAATTGACTCTCTCTGCTTGACTTATTTCACTCAGCATAATCTCATCCAGTCCCGTCCATGTTGCTACAAAAGTTGGGTATTTATCCTTTCTGATGGAGGCATAATACTCCATAGTGTATATGGACCACATCTTCCTTATCCATTCATCCATTGAAGGGCATCTTGGTTCTTTCCACAGTTTGGCGACCGTGGCCATTGCTGCTATAAACATTGGGGTACAGATGGCCCTTCTTTTCACTACATCTGTATCTTTGGGGTAAATACCCAGTAGTGCAATTGCAGGGTCATAGGGAAGTTCTATTTTTAAATTTCTTGAGGAACCTACTCTTTCTATTCTTCCTATTAATTGCCTTCTGCCCCTTTGAAGCCTTAGATCCTACCCCTTTCTCTTTAGTTCAGAAAGTCATATATGTACTTCATTTTGTTAACTATCTTTGGAATCTCTAATGTTTATGTGGATTCCCCTGCATGTAGTTAATCAAATTTTATTTTCTCCTGTTAATCTGTCTCATGTTAATTTAATTCTTAGACCAGCCACAAGAAGCTTGAAGGGTGAAGGAAAATTTTTCCTCCCCAGACTGAACAAAAAGATCTAGGCAAACAGGCTGAATCAGGCAGGATTCTCCTATCATCCTATTTGTCAGCACAAAATATAAGAGAAAGCAGGACTAAATGTGACAGAGAGCAGAAGCACTATTATTTCAAGAGTGAAGCTAAGGATGTATGTAGTAAGGTGAAGAGAAAATTCTGGATAACAAATTGCTCTGCAGCTGCCAATTCTCATCAGTTGGAGATATGCAGAAACTACGGTACACACAAACCACTCTACCAAACATTAATAAGGATACCTTCATGTTAGTCCAGAGCTCTGCTAGCCCATCCATTTACATTCTTCACCTGCAGATAGCTAGTCTTAAAGGAACTACTTTCAATAATGAGTAGTAATCAAAACTAAGCCAAAATGGGATCTCCATAAATACTACAAGAAAGATTAGAAAATAAACGTGTACATCTGTCTCACTGCCAGAGTCACAAGGGGATCTTTCACTGTGAGAACTTGGTGAGATTCCTTACTACATCACCAGGTTCACTCTTGGGCAGAATTATCAGACTACATATTAAAATAACAAGGTCCAACTATATGTCATCTACAGAAGGCAACTTTAGACTCAAAGATACAAATAAATTGAAAGTAAAGGATGGAAAAACATATATTATAAAAATAGCAACCACAAGAGAGCTGCAGCGGCTATGCTAATATCAGACAAAAATATTACTGGAAATAAAGAGGGACATTTCATCACGACAACAGTTGATTAGGAAAGTATGACAATTATAAGAATATAGATAGTTAACAACAGAGCCCCCAAATACATAAAGCAAAAGCTAACAGAAATGAAAGAAGAAATAGATAATTCAATACTAAAAGCTAGAGATTTTAATACCTTAATTCTGGCAATGGATAACACCTAAATAGATGATCAGTAAGGAAATAGAAGGCTTTAAAAACACTGTAAACCAACTAGACCAAAAAGACATTTACAGAATACTCACCCACTGACAGCACAATATATATTTTTCTCAACTGCACAAGAACATTCTCCATAACAGACCACATGCTAAGTGTCAAGCAAATTACTGTGCACCAGGTATCAACCCCAAGGGAGGACTCTAAATACTTCTGCCCATTGCATCTTGGCATCAGAGTTGCCAAGAAGAACACAATACAGTCAAGCAGGAGGGAACAACATTGTATTTACATAGAGAAAAGACAGACCAAGATCAGCTTCAGTACTGGGCATCAGTACCCCACGGCCAGTGGGTTTCTCTGTGCACCCCTCCTGTACCACAGTAGAAAGACCTTTTCTCCTCTTCACAGAGGACAGATATAACAGTGGGCTTGGTCAGGTGCCACATGATTCACATGCTCCAAGCAGAGACAAGAGCTTCAGTGAGTCTGAAGAGGGAAAGATATTCCCACACAAGATGATAAGACTATCACAGGCTGTGTAGACTCCATTTCTTGGTAAGGAAGTGTTCCAAGCCCAAGACCCATTCTTACATGACTAAGTGAAATCTGAAAGACTGCGCATGAAGGGTGCCTGGGTGGCGCAGTCAGTTAAATGATCCCAGGGTCCTGGGATCAAGCCCCACATCGGGCTCTCTGCTCAACGGAGAGCCTAGTTCTCCCTCTCCCTCTGCCTGCTGCTCTGCCTACTTGTACTCTCTATCTCTGTGTCAAATAAATTAAAAAAAAAACTTTAAAAAATCATTTAAAAAAAAAAGATTGCACATGAGAATGCCCTTCCCAACACTATGCCATAAAATAAACTTCAGTAAGTTTAAAGGGACTGATACCATACAAAATGTGTTATCTGACCGTAATGGAATAAAATTAGAAATCAATAACAAACTGAAATTTAGGGAATTCAGAAATATGTAGAAATTAAATCACATATGCTAAAATAACCATGGGTCAAAGAAGAACAAGGGAAATTAGGAAACACTTTGAGATAAATGAAATGAAAGACACAATACATGAAAACTTATGGAATGCAACTAAAGCAATGCTCAAAGGAATGTATGTTGACACTGAAGAGGAAGAAATACTTCAAATCAATTACCTAACCTCCTACTTTAAGATACCAGAAAAATAAAAACAAACCAAATTAAAGAATTAAAGAAGAAATAAATGAAATAAAAAGAGGAAAAACAGTAGAGAAAGATGACAAAGGCACAAGTTGGTTCTTTGAAAAGATCAACATAATTGACAAAACTTTACCTAGATTGACCAAGAGAAAAATCAAGAAAATGAAGATTACTAAAACCAGCAATGAAAGAAGACATTACTACAAACCTTAAAGAAATAAAAAAGATAAGAGAATACTATGAACAGCTGTGTGCCAATAAATGAGTAGTTTAGATGAAAAAAGTCTTAGAATACACAAATACCAAAATTGGGTAAAAAAAAAAAGTAGAAAATCTGAGCGGACATATGGAAAGTAAATAGATTGAATTAGTAACATTAGAACTACACAGGAAAAAAACCAAAAGGCATCATGAATGAATTCTACCAAACATTTTCATAAATATTAATAGCAGTTCTTTAAATTCTTCCAAAGAATAGAAGAGGAACAAGGGGCACCTGGATGGCTAGTTGGTTAAGCACCTTACTCTTGGTTTTGGCTCAGGTCATGATCCTAGGGTCCTGAGATCGAGTCCCATGTAGGGCTCAGAGCTCAACATGGAATCTTCTTGTCCCTCTCCCTCTGCTCCTCCTCTCCCCTGCTTTCTCATAAATAATCAAATAATATCTTTTCTTAAAAAAGAAGAACAAATACTTCCTGGCTCATTCTTTTTTTTTAGAAGATTTTTTATTTATTTGACAGAGAGAGAGATCACAAGCAGGCAGAAGTAGGCAGAGAGGTAGGCAGAGAGAGATGGGGAAGGAGGCTCCCTGCTGAGCAAAGAGCCCAATGTGGGGCTCAATCCCAGGACCCCAAGATCATGACCTGAGCCAAAGGCAGAGGCTTAACCCACTGAGCCACCCAGGCACCACTTCCTGGCTCATTCTGAGGGCAATATTACCCTGATATCCAAAACAAAAGACATGACCAGAA
Organism: Lutra lutra; assembly: GCF_902655055.1. NCBI lineage: Eukaryota > Metazoa > Chordata > Mammalia > Carnivora > Mustelidae > Lutra > Lutra lutra. The sequence goes on along the minus strand of NC_062282.1, from coordinate 79,477,972 downwards.
AAGAAAACTATAGACCACTATCTTTTATGAATATAAACACAAAAATACTCAATGGAATACCAGAAAACCAAATTAAGCAATATATAAAAGGAATTATACACCATCATCAAGTTGGTTTAACATCTGAAAATCAATAAATGTCATATATATTAGGTTGTACAGGTTGCCATGACAAAGTATCACAGACTGGGTGAGTTAAACAACAGAAATTTACTTTCTTGTAATTCTGAGAGCTAGAATTCAAGATCAATGTAGCACCAGTGTTAATATCTTTCAAGGCTTCTCTCCTTGGCTTGTAAATGGCCATCTCCTCACTGTGACTTCACATGGTCTTCCCTCTGTATGTGTTGTTGAACTAATTTCCCTTACTTTTTTAAGATTTATTTATTTTAGAGACAGAGGGTGTGAGCAGAGGCAGAGGTCTAATTTCCTCTTCTTAAAAGGACATCAGTCATATTGCATTAAGATTCACCTTAATGACTTCATTTTAACTCAGTTACTTCTTTTTTAAAATTTTTATTTATTTATTTGACAGAGAAAAACACAGCAAGAGAGGGAACACAAGCAGATGGAGTGGGAGAGGGAGAAGTAGGCTTCCCGCTGAGCAGGGAACCTGATATGGGGCTTGATCCCAGGACCCTAGGATGGTGCTTGAGCCAAAGGCAGATGCCCAACAACTGAGCCACCCAGGCAAGCCTACGTCAATTACTTCTTAAAAAATGGTCACAATCGCCAAACTGTGGAAAGAGCCAAGATGCCCTTCAACAGATGAATGTATAAAGAAGATGTGGTCCATATATACTATGGAGTATTATGACTCCATCAGAAAGGATGAATACCCAACTTTTCTATCAGCATGGATGAGACTGGAAGAGACTATGCCGAGTGAAATAAGTCAAGCAGAGAGAGTCAGTTATCATATGGTTTCACTTACTTGGGGAGCATAAGGAATAACACGGAGGACATTAGGAGAAGGAAAGGAAAAATGAATTGGGGGAAATCAGAGGGGGAGATGAACCATGACAGACTGTGGACTCTGAGAAGCAAACTGAGGGTTTTGGAGGGGAGGAAGGTGGGGGAATAGGTGAGCCTGGTGGTGGGTTAAGGAGGGCACGTATTGCATGGAACACTCAGTGTGGTACATAAACAATGAATCTTGGAACACTGAAAAAATGGAATAAATTTTAAAAATATATATCTCCAAATATAATTCCAAATATATTCTGAGGTACTTGGGTTCAGACATCAACACATGAATTTTGGGGGGACACAATTCAGCCCATAGTGATATATCAATTGATTAAAATACAAACACCACATGATCATTTAAATACATGCAGAAAAATCGTTTAGCAAAATCCAACACCATTTCATAATAAAATCAACCATCAAACTAGGAAGAGAAGGGAATTTCCTTATCCTGATAGGGGCATTCATGAGATAGAGTGGAAAATTGAAGAGGAAGACAATGAAGCCAAATTTGGTTCTTTGAAAAGATCAAGAAAACTGACAAAACCTTAGCTATATTGACGAAGAGAAAAAGCCACAAGACTAAAATTAGTAAAACCAGAAATTAAAGAGGGGTCATTTTCATGGACCTACTGAAAGGTAATACTATAGTTATAGGTGAAAACCAGCGTGCTTTTGCCTAAGGTCAGCGACAAGTCAGGAAAGTTTTCTCTAACCACTTCTATTCAAAATTGTGCTAACAATAACATAGAGGCTCTAGCTAGCCCAATTCAAAGCCAAGATCAAAGACACTCAGATGGAATGGATAGGAAGATTAAAACTATCTCCATTTAGAGATGACCTGTCCTTGTATATTGAAAATCCTAAAGAATCCACTAAAAACTGCAAAACAAATAAATGACATCAGAAAGGTTATAGGATAAAAGATTAATATTAAAACCCATCAATTATGTTTTATACACTAACTATTGTAAAAATGAACCAATAAAAAATGAAATGAAAAATCTATTAAAAAATGTTTTTAAAAAAGGGGGCATCTGGGTGGCTCCGTGGGTTAAAGCCTCTGACTTCGGCTCAGGTCATGATCCCAGGGTCCTGGAATTAAGCCCCAGGTCGTGCTCTCTGCTCAGCAGGGAGCCTGCTTCCCTTCCTCTCACTCTGCCTGACTCTCAGCCTACTTGTGATCTCTGTCAAATAAACAAATAAAATCTTTTTTAAAAAAGAAAATATTAAGGAATAAATTTAGCAAAAGAAATATAAAATGTGTACTCTGGAAACTCCAAAACATTGTTGAAAGGAATTAAAGAAGGGGCACCTGAGTGGCTCAGTTGGTTAAGCATCTGTCTTCAGCTCAGGTCATGATCCCAGGGTCCTGGGATCCAAGCGCTTTGGGCTCCCTGCTCTGTAAGAAATCTGCTACTCCCTCTCCTTCTGCTGTACTCCCTGCTTATTCTCTCTGTGTCAAATAAGCAAGTAAAATCTTTAAAGACAAGTAATTAATTAATTAAATTAAAAAGAAGGGAATTAAATAACATCTAAATGGGGAAAATCCTATGTTCATGGATCAGAAGACTTTACACTGTTAAAATGGAAATACTGTCTAAATGGGTCTACAACATACTCCCTATCAAAAGTAAGCTGGTGGGGCGCCTAGGTGGCTCAGTGGCTTAGAGCCTCTGCTTTCGGCTCAGGTCATGATCCCAGGGTCCTGGGATCGAGCCCCACATCGGGCTCTCTGCTCAGCGGGGAGCTTGCTTCCTCCTCTCTCTCTGCCTACCTCTCTACCTACTTGTGATCTCTGTCTGTCAAATAAATAAATAAAATCTTAAAAAAAAAAAAAGTAAGCTGGTTTCCTTGAAGAAACTGACAAACCGATCCTAAAATGCATATGGAAATGCAGGTCACCCAGAAGAGCCAAGAAAATCTTGAGAAAAAGAACAAAGTTGGAGAATGAATAATTTCTAAAACTTGCCTCAAAAGTATAATAACGAAGAGAGTGTGGTACTGGGATAAGGACAGACATGTAAACCAATGGAATAGAAATGGGAATCCAGAAATGAACTCCCACATTTATTGATCAACTGATTTTCTTTTCTTTCTTATTTTTAAAGATTTCACTTTTAAGTAATTTCTATACCCAACATGGGGCTTGAACTCACAACCTAGAGATCAAGAGTCTTGTGCCCTACCGACAGGAAGGCATTCCTTGATCAACTGAATTCCAACAACGGTTCCCCAACATTTCAACAGGGAAAGAATAGTTCTTTTCAATAAATGGTGCCAGGATAACTGGATATCCACTTGCAGAAGTATGAAGGTGGACCACTACCTCACACCATCTACAAAAATTAACTCAGAGTGTATCAAAATGATGCCAGCAAAATAACAGAATAGGAATTCCCAGCCCTTATTCTCCCACAAAAATACAATTAGCAACAATATACAGACCAAAATTCCTTTATGAGGATTCTAGAGTCCAGTTACAAAGCTGGAGTACCCCCAGGTGAACACAAGGCTGAAATAGCTATGCTGAAACAAGTACAAAGAATAAATTTTACTTGGCTCACATCAGCCCTGCACCAACGTTGACCCACCTCAGCACCAAGAAAGAATACCCTGGCTTGCCACTGGCCCTTCCAGAGGAAAGAAAAGAGCACAGCATGTGTCCAATGTATCAACTTCTCAGAAGGCTGCCTTAAAGGACTAATTTCTATATTGCCCCAATCAGAGAACTGATCGAACTGGCATAGTTTGGTTGCCTGAAGGCTATGGAGAACAAAAGAAAATACCAAGGGGACAGCTTTCTCCTTCTGGAAGGAGGGAGAAAAGTGAGGATGTGTCCAGACTTTTGGGATTTTGGAAAGCTGCCTAAGAAACTGGTATCTGTTTTATCTGACTCGGGTTGCTGACAGGAAACCAGCACACTCTGGATGCCTAGTGACCACTGAGAACAAGGGACAACTATTGCTATAGAACATAGAAAACTAAAATGCTGCAGATAGACACTAGAGGGAGCAACAAAGAGCATTTTAAATTGCCCAGTCCAAAAAAAAAAAAAAAAAAAAAAAATCCCCAGTCAAAAGAAGTGCTATAGGAAAGAAACTGGGGGTTGCTGGAGGGGAGGTGGGGGGGGGATAGGGTAACTGGATAATGAGCCTTAAGGAGAACACGTGATGTAATGAGCACTGGGTATTTTATGCAACTGAGGAATCACTAAATTCTATTCGTGTAATAATGCACTATATGTTAACTAAATTGAATTTAAATTTTTTTAAAGATTTTATTTATTTATTTAACAGACAGAGATCACAAGTAGGCAGAGAGGCAGGCAGAGAGAGAGGGGAAAGCAGGCTCCCTGATGAGCAGAGAGCCCGACGAGGGGGATGCGGGGCTCGATCCCAGGACACTGAGATCATCACCTGAGCTGAAGGCAGAGGTTTAACCCACTGAGCCACCCAGGCGCCCCTGAATTTAAATTTTAAAAATTTTTTTCAAGGAGCTAAAAAAAATTGTGAAAAGGAATGAAGAAAATCTATGGAATATACAGGACTTATTGGACAACTTTATTTTAAAAATTTTTTTTAATTTTACTTGTTTATTTGACAGAGAAAGAGATAGAGAGAGCACAAGCAGGGAGAAGCAGGGTCTCCACTGAGCAGGGAGCCTGATATGGGGCTTGATCCCAGGATCCTGGGATCATGAGCTGAGCTGAAGACAGATGCTTAACTGACTGAACCACCCATGGGCCCCGGAGACACCTTTAAAAGAAATTATCACTGGAATCTCAGAAGAAGAGAGAAAGGGGTAGAAAGCTTATTTAAGGAAATAATGAGAGAGAAATTCTCGGACATGGGGAAAGATTTTGAAATCCAAGTTCATGAAGCTAATAGGTCACCCCAAAATGTCACTCCAAAACAATCTTCTCTGTGACAAATTATAATAAAACTATATAAGATTAAAGGCAAAGAGAATTTTAAGAGCAACAAGAGAGAACAATTTCTCTCTTAGAAGTGAACCCCCATTAGGCTATCACCAGAAACATTGCAAGCCAGGAGAGAATGGGGTGATGTAATTCAGTCCTGAAATAAAAATAAACCACTGACCAAGAAAACATTATGCAGCAAAGTTATCCTTCAGAAATGAAAGTGAGATAAAGACTTTCCCAAATAAGCAAAAGCTTGGGGAGTTCATCACCATTAGACCTGCCTTACAAGAAATGCTGAAAGGAGTTCTTCAAACTGAAATGAAACGATGATAACTAGTAACATAAAAATATATGAAAACATACCATATGTTGGTAAAAGTAAGTATAGAGTCAGATTAACAATACCCAATATTGTAATATAGTGGTGTGATAACCACCATACTCTAAGGGTTAAAGAACAAATATATTAAAAATAGAAATCGTTATAATTTTGTTAATGGATACACCCTATAAAAAGACATAAATTATGACAATAGAAACATAAAATAGGGAGGAGTAAAAGAGTAGAGTTTTGCATGTGATGAAATCCAACTTACTGGGGTGCCTGGGTGGCTTAGTTGGTTAAGTGTCTGCGTTCAGCTCAGGTCATGATCTAGTGTCCTGGGATAGAGCCCCATATCAGGTCCCCAGTTTGACAAGGAATCTGCTTCTCACTCTCCGTCTGCCCCTCATACCGCTTATGCTCCCTTTTTCTCAAATAAATAAATAAAATCTTTATAAAAAAGCCAAGCTGTTGTCAGCTTAAAATAGGCTTATGTCTATAAGATGCTTCAATTAAAGTACAGGTAACCATAAAAAAAACTATAATAGACATAGAATAAAGAAAAGGAAATCAAAGATACACAAAAGATAAAGAAAAGGAAATCAATTCACAAAGGAAGATAGCAGGACAGTGGGGAAAAAAGGAACAGAGATACTATAAAACAGCCAGAAAACAATGGACATAGTAAGTCCTTACCTATTATTATTACTATTTTTTAGAAATTCTTTTTTAAAGATTTTATTTATTTATCAGATAGAGATCACAAGTAGGCAGAGAGGCAGGCAGAGAGAGAGAGAGGGAAGCAAGCTCCCTGCTGAGCAGAGAACCCGATGCGGGGCTTGATCCCAGGACACTGGGATCAAGACCTCAGCTGAAGGCAGAGGCTTTAATCCACTGAGCCACCCAAGCGCCCCTTTACCTATTATTATTTTAAATGAAAATGGATTAAATTCTCCAATCAAAGGCATAGAGCAGCTGAATGGATTAAAAACAAGATCCAACTATATGCCGCCTCCAGCAGTTTCAAGGACACACACAGGTTTAAAATGAAGAGAAGGAAAAAGATATTCCATGCAAATGGAAACAAAAAGAGAGAGTGGGAATAGCTATACTTGTATCGGATAAAACTGACTTTAAGTAAAAAACTGTAACAGGAGACAAAGAAGGTCATTACATGGTGAGAAAGGGGTCAAGTCATCAAGAAGATGTAACAATTTTTATGCATCTACCCAACATCAGAGCACAGAAATATATAAAGCAAATAATAGCACATCTGAAGGGAGTAATAGACATCACAGGAATAACAGGGGACTTCAAACCCCAGTTTCATCAGTGGATAGATCACCCACACAGATACTAAATAAGAAAACACTGAACTTTATCTCTACTTTAGACCAAATGGACCTAGCAGACATGTACAGAACATACCCACCAACTTCAGCAGAATACACATTCTTCTCAAGAGCACATGGAACCTTGTCCAGGATATATCATGTGCTAGGTCACAAAATAAGTCTCAGCAAACTTTAAAAGACTCAAATCATACAGAGTAGCTTTTCTGACCACAATCATATGAAACTAGAAGTTGATAACTGGAGGAAAACTAGACAATTCAAAAATATGTGGAAATTAAATAACACACTCCTTTAAAAAAAATAACACATTCCTAAAAAACTGTGGGCCAAAGATGAAATCAAAGGGAAATAATATTTTGAAACAAATGAAAATGAAAACACAATGTACCAAAACTCATAGGATGCTGCAAAAGCAGGGCTAAGAGGGAAATTTATAGCAATAAATAACTACATTAAAAGAAATAATTTGGGGGCACCTGGTGACACAGTCAGTTGTATCAGACTCTTGGTTTCCACTCAGGTCATGATCTCAGGGTCGTGAGATGGAGAAGGCTCTGTGCTGAGCGGAGTCTGTTTAAGACTCTTGCTGCCCTTCCCCCCAGCTCTCCCAGGCTCTCCTTCTCTTGCTCTAAAATAAATAAATCTTTAAAAAGAAAAAGAAAACAGGGCACCTGGGTAGCTCAGTCAGTTAAGTGTCTGTCTTTCGCTCAGGTTGTGACCCCAAGGTTCTGGAATGGACCCCCACATTGGGCAACCTGCCCAGTGGGAAGTCTGCTTCTCCCTCTCCCTTTGTCCCTCCTCCCCTGCTTGTGCCTGCTCTCTCTCTTTCTCTCTCAAGTAAATAAATGAAATATTTTTTTTAAAAAAGAAGAAAGAAAAAGAAAAACTATGTCACTTATGTGGAACCTAAAAAGAAAAAACTAAAAGATACAGAGAACACACTGGTGTTTGCCATTTGCAGTGGATGGGAGTAGGCAAATGGTTGAAGTTGGGCAAAAGTACAAACATCTGATTATAAAATAAATAATACACAGAATAGTTACTATTTTTAATAATACTGAATTGCATATTTGAAGGTCACTAAAAGAGTAAATCTGAAGAGTTCTCATTACAAGAAAAAAATTTTATAACAATGTACGGTAATAAGTATTAACTAGACTTATTGTGGTGATCATTTCCCAATATATACAAATGTCAAATAATTACATTGTACATCTGAAATGAATATAATGTTATATGTCAATTATATTTCAATTTTTCAAATAAACTTAAATTAGAAATAAATGTTTCCTAATTTAATTATTGGATGATCCATATAAAAATTAAATCTTCCTGGGGCGCCTGGGTGGCTCAGTGGGTTAAGCCGCTGCCTTCGGCTCAGGTCATGATCTCAGGGTCCTGGGATCGAGTCCCGCATCGGGCTCTCTGCTCAGCAGGGAGCCTGCTTCCCTTCCCCTCTCTCTGCCTGCCTCTCTGTCTACTTGTGATCTCTCTCTCTGTCAAATAAATAAATAAATAAAATCTTTAAAAAAAAAATTAAATCTTCCTAAAAAAAATTAGCATCTTCCTAACTAAACATGGAGACTATAAAATCCATAAAAGAAAAATATAGAAAAATTAATATAGAATTATGAAAAACATTTTTATCTGGCAAAATATCTATAAACACATCAATGTAAATTGTATAGGAGGAAAAAATATTTGTGAAATAGGTAGAAGATAACAGTTAATATCTATATTTTACAAAGAACTTTCCCTAACTGAAAAACAAAAAAAAAAAAACTTTTCAAGTTTTTAATGGACAAAGTAATTTACTTGACAAATCAAAGAGAACCAAATACAAATGACAATATGCTCAAATTCACTGGTGGTATGTGGAATTAAAATTAAAGTAACAATGAGATATAAAACCACGACTGATTTTAGAGACAAGAAAGGGTGCTCATAACTTGTTGGTGGCAATTAAAAGTACTTGAACAGTACTCTAGCAACACATTTTAAAATTAAAATTATTAATACACTTTGATGTGTCCATTCCACATCTGAAAGTGAATTTCACGGAAATAAAAGCACCAATATTTTAGGAATATGTAAATAATAGTACAGCATGGCTTATGAGGGCTAAAGAACACTTGAAATGCAGGGTTCGTCAACAGGTGAATAACTGAATATATCAGTGATTCACTCTGCATTACGGGGGACTAGACAGCTATTAAAAATATCAGATTTGGGGGCACCTGGGTGGCTCAGTGGGTTAAAGCCTCTGCCTTCGGCTCAGGTTATGATCCCAGAGTCCTGGGATCGAGCCCCGCATCGGGCTCTCTACTCAGTGGGGAGCCTGCTTCCTCCTCTCTCTCTCTGCCTGCCCCTCCGCCTACTTGTGATCTCTCTCTCTGTGTCAAATAAAAATCTAAAAAATATATATATATATATCAGATTTGTAGGGATTTCCAAAGACATTGGTGACTAAAAAATATAAAGTGCATTATCTGTCCTAATAAACTCTCTAAAACAAACAACAAAAAAATCTAAAAGACGTACACATGTGTGGAGCTATTAAGTGATTGCAAATAAATGTGTGCAAAGAAAATCACAAGCTTCCTTTGTACTGGATACCTGACGGGAATGGTGAGATGACCAGAAGGAAATGAGGAGGGACCAAATCAAAGGAGTTTTTTTTTTTTAAGAAACAAAAATGAACTGGGGCACCTGGGTGGCTCAGTCGTCTGGGTATCTGTCTTTGCTCCTTCATGATCCCAGGGCCCTGCGATGGAGCCCTGCATTTGGTTCCTTGTTTGGGGGTGGGGGGTGCCTCTCCCTTTCCCTCTGTGCTCTCTCTCTCTCAAGTAAATAAAGTGTTTTTTAAAATGAACTTTTAAAGGGCATTTTTTGTAATAAAAGGTTATGTGGTCTTTAAAACAAAACACATAGGGGCGCCTGGGTGGCTCAGTGGGTTAAGCCTCTGCCTTCAGCTCAGGTCTTGATCTTAGGGTCCTCAGATCGAGACCCGCACAGGCTCTCTGCTCAGCGGGGAGCCTGCTTCCCCCTCTCTCTCTGCCTGCCTCTCTGTCTACTTGTGATCTCACTCTCTGTCAAATAAATAAATAAAATCTTTTAAAAAATAAATAAAACACATATGTGGTATATCAATAAATTTTTAAAATAAAGACATTCATTTAAAAATTTTTAAATTTTAAAATAAATAAATAAATAAATAATTTTAAATTTTTTAATGTTTTAATCAGGGGCGCCCGGGTGGCTCAGTTGGGTGGGCGGCTGCCTTCAGCTCGGGTCATGATTCTGGGGTCCTGGGATCGGGCTGCATCGGGCTCCCTGCTCAGCAGGGAGCGTGCTTATCACTCTCCCCCTCTCCCTGCTGCTCTGCTTACTTGTGCTCTCTCTCTAGCTCTCTGTCAAATAAATAAATAAAATATTTAAAAAAAAATTCTAATTAGCCTTGGGGCGCCTGGGTGGCTCAGTGGGTTAATAAGCCTCTGCCTTCAGCTCGGGTCATGATCTCGGGGTCCTGGGATCGAGTCCCGCATAGGGCTCTCTGCTTGGCAGGGAGCCTGCTTTCTCCTCTCTCTCTCTGTCTGCCTCTCTGCCTACTTGTGATCTCTCTCTCTCTGTCAAATAAATAAATAAAATATTTAAAAAATTCTAATTAGCCTTATTAAAACAAACCTTTCTGAACGCTCAAGTATTCATAATGTATGGTTTCTTGTAAATGTGCACATAGGAAATAAATACTTACAAACTAAGAAAAACCTTACAAATGATTAGCATTACGGGTAATTTACTGTGGCTTTTACTTAACGATTTCAACAAGGCGCTGGGGGCGGGGAGCAGAGAGAGGGAGAGAGAATCTTTAAGCAGGCTCAACGCCTAGAGCTAGCCCCACCTGAGACTCAATCTCCCGACCCTGAGATCAGAACCTGAGCAGAAATGGAGTTCGAAGCTTAACCAACTGAGCCACCCCAGGAGCCCCAATCGGAACAATAACTCAATCCATAATGTCAATAACACTCATTAAATACCATGACGACAAGCAAAATTAAAGAATAATGTTACAACTGAGAATGAAGAACCTTAAACGATAAAGCTGTGAGTTAGGCTAAAAGAGTAAGGCAATTTCTAATACGAACTCACCTCTTTCAAATGTTCTATGTCTGGTTCTCTTTCAACGGTTTCCTCCGTAGAACTCAGACCAGGTGGAAGGCTGGGACTGAAGGCCATGAGGTCAGTCTTGGGCGCGCCCTCCCCAGAGCACACCCTCTGCCGCCTCTGCTGCGAGTACGACCAGCTCCCCACCGCGCTGGAGCACACGAGCGTGGGCTTCCCAGGCCCGCACGCGCCCTCCCTGGGCGGGGCCGAGCACCGCAGCGCCGTGTACAGCAGCAGCGTGAGCACCAGCAGGCTGGACACCGCGCAGATGGCGACGATCAGGTACACGTTGACGTCCACCAGCGCCGTCTCGGCGCCAGCGGCGCCCGCCAACACCCGCGACGACGCCTTTGGCGCCTGGCCGCTCTCCACCAGCGACAGCAGCACGGTGGCCGTGGCCGTCAGCGCCGGCTCGCCGTGGTCCTTGACCAGCACCAGCAGGCGCTGGCGCGGCGGGTCCGCCTCGTCCAGGGGGCGCGTCGTGCTGATCTCGCCCGTGTACAGCGCCACGCGGAACGGGCTGCGCGCGCCCCCCGCCGCCGGCTGCAGCTCGAACGACAGCCACGCGTTGTAGCCGGAATCCGCGTCCACCGCGCGCACCTTCGCCACCACGTGGCCCGCGCCCACCGACCGCGACACCAGCTCGCTCAGCGCGCCGCCCCCGCCGCCCGCGCCGGGCCGCGGCAGCAGCGCGGGCGCGTTGTCGTTCTCGTCCAGCACGAACACCTGCAGCGTCACGTTGCTGCCCAGCGGAGGCACGCCCGCGTCGCGCGCGCTCACTTGGAACTGCAGCAGCTCCAGCTCCTCGTGGTCCAGCGGCTGCAGCGCGTACACCTTGCCGCTCTCCGCGTGCACCGACACGTAGCTCGACAGCGCGCGCTCGCCCACGCGCCGCTCCACCAGCGAGTAGGACACCAGCGCGTTCTCCTGCGCGTCCGCGTCCCGCGCCGACACCGTGAAGATGTGGCAGCCGGGCGGGTTGTTCTCCTTCACGAACGCCGTGTACTCGGGCTGCGCGAACGCCGGCGCGTTGTCGTTCACGTCCGCCACTTCCACGGACACGCTGGCCGTGGCGGAGAGCGGAGGCGAGCCTGCGTCCCGTGCGGTCACTACTAGAGCATAGTTCGACACGCTCTCTCGATCCAAAACGCTGTCCAGCACCAGCGAATAGTAGTTCTTGAAGGTGGACACCAGCTTGAAGGGGACACGGGGTGTTAGTGAGCAGGTCACCTGCCCGTTGACTCCAGAGTCACGGTCAGACACGCTGATCAGGGCGATGACGGTGGCCACCTGAGCATCCTCTCGCACCGGAAGTGACAGAGAAGTTATGGTAATTTCTGGGGTATTATCATTTATATCTAGTATTTCCACGAAAACGGTACAGTGACCTGCCATTGGAATATTCCCCTTGTCTGTTGCTTCCACCGATATTTCATACAACTTCTTTTCTTCGAAATCTAGTTTACCTCTTGTTCTAATTTCCCCACTGTTGGGGTTTATGATAAATGCATATAACACCGCAGGCGATACAGGCCTTCTAAATGAGTAGATTATGTCTCCATTCGTACCATCATCAAGATCCGTGGCATTCAGCTTGATCACTAATGTTCCATTAAATGCGTTCTCTAATACTGTCACTTTATAAATATATTGGTCAAATTCTGGGGCATTGTCGTTCACATCCAGAATTGTAATCAGCAACTGAACTGTGCCGGTGAGCTCCGGTTTACCCCCATCAGTGGCTGTCAATACTAAGTTATGCTCCTGAATTTGCTCTCTGTCCAATGATTTCCTCAATACAAGTGACAACGAAGACGTCTGTTCACGATTGTTCTGTGTGTCCAAAGCGAAATACTCGTTGGGATACACTCGGTAGGTCAAGGCCGAGTTTACTCCAATATCTGCATCGGATGCGCCATCTAGTGGAAACCGAGTTTCTGGGGGTCTAGATTCTGCAATGATTATCCTTTTCTTACTTTCAGGAAACACAGGCGGATTGTCATTAATATCCTTCACCTCCACCTCCACATGGAAAACCTGCAACGGCTTGTTCACGATCACTTCCAGGTGAATGCTGCACTCCAGACTCCGCCCGCACAGCTCCTCCCGATCAATCCGAGAATTCACAAACAAAATGCCATTCTGCAGATTTACCTCCAGAAGGTCCCCGTGGCCTTTGGACGCCACGCGGAACAGGCGTGGCACCAGCTCCGCCAGCTCCAGCCCCAAATCCTGGGCGATGCGGCCCACGAAGGTGCCGTGTTTGGCCTCCTCCAGGACTGAGTAGTGAACCTGGCCGCTCCCAGTCTTCCAGGCTGCGAGGAGCAGAAGCAACAGCAGCAGACTCGGGGTTCCAGGGCCTCCTCGCCAGAACAGCATGGTACACTCAAAAGGATTCAAAGGTAATCTGAAGTATAAGTTATACCTTACCGCAAACTGACTCTCGCGGGCTTCTGAGGGGCGGATTCAACAGAGGTTTTCCACTATCTGCCAAATTTTCTGCAGGAAGGAGGAAGCGGAGGCACGTTCTTCTCGGAAATGTTCTCAGTGAAGAGCGACACCATGTGCATGAAGGTGTAACTGTAGAAATGATTAGGTCTTCACATTTTCCATTGATGGGTTTTGTTTTGTTTTGTTTCATTTCGTGAGGTTTTTCACTGCAAATACGTATTGAAGATTAAATGTCTTTCTTTCCAGAAACAGTAAGTCGCTATATTCTGCCCTGTATAGGATGCTAGTTGAGAATTGTTTGAATTCCATTTTTCCACAAATATATTTTGCAAGTGTAAAACTTTCATGCAGAATTTTTTTTAAAAGACTTTAAGAATCTCCCCACCCAATGTGGGGCTTGAACTCACAACCCTGAGATCAAGAGTCACATGCTCTGCTGAAGGAGCCAGCCAGGATCTCCCATGCAGAATTTTAAAAGAGGAATATTCGATATTCACTTTTGGAAGCCAGTCTCCAGTTCTGCCTAACTTTGGTGGTTTCAGTTGGGAATGTCTTTTTCCTGTAATATTTATTTAGAACTGTTCACACAATGGCCATTAAGTCCAAATGGAAACATAATCAATTATAAGAATAATGGTGATCGTGGAAAATATTAAGTGATATACCAGCTGTGTAAATAAACCATACGTATAAATTTCCCCAATTGTGAAATGTGGATAAAATATTTTTATTTAAACAAAGTGTCCTATCAATGTGTATGAGTTTGTGTGTGAGCATGTGCATAAACACAATAATTTAGATCATTAAGATATAACAACACTTTAAAATTTTCTTTGCGTAAAAGATGCCAAGAACTAGCATCCTACAAATCTGATGGAATTTGAATTAATACCAATAGGTTAAGCTTCACTCTTCTCCTCCCCATCCCTGGGAAAACCTTTACTATCATTTCAATTGACTCTGATTTTCCAAACATCAACAGGTAGGCAAAGATGTTAACACATCTTTAGCAAAAAAGAAAAGAAGGGAATATTACTTCTACCTATTGCTACAACTATCTTTACCAAGTCACAAAGTTCCAGGCAAAACAGAGTACACTCCAATAATTATCTTGCTTGTCCTATGCACAATTCTCCATGAAACAATAGTTCATTTCTGTGTCTTTGCTCATCTCTGAAAATTTGAGTAGAGTATCTGATATTCTCTTACCTCCATCCTTCTCTCCTGTTACATTACTTTCATTAACATGACTTTACTCCTATCGCTGAACAGTCCCTGGATTATTTGTAGTTGTTCTTGTCTATCAAGCTCTACCTTGTTTTCCTTTCCACTCCACCTAACCTAGACTTCAGAGTCAACTATGTGAAATATGTCAGATACCCCGAAAGCACTCACCTACTTCTATTACTCCTCTAACATTTTCTTTAGCTTCCAACACACAGCCTAACCTTTCATCCCTCTTACTTAGCTTCTCCATTTAGGGATGTTACTTCACCATGATCACGATATTCTCTACAAGTTTACTCTCACATTTGATTTGGGCTTGCAAATGAATTCCTAATTAACTCTTTCCTCCTGCATACAGAGATTCTTCTGTATTTCCTTCTCAAATTCCCAACCTCATTCCCACCATGTTGTTCTCAGATAACTTATACCGAGAGATAAGTAATCACATATGACTTCAATGTCTCTTTTTTTGTATCAACATTTTTCTTTCTCTACTAAGGAAAAATGATCCCTACTTTTAAAGTCAACCTTATGCTCTTAAAATATTATTCTCTCTTCTATCCTCTTCCATATTTTTCATCTTTTTTCCTGTTTTCTTTTTAAGTAGGCTCCACCCAGAACTCACGACCCTAAGATCAAGACTCTGAGATCAAGACCCAAACTGAGATCCAGTCAGACGCTTAACTGACTGAGCCATCCAGATGCCCCCATATTTTTCATCTCCATCTGCATCCTTTTTTAAAAGATTTTATTTATTTATTTATTTGACAGAGCACGAGCAGGAAGGGAGGCTGATAGAGAATGAGAAGCAGGCATCCAGCGGAGCACGGAGCCCAACAATGACAACGACTACAACTGCAAAAGTTGATCCCAAAACCCTGGGATCATGACCTGAGTGGAAGGGAGCCGCTTAAGGACTGAGCCACCCAGGCGCCCCTCATTTTCATCTTCATTCTTTCTTCTTTTCCCCTTTTTTTCATCTTCATTCTTTTTTTTTTAAAGATTTTATTTATTTATTTGACAGAATGAAAGAGATCACAAGTAGGCAGAGCAGCAGACAGGGGGGCGGGGAAGCAGTCTCCCCGCTGAGCAGAGAGCCCGATGCGGGACCTGAGCCAAAGGCAGAGGCTTAACCCACTGAGCCACCCAGGTGCCCCATCTTCATTCTTAATCAACCTGTCACATCTTCAGTATCTTTTTTTTTACTTGCTTCTTTTCCTCACACTACAAAAACACTCATGTGTCCATATATATGTATATACACACATATATATTTTACATATACACATGCCCATACATATGTACACACATTATACACACACATTTAAATTTGCTACTTCTTGTGGGAAAAGCAAGTTCTGTTTAACCCTTCTCTCTACCTTAAACTTCTAACAGTTACTTGATGTATTGTACTTGGAGTTTTATTTCTGCTATCTGTTGTACAGCCTACTTATGATTTTAAGCCTATTATAGTGGATTGAATAGTGACTCCCCTAAAAGATATGCTCACGTCTTAATCCCTGGAACCCATGAGTATTACTTTCTGTGGCAAATGACATGATTAAGTTTAGGGTCCTATATATGTATTCAAAAAATTATTGATTGAAGGAGTTTAGCCTGGATTACCCAGGTGGGCCCTAAAGTACTATCACATGTATGCTTATTAAAAAAACATATGGAAAAGAAGATATGCAGAAAAGGAGGCAATATGACCAGGGAGATAGAGATTGGAATGGTGTAGCCACAAAGCCAAGAATGCTGATAGCCATCAGAAGGTGCAAGAGACAACAGATTTTCCCTTCGAGCTTCAGAGGGTACCGCCCTGGCAATACTTGGATTTTGGATTTCTGGTCCACCAAAATTGTGAGAGAACAAAATTTTGTTATCTTAAGCCACCCAGGTTTTGGTACTTTGCTACAGCGATCGCAAGAATGAACATACATATTTCACCTCAATTCTTTACTTGGACACGTTGTTCTCATTTTTTAATCTGTCTTTTCTGATTTTATCCTTTCATAGATTTTTTCCCATAAGGGACTTACTCCCAAATCTAGATCTATAATCTATCCCTGAGCTCCTGACCTGTATTTCTAATCACAATGGCATTCTCTTAGCATTGCAAGAATAACATTTTCTTAAATGTTTCTATTTGCTAGCTGGACAAACATACACAAAGTGTTTCTTCAACTGTATTCTACATTTTGGTTAATGGCAATCTCATCCTCCTAGATGACCAAACAAAAATGTTGGTATCATCTTGTGTTTCTGTATTTCTCTTATCATTTGTAATGAATCATTCATTATTAAGTTGCTTCTAATATGCTAATGCCTTTTGTACATGTTTCTTTTGATCTATTTTGACTGTCATGATTTGTCTCCATTACTTGATACCTAGAAAATTCTGAAAAATTCCTTACTAGATTTCTTACCTGCAGAATCTCCCCTGTTCCACCCTTCAAGTACACAGTCACTAGAGCAAACTCTGCCCATTTATTCATACTAATCTCTCCATCAGTAAAACTTTCCAGTTAAAAAGTTACCTATCTTTCAAGGCACTCTTCGATAAAACATGCCTAATCTCTGGAACCCACCCCCACTTCTACCTTGCAGGGAACAACCTAGGTGGTTTATTTCAATACTATATATGTATTTAAAAATTATTGATTGGGGGGGTGCCTGGGTGGCTCAGTCAGTTAAGCATCTGCCTTCAGCTCAGGTCATGATCTCAGAGTCCTGGGATCGAGTTCTGCATTGAGCTCCCTGCTCAGCAGAGAGTCTGCTTCTCCCTCTCCATCTGTGTCTGCCCCTCACTCATGCTTGTTCTTTCTCTCTCTCTCTCTCTCAAATAAATAAATAAATAAAATCTTTTAAAAATTACTGATTGAACATATGCTATATGTCATATTCCAAAACTAAAGATATTTGAGACAGTAGTAGGCAAAGGCAGGAAAGTTTAATTCCTTCACTACTAGCTTGAAGGATTTAAGACTTTAGTCTCTAGTCATAGAAGCCTCTGGATATTTTTGTGGAAAAAAAATTACAAGATCTGAAGTAAGCTAAATGCATTTTAGAAGACTCAGCTGGGGGGTACCAGGGTGGTTCAGTTAGTTAAGTGTCTGAGTCTTGGTTTCAACTCCAGTCATGGTCTCATGGGTGGTGGGATTGACACCCACAGGCTCTGGGCGCAGCAGAGAATCTGCTTGAGATTCTCTCCCTCTGCCCCTCCCCCACTTGTGCACATGCACTCTCCCACTCTCTCTCAAATAAATCTTAAAAAATAAATAAAAGAGGGGCGCCTGGGTGGCTCAGTGGGTTAAGCCGCTGCCTTCGGCTCAGGTCATGATCCCAGGTCCTGGGTTCGAGCCCCGCATCGGGCTTTCTGCTCGGCGGGGAGCCTGCTTCCTCCTCTCTCTCTGCCTGCCTCTCTGCCTACTTGTGATTTCTCTCTGTCAAATAAATAAATAAAATCTTTTAAAAAAATAATAAAATAAATAAATAAATAAATAAATAAAAGATTTAACTGATAATAGTCTCAGAGCAGTAGTGCACCATAATGGGTTTGGGATCCTCTGAAACTGAGTTTGGGCTACTTCTCACTCTCTATTTGTGGCTTAAGCTTCAGGTTCCTCACCAGCAAAGTGACTATGATAAATAATGTACTTGCACCATAAGGCTGGGTTCTTTTTCTAAGGGTTTTATTATCAAGTAATCTCTGCACCCAAGGTGGGGCTCCAAACTCAAGACCCTGAGATCAAGAGTTGCATACTCCACCCACTGAGCCAGCTAAGTGCCCCAGGACTGATTAGATAACTAGATGAAATGATGCAATTAGAGATCATAGCATAGGCTCTACAAAATAACAGGGGATCAGTAAGTATTACTATATTTTACTGAATTCAGAAAGTCATTAATTCTAAGATGTACCATTACTTATGTGCTACCAAGAAAGAAAAACAGCCAATAAAGTTATTATAAACCATTAATTACAAGATGCATCCTGATTCAGGAGCATATTATAATAATTTTAATATAATTATTTAATATAATATTTTAAATATGCAATTACTTCATTATATTTTATGTAAAGAAGGATAGTACAGTAAGTAGCCAATCTCACTTAAAGAAGGCAATCTGTGTGAACAATAACAAAATTATTCCTTAGAATTAACAACATAATTATTATTGTTATTATAATATCTGAAGGACATTTGTGCTGAAATTAAAATGGTATTCAGGAGGATATTTTAGAAGCTTATGTATATAAGGAATGGTAAAAGAATCCAATTAATGGTATCTGAAAATTATTTGTACTACTCTTGCAAATATTCTCTGAACATGAAATTATAAAATATCATAAAAAATAAACTTGAGTTTTCAAACACGTATGCAGTTTTTACTCTTTTTTTTACAGATTTTTTTTAAATTTTATTTTTTATAAACATATATTTTTATCCCCAGGGGTACAGGTCTGTGGCAGTTTTTACTCTTACATACTAATGTTTCTCAAGGCCAATAATACAGGAAAAATGATAGAATTAGGAAGTTTAAAATGTGGTGATCCAAAACTAGTATTTCACCTATGTATCTCACTAATACATGAAACTTCAAGTGAATTTTCAAATGCAAGTTTCAAATGAACATGAAATACACAAAAATTTCAAAATGAGAGAATGATCATACCACGGATGATATTCCCTGGTTAAAAGATAACACGAAGACAAAAGAGAGGATGTATTTACACCCTAACAAAGAGTTATTAAAGAAAACAAATATACTTAAATTACATTAATGACTTACTTCACTGGAAGGGTTTAAACAATCTTCTGACTGTGGAAGGCTGGGACTGAAGGCCATGAGGTCAGTCTTGGGCGCGCCCTCCCCAGAGCACACCCTCTGCCGCCTCTGCTGCGAGTACGACCAGCTCCCCACCGCGCTGGAGCACACGAGCGTGGGCTTCCCAGGCCCGCACGCGCCCTCCCTGGGCGGGGCCGAGCACCGCAGCGCCGTGTACAGCAGCAGCGTGAGCACCAGCAGGCTGGACACCGCGCAGATGGCGACGATCAGGTACACGTTGACGTCCACCAGCGCCGTCTCGGCGCCAGCGGCGCCCGCCAACACCCGCGACGACGCCTTTGGCGCCTGGCCGCTCTCCACCAGCGACAGCAGCACGGTGGCCGTGGCCGTCAGCGCCGGCTCGCCGTGGTCCTTGACCAGCACCAGCAGGCGCTGGCGCGGCGGGTCCGCCTCGTCCAGGGGGCGCGTCGTGCTGATCTCGCCCGTGTACAGCGCCACGCGGAACGGGCTGCGCGCGCCCCCCGCCGCCGGCTGCAGCTCGAACGACAGCCACGCGTTGTAGCCGGAATCCGCGTCCACCGCGCGCACCTTCGCCACCACGTGGCCCGCGCCCACCGACCGCGACACCAGCTCGCTCAGCGCGCCGCCCCCGCCGCCCGCGCCGGGCCGCGGCAGCAGCGCGGGCGCGTTGTCGTTCTCGTCCAGCACGAACACCTGCAGCGTCACGTTGCTGCCCAGCGGAGGCACGCCCGCGTCGCGC
The DNA here is from genome assembly GCF_902655055.1 of Lutra lutra. Classification (NCBI taxonomy): domain Eukaryota; kingdom Metazoa; phylum Chordata; class Mammalia; order Carnivora; family Mustelidae; genus Lutra; species Lutra lutra. The sequence goes on along the minus strand of NC_062282.1, from coordinate 79,458,005 downwards.
GCGCTCACTTGGAACTGCAGCAGCTCCAGCTCCTCGTGGTCCAGCGGCTGCAGCGCGTACACCTTGCCGCTCTCCGCGTGCACCGACACGTAGCTCGACAGCGCGCGCTCGCCCACGCGCCGCTCCACCAGCGAGTAGGACACCAGCGCGTTCTCCTGCGCGTCCGCGTCCCGCGCCGACACCGTGAAGATGTGGCAGCCGGGCGGGTTGTTCTCCTTCACGAACACCGTGTACTCGGGCTGCGCGAACGCCGGCGCGTTGTCGTTCACGTCCGCCACTTCCACGGACACGCTGGCCGTGGCGGAGAGCGGAGGCGAGCCTGCGTCCCGTGCTGTCACCACCAGCTCATAGTTCGACACGCTCTCGCGATCCAAGGCGCTGTCCAGCACCAGCGAATAGTAGTTCTTGAAGGTGGACACCAGCGTGAAGGGAACGTGGGGTGTTAATGAGCAGGTCACCTGCCCATTGGCACCAGAGTCACGGTCGGACACGCTGATCAGGGCGATGACGGTGCCCACCTGAGCATCCTCTCGCACTGGGAGCGACAGCGAAGTGATCATTACCTCAGGGGTATTGTCATTCAGATCCAGAACTTCCACTAGGACTGTACAATGACCTGCCATGGAAGGAATCCCTTTATCGATGGCGTTAACTTGAATTTCATACTCATTATTGTCTTCGAAATCCAATTTCCCGTAAATTCTGATTTCACCTGTTTCTGGATTTATTGAAAACATGCATTTCTCACTCACTGGCAAAATCAGTCTGATTCCATAGGAAATTTCTCTATTCACCCCTTCGTCTGGATCAGAAGCGTTTAGTTGAATCACTCTCGTGCCGTTTGGGATATTTTCAAACAGCACTACTTTATAGCCAGGCTTATCAAACTCTGGAGCGTTATCATTCACATCCAAAATGCTTATTTTAATCTGAACAGATCCTGTTAGCTCGGGCTTACCCCCATCCTGGGAGGTCAGCAATATATTAAGTTCTGGAGTTTCCTCTCTATCCAAAGACTTCCGTAGAACTAGTTCAGGCAATATACTTTTGTCGTTTTTCGTTATTATTTTAAGAGTAAAATACTCATTTAGACCTAACCTATAGGTCAGAAGAGAGTTTACACCGATATCCGCATCGGAAGCGCCCTCTAGAGGAAAATGAGAATCCAACGGGGCAGATTCAGAAATCAGTACCTTTTGCTCTTCTTCTCTGAACACCGGTGGGTTATCGTTAATGTCCTTCACCTCCACCTCCACATGGAAAACCTGTAGCGGCCTGTCCACGATCACCTCCAGGTGGATGCTGCACTCCGCGCTCCGCCCGCACAGCTCCTCCCGGTCGATCCGAGAATTCACAAACAAAATGCCATTCTGCAGATTTACCTCCAGAAGGTCCCGGTGTCCTTTGGACGCCACCCGGAACAGGCGTGGCACCAGCTCCGCCAGCTCCAGCCCTAGGTCTTGCGCGATGCGGCCCACGAAGGTGCCGTGTTTGGCCTCTTCCGGGACCGAGTAGTGGACCTGGCAGCTCCCAGGTTCCCCCGCTGCAAGGAGCAGAAGCGACATCAGCAGTCGCGGGGCTCCTGGGCCTCCTCTCCAGGAAAACACCATTGTAGTTAACAAGATCTCCGAGGTGGGACTGTTGGTTTTAAGGGATCGCTCACCTGCGAACCTTTGTGAGCAATCTCCCTTCCTGTAGGTGTAGATATAGTTAAATTTACCCAGCATTCCGGTCAATATGGAGTCGATCCTATTCGGTCAGTGGTTGGAATCTGGGCTCGGAGACAAAATTTTTCCTTTTCACCTTCTGAGTGTACAGCGACATCATGTGACTGATTATGTAAGTACAAGACAGATCGTCAGGTTCTTTTTGGTTTAGCCACTTCCCGGGACACATTAAATTTTTTGACCTTTGGATGTTTTCATGGATTTTTTGTAAATGCTTATTTTTTTAATGTATAAGATATTAGTAACAAAGCACAGTCATTTCTATTATACTGCAGTTTTTAAAATATTCTGCTTCAAAGTCTATCATAATCATTGAAATACAGAATGTCAGAAGCAACTCTTTGCCTATCATGGAGAATAAAATAAAGAATAATATACATCACCCTTGGCCTTATTTTGCTTACAATTCTCACTTGTAATGACTTTTATCTTTCACAAGCACTTCATTGTAAGACTTTAGGAGAAACCTAAGAACTCCTGCACTTAGTAAAGAAAGAAAGAAAGAAAGAAAGAAACTAAAGTATTTCTAGCTAAATATTTCATTCATATAAATTATTTTATTCATACTTCCGTTGGATATAAAAATTCATCATAAATATGGAACATGTCGTTTTTGGTTCCTTGATGCTCAAATGCGATGACTTTTCATACAACTGCTCTTATTCCCATAACATATTAAAATGAAGCTTGGGTATAGATCCTGTAAGGTTTCACTCTAGCAGGAGGAAAGCATTTTCATGTAATATGTTGAATCAAAGCTTCCAAATTTCACAGTATTCTAAAGTGGCTGTGGAGCCCTAATATGAAAAACATCTGTAAGATGTTTTGGAGCCCAGTCTAACTAAAATCAAATGAATATAAACTTCATAATGAATTTTTGGTTTCCCTTTAAATGTGCCCTTCAGGCCAGTTAGTAGTCACTCAAAATCTGCTTCTCTTCAGAAAATCAGAATGGAAAAAAAAAGAAAGAAAACTAAATCAGAATGGTGACTATGATGCAAGGGAGAATCAAAGGACTTTTTATAATTTTATTAATTAATTCAAGATCAGCTTTAAGGGAAAACAAAATACAGATAAGATTCCACAGCTAATGGTAAACAAATACAAAATTTATAAGCTCATTAAAATTCAAGTCAAAATCTTTAAACCAACAATTTGTCACCATTCCTCTTACATATAATAACGAAGGGAAGTAAGATAAGAAATCTTTATAAAACCAGAAAGTAATAATCAATAATCATTCCACAAGTAAAAGATAACTTAAATCAACTATAAAACTGGTTCTTAAGTAATCAAAAAAATTGAATGTTTATGCTGTTAGGCTATTTAAATTGTCTAATACCACTACCCTGCTCCTTCATTTTCTATCTTCCACTTTCAAAAAAAGTCAATGTACAGTGGTTGCTTAGAAACTTTATTGAAAAAGTATTGTGTTAGTTATGTAGTCCTCACACACTGTTAGACATAATTAAATTACTAAAGAGATAAGAACATCTAAAATTAGCTTAATACTTAAACAATTGAACTAGAAGATGGAAATTATATTAAAATTATAATTTTACACCATTGAATGTAATCCTGAAATTAAGAATAAGCAGGAAAGACACAAAATTTGTAGAAAATAGCCCATATAATTCGGAATTATCTAAAAATGTACATTGACTACTTGTATATTGTAAAAATAACAATTTGCAAAAATTTAACATGCACTTAAGATATTCCAATATCTTTATTAAATTTAGATGACACTGAGTCATTCCAAAAACTTCATCTGGAGATGGATAATGATGTGTCCCTTACCTAACATTCACATTAATACATTTACAGTTTCATAAGTGATATGATGGCTTAATCTTTCAAGTCTGAAACATTTTGTGCTTTAATTTGGTTGCCTACTACAGAATAAAGAAATTTTAGCCCCTAAAGCTAAAGCGGAGCATACACATATGAATTTTATCAAATTCTCAAAGAAATCAGTTACTCTGCCACTCTACATATACCTAAGGATCACTGATTAGAAGAATGACCTAAGGTAAATGACCTTTGGTAGAATCATCAGAAGTGATTATAGCACATGAAAAGAAAATCTCACAAACATCAGAGATAAAGCTTTTAAAGACAAGAAATTTAAATTGCCAGATGAGCAAAAATGATAATTTACATTTCACTTTAATACACTTAACATTTTCCTTTCTAGATGAATCCACAAAATGTAGGGCAGACTGCCAACCAGCATATATTGGAGATATTATAACGCATGTCTTCTAGATGCATCTTCTAGATGCATGTCTTCAGCAAGTTGGAAGACATGGTGGAGTGATATGAATAACTTTATTTGCCTAGTAAACTTTGTAAGCATAAATCTGGGAGTTCTATTTGACTATGTTGTAGATAAATCTGTACCCAGTACATGCAATAAAATAAATCGACAGAACTTTTAAGTTCTATTATTTCAATGAAACCACCAAACAATAATCCAAGACTGAATTTTTAACTGCAAATAATAAGAAAATAGGTTTTATCTTATCAGTTGAGGCATAACTAAAGATTACTTAATGGAAAATAAATGTATGACCCATGTTTAACTCTACAGAAAAAGGTAAATCTTTTCAGACTTAAAGAAGAGAGTGTTCAATCTTTGATACAAGCCTGAAGTGAGAAAAGTCAAGCTATCTAATAATGTGAAAATATTAAAGCAAAAGGTAGTGTTAAAAGACAAAGAGGACAAACAAATAGAAATAACCACGGGAATTATCTACAGTAGTGAGGTTTAGAGATGAAATAAGTGGTCTAAGCACATCACTGAAAATTATAAATTATATCTAATAAAGTGCTGATAGGAGAGTCATTTTTGCATCTTCCTTTACCATTTTCTACCAAAACATTTGGAGACGTAGGGAATTTATTGGCAAATATATATATATACGATTGATCGCATGATTAAAATTGGATTTTTTATCAGTTGGCATTTGACTAACAGAAATTGTTCTCTAAAACATTTATACTCGTTTAAAACATTAATACTCAAAATACAGAATATTCATTACGTTTTTCTATGAAATCAAGTGGATTTTTAAAAATTTAACACAGACTTCAAAATAAGAGGAATCTGTAGGACTCACCTGCCCAGAGTAATTTGATCCTGCCTCCTGCCTTTCCTCTCCAACTTCTTTATCCAGACCAGGTGGAAGGCTGGGGCTGAAGGCCATGAGGTCGGTCTTGGGCGCGCCCTCCCCAGAGCACACCCTCTGCCGCCTCTGCTGCGAGTACGACCAGCTCCCCACCGCGCTGGAGCACACGAGCGTGGGCTTCCCAGGCCCGCACGCGCCCTCCCTGGGCGGGGCCGAGCACCGCAGCGCCGTGTACAGCAGCAGCGTGAGCACCAGCAGGCTGGACACCGCGCAGATGGCGACGATCAGGTACACGTTGACGTCCACCAGCGCCGTCTCGGCGCCAGCGGCGCCCGCCAACACCCGCGACGACGCCTTTGGCGCCTGGCCGCTCTCCACCAGCGACAGCAGCACGGTGGCCGTGGCCGTCAGCGCCGGCTCGCCGTGGTCCTTGACCAGCACCAGCAGGCGCTGGCGCGGCGGGTCCGCCTCGTCCAGGGGGCGCGTCGTGCTGATCTCGCCCGTGTACAGCGCCACGCGGAACGGGCTGCGCGCGCCCCCCGCCGCCGGCTGCAGCTCGAACGACAGCCACGCGTTGTAGCCGGAATCCGCGTCCACCGCGCGCACCTTCGCCACCACGTGGCCCGCGCCCACCGACCGCGACACCAGCTCGCTCAGCGCGCCGCCCCCGCCGCCCGCGCCGGGCCGCGGCAGCAGCGCGGGCGCGTTGTCGTTCTCGTCCAGCACGAACACCTGCAGCGTCACGTTGCTGCCCAGCGGAGGCACGCCCGCGTCGCGCGCGCTCACTTGGAACTGCAGCAGCTCCAGCTCCTCGTGGTCCAGCGGCTGCAGCGCGTACACCTTGCCGCTCTCCGCGTGCACCGACACGTAGCTCGACAGCGCGCGCTCGCCCACGCGCCGCTCCACCAGCGAGTAGGACACCAGCGCGTTCTCCTGCGCGTCCGCGTCCCGCGCCGACACCGTGAAGATGTGGCAGCCGGGCGGGTTGTTCTCCTTCACGAACACCGTGTACTCGGGCTGCGCGAACGCCGGCGCGTTGTCGTTCACGTCCGCCACTTCCACGGACACGCTGGCCGTGGCGGAGAGCGGAGGCGATCCCCCGTCCCGTGCTGTCACCACCAGCTCATAGTTCGACACGCTCTCGCGATCCAAGGCGCTGTCCAGCACCAGCGAATAGTAATTCTTGAACGTGGACATGAGCTTGAAAGGGACGTTTGGCGTTAGAGAACAGATCACCTGCCCGTTGGCACCGGAGTCACGGTCGGATACACTGATCAGCGCAATGACAGTGCTAGGCTGAGTGTCCTCTCGTACTGGGAGAGACAGGGAAGTCACGGTGACTTCAGGGGCATTATCATTGGCGTCTAATATTTCTACCCAGACTGTACAGTGACCTGCCATTGGGGGATTCCCTTTATCTGTGGCCTGTACTTCAACTTCATAAAACTTGTTTTCCTCATAATCTAAAGTTCCATTGACCCTCACTTCTCCGTTATTTTCATCTAGTGTAAACAAGAGTTTTCCTTTGGGCTTCACTGACATCAAGGAGTAGGTTATCTCCCCATTGACTCCTTCGTCTGGATCTGTGGCGTTTAGCTTTATCACAAATGTTTCTTTAGCAGCGTTTTCCATCAATCTCACCTTGTATTCTGATTGCTCAAATTCCGGATCATTGTCGTTAATATCCAAGACTTGGATGAAAAGCTGAACGGTGCCAGTGAGCTCTGGTTTCCCCCCGTCTGCAGCTGTCAATAGCAAGTTAAGTTCTGGGGTTTTCTCTCGATCCAGATATTTTTTTAATGTAAGCGACAGTCTTTTAGTCTGCTTACTATGTGTTGGTAATTCTAAAGAAAAATACTCATTTTGACTTAGTCTGTAGGTCAATAGAGCATTCTCTCCTATATCCGCATCAGAAGCTCCCTCTAGAGGAAAATGAGAGTCGGGTTGCTTAGATTCAGGAATCAGCAGCTTTTGTTCTTTGAGAGAGAAGACCGGTGGATTGTCATTAATATCCTTCACCTGCACCTCCACATGGAAAACCTGCAGCGGCCTGTCTACGATCACCTCCAGGTGGATGCTACACTCCAGACTCCGCCCACAGAGCTCCTCCCGGTCGATTCGAGAATTCACAAACAAAATGCCATTCAGCAGATTTACCTCCAGAAGGTCCCCGTGACCCTTCGATGCCACTCGGAACAGGCGTGGCACCAGTTCCGCGAGCTCCAGCCCCAAGTCCTGGGCGATGCGGCCCACGAAGGTGCCGTGTTTGGCCTCCTCCAGGACCGAGTAATGAACTTGGCCGCTGCCAGCCTCCCAGACTGCAAGGAGGAGAAGCGACAGCAGCAGACGCTGAGTGCCCAATCCCCTTCTTTGAGAGCCGAACATCGCATACATTGACTTCCAAAATAAGGTTCTTTACACTTACAGCAGCAGAGACTCCGGTTTGGGATTAAAAATCTAGCTGAATTTTTTAGAAGTTTCAAAGAATCCTTTAACAGTAGCGTTCGGCATGATGGAGTCCTTTTTGTATGGGGCGTTCCTGGCTGTTCAGACCAACCCTTGAAACAACTATTTCCACCAAGTAAAGAGCGACACCTTGCGCCTGAATAGTGAGTACTGTGCACTACATCGTACACGATAGAATTTTAAAGAGAAAAATATAATTAACTTCATGTGCTTCATCTTACTTTATCCTCAAAATAGTATTTCCAAAGTGCTTATTGTGGGAACATTCATAGTATAAGTCATATTGAAAGTGATGGTATGTGGAAAATGACATTTTTTTCTTAACATGAAATTGAAATTTTTGTTCCTACATTTGATTTAGAGTTATACAGTTGTGGTTTTATTTAGCTACATAATACACACAGAGTTTAGTTCTACAGGTAGCCTTATGAAAAACTAGGGTTAAACATTTCCTAAAGATATTGTTTCTCATATTAAAATGTTATCAAATTTGAATTGTTTTACTTCTAAGTTCTTTTGTTACTTTGGCTGCTAGGAAACTCAAAGACAAAGTTGAGGTATTAGTAACAACTCTTGAGTCCTTAAGTTCTGTATATTGTGTTCTCATCTCTGTGTACTTGCCTTCTATTCATACCTATTTTCTTTAGTTGCAATTCTCTTTGTTATTTACATTTAATTGCATTTGTTGCAAGCAATCTTATATCCATTAAAAATGTTTTCAAATTTAGTGTATAAAACAGAATTCACAACGGAAAAGTTTATTGATAGAGGTGAAATTTATATTTGACATACATGATTTATTAGGGAGGTTACTTTGCTAACAGTATAAGATGAGGTATTAAATGACACTTTATGTGATGGTGTCAATGATATGGAAGGAGGTGTCTTTCAATTATAAAATAAATTTTATTAGAATTCAATGAAATAAAGTCACCATGAAAATCTGTGGGTCATATTGGTATTTCCAAGTGACCAACATTGGTTTTTGTTTATCTGTCAAGATAGATTCATGAAAATAGCTGGCTTTTTTTGTCTATCATTTAACAAATGCTTATTAAGCACCTTTGAGTACCAGGCACAGGAAAGGACCAAAGAGACAATACAGTTGATAGGAAATTCCATTAGAGAGGGCATAGCCTGAGCATGGAAGGCTTAACCAGCACATTAAAGAACTGGACTTGACCTTGGTGGCATTGGGGAGCCATTGGATGTGCTGGACCAAAAGAGTAAAGTTAGACTTCAGAGAGCTGAAACTGGTGAGGTATCAAGGTGGACTGAAGGGAAGAAGACTAGAACCCAGGAGAACAGCAGGGAGCTGTTGTAGCATTGTAGGTATGACATGAGGTAGGCTAGCACATAGCAGAGTTCCCAGCACACAGTGGGCATTCAATAAATGGTTGAATGACCTGTTTCTTGTTGATAGAATTTTGGGTTTGGGACCATAAGTTTATTCAAAACAAGGGGAAAGATTTTTAATTATACTTCCTCTAAATGCATATTACTGGGTTAAACACACGCACATAAAATGATCAAACATTTCAACCATAAGCCAAGTGATTTTAATGTTTGTGTAAATTCAGCTTCATAAAATACCAAGTAGAAAATAAGAATTGTTTATATGAGTTATCATTGCCTGAAGATATAACTCGGTTATGTGTCTTTGTCTTTTCATGTAGCCTTGGATTTAAGGGTGTCAAAAGAGAAGCCAATGGAAATTTATAGTAGAAAGTGATTTAGAATAAATATCACTCTAGCTTGAATATTTTGTTGTATGGTTGATGATTCCTCTCCAATTTAAAAATATTGAAATAGCACAAGAAAAAAATACTATTATATTTGTTTGCATTTTAGTATTTTTCTTTATCTTGAATGCACACAGACACTATTGCTAATTTCAGATTTTGTTTCATTTTTTTCAAATTTACTCTTTTCCCCATATTATCATCCTGCTAGAACCCTTAGTAAATAGAAAATTCTTTCTTGGGGCACCTTTCTTGGGCACCAGAAAGAAGCCTCTGCCTTCGACTTGGGTCATGATCCCAGGGTCCTCGGATTGAGCAACTCCCCCCCCCCCCCCCCCCCCCGCATTGGACTCTGCTCAGCGGGGAGCCTGCTTCCCCCACTCTCTCTGCCTGCTTCTCTGCCTACTTGTGGTCTCTGTCTGTCAAATAAATAAATTAAATCATTAAAAAAAGAAACTTCTTTCTTATAAAACTAATAAGGCAAGCAGACTTGTCACTTTTTATAACACAACATTATCTTATGCATCCATGAAACAATCAGTTATAAGGGCCTCTAATCAAAATATAACATCAGACTCCATTAACAGTAGACTTAACATACTATCTGAAGCCTGTCAGATTTATTTTAGAGAAAAAGGAAGCAAGAGATCTCCAACCTCCTCATTATGGACTTTGGGGATTGAGATGGTATACACAATATGGAACCCTCAAAGGTAAATACAGAGATGAACAACAGAAAGTATACCCAAAGTAAATAATATTACAAGTCTGAACTAAAACCAGATGTTAATTTAGCAATTACTTTCCAGTAATATGGTATTTTTTTAGTATATGAAAGGACACTGGATGAACAGCAAGTCATAAAAGAGTCTGATATATTGTATAAACCAATGACCCATCTTTTGCATTTTAGCTATGATATTTCAGATAGCACCATCTCAACTAATTCATACAAAAGACATTATGCTATCTTTGGACTCATCTTTAGGGATAAGCTTGAGATCTGACAATAAGCAAATGCGAAGAAGTTCACATCAATATTAACACTGATTTTGTAAAATTGATTGAAAACCTGAAGAACTTTGTGCCAGAGTTTTACTAACCCAAACTGGTTAGTCTTTCTTTAAGATTTAGTTATTTATTTTAGAGAGAAAGAGAGAAAGCGTGCAGGGGGAGGGGCAGAGGAAGAGAATCTCAAGCAGACTCCTCACTGAGCATGAAGCCCAAGGTGGGGCTCCACACCAGGGGCTCCATGAGGGGCCCCGTGAGGCATTGGATCCCATGACCATGGGATGACAACCCCAGAGGAAACCAAGAGTCAGATGCTCAACCGACTCAGTCACCCAGGCATCCCAATCTGGTCAGTCTTAAATTTCTTTTTCTTTTAATATTTTATTTATTTATTTGACAGGGAGACACACAGCGAGAGAGGGAACATGAGAGCAGGGTGAGTGAGAGAGGGAGAAGTGGCTTCTCGCCCAGCAGGGAGCCCTATGCGGGGCTTGATCCCAGGACCCTAGGATCATGACCTGAGCTGAAGGCAGATGCTTAATGACTGAGCCACCCAGGTGTCACTAGTCTTAAGTTTCTACTGTATATCCTGCTAGTCATGTATTAGAGTACATGGTTTAATATTCTATTAGTCCTCATCATTCGCTAATACAGCATAACAGGTCTAGTAATATTTTTATTGAAAACATAACAGAGAAACAAATCTTGAAACCATTCTTGGAAACTCAGGAGAGTCTTCAAAATCAATAGATTAAAAATACTATCCAACATTGTATTAACAAAATTATAGGAGATACTCATTGATGTTCACTCTTTGCTATCATGGCTCATTGAAGTATACACAGTTATATGATCACAGATCATTTGTTCAGTCAGCACAAATCTCACAGACAACAATAAAACTGAAGAAGACTGAATTCTCAAATACCCACACACATTCAAAGATTTTCATGGGAGGGACACCTGGGTGGCTCAGTCAGTTAAGCATCTGCCTTCAGCTCATGTCATGATCCCCGGATCCTGGGATCAGGTCCCATGTCAGGCTTCTTGATCAGCAGGGAGCCTGCTTCTCCCTTTGCCTGATGCTCCCTCTGCTTGTGCGTGTGTGTTCTCTCTCTGACAAATAAAATCTTTAATAAAAAAAAGATTTTCATGGGAAACGTACCCCTTTTAAGCTGTTACTGAAGTATACAACTTTGGAAACACTTATTGAATCTTTTGTTGATATCCAGAATCCTGGAAATAATCATATTACCACTTAAATTTGTCCAAACATTATCATTATTCACAACCTAAAAAGGACAGGGCTGGGGTGCCTGGGTGGCTCAGTGGGTTAAAGCCTCTGCCTTGGGCTCAGGTCATGATCCCAGGGTCCTGGGATGGAGCCCCAAATCGGGCTCTCTGCTCAGCAGGAAGCCTGCTTCCCTTCCTCTCTCTGCCTGCCTCTCTGCCTGCTTGTGATCTCTGTCAAATAAATAATTTTTTTTAAAGGGACAAGGTCATTTTCATATCTGTCATTCGGCTTTGGTGTTCTGCTAGAAGGTTGCAGATCACAGTCTTCCGGGTTTTCTCATATATTAAATTATTCTTTTTATTTATATTATCTCCAAACAATGGATACCTTGTCCCTACAATGGCAACTCTTCATTATCTACATTATCTACATTACATTGAACGATGTAAAGACCTATCCCAATGTGACACTACAACAAATGATAATGATGCTCATGAACATCTTCTGAGAAAAAAGTCACTTAACACAAAATAAAACCTCAATTCTTATCTCAATTACAGCATTGTACAAAATTAACTATGAGGATAATCATAGTTTTTGAAGGTTTTTTCTTAACCAAACAGAAAGAAGGATTCTCCTGTATATACTTCGTGCTTGATTTTCTTAGCCACAACTATGCCTGAGCAGAGAAAAAAATTACTGTAGAAAACTCTACAGTGAATAAAAGGATGGCTCTAGAGGCACTGGTGGCTCAGTGGGTTAAAGCCTCTGCCTTCGGCTCAGGTCTTGATCCCAGAGTCCTGGGACTGGCCCATATCAGGCTCCTTGCTCAACAAGGACCCTGCTTCTCCCTCTGCCTGCCACTCCCTCTGCTTGTGTGCTCTCTCTCTGACCAATAAACAAACAAAATCTTTTTTTAAAAAAAGGCTTCTAACTTGTACACTGGAAAAAAAAGACAAAATAAACTTTCACATCAATTGATTTAGATGCTTACAGGTCTAAATACAAGTTCTCTGTGATCTCTTTAAAGAAGACAATTCACATCATGAGTTTGCATCAAATGTATCTAAAGTATACAACATCAAATGTGAAATGTGACCAACACCATCACTGTCAAATGCAAGTGACTTTATAGATACTCCATGGTTGTTATGCTTAAGCTATTTAAATCAATGTCATTTCAAAGACCTAGTGGCTTGGTGGACACAGGCAACAGTACCACCTTTCCCCATATATGGGAAGACTCCCTTAAACTCAAAGCACAAGGAAATGTGAATTTTCCTAACCCTACCCTAAAATATTTCCATACAGCCTTACAATAGGTACCATGAATAGAAGAAACATAAATGTGATCAAATATCAAATAAACCTTCCAATTAAAAAAGGAAATCAATGAATTAATCTGGAGGAGAGCAGCAATAGACTCAGCAGGCAATTAGCAACACTGAAATTACACTAGGAAATAAAAAAAAATTAGTTTATCTGAAGCAGCCAAAGATGATGAAGAAAATAAGCAGGAAATCATGAAAGGATTAAAGGAAAACGTAAAGTCCTCCCCAAAGGTAAGACTGCAACTTCATTCAGTATCTCAGAAGCATGCCATTGATTATAAAGAAACAAACTTATTTATGAAAGGAAGCCATCTCAACACCCCATGCCCATTAGTAATAAATAAACTTATAGTTTATAGGAAGGTAAGAATTCAAACACATTTCAAACTCAAAACAACTAAATTATGAAGTTATGCATTATTATGGTAATTTTTAATACATGAACACAATGAGTGGAGAACACCAATTAGAATAAGGAATTGAACAGAAAAAGTGAACTTGCTGCAAAATTGAGAACTAGAATATTTTTTTTAAAGATTTTATTTATTTATTTGACAGAGAGAGATCACAAGTAGATGGAGAGGCAGGCAGAGAGAGAGAGAGAGAGAGGGAAGCAGGCACCCTGCTGAGCAGAGAGCCCGATGCGGGACTCGATCCCAGGACCCTGAGATCATGACCTGAGCCGAAGGCAGCGGCTTAATCCACTGAGCCACCCAGGCGCCCGAGAACTAGAATATTTAAGGTTTGCCTAAATCCTCCATTTCCCATCAGTGATTCTTGCCTGGATAACTTAGCCTTCTTCATTTACAGACAGCTTTAGCCATCTATTTCATTATTGCTACTACTACTACTACTATTATTTCCAGCAATTAAATAATGTTCTGCTCTGTTCATGAAGATTTCAGTGAAAAGTAATAAAAACGGCTAGACTTCCAGTGTGTTTAAAAATAAACCATCCCAAGAAAAGAAAACAAAAACAAATATATGAGACAATAAACCTACACAAATGTCGCTGAACATATTACGCGATTGACATCAACAGGCATTAAATACATTCAGAATTACTGTACTTACATTATTCCCGAAAATCTGTTGTTCTCCACTATCTCCAGAATTTGAACAAGGAGGAATACTAGGGCTGAAGGCCATGAGGTCGGTCTTGGGCGCGCCCTCCCCAGAGCACACCCTCTGCCGCCTCTGCTGCGAGTACGACCAGCTCCCCACCGCGCTGGAGCACACGAGCGTGGGCTTCCCAGGCCCGCACGCGCCCTCCCTGGGCGGGGCCGAGCACCGCAGCGCCGTGTACAGCAGCAGCGTGAGCACCAGCAGGCTGGACACCGCGCAGATGGCGACGATCAGGTACACGTTGACGTCCACCAGCGCCGTCTCGGCGCCAGCGGCGCCCGCCAACACCCGCGACGACGCCTTTGGCGCCTGGCCGCTCTCCACCAGCGACAGCAGCACGGTGGCCGTGGCCGTCAGCGCCGGCTCGCCGTGGTCCTTGACCAGCACCAGCAGGCGCTGGCGCGGCGGGTCCGCCTCGTCCAGGGGGCGCGTCGTGCTGATCTCGCCCGTGTACAGCGCCACGCGGAACGGGCTGCGCGCGCCCCCCGCCGCCGGCTGCAGCTCGAACGACAGCCACGCGTTGTAGCCGGAATCCGCGTCCACCGCGCGCACCTTCGCCACCACGTGGCCCGCGCCCACCGACCGCGACACCAGCTCGCTCAGCGCGCCGCCCCCGCCGCCCGCGCCGGGCCGCGGCAGCAGCGCGGGCGCGTTGTCGTTCTCGTCCAGCACGAACACCTGCAGCGTCACGTTGCTGCCCAGCGGAGGCACGCCCGCGTCGCGCGCGCTCACTTGGAACTGCAGCAGCTCCAGCTCCTCGTGGTCCAGCGGCTGCAGCGCGTACACCTTGCCGCTCTCCGCGTGCACCGACACGTAGCTCGACAGCGCGCGCTCGCCCACGCGCCGCTCCACCAGCGAGTAGGACACCAGCGCGTTCTCCTGCGCGTCCGCGTCCCGCGCCGACACCGTGAAGATGTGGCAGCCGGGCGGGTTGTTCTCCTTCACGAACACCGTGTACTCGGGCTGCGCGAACGCCGGCGCGTTGTCGTTCACGTCCGCCACTTCCACGGACACGCTGGCCGTGGCGGAGAGCGGAGGCGAGCCTGCGTCCCATGCTGTCACCACCAGCTCATAGTTCGACACGCTCTCGCGATCCAAGGCGCTGTCCAGCACCAGCGAATAGTAGTTCTTGAAGGTGGACACCAGCTTGAAGGGGACACGGGGTGTTAGTGAGCAGGTCACCTGCCCGTTTTCACCAGCATCACGGTCAGTTACACTGATTAGGGCGATGACAGTTCCCAGTGTAGCATCCTCTGGAACAGACAATAATAGCGACGTCACCAGCAACTCTGGAGCATTATCATTAATGTCCAAGATTTCTACCAAGATTGTGCAGTGACCAAACATGGGGGGATGGCCTTTGTCAACTGCTTCTACTTGAAGTTTCCATAATTTAGTTTCTTCAAAATCTATTTTTCCGTTTACTTTTATTTCTCCACTGGCCGAATCAATGTGGAAAAAGTCTTCTGTATTAGAAGAGACATCAGCAGCAAAGGAATAAAGAATGTGGCTGTTTGAACCTTCATCCAAATCCGATGCGTTAAGTCTAATAACCAGTGTACCGTTTCTCGAATTCTCCGGTAATTTTACACGATCGACTGCTTTGTCAAACATTGGGGCATTGTCATTTACATCCAGCACTGTGATGTGTAACTCTGTGCTACCTGTCAGCTCAGGTTTGCCCCCATCAGTTGCTTGGAGCACCAACAGAAGCTCTGAAGCGACTTCCCTGTCTAAGGGTTTTTTTAGTAGTAGTTGGAGAGGTTTTACCTGATCGTTGGTGGGTACTTCCAGAGAGAAATATTCATTGGGGCTCAGTTTGTAAGTCAGCAGAGCGTTGGCCCCGATATCTGCATCAGAGGCGCCCTCTAGTGAAAAATGCGAGTCAAGAGCCCTTGTTTCGGAAATAAACAAATTTTTTTGTGTTGCTGGGAATACAGGCGGATTGTCGTTAATGTCCTTCACCTCCACCTCCACATGGAAAACCTGCAGCGGCCTGTCCACGATCACCTCCAGGTGGATGCTACACTCCGCGCTCCGCCCGCACAGCTCTTCCCGGTCGATCTGAGAATTCACAAACAAAATGCCGTTCTGTAGATTTACCTCCAGAAGTTCCCCGGGACCCTTGGATGCCACTCGGAACAGGCGTGGCACCAGCTCCGCCAGCTCCAGCCCCAAGTCCTGGGCGATGCGACCCACGAAGGTGCCGTGTTTGGTCTCCTCCACGACCGAGTAGTGGACCTGGCCACTGCCGGCCTCCCAGACTGCAAGGAGCAGAACGGAGAGCAGCAAGCGCTTGGTTTCCTGGCCACCTCGTCCTGAAGCTAACATCCTGCTTTGCTTCTCGTTAGTAAATCAACGTTTCATCAGAAATGTAGTCCTTTTAGATCTTTCTTTTGAGTCCTTGTTCCTGAGATCCCAACTGATCTTAACAACATGGGTGCGCACAGTCTTTAAAACACCGGAACCGTGGAGATTCTTTCTGGTCCGTGAATTATCGTAATTTTCTTCTGTTCAAAGAATCCGCTCCTTAGAGAACAACGACATCCTGTGGCTCAAAATGGAAGTACGTTTGTGTTTATACTATTTCTTTCACTTCTATTGTTTCTCTCATAATTCCTTCATATATTGCTCCATTTTTAATTTGTAGGCCTTTAGTTCTTTCTTTATACATTCCTTATGTGTGACCACTGGTCCTTTAAAGGTGGTTTTTGCCTTACAGATTAGAATCCTATCAGTTTTACCTTGGATATAGACATCTAAGAGAACGCACTACTGAACTAATTATATTACCATGTATATAAACACTAAAAGAAGTCCGTACTTGTAGATGACTAGAGATAGTGTGTTTTTTAGATTTTCAGAAAGTGATCATTTTGGAATGGCCTCTTGTTGAGCTTACTCCATTGCTAATACTATAATTTCTATTGCTTAATCCTTATACTATGTTAAATTATTCTAAACATTTCATCCAACTGTGAGGATAATAACTCAAGATACAAGTTCTCTTAAGTTACCACCTCAACATAATGGTGTTTCAAATCAATACTGAAATGCAAGCTACTTACCAGTTTATCCAAAGATTTATTTTCTTTGATATTAATGAATTTACCAAGTACTGACTCCGAGAAATAAAAAGCATTTTTATTGTTGGCTCATTTTAAAGCTTTTTCAATTATTGCATCTGCTCAGGATGAATGTTGTAGTTTCCATCCTGAAGGACAACTTAAATTCACATTACATTCATTGCTATTTATAAAATACTTTCTAACCCTCCCAAGGAAAACCCACTGAATCAGGAATTCAAGGTATATTTTCTGTTTGTTTATATCCATTTTACTCCAGAATTGGTTTACAGAGACTAGAGTATAAAAGCATTCTAAATCTAATTCATTTACTCAATTTTTATTTTCCTGTTCTTATCTCCAGTGCAAAAACCATGTGGAAATTTGCATCACAACTACCAATTACAATAAAGCTTATCAGTCTTATAGTAAAAGAGAAATATTTAAACCATTCTCAAGACTGTTAAGAAGCCAACTATCCAATATCTGAAATCCTTCTGATAAGATGGCAGCCACTGGGAAAATACCAAATTTCTCTACTGAAAAAAATTGTAAATGGCTACCCATGGCAATCTTAGGTTTTTATGAGAAAGTGAGCTGCAGTCTTCATTTGGAATACTTCTAAAAATAGGGATTCAATGATTATAAATCTATGCAAAAGATTTATAGTTCTAACTACTTGTAATTCTTTTTAAGTTGTGGAAGCCATAAACTGAAGACATTGCATAAAGAGGAGCAAAAACTTTTTTAGCACGTGTGGGTTACTAAATTCAGAAAAAGACATGACTAAGACAGTCATCCTTGTGTTTGCTGATTTAAATAATCTAGTCCCTTTGGGAATATGACAGGCTGGAGGTCCATTCCATTTTTGGTTTAAGGAATTGCTTCATTAGTTAAGTACACATCAAAGACAGTTTTTAAAGCCCTCACAATACCAAGGCTATCATATAGCTCAATAATTATAGTATACCAATAAAGCCAAATGGGTTGGTTACTCATCTTAAAATGGACTATAACAAATACTATGCCATCAAGAGCCATAGAGTACTCAGGATTAGCATCATTTTAATGCCATTTAATAAAATTATATTAAACATTATTATAAAAATAAAATGTTAGAGGGTTTTTACGTTTATTTATTTCAGAGAGAGAGCACTGGGAGGAGGGGCAGAGAGAGAGAAACTCAAGCCAACTCCATGCTGACTAGAGCCTGATGTGGGGCTCGATCTCACGAAGTCAAAAGATCACAACCCAATCCAAAACCAAGAGCCAGGCATTTAACCAACTGTGCTACCCAGGCACTCCTAAGTTGTCACAGGTTTTTAAAAAAATATTTTATTTATTTATTTGACAGAGGGAGAGACAGTAAGAGAGGGAACACAAGCAGGGGGAGTGGGAGAGGAAGAAGCAGGCTTCCTGCTGAGCAGGGAGCCTCATGTGGGCTGGATCCCAGGACCCAGAGATCATGACCTGAGCCAAAGGCAGAGGCGCTAACAACTGAGCCACCCAAGTACCTCAAGATGTCATGGTTTTAAAAGAAATTGACTAATTTCTTTTTTGGCAAGAATCCTTAACTTGAAATATTTTGATTTCATCCTGAAATTTCCATAATTCTGAGTTAAATGAAAGAAACTATCCATGAATTGCTTAAAAATATTTATCCTAAAACAGAGACAGGGCACCTGGGTGGCTAAGTCAGTTACGCATCACCTTCCGCTGCATCACCTTCCGCTCGGGTCTTGATTGTAGGATCCTGGAATGGAGTCCCTGGGATGAGCAGGAAGCCTGCTTCTCCCTCTTCCTCTGCCACTCCCCCTGCTTGTACTCTCTCTCTCTCAAATAAATAAATAAAATATTTAAAAAATAAAAACAGATAGAGGAAGACAATGGCAAACTAAAAACAGTAAAATGTGTCTTTGCTATCTCTCAACTACTCCTGAAATCTCACCTCATTTCCTCCCCTATCTGCATTTCCTCCTCCAAAGTCTTTAAAATTATTAGGTTGCTGGATAAAATGGTAACTGGTTGTGCTAAACTTTTGGTGAATGTTTGTGTTTTAAACATGTCCCCCCAAAAAGTGAAGTAAAATAAATAGTAATAAATTGGTAAACACACAATTCTGTGTTTCATTAATTGCTCACATGAAGAGATACCTTTGGATAAGACTTTTCTGCAAGAGGGGAAAAGTGACATGATAAAGGGCAGAAAAAGCACCTGGGTGGCTCAGTGGGTTAATCCTCTGCCTTTGGCTTGGGTCATGATCCCCCGGTCCTGGGATGGAGCCCCGCATCCGGCTCTCTGGTCAGCAGGGAGTCTGCTTCCCCCCTCTCTCTGCCTGCCTCTCTGCCTATTTGTGATCTATCTATCTCTCTCAATCTCAATGTCAAATAAATAAATAAATAAAATTTTAAAAAGGGGAAGGAAAGAGAAGGCAGATATAAGGGAAAGGAATTCTATATGCAAGTTGAAATACTCTGCATTAACTTATCATCTGTAATCTCTGAGAATAGGAGACTGGCCATGGGAAGTGTTAACATAAATAGGCAATGTCGTGCTTAAATCCCTGCCACAACTGTCTTTTTGGTGTTCCTAAACTTGAATAGAGATTTCACATTTTTTTAGAAGCTATTTGTGAAGCACATACAGAATAAAAACTCAGCCTGCATACAGAAAGGAAAAAGTATTGTTAAGGACCAAAGTTGAGATGATAAACTATTTTTTGTCTACTACTATTTTTTTATAAAATAGCACTACTATTTTTTCGTAAAATAGGATTTAGTAAAATAAACAAAAATGAAATCATAGGTGTCGGGTAACAACTAGTCTCAGAAAGGAATATTGAATAGGATAGCGTTGGCACCCTGCACTTTGTCTTGCATTTCTCAGTCTACCTCATCCAACACAACCCCGTTTAAGATGACTAGAGAAACTATAAACTAAATGCACGCTACAATCTCAGATCAATACAGAACGTTCTAATAGAACAATTCAGCATTCTTTTCAAATTTCTCATATTATTTTGGACTTATTTTCAACCTCCTTAAAATTAAAAGGGATTTTCAAATGTTCTCCATTATTAAACATAATCATGACTTTTTCCTCACAGTGCAAAATCTTATACTTGAACATAATAAGCAATATTTCATGCTGATAAGAGTGTAGATCATGAACAGCTCATTAAACTCTTTCATTTTACAACAGAACTATAAAAATTTTCTTCCACTCAAAGAATTGAATAGTACACACAGCAGAGATATCACCACTACCAAAATAAAAATGAAAAAACATCTTAAAAGCTCAAAGCCCTAAATTTCATAGATTAGGACATTTACAAATGAACTTCAAGTCTAGAAAGAGTACCATTAAAAAAAATATAAACACTGAATACTGAGGATATAGTATGCATTATAAGCTATATTGCACTACAGATATTTAAGATTTATTTGAGACAGCACCTGTGTGTTCTCTCAAACACCCCAAGCAACAAGGGGGAAGAGGCAGAGAGAAAGCAACAGAAGTCCCCAAGCCTACTCCCCTGACGGGTGTGGAGGTCTGAGCAAGTCTCCATACCAGGAACTCAAGATCATGACCTGACCCTAATGGAGAGTCCCATGCTTAACCAATTGAGCAACCCAGGCACCCCCAGATATTTTTTTAAGATTTTACTTACTTATGTATTTGAGAGAGAGAGAGAGAGTGTGTGTGTGTGTGTGTGTGTGCACAAGTAGTGGGAACTGGAGAGGGAGAGGCAGGCTCCCCACTGAGTAGGGACCCCCCCCCTATTGGGGTTCCATCCCAGAATCCTGGGATCATGACCTAAGCCCCACTCCCTGCACTCTTTATAAGTGCAGGGGACTTTAATAAGAGGGGAAACATACATATCCACCCTGAAGACAAATGATCAGAGCAGTCTTTAAGGTAAGAGGGTCATTCAAAATTTAGATTTGAAAGTTAAACTACTAATAAATTACTAGTTAAATAAAGTACTAATCTCATAAATACCTGTAACATAAAAAAACACTAGTTTATGAAAAAAAAACCCAAAACCTACAAACTACATCAAATATTTGTATTGGAAATATAAATACTTAAAAATAAGTTGAATAATTAAAAATTGAAGTATCAAGAAAAACTTGATGCACAGGATACACTAGACAAATTACAAAATGAACTTTTCTTTCTTTATTTTCTACAGTAAGCTGCATGCCCAACGTGGGTCTTGAACTCACAACCCGAGTTTAAGAGACACATGCTCTACCACTGAGCGAGCAGATGCCCCCAAAATGAGCTTTTAAAATAAATTATATTAGATTAGATATTACTAGAAATATTTGAGGTTTTACAGAAATATGCTATATCAGAAAGGATGGAGATATTCTGAGACATATATGAGGGTGGAAAGCGGTTAATAAAATATTATTCACAAAACAACAATATTGAAATAAAAAAGTAATAACCCACCTTCCTAGAAGTGTCCCCTTCAATAGACTGCTCTTCCATTTCTCCGTCTTGTACTGGACAAGGAGGAAGGCTGGGACTGAAGGCCATGAGGTCGGTCTTGGGCGCGCCCTCCCCAGAGCACACCCTCTGCCGCCTCTGCTGCGAGTACGACCAGCTCCCCACCGCGCTGGAGCACACGAGCGTGGGCTTCCCAGGCCCGCACGCGCCCTCCCTGGGCGGGGCCGAGCACCGCAGCGCCGTGTACAGCAGCAGCGTGAGCACCAGCAGGCTGGACACCGCGCAGATGGCGACGATCAGGTACACGTTGACGTCCACCAGCGCCGTCTCGGCGCCAGCGGCGCCCGCCAACACCCGCGACGACGCCTTTGGCGCCTGGCCGCTCTCCACCAGCGACAGCAGCACGGTGGCCGTGGCCGTCAGCGCCGGCTCGCCGTGGTCCTTGACCAGCACCAGCAGGCGCTGGCGCGGCGGGTCCGCCTCGTCCAGGGGGCGCGTCGTGCTGATCTCGCCCGTGTACAGCGCCACGCGGAACGGGCTGCGCGCGCCCCCCGCCGCCGGCTGCAGCTCGAACGACAGCCACGCGTTGTAGCCGGAATCCGCGTCCACCGCGCGCACCTTCGCCACCACGTGGCCCGCGCCCACCGACCGCGACACCAGCTCGCTCAGCGCGCCGCCCCCGCCGCCCGCGCCGGGCCGCGGCAGCAGCGCGGGCGCGTTGTCGTTCTCGTCCAGCACGAACACCTGCAGCGTCACGTTGCTGCCCAGCGGAGGCACGCCCGCGTCGCGCGCGCTCACTTGGAACTGCAGCAGCTCCAGCTCCTCGTGGTCCAGCGGCTGCAGCGCGTACACCTTGCCGCTCTCCGCGTGCACCGACACGTAGCTCGACAGCGCGCGCTCGCCCACGCGCCGCTCCACCAGCGAGTAGGACACCAGCGCGTTCTCCTGCGCGTCCGCGTCCCGCGCCGACACCGTGAAGATGTGGCAGCCGGGCGGGTTGTTCTCCTTCACGAACACCGTGTACTCGGGCTGCGCGAACGCCGGCGCGTTGTCGTTCACGTCCGCCACTTCCACGGACACGCTGGCCGTGGCGGAGAGCGGAGGCGATCCCCCGTCCCGTGCTGTCACCACCAGCTCATAGTTCGACACGCTCTCGCGATCCAAGGCGCTGTCCAGCACCAGCGAATAGTAGTTCTTGAAGGTGGACACCAGCTTGAAGGGGACATGGGGTGTCAGTGAGCAGGTCAGTTGCCCATTGGCACCAGAGTCACGGTCGGACACGCTGATAAGGGCAATGACAGTTCCCACCTGAGCATCTTCTCGCACCGGGAGTGACAGAGAAGTGATAATCACCATAGGTGAATTATCATTTTCATCCAGAACTTCCACTAGTACGGTGCAGTGACCAACCATAGGTGGGTTTCCTTTATCTGTAACATCTACATGAATTTCATAAGTGTTACTGTCCTCAAAGTCAATTGCATCATTTACTCTTATTTCTCCCGTTTTTTCGTTCATTAGAAATTTACTCCTTATGCTGGGTGGAACCAAAGCACTAAATGAATATATCATTTCCTTGTTTATTCCTTCATCTGCATCAGATGCATTTAGCCATATTACTAACGTTTGGTTCGCTGAATTTTCATACATCTTAACTTCATAAACGGATCTGTCAAATACAGGCTCATTATCATTGGCATCCAACACAAAGATCAGCAAAGTAACCGATCCAGTATATTCCGGTTTGCCTCCATCAGTTGCGGTTAATAACAATTGAAGCTGAGGATTTTCTTCACGATCCAGCATTTTTCTTAGAACAAGCACTGGGAATTTGCCTTTGTCTTTTTTGTTTATAGTATCAAGAATGAAAAACTCATTTGGACTGAGTCTATAGGTAAGCACTGCATTCTCTCCAACATCCGCATCAGATGCGCCTTCTAGCGGAAACCGAGAGTCAAGCAGTCGAGATTCGGGTATTGAAAGCTTTTGTTGTGAGACGGAGAAGACCGGTGGGTTGTCGTTAATGTCCTTCACCTCCACTTCCACATGGAAAACCTGCAGCGGCCTGTCCACGATCACCTCCAGGTGGATGCTGCACTCCGCGCTCCGCCCGCACAGCTCCTCCCGGTCGATCCGAGAATTCACAAACAAAATGCCATTCTGCAGATTTACCTCCAGAAGGTCCCCGTGACCTGTGGACGCCACTCGGAAAAGGCGCGGTACGAGCTCCATCAGTTCCAGCCCCAAGTCCTGAGCGATGCGGCCCACGAAGGTGCCGTGTTTGGCCTCCTCCGGGACAGAATAGTGGAGCTGGCCGCTCCCCGCCTTCCAGGCTGCGGGAAGCAGAAGCAAGAGAAGCAGGCGCAAAGCTTTTGGGTTGCTGGGTGTGTAGACCAACATCGTATATTTCTGCCGATTTACAAATTGATGAATCAGCGGTCTAGAAGAAACATGTTCTCTGAATTTTCCTATTCGACTTCTTACATCTAATTTTGTCATAAATGGCTGAGGTCTGAGAACGTAGCTCCTTTCCAGTCCTTGAGAAACAGGATTATGCCTTTGTTCTAAAAAACATTTTATGGAAGACAGCGACATCCGGTGGCTGAATGTGTAAGTACAATTCCGTGCGTTTAACTTGTCTTTCAGTCATAGCTTTTCATTCTATTTTGACGGATTTGTATCTCTAAAGATCTCCAAAAGTTCACATGATGTCTCTTTTGTATAAAACAATAATTACTGCATACTCCTAGTTCAGAGTCTCCTGAGTGGAGAACCTCAGAGAAGTAATTTCTTCCCCAGCAGTGATTATCATTAGCTATTTTGGAAAACAGTCTTAATATTTGTATATATTGATTATTAATATTTTACTGGATGACAATTTTAGGCCAGTTCAAGTTTTTGAAAGATCTGATTTATCTGAGAGGGAAAACGAGTGGCGGGGAGGAGCAGAGGGAGAGGGAGAAGCTGACTCCCCATTGAGCCAGGAGCCTGATAAGGGACTTGATCCCAGAACACTAGGATCATGACCTGAGCTGAAGGCAGGAGCCCCAAATATTTTCAAGGTTTGATACTTAATTCATTTCTCTTTGTCATTATCTGAGATTAAATAAAATTTAGTAGGCACTAGTCTGAAGAATCAATTCTCTAAATTGTTTAAAACTCCTAAATTTCAGTCATCACTAGTTGGTTGAGAGAAGATCACTGACTTTAACATCAGAAATGTCTCCATTCTGGTTCCTGTTCTTATACTTACTAGTTGTGTGACCTGGGGAAAATAATTTTATCTCCCTGTCTCTTTTCAGTTTTATAACATTCATACAATAATAATATGGTGGTTGTATGAATTATGATACCTTAAATGCCTAGGATTGTACCTTAAGGGGAGTGAGTGGTTCATAAATGGCAATATTCTCAGGCCTCAAATTAGCCACATTTATTTTCATATTGTGTCAAGACCACAATAAGCTTTTTGGTAAAAAGATTATTACCTGTAGAATATTATAACTGTGCAATGTCTTTACTGTTACTATTGCACAGGCTGACTGGTGGTTCCGGTCTTTAGGAAAACAGAAAAGTACTTTTAGTGAGAAATCAGTTACACAGGGAGAAGTTTCACTTTCTGATATGCATCTTACATGGGCAAAAATAACCTTAATTGTGATTCTAAATAAAATAATTCAAAAATGTATGATTTCCACTTGCAGAGACAAGTGCTTTCACCTTTGTTATATTTAATCTTTTCAAGGATCCCAATTACAGTTTTGGAATTATCTAATAGTTCTATCAGTGTCAATAAAGTTCTTCATCACTACCTGCAGTAAAAATATTTTGTTTCTCAAAGTTCTTGGAATCAAATATTCAGCAACTGAAATTCTCTTTTAATATATCTACACTACTGAAAAAAAAGAGAGAAAATTCTCTTTTCCCAAGAAGGGAAAACTTAATAATAGGAACTTTGGTCTTATCCAAAGGTTAATTTATTTACTTTAATGATGTTGTGATTTATAAAAGAAATAAAAATTATGAATTCTTTCAGTTGTTATTAAGAGCCGAAAAATAGAGCAACATTTATGAACAAGAAAACTGACAGGCTTGAGTCATTTAATTCATTGATTAATCTGCTCTACTGAATTTTTTTATACTTTTCTACTGCTTTATATTGGTCTTAGTTAAAGTCCATTTAAATTCTGATTTTAAGGATATTTTTCTTGGAAAATATGAATTAAAGTTGTGGATCCATCCACAATACCAATCAATGTTTAGTCTAAGTTATTATCTGGAATCTAATAATAAGTTTATCAGTGAATAATCATCTTAAGACAAGGTAATGATATAAACTAAACTCCATTCCTGTTAATGTGCATTTTATAGCAAGTAATAACATAAAGGCACCAATTAATTCTTCAATAACAAATAGAAAGTAGTGAATAGTGAAATTATATCCTCTCAAATAATAAGAACTTGTTTTGCCAAGCATATCATAGAGCTATTGGATCTAAAGCTTTAGTTGAATAACAACCATCTAGAGTTGTTATTAAAATGCAAATTTGCCAGTCCTAATTATTTCAGAAATGTTGGGATGGAATCTGGGAACCAGAGTGTTTAATAAGAACTTCAGATGTTGCTAATGCACTTAGCATTATCAGGTCTAGGATAGGATAGGCTGACCATAGGCCACAAGTTACCTGGGAAATACTCCATTTATGTCTGTGGTCTTTCTTGTCTATTTATTTATAAAGTCCCCTCACTTTTAAGTGTCTAAGATTGGGTGAGAACTTAGATAGTTAGCCCTATATAAAAACTACAGTTTAAGGACTGGCATAGGGAAGTTTCATTATTGGCTTCATGATTGCTCCTTGAATTGAAGAGTTTTAACCACAGAAACACAGAGAGCTAGCTGCTGAGCAAAATACTGAAGTGTCTTCCATGCTCTCACCCCTCTGTTTTGACTTTCCAAGCTGTTTTAAGTCCTAACATCTCTCGATTACAATGTGCTCATGCTTCCTGATGATGTAAAAGGTAAATTCATTGCTAGATGTTCACTGATCTTCTGAAAATTTGCATATGATGATAGCCCATATTCAGGAGAAAACAAATATTAAGGACAAAATTACCAATTATATCAATACAGCCATCAATAATAAAGAATAAAATGTATAATTATAGAAGACATAGTAAATAATAAATCATACTAGCTCTAAGAGACTAAAGGAGTGGGGGAGGGTGGTTGAATTTCTAGCACTCTTCAATCCATAAATCCACATAACATATAATCAAATATCTGGGCCCAATTCATTTAATTCATTGATTCATCTATTCTGATAAATTGTTTTTATACTTCTCTACTTCTTTAGACTGATCTTAGGTTAAAGTCTATTCAAATTCTGATTCGGTTGCTCTTGCACAAAAAAAGTGCAAGGACAAAGATATTTAAGGTGAAATATGCTGACAGACATGGACAGGATTGATCACAGGAGTTGAGAACACTCAAATTTTGAAAGAAATACAATGCAAAAGGGGCGCCTGGGTGGCTTAGTCCTTAGGTGTCTGCCTTCCGCTCAGGTCATGATCCTAGTTGGGATGGAGTCCCGCATCCTGCTCCCTGCTTGATGGGGAGCCTGCCTCTCCCTCTACCTGCTGCTCCCGCTGCATGTGTGTGTGTGGGGGGGCGCGCTCGTGCGCTCTCTCTCCCTCTCTCTGACAAATAAATAAATCTTTTAAATAAATTATATATATATACATATATATATAATGAAAAGAAAATAAACTGCTTTGTAACATATGCCAAACATGTCCTCTAAAAGGGAAAAGAAAATATCATTGAAACATATTATTTAAGTGAATTTTACTTGCACTTTCATGGTTTTATTGTGGCTCTATTCTCAAAGCTACTCTGATTTTGCTCTCCTGAGTTTTTAATTAAGGAATATCTTGTTAAAAACCTAACACAATAAAAAATATTGGAATAGAAAAATAAGTCATGTAACAAAACTCAACATAAGTACAAATGAAGTTTCTAAAATATTAATTAGAAAACAAAAACTTGGACTAAATACAGTATGAAGAACCACCAATCTGAAAGTCATATGCCACAATTCAGGAAATGTAAATTTAATATGTAATGAGTTTAAAGGTGCAATTGACCATCTCCAGATTTCTGTCTTTCAGAATATTGAGAGAAAAAGTAAATCATCATCTCCCCTGATAGGGGTAACTTTTTAAAGTTATAGAGGAAATTTCAAGAGAATTCAAAGTTTAGAATGTACATATATCTGTAATGCACAAACATGTATGTATACTAACAAAAATTTCAGTAAAAGTAAAAAGTCTTTTGAAAAAAGAAAATACCTCAAGGAAGGATTTTCTCCAATATCAGATAAAAGATTAATTTCAAGAAATTTTCTAAATGTAAAAAAGATTCTCAATCAATATACCACAATATTCTCAACCAATTATATAGAAACATATTTTACAAAAGTTGAAATGAGAGTTATATTTCTAGCATTTGTTGTCAGAATTAGACTCCTAAGGTAAAGTAACTGTTTTCTAGGGTATACTGAAATTTATTCATTGAAATAATAAACATTGAGTAGTGCTGGCCAACCATGCCTCTAGTCTCCATCCAGAGAAAGGTAGAAAAGTACAGTCATGTATTTCCACTTTGGGTTTCTTTTAGACAATAGATTATATACTAAAGTATCGTGCAAACTTTAGAAATGAGAGGCATCTGGATGACTCAGTCAGTTAAGCATTTAAGGGTATGCCTTCTGCTCCAGTCAGGATCCCAGGTTCCTGAGATCCAGCTCCCATATCCCAGCTCCCCACGGAGTCTACTCCTCCATCTCCCTCTGCCCCTCCCCTCTCTCCTGTTCGCGCACACAGTCTCTTTCAAATAAATAAATAAGATTTTCTTTTTAAAGAAATGAATAAATGGTGGACTGGTGTTGAAGTATACTGAATGTGTAGCAATTAAGTTGCTTTTCACTGAATAGTTATCAGGTACAGTGGCAGCACGGCTTTAGGAATTCAATATGACTCTCATGACAGGTTTTAAATGAAATTGATTCCATCACCCACTATATATTACCCAATGTATGGTTTATCATGATTCATAATTGGAAGTCAAAATACAAAAGGCAGGTATAAACTTAAAGTATTCAACTTCTGAATAATAAATAAGAATATATTTGCAGATCTCTAGAATAAATGAGTAAAAACTATTCAGAAGACCCGTCTGCAAATAAGAATGTCTTTCACACTTCAAAATTAAATATATAAATGAATAAAATATTTGAGTAACCCACCTTTCCAGAGGACTCCAAAGAAGCTTCTGAATCTTCCCTTGCATTTAGAGATCCAGGACATGGAGGAAGACTGGGACTGAAGGCCATGAGGTCGGTCTTGGGCGCGCCCTCCCCAGAGCACACCCTCTGCCGCCTCTGCTGCGAGTACGACCAGCTCCCCACCGCGCTGGAGCACACGAGCGTGGGCTTCCCAGGCCCGCACGCGCCCTCCCTGGGCGGGGCCGAGCACCGCAGCGCCGTGTACAGCAGCAGCGTGAGCACCAGCAGGCTGGACACCGCGCAGATGGCGACGATCAGGTACACGTTGACGTCCACCAGCGCCGTCTCGGCGCCAGCGGCGCCCGCCAACACCCGCGACGACGCCTTTGGCGCCTGGCCGCTCTCCACCAGCGACAGCAGCACGGTGGCCGTGGCCGTCAGCGCCGGCTCGCCGTGGTCCTTGACCAGCACCAGCAGGCGCTGGCGCGGCGGGTCCGCCTCGTCCAGGGGGCGCGTCGTGCTGATCTCGCCCGTGTACAGCGCCACGCGGAACGGGCTGCGCGCGCCCCCCGCCGCCGGCTGCAGCTCGAACGACAGCCACGCGTTGTAGCCGGAATCCGCGTCCACCGCGCGCACCTTCGCCACCACGTGGCCCGCGCCCACCGACCGCGACACCAGCTCGCTCAGCGCGCCGCCCCCGCCGCCCGCGCCGGGCCGCGGCAGCAGCGCGGGCGCGTTGTCGTTCTCGTCCAGCACGAACACCTGCAGCGTCACGTTGCTGCCCAGCGGAGGCACGCCCGCGTCGCGCGCGCTCACTTGGAACTGCAGCAGCTCCAGCTCCTCGTGGTCCAGCGGCTGCAGCGCGTACACCTTGCCGCTCTCCGCGTGCACCGACACGTAGCTCGACAGCGCGCGCTCGCCCACGCGCCGCTCCACCAGCGAGTAGGACACCAGCGCGTTCTCCTGCGCGTCCGCGTCCCGCGCCGACACCGTGAAGATGTGGCAGCCGGGCGGGTTGTTCTCCTTCACGAACACCGTGTACTCGGGCTGCGCGAATGCCGGCGCGTTGTCGTTCACGTCCGCCACTTCCACGGACACGCTGGCCGTGGCGGAGAGCGGAGGCGATCCCCCGTCCCGTGCTGTCACCACCAGCTCATAGTTCGACACGCTCTCGCGATCCAAGGCGCTGTCCAGCACCAGCGAATAGTAGTTCTTGAAGGTGGACACCAGCTTGAAGGGGACATGGGGTGTTAGTGAGCAGATCACCTCCCCGTTAGCTCCAGAATCTCGGTCAGACACATTAATCAAGGTGATGACTGTGCCCGGCTGAGCATTCTCTGAGATAGGGAGAGACAGGGAAGTAAGAGCCAACTCAGGAGCATTATCATTAGCGTCCAAAACTTGCACATGAACTGTACAGTGACCAGCTAGTGGTAGGGAGCCCTTATCGATCGCTTCTATTCGAAGTTTGTAGGTTTTACTTTCTTCAAAATCAATATGTCCTATTGCTACAATTTCTCCGTTTATGGCATCAATGTAGAACTTAGATTTTATATCTGGGGAAACATCACTAGAGAATGAGTAAATAATATCCGCATTCGAGCCTTCATCCAAATCTGAGGCGTTAAGTTTAATTACCAAAGTTCCATTGGGAATATTTTCTGGTAATTTCACGGCATAGAGTGTTTTATCAAAAGCGGGGGCGTTGTCATTGGCATCCAGCACTTTGATGAGTAACTGAACGGAGCCGGTCAGCTCAGGTTTGCCTCTATCAGTGGCCGTGAGCAATAAATGAAGTTCCGGAGATTGTTCCCTGTCTAAAGGTTTCCGTAATACAAGTCCAAGAGGTTTTACCTGTTCGTCATTTGTTGGTATATCCAGAGAGAAAAACTCGTTCGGGCTCAGTCTGTAAGTCAACAGAGCATTCTCTTCGATATCTGCATCGGAAGCGTCCTCTAGTGGAAACCGAGAGTCTAGCATCCTGGATTCTGCCATAAACAGGTTCTTTTGTGTCTGGGGGAACACAGGCGCGTTGTCGTTAATGTCCTTCACCTCCACCTCCACATGGAAAACCTGTAGCGGCCTGTCCACGATCACCTCCAGGTGGATGCTGCACTCCGCGCTCCGCCCGCACAGCTCCTCCCGGTCGATCCGAGAATTCACAAACAAAATGCCATTCTGCAGATTTACCTCCAGAAGGTCCCCGTGGCCTTTGGACGCCACCCGGAACAGGCGCGGTACGAGCTCCGTCAGTTCCAGCCCCAAGTCCTGGGCGATGCGGCCCACGAAGGTGCCGTGTTTAGCCTCCTCCAGGACCGAGTAGTGGACCTGGCCGCTTCCAGTCTCCCAGACAGTGAGAATTATAAAAAACAGCAGTAGATGCCGGTGCTCCCGGTCGCCTCGATTCGAGTACACCATTTCAAATTAATTTTTTTTTTCATTCAAATCGTAACGTGTCTCAAAATCTGGAGCAATCTTCTCATCTCTTCCTTACTATCCTGAAGCGCTCGCCATTGTTCGTCGGCTTAGAGAAATAGAATGAGGAGTCTTTCCAGTATGAAAACGGATGACTTAGTCTTGTCTTGAATGATAAAATTTCGCGGTAAAGAGCGACATCATGTGGCCAAATAGTAAGTACGGACTACAAATACCAATTTTCTATTCATAAGTGTTAAGTTTTACTTTAACCTCTGATTTTTCCCCCTCAGTTTCGTTAAAGCACAGGACCACAATTCCCATGCTTACTGAAAGCAGTAAGAAACTTAACTTCTAAATCTTTAGTGTGACCATTACTGTGGTCTCCTTATGCCTTGAAAACACATTTTCTTACGTTTTAAAATAAAAATAAAAATCTGACAATAAAGTGAATCACGGCTGGAACACTAAAATATATTAAAATATTTTGTTCGGAGTTCAGATTACTCCATTTTCTTAGGTTTCTGTTAAGAGAACTCTTGGTCCCTCTTAGGAATCCAAGATCTCAAGTATTTACTAGTGGAAGAAAAACTTAGAAGCATTATTTGTTTGTTTTTAGGAATCAAGGGATCTAAGCAACTAATTCATATACTTCTGAAAAAATACAATAATAGAGGATTTAGGGAATCTTTGAAGAAGAATCATTTGTATTAAATGAATTTTGCATGGAGGAAGTATTCTGAATTTCTCTTTTCATCAGAATTTATAAACTCTGTTCCAAAAGTTCATCGTTCTTATCTTTTTATTCTTTCCATCCTTTCTAAGCTCCACATTTAATGAATATCTACCTGTTTTTACAACCTCCAATTTAACTTGGATTCTTATTTCATAACAAATTTATTTCATTAGATAAATGTTGGTGCTCATTTGTCAGACTTAGAGCAGTCCTTTAATCAAGTTTGAGGTGTTTTATCCTTTTTAATTTTACTTCACGGAGCAAATTTTCTTGAATGTTTCATTCTTGTGTTTCCAAGTGCAAATTATATAATTACACCCATATTGCTTTCCAGTTTTGATACCTGCCTAAATGAGTTTTTTCCAACTTGTATATGTTTTCAATTAGCAAAAAATTGACAATAAAAACACAGAAGCATACCATTTATGTAGTAACACTAAATAAAAGCAGGTAGAATTTTCAAAACTACATTTCTCAAAACTAATTGTCATTAATACCATTTAGTCATGTAACTTATAGTGGCATAGCTTTATAAAAATGTTTAAGACTGGTTGGTAGTCTTAGATTAGTCTTAACTAAGTCTTAACTTAGACTTCCTTTTAAAATGGAGAAGAGGGGAGCTAGCTGTGAGTTAAACAGTATTTCAAGATGGCATGTTGATTATAAACTCAAAAGGTACATTGATACCTGTTCTATAAACAATAAATATGAATATAACTTATTTAAGCCTACTGGTTCACATTTTTAAAGAATCCTCATTTGTTTAAAGTTGAATACTATAAACGGTTCTTGAAAGTCTATTGTGGACATATTAGTCCAACTAGTTGGGGGTGCTGGAGTGAATTATGTGACCATCCAAATCAGAGCCTGATTTAGAGTTTAAAAATCAAGCTATATTACATAAAATTTACAGCCATAAGTAACATAATCAGTCACTCAGATAATACCACTTCCAAAGCTTACATCATCTTGGTGACCCTTCTTTTCTGTTTTGACTTACACATACCCTTCTATTAAATAAGCAAAAATTATAAATGTTCAATAAAATTCTGGAAGTCACTGAATTCAATTCTGAATGATAGTATCTGGATGATAGTAGCTTGTGCATTTGATATTGCAGTCACTTTCATTACAAATATTTCCTTAATTCTAGGTCAGGGAGAGGTAAAATAGGAAGAATATGATTCCCAAATGCAGAATCTTGAGTTATGAAGCATCCAGATGAATGTGTGCATGCATGCTGCAAACTCACTTTTTGCTGGGCTGTTATATGCTGCTGCTCACATGACCTTGAAGACTTTTTTTTTTTTTTTTCAGAGAAAGAGCATGTGCTCACACAACCATGGGTAGGAGAAGGACAGAGGGAGAGAGGGAATCTTAAGCAAGCCCCACACTGGGCTCCATCTCACAACCCTGTGATCATGACCTCAGCTGAAATCAAGAGTCAGACTCTTAACTGACTGAGCCACCCAGGTGCCCCTGAAAGTCCTTCTTAAGAGAGGGCATTGCTAGCTCGAGGATGATCTGGTTGAAGATTGGTTACACTAGTAATTTTCTTTCCTCATTGACCATTTCTGCCAAGACTGCAGCTCTGTTTTTGTTTTGAAATCTTGTCCTGAAGGGTTTGTTACCATGTTCCAATTTTCTCTTCCAACTATCTTCAGTGGCAATGAGTGGTACTAGTCACCAGGGCCACAAGAACATCTGAGACTTCCTTGCTGCAGGATGGCATTCTCAAAGGGGGCGCTACTTAGAGGCCAACAAACAGAGCCCAGCATGAGGCTCCACAACCTTTTGGCCCTCCATAGTGCTTCTGCCTCCTGACTCTGCCTAAATGAGGTCTAAATATTGCTGCTACCCTGGATTATTTCGATAGCTTCTTATTATGTTATTTTGCCACAACCCCATTTATCCTTCACTAAATCTTCCTGAAATACACCTTTTATTCCTGTTGCTTCACACTTTTAGTTTTCAGATGACTTTAGAGGTGGGTCAAAATTTCTTAGTCTAGGGGCGTCTGGGTGGCTCAGTGGGTTAGGTTAAAAGCCTCTGTGTTTGGCTTGGGTTGTGATCCCAGGGTCCTGGGATCAAGCCCCGCATCAGGCTCTCTGCTCAGCGGGGAGCCTGCTTCCTCCTCTCTCTCTGCCTGCCTCTCTGCCTACTTGTCTGTCAAATAAATAAATAAAATCTTTAAAAAAATCTTAGTCTAGTACTCTAACTTATCCAAACCCTTTTTCACATGTTACTTTTCCTGCCTTATCTCATACTCTTTCCTGTAAGAACCGTATGTTTTGACCAAAGCAGACTATTCTGTTTCTAGACACATTGTAATTTTCTGTGTACATATTTACTTAAGTTTGTCTGTTCCCAGGAATGCCCATCATGTTCCATATTCTCTCAGAGAAAACTTCTCCATTTTTTAAAAAAAGGATTTTATTTATTTATTTATTTATTTATGGAGAAAGAAAAATCTCAAGCAGACTCCACATTGAGTGTGGAGCCTGATGTGGGGCTTGACATTCTCCAGAATAGGTCACATAGTGGGTCACAAATCAGTCCTTAACAAATACAGAAAGATTGAAATTATACCACGTACCTTTCCTAACCACAACGCTATGGAACTACAAGTCAACCATAAGAAAACATTTGGAAAGACCACAAATACATGGAGGTTAAACCATATGTTACTAAACAATGGATGACTCAACCAGGAAATCAAAAAAAGATTTTTTTAAAAAGTACATGGAAACAAGTGAAAATTAAAACACGATGGTCCAAAACCTTTGGGATGCAGCAAAAGCCGTCTTAAGAGGCAAGTATATAGTAATACAGGCCTAACTCAAGAAGCAAGAAAAATCTCAAACAAATAGCCTAAACTTACATCTTAAAGAGCTAGAAAAGAACAACAAATGAAGTCCAAAGCCAGGAGAAACAAGGAAATAATAAACATTAAAGAAAATAAATGATAAAGAAACTAAAAAAGCAATAGAACAGATCAATGAAACTGGAAGTAGGTTCTTTAAAAAAAATTAATAAAATTGATAAACTTCTAGCCAGACTTAGCAAAAACAAAAGGACCCAAATGAAAAAAATCACAAATGAGAGAGAAGAAATAACAACCACCACCACAGAAATATAAACAATTATAAGAGAATATCATGAAAAACTATATGCCAACAAATTGGACAACCTGGAAGAGATGGATAAATTCCTAGAAACATAGAAACTACCAAAACTGACACAGGAAGAAATAGAAAACTTGAACAGACCAATAACCAGTAAAGAAATTGAATCCATAATCAAAAACTCCCAACAAAGTCCAGGGTCAGAGGGCTTCAAAGCAAATTCTGCCAAACATTTCAAAAAGAGTTAATACCTATTCTACCCAAACTATTCCAAAAAATAGGATAGGAAGGAAAATTTCTTATCTCATTCTGTGAGGCCAGCATTACCCTCATGCCAAAACCAGATAAAGACTCCACTGAAGAAGAGAACTACAGGCCAATATTCCCGATGGACATGGATGCAAAAATTCTTAATAAAATATTAGCAAATGAAATCCAACAATACATTAAAAAAAAAAACATCTACCATGATCAATTAAGATTTAGTTCTGGGCTGAAAGAGTGGTTCAATTTTTACAAATCAGTCAACATGATACACAACACTAACAAAAGAAAAAAATAAGAACCATATGATCCTTTCAGTAGATGCAGAAAAAGCATCCAACAAAGTACATGATAAAGACCCTCAACAAAGTAGGTTTAGAGGAGACATACCTCAACATAATAAAGGTCATCTATGAAAAACCCACAGCTAGTATCAACCTAATGAGAAAAAAACTGATAGCTTTTCCTCTATGGTCAAGAACAAGACAAGGATGTCCACTCTTACCACTGTTACTTAATGCGGTACTGAAAGTCCCAAACAGCAATCAGAAAATGAAAGGAAATTAAAGGCATCCAAAGCAACAAGGAAGAAGTAAAATTTTCATTATTTGCAGATGACATGATACCTTATATAGAAAACCCAACAGATGTCACCAAAAAATTTCTAGAACTGATAAATGAATGCATTGGAGTTGCAAAATATAAATTCAACATACAGAAATCTATTGCATTTCTATATACCAAGTAATGAAGCAGCAGAAAGAAATTAAGTAATAAATCCCATTTACAACTGCACCAAGAACAGTAAGATACCTAGGAATAAACCTAACCAAAAAGGTAAAAGACATGTACTCTGAAAACTGTAAAACACTGATGGAAGAAATTGAAGATGACAAAAATAGAAAGATATCTCCTACTCATAGATTGAAAGAACAAATATTGTTAAAATGTCAGTACTACTCAAAGCAATCTAATGTGGTCCCTATCAAAATATCAGCAGCATTCTTCACGCAGCTAGAAAAAACAATCCTTTCATTTGTATGGAACAAAAGAGACCCCTAATAGCCAAAGCAAGCTTCGAGAGCAAAGCTGGAAGCATCACAATTGTGGACTTCGAATTCTATTACAAAGCTGTAGTGATCAAAACAGTATGGTTTTGGCACAAAAGCAGACACGGAGACTAACAGAATACAATAGGAAACCCAGAAATGAACACACAAAACCATATGGTCAATTAACCTTCAACAAAGCAGGAACGAATATCCAGTGGGAAAAAGACAGTCTCTTCAACAAATAGTATTGGAAAAACTGGATAGCAACATGCAAAAGAATGAAACCAGACCATTTTCTTACATAAAATAATACACAAAAATAAATTCAAAGTGGATTACAGACCTAAATGTGAGACTTGAAACCATAAAAATCCTAGAGAACACAAGCGGTAACATCTTTGACACGGGCATAGCAATTTCTTTCTAGATATATCTCCTGAGGCAAGAGAAACAAAAACAAAAACTATTGGGACTTCATCAAGATAAAAAGCTCCTACATAGTGAAGGAGTCAATCAACAAAACTAAAAGGCAACTTACAGAATGGGAGAAGATATTAGCAAATTACACATCTGATAAAGGGTTGGTATCCAAAATACATTAAGTATTGTAAAACTCAACACCCAAAAATGAAAAATCCACTTAAAAATAGGCAGATGACATGAATAGACATTTTTTCAAAGACATATATGTGTCAACAGACTCATGAAAAATAACCAACATCACTAATCATCAGGGAAATACAAATCAAAACTACAATGAAATATCACTTCACACCTGTCCCAATGGCTAAAACCAGCAACACAAGAAACAATAGGCCAGGACCGGAAAAAAGAGGAACTCCCTTTCAGTGTAGGTGGAAATGAAAACTGGTGCAACCAACTCTGGAAAACAGAATGGAGGTTCCTTGAAGGTTAAAAATAGAACTAACCTATGATTTAGCAATTGCACTACTGGGTATTTACCCAAAGGATACAAAAATACTAATTCAAAGGGATACATGCACCCTGATGTTTATAACTGCATTATCCACAATAGCCAAATTTGGAAACAGCTCAGGTGTCCAGTGACTGATGAATGGATAAGAAAATGTGATATATATATTTGTTATTATACGTATATATACACAATGGAATATAACTCCACATAAAAAAGAAAACTATCTTGCCATTTTCAATAACGTGGGTGAAGCTAGAGAGTATCATGCTAAGCAAAATAACTCAGAGAAAGACAAATGCCATATGATTTCACTCATATGTGGAATTTAAGAAACAAAACAAATCAGCAAAGGAAAAAAAAGAGCGAAAGAGAAAGAGGGAGAGAGGCAAACCAAGAAAGAGACTCTTAACCATGGAGAACAAACTGATGCTTATCAGAAGGGAGGTGGGTGAGTGATGGATTAAATAGATGACCCGGATTAAGGAAGTCGACTTTTGATGAACCCCGAATTTTGTATGAAAGTGCTGAATCACTAAACTGTACACGTCGAACTAACATAACACTGTATGTTAACTAACTGGAATTTAAATAAAAACTTGTTTTAATCTTTATTTATTTTTGAGATAGAGACAGCGAGCAAGTAGGGAGCCCAATGGGAACTTGATCCCAGGACCCTGGGATCATGACCTGAGTGGAAGGCATACAATTAACCAACTGAGACACCCAGGAACCCAAATAAAAACTCTTTAAAAAGAAGAAATATTAAAGAAAAAAGAAGAAGAAGAAATATCTCCATGAAAAGCAACACACCAAACAAAATTCAAACATAAGAGATGTGCAATGTCTGAGGAATATAGATTTCATATGAATTTACTTGATCAAAGTGCAAGTTCTCTTGAATTTCTATTTAACCACTATTTGGATCAAATGCAAAGAAATGAAAATTCTACATAATAATTAGAAAAATGCTACTACTTATGCGTATTAAAAATGCACCACAAATAGATACAATGTCTGATTCCAGTTTAAATTAAGACTAATAACAAACTAAATAGATTACAATACTTAACAGAAAAATGAACAGAATATCTTAAGAAAATTTATTTAAATTTTTTAAAAATGAAAAATGTAAAGAAAAATTCTAGGGAAAGGATTTACTATTTCATGTATGTGTAACTGTTAATTATGAAAATTCAGACTTACCTTGGCACAATGCTCATCATTTAAATCCTGTTGCTCGCTCATATCCCCCACTACCAGACAGGGTGGATGACTAGGACTGAAGGCCATGAGGTCAGTCTTGGGCGCGCCCTCCCCAGAGCACACCCTCTGCCGCCTCTGCTGCGAGTACGACCAGCTCCCCACCGCGCTGGAGCACACGAGCGTGGGCTTCCCAGGCCCGCACGCGCCCTCCCTGGGCGGGGCCGAGCACCGCAGCGCCGTGTACAGCAGCAGCGTGAGCACCAGCAGGCTGGACACCGCGCAGATGGCGACGATCAGGTACACGTTGACGTCCACCAGCGCCGTCTCGGCGCCAGCGGCGCCCGCCAACACCCGCGACGACGCCTTTGGCGCCTGGCCGCTCTCCACCAGCGACAGCAGCACGGTGGCCGTGGCCGTCAGCGCCGGCTCGCCGTGGTCCTTGACCAGCACCAGCAGGCGCTGGCGCGGCGGGTCCGCCTCGTCCAGGGGGCGCGTCGTGCTGATCTCGCCCGTGTACAGCGCCACGCGGAACGGGCTGCGCGCGCCCCCCGCCGCCGGCTGCAGCTCGAACGACAGCCACGCGTTGTAGCCGGAATCCGCGTCCACCGCGCGCACCTTCGCCACCACGTGGCCCGCGCCCACCGACCGCGACACCAGCTCGCTCAGCGC
Source organism: Lutra lutra (assembly GCF_902655055.1). Lineage (NCBI taxonomy): Eukaryota > Metazoa > Chordata > Mammalia > Carnivora > Mustelidae > Lutra > Lutra lutra. Next base: position 79,419,031 of record NC_062282.1, on the reverse strand, counting down.
GCCGCCCCCGCCGCCCGCGCCGGGCCGCGGCAGCAGCGCGGGCGCGTTGTCGTTCTCGTCCAGCACGAACACCTGCAGCGTCACGTTGCTGCCCAGCGGAGGCACGCCCGCGTCGCGCGCGCTCACTTGGAACTGCAGCAGCTCCAGCTCCTCGTGGTCCAGCGGCTGCAGCGCGTACACCTTGCCGCTCTCCGCGTGCACCGACACGTAGCTCGACAGCGCGCGCTCGCCCACGCGCCGCTCCACCAGCGAGTAGGACACCAGCGCGTTCTCCTGCGCGTCCGCGTCCCGCGCCGACACCGTGAAGATGTGGCAGCCGGGCGGGTTGTTCTCCTTCACGAACACCGTGTACTCGGGCTGCGCGAACGCCGGCGCGTTGTCGTTCACGTCCGCCACTTCCACGGACACGCTGGCCGTGGCGGAGAGCGGAGGCGATCCCCCGTCCCGTGCTGTCACCACCAGCTCATAGTTCGACACGCTCTCGCGATCCAAGGTGCTGTCCAGCACCAGCGAATAGTAGTTCTTGAAAGTGGACACCAGCTTGAAGGGGACATGGGGTGTTAGTGAGCAGGTCACTTGCCCGTTGGCACCGATGTCGAGATCTGACACGCTAATTAGGGCAATAACAGTACCTGATTGGGCGTCCTCTCGGATAGGCAAGGATAAGGAAGTCAATGCAATCTGAGGGACGTTATCATTTTTATCCAAAACCTTCAATAAAACAGTGCAATGTCCAGCCATGGGTGGGTGGCCTTTGTCCGTCGCGTCAACACGAATTTTGTATAAATTTAATTTTTCAAAATCTAAATTCCCTTTAGTTACTATTTCTCCAGTATTTGGATCTATCCTAAACTGGTCTCTAACCGTGGTTGGAACAAGACTATTGAAAGAGTATGAAATTTCCCCATTCACTCCTTCATCCCGATCAGAAGCATTCAGTCTGATGACTGTTGTTCCGTTGCCAGAGTTTTCGAAGATCCTTACTTCATATTCAGTCTGTTCGAAAGTGGGAGCATTGTCATTCACGTCCAGCACAGTGACCAGCAGCTGAACAGAGCCAGTGAGCTCAGGTTTGCCTTCGTCAGTGGCTGTCAGCAGTAAGTTATGTTCGGGAGCTTCCTCTCTGTCCAAGGATTTCCTTAACACGAGCCCAATTTGTGTATTGTCATCACTGTTGGTTTTCACATCTAAGGCGAAGTATTCGCTGGAGCTGAGTTTATAGGTTAAGTGGGAATTCGAGCCAACATCCTCATCTGACGCGCCCTCTAGTGGAAACAGAGAATCTGGCAGTCTTGATTCGTAAATCAGCACTCTTTGTTCCTTTAAACGAAACACTGGCGCGTTGTCGTTAATGTCCTTCACCTCCACCTCCACATGGAAAACCTGCAGCGGCCTGTCCACGATCACCTCTAGGTGGATGCTGCACTCCGCGCTCCGCCCGCACAGCTCCTCCCGGTCGATCCGAGAATTCACAAACAAAAGGCCATTCTGTAGATTTACCTCCAGAAGGTCCCCGTGGCCTTTGGTCACCACCCGGAACAGGCGTGGCACCAGCTCTGCCAGCTCCAGCCCCAAATCCTGGGCGATACGGCCCACGAAGGTACCGTGTTTGGCCTCCTCCAGGACGGAGTAATGAACCTGGCCGCTGCCCTCCTCCCACGCTGCAAGGAGCAGAAGCGAGAGCAGCAGATACTGAGATCCCAGTCGGCTTTCCAGGGTAATAATCATGTCAAATACTTGTTTTATTTTCATCAGAAGATCTTGTCTCGCAACTAGGATAAAATTTGTGCGATCCCGAGTCTGTTAATCCAATTCTTCTGCGCCTGCCATCACTGAGCACTCATGGAACTAATCGGTAATAGGAGGAATGGATTTTGCATACTGTAATAACTAGATTGACTTCATGGTAGACAGCGACATCATGCGGCTACAAAGGGTAAGAAATGAATTCACATAACCGCGCTAAGCTGTAGTTCTTTAAGTTAAAAAAAAATTTTTTTTAAGATTTTTATTTGTTTATTTGACACACAGAAAGAGAGAACACTCTGAGAGATTGGGGTGGGAGAAACAAGGTTGCTAAGCAGGGAGCCCAGCTCGGGGCTCGATTCCAGGACCCTGGGGTCCACCTAAGGCAGATGCTTTAGAACTGAGCCACCCAGGTACCAACACACCCCCCCCCCGCCCAAATTCTTATTTTGCCTTAATTTAATAGTAAATCTCCTTATGTTCATAACTTGCAGAGCCAGTTTCACCTTGTCTGATTTCTTCTATTAATTTGGAGTAGGGTGAGGGATTAGAAAATTCTTAGCAAAACAACTTCTCTCCTAATAATTTGATTACTGTTATCAACCAGTTCAGAAAACTTGTGATCTGAAGTAGGTCTGGGAATTAGAAGTGCAAACTATACTACACTCTTTGTGTAGAGAAGAAACATGTGTATATATTTCTGTTCTAGGACATGCTATTATATTTTGCTCTGAGAAAAGAATGGAATGTAATTTTAAATTAACAAATTTTATCCACACTTTTAAAACCTTATAGATTGTTTAAGTCCATTTTTTCTTTGTCTGATGTATATCAAACACTCCTAAGGCTTTTTCTTTTACTTAATAATGGAAGATGAAATTTTTAATGCATATTCTTTATGGCATTTCCAAATTTTCCCACACTTTATACTGGGCCTCCCTCTCAAAACATTCTCCTTCACATACTTCATCACTGCAAATTCTAGTGGAATATCTACCCATCATATTTTCATGCTCTGATTCTTCAGCTGCTCCCGAATGAGTTTATCCTTATCTCTCAATCTTAACTTTGTATAGGCTTTCCATTAAATGTCTCATCCACTCTCAATATTTCAAATAAGATCTTTACTGAAGGTATTCCCAAACGCACAACTTCCTCCCCCCACTTTCTATGGTTCTCTTTTAAAAAAAAAGTTTTTTTTTTTATTTTGAGAGAAAGAGACAGCCAAGTGAGAGTAAGAGAGCAAAAGAGAGAGAAAGAGAGAGACAAAGCACGTAGGAGCAAGCAGTGGGGAGGGGCAAAGTGAGAGGGAGAAGCAGGCTCCCCACTGAGCAGGGAGCCAGACTTGGGGCTGGATCCCAGGACCCTGGGATCATGACTGGAGCCAAAGGTAGACACATAACCCGACTGAGCCACGAGGGTACCCCCCCTTTCTAATGGTTCTAATTATCATTTTCACCTATGCATGCTGATGACTCTCAGAAAATAATTTGATTACAATTTGAAGATTATGTAGATATCATTACTAACCCACAAATTCAAACCTTTGAAAACCTCATTTTATTTTAATGGCATGAACATTCTGCACGTCACCTACATGAATTTTTTATTAGTCCTCCTCCCTTACCTGCCTTATTCAAAGTCTATCAACAGTCCATCTGTCTTTTCACATACCACTGTATTTATCTTCAGGAATACAGCTATTATTGAATTGAACTAAAGGCAGGAATTTCATGACATTAGAGTCACCTCTACATGACCTGAGGTGCAATCAGATGCCAACATTTCCAATGTTATTTTAAACTACTCTCCAATATGAATTCTATTTTGCAGACATTATAGATCACTTCCTTGTCGTCTTCCTCAGCACAACCCTTGTTCAAGATGTTTCTAAAATTACCTCCATCTTCACCTGTAAAAATGTTATCCTGGTATCAAAATGAAGCACAAATGTCAATTTTACCATGAATTCATCTGTAACGTCATCAATTGGAGACAATCAAACTCTTCCTCAAAATGAGAAAATGATAGGCACAAAAAAACATTTTTCAAATGGACACATACCAACATCCATCCCCCCAAAATTCTGATATACCTGTAAAATCCTCACAGACCACTGTAATACAAAGTTCCTCCACCACTATCAGAGGCTTCATCTTAAACTAATTAACCTAGATCAGTGTATTACTCCCTATCACTGACTTTCTATTGCTGTCATTTTGGGTAAACAAAGAGTTTATGTGCTAACCAATAATATCTCCCAAAGTGAAATCTCCCTTTGCTTGCAGGAAGATAAGCCTTGACAGAAGTATATTAGCTTGCAGGGGTTTGTTTTAAGCCCAATGCAGGGTTGAACTCACGACCCTGAGATCAAGACCTGAGCTGAGATCAAGAGACTGACATTTAACCAGTTGACCCACCCAGGTGCCCCTAGCTTGCAGTCTTATTGTTGAGAGTTTTCTTTTTCCCCCCTTTTAAAAAAATTAACATATAATATATTATTTGCTTCAGGGGTACAGGTCTGTGAATCATCAGACTTACACAATTCACAGCACTCACCATAGCACATACCCTCCCCAGAGTCCATCACCCAGCGACCCTATCCCTTCCCCATCATCCCCCAGCAACCCTCAGTTTGTTCCCTGAGATTAAGAGTCTCTTATGGTTTGTCTTCCTTCCGGTCCCATCTTGTTTCATTTTTTTCCCTCCCAACTCCCCACGACCCTCTGCCCTGCCTCTCAAATTGCTCATATTAGGGAGATCATATGATAATTGTCTTTCTCTGATTGACTTATTTCACTTGGCATAATACCCTCTAGTTCCAACCACATCATTGCAAATGGCAGAATTTCAGTGTTTTGATGGCTGCATAGTATTCCATTGTATATATATCACATCTGCTTTATCCATTCATCTGTTGAGGGACATCTAGGTTCTTTCCATCATTTGGCTATTGTGGACATTTCTGCTATAAACATTCGGGTGCACGTGCCCCTTCAGATCACTATATTTGTAACCTTAAGGTAAATATCCAGTAGTGCAATTGCTGGGTCATAGGGTAGCTCTATTTTCAACTTTTTGAGGAATGTCCATACTGTTTTCCAGAGTGGCTGCACCAGCTTGCATTCTCACCAACAGTGCAGGAGGGTTCCCACTTCTCCCCATCCTCGCTAACATATGTCGTTTCCTGACTGGTTAATTTTAGCCATTCTGACTGGTGTGAAGTGGTTGCTCACTGTGATTTTGATCTTTATTTCCCTGATGCTGAGTGACGGTGAGCACCTTTTCATGTGTCTGTTGGCCATTTGGATGTCTTCTTTGCAGGAAAGTCTGTTTATGTCTTCTGCCCATTTCTTAATTGGATTATTTGTTCTTTGGGTCTTGAGTTTGAGTTCTTTATAGATTTTGGATACTCTATATAGTGGTTAAGATTTTACATAAATTTTGCTCTATGTGAAGAGTGCCTTTGAATTTCAACTTTAAAATTACCTAGTTAGGGGTGCCGGTGGGCTCAGTCAATTAATCATCTGACTTCTGCTCAGGTCATGATCCTTAAGATTGAGCACCCTTGTGGGGCTCCCTGCTCAGCAGGGAGTCTGCTTCTCCCTCTCCCTCTGCCCCTCGCTCACCCCACTTGTGTCCCTTCTCTCTACCAAATAAATAATTAAAATATTTTAAAAACATAAAAATACAGGCTCCTATTTTTGGGTGGCTCAGTGGGTTAAGCCCCTGCCTTCAGCTCAGGTCATGATCTCAGGGTCCTGAGATCGAGCCCCGTTCAGGTTCTCTGCTCAGTGGGGAGCCTGCTTCGCCCTCTCTCTCTGGCTGCTGCTCTGCCTACTTGTGATCTCTCTCTGTCAAATAAATAAATAAAATCTTTTAAAAAATAAAAAATAAATAAAATTAGCTAATTAAACTTAACTATCAAATCTCTATTACAATTTCTAGCAATTTCTAGAAGAGTGATATATAATCCAGTATTGGGACTCTTGTAATAATCCTGTCTATTGGCTCCCAGTAGAAAATTATGCAATTTTACTGAAATCTTTCCTGTAAAATAAACATGGAAAAGGAAAATACTGGTCCTCTCATAAGAAACAGCTTATATTTTTGTTCATTTATTTACCCAAATACTTCATTCCAGTCAAGGAAGAAGAGTATGTAGAGAAAAACTTTGGTCAATTTATGGACAGCTTCCTCTTCCAGCAAAGAAATATTTTAGTTATAATATAAATCAAAGAGTTTATATTTTAAAAATAAATTAACTTAATTTTTTCAAAAGCTGACAAGTGTCAACTACAAATTTAGTGGTGAGAACTCCCTCTCAATGTACAGGACTTCCTCAAAGTAATACAGTACTAGAAATACTTAAATAGTATGATACATGTGTATTTATATAATTTATACAATTAAAAACATGTAGAGAATGCAAGAAATAGCCAAACTAATAAAAAAGAAATTAAATTTTTATCACATGAAATGTGGACCATTTATTACCCACTAGACCCACATTGTTTATTGAAGAAGTGTAGAAAAACAATTCTATGTATTTGAGATAGATACTTCTCTTGCCTATGGTAAAGTCAAATGTACAACTTTGTTATAAAGAATTGTATTGGTAAACAACAAACTCGAGGGGATTTTGTATCGTGGTATTTATTTTTTTTAATCTGACAACAAAAAGCAACAATAAATCCCAATAAAGAGCACAGGCATTAATTTCTCTTACATCAGCCAATGCAACATTTTTCTAGATATGCCTCCTGAGGCCAGGAAAACAAAAGTAAAATTAAACTATTGGGACTACATCAAAATAAAAACCTTCTGCATAGCAAAGGAAATTGTCAACAAAACTAAAGGACGACCAACTGAATGGGAGAAGATATTGGCAAATGATGTATCCAATAAAGGGTTAGTATCCAAAAATATAAAGAACTTAGACAACTCAGCACCTAAAAAACAAATAACCCAATTAAAACTGGGCAGAAGACATGAGCATAGACATTTCTTCAAAGAAGATATCCAGATGGCCAACAGACACATAATACGATGCTCAACATCACTCTTCCTCAGGGTAATGCAAATCAAAACAACAATGAGATATCACCTCAGACCTGTCAGAACGGATAAAATGAACACAAGAAACAACAGGTGTTATCTAGAATATGGAGGAAAAGGAATACTCATGCACTCCTGTTGAGAACGCAAACTGGGGCAGCCACTATGGAAGACTGTATGGAGGTTCCTCAAATATTAAAAATAAAGCTGCCATTATGATCCAGTAATTCCACTACTGGGTATTTACCCAAAGAATATAAACACTATACTGAAGGGATATATGCACCACTATGTTTACTGCAGAACTAATTATAATAGCCAAATTACAAAACATCTCAAGTGACCATCAAAAGAGGAATGGATAAAGAAGATGTGGGATGTGTGTGTGTATGTGTGTGTGTGTGTGTGTGTGTGTGTGTGTGTAGAATTAAATATCACTCACCCAGAAAAAAGAAAATATCTTGCCATTAGCAACAACATGGATGGATCTAGAGAGTATAATGCTAAGTGAAATAAGTCAGAGAAAGACAAATACCATGTGATTTCACTCATATTGTGGAATTTAAGAAAGAAAACAAATGGAGAAAAAAAGAGACAAACCAAAAACGGACTCTTAACTATAGAGAACAAACTGATATTTACCATAGTGGAGGGGGATGGTGATGGGAAATAGGTGAAGGAGATTAAGAGTACACTTGTCGTGATGAACACTGAATAATGTATAGAAATGCTGAATCTATTGTACATCTGAAATTAACATAACACCATATATCAATACATACATATATACATACATAAACTCATCACTGTGTTCTAAAGCAAGACCCATTAAAAAAAGTCTAGGAGAATTTTACTGGTGAATTTTGTTATTGAATTTTAGACATAATAGTATTAGATAATGATTCCGCCTTACCTGAGTATAAACAGTTTTTGAGGATTACTGAATCTCACACAGTCTACTCTTACCAAGTTTGTGAAAGACCTCCATGTTAAGTTCTGAAAGAAATAGGCTGCAAGCCAATGTGTAATTAAAAATTCAAGGAATCACATTTTTAAAATAATCTCTACACCTGATGTGGGGTTCAAACTCACAACTCTGAGATCAAGGGTCATGCACTCTACATACTGAGCCAGCCAGGTGTCCCTTAGCAGCCCCGTTTTTTTAATTAGAGAAAATGCAAGAGGGAGTGTAGTGGGGGCAGAGAGAGAGAATCTGGAGCAGGCTCCTCGCTGTGCCCAGCCTGAGGTAGGGCTCATCCCAAGACCCTGAGATCATGACCTAAGCCAAAACCAAGAGTCAGACACACAACCAACTGAGCCACCCAGGAACCCCAGTTGCCACATTTTTAAAAAGTAAAAACAAGTAGGTGAAATTTTAATATGATATTTTATTTAACTGAGTGTATCCCAAATACTACCATTTCAACATGTACATATTACTTTTGAATGTTCTGATGAAATATTTTTCATTTTTAGTTTTGTACTGTCTTTGAAATTTGGTGTGCATTTTTAAAATTGAAATATAACTGACATAACATTGTAAAAAAAAAAACCATACCAGTAATGTCTAATTTGAATATGTTAAGATTTTCCCAACTGTGAGAACTCAGAATTGCTTCTTACCAATATAATAATTTGTCAATTGAAAAAAAAAAAGGCAAGTTAGAGAAAAAGTAATCATTGTTCCACTAAATGTTGATGTTAGGGTAAGGGGAAAAATGATATATCTGCAAAGTGGGGCACCAAAAATCTGGAAAAAGTGATATGGCACATTCTCAAGTACTGCTACATCATGATTATCAAGATATATTAAGTAAAACAGAGGAAAAGCTATATGACCATATGTTTTGAAATAGAAGAGGAGAATTTATTTGTATATAAAGAAAAGGTCTGTGGGAAGATAACCAAGAAATTGCAGCATTTGAAATAGTCAAGGAAGAGGGGCACTTGGCAGGCAGTAGAGAATGTGACTCTTGTCTCAGAGTTGTGAGTTCAAACCCCACCTTGGGTGTAGATATTACCTAAAAAAAACACACACCTTAGAAATGTCCAAGAAGGTACATTAAGTGGCTTGATACTGGAGGTGGAAGGGAAACATTTTAAAACTTTGTAAACCATGTAAGTGTATTTCATATGAAAAAATAAATAAAACTCCTACAGTAAAAAAATCATAAATATCAAATTCATCATAAGTATGCAAAAGCCAACCATTTAGAGAAACCTAAAGGAATCATTCCGTGTACAAATATTACTTTAAAAGGAAATTAAATTAGTGCAATAAAAACATTAAAATAATTGATATTCAATGGAAAAGAAAAGGGAAAGTGACACAAAAACATTAAAACATTTCAGTGCAGTAGTAATATGAGACTTGAAAGTAAATAACTCCAAATATATAAGTACCTCCCTACAACACTTCCTACAGACTGAAAAAATATTTATTAAAATTTATTTGGGGAAACAATTTCTATCATGCAAAGAAAATTAATCTATTCACGCCAACTTTTAAAACTTTAAAAAGTGGAACGTTCCTGAAATAAATTCATTCTGCAAAGCGATTGTCTGCCACAAATTAAAATTAATTCTAAGAATAACTGTAGTTTTTAGTAAATGAATTAGTACCAATACAAAACTTACATCTGAAGTGATGAGATAATAAGTATAAAACCATAATTTAAAATAAAAAGAAGAGAGAAGGAAATAATAAATAATAAAGACGTAAAACGAAAATTATTGTGAAAGATATTTTTGAGACTCACAGTGTCAGCAGAGCTGGGACCCTGAGGTAGGCTGGGACTGAAGGCCATGAGGTCGGTCTTGGGCGCGCCCTCCCCAGAGCACACCCTCTGCCGCCTCTGCTGCGAGTACGACCAGCTCCCCACCGCGCTGGAGCACACGAGCGTGGGCTTCCCAGGCCCGCACGCGCCCTCCCTGGGCGGGGCCGAGCACCGCAGCGCCGTGTACAGCAGCAGCGTGAGCACCAGCAGGCTGGACACCGCGCAGATGGCGACGATCAGGTACACGTTGACGTCCACCAGCGCCGTCTCGGCGCCAGCGGCGCCCGCCAACACCCGCGACGACGCCTTTGGCGCCTGGCCGCTCTCCACCAGCGACAGCAGCACGGTGGCCGTGGCCGTCAGCGCCGGCTCGCCGTGGTCCTTGACCAGCACCAGCAGGCGCTGGCGCGGCGGGTCCGCCTCGTCCAGGGGGCGCGTCGTGCTGATCTCGCCCGTGTACAGCGCCACGCGGAACGGGCTGCGCGCGCCCCCCGCCGCCGGCTGCAGCTCGAACGACAGCCACGCGTTGTAGCCGGAATCCGCGTCCACCGCGCGCACCTTCGCCACCACGTGGCCCGCGCCCACCGACCGCGACACCAGCTCGCTCAGCGCGCCGCCCCCGCCGCCCGCGCCGGGCCGCGGCAGCAGCGCGGGCGCGTTGTCGTTCTCGTCCAGCACGAACACCTGCAGCGTCACGTTGCTGCCCAGCGGAGGCACGCCCGCGTCGCGCGCGCTCACTTGGAACTGCAGCAGCTCCAGCTCCTCGTGGTCCAGCGGCTGCAGCGCGTACACCTTGCCGCTCTCCGCGTGCACCGACACGTAGCTCGACAGCGCGCGCTCGCCCACGCGCCGCTCCACCAGCGAGTAGGACACCAGCGCGTTCTCCTGCGCGTCCGCGTCCCGCGCCGACACCGTGAAGATGTGGCAGCCGGGCGGGTTGTTCTCCTTCACGAACACCGTGTACTCGGGCTGCGCGAACGCCGGCGCGTTGTCGTTCACGTCCGCCACTTCCACGGACACGCTGGCCGTGGCGGAGAGCGGAGGCGATCCCCCGTCCCGTGCTGTCACCACCAGCTCATAGTTCGACACGCTCTCGCGATCCAAGGCGCTGTCCAGCACCAGCGAATAGTAGTTCTTGAAGGTGGACACCAGCTTGAAGGGAACGTGGGGCGACAGGGTGCAGGTCACCTGCCCATTGAGACCGGAGTCGCGGTCAGACAGACTGATCAGGGCGATGACGGCCCCCACTGAAGCGTTTTCTTGTACTGGCAGAGATATGGAGGTTATGGCCATCTCTGGGGTATTATCATTCTCATCCAGGAGTTTTACTATTACTTTGCAGTGTCCAGTTAATGGGAATGGACTTCTATCTACAGCATCAATATTAATTTCATATAAATTACAGTCTTCGTAATCCAGTTCTCCCTTAACTGTTATTTCCCCACTATTCGAATCGATTTTAAATTTAGATTTGACATTGTCAAGAACAAGATCACTAAAGAGATATACTATTTCCTTATTAATGCCGTCATCTGCATCCGAGGCGTTCAGTTTAATAACTAATGTCCCATTTGGTGCATTTTCTAATAATCTGATATTATAAACTGATTTATCAAATTTGGGGGCATTATCATTCGCATCCAATACGTTAATCAATAATTGAACTGTACCTGTTAGTTCAGGTTTTCCTCCATCAGTTGCAGTAAGTAATAAAAGATGTTCCTGGATTTCTTCCCGATCTACTGCTTTCTTTAAGACTAGCTCTAAAATGCTTGTTTCTTCTTCATTTGCTTTAACATCCAAATCAAAATATTCATTACTATTTAGTTTGTATCTCAATTCTGCGTTTGCTCCGACATCCATATCAAATGCGCCCTCTAGCGGAAACCGGGAATCCACTATTCTTGACTCTAAAATAAATAATCTTTGTTCCTTTCGGAAGAACCTTGGCGGATTGTCGTTAATATCCTTCACCTCCACCTCCACATGGAAAACCTGCAGCGGCCTGTCCACGATCACCTCCAGGTGGATGCTGCACTCCAGACTCCGCCCGCACAGCTCCTCCCGGTCGATCCGAGAATTCACAAACAAAATGCCATTCTGCAGATTTACCTCCAGAAGGTCTCTATAACCTTTGGATGCCACTCGGAAAAGGCGTGGCACCAGCTCCGCGAGCTCCAGCCCCAGGTCTTGGGCGATGCGGCCCACGAAGGTGCCGTGTTTGACCTCCTCCAGGACTGAGTAGTGGACCTGGCCGCTCCCGGCCTTCCAGACTGTGAGGAGCAGAAGCGAGAGCAGCAGGCGCCGGGAACCTGGACTTCTCTGGGAATATACCATCGCAAATACGTTGCAATTTTCAAATGTCTATTGTACTACAACAAGGATAGCTTTTGGAAACCTAATTCTCAATTTGCTATAATTTTTTATTTGCTCACCTTTTCAGCTTCAGCAGCAGAGTAAAACACGGAGTAGCCTTTTCCTTTCTAAGGAAAACAAACTCACCGTATCCCTTTATGGGGGGGGGGGGGAGCCAACCACCAAACTTGCGGTTTCCAGCGCCATCATGTGGATGAAAGGGTGAGTTTTTACTTTATTGTGCTTTATTTGCCTTAGATTCATTAAATATTTCCCAATTACAATGACTTTTAGGTGTTCTTTATTTTCCTTAACTCTAATTTAAACACATCGTTAAGACTATAATAAAGAATATGTTTTCATTAAAATATTGCAAAATCAATACTACTTTAGTCGTGCCACACCAGTCTTTACTAGAGTAATTTGTATTGGTCTATTCCATTTAGGGAGTGGCTTTCTAGAATTCCTATAAAATTAAAGGTTTTAGTTTTTCATTTATTTCCATATTTAAATATATCTTATTAAATTTCTTGAGTGTTTTCTATTATTTTGATGGGATGTTTGTACACTACTTCTATGTTATTCATGAAACAATTTTATATCCTATTTGCAGCACTTAATATTGGCTTTTTGTTGATATTATCTTTAAAGTAACAAACTATTTGAATAGCGTTCTTGTGTGAGTTACTGTTTTCAAGTCTGATATTCAAATTGCTAAAAATCCATTTCTTTCATTTCTCCCTATATCACCTACTTTTAATGTTGACTAAAAAATCATATGTGGAGGGTGCCTGGGTGGCTCAGTGGTTAAAGCCTCTGCCTTCGGCTCAGGTCATGATCCCAGGGTCCTGGGATCAAGTCCCGCATTTGGGCTCTCTGCTCAGCAGGGAGCCTGCCTCCTCCTCCTCTCTCTCTCTGCCTGCCTCTCTGCCTACTTGTGATCTGTCTGTCAAATAAAAAAAAAAATCATATGTGGAGATCTAAATTTTCTAGAGGCCAAAATCATAGTAAAAATACTTTTGGTCAGTATTTGACACCATTTTTCAAATTAGAGGCATCTAGTAGCATTTCTTCAACTACTGATAAATCACAGTTCATATAAACTATGAAAGTACATATCTTTGTTTTATGCAGCAAATCAAAATACTAATATTTTCCTGTAGATAGAGTACTCCATTAAATGTTTGAGTTCCAGTAAAAATTAAAACATTGAGAATAAACCACATTACTAACTGGACTATGTTAATTTCATCTCTTTTTAATCATCCATTTGATTTACTGCATGATACCACTTAGACTTACTTATAAATATGACCAGAAGAAAATGTCCCAAAAGAAAATGTCACCAATTTTTTCCACTGAAAAAAAATTTAACCTTCTGCTTGTGTATATACTACCTGGAACTCCTTAAATATTAAAAAATCCTCCTTACTTATGAAGACATTGGAGATCAATAATTCTATTACTTGACACTTTTACATGTAAAGCATAAACCCCAAATACATTCCTTAATTTTGGTTTAAGTTGCATGTGAGACTTGAAGTATTATTTTTGTGTCAATTTATAAAACAAATGTGGAAAATGGTAATATAAAGAATAGTGAGAAAATAAATAAGAAATTACTAGAAAATACAAAATCATTTGAAATACTTTTGCTTCCCAATATTCAAAGTAGGCAAGAATTAGAATAATTTTACTGGATTCATTTCTTATATAATATTTAACAGTAAATTTAATATTCCTTTAGTTTTTCAAAGATTCTTACTCTCTCTACTAATATGACTTTCTCCTTAGAACTCAGATTACCCAAACACCAAGGAATCTGAGCACTAATCCATTTTCCAGATTACTTATCTATTACCGATAATGATCATTTGAAAACATTTTAATATACAACAGCTAAAAAAACAAAAATAATAATAAATGTGTTGAAAATATAATCAGTTATGGTTTATTTATCTTCTATTATGGAACCATGACTGATATGAAACTCCAAAACCATACTATAAATTTATTTTTGAAAAAAGTAAATGTCAAGTATTTAACAGCCAAACTGACAGTATGATGTTAACTATGTATGCATGGTGATTTATAGAATATTTTCAGTATATATTTCAACATACACAATGGAAAAAATAGCATCAACAATATCACATACTTGCTCATTTGTAATTTTTTCTTTTTTTTTAATATTTTATTTATTTATTTGACAGAGAGAGATCACAAGCAGGCAGAGAGTCAGGCAGAGAGAGGGGGAAGCAGGCTCCCCGCTGAGCAGAGAGCCCGATGCGGGGCTCTATCCCAGGACCCTGAGATCACGACCCGAGCCGAAGGCAGAGGCTTAACCCACTGAGCCACCCAGGCGCCCCGTCATTTGTAATTTTTTCATGTAAATATATAGATATTTCAAGAGAAAACAAGACTTTTCTCATTTGACCCATCTTCACATCTGTTAGATACTATTAAGTTTTTGAATTGCCATTTGCATTAGTCTTTCAATGCTCAACTGTTCTGGGGGAGGTTGAGTTCTCAATAATTAAAGACTCTCTTGTCTTAATTCCACAGACAACTCCATAGGTAGTGAAAATTCTTTAAATCTTCTTCCAAACCATTCTTTCAATCAAATATTATAGATTACCTTATTAACTGATCTTTTCACTTGCTAGTTTCTTTATAATTTTTAAACTTTGTTACAGAAATTAAACTCCTTCCTTGACCATGAATTTAGGTTAAGAAAATCAGATGGTGGGCGCCTGGGTGGCTCAGTGGGTTAAGCCGCTGCCTTCGGCTCAGGTCGTGATCTCAGGGTCCTGGGATCGAGTCCTGCATCGGGTTCTCTGCTCAGCAGAGATCCTGCTTCCCTCTCTCTCTCTCTGCCTGCCTCTCCATCTACTTGTGATCTCTCTCTGTCAAATGAATAAATAAAATCTTAAAAAAAAAAAAAGAAAATCAGATGGAGTTTTGAGGTATCTCTACTTAATACAATGGGAAGTATTCCAAGATGAAGCTATGCTAGAAAGTTTAACTTTGCATTGGAATCTAGATGCCCATTATTACCTACAAACTCCAGAATAAAATTTTAATAAGCTATATTTCTCCCTTATCTGTAAAATGTTACATAGTTCTACCACATTGCCCAGAGACTACAGGTGAAGTTGCATCTTATAAAGATTTATAAATAATTTATGCAGCTGTGTCAAATTTGACCAAAAAATTAATTATAAAAAATTATCCTATGAAGGCATATTTGTGCATATGGTATATATCTTTACATTACTTTTTAATGGTTCATCATCCCTATAAAATACTGTGCTAAAATATTTATATTTTATATGCATTCTAGGGAGAAAAATCTGAGAGTAATTTCAAAGAACCTCTAAGTGAAAAAGTAAAGTACATTAAGTATAATATTTACTCACAGTCCTATTGCCTTTCTAACTGCCAAATAGAGTCATTTAAAAGTAGAAAGACACAAGAGAGCTAAAATTTAAAACTTTTGGTTCTATTATCTGTATTCACATTAATATCCGTGTAGCCTCAAGCAACTTTTTTGTCTCGGCAACAATTTATTCATCATTTAATTGAGAGAAACTATGCTCTTTTAGGTCATATTCAGTTTTAAAATCCTAGATCAAGCAAGTAGAAACTTGCTGAGGTGTAAGATTCTTATAGCATTAGCCAGTGTCCAAGGTGGAAAAGAAGAAAGCAGGGTAATTAAACAGTAATAAAATTCAATAAGCTTGGTTCTTATGATTTCATGGTGAGGAAGAAGAAACAAAGTTTCAAATAAGGTACAAAATTTCTGTTCTATTAACTTTATTTCAAATACTTATAATAGAACCAGGAAGTCAGTGGGAAAGAAAAAATGTTCAGAAGATTTGTAATGACAGACATCATTATAGGAGATAAAAAAAGAAAAAGAAATAAAATACTTATTTTAATTAAAACTTTTCCATAAATGCCCTAAGTCTATATCTGTGAGATATTTATTTATGTTATCCATCTTTTAAGGAAAATAATGACATCTACAACAACTATAACTTCTCAAGCACAATATCCAAAACTCACTACAAAACTATCAGGCTTACCAAGCAAGAAGATCATGAGAAAAAAATATCACAGTGATCTGATAGAGCACAAATAAACTATGATTACTGTATTGAAATAAATGCATACTAAAATAAGGAATTTTACCAGAAAACTGAAATCTATCTTCAAAAGGAAAACTACAATTCTAAAGCTAAAAAATTTCACAATTGAAGTTTAGAGTCCATTGATGATTTTAATAGTAAATTGAAGTAAGAAGAGAAAAGTGCTAAATTAGAAGATTAGTCAGAACAAATGTCCAGCATGTAATAAGGAGACCAAAAATTATCTTTAAGAAACAGAAAGGGGGGACGCCTGGGTGGCTCAGTTGGTTGGGCAGCTGCCTTCGGCTCAGGTCATGATCCCGGCGTCCTGGGATCGAGTCCCGCATCGGGCTCCTTGCTTGGCGGGGAGCCTGCTTCTCCCTCTGCCTCTGCCTGCCATTCTGTCTGCCTGTGCTTGCTCGCTCTCCTCTCTCTCTGACAAATAAATAAAATCTTTAAAAAAAAAAAAGAAAAGAAACAGAAAGGGGCATAGAAGATAGGAGAGATATAGTGAAAATTTTTACACACATATCCCTTGAGTTACGAAAGAAGAGGATAAAAAAACATGACGCAGAAGTGATACTTGAAGGCAGAGTGCTGAAATTTTTTCTGCCTGATGAAAGACACAAAGCCACATATTCAAGAAGCTTTCAATCCTGCAAACAAGATAAAATCAAAGAAAACTAAACAGCACATAATAAAGCCACTGAAAATAAAAAACTAAGAAAAGTATAAAAGCAGCAGGAGGAAAATAAGAAGGGAACACTACCTGAACAATAAACTTGACAGCAATTTATTTCAAGAATGGCATTCATTTCAGGGATATCACCTTAAAAGTGCTCAGAAAAAATATCAGTTTTAACTCAGAATTTGGTACTCAGCAACACTATTTTTCAAAAGTGATGATGAAATAAGCATCGTTCTGATATAGAAAAAATTAGAGAATGCTTAACCACCAGTAAAACAAACATTAAAGAATTTCTTCAGGAGAAAAATGATCCCAGAAGGAACTAACTGTACAAAACACGATAATTACATAATCTCTATGTAGAACAAATGTATAACTGAAAGGCATAATACCAAACAAAAGTGGAAGCAGGCAAATGGAATTATTATTCAAGGTCCTACCATTGTCTGAAAGTGGTAAAAGGACTAATCTAATTTAAATTTCAACAAGTTATTAGTGCTATTTTAAAATCCAGAAAATCAATAAAGAAACTATAAAAGAATATACTGTATAATTGAAAAGATAATAGAGAAAATGAGTAATTAAAATATACTAATCCAGATAAAGATAATAAAGGAAGAGAAGTAGAAAGGAAATTTTAGGGATTATGTTAAACTATGCCAATCATAATTAATTATTCATCCTGAGCGTTTTTTAATTAGGAAGAAATTGATAGGATACAGAAAATAAAACTTTAGATTAAAAATCAAAATTAATAAAGGGTATTTAAAACTAACCTTTGAAAGGGAATCTCCAGTTGCTGGCTGCAGATCCTCTCTGTCGTTAGAGTCAGGTACACTAGGACTGAAGGCCATGAGGTCGGTCTTGGGCGCGCCCTCCCCAGAGCACACCCTCTGCCGCCTCTGCTGCGAGTACGACCAGCTCCCCACCGCGCTGGAGCACACGAGCGTGGGCTTCCCAGGCCCGCACGCGCCCTCCCTGGGCGGGGCCGAGCACCGCAGCGCCGTGTACAGCAGCAGCGTGAGCACCAGCAGGCTGGACACCGCGCAGATGGCGACGATCAGGTACACGTTGACGTCCACCAGCGCCGTCTCGGCGCCAGCGGCGCCCGCCAACACCCGCGACGACGCCTTTGGCGCCTGGCCGCTCTCCACCAGCGACAGCAGCACGGTGGCCGTGGCCGTCAGCGCCGGCTCGCCGTGGTCCTTGACCAGCACCAGCAGGCGCTGGCGCGGCGGGTCCGCCTCGTCCAGGGGGCGCGTCGTGCTGATCTCGCCCGTGTACAGCGCCACGCGGAACGGGCTGCGCGCGCCCCCCGCCGCCGGCTGCAGCTCGAACGACAGCCACGCGTTGTAGCCGGAATCCGCGTCCACCGCGCGCACCTTCGCCACCACGTGGCCCGCGCCCACCGACCGCGACACCAGCTCGCTCAGCGCGCCGCCCCCGCCGCCCGCGCCGGGCCGCGGCAGCAGCGCGGGCGCGTTGTCGTTCTCGTCCAGCACGAACACCTGCAGCGTCACGTTGCTGCCCAGCGGAGGCACGCCCGCGTCGCGCGCGCTCACTTGGAACTGCAGCAGCTCCAGCTCCTCGTGGTCCAGCGGCTGCAGCGCGTACACCTTGCCGCTCTCCGCGTGCACCGACACGTAGCTCGACAGCGCGCGCTCGCCCACGCGCCGCTCCACCAGCGAGTAGGACACCAGCGCGTTCTCCTGCGCGTCCGCGTCCCGCGCCGACACCGTGAAGATGTGGCAGCCGGGCGGGTTGTTCTCCTTCACGAACACCGTGTACTCGGGCTGCGCGAACGCCGGCGCGTTGTCGTTCACGTCCGCCACTTCCACGGACACGCTGGCCGTGGCGGAGAGCGGAGGCGATCCCCCGTCCCGTGCTGTCACCACCAGCTCATAGTTCGACACGCTCTCGCGATCCAAGGCGCTGTCCAGCACCAGCGAATAGTAGTTCTTGAAGGTGGACACCAGCTTGAAGGGAACGTGGGGCGACAGGGTGCAGGTCACCTGCCCATTGAGACCGGAGTCGCGGTCAGACAGACTGATCAGGGCGATGACAGTGCCTAATGGAGCATCTTCTCTGATTGGGAGCGACAGGGACTTGAATTCCATTAGTGGGACATTGTCATTGGTGTCCTCAACTTCCACCATAACAGTACAATGGCCAGAGAGTGGGGGTTGTCCTTTATCAATACCCTCTACAAGAATTTCATAGGATTTGCTCTCTTCAAAATCGATAGATCCCTTTACCATAATTTCTCCAGTAATTGGATCTATGCGAAACTTGGATTCCACATTTGGTAAAATATCAGTTGAGAATGAATAAATAATGTCCGCATTCGAGCCTTCATCTAAATCTGAGGCGTTAAGTTTCATTACCGACGTTCCATTGGGAACATTTTCTGGTAATTTCACCGCATAGAGTGTTCTGTCGAAAGCTGGGGCATTGTCATTTGCGTCCAGCACTTTGATGAGTAATTGAACGGAGCCGGTCAGCTCAGGTTTCCCGCCATCAGTGGCTGTGAGAACTAAAAAAATCTCCGGAGCTGCTTCCCTGTCTAAAGATTTCCTTAACAGTAGCCCGAGACGTTTCACCCGCTCGTCATCTGACGGTTTTTCCAGCGAGAAATACTGGTTGGGGCTCAGTGTGTAGGTCAGCATAGCGTTAGCCCGGATATCTGCATCGGATGCTCCCTCTAGTGGAACCCGAGAGTCAACAGGCCTGGATTCTGCCATAAATAGATTCTTATGCGTTCCAGGGAACACAGGCGGATTGTCATTAATATCCTTCACCTCTACCTCCACATGGAAAACCTGCAGCGGCCTGTCCACGATCACCTCCAGGTGGATGCTGCACTCCAGACTCCGCCCGCACAGCTCCTCCCGATCGATCCGAGAATTCACAAACAAAATGCCATTCTGCAGATTTACCTCCAGAAGGTCCCCGTGGCCTTTAGACGCCACCCGGAACAGGCGTGGCACCAGCTCTGCCAGCTCCAGCCCCAAATCCTGGGCGATGCGGCCCACGAAGGTGCCGTGTTTGGCCTCCTCCAGGACTGAGTAGTGAACCTGGCCACTCCCTGCTTTCCAGGCTGCGAGGAACAGAAGAGAGAGCAGCAGACGCCGGGATTCCTGGCTGCTTCCCCAGGAAAACTCCATCTCCAGCCCGCAGTGCTTTGTTTTTATTAAGGGATCTTGTTTCAAAAATCAAGACAAATCTAACTGTTCAATCCAATGCCGCTGTATCCTCCATTTCTCAGCATCTGGATGGTGCTGCTTCTTTATAAGAACAGAAGGGATTTTTTTTCTTTCGCTGTAAGGTCGATTTTATGGTACAGAGCGACATCATGTGGCTCCAAACCGTAAGTAATGGATTCTGATACCGGTAAGTGTTTTTTGAGATTTTATTTATCTATTTGACAGAGAGAGACAGCGAGAGAGGGAATACAAGCAGGGGAAGGGGGAGAAGGAGAAGCAGGCTTCTTGCTGAGCAGGGAGCCCTATGTGGGGCTCGATCCCTAGACGCTGGGATCATGACCTGAGCCAAAGGCAGACGCTTAAGGACTGAGCCTTCTGGGCGCCCCTCACCCCTAGTCTTTTTCTTTCAGCCATTTCGCATACTTTAGAAACATATTTTATACTATTAAGGTCCACGGGTTGTACCGTTGATTGACTGTGATCCTTAGTTTCACCATGGGGGCAGCTTTTACTTCAGTGGAAATCCTTTCTTCCACAAAGGTTTTAAGTATTTATAGAGACCTAGTTGTAGTTGATGCACACTTTGCAAACATAGAATTGTTAAATGTTGATTATGAAAATTCTTGACAGAGTTTGTGTGTTCCTGAGGATGGGGGAAAGTAGTTATTAATGATGACACAGTCTTCCTCTTTGGATTTCATATTTGTGGTGTTGAAGACTTCAGAGAATCCTCTGATCTAGGAAACCTCCAGTGCCAAGAATAAGCCATTGAAAGAGAACTTTAAAAATGTTGGGACATTTTAAAATGTCCTTAAAAAGGAAGAAAAATCACCAGCATTTAACTGAAAGTCATTAATTCATCTAAGGGCTGAAAGTTCAAGGAGCGTTATAAAGGAAGTAGGATGTTGTGGTATATAATTGGTATGGGAAACTATTGCAAGTGATTTTATTAAAAAACACATTCACTTCCACAAGCAAGATTGGGTATTCTCAATTTGTCTCTTAGATTTATAAATCCTGTCTCTTAAATTTGTAAATCCTGTTCTCCAGTATCTAAGATGCATAAACTTCTGTGCTCATGTATTTTAGCCAAAGTGGATCATTTCCTGCTTCAAATATTATTTTTCACTTAAAAAACACTCATTTCATCCTCTATGTACTATCCATCATTTCCAAATGCTTCACAAAGCAATTTCCCCTATTATATAACCATTTTAAAATTTACTGACCTCTTCATAAAATGAAGACTTTCATGAATAACCCAATTAAGCAGATACTTTTACTTTCTTCTATATACTGTAGCATACAGATGGAATCATTTGGGTAATTTATTACATTAATATCTCTTTGTAGGCATTTAGGTATGTGTGTCTAATGACATGGGTGTAATGTAAAAAGTACAAAGGTCCAAATAACTGGAAACTTCTTTTATAAAATATAAACTTTTATTTTTTATAAAGACTTTATTTATTTAACTGATATAGAGAGAGAGAGTTCAGAAGCAGGGGGAAGGACAGAGGGAGAGGGAGAAGCATGCTTCCTGCTGAGCAGGGAGCCCAACTCTGGTGCTCCATCCCAGGACCCTGAGATCATGACCTGAGCTGAAGGCAGAGATTTAACTCACTGAGCCACCCAGGTGCCCCAAAATATGAACTTTTAAAGAGCATACTTGTGTCTTCTTAGTTTAAGAGCTCAGAATACAAACCTAGTATTTGCTGAATATTTACCTATAGAATGGTTTGGTTCTCTTCAATTGCCTAATAAAATGCATTAAATTAAGGTGGTCACAAAGCTGGTTAGGAAAATATTATGTCTCAGCAGCAGCCGCTATAATTTTCCAGAGATACAAAAATACTTTACTTGGACATTGCCCTAATTAAGATATATTTCAATTTCCATATCGAAAACCTGGACTTTAGCTTAGTTTTCATACTGGTTCTTGGTAGTCATGATCTTAGACACATCCTGAATTTTAATACTCAATGAAGAATTTTCAATCAGTAGAGCACAATATATTTTCCTGACATAAGGAAACTTACCATAAATGGACATGATGGTAAATATTTTCAAACTCTCTTTGCCTCTTACATTCATTCATAAACCTCTTTCCCTCATGGTTGATTAGAACAAAAAGATCAATCTACTGGAAATAGCTTCATGTTTCCACTTTATGAAGAGCCACACTCACATATATAAAAACATCTTTTCTGAATTAAAACATGAATCAGAGTAATTTCTCTGTTTGAGGACCCAAAATGTAGATTTGTACAGAATGATCATAAATGTCAAACACACTGGAAGAAACCAAAAATGACTCTCTGTCCACTTACTTTCTTTTGAAAATAATTAAATGCATAGATGAGGAATGCAACAAAATATAAAGAATATTTATGTGAGAACTATTAGTATTCCTCTGGTGTAGCAGCAATTTATCTCTAAAGAGAAAAGCTCAAAAGTCTTTAAAGTATCTTATTAATAGAGAATCTTGTTAGACAAGAATTTGAAGAAGAGAGCTCAATTTGAAGACTGAAGTCCCACATCCTGGGAGAGAAGAACTTTGAATGACCCTATTAATTTTAACAGGATGAAAACCAGGCCAAATGAAATAATATGTGAACTCAGGTGGGACAGGCTGTGGCTAATACTTGATGGACAGGAGTCAACAAAGGACAGTGACAGGAAATGAAATGAAAACAGGAAAAAAGAGGATCATCTCTCTCTTGTATATGTTAGTCTCACCCACAATGTCACTGAGTATTAACCAGATTTCAGCAAGGAAGCTTGTATAGGAAGTAGGAAGTTGTAGTTATAATTTATGTAAAATGTTCCATGTAATTGTATA
The DNA here is from genome assembly GCF_902655055.1 of Lutra lutra. Lineage (NCBI taxonomy): Eukaryota > Metazoa > Chordata > Mammalia > Carnivora > Mustelidae > Lutra > Lutra lutra. The sequence goes on along the minus strand of NC_062282.1, from coordinate 79,396,232 downwards.
CACTGGAACCGAATGGAATCCCAGAAGAAAGTTAATATTCTATTTTTATCTTTCATGATTGAGAAATAATCACTTGTTTTCTAGTCTCTTATATGGCTAAGATTCAGTTTCCAGTGGCAAGGAAACTTGAATGGAAGTCCATCTATTTGGAGAAATTATCAAATGCTGAATAGGGAAATGACTACAAAATAATCTCATTTTGTTTTATTTGGTTCCAGTTATTTGGAGTTTTATGTACTATATAACACACACTAATGGACAGGCTGGTATTCAGAGGAAAACACTCAGGAGTAATAACATTAACTTATTGGAATTTTTTAACATTAGCATACTTAATACTGCTTGTGAAATAGGTTAATGATTAATAAGTTTGCTACAGAATAGTCTTTTTTAAGATTTATTTTTTTATCTTAGCACGGGGTGGGGGGCAGAGGCAGAGGGTGACAAAGTCTTAAAAAGACTCCCCACTGGGGCGCTTGGGTGGCTCAGTGGGTTAAGCCTCAGGGTCCTACGACCAAGCCCCACCTCCAGTTCTCGGCTCAGCAGGGAGCCTGCTTCCCCCTCCCCCTCTGCCTGCCTCTCTGTCTACTTGTGATCTCTCTCTCTCTGTCAAATAAATAAAATTTAAAAATCTTAAAAAAAATAGACTCCCCACTGAGGGTGGAACCCCAGGAGGGGCTAAATCTCAGGACATTAAGACCAGGACCCGACCTGAAACCAAGAGTCAGATGCTTAACAGACTCTGATACCCAAGCTCCCCTAATAGTTTCTAAATTAGATATAGAGTAGTATTCTCAACAAATTGTTCTAATGGAAATCAATTCTTAACAAAATTAATAACTTTTGGAAAGAATATTTTGTAAATGATGATGTAGGGAAGAAAGTATAAAATTTCACTTCCTATTGATTTTTTCAATGCTTACTAGTAAAAGTAGTGAGAACCTTAAGATGTATAAGGATATGATTCTAAAGCAATAAAATTATTTTTTTAAAGATTTTATTTATTTATTCGACAGACAGAGATCACAAGTAGGCAGAGAGGCAGGCAGAGAGAGAGAGAAGATGAAGCAGGCTCCCTGCGGAGCAGACAGCCCGATGTGGGGCTTGATCCCAGGACCCTGGGATCATGACCTGGGCCGAAGGCAGAGGCTTTAACCCACTGAGCCACCGAGGCGCCCCAATAAAATTATTTTTATGGAGTGTGTGTGTATGTGGTTTTCTTTGCCCAACTGGAAAACTAGCAACGATACAACGTATTACCAAATGTGAGCACAAGGACTAAAATGAATCATGTTCAAGTAGAAAGAAAGAACTAAGACTCCACATAAATGAGTGAGTAAAAAAGGATTCAGGGAGACAACAAGCTTAATAAACTAATATTTGGAACTGAAGATGTAAAGAACAATCAGGAAGTGGTGATTTATGGTAAACTCATAAAATGGGCCAGTGACATTTAGACTAACACATGTAAGAAAGAATTCCAAATGAGTTCTAAATGAAGCATTGAGCAAGGATTAGTACACCACAATTGGAGTCAAATATTCTAAACAGTACAATTTATCAATGAAAATATTTTTGGCTTCTATCCATACATTATCAATAAAATATCCTACTACTGCACCTAGTAACAACAACCACTACTACTACAATGACAAAAACTACAAGTATGGTTCTCATTACTTAACTGCAGATTCAGTTCAAAAACATTAGTCAAAGGAAATCCAAACATTTTAACCACAAAATCCTTGAAAACCAATTACCAAAAACATGCTTCAAAAAGAGTAAAAACATTGAGGAATAATAAACAAGGGCATTTTCAAAGGATTTTAAAAACTACTCACCTTAGCAGAAATATCACCGTCCACATTCAGCTGCTCTTCTCTATCCCCGCCAATGGGACCAGGTGGAAGGCTGGGACTGAAGGCCATGAGGTCGGTCTTGGGCGCGCCCTCCCCAGAGCACACCCTCTGCCGCCTCTGCTGCGAGTACGACCAGCTCCCCACCGCGCTGGAGCACACGAGCGTGGGCTTCCCAGGCCCGCACGCGCCCTCCCTGGGCGGGGCCGAGCACCGCAGCGCCGTGTACAGCAGCAGCGTGAGCACCAGCAGGCTGGACACCGCGCAGATGGCGACGATCAGGTACACGTTGACGTCCACCAGCGCCGTCTCGGCGCCAGCGGCGCCCGCCAACACCCGCGACGACGCCTTTGGCGCCTGGCCGCTCTCCACCAGCGACAGCAGCACGGTGGCCGTGGCCGTCAGCGCCGGCTCGCCGTGGTCCTTGACCAGCACCAGCAGGCGCTGGCGCGGCGGGTCCGCCTCGTCCAGGGGGCGCGTCGTACTGATCTCGCCCGTGTACAGCGCCACGCGGAACGGGCTGCGCGCGCCCCCCGCCGCCGGCTGCAGCTCGAACGACAGCCACGCGTTGTAGCCGGAATCCGCGTCCACCGCGCGCACCTTCGCCACCACGTGGCCCGCGCCCACCGACCGCGACACCAGTTCGCTCAGCGCGCCGCCCCCGCCGCCCGCGCCGGGCCGCGGCAGCAGCGCGGGCGCGTTGTCGTTCTCGTCCAGCACGAACACCTGCAGCGTCACGTTGCTGCCCAGCGGAGGCACGCCCGCGTCGCGCGCGCTCACTTGGAACTGCAGCAGCTCCAGCTCCTCGTGGTCCAGCGGCTGCAGCGCGTACACCTTGCCGCTCTCCGCGTGCACCGACACGTAGCTCGACAGCGCGCGCTCGCCCACGCGCCGCTCCACCAGCGAGTAGGACACCAGCGCGTTCTCCTGCGCGTCCGCGTCCCGCGCCGACACCGTGAAGATGTGGCAGCCGGGCGGGTTGTTCTCCTTCACGAACACCGTGTACTCGGGCTGCGCGAACGCCGGCGCGTTGTCGTTCACGTCCGCCACTTCCACGGACACGCTGGCCGTGGCGGAGAGCGGAGGCGAGCCTGCGTCCCGTGCTGTCACCACCAGCTCATAGTTCGACACGCTCTCGCGATCCAAGGTGCTGTCCAGCACCAGCGAATAGTAATTCTTGAAGGTGGACACCAGCTTGAAGGGAACGTGGGGTGACAGGGTGCAGGTCAACTGCCCGTTGGCACCAGAGTCGCGGTCAGACACACTTATTAAGGCAATGACCGTGCCGAGGGGAGTATCTTCTAATACGGGAAATGACAGTGATTTGATAACCAACTCAGGTACATTATCATTGACGTCCAAAATTTCCACCAGAACCGTACAGTGACCTGCCATTGGGGGATTTCCTTTATCTGTCGCATCTACCTGGATTTCATATAACTTAGTTTCCTCGAAATCTATATTACCTTTTACACTGATGTATCCACTAACTGGGTCTAAGTGGAATTTTGAAAGAGTATCTGCTGACATGTCTGTATTGAAAGAATATACAATGTCCTTATTTACTCCTTCATCCAAATCAGAGGCGTTAACAATCACTGCTAGGGTACCGTTTGGTGCATTTTCGAATAAACTGACTTTGTAAACAGACCTCTCAAACTCTGGAGCGTTGTCATTTACATCTAGAATGGTGATCTTCACTTGAGTAGTGCCAGTGAGCTCTGGTTTCCCACCATCGACTGCCGTTATTAGTAAGTGATGTTCAGGAGTGTCCTCGCGATTTAAAACTTTTTTCAACACGAGTCCAAGGGATTTAATATTCTCATCATTTCTTTTAATATCCAAGGTAAAATAATCATTAGAGTTTAGACTGTAGGTCAACAGCGAATTGGCTCCAATATCTGCATCTGATGCGCCCTCTAGCGGAATCCGAGAACCAGGCAGCCGGGATTCGTAAATAAATAATTTTTTTACTGCCATTGGAAAAACCGGCTGGTTGTCGTTAATGTCCTTCACTTCCACCTCTACATGGAAAACCTGCAGCGGCCTGTCCACGATCACCTCCAGGTGGATGCTACACTCCAGACTCCGCCCGCACAGCTCCTCCCGATCGATCCGAGAATTCACAAACAAAATGCCATTCTGCAGATTTACCTCCAGAAGGTCCCCGTGGCCTTTGGACGCCACCCGAAACAGGCGTGGCACCAGCTCTGCCAGCTCCAGCCCCAAATCCTGGGCGATGCGGCCCACGAAGGTGCCGTGTTTGGCCTCCTCCAGGACTGAGTAATGAACCTGGCCGCTCCCAGTCTCCCAGATTGTAAGGAGCAGAAGCGAAAGCAGTAATTGCCGGGCTCCTGAACCTTCTTCTCTCCATGAAAACACCATTGCAAGCCTTTCCCAAATATTGCGTCGTTCTTGCCTGGATCCAAACTTCAGAAAAGAATTTGAGTTCCTCATTTTTTTTTAAATAACCTTACCATGCCCGTACTTCTGAGATGGTGAGGAAAAGCAGCATCAGAGTACATAACGCATGCGGCATTTCTTTTGTGGTGAAATACCTTGTGGTGGACAGCGACATCATGTGGCTAAATGGGTAAGTATTAAATAAATGTACTTAACCTTCTCCGTATACTTGCGTCTGATCTTTTCCAAAATTTCTATTTTAGTTGTAATTCCCTTCGAGCACTTGTCAAATTCTTTATATTATAAAAATACATCCTTATAGCTTTTATACTAATTCATCACTTCCAAAGATTCCAATCCATGACATAGTAAAATACAGTAGAATGATTAACATTATTACAGTAGTGAAATATTCCCCATGTGACAAGCATGGTGTTCTAATGGGGTTATCCCATTAAATTCTTCTTTTTTAAAGATTTTTTTGACAGAAAGAGAGATCACAAGTAGGCAGAGAGGCAGGCAGAGAGAGGGGGAAGCAGGATTCCTGTAGAGCAGGGAGCCCAGTGTGGGGCTCAATCCCAGGACCCTGAGATCATGACCTGAGTCGAAGGCAGAGCGTCAACCCACTGAGCCACCCAGGCGCCGCCCATTAAATTCTTTTTTCCCCATTAAATTCTCACAACAACTCTCCAAGACAGGTATTGATACAATTCACTTTTTACAAACAAGAAAGTGAAAACACATACCGGTAAGTAACTTAAAAATATTAACTAGTGATATTAGGGTGGGATCTCAATCTGATTCAAGACCCCTAACTTTTACCACTTGGCTGAAAGTCTACATTTTATGGAAAAATCAGGGCCACCTGGGTGATTCAGTTGGTTAAGTGTGTGCCTTTTGCACAGGTTGTGATTCCGGGTTAGGGTCCTAGGTTCCAGTCACTGTTCAGCAGGGAGTCTGCTTCTCCCTCTGCCCCTCCCCCTGCTCGTGCTCTGTCTCTTGCTTTCTCTCTCTCTCAAATAAATAAATAAAATCTTTAAAAAAAGAATTCCTGAAAGATTATTTAAAAAATTCAGGCCCTTGAAACTCATGCCCACCAAAACATTAAGACACTGAAAGTATGTGTATATAGAGATGCCTGGCTGGCTCAGTTGGTGTAGCATGTGACTCTTAATCTCAGGGTATGAGTTCAAGCCCTACATTGGGTATGAATCATACTTAACAACAACAAAATGTATGTGTATATACATATCCATATACACATACATGTTTACTTCTACATTATTATGGCAATTATTAATTTACCAAATTTATTTACTTATTTATTATGGATAAAGGACGCTTGTATCCTTTATCCAGTGATTAAACCCTTGCTGTCTGTCTTAAATGTTATTTTATAAGGATGCCAAAGGTTAATTTTTTACAGTGCAGTTCTTTTATAAATTTGGTATACTATATGACAATACCGTGTGATTTAAATATTTGTTACATTCATGACACCAAGTCAGACTATATTTGTTTTTTAAATTTCCTCACCATTTATACATTTCAACTTACCTGCTTATCCTAAAATATTCACTGTATGAAATAATTGTTTTTAATGATCTCCACTCTAGATGAATTTCTGGATGAATTTCTCTAGATGAGTTTCTTAAAAAGTTGTCATTGGGAAGTATTGGTAACTTAACTGATCAGTAGAGAAAAGAGAGAAAAGTAACTTTGGAACATAATTCACCATTCAATATCTGAAAGATGAGGCAATGGAATATTCTAGAGATCTCTGTGAATTCAGCAAGACGCATAAGTTTGCTGAATATTTGAAAGTTGACCAAAGAAAATTCATGGGCAGAGGTTGAACATAGAGAGGTAAGAGGATGTCCAAAGTTTTGCTTATAGTCAGAGCTTCTTGAAATAAAACCAAATACATGATTTAAATATTAGGAGAAAAGTTTTCATACCAATTTTTCCCCCATGCACTCAATGAAAGCATGCCGGGATTGCAACTTACTTGCATTTTATCATTCACATTTAGAATAGAATAAGTCATCAATTAGCATTTAAATGGATAAATGAGTATTTTAAACTTTCTCAAGTAACATAAGAGGTAAGTTACATTAATGATATTTGTTAATATCAAACCTATAATTTCTTTTTTTTTCAAAGATTTTATCTATTCATTTTACAGATAGAGATCACAAGTAGGCAGAGAGGCAGGCAGAGAGAGAGAGGAGGAAGCAGGCTCCCTGCTGAGCAGAGAGCCCGACGTGGGGCTCTATCCCAGGACCCCGGGACCATGACCCGAGCCGAAGGCAGAGGCTCTAACCCACTGAGTCACCCAGGCACCCCTCAAACCTATAATTTCTAATTGATTCTATTGTACTAGTTCATGAAGAAGAACTAAGTAAACATTTAAGAATTATTTTGGAAACACATGAATCAAGGTAATAATTATAGATACCTGTATGCCAGTTAGTGCTTTGAAGAATCTTGAAAAGTAATAGCTAGCTTTAAAATGAGATACAGAATTAAAATTTTAAAACATCATGGACTCCATGGGACACCTGGGTGGCTCAGTCAATTAAGTGTCTGCCTTTGGCTGAGGTTATGATCCCAGATTCCTGGGATCAAGTCCCGCATCTGGCTCCTTGCTCAGCTGGGAACCTGCTTCTCCCTCTGCCTGTTGGTCCCTCTGCTTGTGCTCTCTCTCTGATAAATAAATAAAATCTTTTAAAAAATAAAAATAAATTTAAAGACATCATGGACTCCATATTAATGGAATATCTCTTACAACTTCTTATAATATTATACATTTCATGACATTTGAGAGTACACTAATTGCAAAGTAGAATGACACAGGCAATTTATGATAGAGTAGACTCCATAATGATTATTAGGCAATGAAAGTAATACTAAAGGACACATGAGTTTAGAAGATTGAGTCACTATGTAGATAAAGTATCAGTGAATAAAATCTACTCTCACTTAGATATCTCCCTAGGTAACTTACTTTAAAAGTGTAAATAAGGGATAAGAAACCAATAAGATTTTAAGTGACAGATTGTGACTCCTGGAGATCTGAGTATACCTGGATATAGTTTTAACAGCTTACCATTTACCTGTACTACAAACATAGAGGCCAAATTTCTAGTAGTACAGAGTTCACCTGATCATTTATGCTTTCTGCATACAAGTCTCAAAGGTGGTGAGTAGCTATGACACTGTAGGTAGGATGACTCCTCCCAAGAAATAGCTTCTTACTTATTTGCCCAAGTCACTTTTTTCCCTGTATAGCCTCAGATAAACTTTTCTGATTCCCAGGAAATATATACTCCCTAAAGTTTGAGGCTTATTAACTGTTAGGAGCTAAGAAGTTTTCTGTAAAAATGGATTGTCCTTAAAAGAATTCCCCACCTAACTTCTCAAATCCTTTAAAAGCAGATCTCAGATGAAAATGAATATATGGCCTATCTTTTGAATGGCTAAGGCCAGATCACTTAGTGGAAGTTATTTCTACAATTCAATTTCTACACTTCAATACCCACTCACATACATACAGGGAAAAAACAGCAAATAACTAAGAACAAAATAGAAGACAGTTTTAGACAGTTATTTCACTGTCTAAGACATTTTCTTTGAAGTTTCAAAATTCTTTTCCAAGTGTAACATTTACTTGTCAAGTTTACGTTTTAATGACCCAACACAGGAGTTTCCAATTAAAATGCAGTCTTTCAATATCAGTCTTCACCTTTTGGGAAAACTCCAACTTCCTTAGTTATATGGATGCTGCCAAGAGAAAGTGAGTGATCTCACACTTGTGGAAAATGTTATCCCAGGCATAGAGTGTGGTGCCAGAGGCAGGTAGTCATTCTCTGCACAGTGGGAGGCCTGCATACATTAACCTAATGATACAGATACTGGGAAGGATGCTGAGCAACCCACTAGCATAACAAGGGGGCTAGAGTACTCACCACTTTTGGGGGGAAAAAAGCCCCACCACCTGGCCACCCCACAATGTAAATTTTTAAATGTTAAGATTTTTTTTAATATTAAAATATTTTAGTGTGCCTGGATGACTCTGTCTGTTGAATGTCCAACTCTTAATTTCAGCTCAAGTCATGATCTCAGGGTTGTAAGATCTAGCCCCTCATTGGGCTCTGCGCTGGGTATAGAGCCCTCTTAAGATTCTCTCTCTCTCTCTCTTTTGGGCACCTGGGTGGCTCAGCTGGTTAAGCAACTGCCTTCGGCTTGAGTCATGATCCTGGAGTTCCAGGATCAAGTCCCACATCAAGTCCCACATCAGGCTCCCTGCTTGACAGGGAGTCTTTTTCTCCTCTGACCTGTCCCTCTCATGCTCTCTCTCTCATTCTCTCTCTCTCAAACAAATAAATAAATAATCTTTTTATTTTTTTAAAGATTTTATTTATTTATTTGACACAGAGAGAGATCACAAGTAGGCAGAGAGGCAGGCAGAGAGAGAGAGGGAAGCAGGCTCCCTGCTGAGCAGAGAGCCAGATGTGGGGCTCCATCCCAGGACCCTGAGATCAGGACCTGAGCCAAGGCAGAGGCTTTAACCCACTGAGCCACCCAGGCGCCCCTAAATAATCTTTTTTTTAAAAAAGGTTCTTCCTCTCTTTCTTTACCTCTGCCCCTCCCCACTCCGCTGCACTCTATCTCTCTCTCAAAAAAAAAAAAAATTATATATATATATTTTTTTTAACAAAATTGAAAGAGGATTCTTTTCTTTTTTTCTAAAGATTTTATTTGTTTGTTTATTTGAGAGAAAGAGAGAGAGAGAGTGCCTGCCGGGGGTGGGGTAGGAAGAGCAAAGCAAGAGGGACAAGCAGATTTCCCACTGATTGCAGAACCCTTCACTGGGCGGGATCCCACTACCCCGAGATCATGACCTGAGCTGAAATTGAGTCAGGCACCCAACAGATAGAGCCACAGATCATGATTAACCCACTGAGGCACCCAGGTGCTCCAGAAAGGGGATTCTTTTCTCAATGAACTCTCTATTGTGCCTTAAAACTCTACGGATTTTGCAAGTGTTAAATCTTTATCCCAAATAACAGGTTATTTTACTACTGAAAGACATATTTATTATTAGCAGTTATTCCTAAGTGATGTCATGTATTCTAATGATCTATGATAGGTACTTTCGGAAGTCCTGGCATTAAAAGATCCATTCAGGCTGCTTTCAAAAAAAAGGAAAAGAAAACCAAACTTATTAGCTGTTGCGCAAACAGATAAAGACAAATGAATTATTGATCAAAAAAATAATTCAGAAAATGTCCAGCTAAATAATATACACCTATTCTAAATAACATACAGCTATTCATATTCTAACAGCATGGATGGATGATGTAAATTGGAAATATGCATTTTATATATTCATTCTCTTTAAATTTTTTCCAATTATGATTTTTTTTAATTTTGAGAAAAGTATTTACAGGAAATAAGTTTTCGAAATTAGCTGAGTTGTTTTTCAGTCCTTCAAAGTCCAATTATTCGCGAACAGATTTAATTATGAAAAAAACAAAATGTGAAAAAAAAAACCATTTAAAGTAAATTGTTTTCAATGAAGAAATTAACCTCTATTTCAAGCCATATATTGCACAACAGGATAATGATAAAAAAAATAAGGACAAAGCTATGAATCAAAATAATAGAATCATAAATAAAGGAAATAGAGCAATTCTGGAATCTAGGGGAAAGACTCACCTTTCCTAAGTGTTCTGATTCTGAGGGTTGTTGTCTTTCTTCTGCGGAGCCTGGAACTTGAGGTAGGCTGGGGCTGAAGGCCATGAGGTCGGTCTTGGGCGCGCCCTCCCCAGAGCACACCCTCTGCCGCCTCTGCTGCGAGTACGACCAGCTCCCCACCGCGCTGGAGCACACGAGCGTGGGCTTCCCAGGCCCGCACGCGCCCTCCCTGGGCGGGGCCGAGCACCGCAGCGCCGTGTACAGCAGCAGCGTGAGCACCAGCAGGCTGGACACCGCGCAGATGGCGACGATCAGGTACACGTTGACGTCCACCAGCGCCGTCTCGGCGCCAGCGGCGCCCGCCAACACCCGCGACGACGCCTTTGGCGCCTGGCCGCTCTCCACCAGCGACAGCAGCACGGTGGCCGTGGCCGTCAGCGCCGGCTCGCCGTGGTCCTTGACCAGCACCAGCAGGCGCTGGCGCGGCGGGTCCGCCTCGTCCAGGGGGCGCGTCGTGCTGATCTCGCCCGTGTACAGCGCCACGCGGAACGGGCTGCGCGCGCCCCCCGCCGCCGGCTGCAGCTCGAACGACAGCCACGCGTTGTAGCCGGAATCCGCGTCCACCGCGCGCACCTTCGCCACCACGTGGCCCGCGCCCACCGACCGCGACACCAGCTCGCTCAGCGCACCGTCCCCGCCGCCCGCGCCGGGCCGCGGCAGCAGCGCGGGCGCGTTGTCGTTCTCGTCCAGCACGAACACCTGCAGCGTCACGTTGCTGCCCAGCGGAGGCACGCCCGCGTCGCGCGCGCTCACTTGGAACTGCAGCAGCTCCAGCTCCTCGTGGTCCAGCGGCTGCAGCGCGTACACCTTGCCGCTCTCCGCGTGCACCGACACGTAGCTCGACAGCGCGCGCTCGCCCACGCGCCGCTCCACCAGCGAGTAGGACACCAGCGCGTTCTCCTGCGCGTCCGCGTCCCGCGCCGACACCGTGAAGATGTGGCAGCCGGGCGGGTTGTTCTCCTTCACGAACACCGTGTACTCGGGCTGCGCGAACGCCGGCGCGTTGTCGTTCACGTCCGCCACTTCCACGGACACGCTGGCCGTGGCGGAGAGCGGAGGCGAGCCTGCGTCCCGTGCTGTCACCACCAGCTCATAGTTCGACACGCTCTCTCGATCCAAGGCGCTGTCCAGCACCAGCGAATAGTAGTTCTTGAAGGTGGACACCAGCTTGAATGGGATAGGAGGCATCAGAGAGCAGGTCACCTGCCCGTAGACACCAGAGTCACGGTCGGACACGGAGACAAAGGCGATGACAGTGCCTAGTGGAGAGTCCTCTCGGACCGGCAAAGACAGAGGTGTGATTGCCAGTTGTGGAGCATTGTCATTTACATCCAGCACTTTCACTAAAACTTTGCAGTGATTCGACATTGGAGGATTTCCTTTATCAACTGCTTTTACCTGAATTTCATAGGATTTCGTTTCTTCATAATCCAGTCTACCAATTAGTCTAATTTCTCCTGAGCTGGAATCAATTTTGAAGTTTTTTTGAATGTTTAGAGGAATATCACTGCCAAAGGAAAAAACAATTTCGCCATTTACACCTTCATCGGCATCAGAGGCATTTAATGTAGTCACTAATGTTCCATTTGCTGTACTCTCTAATAAATGGACTCTGTACCCAGCCTGGGCAAACAATGGGGCATTATCATTAACATCCAGCACTGTGATCAGCAGCTGAACTGTACCTTCCAGCTCTGGCTTGCCCCCATCAGTGGCTGTCAATAATAAATGAAGTTCTGGTGTTTCTTCTCTATCCAAAGACTTCCTCAATTCAAGTGAAAGTGACTTACTGAGTTCATCACTTGCCTGTACATCCAAAGAGAAATAATCACTGGGGCTGAGGGTGTACGTTAGAAGAGCGTTGGTACCAATGTCTTCATCAGCAGCGCCCTCTATCGGGAAACGTGAATCCACCAGTCTAGATTCAGGAATAAAAAACCTTTGTTCTCTTGCTCTGAAAACCGGTGGGTTATCATTAATGTCCTTCACCTCCACCACCACATGGAAAACCTGCAGCGGCTTATCCACGATCACCTCCAGGTGGATGCTACACTCCATATTCTGCCCGCACAGCTCTTCCCGGTCGATCCGAGAATTCACAAACAAAATGCCATTCTGCAGATTTACCTCCAGAAGGTCCCCGTGACCCTTCGATGCCACTCGGAACAGGCGTGGCACCAGCTCCGCGAGCTCCAGCCCCAAGTCCTGGGCGATGCGGCCCACGAAGGTGCCGTGTTTGGCCTCCTCCGGGACCGAATAGTGGACCTGACCACTCCCAGTCTTCCAGGCTGCGAGGAGCAGAACGCAGAGCAGCAAACGCAGGGTTCCCTTGCCTTCTTTCCTGGGAAACAGCATCGCAAAACCAATACAAATTTGGTACCTCTCACTCACTTGAAAGTCATACTCTCTTTACTTTATATCTCGAATAATATATCTCCCGGCCGTTTTTGTCTTCTCTCCGGCTGTGACAAAATGGAGCTTTCCTCTTTAGTTTTTGATGACAAGACTTTGTGGTATACAGCGACATCATGTGGCTAATGGTGTGGATTTTAGATTCATTCATTGATTTCCAAATGTCTATATATTCATTTGCAATTTACTCAATGCAATCATTTTCAATTATGTCTTTTAAAGAGTGGTACAGTTCAAATCTCATTTATTCTTAAAATGAAGCAAATTCGGAATTTGGAACTTTTAAAAATACCAGTAAATTTAGACAATACTGTTAATATTTTAATGTGCAAGGTACTTTAATGTGGTATAAATTTCCTTTTGTGCATTTTATTACTATGAAGAATACATAGAATAAATGCTAACCACAATTTACTGGCATCCAAATATTTCAAACATAAAACTGTTGAATTAAATATACTTTGTTTTCTACAGTTAAACACTTATTTTATCTTTTATATATTTAACCAATTACTATATAATTATCAAGCTTTAATGTTGAAAATTACAATCTTTAAATATAATTTTAGCCATATTGTAATGTTTCATCCTCTTTATTTTTATGAAAATTGTTCAGTTTGAAGATATCCTCAATATTAGAAAAATGTCATTTACAATGATCAGTGACAATTAATTGAAACAAAACAATAGTAAATCATAGATTACATGGTTGTGATTATGAAAATAAAAGGCTACATAATACTATCCTCAAAGGAAAAATAAACAGGAATATAATGCCTGCAAAATTTGTTATCAGAGCTGTTAAAATAACAGTTAAAGTTAAGCTAGTATAAACTCAAATTAGACTGTGATAACCTTAAGATATTAAATGCAATGTCCATGGTAACTACAGAGCAAATAGCTATAGAATCTGAATAGATCTGGCATGCCTGGGTGACCTAGTCAGATAAGCTAAGACCACGATTTCATGGATAGTAGGGTGGAGCCTACATCAGGCTCCTACATTCAGCTGGGAGTCTGCTTGAAGGTTCTCTTCCTCTCTCCCTTCCCCCCCACTCATGCATACACTCTCTTGCTAAAATAAATAAGTCTTTTTTTTTAAGTCTGAGTAGACCTATAACTAGTAAGGAGAATGAATCAGTAATTTTTTGAAATCTCCTGACAAAGAAAATTTCTTGGCCCCATGTCTTTACTGGTGAAATTGACCAAACATTTAAAGAAGAAATAATAATGATCCTTCTCAAACTTCTCCACATAAACAAAGAGGAAGGCACACTATCATTCTATGAGGCCAGCATTACCCTGATACCAAAGTCAGAGAAAGACACTACAAGAAAATAATACTACAGATCAATATCCCTTATGAACAGTGATGCTAAGATCCTCAAAAAAAAATCAGAAAAGGGAGTTCAGCCACATGTTAAAAGAATTATGCACCATGAGCAAGTAGGATTTATTCCTGGAATGTAAGGATGACTCAATCTACATAAATCAATCAATGTAATACACCACACTAACAGAATGGAAGAAAAAAAACACATGATCATCTCAATAGATGCAGAAAAGGCATTTGACAAAATTAAGCACTGCTTTTTAAAAAAGATTTTATTTATTTATTTGACAGAGCGAGATCACAAGTAGGAGAGAGGCAGGCAGAGAGATAGGGGGAAGCAGGCTCCCCACTGAGCAGAGAGCCCGACGTAGGGCTCCATACCAGGACCTGAGACCAGGACCCAAGCCAAAGGCAGAAGCTTAACCTACTGTGCCACCCAGGCGCCCCAAAATTCATCACTCCTTCATGATAAAAACACTCAAAATCCTAGGAATAAAAGGAAACTACCTCAATATAATAAAATGCCATTTCTGAAGAATGCACAGCAAACAACATACTCAGTGGTGAGAGACTGAAAGTTGTTCATCTAAGATTAGGAACAAGCAGGGAGGTCTGTTTTCACCTTTTCTATTCAAAATAGTATTAGAAATTCTAGCCAGAACAATTGGGCCAAAAAAAAAAAGCATCCAAAATGGAAAGAAAGAAGCAGAATTACCTCTGCTCAAAGAGGATATGATCTCAAATGTAGAAAACCCTAGAGATTATACAGAAAACTTAAAATTATTAAATGAATTCAACAAAGTAGCAGGATACAAAGTCAACACACAAAAATTAGTTGCATTGCTATATATTAAAAATGAAAAATCTGAACAGGAAATTAAGAAAACAGTTTCACTTAGAATACCATGAAAATACTTAGGAATTAACTAACTTAATTAACTTAACTAATACTTAGGAATTAAGTTAACTTGTATGATGAAAACAACAAAAACATTTCTGAAATAAATTAAAGAATACATAAATAAATGGAAAGAGATCTCATGTTCATGGATTGAAAGTCATATTACTGCTAAGTGGCACCTGGGTGACTCAGTTGGTTAAGTGTCTGTGTTTGGCTCAGGTCATAATTCCAAGGTCCTGGGATCGAGGCCTGTGCCAGGCTCTCTGTTCAGTGGGGAGACTGTTTCTTCCTCTGTGCCTCTCCTGTTCATGTGTGCTCACTCTTGCCCTCTCTCTCTCTCTCTAACAAATAAATAAAATATTTTCAAAAAAGTAATGGGGTGATGAGTATTAAGGAGGGCATGGGTTGTGATGAGCACTGGGTATTATATGCAACTAATGAATCATTGAACACTACATAAAAAACTAATGATGTACTATTAAAAAATAAAAATAATAAAAATAAAATAAGCTCCATTTAAAACAAAAAAAGATTCTCTGTATCCCTCTCCCTCTGTCCTTCCCCCCTGATCTCTCTGTCTCTCTCTCTCTAGAAAAAAAAGAAAGACTTATTATTGCTAAGATGTCAGTACAACCCAAAGTGATCTACAGGTTTAATGCAATCCCTACCAAAATCCTAATGATGCTTTCTGCTGAATTAGAAAATCTCATTCTAAAATTCATATGGAATCTCAAATAGACAAAACAGTCCTGAACAAGGACAAAACTGGAGGACTCACATATCCCAATTTCAAAACTTACTACAAGGCTACAGTAATCAAAACCGGGTGTATTGGCATGAAGACAAACATCTAGACCAATGGAATAGAATAGAGATTCCAGAAATAAATCTTCACATATAAGGTCAAATGGTTTCAACAAGGATGCCAAGACCATTCAATGGGAGAAAAGAGAGTCTTTCAACAAATGGTGCTGGAAAAACAGGATGTAAAAGAATGAAGTTATATCCTTACCTAACACCACATACAAAAATGAGTGCAAAATGGATCCATGATATAAATATAAGACCTAAAATTATAAAATTCTTAGAAGAAAACATAGGGGGAAAACTGCATAGGGTTTGGGAGTGATTCTTGGATATGATACCAAAGGCATAAACAACAAAAGAAAAGATAGACAAATTAGACTTCATAAAAATTGAAAATATTTTCCATTAAAAGATACTACAAAGACTTCCAGTTTCTAGTTCTGAATGTAAGGAGCTTGGAGATCACTACTCCATCTCAACAAAAGTAAAAAAGGTGAACAGACTGAAAAATCAATAATTCTTTGGGATGTGTAAAAGGTGGGAAGATGGGAGGACACAGGGCAAACCAATGACTTCAATGTTAGAGAATCACAGGGAGATACAAGGAGTCACAGCTTACTGGTACAGAGACTCAAGAGTAGAAACCACCATGGTAATAAGTACTGGAGTAGGAAAGTTCTGGATAAGTTCTAGAGTGCTTAAGATAATTACACTGAAGTATAATTGATGAGACACTGGGGGCTCAGTGCGGAGAAGTCTGAGAGTTGATAACTCCAAGGGGAAGCAGTCATGGAGGACTTCCACAATATTATGAGATTTACCTGCAGCAACATGGCCAGATTCCCACAGTAACCAACGAAAAAAATGGCTAAAATTAACAACACAAGAAACAAGTGTTGGCTAGGATGCAGAGAAAGGGGAATTCTCTTGCACTGTTGGTGGAAATGCAAACTTGTGCAGCCACTCTGGAAAACAGCATGGAGTATCCTCAAAAAGTTAAAAATACAGCTACCCTACTATCCAGCATTTGCACTACTAGGTATTACTCAAAGGATAAAAAAAAAAGTACAGATTCAAAGAGATACAGGTATACTGAAATTTATAGCAGCATTATCAACAATAGCTAAACTATGGAAAGAGCCCGAATGTCCATCAACTATGAATGGATAAAGAAGATGTGGGATGGATGGATAGATAGATAGATAGATATTACTTAGCCATCAAAGGGAATGAAATCTTGCCATTTTCAATGATGTGCATGGAGCTAGAGTATATTATGTTCAGCAAAATAAGTCAGGCAGATGGGGCAGCTGGGTGTCTCAGTAGGTTAAGGATCTGCCTTCAGCTCAGGTCATGATCCCAGGGTCCTGGGATTGAGCCCCACATTGAGCTCCCTACTCATCAGGGAACTTGCTTCTCCCTCTCCCTCTGCTGCTCCCCCTGCCTGTGGGTGTTCTCTCTCTCTCTCTCTCTTTGTAAAATAAATGAAATATTTGGGGGAAAAATGATTACTTGGAATGTCAGTGGACTAAATGCTCTAATCAAAAGACACAGGGTGATGTCAAAAGACAGAGGGTGATGGAAAGCATAATAAAACAAGGCCCATCTATATATTATCTATTAGAGACTCGTTTCAGACCTAAAGACACATGCAAATTGAAAATAAAGGGATTGAATGACAGGAAGATGGCAGATTTGGACACTAGGATTGCCTCATCCCATCAATACAACTAGGTAACTATCAAATTATCCTAAGCACTCCAGAAATTGACCTGAAGACTGACAGAACAGACTTCACAACTAAAAGGAGAGGAGAGGCCACATTGGAGAAGGTAAGAAGTGCAGAGACATGGTTTAGGGGAGAAATGGATGCTGGCTGCTGTAGAGGGGAGTGAGACATAGTCATGGAGAAGGGCAAGAGAGAGAGAAACACACAGGGGAACACACAAGAAGAACGTTTTCCCATAGCCAATTGCTTGGAAAATAGGAAGGCCCAATTTCATGTGTTCTTGCAACCACTGAAGCTTAACGGTCACTGGATTTGACTACAATAGAGCCTGGAGGGCACTATGCTGCTCTTGGAGAGAAGGCAGGCAAACAACCCCAGGGGCATACAGCATGGAACTATCTGAAGAGTGCCTGAGGCACAGTGCAGGGAGATTATTTGCTCTTCTCAGAGCATGTCCGAGAATAAAGGAACTAGCAGGTGCCATTTCTTTCTCCTGCCTTCAACATAAACACAGAGCCAGCTGTGGGAAGCAGTGCAGCACGGACACTGGCTGCCTAACTTGTGTACACTAAGCCACCCATTCTTGCCTCAGAGCTCCAAAGGAACCTCCTTTCTCAGTCAAAGTTACATCATACTTATGTCACACTTACATCACACTTATATCATTCCACCAGCGTGGAAGGCCCCTCTCCCAGAAGACCTTCACAAACCCCTGCCCACACCACATCTCCTGACCAGAAAGTTTTGCTGGGCCTCAGTTCCAGTGGAAGTAGTGACAGGTCTCATTTCACAAGCAGTTCAGAGCACACCTAGTTAAAACTCACTACGTTCAGGCCAGGGACTAAACACTGCTCACAGCAAGCAAGGAGAGCCTCTTCTGATTGGCTTGAAGGGTAGAGCAGCTGGAAAACAACAACAGAGTGCACACAGCACAAAATGGAAATACTCTCTGAAGTGCCAGGTCCTGGGCACTACATGACCTCTTCTTCATTAGGCCATTACTTTCAGAAGCAGGAGATAGAACTGGTCTTTCTTTTTTTTTTTTTTTTAAGATTTATTCATGTATTTATTTGCAGTGGGGGAGGGTAAAGGGAGAGGGAGAAGGAGGGAAGCAGATTCCCTGTTGAACACAGAGCCCAATGCGGGGCTGTAGCTCATGGCCCTAAGATCATGACCTGAGCCAAAATCAAGAGTCAGAGGCATAATCGACTAAGCCACCCAGGTGACCCAGGACTGGATTTTCTAACACAGAAAAGCAAGTAGAGACTTAGACAAAATGAGAAGTCACAGGGTTTTATCCAAATGAAAGAACTAGATAAGGCCACAGCCAGAGATCTAAGTGAAACAGATATAAGTAACACTCCTGATGGAGAATTTAAAGCAATGATTGTAAGGATATTCACTGGACTTGAGAAAAGAATGGAAGACATCAATGAGATCCTTACCAATGAGATAAAAGAGTTTAAAGAGAATCAGAGATGAAGGGTGCAGGAAATGAGTTCAGAAACATGCCTGATGCAATGAACAGTAGGCTGGAAGAAGCAGAGGAAACAATGACCTAGAAGACAAAGAAATGGAAAGCAATAAAGCTGAACAGTAGAGAGAAGAATTTCTACAAAAGGAGAATAGACTTAGGGAACTCAGTGACTCCACCAAACATAATAACGTTTGGGAGAGAAGGGAGAAAGAAAATTTATTTGAAGAAATAATAGCTGAAAGCGTTCCAATCTGGGTAAGGAAACAGACATCTATCCAGATCTAGGAGGGACAGAGAACTCCCATTAAAATCAACAAAAGCAGACCCATACCAAGACATGTTGTAATTATGTTTGCAAAATACAGTGATAAAAAAATCTTAAAAGCAGCAAATAAAAGACATCAGAAACTTAGAAGGGAAAAGTCAAAAGGCTAGCAGATTTTTCTTTTTTTTTTAAATTCAATTAGCCACATATAGAACATCATTAGTTTCAGATGTAGAGTTCAGTAATTCATCAGTTGCATATAACACCTAATGCTCCTTACATCATGTGCCCTCCTTAATGCCTGTCATCCAGTTATTCCATCCCCCCACAAACCTCCCCTCAAGCAACCCTCAGTTTCTTTCCCATAGTTAAGAGTCTCTCATGGTTTGTCTCCCTCCCTGATCTCTTCCCATTCCGTTTTTCCCTCCCTTTCCTTATGACCCTCTGTGTGGTTTCTTATATTCCTCACAGGAGTGAAGCCATATGATAATTGTCCTTCTCTGACTTATCTCACTCAGCATAATGCCCTCCAATTCCATCCATTTCTATGTAAATGATAAGATTTCACCTTTCTGATGGTTGAGTAATATTCCACTGTATCTATATACCACATCTTTTTTATCCACTCCTCTGTCAATGGACATCTTGGCTCTTTCCATAATTTGGCTATCGTGGACACTAGTAGGAGATTTTTCAACAGAAATTTTGCAAGCCAGAAGACAGTGGCATGATATATTCAAAGCACTGCATGGGGAAAATCTGCAGCCAAGAGTACTCTATCTAGCAAGGCTAGAAGAATTCAGATTAGAAGGAGAAATAGTTTCCCAGACAAAGAAAAATTAAGGTTGTTCATGGCTAATAAACTAACCCTGCAAGAAATATTATAGGTGTGGGTGGGGCCTGACTGGCTCAGTTGAGAGAATGCAACTCTTGATCTTGAGGTTGTGAGTTTGAGCCCCACACTGGGCACAGAGTTTACTTTAAAAAAGAAAGAAATACTAAAGGGGATACTTCGTGTGGAAAGGAGAAACCAAAAGTGACAGTTTAAAGGTAAGAAATACAAAAACATGAAAACGAGTATTTCTGTAAGAAAATCAGTCAAGGAACTCACAAAAAATATAAAATATAATAACATATACCTAAAACATGGGGAGGATAGGAGAAAACAATGGGTTCAAAATTAAATGACCATCAACCTAATATAGATTGCTATATACAGAAAAGGTTATATACAAACCTAATGGCAACCATATATTAAAACCACTAATAAACCTGCAGAAAATAAAAAGAAAGAAATTCAAATGTATCTCTAAAGAAAATCAGTAAAACATGAAGGAAAGAAAGACAAGGAAGGGTCAGAGGAAATTTCCAGAAACCATGACAAAACAAGTAATAAAATGGCAATAAGTACATATATATCAATAATTGCTTTGAATGTAAATGTGTATATGCAGTGGAATATTATTCAGCCATAAAAAGAATGAAATTTGCAAGGATATGGATGGAGCTAGAGAGTATTATGCTAAGTGAAATAAGTCAGTCAGAGAAAGACAAATGCCATATGATTTCACTCATATGTGGAATTTAGGAAACAAAACAAACAAGCAAAGGTGAAAAAAGAGATAGAGAGAAGCAAACTAAGAAACAGCCTCTTTATTTTATCTTTTTAAGTAAACTATACCCCAATGTGGGCCTCAAACTCACAACCCTAAGATGAAGAGTTGCATCCTTTACTGACTGAGCCTGCCAAGTACCCCTCAGACACTTAGCTACAGAGAACAAATTGATGGTTACCAGAGGGAGGTGGGGGTGGATTAAACAGGAGATGGGGATTAAGGAGAGCACTTGTTGTGATGAGCACTTCATGATGTACAGAAGCATTGGATCACTATAGTGTTCACCCGAACTAAAGTTATACTGTATGGTAACTAACAGGAATTTAAATAAAAATTTCTTTTTTTAAGATTTTATTTATTTATTTGACAGAGAGAGATCACTAGTAGGTAGATAGGCAGGCAGAGAGTGAGAGGGGAGAAAGCAGGCTCCCTGCCAGGCAGAGAGCCTGAGCGTGACTCGATCCCAGGACCCTGAGATCATGACCTGAGCCGAAGGCGAGGCTTAACCCACTGAGCCACCCAGGCACCCTTAAATAAAAAGTTCTTAAAAAAAAAAAAAAGTAGGGGCGCCTGGGTGGCTCACTGAGTTAAAGCCTCTGCTTTCGGCTCAGGTCATGATCCCAGGGTCCTGGGATCAAGCCCCACATCAGGCTCTCTGCTCTGCGGGGAGCCTGCTTCCTCCCCTCTCTCTCTCTGCCTGCCTCTCTGCCTACTTGTGATCTCTGTCTGTCAAATAAATAAAATCTTAAAAAAAAATAAAATTAAAATTAAAATTAAAAAAAAAAGTAGGGGCGCCTGAGTGGCTCAGTGGGTTAAAGCCTCTGCCTTCTGCTCAGGTCATGATCCCAGGGTCCTGGGATCGAGCCCCACATCGGGCTCTCTGCTCAGAAGGGAGCCTGCTTCCCTCTCTCTCTCTCTCTGCCTCCCTCTCTGACTACTTGTAATCTCTGCCTGTCAAATAAATAAATAAAATCTTAAAAAAAAAAAAAAGTAAAGGGGGGACGCCTGAGTGGTGGCCCAGTCAGTTAAGCCACTGGCTTCTGCTCAGGTCATGATCCCAGGGTCCTGGGATCCAGCCCCGCATGGGGCTCCCTGCTCAGTGGGGTGCCTGCTTCTCTCTCTCTGCCTCTGCCTATCACTCTGTCTGCTTGTGTGCTCTCTCTCGCTCTCTCTCTCTCTGACAAATAAATAAATAAATAAAATCTATTAAAAAAATAAAAAAATTTTTTAAATAAAGGGGTGGAGAAGAATTTATCATGCAAATGGATATAAAAAGAAAGCTGGGGTAGTAATATTTGTATCAGACAAAATAGACTTTAAAAGAAAGACTGTAACAAGAGACAAAGAAGGACATTATATACTCAGAAACAGAGCAATCCAACAAGAAGATATACCAATGGTAAATATTTGTGCATCCAACATAGTAACACCCAAATACATAAAGCAGCTAATAACAAACATAAAGAAAGTTAGATAGTAATAACAATAATAGTAGGGCACTTTAACATCCCACTTACATCAATGGACAGATCATCCAAACAGAAAATCATGGAAAACAGTGGCTTTGAATGACAGAATGGATGACATGGATTTAACAAATATATTCGGAACATTCCATCCTAAAACAGCAGAATACACTTTTCTTTGAAGTACACAAGGAACATTTTCCAGAACAGATCACATATTAGGCCACAAAATAAGTCAAATTTAAAAATATTGAAGTCATACTGGGCCACCATAATGCTATAAAACTAGAAATCAGCCATAAGAAAAAAAAATCTGAAAACAGAAGAAATACATGGAGGTTAAAAAACATGCTACTAAACAATGAATGGGTCAACCAAGAAATCAAAGAGGAAATTTAAAAATACATAGAGACAAATAAAAATGAAAACACAGGGGCACCTGGGTGGCTCAGTGGGTTGAAGCCTCTGCCTTTGGCTCAGGTCCTGATCCCAGGGTCCTGGGATCGAGGCCCGCATCTGGCTCTCTCCTCCACAGGGAGCCTGCTTCCCCCTCTCTCTGTCTCTGCCTGCCTCTCTGCCTACTTGTGATCTGTCTGTAAAATAAATAAATAAATAAATAAATAAATAAATAAATAAGAAAACACAGCAGTCCAAAATCTTTGGGATGCAGCAAAACCTGACCTAAGAGGGAAGTTTACAGTCATACAGGCCTAACTCAAGAAGCAAGAACAATTTCCAATAAACAACCTAATGTTATACCTGGAGGAGCTTGAAAAAGAGTAGAAGGGATGAAATAATAAATGTTAGAGCAGAAATAAGCAAAATAGAAACTAAAAGAATAGAACAGATCAATGGAACCAGAAGCTGGTTCTTTGAAAGGATAGAAAAAAAATTGATAAAATTTTGACCAGACTCATTAGAGAAAGAGAAAGAGAGATGACTCAAATAATGAAAATCAGAAATGAAAGAGGAGAAATAACTCACACCACAGAAATACAAAGGATTCTAAAAGAATATTATGAAAAATTATATGCCAACAAATTGGACAATCTAGAAGAAGTAGGTAAATTCCTATAAATATATAATCTCCCAAAACTGAATCAAGAAGAGACAGAAAATTTGAAAAGTCCATGTTATTGTCCAGTTTTCCCAACTGGACAACTTTCTTACACCATACACAAAAATAAATTCAAAATGGTTAAAAGACCTAAATGTGAGACTGGAAACCATCAAAAACTATATGACTGCATATGAGAAGAACACAGACAGCAAACTCTTTGACCTCAGCCATAGCAACTTCTTACTAGATACATCTCTGGATGCAAGGGAAACAAAAGCAAAAATGAATTATGGGACTTCATTAAGATAAAAAGCTTCTGCACAGCAAATGAAAAAAAATCAACTAAACTAAACAAAACTAAACAGCAACCCACGAAGTGGGAGAAGATATTTGCAAACAACATATCTGATAAAGGGTTGGTATCCAAAATCTATAAAGAACTTATCAAACTCAACACTCAAAAAATGAATAATCCATTTAAGGAGATGGCTAACAGACACATGAAAAGATACTCAACATCACTCATCGTCAGGGAAATACAAATAAAATCCACCATAATATACCATCTCATACCAGTCAGAATGCTAAAATTAACAACAAAAGAAACAACAGATTTTGGCAAAGATGCAGAGAAAGGGGAACCCTCTCTTACTGTTAGTGGGAATGCAAACTGTTGCAGACATTCTGGAAAGCAGTATTGAGGTTTCTCAAAAAGTTAAAAATAGAACTATCTTATGACACAGCAAATGCACTACTCACTATTTACTCAAAGGATACAAAAAATACTGATTTGAAGGGCATGCAACCCGGGCATGCACCCCGATGTTTACAGCAGCATTATCAACAATAGCCAAATTATGGGAAGAGCCCAAATTTCCATTGACTGATGAATGCATATCTGTTTTTCAGGACCCTGGGGTCATGACCCAAGCCAAAGGCAGATGCTTAACTGACTGAGCCACCCAGGAACCCCTAAAAGAATTAATAAGATTAATAAGCCCCTGGCCAGACTTATCCAAAAGAAAAGAGAAAGGGCTCGAATAAATAAAATCATAAATGAAAGGGGAGAGATCACAAACAATACCAAGGAAATATAAACAATTATAAAACCATATTATGAACAACCATATGCTAACAAATTAGGCAATCTGTAAGAAATGGATGTATTCCTGGAAACTCACAAACTACCAAGACTGAAACAGGAAGAAATAGATAACCTGAACATATCCATAACCAGCAAGGAAATTGATGCAGTAATCAAAAATCTCCCAACAAACAAGAGTCCAGGGCCAGATGGCTTCCCAGGGGAATTCTACCAAATATTTAAAGAAGAATTAATACCTATTCTTTTGAAGCTGTTTCAAAAATAGAAATGGAAGGAAAACTCCCAAACTCTTTCTATGAGGCCAGCATTACCTTGATCCTCAAGACAGACAAAGACCCGATCAAAAAGGAGAATTACAGACCAATATCCCTGGTGAACATGGATGCAAAAATTCTCAACAAGATACTAGCCAATAGGATCCAACAGTACATTAAAAGGATTATTCACCAGACCAAGTGGGATTTAGTCCTGGGCTGTAAGGGTGGTTCAACATTCACAAATCAATCAATGTGATATACTATATTAATAAAAGAAAGGACAAGAACCATATGATCCTCTCAATTGATGCAGAAAAAGCATTTGAGAAAATACAGCATCCTTTCTGGACTAAAACTTCACAGTGTAGGGTTAGAGAGAACATATCTCAAAGTCATAAAAGCCATATACAAAAAGCCAACAGTGAATATCATTCTCAATGGGGAAAAACAGAGCTTTTCTCCTAAGATCAGGAACACAACAGGGAGGTTCACTATCACCACTGTTGTTGAACATAGTACTAGAAGTCCTTGCCTCAGCAACCCTACAATAAAAAGAAATAAAAAGCACCTAAACTGGCAAAGTCAAACTCTCACTCTCACTCTTCACGGACGACATGATACTCTATGTGGAACACCCAACAGATTTCACCTCAAAATTGCTAGAACTTATACAGGAATTCAGCAAAGTGGCAGGATGTAAAATCAATGTACAGAAATCAACTGTATATCTATACACAAACAATGAGACAGAAGAAAGGGAAATTAAGGAGTTGATTCCATTTACAACTGCACCAAAAACCATAAGATACTCAGGAATAAACCTAACCAAACAGGCAAAGGATCTGTACTCAAAAAACTATAGAACACTCATTAAAGAAATTGAGGAAGACAAAAAGAAATGGAAAAACTTTTCATGCTCATGGACTGAGGAACAAATGTTGTTTAATGTCTCTGTAATCTAGAGCAATCTGTACATTCAATGCAGCCCCTATCAAAATACCATCAACTTTTTCACAGAGCTGGAACAAATAATCCTAAAATTTGTATGGAACCAGAACCGACCCCAAATAGCCAAAGGAATATTTAAAAAGAAAACCTAAGCTGGGGGCATCACAATGCCTGACTTCAAGCTCTAATACAAAGCTGTAATCAAGAAAGTATGGCACTGGCACAAAAACAGACACATAGATCAATGGAACAGAATAGAGAACCCAGAAATGGACCTTCAACTCTATGGTTAACTAATCTTTGACAAAGCAGGCAAGAATATCCAATGGAAAAAACACAGTCTCTTTAACAGATGGTGTGGGGAAAATTGGACAGCCACAGGAAGAAGAATGAAATTGGGCCATTTCCCTGAACCATACATAAAAATAGATTCAAAATGGATAAAAGACCTAAATGGGAATCATCAAAATCCTAGAGGAGAACATAGGCAGCAACCTCTGTGACCTTGGCTACAGCAGCTTCTTCCTAGACATACCTCCAAAGGCAAAGGAAACAAAAGCAAAAAGAAACTATTGGGACTTCATCAAGATAAGAAGCTTTTGCACAGCAAAGGAAACAGTCAACAAAACCAAAAGACAACTGACAGAATGGGAGACAATATTTGTAAATGTCTTACGAGATAAGGGCTGATATCCAAAACCTATAAAGAACTTATCAAACTAAACACCCAAATAATGAATAATTCAATCAAGAAATGGGCAGAAAACATGAAGAGAGATTTCTCTAGAGAACACATACAAATGGCCAATAGACATATGAAAAAATGCTTCACATCACCCAAGATCAGGGAAATACAAATCAAAACCACAATGAGGTACCACCTCACACTAGTCAGAATGTCTAAAATGAACAAGTCAGGAAATGACAGATACTGGAGAGGATATGGAGAAAGAAGAACCTTCTTACACTGTTGGTGGGAATGCAAGCTGGTGTAGCCACTCTGGAAAACAGTATGGAGGTTCCTCAAAAAGTTGAAAATAGGGTTACCATATGACCCAGCAATTGCACTGCTGGGTATTTACCCTGAAGATACAAATGTAGTGATCCCAAGGGTCACACGCACCCCAATGTTTATAGCAGCAATGTACACAATAGCCAAACTATGGAAAGAGCTCAGATGCCCATTGCCAGATAAAATGGATAAAGAAGATGTGGTGTATATACATACAATGGAATACAACTCAGCCAGCAAAATAAATGAAATCTCGCCATTTGCAATGACATGGATGGAAGTAGAGGGTATTATGCTAAGTGAAATAAGTCAATCAGAGAAAGACAATTATCAAGTGATCTCACTTGAATGTGGAATTTAAGAAATAAAACAGAGAATCATAGGGGAAGGGAGGGAAAAATAAAACAAGATGAAATCAGAGAGACAGACAAACCATAAGAGACTCTTATTCATAGGAAACAAACTGAGGGGTGCTAAAGGGGAGGGGAATGGAGGGATGGGGTAACTGGGTGATGGACATTAAGGAGGGCACCTGATGTAATGAGCACTGGGTATTACATAAGACTGATGAATCAATGACTTCTATCTCTGAAACTAATAATATATTATGTTAATTAATTGAATTTAAAATAAAAATTTTTAAATAAGTAAATAAAATCTTTAAAAAAGAGCAACAAAACGATGAAGATGAGGGGAAAAAAGAGAGAGGCAAACCATAAAACAGACTCTTAACTATAGAGAACAAACTGAAGGCTGCTGGAGGGGAGGTGGGTGGAGGGATAGATTAAATATGTGATGGGTATGAAGAAGGGCATTATTGTAATGAGCACTAGCTGTTGTATGTAAGTGATGAATCAACAAAGCCTACACTAGAAACTAATATTACACTGTATATTAACTAACTGGAATTGAAATAAAAACGTGGAAGAAAAAAAGAACAATAGGTTATACTATGAACATCTATAGTCCAACAAACTAAATATGCAGGTGAAATGGAATAATTTCTAGAAAGACACAAACAATCAAAATTAAGTCAAGAATACATATAAAAATCTGAATAAATCTGTAACAAATGAAGATATTGGATTAGCAATAATTTTTTAAGAAAAACCCTCCCAACAAGGGAACCTAGGTGGCTCAGAGGGTTAAGCCTCTGCTTTCGGTCGTGATCTCAGAGTCCTGGGATTGAGCCTCGAATCAGGCTCTCTGCTCGGCAGGGAGCCTTATTCCCCCACCCCATCTGCCTGCCTCTCTGCCTACTTGTGATTTTTCTCTCTCTCTCTCTCTCAAATAAATAAATAAAATCTTAAAAAAAAAAAAACCTCCCAACAAGGAAAAGCCTAGAACCAGATAGTCATTTAAAGGAGAAGTAACACTAATTATTTACAAAACTCTTCCAAAAAATAGAGAATGGAACACATCTTAAGTCATTCTATGAGGCTACTGATAACAAAACCAGACAAAGGCATCACAAAGAAAAAGCCCTACAAATATCTCTTACAAATACAGACACAAAAATACTCTACAAAATACTAGAACATTGACTCCACCAATGTTTTTTTAATTTTTTTTAGAGAGGGAAGTGGGGAGGGGCAGAAAGAGAGGGAGAATGGAGCCAGACTCAGGGCTCAGTCTCACAACCCTGAGATTATGAGCTGAGCCCAAAACAAGAGTCAGACACTCAACCAATTGAGCCACCCAGGCACCCCTGAATTCAGCAATGTTTAAAAAGAATCATGCATTGTGACTAATCAATGTAATCCTGGTAATGCAAAGTTATAAACCTCATGATCATCTTGAAGGGCACTTCTCTTTTCATATTGGGATATAGGAAGTCCAAACGATAACACAAAGATCTAAACATGACTAGATTTTGAGGTTTTCCCCAAAAGGGAATATCAATTTTAAGATACATTAAGGTGGTACTGTGAGCAAAGAAAAAGGAGGAGAAGGAGTAAATTTAAGGAATCAAAGAAAGTTAAACAAGGTCTTGGAGGTGGAGAAGTGTAAGAGAAGAGTAGGGGATAGGTAAAGAAGTATAACAAGGTTTTATGGATATACAAATGAAGCAGTTCTAAGTTTCTCAAGTATTTAATTTGCTTTAGCTAAGGATTTATTTAGTGAGGCAATTTTAGTGAGTCCAATTTCAAGATGGAAAACTATTCATACCAATTAATGAAAGTTTGCCACTGGAAAGATCTTCTCACATACTTTGCATTCACAGATTTTCTCAAATATGAATTCTCTGAAGTTGAGTAATTTGATAGCCATTACTGAAGTTCTCTCCACAATGTTTTATATTAAATGTTTTTCACATGTATGAATTCTCTTTTGCATGTGAGGGTGACTTCCTTGACTACAGGCTTTCTCACATTCTCTACACTCAATAATAACTCACACCAGTATAAATTCAACAACACATATTAAGGTTTGAATGATATGTAAAAGCCTTCCCACATTTCTTGCATTCAAAGAGCTTTTTACCAATATTCTATTCTCAAGTAACTTGTTTTTGCATATTAATGGTTTTCCCATTTTTATTACATTCATAGGGTTGTTGTGGGGTTTTTTTAATGATATTCATAATCTGATGTTAAATAAGTTGTCTACATGCAGTAAAAACTTTATTAAATTTCTTATACCCATAAAGCTTTTCAGCAGTATGAATTCTCTATATTATAATAATGACTGAATTAGGTCTAAATATCTTCCCAAATTTCTTACATTTAATCAGGTATCTCACCAGTATGAATTCTCTAGATTGAGTGACTTGTCCACACACAATAAAAGCTATCCCACATTCCTTACATTCATAAAGAGTATCATCAGTATGAATTCTCTGATGGCAAGAAAGAACAATTTTAAGTCTAAACACCTTCCCACATTCTTCATATTCCTGTGATTTCTCAACCTATATAAATTCTCTGATGTTGAGTAACTTATCTATACATAGTAAAGGCTTTCCCCATTCCTTACATTCACAGAATGTATCAGCAGTATGAATTCTCTGATGTGAAAGAAGAACTCAATCAGGTCTAAAGACCTTCCCACATTCTTTATATTCCTATGATTTATTACCTGTATGAATCCTCTCCTTGGATAAATTGTCCACATACAGTAAAGACTTTATTGCATTTCTCCTGTTCATTAAAAAAAAAAAATCTCACCAGTATGAATTCTCTAATATTTAGTAAGGACTGAATTAAGTTTAAACATCATGCCACATTTTGTACATTCACCAGGTTTCTTGTCAGTGCAATTTCTTGATGTTAAGTAACTTGTCCACACACAGTAAAGGCTTTCCTACATTACTAATATTCACAGAGCTTATCTGCAATATGAATTTGCTAGTTTGTGAAAACTCAGCTCTAAAGACCTTCCTATATTCCTTATATTCATAGACTTTCTCACCAGTATGCATTTTCTGGTGGTGACTAAATTATTCACACAAATATTGATGTTCTCAAATTCTTTTTTTAAGAGTTTATTTATTTGACAGACAGAGATCACAAGTAGGCAGAGAGGCAGGCAGAGGTGGTTGGGGAGGGGGAGCGGGCTCCCTGATGAGCAGAGAGCCCAATGCAGGGCTCAATCCCAGGATCCTGAGATCATGACCTGAGCTGAAGGCAGAGTCTTAACCTACTGAGCCACTCAGGAGCCCCTGATGTTCTCAAATTCTTAACATTTATAAAATTTCACCCTATATGAATTCTCTATATTGGTAAGGACAGAATTAAATTTAAACACCTTCTCACATTCCTTACTTTCACTGTGTTTTCCACCACTATGAGTTTTCTTTTTTTTTTTAAGATTTTATTTATTTATTTGATAGACAGAGATCACAAGTAGGCAGAGAGGCAGGCAGAGAGAGAGAAAGGGAAGCATGCCCCCTGCTGAGCAGAGAGCCCAATGCGGGACTCGATCCCAGGACCCTGAGATCATGACCTGAGCCAAAGGCAGCAGCTTAACCCACTGAGCCACCCAGGCGCCCCCACTATGAGTTTTCTTATGTTGAGTAAATTGATACACATTACTGAAGGACATTCCACATTCTTAATGATTATACCATTTTTAGAGAAATTTTTCTTAGTTTTGAGAAAAAGATTAGATTTATGATATTACTTATGCAGATGTTACCAGTTAAACTGTTCTAATAATACTGTAAGGATATGAATTACTTTTTAAATGTCTGTAAGTGGTCATTGTCGTAGATAATACTTGGGATAAAATATTCCTTTGGAGTTACTTGACACCTCTCAAGCACGCTTTCACACCTTCAATCATTTCTGAAAATAGAGGACTTGAGTTCAACTGTATTATTTCTTAATCTGGTTCCTTAACTGGTGGATCACATATTTAGTGGACACTCTCCAGAATTCTGGGTTCAAATGTTGTTGTGACAAATAGAAGAAGCTTCAGAAGTAGATTGGTATGCTTCTAATGGCATTCTTAGCAGAAATAATTTTACTGAGTGCCTGGGCGGCTCAGTCAGTTAAGTGTCTGCCTTTGCCTCAGGTCATGATCCCAGGCTGTTGGGATTGAGCCCTACATCAGGCTCCCTGTTCAGGAGAGGGTATGCTCCTTCTGCCCCTTCCTGTCTTGTGCATGTTGGCACACACTCTCTCTCTCTTGCTCTCTTAAATAAATAAATAAAATGTTTTTTTTAAAGAAATAATTTTACTAGTAAGCCCTTTTTTTGTACTTAGTGGGGGGTTTTTGGAGTTTTTTTGGGGGGGTTGTGCAGCTTACTAGATAAAGCCTTCCAATAACATTGTAAACACATGATTTTTCCCTATGAATATGCTCCCAATTAAAAACAAACTAAACAATAAAAAACATACAATGCATAAAAACATCTGTATTAATTTCCCAGGGCTACGGTAACAAATTACCACAAACTTGATTACTTTAAAAAACAGAAATTTATTATCTCACAGTTCTAGAGGCCATACTGTGATATTAAAGATGTTAGCAATGTTTCACTTCCTCTAGAGTCTCTAAGGGAGAATCCATACTTACCTCTTCCAGCTCCTGGTGGCTCTATTCTGGCATTTCTTTTGGCTCTATTGCTCCAGTATCTCCCTCTACCTTTACATGGCTCTCTTCTTTTCTATATTTTCTTCTTTCTTTCTTGCAAGGACACTTGCTATTGAATTTTGAGTCCACCTATGTAACCCAGGATATTCTAAGGTGATTAATTAATTACATCTGCAGAGTCTTTTTTCAAAATAAGGTAACATTCAGAGGGAACACATATTAGGACATGGACATATATCTTTTGAAGGGCCACTGACCAACCCACTACAGTATTCAGTAAAGTTAAATACATAATTCTGATTAAAAATAACTATTAGGAATATTTATTTTCTTGAAAAATTATATATTAAAAACTATAGCATAAATTACACTTGATATAGAAATTTCATATGCATTATCTTTAAGATTGGAATAACATAAGATCAGATGAGCCTACCCACAATAGTGAAAGCAATCTTCTGTTTTTAGTCTATCAATTCAAATGTTAACTCATTCAAAAACTCCCTCACAGACCTACTAGAATAATGTTTAACCAAATATGTGGTCACTCCATGGCCTTGTCAAACTGACACAAAAAATTAACCATCACAGTATGTCTTTGTTCTTAGGAAGTAGATACATAAAGTATTGCAGTATAAAGTATGATGTCTTCAACTGACTATAAAATGGCTTAACATTTGTAAAATTCATGTAACATTATAAAAATCATTCAATGTCTTACTTTCTATTTCTCTATATATATTTCATATATATGTATACATATATCAAATACACATAAACAAATGTAGACATAGATATATAGATATCTCCATATAGAGAGAGAGAGAATGTGGTGTTAATGATTAGTAAATATAAGTGAAGGATATATGAATGTTCATTGACCGATTCTTGCAAGTTCTCTATAGATTTAAAGTTTTCAAAGTTGAAAAAATACCAAGAATCTCACTATTTTGTGGTACCTGGGTGACTCAGTTCGTTAAACATCTGCTTTCAGCTCACATCATGATCTCACGGTCTTGGGATCAAGTCCTGCATCAGGCTCTCTGCTCAGCAGGGTGTCTGCTTCTTCCTCTCCCTCTGCCACTCCCCGCTGCTCATGCTCTCATTTGCTCTCTCAAATGAATAAAAATCTTTAAAAGAAACACAAAAGAATCTCACTGTTTTTTTCCCCAAATGCTACCACCATGCCCAAAGTCATCATAACCTCTCATTGGGATTACTGAAATAGCCTCTTATTATATCTTTCTGCTTTTACCCTTTACTCCCTGCATTACATTTTCAACATGGCAGCCAGGCTGACTCTAGCTATATCACTCCCATCCTGAAAAGAGAAATACTAGATTCCCATTTCACTCAGAATACAAGGCAAAGCCTTACTGTAACAAAGTCCAAACTGTCTGGTTCTCCCATTACCATCCTGACCTCATTTCCTACTGCACTACTGATCATCCTTTCTCTGCTCTAGCCACACTAACCTTTGTGCTATTCCTTGAACAAATCAAGAACATATCTTCTTTTTTAACTTTGCTCTAGGCTTTCCTGTCTGCCTGGAATGTTTTCTTCCCAAAAAACCATTTAGCCAATTCTTTCAGTGAGTACGTAGTGATCAATCACATGGATTCTACTCAAATCTGGAAGTGCCAAGCCTGATAACAGATTGCTGTCATTCTTGTTCACATCCTTAAGCATTTGGTTTTTCTTCTACAAATAGCAGCACGAATTGTCAGACATTACTTAATGAAATCTTTTTTAAAAGATTTTTAAATTTATTTGTTTGTTTGTTTGTTTGAGAGAGAGACAGAGAGAATGAGCCCAAGCAGGAGGACCAGATGGAGAGGGACAAGCAGATTCCACACTGAGAACAGAGCCAGAAGTGGGGCCCACTCCTACAACCCTGAGATCATGACCTGAGCGGAAAACCAAGAGTCAGATGCTCAACTGACTGGGCCACGCAGTCCAGGTTACTGGGCCACCCCACTTAATGAAATCTTGAAGGTTACATCTATCACCTGAAATAATTACCATATCAGTAGCAGAAGAAGATGAAGAACAAAATCTTGTTATATACTTACAAAAAATCATTGTAGATCTAAAGCCTTTTTACAAAGATGACTTCTTAAAAATTTTGCCTATCAAGAGAAGAGGAATGAAAGAGGTTTTTGTATCTCAGGTTCCTCATTTTAGATTATTGTTAAGGGTAGGTTTTGCTTGCATTGCTTCTTTTTCATCATATCTTCAAATTCATGGAAGATTCGAATTCCAATTGATTGTATGGCAGCAATTGCAGTAGTCACTCTGTGGTAAGCAAATTTTCTTGGGATAATTGGAGAAAACATTTGCTTTATTGTTTGGGTTTTTACTTTAAGAAAAAAAAACTATATACAACTTATTTGGGTTTCATCTCTAGTATTACCATTTAACCCTTTCTTAGATTTTCTATGTCTCTGCTTACGTTATCAATCTCTTGTGTGTTTTCCACCTTTTTATTAGAGACCTTAGTATTTTAATGCTAATTATTTTAAATTCTAAGTACTGTAATTCCAATATCTCTGTCATATCTGAATTTGGTTCTAATGTTTGCTCTGTCTTTATTTCTTTTAACATATCCTGTAAAATTTTCTGAAAGCTGGACATATTGTATCAGGTAAAAGGAAATGAAGTAAATAGGCCTTTTCTGTGAATTTTTATTTTCTTGTCAGGAGTTGTTTTTTACTGTTTCATTTACCTAGAAGCTGTTTTTACATCTAGCTATAGGTATCAGAGGTTAAAATTCCCTCTAATGTGCTTGGTTTTGTCTCCTCTGTTGTCTTTGGATTTCCTTTGATGCTCCTTCTTAAATAAGATCTGAGACATACACTACTTTCAGTTGCAATTTTCTATTATACAGGGGCCCTGTTGATGTGGTGGTATGTTGTGGGAAGAGGGGAAGTATTCTAAAATTTTATGATCACATCTCAGTCTTTAGTGAGCCTGTGCATGAGCTATGACCTATACCTGTGCTTTTCTGTTTTTCTGTCCCCCCCCTGCACTTTTTTCTAGCTTTATTGAGATAGAGTTGACATTCAACATTGTGTAAGTTTAAGGTGTATGATGTGATGATTTTATATATGTATATTTTGCAAAATGTTTACTGCAATAAAGTTAGCTAATATATCCTTTATCTTATATAATTACCACCTTATGTTTTTGTTGTGGTGGTGAGAACATTAAACCTATACTCTGATAACAACTTTCAAATATATGATATAGTATTTTGACTATAGTAATAATGCTATACATTAGATCCCCAGAATTTATGTACCTTATAACTGAATTTATGCTCTTTACCAACATTTCTCCTTTTCTTCACCCCTCAGCCCCTGGCAAGCACTATTATACTTGTTTCTTTTCTTTTCTTTTCTTTTTTAAGATTTTATTTATTTATTTGACACAGAGAGAGAGTGAGAGAGGGAACACAAACAGAGGGAGCGGAAGAAGGAGAGGCAGGCTTCCTGCCGAGCAGGGAGCCCCATGTGGGGCTCGATTCCAGGACCCTGGAATCATGACCTGAGCCAAAGGCAGACACTTAATGACTGAGACACCCAGGTGCTCCTATTCTACTTGTTTCTATGAGTTTGATGCTTTTAGATTCCACACGTAGGAGAGATTGTACAGTATTTGTCTTTCTCTGACTTATTTCTCTTAGAAGAATAATGTTCTCAAGTTCTGTCCATGTTTTTGCAAATGGCAGGGTTTCCTGTTTTTATGGTGTGCACACACACATATACAAACACACACACACATAGATGTATGAAATATGTGTTTATATATGTATATATGTGTGTATACATATATATGTATAATGAATATATATGGCACATATATATTCATCCATTGAGGGACACTTAGGTTGACTTAGGTTGTTTCCACATCTTGGCTATTGTGAATAATACTTCAATGAACATGGGAGTGAAGATAACTTTTTGAAATAGTGATTTCATCTTGTCCATAAATATACCCACATGTGGGATTGCTGGATTATATGGTAGTTCTATTTTTAATTTTTTGAGCAAACTCCATACTGTTTCAGTAGTGGCTGAACCAATTTACATTCCTGCCAAAAGCGTCAGAGTTTCCATTTCTCCACATTGTTGCCGGCATTTGTTATTTCTTGTGTGTATGTGTTTTGTTTGTTTTATGCATAATAGCTATTCTGACAGGTTTAAGATGAGACCTCATTTATGGTTTTGATTTGCATTCCCTGATTATTAGTGATGTCAAGCAAGTTTTCATGTACATTGTTCATTATTTGCTTATCTTCTTTGGAAAAAATATCTCTTCAAATCATCTCACCATTATTTTTTTTATTTTAAAGATTTTATTTATTTATTTGACAGAGAGAGAGATCACAAGTAGGCAGAGAGGCAGGCAGAGAGAGGGGGGAAGCAGGCTCCCCACTGAGCAGAGAGCCCGATGCGGGGCTCCATCCCAGGACCCTGAGATCATGACCTCAGCCAAAGGCAGAGGCTCAACCCACTGAGCCACCCAGGCTCATTATTTTTTTAAAGATTTTATTTATTTATATGAAAGAGAAAGAGAGTGCACGAGTGGGGATGGGGGTGGGGGAGAGGTAGAAGGAGAAGGAGACTCTCTGCTGAGCAGATCCCAGGACCTTGGGATCACAACCTGAGCCAAAGGCAGACGCTCAACCAACTGAGCCACCCAGGCACCACTCATCTGCCCATTTTACACTGTTTTTGTA
Source organism: Lutra lutra (assembly GCF_902655055.1). Classification (NCBI taxonomy): domain Eukaryota; kingdom Metazoa; phylum Chordata; class Mammalia; order Carnivora; family Mustelidae; genus Lutra; species Lutra lutra. Next base: position 79,360,047 of record NC_062282.1, on the reverse strand, counting down.
ATTTTTCATTTGTATGAGTTACTCATGTATTTTGGTTATTAACTCCTTATGAGACATAAAGTTTACAAGTATTTTCTCTGATTCTGTAGATTGCCTTACTGGTTTTCTTTTTGAATATTTCTTTTGCTGTGCAGAAAGATTTTATTTTGTTATAGTCCCTCTTGTTGATTTTTGTTCTTGCTGCTTGTGCTTTTGGTGTCATATCCAAAAAAATCACTGCCAAAATCAATTTCAAGGAGCTTTCCCCCATGTTTTCTTTTCCTATGGTTTCATATCTCATATTTCAGTCCTTAATCCACTTTTCAATTAACATTTGTGAGTAGTGTAAGATGGGGTCAAATTTTATACTTTTATATTTGGATATCCAGTTTCCCAGCACTATTTATTGAAGAGACTATCCTTTCCCCATTGGTTATTCTATTTCAAAAATTTTAAATCCAGTATAGTTGATGTATAGTGTTATATTAGTTGTAGGTATACAATATAGTTATTTGACAATTCTACACATTACTTAGTGCTCATGATGGTAAGCATACTCTTAATCCCGTTCACTTATTTTACCCATCCCCAACCTCCTCTCTTATAACTTCAGTTTGTTCTCCATAGGTAAGAGTCTTTTCCATTTTTTTGTTTGCCTTTTTTCCCTTTGTTTTTTTTTATTTTAATAAAATAATTCCAGAATGAGTGAAATCACATGGTATTTGTCTTTCTGTGTCTGATTTATTTATTCTGGCATTATACCCTCTAGATTCATCTATGTTGTTACTAATAACAAGATTTCATTCTTTTTATGGCTGAGTAATATTCCATTGTATATATATACCACATCTTCTTTATCCATTCATTTATCAGTGGACATTTTGGAAGCTTCTATCTTTTGGCTATTGTAATAATGCTGCTATAAACATAGGGATACATATATCTTTCCAAATTCGAGAGTTTTTTTCTTCTAGTAAATACCCAGTAGTGTAATTACTGGATCATAGAGTGGTACTATTTTTAATTTTTTGAGGAATCTCCACACTGTCTTCCATAGTGAATGCACATGTTTGCATTCCCACCAACACTACACGAGGGGGTTCCTTTTTCTCCACATCCTTGCCAACACTTGTTCTTTTTTGTGTTTTTGATTTTAGCCATTCTGACAGGTGTGAGGTAAAAACTCATTGTGGTTTTGATTTGCATTTCCCTGACAATGAGTGATGTTGTGCATCTTTTCATGCATCTGTGGTGCATCTGTACATCTTTTTTTTTAAGATTTTATTTATTTGAGAGAAAGAGAGAGAATAAGAGGACAGAGGGTCAGAGGGAGAAGCAGACTCCCTGCTGAGCAGGGAGTCCCATATGGGACTCAATCCTGGGACTCCAGAATCATGACCTGGGCCGAAGGCAGTTCCTTAACCAACTGAGCCACCCAGGCGCCTGCATCTGTACATCTTCTTTGGAGAAATGTCTGTTCATGTCTTCTGCCCATTTTTAAATTGGATTATTCATTTTGTGGGTGTTGAGTTTGATAAGTTCTTTATATATTTTGGATACTAACCCTTTATCAGATATGTTATTTGCAAATATCTTCTCCCATTTCATAGGTTGCCTTTTAGTTTTGTTGATTATTTCCCTCACTGTGCAGAAACTTTTTATCTTGATGAAGTCCCAATAGTTATTTTTGTTCTTGTTTCCCTCACCTCCAGAGACATATCTAGAATGAAGTTGCTACAGCCCTGTCAAAGAGGATACTTCTAATGTTCTCCTCTAGGATTTTTATGGTTTCAGGTCTCACATTTGGTCTTAATCCATTTTCAATTTATTTTTGTGTATTGTGTAAGAAAGTGGCAAAGTTTCATTCTTCTGTATGTTGCTGTCCAGTTTTCCCCATACCATTTGTTGAAGAGACCATCTTTGTCTCATTGGATATTATTTCCTGCTTTGTTGAAGATTAATTGACCATATATATTTGTTGGTTCATTTCTGGGATTTCTACTCTGTTGATCTACGTGTTTACTTTTGTGCCAGCACCCTACTGTCTTGGTCACTGAAGCTTTGTAATATAACTTGAATCTGGAATTGTGACACCACCAACTTTGTTTTCCTTTTTCAAGGTTGCTTTGGCTATTTGAAGACCTTTTTTAGGATTGTTTGTTCCAGCTCTGTGAAGAATGCTGTTGGTATTGGTAGAGATTGCTTTAAATGTGTAGGTTGCTTTGGGTAGTACAGACATTTTAACAGTATTTGTTCCTTCAACCCATGAGCAGGGAATGTCTTTCCATTTGTGTCATCTTTGGTTTCTTTCATCAGTATTTTATAGTTTTCAGATTACAAGTCTTTCACCTCTTTCATTCAATAACACAAAAACCAATAGGTGTTGGTGGGATGTGGAGAAAGGGGAACCCTCTTGCATTGTTGGTAGGAATGCAAACTGGTGCCGTCACTGTGGAAGACAGTACAGAGGTTCCTCAAAAAAGTTAAAAATGGGGGGCGCCTGGGTGGCTCAGTGGGTTAAGGCCTCTGCCTTCGGCTCAGGTCATGATCCCAGGGTCCTGGGATCAAGCCCTGCATCGGGCTCTCTGCTCAGCAGGGAGGAGCCTGCTTCCTCCTCTCTCTCTTTCTCTCTGCCTGCCTCTCTGCCTGCTTGTAATCTGTCTGTCAAATAAATAAATAAAAGTCTTTTTAAAAAAAGTTAAAAATGGAACTATCCTATGACCCAGCAACTGCACTACTAGATATTTACCTGAAGAATTAAAAAATATTAATTCAAAGACATACATGCACCCGTATTTTTATAGCAGCATTATCTACAATCGCCAAATTACAGAAACTGCCAGTGTCCATCAACTGACGAACAGATTAGATAGATAGATAGACAGAGATAGATAACTATTTGTATTATATTTATATTAGGTAGCTATAGATAGATAACTATATTTACATTTATATTTATATTAGATAGATAGCTATAGATAGATAGATAGGTAAATATCATAAAAAATGAAATGTTATCATTTGCAGTGACATGGATGGAGCTACAGAATATTAATGCTAAGGGAAATAAGCCAGTCAGAGAAAGACAAATATCATGATTTCTCTCATATATGGAATTTAAGAAACACAACAAACAAGCAAAGGGGGATAAAAGATAGGCAAACCATGATATATACTCTTAACTCAAGAAAACAAACTGATGGTTACCAGAGGGGATGTGGGTGGGGAGATAGCTCAGCTGGATGATGGGAATTAAAGAGTGCACTTGCTGTGATGAGCATTGGGTGTTGTATGGAAGTGTTGAATCACTATATTGTACACCTAAAACTAATATAACACTATATGTTAACTAACTGGAATTTAAATAAAGACTTAAATAAAAGGGGTTCCTGGTGGCTCAGTTGGTTAACCATCTGCCTTTGCCTCAGGTTATGATTTTGGAGTCTATAGATCGAGCCCCACATCCCACATTGGGTTCTGCTCAGAGGCAGTCCACTTCTCCCTCTGCCCCTCACCCCACTCATGCCTTCTCTCTCTCTCTCTCTCTCTCTCTCTCAAATAAATAAATAACATCTTTTAATAAAATTTAAAAAAATAAGAGAGGACAGAACCTGAAATCACATAAAATGCTCAAGGAAAACTAGAGACAGTGTTGCCTGGGTGGCTCAGTGGGTTAAAGCCTCTACCTTCAGCTCAGGTCATGATCCCAGGGTCCTGGGATCGAGCCCCACATCGGGCTCTCTGCTCAGCAGGGAGCCTGCTTCTCCCCCTCTCTCTCTGCCTGTCTTTCTGCCTGCCTGTGATCTCTATCTGTCAAATAAGTAAATAAAATCTTTTTTTAAGATTTTATTTATTTATTTGACAGATGGAGATCATAAGTAGGCAGAGAGGCAGACAGAGAGAGATGAGGAGAAGCAGGCTCCCTGCTGAGCAGAGAGCCCGATGCAGGACTCGATCCCAGGCCCCCAGGATCATGACCCGAGCCGAAGGCAGAGGCTTAACCCACTGAGCCACCCAGGCGCCCCAGTAAATAAAATCTTAAAAAAAACTAGAGAGAGTAGATAGGGGAGGCAAGATAGCAGCATTTATTTATTTAAAATACCTCATTTTATCTGATTCCTCAAGTTTAGCTAGATATCTATGAAACCATTCTGAACACACATGAATTCAGCTTGAGATGTACAAAAATATATCTGAAACTCTACAAGCAGAAAAACAACTGCTTTTTGCAAGGTAGAAGGTGCAGAGTTGTGAATCTGTGGAGAAATATCAGAAGATAAATGGAGTGGGGAGGCAGCCTCCATAAGCCAACTACTGGAAAGTGATATAAAGCAGAAGCATAAAATCAGAACCCTTAGGAATCTGCTCCTGTGAGAGATATCCCTTTCTGAAAGAGGAAAGCAGGATGAAAGGAATAGAATTCTAGGTGGGTCACTGAGGTCTCAGGATCCCAGGAGACACACAAAGAATGAGGACACCTGATCCGATAGACTGTCCAAGCAGTGGACCAGGGAAACTAGCTATGGTCAGTGAGCCCAGAAGGGACTTTTAGCTCCAGTGGCCATAAACCATGAGCAGGGCAGGTAGGGATACCACTCTTTGCCTAAGCACCCTGAAAAGAACTGGAATGTGTGGGCTGTTTAAAATCCCCTGCCAGAGAGGAAACAGCTGCACCCTCAGGGTGGCAGTGGCCCCAGAAAGGACAGTAGGAGGGCTCCCAGCCATGATATGGGAGCAGCAGAGCAGAGTGCACCCACGAGCCCACAACCACTAAGTGTGGCTCTCAGGCCGGGGAAACCCCCCACGCCACCCCGCCAAAAGGGAGAACTGCAGTAGGGGCAAACCGGGAGAATCTTCCGGTTTGGTGCACACAGAAGTGGAGATGGTTTGACCTGGAGTGTTTATTGAAGAAGGGAGACTATGATCTTGTGGCTCTGGGCCAGAGATCCCAGCACAGCCAATTTTGCCCTGACCCTCTGGTGAGGCATGGAAAGCCACCAGAGAACAAAAGCCACACAGAGGACCAGCTCATCTTGAGCCCATCCCCCTGATAAGGCCCCCAACTCTGCCCAGGCCTGAAAACAGAATAGTAGGCCCCTCGCACAGAAGACAGACTAGAAAAATAGGTGAGTGAGAAGCTTATAGTCTCACAGGACTATAAAACTCCAAAGCCAAGGGAAAATAATATATTGAACCTCACGTGTTTCCTCATGACTTGTTTTTCCTTCAGTCTGAAATTTTACATTTTTTAACCCTTTTCCTGTTTCAATCAGGTTTTTTATTTAATTTACTTAATTTATTTATTTGTAACAGAAAGAAAGAGTACAAGCAGGGGGAGTGGCAGGCAGAGGGAAAAGCAGACTCCCCACTGAGGAAGGAGCCCTATATGGGACTTGATTCCAGGACCCTGGGATCATGACCCGAGCAGAAGGCAGACACTTAACCAACTAAGCCAGCCAGGTCTCCCTCAACTAGATTCTTATTTTACCAATTTATGTTTTTAAGTCGCTTTATAACCTTTTTTCACATCTACATTTTATAGATTTATGTCTCATTTTAGTCCTTTTTTCACACTAATATATATATATATATATATATATATATATATATATATATATATATCCTTTGTTTTCTTTGCAATTTGGGGATGTAGTGTCTTCGAACACAGAGACCAAAATTCAACCAGGAACAAGTAGATCACCCTGCTTTGTCCACCCTGTGAGATTATAGTTTCCCTCCTCCCCACCTTCTTTTATTGTTGTGTTCATTTTGGCTTTGCTTGCTTTTCTGTGGTGGCTTCCAGCCACTTCAGAGTTTTTCTAGGGTGCATTTTGCCTGGGGTGTGGTTGATATTTTAGACTCTATTCATTTGTTCACCCATCCTTCCTTGGACAGAATGACTAGAAGGATAAACTCACAACAAGGAAAGAACCAGAGACAATGTTCTCAGCCACAGAATACAAGCAAGGTATCAGAGATATAATTCAGGGTAGCAATTATAAAGTTAACAGCTAGGCTTGAAAAAGGAATAAATGACAATACAGAATCTCTATGGGTGGAATGAGATCTAATCAGGCTGAACTTCAAAATGCTATGAATGAACAAGATGGGATCAAGAGGGAGACAAACCATAAGACACTCTTAATGTCACAAAACCAACTGAGGGTGGCCGTGGGGAGGGGGGTAGGGAGAGGGTCATGGGGTTATGGACATTGGGGAGGGTATGTGCTATGGTGAGTGCTGTGAAGTGTGTAAACCTGGCGATTCACAGACCTGTACCCCTGGGGCTAATAATACATGTTTATAAAAAATTTTAAAAAAATTTTAAATGCTATGAATCAGATGCAGTCTAAATCGGATGAGCTAACAGCTAGGGTCAGTGAGGCAGAAGAGAGAATAAGCAATATAGACGACAGGCTGATGGAAAGGAAGGAAGTCAAGGAAAAAGAGAAAAACAACTAATAGCCCATGAAGAAAGGCTTCAAAAGTATAATGATACATTGAAAAGAACTGGGGCGCCTGGGTGGCTCAGTGGGTTAAAGCCTCTGCCTTCGGCTCAGGTTGTCATCCCTGGGATCGAGCCCTGCATCGGGCTCTCTGCTCAGCAGGGAGTCTGCTTCCCCCTCTCTCTCTCTGCCTGCCTCTCTGCCTACTTGTGATCTCTATCAAATAAATAAATTAGGGCGCCTGGGTGGCTCAGTGGGTTAAGCCACTGCCTTCAGCTCAGGTCGTGATCTCAGGGTCCTGGGATCGAGTCCCACATCGGGCTCTCTGCTCAGCAGGGAGCCTGCTTCCCTCTCTCTCTCTCTCTCTCTGCCTGCCTCTCTGTCTACTTGTGATCTCTCTCTGTCAAATAAATAAATAAAAAATCTTTAAAAATAAATAAATAAATAAAATCTTAAAAAAAAAAAAAGAACCAACGTCAGAATCATCAGGATCCAAGAGAGGCTGGAAAGAGAAAGAGGGCTAGAAGGTACACTTGGGGAAATCATGAGAACTTCCCTAGGCTGGGGAAGGAAACAAGCATTCATGTCCAAGAGGCAGAGAGGACCCTTCCCAAAATCAGTAAAAACAGATCAACACCCCTACGTATAATAGTGAAGCTTACAAATCTTAGAGCCAAAGAAGCTATCCTGAAAGCAGCTAGGGAGAGGAAATTCCTCACATATGGAGGGATGAACATCAGAATAACATCAGACCTATTCACAGAAACCAGGCAAGCCAGAAAGGGCTGGCAAGATATATTCAGGGTACTAAATGAGAAGAATATCCATCCAATAATACTTTATCCACCAAGGCTTTCACTGATAATAGGGGATAAAGAGTTTCTAGGACAGAGAGAAACTGAAAAAATATGTGACCAGCAAGCCAGCCTTGCAAGAAATGTTAGGGGGGTTACTATAAGTGAAAGAGACCCAAGAGTCACATAGATCAGAAGGTAACAGAGACAATCTACTGAAACAGGTACTTTGCAGGCAATACAATAGCACTAAATTCCTATCTTTTAATATTCTGAATATAACTGGGCTGAATGCTCCAATCAAAAGACACAGGTATTAGATTGAATATAAAAAGCAGGACACATCCAGATGCTGTCTACAAAAGATTCAATTTGAACCTAAAGATACATCCTGATTGAAAGTGAGGGGATGGAGAAATCATTTATCATGCTAGTGGACCTCAAAAGAAAGCTGAGTAGCAACCCTCATATCAGACAAGTTAGATTTTAAACCAAAAACTGTAGTAAGAGATGTAGAGGGACACTATATCATACTCAAGTGATCTACCCAACAAGAGCTAACAATTGTAAATATCTATGCCCCCAATGTGCGAGCAGCCAATTACATAAACCAATTAATATCCAAAGTGAATAAATGTATTGACAATAATACATTAATAGCAGGGGACTTCAACACCCCACTCACAGGAATGGAGAGGACATCTAAGCAGAAGATAAACAAAGAAATGCGGGTTTTGAATGACACACTGGACCAATGGGCTTCACAGATATCTACAGAACATTCCATCCTAAAACAAGAGAATACTCATTCTTCTCAAGTGCACATGGAACTTTCTCCAGAATAGATCACATACTGGGTCACAAATTAGGTCTCAAATACCAAAAGATTGAGATCATTCCCTGTATATTTTCAGACCACGATGCTTTGAAACTGGAACCCAATAACAAGAAGAAATTTGGAAGGAACTCAAACACTTGGAAGTTAAAGAATATCCTGTTAAAGAATGCATGCATCAAGTGGGAAATTAAAGAACTTAAACAATTCATGCAAACTAATGAAAATGAAAACACATCGATTCAAAACTTATGGGGTACTGTAAAGGCAGTCCTAAGAGGGAAAGTACATAGCAGGCCAAGCTCCTCTCAAAAAATTGGAAAAATCCCAAATACACAAGCTAACCTCTCATCTAAAAGACCTGGAGAAAGAACAGCAAATAAAGCATAAACCAAGCAGGAGAAGAGAAATAATAAAGATTGGAAAAGAAATCAATAAAATAGAAACCAGAAGTACAGGAGAATAGATCAACAAAAGTAGAAGCTGGTTCTTTGAAAGAGTTAATAAGATCAACAAACCTCTGACCAGACTTATCCAAAAGAAAAGAGAAAGGACCCAAATAAATAAAATCATGAATGAAAGGGGAGATATCACAACCAATACTAAGGAAATATAGGTAAATATATGTTAGAACATATTATGAGCAACTATATGCCAACAAATTAGGCAATCTGGAAGAAATGGATGCATTGCTGGAAACTTATAAACTACCAAGACTGAAACAGGAAGAGGAAGAACATCTGAACTGACCAATAACCAGCAAGGAAACTGATGCAGTAATCAAAACCCTCCCCCCAAAAACAAGAGTCCAGGGCAAGGTGGCTTCGCAGGGAATTCTACCAAACATTTAAAGAAGAAATAATACCTATTCCACTAAAGTTGTTTCAAAAATAGAAATGGAAGGAAAACTTCCAAACTCTTTCTCTGAGGCCAGCATTACCTTCATCCCAAAACCAAAGACCCCATCAAAACGAGGAATTACAGAGCAATATCCCTGATGAACATGAATGCGAAAATATTCACCAAGATCCTAGTCAATAGGATCCAACAGTACATTAAAAGGATTATTCGGGCGCCTGGGTGGCTCAGTGGTTTAAGCCGCTGCCTTCGGCTCAGGTCATGATCTCGGGGTCCTGGGATCGAGTCCCGCATCGGGCTCTCTGCTCAGCAGGGAGCCTGCTTCCCTCCGTCTCTCTGCCTGCCTCTCTGTCTACTTGTGATCTCTCTCTGTCAAATAAATAGATAAAATCTTAAAAAAAAAAAAAAAAAGGATTATTCACCATGACAAGGTGGGATTCACTCCTGGGGTGTAAGGTTGGTTCCAGAAGGTGATACTAGAAGTCCTAGCTAATACAGTAAGAAAAGGAAAGGAAATAAGATGTACATATTTTGAGAAGGAAGAAATATTATCCATGTTTGCAGATGATACCATTGTCTATGTAGAAAATCCCAAAGAATCAACAAAAAACTTCTGAAGCCATTAAGAAACTATAGCCAGGTGGTTGCAGGATACAAAGTTAATACATAAACGTCAATTGCTCTTCTATATAATAGCAATGAACAATTGGAATTTGAAATTTAAAACATAATACCATTTATATTAGCACCAAAATAACTGAAACACATAGGTATAAATTTAACAAAACATTTAAATGATAGCTGGAAAATCCCAAAGTATGTGGAGATTAAACAACAGACCTCATATGTTATTAAATAACATATGAACCAAATAAGTCACAGAATAAATTTTTAAATGCATTGAATAAATGAAAATGAAAATATTACACAGCAAAATCTGTGGGATATAAAGGATCTATATGAGGAAAACTACAAAACTCTGATGAAAGAAATCAAAGGATAGCTACATAAATGGAGAGATATTTTATGTTGAAAAGAAAATTTAATATTATTAAGATGTCAATTATTTCCAAATTGAATCTATTGATATAGATGCAATGCAATTCCAACAAAATCCCAGCAAATTATTTTTTGTATACTGACAAACTGATTCTAAAATTTATATGGAAAGGAAAAAGACCCAGGGTAGCCAACAGAATACTGAATAAAAACAAAGAGTATTGATTCTAGCTGATTTTAAGACTTACCATATAATGCTACAGTGTTCAAGACAAGTGGTGTTGTCTGAAGAATAGAAAAATAAATCAGTGGAACAGAATAGAAAGCTTAGAAATAGACCCACACTAATATAGTTAACTGATCTTTGACAAGGGAACAAAGGCAAATCAATGGAATTGGGAATCTTTGCAGCAAACGTCCATGCTGGAGCAAGTAGACATCCAAATGTAAACAAACAAGCAAACAAAAAGAATATACATGCAGACCTTACACATCTCATAAAACTTAATCCCCAGAATGAATCAATAGATATAAATGTAAAACGCAAAATTATAGGGGTCTCCGGGTGACTCAGTGGGTTAAAGCCTCTGCCTTCAGCTCAGGTCATGATCCCAGGGTCCTGGGCTCGAACCCTGAATCGGGCTCTCTGCTCAGCAGGGAGCCTGCTTCCCTTCCTCTCTCTGCCTGCCTCTCTGCCTACTTGTGATCCCTGTCTGTCAAATAAATAAATAAAATCTTTAAAAAAAACTGACACCAGAGATCAAAACACACATTTCTCTCACCAAAAAAAAAAAAAAAAAAAAAAAAAAAAAAAAAAGAGGGCATACAAAATGGCCAACAACAACAAAAAGAACATATGAAAAGATCACAAGATATTCAGGAACTGAAAGTTAAAACAATGAGATATCACTATACACCAATCAGGGTGACCAAAATCCAAAACATTGACAATACCAAATGCTGCCAAGGATGTGGAGCAACAGGAACTATCATTCATTGTTGGTGAGAACACCACCACCTTTTAAAACGTTTTGGCAGTTATTTAGAAGACTAATTATGGGCTTACCATATGATCCAGCAATTGTGGTTCTAGATACTTACCTAATAAGTTGAAAACTTTGTCCACAAAAAAACCTGCATACAAACATTTATGGTAGCTTTATTCATAATGGTCCAAAATTGAAAGCAATCTAGATAGCTTTCAATAAATGAATGGATAAACAATGCATGGTACATTGGTAGAATACTTTGAAAATATTGTGGGTTTGTTAAGATGTCTATACTGCCTAGAGCAATCTATACTTTTAATGCCATTCTGATCAAAATTCCACTGGTACTTTTCAAAGAGCTGGAGCAAATAATCCTAAAATTTGTATGGAATCAGAAGAGACCCCGAATTGCTAAGGAAATGTTGAAAAAGAAAAACAAAACTGGCGGCATCACGTTACCTGATTTCAAGCTTTACTACAAAGCTGTGATCACCAAGACAGCATGGTACTGGCATAAAAACAGATACATAGACCAGTGGAACAGAGTAGAGAGCCCAGATATGGACCCTCAACTATATGGTCAAATAATCTTTGACAAAGCAGGAAAAAAATCCAGTGGAAAAAAGACAGTCTCTTCTTCTTCAATAAATGGTGCTGGGAAAATTGGACAGCTATACGTAGAAGAATGAAACTTAACCATTCTCTTACACCATACACAAAGATAAACTCAAAATGGATAAAAGACCTCAACGTGAGACAGGAATCCATCAGAATCATAGAGGAGAACATAGGCAGTAACCTCTTCGATACCAGCCATAGCAACTTCTTTCAAGATATGTCTCCAAAGGCAAAAGAAACAAAAGCAAAAATGAACTTTTGGGACTTCAAGATCAAAAGCTTCTGCTCAGCAAAGGAAACAGTCAACAAAACAAAGAGGCAACCCACGGAATGGGAGAAGATATTTGCAATGACAGTACAGACAAAAGGCTGATATCCAGGATCTATAAAGAACTTCTCAAACTCAACACACACAAAACAGATAACCATGTCAAAAAATGGGCAGAAGACATGAACAGACACTTCAGTGAAGATATACAAATGGCTATCAGACACATGAAAAAATGTTCATCATCACTAGCCATCAGGGAGATTCGAGTCAAAACCACATTGAGATACCACCTTACACCAGTTAGAATGGCCAAAATTTGCAAGACAGGAAACAATAAGAGTTGGAGAGGATGTGGAGAAAGGGGAACCCTCTTACACTGTTGGTGGGAATGCAAGTTGGTGCAGCCATTTTGGAGAACGGTGTGGAGATTCCTTAAGAAATTAAACATAGAGCTTCCCTATGACCCTGCAATTGCACTACTGGGTATTTACCCCAAAGATACAGATGCAGTGAAAAGAAGGGCCATCTGTACCCCAATGTTCATAGCAGTTATGGCCATGGTCGCCAAACTGTGGAAAGAACCAAGATGCCCTTCAACGGACGAATGGATAAAGATGTGGCCCATATACACTATGGAATATTATGCCTCCATGAGAAAGGATGAATACCCAACTTTTGTATCAACATGGACGGGACTGGAAGAGATTATGCTGAGTAAAATAAGTCAAACAGAGAGAGTCAATTATCATATGATTTCACTTATTTGTCGAGCATAACAAATAACACGGAAGATATGGCGAGATGGAGAGGAGAAGGGAGTTGAGGGAAATTGGAGGGGGAGATGAACCATGAGAGACTATGGACTCTGAAAAACAACCTGAGGGTTTTGAAGGGGCAGGGGGTGGGTGGTTGGGGGAGACTGGTGGTGGGTATTATGGGGTATTATGGAGGGCACGTACTGCATGGAGCACTGGGTGTGGTGCATAAACAATGAATTCTGTTACACTGAAAAGAAATTAAATTTTAAAAAAAGAGAAAATATTGTGGATTTGGTTCCAGACCACCACAATAAAGTGAGTGAAATGAATTTTCTGATTCCCCAGTGTAAGGGCCTGCCCCTCCCAGAGGAACTGGCTTGTGGACCCTGGATGTAGGGGTGGGGCAGGCCGGGTGGAGACGTCCAATCAATGGGGCACGCATATATCCACTGGGGTGAATTGGGATTCAATTGGCTGCCTGTGTAGGGGTGGGGCTCAACCACCCCCATAAAGGTTGGTCTGTGAGGCTGTCGAGAGAGCAGAAGAAGGAGAGCTGTCAGAGGAAGAAGAAGGAAGAAGAAGCAGCAGAAGGAGAAGAGTCGGCAGCGGCAGCTGCGGAAGAGTTGGCGGGAGCAGCAGAGAGAAGAGTCCGCAGGAGCAGAAGAGCTGTAACAGCTCTTTTAAGAGCTATAGGGGCTGTAACAGCTCTTGTAAGAGCTATTAAGCAACGCCAGCGGTCCTGAGACGCCAGCGGTCCTGAGCTGCCATTGGTCCCGACGCCTGCAGCCCCAAGCCGCTGGCGGTCCCCACACCTGCGGCCGCGGTGCCAGTGGCCCCGCCCACACACCGTTATCCTCAGCAGCGGCGCTGCGGGGAATGGCCTAGACACCAGCAACCTTGCCGGCGAACCCTGAGCCACTGCCTCGCCAGAGCTGTGTCATTCCGGGGAGCGGCTTCATCTGAGAAGAGGCCTCCTCGGTGAGCAGCCCTGCAGGAGCAACTTCGTCAGAGAAGAGGCTTCCTCCAGAGCGGCCTCACGGGAGCAGCCTTGTCCTGGGAGCAGCTGGGTCCAGGGAGCGACCTCATTAGCAGCGGCCTCGACTGGGGAGTGGCCTTGTCAGTGAGCGGCCTTGTCCGGAACAGTGGCCTCCTCTAGGGAGCAGCCTTGTCAGAGTGGCGTCATGGGGAGCAGAGTCTGTGTCATCGGTGTTGTCCTCCTTGTCATCGTCACTGTCATCATCGCCTCTTCATCATTGGGAGTGGCCTCATCCTGGGAGCAGCTTCCTCCAGAGTGGCCTCTTCTTGGGAGCGGCCCTGTCCGGGGACCGACCTCACCAGCAGTGGCCTTCTTGGGAGTGGCCTCTTCTTGGGAGCAGCTCCAACTGGGGAGCAGCCTCATTTGTGGAGCAGCCTCGCCCAGAGCGGCCTTCTTGGGAGTGACCTTGTCAGAATCGTCATCGTCGTCTTTTCGTAAGAGACAGCCCCAACCGGTCAATTTGATTTTTGATCCTTGGCATGAAATAAAGTTTTGTTTGATTTTTGCTTTATATCAGTCTCGTTCCTTTGATCACGGACCCTAACACCCAGTGCATATAAAAGTTATATTTACATTATACTATAGTCTATTAAATATGCAATAGCATTATATGTAAAAAATATAAACATATCTTAATGTAAATATATTTCATTGCAAAAAGATGCTAATCGGGGCGCCTGGGTGGTTCAGTGGGTTAAGGCCCCTGCCTTCGGCTCAGGTCATGATCCCAGGGTCCTGGGATAGAGCCCTGCATCAGGCCCTCTGCTCGGCGGGGAGCCTGCTTCCCTCTCTCTCTCTGCCTGCCTCTCTGCCTGCTTGTGATCTCTGCTGTCAAATAAATAAAAAAAATAAAAATCTTATTAAAAAAAGATACTAATCATCATCTGAGCTTTCACCAAATTGTAATCGTTTTTGCTGGTGGCACATTTTGCTTCAATGCTGCTGACTGATTAGATTAGTGGTTGCTGAGGGTCGGGGTCGCTGTGGCAATTTCTGAAAATAAGACAAAAGTGAAGTTTGTTCCATCAATGGACTCTCCGTTTCACAAGAATTTCTCTGCAGTATGTGATGCTGTTTTTTAAAGAGTTATTTATGTATTTATTTGAGTTGGTGGGGAAAGAGGCAGGTGGAGGACAGACAGAATCCCAAGAAGACACCCTGCTGTGCATGGAACATCTCACAGGACTCGATCCCACCACTGTGAGATCATGATCTGAACCAAAAGCAAGAGTCAGATCTTAACCAACTGAGCCACCCAGATACTCCACATGTGATTCTGTTTGATAGCATTTTACCCAGGAACTTCTTTCAAAATTGGAGTCAATCAGTCAACCCTCTCAAACACTGCTGCTGCTTTATCAACTAAGTTTATGTAACATTCTAATTCTTTGTTGTCATTTCAACTTTCACAGCATTTTCACTGGGAGTAGTTTCCATCTTAAGAAACCACTGTGTTTGCTCGCCCATAAGAAGCAAGTCCTCAACTATTAAAATTTTTATCAAGAGATTGTGCCAATTCAGTCACACCTTCAGGCTCCACTTCTCATTCTAATTCTCTTGTGATTGCCATCACACTTGCAGATATTTCTTCCACTGAAGTACCCCTCAAAGCCAGCCATGAAGGTGGTAATCAGCTTCTTCAAAACCACTATTAATGTTGATAGTTTGACCTCTTCCCATGAATCCAAATGTTTTTAATGGCATCCAGAATTGTGAATCCTTTCCAGAAGGTTTTCAATTTACTTTGCCCAGATCTATCCAACGAATCATCATCTGTGGCAGCTGTAACCTTACAAAATGTATTTCTTCAATAACAAGACTTGAAAGTCAAAATGACTCCTTGATCCATTGGCTGCAGAATGGATGTTGTGTCAGCAGGCATGAGAACAACATTAATTTCACTGTACATCTCCATAAGAGTTCTTGGGTTATGAGGTACATTGTCAATGAGAAGCATTATTTTGAAAAGATCTTTTTTTTTTTTCCTGAGGAGTACATCTGAACAGTGGGCTAAAATATTCAATAAACCATGTTGTAACCAGATGTTCTGTCATCCAGGCTCTGTTTTTCCATTTACAGAGCACAGGCAGAGTAGATTTACAATTATTCTTAAGGGCCCTTGGATTTTTGGAATTGTAAACGAGCATTGGCTTCAACTTAAATATGTATTATGTGTTGGCTAACTGAATTTAAATAAATTTTCTAGAAAGGAAAAAAAAATAAAGTCACCAGCTGCATTAATGCCTATTGAGAGAGAAAGCCTGTGCTTTGAAGCCAGGCCTTGACGTCTCCTCTTTAGCTGTGAAAGTGGCATCTTTTTCCAACAGAAGGCTATTCTGTCTACATTGAAAATAAGTTCTTTGGTGTACCACCTTCATGAATTATTTTAGCAAGATCTTCTGGAAAATTTACTGCTTCCACTTGCACTGTTTTTTAAGTTTTTATTTAAATTCCAGTTAGTTAACATACAGTGTAAGTTTAAGGTATACAATATAGTGATTCAACACTTCCTTAGAACACTGAATGCTCATGACAAATGCATTCCTTAATCCCTATCACCCATTTAACCCATTCCCCCACCCACCTCCCCTGTTAGTCATCAGTCTGTTCTCTATAGTTGAGTCTATTTCTTAATTTGCCTCTTTTTCCCTTTGCTTGTTTGTTTTGCTTCTTAGATTCCACATGAGATTGCAATTATATGGCATTTGTCTTTCTCTGGCTTATGGAGCTTACCCTAATACTCTCTAGCTCCATCCACATCATTCCAAATGGCAAGATTTCATTCTTTTTTATGGCTGAGTAATATTCCATTGTGTATATATCCAACATCTTCTTTATCTATTGATCAGTTGACGGACACTTGGGCTGTTTCCATAGTTTGACTATTACAGATAATGCTGCTATAAACATTGGGGTGCATGTATCCCTTTGAATTATCATTTTTGTATTCTTTAGATAAATGCTTAGTAGATCCAACTCCTGGATCATAGGGTATTTCTTTTTCTTTCTTTTTTTAAAGATGTATTCATTTGAAAGAGAACAAAGCAGGGGGAGGGGCAGAGAGAGAGAGAGAGAGCAGACTCCCTGCTGAGCTTGGAGCCCAGCACAGGGCTCAATTTTATGATCCTGAGATCATGAACTGAGCTGAAACCAAGAGTCAGGTTCTTACTGACTGAGCCACCCAGGAACTATATATATTTATCCCCCCCACCAACCCCAAAAGAGAGAGAGATGGGGGAGGGGCAGAGGGAGAGGGAGAGAGGAGAGAAACTCCTAAGCAGGGTCAACACCTATGGTGGAGCCTGACATGGGGCTCAATCTCACAAACCTGAGATCATGACCTGAGCTGAAATCAAGAGTCGTAGTCTTAACCAACTGAGTCACCCAGGAACTTCAAGTAATTCTGGTTTTTGTTAGTTTGTTTTTAACTTTTTGAGGAACCTCCATACTGTTTTCCAGAGTGGCTGTACCAGTTTGCATTCCCACCAACAGTGAAAGAGTGTTCACCTTTCTCCACATCCTTGCCAACACCTGTTGTTTCTTGTGCTGTTGATTTTAGCCATCCTAACAGGTATGAAGTGATATCTCATTGTAGTTTTGATTTGTATTTCTGTGATGATTAGTGACGTTGAGCATCTTTTCACGTGTCTGTTGGCCATCTGTATGTCTCCTGTGGTAAAATGTCTATTCATGTGTACTTGTACCTTTAAGTCATGGAGATGGCATCTTTCCTTAAACCTCATGAACCAACCCCTGCTACGTTCAAAGTTTTCTTCTGCAGCTTCCTCACCTCTCTCAGCCTTCACAGAATTGAAGAAAGTTAAGGTCTTCCTCTGGATTAGGTTTTGGCTTAAGGGAATGTTGTAGCTTGTTTGATCTTTTTTTTTTTTTTAAGATTTTTTTTGACAGAGAGAGATCACAAGTAGATGGAGAGGCAGGCAGAGAGAGAGAGAGGGAAGCAGGATCTCCGCCAAGCAGAGAACCCGACGCGGGACTCGATCCCAGGACCCTGAGATCATGACCTGAGCCGAAGGCAGCGGCTTAACCCACTGAGCCACCCAGGCGCCCCTTGTTTGATCTTCTATCTAGACCACTTAAACCTTCTGCATATCAACAAGGCTGTTTCACTTTATCATTCATGTGTACACTGGAATAGAACTTTCTGTAACTGACTGTGAACAATCAATTGAGATAACTCACTACCTTTAGACCAGCCTGGAATAGACCTTTCAATTTCCTTCAAGAACTATTCCTTTGCATTCACACACAACTTGGTTGTTTGGTGCAAGAGGCCTAGCTTTCAACCAATCTTGATTATTAACATGCCTTCCTAGCCAAGCTTAGTCATTTTTAGCTTTACTTCTTTTGTTACATGAACACTTAGAGGCCATTGTAGGGTTATTTCAATATTGTTGTTTCTCAGGTAATAGGGAGCCCCAAGGAGAGGGATTGAGATGGGAGAACAGCCAGTCAGTGTAGTCAAGAACACACCCAACATTTACTGATTAAGTTCACTGTCTAAATAAATAAATATATATATACATATATATACATACATACATATATATGTATATGCATACATATATATTTTTTTCTTTAAGTAGGTCCCATGCCCAGCATGGACCCCAATGTGGGGCTTGAGCTCATGACCCTGAGATCAAGACCCAAGCTAAGATCAAGAGTTGGACACTTAACTGACTGAGCCATCCAGACACTCCTGGTTTACTGTCTTATATGGGACAATTCATGGTGCCCCCAAACAATTACGGTAGTAACATCAAAGATCACAGATCACAGATCACCATAACGAATACAATAATAATGAAAATTTGAAATGTTGTGAGAATTACCAAAATATGACACAGAAACAAAGGGAGTTAATGCTGTTAGGTAAATGGTGGCAGTAGACTCACTCAACATAGGGTTGCCACAATCCTTCAATTTGTTAGGGGGAAAAAAAAACATTATCTGTGAAGTGCAATAAAGCAAAGTACAATAAGACAAAGTATGCCTGGGGGCAACTGAGTAGCTCAGTCAGTTAAATGCCTGCCTTCAGCTCAGGTCATGATCCCAGGAGCCTGGGATCTAGCCCTGCATTGGGCTCCCTGGTCAGCAGGGAGCCTGCTTCTCCCTTTCCCTCTGCCATTTCTCCCATCCCCAGCTTGTGCTTTATGGCTCTATCTCTCTGCCAAATAAATAAATAAAATCTTAGAGGAAAAAACGTATGCCTGTATTACTGAGTGATTTAAAAAATGAGCTATCAAGCCATGAAAAAATACGGAGGAATCTTAGATTCAAATTGCTAAGTCAAAGAAATCAGTTGAAAAGGCTACATACTCTAAGATTCCAATTATATATCACTCTAGAAAAGGCAAACTATGGACAGAGTTAAAAGATCAGTGGTTACCAGAAGTTTGATTAGAGAGGTGGGATTAATAGGTCAAGCACAGGGCATTTTTCAAGGCAGTGAAATTATTCTATATGATACTCTAATGGTGGAAAGTTGAAATTATGCATTTGTCAAAAACACACAGAACTATAAAATATAAAGAATAAACCCTAAAGTAAACTATAGACTTCAGTTAATATTAATGTATCAACATTAGTTCATCAATTTTAACAAATCTACCACACTAATGCAAAACGTTAATAACAGAAAGGTGGAACGAGAGAGAGGGCACATAGGCCCTCCCTCTATCCTGTGGAATTTTTCTCTAAACCTACAATTGTTTTATTGAGGTAAAAAAAAAATTAAGGGATGCCTGGGTGGCTCAGTTGGTTAAGCGGCTGCCTTCAGCTCAGGTCATGATCCCAGCGTCCTGGGATCGAGTCCCACATCGGGCTCCTTGCTCAGCGGGGAGCCTGCTTCTCCCTCTGCCTCTGCCTGCCACTCTGTCTGCTTGTGCTCATGCTCTCTCTCTCTCTAACAAATAAATAAATAAAATCTAAAAAAAAAAAAAATTAAATGTTAGCAAAGAAAATCCAACAACACATTATGTAAATAACATCACAACTAAGTGGGATTTATCCCAGATATGCAGAATGCAATATTAGGAATTACAATAGTGTAATTTGCTGAATCAGTAGATCTAAGAAGAAAAGCATGACTTTTTCCCTATGTGCAAAAAGACCCTCCAATAACATTCAAAACATATTCCAGATTTTTTAAAATAATTAAAATGGGAATTGGTAACTATATCTCTAACCTTACCATGTGTGTACATTAAATTATATCATCTTATATCATATACATATTACATATATATATACACACATACATAACCATGTTAGGGACACATCTTACTTAATGGGGAAACAATGGAAGAATTCCAATAAAGGTCAGGATCAAGGCAAGGATGCTTTCTATTTTTACTACTTTTCAACATTACATTGGAGGAATTACCCAATGCAGTCAGAGAAAGGAAAACAAATAGAGGTATATAAATTGGAAAAGTAGTATAAACAATTCAGTAAGGTGTCAGCACAAAAATTTACACACAAAAATCAACAATCTTCATACATATGAATAATAAGTTAGAAAGTGTTAAGGAATAGGAGATCCTATCCACAAACAAAACAGGATAAATTCTTAAAAGCAAACCTGTTAAATGTACAAAATCTCATGTGTGGAAAAATTTAATGTACTTCTAAAAAGCACAAATGTGGACTTGAACCAGTGGAAAACTTCCCTTTGACTTAATATCATCAAGATGTCAGTTGTCTCCAAATTAATAGGTAAGTTAATATGATCCCAATAAAATACCACCATTTTATGGATGCAGACAATAATAATAGAAAAATAAACATGCAAGAATAAAGAGGAAATCACGTTATTCCCATTAAAATGACTACCATATAAACAAACAAACAAAAAAACAAAGTAACAAGTGTTGGCAAGGATATGGAGAAACTGGAATTCTTCTGCACTCTTGGTAGGAATGTAAAATAGTGCCCTGGTATGAAAAACAGCATTAAGGTTCCTCAGAAAACTAAAAATGGAATGACTGTGTGATCCAGCAATCCCAGTTCTGAGTATATATCCAAAAGAAATGAAAGCAGGATCTTACCCTCTTCACTACCTAGTAGTTGTACTTGATTCTGGCTTGATGTCAGTGACTTTTAGTGACTTGGTGATGTGCTGATGGCAAAATGATTCTCTTCCCTAAATTATTTGATGTAACAGTAATAACAATTCACTAATTATAAGCCAGTTATTGTTCCAAGCATATTTTAAGATTTTAACTAATCTATACACCCAACATGGGGCTCAAACTCACAACCCTGAGATCAAGAGTTGTATGCTCTACTAACTGAAGCAGCCAGGCACCCCTCCATTTCATTTTTTTTTAAGTAAATTCTACCCCCAACATGGGTCAAGTTCACAACCCCAGCCAGGCACCCCTCGATTTCTTTCTTTTTTAAGTAAACTCTACCCCCAATGTGGGGCTCAAGCTCAAAACCCCGAGATCAAGAGTTGGGATGCTCTACCAACTGAGGCAGCCAGGCAATCCCCCATTTCATTTTTTAAAAGTAAACTCTACCCCTAACATGGGGCTCAAACTCACAACCCCGAGACCAAGAGTCATATGCTCTATCAACTGAGCAGCCAGGCACCCAAATCCAATGAATTTTCACAAGAACTATACAAAGTAGGTGCTATGAATGTCAATGTTTTAGAAATCAAAAAAGCCATGTAACAGAGGTAGGGTTATTTGGCTACGGTTACAAAGTGTGGAGGTTCTAGAACCAGGGCTTGAACCCCCATACTCTGCCTCTAGAGCCCAGACCCTTAACCTCTACACTAAAGGGCAAGAGGGGTTAAAGCAGGATCTTGATTAGATATTTGTACAGCCATCTCCATAACAGAATTCACCATAGTCAAGGGGTGGAGGCAACCCAAGTGTCTACCAGTGAATGAATGGATAAACAAAATGTGGTGTATACATATGTGTATGTATGTGTGTGTCACACACATACACAACAGACTATTATTCAGCCTTTAAAAGGAAGGAAATCCTATCACATGTTACGGCATACATGACCCTTGAGCACATTATGCAAAGTGAAATAATAAATAAGCTGTCACAAAATAAAAGGCCAGTCACAAAAAGACAAATACTGTGATTCCCCTTATACAAGGTACCTCGAGCAGTCAAATGCATTGACAATTGATGTACCAATAATAATGATGATGTCAAAGGCTGGGAGTGTGCATGAGAGTGTTTAATGGACAGAGTTTCAGTTTTACAAGATGAAAAAAGTTCTGCAGATGGGTGGTTATTATGGTTGCATAACAATGTGAATATAAATACCATTGACTGTCCTCATACAAATGGTTAAAATGATCTGTGTATTTCACAATTAAAAATTTTTTCAAGGAAAAAAATTAAGATGGCCTTCAATTTCCCATAGAATAATACCAGCCTGGGCTCCACTCCCAAAAATGTGCCTTCTATTTCACTTCATACTGCTAACAGTAGGGCACATTCTTCAAGTAAGAAATATTAGCCTGCCTCACTTGCAATTGCTGAAACTGGAAAATAAAAGCATTTCAAAATGAATAGAAAATGGCAGGCATTACATTATAAAAAGTCAACAAAAAATGGGAATATATTGAAAAACCTAACTATGAAACAAATGCAACATTCCAACCCAAACTGAATAAACGTAAACATTTGGTGTTATGAAAAAATATTGTGAATCAAAAAAAGAAGTCAGAACTAAAGCAGACAAAAAAGAAAAGATATAAGACAAAAGTTAGTCAAAACCAGGAAAAACTGAAGAAAAAGACAAATCATCTCAGGGGAGAAGAAGTCTAATTTGTAAGATGTCCAAAGTAAGCAGACTTTATTTACAATATAATAAGTGATATTAAGGAAAGGAATTAAAAGAGTCAAGAAATAAAAATAAAATCAAGAAAGCAGTAAGGATCAGAGAGAAAGAGCTAGAAACCAAGGCAAAACAAACAAACAAACAAATAAACAAAAACCCAATATATATTATATGTATTCCCTAAAGAAAAAAAGCAAAAATAATGGATCAGATGTAATATTCAAAAGCATAATACAAGAAAAACTTTCTGGAAATAAAATATGAATCTACACATCAAAAGGGTCATTCCATGAACCTAGGGAAAACTGATATGGAATGGTCAACTCTGAGATTTATCTTAGAAACTGAATTAGATTTGAAAGAGAAAACCATCCAGGCCTCAGGCAAAATGATGAAATCATTTAGGAATTAAAGAATCAGGTTGGTATTTTCACTGCAACATACAAAGAAAGGCAGCAAAGAAGTTTTTAAAACCTCAAGGAAAGGAACTATGAACCAAGATCTTATAGCCACCTGTCCTTCAAATAGCAAAGCTATAAAAATCAGTTTTGGATATACAAAAACTCAAGAATACAGTATTCAGGAACCTCTCTTGAAGAATTTACTGAAGAATGAATTTCATCCAAATAAAGACTAACTGGGGAGAAATTCAGAAAACTGTGTGATGGAGAGCATTAAATATATTAAGTTGTAGATATTTAAAATAAAGGTGGTCATGGGCGCCTGGGTGGCTCAGTTGGTTAAGCAACTGCCTTCAGCTCAGGTCATGATCCTGGAGTCCCGGGATCGAGTCCTGCATCGGGCTCCCAGCTCCACGGGGAGTCTGCTTCTCCCTCTGACCTTCTCCTCGCTCATGCTCTCTCTCACTGTCTCTCTCTCTCTCTCAAATAAATAAATAAAATGTTTTAAAAAAATTAAAAAAATAAAGGTGGTCATAAGAATGGAAAACCTGTATGCAAATTTTGTTTCCTGAAAACAACATGACTAAAAAACTGGGAGGAGAGAAAACAGAATAAAATAATTGTGGTTATATAATAGGAGGGAGTTAAGATATGGCTGACAAATGAAAATACAGATTCCCAATAAGGAAAAGAAATTTGAGGACACAAGAAAAGATACAAGTATAACCATACCTTTGGAACAAAAGGACAAACATTACTAAACATCTAAAGAAACTTTGAGTTTTTCATGTATTTGTTTTGGGTTGTTTTTTGTTTTGTTTGTTAGCACTTCCTTACTTTCTGGGACTGTAAGATGCTCCAGGTTCACATCTTCATTTCCTTCCCCAGTCGTAGCATCAACTTTCCCCAAGAAGCCTGGTTCCCGGTGTAAAGGGAGCTGAACATTCACTGGAAGCCCAGTTGCTCTATGCTCTGGATGGGGGAGGAGTCTTAAACACTCTCTCCAAGGCTGATTATTGGGAAAATGAAGAGAGCCAGCACAGCAATAAAAGGGCTAGAATGTCCTGAACCACTCCAGTAGTTAGAAGGTGCTTTATTTCAAGGAACCGCTCAGCTAGGGCCAGTCTGGCCAAATCCTCTGGATTGTATTATCTTGAATGACAAGAAAGATGTGTGGTACAGTAAATTAACCAGGAGTGATCCAGTATACTCTAGCATCCAAAAAACTGCCCTATCCAGACACTCAGAAGGAGCACCTGAGGACACACTGCTGTGAGGACTCACATCTCATTTACCCCCAGCAAACTCTCCCAAGCAGTTCCCTTCCAAGCTTATTCTGTTACTATACAGCAGTCACCTGGTCCACGAGTCTCTGGACACCCGCTCCAGCCTCTATACTCATCAGACAGCCACAGGGAGTCGCTCTGTGATCAAACCAATTTTCACAGTGCCTGAGTCAGAAGAGTGGAATCTTTACAAGGTGCCAGCTGTATTCAAGGCCTTAACCTCGCAACTTTGAGGCCAAACCAGATAAACCCCACAACTACTCTCCCAGGTGTCATAATAGGTGTTACATGGTATTGCTTCTAACTATTTTAAACATTATTTTAACCCCCACATATACTCATTCCTGGGTTTCAGCACCCAAACTATTTTTTTAAAACCACCAAAAATAAATAACCCCACATGAATATTCTATTCCTTTTATGTACAGTTTAACAGCTATCCCTTTTCTTCCCATAATTCCTTCCAGTTAAAGTTATAATTTCAGTGTGTCTTTTTCTCAATCTATATATTTAATTGTATGTACAATAGTTTTACGAAGGCAGTTAGGGCAGGAGGTGTGGAAATCAGTTTGTCTGGTATTGTTTTTGTGCTTTTTTGTACTTAATAGTATGTCTTGGTGATCTTTCTTGTTAGCACACAAATCTAATTCACATATATAGTAATGGTTGCATTATATTTAAGAATAAATGTACCAGTTTTATTTTAAATGTTTCACTGTTATATAAACAAAGCTGCAGTAAACATCCTTGCAAGTATATGTACATATACACAGGTATGTTTTTAGGATAGACACTTAAGTGTAAAATTGCTGGATTAAAGAATCTTCACATTTAAATTTTTGGAGGGGGTTATGAGAGAGATACAAGAATTCCTGTAGGTTCGGAAGCCACAGAATCATCTGAAGCCATCCGATCTTTTGTTCCCTAGGTACTTTAAAGGCCATTCCACCAGAATGTAAATTCCATGACAGCTGAAACCCTGATGCCTTACCCCAGAAAAGAATACCAGGGCCTAGAACATGTTCAGCATCTAAGCAATCACTGAATAAATGAACACATGTAAGCCAGTCACAGGCATATTCCTCAACCAGAATGCAAAATTTTCATGGATTTTAGAGAGACCACAAACATCAAAGAAATTTCTCTTACAGATTTCTGAGTTATCTGGGATTGCTCTGGGCTCCTAAATTTCCATCCCATCTTCTTCTTCCCCCTTTCCAAGTCACCACCTTGAGTCCCTTCATATACCCATGACATGGACCAACCCCTTAGAGAGCCAACCACTTGCCAGTCCCAAGAGAATTGAGAGAACCTAAAATTTAGAATGCTTTTTAGTACAGGTGACCAAAGTTAAGATTCCATCGTACCAAAGGGAGCAGGAAATCATTTGACGACAAGCTGAATTAGGTGGTCTCTTGAAGAGTACTAAGAAACAGAAGGAACTCAGCTGACGCTTTCTCCAGCCTGCCTTGAAAGGGGGAGCAAAAGGGCCCAGTCTACTAGAGTAGAGCATTACTTGAAGGACCTGTAGAGCACAAAATCCTGTCAAGGGAAGAACCCATTAATCGGTCTGCAATTGGCCAAAAAATACTCTATGTGAAACTCTGAGCCAGTAGACAGACACATTCACAGTGATTAGGCAAAAGTTATGCCTGGCACCAAGGGAGTTATGTACAAAAGTCCAAAGGAAAGAGTATAGTACTTTAAGGGACCCACAGGTGGTTCAGACGCTTCAAGGGGCTAAATGAGGCAGGGAATGTAGATAAGCCATATGGTGGCAGCCTTGCTAACCCACACAGAGCCCACTTTTCAGAGTACAGAACCGCCAAAGGTTATTACAGAATTCACCTAATTGGAGTTCGTGTTAACTATTGCTGGTTTGTTCAAGAGACTGATTTTTTTCCCTCTGTAACCCTGGGATCTGGCACAGTACCCAATCCAGGGAATATCAAAGCTTTCTCTTCAGTTAAGCAGTATGTGTCATCCAATTCTCAAGTCAGACCAAAGTAGGGAAGGCAGCTTATCAATGCTTCTCAATGGGACTGGGAGGGGGACACATCCTATTTGTCAAACTCGGGGAGGAGGTGCTACCAGCATCTAGTGAGCAGAGGCTAGAGATATGCTAAAAACATCCTGAAATGCACAAGAGAGCCTCCACAACAAAGAATTAACCAGCCCCAAGTGTCAATAGTGCCAAAACCAAGTAACCCTGTGCTTAGCATAACTGCAGATAGTAAAGAAAACACTAAGTTCAACCATAAACTGTTCCAAAAACAGACCAAAGGAGGCTAAAATTATAGGGAAAGTTCTGTTCAGACTCCTCCGGACACACATCCCATCAGAGGAAAATACAACTCGTGCTGAAGGAACCTAGGGAAAAAAAAAAAGTGACAGGGCTCAAATGAAGGGAGAAGAAAGAAAGCAGCAGCTCTATATGTAAATATTCAGTGTAGGAAGAAAAAAAAACAATACACAGGGAAGAATATGGAATGTTCCCACCAAATTAACAGGCCCAGTCAATGCCATTTATTATACATGTTGAACAGTCTCTGAGACCCAAGGGCTCCCATATGAATTTTTTTTTCCTTTTTCTTTTTTGCATCAAACAGGTTCTTCCAAGAGCCTACTCACAAGGAAGAAAAAAAAAAAAGAGTAATCCTCAACAAAATGAAACAAACAGGAAAAGCTGAACAGTCTACATATGAAAAAGAAAGGTTAAAAAACTCACCAGACAAAAACCACACCAAACACTCGTCCCATTTAATTTCCTGTTACATGCACTGAGGGAGCCACGAACATAAGACCCCAAGGCAGCAATGTTCTGAGGTTCTAGCTCTGGCTCCCTCTATGTGACAAATTCATGCACACACGCCCGCACATACCACTGACCCAGGCAGAAATACACATGCATGCACAGGTGGTGAAGAACCACAGGGGGTTGAGGGAGAAAGAGGGCTGGTCAAAAATGTGCTATCAACTGGACACTGGGGACCCAGAAAACCCTTCTGCTGCAGGCTAAGCAAGAGTCAAAATTAAAACAGGGAAAACACAGGATAAATGTAGGATGCTCAGAGAAGAGACTGGACAGATGAAGAGGGAAAGATACAGGGGGAGTTTTGGGAAAGCAGCCTCAGAAGAGGTTTTTCTTTATTGGGAACTCAGACAGAGGTCCTGTGACTCCAGTGACATACTGAGGCTGAGGGAATATGCCACAACATTACCTTCACATCCTGTGCTCTCTCCCAAAGTAGAGGGAAACCACAGACACCCACCCTCTAGCCCTCCCCATTGTGGCTCTTAAGGACTTTCCCAAGTACCCCCCAAAAAATGACCCCCCCACACACACACAAAGTCAGCAAAGAGCCAAGCACAGAAAGCCTCAGTAACTCTTCTTGGTGGAACCAAAGCCAGAGAAGCCCATCACAGCTGCCATCTCATCATCCTCCTCAAATGTCAAGTCCTCCTCAGCCCTCCTTTTCTTCTCCTTCTGTTTCTCTTTCTTGTAGGCTTTGGCCTTTTCCTCCTAGGGGGGAAATCACTCAGAATCAGTTCAGACTCCTGAGCCAAAAGTTGCAAGAGACAAGTGAATGTCAAGATTCCTTTCTATCTTTAGGAGAAAATAGTTAAAGGCAAGTAAAATTTCAAGAGCAGAGGAAAAGCCACAGTAAAGATTTTAAGGAACGAAAAAGAGCAGTTTTAGCCTGTGAAGAGCACTTCTCAATCCTACATCCCAGTTCATCTCTAGTTCTTAAAAAGGTTATGGAAGGAAAACCACATAATAGCAACTATCACCCTGAGGCACAAAGTATATGCCAGTAATTGATCTAAACACTTTCTGTAGATTATAAACTGAGATCTCTGATGGGAAAACTGAGGCATGGAGAGGTTAAATAACTTGCCCAAAAGTCATAGCCAGTAAGTGAAGGAAACAGAATTCTGACCCAGGCAGCCTGGTTCCATGAGTCTCTTGGGGATTAGGTAGATTTAATCCCTCCTATAGTTTAAAAAAAAAAAAAAAAAGTGGGCCCAGACAGTCCAGGAAAAAAAAAAAGGATAGGTTTATAGCCATATCCTTCAGATCTCAAGAGTCCCAAACAAAGGTAATAAATGTTTCCCCCAATATAGTGAAATTCAGGATACATCTATCCTCTGAGGGTGGGAGTGGAACAAAGAAGAGAGCCTCCTCATGATTCATAATATAAAATTCAAAGCTGGTGGACAAAAGAGGGAAGGCTAGCAGAGCCTTACCTCTTCTCTGAGCTCTTTCATTCTTTCCTCAAAATCGTAATCTTTCTGTTTCTCTTCCATCTTCTTCTTGTTGACTTCAAAACGTTTCTTCACCTGATCCAAGGTGGAACGTTCCACACGCATAGACATGCCCAGATTTCGCTGATCTGGGTGGGAACAACAGAGAAAAAGGTAATGGCATTACGATAACCTCAGTCCCTCAGAAAGTCTTTGACATTTAAAAAAGTCTCATAAAATGCACATCAAAAATAATTATGACTGGAAAAAAACTCCCTTGGTTTTACTTATTCTAAGAAGCAGCAGCTACAGACAGCAAGATCCCAGTGACTTTCAACTGCCCTTTCTGAGCAAATGCACACTAGTCAGGACAGCTAGGCCTTGGAGAAGAGCACTGTCTGGGCTTGTTGGGAGCCTAGAACAGTGTCTCATCTCAGGGCCTCCAAAAACATTAGATAATGAAGTAAAGCATGCCCTGTACTGAAGCCACTGGAGAAATTCTCGGGCATTAAACAAAGATCCAAATGAAACCACCCTTTCTCCTACCCCACCTCCAAAATCCAGTCCCAGCTCCAGTCACAAACTACCTCCAAACCTTACGTTTCTTTCCATTAATGTGATCCAGGAAGTTGATAGAGTCCTTCACCACACAGTCACAGACATTACAGTAATACCTAGCAAAAAGAAGAAACAGCATTTGTGTCAAATCTAGCTATAAGAGCTTAATGTTTTCAACCAACAAACTCATATATTTAGGTAAATTTCCTTTTTACAAGAAGAGGACACTTCTCATTTTCATAAAGTATTACCTCTTAGAAGCGTATGGTAGCCAGCCTCCAAGACGGGCCCCATAACGATCCCTAAATTCCTGGTATTTATACCTTGGGACGTCCCCTCCCAATTTGTACTAGGGTTCATTAGTGACCAAATGAATACTTCATGGTGCCTAGCAGCTCAGTCAGTTAAGCGTCTACCTTCGGCTCAGGTCATGACCTCAGGGTCCTGGGACTGAGCCCTGTGTCTGGCTCCCTACTCAGCAGGGAGTTCGCTTCTCCCTCTGCCTGCTCCTGCTCTCTCTCTCAAATAAATAAGTAAAATATTAAAAGTTCAAAAGTGATGCTATAGCACTTCCAAGATTAGGTTACATTAAAAAAAAAGTGGCTTCAGTATTAGTCTATGTCTTATTCTGGGGAAGCAATTACTTTATTGTGAGCAGCACTGTGGAGAGGCCTCCAAAGCACTGTCACACGAAAGAGCTTTGAATCAAATCAATCAGGCCCACTTATGCCTCAAATGAATGCAGACCTAGCAGACACCTTCAATGAAGCCTTGTGAAAACCTAAGCCAGAATCAGAGTTAAGTCTTTCCCAGATTACTTCCCACAGAAATTGTGAGCTATCTGCTGTTTTATGCTGCTTAATTTTGGGTGAACTTGTTATTTTACACAGCAATAGATAACTAATACAGAGAAATGACATGAATGGGTTTCCTAGGCAACCCAAAGACATGTCACTCACTGCTATTTTTGCCCTCCTGCTAGAAAACCGAAATGAACAGACAAACAGTGGTGGGCAAAAGACTAAAGTTCTTGCAGGACACTTCTTTCCATGGGTTATAGTCTTGGTCTAGGAGGAAGGTGTACAATCAAGCAATCCATAACAACTACAAAATACTTTGCAGCCAGTCTGGAACCTCAACTCCCTTTATTCACCATCAAAAGCTCCTAGGCTTCACTCTAGCTCTATCTAATCTCTCCCCTAGAAATGTCTTCAATAGTCCTTTCCTTCATTTTTTCCTTTTAAGATATGAAGTAGTAGTTACAGCGCTAATATGAAGAGGCCTACAGAGTGGTCCCTGCCTACAGACACTAGTATGTTTGTTGAGGCTTTGGTGGGGGAGAAAGAAAAATCTAATGGTAGAATTATAGGTAACATGGTTGTTTTCCTGGGGCCAGAAAACCTCCTCAACACTTGCTAAAACCAACATAGTCAGTTTATTTGACCTATTTCTGGCTCCTGAGAAAGATGAAAAGTCACTCACCCTCCCATCTCAGATTGCGGCGTGGTCTTGGTAATGACAATTGTCTTTCCAAGCTTGGATTCCAGGTCCACCTTATAGTCTCTATGTCGGAGAAGCTCCCGTTTGACTGGCTGCACTGGTTTTCCTAAAATTATTATAATAGAAAAAGAAGTCCCTTTAGTATTACAGTTCCTTAAGCAGAAAGGAAAAAAAAAAATGCATGCAACCCAAAATACAGATGTCTACTCTCATTTCTTTCTTGAGCCTGAACCAAGGGAACAGTGAGATCTTCTAGCAGCAGCTAGTGAAAATCTCAACAAAGGAAAAATGAAAAGCAATCCCTAAGCTCTCCAGACTGTTTATCACTTTAAAACCAACAAGTCTAAGGGCACCTGGATGGCTCAGTGGGTTAAGCCTCTGCCTTAGGCTCAGGTCATCATCTCAGGGTCCTGGGATCCAGCCCCACAACAGGCTCTCTGCATGGCAGGGAGCCTGCTTCCACCCCCCCGCCCCCCACTCTGCCTGCCTCTCTGCCTACTTGTGATATCTGTTTGTCAGATAAATAAATAAAATCTTAAAAAAAATTTTAAAAATAAAAACCAACAAGTCTAAAAGCAAAGTTTATTTATTGATTAACTGAAGGGGGTTCTTAATTTTCACAAAAAGCAAACTTTTAAAAGAAAAGCAAGGAGGGGCACATGAGTGGCTCAGCTGGTTAAGCATCTGCCTTCAGTTCATTTCAGGTCATGATCCCAGAGTTCTAGGATCAAGTCCCGCATGGGGCTCCCTGCTCAGCGGGAAGTCTTATTCTCCCTCTGCCCCTCACCCTGCTGTGCTCTCACTCTCAAATAAATAAAATCTTAAAAGAAAAAAGAAAAAAGATTTAAAAAAATTAAAGAAAAGCAAGGATAATCAGTAATACTTTCAGATAGATATCCCAAGCACAACACAAAAGTAATCTTTAGAAGACTGGGGAAAATTTTTTAAAGGGGACCAACATTCAGGAAATACCTGTTACATACTTGGCACTACTGTACAAATTATATCAAAACTAAAAGGATTAGTGTGTGCAAGGTGGTGTGGAAGTGAAGTGAAAGAAGAATGCATATGTTTGAATACAGACGAAAAAAATAATATTTCTTTTTGTATAGTGGAATCTCTACCTAGGAAAGAAGAACCAACTCCCTGACACTGTACAAAACATAGGGAACAGTACCACTAACCACCAGCTGAAACAATCACACGGTCCTTGGTAAGTACCCTTCCTCTTCTCAGGTTATAGGGAGGGGAAGGTCCTGATTATGTTCTTCTTCCCCTTAAGTGACTTCAAGTGAAATAGTATCTTCAGTAGCAGTAATGCACAGCTGCGAAACAGTCATTTCTCTACTAAGGATTCTACTCTCCTCTCCATACTTGAGGAAAGGAGGAAATGAGCTAAGCAAAAGGACGACAAAGAAAGCAGAGGAAACAGAGCTGGAAAACACCTCAACACTGCTTCAGTCTATTTCCTCGCTCTCATTTTCTACATTAAGAAATCCAGAACCAGGGGCGCCTGGGTGGTTCAGTGGGTTAAGCCGCTGCCTTCGGCTCAGGTCATGATCCCAGGTCCTGGGTTCAAGCCCCACATCGGGCTTTCTGCTCAGCAGGGAGCCTGCTTCCTCCTCTCTCTCTGCCTGCCTCTCTGCCTACTTGTGATTTCTCTCTGTCAAATAAATAAATAAAATCTTTAAAAAAAAAAAAAAAAAAAAAAGAAATCCAGAACCAGGGCGCCTGGGT
This sequence comes from Lutra lutra, assembly GCF_902655055.1. Taxonomy (NCBI): domain Eukaryota; kingdom Metazoa; phylum Chordata; class Mammalia; order Carnivora; family Mustelidae; genus Lutra; species Lutra lutra. The sequence continues at coordinate 79,327,905 of NC_062282.1, read as the reverse complement.
GGCTCAGTGGGTTAAGCCGCTGCCTTCGGCTCAGGTCATGATCTCAGGGTCCTGGGATCGAGTCCTGCATCAGGCTCTCTGCTCAGCAGGAGCCTGCTTCCCTCTCTCTCTCTCTCTGCCTGCCTCTCCGTCTACTTGTGATCTCTCTCTGTCAAATAAATAAATAAAATCTTTAAAAAAAAAAAAAAGAAAGAAAAAAGAAATCCAGAACCAGGGAGGCAACACTGTGCCAGAGAATACACAGGGTATGAGGACATCGCATTTCAACTTCCCACCCGTTCTCCAGCTATGGCTTCGCTTCTACGATACCCATGGCCCTTGAAGGAGCAGGCACCCACCATCCTTCTTTTCTCTCTCTTCCGTGAGCCTCTTCTCGGCGAGTTTCTCATATTCATCTTTGTCCCACTTTCGGCGAAAGTCCAAGTTTTTTGTCTGTAAGGAAAAAAGCGCTCAATATTCGCTGCTAATCATATCCGACCCCTAGAGAAACGGAAGGAACCGCGTCCACGCTGGCAAGGCGTCCCCGGGACCTGTAGAGAGCGAAGACTCTCCGGACCGCACCAGGAGGCTGAAGTGGCCTCAAGACCCCAACCCAAAAGACCGCCGGGAATCCATAGACCCTGCGCCAGGACCCCACAGGGAAATTCTTGAACCCGGGACATTGGACCGCAAGAAGCTGTTGAGAAGCCAGTCGGGTCAGGATATTCCGCGCTGAGAAGCCACCCTCTGCCCCCAAACCAAAGCCTCTTCACACACAACACCTACCCCGCTACCCGACGCCATCTTCACTGCGAAGTGAATGGGAAGCCGGAAAATGACGTAAAAAGCGGCCCTGAGCCGTAAAGCAAGCTTGCCCTCCAATAAAGTTAGAGTCTCGCGTTCTAAACGAGCTAAGGACTGGAGGGCTTCTAAAACAGGCTTGTAGGCCCCGCCTCTGCACCGAGGAAATGGCGCATGCGCATGGAGAATGTGAAGCAACACGGAAGTAAGGGCGCCTACAAATGTTTTCGCCTTGGCTTTCTAAACAAACATCATCAAAGGACTGATTCAGTTAAACTCGTCTACTTCACAAAGAACGAAACGGTTCATATCGGTGCCCTTTGATCTAGTCTAATCAATTTTGCGTGCGTTTGCCAAGAGTTTCTAAATTTTCTTTAGGGTCGAGTGGGTTATCAGGGGCCTGCAGCTGCCCCATTTATCTGTATGCACTAAAGATATGGCCCCGACACCAGTGTTTTTAAAAGTTGCAGCCTCCCCAGCGCATATACAGAAAGCATTTTTTGCACACTGTCTCTTTATTTTTGAAGCAATGTTATCACCCTTCGGTTAACTCATCTTTCCTTCTGGGGGGAACTTTATAGTCATTCAATCTATAGGGCACAATTTAGTCAACATGATTGGACTGGAAGGGCCAGTCATCAGCCTACAGTCATCAGCCGTAGGGTGACGAACTCTGGCAGACAGTTCACTATATGTTGATTTAGACATGACTGTGTCTCCAAGTTGGGTAGGAAGGGACAGTGGGGAGCACTGGGGAACTGTGACTGCTCCCTTCACTTAATACAGAAGTTTCACCCCGGAGGTTGCTCCTAGCTCTCAGAATTCTCCAGTGTACACTCCAGCATTTTCTACAGCCAATGCAAAACAATCTCCTGATAACAAATCATCCAAACTACTACATTTAATATTTTATTTAATGTATTATCCAAACACTTCTAGAACAGCCACCTCCATAGGAGAACATAGAATATAGTCAAGGAATAATTCTGGCACAGGAAATGATCTCCAAAATCTCAAAAGATTAGACCATTTTGTCAGTCACCTATTGAATTCAACATTCAAGATTACTATAAAGACAGCCTCACTCTATTAAGAGTGGATGGACTAGACAGATTACATGTCAAAATGAGCACTGCTATACCCTTAGGACAGCATCTTTGTCCTCAAACAAAGGAGAAAGCAGCCATTTGCCCCTTCCTTGCTGTCTCCCAAAACTCCCTGGACAAGCCAAGGGCAGGTTGTGGACAAATTTCCCCAAATTTGGTCAGAAGCCATAGTGGAAAATTAAGTATCTGACTTCTGATCTCAATGGTCTCAGCCTGAGGCAACTTTCCTAGAGCCTTGCTCAAAGCAAACATCTCAGCACCTCTTGGCAGCATTCAATGGCACTTCAAATCTGCCATCTGTCTCTGCAGTTAGAGCATGCCTCTTCCACATACCAGCCACCTGCACCCATGCAGAATAGCTGCTCACACTAGCCCAGGAATCCTCAGGGCCTCCTACAGTTCTGTACCCAGAAAGGATGGAGGAGGCAGAGGAACTTGTCACTCATCCTGGCCAGCAGTTGTGAAGTCCATCGGGAACTCAGTCCTAGAAGAAACACCTTCTAGAAAGAGCAGTAGATGGCAAGCAGGCAAGGATTAAGACTCAGATAGTCTCTTCTGAATTTCAGCCACAAGATTTTCCCGTTTAATGGCCACCTGTAATGTAAGAGAACCTTCATGTGACAAACTACAGACAGTAAAACTAGCTTCTTAGTCACTGCATTTCCAAATTCATTTTATCCTGCATCTGTTCCCACTACTTATTTAACCAGTAGGAAGAAGCATGGGCTTCAAGCTGAACTAGAGAATGTATGCACTTAAGACTAAAGAGATTCAGAGGTGCCTGGATGGCTCAGTGGGTTAAAGCCTCTGCCTTCGGCTCAGGTCATGATCTCAGGGTCCTGGGATTGAGCCCCACATCAGGCTCTCTGCTCAGTGGGGAGCTGCTTTCCCCTCTCTCTCTCTGCCTGCCTCTCTTCCTACTTGTGATTTCTCTCTCCGTCAAAATATAATCTTAAAAAAAAAAAATTTCATCTGTCCTTCTGCCCACCTACCTAACCCTAACTGGCTAAAGGATTGCCTGCGTGGCTCTTCATTCATCTCTATCACTATTAACCCTGAAGATATTTCCTCAGCCATAAGATACATATTTCTTAAAGAATCTAAGGTAAAGGGGCACCTGGGTGGCTCAGTGGGTTAAGCCTCTGCCTTCAGCTCAGGTCATGATCTCAGGGTCCTGGGATCGAGTCCCGTATTGGGCTCTCTGCTCGGCAGGGAGCCTGCTTCCTCCTCTCTCTCTCTCTCTCTGTGTGCCTCTCTGCCTACTTGTGATCTCTCTCTCTCTCTCTCTGTCAAATAAATAAATAAATAATCTTAAAAAAAAAAGAATCTAAGGTAAAAACACTTGGTTCCTTCTATTCCCCCACTCACCTCCTCCCTGCTGACCACTGAACGAAGCTTGATTACACCTTCTTTCAGTTCTTGCTCACCAATAATGACCACCAATGGAATGCCCATGTGCTCACAGTAGTGCAGTTGAGTTAGTAGTTTCGGGTTGTTCTTATACAGCAGCTCTGCCTGGAAAGGGTGAAGACAGAATAAGAGGCTTAAAAGTGACCACACTCCTCAAGCATTTACAAAGAAGTAAGGAGCTAGCTCTCCTACCAGAAGACACTTTAGTGAAGAGTAGGAAGGTTTTGAGTTCCGCCTTGGGCATCAGGTAGAAATGGCCACCTAAATGGCCACACATACCCAGATGACTTGGATATCAGTTCTACTATACCTTGATCCCAGCATCCCAAAGCTCTGAAATTAGCTTCAACCGTTCCTGAAGAAAGTTATTCTGTGGTGTAGCCACAAACACTTGGGTCTCTGTGGTCCGTATCTTCTGACCAGAAGTCTGATTAAAGAGAGAGAAGAAAGTAAAACTAATAAACAACCTCCTGTGCATCAATAATTAAAAAAAAAAAAAAAAAGACATAAAGAATCATCAGAAAACAGTCCAACTGTACATCCACAAACATGAGTTTTTAGTCTCCAGCTCCACTCCACCCCTACCTAGGACCTACCTTTATCCTCTGTTCCAAAATGGCGAAGATTCGCTCCACCCCAATACTGAGCCCCACACATGGCACTTTGTGGCCCTTGGGGTCAAACATGCCCACCAACCCATCATAGCGTCCACCAGCAGCCACACTGCCCACATTGAGGGACTCCTCAGCCTGAGCTGGGGTCTGTAGTAGCACTGCTTCATAGATCACTCCAGTATAGTAGTCCAGTCCCCGAGCTAGGCTTAGGTCAAAAGAGATCTGTGAGAACAAGACTATAGTAAGTCCAAAAAAGATTCAGAACACTAAGAACCCCAAAGTTCACCAGGAAGTCCCCTCCCAATTCAGCTTACCTTCTCAGCAATTCCAAATAAAGTCAGGTATTCAAATAGCAGCTTCAAGTCCCCCAAGCCCTCTAGAGCCTGCTTGTTCTGGGATAGTCTAGAATCCTGGAACATTTCCTCTATTAAGGATACCCCACCTGGGGAGACATATGGGGAGAAATAAGGTCTGTGCTTTCACCCAGATGTGTTTTACCTAAATTTATTCTTAATATGCTCCAGCTAATCCTCAGTTTCTTATTAAAAAAAAAAAAAAAAAAAATCCTGGGGCACCTGGGTGGCTCAGTGGGTTAAGCCTCTGCCTTTGGCTCAGGTCATGATCTCAGGGTCTGGGATTGAGCCCCGCATCGGGCTCTCTGCTCATCGAGGAGCCTGCTTCCCCCTCTCTCTGCCTGCCTCTCTGCCTACTTGTGATCTCTCTCTCTCTCTCTGTCAAATAAATAAACAAAAACTTTAAAAATAGAGTCATTAAAAAAAAAAGTCCTGATCTCTTATGACCAGACTCTCCTCCTCTGCCTTTGCCATCTGAAGACATAAACTGGTTATTACACTAAGTAAAAGGGAAATTAAATTCAGGCCAGACTCTGGCACTTAGCTTATCTTTGGAAAGGAGCTGTTTCAGGGGCACCTAGGTGGCTCAGTGGGTTAAGCCTCTGCCTTCGGGTCAGGTCATGATCTCAGGGTCCTGGGATCGAGCCCCACATTGGGCTCTCTGCTCGGCAGACAGTCTACTTCCCCCTCTCTTTCTGCCTGCCTCTCTGCCTACCTCTCTGCCTACTTGTGATTTCTCTCTCCACCAAATAAATAAATAAAATCTTAAAAAAAAAAAAAGAAAGAAAGAAAGGAGCTGTTTCAGAGATAGGAGTTGTACATACCTCCCCCTCAGTTCGATCAATAGCTCTGAAAACGCTGGTTCTTACCATGACATTGAACATAGTCACCAATTCTATCAGCCACTTCAGGAGCCAGGCCTTTCTTTGCCACCATCTCATGTCTTACATCATTCCATGATATCTGCACAAATACCCAAACATTAGCCCACTTCCAAGATCCTTCTTCATCTAACTGGAAATGTCACGACTAGCTAACACTATACTCAACAAAGTCGGAGACAACTTAGAAAATGCAGTCAGTCAACAAAGCTTTTACACAACAAAGTTCAGGTCTTGCTTCAGAATATCTCCTTACCTTCCCCAGAGAAAGCTCATTTCCAGTTACTGTCTCCTTATTTTTTTCTAGGGGTACAGATTTGAGGGCAGCGCAGAGATTCTGATATGGTCTACTGAAGCATGTCTTTTTATTTACCTTGTCTAGTTTGTCTATTGAGGAGCAGATGGCATGGAACTTGCTTTCAGGAACACCACAGACAGCCAACATCCCATCCAAAATCCGCCGATCATTGACCTGTGAACTCAGTGGAAATAGCCCAGTGCCTTCTCCATGCCCTTTCCCTCAAAACAAGGGCAGTCCCTGTTAGCCTGTCTCATAAAAAGGACAGAAAATAATTTCCACAGCATCACTATATAGATGAAATACAACAGCTGTACTGAGAACGTCCCAGGTCTACAGGCTTAAGGGCTGGAGTCACCTATGTTTTAGGAGGGCACCCAGATCAAATCCAGACTTCTCCCCTCAGTCCTCAGCCCTAGTCTTACCTTAATGAGAAAGTCCCCCAACTGCAACCCACTTAGGATTTCACACATAATCTTTAAGCACTCTGCATCGGGGATCATAGGGTCAAACTGACCAGCAATGTCAAAATCCTGCAACAAAGAAAAAGGGGAAAAACAAAATCTTCACTGAGCAGCCAATTCCCAGGTTGCAGATCCCCAAACCTGTATCAATGCTGGTCACTTACACACTGGCAGAACTCCCTGTAGCGGCCTTGGACTATGGTTGGGCTCTCTCGCCGCCACACCTTTCCAACATGGTAGCGTTTCATCCTCTTCACTTTATTCATAGCAAGATAACGAGCAAAAGGAACCTCACATAAAGAGGTTAAGGAGAAAGCATACTGCATCCAAAGCTTGGGCCCAGTGTACAGACATTTGGGAGAACTGGGCCATTACCAATTAGATCTCACCCACTAGGATGAAAACAAGGACGTTCTGTCTTGTTTCCCACTATCCCCAAGGTCTAGCAGTGCTTGACATTCAATATATATAAATGAATGAAGGAACCCCATCAAGCAAAAGTTCAAGTTCAGTAAAAAAGCAGAGAAAATTGACCTGCTGCCCACTGAATGAGATAGAAATGACCCAAGAACTCCAAGTATGGGCTATTCCTTCCCATTCAGATCAATTTTCAACCATTTCAAAATAGTCAAGTTTCAAAACCTGGATTTGCCTGAAACTTCTATGTCAATTTTTTTTTTCCTCTTTTCTTTCTTTCTTTCTTTTTTTAAATGCCAACGTTTCTTAAAGTATAGGTTGAGAACCACCCACCTCTTCATGACCCCAGTGCCTGTTTAAAATACAGATTGTTAGACTGCAGAATTAATATCTGGGGATAAGGGCCAGAAATCTGTATTTCTGCAATCTTCCTCATGGGAGTCTGATACACAATAAAAGTTAAATTAATGTTTCAGGCCAGGCTCTGCTGGCAGAATTGCCTTCTGGGAAAAACTGGAAGTAAAGGCTGATGCAAACAGACCTATGGGATCCCAGAGGCACTGCTGTCCCTTTTGTCAAAGAAAACCCTCTGGGTTTGGAAAGAGATGTCAGTCTCCTAACACTCAGAAAGATACAGTAAGGTCATAGCGCAGGGACAACAGCTCTCCACCTTGATCCTTCAGATCATAGATTAGCCCAGAGTCCTCTCCATACTTCTCAGTGAGCATTTCCTGCAGGGATCAAATGAAAACCACCACAGTTCAAAGGAGGACTCCAGAACACAGGCTAAAAGCTCTTTGGGAAACTGAAGGCAAGTAAAAAAATGGAGTTCCAGCACTCTCTTTTCTCTTCTTACCTTAAGTTCAAATGCTGGAGTATCTAATCTCTTTGCTCCGTGACGTTTAAAGCAGCCAACAACCATATCAAGAATTTTCTCCCTTATAACCATCTGCTGGGGACTAAGATCTCTGGTGCCCTAGAAACCCAAAGTAGTCATGGTGAAAACACAGACAAGAAACAAGATCATTTAAGACAAAGGGTTAAACAACATCTGTAATTGAAAGTCGGAAGTTGAAATCTCTTTGAGTTCAGTTGACTGAGCCTGATCAGTATCTCTAGAATAGTGATTTTTTAAAAACTAATCTTAAAAGACATTAAGATGGATTAGGAAGAGACAAGCAGAGCAGAGGGCAGTCCTCCAAGGCACTCTAATAGGACAGGGTGGGGTAAAGGGCATTACCTTTGGTGTCTTAATAATAAAATTTGATTTTTCTTGATGTGGTTTCAGTTGGGACGTTAACATTGCCTCTGAAACCTGGCAGAAAATAGAATGTGAGATGTGAGCCACAAGACTGGCCAGACCTCGGACATCTCTCGCCCTATGGCCAGACCTGAAAAGACCTCTGGTCTTGAGCAACAGACAACCTGAACACTGTTTTATCCATTTCAGTCTCCGCCTCCCTCCAAAACATGCATCATATTTGCAGTATATACTTAATACACATAAGATAACATCTTTATCATATTTGGAGGGTTTTTTTAAAAGATTTTTTTTATTTATTCATTTGAAAGACAGAGATCACAAGTAGGCAGAGACACAGGCAGAGAGAGAGAGAGAGGAAAGCAGGCTCCCTGCCAAGCAGAGAGCCTGATGTGGGGCTCGATCCCAGGACCCTGAGGTCATGACCTGAGCCGAAGGCAGAGGCTTAACCCACTGAGCCACCCAGGTGCCCCAATATTTGGAGTTTTTAAATGTATACCCTGTATTTGGACTTTTTAAATGTCTGGAAAAGCTTAAGCACCCAAGAACAATGAAGGCACAGAACAACCTACCACTACTGCCACCAACCATCTGGGAGTAGGAATTAGTATGATATCCAATTCTTAGTTCCAACTCAAAGAGCAAAGACATGAACATGAATTTTTAATACAGAAGCAATGGTCATTAGGCTTAGAGACATGGAAAAAGTAACCTAAAGACAGAAGGGAACGCACAACATGCCTGGTTGAGGAGAGAATAGGAATGGATATCCAAACTGAACTAAAAAAATCAGACTGGTAGGATGCTGTAACTGAAAATTAGTAACAAAAGATCTGAACCCTGCTGTTCAGGATAGCACAAAGGATCTGCTAGGGTCTTTACCAAAGTAAAACTGAATTGGTAATTTTGTTTATTAGGAGCAGGCTGTATGCCCTTCCAGAAATATAGAGAGTGTGGTAGTTCCTTATTTTGGCGGATTGTCTCCTCCAAAGGATGGCAGTTCAAGTCCACAGCCCTTCCTCTGCAATTCCAAAATCCCAAAATTTCTAAAACCGCAAAGTGGTTTGTTTTGGTGTTTCTTTTTGGGGGGCGGGAAGCTTATTTTGAGGTAAACTCTAATGTGAACTCAGTCTACCTGTGGTCTTCAGTCACCTCACTTAATGGGACTATTTATATACTTTGCTTAAGAATGTGTTTAACTCCAAGAGGTTCACATTAGGGATTGTTGGACCTATGTTAAAAATGCTCCCTTACTATGTATCCATAGATAAGTCATTTAACCTTGCAGACTGTTTCCTCAACAGTAAAATGGAAATAATCCCAACTTCTCAAGATTGCTATGAGGATTAAATGACAAAGCATCTAAAATGCTTAGTTCAGTACCGGTAAACTACTCAAAAAAACCCGACTGTACTACTGGACTGCCCGCTGCGAGTCCATGCTTTCAGACCTGGATATCCTGCCGCAACAGACCACTCAGTCTGGCTCACCTGACTATGAAAATGTACCTCCCTGATGCACACAAAACCGGACGGTCGCAGGAGCTGGCTAAACAGTGAAGCCCAGGCCCTCCTGTGCCGGAGTCCGAACGAGGGCATCGTGTAACAGGAGGCCGTCTTTCCGAGACAGGAGCCAAAGGACCTGGGAACGAGGCACGTCGGATCCCACCCCAGTGAGGGTGCAGACCGCTGTAGAGGTTAGCCGTGGCACCGGCGAAAAAGCGATCACTTCCGCATCTTCCAAAGACTGAAAGGCGGCTCTAGACCTCACGGGCTCCGTTTCAGCTTCAACACTTCCGGTAGTAGCCGGAAGTGGTTGTTGCGTTCGGCGGAGGCTCTCTAGGCGTACGGGCCAGTGACTCGATAGCCGGAAGCTGTCCGTGGTGAGGCTGCGGTAACGAAGGCTGATCTAGACAGCGTTCAGTGCCGGTTGGCCGCAGTATGGCAGAACGTGCAGCACTGGAGGAGCTAGTGCGACTTCAGGGAGAGCGCGTGCGGGGCCTCAAGCAGCAGAAGGCCAGCGCTGAGCAGGTGCGACCCAGGTGGCAGGGGAGAGGCCAAAGTTAGGGCCAGGGAGGACATAGAGCTGGGTGGTCTGCATAGAAGAGAGATGTGGGAAAGGGGACCGGGCGGGGAAGGGAGAAGCAGGGCCTGGTTGAGGATGTGGGCGGGGTAGGACCCGAGAGAAGCAAAGCTGGGCCTGGGGAGAAAAATGTGCCTCAAATTCTGATGAGGGAGGGATACTGAATGAATGGCCGAGGAGAGGAGGGAGTGACAGACGTGATAGCTCAGCACCTACTTTACGTCCACAGATCGAGGAGGAGGTGGCAAAACTACTGAAACTCAAGGCACAGCTGGGCCCTGATGAAGGGAAACAGAAGTTTGTGCTCAAAACCCCCAAGGTAAATATAATTCCTTTAAGGAGAAAGCCCCTAATCCCACTCCCAAGGGTGGATGCCCCTGCTTCCTTGAACAGTTGTTCTGGGAGCTGGGCTGAATTGGAGTCTGAGTCATTCTGGGATAGCAAAGTGATGGCAGAAACTAGACCAGCTGGGTGCTTAGGGGAGTATGCCAGCTACTGCTACTCCTTCTTTCATTAAGTAAATATTTACTGAGTGTTTCCTAAGTGCCTAGCACCATAGTATGTGAGTATGCCATGGTGAACAATATAGCCTGCCCTCATAGAGCTTACATTCTACTGAAGGAAACAGATTTAGGACAGATAATCCCACTCTTGAATATGTAATTATAAATTGTGATAAATGATATAAAGGAATGATAAGCATTCTCTGAGACAAATAAGAACTAGAGCGTCTGAAAAAGCCTCACAGAAGTGATATACTAACTGACTAAGATGAATGGGAGGTAGCCAGGGGGAGAGCATGAGGAAGATAGGTTCGGGTACAGTATGGAAATCCTGAAGGAGAAAAGAACGCTGGTGGTTTCCAGGGACTAGAAAAAGACTTGATTAGTAGACCCAAATATACAGGAGAGTAGAGTGGAGTGGAAATCCGTTGGAGATTACTACCGTGGTCTCCTCCTGGAGAGGAGGAGTTCAGATGTCATTCTTTGTATGTTCTATAAGCAGAACTATTTACCATTTCATCTAGGTTCCCTTGGCACTTCATATATATATATCTACTATTGTATTTCTTGGTGACTTTTATAACATAGTTTATTTACCCTGAGAGTCTGAGACTGGTGTCTGGAACTGAACAGATAATTCAGTAAATGTGTGTGAAATTGGACTTCAAAGGAGAGGGGTCTTCCTTGTGTTAAGGTGTCACCTTTTTAGGTTCATTCTTTGGGCTCCTAAATTAATTGAGCTATTCCTTTCTACACACAACTAATTTCAGAGGTGAAAGAGACAATGTAAAGTTACAAAGATTATCAATAGTTTTTCAAACTCTTTACTGAAAAATTAATGGGGAATTTGTGACAGATCAGGCTGGCCTTACTAAACCCAATGATCAATCTTAACATCACTAAAAGTAGGACATCCAGACATTATGTTTCTCCTGATGTGATGCAATAAGAAGTACACAGCACCACCTATGAAATATTCTTGCTGGGGCGCCTGGGTGGCTCACTGGGTTAAAGCCTCTGCTTTCGGCTCAGGTCATGATCCCAGGGTCCTGGGATCAAGCCCCACATCCGGCTCTCTGCTCAGCAGGGAGCCTGCTTCCCTTCCTCTCTCTCTGCCTGCTTCTCTGCCTAGTTGTGATCTCTGTCTGTCAAATAAATAAATAAAATCTTTAAATATATATATATATATATTCTTGCCAAGAAAAATTGAACCTGAATCTAATCAGGCCTTTTGACCTACCAGTTTACCAGAAATATGGGAGATGGAGGAATGTATTAAATGACACATTGTATACACTGTTAATGAAATCCAGAATATGAAAAGTTCCTTAGGACAAATTATTCAATTTTCTTAACAAATAAATGACATTTTTTTAAAAAGGAAAGGAAACTGTTGTGGATTAAACAGATAAGAGACAAACAAATACAGTGCATGGGCTTCATTTAGAATCTAATTCAGGGGCACCTGGGTGGCTCAGTGGGTTAAAGCCTCTGCCTTCGGCTCGGGTCATGATCTCAGGGTCTTGGGATCGAGCCCCGCATCAGGCTTTCTGCTCAGCGGGGAGCCTGCTTCCCCCTCTCTCTCTGCCTGCCTCTCTGCCTACTTGTGATCTCTGTCGGTCAAACAAATAAAATCTTAAAAAAAAAGAATCTAATTCAAACAAGTCAACCCTAAAATAGTATTCTTGAGGCAACTGGGGAAAATTAAACACGGCTTGGTTATTAGATGATATGAAAGGGCTGCTGTTTGTTTTGTTGGTTGTAATAAAGGAAGTTTAGTGTTTTGGCTTTTTTTTAAACCTCCTGCTTTAGCGAATGACAAATATTTAGGGACAAACTGATAGGATGTCTGGATTTACTCTAAAATATGCCAGGAAAGGGGCGCCTGGGTGACTCAGTCGGTTAAGCCACTGCCTTCCCCCCAGGTCATGATCCCAGGATCCTAGGATCGAGCCCCGCATCAGGCTCCTTGCTCAGCAGGGAGCCTGCTTCTCTCTCTGCCTCTGCGCACCACTCTGCCTGCTTGTGCTCTCTCTCTCTCTCTCTCTCTGATAAATAAATAAATAAACAAACAAATAAATAAGTTCTTTAAAAAATAAAATACTCCAGAAAAAAAAAGTTGGACCTTAGATAACGTAAAAATAGCAGACACTGATGGTTATCAAAACTGGGTGATACCCTTTTTCATGGAATTTGCTAGCCTTCGCAGGTTTTGCTTCCCCATTCTAGAACCGGATCACCATGGCAACTGGACAGAAGTTGATGAGAGCGATTCGAGTTTTTGAATTTGGTGGACCCGAAGTGCTGAAACTCCAGTCGGATATGGCAGTACCAATTCCAACAGACCATCAGGTTCTAATCAAAGTCCATGCATGTGGTATAAACCCAGTGGAAACATACATTCGTTCTGGTACTTACAGTAGAAAACCACTCTTACCTTATACTCCTGGTTCCGATGTGGCTGGCATAGTAGAAGCTGTTGGAGATAATGTATCCACTTTCAAGAAAGGTGACAGGGTTTTCACTACTAGCACCATCTCAGGGGGCTATGCCGAGTATGCTCTGGCAGCCGATCACACCGTTTACACGCTACCAGGAAAACTGGACTTGAAGCAAGGAGCTGCCATTGGTATTCCCTATTTTACTGCTTATCGAGCCCTGCTCCACAGTGCCCGTGTGAAAGCTGGAGAAAGTGTTCTGGTTCATGGGGCTAGTGGAGGAGTTGGACTAGCAGCATGCCAAATTGCCAGAGCTTACGGCTTAAAGGTTTTGGGCACAGCTGGTACTGAGGAAGGACAAAATATTGTTTTGCAAAATGGAGCCCATGAAGTGTTCAATCACAGAGAACCTAATTATATTGATAAAATTAAGAAATCTGTTGGTGAAAAAGGAATTGATGTGATCATTGAAATGTTAGCTAATGTAAATCTTAGTAATGATTTGAATCTTCTGTCATATGGAGGACGAGTAATAGTTGTTGGCAGCAGAGGTCCTATTGAAATAAACCCACGGGACACCATGGCAAAGGAATCTAGTATAATTGGAGTTGCTCTGTATTCATCAACTAAGGAGGAGTTTAGGCAATTTGCAGCAGCCCTTCAAGCTGGAATGGAAATTGGTTGGTTGAAACCTGTAATAGGTTCTCAGTATTCGCTGGAGAAGGTGGCCCAGGCTCACAAAAATATCATCCATAACAGTGGAACTAGTGGGAAAATGATTCTTCTCTTAGAATGACTAATTCTTTCATGTCTTCCTAATGTAGTTAGAGGGTTCCTACCCCAGTTTTACTCACACTACCTTTGCTCTAATCAGCATTTGTTGGATTCAGTGAGTTTCTCATGTTAAAAAACAAGATTTATCTTTAGAGATGCAGTCATTGGAGTACAATTTATTTTACAGCTCACAATATTCTTTACGCCTCCCGCCTGCCTTGAATCAAGAAGTCATTATAGGGCGCCTGGGTGGCTCAGTGGGTTAAGCCGCTGCCTTCGGCTCAGGTCATGATCTCAGGGTCCTGGGATCGAGGCCCGCATCGGGCTCTCTGCTCAGCAGGGAGCCTGCTTCCCTCTCTCTCTCTCTCTGCCTGCCTCTCCGTCTACTTGTGATCTCTCTCTGTCAAATAAATAAATAAAATCTTTAAAAAAAAAAAAAAAAGAAGAAGTCATTATAGTAGGAAGTAGAATGTCAGTAGTCATTTGGCATTGGGTACATTACAGAAATGCCTGGTACTTGGTCATTAATTCCACACCTTTGACAAAAGCAAGTTAATTCAAAATGAGGCTGTGTGGTTTCCAAGCCTACTTGTTCTTATGAAGGTTCTTTAGTATCTGGTTAGCTCAGAACTGTATCATACTCTGAAGATTTTCTGGACTAAATAAGACCCCTTTTCTAAACTTCTCTCATCTGGATCTGCAAGTCTTTTGCAAGGGCAAGATAATGTCTAGAGAAATTTGTTTTTTAACAAATAGTTTTCCAGTATTTCCCCAAATATTAGCACATCCACTGTGTTGATGGTTGATTGCTCATTATCCATATATTCTGGGAAGAGGACAGCCTTACTTTTGGTGTAGTAAGATAGGTAGGTACGTAGTCTCCTGACAGATACTTCTTGATTGATTTGATTTTCAAACTAGATTTAGAATTATCTGTGTAATGGGAGTCATATGTTTTTGTTTAAATTAATAAACAAGTCTGACACATGAAAAAAAAAAAAAAAACTGGGTGATAGATAACATGGTGGTGTATGATACTCTTCCCTATAATGTGTGTTTGAAAATTTCTATACTATTTTATTTATTAAGATTTTTATTTATTTATTTATTTATTTATTTGACAGACAGAGCCTGATGCGGGGCTTGATCCCAGGACCCTGGGATCATGACCTGAGCTGAAGGCAGAGGCTTTAACCCACTGAGCCACCCAGGCGTCCCTATACTATTTTAAAAGAAAGTGAGATTATACTGGAGAGTTAGTTTCCACTTTAGTTTGTTGAAATGCGTCTCTTGATGTGTGATTTATATTAACAGAAAACCCAGTATCATGGTTTTTTATCATAAATAAATAAAATCTTTAAAAAAAAAAAAATCAGTTTTGCTTATGAATGTCCTTGATAACAGTAAAATTTGCTTATTTTATTGAATCTCAACCCTTGAGTACTCTCTTTTTTAGTATTCTGTGTGATGAAATGGCAAGAATACAGAAAGCACTTCTGCTGCATTCCAGAGCAGGAAAAACACTTGTGCTATTGCATGACTTTAAGCTACCTAGCTACTGTTTTCACAGAACATCTTTTTTTTTTTTTAAGATTTTATTTATTTATTTGACAGACAGAGATCACAAGTAGGCAGAGAGACAGGCAGAGAGAGGAGGAGGAGGCAGGCTCCCTGCCGAGCAGAGAGCCCAATGCTGGGCTCAATCCCAGGACCCTGAGATCTTGACCCGAGCCAAAAGCAGAGGCTTTAACCCACTGAGCCACCCAGGCACCCCAGAACATCTTTTTTATTTGAAAGAAAAACTGAAAGACGAACTGCAGTTTTAAAGATTTGGATAATGAATGAAGTGACCTTTGTCACCTCAAGGACAACATCTGACAATATTTTTTGCCATTGACAAAATTCAAGCATTCAGGTGAAAGTTAGGATTTTAGGGAACTTCTATCTTTCCCCATCATGTAGACAGCTTCCCAATCTAGTAGTGACTTTCCCAATGAGATCTGTGTTGATATTAACAAAGGTGTTTTCTAATATAGTGAAGTGTGTAAATATTTAGAAGATCTGTATAATTTATCAATGACCCAGTGTTTTCCACATGACTGATGTATAACGGTATAAAATAATACATGGGTAAAAGATTCATTCAGAGTACAAGATGGAGTAATCGATATCTGTAAAATTATGGTAAAATATATGTGACATGAAATTTGCCATTTTAACCATTTTCTAAAGATTTTATCTGTTTATTTGAGAGAGAGAGATCCCTGGGAGGAGGGGTGGGCAGAGAGGGAGAGGCAGATGCTTAACTAATTGAGCCACCCAGCCACCCCTTTTTAAACCATTTTGAAGCGTACAGTGTGGTGGCATTAAGTAGGTTCACACTGCATTGTTGTGCAACCATCACCACTATTCATCCCCAGAACTTTTTTTCATCATACCAAACTGACATTCTATACCCATTAAGCAGTAACTTCCCCCTCTACCCTCCCTCCAGCCCCAAGGTAACTACTGTTCTACTTTCTGTCTCTGTGAATTCTGGGTACCATATATAAGTAGTGTATTTTAATGTAACAGTGTGAAAAATTCACTGATGTAGTTCCTATTCCACACTGCAACCAATCTTTAAGAAACTACCATTTTTTGGATTTTGGTTTAGTTTAAGAAGATTATCTACAGTTAGCTAAAAAGTTTATTAAAATATTCCTTCTTGGGTACTTGGGTGGCTCAGTCAGTTAAGTGGCTGCCGACAGTTCAGGTCATGATCCCAGGGTTCTGGGGTCCAGCCCCATAGCAGTCTCCCTGCTCAGCAGGGAGCCTGCTTCTCCCTCTCTCTCTACCTGCTGATCCCCCTGCTTGTGTGCATGTACTTACTTTCCTCTCTGTCTGTCAAATAAATAAAATCTTAAAAAAAAAATTCTTCTTTTACAATTACACATCTTTGTAAGGCTAGATTTTCTTTATGCAACCAGAACAACATATCACAACAAAATTGAATGCACAAAGCATATATAAGAACCCAGTTGTTCTCTGTTAGGCCAGATGTTAAAGATTTGCAAAAATGTAAATCAGCGTTACCCTTCTCACCAAATTTTTTTGTTTTGGGAAGTAGTTATAGTTTCCTAAAGTGTTATTTATGTTAACGTGTAATGGATTTACTATGTGTTAAGTGAACTATAAATATTCTTAAATGTTCACAGTTTTAATTTCTAATGCAATAAACTTTGATTGGTATAATCCACTTTGGGGTCCTTAATAGTAAAAGTTTAAAGAGGTCCTGAGACCAAAGACTTGAGGGTAGGGTGTAAACACCCAGATTAGAAGCTCTGATCTGGAAGGACAGTGTTATTATAGCCCTGACTGCCACGAACCTGCTGAGTGGCCTTAGGTAATGATTTAACTTCTCAAATATCCTGTAATTCATCCATAAAAGGAATCTGCCCAGCCTATGTCATAGGGTTATTAGAAGCAGATTAGAGAATAGTATTTATTATAATTTAGTATTTATTGCTAAGTAGTATTAATTAATTAATTAGCATTTATTATTGCAAATAGTATTAGAATTTTTTTTAAGTTATGCTGGGGATAAGTGTTACTTATAAACTTTGAAATTCAACTAGCTAAGCCAGTTTGAGTTGGTTATATACCTGTCATCAGGTATGTGTTTTCTCATAGGAAGGGAAATGTTCTGGTATCATAGAAAAAGAGTTTTTAGGAAAACTTCTCAGAAAATAGTGTTCTAAAAAAGAAAGAAAGAAAACAGTATTCTAAGAATTCTAGAAGATAGAACCACACTAAAAAGGGGATGGAATTTAGAAGGGTGTTAGCAAATGGGTGTGATAATTACTAGGGAATTGTTTGTGCTTACTTTACAACTCCTAGCCCATAGGAAAAGAAGTTTGGGGCAGTGCTTATATCTGTCATCCTCGAGGTCATGCTTTTGTATTTTTGACCTGAATGTTTCCTGTTTGTTTTTAAATCCCATCCCTGGTTCTTTGGCCAATTTGGACTCCAAGGGTACAAGAGACTACAGTCCCCGGCAGATGGCTGTTCGGGAGAAGGTGTTTGATGTAATTGTCAGCTGCTTCAAGCGTCATGGTGCAGAAGTAATTGATACGCCTGTGTTTGAACTAAAGGTGAGGGATTGGTAAGGAGAAATTGGGTGGTGGGAGAGTGGATATATAAACAACAAAGAAGATGGTAAGAGAGTGAGAGGTGTCTCTCCTGTTGGGGACAAAGACCAGAATTTTCTCCAGTGAGAAGGGAGGCAGGCCTGGTTTAGAAGGAGAGGCCCTGCTTTTTATTTGCTGTGGTCATGGCTGATGGCTTCCAAAAGAGGGCCCTTGTTAGAGGACGTTGTTATGGTCCTGTCTACAATGAATTCCCTGGTACCTGTTCTTGAGATGTTTTTGAGATACATACAAACCATATATATAAAGAATAAATATGTAACCAGTCTCCTGTTGATGGACCCTGAGATTGCTTCCAGTTCTTTACTGTTAAAAAAAAAAAAAGACTGCATCACTCCCTGTTTAAAACCATTACATTTATAACAAAATCCAAACTCTGCTTATGCTTACAAGGCCCTACATGATCTGGCCATTGCCTTACTTTCCCACCTCATCTTGTGCTATTCTTCCCTTTGGCCCCAGTGCTACTCAGGTCTTCTTTCTATAAATGGACCATTCTAAATATGTTTGGGTTTTTTTTTAATTTTCTTGATTTTTTTATTAACATATAATGTATTATTAGCCCCAAGGGTACAGGTCTGTGAATCGCCAGGCTTACACATTTCACAGCACTCACCATAGCACATACCCTCCCCAATGGCCATAACGCAACCACCCTCTCCCTATCCCCTCCCTCTAAATATGGTTCTGTCTCAGGGCCTTTGTACTTGCCCTTACCTCTTCTTGAACTCCCTCGCCCCTCTTTGTTTGACTTTAATTTCAGATTAAAGTAGAGATTAAAGATTTTAATTTCCGATCTCAACTAAACTGCCATTCTTCGAACAGTCTTCTCCAACTATTTTGTCTAAAGTATCCGTTGTCTATCACATTGACCAGTTTTATTTCCATTAGAGCAGCTATCACTAATTGAGCTTATCTCTTAATTTGTTTCCTTGCCTTAGTGTACTGCCTCTCTCTTCTCCTTAGTAGGAAAGATCCATGAGGGTGTGGACTGTATCTTGGTCTTGTTCACTGATGTATATTCATTGCTTAAGAACAATGTCTGGTACTGGTGGTCATTCATCTGCAGGGTGAATTCACAAAAATGAAATTGCTGGATCAAAAGACTGTACTCATTATTATTTACCAATTCTCTTGGTTTGCTGGGGCTTCCAGAACAGAGTACCACAGACTGGGTGCCTGGGTGGCTCAGTGGGTTGAGCTGCTGCCTTCGGCTCGGGTCATGATCTCGGGGTCCTGGGATCAAGTCCCGCATCGGGCTCTCTGCTCAGCGGGGAGCCTGCTTCCCTCTCTCTCTCTGCCTGCCTCTCTGTCTACTTGTGATCTCTCTCTGTCAAATAAATAAATAAAATCTTTATTAAAAAAAAAAAAAGAGTACCACAGACTGGGCGGCTTACACAGCAGATTTAGTGTCAGGAGGCTAGAAGTACAAGATCAGGTGTCAGCAGGATTGGATCTTTTGGAGGACCATGAGGGAAGGATCTGTTTCAGGCCTCACTCCTTGGCTGTAGATGATGTTTTCCTAGTGTCTTCACATCATCTTCCCTCTGCCTGTGTCCAATTTTCCTTTTTTCGTAAGGACATCACTTATATTGGATTAGGGCCCACCTTCACTTAGCTTAACTACCTCTTATTAAAGACCCTGTCTCCAAATATAGTCACATTCTGAGGTTACTGGGGGGTAGGATTGCAATATATGAATTTTGAAGGGGACACAGTTCAGCCCATAATACCGACCAAATATATGAATGTTTCTAATTCTAGACTGGGAATTTTCAGGCTTTTTAAACTTTTCCAGTCTGGTAAGTAAAATATGTTATCACCTTATTGAAGCCATCACATGATAAGAACTACTATTTCAGTTTTGCCTTTTGACATTGTTCAAACTTTAAGCATCATAAAAACATTTCATTGATCTAATAATCCAATCTTAGGAATTAATTCTCAAAAAGGTATATTCCAAAGGAAAAAAACTATACTGAAGTGTATTTATTGAAATGTTATGGAACTTTGTTTTTAAATAACCTAATCAACTGACGGTGGAACACTGGGAAGGAAAGAAATACAGAGCTGCTTCTCACCAAAGTATTACTCAGCTTTTAAAAATAATACTTCAGGGGCGCCTGGGTGGCTCAGTGGGTTAAAGCCTCTGCCTTTGGCTCAGGTCATGGTCTCAGGGTCCTCAGATTGAGCCCTGCATCGGGCTCTCTGGTCAGCGGGGAGCCTGGTTCCTCCTCTCTCTCTGCCTGCTTCTCTGCCTACTTGTGCTCTCTCTCTGTCAAGTAAATAAAATCTTTTAAAAAAAAATTTTTTTAAATAAAAAGGTAATACTTAAGCTGTGTCACAAAATGGAAATGTGTAAAAAAGCAGAAAATGAACTTTGCATGTCCTTTCAATTATAGTTAACATCAAATACATAAGCATTGAGATAGAGAGCAGAAGTATAGACAGGTTGCAGTCAGTCATGTTAGGATGGTGGGGTTTTGTTTTAAAACTTCCTTTTAGGGGCACCTGGGTCACTCAGTGGGTTAAACCTCTGCCTTCAGCTCGGGTCATGATCTGAGGGTCCTGGGATTGAGCCCCGCATCGGGCTCTCTGCTCAGCAGGGGGCCTGCTTCCCCCTCTCTCTCTGCCTGCCTCTCTGCCTACTTGTGATCTCTGTCAAATAAATAAATAAAATCTTAAAAAAAAAAAAAAACTTCCTTTTAAATTGTTATATTTATCATTGTGACCACCTTTGTATTTTCTCAGGAAACACTGACTGGAAAGTATGGAGAAGATTCTAAGCTTATCTATGACCTGAAGGACCAGGGTGGAGAGCTGCTGTCCCTTCGCTATGACCTCACCGTATCTTTCTAAACTTGGTCTCTTGGTACTTTGGATCAGTTGGTTCTCATTGGGCTGGGGCTATTTCTAGCCTCGGATTTGGGGATAGCCACACATAGGTGGGATTAAATATGATGCTTATGATCAGGGAACTTATTTCTTTAAACCAGGAATGGGACTTTAGCTAAACAGAGCATAGCCTTAAAAGTCTTCAGAATCCTGAGTGAGAGCTCAGCTTTATGTTGGGAACCAGTTCCAACTCAGTAATCCCTCGGCTCCAGAATCTCTCTCCCCTGACCTGTCCAGTGGACAGAGTTCTCTTTAATTGACCAACAGTCCAATTCCTTTATCTCCAAGCTTTGTCAGAGAATCATCTGCTCAGAAATCCTACATGGAAACCTTTCTCTGCTCTCTGGCATATCTGCCTGGCCCCCTCATATGCTCAGCATAGTCCAGGGGAGACACTAACCAAAGAGAGAGGGACCCTAACCTTTTTGAGACTTCTGCTGTGTGAACAAAGTTGATTCTGATGTTCAGAAATACTCTTAATCTTACAGGTTGTGGTTTTACTCACACACAGAGAAAGGTTAGACCCCAGCTTCTGTTGGTGGTGATAATCAGCTGCCAGACTGTATGAGGAGGGGCTTTCTCCTTAACCGTTATCAGGTTCCTTTTGCTCGATACTTGGCAATGAATAAACTGACCAACATTAAACGCTACCACATAGCCAAAGTATATCGGCGAGATAACCCAGCCATGACCCGTGGCCGGTATCGGGAATTCTATCAGTGTGTGAGTATGTGGGGCATGACAGGGAACTTGGCCCTCCCTCAATTTAGTAGAATCTCCTGGGTACTCATGGTGTCTTGAACAAACTGGATGCACCAGATAGTGCTAATCCTTAGATTACTTGAGTATTTTCATGTAGAGGATAGGGATTATTCTCCCCATTTTACATATGAGTAAACTTGCAACTCAGCAAGGTTAAGGGATGGTAGGGATAAGAAAGCCAAAGTCAGGCTTTGAACTCTTGGTCCAGTTTTCTTTATGTTAAACCACAGCGATTGGATCACAGCAAAGGATGGGGAGATTGGATTTGAAGTAACAGGTCATCCAGAGTGGTGGCAGAGCTTCTAAATAAAGAGAAAATTGTTAAGAACTAAGGCCATGTATTTGCCCCCACAGTGCTACGAGAAAATAAGGAAAAGTAGCTGAGTGAGATAATGAAGGAAAGTAGAAGGGAAACCAGGACTGGTAAGAGACCCAAGAATGCTGGGAGATTCTCTGGGTTGGTGCTCTGACAGATAATGAAGGTGGTGTTGTGTGCATGAGTGTAGATAGGCCTTTATAGGGAAAAAGCAGAGCTCCCAGTACCCTGTCTGTCCGCCTGACCCTTAAGACAGTTAAAACCCTAAGCACTGTACCTACGCATCTCCCTGCAGGATTTTGACATTGCCGGACAATTCGACCCCATGATCCCTGATGCAGAGTGCCTGAAGATCATGTGTGAGATCCTGAGTTCCCTTCAGATAGGCGACTTCCTGGTCAAGGTCAGAGCTGGATGGGTTTGGGAGGGCAAAGCCGGGCCTAGCTTCTCATAGGAGAAGATCCTCTGCAGAGAGACCAGTAGCCCAAGTGACCAAAACTGTTGATGGTCACACAAAGAGATTCTCTCCTCACTGTGCCTTGGGTCCCTGCAGGTGAATGATCGGCGCATCCTCGATGGGATGTTTGCCATATGTGGTGTTCCTGATAGCAAGTTCCGAACCATCTGCTCCTCAGTGGACAAGCTGGACAAGGTAATGACCTAAGCACTTCACTCTTTTCTCAGACCCCACCCTGCTCTGAGAAATGTAAAATGAGATAAGAAAAGGAGGATTAGCCCCAGAATGAAAGGCAACTTCTGCTCTAAAACTGCCCCCTCAGGAGGGCCCACACTTGCTCTGCAGTGGAGAACTACCCAGGAGTCCCTTACTGGTATCTGTCTGCCTAGGTGTCCTGGGAGGAAGTAAAGAACGAGATGGTGGGAGAGAAGGGCCTCGCACCCGAGGTGGCTGACCGTATTGGGGACTATGTTCAGCAGCATGGTAAGGAACAGACCCTGCCTCTCCAACAGCCATCAAACTGGCCTCAAACCTTAGGCCAAAACTGTGTGTGTGTGTGTGTGTGTGTGTGTGTGTACGCATGCAGACATGTGTAGTCTAGGCAAAAAGATAGAAAGCACCTCTACCTGTTTGCTCTTGTCAGTCAGTCTGGCTCACAAATGGTATCTCCCCAGGTGGGGTATCCCTTGTGGAACAACTGCTCCAGGATCCTGAACTGTCCCAAAACAAACATGCCTTGGAGGGCCTAGGAGACCTAAAACTACTGTTTGAATACCTGACCCTGTTTGGCATTGCTGACAAGGTGAGTCAGGCTGGGGTGGACACTATAGCTCAGCTCCGGGGTTTCAGGTCCTTGATCCTCATCTGGTACTGACTGTGCTCTTGTCCCCACAGATTTCCTTTGACCTGAGCCTTGCTCGAGGCCTAGACTACTACACTGGGGTGATCTATGAGGCGGTGCTGCTACAGACCCCAGTTCGGGCAGGGGAAGAGCCCTTGGGTGTGGGCAGTGTGGCTGCCGGAGGACGCTATGATGGGCTAGTGGGCATGTTCGACCCAAAAGGACGCAAGGTGCCATGTGTGGGGCTCAGCATTGGGGTAGAGCGGATCTTTTCCATTGTGGAGCAGAGGCTAGAGGTATGTCCTGGGGGTGCGCAGCTGGTGGCATGTGAGCTGTTTTGTTTTATCTTCAAGGGGGCAGATGGTACTGTTTTGGTCAAGGAGCATCTTTGGAAAGAAATGGAGAAAAGATGGTTATTTCATACCCCACTATAGGCCATCTTTATGGATCTTTGATCATTGTTTCTTCACAGAATCCTTTCTTCTGGGTCTCTGCATTTCCCTGAGCACTGTCAGAAGTCATAGTATATCCAAAGACCCAGATCTTTAGAATACAGAATGCTTGATATTTTACTATTCTGTGCTGGGCACCATGCTTAGTGCTTTTCATACGCTATCGGTAAAATTCTTACATACCCCTCTGAAAGTAGCTACTTTTATTTATTTCTAGACAAGGGAACTGAAGCATTACAGGTCACAGCTTGCCCAAGGTTGTGAAACTCTTTTTTTTTTTTTTTTTTTAAATTTTATTTATTTCTTTGACAGACAGAGATCACAAGTAGGCAGAGAGGCAGGCAGAGAGAGAGGAAGGGAAGCAGGCTCCCCGAGAGAGCAGAGAGCCCGATGCGGGGCTCGATCCCAGGACCCTGAGATCATGACCTGAGCCGAAGGCAGCGGCTTAACCCACTGAGCCACCCAGGCGCCCCAGGTTGTGAAACTCTTTAAGTAGCAGGGTCAGAATTCGAATCCAGGCAGTCTAAATCCAGAGTCTTGCTCCTAACTACTTTGATGTTCTTTCTAAGTGGTAAGCGTGTATCTGAGGCCTTGGGATCCTTCAGGTGGATATCTTCACTCTCTAGCCCCTAGAGTGACACCAGGGAAGGTCTCATGGCCTCAGGCACTCCTTTGCTGCTGCTCTTAACTGGCTGGTCTCATTTCATCCCTCGGGGAATTCTCCAGCAGTAATCATCCCAATGCTTCCATCCTTTCCTCTGGAGCGGAAACCATCCATGTTTCCCAGTTAAGGTCACT
This sequence comes from Lutra lutra, assembly GCF_902655055.1. Lineage (NCBI taxonomy): Eukaryota > Metazoa > Chordata > Mammalia > Carnivora > Mustelidae > Lutra > Lutra lutra. The sequence goes on along the minus strand of NC_062282.1, from coordinate 79,303,816 downwards.
GTTCCAGTAGACATCTTATGTTGTTAAGAACAATGAAAATAGGGGCACCTGGCTGGCTCAGTTTGTTAAGAAGCTGCCTTCAGCTGGGTCATGATCCCAGGATCCTGGGATCAAGCCCCACATTGGGCTCCTTGCTCAGCAGGGAGCCAGCTTCTCCCCTACCTGCTACTCCCCCCTGCTTGTGCTTGCTCTCCCTTCTCTTTCTCTGTGCGAAATAAAATCTTACCAAAAAAAAAAAAATCTATGAAAATAGTTTTCCAGAAAAAGACAAGGGGCAGCAGAAGCATTGTCCCTTTCCCCCGTCCACCCACACCCTGGGTTGGGCCCTGTGGCCAAAGCATTAAATAGGCACAGCCTCTTGCCTGGGCAGACATGTTGTAAGTGGGAACTGGGTGAACTCACAGTATCGCTTCTGTGTGAATGTTCTTTTGGACCCTTAAGGTACTAGAAGGAGACAAGTTTTAAGTTATTGTACATAAATCACCTTTGCCCTTGCCCTACATTATCTGTTCTGGCAAGTCATAGGTACGAACCAGTCAGTTCATTTCTTAACATCTTCTAGGAGCTACCTTATGCCCCGTTGCTAGGGGAGAAGACTGGGCCCCTGTCCTGGTGGAGCTCATGCAGTTGGGTCTGATCTCTCAGTATCCTGACAACAGCCTGCTGTGTTTGCTCCTTGAAGGTAGCCCAGCTCTCTGACTCTTACCTGCCCCTTCCCCAGGCTTTGGAGGAGAAGGTACGGACCACAGAGACACAGGTGCTTGTGGCATCTGCACAGAAGAAGCTGCTGGAGGAGAGACTGAGGCTTGTCTCAGAGCTCTGGGATGCTGGGATCAAGGTAGAGGAGGCCAGCCCCAGGGTGGCAGCAAACTTGGGAGTGCTGGGAACAGACTAAATAAAAGCTCATCCATGGCAACTTCGGGTAGGAGAGCTAAAAGCACTTGGGCTCCAAGGAGGTTGTCCCTGAGGACAGTAGAAACCAGCCTTCATCTTCCACCCTTGTCCCCTGCAGGCAGAACTGCTCTACAAGAAGAACCCAAAGCTGCTGAACCAGTTGCAATACTGTGAGGAGGCAGGCATCCCACTGGTGGCCATCATTGGTGAGCAGGAGCTCAAGGACGGGGTCATCAAGCTCCGCTCAGTGGCCAGCAGGGAAGAGGTACGTAAGTAGGCAGGAAAGCTGAGGGATGGGGAATGTATAACATTTTGGCAGTCCATCCCCATTCAAGACCTGAGTAAAAGCCTGGCACTCATGTTAGTACCATCTCAGAAAAGACCAAAGGGTTAACCTGTTACTGTGGTCACGGTAGGGAGTCCCATCTCCATCTATATACCCAGTGTCTCTGGCTTCTCCAAGAAGCACTATCTTTTTGCCTGCATTCCAGCTCCCGGCTGAGCCAAGCCTGATGACTAGAGGAAGGAGTGGGTACTTAGGAGCAGTGGAGTCAAAGATACTCATACCACCTTCTCTCCCCATCCTGGCCAGGTGGATGTCCGAAGAGAAGACCTTGTGGAAGAAATCAAAAGGAGAACAAGCCAGCCCTTTTGCATCTGCTGAGTTGAGCAAACTATCAGCAAACTGGGACAGGCACTATTTGAGGCTAAGATGAGACTCTGCATATATACTTAAGAGCCTTGCACACTTCTGTTCTAGCAGGAAGACCTGAACAGTGGTCAGAACAGAGACTTTTTATTATGATTATTTTATTGGTAATCACGGACAAAAGTGGCCAGGTATTACACCATTTTTCCATAGGAGGTCCTGGGGGCTTAGTCCAGTCTGTGCTCTGGGGACCGAGCCTAAGAATAGTCGCCCCTGCACGACCCTAACCAGATGGAGGGAATGCTCCCCCCCCCCAAACAATACTTAAAGGTCCAATAAAATGACTCAACCACTGGAGCCTGCCTGTGTCACTGTTACCTGGTCCTGCCTTCGCTGTGGGAGCCTGGGCCTCCCATTCCAACGACTTGAGCGGTGGGAAAGTGGGGAGAAAGACTTTACGCAGCACTGGCACTGGCCCAGGGTGAAGGGTGCCGCTGAGGTTCCCGCCTCCAGCGCACATCCGTGCCCTAGGAGGTGGGGCTGTCGGCACACTCACGGGTTAAGGTTCCAGCTTTCACCTGAGGGTTGGAGGTTCCCGCGGCGCACGTGCAATGGATACCCCCACCCCCTTGGGGGGCGGGGTCGTGTTCAGAGCCAATGAGAGCTTGGGGGGCGGAGGAGTAGGGAAGCTTCCAGAGGCAGATGCGGAGAAGATTATAAAGGAGGTACCGACCGGCCGGCGGAGGGAGCCATGCAGTCCAAGCGGGAGTGTGAGGTAAGTGGTGGCACGAGGGGCTCGACAAGTGCCACCTGCGCAAGAAGTGGCCCATTGGGCTCCACTCCACGGGCGAGGTGGGGGCGGGCACGGTGACCCGCCATTCCAACCTGCCCTTTCGCATTCAGCTATGGTGTGAGAGGGTGAATCCAGAGAACAAGGCCGCGTTGGAGGCGTGGGTCAGGGAGACCGGCATCCGCCTGGTGCAGGTGAACGGGCAGAGGAAGTATGGCGGGCCACCCCCAGGTACGGTAGTCTCAGCCCTACGCCTGCCTCGCTCCCCCAGCCTCGACGGTACCGACCGGCACCCTCTGGGCGGGGGAGGGATATCCCGGTGCTCAGCAGGCAGAAACCTCTGTCCGTTGCACCCCCTCCAGTCAAGCAGCTGAGGAAACTTAGGCTCTCCACCCACCCACCTTGCCTCCCTCGAGGCAGGGAAGCCAGCCTTGCTGTTAGCTTAGGCACCCAGTTATGCCAACGAGTGGGGGGGCGGCGAGTGCTGCGTCCATTTCACGGACGTTTGCGCATAGGCCCCCGTCGGGCTGGGTGCCGGGGCCCGAACCCGGAACCATCCCGGAGGATGACGGTGCCCCTTCCCGCCCCTTCCCCCAGGCTGGGTGGGCAGCCCGCCGCCGGCCGGGTCCGAAGTGTTTATCGGACGGCTGCCTCAGGACGTGTACGAGCACCAGCTGATCCCACTGTTCCAGCGCGTGGGCCGCCTCTACGAGTTCCGCCTGATGATGACCTTCAGCGGCCTGAACCGCGGCTTCGCCTACGCGCGCTACAGTTCGCGGCGCGGCGCCCAGGCAGCCATCGCCACGCTGCATAACCACCCGCTGCGGCCGTCCTGCCCGCTGCTCGTGTGCCGCAGCACGGAGAAGTGCGAGCTGAGTGTGGACGGGCTGCCTCCGGGTCTGAGCCGCCGCGCGCTGCTGCTCGCGCTGCAGCCCCTGGGTTCCGGCCTGCAGGAGGCGCTGCTAATGCCCAGCCCTGGGCCGGCGTCCGCGCAAATTGCGCTGCTCAAGTTCAACTCGCACCGCGCGGCCGCCATGGCCAAAAAAGCCCTGGTGGAAGGTAGGGGCGGGGGGGGGGGGGCAAGGCTGCGGGGGGCTGCTGAAGGGGGCCAGACACATTTTGCCATGCACTTGACACATCAGTATAGAGGTATAGAGGGTGAAGCAAGATCGTAGGATTACAAATGCCTGAGTTTTCGACGTCATACTATATATGACCTGAGATTTTTAATTTCTGCTGGTGTACCAAGTACCACCTACGTGAACTCTTCCCTTGCATTGTGTCTTCAACATTCCAATGAAACACAGAATGATCTCCCTCTTTAGATATGAAGAGAGGGTTTAAGAGAAATTGATTTGCCCTAGGCAGTCCTGCTGAGTCTGCCTTTTATCTACTATAGAACTTCCTACCTCTGGGTGTGGTGACAATTAGATGGCACTTAGCACATTCCCTGAGTCCTGTTAAGCCTTCACAATAAAGGTTAGCTATTATGATGGTTATGAGGTAGACAAAGCCTGCATCCACCAGCACACCAATAAGGAAACTTAGAAGGTAGCAGCTACTACACCCCCTTTTCAAAGAAACACAATGAAGCCACCAGGAAATGGGAAGGCTAGATATTAAACAGGCCTCCCTGTGAACCCTCTGACTCCAAAGGGTTCACAGGGCCTGGGAACTTGGATCCAGGACTTAGGCCTCCCCTTGTCTCTGCCTTTTTCCTGCAGGGCAGTCCCGCCTCTGTGGAGAGCAAGTGGCCGTGGAGTGGCTTAAGCCAGACCTGAAGCAGCGACTCCGCCAGCAGCTCATGGGTCCCTCCCTGCAGTGCCTACAGCCAGAGGGCAGTCGACTGGCCCCAGCCGGGGACAAGCTAGAGTCCCACCGGGCTCGGGCTGCCCTGCAGCTGTTGTGCCAAAGGATGAAGCTGGGCAGCCCCGTGTTCCTCACCAAGTGTCTGGGCACAGGCCCTGCTGGCTGGCACCGCTTCTGGTACCAGGTGGTGATCCCCGGGCACCCAGTGCCCTTCAGCGGCCTCATCTGGGTGGTGCTGGCCCCAGACGGGCAGGATGGGCACGAGGTAGCTAAGGATGCAGTGTCTGCCAGGCTGCTAGAGGCACTGAGTGAGTCCAGAGCCAGCTTTCTCCGGTCTGCTGGGGCTGAGGCAGGTACCATGGTTAAGCAGTGACCCTGTCCTCTTCACAGGCAGTCTGTACGAGTTAGCAGAGCCTGTCAGTCTCCAGCCCAGCAGGCCTGGGCAGCCACCATCTGTCCTCAAAGAGGAGGAGCGTGGGCCCTGCCCTACCTCTAACAGCCTCCCAGCTGGGGCAGGGCCCCAGTACACCGGGAAAGCTCAGGGTTGGCTAAGTTGTGGTGAGGGACCTTGTTCTCCCCCTCCCAGCTCAGGGTCTGACCTGCCTCATGGTATTCCTTGGCCATTCAGTGTGATAGACACACAAACAACCCTTCTTCTCCCACAGCTTAGTATGAATCTCATCTCTTAGTCTCTTGATTTGTCATCTTTGTTGATTTTATTTGGAGGCTGGCTGAGCCAGAGGGTCAGAAAATCTGCCTTTTGTCCCCACTACTTGACATTCTGGTTACAGTGTATGTGATTTTGGGTTTTTCTATGCTGTTGTATTTATATTAAACCCCTGGTTGGTGTACACCTGTGGTCCGTGCTATCTTGCCCCAGCTCTGGGCTTGTCTTACACCGGCAGAGTGAGCAGCTGCCACAGAACAAGGACTTTCTCCCACCAGTGCCCTCAGTCCTGAGCCTCTGGCTACACAGCTTTGTGTACTGCACAAGAGTAGTAAAAGTTCATAGCATCTCTGCGTACCCAGCCCAGGGAGCAACACTTGCTCAGTGAGGACCTATCCGCCTCAATCACTATCATTCTCACTCTCTTTCTCTTCCTTCTGAGCTGTGGAGTCGTCTTCCTCTTCCCTCAGGCCTGCAAAGAAGTCATCTGTGCTCCAAGCCTTGCTGCTCAGACCCCGCAGTGGCCCTCCCTTTTTCTTGCGCCGGCGGTAGTCATCGACTACCACAGTCCGCAGCTGGGCCATGTTCCAGAACTTGAGGCGCTGGTCGTGACCACTGCTGGCCAGGAAGTGGCCACAGTGGGAGAGGGCCAGCTTCTCCACAGGCTCCCCAGCATGCTGCCCCACGCTGCCCACCACGCGATTTGGCAGGATATTGACAGCCCTGGGCAGAGAAAAGAGAGTGTTTGGTCTTGGCTGGTGGGCTCTGCCCCTGGTGTGATCTCAGGGCTGTCCTGGCCTCTCACCTGATGACTCCATCAGTGGAACCAGTGCACAGCAGGCTCTCAGTGACTGGAATCATGCAGTCAACAGACTCCGCTCTTAGGGCAAACCGATCACTTGTGGCCCCAAAGCCATTCCAGTTGAAGAGGTAGATGGTGCCTTCGCTGGAGCCACAGGCCACCTTCTTCCCATACTGCAGGAAATAAAGGAAACCATATTTGTGGAGGCCCATCTGAACAGATCCCTATCATATTCCCAAACCCTCATACCCAGATGTACTTTCATGACCGTGACGGAGGTCAGGTCTCCAGACTGAGGCTCTGAGAGTAGTTCAAACCGGCGTCGCCTGATGTTGAAGACACCCAGGCAGCCATCCCCACTGTAGAGAAAGCAGAGCAGCAGGCTTAGCCAAAGCTCCCATCAAAGGAGAGAGCTTTAACAGGGAAGGGAAAGGGCGGCAGCTTTGAGGCTATACCTGGCTGTAAGCAGCAGCTTCTTGGCTGGGTCCAGAGCCATGTCAGCAATATACTCCTCATGCTGCCGCATATCCATTAAGGGGCCCTCCTTCCGCTGGTCCCAGAGCCGGATGCCACCTGTGTCATCCCCAGTGGCCAGGACATTCTCATCTACTAGCAGCAGGCTGTTGATGGGGGCACTAGAGATACAGAGCTTCTTGAAGCATCTCTGTCCCAGGAGGAACCTACCACATTACCCTTGACCTCAACACACAATTTAGCTGCCCTTACCCATGAGCCTTAGAAATGCGTCTTTCCAGTCGGCCCTGCTCCACATCTAGAACGTGGATGGCTTTGTCCTTGGAGACAGTGACAAGTTCTGGGGGTGGGGGGAGGAGGTACTCAGGTCATGTTGCTGCGCCCTGCTCCCTTGCCAAAAGATTGCTGGCTGGCTGCCGTGCCCGGTACTCACTCTGTCCATTTTCAGAGAAGACCACAGCTCGGCAGGATTTGAGGTGGTGACCTGAAGACCAGAGCTCCTTCGTTTCTCCCTCTTGGCAAGAGTAGGAAAAGCTAGGGGGAGGAGGAGAATCAATGACTCCAAAACCTGCCAGCATGGAATATAAAGACCAACCAGTCAACCCTCAGCCTATCTAGGAACTGCTGTTTATACACCATCAAACCCAAGGGGCTTAACATCCCATTTTTCCATTTTCAAATGTTAAGTCTTTTATTCAACATGTATTAATTCAAAGTACATCTGCTCAGGACTTCTTTGTGAACTGACTCATCATCCTTAAAAGCCCCAGCTTGGGGAAATACTAGATCTGGACCACAATGGGGGGACATGAAATACGTGCTAAAGGCAGAAGAACAGGGGTGCCTGGGTGGCTCAGTTGCTTAAGCGTCTGCCTTTGGCTCGGGTCATCTCAGAGTCCCGGGATTGAGCCTTCATCAGGCTTCCTGCTCAGCAGGCAGTCTGCTTCTTCCTCTCCCTTACCCTCTGCCCCTCCCCCGAGCTTGTGCTCTCACTCTCTCCCTCTCAAGCAAAAATCTTGAGGGGAAAAAAAGGGGGGATGGCGCCTGGGTGGCTCTGCCTTGGGCTCTGGTCATGGTCTCAGAGTCCTGGGATGGAGCCCTGCCATAGGGCTCTCTGCTCAGCAGGGAGCCTGCTTTCCCCTCTCTGCCTCTCTGCCTACTTGTGATCTCTCTCTCTCTGTCAAATAAATAAATCTTAAAAAAAAAAAAAAAAAAAAAAAAAAAAAGGAAAAAGGAAAAAGAAAATAAAGGAACAGCTCCAGGAGTTTGAAATGTAAAAATTAACAGAAGACAGGGTTCTTGTACTCCAGGTCTATATGAGCTAAAGAAAGTTAAAAATAATTACAGAATATAGTGGCCACAGGCTGAAAAGGAGGTAGGATCAAAATGGAGGTGGAACAGAAAAGGGCCAGCCTGGAAGCTCAGCTTTGAGCCAAGTACTTGTCCAGAGTGTATCACCAGTGGCTACCTCAAGGCAGATCCTCAAAAACGGCCGGATGACAAAGTGCTTAATTGCCAGGGAGTTTCAGGCAAGCAGAACAGGGTCTGCTTATTTGCTCTGTCCCAGTGCCTAGCAGGAGAAAAGAGCCCCGGAAAGCTAAAGTCAAGATGTGAGTTGGGTCATGAAGAGTTAAACAGTTCACCTGGCAGATACTGGAGGCAGATATGAATGTCCCTTCTAGGGCAAGGACAAGGAATGAGGAGGGTTCCAGTGGCAGGAGAGTGAAATGACTGAATCTAGAAAGAGGGGCTGGACTGGAGATCATATAGGCCAAGCAGAAGAATGTAATCCTTTGGGGAAAGGAACCTCTTTGAAATGATCGTGGGAGAAGTCAGAAGCCTGCCAAAAGGCAGTGGCTGAAGGTAGGAAAGAGGAGACAAACTGAAGCAATGGCGATGTGAATCAAGGGGGAGGTCCAGAGTGACTCCCAAGTGTACAGCATGAAGTAGGTAAGTAGGAGTAGTAGTAGAAAGGAACCCACCTTTCTTGAACTCAGTAAACACCTGAATGCTGTGCAAGGTAGGTCCAGGCATACCTCCTCTTACGGCACTTCACAGACACTGCATTTTTTATACTGAAGGTCTGTGGCAACCCTGTATGGAACCAGTCTATCAGTGCCAGTTTTCCAACACCATCTGCTTGCTTCGTGTGTCTCTCATATTTGGGGAATTCTTACAATATTTCAAACCTTTTCATTGTATTTGTTATAGTGATCTGTGACCAGTGATTATGACTCACTCATGACAGCATTTTTTAGCAACAAAATATCTTTTAATTAAGGCATGTATACTGTTTTTTGGACATAATGCTAATACACATTTAATAGACTTAAGTATAGTGTATACTTATGTGAACTGGGAAACCAAAAAATTCGGTGACTGGCTTTATTTAAACGGTCCGGAGCCAAACCTGCAATGTCTCAGAGGTATGCCTGTATTATTCCATTTTTGAAGATGAAAATATGGAAGTTAACTTGCCCAAGGTGACTGAAGCTAATAAAGAGGTTAAGGTTTAATGTCATTAAGTACATCTGACAGCACAACTCCTCTGGTTAAAACCTTCAATGACTCTTCACTGCTTCCAGCCTACTCATCTTGTTCAAAATCAAATACATATTAAGCACCTACCGTGGTATAGAAGAGGAGATAAAAAGGACAACAAAACAGACTACAGATTACATAAAAATGTTTTTCAAACTCCAGTCATGATCCATTAGTGAACTGTGATCAGCATTTTATGTCTGTGTGCCTGCAATAACAATGTAATAAACCGGAAAGTATCAGGGTGCATCACACATAATTATATGTGGTGTGGGGTGAGGTCAAAAAAGTTTGAAAAACATTATTTTTAGTGAAGGAGCAAACATTCAAATAATTACACAAACGGATTTAAGATTACAAACCATTACGAAGTTTCTGAGGGCAAGTTATCTGGTGCTAACACAGCAGTGTCTAATGAGTAATCTAATTTAGCCTGGGGAAGGGGAGGACAAATGTAGAGATGCTGAGAACTCAGGGATAGTGGGGAAAGTTTTCCAGGCAGAAAGAAGAAGCCGCAAAAGAGCTGAGGATTTAAGATACATTGAAAAGGTAAGAATGAATGAGCACAGAAAGTAAGGGGAAAGTGAGCAAGAACCAGATGGCCAAGATCCTAAAAGCCAGGTTAAGGAGTTTTGACTTAACCCTAAAAACCAAGGTAAACTACTGAGGGGTCTTAAGAAAGAGAGGTCGTTAGATTTGTGTTTGAAAGATCAATTAAAGCAGGCAAGAGGCAAAGTGGAGGGGGCCCATTCAACCCATTTCAGGCTCAGTATAATAATCCAATGAAAAAAAAGTGCCGTGAACGCCTTCTCGTCCTGCTACCGTCTCTGGACTTCGTCAGGGCATTCCAGCCACTGTGTCTTCCTTTCAGTTGTCTCAAGAGATTTGTGTGGTAACTGGTTCAAAACCAAGTGTTACTGAACGAATCGATCAGATGGGTCTTGCAAGATTTGTCTCCCGCACCTTTCTCTCCTCATCCCACTTCCCCCCTGGGAGCTTCCAGATCCCGCAGCCCCGAGCCCTGCCCAGCACTTACACGAACACGTCCCCGTCCACATCCCCCGCCGCCAGGAGGTCGCGGGCCGGATGGAACGCCAGCCCACTGGCCGGTGCTTCCAGCACGATGTCTTCCGGGGTGTCTCGGATGCGGACCGGGGCTTCGGTTGAGTCGGGGTCCTCCTCCTCGCTCCCATCCTCGGCGGGCTTCTCCTCACACGCGCGGTCCATGCACGAAGGAAAGCGAGCCTCTCAACAGTTGAGCAGCGAACCCAAAACCCTCCCCCTGACCTAGAGGAGTGGCCCAGATTCCACTTCCGCCTTGGGGGCGGATCCGGAAGTGGCGCTGAGACAAAAAAGGGCGGGGTGGGCCGCAGCTGTGGTTCCCAGAAACCCAGCCCTCAAGGTGAGCAGCTGGTCCACGTTAGCGCGGCCCTTTTCTGGGCCAGGTAGATGGCGTGACTGTCAGTGCTATCCTTGGTCACGTCTCGCGAAGTTAGGTACTGTTGAAGTCCTTTCCCCTCATCCTGATCGATGCTGACAGTTGGGGACTCCCTCCCGCAACTAGTAAGGATGATTTACTGCCCTCAGGATGGAGAGGGGGACGCCAGTCTTTCAAGGCTTTGTGGCATCCAAGAGCAACCTCCACGTTAGCCCAGAAGCCCCAAAAGCCCCACACCACGAGAATTTGGCATGCGGAGGTCATGGACAGCACTCAGGCCAAGCGCACGCTTAAACTGCGGCGGGTCTATGCTCAACATCGTTGGGGCCAAAGAACAGCACCTTGCCAGTTCCTACAGTTTGGCTGCATACCCTCAGTAGGCCAGGCCAGCAGTGCTCAGAGCTGGAAAGGAGTTGCTTAAAAGGAAAATGGGGACAACAGTCGACGTTCTTAACATTCTGGTTATCACAGGTTCCATAAAAATGGGAACGCTCTGGTGGGGCAAATAAGGAGCACAAACCCCTGGTACCGAAGAGAAGCTTCTACATCACTGTGCTAAGCCTTCTAAGACATATTATATGCTGATGTCCAACCCCTTCATGGAGAGGTGAAAGTGAGGTGAGGGACCTCAGAGAAGCTCTATGTCCTATGTGAATGGAAAAGTTGCCACGTGGTGTGGGGGGCCCTTGTCACCCACCATGTCGCCAACCAGAGGACTTTGAGCATGTCCACAAGGCTTGGTAATATCTGCAGAAACAGGGCACCTGGGTGGCTCAGTGGGTTAAGCCGCTGCCTTCGGCTCAGGTCATGATCTCAGAGTCCTGGGATCGAGTCCCGCATCGGGCTCTCTGCTCAGCGGGGAGCCTGCTTCCTCCTCTCTCTCTGCCTGCCTCTCCGTCTACTTGTGATCTCTGTCTGTCAAATAAATAAATAAAATATTTAAAAAAAAAAAATATCTGCAGAAACAGATTTTAAGTAAGCCCAACAGCCAGCATGAGGCTTGAACACCAAAAGCTGCATGTTCTGCTAACTGAGCTAGCCAGCCAGGCTCCCCTGCAGAAATGGATTTTTTAAATGGAGTCAACCCCCAGGGTTTTTTGCTTTTGTTTTTTAAGTAAGCTCTTTGCCCAGTGTGTGGCTTGAACTCAGGACCGTGACATCAAGAGATGTGTTCTACAGACTGAGCCAGCCATACACCCCAAACCCCAGGTCTTAAATTTAATGACCCTCTAGCTATCTTCATCGAAGCCAGGTCTCTGTGACCCTTTTCTTAACTGGGACCAATGCCTACAACCATGAAGCCAGCGTGTCCTTTACTGTCTGATATTAGGCATTCTAGGTGCTATTGCAGTTAAAGCCCAATTTCAACCTCCTAGGTGCCATGCACAAAGCTGTTTTCCTCACATGCTCTTGCCCTATCAAGCTGAACGTGACCAAAGGCAAGGCAAAGGTTAAGGTGGCCTTCTAGCTTTCCATGTATGTGCTCATCCCACAGGTCTTAGGCTCAAGACAGGCAGTGGCAGCTAGGGATCCAGCCAGGAAAAAAGGGATGACTCTTAGGAGCACCAGACCAAAGTGCTGGCAATGAGCAGAGAGGAGGAAAAGGTTGGGGGTGAAATGATGAAATGATTCAGAGGCCAAGGGATCCACCTTAGGCCTTGGCAAAATTTCAGGGTATTAAAGGGCACCAAACCCTGCTGGCTTACCATAGGACTCCCCCAAGGCTATCCCTTCAGCCAAAGAAACAGCAATTTGTGCTTAGAATTAACAAAGCTCTCAGGAGGGCATAAATCCATTTTTGTTTCCCAAGTAATTCTCATCAGCTGCCTTCACTTACAGCCTAGTCCTGCACAACCTTGGGATCAGACTGGCAGCCCAGGGACTCTCTATGCTAAAAGTAGACCCCCAAATGGGCCTGAATGAGTCTGACATTTGAGACCAATCATGCTTATGTTCCTCTATCTACCTCTTGCCCATCAGGGAGGTCATTACTTCCTTCTCCACTAGGTGTCCTTGCTAGGATCCTTACTGCCTAGGAATCTAAAATCACAGCTCAAGGAAAGCTAACTTTCTGCATGAGCATGTTACGCAATTAGTGGAATTACAAGCCCTCTTAGTGCTTCAGGGGCCCAGGAGGGAGGATGCTCCAACAGAGAAGACATGATAGTAGGTTAGCCAGATTTAATGGAACTAAATGATTATACAATAACATTTTATATACATTGACAAAAAGAGACCTTGCAACTTTTTTGGGAATTAAAGAAAGCAAGCACTGGTGAGTCCATACTTGTGGGGAATCTTTTTGGACTTGGAAATGGAGATTAGTATTTTGGTCTTTTCACTTCAACTCTGCAATGAAAGGAAAAGTGAGTCAGCCTAAGATCAGTACTCTAACCAATTCCCACAGTGCCCCAGAAGAAGAATGCTGGTGCTCACCCATCAGCCTCCATCTTCTTCCTCTTTTCAATAATCTACAAAAAAGAACAGTTACACCCAATAGTTACGCTGTCAGTCTGATCACCTGAGGCACAAGGCAGCCTTCTCTACTTCCAGGGCTCTCTACACCCTGCCTATTCCTTTTATCTGTGGGCCAGTGTCTCCTCCCAGCCGAAGTCCACCCAAGAAGTGATCTCACTTACTGCACTAATCTTCTTCCACTGGCGATCAAGCTCTGCCTTATCATTGGTTTCCTTGAAGCGCCTAGTTTTCCGCCCTTCAGACATCTTGATGCCATACTGGAATGCAGCTCTGAGAAAAATAAAGGACAAATGAGGGGAAAAAGGCACCAGAGGTTGCATAACTGTACAGAGGTGTTCCCAGATGGCCCTGTGACTAAAGAACCTGTTTAGGTATGTCTCAGCCAGACTACACCCTCAAACCTGGTGAAGGCTAGCCCACTCCATCATCATCCCTCTCCTCACTCCCTGGCCATATTTAGTACCGACTCACTTGGGCAAAGCCTCCTTGTTGTTCATATACTCGCTGTATTCCTCCTGGGTATCAAAGTCCCAGCGGCCTAAGGGTCCTTTCTTATTGCCCTGTTGGAAGACAGAATGGGGACAGGGAAGGAAGAGATGTCATGGAAACAGAATTTTAGCCCTTACTAAAGCCAGGTTCTCTCACAATCCTGTTGCATTATTTGTAAATCTCACCCTCATAAATAATAATAAATGCTTACTATCTACTTACTATGTACTGGGCATTGTTCTGAACAATAAACACATATTTAATTCTCTCAAATGCTATTAAAAGAGAACCACAGTCCTCTCCATTCTCCTGATGAGTAAACTGGGGCATAAGCAGTAAAATTAACTGGCAAGGCCATAAAACTAAATAAATGGCAGAACCAGGGTTAAGTAAGTCTCCAAGATGGAAATAAACCAGGTTCAACCACTGCAGTAAAGAGAAACAAGGAAAAAGTAGATGAAATTTCTTTACCATTAATGGTGTTATGTGTCAGGGTTTGAGGTTTGTTTTGTTTTGTTTTTTTAAGTAGGTTTCACATCCAGCATGGAGCCCAACACAGGGCTTGAACTCAAAACACTGAGATCGAGATCTGAGCTAAAATTAAGTCTTTTCGCCTAACTGACTGAGCCACCCAAGTGCCCCAAGAGTATTTTTTTTTTTAAGATTTTTTTTTATTTATTTATTTGACAGACAGAGATCACAAGCAGGCAGAGAGGCAGGCAGAGAGAGAGGAGGAAGCAGGCTCCCCGCTGAGCAGAGAGCCCGATGCGGGCCTCGATCTCAGGACCCTGGGATCATGACCTGAGCCAAAGACAGAGGCTTGGACCCACTGAGCCACCCAGGCGCCCAGTATTTTTGTTTTTAAGACTAGCAAAGAACATTTCAATCCTGGCTAGAACAAAATTTGATTATTTTCTAAACACTGAAATTCCTTCTACCCTTTCTATTTATGCGCTAAAGGCTTGCTTACTGCCTACAATGGAAATCAAAACCTGACACTTTGTCAGAAATAAGAAAAAAAAATCTATTTTTGGGTGCATGGGTGGCTCAGTTGGTTAGGCAACTGCCTTCAGCTCAAGTCCCGCAACAGGCTCCCAGCTTGGCAGAGAGTGCTTCTCCCTCTGATCTTCTCTCCTCTCACATAAGCTCTCTCTCACATAAGTAAATAAAATCTTTTGAAAAAAATCTATTTTTGGCCTATCTCATTTTGTTTTGTACAGACACTTCGAAAGTTAAGCTTCTCATGACCCCACAATGCTGCTGCTCTTACTGCTGCAGTTGAAGGAAGGTGAAGGCCCAGAAAATGAGACACCGATCTGTTGGGAGGGGGGAAGGAGGTATGTGCCAAAGAGTAACTGCCTAAGACTCCCCACCCAACCTTCCAATGCCATACCTGGTCCATTTTGCTGTAATCCACCTCCTCATCACTATCCACAGCCATATCATCCATCCTGAAAAGAAGCAACAGTTAGACAGATGGTGCAGACCCAGACCCTGATGCTTTAGCCAGAAACCTTCCCAACTAAGATGCTATATGCCTAAAAATGACCAACGCCCCAACCCGAGACCTCCCACTCAGTGCCTAAAAGAAAAGTTCATCCAAGTAAAAAGTACCCCTTGGTCCCAGGTAATCAGATTTCCACTTTAGCCTCCTCCCCACAACTTGTTCTCCAATCATCCCAGCCTCCCTTAACAGTCTCACATACGTGGCTGGGTAACACTCGGCATAGCTGTTGGACATTCCAAAGAAGTCTCCCAGCTGCTTTTTGTCCTCTGGCTTCTTCAGCATATGCTATGTTAAAGAAAATAATTCTAGGGGCGCCTGGGTAGCTCAGTGGGTTAAGCCTCTGCCTTCGGCTCACGTCATGATCTCAGGATCCTGGGATCAAGCCCGGCATTGGGCTCTCTGGTCAGCAGGGAACCCTGCTTCCCCCTCTCTCTCTGGGGCTCAATGCCACAACATGAAAACTTTTAAGGACGTGAGTGGATCCTCTGAGAAATGGGAAAGTCAAAATGATTGCATCCCTGACAAAATTTACTATAAAAGGCAAGAGGCAGGGTGGGGGCAGGGGTTGTGGGGAAGTAGGGAGGTAGGTGGAATTAGAAAGAATACAGGACAAGTTTTCTAGACTCCAGCAACGTATTGAAATAAAGGATATGATTCAGTGCCTTCCCAACCCGCAGACCCAGCAAACTTTTCATTGATTGACTTGATCAACTCCTTAGCAGATCCAGGTCCTAAGGGAAAAGAGATCTCTGTTCAGACTGTGAAACAAGAAACTTACCTCTGCCCCCCTCCCGAAACAGACTCTCCAACCTGTTTTCATAAAGTCATTTTTTTAAGCAAAAGAAAAAGCTTTTAGCTAACAAAACTTTATTCAAATTCCAACTAATAACAAGCTACTCCAGGGCACCTGGGGGGCTCAGCTGGTTCATCAGCCGGCTCTTGGTTTCCACTCAGGTCATGATTTCAGGGTCATGGGATCGAGCCCTACGTAAGGCTCCTGGCTCTGAGGGACGTCTCCTTGATTTTCTCTCCTTCTCCCTCTGCCCCTCCCCCAACTTATGTGGGCGCACACACACTTGCTCTTTCTCTCTATTGGAAATAAATGAATCCTTAAATAACAAGCTACTCTGGTTGAGATGGGGTTATGTACACAGAATACTGCCAGTTCGACCTCCCTCACATCTTCAGAACCCTGCAGGTGGAGGAACTGTATCTAGCAGAGCAAATACGCCCTGCCATTGCCCAGGAAGATTCGGGTAACTCCAGACTCATCTTCTATTTCATGGAGCAAGACATGGATCTTAATGAGAACTCAGATCAGGAAGTCCCGTAATCCCAGCCTTTGCCAACTCTGAACTCTAGGACAGCAGCCTCACAGCCCAAGAAGGCCAGAGCGAATGCAAGATGTCTCACATGTCACCCACCTTTGTCAACATCCATGGGCTGGAAAGAAAACAGAAATTGAAGTGAGTATTGCCATGAGGGATTTGTACTCATTCTTCTCCTGCTTGACTGATCTGTGAATCAATTCCCTACCCACTTCTTGCCTCATTTTCAGGATGCTTCCCACCCTGGATTAGTTGAATCTGCTGCTGCTATGGAGCCCTGAGGCACCTATACAGATGGGCAGTTCCCCACTTGGTAACCAGGGCCACATCTCACCTCATCATCCACTTTTGGCTTCTCAAAGTAGCTGTGCCTCTTCTTCTCTTCCTCTCTCTCTCGGTCCCGTTCCCTCTCCCGATCTCGTTCTCGCTCCCGCTCTCTGTCACGGTCTCTGTCTCTCTCCCGATCACGCTCCCGTTCCCGATATCTCTCCCGCTCCTTGTCCCGAGGCGTCTTGGTTGTGGACGGCACATAATCCCCAATGTCTTCAAAAATACTAGAAAAACAGAGATCACTAGCTGCCAAAGTCATACACACTTCCATTTTCCCTGACCATTTCTCCACAAATTCTCATATCAAGACCTCCCCAAAATGCCAAAGACAAGAAACAGGGAACCCTTTCCTCACACTTAGTAGGTGACAGGGCTAGGATACATACTTCATGTCAGCCTCAGGGGGTTTTTTCTCTTCCATCTTCCCTAAAATATAGAAAGAATAATGAAGAAAACATTCCTGAGTTGATTCCCACTCAAGGAATCATGGGTGGGAATTCATGCTCTCCAGCTCTGAATACCCATTAAACATCTGTTTAGAAGGTGGAATAACAAAAGCTCCCCATACTCTCCCTTCTCAAGCCTCAAAGCTGTCTATTGCTTCCTGGGGTGCTCAAGCAGACAGAACCTGTGTGTAACCATCTCCTTGTTAATGCTCCATTGCTCCCATTTTTGTCTGCTTCCCAAGAGCCTCCCAATGTTCTAGACACAAAAGGCTCCAGGAAACCTTGGTTCCACCCTCAGGTGCCCCTCCAGAGTTAAGGTTTCTCTCCCTAACCCTCCAGATTACCTTTATCCTTCTTCTTGAGCTTCTTATTGCGGGTACCCTGCCGCAGGTAGGAAAGGATCTGGGTGAGCTTGCTGATTACAATGTCATTTGTGGTCAGTGTGGTCTGGGCCTGAAAACCCGAAGCAGCAAGGACATTATATCTGAGTGCAAGAATCTCCTCATTCATTCACTCATTCATTCACTTAACCAATTCAAGGATAAGTTATAATCAACTCAGTGAAAAAACAGGGAAAGGAGGTGTCATAAAACGTTCCAGGCACACAGAATGACATATACAAAGGCCTGGGTCGAAAGTGAATCTAGGTGCACTGGGCATCTGACTCTTGATTTCGGCTCAGGTCATGATCGAAAGATCATGAAACTGAGCCTCACACTGGGCTCCGCATTAGGCGTGGAGCCTGCTCCAGACTCTCTCTCTCTCCCTCAGCCCCTCCCGCCCCTGCTTACACTCTCTCTCCCTCTCTCTCTTAAAAGAAAGAAAGAGAGAAAGAAGTGAATCTAGCAAGCTGGGATTCACTGGAGAATAAACAGGGAATCATGATGAAAAAGTGGTTCAGGCCAGAAGTTGCCAGGGTTCGTATGCCACAACAAAGACTTTACTCTTTATCCTAATAATGAGAAATCACTGAAAGCTTCTCAAGTGTGGTGAGACAAAAATTTCCATGTTGAAAATATCACACTGGCCACATGTGAAAAATCACAATGTAAAAGGGGATAGGAAGACTGTGGGGGTTATGACTAAAGAGTACAGGGGGTTTTTTTGGGGAGGTGGAGGTGGATCAAAATTTTTTTATATTGTGTGATGGCTGCATAATTCTATGAATATACTAAAAGCTGCTAAGTTATACATTTTCAAAAGATGCATGATGTGGCACATGAATTACAACTCAATAAAAAAAAAAAATACTGAAAAGAAACCAGAGTGAAAGCGAGGAAACAAAACAAGGGTATCTTTTAATAGTTATCATCAGACACGACAGCTTCAACTGGAATTTTACTGATAGAAATAAAGAAAAGTGAATGGGTTCAACTAATAGTTAGAAAGTTAAAAGTGGACAGGGTTAAATGTGGTGGATGAAACCCAGGGCAGAAGGAAGGCAGACTCCCAGGTTTGAGGCCCACCTGACAGGCTCTCAGGACTCAAACCACTTACCTCCATGGTGGGGCAATCAGCTTTGCTGCGGATAAGGGTGGTGGGGATGTCCGTGTCTGCATATTCATCATCCAGGTCTACCACATAGGCCATGCGGCCTGGCAGGAACAGCTCATTCCGTTCATACGCCTTACTCCTGAAGAGCGTGCGGTAAACATTGCGGCCTATGAAAAGGGGACCAGGAGCAAGCACAGCCACTGAGAAACTTCTACACTAACAGCTGCCATTTAGTAAGTGTTTACTCTGTGCCACCACACCAAATACTATTGCCTCAGTCTTCACAAGAGCCCTGTAAGGTATACATCATTATCTCCTTTTAAGTTATCAGAATACCAAAGGTGAAAGGGAAGTGATTTACCTCAAGTCACACAGCTACAAAGTGAGAGAATAAAGATTGGGACCCAGTCTATCTAACTCCAAAGCCTGAGCTCCTATCCACTCTTCTACATTGTATTCTCAGGTGCACTATGGGCTTCGCATTGTATTAGGCCCTGTGAGGAAGAAGGATGAGGTGTAAAGGGATACTGACAATGATGGACAAACCAGCTTGGCTACATACTCAATACAACAGACATGTTGCATATAGTATTTTTAATGGCTCCAATAATCCCATGAGGTGAATTAACCCTATTTTTGCAGAGAGACAAACAGGCACTGAGATGTGAATGAGTTACCTAATATCACATCCCTAGTGTAGTTTCATCACCAGGATTCAAACTCAGGTCTCTGACTGCAAATTCTGAGCTTTTAATCACCAACCATGCTACCTCTTTTAACAGATAAGCTATAAGCTGCCTTCCTCGATGCATAAGCCACAATCTGCAAGAGCTTCCAACATAAATGAGGAGATATTAATAATAAAGGAAATGACTAAATCCACATCTAAGTTCTGGTAGAGTATTCTAAGAAAACTAGCTAATGTCGGGGCAAGAAAGAGGAAAAAAGAAAGAGGAAAGCAGTTTGAGGGGAAGGGAAAGCACATCTTGCTCAGACCATTAAACTGCCTACAACCGACCGAAAATGCACAACCACTACTGTAAAAATTCTGTACTCACCCAAACGTGTCTTAAATTCAATTTTATTCTCAGGATCCTCATCTTTCCTGAAAAGACAAAAAAATATTTTATTTTTTACCAAATGTGTTCCTACTTTAGGTCCCACTTTCCTAAACCCGTCAACTTTCCCTGGTATTTACTTACTTGGTTTCCTTCTGAGGCTTTTCCATAAGTTCTTCCTCTTCTTTCTCTTTGCTGGCAATCTCAGCTCGTACCTAACAGGAAACCAAGTAGGATTTAGACGTTTATTCATTTTACATATGTTTATCTAACACCACTATATTCCACATGGTGCCAGGAACTAAGAACTCAATACTGAGCAAGACAATACAGTCCTTGCCTTAACGGAGCTTACAGCAGAAGAGACAAACAAACAAAATGTGATAACTATGCTATGTGAAATAAAAGAGCTATGCAGAGATACAAGAAGTGGGAAGTGAGGAGTGGGGTTTAACAACCTCACTTGTTATGGTTAAACAACCAAACCTCGGTGATCAGGGAAGGTTTCCGCCCAAAATAAAATTAAGGCTGAGACTTAAAGGATGAGTACCAATTAGTCCTTATCAAGAGCCACTATTACTCTTCCTATATGGCCTGGGCTGACAGCAGTCTCCCTCCTTCACTTTGAAAGGCCCATACAAGAGGATTCAGCATTCTAGGATTACTCTTTACTCACCCACCATGGCTCACCTTTTGAAGCAGAGCAAAATCCAAACCCTTCACCAAATGGGTGTGTTCCATGTCACCACCCAAGAATTTGGATTCCTGGATCAACTGTCTTCTCTTCTCTGCAGCGGATTTGTCCCTGTATAATGAAAGAAGCCACATTAGAATAGTTATTTGTGAGTACCAAGTCCCTCTTGAAATAGCTCAGCCTGGGTTCCAAAGTAAGGAAACTATTAACAAGAATTCACACTGTGATTGTAGGCCACCGGGATGCTGAGGGAATCCTGCTCTGGCAGCCTGGGTACTCACGCTTCAGCAGTGGGGCCCACAGCCCTGTAGTTAGCTGTGGTACTAATCAGCTCAGTTTCCTCATAATCTTTGTTGACGCCATCTCGCCGTTCCTTGGCACGGTCACGGTACTTCTCTGCTAGTTCCCTCTCTCTCTCAATCTCTTGTTGACGAAGCTTGGCATAATAACTGTGACCAGAGAAAAACAAACGTGTAAGGCTCACCAGCTGCTATCCCAAGGTCAGCAGAATTATTCCTGCCTGTTTTATCCAACTGTCTGGTGAAAGTTCATACACATCCTCATAGAATTGCTGGCCAACTCCAGATAGTCCTCAAAATCAGAATTATAGCATCTTCCAGCTCAGAGATAGACTCTTTCAATGCTACCATGGAACCTTCCATCTGTCATTTCAGAGTTCTTTAATGCCACACAACTGTGTTATCACTCAGTCTCTAAAGATATGAGACTTTTCTGTAGGGCAACAGGAAGTTATCTAAATTTTTATCACCTTCCAAATTTCAACTGAAAATCATTCCTGGGCCCCTGGGTGGCTCAGTTGGTTCAGCTATCTGCCTTCAGCTCAGGTCATGATCCCAGGGTCCTGGGATCAAGTTCGACATTAGGCACCCCGCTTGGTGGGGAGTCTGCTTCTCCCTCTGCCTCTCCCCCCAATTCATGCTCACACTCAAAAAAAAAAAAAAGAAAGAAAAAGAAAATCATCCCTTGCTGGTCTTCCCCCAGAAGAGATAAGAGCAAAACACAAGGTCCAGAATTTTTTTTTTTTTTTTTTAAGAGAGAGAGAGGAGAGAGAGCACACAAGCAGGCAGAGGCAGAGAGAGAAACAGGCTCCCTGCTGAGCAAGGAGCCAGACTCGGGACTCGATCCCAGGACCCCGAGATCATGACCTGAGCCGAAGGCAGCGGCTTAACCCACTGAGCCACCCAGGCGTCCCCAGAAATTTTAATATCTTATAAATAATCATGATGATGATGGTGATAATGGCAGATAAGATTTACTGGGTAGTTACAATACACCAGGTACTGGTGCTAAGTGCTTACATGCACTACCACAGTTGATCCTCATGACAACCTGATAAAAGTTATGAAATCAGGGGCACCTGGGTGGCTCAGTGGGTAGAGCCTCTGCCTTTGGCTTGGGTCAGGATCTAAGGGTCCTGGGATCAAGCCCCACATCGGGCTCTTTGCTTCCCCACCGCTCTGCCTGCCTCTCTGCCTACTTGTGATCTCTGTCAAATAAATAATAAAATCTTTAAAAAAAAAAAAAGTTATGAAATCACTCTACTCATGAGAATACTGAGGATTAGACATGTTAGGGAATATCCCCATGGTTATCCAGCTAAGAACTGGAGAAATGAGATTAAAATACTGCACTGACTCCAAAGTCCTAAATTGCCACTCTGCCTATTGTTCTTCTCCACTAAACCAGAGAACCTCAGATAATAAAGGAAAACCTTAATCTCCAGCCTCATAGTAACTACTGAC
The DNA here is from genome assembly GCF_902655055.1 of Lutra lutra. Taxonomy (NCBI): domain Eukaryota; kingdom Metazoa; phylum Chordata; class Mammalia; order Carnivora; family Mustelidae; genus Lutra; species Lutra lutra. Next base: position 79,282,165 of record NC_062282.1, on the reverse strand, counting down.
CTTCACGCCTTTAAAAAAAATACTGTCCACCTTACAGTCCAACACTCCTTCATCCTTCCTTTACCTTTTCTTTTTTCTCCTTCGTGCAGCTGGATCTTCATCCTCATTGTACTCTCTTGGCATCCTAGAAGAGAAAGAAATTCACTGATAGCAAAATATTGCCACAGCCCCAGAAACCCCCAACAACTGGCTTTGAGGACTGAAGAAAGGCCTAGAATATGGAACAAAGCAACAGCTTCAACCATGCAGAGATCCAGACCACTATTTGTAGGTGAGTATTTCTAAGCTTTAGAAAACAGCAAAATCACCTGAAGCACTATTAAAATTCTATATCTCCCAATATCTACCTCAGCATCTGAGTTCCTAGGGCAGCAAAGGACCCTGAAATCTGCCCATTTAAGCACTAGTGGCATTCTATTAGTACAAGTGGTATGTGGAATGTACTCAGATCTTAGCACACTCTAGTCTTCACTGGAGCTTCAATCTCCAGAGAGGGAGAATCTGAATTATAGGCTTCAAAAAAGAACTAGCCTTCCAGTTCATACAACATCTAGTTCAGCAGATTCTGTAGGAAGGAGATGGGAGACAGGTTGGAGGACCCCAGAACTTACTCATGGTGACGTGACTTAGAGGGCGGTGCAGAGGTCGGTGCAGCCCTTGGGGTCATAAGAAGTTTCCTGAAGTCTTCATTGGTGAGTTTTGATCTAGAAGGCAAAAATTTTAAAAATTAGTAGTACCCAGTAAGAATCGAAAAAGGAGTATGTTAAAAACCATGGTTAACTTTACTAGGAATCAAGAAAGTACAAATTAAAAAAAAAAAAAAATGCCACTTTTAATGCATCAGAGTGTTGACTATTACAAAGTCTGATAAATCAAGTATGTGTGAGAAGAGGCACATAAGTCAGTACAGCAAATGTGAAAGCAATTTGGCTGTATCAAAATTTAAGTGTGTATATCCTACGACCTAGCAACTCCATTCACCTATATTTAGCTTTGTTAATTATTGGCATAGGAATATAAAAAGGCGTGTAAAGAAAATTTCAGGTTTTTTTTTTTTTAAGATTTTATTTACTTATTTGACAGAGAGGGAGCAAATGCGCAGAAGCAGGAAGAGCCAGCAGGCAGAGGGACAGGGAGAAGAGGCTCTCCGCTGAGCAAAGAGCCCAACATGGGGCTTGATCCCAGGACCCTGGGATCATGACCTGAGCCAAAGGCCAATGCCTAACCAACTGAGACACCCAGGCACCCCACAATTTCAGCTTTCAAAGTAATAAAAACTTGGAAACAACCTAAATAACCATTAACTAAAGACTAGATCATGAGTGTTTCCCACATGTGTGGCAGACAGCAATGATGGTACAAGAGATAATTTTAATCAGTACAGTGACAAAACATCACTCCTTGACCAAACTTTAATCGGGTCCATTTGAACCCTCTTCTGACACTCTTCCTTGGCCTGCTGTGTCCAGTTTTACCAAAGAATCCTTCTAAGTGTTCCCAAGGAAGACACTGCTCAAGATTACTGTAACAGGAATAAAGACTACTGCAATAGGGAGAAGGACAGAAACTCAACTCTGAAAACAAACTGGGACAACTGGGCGTTTATTAAAAAAAAAATTACTGGGGTGCCTGGGTGGCTCAGTGGGTTAAGCCTCTGCCTTCAGCTCAGGTCATGATCTCAGGGTCCTGGGATCAAGCCCCACATCGGGCTCTCTGCTCAGCAGGGAGCCTGCTTACCCCCCCGCCTCTACCTGCTGTTCTACCTACTTGTGATCTCTCTCTCTCTGTCAAATAAATAAACAAAATCTTTAAAAAAAAATTATTAATGGGGCGCCTGGGTGGCTCAGTGGGTTTAGCCGCTGCCTTCGGCTCAGGTCATGATCTCAGGGTCCTGGGATCAAGCCCCACATCGGGCTCTCTGCTCAGCAGGGAGCCTGCTTACCCCCCCGCCTCTACCTGCTGTTCTACCTACTTGTGATCTCTCTCTCTCTGTCAAATAAATAAACAAAATCTTTAAAAAAAAATTATTAATGGGGCGCCTGGGTGGCTCAGTGGGTTTAGCCGCTGCCTTCGGCTCAGGTCATGATCTCAGGGTCCTGGGATCGAGCCCCACATCGGGCTCTCTGCTCAGCGGGGAACCTGCTTCCTCCTCTCTCTCTACCTGCCTCTCTGCCTGCTTGTGATCTCTCTCTGTCAAATAAATAAATAAAATCTTTAAAAAAATAAATAAATAAAAATAAAAAAAATAATAATAAATTATTAAGAGGAAACTGGCTAGCCATTAAGGGTAGGGAAAAAGGAGCTTGACTTATCTATTTGATTACTTAAGGGGACTCTCCATAAAATGGCTTAATAGCATTCTTTGCTTAAACTGAACCTAATAGGCCTTGTCAAAAATGGATCCCAGAGAAGCTTGATGAAAGTCTAGTCAAGGCAGGAGTCCTTGGGGTGCCTGGGTGGTTCAGTGGGTTGAGTGTCTGACTCTTGGTTTTGGCTCAGGACGTGATCTCCAGGTCCAGAGATCAAGGTGTAGCACATCAAGCCTGCACCAGGTTCCACACTCACTGGGGTGTCTGCTTCCCCTCTCTCTCTGCCCCTCCCCGCTGCTCACACACTCTTACTCTTTCTCGCTCTCTGAGATAAATGTGTTTAAAAAAAGGGGGGGAGGGAGTCTTTGTCACTTATGTGAAAATAATTTTTAAGACCATGAGTGGAGAAATTAAGCAAGTAGCAAAATGATATAATATATAATACAACATTACTTAATTTTAATACTTCAACTTATAAAATAATAATATATCTTCCTCAGACCTACATGTATGCATATAAATGGATTTTTTTAAGTAGGAAAAAAGACACATATGAGAAGGAAAAGGAACAGTGGTAACCTGCAAGAAAGGGACTGGAACTGGGGATGTTATCAAAAAGAATATTACTCTTACTTGTACTTTAATTTTCTACAAGGATGAATTCCTGTATCATGTATAATTAAACATTAATTTTAAAAACTCGCACCCTCCCAGCCAGAACTTCCCCTCTAATATTCTTATGCAGTCGACCTTATCCAGCTAAAGTTCAGAGATAAAGGCTCATGAGGTACAATTTTTTTCACCATCCTTGTTGACAAGACATTTATAATTCCTTCACCATTTCCACATCACTCTATTCATCCCCAGTTCATACACTTAGTCCTATATTGAAATACTCACTGGTGGAAGGAGTGAGGATCATCCACATCGTGGCCATCTGGAGCCAAAGGGTTGGAGAAAGGCTCGCCTTAAAATAAGTAAATAAATAAATAAGCAAACAAACAAACAAAACCCCTGGCATTAATTTAATAAATCTATTTCGTGTCAGTTCCTGTGCAAAAGTTGGGACTATATTAGTGAACAATACTGATGTTTTCACGTCAAATTGCTCCCATTCTAGTGAGGAAGAAAGGCAAAAACAGCAACAGTGACCACACAAAGTAGTAAGTACCCAAGTGAGAAAATACAAGGAACTCTTGGTGCAAAGGAAGGGGCCCCTAAACCGGCGCTGGAGGATCAACAAATACTTCCGGAAAATGACATCCAAGATGCTGCGATTAAGATAAACTGGCGCGACCCAAGATTAAGTGCGCGCGGTAGGTGCTACTTCACAGACAATACACACCCGTCGTCACTTGGGGCTAGGACAAAGCTTAGAGACAACAGCCCGGAGCTGCCCGGCTTCATTTGATACCAAAGGGCTTCGCCAGATTTCCACCACCCGCACAGTGCTTAAACTCTGAAGCGAAAACAACACTCCAAGTGTCCCAAGTCCTGTAGGTAATAAAGGACAAATGACCCGAGCCTTACTGTCTCGCTCTGGCATTTCGTCTGCGGTGTTTCAAGGCCAGCAGGAACTGAAACTCCAAAGACAACACAACCAGGACAAGATTTTTCCCACGATGCACCTCAGGAACAATCCCACAGTGCTTTGCGCTCCGCAGCCCTTCCGCCTCCGCCCACTCGCGGAGAAATTGGAAATAAGCGGAACTCACCTTCTACAATGTTTTTAAGACATTGGCTAAACTTTACCCCGCCCCCACGTACGACATCTAACTATCGCGGGAACTAGCAGGGCCGCGATTGGTCAGATTGGAAAACTTGACCGGAAGTCCAAGGGCGGAGAGTTAGGCACTAGGGGAGATGGCGGCTGCAGCAGCGAGTCGCGGGATTGGGGCCAAACTTGGCCTCCGTGAGATTCGCCTCCACTTGTGCCAGCGCTCACCCGGAAGCCAGGGCGTCAGGTGAGGTGCAAGATGGTGAGCCGGTAGGCTTCGGGGCGCCCAGGTCATGACCTCTAGCTCCCGGATGTTTGGGGAGTCCCGCGCGTAGACAGCACGCACGGCTTTCTCTCCCCCTCAATAGGGAATTCATCGAGAAACACTATGTGGAGCTGAAGAAGGCGAACCCCGGTCTGCCCATCCTAATCCGCGAGTGTTCTGATGTGCAGCCCAAACTATGGGCCCGCTACGGTGAGCGGGGAAGCGGGCAGTTTGGGACCCCGATAGGAGAACAAGGGTTGGAGAAGAGAAGGTCATCCAGGGTCACACAGAAACCTGTAGGGATCTTGGAACTCGGACTTCGGCCTTGCTTTTGACGTTGTTTCAGATAAACCTACATTCGTGGGGCTGTAGAATGCTGGTGTCTCGAGTAATACCAAAATGGAGGCGGGTCCTGTCCTGCATAGGGACCAGGAGCTGTTGGTTTCGTAATTCGAAACGGGGTTCATATTGGGAAGCGATGCTCATTAATTCCCATCGAAGTGGGTCCTTACACATGACGTGTGGTCAGTGCCGTTTCAGGTAGTGTGAGAATCTCAGTAATACAAGCATATGCTCTGTTGATGTTAAGGTTAATGTTAAGGTCTGCGTTGAGTACTTCCTTGTCTAAATCTCATTTAATCTTCATTAATTATATGAGGGGGTGGATTCTTCTTTTCTTTTTTTTTTTTTTTTGGATTCTTCTTTTCTTACTGTAGAGGTTAGAACGATGAGTGAGTCAAAAATTTTACCAAAGGGCCAGGTGTTGGTTCAGTAAGTAGAGCATAGGACTCTTGATCTCTGAGTCAGGAGTTAAGCTAAGCCCTATGTTGGGCATAGAGCTTACCAAAAAAAAATTTTTTTATGAAACATACCTAAGATTACATAGCTAGGATACAATAGCGTTTAGCCTTTACACCTGTCCCCCCTTTCTAGGATGAACTTCTACCAGATTTTCATGGCTAGCTCGTTAGAATTCATGTTATTATTCAGGTCTGAAATTATTTATCACCTCCTTAATAAGGCATTCCCTAGCAAATCATATAATATTATGATTAGCTCCTTTTTATCATATTCTTAAGTTTACCACAACCTGGAAATTATGGACATGTTGCTTGACACATAGTAGGCCTTCCTCTAGGAATGTCGGGGCCACGAGAAAATAAGTCATACCTAAGGTTAACTGATTCTAACGGTGGATAACTGCAATATATGTTAAAAATTGTTTGGAGCTGGGGCGCCTGGGTGGCTCAGTGGGTTAAGCCTCTGCCTTCAGCTCAGGTCATGATCTCAGGGTCCTGGGATCTAGCCCCACGTCGGGCTCTCTGCTCAGCGGGGAGCCTGCTTCCTCCTCTCTCTCTACCTGCCTCTCTGCCTGCTTGTGATCTCTCTCTGTCAACTAAATAAATAAAATCTTTAAAAAAAAAAAATTGTTTGGAGGAGAAAAAAGCCCGTAGACTAGGGGAGATGGATGCAAATTACTTTAGTGTTTTATACTAGGACTGGCAAAGAATTGGCATCCAGCCAAGGCTAGGCCCAGGCAAAGCACTGTTGTGGCTAATAATAAATACCTTACCAGGCCCCTAAAAACTGCCTTGAAATAGCTTCCTTCCCATGGTGGGCCACCCAGAATCAGCCAAAATTCTAGTTGGACCTGGGCTTCCTGGATAAACTCTAGACATCCCAAATACACCTTGGTCATATCTCTGTAATACTTTTCTCACCCTAACAAGACTGTAAGTTGAAGACAAAGACTTTTATTAATATTTTGGTAGTCCCACAGTATATACTAGATATTTAGCCTCTATTCTCTCTCCCCAGCATTTGCACAAGAGAAGAATGTCTCTTTGAACAACTTCAGTGCTGATCAGGTAACCAGAGCCGTGGAGAATGTGCTAAGTGGCAAAGCCTGAAGCCTCCACTGATTAAGAGCAACAGCCCCACAGTTTGGGCTCTGAGTACAATGTGGACTGAGTACAATGTGAAAAAAGTGTTCTGTTCTGTATAAAGCTTGTGCTGAAAACGCCATCTCTGCATGTTCTTACCCTCATTTTACCCTCTACCCCTTATCACGCAACCACTGAGGCAAAGCAGTTTACTATAAAAATAAAGCTTTATTCTGTCCTGGACACAGGAGCAGAGAATATGAGATGTCATTATGGTTCTAAATCCTCAAAAGGGGATCCAGGGGCAAGGAAATTGAGAGGAGGGGGGGAGGCGATGAGTTGAATGAGTGATATCGAGAAGCCAGGTCACCTGTGAAGAGCGGTCTTCTGGAGAGCATGCACACGATCCTGGAGCTGTGCCTCTTCCTGATGCTTTTCTAGGACCTGAAGCCCTGAATGCTGCAGAAATGCCTCCACAGCCTGAGGGCAGGGAAAAGGATTCATCACCCGAGTTCCTGTGCCCCAACACTAGATTCCCACAGCCTTACAGGTTAGCCCACCTCTATTTGGAAGAGTGCCTTCCCAACCAGAGGCTGCAAGTTCTGAACTGGAGTCCACATAGGCTTGCCAGGCCCAGAAAAGTGGCTATAGATAGGATGGAAAGGGAAAGGGGCCATGGTCAGACTACAGGCCTCAGAATAGGGGTACCAGGGCCAAAACTCACCTCTGGCTGATAGAGGAACAGCAGATGCAGGAGCTCTAAACTCTGGCCTACTACTTCAGTGTCAGAGGAGGCCAGTGTGCCCATCAAGCAGGGGAGCAAGGGCCCTGGCCATAGATGTTGGCAATAAGCAGGACCCTTCTCTGCCACGTTGCACAGAACTGTGAGCACCTACAGAGAGACATGTATACACAGTCCCCACAAAGGATGAAAACTAAAGACTAATCATAGAGCTAAAATATATGGAGTGCTGATCATGTGGTCAGGCACCATGCCAAGCACACGCATGTTTTGTAATCCTCACAGCTGCCTCAGGTAGCACTGCTATTCTCACATTACACACAAGAAAACTAAAGTTCAAGGTGGTAAGCTGATCTGCCCAAGGTTAGTAACTAGTAAAACAGGTTAGGGAGGGGCACCTGGGTGGCTCAGTGGGTTAAAGCCTCTGTCTTCGACTCAGGTCATGATCCCAGAGTCCTGTGATAGAGCCCCACGTGGGGTTCTCTGCTCAGTGGGAAGCCTGCTTCCCTTCCTCTCTCTCTGCCTGCTTCTCTGCCTACTTGTGATCTCTGTCTGTCAAGTAAATAAATAAAAATCCAAAAAAAAAACAGGTTAGGGATTCACACCTGACTGGTTTGGCCCTGAAGCCCTCCACACCACACCACCTGCCAGTCCTCAGGTAAGGGTACTTCTGAGTGCAAAGGCCTGCTCCCAGTGTTTTTACTTTGGCCATAAGATCCAGGACTTAAGTGACTCCAATACCTACCAATACGCTCACCACATTAGAAACCGGCAACAACTGCAAAAGTGGCTTGATCAGATCCATGGAGAGCAAGGAGGTACAGAAACTAGGACTATTTGCTGGAAGGGAAAATGTCAAGGTAAAGTCCCTCAAACAGGGACCTGAATCTGCAACCCGCCTCCAGTCCTACCCACCTCAGCCCAGGCAATGAGGAAACATTCCCAGAATCTAAAGGTCTAGGCCGAGGCACATTACAGTACATACCAGTAAGGTTGTTGAGGAGCCAAAGGCACTCAGGAAGCAGGCTGGGCTGTTTCTGGACGAAGAACTGCAGAAGGATATATAAGGCGGCCACCACACGCTCATCTTCAAGCTGATTTGGCCCTCCCACAACCTCCACTGCTGCTTCTGTTAGCAAGTTGCTTAGACACCGAAGTACAGGGCATACCAGCTGCAAAGACAAGTTGGGAGTACAGCGTAAGGGGGAAGGGGTTACCTACATAGTAGGTAGCAAAGTAGGAAGAAATGTAGCCCAGATCTTGACCTGTCCTCTTCACCTACCAACTCCAGTCCTGCATCCTCAGTTCTCTGGACAGCCCCAGCCACGTCCAATAGCAGCAGCCCCAGAGTGGATAGACCCCCTTGGGAGATAAGCAGGGCATTGTTGACCTGGCTAGGCAATAAAAAGCAAGTACTCAGTCAATCCCACCTTGAGGATGGCAAATGGCCTAGAGTGATGGGTTTCCTGGGGTCCAAGCAGAGAAGACCACAGGAGGAAGAAAACTCACTGCAATTCTAGAAACCAAAGTTCAAAAACCCGAGGGTCTGGAAAGGAGCCCCAGGGCAAGTCTGTGGCACTTTTGCAAATGGTCTGTGTTACCTGCAGATGATGTAGTGCAGGCACCAGGCAAACTCCACAGCAACCCCAGGGTTTAGCTTTGGTCCAGGTTGCAACAGTTGTAGGATATGCTGGGGGAGAGTGGAGCCTAAGACGGAACTGCCAACAGGAGAGTTTTGAGTTGGAACCACAGAAGGCAAGATGCCAGTCATTCTTCCCAAACACTAACAGCAGGTGGGAAAGTATCCAAATCCAAACCTCTTCCCAGCCAGACACAGAGCTAAAATGTGCACCGGTTTCAGAAATAAGACTCAATCTGGTGTCCCGGGGCTACATCACCAAGTAGGTCACACGTGCCTCCACATCTGGAGATAAAATTTTACTTACGGGATGATCATCTCTGGAGCTTCCTTAGCTTGCAGAAGCTGGGACAAGGCATATCCAAGGGCTTCCAGCACAGTCAGATGGGGAGACTAGAAGTAGACAGGGTAGAGATCTGACTCTGGAAGCTGGGTCATAAGATTTCCTGTGACTTTCAATCCCTTAGCACAGGGCAGAGGCTGGAGCTGCCTAAACAAAGCAGGGGGCCATGTAGGGACAAGACAGGGGAAGGCTGCCCAAGGAGGGAAAAAGCAGATGGATGCTCACCTGGATGCAGGCAGCCAAAGCAGGAACAATGCCCTGTGGCAGGAGCCGCCTTCTCACAGCCTCACTCTCCACAATCAGGTTACCCAGTGTATACAGACAGAGCTCCTGAGAGTGGGACAACAAAAGCACGGGGCATGGCCTGTCTCAGGCTAGGGTGGGGGTGGGAGAGCAGAGGATGAAGTCTTCCCTTTGAGGCTCTGGGTAAAAGGGAGTGGAAGGTGATGGGCATATATATGGCTATGGACATCAGGGGAAACAAATTTTCTTCTTCCCCCTATGTGGCAGCTCAAACTAAACCCAAAAGCACAGTATTTAAATCCAAGTCAAGAACAAGGTAGGAAGGGAGAGGGCTTACTATAAAGTCTGAGCTGTGACCGGAGAGGTAGGTGAGAAGGTAGGAAGTGGCTGGCAGGCAGGCCTCAGCCACCGCAGACTGCTCGGAATGAGAGAGCTCATGAAGGCACCGAGCGGCCTCTAGCTGCAACAGGGCTCGGTTGCTGGTCAGAAGCCCAACCAGGGTCCGCATGCTGCCCTCCAGCCTACATGAGTGAGTACCAGAGCTCTGCTCAGCCTGTGCCCCATCCCCTCCACACTCCTGTCCATCCCTCAGAGGCCCGGGCCCCACTCACCACCCATACTGACCAGATGAAGGTTTGCTGCGTCTGAGGGTGCTGCAAGCCTCGACGAAGGCTGACCAGAGCTCGCTCTCTCTGCTTTTCATCTGTCCCCCTGTGTGCTAACTGGAGGAACTGCTGGATCTGGAGTGCAGGGTAGGAAGAGGAGTGATGGAAACAAAGTTGCCAGAAAGCAAGCATGAATCCTACTCTGTCCACCTCACCTGTGAGCACTCTAATGCTGCAGCATCCCTAGAACTTGTCATTCAGGCCAATATGGCTAATAAGCATCAATCTTGCAGTAGAGTAGACAAAAGGAGTAATCAGAACTGGGTTTAATACCAGCCCTGTCACTTACTTTATAAGGAACCTAAACCTCAATTTTTCACCTGAAAAATGGGAATAACGTTATTCCCTGCCTTCTTACAGAGTTATTTCAAGGATAACATTTAAATCTTTCAGTCTGGCACAACTTATCCCTCTAGCCATTCTCCCCATGCAACCTATACTCCAACAGCACCCAGCATAACATGACTTGTTTTTTAATGTTTCCAAGCTTTTGCATGATCTATTCCTTCTGCCTGGGATATCATCCCCAGGTCCTCCACTCCCTTCAGATTTCTGTCCCTCTTTCTAGCTTCCTTTCACAGACTTAAGGGTTTCTATTGTGCCTCATGTTTCCTTCATGACAGGTGGTAACATTCCTGTCTTCTTCACTGGGCTGCTGCAAGTACCACAAAGAAAAGGACTCTCCTCATCTTTGTGCACTTCAGTCCCCAGCACAGTGTCCTGGCATGAAGTAAGCACACAATGAACCAACAAACCAATGGTATAACATAGACATTAGTGCTTTTGTAAACAACATATGTAACCATAGACAATATAAACAAAGGGGATGCCCAATGCTTAAATGAATAAATCAGCTAAAACTAACCATTTCATTCACTTAGTCAATAAATAATTACCATCTACTATATGCCAGATACTATAGGGCATCTGAGTTTTCAATGACAACAAATAAGACAGGGTTTAGGTTCCCAAGGATTTAAAGTCTAGTTGGAGAAACGATAAACAAACAATTAGTATGATTAATATTCTGCAAACAGGCTGTCAAGACAGAATACTAAAAAGGACCCATTTTTAGATGTAGCAAATGTAAAGGCCTTGCGACAAGAAAGACCCTAGCATATTCTTTCAAAAAACTGAAAAGGGAGAATTTTAGCTAAGATGAGTAAACTGGCAAGGTTGGAGCTAGGCAAACGTTAGACCATTCATCTAGGAAGGAAGGATTTTTAATTTTTATTTTTTTAAAGATCTTCTTTTTAAGATTTTATTTATTTCAGAGAGAGCACAAGAAGGGGGTGTAGCAGGGGCACCTGGGTGGCTCGGTGGGTTAAAGCCTCTGCCTTCGGCTCAGGTCATGGTCCCAGGGTCCTGGGATCGAGCCCCTCATCGGGCTCTCTGCTCAGCGGGGAGCCTGCTTCCTCCTCTCTCTCTGCCTGCCTCTCTGCCTCCTTGTGATCTCTCTCTCTCTCTCTCTCTGTCAAATGGATAAATAAAATCTTAAAAAAAAAAAAAAAAAGAAGGGGGTGTAGCAGAGTGATAGGGAAAAGCAGGCTCCCTGCTGAGCAGGGAACCAAATACAGGACTGGATCCTAGGATCATGACCCCAGCTAAATGCAGACCTCTAACCGACTAGGCCATCCAGATGCCCCAAAGATGTATTTATTTGAGAGACAAAGAGAGAAAGCCCGCACAGAAGAGCGACAGAAAGGGAGGGACAGAGAATCTCACGCAGACTCCACGCTGAGCACAGAGCCCAAGAGTTGGGCGGGGGCGCTCAATCTCACCAAGAGCTCAACCTGAGCGGAACTCCAGTCCGAGACACTTAACCCACTAAGACACGCAGGCGCCCCAAATTTTGGATTTGTGAGAGACACATCTGACTGATGTATGGAGAATGAACTTCAAGGCAGCAAGCACAGATGCAAATGATCTGTTAGAAGGCTACTGTGTGTATACAGAGAAGAGGATGGTAGTAGCTGCGATGCTGACCACCTTGAAGACGCCAGAGCTCTTTAAGAGATGAAAAACGCCCAGGACTTGATGTACTGATGTGCGGATGAGGGACACAGTTCTCAAGGATGATTTCCCAGTTTCTGGCGTGGCCCACTGGATGGATGGAGGTACTGAAGGGGCCGCGTTCAGGTTTGGGGACGAGCTCAAAAGGAATTTGGCGCCAGTGGGGGCAGAACTCACCAAGCACCCGGTCCCCTCACCTCAGCTTCCCCGAGGATCATGGCCACACATTCCCCTTCGGATTCCTCCAGGACGTCGTCTCTCAGCAGCCTCTTACTGACCAGCTGCTGCTCCCTCCGCGCCTTCCGTAATGCTGAGGGCAAAGGAGCCGGCTGAACGTAGGAGGGACATCTAGGACCCCCGTCTGCCACCCGGGGGCCTCCTCATCTATCCCCGATTGCCATACCACCCGCCATACCACAGCACTCCTCCGTAGTGGAGGAGCTACGGTACCCCCGCCGGTATCTTCCCGTCTTCCTTGCCCTCCCGCACCTGCCTCCCGCTCCCGGCGCCGGCACCGTAGCTCCTCCACTACGCAGCCCACCGGCCTGAGGCGGCCCTGCCGTCCTCTCCACATGGCTGAGCTGGAGAAAATTCGCAGGGAGCCCAGAAACAGGATACCAGCCCCAAACCTAGAAGACCGCATCGACGGCGCAGCGGCAGCGCAGGGCGGAAGAGGAGGAGTGAGTGGGCGGAGCACAGTGCAAAATGGTGGCAGGCAGACCAAAGGAGAGGCGGGGCGAAGAGAGAGTAGATGGGGTGGGGCAAGGGTCAGGGAGGGGCGGGGCGAAAGCTAGAGGCGGGGTAGGACTTGGGCAGCGAAGAGCTTAGGCAAGACTCAGCAGCACGCGCTCCGCCTGCGGTTGGTTTTACTCCCTCCCAGTTCTCTTTCCCAATTCCAGGAAAGAAATTCAACCTCCATCCGGAGTGCAGTGCCTCACCTTCCGCTCAACAAATACAACCTCCCCAAAACTAACACACTCTAAAGATTTTTTTTTTTAAGATTTTATTTATCTATTTGACAGAGATCACAAGTAGGCCGAGAGGCAGGCAGAGAGAGAGGAGGAAGCAGGCTCCCCGCGGAGCAGAGAGCCCGACGCGGAGCTTGATCCCAGGACCCCGGGACCACGACCCAAGCCGAAGGCAGAATCCCTACCCCACTGAGCCACCCAGGCGCCCAACCTAACACACTATAGACGGACATTCAAAACTATCCCGAGTTTTAGGAATATTTCACCAAAAACCTCAGCTCCCACTGATGAACACTGGATTGGCATCACCTTACTGAATGTTCTCCACGACAATTAACCCCATTATGCGCGTATGAAGAAAATGAGACAAATATAATTATTTCACTGTTCTGCGTAAAAGTGAATCACATTATTTTGGGGATAAAGTAATCCTTAAACCAGATTTGGAGCACCACTAACTACTACGTATTGGGGAAACACTGGTGAATTAAAAAACCATGTTCCTTACCTTCGAAATCTGAATTGTGGCAAAGTAAACTTAACACGGTCTAATCACTGCATACCTCTCCAGTCTTCACTGGAGGGGCACCTCGCCTAATTCATCTCTCCTGGGATCTTCTTTGTTCCCTAAAACAAGCCCTCCTCTTTTCCTCCTCCAGGCTTTTGGCCAGGCTGTTGCCCTGCCTACAGAGCCCTATCTCTGCCTGAACACCTCCCCCTCCCCCAAACCAGCACCCTTCCCTTAATTAACACCGCCCTCAAGATCTCAATTCCAATGTCCCCTACTCAGAACTACTGGGCCTCTGTCCCTCAAGATCTCAATTCCAATGTCCGCTACTCAGAACTACTGGACCTCTGTCCCTGTCATAAGAGCCTATAGCACCATACACTTCATAACCATTTTTACTGTCGTGAAGTTACTGTTTGATGTTGTCCTCCCCAAATCCCATTCACAGCTCCAAGAGAGTGGAGTCCTGGTAGCAGTTAAGCATTTTTATTGGAGGGGGTGCCTGGGTGGCTCAGACGGTTAAGCATTTCTCTTCGGCTCAGGTCCTGGGATGGAGCCCCACATCAGGCTCCCTGCTAGCAAGGAGCCTGCTTCTCCCTCTTCCACTCCCCCTGCTTGTGCTCTCTCTCTCTCTCAAATAAATAAAGTAAAATCTTTAAAAAAAAAAAAAAGGAATTTTTATTGGAGGTCTCTAATTTTTAGAAAGCTATTATTTAGGGAAATATATGAGTAAGAACAAATCCAAGAAAGGGAACTGTTCTCAAATCAACTTCCTCTGGTAGTCTGTGGTTAGGATTTGGCACTTTCAAACCAACTTTCTTTCCTAGAATTTAATTCCACCTCTTGGAGTTAATCACCTTTAATCTGGGACGCCTGGGTGGCTCAGTGGGTTAAGCCGCTGCCTTCGGCTCAGGTCATGATCTCAGGGTCCTGGGATCGAGTCCCGCATCGGGTTCTCTGCTCAGCGAAAGCCTGCTTCCCTCTCTCTCTCTCTCTCTGCCTTCCTCTCCATCTACTTGTGATCTCTCTCTGTCAAATAAATAAATAAATAAAATCTTTAAAAAAAAAAAAATCTGGGACTCCTGGGTGGCTCAGCCAGTTAAACATCTGCCTTCGGCTCAGGTCGTGATCCCAAGGTCCTGGAAACGAGTCCCCACATCAGGTTCCCTGCTCAGTGTGGAGCCTGCTTCCCCCTCTGCCTGCCACTTCTCCTGCTTGTGCTCTCTCTCTCTGTCAAATAAATAATTTTTTTTTAATTGCCTCTAGGAGCGCCTGGGTGGCTCAGTGGGTTAAAGGCTGTGTGTGCCTTCCACCTGGGTGGCTTAGTGGGTTAAAGCCTCTGCCTTTGGCTCAGGTCGTGATATCAGGGTCCTGGAATCGAGCCCCACATCAGGCTCTCTGTTCAGCAGGGAGCCTGCTTCCCTTTCTCTCTCTCTCTGCCTGCCTCTCTGCCTACTTGTGATCTCTGTCAAATAAATAATTAATAAAATCTTTAAAAATAAAATAAAAAATTGCATTTAATCTCTTCCACAGATCACCTAGTTAAATATCTGCAGACCATTATCCTGCCCCCACATCTCTCCAGGCCCAGCATCCATCCAGCACTGGGACAGCCATTTACTGAGCAACTGCTCAGAGCACCATGCACTGGCTGGGTATAGAGTCTGAGTCTTTTATCTCCTTTGTCATGGGACAGGCTGCTTCTAACACCTACATATTTCCCCTGGTGGAGAAGGTAAGACAAGTCTCCCGGCAAAATATCTGCCCAGACAGTTACAGCTGCCCACCCAGTTTTTTTGTACTTGTCTTCCCAACGTCACAGTCAACCCTGTAAAAAACAGCCCCACGTCCTCTCTAATACAGAGCTAGCTGTTCCTTTCTCCACAGCTCCCCCAAGTCTTTCGTTTCTCCTCTGCGAGTCCTCTTCCCTATGGACTGTAGTCTGCATCTATGTTTGCCTCCCCCCTCCTACCAGAGTACTTGAGGGATGGTGCAATGGTCATGTGTGTGTCCCTGGGCTTTGTACCAGCCCTGACATTTGGTAGACAAATGATAGGTATTTGTTGAATCAAGGTGTGAGTTGGGGATCCTTGCAGAACCATTATTGCCCCTCTTTGCTTGGAACCATCATCCAAAGTACCTCCCTTAGAATGATGGGATTTGCTAAGGAGCCAGGCTTCAGTGGTCTGAGTCTTCTGAATGCAGAGGCACTGATGAAGAACATAAAAATCAGGACTATTCTTAATAGATGTGGCTCTGTAGTCACAGACAAGTACTACCATTATCTCCATGTTATAAATCAGGAACCCAGAAATCTGAGGCGCAGAAATTTGCCCAAGTATTAAAACCTCAGTGGTAGTGCTGGGATTCCAAGCCTGGCTGTCTGACCACAGAGTCAGTGTATTTAACACTGAACTATAAACTCACATTCTTGGTCCTCAGGGATGTTCCAGTGACCCGGCTTGGCTGGTCTTAGGCCACCGCTCAGGGTATCAAGACATGCCCAACAAGATACACAGGGAGCAGTGAGGTCTAATGAAACCTCCTTGTTTGGAATATGGACAAAGTTAAAGCCATTTATTAAAAAAATGGGAGAAGTGAGAATTCAAACATTTTTAGTATAGCTCTTACCCCAGAATCTACAGGTGAAGAACTGTGAGGGTGGTTGTGAAAGCACAGCCCCTATTCACCCTCTGGGACACGTGGGTGTTTGGGTTTTTTTTTGTTTTTGTTTTGTTTTGTTTTGTTTTGTTTTGGCAAAACAGGTGAGTTACTAATTAATCCTCATTCAACATAGGTCCAGCCTTTCCTCCCAGGATGTAGGAACTGTGTTGCGGGGGAAGGGCAGTGGAGAGCTAGGCACAAAGAGGAAATCTGGGTTTGAAATACCTGTTTCAGATGGGATTGGGAGGGAGACAAACCATAAGTGACTCTTAATCTCACAAAACAAACTGAGGGTTGATGGGGGGAGGGGGGTTGGGGGGGTAGGGTTATGGACATTGGGGAGGGGATGTGCTATGGTGAGTGCTGTGAAGTGTGTAAACCTGGCGATTCACAGACCTGTACCCCTGGGGATAAAAATATATTATATGTTTATAAAAAATAAAATTAAAAAAAATAATTATCATTTTAATATTAAAAAAAAAAAAGAAATACCTGTTTCTCAGTTTCAGAGCAAGGAAATGGAAACTGCAAGAAGTGGAACTATTTGGCCAATGTGTCTCTATTAAAGACCTCTTTAAGAAAGCTATTATTTTCTGGGCACCTGGGTGGTTCAGTCAGTTAGGCACCTTGTCTTCATGATCTCAGAGTCATGGGATTGAGCCCTGTGTGGGGCTCCCCACTCAGCAGAGAGTCTGCTTCTGCCTCTCCCTCTGCCCCCCACCCCAGCCCCTGCTGGAGCACTCTCTCTCTCTCTCTCTCTCTTTCTGAAATGAATACATAAATATTTTAAAAAGTAAGATAGAAACCAAGCTGGGGCATCTGAGTGGCTCAGCCGGCTGAGTGCCCCACTCTTCGTTTCAGCTAAGGTCATTATCTCAGGATCCTGGTATCGGGACCCTCAAAAAGCTGGGTGCTGAGCGAAGAGTCTGCTTGTCTCTCTTCCTCTGCTCCTCACCCCACCCTCTCTTTCTCAAATAAAGAAATAATCTTTAAAAAAACAAAGCTCTTACTTTCTTTTATTTTTTTAGATTTTTTAAAAAAATTATTTGACAAAGAGAGACAGAGATAGCGAGAGGAGAGAGCAGGAACGGGAGGAGAGGGAGAAGCAGTCTCCCCACTGAGCAGGGAGCCCCACATGGGGCTCAATCCCTATCCTGAGATCATGATCTGAGCCAAAGGCAGCCGCTGAACCGACTGAGCCACCCAAACGCTCCCCGCCCCCGGCCCCCAAAATCAAAGCTCTTACTTTCTTAATAATCAAAGTTTAAAAAAGAACAAGTCAACAACAACAACAAATCATAAAGGAAGGGGTTGTTCTTCAGACCAACTTCCTTCCCTTGAACCTCAATGCTATTCCTTAGAGTCAACAGAGGAAGTTTGAGATCTCCTCCACAAAATATCTAGCTCCGCTCTCCACCCTCAGTCTCCGGAAGCTGTCGTGGGCAACAGCTGAACCTGCGAGGGTATTCAGGGGATTGGATTTGGGTGTCGGTAAGTTAATAGTAACCCAGACGAGGGAAAAGTTAAAGAAACTACCCCAGTTGATTCCGTGGGATAAAGGCAGGGGGAGGTGAGAGTCCTGGCCTGAAGCACTGGGGATTTTTCTTTCCCCAAAGCTAGTAAACAAGCCTGGGGTATCTGACTCATCAGGATATTGCCTGGGGCATTGCACTCTAAATGCCCTACAAGATCCTTCCTGTTACAGTCCTGGCAACATCCTTCATTGCAAAACTTCCCAGAAGGGTACCGCATGGAGTAGTTGGGTGGCAGAGAGGTGGGGAGTGACTAGGGTTCACAGAGAAAAGAACAGAGTGATATCCCACGGTTACATAAACTCGCAGGCCGCCCAAGAGCACAGCTAGGTGTGTGAAGCCTAGAAACAGGTGGGTGCGGCTGTACAGGAAAGTAGCTCCTCCCTGAGCCCGCCAGGACACAGAGACCCGGAGCAACAATAGACCATGGTGAGTGTACGGTCTTGGGGCCCAAAGGGAACTACTCAAGGAACCCCAGGCACTGACTGGGGCAGCCCTGACCTCTGCTTTCTTCCTTAGGTGCGCGCGCCCTGCTTGCTGCTGCTGTTGCTGCCAACGCTGTGCGTCTCTGAGGTCGTACTAGAGCCCTGCGAAGTGGACGACGAGGATTTCCGCTGCTTCTGCAACTTCACGGATCCGCAGCCCCAGTGGTCCAGCGCCTACCAGTGTGTAACTGCCGTCGAGGTGGAGATCTACGGGGGCGGCCACAACCTGGAACAGTTTCTAAAAGGCGCAGACACAGACCCGAAGCAGTACGCTGACGTGCTGAAAGCTCTGCGCTTGCGGCGGCTCACAGTGGCCTCTGCGCAGGTTCCAGCTGTGCTCTTGGCCGCCTTCCTGCGTGCGCTGGTGTACTCCCGCATCAAGGAACTAACGCTCCAGGACCTGGAGGTAACCGGCGGGACGCCACCGCCGCTTCTGGAAGCGACTGGGCCTGCGCTCTCCACCCTCACTCTCCGGAACGTGTCGTGGACGGCGGGAGGTGCCTGGCTCACCGAACTGCAGCGGTGGCTGAAGCCGGGCCTCAAGGTACTGAACATTGCGCAAGCACACTCGCTTGCTTTTTCCTGCGCACAACTCCCCACCTTCCTAGCCCTCACCACCTTAGACCTGTCCGACAATCCCCGACTGGGCGAGCACGGACTGACTGCAGCTCTCTGTCAGCACAAGTTCCCGGCCCTCCAGACTCTAGTTTTACGGAACGCCGGGATACAGACGCCCAATGGCGTGTGCTTGGCGATGGTGCGGGCGGGTGTGCAACCTCAGCGCCTAGACCTCAGCCACAACTCGCTGCGCGCCACCGCCCCAGGCGCTCCTGTGTGTGTCTGGCCGAGGACACTGAACTCTCTCAACTTGTCCTTCGCCAGGTTGGAGCAAGTGCCTAAGGGACTACCGGCCAGGCTTAGCGAGCTTGATCTTAGGTGCAACAGGCTGACCAAAAAGCCTCGGCCAGAAGAGCTGCCCACGGTGAGTAACCTGACGCTGGATGGAAATCCCTTTCTGGACCCTGAAGACCCCAACTACCAAGAAGACCCTATGAAGTCTGGCGTGGTCCCAGCCTGTGCGCATCCGGCCCTGGCGGTGGGGATGTCAGGAACCTTAGCGGTGCTTCAGAGGGTGGGGGGCGTCGCCTAGGGCCCACGAGAGAGACGAATGAATTGGCTCAGACTGCCCTGCCTCCAGGGAAGCCTTATCCGGACGTCTTAACCAACCAACCCTCTGCCCCAACTTCATTAAAATCTGAAACAAGGAGATAGGTGTCATTCAATTAATGGGTGTCTGTGATCTGCTGGGGCACAGTGCTGGCTGTGGAATCCATTATATTTAGCTTTCTTCATCCAAATCCCCTAGAAACCTAAGAATAGAACTTAAAGGGTGGAAGAGGCAGGGAGTGTTTCCTGTCTAGAGCTGTGTGTGAGAAATGGGGGTTTCTGTGCAATCCGGCTTTCTGAGATTACTTACACCCGTGTTAAGGTTGTTTGAATGGTAAACATGCCCAGGAAGATACAGAATGTTTCCTCTCTGGTGCATTTCCCAAAAGCCAGCTGCTCCCCCTTTCAAAAGTAATAAAACTCAGAGTTCATGCTTATTCTCTCTCTCTCTCTCTTTCTCTCCCCCAACTCTCCATGGAGAAGGGACAGCTCTACCACCTGTCTCACATAAGTTCTGAATTTTGTAATTTCAGGGCTTCTCTTCTGCTGTGTAAAGCCCCTCCGCACACACAGGTACGCTGGCTTTCACTGTGTCATCTAAAGGGGAATTTATGCATGGAGGACGTTTGCAAGATGCTGTCATTAAACAGTCTGTCTCTGAACCAGATATCTTGTGTGTATAATTGTTTCTGGCTGGATCCTTAATTTGCAAATAGGATAATAGCTTAGACACTTCACAACATCTTAGACCTCTCACAGGGCAAGTAATGACATGTGCCTTCCAAACCACATTTTCTCAGATACCAAGGACATCAGCCAAGAGGTACTGCTCCTTCTAGGAGTCCCTTCTTTTTTTTTTTTTTTTTTAAGATTTTATTTATTTATTTGACAGAGAGAGATTGCAAGTAGGCAGAGAGGCAGGCAGAGTGAGGCGAGGAAGCAGGCTCCCACTGAGCAGAGAGCCTGATGCGGGGCTCAATCCCAGGACCCTGGGATCATGACCTGAGCTGAAGGCAGAGGCCCAACACCCTGAGCCACCCAGGCACCCCTAGGAGTCCCTTCTTTACATTGAGGAGGCAGCCATATGCATCAGAGAGCTAGACACCTGCCTCATAGAGGACCTAGAAGAGGGATGGAGAAGGGGGCGGATATAAGCACAGCCCTCTGGCCTGCCTGCCTCCAGTGTCCAGCACCACACAGGTAGGAATGGAGGATGCAAAATAACATTGTTGGGAAAGTTACACGGATTACCAGACCACAGACTCAAAGAATCACGGGGACTGATAAATTGCCATCCCCAGGCAGGAAACCCCTCGGAGTATCCCCAAGAGGACTTCATCCAGCCCAGGGGAACATTTCCAGTATCAGAGAACTAACGACCTCAAGCAGCAACTTACATTTGAATAGCTTTGAGCGCTCTTCATCAAAGTTCTGGAGCCTCTGCTCAACCTTGGGCCCTGTATTAGGACACTGATACATAAAGATGAGTCCAAAACATCCATGTCCTCAGGGAATTCTCAATCCAATAAGGGAGATGTATACAGAAAAGATAGTTGTGATTCAATGAATGGGAGGGATCTACTCTATGAGCTCCTCTGGAAGGTTGTACAGGAAAGGAGACATTTATTCTGGGTCTGAGAGGTGAATATCACTTCCTCAGGAAGGACATTCCCAGGCAAAAATGGGTACTTTAAAAGGCTCAAACCTGAAAGTATATGGCCAGATCTGAGAATTATAGCTGATTAGGTAGGGCTGGAGATCCCAGTGATGGAAGCTGGTGACATTCATTCATTCAAGTGCTGATTATATGCCAGGGACTACGCTAAACCTTGTGGATATACTGGGAATAATACAGAAGTTCTTGTTCATATGGAATTCAGATTCTAGTTGGATAGTGGGGGTCAGGGGCAGACAATAAACAGATATCAAACTATGATAAGGCTTGTGAAGAGAAAGAGGACAGAGTGTTGAGGATTGATATGTTATATGGGAGTGTTAGGAAGGTCTCTCTGATGGGGATATTTGAACAATCTCCTGAGTGAATTGGGAAAGTGAGCTTGAGGATATCTGCAGGAATAGCATTTCAGGCAGAGACAATGGCAAGCATAAAAATCCTGAGTGTTAAAGGAAGCAATAAGGAGGCCAGTGTGGCTGAAGCAGGGTGAGCAGGGGTGGTAGGGAAGAACAGTAGGAGAAAACATGAGAAAATAGCAGGGCCAGATTATGTTGGGCCTTGTAAAGCAATGCTATTCAAAATACCATCGAAGGCAAGTGCCAGCCCACACACTGTTTATTACTGCACTGTGAGGAGGTAAATTTAAAAAGTCAAGAATGAATGGTTAGAAACTCTTTTTTTTTTTTTTTTTAAGATTTTATTTATTTGGGGTGCCTGGGTGTCTCAGTAGGTTAGAGCCTCTGCTTTCGGCTCAGGTGGTGATCCCGGGGTCCTGCGATCCACCCAGCACCCAGCGTCAGGCTCTCTGCTCAGCAGGGAGCCTGCTTCCCTTCCTCTCTCTCTGCCCGCCTCTCTGCCTACCTGTGATCACAAGTAGGCAGAGAGGCGGGCAGAGAGAGAGGAGGAAGCAGGCTCCCCAAGCCCCTGGGATCGTGACCTGAGCCTAAGGCAGAGGCTTTAACCCACTGAGCCACCCAGGCGCCCCAGCTAGAAAATTTTTAAAAATATATTTTACTGGGGCGCCTGGGTGGCTCAGTGGATTAAGCTTCTGCCTTCGGCTCAGGTCATGATCTCAGTGTCCTGGGATTGAGCCCCACATCGGGCTCTTTGCTCAGCGGGGAGCCTGCTTCCTCTCTCTCTCTCTGCCTGACTCTCTGCCTACTTATGATCTCTCTCTCTGTCAAATAAATAAATAAAATCTTTAAAAAAAAATATATATATATATATATATTTTTTTTTTTTTTAATTTAGCAGCGGCTGGGTGGCTCAATGGCTCAAGTTGGTTAAGTGGCTACCTTCAGACCAGGTCATGATTCCAGGGTCCTGGGTTGGAGCCCTGAGTAGGGCTTCCTGCTCAGCGGGGAGCCTCTTCTCCCTCTTCTGCTCCCCCTGCTTGTGCATGAGCTCTCTGTCAAATAAATAAAATATCATATTTTATTATTTTTTAAGATTTTATTTATTTATTTGACAGAGAGAGAGAGCACAAACTTAAGAGCCATCTTTCTCCTCTAGGCAGAAGAGAGATTTAACTAAGAGCATGTCGTGAAGGGCCTTAAGAGATAATCTCGCAGGGTGTGAGGAGTGATTAATGAGTTTGAAGTGGACAGTTACTGAAAGCAAGTGTGTGTTCAAAGAAGCCCACAGGTGGCCACGTGGAGGATGGATTAGCAGATCCTAAAGGAGCACTGAAGAGGTTATTGAATGAGTCTAGGCGAGAAAGGGTGAGGACCTGACCAGAACAGCAGTTGCCATGGAAATGTGGAGGAAGGATGGCTCCAAGAGCTCTGAAAGAGGTAGAACACAATGGGTCCCAGGATGCCTGAATGTGGGGAAAGACAAGATGCCTCAGGTTTCTGGTTTAGAGGATGCCAGTCTCACTCAGAGGGATGGAAATGGAAAAGAAAAAAAAAAAAAAAGATTAGGAGAAGGGCGCTTATGAGCTTGAAGTGCTTCAAATCCAGTAGCTAGCTGGTCTTTGGAGTTTAGATCTGACAAGACAAGTTTGGGCTGCATTCCAGAACTGAGGAGCCCTCAGTGTAGAAGTGGTTGTGAAGTCATGTAGATGGGGAAGCTCCAGGGATAGAGCAAGGAGATTGCTAAAAAGGGGATCCTGGAAAGCATCAGTCAGCATTTAAGGATGTGGGAAACAGGGTCCTTAAAGGACACAGAGACAAGGAGAACTGAGAACTTTTCAGGTGGGGGACACAAGGACAGAGTGGTCAGCAGTTTCCTATGCTTCCTTCCCTATCTCTGTCTCTGTCTCCTCCTCAGCATATTCTAGCTGCTCCACTCTGGCATTACTTCCTTTCACACTGACTCTTCACTCTCCTGGGAATGCTCTGGTCATTTGTTTGTTTGTTCAACAATTTTTAAACTTGCATGTATTTTTATTTAAATTCAATTAATTAACCTGTAGTATATTATTAGTTTCAGAGGTAGAGCTCAGGGATTCATGGTCTTGTGTAATACCCAGTGCTCATTATATCACGTGCCCTCCTTAATGCCCATCACCCATTTACCCCAACCCCCCACCTCCCACCCACCTCCAGCAACCCTCAGTTTCCTATGATTAAGAGTCTCTATGGTTTGTCTCCCTCTCTGATTTCCTCTTGTTTTATTTTTCCCTCCCTTCTCCTTTGCTGTTTGTGCAACATTTGGTGAGTTCCTACTACACAACAAGCACTTGGAAGTGCTGAGGATACATTAGTGAACAGAGCAGCAAAAGTCCCTGTTTTTTTGCTTACATTGCAGTGGGAAGAGTAAAGTCTATAGTGCGTTAGAAGATAAGTACTATGGAAAAAAAAAACAGCAAAGGCAAAACAATCAGGAGTACTGAGTTAGAAGTATGTGTTAAAATTGCAATTTTCTTTTTAAAATTTTTTTATTTTTCTAAGATTTTATTTATTTATTTGAGAGAGAGGGACAGAGAGAGCACAAACAGGGGGAGCAGCAGAGAGAGAGGGAGAAGCAGGCTCTCTGCTGAGCAGGAAGCCAGATACGGGACTCGATCAATCCCAGGACCCTGGGATCAGGACCTGAGCTGAAGGCAGAGGCTTAACTCACAAGCCACCCAGGGTACCAAAACTCACTGGATTTTATATGTTAATTTTGTATCTTGAAACTTTCCTGAATTCATTTTTTCTTTTTCTTTTTTTTAAGATTTTATTTATTTGACAGAGAGAGGAGACACAGCCAGAGAAGGATCACAAGCAGGGGGAGTGGGAGAGGGAGAAGGAGAAGCAAGCTCCCCACTGAGGAAGGAGCCCCATGTGGGACTCTATCCCAGGACCCTGAGATCATGACCCAAGCCAAAAGTAAATGCCTAACAATTGAGCCACCTGGGCATCCCTGAATTTATTTTTTCTAACAGTTTTGTGTGTGTGTGTGTGTGTGTGTGTGTGTGTGTGTGTGTGTGTAATTTTTATGATTTTCTTTTAAAAAAAGATTCATTTATTTATTAGAGAGAGAGTGTGTGAACACACATGAGCGAGTAGGGGGAGAGACAGAGGGAGAGAATCTTCAAGCAGATTCCCTGCTGAGCATGGAGCCCACTGAGGGGCTCAAATCTGGAATGCACGAGATAATGACCTGAGCTGAAACCAAGAGTTGGGTGCCTTGCTGACTGAGCCACCCAGATGCCCCTCATTACAATTTTCTACATATAAGATTATGTCATTTGTGAATAGAGATAATTTTACTTCTTTTTCACTTTGGATGCCTTTTATTTCTTTTTCTTGCCTAATTTCTTTAGCTAGAATTCCACTATGTTAAAGATTTTTTATTTATTTATTTGACAGACAGAGATCACAAGCAGGCAGAGAGACAGGCAGAGAGAGAAGGAGGAAAGCAGGCTCTCTGCTGAGTAGAAAGCCCAATGTGGGGCTTGATCCCAGGACCCTGGGATCATGACCTGAGCTGAAAGCAGAGGCTTTAACACACTGAGCCACCCAGGTGCCCCGAATTCCACTATGTTAAATAGAAGTGGCAAAAGTGGGCATCCTTGTCTTGATCCTGATTTTAGAGGCTAAGTTTTCAGTCTTTCACTATTGAGTATGGTGGTGTTAATTGTTTTTTATACATTTTTAAAGATTTTTTTATTTATTCATTTGAGAGAGAGAGAGAGCAAGGCATGAGCAGGGGGAGAGGCAGAGGGAGAGACAGAGAGAGAAGCAGACTCCCCACTGGGGAGCGAGCACCATATCGGGCCCAATTCCAGGACCCTGGAATCATGACCTAAACCGAAGGCAGACGCTTAACCGATAGAGCCACCCAGATGCCCGTTAATTTTTTTTTAAGATTTATTTATTTTAGACAGAGAGAGAGATCACCCGCATACAATTGAGGGAAGGAGCAGAGGGAGAGGGAGAAAAAATCTCAAGCAGACTCCCCACTGAATGCAGAGCCTGACTCGGGGCTCCATCCCACAACCATGAGACCATGGTCTGAGCAGAGATGAAGAGTCGGTCCTTAGCTGACTGAGCCACCCAAGTGCCCCACGTTAATTGTTTTTTTTTTAATTATTTTTTAATTTTTTAAAAAAGATTTTATTTACTTATTTGACAGAGAGAGAGGGAATACAAGTGGGGGAGTGGGAGGGGAGAAGCAGTCTTTGGTTGAGCAGGGAGGCCCCATGTGAGGCTCAATCCCAGGACACTGGGATCATGACTTGAGCCAAGGGCAGATGATGACTGAGCCACCCGGGTTAATTGGTTTTTAAGATAAGAGAAATAATATGGTTGTATGCAGATGGGAATAATATGGTTGTATGCAGTAGAGAGGGAAAACTTGATGATATAGGAGAAAGAAGGGAGTCTGGAGAAATGTCCTTGAACAGGTAAAAAAAAGGACTGGTACCTAATTCACCAGTAAAGGGGTTGGTCTGGGGCACCTGGGTGGCTCAGGCGTTAAGCGTCTGCCTTTGGCTCAGGTCCTGATCCCAGGGTCCTGGGATAGAGCCGGGCATCAGTCTCCCTGCTAGGCAGGAAGCCTGCTTCTTCCTCTCCCACCCAACCTGCTTGTGTTCCCTTTCTTGCTTTGTCAAATAAAGAAATAAAATCTTTAAAAAGGGGGGGGTTGGCCTTCAGATAAGCACACATACAGTCAACTTATAGTCACCTGGCTGGAAGGCAGAGTATTTGGGTAAAGATGCTCCTGCGATAACAGAAGACCGTGGAACTTCTACCAAATTAAGCTCTAAATACTGATCTTCTTATGGCAGGCAACTCATTGTTCAGGATTCAATTCAAATATTTCCTCATCTGAAGGAGCCCCTCCTGCCTCATCATCCTGATTACAACATCATACGTTATTTTCTTCACAGCATTAATCTCAATTGGAAATCATCTTCTGTATTCATACTTTTTTTGCTTGTTGAGTATTGTGTTTGAAGTACCATGACAACTGCTGAGAGCAGCAGTGGTGTCAGTGTTGTTTACTTCTGAATCTCTAGTCCCAAAGACAGTGCCTGGCACAAGGTAGGTGCTCCATAAATCTTTACTGAAAAACTGATTGAATGAATGGAAAGAGTGGGTTGAGGCTTTATTGCAGCTGTGAGTTAAGTGAGAAAAAAACCAATTAGTGTTTTGCTTCATTAAGGTCAAATAAAAATATTTTTCTGAGGTTGGAGGCCATAAAGCATGTGTCACAGTTCCAGTCACAAGGCATGTAGCATTTTCTGATCTGACAGCATATAGCAGCATAGGAGTAGGATTCAAACATTCAAAATTGGGGGTGGGTAAAGTTTCTGTTCAAAAGGGTGATGCAGGAAGATTTTGAACTCAACTTCTCCCACTGATACACTGAATCTATAGCTATGCATCATACAGTTTCTTCTGCGGAAAAAAAAAAAAAAAACAACCTAGAAACTGGCAGAGCAAAATTGAGGGTGGGTATACAGGGCAGCCCAACTGAGACCCAAGGATTGAGCAAGTTTTGTTGATAAGGCGGGGCTGAAAAATGTGCCCTAGACAGGGAAGGAAGTAACAAGGACTGAGAAATGGATTAGGAGAAGCAACAGTTCTACTTCCACATGTACAATGAATTTGGATATCTGTTGTGGTGTGACGAATTGTATATTCGTAGGACTGGGGTCATAGAACTTCCATTTCTGAGCCAAAAAGTCTCCCTGTAGCTTCCTCTTTTGTTCCTGTGCTGTCATCTGGAGCCAAATGGACGTCAATTCTTTTCCTCAGAAGTCCTTGTATCCTAAGTCAAGAGTTTCTGCTCTTTCCCACACAGTCTTCTTTTCCCCAACACCCCCCTCCCCCGCCTCTTACCATAATCAGAACTCCCTTATTCTCTAGATCAGGAGAGGCTCTTTATGAGCCACCTCAAATTACCTACAATGGAAGAAATTTGAATACTGACCTGTATCTTTGAGGATATAAAAAAATTACCAGTGTTTTTTGTTTTTTTTTTTTTAAAGATTTTATTTATTCATTTGACAGAGAGAGATCACAAGTAGGCAGAGAGGCAGGCAAAGAGAGAGGAAGGGAAGCAGGCTCCTCGCTGAGCAGCGAGCCCAATGCGGGACTCGATCCCAGGACCCTGGGACCATGACCCGAGCCGAAGGCAGCGGCTCAACCCACTGAGCCACCCAGGCGCCCCCCAGTGTTTTTTTTTTAACTATGGTATTACATATGATAGGTATGATATTGTGATTTTTTTTCTTTTTTTAGATTTTATTTATCCATCTGAGAGAGAGAGAGAATGACAGAAAGCATGAGAAGGGAGAAGAACCAGACTCCACGTGGAGCTGGGAGCCCGATGCAGGACTCGATTCGGGGATTCTGGGATCATGACCTGAGCCGAAAGCAATTGCTTAACCAGCTGAGCCACCCAGGCACCCAATATCATGGTAATGTTTAAGAAAGAGTGCTTGACAAATCATAAGAAAGGAAAACTACAGTCTAATATTCCTTATGAGTATGAATGAAAGAACCCCCAATAAAATACTAGAAATTGACTCCAGCAATTTATAAGAAGAATGTATAAAAAGAATTATATACCATGACCAATTTAGATTTATCCCAGGAATGCAAAGTTGGTTTAACAGCTGAAAATCAGTCAGTGTAATACACCATATCATATCAGAATAAAACATAAGAACATGATCATCTAAATAAACACAGAAGCATTTGATAAAATCCAACACCTTTCATGAAAAAAAAAAAAAAAAAACCAACAAATTAGGAAGAGTATCCTCAACATGATCAAGGGCATCTACAAAAAAAGTCAGTTGGTATCATAGCTAATAATCAAAGACTAGGTGCTTTTGTCCTGAGATGAGCAACAAAATAAGGATATATGTCCTTACCACCTTCATTTGACATTGTTCTAGAGATTCTGGCCATGGCAATTACTCAAGAAAAAAAAAATGACATCCAGGTGGGAAAGCAAGAAGTACAACTATCTAAATTCATAGATTTTATGATCATGTATATTTTAAAAATCCTGTGGAGGGGCGCCTGGGTGGCTCAGTTGGCTTAACAACTGCCTTCTGCTCAGGTCATGATCCTGGAGTCCCAAGATCAAGTCCCGCATTGGGCTCCCTGTTCAGCAGGGAGTCTACTTCTCCCTCTGACCCTCCCCTTCTCATGCTCTCTCTCTCTCCTTCTCTCGCTTTCAAATAAATAAATAAAAATTTTAAAAAATCCTGTGGATTCACTAAAATATATTAAAACTAATCAAGTTCAATAAAGTTGTAAGATACAAGCTCAACATACAAAAATCAATTTTATATCTATACACTTGCAACAAACATAGTGAAAATGAAATTTAAAAAAAAAGTCATTTACAATAGCATCAAAAGAAATACAATGATTAGGAGTAAATATAACCAAAGAAGAGCAAACTTAAACTCCTAAAACTACAAAATGCTATTGAAAGAAATTAAATAAGATCTAAATAAATGGAATAACATCCCATATACATGGATCTTAATATTGTTAAGATGTCAATTCCCCCAATTGATCAGTAGATTCAACTAATGTCTTATAAGAATCTAAGCTTTTTGTATAAATTAACAAGGTGATTCTAGAGTTCATATGGAATTTCCAAAGATGCTATAGACAAACAATCTTAAAAAACAAGAACAAAGTTGGAGGACTTACAATTCCTGATTTCAAAACTTTTTGTGAAGCAATAGTAATGAAGACACTGTGAAACCGGCACAGGGACAAACATGAGATCAGTGAAAGAGAAGTGAGAGTCCAGAAATAAACCCATGTTTCTACGGACAGCTGATTTTGACAAGGATGTTGAGAATATTGAATGAAGAAATCTTTCAAACAAATGGCACTGGGACACCTGGATATCCAGATACAGATGAATTAATTTGTATCCTTAACTTAGACTGTATACAAAAATTAACTCAAAATGGAGCAATTACACAAATATAAGAATTAAAACTATAAAGCTCTTGGAAGAAAACACAGAAATTGATCCTCATGACCTCTGATCTGGCAATGAATTCAGAGATATGACACCAAAAGCAAGAACAACAAAAGACAAAAACAATAAACTGAATTTCATCAAAATTTAAAACTTTCATGCATCAAAAAGCATTATCGAAAAAGATTAAAAAACAACCTACAAAATGGGAGAAAATATTTGCAAATTATATATCTGATAATGGTCTAGTATCCAGGATATCTACACAGCTCCTATAACTCATCAACAAAAAAGACAATTCAAGTAAAAACTGGGGCAAAGACTTAAATAGCCATTTCTCCAAAGAAACTATACACATGCCTGAAAAGCACATGAAAAGATGCTTAACATCATTCTTCATTAATAAACTGCACAGGACAAACAATAATTAAAACCTGGGCAAAGACTTAAATCGATATTTCTTCAAAGAAGCTAAACAGATGGTCAAACAGTCATGTGAAAAGATTCTTAAAATCATTGGTCATTGAGGAAAGGTAAATCAAAGCCATAATGAGGCACCACTACACACCCACTAGTCTGGCTCTAATAAAAAGAAAGAAGAGGGGACGCCTGGATGGATCATTCAGTTAAGTGTCTGCCTTTGCCTTTGGTCATGATCCCAGGGTTCTGGGATTGGGTCCCACAAAAGGCTCCTTGCTCAGTGGGGAGCCTGCTTCTCCCTCTGCCTGCCATTCACCTTGTTTGTGTGCTAACTCCCTCTCACTCTCTATCTGACAAATAAATAAACTTGGAAAAAAAAAACAACAGAAAGAAAGAAGAACGGTGTCTGAGTGGCTCAGCTGGTTAAGCATCTGCCTTTGGGTGGGGTCATGGTCCCAGGGTCCCACAACAGGCTTCTTGCTCTGCAGGAAGCCTGTTTCTCCCTCTCCCTCTGCTGCTCCCCCTGTGTGTGCTCCCTCTTTCTCTTTCTGTCAAATGAGTGAAATTTTAAAAAAGAAGAAGAGAAAGAACTGTTGGTGAGAATGTGGACAGATAGGAACCCTCACATGTTGCTGGTGGGAATGTAATATGGGGCAGCCACTGTGAAAAACAGTTTGGCTGTTCCTCAAAAAGTTAAATGTATAATTACCATATCATCCAGCAATACTACTTCTAGATATATATGCAAAAGGATTGAAAAGGGATATGTAAAACAAAATTTGTACCAAAACATTCATAGCAGTGCTATTCAACTCAACTATATGACTAGATTAAAATGGAAGACTGCAAACCTGGGTAGCCTTGCCCTGGGGGACATTTTAATCAAAATAGAGTGATAGACTGGACTAATAACTCTTATTTTTTTGTACCATATCTACACGATGAGATATAATATGCCACTGGCATTGTTGATAAGATTATATTATTGATAGGCATGGGAAATTTAGTTAAGGCCTCCTGTGCCTTCCCCACACTGATTCCTTCAAATGTTAGGCATACATAAATTTGTTACCCCCTTATCTACAGTTTAACTCTGCAGTTTCAGTTCCTCAAGCCTGTGTCACAATGCCTACATCATTCACTACTCTTCATTTCCTCACGTAGGCATTTGATCATCTCACATCCTCACAAGAAGAGGAAGGATGAGCCCAGTAAGATTAGATAAGATTCTTTTCTTTTCCTTTTTTCCTTTCTATTCTTTTAAAGATTTTATTTATTTATTTGACAGATGGCGATTACAAGTAGGCAGAGAGGCAGGCAGAGAGAGAGGGGGAAGCAGGCTCCCTGCTGAGCAGAGAGCCCAATGCGGGGATCAATCCCAGGACCCTGAGATCATGACCTGAACAGAAGGCAGAGGCTTGAACCCACTGAGCCACCCAGGCACACCTCTTTTCTCTTTTCTTTGAGAGAGAGATCATGCAAGCATGAGCAAGCAGGGGGAGGGGCAGAGGGAGAGGGTAAAAGAGGATGTTAAGCAGACACCGTGTCCATCATGGAGTCTGATGTGGGATTGGATCTCATGACCCCGAGATCATGATCTGAGCCAAAACTAAGAGTTGGATGCTCAACTGACTGAGCCACCGAGATGCCCCAGCAATAAGATATCTTGAAAGACAGAACATATCCACATAATTTTTATTACAGTATATTGTTATAACTGTTCTATTTCATTATTATTGTTGTTAATATCTTACCGTGGCTGATTTATAAATTAAACTTTACCATAGATATGCATAAGAAAAAGCATAGTATATATGGGGTTTGGAACAATCTGTGGTTTCAGGCATCTTATTGGGTGTCTTGAAATATACCCTCCATAAATAAGGTGGGGACTACCATATTCATGTTTTCATTATTGTTCTCTTATATAAATACTTTATGAAATGTAGATAATCAAACAGGTATGACCCTTTTGCTATTAAGGGATCCTTGGTGAAAAACCATCAAGTGGCTTGTGATATAATAAAGAATATATCTGGTCTTTGTCTCGAGTTGAAGGAGCAGAGCTTCAAAAACCTTTGGGATTTCTTGGATGATAGGAGTCTCTCTGCTATGTTAATGAGGTGACTTCTGGCGGGACCCCCAGATAGCTTCCCCTGAGAAGGCTGCTCATCAGAAGAAACAACCATGACATTGCCTGGAGTTGAGTTTAGTCACATAGCCTATGATTTTATGAAACATATGCCTACATAATGAAATCTCAATTAAAAATAACTTTTGCGGCACACCCTGACTCCACAGGGACAGAAGTTCCTGTGCTCAGGCCCCTTCCAGACCTTTCCCTATGTACCTCTTCATCTGATTGTTCATTTATAATAAAAAGGTTCTCATAAGTAGAGCACCTTCTTGAGTTCTGGAGTCATTCTACTGAATTATTGAAGCTGAAAGGTAGCAATCGGAACCCCCAAATCTGTAGCCAAGTCAGACAGTAGTGCAAACAGCTTGGGGTTCCTAGTTGTGGCTGTCATCAGAAATACAGGCAGTTTTGTTGAGGACCTTGTGGGAACTGGTGCTAACTCAGGGTGTTAGTGTCAGAATTGGAATAAACTATAGGACACCCAGTCGGTGTCAGAGAATTGGTGTAAGATACAGTAAGTATAATGTGCCTTCCTGAGTTATATAAGTCATTCTAGCAAATTATGGAGCCTGCAGAATAGTGGGGTTGATGGATCCGTAATCAAAGGAACGAGACTAATACAGAGAGAGAGAGAGGGGGGGGGAAGCAGGCTCCCCGCTGAAGCAGAGAGCCCGATGCGGGACTCGATCCCAGGACCCTGGGATCATGACCTGAGCTGAAGGCAGCAGATTAACCCACTGAGCCACCCAGGCGCCCAGGAATGAGACTAATACAAAGTGAAGGTCAAGCAAAGCTTTATTTCGCACCAAGCATCGAGAATCAAAGCAACCGTTTGGGGATAGCCTCTTACAGAGAGGGCGACCCTCCCAGCCTCACAGACTAACTTTTATAGAGCAAAGGCCATGTGGTTGAGCCTGGCCACACACAGGTGGCCAATGAGATTGTAACACACAGAGAAAGCTGCACAGTCATGTTAGGTCACACACGGGTGGCCAATTGAATTACAATTCACCCCATAGTAGCTATTTGAACTAGCCTATCACCTTGGTCAGTATTGGTGCCCAAAAGGCACCCAAAAGGCGGGGCCCACACTCCTTGGTAGCTAGGGAGACAGTATGTGCGCCCCACTGATTGGACGTCTCCACCTGGCCTGACCCGCCCTTGTATTTGGGCTCTGTTACCTGGGACTTATTTCCTGGACTTGCTGTTAAGTCGGTCCCCTGGGTGGGAGGGACAGGGTCAATTTAAGTTTTACTGCATAAACAACAAAATGGCTGTTCAACTGAGATGAAATTGCTCTGGCTAAATAGGTCCTTACAGGTCACCTGATGTTGCTAACTGGTCAGAATGAGGAAGGACTGGGGACCCCAAGCTTGAGACTAGTATCTGAAGTAAAGGCAATCTTGTGGAGACATACTCTTTGCTGTGAAGTTTGGCCAAACTCTGCATAGTTGGAGACAGAAGTCTTTTCACCTCTATCTGGAAAATCATTCAGTCATAGAAAGGAAAGAAATACTGATGCATGCTACTGTATGGATGAACCTTGAAAACATTATTCTGAGTGAAAGAAGCCCATCACAAAAAGAACACAGACCATGTCATTTGTTTTATATGAATGTCCAGAATAGCCAAATCTATAGAGACAGAAAATAGATTAATGGTTGTTTAGTGATTGTAGTAGGGTGGGGTTAGAGAGGTGATAATAGAGGAAACCAAGTTTCTTTATAAAGTGATGGGAATGTTCTAAAATGGTGATAGTAAAACCCATTGAAATACTCACTTTGAGTGGGTAAAATGTATGATGTAGGTATTATATCTCCATAAGGCATCATTAAATCTGTTTAAGTTTTGGAGTGCCTAGGTGGCTCAGTGGGTTAAAGCCTCTGCCTTCGACTCAGGTCATGATCTCATGGTCCTGGGATTGAGCCCGGCATCAGTCTCTCTGCTCAGCAGGGAACTGGCTTCCTCCTCTCTCTCTGTCTGCCTCTCTGCCTACTTGTGATCTCACCTTCTGTCAAATAAATAAATAAAATCTTTAAAAAAACAGAAAATATCTGCTTAAATTTCAATTCAATTTAATTAACATATAGTATATTATTAGTTTCAGGGGTAGAATTTAGGATTCATCAGTTGCATATAACACCCAGTGCTCATTACACCAAGTGTCCTCCTTAATGCCCATCACCCAGTTACCTTAGGCCCCCAGCCACCTCCCCTTGAGCAACCCTCAGTTTGTTTCCTATAGTTAAGTCTCTTATGGTTTGCCTGCCTTTCTGTTTTTATCTTATTTTTCCTTTCCTTCCCCTGTGTTCATCTGTTTTAAACAGTTCCTCAAATTCCATGCGAGAGAAATCATATTTGTCTTTCTCTGACTGACTTATTCCACTTAGCATAATATCCTCTATTCTATTCATGTCATTGCGAATGACAAAATTTCATTCTTTTTGAGAGCTGAGTAATGTTCCTGTGTGTGTGTGTGTGTGTGTGTGCGCGCGCGGGGGGGGGGGAGAGAGAACGCGCGCCCAGATGTCTACTGACAGATGAATGGATAAAGAAGATGTCATATATACCCATCCATTCATCTGTCAGTAGGCATCTGGGCTCTTTCCATAGTTTGGCTATTGTGGACATTGCTGCTATAAACATTGGGGTGCACATGTCCCCTTGAATCCCTATGTTTCTAACGTTTGGATAAATACCTAGTAGTGCAAATGCTGGATTATAGGGTAGTTCTATTTTTAACTTTTTGGGGAAACTTCATACTGTTTTCCAGAGTGGCTGCACCAGTTTGCATTCTGACCAACAGTGTAAGGGTGTTCCCTTTCTCTTCATCCTCACCAAATTAAGCCATTGTCTTGTTTTTGGTTTTTTTTTTTTAAAGGGTGGTTATCTTCTGTAAATATGAGCTGAAGTAGCTATAGATGACACATAAAATGTCTGGGATTTGCTTCAAAAAAAAATCCATAGGGGATGGGGAGGGGACCAGAAGAGATAATACTGACCATTGGTTGATAATTGCTGAAGCTGAGTGCTTGGAGGATCATCATATTATTCTCTCTACAGCTGTATATGTGAGGAAAAAAAAAGAATCTGATGCAATGTTCTGACTCAGAAAGGAGGGGACTGTTGGGATACCTGGGTGTCTGACTTTGCCTCAGGTCATGATCCTCATGGTCCTGCTGGGCTCCCTGCTCAGCAGGGGGTCTGTTTGTCCCTCTCCCTCTGCCCCTCCCTGACTGGTGTTTGTGTTCCTATGCTCTCTTTCTCTCTCAAATAAATAAATAAGATCTTTTAAGAAAAAGAAAGAGGGCAACACTGTCAGGACCCCTCTCACTCCTGAGAGCTTTTTCTGCCTCCTTGCTGAATAAACTTCTATCACTTATATTCACTAAGATGAATGAATGAATGAATAAATGAATAAAGAAAGAAATAAAATTTTAGAAAGGAAAGAAGGAATGAAAGAAGGAAGGAAGGAGGGGACTGCCACCTCCTTTGATAAGTTTTTGTTTAGAGGCCCTCCCCAGAGCCCTCACTCAGGTCAAGGAGATGAATTATTGAGGGGAATCGGAGAGGCACAGAAGCCATGGAGTGTGGAGAGGCAGCTAGCGCAGGGGCTGCTTTGGGCCAGGACAGCTCATTGCCCCCAGCCCTCATGGTCAACCCCCAGGCCAGGCTGATGGTTGTGGTGGAAGTAGAGGGAGGGCGAAGAGGATCAGGTAAGAAATTCTTACACATTCATTCTTAGAGGGAGTGCAGCCTAGGGGAGCCTCTTGGGAGAGGGGAAGGGTGAGGTCATTTTACTGCTTCGGCTTCTGCTGCTGCCCTGAGATGCTGTTTGAGGGAGCTCTGCCTCGCAGGGCCTCTGATCCCGTGCACGGTTAGGAAACTGAAGCCAAGGTTGAGAGCAGGACCTAGGAGTGCTGGCAGTTTTCCCTCTGAGAGTTGATATCTAGTCTGTATTTCTCAGGCCTTACAGTCCTTCTGGAGGGGCCCAAGAGCATCCGCTTGCTTCAGCCGGGTACTCCAGATGCTCAGGTAAAGATGGGATAGGGTGCGGGTGAGGGCTGGGGAAGACAGGACTGACAATGCTGAGCCTAGCCCTCCCCACAGGAACAATGCCTCACCTTTGACAGAGTCCTGGGCTCTGATGCCACTCAGGTAGGGGGGTTTTAGGGAGCTGGGAGGAGCATGGGAGCCCTTAGGCTCCTAGATCCTGGAGTGCTGAGTGCTTCCCAAGCCTTTTGCTCGGACAGACTGGGTCAGGGCACCTGAGATCAGGGGGTGTGTCTGTGTCCCCTGTAGGAGGCTGAGCAGGAGCTGCTAGTATGAGTCCAGCCCACACTAGGCTTGGTGGCCCGAGGGTACAGTGTGGCCCTACTGCTTCGGGGTCGGGAAGCAGAGACACCCCGGCTTGTACCTCAGGTGAGTCCCAGAGGAGCCACCGGGCATGACTCATGAGGCTCAGGTGTTCCTTCCTCCCCGATACCTTTGAGAAACTTCCCTTCCCCTTCCTAGCTGGATTAGATTCCCCTCCTTGGGGTTCCTATAGTACACTGCGGTCCGTACAGGTCCTAGATTGCCAGGGTCCAATCTAGGCAGCGACTGAGAGGTAGGTCAGGGAAGGTGGGAAGCTGGGTCCCATGGAGTGAGGGTCAGGGAGGGGTGGTTTGCAAAGATCAAAGATCCAGGGAGGCCTAATCTTCACA
This sequence comes from Lutra lutra, assembly GCF_902655055.1. Taxonomy (NCBI): domain Eukaryota; kingdom Metazoa; phylum Chordata; class Mammalia; order Carnivora; family Mustelidae; genus Lutra; species Lutra lutra. The sequence continues at coordinate 79,245,693 of NC_062282.1, read as the reverse complement.
GTTTTTCTTAATACTGATAATAAACTTGACAGTTTTGTTTTTAGGGCTTCATGAAAATGCCCCCGAAATCAAAATAGCTACTTCAGAAACTTGTCATAGGCCCCTGCCATAGGAAACAGCAGGTCTCACTGAAAATGTCTACTCATGTGACCGGCTGAAAACCGTGAGGGCTGGGGCTCTTTCTGTCCTGGAGACTGTGTCTGTAGCACCTAGTGGAGAACCAGGTGCAGACTTTACCCTCAGGAAGTGCTGAATTATGGATTCAACCTTTCTGCATCCTTACTGAACCCCTTTCTCCACTTTAGCTGTTGCAGATGCTGTTTGAGGAAGCTCTGCCCCCCAGGGACCCTGATCCTGTGCTTACTACCCTTAGCCTGGTGCAGGTGAGACCCTGCAGGGAGGGGGGCCTGGGAACCAAGGCCCCTGCTGTGCGGCAGAAAGTGCCCAAGGCTTGGGAGCAGCCAGAAAAGCTCAAGCCCAGACTCATTCTGCTGCTCATCAGTGTGGGCTTGGCTCTCCTGAGGTCTCCTTTTTCCTGCCTGAAATAACTGAATTTGGGGGCCCTGATTGGCCCATAGGGCTCCAGCGGGAGGATCGTGTGCGCTGAAGCCTGGGAAAGGCTCTATGTGTAACCAGTGTTGTGCTTGCGTGATTCCAGCTCAGCCCCTGTGGGAAGACTCGGGACCTGCTCTCTCCAGGGACAGAGAACTTGTCAGTGCTAGATGTGTCCCCCCTGGACTTGTGAGTATCTAGGGCCCAAGGGGATCTGAGGGTGCTTGTCTTAAAGCAGGGCTGACACCCCCAAACCCAGCCCTTGGAGATTTCTCCCCACTGCCATAAACTTGGGGTCATGCTTATCACACCCCCTCCTCCTCTTCCCTGCATCCCATATCCCTAATCCTCTCATTCTTCTTACCCTATCCTTCTATGCCTCTTCACCTCAGTCCTTATCATCCTTGGACAGTTGAGCATCTCACTGAGCAGAACTTCAGTTTCTCCATCTGCAAAATGGAGAAATTCCAACTAGCCTGTTTCCCTCACTGGTCAGATAACAGGAGGAAAAAGGAGATTGTACAGATGAGAGACTTTTAGGGGATATACTGAGCTTGGAACCTTAGGGATGATTCTCACAGGCTCTTGGGATCCCATCTAGCTTCCCACACAGAGGTTCTGGGGGCTGGACAGGACCCTGGTGGTTGGGAATTGAGCTCAGCCTCCCTTCCTCCAGGGTAGTGGAAAATGCCAGTGAGGTGGAGGTGTCTGACTCAAGAGTGGCCTCGGGGCTGTACTTGCAGGCTGCGGGCGATGAAGGCAGGTGAGGACAGAGGGCACCTGTCACCTCCCACCCCCGTCCCTTAGGTGTTTGGCTTGATCCTACCCTCTCCTCCACAGGGACTGTTCTCTGCTCACTGTCACCATTTCCTGCCCGGGGCCTGATCCTCCTGAGGGGCCTGGGATCCAGGGCATGTGGCGAGGGGCCTTGAGGATCCTGCAGCTCCCCAGAGCCCTGTAAGTCTCATGGAGTCTTCTGACTACTTTGGGGAGTGGCGGTTTGTGGGGAGGCTGAAATATGGATGCAGAGACCCAGGGCAGCCCCAGAATGTGTGTGGCTTTCTAGGTTCCCTAATGTGTGTGGGAATTTTCCTTATTCCCCCAAAATCTCACTCCTCAACTTTTCTTTCCTCCCAGTCTTTCCATGCATCTGTTCTTTGCTCCAACTGTTATTTTTGCTCATTCTTTCATCTTTCAATGTTTTGAGGTACTGTCCTCTAGCATAGCTGTTCTGCTCTGAGAGCATTAGAAGGTAAGTGATACAAAGCCCTTTTGGGGAAAACCTAAATAGCCAAAACAACAAACACAATTCCTTGGGAACAAGATCTACTCAGCTCTCTCCAGAGCCAAGTACCCCCACCAGAAATGCAAACTGTTGTCTTCAAGACCAACTCTGTGCTGGGGAGGAGGTTGGGGGTGGGTTAAGTGATAACACCACGGAGAGCTCAACATATTTAGGTTGGCTTTCTCCCAGTGAAGCAATCACTTGGTTGCTCTAAGCCTGGGACATGGATTGTCCTCCCGAATTCTAGGAAGGTTGACTCTGACCATTTTTGCCAGACCTTTCTGACAAAGGACAGACTCCCAGAGTTCCCCACTCTGCCATTTTTGTGGATGTCACCTTGCTTTGCCATTTTTAATTGGGTGATTAGTCTTTTATTACTGAGTGGTAAGAGTTCTTTAAATATTCTGGATGCAATTCCCTTATCCAATAGACAAAATAAATTTTGAACTATGAGAATATATTGTGTAATTTTAAAAATAATAAAATAAAGATCTATTCAAGGTTGCAAATCTGCCTGGTGGTGCACAGAAGTTACTGGAAATAGTCAATCTTTCCATCAGAATGTGATTTGGGCCAGTTTCTTTCCCTATCCATCAGAGGACATCTCTTTTCTTCCTCCCTCCCTTGGGCAGAGATTGCCCCCTGCTGCAGGTATTGGCTGGTAAGGTTATTGGTGAGGAAGTGGAGGGCTCCTTGCCCTGGATTGTCTCGCGGCTCCTGGAAGGAAACAACTACAGTGGCCTTCTTCTTCGCCTGGACACTCAAGGTGGCCTGAGGGGAGGGTGTGGGGTTCTTGGGGAAGCTCTGGGATCTAACTTTTGCCCGATCCACCCTCTTACCCAATCAGCTGCAGTCCCAACCGCAGTGCAGAGAGAGCCTGACCCTCTGGGAGGGCCAGGATTCAGAAAGGTTCCGGGATGGCTAGATTGCTTCAAAGGCTGGAGAGGCAGGGCCAATAGAAAAGCAACCCCCCATCCTTCAGAGACTTTCAACAGTTTACCAAGCATTTTTACACTAATGCCTTTTATTCTTACCACAACTCCATGAGACACATATAACTTAGATGAGGAAAGAAAGGGAAGCGTATGGGGCACCTGGGTGTCTCAGTGGGTTAAAGCCTCTGCCTTCAGCTCGGGTCATGATCCCAGAGTCCAGGGATCGAGTCCCGCATCGGGCTCTTTGCTTAGCAGGGAGCCTGCTTCCTCCTCTCTCTCTCTCTCTGCTTGCCTCTCTACCTACTTGTGATCTCTCTCTGTCAAATAAATAAATAAATCTTAAAAAAAAAAAAAGAAAAGATCTCGGGGTCCTGGGATCGAGTCCCGCATCGGGCTCTCTGCTCGACAGGGAGCCTGCTTCCCTCTCTCTCTCTCTCTCTGCCTGCCTGCCTCTCTGTCTACTTGTGATCTCTCTCTGTCAAATAAATAATAAATAATAAATAAAATCTTTAAAAAAAAAAAAAGAAAGGAAAGTGTAATTTATAAACAAGGAAATGAAAGATCAGAGAAGGGAAAGAACTTGCCTGTTTTCACAGACTTATTAAAAATCAGGCCTCTGTGAAATATGATGTCAGAGACGTGGGGGAGGCCAACTGGAGGGTACAGATCAAACAAAAATGATTAAGATTTGATAATTATTGAAGCTGGGTGGTAAATAGATGGGTTTCCTGTACTTTGTATATGTTTGAAATTTTCTATAACAAAAGTAAAAAAAGGGCGCCTGGGTGGCTCAGTGAGTTAAGCTGCTGCCTTCGGCTCAGGTCATGATCTCAGGGTCCTGGGATCGAGTCCCGCATCGGGCTCTCTGCTCAGCAGGGAGCCTGCTTCCCTCTCTCTCAATCTGCCTGCCTCTCCATCTACTTGTGATCTCTCTGTCAAATAAATAAATAAAATCTTTAAAAAAAAAAAAAGAAGAAGAAGAAGAAAAAGAAGAAGAAGAAGAAGAAAAAGAAGCCTGGCTCTCTGTCTCCCAAACTAACAAACACAAATTAATTTGATTAATATACTCCCAGACCTTGCACTGTGCCAGGCCCTGTGGAGTGAGGAGGATAAATTAGGGCAGTTCATGCCTTCAAAGATAAAGCAGTGAAGGACAAAAGTGTGTTTATCCACTGGCCAGTTTGGTATCATGATTAAGGGCCCAGGCCTTAAGGCCAGACAGAACTGGACTTAAATTTCAGCTCTGCTACTATCAGGAAATTCCTTGACTTCTCTGAGCTTCATTTGCTTCATCTGGAAAATGTGGGAGTAAGACAAATAAGAGTTGCATTGAAGCATTATGTGGATAAAAAAAGGGAATCCATGAAAAGCCTTAGCACAGTGCCACCAAGTACACATAAACACCTGATAGGTATTAGCTCTTTTTATAAATAATGCTATTAGTAAAAATTAAAAGTATTACAGGCAGTGTGCTTTGGAATCCAGAAGGAGTGATTCACTTTGAATGTCCCCTCACTAGGTGGCTCCCCGAGCTTGCTCTGGGCTGCTCTGTTGGGGGCCAAGGGAAGGAGGATGCAGGCGAAACAGGTGAGGCCCACCCTGTGGGATGCAGTAGAAGAGGCCCGGGCCCGCCGGGCTGGCCTGAAGAGCCTGCGTTCAGGCCTCCTTGGAGACAACCTGACGGATAGTGGGCTCAGCCAGTTGGGCAGGGCATTGCGAGAATTGCAGGTAAGCAAAGTGAGGCCTGGAGGTGCCCCAGAGAGCAATGGCTAGAGCCTACCTTAAACCCCCTCTCCATAGGTAGTAAAAGCCTGGAGCCGGCGCCCAGGGAGCCAGATGCTCAAAAGGGTAAAAGCTGAGGCTGTGAGGCTCCCAGAACTACAGGTAGGTCTTCTTGTTCCACCTCTTAGGAGCCCCATTGATGTCTGCTTTCACAGAGCACTATGAGGTGGCCCTTCCTTCGTTCACTATTTACTGATTCCCAGACATTTATTGACTTCTCACTACGTGTCAGGCATAGTGCTATGCAGACCCTGGGAAATCCCTGTCCTCATGGAGTTTATAATTTCTGGAAAGAAACAATTTTTAACACCATCATCAGTGCTTTGAAGGCCCTATCAACACAGGGTTCTATGGGGTCATCTAAGTTAGTCTTGGCAAGAGAAGGAAGGAACATTTCATGGAGGAAGTTGATTCCCGAAGGAGGTGAAGAACATTCTAGGCACAGAATATAATAGGCAAAGTCTTGAAAAAATAAGGGAGAGCTTGATCTCTTTGGGAGACTGCAAGTGGCTCATTTTGCTGGAGAATAGTTTGAGGAAGAGTCAAGAGAGAAGGATTAAGTAATGAAGTTGGGAAAAAAGGGGTGAAGTGGGGGTCAGTTTATAAAGGGCTTTGTGAATTTATTGAGATATTTGGACTTCATCTTGAAGGTCAATGGGGAAAACATAGAATTTTTTTAAGCAGAGAAGACAACACTGCTTACATTTTTCAGGTGAGCAAACGGCGGCTCAGAGAAGGGATCTGAGCATCTCGGGGTCATTGATACAATCAAAGGTAGCAGAAGGGCAAACATGCCCAAGTCTTTAGACTCAATATGGTACTTTTGCATCAGTTTAGAGTGCATGGCCTCTCCTGTGCAGCAGGGGACACTGTCCTCCAGGATTTGACACTGTGTCCCTGGACGGCTGCTCCTGTCCACCTCCTGGTCCTTCCCTTTTCCTATTTCCTTACAACTTGTTTTTCTAGCCCTGAGCTCTGGGAATTAGGTAGGGAAGCTCCCATTTATTGAGCAGTGCCTGCCACTTGTGCTTTGGGTGCATTATCTTATTTCATGCTCTCTACAAATTTTGTCAGCTCTATTTTACATGGATTCAAAACACTAGTCATCCGCCTGAGGTCACACAGCTGAGACGTGGAGGGGCTGGCACAGCGATCTGTCTGATTTTAAAGCCCTGAGCTTAATTCACAGTATCCTGGGAGGAAGAATATGGAATTCTCACTCCTACTTTATTCTCAGCAGGTCATAGATTTAACAGCAAGCCACAGCCCAGGATTCCAGGGAGAGCCCAAAGGTGGGTTTGGAGTTTGGGGTGAAGCTGGGTATCTCCTCCACCTTTACTGGGCTTAACTGCATTTTCTTCCAGTGGTAGGAATAACAGCATCTCTAGGACTTGGACTCCACCAAAATCATCCTCTTAGGGACTCTGAGGAACAGGTAATATACCTCACGTGCCCCAGAACAGCTGGAAGTTGTTGGGAGAGTGGAGTTGCAGAGCCCAGTTAATGTAGCTACTGCTTCTCTGTCCCAGCATCAGGAAGGAATACAGAGCTTCTGGCAAAAAGAAGACCCAAAAGCCTATGTGATTCCTAAGGGGGAGGGGGCATAGGAAGGCTATTTTCCTACTGGGTCACATTAAGGGTATAGAATCCTTCAGGCCTCCATGGTACCTATTGGCAGAGCCAGTAACTCTCCTTTCTCCCTCTGACCTCCAAGTCTCTGTCCAGGTTCCAGGCCCTTATAGGCCAGTAGGTCCTGGATGTAGTTCTGGGAGCAGCCCTGGTAGTGGGGTTCTGTTGAAAAGCTGGACCCTTAGTCCCAAAGCTGTGAACACACATGGCTTCTAAGCCTAGACTGACGCCACCTAGGCCTGGCAGGTCCCAGATGTGGCCTTGCAGTTCTTCTTGGCCCAGGCCCAGAGGAAGAGACTGCACGAACAGCACCAAATATGGATCCAAGAGGAACTGAAGCGTTTGGGACAGGAGGAGGTGGTGGCAGGTGACCAGGTCAAAGCCCTGGTGGTTGGAAAGGAGGTAAGGAGGGTCAGGTAGGGGACTTGAAGCTTCTAATTGGTCCAGGCACTCTGCTGGGGGTGGAATCCAGCCTCAATCACAATAGACTGGGCCATACCCTCTCTCATGGTCTTCACAGCTTTGTGGGGGACAGATGAAGTGATTTTCAGTGCTAAGTACTGTGATGCAGGGAGCTAAGGGCTTATGGGAACAAAGAGGTGTGCCTGACCCAGGCTGGAGTGGATCATAAAAGATGGCATTTACCAGAGACAAAAAAACAGATCAGCCAGAGGAATTTACTAGACTGAGCTCCGCTTGGGCAGTCTGTACCATCACATAGAGGCACTGAGTAAATATAACTTGTTTGAGCAAATTCAGAAACAAAACTTGTGTCCATGGAGGTGGTGCAGATATGTTCTGAGGACAATACTGTATGAGCAAAAGTCCAGAGGGAAGCAGTAGCAAAGTACAGTCTGGGTCGAACAAATTGTCCATCTGGCGGGTCCTGGCAGGTGCAGGGTCAGAGGTGAGACTAAAGAGACCAGTGTGTGCCATGCCCCTGAATTTGGACTTTACCCTAAGAGTGACAGCAAACCACTGAAAGGCATTTGTCATCTCAGTTCTGTCCCTCACTAGCCATGTGAATTTGTGCAGGTTAGGTCACTTCTCTGATCTATGTACCCGATTTGGAAAACTAAAATGGCAACTACCCCATATGGTTTTTTCACTGGAGAAAGTGAAATAATACACATGAAGTGTTTAGAAGAGAGCCTGGCACACAGGTAGCACTGAACAAAGAATATGTATTATCACTGAAGGCCTCCAAGGAGAGGCAGAGATGGTTCCGGGAGCAGACGATGCTGAGACTGCGGCTGGAGGCCCTTCAAGCAGAGCAGGACACTGCGGAGCAGGACCTCGCAGCCCTCTATGACCTGCACGTGCAGGCTGCCCGAGCTCAGACACGCCACATGCTGCAGGTCAGTGAGGTCAGAAGTCAGGCCTTAAAATGGTTCCAAGGCTGACTGGCTGACAAGCATCTCTCAATCTGGGCACAGGTATTCCGAGCCTGGCGAAGGCTGTGGGAGGAGCAGGCCATGACCACAGAGCATCACCACCGCAGCCTACTGGCTGGTGTCCTACAAGACAACATCAACCTGGCCACGCAGAACCAGGAGCTCCAAGCCCAGAACCAGCAGCTTCAGCAGGGAGTAGATTAGGCTGAGGCCAATCATTGGCAGATTGCTGCCCTGGGGAGGGATCTGATGATCAGTAATCCTGCAACAGCTGCTTCCTTTCTCTCCATTCTTAAGGGGCTTAGAAGGGAGAGGGAGGGGGGACACAACCACCAAGCTAACCTTCATTATGGATAATTAACAATACCACTAACCAGGTCTCACTGTGCCAGTCCCTGTTAGGCGCCTAATACCCGTGACTTCATTTTAGCCTTTCCTGCTACGCTATATAGTGGTAGGTACCATTTGACCCCCATTTCAGAGGTAAGGCTAAGGCAACTAAGGCTTGGAAAGGTTAAGTAATTGCCCAAGCACAGTCAGCTAATAAGTGACAGAGCCAGAATTCGAATTCAAGCCAGGCTGACCATAGTTCTACACTGCAGACAGTGGTTCACAAGATGCAGTGTGTACATTTAGAGAGTTTATTAAAGAACAAGAAAAAAAAAAAAAAGATTCCTAGACCCTACCCTACTTTCTAAGATTCTCCAATAGGTCTCACTTTTTCCCTCTTTTTTTTTTTTTTTTAATTTAAGTTTAGTAGGTATTCTCCCACAGAAGCAGGGATAATGTTCTTCTGGCCATGAGGAGAGATGACACAAAAGAGTATCAATGACAGAACCAGAGGAAATGAGAATCAAAACCACACTGAACCCATGAGTTCTCTATCCTAAAATCTAGTTTGTCTTGCCAGGACCAGTACCTTCTATTCCCAAGAATCCCTCCAAATTCCCCAGCACCCTAGTTTTATGCTTCAGAGAAATTTGTAAAGTTCTATGACAGAGAACAGTCTCTACTCCATGGAGCCCTGAAGGAAATAATGCTCCTGGCAACAACCAGGAGAAAATAGTATTTTCTCCTAGTCTGTAAGTTACTCCAGCATTAAGACATTCAAGGTCCAAGATGAACAAAATTATGTTTGAGTGAAGCTACACGGCACAGAAGGCGCAGGACTATCATAGCCAACTGCAGGAACCACCTGCACCCCAGAACACTTTATTAAGACTTTATTGCTTACATAGTTAAGAGACACTGATTGAGCGACACCAAATTTCCCTGTGCCTGGTTCCAGGTCACTCTGTGCAGAGCTTCCCTAAACTGTTGAGAGCTGGGACACTGCCAGGCAGAGGCAGGACCCAGAGTGAGAAGAATGGTACCTCCTAGGAGCTGCAGAAGGGGCAGTGGGCTTTGAAAGGGCCCTTGGGGTGAGCAGAGAGGTCAGGAGTGTAGCCTTAAGCCAGGGCCCAGGGGCAACATTCCCTGAGATGAGTCAAGCTCCAGCCCTCTCTGGGGTTTCCAGAACAAAGGCTGGGTGGGTGTGGAGAGCAGCACTTTGGAGGGAGCATGGGGCATTGTCTCCAGGTGTTGCTGGAGCTAGGGGAGCTTGGAAGGGTGGCCTCGGTGATTGGAATAAAAGGGGTGGCAATCGGGCTTTCCTGCCTTACAGTGAGGGATGAATGTCTCTAATGAGGGAGTCATGTACCAAAGCTGGGCTGGAGTACCCCATACCAGGCCTGGGAGCAATGGGTCTGCTGCGGTGACCGCTGGTGGCAAGGAAAGCCAACTGTTGCCCATGCCCCACTTCAAAAAACTGCATTCATGCAAGATGAGGCAGGGAGCCTCCTCCATTGGGGGTGGAGTCATTTCTAAGGCCTAGGTATTGATGCTCCCCCAATCCTTAGTGTGGATGAACTTCTGAGACGTTTCTTTGCTCAAACCCAGTGTTTAAGTCTCCTGAAGTAACCCTTCGTTCACCCACCTCCAGGGACTAACCTGGCTGCTCTCATCTCCCCAGCTTTTGTCACAAGGCACTTGTTACAGGGCTGGCTTCTGAGGAAGGGTTGGGAGGCCTGGGAGGTGGCTCTGACGGCGGTGCCCTATCTACGGAGTCAGGAGTCTGGGTGGAGGGGGTCAGGGACTAGTGACTGCCATAATAGAGACGCACAGCCAGACCAATGAGCAGCGTGGCCAGGAAGAAGGCAGCCGTGAGCTGCAGCCGCAATAGGGCTGCTGAGAGCACGGCATTGACCACCAGTGAGCAGGACACAACGAACAGGCGTGTGATGCTGCTGCCGTGCTTCATGACAGCTGACATGAGCAGTCCATTCAGTGCCTGGCTCAGCACCACCAGCGCTGCCCATCCGGAGAAGCCCTCCAGGAGGCCCGGGCCGGGGCCACCACCTGCATGCAGACCTAGGTTCAGGAGCACACCGAAAGTGTAGAGGAAGAGGTTCTGAAGGGCGAGGGGCAGCCGCTGTCGCTTCATAAGCAGTTCTGTGTACACGGACGACAGGCCTGAGATGAGGCAGTACAAGATGAGAAGCAGCAGTCCCAGTGGAGTGACATGCAGGGGCATGGGGCCAGCAGCAGCTGCTGAAGGCGGTCCAGGAAGTGTGTTCCCAGGGTCCTGGAGGCCACCAGCTGCATAGCAGGCCCCCGCTGCCATCAGCAGCAGTAGTGCTAAGCCCTGGCGGGCAGAGAGGCGGTGCCGGAGACAGAGGCAGTAGAACAGGGCCGTGCTTCCGATCTTGAGATTGCTCAGCACTTGGTAGGTGCTGGGGTCCATGTAACGTTGAAGATAAATCACCAGGTTGTTGTTAGCGCCGTAGAGTAGGGCTGATAGTGCAAAGGGGGCAGCCTGGCGCCATGGTGGGGCCCCCTGGGGCCATGCTTGCCAGCCCACCAAGAGGGAGAAGGCGCACAACAGTAGCTTCGTCAGCTCTGTCAGCAGCACAGCTGAGGAGGGCCGAAAGGGCACTCTGCCATTCACATGGCACAGTGCCAGTAATGGGGCATGAGCACCGTACATGGCAGTGGACAGGAGTAGCATCAGGGTCCAGCGGGCCTGCCTGGGACGGCCCAGGCCTGGTGTACCCCCGTCCTCTACGCTCATGCCCAAACCAGACCCTGGCTGGCCTGGGTAGCTAGCAAGGGGGCAGCAGGAATTGGAACACATTTGGGTAAAATCAGTATGGAGCCAGCGCCTAGGAGGGAGGAGTTGTGGGACATCGCTAGACAGAATACTGAGAATCTGAGTCAGCTGCAAACTCCACAGTCAGGGCTGGAAGAGGAAGGGGCTGGTGGCCCTAAAAGCCACAGTCTTGGGGCCAGTCCCATGGGGTTAAGGAGGGGCGTCCAAACTGGTGGCTGATAAGCCACTCTTTACCCTCTGCAGGAAGGAAAGCAAGGATGAAGGCTGTGGGCAAGTTGGAGATGGCAAAAGGGTGACAAGTGGGGAAGCCAAATATGGTGTCTGTAGTTGAAAGACCTCTACCTGCAGGCCCGAGGTGCTCATCCTTCCTCCCCCATGGGATCCAGAGTTAGTCAGGCCCCTTTCGCAATGACCGAAGATAGTCCCTCAATGTCTTCTCCACATTGGGCACGGCATATGCCTGAGCTGCGTAGATGCCAGTGCAGGTACCCACAGCAAAGCCCAATACTGCGGATGCCCTCAGTTTGGCTACCACATAGCCGGCTAAGAAGCCCTTGAGGAATGGGGAGGACATGAGCGAGCCATCCTGTGGAGTAAAATGAAGGAAGAAACTCAGCCAGGGTCTCCCTTCTCAAGCTGGCCCTAGATCTACTCAAGCTGGTCCTAGAGCATCCCACCACTAGCTCCCCCTTACTCTAAAAAGCTGCAGTATTGTCTCCAAAGATTTTCTCAAGGTTCTGGAGGCAGAAAAAGAACCTAGAAGTCCTCATCACACAATCTCAGAACACCGTGGTTAGAAGACTCCAAGGACAGAATCCTACCCCCACAAACCTACAGAGGAATCGGACCCGTCTGCTTCTCCAACCTCACTTCCTATCATGCTCTGCATTACTGCAGCCAAAGTTAAACTATTTTTACTCCCCATGTTCATCATGCTACCTCCAACCATGAGAGCTTTGCATATATTGTTTCATCTGCCTGAAATGTTCTCTCCTCTCCTCTTTACCTAGTTAATTTCTACTTAAGATGCCAGTTCAAGTGTCATTTTCTGGTTTTTTTTTTCGTCATTTTCTTAGGGAAATTTTCCTTGGGGTCACAGAGAACCCACCTCAATAACCATTTGCTGAATAAATCTTTAGTACCCATTCAAAAGCGTATAGGGCAATGCATCCCAAGGGTGGTGGGATGGGGAGTCAGGTGGGGGGGGGTGGGGGAGTGGTAGGCAGGTGCATGCAACTTTACCTGGCTCACACCACTGCTGACTTCGTCTTCTACACGCTGCTGCAGGCGTTCCAGCTGGTTCTTTAGAAATGCCAGGTCCTTAAGCTTGGGCAGAGAATCCTAGAACAAAAAAGAAGTGGGCTCCAGCAGGTTAACGCAGCCCCATTCCCTGCTCAGGTCTATCAGAGGCTGGGTGGATGGGGCTGTGAGCATGAGAAATCTCATCTTATAAAAACTTCCTGAGGGGCGCCTGGGTGGCTCAGTGGGTTGGGCCTCTGCTCAGGTCATGATCTCCTGTCCTGGGATTGAGCCCTGCATCAGGCTCTCTGCTCAGCGGGAAGCCTGCTTCCCACCCCCCCCCCCCCCCCCCGCCTACTTGTGATCTCTGTCAAATAAATAAAATCTTAAAAAATAAAAAGTAAAAATTTCCTGAGATGATAGTGGTAACGAAGAAAAGACATTCAAAAGTGAATTCCCATGGGGGCCACAGAGGGCGTGATAGCTGGGATCGGCATCTGTGAAAACCATTACAGAATTTTATAGAGCAAGAAGTGTGTAGGGAGGCAAGATGAACAGCTAGGACACTTTCAATTAGATTTACCAGGCTGACTGCCTCGATTATAGGCTGCCTGAAAGTGGCAACCAGCTCGTCTTGCCTACTGGATCCCCAAGCCCAACATAAAGACTGGTAAGTACTTAGTAAATATGCGGATGGTGCTGAACTTCAGACTGAGAGTGAATAATGGCGTGAGGCAGTTTCCTGGATGCCCTTGGGGTAAATCTGATTTCTGCCCGGACTTCCCAAACTGAACGTGTGACTGGATGCGCTAGCTGGGGTGCGGGTTGGGTGGCTGTCTGCAGAAGTGCGGGTAAATGAACTGAGTGGCTCTGATCATCTCGAAGTATGAAATTCAGTATAAGCGCAAGAGAGTTTGAATGAGAATGTGCGTATCCTTGTGGCTTGGAAACATCGTGTTTCTAGACATGAAATTTCGGGGGGCTGGGGAACGCAAAAGGGTGAGGATGTGTCAGGGTGAGTGTGTCTTAGTGTGTGCCAGTAATTTAGGATTGTGAGGGTCCCAGGAGAGGACACCCGGGAGATGTCCGGATCTGCTTGCCTCGTGTAGTGCTCCGCTACTCCACTCCCCGGTGTTGAGCCAGTCGCAAGAGTATAAACCCGACAAGAGTAAAAACCCCATAAAGGGCACCTCTACGCGAGAGGCTCCAGTGTCGCCTCTCCCAAGGACCAGAACGGTGTGAAAACCACCCCATTTTGCAGATAACCCCCACGTTCACTCACCTTGTCATCCGCCATCTTCCCCGCCGAACTTGTGGCGCAGGCGCAGCCCCGCCTCCCACTTGCCAAGTGCTACGGCCATCTTTACTGAGGGCGGAGGCACTTCCGGGGCATTTTTGGAAAGGGTGCCGGTGCTCTCCCCTCGCCGGAGCCCCTGTGGTCTCATTCTTTCACGTACTCTCACGTGACCCGTCCGGCGCGACACAATTTGTGTGTCCGCGCTCACACGTCCCGGGCGCGATGAACTCATTGGTCCTTATGGGCGCCCTGCGCACGTTCGTCTTTCTGGTCGTCCGCCCCTTGATGAGCTCACAGTTGCGTCGTGATGTCAGCGGGGGCTTTGGTGTCGGTGCGTCTTTCCCCGAGCCACTCTCGGAAACACCGACCCCCTTGGCGATCCAGAGGCCTGTTTACACGCGCCACCCCTTGGCGGGCGGTGCTCCTCAGGCTTGTCCTCTCCCTCCCCTGAGATCCGGCTCTTACCCAAGCTCGTATTTTTGCGGCGCGCTTTGGCCTGGCCAGCGCAGAGAGGCTGGGCTTGTGGGCGCAGCAGCTCCGGAGGTCGAGCTGGGCTGAGATTGCGGGCGGGCAAAAGCCGGCGGGGACGCGGTCGGGGCTATGCTGGGCAAGGATTACATGCTGGCCATCATTCTGGTCAACTGCGATGGTGTGCACGGAGGGGCCCGATGGGAGGATGGGTGCTGAGGGGGAATGAGGGAGTTGACGGGGTATATCTCAGGGTGAGGATCAGGGGACAAATGAACCCTGGATCTTTGCACTCTAAAGGACCTCCTGGTCCTCCATCCTAAGGATTGTCCCGTTTGGGATGGAGGGAGGGTTCTTTCATTTTTTAATTTTAATTTATTAATTTGAGAGAGAAAGCACAAGCAGAGAGGAAAGGGAAAAGCAGGCTCCCTGCTAAGCAGGAAGTCCCACGTGGGGCTGATTCCAGGACCCTGAGATCATGACCTGAGGGGAAGGCTGCAGTTTAACGGATTGAGCCATCTGGGAGCCCCGGAGGGAGGCTTCTGTCAGGGTTATTCTGAACCCACCAATATGCCTTTCCTCTCCAATCTCGTGATTCCTCTCCCCATCCCATGTTCCTGTAGATGACTTGTGGGGGGACCAGAGTCTTGAGGGGGAGCCAGGACTGCCCCCTGGCTGGAGGAAGATACGCGATGCTGCAGGTACTTACTATTGGCATGTACCCAGTGGCAGCACCCAGTGGCAGCGCCCAACCTGGGAAACAGGAGATGGAGAGGACCCAGGCACGGTAGGTGGAGTGTGAGGAGGGAGGCTGAGCCCTCACGTGGATCTAGGCCTACTGCCGCCACACTGACTTAGTTCCCTTTTTACAGAGGACAGAGAGGATTTGGGGACTTCGGCCCCCCAAGGGGAGATCCTTCTCCAGCCTGGAGAGCTCACTGGACCGCAGGTAACAGGGATAGGCCAGGCCAAATGAAAGACTTGGGGTTCCATGGCATTCAGGGATGCAACTGGACTCTCATTCTGCCTTTAAGCCCAGGTTCTTAGCTCTGTCCCATTTCTTGAGTTAAGACTCTGTGTTGCTGTATGTTTTGTTACGTGTTCTTCCCTATTCTGCGTACTGGTAAATCATGTTCTAGATCTTGGCCACTGTACTAAGCTCTTTCCATGGGAGTGCCTGTCCTGTGTTTTAGAGAGTCTTATCTCAATTTGGGGTTCTGGTCCATGTTTTGGATCCTGTTCCCCGTTTGCAACTTTTTTCTATGTTCTAAGTTTTGAGTTTTTGTTTGAATTTAAACCACACTCAGTGTTACATTTATTTAATACATCCTGGGCCCTCTCCCACTCTGGTTTTGTATTTGGGGTACTGTGTTCTGGGTCTTATCCCACATTTCATGCCCATTGCTTAGCCAGGGCTTCCCCACTGTCCCTTGTGTAGGAAGTGTGGTCACTTTATAAGCTTTGCTCTCTTCCAGGAACTCTCTGTCCTGGTATGGTGAGGAATCCTACATCCAGAGCATGGAGCCAGGGGCTAAGGTAGTGTCTTGGGCCTGAGGGCCCAAGAAATGGTTTTGGAGGTGGTGGATTGTTCTGGATTGTTTCAAGGGAAAGGTTAGGGGTGGGACTGGGCTGAGAAGAGGTGATGAAGGGTGAAAGGAGTGGGTACCAGAAGGTTTATGTGTGTGGAACTCACGACATCTGCCATCCTACTCTACTTCCTGTTCCACTTCCACATCTGCCTCCACTCACTCATGGCCCTCCTGTCCTTTCCCCTAACCCGTCAGTGCTTTGCAGTCCACTCCCTGGGTTGGGTAGAGGTACCCGAAGAGGATCTGGTACCAGGAAAGAGCAGTATTGCAGTCAATAACTGCATCCAGCAACTGGCCCAGACTCGCAGCCGTAGCCGCAGCCAGCCCCCAGATGGTGCCTGGGGCGAGGTGAGCTGGCTGGCCCTTCAAGGGATTCAGCCCAGGGCCTAGCGGAGAGAGTCGTTGCTGAATTGCCTGTTCTTGGTGGCAGCCACTTTCATCTGAGCTCTGGACTGACCTTTCCTTTGCAGGGCCAGAACATGCTGATGATCCTAAAGAAGGATGCCATGAGCCTGGTGAATCCTCTGGACCATAGTCTGATCCACTGCCAACCTCTGGTGCACATCCGTGTGTGGGGTGTGGGCAGCTCCAAGGGCCGGTGAGGACCCCTACATCCCCCCAAGTGAGAGTTGCTCCTCCCTCCCTCCTGCAGGCTGTGATCCCCACTGATGCTGATCCTCTGTACTTGAACCCCTGGACACAGATCCTCTGACATGGACCCAAGCTCTGCCTCCCCTGCCTGGTCCAGCTCTGGTTGGGGAGGGTGGGCCCAGCTCAGCAGGGACGGATGGGGGAGAGCCTGAGAGGCTGGGCTGATTCTCTCCTGTGCTCCCACATGCTTCCGGAACAGTGACAGGTGAGCGACAGCCTAGTGCCTTGAACCCCAGCCCTGACCTCCCGATTCTATCCACACCATGTTCCTTGCCTGACTTTCCAGTCTCCTGCAGACACTACAGGTCCCTTTTCCTACCCAGCCTCTACCCTACCCCAGTTTCTGCCCCTGCCCCAGCCCCATCTCTGACCCTGCCAGGGACTTCGCTTTTGTGGCGGGTGACAAAGACAGCTGTATGCTCAAGTGCCATGTGTTTCGCTGTGATGTCCCTGCCAAGGCCATCGCCAGTGCCCTGCATGGGCTCTGTGCCCAGGTAAGAGCCAAGAGTGGGGCAGGGAATGTGGGTATGGAGCTGGTGTGAAGCTTCCAGGGTAGTTGGGTCAGGGAAGTATTGGTTGCCTTAACCTCAGTTCCCCTCTCCCTTAATCTCCTGCTGGTTGCATTGTGTTTCAGATCTTGTCAGAGCGAGTGGGTGTCAATGGTGATTCCCCTTGCTCCTCCCTAGACCCCATCTCCCCTGAAGACCTACCACGGCAAGGTATGGAGAGGAAGGTCCTGCATTACAGTAAGAGGCTACTTCCGTGAAAGTCTGGGTTGCTTAGTTGTTGTAGTTTAGTCCTTCCCTGGAGATGCGGGACTTCTGATGTGTACTGGTTCCAGGGATCCCAAACTCTGAATTGAAGGAGCATCCATGGCCTTCCTTCTTCTGTCTCCAGTTCTCAGAAGGGTGGGTGAGGGGGTCATTGAGAGAGTGCCCAGGCCAACTTGCTGTGTGTGCGTTTCAGTGGAGCTGCTGGATGCAGTGAGTCAGGCTGCTCAGAAGTATGAGGCACTGTACATGGGGACCTTGCCAGTCAACAAAGCCATGGGTGAGGACTGAGCTGGCTGAGGAGGTGGGCTACATGAGGTTGGGGAAGGTGGGTATGGTAGGATCTACCATCATTTCTCAGAGTGCTCCCATGGCCCTATCTGGTCTAGAATGGGCGATCCTTCCCAACTCAGGATTCTAAACCCAGCCCCAGCCCTTCCATTGCCATCTCTCTGAATCCCAAGTCAGTGAGAGGGGCCTAGACACTCCCTGTAGATCCCTTCTTTCTTTATGTCTGGGAGACATTATGGTGGGCATGTCCCCCCCAGGCATGGACGTGCTGAATGAGGCCATTGGTACCCTCACCACCCGGGGGGACCAGGATTCCTGGGTCCCTGCCATGCTCAGTGTGTCTGACTCTCTAATGACTGCACATCCCATTCAGGTACCAGAAGAAGGTGAAGTTGGGGGCTGTGGAGGGGGTGGGAGGGATGCTGAGGGGCTCATTGCATGCTATTGGAAGAGCTCACTGGGTCCAGCCAGTGCCTGGTCCTCTAGTGACCAGGCCTGGTGTGGGCAGGCAGAAGCTGGTGCTGAGGAGGAACCACTATGGCAGTGCCCTGTGCGCCTCATGACCTTCATTGGCGTTGGTCGTGACCCTCACACTTTTGGCCTCATTGCTGACCTGGGCCGTCAGAGCTTCCAGTGTGCAGCCTTCTGGTGCCAGCCCCACGCAGGGGGACTCTCTGAAGCTGTGCAGGCGGCTTGCATGGTGAGTTTTGGGTGGGAATGGGTAGGTGGGGTTGCCCTGCAGCTGCTCTGTACTGGTGACTGGGGCTCGGGATTGGCAACCTCCAGAAATCACAAACGAGTAATCCCATGGCTGATTGTAGTTTGGCCCTCATGCTGTTTTTAGTAAGTTTGAGTTAGTTGCTAATATTTAGAGCTAGGACATCTCACGTATTAATTGCTATTCCTGTTTCTCTTAAAATAGCAGAACCTCTGGCACTGGGTCCACACATACAAATTTTAACATTCAGCTGAATTGTGTAGGGGCTGTTCGCAGTAGGGTGGGCACTATTTCTCCTGTTTGTCTCAGGTTATTTCCTGACATCTGTGGGCACTGGAATGTGGGATGCTTGCAGTCTGAATTCATCTTACTCTTTCCTTAACAAACGTGAGTGCCTGCAGGGTACCAGGCACCATACTTGATCCCTCACAGAACACTCAGGTTAGATCAGAGACAGACCAGAAGGCAGTTGTACACCACAGGAAGATGGAGGAGACCGCCCATTCCTTAAGGCCACCTGGAAGAGTTGATAGAGAGCTGAGAGTTGAAGGTCCGAGGAAGAAGTTAGGTAAAGGGGATTGGGACAGAAGGTGTGCCAAATACAAGGACGCCCAGTTGTGAAGATGAGAGCAATATGAGTGGATTACGGTATCTAAAAGAATCTAGTGTATCTGGAGCGACAAATGAAGTGAGAGAAGGGGGCAGAAAAAAACATTGAGTCAGGGAAGAACTTAGAGATTGTGGTCATGAGTTTATTTGTCCCAAGTTACTCTGAGCCATTGAAAGGTTTTGAGCAGTGAATTTAAGTTTGTGGATCAGGAAGACAACTTAAGGTATATTATAGGTAAGTTTGAATTCCAGTTCTATCATTTTTTTGCCTAGGTGACCTTGGGCAAGTCATGTATAATCTCTCTGAACCAAAATTTCCCCTTTTGCAAAATGGTGATAACACCTCATAAATAACTTTGGATTAAGTTAGGTTATGTAAAGCATGTAGCGCAGTATCTAGCTCTCCTTAAATGCTCAGTAAATGTCAAATTTTCTGTTTCTGTTATTGAGCTCCCTGGGAATGCTGTAGGGGCTCCAGTTGGGGCCGACTACCAGCTTTATTCGACTACCAGACTGAAGCCATGGCCAGTTGCCTCTTCTGCAGAAGCTTTCAGGGAGTCCAGGGGCAGAAAGGAGCTGGATCCTCACATTCCCCTTTTCCCTAGGTTCAGTACCAGAAGTGTCTTGTGGCCTCTGCAGCTCGAGGCAAGGCCTGGGGTGCCCAGGCCCGTGCCCGCCTGCGGCTCAAGCGGACCAGCTCCGTGGATTCCCCAGGAGGTCCCCTGCCGCTCCCCCTGCTCAAAGGAGGGGTTGGGGGTGCAGGGGCAGCCCCTCGAAAGCGGGGTGTCTTCTCTTTTCTTGATGCCTTTCGCCTGAAGCCCTCTCTGCTCCATATGCCCTAAATTAATCCAGGACTGGGTAAGGAGGCTCTGGGTCCATACCCAACTCTGTACCCCTTCATTCTCGAGGGGCCTGTAGCCTCTCACTCCTTGAAGCCTTTTCTGCCTGCTCCTCTGGCTCTTGCCTACCCTCTGTTTATTGCCCAGTTTATTAAATGTTTATAGGGATGACTGAGAGGCCCTGCACCACAACCCAGGCCCCTGGCTGTCCTTTCCCTGGGTCCCCATGTTCCTTGCCCCTGTCTGGCCCTGGACAGTTGGCTCTACCTCAGCAACACTTTATAGCAAAATCAGTACAAATAAAAATCCCTCAGTGACCTCACTGGGTGTGAGTATATTGGGCCTGGGACAGGGTTGGGGGTTAACACCTGTGTGAGGTGAGTGTCTGTGTCTCTGCTTGGTGTTGGTGGCTGCCTGTAGTCACATGAGGACTTGGTGTGGTGGAAATCTGATTTTATTCTTTCAACAAATGTATTTTCTGAGGTCTGTGTGCTAGACAGTGTGGATATAAAATATGGGTTCCACCTTCAGAAGGGGAGATGAACAAGCATTAAATGAGGTAGAAGATAATAGGTAGTACAACTAGGAAATCTCAGGGTTGTGGAGGCTCCAGTGAGATTCTTAACCTGACCTAAGTACTGAAAGGAAATCAACACTAGTTACTGAGCCTAGAGAGTATAAATGTGCAGGGCCGTAGACAGAGGTGAGGTTCGAGAGTTCCACCTGGCTAGATCACACAGGGAAATTTGTGGGGCAGGAGTTTCTGGTGGTTAAAATTTACTCCTGAGAACAACTGTGACAGTTTGAACCTACAGGGGATTAGGACTCCTAGACCGCCGCCTTTTGGAAAACAGCCCCCTTCGGTGCCTTGTGATCAGGGCCCCGATGCCTCATTAGCTGGAGATTTCGAGTACTTTAGGGAGCTGCGGCAGCGTTCCCACAGCGGCTCTTCCCGGGATTTCTGAACAGCCATACGACGTAACGGGCTCCTGGCAACCAGCCGGCCCGGGGGTGGCACCCGCTCTGGTGGATGGCCGCCCCGGAAGTGACGCGCTGTGCCGCTGGCCTTGCGGAAGTGGAGATGGCGGAGCTGTATGTGAAGCCGGGTGAGCGCGGCCTGGGGTCTCTGGGTCGTCCCCCTACCCATGCTGAGGGCAATTATTGCACGGGGCGGGGTGGAGCCTTCGTCTCTCCGGGGCTCGTTTCACATGTCGCCTCACTCCCGCAGGCAACAAGGAGCGTGGTTGGAATGATCCTCCGCAGTTCTCCTACGGGCTGCAGACCCTGGCTGGTGGACCCAAGCGCACGCCGCTCACCAAGAGGGTCGCCGCTCCCCAGGATGGCTCCCCGAGAGGTGCGTGGGGCCCCTGTGTGCGGAGACCCGCCGAGAGGGCGGTGCCAGGGATAAACTTGCCCTGAGGGCACTTTTTGCTCCTCTGAGGTCTCTCTGAAAGGAGCTCCATAAAGGGGCACAGGGCAGGCCCTTTTCCCGGCTCCTTCTCTACTGCCTATATCAATAAATGGTAAGTTTCAGTAGAATCTCTCTTTGCTTTATACGTAGGTGAGCTCATCCAGACCTATGGTTTTTTAATAGTTTTTATTCCCAAATTGTTACCACATTTTATTTCCAACCTGAATACCATAGCTATATATTCATTTGTCTTGTGCTACCTCTTCATTTGGTTGTCTGGTAAGATCCAGACTTAATGTGTTCATTCATTCATCCAGTCAGTGTTATCCACTGAGCATCTCTGAGCCAGGCACTGCTTAAGGGCAAACTAGACAGCAGTGAACAAGACAAAAAGGTTTCTATATTCATATCTGTCTCCAAAACTAGGCTATACTCTAGCTTTGGAAATAGATTAAGTAGTGGTAAGGGCTCTGCAGAGAAAACAAGGTAATGCAAGAGTGACTCTGTAACTAAGGTGGCTGAGGAGCTGACATTTAAGCTAAATGGTTAAAACCTAGCCCAGCAAAGATCAGGTGCAAGAGCATCCCATTCGCAATAAACAGTTAGTGCAAAGGCCCTGAGAACAAGTTTGGCAAATTCAGAGACTGAAAGAATACCTAATGGCCAGAGGACAGCGGGTTAGGTAGAGAAATTACAATCTGAGGAGTAGGCAGGGGCCAGATCATAGCAGATTTTATAAAGCATGATAAGGAAGTTTGTATTTTAATCTGGGTAAAGTTGGAAGCCATTGAAAAGTTTAAAGTAGAGGGATACCTTTACTTCCGAGCATGTCCTGCGAGAACAACTGAAGCTATGGCCCCAAAAGGGGCTCGGATTTAGCTCTTTCAGCACCCCTATGTTATCAGTACTCACACTGCAGAGGAATGACACAAACCAGGGTTTAAAAAAAAAAAAATTTTTTTTTTTAAAAGAACGAACAAGTGGGGGAGGGGTAGAGGGAGTGAGATTCCCAAGCAGGCTGCATGCCTAGCACAGAGCCTGATGTGGGGGCTCAATCTTATGACCCTGAGAGATCATGACCTGAACCGAAATCAAGATTTGGATGCTTAACTGAGCCACACAGATGCCCCACAAACCAGGGTCTCATAATCTTGGCACGACTGACATTTTGGGCCAGATAATTCTTTGTGGTGAGGAACTGTCCTGTACTTTGTAGGATATTTGTAGCACTCCTGGTTTCTACCCACTAGATGCCAGTAGCATTCACCCAGTTGTGGCAGCCAAAAGCACCTCTAGACATTTGCCCCTGGGGGCAAAATCTTCCCAGCCTGAGAAACAGTGACTGATGTACATCTTAAAAAAGATCACTGTGCCTGCTATATGAAAAAACAGATTTTAGTGAAGATGTGAAAAGGCAAGTTAAGAGGCTATTTCAGTAACATGAGCAAGATTTAACAATGATTTGAACAAGAGGGGGTAGAATAGAGGTAATAGAAATTGGATGGATGTAGCATATGTTACTGAGGCAGTCAGTAGGAACAGATAGGTGAGAGAAAGAATCAATATAACAGACTTTTCACTTGAGGAACTGGCTGGTATTGTTCATAGGTATGGGAAACCAGGGAATGGGGGGGGGCAATATAAGTTTGAGGGGAGGGGAAAAGCAAGCTTTGTCTTGGACATGTTAAAATTTGGGCTGCTACTGCGGGGAGGAGAGGTCTAGGCCAGAATTACAGAAATGAGTCTTGCTTGTATGGATCGTGTTTGATGTTGTGGGCTTGAATAAGGTTACTTAAGAATGTGTGGAAAGAGGCCTAAAGGGGGTTCAAGATGGAGCCCTAAAGCTCCCTAGCATTTCAAGGTTGAGTAGAAAAGGAATTACTAAAAGGGCTTGAGAAATAGCTAAAGTAGCAAGAAGAAAAGTGAAATTTACTCAGTAAAATTTTGACTCAACCAACCATGATGGATGATGCTGAGAGGTCAGGACAGATAGAGAAAAGGGACCTTGGCTTTGCCGAACTAAATTGTGATAATGTGGTTACCACAGAAGCAGTCCACGGAGTAATGAGAGTAGAAACGCAGCTGGATGGGCGGAGAAGAGAATGTAAAAAGAAGTAGAGAGACTATACACTATATAGCTCATTGAAGAAATCCTGCTGTGAGACAGAAATGAGGCTATGCCTAAGGATGGAATGGGAGGTAAGGGAGGATTTTTGTTTTTAAGATGGTAAACACTAGAGCATGTCTGTATGCTGATGGGATGATTCTCTAGTGGGAGAATTGGTGGGACAGGAAAACAGGGTAGCTGCAGGAGAGAAGCCTAGGGAAGATAAGAGACTGGTATTAGTATAGCTGGAAAGATGGCCTCTGATAGGAGCAAGAAACTTTCATCCATTAGAGGAAGGAACGTGGCCCCAGGTACAAGCAGATTAGTAGAACTGGTGGTGAGAAAATGAGAGTTCCTGTTTAATTACCTCCCTTTTCTCAGTGAAATATGAGGCAGTGTTGGATGTAGAATCCAGGGAAAGGAAAAGTAGGGGGAGAAGACAAAAATTCAGAGAGAAAATGTGAGAAGAGTTCTGAAGAATGGAAAAAGGCAAAAGATGAGAATTCCAGGCCGTGGTGGATACCTTTTAATATCTGTACCTAAGAATTTAAAGTGTAACTCAACAGCATGGTTCTGTTTTTCCTTCTAACAAGTGTGGGCAAGTTGGGTTTATCAGGAAAGTGGGACCATGGGAGGGGATAAAGTGAGGTAAGAGTATCTATAAGGGAGTGATTTTAATGCATGAAAAACTGATTGGGCTGGAAAGACAGAGGTTTTGGAGATGGCACAGTGTTAAGAACAAGGCAGAGAGGAGTGAGAGGTTGAAGAAAGGTGGTTAAAATCATCATTGGAGGTGAGGAGCTTAAACTGAGAGGCCAAACGAGAAGATGAAATAATCATCCATGTGAATGTTGATGCCTAGAATCAAATGACTTTTCTCTTTTTTCATAATGCTTTCCACCATCCCATTACTCTAGGCAAAAACCAAGAGTCATCCTTGACTCCTCTCTCCCTCACTCCCAATCCATAAAGTCCTGTTGCTTCTTCCTCCTAAATAAATCTCAGAGCATCTGTTTCACCTCATCTGCTCTCTCTCTAGTCCATTCCAGGGTTCTCTTTCCCAGACTACTCCATTAACTTCCCAACTATTGTCCATGCCTACCATTCTTGATCTTTTCTCATCTATTTTTCACAGACCCTACAGAGTGAATGTCGTAAAAAACACGTCTAGTCACATCACCCCCTGCTTTTATAAACCTACAGTGGCTTCCCATTACCATTAAACTCAAGACCAAACGCCTCCAAAACCCTATATGGCCTGGACTCCTGCTTGCTTCTCCAGAGATAACTAATACTGCTTTCTGCAGTGTTAATAATTTCCAGCCAGACAGGGCTGGTCTGTGTAACTTGAACAAGTCAGGACTTACCCTGGCTCTTAGGCACTGCTCTTACTTCTGCCCAGTACATGATTCTTTGTGGCTGCATCTGCCTCATCCACTAGCTATAAACTTTGTGAACTGAACATTTTGCTATACAGTAATCTGGCAGTTGCACCTGTATTCTTAGTCATCACTGAAGTCTTGTGACCTAAGTGCTCCTACCATGAGATCCCCATTTTATAGAAAAGGAACCCAAGCCCAGAGGTTAACCTGACAAATGCCACATAGTGGGTGAGCAAGGATAAATGCAGAAGTCAACCTCAGAAGGCCTTCCTTGAACACACAGTCTAGGTGGTTCCCTGTACTATACCCCTTTCTCAAAAATTTTATTTATTTTGAGAGAGAGTGTGTGCTAGAGTTGCATGAGTCGTGGAGGGACAGAGGGAGAGGAAGAGAGAATCCCAAGCAAGCTGACTCCATGCTGAGTGTGGAGCCTCGCTCGGGGCTCCCTCTCACAACCGTGAGATCATGACCTAAGCCAAAATCAAGATTCCACGGCTTAACTGACTGAGCCACCCAGGTGCCTTACTATTTCTCTTTATTACATCATGTTTTCTTTGTAGCATGCAACATAATTTGGTAATTTTCATGTGTGTGTGTTGTTTTCTTTCCCTAGAATTTCTGTTCCAAGGTCAGGAACCTAATCCATCTGGTTTACTACTCTGTCTCTGCTGCCTTGCACATTGTCTGGCACACGGTAGAGACTTCAAAAATATGTATTTTTGAGTGAATGAGTTGTCCCAGAGAATAGTCCTCTAGAAGGGATGAAGTTAGAGTTGAGCTTTTTACCTGTTTCAGCCATATTTGCTTGATTCTGCTTTACCTTTTCAGTCCCCACCTCACAGACTTCTCCTGGGCCTCCCCCAATGGGGCCTCCACCTCCTTCCATTAAGGCTTTCGGGCCTCCACCCACTGGGAACTACCCTGCTTCCAGCGTGGAGCCAACAAATTTCCCAGTCATCGAAGCTGAAACTTTGCTGGAAGATGTGCTCAAACCTTTGGAAGAGGCACTGGAGGACTGCCGTGGCCACACAAAGGTAATCCACCTTGGCATGCCAGTGAGGGATAAAAGGACTGTGGTCCTTTGTTTTCTTGTAAAAGCACTACAGAATGAATTTCTGAGGATCTGAGAAACTGTGGAGATTTTAAAATTCTAGCCATATATGCGCTTTTCTTGGGAGCTGATCTGTAAGTTTTCTCAGTGGGGCCTCTAACCAGAATTCTTAATGTGTTTCTCTGGGCCAGAGAAGGTGGGTCCACTTCCTGTTTGGTGCTGCCTTTCCCCTCCCCTGTTGGGCTAGCAGGGCTGACTTGGAGGGGCTTCTGTCTCTTAGAAGCAAGTATGTGATGACATCAGCCGACGCCTGGCTCTGCTGCGGGAACAGTGGGTTGGAGGGAAGCTGTCAGTGCCTGTGAAGAAGAGGATGGCTCTGCTGGTGCAAGGTATGGGTAGGTCTTTCCATATAGCCTAGCTCCCTCACCTTGTCGTGGATGGCTGACCTGGAAGAGATGCTCAGATTCTGACTGGTTGGGATGAGAGGACTGAGAGCTAGGTCTCTTGCCCCAAGCTGCTTGTTTACCTCCTCTCTTTCCTCAGAGCTTTCAAGTCACCAGTGGGATGCAGCAGATGACATTCACCGCTCACTCATGGTTGACCATGTGACTGAGGTCAGCCAGTGGATGGTGGGAGTTAAAAGATTAATTGCAGAAAAGAGGAATCTGTCTTCAGAGGAAGAGGCCAATGAAGAGAAATCTACAGCCACAGCTGAGGAGAACCAGACAATACCAGGTGTCCAAGAGGCTCCATAATCCTGGATCCTGACCCACCTCACACCATTTCCTATGCCTTGGCACAGAGGCCTTCTCTCACCTGGCTCCCTCTTACCATTTGGGAGACTGTCTGCCTCCTTTGGATCCTTGGCCTCATCCACCCATCTCTGGGGGAAGAGGTGTCAGCCACCTAGGCCACAGGGAAGTCACCTGTTACCCATAACATATGCATTTCAATAAAAACATCTTAATAGTGGGCCCTGGGTAGGAGAGAGAAGCCCTTCTTGTGCCAAACAAGTTGCTTGTGATGTCCTTGACTGCCTTGCTCCCTGTTTACCCTAAAAACCTCTCTCCTTCCATTCAGCATGAATGGCTTTGCTAAGAAGCATAACCAGTTACTGTCTGCCACCTCCCCCCTCAAATAGACAGAAACACACATTACTTGCTGGGCTGAGTATCTCTATTTTTGGATAATTTCATTTCAGCATAAGAACAGAGGCTCAAATAGCAGGGGAGATTTTTCCCTCAAGGAAAGGAGACTGTCCTGTTTGCACTGTCACCTTTGAGATATACAGTGCTACAGAGATTAGAACATAGTGGTATAAATTGAAGGAGAAATAGACTAGATTGCTGACATACGGGATTGTGACTTTTTGGGGGGCTGGGCGATGGTCAGGGGTAGGGGCATGACTCTCACTCACCAAATGAGCTACTTCATTTTGGGCCCTAATGTCTCTTCTAACCCTCTGAGGACATGAGAGCCAGATGGAAGGGACCAGAGGTTCAAATCATGCTGAGAAGGGAGAATACAGGCTTTCAGTGTTGGAATAGGGGACAATACTTACAGGTGGGATGCAGAAAAGGCATGGGGAGAGACTGGAGAAGGTTAAACTCTAGGGCAGTTCCTCTTTTTTCCTGCTTTGGAATAGACAGGGAGGGACTGCTGGAGAGGCCCAATTCCAGGAAGACTGCTTCCTGGAAACGCTGGAACAGCCCTTGGCAGGGGTCAGGGTATTGCTGTTTATGGTTTGGCAGCTGCTGTAGCCTGCCCCCATAGCCTGCCTTAGGCTCTAATTGCCATTGGAGGTGGGCCCAATGACAGCTTGGAAGGGACCTGGGACCTGTGATCCTAACTAGGTCTCCTGGGGCCCTTGGCTGTGTGGCTGAGATAGGAAAGGCAGTGTTGAGAACACCAGAGTCAAAGCATTTCTTTGAACTTTTACTAAGCAATCAGTGACATACTCCATCCCTCAGTCCCAGCCTCAGCCCCTGATGGAGGCCTGGGGGTTGGGAGGAGTACCTACAGACCAAAGGGAAAGTAGAGCTAAGGGCTTGTCGAGTTGCCCACTCCTATCCCTGGTCTAGCTGCCTCAGAACTAAGGGAGGCCCGAAACCAACAAGTCCCTCCCTTCCAGATTATATGAGGCCACCTGGTATTTGGAATACACCAGGAAGAGGTGATGGCAGCAGCGGTATGAGGGATTCCTCTAATTCCATACAGGATCATCTGCACTGGATTAGATGTCCATTTCAAATTGTGCGTCATCTGGAGAAAGAGAAGGGAGGAGGACTGGTTGTTGGGCTGGGCTACAAGCTCAGCCAGCTTAGCATCAGTGCAGAAACCCCTCTCAGCAATAAACCCCCATTGTACTTAACAGGGGCATTTGGACCTAAGCATTTAATTTTAGGCCCTGCTTTCCTTACCGGGTATCTCTTCCTCTGTCTCCTTCTGCTCCTTCAGCAACTCCAGCTTGGAGGGTGGGGCTGTTGGAGGTGTTGTGACCCCGGGAATCTGGGGGAGGCAGCAGGGGGGCGTCCGAGCAATGGGTGAGTTCTTGCACTCCAGCAGGAACTTTCGGTCGTAGATGATCCTCGTGCCTGTCAAGGGGTAGGGACTAGTTAAGAGGCTGGAGCTTGGGCACAGAGCTGTATGGGGTTGTCACAAACAGGCCTTTTAGGGACTTGGGACTCATTTCCCCATGTATTAAAGGGCTGCAAGCTGGGATCTCAGCTGACTAGCCTTCCGAGCTCTTAAAATTAAAAAACTTCCATGTCTAACCAAGATGTGGCTCCGTGCCATGAAGCAAGTGGGGCATCCCAGCTGGTCCAGGCAGGGGCTTTTGGTTTAGGGAAGCTTGCAGTCTCAGTTCTAGGAGGAGCACAAAATTCGGGAGAACTCAGGTACTTCGACTGTTCCTGTCTGGCTCTGCTGGCTCTGGGCCTTCCCTACTTTGGTTGGGGGTTGGGGACGTTAGTCCTTCAGGCAGTTACCTCAGGAAGCCAAACAGCAGATTTAAGAAGGAGTTTCACCCCTTCTGCCACCTGGATTCTGAGACCTTGCAGGGAGAAGCTGTGTTCCTCCGGACAGCTGCTTTTCTCGTGAAACACAGGGACAGCCTGTTCTTATCCTGACCCCTCCCAAGTCCTATCAGGCTCAGCGTCAGCCTACAGAAACTTGGCCCCAGTTCTGTCCTCAAAGGGCCCTACCCTGTTCTTGCCTCTCCCCTCTGCCTCCACGTGGCAAGAAACCCTGGGTCGGGAGCCCAGCAGCTAGAGATCCCAGGTAATCAGCCCAACCAAACAGTTGCCAGCCAGCCAGCAGGCCAGCCAGCCAGCCGCAGATACCCAAAGCTTCTGGCCCCAACTGCCTGAGTCCTGCTCGAGCCGCTTTGTAAAACCTGGTGCTTTCTGCCGAGGCCACGCTCGGCTGGGGTTTCGACTCCTAATTCCAGGCGGCAAAGTCGAGAGGGGCGGGTAAGCAAGGCCCCCAGAACCCAGGCCATAGTGAGGATTTCAATCCACAGTCACCCGGAAGCTAGGCTTTAAGCCATGGTGCATTACTATGAGGTTTCAGGGAACTGGGCTTCGGTTCCAAACATTCCCCACCCACCCCCGGCAAAAACTACAACCTGCAAAGGGGCCTGCGGACAGAACCCAAGGCCGGCACCTCCCCACTCCCGCCCCGCGACAGGACGCACGCGCCGGCCTGCCCAATGCCCGCGGACCCCCAGCCCGGCCCGCTGACCTCCCGGGGTAGTGGCGTATAGCGTGCCCCCCGGCGTGGTGCTGTAGCAGTCGGGCAGCCGGTCCCTGCCCCCGGGAATTGGGCAGCTCGTGGAGGTGGACATAGCGAGCGGGACGAGCAGGAAGGCAATCGGCTGGCGCCGAGGACGCGGAGCGCAGCTAACTCTGAAGCAGACTCGGTAGACCACGTGCGACCGCAGCAACAACACCAGGACGACGTCACGCCCGGGGCGGGCCACGAGCCGTCACTCATTCCGACGGTCCCGCCTTACTCGCGAGGGGGCAAGCCCGACTAGGCGAGAGTTGAAAGCAGTCCCGCACGGGCCCTCCCGTTCCTCCAGGCTCAATATAGGCCAGTCAGACTCTGAGAGCTGCAGCCACTCAGCTATTTACTATCTACTGTTTGAACAGGGCGCCGGGGACCAGGGAGGTATTAACACGTTACTGTCATGTGTTAATTCACCCATTTCTCTTAACAGTTTTGGACAGTAAAGTACTATTATTAGTCACATTGTACAGGTGAGGGAAGGAAAGAGAGGTTAAAACACTGGTTCAAAGTCATATCTTGCAGGAGGGGGAACTGGGATTCAGACCTGAATGTATCTGATTCCAAAGCCTGTGCTCTTCAGCACAGCTGGGGACTGCCTCCCATTAATTAATTACAGGACAGGGTAAAAAGTGGCGGATGGTGTGGTGCACAGCAGGAAGGGGAAGGTCAGGGAGAGGGGGTGGCCTCTTTGGAAGAAGTGATACCTGGACAGAATAATGAATAGATGTTGTGGGACAGAGGCTTGTTCTTTGATCTTGCTGCCACAGCTAACCTCGGGAAACTAAGGAAGGGCAGAGGGCTGGTGAGGAGGACTTGGTCTTTAGTCCCCTGGGAAGGAAGATCAGAGAGTCTGGCCTTTGGGGATTTTTTGCTGTAGACACTGTGATATGAAAGGAGGCAGGAGAGGGGTGGTGGAAGAGAAAGTATTAAGCCTAGTACATACATATACTAAAAATCTTGATTTGATCAAGTAGTCTTCCAATTTCCTCAAAATCAGTATTACCACCCCTCCCCCCATTAAGTGCAGACCACCAGATATCTTGCATTTCAGTATTAATGTTACTTCAGTTCTGACTTCATCAGATTTTCCTGTAGCTCCGATTTCTCCACTCATTAAAAAAAAAAAAAACAATTTTATAACTCAGTGCTTCTCAAACTTTAATGTGCACATAAATCACCTGGAGAGCTTGTAAATAAGGATTTTGATATGGTAAGTTGAGGGTGGGACCTGAGAGTGTAAGTTTTTAGTAAGAGCCCAGATGATGCAGTCCCTTAGGTCTGCAGGTCCTTAGAGTAGCACTTCAGGGAGCAAGGTTATTTATATTTTATTGTTCCAAAATGTTTCTGAGCCTCTTACAAAGTGGCGTATACATAGACGAAGGGTCTTGATAGTGCTGGAAGGTAAGGCTTGGGAGCAGATTGTGGGGGGCCATCTATTACAGCTCAGTTTTTGAGCTAAGTCTGGTTGGAGCAGTGAGGAATAGGATGGAGGGACGGTGAGAATGAAGGTGAAGATTCTAGCCTAGTGAAACAGGGTGGACCAAAGGGCAGTGCCTATGAGGATGGAGAGAAGTGGTCAGGATTCCCATACACAGAAGGGGAAAGAGAAGGTGATTGATTAAGGGTGGGGTGAGAGAGAGGGAGCTAAGCTAGGATAATTTCCAGTCTTCTGACTTGAGAGTCTTGGTAGGAAAAAAAAAAAAAAAAAAGAAAGTCTTGGTAGTAGTAGTACCCCCTAATATAACAGAGAAAACAAAAGAAGCATTATCTTACATTGGGGAATGTACAGTATGTGTGGAATGCTGAGATGGGACAGCACAGCAGCTATATATATGGGTCTGAAGCTGAGGGGGAGAAATCTGGGCTAGTGATTCGGATCTAGGTGGAGTACAATCCAAGAGTATGGGATGAGATCACCTGGACAGAAGATATAGCTTAAGAAGAGCCCTGAGCACATCAACATTTATTTAAGAGGTAGTGGAAGAGGATTCATCACAAGAGACAGAAAAGTGTCAAAAGTTTTCAAGAAGGATCACTGTTGGAGTGAGGTCACCCTTCTGTTAAAACTGACAGCAGCAGTTACTACAACTATAATACTGTTGCTAGATGCTTACTTTTGAGGTGCTGTGCGCTGTAAGGGCTGGGGAACTAGAGAAAGGTCATTAGCCTTAGGGAGAAAGCCAGATACATCATGCATGCAATCTGTATGAAGGACTGAGAGTTTAAATCAGAGGCTCAACACTGATTACCCATTAGGGAGCTTAAAACAGACAAGTACACAAGAAAGAAAAAAAAAAGGAAGAAAAGAAAAAGACCTATGCCCAGGCTCCAACCGTAGAGATCTGATTAAGCCTATAAAGGAATATCAGATCTTTGCTACCAGAAAAACTACTTTGGACTTATACCAATACCATGAAGATAAAACAGGAGGTAAAAGATAAAACAGGCTGGCAGTCTGGAGGCGAGATTCATGATCCTGTTGTTCATATTAGGTCTTAGATTGGAAGTGGTCTTAATAAACATTAAGTTCTGGATATTTAAAACCATCTTTCTCTCCCTCATTTGCTACAGAATAAAGAAGAGATAAAGAATCTGCTTGATGGCAAATGGTGACAAATCTTTAAGGACAAATAGAAAATAGAGTGTTATCAGAGCCCCCTCACCCCAGGACAGGGTCCACTGGGAAGACGTCATAACCAGCAACACTTCTTGGTAGAAGAGATCTAGGGCTGGAGAACAAGATGTTCAGAAGTTGTTTTGTTACAGGCTTATTTGCCACTTTCTGGGTTTACAATGGGGTCCAAAGTTCTCAAACAGTGGGCCAGAACCAACTATATTAACCACTCCTTTTTGTTTGGCTTGAAACTATAATATGACTAGCCTTTCCCCTTCTACAAGACACCTCAAACTGAGGATGGTTCCCTCCTGGGCTAACTCTGAGGATGGGAGGAGGATTTGGCCAGAACCTACAAGAAGAGATGGAAATTGTAGCTCCAAGTCCTGAGATTTCTTACCTCTGGTTAGGAGAGGCCACCATTGGCTGTCCAACTCTTTTCTTCGGTCTGGTTAGCTGAGGTGATGGGATTTCCCCTTTGAGAGCAGGGACTGAAGGAAGCAGACTGGCCTATAAAAGGGCAAGTCAGCACACTGTAGCCACAATAGGTTTAAAGGGTCTTAAAACATCAATAATTTTATTGGTGGTGGAATTTTATTACACTACTACTAGAAATAAGTGGGTCCAGAAACCTCGATGATATATTTTTATTCCTTGAAAGAGCTGTTATTCTTATGCGATTTGATCTATGCCTCAACAGGATGTTTCTTAATGATCTGAGGTCTTACTATGAATGTGCAAGGTTTTCTTCTGCCTCTATTAAAATTTCAAAATCAGTACTGTCCCACACAAGAGCAGGCTTCTGATTCCAGGTGAGAACCAATGGTAGGGACTCTCAAATCTCAGAAATGTAAACATTCTACTGGCTTCCAGTATTCCCATCCCATATATTCTCATTCACAAGAAAAAGGAGAAAATCTGTGTTAGCACTAGGTGACTCTTTTGAGTTCATTTACATTCAATTTTATTTTCAGATGAGGAAAGTGAAGCCCAGAAATGAAAAATGACTTGCCTAAGGTCATAGAGCTTCAAGTGACAGAAATGAAAACAGAATTTAGGCTTATTTCACTATACCCATGCTGCCTCCCCCCAGATCCCTCATATATTTTTAAAGTAATTAAGTTCTTACCTGAGCTAGGTTTAATCCAAGGTTCAGGTTGGTAAAAGAGCAGTAAAGTAATGCCAGGAAGAGGCAAGACAGAGGAAGAAGAGATTATAGCAAACAAAATGGGTTGGGGAGGAGGGATCCAAACAGAAAGAAAAGAAGGCAGTGCCAGTAAGAGGGCAAGGAGGAGGGTATCCTGAGTAACTACTACTGACTACACAGCTCCTGTTTCTTCCTAATCCTCCTAGGGGTTCTTCTAATTGTCCCCTCTTCTCATGGATTCTAGTTCTTGACCTGAGATAAAATTTCTCCTTCTGTTATCCTCAAGGCGCAGAAGATAGGGTTAAGAGCTCTCCCAGATAATTCAAATGTATTGTAGACTCTTAAGACAGGAAAATCATTTTTGTCCCACTGAATAATTTACTTTTAATATTATCTCTCACTAGTGTATGTTTCATCAAGAGTAGTTTCATTCATTTCATTAATATTAGGTGATTTTTGTTGTTGTTGTTGTTGTTAGTGGTAAACAGAAACAGCAAGATATATAGGGGACCCCAGGGGTCTCTTGAGAATACTTGATGTGGTTATCAAGTACTAAAAAAAGCAGTAACTTCAACACCCGTGAATCCATTCAAATCCATTCAAAATAGGAAACAAGAAATGATGTTAAAGAAGCTCTCATAGGGGGGCGCCTGGTGGCTCAGTGGGTTAAAGCCTCTGCCTTCAGCTCGGGTCATGATCCCAGGGTCCTGGGATCGAGCCCCGAATCGGGCTCTCTGCTCAGTAGGGAGCCTGCTTCCCTTCCCATCTCTCTGCCTGCCTCTCTGCCTACTGGTATTCTGTCTGTCAAATAAATAAAATGTTAAAAAAAAAAAAAAAGAATAAAAAAAAAAAGAATAAAAAAAAAAAAAAGAAGCTCTCATAGGTAAGGTGATATGGAAGACAAAAGACCCAGGCATGTCTAACACAGAACTTGGGGTGTCTCATTTAGGGGTGACTTTAGGAGCCAGGCAGAGAAGCTTAAGAACTTTTGGTGGCATGAGAATTGAAAAGTGCTTGCTGGTATGGCTCTGCCGCCAGTTACTGTTTTTTGTATGTTCTTCTTTGCCTTGATATGTGTTTTGACTTCTCTATCAGCCTGAAGCATTTTCTTGTTTTCTCTTCTAGAGTGCCTATACATAAAACCAGGAAGTTCCACTGTATTAAACATGAAAAGTTTAATGACTGTTCTTTTCAGAGGGTTGTTTTTCCTTCTCTATTGCATCAGATTCTTGGCATAGCCTATAGTTTGGCCAAGGCAATCCGCTCTAGTGTTCCTCTGTTTAGCTTGTTAAACACATTGGCTCTCCATACTTAGGACTGTGGAACTAAGCCCAGAATTAGTCACACATTTATAATGATTACTCTGATGATTCAACGATACCACAGTATTACGGGAGGCACTCCCACCCACTCCTGTGTCCCAACCCAAATAAAACATAAAACACTGTAACCAAATAAGTCTTTAGATAAAAGCCAGGAAGCACAAAAGAATGTGAAGTTGAGAATTTGGGTGTCCCTAGGTTTGTTCAGTGTCATCTGATTGCAATCTTATGGTCCTTATTGATACTTATGATCTATAAGGAGCTAACCCCAGCAAAGGCCTATCTACTAAAGTCACATAAGACACATTGCAGGGGCTTGAAACTTAGTCCTACTTATAAAATGATATGGAAGAGAACAAGGAAATAAGGACTGTTTAACACAAAATAGGTAGATAACTAGTCTTCAAAATGCTTTTTCAATGCAGTCTAAAAAAGATCTCTAAGGTGTAACATGTGAGACGCCTGTTAGAAATACAGTAGTAACAACTTGATTCAATAGGACTGTGGATTGAGTAATACCTGCATGACCACTGAAAGGATCACACCCCACTTCTAAACACTGTTCATCTTTTTATTGAATATTCTGGTAAATATTTCACATTAATACAGGCTACATTAAGTAGAGCCACTATATGACAAGAAATTTACTCAACTTTTTCCTTTTAAGTATGTAAACAATTGTACATGTATTTACCACCCTAAAAGGTTGAAACATGTAATCATCTAATTCTCTTCTGCATACAAGTAGCATTCAGTATGTTTAGCCAAAAGCACTAAGTTCAAAATGGCTAAACTAACCAGAGAACATAATCAGGTGGATAGGAAATCACTTCGTTCTTATACAATGGGCAATCAAATCTCCATTGCTAATGCCTCAGAGAAATTTTCTTAGTTAGGCACATTAAAAAA
Organism: Lutra lutra; assembly: GCF_902655055.1. Classification (NCBI taxonomy): domain Eukaryota; kingdom Metazoa; phylum Chordata; class Mammalia; order Carnivora; family Mustelidae; genus Lutra; species Lutra lutra. The sequence goes on along the minus strand of NC_062282.1, from coordinate 79,210,765 downwards.
AAAAAAAAATCCCCAGGGTTCTTCCAAGGTCATAGGTTTCTCAAACAAGGCTAAAGAATAAGACCTTCTAACTTAGTTGACATATTTGAGATGCATGTTTCCAATATGAGGAGCCCACGTGCCAGGCCAAATCTGAAAAGGGGGAGGAAAAATTGGAATTTCTAATTAGGAATCTTTAGACAGTTACAAAATGAATATATAAATGCAATGGCAATTCACTGTTTCTGCCTAGGAAGAATGCACATACATGAGATAAAATGTTTAGAAACATCACACTGTTACTGAAAAACTTAGTTCAGATGAAGGTGGTCAGATGTCATGACTTGATATTCAGAATTTGCATTACCCGAAGAATTAAAAGAGTGACATGACAAAATAAGAGAGCACTAAGTCTATTTTACCTGCTGGGCATCAGTGCATTCAGTAGAATTTTGAATAACTTTTATCATAGGGTTCCAAGCAGGATCTGGGTTGTGAAGTCCATTAAACAGAGGTCCACCTGGAACATCAGCAAGCTGAGGATGAGAGGGTATTATGGTGCCTCCATACATGGAAATTGGCAGACCCTATGAAAGAAAGCAAAAAGCTTAATCCTGAAGGTAAATGATGTTTCTATAATACCAGCTTAGCTCTCTCCAATTTCCTTTCATCCACAAAACTCCTGCGGATCCTTTAAAAATACAGAATCATGCAGTGTTGAAACACCAAAAGTGGTTACCTGCATTAGCAACACTTTTCAACAAGAAGAAAATCCCCCCAACTAAATCCAGTATCAAATCATCAGGAAATTTCTCAACTTTGATGAACACACACAGAATACCCTCAACTTTTCTGTATTTTAGTTTCATCAGTAAGTTTGTGCTAAGAAGAAAAGGGAAGCTCTACGAAAAGACCTGGCCAAGTCATGGAAACAAGCTTGTTACATCAAAAGGGAGAATTATTTCAATATAAACTATTCCTTAACATTGGCTGGCAAAGTGTTAAACAAGTTACAGTGATGTTTGTTGACTCACTTTAGAAAAATCCAGAAAACTGCTTGCCATAGGTTGATGAAAAATGTTAGAGGGGGCTACCATTCCAGAATCATCTCTCTCCATTGGTTGATGCTGGGAGAATGTGCTTGGGTCTGATAATTGTTGATGCATTGGATGGTTCCCTATCACAGACTGTGACCAACCTGATAAGCCTTCTGGAAAGAAGAATTGAGGACAGGGTTTGATATTTATTGGAGTAAAATAACAAAATATTACTACTTGAACTTTTTTCATACTGAATTTTATCACACTCATTCCTCTGAGAAGCTCAGTGCATGTTGATGACAATCTTTGCAAACCGAAACAAACCAGTTCCTGGAAAACTGAGTGAAGTCCTTTGAATACCCCAAATATTGTACCTAGTCCTTTGAAAGAGAGCACTTATGGCTCTCTGAAAGAACATAAATGATTATCCCATTACTGGAAAGCTTAAAAGGGAAAGGAAGTACACTTTGAATCTTTTAGTTCTAATCTATACTTATTTTTATTATATATATATATTACAGATATTATTATGTATAAACCAAACCAACATTCCAAACTCTGAGACTGGACTGAATTCTTCGAAGGTATAAACACCCATACTGACTGTTAAGTGTAGGAACTAAGCCATTTTGTTTTAAGGAACTAAGTTTTATTTATTTATTTATTTATTTATTTATTTATCATTATTATTTTTAAAACATCTTATTTATTTGACAGAGATCACAAGTAGGCAGAGAGGCAGACAGAGAAGGGAAGAGAAGCAGGCTCCCTGCCAAGCGGAGAAGCAGAGGTCCTGGGGCTCGATACCAGGACCCTGGGATCATGACCTGAGCCGAAGGAAGAGGCTTTAACCCACTGAGCCACCCAGGCGCCCAAGGAACTAAGTTTTAATGGCAAAATCCCACAACTTACTGGAGATATCCTTCCAGAAAGAAGACAAAGCAACTATACCTGACATAGCGTTGACACCAAATGACCAGATTCCACTGTGTCCAACAGGAGCAACAAAACTGGTCCCCACAGGGGCTTGTGCGACAGAACCTCCTTGCCGAATCCGGGCTAGCCTCTCTGTTCCAATGGGGGGAGGTATCTTTCGATCCTGACTGGCACTGCCTCCTTTTGGTTGGCCCAAAGTTGGTGGGGCAGAGGTGGCTGAAAGAGGTGAAGATGATCCCGAAGAAACAGATGGAATAGGAGAGTCACCTGGTGGCAAAATATTTCTCTATTGTTTTATTACATTAAAAACTAATTATAAGAATATGAGAAACCTTGTTGGAAAGACCTATTTCACAACACAGGTTCTGTAAGAAAAATTTCATTTTATAAAATCTTTCAAGTGAAAGCACATAAGTTCTATCAATATTATCCTACACTACTTCTGTACATACAAAATATAAGCAAATACTCTAAAAATTGTTTTCCAGATTGCTGAACAAAGCTAAAAAGGATGAAAGCCATATTAATTTTTATTCTAGTTCTAAATAGTCTTCTCAAAACATAACCTGTCAGATTTTAAATTACTTAAATGTGGCAATGTTTGTAAAATAACTAGCATATTGTGTGGAAAAGAGTAGGTGGCCTTCTCTATTTAGCTGTTCTCTTTTTTTCTCTTTCTATGGCCCTTTTTTTCCATAACGAAGAAAGGTTATATGTTATATATGTTATATGTTATATGTTATATGTTATATGTTATATGTTATATGTTATATGTTATATGTTATATGTTATATCTTGGATTCAATTCATGGCTTTGTTTCCTAATGGGATTCTCAGATAATGTTGGTAGTATTCCCTGTCAAAAGAGCCAATACTCATTGACTGCCTCATGAAGCTCATTTTAAAAAATCAAATCCTGTTCAAGTACTGTGAATACTTCACCTGTTCTAAATATTGAGAAAAATAAGAAGAACAAAGGCATATGTTCACTTACAAGTGGTAATAATTTGGTTTCCTAAAATGTAAAAATAAGCTAAGAATCATACCAAATTGATTAGATACATAAATCTACTTTTCAGACTTAAGAAATTATTTTGCAATACTATCCTCAAAGGGTCCTTTTTATAAAACTAGGTGTAGTACCTATTTTCTTGATCCAACTCCCTGTGTAAACATTTCTGGCTTGGAAGGACAGCTTGACCCCTCTCAAGTTTTCTATCCTACAAATGACAATTTTTGACAAGCCTGCAATTCAAACCTTAGGTATCTGAATACCATCATACCATCAACGTTAGTTTACTAAACTTTTACTAGAGTTACTATGCAGTGTTTCCTGAAACAAATGGTTTAATAGCTTATTCAAGACTCTTTGGGAAGAGTTCCTCCAGAATTCCTACATGAGTTTGAGGCGCTTGTCCAAGGATGGGGGGAAAAGTGTTGCCTGTTGAAACTCGGAGTCCCAACAGGAGCTGGCCCTTGCAGGAAAACCCGTGTTCCTGGGATGCCGGAAAAACTTGTCAGAGGAGCAGAAGAGGAAGATGGGGAGCTGCCTGATGGATCAATGGATGGTAAGCCTGAAAGAAAACAGGTCCAAGACATCCAATTAGCCAAGGTTTTAAAACTGAAAGTCCAAAGTTTACTTAATTCCTTTTTAAAAGAGAAGAAAGCATGCAGTTTATTTCTGTAGATCACAGCAAAAATAAACCATGTATGTGGCCCTGTATTATGGCCCAAACCAATTTTACTCTTGCAGTCCTGACGAATCATCACCAAACAGCACTAGATATATAGGAGTGAGCCCAATGTTTAAGAATGGCAGTCACCTGGAATGATGTTCTGGATAAATCTCAAAGCTTTCATTGGAGGGGACATGAAATGTGAGCATGTTGTGACTAAGTGGTACCAATTAATCACTTCTGCTTCCTCTTGTGGGGAAAATCTCAAAGTACAGCTGTTCATCAATATAAAATAGTTATTTCCTATGCAAGATGAATAACATGATCTACCAATGTTTCCTTCCTAATGAGGAAGAGTACCCTATTAAAGATAATTTCAGTATTCCATCTGATAAAAAAAAAAACAGTTGCATATGAAAGTTTTTATCTAGTTTGTGTAAATCTGAATTTAGCAGTCTTTTCAAATGCCACTGCTTTCTTTGGAGAATGCATTAGAGAAAGGGAACAAGTGTCTGGAAAAGGATTATAGGTACTTGTCTCAGGAAAAGATAATTAATATCAACATAAAAAAACTGTCAAACTTCTCTCAAGCAGGTCTTCATCCATTTAAAGTATGTAATTCAAAGGCTTTTAGCATATTCACAGAGCTGTGCAACCATCACCACAAACAATCTTAGAACATTTTTATCTTTCCTAAAAGAAACTCTGTACCCATTACCTATAACTCCCCATCCTCCAAACAACCAATTATAAACTTTCTGTCTCTACAGATTGGTCTATTCTGGAAATTTCATATAAATGCAATTATATAGTATGTGATCTTTTTGCCACTGGTTCTTTCACATGGCATGGTGTTTTCAAGGTTCCGCCATCCTGTCGTGTGCATCAGTACTTCTCTCCTTTTTACTCTTGAGTAGTAATCCCATTATACCAATACCACATTTTATTTATGCATTTATCAGTTGAGGGACAGTGGGTTGTTTCCACTTTTGGGTTATTATGCTGCCACGAACATCTGTGTACTCATTTTTTGTGTAGACATGTTTCTCTTCCACCTACAAGTGGAATTACTGGATCATATGGTAACTACGTGTAACTTTCTGAAGAACTGTTAAAAACAGTTCTTCTCAAGTTGCTTTGAATTTCCACTTTGAATTTCCACCGACAGCATTTGAGTTTTCCAGTTTCTCCACATCCTTCTCTATTGTCTTCCATATTACTATTTCTTACCTGTGAATCAGGAGAATTAAACTATATCCATGAAAGAAGAGGATCAACAAAAGAAACCAGACAGGAAGTTAAGGTAAAAGGCCAAGCCTACCAATCCTGGACCTCAGAGGGAAGGTCCAGGATTAATGCTTGCTTTCTAAAAAATGATTATTTTTGACTAGCAGTAGATAATTTTGATGCTATAGATCTGAGTACTTAAGGTCCCCAAACCTCATTTTCTACCAAACCAGATGGATGATTTTCTTTCCTTTTTTCTAGAAATTCATAATCCGTACATCTTCTGGGATGCAGTATGTGGAGTGCAAAGAGTTTAATACTGGAATATGAGAGATCTGAGGTCAAACTGGCTAAGGTACTGGGAAGTCACACGTTAGTGCCAGTCAAGTCAAAGATTAATGCCTTCTACACAGATTGCCTGAGCACTGGCAATACATTCTTCTTTCATCCTGTGGCCTCTGAAAACCTCTATTACAGTTTCCCCAAAATGAAAAGTTAAAATACATACTGATTTATAGAAAAAAAAATAGAAAATGGAAGAAAAAAAATCCCAGAGAATATTTTGGACCATAGATGCTCTTATGCAAGCTTATATATTTCCTTGAATATGATGAAACAGCTATGTTTTCCTGAAAAGACAAGTGAATAAAAACATCTGAAATGAAAGCTAAGGCTACACCATATCCATAAACTCCCAAATTTTCAACACACAGATCAGTTTATAATTAGCAAAATGGAAGGATGGGGTACAAAAGACAGTTTTCCAAGGGGAAGAAAAGAGCTTCTTACCCCCAATCCACGTCTGCTGCGATTTCTCATTTGTTTTTCACAATAATGGAGAATAGACTGAAATTTGGCTCCTAGGTTCTAGAAAACAGACTCTGGTCTTCTAAATACCTTCAAGCCAACATTAGACTCCTATCTATCTATATCTTCTTTATAATGCCTCAGCAGCTAATTTGTAATTTCGAGAAACTGAAGTGCTGAATCTAAATTGGTTTTTTTAGAGTAAGAGCCCACGAATGATTGGATCTCTTTAGTCAACCCCATCTAATGTCAGTAATAAAGAACACTATCAAACAACCCTTAACATTCAGTCTGAGGACCCAAGACTGAGAACATAGAATAATGCAGATTAGGGACTGGTCCCTAACACCTTTGTAACACAAACTTTTTAAATATGAGAAATGCAAATACTAACTATGATTTTAAAAATGTCTACATGGGGCACCTGGGTGGCTCAGTGGGTTAAGCCTCTGCCTTTGGCTCAGGTCATGATCTCAGGGTCCTTGGACCAACCCTGCATTGGGCTCTCTGCTCAGCGGGGAGTCTGCTTCCCCCTCCCTCTCTGCCTACTTGTGATCTCTCTCTGTCAAATAAATAAATAAAAAATAAAAAGAAAACTCACTTAAAAAAAAAGTCTATAAATGTGGAATCCTTGAAACATCCCGAGTCCCTTTTTAGTAATACCAACACACCAGTTCTTAGAAAATGGACTGACACAAGGTAAAACCTCCTTGCCGTGAGGGACAGAAACATCATCAAGACAACAGAAAGCAGCTCAATGTATGTAAGTGATTTACCTGCAGGTAGATTTCTGCCCACTCCATCAGCAATCATTAATGGGTATTTATGACACACTCTGATTTCTTTAAGATTACAGACTATTATGTATAAAAGAACGGCTTTCTTATTATCTTGGAGGATTCGGTTATGCTGATAGAGCCCCACACTAAGCTGCAGTAATAGTCATCATAACTTACCAACGGGACTAGTGGAAACTCGCTGGGAAGGTGGTCTGAAGCCAGGTGCCTTGGAGTTGTCAGGGTGCACATTTTCCAAGTGTCCAAGTACAGAGTTACCCAGGAACGCTGACTGAACAGTGAAAGAGGCATCTGCAGCAACTCGTGAGGATAGTGGACCATCTCCCCAACCCTGGTTAGCTGGCACCTGACCGCTATCAAAAAGACTACTGAAGTGATTGAAAAGTGTGGCCGGGCCGAATGTAGGTGGCAAAGATTTATTTGCCGGGTTAATGTGCATCTGAGAACCATTCATAATGTTCATGGCTGAAGAAAGCTGCACTGCAGCTGGTGGGCCTTGAGGTGGTGTTAGAGGAACTGGATTTGTAACAAAAATAGACTGGGGATCCTGGTGTATAGTTGCATTTGGTACCACTGAGTAAAAAGAACCTCTGGGCTGCATTCGATGAGAAACTCGAGGTGCTGGTACAGCTAACTGAGGTAAATTACTGGTGTCCTGATTATCAGCAGCAACCAATCTGGGTGATGCCAGAGTCAATGGAGCAGGTTCTGCGTTAGATGCAAAAGGCATTGCCATGGGACTTAAATCAGAGACACTGGACGGCTGCGTCTCGTCCTGCGTGCTGCTGGAGGGAGGAGCAGGACTACCGGCCGGGTGCGCTTCTGGAGCTCCCGGGGTGTTGCTGGCAGAGCTACTGCAGCTATTGGCCGTTGAAGAAGGGGTGCACAGGTTCGCCAGGGCCTGCTCCTGTGTGGACACTTTCTCTTTGGGGGGTGGCATGGCAGAGAAAGATTCCATCTTTTGTGAAGAAAGCTGTGCTTGAGGAGTACTCGCAGGCAGAAACGTGGTGGGAACTTGCCCGCTAGGGAGAGGTGCAGAGGAAACGGAAGGCAGGGAACTACAAGTGCTTGTCACAGAAGAAATCACTGTCACTGGAGGACTCGTCTTAGGCACACAGGCAAACAACTGCTTTCTGACTGATGGAGTCCGGGTGTTAGTCACACACAGCTGCTGACTGGCAGCAACTACGGAAGAGACAGTGATAGGACAATTGGCAGTAGCTAGTCCAGCAGACTCGGAGGGTAAGACAGTCCCGTTCTGGTTAGGTAGACGGCCTGCATTATTATGCTTTGGAGAGCTACTTGTGTTGCCAGGATTCACAGGTCTCACTGGGAATGGTCCCCAAGTGTTAGGAGAGGGTGAAAATGTTCCTCCAAACTGGGCCATGGGCAAGCGAGGATGCCGAATCTGTTGCATAGTCTGAGCAGCCAGCAGGGCAAAATGAGGGTGGGGGTAAGCCAAGGGTAGAGAAACTGGGAAGGAAGAACGTACATTTGCTGGAACGTTCTTGTTAAGTTTATTAGTTGGCTGGAACGTTGATAATGTTGTCGCCTGTGATGTTACGAGAGCTGGAGCACCCAAAGGAAATGCATTTTTACTGGAAGCTGCTGTGGTGCCTACTCCGGATGAGAAGTTTGCATGGATGGATTTGGTGCTGGCAGGTGTTCTGATATGATTTTTAGGAATCAAGTCTTCCAGTTCCTTAGCAGGATCTTGAATAAGTGCATTGATAAGTTGAACTGCATATCTTGTTGATTCGGTACCGCCCCTGGGGAGAAAACAAACAAAACATGAAAATATGATCAAAGACCTAAAAACAGGTCATCTTAACATTAAATAAAATTCTTAATGGTACCATAACCTAACAAAAGTTAGCTTCTAAAAAACATTTAATTTCTACACAGAACGAGTAATACACATTTTTCACAATTACCTTATTGTGATCATTCTCTCGCCATTCTTGTCTTTTTGTTTATCCACATCAATATGTGCGCCCGTAACGTCTTGTATAGCAGTGATGTTGCACCCTCCCCTTCCCATTATCCTGGAAACCACAGAAGCTGGAACAGACAATTTCTTTGACCTAGGAATGAAGACCACACATGAGCTTATGAAAGCAATTATCTTTTTTTTTTTTTTTTAAGATTTTTATTTATTTATTTGACAGACAGAGATCACAAATAGGCAGAGCAGCAGGCAGAGAAAGAGGGGGAAGCAGGCTCCCTGCTGAGCAGAGAGACCAATGCAGGGCTGGATCCCAGGACCCTGAGATCATGACCTGAGCCAAAGGCAGAGGCTTAACCCACTGAGCCAACCAGGCGCCCCAAGCAAATGTCTTTATTTAAAAAGATGATTTGATGGGACGCCTGGGTGGCTCAGTTGGTTGGACGACTGCCTTCGGCTCAGGTCATGATCCTGGAGTCCCAGGATCGAGTCCTGCATCGGGCTCCCGGCTCCGTGGGGAGTCTGCTTCTCTCTCTGACCTCGCTCATGCTCTCTCTCACTGTCTCTCTCTCAAATAAATAAATAAAATCTTTAAAAAAAAAAAAAAAAAAAAAAAAGATGATTTGATGAGAATGTTCACAGACACCTGTAGAATAGTATTTCTTAAACCTTAAAGGGGCAAGTATTACAAGGTTTTGTTTTAGGAACTGACTTCTTCTCATACTGAACTTAATTTAGTGAAAGTAAAAATTCCTTTGTCATTTCAAACAAAATTATATTTTAAATAACCTGTGACCTAAGCATTTAAGTCTACCTCTAACATCGCACGTCAACTAACTGCAATGACCCTAGGTACATACCCTTCCTAAATTTAAATAATGCAGGGTGCCTGGGTGGCTTAGTGGGTTAAGCCTCTGCCTTTGGCTCAGGTCATGATCTCAGGGTCCTGGGATCGAGTCCTTCATTGGGCTCTCTGCACAGTGGGGAGCCTGCTTCCCCCTCTCTAGAGAGGCCTCTCTGCCTACTTGTGATTTCTCTCTGTGTGTCCAATAAATAAATAAAATCTTAAAAAAAAGTAAATAATGCGTAACATACTGTTAAACTTCATACCAAATAATAGAGGCTAGCTTATCAATATCAATAATTTATACTTAGCAATAAAAAACTAAAGCCTCAGATTTGAACTACATAAAAAGGAAGTCACACGTACAACCTGGGACTTGCACTTATATGTGAGCTGAGCAGAGCTGGAGAGAGAAGACCAGATCTTGGGATCTGATAAGATGGTCTGGCTGTCCCTAAGGACTATTAAAGAAACCCAGTGTTTGCAGGCAGAAGCAGTTCTTAAGCATTAAAGCAGAACCAGATGAGAGGAACACCTACTATTTTCAAGTTCTCAGTGATGGGCCCCAGGATTCCCCATGTCAGAGAGGGAGGGACCTTCACAAACCTGAATTATTCTGTCTAGAAGAATATCAATGGCAGCACTTGAGGTACTTTTCATGATCAAAATTTATCACACCTTAATTCTGGGAAGGATATATTCAGATATTTTGAGAGCTAAAGCACAGACTAGGCTATAGGCCATGAGCAATACTTAAATCGATCTGATCATCAAGTGTACATCACTTCTATTCTGCCAAGACCTCTTTTTGTTTCCGTTTAATGGACACGATCTTCAGGAACAGTACTGAATAAAAGCCCAGACATCTCAGTCCTTTGGCGATTTAATGCACATTAGCAAAACTGTCTTGTCCTGCTTCCCTGTTGCAAAGCATGAACAGAGTCTAAAACTATCATTTGGACTGTAAAAAACATTTGAAAGCAGTAGCCCTTCTGCTTTTATTCATTTCCCTGCTCATGGTTTAAGTATAAAGCACTGTGATGGGGTGTCTGGGTGGCTCAGTAGTTGGGTATCTGCCGTCGGCTCAGGTCATGATCCCAGGGTCACAGGATTGAGCCCTGTGTTAGGCTCCCTGCTCTGCAGGAAGCCTGCTTCTCCCTCTCCCACTCTCCCTGCTTGTGTTCCTTCTCTGGCTGTCTCTCTCTCTCTGTCAAATAAATAAAATCTTAAAATAAATAAATAAATAAATAAAATACTGTGATTAAAGGTCCTCTTCTTCCTCTTTCTTTTTTGAGGGTGAAGGTAGTTTTATTTTAATTTTATGGGTGCCCTTCCCCCTTGGAACAATTGCTTTGGTTAATAGCAGCTAACCAGTTCTTTAGAACATACTCTCCAGCAAAGCCTAACTTAATTTAAACACTGTAAATGGACCAAGTTGATTGTTTTTGCCAAAATGGGACCATTAAACAAACATCACAGCCCTCACTAATAACACTGTGACTTTGCTGCTGAACAATCAGTATAAAATCTTCACTTTTAAAAGAAGTTTGTGACCATGCTGTATGGTTTGTCTGGAAATGTCTGCAATTATTTTGTTACTGTAAAGCCAACATATGTCATGTCATATAAAACACGCTATAAAATTTACATATTGCTTCTCATTTTACTTAAGCCAACTCTGAGTGTATGGCACAAATAATAACCACATTCAAATTATTCATTAATTACTGGTCACTACCTCATTAGACAAGAATCTATGTGTGGTCTATGACAGTTAAAAAGATAAGACTAATTCTACTTACCTTCGTACAACTTCTTTCCACCCTTCTTCTCTTTTCTGTCCTCTTTTGGGGCTAGTTAGATTCAGCTTTATGTTTGGAGAACTTAATGGCAATGGCACTGACTTAAAGCTTGTTGATAAGGAATTAGAATTCGTTTCACCTTCAAGTCTGAGAAGAAAGAATTAATTAAGTCCAATAAAACAAATTTTAATATAGAAACTCAAGAGACCATTTATTGTCAAAGTTATGCTGAAATGTTTGAATTAAAATTTGGCACATTAGTTCAGAAAAGCAGAAAAACAGGGCAAAAAGTTCATCATCTACATCAGTATGAAAACAGACTCAGAAGCCAGAAGCTGGACTGTAATCAATAAAAATGACACAGTGAAAATAAAAATCAAAATATGCTAGTATTTTCAACTTCAAAATTTAGTCATAAAAATTTCTAATAATCTCACTTAAAAAAATGGCACACGATTAGGACATTAGTGAATTTTGGTTCTGAATACTGAAGACAGATAATGTGGTAGACCTAAATTGTTTAACACAATTTGAGCTAAAAAATGTACTCAAATTTTTGTGCCAGTCATGAAAAAGGAAGGTAGATGCAGAGTTAACAAATCAGAAAAATTTACCGTGTTTGAGTTTTGGAAGTAGCAGTACTTGTCTTTTCTTCTTGGGAATGGAGTAGCAGTGACGGGTATCTCCTATCATTAGAGGAATTCACATCCATAGTGAAATTTAACTCTTGGCTTTTACCACCACTGCTACTCTCACTGTTGCAGTCTGTGCTGTCCAAGTTATCCGAGTCACTATTCCCACCTGTACCACCACCTCTGGGTTCTCCATTTATTTTATTTTTATCAGCTTTTTGCTGTGCTAAGGATATATGTTGTTCTGGTAATATTAAATGAGCAGTGGGAGGGGTCTCCTTTGTTTTATTCTTCTTATTTTTCCGATTGGTGCTAGGAGTTGTCACCACGTTGGCCCTTTTTTTCCCAAACACATTTGTGAATGTTGCAGATGTTGCAGAAATTCCGATTGTGGTGGTAGTTGTTGCACTAGGAGGTTCTATGGGAACTTCTTGCTCCACTGAAATTATCAAAATGATAAAAATCACACTGACAGCCACAGAGCTCAAAACAAACTACGACAAGATATACATAATAATTCCGGCCTTTAAGTCATCTTTTCCTTTCACCAGTATTCACTAGCAAATAAAGAAATCTTCATTGTTAGAACAAATGTACTATATCCAATTTTGATGTCTAACTCAGTATAAAAACATTCACAGCATAACACTCTTAAGATCTGAGGTGCTAGTATTATGAACTAACCAAAAATCACAATATAGTTTAAATTCTGGGAAATTTTCGTAATTTGGCTATTGTTTTTTTTTTTTTTTAAGATTTTTTATTTATTTGTCAGAGAGAGAGAGAGAGAGAGAGAGCACAGAGTGAGCACAGGCAGACAGAGTGGCAGGCAGAGGCAGAGGGAGAAGCAGGCTCCCCACAGAACAAGGAGCCCAATGCGGGACTCGATCCCAGGACGCTGGGATCATGACCTGAGCCGAAGGCAGCGGCTTAACCAACTGAGCCACCCAGGCGTCCCAAGCTATTGTTGATAAGATATAAATTTTGGGGTGCATGTTCCCCTTTGATTTAGTAGCTAGAAAGTTATTAGGCACTAAGCAAAACAGGTCAGTCAGAGAAATACAAATACCATATGATTTCATTCATATGTGGAATTTAAGAAATGAAACAAATGAGCAAAGGGGAAAAAAGTAGAGAGAGTGACAAACCAAGGAACACCCTTAACTGTAGAGAATAAACTGATAGTTACCAGAATGGAGGTGGGTGGGGGGATGGGTGAAATGGGTGATGAGGATTAAGGACTGCACTTGTGATGAGCACTGTTGTATGCAAGTGCTGAGTCACTAAATTACACACCTAAAACTAATATTACACTATGTTAATGAACTGGAATTTAAATAATTTTTTAAAAAAATTCCAGGAAATTCTCAGATAGTATTTTATTTTTTTTAGATTTTATTTATGTATTTTTTTTTTTTAAAGATTTTATTTATTTATTCGACAGAGAGAAATCACAAGTAGGCAGAGAGGCAGGCAGAGAGAGAGGAGGAAGCAGGCTCCCTGCTGAGCAGAAAGCCCAATGTGGGGCTCGAACCCAGGACCTGGGATCATGACCTGAGCCAAAGGCAGCGGCTTAACCCACTGAGCCACCCAGGAGCCCCTTATTTATGTATTTTTTTAAAGATTTATTTATTTATTTGACAGACAGAGATCACAAGTAGGCAGAGAAGCAGGCAGAGAGAGAGAGAGGAGGAAGCAGGCTTCCCACTAAGCAGAGAGCCCGATGTGGACTCGATCCCAGGACCCTGGGATCATGACCTGAGCTGAAGGCAGAGGCTTTAAACCATTGAGCCACCCAAGAACCCCTCAGATAGTATTTTAGAATTAGAATTCAAATAGAGAACAATTACTTGACTACTACAAGCATTGCTAGAATGTACAAAAAACAATCTGCGAATAATAAAACCCAGCCCTCTATAGCTTTGAGCCTGAACCTTAGCTCAAAATTTACTGAGGCACTGGACCTCTCCCCAATTTCCAAATGGAGGAGGAAAGGGTAGGACAGAACCTGAAGAGAAGCTGGCAAATCTCTTTACTGTATCACATTTAGGATATACATGTTTTACAGAGTGACTTAAATTAAAACTGAACTTCAAATTACATGCTTGCCTTCCTTCCACTTTCTGTTTCTCTGTATCACTTTACAATGTAAAGTATTAAAAAATATCTACTATAAAAGCCAACTGTCAATTTCAGATTAAAGTATTGAATATCTATCCAGAATTAGAGTAAGAAGTACTCAAAATGAAGTTGACAAACACAATTTTATCACTAATTTGGAAGGGTCATTTCTTACCATCTTCATCGTTCTCCTCTTCATCTTCATCCTCTGGTAGTTCTGAATTCTCCTTAGGTTTGTTTTCCTCATCTTCTTCCTGCTTTCTTTTCTGCTCCTCCTTTTTCTTTTTTCTCTTTTCTTTTCTTTTCTCTCTTTTAGCTGCAAGAGCCTGCTTTCTGCTCTCCTCTCTTGACTGCAAATTAAGAAGGCATATCATTTAGCCAATAATGCAATCATTTAAAATAAATAATGAATATTTTTGTTTATGATAGGTGGGGCTTCCCAGGGATGCCAGTCTCAAAACATGTTTATAAAAGCACCAAAAAAAAAAAAAAAAAAAAAAGATAAACTGGACATCATTAAAATTAAGTTTTTGTATTTCAATGGAACCATCAACAAAGTAAAAAGACAACACATAAAATGGGAAAAAAATTTTTACAAATCCTACATCTGGTAAGGGATTTATATCAAGAATATATAAAGAAGTCCCATGACTCAATAATAAAGAGACAAATAACTCAATTTAAAAATACACAAAGGACCTGAACAGGCATTTCCTCAAAGACGATATATGAATAGCCAAAACATATGAAGACAGATGCTCAATAACTACTAGACATCAAGGAAAAGCAAATCAAAATTACAAGATAACCACTCCCTATCCGCTAGATAGCTATAAGAAAGACAGACAATAGCAAATACTGGTGAGGATGAGGAAAAACTAAAACCTTCAAACACTGCTGGTAGGAATGTAAAATGGTATAGCTTCTTTGGAAAACAATCTGACGTTCCTCAAATGGTTAAACAAAGAATTACCATATGATCTAGCAATTCCCTTCTTAGACATATTATATATATATATACATATATATGTATATATGTATAGGCATATCTACATCTATATACAGATGGTGTATATATATGGTATATATATACACACCCAGAGAAATGAAAACACATTCATACAAAAACTTGTACCTGGTGGTCACTTTGGCAGCACATATACTAAAAAATCTAACAATATAGAAGATCAGCATGGTACCTCCACAAGGATAAGAGGCAAATTCATAAAGCATTCCATATTAAAAAATATATATATTGTATATGTATGAAGTAGAAATAACCTGAATGTCCATCAACTAATGAATGGATAAGGATAAATAAATATGTGTGTATATAATGGGATATTATTTAGCAATAAAAAGAAATTAAGTATTGATATATGTGACAACATGACTGAACCCTGACCACAGTATGAAGTGAAAGAAGCTAGTCACAGAGGAACAAATATTATATGATTCCATTTATAGGAAATGTCCAGAATAGGCAAATCCATAAAGACAAAATACAGTTTAGTGGTTATATAGGATGGAGGGACTAAAGGGGGTGACGCTTAAAGGGTGTAGGGTTTCTTTTTAGGATTGTGAAAATATTCAAAAATTGACTGTGGTGATAAATGCAGAACTCTATGAATGTACTGAAAGCCACTGAATTATATGCTTTATTTGTTTGAAAATATATGCATATTTTAAGAGTGTATTTACTTGAGAAAGAAACAGAGAGCACAAGCAGGGGGAAGGGAAGAAGGAGAGACACAAGCAGACTCTCCGCTGAGCCGGGGGCCTCACGCAGGGCTCCGCCCCAGGACCCTGAGATCACAACCCGAACTGAAGTCAGATGCTTAACTGACTGAGCCAGTCAGTCACCCCTGAATTGTAGACTTTAAATGGGTGAACTGTATGATATGTGAATTAAATCTTAGTAATGCTGTTAAAAAATACATTTATGTAGCATCTGTTTATTGCTATATAGTCAGCTATACGATAGCTGACTAAAATGCAACTATCATGATCTTATAAACTACTAAAAAATTTCACTGTAAAAATACTGAACAGAGGCTATTATAAAAACTGTTTTCCTACTTTATAGAATTTTTTAAAGCCACACACATAATTCTGATCACTTTTAGGTTTTGCTGTGGCTGGTATCAGAAAATGTCTTTTTTTTTTTTTTTTTTAAGAAAGGGGAATGTAATAAGTTGCTAGCATCATGATGAAAGTTTGAAACAAGTAGAAAACACATCAAGTGATTTATCCTTCTAGGGTAATTAAGTAAAGCATTTTCCTCAGAATTAAAATTTATCATTTTGAGGCATAAACTGATTATTCTTTGAAACTTTTATTTATCCAAATCAGAAGTCGGCAAACTGTGACCTGAATGCCAAGTCCAGTTTACCATCTGTGTTTATATGACTTGAAAGCTAAGACTGGCTTTGACATTTTTAAATGGTTGAAAGAAATAAAATGAGTATTTTGTGACACTTGAAAAAAAATTGTACGAAATTCAAATTCCAGTGTTCAAAAATAAAGTTCTATTGGAACACTGTAATGCTCATTCACTTAGCTATTGCCTATAGTTGCTTTTGTGCTACAACAACAGAGCTGAGGACTCATGACAGACACCATATGGCCTATAAAGCTGAAAATATTTACTATTTAGAATTTTATAGAAAAAGTTGGCAATTCACTATGTAAATGAGAAAGGACTGAGAGAAGAGATTGCATATTTAGCTAAAAACTGAATTTCATCACCCTGTTGGCAGAAGAACAAATTGGCTAGCCATTTAGGGAATTGCTGACCATAACCCTGGGTAGTTACACAAAAAACAAAATTATAGACATGAAAGGTACCTTAATAATCATCTAATTATGAACTCTGCTTTATTTTAAAATGAATATAACTTTTTTCCCTTCTGACTTTTAACTGTAATCTTTTTTTTTTTTAAAGATTTTATTTATTTATTTGACAGAGAGATCACAAGCAGGCAGAGAGGCAGGCAGAGAAAGAGGAGGAAGCAGGCTCCCTGCTGAGCAGAGAGCCCGATGCGGGGCTCGATCCCAGGACTCCGAGATCATGACCTGAGCCGAAGGCAGCGGCTTAACCCACTGAGCCACCCAGTCGCCCCCTGACTTTTAACTGTAATCTTAAGGTTTATACTTTTCCCCCTAATATAAGCAATGAATGTCCTTTTATGTTCACATCTTTTGAGCATTTGCCTAATTATTCACCTTAGGCTAAGTTTCTATAAGTGGAATGATTGGTGGGAGTATGGGTATCCACCCTTTTATTTGGGAAAGCACTTCTATTAATAGCTATAGTGATTTACACCATATATCAAAAATCATTCACTAGAGTGCTAATCCTTCCTCACGCTTGCCATCAATGGCTATTATCTAATTTTTTTTTAAAGATTTTATTTATTTATTTGACAGAGATCACAAGTAGGCAGAGACGCAGGGAGAGAGAGAGAGAGGAGGAAGCAGGCACCCTGCTGAGCAGAGAGCCCGATGCGGGGCTTGATCCCAGGACCCTGAGATCATGACCTGAGCCGAAGGCAGAGGTTTAACCCACTGAGCCACCCAGGCACCCCTTATCTAATCTTTAAATTTTAACTTTGCCAATGTGGTAAAAAAAAAAAAAAAAATCATTGAACATTTGTATTTCTTTTTCTGTGAACTGCCCATTCATGTTGGATCATTTTTTATTCTGGGCAAGTTATGTTTTTCTCATTGATTTGCAAGCAACCTTTTCTTCTGTTCTTAGCTTATATATTTTTTGGATTTTTTGTTTGTTTTTAGAGAGAGAGGTGCAGGGAAGGGCAGAGGGAGAGGGAGAAATAGAATCTTTTTTTTTTTTTTAAAGATTTTATTTATTTGACAGACAGAGATCACAAGTAGGCAAGGGAGGCAGGCAGCAGAGAGAGAGGAGGAAGCAGGCTCTCCGCTGAGCAGGGAGCCTGATGCAGGGCTCAATCCCAGGACCCTGGGATAATGACCTGAGCCGAAGGCAGAGGTTTAACCCACTGAGCCACCCAGGTGCCCCGGAGAAAGAGAATCTTAAATAGACTCCATGCCTGGTACAGAGTCCAATGCAGGGCTTGATCTCACAACCCTGAGATCATGACCTGAGCCAAAATCAAGAGTTAGACATTTAACTGACTGGGCAACCAGGTACTCCATATTTTTTTTTTTTTTTTAAGATTTTACTTATTTATTTGACAGAGAGAGAGACTGCAAGAGAGGGAACACAAGCAGGAGGAGTGGGAGAGGGAGAAGCAAGAGGAATGAGAGAGGGAGAAGCAGGTTTCCTGCAGAGTGGGAGCCTGATGTGGGGTTCGATCCCAGGATCCTGGGATGATGACCTGAGCCAAAGGCAGACACATAACAACTGAGCCACCCAGGTGCCCCAAGGCACCCCATGTTTTATTCTTTTTCTTTTTTAAGTAAGAGATTCAAGATTTTAGTATCTCTCAAAATAATTTTTTTCTTCTTTTAATCATCAACAAGATAATCTTCATGTTAAGCTATCTCTTGCATTCCTAAAAGAACTCTACTTGATCATAGTCTTTGTTCTTTTAATACAACTTGTGGATTGAACAGCAACACCCTCATTTTCCAGGTAACCAGACTGAC
The DNA here is from genome assembly GCF_902655055.1 of Lutra lutra. NCBI lineage: Eukaryota > Metazoa > Chordata > Mammalia > Carnivora > Mustelidae > Lutra > Lutra lutra. The sequence goes on along the minus strand of NC_062282.1, from coordinate 79,192,330 downwards.
CCTCAGAAAAGCAATTTTTTTTTTAAACGTTTTCCATTATACCACACAACCTAGGATATTAGACACTTACTCTTTAAGTGAGGATCTAATAAACCACTAACAGCACACATCTTATAATTAACAAAAGATTTCCAATGTTTAAAAAATTTTTTCTCAAAGTAATGTTAAAACCACTTAGGTAGAGGCACCTGGGTGGCTCAGTTGGCTAAGCGTCTGCCTTTGGCTTAGGTCATGATTTTGGGGTCCTGGGATGGAACCCCATGTAGGGCTCTCTGCTCAGCAGGGAGTATGCTTCTCCCTCTCCCCCCCCCCCCCACTCATTCTCTCTCCCTCTCTCAAATAAATAAATAAATAATCTTAAAAAAAAAACCACTTAGGTAGTAATGTCATTTGGTAAACTATGATCTGCTTGAAAACTAGTTTCTTACTTACATGATTCAAAATATTTTTAAGAATAAGAGGTCACAATCAAAAAGTTGACGGTGATTTGACAATCCATTAATCATTTCCTTGGAAAGAGATTTTGTTAAAGTTGTTGGTCATAAGGATGGTAAACTTATTCCCGTAAATTTTCAACAATTCTTTTTAAAAACTTTTGAAATTTATTTAATAAGTAAGTAATTTCTACTACAACCCATGTGGGACTCAAACTAACCACCATGAGATGAAGAGTCACATGCTTTCCAACTGAGTCAGCCAGGTGCCCCAATTTTCAACAATTTCTAAAAAGAAAAATTATTTTTCTTACCTTTTCCAGATCAAGTTCCTTCAAAAGAATACTTGCATTCTTATTTGCTTCTGCAGCCTGCTGGTCTTTAGCCTTCACAATTGTCTCAACACATTGGTGACATTTTTTCAAGAGTTCCTATAGTGGAAAATGGAATTATATAAATATAGGAACACATAACATCAACAGGCCAAATAAAACTTGAGCTGATAAGCACAGTGAAGTCCAGGACTTAAAGCCCAAACAAATGAAAATTCACTAAGCCAAATATAAGCTATCCTTTGAGCCTAGTCATAAATTAATTCTCACCAAAAAAGGGCATTATTTCCTAAAAAGTTTGTGTTCTTAGGCAACTTTCTAATCAGGCTAAGTCTAGCAATAACTTTTAGCCACACTCACTGTGATTATAGCTCATAACAGGAAGGAAATCTCAAAATAATCTGTTAATATTACAATATCCATTCTCCATGGAGAAACTAAAACACAGATGGATTAGGTGATCAGTTTCACAGAAGACAAAAGGAAGGTTGCTAATTGCACACTTTGGCATATAATTCCACAAAGAACAAAAATGTGCTTCAACAGTTTATTAAACCTACCTTATCTGTAATTGTTGCTATGTATCTCATGCATTCTATATCAGAAGGGAACTGATTGACTTCCTTCACCAAATATTGAACAACTTTTACATGACCCTGTAAGAACAACAACAACAAAAATGCACAAAAGAACTTGAAAATTTGCCCATATGCTTAATAACTTAAAAGTAAAAGGTATGGTGATACTTTCAGATAGTTCACTAAACTGAAAATTGAAATTGTGAAAATAAAACAACACACTCACTTATCTTTCCTAGATTTAATCTAGCATTTCCCCACTGAAAACAGAAAAACTTTTGTAGAAAACAAGTGTTTCCCAGAGAAAAGCTATTAATAAAAACTGGTGGTATGAAATGAACCTTTATATAAAAGGGAAACTGGTACTAAAACAGAAAGATGTTCGAGATTTCAAAGCATTATTTTGGGTCCATCTTACTAAACAAGGTAGACTCTCACATTTATTTGGGGCTCATGACTTGAATCTAGGTAAAATGCTTTCTAAATGCTATGATCAGAGGCGGATGATATAATTAATTCTAAGTACCATGTATTTTAACATGACCAAATTTACATAGTTTTCCTCCTATCAAGTTTTAAAACATCTTCAAGAATTAGTCTGATGGTGACAAGTTCAGAGACGTCAAAAAGTCATTGCCTCCAGGGCAGGGAACTGAGAATAGGCATGACGAAATTTTCTATGATTACAGAAGCATTTTATATATGTAAGGGGTGTGGGTTGCATAGGTATATGTATTTATCAAAACTCATTAAACTATGCACCTTAGGACTGTATATTTCCTATATGTAAATGATCCTTCAATTAAAAGGAAAGGAAAAATTAAAAAAAGAATTAAGTCCAGAAAAAATTTTAAGTTCTTTTTTTAATATACAAACTTACACTATTCTCTTTCAATAACTATTTAGTGACCACCTAGTATGTGTTGGGCACCATGCTAAACAATGTGTATAAGTACGGATATTCGTGCTTGGTCTTCCTGGATCCTCCAGTCTACTTGGGGAGATAAGCATTAAATAAGTAAATACATGTTTGAATGTATAATTACAAATTGGGATAAAGAAAATAATAGGGTACTATAAAAAAGAACAAGAGGACCTTTTTCAGATGCATATTAGGGAGGGACTCCCTAATTTAAAATGGGAGCTAAAGGATGAACAGCAGGGAGCCCATGAAGAGCAAGGGAAAGAAAACCAGTGTGCAAAGTCCCTCTGGAAGTTAAAAATTTAGTGCATTCTAGACCAGCAGCAGAAGTGTAGTAAGCAAGGATAAAGGGTAGCAAAAATTACTTGCTGTGGGGAGGCTGGCATAAGCCATATCATGTAGGGCTTTGTAAGCCATGTTAAGTAGTTTATAGTTGATTGTAATTGTAACGGGAAGGCTTTTAAAAATACAGCAGACAAGCAATATATATACAGGAGGTATAATGCATTTTTATGAAAGAGTCCACTCCTTTTTGTTCCTTCTTAGGTAGAGAAGACATCATCCACATACAAATCTCGTTTTTTATGTTCAACATAACAAAACTAGTTGGGACACAACCGATTTAACAATGCAGTTGCTTATAGTGAACTACAGTGTAACTCTTAGATTTGGCCACAAAAGAGGGTGGAAGGATAGCAGTGATTTACGTATGGAAATTCAGTCTATTCCCCAGGAGCAATTCATTTTTCCCACATGGTTTCAACTTAGAATTAGTTAAAAATGGTTACATTTTACCTTCTTCCCTCCACATCAAATTACCTTGCGAAATGCTGACATAAGAGGTGTGATTTTCCGGTTATCCGCTGCATCCACATCAGCACCTGCTTGCACTAGCAACTGCACCACGTCAAAATGACCACCACTGGATGCCAACCAGAGTGGCGTGTTTCCCTTCTTGTTCCGAACATCAATATGGGCTCCCCTATAAAAATCAAAGAATGTAAAAAATAAATAAAAAAAAAAAATCAAAGAACGTTACTATAGTTAGTCTCCTACAAGGGGCTGACTTTCTATTTCCTCTCTTTGTCTTTTATCTTCTATTAAATAGCATGCAAATAATATGTTCTTCATTTTTTTCAATCATCTGCTCTTTAAAATGTCAATAAAGTAAAACAATCTGAGTAGCTGTAAAGGTGCTGAAAAGTGAAAAGGAGGACAAGAACTTCAATATATAAATAAAAAATTTACCCACCTATTAATCAGGAGCTCACAGAATTTGTAGTGACCTTTGTCAGCTGCTATTGTTAAAGCAGTATCTCTTGAGGAAGGCACAGGGGGGGCATTGACATCTGCTCCTTTATCAAGGAGAACTCTTCCAACCTCTGCATATCCTCCAGAAGCAGCTTCCATTAAGGGGGTAAGACCAGTCTGTTTAAACAAAAAATTTATGCAAGTACATTAATAAAATTTTGTTAACAGTCTAAAACATTTGACTTACAAATGGATTCTATTTCCGATTTTCTCTCATAAAAGAGCTAAGCAATATTTAATCTTCAATTTTACAAAACAACAAATGAAAATTGTTAGATTGAGTCAGACATGCTAGAATGAATTAATTTATCATAACATACTGTCTCGTATCAAAAAAACCAATTTCACAACTTCTATACTGTTATAAATTTACACATGAGACAATGACTTGTCTACCCAATGAGCAGATATGAAAGATAAAAAGAAAATTAAATAAAGTACATTGTTCAATGGAAAAACTTTGTTTAAAAAAAAAATTTTTAATTAACATACAATGTATTATTTGCTTCAGGGGTACAGGTCTGTGAATCATCAGTCTTACACAATTCACAGTGCTCACCATACCACACCACATACCTTCCCCGATGTCCATAACCCTCCCACCACCACCCTGTTTAAAATTTTTATCTGAGAATGTAGTTTGCTAAATAACTCAGAATAAATTCCTTCCATCCTGTTCAAACTTGGGAAAAATACATTAAAATATCACTTTATAAATTTTATACATATGTGTCTTTTGCTCATTAATCTCTAAAACTTTTGCCAAGAGGCATTTCATACTGGTATCATTTCTAAAGAAATATAGATTTTTATAGGACTTCTAACACTGAATATGTGTAATCCACTTCCTGGATAGCAGGAAAGATTCATTTTTCTTTGTGCTATGAAAAAAAAATTTTTTGTCTGTGTGATATGAAAAATTTGAGGAAAACTGTATTTCCTAATTTTGTAGATTACAAAAATGTAAATATTGCATTAAATTTTAAGAAATAGGGGCGCCTGGGTGGCTCAGTGGGTTAAAGCCTCTGCCTTCGGCTTGGGTCATGATCTCAGGGTCCTGGGATCAAGCCCGGCATCGGGATCTCTGCTCAGCGGGGAGCCTGCTTCCCTCTCTCTCTCTGCCTGCCTCTGCCTACTTGTGATCTCTGTCAAATAAATAAATAAAATCTTTAAAAAAAAAATTTTTTTTTTTAAGAAATATAACTAAAGCAGTTCAAGGAGAAAATATGATTCAAACCTTTCAAATCTAGGGTGCCTGGGTGGCTCAGTGGGTTAAAGCCTCTGCCTCCAGCTCAGGTCATGATCCCAGGGTCCTGGGATTGAGCCCCGCATCGGGCTCTCTGCTCAGTGGAGAGACTGCTTCCCTCTCTCTCTGCCTGCCTCTCTGCCTACTTGTGATCTCTGTCTGTCAAATAAATAAATAAATAAAATCTTAAAAAATAAAAAAAGAAAAAAGAAAAAGAACTAGAAAGATCATCCTCTCATTAAAAAAGAACACCAAAAAAACCTTTCAAGTCTGAAATGACTACCAGATTGGCTGCTGTCTGACTATAAAGAATTCCACATAAGCTACATTTCTAGGGTTGTAAGTACCTAAGTTCTAAGCACAGAAATTCAAAACACTGATATACTAACTTCCTTCTAAATGCCAAACAGTCATGAATTTGTCAGAATCTGTTACAATCAGACTAAATTTTAGCTATTTTAATTTTATAATCTATGCAGTAATTTTTCTGATTGGATTTTTTACCAATAAAAAGCACATGCTTCTTTGAAGGAGTTCTTTAAAAATCTACATTAAAGGACCCTATGGGACACCTGGCTTAGTCTGTAGAACATGTGATTCTTGATCTCAGGGTTTTGAGTTCAAGCCCCATGTTGGGCATAGAGCTTACATTAAAAAAACAAAAAAAAAAACAAACAGAAACCTCGACAATCTTACTACAAATATTATATTCAAAGACTGCAAACTGGAGGATTAATAGCTACTCAAGGCTAAGGTTGGAAAACATACAGATTCTACTTTCTTCATTGTTCTTAATAAAAGACATGAATGATGATAGTGTGTCATTGGCCACAATTCCCAGATATTGTCTTGGGATGTCATTTTTAACTTAAGACAGTTTAAAACAGCACATTCAATTTGAGTTGAAATGCCATGCTAATTTTTTTTTTTTTAAGATTTTATTTTTAAGTAATTTCTACATCCAACGTGGGGCTCAAACTCACAGCTCCAAAATCAAGAGACACACACTCTACTGATTGAATCAGTCAGATGCCCTTTCATAACTATATATATTTAAGTAAACTCTACTCCTGATGTGGGGCTTAAACTCACAACCCCAAGATTAAGAGCTGGATGCTTTACTGACTGATCCAGGCAGGCATCTGAAACACATGCTCTTTATACTAGAAATACACCCTAAGTAGTTATAAAATATAAATTTTATAAATATAAAATATATTTTTTATATTTATAATAATATAATATATATATTTATATATATAAATATATATATATTTTATATATATTTAAATATATATATATTTATAATAAATATAAATATAAATTTATAAAATATAAAATTTTATAAAAGTTATAAAATGCTTACCTTTGCCCTATGTTCAACATTGGCTTTTCGATCCAGAAGCAAACTCACGACTTCTGCTCGGCCTTGGAAACAGGCCAAAGTGAGAGCCGTGTTCCGATTGGTCTCGATTTGGGCATTAATGTCTGAACCCATATCAAGCAGCAGTTTCACTGCAGGAACATGTCCATTCATGGCAGCCAACATCAAGGGAGAAATACCTAGTTTACTCCCAGTCCTAAGGGGAGAAATTTGCTTAGAAAATTAAGATAATATGTTGCCTATTGTTTTTTAAAAAACAGAGAATATAAAACAGAGAATATAAAAGATGAAAATGATTCAGAGTAAAAAGAAAGGTCTCTAACACCAATGAATAAATTTTATTTGTGTAGACTACTAACTAGGAATAGGAAAATCTCACAATTTAAAACATAATCCCTATTTAGAAGTTAAAAATTTCCAACCATACACAACGAAGTGCTTCCTGAAATGAGGTATCTTTAAAAATCGCTATTTTAGCTGAAATAAGCTATGATTACTTATAAGCACATCATAGGAAAAACTGTTGGTCTTGTACTTTAGAACTATCTCTAAAAAAGTTTCTAATTTTTAGTTACAAGTATAGTTGACTTTAGTATTATCTTAATTAAAATTGATATCCGTACAAATATTTAGAGGAAGACGCTTAACCCCAAGGTAGTAATTTACTAATCATGAATAAAATGAAGATAGATACCTTGAATTAATCTCTGCCCCAGCATTAAGCAGAATCTTAATGATATTAACATATCCTCCAGATGCAGCTAGACTCAATGGTGTATAATCAGACACATTCCTATGTTCTTTATTTGCACCTCGAGCCAGAAGCAAGTCTACCACCTATGAAGTAAAATACAGAGAAATCCCGTTTAAACCAAGGGTTCAACTTATAATGAAGGAAGCACAAAGAAATGGAACCTATACATTACTCGTCTGAATATCTGACATTTTAATTATGCCCTAAATATTCAAACATCAGCACTAGAGAAATGGATTCAATTTCATATCAAGGAATTTGGAGCTTTGAAATCCCAATTATATTGAAATAACAAAATATTACTCATTCTACTCATTAACTGTTGAGTGATGAACCTGCATTTCATATGTGTTAGGACTGTGGCTTATTCAGCCTCAATAAATCTAAGGATAAACAGAGGTTTTTTTTTGTTTTTTGTGTTTTTTTTGGCTAAAGCACAAGAAACAGATTCCATAAAAGCCGATTTAGTACTCCCATCAAATTTAGTATATGGAACATGTCACACCACATGTAAGTTTTATTCATGTAGCTAAATTACTAAGCATATGCATATTTAATATATAAGCATAATGTCTTCAAAATGAAAATTAACATTAACACACCTCCTGACGTCCACCAGAACATGCTAATGAAAGTGGAGTATCCTTAGTGCGTTCTGATTGTGCTTCTATATCTCCACCTTTATCCAAAAGGATTTCAACAACTCCAACATGCCCTGCTGTTGCTGCCAGGATCAGTGGTGTGAAACCTAAAGCAGAAAATAAAAATCTCAAATTTGTGTTTTTTTACTTATTGAGCCATTGCTTTTAATTCTCTATTACTTCAAAAGAAGAAGCTCTTTAGGGCAGACTCTTAACAACCATTTAACATAAAACTGCTCTAATCACTAATTTATTAGTGACAAAACCCCAAAAACACGTGATAAAAAGGAAATGCTAAGTCAAACAAAACTACCAAAGTTTATACTCATAATGAACTCTGTCTGATATCTCTGTAAGCTCTACTTTTAGATTAAGGAGAAAGGCAAAAACAACTTGCTATACCTCACTGGATATTCCTTACTGAAATATGCGTATCCATTTTTTCACTGAGGTAGTCTAGGAACTATTTATTGATAATCAAAAACATAACTGTCTTTTTTAAAAAGAAAAAACTGTTTTCTCATGTAACTACTCTCAGGCTTTACTTCTGATTGACATTTCTTACCTTTTTTGTCTCTGTGCTCAATTTTAGCATCTCGCGCAATGAGTACAGACACAAGTTCTTCGTGACCACCCGCACAAGCTAATGTTAACGCTGTGTCATGATTGCTCTCAGTCTAGAGGGGAGAAAAAGTTAGTTTTTGTTTACAACGGTGTTATCATTTGAAGAGCAAATAATATTTATTTTCACAATGAATGTAGGATGATAATTTTCTTTTCCAAACAAAGAAACTCAGAATTTGCAAAAGAAGTTAAATAAAGAGGCACCCGTGTAGCTCAGTAAGTTAAGTGTCCAACTCTTGATTTCTACTCAGGTCATGATCTCAAGCCCTGCATCGGGCTCTGTGCTCAGCAGAGTCTGCTTGAGATTCTCTCTCCTTCTGCCCCTCCCCCCAACTTGTGCACTCTATCTCTCTCTAAAGTAAATAAGTAAAATCCTTTAAATAAATAAATAAAGCAAGCAAGGAAGCAAGCAAGCAATCTACTTACATGTGCATCAATGTCAACTGAAGGATACACAGGGGGAATAGACTGGGAAGCCACATTGCTTGGAGACTGTGAACAGGGTTCAGGTGTAAGACATTCTGTGGTCTGAGAGGAACTGTTTGAACCACTGGGCACTCTGCTACTCACAGCTGAAAAACAATATTCATATTGCTGAATTCTACTTAAAAGAGTAAAGTCACTTATATACATAAAAACACAGAAAAAATTTTATAGCAGGAATATGATGTGGTAGTTATAACACAAGCTTTGGAATCAGATGGGCCTATGTTTGAATGTATGTTCCACACTTTCTGATCTCAGGCAAGTAATTTAACCTCTTAGGGCCTCAATTTTCCTCATATGTAAGATGGGGATGATAACAGTAGTACCTGCTTTGAAAGACTGTTGGAAACACCACTTGAGATAATGCAGGTGAAATACTTACTAGCATGGTGCTTAATGTTCAGTGCATACACAACAAATAACAGCCTTTATGTTATCAATAGGGAAAAAATAGTTTACAATAAAGAATAAATTTTGTATCTTAGTTTGTAAAAATTAATTAGATAAAAATGTCCTGAGGACAATGCACAAAATAGGGGAGAGGAGAACAAGTTAAAATATTTCTCACATAAATAGAAGAGAGTGTGTGTTTTTAAAATTCAATATTTATCTTGAAAATTTGCTAAAATGAATTAATCTCTAAAAATAAAACTATTTTTAAAATCCACATTGGAACTTTTATTAGGGATCTCAATCTGGTGTTTGGGACTGCTGTCAGAAAACTGAGTTAATTGATGTTATATCTTTATGTCTCTACATATTTCTTATGTTTCATAAGAGGCAGAGTTTGTCCCACAGTGGGAGAAATAGGATCTCAGAGGTACCTTACTTACCTGGTAAGTAAGGTACAAAAAGCATTTAAATACACAGTGTTAAAAAAATAAAATAAAAATAAAATAAAATAAAATACACAGTGTTTGGTACATGTGAAGGGCTCATTAGATGTAATTACCAGATATTTTATAGGACTTTCAGTACTATTGCTCACTGTACTGAAAAACAAAAACATTACTCACTCAAGAAAAAACTCAGAAAAAAACCTATAATCATTCATATAAAAAAAGAAAAAACTTCAGTGATGGCGATAACCTCTCATCTAGACTAAAAGTAAATAAAAAAGTAAATAAATAAAAAAAGTAAATAAAAAAAGTAAATAGATCTCAAAGGAAAATGTAAGCATTTCAAGAGTTAGAGAATGTTTAATCTCTAGAATTTCGATATGACTGGATCCCAATCAAGGATACTGTTCACAAGTGTAAACAACTAAGTTTAGTTTAACTTCACAAATTTTAATATGTTCAGATATGTTTCTACATGAACTGTCCCATCCTCTTCCCCACTAATATATATAAAACCATATTGACTATATGAATTTCTGTAGCTTCTTTCATGGTTACAAATAGGAATTATTATTTTATATATTTGTTTCACCTACAAGAACATGCAGAAAATGAAAACAAAGCTTTAAAAATATTTATCATTCAGCAAATTAAAAACAGACAGTATTCTGTCATACCTCCTCAAAACAGCTGGTATATTTGGAAAACAACTCTAGAAAATAAAACACTAAAGACCGACTTGTAGCTCCTCTGTAATAGTAAGATTTTTAACAGTGGTCTCATAATGATTAACAAATACCTTGCTAAAGAACTACTTTTATTATTATTAATGTTGTTTATCTATGTTATCTTTTTGTTATCATGAAAAACAGATACTTAAAAATTTTTAAATAATTGATTAGAGTACTATGCCAGATGTGAAACTATAAAACTTCTTTACAGAGATGGCTTTAAAAAAAAATTCTGTGCATTTAACAGCTTTATTACCAAAAATGTGTTGTTAAATCAACTATTGTATATTTTTGTACATTATCCTAGAAACATTTTTCCCTCCTTCCAATAATAACAATCAGAAACATTCCAAAAAGTGACTTTAACAGCATTAATTACACACAAAAAGTAATAAAGATAAGACTAGAAAGTAGCAAGATTTAAAAGGTACATGTGGAATAAAGGTTTTATTAATATAAAATTACACCAGGACTACTACATTTTCATAAATCTTAAAATGTTTCCTACCTCTGAATGAAAGGTCTCTGATAATGAGAGATCACTACCCCAAAAGTCACTATATAATTCAAATTAAATGTATGTACTATCCTAAAATGGGGTGATAGAAGAATTAACTGCAATATTCTACTTAATCCTTTATGCAATTTAAGATGGTTTTATAGGCAATATGGAAGATAATAATAAACCTTACATATAAAAATCTCAGATACTAGGTATACACAAATTATGCTGTGAGATTTTAGGAAATCAAATCACCATAATCTGTTTTATATAATAGTAGCTTTATTAAATACAAATAAATAAAAATCTATAAGTAAAATATTAACATCTATTAGAAAAAATTATTTAAAAAGATACTTTATTGCAAATTCCCTCAAAAATAAGAGGGTTTCCTAATTACCTTTTTATTCTTAAGCTTACATTGATTGCTACAGGATTACTTAAAGCAAGATACTTTTGAATTGAAATTTGTTTTAAGAGAACCTATTAAGATGCCAACAACAGTACAATGTGCTAGCCACAAAATTATATTACCTTACATACATACTACATCTTAACATAAAATTAAAGGAAATTGTTAATCTTTTTTAGCAGTCTAAGCAAATAACAAATATCTTTAAGATAAATTCAGAACTTAAACATGAATCAGATACATGCGTATTACATTTAAGGTTCTTAGACATGGCTGAACTGAGTTTGAGGTGACATTAGTAACAACTTCCATACAAAAGTATGGAAAAGGACCATACTTTTCCATACTTTTTCAAGTATGGAAAAGGAAAAAGGACCTATTTTCTAAGATTATTATAAATAACTCATGAGATAATGTATATAAAACATTAAGCACAGAGCTCAGTACATGGTAAATAATCGATAAATATTAATATATTGATGTTAAGTTGATTTTTAATCAATCTTCTTTATATATTAATAATAAAATTTTTACTAGATGTTTCTGGAACTGCTCAGTGGTCAAAGCTATTTTGTATTTTTTTAGATTTCCAAACCTTAGTTCTAGACATCTGAACTGAGAATCACTTGTTATTATGATACCTTCTAAAAGCCCAGCACTTACATTCACAAGAAAAGGACCTGAAGAACCATGCTCCCAATCGAGAGTTTACATACATTCTGTCTGGGATTTATCAAGTGTAACACATATTAGACTATATACTAAATACTCAGTCAGCTAATCAAGTGATGACCTTAATAAATTATTTATCTAACTAACTCAGTTACATGAAAATATTTTGACATAAGAGCAATGAAGAAAAAATACTCCTATACTTAAAGAATGAAATTTATTACTATTATCTATGAATATTCTCTAAAATAAAACTGTAAGATATACAGTATTATCTCCTTTATTAAATATGAGGGATGAGAACTAAATTTGGGTAAAATTGATCACATACATGTCTGATGCAATCTATAATCATACTGATATATTAATACATCACGTAATTATAGAATTGGGTATTCACCTACTCCACCCTTGTCTAATTTCTTTCACCTTTGATAAAGAAAATTAAGAGAAACTGGGTCTTAATAGAATAACACTTTTTAACTTTAAGTGAGATAGTTCACCATCTTGAACAAAGAAAATCTAATTATTGCTATATATTTTAAAACAGATAATGAAAATGGAAATTTTTATATGAAGATAATGTTTAGTTATTGGCTGATTTATAAGCAAAAGTTTATTAATAAAAGAATATTATACAAAATGATAGGCCAACTATCACTAGATATTAATGTCTAATAGAAATTAAATTTTCTTAGTTTATATTAATATAATACATAATTAAACAATGTTTCTAAACAAATTTTTTGAACTTTATAAGGTCCATATCAACATAACAAATAGTTTGATGAAATAAATTTTGTCTCCCCTAGAAGAATCATCCATAAGTACTACCATAAAGTTAATATCTACAAGTTCTTTTTAGAGCGGTTTCTAAATTATTTAAAAAAAAAAAAAAAAGACAAGTTCTAAGTTACAACAAAACTAGTTTGAGCAGTAATGTGGCTGCAAACTGAGTATTCAATTAGGAACATTATAATGTCATTTATGTAATCTAAGTCTTAAATATGTTATTCCCGTATTATCAGTTTCATTATTATTATTCTTAACCATACTTGATGCTCAAATACCTGCTTTTACCCAGATTAGAAATTAGGAATATAAATGAACTCTAAGAGTTTATTCATAATTTATAACAACTCTCAACACCAATGACACAAAGTTAATTTGAGTTAAGTGGCTGTGGGCTGAAGATATAAAAACCCAAATTAAAGAATAAAGAATGTAACTCCTTAAAACACTTCCCAGCATTTTTATTTTCTGTACGGGAAACTAAGTATTCCTCCTCTGGACAGTGCTATTTATTACGTATCAGAGGAGGCTCATAGGCAGTATCACAATTCTATAACCATTGCAAATCATACAAATGCTCAATAAAATTCCTGATTTAAGTAAGCTTATTCCACATTTTTAAAGATTCAGTAAAGATTAGGAAGGCTAAAAGCTCACAAAAGAAGAAAGGAAATTGGGATAGCATAATTGGGATGGGAAGAGGGGAGGAGAATATGACAAGAGGAAACAGACAACAGTAAGGAAAAAAAATGTTGCAATCAAGAGACAGAGGACTGGCCTGCCTTTGAATATCACTCCAGCTACATCTTAGTTCTTGGTCTTCATCCACTGTCAACAGCCATTCTGGCTGCATTTCTGAACTGGGCTCTCATGGAGGTGATACATTCACCAGCCATCTTTAGGAAGGTAAATGATTAATTGCACTGTTTTCCCACTGCTGCAAGGACAATGAAAGGGAAAGTAAACTTGTGCACCTCATTTCATATCTAGTTGTAATTTTCCACACAACAATAAACAGAAACATATACTTTAAGGTTATCAGGCCTTTCTTTTTTTCTTTTCCTGTGTGTATGTGTGTTGTGTCTGTCTGTGTGCTTTCATCAAGATAGTTAATATAAAAAATCCTGATCTCCAAATCATCATCCAGTTGATAATAATTTCAATGTAATTTGAATCTTCTAGCCACAAATACAAGAACATGGAATACTTATAGTTTTCTCTGAACATCCCTCTTAATTAAAAATACTTAAGTTGATCTAATAAAATTATAAATTAATTTAGAATTATGATTTTCAGATATGAAAATCACTAGCAGGAAAATTTAATGTATAATCTTATGTGAATATCTCTAAAGCCTATAAAGAAATTTTACTTTGAGATGTCCTACCCAAGATACAACACAGGGTGATGTTTTGTTTTTTCGTTTGTTTGTTTTTATTTTTTAAGTAATCTCTATACCCAGTGTGGGGCTCAAAGTCATGACCTGGACAGCAACAGTTGCATGCTCTACCAACTGAGCACCCCAGGCACCCCACAGGGTGGTCTGGATACCAAAGTTCTAAAATAAAAGCTCATGGCAACTTTATTTTTTGCCTTTGCAAATAACAAGAAAGAAAAGGGGAAAACACACTTTCATGTGTTAGTGGTATACTGCTTAGTTAAATTCACTTCCAAAACACCTTAAGGAATAAATAATTTTACAAAGATAGTTCTAAAATGGAAAAGTACTAAGTTGGTGTTTTTGGAGGGTTGTGTAAAGAAGTTGAGCACACAGATTAAAGAGAAATTATTACAGATATATTTCTTAACCCACCTGCTATCAGGTCATCAAGAGTGTCGGTAAGCGTCTGGGCTGGAGTTGCAACCATTAGTCCATCTGGTTCTTGAACTAAGAGCCCCTGATCATGTCCAGTAATAGCAATCTGAGGCTGTCCTATAATCTGATGATTACCTGATACTTTCTGAAGTTCAAGAGAATTTGTCCCATTAGAACCTAAGTCACTGGAAAAGTTACACTGCGGAGAAGATAAAGGCTGGACTGGGACAAAATCAATTTGTTCTGCCGATGGTGGAGACTGTTGCTCATCATCAACATCATTATCTTTAAATAAGATTGTGTCAACCTGAGGTAACTCTGAAAAGTGATCCTCTGGGAGACTAACATCTCCTTCCCCTTCTGGGAAGACTCCTCTATGAGAGCACTGCTGGTGTAGAGATACTGTGTCTTTCTGACCTTTGGTTTCCAAGTATTCTTTGGTAAATTGCTGCTGTGTTTTCATCTGCAACTGCCTTTCCACTTTCTGTAGTTCTTTCAGTATTTTCTTCTTCTTCTGGACTTGCTCTTCTCTGTTCTTTTTAAGTTCTTCTATCTTATCTTTGTTCAGAGGTTCACCTTGAATTAACTCCAGTGACTTAAGCTGTGCTTTTTCAATAGCACTAATTCTTTGTCCCAGTTCATTCAGCTTGCCTTCAGTCTCCTCTACTATGCACTCCAAAGGCTGGTATGGGTGAAAAGGTGGCAGTACGTCCTGATCTGCTACCTGCAGGGAACTGGACTTCTGCTTGGATGTACCTAAGCACATGAAAAATGTTTGAAAAAGTGCCATGCTAAAAAAAAAAAAAAAAAAAAATCAGCTCCCCCTCCCACACACACGGACCTCCCTCCCAAAACCCTTATAACTAATGCTGTAGAATGAATGTTCAAAGATTCACACCAGTGGAAGGTAGATTAAACTGTACTCATCTATTTCAAAACAGCACATTCTGGATGTTGTCGATTTGAAAAATGTGACTTTTTTAAATTAAAAAAATCGAAATTTTAGGATAGGAGAATTTTGGAAGTTAAGATGCGGCAAGGAGAAAGGAGATCAAAGAGGAAAGAATCTCACAATTCTGCATATTAGGTTTGACTTTTAAAGAACATTAACTCTAAAATAGCGTCAAAATAGTGTTGAGGATATCATTAAAGATATCCCAATTGTTTCTTCACAATATTAACTGTGCAAGTAAAGGTCACTACAGGAAACTATAACTTGTAAATCAACGTAATGAAAATTGTTTTTTAAATGGCCAAAACCCATGTCTTATTATATTAAAATATAACATGAAATCAGTTTTTTCCAGACCTATCCTTCTAAAATTTTCCATTAAGTAAATCTTTAACATTTCTTTACCTGAAAATGACATTAAACTTAAATCACAGAGGACAATTATTCTGAGTTTAAATAAAGTTTTTATGTAAAAGTCTATGAGAAAAACAATGAGTGTTACCTAGGAGAAAATCAGACTTCTCATACAGGATTTCTCATATTGATGGTATATGTTAAAAATGAAGTAAATGTATGTTATTTTAAGATTTTAGATCACAATTAAAGTAAGATACTCCTCATGACAAAATAATTATCATTATTAACAATCTTACCATCTGGACATAAAATGGAGGGAACTATGCAGTAACTACTTTGAGGCAAACTGAAGGCTTACTCTTCCTGTTTAGAAAGAACCGGGGCTATTCAACAATGAAAAGGAACAACTGATATGTTCTACAAGGTGGGCAAACCTTGAAAACATTACGCTAAGTGAAAGAGGCCAGACACAAAAGATGACATACCGTGCAATACCATTTATATCAAATCTATAGAGAAAGGCAAATCTATAGAGACAGAAAGGAAAGTAGTTTGCCTGGGGTTATGGTATTGAGAATGAACATTGATTATGAACTAGCATGAAAGATATTTTCAGAGTAACAAAGATGTTTAAAACTAGATGGTAGTGATAGTTTCATAATTCGGTAAATTTACTAAAACTCACTGCACTGTATACTTAAAATGAAGGAACTTTATGGAATGTAAATTAAACAACAGTAAATTCGCTTTTAAAGAAGATCTGGGTAAGAAATAGTTGTTTACTCTTCTGAATTGCAATCAACATATATGAATAACATAGGTAACTTTAGATTTTTAAAAATAAGATCATCCAATGCATTCAACATGATTCTCGAGTCCAAAGAAAAATGTCATCACCCATTTGATGTTAATACTCTGAGTTACAAGAGGATAATAAAACCAATAGAGAAAAAAAAAAAAATCAGGGATTCAACTGTTTTTGTTTTGTTTTGTTTTTGCTAGATTAGGAAATCTCAAAAATGCAGGTACCTCAAACATCTTCAACGTGTTATTAATGAAAAAGTACAACGGTTTTCCCCCAGATATTGACTTTAAAGGTTCAGGATACCACAGTTCAACTACTGCAATCATTCTAAGAGACTTAATTATTCCTTAAAAGCAAACTTCAGCAAAATTTATTACCCACATTCAATTTCAAATTTATATCTGAGCAAAGGGACGGGTCAAGACCTTATCCTTCCAGAGCAAAATCCATTATATTTGTGAGATAAATGTTTTTAAAGATTTTATTTATTTATTTGAGAGAGGGAGGGAGAGACAGAAAGAAAGAGAGAACACCCTAGCAAGGGTAGGGGTGGCCGGGTGGAGCTGACTTCCCAGTGAGCAGGGAGCTCCACACAGGGCTCAATCCCAGGACTCTAGGATCATGACCTGAGCCAAAGGCAGACACTCAACAGACTGGGCGACCCAGGGACCCTTGTGAGATAAAATAATAACTTCTTTAAGATCTTACAGGAATTCATGGTTTGATTTATTTCTTCCAAGTACCTACTAACAATCAACAGGTAAGAAAAGGGTAAAGATTTACTGCCACAAATAGCAATGTAGATATCTGCTAGTCCAGCAAAGTAATTTTCAATCATGCAATAAATTCAATGACAGTTCAAGCTCTGCAAAGACTGAATGAATGTTGCTTTAAATGTTCATTAATTTTCAAACATACTAGTGTACTTACTATTTAATTTGTATTTAAGATTAAGGAAAATTAGGTAAGAGGTCAACACCAATCAGACTGGTAATTACGATGACCCTGGACAATCTCAGATCTAAAATCTTATAAACAGTATGATCCAAAATAAGACTGGAATTTTGAGGACAGTAATGGACAGGAATAAGCCCTATCTTGTTAACAAATAAAATATAATAAGCTTACAGCACAAGATTTACTAAAATTAACTTATTTAACTTAAAATAAAAACTTTAAGGCCAGGACATATGTAGCAGGAAGAACAGGATGGTGAAAATAATGGACAAAAACCAGTTCTTCCCAAAATAGCTAATGGCTGAGTATCTATAATCATGGTGTTAGTGGGATTGCCCAGATACACATTAAAGCATTAATAAAAGATATAAGTCTGGAAGAAAACAAGTTGGTAAAAACAAATAATGTCACCTAATTATTCCTAGAAGCTTAAGCAACACCTTAGTGTTTGGGAAAAGTACTGAATGTGACAAGCATCCTCTTAGCAACAAAATTTTTACCAGGTAGTATAAGAATCTAGAACATAAGAGTTCTAACTTTTAAAACATCTCCTGTCAGAAACAAGTCACTGTCAGAAACAAGTAATTTGAATCTATTCACTATTAGCATTGAGTGACATCATAAAGTACTGTTTAGGAATATAGGTAAAGCCAATATCTCACTCTTAAGTCTGGTGTTTTCCTACTTTCTCTTTTTCCCTTTTCCTCCATTAATAAAACAAAAAAAAAAGTTTATAACAGGAAACCATGATATACAGATAGTTTAGAATATAGCCTTTATTTTATGCACAGTGAGGGAATGAGGTGGACATACACTTGCCAAAAATTAAGTTTACTATTAAAATGAGTTTAATTCCATCAATCATTGTTGTGTCTGAATTAGTACTTTGTGCAATAAAAAAATAATGGCCAAAGGGAAAAATACCTGACATACAAATCGATCTAAATTTTTCCTTACTTGTTTTTGTCTAAGGAAATTTAAACATGGTTCCACAATTCCCTCACTTTCTTACATTACCACACAGAAGCAGATTCCCCACTCAGCAGGGAGCCCAATGCAGGGTTTGATTCCAGGACTCTGGGATCATCACCTGAGCCAAAAGCAGATGTTTAACCAACTGAGCCACCCAGGCACCCCTAGAAAGACTTTTTTTTTGAAGATTTTATTTATTTATTTGTCAGAAAGCAAGCACAAGTAGTGGGTGCAGCAGGCAGAGCAGACAGAGCAGGCAGAGGAAGAAGCAGGCTCCACGCTGAGCAGGGAGCCTGATGTGGGACTCGATCCCAGGACCCTGGGATCATGACCTGAGCAGAAGGCAGACGCTTAACCGACTGAGCCACCCAGGCGCCCCTCCAAGAATGAATTTTTTTTTAAAATTTAATTTATTTATTTGACAGGCAGAGATCACAAGCAGGCAGAGAGGCAGGCAGAGAGAGAGGAGGAAGCAGGCTCCCTGCTGAGCAGAAAGCCCGACGTGGGACTCGATCCCAGGACCCTGAGATCATGACCTGAGCCGAAAGCAGCGGCTTAACCCACTAAGCCACCCAGGCGCCCCAAGAATGAATTTTAAACAACACTCCCAACTGGGTCTTAAGTGGAAAAAAAAGGTTAGTGAAGTACAGTTGAAAATAACATAGTACGTAAGTGTATTAGCACATACGTTGTTTAATGGAATTTGTATTTGGATAAATAAATGTATATTGTTTTGTGAGTTTCAATACAAAATACTTCTTATTATCGTCACAGTCAAAAATGAAAGCCACTGGCTGAGAAATGACTCATTTTTCCTTTATACCTAAATTTCTGTCTCAAAATTTCCCAAAGTAACAGGGCATCCTATATATCTTCAACACAGTAAGCTTAACCAAGAATGTCCAAAGAGTGAACATCTGTGTAACATGCTAAAAGATTAATTGAACCTCCTGCTTTTTAATATAAATCTCATATATTAAAAGATATTAAATTTGTACACTGATAAATTCACATAAGCATGATTACATAATGGAAATCTACTAAACTAGAGAATATTTTTTTTTAAAGATTTTATTTATTTATTTGTCAGAGAGAGAGAGAGCACAGGCAGACAGAGTGTCAGAGGGAGAAGCAGGATCGCTGCAGAGCAAGGAGCCCGATGCGGGACTCGATCCCAAGACGCTGGGATCATGACCTGAGCCGAAGGCAGCCACTTAACCAACTGAGCCACCCAGGCGTCCCAAAACTAGAGAATATTAGTAGTAAAATTTTCCAGAGGAACACTCAATTTCATTCACTGTACATATAATTTCTATACAATTTTACTGATTTGATATGAAAATGAGAACTTTTCATATTGCCTACTCCAATAAACAATTCTGGGATATAAAGCAGCATATTAATTTAATTCTTAGTTTATATTCAAATTTGTTTTTTATCTTTTCCCAACCATTCTAGAATACTACTTCTTCATTAATTTTTTAAACATCCTCTTTAATTACAATGTCTCTCTTCTTAAAAAAAATTCTTAAATATTTTCTTTGTCTTCGGACAATCTAAACTTAGCCTGGTGCTCATGAATTTATTTAACAAATATCTGAACATCTAGTATAAGCAAGGCATAGTGGACCATACAAAGACAACATAAACCCTGCCCTTGAGGAGCTTACAGTCTAACAGGGGAGATAAAGATGTACAAAACCAAATACAAAGATAAAGCCAAGGGTTGGCAGGTTTGGGAATGGGACAGAGGGTGTATAATACGGGTAATATGGGAACCCTTATGTATTGCTAGTGGGAATGCAAACTGCATAGCCATTCTAGAGAGCAATTTGTGACACTTTGTGAGATGAACATTATGCAGTCCTGTAACAGGTTCTTTTTCTTTTTTTTTTTTTAAATTTATTTATATTTTATGTGAGAGACAGAGAGAGAGAGAGTGCGTACACATATGTGTGGCAGGGGAGGGGCAGAGGGAGAGGTTGAGAGACAATCTCAAGCAGACTCCCCACTGAGCTCGGAGCATGAGGTCACAGTGCTCTATCTCATCACCCTGAGATTAAGACCTGAGCCGAAATCAAGAGGAAGAGTCACCCAGGCACCTCCTATGACAGTAATTCTGTTCCCTGATTTTACCCCAAAGAGATTCTCACACACATCCTTAAGAGGACTGTACCAGCATTTTCATCACAGCATTGTCTGTGGTGGTGGGGGATAAGAAGCAATTTGGATACCCATCACTGGAAAAAGACAAGTAAAAAGTGGAAGATATACAAGATGAAGCACTATGCTGCTAGCAGAAATAGTCTAGAGGCAGACACATGGATAGATCTGTAAAACAGTGTTTAGTGAAAAAAGCAAAAAAGAAAACATGATCTATAGCACAATACCACTCATGTAAACTAAAAATACGCATAAAGTAGTAAACAATTTATAAGAACTTACAAAAACAAAAGAATTCGCATCAAACACAACAGAATGATTGTCTCAGGGAAGTAGGAGTAACTCAACCTTCTATACATGAAGTCCAAGGGGAGGGGAAGGGGCAGATGTTACCAGAGTCAGAAGAAAGATCCAATAAAGAGCTGTACAGTACTCCAGAGAAAAGAAATTACTCCTCAAGAGGACTTGAGGTGCACACAAAAGATGTGTTTTGTTTATCTTGACATCATTTTAATGTTCTGTAGGGGTTTAGTTCTAAGTGGTACAACCTGCAGAGGATAATCATGAGTCCTATCTTTTAGAATTGCTGGAGAACCAGTTATAACAAATAAGATGCAACAGTGGCTTTGATCAACAAATTTGATTTGGAAACTGATTTGGAAAGGCATAAAGTTGGTATTACCTATGCATCCTTTCCCAATTGAACATTCAAAACTATAGTTAATAAAACTAAATAATACTAGAAAACTGAGCATATCACTATCAGTTGGTTTCATATTTTGTTTATAGGGGTGATCTTGAGGCTTTTGTCAGATGGCACCTAGAATGTCAAATCCTTTTTTTTTTTTTAAAGATTTTATTTATTTATTTGACAGAGAGATCACAAGTAGGCAGAGAGGCAGGCAGAGAGAGAGAGGAGGAAGCAGGCTCCCTGCCGAGCAGAGAGCCCGATGCGGGGCTCGATCCCAGGACTCTGAGATCATGACCTGAGCCGAAGGCAGCGGCTTAACCCACTGAGCCACCCAGGCGCCCTAGAATGTCAAATCCTTTGAAAACCAACAAAGGGTAAGGGAGATTAGCTTCCTAAATCAGGAGAATATGGGTCAAGAGGGATGGAACAAGTGTTGTACGTGGATCATGAAAGAAAAGAATATCTGGGTAGTATATATGTAAAATACCTAGGTAAGTTTTAAGGGCATGAAAGTATTTTAGAAGGATGCAGATACAAATAATAAAAAGACTTCAGGCAGAAGTAAAATGTTCTAAGAACTTAAAAGATGACTGCTAAGAAAGGAAGAGGGTGTTAGAGAGGAGGAAGAGGAAGAACTCTTCCTTCATCCCTAATCACATTTTAATACAGATACAATCTATGGACTTAGAAGAAACAAAAACAACAGGGTCAAACAGAGATTTCATCACTCAAAGGAACTTCTTTAGAGACACAAATGAGACGTTTTAAGGAGAAAAAGCCACTTTAAGCAGGAGAACGTAATAATATATCTTTTATGATTTAAATATCTATCTGGGTAATTCATTGTATAAATCTGTATCATCAACTAATTTTTCCTAATTCATAGTGATAAAACATTCTATGATGTACATGATTTATACTACTAACATTTTTTAAAAAGGTTTTATTTATTTATTTGACAGAGAGAGATCAAAAATAGGCAGAGAGGCAGGCAGAGAGAGAGAGGGGGATAGGCAGACTCCCCGCCAAGCAGAGAGCCCTATGTGGGACTCGATCCCAGGACCCTGAGACCATGACCTGAGCTGAAGACAGAGGCTTAACCCACTGAGCCACCCAGGCGCCCCTAAAATAGCATCTTAATACAGTACATCACTGCAGTTTGATCCTACACAAAGAAATATTAAGTTGGCAATGCCACGTGGCATCTGGCAACAGCAAGCACCCAAGTGTCTAAATACAAGTGTTAATTTTTTTTCCTTCTCTTAAAATTTAGTAAAATGAAAGATTACTTAAAAGGTTAGTCATTTCTATGCTATTCAATAAGTAATAAAACACCAAAGTGAAGAAACTTAAGTAGGTACCCAGTATCAGATGGTATTTCAGTATTCAAAGAATATGACTGATTATTCACTTGAGCATCAACTTAAAAGAAACCCTACCCAAATGTTTCTGCAGACTTACGTATTAAATCTAAATTTAAAATGGTTTACTTCTTCTCTGCATACACTCCATGTCCTCCCTAGATTATTTCTTGATTATTTTGTGGCTCTGTTATTAATATATTTTTTTTAATCATTTCTTATTTAGTACTGAATTTCCCCAGCCAAAGTTACTATAGTCCTCTACAACATATAGCCAAACATAAAACAAAGAGACATTTAGGTCTAAATATTTTACTAAGAGTAAAGTCAGGATGCTTAGATTCCTTAATAAGCACATGCTTAATCTGCTTTTTATTTGTTAAAATTAAAAACAGCAGTCTTCATTTCCTGAAGAGTTTGAATAGCTAGGTGTGCAATGGAAAACTCCATTATAAAGCTTAAGTCAGAGAGATCACCAATATTTTATCTCTGGAAGTAATGGTTTAGAAATGAAGTAACCCTTGGTCAAGGCCCCTGATACTCTAAATTACTCAAATTGACATAATTTAAAAGAAGCTTCTACTTGCTGCTATAACAGTCAACTCTATCCAACTTTTCTTAAGTCAAAGAGAAACTAATATATACTTATACACCTCATTGTGATTTCAAAAATCTAGAGCTTGGTTATCATATACTGAATGAAATATGCTCATAAATTTGTTTTCATATGGTTTTTAATATCTTACACATCACCTATTTTATTTCAGAGAACTCAGACAGGACAACTATACATGATTATCAAGTGAAGGTACTTTGTATCTACAAATGAAAAAGCAGGAAAATATTAGAGTTCATAAACTTGAGTCTTTTAAAGAGTATATGCTTCTTCTTGTTTACTTGGATGTTATTTATGTACTTTTTGACAGTTCCTTGTCTAGGTTCACATGATAGATGTTAGCCCACCATATTCAGTATTGCATGAACGAAACTAAATGTAATTCTTAAACTTCTAACTCCCTCAGTTGCATCAATGCTATGAAGACTTAACTAGACAGCAAACGCACATTTTCACTCCTCATATTATACTACTGTTTAACAAAAGAACTGTCAAATGGAAAATGAATGTCTGATAAATTTTTGCTACTGTAATATAATCAGTAACTTGATATGCTTTGTAAGTATTTTTATCTGTGCCAGATGAAAACTATACCTAGCAGTACGTTAATAAGAAAATTAGAAGTCATTTTTCTTAGTATTTATCTTCTTTCTTTTATAAACAGTCTGTAAGACTACTAACATTTATCAGAATTACCTAACACAATTAATCCTGGGTAGATGTTAACTGTATGCCATTAAAATACTTTTATGAGTTCATTAATTAGGTGATAAAAAACCCATTTTAAGGAAAATAATTCAATAACCAACCTTTTTGTACTCCTAGAAGGGCAGGGGGGTTCTCCTGTGATGTTCTGTCAGGTTCCTGGGGAGGTACAACCATGGCAAGTGTATGCATTGGTACACGTGGAACCTAAAAAGTTAACTCAGAAAAAATATCATCTCAGACCAAAGAATAAAACAAGGGCCCATAAATGAAATGGAAATTTAGATTTTCTTCATATACTACCAAATTCACTTTTTTGTTTCTAAAAAAACAAACAAACACAACAAAAAAAAGCCTTCACCAAGGAATAATTTCTGAGAATATTGAATTGGACAAAATCAGGCTATCTATATGCAATGAATGATTTAAGCTAAACAGAATTAGTATTACTCTCTTTTTAGAGAGGAAGCCTTATTGGGCGTTGGTGGTTCTGATTATAGCTAGGAGTACAAGTCATATATTGACTGGCCCATTTACCCTGTTCAAATTCTTTATGGATCAAAAAAGAAAATCCAACATATTCCCTAACTGGGTAACTTAGCAGTTCTCAGGATAACTTTGTAGAAAAGAACTTAAGATTTCACTGAACTTTGTATACTTAGTATACTCTCTATATTCTCTCCCTATTTTTAGGTAGGCTTAAAAATTACTTTAATCAACTTTTGGTACATTTATCCTGGCTAACTACACTTTCCTGGTTAACAAAAATAACTATCTCTAGAATAACTAATACCGTCTTGGGAGGTACTAAGGAAGAAGCTGTCCCCTGGTTTAAGGTTATGTTTAATGTATTCATTAAAAATAAATAACCCTAAAGACCTAGCTATAGTAGTTTGACAGTGTGGAAAATTTATATTTATATTTGGTATTAAGTGTTTTTTAAAAAGAGCTTTTTTTTTTCAGTAAATAAGGCAACAGGTAATTTTCATGTACTTTTGAAGGAAATAAATCTTAAAGGATTTAGTATCTTGTTTATCTCAATACATAATAGTAGAGAGGAACAAATCCATTTTCCTTAAAACTAATTTTAAACAAAAACTCCCAATCAATTTGGAGGCTTTATATTTATAAATCAGCTGTTTTACTTTACCTGAGATTGATCTTGAGAAGGTGAGGTGAGCTGAGACACATCTGTAGTAGGAACTGACAGAACATTGTTTGGGTAATCCAACAGATAAGAAACAACATTAGTATGGCCACCTTTTGCAGCTTCGATGAGCATTGTCGAGCCATCCTGAGAAAGATTGACAAAACCATTAATCAATTACTTGTAAATTTCTTCTTATAAATGCTTATCGACATTCAGTTTCTTAGCAGCCTATCTAGAATCAAAACTCATTTATAAACAGTAATGAATATGAAGCACTGAGACCAGCAAACATATCTTCAATATCTTTTAGTAACAATGCATATATTATTTATTTACTTATTTTTAGGTAGAATACCTTGAGTCGATGAGTAGGGTCGGCTCCATGAGCCAAGAGTAGCTCAACAACTGCCAGATGACCTCCCGCACATGCTAGCGACACTACTGTATGATCATTATTGGCTGTAGCCCTATTCACATTGGCGCCTTCAAAGAAACATAAACAGCAATCTTAGAAAAAGGAATGAAGCAAGGTCACAAAAAATATCACTTTAGAGATTTGTTTTGAAGTATGACA
The DNA here is from genome assembly GCF_902655055.1 of Lutra lutra. NCBI lineage: Eukaryota > Metazoa > Chordata > Mammalia > Carnivora > Mustelidae > Lutra > Lutra lutra. The sequence goes on along the minus strand of NC_062282.1, from coordinate 79,166,551 downwards.
TAGATTTTAAAAAGTACACAAATCATAAATGAAAATTTTTCACAAAGTGAACACACCTGTGTAACCAGCACCCAGATCAAGAAACAGAACGTTATCCACATACCAGCAGTCCCACACCTTGTGCCCTCTTTCCGTCACTACCCACCCTTCCAATGGTACTACTATCCTGACTTCCAAACTAGTCTTAGTTTTTGAACTTTATATGAATGAAATCATACAGTGTACTCTTTTGTGTCTGGCTTCTTTCACTCAATATAATATTTGTGAGATGCATCCAAAATGTTGCGCGTAGCTGTAGTTCGTTCATTCAATACCACTTTTAAAATGGAAAATCTAGAAGACTAAGATTAATAAATATATACAGGTTAATGTAAGCATCAAATAATATCATTGTATTTAACTCTCAAAATGCTGTAAAGACATTTTTTTATCTACTTCTAGAATGTGGCAGTATAGCCAGGTCTCAAAGTAGAGAAAACAGATTTTGTATTTTAAGAGTCAGAGGGACCTGGATATGGAGAGAAGACAAGAATATCCAAAAATGGGGGCGCCTGGGTGGCTCAGTGGGTTAGGCCGCTGCCTTTGGCTCGGGTCATGATCTCAGGATCCTGGGATCGAGCCCCGCATTGGGTTCTCTGCTCAGCGGGGAGCCTGCTTCCTCCTCTCTCTCTGCCTGCCTCTCAGCCTACTTGTGATCTCTCTCTGTCAGATAAATAAATAAAATCTTTAAAAAAAAAAAAAAAAAGAATATCCAAAAATGTTATCCGAAAGCCTAGTTAGTAAGTTGTTCAATAGCTTTGTTCAATGTGACCTGCAAAAGTCTAAATGCAAAATCCCTTCTTGACCTCCTTTTTGATAAACTGTTTTTGACCCCTAAAAAAATTATAGTGCACCAAAGTTTCAACTCCATAGTTAAGACTATAGCAATATTCCTTCTTCATTAATTCCACACTTAGTTTCTGAAAAGAAAAATAAACCCATGGGCAAAACCACTATAATTAATTTAATTTTCAGAAATATCCAGCCAAACCTAAACCTAACTCACATAAAAGTACCTTTTGGAAGGGCAAGCAAGACACACCAATAAACTTTCTTATATTAGCAACATGTGAATATTTTTTAAGTTGTTAATAATAAATTTAGATGGTAGGATTGTTTAGCAGTTACTACAGCCTAGAAAGGCTATAATCAATGTGTTCTTTTTCTGACAAGTCTGATTACATGCTTAGTAGGGTTGGTGTTGGATATGACTAGATAACCCCCTTAGCAAGGAGCCTGAGAGATTCCAAAGGTTACCCATCTATTTATTATTATTTCAGTATGCTTGAGGTAAATACCTTTTACAGACTATGTTGTAACCTTATGTAAAGATATGCCTTATTTGGTAGCAAAAATGTGCTATTAAGAAAATAAACCTAGTTGTACCCAATTAAAGAAGAAAAGAAGTATTTTCAAAAGGATAAAATCTTATACTTGTTTCGTAGTGGCACAAAATATCTGAGTTCGGTTGGAACTTAGGTATAAAATTTTTATTCTTTTAATAAATTTCTTATTTTTAGGGCCCCAGTCAGTTAAACACCTGCCTTCAGCTCAGGTCATGGGATTGAGGGTCCTGGGACCCTCAGGGTCCTGGGATTGAGCCCTGCATTGGGCTCCCTGCTCACTGGGGAGCCTGCTCCTCCCTCTCCTCCTTGCTCATGTCTTCTCTTACTATCTCTGTTGCTGTCTCTCTCTCAAATGAATAAATAAAATCTTTAAAAATATACATTTTAAAATTCTTAATTTAATAACATGACCTGAGCAGACTTTCCTTGCATTTTACCATCCTACCCCAGGATCTTTCATCAGATGCTAGAATATCTCTAACACTATACACAGAGTTAGGCTGAACCAAATGAAATCATTGATATTACCATTTTTGATGTTTAAAATGACAGTTTTGTGGTTCAACCTAACATGGGTTTAACAGTATTTCACTCTTCGGTAGTGAACAGTCCTGAACTATCTCTTCACCCATCATGCAAACTTCTTTCCCTAAATATATTCTAATAAAAGAACCTCTAGAGGAATATAAAAATAATACATAACGTCCTTGTATATGTGGTTAATTCAACGGAGCAGTAAACAATAGTTACAGACTTTCTGCCTCTCCACCCCCGCCCCCCCGCCAGCAGAACTGCCTTATCATTAAGTGCTGAACAATACTCTATTAAATATAGCTGGATGTTTTACATTTGGCTTTTCTAATTTTGGTCAGGAATAATAGGCAGCTTAGTCGCCAAACTTCACAAATTCAAAACTAATAAAGAAAAATCCCGGGGTGCCTGAGTGGCTCAGTGGGTTAATAAGCCTCTGCCTTTGGCTCGGGTCATGGTCCCAGGGTCCTGGGATTGAGCCCCGAGTCGGGCTCTCTGCTCAGCAGGGAGCCTGCTTCCTCCCCTCTCTCTCTGCCTGCCTCTCTGCCTGCTTGTGATCTCTCTCTTTCTCTCTGTCAAATAAATAAATAAAATATATATATATATATATATATATATAAAGAAAAATCCCAATAAGTACTTCATGAACTCTACACTTACTAAATAAAATACAGCAAGAAAAGACTAGGATACAATACTTGTACTAAAGGAAAAACAGCTCTAACACAAACTGCACCAGTTTAGGATTTTTTCTTCACAAGTTACAGCCTCTTACAAATCCTTACTTGTGCTTCCCTTACCTTTGCTAATAAGAAACTGCACAGTGCACAAATGACCAGCTCTCGCAGCTTTCATCAAAGGTGTTCTTCCACCCTCAGATTCATGTTCCTATTAAAGAAACAAAAAAATAATCCAAGAGTGCCAATTCACTAACCATCTATTTTTAAACACTTAGTACAAATGACATGAGAAGTAAGATTTAATACTTACTGTAGCCACTTAGACTACCTATCTCAATTCCTCCAAAATGTAGGATTAATTTCAGTCAACAGTACATGGTATAACCTTTTAAGGGCAAGTTCATTTTTGCATACCAAACAACAGCATTTAGATATTACTTATGTTTTGTTTGAGCCTCAAAGAGAAATAGCCGCATTTTTCCAATCCCATGATCAAAAAGATGTTTTTCCTAACTATTCATATGAATTGTGAAAAAAGAACCTTAGTCTTACACATGATTAGGAAGATTCTGATCTTATATCAGAAACTAATAAGAACTCCTATCACAGGACAGAAATCAGTCTCTCTCTCTCTTTTTAAATTTTATTTATTCAGAAACCAGTCTCTAAAGAAAAGCACTACAGTATTTCAAGGGTTAAGAGGAAAGAAAAAAGGAAAAAACACACCAAGGAGCAGACTTTATTTTAGACTAGAAATTAAATATGTGAATAGTGAAAGGCAAAAGAAGCAGTTTTATAATAGCAGAAAGATTGCTGTTCCTTCTAGGAAGTTTGCCAGCAAGAGGAGTGAATGACAAAACTGCATGCTACCATCCTAGTTATCAAGTGCCCCTAAAAGGAGCTTGTTAATAAGCCAAGTAATACTGATGGGAGAACTTGAATTCTTATTACATTCATCTAAGTATTAAAATATAGCTGACTGATGAACACTGGGTGCTGTATGTAAGCGATGAACCACTGAATTTTACTCCAGAAACCAATCTTGCCCTATGTTAACTGAATTTTAAATAAAATAAACAAATAGGGTGCCTGGGTGGCTCAGTTGGTTGGGCGTCTGCCTTCAGCTCAGTTTATGATCCCAGGGTCCTGGGATCGAGTCCTGCATCAGGCTCCCTTACTCAGCGGGGAGTCTGCCTCTCCCTCTGCCTCTTCCCTCTGCTTCAGCTCTCTCTCTCTCAAATAAATAAATAAATAAATAAATAAATAAATAAATAAATAAATATGTAGCTGATGCACTGCTTCTATGAAAAGTTTGCTCACCTATTCCATTTCATTGTGTATGTAAACATTAATTTATGTTGTTCTGGTCTTTTGTTACTAAGAAAAACTTGATAAAGGGTGCCTGGGTGGCTCAGTCTCTGCATTTGGCTCAGGTCATGATCCCAGGCTCCTGGGATCAACCCCCACGTAGGGCTCCCTCCTCAGTGGGGAGTCTGCTTCTCCCTCTCCCTCTGCCCCTCCACCCCATTCGTGTGTGTGCTCTCTCTCTCTCAAGTAAATTAATATATAAAAAAGAAAAACTTGGTAGAGAACAATGCTTAAGTCAAGCTTTATTTCAGCTCTTTTCTAGCTAACTCAGAGAATCCTTTAGCTAACACAGTCAACTTAAAAATAGTGTGCTCAGGGCGCCTGGCTAGTTCAGCCAGTGGTGTATGCAACTCTTGATCTCCAGGATTGAGTTCGAGTCCCACAATGGGTGTGGAAATGACTTAAAAAGAAAAGTCTCTTTTTTTAAAAGATGCATTTATTTTAGAGAGAGCGCATGTGAAAAAGCAGGAGGGGCAGAGAGAGAGGGAGGGAAAATCTCAAGCAGCCTCTGGGCTGAATGTGGAGCCCAACAAGGGGCTTGATCACATGACCCTGAAATCATGACCTTTTCTGAAGTCAAGAGTCAGAGACTTAACCATCTAAGTCACCCAGGTGCCCCTAAAAAATAAAATCTTTAGAGAAAAAAATAGTGTGCTCTGCCAATAGGATACTTTTCAGTCTGTTAAATAACTACAGCTAATCTACAATTAAGGCAAACTAACAATAAGAAATAAGTAGACTGTCTGCCCGATGGAAACTTTAAACTGGCCTGCAGTGACATGAATTATACTCTAAAAGAGATTTAAAAATTTTTACCTTGATAGTACAGAATCTCTCAACTTCTTATAAAAATTAATTTATGTTTTGACTTCTTGTTATACATATTGATGATGTGATACTCTTTACTAATTTTAAAATATAGAAGATGGTTAACACAGGTGATGCTTTGGAATGGATTTTGAATTTACATTCAAATGTAAGCAAATCTAACATTCTAGAAATCTACTTAAAACAAAATGGAATATACTTTATGAAAACCTCATTCAGGGGCATCTGGGTGGCTCAGTGGGTTAAGCCTATGCCTTCAGCTCAGGTCATGATCCCAGGGTCCTGGGATAGAGCCCCGCATCAGCTCTCTGCTCCGCAGGGAGTCTCCCTCCCCCCCTTTCTGCCTGCCTCTCTGCCTACTTGTGATCTGTCTTAATAAATAAAAAATAAAATCTTAAAAAAAAAAAAAAGAAAACCTCATTTAGAAAGTTGTTCAGTTTCTCCATGTCACTTTTTTTCTGAATTATCAATGCAATCAACTACACACTGGAAATAAATTGCTCCTTTGGCAATGTGTTATTTCCACTCCTGACTCAAGGCCTTTGAGCTGTTCTTTCTTCCCTGTAACACTTCTCTATTAGCTCCTTTTCATCCTTCACATCTCAAACTAAGTGTTATTTCCTCAAGGTAGACCTCCTTGAACTTCCTGACTCAATTACTCTATTATAAATCTTCCTCGACTTAGGAAGGGGTTATGTATGGATAAACCCATTTTAAGTTGAAAATATCTTAAGTGTAAAGTGCATTTAATATACCTAACCTACAGAATATCATAGCTTAGCTTAGCCTACCTTAAACATGCTCAGAGCATTTGCCCACAGTTGGGACAAAATCAACAAGCACAAAGTCTCCTCCATAATAAAGTACTTAAAATCTCATGTAATGAATGAACACTATACTGAAAGTGAATAACAATGATTCTATGAGTTCATGATGGTTGTGAGTGCATTGGTTGTTTATCCTTGAGATTATCTGGCTGACCGTAGCTGCTGCTCCCTGCTGCTGCCTAGTATCATGACAGTATCTTATCATATATCGCCAGCCTAGGAAAATGTCAAAATTCAAAATTCAAAGTATGGTTTCTACTAAATGCGTATCACTTTTGCACCATCATAAAGTCGAAAAATTCTAAGTGAACCATCATAAGTTGAGGACCATCTCTATGTACATAGCTATATGAACCACTCCTTCATAAGTTTCAATCATATATTAGTTTATATAACTATTTGGCTAACATGTCTCTGCCACTAAACTGTAAGCTGCATGAGAACACCAATCGTGTCATTTTTGCTTACCATTACATTACATACCTAACATCTAAAACAATAAACTGCTCCAAGAAGGAACCTAAGTGTAACTGACCTCTCAAATCTTCCTTCTTAGTACTGAGGTTTGAAGTTTTAATTTTCTACTAGGTAAATAAGAGAAAGAAAAGTTAATTTGACAAGAAATTAAGGGTAGTAGCTAAACTCAGAATTAGACATTATCTGCATTTGATAATACATTGTTACTAGAACATGGGTGGGCAAAATTAATGTCACTTTTCTTTTCTTTTTTCTTTCTTCTCTCTTAAGCCTAGCAGTGACACCCATCAGCATAACTAGGTCCCGTGAGTAATGGCAAAGACAAGAGTGTGAAAGCCCTCCTTTAGAATAAACTTAAAATAACTGTTAGTTCTGCATATATAAAATATTATGATAGCTCTTAAATGATAAAAAATCAGAAAGTATAGTCCCAAGATCCTCACCCCAAATCAAATTTCAAAATTCAACACACCAATAAAATTTCTGAAATAAAAGGTGTGAAAAGCTATTTTATTTTCCTCCCTAAAAATAGATGCATGCATTCTTTGGCTTTGAAAAACATAATTATATTTGAGAAAATGGTAGGTAAAGGAATGCCCCAACTTTTTAATGTATTTATAATATTTCATGTCCTAAAATCAATAATGTAAATCCTACAACATATATAAGTTGCCCCAAGATATCTGACCACTAAGTCCTTCTCTTAAAATAGGAATCAGGCACGCCTGGGTGGCTCAGTCAGATGAGTGGCCAATTCCTGATTTTGGCACAGAGCTCCGCACTGGGCTCTGCACTCAGCGGTGAGTCCGCTTGAGCCTCTCTCTCTCTCTGCCCCCACCCCTGCTCTCTTGTGCGCATGCACGCGCTCTCTCTCTCATTCTAAATAAATCCCTAAAATAGGAATCAAATTTGTATATACTCCTTATGAACGTTGGGTTTGTTAAGCCAATATTTGCTCAAGATCAATCAAATTTTAGGATTTAAATTATGGCATTTTTCCTTCATAACCAAAGAAAATTATTTTCCAAGCTTATAAACTTAAATATTGCACATTGTAACATTTCTTCTTTTCTCTGTTCTTGGAAATAGCTAGAGCAATGTACAGTTTATTTATTCTTTGAGCATCTGGTAAAACTCACCTATATATTCATCTGAACTTCTTCCTTTCATTGGATGGATGATTTTAAACTACTGATTCAATGTGTAATATACTTATCCTTCTACTGAGGTTTCCTATTCATGAGTCAATTTTGATAAAATTATATATTCATGGAAAAAATCAGCATTCATTTCATGCAAGTATTCAAATTTATTGATGTTCATATGATTGCCTTATAAATTTTCATCTCTACTGTATCATATAGTCATAACTCCCTTTAAATTTCTACCATTTACCTGTGCATTTCCCCTTTTTAGCAAATAGTCTTTCTTATTTTATCTATTTCAGTAGTTGTGTTTTGTTTTTATTAAATCAGTTTTTAAGTTTGGTCTTCTTCCCTATTTTTTATTCCTATTTTTTGTTGTTTTCTATTCTATTAATTTTGCTTTTATCTTTATTATTACCTTATTTTGTGGTGCTTTTTGTTGTTCTTTTATTAGCTCCATTTACTTTCATTTTATATATTAAAAAAACTTTTCCTTCTTTTTTTTTTTTTTTTTTTCTTAACAAGACACCTTTAATATTTATGCTTGATTGGTGTTTTTAAAACTTTTCCTTCTAAGGACCACTTTAGCTGTATCCTCTCACCTAAGTTTTGATGTGTAGTTTTTGTGATAATTTGTAATTTTCACTATGATTGCCTCGTTAACCCATGAATTATATAAAAGTATTTTTTCTTCACTTTCTAGGTGAATGGGATTTTTTTAAAAAAAGGTTTTATTATTAATTTGTAATTTCAAATCAATAAAGATCTAAGAATTTAGTCCATGTGACTAAGGAGTTTATTTTAAAGACTTTGTAGCCTAAAACATAGACAATTTTATTCACGTTCCATGTACTGGAAAAGAATTCATAGTATATATAATAGAAATAGAATGTTAGCTATTTACAAGCAAATCTGATTTTTCTATTCTTAACAATTGCTTTATCTCTTTGATCAGTTTCATACAGAAGTCTGTGGAAAAAAATCCTATCACCACAAATATAGACCTATCCTTCTTGTAACTTTGTAATTTTCTATTTTCTTTAGAAGGTAGATTGTTACTGATTAATAACTGTTATATCAGTTGAAGGAACATTTATCTCTAAAAATGCTTTTGGCTTAAAATCCCATTTCAGACGGCACTTGGGCAGCTCAGTCATTAAGCGTCTATCTTTGGCTTAGGTCATGATCCCAGTGTCCTGGGATCGACCCCCATATCAGGTTCCCTGCTAAGCAGGGAGGCTGCTTCTTCCTCTCCAGCTCCCCTGTGCTTGCATTCTCTCTCTCGCTATTTCTGTCATAAATAAATAAAATCTTTTTAAAAAATCCCATTTCATTGGATATTAATATTGCCTTACATAACTTTTTCCATCACTTCGTCAATCTTCCCCTATTAGTTCACTTTAGATTTATCCTCAAAGACAGAATTTGCTAGATTTTCATTTTTAATCTAATTCAAAAGTCTTTCCCTTTAACTGTGTTCAACAGATTTATATTTGTTCTGATTACTGACATATTTTGCAAAAAAAAAAAAAAAAAAAATCTTTAAAGTTATTCAGTACCTGATCCTTCTCTCCTGAACAACAGAGGGACTCTAGCATGGCTTTTCAACCTTTTAACACATTCTTCTGAATTTCATGCTACTGCTGTCTAGAACTTTAGTATTACTTTGGTTTTAAGCATAAAAATTTAGGTGTTGTATTAAAAATTTATATTTATAATATGTTTTACTAATTTCTTTGCTTACCGTAGCTTCCTGCATCCCACGCCTTCCTCCAGGATATATCTGTCTCCTTATTGATGTATATATCTTTTAGTAGTTCTTTTGGCAAGGATCTGAGGTGGTAAGCTCTTTTAATTCTTTGTAGATCTGAAAATAAGTTTATTTTTCCTTCTCTGGAAGAGTAGTTGAGTACAGAATTCTATTTTTTTTTTCTGGTATTTGGAGGATATTACTTCCCACTGTCTTCTGTGATTATTACTGTTGATGAGAATCTGCTGTCAAAAATTTGATTGTTGTTCCTTTGAAGTAATGCACTTTCCCCCTTCTAGTAGCTTCTAAAATATTATCTTTCAAATTCTATAGTTTCATTTGTTTTACTTACTAATTTTTCAATCAAGTATTCATGTCTGGCTCCAATTTCAGAAAATTCTCTATCATTATCTCTTCAAACATTGCCTCTACTGTGTATTTCTATCCTCTCATTCAGAAATTTCAAATGTGTGGTAGAGCTTCTCAATCTACCCTCTTTTTCTCAATTTCTCTTTCATAAAATCTTCCATTTCTTTATCTTTATGCTATATTGTGTTATTTCTCATTTAACTACCTGATTCACTAATTTTTTATTCAACTGAGTCCAATACATTGTTTATCCCATATATATTTTATTTCCACAACTTTCCCTCTCACAAAATTAACATTTTTTATTTCATACCCATCTGTTCTTAATTCATAATTATTGGCTTTTGTTTCATTGTTTCACGTTGTTTTGTGGCTACTGGTTATAGTTTAAAATAAGCATGTTTAAAGTCTTTTATTTCAATTGCCTGAGCTTGAAGTCTCCTGTTTTGCTGCTTTTTGTTTGTTTGCTACATCTTGACTATCTCTTCATGTCGATTTGCTCTTGAGCTTCATAATTTTTTTGAAAAGCTCAATTTGCATGAGAGTTTTTTCTTTTATTTCTATTTACAAACTTATCCCTTCTCATCAGATGATCTGAAAGTTGCCTGAATCTGACCCTAAAAGTCCATGTCAGCAAGAGATCTTTGTTGGCAACTTAAACTTCTGGTCTCATGGAATTATTTTAGTTCTGCTCACTAAATCAAAAAATAGAGGGGCACCTGGGTGGCTCAGTGGGTTAAACCTCTGCCTTCGGCTCAGGTCATGATCCCAGAGTCCTGGGATCCAGCCCCGCGTTGGGCTCTCTGCTCGGTGGGGAGCCTGCCCCCTCCCCGCCGCTCTCTCTGCCTGCCTCTCTGCCTATTTGTGATCTGTGTCTGTCAAATAAATAAAGTCTTAAAAAGAAAAGTGTCTTCCAAGTTCTTAGTTACACGGTTGTCTTTGTATCTTCATTCTACGAAGAATAAGTAGATCATTTCTAACTGCAACAAGGAAGTTGATTGTAGCTTTTCCCCCCATCTTTGTTCACAGGTGGGGCAATAAGGTCCCCAGTTCCTTGCTTCAGTCAAGTAGACTAGATCTACTCGCCTGTTCCATTTGTGATGCATTCAGTCCTTACTGCCTACAGAAACTGAAATCCCAGCCCCCACACCCCCCTTTTCTTTAAATTTTAATTCTCCTTGGGTGTATAGCTTCAGCTGTGGATCCACAGTCCACTTCTAGTCTAGTGTTCTTTAATCTTTTTTTCTGACTGTAGCTACAGAGTCTTAGTTTGTTTTTCTCCCATACTTTATTTATTATATCTACATACTTGAAACAACAGAGAGCAGAGAGGTTTCAAAATATACTAACACTGACTTTACCTTCTTGACTGGATGCCATTTGTACTTATATTTAAACAAACTTGAGATAGCTGAAAAGGACTCATTCAAAATACAATAACCTAGAAAGAGAGAACTTGTTTTTGTGGCCTTTAAAAGAAAAGGCATTAGGAATTTTGTGTACTTCACAAATAGTTTTAGATCAAGAAAAAAATAGATAAAAGTTTTCTAGCTTTGGATAGTAAAACTAAAAAATCTGTACGTTATTCCTTAATAAAAACTTAACATTTAAAAAGTAGGTCATATTTAAAGTTAATTAAGGTAAGCCAATTAATAATGGTTGAACTATATTGATAAATGGATAATTAGAACTTTGTAAGTCCCCTAAAATCTTATCCATGAAAAATACACTGCAAGGTTTTGGTTCTGAGGAATAAGCACTAGGAGGAAAAGGCTGCATTTTTTTTTCCCCATTTGGATTTAGATAACAAAATTTAATTTAAAATTAAGTTTACTTTTTAGAAAGTAAATTGATTTCCCTTAAAATCATAGCCAGGCACACCCAAGGTATACATCTAAGGATTATAACTATATTACAGAGGCAGTACTTCTTCGAGTTGGAGGAGGACATTGTCAAGGGAAAGACCAGAATCACAGAAGAGGGAGAGGAGACTGTTTTATACTATATATGTACTAGAGGATACTAATGTTCTCCCCTGGGGGGGGGTATGGTCTTCCAATCCACCACTGTATTTTAATTATTACCTTAGTGATCTGCTCTTACTGATCTTATTCATATCCCTTAGGACAACTGAGATGAAAAAAAGATTGAGGCACTACTCTAGGGCTTGTGTTTAGCTCAGTTTCTAAAAATCACAAGTAAAAGAGAAAAACCAAACTTACTCGGTTTGGTTGGAGAAAGAATGATGGATTATAAAGCAAAGATGGAAAAGGAAGAGAACTCAACACAGATGCAGAGTAATTGACGGACTCTAGCAATGTCTTAAAGTGTGGAATATAGAGAACTTGCCATCAGCATCTCCTGGGATATCATTTAAAATGCAGAGTCCCCATTTCAGATCTACTAAATCTGAACCTCTAATAAAAGTGGGGCCACAAAGCTCATTTAAAAAAAAGTACCCCAAGTTTTTGAGACTTACAGCTTAGAAAAGAGATTTATAATCACGTTTCCTTTAACCAATCTGAGAAGAAAGAAATTATCTGAAATAACACTCAGCTTTACATTCTTGATAGGAGCCTGAGATACTATACAACTGAGTAAAAATTCATATTTTCACATAATGTTTTGTGAAATATATTATTTACTTGGTTCAAAATAGAATGAATATAGCAGCTTCTCATTCAACAAGATAATAATGAAAATCCTTAACAAGCATCTTGATTAAGAGTGGCTTGATACTGAAAAATTTATTTTAGAAGGCCTAAGCTAACTGTGATATAATCACAATTTATTCCTGATTTTAAAATTAAGCACTGCTTCCTGAGTTTAAATAAATCTCTCTGAATTAAAATGGATACCAAATTTGCTTGACTCTTAAAACCATGAGGCACAAATTCAAAACATTTTCTCAAAAGAAATGTTTGCTTATGAATAAGTATTTACCTTCTTAAAAACCAATTTCAAAATGAAATTACAGGGGGCAATTTTACAAAAATAATTTTAAGTTTATAGAAATTAATGGCATGAATAATATATAGTAAATGCTTTACCTAATTATTTTTCTTTGAGGATTATATAAAAAATAATCCAATATAACTCCCTAAGCCTGAGTTCAGATTTTTGATAAACTAAGCTGAATGCAAAGGACTTTAAAACTGAGGATTTCTCTCTCTAGTATGTTGAATCTCCAGGTAAGGAAGAATGCAAAAGAACTATACGAATAAGAAAATCTATCTTCACCTAAGAAATTTTTTAGGAATACCACATAAAAAAAATACTAAGGAAGCAAACTACTAGTAACATAAATCTCTTCTTATTGGAACTTCATAATCTTTTTCAATTGCAGAAAATTTTCTTTGTCACCCAGCAAGGTCCTGGAACTTCTTGCCTGTAATTCAGATATCCAGAGTTTTGGTTACCTACAACATCTATTCCTTATGTAGTAGCTTACAAGCATCAAAGGCCTCCCTCACCTGATGCTTGGCCGGATCTATGCCCTCCAAAATAGTCTTCATGTCCTCCTGCTTGTCCTGTGAAAGGAAAAAGAAGAACTCACGGATCTTATTCCAAAAATGAAAATCACATTTGGCCATGAAGACCTTGTGACTGGTATTTCAGGTGCTGGGCTTTGTAAACTCAGGATCTTCAACTAAAGAGATTCTCATCTATAGAGATCATAATCTCAGAAGCAAACTATGATTTTTTTTTTTAAGGGTCTGATAATGTGGTTCTCTATAATATAACTTCATTATAAACTTTCACACACAGAAAAATTCTGCTGAATTACTTGAACTCATGCCTTTGTCTTGAAATACAACTAGAGCCACAGAATTAAGAGCAGTGTCTTAATATCTAACCAAGGAAAATATTTAAATCAAAGGAACCAGGAATGTCAGAAGTTGGGAAAAAAAGTAAGGGAAATACTATAAAGTGTTTAAATAGTTATATAGTTTTCTCCCTGAGAAATGCCCTTGGCACTCATGCTTTTCAACTAAATCAGGAAATTCCAAAGAACTTGAGATATGGAATAGATCTATTTTTTCCTCAATCTAAAGTTGTGACAGAAAGTACCTGAAGGTGAGATAGGGATACAGTAGAAGAAACAGCAATAACCTTTTCAGTCACTAACCAGAAAACTAAGTCTCCAATAAAAGAAACATGGCCTAGATAAAGTTTCACTCTTTAAAAAAGGATTTATTTATATATTAGAGAGAGAGAGAGAGCATGTGCAGCATGCACAAGGGGATGTGCAGAGGGAGAGGAAGAGAATCTCAAGCAGACTGCCCCGAGTAGGGACTCAGTGCAGGGCCAAGGCTCATCTCATGACTCTTGAGACCACAACCTGAGCTGAAATCATTAAGTCTGGTGCTTAACCACCTGAGCCACCCAGGTACTCCGAGAAAACTTCACTCTTAAGTCACTCCTACCTCTTCTTTGGGTGATGTGCTAACCTTAGGGGGATGTATGCTCCTATGATGGAGACTTGGTGAGTAAGTATGCTGAGACAACTATATAATCTGAAGAAGCTATCAGGATTCCTCTCCCTGCCCCACCCCCACATGATGTTCAATAAGTAGCCAGCCTCATTCAAATATAAATAATAAGCACAGAGTATCCAATAGAGAACATACTAAGAAATTCTTACAAAAACGGAAACAATAAATTTTTAGTCAAATATCCCCTATACTTCCAAATAAAGAGAACCTGAATTCTTTAAATAACTGAATAAAGTGATATAACAACAAGAAAAGTTCTAAAAATAAGTTGGAAGAGAAGAAACTAAATCATGAAAATCACATAGAATCAGAAATGTACAGAAAAAAATAGTGACCTAGAGGATGGGCTTAAGAAAAAAAATGCAGAGGAAAAAAGAAAGAAATGCAATGAATTAGACATAAAGATAAAAGAAACAAGAAAAATCCAATATACCAATAATAAATATCCCAGAAGAAAGCAGAATAGAAAAAGAAACATTCAAGGATATAACACAAGAAAACTGAAGGAGGGGGAGAAGAGAAGACCTAACAAGATGACCTAAAATCTTCTCACTAATTTCTAGGAAAAATTACATAAATAAAACACCAAGACATAGTCTGATGAACTCTCAGAGGTTTAAAAGTATAATGAAAGACTCTTATGATAATCCAGGCAAAAAAAAGGAAGTAACTTACACATAATAGGGAATATTCCAGCAAGCTTTGGAAATATTCAGTACCAGAAGACAGTACAATAGACGGTTTTAAATTTTGAGGAGAAAAAAGAAACAATTCAATAATTCTATATATGGTTACATTCATTCATAAATACAACATATAGCAGTCTCAAAAATGCAAGCATCTGTGAATTCATTTTTCATAGGAGGAAAGTAAATTCAAATCAAAATGCCAATATTAGCCAGCCAAAAGGGAGTCAGGTTTAAGAACTCAGGAATTATAAGGCTACCTACTACAAGAGTAGTAAGATAAAGAGTGAATTCCCTAAATACACAGTTAAAGTTAAACAATGTGAGAAATAGTGTAAAAAAAGACTGTAAATATAAATGTTATAAAAAAATGACAATGCAAAAAAAAAAAAAAAAAAAAGCTCATGCAAATCCTATGGGGGAAGATACATTATTCTCCTCTTTCAGAATGAAATCAATATTGTCTGAATACTTGATTTTCTCGAAAAAATCAATGTTAAGGAAATTAAAAAATATTTCAAAATTTGCATTTGTAGATGATGTCTGAATACTCTCGGAAAGTAATTTTACACTTGTGTCTTATGTAGTTCACAAAAGCTTTGGGAGCAATTAAGAAGCAGCTCACAGAGCTACTTGGAACACAGAAAGATTTTTTGATAAAATAAACATGGAGACTCTGATTAAAGATTAGAAAATTAAACCAAGAAAAGAAAGAAAGAGAAGGAACTCGCTCAATATAATTCAGTAAGAATGTGGGGAATCAGGTCTCAACTGTTAATAGAGATGCAGACTAGTTCAGCATTTTTGAACAATTTGGCAGCAGCTATCAAAATTTTAGATTTGGATCCTCTGATAACTAGTAATTTCATTTCTAGGAATTTACCCCTATACATAAATTCACAAAAGTAGCAGAAATATGTAAATATGTTTAACAATATATAGTGTAGCATATCTATAATATTTAAAAACTATAATAACCCAGAAATTTATGAATGAATAAATGGTCAATAAATTACATAGAACCCTGGTACCTGTGAAAAAGAATGAGAAATCTATAGGAACATAGAAAAATATTATAAGAAAAAAGTTACAGAAGAGTATATGTAATAACAAATCCATTCATATAAAAAAAGACATTGCTCACATACATGGACTATATATATGCTTGGGGACAGAAATGCCTAGAAGGACAAATAACATATTGCTGAAATTTTAAAAAAAATTATGAAAGGGGAGCTGGTCCACATTTCTATTTCATTAAGATTTAATATAGATAACAAATTAATCTTTCAAAACTTTTTCTTTTGAGGGAAGTCCACATCAAATCTCATTTCAAAGGAAATAAATTCCACAAGTAAGAACCAGAGAGTGTTAACACATCCATGTCCAAGGCATGTAATTTCAACTTTCTAAAAAGTGCCCAAAGAAGTTCATTTGGCTGGTAGAATTCAATCTAAGGAAAGCAAAAAGAGTCAGAGAGCCTACTTTATGGTTAGGGATGAAAATCAGTGATAGACCATTATGACATATTCAAAGTGCCTAATTTCCTCACCAGTGTTAAAGTGCTTCAACTTTAATAAAATACTAAAAATGTTAAAAAAAAAAAAAAGTCCTTAAAAGCTATGGTCAACACTATGGAGAAAGTATAGTAAAAACCAAAATTCTATCTCAATAAGAATTATACAAAGCACCGAACATTGAAAACTGTTTCTTTCAACATATGTAAATTTTCATCATACACACATAAAATATCTCTGGAAAGATACAGGAAATGAACATTATGGCCAATGGAGAGGGAAAGTAGGTGCCCATAGGGCACTTTACATTTGAATTTTGAACCATGTAAAGATATCACCTTTTTAAAACTAAGAAAAAAATTTTCAGAGTGCCTGGGTGGCTCAGTGGGTTAAGCCTCTCTCTTCAGCTCAGGTCGTGATCTCAGGGTCCTGGGATCGAGCCTTCTCTGCAGAGCAGAGAGCTTCCCTTCCCCTCTCTCTGCCTGTCTCTCTGCCTACTTGTGATCTCTCTCTCTGTCAAATAAATAAATAAAATCTTAAAAAAAAAAAAAAACTAAGAAAAAAAATTCAATTATAAACTTTTTAAAAAAAATAACAATTTAGCCAAAATAACAAGGAAATTAAGTATTGGTATGGAACCAACTTCTACTCAATATGGCAAATACCCCGTAACTGGCAAAGCTCTGTACCTACCACACTTCCTTAGGTTGGTTTTATTTATTTCCTCTGACCCATTTCATCTAAAACAGATTCACTGTGAGCAAAAGAAAAAAAACATGCTCTATCTCATGCCTTTGGTATCCTATCCCTTTTCCACCCCCTCTTCAAGGTGGTAAACACCTTTTTTTTTTAAAGATCTTATTTATTTATTTGACAGAGAGACAGTGAGAGAGGGAACATAAGCAGGGGCAGTGGGAAAGGGAGAAGCAGACTCCCAACTGAGCAGGGAGCCCAATGTGGGGATCTATCCCAGGACCCTGAGATCATGACCTGAGCCAAAGGCAGATGGTTAATGCCTGAGCCGCCCAGGTGCCCCAAGGTGGTAAACATCTTAAAGTAAAATGGCATTCTAAATTCCTTGTCTCTCATTGAACATTGCCTGTGTATACTTGAAAGCCGAAGCTGTAAAAACAATCCTACACAAAGGACATTTTGAAAAGTTTTAAGGTATGTAAGATGAGAAGATGAACACAAGTTTATATTGCTACTTGAAATAAACTTTGGCTGCAAGAAAAAAAGGAATGTATTTATAATTGAATAATTCCAAAGATAACTGAGAGACTTATATTCTTGAGGAAATAGTTCATTTAAAAAAAAAAAAATCCATGTCAAAGAAACTCTTCCTACTTCTTTAATAGTATTTAAGTAGAATAAAATATTAATAGGTGACTAAGAGGTAATGACTTAGCATTATAATGTCAGATTATTCTTTACTGGGGTAGCCTTACTAAGTCAACTGTGTATTTTAGGGATTAATAACTTTTTTTTTAAGTAGACTCCACACCCAGCATGGGGCCCAAACTCATGACCCTGAGATCAAGACCTGAGCTGAGATCAAGAGTTGAATGCTTAAAAAAAAAAGAGTCAAATGTTTAACCAACTGAGCCACCCAGACACCCCAAGGATAAATAACTTCTATCTATTAAGACAATCTATAAGGTATTTTAAAGCAGTTAAGCCTGCTAACTAGTAATTATAGTTAACACCCAAAATAATTTTTGGTAATTAATATGCATCTAAGACATACAAATATTTTAAGAGGGAAAATAATTTATATAATACTTAACACAATTATTAGAAATGATGGTTTATAATCTTAAAAATTCATCTTCTTTAAGATCTCATAGCACTTTACACATTCTTGGACTAACAAAACATTCAAGATCATCTAATCCGTCTAATACCTCCAAATAGGGAATTCACCTGTTCTTCAGAAATCACAAAATTAGACTTAAGCCAGGTAGTTAAAGATCATCTGGTCTAAATCCCTCACAAGAAAAGGAAAAGGACCTGCTTCCTCCCCCGCGCCTGCCTCTCTGCCTATTTGTGATCTCTCTCTGTGTCAAATAAATAAATAAAATCTTAAAAAAAAAAAAAAAGAATACACAAGAAAAGGAAAAGGAAGAAGAAGAAGAGGTGGGGAAAAAGAGAAGAGAAACAAAGAAGCCTGGAGAATTTAAGTGATTTGCCCAAGGATACCCAGCAGAGCCAAAGTAAGTAAGTTCTACTTTCAAATGGCAATGCTGGCCTATAAATGGTAAGGTGGGTCACTAAATCTTTCCATATGAACATAACTAGAATGTACTTACATTCCCTTAATATCTATGTTAGTTGTTTATCATAGGAAGTACTCCTTGATTGGGGAACTTACTGATGAGTTATACTACAATATACCTCTTTTAGAAATGAAAGGCCAAGGAGCTGAAGATTTATTTTTTTTTTAAAGATTTTATTTATTTATTTGAGAAAGAGACAGTGAGAGAGAGCATGAGTGAGGAGAAGGTCAGAGGGAGAAGCAGACTCCCCATGGAGCTGGGAGCCTGATGCGGGACTCGATCCCGGGACTCCGGGATCATGACCTGAGCCAAAGGCAGTCGTCCAACCAACTGAGCCACCCAGGCGTCCCTGAAGACTTATTTAACTGATTTATATTATCACTCTTTCTCCCATTTCAAATTCAGTTTTGCTGGCAAATACAGGTGAAGGAAAGTCTACAGATCACCATTATTTCTCCTATCTTAACAAATGTACCAAAGTTTTAATACCAAAATTAACATGTCATGATGAAAAGATTAAGATTCTATAATCTTCACAAATGGTTTGGAAAACATAAACACCAAGTCAAAACACCTCTGACATGTTAGTCAACACAAAGTCAAAATTAAAAGCAAGCAAGAGAAAAATGCAGAGTTTTACAATCAAATCAAACTGCTGTATATAGTTAATGCAAATTCTCCACCTTGAACTTGAAAAGTAATAGTAATAAGAAGACTGTGGTAAAAGAAATCAAGCCATAAGTGCTTTAGCTAAAGCTAGCTGGCTACAAAGACGAGAACAAGTATGAAATACTAAAACTTTGCCTTATGGTCTAAAGACCAGTAACTGGGGAAAATAGCCTAGAGTAATAACACCAGAGCAGGTTCTAAAAGACTACAGGAGTTGGTCGATTTCAGTTATGAAATGGTGTTACTGGTAATTTCCGATCAAAGAGTTCAGTAACAAATGTGTGAGGACACAAATAATATGAAAATTCCTTTTCAGAGAAACAAGATTAAGCAGTTTCCAAAGACAATTTTTAAATATATTTCTTTTAGATTTTAAGTAATGCTAATGCATTTTATTTTTTTTTTAAACATTTTATTTATTTATTTAGAGAGAGAGACAGTGAGAGAGAGCATGAGAGAGGAGAAGGTCAGAGGGAGAAGCAGACTCCCCATGGAGCTGGGAGCCTGATGCGGGACTCGATCCCGGGACTCCAGGATCATGACCTGAGCCGAAGGCAGTCGCTTAACCAACTGAGCCACCCAGGCGCCCGCTAATGCATTTTAATACAAATTTTCTTAAAATGGATTTACTCATATACCTATAATCATTATCAAAAACTAAAACTAAACCTGGGCTCAATAAACAAAGATGCTATGTAGACAAAGAAAACTCATAAAGGAATAATCTTGATTTCAATATGCAATTCCCATTACTGTTGTAATAAGAGATGCAAACATCAGGAAGATATGAATTAGGTGATCTGTTCAAGGTTTTGTACTCGTACAGTAGTCAAAATGATTCTGCATGCTAAACAGGGAGAATTTTCAAATAATTCTGGAATTAATGGACAATTTTTCATTTAATTTTTTATTTTCAAAAAGAACATTTTAAGTGGTCTATTTAAGGATACTAATCAAGTCAAAAAGTTTTAAATAGATTATTCAAATTTATTCAATTATTAAAAAGTTAGAAAAGCTATATAATCAATCCACAACCTCTAAATATGATATTCAGTGTCCTTTTTACTAGAAATATCTATATATCATTTTATTTTAAAGTATTTTTAAAACTAGAAAAAGTGACATTTTAAATAACTAAGTTTCAAATTAGAACATGCACATATTTTGAGGATCTACCTGAAAACGCTTAAGTATGCCATCAGTTCTAGCTGAGAATTTTTTAAAAGCAATCAATAAGAAAATTCTAGATTTCCCTTAAAACTAAGTCCTGAATTATACCTACTATACATTTAGAATGAAAAGCCATAAAAGTTTTCGGTTTCATTTCAGGCAACAATACAAGAAAACCAAATTGTTGCATTAGAACCTTTTCAAACCATAATTAATATCCTAACTGATTCTGGTACAAAATATTCTAAAGAATGAGAAACAATAGCTTTTAAGTTCCTTTTCACAAATTATTATACCAAAACCTTGAACTGTTGCCAGAACTAGACTCTAAAATTTAATAAAGCATAGGATTTGGTTCGGACTGTGTTCCAAGGTTGACTTGGAAATCCTTATTTAAAACTGAAGGTAAAAATAGTTCTCCCCAAAATGAAGGCTCTCGGCCAGCCCATACACACAGAAAATTCATTTTACTTAAACAACTAACAAATATAGATATAGAACACACCAGTGGGATGCCAGAGATAGAATGGGAGTGGAGAGTCTTCTATCTACAAAGGAAAGGAGGAAATTAGTATAGCCCAAAATAGATACGAGGAGGTGGCAGCAAAGAATGGCGAACAAGAAAGATGCTATTGCCTGTAAGGTCCAGCTAGTAAAAATGATCAGTCACTTCTTCTCAGGATTTGGACTGATCCGCCTGTTTAACTCACTTCTTATTTTTTATTATGTCTTGTTTCCCCCACTGGCTTACATAGTAACGCCTGAAATCACAAAGTTTATTTGTAGGTTTTAAATACTGAACTTACTATACTTTCCCATACTTGCCATATTTTTTATAAAGAATGAGTACTGCTTTTTATTAATCAGAAAAAGAACTAATATTAAAATTGAAAAGCCTCTCCACAGATAGCAAAAGCATGGAACAAGCAATATATTTTTAAAGTTAAAATAAAGTTAAAAAGTTAAAATAAAAATATATTTTTAAAGTTAAAAAATAATGTGGTTATTCAAAAGAAAAGAAGCTATGCTCATGAAGTTATTAAATCTAACAGTATTTATACTGTGAAAAATGAAAGCAAGTCAAAAGTTCAATGATAAGTGAATCATGGTTTGTTAATGGAAGAGCTATAAATATAGAGACTATGTAGCAATATGTAGAACACACAGTGGAAAAAATAGAAAACAACTTTATTACACTATGGTTATAATTACAAATAAATATGAATGCGAAGGCAAGATTATAAAATAGAATAAACAATTGTATTAGGATAATAATATTACCCTACTTAATTAAGATATATATTTATCGGAGCCACTTTTTTAGTCATACATTTGGAATGTAAAATAGTATGATAAATTTAAATCTTTTTATCTGTTCATTTAACGTAATTCTTCTGAGGAACTCTAATCATACTCTTTATGTAATTCCAGAAGACTACAAAATAAAACATTTAAATTAAAAATATTTCATAATAGATTTTTAACTCAAAATCAGTAAGGTTTTGCTATATATTAGATTCTATTTAACAGATAGTTCCTCTTCTACTACTTAATATTTTCAGAATAATTTTAAACAAACAGATTAAGAAAATGACTTTGCCAAAGAAAAATGGAGAGAATCAGATAGAATTCAGAGGAATATTTAACTTTGTATATAGCATTTATGCTACATCTTATTTCTTTATTTCAAATGATGAAATACTTCAATTCTTAATTTTTATGGATGACCCAAAGCAAGTCTAAAAAAGGAAAGAAGGCAGAAGGTTAAGATCCACTTAATGTATCATTCTGCGTAATTTTCAAGCAAAAAAAGTACACCTCTCAGAAATTCTAACCGATGAGGCAGATCCTGATTGATGAGAATGAATCCTATTATTATCATTATAATATTTAGAATCAGTAGAAATAATGATAAATAGCAAAATCATACTGTACATTTATGTTAACCACAATCATTATTTTCCAACAATGTTCTCAGGTATCTGTGGAAATATCTGTTACTTGAAAGGGTTTAAAAGGCAATATTAAAAACTTTTCTTTCTAAAAAACTTTAATATATCAGTCCTCTACAACATTTATAGCTGTGCACGTCTCAGATTTTTAAGAAATATAAAAGAAAATTCGGAGACAGACTCTAGAAAGCAATTTAAAGTACCCTCCAAAATAAAAATTAGTCAAAGCACACATTTCATCAAGAAGTATGAACCTTTAAAGTGAAAAACTATAATTTCCCACAGTTGTAAAGATTATTACATATATGAAGCTTGCCATCTAATTTGAAATTTTGAAAAGCCAAAATAGAAAACATTAAAAGAAAACCAACAGAATGCTGTAATAATGTTGTTAGGAAGAGGATAGTTTTGTTTTCAAAAGTCAAACTAATTAAAGAAACAAAAGAAATCAAAGTGATTTGATAGGTTATTCTATTCTGTAAACATATCTTTGAAATTATATGTCTAAAAAGAGCAGTTTAAAAAGTTCAGAAATGTCAAACGGGACTGGCGTGAGTGGAAGAAACCAACAAATAGTTTTACCTAGGAAAGAAAGAGTATGCTCTATTAAAAACTAAGTACTTTCATATATATTTAATGAATGCAACAATTATAATAACTTTTTCAAAAGTAATTTTATGCAAAGTATGCAAACCATTGATCTCCTTTCCAAGTGTTTTCTAAATGTTAAAAATAAATGAAAGAATATCAACATTCACAAATAAATAAGTAAATAAATAAATAAATAAAAATGTCTTACTAAATCAGCCCCTGCTTGAAGTAAAACATCTGCAACATCCGTATGTCCATTTTCGCAAGCATAGGTTAAGGCTGTGTCTCCTGTTGCTGTCGTAGCATGAACATTAGCACCTGGCAAGCAAAAAAACCAAACATTTACTTGTGAACTGTAAAATTGTGTTAAACAGTCCAATTTTACAATCTGATGAAATTGATGAATTCAGTGAAATCTTTTTTTTTTAATATTTTATTTATTTATTTGACAGACAGAGATCACAAGTAGGCAGAGAGGCAGGCAGAGAGAGAGGAAGAAGCAGGCTCCCCGCTGAGCAGAAAGCCCGATGTGGGGCTCGATCCCAGAACCCAGGGATCATGACCCAAGCCGAAGGCAGAGGCTTTAACCCACTGAGCCATCCAGGCACCCTGAAATTGATGAATTCAAATATTAAAATACTACAGTATTTTAAGTATCCTATTTTTCTTTTATGCATTTAGGCACACAGAAAGGAACTGTACTAGAGGTGCCTGGGTGGCTCAGTTGGTGAAACATCTCCCTTTAGCTCAGGTCATAACCCCAGGATCAAATCCCACATCAGGCTCCCTGCTCAATACAGAGTCTGCTTCTCCCTCTGACCTTCCCCCATCTCATGTTCTCTCTCTCACTCTACCAAATAAATAGAATCTTTAAAAAAAAAAAAAAAAAAAAGAGGAACTATATCAAATTACTTTATATAGCCCAAGTGGGGGCTGCAAAACAAAAAATATCAAAGAGTTCTCAGAAATCATATTGGTGGTACTGCTGATTTGTATCCTTTTTTTTAAATTTAACTTTTTTTCAGCGTGCTGATTTGTATTCTGACATAGTTCTATGGATATCTTAAAATCAAATGAGTAAACAAGTAATCTTTGGTGAAAAGTGAAATTTTCGGAAGAACAGAGAGAAAACACAGAAGACTGTTGAAGTTAAGTGAAAACTCTATGGCTCTGAATTAGAAGTACTGACATGAACTCATGATGTATTTTATCCGTAAGAAAAATAAATAATTCGGGGCGCCTGGGTGGCTCAGTGGGTTAAGCCGCTGCCTTCGGCTCAGGTCATGATCTCAGAGTCCTGGGATCGAGCCCCGCATCGGGCTCTCTGCTCGGCGGGGAGCCTGCTTCCTCCTCTCTCTCTGCCTACTTGTGATCTCTCTGTCAAATAAATAAATTAAAAAAAAAAAAAAGAAAAATAAATAATTCCTAATTCTGTCAAACCAATAAGTGCTAGAGACAATGACACACCAAGCAGAAATAGTCTCTAGCTTACACTATGGTTTCTACATACTATTTTCTAACAAATCCAACAAGGGCTTAGAAAAATAACTGGTTCCAAGACTGGGGCAGAATGTGTGTAAGATGTGCCTGAAATACCTTGCCATATCAGAAAACAACAGAATTATGAGAGACTATAGTGAGGTCACATCAAAAGGACTTCAGAGCTAACCTTACTGACCAAAGATAATCAAATTTTCCCATCTTTCAATAGTTTTTGCTTCTAAAAGAATGAGAACTATGATGAAGTAAAAGCCATCACATATGCTTCAAGTAAAAAACAAAACTTCATTAGTCACCAGTGAAGGATGTTAGGGGATTACCTTATTGTTTTGTTAACTGGTAAATAAAAGGGAAAAAAATCAAACTGCCATTCTCATAGGATTTATGTCTAAGGGTAACCAAATAGCTGATGAAGGGTAGTTTCTCTTTATAGACACATTTCAGCTAATAAAGAAGGAAGGAATAACAGAATTGAGACTACTCCTAATGAATTAATGGATCTACTGATAATTTATGAATTAATGATCATTTATGGTTAATATTATCACAAAAAGAAAGATAATCAGATGTTTATTACCTCCGGAAGGACGTATACAAATATTACCTGTGAAGCAGTCTAGTAAAAAAACAAACAAAAAAACCCACATCATACCCGAATTCTGATCAAGTCTCTAGATTTAACTACAACTTTATAGGAAATCCAAGAGACAAAAAAACAAGTAAAATAAAATCATGGAGATGCAACTGGTAAAATCCACACCAGTGGGAAGCCTAAAGAATAAACATTCCATTTCTTCAATCAAAGCTTGCAAGGAAAGAGAAAGATGGAAGGGGAGCACAAAGACAAAAAAGAGACTTAAGAGACATTAAGGCATTTATACAACAACAGTTGTTGTATAAATCTTATTGAATCTTGATTCAAAAAATTCATTAAACACACACATACATATTTGTAAGAAAAATATGAAAACTGCTTAGACATTTAATAATACTAAGAAATTATTATTTTAAAAATTGTAGGTAGGAAAATGATATTGTGGTTATTTTTTAAAGATTATCTTTCAGAAGGGCGCCCGGGTAGCTCAGTGGGTTAAGCCTCTGCCTTCGGCTCAGGTCATGATCCCAGGGTCCTGGGATCCAGCCCCGCGTCAGGAATCTCTCCTCAGCAGGGAGCCTGCTTCCTCCTCTCTCTCTGCCTGCCTCTCTGCCTACTTGTGATCTCTGTCTGTCAAATAAACAAATGTAATATTTAAAAAAAAAGATTATCTTTCAGAGATACCTATTAAAACATTTATTGATCAGAGAAATAAATTTATATTTTTAATAATTTATTTTTAAATTAAAAATTTGAATTTTAAATTTAAAAATGTTTCTATAAATATATATGGTGGCAGATGTTAACTAGACTTAAGTGTGGTGATCATTTCACAATATATACAAATACCAAATCATTAGGTTGTACACCTGAAACTCATGTTATCTGTATCAATTACATCTCAGTAAAAAACACCTGTATAAAAATAAATGGGGGAAAGCACCTGGGCAGCTCAGTTGCTTAAGTGTCTGCTTTCGGCTCAGGTTGTGATCCAGGGGTCCTGAGACTGAGTCTCGCATCAGGCTCCCTGCTCAGAGGGGAGTGTGCTTCTCCCTCTATCCCTTCCCCCTGTTCATGATCTCTCTCTCTCTCTCTCTCTCAGATAATAAATAAATCTTTAAAAAGAAGAAAATAAATGGGGGATAAGGAGGAATATAGATGAAATGAGATAGGTGAAGGCGCCTGGATGGCTCAATCTTTAAGCGTCTGCCTTGGGCTCAAGTCATGATCCTATGGTCCTGGGATTGAGCCCTGTGGGGGACTCCCTGCTCCATGGGATGCCTGCTTCTCCCTCTCCCACTCCCCCTGCATGTATTCCCTCTCTTGCCATCTCATTCTGTCAAATAAATAGATAAAATCTTTAAAAAAAAAAAAAAAAGAAATGAGATGGGCCATAAATTAAAAATTGGTAAAGAAAGCTGGGTGATGGGCTTCTTAGGGTTCATTATACTATTCTCTATGTTTGAAAATATGCCATAACAAAAAGGTTCTTGAAAATGGTAGAGGCAATATATTAAAAAATTTATTGTTTTGCTTTTTGTGTTTGTTTTTAGCGCTACACTCTAAGAAGAACTTCATGTAAATTAAGCACACTCTAAACTGGAAAAAAATTTTTATAGATAGTGATCATATAAAAAAGTGATTCTCGGGCGCCTGGGTGGCTCAGTGGGTTAAGCCGCTGCCTTCGGCTCAGGTCATGATCTCGGAGTCCTGGGATCGAGTCCCGCATCGGGCTCTCTGCTCGGCAGGGAGCCTGCTTCCTCCTGTCTCTCTGCCTGCCTCTCTGCCTGCTTGTGATCTCTCTCTGTCAAATAAATAAATAAAATCTTAAAAAGAAAAAAAAAAAAAAAGTGATTCTCAATCCCCTGAGATAGTTCTGGAAACTTTGTACGTCAAATTAGCATGAGCAGCTAAACAAGATTCCACAGTAGTACAACAGGAAAAACGATGTCCAGAGCTCTAAGTATGAACCTTAGCTCTGTCACTTATTAGCCTGGTTGCCTTAGGGTAACATGTTTATGTATTGTTTCCATATCTATAAGAATATGTTTAATATTTCTAACTATGTAGGGACCAGTGGTAATTAATAGAAATAAAAGCTGAGCAGAATGTCTTGGTATTCAATAATTTCTTATTAAACATTAATGCCTTCTCTTAAAAGCCTCTTACAACAGCAAGACTTTACGCAGAGGGATGTGTGAAGACTATGGAAGGTAATCACTGGTAGGGGACTCCTGAAGGGCACAAAGATAGTTGCTGAAAATGATGGAGGTACAATGACTGAATAATGCACACATTAACTACAGTGATTAATAATATCTGAGTCAGGGGAGAGGTCAGCTTCTATGACTGGCCTATGCTTTTGTTCAAAAACTACACAATCATCTGCACCATTAACAATCCTAAGAAATTATTTCAATAACAATTCAAAGGAAAAATTGAATCTGGGCTATAATGAAATTAATGTTAACAACAAAAGCTTAAAAATATTGAACAAAGCCTTGCTAAATATTATATTTTCCTTAACATATTAATTTCTTCATATGTCAAGTTTTAAACAATATGTCAGACATAGATAAAAAGAAAAATTTCATATTATTTCCAATATACTTATAAAGATATATGTCTACCTGGATATTTTTTTCTAGTTTCTAGTACATTCTTTTTTTTTTTTTTCTTTAAGATTTTTATTTATTTATTTGTCAGAGAGAGAGAAAGAGCAGGAACACAAGCATGGGGAGTAGCATGTGGAGGGAGCAGCAGGCAGAGGGAGAAGCAGGCTCCCTGCTGAGCAAGGAGCCAGATTCGGACTCTATCCTAGGCCCCTGGGATCATGACCTAAACCGAAGGCAGATGCTTAACTGACTGAACCACCCAGGCATCCTCTGGTAATTCTTATTTTATGCTATAAAACTACAAATATTTTATGCAAAACTACTTATTTCTTCCTACTGCTTATCAATGCATAAAGCACAAATCATTTTAAAACTAAGTACTTCTGCCAAAAATTAAATTCCCACTTGTTCTTTTTTCTTTTTTTACTCTTAAGAAGACTTAAAAATGTCAAGAAATGAACAGGCTTAAAAGTATCAAACTATGGGGGCACCTGGGTGGCTCAGTGGGTTAATCCGCTGCCTTCGGCTCAGGTCATGATCTCAGGGTCCTGGGATCGAGTCCCGCATCGGGCTCTCTGCTCAGCAGGGAGCCTGCTTCCCTCTCTCTCTCTCTCTCTCTCTCTGCCTGCCTCTCTGTCTACTTGTGATCTCTCTCTGTCAAATAAATAAATAAAATCTTTAAAAAAAAAAAATATCAAACTATGACCTCTATAATGTCATCATCCCCACCTCCACTTACTAACAGAGACTAAGAGGAACTAATTTCTCCCTTTCAGAAGCCACAAACTATTGGAGAGAGAAGGTCAATGTGCAGGCTATGGTCATGAAGCAAACCTTAACAATAAGAAAATGTTTTAAAAATGACATTTTTAGAGATGTAGGAGCCTAAGTAGAACAATCAAATTGTGGAGCTGGCTTTCAACTTTTGTAGATATGAAAAAGTAAAGGTTAATTGATAAAGTTATGAAAGCAATATAAAATCTTTTTTCTAAAGGGCATTTTTAAATTCACATACCAGCAGCCAATAAATATTTAACCAACTCGAGGTGTCCCTCCTGTGAAGCCTCCATCAGAGGTGTGGAGCAGCCGAGTTCTAGATCAGCCCCTGCTTTAATCAAGAAGTCTGCAACTTCAGAAAACCCTCCGCAGCAAGCCAAGGTCAGAGCAGTTTCTTGGGTTTCTTCCGTCTGGGCATTTATATTTGCTCCTAAGAGGAAAGCATAAAAATTGATACACTAGCTGCAATACTTATGATAAAAATATTGTTCTAAATTATGTTAATCATCTCTCCCTGCTTCTGGGAGTCCTTCTAGGGTGCTGATAATTTATTTTACCATCAATGCAAAAAAGTATTTTAGTTGTAGTATACTTCGCTGATACTCAACACAAAACACCCAAAGGAAATTTATTTTTTAGTTAAAGAAGTAAAACTACTTTACCTTGCGCTAAGAGTAGGGCCACCATCTCCTCATGTCCTTCCCGAGCAGCTTCCATCAAGGGAGTATATCCCTCATCATTAACTTCTTCTAGATTTGCCCCCCTTTCAATAAGCAGAGCTGCCAATTCAACATGTCCTCCACAAGCAGCTAGCGTTAACGGAGACTCGAATGAATCTGCGGGCATGTTCACTTGAGCACCACTATCCAAAAGCAAACGTGCTACCTCTACGTGTCCATCCTGCAGATTTTTAGAAGGAAAGCAAGAAGGAAGGAATTTTGTTGTTTTGAGATTTTTAAATTGGGAGAAAAGAAGAGATTGAGGAAATATGGAAAGGAAGAAAGAAACAGAGATGCACCTTAGATACACACGTATTATCATGCCCATCTGAGAAACCTGAGGTGTCTTATCAAAACTCCATTAAAATTACTTTACCTTGCCTTTGAGCAAACCCAAAATTCTCCACAAGAATCAGATTTGCAACATATATTAACAATTCCAAATAATTTCAAATTTTCACATTCTTTGAAGTTCAAAAAACTGTTAAATCCATACACAAGAGTACCTCAAAATAATTACTATTTATACTACTGTCAAGTCAAATATAACTATACCCTCCAACCTAGGTGTCATAGGAAACTGTATTAGAGCTATTTAAGAAACAAAGACTTGACAAAAAGTAACAACAGATTCTATGAAGTCATTACCACTTGGGATTATGTCACCAAGGAAAACCCCAGTGGGCTGATAGTACCCTATATTTTTCCTCATC
Organism: Lutra lutra; assembly: GCF_902655055.1. Classification (NCBI taxonomy): domain Eukaryota; kingdom Metazoa; phylum Chordata; class Mammalia; order Carnivora; family Mustelidae; genus Lutra; species Lutra lutra. The sequence continues at coordinate 79,136,915 of NC_062282.1, read as the reverse complement.
ACTAGCTTGTTGCAATGAAAGAAATAATTTTACGAAGATATATAAACAAGTATCTATTCTCTTGTAAATAATATTACCATGGGTCCATCTGTATAGACAGAGGCAATTATTTTCTTTTTAAAGATTTTATTTATTTTTTTGACAGGGAGAAACACAGCGAGAGAGGGAACAAAAACAGGGGGAGTGGAAGAGGAAGAAGAGGCTACCTGCGGAGCTCAGAGCCTGATGCAGGTTTTGATCCCAGGACCCCGGGACCATGACCCGAGCAGAAGGCAGACACTTAACAACTGAGCCACCCAGGTACCCCAACAGTAAGGCAATTAATAAAACATTCTCATGGAGCGTAATTCTTCCTATCCCTCTGCCACCATAAATATTCCTCTATTATTTGTTTGTTTGTTTTCTTTAGTGTCAAATTCTTTCTTTATTTATTTATTTGAGAGAGTGAGAGTGTGAGCAGGAAAGCACAAGCAGGGGAAGCAGCAGAGGGAGAGGGAGAAGCAGACTCCCCACTGAGCAGAGAGCCTGTTGTGGGGCTCATTATCAGGACCTTGAGATCATGACCAGAACCCAAGGCAGCCACTTAACCAACTGAGCCATCCAGGCACACCTTTAGTTTCAAATTCTTCACTTCAAAATTTTATATAGACCTTAACTCTTGTTGCAGCATATAAAATCAAAAACGCTGTGTTGGTCTGTATTTCAAAAAGGACCAAAATAATGCTAATGAAAGGTAAAGACTGAAAATAAAAATAAGGTTTTATAAGGTTAGTCAATCCTTTTATTAAAGAATTAATTAAAGAAACCTTAATTAAATGTTAGATTTCAATATCCATCAAGAGTTTCATTATAGGGCGCCTGGGTGGCTCAGTGGGTTAAGCCGCTGCCTTCGGCTCAGGTCATGATCTCAGGGTCCTGGGATCGAGTCCCACATCGGGCTCTCTGCTCAGCAAGAAGCCTGCTTCCCTCTCTCTCTCTCTGCCTGCCTCTCCGTCTACTTGTGATCTCTCTCTGTCAAATAAATAAAAAATAAAATCTTAAAAAAAAAAAAAAGAGTTTCATTATATTTGGGGCACCTGGGTGGCTCAGTGGGTTAAAGCCTCTGCCTTCGGCTTGGGTCATGATCCTGGGGTCCTGGGATCGAGCCCCTCATCAGGCTCTCTGCTTAGCAAGGAGCCTGTTTCCTCTTCTCTCTCTGTCTGCCTCTCTGCCTACTTGTGATCTCTGTCTTTCAAATAAATAAATAAAATCTTTAAAAAAAAAAAGTTTCATTATATTTAACTAAATGACTAGCCTAGCTTTAATCACTTTTGACATGATGTCAAAAACAAATGACTTGGCATTAAAACTTCAGTTTTACTAAATCTTAAATAAAATTCTAGCTTTACTATTAAACACTAATACTTCAAATATATGTAAAATAAAGTATATTTTAACCAAATTGCTGTATTAAGTTATTTGGTATTTGAAATACATTTCTAATTGAAAAAAAAAAACAGAATTTATAAGTATTCACAGATCAAAGAACTACTGCCATGCATAGCTCCTCTAGGCTCCCAATAGTTTTGTGTGAATTTACTTCAATTTCTTTACTGATTTTGCTTTTATATCTTGAGTACATACATTAAGAGAGAAATTATACTAAGCACTTTTTGCTTTAATAAAAAAATTTTAATTTTGTCAAAGGAAAAAATAAAGAAGTAAAAACAATATAATCTAATCTTAAAGGTCTAATACAATTATTAGACTTTTTAAAAATTCTAAGACTAAGCAACTAGAAGCACTGAATAGCAACCAATCTAAGGCTAAGCACCAAAAAAAGGCAGCACATAAGATTAACCCTACATTCACTCCAGCTTTCTCTCTTTAGGCATCTTCCAAACCATGGTCTGAGGAAACCGAGGCTAAACAAAGAGTGAAGATTTCTTTCAACAAAGAAAACAAAGATCAGAATACAAAGCAGCCAAAATAGAACTGCTGGAGTATGGGCAGGATACCTGAGAAAAAGAAAATACAGAGTAATCTCAAAGTCTATATAAAATTATCTTCAGATACTTGGGGCAACTCCTGAGTTGAACACACCAAAGATGCCACTCTAGGAGGCTAGCAGAGAATGGCTGCTGAAAGGTTGGAGACCTTGGGAGTTCAGACTCAGCCAGAATAGAAAGACCAAATACCTAAGGAGTATCCAAAGATCAAGGAGCAAGGAAGTAGGAGTATAAGAATAAGGAGTATAAGAAATTAAGCCTCAGTATGACCAATGATCCACTGGTAATTTAACTGCCTGCTAGAACAAAACATAACAGTTTTATAAGAACATGATAATCAAGATACTTGAAAAGGGATCATCCATAGCATATGGCTTACAACTAAAAATACCACATATTAAAAAGCAGGAACATGTGGTGACTGTCAAGATATGCAATAACCAATAAAAGCAGACCTAGTGGGGGGAAAAAAAGCAGACCTAGAAATAAATCAAACACAAGAGATGGAAAAAAGGACTATTAATGATATATTAAAGAAAATAAAGGGGGGAAAATGGAAAAATAAATAAAAAATAAATTTCAACATAGAATCAGAATAAAAGAACATCATATCAATAATTATATTTAAATATAAATGGTCTAACCAAACCAATTAAAAAACAAAGACCGACAGAGTGGGTTGCAAAGCATGACCTAAAAATACGCTGTCTGCAAAAAACTCACTTCAGTATAACAATATAGGCGTATCAAATATATCAAAGATTGAAAGAAAGGATAAAAATATTTATCAGGGGACGCCTGGGTGGCTCAGTTGGTTAAGCAGCTGCCTTCGGCTCAGGTCATGATCCCAGCGTCCTGGGATCGAGTCCCACATCGGGCTCCTTGCTCGGCGGGGAGCCTGCTTCTCCCTCTGCCTCTGCCTACCACTCTGTCTGCCTGTGCTCATGCGCACTCTCTCTCTCTCTCGAACAAATAAATAAATAAAATCTTTAAAAAAATATATTTATCAGGAAAACAAAAGTAGCTATATTAATATCAGGAACTATGTTAACAAAAGAGACCTCAGAACAAAGATTACCAAAGAGACACATCACATAATGATAAAAGAGTCAATCATGAAGAAGACATAGCAATTCTAAAAATGTATAGGTACCAAACAACAGAGATCCAGCATATGAAAAAATGAGAAAAAAAATGAAAAGCAACTAAAAGAACTACACAAATCCACAAGCACAGCTAAAGATTTTAACACAACTCTCTCAGTAATTGTTAGAAAAACTATACAGAGAATCAGAAATAATGTAGAAAAATTCTATCATCAATCAACAGGATCTAACTGACATTTATAGAACACTCTACCAAAACCAGCAGGATATACATTCTCCACAAATGCATAGGGAATATATGTCCACATCTTGAATATAAAACAAACTTAAAGAAATGAAATCATGTAGAATGTATTTTCTGACCACAAGGGAACCAAACTAAATATCATTAACAGAAAGATCACAAGAAAATCTTCAAACGTTTAGGAACACACATGAAAATAACCTATGGGTCAAAGAGGAAGTCTAAAGTGAAATTTAAAAAAATACATGGAACTAAATGAAAATGAAATATAACACATAAAAAAATTTTTAAAAGATTTTATTTGAGAGAGAGAAAGAAAATATGGGCAGGGGAAGGGGAAAGGGAGAGGGAAAAGAAACCTTCCTCTTAAGCAGGAAGCCCAACATGCAGCTCAATCCCAGGACCCTGAGATCACAACCTGAGCCAAAAGCAGATGCTTACCCAACTCAGCCACCGAGGCACCCAACATAATAAAATTTCTAAGACACAACTAAAGTAGTACTGAGAGGGAAATTGATAGAACTAAGTGCATACAATTAGAAGAGAGAAAAATCAATAATCTAAGCTCACATTTCAAAAGCTTAGAAAAGGAAGTACAAAACACACCCAAAGGATGAGAAGGAAGGAAATTATAAAGAACAGAGCACGATTATAATACTCAGTGGTGAAAAACTGAAAGCTTTCCCCTAAAATCAGGAAGAAGTCAAGGATGCCCATTCTCACCACTTTTATTCAACATAGTACTGGAAGTCCTAACCACAGCAATCAAACAAAAGAAAGGAATAAAAGGCATCCAGATTAGTAAGGAAGAAGTAAAATCTTCACTATTTGCAGACGACATGACACTACTTATACAAAACCCTAAAGACACCACCAAAAAACTACTAGAACTGGTAAATGAATTTAGTAAGATTCTAGGATACAAAATCAATGTACAGAAATCCTCTGAATTTTTATACACTAATAATGAAGCAAGAGAAAGAGAAATTAAGAAAACAATCCTAGGGTACCAGGTGGCTCAGTTAAGTGTTTGCCTTCACCTCAGGTCATGATCCCAGGGTCCTGGGATGGAGTCCTACATCCAGTTCCCTGCTCAGTGGGGAGTCTGCTTCTCCTCTGTACCTCTCACCCCTGCTTGTGATATCTCTCATGCTCTCTCTCTCTCAAATAAATAAATAAAATCTTTAAAAAAGAAAGAAAGCAATCCTACTTACAACTGCACCCAAAATAATAAAAAACCTAGGAACAAACTTACCAAGGAGGTGAAAGACTTATATTCAAAAAATAAAACACTGATTCACAGGGAAAAGAAAAAAGAAAAAAATAATAATAATCCACTGATTAACAGTTCTCTGTTCACAGATGATATGTAGGAAACCCTAAAGACTACACACACAAAAAACTGTTAGAACTTATAAATGAATTCAGCAAAACAGCAGGATATAAAGTTAACACACGGAAATCAGTTGCATTTCAACACGGAAATTAGTTGCATTTCAACACATAACAATGAACAATATGAAAAGTTATTAGAAAAACAATTCCATTTACAACAGCATCAAAAAGAATAAAATATTTAGGAATTCATCAAGGAAGTAAAATACTTATACAAGGAAAACTACAAAACACTGCTAGAAGAAATTAAAGAAGATATACAAAAGTGGAAATACATTTCATTTTTATGGACTGGAAGCCTTAATGATGTTAAGATGTCAATATTACCGAAAGCAATCTACAGATTCAATGCAATTCCCATAAAAAGCCCAATGGTGGTTTTTGCAGAAAATATAAAGTCCCATCCTAAAATTCATATGGATTCTAAAGGGACCCCAAAAACCATCTCGGAAAAAGAGATTAAAGCAGGAGGACTCACACTTCCTGATTCCAAAACATATACAAAGCCACAGTAATCACAGTATTTACTACTAGCATAAAGACAGACATAGACAAAAGGAATAGAAGAGAGATCTCGGAAATAAACCCTTCCATATATGGTCAATGATTTTTGACCAGGATGTCAAGACCATTCAATAAGGAAATAACAGTCTTTTTAACAAATTGTGCTGGGAAAACTGTTTATCACATGCAAAAAAATGAAGTTCGACCCTTACCTAAGACCATATACAAAAATTAACTTAAAAGGGCTCAAAAACCTAAAACTATAAAACTCTTGAAAGAAAACATAGGACAAAAGCTTCATGACATTAGATTTATCCATGATTTCTTGGATATGATACCAAAGGCACAGGCAACAAAAGAAAAAAATAAATCGAATTTCATGAAATTAAACAGTTTTATATATAAAAGGACACTACCAACAGAGTAAAAAGGCAACCCATGGAATGGGAGAAAATATTTGGGTATATTTGTAAAGGGTACAAGAGATTCATATCCAAAATATATAAAGAACTCCTAAAACTCAAAAGCGAAAACAACCAACCTGATTCAAGAAGGGGCAAAGGATCTAAATAGACATTTCAACAAAGAAGATATATAAATGGCCAATAAGTACATGAAAAGATGCTCAACATCACTAATCATTAGGGAAATGCACATCAAAACTACAATGAGATACTACCTCACAACCGTTAGGATGGCTACTACCAAAAAGCCCCAGAAAATAACAAGTGTTGGGGAGAATATACAGAAATTGGAACCCTTGTACATTGTGAAAATGGAAAAACCACTGTGGAAGGACAGTATGGTAGCAATTCCTTAAAAAATTAAAAATAGAAATACCATATGATCAAGCAATACCACTTCTGGGTATATACCTGAAAACTAAAAAGAGGGACTTGAACAGTAGGATATTCACAATAGCTAATGCATGGAAGCAACCCAAGTGTCCAACAAAGGATGAGTGAATAAGCAAAAATGTGTTATATATATACAATAAAATATTACACGTCATTAAAAATGTAAGGAAATTCTGACATATGCTACAACATGGATGAATCTTAAGAACACTATGTAAGTGAAATAAGGCAGTCAAAAAGACAAATCCTATATGATTCCTCTTCTTTAATTAATTAATTTTGTATTGCTCTTAAATGAGATAGAGTAGTCAAAATCATAGACAGAAAGTAGAATGGTGATTGCCAGGGGTTGGGGAGAATAGGGAATGGGAAGTTGTTATTTAATGGGTACAGGGTTTCCGTTTTATAAGATAAAATGAGTTACGGAGATGGATGGTGATGACGGTTATATAACATTACAAATGTATTTAATACACTGAACTATACATGAAAAATGCATAAGATGGCAAACTTTGCTATGTGTTTTTTATCACAATAAAAAAAATTGGGAAGAAAATAAAAGTCTCTCAGTGTGTTGGAAATGGCGGAGCCAAGCCTGCCTTTTGTACTGTTTCCTACATTGGCAGATTTACTATCAGAAGTTAAACAAGCCAGGGTACCTGGGTGGCTGAGTTGGGTAAGCATCTGCCTTTGGCTCAGGTCATCTCAGGGTCCTGGGATCCAGCTCCGAGGTAGGCTTCCTGTCCAACAGGGAATCTGATTCTCCCTTTCCCTCTGCCCCTCCCCCTGCTCATGCTCTCTCTCCCTCTCTCTCTCAAATAAATAAAATCTTTCAAAAAAAAAATTATTAAAAAAAAAAAAAGTTAAACCAGCCTCCTCCAGCCATCCAAGATGCTGAAAGGAAAGAAGGCTAAGGGGAAGAAAGTGGCCCCGGCTCCTGCTATCGTGAAGAAGCAGAGAGTCAAGAAGGTGGTCAATCCTGCTTAAGAAAAGGCCCAAGAGGGGCGCCTGGGTGGCTCAGTGGGTTAAAGCCTCTGCTTTCGGCTCAGGTCACGGTCCCAGGGTCCTGGGATCGAGCCCCACATCGAGAGCCTGCCTCTCTCTCCGCCTGCCTCTCTGCCTACTTGTGATCTGTCTGTCAAATAAATAAAATCTTAAAAAAAAAAAAAAGAAAGAAAGAAAAGGCCCAAGAATTTTGGCATCAGATAGGACATCCAGCCCCAAAGGGACCTCATCTTCTTTGTCAAATGGTGCCACTTTATCTGCCTGTAGCAGCAAAAGACTATTTTCTATAAATGTCTGAAAGTGCCTACCACAATTAACCAGCTCACCCAGGTCTTGGACCACCAAATAGCTACTCAACTGCTTAAGCTGGCCCACAAATACACACCACAGACAAAGCAACACAAGGAGAGACTGTTGACACGGGCTGAGATGAAAGCTGTTGGCAAAGGGAATGTCCCCACCAAGAGGCCGCCTATCCTTCAAGCTGGGCTTAATAATGTCACCACCTTAGGGGAAAATAAGAAGGCTCGGATGGCAGTGACTGCACATGATGTGGATCCCATTGAGTTGGATCCCACTGAGTTGGTTATCCTCGTGCCTGCCCTGAGTGATAAGATGGGGATTTCCTACTTCATCATCAAGGGGAAGGGCAGGCTAAGGTGTCTGATCCACAGGAAGACCTTCACCACTGTCTCCTTCACACAGGTTAACTCAGAAGACAGAGGAGCTCTGGCTAAGCTGGCAGAAGCTATTAGGACCAATTAAAATGACAGATATGATGAGATCCACTGTCATTGGGGAGGCAAGGTCCTGGGTCCAAACTCAGTGATTCACATTGCCAAGTTGGAAAAAACAAAGGCTAAAGGACCGGCCGCCAAACAGGGCTAAATGTATGCTGTTGAATTCTCTGTACATAAAAGCAATAAAAAGGGGCGCCTGGGTGGCTCAGTGGATTAAGCCGCTGCCTTCGGCTCAGGTCATGATCTCAGGGTCCTGGGATCGAGCCCCGCATCGGGCTCTCTGCTTGGCAGGGAGCCTGCTTTCCCCTCTCTCTCTGCCTGCCTCTCTGCCTGCTTGTGATCTCTGTCTGTCAAATAAATAAATAAATAAAATCTTTAAAAAAAAAATAAAAAAATAAAAGCAATAAAAAGTTTTATTTAAAAAAAACAAAACAAAACAGGGATGCCTGGGTGGCTCAGTCATTAAGCATCTGCCTTTGGCTCAGGTCATGATCTCAGAGTCCTGATCCCAGAGTCCCACATCCGTTCCCTGCTCAGTGGGGAGCTTGGTTTTCCCTCTGCCTACTGCTCCTCCTGCCTGTGCTCTCTCTCTCTTTCTCCCCCCGTTTGACAAATAAATAAAATCTTTAAAACAAAATAAGAACAAACGTGAAACAAAACATTGCTTTTCAATGTTATCGCAAGTGAGTGCAATTTAAAATTACCATGCAAGCCTCCATTAACGCAGTGTGCATCTCATCTGTTTTGTGCTCTTGGTCCGCACCAGCATCAAGCAGAAAGCGAACCATATCCAAATGGCCTTAAAAAAAAAAAAAAAAAAAAGAACATGAATTTTTAAACTATATTTCTAAAGAACTGAGTATTAATTTAATACATTAAGTATTAAAATAGGGAATCATTTTCTTTCAGGTATCTACACAAAAATTTATGAGAACTTATTTTTCATTCTATAAAGGAATGACAGTTTTACAAAGCCAATCCAAAATAATAAGCACGCTCTCACCAAGGTATCTAGGTTTTAAAGACTGAATTAGTAGAAAGCACATAACAAGTTAAATAAAGTGGTAATACTTATTCTTTGATTTAATCTATAAAAACTATCAAACTATAAATCAAAACACTGAAATCAATTAGAATGCCAGGTAAAATACTTTTGGATCATACTTTTCATAAAAACAGCATTAAAATAATGACCATAAACTCACTGTGGCAATGAACAGGCACAGAAAACTCCAGTCAAAATAATTTCAACCCTCTGGATACATTAAATATATAAAAAGCCTTAATAGTCAGTAAGAAAAAGACAAACACTCCAGTAGAAAAATGGATGAAGGACATGAAATGGTTATTAAAAAAGAAATGTAAATGAATACTAAACTGAAAAAGAATATTAAACCTTCCTATTAAACAAAAGCAAATTAAAATTATACACCATTTTTTACTATCAAAATGGCAAATATTAAAAAGAATGGTAATACCCAGTGTTGGTGAGGGTGTAGGGTGGGACAAAGGGCACTCTCAAACACTGCTGGTGGGAGTGTAAATTGGTTCAACCTTTCTAGAAGGCAATTTGGCAATATGTATCAAAAGCCTTAAAAATGTCCATACCCTTTGACCCAGCAATTCCACTTCCAGGAATTTATCCTAAGGAAATAATCAGAGATTAGGCAAAGATGTCTGCACAAGGATGTTATTACAGTGTTTTTAATAATAGTGAAAACTGGGAACAATTCAAGTGTCCAACAATAGGCAATTATGGTACACCCATTTGATGTATTTGCAGAGACTCCTAGTTCCCTACTCAATACCACGGAATAGTCTTCCTTAATAACAGAACTCTGTTTTTTATCTGAGTGGCAACTAACTAAAAGAGTACATTTCCCAGCTTTCCTTGTTATATGTAGCCAATGAGATACAAGCAGGAGCTATAAGGCAGAACGTCTAAAAAGATTTCTTAAAAGTAGCTTACTGATGTGGAAGGCACTCCCCATTTTGCCCTTACCCTCTCTGTCCTCCCTACAATGTAGATTGTTGGGGCTCTAGCTACCATCTTGGATTACAGGTAAATTTGAGGATAGAAATGACACAGTAGGAAGGTAGAAGAGAAAAACAGAATTCTGAGATCTTGATAGCAGTGCAACAGCTATACTAGTTCTAGACAGCCTACACCCTTGGACTTGATTTATATATTTTAAAAAAAAGTCTTCTCTTTTGTTTAAATCATTATTAATTTAGGTTTCATGACACATGCAGCCATACCCACTCCTAGCAGAAATAGTGAAATACTATGTGACCATCAAAAGTTGTGTTATAAAAACATTTATTGAGATGGGAAATGTTCATGATATATTGCTAAATAAAATAAGCAGACTATAAAACAGTTAGGTATGGTTGTTTAGTTTAAATATATATGTTTGTTTTATATATGCTTAAAAAACACACTGGAAACATACTAAAATACTGCTTACATGCTTTAATCTTTAGGTAGTAATAATACATGTCATTGTAAAATTTCTTTTCCTTATGCTTTTCTTGTTTATGAGGTTTTCTGTTTAAACTGTGATTACTACTATTACTTGAGTGTGTATTATTTTTGAAATAAAGGTTGGAAAAAATCATATAAAATGAAAGTTATTAAAAAATGAAAATCCTCTAAATCTGTGCTATGAGTTTTCGTTGACTTCATAGCTACCTGAATAAATCTGAATTAAAATAATAAAGAAACATACACTGTGAAATTTATACTTTACAAAATATAGGCTAAAATAGGCTTTCTATATAATCTCTTATAAGTTACATAATTTGACAGCACAGGGAAAATATAAGTAATATAAAATTAATTCAAATACTCAAATATTTAAATACTCAAGGTTGTTATGAAAAAAATTGTAAATATTCACATATAGAGAGAGTACCTTTGTAGCACGCAAGGGTAAGAGCACTTTCTTTGAATTCATTAGAATGAGTGTTGATGCCTGCCCCATGATCCAGAAGAACTCTTGCAACTTCCACATGACCTGCACTGGCAGCTTCCATTAAGGGGGTATGTCCATTTTCATTATGATCTTCTATATTTGCACCTTCATTAAGTAGCACTTTCACAATGTCAACAAATCCTCCAGCACAGGCATAAGTTAGTGCAGTATTTCCTAACAAAGAACAAAAAGATACACAGAATTATGATAAAATGGATAAAATTATAACTATGCTATACTCTAGTTCTAGCTCTTCAATTCCCTTCATAAACCACTAGAACTATCATCTTACATTTTTTTGGTTCTATTGGTTAAGAGCATCATCTTAATTTTCTTACTAATTAAAAGATTTATTAAACAGGTGCCTGGGTGGCTCAGCTGGTTAAATGTCTGCCTTTGGCTCAGGTCATGATCTCCAGGTCCTGGGATGGAGCCTCACGTTGGGCTTCACGCTCAGCGGGGAATCTGCTTCTTTCTCTCTCTCTTTCCCTTTGCCCTCCCCCCAGCTCAGTCTCTCCCTCTCTCTTTCTCAAATAAATAAGTAAATAAAATCTTTTTAAAAAAATAAAAGATTTGTTATAAACAGGCCAACTGGGGCGGCTGGGTGGCTCAGTGGGTTAGGCCTCTGACTTCCGCTCCAGTCATGGTCTCTGGGTCCTGGAATGGAGTCCCACACTAGGCTCTCTGCTTGAAGGGGAGCCTGCTTCCCCCCCCACCCCGCCTCCACCTGCCTCTCTGCCTGCTTGTGATCTCTCTCTCTGTCAAACAATAAATAAAAATCTTTATAAAAAAAACAAAAACAAAAACAAAACAGGCCAATTTACTTATATTCCCATTAGTTTAAAGATATGTGTCAGAAGGAAAATGTAGCTAAAACAATGAATAGTCTTATGAATAAGTCTGCATAAAGAAAAGGTAAGAGAAAATTAAGAAATGGATATACATAGAAAGAAAATGTTAAGGATTTCTAGACTGTAAAGTATCAAAAGAAAAAGGAGTAATTTTGAATGATACACTAGAATATTTTAAATAAAAATATACTGAAAGGGATTTTTCAAGATGACAATTTTACTTGACAGCCTAATAAAGTAGGAAGATATAAATCCCCCTCAGCATAAGTCCTTCAAAAGAAACATTTCTTTAAAAAGGTCATTATCCAGGGCGCTTGGGTGGCTCAGTAAGCTAAGCAGCTGCCTTGGGCTCAGGTCATGGTCTTAGAATCGAGCCTCATGTCAGGCTCCCTGCTCAGTGAACAGCCTGCTTCTCCCTCTCCTTCTGCCTGCCGCTCTGCCTAATTGTGCTCTCTCTCTCTGTCTCTCTGTCAAATAAATAAATAAAATAAAATAAAAAAATAAAAGGTCATTATTCCATTATTGGCGTTCCACCTATTTCTTTCCTGATTTTGTTTTGAGGATTTTTATTTATTAGAGAAGGTAAGGGAGATGGTTTACTACCTAACAGTAAGGCACTGAAGAAGATTATTTTAAAGATTCAGCAAGAAAAGTAACATTCCAGAATCCAATGTGTTTAGAATTCAATTATTCAACCATTTTACACATTATACATGTTACTGTCATTACAAGTAAGACAAAATGGTCAGCAAAATAGTCTACAGTTCCTTCCAGGAAGTCTTGCTCACTTACATTTAATATTCACTTAAAGGTGTAGAACAATGACATAGCTTTCATTATGTAAATTTTTAAAAAATCATGTTGTTGCCTCACTAAATCCAAGTAATCTTACTACTAAAACTATACCTATAACTCATGACACATGACCAAGGCTCCTTCTATGTGTCTGCGAGGTATAAATAACTAAAAGAACACCTCTTACTAGAATAGCTTTCATTCTGCCACAAGAGTATCTTAGTAGTAAATGGATTCAGTATGCCCAACATGAAAAACCCCACAGGGTAAATACTCTCAGGTTAATCTATAATCTAAAGTTAAGGAATTTGAATTTATTTTTTTTTTTTTTAGATTTTATTTATTTATTTATTTATTTGACAGACAGAGATCACGAGTAGGCAGAGAGGCAGGCAGAGAGAGAGGAAGGGAAGCAGGCTCCCCGCTGAGCAGAGAGCCCGATGCGGGACTCGATCCCAGGACCCTGAGATCATGACCTGAGCCGAAGGCAGCGGCTTAACCCACTGAGCCACCCAGGCACCCAAGGAATTTGAATTTAAATGAGATAAAGAATTTTAAGACATACAGTTCCTAATTTTGCCTCTTATGGCAAAAAAGAAACTGTCTCCAGCAGAAAAACTGACAATCTTGGCCAAACGGAATCTCAGTCTTTTGAAGATACCAAATTAATTTAGATTTTACTCATTTCTAATCAATGGCTAAGATTTTTCTGTAGGTTTACAACTGATTTTTCCAGTCATAAAAATCAAATTTTTATCTCTTAGGTTATAATTAATTATATCAATTTATTTTCCTCAAATTAACACATAATTTCTACTTACCTGTTGCTGACTGGGAGTTGACATCTGCATCATGAAGAAGTAATAATTTCACAATATCTAAATAACCTCCACTAGATGCTGCCATTAGGGGAGTTATGTCTCCTTTATTCCCTCGATCTTCAACATTAGCATGCATAGCAAGCAATACCTTTAAAACACATTACACAGAGAGAGAACAGTCAGTTCTTACTATTAATAGTATTTCTAGAGAAATAAATGCATAAAGGCAACAGAAAATGTTAACTGCTCTTGTCAAAGAATATGTGTTATGCTTAGGATTATTCAGCAAGAGAACAGCAGAACTATACTACCAAGACAGAAACTAACTGGTAAACACATGGTTATTTCTCAATATTACTACAACAGACAGAAAAAATTAAAAGAATTGAGATAATCTGGATGAAATGACAATAAATCACTACTTTCCATTATAGCTGTATATTATTTCTTTTTTTTTTTAATTTTATTTTTTATAAGTATATTATTTCTAAAGACAAGCTGAAGATATTACTACTTTTATGTGTTTCTTATTCATTAGGAACAGTTTTGAGTAAATGGCAGGAAAATGCACCTTGCCCAGTTACATGTGTAGGCAACAAAATTAATTATGTACCAGGTTCCACTTTACCTACTGCCCAAAAGGAAGGAATCTGGCCTCTAACAACTTCTTTGATTAGTAATAAAAATAAAACATCAAAAACCTTCCCATAATTTCAATCACTGAAGATAAGTTCTGCTTACTTGTGCTAATTCATAATACCCTGCTGAACAAGCCAAACACAGCAGACTTTCTCCTTCTTCTGTATGTTCATTTACACTTCTGCCTTCATCTAGCAATTTACGAACAGCATTCACATCCCCATCTGAACAAGCTTCTGCCAGACTACGACTGAAAACAAAACCATCAACAATTAACCAACAAAGAAAGACTCAGAATCCTATGCTAATAAACTATATTAAATACAACGTCTTAAACAGAAAAATGTTGATACAGTAAGAAAAAAAACTTGTATGAACATTTTGTGTGTTTGTAATACTAATTATTTGTGGAGGCCAGCCAAGCCAGAAAGGCAATAAACTGAATATGAAAACAGCTGACATTTTTATTTTCCAAAATGTTCTAACATTTTATCATATTAATTTTCAAGTAAAGTCTTAAAAACTATTAGATGCACAAGTTTTTAAACTCAATCAATGCAATAATTCCTAAAGATACCTGGGATATAACTCCACGGCTTAAAATTTTATTTGGTAACAGAAGATGTGACCTACTGCACAATGGTTAACAAAACTGATAAATCTCAAACTTTAATGTGCATACAAATCACCATGTTTCCTGTTAAAATGTAGAATCTGACTCAGTAGTTCTGAGGTGAGGTCTGAGATTCTGCATTTCTGACAAGCTCTAAAGTGATGCTGATGCTGCTGATTATGGACCATATCTCCGTAACCTGCATCTGGATTAGTGCATTAGTAACCCATTTCATTTATTATTTACTCAAGCAGTCAGCTTCCAGTTTACTACTATCATCTTTAGAACAAGTAACTTCCTTAGAAAGAGGAATACCATCTTACTCACTTTGGATTTCTTACAGAGTCTAGTACAGTACATGCCATGAGAATACTCATGATGAATATGAGTGGAATACAAGAATAAAAATACAGTCTCTGTTTTTATTTCTATGTAACATATATACATTTATGAACCCACTTAAAATATAATACCCATTCTAATATCCGCTTAGCGAAAGTTATAATCCCGTCCAAAAGACAGAATTAACCCAAAGCTGCTACACTTCCCCAAATTCCACTCAAGAAAATGTTTGATACCCAGAAAAAGTCATTATATGCATACGTGTCTACTTGTCCTGCACTGTGGCTGTTTTCTGCTCTCATCCGTGTCAGTGCAGCAGCAGCTTCATCTAATGCACAGCTTACTGAGGACGTCAGTCTCCGCAACACCTCAGGATCTGCAAAAGCTTTACCGTCAGCAGTCGACAATTTGCCAATGCCTTCAGTATGCGTCAATCAGGTAGTGCAGGGGAAGAAAAAACAAAAAAGTGCAAATTGTAGTTACATTACTAAACACTATTATTTAGGGGAAAAAACGGCATAGTCTCCATAGAGAAGGCTGACAATCAGAATATAAGGTTGATAATAATTTTGCCATTAATGTCAAAAGGCCACCGCATCTTTACAAGGCACATAATATTAATCTGTCCCATACCTAACTCCAAATATAACGTAACATGATGCTCACTGAGGTAAATGAATGAAAGTTCTTTCAAAATATATAGTCATACTATAGGATCTCTAGTGGAAGATCATATTTATACTATTTTCAGTAATAATGAAGTGGGTAGTCAGCATTAATACAACAAACAATCCAACAATTTCTCCCTTTGGTTTAGTAGCCACCTAGAACCATCTTCTAGGATAACAGTGTAAATTAAAATAAGTTCATTCTAATATTCATTATGTGGTTATGATGTACATGCACTAGAGAGACAAAAAGGGATGAGGCACAGTTTCTATCCTTACACAGCTCAGGCTAGAAGGACTATTACATGTCTAAGTTGCCAATTAAACTTTTTCTCTAGATTCAGTGAGGAATCGGTGACAACTGTAATGGAAAATTTCAATGATAATATCACTGCCTGATCACTGCTGAAAATGAGAGAAAAATAATCAATAAAATTTTGGAAAACAACAAGAAAAACAAGAAGGGAAAACGTGCCCAATAAGATATAAAATGTATTATGATGCCAGGCAAATTATAAAATATCATACTTACACAGAAACAGATAATTATAATATCAAGGATATACAATAGAGACCAAAAAAGACCCTAGATCATTTGTGAATTCAATATGTATAGATGTGCAATTTCAAGTCAAAGGAGATGGGAGGGCTTATTTCAAAAACACTGTTCAAAAATTGGTTACCATTTGAAAATTAAGTAATATCTCTAATTCACAGCATTCACAAAAATAAATACCAGGTAGACTGAAGGTTTAAATGTTAAAAACACACACTGAAAAATACTATTATACTATGTAGTGGTTTTTTTTTTCTGTAAAGATTTTATTTATTTACTTGACAGAGATCAAAAGTAGGCAGAGAGGCAGGCAGAGAGAGGAGGAAGCAGGCTCCCTGCTGAGCAGAGAGTCTGATGCGGTGCTCAATCCCAGGACCCTGAGATCATGACCTAAGCCGAAGGCAGAGGCTTTAACCCACTGAGCCACCCAGGTGCCCTATGTAGTGTTTTTCTAATGTGAATATTGGAGAGATTTTTCTAAGCATGAGACAAATTCCAAAAGCCAGGAAATAAAAATTAGTACATATGATATGAAACATTTCTAATTTCAGTAAAATTTTCCATGTAATTAAGCACAACATAAAATTAAGGCAAAATAAAAAATGAAAATAATACCCAATAAACTTATTATCATTTATAAAGAGTATGATGCAACTTACTGATATTAAAGGAACACAAACTATGAAACTGACAAAAAAATTGATTGAGGAGTAAGGCCCTCTGAAACTCATTGACAGGAATGTATATTGGTATAAAGTTGGCAGTGTCATGGCAAATTTGACAAGTTATCAAAATTTTAGATGTAAACATCCTTTGACACAGTGATACCACTTTCTAATACCTTGTCCTATGAAGACACATGCACAAATAAGAAAAGCTACATATGAATATAAACTACAACAATATTTGTGATATTGGAAAAGAGGAAATAATCTAAGTATCTCTCAATAAGGAACTGGTAAAATAAATTATGGTACATCTAAGCAAGAGAATATTTTATTTTATCCTTTAAAAGAAAAAGATTGGGCTGCCTGGGTGGCTCAGTCAGTTGAGCATTCAACTCTTGGTTTCAGCTTGGGTCATGATCTCCAGGTCCCCATGCCGGGCTCTGTGCTGGGTGTGGAGCCTGCCTGAGATTCTCTCTCTCCCTCTCCCTGTGCCCACTGCCTCCCCCACTCTAAAAAAGTATATATATAAATAAAGAAAGGAAGAAAGGAGGATTATAGAAAGATGCTCATAATAATGTAAAAAAAAAAAGGGAAGTTATATTATGTGCAATATGACCCTATGTATATTTAAACATATACATTAAAGCTACAAAGGAAAAAGTCTGGATATATATGTAAACCTTGACAGTGGGAAGGTTTTATTATCTACTTAATATATTTCATATTCCCTTAGTTATTTCTAATTGTATTAAATTATAACTTAGAAAATAATTTTAAAATTCTTCTTGAAATAGCTTTAATCTTTTTTTCCTAAAGTTTACTTACTTAAATATCTGTATACCCAACATGGAGCTCAAACTCACAATCCTGAGATCAAGAGTCACATGTTCTTCCAACTGAACTGACTTTTGGAATCTGTCTCATGCTTGGAAAAGTCTCCCCTACATTCACATTAGAAAAACACAACAGCCAGGCACCCCTGAAATAATTTTAGTTCTTAATTTTCTCTAAGAATATCAAGGAGACCTGGAGAATAATGATTTAAATTTGACAATTTAAACTCATATGTAGTTGGATAGAATATTCTGTCTACAGAAACTGTCAGATAAATTTTAAGATTTATTTATTTATTTTAGAGAGAAACAGAGATGGAGAGAGAAGGAGGGAGCACGAGTTGGGGGATGGGCAGAGGGAAAGAATCTTACGCAGCCTCCCTGCTGAATGCTGAAAGAAAGAAAAGAGCCCTTTATGAGAAATCATGAGGTGCCCAGAAAAAAAGAAAAAAAGAAAAATGAGTTTAAAACCCTTAATTAGGGATTAAGGAGTGATACTCACAACATGAGTGAAGTGTGAGCCTGAACCAGAGAGTAAAAATGTACCACTACCTGTAAACAAAGCTTGATTTAGGAAAGAAAAGGAAAGCAGAGAAGACTAGGAGAAGAGAGATGTCTTTTCTCCACATTTCTCTCTCTGCTCTAAGCCAAATAATTCAGGGTTCCAAAGCAAAGCAAAAACAAAACAAAGCAAAACAAATAAAGAATCCAAAATTAGAGGGTGGTCATGACACTGCCGTTCAGAAATCTTATACAGCATATCCCTATATCACAAGTAGGAGATGCACTGGAAATCCAGACTCTAAAGGAGGAACATTCAATGTTATTACAAATGTGATCTTTATACCTTTCTTTAAAAAATTACTAGTTCTGCTTCAGTTTAAACGGTCTTATTCTGTTGTGTCTAATTTTAAGTTTCTATCAGTTCCAAAATGACACAGTAGGTAGACTAAAAGTCAGTCTGCTACAAATTATACCTATACTTTACCATAACAGGACAAAGTTGAAGGAATAACAAAAGACGACATCAAGTAAGCTCATTCTTAACATTTATGTCTTTCCAAGAGTAATACAAAAAATGCTCAATTTATTTTAGCTCTTATTTGTCCCAGTCATTATTTGGTCAAATGAATACTGTTTTTCTTCAGTCACCATGAAATGTGCCAAAAGGCTGCTGTGATTTTTCTGCATACTTATCTTTAATATCATGTTTATTAAAGTACTCAGAAACTGGGGGCACAGAGTTGGCTCAGTCAGAAAAGTATGTGACTCTTGATCTCTGTATTTTGAGTTTCAGCCTCACATTGTATGTAGAGATTACTTAAATAAATAAACATTAAAATTTTTTTTAATTAGGGGCGCCTGGGTGGCTCAGTAGGTTAAAGCCTCTGCCTTTGGCTCGGGTCATGATCCCAGCGTCCTGGGATCGAGCCCCGCATCGGGCTCTCTGCTCCTCAGGGAGCCTGCTTCCTCCTCTCTCTCTGCCTGCCTCTCTGCCTGCTTGTGATCTCTGTCAAATAAATAAATAAAATCTTTAAAAAAATTTTTTTTTATTAAAAAAAAAATACTCAGAAACCTAAGTTTCTATACTTTTTAAAAGAGGATTTTATTTATTTGTCAGAGAGAGAGCACAGCAGGGGGAGTGCCAGGCAGAGAGAGAAGCAGACTCCCTGCTGAGCAGGGAGCTTCATGTGGGGTTCCATCCCAGGACCCTGGGATCATGACCTGAGGTGAAGGCAGATGCTTAACAGACTGAGCCACCCAGGAGACCCAAAATTTTCTATACTTTAAAAACCTTCCTTTTTTTTTTTTTTTTATTTAATTTTTTCGGTGTTCCAAGAGTCACTGTTTGTGCACCATACCCAGTATTCCATGCAATACGTGCCCTCCTTAATACCCACCACCAGGATCACCCATCCCAACCCCTCCCTTCCAAAACCCTCAGTTTGTTTCTGAGAGTCCACAGTCTCTCATGTTTCATCTCCCACTCCAATTCCTTTACTTTTTTTTTCCTTCTCCTAATGTCCTCCATGTTATTCCTTATGCTCCATAAGTAAGTGAAACCTTTCTGTAAGGCACTTGGGTGGATCAGTTGGTTGAACGTCTGACTCTTGGTTTTGGCTCAGGTCATGATCTTGCAGTTGCAGGACTGAGCTCTGCACTCAGTGTGGAGTCTATTCAGATTTTTCTTCCCTCTCCTTCTGCCTGTCCCCATTCGTGCACACTCTCTCTCACTCTCTCAAACGAATAAAGAAAATCTTAAAAAAAAAATTTTATTTTGAATTTTACTTTGAATTTTTTAAAATATTTTATTTATTTATTTGACAGACAGAGATCACAAGTAGGCAGAGAGGCAGGAAGAGAGAGAGAGAGAGAGAGGAGGAAGCAGGCTCCCGGCTAAGCAGAGAGCCCGATGTGGGGCTTGATCCCAGGACCCTGGGATTATGACCTGAGCCAAAGGCAGAGGCTTTAACCCACTGAGCCACTCAGGTGCCCCTATTTTTTAATTTTCTGCATTTAAATGGCTTTAATATAGGATAAGGTTATGTATATGGCACTCTAACAAGCTTTTAGGCACTACTTTATTTTTTAATTTTGGGGCACTATTTTCAAAAATAACCTACACATTCTTCTAGACTAAATTCTTACATGTAGGGCACCTGGGTGGCCCGATGAGTTAAGCAGCTGCCTTTGGCTCAGGTCATGATCATGTGGCCCTGGGATCAAGCCCTGAGAGGGGCCCCTGCTCAGCAGGGAGTCTGCTTCTCCCCTCCCACTACCCCTCCCCCTGCTTGTGGCTCTCAAACAAATAAATAAGCCTTCAAAAAATTGTTTTAAATAAATTCTTACATGTATTTAATATGCACATATATTTATGCTAGATAAGTAACTAAAAGGAGTAACATACAAAATGAACATATCTCAAAAGCAATATACAGAAATAAAGAAAAGCAATATACAAAAATTAGAAAAAGTAAACTTCCTTCTTAAAACAATTTTAATTGATAAAAGGCTTTCATTACAGTGGAATTGAAACCTGGTACAACAAATAATATGCATGTTGTACAATACAAAACAGTGATGAGTATATATTATTGAAAAAGTATGCTTATCACAGATTTTTCTGTTTTCTTGTTCTATGATAGAACAAGAAGTTGATATAAAGCTTGGTATATTTCAGTCTAATTTTTTTTATTTTTTTATTATTTTTTTTTTTTTAAAGATTTTATTTATTATTTATTTGACAGAGAGAAATCACAAGTAGACAGAGAGGCAGGCAGGCAGAGAGAGAGAGAGAGAGAGAAGCAGGCTCCCTGTCGAGCAGAGAGCCCGATGCGGGACTCGATCCCAGGACCCTGAGATCATGACCCGAGCCGAAGGCAGCGGCCTAACCCACTGAGCCACCCAGGCGCCCCTATTTCAGTCTAATTTTGTGTCCAATTTTTATTTAACTGTCTTCTAAGAAAAAAATAGCAATTTATAATTAAGTTACCCCTAGATGAAAGTGAATATGTAAATAAGCACATGCAGAATACCCAAATCAGTTAAGATCAAAGATTCATAATCTGATGAATTTATCTCCCACATTTATAATGTAATTGGTAATAGGTTAAGTTTTCCTTAATAACCAGCTGATAATCTAAGACCTTAAATACAGTGCTGAGCCCTAGAATCATCCATTGAAAACTTTCAACTAAGAATTTTTGAAATATGAAACGTGAACATTTTCTTTAGTAAATACAAAACATAATATATTTAAGAGTTCAAATTTCATATAATGTCATAGTTTTGGGGTAATTTTATACAGCTTTGTATAGAGATCTAGACTTCTAAAGAAATGAAAATAAGAAAACCAGAAATAAATTACCTGCTGC
This sequence comes from Lutra lutra, assembly GCF_902655055.1. NCBI lineage: Eukaryota > Metazoa > Chordata > Mammalia > Carnivora > Mustelidae > Lutra > Lutra lutra. Next base: position 79,115,440 of record NC_062282.1, on the reverse strand, counting down.
TTCCAGCAACGCTTCTAATCGTGCCTGTGTCTCTGGATCCACAGTACGTAAGTCTGCTCCTTCTGCAGTGCTCGATAAGAATATCTCTGATGTTGTTTTAAGTACTGGGTTATCCAGATCTTCTTGGTCCAAAATAAATGATTCGACCTGTTTATGAATTAAAAATGTAATAGCCATGAAACTGATCTCAATATTGGTAGTATAACTGCAATTTAAGATAATATGATTTCTGATTTGGAATTTAAGTATAAGCAGATAAATTACTGTAGAAATATGGGAAGGGACTTTGAAGGAGCCTCATATTTTCAGACATGACTACAGTGTAACTCGGAGACAGCAGATTTCAGTTTCCTGAAGAACACTGTATCTTCTGTGCCTAGCATGGAGCTTGACAAGCAGTTTTTGTTTTTTTCTTTTTAATGAAACAAGTACAAGAACATAGTCCCTGGAAAGATCTAAATAGGACTAAATGGTAAAAAGACTAGATAGCATGGATAGGTCAGTAAGGCTCCATTTTTCCTCTTTTAATCAATTTACTAAATTCTGATTCTTAGAAGAAAATAAGATTTAATACACTGCCAAATATCTGTAAACCTATAGATAAGAAAGCTCCATGAAGTTAAGAAACACACCTGTTTGTTCATTGCTTTGTCCTCTGGGCTGAAGAATACCTCATATACAGTAGGTATTGAATTCACATTTGTTGAAATGAATGAATAGAATAAGCAAAAGCAACTTATGAAAATAAACATGTAACCCTCTAATTTCAAATCAACTTAATTCTAAAATGAATTTTCTTAACAAAATATGTACAATTTTTCAGGGAAGCAATTTGGAAATGTGTTTCAAAATGCTTTAAAAGGCTCATGCCCTTTGATTCAGTAATTCCATTTTAAGGAATCTATCCTAGAGCTACCCTATGACCCAGCTATCGCACTACTGGGTATTCACCCTAAAGATAAACAAATGGAGTGATCCAAAGGGGCACATGCAACCCAATGTTGATAGCAGCAATGTCCACAATAACCAAACTATGAAAAGAACCTAATATCCATCAACAGATGAATGGATAAAGAAGATGTGGTATATATATACAATTGAAATACTATACAGCCATCAAAAAAACCCACGCCGAAATCTTGCCATTTGCAATGACGAGGATAGAACTAGAGGGTATTATGCTAAGAGAAATAACTCAGTCAGAGAAAGAATTATTATATGATCTCTCTGATATGAGGATTTGAGAGGCAGGGCGGGGGGTCATGGGGGGAAGGGAAGGAAAAAATGAAACAAGATGGGATTGGGAAGGCGACAAAACCATAAGAGACTCTTAATCTTAGGTAAAACGGAGGGTTGCTGGGGGGTGGGGGAGGGAGGAATAGGGTGGCTGGGTTATGAACACTGGGGAAGGTATGTGCTATGGTAAGTGCTGTAAACTGTGTAAGGCTGATGATTCACAGACCTGTACCCCTGAAGCAAATAATAAATTATATGTTAATAAAATAAATAAATAAAATTGTAAAAAGGTATCTGAAAGCAAGACAAAAATATGCAAGGATGGTCACTGCACATTAATTCAAATTCCAAAAATGAGAGGGGGAAAAAACTACAATTGGTAATTTGGTAAATACATTCTGTCCATTCACAGGATGGACTACCATGCAGTCATTAAAAACAGTGTTTCTGAAGCAAATTTGGTGATGTGAGAAAGTATTCGTAAAGTGAAATGAAAATCACAAGATTCAAAATAGTATGATCTTTATTTTGCTAAAAGTATATATATATATATATATATGTAACATGAACATGACTATTATGTATATAATCCTGAGTATGTATTTATGTACCCAGATAGGTCTACAATATGTAAATACATAGATTTACATTTGAATATAAAAATACATTTATATTTGGAGACAGATAGAAAAAAAGGAACAGAAAGGTTAAGTACTTCTCCAAGGCCACACAGCTAATAAATGACAAAGATTGTTTTCAAACCCCACCACAAAGCTACACAGTCTATGCTCCTAACTACTAGGCAATGCTACTTCAGAGGGCCACAGTATTTGGACGACATTATTTGGCATATCTGGTTAGTTTGTCATCAGTTTCATAATGGTCACCAAATAAACATCCTAAGAAAGACAGTAAAGTTAAAATGATTAGGATACATTTTATTACCTAGTGAAGTACTAAAATTTTACAAAATAAAGCTTTAACTTCACAATTAACACTGAAACACGTTACTATGCTGCAATACAGTTTCTTTAATATGTAATTACAAAGATGCCATTCTAGATCCATTCCAAGATAAATGTATCCTATCGGTTGTTAAATGATATGAAAATATAACTGTTTGTAATAAAAATCTTCTCACAGGCCCAAGAAATTATTAGGTGTTTGCAAATAAGTATACTTGCCAGTTGTAAGGACAGATAAAACCATCATGCCAAATTCTGGAATTTTTTTTTTTATTACAGATGGTATATCAAAGTTAACATTTCTGGGACACCTGGGTGGCTCGGTCAGTTAAGCATCTGCCTTGGGCTCAGGTCATGATCCCAGGGTCCTGGCTTCAGAGTCCCACACTGGACTCCCTGCTCAGCGGGAAGCCTGCTTCTCCCTCACCCTTTCGCTCTCCGTGCTTGTTCTCTCTCGCTCTCTCTGACAAATAAATAAGTAAAATCTTTAAAAGATTTTAAAGACAGAGAGAGAGCGAGCAAGCACATGCATGAGCAGAGTGAAGGACAGAGGGAGAAACAGACTCCCTGCCAAACAGGGAGCCCGATGTGGGGGTGAATCCTAGGACTCCAGGATTATGACTCCAGCTGAAGGCAGCCACTTAATCAAGTGAGCCACCCAGGCGCACCCCCCACCTTTTTAAAAGATTTTATTTATTTATTTATTTATTTATTTGAGGCAGAGAGAGAATAAACAAAATCTTCAGAAAAAAAAGTTAACATTTCTATTTTATAAAAAGCATTCGCTTAATGTGGTATTAAACATATTTTGGAGACAAATACAGATTTGCACTGTGTTAACGCTTTAAAAATCCAAGTTAAGGATTCTCTATTCTCGCTTATTCACTTTCCGAATACCTTCTTAAGTCCTGATTTTTTTAAAAGATTTTATTTATTTATTTGAAAGAGAGAACACTACAGAGAGAGAGAAGGCATGCACACCCGAGTAGGGGGGCAAGTAGGGCGGAGTGGCAGAGAGACAGGGAGAAACAAATTCCCTGCTGAGCAGGGAGCCTGATGCGGGGCTCGATTCCAGGACCCTGGGATCCTTACCTGAGCCCAAGGCAGAGGCTTAATCTACTGAGCCACCCAGGCACCCTGAAGTCCTGTTTTATATGAAGCACCTCAACAGTATGAAAATGTGGCAGAAGATGTAAGTCAAAGGCAACATGGCTATCACAAAAGGCTTCAAAGAGAAATAAAAAGTACAGTAATAGCAGTAATATTAGTGTCACATATTCCCAAGCAGCACCTTCCCAAGTGTTTGGGAAGAATCAAGTTTGGAAAAAAACACAAAATAGAGGTATGTCCCTTCCAATGGCTTGTAACTTCTCTCTAAAATTTAAAATTCATAAGACAGTTTATCCAGTTTAATTCTCCTACATCTTAAAATGCATGTAAATTCAAGTTTCAGTAAGGCAACATGACATAATGGAAAGAATAACTGAACTACAGCTCAGGAGAATTAGGTTGAAGCGTCAGTTTCACCAGGCACTATGTGTGACGTTAAGCATGTCACTTTCTGCCTTTCTGATGTTCCATTTCTTCCTCAATAAATAAAGAAAACACCTGCCCCACCTATCTTACAGTGCTATGATGATGAAATAAGGTAAAATAATTTGAAAATAATAAAACACTATATGAATGTAAATCCTGAATATTGTATATTGTAAATATGAATATTAATGTAATTCTTAGAATATTAGAATATTAATTCTGTGTAATTACAACTCTTTTGTCCTGTCCTTCATCAGTGTTTTATCTTCTGTGCCCTTTCAAACTGAACGAATGATATTTACTGAGAATCTCACATGATACATTTTCATCAGAATTCACTTAAATTCTTTTTTAAAATTTTTTTCCAGTTTCATTAAGATATAACTGACATACAACATTACATGAGTTTAAGGTGTACTAACATAATGATTTCGTATATGTATGCACTGTGAAATGACCACCACAGAAAGTTTAATTAAAATCTACCATTTCATAGTTATAATTTTTTTTTTCTTGTCATGATCACTTCAATTTTCAAGTGTAGTTTTAGGCATTTTATATTTAAGTTCTGACCCAAAAGATCAAATTTTAGGAGCACCCGGCTGTCTCAGTCAGAGGAATGTGCAACTCTTGATCTCAGGGTCACTGAGTTTAAGCTCCACGTGGGAAGCAGAGATAACTTAAATAAATAAATAAAACTTAAAAATAAATAAATGAATAATAAAAGGATCAAATTTTAAATAACTACAACACTTGTGGGAAAATCTCAAGTTTCCCAGAATGAGTTGTAATTATACACAACTATACACGCAGATGATCTGAATTCAATTAGATATGCCAAAAAGCATGTAACTCTAATTAAATCCTTTGTCCTACCCTCTCTAAAATTTTAAAAGCCTGCCTCAATGTGGAATCAACAAAAGGACAAAATATCCAGTTATGTCTATTACCCTAGGAATATTTGGCAGTTCATAAATTTTGGCAGTTCATAATATCTTATGGCAGTTCATAAATATCTTACCTGGTAAACCTGTTAGAAGACATATTTTTATAATTCAGATTGCAATAGCATTACCTTAACCAGCCAACATGGAAACCATTTACAACAACAAGGAAATACTAAAATTAGACCAATTCTGTATATGTAACATAAAAGTCTTGGTGATACAGTCCAAAAAAAAAAAAAATCTGGAAATTGTGTAAGTCTGAAATAATGTTATATCCAATTAAATTAGTCTTTATCATATAAATGAATATAGAAGCCCAGAAGTATCTTACATAAAGCTAAAGGATCACAGAAATGTCCTTACTGCCCAATGATAATTATATAACTCTCAATCAAGCAGCTACACTGAGCAGCAAACAAAACATTCACCTATAGTGGTACTGTTTTTGCCAATGACAAGAAAGTTTATCTTAAGTCTTAAAGACTGCAGATTTTTTTTTTCCTATCTCCTGATTAGGTTCAAAAACCAAAGGTAGGAGAAAAAAGATAAGAGGGAATCTGGCCCCCCCAAAATATTCTTTTATAGGTAATCTTTTCTAAATGCTATAGGCAAAACACTTAATGTCTTCCATCTCAAAAGTCTTTCCTCACCCTTCCTTCTTTAAAAAGACATGAGTAGGGGCACCTGGATGGCTCAATGGGTTGAGCCTCTGCTTTCAGCTTGGGTCATGCATGATCTCAGGGTCCTGGGATGGAGCATCGATCTCTCTGTTCAGCAGGGAGCCTGCTTCAACACGCCCGCACCCCCACCCTGCCTCTCTGCCCGCTTCTGTCCTGTCAAATACATAAATAAAATCTTAAAAAAAAAAAAAAGACATGAGTATATGATAATTGTTCTTCTCTGACTTATTTTGATCTCACTGACATGAGGAATTTGAGAAACAAGACAGAGGATCATAGGGGAAGGGAGGGAAAAATGAAAGGAGGAAACCAGAGAGGGAGACAAACCATAAGAAACTCTTAACCTTAGGCAACAAACAGGGTTGCAGAGTGGAGGGGGTTGGGAGGGATAAGGTGGCTGGGCAATGGACACTGGGGTGGGTATGTGCTATAGCGAGTGCTGTGACTTGTGTAAGACTGATGAATCAGACCTGTAACTCTGAAACAAATGATACATTATATGTTTTATTTTTTTAAAGATTTTATTTATTTGACAGAGAGAGAGAGAGACAGCGAGAGAGGGAACAGGGAGCCAGATGCAGGGGAGCCAGATGCAGGGCTGGATCCATCCAGACCTGAGCCGAAAGCAGACACCCAACTGACTGAGTCACCTAGGCGCCATAATACATTATATGTTAATAAAAAAAAATAAGTATAGTAGCTTCAACTAGAATTTAAACAAAGTGGGGGCAGGGCAGAAAAGGGGAACAAACATTTTCTCCTATTTTTTATCCCATTTACATTTCAGAAATGAACAACTGAATGACAACAGTTACTAGGAAGACTAACCACAGACTCAACTACTGCCATCTTAAAAAACAAAGTCAGATACCTGGCCAAAATCTAGTTAGAAAAATCATTTATTAACTAAGCTATGCTTTGGCCAAAACTTAATTTCACTAAAAAACAACAACAAAACCCCACGCAATTTCTATCAAGTGTAAGTAAGCAGTGTTGTAATTAAAACATTAACAATATTAATATGTTTTAAGTCTTAAAAAAGTAAAATAATAATACCTCAACTATATATTTGTCAATAACCAACTGCTACTTTCTATAAGGTATATTTCTAGAAATAGCAATTGCTAGTAAGTTAGTAAAAAAGGAACATGTATATTATATATATTTGTTTATATATTCTCCAGTCATTTTGTCATCTCATGCAACAAGCAAATAAACTACCAAGCTCTCAAATATAAGTTGAAAATACATTTATAGGGGCGCCTGGGTGGCTCAGTGGGTTAGGCCGCTGCCTTCGGCTCGGGTCACGATCCCAGGTCCTGGGTTCAAGCCCCGCGTCGGGCTTTCTGCTCAACGGGGAGCCTGCTTCCTCCTCTCTCTCTCCCTGCCTCTCTGCCTACTTGTGATTTCTCTCTGTCAAATAAATAAATAAAAAATCTTTAAAAAAAAAAAAAAAGAAAATACATTTATACAGAACACCTTTTAACCTAACAATGAATTATGAAACTTTTATTTTAAACATGTTAAATAAATTCGTATTTTGAGCTGGGGACTAAAATATTAGTAGCCACAAATTTTGTTTCTACCAAACTTTAAGACTAATCATCACTCCCATGAATTCCAACTGGACCTATGAGAAGGGTAAATGTTTTATACTACCTCCTCTCACAAACTTTCAAAAATAAAGCTCCCATGGGGTGCCTGGGTGGCTCAGTGGATTAAGCCTCTGCCTTCGGCTCAGGTCATGATCCCATGGTCCCAAGATGGAGCCCAGCATTGGGCTCTCTGCTCGGCGGGGAGCCTGCTTTCCCCTCCCTCTCTGCCTGCCTCTCTGCCTACTTGTGATCTCTGTCAGTCAAATAAATAAATAAAATCTTTGGGAAAAAAAAAATAAAGCTCCCTTAAGAGACTCAGATTTGAGGAGCTCCTGGCTGGCTCAGTCAGAGGAGTGTGTGGCTCTTGATCTTCAGGTTGTGAGTTCAGGTTTCACGTTGGGTGTAGAGATTACTAAAAAATAAATAAATTTATTAAATAAGTCTCTTGAAAAAGAAAAGAGATTCAGATTTCATAATTTAAAATGGAAATCTACATAAAACATTGTAAACATCGGAAACATTTTAAAAAATTTATTTGCTGTATCTCTTCTCTTTTGTACAGCTTATATTTGGATAGACCAGTATGTCTTACTTTTACCCACTCAAAGTAAGCCCTCTACTTTAAGTCAGAATCAGCATTTATACCGTTTTAGAATGTAGGTGGTTTATGATCGATCTCTACTTGGAAGAGCAAAAATTATGGATCAGTGTTCCAAAAGATAATTACTGAAGGACAGAGCAATTCTTTTTTGCAAAAAACACAGCATTCAAAAGTTTTGACAGTAGTATCACCACAAACATGCCCCAAGATGCACTCAAAGGGAGAAAGTAATATAGTTGCAATTTAGGACCAAATAATGATAAATTTAGGAATGAGTTTTGCTGATACTGTAAGACCCAATAAAATCAGCAAAAACATCTTGGAATACTGGAATGAAAAGGCTATATTTCTTAACATAAAGCTTTTCAAGTTTCTTTCTACAAGGAAAGTTGTAATCCTAATTTCAGACCCACAATCCTCTTCTCAAAAAACAGTAATGGTACCTTGGGCTTCCTGAAGTTGATTAATTTCATACAGTTCAAGAGAGAGCCAGTGTGCTTTTCCTAATTCTAAGTTAACACTAGAGAAAATTAACTTCACTTTGCTCAATTACAGAAACTCAATTTCTAATGTATAGTTTTAATACAGAATCTATTTTTTTATTTAAAAAATTTTTTCTTTTAAGATTTTATTTATTTGACAGAGGTCACAAGTAGTCAGAGAGGGAGGCAGAGAGAAAGAGGGGGAAGCAGGCTCTCTGCTGAGCAGAGAGCCCAATGCAGGGCTCGATCCCAGGACCCTGGGATTATGACCTGAGCCGAAGGCAGAGGCTTTAACCCACTGAGCCACCCAGGAGCCCCCAGAATCTATTTTTTTAATTCTTCTAATTACAGATGGGGAGAAGGAAGGTCTTCTTAAAAGCAATTGCTACTTGGGGGGCCTGGCTGGCTGAGTTGGTAGAGCATGTGACTCTCAATCTCAGGGTCATGAGTTCAAGTCCCACCTTGGGCAAAGAGTTTGCTTAACAAAATGATAAAAAGAAAAAAATTAAAACTGTGCTGTTTACTTTTTTTTTTAAGATTTTTTTTTTTTTTTTTGGACAGACAGAGATCACAAGTAGGCAGAGAGGCAGGCAGAGAGAGAGGAAGGGAAGCAGGCTCCCCGCTGAGCAGAGAGCCCGATGCGAGGCACGATCCCAGGACCCTGGGATCATGACCTGAACTGAAGACAGAGCCTTTAACCCACTGAGCCACTCAGGCGTCCCCAAAACTGTGCTGTTAAAAAAAAAAAAAAAAAAAAGCTACCATGAATTAAGAGCATTAAAAAAACAGGCTACCGTTAACAAAATGCCTCACATTTACCAGCATTTTCTATATATTATTCCAATCAATCATCTTTTTAAAAATATTTATTTATTTATTTTAGAGAGAGCAGGGGAGCGGGAGAGGGAGAAAGAATCATTTTTTTTCCCTAAAAGATTATTTATTTATTTATTTATTTGACAGAAACACAGTGAGAGAGGAAACAGAAGCAGGGGGAGTGGGAGAGGGAGAAGCAGGCTTCCCCGCCAAGCAGGGAGCCCAATGCGGGGTTTGATCCTAAGACCCTGGGATCATGACATGAGCCCAAGGTAGTCGCTTAATGACTGAGACACCCAGGTGCCCCGAGAAAGAGAATCTTAAGCGCAGAGCCCAACCTGGGGCTCAATCTCACAACACTGAGATCATGACCTGAGCAGAAACCAAGAGTTGGAAGTGTAACTGACTAAGCCACCCAGGTGCCCCCCAATTCAGTCATCTTAACTACTTGATGAAGTATATTAGATGACTTTAATTTTAAGTAACTGAAACTCAGAAAAGTTATGTGACTTGTCCAATATCACATAACCATACAAGATCTGAAGCCATATATTTTGGACTCCAAAGCTCATATTCTTTTTACCACACCAAACTGTATTAAGTGAATCTTCTCAACAATGGAGTATAACTAAAACAAATATTAACCAACAAAGTAAGCAGAAAAACTACAAGTACGTAATGCTTCAGTTTAAAAACAGTAACAATGTCAGGAAAAACCTTTTTATTTTTTAAAAAGATTTTATTTATTTATTTGTCAGAGAGAGAGAGCACAAGCAGGAGGAGAAGCTGGCTCCCGGCTGAGAAGGAGCCTGATGTGGGACTCAATCCCAGGACTCTGTGATCAAGACCCGAGTCAAAGGCAGACGCTTAATCGACTAAGCCACCCAGGTGTCCCAGGAAAATACTTATTTAGATAAAATTAAGTGCAATCAAGATTAGCAAACCCACTAACACCTCTTTGGCAGAGTTCTTAAAAAAACACACAAATCATGTTTTCATTTAGTAATTTCTGGCACCCACATCTACATTATTTCTAATGTATACTTACCACACATATACAACAAAATTTGTGCCAGAATAGGTTTTTTAAAAAGAAGACTGCTCACATACTCCTTAGAAAAGTCACAAGGAATGAAGTACCTGGCAATTAAAGCCAAAAAAAATCTTAATGTTCAAAGGATAAACTTTATATTTTCTCTATCATAATAAATGGGTAAGGTTGAGGTTAGAAAGGAGTCCTGGCTTCTACTCATTATCCCAAATAGAAAATAAGCATTCAACACTCCAAAGAAATACTTGATTTTAATAAGTTAAAAAGAGCCTCAAACACCCATAAACCTCCAATTAATTCTAATAAGGAAAGAAAGCATAATGACTAAGAGCAAGGACTCTTAGGAAACCAGCTCATCTCTCATAGTGTGATCTCACCTAACTTGTTTTAACTCTTTAGCCTCAATTACCTCAGCTGTAAAATAAGGACAGCAGTAACCATATCACAGAGTTATTGATGAGTAAGCAAGATACTATATCTAAAATTGCACCACAGTGCTTAACACATGGAAATTGCTCAACAAATATTAGTTATTATTATTAGTAGTAGTAGCATTATCACTATTACTATCATTAAGGTCAGTTTGCCTTGCCTTCCTATACTCTTACTCTCCACTCCACAAAAATAATATAGAATCCATCATACTCATTTTAGGCTAACAGGTAACATGAGCATATTAAGCACTACAGATATATTCATTCAACATTTATTAGGCGCCTATTACATGCCAAACATTCTATTATATACTGGGAGCACAAATATAAATAAAACATGACTCTTGCTATTGAGATAGAAACTCAAATAAATGCAATAAAGTATTACAGATGTTATAAAAGTTATATACAGACAACATGAGAACACAGAAAAAGGAATGGTCAATTCCAGTTGGAGTAGTAATAAAGGACATGAGTTAGAGATGACAATTCTGAAACAAGAAGGTATCCAATAGGATACACAGCAGCAACAGTGTATAGTAGTAGTTACAAACATGAGCTTCAGAGTCCAAGACAAGTGAATTAAAATACCAACTTTGGGGCGCCTGGGTGGCTCAGCTGGTTAGGCATTCAACTCTTGATTTCAGCTCAGGTCATGATCTCGGGGTTGTGAGATCTGACCCCACCCTGGGGTTCCATGCTTAGTGGGGAGTCTGCTTGGGATCCTCTTCCTCTCCCTCTGCCCCTTTCCCCCAATCTCTCTCTCTCTCTCAAATAAATAAATAAATCTTTAAAAAATAAAGTAAAATCCCAACTCCATCCTTACTAGATATACGATTCTGTGTACATCACAAACTGTCTCTAAGTTTCAGTTTCCTCATCTGTAATTTGGGACTAACTGTTTTTGCAACTTGAAAAAAAATTTATTTGAGATGGTGAGGGGGGTGGAGAGCAAGTGCACAAGCTGGGTGAGGGGCAGAGGGAGAGACAAACTCTCCACTGAGCAGGGAGCCAGATGTCAGGCTCCATCCCAGGAGTCCAGGATCATGACCTTAGCCAATGGTAGACACTTAACCAACTGACCCACCCAGGCACTTTCTGCAATTTTGATTTTTGATTAAAATCAAAATCTTCATATGATACTGGTAAAGAATATATGAGAATATATGGGTAAGTACGTATCCCAGTGGACAATAAGCACTCAACATATAGTAGCTATTATGATTCTAGAAGCCAAAGCAGCAGGAGCAAATTAAACCAGGGCCGATAATAGCCTGATATGCTCAGAGAACTATAACAATTTGGTATGACTAGAAACAAAAAGCAAATAAAGTAGGGTAAAAAAGGATAGAATTTAAAAAACAGAAGCCAAATCCTAAACAGTCTTGTATGCCACATTAAGGAGTTTGATTTATCCTTTATCTAAGAAATGAGAAGGCTTTTTGTCAAAATAGTGGTATGACTGGACTGACATTAGACAGTTTACTCTGATAGCAAGGTAGAGTAAAAATTAGAGGGGTATAACCTTGAAGATAGAGCCAGGGATTAGTGAATTAAGTGCCATTGAAAGATGATGGTTTTATTTATGGCAGAAGCAACAAAGAAAGGGACAAATAAACAAGATGTTAAGAAAGAACCTACAGGACTTAATGCCTGCTTAGATGTGTATGGTGAGAAGAAACAGCAGATATGAGATGTGAGGTTTCTGACTACAGTAAGTAACTTTTGGGCAATGTAATTTACAAAGGTGGAGGTAAAAAAAAAATTGGGGTGGAGGGGGAAATGATGAGTTGAGAATTAAAATCGGTGCCCTGAGGTATTTATACAACATACACATAGTAGGCAGTTGGAAGGCTTCTTGGCAGACTGCTAATAGTAGGAGATGGAAGCCACATGGATATTTAAGAGAAGAATGCTCTTGAGAGAACAAACTGCAAATGCCAAAGGCTCTGAACCAGGACATGCTTGGAGTTTACAGAATATAATGAAGCAGCTGTGGTTTTGCTTAAATATGAACACAAGACAATCTGATGGTAATGAACTTTGTATCCTTTCATTTTTAATCATTGCCCTCTAAACTTGCCACTTAAAACCCATCAAACTCCTAAAGTATGACATCCAAACATCAAACTTTATAGTGATCATCCAGCTTACACAGGAGAATGATACATACATTTGCATTTAGGATCGTGGATTGTCACAAGACCATGAAAATATTAAAAGAGGTATTGCAATTAAAGTACACAATGCTTTGAACACACTCAAAAAAAAATCTGTTAATATGTGAAAGGAGTTGGAAGGACAAATATAATTTGAATAAATAATTTACCTTGTTTTAAGAAGTTCCCTGAAATGTTCATGCTTGTGAAAAGACCAGTATCTTTAAGGGCAGGGACCACATTTTTTCATCTGTGTCATTCTGAAGCGTAGCATAGTTTATCAAATAGTAGGCTCTATATAAATTATTGTAAAATAAACAAATTCACTCTACAATACCTAACAAACAGACTGCCAAGGACTCTAATTTCTGAAAGACGTAACTTTATTTTGTATGATGTGAATTCATGAACAAGAGATCCTATCCTAAACTAAACTCTGATCTTCTTTTCTAGAGAATGAGAGAATGATTGTAACAGATAAGCAACAAGGAGATAATAATACACAAGAAGAAAGTACCTTTGATACTGTATTATCATACTATTCTAAATTTTGTAGGGGGAGGAATAATAGATCAAATCCATGCACCTGATTTAAGTATAGCCTTAATTAATGCTCTCTTCTAATTAAAAGGAAATAAACTTTTCTTTATCAAATCCTAAGTAAAACAGGTACTATAGTACATACTCTTACTGTTCATAGAGTGAAAATAACTAATAATTTAATATAATTGCAACCATTTGAGCAGTGACATCTAAGATTTGTTTTTGCAATTTAATCACATAGGTGATAACACTAGCTTGGGTGTCAAGCAAATTGTATGTTACTTAAATATTAGATCCACACCTCTTAAGCAGTTGTTAGAAGCTACCAAATGTAAAAACTCTAATGGTTTATATTTTATTCCACTTATTCATTTGTCCATTATCCTAAAAAAAAAAGAAAGAAAGAAAAAAAAATTCCACCCACATTCTTCATGCAGACTATAGTCCATATCAAATGCATTCAGACTACAACTATGGAAACCAACCATCTCCTCCCACCTCCGTTTTATCTCCTCTCAAACATATACCCATGGTTTGTCAAGGAGAGGATACATGAAAAAAACTCAAATACTAATACTGTGACAACTTGCTCTTCTCATGGGCTGGCAAACACAGGTTTAAGACATTGAGTTATCCCCCTAGTCCAAGAAGAGTATAGTAAGAGGGGCAGAAATTTCGACAGTTAGAATATTACTAATAGAGGGGAAGGAACTTTTATGTGTGACCACAGATTCTGCAGCATACTCCCTATTAAACTCTTCTGAAGACCCGATCAAGAGGAGAACATATCCAATAACCTAGAACAGCTAAAACAATCTTGAAAAAGAACAAAATTGGAGGACTTATATCTTCCCATTTCAAAATGTACTACAAAAAGCTACAGTAACCAAGACAGTATGGAATAAGCATAAGACATCTAGATAAATTGAATTTAACAGAAATAAACCCTCTCATTTATAGTCAATTGACTTTTGACAAGGGTGCCAAGGCAATTCATTGGAGGAAAAAACAGTCTTTTCAACAAATGGTGTTGGGGGGCGCCTGGGTGGCTCAGTGGGTTAAGGCCTCTGCCTTGGGCTCAGGTCATGGTCCCGGTGTCCTGGGATCCAGCCCCGCGTCGGGCTCTCTGCTCAGCGGGGAACCTGCCTCCTCCTCTCTCTCTCTGCCTGCCTCTCTATCTACTTGTGATCTCTATCTGTCAAAAAAAAAAAAAAAAAAATCTTAAAAAAAAATGGTGTTGGGACAATTGGTTATTAACATTCAAAAGAATGAGGTGGAATCTCTACCTCACACCTTATATAAAAATTAACTCAAAATACACCTAAGATATAAATGTAAGAGTTAAACCTACAAAACTCTTAGAAGGAAGCAGGCATAAATCTTCATGACCGCGGATTACACAACAGTTTCTTAGATATGACACCAAAGGCAAAAGCAACAAAAGAAAAAAATAGGTAATATAAAAGTTGAGCTTCCCCCAAATTTTAAAATGTTAAGGACATAACTGAGTGAAGAGACAATCAAAAGAATGAGAAAAAAATATCTGCAGATCATGTACCTAATATGGAACTAGTACCCAGAATACATAAAAAGAACACTTACAATTCAACAAGAAAACAACCCAATCAAGAAATGAGAAAAAGATCTGAGTAGGCATTTCTCCAAAGATACACAAATAAGCACATAAAAAGATGCTCAACTTCATTTGTTATTGAGGAAATGCAAATCAAAACCACAATGAGATACCACTCCAACCCACTAGAATGCCTATATTTAAAAAAAAAAAAAAAAAAAAAAAGTTACCAAGGTTGTAGAGAAGTTGGAACCCTCATACATTGCTGATGGGAATGTAAAATGGTGCGGCTGCACAGAAAACAGTTTGTCAGTTCTTCAGAAAGTCAAACATGGGAGTTAGTTATCATAGGGCCTAGCAATTACACTCCTTAGGTATACACCCAAGAGAACAGAAAAGAAATTTTTCTTTTTTTTTTTTTAAGGTTTTTTTATTTATTTGACAGACAGAGATCACAAGTAGTTAGAGAGAGAGAAGGGGGAGCAGGCTCACTGCTGAGCAGAGAGCCCAATGCGGGGCTCAATCCCAGGACCCTGAGATTATGACCTGAGCCAAAGGCAGAGGCTTAACCCACTGAACCACCCAGTCATCCCTGAAAAGAAATTTCATGTAAAACGTATACACAATTGTTCACAGCATCTTTATTTATAGTCCCCAAATTGTAGAAAGAACTGATGAACAAAATGTGGTATATCCACAAAATGGGAGTATTTTCCCAATGGAGTACTGATACAAGTTACAACGTGTAGAAACCTTGGCAACAATATGCTAAGTGAAAGAAGCAAGGTACAAAAGACCTCATATCATATGATTCCATTTATACGAAATGTCCATACTAAGCAAATCCAAAGACAAAGGCATATTAGTGGTTATCAGAGAATGTGGAGTGGGGGCAGGAGGATGGATAGGAAATGACTGCTAGTGGGTACAAGGTTTTGTTTGCGGGGAGGGGGTGGTGATGAAAATGTTTTCAAAAGACAGTGCTGGTAGTTGTACAACTTTGTAAATACATTAAAAGTCACTGAATTGTACATAAAGAATGAACCTATGATATGTGAATTATATTTCAATTTTTAAAACTCTGGGAATTTGAATTTGAAAAGTACTTTGGAAATCTGTTCAATTTCCCATTTTGATAAATGCACTATAGTTATGTAAGAGAATATTCAGGGAATGTAAACTCAAGAATTTAAGGGTAAAGAGGCATGAGGTATGCAACCTATTTTCAAATGATTCAGAAAATAAATTATTCATTTATTTGTTTATAGAGAGAGAATAGGACAATACGAACACAACTGGTGAGTCTTGGTAAAGGATATATGGAGGGGAGGGAGTTCCTTGTACTACTGTTCCAACTTTCCAGTAAGTTTCAAATTTCAAAATAAAAAGTAACAAAGGAAGATAATGTAACCAATATAATTGGACTATTGCCCCTTTGGGATCGCTTTTTTGATGATGATAGTTTGTTTCACCTATGTAACTGAATTTTGCGACTGTACAATTTTTAAAAGACAAAAATAAAAATATAGAGATATAGCAGAAGAATATGTAAACAGGAAAAAATCAATTAGAAGCTGGTAAGAGCTGAAAGTCCTTCCAAAGACTAAGATTTCATAAAATGCTTACATGAAAATTTTTTCAATTCTACATCATTAAAGAAAATATTAAGGTTCATTTATCCTGCTTTAATACTATACTGAGATAATTTTTTTAAACTGAATTTACCACTAGTGATATAAAGGATAAAACATGTTCTTCCTAGCCTTTAATCAATACACGAAGCATTGTGATCAATCACAAGTTAGACAATATGAGAATGAATCAGGAAAAAAGGAGGATTATATTTCAGAAACATTGACTCATCTACACTATTCCACGTTAACTGGATTCAATGCCTTTAGGGAAGACACCAACTGAGTGCTCACACAGCCTCTCCCTATTACAGATGACTTTTATTATTTTGTCAGACTCAAACCTTTTGATTTGGTAATATCTAATGCAATAATAAATTAAGATTTCTTTAAAGATTTTATTTATTTTGTCAGGTCATGATCTCAGGGTCCTGGGATCGAGGCCCACATCGGGCTCTCTGCTCAGCAGGGAACCTGCTTCCTCCTCTCTGCCTACTTGTGATCTCTTTCTCTCTCTCTCTCTGTCAAATTAAAAAAAAAAAAATCTTAAAAAAAAAGATTTTAGGGGCGCCTGAGTGGCTCAGTGGGTTAAAGCCTCTGCCTTTGGCCCAGGTCACGATCCCAGGGTCCTGGGATTGAGCCCCACATCGGGCTCTCTGCTCAGCAGGGAGCCTGCCTCCTCCTCTCTCTCTCTCTGCCTGCTTGTGATCTCTATCAAATAAATAAATAAAATCTTAAAAAAAAAAAAAGATTTTATTTATTTTGAAAGAGAGAGAGAGGGAGGGGAGGGACAGAGGCAGAGGGAGAGAGAGAAACCCAAGCGGACTCTATGCCAAGCAAAGACCCTAATGTGGGGATCCATCCCACAACACTGAGATTATGACTCAAGCAGAAATCAAAAATTGGACACTTAACCAACTGAGTCGCCCAGGTGCCCCAACACAATTACATTAAGATTTGCATTAAAACAGGGGCGCCTGTGTGGCTCAGTAAGTATCTGCTTTTGGCTCAGGTCATGATCCCAGAGTCCTAGGATCAAGCCACACGTTGGACTCCCTACTCAGCGGAGAATCTGCTTCTTCCTCTCCCTCTGCTGCTCCCTCTGCTTGTGTATTCTCTCAGTCTGTCAAATAAGCAAATAAAATCTTAGAAAAAAAAAAGATTTGCATTAAAACTTGTTCTCAAAGTGATCTACAGATTCAGTGTAATTCCTACCAAAAGCCCAAGGGCCATTTTGGCAGAAATACAAAAACTCATGCTAAAATTCACGTGGAATTTCAAGGGACCCTGAACAATCTTGAAAAAGAAGAATAAATTTGAAGGACCAACACTGCCTGATTTCAAAACTTACTAGAAAAGTTACAGTAATCAAATCAGAGTGATACCGGCATAAGACCAACATATAGACTAACAAAACAGAACAGACATGCCAGAAAGAAACCCTCCAACATATGGCAAATTGATTTTCTTTTCTTTTTTTTTTTTTTTTTTAAAGATTTATTTGTCAGAGAGAGCACAAAGCAGGGGGAACAGCAGGCAGAGGGAGAAGCGGGCACCCCGCTGAGCAAGGAGCATAATATGGGACTCGATCCCAGGACCCTGGAATCACGACCAGAGCAGAAGGGTCGACTAAGCCACCCAGGTGTCCTGGCAAACTGACTTTCAACATGGATGTAAAGACCAGTCAATTAGGATATGATAATGTTTTCAACAAATCATGCTGGAAAAAAATGCATACCCATATGCAAAAGAATGAAGTTGGACACTGATCTTATATTGTATACAAAAATTAACTCAAAATGGATCTAAGACCTAAATTAAGAGCTAAAACTACAAAATTCTTAGAAGAAAACATTGGAAAAAAAATCTTCATGACATTGGATTTGGCAACAACTTTATGCATATGACACCAAAAGTATAAACGAAAGAAAAAATAGGTAAATTGGACTTCATCAAAATTAAAAACTTGGAGGAATGAAAGGCCACTATCAACAGAGTAAGAAGGCAACCTACAGAATGGAAAAAAAATAGGTGCAAGTTACATATATGATAAGTAATTAATACCCAAAGAACATCTATACTTAAACATTGAAAAAGCAACCCAACTAAAAATGGGGATAGCAGGGCACCTGGGTGGCTCAGTAGGTTAAGCGTCTGTCTTCAGCTCAGGTCATAACCCCAGGGTCCTGGGATCAAGCCCTGCACAGGCTCCCTGCTCAGTGAGGAACCTGCTTCTCTCTCTCACTTTCCCTCTATGTACTCTCACTCTCAAATAGAAAAATAAATCTTTAAAAATAATAATAAACAAATATAAATAAAAATGGGGATAGGATTTGAATAGACATTTCTCCAAAGAAGATATACAAATGGCCAAAGGCACTTAAAGATGCTCAATATCACTAATCATTAGGGAAATACAAATTAAAACCACAATGAGATACCACTTCACACAAATCAGGATGGCTATTGTCAAAAACAAAAACAAAATAAAAAACAAGTATTGGCTAAAATGCGTGGCAATTAGAACCCTTGTGCAATTTTGGTCAGAATGTAAAATACTATAGCTACTACGGAAAACAATATGGTAATTCCTCAAAAAATTAAAAACAGAATTACTATATGATCCTGCAATCCCACTACCATACTCAGAAGAACTGAAAGCAGGGACTTAAATAGGTAACCCGTGTTTATAGAAGCATATTCATAACTGCCAGAAGGTAAAAGCAATTCAAGTGTCCATCAACAGATGAATAAACAAAATGTAGTATATACATACAACAGTATAGTATTCAGCCTTCAAAAGGAATGAAATTCTGACACATGCTACAACATGGATGAACCTTGAAGACATAATGCTAAGTGAAACAAGCCAGTCACAGAAAGAGAAACACTGTATGATTCCACTTATTTGACATACCCAGAGTAGTTAAATTTACAAAGAAAGAAAGTAGATGGGGTACCTGGGTGGCTCAGTCGGTTAAGCAGCTGCCTTCGGCTCAGGTCATGATGCCAGGGTCCTGGCATGGAGCCCTGCATCGGGCTCCCTGCTCAGCAGAGAGCCTGCTTCTCCCTCTCCCTCTGTTTGCTGCTCTGCCTACTTGTGTTCTCTAACTCTCTACTAAATAAATAAATAAATAAAACATTAAAAAGAAAGAAAGAAAGTAGAAATGTGGTTGCTAGGGGCTGGGGAAGGGTAGATGGGGATCAATACAAAGTCTGGGAAGATGAAAACATTCTGGAGATGGCTGCTGGTGAAGGCTGCACAACAATGTGAATGTACTTAATGCCACTGAACTGGACCCTTTAAAATGGTTAAAATGGTAAATTTTATGTTATGTATATTCTAAGAAAACTAAAAAAATGGTTAAAATGGTCAATTTTGTCTCTGTATATTTTGTTACACACACAGAAACAGAAACAAAACTTGTTCTCAATCTAACTGTCCTCATTACAAACTGTTAAACAAATCAAACTTACCTTGGCAACTTAATAAACTGCTCTCCCATACAATTCTTTGGTTCTTAAGGCTAATCCCTGGGGGTATACTTGCCTTTCTCTTTTCAAAATTGCTCACTAATGTAGGTAAATCAAACAGCCAGGACACACTAGGGTATCTACTTAAAAAAAAAAAAAAGAACAAAAGCAAACACCTTTTCTACTACTGAAAACATCCATTAAGGGAAAAACTTTATGAGAACAGAAGTGTACTTAAAGGAGGAAGATCAAATGTGCTCTTTGACAAACAGCTGCTAAGTTTCAGTCTAGCAAGTAAAACAGAGCTTTATATACAAGTTTACTTTTTTCCTGGTTTAGGTAAAGTTGGCCAGAAAAAGGCCAGCCAATCAATCATCACAAGGCAAATGATCTTCATTCACAGGAACTACACACCATTGTTAACTACCAATAGAACAGCACCTAGACTTTAATTTCTACAAGTTAATCAGAGTGTTAACAATATACAAAACAACATTTTCCTTATTGGCAAAGGTGCAAAATTGGGTTTATGCCTTTTTATATCAGGAGTTTTAATATTTATTTAATTCTTTTAAGATGAATGAAATTTTCAAGTAAGTTCAATTACAAAATTACCTTAGAATAGTGCTCCTCCTGTACTCAGTGGTATACTTTTTTTTTTTTAAGATTTTATTTGACAGATGGAGATGACAAGTAGGCAGAGAAACAGGCAGAGAGAGAGGAAGAACCAGGCTCCCTGCTGAGCAGAGAGCCCCATGCAGAGCTCAATACCAGGAACCTGGGATCATGACCCGAGCTGAAGGCAGAGGCTTTAACCCACTGAGCCACCCAGGTGCCCCCTCAATGGTATACTTTTAACTGCCTTCTTAATATACTGATCTACACAGCAGTCACCAATTTCATTAAATAATATAAAATTTTTCAGGCTGGGTTATGGACATTGAGGAGGGTATGTGCTATGGTGAGTGCTGTGAATTGTCTGAGACTGATGGTTCATAGACCTGTACCCCTGAAGCAAATAATATATTATATGTTAATTTAAATAAATAAATAAATAAAATAAACTTTTCCAACAAGGTCAACTATGATTTATGTGCTAGTTTGAGACAGGCATGTCTTAAGCAACTAATTAAATTCATTGGTACAATGCACCAAAAAAGAAACAGCAGGACAAGTAAGATAACTAGAATGGGAGTCAGATGACCTATTTTCTACTACAAATTAGCTGTGTTATCCTGGGCAAGTCACTTAGCTCAACTGTGTCCAGACTTGTAAGGCTTTGCCCAGGGTCCCAACATGAAGTTTCTAATTTGACATTTTGCCAAATATGGGTATTTTAAAAAATTCATATCATAACAGTAAGAAGAGCATTATCTCAAAATAGAAAAAAAAAGTACAGAAAAATAGCTTTATAAGTTCATTACATTGTCCTTACTTTTCTTATCTCACTTTAATGAAAACTTCTACAGGGACTAAGCAAGTATTTATTGGAGAAACAGTATTTTGTAACCCAATCTGCCTCTATTTCTTAATCTGAAGAAGTAAAATAATAGCATGGGTCTGGATTCAGTACTAGATTCAAATCCTAGCTTTACCACCTACTAGCTGTGTAACATTTTAACCAATTTTTTTGGTTTTTGTTTTATGGATTCATCATTTCCCTGAGCCTACATTATAAAAATGCAGACATCTACCTCAAAGGGGTATTGAAACAAATAATGAAAGTACCTAATACGGTACTGGCACATAATATGCATTCGGTAAATGGTAGCAGTTACCTAAAAAGGAGATGAGATAGGATTATCACCAAGATTCTATGACTTTATAGACATGCAACAGAAAAGGAAAACTACACATAATAAAGCTCAAGAAGATATATATATTGAAATAGTTAGGGGGACCTGGGTGGCTCAGTCCTTAAGCATCTGCCTTCGGCTCAGGTCATGATCTCAGGTCCTAGGATGGAGCCCCACATTGGGTTCCCCGCTCAGGCAGCAGTCTGCTTGTCTCTCTCCCCTGCCCCTCCCCCTGCTCTTGCTCTCTCTCTCAAATGAATAAATAACCTTAAAGAAAAGAATGGAAAAGAAAAGAAATAGGGTGCCTGGGTGGCTCAGTTGGTTGGGTGTCTGCCTTCAGCTCGGGTCGTGATCTCAGGGTCCTGGGATCGAGTCCCACGCTGGGCTCCCTGCTCAGCAGGGAGTCAGCTTGTCCCTCTGCTCCTCCTCCCGCCCACCCCTCCCCACTTGTTCTCTCTCTCTCGCACTCTGTCTCTCTCTCAGGAAATAAATAAAATCTCAAAAAAAAAAAAAAAAAGAAAGAAAGAAACAGTTAATTTATAATGGGTTAAAAAAAGGAATTTTTTAATAATGGGTAAAAAAAGGAACTGATTTTATTTCTTATACTTTTGGTTACGTAGGAAGGTAGATTTGGTAAAAAAAACAAACCAAAAAAAGGTAGACTCTTTTTACTTGCCAACTCAAGACTAGTACTTTTTAAAAACTGCTTTGCTTTCTCTTTAAAGCAAAATATTTTATTTACCTAATCTATCATTGAATCAGGCCAGAATTGGTTTTCAGAGGTTATCTAGTGCATTTTCACCTTACTACCAGATAGACTCAGGAAAGAATGTGCTTAAACTCATCTCCAATGCTTCATTCTTAACGTGTTTTATCACTCTGATTAGAAAAAGTTTAAATCCGGGGCGCCTGGGTGGCTCAGTGGGTTGAAGCCTCTGCCTTTGGCTCAGGTCATGATCCCAGGGTCCTGGGATCGAGCCCCGCATCAGGCTCTCTGCTCGGCAGAGAGCCTGCTTCCTCCTATCTCTCTCTGCCTGCTTCTCTGCCTACTTGTGATCTCTGTCAAATAAATAAATAAAATCTTTAAAAAAAAAAAAAAGAAAAAGTTTAAATCCTTCTCAAATTTACCGCTTAGAAATCTCATATATAGGGGTGCCTGGGTGGCTCAGTGGGTTAAAGCCTCTGCCTTCGGCTCAGGTCATGATCCCAGGGTCCTGGGATCGAGTCCCACATCGGGCTCTCTGCTCAGCGGGGAGCCTGCTTCCCTTCCTCTCTCTCTGCCTGCCTCTCTGCCTACTTGTGTCTACTACTACTGTCTGTCCAATGGATAAATAAATTCTTTAAAAAAAAAATCTCAAAAAAAAAAAAAATCTCATATATAGAGTATGTTATATTTGGTATAATAATAGGGAAAATAAAAATTCATACTTGTATTTCCATAAATTCTGAAAGGAAAAAAAAGACATTAAAAGTGTAGAGGGCAGGATATTTGGGACGGGTTATTTCAAGATTTTTCACTGTAGTTGCCTTTATGTCACTGTGACTCACAAATTGTATACATGTAATCACCTATTGAGATGTACTAAACAGGGGCACCTGGGTGGCTCAGTAGGTTAAAGCCTCTGCCTTCAGCTCAGGTCATGATCCCAGGGTCCTGGGATTGAGCCCCATATCGGACTCTCTGCTCAGCTGAGAGCCTGCTTCCCCCTCTCTTTATGCCTGCCTCTCTGCCTTCTCTCTCTGCCTGCCTCTCTGCCTACTTGTGATCTCTTGTCTGTCAAATAAACAAATAAAATCTTAAAAAAAAAAAAAGAAATGTACTAAATAATAACCATAAGAAAACCTTCCATCCTTCAAGTTTCACAATAAGGTTTTCCTCCATCCAAATCTAATCAACTTTGGCTTGACCCACCATTCATATAACCATACTTATCAACACATCATTTTATATGTAAAGTCTTCTTTTTTTAAAGGTTTTTAAATTTATATATTTGACAGAGAGACAGCAAGAGAGGGAATACAAACAGGGGGAGTGGGAGAGGGAGAAGCAGGCTTCCCGCTGAGCAGGGAGACCAATGCAGGGCTCAATCCCAGAACCCTGGGATCATGACCTGAGCCAAAGGCAGACGCTTAAGGACTGAGCTATCCAGGTGCCCCATGTCTTAAGGCTTCAATGAATGAAACTTGTACAAGGTTGATACTCATGCAATATAACAAATTGTTACAGTAGTAACATGTAGCTTTTCCTTCTGTAAACATTTCCAGTGTCTCCAAAGTTTGCTCACTAGTATACAAAGTTATATTTCCTATTTTATCACCAGTATTGATAATTTATGGAATAAAGCACTTTCTACCTTGAACAAAGTCCCCATCAAAGTTTTTTAGAAGTCTATTTTCATGAACAATAAATGATTTTTCAAAAACAATAGAGTATTTTAAGTGAAAGTTACTCAAAATGATAAACTTACTGCAGAAAATTTACAGCATTTAACTTTTCAGTACCCTCCTTCAATTTCTCTCTTGTCTAGATTATAAGCACAAGCCTTGAAATGCTATTAAAAGCAGTGACTCACCTTGTTTACCTAAAGTTTGAATACAGAGTATTCATGACAAAATTGCCATCCCTGCTGATAAGAATGGACTAGAGACCAGTGGTTCTCAACCAGGGGTGAGTTTGTCCCCAGGAGACATTTAACAATGTCTGGAGACATTTATGGCTCTCACAACTGGATGGGTTCTACTGGCATCTAGTGGGTAAACGCCAGGGATGTTGTTAATGCACAGGACAGCCTCTAACAACAAGAATTATCTGGACTAAAACGTCAGTATGTTGCTGTTGAGAAACCTTGTTCCAGATTACAGATTACAAGTAACTCTAAAGCAAATGATACATCTCCTAGACTAGAGAAAATCAAAATAGAAATTCAGTATGGCTGTACTTTTGCCTCTAAAAATAATTTTCAAGGAAAAAAAAAATCCCTACAAAGCTTTTGCTATAATTTGCTATAAATTACTGTACACAGTGTTTGTGTGCTTCTACCTAATTACAAGTAAGGCACATGCCTCAAGATAAGAAAAAAAACCTCAATATGATAAAAACCTATGCTGTCTAATTGGGTATCTATCTTTAAAGTATCTGTATATAAACAAATACACACACATACATAGGCTTATATAGGCCTAGAAAATTTCCAAAAAAACAAAAAACAAAAAAAAAACCACAACTGTAATATTGGTTATCACTGAAGAATGGGATTTGAAGGATCAGTGGGAATGAAAGGACTTCTACTTTGCACCTTATATCTAACACCTACACTGTTGAATTTTTCAACATGAGACTATATGACTTTTATCATTTTATTTTTTTTTTTTTTTTTTTTTTTTTTAAAGATTTTATTTATTCATTTGACAGAGAGAGATCACAAGTAGGCAGAGAGGCAGGCAGAGAGAGAGGAAGAAGCAGGCTTCTGAGCAGAGAGCCCGATGCGGGGCTCGATCCCAGGACCCTGAGATCATGACCTGAGCCGAAGGCAGCGGCCTAACCCGCTGAGCCACCCAGGCGCCCCGACTTTTATCATTTTAAAGCAGGGGATAACTGGGTGGCTAAGTTGGCTGAGGATCTGCCTTCTGCTCAGGTCATGATCCTGGGGTCCTGGGATTGAGACCTGTGTCAGGCTCTCTGCTCCTTGGCAAGCCTGCTTCTCCCTCTCTCTCTGCCCCCACCACTCTCCCCAACCCCCACTCGTGCTCTCTCTGTCTCTCTCACCCTCTCACTCTCTCAAATAAGTAAATAAAATCTTGAAAACAAGAAGTTAAAAGGAGAATATCATGCATACATATGCATACACTCTTACGACAGAAAAATTAATTCACAAACCTCACAAAAGTCTTTCCTTTAGGTTATTTTCTTCTTTTTTACTTGCTTAAAAAAGACTACGAATCTAAAAATCAACATTTGAAAATTGTTTTTTTTAAAGAATTTTCAACCTGATTTCTATTCTAAACAATAGTATATTTCAATAGGATCCAATGCAAGTTCTCATTTCTATTCAAGGCCTTGGTGAGCTAAGGAGCATTCTTGCTATGCCTGAAGAAATATAAAACAAATATTTACCTATGTTTAAAACAACAAGAACCAAAGATCCTAAATGGTGGCATTCTCTAAGCTAGTATAATTCTAATAAAAAATTTACAAAAAGACCCAAGCCCATTCCTTAAGCTGAACGGTCTTTTGACTTAGCCAGCAAGGGAAAACAGCTTGTTTTTTCTTAGCTATAGGCTCTCACAATGAACAAATAAGAGGTCCTTAGAGTATCTATGCCTCTATACACCAAATATATAAGACTTCAACTAATTCTAGAGCAAATAAACTAGGCCTCCACATTTCTTACTTATTTCTCACCAAGTCCTGCCCCATTTGAAAAACAAGACAAATTTCACTCTCAAACTATAAAATGACTCATCTTTCTGGATGTCTAAAGTATAAGTACTTGGTTCTAGAACATCTAGGGAAGACAAAAAGATTTTAGCATTATTCATCAAATGCCAATTGGGTGAGTATTTTTTGAACAATATTATGATCTCTTCATACTGGAAATTCAAAGGCAATGATATGGGAGAAGACGGCTAATACTTTGAAAGAGAAAAGAAAAAAAAAGGAAGAAATCTGCTTGGGCAAAATATGTCATTTCACTCACAAACACATAGACTATCCTCTACCACACATACTGTAAAGACCAGATACTCCAGGAATTTCTTTCTCTATGTAATATGGGAGAAAGAAGTCATAAAAACAAAATTTCCTTTTTCTATAGGTTAAGAAACAATCTATATGCACCCTGAGCAACATCTTAGACTAAGATAAAGTTTCCAGGTATCCCAGACACATTCATTCCAAAAATGCGGCCCACCAATATACACTTAATACCTAAATCCTTTTTAGGCACAGAAAACTTAAGTAACAGGGAACTAAGGAGTTCTACCACTAGCCTAAATGGGTACAAGAATCATCAATAAATAACATCCAAAAAAACCATCAAAAAAACAAAAAGGTACGATTCTGCTCACAGCTTTAATCACATGGCATGGGGAATCCAAATGAAATACAGTAAGCTAGAGAAAGAGAGAGAGATGCTGTGTGTGTGTGTGTGTGTGTGTGTGTGTGTGTGTGTGTGTGTAAGCCTCATAGAAATGGTTACTTCAAAAACTCATTTCCCAGATATAACACATGAGCCAAAGAAGTTAGAAATTTATGACTTTGGAGGTTCACTCGCACTCTACCTCTGAAAAAATTTAAACATATTATTTATGTAAAAGTGCATTAGTGATCTTTCACATTACCTATGATAATTATGTAAAAATGGTCCAGAAAATCAAGGACATTACTTTTAGACAAAAGGAAACCTTTTCCGTCTCTCCTACAAGTTCGGGAAGGAAAAAAAAAAAAAAAAGGACTCTATCTTTAAAATCTAAAGGTATTCCCACTTTGCTTTGTAGGTAAAAAGTACATGTGTTTTAGGTTCCTCTCTCATCCACTTTCATTGAACGGATGAAAGAAAGTCTTCCATAAGCACAAGAGTGGAGGTGCTCCAGAGACTCTCCCCATAACTGCCTACTCAAATAAAATCCTGTCCCACTTTGACTTAGAAGTTAATTCTCTTAAAGTGAAATCCAAAGATATAGACATTCAAGGGACTAGCTTCCTTACAACCCACACACTATTTTTTCCAAAGCGAAATGTTGGAGTGAAAATGTACTAACATTTTAAAACTAAATGAACCCCTGTTCAAACATGGTTAAGACAATGTAGAATGGTAAGACAATGCACTAACTGTATTCTGCAACCCACAAATAGTTTCTTATTCCTCTCAAACACAACAGCCAGGATAGTTGTACACAGAGAAATCTCTGTACTTTAACAGCAAGATCAGAGGCTAAAATAATTGGTCATAGGGGAATGAAGGAGGCACCTTAGAACCAAAATAGAATACTCTGGGCACTTAGAACAATAGCCGTCAAGAAACAGTACTATATCCAAGCCATGGTCAAGAGATAAAAGTACATATATAATATATCTCCCTATTCCCTAGGGCCCAAAAGATGATGATGCCTTCCATCCCAGGTTGCTCGGACCTAAAAAGGCACAGTTAAGAGTTAAAGAGTTACAAGAAATGAAGGATCTGATCATTAATTTCTGCAAAAGCTGTTCAGTGTTTCAACTTCTCCAAGTCTAAAAAATACAGACTTCAGCTATCCAGCTATTCTGAAGTTCAAAGATGCACTGGAATTTCCTTTTCCTGCATAACTTCACAAAAGGTCCCAGGTGCAAGACTCACGTGCCTTCTCAGGGTAAAAGCAGAGAGCTTCTTCATACTAACATGCTTCAAACTAAAAAAGGAGATTAAGAACACTTCTTTCATACGTAGGTAAGGCACAGGGCAAATAAATGACAGACAACTCAACTCTGGGGACGGGCATATAGTGGAAATGCCCTTTCAGCGAGCAAGCTCTGTCTCTGTCTCAGTTTCTCTCTCCCTCTCCTGTCTCGCTCGCTCTCTCAGTACCAAGGGCAGGGACTCTGGCAAGACCCCGCCCCCCATCTCCAAAGCGGGGTGGGCGGGAGGTAGCCAGAGGAGTCCTTGTTCCCGCGCGAAGCTTAGAGACCAAAGGACTCCCCATTGTGGGTCTAGATGGTGACGCGAACCGGTCCGGCTCGAGCCGCCGGCTGAAGAGTAAGCTGAGGGCGCACTAGGCCCGCACCGCTGCCACTGCCGCCATGGAGCCGATCGCTGTCAGAGAACGGCTCCGCCCGGGGAGCCAGAGGATGGCCCGGGCCCTGTGCCGGCCCAAAGAGAAATCATGCCTCACACTGTATGGAAGGCGGGGGTCCTGGAAGCGTACCTCGGACACCTCGTCCTCGTCGCTGCCAGAGGCACCACCTCCACCCCCGGTCCTCAGCACCGCAGCCGCCAACTTGAAATCCAGCGCCGCATCTCCTCCGGCCGCACCGATGCCGCCGCCACCGACGCCCGGCGCGGGCCCGGCCTCCCCAAAGAGTCTCACGGTGCGAATACCCAGTCCGACCCCTCCCGGCGGAGGCGGCTCCGAGGCCCCGGCTGGGGCGGATCGCGGAGCCACCGAGTCCAGGTCCTCCTCAAAGGAGGTGCCGCCGCCTCCGCCATCGGTCAGCATGGTTCGCACGCGGAGCCGGAGACGCTGCCGAGTCACTCGCAGCCACCGCCGCCGCCGATCCCGGGAACGAGAGGAACAGCAGGAGGAAGAAGCTTCTCCTTCCCCCCCGTCCCAGCAGCGCCACTAACTTCTCACTGCCTAACCTGCTGCCTCCCGCCCCCCACACTCGCCACTG
Source organism: Lutra lutra (assembly GCF_902655055.1). Taxonomy (NCBI): domain Eukaryota; kingdom Metazoa; phylum Chordata; class Mammalia; order Carnivora; family Mustelidae; genus Lutra; species Lutra lutra. The sequence goes on along the minus strand of NC_062282.1, from coordinate 79,086,555 downwards.
GCTGCAGCTCCCCAGCGGCTGCAGATCATTGGCCAAGGTGACCCGTCGCTCAGGCTCTTCGTCACGCGCCGCTTGCTGGCTCGCGGCCCCCAAGCTGCGTTGACCCGCGCAGGCCTAGGCGGTTGCGAACACCCGCCTCCTAGTCCCCACGCGCCGACTTCCGGTCCTTTTCTACGTCTATTGGTCAACCTCTCTCACTACCTCGTCACGACCTTAAAGTGGATTAGTTCGCCTTGTGGTCAGTCATAGTGACCCTTGACAATAGGAAGCTTCATTGGCGCCACAAAGTGTCGATCACTTTGTCACAGGACGTCGCGTGCTACAATTGGCCCACAATAGTACCATTCATCCCGCCCCCATCTGAGGTGACGGGAAAGGGCTGGGGAATTTCCACTTCTGATTTAAATGACCGCAGAGGTGACGACCCTCAAGAATTGGTAAGATTTGGAGCAGAATTCACCCGGAGTTTGGTGGGGCTTATCTGTCAAGGATGCAAGAGGCGCGGAGATTACGAAACTCCCACCTGTCGCTCCGCGCCGGACGCGGAGACTGCGGCCGGAGAGTTGCTGCATGGGGATTGGAGGAGAGAAGCAATCGGTCTCAGCGCGTCTCCACCTTCCTGACAGCCCCTGGTTGGAGGAGCGGAGCGTCAGTCACTGGAGCGGTCGCCACCTCTGGGACAGGTGAGATTGTGTAACCTATGCCTTTGGCTCTTTGGGCGGGTGTAGGGGGCTGGGACAGGCGAGGAGGCAGGGCTGTTCTTGCTTGGCGCCTCCAGCCTTTCTGAGGGGAGCCGGCGCGCGAAGCTGAGGAGACCAAGGGGGCACTGCTTGGGATGTGGCCGCCCCGAGGCGATTCCGCCCGCCCGCGTGCCGGGACGTGGCTGGGTGAGGCAGTTCTACAACCTGCCGCCGGGATGGCCCGGCGAGGCCGCGTTCTCTTGCTCGTGGAAGGCGGCGGGTCTGAGGGCTGGACAGCGCCTTGCCTCAGTACTGGGAACTGTCCCACCGAGGAAGGTGGGAAGGCCGCGAACTGCTCGAGGAAATCAGACCGCAGGGCGTGTTTAGAGTGCGGGCTCTGGAGCTGTTACGAATTCTGGTCCCTCCACTTACTTGCCGTGTGACCTACGGGCATTCTGTGCTGAATCTCTGTGACTTTCAGTTCATTAAATCTGTAAAATGGGACCAGTAGCAGCACGTCCCTCATTGCGTTGTTGTTTTGAATACGTTAGCATAAGGCGGTGAGCAAAGTGCCAAACTTAAAGACCCATTTTTATTAGTTACTCTTCCTTCAGGAGTCTTCCACCTGCCCCTGGATCCGGGGGCAACCAAACTAATTCTTGTCATATTTCGGTGATGCAAAACAAGCTAGCTAAGGCAGGTGGCGGGAGTTGGGGGCGGGGGGTCCGGCGTGCGGAGGTGTCTTCCCCCTTCCAAGGATCTGTCTCTCCTTCTTTTATCCCTATCTTTATCCCTCTATCTCTTTTGTCAATAAAGAGGGGCTTTAAAATACTCATGCTTCGACAAATCCTATGATCAAAGATCACCGGAGGGGCACCTGGGTGGCTCAGGGGGTTAAAGCGCTACTCGTGCTCTCTCTGTGTCAAAAAAAAAAAAAAAAAAGTCACCAGAAAGGCGTTTGGTGAAGTTTGTATTGCAAATGTCCTTTGACCCAGAGAATGTGCATATGACTTAGGTTGGTTAAAAGCAAAAGATTTGGCACTTCTCCTCTCTTGCAACTCTAACAAAAGTCTTTGTATATCTTGATTGTGCAATTTTTAATATTTCACCTACCTTGAGCTGTAATCTGAAAATTCTGTAAAGACTATAACAATTTGGAGGCACCTGGGTGGCTCAGTCGGTTAGACCACCAACCGGTGATTTCGGTTTACGTCATGAATCTGTCTCACCGGTGGTGAGATCCAGCCGGGGTCAGGCTCCAGCTCAACCTAGAGGCTGCTTGAGATTCTCTCTCTCCTACTTTCTCTGCCCCTCCCCCACTCTAAAATACGTAAATATGAAATATATATATATATAAATTTTTAAAAATTCGATTCTGTCAAGCTTAAAGAACATTTTGAAGATTGTTAACATTTCTTTGGCGTGGTAATTTCTAATTCTGGCATTTAACATACCAAAAAAAGGAGTCTTTTCTATAAGCAGAATATGTTAGGTGAATGTTCCTTCTAGATAATAAGTTGTAGAAAATGGAAAAAATTCTTGTACCTTTTCTACAGAACTATTTTGATACAAATGTCCTGTGTACTGTCTTTAGTTAGAATCTACAGAACTTAGCCTGTATCCTCAGTGCTGTTTAAATTTTGAAGACATGTGTGACGAGGTCACAAGCCAAACTAATAGCACCAAGGAAAGAAACCCAGCTCTGCCCAACCCACTTCAAAGCTGGATTATCCAGAATTGGTATGGATACATCCCTAGGCAAAAACAGGTATTGACTGGTGCAGCATTACAAAGGAACTGCTTGTCAGTCCTACCATTAATACAAAAATAAATTTCTGATGCAACTCCCTGAACAAACTCATTAAATTCTTTGAACAAATGTAATGAATCTCAGGAACAGAGAGAAAGGAAATCTGGGCATATGCATTTTACCCAATATATTTGAGAGAGAACTATATACTCTTTACGTAGTGCCTAGCAATCAACCCTGAGTATAGCCAGGAAAATATGATTGAGCAATAATCTTTGTTTCACCTGGATCTTTACCTGAGACACTTGTTGCCAGGAGTTTGACAACAATTGAGTAATCATTTTAGGATTTAGTAACTCCCAGTATTCTAGATATTGGTGGCTGCTATTGTTGAGACTGTATTAAACATGATTTTAATATTTCTATATACACCACATCATGTGGTATTACAGAAGTGAAAACGGAGAAATCATTCAGTCAATCACTATATCAAGTAATACATTTGGTGAATATATCAAATCACACTCAAAGTATTCAATGTAAAATATCAATAAATTTATGTGATTTATTGGGTAATGTTGGTTTTGATATATCATATCTTAAGATGGTATTTGCTAACTAAAAAAAGTACACGTACACTGATTTTTCAAATGCTAAATAAGCAGTAGAGAGCAAAATCCCTCTTTTAGGAAATACATATATATGTTAGAAAGGAGTATTAGAATAAAATGTTTTCTTCCAAAAAACTAGTGGGAGTATTGATTAAGGAGTAGCTATAATGTATTTCAAAGCACTCTTCCTTTTGACCATCTTTCAGACATAGAAGAAAAAGGCAAAAGGAGAAACTGTATATCCCAAGGATTTTTAAAACTTCTAAGGATAATAAAAATCTTCATTTTTTTTGCAAGAAATGTGAGATTGACAAATGAAATTGTAGATACAGGGACTTAAGCTACTTTGACTACTTTAACTATAGTTCTTTCATGCGCAATTTACATTTTCTCAAGACATTTATTTAATTTCTGCATGTCAGTGCATCTCAGTTCAGCCTGTCTATTTAAGGAAGGAAGCAAACCAAAAAATATGTTGCACTTGGATATTATATCATTTAACCTTTATAATAAACTTACCAAGATTTCACCCATTTTCTGATGAGGAAGTTGAAACTCCAAAAAGGTTAAGTAACTTCCCCAAGCTTATAAGAGCAATGTATGGAAAGGCTAGGATTTGAATTTACTTCTGCCTGATCTCAAAATCCATGCTTTTTCCACTGTGTCACATCAGAGGAAGAGGAACTTCATCAATCACATAAACTGATATAATAATCCAATCATTATATCTTTCTTATAGATCTGCTAATTAACACTCTAGGTGGAGTTATCCCTGACTGCCACCAAATTTAATATCTTTCTCTTTTTTAACAACTGGAAACACTTAATTTAAAACGTTTTCTGGTTTTTCCAACTGTATTGTTAATTTCTTAGACCATGTAATTTCACATTAAGAAATCTGAATAGTTAATACCTTCACGTGGTTCAAATTTCAAAAAGAAATTTAAAAACATAATAAAAGGAGTCATTTTATTTTGTCCATTATACACTCAGATACCCTCTCATAAGCAAATCATCTTTTAGGTCTTATTTATTTATTTATTTACTTACTTACTTACTTACTTACTTACTTAGGGTGGTTTTATGAAAGCATGGGACAGGACCTGTGAGCAGAAAGAGTTGCCCAAACTGTCTTATTAGGTTTTAAAATATTCTTCTAGAAGGGCACCTGGATGGTTCCATTGGTTAAGCATCCAGATCTGGATTTTGGTTCAGGTCATAATCTCAGGGTTGTCAAATGGAGCCCCACATCAGGCTCTGTGCTGGGCATAGAGCCTACTTAAGATTCTCTCTCCCTCTCTCCTTCTCCCCCTCCCCACCCACTCCCCTCTTCCTTAGCCCCTGCCCCCCACTCCTGTGCACACATGCACACATGTTCTGTCTCTCCAAAAAAAGAAAAGAAAATAGACCTCTAGAGATTTTTAAATATATAAGCAATTTCATATGTGTCAATTTATTTTTTTCTCTTTAAACACAATGGCAGCATCTACTATACACACTTCTATATCTTGCTTTTCTCACCTGATTTATTCTAGGCATATTTCATGTTAGCATGTAAAGAGGTCTGTCATTCTTGTTTACTACTTCATAGTATTCTGTTTACATGATTTATCGTCTTTAGTGTTGAACATTTAGATTATTTCCTTACCCCGCCCTTAACCAACATTGTTACAGATGTGTAGCTTTCTGATCTACTGTCTGTCCTCAAGGAAGTGCTGGAAACATATTAATTTAACTGAGAAATCATAAGCTGAAGGCTACTACTTATTTGAGCTATAGTTGAATACAACTGCAGGATGTCTAGCAACATCTAGGAAATGGGCATATTTTTAAAAATATGGAGTTATGGCTGCAGCTAGATTACCACACCACACAACCTAAGAAAATTATTCAGAAAGTTTCCTAGAGTTTCTTCTGCTATTGAGCTTACCCTTCCTAAAAAGGGGATGTATATATATATACAGACATCTGCTTCCCTTCCAAAAGTTCTATCCTTACTGCCTGCCCAACAAAAATGAGCCCAATCAGGATGCCTAGATGATGCAGTCGTTTAAGCATCCGACCCTTTGATTTTGTCTTGGGTCATGATCTTAAGTCATGATCTAAGGATTGTGAGATCAAGCCCTGTATCCAGTGTGTGCTGGGCATGGAGCCTGCTTAAGATTCTCTCCCTCCCTCCCTCCCTCTGCCCCTCCCCCACCAAAAAAAAAAAAAAAGAAGAAGAAGAAGAGTGGGGTCAGTAAGTGATGTTACTCCATTTGATTATACACCTTTGGTGCTGGAAATAGTTTTTTGGGTTTTTTTTTTCCAAACTTCTAAAACTAATGAGTATATAAATATCTCTTGTGGTAGAATCACTCAGGTTCTCAGCAAAAGAGAGACTTCCTTGGGGCTCTATCAGAATTTCTTTTTTTTTTTTTTTAAGATTTTATTTATTGGGGCACCTGGGTGGCTCAGTGGGTAAAGCCTCTGCCTTCGGCTCGGGTCATGATACCAGGGTCCTGGGATCGAGCCCCAAATCAGGCTCCCTGCTCAGTGGGGAGCCTGCTTCTCCCTCTGCCTGTCACTCCTCCTACTTGCTCTCTCCCTCTATCAAATAAATAAATAGAATCTTAAAAAGAAAAAAAAAAGTAATGTAAAACTGACATTAATAGTAATCATCTCAGGGAGGAAGGGGGTGCCTGACTGGCTCAGTTGATAGAGCATGCCACTCTTGATCTTAGGGTTCTGAGTTTGAGCCCCACGTTGGATGCAGAGATTACTTTAAAAAATAAAAATCTTGGGGCGCCTGGGTGGCTCAGTGGGTTAAGCCGCTGCCTTCGGCTCAGGTCATGATCTCAGAGTCCTGGGATGGAGCCCGCAGCGGGCTCTCTGCTCAGCAGGGAGCCTGCTTCCTCCTCTCTCTCTGCCTGCCTCTCTGCCTGCTTGTGATCTCTCTGTCAAATAAATAAATAAAATCTTAAAAAAAAAAATAAAAAATAAAAAATAAAAATAAAAATCTTAAAAACTAACAAACAGTAAAAAGGGGTGCCTGGGTGTCTCATTCAGTTAAGCAGCTGACTCTTGGTTTCAGGTCAGGTCATGATCTTAGAGTCCTAAGCTTAAGCCCCATATCAGGCTCCATGCTCAACAGGGAGCCTGCTTAAGTATTCTCTCTCCATCTCCCTCTGCTCCACTTCCCACCAGTGTGTGCACTCTCTCTCTCTAAAATAAAAAATCTTAAAACAAACAAACAAACAAACAAAAAAACAGTTAAGGGCGCCTGGGTGACTCAGTGGATTAAGCCTCTGCCTTCAGCTCAGGTCATGATCTCAGGGTCCTGGGATCAAGCTCCGCATAGGGCTTTTTGCTCAGCAGGGAGCCTGCTTCCCCTCTCTCTCTGCTCTGCCTCTCTGCCTACTTGTAATCTCTCTCTCTGTCAAATAAATAAATAAAATCTTTAAAAAAAAACAGTTAAAAAATACTGATTATCTCTGGATAATGGAATTATACAGAGATTTATAAAGTTGCTTTTCTTTTTTGAATATTTGTATTTTCTAGGCTTTTCTTTTTTAGTTTTTTCCATAGTTAACATACATTTTGTGTAATAAAAATTAAATGTTTAAATTAAATAAATTGATTTCAAATAAGTTTTGCAATTTTCTCACGTGTTCATTCAGCCAACATTTATTCAATTCCTGCTATGTGCATGTCAGTGTGCCAACTGCTTTGGGGGAAAACAAAAGAAACAGAAGAGTTAATGTACTTCCTTTCAACTATCCTGATATATATACTTATAGGTTGATGATTAGGTGGATAAAATGCACAGGGAATAATAGAAAACAGACAAATTCAAGACTGTATGACAAAATATTTTACAGCACTGAGTAAAGAGAATATAAAAGAGAAGTTAAAATGGAGTAAGTTTATTTAGGGAAAAGTTGATTATGACCATTTTGAGCTAGGATAATGACTGAGGGAAACAGAAGAGGTAAAGCATTACAAATGGAAAGAAATGATAGGAATGTTGATAAAAAGTTGAAAGTCTTCAAATTGTATATCAGGATGGTAAAAAGACTAACTTGGTCAATACAGAGAAATCAAAACGTGAATTCAAGCGAAATTTAGTTTAAAGAAATGTTAAATACTGGACTGGGGGCTTGAAATGTGGTTCAATAGGCCACCCACCATAGTTCTTGAAAAGCAAAATTATCAAGATAAAAATTGTTAAGGGATAATTACAGTTGTTTTGTTTTGGCTGTATTGCATGAGTTTTGTTAGAACAAGGAAATACTGGAGTCTGGAAAATAAGCAGTCTTGCTGTTGTGCTTAGTCCAGGTATGAGGTAATGAAGCCAGATCAGATGAATGACTATCAAATGGAGTAAAATTTACTGTCAGCAATCATAAAGAATCTGTATGACTTCATATCTGATTAAATGTAGGAAACAAGGAGTATAGGAACAAAAGTTACTTCAGAAAAACTGATACAGGGGCGCCTGGGTGGCTCAGTCGTTAAGCGTCTGCCTTCAGCTCAGGTCAGGGATCGAGCCCCACAATGGGCTCCCTGCTTGGCAGGAGGCCTGCTTCTCCCTCTCCCACTCCCCCTGCTTGTATTCCCTCTCTCGCTGTGTCTCTATCAAATAAATAAAATCTTTAAAAAAAAAAAAAAAGAAAAACTGATACAAAATTTCTGAGGAGCAATGTGGCATAATGTATCAAGATCCTTTCTTTACAGGAGTCTGGTGGGCTCACTCTGTAGAGCATATGATTCTTTTTTTTTTTTTAAGATTATTTATTTATTTATTTGACAGAGAGAGATCACAAGCAGGCAGAGAGGCAGGCAGAGAGAGAGGAGGAAGCAGGTTCTTTGCTGAGCAGAGAGCCCGATGCGGGGCTCGATCCCAGGCCCCTGAGATCATGACCTGAGCCGAAGGCAGCGGCTTAACCTGCTGAGCCACCCAGGCGCCCCGAGCATATGATTCTTGATCTCAGGGTTGTGAGTTTGCACCCCACCTTGGGCACAGAGTTGACTAAATATTCCTTTCTTTAAGTTTTCATTTCCATCTACTAGAATGCCTAAAATCCAAATAACTGATAATACCCATTGCTGGTGAGGATGCAAACCAACAGGAACTCACTCACTGCTAGTATGGTACAGCCACTTTGGAAGAGAGTTTGAAAGTTTCTTACAAAGCTAAACATTGTCTTACCATACAACCCACAGTTGCACTCCTAGGTATTTACCCACAGAGTGAAAAAGATTTCCACATAAAATTCTGCATGTGATTGTTCATAGCAGCTTTATTCATAATCACTGAAACATGGAAACAACCAAGGTCTCCTTTGAGAAGTAAATAAATGGGGCACCTGTCTGGCTCAGTGGGTTAAGCCTCTGCCTTCAGCTCAGGTCATGATCAAAGGGTCCTGGGATCGAGTCCCGCATCTCTGCTGAGCAGAGAGCCCGCTTCCCCCTCTCTCTCTGCCTGCCTCTCTGCCTACTTGTGATTTCTTTCTGTGTGTGTCAAATAAATAAATAAAATCTTTTTTTAAAAAAAGAAAAGTAAATAAATAAGCAAACGTGTTCTCACTGCATGATGGAATACTATTCGGTAATAAAAAAAGAATGAGCTACCAAGCCATGCAAAGACATAGATTAATTTTAAATGTATTGCTAAGTAAAGGAAGCCAGTCTGAAAGGCTGCATACCATGTGATCTTATTTATATGTGACATTCTGGAAAAGGCAAAATTGTGGAGATAGTAAACAGATCAACGACTGCCAACGGTTGGAGTGGGGGAAGGGTTGAATGGAAGAAGCACAGGGACTTTTCAGACTGGTAAAATGCTTTATGATACTATCTAGAAATGACATTCCTGTAGTGACTTGCTTACCTTGAACCCACATCTTGGTTTTTAATAACATTCTCCAATAAGAGGAACCATGGCTCCTTGGAGAAATGGCTGAGTCTAGAATTAGGGTGGGAAATATACAAGATGAACCCAGAGCATCTTATAGTGCCATAAAGTAAGAAAATAGTACACATGCATGCATACATGCATACAGACACACAGACACACCAATGAGGACATCTGAGAGAGATAATAGAAGCTAACTAAAAGAGCCCCCAACAGCCATAGCTGGAATAATCTGAACAAATAAATAGTCTTGAAATATAGCCCAAAATATAAAACAAGTACCCTTGAATCCATATGGGCATAAATAAATGTTTGAATAAACAAATAAATGGGGAAAATAGGTAAGTCTTCCAAGCAGAAGAATTTCAAATTATGTAGAAACCCTGCCCTTAAGGAGGTGAAGTCCCCTTTCCTTAAGTTTGGGCTGTGCATAATGATATCCTTCCAAAGAGTAAAATATGGAAAAGGGAGGGGATAGAGTAACTTGATACTGGAGAAACCCGACAAACACTGCCTCAGCCAGGTTATCAGGATTAACATCAACAATGATAGCTCATATTAATAGTGTATACCCTTGATATTACCTGCAGGAAAAGTCTGAGAAACTGTCATAGTCAAGAGGAGCCCAAAGAGACATGATGACGAAATATAATGTGTTATCCTGGATGGAATACTGGAACAAAAAAAGGACATGAGGTAAACTTGAAGTAAATTTGAATAAAGTGTGGGTCTCAGTAATAATGTGTCAGTTAGCTAATAATATGTCGATGTTATTTTATTAATTGTGACACATGTGCCATGCTAATATAAGATATTAGTAATAGAGGAAATTGGATACGGGCTATGCGGAAACTGTACTAACTTCCCATCTTTTCTTTAAATGTAAAACAATTCTATGGGGCACCTAGGTGACTCAGTTGGTTAAGCATCCAACTCTTGATTTCTGCTCAGGTCATGATCTCAGGGTGGTGATATTGAGCCCTGCGTTGGGCTCTGTGCTGAACAGGGAGCCTGCTTAAGATTCTCTCTCCCTCCACCCCCCCCCAAAAAAAAAGTTTAAATCTAAAACTCTTCTAAAATTTAAATTGTTTTATTTTGATTTTTTTCAGTTTTGTTGATATATAATTTATCTATAACACTGTATTAATTTAAAGTATACAACCTTAAGTTTAACTTGCTATCGCAAAGTGATTGCCACAATAAGTTTAATTAACATACAGTACCTCACATAGTTACAAATTTGTCTTCTTGTGCTGGGAACTTTTAAGATCCTACTTTCTTATGAAAGTTTATTTTTTAAAATGCTTATTCCTTTGAGGGTTACCTGGGTGGCTCAGTCAGTTAACTGTTTAAAAACAACAAAAAAAAATAAGAAACATCAGACAGATATAGATTATGTATGGATGGTGGGATAGTGGGTTTACTTATTTATCTATCTATTTTTATATGTTTCCAGTTTTTGTATAAACAATCTATTACTCTGGTGATCAGAAAAAAAATAAAATAAAGGTTGTAAGAAAAAAATCACTATAGGTGAAAAATCAGAGGATCGATCAAATGGGATACTTATTGTCAGGGTTGGGAAAATAAAGCAGGAACAATTTCTTTTTCAGGTAAAGAAGATGATAATGGGTTCACCTTATCTGTTTGGTTTCAGACTGCAATGGGAAGAACTTTTTTTTTAAGATTTTATTTATTTGACACAGAGAGAGAAACATCAAGAGAGGGAACAAGCAGGGGAAGTGGGAGAGGAAGAAACAGGCTCCCCGGAGAGCAGGGAGCCTGATGCGGGGCTCAGTCCCAGGACCCTGGGATCATGACCTGAGCCAAAAGCAGAAAATTAACAACTGAGCCAACCAGGTGCTCCTGCAATGGGAAGAACTTAGATATGTGCACCATTATATGGTAACTCCCAAGAGAAACATACTCAGCAGAAACACAGATAAATATCTTTATTGTAACTGGAAACAACTGTTTTTGAAGACTTTATTTATTTTTGAGAGAAAGAGAGAACACAAGCAGTGGGGAGAGGCAGAGGGGGATGGAGAAACAGACTCTCTGCTGAGGAGGAAGCCCAATGCTCCCAGGACCCTAGGATCACAACCCGACTTGAAGGCAGATGCTCAACTGACTGAACGACCCAGGCGCCCCTGGAAACAAATTTTTAAAAGATGTCAAATTGTAGCTTTGGTTTTCGTAAAAGAAAACATCTCTCTGCAGAAAGGTCATGTGGTTACCAATGAAGATTAAGCTATTTTTCCCCCAAGTGAGTCCTTGGTGAATACATTTTAGGTATTGCCTCCCCAGAAAGATGCATACTAAAAATATGCTGTCCTTCACTGCTCATTAGTAATTAAAAGGGAAGCCCAAGAATCACACTAATGAATAAGTATCAGCAAGTGTATAGGCCGTCAGCCCAGATACCTACATCCACAGTTGTATAAGCTCATTGACAAGAACAGGGTTCTAAGAGCCTGCAATCAATAGATCCTCTGAAGAAACCCAGAACTTTACTGTGTGCATCACAATGAAGCCACTACCTCTCCTATAGATGTGGGAAACCTGAATACTCCAAACCTCCTGTTTCCTTATGTCCTCCTCTACACTGCAACTTGGACAGCCACACCTACCTTCTCTAGAGCTCTCCTTGATAGCGGGGGCTTTCCGCCACAGACACTAGAAGGGCCCAGGACTGGTGAAAGTTTAGAATCTCATTTGCTGAGCACTTTCCTGATGAGAGAATAGTTAAATAGAAAGCCTCACAGCAAGACGCAGCTTATCTTCCAGGTGGTCTGGCTCATAGTGAATGAGTACTTTTGAATCAGAAGGACCCTTAAGTAGTCCTCTAGGTCTCATACTACCCCTTTAATAAAGAAGAAACTGGAGGACTGTGCATTAGGGTCAATACCTCCTGCAAAAATCTTTAGGGTGATGTTTCCATTCTTCACCCTCTGATGCTTCCTGTAAGAATCAGAAGTACATCATTGCTTACCAAAGTGAGAAGAGAACAAGCCCAGGATTCCAACTCAAAGAGCAACTTTAGCTTACAAGTGAGTACTGAGTCACTCTGAGGACTGTTCTTAGAGACTCTTGTGGAGTGTTTGAACTCAACTTTGTTTACCACACCCCTTGCTCATCAAGGCAGGCCTATAAACCAAGAGACGCAGCATGGCGTTCACCTGCAGGGCAGGTGAACAGTGCCACTTCCCAGATGTTCTTCCCCAGGGAAGTGACATGGTGTTTGCTGTGGCTCTAAGAGGACATCTATAGACAGTCTAGTTGAAACACGAGTCTGGTATAAGCTCACAGAAGCTATAAGAAAAACTGTGGTCCAGACTCTACTCTGAAACTTTTTACCTAGAGGGACCTCTTGAACCCTGGCATTGGCACCACTGGTGACGAGGAAGAAAAAAACAGCCAGGGTTGGACTTCTCCAGCATAAATCTCATAGATGAAAAATCTTTATCATTTGAAGAGGATTGCTTCACCATTTCAAGAGTTATGTAGGACAAAAGCCTCAGAAATGTGCAAGACTGTCAGTGGCCTCTAGGGTTTGGTTAAAGCCCTAGTCTGTCCCAGTGCCTCTGTCCATAAACTGGCAGAGTTTTTTTTTTTTTTAAAGATTTTATTTATTTATTTGACAGAGAGAGATCACAAGTAGATGGAGAGGCAGGCAGAGAGAGAGAGAGGGAAGCAGGCTTCTTGCTGAGCAGAGAGCCCGATGTGGGACTCGATCCCAGGACCCTGAGATCATGACCTGAGCCGAAGGCAGCGGCTTAACCCACTGAGCCACCCAGGCGCCCAACTGACAGAGTTTTTAGCCAAGATTGAGCCATAAGAGAGTGTCCAAAGAAAGCAGCAATACTCTTCTGTGTACTAAAGACTTCATATAAATATTAGAATTCCTCGAGAGTAACTGAAGGACTCAAATATTTTAAAACCCTCGAAAGCACTGGTGAGACCACCATTCAGAGCCTGATCATCTCATTCCCCACAATTATTCTCACAGGTTCTTTGTTGTACTTTTATATGCCATTATTAGCAAGAGCGTAAATTGATAAAATCTTTAAGGAAATCAGTTTTGGAGTTACCTTCACATTTTAAGATGTATTCACCCTTTTATCTAGCAAAATCCAGTTCTAGTTCTGGGGCAATTGGCACAGAGCTCCTCTCATGTCATGGCTCCACACATGAATTCAAAAATATGTGTATGAAGGTGTTCACTGAAACCTTGCTTGTCCATCATTAAGTGGTTAAATAAGTAGTGTTACAACTGTAAAATGCAAACTATCATCTGAGCTTTTAGCAAGTCATCATCTTTTTGCTGGTGGAAGGTCTTGCCTCCATGTTGATGTCTTCAGACTGATCAGGGTGGTGGTTGCTGAAGATTGGAGTGGCCATTTCTTAAAATAAGACAACAGTGAAGTTTGCCTCATTAAAGGACTTTTCTTTTCATGAGCGATTTTTCTGTAGCATGTAATACTGTTTGACAACATTTTACCTACAGTAGAGCTTCTTTCAAAATTGGGAGTTACGCATTGGTGGTATAGTGGTGAGCATAGCTGTCTTCCAAAATTGGGAGTTAATCCTGGGGTGCCTGGCTGGCTCAGTAGAGCATGAGACTTGTGATTTCAAGCCCCATGTTGGGTGGAGAGATTACTTAAAAATGATATCTTTAAAAAAAAAAAAAGGCAACCCTTTCAAACACTGCTGCTGCTTTATCAACTAAGTTTATATAATAATCTTAATCCTTCATTGTCGTTGCAACAATCTTCGCAACATCTTCACTGGGAGTAGTTTCCATCTTTTTTAGTTTTTTTAAGATTTTATTTATTTGTCTGAGAGAGAGAGCACGAGTAGGGTGAGGGGCAGAAGGAGAAGCAGACTCCCTGCTGAGCAGGGAGCTGGACTCAGGGCTCCATCTCAAGACCCTGGGATCATGACCTGAACCAAAGGCAGACGCTTAACCAACTAAGCCACCCAGGCACCCCAAGAATAGATTCCATCTTAAGAAGCGCTTTCTTTGCTCATCCAGAAGAAGCAAGTTTTCATCCGTTCAAGTTTTACCATGAAATAATGGCAATTCAGTCACACCTTCAGGCTCCACTTCTAATTCTATTCCTCTTGCTATTGCCATCACATCTATAGTTACTTCTTCCACTGAAGTCTGGAGCCTCTCAAAGTCATCCATGAGGGTTAGAATCAACTTTTTCCAAACTCCTGTTAATGTTGGTAGTTTAAATCCTGAACATTCTTAACGACATCTAGAATGGTGAATCCTTTACAGAAGGTTTTCAGTTTACTTTGCCTATCTTGATTTTTAACATGCCTTCCTCACTAAGTTTAATCATTTCTAGCTTTTGACTTAAAGTGAGACATGCCGTTTTTCCTTTTATTTGAACACTGAGAGACCTCTGTAGGGTTATTAATCAGTCTAATGTCAATATTATTGTGTCTCAGGGATTAGGGAGACTCGAAGAGAGGGAGAGAGGTGGGGGAACACATGGTGGGTGAAGCAGTCAGAACACACACAACATTTACTAAGTTTGCCCTTGTGGGCACAGTTCATGCATGGCACCCCAAAACAATTACAATAGCAACATCAAAAATCACTGATCACCATAACAAATATAATAATGAAAACGTTTGGAATATTGCCAGAGTTACCAAATATGGCAAAGAGACACAAAGTGAGCAAATGCTGTTGCAAAAATGGGACCTATAGGGGCAGCTAGGGGGCTCAGTCAATTAAGCATCTGAATCTTGATCTCCACTCAGATCTTGATCTCAGAATCTTTAGTTCAAGCCCCTCATTGGGGTCCACACTGGGCATGGAGCCTGCTTAAAAAACAAAAAACAAAAAACAAAAAACAGTTGTATATGTGAAAAGTGGGTGATGGATTTCTCACCCAGGTCTGCAAAATCTAAGTGCTAAGGTCTCAAAAGAGAAATAATAGAAAAGTTTCACTTAAAGGGCACCTGGGTTGCTCAGTTGGTTGAGCTTCCAACTCTTGATTTTGGCTTAGGTCATGATCTCAGAGTCATGGGATCCAGCTGGCTTAGGACTCAGGTCTCAGAGGGGACTGTGTTCTCTCTCTCTCCCTCTTGCCCTCCCTTGGCTCCTATGTGCTCTCTTTCTCTTCTCTCTTTCTAAAATAAATAAATAAATAATTTTTTTTAAAAATGTCCTTAATGGGGGCGCCTGAGTGGCTCAGTCAGTTGAGTGTCAGACTCTTGGTTTCTGGGGTCATGATCTCACGGTCATGGGATCAAGCCCCACATAGGAATCCATGTTCAGCACGGAGTCTGCTTGTCCCTCTTCCCTCTGCTCCTTCCCCCATTCCTGCTCTCTCTCTCTCTCTCCCTGAAATAAATAAGTAAGATCTTTTTTAAAAAATGTCCTGATAATAGGCTCCTGGGTGGCTCAGTCAGTTCAGTGTCTGCTGTCAGCTTAGGACATGATCCCAGGGTCTTGGGATCAAGTCCCACATCCAGCTTCCTGCTCAGTGGGGAGTCTGCTCCTCCCTCTGCTCCTCGTGCTAGTTGTGCTCTCTCTCAAAAATAAATAAATAAAAAGTTTAAAAAGTTAAAAACAAAACAAAATAAAACTGCTCTAATGAAACAGTAAAGATTAAATTTATTCATCAAATCTCAACCTTTGAGTACATATATTTTTATATTCTATATGAGGAAATGGGAAGTATGAACATTGGTTGTCTCAAGGAAAAACATTCATGCAACTATTTTTGTTGTAAATTGAACTAACCATTTTTTTCATGGAACGTCATTTTTACTTGAAGGTATGACTGACATAAAATTTGGTAATTCAGACGTGTGTATTTGGCAGACATTTTCTGGACTCTGCCACTTGAAGGAAAACAGCTGATAGTATTTGCGTCCAAATATAAAATTTAAGCTTTGGGGCAAAAATGAGGATTTCTGGAAAATTGCATCCACTATCATTGGTGATTAGTTCCCCAAGCTTAAAGACTTTTTTTTTTTAAGATTTTATTTATTTGACAGAGAGAGATCACAAGTAGAGAGAGAGAGAGAGAGGAAGAAGCAGGCTCCCTGCCTAGCAGAGAGCCTGATGTGGGACTCAATCCCAGGACACTGAGATCATGACCTGAGCTGAAGGCAGAGGCTTAACCCACTGAGCCACCCAGGCAGCCCCAAGCTTGAAGACTTTTTTTTTTTTTTAAGATTTTATTTATTTATTAGACAGAGAGAAATCACAAGTAGGCAGAGAGGCAGGCAGAGAGAGAGGAGGAAGCAGGCTCCCTGTTGAGCAGAAAGCCCGATGTGGGGCTTGAACCCAGGACCTGGGATCATGACCTGAGCCGAAGGCAGCGGCTCAACCCACTGAGCCACCGAGGCGCCCCTTGAAGACTTTTTGATGAGATAGGTAATGATATTGCCAAATGTATTTTTGACATTCTGTAATAAAATGTGTATTTGCATGAGCTGCAGAACTCAATGAAATGTATTTCCCAGATGACCAATGCATGATGTTATAAAACCATGCATAAATAAAAGAACATGGAAAGATGGACCAGTGGATTTTAATGTAACAGAATATGAAAAATTTTTAGTTACAGTTTCAACCTTTAGAAAACAGTTCTTGAATTTTGGTGTGTTATTAAAGATAATAATGAGGGGCACCTGGGTGACTCAGTTAAGTGTCCGACTTGTGATTTCAACTCAGGTCATGAGATTGAACCCTGCACTGTGCTCCACGCTCTGTGCTCAGCAGGGAGTCTGCTTGAAATTCTCTCTGTGCCCTCCCCCTGCAATCTCTCTCTCTCTCTAAAATAAATAAATACATCTTTTTTAAAAAAGATAATAACCACAATTATCTGGGGGGAAAAAGGTTAAAATATCCCTCCTTTTCCCACTACATATCCACGAGTCCAGATTTTCTTCATATTCTTCAATGAAAATACTATATTGCAATTGACTGAATGTTGAAGCAGATAGGAGAATTTGTCCTTTATTAAGACAGACATTAAAAATTCACTCTTACTATTTTTGCTTAGAAAAATATTTTTTTCTGAAAACATGTTACTTGTGTTCACATTTATGAACCAAACCGATTTTTATAAATTCCTCAGTTTTATTTTCTGATACACTAAATACCAATAGATAAAACCCATGTATATAAACAAGAGCTCTTTGGGTCTTTAGTAATAGATAAAAGGACTTTGGGTCTTTAATAATTTTTAAGCGCGTACAAGGGTTCTGAGACCAGAAAGTCTCCAAACTGCTACAATGCTATATAGCAGTTGCAGGGGAGGCAGAAGGGTGGAGGAGATGACTTACGAAGACTCTGCTGGGTTTTCAGTCTTTCCTCACTGAGCCAACTCTCATCTTTAACCCAGCAGTTAAAGCTGGGGAGCAAGAGCTCTGAGCTATGCTCTAGGCATCTCTGTTGTCAATCTATGAAAAGGAAGAGGCACTCCTTTCCTTCTTTCTCCCTCTCTAAGTTTCCAGACAAGACTTGGCAGTTGCACAGGGTAAAGAGAGAGACTAGAAAGGGCAGGGAGGGAACTTAGAAGCCACTAAGGAGTTTATTTAGAAACCCTGAAATTAAGTGGTAAGGGCAAGCTATAAGGGGCCTCAGCTGGTCCACTTGGGCTCAATATCAGGAACTGGGAGGAGCCAGGGATGACTCCTAGAGCAGTGATACTTGTATTTCTTTCCTCCCATTCTGGCCCATTTCCTAAAATGGCCTAAAGTCTTCAATGACTTTTAAGAACCAATAATTCTAGGCCACAGTCTCAAATGGTTAATTAGAATAGACCAACATGAAAGAAATCAAACTTAAAGAGAAAAAAATGTAAACCAACATAGTAACAACTACTACTTTGCCACATATGTTGCATTCCACCTCCACATGCACTTCCATCTTTCCCTTTCCCTCCTACCATCCATCCCCTCCCCTTGGCCTGAGCCCTATCCTTCTTTAGACTACTACTGAGTTATTAGAGATTTAGTCACTAGGAGGGGGAACTTAAGGGTAAGGCATCATACCATGATTTGAGTCCCCACTATGCCATTTACTGGCTATGTGATCCAGCAGGTGACTCTGCTTCTCTGGACCCTCAGTTTCTGCATCTTTAAGATGAGATGATCTTCCAGCTCTATGATCCTGTGGTTATTAATAAACAAAAGATAGGTCAGGCTGGAGCTAAGGACTGTGTCATAAATGTATTCTCATTGAGAAGAGCAGAGGATGGGCACTGGGTGCCTCAGTTGGTTGGACATCTGCCTTTGGCTTAGGTCATGGTCCCAGGTTCCTGGGATTGAGCCCAGCATCAGACTCCCTGCTCAGTGGGGAGCCTGCTTCTCCCTCCCCCGCTCCCCCTGATTGTGCGCTCGCCCTCGCTCTCTATCTCTCTGTCAAATAAATTTAAAAAAGAAGAAGAAAAGAAAAGAGCAGAGGATCTGGAAAGGGAACACAGCTCTAGTTTGCATCACTATACGTTATCCCCTTTGGACATGGATATATTCACAGGAGATTAACAAACACAGGTCTCTGAAAACAACCTGGAGAAACCTCCCAAGACTGTGGTTCTTCCCTTGGGTTCACTTAGCTATTAGGTTCCTGGAGTCGGTATTGGAGAATTCCCTCAGTTCTTGCCCAGCAGGGATAATTCCTTTGGTCTTGGGGGCCCTAGAGGTTTTTGACCTCCATGTTGTGACCCTGTTAATTAGATACCAGGCTCTGGCCCCTACCAATGTTTTAACTTTTTTTAATAGATTTATTGAAATATGATTCACAGACCACACAATGTACCCAAAGCATACAATTCAATGGTGTTTATTATATTTGCAGAGTTGTACAACCATCATATCTATTTTGGAATATTTTCATCAGCCCTAAAAAGAAATCCTATACTCCTTAGCCGTTATATCTCAATACCCCTCCCCCGCCTTTGGTAACCAAAAGTCTAATTTCTGTCTTTATAGATTTGTCCATTCTGGATAGTTCACAAAATGGAATCATACAATATGTGGTCCTTTGTGACTAGCTTCTTTCACTTAGAATGATGTTTTCAAAGTTCATCAATGTCATAGCATGTATCATGTTTCATTACATTTTATTGCTGAATAATATTCCACTGTCTGGATATATAACACATCTTGTTTATTCAGAACTTTGGGTTGTTGAATCATCTGAATTATTTTCACCTTTTGACTATTGTGAATAATGCTGCCATGAACATTGGTGTAAGGCATCTGTTTGTGTCCCTGCTTTAAATTCTTTGGGGGCATATACCTATGAGTGGGATTACTGGATCATATGATGAGTCTGTATTTAACTTTTTGAAGAACACAAACTGTTTTTGTGATTGCTGCATCATTTTGCATTCCCCCTAGTAATGTGTGAGGGTTCCAATTTCTCTGCATCCTCACCGATACTTACTATTTATAGCCATGCTAATGAGTGTGAACGGTATCTCATGGTGGTTTTGGTTTGTGTTTTCTTTTTTTTTTTTTTTGGTTTTTTTGTTTGTTTGTTTGTTTGTTTTTTAAAGATTTTATTCATTTATTTGACAGAGAGAGATCACAAGCAGGCAGAGAGGCAGGCAGAGAGACAGGAGGAAGCAGGCTCCCTGCTGAGCAGAGAGCCCGATGCGGGACTCGATCCCAGGACTCCGAGATCATGACCTGAGCCGAAGGCAGCGGCTTAACCCACTGAGCCACCCAGGCGCCCTGGTTTGTGTTTTCTTGATGGCTAACGATGTTGAGTATCTTTTAGTGTGCTTCTTGTCCATTTACTGTATCTTCTTTATTTTTTTAAGTTTATTTATTTATTTTTAAGTAATCCCTACATCCAACATGGGACTCAAACTCATGACCACAAGATCAAGAGTCACTGGCTCCTCCAACTAAGCCAGCCAGGTGCCTCTCATTGATATATATTCTTTAGACAAAGGTCTTTTTGGATCCCCCCACTTTTTTTTTTTTTTTTTTTCAGTTAGCTCTGTACCTAACAGGGGCTCAAACTCACGACCCTGAGATTAAGAATCCTATGCTCCACCACCTGAGCCAGCCGGACACCTCTTCTCTTGTCTATTTTTAAACTGAGTTATTTGGGGGTACCTGGGTGGCTGAGTTGGTTGAGTAGCCAACTTTTGGTTTTGGCTGGGGTTGTGATCTTAGGATCATGAGATAGAGTCCCATGTTAGGTTCCATGCCAGTGCAGAGTCTGCTTGTCCTTTTCCTTCTGCTCCCCACCCAGGCCCCCTGTCTTTTTTAATTTTTTTTTTTCTTTAAGATCTATTTATTTAGAGAGAGAGTGCAAGCATGTGGGGAAGTGCAAAGGGAGAGGGAGAGACAAACTCCACATTGAGTGCAGAGCTCCACACAGGGTTTGGCACTGGGCTCCATGCAGGACTTGATCTCATGACCCTGAAATCATAACCCCTGCTGAAATCAAGAGTTGAACACTTAACCAAATGAGCTACCCACGCATGCGTTCTTATTTTTGAGTTATAACGGTTATTAATATATTCTAGATACAAGTCCCTTATCAGATGTATGATTACATGTATTTTCTCCCATTTTGCAGGTTGTCTTTTCTCTTTGTAGATAGTGCCATTTGAAGGATAGAAGTCTTAAATTTTTGATGAGGTCTAATTTATTTTTTTATTTTGTTCCTTGTGTGGTATCATATATAAGAAACTATTGCTGGGGCGCCTGGGTGGCTCAGTGGGTAAAGCCTCTGCTTTCGGCTCAGGTCATGATCCCAGGGTTCTGAGATCCAGCCCCGCATCAGGCTCTCTCCTCAGCAGGGAGCCTGCCTCCCCACTCTCTGCCTGCCTCTCTGCCTACTTGTGATCTCTGTTAAATAAATAAATAAAATCTTTAAAAAAGAGAGAGAGAGAGAAAGAAACTATTGCCAAACCCAGGGATTTGAGGATTAACACCTATTTTCTTCCAAGAAGAGATGGTCTGGCTCTTACATTTAGGTTTTTGATGGATTTTGAGTTAATTTTTGTATGTGATATGAGGTAGGAGTCCAACTTTATTATTTTGCATGAAGATATCCAATTTTCCCAGAATCATTTGTTGAAAAGACTATTCTTCACCATTGAATCGTCTTGGCATTCTCATCAAAAATCTATCGACCCTAAGTGTGAGTGTGTGTTCCTAGATTGTCAATCCTGTATGTATTTCTGAGTGCAAGTAACACACTGTCTCGATTATAATAGCTTGGAAGTAAGTTTTGAAATCAGAGACTGTGAGTCTTATGACTTGGTTCTTCATTTTCAGGATTGTTTTGGCTATTCTAGGTTGGCCTCTACTGTTGTTACCCCAGGAGACAAGGCCTCATCCACACTGCCTCTTCCAAGGTGTTCATTATGTAGCCTACCATATTGATCCTCATCTTTTCCAACTGCACCTTGCAGTTTTCTTTCCCTCACTCTTCCACTCTAGCTATATGGGCCTTCTCAAATATTCTGAAGTCCTTCCTGCCTGAGGGCCTTTGCACTGATATTCCCTTGGCCAAAAATGCTTTCCTTTCACTCCTTCTGCTCTATTCCCAAGGCTGACTTATTCTTGTCATTCAGGTTTCTGCTCAAATGTTATCTTCAACAGAGAGGCCCTTATTAACCCCAGTCTAAGGTAGTCACCCACGAAAACCTCTGTCTTTATTGCATTATGCTGTATAATTGCACTTAACACTGTCTGAAATAGTCATATTTATATCATTGTATTTATTTATTTATTTATTTTCTGTTTCCCCCTGCCAGAGTGGAAACTTCAGGAAAGCAGAGGTCTTGTCTTATTTCACATTGAATTCCTACACATAGGAATATAATATACACTGCCTGGCATGTAATAGACATTTAAGTTGTATTTATCTATTGAATGAATTAACAAATTGATCAGTCAAGCCCTGGACAGCCCCTATAGTGGGACTCAGCACTAGGAAAAGTGGTGAACTGACCCTCACACCAGGATTATTTTCCTTGTACTCACCTTCTTCTCTCATTTTCTTCCAGTCAGCAATTCCTCCCTTCTTTTTTTCAAAGTTTTCCCCTAAATCCTCTTCCTAATGTCTGTCTACATTTGAGAAGCCGATACAGATGCATTCCTGGCTTCCCCAGTCTTTACTCTGGATTGCTCTTAGGAAAAATGACCAAAGTTGTCTCTGACCATAGTATATATGCACAAGTGCATCTTAGGTCCATTTGCAAAGATAAAAATCTTGGGAAGCATGAGGCACTGGACACAGAGACAGAAGAACACAGAACTAAGGAGACAAGAACCCAGAACCTCAGAGAAAATGAGAACCTCAGGCCAAGAATCCAAGAATTCACATTATGACAATCTTTTTTTTTTTTAAGGTTTTATTTATTTATTTATTTATTTATTTATTTATTTATTTGTCAGAGAGAGAGAGAGAGAGAGCACAAGCAGGCAGAGTGGCAGGAAGAGGCAAAGAGAGAAGCAGGCTCCCCTCTGAGCAAGGAGACCAATGTGGAACTCCATCCCAGGATTCTGGGATCATGACCCGAGCCGAAGGCAGCAGCCCAACCAACGAGCAACCCAGGCATCCCACATTATGACAATCTTTGATTCTAATACCCACAAAAGTTTGAAAACCATTTTCCCACATCTACAGACTGAAGACCTACATTACTGATAGGGAGAGATTTTCCCTGAGGCTTGGGAGGC
This sequence comes from Lutra lutra, assembly GCF_902655055.1. Taxonomy (NCBI): domain Eukaryota; kingdom Metazoa; phylum Chordata; class Mammalia; order Carnivora; family Mustelidae; genus Lutra; species Lutra lutra. Next base: position 79,063,929 of record NC_062282.1, on the reverse strand, counting down.
TCTAATAACCCTCTATACAGCCCTAGGTTTTTCATCTAGACATCTTAAAGAGTGTTATAGGCATTAATTAACCCTTACAGCACCCTAAAATCTGGACTCTTGACCCCATTTTACTGACAGAAAACTGAAGCCTATGAGTTAGAACCAGGAAAGGCATGTTTCAGGCTCATATGGCCTGGACTGAACAAGCTAAGGACTAAGTTTGAAGCCAGAGCTGACCTCAGTCTTTCCCTTATGACAGTGGTTCCCAATGTGGGGACTGTAAAGCACTTAGATTCATGTGTATGTTTACCATGTCTTGGCTGCCCACAGATGATAATTTAATTGACTTCTTGTCACTCAGGTCCCAGCTTAAAAGTCACCTACTCAGAGAGGCCTCCCCCAAACATCCACCTCAAGTAATCTTCTCCCAGTCCCTGTCACATTACCCTGTTTGATTTTCTTCAGGGTACTTGTCATTATCTCAGATAATCTTACTTTTCTTTGTTGTTTCTGTCCTTTAGGATAAAATCCATGAAGTTAGAAACTTTATCTGACAGGACATTGTGATAGTCACTAAGTATTTGTTCAGTGTTTAAATAAGAGTAAACGAAGATGTTTTCAACAATATGTAGATGCTGCTGAAATGGGTAAAATATATAATTATCTAAGTTTAAATTATACTTCTAGCATATATTTCTCTCAATCAATAGATACTTAGACTATAATTTTCAGAGCCTTCTTTAAAGATTTATTTATTTATGAGAGAGAACAGGGGTAGGGGAGGGGCAGAGGGAGAGAGAGAATCTCCAGCAGACTCCCCGCTGAGCATGGAGACTGACTCCAGGCTCTCACAACCCTGAGATCATGACCTGGGCCAAAATCAAGGGTCAGAGGCTTAACCAACTGAGCCACCCAGGTACCCCTAGGATCCTTCTTTAAAACATTAAAAAGACCTGTCAGAATTTCCACTTCTGGGGCACCTGGTTGGCTCAATTGGTGGAGCAAATAGCACTTGATCTCAGGGTCATGAGTTTGAGCCCCACGTTGTATGTAGAGATTACCTAAAAATAAAATGTTATAAAATAAAAAAGAATTTCCACTTCTGGCATTGTATAGGTTAAAATTCCTGAACAACCTTCCTAACTAAAACAACTAAAATACTAGATTAAATAGAATTTTTAACTTTATGGGGTGCCTGGGTGGCTCAGTGGGTTAAAGCCTCTGCCTTTGGCTCAGGTCATGATTCCAGGGTCCTGGGATCGAGCCCCGCATCAGGCTCTCTGTTCAGCAGGGAGCCTGCTTCCCCTCTCTCTCTCTTCCTGCCTCTCTGCCTACTTGTGATCTCTCTCTCTCTCTCTAATAAATAAATAAAATCTTTAAAATATATATATATAATTTTTAACTTTAGAATTCATAGATGAACTGACATACACAAGTGTTGTCTCTTAAGTGACTCTTTTTTTTTTTTTAAGATTTTATTTATTTATTTGACAGACAGAAATCACAAGAAGGCAGAGAGGCAGGCAGAGAGAGAGGAGGAAGCAGACTCCCTGTGGAGCAGAGAGCCTGATGTGGGGCTCGATCCCAGGACCCTGGGATCATGACCTGAGCTGAAGGCAGAGGCTTTAACCCACTGAGCCACCAGGTGCCCCTTAAGTGACTCTTTAATTTCATTCCGAGGTGTATGCTTTCAAGAAACTCTTGTAATTCCAGAAGACATTTTATATACTCTTTTGTACATACGGTACCTTTTTAGATTATTAGGTTGTTCACTCTATGCAGATTACAGAAAGAAATGTAGATATGTATTGGCGTGGGGAAAATATTCAACGTATATCAAGTGAAAAGCATGTTGTAGAACTCAATGTATAATCTCATTTTAATGAAAATATTAACATGTCCCTTGAAATAAATTTGAACAATATACACTGAAATTTGGACACTGATCATCACTGGTATGGTTTTCATTTCAAAATTATTTATTTTGTAGTGTTTTAATATTTTGCACTAATCTCATTTATTTTTTTTAAGATTTTATTTATTTATTTGAGAGACAGAGACCACAAGTAGGCAGAGAGGCAGGCGATAGCGGAGGAGCAGGCTCCCCACTGAGCAGAGAGCCCGATGCGGGGCTTGATCCCAAGACCCTGGAACCATGACCTGAGCCGAAGGCAGAGGCTTAACCCACCGAGCCACCCAGGCACCCCATCATTTGCTTTTATAATTAAAAAAAAAAAAGGATTGTTTTCATATGTATAAAAAACTTTTTTGAAAAGATTTTATTTATTTATTTGAGAAAGAATGAGAGAGAGCGAAAGCATGAGAGGGGAAGTCAGAGGGAGAAGCAGACTCCCCGCAGAGCTGGGAGCCCAATGTGGGACTTGATCCTGAGACTTCAGGATCATGACCTGAGCGGAAATCAGTTGCTTAACCAACTGAGCCCCCCCAGGCGCCCTGTATAAAAATCTTTTAAATAGAGGAATAATTTTTCTGGGAAAGATTTTTTTCCCCCTTTTGCAAACCAAAAAGAGTTCACCAGAGACCCCCGATTCTGTAAAAGAATTTGTGAGGACAGAAAGTTCAAATTGGGAAGGGTTTCCAGGTCCCTTTAATGGGGTAGAGGATGAATGGGGTGTGGTCAGTCCCCCAGGGTTACCAGCAAACCTGCGTTTTCCCTGCCATTCTCTCTCCTTTTTTTAAGATTTTATTTATTTGACAGAGAGAGAGATGCGCGTGTGCAAGTAGGCAGAGCGGCAGGCAAAGGGAGAGGGAGAAGCAGGCTCCCCACTAAGCAGAAAGCCCAATTTGGGGCTCGATCCCAGGACCCTGGGATCATGACCTGAGCCGAAGGCAGCTGCTTAACCTACTGAGCCACCCAGGTGCCCCATCCCTGCCACTCTCTAGGCCCTGCTCAGGAGGGTAATGGAAATCTTGGCCAGCTGCCCTCCAGTCCTGCCCCACTGGTTCCAGTCAACTGAATATCTGGCAGTTAAGCCAAAAGCCAACAATATCCAGACTTCCGAGTAACACCTGTGAACTGAGAGAAGACAGTGGGGTCAGAGTAAGTACTCAAGGGCACAGTAGATCAAAGAATAGTGCAAAGGAGCTATAGGGGATATGGAAAGCCCAGCAGATCTTGTTCTGGGATAGCTGCTGAATTGCCCTCTAGAATTTTCCATTGCAAGTGATGGGGCTTCTTGGGCCCTTGAGCTTGGAAAGGCATGGATGGAAGGGTTTCTGTGGCCCAGAAGAGAATTCAGCTTATCAAGGAGAAAAAAACAGCAGGCTTTTGCACATGCTGCACCCTCTGCCTAGAACATTTCCCTCCACCTTATTCTGGCCATTCTTCATTTTTCTTCAAATTTCAAGTTATGGACCATTTCCTCCTCTCCAGCTCCCACCACCCCACCCTCACCACCTCCAAGAAGGGTTTAGAGCCTCTCTGCTCCCACAACTGGTGCTTGCCTTAGCCAACACCATCCCACTCCAGCAACTCCCTGTTGGTCTTTCCTGGTAGATTTTAAACTGATGAGGTCAGGGACCATGATTATCCTACTCACCGCTATATCTCTGGTATCTAGATATTCCTTAAGTATAGTACTCATAAACAGTTTTGATAAATGGATGAAAAAAATGGAAGGAATGGCAAAGAATCCCTCCACTTGTCTGGAATGTGGTTCTCAGAAGCCTAAGGGAGTGGCCTCCAGGGCAGAGGAAAGCAGCAGGGAGCTGTACCCTTACTTGGTTTCCTCCCCACTCCCTACCCTACTTTGGTCATTATACCCCTTCCTCCCCAGCCCTGCAGCTCTACATCCAATTTGGCGTGAGCTTGAGCTCCCTCTACTGGCCAGACTTCAGTGCCACAAGTAGCCAAGCCCAGGTACCCTCCCTTATTTCATTCTTCCCTCCCTTACTTTGGAGTTTAAGAGGAACTGCAACGTGAAGAGAAACCTCCAGTACGCTGGAGGTTTCCAAGGTCTGACCCCCACATTCCCATTCTCGACCCCAGGGGCACTTCCTTCATATCCTTACCTCATGCTCAGGTTCCTGGAGTCTCTATTGCCAAACTCCTACTCCAGCTAATTCACAGAGATATTAATTTCTGGAGCCCTCGGCTGATACATCAGCTCTGACTGCAAAAGAAAGATCCCAAGATGAGTTGGGAATAGACAGAGCAGAGAGAAAGGGACCCAGAAAGTGAAAGGATATACACCCACACTGAGACAAAGATCATGGTTGGAAAAGACCACCAGAGCTGTCCCCAGATCTTTCCACCCCCACGGACTCATAAACCAGGGCCCCTTCCCTCTAAAGATAGATTTCCCTGACCCTTTCAGTGTACCTGTGTCAGTGAGGACCTAAGGGGAATGATTGTGTTGATCAGATCTTCAGGCTTAATAGAAGGATTAGACTTTAGGGATGACTCCTGGACAAAAGGGCTCTCCCCACCCCTGCCCGCTTCTCCTGAGAGGGCCCATCTGGGGCTCACATCTTCACTGTCACCACTGAGTGAATATTCTGGCTCCAGCCCTTTCTCAGGGATGCTCCTTTCCTTCTCTGGCATCAGTTCATCCAGCCAAAGGAGTTCCTGTGGTGAGAAGACCCTCTCCAGTGCCTTTCGGACCCCCACCAGGCCCAGCAACTGCAGGGTTAGAAACAAGGCCCAGGGCTGTCAGCGAAAGCAGTGAAACATGAGCAGCAGTAGCATGCATTGAGCACTTCCTATCTCCTATGCATTGTGTATTGCTTCACTTAATGCTGATACATTCCTACGAGATAGATATAATTGCTCCCATTGTATAGAGAAAGAAACTGAGGCCCTGAGAGTTTAGAAACTTCCCAGAAGGGGGTGCCTGGGTGGCTCAGTTGTTAGGCATTTGCCTTGGGCTTGGGTTATGATCCCAGAGTCCTAGGATCAAGCCCCACCTTGGGATCCCTGCTCAGCAAGGAGTCTGCTTCTCCCTCTCCCACTCCCCCTGCTTGTATTCCCCTCCCCCGCTGTCAAATAAATAAAATCTTTTTAAACTTAAAAAGAAAAAAAAAAAAAAAAAAAAACCTTTCCAGAAGCCACACAGCCGGGATATGGTAATCAGATTGGCCCTACTAGGAAGCCCAGGGTTCTTCCTAGGGGAGTAAGGATAAGACCAGAAACCACCAGTGTCATCTCTTCACTGGGTAACAGAAGTGCCAGTATTGCCTCTCCCAGGGACTCAGTTTGTGGTGGTTTTTTTTTTTTTTTTTTTCATTCGTATCTCTGTCAGTGGTTGAACCCAAAGAGGTTGGAAATGGTGTCCCAGGGTTAGCCTATCTGTGGGTATCTCTCAACTATCTTTCTCTGTCCTAAGATTCCCAACCAGGCAGAGCCAGGGCAAGTGAGAAGGGGAGAATCTTCCTCCTGTGGAGGCTTTGGCCACCCTCACAGACTCAGAGTCTCCCCGGATCCCTGAGACACTACCCAACCCAGACCCAAGTCACCATGATGGGGAAGATGATGGCTGCAGGGGTAGACTTGATTATCCAAAGCAGACCCAGGCAGGCAAGCTGGATGGCTGTGAAGAGGTGGACCCTGCTCAAAGGTACATGCCGCAAGAGCAGGAGGTCTGGCTGTTGTTTTGCTGGCATCAGTAATAGCTGTATCCTCTTTGTGAACTAGGGGAACAAGAGGAAGAGGAAAGCCGGATACTCAGCCTGGGGGGTGTCACTATTAGCTATCCAAGCCTAGCATGAGGGGGAAGCCAGAAGACTCCCTTGGCACCCTCCCCATTCAGAGCAGGGCAGCAGAGTCCTATGCCCAGAAGAGTCCAGAAAAGAGGATAGGAGAGGACTTGGCAAGTATAGGCAGGAGGTAGCAGCAGGAAACAAGAGGAAGAGTGGGATTGCATGGTACATATAATGGGCTCACCTGAATGCTGCTAATTGCTGCCACCCCCATGTACAAGAAGATGCCATAGAGCACAGGCATTGGGATGAACTGGTAGGAAGAAGCAGAGAGCTGGCAAAGGATTTCACTTCTGCTAGCTGCCCAGATGCCCCCCACCCCCACTTAGGCTCCAACCCCAGCCTCCAACATCCACATCTAAGCCTACCCAGCTCTTTCTGTTCTTTTCTGACTTTGCATGCCTGATACTGAATCTTCAAGACAGTCAGAGGAGCTAAATTCTGTAACTGTCTCCATTTTACAAAAGGGGGAATTGGATTTCAGAGAGTCTAAGTGAACTTCTCTACTATCTGGCCTACTTCTCCAGTCTTATCTATCATGTTTTTCTCTGCTCTCTCTGTTTCTGCTCTATGGCTTCCTTTCCTTCCCTCTTCATGCCCAAGTTTGTTTCTCCCCCTTGCAAGCCCTTTGCTTTGCTTTGCTATTTCCCTCCACCTAAAATGCCCTTCCTTGACTTTCTTCTCGCTACTCAGGCTGCTCACTACTCATCTCTTGACACCCCAGGAGGATGTGACCTGTCAATCTAAAGTAGACCCCTTGCACTCTTAATCACCTTACCCTCTTATATTTTTCTTTAGGAGTAGTCACTATCTGAAATCATCCTATTTTATTAATTTTTTTTTCATGGGTCTCTTCTCACCAGACTGCAAGCAGTGGATGGTCTGTTTTGATCACTACTGTTATCCCCAGTCTTTGGAACAGTGCCTGGCATATGGTTTATGCTCAGTAAATATCTGCTGAATGAGAGTCACCTAGGTAGTAAGCAGTTGATCTGGTCCATCTGGCTCTTTCAACTACTCCGCTCTCACCCAGCTCCATGACCTTTCCCTCCCCAAACCTCTCCTCACTAATGACTCTTGTATGCCATTCTCCATGCCCTCGATTGCTTTGCTGCCTTGGCTTGTTGAACATTTCTGTGATTACGTGTTACTTAATTTTTGTTCACGTGTGTATGTTGCTAATAGGGGCTTGGCTCCGTATCTCTTTTCAATACTCCTGCCCCTTCCTGTGCACTGCCCTCTTCTCCCAAGTGTCTGGCAGAGCCTTGCACATGGCAGGTATTCTACAAATACCTGGTAGGAGAGAAGGGAAGGTGTTTTGCCTCAAGGTTTTTCTGGGGTGTGATGATCACACTCTCCGTTTAAGGTCAGTTGGGAGGCTGGAGCCAGGGTACCATCCCACTTGGGCCACAGAGGATGGAGGCATGCCCACACCCTGCTCCACTAGGTAGAAAACCCCTGGGTAAGAGGTTGAGTTCTTGGATGGACCTGAGAAACTAGCTCCCTTGGTGATCTTTTGTAAGCTACTCAACCTCTTCAACCTTCAGCTTCCTCATTTGTGAAGTACGGATGTCTCTCAGGATTCATGTAAGGACCAGATGAGGCCCACTGTGGAGAAAACAACGCAGTGCCTGGTGCCCAGTAAGTATTTAGCCAGTATCGGTTCTTGCTTTATTTATTATTAGTGCTGCCCTGCCTGCACTGCCCCCCCCAACCCCCGACACCAGCTTAACAAAGGTACCTTGAGTACAGGTGCCAGGAAGATTGAAGTTCCTGTGAGGATGAACACCACCAGGCCTGTCAGCCTCTGCTCCCTGTGCGGAGAGGGAAGGGTTAGCTGGAGTCTGGGGGAGCCCCCAAGGTGCCAGGCCCAGAGACATGGACCAGATACTACTAGAGGCACTGGCAGGAGGGAAGTGGAGGGACCCCACCCCCACCCCCGCCCGGGCAGTCACCTAGGCACGGTGTGCAAAACTGGTGGAGAGGAACAGGCAGGGCACTTCAGTTCGGGTGTCCCAGGCCTCTCCATCTGCTCAAGCTCATAGGTTTTTTATTTTGATTTTGATTGGAAGTTAGCAGTTTTTACAGGCCATAAAAACTTTTCTTTCCGGGTTTCAAAGTTATTTTTGCATACTTTCCACACATTGTGTTTCTAGTAGTTACAAATTGTTTTTGTGATGGTAACTCTGTAACATCAATGAGGTACTCCAACGCTGAGGGGAGGGGGAATTAGCGGGCCTCACCCAGCCCTGGCTGCCTCTGCCTTCACAGCCCTGAGGATCCTCTCAAGGGCCCTTCCTATCCCATGGCCGAAGAAGAATGGGGGAAGATCTGACACACCCGTCTCAGCCCAGAATCCCTCTATTCACCTCACTGCGTTTTCATGAGCAGTGAGAGCCCTCTGGAGTCACCAGCTTCAAATTTAAGCTGTCCGGATAACTGCTTCATTTCCCACCATATCACCTTACTGACCACCTCTCACTCTCGCCTCCTGAATACTGGCCTCACCTGATACCCAGGAAGCTGCGGGGCTCCCCTAGGGCACAGGCTCTGCTTTCTCTCCGAAGACTGTCCATGTGGGCCAGGGAGATGACCGTGGCCGAGACATACCAGGGGAGTCCCAGCGCTGACGTGAGCACCATCAGCACAGCCACACAGAAGAGATCCAGGTGGAAGCCAGCACCCTTCTGCATGTAGTGGTGGAGCATTGAGGGAGAAACTAAACCAGACCTGGGCTCTCTGCCCTCTGGAGTAGGAGAGGGAGGTCCTGGACCCCATCCTGGAGTTTCTGTCCCTTGGGCTAGGGGCCTAGGTCTCACCCGGCAGGCCTTACCCGCAGCTTATATTCAGCACGGTTAAGGATGACCGCTGTGATCTGCTGGTCCATGAAGATGAGGATAGACAGCAGCAGGGCGGGTAAGGCTGCTGCCACACTCAGCCACCAGGGGTTGGTTCCAAAAGGTGATACCAGCCAGCCACGCCCGGGAAGTGTGGGCTGGGAGAGGGTGTTTCCACAGACAAGTTAGAGAGGGTCTCCCAAGAGTACCTCATCTGTACACCCCAGCGTTGGCATTCTTCCATTAGCCCCCATTCTAAGACCAAGATGGTAGGTAGGAGCATTATGTGTATGCACAGCTGGTTCAAAGCCTCCCAGTGTCTTAAAAGAGGGCAGTAGGAGCGGGACCACCCTAAGGGTTGGGCTGGAGCCGGGGGCTCTGCACTTGGGTTCTCAGGGGCCCTCCTGCCCTGCAAGAGGAGGAGATGGAGGGTGAGACCTGCCCACACTACTTGATGTACAGCACCCTCCTCCCTAGGAACTATCCCCGCCCCCCAACCAGGGTAGAGCGACTCAGGCTCAGACCTGCCTTGATCTGGGGCCCGGGCAGGGCTGGGTGTGTCTGCGTCTGCTCTGATTATAAGCGTCTCTGTGGGGGAGGGGACCCCAGTTGCCAGCTCAGATTCTGAGCCCCTGAGGCTACCCCAGTTGGAGTCCCCCTGTTCTCCTGTCCTGGGGGAACCTGGAGAGGAGGTCTCCAAATGCACAGGCAAAGTCTAAGTGCTAAGTCAGTGCTAAGCCTTGTCCTGTGCATTGTCCTGTGCCCTTGGTAGGGAGCTCCAGCTTTACCAGATCAGAGCTGGCAGCTGGGGTGGGGGGCAAAGAAGAGAGTGGGGAGTAGTGGAGTGGGTAGGGCCAACCTATGACAACAATAAGTAACATTTATTAAGGTCTTGGTATGTGCCCGTCCCTGCACTGTGGTAAAATGCTTTACACTCATCTTCTGTGAAGCTCAAGACAACTTAGAGAGTAGGAGCCATTGTTATTTATTATTTCCATTTTATAGATGCATAAATTGAGGCTCATTGATGAGAGATGTGAGTTAATTTGCCTAAGGTTGTACAGCTAGGAAGTGGCAGAACAGGATCTCAAACCCAGGACTGGCTGAGGAGAACCCATCCTCTTAACCCTTCATTTATAATAATAGCTGCCATGTATTCTGTCCTACTGTGTCAGCAGCAGTGCCTCATTAATCCTCACAGCAACTCTGTGAGGTCATTATCATTACCCTTTCTATTTTATAAGCAAGGAAATGGAAGCTCAGAGGAAGAGAAGCATGGGATCTATGCATTTCCTCCTCCAAGGTCCTGTCTGCTGGCCCTGCTTTCCCCTCTGTCTTATACTCCCAGCTCTCACCTTGAACTCACTGGGCACCATGAGCTTTGGTGTGGCCAGACCCAGGAAGGAATCAAGGCCACAGCCCAGCAGCATGGCCAGGACTGAGGAGAAGTCACCGAGCACTTTGCGCACCTGGCCACACAGTGAATACTCAGTCAGATTCAGGCCCGCCACCCCCTTCCTTCTTCACCCTTTCCCATGCACATACAGGACCCACAAAAAGAGAGGTAACACTCACCACAGAGGGGAAGAAGCGGCTTGTCTTTACATGCTTGAGGGCCATGGCCAAGAGGAAGGAGGTAAGAAAGAGGAGGAGGGAGAAGAAGGCGATGTCTGGGACTGCATGACAGCTGGGGCCACGAGGGCGGCCTCCCCGCCGGGCACACTCAGGTGGGGGCAGCAAGGAGGCATTGACCAAGCCTAGGTCCTGTATGGAGGGTCTTGTCAGGGATGAGGTTATAGGTAATGGGATAAAAATTGACGCTCACTCAGACAGGAGGGGCCCAGGATAAGAGGTCTCCAGCCAAAGCACAGGTCTGGGCCTCTATGACCTTTGAGGTTTGCCTAGCCTATGGGGTGGGAAAAGCCAGGAACCACTGACTTCTTTGGCTCCCAGCCTTTCTCTCCTGCCCCCCCCCCCCCCCCCAGGAACAGGCCCTCACCAGACTTGAGATGTCATCTCTGTCTTTTGGCTCTGTCCTCATCCACTGAGACTCATTTCCTGGGAAGCAGAGAACAATTTGGGTTTATGCCCCTCCCCTGAGAACCTTCTCCAGCCCCTCAGAAGTCTAATCTCATGGGCCAAGTGAACCAGAAAGTTCTTAGTTCTGACTCATCTGTCTGCTGACTCCAATCGCTACCAAGTCTGTGCTCCTCAGAACGTTGCCTGGTCCTTTCAAATTCCTCACCTATCTGTATCCCTGGTACCCAGCACAGGACTGGCCATAGAGGACGCCTAGCAAATGTTTGCTTAATGGAGGAGTCCACCATCTATGGGTTTCTACCAGGACAAGAACTGGTTTTGTTCATGCCCAGCAGAGTCTGGCACACTTGAGAGGACATCTTGTCTCCATCTCTGCTGTTTCCTTCCACATGGAGGTATTTGTGCCAGAGTAATATGCTGGGCCACTCTCCCCCTGAGTTGGTCACTCAGACTGGGGAAAGAGCAGCGATTTGTTTGACTTGTGAGTTTGAGAGAAGAAGCCGGGCATGCCTCTCTCTGTTCCCTCCTCTCCTCACTCTTGGGAATAAGCTGCCTGCACTGTGCATGCATTTAGCTCTGCTCCTTTGGGGCAAGACAGTCCCTGTCCAGTGCAGCCATGACTGAGTGCATAAACCTATCTAATGTTGGTTTCATTGTTAGGAAGCCCATTCCTCCATAGATGTAAGCATGTTCTTCAATCGGCATTGTCAGAAAGAAAATATTGGGCCTGCTCTGTTACTTCTCAATTGATTCAAAACCAGAGTGGGGAAAAGTGCTGCTGGTTTTTGGGTAAGTATTCAGGAGTCTGCTGAACTTAACAAGGGGGGACAGCAAGAGGACAACCCCTCCCCCTCCTGCATCCTTCCCCATCTTGCCAAATTCCCTGTTTCCCTCACCCACCTCCCAGTTCTGCGTACTGGCAAAAGCAGCCATAGGCAGGATACCCAGGGCTCTGGATGGGATAGGCACTGGTCAAGCTCAGCATTTTGCCCACAGCATCGTAGATGAAGATGAGGCTGATGAGGGCACAGAAGCCTTCTTCGGTGAAGCGGGTAAAGTAGCGTACCAGCACGCTGGCCTCTGTGGCCACCAGTGCCAGGCAAAATGTGGCCACCCAGATGCCCACCCACAGGCGGAAAGGTAGGTAGTCCAGGTTGTAATCTCTGGTGGGGGCGGGAGGGGTAACACAGACAGGAATTGGCAGAGCTGCTCTGCTCTCCACTTAACCCAGGTTAAGTGCCCCTGGAGCCAGACAGTTTCCACCCTCCCCTACTGACCCAGCCAGGACCAGGCTGAGAGTGTGGCTTGTTGGGGTCTGGTGACAGTTGGGGTATTCTCCTACCTACTGAAGGAGAAGAGCAGGCGCTCGAAGACCAGCACTGGCCCCGTGCTGCTGAGGATGGTGAGGGGCTGGCCAGCCATCAGGCAAAAGGCAGCTCCAGCCACTGCAGTGCCCAGGAAACTTTCCAGCACCCCCTAGAAGCCAGCAGGGAGCCCCGTCCGCCCAGGACACTGGAGTCCTCAGCACAGCAACCCAAGTTTCCAGGGAAGCCCACCCATCGTCCCAGGGAGGGTTAAAGGGCATGGCCGGCAGAATACCACAACTTATGCCTGCCCCTCACGCCTCCCCACTCACCTGAGCACCACTGGTGGCTTCCCCCAGCAGTCCCCCAAAAGTGATGGTATTAGTGACAGTGGCCAAGTAAATGTAGAGCACGGCCGAGAAGCACTGGGGATGTAGCGCGTCCAAGAAGTCGCTGGGGTACCATGAGGCCTTCCGGCGCACATCCTGGATAAGGCCCCCAAACAGCCTCCCACCCATGGTTTGTCAGTGACCCGGGTGGCCCCATCCCATGCCCCATCCCTGCTACTTTTCCTGGGATTGGGTGAGCCCCTCCACAGTGAGCATATGCCTCTAGGCCCCTGTGACCCCTGACCCCTCCCAGGACGCTTACCCTTGCTCTCACCCCAGTTCACCTCACCTGCCTGTCCGCTGTAACTCTGGGCTGCGCAGCTGTAGCCGGTGGCCATACCTGTCCTCAGCCAGGGCCCCATGCTGGGCAGAGGGGCCCTGGACCTCCCTCAGTTGTGAGAGGATCCTGGAGAGAATGGGAACTCAGGTTGCCTGAGGATCTCCAACCCGACATGACTGGGCACCCTGCCCCCTGGTGGCTGCTCGTGTCTCTGCCAGCAGGCTTGGAATCCAAAGATGACTTTCTACCCCTTTCCTGGAATCCCCTACCCTCCTCCACAGTGGGAAGTCCCCCCACCCCCATACCTTTTGTGCTGGGAAGGCAGACATTTAGGTGGGGCAATCCGGGCTGTCGGGTCCCACCGACCTGGAGGGAGCACTGTCACCTCCTCTAGGAAGGCATCCAAGGCTGCCAGAAGGTCGTGAAGGTTGCTGGCCCGACGAACTGACCACTGGAATTGCTAGGGATAGGGGCAGAGAGGGGCACTAAATGGAGATCTGGACCCTTACATGCATTTTCACAGTCTCTAAGCTAGACCCAAGTCAGATAGGCGGACACGTCTCAAGCATTCATTCATTGACACATGCATGCAGTCAGTACCTGTTGGCTGCCTACTGTGTGCCAGCACTGTGCTAGATAAGGGGACTCCAGCGGTAGCAAAGGAAACTTCAGTCCTCATTCTATGTACACAAGGCCATACTCTGCCTCACTGCTGTATTCTGTCATACATCTAGAGTTCACACGTGCACACTCACTGACACAAGTCTGTGGGCACGTGCACACACACATACACACACACACACACCTGCCCAGCTCACCGGGTCACTGAGGAGGACGGCCATTGCTCGGCCCATCTCATGGTAGCCCTTTCCCAGTGTAGAAGGACCAAGGAGGAGGCAGAAAAACCTGAAGAAGGAACCAGGCCCCAGAAATATTAGAGGCAGCTATCCCATATGGCAGCCCTGATCTCTGCCCTCGCTACCAGCCCCCATATGTACACTCATGTGCACACCTACTTTGCAGCCCTGACCACTACCCCCTCCACAGACCCCCGAGCACCATCCTGCACTCACCCCCAAAAGAACTGGACCAGAGACCTCCCAATCCCCTCTCCAGTAAAGATCCCTTTTCTGGTCTCCAGAACCCTCCACTTTCATCAGCCTTACCTGCTGGGGAGGGGAACCTCAGTGAGGGGTCCCAGCACCACTGGATCCCGCAGTCGCACAAAGGCCCCCAGGGGCTGCACCAGGAAGCCCAACTCCCCTGCCAGCACAGCCCCGGCCTCAGCCCCTGGAGGCAGCTTCCATCTCAGGGGGTTCTGATGCTGGTTGGGGGTTCAAGGAGACACGAAGGACAAGAGCTCATTTGGGGAGGTGGGTGTTGGCAAAATATTGATAGATAATGAGGCAAGTGGAGGGTGAACTTCTGTTCATCCCTGACCCCTCTCCCAGCCCTGCCCAAGGAAGGGCCACAAACCTGTTCCTTCAGTGGGGCTTCCTCACTGTGAGAAGCCTCTCTTGGATGGGCAGACCCTACAAAACAGGATTAGGCAGTGACTAAGAGCACAGGCTTTGGAGGTGGAGGCAGCTGGGCTTCCTGACAAGCTTTACCTCTGACAAACGATGAAAACTGGAGCTTCCCGTCTCTGAGCCTCAGCTTTCTTATCACTAAAATGGGGCTAATTACGGTACTACCTCACATGATGGCTGTGAAGATTAAATGAGATACTACACATAAAACTCCTGGCACAATGCCTACCAACAACATTCCTTCCCAGAACTCTGGCCCCTCCATTCTCCCTCCCCTCACCTTTACCTCCACTTCTTCTCACCCATGAGACCCAAGTTGAGGTATAAGCCAAGGCTAGGCTGGTCTTGGTCCAGGAAGGGGGCAGGGGGATTAGGGCTTTTGGTGCTGGGCCCAAAGACAGGCCTCTCACCCTGGCAGGGCCTGGTGCCTGTGGGCTGGATGAGGTGCTGGGGTCTCTGCAGCAGCAAGGCTTGCAGCTGCCCTCTCAGCTCTGGGCTCAACGAGTCCACTCTGGTCACCTGTTCTGAAGAACAGAGGAGGAGCTCCAACCCTTTCCTGAGAGCTCCCTGCCCCAAAACTCTTCCCCTTTCTCCTCTGCCCAGGTCCCTTTCCATTCTGGGAACTTGCTCCTCTACTCTATTCTTCCATCCCCACCCTCTACCCCCGACAGTGACGGAGAAGGCTAATCCCTAGGGTGGGGTGGGGTGAGCTCTGGAAAGTTATGAGATTTGCAGAGGTAGTCCTGGCGAAATGGCATAGTTGCCCAGGCCCTCCCTGCAAAGGCTCCCCACGTACCCACGAGCTCCAGGAAGCTCTGAGCTGGACAGTCCAGCAGCACAAGGCCCTCGGCCAGTAGGATGCGGAGCTTCCGAAGGCTGGGCAGTGCCAGTGTGGGCACGTGAGGAACACTCCACCGGCCCGCACCCACCTCCAGCTTCTCCTCAAACAGCACCCACCTGCAGTGGAGAGGAGTGGACTGTTATCGGGGTCATCTCTCCCAGGTGCAGGAGGGAGCACACAGGAGAGGCAGGGAAGGTAGGTCCATGGGGGAGTCCTGGGCCCAGTGGTGCAAAGTATGCCTCTTCCTGGGCATTCACTCCTCACCTGGGGTTTTGGGGAACTCACAAGTACACTGCATTGAAAGCCAAGCATCATGAAGGGTGAGGGCCTGAACTCACAGAGAGGAACTCCTGATTGGGGGTTAGAGCACCTCCTCACACAGGAGGAGCTATGGGTCGTGGAGGAGTCCCCAGCTGGGGAAAGGGAAAGAACCCATAAAACTGCCCTGGGTCCGACTCACCTGCCCGTCTCTCTCCACTCCAGGGCCTGGGGCCAGCCCAGAAGCTCATTCAGCTGAATGAAGAGCAGAGGGTCCTTGGGTACTCCCAGCTCCCCTCTGTCTGTGTCTGAGGGGCTGTCGGGGCTGGGGCCAGAGGCAGTGCCATTGTCCAGCTCTCCTGTGGGCACATTTTCACAAGCACTGGAGACCTCAAACTCCTCCTGGCCTGGTAGCTTCATCTTGGAGAGGCCTGCACAGACTCTTAGGGAGCAGTGCAGTTCTAGGTTTTGAATCCAGAGGCCCTCCAGCTGGCTGCATTTATAATGCACCCCCCCACACACACACACACACAAAAACGCAAGCAGCACAACGCAAACAGAGCAAGGCCTGCTGACTCCAGAGCCAACCGGATCATTCCCTTTCCCACTTGCTCTCCCCAGCCCTGGCTGCCTGCGAGCATTTGTAAGGCTAACCTGATCTTTCCCAGGCTCTTCAGAAATACCCAGCCTGGGGTCAAAATGTTGTGTGTGTTTTCTATGGGATCAGGTTGGACTGCACTGTGTTTGTGTAAATTAACAGGAGTAAGTCACTGGCCCAGGTCTGAGGACTGGGACCCTCAGATTATCCAGCCCCCTACTCTGTATCAAATACAAACACCAACCCTCAGGACTGTTTTGAGTGTCACCAATACACCCTAAAGGCACCCATTTGGATAAACAGAGACCTAATAAGTAACTAGGTCTGTTACAGAAGTAACAGTTATAAGTAACTGGCTTCTCTTAGAGAAGCCAGGTTACTATAAGGGAGACACCAGGCAGAGTCCCAGACCATTAAATGGGCTAAGGAGGCATTGCAAGGAGAACTCAGTGCCTGAGGCTTAAATTCCTTTGTCTGACCACACCTGGAAACTTTCCAATTTAGCAGTGTCCCCGGGGTCTGCCCTTCTAACTCAGCCTAGGAGTAAGGACAGAGGCGCCAGCAAGGGTGTGTGTATGAAGGAGTTCCTGGAGCCCAAAGAACAAAGGAGAATGTGGTCTATTAGCAAGTCCTGTTGGCTCTACCTTCAAAGTAAACCCAGCATCCAACCACATCTCCCCCGCCTCCCACACTTCCACTCTGTTCCAAGCCTCCATCCTGTCTCACCTGAATTATTTCAATAGCTTTCTAATCTCTTGCAATCATCTCCCTGCTTCCACTCTTCCTTCCTGGCCCAAAGTTCTTAATCCACATAGCAGCCATAGAGATCCTTTTAAAAGGTAATCAAGCTACATTCCTCTTCTCAGAACTCACCCAAGACATTCCCATTACTCCTAGAAGAAAAGGCAAACTCTGTCATGACGTGTAAGATCTACAGTCTGGCCCTATCCCTATGTCCACATCTACAACTGTCCCTTGCCCACTCCTTTCCTGCTGCATTGGTCTTTGTCATGCAAAGCATGTAGCTGCCTAGCGGTCTTCGCTGTAGCTCTTCTCTCTGCAAGGAAAGCTTTTGCCCCAGATCGTCACATGACTGGGTCCCAGTAACTTAAGTGTCATCTTTGACATTACCTACTCAAGGAGACCTTGTTTTTTCCACCCAGCCCTGTGTCTCCAATACTGTTCTCGGTTTTATTTTCGTCCCAGCAGTTATCACTACTACAATCTGCCTCATTTATTTGCCGTTTATTGCCTGCCCCACCACACACACACACACACAGAGGAATGTACTGTTCAGTGAGCAGGTATTTTTTTTTTTTTAAGATTTTATTTATTTATTTATTTATTTATTTGACAGACAGAGATCATAAGCAGGCAGAGAGGCAGGCAGAGAGAGAGGAGGAAGCAGTCTCCCCGCTGAGCAGAGAGCCCGATGCGGGGCTCGATCCCAGGACCCCGAGATCATGACCCTGAGCCGAAGGCAGCGGCTTAACCCACCGAGCCACCCAGGCGCCCCAATGTGAGCAGGTATTTTACCTATCTTCTTCAACAGCTGCCCCTAGCGCACCTAGTGGCACTCTATAAATATTTGCTCAATGAGGGCATAGAAAGGGAGGGGCTGGAAAATAAATGCGCTTCTCCTGGAGGTCACACGAGGGCGCTGCTCCCCGCGGACAGGATCGCTTGGTTCACTCATCAGCCCTTTTCCCCAGTGGACCCACCAGGGCGCAGAGATGACGAGAGAGCAGGGCTGAAGGGGTGGTGTCTTTAATCCTCCAACTTTCCCTGGATTGGCCCAGTGGGATGGAATGGGGGGGGGGGCGCAACAAGGATGGAGAGAGAGGGATAATCGTGCTCTTTGAATGTGGGTCAAACCCTTCACTAGATACATGGGACCCCCTCCCTCCTGGGAAATGGGATTTGGGCTGATTCTCCCCACCAACCCCAGGTGTGGACTTCGAGCCGAGCGATTTGCCCTAGTTCAAGGAGGTCCCAGGATAGAAATGAAAGTAGTGAGTCACTATTTTGCCACTTGGAGAGGAGGTGCTGAGTCTCAGGTGGGGGCGGGGGGAGTTGGTTTCAGCTCCAGGAGGAATAGAAACTGGCCTAGGACCTAGGAGGGCCTGGAATCCCTGTGATCACCCACTTCAAGAATGTGCCCCAACCTCAGGGCAAGTGACTCAAGAGAGCCTGAGGGAGACAGGAACAGGCACTTGGCATGAGTAACCCCCTCACACATAGAGCCTCCCTTCACACCCCCACTGCCAAAGTTCAGAGGGTCTTACCTTGCCTTCTCTGTGGTCCCAACTACTTGGCCCCCCAAGAATGCCTGCAGTAGAGGGCCACCATGCCTCCCCTGTCCCCAGGGTCCACTGCTACCTCTTGGGTCTTAAGTGCCGTGAGCTGTGCAGGTGAGGGATGTGAGTGAGAACTTGCAGCTTTGTCTGTGGGCACCAGCTGTCTCCCAGGCAGGGCTCAGTGAAGGTAGGCCAAATGGGCGAGTAGCCTTGGGTGTTGGCCCTGGAAAATACCCTGACCCAGGAATCCAAAAACTGGGTTCTCATCCTGGCTCAGTCACAGATTTATTAGGCGTTCTTACTAAAGCCCTTCCCCCTTTCTGGGCCTGTTTTCTTTGTATAAATTAAAACAGTTGGGGTAGATGATTTCCAAGGTTCAAAGCATACTTTCACGCAATACTCTGAGCTCAACCCAGAGTAGAAGGGAGTGGCGTCATGAACAGACTGCCTTGGTATAAATCCAGGCTTGGTCACTTTCCAGCAAGTGGAGAAGAGATTAGTTTTTGCAGAACCTGAGTTTTCTTATCAGCAAAAGGAGAATAATAAAAGTACCCAGGAGGGGCTTTATTAAATGAAACAATGGATGGAAATTAAGCCTACCACATAGTATACATAATATGGAGGCTATTATTACTAGACAATGGAAAACAGTCACTCATAGGGTAGGAAAGAAAGAAAATATATATTGATATGTCAATTATATCCAACCCTGTCCTGGGCACATTATCTCACATAATCCTTGCAACAACTTAAAAAAAGAAAAAACCTTTTACTTCTTGGGGTGCCTGGCTGGTGCAGTTGGTTAAGAGACTGGCTCAGGCGGAGATGTTGGGGTCACGAGATAGAGCCCCACGTCAGGCTCTGAGCTTAGTGTGCACTCTGTTTAAGACTCTCTCTTTGTTGGGGTATCTGGGTGGCTCAGAATGTTAAACATCTGCCTTGGGCTCAGGTCATGTTACCAGGGTCCTGGGCTCAAACCCCACATGCAGGAAACCTGCTTCTCCTTCTCCCTCTGCCCTTCCCACCTCCCACTGCCACTCACTCT
Source organism: Lutra lutra (assembly GCF_902655055.1). Classification (NCBI taxonomy): domain Eukaryota; kingdom Metazoa; phylum Chordata; class Mammalia; order Carnivora; family Mustelidae; genus Lutra; species Lutra lutra. The sequence continues at coordinate 79,044,811 of NC_062282.1, read as the reverse complement.
TCTCTCACTCATGTTCTCTCTCTCTCTCAAATACAGAAATAAAATCTTTAAAAAAAAAAACCCTCTCCCTCTCCTTCTGCCCCTCCCCCACCTCAAATAAATAAGCCTTTAAAAACAAAACTTTTACTTCTTAAAAAACTCTTTAATTTTTTTGACCATTTATGAGAGTCTAATTATAGAAGAAGAAATGAAGTTGCAAAAAAAGATACAAAGAGATCTTCAGCTAGCACCTTTCATCCACCTTCCCCCAATGGTAACATGTTACATAAAGATAGCACAAGGTCAAAACCAGGAAAAAGACAGAGACGCAATACTGTTAGCTAGGCTACAGACCTGATTCAGATTTCCTTTATTTCTGCATGCACTCATTTGCCTACGTATGTGCCCATGTGTGTACAGTTTTACAACAGTGTATCACATCCAAGCTGGGCAAGTTGCTCAACTTCCTTAAGCATTGGTTTTTCTCATCAATAAACTGGGGGTGAAAATGCTATCTTCCTCAGAGGACTGTTATGAGAATTAAATGAGATAATGTATATAGAGTGCTCAGAGCAATGCCTAAAATGTAGTGAGCTTTCAATAAATTTAAGTATGTTTTAATTTTTTAAAAAGACTTTTATGTATTTATTCATTTGAGACAGAGAGAGAGAAGAGGAGGAGAAGAAGGAGAGAGAGAGAATCTCAAACAGAGCCTGTACTCAGCAGGGAGCCCAACACAGGGCTGGATCCAAAGACTCTGAGATTATGACCTGAGCCAAAACCAAGAGTCCAACCCTTAACCGATTCAGCCACCCAGGTGCCCCAGTATTTTTTAAGAAAAATCATGGCTTTATGGAGCGCCTGGGTGGCTCAGTGGGTTAAAGCCTCTGCCTTCGGCTCAGGTCATGATCCAGGGTGCTAGGATTGAGCCCCGCATTGGGCTCTCTGCTCAGCAGGGAGCCTACTCCTCCTCTCTCTCTGCCGTCTCTCTGCCTACTTGTGATCTCTGTCAAATGAATAAATAAAATCTTTTTTTTTTTTTAAGATTTTATTTATTTATTTGTCAGAGAGAGCGAGGGAGAGAGAGCGAGCACAGGCAGACAGAATGGCAGGCAGAGGCAGAGGGAGAAGCAGGTTCCCCGACGAGCAAGGAGCCCGATGCGGGACTCGATCCCAGGACGCTGGGATCATGACCTGAGCCGAAGGCAGCTGCCTAACCAACTGAGCCACCCAGGCGTCCCTAAATAAAATCTTTTTAAAAATTTTTTTAAAATAAAAAAAGAAAAATCATGGCTTTAAAAGTGGCTCGAGGGGCGCCTGGGTGGCTCAGTGGGTTAAGCCGCTGCCTTCGGCTCAGGTCATGATCCCAGGTCCTGGGTTCGAGCCCCACATCGGGCTTTCTGCTCAGCAGGGAGCCTGCTTCCTCCTCTCTCTCTGCCTGCCTCTCTGCTTACTTGTGATTTCTCTCTGTCAAATAAATAAATAAAATCTTTAAAAAAAATAAAAATAAAAATAAAAGTGGCTCGAAATACATAAATCATTCATATTTGTTTTTTTTTAATTCATAGTCATTGTAGAAAAAAAAATAGAAAATGCCCATAAGAGTAAAAATAACAAAATATAATTGCATAATTCCTTTTCATAAAATAAATTAATCATTTTACTCACTAGTAATCATTTTATTCACACCACAAATATGAAGCACATTTCATTATTCCCACTTTATTATAAAAACACTGAGACTTGGGGGGCACCTCCATGGCTCAGTGGGGTAAGCCTCTGCCTTCAGCTCAGTTCAGGATCTCAGGGTCCTAGGATTGAGCCCTGCATCGGGCTCTGCTCAGCAGGGAGCCTGTTCCCCGCCCCCCCCTTCCTCTCTGCCTACTTGTGATCTCTCTCCCTCTCTGTCAAATAAATAAATAAAATCTTTGAAACAAAACAAAACAAAAAACCACTGAGATTCAGAAAGGTGAAGCAGTTTGCCACAGCTGCTGAGCTTATGAGCGAGGAGCTGCAATTTAACAGACACACTTGCTCCCAGCTGTGGACGGCAGACTGACGCAAGATGAACATGGATCCCGGGGGACGAGCAGCACCTGTTGGCTTCTGAGTGCTTGCTAGGTTCCAAGCACTGCCCTAGCACCTCGTGGTCATCTCCATGAGTCTTCATGACAGCCCTTGGAGGTAGGTATCAGCCCCATTTCTGAATGAGGAAACTGAGCCTCAGAGGTACCTTGGTACCTTGGCCAAAGTCCTAGCTAGTGGCTAGTGGACCCAGGGTTCAGAAAGGGGTCCTTTGCATCCCTGAACCTGAGCTTCAGTGCTTCTGCTCTGAGGGGTTCAAACAAGATGCTAGTGGAATGCGTGTGGAGGGAGGGTCTCTCCACTTGGGGGGCCTGGGCTTCTCTGACCCTGGAGCTGGGATACCCTTCCCTGACATTCACCTTGACCCCAGACCACCAAGATCCAGGCAACATTTGGAGTGGGCCCTGAGTGTTGGAGCCCGCTTCTACTCCTCACAACGCCCACACTCCTTCTGGAGTACAGGGGTCAGGGCATTTGAAGAGGAAAAGGAAGAGGTATCAGAGAACCTGAGTCTGCAGCACAAAACCACCAGCACATGGCATAAACTTCTCTGCCTCAGGCTTTGCATGCCCCTGCCACCGAGCCTTCCACATTCAGGAAATGTTGGCAAGGCAGCTACAGGGATGTGATTTCTGAGTTTCACATTAATTATGTATGCTCCGTTTACTTCCAGAAGAGATGTAAAGACAATAAAAGACATGGATACAAGTAAATATTTAAAAAATGAGCACTTGTAATGAAACCAAAGTGGAGAAGAAAGAAACAATTTTCCTCAAAATTCTGGACTAGGGATAATCATTGCAACTGAGCATCAGAACTTTTATTTTTTTAAAGATTTTTATTTATTTGACAGAGAGAGTGAGTGAGTACAAGCAGGAAGAGCAGCAGAGGGAGAGGGAGGAGCAGGCTCTCCGCTGAGCAGGGAGCCGGATGCAGGGCTCGATCCCAGGAGATCATGACCTGAGCTGAAGGCAGATGCTTAACCGACTGAGCCACCCAGGTGCTCCAAGCATCAATACTTAATTGTGATCTTATTGACAGTGGAGGCAAAAAGAGAACCTATGAATTTGACATTTTGTCATTATCTAATAAAAGGAGGTAGCTGTACTAGATAGTCACAAGAACCAAACTTTCTAACACTGAATTAACTATAAGAGGAATTTGTTATACCTTATTCAGGCACTGGCCAGGGACCTTATATATAATAGTATCTAGAATAGCACTTTTACGAGGGATACAGAAAGGGTTCTCATGTGAATTTTTCTGGTGTTGTTGGTCCTCAGCCATGTCAGAATAAATATTTCCTTTTTATAGCAAATATGTTAATATTCCTTTACTATCCTGAAATAAAGTTCACAGAGAATAGCCTATCTGTACATTTATTTTCTTCTCTTTTGTAGGAATCCATCCATGTTAACATTTTGATGTATTTTTTCCAGTTTCTTTCCCCCATACATAGGTTTCGAAAGCATTTTAAAATAATTATAGAGAGGAGTACCTCACTGGCTCAGTCAGAAGAGCATGAGACTCCTAATCACAGGGTCATGAGTTCAAGCCCCAGTTGGATGCAGAGATTACTTAAATAAATAAACTTTCAAAAATATGAATTAAAAAAAATAAAGTAATTATAGAGATACAATTCTATATACTTTATTCTTGCCTTTTTTTTTTAAAGATTTTATTTATTTATTTATTTATTTGAAAGGCAGAGATCACAAGGAGGCAGAGAGGCAGGCAGAGAGAGAGAGAGGGAAGCAGGCTCCCTGCTGAACAGAGAACCCAATGCGGGACTCGATCCCAGGACCCCGAGATCATGACCTGAGCCGAAGGCAGCGGCTTAACCCACTGAGCCACCCAGGCGCCCACCTTCTATTTTTTTTAAGCAGGCTTCACACCCAATGTGGGACTTGAACACATGACCCTCAGATCAAGAGTCGCACGGTCTACCAACTGAGCCAGCCAGGCACTCCTAATTTCACTTTTTAAAATTGAGGTATAATTAACATATAACATTATAATACTAGTTTCAGGTATACAGCATAATGATTTAATATTTGTATATATTGTAAAATAATCACCATAATTGCACATTTACTCTTTAAAGAAAGTCAATGCCCTAATTAATAGAAAAGAGAAAGTGATTAAAAATAAAATAGAGGTAGGGGTTATGATCTCAGGTTATGAGATCAAGCTCTGTGTGGACATTGCTCTGCTCTGGGCATGGAGCCTGCTTCAGATTCTCTCTTTCTCTCTGCCCCTCCCCTGCTCTCTCTCTCCCTCTAACTCTCTCTCTCTTAAACAAATAAATCTTAAAAAAAAAAAAAATAGGGGCACCTGGCTTTCTCAGTTGGTAGGGCACATGACTCTTGATCTTGGCATCATGAATTCAGATGCCACACTGGTTGCAAAGATTACTTAAATTAAAAAAATCTTTTCTTAAATAAAATAACATTATTTGAATATGCAAATGCTTGCTCAAGAATGACTCTAGAAATCTCAATGAAGAAGCCCATTGCTTACACCTACTCAGACTTACTTTGAATGTGACACCTACAAATACTGACACAAGTGTGTTGTTTCAGAACTCAGATACCACCAAAATGAACAGTTCATGCTAATTCAATTCTTGGGAAAGTCAGTGTTAAAAAACTCTTTCTATATTTTAATGGTAATTAGAGATGATTCTAGGCTCAAGTGATTATAATCAAGCTTATCACCTATATGAATGTCTGGAAGGACACTCAAAAGTATGTGGAATATGGGACAATTGGGGAGCAAATTTTAAATGTGTGAGCCTGACATCTTTTCCTCCAAATGCCTGAAGACTCCCTAGTTTTGGACAACCAAAAACTCCCCACAGATTCCCATAATGACCCCTAGGGGGCAGCATCTCTTACTTTGTGAATCATTGTCCTGGATCAATGCTCTGTTATTTTAAAAAAAGCAGATGGATAAGGTTAAATTTTTAAATTGCAGCTCTGTGATTGCATTTCTAAGAGAACCCGAACTTACACATTCCTGGTACAGGATTTGATGTGACCTCATTCGAAGGTTGAGCCCTAGAGAAGTTAGTAACAATAGTACTGACCTATTTATGTAGGACTCTCCATTTTGCCAAGAGCTTTCACAGGTGCCATCTCCTTAGCCACAAGAACCCCTTAAGTAGATTGTTATTCTCCACACTGAGAGACGAAGAGGCACAGAGAGAAAGGTTATCATGCCTCACAGATCAGGCACTGCTGGTTGTCATGGTATTGTCTCTGCTGGACTTTGAACAGCAGCAGGCCTGCAAACAGTTTGGGAGGGACATTTACTGGCCAGTGCCTGAACACAGAATAGTGCTTCAGCCTCTTATTTTACATGTGAGGAATCTGAGGCTTAAAGAGGGAGATGGTTGTGTGGTGGCTGAATGAGGAATCACTCGCCCCCTTCCTGATGACAGACAGCCATCTGTGTGAGCGGATGGCCAGAGCGGTAAAGTCCTGCTAATCCCTCAAAGTCACAGAAATGGGCCCAGAAATGGAGGAGGATGGCTAGGAATCCAGGTCTGAGCCAAGCACATTATAAATATTCCCTCCTCAATATCTGGGAATGACAGGGACTCCTGATTCCCCTAACCCCCCTCCACACCCCAGTCTTCATCCTATTCAAATGGGTCCCGAGCCCGGGCAATCAGACAGGCAGTCCTGCTCATCCCTGAGTGCGAATGAAATGTTACCTGGCACGACCTCCAGGAAAGCCCAGGCAGCATAGGCGGTACAAGGGGGTTCCAAAGGGCAGATCTGAGTACAAATCCAGCTGCAACCCCAAAACTGCTTGATTGCTGGGCTCAAGCTGGGATAGAGAGTGGGGATGAAGGCAGGTTAGGGCAAGGAACCATGACTCCGTAACTCTCAGCTTTCAAGTTTCGGTAACTCTGGGCTCATCGTACCCTACGACAGAAGTACCCTCAAGGGAGGTGCCCTTTCCCCAGCCAGCAGAGCTTTAGGTCTCCTTCTCTTGGTACACTGGAAGGAGAAAGAGGCGGAATCCCCTCTCCCAGGGGACACCTGCTACTCTCTGAACTCTGAGCCAGGGTTGCTGTCTTGGGTAAAGGTTTTCAAAATTCCAGGAGGCCTTGGAGATCTACCATCTCATCGTAAGCATGATGATCTCCCAGCAGAGAGATGAGGATGGCTGTCACATTTTAAAATTTCCCACTTAAAGGAAGGGAAGGAGGGAGAGAGAAAGAGAGAAAGAAAAAATGAGAGAGAGAAGGAAGGAGAGAAGGAAGCAGCATTTGGGGATTGTGTGTGTGTGTGTGTGTGTGCATGCATTTTTTTCTTTTCTTTCTTTTTTTTTTTTTTGAAGCATTTGTTCTTAGTAGCAGCTGTCACCAAGGAAGCACCTACCATGTGCCAGGCATCATATTCTGCTTTACACACATGATCTGATTTAATCATCACAAACCCCTATAGTAAAAACTACTATTATTATTCCTGTCTCGCAGATTAGCAAACTGTATGTCAGAGAAGTTGAATAATGGGTCCTAAGCTAGAAAGCAAAAACAAACAAATAAATAAATAAGTCAAATAGCATATTCAAAATTTGAACCCTTGGCTGTCTGGCTCACAAGGGTATACCAATTTCACTAGCTGCTCTGCTGTCTTACCTAGTCTTCCGGCCTCGAGGCCGATTCTTATCACTGCCTCCCGCAGGACAGATGGAGCCCTGAGCCTCAGCAAAGCTGACAGTGTTACTGACTGTAGAGGCAGGGAGAAGGCAGCCATTGTCTCATCCATTTGTTAACGGCAGTGTTGAGCTCAAGAACAGAAGCCCAGGAAGAAGGGAGGAATTCAAATCGAGGCTTAGATTCTCACTAGCTGGGTGACCTGGACTGCTACATACCTGTTTTTAGCTTCAAGACCTTACAATGGGAAGAATAGCTAGTCTTAGGGCAATTGTAAAGATCATACAAGATAATGTGTGTGAAGTGTTGAGCACAGGACAAGCGACATTATCTAAACCCCTCTACCCCAGAGAGTCACACTTTTTGTTCAGATGCTGGATAAGTTATTCTAGCTAATTACGCAGACCAGTGCTTCTGAACCGGGTTGATGTCAGAATTACCAACAAAAGGGACGCCTGGGTGGCTCAGTTGGTTAAGCAGCTGCCTTCGGCTCAGGTCATGATCCCAGCGTCCTGGGATCGAGTCCCACATCGGGCTCCTTGCTTGGCGGGGAGCCTGCTTCTCCCTCTGCCTCTGCCTGCCATTCTGTCCGCCTGTGCTCGCTCTCTCTCCCTCTCTCTCTGACAAAAAAAAAAAAAAAAGAATTACCAACAAAAGTATAAAGGCTTGGGCTCCACCCCAGGAGGTTTTGAATTAGGAGGACTGGGTGGGGCTTGGATCTTTTTATCTTTAATAAATTCTCAGGTAAGCTGATGCAGAGTCAGGTTTGGGCGAACCAATCTGCTGGCATAGACATCTTGGCCACATTAGGGAAGGGATTCCGGTGGGTTCCCTCTCCAAGTCCCTTTCTCCCTTTTCTTCTCCTGACCAGTACCCCTTTCCACCACCTCCTCCCCACTGGCTTCTCTCCCCAGATTAAGGTCCGTATGGCCTGGCAGTGAGTCAATGACACTCAGTGTCCCATGAAGACTGTCTTTCCAGAGGCTAGGGAACCCAGGACAGGGCTGGAGAACAGGATGCCAGGGTTTCTGCTCTGGATTTGCCCTCTGTGACTCACTGGTGGCCCAGGGCCAGTGAGTCTTCAAGCCTCAGTTTGCTTATGGTCCATAGACAGTTGGGGAAATTGGAGTGGCCCATTTAGACTCTGCTTCTTTAGGAGTATACCGGGCACTTGACAGCCAGAGAGCCAGTGCATATGTTGGGGGGGGCTAGGATACATGAAAAAAATCCTGCATAATTGTGCTTTCCCATCACCATCTCATTTGATGCCCACAGTGATAGGAAATAAATTCCAGCACCTACTTGAGCCTGTAAGGTCCTCTGTTCTCTGTCCCTAGCCTTTGCTTCAAGGTTATCTTATAACCCTCCTTGCTTTCTGGCCTTCTTGCTGTTCCCTGAATCCTCCAATTTTGTTCCCACTTCAGTTGGTGCGCTATGTATGTGGCTTGGAATGCTTTAGCAATGGATGAGCACAAGTCTGTTTCCTTCTTCTTATTCAGGACTCGGCTTACACATCACCTGCTCAGAGACGAGTTTGCACCTAAAGTGTCATCCCAAGCACTGGGACACATTCCCCCTATAGTGTATCATTGCATTTGAACTTGCACTGTAGCTGTTCCTCATTTTTTAAATTTACTTAATATGTTGCCTGTTTCCCTTTCTGTAGAATGGAAGCATCATGAAAGCACATTCTTGGTTGCCTTGTTTACTGCTGCGTCCCTTGTGCCTGAAAGCATTTATTGCATGTTTGTGGAATAAATAAGCTAATGGAATGAACCCAGTCTGAATTTTGATTTATTTTCTTTGATCAGAGGACACCCCGGGTTCTGAGAGGGGAAATGACTGTCCCAAAAGCATTCCAGGTCTTTGTCTTCTTTTTCCAGGCCCTTCCCGTAAAACCTGGCTGACACACAAACCGAGGTGGGGTGAGGCTCCTAGGTGTGGTGAAAGCTTGGAGTTGCCCCATGAATGGGGCGGCTAAGGCTGATGTGGAGGTGAGAAGGCGGAAAGACGGAGCGTGCAAAGGGAGAGGCAGGCTGGGACAGGAAAGCAGGGTGTGACCCTGGAGGCAGGTAGGGGCAAGGGGTGACTTGGCTGTGTGTCAGGAAGTGTTTCCCTCCACCCTCCCCCAAGGAGAGCCCTGATCCCAGAGTGGTTTTGTTTGGGGGAAGGAGGTGGTCAGGCGGTTGCTGAGGGAGAACAAAGGTGTGGCCTGGGTGGTGACCATCCACTAAGGTACTAGTGATCACCCAAAAGAATAATCCCACAGTGGCACTTGGCCAAATAGGTGACAGGTGAGCTTCCACCTGAAACCAGTCCAACCGACAACATATAGCCTCAGACCTGGCGGGAAGGGAGAGATGAAAAGGCTCTAAGGGAACAGAATAGTCAAGGTAGGATGCTTAGTGATAATAAGATAATAGGTCACTTTTATTGAGAGCTTATAATACGCCTGGAATTGTACTAACTGTTTTCTTATAGGAGTTTCCTCGTTCAATCTTCCAAAAGCTCTCTACAAAGTAGGCCTTATTATTGTTGTTATTTCCATTTGAGAGATTTGGAAACTGAGGCTCAATGAAATTAAATATCTTGTTCAAGTTTGTTCAGGAAGCAGCCAGGTCTGGATTCCAACTTAGGTATGTAGGAATTCCAGTGTACTATGGAAACCTAGGCCTGGGAAGGGTTGGTAGGAACAGGTCAAGAGGGCAGACCCCTGCAAAAGTGGGGATGGAGAGAGACAGTGGGGGATAGCCTGGGTATAAATAGGAGGCCTGTTTTTATCTCTACACATGGGCTGAATCAGGCAAGCAGCTCTATTTGGCACAATTTGAGGGCTCTGAATGCCAACCCAGCCCTGTGTCACACAACTCCCTCCCCAGCATGTCTCTGGGAGCTGAAATATCTACTGGGAGAGTCATTTCTTTGGGTCAGAACATTGACAGCAGAAGACCCCTGGAAAAATACATAGGTTGGAGGAGCAACACATTAGTCTCCTGGCACTTGTTGAACATAGCAACCTAGGCTAGCTAGCTGGTTCCTATGGGAGAGGGTCTCAGTTTTGATGTTGGGGAAGAAGGGTGTTCCAAGATGGAATACTATGAGGCACGTTGCACAACCATTGTCTCTCTGATCCCAGAAGCCTGGGAATTATAATCCATAGTTCAAAAATCTTAATGGTTTTGAGACTGTGTTCCTTGGAAGAAATGTGGAGGGAAGCCACTCCAGCAGCTAGAATACTAACTTCCTTTGCTTTTGCTGGATTGATACCAAGTGCCTGCAACTGCAACTCCCGTTACTTTGGGCTCGGGAGACCTGCTGGCATTCATGTGTCCAATTTTTAAATGATACATGAATTAATTATTTACTATCTTCTGTGTTGCTATGCAAAGACGCGAGTGTTACCCTTCAGAAGGTGACATGGGTGCAGATCCCTGGTGTGGAGCAGGGATGGCTGGAGGGGACCAGGCCTGGAACAGGGGGAAGGAACGAGGGGTGTCCAAGGACAGAGCTCAGCTCGGCAGTCACAAGGCTGCAGCGCGACAAGCGTTTGGGGAAGGTAGGAACTGGTCCCCGCCACCTGCCGGTCAGCACTCCTTCCCACAGTCAGGCAGCGGGACCCTGGCCTGGTCCCAAAATATGTGAGCGCAGCCTCCTACTCCCGCCCCCTTCCCCACCGCCGCGCCCGCGGAGTGGGGGGCTGCGGGGGCTGCGCGGCCGGCGCCGGGAGCCGGGCGAGCTGCCCAGCGCGGGAGGGGGGAGGGGGGGCGGGGCGGAGCTTCAGCTCCTCCCGGAGCCTTATTCCCAGCCGCGCTCCCGGGAGCCTTCAGTCGACTGAGGGACCTGCGGGCGGCCGGTGGCTCGCCTGACTGAGACACCAGGGGCTTGGGCGGGCGGACGGACAGAGCGAGCAGACAGACGCCCAGCGGCCGCCAGCTCCACGCAGGTCCCTGCTAGGCTTGCACCCAGAGGCCGCCGGCACACCGAAACCGGCCGAATCTCCTGCGCTCCGCCCGCCCCGGCTCCCGTGCCAGCGCCCCGTGGCCGCCGCCTCCGAAGTGATTGCTGCCTCGCCGCCTCCGCCGCGTCTAGGACCATGAAGCTGCTGCCGTCGGTGGTGCTGAAGCTCTTTCTGGCTGCAGGTGAGAGAGCTGCCGACGCCCCCGAGGTCGGGGAGGGGCGGGGGTTGGGGGACACTGTGCTGGGGGGCACCGGGGAAGGTCGCTGCAGCGACCCCAGCGCGGGCCACTTGGTGGGGCCCGTGCTCCCTGGCAGGCGGGCGCCAGCATTGGTGCGTGGCGACCGGGGGTCTGGAGAGGGGGGTCTGATGCGGCCTCGCCCCTCGCCCGCAGTGCTCTCGGCGTTGGTGACTGGCGAGAGCCTGGAGCGGCTTCGGAGAGGGCTGGCAGCTGGAACCGGCAACCTGGACTCTCCCACCGAATCTACAGACCAGCTACTGGCCCCGGAAGGCGGCCGGGGCAGGGAAGTCCTGAACTTAGAAGAGACAGACCTGGACCTTTTAAGAGGTGGGTGTGAGGGCTGCCCATCCTCGAGCCCGCGCTGGGCAATTGAAGAATACGTAGATCGAGGCTTCCCGCTGTTTGGGCGTGCTTATGGGTTGGGGATATTCATGGAGGACTTCAAGGAAAAGCTGCTGAGCCTGACCAGCTTACTCGGGGATCTTGAAATGTGGGTCCCACTGTATTTCTTGCTGTTGAGTCTCACATGTCGAGTTGCTGCCATTCTGGATAATTTAGAGCTTAGGGAGAAGGTAAGGGGTCTGGGGTCTTGTACAGTCCTCTGGGCTAAGCTGGAGTAAGGAACAAGGAGGAATGGTTGGGATGCTTTCCGTAGAGTTTCTACATAAAAATGGGTGCAAGTCTTAATTCCTCCATCAAATGACTATTATGTATAAAATGACAGATGTGGAGAGCCTAGGAACATAGTAGGGGTGTGCAGTGTTCTCCACCTGTCTCCAGGTTGGAGAAACAGAGGGCAATGAAGAACTCTTGGTCCCCCAGGTAAGGGGGGTGAGGCCAGCACCTCCTTGGGAGCCTATGAGCAGTGGGCACAGTGTCCCTAGGGAGATATAATGAAATGCAGGGTATCTACACATCCTACCCAAAGCCTAGAGACTTCGAAGCACCCTGAGTCCCTGAGAGAAGGGATGAAGGGCCAGGTGGGATCCTCCAAGCCTTGGCGTCTCATCTCCAGGCTCCTACTCTCCCAGTTTAGAGAAAGACACTTCCTTCGTCCCTTCCTCTCCATCTAATTCTCTCTCTTTCCACTTCTCTCTCCCTCTCCCTTTATCTCTCACTCTCTAAATCTCTCTAGGTTCTGGGGCTCTGAGCAGAGATCTCAGACCTACCATGTGTGTGTTGGGGGGCAGGGGTGGTGTAGGTCCTTGTCTGACCAAAAATATTCTGGGGGGGGGGGGCACCTGGGTGGCTCAGTGGGTTAAGCGCTGCCTTCGGCTCGGGTCGTGATCTCCGAGTCCTGGGATCGAGCCCCGCATCGGGCTCACTGCTCAGCGGGGAGCCTGCTTCCTCCTCTCTCTGCCTGCCTCTCTGCCTGCTTGTGATCTCTCTGTCAAATAAATAAATAAAATCTTAAAAAAATATATATTCTAGGGGGACGGAAAGAGAGGGAGACAGAGACAGATGGAGAGATTTGAACTGTAGGTCTCCCCAGACTCATCAGAAACGACCCTCGTGTGCAGGTGCTGACGTCATGACCACAGCAGGACCATAGCAGATGTGCCTGTGGTTGAGCCCAGAGCCTCCAGCATTGCCCACTTGCCTGCCTCCAGCCACCTGCAGTGATTCTTAAGGGTGGAGCAGGGACTGAGACCTGGAGCTCCAGAATGACTAATTTGGTTGGAAAGATACCCACCTGTTCCAGCCCTGCCTTACCCAGAGCTTCCCTTAGGTGCTATCTCTGCTTTGTATGAATCAAAGGTCTGCTCCCAAGCCGAGCCTGAGCTGCCACCCCTTGTCCTCTCCCTGTAGCCTCCTTGGGTCACCCCTGGCCGGAACAACCTGGATTCTCCAAGCCCTCTCCTCTTAGGCTGGGCAGAGCTGGGCTGTGACTCACCCTCCACCCACACGGCTGCTCCTCATACCTCTGCAGAACCTGACTCACTGCTCCCTGTCCCTGGCAGGAGCGTCGCTGTCACCCTGTCACTCTCTTCCTCTCTGGTTGGCTTGCCCCTCCTGCCACAGTTTTACCACAGCTCTGGTCTTTCTGAGCATCTGCCTCACCATCTGAGCTCTGAAGGGACTTGGGTCTACACCAGAGGGAACGGGACTGGGGCACTACTGGCACCTGCCTTTTTTCCCTTCTCTTGGCTTTGCTTGGTGAGAGCTCTTTTTTTTTCAGGTCTGGGGATCCTATCATCTAAAATTAATAACTATTACCAATTATTAAGTACCTACTGTGCTCTAGGCAATCACTGTGCTCTTGTGGGTTGCTTAATCCTATAGCAATCCTCTAAGATTGAACTTGTGCTAGCCACTACTTACTGAGAACCCCAAGGTTCAGAGAGATTAAGCCACTTGCCCAAAATCACACAGCTGAAGTTGGAGCACAGGTCTGCTGACTTCAGAGCCCATTTATTATCTCATTCCTGGTTCAACATCCCAGGTGCTCTAGACTTATCCAGGGGAAGGGACAGGGGTGTGTGAGCAGTTTGGTTATATTGGGAAAGAGCACTGGATATGGAATCCACAGACCACATTTCTTTTCTTTTTTTTTTTTTTTTACTTATTTTTTTTAAATTTTTTTTCAGCGTAACAGTATTCATTGTTTTTGCACCACACCCAGTGCTCCATGCAATCCGTGCCCTCTCCAATACCCACCACCTGGTTCCCCCAACCTCCCACCCCCTGCCCCTTCAAAACCCTCAGATTGTTTTTCAGAGTCCATAGTCTCTCATGGTTCACCTCCCCTTCCAATTTCCCCCAACTCCCTTCTCCTCTATAACTACCCTTGTCCTCCATGCTATTTGTTATGCTCCACAAATAAGTGAAACCATATGATAATTGACTCTCTCTGCTTGACTTATTTCACTCAGCATAATCTCTTCCAGTCCCGTCCATGTTGCTACAAAAGTTGGGTATTCCTCCTTTCTGATGGAGGCATAATACTCCATAGTGTATATGGACCACATCTTCCTTATCCATTCACCTGTTGAAGGGCATCTTGGTTCTTTCCACAGTTTGGAGACATTTCAGATCTCAACCCTGCATGACCTTTACCAAATCACTGCCTTTTGGGACCTCAAGTTTTTCATCTGAAAATGGAAAACCATGATATTCTTTCAAGTTACTTCCCGCTTGAGGACCCTGGGTCTCCAGTCTTATGTATGATGTTCGTGCTTACACCAGACACGTGGCTACAGTTATGGGCAGCAGGCACATTTTTTTCTTCTGGGAGCAGGGGAAAGAGGACTGGCGTCAGACCCCTGATGGGCTGATGGGCGTAGCCCATGGTCTGTCCCGGCTGGATGTCTGTGTGAGGCTGTTTTTCCCCCCTTTGAAGTGTGGAAAGAATGGGGGGAGTCATCATTGTTCCAGTTCCTTCTGGAGTTCCTTACTTTCCATCTTTTGCCCCCATGTACACACTATACTCATCCATCCTAGAGAGCTATAAACAGGACATTTAGGAGTAAATGTAATAGACCTTTGAGAGAAGTAGTGAGCTACAAAGGACACAGAGCCAGGTAAATATTCTGCTTGAAGTCGAAAAAGCAAGGCCCTGACCAGGGATAGCCTGCTTGCAGTCCCTAAGCCTGGCTCTGGCCTGGGCTTATGGTAACCTGGTGCTAATGGGTGCCTCAGAGGGGGCTGTCTGGACAGGGACACTGTTGTTATTTTAGGAGCCCCTCACCCCGCCAAAACCCCTCCAAGTACCTTCTCCAGAAGCAATTTTTATCTCTGACACTGTCTTCCTGCAAGTGGGTCACTGAGTGCAACATCAGGAAATGAGGTTGATTTAAGGCCAAAATAGCACCAAGTGGGCGTGGGGGAGTCAATGGGGATGGACAGTGGGGTGGGGGAGAGCTTGCTGGAACTGCCCAGTCAGCGGCAGTTACTTAACAGAAGCTAGCATTGTTCGAATGAAATTCTTAAACTGAGCCTGAGAAATGCCTTCCCTGGGACCCCTGTAGCCTCTGTTTCCTCCACTGCTTTCTGGTGGTTCTGCCTAGTCTTCCTTTAGCCCCCTGGGAGGCACTGAGCTAGGGGGCCTTCCCCAGTCCTCTGACTTCGGGTGGCATCAGAGCGTGCGTATTCCTTCCAGACAGGTGCTGTTCTGGGTCTTTCCCCTAGGAAGAGTCAAAGACTTAACAGAGTCCTTTTCTCCTGCAGCTGCTTTCTCCTCGAAGCCACAGGCTCTGGCCACACCCAGCAAGGAGGAGCGTGGGAAAAAAAAGAAGAAAGGCAAGGGGTTAGGGAGAAAGAGAGACCCTTGTCTTCGGAAATACAAGGACTTCTGCATCCATGGTGAATGCAAATATGTGAAGGAGCTCCGGGCTCCATCCTGCATGTGAGTGTCCCTTCCCTGGCTGACTGTGCTCAGCACACTTTTTGTCAGTCACGTGGCTGTTCCTCGTTGTCACTGTTCCTTGAATTCATAATTCTACCCAGTTTCTTCTCAATCTTCAGGCGGAAGTTGGGAGGAGGGGAAATATTTTTAGTCAGCGGAAGGGGCTCTCCCCCGCATGGGATGTAATTTCCTGTGGTGTAGGTTTGTGACGCTTTTTCATCCTTAGGGACATTTCCTGCTTGTTCGGGCAAGGGTGTGGCTAGGAGAGCTGATACCTGAAGGCAGGTCCTTCAGTCCTACCTCAGGCCCTAGTTCAGATGGGAGAAGCCAGTGGAACACACGGCTGAGTAGGCTTCCCGGGCGGAGGGGAGCTCCCGCGGCCTCCTTTCCCAAGCCCTGAGGTGCATGTGGACTCATGCTGTGCAGATGTGTCTGTGCTCGGACATATGTGCACTCATATGAGAGCATGCGTGGGTTGATTCGAAGGCATGGCTGGACTATACAGAAAGCAGTCATCATGGGAACAGGGAAAAGCCCCTTCGTTTCTTCTTCCTCATCCCCACAAGGGCCAGGATGTCGGGGGACATAGTGGGTATTGGCCTTTTGGCCATGGGATTGGGAGAACATGTCCTCTGTGCAAAATTAACAGGAAATGGAACCCAACCCAGTAGGCATCAGCCCCTGGTCAGGCAGCACCACCCTTTCCCTGGGCGGAGGGGCCCTGGGTTCCTCAGCTACTCTGCTAAGGCCAAGCCCAGCAAATGGCTGCCTTGGCACCCCTTTGGGGACGACAGTACTGCCATTCTCTCTGGCAGGCATCGTATTGCTGCTGTGCCTGGGGCCAACACCCACATTCGACTACAAATGTCCACTCTCTTCCTCTGTAGAGAGACAGACTCTGAGACCTGGGCTCTGGACAGGGCCGGGAGGCTATTAGCTGTGTACCACCTCTCAACCCGTCAAGAAGGTTGGCTGCCTGGCATCTCTTCTACTGGGATTAGTACCAATCCCTTGTCTTTAAAGCTCCCTCCTTGTCCTATCTGATCTCAGATAGCAAAGCTGCCCTGTATTTGGCAGTTGGCAGACAGACCTGTCACTTTCTACCATGTCCATGAACACTTGTGTGTCCTCCCCTATAACATCCTTGTCAGGACCTTGGTATTAGAGGGAGTTGCTTTGGAGTAACATAGACAGTCCCCATAGTAGTATTCTTCCCAAGGTCTTGGGATAGGGTAGGAAATGTTTGTCTTCAATTTGTGAAACGCCATCATTAGCACAGGATGGAGACCGTGACTCTGAGGGTAGTCAAGGTGGATTGAGGCCAGGATTCTGTCTGGTCCAAACTGACCCAGGGCTTTGGTGGATGGACTTGGACTGCTCGGCTGAGAACCTTTGTAAGGCTGCTATCCTGGACAGCTGGGCTTGACCCACCAGCTAAAGCCAGTAGATAAGGTTGCCCAGGGCCAAGGTGGTCCTAACGGTGATAATGCCTTCTCTCTTTTACCCCATAACTTCCCAATTAACTTTTATTATGAGCTGAGCCCAGCAGGTACATGTTCAGTACCTACCTGGTACCAGCTATTCTAGGGAATGGGGAATTACAGTCATGTCCTAGGATTCTTAAAAGCCCTAGGCGGGGAGTTGGCAGGACTTGCTATCTCTAGTTGAAAGGTGAGGAAACTAGAGCCAGGAAGTAGGAAGTGATTTGCCTGAGATCAACAGCTAAATAAATGGATGGAAACAGAACAAGGATTCAGGTGCCTGACTTCCAGTCCAGCATAACTTTTCATGCCCTCAGGCTGTACTGGGTGTTGTTGGCTTGTGTCCCTCTTCCTTATCTGTCCTTAAAGAGTTTGAATAGGATTTCATGGAGGACAGCTGTTATGTTCGAGGTCTCTTAAGGCTTTTACCAGCCTAAGAGCAGAGCAATCTGATTTGAAGACTTTGTCTCTGCTTCGTAGGCAGATTTTCTAGGGGCTGGATTGTGTCTAAGCTTTGGCTACCTCCTGCCTCTGGCCTTTGGCACTCAGGGCAGAGTGCAGCAAGAAGACACAGAGCTCCTGGTGTGGGGACGTGTCCTAGCTGGGCGCCTACATTTGGGGCCCTTTGTTGCTCCTCCCTCCCTCTAGACCCTGGAACTGCCAGCCAGGGTGTGCCCGCGCTGCCCTGAGAAGCTTGAGGCTAGCTGGCTTCCTAAACCAGTCCTCCGCAGCCATCATTTACAGGAAAACCCTTTTGTGTCACCAGTCAAATTTGCCCTCAGAGAGCCGTTTCCTGGGGCTCCTGACTGGCTGCTGACCCAGAAACCGGCTGCAAAGTTTCCTGTGGCCGGAGGAAACCTAGAGGCAGTCAGGCTGAGGAGAACTCAGCTGGAAGAGAGACAGGCCTGGGGCCTTCCCTTGGCCTCCCTGGCCAGATGCTGAGAAGGAATGGTGAGCCCCCTTCTCTCTCCATCAGACTCCGGGGCCCTGTTCCTCAGGACAGTACCCTCTGGAGTCCTATTTTTTTTTTTTTTAAGATTTTATTTATTTATTTGACAGAGAGAAATCACAAGTAGGCAGAGAGGCAGGCAGAGAGAGAGGAGGAAGCAGGCTCCCTGCTGAGCAGAAAGCCCGATGTGGGGCTCGAACCCAGGACCTGGGATCATTCCAATTTTAGTATATGTGCTGCCGAAGCGAGCACAGGACCTGGGATCATGACCTGAGCCGAAGGCAGCGGCTTAACCCACTGAGCCACCCAGGCGCCCCTCTGGATTCCTATTTTATATTAACTCACACATATGTGGGACTTGGCCTTTTGTTAAGGGCTGTTAAGTGTAACATCTCATTTGATCTTCACAATATTCTGGTGAAACAGGTCTTTATTAATAATGTGTTTTACACAAGTCAACCAAAGCTTGAAAAGGTAAAAGTAACTTGCTCAAGATCACCTGGCTAGAAATAGCAGCAAGGCATGAAGTAGGGGCAGAGAAACCCTGCTTGGAAGAGTCTCTGGACCCTAGAGGGTTCTTACTCCCATTGTAATACAAGTTCTGAAATAGGTAGCAAACATCTGTAGGAGGGACACATTCCAGTTTGGTGGGTTGCTGGCTCTGAGCAAGACACATGATCTTGTCCCCTCCCCGGGATGCTTAGAACGTACTCACCCCCCTCCTTCCCTGGGGAAGTCAGGAGTCATCTGCAAAGGGAGGGGGAGGTGGGTAATATTAGGATGTTTACATTATTATCCTTTTGACTCAGGGTGGGGGTGGACGGATTATGTAACGGAATTGCGGGACTCTGAGACCAGCTTTATTTCTATCATCTGAGTAACTACCTGTGGGGTTTGAGTGGTGGCTGGAAGTGAAAAACAGCCTCAGCTTCAACTTCCCTTCCCCCCACCCCTAACCCAGGAAGGCATAGTCTCTGAAAGAGTCATCTAGATTGCTGGGTTGAGTCTTGGCTCTACCTCTCACTAGCTGCGTAACCCTGGGCAAATTAGCTAAGAATTTAAACCTCAGTCTCTCCATCTTTAAAATGGGGAGACTAACTCCTACTTCACAGAGATGTTTTTAAGATTAAATGAAGTGAAATGATTCTTGTAAACCAATTAGCACAGAGTACTTGGCTCACAGTAAGCCTTTAATGCTTGCTATTTATTATTCAAGTTAATAATAATAAGTCAAAGACCAGGGTCAGACAGCCCCAGGAACCTCTCACCTCATCAGATATGTTTCCTTGGGGTAATCTGCGCTGTTCAGAATGGAAAGAATCATGAATTTGGAATCTGCTAGGACTGGTTTCTAGTCTTAGTCTTGTTGCTTCTTAGTTGTGCTACTTTTGGTAAATCACATCTTCTGATGCTTAATCTTAATCTTTCAATCTGTAAAATGGGGCTGTACCTGCCTACCCAATGTTATGAGTCTCAGTTGAGCTAGCAGATAGGGATAGGGCCTTATGAACTGTAAACTGTTATGCATAAGTGATTTTCCAGGGGGACTCCTGAGAGCTTCCTCCATATCCTGTCAGGATGGGGGTGGTTGTTTTGCCCATCTTGGCCAAGGGAACAGATTCATGAAGAGTGGAGGCATGGAGTCATCTGCCCTGCTGTGTGTCTGTGGGACTGACCCCCATTTGTCTTGCAGGGGGATGGTTCCCCAAAGCACCCAGGAGGAGCTGAGGCAGGGAGAGGTGCTTGGCACTCGTCAGGGGTGGCCTGGCCCCCCTGCTGCTGCCAGGTCCGGAAAGGTCCACTTCCGGGGTGCCTCTTGCCAAGAAGGGATTCCTTGCTCTGAGGTACCACATGCACGACCTGCTTCCCAGTGGAGGCACAGCTCAGAATAGGGTTCTCGGTGCTTCCATTAGCAAGCCAGTGGCCTGGAGGCTCCAGGCAGATGGTGCCAGTGCGGTTGTGGGTGGGATTGGGGAGCACACTGAGCTCAGAGTCAGACAAACTGAGACCACACTTCTGCTCCGCTGAGTGACCATGGGGAGGATAGCTCTGCC
Organism: Lutra lutra; assembly: GCF_902655055.1. Lineage (NCBI taxonomy): Eukaryota > Metazoa > Chordata > Mammalia > Carnivora > Mustelidae > Lutra > Lutra lutra. Next base: position 79,025,053 of record NC_062282.1, on the reverse strand, counting down.
CTTCTGTAACATGGGGGGCCGCCACCTACATCAAAGGGCCTCTAGGGTGCTCGGGTGCAGGAAGGGACATGAATGTTTTGTTCAACCGAAAGTGCTTCCAAGTCTTCCTCAGAGCTTCGAGGAAATGCTTTATGTTACAAGAGGCATTTGCTGTCTGATTGATTTCTTGGTGTGAAAAGTCAGAGGGTTGTTTTCCATGACATTTTCCATGCTCTGGCAAGATAGCTGGGCAAGAAGAAGTTACCTTGGTTTTGTTTGCTTTGTCCTATGATGGAGGAGGCCAGATAGCCCAAGGTTCAGAGGCCAAAAGTTGATGTGAAGCTCTCGAAGTGGGCCCTGCACCCAGAGGGAGCTGGGAGTTAAATGAAGGGAACTTGAGAAAAATGACTCCTGGCAAAGGAACAGGACCTATTAATAGGATGGGCCGTGGCTGAGAGGAACTGAGGGCTGGACGCCGTGGTGGAGAAGGCTGGGTTTATTTCTGGGTCAGAGTTAAGGGGCCTCACTAGAGGAAGTGATACTCAGTCCCCTCAGCTCAACCTGTCGGCTCACAGACCTAAGTCTTCTGAGGGGCTTAAACAGCATGTTCCAATACACATGTAATAAATAATCCACACATGGAATATATGTAGCTTGGACCTTCAAGTCCTCCCTCACTTTTCCCCTGCCTGAAGCAGGAATCTTGAGTCAGAGAACCAGAGGGAATGGACAGGGGGAGCGAAGGATGGGGAGGAAAACCACAGAACCTTCAGAGGAGTTTTGGCCTTTTCCTAGACTCCTGCTAGAAGGATAGAGGAAGGGTGGGGATTAAGGTCAGGGACTGATAGGCTGTGAGGCTGTGAGAGCTGGCAATGGCCTCAGGTAGCAGGCCCATTGCCTGTAGAGAGAGGCCAAACCACTAACCTCATCTCCACTTTGTTCTGTCTTGAATCAGCTGCCACCCCGGTTACCACGGAGAGAGGTGCCATGGGCTGAGCCTCCCAGTGGAAAATCGCTTATATACTTATGACCATACAACCATCCTGGCTGTGGTGGCCGTGGTGCTGTCGTCCGTCTGTCTGCTTGTCATCGTGGGGCTTCTCATGTTTAGGTGAGTATCGGGGCCCCCTGCAGGCTCTTTCTGCAAATCACTCCCATTCCTCCACCCTCTGGGTCTTTTGTCTGTGATCATCACATGAGCCCTCCAACCTCCCAAATTCCAGGCTAGGACTCTGACTGACATTCCTGAGTACAGGTTCTCTAGGAACCTAGCTTCTCTGGCCTGCCGAGAGTCCAGGGTCCAGAGCCCAGGGCAAAGATTGCCAGGTCGTCGAAGGTCCTGCTTTTCATAGCAGGCCTAGTGACCCACCCATGGCTCTACCTCTTCACAACAGTTCATTCCCTTTGCACTGTGTTTTGATGGTATTAGTGTGTGCTTTGATAGACACAGCATGGCTGGTGATATAGCCTTTCAATTCTGAGGCATCTCAACCTCAGGCCATACTTCCAGTCCAGGTTATGTTCTAGACTGGGGGAGACCTACCAAACACTCTGCCCATTTCCACATTGTGTAATTCATCTGTTGTAAGTCCTGGACCAAGTTACTTGTCTCTCTGAGGGCTATAATCTCACAGTGATTGAATCTGTCTACCTACCTCATAAGGATAGTATGAGGATCATGTAAATGAGGTCAAAGTTCTCAGCAAATTATAGCCTGCTGTTAGAGACAGGCATTCCTTGGGGCACTCGGGCCTTTGACCAGAGGTCTGTTGGGCTGCCAGACCATCTTTTTTTTTTTTTTTTTTAAAGATTTTATTTTTATTTATTTGACAGAAGAGAGAGATCACAAGTAGGCAGAGAGGCAGGCAGAGAGGGAAGGGGAAGCAGGCTCTCCGCCGAGCAGAGAGCCTGATGTGGGGCTCGATCCCAGGACGCTGAGATCATGACCTGAGCCGAAGGCAGAGGCTTAACCCACTGAGCCACCCAGGCGCCCCCTGCTAGACCATCTTGGCTTTTCCAAGTAATGGAGGGAACTACCATGGCAGTGTCCTTTAGAAGGACCTTCCCTGGGACCTGCATCCTGTCATATCAGGCAGAGCTTGCTCACAAAACTTGTCTCCTCCAGGTACCATAGGAGAGGAGGTTATGATGTGGAAAGTGAAGAGAAAGTGAAGTTGGGCATGACTACTTCCCACTGAGAGAGACCTGTGCTCAAGGTAATGGGCCATTGTTTGCCCAACGGCACCATCACCATCTTCCCTTCAAGACATTCTGAATTCTTCTCTTGACCTAGGGGTTGGGGGGCAGGCTACTATGGAGTCAGAGTCCCATTGCAGAATGGTTTTCAAAAAGGTTTCCAGTGGGTCATCTCCACTTGGGGTGACAATTGCTAGAGAAATACCCGAGAGAGATGCCTGAGACCACAGCTTCTCCCATCCTTGTCCCCTCTTCTGCCCATTCCCAGATGAGCTCCCTACTTTATAAGACTGGATCTGAGAGACTCTTAAGACCTCTTAAGACTGGATCCAGCTTTACATGCCTTCCTTTTGTGCTTTAGGAATCTGCAGGACGACTGCTACCTCTGAGAAGGCACAGCTGATCGTAGACTCTGCAGAGGGAAAGTACGTCACAGCTAGTCAGGAAGACTCCTTCGTTCCCGGTTGCTGTCTAGATTGGGCCTCCCATAATTGCTTTGCCGAAATACCAGAGCCTTCAAGTGCCAAATGGAATATGTCAAAATGGGATCTTGGTCAGAAGAAAGCAAAAGCGAGAGGCCTTCGTGCCCTTCTGATTCCCCTCCTCTAAACTTCACGTATCCCCATAAGTTCGTTTAAACAATTACCTTCTGGATTCAGATGCCAGTTAAATTCCATATGCTCCAGGATCATTGACTGATAAAAAAGAAGAAGGAGAGGATGAAAGAAAACTTTGTGGATGGGAAGAAAGTAACAAAGATTGAGAAGCCATGAACTCATGCGGCCACCAAGGGATCGGCCATTTGGAGCCTCTAGCGCAGGATTTGACGAGCTAACTGTGAAATACAACAAGCCCGAGAACTCTGAATTTTGGGACTTCTACCCAGATGGAAAAGTAACAACTATTTTTTGTTCGTTTGTTTGTAAAATGCCTCTTAAATTATATATTTATTTTATTCTATGTATGTTAATTTATTTAGTTTTTAACAATCTAACAATAATATTTCAAGTGCCTAGTCTGTTACTTTGGCGATTTCCTGGCCCTCGACCTTGTATACCCCACCACTTGGCTCAGCGTTGCACCCCTCTGCCACAACTCCAAGGTGGGTAATATGCTGGGGTAATATGCTCTCTGTCCACGTTTCCGAAGATCTTCCACAATCGCAGTACCACAGCGGGAGGTCAGTAGAGTCAAGATAAAGGAGTTAACCTTGTCAGATCCTCTCTATGAGTTGGACTGCGGTCTTGCCTAGGCGATATTGTCTACCGTTTGTGTTTTGAAAGCCCAAGGTGCTGACGTCCAAGCATACCGACAGATATTGGTGTTTGCCTGTGTCCTGTCCCTGCCAAATCTCATAAGAGATTGGACTTCCATGCCCGCAGCTCTCCTGACTCCTCAACCCCGACGGCCCCAGGCCCACAGAGTGGGAACTCCCTCTCCCCTGTGTCGAAACATTTCTCTTACTCCTGCCATTCTTCTGGTGCTACTCCATGTGGGGGTCAGTGCAGCAGAGGATAATCTAGAGAAGATTTTAGCAACAAAAAAAGGCTGAGGAGGAGCAGGAAACACTGGAGCCGACTGTTCTTGTTGACTGATGATCTACCAATTACTACAGAGTTTGGAGGTGAGGAGGGCTTTTGTGTAAACCCACCCACCTCACCGAAAACTAAAAAGGTATGCTGTCATGGTCCCTTCTGGAAGTTTCTGGTGCCATTTCTGAACTGTTACAACCTGTATTTCCAAACCTGGTTCATATTTATATTTTGCAATTCAAATAAAGATAACCCTTACTCCATAGACTTCTGTCTGCTTGTTTTATCTGGGAACTGGTTTAACAGAGGTAGTTCCTAAGCCCTGAGTGGATATTGGACTCTATGCCAGGCCTTTTTACGTATGCTCTCACGGTATCCCAGGCAACAGTGTGATGGAGGTACTATCATTGTCCATTTTTCCAGAAGAGAAAGCTGACGCTCAGAGAGGTTATATAACTTTCCTGAAGATACACAGCTGGTAAGTGACAGAGCTGGGATGGGCAATCTGACTGCAATTATTTGTCTTAGGATTTATCTTATACCACCTCTGAGACAACTGAAAAGAAACCTTTCACATAGGAATTTTGGCCAGCTGTAATCAGGAAAGACGTCCACCCATTTGGTCAATAGACTCTGGACTCAGGGCCTGGTCCTGTGCTCTCTATGCAATGAAGCATTGTCCCTGGTGGAAACAGGGCCCTTTGACTTCCCTCTCATGTTCCACAACCAATCTGTCTACAGACCTTATCACACCTACCTTTAGAATATATACTGAATGCAGCCACAGCTGATCACTGCTCCTACCATCACCCTGGTCCCACTCACAGTCATCTCTGGCTGGGTCTGCTGTCTTCCACCTTGCTCCTGTGCAGCCCATTTCTAACAGAACAGCCAGAGCCATCATGTAAAACGTAACCCAGCTCTTGTCTGCCTTGCAGCCTTTTCCTGACCAACCTATTAGACAATAGCACATTCCTCGCCCACCCCATTCTTCTTACTCTCCTTCCATTGCTTTCTTTCCCACCATAGCCCTTATCATCACTAACATATTCTTCTTTGTTGACTGTCTCCTCCTGCTAGAATGCTAGCTTCATGAAGGTAAGGGCGTGTACATTACTCCAATCCCAGATTGTGGGGATTCGATGTTTGTCACATGGATGAATGAACATAAGAAATGACTAGAATCTTGTCAGAGGCCAGCAAGTGGACATGTATGTGATCCAGTGCTGCCGTAGGAGTGTGGTTGGGTTTAAAGAAGGGCCTCTGTTGGGTGCCTGGGTGGCTCACTCGGTTAAGCAACTGCCTTCCGCTTGGGTCATGATTAAACTGCAACAAAAAGATTTTCGAAACTCGGATCGGGGATTCTTTTGCTATCTACATTATATAAAGCTCTGTAAAGTACCAGTATATTACTTTGGTAATCAGAGAAAATAGGACAGATGTCACTTCAAACTTTTCACGGGGCTCCCTCTCCTGCTTCTGTCTTACACCAGGCTCAGCTTTTCAAACACGCTTTGTTTCTCCAACTAATATTTCCTGCGGCCTCTGGGTTTCCTGCCTTTCACGGGCTCTCTCCTGCCACTGCTGCTGCTGGGAGCATCTCTCCCCATTCCCCCACCCCCACACCAGGCATCTCCTTGGCTGATATGGTGGCTCTGGGAGCCTCTGAACTTGCAGCCACTTGTCAAGACTGGCTAGCAGTAATCTGGCCTTCCCATGCCGAGAAGCCCCTACCTCTTCTCCAATGGGCTTTCCCTTTCGCCACCTTTGCCATACTTTCTTTTATAATGTTCATCACAATCATTATTAGGCTAATAATCAAATAAATATTGGACAGTCATGGAGTGCTCCCTAAGCCTGTCTCCTGGGCCACACACTCTTCAGGCATCACCTCAGTTGCGTTCAACTATCCAAGCCTTCGCTCTAACAGCTAAGTTACCTTCCAGATGAGTTCTTTGGCCCAGATTTGTGTTCTCTTCCCGTATTCATCTAGAAATAACACTAAGGTGAGAAGCTCGTGTGAAAGGGATCTTAAAGCCTATGAGTTTCCTCCCCTGCCCCCTGTTTACAAATTCATGGGAGAAGATGTGAGATGTCTTATCAGGGGACAGGGGAAGGAACAGGAGAGCAGGCAGACTCGGTCTTGGGTCTGGGTCCAGGTGCCTCTGTTTATTAGGGGGTGCTCTCATGCCTGATATCTGACCTCTTTGAACCTGTCTCCCAGCTCTTAAAAGAGATACTAAATATATCCACCTCGATGAGTTGCAGAAATGATATCTGCGAAGAAAGTGCCTAGCTCATGGCACATGCTAGATACTCAGTAAATGTTGATGATCTTTAGCAACCTGTCCAAGGAAATAATTGGAGGCACACTGGGCGTTGAAACCCAGCCTTCTGAATTCTAGTCCACATTTTTTTCCCCTAGACACATGCTTCTCAATCAGTGTTTTACATTTTAATGTCAACTGTGGTTTCAAAGGAGCTTTAAAGGGTCTTAACAAATATTTGTGGGTTTAAGAAGCCCGGGAACAGCAACTCTGTCCAAATATATCACTTCAACTTGGCTGGCCTGAAATTCTTCCCTTTGTCAACAATGCCTGAAATTCAAGCTTCCTGTTTGAGAATGCTAATACTTCTGGGAATAACTGAGCATCGAGAGGCTGGGATTCTTTGTTGGTGTAATTCATTTTAGCTTCATTCATTCAGCAAATATTTGTGGAAGCCTCCCAATCACCTTCCAGATGAAATCCACGCTCTGAAGGAGAGGGCATTTTGATGGAGCGAGGGTGGGGGAAGAAAAGAAAGAGAAGTACTTTGGAGCAAGGGCTTTCATTCATTCATCCATAAAACCGAGTGAGCACTTATAATGTGCCACATACTATACTTGTCACTGGAGAACAGTGGCGAGACCAACACTTGGACCAACAATAGATGTATAAATAAAGAAATAGGGTAACTTCAGAAATAAGTAATATAAACACACACACATGCACACAAAGAGTGATGTGCTGAAGAGTTATTGGGGGAAGAATTAATTTATATAGGTAGCTCAAAGAAGGTCCCTCTGCAGAGGTAACACTTGAACCGAGACAAGATGAGATCAGGCATACGAAGGCCCTGAGACAAAAATAAGCGTTGTTTGTATGAAGGAAAGAAAGGATCCCTTGAGCGACACAGCATAGTCATTGAAGGTTGAAGAGGGAGGCAAGGACCAGATCATGTAGGGCCTTGTAGACCATGGTGAGCAATTTGGAAGCCAGTGGAGTGTTTTGAGTAGGACACTGATAGGATTTGATTCCTGTTTTGCAAATATGACTCTGCTATGCACAGAAAGAGGTTTTAGGGGGCAAAAGTGGAAGAAGCAAGACCAGTTAGGAGGCCTTGGCAGTCATCCAGGGAAGACATGCTGGTGGCCAGGAATACAGTGGTAGGAGAGGTGGTGAGCAATGGTCAGATTCAGGCTATGTTTGGAGGGAATCACCCGTTAGACACACTGATGGGTGGAATTGTGGGAATTATGGAAATCAAAGATGACTTCTTGTATTTTAACCTGAGAAACTGGGTAAACGATGGTTCTAGCCACCCAGATGGGAAGGAATGGGGGAGGAGTTCATGGGGACTATAGAAGTAAACATTCTTCTGTGGACATACTAAGTCCATATGGGGTAAAGGAGGGCACTACAGAGAGGGCAATGAGAGAGAGGAAGGGGGATGCAAGGAGGGGGAAAAAAGAAGAGGCAAAACTGTAAATAAGGACCTAAAGACAGAAACAAATGAGGACACCTGACATTTATATGATGTTTCAAGCTCTAAAGCATACTCCTATTTTAGAAACTTACTTACATAGTGCCCCAGATCATACTCTTGTTCCCAGTTTCATGATCAAGGGCCCTGAGGCTCAGAGGGTTAGAGAGTGTGGCACAGGACTTCACCCAGCTAAATCAGTTTTGTCTCTGACCCCTCCCAGGAGGGCCCAGACTCCTCGCTGACCATGAACTTCTACCTTGGACACCATTCTCCAAAAACAGAAGAGAGGAGAAGTCTCTATATTTTCTTCCTTGCTGTGATAAGGATGCCCAGACCAGGCCAGGCCTCCAGGAACAGAGCAATAGGGAATAAGCAGGTCATGGAGCTTCATGGAGACCAACCCTGGAGAAAGAAAAAAAGGCTAACCTCATCCAAGAGTAGGAAGAGGAAGTTAGAATTGCCCTTTCCGTGATTGGTTTCCGGAGCCTAAGGCCACCACCAAATTAATATAATTTGGAGGTTGCTGTGGTTTGGATTCTCTTTTTGAACTTTTAAAATTGCACATTTTTTTTTTGCTTGATTGCCCCTTGATTGATGGAGAAGAGATCAGGGACCTCTTAGCTCACTGCCACCCACACAGCTGTGAAGGAAGTCAGCTGCCCTCATGCTCTTCAGAGAACATCCCGCCCTCCCTCCCTTCCTCCATTCTTCCCTCCTGGCATCTTGGCCATTACTAACCAACAGGGCATCTAAGGAAAAGGGCTCCTTTCAGGGCCGGATTGCTGTAGTTAATGGATCATAGCCTGTGTGGGAGGCTTCCCCAAAGACATATGATGTGGGTGTAGGAACCAGACAGACGGGAGGAATTAAGTCACCCTTTTCCCCAACCCTTATTTTCTTGCCTAACCTAGAAGTCACTGGATTAGCTTCCTTTTAATGAGGGACTAGTTTTGTTTCTGCTGACCCTAGCTTTCAGAAGGCCAGCTTCAGTGGGACCATCTCAGAAAGAAGAAGCTACCAGTTGGTTCTCTTTTATGCTCCTAGTGTCTGGGCTAAGGCTGGCATGTAAACCATGACCTCAAGCCAAGGCTCTCTAGGAAGGCCTGACTTCTATTTCTTCAGTGATACTGAGCAGGTGGATTGGCCCTTCTTGGGAAGGAGGGCCTGACCAGGTTCACTGGGGGAAGAAGTACTTCTTCCCAGTGGCTGGAACTCTGGACCCTGAGACTCCAGGCCGGAGAAGTCTGACCCAAGTTCAACCCTGCAGGTACAAACATCCTCTTCCAGGTGTGTGTTTGGGCAACTTCTGGAGAAAGTCTACCACCCACACTCAGTCCCGGTGTGTTAGTCACTCCTCCTCTGCACTTCCACACTGGGCCTTGGACAATGCAAGGAAAATCAGTCCACTTCCCAAAGCAGCTTTGGGGTTCCTCTCCCATGGCTTTCATCACCCCATGTGTTGTCACTGTGCGCTCACCTGTTTCACCCACTGTGAGCTACTGGAGCCGCAGAGCGTGTCCTTAGGCAGCTCTGTGTGCCTGCACCCAGTACATCAGCGGCTCTCACTAAATGTTTGAGGCATGCGTGAGTGAATGGACAGTGGAATGAATGAATGAATGCATGAAGATATGAGGGAATGAAGGTAGAGTAGAGGTTAAGAGTTTAGACTCCGGGGATACAAAACATAAGAGGCTCTTTTTTTTTTTTTTTTAAGATTTTGTTTATTTATTTGACATACAGAGAGAGAGCACATGCAGGGGGAGAAGCAGACTCCCTGCTGAGCAGGGAGCCCAACAGGGGTTTCCATCCTAGGACTTTGGGATCATGACCTGAGCCAAAGGCAGACGTTTAACTGACTGAGCCACCCAGTGCCCCAAGACTCGTAATCACAGGAAACAAACTGAGGTTTGCTGGAGGGGTGTCAGGTGGGAGATGGGATAACCGGGTGATGGGCATTAAGGAGGGCACGTGATGTGTTGAGCACTGGGTGTTACAAGCAAATGAGGAATCACCGAACTCTCCATCTGAAACTGATAATCCACTATATGCTAATTAATTGAATTTAAATAACAAATTTTGACAAAAGTTTAGACTCCGGGTCAGACAAAACTGAGTTCAAATCCTAACCACACCATTTTCTGGTCATATAATTATCTTGAGCAAATTATTTAACCTTGCAAAGCTTCACTTTTCTGAGGGTTTTTGTATTACAAAGCATTTGTCACAGTGCCTGGTGTAGAGTAAGTACTCAGTCCATGATAGATATTAACAACCTCTGACTTCTAGCCCTCTGCTAGTTTTTATACTCGTGGGTCTTGTGGGCACCTCCTCTTCCAGATTTTTTTTTTTTTTAAAGATTTTATTTATTTATTTATTTATTTGACAGAGAGAGAGATCACAAGTAGACGGAGAGGCAGGCAGAGAGAGAGAGAGAGGGAAACAGGCTTCTTGCTGAGCAGAGAGCCCGATGTGGGACTCGATCCCAGGACCCTGAGATCATGACCTGAGCCGAAGGCAGCGGCTTAACCCACTGAGCCACCCAGGCGCCCTCCTCTTCCAGATTTTTGGCCCATCTGGGTCCTTGCCAGACTCAGGGCTCAGCCTGCAGGATTGTCCCCGTGGGTTCAGGTTGGAGTCAGGCTGGGTAAGCAGTACAGCCTTGGGCTTTGTGGAGAAGGGGAAACTGTGACAGGGACCTGTCTAAAGCCAGCAAACAGGTCAGCTGCCACCCCCATTGTCTCGGAGCTTCTTTGCTGGCGGGTTTTGGGAAAACAGGAACAGTGCTGGGTTTAAGGTACCCTGATGACAGCCACATCAAATATGTGACCTTTTCAAGGAAGCCTAGTTTCCATGGTGAGTGGGGCCTCACGTTCTTTCTCAAGCCACACTCTGTGGCGCTTGGTCTGCTCTGGAATGTGATGGCAGTGGCCCCAACAGCTGGGTGGGGACATCTGCCGAGGGGCTGCCCCTCCAGTATGTCCAGGGTGGGTGAGGGGCTGAGATAGCCCCTGGGCTATCTGATGCCCACACCAGCTCTCCAACCTCCGCTGCTCCCCCCACTCCATATGCACACACTTATTGGCCCATGGCCAATTGGCTGCCAAGCTGGGCAGAAAGAAGGGGACTCTTTCTGTGATCCCCCATGTTCGGCCAAGGCCTTGACCTCTTCCACCTCATCTTGGCAGCTGGAGCCGGCAGAGAGAGCTGGCCTCCCTGGCCTTGGCAGAGCGTGTGTTCGGGCTCAGCCACAGCAGCTGCCAGAACGGGAGCTGAATGCCCAGTGCTTCTGCCAAAGCTTGCTAACTTCTTTCTTCTTTCTCAGAGCTATGCAAACGGAGGAGGCCACTGAGGAATGCGGCAGTAACCTCCCCACTCCCGCCTCCCTCCTCCCTTGGCCTGTGCTCCCCCAACCCCCCAGGCTGGAGTCACATCAGAAAAAAGCATTGGAAGAAAGAAATCCCCCAATGTGTCATGACATTACATTTCCGCCTGGTGCTCAGAAAGGAGAAAAGTAGGAGGGGGAGGTAGAAGTAGTGTGGTCACAGCCAGAGCCCTGTGACTACCTCACCTCGCTGCCTCCCTGGGGCAGATCACCTGCTCCCCTGGGGCTCTGTTTCCTCATTAATAAGGCGTGCTAATCACTCTGACTCAGACTGCAGAGAAACTCTGAGAATTAACTGTTTGCTATCATCAAAGAGCACTGATATTCCTAAGAGGCTGTTGAGAGGTTCTGTGTTGCAAGTTCCAGTTGGCAACAGTTGAAAAAAGTTCACTGCTCTCACATGCGTTCATCTAACAGACATACAGTGATTCCTACTTTGTTCTAGAAGCTAAACACACAAGAGTGAGCAGAACCCAGGCCCCACCCTCCAGGGGCTTGCACTCCAGCAGGGAAGGTAGACAATTAAACAGATCATAATAATCAGGTGTCAAGACAGTTATGATGGGCAGGAAGAGGTGCCAGGTGAGTGAGCCTGCTCTGATGGTCAAGGGGGCCACTTCCTTGAGGAAGTAAAATTCAAGGGAAGGCAGGAAGACCAACTAGGGTCTAAGAGAAGAGGGGAGGTTGTTAACAGTATTCTTGGGGCGCCTGGGTGGCTCCTTCGGTTAAGCATCTGCCCTCGGCTCAGGTCATGACCCCGGAGTCCAGGGACTGAGACCTCTGTCAGGCTCCCTGTTCAGTGGGAAGTCTGCTTCTCCCTCTCCCTCTGCTCCTCCCCCGCTTGCGCTTTCTCTCTGTCAAATAAATAAATAAATAAATAAAATCTTTATTTTTTAAAAAAAGAGTATTCTAGGCCGAGGTAACAGGACTGAGAGGGAGGACGATGTGAATGAGTAACTGAAATGAGTTTGGTGTGACGAGAGTGTAGACAGCTGGGTTGGGGTCTGTAGAAGAGATGAAGATGCTGCAGAGGGAGACCAGGCGCCATTATACAGGAACCTTCAAAACAGTGCCAGGGAGTTCGGACTGGTTTCTCCGAGTGGCAGGGAACCAGTGCAGGGGTTTCCCAAGAGCACAGGTAGGAGGTGGCACGATCAGATCTACTTTTGGGTAGATGACTCAGGCTGCAGTGTCGAGCGTGGACCAGAGAGGTAGCTACAGTAGCGTAGGGAGACCAGCGGGTTGGTGGCTGTGACAGTATCCAGGTTGTAGTGTCTGATGGTAGTAGCAATGGATAAGAAGGGAAGTACATGAATTCAAGAGGTAGTAGAAGATGAGAGGAAGGGAATGGGGAGTTAAAGACGACTGAAATTTAGGCTTATATGCCTGGGCAGAAAACGGTGCCGTCAACTGAGATTGGCCGCTCTGAACAAGGAGGAGCTGGTTGGGGGTGAAGATAGCAAGCCCAGGTTTGGTCACATTAAGTCTAAAGTAGTGACCTACCTTGTCAGTAGAGATGTTCGGTTCCCAGTCATAGAGCCAAATCTTGAGCCCAGGGATGGACTCTGGGCTGGAGAGGTGTCACTGGCCCAGAGAGGGCGGAACTGTACAGTTATGAGAGTGCCAGCTGTCTAACAAGCAAACTCCTATCCCTGGGGGCCTATCACAGTAGCTTATTTCTCACTTCAGGTTAAGTCCAGAATGAGTGGCCCTAATACATGGCAGACGCTTTTCTAAGTGGAAGTTCAGGGACCCTGATCCTTCCATCTTGTTTCTCTGTCATCTGTAATACGCAGTTTCCAAGGTCATTGTGATGGAAGAAGAGCATGAATGATGATACCTGGGAGATTCTATTACTTCCAACCACACTCCACTGGCAAAAGCTCACCATGTGGTCATACTTAACTCCCAAGAAGAGTGGGCAGATGTAATCTAGGTAGGTGTCCGTGAGAAAGAGGAAATGAGTTTAGCAATCAGCTAGCTAGTCTCTGGTACAAGAATGCACAGAAGTGGATAGATCACTTGGCAGGTTTGGGGCTTTTCGCCATTCACTGGTTCCCATTTTTACATGCCTACACAGGCACAGGGTAGACAGAAATGAAGATAAGCCACTGCTTCCGCTCCCTAGACTCATATTCTTGGAGACCAACAGAGGAGGGTAGGCTCCAACCTATTTTGGTCCTCCCTGTAAGTTGGACAGATCTTTAGGGTGAAATTATCCTTGCGGGGGGGGGGGGGGCGGTTAGTGATGTTGGCTCTGATGCTGGCCACTCTGACTCTTTCCAGAGGCTAGCTGCCATTCTCCCTCATCTCTTTTCCTTCACCTCAACAAATCTTTATGGAGTATCTAGAGTGTGTTAGGTACAATGTCCGGTTCTGGAAACGCGACAGTAAGTGAGGCAGAAATCCCTATGTTAATGTGTCAGTTTGCTTATTGTCTGTCTCTCTTGCTAGAATAGTATCATTATGAACAGGGTCTGTGGCTTATCTTTTTCTTGCCTACTGCTATGTCCCCAGTTGCCCAAATAATGCCTAGCACATAGTAGGAAGTCTGGAAATAACTGTTGCTTAAATACCTAGTTGAATGAAGGCCTTCTGGAAATTCATATCTACAATGAGTGCTACAAAAGGGGAAGAACAGGGTTTTATAGGGTGGCCTATGGCACAGTGACCTAATTGGGTTCAGGAGGCAAAGAGAAGTCTTCCTGGGGAAGAAATGTAGAAAGTTTGGAATATCGAATAAAGGAGGGACAGACAGATGGAAGACCATATGCAAAGGCCTGGCATCAACAGTGTGCAGGGAGGAAAAAAGGAGGCTCACTGCAGTTGGAGCCTGGAGGGGAAGGAGGGAGTCTTACCTTCCAGATGAGATAGAAGGGGCCCTTCAGAACCAGACTGCACAGGGCTTTGAGGGACCTCCTGAGTCTCTGTATTCCCTGAGGACACATGACTCAGCAGCTTCTTTGACCTGCAACCATTACACTTCAAGTCAATGCTCAAAGGGAGCAGGTTTTTTTTCTTGGTTTTTTTGTTTTTGTTTTTGTTTTTTGTTTTTTTAACTTTATTAGTGATTCTCATCTCATTGTCTCAATAATATCTGGACAGGTTGGAATTAAAATCCCTGTCTGCCAGACCCTCCTTGCCTGCAGAGACTTCTCCTTTTTAGGAAAATAGGCACAGGGACTCTTCTTGGCGGGCAGTGAGTGGGGAAATGAACAACTGTCTTGATGTGCTTGATATTTTCACATAAGACCTCATTTAAGGTTCCCAACAATCCTGGAGGTTTGGCATGATTATCCCCTTTTTACAGATGAGGAAACTGAGTCCTTAAAGAAATGAGAATCTGCAATAAAGCCCAAGAGAAGTGCATTTCTCTAGAGATTCTGAAGAAGACACTAGTTTTCCTCAGAAAAATAACAATACCTAATAGTTCTGACAGACTGCAATGCAGACGTTTGAGAACAGAATTGCAAAGGAGCCAGTAGTCCAGTGAGTCAGATTATACAAGCAGTCTAGAAGGTGTTCGTTAACTTCTGGGTCACTTGGCACAGCTTGAATGTGCTCTCTGACTCTAGGAGCTGACAGGCTACCAGGAGAAACAAGCCGACAAGAGAACTATAGTTTCAGCACCACGTAAGAATTTGCTCTCACAGAGGTATGAACCGGAAGTTAGGGGAACACAGCAGCATCCGTAGAGTTGACTGTGTGCTCATCACAGAGTGGAGGCATAGACGATGTATATGAGCGGGATTTTTTGATATGGAATCCTTCTCTCTGTTCTTTGAACATCCTTACCTTCATTCTACCAACACCTAAGGTGCTGATTATGTGCCAGGTACTAGGGAAAAGGCAATGAACAAATAGATACAGTACCTATCCTCAGCCTGGTACAAGAGTTAGCCAGTTAATAAGTAATGATATGGACCCACAAGACTCCAGAAAATATCTAGAGAATGTGAGGTAAGAGCATTTACCTACACAAAAAAGAATCGAGAGCTGGGGGCCGAGAAACTTAGGAAGCTAAGTTTCTTTTCCTGATATATGATTTATGTTTTCATTTATTTATTTTAAAAAAGTTTATTTATCTATTTGACAGAGAGAGACGAGAGCAGGAACACAAGCAGGGGGAGTGGGAGATGGAGAAGCAGGCTTCCTGGTGAGCAGGGAGCCTGATGCAGGGCTCGATCCCAGGACCCTGGGATCATAACCTGAGCCGAAGGCAGATGCTTAGTGACTGAGTCACCCAGTTGTCCCTATGTTTTCATTTAATATGTAGTTATTGTATGAATTACTTTTTCTTTTTAAAGATAGATTTATTTTGGAGAGAGACAGAGAGCATGAGCGGGATGGACAGAGGGAAAGAGAATCTCAAGAAGACTCTTGGCAGAGTGTGGAGCCTGACGTGGGGCTCGATCTCATGACCCTGATACCAGGACCTGAGCTGAAACCAAGAGTCGATGCTTGGCCAACGGCACTGCCCAGGTGCTCCTATTTATTTAAGTGAAGTTTAAAAATAATCATGCGAGGGGCGCCTGGGTGGCTCAGTGGGTTAAGCCTCTGCCTTCGGCTCAGGTCATGATCCCAGGGTCCTGGGATCGAGCCCCGCATCGGGCTCTCTGCTCAGTGGAGGGCCTGCTTACTCCTCTATCTCTGCCTGCCTCTTTGCCTACTTGTGATCTCTGTCTGTCAAATAAATAAATAAAATATTTTTTTAAAAAATAAATAAAAAATAAATAAAAATCATGTGAATAAGTACACTACTAGAAACTGTGATAAATGCCATGAAGGAAAAGTGTAAGTTGCTCTGAGAGAGGATAGCAAGGGGAACCACTTTAAATGAAGGAGTGGAAGGTGTGTTCGTGAAAAGGCCATTGAAGCTGATGCCTGCAGGTTTCATTGCAGAGGACTAGGCAGAGTGCAGATAAGAATGTTCTGGAGAACAGGCACATAGAAGTTCTAGAAGGAAGAAAATGTATGGTATGTTCTAGAAATAGAAGAGAAACTCGCGTGATGGAGCTGCTAAAAAAAAAAAAAAAAGTGGGGAAAGATTTCTTTTTGACCCTAGCAGTTCTGAGTCTATGAAATAAGTCCCACACCCATGCCAGACTGAAGATTCTGAGGCCTGAGAGGGTGTCTGATTCGTTCATTGCTAGAACAGAACCCATCACTCTGTAAGCATTTAAATATTTGTTTCATACATAAATGAACAAAATATGCACAGTATTTTGTTCAGGAACTGTAAAAATGCCAAGAAATGGTGGATTTGCCCTAATGCTCAACTGCCCTGAGCCCTGGGGATTCGCATATCTGACAGTCCCTGGAGGGCAGTCAGGGAGACAAAATATGAGCTAAGAGCTGATTTCCCTGGGTACAAGCGGTGGTCACAATGTGTTATCACAGAACTTTGGCCTTTCTCTGAATTCCATTGTCTCTATGGCTTCTTGAGTTTCAATTCTCCCTTCTTTCCAGGAATTCTCATTTTTCTCTGTCATAAACACCCAAGGTATTTACATCAGAATGGCTTCAAAGTGATAAACCCTGAGGCAATTTTTTCTTTTGAATTCCGGGAAAGCCTTTCCATTAGTATTTTCTTCTAGAGCGACAGCTGCTAAGCCTGTGAGCTTCTGAAAGATGCAGATTTTTTGCGCTGCAGGACAGATCTGCTGAGGCAGCCTCTCCAGGAGGAGAGGCCCAGGTATTAGTGCTTTTAAAGATTCCTTGGTGATTCTGAGGAAAAACCACATAAGGAAAAATCACTTTAGTGTGGTGGTTCTTAACCTTTTGAGGGTGATTAGCCCCTTTGAGATGCTGAGGATATTATCCTCATCCTGATCCAGAAAAAAACACCTCACAGGCACAACACTTAAGGATGGTCTAGACACCTCAGTGTATTTATGGAGTACCCCAAATTCCCAGTGCCTAGTCCGCATCTGAAAGGACACCAGGTTCATCCTGCTTCTCCAGTGCAGAGCCCTGGAGATTTTTCCATCTCATTTCTCTGTGCTCCGGGATTGGGGCCCTCTTCAAGACCTGAATGTTTAAGACTGTTTGAGGGTAAATGACTACAAAAAGAAGGTCGAGATTGTCAAGACAAATGGAGCCTTCTATTTGAAACTCAATAGTCTTGCTGGAACCCACCTAAGAAAGGCCACAGGGTAGAGTGGAAGGAACTCTGGAAGGGACTCTAGGTCTCCTGGGCTCTAATCTGAGCTTGGACACCAATTTGTTGTGTCCTTGCCAAGTCAATTCTCCTATGTGAGCCTCATTTCCCTCAACTGTAAAGTGAGGTGGTAAACTGGAAGAACTCAAAGATCCCTTCCAGCTCTTTGAGCCTAGGATTCTTTTCAGGAAATTGTACACAGGAGCCATTTCAGATGGCAGAGCACAGTGGAGATATGTGACAAATGGATGTATTAATAGGGTCCCGTGGAGAGTTTGCTTCCTATTTCTATATGGCCTTCTGCCTTCAGATTCCAGTATTCCAGGGTAAATTCTTTTGCTAGTGACCTCTTAGGTATTCTACTAATCCCTGTGGTTAGAAAGACAAAGACCTGTGAGGTCACAGAGCCTACTCACCCACAGCCAACCACACTTTCCCATCTTCTCAAACCCAGGCTGAGGCATTTGACCTTAGCTGAGAGGACAAAAGGAAGTGGTAACTTCCACATCCCTATCCATGGCTACAAATTGCCTTTAATGAAACAGAGAGATAGTTTCATTAAAGTAGCTGCCTTCCGCGCAGGTCATGATTGTCTCTGAGCAACATTTTTTTTGGGGGGGGGGGTGGGCAGCAAAGCTTATTGAGTGATAGTATAAAGCTCCCAAAGGGGGAGAAGAACCCGAGAGGGTTACCCATCTCTGAGCAACATTAAGTCTTAGATTCAGTCTGGGAGGGTACCCTCCAGGTCAAGTGGATCCAAGGCCTCCACTGCAAAGCAGGACTGTTTCCTTGAGGTCCCTGACCATCACCACCTGGGGAAGAGTAGGGGTTCACAATCATGAAGCTTATGTACCCATTGAAATGGAATTGACCTATTCATTAGGAGAGAGGATTAAAATAGTGGACGTCTGTGTTTTGTTTGTCTGTTTTCATTTTTCTCTTGGGACATCCACTACTTTTTCCCTTGGCAGTTATACTTTCCTCTTTTGTGAAGAAGATACCTTCCCCTCACCTTCAGTCCAGGTGCTTTTTGGGTGAAGTTGATACCCCTAACCTTCTAGGAATGGATAGATGACCTGCACCTGGTCAGTCAGAGCATTCCATATCTTGGGCTATTGCGATTGTTTCAAAGATGGATAATTACCCAAGCTGGTCGGGAAAATCCAATCCTGGGGCTCTTTCTGGAGCCATGAAGGAAAAAGGCGTTGACACTACTGAGGAAGCTAACCTGAAGGTGAGCCTGGAGCGGCTTGTGGATGTTGATGAGAGTTAGCAACAAGGTGGAGGGTGTGGGGCTTCCTATTTCAACTAAGTTTCTGGCTTACCAGGTGCTACACTCACTTATGTCCCTCTAATTTACAAAAGAAAAATATAAAAATTTTTAGCTTCTCACAACGAAAAGAAGTACTTATTTAAAAACTTTTAGAGGAGGGGTGCACTGAGGTGGCTCAGGCAGTTAAGTGTCTGCCTTTGGCTTGGGTCATGATCTCAGGGTCCTGTAAGGAGCTCCCTACTCAGCGGGGAGCCTGCTTCTCCTTCTCTTGCTCCCCCTGCTTGTGCACGCACGTTCTCTCTGTCAAATAAATAAGTAAATAAATAAATCTTTAAAAAAAAAAGAACCAAAAAACTTTTGGAGGAGAGGCAACTAGGTGGCTCATTGGTTGAGCATCTGTCTCTTGATTCCACCTCATGTCGTGACCTCGGGGTTATCAGATTGAGGCCCCAGTCAGGCTCTATGCTCAGTGGGGAGTCTGCTTGAGATTCTCTCCCTCTCCCTCTGCCCCCCCCCGCCCCCCCCACTCCCTCTTTCTCTGAAATAAAGAATACATCTTAAAAACAAAACAAAACAAAACAAAACAAAACAAAACAACGGTTGGGACATCTGGGTGGCTCAGTTGGTTAAGTAGCTGCCTTTGGCGCAGGTCATGATCCAGAGTCCTGGGATGGAGTCCCACTTGAGCTCCTTGCTCAGCGGGGAGCCTGCTTCTCCCTTTGTCTGCTACTCCCCATGCTTGTGCTCTCTCTCTCTCTAGCAAATAAATAAAATCTTAAAAAAGAAAAAAAAAAACCCAAAAACTTTTGGAGAGGCTCCTGGGTGGCTCAGTCAGTTAAGTGACAACCCTTGATCTCAGCTCAGGTCTTGATCTTGGGGTTGTGAGTTCAAGCCCTGCTTTGGGCTCCAGGCTGAATGTGGAGCCTACTTAAAACGTTTGGAGCTTGTAAATGTGGGTGCTTGGGATAAACTGTTAGTCACCTCATCTCAGGTACAGCTGTGAGGGTGGAAAAACATTCCTCTGTCCTGGTACTTTTTGGTGCCTATTTATAAAATGCATGTGGAGTTTTGTCCAGATTTCAACCCAACCCCATTGTGTTCCTCTTCCTGTTCTAAAGGACCATGAACTTTTTCCGCTTGGGGCGAGCCAGGGTGATGGAGCATGGATTCTCCACTAAATTTGATTTCCTTGATTTTTGCTCCTTTTCTATTCTTGGGCAGAGTCTCTTGATCTTGGCTTTCCCTTCTGGCAGGCTCCACACCCTCACTTTCTCTGGTGAGCTATGGGATAAACACCCCAGATTTTGTTATGCTCTGTTGCCCAGCCTCATCTCTTACACAGGTTTAAATCATCGAGTTAATTGAAAACGTTCACTTTCTTTGGACTTGTCGTAAACAGATTGAATCAGTTGTGGCAAGGTGCCGGGGAAAAGCCACCACTGGTTCCCGCTTACGACAACAACGAGTCACTTCCTCTCCTTGCAGGTTCCAATGACTACTTCATTTGGTCGGCTCAGTTAAGGTTCCCCTTCTTCTTCTAGAAAGGTCCCAGCTCCAAATCTTACTTTGTCAGCTAGACGAGCTAGAGTTTCTTGGCAAATGTGTCCCTTGGGAAGGCTCACTTCCCATCCCTGCCCCTGAGCCCTCACCATACAAGGCTTACAAATGCCTGCCACCTGGTCCCATCCTACTCCTAGGCAGACCTGTTGTGCAGAATTCATTTTCAAAGGTAACAGGCCAAATTTACCCATTCTTGAGGATATCAGGAAGTAGCCCACCCAAAAGAGAGAGTCTTAAAATTCTTTTTCATTCAATTTAATAGTCTCAGAGATTACCCACAGGTCAAAAAATCTCCATGGTCACAGAACTACTTTTCTAACCACCCGTAGGTTGGATGACTGAGAGGTTGAAGTGAAGGGTTTGGAGACATCCGAGAAAGGATCACAAGAGCAAAGGTATGCGTGGGACAAGTGAAATATGCCAGAAGGTGGTAGGTTTATAACCTATAGCTTATACCCTAAAGCTACAATTTTAAAATGCTCATAACAAATGGAATGCTCTAGGGACCATTCTAAATACTCAGGGTATATTAATTTATGTAATCCTCATACTGACCCTATTATGTGGTTACTACACTGTATCCTCCCATTTTTCCTGTAGGAAAACTGGGCTCCAGAGAAGTGAATTAACTTGCTCAAGGTCTTGTACTTGATGCCAGATAGAGCTAAGAATTGAATCCAGGGGTGCCTGGGTGGCTCAGTGGGTTAAGCCTCTGCTCAGGTCATGATCTCAGGGTCCTGGGATCGAGTCCTGCATCAGGCTCTCTGCTCTGCGGGGAGCCTGCTTCTTCCTCTCTCTCTCTGTCTGCTTCTCTGCCTACTTCTGATCTCTCTTTCTGTCAAATAGATAAATTTAAGGGGCACCGGGGTGGCTGAGTGGGTTAGGCCTCTGCCTTTGGCTCGGGTCATGATCCCAGGGTCCTGGGATCGAGCCCTGCATCGGGCTTTCTGCTCGGCAGGGAGCCTGTTTCCCCCTCTCTCTCTGCCTTCCTCTCTGCCTACTTGTGATCTCTCTCTCTGTCAAATAAAGAAATAAAATCTTAAAAAAAAAAAAGATAAATTAAAAAAAATCTTTAAAAAAAATTAAAAAAAGAATTGAATCCAGGCTTATTTGCAAAACAAATCATGCGTTAATGTATGTATTGTACATATGTATGTGATGTGACATATGTATGTATTCTAGTAACATATTACCCTGAGATATCTAGCTCAATCTCCATGTCCATTGGCATTGCAACTTCTCTATTGATATTTACAGTAAAATTACATCATAGTATCAATTATATGTGAAGAGTGAATTGAGATTAAAACATGCATCTCAGGTTCTAAAAACTTAGGTTTCAATAGCAAAAGTGAAGGGAAAATCATAGAGCCTCAAAGGTTCTGGATTTAGTTTTTATAATTGCAGACCAAATTCAAACAAATTGGTTCTCACCACCACCACCACTAACAAAGGAATTGAATCCAGACAATCTACTTCCCAAATTTGCTTTTAACCATTATACCACACTGCCTCTCCATAAATCTCTAAAGGTTGGGCTACCAACTACCCTGGCTTGCCCAGGATTGAGGGGTTTCCCAGAAAACACGACTTTTAGTGTTAAAACTGGTACAGTCTTGGGCCAACCATGATGGTTGGTCACCCTTATGTAGAAATGTTATCAAAGAAGATGTTTCTCTTGTAATTTGATACCAAAGCAACTGCAATAAGACAGAGTTGAGAGAGAAGTTGCTCAAGACAAGACAGAAATTTTGAAGAGCAGATGAACTTTGGGACTCTCCTCTTCTTCTGCTACCTTAGTTGTGGCCCCTTGACCAGAAGTGGATGGGTGCTTCAGTTCTGATCTAGTTTTTCATCTTGTCCCTTCTTGGAATCATTCCACATGAAGTAGCCATGGTAATTTTCTGGAGCATAAATGTGACCAGTCATTCCCATGCTTATAACACTCCTTTGAACTCAACGACTAGAGTATAGATCCTAAGCTCTTGAGCTTGACTTGGAAGGCCCTCTGCCATTTGGCCTTCATTAATCTCTCTGGCCTTTCTTTATGGTTAATAAGCTACTATAGTTCAACCACACCAAACAACTATTATTTTCCTGAAGACACCAGCCTCTTACCTTGGTGTCTTTTTCTAAACTTCTAGAGATATCAGCAGTATCAGCAATATCCTTTCTCCCTTCTTTGCCAGCAACTCCTGCATATATATATATATATATATATATATATATATATATTTGATGTTGCACTTTTCATCTCTGTGAATTATTTCTTTTATAACTGGAAGTTTGCACCTCTTTTTTTTTTTTTTTTAAGATTTTATTTATTTGACAGAGAGAGACACAGAGAGAGAAGGAACACAAGCAGGGGGAGCAGGAGAGGGAGAGGCAGGCTTCTCGCTGAGCAGGGAGCCCAACATGGGCCTCGATCCCAGGACTCTGGGATCATGACCTGAGCCAAAGGCAGCCGCCTAATGACTTAGCCACCCAGGTGCCCAAGTTTGTACCACTTAATCCCCTTCACCTAGTTGGCTTATGCCCTTCTCTGTTCTGCAACTTGGCAACCAACCAAGGCTCCAACCTGCAAGACTCCTGGGTTAGGAGACCCTCTTCTGTGTTTTCCAGCTCTTGGGGTCACTTCCTTTACAGCATAATTTTCATGTTCTCTTATGACTATCTGTTTATCTGTGAACCCCACTGTACTATGAACCACTCTTTATTTGTCTGTAGTTTTACAATACTCGACACCTAATAACAGCAACTTTATACCAGAAAACTTGTGTGCATTATCTCATGTAATTCACATGATAACTCATAAGTACTATTATTTCTGTTTTATTGTTAAAGAGATGGAAACTCTGAGAAGTTAAGTAATTTTCCTTCGATCTTACAGCTAGTAAATGTTTTGAAACTGCTAAAGTTCTTCTCCAACTGAATGAACCCTTGGTCCTCTATCTATCTTACAAAGTTGCAGAAATTAGGGGCTCCTGGGTGGCTCAGTGGGTTAAGTCTCTGTCTTCAGCTGCACGGCTCAGTGGGTTAAGCCTCTGCCTTCAGCTCAGGTCATGATCTCAGGGTCCTGGGATCGAGCCCCACCTTGGGCTCTCTGCTCAGCAGGGAGCCTGCTTCTCCCTCTCTCTCTGCGGGCTGCTCTGCCTACTTGTGATCTTTCTCTCTGTGTCATGAGATCTTTAAAACAAAACAAAACAAAAAACAAAGTTGCAGAGATCAAATGAAGTGATGAAGAGGATAAGGCTTTGTAAGCTGAAAAACTCTAATGTCAGAAACTGCTAATTTCCACCTCCCATATTTGTCTTCTGGTTTCTTTTCATAATAATAGAATCCCTGGTGTTTAACTAGACACCTAGCTGCCCATAATAATAACTATGGTTCCCAGACTCTCCTACAGCCAGGAATGGCCATATGGTTCTGTTTGGGTCAACATGATATGAACAGAACCAAACCCACCACTTCTAGGACATGCCTTTAAAGAGAATGAAAGAGCCTCCTCCTTCCTTTTCCCCTTCCCTCTAGTTATGCATGGATATGGTGGTGATGAGTCATCTTGGATCATATGGATAAGATAGAAGGAGCCTGGGAACTCTGGCTTTGTGGAATTCACATACTTACCCTATACTACATCTGTTTGGACAATTTTGACAGAGATAAATAAGCCTCTCTCTTGTTTCAGTCAATTTGGATCTCTGTTGTGACACCTAAACCTATACTCTAATATAGTCTATTCACAAGAGGGAAGGATTATTCTTATTATTCCTACACAGATGCTTTGGAACTGTATGAATTAATTTTCTCTTCTCAGTAAAAGATATTACCATTCAACTAGTTGCTCAGGCCCAAAAGCTCGAGGGCTTTATTTTCCTTTTAAAACAGCCTTGGGGTGCCTGCGTGGCTCAGTTGGTTAAGCATCCGACTGGTGATTTCCGTTCGGGTCATGACCTCAGGGTCATGAGATCAAGCTTGGCATCAGGGCTCTGTGCCCAGCATGGAGCCTGCTTGGGATTCTGTGTCTCCCTCTGCCCTGCCCTCACTAGGGCGCTCTCTAAAATAAGTAAATTAATCTTTAAAACAAAACAAAACATCTTTCTTGAGATATGATTGATATGCAGTAAACTGAATATGTTAAATAAATATATCCATCACCACCTTCCTCTTCCTCTTCCTCCTCCTCTCCCTCCTCCTTTTTCTTCCATCCCGTCTTCTTTTTTTTTTTCTTAAAGATTTTATTTATTTATTTGACAGAGAGAGAGATCACAAGTAGGCAGAGAGGCAGGCAGAGAGAAGGGGAAGCAGGCTCCCCGCTGAGCAGAGAGCCCGATTCGGGACTCAATCCCTGAGATCCTGACCTGAGCCGAAGGCAGCGGCTTAGCCCACTGAGCCACCCAGGCGCCCCCTTTTCCTCTTCTTTTCCTTCTTCCCCTTCTCCTCCTTCTCTTTCTTCTTGTAATCCCGTTCTTCTAAATCCTCTCCAGTCCCCCTCATTCCCAGTCCTCTCTGCAACTACCGATCTTCTTTCCACCATTTCGAATTTGTTAACATTTTCTGGAATTCCATATACATGAAATTAGATAGTATGTTACTCTTTTTTTTTTTTTTTTTTTTTTTTGATCTGGCTTCTTCACTCAGCATACTTATTTGGAGATTAAGAATGATCTTTGGTTCCTTTCTTTCTTTCATTGCCCCCTCCCCCCACTCCCTATCCCAAGCTATTCCTTCATCAAGTTCAGTAACCTCTATCCAAGTCCATTAACTTCTACCTTCATTGCTATGGTCCTCACCCACACCACCATCATCAATATCATACCACTTTCATTGTCTCCTAACTGGTCACTTTGTTTCCACTCTAGTTTCTTCCAATCCATTCTCCACCTAGCACTTACAATGATCTCTTGAAAATGGGATCATATCAATCTCCTCAGATCAGATCAGTACCCTTTTTGAATTCATTCAGTGTCTTCTAATCACACTCAGAATAATATTCTAACCCTCATAGTAGCTTGCAAAGGCCTTTCATCAATGTTATTGATTTATTTGTCAGAGAGAGAGAGAGAGAGAACAGTATGAAGCCTGATGTGGGACTCGATCCTGGGGCCCTGGGATCATGACCGGAGCTGAAGGCAGATGCCTAATCAACTGGTCACCCAGGTGTCCCAAACAATAACTTTCCATTCCTCCCCTTCTCGTCATCTCCTGGCAACCACCATCTTACTTTGTGTCTTTATGATTTTCACCTCTCTAGGCCCCTCATATAAGTGAAATCATATAGTGTTTCCCTTTTTGTGACTGGCTTATTTCACTTAGCATTATGCCCTCAAAGTTTATTCGTATTGTAGCATGTGTTAGAATTTCATTCCTTTTAGATACTGAATACTATTCCATTGTGCATACATGCCACATAATTTTTTATCCATTTATCTTTTTTTTAAGATTTTTAAAAAAATTATTTGACAGACAGATCACAAGTAGGCAGAGAGGCAGGCAGAGAGAGAGGAGGAGGAGGCAGGCTCCCTGCCGAGCAGAGAGCCCGATGTGAGGCTCGATCCCAGGACCCTGAGATCATGACCTGAGCCGAAGGCAGAGGCTTTAACCACTGAGCCACCCAGGTGCCCCTTATCCATTTATCTTTTGACAGACACTTAGGTTGCTTCCACATTTTGACTTTTGTGAATTTGCTGCTATAAACATAGGTGTACACATATCTGCTTGAGTACTCACTTTGGATTCTTTTGGGTATATACCTAGAAGTAGGATTGCTGGATCATACTGTAATTCTACTTTTATTTTTTGAGGAACTACTGTACTATTTTGCAGAGCAGCTGCACCATTTTACATTCCCACCAGCAATGCACAGGGTTCCAATTTCTCCACATCCAACCAATATTTGTTATATATATATTTTTTTTGACAGAGAAGAAGATCACAAGTAGGCAGAGAGGCAGGCAGTGGGGGGGAAAGCAGACGGTTGGGGGTGGGGGGAAGCAGGCTTCCTGCTGAGCAAAGAGCCTGATGGGGGGCTCGATCCCAGGACCCTGAGATCACGACCTGAGCTGAAGGCAGAGGCTCAACCCACTGAGCCACCCAGGCGCCCCAATATTTGTTATTTTTATATTGTTTTTGTTTTGTTAATAGCTATCCTAATGGGCATGATGTGGTATCTCATTGTTTTGATTTGCATCTCCCTAATGATTAGTGATGTTGAGGATCCTTCCTTGGAGAAATGTCTGTTCAGATCTTTGCCCATTTTTGCTTTTTCATTGTTTAATTGTAGGAGTTCTTTATATATTTTGGATACTAATTCCTTACTATATATATATAATTTGCACACATTGTCTCCCATTCCATGGGTTGTCTTTTCTCTCTTGATCATGTCCTTTCATACTTAAAAGCTTTTAATTTTGATGAAGTCCAATTTATCTACCTTTTATTGTTGTCGATGCTTTTGGTGTCATTTCCATGAAATTATTATTAAACCCAATGTCAGGAAGATTTCTCCAATGTTTTCTTCTAAGAGTTTTACAGTTTAGTTCCTACATTTAGGTCTTTTTCTTTGTTTTAAAAGATTTTATTTATCTGAAAGAGAGAGAGAGAATGATTAGGGGGAGGGGCAGGGGGAGAGGGAGAAGCAGGTTTCCCACTGAGCAGGGAGCCCAGTGCAGGGCTTGATCCCAGGATCCTGGGGTCATGACCTGAGCCAAAGGCAGATGCTTAATGGACTGAGCCATACAAGTGCCCCTCCTACATTTAGGTCTTTGATCCATTTTAAGTTAATTTTTTGTACATGGTCCTTAGTAAAGGTTCAACTACATCCTTCTGCATGTGGATATCAATTTTTACCAGTATCTTTTATAGAAAGTTATGACTAAAAAGATATAAAATATGACTATACATAACATGGAGGAAAGAGAGGAAAAAAAGAGAAAGAATGTATTTGGAGGCTTTCTTTCCTCTTCTAATTTTGGGAATAATTTGAAGAGAATAAGTATTAACTTCTTTAAATGTTTGGTAGATTCACCTGTGAATCCATCTGGTCCAGGACTTTTTTTTTTTTTTTTTTTTTTTAGTTTTTTTCTTACTAATTCAATATTATTCCTAGTTATTGGTCTGTTCAGATCTTATATTTCTTTCTGATTCAATTTTGGAAGACTGTATGGTTTTAGGAATTTATCCATTTCTTAAAGATTTGTCCAATTTATTGTCATAAAATTTTTCATTGTACTTTTTGTTTGTTTGTTTTAATTTAAATTCAATTAATTAACATACAGTGTATTGTTAGCTTTAGAGGTGGTGTTCAGTGATTCATCAGTTTTATATAATACCCAGTGCTCATTACATCATGTGCCCTCTTTAATGTCCATCGCCCAGTTAATCTTATTCCCCAACCCTCCTCCCTGCTTCACATGACAAAGAGTCTCTTATGGTTTGCTTCCTCTCTGATTTTGTCTTGTTTTATTTTTCCCTCCCTTCCCCTATGTGCCTCTGTTTTGTTTCTTAAATTCCACATATGAGTGAAATTATTTGGTAATTGTCATTCTTTGACTTATTTCTCTCAGCATCATAGCCTCTAGTTCCATCCATGTCATTGCAAATGTCAAGAAGTCATTTTGTTTAGTGGGTGAGTAGTATTCCACTGGATAGATTTTATAAGAAATAATATCTTCTTTATCCATTCATCAGTCAATGGACATCTCGCTCTTTCTATAGTTGGGCTATTGTGGACATTGCTGCTACAAACACCGGGGTGCAGATGACCCTTTGGATCACTACATTTGTATTTTTAGGGTAAATATCCAGGAGAGCAATTGCTGGGTTGTAGGGTAGCTCTATTTTCAACTTTTTGAGGACCCTCTGTTTTCTAGAGTGGCTGCACCAGCTTGCATTCCCACCAACAGGGTAGGAGGGTACCCCTTTCTCTGCATCCTCACCACCATCTGTTTTTTCCTGACTTATTAATTTTAGCCATTCTGACTGGTGTGAGGTGGTATTTCATTGTGGTTTTGATTTGTGTTTCCCTGATGCCAAATGATGTGGAGCATTTTTTCACGCGTCTGTTGGCTATTTGTGTGTCTTCTTTGGAGAATTGTTTGTACATGTCTTTTGCTCATTTCTTGATTGGATTATTTGCTCTTTGGGTTTTGAGTTTGATAAGTGCTTTATAGATTTTGGATACTAGCCCTTTATCTGATAAGATAATTGCAAATATCGGCTCCCATTCTGTCAGTTGTCTTGGTTTTGTCGACTGTTTCCTTTGCTGTGCAAAAGCTTTTTATCTTGATGAATAGTTCATCAAGATAGTTCCAATAGTTCACTTTTTAACTTTGTTTCCCTTGCCTTTGGAGATGTGTCAAGCAAGAAGTTGCTGTGGTCGAGGTCACAGAAGTTGCTGCCTGTTCTCCTCTGGGACTTTGATGGATTCCTATCTAACATTTAGGTCTTTCATCCATTTTGAAACTATTTTTGTGTATGGTGTAAGGAAATGGTCCAGTTTCACTCTTCCGTATGTGGCTATTTTTCATTGTACTTTCTTATTATCCTTTGTATTTCTGCAGTGTCAGTTGTTACTTTTCCACTTTTGTTTCTGATTTTATTTATTTGGGTCCTTTCTCTTCATTTCCTTGATGAGTCTGGCTAGGGGTTTATCAGTCTTGTTTATCTTTCAAAGAACAAGCTCTTGATTTCATCAATTGTTCTTTTTTTTTTGGTCTCAGTCATTTATTTTTTTTTAAATCTTCTATTATTTATTTATTTATTTATTTATTTAAAAGCAAACCCTATGCCTACCATGGGACTTGAACCCATGACCCCAAGATTAAGAGTTGTATGTTGTTCCAACGGAGCAGGCCAGGTGCCCTTCTGTCATTTATTTCTGCTCTGACCTAATTATGTCCTTCCTTCTGTTATTTCCTTCCATCTTGGGCTCTCATAGTTCCTTTAGGCATAAGGTTAGATTGTTTATTTGAGTTTTTTCTTATTTCTTTACGTAGGTTTTTATCATTATATATTTTCCCCAGTATCGTTTGTGGAAAAGATTGACCTTTTGCACATTGAATGGTCTTGGCACATTTGGGACAAAGAAAAAAAATATATATATTTTATACTTATTATAAATAGTAAACTAGACATAGTTGAAAAGAGAAGTTAGTAAATTAGTGGAGAAAATTGAGTAAATCAAGTAAATGAGAAAATTGAGTAAATATGAGGACCATATTTCAGCATGGGGAAATATTTAATATAAAATAGAGGTTAAGAGATATAAATGATTCAACATATTTCTTTTTTTTTTAAGATTTTATTTATTTATTTGACAGAGAGAGATCACAGGTAGGCAGAGAGGCAGGCAGAGAGAGAGAGGGAAGCAGGCTCCCTGCTGAACAGAAAGCCTGATGCAGGACTCGATCCCAGGACCCTGAGATCATGACCTGAGCTGAAGGCAGCGGCTTAACACACTGAGCCACCAGGCGCCCTCAACATATTTCTAATAGGGGTTCTAGTTAGGAATAATGACAAAAATGGTGGAAAACCAATATTGCATGAGTTACTGGTTGAACATTTTTCAGCATTAGCATGAATCCTCAGATTAAAGAAGTGTATTATGTCCCAAACAGGAAAAATAAAGAACACATACATGTAAAAGGGCAGAACCTTGAACAATGTGAATATCTTAAAAGACACCAGAGAAAAGACAGTTTTTAACAAAATCATGAAAAGCAGGCTGACCGGACCTTTTAATCAGTATATGAAAGCCAGAAGACTATGGAAAGAAAAATGTCTGAAATTGTCAATCTGTAATTCTATACACAGCTATTCTGTCATTTCAAATTAAGGGTGAAATTAAAACAATTTTACATATATAAAGTGTCTTACTTTCATAAGGCTGCCATAACACGTACTACAAACTGGGTAGCTTAAGACAACAGAAATTTATTTTCTCATAGTTTTAGAATCTAGAAGACCAAAATCAAGATGTTGACATTTGCCATTGTCCCTCTAAAAGCAATAGAGGACTTCTTGCCTTTTTCAGCTTCTGATAGCCAGAAGTATAACTAGAGTCTTCACATGTCATTCTCCTGTCTCTTCATATAGCCCTCTTTCTGTGAAGTCTCTTTGTGTCTAAATTTCCCCTTTTTAGAAGTCATATTGTGCTATGCTATAAATGTTGTGTACCCCCAAATTCATATGTTGAAATCCTAACCCACAAAGGTAATGGCATTAACAGGTGGGACCTTTGGGAAGTGCTTAAGTCTTGAGAATGGAACCCTTATGAATGGGATTGATGCTCTTATAAAAGAGACCCTATAGAGATCTTTCATTCTTTCTTGTGAGAATACAGCAAGAGGTCAGAAGTCTGTAACCCAGAATAAGGCCCTCATTCAACCATGCTGGCACTCTGATCTTGAACTTCCAGTCTCCAGAACTATGAGAAATAAACCCTTGCTGTTTATATAAGCCATCCAGTCTGTGGTATTTTGTTACAGCAGCCTGAAGGACTAAGACATATTGGATTAGGGCCACCCCAAAAACCTTATTTTATCTTGATTACCTCTGTAAAGTCTTGATTTTCAAATAGATGACATTTGGATGTACTTCAACTCATCTTTTTTTGGGGTGGGGGGACACAATCAAACCCATCACACAAGGCTAAAAGTTTACTCTCTAAGACTCTTCCAGAAAGAATCTACTAAAGGATTTATTTCATCAGGAAGGAAATTAAACTCAGGAGGAAGGAGTGGTATGTAAAAAGGAACAATAACAAAAATCAGAGGGAAGATTCTTTCTTAAGGTCCCACCAGTCTTAAATAGCACAGGCAGTATTTGAACCCAGGTTGTCTGACACCTTAGCCTATGTTTCTAACTTGGACATTACATACACCTCTATGAGGAGTGTTTTAAAATCTCATGAGGTAATGTACAGGAAAGTGTACGTTACTTTGAATTTTGATATCAGTCCTTATTTATTAACTATAATTAATGAATTTGATATTCAGTCATTATTTATCAACTATAATCAAATTCTAAGAAGATCCCAGAGGAGAATTAGACCTTTTCTTTTCTTTGCCAAATTAGAGAGAAATGATTGGTTTTCTTCTGAAGCATTCATTCTTACTGAGTGTTTATTTTGTATTTATTCCCTGTGAAGTACTGTAATTGGTATTCTGGGTATAAAAGGAATAGCTATTACTCCGTAGTTCTTGATTTCCAGAAATTAGAGTTAATAAGAATTTTTTTTGTGTGTGTGTGGGGGTACACCTGGGTGGCTCAGTTGGTTAAGCGTCTGCTTACAGTTCAGGTTATGATCCCAGGGTCCTGAGACAGAGTCCTACATCAAACTCCTTCCTCAGCAAGGAGACTGCTTCTCCCTCTGCCTGCCAATCCCCCTGCTTGTGCTCTCTCTCTCCCTGACAAATAAGTAGATAAAATATTTAAAAAAGAACTTAAAAAAATTCTTTTTTAAAGATAGGAAGTATCATGTACCTGAGAAAGGAACAGATGTAGTTCTGAAGAGAGTTTAGAGGAAAGATTATTTTTGGTATGTGTGATGAATGATACAAGAGACAAAAAAGATAATGGGAGAGGTGGCCTGCTTCCTAGACCTAGAAAGACATAATAATGCTAAGCACATCACCTTAACTGTAACTATTGAGTACCTACTGTGAGCATGATGCTCTGTTTGGAGCTTTTCCTGGTTTACTTATTCCCTAAAATAACCCTGTGAGATCAATGTTGTTACTCTCAAATTAAATCAGGATGCAAACTCTACTGTCATACAGCTACTGAGGTAGAACCAGACAAACAAGAGCGAACTTTGAATCCGGATCTAGTTGGCTCCAAATTCCCTGCCCTTTCCCCTCTCTCTCAAATTTTTAGAGTAGGTAAAACATCAATTTCTTCCTTTTCTTTAAGTCTAATTACCATTCATCTTCTGGTTTAAATGCCAGGTCTTTTATGGCAGATTCTGAAAATGTGGTCTGCAGATGGACTTGTATCATGTCATAAAGGGAGTTTGGGAAGACACAAACTTCTGGGCCCCAATTTCAGAGATTTCTCAGTACTTAAGTATGGGATGAGGACCAGAAATTCTGTATTATTATTATTTCTTCAAAATATTATTTGAGAGAGAAAGCATGAGGCGCGAGCGGGACAGAGGTAGAGTCCAAAGCAGACTCCCTGATGAGTCGGGAACCCAAGGCAGGGGCCAATCCCAAGACCCCTGATATCACCACCCAAGCAGAAACCAACAGGACCTTTAAGCAACTGTGCCATCCAGGCACCCCAGAGATTCTGCATTGGTTTAATAAATTTGGCCTCTCGAGAACCACTGTGTCTAGAAGGTCTTCCAAGAGATTTCGGTAGAAATAAATTCTTTGTTAGAACACTTCTACTAAAACTGCTGGACTTCTCCATACTGGCATGCCTGAAGCTGAGGCTGATTCTTCTACTTCCCCGAGAGCACAGGGTCCAGCTGAAGTAACGAACACCTGAAGAGGTTTGGGCCCAATGCACATTCAATTCTATTCACCGGTCACTAACGAAGCTATTTGTCAAAGCGCTTAAAACCACGCTGAGAATCTGCGTGCCCAGCCTGATAGATCACGTGAGGAAGACGTAATCTGTATCCGTAATACTTCCAGAAGACCAGCTAGCCCGACTCGTGCGCAGGCGCAGAAGGAAGGGGGACCGTCGAACCGCCAAGGCGCGCCCCTCCTCCACCTTTTTCTATCCTACTGCGCAGGCTCACCGAGTGAACAAAGATGGCGGCTCCCGTGGATCTGGAGTTAAAGAAGGTAAAAGAGAGTTCTGAGCCGCCACAGGCTTCTCTTTGGGAAGCTAAGGGGACTGTGGATAAGAATATCGAATGAGACTGGAGTCCTGAGGAAGGCAAGAGGCCCCAGGGAACTGTGGAGTGATTTCCCAGAGTCCTGAGGCGGGACTAGGTCTCCTTAGGTTGGCGTGGGGGGCGAGCAACTCTTTCTGGGTAAGAGCCGGTTGGGCTGGTCTGGTTAAGTCTGGCGGGGAAATAGCTGCCCTGTCTTCTCGTTCCGAGCTCCAGAGCCGTTTCGTTGTGTGGAGGCTTCAGTTTCATAGTAAGACCTGAAGTAAGCGTTTCATATTCGAGCCCCTGCGGACTGCTTGCCTGAGCTGAGGTGTCTGTAATTCTAAATGCTCATTTGCTTTAAAAATTCCAAAGTCCACTCTGTGTTTTTACGCCACTTTTCTCGACCCGTGCTTTGAAAGGTCGCAGTATCTACATGAAGTTCAAAGTTATTTTCAAAGCAACGTTAGTATCAGGGCTTTAACTCCCAGCCCTAGGCCCCCCACCTCCTTCTCCTTTTCTTGAAGGACTTGCCAAAAAAACCCCAAACAGGTCCGTAAAATTTTCCAGATAAAATCGATATCAGAAGGAATTGGGCTTCTCTCTTCAAACAGTTGCTTACAAATGTGCTGTTAGTCAAAAACGTATTCGCCATCTAAGGGTTGTAAGGGTAAGGATCCTGGACTTCATCTACTTTAAACCTGTACTTTTTCTAGAAAAGGAAACTGAGTTCCAGAGAAGATTTAGTCAAAAGTTGGAGCTAGAAATCACTATTCTCTACTTTCTCCGCACCTTTTGATTGTTTAGGTTCTTCAGAAGAGCAAATTTTATGCCTTAATACTTCTGGTCAAGCTTTCCATATGAAATAGGACAGCTGAGCTAGTTGTTGCTCCTAATAAATGAAGCTATTTGTTATTGCCCTGAGGATATATTTATGTGTAACTTGCTCTTTGTCTTCTTTTGAAACTTATACATTTAGTCTTTAAGGTGATGTTTTCTTTTTTTCTTTTTTTTTTTTTTTTTTTTTAAAGATTTTATTTATTTGTCAGAGAGAGAGGGAGAGAGAGCAAGCACAGGCAGACAGAATGGCAGGCAGAGGCAGAGGGAGAAGCAGGCTCCCGCTAAGCAAGGAGCCCGATGCGGGACTCGATCCCAGGACGCTGGAATCATGACCCGAGCTGAAGGCAGCTGCTCAACCAACTGAGCCACCCAGGTGTCCCTAAGGTGATGTTTTCTAATGCTGCAATATCTCAGCTTGAGCACTATACCAGCTTCCTTAGCAAAGTGTGTACAGGTCAGGTAATTTTACATGCAAAACCATTCATTTTAAGAATTCTTAACCAATTCTAAAAATTTACTTTTTTTTTTCTGTTAAGAGTTGAGATGTAAGTCAGGGTTTAGTGAAAGAGCTAACAATAAAATACAGCTGTGAATGATCTTACCTCCCAGTATTTGAATTTGTTATTAAGAAACCCCTGGACAATGAATGCAAACTAAGAAAATGATTGGAAACTTAAATTGGGTAGTTTTGACAGCTAATTAAATTAACTAAAAAAGAAACTTCTTGTTTAAAGGTTTTATCTTCTAATATCTTTATAAGGTCTTTTGTTCTTGTTGTTGTTGGAGACTAATAGGAAATTTCAGGCACCTGCCTTCCCAAATCAGTTTTGGAAACCTACTAGTAGGGGAGAACAAAGTCAGAAAAATGTTTAGTATCCTTTGCCATGTATTGCCGTTACAAATATTATTATTAAGGCATAAATTTGACAGCATCTGAAAGTCATTCCAGGCACTTAAACAAGAGTATCCAAAAATTGTTCATCTTTGAGTTAAGTGCACATGAGGGTCAAATTTGGCTTGGTATGTAGATATGAAGATCATGATACAGTTCTCCCAATGCTTTGAATTTTTTTTGTTTTTTATCTTTTTCTCAAAAAATATTTGTAGTCTGAGTTTACTGTAGGCAGTAGAATAGAAACATCCTGAACTCGGGGGCGGAAGAAATGGATATAAGTACCTCCCTTTCCAACTAATAGTTGTTCAACCCTGTGCAAGCCACTTTTATCTCTTTAACAAATTTATTTACTTTAACTTGTAAAGAGTGATGTTGAAACTGCCATCCCTAACTCATAGGATTATTGAGAGAGTAAATGAGATATTATTATATTCCTTAATGTTCTCATATTAGTATTCCCTTGTTAATATTTCAAACAAATGTGGGAAAGTGTTTTGAAACCTAGTCATGTAACACAAATGAAGTGAGTCTTACATTTGTGGTTCTTGTTTTGAATCTTGGGGTTTCATACTCTGACTTTCCCATTTATTGTTTTTTATTAGTCCTTGGATACCTGCTTTTTCATATATTATTTAATATGCATTTGTTCTGCTTCAAATAGATTGCATCTTTTGAGAACAGGTTAAGTTCATTATTTAGTATGGTGTCTTGATTGTTTACAATTATATTGACTTTTTTTTTTCTTTTAGAGATTTTATTTATTTATTTGACAGACAGAGATCACAAGTAGGCAGAGAGGCAGGCAGAGAGAGGGAGAGAGAGAGGAGGAAACAGGCTCCTTGCAGAGCAAAGAGCCCGATGCGGGACTCGATCCTAGGACCCTGAGATCATGACCTGAGCCGAAGGCAGAGGCTTAACCCACTGAGCCACCCAGGTGCCCAATTAAATTGACTTTTACTGATGTTTGTGTCGGTAAATTTAACCACTTTGTCTCTGGTTAGCATGCTTTATTTTCATGTGTTTGGATTTGACTTGTGTTTCCTGTACATGTTTCACCCACTAAATCAAGGACTTGTTTTTATTAGGCCTTCACAGAGCTTCAAGCCAAAGTAATTGACACTCAACAGAAGGTGAAGCTTGCAGACATACAGATTGAACAGCTAAACAGAACGAAAAAGCATGCACATCTTACAGATACAGAGATTATGACTTTGGTAGATGAGACTAACATGTATGAAGGTGTAGGAAGAATGTAAGTAAAATATATCCTTAAGGGGCTTATTGTGGGAGGGTTTTTGTATAGAATTTGTTCATTTCAAAACTTGGGTTAAAGTATCATAGTAGTTGTAAGGATCATCTAGTCAATACCTCCTTTTAAAAAATGCTAGCTGAACCCCAGGTAGATGTGTTTAATTTTAGACTTTGAAGTACATTTCTTAAATACTTTCCTGTTCTTCTCTCTGTGATCAGGTAGGTACTTAAGTGTGTAACTTTAATGACAAAAATATGATTTGTCATGAAAAGATGTTTATAGTAATTTTGTGTGTGCAGATTTATTTAAGTAGTTGTAGTTTTAACTTCCCCTATCCTATCTGGTTTATTAGGAGTCATACAAATCCTTCATCTTTTACATGTTTGACTGGTGTTGTAAAATAAAAATAGATTCATTTATCATTTAAATAAACTCATCCTAAAAAAAATAAACTCATCCTATCATACATGAGAAATCAAGTAAACCAATTTACCTTTTGCTTGTTCTAGTTGTTATTATCATTAACCACCCACACTGCACTTTTTTTTCTTTTAAGAAATATAGTACCCTTGTGAGGGAGAATAGATGTGCTTCGCCTTCTCTAAGCAGCAAATAAGGAATGGAAAAGCCCCTAACTACAGGTCACATTCCATTACAATGAGCTAAAAGGGGAAGACTGATTTTTTTTTTTTGTTTGTTTGTTTGTTTTAAGTGGGGGAGGTACAAGAGAGTTTTTCTGGAATTTGGTCTTTGAATATTATTTAGTAAGTGGACCGTTACTTCAAGTTTGGAGATCTTTTAGTTGAATGGAATTTGACCTCAGTCTTAGGATGACTTGTTTTGTGATTGATTTGAAGGAAGCATAACATGTGTAACATTTAGTAATGGCTTTGGAATGACATGAGAAGTGGGCCCTGCTCATGACTAGCTACTCCATTTCTTTCTGGAAAAGAGATAGATTATGATAAACTTAATGTGATTTGTTTTCTCAGGATAAACAATATATCACAAATAAATTTTGTCTCTATAGTTCATATTTTTCATTTTAGCTTATTTGTAGAGGAAGTGAGTCCCACTTTGAGGGTTTGCTTACTGGGACATGAAAGAGCTGGAATGGTAACAAAGTAGAACCCTTGACTATCTCTGTAGTATGAGGTGCATTGTTGGCATTCACTACAGGGTAATTTTATCCTTAATGTGAATACCCTTAGGTGTTAAAACAGTTATGCTTGCATTTCCATCATGTTTGTTAACATGTTGCACCTGGATTTCATGTCAGAGCATTAGCCTTTGCAACAGTTAAAGAATCTTTTTCCAAAAATAGAAAAACTTTTTTGACTGTCTTTGGCCTTTTGAGCTATAATGAAGTTGTTAGTTTTAATCAAAATAATTTACTAAACATTGTGCAGGAGTGCTAGGGTAGTTGCTTTTTTTGCATACTGCCCTAAGTGCTACAAATAGGTTGTATTCCATGCGAAGAAGTCTAGAATTAAAAGGCTAGGATATGATTCCTTAACAGTACAACAGCAGTAGTATTTCCGGAAGATTTATTTCATGTAAAAGAAATACAGAGTTTTAAGTGTTTGGATAAAGTAGAACCTACATAGTTTCAAACTTTGGCTTTCAATTTGACTTTTACGCTTTTTTGCATCCCATTGGGGTGCAAATTAGACCCTGCATTTAAGGGGCATTTAAGGTGAATAGTGTTTGTTGTTTGGCTAGAGTATTAGTGCCCTCCGGAAGAAAAGACTTGCTGAGTATTAGTCTAAGTATTAGTCTGGTCATGAAGATGGATGTTCTTCTTGATGCTAAACCTGAAATAACTATTTCTGAATTTATAGTCTTGAGTAATCTTGAGTATCATTGTGATTCACTTCTTTAGTTTCAGTCTTTATCTTAATTTTAATTTGTCCCTTCCTTTTTGAGTATTATTTGAGAATTCTAATTAGAACACTAATTTTTCTCAAGCGTTTGTTTTAAAATCATGAATTATAAAAGCCAAAACACTCCGTTTTTGTTTCAGAATCTGCAGTAGATTTGTGCCATCACTGAAATTCAGGCCTCATCATATCTTGCCTGGATTATTGCAATAGTATCTTAATTGTTCTTTCTGTCTTTATTCTCTTTGTCCAGATACAGTCTTCATACTTCTGCCAGAATTGATCACATCTGTATTTTTCATAAATTCTTTGATCTGTTGTCCACAGGATAAAATCTGTACTTATTATCCTAGCATTCATGTTCATTCATAATCTGTCCTTAATGTATCCCCTACCCTCAAGTCCTGCCACCTTCTGTTCCCACGCTCAGAATAGCACATAAATTTCATGTCATGGACTTAACTTCTTGCTTTGATTTTGGGTTATCTGTTGAGAAGGAGTTTGAGTTTCATGTGGGCTTTAAACATGTTTTAGTTGATTAGTAATGGCTGTCATGGGTGAAGGTAGAAGAGTAGTAAGTAGCACACATTCCAGAAATGGTTGTCCCTGCTTTTGTCACAGGGCTTTGTCAAACACGTTTTTGTGCCTTCTTGCTTTTGCTCATTCTGTCCTTGGCCTGAAGTATTCCCTTTCTCTTGTGAAATTCTTATCCTTCGAGACATAGCTCATCTTCTCTGAAGATTTTTTCTGTCCTCCATGGCAGACTTACTCACACTTCTGGGTGATACAAGAGCTTTTGTTCCTGTGACTAGTACAGCAGAGAGAGAGAGAGAGAGAGAGATGATTGATTTCTAAGTGGGTCATTTTCCTCAACTAGATCATCAGCTCTGTGAGACCATATACAGATTTATGTTTGTTTCCTCAGTTCTCACCATAATGTCTGGCACAAAATAGGTGTTAAATGTGTCTTGATTTGAAATGAATAGGATTCTTTCTCTTGCCTAAAATAACTGCATTTTCTCTTATTTCTTTAGAAAGAAAATATGTTTGGAAAGTTGGACAATTAAGAATTAGACTTTCTTCTGTTTTAAAATATTCCAGCAGAGGTGAAATTGTAAAAGTAATGTATTTTGATTAAGGTCAGAGGAGTTGTTTTTCACCAAAATTATGTTCTTTGATTGGACAGGATTAATTCTTTATTAAATCTACTGAGAAAGTTGACTAATTCTAAATGCCAACCATTTGCAGAGATGTTCATTCAGAATTGATGGAATAGAAGAACCTAAGCCTTTAGAATTATGCAGAGGGCACTATAATCCTTAAAGAATAAAGGCTATTCTGTGCAGAATAATATCAATATAATAGTATTTTTTTTTACCTTTCTCATTTTCATATAGGATAGAAATCAGATTTTCCTTTACAGGGTATGTATTTAGTTTAACAAATCTTGCCAGCCTAGATGTCTTTCAAATCACAAGTATGGAGAAATTTGGTAGTGTTAAATACCTCTTATATATGGCTAATTTTCGTTTTAAACAAGGCGTGAATTGCTATATACTATAAGCTCTGCGTATTCGTTGCTCAAAGCTATAGTCCATCCAGTCACTTGGCATGTTTCCAGCACATTTTAGTTCTCTTACTTCATATTCTTTGGAGAGACTGTTATGTAGCCTGATACTACTACCACCAATTTCTAGTTTGGCTACTTAAGCTGTTTGTGAGCTGACCTCACCATACTGCTTTGAGAACTATGATGAAAGTTACAACTGTGGAATGATCTGTCTGAATAGTTGCAAGTGTTTGTCTTTGCATCTTTCTAGCATGCAAGGAGGGAATAGACATAGTCCTCAAATACTACATGAATGTTTCTTGTATCTTTTTTTTTTCCTGAATAAGAACCAGTTTATAATGGTTTATGGGGGTTATCTTCCCTTTTACTTTGCACATTAGAAAATAAGAGTTTTTTAAAAATAAGAATTACATTTGAAAGTGCATGTAAAGGACATTTAACCATGCTGGTATTTGAAAGGACCATAATTAGAATAAATGTCAGACTTACTTTTATTAACAGTAGGTATGATCCTAACCCTGATGTCAGGTTTATTATTCTGTAATTTTAATGTCCTGGAGCATTACATAAACTTTTTTTCAAAAGGGACAAATTAAGCTTTTAATTTTTTTAATATGGGAGGAACTTGAGTAGATTAGCCTTTGAGAAGAATGATTAGTGCCTTTTTAAAACTTGAACCTAACTAAAAATAACTTTGTACCATATTTAAACCAATTTAGGGGTATGCCACCATTCTGTGGGTATTTTTTACATTTAAGGAACTAAGAATGAACAATGGTATAAATCTACCAACTAGATAAGTGTCTAGCAATGCAGAAATTGCTGTTTGGGAGCGGTGTTGCTATTTCTACTTGTTGAAGTAATCTGATGGTTGATCTCCAATGGTTGAAAGATCCAGAAATGTAAAACCTAAGATAAATGTGGCGCAGGTAGAAAGTAAAAACAGTAGATATATTCCTGATAGGTAACAAATTAATATCAGCAACAAAAATCTAAACGGTTGAGCAACTTTTCAACTATTTAGGATGTAGTAATCTGAAGTCTCCATGACAGCTTGTTTGAAATGCCCTTTGTTTAGAATACTGTGTTGCTTTTGTTGTGATTTTAATTGTTAGTTTGGATGTTGACCTGTAATCTGAAGCCAAGTTGAAATATTTGCTCTTTCTGTGTTTCGTTATGTTAAATATTAATAGAAAGGGACATAGTCATGGTGCCTCAAGTTTTGCAACAATTTTATGATTTCGTGTAGCTGTAGAGTTGGTATTCCAGTCAATTTGGGGTAATTTTAAAGCTGACAAAATAGTTGTACTAGATTAAGAAATAAACCACAAATCTTGGTGCAGTAAATATTGTTGATGTTATAGTAAAAATTGTTAGGTATTGTTCTTACTGGAATTGAGTTTGGATATTTTATTTAGTGCTTGCTGTAAGAAAAAAGTACACATTACTTTTGTTGTGAGAGCACACTGCAGGTACAAATTTATCAGCTCCTTGTATACTCTTTTTAAAGGTAGTAATCTGTATCTTAGAAAAAAATGAAGCAAAGATAACTAAAGAGTTCTAATTACCTTTGAAAATTATTTTGTTTTTTTAGATTTCATTTTAAAGGAGGAGGAGTTCTTGATGTTGAACTGCTTTTACTAATAGAATGTGACCCACCCTTTTTGTGTTTTTATACGGAGCCATTTAAAGTCCTGACTTACATTGCTCAGAGTTCTAAAGGGAAAAAAAAAAAACAGCTTTTCTGTTGTGCAGGGAAAAATGACTTCAGTCTTGTTGATGCTGAGTATGTATATGACCCCAGATGGGCACACTCTCCTCTTTCACAGATGTGGTACTCTAGGGAGAGGAGATTTTTGAGTAATATTCTTAATTTCCTTAAGTTGTCAATGATTTAAAAACTCAAGTGTTGATTATAACTGCTGTATGGCTATGTAGAATGACATCACTGTTTTTGTGCCAGGGGAAGTTAACAAACATTTGCGTAGGAATTACATAGCTGTGTGTTTTTTTTTTTTTTAGAGGAGTATTTTTAATAATTCTTTCCCTTCTTCCCCTCCCATGTCATCCAGAATCCAGGCTGTCTCACTGAAACACAGGAAATTAGTTTCAAAAATTGTTGTGCTAATTAGGAGTTTATTGTAAAAAAGGAAAAGAAGTCTGTTATACTTACCTTGGGATGTACAAACATGCTAAAATAAAATTTTTATTTAATGTGTCCTTGTAGGGTTACTTATTTTAGGCTGGAACTTGATTTAAAAATGTAAATGTAATTGATTCATTTGGATACTTGGAGGACTTGGCTTTTGCATTTCCTGACATCAAAAGGACTGACATTTTTTTTTTTTTAAACTGGCAAAGGATTAAACAAGACCTGCTTTTGTTGCATGAAAGTAGCAATTACTCAGCAACACAAGAGGATACTACAGTGTATTCCAGTTGGTGATAAGGATTGATTTAGTAAACTGAAGGAAGGGTGAAAAGTACCATTACCTTGTTGTTCCTATGTAAATAAAAATTAAGGTAGCATTAACCTTGAACTTTACTTTGTCATTGGGGAATTGTTTGCTGCACCTGACTTCAGCTGAATTTCTCTGAAATGAAAATCAATCAGTTTTAAGCTGTACCAAGAATTTTCTGATTTTAGCTGCCACTTATCTCATAATGGCAAATTTAGGAACAACTTGCTATCTAATCTTTTTGGGAGAGGACTGAAATGGTTGTGTCAAGGAACATAATCTGCTTACTGAAACATCCAAAAGGAGCTCAGAAAAAATATTGACCTAGAAGATGAAAGTCAGTCTGTGTATGTGAACACACACTTGATAGTAACTTCTTAGTATTCTTTCTAATTCCTTATATCAAGAATTGCTGTGAGCTACAAATACCCTTTGCCCAGAAGGAATGATTAGGATTGCAGTTTGTTGCATGCACCATTAGTGCATGTGGTTTTGTGAAGAATGTATGCTCAATTTATTTTTAGCATTTAAGTTCGAATAGACATGTCTGAGGGAATGTTCGCTTGTTGTACCGGCCAGGAACTCTCATTACTATCTCTTGTTTTGAGGAAGGTCAGCTACCTTGAAATGGACCAGATTATTTGGAAGACACTGTTCCCCTGGCTTTGAAGAGGAGTTGAAATGTTCTTATATCAAAATTTGCACAGCAGCAAGAGTCCAGTATTAAACATGTATCTTTAAATAAGAGCATGACTGCCCTAAACTGAGCCTTTTACATTGTTTGGCTCAGGGTAAAAAGGTTTGAATCACAGTATACACCCTATATGTGTGTTTGACGGAGCCTTGCATTTGTGGCAAAATATATTTATATTCCTCTGACTTTTCTGCTTTTGTACCAGGAGTCTTCTGTTCTGTTTACGTCCTTCAGTACTCACTGGATAGTAATTTTTAATATCCAGGGGTTATGTTTCGGTGTTACATTTTAACCTTCTAGTAAAATAAAGATCACATCTTGGAAAAAGTTGTAGCAAATCTTGATGATTATATGTGGATATGTTTGGGGTTTGATGAGGCTAGAATAAAAGTGGTAAACATCAGAGGTGATTATTTACCAGAATACTTAGAATACCAAATAGTGACCAAAAATAAACATTGTGTTTAAAATAGATTAACATACTACTGCTTCCATTTTAGGAGTGATGGTTTGATTTAAAAATACACAGTGATTTCTAATTAGTACAAATTAAAAATACACAGTGATTTCTAATTAGTACAAATTGAACCTAGCAGTGTGTGAGTTACTCATCTAGAAGAAGAGATATTTACATGGACCTGGGTTCCTGAAGGGACATTGGTCCTCTAATAATTCCAGTGAATTCTCAGTCCTCATTTAATTTGACCTATCAGTAGCATTTATTCCCGATGGTCTTGCTTCCCTTGTTGAAGCCTTTTCTTCCTTTGGCTTCTAGGATATCACCTCTTGGTTTTCCTTTTATTTTACCGGCCATTCCTTCTCATTCTCCTTTACTGTTTCTTTTTCTTTCCCATTTCCAATTTTTTTTTTTTTTTTGAGATTTTATTTACTTATTTTGACAGAGAGACAGAGCAGGAACAGAAGCAGGGGGAGTGGAAGAGGGAGAAGAAGGCTTCCTGCTGAGCAGGGAGCCTCATGCTGGGCTTGATGCTGGGCTCCATCCCAGGACCCTGGGATAATGACCTGAGCTGAAGACAGACTTAATGACTGAGCCACCCAGGCAAACCCCCCCCCCCCCATTTCCAAATTTTAGATTGCACTTAGGCTCAGCTTTTTAAATTTCTTTTCTCTTGTCTATACTCAGTCTCTTAGTGATCTCATCGAGGCTTATCTCTTTAAGTGCCTTTTTATATGCTGGCAACTCCCAGATTTTTATCTTTAGCTTAGACCCCTTCCCTGAACTCCAAACTTGTATATCCACCTGCCTCCTTTATTCTCCATTTGATGGTCTAATAAGCATCTTAAAATTAACTTGACCAAAATAAAATTCTCACTGTTCACGAGTAAACCAATTCCTCCCTACAGCCTTCTTCATTTCAGTAGATGGCTTTCCGTCCTTCCACATTTTATAGTCATCCTTGACTCCTCTCTTTCAGTCTGACACTCAGTCCATTAGCAAAGACTGTCTTTAACTTTGGTCCAGAACCTGAACATTTCTATTTACCACTACCCTGATCTCAGCTACCATCATATTGCAG
This sequence comes from Lutra lutra, assembly GCF_902655055.1. Lineage (NCBI taxonomy): Eukaryota > Metazoa > Chordata > Mammalia > Carnivora > Mustelidae > Lutra > Lutra lutra. Next base: position 78,981,273 of record NC_062282.1, on the reverse strand, counting down.
AGCTTCCTATCTGGACTCCCTGCTTTCATCCTTACCACTTTATAGGTGTTCTCAACGAGTGCCCAGAGTGATCCTTTCAAAACATGTTTGATCACTGTAGTCAGAACCTTCAGATGATTATTATTGAGAAAGAAGGGCTCTCCAGTTGCTGATCTCTCTCTCTGGAGTTGCCTTCTTCGATATGTCTCCTGTACACCTTTCTCTTCCTTGAGGCCTTTATTAAAACCATCCTATTTAAAATTGTGCACTTACTTTGATCCCCAGTCTCTTGCCTCTTGTACTCTCCTTTGTTTATTTTTCTCTATAGCATGCATAACCATCTGGCATACCATAGTACTAATTATCCATTTTTCTTAAGTAAACTTTATTGATATATAAAATATATAGTAAAATACTCATTTTTAAGAATACAGTTAGATGAATTTTGACAACTGTAACTATCACTCCAGTCATAATAGAACATTTTTGTCAAAAATTCCTTCTTCTCCCAAGTCATTTCTTCCCTCCCCCAAGTTCTCTAGCCAGTTGATAATCTGATTTATATCAATGTAGATTAATTTTGCGTATTTTAGAACTTCATATGGAATGTGTGTGTGTGTGTGTGTGTATAATCATTATAGAATGTACTCCTTTGCATGGTTTCTTTCATTAAGCCCAATGCTTCTGAGATTTATCAGTGTTGTGTGTATCAGGCTTCCTGTGCTGAGCTGCAGTTTTACTTCTTTACTCTTGCCTTTGCCCTCTTTGTGCTTACCAGCTTTATCTTCAAGGTTGGCTGTAGGAGTTCCAAATACCTCATTCAGATGTGACAACATCTGGAGGTAGAAAGTATCATGTTTTCTATGTCACATTTGTAGGAGCAAAGAAATCTTTCCCAGAAATCTTCAAAAGGGCCACCTCTCACATTTCATGACAAGAACTGAACCACGTGCTTAGGCTTAAATTTTGGGGGATGGGACTGCCATGATTGGGTAAGACCAATCAAGATTCACCCCGGGATTCACTTCCCTGAGTCACTTGGGGTAGTTGAGGGTCTCTGAACAAAATTTGGGTTCTATCAACAAAGAAGAAGAATGGATATTGGGTAGCCAACCAGTAGTGTCTACTAAAATCATCAGCAAGTATTTTTACAGTGACCAATAGTGGAGGGCTAGCTACATGAAAACTGTTGGTAATATATGTAGGATGAATTAGGGAGAGTTTAATCAGGGAATACAGAAGGAAGCTGTTGATAGAATTCAGGAGTGTAATGATAAGGGCATAAGTTAAGGTGGCGGAAGTGGATGGAGAGGAAAAGAATCAGTATGAAAGAAAATGATGAGTCAGTGATATATTGGGAATATAGAAGGTACAAGGAAAATAGATATTTGCAGGTTTGAGACTTAGGTGAGTGGACAAGTGGTGGTGATAGCCGAAGTTGAAATGGGGAAACTGCTTTTGGGGAATGTTGGTATGGGTAGGTAGAAGGAGTTTAATTTGGGACATGTTGAGCTTGAGATGTGGAACATACAATTAGAAATGACAGATGATGCAGAGATAGTGCAGGTGATGGGAGTGATTTTATTTTGCGGGCCATTAGCCGAGTTAAGGCTTGAAAATAAATGAGTTCTTGGAGGGACTTTGGGTAGAGATTGCTTAGTAGATGGCCTTCCATAATGCTTAAATACTGGTCCTGGAAGAGAAGAGGAAGGGGTGTGTGTATTTAGGAATATAGTATTTGATGAGGGGAACACAGTATAGTCCTAAGATGTAACAGCATCTCTCTGAGTTAGATTTGAGCGTACTGTATTCTGCAGATTTCTTTTGCCTAAGGTATGGCAGGTCTGGGTGCTCTATTTCTGGATTATAATCTGAAACTATGTTATTTTGTTGCTCAAATAGTTCCACTTTGACATTGATTCTTTTAGGTTGTCTCCAACTTGTCCCCAACCTTTTGTTATTTGTTTCTTTTAGAGGGAGAGAGTAAGCTAGCACGCGCACACACAAATGCTTGGTAGGGGGAAGGGCAGAGGGAAAGGGAATCTTTTTTTTTTTTTTTTAAGATTTTATTTATTTATTTGACAGAGAGATCACAAGCAGGCAGAGAGAGAGGAGGAAGCAGGTTCCCCGCTGAGCAGAGAGCCCGACGCGGGGCTCCATCCCAGGACTCCGAGATCATGACCTGAGCCGAAGGCAGCGGCTTAACCCACTGAGCCACCCAGGCGCCCCGGGAAAGGGAATTTTAAGCAAACTCCACACCTGATGGGATCTCACGACCCATGAAATCATGACCTGAGCTGAAATCAAGGGTCAGATGCTTAACCAACTGAGATACGCAAGGATTTAAGGATGAATAATATTGTGTATATATACCACATTTTCTTTATCCATCCATTAATGGACACAGGTTGCTTCCATGTCCTGGCTAATGTAAATAGTGGTACAGTGAGCATGGAGTGGATATCTTTTCAAATTGGTGTTTTCATTTTCTTTGGACAAATACCCAGAACTAGAATTGTTGGATCATATGGTAGTTCTATTTTTACTTTTTGAGGAACCTCCATAATATTTTTTATAGTGTTTACAGCAATTTATAATTCCATCTGCAGTGCCCAAGGCTTCCCTTTTCTCCTTGTCCTTGCCAACACTTGCTATTTCATGTGTTTTGGTAATAGCCATTCTCATAGATTTGTGGTGATATCTCATTGTGGTTTGATTTACATTTCCCTAATGATTAGTGATGTTGAGTACCTTTTCATGTACATGTTGGCCATCCTCTGTCTTTGGAAAAATGTGTATCTAGATCCTCTGCCCATTGTTAAATGAGGGTTGTTTTCTTTTTTGTTATGTTGTGAGAGTTCTTTTTTATCTTTTTTTGGGTATTAACACCCTATCATATATTTGTGAGACTGACGCGCTGCCTACTGTGCTAAGGAGGCACCTAACACCCTATCATATATTTGATTTGCAAGTATTTTCTCCCACTTGAAAGTTGCCTTTTCATTTATTTTCTTGGCTGCATAGAAGCTTTTTGGTTTGACGTAGTCCCCCTTATATATTTTTGCATTTGTTGCCCAAGTTTTCTTTTGGGAGTTTTATGGTTCAGATCTTAAGTTCAAGTCTTTAATCCATTTTGAATTGATTTTCGTGCATACTGTAAGATAGTGTTACAGTTTAATTCTTTTCATATGGCTGTCCAGTTTTCCCAACACCATTTATTGAAAAGACTGTCATTTCCTCACTGTATATTCTTGGTTCCCTTGTTGTAAATTAATTGAGCGTGTATATGTAGGTTTGTTTCTGAGGTTTCTATTTTGTTTTGTTGATCTGTATATGCTTTTAGGCTAGTACTGTATTTGATTGCTATAGGTTTGTCATACAGTTTAAAATTAAGAAGCATGACACCTCCCCCTTTGTTAGATTGCTTTGGATATTTGGGGCCTTTGATGGTTGTATACAACTTTTAGGATTGTTTGTTGCAGTTCTGTGAAAAATACCATCAGAATTTTGATGGGGAATGCATTAAATCTATAGATTGCTTTGGGGAGTGTGGACATTTTAACAATATTTGTTCTTTTGGTTCATGAGCATGGACTGTATTTCCATTTGTATTTCCTCAGTTTCTTTGATCAGTGTTTTATAGTTTTCAGAGTACAGGCTTTTCATCCCCTTGGTTAAGTTTATTCCTAGGTATTTTATTATTTTGGGGGCAATTATTAACAGGATTGTGTCTTAACATCTCTTTCTCCTACTTCATTATTAGTGTGTAGATATGCAACAGATTTCTGTACATTGATTTTGGAGTTTTTAATTTTTGTTTTTTCTTTTTTTATGTTAGTTTTGTGACCTGCAGCCTTACAGAGGTCATTTGTTCTAATAGTTGTTTGGTAGAGTCTTTAGGGTTTTCTGTTTATAGTATTAGGTCATTTACAGATAGTGAAAGTTTTACTGTTTCCTTACTAATTTGGATGCCTTTTATTCCTTTCTCTTGTCTGATTGCTGTGGCTAGAACTTCCAGTACTGTTAAATAAAAGTGGTGAGAGTGGACATTCTTGTCTTGTTCCTGATCTTAGGGGAAATCTCTCCATTTTTCACCATTGAGTATGATGTTAGCTGTGGGTTTTCGATATATCGTCTTTATTTTGTTGAGGTATGTTTCCTCTAAGCCTACTTTGTTTCAAGGTTTGCATCATGAATGTGTGTGTGTGTTTTAAGATTTTAATTTATTTGAGAGAGAGAAAGAGAGTACAAGCAGGGGGAGTGGGAGAGGAAGAAGCAGGCCTCTCGCTGAGCAGGGAGCCCGTTGTGGGCCTCAATCTCAGGATCCGTGGGATTGTGACCGGAGCCGAAGGCAGATGCTTACTGACTGAGCCACCCAGGTGCCCTGTGACTGTGTTTTATCCTTCGTCAGGTGCTTTTTCTACATATATCGAATGATAATGTGGTTCTTATCCTTTCTTTTATTGTTAATGTGATGTATCACAGTGATTTGCAAATATTGAGCCACTCTTGGCATCCTGGGAATAAATCTGACTTGATCATGGTGACTGACTTTTAAAAAATTATTGTTGGATTCGATTTGCTAATATTTTATTGAGGATTTTTGGATAGATGTTCATGAGAGATGGTGGCCTATAATTCCCTTTTTTTGTAGTTTCTTTATCTAGTTTTGGTATGGGGGTAATGCTGGTCCCAGAATGAATTTGGAAGTTTCCCTTCCTTTTCTGTTTTTTGGAATAGATTCTTCTTTAAATGTCGGGAAGAATTCACCTATGAAGTTCTCCAGTCATGGACTTTTGTTTGTTGGGATTTTTTTGATTTTTTGATTCAATTTCATTGCTGGTAATTGGTCTGTTCAAATTTTCTGTTTCTTCCTGATACAGTTTTGGGAAGTTATATGTTTCTAGGAGTTTATCCTTTTCTTCTAGGTTGTCCAATTTGTTGGCTTATAATTTTTCATCTCATTCTCTTATAATCCTTTGTCTTTCTGTAGAGTCAGTTTTTATTTCTCCTCTTTCATTTCTGATTTTATTTGAGTCTTTTCTCATTTATTTATTTACTTTTTTTAAAATGAGTCTGGCTAAAGGTTTATCTTTTTTTTTTTTTTAAGATTTTTGTTTATTTGAAAGAGAGAGATAAATTCCTTTAACTTTTGTGTGTCCAGGAAACTCCTTATCTTTCCTTCTATTCTGGGAAATTCTTTATCTCTCTTTTTGGGATAGAGAAAAACCTGGTTGCAGGTTTTTTTTCTTTCATTGTTTTGAATATATCGTTCCATTCCCTTCTGGTTTGCCAAGTTTCTGCTGAAAAGTCAGTTGATAGTCTTACAGGTTTTTCCTTGTTTGTAACTGTTTTCTCTTGATGATTTAAAATTTTCTCTTCATCATTACTTTTTGCCATTTTATTATTTTTTATTATTTATTTATTTTTACTTTTTGCCATTTTAATTACTTGTGTCGTTGTGTGGATCTCCTTGGGTTGGTTTTGTTGGGGGCTCTCTGTGCCTTCTGGACCTGGATTTCTGTTTTCTTCTCCAGACTGGAGAAACTTTCAACTATTTCTTCAAATAAATTTTCTGCCCCCTTTTCTCTTTCTCCTTCTGGGATCCCTATAATGTGAATGTTATTATACTTGATGGTGTCACTGAGTTCCCAAAGTCTTCATTTAATATTGTTATTTTTTTCTTCCCTGTTCAGCTTGATTGCTGTTCAGCGACTCTGCTTCCAGGTCGCTGATTCCTTCTTCTGCTTCCTCTAGTCTACTATTTATTCTGTCTGGTTTGTTTTTAATTTCAGTTATTGAATTCTTCATCTCTGGTTAATTTTACATTTTCTTTCTCTTTGTTGAGGGTGTCTCCACTCTTTTCTCCACAGAGTGTCTTTCTAACCATTACTTTAAGTTCCCCATCAGACATATTACTTACCTCCATTTCATTTAGCTCTCTTGCTCTGATACTGTCCTGTTCTTTGATTTGGGGCATACTCCCTTGTCTCCTCACTTTGTCTAACTCTTCTATGTCTGTTTCTGTATATTTGGAAAGTCAGCTATTTCTCCTATTCTTGAAAGTAGTGACCTGATGAAGAATAGGTCCTGTAGTGTCCTGCAGTGCAGTGTTCCCTTTTCAGCAGTCCTGGCCCTTAGGGGTGTCTCCTGTGTGTGTTGTGTGTGCCCTACTGTTGTGTCCAATCTGTGTTTGCCTTCAGTCTAGTCATCTTTAATAGTTCTCTTTGCCTCTTGTGGGCAGGGTTTGGCCCCTGTGTTGTTAATGGGCCGGTCTGGGTCCACTTTGTGCTTGAGTTGAGTCAGACCAGGTTTTTGCCAGAGATGCGGTAGCACTGAACTTCAGGGTACTCTCCCTGTGTTGTCCCCTGAGAAACTTTTGTTGCTGGAAAGGGCCTGCAGTTAGACCCAGTGTCTGCCCCCAGTTGGGGCTGTAGTTGTAGTGGTGTGTGGGGTTATCTTCACTTCTCCCTGGGAAAGGAGTCCCTTTGAAGTGGTGCTGGCCCCTCTTGGGACTGCTTGCAAACTACCAGGTTTGTGACACTGCTTTAGAGGGCTCTGAACAAGGGCATATTGGAGGGAGCATGTTAGCAGCAGAACATGGAGTGGGGTTCACGGTGCCAGCCTGGTCTGTGCTGTGTCCCTGCAGCCTCCTGGGAAAACTATTGCTGAGGCCTGCTAGGTTGGAGGAGGCAGAACTGCAGAGGAACCTGTGGATGGGGACGCTGTTAACAAGCAAGATGGGGAGTATAGGTGCTGTGCTGGTTCCCACAGGTGTATCTATGCTGTAGGGTGGGGAAGATAAGTGGTATCTGCTAGGTCTTTAGTTCCCAAGGATCCCAGCCCTTCCTGTACAGACTCTGAGATTAGTCAATAAATCTTCCCATATACCCCAGGCATTTTTCAAACTGCTTCTTCTGTGCGCTCTCTCAGCAGGAATGTTTCTTGTTCTCTCTCTCTTTTTTAAAGGTTTATTTATTTGAGAGAGAGTGTGTGTACACATGTATATGGGGGGGGTGAGGAGCAGAGGGAGAAAATCTTCAAGCACACTCCCCACTGAGTGTGAAGCCTGATGCAGGACTTGATTCCACAACCCAGGAGCTCATGACCTGGGCGGAAATGATGCTAAATTGCCTGAGCCACCCAGGCATCCCTGTTGTGTTGTCTCTTTAAGGACAGGGCCTGTACCCTCCCCACTCTCCTAGAGCAGAGCTTCCTAATTATGAATATTCCAAGTGTTAATCCCTACTGATTGTTAGGTTCCTCTGGTTTCCCGAGCCAAATGTTATGGGGGATCTGTCTTTCCCATGTGGGTCCCTTGTGCCTGGGGTACCTGGTTTGGGGATCTGGTCATCTCCCCTTTCTGCATCTGCCAGTCCCTCCCTCCCACAGACAGTCTTTGGGATCCCTTTGGCTTTCCACCCTTCCTATATTCTTTGATGTGGTGCCTTCTCTACATTTAGATGTGGAGAATCTGTTCTGCAAGTCTTCAGGTTATTTTCTGGGTCATTTCTGCTGATATAGGCGTTATCTAGTTGTTCTGTGGGATGAGGTGAGTTTAGCATTCTCCTATTCCACCATCTTTCCTGGAAATCTCCCCAGTCCCCCCTTATAATGTATGTTGAATTTGGTTTGCTAAGATTTTATTGGGCATTTTTGTTTCTATGTTCATCAGTATATCGGCCCGTAATTTTATTTTCTTTTTTGTTGTCTTTATCTGGTTTTGGTATTAGGGTAATGCTAGCCCCCTAAAATGAATGTGAGAGTGTTTCCTCCTTTTTTTTTTTGGAAGAGTTGAGAAGGGTTGATATTAATTCTTATTTGAATGTTTGGTAGAATTTATCAGTGAAGTCACCTGGTTCTGGATGTTAACCCTTTGGGAGATTTTTGATGACTCTTTCGGTCTCTGTAGTAGTTAATCTGTTCAGATTTTGTATATATTTATGATTCAGTTTTGGTAGATTGTATGTTTCTAGGAATTTATCCATTTCCTCTAGGTTATCCAGTTTGTTGCCGTAAAATTGTTCAGTCTTTTATGACCTTCTGTATGTGTGGTATCATTTTTTTTTTTTAAAGATTTTATTTATTTATTTGACAGAGAGAAATCACAAGTAAGCAGAGAGGCAGGCAGAGAGAGAGGAGGAGGCAGGCTCCCTGCTGAGCAGTAAGCCCAATGTGGGGCTCGAACCCAGGACCTGGGATCATGACCTGAGCCGAAGGCAGCGGCTTAACCCACTGAGCCACCCAGGCACCCCGTGTGGTATCATTTTTAAAACTATTTTACTTATTTTAGAGTGAGCATGAGTGCATGAGGGAGTGTGGAGAGAGGCAGAGGGAGGGAGAGAAGCAGACTCCCCACTGAGCAGGGAGCCCAATGTGGTACTGGATCCCAGGACCCGATGAGTTTCTGTGCTATCGATTGTAACATTTCTTCTTTCATTTCTGATGTTGCGGCATCTCCTTTTTTTTTTTTTTTTGTCTTGGTGACTCTAGCTGCAGGATTATCTATTTTGCTTATCTTTTCAAAGAACCAGCTCTTAATTTCATTGATCTTTCTATTGTGTTTTTACTCTCATGCTCTCTCCTCTAACATTGTTATTTCCTCCTTTTGCCTAACTGAGCCTTGTTTTGTCTTTTCTTTTCTTTTTTTTTTTTTTTTTTACCCTAGTTCCTTGAGGTATAAAGTTAGGTTATTTGAGATTTTTCTTCCTGTAAATTTTGCTGTTTTGCCTTTCCAGTTTCATTTATCTCAAAGTATTTTTTTTAATTTCTCTTTTGATTTCTTCATTGTTGCATTGCTTGTTTAGTGACATGTTGTTTAGTCTCTACATATTTGTGAATTTTCCAAGGTTTTTTTTTAACATGTAATTAATTTCTAGTTTCATGAAAATATGCTTATATGTTTTCAGTTCTCAAATTTATTAAAATTTGTTTGCAGCCCAACATATGATCTAACTTGGGAAATGTTTCATATGCACTTGAGAAGAGTGTGTATTCTGTTGATTTGGGATGGAATGTTCTGTAAATATCTGTTAAGTCTGTTCGGTGTTAAATGTGTCACAAAGGCTGATGTTTCCTTAGTGATTCTCTGTCCATTGATGGAAGTGGGGGCATTAAAGTGCCTTGCTATTATTGTATTGCTGCCTGTTTCTCCCTTTGGATTTGTTAATATTTGCTTTAATTATTTTTAAAGATTAAAAAAAATTTTTTTAAGTAATCTCTATATCCAACGTGGGATCTAGAGTTGCATGCTCTTCTGACTGAGTCAGCCAGGTGCCCTGCCTTGCTTTATATTTAGGTGCACCTGTGGTTGGCATGTAAATATTTACAAATGTTATATCATCTTTATTGGATTGGATTGACTCCTTTATCAGTATGTAGTGCCTTATTTTGTCTGTTATTACAGTCTTTGTTTTAAAGTTTATTTTGTTGGATACAGGTATAGCTTTCTTGTGGTTTCTATTTGCATTGAATATCTTTTTCTATCCTTTCACTTAAAGTTTGCGTATATCTTCACATCTGAAGGGAGTATCTTGTAGGCAGTAGGTGGATGAGTCATGTGTGTTATTTATTAATTCATGCTGTTTTTTTGACTTGAGAATTTAGCCCACTAACATTTAAAGTAATTGTTGATAGATTTGTGCTTATAACCATTTTCTTAATTGCTTTCTGGATGTTTTTGTGGTTCTTCTTAGTTCCTTGCTTCTCTTGATCTTTTCCTTTGTGGTTTGATGAGTTTTTTAGTGGTATGCTTATATTTCTTTCTCTTTATTTTTTGTGAATTTACAAGAGATTTTTGCTTTGTGGTTACTGTGAAGCTTATATACAATGACGTGTCTAAAATAATGTTTTTTAAGTTGATAACAACTTAAGTTTGACCCCGTTGTAAAGCTTAACATTGTTAATCCTGTCCCATCACGTTTTATGTTTGACTTCACATTTTACATCTTTTTTTAAAATACAGGAATATTTCTTTATTTTTAGATTGTAATTCCAGTATAGTTAAGATACAGTGTTAGGTCAGTTTCATGTATACAAAATAGTGGTTCAACAATTCCATACATTATCACGCAGTGCTCATCATGACAAGTGTCTCCTTAATCCCCATCATCTGTTTGAGACATCCTCCCTCCACACCCCCTCCACCATGCCCCAACCCTCAGCTTGTTCTCTATAGTTAAGAGTCTGTTTCTTGGTTTGTCTCTTTTTTTCCTTTGCTCATTTATTGTGTTTCTTAAATTCCACGTATGAGTGAAATCATATGGTAATAGTTTACATCTTTTTAAAAAACTTTTATTTAAATTTAACTAACATATACTGTATTAGTTTCAGAGGTAGAGTTCAGTGATTCATCAGTTGTCTGTAAAGTCGGTGCTCATTATATCACATGTCCTCCTTAATGCCCATCACCCAGTTACCCCAGTCTGCCCCACCACTCCCCTCCTCTCTAGCATCCCTCAGTTTATTTCCTATAGTTAAGAGTTTCTTATGGTTTGTCTCCCTCTCTGATTTCATCTTATTTTATTTCTCCCCTCCGTTCCCCTAGAGCCTCTGTTTTTTTTTTCTTAAATTCCACATATGCTCAAAATCATATAATCATCTTTCTCTGATTGACTTTTTTTGCTTAACGTAATACCCTCTAGTTCCATCCACATCCATTTTCCATTTGTTGATCTTGTGTATCCCTTAACTAATTATTGTACTTGTAATTATTTTTTTAGTTCTTTTTAAAAAAGATTTTCTTTATTTGAGAGAGAGCGAGAAAGTACTAGTGGAGGGAGGGGCAAAGGGAGAGGGAGAAGCGGATTTCCCTGCTGAGCAGGGAGCTCAACACGGGGCTTGATCCCAGGACGGTGAAATCATCTTCTGAGCTGAAAGCAACTACTTAATTAACTGAGCCACCCAGGCGCCCCTAGTTCTTTAACTTCCACAATTTGTTCTTTTTGTTCAGTTATTCTTGATAAGTATTTGATTTTATTTCGTAATTTAAAAAAATGGATGTTCTTTAGTCACTTTGAAACTCTTAAGTGTATGTATGTTAATGTCATTCTAGGGTTAATCTATTTCCATTTTGTTACAAATAAAACCATTTCCTGATTTTTTTGTTTCTTTTAAAAAAAGATTTAGTTATTCATTTTGGAGCGGCAGTGTGGAGGGGCAGAGGGAGAGAGAAACTCAAGCAAACTCTGAACTGAGCACAGAGCCTGACACATGTCTAGATCCCACAACTCTTGAGCTCATGATCTGAGCTGAAGCCAAGAGTCTATGCTTAATCACCTGAGCCAACTAGGTCCCCCAGACTTCCCCTTTTTAGTCATACAGTTCTCTTATCTTTTGACAAACATATATGGTTGTGTAATTAACACCACAGTCTGGTTTTAAATATTTGTATCTCCTCAAAACATTTCTTAGTCATTCTTCTCTTTTTACTCTTACTCCCCATTAACTATTGGTTTATTTTTTTTCACTTATTTTCCCTTTTTAGAATGTCATGTAAGTGGAAATATACGGTATGTAACTGTGTCTGTTGCCTTCGACTTGGTGTAATTTTGAGATCTTGATGTTCTTAGGTGTGTATCAGTAGTTTGTTCTTTTTATTGCTGAATAGCATATGTGGCTGCACCACATTTTCTCTGTTCACCAGTCGATGGACATTTGAGTTTCCAGTTTTGGGAAATTATGAATACAGTAGTCCTAAATATTTGTGTACAGTTTTGTTTTGTTTTTGCAGACATATGTTTTTATTTTTCTCAGATATAAATTTAGGAATGGGATTGCTGGGTTCAATGGTGAGTGATTGCTTAAGTTTATAAGAAGCCTGCCAACTCTCTTCCAAAGTGGCTGTACCATTTTATAATATATACATATATATGTATAATATGATTGTGTTTGTCTTCTCAACGTTATATTTTATTTGTCTTATTTTAAGTATTCCTTATTTCATCTTGATGACCCAGTGTGGGGCTTGAACTCATGAACCTGAAATCAAGAGTCACATGCTCTTCTGACTGAGCCAGCCAGGTACCCCTCAGCATTATGTTTTTTTTTTTTTTTTTTTTAAAGATTTTATTTATTTATTTGACAGAGAGATCACAAGTAGGCAGAGAGGCAGGCAGAGAGGAGGAAGCAGGCTCCCTGCTGAGCAGAGAGCCCGATGTGGGGCTCGATCCCAGGACTCTGATATCATGACCTGAGCCGAAGGCAGCGGCTTAACCCACTGAGCCACCCAGGCGCCCAGCATTATGTTTTAAAGATTAATCCATGTTGTAGTATGTATCAGTCAGTACTTTATTCCTTTTCATTGCTGAGTAATATATCATTGTAGGACTGTACCACTTTGTATTTATCCATTCATCAGTTGATGGACAGTTCACTTGTTCCCACTTTTTGACTGTCATGAATAATCTGCTTTGAATATTTGTGTGTGTGTGTTCATTTCTCTTGGTTATATTCCTAGAAGTTAAATAGCTGTGTCATAATTAACTCTATGTTTAACATTTTGAGAAACTGCCAGAATGTTTTCCATAGCAGCTATGCTATTTTACATATCCACCAGTAATGTATAAGGGTTCCATTTTCTCTATATCCTATCCAACATTTGTTACTTTCTTCATTATTTACATCCCAGTGGGTGTGATCATGCTTTTACTTTTAACCTATATATGTGTTTTTATTTTAGGTAGATTTATTGGTGATTGTGTAGCTGGGTCATGATATTTAATCCAGTCTGACAATTTTTGCCTTTTTTTTTTTTTTAAATTTTATTTATTTATTTAACCGATGGATATCACAAGTAGGCAGAGAAGCAGGCAGAGAGAGAGGAGGAAGCAGGCTTCCTGCTGAGCAGAGAGCCCGATGTGGGGCTTGATCCCAGGACCCTGGGATCATGACCTGAGCCGAGGCAGAGGCCTTAACCTACTGAGCCACCCAGGTGCCCCCAATTTATGCCTTTTACTTAGGGTGTTCAGATCATTTATTTTTCAAGTAATTGTTGCTTTGGTTGGATTGAAATCTACCACTCTGCTACTTGTTTTCTTTTTGTTTCATTTGTTCTTTATTCCTTTTCCTTTTTTTCTGCCTTTTAGGTTATATATATATATATATATTTATATGTATATATTTATATACTTTATATATAAATATATATTTTAAATGTATTTATATATATATAAATGTATCCTATTTTTTGTTTTTTAATAGTTTTTTCTTTCTCTTTGATTAGTTTTTATTTATATATATATAAATATATATTTAAGATTTATTTATCTCAGAGAGGCAACATGTGTGGCAGGGAGGAGCAGAGGGGGAAGGAGGAAGAGAAACTCAAGCAGATTCTGCACTGAGCAGAAAGTACAAAGCCCAACATGGGGCTCAATCTCATGACCCTGAGATCATAACCTGAGCTGAAACAAGAGTTAGACGCTTAACAAACTGTGCCACCCAGGCACTCCACTTTTAGATAATTTTTTTATGGTCCTATTTTATCTTATTTTTGGCTTATGAGTCTTTAGTTTAAAAAAATCAGTGGTTTTCCTGTTTTTACAATATGTTTTTATTACAATCTACCTTTAAGTACTATTATATTGCTTCATCTTTAATATTATATTTCAAATTCCTTCCCTCATTCCTTTTTTTTTTCTTTTTACTGTGATACCTTTTACATGTTAGAGTTTATTTGCTTTTTTAAAAGATTTTACTTATTTCTTAGAGAAAGCAAGAGTATGCACAAGCCGGAGAACAGCAGGCAGAGGGAGAAGCAGACTCCCCACTGAGCAAGGAGCCCAGTGCGGGACTTGATCCCAGGACCTTGGGATCGTGACCTGAGCCAAAGGCAGACTCTTAACCAACTGAGCTACCCAGGTTCCCCTATAGATTGCTTTAGATCGGGAGTTGGCAAGCTTGTTTTGTAATGGGCCAGACACTAAATATTTATGACTTTGCTGGCCATATGATATCTGTCACAACAGTCTCTTTGAACTCTGCCTTTGGTGTGAGAATATCCATAGACATTATAAAAGCACATGTGCCTGGATTGGACTGTTAGCCATAGTTTGCCAACCTCTGCATTAGGCTGTCACCTATCTTTTTTTTTTTTTTTTTTTAAGATTTTATTTATTTATTTGAGAGAGAATGAGTGAGAGAGAGCATGAGAGAGAAGGTCAGAGGGAGAAGCAGACTCCCCAAGGAGCTGAGAGCCCGATGCGGGACTCTATCCTGGAAGTCTGGGATCATGACCTGAACCAAAGGCAGTTGCTCAACCAACTGAGCCACCCAGGCGCCCTGTCACCTATCTTTTAAAATGATTAACAGTAGGGGAGCCTGGGTGGCTCAGTTGGTTGAGCATCTGACTCTTGTTTTGGGCTTAGGTCGTGATCTCAGAATCATGGAATCAAACCCCCCACTGGGCTCATGATCAACATGGGATCTGTTTAGCCCTTTCCCTTTGCTCTCTCCCTGCTTGTGCTCTCTCTCCCTCTTTCTCTCTCAAGTAAATAAATAAAATCTTTTTAAAGTGACAATAAAAAAAAGTCTTATATTCATCTTAATTTATACTGTCTCCAGTGCTTTTCATTTCTTCGTAAGTTGCCTTGTTATACTCCTTCTGCTAAAGAACTAATTTTAACACTTTTTACGGTCTATATTTGTCAAAATAAATTGCCTCTACTTTTTAAAATTTTTTTCTTCATTTTTTTGAAGTATTTTAAAAAATTATTTCTGAGAGACAAGAGTGTGCATGAGTGGGGAGAGGGATAGAGGGTGATAAATAATCCTCAAGCAGACTCCCCACTGAGTGTGGAGACTGACTTAGGGTTTGATCCCAGGATCATGACCTGAGCTGAAGGCAGAGGCTTTAACCCACTGAGCCACCCAGGCACCCCTCCTTCATTTTTGAAAGATATTTTCACGTTGTATGTTCTTCTGGGGCAATAACTTTTTCCTTTCAATACTTTGAAAATGTAAGTCCGTTGTCTACTGCCATATATAATTTGTGATGAGAAGTTTGTCATGCCTCTTTGTTTTTCTGAACATAATCCGTCATTTCTCTGGATGCCTGTAAGATTTTCTGTTTATCTTTGAGTTTCAGTAGTTTGATTATGCTACCTGTTTACATCTTTAGTTTTGTTTTGCTTGGGTTTGTTTTGTTTTGCTTGGAACTGTGATTTGGTGGTCTTTTTGTTTTTTTTGTTTTTTAATTTGTTTTAGGAAATTTTTGTTCATTATTTCTTCAGGTGCTTCTTCTGCTTCACTCTTTCCTTCTGTATCTCTCCTTACACATATGTTAGACTGCTCAATATTGTTTTCTTAGGTCTTGTGTGTTTCCTATTTTTTTTATTTTTTTAATAGCCTTTTCTCTTTTGATTAATTTTTATTAACCCATCATCAAGTTTACTTGAATTTTGCCGTTCACCTAATTAGGAACACTGTAAATAAAATCCTGTGCTGGAGATTTCTAAACCATACAGTAGGCCGAATTTGGATCATAACCCATGAGAAGGCCAGTTATGGTTACACATTCTTTGATTCTTTTTTTAAGTTAAGACTTTTTAAAAAATTTTTTTAGGAAATGTAGGATTACTTTTAGTGAGACTTTAGCAACTCTTAGCACTGCTCACCAAAGTTTTATAAGTTGTTAATTATTTAATGTTATGTCTTTTAGAAATAGTTTGCAATCTGCCTGATTTGCTTTTTGTTATCTACTTAAAAAAATAAAAATAGCAGAGCCCTTATATTCCAGTAAGAACTGATACCTGAAACTAATATAATATTACATGTTGGTTATATCCCACTTAAAAAAAGATACCCAAGTTTTTGGGTTTTGTTTTTTGTTTTTTTGGGGTTTTTTTGAGTAAAAATGAAATTTTTTTATGTCATGCTTAACTACTTTTTAAAAAAATTGGACTCCTAGCTTTTGTCTTGAAAAGTTATTTATATTCTGAGAATTAAAATGTGGAGATTACACTCTTCCTACATAACTGATATATCTTTAGTCAAATTTTAAAAAAATACCATTTCACTGTATATTTCATTTTTTCTTGCGTTGAATTTTAGAAATATTTTTATTTTTTTTATTTTTATTTTTTTTTAATTTTTCTTTTAGAAATATTTTTATTTTTTAATTGAATTGGGATTACCAGTGGGATGAGGCAAAGAAGCAAGATAGACTCACTCATTTTGTTTTGTTTTTATTAAAGATTTTATTTATTTATTTGACAGAGACATAGCACAGGCAGGCAGAGCAGTAGGTAGAGGGTGAGGGAGAAGTAGGCTCTCCACCAAGCAGGGAGTCCAATGTAGGGCTTGATCCTAGGACTTTGGGATCATGACCCAAGCTGAAGGCAGCTGCTTAACTGACTGAACCACCTGGTGCCTCTGTTTTAAGTAGGTTCCACACTCAGCATGGAGCTCAATGTGGAGCTTGAACTTAAAACCCTGAGATCAAGACTTAACCAAATGAGCCACCCAGGTGTCCCAAGATAGACTCATTCTTACTCATTTTTATTTTTTTTAAGATTTTATTTATTTATTTGACAAAGAGAGAGCACAAGTAAGCAGAGCAGTAGGCAGAGGGAGAGAGAGAAGCAGGCTCTCTGCTGAGCAGGGAGCCAGATGTGGGGCTCCATCCCAGGACCCTGGAATCACCACCTGAGCCAAAGGCAGCTGCTTAACCAACTCAGCCACCCAGGCACCCCTTTTCATTCTTTACTGTGCCACTTAATTTGTGAATGCCCTAAATATCGTATGTTTTCAGATATCCTCCAGAAGTTTCTCACCCAGGGGCGCCTGGATGAATCAGTCATTGGGCGTCTGCCTTCGGCTCAGGTCATGATCCCAGGGTCCTGGGATTGATCCCTCATTGAGCTCCCTGCTCAGTGGGGAGCCTGGTTCTCCCTCTCCTACTCCCTGTGCTTGTATTCCCTCTCTCACTGTCTCTCTCTCTTTGTCAAATAAATAAATAAAATCTTAAAAAATAAATAAAAAGTAAATAAAAGTTTCTCGCCCATACAAACTACATTATCATAAGCATATTATTATGTCTAAATACTCTGTGTCCAGGTGAGCATACCCAAAAGACAACATTGTCACTCATCTTGGCTTGTATTTGGGGTAGGCAAACAACACTCTTAATTCATGCTGAGTTGTAAGAAAGTGGAAGTCATGGGCACCTGGGTGGCTTAGTTGGTTAAGTGATTGCCTTAGGCTCAGGTCATGATCCCGGAGTCCCGGGATTGAGTCCCACATCAGGCTCCCAGCTCCATGGGGAGTTTGCTTCTTCCTCTGACTTTCTCTCCTCTCATGCTCTCTCTCACTCTCTCTCAAATAAATCTTAAAAAAAAAGAAGAAGAAGTCATGTACCAACCTGCTGGACAGCTCAGAACATAACCTCTGACATTTCTCAGGAAGCAAACACAAAAGCCATCATAAAAATTATGTATTTTTTAAAAATGTATTTTAGGTGGATTTATTCTAAATCACAAATTAGGAAATTAAATAGGAGGCTACTTGGGCTTGGAAGTTGACAGTGCAGGGCCACTTAGCATTGGTTTCCAGTGTAAAGGCCTTTTATAAAGCAGTGACTCTAGTCTAGAATATATAATCCTGAATATTGTAAGCACATTCTTTGCATGTTATTTGTCGTATAAAAATAACTTTCCTCTTCACAGTTTATTTTTCCTTTGTGGCACATTTTGGACTGCAGAATCCTTTATCTACCATTTGGCTTTCCATAAGCTATCAGGCAGGATCTCTGTGAGATTCTCTACTTTGAGAAACTATGCCTAATATTTATTTATGATATGTGACTCATTATTACATTATTATGTGTTTTCAAAATAGTGTCTGATAATTCAGTGCCTTTTAACAATAGATAAAATGTTTCTAAAGACTTTTTCCAGAAATTCAGATGTTTCTTGGGGGCACTTCCCAATCTTCATTGGATTTATGGTTGGTGTTTTTTCAAAAATAAGGGACTAAACTAAAATTTCCATAAGTTTTTTTTTGTTTGAATTTTACAGTCGTTGAGGTAAACATTTGTGTCTACTCAGTACTCATCCTTGTTTAAACTTTTGTGACTGAGATGTCTTTAGGCTTATAGTAAACTGGCTAGCTTCAGTGACCTCTCTCTGGCCTTTGAAGTTGGCACAGTCCATTATAGCTACCTAAGGGTTGTGTGGCTATGGAAAAACATGTTTTTGTTGTTGAGTGTTCTTGCTTTCTAGTAATTTTATTTTCTGCTCAAGGGATTTAGTATCTGTTCAGATATTTTATTTTTAAAGGCCACATAAGTAATGACTTGATCTCTAATCTTAGCTTTGAAAATTTCCCAGACACTAATAAAGGTAATGTCTGATGACCTATTACATGAAAATATACTACTCACTGGCCAGCAATCAGTGTTATTTAAAAATGTGTATTTTATTCTGAAAATTATTTCTATGGCTAAAAGGCTTTGTTAGTAAAATTGTGCATCTAATAACATAATTTGGTGACTTTGGGCCTAGATTTATAGTAACTTTTTACTGTTATCACTGAGACTTAGTATAGTTTAAAACACTTTGCTCTTCAAAAACTACTTAATTCTTTTTTTTTTTTTTTAAGATTTTGTTTATTTATTTGAGAGAGAGAGAGGGTGCGCGTGCACAAGCAGTGTGAGAGGCAGAGGGAGAGGAGAAGCAGACTCCCCACTTAGTGAGGAGCCCAGCATGGGTTTGATCCCAGGACCTGGAGATCATGACCTGAGCTGAAGGCAGCTGCTTAACTGACTGAGCCACTCAGGCTCCCCTGTACTAAATAGTTCTGAGAAAAATATTCAATAAATCATAGTCTCACCAGAAACAGCACCTGTCTCTTGGACTAATAAGAATTTTTGGTCACAAAATGTTCTATAGTAATCCTTATTTTGCATGAATATGCACTATCTTGGCAGTGACTGTATGAGTAAGATTTTAACGAAGGATCAACTTACTGCTGAAGACCAGCGTTATCGGTTAAATCATGTGGACTGTCCACATAAGGACATTAACAAGGTTGATTATTAGTGGAGTGAAAGAGAACTTTACCGGGTTGTATTATATATGACAGGGTATATTCATAAAGAAGAGGAACAGTTTTCTCCCACTGGTCTGGACAAAGCTGGAGTTGCCATTTGTGGTCTGTCTTTACTTGTTTTATATCTATAATAACAGATCCTCTTGGTAAAAACCCACACTAGGCACAGTGATGGTTTTTTATTTGTTTGGCTTTGTGTTGTTGTTGTTTGTGGTTGGTAGAGAAAACTGCACATTGCTGCCTTGATATGTTTTCTTACTTGGCATTCTGTTAAAGGGAGATATACAGGTCAGTGAAACAGAATAGAGAGCCCAGAAGTAAACCCATGCATATATAGTCAATTTATGACAAAGGAGGCAAGAATGTACAGTAGGGAAAGAGTAGTCTCTTTAGTAAATGGTGCAGGGAAAACTGGATCACAATCTTACTTCATATTCAAAAATTAACTTAAAGTGCCTTAAAAACTTCAGTGTAGGGGCGCCTGGGTGGCTCAGTGGGTTAAGCCTCTGCCTTCGGCTCAGGTCATGATCCCGGGGTCCTGGGATCGAGCCCCGCATCGGGCTCTCTGCTCAGCACTGAGCCTGCTTCCTCCTCTCTCTGCCTGCCTCTCTGCCTACTTGTGATCTCTCTCTCTGTGTCAAATAAATAAAATCTTTAAAAAACAAAACAAAACAAAACAAAAAAAACTTCAGTGTAAGACTTTAAGCCAATAAAACTCCTGTAAGAAAATATAGGTGGTAAGCTCCTTGTGTTAGTCTTAGTGAGGTTTTTTGTTTTGTTTTTGTTTTTGTTGTTTGCATCTAACTCCCAAAGCAGGGGTAATAAAAGCAAAAATGAATGAGTGGGACTACATCAAACTGAAAAGCTTCTGTACAGCAAAGGGAACTGTTAACATAATGAAAAGGTAAACTGCTGAATGGGACAAGATATTTGCAAATCATATGTCTGATAGGGGTTACTGTCTAAAATATTATGAAGAACTACAACTCAACAACAAAAAACAATCCAGTTAAAAAATGGGCAGAGCATATGAATAGATGTTTTCCAAAGAAGACATACAGATGGCCAAAAAACATACGATGAAACACATACCTGCTCCCTCCACATGCACATAGGAATAGTACTCAGCCATAAAAAATAATGAAATATTGGCATTTATGACAACATAGATGTAGCTAGAAGGTATCAGTCTAAGTGAAATAAGTCAGAGAAAGACAAATACCAAGTGATTTCTCGATCAGTGGAGTCTAAAAAAAAACAGAACAGAGAAAACAAAACCCAGACTCATAGATGCAGAGTTTAGGGGTGGGGAGCGGTTGGGGTGCAAAAATTGGTCAAGGGGATTAAGAGGTTCAAATTTCCAGTTATAAAATAACTTCAGTCTTGGGGATATAATGTACAGCATGGGGAATACAGTCAATAATAATATATTAACTTTATATGGTTAGAGATGATAACTAGACCTACTTGGTAATCAGTTTGTATATACAAATATTGAATTGTATATACAAATATTGAATCACTGTGTTGTACACGTGAGACTGTTAGTGAGACTAATAGAATATTATTTGTCAACTGTACTTCAATAAAATCAACAACAAAAAGAAATGAAGTTTAGTTCTTTGTTGCTAAATTCTAAGTTATAAAAGTGAAGAAACTATCTGCCTAATTAATTTCAGCCTTTAATGGAAATGTGTTATAGCCTAGTTGGACATTCGATTCTAGTAGAAGGGAAATAATTCATTCACTTTTTTGAGGATAGAAAATAGTTATTCTTCCTTTCTCTATAGCAAAAATCATGAATGTATGTTCACAAAACATATTCAGTGTTAATTTTTAAAGTTTCCGCATATTTCCACTCTCATCAGTTGTAAATAATGTATGTGACTATAAAATGGAAAAAGTTGAAATTTTCCACTTGTGCATTTTGAGGTATTATAAACTCTGGAAATAATAATAAAAGATACTAGGCTTTATACAGTGCTTTTTGTTTGAGGAACTCCTATAAACACTAATGCATTGATCCTAACACAGTACTTGATTGTGACTTTAAAAGGTCATGAGTTAGTGCTGTTACAAAAAAAAAGTTTAAAACGATTGGAGGGGGAGCTCTAACTTATAAATATTGTTTAAAAAATATCTAGATAAAAGTTGATCTAGACAATAGAAAAAATAAAAATTAAGGGAGATTTTTATTATTTAACTTTTCTCTTAGTCTGTGATAGATTTTTATCCCTTTAATTTTTTTTCATTTATTTATGAATCTTAAAGTCTGATTCCCTTCTTAGAGTAGTAAGCAGAATTGTCTTTTAAACTTTTAGTTCTTCTCAGCCAAGGCTTAAACCTGTGATGGTTTTCTGAGTTTGTCACATTAACATAGCAATGCATTTTATTGGTCCTGAATTAGGAGATCATTGTTTTAATTTTCTTAGTTTAATATTTATGGTATGTAGCTGTTGATTTTGTTCATTATGGTGGTCATGTGGCTTAATACTCAACTTTTTTGTGTTTTGTAGGTTTATTCTTCAGTCCAAGGAGGTAATTCACAGTCAACTGTTAGAGAAACAGAAAATAGCAGAGGAAAAAATTAAAGAATTAGAGGTAAGTTTTAAGTGAATATTGACAGTAAATTTTAAGAAAAAGCTAATTATCTCACTATGTGATGTTAAGTGAAAACGTATGCCTGCCAAAGTCAGGTAACATTGTTTTTATTTTTTCAAATTGTGTTAGAACAATAAATCAATCATATGCATGGCAGTGTGTAAGATTCCACTCCTCTCCCTGCAAAGGAAAGAAAAAAGGAGGGAAGGAAGGAAGAAAACAGAATAGTCTCTTGGAAATTTAGAGAATTTTGAAGATGGGATGCTGTTAATCTGAATGTATTTTCTCCATTGCCTTCAAAAGAACATGTCTGTTTTTAAAAACAAAGCAGGGGTGCCTGGGCATCTCAGTAAGTTGGGTGTCCAACTCTTGGTTTGTCCAACTCTTTAGTGTGGTGAGATTGAGCCCTGCATTGCGCTCCCTCCTCAGCACGCAGTCTGCTTAGGTTTCTGTCTCCTTCTGCCCCTCCCATTCGTTCTCTCTCTCACTCCTGCTCTCAGTAAAAATAGAAAAGTCTTTAAAAAAGTTGGGGGGGGCACCTGGGTGGCTCAGTCATTAAGTGTCTGCCTTCAGCTCAGGTCATGATCCTAGGCTTGAGCCCTGCATCGGGCTCCCTGCTCCATGGGAGGCCTGCTTCTCCCTCTCACACTCCCTCTGCTTGTGTTCCCTCTCTTGCTGTCTTTCTGTCAAATAAATAAATAAAATCTTAAAAAAAAAAAAAAAGGAAAACACAATGTATGTTTAAACACCACATATTGTGGTGGGTTGGCATGAGAGTGGGTAATGATAATAGTATTTAAAGGGTCTTGATGTTTGTCTCTTAACGTATTGTAATTCATTTAATGTAGATAGGTATAACTATCTGAAGGATGGTGCTGCAATGAGGAAAACAGTTTTTTTCTCTTTTTTTTTTTTTTTTTTTTTTGCTAGGGAAAAAGGTGATGACAGAGTAACTTAGTAAATTCTTGGATAATTGGAATTTATTACATTTTCCATATACATTAAGACCTTTGATGAGATATTCTTCTTGGGCTTGAGTAGAAGGTCCATCCTATATATAGTAAAAGTTGGCCTGGGCAAAAGACTGGTTGTTATTTCTTTGGGGCCAAGATTTCCTGAAATGGGGGTGGTTGCGATGACTTCATAGGTCACTTTATCTAATTTTTGTGAGTACTGTTTGAGGCAGTAGTTCAGAATCTGACTCAGCCCTCTACGGAATTGGTGAGACACCCCCTGTATCCTCCCGGGGATTTCTTACGGGCACCAACTTGGCATGGCCTGACTGTGTAGTATCTTAGGTTACTTAGGTTTATTTTTGACTACTGACCATAATTTAAACAAACTTGATAATAGATTTATAGCTTAGAAAGGTGTATTGTAAAAACAAAACAATTAAGCATACAAACAAAAGACAAAAAAAAAGAAAAACTTAACTTTTAGTGACCAGGTTGTTGTTGTGTCCTATTTTATCATTCTTGTTAGCCCAGCTGTTCTAGATTGAATTTTATATCTTCTACTGTTCTCAAAGTAACTTTTTTTTATAAAGATTTTATTTATTTATTTGACAGACAGAGATCACAAGTAGGCAGAGAGGCAGGCAGAGAGAGGAGGAAGCAGGCTCCCTGCTGAGCAGAGATCTCGATGTGGGTCTTGATCCCAGGAGCCTGGGATCATGACCTGAGCTGAAGGCAGAGGCTTTAACCCATTGAGCCACCCAGGCGCCCTCAAACAAAGTAACTTAAAAAAACTCGAAATAAAACTATTTCATGTAGATAAATGAAAACCTGTTTTTGCAGCTGTAGGTAAATACATCTAAAAATTATCCTGATGAATAAGTAACCAGATGTAAAGTACTGTGTATATGACTCTCTTTTTACGAAAACACAGAAAGTAAGAGCTCTATATAAACATTCAAAATGATATGTCAGGGGGGCGCCTGAATGGCTCAGTCTCTTAAGCATCTGCCTTCAGCTCAGGTCATGATCCTGGTTCTGGAATCGAGGCCCTCGTTGGGCTCCTGAGGAGGGAGCCTGCTTTTCCCTCTCCCTCTGGTGTTCCCCCTGCTTGTGCTTTCTCTCTCTCTCTCAAATAAATCTTTAAAAAAAAAAAAAGGTATGTCTGTATATGTATTACATTAACCCTGGTTACCCTAAGGAAATTAGGTGGGATATGGGCATGAAATTATTTTTTTTCTTCCAATCTTTGCATTGGATAAATTACAGCAAGCACGTGTTAACTTATATAATTGAAAAGAATATTATGGTAAAATTGCCACAGATGATGATTTTAGCATACTGTTCAGTTTTGATGAGTATTAGGATTTTTTTTTTTTTAAGATTTATTTATTTTATTTATTTGACAGAGAGAGAGCACAAGCAGGCAGAGAGGCAGGCAGAGAGAGAGGAGGAAGCAGGCTCCCTGCTGAGCAGAGAGCCCGATGCGGGGCCCGATCCCAGGACCCTGAGATCATGACCCGAGCCGAAGGCAGCGGCTTAACCCACCGAGCCACCCAGGCGCCCCAGGATTTTTTTTTTTTTTAAAGTAAGCTTGAAGTCATGATCCTGACATCAAGACCTGAGCTGAGATCAAGTGTTGGACGATTAACCAACTGAGCCTCTCAGACACCCCAGGAAATTTTTTCCCCCAAGTTACCTTTTTTTGGAGTTTCTCAAATATTGGTAGAGTATCCTGAATCTGCCAGATAATAGAAATAGATTAGCTGGCTTGTTGGTACTATTTGAAAGGCTAATTGCAGCTACAAAAACTTGCACAGTTAAACATCTTCTTTCCTAGAACATTTCATTGTGTTTTTTTCTTTTTAATCTTTTATTTTACATGTTTTTTAATATGACAAAAGCATTATAATATGTACTGTAAAAAAAAAGAAAAATAGCCAATAAATACAGCATGATTAAATGAAGATGGTGTTTTTCCCTCTTCCCTGCACATGCCCAGATGTCACCTCTGCAGTTTGGTGTGTATCATTCCAAACTTTATTTTATAAGCACATTCATACACATGTATATACTTTTTTAAAAACAACTTTATTTTTTAAAAAATATTTTTATTTGTCAGAGGGAGAGAGGCAGGCAGAGGGAGAAGCAGGTTCCCCATTGAGCCAAGGAGCCCAATGCAGGACTCGATCCCAGGGATCATGACCTGAGCCAAAGGCAGACGCTTAACCAATTGAGCCACCCAGGTGTCCCTATACCTTTTTTTTTTTTTTTTTAAGATTTTATTTATTTATTTGACAGACAGAGATCACAAGTAGGCAGAGAGGCAGGCAGAGAGAGAGGGGGAAGCAAGCTCCCTGCTGAGCAGAGAGCCCGATGTGGGGCTCGATCCCAGGATCCTGAGATCATGACCTGAGCCGAAGGCATTGGCTTTAACCCACTGAGCCACCCAGGCGCCCCGCTATACTTTTTTTTTTTTTTTAAATAAAGAGGAGTTATGCTGTGTATACTGGTTTTCATCATTTGACAGTTTATCTTTCCATTTCTAGTTTATATTTTCCACTTTCTTGTTTTCTACTTTTCTTATCATTGTAGGTTACCCAGTATTTAATTAATTGCATGATCCCTATCTCTGCATTTTGTATATTTTCCAATACTGCCCTAATATGTATTTTTAATAGTATCTCCCACTACACCCTCTCTTCTCTCCCCTTCAGTAATCCTATACTTTGCACTGCCATACTCATAGTTTTGTTACCTCAGCCCGAAATGTATGCATGTACACAAGCCCACATGTGCACTAATGCACACATACATTGTTAATTGTAGTGTTCAGATTCTGTGTTTCTTACTGATTTTTTTTCTGATTATTCAGTTAATTATTGAGAGAGATATGTCAAATCTCCATGGTGTTACATACCGGTTTTTCCATCTTTTAGCTTAGTGGGCACTGGTGTTTAGAGATCACTCTCTGTGTAGTTAAGTGCTTATTATTATTGTATACATACTTTGGAGGATAGGTTTCATTTTGCTTTATATATCTGGGAATTTCTCAGGTCTTTTAAAGATAATATTCCACCGACTTCTGGCTTCTGTTGTTGCTGTTGAGAAGTCATCTGTCAGCTTAATTGTTCTTCCTTTGTCTTTTTTCTCTGGTTACTTTTATGTATTTATTTAAAAGATTTATTTATTTGAGAGAGCCTGCACACGAGTAGGAGATAGAGTAGAGGAAGAGGAAGAGAGAGAATCCTCAAGCAGACACCCCGTTGATCGAGGAGCCAGACATGGGGCTGGATCCTAGGACCTTGAGATAGTGACCTGAGCCAAAACCAAGAGTTAGCTGCCCAACCGGCTGATCGACACAGGCACCCCTCTGGTTACTTTCTTTCTTTCTTTTTTTTAAGACTTTATTTCTTTCTTTGAGAGAGAGAGAGATAGTGAGAGAGAATACGAGCGGGGGTAGGGAGAGGGAGAAGCAGGCTCCTTGCTGAGCAGGGACTCTGATGTGGGGTTTGATTTCAGGACCCTGGGACCATGACCTAAGCCAAAGGCAGATGCCTAACTGACAGAGCCATCCAGGTGCTCCCACTCTGATTGCTTTTAATATTCTCTTTGTCTTTCATGCTTTGTGGTTTCTTTGGGATATATTTAAGTGTGGAGTTAGTCTTTTTATTATTTTATTTTCTTTTTTTTTTAAGATTTTATTTATCTGACAGATTGAGAGAGCACTAGCAGGGGGGACAATGGGGAGAGAGAGGGAGAAGCAGACTCCTGCTGGAGCAGGGAGCTAGATGCGGGGCTCTATCCCAGGACCATGGGATCATGACCTGAGCCAAAGGCAGATGCCTAACCATCTGAGCCACCCAGGTGCCCCATACCCATATTTTCTTAATCCTACTTGGTTTAAGTTGGGTTTCCTGAATCTGAGGATTAAGATCTTTCATCAGCTCTGGAAAATTCTTTTTTTTCTTTTTCTTTTTAAAGATTTTATTTTGTTTTTTAGAGACAGAGCAGGAACTGGGGGAAGGAGCTGAGGGGGAGGGAGAAGCAGACTCCCCACTGAGCAGGGAGCCCAGTGTTGGGCTCCATGCTAGGACATTGGGATCATGACCTTATCTGAAGGTAGACACTTAATCGATTGAGCCACCCAGGCCCCCCAGTTCTGGAAAATTCTTATATTTCTGAATATTACTTCTTCCCTATTTTCTCTATTAAGTGGTATTTCCTCCTGGAATTTCCCCCCGCTACCTTTAAAGCAGCTGTTTCCACCATTGGCAGTCACATCTTTTTGTTATTGTTGTTAAAGATTTTATATATTTATTTGACAGAGAAAGAGCACAAGCAGGGGGAGTAGCAGGCAGAGGGAGAGGGAGAAGCAGGCTTCCCACTGAGCAGGGGGGCTGACGTGGAGTTCAATCCCAGGACCCTGGGATCATGACCTGACACGTAGGCAGCCTCTTAACGGACTGAGCCACCCAGGCACCCCAGCAATAGCATCTTAACTGGCTGTTTTTGTTTTTTTCTTTTTCAGATCTCTGGTTCCCCCCCATCAATTCTTTTAATGTATTTAAGCTAAAATATCCTTTGTTACATATTAGAAAATCTGGCCCTATTATGCCTCTGTGTAAAACCCATCATTGTTCTTGGGTAAAGTTCAGACTTGTTAACATACCTTCAAGGCTTTTTGTGAAATGACTCCTGTCTATTTCTCTCATCTCCCTCATTTCCTTTGCCTTCTTTTCTTTTCTTTCTTTTTTAAAGATTTTATTTATTTGAGAGAAACTGAAACAGAGATAGTGAGAGAGCATGAGTGGGGAGGAGAGAGAGAAGCAGCCTCCCGATGAGTGGGGAGCGCAACGTGGGGCTCGATCCCAAGATCCTAGGATCATGACCTGAGCTGAGGGCAAATGCTTAACCAACTAAGCCACCCAGGCGCCCCTCTTTGCTGCCTTTTACATTTTATACTCCAGCCTTTCAGAAATAATTCTGTTTTTAGAACTTGCTGTGCTTTCTTTGTTTCTATTAGATCTTTGGAAAAAATAATTTCCTCCACTGGGGAACTTTCTCCTCCTGCAGTTATTAGTGGCTCTATATATTAATACTCAAGATCTTAGTTTAGGGCTACTTCTAGGAAGCATTTTCTGATTCCTCAGTCTTAAATCAGGTCCTTTTTCCTTGTTCTTTCTAATGATTTTATCAGTTTCATACCACAGTGTGGTAATTTGAGCATAAAAACTATTGGGGTGCCTGGGTGGCTCAGTGGGTTAAGCCGCTGCCTTCGGCTCAGGTCATGATCTCAGGGTCCTGGGATTGAGCCCCGCATCGGGCTCTCTGCTCAGCAGGGAGCCTGCTTCCTCCTCTCTCTCTACCTGCCTCTCTGCCTGCTTGTGATCTCTCTCTGTCAAATAAATAAATAAAATCTTAAAAAAAAAACAACCTATTACCACTTGAGATAATTACAAATAGGGTTTCCTGGGGGCATCTGGGTGACTCGGTTAAGCGATTGCCTTGGGCGCAGGTCATGATCTCAAGGTCCTGGGATCAAGTCCTGTGTTGGTCTCCCTACTTAGTGAGGAGTCTGCTTCTCCCTCTGTCCCTCCCCACTGCTTGCTCTCTCTCTCTCCTCTGTCTCTTTCAGGTACTAATACCCTGCCTTCATGTTCCCTTGATATACGGAGTTATATTACTTACTGCAAGGGTCAAGGCAAGTACTAGCTAATTGGGAAGGTAATCTTACTGTCTTTTCTATCTTTTTATTCTTAACACTCCTGTGTTTACAAAATACTACCCAAATGTTGGGTTATTCTTTGGACCGTAGTCATTTTACTGGGCTTGATGAGAAAATATTTTCATTAACAGATTCACAGTACCATAGTGTTAGATTTTTATCTGTCCTTTATAAAGATGGTAAATCAGATTCTTGGAGGAACAAACACCATTTCATCCTAATGGTAATTAGTATAGACCAATGATGCTGATCCTGTTTAAGAGAATATAAAATGATGGCTTTAGTATGATAGAGTAACCATGTTATTTATGTCTTTTTGTTAACAATTTGATAATTTTGGGGGGACACCTGAGTGGCTCATTCGGTTAAGCATCTGCCTTTGGCTCAGATCATGATCCTGGAGTCCTGGGATTGAGCCCCACATTGGGCTCCCCGCTCAGCGGGAAGCCTGCTTCTCCCTCTTTGCTTGTGTTCCCTCTTTCACTGTCTCTCTCTCTCTCTCTGTCAAGTAAATAAATAAAATCTTATAAAAAAAATTCTGGTAATTTTTAAATATACATAATGCAGTATATGTTGTTAGAAAAGTACAAAAGCTTAATTTCTTAAATGACATGAGTATAATTGGGATTTGGAATCATGACTCTGAGTTTCTTTTTTTTTTTTTTTTAATATTTTATTTATTTATCTGACAGAGCGAGGTCACAAGTAGAGAGGCAGGCAGAGAGAGGGCGAAGCAGGCTCCCTGCTGAGCAGAGAGCCCCATGCGGGGCTCAATCCCAGGACCCTGAGACCATGACCCGAGCTGAAGGCAGAGGCTTTAACCCACTGAGCCACCCAGGTGCCCCCATGACTATGAGTCTTATCTGTTTTTTTTTTTTTTTTTGTTGTTGTTTTTTTTAAGATTTTAAAATTACTTTTAAGTAATCTTTACACCCAGTGCAGGGCTTGAACTTACAAGCCTAAGATCAAGAGTTGCACACTCCACCAACTGAGTCAGCCAGGCACCTCTCATCTGTCTTTGTTTTTTTTTTTGTTTTTTTTTGTTTTTTTTTTTAAAGATTTTATTTATTTATTTGACAGAGAGATCACAGGCAGGCAGAGAGAGAGGAGGAAGCAGGCTCCCCGCTGAGCAGAAAGCCCAATGCGGGGCTCGATCCCAGGACTCCGAGATCATGACCCGAGCCGAAGGCAGCGGCCCAACCCACTGAGCCACCCAGGCGCCCCTGTTTTTGTTTTTTTTTTTAAAGATTTTATTTATTTATTTGACAGACAGAGATCACAAGTAGGTAGAGAGGCAGGCAGAGAGAGAGGAAGGGAAGCAGGCTCCCCGCTGAGCAGAGAGCCCGATGCGGGACTCGATCCCAGGACCCTGAGATCATGACCTGAGCCGAAGGCAGTGGCTTAACCCACTGAGCCACCCAGGTGCCCCTCTCATCTGTCTTTGTAAAAATAATTTTCTTTTTGAAATGTACAACATTGCTACAGTGGGAACATAGAAGTTGTTTTTTGTTATTTTTGTTTTGTTTGAGAAAATTCAATTTTAGTTAAAGTTGAGTTACAACATTATTGATTGAGGAAATATGTTCTAAAGAGTGAAAAAAAATACTTCCTGTAATTTTTGCTCACTTTTTTTGAAGTAAGAATGGTATAATTTATGGAGTTTTTTTTGCTTTTAAAAAAATTTTGGATTCAGCTTTCAGATGAGCCTAGAGCTCAATTTCTGACCCTCTTGCCTTACGAATCTCAACGTTTTGGAATCCTTGAAATAACTGTAAGCTTTCAGTGATGTGTTTGAGCGCATTTTGAACACCAGGTTCGTGCTTAGGTTCGCTCCCTTGTTCCAGATGAGGGGCAGTTATTGCTTGAGCCTCATCTGCATTTAGTCTAAAGTCCCCATTAGCTTTTAGACACCCACATGTACTGGGTGACCACTTTCTCTCCTTTATCTTTGACGTCACTACACCTTCCACTACCCTGGTTAACTTAGCAGTGACATAATAACAATAAGAGTAAGGAAACCCAGGACATTCTGGCCTGCATAATGCTGCTTCTGACGCAAAATATTATAATCTCAGGGTTGTGAAATAGCTCTGCAGCCCATGCTATAAATAAAATCTAACAAAACTGTAAAAGTCCCAACTCTTGCACAAAAAATGACAATTTTGGTCAGATAGTGGTTCCTGAAACAAGAAGGAAGAATAGTGGCAAGGGAACTGGTAGGAGGTACTTGTGACATTCTGCAGTTGGCTGAGTTTTGAGACTCTGATGAGAAAATGTTTTGGAGGAGTTCCCATGATTGAGGAAGTTTTACTCTGCCTATTGAAGATCATTTTTTCCATAGCATGGGTGGTAACTGGTAGGCATTTGGCTGGATGTCCATGTTTTGCCCTGAGTACTTCATTTTTGAGGTGGCACCGTTGTGGAAATTATGGGAACCCCTCTTTGGAGGCAATATCAGGTGGACACTATTACATGATAGACAGTGATTCTGTTATGTTTCGAGAGAAGGGCAGGTGAGAGAAGAGCCAGTGATGGGATTTTTTAAAACACATTAAACAAGAATTATACTCAGTGCTGGCATAGCTCAAAATTTAGAATCCATTAAGAAATTAGTCAATTACGGCACATACCTCAATATTATCAAAGCCATCTATGAAAAAACTACCGCAAATATCATTCTCAATGGAGAAAAACTGAAAGCTTTTCCGCTAAGGTCAGGAACACGGCAGGGATGTCCGTTATCACCACTGCTATTCAACATAGTACTAGAAGTCCTAGCCTCAGCAATCAGACAACAAAAGGAAATTAAAGGCATCCAAATCGGCAAAGAAGAAGTCAAACTATCACTCTTTGCAGATGATATACTATATGTGGAAAACCCAAAAGACTCCACTCCAAAACTGCTAGAACTTGTACAGGAATTCAGTAAAGTGTCAGGATATAAAATCAATGCACAAAATCAGTTGCATTTCTCTACACCAACAACAAGACAGAAGAGAAATTAAGGAGTCCATCCCATTTACAATTGCACCCAAAAGTATAAGATACCTAGGAATAAACCTAACCAAAGAGACTAAGAATCTATACACAGAAAACTATAAAGTACTCATGAAAGAAATTGAGGAAGACACAAAGAAATGGAAAAATGTTCCATGCTCCTGGATTGGAAGAATAAATATTGTGAAAATGTCTATGCTACCTAAAGCAATCTACACATTTAATGCAATTCCTATCAAAGTACCATCCATTCTTTTCAAAGAAATGGAACAAATAATCCTAAAATTTATATGGAACCAGAAAAGACCTCGAATAGCCAAAGGAATATTGAAAAAGAAAGCCAAAGTTGGTGGCATCACAATTCCGGACTTCAAGCTCTATTACAAAGCTGTCATCATCAAGACAGCATGGTACTACTGGCACAAAAACAGACACATAGATCAATGGAACAGAATAGAGAGCCCAGAAATCGACCCTCAACTCTATGGTCAACTCATCTTCGACAAAGCAGGAAAGAATGTCCAATGGAACAAAGACAGCCTCTTCAATAAATGGTGTTGGGAAAATTGGACAGCCACATGCAGAAAAAATGAAATTGGATCATTTCCTTACACCACACACGAAAATAGACTCAAAATGGATGAAGGATCTCAATGTGAGAAAGGAATCCATCAAAATCCTTGAGGAGGGCGCCTGGGTGGCTCGGTGGGTTAAAGCCACTGCCTTCGGCTCAGGTCATGATCCCAGGGTCCTGGGATCGAGCCCCACATCGGGCTCTCTGCTCAGCGGGGAGCCTGCTTCCCTTCCTTTCTCTCTGCCTGCCTCTCTGCCTACTTGTGATCTGTCTGTCAAATAAATAAATAAAATCTTTAAAAAAAAAAAAAAATCCTTGAGGAGAACACAGACAGCAACCTCTTCGACCTCAGCCACAGCAGCATCTTCCTAGGAACATCACCAAAGGCAAGGGAAGCAAGGGCAAAAATGAACTTTTGGGATTTTATCAAGATCAAAAGCTTTTGCACAGCAAAGGAAACAGTTAACAAAACCAAAAGACAACTGACAGAATGGGAGAAGATATTTGCAAATGACATATCAGATAAAGGGCTAGTGTCCAAAATCTACAAAGAACTTAGCAAACTCAACACCCAAAGAACAAATAATCCAATCAAGAAATGGGCAGAGAGGGGCGCCTGGGTGGCTCAGTGGGTTAAAGCCTCTGCCTTCAGCTCGGGTCATGATTCCGGGGTCCTGGGATTGAGCCCCGCATCGGGCTCTCTGCTCGGCGGGGAGCCCGCTTCCTCGTCTCTCTCTCTGCCTGCCTCGCTGCCTACCTGTGATCTCTGTCAAAAAAAAAAAAAAAAAAAAAAAAAAAAAAAATCTTTAAAAAAAAAAAAAAAGAAATGGGCAGAGGACATGAACAGACATTTCTGCAAAGAAGACATCCGGATGGCCAACAGACATATGAAAAAGTGCTCCACATCACTCAGCATCAGGGAAATACAAATCAAAACCACAATGAGATATCACCTCACACCAGTCAGAATGGCTAAAATTAACAAGTCAGGAAATGACAGATGCTGGCGAGGATGCGGAGAAAGGGGAACCCTCCTACACTGTTGGTGGGAATGCAAGCTGGTGCAACCACTCTGGAAAACAGCATGGAGGTTCCTCAAAATGTTGAAAATAGAACTACCCTATGACCCAGCAATTGCACTGCTGGGTATTTACCCTAAAGATACAAACGTAGTGATCCGAAGGGGCACGTGCACCCGAATGTTTATAGCAGCAATGTCTACAATAGCCAAACTATGGAAAGAACCTAGATGTCCATCAACAGACGAATGGATAAAGAAGATGTATATATATACAATGGAATACTCTGCAGCCATCAAAAGAAATCTTGCCATTTGCGACGACGTGGATGGAACTAGAGGGTATCATGCTTAGCGAAATAAGTCAATCGGAGAAAGACAACTATCATATGATCTCCCTGATATGAGGGAGAGGAGATGCAACATGGGGGGTTAAGGGGGTAGGAGAAGAGTAAATGAAACAAGATGGGATTGGGAGGGAGACAAACCATAAGTGACTCTTAATCTCACAAAACAAACTGAGGGTTGATGGGGGGAGGGGGTTTGGGAGAGGGGGGTGGGGTTATGGATATTGGGGAGGGTATGTGCTATGGTGAGTGCTGATAAGTGTGTAAACCTGGAGATTCGCAGACTTGTACCCCTGGGGATAAAAATATATGTTTATAAAAAATAAAATTAAAAAAAAAGAAATTAGTCATTTATTTTGTAGTGAAATATAGCATTTAAGATAAAAAAAGAGGCGCCGGGGTGGCTCAGCGGGTTAAAGCCTCTGCTTTCTGCTCAGGTCATGATCCTAGGGTCCTGGGATCAGGCTCTCTGCTCAGTGGGGAAACCTGCTTCCCCCCTCTCTCTCTGCGTGCCTCTCTGCCTACCTGTGATCTCTGTCTGTTGAATAAATAAAATCTTTAAAAAAAAAAACACCTTAAAATACATAGAGCTTAATACAAATTGACATGCATCAGGCTCTCCCACTCTTTTCTTCCCTTAATCACAGTGCCATGCCTGCCCCTTCCTATAGCTACAACCCTAATTTTTGTGATAGGTATTAACTTTTTCCTTTAAGTTTTCACTTAAATTCCTTTTAGTTAACGTACAGTGTACTGGTGCACCTGCTTGGCTCAGGTCATGACACCAGGGTCCTGGGATCGAGCCGCACGTTGAGCCCCATGTCGTGTTCCCTGCTCAATGGGGAGTTTGCTTCTCCCTCTGCCCCTCCCCCTGCTCATGCTTTCTCTCTCTCTCTCAATAAATGAAATCCTCAACACCCCCCCCCCCAAAACCCAAACCATACAGTATACCCTTAGTTTCAAGTGTACCATATAGTGATTTAGCACTTCCATACGTCACAGGTGCTCATCACAAGGGTACTTCTTAATCCCCATCACCTGCTTAACGCATCCCTTCACCCACCTCCCTTCTGGTAACAATCAGTTTGTTCTTTATAGGTAAGAGTCTGCTTCTTGGTTTGCCTCTTTTTTTTTTTTTTTTTTAAGATTTCATTTATTTATTTGACAGAGAGAGATCACAAGTAGACAGAGAGGCAGGCAGAGAGAGAGAGAGAGGGAAGCAGGCTCCCCGCTGAGCAGAGAGCCCGATGCGGGCCTCGATCCCAGGACCCTGAGATCATGACCTGAGCCGAAGGCAGCGGCTTAACCCACTGAGCCACCCAGGCACCCCATTTCATTTTTTTTAATGGCTGAATAATATATACCATATCTTTATCCAGTCATCCGTTGGTGGACATTTGGGCTGTTTTCATAATTTGGCTCTTGTAGGTAATGCTGCTGTAAGTATCAGGGTGCATGTATCCCTTTGAATTAGTATTGTTTTGTTCTTTGGGTAAATACCTAGTTGAGTGATTGCTAAATTGTAGTTTTATTTTTAACTTTCTGAGGCATCGCCGTATTGTTTCCCGGCATAACTGCACCAGTTTGCATTCCCACTAACATTGTGTGAGGGTTCTTATTTCTTTGCATCCTTGCCAACACCTGTTGTTTCTTGTGTTTTTGATTTTAGTCATTTTGACAGGTGTGAGGTGATCTCTCATTGTAGTTGTGATTTGCATTTACCTGATGAGCGATGTTGAGCCCTTTTTAGTATGTCTGTTGGATGTCTGTATGTCTCTTTTGGAAATATGTCTATTTATGTCTTCTGCCTGTTTTTTAATTGGATTATTCATTTTTGGGGTGTTGAGTTTAACAAGTTCTTGATATATTTTATTTATTTATTTTAGAGAGGGAGAGAATGTGCCTGAGCAGGGCCTGGGGCAGAGAGAGAGAGAATCCCAAGCAGATTCCCTGCTAAGCATGGAGTACAGTGCTGGACTCAGTCTCACGACCCCAAGATCATGACCTGAGCTGAAATCAAGAGTCAGGTGCTTAAGTGGGTGAGCCACCCAGGTGTCCTGGCTGCCTTTTACTTTTGTTGATAGATTCCTTCTCTGTGCAGAAGCTTTTTATTTTGATGAAGTCCCAATAGTTTATTTTTGCTTTTGTTTCCCTTACCTCAGGAGTTATAATTTAGAAAGAAGTTGCTATGTCTGATGTCAAACAAGTTACTGCCTTTGTTCTCTTCTAGGACTTTATGGTTTCAGGTCTCACCTTTTGGTGTTTAGTCCATTTTGAATTTATTTTTTAAAAAAGATTTTATTTATTTATTTGACAGAGATCATGAGTAGGCAGAGAGGCAGGCAGAGAGAGAGGAGGAAGCAGGCTCCCTGCCGAGCAGAGAGCCCGATGCGGGACTCGATCCCAGGACGCTGGGATCATGTCCTGAGACAAAGGCAGAGGCTTTAACCCACTTAGCCACCCAAGTGCCTCCATTTTGAATTTATTTTTGTGTATAGTGTAAGAAAGTGGTCTAGTCTCAGTCTTTTGCTTGCAGCTATCTAGTTTTCCCAGCACCATTTTTTGAAGAGATAGTCTCTTCCCATTACATATTCTTTCCTGCTTGTTGAAGATTAATTGACCATATAATTATGGGTTCATTTCTCAGTTTTCTTTTTTTTTTTTTAATATTTTATTTATTTGTCAGAGAGAAAGGAGCGAGAGCGAGCACAGGCAGACAGAGTGGCAGGCAGAGGCAGAGGGAGAAGCAGGCTCCCTGCCAAGTAGGGAGTCCAGTGTGGGACTCGATCCCAGGACGCTGGGATCATGACCTGAGCTGAAGGCAGCTGCTTAACCAACTGAGCCACCCAGGTGTCCCGATTTCTCAGTTTTCTATTGTGTTCCATTGATCTGTGTGTCTGTTTTTGTGCTAGTACCATACTATCTTGATGACTACAGCTTTGTAGTATAACATGAAGTCTGGAGTTGTGATGCCTCCAGCTTTTCTTTCTTTTCTTTCTTTCTTTTTTAAAAAATGATTTTATTTATTTATTTGACAGAGATGACAAGCACACAGAGAGGCAGGCAGAGAGAGGGGGGGGGAAAGCAGGCTCTCCACTGAGCAGAGAGCCCAGTGCACGGCTCGATCCCAGGACCCTGAGATCATGACCTGAGCCAAAGGCAGAGGCTTAACCCACTGAGCCACCCAGGCGCCCTTACTTTTCTTTTTCAAGATTGCTTTGGTTATTTGGGGTCTTTTGTGGTTCCATACAAATTTTAGGATTGTTTGTTCTAGCCCTGTGAAAAATGTTGTTAGTGTTTTGATAGGGATTGTATGATTGTGTAGATTGCTTTGAGTAGTATGGACATTTTAACAATATTTGTTCTTGCATCCATGAGCATGGAATGTCTTTCCGTTTCTTGTGTCATCTTTAATTTCTTTCATCAGTGTTAAGGTTTCAGAGTACAGGTCTTGTACCTCTTTGGTTAGGTTTATTCCTAGGTATCTTACTGTTTTTGGTGCAATTGTATTCTTTTCCTTTCTCCTTTTTAAAAATTTTACTACCTATATATACCTCCACCCCCCAAACAGTGTATTTTACTTTCGTTTGTTCTTGCACTTCATATGAACAAAATCACTGTATATGTATTTTTTGCCTCCTTTTGATCACCATTGTGTTTGTGAAGTATGTCTGTGTTACTCGAGATTGTGATTTGTTCATTTTCATTGCTGTATGGTATTCCGTTATGTAGAGTTACCACAATTTATCTTCATAGATAGTCCATTTTTATTCTTAACAAGTCAAGATGTTTAATAGAATGTACAATTTATCTTTAGTCATTTGCAGCCTCTGCTGCTCTGACCCAAGACTTTGAGTACTAAAGTATAAAATGTCTGTACTCTTAAAATTAGCTTGATGGTGTCCCACCTCCAGCTAGGTCACTAGACCCTCTGAGTGGCCTTTTTGTTGTTAAAAAAAAACAATTGCAAGTTAGTAAATTCATCTCTGATCCATGTTTTGACTTGGAGAGTCCTGAGTGATGTTTCTCTTGCCGTCCCATACTTTGGGATTTCAGATATGAATACTTATCTCTTTATAGAATTCATTTGCATTCTCAACATTTATAAAAATGGATGTTTGTTTTAAAATAGTTTTTAGTTATTTAAGACTTAAATCTAAAAGAGCCTGATGGTTGGAAGCCTTAAAGTTTGTAGTGAACTATATATATTCTCTCTGTCCTGGTGTCTTAAGGCTTAATGTAGCTGCATAATCTTCCTCTTTGGCTTTTGGAGAAAGACAAGTCTGAAAAAGCCCAATATGCTCTTTTTCTGGTTGAGTATTCTTTTTTGGTTATTATCAATATTTTCAGTGCCTCTGTCAGTGTATATGTTTTGTTATGATCCAAGTTCTAATATTTACCCAATGTAAACTGATGTATTTCACTTCCTTATTAGAAATATTTCAGTTCAGGGATGCCTGGCTGTCTCAGTCAGTATAACATGTGACTCTTTATTTCAGGGTTGTCAGTTTGAGTCCTACCTTGGGGATAGAGTTTACTTAAAAAATAATATTTCAGCTCTGGTGAGAACTCAGATGTGATCCTTTTCAAATAGATTTGGCCTGTTAACTGGACAGTCTTCCTTATTTGTAAAATATATATTACAAATATTTTACACATAACACCGCTCTGATTTCATCTGTTGACTGATATGTGTGTCTTCATTTTATAGTTAAGGTAAAAGAAGGATTTGCATTCCAGTTAGACTTGAGTTAAACTTTCTGCATCTTCAGTCTGTTAATCTTTTATTCTAGAATGCATTCCCAGGGTGCCTTGATTTCCTTCTTAGAATATTTGTCTATATCCACACCAGACTATCCCTTTAAGTGCTTCAGAAGGTTGTTGACTGACCTCAGGTTTCACTACTTTGTATTTTTTGTGATCTGACTTTTCTCTGTGCCTAACCATGATTATTTGTCTTTATCCTCCTCCCTCCCATGCGTGAGAGTTCCTGCAGTCACTTTCAGCCTGTCTAGAGAATGATATCTTTGATGAGGTAGACTTTGAATTTCCTTTCATGTTACTGCATGCCTCCCTGCTCTTGTATCTAGATGGTAACGGGTAGTTAATCAGTATATTTTCTTTACTCTAGATTCTGACTCTGCTCAGTCCTTACAAGCACAGGTCTTCCCTAACCCGAAGTAATAGATACTGTCCAGAGGAAGTGAGTTGTTCGAAACTCAGTGTGGACAGGCCACACCTGTATTAATGAGCACACTCTGCATGTCAGCTCAAAAGAACAAGATCCATACTGATATTTGAACCATAAATAGAGATCTCCAAGTCTACTAGATTTACAACAGAGCATTCATTACCCTAGATTCCTAATTTAAATACCTTCTGCTGAGTTAGGACTTCTGAATTCTACCCCTCGCTGTACTCTAAGCTTCAGTGTTCTCATCTATAAAATGAGAGGTTGGATTAGAAGATATGTATGGGCAATTCTGTTAAATTTATCATTATAACCTTGGTATTCTTCTGAATTGACACTTGAAGAGCAAAAATGCCCTCTTAAAAAAAGATGGAAGGAGGCAAAACAAAACAAAAACCAGTTTCCTTTCATGTCCAGATTTAATTTAAGAAGTTAATTGGAATCCTTTTCTTTGAAGGTAAAATAAAAGTAGTTTTTCTGCTCACAGCTTTGCCATTTAAAATGTAGTAAAAGGTAACAACATTTCTTTTGATATCTTTGTAGTAGTTGCTTAAATTAACAGTAATTGCTTGTGATAGCTTAAGGTATATATTGGGCATTACCTGTTTTAGAGATACTTTTGGATGGAGCTGTATTATTAATCCCACATATGTAAGTTAAAATAACAGACCCAGGAAGACATCATTTTATTCATTTGTAGAGCTTTATTCTATACTGTCTTATAAAATACATCATACTTAGAATAGTGGCAAAAAATGTTCAGAAAGTGTTCATAAATCATAAATTCCTGAACATACATGGACATTTTACCTTACTAAACAATAAAAAAGTATTTTTATGAATTTTAATCTGCTGATGCAGATAGTTCTACTATGTTATCCCTTTTGTTTTTTCATTTTTTCTGAGAATTTTTAGTACATTATTTCGTTTATAAATAGAGTGTCTGTGGGCAGTGCTTTCTTCCTAATTTTGATTACTTAGAGGAGTTTCTCCTACCTCACTTAAGCTTATTTCAATTCTTTCACCTGTCGCCAGGGTAATAAAAATATTTGAATTCCATCACTATTCATGAAGCCATTCTTTTGGGTACATAATTATCTTGTGAGGGAATTCTTCCAAAATGGACACAGATGCATTTTACTCCTAACTTTTGTGTAAAACAACTTAGTTCATTTTATTCTGCTTTTGTTTTTAAGAAAACACATGTGAGGGTGGAACAGTCCTCCAGATCAGGAAGCATTATCGGTTTCCACTGATGTTTTATATGGACTCTGTTTTTATGTGAGACTCTAAAAGCTCAAACTCTGCATGATGCTATGAAGACATGGAAAATGATTCTTTCTTAGGGTTGGAGGAAGTGATGACTAGTGTTTTTTTGCTGGTAGTATCTGATAATCCCCCCTCCCTTTAGCTATTCTAGGCATGTTTAGTTGTCAGGCGTTGTCGGACTAAATTGCTAAAAATAATAAATAAGGGGGAGGCTGTTCTAAGGCCAGATCTTGCCGCTGTCTGTAATCTGTTTAATTTAGTTCCTAGGGAGAAAGGGCAAAAGGAACATGGTGCCATTCTCACTGAATGGATTTTTTGTTTAAAGTGCTGACAAGAACATTGTTTGAGCTCTCCTTTTTCCTAAGCCCCAGTGGGCTTACGCACCCACATCCACTTGCAGAGTACAGCCAGCGCTGGGGGACTCAGAGCATGCTCCAGTCAGTAGTTATGCTAGAGGTTAACCAGGTGATTGTGGTCTTTTCCTGGTCTTTTAATGTGGCTTTTGGCAGTGGAAATGCACAGTTAGTGTGTGAGAGAGAGTGAGAAGGAGAGAAGGGTGATTACAGATGGGGGAATGAGTGTGAGAATAAAGAAATCTTTCTGTTCAGTCCTTTTCCCTAACTCCTTGTTCAGAGAGTCAGGTTGTTTGATGAAATTACCACATGGTTGAGCCCGGTATACCTGTCAATTTTAACTCACAGCACCAGCATGAAGTTCTACTTGGATCTGGCTCTTGACCTCTCTTTGCTTTCAGTTTTTTCTAATAATAGAAATAACTTTCTATAAAGTAGACATAGCAATCTAGTACTTGTTTGTAAAGCAAAGGAATTCACACAGGAATGATTTACATGCCTTTCCTGTCCCTTGCTATGTATTTGCCAGTGGTGGACCAAAGTTTCAGTTATATTGTGGTATTCTGCAGTTTATGTGGACACACCTGAGGGATTATTGATTTGTATATTCTTAGGTTGCTTACTGATCTCTGTATCTGAAGTTGTATCCAAAATCCCTTCCTTTGTATACTTTTTTTGTTTTGGGGGGTGTGGGGGAAGGTGGTCTGAACCTGACCACTTTTTAAGCACCAAAGAAAGAAATGGATTGGTTTTATTATTTGGGGGGAAATGTCTTGGGGAAGCCTCTATTAATGTTGAGCTTTAGGTGTTTACCTAAAGCTTTGGGATCTGAGCACTTGGACACTGCAGGCTTTGGGAATGCTTACTTTTAGACATTTCCTAAGTCACCAACCTGCTCTACTCTCTAACTTAATAAAATCATGATTTTAACTGAACTAAAGGTTCTCAGATATAGAATTTAGAACACAGTCTTCAGGATTATCTGGGATCTGTATATATGATAAAGTCTTGTGATTCATGTAGAATGACATATCTGGAAGTGCTTTAAATATTTTAAAGTGGTTCAAAACAGATAAGATTTGTGGTTGAGTTTAATCAGCTCCAGAAATTTATAAAGAAAAACTTCACTTTTTGTTCAGAACCTGGGCTTTCTTTGGAGTTCAAATTCAGAGCCTTCATTAATGCATACTCTCTGTCTGTTTTCGTTAGGTAAATGGTAAAGAAAAATAAAAGAGAAAGAAGGAGCTTCTAATTGTATAGTTGAAGCCTTAAATTGGATCCAGTTTCAAACTAAACTATAAGATACCGATTGCCATAAACTTTTAAACTTAGATACTTTTAATAGCAGAGGCTGAACTTTTTCACTTAAAACTGATTCCTTTGGGAAGACTAAATAATTCCTAGATTTATAACATAAGACTTTAGCCAGTAACGTTGTTAGATAGACCAGAAGACATATACACATATTTTTAAAAAGGCATTATTAAATGTTTGCTGAGTGAATTACACACAGTACTTTGGGATATGTCTGTGGAGGCTTTTTGCTCTTTCTTTCATACATTAAGGAACATATAGTCTTTTGTATTTGCTATATGCCAAGCAGTGGTATATGCGATGTAGGCAGAATTAGCAAAGGCCCTGATGGGGGGGCATGGAGCTTATATTCTGCTGAATGGGAGGGGGCAAGAGATAATAATATAATTTACAAATGCTAAAAAGAGAAATAACTTGGAGTAAGGAGACAGAGAATGATGGGAATGTATAAGCTGTTTTATATAGTGTTGACAGGGGAGGTTTTTCTTATAAGGTGGTATTTGAGCAGTACTTGGAACAAGCTGCATGTACATCTGGGAGAAGAGGACTCCAAGCAGAGGGGCTAGCAAATATGAAAACCTGAAGGTGAGAGTGTAATTGACCAGTTGGAAGAACGGCAAGGAGGCCAGTTCAGCTAGAGCTGAGTGAGGTAGAGAATACTAGGTGAAGAAATCAGGGAAGGGTCTAGGAGTAGATTAAGTTTTACAGGGCTTGCAGGCCATATTAAGGATTTTGGATTATGCTCTGGAATTGGGAATTTGGGAATGGTTTTGAAGAGATGAACTAGATGATCTGATTTCATTTTTTAACGAGACCAGACTGGGTACTATATTATAGATTAGATTAGGGGTGGCTGGGTAGCTCAGTCAGTTAAGTGTCCACCTCTTGATTTTGGCTCAGGTCATGATCTCATGGTCCTGGAATTGAGACCTGTGTCAGGCTCCGTTCTCAGTGGGGAGTCTGATTGAGATTCTTTCTCTCCCTCTTCCTGTCCCCCCCTCCCCGCCAAATAAAGAAATAAATATTCTTTTAAAAAGGTAATGGATTATAGGGGACAAGGGTGTAAGCATGGAGATCTGTTAGGAGGCTGTTGCATTATCCAAGTAAGAGACTGATGGTGGCTTGGACTAGGGCAGTGCCAGTGGAGGTGGTCAGACTCTGGAAATATTTGAAGGTACAGCCAAAGACAGTTGGGTGTAGGGATGAAAGAAAGGCCAAAATTTTGGCCCCTCCTTCCTCCATGTGTATCATTCATTCTCCTCTTGGAGAGATCTGGAAGGGGTTCATGGGAGAAGAGTCATTTCATCTGGACCTTGACAGTCAGAATTTTGCTTGCTTAGGGCCGGGGCAGAGGAGAGAACATTTCAGATCAAAGAAATAGTGGCTATAGATGTCTGGAAGTGGAGTGGTAAAGGAGGTTGGGGTGAGAAATGAAGCTAGAGAGATCTGAGAGAAAAGAGTTAAGGCTAAAATGAATGAAACCCGCATCGTTTCCACTCGCTTTGTAGAAGTACTACTTGTTTTGCGCAAGTAATAATTCCCAGTGCCAGTGCTATTTATTTCGTTTGTTTCTTCACAGCATTCCATGTATACTGGGCTCCACAGAGATTCCACATGTTTATGGGAACATATGTGCTGTTGGTAATTCATTGGTCAGTTTCTCCTAGTTGATCTTCAAGTTTCAAAAGTAATTTTAAAAGCAAATTGAAAGTTTGGTTTGTGA
Organism: Lutra lutra; assembly: GCF_902655055.1. Classification (NCBI taxonomy): domain Eukaryota; kingdom Metazoa; phylum Chordata; class Mammalia; order Carnivora; family Mustelidae; genus Lutra; species Lutra lutra. Next base: position 78,938,179 of record NC_062282.1, on the reverse strand, counting down.
TACCCAAGTGGAGATATTGAATAGACAGTTGGATACATGAATCTGGCCCTCCAGGCTAGTGAAATACAATTGAGAATTATGTATAAATTGTCAGTTTATAGGTGTCATTTAAAGTTAATAGAACTGGATTGAGTCCACTAAGGAGAAAAAGGTAGCTAGAGAAATAATGAATGAGAGTCATGCAGCAGGATGTATAAAGCTCTTTCCAGAGGTGTGGACAGTGTGTAGTGTGAGTCCAGAGACCTAAGTGAATGTCTCTATGGGCAAGTCTGTGCTAAGGGGCTACTCCCTCCTTGGTGAGGAGGCTGTTCATGCCCTTGGTTTTGTGGTGGCAGCCGGAGCTGTCAACTCAATTAGACTTGAGTTGCAAATGCTGGTACTGACCCTGGAGCTAGGCAAGCCTGATCTGTGGAGGGGAACAGGTTTGTTCCCTTGGGGAGGGGTTGCCGAAGGTAGAGGCTGACATCAGGTGAGGCTCAGAACTGAGCCCTCTGTCCGTGGGACTGTACTTAAGGGAGTGGTTGAACACAGTTCATTTAGAGCACAGGAGATAAGCAGCCTGCTATGCATCTGTGGTATCCAGAGTCATAGTTGAGGGAGGTGGGTACTTACATGGGTTAAAGCAAACCTGCCTACTAGTTTTGAACTAGTTTTGGAGGTTAAAAGTTTCCTAAGGAGATTTTATAATAAGTCGTACTTTCCCCATACACGCTGTCACATATGCACACACTTAAATATGTGCACTTTCCTACCCTCTTTCAGTATGTACTAAGAAAAGCTTTAACCTTTATTTTTTAAGTTCATCTTGAAGATTTTTAGTGAGTAGTAGGTATTGCTTTTCTATGCTCGGATATGGTAGCATAATGCCTTGGCATAGTAATTAAGAATATGAACTCTGAAATAATGAATATGAATTAGAACTACAGCCCTGCTGCTTACTACACATTGTGTAAATTACTTAGTGTCTATAAGCCTAAATCCGCTCTTCTATAAAATGGCAACAACAATAGTGTTGATGGAGAAGGACAATAAATAATCTCTTTATTATCTGCCTAAGTATGGAACCAACTGAAAGGCAGATTGAGATAAAAATTTTTATATATTTTCCCTTTATTAGTTAAAATGGCTTGAAGAATGTGGCTTCACTGTGTAGCGGTAACAGTGGTTTCTGAAACTGATCCAGAATTAGGCATACTGATGAGCCTAATTTACCCAGCACATCTCTCCAAGTGTAGGACAAGCACATGTCTCTTTCTGCAGAGGCACACTGATACTGTCAGATGAAGAAAATGTGTACCTTTTGCAAGCAGGCACATCCTGGCAAACCAGGAGCTGAGCAATATTGTTTTTTCCCCAAACACACCAATCAGAAAAACCACTAGTCTTCCTGAGAGTAGATTGAGGTCAGGGCTATAGCTGATGAATACTGGAAGTGAGGAGGATAAGCATTTCTCCCTTAAAGAATACTATCTTTTTTTTTTTTTTTTTTTTTAATTTTTGTAACTTCTGTACCCATCGTGGGGCTTGAACTCATGACCCTGAGATCAAGAGTCTCATGTTCTACCAACAGAGCCAGCCAGATGCTCCCCCGACCAGATACCTGCCTTTTAACATAATACATGTAAATCACTTGAATTGTGCCTATAAATAATAAAGATTTGTTGTTTGCATGTGGTAGGTGCTTAGGAGCTACTTAATGATTAAGATCATTGCCACCAAATGTTTATAAGATAAAGGTTTTTTTTAATTTTGAAAAAAAAAATTGAAGTTACACAAATACACAAGGCTAACTTAACACCTGTTTACTCATTAATCAGAATTAACAAATGTTAGTATTTTGTAATATTTACTTTTTCATTATTTTATAAAAATAAAACCGTACTAATGAAATTGAAATCTCCTTTGTAACTTCCCTTCCAAGCCCACCTCAGTTTTATTCCCAATCACCAGAAGCAACTACTATCAGGTTTTTCGTGTGTTATCTTTCCATTCCATGTTTTATGGCATCTTATATTTAATAAGTGACATCATATTGTATCTTTCAGTAACTTTTTTTTTTTAGCTCTACCCACACTAATATATGTAGTTCACTCATTTAAACTGCTCTAGGGTATTCCATAAGAACATAAAACTTTCTGTATTTTATGCAAAGGACCTGTTATTTATACCTTCAGTTTATGCCATGTGCATGTGTCAAAAGAGCCCAGTGATTTCTTCCATGTGTAGCATAAATATAGCCACTGGCAGGGCTAGTTGATGGGCTCAAGGATGCAAGTTCCAGTAGATTAGTGATGTTTGCTGCTCTTATTTCCTAACAGCCATGGATTCTGTGGTGAAGCCATCTCATAAATTTTGTGGCATCTGCCCATTTTTAAAAATTAAAAAAAAAATTTTAAAGCTTTTATTCATTTACGTGACAGTGAGAGAGGGAACATAAGCCGTGGGAGAGGGAAAAGGAGGCCCCCTGCTGAGCAAGGAGCTCTACATAGGGCCCAATGCCAGGACCCTGGGACCATGACCTGAGCTAAAGGCAGACATCTAATGACTGGGCCACCCAGGCAACCCGTCTGCCTGTGTTTTAAAAATGGAGATCAAGTGTCCTTTTTAGAGCCAGAACCAGAATCGGTCAGGGAAAGAGAGGAACCTGAGTGGGAACCCAGGTTTCTAGATTCCAACGATGATACTCACCTTTACTCTGAAAGAAATGGGGGTTCCCGTACTACAGTTGGATATTCCTAGTAGCTGGGTCTTCTAAAAAGTTAATGGTCCTTTTCTTAGGAAATCGTAAACCCGCTCAACACCATTTCTTTGAGTTAAAAGATTTTAAGTGGTTTCTAAGTGACCTAGCATCTGGAAATTGAAGAAAGGGCAAAGTGAATACCACCCCTTGAATCATGTTTGCAAAGAGAAGTGTTCCAAGTGCTCTTTTACTATTCCAGTGTCATTATAAATTTAATTGGTGTTATGTCAGCTACTTAGATCAGAGCTAATAGCATATAAAACTCCATTCTGTTTGTACGAGTTCCATGGTAACTTGGGTGTGTGTAGAGTTGGGACAAGTGGCAGCTGTGACGTCTGGTCTGTAGAGTCATTTCATCATGGTATGAGCTTCTGGATCACCCCGGATGGAGAAGTGTCACTGGGTGATGGGAGCTGACCTGCTGGTGCCCTTCAGAACACGGTGAGCAATGTGAGCAAAGAGCCTAGTTTGCTTGCCTGACCTAGAGGTTTAGCTTGGAGTTTGAGAACAGTAGTAATTCCTCCTTTTGTCTTTCTTAATGAAAAGAAAGCCAGTCTTTTGGAAAAGCTTTATAAATAACTCTTTGATACTGGAGTGTATTTGTAGTTCTCCAGTTCTGCCCTCTGCTGACCTAGACAAATCAGCAGAGGAGGTGCCCATGAGTCATGAATCTGTGCTTGTGGTAGCTTTGAGCTCTTGTTTTCACTGTCTCCCATTCCTTTTACGGGTTTCCGGTTGCCATATCTCTATTTTTTTAGTTGTATAAATATGTTCCTCGATTGGAAAGTAGTAGTGTGATCACATAGAAATTTCCTTACCCTTGTTTGTTCATTGGCTCTCTCAGAGTACCTAATTAACTCATTAATCTAAATGTGTAGTATTTACACTGATAACATTAAAGTTAGTTTTCAGAAATTAATATGCCACTTTATTTTACCTTGGTCAGTTTGTGTGTAATTTTCTGACTTTTTCAGTGGAGCAAAGACTGATTTGCTGTGAAAATAATTCATTTGGAGCTTGCCTGGCCATGCCTGTTTTTAAAATTTAGTTATTTTATTTTATTTTTAAAGATTTTATTTACTTATTTGACAGAGATCGCAATTAGAGAGGCAGGCAGAGAGAGAGGGAGGGAAGCAGGCTCCCTGCTGAGCAGAGAGCCTGATACAGGGCTCAATCCAAGGATACTGGGATCATGACCTGAGCCGAAGGCAGAGGGTTTAACCCACTGAGCCACCCAGGCACCCCAAATTTAGTTATTTTAGAGAGAGAGGGAATGAGCAGGAGGGGTAGAGGGAGAGGGAGAAAGAATCTCAGGCAGACTCTGTGCTGAGTGTAGAACCCAACACGGGGCTCGATATGGGGCTGGATCTCACGACCTGAGCTGAAACCAAAAGTCGATGCTTAACTGACTGTGCCACCCAGGTGCCCCACCACGCCTGTTTTTAAACACAGGGCTTTCATGTTCTGTCTTTTCTCCTTGTGGTACAGCATTTTGAGAAGACTAGGAATTCTTTTTTATTTGTAATTGAGATGAAGTTTATGTAACATAAAATTCGTAGTGTTGTGCAGCCATCTCCACTATCTGACTCTAGAACACTTTCATCCCCCCTCCACCCCGCCAAAAAGAAACCCTTATGCATTAAGTAGTCACTGGCCATTTCCCCTCTCTCCCAGCACCAGGCAGTCTTTCATTTGTTGTCTGTCTGTATAGTTTTGCCTGTTCTGATGTTCATGTAAATGGATCATACAGCGTGTGGATTTTAGTATCTGGCTTCTCTCACTTAGCTCCATCTTCTCAAGGTTCATCCATGCTGTAGCATGCATCAGAACTCCATTCCTTTTTATGGCTGAACAGTATTCACTTGAATGGTAGATCACATTTTCTCAGTTGATGGGCATTTGGGTTGTTTGCAGTTTTTGGCTATTATGAATAATGCTGTTACGAACATACAGTTCAAAAACAAAAGTGTTTTGTTTGGACACCTGTTTTGATTTCTCGAGTATATACACAGGAGTGGAATTGCTGGGTCATGTGGCAGTTTTATCTTTTAACTTCTTAAGTAACTGCCAAACTTTTCCACAGCTGTATCATTTTACATTCCCACCAGCAATATAGGAGTTCTTTTTTTTTTTTTTTTTTTAAGATTTTATTTATTTGTTTGACAGAGAGGGAACACAAGCAGAGGGAGTGGAAGAGGGAGAAGCAGGCTTCCTGCTAAGCAGGGAGCCCGATGTGGGGCTCCATCCCAGGACCCCGGGATCATGACCTGAGCCGCGGGCAGATGCTTAACAACTGAGCTACCCAGGCGCCCCAGTATATGGGAGTTCTAATATCTCCACATCTTTGCCGACACTTATTTTCTGGTTTTGATAATATATAGTGTCATCCTGGTGGGTAGAAAGTAGTATCTCATTGTGCTTTTAAAAAAAATGGGGGGTGGTTATTTATTTGAGAGAGAACTCATGTGCAAGCGAGGGTGGAGTGGGGTGGAGTAGAGGGTAAGGGGGCCAGGGAATGAATCTCTGGCAGACTCTGGCACTCATCCTGTGTGCCGAGCTCATGAGGGGATGATCTCAAGAGCCAGGATCATGACCTGAGCCAAAACCAAGAGTTGGACACTCAACCAATCCAGCCACCCAGGCAACCCTCGTGGTGGTTTTTATTTGCATTTCGCTAAGGACTAAAATTGTTGAACATCTTTTCGTGTGCTTATTGGACATTCACATATCTTTTTTTTGGAGAAATGTCTATTCAAGTCCTTTTCCCATCTTTTAATCGTATTCTTCATCTTTTGTTATTGAGTTGTAAGAAAATTGAAATTCTTGATTTGCTTGGAGCAAGAGTAGTATTGAAGTGACTTCAGGTGCTTGCCTCATGTACCTCCCTCCTAGTCCTGTGCTCACAGTTGAGTCAGGTGCACCTCCAGTTCCAAGAATGTGAGGTGTTGCCTTACTTCCTCTTTGAGAAGGCACACCCTTTTCCACCTAGCCCTTTATCATGCCTGCGGGCCAAACTCCACAGTACACACTATTGATTGGATTCTCTAGCTTTTACAGGACTAGAACAAACCAAAGACACATAGTAAAACTTTATTTGCTCATTTGGAAGACTTGTAGAGACAGTATTTGGCCAAAAGAGTCATAGAGGTAAAAGAAGATTGTAACAGATTCCTCTGCTCTATAAGTGTCTGCCCTTGGCTCAGTTCATGATCCTGGAGTGCTAGGATCGAGCCCCTTGTCCGGCTCCAGGCAGGGAGCCTGCTTCTCCCTCTACCCCTACCCTTCCCGAACCCCCACCTTTATGCTCTCTCTCTCTCATGTGTGCTGTCTCTCAAATAAATAAATAAAATCTTTAAAAAAATAAGCAAAATAGTAATTGGAGATTGGAGACATCTGGGGAGCAAATGGGAGGTAAGGAGTGGAGAGGGAGCTACTAAAAACAATTGGTTTAAGAAATCATGCTAAGAAGGGAAGGAGAGAAGGGGAGAGTACCTGCAGGGAATGCGAAGACATGAAAGTTTTTTTTTTTTTTTAAGATTTTTTTTTTTTTTAAAGATTTTTATTTTTATTTATTTGACAGAGAGATCACAAGTAGGCAGAGAGGCAGGCAGAGAGAGAGGAGGAAGCAGGCTCCCTGCCGAGCAGAGAGCCCGATGCGGGGCTCGATCCCAGGACCCTGAGATCATGACCTGAGCCGAAGGCAGCGGCTTAACCCACTGAGCCACCCAGGCGCCCCAAGATTTTATTTATTTATTTGATAGACCGAGATCACAAGTAGGCAGAGAGGCAGGCAGAGAGAGAGGAGGGAGGAAGGAGGCTCCCCACTGAGCAGAGAGCCCGATGCGGGACTTGATCCCCGAACCCTGGGATCACGATCTGAGTTGAAGGCAGAGGCTTTAACCCACTGAGCCACCCAGGTGCCCCACGGAAGAAGGGATTTTTAAATGATTTGCCTCCACAAGAAAGATTTTATAGAGAAAGAGAAATTGAAAAATAGTAAAAAAGACAAAGGCTGACTGCAACAATGAAAGTTTTGAGAGGGTGAGTGGAGAGGTAATCAGTGCCTAAGTGGAAGGGCTGTGTTTTGACAGAAGCAGGGACACTATCCATTTTAACACTAGAGAGAGAAGAGTATCTGCATAGGTGTGGGTCAGGTAATGGATGTGATAGTGGGTAGAAGAGGCAGTTTTTATGAGATTGCTTGTATTTTCTCAGTGACCTGAGGAGAGGGGAGGAGAGAGTATAGGAGATTTGAGACCAGATAAAATATGAAATAGTTATTTTGGAGAACACACAAGTGAACTTATTAAAGAAGTTTAATAGAATACTAGGGCAATGTTGAGTGCCCGTTTGAGATTTATGGTCCTGAATTTAAAGTGAAACCATTCCATACATTTAAGTGTTCTTCTCTAACAACATTTAGGTACAAGCATGGAGTAGGCAGGTGGTTGGGTTTAACTTGGGTTGGCATTTTTTCTTTTTTTCTTTTTTTTTTTTTTAAGATTTTATTTATTTATTTGACAGAGAGAAATCACAAGTAAGCAGAGAGGCAGGCAGAGAGAGAGGAGGAAGCAGGCTCCCTGCTGAGCAGAAAGCCCGATGTGGGGCTCGAACCCAGGACCTGGGATCATGACTTGAGCCGAAGGCAGCGGCTTAACCCACTGAGCCACCCAGGCGCCCCTTGGGTTGGCATTTTTGCCAGGCAAGTGCAACAGAGGGAGAATAGGGCAAAGAAGAAAAGGATATTTGTAAGGGATTAATACATAAAGGATGGACTGTGGAAGCCCAGCCAGGTAGGATGGGTAGGAGGGGAAAGGCTATGGAAGCAAGCATAATGTATAATGAACAACGTGTCATTAAGGGGCACCTGGTGGCTCAGTCAGCTAAGCCTCTGCCTTTGGCCCAGGTCATGGTCTCAGTGTCCTGGGATCGAGTCCCACGTTGGCCTCCCTTCTCAGTGGAAGTCTGCTTGTCTCTCTCTCTTTCTCTCCTCCCTGTCTGTGCTCTCTTTCTCTCTCTAGCTCTCATTCTATCTCAAATAAATAAATAACAAAATCTTAAAAAAAATAAAACTGTCATCGAGATGAGGTTGAAGAAGTGCTAGAGTTGAGAGTTATCAGGTAAAAGCAACCTGAAAAATATGCAGAGGTGGTGAACCTGAGATTTCAGAGGTGGCGCATTTGGTGGTGTTGACATGGTGCCTCGGGTGTGACTGTGGGTGGGTGGCTGAGGTGGGGTGAAATAAAAATGGTGAGGGGAGGGAACGTCATGGTATTGAAAGGATCATCTACATTCTTGTTGGAGTCACCTTGAGCTGTGCAGCTGTGGTGGAGAGAAGACAGTGAGCCATCGGTGAGTGAGGGACAGGACTCGGGATATTGTAGATTGTGGCAGCAGGAGGGGGAGAGCTGCTAAGGCATGATGCCACAAACTTTAAGGACCAGAGTTTTGGAGGGAAAGAGAGAAAATGGTTTGGCACTGGGCTGAATGAACAAATGGAAGAAGGATGGGTGGAAATTTGGGCTTTTATTAGGCAGCTTTCATTGAAAGTTAAAAATCTCTGAAATCTCTGCCTGCTGGAATCGGTGCTTTTAAGACTTTCCTTTTTTTAAGAACAGAGGTTGACAGACTATGTATCCTGTTGGTCAGACCCACCTTGCTGCTTGTTTTCGTGTTGACATACTTATCCCCGTTCATTTACACGGCGCCCATTAGTTTACACATTGTCTGCGTCAGCTTTTATGCTATGACGGCAAGGTTGAGTAGTTGTGACAGAGACATCCCCACAAAGCCTAAGATATTGACTGGCCCTTTATAGAAAAAAATCCAGTTTGCCAATTCTCATTTTGAACAGTGGTTCTCAAAAAGTGTGCCCCAGAATCACCTGGAGGGCTGTGAAAACACAGATTGCTAGGCCCCATCCCTAGAATTTCTGATTCAGTGGGTCTGAGTTGAGGCCTGAGATTATGCTTTTCTCACAAGTTCCCAGGAGTTGCTGATACTGAAAAAAATTCCAGGAGCCACGTTTTAAGAGCCATTGCTTTAGATATTTAAGGCAGTGGTCAAATTCCTTCTCCTCGTAATCTTTTCTGAGCCACCTATTTCTACCCACTTCAGCTGCTTATCACTTGACATGATTTACTGGCTGGTCTCATCCTTTTTTAAGCCTGGTGGCCCAAAATGTAATGATGCTTTGGATGTAGCCTATTCAGTGCCATGTGCGTTGGAACACCTGCCCCTTCTGCTGGCTTTGCGCTTACCTGGAGTTTTCTACTTACTTTCCTGGATTGTCTGATGGGCTGGGCTTTTTCTGGGACTTAAATGGAGCTCACGTGTTAGGGAGGGTAACACTGGTATTGATCACCTAAACCCTAGGGGGACTAAGTGGAAGAAATAGGAATCCTTCTCTCCCCACCCCCTTCCCCAGTGTATTTCTGCCACAAGATGTCGTGTCGAGGTTTTTCTTGGGCAGACTGAGGATGCAGTCACAGGTGGGATTTGGGAGTCTGATCCCACTTGGTAGTAGTGTCAGAGTCTGTTTGCAGGAAAGAGAACACCTAGGAGAAAAATAAGGTCAGTGTCCAGTGAAACCAAAACCACATCTTTCAGCAGAGGAATTTTTTTTTTTTTTTTTAAAGATTTTATTTATTTGTCAGAGAGAGAGGGAGAGAGAGCAAGCACAGGCAGACAGAATGGCAGGCAGAGGCAGAGGGAGAAGCAGGCTCCTGCTGAGCAAGGAGCCCGATGCGGGACTCGATCCTAGGACGCTGGAATCATGACCTGAGCCGAAGGCAGCTGCTTAACCAACTGAGCCACCCAGGCGTCCCACAGCAGAGGAATTTTTGAAAGCAGTTTCTTAAAGTTGCAGAGACAATAACTCCTTAGATTTCTCTTAGATTCTCCTGTTCCATGCCTAAAACTACTTTCTCATTCTTTGAGCTTATCTCCCAGCCTTGTGTTATAGTTCACAAGTTCCTTTATTGCCTAGTTGTATCTTTTTTTTTTTTAAGATTTTAATTTATTTGACAGAGAGAGTGAGAGAGCACAAGCAGGGGGAGCCGTCAAGGGAAAGGGAGAAGCAGGCTCCCTGCTGAGCTGGGAGCCTCACTCTGGGCTTGATCACAGAACCCCGGGACCACGACCTGAGCTAAAGGCAGATGCTTAACCATCTGAGCCACCCAGGTGCCCCGCCTAGTTGTATCCTTAATGGTGAAGTGGATGCCCCCTGATGAGTTCCCAAGTAGCCGTGTGTCTGTGGATCAGTCTCTTAGCTTTCCATTCCAGGTCAGGCATGGTCTGTCTTTCCTGCCCCTGGTGAGTGCCTCACCCTTCTACTTGCACTTTCAGAGCTCTGCACTGTTTCTGCTTGCTACAGTTCGGCCATCTTGGTCTCATTTCCCTTCCTCAGTTCTCTGATTGTGACCCCTCGTTGCCTTTCTTACTTTCTCTTCCTCATTTTTCTTTGTGCCTTCATCACATTTTACCCCCGTCTGCTAAGACATGCCTTCTCAGTCTTCGGTGAATTCTTGGCTTCTTGCTAAACTTCCCCAGTGTGGGCATCTGGCATCCTCTGGCCATTTTTTAGTTCTGCAAAGTGAGAGAGCATGAAAATCACTGCGGCTCTGGGGTTTTTTTTTTTTTTTTTTTTTTTTTTTTTAAAGATTTTATTTATTTATTTGACAGACAGAGATCACAAGTAGGCAGAGAGGCAGACAGAGAGAGGGGGAAGCAGGCTCCCTGCAGAGCACAGAGCCCGATGTGGGGCTCGATCCCAGGACACTGGGACCATGACCTGAGCCGAAGGCAGAGGCTTTAACCCACTGAGCCACCCAGGTGCCTCCGGCTCTGGGTTTTTAATTTGGGAGCCAAGGCAGCAGCAATGGGAAGGTGGCCTTTGCTTCACATGTTCTGATTAATAGTAGAGCTTGAAGTTGGCAGTGGTCTGCAGAAGTTAGCAGCCATGGATTCAGCATAAGGGAGAAGTGTGTGGCCAGGATAGGTCAAAGTTGGGATCTGAAACATGGGACTCAGCAGAGGGTCTCTGAGCATAGATCTCACAGAACATCAAGGGCAGAAACGAATCAAGATGCCCATTTCTGCTACCCCTGTAGCCTGGATTGGAGGCATGGGACAAGCTAGAAATTCTTCTTTTATCCAGTGTCTTCCCATCCCTTCCCTCAGCTCTATTTTACCTGTCTTACTTGTTTTGTGTTTGAGACAAGAGTTCATTTGAAGAAAAAGCTGTGTCTAAAGAATAATAATGGGGGAGTGAGGATACTGGTATTGTCCAAATTCTCATTTTACTAATGGGGAAATAGAGGATGAGAGAGGAATACTACTTTCTATGCTCTAAGAAATGGCAAACAGGAAAAATATGCGAGAAAGAGAGGGAAACAAAGGCCCTAAGGAAAAAAGTCTATACGGATAGCAACACAAGATGAATTACCTCAGCGGTCTGTTTGAGAGATTATGTCATGTCAGAAAAGTTCTAGAGACTTGAGCCTCTTTCCTTCATGGGAGGTCATAAAGGGAACACTGGCCCCTCAGCATGACTCCCAGAGAGAACATCAGGCTGATGAGCAATAACTGCAGCAATGCCCTTTCCCTGGCGGTGCTGAGCCCCACAGGAAATCTCAGCATTTCACTCCAGCACAAGGCCCGCAGGAATGTCGCTGCACCCAGAGCTCTGTGGTTTGATTTCACTGGAGAATTTCCTAGGGGAAAGCTTCTGAAGGACATTGTTCAGCAAGACAGAAAAATGCTGCAGTGAGGCCAGCAAATGTGTTCCTGGGACTTCTGCTGGAAGGTGTCAGTTTGACAGTCCTCCTGGAGTTTACACAGCAGTCATAATCCCCTTGTAGCTCACAGCAGTCCTGGCCAATCTCTGAGCATTTTCTTAAGGATTTCCCACTCCAGGACGTGGGAAATTGGGATAGTTTGTTTTACAGTTTTATAAGTTGATCTAATAAAGGGCTTGACCCTTAGGGCCTGTTCTGTTTGTGGAAGCAAGCCTCTGATTTTCCGAGGGACATCACATCAGTAAGGGTTGAGTTTTAGACCCATGTTTACCTGGAGCAGAGGTTAGGAGGCATTGCCCCAAACTGCGAATCATCTTGAAGGAGATGGTCATTTTCTGTCTTTGCATGCTCTGTTGGTGTTCCTCATTCACTCATGTTGTGAGGGGAACTACAAAGCGGTGTGGATACAAGTACAGCAGTAAGTCATTTCCCATCACAAAGGCACTTTATTGAACAGGTATTGAGTTCCTCTCCTGTTCCAGCTATTTTTCTAGACACTGGGGTATCAGCAAACAGAACAAAGTCTTGCCCTTGAGGACTTTTCTTTCTTGTAAGGGAAGAAGGCCCGATGTTGCTGCTCTCAGTGCTGGCAGATGCGATGCAGGCACATTGTGGGGAGAAGAGGGAGCACAGAGCTGCTGAGTATTAAAAGCCTTTCCCAGTGAGGTGGCATTTGAGAAAGGTCTGAAGGAAGTAAGGGAGCTAGTACTGTGGATATGTGAGGGAAAGAGTTCCTAGCAGAGCCAAAGGGCAGAACCTGGGCAGGAGCTTGGCCGCTGGGTTGGGAGTGGGGGGTGGGGGAGGAGCAGCGCAGAGTTGGAGGTGCAGGCCAGTGTGGCCAGAGCTAAGTGGTTGAGAGGGAGTTGAGGTCAGAGTCCGCTGAGAACGAGACTAAACATGGCTTTGCAAAAAGACTTTTTGCCTTTCCTTTTGAAACTGGAAGCCACTGGAGGGTTTTAAGTGTTCACAGAGAACTCTGAGCACTGCCTGGAGAAGAAACTAATGGGGATCAAGGGAAGAAGATAGGAGACCACTTAGGAGGCTATACATTAAGGTTAGATTCTGGATACCTTTTGAGGTAGTGCTCATAGGATTTGTTGGTTGATTGGATATCAGATGTGAAAGAAGAATGATTCAAAGATGACACCAAAGGGTTTGAGCATTTGCAAGAATGGAGTTGTCATTTACAGAAATGGGGAAGACTGGTCTAAAGAATTTCTGATTTGACTAGTAGTTTTAGGAAGAACGTGTGGAAATAGAAGAAAAAAATTTTGACTTAATCATCGGTTCCTTAATTTTCTACATCTTGACAGTCTTGTTTGTATTTGGATCACTTCTAGCACAATTTTTTCGGGAGAAGTACAGGTCCCAGTGTATTAACTTAATAGATATCCTTAGCCAGACCTCTATGATTCAGTGTGGTCAGAAGCTGTGGCTACAGAAGAAATTAGGGGTAGATTCTGTCTCTGGGACATCCCTCATTTCATGGTTTCCTAGGCTTGCATAACATTACTACATACCAGTTGGTTTTAAACAACAGAAAATTATCCTCTCATAAGTTGTGGAAGCTAGAAGTCCAAAATCAAAGTGTCATGGGGCCACGCTACCTCTGAAGCCTCTGGGGCAAAAAAATCCTTCAGTTTCCTCTTCTTGGCTTCTGGTTGCTGACCATTCTTGGTGTTCATTTGCTGGTAGATGCATCGTTCCCTTTCTTCCTCCCATCAAGGGATGGCATTCTGTCTCTGTGTCCCTTTGTCTTCATGTGGCCTTATGAGGACACTAATCATTAGATTTAAGGCCCTCCCTAACTCAGCATGACCTCATTTTAACTTGGTTACCTCTGCAAAGACCCTCTTTCCAAATAAGGCCACATTCACAGGTAGGAGTGGGTTAGGACAATATCTTTTTGTGAGACAGTTTAACGCACATCACGAATATTGATTCAGGTTTGATTACGAAGATCTTTTTGACTTAGGTATGTTTGAGGATGAAGGCAGAAACAGCTGAAAAAGTTAGAAAACAGGTCCCTCTGTGCTAGGGATGACCCAGCTGTTATGATGAAATGAAATTTGTGCAATAAATTTACATTAGGTAATTAAAGATTTAAAGATAGGTTTATTTTGCATTATTTTTTCAAGCTTGAAGACTCTAGGTTATGCAGTGGTTAAAAATCATGGAAAAAAAACCAGAAAACTGAAACTGGAAGATAGAAGAGACACAGAATGACGAATTTTAAAATAAGAATTATAACCCGAATTTGACTGTCTAGAGGCAAGTGCAGTAGGTAGAAATGGAATGCAAAGGACCTGGGTCCTGAGCACCCGCTGACCCCATGGGAGCACAGCCCTGCTTGCCCCACTGGCCTTTTCCTCCCATTCCCAGGGGGCTGGGAAGGTGCTCAGATGGTACATGCCACTTGTTTAGCTGCTGCTCCCCTCCTGTGCAACACCCAGTATATGGACATTCTTCAGTGGTGTGTCAGGAGTTACTAGTATTTCCCTCTTTAAGTTAACCACATGTAAAGTCTAGGGGTTGTTTATCAAAGGAAGTTTAAATTACCATTCTGATAGCACAATGATAGGCCTGTATCAGGTGTAGCAATGTAATAAATTCCTTAGCAACAGTGTACATTTGCAGCCACTGTGAGTTTTTATGGGGCTCCTGTTGTTTACAGGTTGGACGGGAATTATGTGCAAGTTGGACAGATGGGAGATGAGTAAAGAGGTATCAGGAAATTTGAAGTTAGGAGACAACCAACAGGAATCAGAAGTTCACACAAGAACTGATAAAGATGGCACAGCATTGGTGTCAACAGGAAAACATCTCTAAAATTATCATTTAATAAATATCTGGGAGTGCCTGGGTGGCTCAGAGGGTTAAAGTGTCTGCCTTCAGCCCAGGTCATAATCTTGGGCTCCCTGCTCAGCAGGGAGTCTGCGTTTGATCTCCCCTCAGCTCATATTCTCTCTCTCTCTCTCTCTTTCTGTGTCAAATAAAATCTTGAAGGAAAAAAAAAATCTGGGCAGAGTGTGGTTCTAAGAAGTTAGCCACAGGGATCTGTAGAATACCAGAGACCTTGAGGCCTTCATTTCAATATTCCTGCCTCAGTGGTTTGATTGGGGATCAGATCCCAAGGAGAGCCTGTCAGGCCAGACTGCTCACCTGTTCTCTGGCCCAGTATTGCCCTGGTTCTCCCAGGTCATCTGGGCACTTTCGTGGTCACAGTGAATCCACAGCTGCTAGGTCGGGGTGAGTGAGAAGGGCACTGGTTCCTCGTGGGTTGCCCAGCGCTCTAGGCTTTGCGTGGCTGCCTGGCCAGTGTGGCCCAGCCACATGGACCCTTAGAAAGGGGACTATTGAGTATTCCTCAAAAAGGGAGCCTCATTTCATGTCTCTTAAGTGGGAATGCAGCCACAACTCTGTCCTCAGGGCAGGGACCAGTGGTGAAGCCACCATACTTTTTGGGTGACCACAGGGAAAATACATCATTTCCTTTGACTAATCTTTTGTAATCCTGGCCCAGATGTGGCTCCTGAAAGTAGTTAAAGTTCTTTGTCTAAGTTGAGATTTTTAATTTAGGACCCAGATGGGGTAGGAGGTAAACTTCCAAAAGGTCTGTTTTACTCAGTGTGTCACTGTCCTGGATTCCTGGCAGGCAGCGGTTTCATTAGAAAAGCAGATTTCAGCCTGACTCATCTGCCTCGGTGAGACATGTTACAACTTCTTAGCACTCATGCAGCCTGTCCTCTCACTGGACAGAGCAGAACCCTCTGGTACCCTGTCCATTCCGCAGCAGTGGCGGCTATAGGCGCCTGGCCCAGGCCATGGAAAACCTTGAGAGACTGACTGTTAGGGGGCCAGAACTTTGTCCTGGAATTTCCTAGCCTTTGTCTGTCTGGTATAACTTCATGTACTGAGACGCCTGTTTTGAGTCCACTTCCTCCTGGGGGAAGAGCACAGCTGCCTTCCACAGAGCACTTCTGCTTCCTGCACCGAATAACCTCTTCCTCCCCACTCAGGCCTGTGGGTGGGATGAGAGGAGCACTCTGGGCAGGTGTGTGTTTACCTGGCCCCCAAGAGACAATACGCTATTGGAAGTCACTAAACCAGCAGCACCTCCATGGCTGTCTAACCCTTTGGCCAGTGTCAGAGAGGTGGACATTGAGGAGAAGCCATTACCATTGACTGTAAATGCTGCATTTGCCAAACCGTCCCATACCTCCTAACTCTTGATTTTTTTCTCATACTGCAGCAGAAGAAGTCCTACCTGGAGCGGAGTGTGAAGGAAGCGGAGGACAACATCCGGGAGATGCTGATGGCACGAAGGGCACAGTAGGAAATCTCTAGCAGAAGCTTCCTGCACCCTCCCATTCCTGGCAAGGGCAGAGGGGCTCATGTGGGAAAACAGCCTCTCTTCTACCCTGATGGACTTTTATTTGGATAATCTGGTAACCCTGTATTTTCTACTTCACCCTGATCCCCTTTCAGATCCCAACTCTGTATTTTTTTATCCTGGCTCTGTCTGCCACCCCTACCCAGAACACTCTTCTCCCTTAGGGGTGAATCACCAACTCCCAGGAGAGGGAAGATGGGAGCCAGGAAAGACAGGGGAGCTCTGCCCAAGCCTATTACTCATTACGCTGCTTAGACCAATAAAAGGCATCTGTTCCCCCAGCCACTCTAGTAAGTCTGCCTTTCTCAAGCTGAAGGATGAAAACCAAGGACCCGAGAAGCAGAAGCTTTCAACCTCAGCTCCTTCCTGTCCTGTCTTCTTCCAGAGCTTTGGCCCTGTTCCTTCTTTATTGGAGCCTTTCCTGTTCTTTTTTCCCTTTCTGTTCCTTTGAGTAAATAAATCCCTCACCTTCTGAGCCTCTATGAAGATTAGGAAGGAAGGAGACCAGGGCATAGCTGAATTTAAGTAACTTTGGTGGTAGTGTGCCTAAAGATTCCCTCCTGCTTCCTCACAAATGTTCCTGAAGAAAATGCAGTAATAAACCAACAGCACCTCTGTGGCTGTCTAACCCTTTGGCCAGTGTCAGAGAGGTGGACACTGCAATCCTAGAGATTTAGGGGCAGTGGTGTGCAGGAGCTGGCTTGTACTGGCTGGTGAGAGCCAATTATTAAAACAAGTGTTAGAATTTTGTTTTAAGCCAGTTGTGAAACACAACTGTCATTAAAAATTAAGTTAGGTAAATATACAATTAAATTATATTTAAAATAGGGGCGCCTGGGTGGCTCAGTGGGTTAAGCCGCTGCCTTCGGCTCAGGTCATGATCCCAGGTCCTGGGTTCGAGCCCCACATCGGGCTTTCTGCTCAGCAGGGAGCCTGCTTCCTCCTCTCTCTCTCTGCCTGCCTCTCTGCCTACTTGTGATTTCTCTCTGTCAAATAAATAAATAAAATCTTTAAAAAAAAAAAAAAAAAAAAAAAAAAAAAATTATATTTAAAATAAATATGCAGAACTTATCCCTTCCTAATTACTAAATCTGGCCATTATCTATGTTTTTGATGTTGACAGTCTATTGTATCTGGATGGAAGTACTACATAATGGTGCACTCCTGCGCTTTTTTCCCCAACTCTGCGTTCAGGACATCATGTTGGTAGCTTGAAATCAGCTCTTGTGGGACCATTTACTCCACAGAATCAGGTGATGGATAAAATAAGGTTTTGTTTCAAAGAAAACTGGTAGTGAACTGCTGAGTACATCAGCACTTCAGAGTGAAAGTGGGCAGGCAGAGAGCTGTCCTCCAGCCTCTCCGGCTGGGAGAAATCGGACTCTGTTATGGTGGCTCAGCGCCCCCCTGCGGCCAGAGCTGAGATGGGCTGTCTGGCTTGTACTGTGACAGCCTTTCTCTCTCCTGTGTGTGTGGATGAAGGCTGGGGGCGGGGGGGCGGGAGGGCGGGCAGCAGAAAAGAAGGCCTAGCTTTGGGTAGTTTGGTGAGCCTGGCTCTGAGTGGGATGAGAGAGAAAGTGCTAGTCTGGTGAGGGCCCCGTGGAACGTGCCTTCCTTATAGCACCCACCTGCAGTGGAATGAAAGCATAAATAGACCCCCTCCTTGTCATAGTGGACAGGGGCTCCAGGGCTTCTATTCTCTCTGGAATTATTCAGGCCGTTGAGGTTTAGACAAATTTATTGAAACATACAGGGTGTTAGCAGAGAAATCATTCAGTGGTATTACATCATGTCACTATCTTGAATGTATAATTTTAAAATTATAAATATATATTTTATAACTAAGCCTTTGGCCAAAAAAATAAAAGTCATTTAGCACATTTGTGAAAGGCCAATAAGAAATGGATTTTAAACATTAAAAAGATAAAGTCACTGAATTAAACAGCAGTGCAACCCCTGCTAATCTAGAATCCCACTGTGTTGAAGGTAGAAGTGTCTGTGCAGAGCTAGTCATTTTCATTTATTTCAGCAATCAGAAGAGATGGGGCAGGCACACCTGTTGAAGGTGGTGGCAGAACTGGCAGGACAGGAAGGCCGGGCTGGTCAGGTGAGCATGTCCCAGAGACAGCAGCAACAGAGTGCAGTCCAGCAGGCTGTGAGGCAGGTGGATGGGCCCAAGTCATCCCTTCTTTGGTCTTCCACCACATACACTGGAGAGAGAAGGAGAGGGAGGATGAGAATGAACTGGCACAAAGCCCAGGCCTATAGAGCTAGTGCTTCCCAGACCACGGGTGGGCTGTAGCAGTGAGAGCTACTGGGCAGACTGGGTGCAGCCTTTCACTGTGTTGGAGGAAGCTGGCTTAGCTCCTCAGCTACTTTCGCTCCTCTTCCTCCTAAGGACTTTTACCCCCACAGGGACAGGTAACTAGGGAACCAACAAGATGGCCTCACACTAAGGCAGCCAAAGAGATAGTGATGGACATTTCGTGCCTGCCAAAGTTGGTGAGCCCTGCTTGCTTTAGAAACCAGGCAGCACTATGCCCTGTACCTTACTGGTATTTCCTCAGATACAGTTAGGCCAGCTTACCCCCCACACCAACCCTCCAAAGCTGCCTAAAAAGGAACTACAGGCCCTAAGAGAATAACCAAGAATTCTGGTTTGTCAAACTTGAGCAATGCACACTATCACAGTGTCCCCAACCTCTTAACTTCTGCACATACACGGCAGGTCACTGGTCAAGTGAGGGGGATGGCTAGAGCCTGGCGCCCTGGCTTTTTCTCAGAATGGAGGTAGAAATCTAAGTCCTGTCAGGGCTAAGTGCTCTATTAAGGAATTTGAGTGCTACACAAATCCACAGGTCAAGAAGGACTCCAACCTCCCTTTGCTAGTCAGTTGACTTGTGGCTGTCATCAGCCTTCCTTCCGGTAAGCACATACTTGAAATGGCTGATGGTCAACCTCTGTCTCAGAGGATCTGTGGCCCCTTTTAAGAAAATCTGAAAGCCACCACCACTGCTAAATTCGTTTATAAGCAGTAAGGATTTTAAAGTTTTTCAAAGTTAATGAATACATGAATCTTATAAATTAAATTGGTCCTATGGCAGTCTTCTTTCAGTTCTATTTTTGTGTATCTATTTTTATATCTCCTCTCTTGGCAACTTTTCTCTCTCAAGCCTGGTATAGTAGCTAGAATACTCTGGGTTAGTAGTGAGCTTTTCCAAGTTGTCAGCCACCCTCCACAGACCTCCCCTCCCTTTTCTTGTGGCACAGCTTTCAACTCAGCCTGCTTTCATTTGGCGCCACTCAGCAACACAAGCAAAATTGTTCTAAGGTCTGGGAGACAAGACCCAGTCCCAGGGAATCCTAGTGAAAGAGAAGACATTTATTCTGAAGCCTGATAAGGTTACCTGATTTAGTCTTCTAACAGCAGCACCTGAACATAGATACTACCATCATACTCATTTCACAGGTAAGAAATGTAAAGCTTCAAGAAGTTAAGTCTCTTGTTCAAGCATACATAACCAGGCAGGCTTAGGGTCTGAACTCAGGCCTTTGGCAAGCTAGACTTGCCCAGGGCCAACTGGGATAAAAGAGGCTTTGGGAAGACCACAGGACTGAAAGTGCTCTAGGACCATTCTCTCACCAGGCAGCCCTTACCCCACCCATTAAAGGCATGCACAGTCCAAAGCCCTGGGGCCACCTCAACAGGAAAGCCCTACCCAAGGGCTTTCAGCTGCTTTCTGCCAAAAGACCTACCCAAGCCCCCAGCCTTCCTTCATCCTGCTGTGGGCAGCTTCAGACTGGGAGAGGAAGAAAACAACAGAATGCACACACCCAAGAATCATTCCTTACCGTATTTTACTTGCCAGAAGGCCGGCGCTGCTGCCCTGGGACAGAAGGGCCCTCGCCCCTGCCCGCTCTATAGAAACTGCCTGCTTCATCTAGGTCTGAGACCCCACCTGGTTGCTATGCGAAAGGTCCCGCAGCCTCTCTTAAGCTACCATTTGTTGAGATCACAAATGTGCCAGAACCTGTGCCAAAAGCCTATACATAATACCACTCAGTCTTCACAACCGTGTGGTATAGGCATCAGGATACCCATACCACACTGCTTCTCCTCCCTGAGCCTCCCTCCCATTTTACCATGGAACCATGGGCAGCTTCATCAGGAGAACTTCCTTTAACACCTTTCTCCTTGCTGCCCTTGCTAAGACTTATTTCACATGACAGGCTCTGAAACCTGGGGCAATGGGGACTCGGAGCTCATTGCTCTCGGTGCTTATGGGAGTGGTGGGGGAGGATTAGAAATAGTCCGTCTGGCTACAGGATGGGAGACTTCAAAAGGCTGTGTCAGACTCATTTCCGCGGTAGCGGGGTGTCAGTTCTCTGCATACCTTAGAAAGAAACCCTGTCAGTTATTTCCTGCAGTACCAAATCTTCTGAGCCCTAAGGGCTTTTTTCTTTCCATTAGGTGACAACAGAAACCTCTACCCACAGACTACTGAAAAAGTAGGGGGTGGAAGAGAGGGTATGGGAAGGGTAGGTCTGGAGGTAGGAGTGATGTATGTTTTCCTTGCTTTTGTGTCACCCCAAGCAGAGGTGACTGGCCCAGGAGAAGGCTCTTGAGGAAGGCCTCAGAGGCCCACCATGGGGTTGTGGAATGGCATACAAGTTTTTGTTCCTAGATGTCTGCCTACCAGTAGGATCTGGGGTCCTACACCTCCAGAGGGTACCTGCTGCACTGAGCAACATGGCCTCCTCTTCCCCAGCACACCCATCACTGGGGTCCTCACTGCTCCTCACCTACTCTCCCACTAGGTCATTCTGTCCACAAGCTCCTACACACTCCTGGCTGACTGGCCAGCTGGAAGGCAGCCCACTCTGCCTGAGGCGCGGGGACTCATGTGCCCAAAAGCAGTCCCAGTAGTACTACCTTCCCAGCGGGAGCCCCGCTGTGGCAGAGAGGACTCCAGCACACGTGTTCATACCCAGGCCTTCCTGGCAAGTGACCTCCACCAGCAAGCAGGGCATAAAGGGGGACAAGCGCCATGGTTATGCAAGATTTTAAACGTTAGGGAAAGCAAGATGAACAGTATAAATTAGTATCTCTGCAACTCTTCTGTGAGTCTAAAAATTAGACTTTAAAATGGGGTGGGGAATATTGGTCTGTAATTCTCCAGCAAAGGAAATAGTCAACAAAACCAAAAGACAACTGACAGAATGGGTGAAGATGTTTGCAAATGGCGTATCAGATAAAGGGTTAGTATCCAAAATCTATAAAGAACTCATCAAACTCAACACCCAGAGAACAAATAATCCAATCAAGAAATGGACAAAAGACGTGAACAAACATTTCTGCAAAGAAGACATCCGGATGGCCAACAGACATATGAAAAAGTGCTCCACATCACTCGACATCAGGGAAATACAAATCAAAACCACAATGAGATATCACCTCACACCAGTCAGAATGGCTAAAATTAACAAGTCAGGAAATGACAGGTGTTGGCGAGGATGCAGAGAAAGGGGAACCCTCCTACACTGATGGTGGGAATGCAGGCTGATGCAGCCACTCTGGAAAAGAAGATGGAGGTTCCTCGAAAAGTTGAAAATAGAGCTACCTAGCAGTCACACTACTGGGTATTTACCCTAAGGATACAAATGTAGTGATCCAAAGGGGCATGTGCACCCCAATGTTGATAGCAGCAATGTCCACAATAACAAAACTATGGAAAGAACCTAGATGTCCATCTACAGTTGAATGGATAAAGATGATGTGGTATATATATACAATGGAATACTAACTATGCAGCCATCAAAAGAAGTAAAATCTTGCCATTTGCAATGACATGGATGGAACTAGAGGGTATTATGCTAATCAAGATAAGTCAATCAAAGAAAGACAATTATCATATGATCTCTCTAATATGAGGTATTTGAGAGGCAGGGCAGGGGTTCCTGGGGATAAGGAGGGAAAAAATGAAACTGCCTACCGGTAGGTAGATGGGATCAGGAAGGAAACAAACCATAAGAGACTCCCAATCTCATGAAACAAACTGAGGTTTGCTGGGGCGGGGGGGTTAGGGGGTATGGATGGGGTGATTGGGTTATGGACATTGGGGTGGGGTGTATGGTAAGTGTTGTGAATTGTGTAAGCCTGATGAATCACAGACCTGTACCCCTGGGGCAAATAATACATTACATATTAATTTTAAAAGGGGGGTGGGTGGGGAGGGGGCTAGAAGAACAGTGGGGGTGGGAGAGGCACTGCCCTTCCAGGTAGGTCAGCAATCTGCCGAGGAGGGGAGGCAGGTTCCTACCTTCAGGTGCTGCTCTGATGGAGCTCCTTAGAGATCAAATGCCCCGCTGTGGCCAGCTTGGGCTCCAGCTCCCGCTGGACACAGATAAGGCCTTCGGGATGGGCTTAGAGCCACCTCAGCCAAAAGGCCTGCCCTCCCCGTTCGTGTCTGGTGTCTCAGTGCCAATACCACCAAACTCAAACCTCTGCTCTACCACATGCAAGGAGGGACTCTGTTCCCAGAAAACTACAGCTGAGTGGTGGCTCAGCTCCAAGGGTCCCCTCACCAGCAGGTCTCGCTTATTCCCAGATAGCCCTTTGACAACGACCCTCAGTGAGGGGCCGGTACTCAGAGCTTTGCCATGTGCATGCAAGTGCAAAAGAGTGTGTATGTGTGGTGTGAGAGAGAAGGGAGCTGGGGGAATGTGCAGGGAGGAGTGTACGTGCACCCAGGTGTGACCCAAAAACCTAGACTAGGTCAGAAAGACTTAGGTTAGTCTTGGGTGCTGGGCAGCTCTGGAAGGAGCTGAGCAGCTCCTGGGAGAAGTTCCCACCAACCTGTCTTGCCTCTGTGCTGGAAGGAGAGACAACAGATGTTAGGTAACTAGAGGCGTGCAGCCCCCTGTGCCCAACTACCTGCCTATCAAGCCCTGGGTTCTTCTCCATAGTTATCAGCCCACTACAACCCACACGGCCAGACTCCCTAGCCAGCAGCCCCATGTTCTGGGGCTACTGTGTTGTACAAGCCTGACAGTGCCGTTTACAGGCGCTACTTGGAAACCTGCTTCTGGGCAGCAGTGGACATGTGGGCGCCAGGCAGCAGAAGGGCCAGGGCAGAGATGACCTGCAGAAATGTGAGCAGAGGGCTTCTCAGCTACAGGCTCCAATACCTCAGTCAGCCCTACCCTGGAACCTGAAACCTTCGCTTGAACAACTCAGACATTTTAAAAGATTCATCAAGTGCTATGAAGTGGTGCTACAGCCTTACTACTCAGCCTTTTCTATTTGTGTGTGCACCCGTACACAGTCCCAACCCAGGAGAGCTAATATGGAGAAGACTGGGGCCTTCTAGAGTTCTGATGTCTGGGGCTTTTATGCTCCAGTAACTAGAAGGCTGCCCCTTGGCCTCTCACGGCCCACACCACTGACAGGCACCCAGGACTGCTCAACGGCTAAGACCGCCACGGCCAAAGGAGCCCCCAGGAAGTAAGAGCAAGAAGCAAGAGGTGATGGCTTTGCCAGAGGCAGTAGCTGACTAGTCTGTGCTCAGCTGCCCTCGCCCAGTCTTGAGAATCTAAGACTCAAGAAGAAAGCCAGTCTTCCAGGAGGTATCAGAGGATGCCTGAACAGCCCTCCTCCTGCTCAGACAAGAGGTAGGGAGTGGCAGATCTTTAAGCATTTTAGCAGTTAGCAAAATCTCAAGACAGCCATAGGGTTGGATCCTGTTCCTTCCATGCAAGTGTTAGAGAGGAGAGCACACGACTTGTGGAGGACTCCCTTCAGCTTTCCTTGGCGTGTATGTGCAGTGGGATCATTTATTACTCAGCACAAGGGGCTATGAGGATGAGGAAAGACGTTCTAAAGGCAGTACCACTGTGCCACCTGCTCTTGCAGCCTGTGAGTACCAGGTACGTATGCTGAGGGGGTGAGAGATGGGTGACGGGTGGCCAGAAATGGTGGGGGCAAAGAAGGGGCATAGTTTCACTGGGATGGGAAGGGTAAAAGCAGGACAGAATGGGGAGCCTTCTACATTCCTATTCCTCCACACACAGGTGGGATTTGTAGCGGGCAGCACTGGCATAATGCTAGCACAGTCTGGCCTGGTCTTTCCACCAGCAGCTGCCTTTGCTGGGCTGAGCTCAACACCTTCCCCAGGCCTCCTGGCCCACTTTGCACACTGCTCCTTATGCTTCCTGCTCCCACGGCTTTACCTCTGGCCGCACTGTGAGAAACTGAGTCAGACGAGGCCATGTTTCCCAAGCCCCTGTCCCTCTCTCTTGCTTCAGTGTTCCAAGATACCCACTCCAGTGCAAGAGTCTGGGAGCTGGCCAGCCAGTTCACCCATCAACTCATGCAGCTACTGACTGCCACCCAATTGAGTAAGAAGCCCATCATTGTTCTTTAGGCATTAGGTGCCAGGTGTTTATGTGGTTTGGTCTGGAAAAGGTGAGAAGGTGCCGACCTGCACGTGGGTGGGTGTTCTGAGATCTCCATGAATGCAGCTGCCACCATCAGGGGACAGTTGCTAGACAAAACTGACGGAGCCTTTGGAGAGAGATGACAAGGGTCTAAGAAGACCCAGTCTCCCTGGCCCCCAAACCTCTTGTGGATCAGCCAGTTTGTGTGCTAGCTCTGCCCACCCCAGTCAGTCCTATAAACGGTATACATAAGATTTTTTCCATAAACAACAAAAACAAGCATATTTTGGCGCATTGTGCCATTATGACAAGTAGGACTGCACTCCCACCACCTCCTGTGGCCCCATCCTTGGGCTAGACCTGCCAGGGCAACTAAGACCGAGTTGGTTGTAGGCACTGGGACGGTTGAGAACATCCTGGATGCCAGAATTGCACATGAAACTGCCTTGGGGATCAGGCTGACCAAATCAGACAGTAGCCTGGCTGCTCGTGACTTGAAATGTGGCTGTGTATAGAGGGGTGAAAGGCCTCCCTTCTCTCGAGGCCCGTTCTCCCTTGAAATTGAAGGTCTGGTTGGAGGGCAGGATCTAGTCCTTGTCCTGTTTCAGTGTGTGTCCCTAAGACAGTTTAGGGTCTACTACTTCAGAGTGACCTGGTTCAGCAGCTAACTGGGAGGCAGAGTGAATTCCAGGGTCCTTCTCAGTATTTACTTGGCAGTCCTCAGGCAGGAAGGTGGCTATGCTTGCCCAGAACAAGGTACCTCCTGGGGGTGGGGGGAAGAGGGGTGACTTTGTTCTCTAAGGCTAGTAGTAGTACACGGGCTCCAGAGGGGCAGTATCCCAAGTTCCAATCCTGATGCTACCACTGGCTGTCTTTGCTTCCCTGTGTCCCAGTCTTCTCACTGCAATATGGAGGTGTGTGTGTGGGGGTGGGGAGTATCTAAGAGCCTAGATTTACTGACAAAACATAAGCAAATAATGTGCTTGGCCCAGGGCCTTGCATAAAGTGAAGCAGGGAAGAGGACTTCCGTAGAAGCCACAATGTGATGACGTCTTACAGAAGAAACCACCAGAAATCTGTTTTCTTATTCTGGGTGTGTGTACATGGATGGGCTCCTTCAGTCAGTCTACATTCAGACTGGCCCCAGACTGTCACAGGATGACAAAAGCAGGGACACCGGCAGCCCATGCAATGCAAAAGCTGCTCAAGGAAAAGGAGAGACAACCCAGAGAAGCAGCAGGAGGCCAGGGAGGCAGCATATACATGGGGTTTTAGCTGGTAAGACCCCTTAGAAACTAGAGAGGGGGAATTATTTACAAACATCTTATTTCCTTAGATAAACAGTAAGAAAACCCTCCTACGTGTAGGGATGAATCTCTGGCTATCATTAAGACAATGCAGACACACAGGTCCACAGAAGAACATGATATGAAACAATATGAAAGGATGGTCAGGGAGGAAGGAATGTACACATTTCAAGGATTAAGTACTGAAGAGTAAGGTGTTTCTCCTTACGCCTTAAAGGGAAAAAAAAAGCCAATCAAATGTGATGAGCTCACAACTGAATCTTAAAAATTCCAGCAGGTCCAGTAGCCATGTTCACTGAAACTCAGGAAAGGGACTGAATTCTCTAGGGATAAGTGTGTCTTTACAGAGGCATCTCCCTCCAGTCCTGTTTTTCAGTCTAGGAAAAGTAAAAAAGTGCAGTAAGGGAGCTGACAGCATTTTTTGTCCATGGTCCTAGAATATTCAAGTGAAAAGACCATCTTCCTCCTTCCACCTCCCAAACAGAGATGCTGCAGAAGCAAACAAGGTTGCCAAGGAGGCTGAACAGGACAGGGTGTGTGCTAGAGAGGGGAGAAGTTCATGCCACTTCGCTAACGTGAACTCAGTGCAGTGCTAGAAGCTGACAGTTGAGGTACAGGTAGCTGGAGATCCAGACATGCTTGGTACTTTGCAGTAAAGACCATGCTACATAACAGGAGAGTGGGACCCACTCCACTCAAGTAACAGAGAAGATAAAGGTTCTCCCACAAACACCGTTACCAACAATAGAACAGGCAAAACCAGGACCCATATCCCTGCTACCAACATGGGAGTCAGGCACACTTGAGCTGAGATGCTGGCTCTGTTCTTCCACAGCCCGATGACATAACACGGGAAAGTATGATAAGGACAAAGATGAGTAGTATTAGGACAGGACAAAAAATACCTCAATTTACTAACAGGTATGCTTCATCATGAGGCTTCCTAAATAAAGCAATCCTATGGTACATTTCAAACATCTTTCATATTTGATAGACATTCTGGAGTTTATGGTCAAACAAATAGAACAGAGGTGCCAGCTGTTGCAGATGCAACATCTGCATTCCTGTTTGCTGGTCCAGGAGCATGGACCGCAGGGCCAGAGCAGTGCAGGAACCTGCACATCCCCGGAATGCCCCAAGCTGCTGAGAGGACTGACCGCTCGAATGGTGTGGGGGCTCAGCAAGTTGAGTTTACAAAACTGAAGAGTTAAGATCTTTTTCTCTGAGGAAATAATCAAAAACTACTCATGCTGGTGAGAAGAAAAGAAGTCACCGAAAAGGAATTTCAAACGTTTACTAAGGTGACAGTCCCAATTCTGTTGCACCAGACTTTAGTGAGTAATCTCATGTACTGTGAGGGGGAAAGATATCTTAGAATAACCTGTGTTTCTACTTTAGTTTGGGGAGTAAAAAGCAATCTTTCTTTTATTCTGAAGACCTTTTAGAGCACAGGGAGGGGACTGAACGTCACTAATGGGAAGGAGTAAAACAGGATGAGAATACAAGCAACAACTGATTCCTTGGCACCCCACTACTTCAGTAGAAGTCTGTCTGTACCACTGTCTCAGACCATAAGATTCATGGTTGTCAATCCAGACCATAGACCACCAGTTCATGGGCGTGAACTGAGAAGATGTCACTGTAAGGGTCCAAGGGCAGAGGGGTCAACAAGTATGAGAAGCTCCCACGATGACACTACAGCAAAGGGGAGGAAGCAGTTCATTTTATCATGATAGATCGTGAGTGTATTTCTGATGCAGTTTTTGGAGAAAGAAATGTGAGGCTGCTATGCCAAGGAGAAGAAGTTAAGGAAAATCTAGAGAAACAATCTGACCGTGCTCACTATACAACAGTTGTACGACCCTGAGCAGGCTGGCTAATGGCACACGATCTCGCTTATGACCCGCTCAGAAGGGAGATAAGAGAGACCAAAGTTGGGAATGATGGTGGCTGATCTGCCTGATGAGCCCCTCAACATTCTGGTTGTCTTTTCCCAGCCATTTCTACCTGTTTTGATGTATAATCACATCAAATCCTTTCCTGCCAGACTTCAAAAGACACCACTACAATGAATCATAATCTGGGGCTTTAACTGAAATAATCACAACACGGCAAGTGAAGAGCAGGCTGTCTTGTGTCATTAAAGCTTAAACAGCACGTAAGAGTGAGCAAGCAGGTGCGCCTGGGTGGCACAGTTGGTTGAGCATCTGATTCCTGGTTCCAGCTCAGGTTGTGATCTAGGGGTTGTGAAACTGAGTCCTGTGTTGGGATCCTTGCTCTGCGTTGAGGCTGGTTAAGATTCTTTCCCTTTCCTTCTGCCCCCCACCCCCCAACCAGGGGTTGTTCACTCTCTCAAATAAATACATCTCTAAAAAAATAATTTAAAAAAAGAACGAGCAAGGAATCCCACTTAAATACTCATCAGGCCCTGTAACGATCTATAGATTTAATGCAATTCTAATAAAAATCCCATCACCTTTTTTTTAAACTCGCTGTAAAATTTATAGAAATGCAAAAATGTGCAAGAATAACTAATAAAACAATTTCCCCCTTCCCTTCCCCACTTCCCTTTATACATAAATGCACTCCTATGGAGTGCTACCTGGTATTATCAAGCACCCACCAGAGCTTCACAGAACACTCCAGCAGTGACATACAGATGATTCTATTTGCAGGGCAATGTTGCAGGCATTCCAGGGCAAAACCCATCCACACCAAATCTCCCTTTGCCAAATGTACTGGAAAATCCAGAAAGACTGAAGGCTTCCTAATGTTCTCCTCAGGTCCATGGGCTTCCTGCCTGTCAAAAGCAATTCCACATACTCTGTTTTCCATACTGGAGTTACATTTAAAGATTTTATTTATTTATTTGACAAGAGATCACACGCAGGAGGCGGGCGGGGATGTGGGGGAAGCAGGCTCCCTGCTGAGCAGAGAGCCCGATGCCAGGCTCCATCCCAGGACCCCTGAGATCATGACCTGAGACGATGGCAGAGGCCCAACGCACTGAGCCACCCAGGCGCCCCTGGAGTTACATTTAAAGTTTCCTTTGAAAAGATTAATAGAAAAATATGAAAATGATGACCAAGAGTGAAAATATAGCCTGGAGGGTCTACTGTTGCTCCTGTTCAGAAAGGCCTTCCTAGAGCATGGATGATCACATGCTTGGTTATCTGTGCTGGACTCTCCAAAAGACACCCTAGAGGACACAGTTTGCTTGAGGAGCAATGTCTCCTCTGTTTAGGCTCCACGCTGAGAGACGGCAGCCTAACTTCCTTACTTGGTGCCTGGCCTTTCTGGAACCTGCTGTCTGACTGCATGCAGCTTTACTGGCTCCAGTGTGGCAGGGCTTCCCAGCCTTCACGTTCTATTTGGTTCTTTGCACCTCTGAGCTCATGACTTCCCCTATACTCAAATGTCTGCCTCCCTCCAGGCCTGAGAAGCCCTATTCTCTAGTCCTAGCGGTCTTGTCTTTCCCTCTGTTGGCGTCCTTCACAGAATAGAAACTGGAGACCATCCTCAGTGACAAGAGCATGACTTAAGTACAATGGACATTTGTGAATTCTGACCTGACCTAGCAGCAACATCTGATGCTACTGGTCATTCCCTTTCTCTAAATACAAATTCTTCAACCTTCAGGACACCCCATTATCCTGGTTTTCCATATCTGACTCCTTTGCAGGTTTTGTTACCTATAATCCAACTTAGTTTTCCTTCAAGCTCAGCCCTCCACTGCCACCTCTTCTTTTCCCTACCCAACTTGATCTCATTCACCCCCACATTTCTGATTACCACGAATATGCAACGCCTTTCCACAGCTCTATCTCCAGCCCAGTACATCTACAAGTGCTTACCTGACATCTCCACTTGAATGTCTCATTGTCGTCCTGACCCCTCCATCTAACCCAACATGATTTTTTTCTTCCTTCCAACCCAATCATAGTTCCAAGCTCCACAAACACAAGAGGCATCCAGTTCCTGTCAGAAGCCCATGAATCGTCTCCAAGAGTTTGCCTTTCTCTTTCAATCTCCATATTCAGTCCATCACCAAGTACTCTTGATTTTACTTTCAAATATCTCTAATGCATTCATGTTTCTCCATCATGTGAACGTGTGCCCCCTCCAAATCATTCTCTATGTAGAAACCAAGGAGAGCTCCTAAAAATGCCAATTTGGTCATGTCATCCCTTTGCTTAAAATTCTTCAGTGGCTTTCCACTGCTCACAGATCAAAAATCGGAATCTTTAATTGGGATTATGAGTTCCTTATCTTGCTCCTGTTTCTCATCTGTTCCAAACGCCCCACTGCTCTTACCGTGATAATTTCCTCTTCTAGTTTCTCAAACGAGGCATGTTCTCTTCTGCCACTGGGCCTTGGCACCTGCTCTTCTACAGTGGTTTTGCCTATTAACACCTACTCATCTTTCAGATCTCCCCTAGACTGTTCAAGATAGTCCCCTTTTATATGTTTTCATTTATGTCTTCCCTTCAAAGGAAAGAAGGCGGCTAATTATTACCTGTGGGATTATTCAATGTCTGGTTCCTACCCTAGAGTGCAAAAAGGCTCCATGAAGGCAGGGAAGGGTATCTATTCTGTGTGGTCCATTACCTAACACTGGACATGTTCAGCATTTACTCAATGAACGCTGGTCCTTGTAGACTGACCGTGGTTTCCCAGGAGTATGCATGGTGTAGACTGAACAACTCCTCCCACAGTTTAAAGTGCCCCACAGTGTGGGTGCCTGGCTGGCTCAGTAGAGCACATGACTCTTGATCTCAGGGTTGTGGGTTTGAGCCCCACATTGGGCACAGAGATCACTTAAGTAAATAAATAAAAATAAAGTGCCCCAAGAAAATGCTGTGGTAACACTTGTTTAGAATCTTCTAACCTGTGACTCCACTAGAGTGAAGAGATTATTTCTACCAAAAATGTAATGTTTTTAAAAGATTTTATTTATTTGAGAGAGAGAGAGCATGAGAGGGGCGAGGGGCAGAGGGAGAAGCCGACTACCTGTTGAGCAGAGGGCCCTATGTGGGACTTGATCCTGGGACTCCAGGATCATGACCTGAGCCAAAGGCAGTTGCTTAACCAACTGAGCCACCCAGGTGCCCCAAAATGTAATATTTTAAAAAAAGAAACCATTCTGGGGCGACTGGGTAGCTCAGTCAGTTAAGAGGCTGCCTTCAGGGAGCCTGAGTGACTCGGTTGGTTAAGCAACTGCCTTTGGCTCAGGTCATGATCCTGTAGTCCTGGGAATGAGGCCAGCATCGGGCTCCCTGCTTGGTGGGAAGTCTGCTTCTCCCTCTACCCACCTGCCTCTCATGCTCTCTCTCATTCTCTCTCAAATAAATAAAATCTTTAAAAAAAAAAAAAAAAAAGCAGCTTCCTTCAGCTCAGATCATGATCCCAGGGTCCTGGATCAAGCCCTCCATTGGGCCCCTTGCTCAGTGGGGAGCATGCGTCTCCCTCTCCCTGTTGCTCCCCCTGCTTGTGCTCACTTTTTTTTCTCTGTCAAATTTAAAAAAAAAAAAAATCAAAAAAAATTTTTTAAAATAAAAATTTAAAAAATTTAAAAATCCATTCACAATAGATAGCATTAAAACTAACAGACCTCAGGAGCATCTGGATGGCTCAGTCGGTTAAGTGTCTGACTCTCGACTTTGGCTCAGGTCATGATCTCAGGGTCGTGAGATCAAGACCCACATCGGGCTCCCTGCTCAGCACAGAGTCTGCTTCTCCCTTTGGCCTTCCACCTCCCTACCACTCATGTTCTCTCTCTCTCTCTCAAATTAATTTTTTTAAAAATTTTAAAAAAATAATGAAAGCAAAAAAAAAAGGGGGGGATGTGCAAAAGCTGTGTGATGAAAACTGTATGATTTTACTTAAGGAAATAAAGATGACCAAAATAGAGACCATGTTTCTGACAGGAAGACAGTACTATAAATATGTGAATTCTTTCCCCAGTTATTTTGTAAATTACATACTATTCCAGTTAAAGCCAAACATGGTACTTTTTTATAGAGAAGGACATATTTGTCCTAAAATCCAGATTAAAGATTAAAAGCCTGAGAACAGACAAGCAAGTTCTGAAGAGGAAAAGGGTATGTACAAACATATGTATGGAGGTAGGTATGTGTGTATGTGTTGGGGGTAGGGAAGATACTTATCACACCAGACTTCTGATTCTAGCCTGTTCCTATAGGGTAACTTAGTATATGACAAATCCCATTTCAGATCAATCAAGAAAGAATGACCTAATATTTGTTGGAAATTTTAAAAAACAACAAACCAGAACTCTAACCTATACCATCATCAAAACTAAAATTAGGTCAACTAAAAACTATGTGAAAAAAATTAAGAAAATACAGACTTATCTTTAGGATACTGGAATAGAAAAGGATTTTTCGGGACGCCTGGGTGGCTCAGTTGGTTGGGCAGCTGCCTTCGGCTCAGGTCGTGATCCCAGCGTCCTGGGATCGAGTCCCGCATCGGGCTCCTTGCTTGGCGGGGAGCCTGCTTCTGCCTCTGCCTGCCATTCTGTCTGCCTGTGCTCGCTCGCTCTCCTCTCTCTCTGACAAATAAATAAAATCTTTAAAAAAAAAAAAAAGAAAAAAGAAAAGGATTTTTCAAAGACTAAAAACACACAAAACATAAGGGAAAGATTGATAAACATGATATTTAAAAACTTTCCTATTGGGGTGCCTGGGTGGCACAGTCAGGCGTATGACTCTTGGTTTTAGCCTAGATCATGATCTCAGGGTCGTGGGTTGAGCCCCATGTTGGGCTCCCTTACTGTGGCATCTGCTCGGTTTTCTCTCCCTCTTCTGCTCCCCCACCCCCCACACGTATGCTCTCAATCTGAAAAAATTGTCATATTAGAAAATACACTATAAAAAAGATTAAGAGAGAGAAGATATTTATTTGCAAGCCTATCAAAGTGACACATATTAGTTTGTGGAATATTTAGAGGTTCCCTATAAATCAGTAAGACAAACCAAAGAAAGAGAAAAACCACAAGGTTTTTAAAAGCAGATCGCCAAGGGGCGCCTGGGTGGCTCAGTGGGTTAAAGCCTCTGCCTTCAGCTCAGGTCATGATCTCGGGGTCCTGGGATCGAGCCCCGCATCGGGCTCTCTGCTCAGTGGGGAGCCTCCTTCCTCCTCTCTCTCTCTGCCTGCATGTGATCTCTGTCAAATAAATAAAATCTTTAAAAATAAAGTAAAAGCAGATTGCCAAAAATTTATGTTTTTATGTTAAGGTCACTAGTAATCAGGGAAGGTAAATTAAAATAGTGAAATGCCGAATAAAATACCTAGGAATAAACCTAACCAAGGAGGTTAAAGACTGGTATTCTAAAAGCTAGAAAACAATGATAAAAGAAATTGAAGGGGCCTCTGGGTGGCTCAGTGGGTTAAGCCTCTGCCTTCGGCTCAGGTCATGATCCCAGGGTCCTGGGATCGAGCCCCACATTGGGCTCTCTGCTCAGCAGGGAGCCTATTTCCCCCTCTCTCTCTGCCTACCTCTTTGCCTACTTGTGATCTCTGTCAAATAAATAAATAAAATCTTAAAAAAAAATTGAAGACAACACAAATAGAAAGATTCCATAGGGACCCAAGTTGGTCCACGCCCAGTGTGGAGTCTGCTTGACTCTCCAGCCCCTCCCCCCGCCTGCATGCTCTCTCGCTAAATAAATAAAATCTTAAAAAAAAATTCCATGCTTATGGATTAGAAAAAATATTGTTAAAATGTCCAAATAAATGTCCATACTATGTAGATGTACCTGGCTGGCTCTGTAGGTGGAATGTGTGACTCTTGATCTCAGGTTGTTGGTTCAAACCCCATGTTGGGTGTAGAGATTACTAAAAAGAAAATCCTGCCCCTAAGCATCCTGAGGTGACCTCTGAAAATGGTTCACTATTTGCTTGACCCAGAAAACCCTACAAAATCATGCAAATCGAGAGGTTCAAGTCTTCTGTGTTCACTTTAACAACACATGTGAAACTGCCCAGGGTTGCATCAAGGGTATGCATTTCCAAAAAGCCACCAAGTATCTGAAAGCTGTCATGTTGCAGAAGCAGCGTGTGCCAATCTGTCACTATAGTGGTGGAGCTGGTAGGTGTCCCCAGGCCAAACAGTGGGGCTGGATACAGGGTTGATGGCCCAAGAAGAGTGCTGGGTTTTTACTGCACTGCTTAAAAATGCAGAGTCATGTTAAACTTAAGGTTTTAGAGGTCCATTCTCTGGTCATGGAGCACATCCAGGTGAACAAAGCCCCCAAGATGTAGTGGAGAACTTACAGGGCTCATGGTTGGCTTAACCCACACATGATTTCTCCCTGCCACACCAAGATGATCCTTCTGAAAAAGAGGTGACTGTTCCTAAACCAGAAGAGGAGGTTGTGCAGAAGAAAAGGATATCCCTGAAGAAACTGAAGAAACAACAACTTATGGCCTGGGAGTAAATTCTGCACAGAATAAATGCAAATAAAAATAAAAAGAGAATGTTGGTTGTCTTTTATTATTAAACATATTTCAAGTATCCTCAAAAATAAAATAAAATAGAATCTTTTTTTTTTAAATGCCATACTATCCAAAGGAATTTACAGATCCAATCCTGTCCCTATCAAAATACCAACAACATTTTTCACAGAACTAGAATAAAGCTAAAATTTGTATGGGACCAGAGAAAAACGTGAACAGCCAAAGCAGTATTCTTTTTTTTTTTTTTTAGATTTTATTTATTTGACAGAGACCACAAGCAGGCAGAAAGGCAGGCAGAGAGAGAGAGAGTGAGGGAAGCAGGTTCCCTGCCAAGCAGAGAGCCCGATGCGGGACTCAATCCCAGGACCCTGAGATCATGACCTGAGCCGAAGGTAGCGACTTAACCCACTGAGCCACCCAGGCACCCAGCCAAAGCAGTCTTAAGCAAGAACAACAAAGCCGGACATATAATCCTAGATTTCAAGACCTAAAACACAAAGCTGCAGTAATGTAACAGTATGGTACTAGCATAAAAATAGACAAAAAGATGAATGGAATAGAAGAAAGAGTTCAGATACATACAAAACCCACACATATATGGTCAATTAATTTATAACAAAGGAAACAAGAATATAATGAAGAAAAGACAGTCTTCAATAAATGATGCCAAGAAAACTGGACAGCTGCATGCAGAAGAATGAAACCAACCACTTCCTTACACCATATACAAAAATAAACTCAAAATAAACTCAAAATGAATTAAAGACCCAAATATGAGACCTGAAACCATAAAACTCCTCTAAGAAAACACAGGCAGTAATCTGACATCAGCCTTGACAACACTCTACTAGCTTTGTCTCCTGAGGCTAGAGAAACAAATGCAAAATTGAACTAATAGGACCACACTAAAAATGCTTTTGCACAGCAAAGAAAACCATCAACAAGGTGACAAAGCAACCAACCCAACGGGAGAAGATACTAGCAAATGACATATCCCAAAAGGGGTTAACACCAAAAATATACAAAGAACCCATACAACTTACCCAAAGCAAAAAATAATTCGATTAAAAATGGGCAGATGGGGGCGCCTGGGTGGCTCAGTGGGTTAAGCCTCTGCCTTCGGCTCAGGTCATGATCCCAGGGTACTGGGATCGAGCCCCGCATCAGGCTCTCTGCTCCTCAGGGAGCCTGCTTCCTCCTCTCTCTCTGCCTGCCTCTCAGCCTACTTCTGATCTCTGTGTCAAATAAAAAAAAATCTTAAAAAAAAAAAATGGGCAGATGGCCTAAATACAAGTTTTTCTTTATTTTTTTTTTTAGAGAGAGAGACAGCATGAGGGAGCATGCATGTCAGAGTGGGGTGAAGGGGCAGTGGGAAGGAGGAAGAAAGCAGAAACCACTGGGTATGGAGCCTGACACAGGGGGCTCAATTTCATGACCCCAAGATCATGACTGGAAATCAAGAGCTGGATGCTTATGGGGCATCTGGGTGGCTCAGTCGGTTAAGCTTAGGTCATGATCCCAGGGTACTGGCATTGAGCCCACATTAGGCTCCCTGCTTCTCCCTCTGCCCTTTCCCCTGCTTGTGTTCTCCCTAGCGCGTGCTCTCTCTCATGAATAAATCTTAAAAAAAAAAGTTAGACACTTAACCAACTGAGTCACCCACAAACCCTCTGAATAGACATTTTCTCAAAGATGTACAGATGAGGGCAACTGGGTGGCTCAGTCAGTTAAGCCTCTGCCTTCTACTCAGGTCATGATCTCAGGGCCCTGGATTGAGCCCACATCAGGCTCCTTGCTCAGCCAGGAGCCTGCTTCTCCTTCTCCCTCTGTTGCTCCCCTGCTTGTGCTTTCTCTCACCCACTTGCTCTCTCTCTCGAAATCTTAAAAAAAAAAAAAAATGTACAGTGAACACATAAAATGATCCTCAACATCACTATCAGGGAAATACTAATGAAAACCACAATATCACCTTACACCTGTCGGAATGGCTACTATCCCAAAAGACAAGAAATAGTAAGTGTTGGCGAGGATGTGGAGAAAGTGGAATCCTTGTGCACTGCTGGTGGGAATGCAAACTGGTGCAGCCACTCTGGAAACAGCAGAAATCCTCAAAAAATTAACAACAGAATTTTCACACAATCCAGTAATTCTACCACTGGGTATTTACCCAAAGAAACAAAAACACTACTTTGTGTTTATTGCAGCCTTATTTATAATAGCCAAGATATGGGAGCAACCCAAGGGTCCCTCCACAGATGAATGGATAAAGATGTAGCACATGTAAGAACAGCCCCCCCACACACACACAGTGGAGCATTACTCAGGCCTAAAAAAGAATGACTGAGGTCTGGTGATTTGGGAGAACATGGATGATGCTGAGTGAAATAAAAAAAACAGTCTGAAATAGACAACAACTGGTGGCCAGACGGCAATTGGGTGGGAGGATGGCTGAAAGAAAGGCATGAAGCGGTACAAACTTCAGTTGTAAGTTAGTGGCAGAGATGAGAAGTACAGCACAGGGAATACAGTCCATAATGATGTAATAATGCTGTATGGTGACAGACAGTGACCATACTTATTGTGGTGAGCAATGCCTCGTGTACAGAATTGCTGAGTCAATGCGTTAAAAGGATAGTGAGATACCACTTCACACCTACCGTAGGTGCTAAAATGTAAACATCTATAGATGCAATCTTTTTCAAACAAAGAAAAAAATGGAATGGTCCAGCATTAATTGTTTATTGCAGTAACAGAAGGCAGCGGGCCCGGAGGGAGCACTTGGGGCCCGGCCGCTCAGTCCAAGGTGTCCAGGAGGCAGCAGCAGCAGAGGGCGGCCCAGCATGCGGCCAGGGCTGCCTGACACCCGGTGTCCATCTTCCTTTCCCGTTCCATCACGTACACTGAGGGGCGGGGTGGGGCGGGGGAGAGAGAGACCTGATCAGAGGGGACTCTGCGAGCAGCAGCATCCTATGTAGGTGGCATGCAGCACCGGCCACGGAGACCCCAGAGGGTGGGCTCCATGAGAGGGGGAGCCACGCCTGGCCACTTTGCGGCTCCATCTCCACTCCGATGTTCGGCACACATTAGGAACTCATGAAATGTTTCTTAGATGTGCGAATGCAGAAGACATCTGCTCAGCAGCTGTCAGACCACAGTTTCCTGCTACCTCCCCTTCCCCAAGCTACAGCGAAACCCACCCCAGCACCTCATCTGGTGCTTGTCCAAAGTGATCCGGCTCTAGTGAGCCCTGCCGTGCAGCCTGGTGGCACAGGCACCGGCTCAAAGCTTTCCACATTCTCTCATTGAATCCTCACAACAGCTCCATGTTGCCCTCATCATTCGTAACTCTGAAACACTATCACAAGTGTGAACTGGCAGAACCAGTTTGAAAGAGAGTGGGGTGGGGGGTGTGCATACAATTTTTGACCCACAAAATCCACAGCTAGGATTTTTCCTACAGAAACAATGGTCTCAGCGTTCAGATATGTGTGACTGCTCTGGTATCAAAGTGACCCCGGACTACTACCTCCGTGTCCAATGGAGAGATGAGCTAAACCAATGCATACTGGAAGACAGAAAGGAAACAGCCATTAAAAAGAACTAGATGGTTCTTCCATGTTGCCAACAAATTAACCAAGGTACATGCGCACGCTCTGTTTGATCTGTACAAAGAAGAGAATACACACACATGCACAAGTAAGTTTCAGAAAGAATACAAGAAACATAAGGGTCAAGGTATGGCAAGGGGTGGAGGATTTTACTTTGCATTTTACATTTTCCTCAATCCAGGCTTGTCTGATTCCAAAGCCACACACTTCTGGACTATCACTGCTGGCTCCTGTCACCCCCGGCAGGAGGGAGGGCCCATCCAGTTTCAGCACAGCTCGCACCCCTTCTAGCCTCCCTTCTAGCCTCTGCCACAACTGCTAGCTCCTGGGTCTTTGGGGACAGCTGTCACTGACCGACCTGGGCTCCCTGATGGCCTGGCCTCAGCCCTGGACTGCTGTCCCTGTGTCACTATTACTTGGACACGGCCACCCCACCCAACCCCCAGCCCAGCTTCACCTGATCTGGGCTCCCAGTTATTCCTGCTCCTCTCACAGCCTGACCTGGCCCCTATGACCCCAAGTCCCACCTATGAGATATGGCTTCAAGGCAATTTTGACTCCTCTCAGGCCTTGCTGACTCTCAGGTCTGGGCAAACCTGGTGAGCTGCAGATTCCAATCACAGCTCCCCAATCTCTCTCAGTGGCTTGGACACCGGAGAATACTCCCAAAGGGGTATAATTCTAAGGCTGAGCCCCATGCCTGGTCCCCACCTGCCCCTCTAGCAACACCAGCAGGCGGCATTTTAGAAATCAGCACACCAACCCCTGCCTCTTCTGTTGTTCCCCTTCAAGTCTGGGTTTAGGTTTGGGCAGGTGTCAGAAGCCCAACTGAGTCCAGGTCTAGAGAAAGAGGGCACCAGGCAAGAGGGAACAGTCAGTCTCTGCCTGTGCACAGATGGAGGACTCCA
This sequence comes from Lutra lutra, assembly GCF_902655055.1. NCBI lineage: Eukaryota > Metazoa > Chordata > Mammalia > Carnivora > Mustelidae > Lutra > Lutra lutra. The sequence continues at coordinate 78,899,511 of NC_062282.1, read as the reverse complement.
GTCTTCCGAGGGCCATCTTCAGGTCTCCTGACCACTCCCGTGGCTCTGCTCTTTGCTTAACCTTGAAGGCGACCATCATGCTCTTTCTCCTCTGGCTTCCTCAGCAGAACCCCTCTATTCACCACGCCCCCGCCTGCCCATCACCTCAGCAGTGTTGTCAGGAACTTCAGTGCCTACTCAGTGGACCCTGAAATAGTGCCCACCGCACCCCCTGGCCCTCTTGACACCGGCAACAAGGTCACTAGGCCTGTCCTCTCCATCTTGCAAACATCCCCTCCACACTTCTGCTCTCGCTCTCCTTTGGGGCCCTCCAACACCAGCCTGGATTGCAGCAACATGGGCTGGATGCCACCTCAGCCAAGGCACCTGCCCAACACTCCTGGACTCCACCCTCACCATCTCTGTCTTCGTTTCCGGACTGAGGTCTGTACAGCCCTGTGCTTACACAAGCAAAAAACCCACTGTGGTCCCATGTTACGGAGGAGGCAACTGCTCAAGAGAAGTCTACACGGTCTTTCCAAGATCAGCTAGAAGGTAGCACTCACATGTGTTTCCTGACTTCTCACGTAGCACACGCCCACTGCTCTGCACTTAAATGCCCACCACGTCACCCCTTTGCTCAAAACACCCAGGTCTGAGACGCCTGGGGGGCTCAATCAGTTAAGCGTTTGAATCTTAATTTCTGCTCAGGTCATGATCTCAGGGTTGCGAGATCAAGCTCTGCACTGGGTTCCATGTTGGGCATGGAGCCTGCTTTAGAGTCTCTCTTTCTTCCTCTACCTCTGCCCCTCCCCTGCCTTGAAAACAAAACAAAGCAGACAGGTTCCTCCTCCTGACACACTTTCCCCAAGGCCCTAGGACTGCTCAGTCAGCCTGCATAGATCCCAGGGGTCTGCATCCACCCGTGTGCGGCAGCCCTGCTACCCACCCTGGCTGAAGGCCTCCAGTACCTTCAGTGCTTCTGCAAGACCCAGATCAGACCTGTCTGCCCCCACAGGGAAGGCTGCTCATCAGACTCGCCCTGCGTTGACTCAGTCAGCCTCCTACATCACAGTCCCTTTCCGGAGACCTTGGGGTGCTGTGTGGGAGGTGGGCCCGTCCTTCCTCTTTGTGAGGCAGGGAACCCCATTCCAGGTACATGCTAGTGTTAGTGACTGATAATCCAAAGAAAAGTGTTCATTCTCTGAGCTGAGTTTCCTCTGGGTTTTAGACACCAGGCATATAGCTGGGTAAGGATAGGTTTGCTATGAGGAGGTGGGCACCCACTGAGGGCTGTGTTTGTAGGGCCAAGGGGCAGCTGCCCGGAACCCAACACCCACCCCCCCACCCCCACCCCCACCTCCGCTGAGGATAATTGTACCTCTGCCCCACTGTGCAGGAGGTCCAGGGGGCACTAGCTGTGTGCACAGCTCCGCCCCAGCTCCCCAGCCTCCTCCTCACAGCTGGCCCCAGCTGTTCTAGCATCTCTTCCCAGGAAACAGGTTCAGCAGGAAGACAGAGAGTGAGTGTGTGAGAGCCTCTGTGTGTGTGTGTGGGTGGTGGGTAGTAGGGTTATAACCAGATTCTGGAGATGGGAAGTTCAGAGAGAAGCCCAGAAGGAACCCTCCCTACCTGACACTGTTACTCCAATCCAGGTCACAATTCCCAAAGACACCCTGTTCCAGTTTAGTGGGAGGCACCACAATTAGGATTTAAGAACAGAGATTTTTAATAAAACATTATCAAATTGGATTTAAATATAGGCTCATCTACGTACTGGCCATATAACCTTGGGCAGGTGACAGCCTCTCAAGTCTCAGTTTCCACTGCTGTAATACAGGAGGAACACTGGTCTGTACCCCACAGGTTGCTGGGAAAATCTGGAGCTCAGGCACATAAAATGCTTATTAGCACAGCGCCTAGTAAACTATGAGGTTTTCAATCAATGTTCTGTGATGTTATCACTATTATTCAAATGACCATGGCCCGGCAGGCAGACCCCTCCCCAGACTGAGAGGGCCTCTGGCAGATAGCTCCACATAGGAAGAGAGGAGGGGGCTCTCACTGACTCTGGGCAGAAGCCTTAGAAATAAGAGGCTGGGAGGCAGAATCACAGGCTCACGTGGGAGCAAAGAGTCCTAAGATAAGCTGGCTCTTCGCCATCAGGTCCAAGAGAGGGGCATGGCCCAAATCCACTCCAAGGGAAGGGGGTGAATGAACAGAACCACGCCCCATTTCTAGCAGGCCGCTGCTGGAGGGGGATCTGCCAGCAGCTCAAGGCCCTGCCCTCACCCCAGCCCACACACATACACAGTCCCCATCACTCCTCTGCCCTCAACCAACCACATGGCAGCAGAGCCCAGAGTGAAGGTCACATCTCTGGGAAGGAGGGCTCTGAGAAGCTCAGGAGGGCCCAGGACAGAGCAGCTTCCGGGGGCAGGGAGCTGGTAGGCTGAGTCTGGGATGGAAGGATGGAGACAAATGGGAAAGCAGCATGGGGGCTATAATCCAAGGGCCAGAGACACCTGTATCCTGACTGGCAGGCCCAGGCCTAGTGACAGCCCATCCCACCGAATGAAAGGCCCAGGCACCCAGGGCTCTGTGGCCACCCTTTGCAGCAGGAAACCCCACTTTGTGTTTTTAGGCACCTGCCAGCTGTCAGCCCTCCCGGACAGCCAGCCAGCCTCTGGGATCTGTGTGTGCACTCCATGAGCCACCTCTTTCTTCTCTCCCTGCCCCAGGAATGGCTCGCCTCCCCCAGGACAGAAGAGTGTCCCCTCTCCTCCTCATGTCAGCTCCAGGAATAGCTGCCTGATTCATCAGCCGAGCCCCTCCCAGTGTTTAGGCCAAAGACCAAGCTTGAGGTTGGGTTACTGTGTGAATGGCTCTTCCTCCATACCCCACCCCTCTCTTTCCGACGCTGAGAAGCATCTGATCTGCTTTCTGGCAAACCTGGCCCTTCATCCTCCAGCATCTAAAACAAACCCAAAAAAGGCGACCATCAGGGGACTAAATAGCCACCATCCTTGGAAATACTGTTGCCTTTTCTCAACTCAGCTAACCTAGACTCATGTACGCTCCCTCCTTCCTTCTTGATTTGGGCCTCAGGGTGGCTTGCCCCAATGACTCAGCCCTCCCCTTGCCTCTTGGAACCTCAGTGTCCTCACCTGCAAAAAACCAGGATTCATAGTGGTACCTGTAATGAGGCCCCAAAGAGATGAAAATGCATTAGCAATAAGTTTTGCCTTGTTCCTCTCCCCTCCTGGGAGTATGTACCAGAACAGCAGGAGAAGCTAACAGTCAGCCCTAAGAAGAGCAGGAGACAAAAGGAGCAGACCATGCATCACCAAGATGCGTGGTCCCCACTACCTGGGGTTCTGAGGGGCGTTCCTGACCCAGCCCAGCAAGGATCTCTCTATCATTACAGTCATCCGGAAACAGCCTCAGAAATATCAAGCAGTGCTTAACAAGACGGCAGAGACAGACCCCAGATGAGTGTTCAGATGAAAAGGGAAGGCTCCCCAACAGTCCGTGTTGATGAGTGCCCAGAACAGCTTGGGGAAAGAACAGGAGACTTTCCCACAGTATGTCAACCATCTTTCCATTTTCCCTTGTGTCAGTGAAACAGAACAAGAACACAGGAATTTCTCAGAAATGGCTGCTTTATCGTCAGGGTTTCTGAATGCCCTACCTAGACTGAGTCTTCTTCAAGTGCAAGTTCCTCAAGTGCCGGGAACAGGCTTTCCCAACGCAGTGTCCTCTGCAGGGCCTGCCGCACAGGAAGGCCATGCAGGGTGAGGGGTGGGAACGAGGAGCATGCAGTTTCCCTTAACACGCAGCACCGAGAACCTTCCAGCCAAGGACAGGAGGCTCACGTGGGCAGAGACAGGGTCCTGGCCTCATTTTACAAGAGCTGGCTGCACAGCCCACACTCTCATCGGGTCATGGGCTCAGAGCCCGCCTGGGCACTGGTTAATTCATAGTGTCCTTGACCACGCAGAAGAGCTGTAAGTTGGCTCATCTGTGGATCTGGGGAATTTCTAATAAGAAATTAATTAAGAGAATAACCATATAGGCATCCAGAAAAGAATTTCACACCCAGCTATCTCTACTCCCTAACTGAACAGGTCTGGCAAATGCAAAGGCACACTGGCCTAAGGAAGTCTACTCTAGGAGAGAGACCCATGACAGGACAGCTGAATCCCGAAAAGCCCATCACCCTCCAGGTGTGTGCACCTCACCCGCTGCCAAGGCCCCCAGGACAAGGTCTAAACTGGTGTAGGGGAAGACCAGTCCTTGTGGCAACGCCAAATGCTAAGGTATTTCAGAAAAATAGTGCACTTTTGGAGGAAAAAACTTACATATAATTCTAAAAAGCTAAATGTTGTACAAGAACTGGATGAAATTAGACACCTAGGTGGCTCAGTCCATTAAGCATCTATCTTCGGCTCAGGTCATGATCCCAGGGTCCTAGGATCGAGTCCCACACCAGGCTCCTTGCTTATCAGAGAGTCTGCTTGTGCTCTCTGACTCTGACAGATAAATAAAATATTAAAAGAAGAAGAAGAAGAACAACAACAACTGGATAAAATGGAAACAAATGATGAGAACCAGCAAACGTGGGGGAGAATACTATGCCTCACAAAGCTGCCATGGGGGAAGACAGGAGGTCTCAACAGCCTCAGCTGTCATCAGTGGGTTCAGGGTTTTAGGTCCCAAGATGGAGCCAGATCTAGGGACAAGGTCAAAAGACCAGCACAACTTGGGTCAGCGGCGGGGGGAAGACTCAGAAAGAGCACGCCAGGAGCAAGCCAGCTAGAATAAGGTGCGCTGCCTAGCCCCAGTGCCCACCAGCAAGTGACAAGGTGCCTCCACGATCACAAAGTAGTGGCCGACTAAGTGTAGATGATGAGGTAATACGCAAGGCTGGAATCGTAATACACTGCAAAAGCCTATCGAATATCAAATGAAGCATGATGTTACAAGTGACCAGTGGTGCTTAAGTTGGAGTCTAAAATTAGATGGTGAGTAAAGCTCACTTTTGGTCTGCAAGCCTCACCCTCAGGGCAGTTTATCAGAAACTGACCTTCAAAGACATCTGGCTCCTTGCGCTTTATAAGAACTGAAAGCCTGAATACGAACAGGTATCTGTGCATCCAAGCTTTTAGCAGCATACTCACAACACCCAGAGAGTAGAAGCACCCCAGTGTCCCTTGCTGGAGGATTGGATCAACAATAGCTGGGGGGCTCAGTTGGCTAAGGATCCGACTCTTGGTCTGAGCTCAGGCCACGATCTCATGGGTTGTGGGAGGGAGCCCTATGTCCCTGCGGCAGGCTCCCCGCTCAACAGGGAGTCTGCTTGAAAGATTCTCTCCCTCTGCCCCTCCTCCCTTCCCCAAGGAGGGGATGGCAGGGAAGGTGGTTCATGCCTGATCTGTTATTTCATCCCCTGCTGAGCAGAAGGAAAGATGCTTGGAACCAGGGAATCGCAGAAACAAAGCAAGGGGAGAGAGAGAGAGAGATCAGAGACCACAAACTCCCAATGCCCCTGGCTCTTGAATATAAAACAATGTCATCATGATTTTGGGAGCTAAACAGAAATCAGAAAAATTATTATTTTCCTGGTTTTCAGGCACTGGGTTACAGAAAAAAATGGAGAGGTAGGATACTCTGAGGGGAGCTGGCTTTTTGGAACTTGCCCAAAAGGGCAGAGATCGTCAAGGAGGTGGCTGTTGGGTCCCACCAGTTAAAGCCAAGGCACAGACAGGCACAGGCTGTGCTGTTATCGGCCAGGCCGCTCTGACTCACACTGAGAGGCGGCCTCAGGAGTCTCATTCAAATAGGACCGGCTGCATTTTGTAACAAGGTAAACACTGCCATATCGTTTTTACTGAACACAAAGTATGTTTTTATCTTAGGTATACAGACCATAACTGGCTTCTACATGTACGAGATTTCTATGTCACTCATTAACAGTCCTAGCCGATTTATACAAAGCACCCTCGGCTGTTTCCTCCTTCCACAGTGAGGCTTAATTGTGCGAAAGTAAAAGAGCTGTGTTTTCACCTGACTGCACCTCAGGTTAGAGCCCTGTTGAGGACAAGGTGAGGTCTGAGGTCAGGGATGGAACAGATGACCATGCTCAATGAATGTGCGGAGGTAATTCAAGGCAGAGCTCACTGGTAAGGACAGTCCACTCTTCCTAGTTCCCGGCCCACCAGCTCAGAGCAACCATGGCCATGCTTATAGATCTGGAAAGAAGTGTGACTTAGTCATCTGCGACCATCCCCTCTGCTCTGTAACCCTGCCACATGCCATCACTGAACCTCACTGAGGGTAAGGGGTCCTCACCCACTGATATGTGATAGATAGTGAATGTGAGGCCAGAGACGTCCCCAGTGGAGAAAGGGAGATGGAGGGGTGGCCTGGTCTGTAGGGCTGTGACTACGACTGTCAGCCTGGAGACAGGGTTGGAGTCTAGGAAACCAGCTTCCTTCTGTGGTCAACGGGTGAGTTCTAGCTAGCTTGCTACTGAAGCCCAATCAAAAAAAGTCTCTAACAGGACCAAACACCTTTCCACTGCCAGAAAATTTCCATTTCCATTTCCAGAAAAGGTGGCTAATCCTTGCAATGAAAACCCTGAAGTGGGAAACTAAGTGCGCTTATTAGCCTTGGAAATGGAGTGGCCACGTGGGGAGCCACCAACATGTGGGGAATGACAGAAGGCTTCTGCTCCCCATCTCGTGTGTTTATTCACCGCACCACCAAGTGTGGGGAACGGGAGCATCTCAGCTCCCTCGGAAAGTCCAGCACTCTCAACCCTCTTGCAGCTCTGCCACCATCATCGACAGGAGCCCCTTCTCCAAATCAGAGCAGAAGCAGCACCAAGAGACTGCTCCTGGGCCTAGTAGCTGGCCAAGGGACCCAGGAGAAAGGAGGAGAGGGGGCTCTAGACTTGGATATCCTGGGGTCCACACCGAGAAGGTGTGGCCACCTCTCCCAGGCTCAGGCTCCTCACCTACAAAATAGGGATCCTAACAGCACCCATGCCCTCACCAGGTTCTTCAGGGACTTAATGAGTTAATCCACACAGGCCGTAGCCTGGTATACAGCAAGTACTCAGTATACGTGAGCTGCTGTTAGTCCTCCCAAGACAAGAGATCAGAAAGTCAGAAGGCAGAACTCCCTAACTGTTGAGCCCCGGAAGCAACACAGGCCTAATATAAAGCTGGTAGGGAGGTTCCGAGGGCAGTTTTCACTTGGTACGAGAGTCTGTCTGAAGAATAAACAAGGGACTCAGAAATGGGCTAGGAGAGGCATCTACCTCTCCTTGGCAGGCCCCATGCGAGCTGCAGGTAAAGAGTTAGCTGTCTGTTTTCTGAAGCAACAGCAGAGCATTACTAAGAAAAAATATGAAGGCCCTATCAGTTTTAAGCTCTTAAGGAAGGGAGTCACTCCTCCTCCTGTCAGCTCAAACCCTTCACGAGCCCTTGCTTAGCCTCAACTTTCCTGCAGTGGCTGATAACAGTCCTTGGTATGGGAACCGGGCACTTTACCCCAAAGGGGATCAGGCTGACCAGGAGGAGACCTGGGGAGTCGAGGGAGTAGAGGGAGCTCAGGGTCCAGAGGCTGGCTAACCCAGGGAGAGTGGACCCCACAGAAGACAGCTTCTCCAGATAGGCTTCTTGGGACTTGCCTTTAGATCTATAGGCACAGGGCATCTTGCCCACAGCCCTTATCAGTCCGTGGTTACCCGTGGCAGCCCGGGGAAACTGGACGAGTTTTGTGGGGGGTGAGGCTTCATAAAACTACCCGTGATACACACCCCACCCAAAGGCAAAAATCCATTTTCCCCATTAAGAACTCAAATACAATCTCATACTGTCTCTAAAATCCATCAGGCTATAAGAATCGCAGGCTACCAAAGGGAGTCATTTCAAGGGTAAATGGAAAAGCTCAGAGGGAACCAAAACACTGTAAAAAAAAAAAAGTCTAATGGCAATTCTTCCCTAAGGAAAGTGAAATCTTTCCCAGGCCACTCCCAATTTATGGCCTTTAATCGGTGTGTCCCTGGGAAAAGGGTCAGATGCTTGGGACCCCAAGGAGAAAGCTCTTTGCGCCACACACACATATCTGGGGACATCCCTAGAAGGACAGCGGGTGCTCCAGCGCAGGCGGGCAGGGCGGGGGTCTGGTGGGCAGAGGGCTCTGTTTCCTTCTTCAGCTCCAGAAAGCCTTTACATTGCAAGGGCATCTCTAGAAAGGGTGCCGCCTTTCCAATCAGGATCTCAGCCTGGACATACAAGTCACCTTTGAGCAAACGATGAAAAAGCCACTAAGTCCAGCAGTGGGAAGACTCGGGGAGCAGTACCAGCCTCTCAAAACCAGAAGAGCTGCAGCCTGACAGCAAGCAGCCGCGAGCTTCCTGCCGCAAGCTGGGAAGGGTTTCCGTAGGAGTCGACAGGAAAGTCACTGCTTCCTGGAGGAGGGGAGCCAGGTAAGTCTGGCACAGAAGACCTGGGCAGGCCACACATACTGCCAGGATCCACTCACTGGTCTGCCTCTGCGGGTCACTTGGCCCCCCAGCAAACTGCTGGCTCAGCTCACAGGGCAGGAGCAGGGCCCTCCACTCCTGTGCTCCACAAGGCCCAGCTCCTCCGAACACAGGCGCACCACGTCACGGGGCGAGGCCTGCTGCATCGGGCACCATCCATCTAAGGAAGAGGCAACTCCCTTAACCTCTCTGGGGCTCCACTTCCTCACCTCAACACTGCAGACAATAAAATAACCCACCGCTTGGGACTGTTAGGAAGATTATACGATGACCTCCTTGAGAACAGTGCTGTAAATAGGCAAAAGGCTGTAGCTCCTATTGTTGCTGCTATTCTATGAACTAAATAAAAGGCAAAAAGGAAAAGCAACCTATATTCTAGAGTTTTACACTGTACTGAGGTCTCTCAAAACAATACAAGTTTGTGTGTGTGTGGGGGGGGGTAGAATCAGACACTCCTGCATGAAGGCCGCAGTGAGGAACTGACATCTAAAATGAAGCCCTCAGAGGCCTGGGTGGCTCAGGCAGTTGAGTGTCTGACTCCTGATTTTGGTTCCTGGTCATGATCTCAGGGTCCTTGGATCAAGCCCCACAAAGGGCTCCCTGATCAGCGGGGAGCCTGCTTCTTCCTCTGCCTACCGCTCCCCTTGCTTGTGCTCTCTGACAAAGAAATACATAAAATCTTAAACACACACACACACAAAATAGCTACCCAACAATACTTTTATGCAGCGTTAAGGTAGCTGCTAACGTATTCCCTGAACAGAGACTAACACACTAGCTGAATTTCAGCAAGGCCTGCCTCATAAAAAAAACTGAACACAGGGCAAAAGATTCATACCAAACAGTTAACTACTATCTCTGGGGAGCAAAATTGCAGGTATTATCTACTTTCTATAAGGAAGAGCTATCTCTGTAATTTAAGAAGTTATTTTAAAACCAAGGCCACGTTTCTCTGTGAGAAAACCAGGGTGTGGCTGAGAAGCAGCATCCTGGGGTGTGGCGAGGTGCCCTAAGTCATGGTGTGGGAAGAGCCATTCTCCTGGCCCCCAGTCATGCTGGATGGGGTCACTGACCCGGTGTAGCAGCTGCTGGGATAAGCCCTCAACCGCAGATGTGGACACCGAGCCTCATCTTCACAGTGAGCATGTTTAAATCACCCCATGTCATGTCCTGCCTTTTAGGACAACCCTGGGGAACCACACTATAAGCAGAATATAGATTCATCCCCCCTGTGGCTAACCACGCTGACCACTGGGAAGCAGGCACCAGGTATCCGCAGGCCCTGTGCCACCTCAGCGGCGGGGGCAGACGGTGGTATGGTCAGAGCTGTGGAGCCGGCCCCTTCAGTGCAGCAAATGCCTCATTCCTACCCGGAAGGGTATGTTCTAGGGAAAGTCCCTTGTCACTCTAGGTGACCCCACTCTCACTGGAGGTCCCAAAACCACGGTCTTGGCTCCAGTCCTAGACACTGACCTACACAGTCTCACCTGAACCTTCTAATTTCCCTACATGCCTTTTACCCTAAGCAGTTTTCCCTCTTATACCCACCAAACCAATTTCCTTATCGTTTACGTTAATATAACTTTAAAAAGCTTCTGCGAGAGGTGATATGAATGTACAAGTCATGTTTCAAGACCAGGTAAAAGGAGTCTTGGGGCAGAAAACCCAGGCCACACTGGGGTGGAAGGGGGTAAGAAAAACGAAGCCAGCTAGTCTGGGAGCTAGTGAGATTCCCAACACCTTCCGTTCCCCTGGGCCAGCCAGGTCTGGCCAAGCCACCCACTCCCAGTCAGCAGACACTGAGCACACCCCACCAGCAGGCTCAGTCAACTGAATCTGTAAAGAGCAGCTGCCTTTTTATACTCCATTACCCCTGAGTGCTGGGCAGGCCAAGGCTGCTGAAAAGGCAAAACACAGTGTTTTGCATAAAGTATTTTACCAAACCAGAATGTATCTCGATATCCAAGAAAATGGAAAAATTCGAGGCCATCTTTGGGAGCCTATGGTCCCCCAGCCTGTGAGCAGAATGTTTTCACACGGGGCACCTGGTTGCCTCAGTTGTTAAGTGTCTGCCTTCAGCTCAGGTCATGATCCCAGGATCCTGGGATCAAGCCCCGAGTCGGGCTCCCTGCTCGGCAGGAAGCCTGCTTCTCCCTCTCCCACTCCCCCTGCTTGTGTTCCCTCTCTCGCAGTGTCTGTCAAATAAATAAATAAAATCATAAAAGAAAAAGTTTTCATACGATGCCCAGGTCCATGACACCTATAGCGGTTGCTAGAGGGACTTTATCAAAGCAGTGGGCACTGCTGAGTAGATCTGTCAAGTTAAAGACTAAAGTCACAAGTGTGTGGAATGAGAGTCAAAGCTGGTACCAAGACCCCAGTATATTCACTCAAGGCCAATCAGACAGACCTGGGTTCAGCTTATGGCTCAGTGAGTTACTTTCTGACCTTAGGCACATTACTTCCTTTCTCCGAATCTCAATCTCATCTGAGAAACCACCCAGACTGCTGTATGGATTAAATTAGATAGTGTAGACGAAGCATCTGAAGAACAAGATCTAATTAGAAATGGTAACATTTACTTAGTACCTGACACAAGGGAAAAAGGAAGATGAAGGTAGAAAGAAGCTTTTTTACTCATTCATGGGAGGCCAGATGACACAGGGAAGCATGTCCAGCCCCGGGCCAGATGCCTGGGAGCCCAGGGGCAAGACATCATAACTTCTCTAAGTCCCTGGTTCCACATCTGTAAAATCTAGGAAAGTACCACTTAGCCTGAAGGATGACCGCAAGGGCTGAAGCCTTGTCCAGAAAGCTCAGCCCCGTGTCAGGCAGCTCACGCGGTGTCCAGTAAATGGGAGGCACTGAGGGGCTTCTGGGTTGGATCTGTTTTGAATCCCAGCTCTACCCATTCCTAGCTGGGTGACCACAAATAAAAGTTAGCCTTTTCTGTGCTTCAGAGGCTTTATCTATATGATGGGGATAATAAAAGACCTACCTTAGAGGGCTGTTCCTAAATGAGTGAATGACTAAATGAATTAATATATTAAAGTGCCTGACACACAGTGACCACTTAAGTATTAGCTCTATTATCTAGCTAGTTTTTATTATTTAGTACTAACAGTTAATATTAAATATTTTACTTTTTAAGATTCTATTTATTTATTTATTTGAGAGAGAGAGAGAGAGAGAGAGACAGCTGACAGACAGATAGCCAGAGGGGGAACACACAAGCAGGAGGAGTAGGACAGGGAAGAAGCAGGCTTCCTGCTGAGCTGAGAGCCAGATGCAGGGCTCCATCCCAGGACCCTGGGATCATGACCTGAGCCGAAGGCAGACGCTTAATGACTGAACCATCCGGGCATCCCAATTCAATATTTTAAAACTTGGACCACTGAACTCAAAACTCTTCTTGTTCTTTCTCTTTTTAAAAATTTTATTCTTAAGTAATCTCTACACCCAAAGTGGGCCTCGAACCCACAACCCTGCTCCCTGTCTGAGCCAGCCAGGTGGCCTTCTGCTGGTTCTCATATCGGGATGGCTATCAAATCCCCAGGTTCTCCAGCCCCAGACTGAAAAGAGGCTCAGAAACAAAGGCTGTCCAGTCACAGGTCGAGAGCGAGTTCTACGTAGCTCCAAGTTTCCAGAACTTCTTCTTGGGCAGCCACCAGAAAAAGTCATGTATTTTTCAGCTGCTGATGAAGCGGATTAGGAAGTCCTTTTCCGCCACTGCACTCGAAAGCAACAGGCAACTTAATTTTTCATTATGCAGACTCCATCTCAGTGGCTCTCAAAGGCAGGTGATTTGTGCCCTGAGGAAATCTGGTAATGTCCAGAACCATTCTGGTTGCCATACTGAGCAGATACTACCGGCATTTAGTGGATAAAGCTGAGGGTGACTGCTAAGCATCCCACAAGGCATGAGATCGCCCCACCACCCCTCACAATAAAATTAATTATCCGGGGTGAGGTGGGGTGGTGTTGGCTGGCTCGGTGGGTGGAGCATGTGACACGTGATCTCAAGGTTCTGAGATTACTTAAAAAACAAAATCTTTAAAAGGCACCTGGGTGGCTCAGTCAGTTAAGCGTCCAACTCTTGATTTGGCAAGGGTCACAATCTCAGGGTTGTGAGATCAAGCCTTGCATCAGGCTCTACACTGAGTGTGGAGCCTGCTTAAGATTCTCTCTCCGCCTCTGTGCCTCCCCACCCTCTTTCTATCTCTTTTCCACTCTCTAAAAAATAAAAAAATAAAATCTTTTTAAAAAATTACCCAAGGAAACCGTGCCCTACAGGCAAGCTGCTTCTTGACAAAATAAGGGAGAGAGGACACAATACAACATCACGACTCTATGCTATGATGGCAGCCGGGTACAAATGACACGTGCACGTTAGCAAGAATTGCCTAGCAAATAAAAACGCAGAAGTGATTTCAGATGATGGTGTATGTGGGCTATGCGCAGTATTAAAAAAAAAAATTCTGCGTGAGTTGTTACTATGTTTAGGGGCCAGAGAAAAAGTGAGGGCCAGCACTAGGTGGAGGGAAGAATGACTCAAAGCTCCATCTCTCAGGTCTGACCATTTGCACCACTGATGGCCAGCCAGGAGTGACAGAGCTCCAAGCCCCTGTGACACAGGGAATACTCTGCTCTGAACCCAGGCAGATGAAGACAGTGAGGGAGGGAAAAGTAGTGCAAACGGTCTTTTCTGCAAATCCAAGCCCAGAGTGGAACAGCTTAAAAAAAGCTTATTCTAGAATCTCACCTGTCCTCTCTCCTGCCTCTCTCTAAACTCTTCTTCATCTCTAATTAGCAGCTACAGTGCTGGGTCTGAGGACCATACTGCCTCTACCTCCTACCCCTTCCTTATTCATCTTTCTCCTCCTCCCTCTCTAGAGCCCTCCATCTTCTAGCCACTGGATCTGTCCCCTCCTCAGAGCAAAGAGTATACAGGACTAAGCCCACTTGTTGTGTCAGAAACCACAAGCTTCTCAATTCTGACAGGCCTGGCTGAAGTCTTCAAGATGCTGGCCCAGTCCCATGTTGAAACCTAGGGGAATTGCACAGAATTCCACGTAAACGCCATCTGGGTATCAGAAGATTCAAATGAATGACCAGGGATATGGGCTAAGAGATGCAAGAGGAAGGACAAAGGTTAAAAAGACTGAACAAAGAGAAACTGAGGCTAAGACAATAAAGGAGTATTCTGCAGACCCTTGAAGATGCAGGAGAACAGGGTGAAGCAGGAGGCCAAGAAGGAAGAAGAACCAACAAGGGATCAAGTATGCCAAGGGTGGACCTCAGCCAGGTTCGAAGGCAGCAAGGGAGCAGAGGCCACGGCCACCGGCCACCTGTCCTGGAGGGGGCCCAGTGAAGCAGAGAGAGGCTCTCAAGTCGGAGCCAGGATTAGAGCGCCTGCTCCAGCACTTATTAGCTCGGACCTGGGCAAACTCTCTCCCTTAACAGGACCCACCTCACAGAGCTGCCATGCCAATGAAATGGTGGAGGAGATGCCGTGTTTAGCATCAGACCTGGCGCCCCGCAGAAACTCAGCCAGCAGCACCTCCTAGGGCCTCTCCCAGAATTCGATGTACAGGAGGAACGAGAACCTGAGGTGAAGCCTGAAGCAGAATGACTCATGAGACACCTGTGCAAGGAGACCATATCACGGGGGAAGGGGACGCTCAACCATTCGACAAACAATAGGAACTGAGTAGTGAACCTAACACACACAGGCTCCTGCCATCAAGGAGCTTCTATCCCGGCAGGAGGAGAAAGGCAGCCAGGGAACACAAAAGAGTATGACGTGGGAAGGGAGATGAGAAGGGCAGGGACAGAGAGGGCCCAGCTGGGGTGGCACATTTAGGCAGAGGGCGAGGGGAAGCGGCTGGAAGGCTAACTAGGTGACTGTTAAGTATGGACCAAAAGAGGCCACAAGGTGTGTAGATTTCTGAGAAAAAGCAAAGGCCCTGGAGGGCAGCCCGAGAAGGGGGTCAGAGCGTGCAGAATGGCGTGGGCTCTGAGCGGGCCTTGCTAGCCCCTGGAAGGACTCTGGCTTTTACTGTCAGTGACCTGGGAAGCTCTCACGGGGTCTGGGCAGAAAACAGACAGCAGGGGCAGGAGCAAGAGGAGGGAGACCAGGTCTGTGGCCTTGACTGCAGAGGACTTAGGAACTGTCCCAGTTGCCTCAAGCTTGTGGGCAGATGGGGCAGGACACTCAGCAACTGGCTTCCCCACCTGGCCCCTGAGGACTTCCTGTCTTCACAGGCCCTATCCACCCACAAGCAAAAATTCAGAAATTTATGTGGGCTGAAGGAGAGTACCAACTTCCTCATGTGCCATTAACTGTATAAGGACAATTACTTTATTCCTCATCACAGCCCCATAATCCCTATTTTACAGAGAAGGGAATGGAAGCCCAGGGAAGAAGAGAAACTCCACCCAGATTCCTAAGCAGTGTGGCTTTCTGTGGCACCATGCAGCGTCCTTGCTGGGACACTGTCATCTGATACCTGGCAAGAAAGGTTCTGAGCTGGACTTTATCTCTGCTGGAAAGGCTTCCCAGGGCAATGAAAGGGCCCGATAGGAGTTTCTGATGAAAAAAAAGCATAAAAAGCTCAAACAAGCCACACTGTAATTCCACACCCCAAGCCAATCAGCCAGAGATGCCAGACCGTTAAATTCCTTCCTCTTCTGTCCTCATGACGACTGATGACAGCAGTGGCAGACACCAAGAAGAGCATCCAGAAAGAGAAATAATGCCATTCTATCACCACCCTGCCCCCAGCTGCTGACCTTGGACTAAAGGAGAGGCGACACTGAGTGTCTGGTTGGTTGGCCAATGACCCAGTAGGGCACTCCAGGAACAGGCACTCCCCCTCTGCATCTTTAAGTTACAAAGAACCATAATAAGGTCATTTTTCATTCCTGATTGACAGGCCTAGAAACCCGGTTCAAAGGCCAATTGGGCTTTTGAACTCCGTGGGGACATCCCAAGGACTCTGCTGAAATAGAATATATTCATTTTTTTAAAAAAGATTCTATTTACCTGAGAAAGAGAGAGTGAAAGAGAGCATGAATGGAGGGGAGGGGCAGAGGGAGAAGCAGACTCTGTGCAGAGCAGGGAGCCTAATGCAGGATTCAATCCCAGGACCTTGGGATCATGACCTGAGCCCGAGGCAAAAGCCTAACAGACTAAGCCACCTAGGTCTCCAAATCTATTTCATTTTAAATCAATACCTTGCCAGATATGACAGTCCTAACCCAGAAGAACATGTACAAGGCCCTGACATCTGGACTTCCAAGGTGAATAGCACGGGAAGGGGCTCCAAGGTCAAGGGACCTGGACAACTCACACAAATTCACAACCACCTTTCAAAACGGTGCTATTTGCACACATCCACCGCATATTTCCTGAGCACATACGATGTAGCAGCACGGCTCTGGGTGAGGCAGAGATGCAGGAGACAAAGACAGCCACTGTGAGGTTCCCAAGGGGAGGCAGCATGCAAAGATCAGGGTGGTTAGGTAACCTGCCCAGTCCTGGTGTTAATAAGGGATTGGAATCCAGATTAATCATATTCCACTTTGCCTCTGCTACTAGGAAGCGGATATCCTGCTCTGAGCTACCAAGTGTTGTGTTTGTTTTGTGGCGGATGGGGGGGTGGTGGCAGTGGGGAGATGGGAATGGGCTGCGAAGAAGGTACTGCCCTGAGGCGGTGTTTGAGAGGGGCTGTGGAACCTGCTGGACCACAGCACTAGGACAAAATAAAGAAAAATATTTAGCTTGGAATCGGGACTTACATCCAAGGTCAAAGTCACTGACCCAGGGCCAGTCACTAAACCTCTCTGAGCTTTAGTTTGAGTTTCTCTAAAAAGAGGGGGTGAGCCTTGCAAGGGATAGCAAATGCCTTCATCTCATCCAGCAACTCAAGCCTATTCACAGAGGCTGCCCAGGGCACTGGGGGTAAGGAGCATTCTGAGGCCACATCTGGGTGAAGCAGAAAGGGCCAGCAAGGGAGGTCTGCCAGGAGCCTGGAAGGGCAATTAATCTGGGTGATCCTCTGAGGACTTCCGCTGCTGCTGCTGTGAGGTAGCTGAGGGGCTGTCATTTTATTTTGGTGACTGAATATTTAAAACTCTCTTTCACTACTTTCTAACCAACTCACAGAACCTTTCTTCAATAAGCAGATTTCCAAAAAAAAAAAAAAAATAAGCACATTTCCTAATATAAGACTGGAGATACTGCTGTGTTTAATTTTTCCCTTTAAACCATTCTGTAACTGTGGCATAGTCAGGAGAACCTAGAAGCAGCTGTGGCAGTTGAGACTGCCTCACCGGACAGGAGTCCACCCATCACCACTGGGACGGAAGATGCGCCCCCCCCCACACACACACACAACATGCTGCAGTGTGGCTCTGCCTCTACCCAACCAAGCAGGGAAGTCTCCTTCCCCTTGAATCCTGGCTACACAGCCCCATGGCTTCGTGGACCAATTGGGTGTGAAGTGCTATTCTGAGCCTTCCGGGGCTTCCTTTTCATACAGCATCCCTAGTCTTACTTCATTAGGATCTATCTTCCCACATATCTAAGCGATTAGAGGTATATTCCCCCCTTTTCTTCTAGCAGGATTGTGCTCCTTGCATTGTCTCTGTCTCCTCAGAGTCCCTTTTTTGTCTGTTTTGGTCACCATCCATCATTTTGGAGCCTTCACTCGGGTCTCTGATGACCCTCTGCTGTTGGTTAATACTTAGGGCTGAGACTTCAGCCTATCACTCACAGCCTGAAGAGTCTTGACTAACCACCAGTGGTCAGAGTCTACACTAGGACAGCATCAGGGAGGCTGGCTGAATTCAGACACAGATGAGACAGAACACAAAAATGAGCTGAGTTCAGGGGTTGGGGTATGCTCGGAAAGCAGCCTGTTCAGGGGTGCGGCTGGAGCATAGGGCACTGGTAACACCTACCAGCGGTGGGACACACAGGGCAAGCTTCACAGGAGTGACATTCCGTGTCACCCCGAGTTGTGCAGGTTGGGCCAACTGGGAATGAGGGGTGTGGAGGGAAGGAAGTGGCATGGCAGGGAAGAGGCCCTACATGCGTCTAGATGCCGACGATGACACTCTGGGCTTGAAGTGGATGTGGTGATTGAGGAGACAGTTGGGGGTCTTGGAAGGGGGTGGACAGAGCTGCTCCATGGGGAGGGCTGGGGACAGCATGAACTGTCAGCAGCAGAGTGCCATGTGATGAAGCATCTGCCGAGATGGTGGCTGACGACTGCTCCGGCTCCGCATCCCCACACTTCTCCTCCGGACACGGAGCTTACTTTGCACAAACGGTCATCACAGCCGCCACTTCCCAATCCTAACAGCCAAGCGCAGTGTCCGTCAACTAACGAATGGATAAAGAAAACATGGTGTATCCTTAAAATGGAATATTATCTGGCGACACAAAGAAATGGAGGACTGACAGATGCTTACAATACAGATGAACCTTGAACACGTTATACTAAGTGGAAGAAGCTCGTCTTAAAAGGCCCACATAACGGCTGTGGCATCTAGTGACGAGCACTGGGTGTTGTAGGATTCCATGTATAAGAAATGTCCAGAACAAGCAGATCTACAGAGATAAAACAGTTTAATGGAGGGGGAGGGTTAAGGAAATGGGAGCTACCACTAAAGGATATGGGTATCTTTTGGGGTGATGAAATGTTGTGGAATTACAGTGATGATGCTCGTACAACTCTGACTATACTAAGAACTACTAGATCGTACACATGACACAGGTTAAGTATATGGTATGTGAATCATCTCTTAAAAAAGTTGTTACTAAAAAAGGTGGGGGGTGTCAACGAGGTCTAGTTCCCCTCCCATTGAATCCAGCCACCCTTATGACTTGCTTTGAACGAGAGAATATGGGTAAGCGATGCTGGGCCAGTTCTGGGTCTACCCAGGAAATGGCTGGCAAACTTTCACTCTCACCTTCTTGGAAATGAGCTGCCATGTAGATACGCCAGGCTAGATCACAAACAACAGGTAGAGAGAGGCCGCATGGCGGTAAACCAGGACCCCACTCATGTGAATGAGAACATCTTGGGTCATGCCAGCCCCAGACAAGCTGAATTAAGCCAAGCCGAATTAAGTGACCGCAGGAGAGATCCCATAAAACCAACTCAGAGAGTCAGGAGAATAAATCATTGTTGTTTTAAGCCACGGAGTTTTGGGGTGCTATGCTATAGGATGGATAACTGACATACCACCTCTCCAAGCCCCGGGTTCCACCTCTGTGACATAGGACTAAAGCTACAGGGCTCTTGGGAAGGTCACATGAGGCTAACAGCAGGCACCAGCCTCAAGAAATACTAGTTGTTATAGTTATTATTAATAACTATCATCCTAGGAGTCCCTTGACATACTGCAAGTATACTCCCAGGGAGGCCCCATTGTCATAAGCACCTGGTACCTCCAATCCCAGGGTTTCCAAAAAACTGGTTTCCCAAGAAAAACAAAGCAATTTTTTCCTACAATTTCTGTAGTACAAAAAAATTAACTTGGAACCATAAACAGCCTAGGGTTCTGCTTAGATCAGCCATCCACCCAGGTACCTATCCATTCAACACACCTTTATTAAGTCCTTACTGATTACCAGACACTGACGAACAGCAGCTCAGAAGACTTTCCCACCCCTGAAACAGCAACAGTTACCATATAGGGGGCTGCTAACAGAATGGACTACACACTTGCACTTCAGCTAGAGATGGACCTGAAGTCATAGATAAAATCTAAACTCACCCAGAGAAAAAGGTGATAGGTACATATTCCGACCCAAACCCTCAGGATTTCCTTCGGGAATCTGCCCCTTTTAGCAGGGTGATCTGGAGCACATCATTAGTCCCCTCTATGACTTCATGACTTCCCATAAAATGGGAATAACCTCACAGGACTGTTGCAAGGATTAAATGTTAATGTAAATAAAGCTCTCAGGAGTCCACTTGGCACACAACAAGCACTCGGGAAGAATTAGCATTTTTAAAAACTTGAAGGTACAGTAACACAGCAATTATTCTGCAAACCAAAAGGTCATAGAACAGTCCTAAAAGTCACCCAGACACCCAGCACAGTGCTTCTCAAGACATTTCCTTTCTACTGATACTTTTTGCAAAATACCAATCACCTGCCCTAATGTCGCAGCCATGTCCAATTGCTCTCAAAGTTCTTCACTGGTTACTCGCACTCTCTACTTCTCACAGCCGTCCCCAGACTGGCACTTGTCTGCACAGGCAACTTTGAGTAGCACTGTTCTAGGACACAGGGACAACTCACAGGCCTGCTGAAAACTCAGCTCACAGGTTCAAGAGAATTACAAAAACACGGAAGTAAAGAAAATCAACCCAACAGCTGGGGCAAGAGGATGACTTGCGGGTCAACAGAGAGAGAAAATAACCTCGACTGGCCAAATCTAAAAAAAAAAAAAAAACCAAAACCGGCTGCCAGAGCAAGGACCCACCTGGTACCTTCCCCACCAGTACTCCAGAAGGTCCCCTCGTGAAACACATCGACCAGGAAGTCATCAGGCCCAGAGTGATAAGAGACATAGAGAAATAGGCAGAACTGACTCAGGCCTCCCAAGAAAGAAGTCCTTCTCAAGAATTAGAAACCACCCTAAGCAGTCACCAAGCTTTGAGAACATCAACCATGGCACACAAAAGGCTGAGTTCCTTCTCTACAAAGAAAACATGCAAAAATTTCCTTTGGTGACATGGGACTGTGCCCCGCACACACCCACATATACACACCCCATTCCCAGTACCTGTGGTTTTAGGAGGCTCCTGAGGTCCGCCTTGCCAGCCATACTGTGGGTATCCTTGATAGGGGTACCCCTGAGGAGGTGGGTAGGGTCCCCCCATAGGTCCTGGGTGGCAGCCCCCTGGTCCCATTGGTTGTGGTGGATAAGGTGGGTATGGGGCCGTCGGACCAGGGCCCGGATACGGTGGAGGGTTCCCTGGGTTCATCAGGGACCTGCTGAGTGTACCTAGGAGACAAATAACAAAAAATTATTTTCATCTAATCCATGGAAATCATTAGTAAAAAAATTTCAACTCAAGAGACCATTTATAAAACACCTTAAAGGTTACAAACCTCTCGTAAACCTTCAGTTCTGCCCATTGTTTCTTTC
Organism: Lutra lutra; assembly: GCF_902655055.1. Taxonomy (NCBI): domain Eukaryota; kingdom Metazoa; phylum Chordata; class Mammalia; order Carnivora; family Mustelidae; genus Lutra; species Lutra lutra. The sequence continues at coordinate 78,878,806 of NC_062282.1, read as the reverse complement.
TCACCATTTCCACAATTGACAGACAAGTATCTTCTGTATCTATTTACCTGCCTTCTGCCTGCCTTCCTCACTAGACTGCAGGCCTTGAGAGCAGGGACCAATCACCTGTGGGTCATCGCCATGATACTGGAGCTTAGCATACTGCCCAGTACAAGAACAGCATCTCTTTGTAATTCTCTGAAATGTCCAGAAATGTGACTGCATAGCTCTAGAAAGAAGACACCAAGTGTAACAGCACGAATTAGGAGTCAGATCAGTGGGGGCTAACCCAGTATGAGAAATTCTCAAAAAAAAACAGCGCTGGGCCACGCTGGGATCTTCTAACAAACAACACTACTGCCGTGACCAACAAAGACCCACGGCTCTAAGCAGCTGAGCTGTGTGCTTAGTTCTCACCGGACAGAGGGCACTCAATCCAAGGTCCCAGGACTCTAGAGAGCTCACCAGGAACCCTCATATTTGTGTTTAATGACGCCTGTTCTTGGTGGTTTGCTTCTGTGAGGGAGGCCATTGCTTCCCAGCCCCCAAAGACTTGTTAACCATTCTTGACTGGCCTTGAAGGCACGGAGCCAGCACCTCCTCTCCATCATCTCTGCAACCCCCACAGTGCCTGACATGGCAATGACTTGACTAAGAGCATTACTGGGGAATGCAAAGTCCATACTTTGGATGAACATGGCATCAGTACTCTTGCTATGTTGTACTATTACCCATCTGGAGTACTAATATTTAACTCTATCTATTCGAGGATTTTCTATCCCCAACCAAACCCTAAGTTAATAGAAGCAAAACTCTCATAGTCAAATTCACTATTAATTCTTCTTTATAACAGTAATCAATAAATTTGTAAGTGACTATGTCTGTATATGAAGACAAAAATAACCATAAAATAAGGTTCCCTAGAAAAACCAGATTAAAGTATAGTGGACTTTGCAGTTTGCCCACACAACAACCATATCCCCTTCAAAATAGCGGTCAGGTATCCATCCATTCTTCCTTCCATAACAGCTCCGGGATGAGCCCAGGGGTAACCTAAGCCAACCCAGGCCACTCTTTCCCCCTTCACATCAAGACTGGTAGAAGGTATCCAGGACTAAGTCAATCACAAATGGCATTCCTTGGCCAATAGGACTGGTTCTGACGTAGTCCAGTAATTAAAAGCTAACACACTCCTGACCTTCCCTTCCCCTTAACTCGAGTACACACACAGTCCAGTGAGGACACAGCCTGGAGCACTGCTGACAGCCCGTGTGCAGCCCTGAGGAAGCCAGCCCGAAGACGAAGAGGTGCTCCAGAAAAACAGAGCCGAAAAGGAAAGTATTCCAGGTGACTTTGTAATGGTTCATAAATCAGGCAGAAACCTAAGCCTAACCTCAACTACCTCTACAGAATCTCCAGTTCTGGGAACCAGGGGTAAGTAAGCTAATGGGCCCCTCTGAGTGACATTCCAGCAAGCACACAGTTACACAGTGCTGACCGTGCCTGGCGCTGTGCTAGGTAATGGGGGTACAGAGATAAATAGGGCTCAAGTGCATCCCTTGCGCACCTGGTTAAAAAAAGGCAAACATAAGGATAGTGAATTTTAGAAAAGGTGGTAAATAGACAGCTGGGGAGGAATAGGGGCTTAAACCCAGTAGGAGGTGAGAGGGTCACTTGAAGGAGGTGATTATAAATTGAAACTTTAAAATATGGATTCAGAATGGCTTGAAGGTCTCTATTTTGACCACATCTGCATTCTGTCCCTCATGTTAGAGACTTACTTTTCCAGGGGCCTAATAGGGACTCAGAAAAAATTCGAGTTCTTTCCCTTCTCTCCTCTCTGCCAACAGGGCATCACACTCTGACCTGAGAACAGCCTTTCCCCTTATACTAACACTGCAATAATCACATGGTTCTGGGGACACGTACATAACCCCAAACCACTTCTGCATTTCCTCTCTTCTACCAAGAAGGCTGTGGAAAACCTAGTGAACCTGGTCTAAAACAGAAATAAAGGGGTGTCTGGGTGGCTTAGTGGGTTAAAGCCTCTGCCTTCGGCCCAGGTCATGATCCCAGGGTCCTGGGATCAAGCCCCACATTGGGCTCTCTGCTCAGCAGGGAGCCTGCTTCCCCCTCCCCCCCCCCCCCCCCCCCCCGCTCTGCCTGCCTCTCTGCCTACTTGTGATCTCAGTCTGTCAAATAAATAAATAAAATCTTTAAAAAAAATTAAAAGAAGAAAGAATCAATCTCATTGACCCTCTCAGTCCCCCAAATGGCCATTTCATTATTCACTTTTTAGGTCACAAAAGTAGAACACAACCATCATAAGTACGCTTTCCAGTAATTTCGTATATGGGGGGTAGGCGGCTCCTCTGAACTGAACTAATCCCATCAAAACTGTATTTTGTCTTGATTACTCCAAAAAGACCCTGTAGTCATGATCATTCTCACTCTAGCAAAATCTGGACCAAACTCTGTAGACATTGTCCTTAAGAACAGCGATCCATGATAAGAAAAAAGAACAAAGTACGCACAACTATTACAACAACAGACCGCAATATTTCATGACTTTTCTGGGTCCATTTACTTGCAGCTATTCTCCATTATCCTGTGCTCTTCTCTCTCTGAAACCCTCAAAACTCTTCCAAATGTATGTGCCCTCTCTCCTTCTCCCTCAATATGTTTCCCCCTCAGTTTTGGTATGTACCTCTCTCCCTCTTCCTGGGGAATCACTTCATGTCTAGGGAGAAAAAAAAAATCCCAGGTGCTACTCATAGAGGCACTTATAAAGAATATAAACCAGTCGGGGCTCCAGCTGCCACACCTCCTGCCCTACTGTGTCCCTATGTTCCCAAGACACCCCGTCATCTTAAAGGGATAAAAATTTGGACCTATCTTCGTTTCCCTCCAAATAGAAAAAAAAAATCTCAGTAGGAGAAGAGGGAAAGTCACAGAAACAGCATCTGTGCTGAGATCAAAGAACGCAGAGCTGACATTTGCAAAGCACAACTTCACCTAGTGGGAATCAATCGGGAATCCCAAGTGTGTATAAAAGCCAACCCAAGTAAAAAAGATTACCTAACACTGACTCAGTCTAGTACAAACCATTTAATGTCATCAAAACACAAATGAGCGTTAAATTCAAGGTATGATACTTAACTCTGTACCATGAACATTGTCCCTTATAAATCTGCTCAGGTGAAATGCAAGCCCTGCTCTACCAGAGTGTGTTACACCGAGAGTCAAATGTAAACTGGAAATTGTACTATTAAAGACAAATCAGAGCTCCAAATGGGAGAGCTCAACTTAAGCAGCAGCCAAACGAACAGTGCTAATCGATGATGCCCATCAGGACGGACTCAAAGTCCCAGCACCAGCGGCCATTCATCATACAATGAGAAGAGCAGGAACTATGCTTTCAGAAAGTGCTCCTCCGACATAAGACCACTAGAAAGGACCTCAAAAAACGCAGAGACACAGGAAAGACCAATATTTTTCAAAGCTGTCGTTGTTTTTAAAATTACAAATGACAAGATACCTGGCAGCCTGGCATTTACCCTGAAGGGAGAACAGTGAAGAATTTTCTTCTGGAAAAACTAAAAAGTCCCCATGGAAGAAGTATTCCTGTTATCAGTATTTGAGGAGATGCCAAGAAATGACTCACTCAGTCGCCCCACAGCAAAGCCCGTGCACACAGAACTTCTAACTGACTTTTTATTGCCTAATACACAAATGAATGGACAGAAATGATCAGACATTTGAGTAAAGTCTGCAACAAAAAACAGCAAAACAGAATAGGAAGAAAAAAATTAAATATCCAAAAGAAAAATAAATTATGGTAGAGCTATATAGTAGTTCTTTTGAATTTTTAACTTTTTTTTTCTTAAGATTTTTACTTATTTATTTGACACAGAGAGAGATCACAAGTAGGCAGAAAGGCAGGCAGAGAGCGAGGGGGAAGCAGGCAGAGAGCCCAATGCGGGGCTCGATCCCAGGACCCCGAGGTCATGACCTGAGCTGAAGGCAGAGGCTTAACCCACTGAGCCACCCAGGCACCCCTGAATTTTTAACTGTTTTTGAAGCATGATGTGGTATTAAGTATAAAAAAATTTTTTAGGGGGCACCTGGGTGGCTCAGTTCGTTAACTGTCCAACTCCTGATCAGGCCTCAATCTCGCAGTCATGTGTTCAAGCCCCTCCACAGGCTCCACGCTGGGCATGGACCTTACTGAAAAAATTTTTTCTAAAGCTATATATTCAGCATGATCCCATTTTCTTCTTTTTTTCTCCAAAGATTTTATTTACTTATTTATTTGAGAGAGAAGCACAAGTGGTGGGGAGGGTGGAGGGACAGGGAGCAAGGGTCTCAATCTCAGAACACTGAGATCATGACCTAAGCTGCTCAACCTACTGAGCCACCCAGGAGCCTCAATCCCATTTTCTTTAAATATTCATAATTAAATTAATGTACAGAATGAAAAGGCCTACAAAAGACTCATATAGTAGTCACCTAATTGTATAGGAAGGCACCGCTACAATTCATAAAGTAAAAATTAGGGGTGCCTGGGTGGCTCATTGGTCGGGCGTCTGCCTTCGGCTCAGGTCCCGCATCGGGCTCCCTGCTCAGTGGGAAGCCTGCTTCTCCCTCTCCCACTACCCCTGCTTGTGTTCCCTTTCTGGTTGTCTCTCTGTGTCAAATGAATGGATAAGTCTTAAAAGAAAAAACGAAGGAAGGAAGGAAGGAAGGGAGGGAGGGAGGGAGGGAGGAAAAATTAGTCTTTCTAAAACACAGTGCTGGATATTCTTGCAAAGGGGGAAAAAATGAACCCTGATCACCAACCTTATAAACAAAAAATAATTCACACTACAGCATGGGCCTATATATAAACACTACAACAATCAAGCTTTCACAAGTATATAATATATTCATGACCTTGGCACTATTTACCTTATGACCCAGCAACTCTGCTCTCAGATGTATAGCGAAGTGAAACGAGCGCATAAGAACATTCAAAGCCGTTTTATTTGTAATAGCTCCAAAGTGGAAACTGTCCAAATGTTTGTCCATAGCAAAACACACAGCTTATGGGCTATACAAGAGAAAACTGTCCACCAGTAAATAAAAAAACAATTACTACACACAACAGCGGGATGAATCTCACAGACGATGATGAGTAGAAGGAGCCAGATTCAACAGACTTCACACTGTACGATTCCATTTATATGAGGCTTGAGAACAGCCAAAAGGAATCTACAGATATTGACTGGAAGAGGCACAAAGGGAGGCTTCTGGGATGATGGAAATGTTCTACATCTTGAGCTGAGTCATGTTTACATGAATACTACAAACTCACTGAGATGTACATTAAGATTTTCACACTTTAAGCTGCACAGCAACAGCAGACAGACAGAATGTGGCTAGGAGGAAAAAACATTTACAGTGGTTTTTCCTGGGTGCTGCAATTATGGGCAATTGTTATTTACTTATATTCTTCTGTATTTCCTAAAATTTCAAGAAGGGAACCTATACAGTAAAAAAAAAATGTGGTTCTCTTAGTGCTTTTGGATATTTTCATGCTACTCACTTTTTTCTTGGCCACTAGCATGCCTCTGTAGACATCATATCTACCCATTTGCAGCACCCTGATGTACCTTCCCACGGCTTATCTAACCCTTGTTGGTAACCTATTTTCTACCTGCTCTTCCCTGCTTTTTACAATAATTTCTGCAATTATGATTCTTTTCTCACAAGATATTTGGCTACTTAAGTTCTTTCAGTGTTTTTTGTTTTTTGTTTTTTTCTGCTTTAAACTAAGATGTCACTTGACTGAGTACCAGACATGGGGTTAAAAAAAAGAAAAGAAAAGAAAGAAAAGAAAATTCTCATGAATGCATGGAGACTTCCCCCACCTTGAAACTGTTCTTGTCGTCAAAGCCAGAAGTCATGCTTATCCTTCCATCCTTATGTATATTCCTTCGGAGTTTATAAAATTATCTTTAAAGTTTAAAAGCATGAGAGCAGATATTACTCTAAAAACCTCCCTCTGTGTCTTTTTTTTTTTTTTAAACTCCCTCATTAGCTGGCCTTTTAACAGTATCTTTGTGAAAAGATTTATATTGTAGGTCCCTCACTTTTCCTTGATTCTCATACCCATAATTTTGGGTATGGTTTGCTGGGCTAAAAAAAGCTTTAGAATTACTGGTTTTGTGTTGCTCTGTCCTCTTAGGTTTACAGTTTTCATTAAATTTTAGCACTGACGTGTTGGTTTATTCTGTTCACACAATCTTTTGTTCACTCCACAAATACTCCCAGAAGCACCCACTAGGAGCCAGCACCAGTGGTTCAAGGCACTATGGAGATAAAGGTAAGCTAGAGGCAGCTTCTACTGGGACTCGTGAGAGAGGCAGACATTAACACCAGCAATTATGAAACCAAGCTGAGAGAGAGGAAGCACTCAGTACAGCAGACCTCAAGATAGAGACAACAGATCAGGAAAGTCAAACAGAGCTTCTGGGAGGAAGTGACTATCACACTGAGAGTTGAGCATAAACAGAAATCCAACTACTCATCCTTCACCCTCTGGTCAGATACAAAATTCTGTGAGAAAAACCTGAGCACACCAGAGTTGAAAGGGTTCAAAATGGCCTAAGCAGACAGAATGAGACCGGGCCAAGGGTCAGTTCGCAAAAGTCCCTGCTAAGAATAGACTTTTCAGGATCACGACAGCTTCCTTTTGTGTGCGCGCATGTTTAAAGATTTTATTTATTCATTTGTCAGAGAGAGAGAGAGATCATGAGTGGGGGGAGTGGCAGACAGAGAGAGAAGCAGGCTGAGCCAGGAGTCCAACTCAGGACTCCATTCCAGGACCCTGGGATCATGACCAGAGCCAAAGGGAGACGTGTAACCAATGGAGCCACCCAGGTGCCCCTGCAGCTTCCTTTTCTATACTTGTTACCTCTTCTAAAAGGATTCATGTAACCTTCCTTACATTTGCCTTTCTGATGCTATTGGCAAACCTCAGCATTTGTTTATTCCACAAAAAACAACATTCAACGATATGAAGGACAAGAGAACCTGGTGCCATGGATATGAGAGAACAAACCCTAGCTGGCTTGCTCTTGCCCTTCAGTACTGCTAATCATAAAAATAAAATGGTCATTTCCACTTGTCTGTTATTGCATCAGATGGAAAATGCTGGAAGTTCTCCAAATTTCTAGGGTATAGTGAGGATAGCTTGGCTCTTCAGACTATACAAAATTCACTTTGGGTGGTCACCTGAATGAGTTCTGCAATTCTACCGGAAGAGGCACAAGAAGCCTGCCTGAACGGCCCCCCTAGTCCGGGAAGTTGTGCCACACACATGCACAACAAGCAGGGAGGAGAAGTAGCGGCCTCAACTCTGAGCCCCAAAGCTCCAGCCACAAGAATGAGCATTCGAGAACCATGGGCCCACACCTCAGAGGAACCTACTCCTGACCTGGCCTACGTGACACAAGAGACCTGGGGAATAGTAACCGGAGGATTTGCCTTTTTTTTTTTTTTTTTTTAAAGATTTTATTTATTTATTTATTTGACAGAGAGAGAGAGAGAGATCACAAGTAGACGGAGAGGCAGGCAGAGAGAGAGAGAGAGGGAAGCAGGCTTCTTGCTGAGCAGAGAGCCCGATGTGGGACTCGATCCCAGGACCCTGAGATCATGACCTGAGCCGAAGGCAGCGGCTTAGCCCACTGAGCCACCCAGGCACCCCGGGATTTGCCTTTTTTTTTTTTTTTTAAGATTTTATTTATTTATTTGACAGAGAGAGATCACAAGTAGACGGAGAGGCAGGCAGAGAGAGAGAGAGAGGGAAGCAGGCTCCCTGCTGAGCAGAGAGCCCGATGCGGGACTCGATCCCAGGACCCTGAGATCATGACCTGAGCCGAAGGCAGCGGCTTAACCCACTGAGCCACCCAGGCGCCCCATGCCTTTTAAATACAGTAGTGACATGCCCAACCACAGAGCAACAGCAGGAAACCTCCGAGAGTTAACAATTATCACAACATGGGCAAGATCTTTGATTTTTGTAGCTTGCTCACCATTTCTAACACATTTTGCTGTGTTACCATTTCCTAAGCCGCTTTTTGTTGGGGGGCAAGCTCTAAGGACATAACTTGCAATGTTACTTCCACATTGTTGAAATACGGATTCTGGTGTTGACCTCCCAAATATTACCAGTCATCCCCTACCTCATTCAGGACCTTCTGCTTGATAGAGTTCTACTAGGTACTGGCTGTCCTCACAAAGTCGATGAGTGAATAGTAGAGCATGTCTTTGGTATCAGTATTCTGGCTTGTGGCCTCTTTGTGGAGGACACAATGACACAGAGCCCAAAAATGGCACCTTTCACTGAACAAGGGCATCAAAATGCATGTGAAAGGAAAAAAAAATAGTGTATCATCTGTCTCCAGAGGCCCTGTCCCAGAGTAATGAAGACCTTCATTCCTGACACATAAACTGCAAAGGAACCTAAAATCCTACCAACTATTTATTAATATGCTTTGCTAATGCCATTCAGGTAATTCAGGCCACCATCCCCAACATTAAGCTAACACAAAGATGTAAGCCCACTCAATTTGTCCTGATACATTAGGAGTAGTAAAGTCTGAAAAGTCATCCCACATTAATTATCCACAGTACTTCAACATTATTTGAAAATATGGGGGCACCTGGGTGGCTCATTGGTTTAAGCCTCTGCCTTCAGCTCAGGTCATGATCCCAGGTTCCTGGGATCTAGCCCCACATCGGGCTCTCTGCTCACCGGGGAGCCTGCTTCCCCCTTTCTCTCTCTGCCTGCCTCTCTGCCTACTTGTGATATCTGGTTGAATAAATAAATATTTTTAAAAATATGATTATAGTTGGGGCACCTGGGTGGCTCAGTCAGTTAAGTGGCCAACTCTTGGTTTCACCACAGGTCATGATCTCAGGGTCACGAGACTGAGCCCCAAGTAGGGCTCTGTGCTCAGTGTGCAGTCAGCTTGAGATTCTCTCTCCCTTTACCCTTGCTCGTCCCCTCCCCCTCTCAGTCTCAGCAAAATAAAATCTTAAAAAAAAAAAAAAGAAAAGATGACTATAGCCAATCAATCTTGCCTCCTTCCAACATTAAACTCAGTGTGCAGATTTTAGTGTTCTTCTAGTCTTGGAGACTTTGAGGGAATCCCAAGAAGTTCTCTTCAAGAGAGGGTAACATACCCACCAAAACTGTTTGTATAGCTGCCTATAAAGAACCTCTTGCTGGATCCAGAGTTGTATAAAATCTAACATCTATAACATTTATTAAATGGTCCTTAAAAAAATAATTGCTACATCAAAAGGTCTCTCAACAACTGAAATAGCCTACCTGAGCTGCCAGGCATTGGTATTGCATTCCTCCCTAATGTTTGGAGGAAGAATCCCTTTTTTTTTTTTTTTAAGATTTATTTATTGAAAAAACGAGAGAGAGACAGAGACAGAGAGACAGAGTGAGAACGCACACATGAGCAGAGGGAGGGCCAGAAGGAAAAGCAGACTCCCAGCTAAGCAGGGAGCCCGATGTGGGGCTCAATCCAAGGACCCTGGGATCATGACCTGAGCTGAAGGCAGACACTTAACCGACTGAGCCACCCAGGCGCTCCGAAACAGCCTTTCTTTTTTACTTAGGGACCATCCTGTTTTCGCACATACTCTTCAGGAAAAGCACGTTTTTAAGTGAAACATTAAATAAATAAAAACACCCTATTCTTTGAACCAGCAATTCCACCTTTAGGATTTTATCTTACAGATAAACACTAGCTCTGGAATGCAAAAAAAAAATTTTTTATACACACAATTTTAAACCCTCTCCACAGATATTACAGCATTTGTTTATCACAGCTATATAACACATCACACACACAGGGACACACAAACACACACACACAAAATGTATAAAATCCCAAGGGGCCACCAATACAGGAATGGTTAAATAAACCATGGAACTTACAAGCCATGGCATTATAATTTGGCCCGTAAGAATGAGGTAGAATTATGTGTGCTGATATGGACAGGTGCCAACATCCTGAAAAAAGCAAATTGCAACAAAACACATTCTACTGCCCCATGAGTTGAAAAATAAAGTTCTATTTCTAAACCTGAATACATTACAGTTATATTAATGAATATAATTATTCATTTAACTGTATTTTACACACACACACACACACACACACACACACACACACACACACACACACACACATTTCCACATATATTTAACAATGGAAGTTAAAACCCCTGCCGATCATCTTTGGGTAAGGTCTACCAAATGGCTTTGGGGAGAAAATAATCCATTTCATAATAAGTAGAAAGCCATGCTTCCAACAACTATCCAATGACCACTGAGAAAACATTCTGTTCTTGTCACCACCTGGAAAACCCCAGCTCCAGAGCAGGATCAACTGTTACAAACAGTCTCATGGATTCCAGGACCACCTCAGCAAGGACCTCTTTTCCAGCCTTCATTAGTCACATATGGTCCTCTGTAGAGACCACAGGCCTACCTGGATGTGGGACTTACTTCTGCCTTCAGCTTCTGGAAGGACTCCCTAATGGTGGACCTCGGCTTCTCTGACAGCTCCCTAGAATGCCAGCAAATCCCGACCACCACCACCCTCCCCACACCACTGGGACCCGTATTTGGGGGAAAGACACCTCCAGCTTCATCCATTCACTCAGCTCAGGGACTCTGGTCAGTAACCCAGCTACAATGTTATCTGAGAGCCAGTGGGGAAGTGAAGGTTGGCTCCTCCTCAGAAAAAAAGGTTGGGGACCTCTGAATTACATCTAGTCACTGGGACATATGGGACAGCATTATAACTCCGGAACTTCAAACAGCCAGCCCTCAAAGTGACAATGGAGAGAAAATGAGGCCCAGCAAGAGGCAGCAGGGAAAAAGAAAGCAGCAGTGAACAGAAGGGACAGAAAAAGGGAAGAAGGCTATTAACACAGAAAGTGAGTTGGGGACATGAAAGAAGAGGTTAGAGCACAGAGAGGAGGAGAAAGACCCAACTCTGCCCCCTGCCAAGTTGAGAGGACGCATTATAAAGGGACAGGTCCACCGCTCCCAACAAGCCTGACAAGGCCACTTCCCAGGCCAGGTCCCCCACCAGCACAGCACCTGCAAGACTGGCTCCCCTGCCCCCTCCCAGAGCATTAGATTAGGCTTTGTGGGAAATTTGAAATCCTGATGGCTTAGAAAGAGGCCCCTACAGCTTAATATGGTGGCAATTTAAGTAAGCATTGCTGGTTCCTGCCAGCTCCCTGGCCAGCCAGGGCTCCGCTCTGCCATTAGCCTGCTCTCCTGACCCTCGGAGCAAAGGAGCAGCCCCATCAGCGCTGTGGGGGTGCCTCTTAATGGGCCAGAGGGAATATCATGTCACAGGAACCAGAGCCACTGCTGCCTACCATGTGCCCGTGTGGGCCACCCTAAGAGACCAGATCAGCCCCAAGCAGCAAGGTGTCTCCTCCTTTCTTCATCTTCACTGGACTTTTAGAGTGAAAGGCAATAAGGCCCAACCAAGTTTCAAAAAAAAAACCAAATGCTAGGTAATTCCAGATTTCTGTCAGTAACATCCACAAAGAGCTATGATGTATGAGGAAGACAAAGGGCTCAAAGTAGTGGCAGGCATTGATGAGTTTAAAACAAAAACAAAAACAAAAAAACTGCAATCCACCCAGAAATAAACCCACACTTATATGGCCAATTAATCTACAACAAAGGAGGTGAGAATATACAATGGGGAAAAGACAGTCTCTTCAACAAACGGTGCTGGGAAAACTGGTCAGCCACATCCAAAAGAATGAAACTGGACCACTTTCTCAGCATACACAAAAATACTCAAAATGGATTCAAGATTTAAATGTGAGACCTGAAACCACGAAACTCCTAAAACAAAAACCATAGGTAGTGAATTCTTTGACAGTGGTCATAGAAACATTTTTCTACATATGCTTCCTCAGCCAAGCCAAACAAAAGCAAAATTAAAGTATTGGCACTAAAGCAAAATAAGAAGCTTTTGCCGGTGAAAGAAACCATCAATAAAAACTACTAAAAAGGAAAAGATATTTGCAAATGATTGATCTGATAAGGGGTTAATATTCAAAATCCATAAATAATTTAAAAAAATACACACTCACACACACATATATGATCTTACACAACTCAACATCAGAAAAACAAATCCAATTAAAAAATGAGCAGAGGACCTAGAGACATTTTTCCAAAGAAGACATACAGATGACCAACAGACACTTGAAGAGATGCTCAACGTTCCTCATTATCAGGAAAATGCAAATCATACCCACAATGACATAGCACCTTACACCCATCAGAAAGGCTACAGTTGAAGACAAGAAATAACAAAAAATAAACAGCAAAAAACAAAGACAAGAAATACCAAGTGTTGGTGAGGATGTGGAAAGGAGCCCTCGTGCATTGCTGGTGGGAATTCAAACTGGTGCACCACTCTGAAAACCAGTATGGAGTTTCCTTTAAAAGTTAAAAATAGGGGCGCCTGGGTGGCTCAGTGGGTTAAGCTGCTGCCTTCGGCTCAGGTCATGATCCCAGGTCCTGGGTTCGAGCCCCACATCGGGCTTTCTGCTCAGCAGGGAGCCTGCTTCCTCCTCTCTCTCTGCCTGCCTCTCTGCCTACTTGTGATTTCTCTCTGTCAAATAAATAAATAAAATCTTTAAAAAAAAAAAAGTTAAAAATAGAATTATCATATGATCCAGTAATTTCACCACTGGGTATTTACCCAAGGGAAACAAAACAACTAATTAAAAAAGATATATGCACCCTATGCTTATTGCAGCATTATTTACAATAGGCAAAATACAGCTAGAGCCCCTTGTTGGCTTCGTCTGTGGAACACGTGACTCTTGATTTTGGGGTTTTGAGTTGATATATGCGCCCCCAAATGATCCTGCCCAAAGTCCCAATACCAAAAGCTGACTGGTAAAGCACCGTGGACAGCATTAAAAGTTTAATGTGTCATGGGTGCCTGGGTGGTTCGGTTGGTTAAGTGTCTGACTCTTTTTTTTTTTAATTTATTTTTTATTTATTTGTCAGAGAGAGAGAGAGAGAGTGAGCAAGCACAGGCAGACAGAGTGGCAGGCAGAGGTAGAGGGAGAAGCAGGCTTCCCGCTGAGCATGGAGCCCGATGTGGGACTCGATCCCGGGACACCAGGATCATGACCTGAGCCGAAGGCAGCCACCTAACCAACCGAGCCACCCAGGCGTCCCAAGTGTCTGACTCTTGATTTCAGCTCAGGTCTTGATCTCAGGGTTTTGAGTTCAAACCCCACATTGAGCTCCACGCTGGGTGTGGAGCTTACTTAAAAAAAATAAAATAAGGGGCGCCGGGGTGGCTCAGTGGGTTAAAGCCTCTGCCTTCAGCTCAGCATCGGGCTCTCTGCTCAGCGGGGAGCCTGCTTCCCCCTCTCTGCCTGCCTCTCTGCCTACTTGTGATCTCTGTCAAATAAATAAATACAACCTTTAAAAAAATAAAATAAAATAAAAATTAATGTGGCAAAAGTCTAGCACCTCTTCCCAGGTCATCTTCTTCCCAAATAACTGTGTTGTTAATTGTTCCCAATCCCTATCTTTCTTTGAACAATGAGACCATATGGTCTGATAGTTTTCAGTAATGATATATTTTCTGGGCCAACTCTCTGGGGATGACTAATGATTCTTTAGCATAAATCAGAGAACTAATGATAGGCATTGTGAATACAGCATTACTCCTCAGTGAGTAAATTCAGGTAGATCAAACTCTCCTCCCACCATGACTACCAAAACTGCCTTAAACTATTTAACTGAAAGGCTTCACAAAAATATAGGTCGCCGGGGTGGTTCAGTGGGTTAAAGCCTCTGCCTTCGACTCAGGTCATGATCCCAGCGTCCTGGGATCAAGCCCCGCATTGGGCTCTCTGCTCGGCAGGGAGCCTGCTTCCTCCTCTCTGTCTGCCTGCCTGCCTGTCTACTTGTGATCTCTATCGGTCAAATAAGTAAATTTTTAAAAAAATATATATAAATCATCCCTTGTTTTTGGCAAAGTCATACTACATAATTGCTGTCCATAGAGACTGAATTCAAACCACTTGTCTCGCCTGCTTTAGAAGTGAGGGCCCATCAAGTTTCCTAACTCAGGTTCTGAGGCCTAAATCAATACTAATATTCTACCCATGTCTCTTTAAAACCACACAAGAAATCATTCCAAGTTCATTTCCTTTTGAAGAGTCCTTTGTAAATAGTGCACAAAGTGGTGTGAACCTTTTTGGCTGGAGAGTCAACTCATGCCCAATCCCCTTGCTTCTGTACTGCTGTTTAATTGCTGACTCCCACTTTATAGCCAAGCCAATTAGTAGCCTTGGCCGAGTGCTGGGAGCTTGGAGGCCTGTAACTCTGTGCTGCCTGAGAAAAACAAGAAGCCTCTCCCATCAGAATTTTCCTCATGTGAAAACCATGCCTAGCCAACAAATGCCAGAAGTCTAAGAGATGGAGACTGTAGTTCTGTCCAGTTCCTGGGCACACCAAAGCATGTATCTGAGTAGCAGGACCAGCGGACTTACACAGGATATGGGAATTTTAAGAGAGGACTATTTCATTCCTCATTTAATTTACGAAGCATTATTACCCACTTTTACTTCTGATGAGAATAACTAACTCCTTTAGAGCTGACAGGATATTGAGCAGAAAGCTCCAGAAAGCTCCACACCCTGCTAAGTTACTGGCTTACTCTAGGCACTCTCAGAGAACCAAAAAAGAGTGGGGAACCATCGAACTGATTTCCTTATGAAACATAAACCTGCATTTACCCTCAGGCCTCCAGGTGTTGATTATAGGCTTATGGATAATCAAATACCACAGAAAAAGCCAACAAAACACCTTAGAGTCTGAATAAGGATTTCAAAAAAAATTTGAATGTTCACCTCTTTTTTATTTCATTACATCTCAAAATACACTATTCATCCAAGAATTAAAAATTCAGCAGTGGCGGTATCATAGCCAATGAGGTTTATCTGAAGCATAATTATTGCTAATTGAAAAGATTCAGCTTTGGAAGAACTCAAATTTCATACACGCCTCTCATTAATTCTCCTTGGTACCTCTGCGAAGGGAGTTCTAACTATTATCCTGTTTCAAGGTCAAGGAATGTTTCTCTCCCAAGAAAGGACAGCCTGCCCGGAGGGCCTTGGGTGACAAATGGCAAGGCTAAGAATTCTCCTAGCTCAGTCTCTGGCTTGTACCAGCGCCGCCCCCCCCCCCCCCCCCGCCCCCGCCTTACCTCTCACCTTGGCTCCTAGCCCCTTATGGAACAGTATTCCCGTTCCTCAACACAGAGCAGCCAGCCCTGGTGTGTATCATACTTAGGTTTAGGGAAACACATGAAAATATTTTTCCTGACATCATATTCTCTACCAGTGGGAAAACTTGTGTGGGTGGCATGGGTGAATGAAAGCAGAAAATTTCCCAAAACTCTTGGCCTACTTAATGGCCCTGACAACACATAGTTATAGTGTTTGGGGGGTGGGGGTGGGCGTGGGCTGTTTCTTTTCAAAGGAAGCATGATTAGTCAGCTGGTTCAAATACGTCCAAAGAGATTTAAAAAATGGTTAACAATCCTTTTTAAATGTGGCCGAGAAATCTAACCTTCAGAGATTCTAAATATTATAGGACTCCTGCAAAGACCCTTAAAAATCATTATCACAAAAGCCCTACCACCTGTAGGAAAAACTCTTCAGTGAGTACTGCGTGGTAAATGCCCATTGCTCAGGTGACCTATCATAAAACTTATTTCACAGAGAATGGCCTCACTGATCTGAAGAGAAGGTCATTTTCCCTAAGTGCCACCCCCCTGGATTTGCTCTCCCTTGAGTACTGTGCTGGTTTGGGCTGCACAAACCAGTTGCCGCCACCTTCCCAAGTTCTCTGCTGTTCCCTAAACTGCCTTCTACTGTACAGGATCCCTAGAGGTCCAATTCTATTTTCTGCAGCAAACATAACACAAACTGGTGGGAAGGTTTAGCCATTTCACATTCTCCCAGAAAACAAATTGCTAAGGTTCAGTATAAAATGGAAAGCAGTGACTTTTTTTTTTTTTTTTTTTTAAGGTCACAGAATCAGCAAATTTCAGAGCTGGGAAAAAAAGCATAAATCAGCAAATCGTTACTCTTAAATAATCAAAATTTTTTGTTTCTTGGGAGGCCTGGGTGGCTCAGTCGATTAACCGGCTGGCTCTTGATTTCCTCAGGTCATGATTTCAGGGTTGCAGGAACAAGCCCTCGCATGGAACTCTGCCTGGAGCCTGCTTGAGAGTTTCCTCTCTCGTTCTCTCGCTCTCTGCCCATCCCCGCCACTCACATGCCAGCATTCTCTCTTAAAAACAAAAACAAAAAACAACCTTGAGGGTGCCTGGATGGCACCCTCAGTTGAGCATCTGCCTACGCTCAGGTCATGCCAGGTTCAGGGATTTAGACCTACAAGGGTTCCTTGCTGGGTGGGGAGCCTGCTTCTCCCTTCCCTGTGCCTGCTGCTCCCCCTGCTTGTGCTTCCCCTTCTTATGCTCTCTCAGTGTCAAATTAATTAAATTTTTAAGAAAAACTGTTTCTCAGGAAAGTAAGACAAATGGCCAATTAACACTTAAACAGCCTTAAGCTGAGAAGCCCACAAGAGGAAGGGGGCATGTATGAAAGAGCACCTCTTAGTTCTGCAATTGACGAAAAACATGAGACTCCTTTCAGTTTCCCCAATGTTCCATTTCATGTTTTGGGCATGGATTATCCTTTAATAACTTTCCCCCATTAACTCTCCTACCAATCACTTGGCATTTGGGTTTCACTTTGGGGATAATGAGTGTTTTTAAGACACTGAAACCTCTGAAGGCCAAGTGCTGTGGACAATACAACCACCGTGCTTAACGAGGGGGACAAGCTCACAGGTAGACATTAAATCCGGTCAAAAGAGACAAGAGGAGCCCAAGACTAGCTCAGTCAGTAGAGGGGCAACTCTTGATCTGGGAGTTTTAAGTTCCAGCCCCACCTTTGGTACAGAAGTTACTTTAAAAAAAAAAAAAAAAAAAAAAGACAATAAGAAAATGAGCTGCAGTTGGGTGCTTCCTTTTCCTGACAAGGATTTTTTTAAATTTAACACTGGCTGGAGTGGAGGCACCTGGCTGTCGGCGTCCTCTTTATATTTCATAAGCAGGGGTCGCAGAATCCCTACAGGCCAGAGTTCTAGACGTTGTCACCTCTTTCCCAGGCTGTCCCAGCAGCCTCCTCAGCTTCTCCCCATCCTAGTGTTCCCCTTTACGCAACCCACGATTCAGTGGCTCCCAAACCCTCAACCGGGCACTCAAGAGTTTTTTCCTAACCAACCCTAACCTAATTCTCCTAAGTTTTTTGTTGTTTGCTTGTTTGTTATTTTTCCCAAAACAGCCCTAGCCCTTGGTCTAGTCAGTCACCCAACAGTCTCGTCTTTCTTTCACCTCCTGAGCAAGGCTCACGGTCTCCTTCCGCGGAGGTCCTCTTTTCCTCTATTCTTCCATCCCCCAACCGCTGCGGGGAAATTAGTCCTCAACCCTCAGGATTCCACTCAGATTTCACCTACACCAACAGGTCCACTGAGATCCCAGTTCCCCCCTCTCAAGAATCAGGATTCCTTCACCTCCCCTAACACCTTCTCTGAACACCCGGACCTCTGCTCCCACCAGGGGGGCTCCCGAGCGGCCTCCCAGCCCCCGGCAGCGTCTCAGAAATCGCAGCCCAAGGCGAAGAGCTGCAGAAGCCTCCCGTACAAATCCCCCGGGACGGGGTGTGGCGGTCCCCGCTTGGAGCACGCCGAATCCCGGCACGGCGAGACCCGCTGAAATGCGGAGCCCCTTCAGACCACGGCCCAGTGGCCGGCCGGGCGGCGCAGGATCTCCACCCTCCCAGCCTCCAACAGCGGCGCGGCGACCCAGAACCGGACGAACAGCCGCGGGGCTCCTGGATGGGCTTTGCGCCCGCTCCCGGCCCCTCCCCGGGGGCTGCGAACACCGCATCCTAAGTCGGTCCGTCCCGTCCCCGTGCCTGCCGCCCTAATGGTGCTCTTTGGGGGGCTCGCGGGCGCGCCAAACCTCCGAAGGGCCCTGCCCGCGCCTTACCCGCTCCCCTGTTCCAGTTCGGCTGGGCCTGCGTCCGCCCCGACTCACCTCTCCTCTTCTCGAATCCGTAGGGCACTGGTTTGGTAGAGACCTGACCCGACCAGATGAGACCGCACCAGATGCACCGCACCTGCCACCGAGCGAGAGAGGAGCAGCGGCGAGTCTGACGTCACGGCTGCCCGGAGCGCCGGGAGCTCCGAGTCACCTGATCACCCCGGCAACGCGCGCGGGGCGGGGCGAGGCGGGGGGCGGCGTCACAGCACGAGCCCCACCCCCAGCCGGCCGGCCTGTGGGCGCCTCTGGGAGCGCTCCTGGTTTCTTGGCTTGGTGAGAACCGGAGGCGGGATCCGGGCTTTCCTGCTCCTGCCTCTGAGCTGGGGTGGACCTGAGACTCCCAACGGGCACTCGTTTCAGGTTGGATCAGTCGCGAAGACTCCAGATGATTATCCCTCTCCGCTAGGACAGGTGCCTGGCTGTCCCCGTTGTAACCCGCTCAGGCTGGGTTCACTGTAGGCCTCTCCTCCTGGTGTCTTCTTGGTCTACACCCGCATAGTCCAGGATTCGTGAGCTGTACCTGAGAGGAGTGGGGCTATGGCTAACTGGATTGCTCTCTGGCAACTTTTCCTCATAAACGTCACAGCAAGTAGTGCAGCCTTTGCTAGAGAATGTAATAAAACCTCGTTCTTTCAGGCGCAGGCCCAAGACTTCCTGTCCTAAAGGTCTTTTTCTGTTCCAGCAAGGAGAGAAATGACTGAAACACTCCCAGAGCAAAGTCGAGGAAAAACCTGCAAGTCCTGTTTGCAAAGAATTTTTTGATACTCATTTTAGAAATTGATTTTTCTCTAATGTACTCCCCTTGCTTGCTACAGCCATAGGCATACACCTCTATGACTGGTGTAGACCATCAGCTTCAAAGTGAGAATTTAACACCCCATGGAGGTCCCAGTTTGAGAACCACTTTTTATCTCCTCCCTTGGCTTCTTGCTGAATTTCATTTTAGTTTTACTCTCTTATTCCCTGAGCTGCTGTGGAGGTTTCATATATATTGTCCTTCCCTCTCAAACTATAGGATTTTAGACCTGTCAAAGAGAAAAACCATGGGTCCCAAAAGGTGTCACTTTGGCCAAGTCACCAAACCCAGGCTTTTTTTCTTTAAGATTTTTAAAGGGGCGTCTGGGTGGCTCAGTGGGTTAAGCCTCTGCCTTCGGCTCAGGTCATGATCTCCGGGTCCTAGGATCAAGCCCCGCATTGGGCTCTCTGCTCAGCAGGGAGCCTGCTCCCCCCACCCCCACTTGTGCTCTCTCTATATCAAATAAATAAGTAAAATCTTAAAAAAGATTTTTTTAAAAGATTTTATTTATTTATTTGACAGAGAGAGAGAGATCACAAGTAGGCAGAGAGGCAGGCAGAGAGAGAGAGAGGAGGAAGCAGTCTCCCCACCGAGCAGAGAGCCCAATGCAGGGCTCGATCCCAGGACCCTGAGATCACGACCCGAGCCGAAGGCAGAGGCCTTAACCCACTGAGCCACCCAGGCGCCCCTTAAAAAAGATTTTTAAAAGGTTATTTATGATAGAGTGAGAGAGGGAAAACAGCACAGGGGAGGTGAAGATGGAGAAGCAGGCTCCGAGCTGAGCAGAGAGCCTGATATGGGGCTTGATCCCAAGATGCTGGCTGGGATCATGCCCTGAGCTGAAGGCAGACGCTTAACGACTGAGCCACCCAGGCGCCCCAAACCCAGGCTTAATAACACAACGTAATTGCAGTTTCAACCTTTGTCAGAAATGTGGTCAGGAATTTCCTGATAAGCACCAATGAGGCAATCTGTCACGTGGAGCTCTCCATCCCTCACAGGAAGGTGGGGTAATCTGCATTACAGGAATCCCGCTACTCTACCCCTAACAGAATATGCTTTCTCTTCTTTTGCTAATAACTTCCTTGCTCCAACCTCACTCCTACGAAAAAAACCTCTTCCATTTTGTGCAAATCCCCTCTACTAGTAGATGGGATGCTGCCTGATTTAGGAATCATTTATTAAAGCCAATTAGACCTAAAAGATAGTTATTTTACAATCAGTTTCTAGTGAGCACCTTTTGGCGTTGCCCAGCTAACTGGCAACACCCAGCTGACTGAGACATTGTCTTTGAAGATCAGTTGATGAATAGTGTGTCTCATATCAAAGTACCACCTGTACTGTTTACTATTTACTTAATAGTTTAAAGTGATACTTTTTCTTTTATACATTTATTTTTTTAAAAGATTTTATTCATTTATTTGACAGAGAGAAATCACAAGTAGGCAGAGAGGCAGGCAGAGAGAGAGGAGGAAGCAGGCTCCCCGCTGAGCAGAAAGCCCGATGTGGGGCTCGAACCCAGGACCTGGGATCACGACCTGAGCCGAAGGCAGCGGCCCAACCCACTGAGCCACCCAGGCACCCCTATACATTTATTTTTAAAAGAAATGCATATAAGTGGGAAAAAAGACAGTTGTGAGGGGCGCCTGGGTGGATCAGTCAGTTGATCAAATGCCTTCTGTTTGGGTCATGATCCCAGGGTCCTGGGATGGTGGAAACCCAAGTCGGGCTCCCTGCTCAGCAGGGAGTCTGCTTCTCCCTCTCCCTCTGCTGCTCCCTTTGCTTCTGCTCTCCCTCGCGCGCTCTCTCTCAAATAAATAAATAAAATATTTAAAGGGGAAAAAAAAGACCGTTGTGAAAGGTAGAGAAGAATCATGGCTTCAGACCAAGTATTAGCTCTACTAACAGAAGAGACTGAAAACATGACCCCAGGGTCCAAAAGGGGCAGAGATGAGTGGGCAGGAAGATGCTGCGAGCAGGGCAGGGCAGGGAGAACTGGGTTGTATGGCAGATCTGAAGAGGGGAAGTCCATGTGGAGGTGGGGTGTGTGCGGAATTGAGCCGGAATGAGGTTTGAGGGAAATGGCAGAGGGGAAACATGCTGAGAACCGAGACAGAGAGGGGACTGGAGAGAAAGGAGAAGCACCAGGGGTTTGGGGACAGAGGCCTGTTAGCCTCTGAGGAATGAAGGTCACTTAACAACACCTCAAAACCACATTTGGACCATCAGGGGCAAGATCCACCCTTTACAGAAACTAGTACAGAGGAACTGATGCAGAGCTCATCTGTTCCTAAGTATACTCTGACAGCAAGACTTTTTGGCTAGAAAATTTTCCAGGCCTTTGGGAGCAAGCATATTCCACTGAGGTTCTAATGAGGGCAGGGCAAGGTGAGGAAGGGGTATAAGGCAGGGATAAGCGTCTTTAAAGGGAGGAAAGCTTCTCAGGCTAGTTGGGACAAATGCTGTGCTGGGGAAGAAGAGATGATGAGACACATTTTCAGTAAGGTCCCTGGCCACTCCCCTTTTACTGAGTGGGTAGGGATTGAGAGGGCTTAACTATCAAGAGAAAAACAGGGGTGCCTGTGTGGCTCAGTGGGTTAAAGCCTCTGCCTTCGGCCCAGGTCATGATCCCAGGGTCCTGGGATCGAGCCCCACATCGGGCTCTCTGCTCAGCGGGGAGCCTGCTTCCTCCTCTCTCTCTCTCTCTCTCTGCCTGCCTCTCCGCCTACTTGTGATATCTCTCTCTGTCAAATAAGTAAATAAAATCTTAAAAAAAAAGAAAAACAGAACATTTCCCACCTTCACATCCACCTCCACATCCATAGTAAAGGAGGGTTCTCATGTGAGTACAAACCCAGAGAATGTTGCTGGCAGCAGCCAAGAACCCAAGAGACATGGCCAGGTTATACATCCCATGTGGTTCTTTTCTAGAATTTGACCTCAAGGGCCAGAACTCAGCAGCCAGCCAGTGGTAGAAGTTGCTGGAGTTTCACCAGGTTTCTTCACACAACAGCGGCGGGTTGCCTTCCATTCCTGGAAATAAAGAAAAATGTCTGTGTAGAAGGCCCTGACAAAGCATATTTTCTGTAAAAGTTCCTTAGCCACAGAAGCTGCAGTGGATTTTCCACATATGTGACTTTGGGAGAACCAGCTAGGACTGCAGGGGCGGCACAGTACAGGGGTCGGGGAGCCTGGAATTCATCCATTTCACGAACGTGGCCAACTTACCCACTTTCTCTGAGCCTCAATCTTACCTACAAAATGGGGATAATAACACCTACCTCTTTTACTTTTTTTTTTTTTAAAACCTACCTCTTAAACTTTACAGGAAGTCTCAATGAAAGGAAGAATCCAGATTCATGATTTTTCACAAGGCCATTTTATCTCAGATTTCTTTTTTAAGTAGGCTCTACGCCCAACATGGGGCATAAACTCACAAACCTAAGATTAAGCGTCACACGCTCTGTCCACTGAGCCAGCCGGGAGCCCCTTCACAAGGCCATTTTATTTTTATTTTTTTTTCCCTGTAAAAAGGATTTATTTTAACATAGTTACAATGCCATTATCACATCCGACAGAATTAATTTAACATGTTTTTGTACACTATTAGCAAGATACTTTACCATATAATTTACATGTATATTATATACATAAACTCTGTCTACGTCCCTGTCTGTGTAGACATTTGCCTGTAGAAAAGAAAATTCAAGAACTTGACCTGATTTGAATGTTGGAGGATTGTCACGTGGCAGAAAGTTTTAGATTTGTTGTGTTTATCCGTCCACAAGGCCATTTTAAAAACCATTATATTCTTAGGGGCACCTGGGTGGCTCAGTCGGTTAGGTGGCTGGCTTCAGCTCTGGTCATGACCTCAGACTCCTGGGATGGAGCCCCATGTTGGGCTCCCTGATCAGCAGGGAGTCTGCTTCTCCCTCTCCTGTGCTCTCTCCCTCTCTCTCTTTCAAATAAATAAATAAAATATTTTTAAAAATAAAAATAAAAACCATCGTATTTTCACTGGATCCCATTTGTTCACTCAACAACAATCCAATGAAAGAATGTTTCTTGGATGGCTAATGTGCACTCAAAGCTGTGATGGCCACGAAAGGAGAGGTGCTCCTTTAACAACTCCTCCAGGCAACTGCCTCCTGGTGGGAAAGTCAGGGAGCATGAGACCTGGTAAGGCCCCTGTGAAAATGAAGGCTCAACTATGTTGTCATGCTCTTTTGTATTCCCGGCATTCATGAAAGGGAGGCCACACCAGCTGCACAGGCTAAGGTGGGATGCATGAAAGGAAGGGTGTGGAGTGGAGCCTGGAAAGGCAGGATTTGGAGAAGTAGGAGAAAAGAGAGCATTCTCAGTATATATGTGCTGAGTGAGTAAATGAACGAATGACTAAACAAATAAGCAAAGATGGGGCGCCTGGGTGGCTCAGTGGGTTAAGTCTCTGCTTTCGGCTCAGGTCATGATCTCAGGGTCCTGGGATCAAGCCCCACATGGGGCTCTCTGCTCAACAGGAGCCTGCTTCTCCCTCCCTCTCTTCCTGCCTCTCTGCCTACCTGTGATCTCTCTTTCTCTGTCAAAATAAATAGAATCTTTAAAAAACAAAAAAAAAGGAAAAAAACAAATAAGCAAAGACAATAAAATCAGAGAACAGTAGGCATAACTGTAAGACCTGCCTGAGTGGACTGTGGGAATTGTAGAGCTGTGAGGAACAAACTAAGAGACAGCACAGGTTGTAGAAGAACTCTGGAGATAGCAGAATCTTCTGGTAGGAGCATGGGGTCTAGAACTGGAATGACAGGGCTGCATTTAGACTCCATCACTTATTGGCCATGGGACTTGAGCAAGTTACTTGACCTCTCTGTGCTTTAATTTCCTCATCTAAAAAAAAAAAAAATAGGGATAGCATTAATATCTACTTTAGAGCATCATTTTGAGGATTAACTGAGATAATGCATGTGAAAGCATAGTGCTAGCACCCTGTAAATGCTCTACACTGTGAGCTTTTAGTCTCAGCATTTGTTTTATTAAATGCTAAGAAGAGAGGCACCTGGGTGGCTTAGTTGTTAGGCATCTGCTGTCAGCTTGGGTCATGATCCCAGCATCCTGGGATTGACCCCCAAATCAGGCTCCCTGCTCAGGGGGGAGACTGCTTCTCCCTCTCCAGCTCCCCCCATGCTTGTGTTCCCTCTCTCACTATCTCAGTCATAAATAAACAAAATCTTAAAAAAAAAAAAAGGCTAAGAAGAATATAGATTCAATATGAAACCTACAGTGAAGCAGTGAAACTCCTGGGAATGGGAAATGGGAAAGGGAGGCAGTCTTTTTTTTTTTTTTTAAACATATAATGTATTATTTGCCCCAAGGGTACAAGTCTGTGAATCATCAGGCTTACACACTTCACAGCACTCACCATAGCACATACCCTCCCCAATGTCCATCACCCAGCCACCCTATCCCTACCTCACCACCCCCCAACAACCCTCAGGTTGTTTCCTGAGATTAAGAGTCTCTTATGGTTTGTCTCCTTCCCTGGTCTCATCTTGTTTCATTTTTTCCCACCCTGCCACCCATGACCCCCCCACCCTGCCTCTAAAATTCCTCATATCAGAGAGATCGTATGATAATTGTCTTTCTCTGATTGACCTATTTCGCCTAGCATAATACCCTCTAGTCCCATCCACGTCATTGCAAATAGCAAGAGTTCGTGCTTTTTGATGGCTGCATAGTATTACTGTGTGTGTGTATGTACCACGTCTTCTTTATCTATTCATCTGTTGATGTACATCTAGGTTCTTTCCATAGTTTGGCTATTGTGAACATTGCTGCTGTAAACATTCGGGTGCATGTGCTCCTTCAGATCACTATGTTTGTAACTCTGGGGTTAATACCCAGTAGTGCAATTGCTGGGTCATAGGGTAGCTCAATTTTAAACTTTTTGAGGAATCTCCATGCTGTTTTCCAGAGTGGCTGCACCAGCTTGCATTCCCACCAACAGTGTAGGAGAGTTTCCCCTTTCTCCGCATGGGAGGCAGTCTTTTGTTAAGAATCATTGGGCAGCAGAGTTCAGGCTGGTCAGAAGGGAAAGGGGGGTCATGGCAAAGTTGCAGCCCCAAAGGGTCAAGAAGGGCTGACAAAGGACTGGAAATAAGCCTTCCTCAAAAAGAGAAAGCTTGCTACCATTTCCTCAGAGCTGTGTGGAATTGGAGCCTGGCACACAGAAGCACCCAGTAACTGTATTAAACAGCCTCCTCTAGATGCTGTGCAAGTTGAACATCTTTATGGAGCTCCCTGGCTCATCGGCAAACACTAGTGGAACTCTTCTAGGTAAAGTCCAAAAAGTTTTATTTTGTTTTATTTTTAAAAGATTTTATTTCTTTGACACAGAGTGCAAGCAAGGGGAGCAGCAGACAGAGGGAGAGGGAGAAACAGGCTCCCCACTGAGCAGGGAGCCCAATGCATGGCTCGATCCCAGGACCCTGGGATCATGACCTGAGCCGAAGGCAGATGTTTAACTGACTGAGCCACGCAGGAGCCTCAAGTCCAGAGAGTTTTAAAGCACTGGAGAAGTCCACTAAGACCTGGCCTCTGGCTTATTTCAGTGTCTTCTACTTACAGAAGCAGACAAATGAACACATGTGAAAACAAAGCCAATGAATGTGGCCAACACCAGCACTGACTTCAGCAGAGAATGACCAGATTCTTATTTTGTGTTAGGGTATTAAAGAAATGAAACAAACACTTATGCTTCTTCTTCTCTTTCTTAGTTCACTGCTCTGCCAGAGTCTAATGGAATTTGAGGTCCAGGTCAAGGAAGAAGAGGCAAACTCATCAGTTTGCCTCTGGCCATGGTTCAAGATTTTGGTTTTCATCTGAGCAATGAGTCTCACAGTTTTGTGCCTCTTTTCCTGATCTACATTTTCAGATTCTACTTTACTAGGCAGGAACATCTTCAACATAATTGACTAAAATGTTATTAAAATTGGTATAAGAAAGAAGGAAAGAGATTTTATGTATTGGCTCATGAAACCAGAAATTCAAAGGTAAGTTTCAGGCATAGCTGGATCCAGTCACTCAGACTCTGTCACCAGGAATCTCCTCCCCTGCTTTCTCTGGCTCAGCTCTCTTTTCTCTGCATTCTCAAGTAGCGCCTCTGACAGTTTCACAATTACATTCTCACAGTAAAAAGTCCCAGCAAACAAAAGGCATTCTCTTTCCCAACAGTCTTAAGAAAAGTTCCAGGTTTAGTGTTTACACTGGCTTTGGGTAACTTGGCTTTTTTCAGAATGGGGGGCTGGAGCCAAGAGATGTGACACCGTGAACCAGCTCCAGAGGAGAGCTGGGGGTGAGGTTAGGCACCACCAAATCCTACAGTTGGAAGTGTGCAAGGAACACTTCAGGTTTCCCTAGGAAACCTGAAGTTTAGTTACCACAACTAGGAAGTGGATGCTAAACAAACAAGAAACACAGCTGACCCCTACATGCCACCAAAACCCAAACCATAAGCCTTTGGCACAAGTGAAACAACAGTCCAACAGGCTAATATTGAATCAGTTTGGGAGTCAGCCTATCTTCCCTGTATTTCCAGGGAAGTTGCATCCAATGGGGAACAAATTTCAGCACGCAGAGGTTGAGCCTTCTTGAGATTGTGGCATAAAACCAGCCATTGGTTTTACCTAAATGCACTCTCCTTTCTGGAAGTGTTCTTTCTGAGGAAAGTGCTTCAGGGAGCACTTAATGTTTTAAATGTTTGTACAGCACCTTGAGCTCTCAAGAAGCATCACATAAATGCGTACGCTTTTAATTGTGACTTTTTGAAGCATTGATTCCTCAAGTGGCCTGGTATTCGGATAATGATCTTAGGACCCCAGTCCTGGAGAAAACCACATTTTTCTCTTAGGCAATGACGCAGGGGAGTATGGCCATAAAATTCCCATCAATAATGTTGGAGAATAGCCCTGAAATACTCAACCGTTATGTCCATTTGCATTTATATTTTTATTTTTATTTTTATTTTTTAAAGATTTTTATTTATTTGACAGAAAGATCACAAGTAGGCAGAGAGGCAGGCAGAGAGAGAGGAGGAAGCAGGCTCCCTGCCGAGCAGAGAGCCCGATGCTCGATCCCAGGACTCTGAGATCATGACCTGAGCCGAAGGCAGCGGCTTAACCCACTGAGCCACCCAGGCGCCCCTGCATTTATATTTTTAAAAATGGGCCGATAATAATAATGAAGCACATGACATACGAGGCATAAGAACTAAGGACAAAATTAAATCCACGTATTCATTCAATACACTTGCTATGTGCCTACCATGTGCCAGGGACTATCCTAAACTTTGAGGGTGTAGAAATTAAAAAAAAAAATGGATTTAGAAAATCCTTGCTTATGGGTGCCTGGGTGGCTCAGTCACTAAGCGTCTGCCTTTGGCTCAGGTCATGATTGCAGGGTCCTGGGATTAAGCCCCGCATCGGGCTCCCTGCTTGGCAGGAAGCCTGGTTCTCCCTCTCCCACTCCCCCTGTTTGTGTTCCCTCTCTGGCGGTGTCTCTCGCTGTCCATTAAATAAAGTCCTTAAAAAAAAAAAAGAAAGAAATTCCTTGTTTATATGAAGCTTACATTTGCAATAGTGTGTACATTGTATACATCTTCCAGCTGCCTCTATTATTGACAGGAAATATACAGCAATTAATCAACCTGGCAAAGTCTCAGTGAATGCCATTCTCCTCTTCATAAGGATTAAAAGGAGTCTTCTGAGAGATGCAGACACCTGTTCAAGGGGCCACAGAAAATAAGTGGTAGAATCAGGACTGAAATTTGTATCTCCTTATCTGCCTCTAAACTACTATTCTCTCTTAGGGTGTGGATGGAGGGTGACAGAGAGTGGTGGGGACTTTGGCAAACCAGAGACCAAGCTCTGTGCAAAGGGAGCCACTATTATTCAGCTCCCACCATGTGTCACAGGGAAATGTGGCCCACGGCAGCTAGGTTTTCTGAGTTTCCAAGAGGAGCCTGCAATCAAAACTGATTTTTAAAACACCGTGGAAGCCAAAAATAATCTGTCTGGGCATAATTCAGGCCCTGGGTCTGCCCCTCTATTAGAGGTCACAGTGTGGCCAGGAGCGTCCCTGGGGAGGTAAGACTCCAGAGAGCAGCTCCAAAACTCCGTGTAGGGAGCAAGCTGCAAAAACAGCTGTGGCCCTTGCACAGTCTGTCTCAGGTTGATTTGATATGGCTAAGGTAGAAAACCGGTGGCTTGTTTACTAAAAAAAGCGAAGTCCTTAATGAAAGGGAAGTCTGAGGAAGCAGCTGGAACATTCCACCACCCCCCAGGCCCCAGCGTGGAGGAGGTTGGCATAGAACCATCCTATGGTGGGTTGACAGGCCACGCTTATCTGAAAGGGAAAATTTAACTTCAGGGCGGGCTTCGTGTTACATCTGAGGTCCTAATAATGATCATTATGCTGTCAGCACACAAGACGTGGTTCAAAATAATTCTCCTCCTAAAAGTCACATTCTACTCGCTTCTGGCCCTCCTTCACCCCCTCAACCCCTCAGCCTCCCACACTCAGCAAGTCTTTCCTCTTCCCCATCCCATTTGCCAAGGGGTGACAGCCATGGGGCATACAGAGGTCTCCTCCCTGGGGTGGCCTGGGGCCAGAACAGAGTTGGTGGCCAGGTCTCCTCCTGTCCTAGCTTTTGGGGGAAGGGAGGGAACCCAGAAGAGCTTCCACCTTTAAAAAACATTTGCACCATCAATAGAATGAAACTCTGCAAGACAATAGTTTTACTTACAAAGTGTAAAGGAATTCCCATCCTCCAGATCTTAAGATCAGAAAACCTCCGTTTACTACAAGAATTGTTTCAGAGAGGGAGTGAAATCTGGCACACGGAAAATCCCATTCCTGTCCGCTCTCAACATAGTAGCTTTGCAGCCATATGCCATTCAGTATGATGGCATCACAGCCAAACAGGACTGTGAGCACTGGAGACAGATTTGCCACCTCAACCACCTCCTTCTGCTGCTGGAGGCAGGTGGCAGGGCTGTGAGATCCGCAGATCAGGCAAGGGCTCCCGGCTGGGACCTGACAACTCCGTTTGTGCTATGAGGCCCTGGGAGCCTTTTCTTTGGAAAGCACAGGAAGTAAGGACCTAGATTCTTTCTTTTCTTTTCTTTCTTTCAAAGATTTTATTATGAGAGACAGCGAGCAAGCCAGAGAGTGAGCAAGACCATGAGTAGGGGGGAGGGGTAGCGGGAGAAACAGATTCCCCGCCAAGCCAGAAGCCCAACCCCAGGCTTGGGCTCCATCCCAGGACCCCAGGACAATGACCATAAGCATGAGTCACCCAGGCGCCCCAGGACATACATACTTTCTGAACAGGACGAGTCAGAGAAAACTTGTACTGTGCCCCACTCCCTTGCTTGGAAGATCATTTAAGATGAAGAGAGAAAGTGACCTCTCCCCCTTGTGGGGACAGGGCAATGCTAGGATTCAAAAGGTCCAGAGGCCAGTGTTCCAGCCCAGGTTCCCCTGCATCCTGGCTTTGGGACCCAGAACAATTTACTAAACCTCTAGAGGCCTCATTTCCCTCATCTGTAAAATGGAAATAATGGGACCGAGCCCGCAGATCTGTAGTGAAGGTCGGGTGGTGCACAGAGGAGAAGCTGCTTTCTCTTTGCAGAACTTACATAGAGCTCCCCACGGCCTTCCTGAATCCCCACCATGCACCGCCCCCGCATCTACACCCTAGGAGAGGGTGCATATGCAGACCTGTGCTTCAGCCTTGGCCCCAATCCTAGTTTCTGCGGCTCTCTGGACACGTCATCGGGAGTTTCATGTGACGACCAGGGTCACCCTCTTGCAATTCTTTAGCTGCCACAGTGGAGACACAAGCTACCTTTGCTCCCACTCCACCCCGAGCCTTATTTTGGACGCCACCTTTGCCTGAATTGCTGGACTGCTTTGGCCACATTCCAGACGAGAACGCACCTGCCCCACCTCCTGCTCCAGGCCTCTGGACAGCCCAGATGACAGCCCTGTAGGTATGGCGTCCACCAGCCAGAGTGGGAGTGGCCGTCCGCACTCTGTCCATACGCAGTTTCTCAGGCTCCGGTGTAAATCTGTTGCTTCTGACTCCCTGGGACCAGGGCCTAGGGATCTTCAAGTAACAAGCCCAGCGAGGGAGCAGGTGCACATTAAAGTTAGCATCCATGGCCCCCTGGGGCCTCCAAGCATGAATCTCTTCCTCAACCTGTTTCTTGTCATCTGTCCTATTTAACTCATCATTCCCCAGGGGAGCCAGGCCTCCAAGCCAGAAGCCAGGTGGTCCCCCAGCTTCAGGACAGGCCCAATCACCTCTTTACAGATTTGGCCCTTCTCCCTCCCCTGCCTGCTCCTGCTCAGACCTTCCCTGTGATCTCACTCCAGAACCAGTGGTTTTACTCATCACCTGACCATTCTGGAAGGCTTGATCTGAAATGTTAATTTAGGGACGCCTGCGGGCCTCAGTCAGTTAAGCCTCTGCCATCATCTCAGGTCACGATCCCAGGGTGCTGGGATCGAGTTCCACATCGGGCCACTTGCTCAGCCATGAGCTTGCTACTCCCTCTGCCTGCTGCTCCCTCTGCTTGTACTCTCTCTCTCCCCTTGACAAATAAATAATAAAAATTTTTTTAAAATAATAAAATCTTAAAAAAACATGAAATGCAAATTTGGCCCTAATATTCCCTTACATAAAATTCTTTAGGGTTTTTCCCTCCTCTGCAGGATTCAAAAGCCTGTCCCTACAGCCTCAGATCTCCTGCCATTTCCACTTCTACAGGGAAAACTCCAACTAGACTGACATTATGCTCAAGTCTTTGAACGTTCCATGGGGCTGCATGTCTTTGGGCTTCTGTAGACACAGCACCCTCCACCGGAATAGCCCCTCTCCTCCGCTACTCTTCCTTCAATCTCAACTGAAATGTCACCTCCTCCAAGAAGCCTTCCCAGTAGTGCTGAGTAATCCCTCCTTTATCTCCATACACTCCCCAAATATATCTATATCCATGATCCTATTTTGCCTTTATTTGCTTCTGTGTTTCTGCCCTACTAGATCCATACAGGGCTGTGCATTTTATTCATTTTAAATTCCAAGCCTTTATCAGGGCTGATAAGGTCCTTCAAGATCTGGCTCCTGCCCACCTCTCCACTGTCTCCTACCACTCTCTGCCCCACCCACTTCACCCAGTCACACTGGCCTTTGGACTGTTGCCGAGGGCACCAAACTCCTTTCTGCTTCTGGCTCTTTGTTCCTGCAGTGACCCTTTCCTCGAATGCCCTCCCCTGGATCTTTCCATGGCTGGCTCCATATTGACATTCTGATCTCTGCTCTAGTATCACCTCCTCAAGAGTCCTTCCTTGACCAAACCATCAGAAGTAGTCTTCCTTCTCCATTTTTCTCTCTTATAATACCATGTTTTCTTCCTTTGGGGGCACTTATCACAAGCTATAGCTATTTCTCATTCAAAATCAGCCTTATTGGGGCACCTGGGTGGCTCAGTTGGTTAAGAGTCTGCCTTCGGCTCAGGTCATGATCCCAGGGTACTGGAATCGAGTCCTGCATCAGGCTCCCTGCTCAGTGGGGAGTCTGCTTCTCTCTCTCTCCCTCTGGCCCTCTATGCCACTCATGCGCTCTCTCTCTCTCAAATAAGTAAATAAAAGCTTAAAAAAAAAAAACAAAAAAATCAGCCTTGTAGAGGTATAATTTGCATAAATAAAAGGTGTACAGTTAGATGAGTTTTGACAAATACCCATATACCCACCACTCAACTCAAGATACAGAGTATTTCCAAAACATATTCAATTTTCTTGATCCCTCTTTCCACTCAGTATCCACCCCCACTATCAGTCCACAGCCAGCCCCAGCCAACCACTGCCCTACTTTCTGTTCCCATGGCTTCCTTTTGCTTGTTCTAGAACTTTATTTAAATGTAATCATATGGTATGTGTTCTATCTGGCTTCTTTCACTCAGCCTAACGTTTTGGAGGTTTCTTGGTGTTGTGGTGCTTAGCTTACCATATTTGTTTCTTTATTACTGAGTACCAAGCAATTGTAGGAATTTTCCACAATGTATCTATTTGCCTGTTGATGGATACCTGAGCTATTTCCAGTTTGGGGCTATTATAAATAAAGCTGCTTTGACAATTCATGTACAAGTCTTGTGTGTGGACATCCATTTTTATTTCTTTCAGGTAAATAACTATAATGGAGATCGCTAGGCAGATGGTAAGTGTATGTGTAATTTTATAGGAGACTGCCAACCTTTTTTCCAAAGTGCTTTTCCATTTCACACTCCTAGCAGCAATGCATGAGAATTCTAGCTGGTCCACGTCCTTGTCAACACTTGTTACCAGTCTTTTCAATTTTAGCCCTTCTAATGGGTGTATGGTGTCATCTTGTGGTTTTAATTTACATTTCCCTAATGGCTAGTACTATTAAACAACTTTTCCTGTGCTTATGAATATTTGTATATCTTCTTTTAAACTATCTGCTAGGGCGCCAGGGTGGCTCAGTTGATTAAGTGACTGCCTTAGGCTCAGGTCATGATCCTGGAGTCCCAGGATTGAGTTCTAGGATCAAGTCGGGCAGGGAGTCTGCTTCTCCCTCTGACCCTCCCCCAGCTCATGCTCTTTCTCTCTCATTCTCTCAAATAAATAAAATCTTTAAAAAAACACTATTTGTTAAAATCTTTTGCCATATTTTAATTTGGATGTTTGCCTTCTTATTGAGTTATATATTTCTCTGTATGTTGTAGATGCAAATTATTGTCAAAAATATGTATTGCAGAACTTTCTTCTATTCTGTGACTTCCATTTTCATATTCTTAATGCTGTGTCCACCCCTTTTTATGATTATTTCTACCTGTGATCTAAGAAAACTCTGCCTATCCCAAGGTCATGTAGATTTTCTTCTATGCTTTCTTCTAGAAGTTTTATAGTTTTTCTTTATTAAATACTTAATTCTTTGATCTATTTCAAGTATGTTGTGAAGTAGGAATTGAGATCCCTTGTTTTCCTTTTGGATATTTGGTTACTCCAGCATCCTTTGTTGAAAAAAAATCTATCCCTACAACCATAGTTATTTAAATTCTGTTCCCTTTTTTAAATTATTATTTGTCTCTCCCACTAGACTATAGGCTCCATATATTTATTCTAATTTATTTTTTTTTAAAGATTGTATTTATTTATTTGACAGAGAGATCATAAGTAGGCAGAGAGGCAGGTGGGGGGGGCGGGTAGCAGACCCCCTGCTGAGCAGAGAGCCTGATGTGGGGCTCCATCCCAGGACCCTGGGATCACGACCCAAGTCAAAGGCAGAGGCTTAATGCACTGAGCCATCCAGGCACTCTATTTGTTCTAATTTAATCTGAGCTCTTTTCCACCTCTGCTACCTCCTTGCAAGGGGAGAAAGCAGAGAAAGAGCTTACTTGGAAGTCACTTCTAGAGCTGATTCTAGGGGCCAAGAGCAGGGAAGTGGGGAGAGCCCATGGGAAGGAAAGCAAGCCAGGACATGGTGTGCTATGGAGCTGGTCACTGCTGCGGGGAACTGGGGCCTCCGCACCTCCGCATCAGAGAAGGGAGAAAATATCTACCAACTCCAGCTCTGTTGGTCAGCGGTTACCCCAGCAGAATTAACCTCCCCAGACCTTCAGACCACGGTGCTCGAGCTCAGAGACAAGCCCTGGGCAGAAGGCAAGAGCCTCAGGGAGCAGCTAAGACAAGGGGTTTCACCTGCTCCAAACCGGATGCCAGGATGCCCGACGAGTAAAAGGTGGGTCAGGAGGATGAGAAGAGAGGGTCCCATGTTTCTGATACACAGTCATAACAAGTATTTATCGAGTGTCTCCTCTGTGCCAAGCATTGTGTTGAGCAGTGGAGACAGTCATCCAAAAACCAATCCCTCCCCTTAGGACGGAGACAGACAGCAACCAAGCCAGTGACTGATCTGCATTATACCAAGAAGAGGTCAGTGCTGGGAAGACAAACAAAACAGGGTAAGAGAATTGTGAAGGTGAGTGCTGGGATGGGAGTTATTTGCACCATCAGCAAGTTTCTTGAGAAACTGCTGGAGAGAGAGAGAGAGAGAAGAGAAAGAGAGACAGAGCCATGTGGATACCTGAGGCAAGAACAATCTGGGCAAAAGGAGCCACAAGTGAAAAGCGTTTAGGGAGGACTAGCTTAGGGCATTAGAGAAAACTGGAGATCACTGGGGCTGGAGCAGAGTGAGAGGCAGAGCCTCTAAGAGGTCAGGGATAAGCCTCAGAAATGAGTTTGAATTTTATTCTGACTGTGATGGGAAGCCACTGCAGGGCTTTAAGAAGAGTTATAAATTTGTCTTATTTATGACTTAAAAGTTATGTGAGATACCGTTACACATATGTTAGAATGGCTAGAATTTTTTTTTTAAGGGATGATAGCCAGGACTGGCACTTTGCAGAGGGAAGTCAGCTCTCCCACCACCTGCTGGGCCACCAGTGTGCAGAAGGGTTGGGCGGAGTCACAGAAAGATAGACTTAAACTTAACTGTGCAGCCCAGCAATCCCACCCCTAGGTATTCAACTAAGCGAAGTGAACCTTAGGTTCACATCCAAACCTGTACATCAATGTTTGCAACTTTATGTGCCATCACCAAACAGCGAAATAGTTCACATGTTCTTCAGCTGGTGATGGCTAGCCTGTGGTCCATCTGGGTAAGGACACTCCTCAGCCACTAAAGGACATAGACTACTGAGAATACACGTGACAACCTAGATGGACCTCAAGGGAATTATGCTTCATGACAAAAATTCCATCTCCAAAGGCTGTATTCTCAAAAAAAGACTGTAGAGTTGGAGAACAGCTTAGTGGTCACCAGGGGACAGGGAGGCATGAAGAGAGAGTGGGTGTCCATACAAAGAGGTGGCAATGAGAGTCCTTCCATGATGAGGGCACAGTGACCTTCCTTGGCTGTGGCTGTGGATACACAGATCCATACACAGGATTTCAGTGCACAGAACTATACACACATCCATGCACACAAATGACTACAGGTTATAAAATGGTGAATGGAGAATAAGGCCTGCCACGTAATTAACAGTAATGTGCCAAGGTCAGTGTCCTGGTTCGGATATTTTCCTACAGCTCTCTGTAAGATGTCACCATTGCAGGAAGCTGGTTCCATGGTGCACAGGACTCTGATTTGTTTGCATCTTCCTGTGAATCTGTAATTATTTCAAACTTGTAAAAACTTAGAAACAAAACTCTGACAGGTGGGTAAAAAGTTAAAAAAGACTTTTTTTTTTTTTGAAATAGGGGACATTTGCAAATGGATGGGTAGTAGATGGCACTTGAGAATTGTGGTTGCCTTTCTCAGTGGGACATGCTTCTCAGTTGTCCTCACTCTTGGGTAATCCATGTGAAGCATTAGAGGGGCAGTGTCAAGGTCTGCCACGTGCTTCCAGTGGTGCAGCAAATATATGCCTGTGTATATACATCATTTTAAAAGACAGCAAAATGGAAACAAATATTGAATGTAGGTAATAGGTTTATAGGTGTCCACTGTATTATTCTTTAAACTTTATATTTGAACATTTTAGTAATAAGAAGTTGAAAGAAAAAAAAGGCATGAACTGTGGACAGGTACAACAATCTGGGTGAACCTCAAAACATCATGGTAAGGGGTGGCTGAGTCGTTAAGTGCCTGCTGTTGGCTCAGGTCATGATCCCAGGGTCCTGGGATCGAGTCCCAAATGGAGCTCCTTGCTCAGTGGGGAGCCTGCTTCTCTCTCTGCCTGCTGCTCCCCCTGCTTGTGCTCTCTCTCTTTCTCTCTGACAAATAAATAAAATCTTTTTTAAAAGCGTGAAAGAACAACAAAGAAGTCCATCATGGTAAGTAGAGAAGCCAGATTCAAAAGGCTACCTACTGAAAGATTCCATTTTGTAGAAGTTAAAACTATAAGGACAGCGATGGGAACAGTGACTGCCAGTTGCTGGGGATGGGAGCAGGGGGGTGGCTGGTCACTAAAGAGCAAGAGCAAGAGAAAATTCAGGAGGTGATGAACATATTCTGTATTTTGATTGCGATGATGATGGTTATGTGACTCTGTTTGTCAAAACTCATAGACTTTGTGCTAAAAAAAAAAAAAGGTGATTTTAACGCATGTAAATTAACCTGGAAAAAACAAAACAGAAGCAGAGGAAGTTATCATGTGTGGAACCATTAAAAAGCAAGCTACACGAGGGCAAGATCTTCTTTGTCCTGGACTTGTTCGTTTTGCTTATGACACAGTTGGCATCAACTAAGCAATGAATAAATATGAGCTCATATATGCAGTGAGTTTTTTCCCTGGATAAAGCCCTTGCACCACAGGGACCAGGAGCTGGGCAGTGTGGTGTGGCACAGGCTCGGCACAGGGTCACTGCCTGATGGGTGATGTGGCTTCATCTTACTCACATGGGCTTGACATTTCACTGTAGCATCACCAGGAGCAGAGAGGTCCTTCAGTGTCCTGCATGCTGGTGCTCTCTGGCTGGAGGGAGCTCTGTGGGCCATCTCAGGGACCAGCAACAGCTCCAGGAAGTGACAAGTGGCTGCTCCAACAGAAGGGAGGTAAAGGAATTTCCCTTTCTCTTGAGACTTGTCAGTCAAAACCGAACTTCCTTCTCCGAACTAGCTCCTTTTAAAAAGAAGGAAGAAGTTATCAATTCCCTTGGCAAGACTAACATGCTAAATAAACATGACACATTATTTTCCAACATAATAACAAATACCATTGAGCTTTCTCAGTGCCAGGGCCCTTTATGGTGCCATGTTACTCTTACAGCAATTGAATGTGATGGCTACTCTAGGAGCCCATTGTACAGTTGAGTGAGCTGAGGTTCCGGGAGGTGAAGGGACTCGCCCTTGGCCATATCCACAGCCGGCTGACCCTGCACTTAGGTAAGTGGCCTTTCACAGAGAGCCCATCCTCTTGAGCCCCCCAGCTGCCCAGGGGACAGCTTTCATGTAGAGTCACTGTGGGTTCTGCAGCACTGTTTGGGCGGTGGAAGTCTCTTCCACTGGCCCAGAATGGCATGTTCTTCCTGCTGTGGGGTGAGTGGTTGCGTCTAGGTCAAATATGGAAGGCGAGGGGAGGAGTGGGGGTGAAGGAAGGGAAGGGCAGGGAAGAACATGCAGAAAACACCAGCTGCTGCTTCTAGCTTTGAAAAAACACAGGCATTAGGGAACACAGATTTTTATCACAGTTTGTCAGGAGGGAAGAGGAGGGGGAAGAGCAGGCTGCAGAGTAAGAAAGGGCTTCTATCCAGACCTCAGCACTGGGTCTGAGGCCCAATGATAATGACAAGAAAGATGGTAATGGTGATGATAGTCACCAACACCGTGCCAGGTGCTGAGCTAAACACTCCCTATGAGTGACCTCAGGTAGCTTTCCTATTATTTTCATTCCCATTACAAAATGGAGGCCCATGGGGCGCCTGGGTGGCTCAGTGGGTTAAAGCCTCTGCCTTCTGCTCAGGTCATGGTCTCAGGGTCCTGGGATGAGCCCCGCATCAGGCTCTCTGCTAGGCGGGGAGCCTGCTTCTCCCTCTCTCTGCCTGCCTCTCTGCCTACCTGTGATCTCTCTGTCAAATAAATAAAATCTTAGAAAAGAAAAAAAAAAAAGAAAGAAAAGAAAAGAAAATGGAGGCCCAGAGAGTCCATACACAAACTCATAAACATATTTTCACATGTACAGATTCATATACATTGAACGAGGTCAGGAGGGACACTCATGAAACTAACAATAGTAGTTACCCGAGAAGGGTGGTGAGTGTGACAAAGGGGGAAAGCTTAAGCTTCTTTTTGTATTGTGTAATATTTTTTACAATAGGAATGGTACCCGTGGGTGTGTACTTAAACAACAGAAAAAAAAAAAAAAAAAAAAAAAGGTGGGAGGTTTTAAAGGCCTAGTCCGAAGATCCCATAACTAATTTCGGGCAGGGTCTCTCAGAGGGCAGCTCTCAGTCCTTAACCCTCCACCCCCACTCGGCGCCACGCCTATCCACGAGAGCCCGCAGTTCTGGGCCCCCCACACCTGATGGTGCAGAGGGAGTAGGAAAGGACTTCTGAGCGGTGTCGCCTTTCCCTGGGGTTCCCTAGGGGTACTGGGAGCCAGTCGCTCGGGTTCCAGACCCAGGGCCCGCCCACTATCACGGAGTGGACTCCCGGCCAATCAGACCGGGGTGATGCCACGCCAGAGATGAGAGTGGCAGGAAATCAAGGTCAAGGCCCCGGACACAATGGGGCCATTGTCGGTCTCCAGTCAGTTGACTTTCAAGCAGCAGTTCCCCATCCACCCGCGCTCCTTCTCAGCCCCGCCCCTTGCCAGGAAGTCACCTAAACCCACTGCCTCTTTTTTCGGCCCCCGCGGGAGGGCAGCCGCGTTCCGAGTCCTACCCCAGACGGGGGAGCTTGGCCTCCCCCTGCATGGTCTGTTATGTCCACCAGGTGGCGAAAGAACACCACACTTCCGAGGGCGGGAAGCAAGGCCCGAGGCCAGCAGCTCAATCACGGATCAGGGCGTGGGGGACCGTGCCCTTCCGTTTTATCCACAAAACTAAGTGAGGCTATACTTTCCCTTCACCTTTTACTCTGAGGTCGCTGAGATCTGGAAACTCAGGGGCTTTTCTCTCAGCAAATGGCAAAATGGCTGTGGGCTGAAGCTCTTTTCCTTGATGGCGAGAAAACTGAGGGAAACCTCTTTGCTTCGTAAATCACAGCAGGTGAAACTGACCGCCTCTAAGGCCTGGGTTCATCAGTTGGTTAATTGGTTGATTGACTGACAACCTCTTGCTGCCTCTCAGCCTCCCCAGGACTCTGTGGGTCCAGGCAGGCCGTTGTTTACCTTAAACGCGTGGCCTGCGCTCCAGGCCCTAGGGGCAGTGATGAGCAAAGCTAGCTTGTCTCTGCCCTCAAGAAGCACCCAGTCCTGAATGGGAGGGGAGACGGTGATCAAAGCCACACCTAGCACTGCAATAAGTGGACAGGGCAAGGGCCTGGCCTGAGCTGTTCCCTCAGGAAGTGATTCGTGAGTTGGGATGGGAAGGATGGGAATGAAGACCCCTTTCCTCCCAATCCCCTTAAAACAGCCCCTTCTGGGATTGATCCAATTACCCACTGGACCACCAGGCCCGTCCTAGGCCAGGCAAGTGGTTGGAAAGAGTAGATTAAAAACAAATGTACCCTTGGGTGCCTGGAGGACTCAGCTGGTTAAGCCTCTGCCTTGGCTCAGGTCACGATCCTGGGGTCCGGGAATCAAGATCCAATCAGGCTCCCTGCTCAGTGGGGAGTCTGCTTCTCCCTCTGTGCCCCTCTCTCTCTGTGTCATGGATAAATAAATAAAATCTAAACAAACAAATAAACAAACAAACATACCCCAACAACACAGGCTCCTTCTGAGATCCACTGCCCTTCCCTTGTGTCACTGGAGGACAGCCCCACACCATGTCAGATTCCCAACCCCAGCCCTGAGGAAGGAGGAAGAGCCTTTCAGGGAGGTGATCTGGGAAGGCCTTCCACAGAGTCAGAAGGGCCTATGAGGGGGGAGCCTGGGCAGTGTGCTAGCATGAGGCCAGCATCCCTGGCTGCCATGGGGAGTCTGGCAGTCCCTCTGCACAGTGGGCAACAGGGGGAGCCAAGGGCTCCAACCACCCTCACACAGCAGCCACTGGCACATCGTGAGAGCTGAGAGCGTGGACTCTGGGGGCCTAGCCCACCTGTCTCACCAGCTTTAGCCAATTACCTAACCTAAACTTCAGTCTCCCTGTCTATAACACGGGGGCAATAAGAATGGCACCAACCCTCCTAGAATGGTTTTGAGGATTGAGGGAGATAATACGGGAACTCTCCTGGCCCACAGTGGGCACTTAATAAACACAGGCATTATTGTTATCCACTTTTTCATGAGCCCCTTTATCACAAGGTTATGCCAGTTGGGAAACCAGGAACGTGTGACCCAGAGAGGTTAAGTAGCTAGCTTCCAGTCTCAGGATCCAAACCCAGGTTCCTTTGACGCCAAAGCCTGTGTTCTTGGGAGGTGGGGGAGGGGTTCTCCGGGGCCCCAGGCATGGTGGGGTCAGAGCGGGAAGCAATGGGGAGGCAGGGCGAGAACCCCCGGGGCAGGTGGGTGCTGAGGCTACCTCCAGAGCCCTGGCATGCCGTCCTGCCAGCCCTAGCCACAGATCTCTGCTCAACTCTGCCCCCAGGATTTGTGGTGCCCCCTCCCTCACCCACTTTGGCCCGTTGGGTTGGGCCCTTTCCCTTTTCTCTTTTTCCGGGCCAAGTGCAGTAATCTCAACTAACAAAAGTGACCATGGCTACTCTGACGTGCGTGTGACGCTGATGCTGGCCAGGCTGGGCCCAGTCCCTGGGCCAAGAGGAGCTCAGGCCCCTTCCTACATGCCAGGCCGCATGGACTGTGCCACTTGGGCCCTTCCCCATGAAGCACCCGAGCAGCCCTTGCTTTGGAGACACGTGCCAAGTGTGTTACAAGCACAATGAGTAAGGATAAGACAGATAAAATCTTGGCGTCCTGTGTGTTTTAAACAACTGTAGGGCTGGGGGCATTGAGGGTGGGGGAGCTGTAGAAACTTCTTGAGCCCAGCCTGCTCTGGCCCCCGCCTGCCCAGCTCTGGAAGGGTGGGCCAGGACCTGGGGCAGAACTGGGCTCAAGATAAGCAGAGCCCAAAAAATAAAATAAAATAAAATAAAATAAAATAAAATAAAATAAAATAAAATAAAAAAGCGGAGGCCAGATAGGCCTCAGAGCGCAGAAGATGCTGCCCTGTGAGGCCTTGTGTTTGGGGTTAGTGGGCGTGGTAGGGCAAGAGCGGTGTTGGTCCAGCTTCATCTACCCTCTAGAGGTTTTGAAGTTGGTCAGACCACGTGTGAGTCCTGACACTGGCACTTAGAAACTGTGTAGCTTTGGGAGGTCACTGAACTCTTCTGAGCCTCAGTGGTCTTGTCTGTAAAATGGGGTTCATTAAATGCTCACAAGGTTTGTGAGGATTTAAAAGGAATGAATGGCAAATGATCTGATCTTCTTTGTTGTGGCTGCTGTGGTGGCTCCCATCACCGTTGTTGATGATGGCTTGGAGGTAAGGCCACCCAGAGTCGGACAGTTTGGCTGGCCCCCAGATTGGGGGGGGTGGTCAGCTAGGTGAGTTTTCCTCCCCGCCCAGTCTTCTGATAAGGACACCAGGTCCTTGAGCCTGATGCAGGAAGCTCAGAGGTCCTGCAGAGGGGAGTCACACCCCCCAAACTCACCCCAGCTTCCCTCCCCTACTTACTCCAGCCAGCCTGTGAGGTGGGGTAGGGACTCATTCTTCTGAGGCAGCCTAATCTCTCTTCTCTCTCATTGATTCTTTAACTTTTGCCAGCTTCTGGGTTTGAGGGATTAAGAGGGGAGAAGGAGGGAGCTGGTGGGGGGACAGAGGAAGTTCTCCAATCTATAAAGAGGGAAGGGGCCGTTTCTGTCTTTTTTTTTTTTTTTAAAGATTTTATTTCTTTGACAGAGATCACAAGTAGGCAGAGAGGCAGGCAGAAGAGAGAGAGGAGGAAGCAGGCTCCCTGCTGAGCAGAGAGCCGGATGCGGGACTCGATCCCAGGACCCTGAGATCATGACCTGAGCCGAAGGCAGAGGCTTAACACACTGAGCCACCCAGGCGCCCCGTTTCTGTCTTTTTAATCTCAGGCAGAAATTGGTGACATTAGGTAGCGTAGTTAAGACACCTGTCCCCACAACCTGCAACCCACTTACGGAAAGGGCTGCTTTCAAATCATGACACTGTTAATAAAAGAATAGAATCTTCCACAAGGAAATAAAAATTATTAACTGAAAGCAGAGTCTGCAGTCTAGTTGGCCGACCAACACCCCATTTCCAGGGCTGGGGTCTGTGGCTTCATGTCCTTGTCTCTGTCCTCCCTTCCATGCTCCCCTGAGAGCAGGCCACGGCTAGACTGGTGGAGGGCTGCAGTGCTGGCTTGCGCTTAGGTTGGGACTGAAGTCCTGCCCTTTGGCCCTTTCTAGAAATATCAGCCTGAGCAGGGGCCTCTTGAGAACCTGCTCATGCCCAAGTCCTGTTCTTCAGGCAGGATCTTTAGGCTCCTCCTGCAGGTGGGGCTTCTGACTCTATTCCCATTACTCTCCTCTCCATCCCTACCCAGTTCCCCCCCAGAATCTGGAGAGGGAAAACTCTGGGCCTCCAGAGCCTTCTGAGGGTCTGGAGG
This sequence comes from Lutra lutra, assembly GCF_902655055.1. Classification (NCBI taxonomy): domain Eukaryota; kingdom Metazoa; phylum Chordata; class Mammalia; order Carnivora; family Mustelidae; genus Lutra; species Lutra lutra. The sequence continues at coordinate 78,836,493 of NC_062282.1, read as the reverse complement.
AATCTCAGAGGACCTGGGAGCCCGAACTCCAGCTGGTCGGCGCGAGGCACAGTTAAGCTCTGGGGAGTGGGGGTGGGGAGTGGGGGAAGTTTGCCCAGTGTGTGGAGCCTCTGGAACTTGCCGATCTGAGGATCGATTACGCTGAAATGTTCCCGGTCCGGTTCACAGCAATGTCCGTGGGAAGACTGTGGGAAGGTGTCTGTCTGTCCCAGGTTCCTCAGGCTTGGAAACCCACAAGCCCTGCCTTTAGGGTCTGTGATTTCTGGCCTGCTCACTCACAGCCCTCTCCTCTTGCCTCTGCCCACCTCATCCCCATTTCTTGGCAGCCTCAAAGGACTTAAGCTTCCCTGGTCCTTGCTCCTATGATCTGCCCACCCCCACTGGTGATCACTTTGGTCTCACTAATTTAATTCCTGCTCTTTCTTTAGGACCCCCCTCCAGGACACCCTCCTGACCCTTCCCTGTCCCAGGCTGGGCTGGCCAGCTGTCCCCGGTCTTCTAGCATGCCTGCTATCTCCGGAGTAGTGCTTTGTAAAGTACCTGTTCCCTCTCACCACTGCCATTTGCCTGAGGTCAGGGCTGGTGCCACTGCTGGGCCTGTGGAGGGGGCTCCATTGGACTCGGTCAGTGAGTGGTGATCAACCTCATTCGGGCTTTAGGAGTTCACAGTTCATTGTGCATGTGGGGGTGATAGCCAGGGTGACTCTGGCCTCTCCCCCAAATCCTGGATTTCAGGTTCCCTTTCTCTTCCCCTCAACCCTCACTCCCCCCTCCCCACTGTCCTAGTAAGGGGTGAGGAGGTGGTGCAGCAAAGTGGACCATGAGGCCACATGCCCACTGAGGCGGTCTGCCGCAGCTTTCCTCTTCTGTAAAATGGATCATCCAGCACCTTCTTTGTGTCACTTTAAGGACTGAATGTAATAATCCCCAGAAAGAGCTCCTTCCCTCCCAGTGGCAACTCTGGACCAGGGACAATTCTCTTTCCCAAAGGTTCGTGATCCTTAGGGGAGAGCACCCTAAGTGCGGCAGTTCTGTACCCCTCATGCCCAGCCTACCCCCTCTGTAGGGCCACACCTTCCCCCTCTGCAGAAGCCAGGGCAGCTCTGGGACACGTGGCAGGGGAGTCCAGGCATGCTCCTGGTCACAAGGGACAAACAAGTGAGTTCCGTGGTAGGTTCTGACCTTATGGGTGAGTCCCCAATCTCATGAATGCCTGCCTGACAAGGGCCAGAGGCCAGGGTCCAGGGTCCAGGAAATCACTATCTGGGCTCAAGGTGGGGGGCAGAATCAGTTAGCCTAAGCAGCAGGGGAGCTCAGCCACCAGAAATATGGATGAGCTGCCACCTCCCTGCCATGATATCTGGAGGCCTCTTTGCCTACCATCAGGCCACAGTCCCCAAGACCAGAAAGACAACCTGTGTGGAGGCCGCCAGCAAGGCCTCCTCTCCACTGCCCCTCCCTCCCCCAGCTCAGGGCCTTAGGGGATGGTAGTAGGAGGGATGGAAGGTATGAACCCTGGAGACAAACAGACATCTGTTTTAATCCTAACTATCCGAGTGAGATCTGGGGTTAGTGACTTCATTTCTCTGAGCCTCAGTTTCCTAAGCTGTGAAATGGGGAGAACGACAGCACATGTCTCTTAGAAAGTTGTAAGGACTGAATGGGAAAATTCACATAATTCATTCAGTTCGGAGTGCACACATTAAGAGAATAATAAATGGTGGTATTACTCTTATTATTATGTATGTCCCTAGCATCTACCCAGGAGACTTTAATGTTGTCCAACCTAAGAGAGTCAGAAACTGTTGAACATTTATAATACCTTGAAGAGGAGTTTGGTTACCTGAAGTGAGTGGAGAGGGCCTACCAGGCTCTAAAGCAGGGGCACTCTCCTTTTCTGTACCCACCCCATGCTGGGAGCCCCTGGTGGTCCTGCTGTTGTCTTTACCTCTTCCATGTTCAAAAGCTCATAGAGGCCTTGGTGCATTTTCTGCATGTGGGAAACTCTTCTATAAAATGCTCAGCTGGGCAGCTCTGCCACCACGAGCCAGGGGCCCTGGTCTGAAGGCCACAGGGCACTATGGTGGCTTGAGAGTGGGCTGGGATGCAGGCCTGGCCAGAAAAATGATCACAGAGATACCACCTTTGCTCGGTGCCACACTTCTGCCTTTGCAACAGGGAGTCTCCAGCTTTTCTTGCCAGGGTGATGACTCGTGGACAATGACACCAGCAGCACAAGGGGCCCCTTGCCCTCTACTGGGAGGCCTTAGCTTTGTATCCACTGTGAATTTGGAGCAGCTGGCAGAGTGGAGGCTGAGAGACCCGCCTCCCTAATGGCCTGCACCACGAAGGAAAGCAGGGACATCAAGTATCCCCCCGAGGTCCCAGGCTTTGGCCTCACAACAAGCAGCAGCACAGGGGGTTACACCTGCCCCCGAAGACACACACATTGGGCTCATCCACATCTGTAAAGACAAAAGGAAGCAAAATGCAGAGGACACAACTGCCTGAGGGTCTAAGCCCCCTTCAGGTACTAGAGGTTGCTGCTGGCTAGCCTGCCCCTGTGGCATTGTGGGTGTCAGCTGAGGGACCCTGGCATTCCCAGTCAAGCTCCCCTGAGGAGACCAAGGAGAGGCTATCCCCAAGGATGTAGGTTGGTTGGTGGCCCTGGCCACATAGGTGTCCCTTAAGGCTGAGGCCCAAGTCAAGCTCCCCACAGTGGACAGCACCCATCCCCAGTCACCAGCCATGGGTGGCACTAGGATCCCCACTGCCATTCAGTGGGGGCAGAGGGATCCTCAGCCTTCTTTGAGCCAGTTTGGAGGTGGGACGAGCCACAGAGGGGCTGCCTCTGGCCTCTTTGTTGTGGTAGTGGGGTTCCCAGGGGGGCCCCCTGGCTCTCTGGGCAGTGCAGTCCTGACCCGGAGGCATGGTAGCCTGTCCCACCCCAACGCAGCCCAGAATGTGGAGTGGAACGTGGGGTTCTTTTATTAAATGCCCCAAACCCAGCTCCTCATATGGAGATCAGGAGGCTGGGACCCGGCAGCCCCACATCCTGGAGCCCCCCCTACTGGCCTGGAAACTTGAGTCAGTGGCCATGTGGGGCCCCAAGTGGCCAAGGAAAGGTGCCTGGCATCCTCAGAGACCAAGCTGTGTGCAAGGGCTGGGAGGTTCCCTGGGTTTGGGGGTGAGGGTCAGGGTATACGGAAGAGCCTTCTAGCAGCTCTGGGATCATGTTTCAGGAGAAAGGTGAGCACCATACCTGATTCTGCCAGGTCTATGTCCCATTCTGGCACCTCCTACTGCCCTTCCCACTTAGAATTCCTCCTGACCCTCTTTACATGTGTTTAAAGGAGCCTGTGATTCTCTTGATCATGGTTTGTAATTCTCTACTTGATAGTCTGTCTCCCCTGTGGACTGTGAGTTTAGGAGGTGGTACTACTAGGATGGCTGACCAACAAGAATCAGAATACAGACTGACAGGCACAGCCTGGCACTCCTGCTGTGGAAATCAGGGCTCAATGGCAAGATTTGAAACCAGAGCTTATGTGCGGATTGGGACATCACTTAATCTTTTATTCCTACTTTGAGGGTTGCAGAAAGCTCCACATCAAACCAAACTGAACCAAAATGTGAGTGACTGACTAGCAGGCAAGTAGAGAGGTACTATTTCAGGGACACCTGGGTAGCTCAGTCCTTTAAGCTATAGACTCTTCCCCACCATTTCTGGTCTCCAGCCCTGTGTGGAGTCAGCCTGATACTCTCTCTCCCTCTGCCCTTCCCCCTCCTAAATAAATAAACAAATAGGAGGTACTGCTTCAAAGACTTCCGTTGAAATGAAACACAAACTTGACTTTCTTTCATTCAGTGATAAAAATATTTACCCCAAATGGATGCAGGCTAGTGAGTGGACACTGAGAGGATACACACACACACACACACACACACACACACACACACGTTTGCCAACTCTGGCGGGCCTGACATGTTCTGATAAAGGCCGACTTGGGTCCCAGAGAATGGACTCCTTTTCTATGTAAACAGCGTCTCATCCAGAGGAAAGATCCAGGAGCACCTGGTTGGCTCAATCGGTGGTGCCTACAACTCTTGATCTTAGGGTTGTGAGTTTGGTCCCCACACCGGAAGCAGAGATTAAAATCTTTAGGGGAAAAAAATAAAAGACTAAAGATTCCCAGCAGTGCCAAGGTCCACGTCGTGTGGGGGGGTTGGGGGAAGGCAGGTCCTGATCCATGGAGGGGGGGGTGTCTCAGGCTGCAGCCCACAGACTTACCAAAATATGGTCTTCACCACTGGCTGTCCCATAGGGGAGTCGACGTGTGCAACTGTAAACCCACTTTTTGGTTTTGTTTTCCTAAAGCCAAATGCGGCCGCTTCGGGAGGTCACCGCAGCGGGGCTGGCGTCTATCTGGGAGGTCCGCTCGGGCGGCGCAGGTTGAGGCCCGCTCCAACAGGTGCAGGTGCGCAGCGTGCGCGCCCGCCGGCCTCGCGCGATGTCCCTCACCCGGCACCCGGGTGGCCGGAACCCCAGGGCTCAGAGACCCTCCTGCGCACTGCCCGCGGCCGTTTCGGAGGGCCCGGGAGAACGCGGGGAGCCGAGCTGCGTCCTCCCTCGTTCCCCTCTCAAATGCCAGCGTCCTCCATTTGCTGCGCCCAGGGTGCGGCCTACTCAGTCACCGGCCCGGCAATCCCGGCGGCCTCGAGAGCAGAGCCGGGGCTGCCAAGAGCGCGGCGGAGGGGCGGGAAGGGAGCGCGGGGTGTCTGCCCGGCAAAGCCCGGTGGCGCGCTGAGTCGGGCGCGCTGGCTGCCCCGCCACCTGTGAGGGCGCCCCGCGGCTGCGCCCGGCCCAGCCCTGGGGCCCCCAGAGTGGCCGAACGGGCCAGAAGGCGGGGCTGGACGTAGCGGCCCGGCCAGGCTGCGGCAGCGGCGGCGGCAAAGGCGGTCCTGGCGGGCGCGCCTTTCCCGGCCCGGCCTCCCGGAGGGCAGCGCCCGCGCGCCCGGCTCTGAGAGCCGGCGGGCACCCTACTCGCCCCCTGGCGGCGCCGGGGACTCGCCTGGCGCCACCGCTGCCACCGCCGCGGAATGAGCTGTCCACAGCAGCACTGGGCGCCGCCCGAGGTCCCGCAAGAATCTGTCCCGGGGCTGCGAACCCGGAGGCAAGCCGAAATTGGAGGAATGGAGGAAAGATGGGAAACGCGGCATCTATGAGGTTTGGGGGGTTTCCCCTTGGATCCACGTCCTCGATATTCCGCGTGGGCTTCCCCACCAGCATGATGATCGACTCCCAGGGACCTCATCCCCTACTGGTTTCCCCCTCCCCTCACCCAGTCTCTCTGGAAATTAAAAGCCACTCTGGTTCTTAGTCATTTTGGGAAAGCTCCCCACATCTCCTCTCCTTCTGCAGTGACCTGTCCATGGCAGTAACCTTGGTGGACTTAGCCACACCAGGACTTACCACACTCAGACCTTTCCGCAGGTGGAGAGCTCTGAGGCGATGCTAAGAGGTTATCAGAAAAATCAGAATTCCATGTGGCCCCCAGTGCCCCTTGGGAGCCTAGCACTGCCCTAGGTTTTGTGGGAGATTAAAGTCCTTGCCCTCTAGGTACTTCCAATCTCAGAAGTCAAAGATACTCAGGAGAGACTATTGGCACAGCAAGTGGCCTCGCCGCATGAGCTCAGGGGAGGGTATGGTGGGGATGGGCCAGAGTGTGAGCACTAGAGCCCTGAGAATTTGCTGAATGGGCCGGATTTGGAAGGAGAGAGAGGGAGGAAGAGAGAGGACAGACAGTCCTGGTCCAATCTAGAGTGGAGGACTGGTGTGGGAGAGTTGGGGTGGCCAATCCCAGAGGCCCTTAGAGGTTGGCTTCTGCAATGGGAAAGACAGAGGGAGAAGGAAGATCTGGAAGCTGGACGCCCTTCTGGGAAGCAATAGCAAAGTCTTGCTCTGAGGTGGTGGCTGAGTGAGGAAGGTTGCCACCTGCAGTTCTGAGGGGCATGCGTGCAGCTAGGAAAGCAAGGCAGTTGGGCCATACACTACTCTCTGCACCCCACCCCACCCCCAAAAGCTTGGGTTAGATGCGGAGGTGTTTGTCAGGAAGGAGGAAGCCCAGATTATGGAAGGGAGAGAGACAGCTGTGCCTAGGTCCAAAGTCCAAAAAAAAAAAAAAAAGAAAAAAAGAAAAAAAAGAAAAGAAAAGAAAAGAAAAAAGAAAAAGAGTGAGGGGAAGCAGGACGGTGGAGTAGCGCTAGGAGGAGCAGCAGGCTGCCTCCTTGGGGAGGAGGAAGCCCGAGGGCAAGAGCCTGTCTGAGCGGCCAGCAGAGGGCGCAGGGGCCCTAGAACCTCCAACCCACTAGAGCAGGCTGTCCTAGACAATCAGGCTGCTGTGTGTGGTTTCTCCCCTTTTTCCCATTCCACTTTCTTACTGAATTCATCTAAGGTAATTGGGAAGACCCCTTCTTCCCAGTCTCAGGTTTTGTACAGAAGATGTGGTGAACCCAAAAATGAAACTTGCAGGCCTTACTTTGACCTCCAGCCCAAATCTGCCCAGGTCTTAGGGCAGCTGTTATATACTGCCTCATTTTTAACTTAGAAAAGCCATCTTTCTGGCAGTTGGAGACAGACAGACCATTGGGTCTTGTCTCAGTAGTGTGACTTCCCACTTAGCCTTGGCTTCCACAAAGGCCTGTCTGTACCTGGGATCCTGGCTGTTTCATGGTGGCCTCTCAACCTAACTCTGAGACAGGCTCTCAGGAGGCCATGGGGTCAACCTGGCAGAAGAGACTGAAGAGCCTGGACATTCGGGCACTGGCTATGCTGGGACTTCTACGGGGAAGACTGAGGCTGTCAGGTGATGAGCCAGGAGAGTCAGGTGCTGGCTGTCCAGAGCCAGTAACCACAAAGAGGGCTCTGGGTAATGGGACTCCCCCATAGCCCTGAAGTCAGGTAGGGCAGGCTCTATGATGCCCCTCAGGTGTGGCAGCCCAGGAGGAGGGAGAGGGAGAGGGCAAGCACTGTCACCAAATCCTGCCACAGTGAGGGCTTTGGCAGGTCACTCCACAGGAGAGGGTCCAAGGAAGCACCATTTGGAAGAAGGGCCAGGGTCAGAAGTCTTCTAAGAGTGAGGTAGGGTTCTGGGGTGTATGCAGAACTGGGCTGAGGAGGGGAAGGGTCCTGGCCTAGCAGGGACCACGCAGGTGCTTCTTTGCCAGTGCTCCCTTGCCCAGGCCAGGTTTCCTTCCCTTTGTGGTCAAACCACAGCTAAAGGAGAGCTTCCATTTACTCATGCTCTGCTTGAGTTCCTCCAGGGCCAGCTACCCTCCACTTTCCCCTGTTCCACCAGGAAGCCTGTTGGAAACAGGGAGAAGCATGCCTAATTTCCTCATGGATGATGCTGACGTGAGTGCGCCTGAAGGTGGGCCCATCCCATGGCGTCTGCTGCCATTACTCCCTCCACCTCTGCTGGAATAGGTCCCATTACGGAACATGGTCTCTCAGCCCCCTTGCCCTGCCACTCCTTCTTGACATTCACAAACACAGTGATCAATTTCTAAGTCCTTACCACGTGCCATGCACTGTGGTAGGCACAGTGGGTGCATGACCTCATTTGTTCCTCTTAGTAGCTCCAAGGCCCAACGTCCCTACTCTTTGGTTCCGGTTTCCAATCCCAGCCAGGCACAAGGGGTTGAAGTCTGTTCCCTGAGCTGATATAGAGGACACAGTCCAGCCTTGGCGTCACTCACCATGTGGTGGCTCAGTAAATATTAATTAACTGTGAGGACAAGCTGCACTTTGACTCATCTTTGGCTAATTAAATAAACCTGCCATGTAAATCAGCAGTGGGGATAAAGAGATATTAGGCTGTCTTGAAAAGAAATTGGGCTGAGGGACAGATGGCCTCCAAGCAGAGATCTACCTTGGCCTGTTCTGGCTTTCTTTTGTGTTCTTTGAAGCTAGGGCCAGCGTGGTGGGAATGAGGAGTAACCTACTTCTCAGAGAAAGCCTCACCCCCCAACATCCTGGAGAACAGGGAGGAGGGAGGCAGGCCCACAGTGACTGAGCATTCTCTCGGGAGCCCAGACAGAGCTGTCCAGGCCTCCCCGCTCCTCTCCCACTCCATCTTCATCCCCGAGGCATCACGTCCCAGGGGTCCTAGTAGGCTGTAGGAGACCTGGGGCTCAGGAAAGACATGCTGTGAACGCCCCTTCCATTAGTACCTGGCAGTTTGGGACTGGTGGGACTGGCAGTCACCTCACTGGGCTCCGCTTCCTTCTGCTCCTTCCTACAGAAAATGAGCCATGGCAATGTCCCAGATTCTCTGGAGGTCTGGCTCCCACTCTGACCAACCTAGGGCAGGCCACTTAACCTCACCAGGCCTGGACTCGACGTTGTCAAATAGGGAAATAGCAATAGCAATAGCAAATAGGGAAATAGCAATCTCTCCTTCCATCCGTCTTGTCAGGGGGGGGTTGCTGTGCACAAAGTAAGGGCTCAGGATGTGGTGACTATTTGATGATGATGATGATGATTGTATCTGGTTCATAACAGCCAACCGTATCCCCCAGTACCACTGGGCTATCTTGAGATACAGTCAGGGTAGCTACTGTGTTTGAGCCTTAAGCTGTTACTTTGAAGGTGGCTATGCTTTATATGGAAAAAGAGAGAATATCATTTCAAAATAATGCCATGATGTGAACATGTAAGGATAAAATGACATAAGGTAGGGGCAAGGGCAAGGGTGCAGGGAGTGTGTGAGCTTCGGAGGAAGAAGGGAACAGTGTGCCCTCTCCCCTCCCCTGCCCTCCCCACTTCCCTCATCTCCCCTCCCAGTCCCTCCCTACAGCCACATGTGAGCCCTCGACCCTCAGGGCCCATGTCCCTCCTCCTCTCCTGGCTTGTGTTTCCAGCACTAGCATGGCTCTGAAGGTTAGGGCCAACCATGGGGCCTGTGGTTCATTCAAGCTGATCCCCATGCTGTCCTCTACTAGGGGTAGCCACACCCATCACCATGGTGGGTCACAGGAGTTCTACAGGGTCCCCTAGAACTGCCAAGCAGGTACAAGACAAACATCTACACTCAACGCACTGGAACAGATCAATGTGGTTCTCAAAAGCTCAGACTTGCAACCTTTGGAGAAGGCCCAGGTTTGGCTCCTTTTAACTCCAAACAAATTCTTGTGGGATGTTGCAATTACTTGTGACAATCCCTCTCCCTGCCTGGGACTTTGATTTCAGAATTAGACATGTAAAACTGGGTGGCTTGCTGGGCCTTGAGCAACTTGGGGGATAGGGTGGGGGATGGTGAAGGAAAAGTCTTTGCAGCATATTGCATTTGAAAGAAAGATCTCAAGGAATCAGATACTGTAGTTGTTTGTGTTACCAGAACTTTTTCAGCCACTGTGGCAGATTTCCTGTCCCTGAAATTGGTTCACTGTGCTGGAGTGGCTCATTCTGTCCTTTGAAATACAAATGTCTAGGAATCATTCTCTGTAATAGTCCTCATGTTAGAGTAACTTTCCGAACACTGTGACAAATTCTGCAGTCCTTACCCTGAAATCTTATCCCAGGGTTAAGCAGCAAATGAAGATCTGTCAAGGCAACAGAGGATATTTTCATGGTAACTGGGGCTGACCTGACCTCTCCTTCAGGAAGCAGGAATTGGTGATGCAGAGAGAGCCAAGTGGACATAGAAACAAGAGAGGAGCATGGCTGGGCAAAGCGTGTCTGTAGTCAGGGTCCTGTGGCCTTTCTCAGTACTTAGTACATGGGCAAACTGCCAATGTCTTCGTGTTGCTATTGTACCTGCCCTTCAGGCAAGTCTTAACCCTGGACCCCATGTTGGGCTGCTCTTTTCCTACTTTCCAGTTACCCCTCCGCCCCGGCCGGAAGGCCTACACAACCTTAGTTCTGGCTCCTTTGGCTTTTCTTTCATAGTGGCAACAACTGCTGGATACCACTGTCCCTGAAAGGGTTTCGGGCAGAAGGGCCTTCTTTGCTTCACCCCTAGGCTTTTGATCAGGTCAGCTTCACCTAGCAGCCTGCCTCTTTAGGCTGGTGCACAGGACAGAAATCAGGGACCAAAAGTGGCCAGGAATTCCTAGATGCTCTGTGGAGTCCAGGCTGATGTGCAGAGTCACATGTTGGTACCTGCTGGCAGATCTGGGGTCATAAACTCTTGCCATTAGTGTGGGTATCTGGCATAGGAAGATACCTGTATTCCCTCAAATACCATATGAGCTCTCCTCTCCTTCCATCCGTCTTGTCAGGATGAAGCTTAGAAATTACATGCAACAGTATGAAAGAAAGGTCGGAATGAGAGGTTGTGTTTCAGGCCAACCAGATTCCCAGGGAAGTCCAACCAAAGGAAACATCAAGCTGTCTTCCTCTGGATTAGCAGCATATTAGTTCCCAAGGGAGCAAGATGAGAAGGGAGATTCTGGGAATGGGATGTAAAAGCAGGGAGTAAAGGAGATAGGACAATCCCCCTGGAGTTCTTTTGAGTCCCAGAAAGATAAAGCTTGGAATGCCTGAGCAAAAGCAAATGCTCACTGCTTCACTCATATCTGAGTGGGAAGAGGGAGTGAATAAGCTAGGATCATGGGACATGGCAGTAAAAGGATCTGGTGGCTCAGGGCACCGGCTAAGGGATGCTGAGGGGACTGCAGGAGTCAGCAGGAGAAAGAATGTCTCCCCCAGAGGACTTTAAGAACATAGCTGAGACATTCTGTTTCTGGATGAGAAGACCCAATGTTATAAAGATACCAACTCTCTCCAACTTAATTTATATGATAAAATAAAATCCCGACAATTCCTAATAGGACTTGTTAAATGAAACTTGATAAGCTGATTACAAAGTACATCTAGAAGGATAAAATATGTACAAATAATAAAACAATTTGGGGGGAAAAACAAAGGGGAAGTATAGACTATATCAAAACATACTCTGTTGGCTTACTGAATTTAAAATAAAAAAAAGAAAAGAAAAAAATACTCAAAAATTACAACTGAAATGGTGTGCTACTGGGCCAAGGAATATGGAAAAAGCTCAGTTCAGTGGAACAGAGAATCCAGAAACAGTCACATATAATCATGGGAATTTTGAATATGATAAGAGTAGTATTTCAAGTCACTGGGGAGAGGATGGCCTATATAATTCCGGGCAGCATATGACCCTCTGGAAAAAAAAATTAGATTCCTAACTCACACCATATATGAAAACAAATTCCAGATGGATTAAAGGACTAACATAGAAACACAACTATAAAAGAAATACAAGAAAGTATGTTTATTATCTAAGGATAGGGAAAGCTTATTTGAAGACCATAAAATACCAAGGCATAAAGGAGAGGACTGATATATTTGCTCATAATGAAAAGCCTCTGTATGACCCCAGGAAGCCTCTGTATGACCCCAGAAAGCATTCAGGTTAGAACGACAGTCAGCTGGACTGAGGAGTGGCTTGTTCTGCCCAGGAATGGACTGAGAGGCCAGATGGGCCTTTTGGGCCTGTCTTTTCCCTCACGATCCTTTCTCCAAAGTCCGGGTTTGGGAGGAAGCAAATAAACACCAGAGGATGGCTACTCCCTATTGTTCATCATCCCTAGGGCCCTATAATCAAGAGATAATTCAAGAATTCAAGTCACAGTTATTAAGACCTAGCTTAAAATGAGTGGGTTAAGGGGAGCAGCATACAGGAGAGGAGGTGATGAAGCAAGACAGGAGGTCCTCTCTGGCAGACATCATGGTGTCAGTCCTTAGGCTCATCTTACACAAAGTGGCTGTGGCTCATGCAACCTCACTTTCCCTGCACAGAGAGCCTTTTTGGAAGAGCACGCTGAGAAAGTGTCATCTCATGTGGGCTTTAATCAGCTCCATGAGATCCCTCAGCTCTGTGGCGATCAGGGCAGTCTTTGGAGGATGGCCCCTGCCCAGATCCCTACTAGCAGTGATGATGGATATGTCTATGTCCGTGGACGAGCTGGGTGGCCTTGCATGGTCTGATGGATCTAGGTCAGAGGCCTGTGTCCTGCAGACTTGACTATTTCATATTTGGAGGACAAGGCCTCTGAAGAAAAGTGACACTTTTATCCCATGGAGCCTTCTTCAGCCAATTTACCCTAAGGGGATCAGGCTCTACTCTTGGGGGAGCCCAAGGGCTCTGCTGCTCTCAGTCTATACTGTCCCTTATGACCTGACTCTGAGCTCAGAGCATGTCTGCCTGATTCCGGTAGGAGGACCGCCAAGTCTTCGGAAACCTCTGCTGCATTCTGATGCCACCCAGTAAGCTGGGTTGAGCACATGGACCTGAGGTTTGAGAAGAAGGGGAAAAGTCTCAGCAGGGAGGCAGATGCCATTTTCTAACATGAACAAGAAACTGCAACAAAGAATGAAGGGTATTAAGAAAAGCAGGAGATGGTATCAGGACTATCTAGAATGGGGGCATAGACTCAATGATAGAATCATATTCCAAAAGCATCAAACAATCTCACAGGCCCCAAGTAGGCTTTCAGACATATTGTTCAGGATTTGTAGGGCAAGGAGTAAGGAGCAAGTAAGCACAGCTGGAAATATGACCAAGGAACCTGACCCCTAAAAAAAAGGATGCCACAGGGGTAGGAAGCCACTGGTCTCCAGGAAGTTAAAAAAGTTAAAAAATAGACTATGGGCCTTAGATTTAATGTCTTCAAAAGGAAAGGAAACAACTCCATACCAGTGCATAACCTATGGCTGGGTAGTGACTGTGTATCAAACTTTTGAATGACAGTAATGTGATGAGACTCCTGCATCTCCTACCACTACGACCACCAAAAAATGCCCTGAGAAGCACCCAACCCTGTCTTCCACTTCTGAGATGACACCGGATCAGACCTCCATGTGGCACAAAATACAGCAGTTTAGAGTGCCTTAGAATACTATAACCAAATTTCAGGGAAAAGTTATTCAGCTAGCTCAAAACCCCCCCACTTCCCAAATGGATATGTTGGGCTCCAACCGGCCAACACAGGTCCAACACAGAGGGTAGCTCTCCTACCTCAAAGCCTCAGCAACCCTTCCAGGCCCTTCTCACTGACAGTCCTATCAATCAGCCAGGCTAAGCTTCTTAGAGAACCCCAGAGGAGGGTTCTCTTTCTATTCTCAGAGCAGGACCAGTGATTCTGAACCTATTTGGGCCCTGACTTCCCTTAAGAGTTCTGAAGAAAACTATGGATCCTCTTCTTAGAAAAATGTACATTGCACATGCAGGTATAACTTCGTAAAAAATTTCAGGAGTTATACAGACCCCCGCCCCCCAAAACTCCAGCTTAAGAACTTCTGCCAAAGGCAAATCACTCCTTTTCTTACGCAAGAGCTGTTTCCCAGGGCTGATTAACTGCTATCTTAGATGTCCAACAGGTGAATTAATATTCAGCATTGACCTCTAGTCATCCCACACCCTTGGCAGATGGCAGAGTCTCTGTGGCCAGAAGGAAGCAGAGCCCCTAGACAGAGACCACATTTTGTTTTTCAAAAAAGCACTCTTATCCACCACTGCCAGAAAACCTCAAACACCCTAGGTCTAGAACAGAGGCATTAAATAACAGACCCAAATAAATCTAGTCTAGAACAGAGGCATTAAATAACAGACCCAAATAAATCTGGTCCGGTATATAACTAGCATCACAGCAGCTATGAAGACAGAGCTATAGCCCGATCCTCCTTGGACTGGCAGGAGAAAGGTATGCGGGTAGTCATGTCCCTAGGCTGAAATGGAAAGGGGTCAGAATGGGTGTGCTTTCCTTTAAGCTCAATGCAGAGGGGCTATTCATTCTAGAGCCATCTGCTCTTTTCATGGCTCCTCTGCCTGGAACGTGGAGGCTTCTGTTGACTACTCAAGTTCCACATTTCTCTCTCCTTTTCCAGTAACAACCACAACAGCACATGACAACAAGACAATGATAATGAGAGCATGTACTGAACATTAGTCTGTGCAACAACTGTGCTATAAGCTCTTGACATAAATTCCTTCATTCAGTCTTCCCAACAATCAGATGAGGGAGGCCCTCTTATCCTATTTACAGATGAGGAAATTGAGACTAAGAGAGATTAAATAGCATTGCTTAAGGCACAGAGCTAGTGAGTGACAGCAGTGAGACTGATTTCAAACCTCATACTTTTTTTTTTTTTTCCCAAGTAGGCTCCACGCCCAGCATGTAGCCCAGCATGGCCCAAACTCACAACCCTGAGATCAAGACCTGAGCTGAGATCAAGAGTTGGACACTTAACTAACCAAGCCACCCAGGCACCCCTCAGACCTAATATTTTAATCCCTACCTCCATGTTCCTTCCCAAAAGACTGGGACTCAGACAAAGGCCTTGGAAATCCTCCAGAGTACCAGTCTGGTCTCCTAAGTCCTTGCTTTCCCCTCCCTATCCTCTGCCCACCATGCAGCAGCCTGGTTCCTATCAGGGACTCACTTCATGGAATGAAGTGGCTGGAAACCCTCAAACTCCATCTCCTATCTCTGTCTGACTTAACTATGACTGTATGACTCTACCACCTGGAGCCGGAATTTATTTTAAACTCAGCTGAGCTCAGGAGCTTCATTTCCTCCTCAGGTTTAGAATCAAGGAGGAAAGCTCTTTTCTGCTTCTTCCCTGTGGAGTTGGGGGGTGGGGAGTGTTTGTCACCACTCCCATCTTGAAGACTGGGGGGAGGGCTAGGTAGAGAGTAGAGAGTAGAAGAGCTGGGATTCAGTGAAATGTCACCAGTGATGATGGTGCTCTATAGAGGCCATACTCTTCTAGATATCTCCTACCCCTCAGCATTTGGAAACAGCGTACATCACCTCTGAGACAGTCTCCTTCCTTCCCTCAATTAGTAGGTTCCAGGGAGAGCAAGTGCCTAGCTCACCAAGTGAAAAGCCCAGATGAATGTGGCCAAGGGGTCCCCAAGGACATGCTGAGTGGCTTGAGCCCCAACTAATGATGCTTTGGGGAGCTTCTGGGGCAGAGTGGGCATTAAGGTATCTGTCCTTACCCCAGAGCTTCATCTAGAAATGAAATAGCTCGGGAGAGGAGATACCGAGCCCCCTACAGAAGTGGGAGGTACAGGATGCTAAGAAGGTTTGGCAGCAGGCAGAGAAAATCATCTCATATTCAGGGCCCCTGTCCTATGCCACCTGTGGGCCAGTGGCAAGATAAAACAGAATGACAATACTTGCATTCAGAGTGGATGAGGAAGTCAGCCCCAGAGGCAGAGCTGACTTTCAGTAGTGGCCTGTCCTCGCTGGAGTCCAGTCATTGAGCTAAAAGCTTTCTTGAGTGTCTGCTGTGTGCTAGACTCATTCTAACGCTGGGGATGCCTTAGTGAGTCCCGCCCTCATGGCATTAGCCCGTCAACAGAAAAAGACAGGAAAGTCCATCTTGGACAGTGATAGGCGTTAGGAAGAAAAACAGAGCAGTGAGGGAGAGTCCACTTCGGTTTGGGTTGTCAGAGGAGACCCCCTTGAAACAAGAACACACCAGCAGAGGCCTGACGAGGAGAAGGGCCAGCTGTGTGGGGATGTGGAGGGAAGCACGTTCTAGGCAGAGGGAAGAGCAAAGCCAAAGACCCTTAGGTGACCATGGGCTCCACAAGTTCATGGTAGAAGAAGATGACCCCATGGCTTTAGAGAAGTGAACAAGGAGGGAAAAGGAAGAGATAGAGCTGGAGAGTTAGGCAGGGGCCGGCTCATAAGAACCTCGAAACCATATTTTTAAGTAGGCTGCTGTGTGCAGAATGGATTGTAGGGGAGAGAATGGTAGTAAGGAGACCAGCGAGGGGGCAGTTAGGTGAGAAGATGGGTGACCACGTAATCTGTCATCCAAACCAGGACAGTTGTGTAGGTGAACAGGGGTGCTACCAACAATTCATCAGGGACAACAGGCATAGCCAGGCCTTGCCATTGCCCTAACTCTCTCGCCAGGACTGTCACAGGAAGTTCAGCAGTTTTTAGCAGTTCTGCTCTGACACACAGCTCCCAGCCCTGGGAGAACGAATCACTTTTCTCTTCGGCCCCAGGCTCCTGGCCTGGTGCCTCGTGCCTGAACATTTGGTTTCTGTCTAGAGGCCATGGGTTACGGTCGCAGCACATGCATGGACCGTGCCCTTTTCCTGTGCATCCCGGTGCGCTCTGGGTGACAACCAACAGTACACAGATGAGAGAACCAAGAGGAGAGAGGGCCGCCTGGGGGCTCAGTCGGCCAAGTATCTGACTCTTGATCTCAGCTCAGATCTTGTTCTCAGGGTCGTGAGTGAGGAAGGTGAGGGCTCCAAGCTGGGCATGGAGCCTACTTTAAAAAAGGAGAAAAAAGAAAAAAGAAAAAACAAATAAGGGAGATGTGGCCATCCCTTCCAGAGGTGGTGTCAAAGGGATGGAAGCCAGAGAGGGATGGACACGCTCTAAGGGCCAGCACAGGGAATCTTTACTTGGCCCTCAGCCAGGGTGAGGTTGGGGGGGTGGGGGAGACAGGTGTGAAGCAGGTGAGAGGGCTGCAAGCTTTTATCAGATTCTCAAAGACTCAAAAAACCATAGAGAACCTTGCTTGAGAGAACAGCGGCTCTCACACCTCAGTGTGCCTTATGGTCGCCTGGTGGGCTCCTTACAATAGGGATCACTGGGCCCCTGAAGAGCAAAGTTAAGGTTCTGATTCAGTTCATTCCTGAGTTAGGCCCAGGAATTTGCATTTCTCTTCTCTTTTTTAAAAAAGATTTTATTTATTTATTTGACAGAGAGAGATAGACAGCGAGAGAGGGAACACAAGCAGGGGGAGTGGGAGAGGGAAAAGCAGACTTCTAACAATTTCTAAGGGAATGCTCATGCTCTTTGTCCAGGGGCCACACTTGAAGAATCACTACTATAGAGGATACAAAACACATGAGGGGTTCCAATTTAAATTGTGAACTTCTCTTTTCAGACAAGAGTTCTAACAGATGCCACAAGCCATCTAAACCACCCTAAGTCCCCAGGAATTTCATATTTTATTTTTGGAAGAGGCCCCTGGAGAGTGACAGCCTCTGGACCTCCCCTTGGAGGTCAGGAAGCATCTGGAAAATAGCATTTTAGAGGATACAGGAAAGTGCCTTCAGAAACATAAAAAGCCCAAGCACAACTCTGAGCTAGAAACTACAGGACTAGCCCCGGCTGATCCAATTACTGGTGAACAGTGAGGTTTTGGGAATCTGGTCAGACCCGGATCCTTTCCTAAACACTGCCTCCTGATCCTTTTTGCACCTATATCTGAAGCCAGATGGGCCCAGATAGGAGGTCCACTGTGAGCAGGACAGGGTGTCTACTGGAGACTATAACCTGGGAAACGGAAAGAAATCAACAACTCCACTAGACAGAATTCAGGGGCTTCATTCACAGAGCTCTTTGATCAAGTCATTGTGGTGAGGGCAGGAAGAGGCAGGAATAGTATTTAGGACTGTGCTAACTTTCAAAAAGCACAGTGGAGAGAGAGGCCTGGAAAGGCTATTGCCAGCTTTCCTCAGCCCTGCTCTGAGTAAGTCATTCCCCCCTGAAAGGGGAGGGGGAAATGAAAATGTGGATTCATTCATGAATCAACCTTCAGAACAGGAAGTGTGGCTTTTGAGCTATACAGGGAACATGAGCTTTGCCATCCAGCTAAGTACATCCTGAGGTGAGGCAACATCAAAGTCAGGGAGACTCTACAAGTTAGAAGAGGAGGCAGAACCTTAGAGGGAAAACAATATGCTAGAGTGACTGAGACCAAGGGTGTGCTCCGGCATCAGGCTGCCAGGACTTGTGACTTGAATTCTGTGTGGCCCTGGGCATGTTACTTAATCTCTCCATGCCTCAGTTTCCCTCTTATGTAAAATGGGGGTAAATAATAGTGCCTATCTCATAGGGTTGTAGTAAGAATTAAATAAAGTAATCTAGATAAAACACTTAGCTTAGTAAAGTAGTGGGCTTGGAAAAACTTACGATGGTAGCAGTACAGGCCCACCCTTAGTGTCACTGCCAAAGACAAAAAAACCAGAGGCAGGTTAGATCTGCTGCCAGTTTTCCCAGGAGGATGACAAGGAAACTCACGCTCCTTTGGGGAAGGTCTAAGTTATGAGCTGGGTATGAAAAGAGAGTCAGGATCCTGAGGACTGGGGTGGGGGGGTGATTAAGTGGGTAACACCATGGGCTTTAAGGGGGGATATTCTGCTCTTTTAAACACTGCAACATTCACTGACTCTGTTTTGTGACATTTCCTCTAGGCCAACTTAACTGTCAAATGGCCCAAATTGAACAAATCAAAATAAATAAAAATCATTGTTGAAGAGAACTGGGACAACCTTACTGAAGAGAGGCTGGAGATCTGTGCTCTGAGGGCAGAATCCCCATTTTCAGGAAAAAGAAAAAGTGACTCCTCCCACTGGAGTTCCAGAAGTGTGGGGGATGGTGCTGAAGTGAAAGCAGTGGTGTTGTATGCCAGCCCTGAGGTTAGCTAGCAGTCAAGCATTGAAAAGGAGATCTCTTCTTTCCTCTGATCCTGAATGAGCAGAACCTCTTTCAAATCCTGTACTCTCAATCAGAAAATCCTGTCTGCTTAGAAAGAAACTGTTACTGGAACTAGGAACAAAGAGATTTACAAAACCACGCAAAACAGCCCAAGTAAAATGACATACCACATGGTTAAATAAAAGTTAACATCTTTTAGAGGTGGTGGTGGGAAGAGTTTGTCAATTACATCACTTGAGAAAACAAAGAGCTAAATAAAAATGACAAAGAGTTCTCTTGAACATGAGGGGCCCTTTTCTTGAGGGGTCTCCCTCTGTGGCAGTACAAGCCTTGTCCTGTTGTCAGACCTACTCCACATCTGTCCCCCCCACCCCACCCCCAGCCCTGCAGAACTTCACTACTTGCTCTTCAAAAGGACCATCCACAGGGAATATTTTATCATAGTCCCATCTGGAGTTTTTAAAAGAGTAAGGTCACAGACAGGGAGGAAGGGGCTTCTGAATTTTCCTTCCCTTATACTTACTGCAAATCCTGGCTAGAATTTCCACCTCAAGCTCCTATAATTAGTTATATCCCTTTGAAATCAGGATCCAAGAGTTAGACTGATTCTACCTTGGGCCCAGAAGGGAATCTGGTCTCCTTTTCAGTAAGTACCCACCTGTTCTGTGGGTGCTTCCCAAACTAGAGGCCCAGCAGAATGTAGGGAAAACTTTATTTGCACTCCACCTACCTCCTCCAAACAGTGACACCCTCAGCTTTAAGTTTTCATAAGCAAAGTATTTTTACTGGAGTGGTGGCTGTCAGATGTAGAAGCTAGTCCAACAGCTAGTCTGATGTTCTTTACAAAGAAGGGCTACTTTAGCAAGAAAAAAAACAGTAACAACAATAGCAAAACCTTCTCAGGATTCACCCAGGAAAGTCTAGAACTGTAATACTATGATCTTGAGATATTTTTATAGCCATATATCAGTTTTTAGAATACAACCACTGTCACATACATTTAAGTACACTGAAAAATTCTCTATGGTGTGACTTTTGCAGGAACCTTGTCGCTGTAACTACTTGCTCCAAGCCTCCTTCTATCCAGCCTGAAGGTAAATGAAAGCATCAGCAAAGGTAAAATGAGGAGAAAGCAGAAATAATACTTCTAACTATACTCCTAAAGGCTGGGGAAAATGTCAGACACCTAAGGCCTCCACTGGTTTTTGAATTAGAGGACAAAACTAGGATTTTTTTTGGTCCAATAATCTGATCTTCTGTAAGAAGACCTCATAAAAACTATTCTGAAGGATCACACCTGGGCCACATTTTCATTGGTAACTTCACTCTCTACCACTCTGCTCACCAGAAAAGCAGTTCTGAAAGGATCTTTAAGCACAGCCTCTATTTTCTACATAAGATTCTCTTCATGTTTTGTCATGTACTCTTTGGTAAGTCTTCCACTACCCTAAACCAACTTCAAATTTAAAACGACAGAAGACTAAAAACCCTTCCATGGGAAAGGAGCATGACGTATGAAAAAAGTTCTTCTTTTTTCTTCAATTGTGATGGGCTAGGTTAACCATCATACCACGAGAGAATTTTATAAAACTGACTCAGGGCACCTGGGTGGCTCAGTCAGTTAAGTGTCTGCCTTCAGCTTAGGTCATGATTCCAGGGTCCTGGGACTGAGCTCCATGTCTGGGCTCCCTGCTCTGTGGGGAATCTGCTTCTCTCATTCCTTCTCCCTTGGCCTCTGCTTCTGTACTATCTTTCTTTCTCAAATAAAAAAAATCTTAAAAAAAAAAAAAACTACTCAAAAAGATAGGCAAATCATTCACATAAAGTCTTTAGAAATAAGTTAATGTGTTTTAAAGACATTTGTTTACTTTTTAAAGATTTATTTATTTGAGAGAGGGAGAAAGAGACAGGGAGAAAGGGAACACAAGCAGGAGGGAATGGGGGAGGGTGAAGCATGCTCCCCACTGCGCTCTGGGGCTCAATCCCAGGACTCTGAATTACAACCTGAACCAAAGGCAGATGCTTAATGATTGAGCCACCCAGGCGCCCCAATAAATGTGTTTTAAAATAAAATAGAAAATAGAGTTTTCGGTGTGAGAAAACACACTTAAAGCTTACAGCCAATTAATGATCAGGCAACTATACCTGTTACTGAGTCCTAAAAAGGGTTTCCATCTATCAGGGAAAAAAAAAAAGAAATGCAAGAACAACCAGATTCCCCCCCAAAGACACTGAAACAAAAGACTGATCTGTTTATATAGTCACATGAAAAATAAACATCTTTATTTTTTTGCCTACTTTATTTCATTTTTTCAAATAAAATTTAAATCTGTACAAAGTATACTGTTACAGTATATATTTTGTAAGAATCAATGCCTAAAAGAATCACAATACTTCAATAAGCAGTACAGCAGACCTCGCTAGTTTCAGCTTTGATATTGAACAAACTCAAGCCGGCTGATGCACAACACATTTGCTTGGTTTCCACATGGTGAGTTCCCAGCACTGAGATGGGAGAACATGACAGCAAGTATGGTTATATTACAGCCCGACACACTGCGCTTCTTCATGTGATAATAACTGCACATATTTAA
Source organism: Lutra lutra (assembly GCF_902655055.1). NCBI lineage: Eukaryota > Metazoa > Chordata > Mammalia > Carnivora > Mustelidae > Lutra > Lutra lutra. Next base: position 78,815,392 of record NC_062282.1, on the reverse strand, counting down.
TACAGAATGCTCAAATTTACTTTTTAAATTGCATTTGCTTACTTCTTAGTTGGCAAAATTCAGCATTCTTAATGGGGTCCCCAAACAGTGCAAATTAATGATATTCTACTGTATAATTGGCACATTTCCAATAAGGATTAACTTGTAAACTCAAAGAATATCACAACTTTGTCCTAAATTTTAACTAATATACATCTGGTCCATTTTAACCAAAGTCAGTTTGGAAAGATATTAAAGAACAATTCTATTTTTGAAAGGATACTGTTTTGACCATTCTTTAGAGAAGTAAATTTTTAAATTGTCATTAAAATGTTTTACTATAAAAATTTTACAAACTTGATTAGAAATTTCAAGATTATGATTCACAGCAGACAAATACAAACTTTATATTCCAACAATACCTACTCTTAGACTTTCAAACAGAGCACAACCATGTCAGCCGTGTTAACTAAAATTCTGAACGGTGTACTAAATTTATAAGTGGTGCTGGGTCTAGCAAGTGTAAATACACAGTATATTTTAATGAAAAGAATTGTCTTCTTTATACTTTATTTGTTTTCCCATAAGGAAACATTAATGTTTACATTCTTTAATAAAGTTAATCTTACATCAGAATATAACTTAATACTGTCAGCAACAGGGACCACACACAGTAAATAAGAAGCACATTTAAAATAAGTCTGAATTCACATAGATTAACATTTGTTGGTTAATAAAATATCGACAGTATTACAATCTTACAATATTTACAGTAAGAAAAATCTAGAGTAATATATACCTTTCACAGCAGGATTCCTTTTTTTTTTTTAATTATTTCTTCCAGTTTGGGATTGTGTATACATGAAAAGCTCAAATAAAGCAACTCTGCAATATAATCTTAAAATAATGGCTACTGGGGGGAAATTCTATCACAACCATTGAAAATAATGGTGACTTTTCACGGAGTCTGTGGCATCTGAGAACCCAGTTAATTAACCAAAGTCTTGCCCCAACCAGCCTCAGTTACCCAGATTAAAGCTGCAGAACTCCGGCCTTCCCTGACTGCTGAAAACCCAACAGATTTTCTCAACATACTATAAGAAAAGAGGGAAATAGGTTTCAATTCACACCTCGTGGCTGGATGGCTCCAGCCAGTGCATATTCTCCAACAGTCTAAAAGGGCCCATTTCACCTCCAAAGCATCACAAGAGTTCCCCTCTAACGACAGGGCACTTTGATATGGAGCTTACTCATTCCTCAACTCTTGTGCATTAAGATAAGGCATGAACATGGCCCATATAATACACACCAGCATCTTACTTGGGACCAGGGCAAAGAAACAGACTAATGCAGTTTGCACTGAGGTCAACAGGGAAAATGGGAAGCGATGCAATTTCCAATTAGAATGGCAAGAAGAAGACCCACATCCCTAAACTGGAATTTGGCCAGGGCCTCAGAGTTAGCACCCCCTCTCTGAGTACCACAAGCGATTAGGATGTGTGCTCTGGGCCTCCTCTGAGAGAGCATCTACAGTAAGTAATACCATGTGGGACATTAGTTCAGTGATGACTCCCAAGAAAACAGATACAATTCTTGAATCTGGGGCTGTCCACAGCACCTGAGGTCACTCATCTGAGCTGTGACCTGTCCCAACCCTGCTTACTTTAAGAGATCTGATGGGCACAGAGCACTCAGGGATATGGCTGCTGGCTACTTTGGACTCTAGATCTCACAGGTAATCAACAGGTATCTGGGATTGAATTAGCAAACTGTACCATAGCTCCTTAAACAGACACTGTCAGGTTTGAAATCATGTCAAGCATGAATCTTCACTGTCAGGTCAGAAATCAAAGTGGGTATCTTCCCACATCAGCCAAGGTTATTTTGTTAAAAACCTTAGAGGAGTTGGACAGTTTTTCATGTTCCAAGTGATTAGTTTACTTATTTCAGTCAAGCTGGATTGACAAACCAGACTGATCTATTTAGTTAGCTTTGTTTTTTTGATTCTTATGTATGTGTTTAACCCAAAGCTGTTGTATTTGGGCTAAATACACTGACAGAGAAAATTCAAACAACAAAAGTTTTCAGCAAACTTCTGTGGTATTTTGTTTTTGGAAGTCAATGCAAGATCTAAAGGTATTTCTACCCAACAAAGTCTGTTTAAGTGTTTAATGTTATTTCCTTTTTGGTCCTATACAGAATGCTATGACTTCTATATAGGTCTGAATGCTGCTCCATGTAGATTCCTTCTGTATATCTAAAAATATATACTTTTCAGTAGTTCAATACATGGTTAATCTTCCCACAGAGGAAGATTTTTGTAATCACAAGTTGCAAAGTAGAAAAAAAATCTCCTTTCTAAGAAAGGAAATATACTTTCCTATTATACACTTTTGAAGAAGCCCAAAGGCATGCACCAAAAATCATTATGAAAACTAATACATGCACTAAAATGGTGTAGAGTTAGGACTTAAAGTGCTGATTTCTCAATTTTTAAATTTGGAGAAGACATTTTGTCAGTCGTTGACTCAAAAATCTCCCCCCACCCCACCCACCCCACTCCATGGCATCAAGAGAGAAGTAAAAAGTATGCATAAATCTTTAAACTATTCTTTACATAGGGGAAAGGACAGATACAATAACTATCCTATTTATAAACTGGATTCCCAGTTTTAAATAAAACCAATATTTACTGGTAAAAATTGTCAAAGCTAATACATCTAAACAAATGTTACTAGTAAATAATGTTCTACATAGAGAATAATTTACTTTGGTTTTATGTACCTTCTCACAAATAATACTGGTGTCCCATACATCACCAAACTGATGTGTTCCAGCAAAGTTGTAAGGCAAATCTTTTTTCCCAGTGACATCTTTTTTCCTAATAGACAAAACTAAAAATCTTTTGGTGAGGAAGGGGTTAAGATAATGGCTAACCCCGCGGCATCCTGAGCATTGTGGTTTATCAAACTCTACCCTCCTAGAAGCTGTCAGGCACCCTGACCCCTGCCTTGAACCAGGAATGGCTCCCACGTCTAAAGATGCCCTGACTCCTTATAAATAGCTCTCAGAACATTGCTTCTTTTTTCCTTCTGTCTGGATGTCTAACAAAGCTGGTTGCAATGTCACATTTTGCTAGTAGGGGCCACCATCTAACAATAATTCCAATCTGAAGTGTTTTAAGCCAATAGTTAATTCTTAATTTTATCAATTAATTGCATTAAAATTTTCTCTACAGAGTTTATACTTAGAGCAGAGATCCTTATCTTGGGTTTCAGATGTGTGATGCCCCTGAGGTTGCATGTAAAATTATCTGTGTATGTGCATTTTTTTTTCCTGGGGAGAGGGTCCATCACTTTCATCAGATTATCAAAGGTTTCTGTGATCTCAAGAAAGGGGTTACAAGGACTTAGAAGGATACCCGTAATTCATTTTATACTAGGGTTGGGAAATGGGGGCAGAAAACTAAAAATGGCCTCAGAAAAAAGGGGCCAAATTGCTGATCTTTTCCCTTTATTCAAATTTGGGAAATAAGTGCTTCAACCTAGGAAAAATAATTAATTAAGCTGATTAAACTCCATTAAAAAATAATCAAAGCCACTTTCTAAAATATTTTCATTTTCCATATATGGTAAGTTTAGTCTCCAAGAAGAGGTTTGGAGACTGAATTTTTCTCTTTTCCCTAAGGAAATTCATAAACACAATGCTGATCATCATCCACATTTGAAGATCTGACAACCTAAAACTTAAGACAACTCTAATACTATAGCCTTTAATTTATGATTTTGAGTAAAGGATTATCTAGAGTCAAATACACATTTGTCAACCTTCATTCCCCCAAATTGGTCCATAGTTAGACAACTATCGGGCACAATTCCACTAGATAAACCTAAAATTTGAACAATGGAAGTTTAACTTTCTATCCCAACTGAAAACAAAACCACAAGGTTCTACAATAAAGTCCAGCCACAAACATTCACACTATGTCATAGAGGACTTACCCATTTCAATACATCACTGAATTTTCAACAGAATTTATAAACATGAGATCGAGAATGACTACCAAAACATGCTAAGAAGAGCATGTCAAGAATTAAAACACCACCCTGTGCGCACCCCCCCAATCGAGAAACACACTCAGGCATTCCAAAAATAAACCAGATCCTAAAGAGAGGCCTCTCACTCGTTAAAGTATGAAGCGCCCAAAAGGATACAGGGAAGGGACTATAAAATGAAATAATAGCGTACAAAAATTAATTTTAGCCAAAACACATTCTGTTCTATAGACAAAACTATCGACCTTTTTTTGTTTTTTTGGGTGTTTTTTTTTTTTCAATTTTGAACACTGTGTTGCACAATCTCACTAAGACAAAAAATATGTTCACAGGTATACATTTTGTTCTCCTATTCTTCCTAGAGCACATCTTGAGGTTATAAGAATGCTTCTAGTTAAAATAAAGTCTCTTATCCCTTGCTGCCCTCCCCCCCTCAAAAAGTGAGTGAACCTTGAATTCCAAAAAGGAATATTCATTTAATGTAATTATTTCAATATCAGTTATATCACATAGACCATGATGAAACTCTATGAGCATTATGGAAAACTACATAAAAGAGGGAGCTGCCACTTGCCACCCACTTAGCTTCCAGCTTTTTAAGCCACTACCCAGCTAGTCTCAGATCTCATTGACTTGAGTGAAAATAAATCAACACTCCAAAACCAGGCCATCTCAGGCTGGAAGCTGGAACTCAAAGACATCGTTTCATATACATATATATATATTTTTCTATCCTAAGCTTTCACTTTGTCTATTCAAATAGTTTAATAAAGCTCACATTTACAAAGGATTATATTGGCAAATAAAGGCCCATATTAAAAACTTTTATCAAAACAAATTTTTGTTCTACATAGCTAACACTAAGAAATATTTTCTTGGACTTATAAAGCATATTTAATTGCATATAAGTTTTGCTTTGGGTGGGATATTGAAATAATTCTGTAAGAAATTAGAAAAGACTAGAAACAAAAGTGAAAGTGACTAGTCTTAACTTTCAAAAAATCAAGTGCAAAGATAAATAGTGCAAATAATGAAAACTAGAAATTTTATAGGCAACTTTACATCTTTCCTGCTTTTGTACTTTTACATATTGATAACTCTATAAACCCTAACAACTGTATGCAGCATGGAAATGGGCTATCATTTATCTCCATTGACTAGACTCAAGGAATCCTTTCGAAGGCAGTCATTTAAATCACTGGTTCTTGACTAGATTTGGGAATTCATTTTTTAAAAATAATTCCTAAGGGAGAGGCTATTTAAGAAGGCTTTGCACAGATTTAAACAAGTTATAGAATGTAATTGTATCATAATTTAAAATCGGCAGGATGGGAAAAGCATACTAAATGCTAATTCTAAAAAATAAATTATAATAATTTTATTGTTAATGAGCTTGGCATTTGTGAAAAAAAAAAAAAAAAAAAAAAAAGTAACTTTCCAGATACAAAATAGAACCTCTTTTTTTACCCAAGAAATTTTATCACTAATATATACAGATTTGGGTAAAAAGTCCATGTTAAACTAAAAAGGAGTCCAAATATATTTGAATTATGTAATTAAAAAAACAAAATGTAATAGTAATTCTTCATCTTAGATAATTAAAAATGTTCCTGGGATATTGGGAACAGAAATCTAGACACTACCAGTTCACCCTACGAAGAACATAAGAACTTCCAAGATATATTAAATTATATTATTACCTGCCACTACTGAACACTTGGGAATTCCACAATTTTAAAGTAACAGAGAAAATGGGAATACAAACAGAAATTTGAGTTTGGGGAGGTATGTTGTCTAATTTCAGAAATATAGTATTACTGAGGGTCACAAAGTCCACAGTCTTAAATATTGGGAATGCAAATGTAAAAGATACCTAAAATTGCAGTTTAGTGTTTTTACCTGGTTTACTCTCCTCTTGTAAGAAATTAATGTGGACCAAAGGCTCAAGGTTCTGTAAAATGAAGGTATGATATGGATTTTGTGAACTAAGGACCATTTTAAAAAGTAAAGCTAAACTACACTGTAACATGAGCCCAGGAAAATAATCTGTATAGTAAATATTTCTGATAGTTTAAAAATAAGTGAAAAAGTTTGAAATTTTCTTATCTTCTTTTCCTCAAAATAGTAAGTCCCCAGTACCAACAGGCTTTAACCAGAAAAGCTGTCATTTCACTATTGTGCTACTTAATTTGTCCAGAAAAGCAAACATCCTACACCTGAAAGCAGATTTGTGTAATGCATCATCATCATCATATCTAGCTACAGACCAACAGCTTTCTCATAACCAACAAGGGACCCATTTTCTCTGGCTTTACTGAAACTTCATTAGTGAAGATCAACTTCATTGTCGTTAGCAAACAACGCTCATTTAAGACTCCACCTTAGTATCTTTTCCTACCTAAAATTTCTCCCATTTTACCACCAGACCATTCCCTTATATAACTCTCACACTTCAAATCATGAACACATTGAACAGTTCCCTTTCTGCTCTCAAATTTCCAAACCATAATAAATCTCACCCCCCAGTAACTTACCTAAAATACACATACTTCTTACTCTCTTCAATACATAAATTTTTTAAAACAATTTCAATGCCCTTCAGATTGCCAGCTTAAGACTATGGGGAAAATAGCACTCAGAAAAAACTGCCCAATTACCTCATTATACAGAACTCTTTCTGGGATCAGTTAGCCATGTTCTAAGGCAGGAGCCAGCAATTTCTTTACTTCCCTCTTAAAGGGGTAAGTTTGAGTGTCACTGGCATGCCTATGGTAAGGAAAAGAATAAAGAAGGAGAGCAAAACAAGGAAAAAGGAGAATGGGAGGAAAAAAAGCCAAACATATATGGTAGGGATGTAGGTCAAATGCCACCAATTACCTACACTGGAAATTGCCAATCCATTCCAGCTGAATGGGTGCTTGATCCAATCCCAACATGTGTCTAATAATTCATTACCTGATGCCCATTACTGGTTGAGCTAGTCAAGGTGAATACATAAGTCACCTGTCCTATAAGTTTGCTACTTCACAATAAGGACATCCTAAGTCCTCTAAGGATCCTTCTGTTTTAATGCAGCTTAGACTAAAACACATGTTAAGAAGAGTACTTCCATGATTCTCAAAATTCCAGAATATAAAGGTTTGGTCCTTGAACTTGGAGGCCTCTCAAATTATTAAAGTGCACCCTAAATCAAGAAAATTAAACTTTTAGCTTATTTTTTTCCTATGAAATGTTACAAAAATTGTAATAAGCAAACTGCTAATCGTCATCAAAACAAAGCATGCTTTCATGAAAATTCAAAAATCTTGCAATTCCAAAATGAGTAAAATATTTCTGGTCCTTAAGAATTAATTTTATTTTACATAGAGGATCACCACCATGTTTCTACCTATCAAACAAGACAATTTTCCACAAAAGCAAAGCACATCAGGGGAAAAAAAGAAAAGAAAAGAAAAAAAACAAATATCAAACGTAATATGGGGACAAAATAAAAATACATAAGTAACTATGAAACTTTTTTAAGAAAAATGTTTCTAACAAATGACCTTTGCCATACTCAGCTTTCCTAGAGACATAAATTGCCTAGACCACTCAACATCAAAACTTGGTAGTCAGTTTAGCAGCTGTAAGATGACAAATTGTTGGCTTGAATCAATCATATTGTTTACTTTTCACTTGGTTGTTTTTGCATTATGAAATTCTACCTGATATGATAATGCTAGTTTAGATGATCCTCACTTAACCCATAATAATGAAATTTGTTTGAAAAGAGCCTGTCAAATGGCCTAGGCCTTAAATTCAGGTTTTTAGGATAAAATAACTCCCCAAATATTAAAATCAGGTTTTCTTAAAAATATGTTGCAAATTCTCTATGGTAATTAATGCAGCTGGGTGAAAAGAGTAATTTTAATAGCAGTGATCATTTTAGTTTTATAGTGTACTCTATTACAAATGGTCTAAATTCAGTTAACTTGCAATTAAAAAACCCAGAAATATTATAATTTGATTTAGAAATGGGTAAATTTTAACAGAAAACACAAATAACTTGTGAATTTGCTTACGTAAGCAATTCCAATAAATTCTTTCCTATTCATTCCACTCTCACGAAAAAATATTTCTCTCTCCAAATTATTAAGATACTCATATTTAAAGATATTCAACTATAAATGTTATACTCAGAGTTATCACCAATTGTTCCAAACCTAAGTTGCTGAAGATTTCCCCCCTTTTTAAGCATCCTTTTACATAGAAAGCAGGATCTCATTCTGATATTGAAGAAACTCAGAAAAGTGAAAAAAGTCATTAGATTTGGTATCTCATTTTTTTAAATGGAGAAAAATATTAAAAGTATGTTCACTTACAAAGAAAATGAATTGTGGAGCTATGAAAACAACTACAGCAACAATCTCAGAAATCTCCATTCTAAAATCATGTGGTAATCTGTGTGTGTGTGTGTGTGTAAAATATGAAAAAATGAGTGGGAATATTGAAGAAAAGAGGGCGAACCATGTGTGGGAGACAGAAGTAATAATCATGCCCATGGTGGGTTCACCACAGCTGGCATATACTCAAAATGTCATAAAAGAAAAATATGTTTAGAAAGTTTCAACAGTGCCAAATGCAAAATGTTACAGCACAGCAACAATGAATGAGATAATCCCCACAAACATCAAGTTCCATATGAAAACAGGAAGAAAAAAATCGACATATGCATCTTCTTTAATATACCAAATCTTAATTGACTTAAAGATCATATAAAGTGCTTGGGCCATGGTTACCCACCCAGATTCTCATTATCAACAGACTTATCTCTTCCCCTCCCTTCCACCCAAATTTAGTAGTGTTCCTGCAGAAAAAGGATAGCATTCCTGTATTAATAAGAATAAGAAATGAAAACAGTGAGTACAACTGATATAGATCCATTGACTTTTATTACAAATGTACTTGATCACTTGGCTTCAAAAAGTTTAAAATCAATACCCTATTTTCTGTATGCCAGTACAAAGCAAACTGTTTTACAAATTAAATACCTAAAAATTTGACAAAAATATTAAAATTTGATGAAAAACAATTATAAAAATCCTTAATCTCTCTCTCTTCAAAAAAGGAGGCAGTCTTCCCAGTCCTATTATACAATATTAATAATATTCACCATTTTTAGAATAGGTAGCTAAATTATATTTTTCTGTTAGCATACAAAACTCTTAGACTAATAGATTTCATTTGTATATGCTCCAGTTAAGTTTGTGAATGCCATCTGATTGAAATATAATCAACTATCTTTAATTGAGTCCTAATTTACACTTATTTAATAATTTGCATAGTTTAAAAGGGATAAAGGTTATTCTACAACTAATTATCATAGGCTATTACAGTGCTATTTTCAAGGCAATAAGTATTTGCTCCCAAATGAAATTATCTGTCTTCTTTAGGCAGGGGTTAAAATTACTAGCAGCTTTCTCCATTACCTGAAAAGTCAAATTGGAATAGTTATCCATCTCTAGATGTGAAGACCTAAAAAAAATATCCAATATATTTTCCACTTTGAGTCAAATTTCAACCCCTGCATGGGACTAGAAAGTGAGACTTTCAAGGTTTTTATTTCCCTGTTGGTTTTGGTTTCTACTCTCCATGGCTTTTAGGAAGCTGGGAAAGTTTGTCTTTCCTGACTCACATTGTCTCTCCTTTCCATTTGGCAAATATTCATCTACCTTCAATCTGTATCTAGTATAGGAAAAGCCGACATGGCTTTTCTTATGAACTTCCTTTGTTGTCAAAGGCATGTATAATGATTTCTACAGTTCTGGTTAGTTAACTTTAGCTCCCTCTGTGGCTGGATGACTGCTGCTTCTAACATCAGCATGATAAATAGGAGGCACAAATAAAAAATAGCTTAAAAAAAGATTTGGTGATTTAAAAGAAAAAAAAAAAACAACACCAAACACACACACATATATGGGCATTTCAAATCTGGTGGCTGATCTCTGGATTAAATTACTTGACAGTGTCTCTCATTTTAAAGAACGTAAATATTACAATGCATTTCAAGTTTTCTTTTATACTTAGGCAAATAATATAGTTTAACCAAGCTCTTGGACCTTAATCGTAAGACAAAGCAGATCATTAAAAATAAGGCATACTTATCAGGAATTAAGTTTTGTTTGCTTGTTTTTGGCACATTTGATCATACTGTCTTCTATGAATAACACATATGGTCAAATATACCATCTCCTTTTTCATTTCAGCACAAACAGGGTTTACCAACTAGTAAAATAAAAACAAGGAAAAACTCCAACATAAAACACTGAGATATAGAACCTTGGTAAAGTACCGAGCACCTGGGAGGAAGGGCGAGGAAAGGATGAAACAGTAAAGGGAAGGGAAGGTTGGAAGGGTGCTTGGGGAGGTAAAGTAAGATGCAAAAAAGAGCATCTTTACAGACACTTAGTCTTTTCTAAGATCACCTCTCAAGTCTTAAAAGATTTGCATGTGGATTTTTTTAAACCCACTGACCATAAATCAGACACTGGTTTCAAAATCTTAGTAAGATTGTGTTTAACTGTTATAGTGTAAAGACAGTTGCACAATATATGTGCTTATTGATCCGGTAGGATTCCAAGCAGAATCTGAAGTCTGTAGGTAAGAAAGGCTTCACTTTAGGTAACTCTGACCCTAAAGAAAACCTCATGAAAGAACTCGCATCTCAAAGAAAGGACACTTTGCCTAAGTTTGCTGTGTTTTTGTTGACTTGCACTACTTATTGCTGGCTACTATGAAACACTGATCTAGGAGTACTCCAACAACCTGTAGTACAAGGCTTAACTTTAAGAAGCTATAGTAAACAAGAGACAAAATCAAAGCAATTCTCTTTCCTAACTAGTAACAGCACAGAGAATGCAGTCTTTTCCATATCACAGTAAAAGTACAGTGAACAAAACAGCTCAACAAACCTTAAGACAAAAAAGTGCAGGTTACTAATGTTTACATGCAGTTGATAAGCATTCCAAATGTCACATTATGCACTGTAAAAGCTCAACTTTACTATATGGAAATAAGAAAAATGCACCTTGGGGGAAGGGGAAAAGCAATTTAATCATTTCCAGTGATTTTTGTAAGTAAAGAAATTCCTAACTATTGTACGGTCACCTCATATTTAACATTGTATGAATATTAAAAGCAAACAATTTAATGGGAAAATGCACAGTACAATGGAAATAGCTTGTTATTCAACACATACAGTAGATCTCAAAAACAAAGACAACACACTCAACCAGGGAGCTTAAAATATCAAATCAAAACCCAAAGAACCAGCAGAAAAAAAAAAAAAATCCTTCAAAAAGACCAGTTTCACCTTCCTAGGCCAATGCTTTACAATGTGAGAAGCACTGATACCTTCCAGCTCCTACAGGTGGTGTCTTCTACATACAGCAGTAAGATCTATATGGCTGGATTGCCAAGAAACAATTCCATTCCCAGAACTCTCTCTGTCAGACAAGATCCTTTTTTTTTTTTTAAACCAAAATACTTTCTACAGAATTCCAAACCAAAATGTACTGTTTAAGGCATCTTTTTTTTTTATAACATTTTCTCTTCACTCAAAGATGATAGTCATGCAGCAGTTTAATGATAAAAATATATTAATATTTTACTATACAGCAGCAAGAAGTTAGTTGTCAATTAAAAGCACACGAACATCTTTAAATGAAATCCTGTAAAGACTATCGTTACAAACAATTTCAGTTTGGAGGACACCAACTTGGTAAAGTGCTCTCCTAAGCTTTGCATTTTCATACCCTACACCTTGAATTATATGAGTTATAGAACATACTTTTGATAGAAGGCTTGTACACTTGGGGAACACAAATACATTTAGCATATAATGTAGCCAGTAATAACTAGCACCACAGCTACATGGAAATCCTTTACACATACCAACTTGGCTTTCACTTTTAAAATGAAACTCAGAATCCATGGCTCAGTAGGATAACTATAATTGTGTTGCTCTGCTTTTTAACAGGTCTACATAAGTTAATAGCACTGGCAAAAATCAAAGAACAGCTTCAGACCTCTTACTAGTTTAGGAGACAGTGCTAGTGACCACAAATAGACTCGCTACCTGATGTCCAAGTACAGGTTCACTGGAAATTGCTGCACGTTAGTTTTTAAAATCTTTCTACACATAATAAAAAAAATATATTATGAACGATACATCTCATATACACAATAATGACAAAACACCTACTCAGTCAAAGCAAACAGATGCAGAAAAATATTATGGGAGATTTCCTTTATCTTTCTTTCTCTTTTTCCTTTTACTATTTGAATAACTTTGGTTCCAACCGTAAAAATCACAACTTAGCAAATTTCATTTAAATGCCTTTTTTAATAATTTCTTCATGTTCACAGAAGTTTCACTGACCATTTTTATATGTTTAAGGTCCAGATGCAATGCATATTGTATAAAAGAGAGCACTTATTGTTTACCTTGCATGAATTAAACCTACGTACCTTTAACTCTACAAACTTCTGCATAACATTTAGACAAAGCTCAGACACACAGCATGCCTAGCCCTCATATATATACACATCTCTAATCACAGGTATATAGGGTGTCAAATATACTATAATAACCTCCATGTAAGGTTTGAAATTTGGTAACAAAATGAGAAAAACTAAAAATATTATTTTACGTGTTCTAAAATATCTCTTTTTTGTGCTAAAGTCAAATGTTAGCTCAACATGAAAAGGACTTTTATATAATTCAGCAATATTATAATCTTGACCATTTTGCAAACACTTTTAATAATAATAGCTTAAACGTGTACAAAAGTTCTTGGTTAATTAGGGAAATAAACACTCAGTTCTTTATATTTTTTAATCAAGTAGGAAACACAGTTCATATAATGTTATTACTTTTTGTATTTTTTTTGTTTTTGTTTTTAGCAGCTGCTTACTGTTTTATATGGTGGATAAAGTGGACAACATCCAGCGATGGGTGGCAAGTCAGGAAGAGAAACTGTCAGTTGGTGGAGGTTCTGTGGGTGGTGCTCCCTTGGAGTTAACAGTTTTTTTTTTTTTTTAACTTTTTTACTTTTTATTTTCTCTCTTTCTTTACAGTATATTTTCTGTGTGTGGCTGTGTGTGTGTGTGTATGCATGTGTGTGTGGGTTTTTTTTTTTTTTCCATTCAGTTTGATCAATCTTCTTCCCCTTCTTCCTCACCCTGCAGCAACAGGGTGGCAGCGGCAGTCTCCTCCTGCTGCTGCTGCTGCTGCTGGTGGAGCTGCTCACAGGCAGCTCGCTTCTCCCTCTGCTTCTCTTGAATCTTCTTCATCTCCTCCGAGTACTTGCAGAAGGTGTGTCCGAACTTGGCCCACACCTTGTAGGGCACGGTGATGGAGTTGCGGTAGGTGGGCTTCACCTCGCTCACTCGCATAAACACGCCGTACTTGTTGGAGCCCACATCGAAGAAGAAGCGCTTGTTGTCCACAGTCAAGGAGGTGCCCTCGGGCAGCTCGGCCGGCTCCTCCTCCACTCCGTAGTCATCGATGAGCTTGGCCAGAGCGTCGCGGAACTCGATGAGCCCCTGTGCGGGCAGCGCAATGGTCTGGCCCTGCGTGGAGCCCAGGCCGGGCCCCCGGTTGACCGTCTGGCGGATGCGCAGGAAGCGGCCGCGCTGGTTCTCCTTGAGATCCATGTAGTACTTGCGGTTCTCGCGCACCAGGAACTCGCTCTTGAGCGCCCGGCGCGGCTCGTCCTGCGCCTGGGCCAGGTCGGGCGGCTGGCTGGGGCCCAGCTGCGCGTAGTGCTCGATGAAGTCGCCCAGGTAGTCGCGGAACTCCACGGCCACTGACATGGAGAGAGTGAGGCGGCTCTTGTTGCCGCCCGCGCCCACCTCAGCGATCTTCAGGAAGCGGCCCTTGGCGTTCTGCTTCACGTCCAGGTAGAAGCGCTTGTTCTGGATGTCCACCCGCTTGGAGGCCAGCTCCTGCGTCTCGTGCTGCAGCCCCCCCGGGGCCCCGCCGCCGCCGCCGCCACTGCCGCCGCCGCCCCCGCCGCCACCACCTCCCCCGCCGGAGCCTGAGCCCGAGCCTGGGTGCCCCAGGGAGCCGCCCGAGCCCAGCGCCGCACCACCCTGCTCGCTGCCGCTGTCTCGGTCCGCCATGATGCTGCGCTCCGCCGCCGCGCCGCCGCCGCCGCCTGCCGCTCCGCCCGCCGCCTCAGTCGCCTCAGCCGCCGCTGCTTTCCCTCCCCGGCTCCGCCTGCTGCCGCCGCAACCCCCACAGCCAGTCAGCCACTCTCGCGAGATCTGCGGGAGAGACGAGACCCGGTAACAGGGCACTGACTCCCCAGTACAGTAGCAGGGCGCCCTACTGTACGCGCCCACCCGCCCGCCAGCACGTGACATGCGCCCCGTCCCTGATGCCAGCCCCCTGCCCGCCCGCCCGCCAGGCGGCGCCCACCCGCCGGCCCTCACCCCACACCCCTGGCTTGGGGGGGGGAACGCGCCGCGTCGCAGCTGCTGCCGCCACCACCACTGTGGCTGTCGCTGTTGGCCAGACCCTGAGCGGCCTCGGCCCAGGGAGTTGGGGGACCAGGGGTTAGAAGGGGACTGCCATACTAAGCACAGGGATCAGGCCTGAGCTTTGCTTTCCAGTGACCCCAAAGAGAGGATGTGGGGGAAGGGCCTGTGAAAGGCAAGTGAGCCCGCAGCAGACAGGGGACACCAAGTCACGGCCACCCACCCCTGTGGGCCCCAGCCAGACCCAAACCCAAACCCAGACAGGCCCACCCACTGCCTGGTTGGGCTGTCTCCTACCGCAGAGCCCTGGCCGCAGAGGCGGGCAAAGAACAGGAGAGATGGTGCGGCGGTAACCCTTAGCGCAGAAGGGGCTGCCTGGGATGAGGACGGGGCGCCGGCAGCAGTGGCGCGGAGCAGCAGACACCTAGCCCGTCCCTCCCCTCACTCCCGCCGCTCCCCCTCCCCGCGCACGGCAGCGGCTCTGGCCTCAGATGATCCCGCTCCCCCCTCCCCCCAACCGCAGCCCCGCACAGTCGGGCGGGCGGGCGGGCGGGCGGGCGCACTCACCGGCGGGGGGGAGCCGAGCTGAGGACGGCAGTCGCACCAGGGCCGGGGTGCCCGCAGTGCCTGTTCGCGTTGGCTCTGCCCTTCCCCCCCGAGCAACAATCAAAAAGAAACCCCACACTCACCCAAAAACCATCAACCAGCCCCCTTTGGGACCACAACTACCCGCCTGCCTCCCCCTCCTCCTTCCGAGATTTGGGGAAGGGGGGCACCCTGCTCAAGGCTGAGCCCAACCTGGGTTGCCGGCCAGCTCTGCGGATGAACCAGGCCCCGCCGAGGCTTCAGCCCCCGACCCACTCTTGTTCCCCCACTGGAAGGACCCAGAATGGAGGAGAAAACCAAGCAAGATTTAGGAAATTCACGAGCTAAAAATGTCAGGAATTTCCTGGGAAACGCAGTTCCTTACGGGTTTCATTAACGCAGGTTCGCTCGCCTGTTTTACCCCTCCTCCCAGAAACTCTTATTAAAGTGTCAAGGAGAGCCCCCACCTCTCAAAAAGTAAAACATTAAGTGATTAATGGTTTTTAGGTGACAGCTAGGTTACCAACCACGAATTAACCAATGAATCTTTGGACAGTGACTGCTAAAGGGGGTGTCTGGTCTCGGAAAGGGGCTCAGAAATAAGTGAATTCCATCTTTCTAGATCTAAGGCATAATCTGGGGCCTGTTTCCTTTCTCCTAGATATACAGCAAATGCTCATACCCCTCCCTGCAGTCTGTAGTTCTAACAGTTGAGGGAAAGCTAAGGCCTATCTCCAGGGGATCCCCAGCGGATCCCCCTTACACTCTCCTTATCACCTTCTGCACCGGGCTCAGGGGATACAGACCTCACAGCCTTACTCCTGGCTTTCTCAAGCATGGATTGTTGGCTTCATCCTTAGAACAGTGTGTCTGTCCCATTTGTGGGCTCCATTCCCACTGAACATCCCTCAACCCCCAAAGTAAGGAGTCTTGCCTCCCTCATTCAGCCTCAGAGACAGCTGAGTACATAGCTGCGCAAGCTTCCTGGAAAACGAAGGGGTAGATCAAGTAATGATCAAGAAACCCAGACCCTTCTAGTACATAAGCCTTGTCAATGACTGAGCCCTCAAAGCCTCCTAATATATCCTTTCATCACCTAGGCAAACCTGCCTGCGAAGTATTCACAGCTTCCCTTTTCTCTTAGCAAGGGTCCCATTCTACCCATATTAGCTCCTTTAGTTCTGGGTTGATGTTTGCTACTTCCCGCTAAAGAGCAAGAAACAGGGCAAAGCACGATGGCTACCAAAGAGCAAACTGGAGTAGTCCTGTGGGAACCAGCCCCAGACCACCCACCTGTCCAGTAGTCCCTGAAATGATTCCCTGAGGGGGAGGCCCATTCTGAGAGACAGAAATCTGGACTTTGGGCCACATAAAAAAACTTCTTAGTTGCTGGGGGCGGAGGGGCATCCTCCGGATTCACGTAGTACCCTTTTAGTGCTGATTTTTCTGAACTCCCTCCCTTGTCCCCAAGTCTGCAGGGAAGGGGAGAGAAGAACTGTTGGCGAACTTCCGACCGCGCAAAATTTCAAGTGAGAAAGAGCAGTGGCTCCTCCAGGCTCACATAGTAGCGATCAGGACCCTGGATAGACCCTGTCCCCAAACTGGGACAGAAAGGCTTAGTGGCAGGGTCTCCACACAGAGCAGGGCGGGGTATTATGTTTCCAGCTGTAAAATGAGGCTAAGATCTGTATAAGTCAGATCTAGAAGAGCTCCTGCTCTTCTGGGGTTTACCTTGCGCAGAACCAAGCCCTTGCCCCTTCAAGAGAGTTCACAGCAGCAAGAAGCCCAATGGGACTGCGAAGAAGGGACACGCGCCTCCCATTCTTCCACACTAATGACTGCTTCCTCCAGGACAGAAAACTACGGTTTAAAACTGCTCGTCTTCTTGGAACAACTTTAGAGTCTAAATTTCTTGCTCTCTGTCCCCAATATTTACATCCAGGGGTTCTGAAACGGTTTGAGTTTGGGAACACCCTGATTTTCTTAAAAGGTATCTGTCACCAGAAACTGAGTTCTTAGTTCCCCAGCGCAGAGGCAACTGATGAAGTTTCTAGACAAAGCACAAGTTAAATATCATTCGCATGCTTACACTGGGAATTTTAAGCCCAAATCAGCAAACGACTGAGACCTGGACCTCTCCACATAATATGCACTTACTTATGTTACACTATTTGTTATATACGTATAAAATTTTTGTCATTATATATTACCAGTTTCTCTATTTTACAAATGTATCTAAAAGATAAAAAAAAAAGTTAACAATGGCTTTTCCAAAATAATTCAATGGTAAATTGGATATTTAGTACATTTTCACTACTCAAAAAGTTAATTTCAGGATAAGCCTGTAACTGTGGAGCTTTGGTCAGACTGGGGAAGGCATGGTGGTGAAAGACGGCTTTCCTTAGGCTACAGAATACAGTAGTCTTAACAGTCTGGGAGGAATGAATATTGACTCACTGTAAAGCCTTAAAAAGTTTAGAACCTTAAAAAGAATTTCAAAGTTAGATTTGTATCCTAACATTGAAACTCCATTAGAAAATCTGTAGATTTGAAAAGTTTAGAACCTTAAAAAGAATTTCAAAATTAGATTTGGATCCTAACATTGAAACTCCATGAGAAAATCTATAGATTTGAAAAGACTTCTAGCCATTTGCTAATTACTTAAATAATATACTTGGAAAATGAAAAGTCAGTTCTAGTGTCTAGCTTTTTGAATTTGTTATTTTGAAACAAACAGTTGTAAAATTAAACTGATGATTTCAATACAATGTAGAAAAGGCAAATGGTAAACGAAATATATTAATATGCAGCAAAATATAGGTATTAATTAAAAATCATCAAATAATATTCCATTTCTACTCAAAGTTTGCTTACTTTAAAAAACCTGATAAATATCTTTAGATTTCTTGTGCTCTTTTATTAATACTACACACATTTTGAAGAGAACAGAGATTGCTTTATTTTTAATCCCACTATCTCTATGTCGTTATCAAACTCTTACTAACAAAAAATTGTTCATAAGTGAAACAAACATTAGGCAGAACAAGAAGGAAAAAAGCCTCAGTCTTCCTCAGCCTTAACTACAGGTGATTCTGGTGATTCTGAAATAATCTAATTCAGCTTTAGTCTTTAAAAGTAAAAACACATACGTATAAAATAAACTTGGAGGGGGAGAATCTACCGCTGGGTAATAAACCCTTTAGATTATGGAGTTCCCAACAGAAACAATATGCTGATTAATACCACAGATTTCCAAAATAAAAGAGAAGCAAGAATATTAGAAATTGTGTTGTCAAGTACTACTTAGGGTAAATACCTGTCTTAAACTAGACAATTATCTTCAATACTCAAATCATTAAAACTAACTGGAATGTTGTACTGCAAGGATTTAAAGTGGAGGAATTACCCATTTCTTCTCAGGGCTATCTATCAGAAAAATGAAGGGTAAAGTAAATGTTAACGTTTAACAACAACAAAGACAAATAGGAATAGTATTTCATCAATCATTTTTTAAAAAAGCATTATCGTCCTCCTATAGCTCACCTAATCTTTGAAATTATGCCTCTCCAATGCTATTTTAATGTTTAAAGATATGAATTAAACATTCAAAATCTGAAGAGAATCCTCGCACTTCACAAAATGTTTTCATCTTAAGCATTTGCAAAAGAGTTAAATAAACGTAGCACACATTCTAAATTCGATCAAAGATTCTGAGAACCCGACATTTTATGTACCCAAAAGGCCCAAACAGAACCGATGCAAATGTCAATAGCTCACTCTCTTCCGGCTGATACTTAAAAGGTTTTACTAGTACCCAAAGGAATGAAATCAGCAACTCTCCACACTCTAGTCAACACTCCAATTTTCAAAGCCGCAATTCGCAAACGTCAGTTTGGGTTGGAAGCAGTAGGGGTCTTGAAGTAATAAAAAAAAAATTCCTTTTCTCCTCTGACAGTCTACCAAAAGATGTCAAACCAAATTCCGTCTATTGTAAAGCACTGGGACCTCCCTTCCAAGGACACGGGACACAAGCATAGACACCAATGCCAAAAAGCTCTCCAAAAGCACCTGGCCCGACAGAACGAATTGGAACCCTTAAGAGGGTCCCTCACAGACAGCGGAAATGAAGGTGGCATTAATTCAGGGGTAGACAGCAAGGAGCCAAAGAAAGTTGCCCTAGCCGGACTTGGGCCTTCTCTACCCAAGTTCGGAAACAAGGCAGATGTATTTGTGGAGGTCCCTTCTACAGACATTTCAAACCGCCTCCGGAGCCCACTGTCACTCAAAGGGAAGACCCTCCAGCTTCGCATCCGTTCCTTTTGCCCCCAAACGAAAGCAGAGGAGACTGTTGAGCTGACCTAGCTCCGAAAATGCCTTGTTCGGACCACCCATCCTTGGGCCTGCCTTCATCTGCGATGTCAGCACCAATGTATTATTTTTTATTTTTACAACGCATCCTGGGCGAGTGTATGCATTGCGGGGGTGGGGGTTGAACAGAGAAGAGGAGGGGTTGGTAGTGAAGCCTAGAACCCTCCTTCCTCTCCCCTCCTGCCAGGGTTGCTGTGCAGGGAGTGTCGGCCACATTTGGCGCACTGTCCCAGGCCCGGGGCGAAGGTGGCCAGGGGAAATGGGGCTTAGGGATTGCTAAGCAAACGTCACCATTGGTGGTCTACAAGCGTCTGCGGAGGTAGGATTGTCTTTTTTTTTTTTTTTTTTAAGGGGCGTGTGATTTTGTTCTTTTTGGAGGTGGGAGTTCGTTCGTTCGTTCGTGCGCTACGGGGGTGGGGGGGGATGTTGCTGCACTGCCAGAGTCCCTGGAGGGAGGGTGCGAGGATGTCTACGATGGTACAGTAATTATTCCTGGGGCATACGAGCGCAATTAAAGGGGTGGGCGGCACCTCGAGTTGTGGCAGTGCCATCAGGGAAGGTCGCGAGGGGCTTACCCGGGCGGGCGGGCGCTGTCCTGCCGCAGGTGAGGGAGGGCGCGGGCTGGAGGGAGGGAAGGCGCGCGCTAGGCAGGCGCTAGGCTGGCGCGAGGAAAGGGGGAGGGGGGAGGAGGGCGCGCGCGCGCACACCTGTCCTGGACAGCGGCGCGAGCGGAGCGGCGCCTCAGTCGGGCTCTGCCGGCTGAGGAGGAAGGAGGGCGGGCTGGCGGGCGGGGGCGGGACGCCGAGGGGAGGAGGAGGAGGCGGCTCGGATGGCTGGCTCGGCTCTCGCTCGTTCTCCCTCCCGCGGGCAAGTCCGGCTCACACCCTGCTTCTCCCGCTCACTCACAGCCCCCTTGGCTCTCCCTCCTCCTCCTCCTTCCCCTGCGGGATCCGCTCGCCGCCGCCGCAGACGGCAAGTCGTGGCAGCCAGACGTCGGCGCGTAACCCGGCGCTACGTGCGTGACTCCGAGCGACGTCAGCGCGCGCTCCGCGTTACCCACCATCTCTCCCCCATCCTCCCCCCGTGGCTCGCGCCCTCCGCCCTCGCGTCCCTCCGTTTCAGTTGCCGCGGCGGCGGGCGCGGAGCGCGCTCCCTCCGCCCCCCTCTTGCGCGTGCGCGCGCCTTCTCCGCCGTTAGCGCGTCAACAGCCCACGGCCCAGGCCTTGAGGCGCGTCTGAGGAGGGGGTTGCCTGTGGCCTCTTTGCCCGCACTTCCTCCACTCACCGCCCGTGGCGCCCCTAGGAGGACTTACTCTCGTTAGGCTTTGAAGGCTGGAGCTAGGCTCTGGCGGGGCTAGAACCCCGTAGGGCCTGCATCAGCTCCAACTTAGGGCCCTCAGCGTCATTATCGGTGCAGCTACCACTCTGTCACCCTCTCCACCCGCCCTCGTTCCGCCCTCAAGTCTCAGGAGGCAATAGGCCTTTCATCTTCCGGGAGGGTCTCACCTTGGCCTTCGGACGCCCGCGGAGAGGGCCAGAAGGGCAGAATTAGCATAAAGAAGAAAGAGCGAGACCACGTTCGGGCTTTAGCTTCGGGAATCCTTGACAGGAAGCGTGGGGTTGGTGCCCAGCCTCCCACGCAGTGTAGGTGAAACTGGGCCCCTTCGAGGGACTGTGACTAAGGACAAAGCCCTGATAAATATTATTTATGCGTCCTTGGGCTGAGAGGAGAAAAGTGTAAGAGGCGAGTTAATTTTCATAAATTGCTACGCGAGGGAGAAATGCAGAACTATAAAATTTGTCCTTTAAGAGTTTTCTTGAAATCTTACCAAGTTTGACAAGATTTTTGGTGTACGGTAACTTTTTCCTCACTTTGTACGCTGTCACATCTCCATCCTGTCACATTGCATACGTGGAAGATGGATCAATTAAAAATTATTAGCTGCAAATAAATAGAAAGCTGCCTTACCATCTTTATCATTATTTAAATAGGTCTCAGAGAAGTCAGCCTGTAGTTTAGGAAAATTTAGTCACTGTCCTAACTTATTTAACTGGGTATATTTTATTTTGAAGTTACCTTCCAATATACAGTAAAATATGCTTTTATTAGGCAACATTAGACTTTTAAACTCACTAATTTATTAGGACCAGACTTTTTTAGGAAGTTTATCTAATTAAGCCTCTGAGGCAAGTAGGAGTGAGTTGAAATTAACCCCATTTTGTGGATGAGAAAATCGAGTTACAAAAATAAAAGTCGGTTGTTCAGAATTACAAGGAGTCTGTCACCGACAGAGGGAAACACCTTAGGTCTATTATTGCTTACTTTATCCACTAAGCCAGAAATCCTTCCATCGTTTACTTCCGGGTGTCTTTGGATGCCGTCCTCCTCCTCCTCTTCCCCCCTGTATTTTAGGCAGTGCCTAATGTCTGAAACAAATTTGGGAGGTATTCCTGGAGACCCCAATTCACAGAGGACTCTAAAAGGTTTGAGGTTGGAATTTTCTGCCATAGGAAACTACAGCTGAGCAATAAGTTATTGTGGAACAGTTCAGATTCCATACTAACTGCAAAATGTTTATTAATCCCTAGTTAGAGGTAAGAAAATTTTTGAGACAGTTTAATGAATGATGGGTCATTTCTTTTGAATTGCTTCTTTATTCACCTCATCTTTAGGTGGCAGCACTACTATATAAATATCCTTAAAACTACAGTCTTCTGCAACTTGATATCCTAGAAGAGTGTTTTGTCCTAAATGCATCCCGCTCTGTTGTGGAGATTAGACATATGAAATCATCCCCGAGAATTAGAATACTTAGGAAGTTCCAGAGGAGGAAGAACAGAAAGCCTTTCAAAAGAGGTTAATACATGGAGTTACTGAAAGAAAATATTTGAAAGGTTTTAAAAAGCTTTTTCTTTTTCTAGCTGTATGAGGAGCAAGTAGCATCTTTACTCTAAACTTGATCTTGTACTGAACCAGCACAAGATAACCTTCCAAAGCAAACCATACTTTATCAATACTGCATATTAAGAATTTTTGTAAATTCTTGCTTATTATTAAACTTGCTAGTTGTATTGTTGCCAGTATTCTAACTACAATTTTATTTTTTAAGTTCTACCCCCAACATGGGACTTGAACTCATGACCCCCCAAATTTAGATTTGCATGCTCTACAGATTGAACCAGCCAGGCACCCCTAACTATTTTAAAATTGGGGTGCAGTTTTCTTCATTAAACCGGATCAGACTTGTGAAGATCCCGAATAACAACCTATCATTAACCTTTGTGGAAGAGAAGAACTCTTCCTGGCTCCTTTTCTCATTTGGTAAATTGTTCATATACAGACTAAACCACCATTGCTCAAACTCAGAGAAGTGATAAAACAAGCTCAACTACATATAAACTGATAGCAACTTACAGTTATTCTATATCTTAATTTCTGCCACAGTGTTTGAGGGCAATAAATTGTGATGTATGGGGACTATTTGGATCGAGTATTCTCTTAGTAGAACTTTGTCATAATTTTGTATATTTACAGTCATTCTTCCTGTACCCCCTTTATCTAAGCAACCAAACAAAATTGGATTTACATGCATTTCAAAATAGAGTGTGTTAGATTTACAGTATAAACAAAATTACCAAAGAATGTAGAAGTATGACCATCAGGAATGGGAAATCAAATTATTTCTGGGTAGAGGATGAAATATTAATAAAGTCTTTCTTGATGGCTTCCATTTTTCTCAGGTCAAACTTGGAGAGTCTCACGCAAATTGGTAGAGCTCAAACTCAGCAGTATTATGCTGAGATTTTTAAGCTCTCTGGTGCCAGCAAATCATGCAGCCTGGGGGCCTTTGCTCCAAACTTCTGCCAACTCCATTTTGGCAGTAAACTGTTCTGTTGAACAAAGTTTGCACGTGTTTGGGGTGTGAAGTGGTTCCTCAGGCATTTATCTGGTTTTATTCCAGTTTGGGGACTTGAAGACAAGAGTCAGAAGCATGAGACTTGTAGAGTTCATATGTGCCCTGACAGATTGTTAGTGATCTTGAATTTCCACCTAAATAAGGGCAGCTTTTTCTTTGTTGGTGTAGGGTTTTTTGGTTTGTTTGTTTGTTTGTTTGTTTGTTTTTGAAGTGGACCATTTAGTTTACTCCTTAAATGCTAACATGATATTGAACCAGTTCTCAAAAGCAGGTAAGCAGAACTCTCTCTGTTGAGGGTACAGGGCTGTGGCAAATTACTCCTCATCCTCCTACCTACAATACAACCACACACCACTTGAGAGCAAAGAGGCCAATAATTATTTAAACTTGATCTCACTGTCATATATAACTAGGAGCCTTTGCTATCTTTTTTGCTATTGGTTGTCTGGTTTTATCTTTTTTACCTACTTTTTCCCATCCTGGAGTCATTGGTTAACAGTACTTGGCCCAGTTATATGTGCTTATTTGTATTATTTCAGGAGGTCCCTCTTCCTGGGGGAAACATATGCTTTCTTAATTTCCATTATTTTTTCAAATAATCCTAGGAGAAAATCCTTGCATAATCTGAAGTAACAGTTTGAAAGCTATTAAAATGTTATTGGAATATTTTCTTTTTTTTTTTTTTCATTTTCTTCTTCCTGGTTTAAGAGTAATGGAAAGAAAAAAGTGCAAAAGTAAAAATTACATATGTTGAAATGATACTATTACTTTTAACCATGATCAATGGAATGTTAATTTGTAAGATACAGTATGGTAACTTGAAAATGATAAGTTATTTTTGATACTTTTGGCAAGTGTGGCCTAAATTCCTATTTGTACCTTTCCCAAGTCAAAACTGACCTGTAGATAAGGTTAGAAAGAAAGAAATCTGGGTCTTTCTTTCTTTCTTTCTTTCTTTTTTTTTTTTAAGATTTTATTTATTTATTTGACAGACAGAAATCACAAGTAGGTGGAGAGGCAGTCAGAGAGAGAGAGAGGAGGAAGCAGGCTCCCCGCTGAGCAGAGAGCCTAATGAGGGGCTGGATCCCAGGACCCTGGGATCATGACCTGAGCCGAAGGCAGAGGCTTTAACCCACTGAGCCACCCAGGCACCCCATGTGGGCCTTTTTAAAGAGTGAATCTAACTGTACTGAAAGTACTATTGAATGTTGTTGAACATTTTATGGTGACCCCAAAACTCTTTTGTTTGCTTACTTTAAAATATAAATGTATTGTAATTTTACTACCTGGAGCAAGACTAAATACACGCTTGCATAGGTGGGTGTACACATACAACCAGATTGCTCTGCCCTCTGAAGCTAATTTAGACCATTTTTATAACCAAATGCAGTAGCACTTTGTGATTAGATGATCAGTTGGTTTCTTTCAGTGGTGAGTGAAATATGTCAGGGGAAAAATCAAGATAATCCTCCAAGGGATAAATACAAAGTAAGTTCTTTCTTTAATATTTTGTGCTCTATTTGTATCTTTAAATATTTTTATTTTTATCTTTAAGTATACTTTTACATATACTTGTCTAAATACTGAAAATTATTATACTTATCTTTATAATAAATTATTATTAAATAATAATTATACTTATTTTTAAGTATACTTTTAAGTATACTTTTCGTCTTGTCTAAATACTGACAATTAATTACTAAATGTAAATGTAATGTAATCTGGTAAGTATGTGTATAGAGAAGAAATGGTTTTATTTATTTATTTACTTTCAAAGTTTCTTTTTTTTAGTAATCTCTACACCCAACATGGGGCTCAAACTCACAACCCCAAGATCAAGAGTTACATGCTCTTCCAACTGAGCCAGCCAGGTACCCCAAGAAGTGTTTTTAAATTACTATTTTGGAATTCTATTTATATGTATATATATTACACAAACGTATTACAGCTGATGTTTAGATGGCATTTTATTTATTAATTTTTTTGCCTTGAATTTCCTTTTGGAAAGTAAGTATTACCTGCTATACCAGAACTAGTTCTTAGGACCTATCACTGTTTATTAGTAAGGCTTATTTTCTTAAATCATTTATTGAACAATATCTACCAATTGCCTCTTTGCCAACCATTGTTCCAGGTGCTTAAACATAACCAAGACCCTGTTCCCATCGAGTTTCCAGTTTAGTAAGACAGATAATAAACAAATATATAATATAACGCTGTATAGTGATAAGAGCTAAAAAGAAAAAATGCAGTAAAGGGGTAAGAGTTCACTGTGTGATTGTGTGTGTGCATGCCTCCCACCTGACATTTTAAATAGAGTGATCAAGCAATCCTCCTTGAGGAAGTAACTTTTGAGCAGAAACCTGAAATAGTCAGTCATGAGAATATTTAGGGAGATGTTCTAGTCATCATGAAAAATTTATGCCACATAAAGTCACCCAGCTATAATTCAGATAACGTCCCATGTGGTAACTATGTATGCATCTTCTTCCTTCTTTTTTTTTTTTTTAAGATTTTATTTATTTATTTGACAGACAGAGATCACAAGTAGGCAGAGAGGCAGGCAGAGAGAGAGGAGGAAGCAGACTCCCTGCGGAGCAGAGAGCCCGATGCGATGTGGGGCTCAATCCCAGGACCCTGGGATCATGACCTGAGCGGAAGGCAGAGGCTTTAACCCGCTGAGCCACCCAGGTGCCCTCATCTTCTTCCTTCTTTTTTTTTTTTTTTAAAGATTTTATTTATTTATTTGACAGAGAGAGATCACAAGTAGACAGAGAGGCAGGCAGAGAGAGAGAGAGAGGGAAGCAGGCTCCCTGCCGAGCAGAGAGCCCGATGCGGGCCTCGATCCCAGGACCCTGAGATCATGACCTGAGCCGAAGGCAGCGGCTTAACCCACTGAGCCACCCAGGCGCCCAATCTTCTTCCTTCTTAAGAGAAAAACTCATCCAGTTTTCTGGGTACACATTAGGTTTTCAGAAATGTTTATCATTTAATATCATTATTGTTCTGTATTTCCCATGCTGCTTATCCCATTATTTAATAAAGTAAGATTTATGGTAGACAAAGCTTCAGAATTCCTTATCTGCAATTCTAAGTTCCAAAACATTTTTTCCCTATATTTTTGGTGTAAAAACTGATCTGAACTGACATGACTCTATTTAAAGTCTTCATTATTCCATTTGGTGTTACTGTTGATGTATTTCATTATGGAAATATGTGTTTGATTAGAAGTCACTGCCCAGGACAACACAGGCCACATAAAATATAGATAGCATAATATGTTACACTCTTAAAATATATTAAAAAATTAATTCAGAAACCTATCTGGCCCCAAGGATTTTGGATAAAGGATTTTATATCTACCAGATTTCTTCTTGATTCTCTGATTAAATACCACTATTGATGTTAATCTTTAGATATCTTTTATTCAAAGTGTAATATTTATGTAATGCTCTTATTATGTACCTGGCACTATGTAAACACTCTATATATTAGCTCATAAAATCCTTACTACAGCCTTATGAGTAAGTTTTATTTTCCTCATTTTACAAATGAGAAAACCGAGGTGCAGCCAGATTAAGGAAACTGCCAAAATCACATAGCTACTAAGTAACAGAGCTAAGAATTGAACCTAGACAATATTCCTTCCTAGCTTGCATTCTTTGCCAATAAACTAACTCTCCCTCTCCCTATCCTTCCTCCCCTCTGCTTTGGAAAAGTTCTAAATATCAGCCCTTTCCAAGAACATGGGTTTTTACTTATACTCTGAAATATCAGACATCAAAATTTTACATTTTCTTTACAAATATTCAGTAATTTTTTTCATTTTATTTGCTCCTGGTATTTCAGCCATTTCTGTTCTCAACTGAGATCACGGGTTTACTTATCCTTATTCTCAGTCTGATAGGTTTTCATGTTAACCTTATCTTTCACCATCCTTTTCTTCACTGAAAATATCCTTACGTAATTATGAGGCACCTCCCTTATTATGGCCTTGTCAGATGTCAGATCACATATAAAAAATTGCATTTCGTTTACTGAGAAGTACCACCTGCTAAATAAAGCTCTGACACTGATTTGTAGGTTTTTTGCACTCAATGAATTACATAACTGCTTCAGATAACTATATTCTAGGCATATTAAATTCACATTTTTGAATTGGAACTGACTTGGTTTTCATTAGTGTGTCCTCAGGTAAGAATTCTCCATACGCAATTAGAAACTGAGATCACTTTTGTATTGATTCATTGATTGATTGCAAGATTGAGTATATTTTGTGAAGTTGAGCAAAGACTTTTGTAACTGTATAACATAGGTAGGGTCAGTTTGAGTATGTATATTATATTGAACTTTCTTTCCAAGTATCTATTCTTGAGCATCCCAGAAATCCATTGTGAGACATTAAACAAGTCACTTCAGTTGTTCTCTGTGAAAAGTAACGTGTTGCCCTTGAATACAAAGATGAAGCTTCTGACACACACTCAGTAAAGTATTATCTTTTGTGTAATGTTGATAGACTTGTTCTGAGCCAAACATAATTTCTCAGGAGTCAACGGCTCATGTTTGCTAAATTTAGGGGTGTAGTTCATGGCCACCAGAGCTAAAAAGGAATTAAACCCATCAATTTTACCTCATTAATATCCTGTTGAACCAACTGAGCCAACAAGTCAGTTATTAAATTGCTGAGAAGGAAAAAAGGGACTAAATACATATATATGTTCATTGAGATTTGTTATAAAGTATATCCGTTTATTATATGAAAAACTGAGGGCTTTGTCAAGGATTACCTTTTTGCCTCTGTCTCCTGGGAGATAAAGAAGATGACATTTTCTCCTAAGACCGTGTCCGGGAGACATAGCTTTTCTCTAACTAGTTCCTCTGCAATATCCTATATTAGATAATACCCAATACAAAAACTTTGAGGTACACCATTAATATTTGCCAAAGTGTAACAATGTCTTAGGGGTAAAAATTTCATATTTGGAATTCAATTCAAGTGAATATAAATATACTTTAATGAATTCAAGTGATGAATAACTGTTTTAGCTCTTCTGCTTTTCCTAACCTTTAGTTAGGAGATCCCTAATCTATTCATTTAGTGTGGCAGTCAAGATCATAGTCAGGGTAATCCAATCTTTCAGATTCAAAACTCTGCTTTCAGATTCCTAACTGTGATTTTGGGCAAATTACTTATCTCTATAGGTCCATTTCCTCATTTATCAAACAAGGATGATAATGCCAACAGCCACACAGGTATATTATGAGGATTAATTAGTTAATTCATAAAAAGCACTTACAGGAGGATCTGGCACATAGTAAGTACTCAATAAATGTGAACTTCCACCCACATGACATTAACTTTTCTTGCCCTCTCTCAAGAACTGAGCCAAGTTGTCTCTCCCCACCCCTCTTCTTTTCTTCAGATTTGAAGTTCACAGGCCTTGGCCTAAGATTAAAATTGTCCTCTTCCTGAGGTGCTTGGGTGGCTCAGTTAAGCAGATGCCTTTGGCTCAGATCATGATCCCAGAGTCCTGGGATCGAGGCTCACATGGGTGGGGGGGGGGGGTCCCTGCCCAGCAGGGAGTCTGCTTCTCCTACTGCCTCTTCCCCCTACTCGTGTTCTCTCTCTAATAAATAAAATCTTAAAAACGAAACTGTCCTCTTCTTCACCACCAGATTCATCAACTGCATTGTTCTTAAAAACCTTCAAGGATTCTTTCCTTTTCTTGGGTTTGGACCATTATACTTGCTTTCTCAATCTGAATTCCCTTTTATGGCTTCTCTAAGTAGTATGTCTTTCATATACACTTGAAAGGTATTTCCTCATTACTACTGTATCAGTTCTTTGCAAGTAGGGACTATGTCTCAGTTACTCTATTACTCCAGTACTTCCCCCTCCCTGCTGCATAATTTATGCTAAAGAAAAGTTTGTTGAATAAAAAAATTCATTTAGTCTATGTTTTTTTTTTTTTCCTATTTTATCCTGGGTATTCTATTCTGAACCTTCAGTTTTCCTGAAAAATCTCTTGCTCTTTTTATCTCTGAAAATTTTAAGTTCACCTGGTGACGCTGAGATCCCATTCCAGATCATCAGTTTTCTGACTGACTGGTAAGAGGTTCATTTTCCACATAATCCATAAGTTAGAAAATTCCCATTTAATTCACCTAGATTTAACTTCACTTATAATCTCTTGGCTCTAGCTAGGCTAATCATTCTCTTTAAAAGCTATCCAAATCTTTGAGAGAGGGGTTCTATTTTGCAGAACTCTTTGTCTCATTACTTATTTAAAGATAGGGCCATACTACTTTCAGTTTCTTTACATGCAGAATAAGCATCAGCTCAGGGTGCCTGGCTGGCTCGGTTGTTAGAGCATGTGACTCTTTTTTTTTTTTAAGATTTTATTTATTTATTCGACAGACAGAGATCACAAGTAAGCAGAGCAGCAGGCAGAGAGAGAGGGGGAAGCAGGCTCCCCACTGAGCAGAGAGCCCAATGTGGGGCTCGATCCCATGACCCTGGGATCATGACCTGAGCCGAAGGCAGAGGCTTAACCCACTGAGCCACCCAGGCGCCCCAGAGCATGTGACTCTTGATCTCGGGGTTGTAAGTTCGAGTAGAAATTACTTTTTAAAAAAAATGTAAAAATCTTAAAAAGAAGAAGTTATCAGCTCTCTCTCACTTGGAGTAGGTCAGGATGAACTAGATCAATCTCTTAACATTTTTCTTTTTAGTATATACAAAAGACCTATGTAACACATATTATTAGCTATAAATCTTGATAATATCATGAACTACCCAATCAAGAACTAGAACATTTCCCAGTAATTTGTATCTACCTCTGCCTGGACTCCTCCTCTATCTCTTCCCCCATCCTCAAGGGTAATCAGTATCCTGAATTTTATCCTTATCTTTTCATTGCAGTTTTCTTTTTAAAATTTATTTTTATGACAAATGTATCTATGGTAAAACAATATGTTGTTTGACCTCTGTGTTTTTGAGCTTTAGATAAATGCCACAAGAATGGGAGAATATAGTTGCAAATGTCTTATCAGATAAAGGGCTAATATTCAAAATCTATACAGAACTTTTCAAACTCAACACCCAAAGAACAAATAATCCAATCAAGAAATGGACAGAAGACATGAACAGACAATTCCACAAAGAAGACATCCAGAAGGCCAACAGACACATGAAAAAGTGCTCAACATCATTCGGCATCAGGAAAATACAAATCAAAACCACAATGAGATACCACCTCACACCAGTCAGAATGGCTAAAATTAACAAGTCAGGAAACAACAGATGTTGGCAAGGATACAGAGAAAGGGGAACCCTCTTCCACTGTTGGTGGGAATGCAAGCTGGTGCAGCCACTCTGGAAAACAGTATGGAGGTCCTTCTAAAAGTTGAAAATAGAGCTACCCTACAACCCAGCAACTGCACTAATAGGGATTTACCCCAAAGATACAAATGTAGTGATCTGAAGGGGCACTTGCACCCCAATGTTTATAGCAATAATGTCCACAATAGCCACACTATGGAAAGAGCCCAGATGTCCATCATCAGATGAGTGGATAAAGAAGATGTAGTGTGTATGTATGTATGTGTATATGTGTAAATATATAATATATAATATATGGATATATAATATATATAATGGATATATATTGGATATATATAATAGAATATTACTCAGCCATCAAAAATAAAACCTCGCCATTTACAATGATGTGGATGGAACTAGAGGGTATTGTGCTAAGGAAAATAAGTCAATCAGAGAAAGACAACTATATGATCTCACTCATATGTGGAATTTAAGAAACAAAACAGAGGAGCATAGGGGAAGGGAGGGAAAAATGAAACAAGATGAAACCAGAGAGGGAGACAAACCATAAGAGACTCTTAATCAGAGGAAACAAACTGAGGGTTGCTAGGGGTGGGGGATGGAGTAACTGGGTGATGGACACTAAGGATGGCAAGCGATTTAAAGAGCACTGGGTGTAAGACTGATGAATCACTTAATTCTACCCCTGAAACTAATAATACACTATATGTTAATTAATTGAATTTAAATAAATGAAAGAAAAATGCTGTCTTCCAATATATATTTTTCTGAGATTTGCCCTTTATACTCAACACTATGTTGCCCAGATTCATTCATGTTGTTGTATATAACGATTATTGATTTTCAATACCATATATCATTCTATTGCATGAACATATTACAATTTACTCTCCTGTTGATAAATAGTTGTGTTTTTACTAGGCTTTTAAAAATTATAAACATCACTGCTATAAAAATTCTTATATATGCCTACTTGTGACACATGCAAAGTATTTTTCTCAGTTGTATACCTAGGAGTAGGATTGCTGGGTTGGGGAGTATACAGATATTCAAATTTGTAAGGTTATTAATGCCAAATAGTTTTCAATTCTCTCACAGTTTACAAGAATTCTACTTACTGTCAATATTTGGTATTATTATATGTAACTTTTGTCAATCTAGTGGGGGTAAAATGTATATATCTGCTTTTATATGACGGAGGAAGGAGTCAGCTTTACTTAAAGCTTTTTAAACTTCCTCTTCCTTTCTATATTAAAAGCTTGTAGCCTCTTTTGACATTATTGTGCCTGGGAGTTCCTTTGAGAGAAAGCATTTATTTGTGAGATAGTTTCTGCTAATGGTTTAGAAACTGCGATGGGATAGAGGCTGCTAACTGGGTAGTTTGCATGTTGCTTTTGAGTTGATCTTGCATGCACAAACTAAAATTTCTTGTTAATGTTCTATAGAAATGGAAATTACATTCTTTAATATTGGCCCATCACAAATTAATCTGATCTTGAGTTTACACCTATATGCAAAACTATTTTAAACAAAAACTTTCTTCAATCTGTTGATCTGGAGTATTTTCACAGAATCAAGATTTGTAAAGATATCTTTGTGTATTTCTTTGTATTTTAATTGTACCAAAGAGTTCCAACTTATTTTCTTTTGATGTGGTTATATTTACATGATATAACACAAATTAATCTCTCAAAGGAATTTTAAAACTCCAAATGATCATCTTACTGCTGTTACCCACTGAGCTGATCTCCACATGTCAGACAGAGGAATGAGTCCAAACAGAGGGTGCTGCTATACTGTGCCCTAAAATGTCCTTTTTTTTTTAAATTGAAAAAGCCATTTGTATATAAACAGTACTCATCAGTAACTAAAAACATATGGAGAGAAAAAAAGAGAATTCAAGACAAATGGCAATATATGTATATTTTAAAGAAGAACTTATATAGCCCCTTGTGTTTATTGTCTTTAAAGACAAATACCAGTTTTGTCATTTGTGTATTTTTTTTCTTGCCTTTGAATGAAAGATTTTTGAAGGGAGGGACTATGTATTTGTTTTATGTTTCTTATGTTTCTTTATTATATTGTTAAATATAGTGTCATATCCTGAAGGGAATTCAGAATATTAATTGAGCGCAAAAGTCCCCGCTGTACCATTAATATTTGTTGACTAACAAAATGACTGAGTGAATATTCATGACCAAACCATAAGAAAGCTGCAGTTGACTTTCTTTCCTATGGTACAGTAGCTATTATTGGAAATAATCATTCATCAGGGGGAATACATTTATGCCAGGTGACTGTTTTTTCAACTTATTTATATAGCTAATGCTGTAGTTAGCCAAATTGCTATCAGCCATTGGTTTCTTTTAAAGCCAAGTGTTAAGCTTCATTTCCTTATTCCCATGATGCCAGATACTCACTTTCTGTACTGATCAGGGTACATCCGCTGCTGCTGAAGTAAGACTGACTTCCTGCTAAAGCTCTCTCTAAGTGAGGACTTTTTCTGTATATCATGTGGCATACATGAGCTTTTCATTGTTGTTTTTTTGTTTCTTTGCTTATTTTGTTTTGTTTTGTTTTGCTTTGCTTTTGTTATCTTGTAAGTGGTGATCTATGAGATGGGGCAAATCTAGAGGTAAGTCTTTACTTCGCACATGGATTGCAACATGACAACACCCTCCCTGTTGCAGGCAGCTTCCAAGATGGCCTTCAGTGATTCCTGCCTTCTGGTGTTCACACCCTTGTGTATTTTCCTCCCACATTCTCCGTGGGTTGGTTTGTATAAGCAACAGAATGTGGCAGAAGTAGTGGTTGGGCACTTAAAAGATTACGTTCTAAAAGACTTTAAGAACCCAGAGACCACAGGCCAGATTAGAACCTCAACTAGTTCTATAAGGCATTTTTTCTGAGACTGGGAAGTTCCAACCCGGATCCTGAGCCAAAAAGGCCCCAGACTTTCTTAGATCTAAAAAAGTAAGAGACAGAAAAACTTGTATATGTAAATAGAAGTAAGTAGGAATTTCACAAAAAGACAGTGGGGAAAAAGGAGAGCTCCTAATGAAAAGAAATGAAATACAGACAGAGGCTACCACATGGCTGAACCTTAAAAAATTACTAAGTCAAAGAAGCCAGTCACAAAAGACCAGATAGTGTATGATTCTATTTGTATGTAATGTCCAGAATAGGCAGGTCTATAGACACAAGAGAGTTGCCTAGAGCTGCAGCAGTGGGGGTGCGGGGAGCTTGGGGTATGATAGCTTGGTTCAGGGTTTCTTTTGGAAGTAATGAAAATGTTTTAACATTGATTGTGGTAATAACTGCAAACCTTTGTAAATATACTAAAGCCATTCAACTGTATACTTTGAATGGGTCAGTCATATGGTATATGAATTATGTCTCAAGAAAGCTGTTTTTTTAAAAAAAAACTGGCTCTGTCTTGGTTTTCTATCTCACCACTTCCATCCCCCTGGAGGAAGCCAGCTGCTGTGTCTTGAGGACACTTAGACAACCCACTCATGGAAAGGCTTATGTGGCAAGGAAATTTGTGAATCAGGTTTGCCAGTTAATTTGTAGTTTCCTAATTTGAGTGGTATTAGGTATATTTAATATATTTATTTTTTAAAGACTTATTTATTTATTTTAGAGAGAGAGAGATAGCAGGGAGAGGGTAGAAGGAGAGAGAGAGAGTCCTCAAGCAGACTCCTTGCTGAGCATGGAGCTGATTGTGGGGCTTGATCCCAGGACCCCAAGTTCATGACCTGAGCTGAAATAAAGAATTGGCCGCTTAACCGACTGAGCCACTCAGGCGCCCCATGGTGTATTTAATATGTTAAAAGGCATTTATAAGAGGATAACAAGGGGCGCCTGGGTGGCTCAGTGGGTTAAGCCTCTGCCTTCGGCTCAGGTCATGATCCCAGGGTCCTGGGATCGAGCCCCACATCTGGCTCCCTGCTCAGCGGGGAGTATGCTTCCTCCTCTCTCTCTGCCTGCCTCTCTGCATACTTGTGATCGCTGTCTGTCAAATAAATAAATAAAGTCTTTAAAAAAAAAAAGAGGATAACAAGAAATATAAGCATGAACTCTATACTCAATGACATTAGGAGATCTTTTTAACCCCAAGTTATAGTATGTGAAGGCTAAAAAGTGGATGGGGAAATGAATGACTTAGGAAGTCAGAGAATGGTAAAACGTAGGAACTACAGAGGAAGTAACAGGCACATCAGTAACAGGCACACAGATTTGTCCCACAGAACCTGAGAAAGCCACGGGAACTGGAGGGGTGAAGAATATATGCAGGCATACCTCGGAGATACTGTGGGTTTGCCTCCAGAATGCTGCATTAAAATGAGCATCCCAATACTTTCTTAACCAGTGCCTGTAAAAGTAATGTATGTCCTATATTGTAAGTGTGTAGTAGCATTATGTCTAAAAAACAATGTGCATATCTTAACTTAAAAATTACTTGATTTCTAGAAAATGCTAACCATCATCAGAGGCTTCAGGGAGTCATAATCAGTGATTACTGGCCACCGTAACAAATATAATAAGGAAAAACTTTTGAAATATTGCAAGAATTACCAAAACGTGGTACAGAGAGGTGAAGTGAGCAAATGCTATTGGAAAAATTGTGCTGATAAAACTGTTCAACACAGGGTTGCCACAACCCTTTGATTTGTTAAAAACACAGTATTTGTGAAGCACAATAAAACAAAATACAATGTATCTGGGTTCTATCTGATTCTTGTACAGATAAATTCTGTACAAGAATCAGAACCCAGATACTCACCCCCCATTCTCACCCCAAGTGGTCAGACGTTCCCTCTCCCTCTCCAGGCAGGAGAAGGAAGTCATCTTCTCCAGAAAAACTGAACTAAGGGAGGCTTTGGACTTTGGTCTATCAGGCTCTGAGGACTGGGTATGAAAACAAGGGCATGGTGTGAAGACATAAAAGTCTGTATCCTCAACAGGACATTCTGCTCTTTTCCCTACCCAGCTCCAGAAAGCTTGCAGCCAGACTTTCGATCTCCAGATAGGAAATAGAAGGATTTTTCTCCAGAAAACTGAGCTGATAGAAAATATATATACCAAGAATTCCTAATTTTACAAAAAGCCAGCTTCATAGTATAATAGAATTCATAACATATCCGGAGTATAATCACTTCTCCCTACCTTTATTTACTACCATCCTGGGGATTGCTGCTACCATTCCTTACTTGGATTCTGGCAGCATTTTCCTATCTGCTCACCTACTTTCCTACCTTTACCCCTGGAGCTAATTTTCATCCTAGCAGTCAGAAGAAATCTTTTTATAATGGATGTGAGATCATGCCACTTTTCTATTCAAAACCTTCTAGTGATTACAGATCTCAATCAAAATAAAAACCAAAGTTCTTACCATGGCTTACAGGTCATACATGATCTGTCTTCTCTGCCCTCTGCCTCTCTAACCTTGTGTTCTTCTAGTTTCCATTTTCTTACTCTATGCCTGCCACATTGGCATCCCTGAAAATACGGGCTCTCTCCCATTTCAGGGCCTTTGTATTTGCTTTTTTCTCTACTTCTTTCCCCAGACATTCTCTTGGCTAGCCCGACTTCTTTAGGTCTTGCTCCAAAGTAATCTTAACTGGAGCGCCTTGGTGGCTCACTGGGTTAAGTGTCTGCCTTTGGCTTAGGTCATGATCCCGGGGTCTTGGGATGGAGTTCCGCGTCAAGCCCCACATTGAGCCTCGCATGGGGCTCCCTGCTCAGCGGGGAGTCTGCTTCTCCCTCTCCCTTTGCCCCTTCCCCTGCTTGTGCACTCTCCCTCTGTCAAATAAATAAGTAAAATATATTTTTTAAAAAGGTAATCTTAACAAAGAGCCTTTCCTGGTCACCCTATGTTAAATAGCATCCTTTTTATCATCATCTTAATTTGCTTTATTTGCATCATAGCATATAACTAAAGATGTTATATATTCATTTGTTTAATTATTTGTTTAATTATTTGTTTACCTTGACTAAAATGTAAGGGGTTGCCAGCAAAACTTTTTCCATTTGTGCTCACTGCCATATTTTCAGCACCTGGTACAAAGTAGATGCATACTGAAAATTTGTTGGCTGAATGAATCAATCAATAAGTCACTCAAGGGGCACCTGGGTGGCTCAGTCAGTTAAGCATCTGCCTTCGGCTCAGGTCATGATCCCAGGGTCCTGGGACTGGGCCCCACTTTGGGCTCCCTGCTTTTCTGGAAGACTGCTTCTCTCTCTCCTACTCCCCCTGCTTATGTTCCCTCTTTCGCTGTGTCTCTCTCTGTCAAATAAATAAATAAAATCTCTAAAAAAATAAAAGTAAAAAAAAATCACTCAAAAGTGATGGCAATATGCTTTTTCTCTTTTGATTTGTTAATATGGTTAGTTATCACAATAAATTCCCTGATGTTGAACTATTCTTGTTTTCCTGATGTGATCATACTTAGCCTGGTGTTATAGTTTTTTAAAAATGCTTCTGAATTTTATTTGGCTGTATTTTAGTTAATATTTTCTCAGTAGCTGTTTAAAAATTGTAGCTTTGTCAGATTTTGTTCTTGTATTTACTTTGGATTGAAACAAATGTATATCTTTTTTCCCCCCTCAAGGCAGCCTAGACTTATTTTGCAAACAAAGGAGAGAAGAGTTTTTTCCAATTTATAGAACCAGGACTATTTCAGCCCATATTTTCCACTGTCTGAGCCTGAGGTTCCTCTCAACTTTCTTTTAATGTATTTCTTTCTTTCTTTCTTTTAAAAGACTTTATTTATTTATTTATTGAGAGGGTGAGAGCACATGAGCAGGGAGAGGGGTAGAGGAGGAAAGGGGGAGGGAGGAGGAAAGGGAGAGAATCTCAAGCAGATTCCATACAGAGCCCAGCAAGGGGCTGAATCTCACAACCCTCAGATCATGACCTGGGCCAAAATCAAGAGTTGGTTGCTAAAAGGGACTGAGCAACCCAAACACCCCTGAGGTTCCTCTCCACTTAATTCACATTTCCTGATCTGTCCATGAAAGATAGTGAAAACTTCCCTGAAAAGAAGTTTCTCTCTCTTAGAAGATTCTGGCCTTCCCATTTGCTTAGTTAGAAAAAGTCTTCTAGCTAACCATCAACTATAGAGAACAAATTGGTGGCTTCCAGTGGGTGGATGGCGGGTGGGTGGGGGATGGGTGAAATAGGTGAAGGGGATGAAGTGTTCACTTATTGTGATGAGCACTGAATATGGAGTTGTTGAATCACTATGTTATACACCTGAAACTAATATAACAGTGTAAGTTAATCATACTGGAAATTAAAAATAAAAAAAGAGGAAATAGTCTTTCTAGGACCTTAGGTTTCCTCTCCTCATAATCTTTCTCGGGGCACAGTCATTTGAGCAGTCATTGGCTCAGTCATTTGAGCAGCTGCCTTCAGCTCAGGTCATGATCCCAAGGTTCTGGGATTGAGTCCCATATCGGACTCCCTGCCCTGTCTGCTTCTCCCTTTGCCTCTCTGCCTGCTGTTCTCTTTCGTTCTGAGAATAACTAAATAAAAGTTTTAAAAAAAAAATCTTTCTCTGGGATGAAGTTTCTGGGAGAAGGGCCTCTGGTTTGAGGCTTTGACCCTCTCTCTTTTTTTTTTTTAAGGATTTTATTTATTTATTTGACAGACAGAGATCACAAGTAGGCGGAGAGGCAGGCAGAGAGAGAGGAGGAAGCAGGCTCCCTGCTGAGCAGAGAGCCCGATGTGGGGCTCATTCCCAGGACCCTGGGATCATGACCTGAGCCGAAGGCAGAGGCTTTAACCCACTGAGCCACCCAGGTGCCCCGAGGCTTTGACCCTCTCTTAATCAGAGTGTTGACTATAATTTAACTTCATTAAAAGATTTTATTTATTTATTTTAGAGAGAGAGAGAGAGCATGTATACATGAGTGGGGGGAGGAGCAGAGGGAGAAACAGAGAATATTAAGGTGACTCTGTGCTGAGTACAGAGCCCTATGAAGGGCTCAATCTCACGACCCTGAGATCATGACTTGAGCCAAAAGCAATAGTCTGACGCTCAACCAGCTGAGCCACCCAGACACACATGGGTGACAGAAGATCTTGATTCATACAAAGGTAAGTTTGTGTATGAAATAATGCACAAACTCTGACATCTTAACTATTAAGGGTACAAGGCGACACGGTGTACACCGAGAACTATTACTCTAGACTAATCATCTTGTTCTTGTCTTAGAGCTCTTGTGCTGTTAACTCACACTGTATTATTTTTTCTAATATATTACTTTTATATAATCTTTTTTTAAGACTTTATTTATTTATTTGACAGAGATCACAAGTAGGCAGAGAGGCAGGCAGAGAGAGAGGAGGAAGCAGGCCTCCCGCTGAGCAGAGAGCCTGATGTGGGGCTCGATCCCAGGACCCTGGGACCATGACCTGAGCCGAAGGCAGAGGCTTTAACCCACTGAGCCACCCAGGTGCCCCTTATTACTTTTATATAATCTTAAAATGTATCACAAGATTGGAAAGTGTTATTGAAAGTTTTACAGCTATATAATGCAATCCCAACCAGAAGAGAAATTTCTTTGCATCAAGTAGGCAATCGATAAGTATTTGTAAATAAAGGAATTAAAAGATACACTGGTGATGGGGAAATACCATAAGAAATAGTTTCCAGATAATTATAGCAGAAATTTAACAGGTCTATTAAGGAAAAAAAAATAGAATCTTCCTATTATTAAATTTGCTACACTCTTGTGTTCCTACAATGTTTTACTCACATTTTTATTATTGCACTTACAATGTTGGATTATAATTTATCTTTAAAAATAACTGTCTCCTTTTCCAAACTCTGAACAGCTAGAGCACAGCATCTGAATCTTATTCCTTCTTATAATCCTGGGACACATAGTAGGCATCCAATTAATGTGTGGAAAGAATAAATGACAGTTGATTTTTGGATGAAGTATTATTTTTATTCCCTGCCAAAAAAGATATATCTCCATACTCCTTTGTTCTTGAATATATTTTAACTCAGTTTTCCTTCCAATACAACTATAGTAGAAGCAATGGGTAAGGCTGGCTGATTATTTTAGGCTAAGAGGCACAGAAGAGTATAGTTTGGTGGATAACTGCTTTGAAGTCGAGTCACCAGTTAAGACTTTAGTAGTAGTAATCTTATTCACTTGGAAAGTGTTATTGGATGTTTTACAGCTATATCACTCAATCCCAATCAGTGAGAAATTTCTTTGTCTGCATCAAGTAGGCAATAAATATTTATAAATGAAGAAATGAATAACATGGTGGCAATACCTGTGTGGCTCAGTCGGTTAAGTGTCCAACTCTTGATCTCAGTTTAGGTCTTGATCTCAGGGTCTTGAGTTCAAACCCTGAATTGGGCTCCATGGTGGGTGTGGAGCCTACTTAAAACAAAACAAAACAAAACAAAAAGAGATATTACTCTCCTCTGTCACTAATAGACAAGATAATTAGAATGCTATTACATCAATCTGAGTGTGAGGGCATAAGAATCTAATGAAAACTAATAGAGAAGAAAAGAGGAAACACATTCTCTCTCTACTTTTTTATTACTTTGGTTTTGTTTTCTGATCTTAAAGTAATGCCTTGATTTTCAACAAGCATTCCAAAATGACTCAATGGGGGAAAAGAATAGTCTTTTCAACAAATGGTGCTGGAACAATTAAATATGCACATGTAAAAAAACAACGTTGGATCCCTACCTCACATCATATGCAAAAACTAATTCAAAATGAATCAAAGTGGGGCACCTGGGTAGTGCAGTCTGTTAAGCATCCAACTCTTGGTTTTGGCTCAGGTCGTGATCTCAGGGTGGTGAGATCGGGTCCCATGTCGGGCTGCACTCTGAGCACAGAGCCTGCTTAAAGACTCTCTTCCTCTCCCTCTGCCCCTCCCCCTGCTCTCACTCTCTCTCTCAAGTAAACAAATAAATAAATAATAAATCTTTTTAAAAAATGGACAAAGAACTTGAATAGACATTTCTCCAAATGATATATACAAATGGGCAACAAGAACATGACAAGATGCTCAACATTATTAGTCATTAGGGAAAGGTGCATCAAAACCAAAATGAGATACTACTTCACTTTCGCTGGGGTGATCAGTGAACGACAGCAGCAAATTAAAAAGGAGGGGGGCAACCTGACTGACTCAATGTGTAAGTCTTGATCTCTGGGTCATGATTTCAAGCCCCATGTGGGGTATAGGGATTACTTAAATGAATACAAAAAAAAGTTAAAACAACAGTAACAAAATAACAAGTGTTAATGAAGATGTGAAGGCATTGGAACTTTTCTACATTGCTGATGGGAAGGTCAGTGGGTGAAGTCTATTATGGAAAACAGTTTGGCAGATCCTGAAGAAGTTAAATATAGAATTACATATGACCTGGTAATCCTGCTCCTGGATATATATCCAAAAGACAGAAAACAGAAGTTCAAACAAAGACTCGTACATGAAAGTTCAAAGCAGCCAAAAGGTAAAAACAACCCAAATGTCCACCAACAGATGAACTGATAAACAAAATATCTATCCATATGAAATATTACTCAGTCATAAAAAGGAATATGATACTAATATATACTACAACATGGATGAAGCTTGAGGACACTACGCTAAGTGAAAGAAGCTGAGCACAAGAGGCCAAATGTTGCAGGATTCTATTTATATGAACTGTCTAAAAAAGGCAGATCTGAATACTGAGGCAAGTCAATCCCTGTGGCCCAATAGAGTCTCTTCCCAGGGACAAAGGGAAGGAGGGATTAGGAAATGATTGCTTGGGGCCCCTGGGTGGGCCCAGGTGGGCCCAGGGTAGGCTCTTGAGCATCTAACTGTTGGCTTTGGCTTAGGCGTGATTTCAGGGTTGTGGGATTGAGACCCATATTGGGCTCTGCACTCAGCGCAGAGTCTGCTCATGCTCCCTCTCACATAAATAAATAAAATATTATTTTTAAAAAAGGAAATGAGGGGTGCCTGGGTGGCTCAGTCAATTAAGCATCTGCTTTCGGAGCAGGTCGTGATCCCAGGGTCCCAGGATCAAGTCCCACATCGAGCTCCCTGCTCAGCAGGAAGCCGGCTTCTCCCTCTCCCACTGACCTCCACTCGTGCTTGCTCTCTCTCTAGTGAACTCTCTCGCTCTCAAATAAATAAAATCTAAAAAAAAAAAAAAATTACAGCGGGCACGTATTGCATGGAGCACTGGGTGTGGTGCATAAACAATGAATTCTGTTACACTGAAAAGAAAAAAAAATGTCTGCTTAGTGGGTACAAGATTCTGAAATTGAATGATGTTGATTTTTGTACAACATCGTAAATGTACTTAATACCATTGAATTGTATATTTTTTAAAAAGAAATTATTTATTTATTTGTCAGAGAGAGCACACACAAGTGGGGGGGAGAAGCAGGCTCCCCACTGAGCAAGGAACCCCATTCAGGACTCCATCCCAGCACCCCCGAGCCAAAGGCAAACGTTCAAACAACTGAGCCACACAGATGTCCCTGAATTGTACATTTTAAAAGGTTAAATGGTAAATTGTATGTTATATATATTTTACCACAATAAGAAAAAGTAACACCTTACCGTATGACCCAGGAATTTCAATTTTAGGAATCCACCCAGAGGAAATAATGGGCTGGATATAAAGATATAGTAAAAAAAAAAAATGTCCAGTTGGGACTGTTCAGAAGTAGAGAGTTGACCTAATAAATTATGATGATACCTCCATAAAATGGAATACTGTGAAGTTATCAAAAATCATATTGGATAATACTTTATGTACCTGGGGGAATGTTCTGGATAATATGTCTAACAAACAGAAACACAGATCACAGGACAGATATAATGATCATCTTTTTTTAAAAAAGATTTCATATATTTGAGAGAGAGAGTGTGTGTGTAGGGAGGCGTAAAGAGGAAGGGAGAGGGACCAGCAGACTCTGCGCAGAGCCTGATGTGGGGCTGGGTGTGGGACACTATCCCAGGATCCTGAGATCATGACCTGAATTGAAACCAAGAGTCAGACGTTTAACCACCTGAGCCACCCAGGTGCCCCTATAATGATCATCTTTTCAACAAGATAAAAACCACTGCAAAGGGTCTAGAAGGACATACACAAAAAGGTTAGCTGTGGTTATTTTTAGCTGCTGAGGTTATAGGTGAATTTTCATACTGTTCCTTTAATTCCATGTGTTTTGTACTTTGAAACTGAGTTAGTTTTGTAACTTGAAAAGAATAAACAATGCATGTTATTTACAGTAAGGAAACTATCCCAGGATCATTATAAAAATCTAGAAAAATAATATTTAAGGAAGAAAATGAAAAGTACCTAGCATCCAACTACTTAATGAGAAATACTATAATTGTTTGGCATGTTTTCTTTCATACGTATTAGTGCTTACACCTGCACTCACTCTGTGTGTGTGTGTGTGTGTGTGTGTGTGAATTAGCAAATCATATATAAAATATATTAATTACTTCAGTTACTATACATTAATACTATAAATTAATATTCAATATAAAAGGACTGCATGACCTTTGTAAACGTGGTTAGAGAAGTACTTTATAAAAGTCTACTGGTTCCACAATCCTAAATAGTTACTTGTTGAATACTTTCAACAA
Source organism: Lutra lutra (assembly GCF_902655055.1). Taxonomy (NCBI): domain Eukaryota; kingdom Metazoa; phylum Chordata; class Mammalia; order Carnivora; family Mustelidae; genus Lutra; species Lutra lutra. The sequence continues at coordinate 78,771,980 of NC_062282.1, read as the reverse complement.
GTAACTATTAATATTGATATTGTTTCAGAAAGTTTTGATCATAAACAAATATCATACATACACATACATGTATATATACTTTGTTTTACCTAAATTGGATCATAATACTTATACTGTTCTGAAATGTAGATTATTTAATAATATATCTTAGAAATATTTTCATATTGTTATATGTACATCTATCTTTCTCTCTTTAGTAGTATCAGGGTTTCACATAGAATAAATTGTCCATAATATATTTAACCAGTCTCCTAATGGTAGACTTTATGTTAATTCCAAGATTTTTCTGGTGCCTGTGAGAACAACGGTAAGAGAGCCCACCTGAGGGGCACCTGGGTAGCTCAGTCGTTAAGTGCCCATCGGCTCAGGTCATGATCCTGGGGTCCTGGGATTTGAGTCCTGCATCAGTCTCCCTGCTTGGGGGAAACCTGCTACTCCCTCTCCCACTCTCCCTTCTTGTGTTCCCTCTCTCAAATAAATAAATAGAAAAATAAATAAATGAATACAGAGAGCTCATCTGCTTATCTATCTCTGCATGCTTATCATGGTATTTCTCTAGATGCCTATGACGTTCTAAAGGAAGAAATGATAAGGCTTAGTGACAGGTTGGTCAGAAGCTTGACTTGATCAATTCAACCAAGAGTTGAATTGGGCATCAATTCCCACTAACCAAATTTACAAAACCAAATTATAATCCAGGGCCATTACATTAAATCTTACGGAGGTGTATCTGTTTGAGAAGAGAAATTTATTGTCCAGAGCACCCCTTTTCTTGGTTACAATTTCTCCTATAACCAGAAAATCACTTCAAGAATTGGATATTTTAAAATAAGGTTAAATGAACTAAGGGGATTTTTTTTCCCAAGCTGGGAAGGATTTGAGTCATGCTTCTTCACTGAACTCTCTACCTGTCACACAGATTGCAAGGCTCACACCCTCTGGTGTTCTTAGTGCTGGAGGCATGTTGGTGGATTCTTACTTATCTGCTCTACTTTTTTAAACAACTCTGTAATGAACTTGCCCTTATTACTTGTGATATCAATTTTCATCCTTTCGAGCTCCAGCTTATTTTGCACTCGTGGTCCCCGGTCCACTGGTTTGTTTCTTTAGATGAAATTCTGTGAGTGTTCATACCAGACAGCTCTTTTCCTTTCTGGAGTTCTTTCAGCTTCCAGAAGGGCTGGGTGAGGATGAAGAGCAACAGTCCTCCTTCTTCTTCTCTTTTGTAATCGGTTCTTCCTTCACTTCACCCCAAATGGAGAAATCAGTTAAGTAGAACCATCAGGCTTCCTATCCTCTCAGTGGTGACTTGGAGAAGGAAAAGTAGTTTTAGCTTCTAGGGGCTCTTGGCCCAAATTTCTAGAAGAATGGTAGTGGAAAAGGGGGGGAGCTATTTCGGTCATGAGTAATTTCTCCAAGGCGAAACCCATAAATATTAAACGCCAATTTTGTGGTGGTAAATGCCACCAAATTGAATTGCTTTTAAAACTACCCATAACCCTGACAAATATAATTTCAGCTTCTTCTCACACTGTGGTATCCTTTTACTTACACCATACTTTGACAGAGAAAGAATGGAACAAGCTTCATTTTGATTCATGAATGTTGTTTTTATTCTAAATGCCCCATGTGAGGGGAATGCAAATGGGACACAAGATATATGCAAATTCACTTGCATACCCAGAGAAGGCAAATGAGGCTTAGTTCTTAGATTCCTTGATCAGGCTCCCTGGGTGAGAAGGCTAAGGAAAGAGGTGTCTGTAACTGAATTACAGAGAACGTCATGTTTGAGAAGGGAGAGGAGAGATGTTGGCTGCCATACAGCTCCCAGCATTCCAGAACCTGCATATAAAAGTGAGTGCAGCTGCCAAGCCAAGGGAAGGAGCTCAATGAAAGAACGGCCTTCACTGGCATGAGGGCGCCCAGGGCACAGAATGCATACAGCAGGATAAAACGGAGTCTCCCACTTTTCTGCTTTAGGTCTTGACCTCAAGTCCTCATATGAGTTTTTAAACTACTGTCTCTTCCTGTTTCTCTCTCCCTTTTACAGCTCAGGCAGGACTAAGCTGTGGTGGATTAGGCACAAAATTCAAAGGGTGCCCAAATCCCCAGCCATCCAAATAAATAATGTTTTAATGTAATGTTCTTTAAAACTTCAAAATCAGTGCAGAAAATCCACAATGAATAAAATGTCAGCATTTTCAGTGAAGACAGAAATCTATCTTGCTGATTCTACCTACCCTGTCTCAGTCACTTCACCCTGAACCCGACCCTGGTTCCAATAAAACTTTATTTGTAAAGCTGGTGGCTGGCTGTAGTTTGCCGATTTGATTTTTTAAACTATTGCATTACAATATTATTCATTGGATCGCTGAGTTTTGGGGGACACCTCTTCAATTTGGTGCCCAAGGGGATGTGCCACTCAGCTTATCCTAGCTCTGGCTCTGTTTCAGCCCCTCCTTTTTGCTTTTTTTTTTTTTTTTTTAAGATTTTATTTATTTATTTGACAGAGAGAGAGAGAGAGATCACGGGGATGATAACACGGACCGCATAGAGGCAGGCAGAGAGAGAGGGGGAAGCAGGCAGAGAACCTGATGCGGGGCTTGATCTCGGGACCCTGAGATCATGACCTGAGATGAAGGCAGAGGCTTAAACCACTGAGCCAAAACTAGGTGGCCCTAGTTTTTGCTTTTTTAACCTTATAATGATTCTGTTTGTGAACATGCTTCCTTCTGAACTTGGCTTAATTTGAGAACTGGAAATACGTAGAAGGGACTGGTTTGTACAGAAAACCTTCTTTTTCGCCTTCTTTCTCTGAGATCAGTTCCCTGGGAGGACATTCTTAATTGTCCTTTCCTGTCCTCTTGTGGCCTTACTTTTCTTTTCCAGGCAGTGGTTCTGAAATTTCTTGATCCTAGCTATGTTTTGTCATCTGTGGTCTCTAGAAGCACCTCAATTCCCGTACTGATTTCAGGCAGAGAGGGTAGCAGAGAGGGTAATTTGCCCTTCTTGTCATAGAGGTTCTTTTTTTTTTTTTTTTAAAGATTTTATTTATCTATTTGACAGAAGTAGGCAGAGAGGTAGGCAGAGAGAGAGAGAGAGGAGGAAGCAGGCTCCCCACTGAGCAGAGAGCCTGATGCGGGGCTCGATCCCAGGACCCTGGGATCATGACCTGAGCCGAAGGCAGAGGCTTTAACCCACTGAGCCACCCAGGTGCCCCGTCATAGAGGTTCTTATACTTGACTCATGTCCACACACAAGGTGGCTAAGGTGGCTACGGAAAAATAGATGTTGTGTTCACACCACCACAGAGCCACATCAGATTACCCCTGAAGTATGTGACTCCTGTGCTTCATTTATAAAAAAATAATTTATCAATAGTCTTTACTTTAGGTTACCTTAGAATTTATGTTCTGTTCTAGGTCTGGATTGCAGTGGACTAACATCACACGTTTTTAAAAATTATGTACATTCAACTCTATAGAACCACAGAGAAGGAGGAAAGGAGAGAAAGGGAAGAGAGAGATTCCAGGTTTTGAAGGAACATTCTCCCGACCGAGGACACATCGCAGAGCAAGTGTGAGAAGGGAGACGTGAACCTGCTGTGTCTTTATAAAATAGTGTCTGTAGAACTGTACTTGAGGAGCAAGTCTCAGGAATTGTGGAGTAACCTGCCTAGTCTCCTTCCCAGCCCGCATCCCCCTATGAGATGGCTGTTCCACCACGTGGGGATGAATGATCTTTTGCTATTGTGTTTTGTAAGTCTGTTTTCCAATTGCTCCGTGCATTTGAATTCTCTTCGTTCAATGCAACTGATCTTCTCTGAAAGAAAACGTGAGGTCACAGCTATCACACAATGTTGCATTTAACCTTTTCTCCTCAGAGCTGGCGGGGGGCGCTAGTTAGGACCGTGGGCGGTTAGGACTTGGTAGCTGAGTGACCTTGGATCAACTACTGTGCTTCGGTTGTTTTTTCTCATCCGTTAAGACAGGGATGATAACACGGACCGCATAGGGCTACCAGGGAGATTATGAAGGAGTATAGGTAAGGCGCTTATCCCAGCACCGGGCACTTAGTAGGTGGTCAGTAAATATGAGCTATGATTGCAGTAGGTCTGCGGTGGCATGGCTGCGTGATTAGCCTGCAGTGTGAGGAGTCGCCCCTAAATAATGACCTCAGACTGTGATGGTAAGAGCCAGTTAGGCTTCCTTCTAGCAGACATCTGGTCAGCGTGTGGTTCCAGTTAGGTATGAGTTTTATTCGTAATAATATGTTTGGTAGGGATGGCTGAGTTGGTTGTACGTTGAACGTCTGGTTGAACGTCTGGCTCTTGATCTCAGCTCAGTCTTGATCTTAGGGTCATGAGATTGGGCTCTGTGTTGGAGCCTACTTGAAATAGTAATAGTAATAGTAACAAATAGTAATAGTAATGAGTTTGGTAAATTTACAGATCTGAACAATTCCTGACTTCTAAGGACCACAAAGAGAATATGATAAACTTAGAGCATGTTAAGAAATAGACTTAAGTGAAGTTTGGGTTCCTTTTTAATTTCCACTAATAGTTAACAGTCCCTTGTTCTTATTTCTAGGTGATCATAGGACATAATCTCCCTCCCACCCTAAATAAGCTTGTTTTGCATGTTTGAAACACCAGCTCTGGTACTGATGCCCACAGGTTTTAGGAGGTTGGCAAAACCTACAAGAGGCGTTTTTTTCCTATTTTCTGGTTGGTGTTCAGTCCTCATTCTATCAGATTTCTTAGGGGAAGGGTCCCATCACCCTTGCAAGTATTTTATATCTCTAACCTCTTGGCAAAAACTAGCAGAGAAAGAGATAGGAAGATAGAAAGATAAAGATAGCACAGAAAGAAAGAGAATCGTAATGACATTGCGCACATTGCCTTTCCCAATCATGGGTTTCTCTGGTAGTTAGCTTTGCAGCCTGAAGCCGAAAATTCCCCCACCTTCTACCACTCTTTTCTAAACACTACTTAATATAATTAAAATTGCTTTCTCTAGACCAGAGGATGGCAAACTGGCCTACAGGCCTGCCACCTGTTTTTGTAAATAAAGTTTTATTGGAACACAGCCTTGCTCATTTGTTTACCTGCTGTGTGTGGTTGCTTTCCTGACACAGCAGCAGAGTTGGGTCCCTGCAATGAAGATCACATGACCCACAGGTCTAAAGCATTCATTGTTTGGGGCTTTAAGAAAAAAGTTATGGACCCACTGTTCTAGAGGATCCCAAGTTTTCAGCTTTGTATTAGTTATCTATTGCTGAATCACAAATTACTCTCAAAAATAGTAGCTTATGACAACATATTTAGCGTCTCACAGTTTTTGTGGGTCAAGAATTCAGGAGTGGTTGGGGCACCTGTGTGGCTCTGTAGGCTAATTGTCTGCCTTCAGCTTAGGTCATGATCTCAAGTTCCTAGGATGGAGCCCTGCATCAGGCTCCCTGCTCAGTGGGGAGGTGGCTTCTCCCTCTCCTCCACTTGTGCTCCATCTCACTATCTCTGTCTCTATCTTTGTCTCTCTCTCTCTCAAATAAATAAATAAAATCTTAAAAAAAAAAAGAATTCAGCAGTGGCTTAATTGGGTCATTCTGACTCAGAGTCTCTCCTGAATTTGTAGTCAAGACCTTGGCTCGGGCTCCAGTTATTTGAAGGATTGACAGGAGCTGAGGGATCCACTTCTAAGATGCTTTCCCTCACACGGCTCTTAGTAGAAGGCATTATTTCCTTGCCAGCTGTTGCCAAGAAGTTTCAGTTTCTCGCCACATGGACCTCTCCATGGGACTACTTGAATGTCCCCACAACAAAGCAACGGGCTTCCTCTCACCAAGTGATCTGAATAAGAGCGAAGAGGAGGCTGTAACATCTTTTATGATCTAATCTCAGAAGTCACACACACTTATTTATGCCATACTCTGTTTTTTAGAAGGAAGTCACCAAGTTTTGGTCCACACTCAAAGAGAGAAGAATTAAGCTTCACCTTTTAAGGAAAAGTGTATCAAAAAAACTTATGGACAAATGGTAAAACCACCAAGCTTAATTCCAAACCATTTTTAAGGTTTTTTGTTTTGTTTTTAAGTCCTATGACCGGAGGTGACAAACTTTTTCTGTAAAGGGACAGTTAATACATATTTTTGGCTCTGGGCCATATGGTCTCAGTTGCAACTAATCAGCTCTGAATCAGGAAAGCAGCCATAGGCAATCGTAAATGAATGGCCGTAGCTGGCTTCCAAAAACATTTTATTTACAAAAATGGGCAAGGAGTTTGGATTATGCTTCACAAAGTAGAGTTTGCCAACCCCTAGGCCAGAAGATTTTCCTCCTTTCTTATATATTTTTTAAAAAGTAGGCTCCACATCCAACGTGGGGCTTGAACTCACAACCCTGAGATTAAGAGTTGCATGCTCTACCAGGTACCCCTGGAAGATTATTTTTCAAGAACATAAATCAAAGAGTTGAGTCTCACAGAAGACACAAAATTTGAAGCCAGAGACATGTGCATCCTTGACCTTTCCCAAACAGGTAGTATGCTCCTCCAGGATAAGACATGCTTTGTACATCTCTTCATGCTCCTTTATCATTTAATAAGGTTCTAGGCAGGCAGTTGCTATTTAATTATTGGTTGTTATTTATTTATTTATTTTAGAGAGAGAGAGAGAGAAGCGGGGGGTAGTCTTCATGCAGATTCCCTGTTGAACTCAGAGCTGGATGAGGGCTAAAATGAGATTAATCTCACAACCCAGGAGATCATGACCTGAACTGAAATCAAGAGTCAGCTATTTAACTGACTGAGACACCCAGGCACCCCAATTATTTGTTATTTATTGAGTTGATAATATTTCATCATATGATTATGCTATAATACTGAACCAACTTTTCGAGTCTTTGTTAGTACAAATAATCTATAATAAGCATCTATCTATCTATATATATATATATATACATATATACACATACATACACACACATGAGTATATTCTAGGACAGATTCCTAGAAGTATAATTGTCAAAGATCATGTGTACTCTGTGACAAAAAAGAGTTTCAAAACAGAGTTAATTTACTTCACATAGTATACATACAGTATTTCGGGATCAAAAAGGATATAAAGTGCCTTGAACTTTCTTTACAGACTTGTAGTCACTGTGCGATTTTTAAAAAATATTTTATATATTTATTTAGAGAGAGTGAGCAGGGGTTGGGGCAGAGGCAGAGGGAGAGAGAGAATCTCGAACAGACTCTGTGCTGAGCTTAGAGCCCAATGTGAGTCTTGATCTCATGACCCTAAGATTGTGATCCGAACTGAAATGAAGAAATTGGACGCTCAACTGACTGAGCCACCCAGGCACCCCAAAGAGTCATTCTTGATTAAAAGAATTATTGTTGGGGGTTGCCTGGATGTCTCAGTGGGTTGAGTGTCCCACTCTTGATTTCGGCTTGGGTCATGATCTTGGGGTGAGAGATTGAGCCCCTTATTTGGCTCTGCCCTCAGTAAAGAGTTTGCTTGAGATTCTCTAACCCCCTCTGCCCTTCACCCTGCTTGTGTGCTCTCTCTCTAAAATAAATTAAAAAATCTTAAAAAAAAAAAAAAGAAAAGCAATTACTGTGGGCATGGGGGAAGAAAGGGAATGGAATGTACTAGGTACTTACTATCAGATTCTTTCCTCATGCTTCTGGTTCAAATAGATGTTATTTTCTCTTTCACAGATGAGGAAACATGCTCAGAGGATTTATTGGCTTTCTGGTCAAAAGCTAGTAAGCCGTGATCAGAATTGACCTGAATCAGGGTTTTCCTAACTCCAAAGCTCTTTCTCCTACATGATGCTGCCTCCCAATGTGCTCAGAATGCATTGCTATTCTCAAGATAGAAACATACAAGATGGGATGCCTGGGTGGCTCAGTCAGTTAAGCATCTGCCTTCCGCTCAGGTTATGATCCTGGGGTCCCGGGATCGAGCCCCACGTCAGGCTCCCTGCTCAGCGGAGAGCCTGCTTCTTCCCCTGCCTGCTGCTCCCCCTGCTTGTGCTTGCTGGTGCTTTCTCTCTCTGACAAACAAATAAATAATCTTAAAACAAAACAAACAAACAAAATCATATAAAACTTCAGGGCACTGATTTCCCTAGACTGGCTTTGTGACACTAAGGAATTTCAGGAAAATTTTAGTCATTCCTCTGTTTTGCTCTGAGAAGAAAAGAGTACCAGCTGTTTCCTCAGAAAGCAGACCTTCCAGCAGGTGAAAGGAACCTAGCAGAAGAGCTAGATGAGATAACACAAATAATTACTTTGACCTAGAGTTGAAAGGAACCAGGTGATCTAATTTAGCCACATTCTTGGTCATTATGCTTATTAGAGGAAATAAAAAGGAAAGAGAAGGCAAAAGAAAGGATAGGGATGATGATTGGGGGATAACCAAGAAGAATGAAACTAGTTGTTATTTATGGTTTCAATGAGGCAAAAATCAAAACTGAAATTTATTTTCCATGCCATCTTTATATTTGACTTTAGAGGAGACGATCTATTTTACTGTACTTCAGTTTTTCCACCCAATACATAATAGAAAACAACTTTGTGACTCTAATGACGACTTTTCTTCCTGTCCCAGCAGATACCCCCTGGATTGTATTTCTTCCTAATCCATGATATCAGGTGGATGAACATATATATTATAAATTAGGGTAGAACTTCACTCATTTGGATTCTAATAATTCAGATGTATAATAAAAATCACCTACCATAGGTTGTGCTGAAATTTAAATCACTGGAAATATAGATTTAAAAAAAGACAATGCCGTCACTGGAAAAAAAACAACAAATGGGGATATTCAGGTCATGTAAGGATATCAGTTACTTGTGAGCAATTTAACACCTATTTCATATTTGTTACCTCAGTCTGAATTCAAAACAACAAAAAAAGTTGTTTTTATTCAGTAAGTAAACTCTTGTTTATATGACATTAAATAACAACTGGATTAATCCCTAAGGGAATACTATATAGCCTTCAATCAGTTTTTTGGGAACTTAGAAAGTAAGAGACTGAAGAGTAATTTTTGGAAAGAAGGATTATGCCACAAGGAAGTAGAGAATTAGGGTCTAGAAAATTCTTGGAATTGACACGTAAGAGGTTTTTTGGTGACATCCAGAGGTTAGTTTGGTAGTGTGATATGAAAGGATGTGAAATTTCAGAGATCTAGAGATGATAAAGTAATAAGGAAATGGACGCTTCCAGAGAATATCCATTCCAAATACCTGTCAGAGAAATAAGGAGAAAACAGACAGGAACAATGGGGGAAGGGCAGGAAGTGCAGTGAAGATTTTGCCAAAAAGTGGGAGACTTCTGCATGATTGAACGCAGGGAAAGAAGGCCGTATTGGAAAGGGGTGGGAAGAAATAGGATTAAAAAGCTGGGTAGAGGGGCGCCTGGGTGGCTCAGTGGGTTAAGCCGCTGCCTTCGGCTCAGGTCATGATCCCAGGTCCTGGGTTCGAGCCCCACATCGGGCTTTCTGCTCAGCAGGGAGCCTGCTTCCTCCTCTCTCTCTGCCTGCCTCTCTGCCTACTTGTGACTTCTCTCTGTCAAATAAATAAATAAAATCTTAAAAAAAAAAAAGCTGGGTAGAAAAAGAAAAAAATCAGGTTTTGCGAGATAAAAACAAATTCTGCTCTTTGAAAGAAAGTCTCGGAAAAGACAAGTTACCCACTGGTAAGAACCACTTTAAAAGCATATATCTGGGGGTGCCCAGCTGGCACAGTCGGTTAAGCGACCAACTCTTTCTTTGGGCTCAGGTCGTCATCTTGGAGTTGTGAGATCGAGACCCGTGTCTGCTCTGCGTTCAACACAGAGTCTGCTTAGGACTCTCTCTCCTTCTCCCTGTTCCCCTCCCCTCTGCGCATGCTCTCTCTAAAATAAATACATAAATCTTAAAAACAAACAAACACATAACTGATGAAAGATTGGTAACCTGAACAGGTAAACAATTCTCTAAACTCAATAATAAGAAAACAAATAATCCAAGAGAGAAAAACGGGCAAAATTTTGGGACAGACACTTTACAAAAGAGGACAGACAGATGACAAATAAGTACATGAAGACATGCTTGACATTTTCAGTCCTTAGGAAAGGGCAAATTAAAATAACAATGAGATAGCCCCACACACCTAGAAGAACAGTTTAAATTAATACAACAGGAATTATAACAACTGCTAATGTCAAGTGCTGGTGAGGATCTGCAGTACAGCTGGAGCTCTTACCCTCTGCTGGTGGGAATGGAATGTGAGACAGCCACTTCGGGGAACAGTTTGGCAATTTCCTATAAAGTTAAACTTGCATTCACTTTATGATTTAACAATCCCACTCCTAGGTATTTATCCAAGAGAAATGAAGAATTGTGCCCACGCAAAAACCTTGCTGGTAGTACTTGTAACAGCTTTGTCCGTGTTTTCCAAAAACTGAAAACAAAGCATGGTACACCCATACAATGGAATACCATTCGGCAATAAAAAGAAACCAACTACTGATACACACAACGACGTAAATCACTCTGAAAAGCATTATGTTCTGTGAAAGGAGCCAGACTGAAAAGGCTACCTACTGTATGATTCCATTTATGTGATATTTGGAAAAGGAAAAAAGTATAGAGACAGAAATCCAATCAGCAGTTGCCAGGGGTCTGAGGGCAAGAGGGGTAGAAAGAGGTACAAGGGAATTTTGTAAGACGGTAGAAACACCATATATTTGGATTGTTGTAAGGGTTACATGCCTGTATAAGTCTGTCAAAATTCATAGAGCTATACACATTAAAGGGTGAATTTTGCTATCTATAAATTATACCTCAATCAACTTAAAATTTTTTTACAGGGCTGGATAGAGAATATTTCCTTGACAAAAGTAGGAACACTTGAGCATGTAGGTTTTTTTCTTGCTTTAAAGTTTTGCATGCATGTTTACTCTACCAAGGCGTCTCCCTTTACCTTATTTCCTGAATATCTCCTTATTCTCCTTGCGGTTTCAGGAAAGCGTGACTTCCCCCTGGAAAGCTTTCCCTGACTCCACAGACCAGGTTAATTTTTCTTGCTCTGTGCTCCTAATAGCACTCTTATCTAATCCCTCGGCAGGGTGGGTCAGACTACTATAACTACATATTGAATCGTCTTTCTCCCCTTTTATGCTCTAAGCTTCGTGAGAGCACGAATAGCATCCTTCTTACTTAACTATAGTATCCTTGCATTTAGCACAGAGCCAGAAGACTATTTGTTGAATGAATGGGGACAAAGCAGAAGGTTTGGAATGGCTCGATGAGAAATTGAACATAAATTGAGAAGGGATGACAAATTGTGTAAGTTATCCCCCCAGGACCCCCAGATCCTGACCTCTAACCTATGTTCCACCAGCATATTGTCCTTGTAATGTCTTCGCATGGGTGTCCTACTGTTGCTTTAGCTCTAATATTTCTAAGCAAGAGTAATTTCCCCCTTCCTCAATTTCATTCAAATGGAATTCTTTTCCCAATTACCCTATTTCTGAAAGTAGGATCTCTTATACACTTTTGAAGGAGAACCTTAGAATATCTTTAAGTTTTCCTTGCATTTGCTCTCTTATCTAATTTCATATAGAAATGTGTAATTCCTTCTTTTAAGATGTTTCTCATTCTCATTGACTTTTCATTCCCAGTGATGTTCTTATAGGGCCCGATCTGGGCAAGAGAGGCAGGCAGCAAACTAGGAAACACATATTCAAATATGTAATTATGACTTGTGATAAGTACACGGAGGAACAGAGTGCTTTTATACAATTATGAGATGGGAAGGACCTAATCTCTCTAGGTGGCAAAGGGAAACTTCTTTGAGAATATCATTTAAGATTATTACATTTCAGCTAAGGAGAGGCAGCCAGCAAGAGGAAGAATAGAAAGAACACCATACTAAATTGAAGGAAAATAACGTGCCTAGGTTTTGAGGTGGAAAAGAAACTGGTGTTCAGTTATAGCCTGTTCCCAAAGCTGAGAGAGGATGATGGTAGCTGAAGGGCAGTGAGCAATGGGCAAGAGCAGCACGGGGGAGACTCGGGAAGCACGCGGGGACCGGATCCTGCTGAGCTTTGTAGGCTACCGCAGAGGATTTGGGTATTAGTCTTTCTACTGTGAAGCTACCAAAGGATTTTAATCAAGGGAATAACATAATCCAAAAAGTAATGCTAAGCAAGAAAATCGTTACACACAACAGCATCTCCAAATAAGCATTGATTGTAAACAAGATTAACAGTGATATTAAAGCCTAACTTGAGAAGATGTTGAAACTAAAATACTAGATAACAGTGAAGAACAAGATGGGAGGGAGGATGATTGGAGATAAAGCTTTCAAAGGCTTTTTTTTTTCTTAAAAAGATTTTATTTACTTATTTGACAGAGAGAGAGAGAAAGAGAGAGAGAGGACAGAGCACCATGTGGGGCTCAATCCCAGGAGCCTGAGATCAGAGCCTGAACCGGTGGGCAGATGCTTAACTCACTGACCCACCTAGGCACCCCATCTAAGGCTTTTCCTTATTCAAGGAAGACACTAGATAAATTAACTTTAGACTTTGTAATATACATGTTTAAAATGTAAAGATAGGGGCTCCTGGGTGGCTCAGTGTGTTAAAGCCTCTGCCTTCGGCTCAGGTCGTGATCCCAGGGTCCTGGGATCGAGCCCCACGTCGGGCTCTCTGCTCTGCAGGAAGCCTGCTTCCTCCCCCCCCTCTCTCTGCCTGCCTCTCTGCCTACTTGTGATGTCTCTCTCTCTCTGTCAAATAAATAAAATCTTAAAAAAAAATAAAATAAAATGTAAGGATAATTGCCGAAAGGATAAAGACATAATATGAAGACTCTAAAACAATAAGGGTAAAGAAAGAATAAGGAAAACTAGATCAATCCATTAGAAGGAATATGAGGTGGGAAAAAAGAATCAGAGAAATAGCACTGTCATTTAGAAAAAAAATAGCAGAATTGCTGTAATAAGTCCAAATATGTCAGTAATTTCAACATATAAATAGATGAAACTTGTCACTTAAAAACCAGAACTGCTTATACTAGATAATAGTGCAAAAAATGTAGCGAGGGGTGCCTGGGTAGCTCAGTGGGTTAAGCCTCTGCCTTCAGCTCAGGTCATGATCTCAGGGTCCTGGGCTTGAGCCCCACATTGGGCTCTCTGCTCAGCAGGGAGCCTACTTCTCCCTCTCTCTCTGCCTGCTTAATTGTGATCTCTCTCTCTCTCTCTCTGTCAAATGAATAAATAAAATCTTTTAAAAATGTAGCAATATACTATTTACTATAGACACAGCTAGAACATAAGCCAATGAATGGGAAAATATTACCCCAAAAGATGTCAGTATGATAATATTAATGCCAGACAAAATATCCTTTAAGGTGACAAATATGGTGAAGAGTGAAGATTTTATTTTATTTTTAAAATATTTTATTTCTTGGGGTGCCTGGGTGGCTCAGTGGGTTAAAGCCTCTGCCTTCTGCTCAGGTCATGATCTCAGGGTCCTGGGATCGAGCCCCGCATCGGGCTCTCTGCTCGGCAGGAGGCCTGCTTCCGTTCCTCTCTCTCTGCCTGCCTCTCTGCCTGCTTGTGATCTCTCTCTGTCAAGTAAATAAATAAAATCTTTAAAAAAATATTTTATTTCTTTTTTTGACAGAAAAAACAGGAGGAGAGGGAGAGGAAGAAGCAGACACACCACTGAGCAGGAAGCCCAACAGGGGGCTCCATCCCAGGGCCCTGGGATCATGACCCGAGCCAAGGCAGATGCTTAACCTGCTGAGCCACTCACGGGCCCCTGGGAGGTTAATTTTTACCTACATTTCCTACAGAAACAGAAAAAATGGACAAAATATTACTAAGAATATAGGAGATACAAATAAGACAATTAACAAACTTGATTTAATGGAGATAACCAGAATCCTTCACCTAAAAGAGAGTACATGTTCCTCTTCAGTACACATAGAGAACCTATAAAATTTTACTGCAAAGCCAATCTCAAGAAATAACAGAAGAGTTGATATCATACAGACTACTTTTTTTTTTTTAACCATAATATAGCGAAACTAGAGATGAACAACACAAAGCTCCATGCCACAATAGAATGACTTTTAGTTTCTGCCATCAGCAGTTAGGTGGATGGCCCTGCTGTAGTGTTGTTTACTGAGATGGGAAGGTCTGGAGGAGGAATGTTTCTAAACTGGATGGAAATGAAAGTTGAAGCAATGATGAGGAAGGTGTCTAAGCTGGATGGAAATGAAGTTGAAGCAATGATGGAGTAAGTTCAGGGATGTCTGGCCAACCTAATGTAATGAGGTGTTGGGACAGTTATACCTCAGCTGATTCACCAGCCATAGATGTAATCTGTCTGGTGTGACCACACTTCTTTTCAAAGAGCCCTCTTTCTATTTTGGGATTTTTGTAAATTTGAGTTTGAAAACCACCTACTTACATTAATATTGCCAATTAATTGGTTATGCTGCCACCTTGTGGTACAGTTTAGGATAGCAGATGTCTTTTCATTAGACGAACTCCTGCACCCTTTCTTTAAATTAAAGCAAGCAAGGGTTGGAAAACCATTGGTGTCATTGTTCAGAATACCATCACTCCTATGTCTACATGATGAATTATTTCCCATATTCTGAATATTAGCATTGCCTTTACATTAAACTGTTAATACTGCAAAAGATTAGAACATAAAAAGCTTAATGCATGAAAATTATACAAACAGCCAATATTTGCTGCATGCTTACTATGTGCTAGGCACAATCGTAAGTTCTTTACATACACATCTCACTTAATACAACAACCCTGTGAATGCTGTTATGCTTTCTTGAAGAAACTGGGGCATAGAAAATAGGTAATTGACTCAAGCCTACATAGATAGTAGATAACAGAGTTGAGATTTCAAAATAGGTAATAAGACTCTGCAACTCTTAAGTTTAAGTACTATAAACATGGTTTAAATCAGGAAAATTTTAAAATAATCTAAATATTTAACAACAAGGAAATGGCTCAAAAACTCTAGAGTGCAATTTGATAGAATGTTTGCAGATATTTTTTTAAAAATATATTTTACTTATTTATTTGTCAGAGAGAGAGTATGTGCACAAGCAAGGAGGGGAGAGGCGGAGGGAGAGGGAGAAGCAAACTCCCTCCTGAGCGGGGAGCCCGTTGTGGGACTTGATCCCAGGATCCTGGGACCATGACTGGAGCCAAAGGCAGACGCTTAACCCACTGAGCCACCCAGGCATCCCATTCACAGACATTTTAAGAGATATTCAGAGATTATGTAACAACATGAGAAACTATTTGTAATATGAAAAATCCAGCCAATGTTATTCATACTATATTAGTTATAATCAATATGTGACACTCTAGCATGTGTTTTTATTTTTTAAGATTTAAAAACTTACTTGGAAATAACTTCAAACTTACAGGAAGTAGCAAAAATAAATGTAGTACAAGGAACACTTTTATACCCCTCACAAAGATCCACTTATTGTTATCATTTAATCCCATTTGCTTTATCCTTTATTCTCTCTCTCACCACACACACACACACACACACACACACACACACAATGTTTTTTATGGAATCATTTGAAGTAAGTTATATACATTATAGTTTTTTGCCTCTAAATACTTCATTATGGATTTCTGAAGAACAGGGTTTGCTATGTAGTTGTTTACTTCATAAGTTAGCGTGGGTATAATACTTCATCCAATTTATTGCCCATATTCCAAATTTTTTAGTTCTAGTAAGTTCCTTGTAGGTTTTTCCCCCTCCAGTGTAGGTTCAATTTTAGGGTCAGGTGGAGCATTTAGTTGCCATATCTCCTAAATCTGGAAGATTTACCAGGCTTTCTTTGTCTTTTTTGACATTGCCACTTTTGAAGTACATAATTCCTCCACACTTTTTGGAAAATAGAACATTTTTTATTTACATTGATTATTAGGGAAATTATGATTATATTGAGTTTATATGTTTCTAGCAGGAATATTGTGTAGATGCTGTCCTAACCTCTTGGTATTATATCGGGAGGTGAATGGTGTTCATCTGTCCCTTGTAGGGGATATTAATTTTGATCACCCAGCCAAGGAGGTACTTGATTTCCCCACAGTATGATTATCTTTTCTTTTTCTTTCTTTCAACTACCAAAAAGTTGGGGAAGGGGGTAAGATGTTTTAAGACCATGTAAATGTCCTATTCTTTATTCTTCACCCAATATTTCTTCTAGGTTTAGTATCTTTTTTTTTTTAAGGATTTATCCATTCACTCCAGAGAGAGAGAAAAAGAGAGAGCATGCCCATGAGTGGGGGGAGGGACAGAGAGAGAGAGAGAGAAATCCCCAACCAGACTCCCTGCTGAGCAATAGGGGACTCAATCCCCCAATAGGGGACTCAATCCAGGACTCTAAGATCATGACCTGAGCCCAAATCAAGAGTCAGAGGCTCAACTGACTGAGCCACCCAGGCAGGCCAAGAGTTAGCATCTTTGATGGCTCTTGCTGCATCCAATCTTTATCATGAACGTTGCAAAATGATGATTTTCCAATGTGCACCCTGTCCACATATACCAGTTATCCCCCACAGGGCTTCTTTATGATTTTCATGAGCTCTATGCTCTTCTTTGCCTCGTGGGCCCCTTTTTCCATAAAAATTTGTTTAAATTGCATTTTATGATTGTGTTTGTAAAAGAAGATTGTGATCCAGGCTGGATTTATTGTTACTACAACTATTTTTCTTTTGATATCTTTTGTTTGTTTTGTTTTAGTAGGGTCCACGCCCAGAGTGGGCCCCAACATGGGGCTTGAACTCACAACTCTGAGATCAGGACCTGAGCTGATATCAGGAGTAGGGACGCTTCACCAACCGAACCACCCAGGTGCCCCAGTCCTTGATTCCTTTTAAAAGAAATAAAAATTGGGACGCCTGGGTGGCTCAGTTGGTTGAGCAGCTGCCTTCGGATCAGGTCATGATCCCAGCGTCCTGGGATCGAGTCCCACATCAGGCTCCTTGCTTGGCGGGGAGCCTGCTTCTCCCTCTGCCTCTGCCTGCCATTCTGTCTGCCTGTGCTCGCTCGCTCTCCTCTCTCTCTGACAAATAAATAAAATCTGTAAAAAAAAAAAAAAATAAATAAAAAAAAATAAAAATAAAAAAAAAAGAAATAAAAATTAAAACACTTTTGTGGGCTTTTAAAAGCAACCTAGGCTTTGGGGTGCCTGGCTGGTTCGTCCGTAGAGCATGCAACTCTTGATCTCTGGGTTTTGAGGTCAAACCCCATGATGGGCATGGAGCCAACTTAAAAAAATAAGTATCAAGGGCTTTAGACACTGTGGTTAAAGGATACGTTGGTTCTGGGCTCTTGGCATTCTAAGTAAGAGACCTCCCTTTTCCCTCATTTATCTATTTATCATCTATCTATTAGTAATGTAGGCTCCTAGATTGTTATTTTTAAATAGTTTCTAATTCATTACTATTTTTACTTAGTTTGGTGCTTAAATTGTCCCAGATTTGGCCAATGGGAGCCTCTTCAAATTAGCCCCCAAGTCCTTACAACACACTCCCATCATCTTTTTGCACTTATTTTCTGGCATAATAAGATGTTCTAGGTTCCAATTGATCCTACCTTGCCCCATCCCCGGAATTAGCCATTTTTTGAAGGAGTCAAGGTTCTCTTGAGTGGGGAATGGTATTGGAAACCAAGATCTGGACACTAAGCATGCTCATTACTATTGAGTTGTATTGCTTCTTGGAACTTTGAACAGCCAGAGTTGGGAGGCACAGACATGCAAATACACATACACATATACATGGGCACATACATAAGCACATATGTACACATACATATTCATATTTTAGAAATCATGAGTTCACACCAATTGCCTTAATTCCAACCCATCTCCGCAGAATTCTTTCTTGCCTTCCCCCATTCCATACTTCCATGCTCCTCCTCTCGTGAGAAACTTGCCTCCCAAGAGTGGCAACACATTTACTCATTTGCTCAATACTGGATTACATCTAAAATAGTTTCAGAATGCTTTGTCCATCCCAGGACAATGAACAACCCTACTAAAGAGACTTCAGGAATTGTTTGCACTTTTTTCTCTCTACCCCCCTTCAAAACTTAGGATATATTGTGTTCATAAATTCCTTGGATTAGTTCATTCTGTTTAATTTTTTCCCCATTCAGTGGGGTCATAGTACTCATTTGAAATAAATTACATTCATTTATTTCATTTGGCTTTGGCGTTAGTTTTGTCTTCCCTTCTTATTGATTTGATTTTGAATATGTAAGATATTAACATGCTTTCAAAAGTCAAAACTGTACAAAAAGTTACACTCAGAGAAGGATGACTCCCTTCTGTGTCCCGTCCATTCATTCCTGAACCCTTACTCCTTGTGGGAAACACACTTCACTGACTTCTAGTTTATCCCTCCTGTGGGTTTTTTGGTGGTTTTTTTTTTTTTTTTTTTTTTTTTTGTAAAGGTAATGGGTAATTTCTCAATGATCTTTTTTTCCTTATACAAAAGGTAGCATATTATATATGTACTCTTTTGCTTGTTGCCTTTTTGGGAAAGTTTTGTTTGTTTGTGTGTTTGAGGCGGGTGGGGAGAGAGCAGGGACAGGAGCAGAGGGGGAGGGACAAACAGGCTCTGTGCCTGTGATAGAGCCCAACGCAGGGCTAGATCTTACAAACCTGAGATCAGGGTGGAAATTAAGAGTTGGATGCTTATCCAATGAGCCACCCAGATGCCCCTACATGTTGCTTTTTGCATTTAATGCATCCTGGAAATCATTCCAGATCAGTTCACAGAGAGTGTCCTCATTCTTCTTCACAGCTGCATAGTACTCCAATGTATGGATGTACTATTGCTTTGAAATTATTTAGGTCCTTCACTTATTTAGGTCATTTCCAATATTTTGAAATTACAAATAATGCTGCAATGTTCATGTGCATTTTTATATTCTTGTTCATGGATATTTTAATACTATTGGAGTTGTACTTCAGGATAAATTTCTACAAGTGGGATTTCTATGTTAAAGGGGAAATTTGTATGTGGTTTTGTCATGTTCGCCCCCAGCAATCTATGAGAACATCTGTTTTCTTATATCCTTACCAACTGAGTGTCTTGTCAAATTTTTTTTTGCCAACATAATGAGTGAGAAATGATATCTCAATATGCTTCAGTAATTTAGTTATCTCTTGTTATCTACATCATTTTATGTGTTTAAAACCATCATTATGGGGCGCCTGGGTGGCTCAGTGGGTTAAAGCCTCTGCCTTCGGCTCAGGTCATGATCCCAGGGTCCTGGGATCGAGCCCCACATCGGGCTCTCTGCTCAGCGGGGAGCCTGCTTCCCTTCCTTTCTCTCTGCCTGCCTCTCTGCCTACTTGTGATCTGTCAAATGAATAAATAAATAAATAAAATCTTTAAAAAAAAATAAAAAAAATAAAACCATCATTATGTATTTCTTTGTGAATTTTCTGTTCATACCTCATGTCTATTTTTCTATAGTATTTTTGGTCTTCCTTTTCTCCACTGTTAGGAGGTTTTTAAGAAGTAGATTTAAAATTATAGCCCTTTCCCTGTGATACATATTGGGAATATTAAATCCCATTTTGTCATTTGTCTTTTGACTTTGCTTATAGTGTTTTGTCATATAAAACATTTTTATGAGGGTGCCTCAGTGGCTCAGTGGGTTAAGCCTCTGCTTTCAGCTCAGGTCATGATTTCAGGGTCTTGGGACTGAGCCCCACACTAGGCTCTCTACTCAGCAGGGAGTCTGCTTCTCCATCTCACTCTCCCTCTGTGCTCTCCTCCCTGCCTCTCTCTCTCTCAAATACGTAAATAAATCATGAAAGAAAAGAAAAAAATAAAAGTGGAGACAACTAATTCAAGAAGTTTTGCTATGAATGGAAACAAGAAAAGGGAACAATGGATGAAGGGACTATAGAGACAAAGAAGTTTTTTTTCTTTTTTAATAGATGATATGAAGGCATTTTGTGAACTGATGGGAATGAGTCAAAAGATGGGGAAAAATTGATGATGTAGCAGAATAAAAAGATAATTGAGTGAGTCCTTGAAAGGGCAAGAAAGAGGGTCCGGAACACAACTGGCAGCATTGGCTTTTGACAGGGACAGGAACAGTTGTTCCAGTGTGAGAGAAGAAAGGTGGAGAGTGTGAGCCTCGCTACGGAGAGACTGGGGTACTTGGTAGTGGGAAGAAGGGGGAAGGCCTCTCAGTTTTCTTTCTTCTACCACAACATAGCTGAGGTCATCAACACAAAAGCTATGCCTACTATTACCTATAAGGTGCGTAAAGGAAGTAAGCTATAGTCTCTCGATAGTCTTGCCTAAGATGTGCTTTTAGTTATCTCTTGCCTTTTAGCAAACGACTTCCAGACTTAACGGGGCTTAGAACAATTGATAATTTCTCACCATTCTGTGAATTGACTCGGTGGATCCTGTTGTGTTGGTTGAGGCACTGAGAATGGTGGAAATGTCCCAGATGGCCTCACCCTCACGGCTGACAGTTGGTAATGGCCTTGCTTTTCCTGCCTGTGGGCCTCTCCACACAGAGGCTTAAGCTTCCTCATGTCATGGCAGCCTCAAGTGAGAAGCACTTCCTACATGTTGAACTGCTTGGCTGTTTGGAAGGCATTCAATATTGGGGGAGTTTTCAGCTTCTGGAGTCACATTTTTAAGATTTTTTTTTTTTTTTTAATTTGTCAGAGAGAGAGGGAGAGAGAGCTAGCACAGGCGGACAGAATGGCAGGCAGAGGCAGAGGGAGAAGCAGGCTCCCCGCCAAGCAAGGAGCCCGATGTGGGACTCGATCCCAGGACGCTGGGATCATGACCTGAGCCAAAGGCAGCTGCTTAACCAACTGAGCCACCCAGGCGTCCCTGGAGTCACATTTTTAAATTTACCCATAAAATCTATAGCTGGGAAGCCGTATCCATATTTTGTCTTGCTAATTAAAACTGTCTGATAATAATTCTTTTTTTAGATTAATTTATTTATTATAGAGAGTGTGAGCGAGAGAAAGAGCGTGCAAGTAGGGGAAGGGGCAGACGGAGAGAATCTCCAGGCAGAATCCCCACTGAGCTTGGAGCACAGGGCTGGATCCCACTACCCATGAATGGTCGGACACTTAAAGGGCTGAGCCACTCAGGTGCCGCACGAATTCTTAACACTAGCAACAACAGCTGAGATTTTTCTTAGACCCAGAAAAGAGGCAAAGCTTCATTTCTCTTTTGGTGACTTGCATTTCTTTTTCCAGGTAGAAAACTGCCACCTGTCACCAAGATTCCTCTTATTTTTCCATGCACATGACAGATTTATCCTGAATGCAAAATGTTAAAGTCCCATTTTCCCCCCATACTAGTTACAGAATTTTTTGGATGACTTGTCATATACAAAAAATAAGGGGAGCATTGAAAGAATGATTGCACATAGGGGAAATGAAGAGCTCTTGCTTCTGACTCCATGGATTGAAACACAGTCAATGTGAAATTAGACTCAAAGCTTTGTGTTCCAGAGAGAATGGTGAAAAGGAAAGGTGAAAAAGTTGTATGTTCATGAGTAAGAAACAGGGGAGACAGGAAAGTATGAAAGAGAGCTAACTGATAGATATTTTAAAAATGTATCTTCTGGGAAGAGCCACTTGGTCCCTCTAGGTTTCCAATAAAAAAACAAACAAACCCTGAATTGTATACATTAAAATTCATTTTAAAGGGCATTCTGCTTTTCCCTGGACATAGATCACAAAATTGCAAACTGAAAAATACCTGAAGCTCCACTGAAAACATGTCATTTTGGTGAGGAAGTGATTGATAAGGAAGAGAGCCCATGTGAGACTACAGACATTGTAAAGCTATGCCTGTACTGTTATGTTTACTAGAAATTATGGTTCTGACTTGGAAAACTTTACCTCTTTCTGGAATGTATAGCACTTTCTCTACTTTTGCCTGCAAAATATCCTTTCAAGACCTTGTGAACTTCTCTCACATTTCAGGTCCCCTGCAGGGTATCTCCAATAAAACTTTCCACAATGATGGAAATCTTTATTTTCCCTGTTTAAAATAGTAGTCTGTAGTCACATATGGTGACTGAGCACTTGAAATGTGGTTAGAGCAAGTGAGGAACAGAATTTAACATTTTATTTCGTTTTAATTGCTTATAATCAATTTTTAAAGAGCCACATGTGGGGAGTAGCTACCATGTTGGACAGGAAAGCCTGGGTGTCTCACTTGTTGCTTGCAAAATTCTGCTCACCTCTTTTTTCTCAGAATCTGAAAAAACTGAACTGCAATATCATAATTCAGTAGAAGATATTGCCCTATCATAATTTTTATTCCTAGTAATTTGATTAATGTCTCTATTCCTCATTGGATCACAAGCTCTTAGGGGTGAAGACTAAGTTTGTTTTTTCTCACTTTTATGTTATATTTAGCACATAGTCCAGTAGCTGGAATATAAGAGATATTCAATAAATAAATTAGCACATGAATGAATTTAAAAGCATCCATATATCTTTGGTATAAATGATGCTTCCACTACCTACTGTGTGTGTGTGTGTGTGTGTGTGTGTGTGTGTGTGTGAGTGAGTGAAAGAGAGAGAGAGACAGAGACACACACAGAGACACAGAGTCAGAGAGAGGTTTCTAGAGAAGGATCTCAAGAAGTGACCAGAAGACCAAGGCCAGCTCATTACAGAGTTAGAATTGGCTACAGAGTACTTTGGAATCAGAAAATTGGCTTTTTTAATAACAAGACTCTTTTTAAGCATTCACTATATGCCAGACAATATCCAAAGTACTTTACATGAAGTATCTTATGTCATCCTCCTAAGATGACCCTGTGGAGTGAGTACTGTTATTAACCCCATTTACAGATGGCACAGAGGAAAAGAGGAGTCACTTACCAAGGTAAGTAGCAGAACAAGCATTCAAACGCAAGCTGTCTGACTTCAGAGCCTACCTTCTCAACCACAGTGCTGTATTGCTTTCTGTTTGATTGTGTCCATATGGTGACAGAAGCTTAGTGACCTCAAATGTCTGCATCAAGCTTTTGTCTAAATTTAAGCCTCGGTAAGCCAGTGTCTCCTGGAGGTTTAGGCCTCTTTCCAGTGGTGCAGGTGGAAGGAGGTGGAGATAGTAGAACCGAGAATAATAAGATATGAAAATCTGCCCAGGATTTCTTTTCTAAGCAAACAAACAAATATTTTTACTTTTAGTTCTTTTTTTTTTTTTTTTGCCTTTTACATAGTCAAGGGGAAATAAACGCTTTTCTTTAATAAAACAAAGCACAAAATAATCAACCTCATAAGAAAGATCAATGAAAGCTTGAAACCTCAGAGTTACTGCAGCCCGACTATGAATTCTAGTTCTATTTAGCTTTCTCTCCACCTCTTCCCTCAACTCTATCACCTACTTAGTGCTCCATACATCGTCCATAGTTGATATTTCTACTTAGTTGTTTAATTGTTTCCTATAAGGACAGCTCCTCTTACTGTATTAATTATACTCTTGGTGCCCCACTCCAGCCATTTCCACATAACATCCCACCCCCCACCAGATTCACTCTCCCCCCTGCCCAGCCCTGCTCTGAACCATGTAGCACCAATCTCGGTGGGCTATCACCTCTGGCTTCCGGTGGGCTCAGCAGAAGCTTGGCATAGGGGTAGGAAGAAGAGGAAGAAAGAAATGGGGGACTTCTTCTCTCTCCTTTCCCCTACTTCAGTGGTCTTGTCCTCGCTGCCAACGACACCCCCCATTTTGTTCCAGCACTCCCTGGGATCCTGGAACTCTCTCCTCACCTTGCCCCTGCATGTCTAGGGAAGGGAAGGTTTCCACAAACTCTGCCTTGACCTACCTGCTGTTTCTTTCTTTCTTTTCTTTTCTTTTTTTTTTTTTTTTACTATTTTGGTTATTTATGACAGAGAGGGATAGTAAGAGAGGGAACACAAGCACAGGGGAGCAGGAGAGGGAGAAGAAGGCTCCCTGGGGCTCGATCCAAGGACACTGGGATCATGACCTGACCAGAAGGTAGATGCTTAATGACTGAGCCACCCAGGGGCCCCATACTTGTTTTTTCTTTTAACTCTGCCCACATCCTTGTAAATAGTCCCTTTAGTAAATTATTTTCAGTAAACTGTTTCAAGTAGAATATTATTTCCTGGTTGGGATCCTGCTCGATCTATTTCCCCCTTGGTAGTCTTTCAAATTTCTTAAAGGCATGGAGGAAGCCTGGATTTCCGAATAGGTGTAAGATTAAATAGGCTTCAGGTGGACTGTCCCACAGATTGGATCATGAGATTTTATCCCTCTGTTTCCAACCCTGTTCAAGGGAGAGAGACTCTGAATATGATGGACAGGCGAATCCCATTATAGGTATCAGAGATAGCTCATCTGCCTTTTTTACAGCTTGATGAAATGAACTCAAGATTATTCACTGCCCTGGGACTGATCATCCAGGAACCTTGTGATTACTAAATGGGTTTCCTAGGTAACTTGATCCAGAAAAAGGTATACCTTGGAGGGTGGACACCAGCATTCCAGACCCCGAAAAAGGATAGTCTTCTCTTATATTCATCACATTGTCATTTTTACAGAGGGAAAGAAAAAAGAATACAGTTTTCCATCTTTCCCTTTCCACAAACATACTACCCTTTTACTTTCTGGCTTGCATTTCTCAAATATGTATCTTCTGCTGTTTGTTCTGTGTTGTTTACAGCTTGAGTTTTATGTTAAAATGAGGATTCCTGTTATCCAAATCTATAAGCTAATCCGTTTGTCTACTTGGACACTATCTACATCCCTGTCTTCATTTCGGTTATAATACAAGGATCGCTTTTCCTGTCAAAGAGCAGCACTACCCCCCCCCCCATGCCCATCTTCTCTTGTCTTCTGAAGGACCTCCCTCTTCACTTATGCCCTTTCTCCCACAACAATGTCTTCCTTCTTACTGGAACAGTCCCATCAGCATACAAGCATCCTCTAGCATCTCCTGTTTTGGTGAAAACATTCCCTTGACTCCACATCCCCCTCCAATTAGTGCTTCATTTCTCTGCTTGTCTGCCCAGCAAAACTTTTTGAAGAAGTTGTTTTTACTGGCTGCCACCACTTCCTTACCTTTCATTGACTCCATCCTGGCTTCCTTCCAGGAAGCCATCACTCCACTGAAAAAACTGTAGTCAAGGTCACAAGTGAACTCCACATTGGTGAATTCTACTGCTCTCTCTCATCCTCAGTCTCTGATAAACACAGGACACAGTTGCCCAGCCTGTCTTTAGAATACTTTTTCACTTGGCTTCCATGGCACCATACTCTCAGTCTCCTTTCCTGACTCTTCCTCTATTCAATCGCTAAATGTTGGGTTGCTCCAGGTCTGAGTTCTAGACTAATGCTACCCCCATGTGGCTAGTGTGAAATAAGATTTGCTGTCAGCATAAAATGCACTCTGAATTTCACAGACTTAATGTGAAAAAAGTATATAAAATATCTCATTAAAACTTATTCTATCGGTTGAAATAATATTTCGCATATATTTGTGGGGTTTTTTTTAAGAGAGAGAGAGAGAGAATCTCAAGCATATTCCACACCCAATGCAAAGCCCCATGCAGGGGTCGATCCCATGACCCAAAGGTCATGACTAGAGCCCAATTAAGAGTCAGACGACCAACTGACTGAGCCACTCAGGCACCCCAGGATATATTGGGTTATTAAAATTCATGTCATCTGTTTTTTTTACTTTTTAAATAGGCTATAAGAAAATTCAAAATTATATAGTATCTGACATATATTTCTATCGGACAGTAGTTCAAGATCATTTTCCCAACCAGATTTCTCATTTCATCATTATCCAGTTCCATAGCTTTACATAACATCTATATGTTGACTCCCCAGTTCAAACCTTTAACTCTGACCTCTGGTTTGAAGTCTGGACTTAACTGTGCAGCTGGTACTTGAACTTCCATCTGAAGGTCTAATAGGTATCTGAGATGTTTGCATGTCAAAACTGGAATCTTCTGTTCCCTCCAGCCCCATTACGTTACTTGCTAAGTTTCCCATCTCGATCTGTCCAGTTACTCAAGCCAAAATTTGAGTCATCCTCAATCACTTCATTTTCTGTACTCACTTCACCCAATCTTCTAGCAAGTCTTGTTGGTTCTACCTTCAAATTACATTTTGAATTCCACCCATTTTTCATCTCCTCTGCCACTACCCCAGTCTAAGCCACTGTCACCTCCTACCCACAGTACTATAACAGCTTCCTAACTGCTCTCTTTGCTTCCACTCTTGTGATCATTACAGTCTCTGCCCCACATCTGAGACTGATCTCTTTGTACATAAACCAGACCATGCCATTCCCCTTACTTATGCCCCCCGGTGACTTCCCATTGTACTCAGAATAAAATCCAACCTATCATAGTGTGCAAGGCTCAGCCTACGTCTTATCCCTACCGATATCCCTAACCTCGTTCCATGCCACACTTTCCCCTTGCTATAACAATTTCCAACGCTGCTGGCCTTCCTTCCATACTTTGATCATGTTGAGTTTGTTATTTTCTCGGGCCCTCTGTATGGTGTTCTTCCCTCTGCCTCAAAAGCCCTGCTCCTTGAGCTCTGTATGATAACCCCTCTTCCTCCTTCAGATCTCAGCTCAAATAAACACTACCTTCTTAGAGAGACCCCTGCAAGTGGTAATCTGTCCAAGTCACTTCCAATCTAGTCATACTCACAACCTCTCTCTTCCTCTTTTCTTTCTCTTCCTAAACTGTTTCATGTCATTGTTTCCTTTTTAGCGTCTATCCCCCTTTAAGAGTCTAAGCATCTCAAGAGCAGGGATTTCCTGTTTTAAATGGATTTTTTAAGAGAAGGAATGAAAGAAACTTTTTTGGGAACTTCATATGGGAATGAATAATGTGGAATGTTTAAGAAACTAAGGCCCAGCTTAAGGAGATGATGCATTAGGCCATAATAGGTATTAACACCTTAGTGGAATTGAACTTGTCATTTTTAGCAGACATTGAGGACCTAGCATTTGCATGGCAAAATTCTTTCTGCCCTCAGAATTGGGAGAGCTGAAAGAATGGTGGGTCACTGAGCCTGAGAGGTAAAGAAGAAGGTGACCTTACAGGATAAAATTGTGTGTGTGTTTGCGGGGGGGGCAGGGAGAGGTCAAGGGCAAGTGCTAGCTCCTGACTTACACTTTACCTAGATTTTAGCTCTAACTAAAAGGAACCATGACAATTATTTCTTTAGCATCTGGGCCAGTGTGGATAGTAGGTTTTCAGTAAATGCTTTCTGGGAGAATGAATAAATGAGCTTATGAATTGGAAAGAAAATTCAGGAAAGGTAAAGTCTTAACATTTCTGACCTACAAATTATGAGACAGAGACAAGGTTGCTTTGGACACTCTAAGGCACACTAGCCTGAGGATTTAGGAATAAGAGAACACTTTCTTCTCATCCTACTTCACTCCCCCAGAGTCGAATCAACCTCAGAGTTCCTGTTGACCTCAGGAGAGGATTCCAAATACACAAATCAGGAAAACAGAGGGAGGCAAATTTTTGAATGTTAACCAGTAAGAACGTGCAGCTTGAGGACATCTCATTTCCCCCCCAATCCCAATTAGATAAACTCGGACATATGAAAGAAAACCATGGTGTGAAATGCGAACATATTATTCGACTGTGATGATATAAACCTGATAGTCTCTGTCCAGATGATACCTCTGCTGTGATCTATTTTAGGGAGCTTCTGGATTTGAATCTAAAAGTTATCTCTGGAAAAGAGATAATAATTTGGACTCACATAGCACTTTTCATATAAAGGTCTCCAAGCACTTTACCAAGAAATAAGTATTATTATCCCAGATGGAAGAACTCAGACAGTGGGATTGCTGCCCTTTTCATCAAATTGGACAGTGGAAACCCTTGGACTCCTGACATAGCCCCCAGCTAGAAATGATTGAATCATGCCCTCTCTTCATTGGGAACCGGGCCTATCCATGATGTGACTTCCTATAAATTCATACATGCACAAATGCATAGATATATACATACATATATAAAGTAGAACATCAGGCTCTACTCTTAAGAATTTTAGCATATGTTCGAAACAACTGAAAATGTGTAGTTTTAAAACTGCTGAGTCGGGGGTAAAGTCTACCTACTTAAAATAAGAAAAGTGGTCAGTCTAGGTGGACTAATAATAGCTAACATGAGCCAGGCATTGTTTTAAGTAGGCTACACATATTATTATATTTAAGACTCAAACAATTGTAATGAGGTAGAACCTATTATCACTCTACCTATTTCATTTTATAGTTGAGGCAACTGAGACACAGAGAAGTGAAGTAACTTGGCCAAAATGTCAGTTTAGCAAGTGGCAGAGCGGAATTCTGACCTGAGCCCATCGTCCACATGCTTGACCGGGAACTCTATGCTGGGTACTGTAAAGCATGTTGCATGAATTGTCTCACTGAATCCTCACCAAACCCCTAAAAGGTAGATACACCGTTGCCCCAGTATCACTGGGGGAATGAAACCAAGGCTGTAAAGGTGAAGCGACCTGCTCGAGCTCATGTTCTAGAAGGAGCAGAGCCAGGATTTTGAACCATGGTTGGAACAGCACCAGGCAAGGAGTTGGGCTGTTCATTCTGTTTCTGTCACTAACTAGGCTGTGTGACCTTGAGCAAATCAAATCATCTCTATGGCCTCTGTCTACTCTGTGAAAGAAGGACGTCGGACCACATTGACGCCAAAGTCCTTTCCAGTGCTAATACTCTCAGATTCTCAATATCTGTTTTCTACTTAGTCCCTTGTTTGAAAATCCTTGGAGGAAAAGAAATTAACCACACAGAACCTGGGAGTGACTCTGGGAGCCAAATTTAGAAAACAGATCTCAAAAAGAGAAAAAAAGTTTACAGAAATGTATTAGGAAAATGAGACTGTCCTGGCGTGTTGATCTTGACTGGTGAGACTCGGTGACTACATCAAGGTTGTACATGTCTCCTTGATGAGCCAGTTCTCCTGGTCATAGTGACTCGTGTGACCTGGTCCATTGGCCATTTCTGGCCACTGAATTGACTGAAGCTGGAAGGAGCCCATCTTGTGTAGGAGGGATCTGGAAGAAGAAGCCAAGCTTTTCATGTGGGTGTTCTATCTTGAATTCAGAATGTCTATACCATTCTGTCTACTTCTGTTTTTATTCTCAGTGATTATTATATAGTGACACAGCCTACTGTTACCATGAACCAGTTTTTTCACAATCTGGTGGGGAGCCATGCTATAGTCAACAGGTCTGGCTTTCTGTTTCTCCGTGTTATTCTATTCAAACGTGTGAGCTTGACCCAAAGGAAACATATTTATTATCTTAAAGACATATCTATATTCCCATGTTCATTGCAGTGTTGTTCACAATAGCCATGGTATTGAAACAACCCAAGTGTCCATCAGTGAACAAATGGATAAAGATGAGCTATATCTCACCCCACAAAATTATTATTCAGCCTTTAAAAAGAAGAAGATGCTGCCATTTGCAACACCATGGGTGAACCTGGAGGGCATTACGCTAGGTGAAACGAGCCAGACAAAGACAAAAACTGCATGGTGTCCTTTACGTGTGGAATCTTAAAACAAAACAAACCAAGTCAAAATAAAACAATGAAATAAAATGAAATTCAAGTCAGACTCATAGAAACAGAATAGAATGGTGGCTGCCCAGAGCTGGGAAGTGGGGGAAGTGGGGGAGAGATTGGTAAATGGGTACAAACTTTCAGTTATAAAATGAATAAACTCTTAGGATCTAATGTATACATGGCAACTATAGTTGCTCACACTGTATTGTATAATTACAATGTGTTAATAGAATGAAACTTAAATATTCTTACCCCCCCAAAAATGTAAATATATGAGGTGGTGGATGTGTCAGTTAACTTGATTATAGCTATCCTTTTATAATGTATATGCGTATCAAACTATTGCCTTGTACACTTAAAATATCTTACAGTTTTGGGGAAGAGCAAGATGGTGGAGGAGGAGGAGACCTAAATATCATCGGGTCCCAGGAATTCAGCTAGATAGTTATCAAACCATTCTGAACACCTACAAACACAACAGGAGAGAGAAGAGAAGACAAGCAGCAATTCTAGGAACAGAAAATCGACCACTTTCCAGAAGGTAGGACGTGCAAAGAAGTGAAGCTGAGGCGATGGGAAGATAGACTATGGTGGGGGTGGAGGGGCGGGGGAGGCGCTGGCTCCCGGCAAGCAGCTGAGCACAAAACGGGAACTTTTAGAAGTCGGCTCCACTGAGGGGTGTGGCTCCAGAGGCTAAGGGGGGGAGGAGGTGGAGCTCTCGCAGGAACAGTGTGGTCTCAGGACCCGCGGGGTCACAAAAAAACTGGGGGTGCCTACGTGTGACAGAGATCCCAAGTATCAGAGTGGTGAAGCCGGCTGTAGAGATGGAGCTGAGAAGTGGACTTTCAGCTCAGGGTTACCTTAAACCATGATCTGGGGCACAGTTGGGCCATTGCTCTTCAAAAAGGGACCCCACCTGCAGCAAATCCTGGGAGACTCACTTTCCTCCTCCAGGAGGGGTAGCATGGGACCGTGCTGTAGCAATCTGCTGGGTGTGGAGACTCCAAACGGGACTGTGTGCCAGAGACAAAAACACTCGGTCACAGGCCAGGTGAGCTCGGAGCTTGGCCGGAGACCAGGGAGACAGGAGTGATGGAGCACTTTTCTCCAAGGGCTCACTGAGCAGTGGGGCCCTGAGCTCTCAGCTCCTCTGGGCGGGAGATTGGGAGGCCGCCATTTTCATTCCCGTCCTCCAGAGCTCTATGGAAAGCGTTCAGGGAACAAAATCTCCCAAGAGTGAACCCAAGCAGGCTACTTAGCCTGGCCCCTGGCAAGAGTGGTGCAATTCCACCTCGGGCAAAGACATTTGAGAATCACTGCAACAAGCCCCTCCCACAGATGATCAGGAAGAACATTCAGCCAAGACCAAGTTCACTGATCAATGAGAACCACAGAACTTCAGAGCAAGGGGAAAGCAACACATAGAATTCACGACTTTTCCCCCATGATCCTTTAGTCTTTCAAAGTTAAATTTTTTAAATTTTATTTTTTTCTTATTCTATTTTTTTAAAATTTTCCTCTTTTCTATTTTAACATTTTAAACTATTTTATTTTATCAATACCTTTTAAGAATCTTTTAAAATTTTCATTGTTATATTCTATCTCTTCGTTGTATTTAACCTTATTTTCTATATACATATAGTTTTTTTTTTTTTCTTTAAAATTTTGGCACATGGGGCACCTGGCTGGCTCAGTGGGTTAAAGCCCCTGCCTTCAGCTCAGGTCATGATCTCAGGGTCCTGGGATTGAGACCCGCATTGTGGGGGGGTTCTCTGCTAAGCAGGGAGCCTGCTTTCTTCCTCTCTCTCTGCCTGCTTCTCTGCCTACTTGTGATCTCTGTCTGTCAAATAAATAAATAAAATCTTTAAAAAAATTTTGTGGGATACAATTTCTTCTAATAGATCAAAATATACCCTAAATATAGCACAAGGCTTTGTTCTAGTTTCCATCCTGATCACAGTCTTTCCTCTTTTTTTCCTTTTCCTTTTTCAACCAACTCCTTATCTTATCAATTCCTTTTTCTGAATCTTTTAAAATTTTCATCTTTACAGTCATATTCCATCCCTTCATTGTGTTTACATGAATAGCCAGAGGAATGTTGAAAAAGAAAACCAAAGTCAGCAGCATCACAATTCCAGACTTCAAGCTCTATTACAAAGCTGTAATTATCAAGACAGTATGGTACTGGCACAAAAACAGACACATAGATCAATGGAACATAATAGAGAGTCCAGAAATGGACCCTCAACTCTATGGTCAACTCATCTTCAACAAAGCAGGAAAGAATGTCCAATGGAAAAAAGACAGTCTCTTCAACAAATGGTGTTGGGGAAATTGGACAGCCACATGCAGAAGGATGAAACTGGACCATTTCCTTACACCACACACAAAAATAGACTCAAAATGGATGCAAGATCTCAATGTGAGACAGGAATCCATCAAAATCCTTGAGGAGAATGTAGGCAGCAACCTCTTTGACCTCAGCTGCAGCAAATTCTTCCTAGAAATATCACCAAAAGCAAGGGAAGCAAGGACAAAAATGAACTGTTATGACTTCATCAAGATCAAAACTTTTGCACAGCAAAGGAAACTGTCAACAAAACCAAAAGACAACTGACAGAATGGGAGAAGATATTTGCAAATAACATATCAGATAAAGGGCTAGTAGCCAAAATTTATAAACAACTTATCAAACTCAACACCCAAAGAACAAAAATCCAACCAAGAAATGGGCAGAAGACATGAACAGACATTTCTGCAAAGAAGACATACAGAAGGCCAACAGACACATAAAAAGTGCTCCACATCACTTGGCATCAGGGAAATACAAATAAAAAACCACAGTGAGATATCACCTCATACCAGTCAGAATGGCTAAAATTAACAAGTCAGGAAACAACAGGTGTTGGTGAGGATGCGGAGAAAGGGGAGCCCTCCTGCACTATTGGTGGGAATGCAGGCTAGTGCAGCCACTCTGGAAAACAGTATGGAGGTTCCTCAAAAAGTTGAAAATAGAGCTACCTTATGACCCAGCAATCGCACTACTGGGTATTTACCCTAAAGATACAAATATAGTAACCCAAATGTTTACAGCAGCAATGTCCACAATAGCCAAACTATGGAAAGAACCTAGATGCCCATCAGCAGATGAATAGATAAAGAAGATGTGGTATTATATATACAATGGAATACTATGCAACCATCAAAAGACATGAAATCTTGCCATTTACAGCGATGTGAATGGAACTAGAGGGTATTATGCTGAGCGAAATAAGTCAATCAAAGAAAGACAATTATCATATGAGCTCCCTGATATGAGGAAGTTGAGAGGCAACGGGGTAGGGAAGGTTGGGGGGTAGGGAAGGAAAAAATGAAACAAGATGGGATTGGGAGGGAGACAAACCATAATAGACTCTTAATCTCACGAAACAAACTGAGGGTTGCTGGGGTGGTGGTGGGGGGGTACAGGGTGGCTGGGTTATGAACATTGGGAAGGGTATGTGCTATGGGGAGTGCTGTGAAGTGTGTAAGTCTGATGATTCACAGACCTGTACCCCTGGGGCAAATAATACATTATATGTTTATAAATAAATAAATAAATATGTAAATATCTTACAGTTTTGTCAATTATACCTCCCTAAAGCTGAGAAAATAAATATAAATGAAAGAGAGAGAAAAAACAAACAAACCAAAAAAAAAACCTTCCAAATGTGTGAGCTTGAGTTTGTGATAAACCTTGGCCCAGCCCTTGGCTTTGTGATCTTGGGAAAGTCACTTAAATTCTCTCAGTGTCTCGATTTTCCTCATCTTTTCGTAAAGTGATACTTACACCCCTTGGTCTCCGGTGGCATAAATTTCAAATAGTCTGCCACTGGTGGAAATGGTTGGGAGAGATTAGAGCCACCTCAGGTGACCACGTGGTGAGGGAGAGGGCTGGTGTGCTGGTGCACACAAAGCAGGTGTTTTGGCCATGGACAAGCCTGCATGGCAATCCCAACTCTGCCTGTCATTTGGGTGAGTTATTAAATCTCCAGAAGTCTCTCCAATTTGTAAAATGCAGCGTTGTTGAGATACAGATATATAAACATAAGCTCCTGACAGACAGTAGGCCATTAATAATGGTGGCTATCATTATTTTTTATCAATTACTGAATCACAATGAATAGTTAGCAGGTTCAGAATATGAAGGTTTATTTTCTAAAACATGCCTACTCATTCACTTTGATCCCTAGGGAAGAGCCAGTACAGAATTGGGTTATCCAGCTAGGAAATTAAATCCCATGTTTCTCTATACTGAATGTTTGGGGCTAATACCAGAAGCTTATCCTCATTACACATCACACCTTGAGAATAGCTGGACAGGTACTTCTCTTCCCCTCAGAAGTCTCTGCATTAAGTCCCCACTCCTGTGACCACAGGAATTCTGGTAGTCTGTTGGGATCTCAAAATTTATCCATTCTAAAGAGGGTAAAATTATCATGCACTAATCCCCAATGCTTTTTAGCATGAGAATCTCATTTTTTTAAAAAAGATTTTATTTATTTGACAGAGAGAGGTAACACAAGCAGAGGAGCTGGAGAGGGAGAAGCAGGCTTCCTGCTGAGCAAGGAGCCCAATGCGGGGCTCGAACCCAGGACCCCAGGATCGTGACCTGAGCAGAAGGCAGATGCTCAATGACTGAGCTACACAGGCACCCAGAGAATCTCATTTAAAGGTAAAAATAATTTAAAGGAATCCCAAAAAGTAACAGTTCTATTTTAAGTAGCTTTTGATTGAGAACATAGTTGATAAAAAATTTAGCAGTGGTAA
The DNA here is from genome assembly GCF_902655055.1 of Lutra lutra. Taxonomy (NCBI): domain Eukaryota; kingdom Metazoa; phylum Chordata; class Mammalia; order Carnivora; family Mustelidae; genus Lutra; species Lutra lutra. The sequence goes on along the minus strand of NC_062282.1, from coordinate 78,737,495 downwards.
GAAGTTAGAGGATCCTCCCAAACATTTTTTTTGAGTAGGTAGTATACAAACCTGATGGAAAATGCAGAAGGTACCAAAGGGAATAGTCCTTGCACTCCATGCCTCGGTCACTCAGTGTCCTTCCCAGAGCCAAGTGTTGTTGAAACACTGTGTCTGCTGTGTCCTTTCAAAGGTCATCTATGCTTTACAAATACTTACATATTTATCACTTAAAAAAAGACAAAAATAACAGATCTTTCCACTGTTCTTCATACTTATCAATGTCTTGTTATACTTTAAACAGGGTACGTGAAAAAAAGAGAGAAGAATGTGCATTTTTATTCATCACAGTGGCATCTGCTATTGAAAAGTTAGATTGCATTTACTAATATACCAAAAGTCCAAGTGTACATCAATTACAGAGCACCTAGAGATTCTCAGCTCTAAGTTTGGAAACCAGTAGTATAAGAAAGTTATCGATAATATTCAACATTAATTTTGGTCCCTACTTTGCATCAGGCATTGTTCTCAGCATTTTATACTTGTTATCTCACATAATCCACATCCTTCAAATCCTTCTCTTTCAGCTTAAATGTTATCTCCTTAGAGAAGCTTTCTACGATCCAAGGATACCTTCCCTCTTCCCTTTCCATTATTCCCTATCATTTCATCCTATTTCCTTCAGGAGATGAACCACTCTATGTAATTAGTTACCTATCTATCTGCTTGTTTACTGTTGTCTTCCCAACAGTACGTGTTTTACAAGCAAGGACAGAATCAGCTTGGCTCCTTGCACTATATCCAGTGGCCGGTACCATGTCTCAGAGGAGCCATTCATTGGATATTTATTAAATACATCATGAGCAAAAACCAACTTGACGAAGCAGACCCTATTATTATTTCTGTTATACAAATGAGGAAACCAAGGCCCAGAGAGAAAAACAAGCTCATCCCAAAGTTAGTAAATGACAAAATTGGTTTGAAACCCAGCTCTGCTTGACCTCAGAGCCCAAGCTCTTTACCACCATTCTGTTGTCAGAAATGGAAGACTGAGTACATTCCTGGATGTGTGTGATCTTGAATAAGTCACTTTTCCTCCCTTGGACTGTTTGCTCCACTGGAAAAGGAGAGGGTGGAATTAGCAATATTCCTCACAGAGGTGTTCTGTGATGTAGGAGATTGTGATCCATGAAAACGTAAAGGGGGACATTGAAGGGACCAAGAAGATTGGCCAGATGCCTGTAAGAGAGATAGATGACTTTTGATTCTTTTCTTCCTTCCCTCCTTTCCTCATGGAAGATTTGCTGATCTTTATTCTATGGCAGGCACTGTGTCAGACATCCCTTTGGATAGGGCTCCAAAGACTAATAGGACATGGTCCCTGCTGTTAAGGGACCTGGCCTGATGGGTCTAATGCAGACCCACTAACAGCTGCTTTTAGTGTAGGTCAGTGCCATAATAGTAACATGTATGAGGCACGTGGTTACATGGAAGAGGAAGGGATTAATTCCATCATGTCATATGTACAGTGCTCGGAATGGAACTGGATGTAAGGAAGGGAGGAATGAGGTGTAATGCTGAGCTGGGCCTTGGGGGAAGGAATAGTCTTCCAGATGGACAAGGCTAAGGTGAGGCTTCTGGACCCAGGAGACATTACAGGCAGAAACACAAGCACATTGTGCTGGATTCCTAGGGTAGGGGGTTGGCTCCCACGGTGCAGAGCTGGTTAGGTAGAGGGAGCCCAGACTCTTCAGCCTGGAATTGACTCCTGAGAGCAGAGGCATGGCCAACTCATATTTACATTTTATTTTTAGCAAGATGACTCTGCCTGTGGTAGGACAGGAGGAGGCTGATGAGGCCAACAGTGGGGAAACTGGTTAGGAGGCTTTGCAGTGGTTCAGGTGAGAGATGATGAGCACTTGGAACCTAAGGCATTCACAGCAGGGTGGGAGAGGAGCTAAAAAAATCGGAGATTTTTTTTAAAAGGTAGAACAGAAGGACTTGGTGATTGATTGGATGAGGGAGAATAAGAGGAGACTAAGGGACTTATTGGAATGGATCAGGTGGCCAAATACAAAACACTACCATGAACAATTATAGGGAATTTGGAGTGGGGTGGGAGAAATAATGCTGTTGAATTTGGATATATTAAGTTTGAGGTGGCTCTTAGACAGCCAGCAGGAAAGGTATAGCTGTGTCCTTCCTTTACAGAATAGCAGTCCAAGCCTGAGCCAGACATCCCTGGGCCCATTTCCTGCTGGGCCCAGGCAGGGATAAAATTCTCCAAGACCTGAGTAGAATTCCTGAGCTCCACATCCTTCAAGGATATAAGCTGGAAATTGAAAACTCCCTAGATCCTTATTGATAGGAGGAGAACAGATTGTGGATTTGCTTTTTAAAATCGGACGTTGGCTCCAGTGGATCCGACTCTCTTGTCCCTTGCAAGGACCAGACTTTAAAACAAAAGAAACCATTTCTTCTGGAGCAGCCTCTGGCCCTGACAGACTCTGGCTCTCGAGTTGGCACCCAAGAAGCCCCCACTTGCTTTAGGGAACAGCTTTTCTAAAGAAGGTGAGGTTGTACGGCGTGTAGCCTGTCCAGCCTGGCCGCTGCTGAAAGCCCAGAATCTTGGGCACTGGACCCTCGCCCAGTCTCAATGGGCGTCCTCAATGCCGAGAAAAGACTTCACGTAGCCCTAACTCTTTCCAAAATGACGCGTCTGGAACCCTTCTCCACCTCAACTCGGATCCCTAGAGCTCACTAGGCGGTGGCAGGGCCGAACACGTGGGCCCCATTAGGGGCCGGCCTCTAAGGTCCCCCCCCCCCCCCCCCGGGAAGGGGGTAACCTAGGAGGCAGAAGGCTGGCTCGCCACACCGAGCGTGGTAATCTCCCCGGCTGCTCCAGCCCCTGGCCAAAGGCAGGGACACGCCCTGTGCCCACGTTCATAGGACGGTGCCAGGGTCCCTTTTCTCTACTCCGCCCTCTCCTCCCGCACTGTCCCACTGTCCTGCCCATAAATCGCAAGAGCAAAGGTAGCAGGATTCCTGCGGGCCGCAACACCGGGCGCTAAAGCAGTGCAGTCCCGAGCTTCCCCTGCAGAAGCCGCGCTCCTCACTTGGTCCGGGGGTAGAGGGGGCGCGAGAGAGCAAGTGGGCGGGCATCCTATTCTCCGCATCCTCCTCCAGGTCCTGGCGCGCAGGGTGGGAGCGCCGCGCCGCTCCGCGCTGCGCATCGCGGCCGGCTCGCCGCCTGCCCCCTGCCCTAGCTGGGCCGCCTCCCCCGGCTGCCGGTGGAGGGCTACGAGGCGCTAACGTTACGCTGTTTCCGGTTTTCTAGCGGGCTCTGTTTCCCCTCCCAAGGCGGCGGCGGCGGAGCGGCGGAGCCCCCCAAATGGCCTGGCCAGATGCGGCAGGTTTGCTGCTCAGCGCTGCCGCCGCCGCCACTGGAGAAGGCTCGGTGCAGCAGCTACAGCGACAGCAGCAGCAGCAGCAGCAGCAGCAGCAGCAGCAGCAGCAGCAGCAGCAGCAGCGAGAGGAGCAGCAGCAGCAGCAGCCGCAGCAGCAGCAGCAGCGAGAGCAGCAGCAGGAGCAGCAGCCGCAGCAGCAGCAGCGAGAGCAGCAGCAGGAGCAGCAGCAGCAGCAGCATCTCCTCCCGTCCCGCTGCGCCCCCAGAGCCGCGGCCGCCGCAACAGCCGCAGCCCCGCAGCCCCGCAGCCCGGAGAGCCGCCGCCCGCTCTCGAGCCGCAGCCGCCGGCGGCATGAGGCGCGACCCGGCCCCCGGCTTCTCCATGCTGCTCTTCGGTGTGTCGCTCGCCTGCTACTCGCCTAGCCTCAAGTCGGTGCAGGACCAGGCGTACAAGGCACCGGTGGTGGTGGAGGGCAAGGTACAGGGGCTGGCCCCGGCCAGCGGCTCCAGCTCCAACAGCACCCGCGAGCCACCCAGCTCGAATCGGGTGGCACTGGTGAAGGTGCTGGACAAGTGGCCGCTCCGGAGCGGGGGGCTGCAGCGCGAGCAGGTGATCAGCGTGGGCTCCTGTGCGCCGCTCGAAAGGAACCAGCGCTACATCTTTTTCCTGGAGCCCACTGAGCAGCCCTTAGTCTTTAAGACGGCCTTTGCCCCTATCGACACCAACGGCAAAAACCTCAAGAAAGAGGTGGGCAAGATCCTGTGCACTGACTGCGGTGAGTCGCCCCCTCCCTCTCTGCTGGAGAAAGGGGGGAGGGGCGAGGTGGTGGAGAATGGGGGTGGGGCGGGGAGGTGCTGCAGGTGCCCAGGCCTGGCAGCGCCCGGCTGCTGGGGGTGGGGGGTGGGGCCGCCCCTGGGCAGGGCACCTGGCGCGGATGGGTGAGGGGGTGGGGGTTGGGAGAAGGAGGATCAGGCTCAAAGTGTGCCAGGGATGGGGGGCGGGGGAAGGCGCTGGCCTGTGCCAGCAGCGATCTGCGGCTGATGTATGGCATGTAGAGCTGGAAAGCTGCCATCATAGCCCAGTAGCGGCAGGAAAAACGGCGAAGTCCGGGTGGTGCCGGCCCGAGGCTCGGTGAGTCAGGAGTGACCCTCGGAGGCCTTGCCGGCTCTGCTCCCATGGGCCTGCCTCGCTGCGACTGGCCAGGGTCTACAGGAGCAGCTGGGCAGACTCCCAGGTCGTGAAGGCCTCCGCTTACAAGTTCTCCTAGGGAATGACGGCCCCCGCCCCCTCCTTCCTCTCCGGGGCTCGGGTTCTGCTCATCCCCACCGCTGGCGCAGGCAGAGTTGGACTTTTTCTGCTACTGTTTTCCGTCCTCCATGTGGCTCGGGGTGTTTTTTCCTTCGTGATTGCCTCTTTGCTAAGCGGTTAGCCCAGTCTTCTCTTACCCTCCAGGACCGGGAAGCGGACACCTCTTTTGGCCGTTTCTGGGAGATTTGACTAGGTCTGTTGAAAGGGATGACAATGAAATAGAGTAACTTACTTCTGCTGAATGCCGTAAGCTCAAGCTCTGACATCTTACTGGCAGGATGTGTGGACTGCATCTGCCGTCTTCATGATGTTGGGGCTGCACGGGAATGCAGGCGCTCAGAAACAACACAAGTGTGTAGATCTCTGTAGCCGAGAGTGGAGGTCTCCCATGTTCAAAGTAAAAGAAGTATCTGTTTAAGAGCTTTTGTTTCTCCTCCCTGAACGCACTTACTTCTCAGTGAGATATTTCAAACCAAATCGCCCCCATACTGGAGTATTTGGTGCTGGCTGGTCTTGGGCTTATTCCTGTTGGGGCTTCTTTTTGTCCCGTCTCAGGCTAAATTGGGTGCTTGCTGTGTGACTCTGGGCTGTGTAATCACTGAATTATGACAGATGTCCCGGAGGTCATCGAAGTTGGCATGTTTACCAGGTTACCAATTGGGTCTATATAGGCTTTGGGAAGCAAAGAATGTGGAACAGCTCATGGGAAGTTTTGCTGCCCTCCCCTTTTTAGATCAATGCCTTTTTGCGTTTTGGAAGCCTTCCTCCTCTCTCCCCCTCCCCCACCCCTGTCCTTCAAGAGACAAAATTTTAATTTAGTAGTAGTGGTTGCGTATCCAGGCATTATGTTAAACTGTGGCCACTTTAATCAGAAGAATCTTGAAGTATCTTAATGAAGAGGGAGAAACTTGGGTGGTAAGAGTGATTTCTCTCTCTGACATTGTTCTGAGGAATACTGTTGACTGCTCCTTCATGTTGGTTTTATGCTCTTCCCTGTTTTATGATGACAAGTCGAGAACAGTTAAGAATTTCTGATTTTTTTATTCTGTTAAGTATTTTATGTGAGATCCCATAGGGAGCTGTGGAACTGTATTGTGCAGCGGGAAATAGATAGTAAAAACATTTATTGAACCTTGTCCAAGGACAGCTTCTGTTTTGGTTCTTGGTGAGTTGCTCCCGAGTATGCACAGTGCACATCACTACATAATCCCTAGTCTGGTCCACTGAGACCCAATGGTCTTTGTCAGATAATCCCCTGTCTTCCTCCACCTACTTTCCCCCTTCCCTCCTTTGCAATTATACCTTGTTTGTCTTGGTGAGAGTTGAGGAGTTGAAGAGTTGAATGTGGAGATCATGAGAGATGTGGGGGTCAGAGATATTTTCTACTTTCAGGTTATGATCACCTCATTTGATGGAAGTGGCATGTGTGGGTCTAGTTCTCAGAAAGTGCTCAAAGAGATCCCTTCTGAAGAGAAGGCCATCCCACGCTGTAAATTGTCAAGAGACAGAAACAAGCATGGAAGTAAATAAACACTTCAGAATGCAAACAATTTGGCTTTGAATTGATAGTGCCTAAGTCGGTGTCAGTTTGTGGAGGGGGGAGCTTTATATAAGGGGATTCGAAATTAAAGGACATATTTGTGAGAGGAAATTTGTGAGAGGAATTATATGCCAGAAGAGCATAAACTGCATTTTCTTATTTTCTACCATGGGGTTAAGGAAAACACGCCCTGGTGATGGTATATTAAATAAGGAAACAAAATCATCCTAACTAACCACAACACCTTCCTTGTGCTCAGCAGGAAATAACTAACAAATTCATTTTCTGTTTTCTATCTCTAAAGAAAGCCCTCTGGGCCACAGGGTCATTGGGAACATTTTCTCCTTGGAGCAGATTTGCCCGTTGCAAAATAGGGAAACTGGCACTCAGAAACTGTCATCATGCCCGTTATATTGAGCAACTGTGGTTGAATTGTTACTTTGTTTAGCCAGTTTCAGCTCTGAATGTGTCTGGATTCAGAGAGCTGTGTTTCCTGGGGAGATCATCTAGAAAGGTGTCTTAGGGTGGGTTAGGATTTTGGGACAATGTATCCTATGGAGGGATATTGAGTTTAAAAGCTAGCACATGTCTCAGTAGCATCAATGAGGGGTCATGCTAGACCCTTTGTAGAAGGTCCTCACGAATGGCTAATTTCACTGCTATTGTGTAATATTGATTTGAAGCCTGTGAAGTCTGGCTGGGATAACAATATCTGTCAGAGGGGTATTTTTATAGATCTCATGTGTATCATTCATCCAAAATTACTACCTCTGGTGGAAAAGAGTTGAGTAAAATCTTTGCATTTCTAAAAAGCTTGCATACAGGGAGGTGTTTTCTGTGCCTTTTGTGGAGAGGAAAAAGAGGAAAAAGAGAAAGCAGTCTTCAGGATTAGCAACTCTGTACAATGCTATAAAAGCATCCTGTTCTGCAACCAGTCCTGCATTTTTAAAGATGGTTGCACATATTTTGGTATAATCACACCCTATCTTGTTGCTTTCCTATATATATGGTTTTAAGCTGTTTCCTTGTTGCATAGACACAGCAGATAGCTTAAGAAAAAAAAAGATCATTCTTCCTTTGGGACTTTCTGATTTACAGTTTTCTTCCAATGTATAGTGTTCTTTGTTGTTAAAGATGGAAAAGGTGTATTCCCCCGGGGTGGGGGGTTGGGGTGGTGGTGGTGGTGGTGGTGGTGGCGGTGGTGGCTTTACATCCTTTAGGATAGTTTTATTTAATTTGACAACCAGAATCACATATTAGAGGAAGGTGGTTCACAAAATTCAGCATAGCAAAAGCTACTGCATATTTTTAAAATGCTGTTTATTTAAAGAATCTTTTCTTCCCCCGCCAGCTGGAAACCCAGCTGTGCTGCAGCTTAAAGATGGGAAAGTGAAACTACTCTAGAAACTGACCATTCCATTCCTAGCTGTGAGGACGAGGCTTGGCCATAGATTTAGGGGTAGAATTACCATGATAATATCATTAAATCTCTTGGTGCCTCCTTTCCTCAGCCGATTGCAATTATTGGGGGCGGGAACCATATCTTATCTTTGAGGTCTTTTTCCTACCTCTCCAGCCTCCCCCCCACCATGTTGGTACTGTGTCTGATGTGTACAGGGACTCTCAAGTGTCTTTTGAAAGGATGAAGTCAAGTGAAGTTAAAAAAGCAAGCCTCCCGATTAATACTAAAACAATCTTAACTCTTGGATCTGTGACCGCAAGTCTTAGTTCTGAAAAGCTGAGTTTGATGATAGCCTTTACCTGTCGCTATGGGAACCTTTTTTCCAAAGGAGTCGTTATCAACTAGAGTACTTAACCACAATGTGTTTAATCATTGTGCTGATTAGTGTTAATGGGATTTGAGCCACGGAGACTAAAGGTCTTGCTGGAGAGGACCCTCTTTCTTTTTTCTTTTTTCTTTTTTTTTTTTTTTTTGGAGAGTAGATTACCACTCCCTCACCCTCAAAACAAAAATAAAAATAAAACAACTCTCCATTTGAATTAACAAATATTTCGGGAGCTAGAGAGGATGGTATATTAACTAACTAGGTGACTAACTTCTTGGTCCCAATCCTCTTTTCCATTTTTCATCATCTAGGACGTTTTCATTCTATTTCCTAATAGCAAATGCACCGTTAGGGGTTTTTTTTTTTTCCCTTTCTAAAATTGTATTTGCTTTTCTGAATGTGTAATATATTTATATGCCTCAATCCAGAAAGTGCATATGAATATACGGTCAAAAGTCTCCCTCTCACTCCTGTGTTCAGCTACCTAATCCGTAAGGCAATTGAAAAATAACATATTCTTGAAATGTGTATTTCTCTAAAAGCAAAACGCTTGTCAAAGTAGTCTTAGGTTTTTCTCTTAACAGACGGAGAGTGTTCATTTTGCCATTAAGTCAATTTTATGGTAAATTCTTTCCCAGGCAATACATATATATACATATATATGTATGTGTATGTATATATTTGTACAGGCACGTACATATGTATGTATCTATCTATACATAAGTATATATTTGACTTAACCCAAGATCTTAATCACTACCCTACCTCACAAATGTAACCCTAGGCTCAAGAATGAAAATACCAAGGTGTTTTTCAGATACTTTGCCATTAAGAAGTTTTGTGTGACAGGAAATTTTGGGAGGAGTCTTCACTGGGATGCCCAAGAGAGAAATGCAATGATTTGTCCCTGAGCTTAGGGCAGCCCCTCTGCCCGTACCACGATTCTTACTGTTTCACTCTCTCAATAAGCTCACAGCAGAATCCACGAGGAAAATCACATGCTTCCATATGTGCAAAAAGAAAACCCCACAGTGCGTGATTGCTTTGATTTTCATTTAGAAGGCAAACCCAAAGACTTCAGTTGCTGATGAAGAGTTTGATTTTGACTGACTGTATTCCTATAGGCTGGTACAATTCTAGGGGGAATTATCCACTTGAATCTTGCTTTGAAGTACGTTTAAGGTAACGGATTTGAATGCAGTGTTAAAATTTCAGAGTGTCAGGGAATTGCCACTTGAATACTGAGGGGGAAAAAAAGGCAACAGTGGAAAATTTTAACCCTCTAAATCCTGGTGGCTTAGTGGCATCTGGCAATTTTGCCCACTGATTTGGAAAAGGAATGACAATATTAGTGAAGTTTTTCCCTGTGTCATCTTCAACAACTGGTTCTGGGTTCTTTCTTTTGAAGGCCTGACATGGTGGTGGTATAATTTGAGCCAAAGGTAAGAGAAATTTCCCTCCAGATTTTGAGTTTGGATGCATGCGTATGAAATGAGGATTTTTGTCTTACTCGTTTCTAGGAATTAACCCTCCTTTCCCACTCACTTACTGGAATTAGTATATAGAAATAAAGTGAGTTTATGAATTTCAAGAGATGATATAGGGAACGCTTTAGTAAACTGAGGAAAGCAGGTGAATTGGCTGGTGGAAGTGTTGAATTGTGATAGGTTTGTGAACATAGATTCTTATTTTTTAAAATATTTTATTTATTTGACAGAGGGGGAAAAGAGAGAGAGAAAAAACAAGCAGGGGAGGGGCGGAGGGAGAGGGAGAAGGAGGTTCCCTGCTCCATTTGGGATATTGGGATCATGACCTGAGCCGGAGGCAGATGCTTAACCAACTGAACCACCCAGGCGTGCCCCTAGACGCCTTAAAAACAACAGTGCACCCAGGTGAATCTTGGTGAACTAGAGCTTTGTGGAAGGCTGTAGGAACCCTAGCAAACGTGGAGGCTGATTAAAAGGCGTTAGGATGACCTGCGAGAGGACATCCTGTACTCAGGCAAAGAGCTGGGAAGCTTCTGCCAATCTGGGGTCAAAAGACAGAGATTCACATTGACAGAGAGCATTTGTTGTTAATCAGCTGTGATATTTTTCGATAATTATGAAATGAGGTTAAGTTAAGGAACCTTCTTTCTCTGGCTAGCTGTGTTTGGCCAAGTGTGGCATATGAGCTCCATTCTGCAGCAACGTTCCCTTCCCACTCTGTGCTCCGAGTGAGCTCCAGGTAGCCTCTCCAGGGACCTCTGGGACAGAGCCGGTTAGCTCCTCCCTGTGCCTCTGCTCAGGACCTGCTTGTGCAGCTGGCCTCCAGGGCTGAGCTGGATATGGTTAATACTCCATTTACCCTTGCAGATGTTTCCAGAGTGGCAGAGCGTCCTGGAGGTTTCCGTCTTCCACTAGCAACACAGACCCCCAAGATGTGGTGTTTGAGTTGCTTTTTAATCCTGCCTCCAGAAACAGAATCTTTAATGCTCCTCTTTTGCTCTCACAGATTTCCTGCCTTGTGCTGATGACATTGGCTTCCCCCCATTCTCTTTCCCTCCGTGATCTGTTTATTCAGACTGAGGATCTTTGTCCTTTAGGCTAGGATGTTTTACTTGGTCTTGATCTTGATATCGTTCCAACTAACAAAAGCCAAACTGGGCTAACATTCCTCCGGACTGAGTGAGAGGAAAAGTCACTGCATGGCTGAATACCTGGTCCAGCCCCTGGGAGAGTCAGGACGTCATTAATTCGATTACGACGATGATGCCTTTTGGTGTCCCTGAAGTCGTATTACTAAAAGAGCTTTGCTTCAAGTCCATCTTTCAAATGTTTGCTTCCACAAATAATTCAATGTAGGTGCTCTGCTTCAAGAACGAGGTGTTTCGGGTAGTTGTATCAGACACAGTCCCTCTCATCAAACAATTTACAATCTGGAGGTACAAAGGAAGAGTGGCACTTCAATCCAGAATGTGCTAACTGCCATGAGACACACCAGCAGGGGACTTTGGGGAGCAAGGGAAGCCTCTCAGAGGAAAAGAATATCATATTTAGAGGATTAAAGGAGAAGTAGTTAGAGATGGGATTCTAATACTCAGAGATAGTTGAGGTAGAGGTGGTTTAGAGATAGAGAGGGATGAAATGATTGATTAAATTGATTACATGGGGAGAGAGCCACTTTCTCTTCTGCAGAGGGGTATACTTAAAGTATACAAAATAACCAGAATGACAGGGAGAACTGGGTAAGGAGTCTGGAGAGGAAAATGAGGGTAATATTTTCGACTGTCTCGAATGCTAGGCTGATGACTTTATTTGTAATTCTGTAAATAGTATTTGAAGGCTTATGTTAAAAGCAATTCAGTAATGTTTTGTAGTTACTGGTGGATGGGTCTTGCACATATTTTGTTAAATTTATCCCAAAGTATTTCATGTTTTCCTGATGCTACCGTAAAGGGTATTTTTGTTTAGTTTGCTTGCCAGTTATTAATTGTTAGCATATAGAAATGTAATTTATAAAGCACTGATTATGTATCCTGTGACCTTAAGACATTTGCTTGTTAGTTCTAGTAACTGTTTTTGGTAAATCTCTTAGGATTTTTTTCTATGACTAAGTTGTCAGTGAAAAAAAAGACAGTTTTCCTTTTCCTGTTTGCCTTTTTTCTTTTTTGCCTTTTCTTTTTTCTTTTTCTTTCCTTATTGCACTGGCTAGGACTGCCAAAGACAGTGTTGATTAGAGTGGTGAGGATAAACATCCTTGTTCTAGTCATGGTGGAAAGGATTCAGACTTTCACTATTAAGTACAACATTAGCTGAAGGTTTTTCATAGATGCCCTTCCTTAAAAAAATTTAAAAAGTTTATTTAGTGTGTGTAATGATCAAGAATTTGGGCTCTACAGCCAAATGCGCCTGGATTTGGAAACCATCCTCTACATTTTCTAGCTGAGCGATGTTGGGCAAATTACTTTCTGAGTCTTAGTTTCCTATAAAATGGGGATAATGATAGAACACTTAATAGGATAGCTGTTCCTATTAAATGAGATAATACATGTAGAATGATTAACATAGGGCCTCAATAATAAATGTTTAAAATAGTTACTTATTAACAAAATCTGACTAGACCAATGTGAGTAGGAAGCCTAGTAAGTGAAAATTTTAAGTTCTAGAAGTGGACTGAAGGCAGGCAAGGGGACAATTTTCACCAACCACTCTATTTTTAACTCATATGTTCCTATTTATCTCCACTTGAGAGCCTCTGGGCTGGGCTGGTGGGGGTGGTGATGAGAAGGGCGTGGGTTATGTGTGTCGTTTCAGTGTAGGGAAGTTCATGTGAGTTTAGGGTCTGAATGCTGGTCCTATGGAAGTCCCAAGTAGGCTATCAGTCTTCATGTATCCATGAGTCTCTGTTGGTCAGTATTCTGAGAAGCCCACAAGTAGATACTGCTGTTTCACAAATGAGATGACTAAGATCCATACTCCAAGTTTTCTTACGAGGAGCTGCTCAAAGTCCCTGGAAAATAGCTGGAAATGTCCATCTCTCTTTTTCTTCCTTCCTTCCTTTTCTTTTCTTTCTCTTTCTTTCCTCTCTCCCTCTCTCTCTTCTTCCCTCCTTCCTTCATCTTTCTCTCTCTCTCTCTTTTTTTTTTTCCCCAAAGAAAGCAGGTCCCTGGTTCAACCTGCTTTGATTTGGGGGTTTCCAACTCTGGGGATAGGTTCACACTGCATCATTCATATTCTTTCTTTGTTTCTACATTGAGTTGGTGTGGATCTCATGGCTGACCAGGGACAGAGGGGTACAGGTGTGGGCATATAACAGGTGGCATTTTTGGAGTTTGTGGGACTGAATTTTAATTTTACGTAATTGATTGATGTGTGGAACCTGATGAAAGTATGAATCTTTGCTCCTTAAATGTTTGTAGGACAGAGACTCTTTGCTTTGGCTTCTTCCTCTAAATATTTGTTGGGTACTATTAACCCTCAGATTCTGAGCTTGCCACATATCCCCAAGCTCAAGTTCTCCTGTTATTTTCTCATTCTTAGAGTCTTAGTATCTATGGCCTGTACCACGTATATGACACTTATCATTTAATGCCATGCATTGTTAATTACCTTTTGATGGGTCAGGTCAGTATCTTATCTCCTTCCCCTGACTGGAAGATCTTTGGAGGGCAGTAACTTAACATGTGATAAAGTAAATATTTGAGTAATGGCTATTGCCGAGAAAGAAGGGAGAGTGGGTCTTTTTGCTTTCTCTACTGCCCACTTTGGCCGTAGATAAATTTCAAGTTTCCTCAGATGACAGCCTAGACTAAGGGACTAGAGCAACCATAGAAAGTATCCTCAGACATTTTGATAATAGGCAGAATTTGGCTTCTCTGTCATGTTTCTGTTCAGTTCTTTTCCCCCCTTGATAGTTCATAGTGTTTTGTGGGTAATTCTTCTCTTTTCTTGAATTTTAGAATTTTGACTGGTGGTTTCCCTCACACATGTTAATATTTTGGCTTGTGTTTCCTTTCCGTCTTTTGGTTAGTTGGCATTCTGCAAACGATTCTTCAGTTTCACTTTGCCGTGGGAGTTTTTAGGATGTTCCCTGTTTGGGTTTCTTCCTGGAGTGTCCAGTTGGATGTGGTTACTTGGAGCTGCTCATGCTGCAGGCTGAATACCTTGAGACGGAAGACGTATGGCTGGTTGTCATCTGTAGTAAGCGGAGACCGCAAGTTAGGCGTTGTTGTACCTCTTTGCCTCGTAGGCAGCTTGAGCGCTTCTGGAGGCCAGGACTGGTTCTTACATTGTGGTGTTATTTCCTCAGAGGGTGGGGAGGGGGATCCTAGTGTTTCTTCATGTCTCTCTTTGGCATGTTCATCCTCTACCATATCACTGAAATGAGGCATTGTCTTCCATCTGCTTGGCTAATATATTGGGTAAGGGTTGGGGTGGCTTTCAAGGGGAGGTGCTCCTCTAGCTCAGAGTGCCTAAGGACCGCCCGTCACCGCTTTGCACAAGGCCATGGCACGCAACTCCCTGGAGTCAGTCCCTTCCATTCGTGCCTGTGGCCAGAAGTATAATCTCAGTACAGGGCCTCACTACAGCTCCTTAGGCCGGTGATGAACTTGACAAACACTGCACCATTGAGGACTCTCTTTTGGAGGAGCTTTGTGTGGTTTTGGAGAGGAGAGTTTATTTACCAGTCAGGACTGAACAGGTAGATTAAGGAGATCTGACATGTCTGACTTCCTGTCTCTGAATGAGAGAAAGAGTGGCAGGCCTGCCTCCGGTGTAGCTTTCCCAGGATGGTCATTGGTTGGTTGGATGTCAGGGAACGAAATAATAAAAAGAAGAATTTTTTTTTAAAAGGAAGAAATGAATCTTGGACCACAATGCGATCCAACTGTCCAGAGTGAAGCTAAGGCCCACAAGCGAAGAGTTTCTTTCAAAGGGCACTGGGGCTTCCAAAGGCAGCCTCTCTGACTGCTCACTCTTAGTTGGTTTCCTTTTCATCGTTCATTCATGTGGATTTCCTTCTGAGAACCTCTCACCTGGGGTTTCCAACTCTCCTACCTTGCCCTTCTGTGCTCCCTACTTAGGTCTGCTGTCATACTTGCTTTTTTGTCATCATCGTAATAGCTGGTCCTCAGTCTCTATTCCCCCAAACCAGAGAAGTTGCCAGAAATTTCTAGTGCAACCTTTCCAACCCTTCCTCAGACTTTAGGTCTGATGGACCTAGTGGAAAGATAATGAACAAGGCCTGGGACAGGGACCTTAGAGGCTAGAACCACTTATGACAAATCTGGCTGAGTTCCTCTCAGGTCCAGTTCTTTTAGGTAAAACATTTAGCCACCATCCCCCTCCCCAAGAAAGCTTCTCCCATATTCCAGGTTTCATCTGCAAAAGGGAACGCTTTCTCCAAAAAGACTAGTAACATTCACGAGGCCCCCTAGTGACGTGCATGTTAAATTGTCTTGGCCAAGTACTGGTTTCTGGATGGCACTTCCCAGAGCTCGGCCCAAGTGATTCAGGCCATTACTGGGAAGATCCTAGGATGTGGAGGCAGGTGGAATCATACTCTGGGCCAAGCAAAACATTACCACTTCTGAGAGAAGCTTCTTGCTACTGGGAAAGAATCTAACTTGTAAGTTGAAGGGAGGCACATGGATGGCCCCCAGGTTGGGAGGGAGCTTCCTGTCTTTGTTTCTCATTATGCAAATTATCTGAGTAGGTTTTTGCTGTGCATGGTGTGCGCTCATCTAACAGGGCAAGTGGGAGCTGGAGCTGAGACTAGTTCCCTTGGGAATATTGTTTTCACCTCTGCCAGTGCCCCCCCCACACCAGCTTTTACTTTGCCCACACTGGTTGTGGGCTCCTTGCTTCTTGTGTGTGGTGGCACAGCCTCAGGGCCTCTGGTGAATGAGCCTTAGGCCCGGAGCTTGTTGTACAGAGTAAGGATTAAAGGCATTGGTTTTAGATTCGTCTGTTAAGGGATCATGTCAAGTGGATAGAAGGTCCCAGAGGTTTGATGGTCTTCACTAGGCCAAGCTCACAAACTATATTTTTTTAAAGTAGGTACACAATTTTACTTTTCTCATCTCTGAAGTTAGAGAATAGCCTAGTCATAGCCTAGTCATTCTAGAGGAAGAGTGCGTGTTGTCATTATTATTATTGGATTTTATATGAGAGAGAGAGAGAGCATGCGCAAGTGGGAGGAGGGGCAGAGGAAGAGGGAGAAGCAGACTTCCCACTGAGCAGAGACACCCCCCCACCCCTCCCACCCCCGCCTCAAGCCTGGGGCTTGATCCCAGTACCCAGAGATCAAGACCCGAGCCAAGATCAGACTTGTCACCCGCTGAGCCACCCAGGCCCTCTGGTGCATGTTGTCATCAGATGAGGAAAGTAGAGAGGCACAATAGTGCTTCTCTGGCCCTGTGTCTCAGAGGGTGATCCTCTGTGAGCGCCACTCTTTATTCTGTGGGTCAAAGATTCCTTTTTTTGGAAGACTTTGTGACTGACAACTGTGAGTTTGGGGACTGCCTCTCTGCCTACTTGTGATCTCTGTCTGTCAAATAAATAAAATCTTAAAAAAAAAAAAAAAAAAAAAAAGAGGCCATGGTCTGGAGCGGACTCTGAAGGGTAGACCTTCCAGCTCTATGACTTTGGGCAAATTTATTAGCCTTCTTTTGCTTCAGGTTCCCCAGCCATAAAATGGGGCTAATAAGAATACTTGACCTCATGGGGTAAGGTTTCAGGGAACTCCTCACATAAAGTGCTCCGAAAAGTGCCCACTTGGAGGAGAAAATGGCAGGCTAGCTGGAATTCCCATTAATGACATGTCTGTTGTTGTGGAAAGAAAATGGCTTTTCATTTTCATCCTGATATTTGTTAAAATCCTGGCTCTGTTCCTCACAAGCTCTGGGGACTAGGGAAGGTCACTTGATTTTTCTGAGTCCTCCCATTTCCAGCTGCCTGGGGCACATTGTTTCAGGCCTCTGTCGCTGCCTGATGAAGCACCCCAAAATGCGGTGCCTTCAGACAGCAACAATTCTTTGTCATTATCTCTCACAGTCCCGGGGATTGACTGGGCTCAGCTAGGAGGTTAGTATCTTTCTTGTCCTTTTGGTCACAGGGTGGCTAAGCAGTCAGACGGTAGCTGGGACTGGGTCACTTCAAAGCTTCCTCTTGACCTGTCTAGAAGTTGTTGCTGGCTCTTCTCATCTGGGAGCTTAGCTGGGGTTAAGGGCCAAGGACTTTGCCTGGGAGGATCCTGAGAGGGGGCCAGGAAAATGCTGAGTTGTCTTTTATGATCTAGCCTCAGAAGTCATTTCTACCACATTCTGTTTGTGAGAAGAGAGTTAGTTACTAAGCCCTGACCAGGTTCAAGGGGAGTAGACTTAGACTACTTCTTGGTGGAGGGATTGTCGAAGACTTTGTGGATATGTTTTGAAACCAGTACAGTCTGCTTTCTTTTTTTCTTTACCTTTTATGATTTATTTGAGAGAGAGACAGAGACAGAGGGACAAAGGGAGGGGGGAGGGAAGAGAATATCCTAAGCAGATTCTTCCCTGAGCGTGATCTCATGACCTAGAGACCACGACTGCGCCAAACCAAGAGTTGGAGGCTTAACTGACTGTGCCACCCGGGCGCCCCTAAAGTGTGCTTTCTGGTCACAAACTATTGATATGAAAAATACACTCATCCTCACCCCAAATCTTACTCCTCCAAAAAAGGCTCATCTATGCTGGCACCAGGCTCAGGCCTGGGGCCAGGATCTCACCCTCTAAATCAGGTGTAGGTGCCAATGGGGCCTCTCTAAGTCAGTTCCTTGGGTGCAGCAACTTGAGCCTTGTTCCTCTTGACTTGAAGAAGTGAACTATAGAAACAAGTTCTCTGACTACCCTCCCCGCACCTGTCTACTGTCACACAATGCCGGACTAGATGTAGGGGAACTGCTAAAAATGCCCCCTTTTTAAAAATTGGTAATATGTAAACATTGTGGAGGACTTGAATTTTGAGATAATTTTAAGCTTACAGGAAAGTTGCAAAAATGGTACAAAGACACTCCTTTGCCCAGTTTCCCCAAATTATGCAACCACGTGAACTTATCAAAACCAGAAAATGAATAATAGTATTGATGTAATACTATTAACTAATCTATAGGCCTTATTCATGTTTGGCCAGTTGTTTTACTAATGGCCTTTTCACAGTCCAGGGTCCAATCTAGAATCTCCTATCACCTTCAGCTGTCATGTAGATATTCTAGCTGAGGTAGATATTCCCATTTAGAAAGGGGGAGAATTCCCATTTAGAAAGGGGGATAAAGAAGATATGATCCATATACACAATGTCCACTGGTACATTTCACAGTTCTGAGATCCAGCCCGGCATGTGAATAGGCTCATGTCTGGGAACAATTCTCCACTATTCTTGGTTTGATCCTATGGGTTCCACGTTTTGCCCTCTAAATTCGCCTTCCTTTTCCCTGAAATACGGCCTGGGTCTGCAAGCTAAGAACTCGTCTCAGTGTTCTGTGTTATTTCAGGTGATGGTCAGTCAGGTGCAGCCCCAAGAGGAAACCCAGGAAAGGCACAAAAAACAAAGGTTACTAGAGTCACTGGTCCTAGAGAAGGGGTCACCACATGCTGCACAGGGTCAAGAGAACTTGCCACATTTTGGTCAGGTGGCACAAGACGGAAGAGCACAGACAGCATTAGGCCCGAGACCTTATTGGGATTTCCTTGGGAAGAGAGAGCCATGGCAGGATGAATTGTTGAGGACTGGCTAGTGTGAAGAATTCTGGTGGTCTCTAAGCTATAGGGGTGGTTGGTGCCTGCCTGCCTGGCCCCTGGTCCTGGGATGATTAAGGGGCAGACAGAAGAGGGACGGCTCTGCATTGGTTATTGCATATCAAAGGCTTGCTCCTGATTGAGTGCTTTGCTATCTCTAAGAAGTGGCTAGCCCTGATGGTGCAGTCTCTCCAGACAGAAAGAGTTTTTCAGATGTCCAGACATCCTATTACATAGAAAAGGAAAACTCTATAGAGTACACTCAGCCAGCTTCCTACTTATAGATGTTTGGGGACCCAAAGGGCTTTTCATTTTGTAGTGCTTGGTCCCGGCTATTACACTTCTTTTTAAAAATGTGCAGTTTGCCTATGAATCTTACTGGAGTTCACTACTTTAGATGAAAGTCACACTCTCAGATTTTAGCAAGCTAAGCTCTTCTCTGCCTTGAGCTCCCTGAGGGCTGCTGTGAGATGACACCCTCAGATTAGTGGAATTCCTGTTCTTGAATGGAAAGGACCTGGGAGGAGTGTCCTTAAGATCCTTAGAGGGCCTTTTGTCTAGCTCAAAGTTTCTTTGAGACATTGCCTTTTGTCCTATGCTGTATAGGACACCCCGGTCTTCGGTAGTGACATTGATCTAGACTTCCAAACCACTGGGAACCTCAAAATCCATCATCTTTGGTTCCTTTCTTACCTTCATCCCCTATGTTCGGTACGTTGTCAAGCTCATGACAGTTTTTGCTACTGCAAAGTTTCTTCAATCCAACTCTTTCCGTTCATGATGCTCTAGTTGGGTACTTATACGTCGCCTAGACTATCACAGTCACTGCTAAATGGAATTCCCCATTTTCAGAGTCTCTGCTCTCCTCTATCACCTCTCCTGGAATTCGCTTTCTAAAACAAAGTAATTACGTTTGCCCAAAACAGAAGTCTTCATTAGCTTCTTACTGCTTAGAGAATAAAGTGCAAATGCCTTCACGTGACATGTGGGGCCTTCCACAGTTTGACCCCGCCTGTCTTTAAGCCTGCAGCCCACTCTGCTACCCTTACTCTTTGCTGCAGCCAGGATGGACTGTTCTGAAAATTTAGGAAGCATTTTACATTTTTCTTCCTTAGCGCTTCTATACATTCTGTTTCCTTGGCTTGGTATGCTTTTCCTTTCTTTCTCAGTCAGGTGCTAGCCTTCTCATCCTTCACAGTTCAGCTCAGATCCCATTTCTCCTCAAGGCTTTTTCTGATCCCCTCAGTCTGAATGAATCATGGCATCCTTTATGTTTCCATAGCCGTTCATAGCTCTTCTGTAATCACACTGGTCTGTTCTATCATTTAGTGTAGTCAGATCTGGAAGCAGTGCATGTGTGTGTGGTCCCTAGACTATGAGCTTCTTGAGTGTGAGATGGAACTGCAGCAAAGGCTTTCTCTGTCTCTGACTTATTATTATCTTTTTGTGTGTGCCTTAGTTAAGTTAGATGGCTACCAACTGTCTGATGACTTGAAGAGAGAATGAATTTTACTTTAGGATTAGAACTGGCTATTAGGGAAAAGAAGGCCATCTGCACCCCAGTGTTCATAGCAGCAATGTCCACAATTGCCAAATTTTGGAAAGAGCCAAAATGCCTTTCAAAAGATGAATGGATAAAGAAGATATGGTCCATATGCACAAAGGAATATTACTCAGCCATCAGAAAGGATGAATACCTACCATTTGCATAAACATGGACAGGTCTGGAGGAGATTATGCCAAGTGAAATAAGCCAAGCAAAGAAAATCGATTATCATATGGTTTCACTTACTTGTGGAACATAAGGAATAACATGGAGGACATTATGAGAAGGAAAGGAAAAGTGAATTGGGGGAAATCAGAGCGGGGAGACGAAGCATGAGAGACTGTGGACTCTGAGAAACAAACTGAGGGTTTTGGAGGGGATGGATTGAGGGATTGGTAGGGCCTGGTGGTGGGTATTAAGGAGGGCATGGATTGCATGGAGCATTGGGTATGGTGCATAAACAATGAATCTTGGATCACCGAAAAAAAAAAAAAAAAAAGAACTGGCCAGTAGAATAAGCATCTGGTTCCTGGAAGGAGATTGGCCTGGGTGTATTATACATTGGCAGAGATATACAAGGCGGTAAATTGAGGCAGCCGCTTCAGATGCAAATAGGGGTTGGTTTAGTTAGAGTGCTATGCCGGACTCTTGGCTGTTCTTGTTGCTGCTATTGATAACAATTAAAAAAAAATCTCTGATATGTGGCCTAGAGTCTGTGTTTTATTAGCCTCTGTGGAAAACGCCTTGATTGTTGGGGGTACTAATTACTAAGCACCTGAGATTGTTCAGAAATAGGAGATTATGGTTCTTTTGTATGCCAGCGTATGCCATGGTACTTGGGATGTTATAGGATCTCAATAAATATTACTTGAGGCGAAGAGTGAGTGGAGAAGTGACTTCTCCTCAGTGACTCTAGGGTACCTGCATGTGCCATTCCCAAGGATCCCCGCTTGGAGAGCCAGTTCAAAGTTGGCCAAAGTTAAGAGAAGGCTCAGTCCTCCCAAGTGATTTATTCAGGGTCCTTGTGATCTTCAGAGCTTTCTGCACTGCCACGAACGAGTGGGGGACACTGGGGCATTCGGATATAGACATAAGCGATTGGTGGCAAGTGAATGGCAGAACTGTGATCGAAATCAGGCGGTCAGAAGGGACAGGAGCTTCTTTTAGGCGGCCAAGAGGAGAGTCTGGGCTGTGTCCTTAGTCCAGGAAGAGGAGACTGTTCAGGCATTGTCAGCTGTTTAGTGGTTGTTTTGCTTTTAAATGATGAAAGCCCTTCCTGGAAATCAGTGTTACTGGGCCCAGTCTCAGCCCACTGCTTTCCTCATGACCTTGTGCAGCCTGTGCTTAAACCCTGGGCTTTGTCTTGAGCTGACAAATGCTGGGTTCTCCTTTGGCTGTGAGAACTGGGGTGGAGGGAGTGTTACAAGCCAACTAGGTAAGTGGCATGGCATCAAAATAGAGCCTGCATGGGTTTCTAGCTTTTCTTGGGAAATTTTAGCAAAATCCCAGACTGAGGGACAATCTGGACGTCTGCAGTGCAGAATTTCTCCCTGGAAGCTGGACTTCCCTGTCTGCTATTCCGGGTATCAAATCCGAGCAGCCTCGCTAAGTCTGTGATTGTGGTAATTGGATGGGAGGGGTTGGGGCAATTTAGGAAGATGATGGGGGCCTGACCTCTTCCTGCCTTTGAAATCCATAAAGGGAAGGGAAATGGGGAAAATGATAAATAGTTGATCAGAAAATGGGGAGTGCCCCTCCTAAATTAGGACAGCTGGCTCAGTGATACAAATGTTTTGCTGCCAATGGCCCTCAGGACCAGATGCTGTGAAAACAGAAGTTCAACTCTGGCTTTCGGCAGCTCTCTCCACACAGGGAGGGCAGTGTAACCTTTTCTCTGCCCTTGCCCAGCTGTGGGTTCCTCTGAGGAAGTCTCAAGGGTCTAGAGAGAGGGGACTCATTGGGTCCAGGTTACTGGATTCCAGGGGAGGGGTAGTTCCAGTTGACAGGGGCCTCAGGGCATGTGGGTTTTTCTGCTTGACTTTTGGCTTGTCCTTGGAGACTCTGCTGGCCTGTTTTCAGGAGGACTGGCTCAAGGTGACCTGCCTCTGTTCCTTAGATAGGAGAGTTGGCCTGCTTGGTCTCTCCCTATCCCCGAGAAGCTGATTTTGCTACAGGACTGGGTGAACCATATGGCAGCCCAGATTACAGGGATTGTTGGCGTTTGTCAACAGAGAGAGCAGGCTTTTTGGCTCTAGAAGATCCCCCAGGTAGGGTTCCCACACCATCTGTGAGCACAGCATATAGGATCAGCCCAATGGGTATACAGTCCCATGCTCATCCACTCCCTGCCTCCTAAATAAAGGGAGAGGTAAGTTTTCCATCAAATATTGGCTAATAGATACATTCTTTAGTTGCTTTATTGTTAGTTTATTTGAAGGAAGCTAAAGAGGTCTGGTAATCATGTATCTTACTCTTGAGGTTTATAGTCTAGTTGAGGATATCAGATTAACATGAATCTAGAGCATGTGTCATAAAGCAAAAGATACATAATAATTAAAAATAGGGAAGATAGACTATAGAATTCAGAAATGGGGAGGATCTGTTGGGGCTGAAATTTTCCAGAACAGGGTTAGGCTTGGAGGTTAGTCTTGAAGAATGAATAGGTTTTGGGGATTTAGGAGGATAAGGGAAAGGCTTCAAGGCCCAAAGAACAATATGAACAGAGGTAGAGACAAGCAAGATGTCTTTGCAGGACCATGAGGAGATTAGTGTGGTTGGGGTAGAGATACAGGGGAGATAAGATTAGGAAAGCAGGGCCAGACCAGATTAAAGACGGTCTCCAGAGACATGCTAAGGAGCATGGACTTGGTTCTGGAGGTGATATGGCCCCATTGTAGGTACCGGTGCAGATATGATATGAAGGGAGGAATGTTTGCAAGTACTTTGTATACACAAGTCAGAGTAGACTGGAGTTGTGGAGAGATCTATGTTTCAGAGATCAAGGAGAGAGTTATAAAGTCCTTGAAGCCATGACAACTGGGGGGGAAGAGGCAGGTAAACTATGTTGTTTCTTTCCAGAATCTGTAAGATTTGATCGGGAGCTGGGTAGCCCCTGGGAGAGAGGTCAAGGTTGAATCTTCGAAAGCTGGAAAAATAATAGGGCCATTGGCAGAAATGGAGAAGTTGTGAGAAAAAGTCATTTAAGGAGGAAAATGATGAGTTGGCAATGATTTTATTTACTTAACAAACAGTTCTGTGACACTATGAACTTGGCACTGTACTAACCACTTCGTAAGTGTTAACTCATTTAGCTCTCATCAAAACCACATAAACGCAATACTTTGCTATTATCCTCTTTATCACAAAGGGGAAAACTCAAGCATGGAAATGTTAAATAATTTGCCCAGCTTCACGAAGCTATCAATAAATGGTAGAGCAAGCATTCTGAACCCAGGCCATCACTCTAGGCTCCCCCTTGTTAATGGGAGACCCAAGTAGAAACTATAATAGGCAGTAGGACATCAAGTGCTTGTTAAATGCTGCTCCTGTGAAGAATTCTTTGTAGGAAATATAAAAATGGGGTCATGACATGGATATATCATCTGGGAGCTGGTACTAGGGAGGGAAGGGCACTTGCCCAGTCATTGTTAAGGGGCACTATGTTTAGTGCTATGAGAAGGGAGCACATTAAGAAGTGGGGGGACAAATGCATATGTGGTTAAGAGATACCAGAAAAGACTTGAACAAGAAGGAGATGGGATTGTAGATTGTAGATATACCTTGAGAGATGGGTCAGGTTGGGCTTCGATAGTTGGTTGTAGGGGAAGACCATTCCAGATAGAGAGCAAAGCTTGAATAACATCATAGAAGAAAGAAAGTTCAGAATGTATTTTGGGACCAGCATGGGCCACAGTACTTAGCTCAATAAATGTTTGCCCTGGGATGGGAGGAGGTTTAGTGGGACTGCAACACAGAGTTGGACAGAGAGGACTGGCTCCCTGGAGAGAGGCCTGGAGCCCGTGAGAGAGGAGCGCGCATTGGAGACATCCGAATTCCAAGTCCACAGCTTACAAATGAGGAGTGGGGTAGCTGATTCCATGAGGACAGAGGACTCCTGGAGGGAAGCAGAGAGCTGAGGATGGAGCCTTTTTGTTTTATGCATGTGGATGTGTAAGCTAGTCTTCCTTTGGGATGAGCCTGAAGAGTTCCTAAAAAGAGGCCTTGTGGGTTGGCTTGTGGGCTGTGGTTGTTTGTGTCCTAGATTGGGACACCATTTCTGGCTCTTGGCCTCTGCTCTTCCAGGGTCTACGAGCCACCTGGAGTAAGTGCATTTCTCATTGTCATGGTTCCCTGAGTAGATGTAGACCAGGATCCTAGGCCCCTCCTGTCCGGACTGAGGAAGGAATGAAGATATGACACCATAGGCACGTCATGGGTGCAGAGGTGACATTTCAGGGACACACGGCTTCCCTGTGTGTTGTGAAACTTGATGTGGTTGAGATTGCACTCTCTGGTGTCATGGGCAGTGACTTCCAGTATTCCATAGCCCCTGAGACCTTCAAGGATCATTCTAAGGAAGACAGTGTTGAGTAGGGACAGAACTTAAAAACACAGAGGTCAGGCACGACTTGTGGACAGGCTGGGAGGATCTAACCTCACACTTCATCTCATGAAAAAGACAGCACAGTCCTAGGAGCGAGATGTCACTTTGAAGTACCCGGTTTGCCACTCACTAGCTCTGTGACCTTGGGACAACTGACCTTTATGAGCCTGTCTCCTTAACTGGAAAATAGGGTTAATGGTATTGGCTTTTCTTTCCCAACAAGGGTATAAAGGTATAAAGCCTATCTGTGAAAGTGCTTTGAGCTTGCAGAGTGCTGATGAGTACAGAGTGCTGTATGTGCTGTTATTATTACAACTACGAGCCCTTTGCTCAGTTTTTAAGATTAATGTCCTGAGAGGGCCTTTTGCATAACCTTTTGCATAAGCATAACCTCTTCATAGTCCCTCTGCCAACGACTGCAAGGGCAGGGCCACAGAGCGGGGGTTTGAGGCACGGCATGGAGTGTTGCCTCGGGCAGATGTGTCCGACTCCATCGGCCCGTGTGAGGCACTGCCCCTACCCTGAACACCCAACATCTGGGAAACTGGGCCTGACAGCGGATGGCATGGTGGATGGGAGGAAACCATCTAAGTCTTTTCTTGGAAGCAGCATGAGCCACACACACAAACTCTTCTCTTTTTTTTCCGACACAAAAAGCTCTTTTATCTCAACCTTTGCTTGAGAAGATCTCCCTGAAATGCATGGGGGCATTGTGCCGCCTCAGCGTTCCCGGCCCCCCACTGCCCTTAGCATCTCGCCTGGTGTCATGGTCAATCCTATCTCATGGCCCAGAGCTCTGAGGCACAAGTTCGGCTGGGACATGTCTGTCCTGATCTTGCCGCGTCTCCTGCTTCTTGATCTCTGACGACAGTTTTGCCATCATTTCCTGCTTCCTCCAAAAGTGGAGGGCGAGATGCTTTTTGGCTCATGGGACGGTTTACATTACCCTGGGCTGGGCTGTGTTGGGCTCTTGTGAGTTAGCAGCTGAGGAGCTGGGTCCCCCGATCTCTGTCCAACAGATTACTAGCCTAAACCCTTCCCATGCCAGGACAACCAGCACACCCTCCGTGGAGCTTCTCTTCCCAATGAATTCTGTTCCTGTTTTCTTTCACCCTTTGGAAAAATCTTCAGATTCAGCTGCAAAGTCAGCGCTGCTTTCTTAGTGCCAGCTCTTGTGGTTCTAGTCTTTTATTGATGGTGTGGGGCCACCTATCCCAGGTCGGGGTTGGGAGGGGTGGGGGGACAAGGAGCTGATGCCCTTCTGGCTGGCTGCTGCAGGCTCCGGGAACAGGCACCGCCAACTTGCAGTGACGAATGCAAAGGCTCAGCTAAAGGTGGCTGAGAAAGAGGCTCTGACCTTTCACAGACACGACTTCGTTGGATTCTCCCGACAACCTGGGAAGGTGGCCTTCTCTTCCAGATAATTACATTCTGGAGCCAGCAGTTCAGGACCCTCGGCCTCGGCCTCGCTAGTTAGGAGGGATGGAGCTAATCTGAACCCAGGCTCTCCAGGCTGAGCCAGTCTGGAAACAAAGAGCAGCGATAAGGGGATTACTGGCACTTACTGATTACCTAGATATCCCCCACCCCAGCTAACAGGGAGATGCAAGAGATGACTGGATAGGGTTCTTTAAAGAGTTCTGGGTTCCCCCCCCCCCCCCCGCCCCATTCTGGGAATGGCTGGTGACTGTGGCCCCTGGTTGGAGCTGTCCTGGGTGGCTCAGCCTCTGATTGGCCCTCCGGCCTCTGCTTCCAGAGCCTCCCGATTCAGGTCAGATGCTGCGTGGTGCCCTAGAAATAACAGGGTTTCTAGCCCAGCGTGCCTCCCTGGAGCCCCCCGGCCTGCTAGGCCAGCGTTTGCAGCACCTGTCCCCCCTGCCACCTCCCCCCGCCCCAGCTGTGTTTATTTCTATTATGTCATTTGCTTATTATAGGCAGTCTGCTAAGTGTCAGCTATCATGTCCCCGTGGTTCCCCTGCATTTTCTTCTCCCCATCCTCCCCAGTGCTTTGGAGACTGTGGGCAACAGGGACCCAGGAGGCAGCATTCTAAATAGGTTCCTTGTAGGGTTCTTCATTAGGAATTAAGCTTTTCTGTTGATTTTCCCTCAGGGGCGAGCTTTTGTTAGAAGCCTGGCGTTGTCAGTAAGGATCCTCTCTGTGGTCCTGAGAAGCAGCAGCCTCAAAGGATTGAAAAGAGAGCAAACTGCAGGGGGGAGGGCCTGAAGGAGGAGGGGGAGGGTTGGAAAAGGGGGTGTGGTGGTCAAGTGCTGACCCCAGATCTGGCAGCTTCTGTGTTTTGGTCTTCTGCTTCCTGTGACCTTGGCAAGCACTCGTCCTTTTAAATCTTTATGTCCTTGTGGTGTTTCTGCAATTTGCACTAAGCGATGCTTACTGAATTCTGGTCCCAGAGTCCTAGCCATAGTTACAAGACAGCTAACTGGAGAAACTGTCCCAGAATCCAGGCCTGGGGTGGGGAGAAGCTGGGAGGTCAGATGCCTGGGCAGAGACTGAGGAGGCATCGCACTCTGGACTGCAGTGTGTGAAACAAGGGGTAGGTCTTTTAGGCCACGGGGCAGCCTCTGTCCCCTTCCAAAGTTACCTCGGGAAGAAGTGGGGCTGTTTTTCCCTCTGAACCCACCCCTCTGACCCCTCTGTCTGTATGTCGGTGCTTCAGGACTTCTCTTCTATCCCATCGCCATTTTCAGTCATTTCCCTGGATTGGACCTGGTTACATGTGGGCCATCTCCCAGAGATCCCTTGGCATCTCCAGCAGACCCCTCAGTTGGAAGCAGTGCCCATTTGGCCTTGTTCTGACTCAAGCCGAGGGCAGAGGAAGGTGCGTGTTTTGGACGAGGTGTCAAGATGGGGCCCGGAGAGGTTGTTTGCTTCCTGGGGTCTCCGTTGCTCACTAGCCAGCAGCACATGGGCCTCTAGCTTCTGGGAGTTTTCTCTAGAAAGTATTAGCAGGGCTCACTTGATGGCTGCGTGTTTGGAGGGTTGAGCAAAAACAGTCTTGCGTACTTCCTTATCACCCCTTCCCTCCTGAACCACAGAGGAGCCGCCCTTGGTGTCCAAGGCCTGCGCTGCCCCCGAGTCCATCCCTCCCACGTTCTTGGGATCCACATACTGTCCCCTTTTCTTTCTTTTCACTGTCCCTTCTCTGGTTTCATCTCTGCTGAATCCTTTCTATCCACTTTTCGACATACTGACATCTCTCCATCTACAGCTCCCCCCCAGCTTTCTGTTCTCTCTTCTGCCAGACTTCTTGAAAGAACAGTTTCTACACCTTGTCTCTGTTGCATGAGCTCCCCTGTCCCCCTGTTTGGCATCCTTCCCAATCCCCACCCCTCTAGAACCTCTCTAAGTGAATTCCAGGTCCCTAAAACTCATGTTCACAGTCCTTCCCTGTCTTATCTCCTCTCTCAGCACTTTGACCCCAAGAACTGACCCTGGCTTCTACTGCCGTCACCCTTACTTAGTTTTCCTCCTCCAGCTCTGGTCATCCCTTTCCGGTTGACCGGGTTTCTCTGGTTTTCAGCTCTTTCCTTTACACCACGTTTTTGAATGTGGGAGTTATTCAAGTCTCCACCCTAGGTTCTCTCTGTTTCCCCTACTGTCTCTCTGTATGTAGCTTTCCTGCCTCTGGTGAGTGGCTGCCAGGACCCTCAAGGTCATGTGTTTAGCTGGAGCCCTTTGAGCATGAGATTCTATTCATCTTCTTACTCATCTTCTCTATTTGACATGTCACAGTGATCTCAAACTCTGCCTGTCCCAGACCGCAGTCATAATGTTACCTCCTTCCCAAACCTCTAACAGTGTCCCCTTGTTTAACCACTTGGACTTTCTTCTTTGTCACTGGAACACAGCAACCCCCCCCCTCCTTGTTACTTTTCCCTCCTCCGTCTTTCTTGAATCTGTCTCTTCACTGATATCACTCATATCAAATACTGTTTGTCTTGCACCTATTTTACCAGAGTTGCTTCATTACAGGGCTTTTAAATTTTTTTTTATTTATTTATTCGTCAGAGAGAGAAAGCACAAGCAGGGAGAGCAGCAGAGGGAGAGGAGGAAGCAGGCTCCCCTCTGAGCAAGGACTCTGAGCAGGACTCGGGATCATGACCTGAGCTGAAGACAGGCGCTTAACCGACTGAGCCACCCAGGTGCCCCTATTACAGGCCTTTTTATTAGCGCTTTTTGCCCCTTAGAGTCATTCTTCACATAGTGGGCTTTTACTTCTTTTCAATTTTTTTTTAAAGATTTTATTTATTTATTTGTCAGAAAGAGAGAGGGAGAGAGAGCAAGCACAGGCAGACAGAATGGCAGGCAGAGGCAGAGGGAGAAGCAGGCTCCCTGATGAGCAAGGAGCCCGATGTGGGACTCGATCCCAGGACGCTGGGATCATGACCTGAGCCGAAGGCAGCTGCTTAACCAACTGAGCCACCCAGGTGTCCCTCTTTTCAATTTTTTTAAAAATTAAAACTTTTTCCCTCACATAGTGGGCTTTTAAGAACAGATGTCTAGTCAGATTTCACTCTGCTACCCCTCCTCTCCTTCAGTCCCTTTCTTTAACCATCACATATATGATAGCCACATCCCTCTCATGTCCTACAGGCCTGTGTGGTCTTGCCTATGTCGACATGACCAACGTCATCTCCACCCCCTTCTCTTCACTCTGCGCTTGGGTCACACTGGCCTTGACCAGATGTGACTGCTGCCTCAGGGCATTTGTATGTGTTCTTTCCTGTCTTGGAAATGCCCTTCCTTTCATCCTTCTGCACTCCGCTGAGATGTTACTTCCTTCAGGAAGGCTTTCTGAAACCCAGACTAGGCGACAGGTAGGCCACATCTGCTCACAGATTCCACTATCATTTCCTGATCCTTCTAGTACTTCCTCATGGTAATAACCAAGACATCATTTGACGTGGGATATCTATCTCCCTGCTAGACCATCAGCGTCTGAGGGCACAGACTATGTGTGTCACGTTCAGACAGTCCTTACACAGTGCCTGGCACAGAGGTGGCCCCAGGATTGGTTCTTCTTATGGATAAATGACAGCTGAGCTGGGGAGGAGGGGTTAAGATGAATTTGCGGGGAGCTATACGCAGACAATGTTGTCCTCCCAAACTCTCAAGTTAGAGAAGTCCCTAATAGTTCAGTGTGATAAGAATCACATAGTTAGCTTATCTGGTTCAGAATATGGGTTTTAAATATGAGGAGATGAAGGCCCAGAGAGTGAAGTCACTTGCTCAAGGTCAGAGAATGAGATAGTGAGAGTTCAGACTCCTCCCGCCCAAATACCAGGTTGGCCTTCACTCTCTCCTGCACCACCCCCTTCCTGCCTCTCTACAGGTGACAGCCTGCATGTTCCCCAGTTGCTGAGCAAGGCTCTGGAATCAGGAAGGCAGATTGTTTCCTCCCTGCTGTGAGTGAAGGTGGCAGGTGGGAGCAGCACCCCTCCTTCCCCCACTCTTGCCTGTCACTCCCCTCCCCCCACGGTTAACAGTGAGTGATGGGCTGCAAAGGCATCTGAGCAGAAGCCAGCCAGCCCTACCTATTGAGATGCGAAGCCCTGGAAGGAGAAACACAAGGGATGTGTTTTTGAAGTAACTTGATTTTCCAGTTTATAGGTTATCAGAATTTGGGGACCGGAAGCCTGACATTGGAGCTAAATCTTCTGGGAGCCTGGTTTGTGGCTGTGACTTGTGGGTTCACTGTGCACCTGCCTGGGAACCCCAGCTGTGTGGTCTGAGGCTGAAGCCTTCGTTAAGGCAAGTGTGGAAGTGCGTCTGCAGTGAGACGTCCCTTCCTCCATTGCGCTTTGAGAGGTCTGTCCTGCAAGATCTAGAGATGGAAAGCTCCAGGCTGGGAGTGCAGGAAACAGGATACTTAAAATATAAACTACAGAATATGCTGGCACCTCACGTTTCCAGGTTCCCCTCACTCATTTTCAGGTTTTTTTTCCCCTTCCTTTTTTTTTTTTTTAACCATTAAATCTCCCTGACTGTCCTAGGTATGAGGATGCAGAGGTAAGTCACATCTCTGCCCATCGGAAGCTCATAGCTTAGTGATTGGCCTTTCATGTAGTCATTCACTCATTCATAAAATATTTGGTAGGCATTTGTCACGTGCTACACGTTATGGTGGGCATATTCACTCATTTGGCAATATTTGAGTTCTTCCTGTATCTCAGGACTCCTTCCAGGTGTTTGGAATATTGAACAACAAGCATCTCTGCCCTTATGGAATTTACTCTCTAATGGGGAGAGACCGATCATATAGACTATCTGTAATAAACCAGTAAATTGAATAGTGTTGAGAAGGGGTAAATATGATAAAAAGGAGAAAAATGAGTGGAAAGGGGTAAAGGGAGTGCATGGCATGGGTTGCGGTTTTAAGCAGGGTGGGTATGATAGACCTAACTTCCAAAAGTGACATTAGAGTGGAGACTTGAAGGAGGAGAGGGAGTGAGACATATGGCTGTCTTGGTGAAAGGAATTTCAGGCAGTAGAACTTCCACCAAAGGTGGAAACAGGCTTGGCATGTTCAGGGAACAGCAAAAAGGTCTGTATGTCTGCAGCGGAATGAACTGAGGTTCGAGAGGCAATGGGTGCCAGATCACATAGGGCCTTGTAGGCCATTGTGAAGATTCCGGTTTTTCTTTTAGTAAAAACCAGACCCACCAGAGGGTTTTGGGTAGAGGAGCTGTTTGATCTGATGGATATTTGAAAGGGATCACAGAGTCTTCCATATTAAGAGAGACTTTTGGGAGCAAGGGTGAAAACAGTAATCAGTTAGGAGGTGACTGCAAACATCTAGGAAAGAGATGGCCGTGGCTCTGTGTATTGTGGAAGCAAAGAAGGGGATATGAAGAGGTCGGAAGCTGATAGAGGAAGTGGAATCAGGGGAGGTTTAATTTTATTATTTTTTTTATTAAGGTGAAATATACATAAACTTTACTCTTTTAACCATTAACAAGCATATAGTTCAGTGGCCCTAAATACCTTCACATTTTGGGGCAACTATCACTGCCATTCATTGCCAGAAATTTTTCATCTTCCCACGATGAAAATCTTTTTTTTTTTTTCAGGAGGAGAGAATTTGTGTCATGTTTCTGGGCTAGGTGGGAATGATTCAATTGAGAGGGGGAAGTTAATGATATAGGAAGGTGAGGGAGGGGAGATTGTTGGAATGATTTCCTAGAGTGGAGAGGGGCTGAGACCTGGAGTACAAGCAGAGGGGTTGGCTCCGGGACCACAGATAGTTCATCTCAGTAACAGGAGGGAAGGCAGAATTGTGTGTGTGGGTGCCAACAGGTGCTGAAATGCTGTGGTGAGCCTCTGTGAACATTCTTCTCGGTTGTTCACATTTTCTCAGTGAAGGAGGAAGCAGAGTCATTGGCTGAGAGGATGGGGAAGAAGTATTTGAGGTTTGAGGAGAAAGAAGGTAGAAAAAAGTCATCTAGGTGAGAGGATAAACTAGGGAGTTGCAGTATAACTGTAGGATCCACTATAATAAGGGCCCATCTTTGGGTCATGGTCATGAATTTAAAGGGAGACCACCCTACGTGGTTGTGGGCTCTTCTCCAGCTGCATTCAGTTGTGTGGAAGCCAATACTGGGTTGGATTTAACCAGGACTGTGGTTTAAAAAAGTGAAGAAAGAAAATTATTATAATAAAGATTGATCATGAATGTAAGCAGGGAGAGAAGGGAAGAGGGGGCACCATATTCACTCTGAGGACCAGTGAAAAGATGGTAGTATCAATGGGCTGGAGATTCTGTTAGGATAAAAGACTTGTTGGGATGCCCGTCCTAGAGGCACTGAGCTGGAAAGTGGTTGGAGAGTGGGATGTGTACATTCAAGATCATGGAGGGGTTGTAATTTCTGGTGATGACAAGGATAACAGTGGGTGAATGAGTGAGTTGCTAGAGAAGAAAAGAGGACAAGGTCACTGGAGGGGAAGAATGCAAGGAACCCAGAAGCCAAGATATTGGCAGGACCACTTGCTCAGTGTAATGACATTTCTGAAAGTTAAGGTAGGACTAGTATACATACACGTATGAATAATAGACATGTGTCCTGCCTCGAAGAGCTTACAGTCAGAGCCCAGGAGATAAGCAAGTCGAAGGCGTTGACAACATAATGTGGTAAATGCCATGACTGGAAACATGCCAGGAAGGCAGCACAAATGGAGGACACCCAAGCCCAGGCTTGGGGGCTAGAAAGTTTTCCTGGAGGAAAGAGGTCTTTGGGGGACTTTGAAGAACAAATGGAAGTTAACGAGGGAAAGGGAGAGGAAGAAGTACTCCAGAAAGGGGGAACAGCATGGGCAAAGGGATAAATATGAGACCGGAGTGTGCTGGGGTAAGTGAGAGAAGATCTGTGACTGCGGGTTCAGGTGCAGTGGGGCTGGATGAGATTAAGAAGGTAAGGGAATGGAGTCATCATGTGGGGTCTTGGGGGCTGCAGTAGGGAGTTGGGCTCTATCCCATGAACAGTGGGAAAGGTGCAGATGGACTAGGGGATAGAAGCTGGTGTTGAGGAATGCTTAACAGATGAGACACCTTTGAGCTGGGCCCTCATATGAGCTGTCTGTGGCTGCATAACAAATTACCCTGAAACTTAGTGGCTTAAAACAACAAACATTTCTTTTTTCTTTTCTTTTCTTTTCTTTTCTTTTCTTTTCTTTTCTTTTCTTTTCTTTTCTTTTCTTTTCTTTTCTTTCTTTCTTTTCTTTCTTTCTTTCTTTCTTTCTTTCTTTCTTTCTTTCTTTCTTCCTTTCCTCCTCCTTCTTCCTTTTTCTTTTTTTAAGATTTTATGTATTTACTAGAGAGGGAGAGAGAGCATGTGCACGCCCAAGCAGGGAAAGGGGCAGAGGGAGAAGGAGAAGCAGTCTCCCTGCCGAGCAGGGAGCCCAACACAGGGCACGACCCTGGGATCATGACCAGAGCTGAAGGCAGATGCTTAACCAACTGAGCCACCCAGGCGTTCCCAACAAACATCTATTTTCTCGAAGTTTCTGTGGGTCAGGAGTCCAGATGCAGCTCGGCTGAGTCCTCAGACCCAGCAGTTTCACAAGACTGCAGTTAGAGGGGCGGCTGGGGAGGCATTCATTTTGAGACATGGGAGCCTTCCACGCTCACTCTCACAGCTCTCAGTAGGATTCAGGTCCCCCACTGGCCGTTCGCCACAGACATCAGTTCCTTGCCACATGTGTGTCATCACAGGCTAGTTCACGACATGGCCCCTGACTTCCTTCAGAGCGTGCAAGGGAGAGGGCGAGAGAGAGCAGGCAGGTTTCAAGTTGCTGTCTTTTTATGACCTAACTATAGACATTCACGTATTGCTCCTTCCGTCATATTCCATGTGGTAGGTAGGAGTGTGTCACAGCCCACACTCAAGAGATCCTAATATGAGGAGGCAAGAGCATTAGGGGGCCATCCCAGGGGCTGCAGTCACAGGCCTGATGGAGGGCTAAGCCATGGCCAGAGAGAGATGAGGAACAACTCGGAGAGGATGGCACAGAAGAGTTTTAAGGAAGAGGGAGTAACACTGGCAATGACATGTAGGCACACAACGCACTAGGTGTCCAAGTGGTGGAAGATACCTCTGTTAAGACCCATTGGAAAGGGTCTTGTGTGCTATACTGAGAAGTTTGTTCTGCAGTCTTCCTACAGGGAGAAAGTCCCTTGAAGGCTTTTATGTAGGAGAGTGACCTAATTAGCTTTTGGTCTCCAGCTGTGTGGGGAACCTTTGGGACTGGGAGGGACGGGTGACCGATAGCGCCCTCCAGTGGGTGAGGAGGGTCTGCATCCAGGCAATGACAAGGGGCCTTGAGAAAGCGGGTGGGGGGGGGGGTGCTCCCCGCGGCCCGCTCTGCAGCAGCAGCATGCTGAGATGCTGCTGGTTTCTCCAGGGGTCTTCCACGACAGGGGAAGCCTCCCAGTAGCAGAGGACTGCTGAGTTTCCACTCCCGTTGGTGTGGTAAGGGCTCTCATCCCCACCTCCCCCCCTTCCAGAACAGCCTCCCAGGACTGTTGGGTCAGGCAACGTCAGCCCAAGAGAGCCCTGGGCTCCAAGTTAGCGTTTGGCCCCAGCAGGGTTCCTGGTGCCTGAGCGACACAGTGGCGTTAATGCGCACCGCAGTGAACTCTGCAGGGGAGGGAAGTTTGTGTGCCCTTTTGCTAGGATCTCCTGGGAAAAGAGTAGGATCAGATTGGAGGGTAAACTCTAAGTGGCGAGTGAGTGCCAGAGAGAATTGCTATGGAATATGTCCCAGGGCTGTGTACTTGTTCAGCACACATTATCTCACTCAGTCCTCACAACAGTCCTAGGAAGTTGGAATTATTGCTATTATTCTATATCTAAATCCTCTATTTCCCCTACACGGGGAAGTGAGACTCAGAGATGTTAGGTGGCTTGCTTAAAGCCACACAGCAAGTTAGAAGTACAGGCAGGCCTGTCTGACTGCAGAGCCCATATTCTAACCCTATTACCTTACTCCTGTCTTCATGCTTTTTTTTATTTGTTTATTTTTGAGCCCATCAGTCTTCAGTCTTGTCTCTGATCCTATCATTTGTCAGAAGATTATTGTCCCTCTGCTGCTGGGGTAAATAAGCTATTCTTCTTCTTTGTAGGTTTTAATTTGGCATCGAGTGTTGACCCGTCTGGAATTGATTGTAGTATATATAAATTTCATTTGGTTGTGCTCCCTTGGTCACAAGTTAGATTCTCCTAAGTTAGCTCAGGTAAAGATGAGTTCCCTGGGGCACCTGGGGGGCTCAGTTGGTTAAGTGTCTGCCTTCAGGTTAGGTCATGGTCCTGGGGTCCTGGGATCGAGTCCTGTGCCTGGCTCTCTGCTCAGTGGGGATCCTGCTTCTCCCTCTCCTTCTGCCTGCAGCTCCCCCTGCTTGTGCGCTCTTTCTCTTTCTCTCTCTCTTCGTCAAATAAACGAATAAAATCTTAAAAAAAAAAAAGAGAGAGAGAGAGAGCTTACTAAAGGGAACTGCGAAGTGTGAGGAGTAAGGGATCTCAAAGCAATCCAGGAATAAGGCTGATCTATCACAGGGCTGGACCTTGCAGAGACTAGATCAGACCCAAACAGCATGTGCCCAGCTCAGTTTCTGGCATAAACTAGGTGCTCACTAAATATTTATTGAATAGGTGTAGTGAAAGTTGAGTGGCCCACTGTCCAGTGAGAGGGGCCTGTGGCAACCCAAGTAGGCCACAGCCTTTTTGTTTCGGCTGGAATCAGGTTCTCTAGGCTCCTCGAAGGCTATCGCAGTAGCGACACTAGAGATTCACACCTGTTGTGGGACCCAGCTCTGATTTCCACACACGCCTTCTGCCTAGACTCAGAGCTTGACCTCAGTGGCTGGAGCCAAGTGGGAGACATGGATGACCTTCCGCCCACTGTGTCTGCATTCCTGCATGGGTCCCTCCACACCTGTTCTCATGTGAAATGTTACCAGAGAGTAAGAGTGTCCTCTGACATGACTGTGGTCTCCCAGCACTAGACTTCTTGGTGACTAGAAGAAAGGAAGGACTACAGGGATGGAGGATCTGGGTTCAGGTGTCGGCTCTGTCAGAGCTGTGTGACTTGGGCCTGATACATAGCTTCTCTGGGACTTGGTTTCCTGATTTGCAAAGGGCAGAGTCTGATTGAGGTTCCTCCCTGCTCTCAAGTCCTGTGACCTGCTAGGTTGGGGCCCAAGATCACAGGGAAGAAGATGCTGGGATCACATTCGTCTCCCCTGGAATCCATCCATAAGGCGAAGCGGGTCACGCCTTTGATGCAGGACAGTTTCCAAGAGGGGTAAGAATCTTTCTCAGGGTTTGGGTGAGACTCTCTCCTTTTCGAGTACCCTAAAGACACTTGACAGCTAAGTCTGGCATGGTCAGCTGGGTCTCTCGAGGTGGGGGAAATGAGGACGCAGAGGAAGGACATGGCAGACAGGCCTCCCCTGCTCACGCTCTCTGTGCACCACCTCTGCCCCCGCCTTCCCTGGGCTCATCTCATCTGTTTGAGTTCTTGATCCTGAGCTATATGTCCCTTTGGTGTTCATTATGGCTCTGGAGTAAAATATAATTTATTTTTCTCCAGCTGGAGGTGCAAGGTTGCTTAATATTAGTAATAACGTCCTTGGTGCTCTGCCCTCCAGGGTGCGTTAACTGCCAAGTCCGATCCTGTTTGAAGCCAGAGGCCCTACCACTTCCACAGGTTGGAGTTCCTGATGTATTTTTGAGCTACCTGAGCTTTTCCAAAGTGCATTGGTGAAGGAATTGCCTCGTAAGATGCTAAGCAGCAGTAGTGTCCTGCCCCTCCCCCCCCTCCAGTTAGGACAACCCAGAATGTCTCTAGACCTGCCAGCTTTCCCCAGGGGGCAAAATCGCCCCAGTTAAGAACCACTGTCCTCAAGCTACTACCGCACGCATGCTGGTACCTCGTGACCCAAGCGAGGCTTTTGAGAATCCTGGTCTTTGTTTTTGGTTTTACTTCTGACTCAGCGAAGGTTCCGGGGCAATGAAACTCTGTAACTCTGTTTATTCACCTATAAAATGGGGCCACCCATTTTCCTTATCAGGATAGTAATAGATGTTTGTTGAAAACAATTCAGAAGCAGCGTTAAAGTATAAAGAGGACAATCTAAAAAGATTTGTCAAGCATCTCAACTACCTAGAGATAACTACTATGAAGTTGTTTCCTTTCTACATTTTTAATTTGCATACCTCTCCCCTCCCACGCCACAGGGAGACCAAATCAGGATCATGTCAGAATATATGGCAAACTGTTCTTGGGAAACACGACTCCTAATAGACACATAGAAGGCCATCTTATGAATGCCATGTATTTTATTTAATTTTTTGGTTTATGACATGTATCATGTCAATTTCTTATGGCAAGAGCTAATACTGGGATAGCAACCTCATGCATGAATTTTTGTGTGCAACTCTGATTTCCCTTGGGTAATTCCTAGAAGTGGAATTGCTGGGCCAAAGGGTGGGGACATTTTTAAGGCTTTGGGTGTGTATTATCCAGTTGCCTTCCAGAATGGTTGTTCCATTTCTTACCAGCAGTGTATGAGAGAGCCAAATTGGGGCAATCTGTACTTAAAAAAAGCTTTCTTCAACACCTCAGGCTTCTGCTGAAGCTGAGCAATCCCCATTTTGTTTGTGATTTTGCATGAGAGCCCTAGAAGCACAGTGGTGGTCTGCTCTCAGGGTACAGCTGGGCAGAACGTGCACTGACCAGGATGGGTGACAGATGCGTATCTTAGAATTATGGATAGAACTAAGACCAAAGACAAGAGGGCCTACAGCCATACGAGAATTCTGTCATTTTGGCCTGGCCCCAGGAATGTGGTGTTGCGCCCCAATGGCCTTGTCCTAACCAGTGTTCTAAAGGGGCCGCTGATTTTAGAGCCTCTGATCTAGACACCGTTAGTGCATGGTTTGCTACAGTAGGAGTCCAGTGGCCTATGTGGAATGCTTAGAGAGTCGCATCTGAGGTGGAGCTGGCTAGAAGGAATTTTACTAGTGTCAGTGTTCCCTCCCTGCCTCCCCCATTCCTCCTACCCGCCACACCCCTATCCTCTTAGAGGCATTCTGGGCACTCTTAGTAAAAGAACATGCAGAAGGTATAATTTCTCATCTTGACGTGAGCCTGAGATGCCTGAGATGCTGGGGTAGACGGGGCAATGGGGTGGGCATGTGGCGCCTGAGATATTGGGTCTGTGCAGTTGTAGGCGTGACCTTAATGGCCCTTCCGGTCTTGGCAACCCAAAGCACTCCTACCATGGCTGCCTCTGTCTACGAATGTACTCATTGTAGGACTGGAAGGTAAACAGAGGCAGGCAGTGATGCAGTCAAAGAGAGACAGACAGACAGGTTTTGAGACCAAGCGCTTGCTCCTTTGTTATAGGGGCAGACATGTGGAGGAAGGTTGGCATTGGCTCTGGCCCACCCCTGGGGTGAACGCTTCTGGGCGAGCACTAGCTTCGAATCCCTGGCCACCTTTCTCTGGCCAGTGGAAGAGAAGGTGAAGGTGGCTGGTGACTGTTAACTGGTGCTCATTAATGGTGATTTCACCTCCCTCGTCAGGGCCTTTGGTATTCATGGGAGGAACCCTCTTATGTGGGAAGAGGGATAGTTAAAGCTTGGGGATCTTTCCTTTCAAATTCCTACTTCTGCCCCTAGGGAGCTCAAGGTCTAATAGACCTTTCTTGGGAAGGCCACATTTTCTGAGATGGTGTCAGATTCACCTTGCTTTGCAGTAAAACCGAGGGCAAGGTGCCTGAAGTTGTGGGGTAGTGTTTAATCAGTGGTAAATCTAGAGCCAAATCTGTCTTTTAAAATTTTGTATTTTGGGGCGCCTGGGTGGCTCAGTGGGTTAAGCCGCTGTCTTTGGCTCAGGTCATGATCTCAGGGTCCTGGGATCGAGTTCTGCATCGGGCTCTCTGCTCAGAGGGGAGCCTGCTTCCCTCTCTCTCTCTCTCTGCCTGTTTCTCTGCCTACTTGTGATCTCTGTAAAAAAAAAAAAAAATTTTTTTTTTGTATTTTGAACTGGTTTTAGACTCGTGGAAAAGTTACCAAAATAGTACAGAGAGATCCCTGTATACCCCTCACTCAACTTCCCCTATTATTCACATCTTACGTAACCGTAGTAAAGTTCCCGAAACTAGGAAATTAATATACTGTACACTGCAACATCGGCCTTCTTTAAATTTCCTCCGTTTTCCATTCAGGTCTTTTACCTGCTCCACGAGCCTCCCTAGGATCCCACCATGTTGCCTTTAGTTCTTATCACTCTGTCTCCTCTATTTTTTTTTTTTTAAGATTTTATTTATTTATTTGAAGGAGAGCATGAGAGGGGAGAGGTCAGCTGGAGAAGCAGACTCCCTGTCGAGCAGGGAGCCCGATGTGGGACTCTATCCTGGGACTCCAGGATCATGACCTGGGCTGAAGGCAGTCGCTTAACCAACTGAGCCACCCAGACACCCCCCCCCTTTTTTTTTTAACAGTGTTTCGATCTCTGCTGGTTTTTTATGATCTTGACATTTTGGAAGAGTGCTGATCAGTTATTTGGAACAGAAATGAGGTTGTGTCCTCAAGTGCATCTTACAGGGGATGGTAACCTGGATCACTCGGTTAGGTGGTGTGTGCTGACTTTCTCCACTGTAAAGTTACTATATTTCCCTTCATAGTCAATAAATATCTCAGAGATATACTTCAAAACGATGCGTGTTCTTTTGCTCTTCCCACTTTTGACTGCTAATTTTGGCATCCATTGGTGGATCCTGTTGGCAATGGTTGTTTGTGGTGTTTGCCTGATGGCGCTTTTCTATTTTTGCATTTATGAGCTGTAGAATACTATCTACTCTGAAGCAGAGCTAAAGACATAGTCTGGATGGCATAAATTATTCCTTGATTAAGTCTTCATTCAAGGGCAGTAGCTCTTTCCAAACCGTGATGTGTTTATCTTTATACCCCTGTACATTAGTTTCCTGTTGGCACTCACAGAAAATTTGCAAAAATAGTACAGAGGATTTCTGTACACCCCTCACCCACTCCCCCGTATGGGAAGACATTACGTAATCACAGTAGAATTAGCAAAAGTGGGAACTTAGCTACTTTATAGGAAGGCTGTTACAACTACTAAGCAGGAGAGACTGGTGGCTTGGCCCAAGTGAGTCATGGGGGAGAGCGGAGAAGTGGCTGGGGTCGGAATATATTTCAAGGTAGGACATAGAGGCTTCATGAAAGGACTGGACGCGGAGTGAGAGAAGAGAGGAGGAGTGCACTTTGGCGCCGAAATGTTTGACCTGAACAACTGGTCCTGCCATTTTTTGAATTGGGAAAGATTACAAGAGCCTGCCAGGCGGTTGCGCCCATCAGCTGACAAACTCCCCTTTTCCCATCACCTCCCCAATTATCCACTTGATCCAAGCTGTCATTATTTCTCGCCTCGTTGTTTTAATAGCCTCCAAACTGGTCTCTCTGCTTCCACCCTTACCCCCTCTACAGCTGCTTCTGCACACAGCCATGAGATGGACCAAAAAATGAAAAATAAGCCAGCTCAGAGGATTCTTCTGCTCAGAGGCACATCTGGCTCTCTTTGTCACTCAGAGCAAGGTGACTAAAGGCCCACGTGCATGTGCTGGTCCGCTGTCTCTGACCCCAGCTCTGCCTTCTCCCCTCATTTCTCCTCTTGCACTACTCAGGATCCTCCTTGTTGCTTTCTGAGCCTGCCAGCCTTCTTCCAGCCTCTGCACCTCGGTATTCGGTGGCGGCCCTGCTCTGGGATTGTATTCGCTGTCTGCCTCCCCTAGACATCTGCAGGGCTCTTCCCTTACTTCCTTCACACTTCAGATGTTACCTCCTCAACCAGCACTTCTCGGACCATCCTCTCTGCCATAGCGTCTCCCATGTCACTCCCTGTACCTCTTTCTGTTTTATTTTTCTCCTTGGCTCCTACTATTACCTAACATTCCCAGAGATTTTTACTGATTCACCCTCTAAATGTTGCCTGTCGCCTTCCATTAAATTTACGGACTCCAGGAGGATGAGGATTTTTGCTATGCTATATAGTTAAGCAGATAGAAAGAATTTTAAGAGCTGCTCCCAGTCGTCACATTGCTTAGAATTTGTTTGGGGTAATAAGATACCCATGTGTGAAAAGATGCCTAATGGTACCATCCTCATGAGATATCAATGTATATTAAGTACGATGTAGGGCTCAGTGGTGGGGACAAGGGCAAACAAATATGTAAGACAGCTTCTCCTTGCAAGCTCTTCCAGCCTAGTGGTGATGACCCAAAGGAAAACAAGCTCTACCAGCTGGGTGAGCCAACTGCCTACTGTGCAGTGTGGATGCCACCCGAGCAGCAGTGGCAATGGGGACGGGGGCTTTCGTCTGCAAGACCAGCAGCCACAGGCTTCATGGAAGATCTCACCATAACACCTTGGCTCTAGAAAATCCAGGGAATCCGAGCGGTCTCCTGTAGCCAGTTCACAGGGTGCGAGGGTGGGGAAAAGGCAGAAGACAAGGCTGGCAAAGTAGGTCACGGAAAGTGACGAGGGATGCTGAATGCTGTGTTCAAGTTTGAACTTCATTCTGTAGGTGATGAGGAGGCTTCCCCCTCCCCCCAGTAAAGGGCTGGAAGAGGGGATTGGCGTGGTTCCCTGTGACATGGGAGCACATCCCATGACAGTTAGAGAGGATAGAAGGTAGGGAGGGCAGTCCAGGAGCTCCTGCAGTAATCCGGGAAAGAGGACGAAGCCCAAAGGACAACAGAAGGTGTAAAAAAGGAAGAAGGGAATGGATTGGAGAGCCCTTTGAAGGGAGAGTTGGTACATCTAAGTGAAGATTTATGTGGGGGGTTATGGGACGATTTGCCGAAGGTAATGGTGAGGCTTCTGACTTGGGTGACTGGATGGTTCTCAGAACACGGGAGGGTAGGGCTAGAGATTTGGGAGTGCAGGGGTGGGGAGGGTGGAGGTGATGGGAGAGAGGAGGAGGCCCAAGTTGTCATCCTGGGAGGTCTGCCCTGACCTCACTGAGTCCCCTGATGTGTGGCTTCAGAATTTGTACGGCTGCTGAACCAGGGAGATGTGAGTCTGTCTGCCTGCTGATTCCATGAGCCCAGGTCAGAGCTGCTGTTCTCCCTACTGCCTCCAGGTTCAGGGCTAATCCTGGAAGCAGGCAGGAGGAGGTGTGGTGCCTGGGGAGCATCTCCGGGGCCTTTGAAGGGAGCCGACAGGGAGCGGGAAGGAGGCTTGCAGTGCCTGGGAGCCAAGTTCAGCTCAGCTCTATTTTGGGTGACAACATTTACAATGTTCCTTCACCCAGAATCATTCCGCCTGCCTGCACGCCTTCGGTGTTTCCAGCTGATGGGTTCTCGCGCCTACTTAACAACCGGCTTGGTTCAGGGGCTCCC
This sequence comes from Lutra lutra, assembly GCF_902655055.1. Lineage (NCBI taxonomy): Eukaryota > Metazoa > Chordata > Mammalia > Carnivora > Mustelidae > Lutra > Lutra lutra. Next base: position 78,695,134 of record NC_062282.1, on the reverse strand, counting down.
GGGCTCACTGGCTGCTCCCCTTCAGGCCCCTCACTGTTCAGCAGGATGCCCGAGGCCCTGGGTGACCAGAATCCCAAACTTGGTCACCCCAGGCTCTTCAGCAGGGGAACTGAAAGAGAGGCGCCAAAGCTGGAAGCAAAGACCGGTGGGGAGGTCGAACGTCAGAGTTCAGGCACCGAGGTGGGCAGGCAATTCACTTGAATTTCTGTGTTTTGCGTCCTCTGAGAGACCAAGTTATGGAGAGAGGATATGCTTGCTAAATGAGAATATTCTGTGTTTCCACATCTCTTGTTTAAGAACCTCCTGGCATAAGAGCTGGAGTCTGCTGCTGTCCCAGATTATCCCCTTATCAAATGCGTGGACATTTATAGGTCACATTTAGGGCTTTGCAGATAGGGTGTGCAAGGGACAAGCATCATTGTTTTGTAATTAAAAACTTAAGGGTGTTACACATATACACTGTAGGAATATGTGAGAGTAGTATAAAGAAAAGAGTCAGAGTGGCCTGAAATCCCATTACTCTGAGAGAACTATGGCTAATGATTTTGATCACCACCTTTTCCTGCACACCTATGTGTGTATTTTCGTGTGTGTGTGTGTGTGTGTGTGTGTGTGTGGCATACGTGCATGTTGCCTTTCCCCAGGCTTCCTCGAATGGGTACAGAATGGGACATACTCTCTCAGCTCCAAAGTACTCTCACCCAGAATGTACTTCCCATATCGTCTGGGAGATTTCCCTCCTACGACTCTCCTCCTTTTTCCAAAATGAAATCAGGCTCCTTGTAAAAGACTGTTGGTTCTTCCAGGAAGGGGTGATTTTGGCAGAGCTCAGCATGGGATGGTATGCAGTGGGGAAGATGAAATTGAAGTTGTATCATAATCTCGCCTCCTGAATAATGATTCCAAGGAGGCACAGAGCACCAGCAATCTTTGAGTCCCTTCCCTCCGTGTTCGAGCCTTGCTTGAGAGGACAGCAGCGAGCTATATTCGCCATCCAGTTGAGTAACCAGACCTGATGGTGAGCAGAGAGCCAAGAATTATGAGAAAGCTTTTCGGAGTAACGTGTCATCCCTTGAATAAAAGATGCCAAGTCACCACAGAACTCTCTAACCAGCTTATAAGCACCAGATTTTCTGCTGATGTTTTTGGTGTGGGTTCACCTGAACCTGAGAGGAGGACTTGGACATGGATAGTTTATTTGAGAGGAAGTGTCGTGAAGCAGGAATGAGGGGACAAGCCTGAGTGGGAGACGAGGCAGGAGAGCCGGGAAAACCAACACAAGGCTATAGTTCTTGGGGATCCTTCTATGGCCAATGGGGACTCAGTTCTAGGACTTTCTGGATACCATAGAGTGCCTCGTGGAACTATCTGCTGGCAGGATGCATGGCTGAGGCATTTACCCACTAGTTCCCATTTTCCCTGACTGAGCATTGTCCTCATGTGTCAACAAAGGCCACAAGGGGCTATGTGCTTCAGGTGGGACCCTGTCAGCAGGAGGTAGGCCTGAGCTCACACAGAACAGGAGAGCAGAAATCAGAGGTGGACTGAGGGGGTGTGGTGTGGAGCTTGAATGGCTTCTGCTACAACCTCGAACTCTAGAATCCTTCTTGTTTTCACTGATGTGAGCAAGTTCCCTCAACTTTCCCCTGACCTATGTCCTCTTCCTACCTTCTCCGTTCTTCCACGTCTCTGTTCTTATCCCATATTCCCAGTGACAGTTTGTTTCTTTGACTCTGGATGGTGGATGGTATTTGTTTGTTTTTTAGTAGCTCCCAAATTCTGAAATCGTTAGCCCTAATTCTCATTGAGCCTTGTCAGGAGCAAGGGTTGGGCCTTCTGAGAACCTCTCCCACGGGAGGTGGTGGGGCCTCCTGAAGTTCCCCACAAGGGACTGAATTCTCCACTTCTTGCCGTATCACTGCTAGAGACCAGACTTGGAGGAAGACAGGGATGAGGAGAGTAGAAGGGGGAGACAAGTTATCTTGAGCTGCTGTCCTCGGCTGGGGGAGGGGGCTCCACTTTGGCTATGAAGCAGTTACTGTGGGATTCTGCTGTGGGACTGGTCCGCCAGGAAATCCTACCAATATCTGAGTATACCTGAGATGGAGGGATGGCTGGCCTTCCAGGGCTTTCTTGGCTTCTGGTTTGGTTTAAATGTTTAAGTATTGACCACAGTGAGGACATTTCTGCAGCCCTCTGAGACTTTTTTAGAACCACATTCTGACCTGTTAGCTTTTTTGTGGGCAGTATTGGGATTAGTGTGCCATTCTTTGAGCATAAAAACTAGAGGCCCAAAGAGACTAAGTGATTTACCGGAAGCTGTGTCATTTTTCCCTGGTGACAGAGTGCTTTAGAACCTGGGCCTCCTGGCTTCCTCTTGAGTTCTTGACTCTCCACTCCCTGCCTCCCACCCCAAGCCCTGCCCACCAACACAGAAATACAGCGTTTTATTCCCGGCTCTAACTTCAGACCTCTAGCCAGATTGTAGCTCCATGGGGACAGGGCCTATGCTTTATTCCTCACATAACTCACTGCTCTTAGCCCAGGTCCAGGGAAGCACAGGCGTTTAACAAAAACTCCCTCATGTCCCTGGACATAGAATGCTCTGAGTCAATGAGCACCAAAAAGGAGGACTAACAGGTCCCTCACCATGTAGGATCTGGCCCACCACACAATGTAGGCCTGTGTAGAGGGAACCCTTGCTGGTAGTTCTGTCTTCTTGCTAAATAGGATTCAGCTGCCACCTTTTTTGGGGAGTTCGTTTCATGTCAGGTTCTGTCAAGGGCAGAGGGAGGGCACCCTCATGGACCCCTGAGCTCTTACTCCAGGGGGCTGACTTCCACCTGTCTCTGCTGTTTGGCACGTGATGGCCCACACAGAAGAATGGCTCTGCCGCATCTGTCCTTTGCCCAGGATTCAGCAATGCTGTGGTCCCTTAATCTTTGGGGCAGGTCTGCTTTGTTAACCTCTGTTCTCCTCCCTCCTTCCCAAAAGCGCATGGGAAGTGCTGACTGGGGACGGAAGCAACTCGCTGCTTAGACAGACACCCTTAGAGCAGTGCTGGCAAACCAAGTGTTAGATGGGCTTTGTGAGATCACTTCATTTATTCCTGCTGGTCTTTGAGTTGTCAGAACTGTGAGTGGTTAGGGCCAAGGGGGTGAGGCGGGGTGCTGAGCTCCAGCAGAGCCTTTCAATGGGCAAAGGAAGGGTGGGCTCTTTCTCCTGTTTCTCATGCCCAGGGACTATCCATAACCCCTGATTAAAATTAAAAGAGATCCTGCCGCCACCTCTCCTCGTGCACCCCCCCACACACCATTTCCCATCAGACTTTTACATGAAATAATTTAACAAAGATTATTGAGGTCCAGTTGCAGGTCCCATCATTTGGGGACTACAAAGAAGTGTTCAGTGTGTTCTCTGCCTTGGACCAGCTTCTGGTATAATTGGAGAGACAAGGACACACGATGAAGACCAGGCCAGGCGGGTTTGGAGTGCCAAACGAAGGGCACGACCGCTGAGCAGATGAGAGTACTTAGAAGGGAGAGGAAGCACTTTGGATTGACAGGGACCAGAGAAGCTTCCCGGCAGAAAGGAGATCTCTGGTCCCGGAAGTCACACACTTTTCTTAAAGTAAGTGTTATAGGTATATTCCTTTGGAGTAGGACTTTATCACACATTTTTTGACACATTCACCACCAACAACAATGTTAGGTTGCTAGGGATGAGCTTATTGAGTTCCTAGGTAGTTACCGTAGTATTGTTCATAATAGCCAAAGATTGGGACCAGCCTTGAACGAGGGGACATTGATTAACTAGACTGTGGTATCTAATATTCCCCATGTTGTGGAAAACCAGGCAACCATCATGCATCATTTACGCAGAATTTTACTTATTTACATCAAAAAATGTTCACAGTGGATTGCTCAATGAAAAAAAAATTAGGTTCTAAAGTAGTATGTCCAGTATGAGTCCATTTTATATTTGTTAATGTAATAACGTGTTAAAATATGACCATTTCATTCATCTTCTTTTTGCTTATCCATTTTCTGATTTTTGCTACATGAGCATTAACTAGTAAATAACTTCTGATGTTTGCCCTTTTTTGAGGTAACAGAGTTGGAATGTCCTATAGCCTTTGGGGGGACAGGTCCACGGGGGTCACATGTCCCTTATTCTGTGGGGACAGGCCCTTGGCTCACACTGGTCCTCAGTTCCTGAAAAGGCAAGTTAGCCAGCTGGGGATGGGGGGCACTGGTTCAGAGAGCCATGCCTGGGAGGAAGTGCAAAGTGTTCGCTCTAGTTATGGAAGCCTGTGTAGTTCCTAGGCACGTGGCCACTGAGGCTGGGTTGCCCTGTTGGCCTGTGGGGGAGCCATATTTTTTTAAATCCAGCCTTCTTTGTGCTTTGTATTTTAGTCAGGGAATCACTGCTGCCCACTGTCTAGCTAATTATGGTGCTGGGAAGAAAAAGGTGCTTTTGAGAGTCTGAGCCTCTGTGGGAAAAGGTTACGAGATGAGAGTGACAGAGTCCATCTCTTTGCAGCAGCGTTGGGGGACAGGGTCTCTGTTCCCTGAAAAGCTCCTTCAGATGACCTATATGGTCTAGACTCTGTATCAGCAATAGCTGTCATCTGAATGTCACGTTAGGAGATTGGGTGCTTCCTTTTCCTTCCCTTTCAGCAGGTTTGAGATTAATGTGTACTATATTCTAATTTGAATGCTCATTAGTGTTTCTAAAATCCCCTTTTTATCACCTCATTTCCCCAAACTAAAACCTTCCCTCTCTTCTCATGGCCTCTAGGCTCAAGTCCAGACTCGTCCGCCCTGCATCCAAAGGCCTTTCGCAGTCCCACCCACCCCCGCTTCATACACCTTATTCTAACCACTGACCTTCTTAAACCCTCTGTAGTTCCTCAGAGCCAAACCATTTATACACCACAGCCCCCAGTACATTTGCATGCTAGCTCCTCTCTGCCTCACCTCCAAACTGTTCTTCCTTTTGTTAAAGCCAGTTCTCCTCTTTGTTCCCAGGCCAGCCCCTGTCCTCCCTCCCCAAGTCTTCCCAAACCCCTGGGGAGCACAGTGATTCCCTCCTGGGCCAAACACTTTCAGCCAAGGGTTTGTACTGCTTTGTCTGGCATATTTTTTTTTTTTAAACTTTTCTGACTTTTTTTTTTTTTAAAGATTTTATTTATTTATTTCTTAGAGAGAGAGAGAGAGAGAGGGAGCGAGCATGAGCGCAGGCAGACAGAGTGGTAGGCAGAGGCAGAGGGAGAAGCAGGCTCCCCGCTGAGCAAGGAGCCCGATGTGGGACTCGATCCCAGGATGCTGGGAACATGACCTGAGCCGAAGGCAGCCGTTTAACCAACTGAGCCATCCAGGCGTCCCTGTCTGGCATATTTTTATGAAACTGTGGTAAAAACTAAATAACGAGATTTACCTTCACAACCATTTCTATGTGCAGTTCAGTAGTGTGAAGTCGGCTCGTGCCGTCGTGCAACCCATCTCTAGGACTTTTTCATCTTGCAAAATTTAAACTCTATCCCCGTTGCACACCAACTCCTCGTTTCATTTTGCTTGGCATTTTATCAAGGACCGTGTTGCGATATCAGAGATGCTGAACTGTTTCTTTCAACTAGCATTCAGTGGGCACCAGTGTTCCCGGCAAATCCTTAGAATGTTCTAGGGAAATATGAAACTGGAGGAGATACAGCCAGCAAATGTGAAGAGTTCACTTTATCATTTGTGTATGTCTCCTCTCTCCCTCAACAGGTGGTAAGAGAGGGACCTTCCTGTGAGCCACAACAGATCCTTTTTTTTTTGGAACAAGGCAGAATATTGTGACTAAATACACATAGACCTAGTCCTCGGGTTCCTGTGATACCCACAATAGGGCTGGGTGTACCCTTACTCCGTGTTATTTGCTAATTGCACATGCTGGTGCTGATTCTTGAGGATTCGAGCGGTCTTTATGTGCTTTTTTAGCTAGACGGTGAATTTTTTCCAAGGAAAGAATTTTGTGTGTTCTTTCATCATAACAAGGTTACTTTTATTATTTTGTCTTATAATAAACACAATATGCACTTGTCAAAGAAATTTTTTAAAACCAGAAAATACAGACAGGCAAAGAACATCAATACCAGGAACCAATAGAGTCTCACTGTCCCAGAGATAACTGCTGCTAATTCTGTACTTCTGTCCTTCCAAATCTGACTTTTTCAGAAACACATACAGATGTACTTTTTAGCCAAAATAAAATAGCATCACGGATACGTACTTCTTTGATCAGCTTAATATTCATGGCTTGAATATCTTTACCTGTCAATAAATTCCTTTAATATGCCAGGCACCAGCTTAGACCTGAGGAATAAGCAATGAACAAAAAAACTTGCTTAAAGCTTACATCATGGGTTGAGATGAGGAGTGGGGCCAGGGGGAGTGACAGTAAAATGGACAAATGAACAGAATAATTCCAGATGCTGATAAGGGTTATTTAAAACACGTGAGAGTGACAGGGGAGCTTCCTATGTGGAGATCAGGGGAAGAACATTCCAGAAAGAGAACAGCTAATATAAGGACCAAAGCTTGGGAATTAACTTGGCTCATTTGAAGAACCAAAAGAAAGCTAGGGTGGCTGAAACAGTAAGGAAGAGGGAAATCTGTGTATTGGGTCAGAGAGGTAGTGTAGATGGAACTTTTGATAGGGCCCTTGTGGGGCCTGGTAGGCTATGGTGGAATTTGGATTTTATTCTAAGGTCAGTGAGAAGCTGTTGGAGGAAAGGGGCCTGTTTTAGGAATGTTGCGCTCCATAAATGTAATTCATCTCATCACCAGATTAAAAGAGACAAAAACCCCACATAATCATTTCATTAGATTCAAAGAAAACTTTTTTTTTTAAGATTTTATTTATTTATTTGTCAGAGAGAGAGGGAGAGAGAGCAAGCACAAGCAGACAGAATGGCAGGCAGAGGCAGAGGGAGAAGCAGGCTCCCTGATGCGCAAGGAGCCCGATGTGGGACTCGATCCCAGGACGCTGGGATCATGACCTGAGCTGAAGGCAGCTGCTTAACCAACTGAGCCACCCAGGCGTCTCCAAAGAAAACTTTTGATAAAAGCCAACACCCAGCAGAGAAGAAGAACACACAACAAGTGATCTTGTGTCTTCACCGAGTGGATTGTGAGGGGGGCAGGGGGCAAGGATTCCAAAGACCTATTTCAAAATTAGGTAAATGCATGTTACTAAGTGAAAGAACCCAATCTGAAAAGGGCACACACTGCATGATCCAACCATGTGATGTTCTGAAAAGGCAAAACCAGGGAGGCAATAAAAATATCAGTGGTTACCAGGGGTTGGGTGGGGGAAAGGAACGAATATGCAGAGCACAGAGGATATTTAGGATGGTCAAATACTGCATACGATACCATAATGATGAAAACCTATTCTTAAACATTTGTCCAGACTCATAGGATATACAACACCAGAGTGTGCCATCATGTAAACTACAGACTGTAAGTGATAAAGATAGGTCAGTGTGGTTTTATCACTTTAACAAATGTTCCCGCTCTGGCAGAGGATGGTGATAGTGGGGAAGGCGGGGCATGTGAGGGGGCAGGGGGCAGATGGGGACCCTCTGTACCTTCCCCTCCATTTTGCTAGGATTCTAAAAACTGCTCGAGAAAAGGAAAGTTCATAAAAAAATAAAAACTGAAAAGATTGAAAAAAATAAATTCGACAAAACTTGGGGCACCGCCTGCTTTTGGTTTTGGCTCAGGTCACGATCTCTGGGTCCTGGGATCAAGCCCCACTAATGGGCTTCATGCTCAGCGGGTAGTTTGTGGATTCTCTCCCTCTGCCTCCCCCTCTGCCCCTTCCCCCTGTGCGCTCTCTTTCTCAAATAAATAAATAAATCTGAAAAAAAGATGAGGCAGAACTAAACCACAGTGTTTACAGAGTCATGTTTTTGTAATAAAACTACTCCCAGAAAGTAAGGAGGTGATTACGAAAAAGTCAAGAGAACAGTTACTCTTAGGTAGGAAGAGAGAAGAGTCTATAAATTGAAGAGAGACACGTGGTAGGCCTTTGGGGTGGTCGGTTTTGTCTCCTTTCATGAATGGTGATTACAACAGTGTTAGTCTTATAATAAGTAAGCTGTATATTTGTTTTGTGCTGTTTTCTATATTTGTGTTATTTTAGGTATTAAAAAAAGTTTTAAAAAACTCAACAGCCGCTCATGATAAAACGGGATGAAAGGGAACTTTTTTCCACCAGATAAGAGTGACTATAAAAATACTAGAGTAAACAATTTCCTAAATGGGGAAATGTTGCAAGTCTTCACTTTAAGACCAGGATTGAAGCAAATATGCTTGTTATCGCCAGTGCAGAAATTCAAGAAAAAGAAATGAGAGGCATAAGAATTAGAAGAGAGGAAACAAAAGTCATTATTTGCATTATGTGTCATTATTTGCAAAGAAACCACTGAATAATACAAAGACTATTAGAAATAGAATTGGCCAGTTACCTTGATATAAGATTAATATGTGAAAGTCACTTGCATTCTATATACCAACAACAAGCTAGAAAACATCAAGAGAACATGCACCCAAAATACTGTCAGAGAACATTGAATACTTAAGAATAAATCTAACAAAAAGTATACAGTTATTCATGGGGGAAAAAAGTGTGTAATTTCATTAAGAGGTTTTAAAAAGAGAACGAAATAAATGGAGGGAGATACTACCCTCCTGGGCTGGAAAACGTGATACCATAAAGCTGGCAATTCTTCACTTCTCCTCCGTTTGACCTCCAGATTCCAGTGAAAACCCCAACAGGGTTTTTCCTATTATTTGATAGGGATTCTGAAATTTTATTTTTTTATTTTTTTTTTAAGATTTTATTGATTTATTTGACACAGGTGCCCCAGGATTCTGAAATTTTAAAGACAAAGTGGAAAGAAAAGACTTGCTCTGCCAGCCACCAGGACTCAGTATGAAGCTAAGGTGGTCAAGACAGTGTGGTCTTGGCAGGAGAATAAACAAAACCACCAATAAAATAGATCACAGGGCTCAGAACCAGACTCACACAGTTAGGGAGCTTCGGTGTATGACAGAAGTAGAATGTCAGATCAGTAGGGAAGTAAAAAACTGTGTAATAAATGGAATTTGAAAAAAATTCATATGCAAAAAGGTGAAATTGGATGCCTGCCTTACACCATATGCAAAACATCAACTCCAGATGGTTTAAGGATTGAAATATAAAAAACCCCCACAACTTTAAACCTTTTAGTAGGTAACGTAGGTGATTCTCTTTTAGAATTTGAGTAAGGAAGGATTCTTAAATAAGACACAGGAACTATTGACTACAAAATAAAAGTAGACAGGTTTGACTCTAGTAATATTAAGAATTTTTATATATCAAAAGACACCTTAAAGAAAGTGAAAAGGCATTTTATAGACTGGGAAAAGGTCTTTGTTGCACACACCATCAGCAAAGGATTAGTGTCAGGGATGCACAGAAACCATATCAACATATTAATAAGAAAAGCTTCAGATTGGGGCGCCTGGGTGGCTCAGTCGGTTAAGTGTCTGACTCTTGATCTCAGCTCAGGTCTTGATCTCAGGGTTGTGAGTTCAAGCCTGTGTTGGGCTACACGCTGGGTGTGGAGCCTACTTTAAAAAAAAAAAAAAAAAGCCCAAATGGGCAAATGACATAACAAGCATTTCATAGGACAGAAAACACTTAAGATCAACAGGAATAGAGGGGTGCCTGGGTGGGTCAGTGGGTTAAAGCCTCTGCCTTCAGCTCAGGTCATGATCCCAGGGTCCTGGGATCAAGCCCCACATCGGGCTCTCTGCTCAGCAGGGAGCCTGCTTCCTCCTCTTTCTCTGCCTGCTTCTCTGCCTACTTGTGATCTCTGTCTGTCAAATAAATAAATAAAATCTTTAAAAAAAAAAAAAGCTCAACAGAAAGAGATGTTCAATGCTGTTAGTGATCGGGGAGGTACAAATTAAGACGACAAGTAGAATATTTTTAGCACCCATTTGGTTGGCAGAAGTTGAAAAGTTTTATAATACCAGGTGTCAGAAAGGAACTGCAGTCACAGGGTCTTCAAAATTCCTGATCAAGTGTAAATTGTTGAACAGTTAAAATTCAACATTCACATACCCTGCAATGCAGACATTCCACCCCTAGGACTATATCTAAGAGGAACTCTTGCACATGTACAATAAAGGACATGGACCAGACTATATTGTTTATAGTAATAAAAACCTAAAAAGTCCTACAAGCCTATCAATGAGAGATTGAATAAACTAGGTCTATACAAACAATGGAATATTAGACAGCAATGTAAATGAACTATAGTAATACACAACAATAACCATAAATTTTAGTAGATTTTATCTTATTATTGCATGCCACATGATGTCCTTTTTTATTAAATAGCTTTAATAAAAACATACGTAGTTATGCATTCTTATAGATGCAACAACCCTGCATATAAAGGAAAGCAAAGGAATGAGGACTCAGGATGAGGGCTGCCTAGCATGGGAGGAGGTAAGGAGATAGGGTTGTCCAGGGAGCCAAATGCCTGGATAGATGTAGATGATCATCAAGTTCCTAGCTTTCACTTTAGGTAGTAGGTTTATGAATGCCTGTGTTAAAACAGTTATCTACGTAGCCAGTCAGGAAGGTAGCCAGCTCTGGCTGCCATATGGAGAATGGTTTGAAGGGGGTAAAAGTAGAGGCAGGATGACCAACTAGGAGGCTAGTTGATAGCCCAGGGGAAGGGTGGTGCTTTGTACCTGGATGGTAGCGGTTGCAATGGAGAGTAACAGACAGGGTCAGAGTATATTTGGGAGGTGATAGAGGACTTGCTCTGATGGCTTCGAGTGGGGAGGTAAGGAATATTCTATTATATGAAGCTATCAAAATTTATTTAACAATCAGCTCTTGTCATTTCGATTGTTCACATTTTTGGCTCCAGGAAAAGGTCTAAAATGAATGTCCCTGCAGCTTAGTCTTCATGTATCTAAATTAATTTCTTAAGTGCACCTTCCAGAAGTGAAATTTTTATACCAAAGCATACGTGCATTTAGCACGGCTTATGATACGTATTACCAAGTTGCCTTCCTGAAGGGTTGGAGTGCTTTGACTACCACTAGCAGTGTGAGGCCATACCCATCCTTACCTTTTTTCCCTCCATCCAGAGCTCTGTATTCAGCGTGGTCTCACTGGCAGTTGAGGGAACGTGTACCGTCCTAGCAATTACCCCTGGAATGATTTCTGTGGTTGTTCAGTCTTCCTCTGGCCCGGATCCTTACCACTCAGAGAATGTTCCTCTGCTTCCTTCAGTGGCCATCCTTAGAGCTTTGGATTCCTGCATTGGGTCCTTCTACAGAGCATATAGTCTAGGATATGAGATGGCATAAGCTCTTCCTTGGGAAAGGCTCTTTAACACGTGGATCAGAGAGAACTCTTCCCTTCTTTGATGCCTAGAGTCTTCCACTTCAGACTCTGCCTACCCCCAACCCTCAAAGAGCCCTGGGGATTTCTAACAAACCTGGCAGTTTTTCCGAGTCATTTGGGTAAAGGTTAAGCAGGCATATAAAAGAATTAATCAATTAATTACTCAAGTTCATGTCCCCTCAGAGCATCTGGAGCTGCACTATCCAAATATAGTTGCCACTAGCCACTGAAGGCAATTTAAATTAATTAAAAATAAATAATTTTAATTTCAGTTCCTTGGTTACACTAGACATTTCAAATGCTCAGTAGCACATGTGGTTAACGGTTACCATATTGAACAACATGGATCTGGACCATTTCCATCATCATAGAGAGTTCTATTGAACCGCATTCCAGAAGCTGGGTTATTCAGGATATGTTCTCAGGGGTCCTTTTATTTATTTTATATTATATTTTATTTTATTTATTTGGTGGGGGGAGAGAGAGAGAATGAACGAAAGCGTGCATAAGAGTGGAGGGGGGCGCAGAGGGAGAGGGAGAAGCAAGCTCCCCGCTGAGCAGGGAGCCCCACTCTGGGCTCAATTCCAGGACTCGGAGACCATGACCTGAGCCGAAGGCAGACACTTAACTGACTGAGCCACCCTGGGACTCCCCTAGGGGTCCTTTTAAATGTGGGATTGGAATGCTCAGTGAGGGTAGGTGGAAGTAATTGGTATCAGCATGACTTGCTGGATAGATAAATCCTTGCTGATCTGGAAATCAGTTCTTATTATATCTAGGTTCTTTTTACCTTTTCCTCTTTGTCCTTGACCTGGGGACTCTAGTTCTGTGCCAGCTATGTCTTAAGAACTGTGTGTATGTATATTTTATAAGAGAAATCTGATTGCTAATTCATGACATTGACTGACCTAGGCCAAAGCCATTTTCCTCCAGCGCAAGAGCCTGGAAGAGAAATCCCAGGGGCAGCTCCTGACGTGCGGGCAGGCCATGGTTCTGCCTGGGTCTGCAGTGGCTAGAGGGAAGAACATTACGGTGGAGCCAGGGACTCCGAGTTCTTCATTCCTTCCTGTCACCTTGGTTTCTTCTTGCCCAGAATGAGGATGACACCACTCCTAAACATTCTCGAGTTGCAAGAAAGGGGTGCTTAAGGGTGATGGAGCGCCAGGTTCTGTCTTCTTTCTACCATCCTGGGGCCGTGGTTCGTTAGCATCTGCCTCTGTCCCTTCCCTGCGTATGTCCAGACCCCGCTGTGAGAAGCACTCTTTCCAGTGACCTAAATATAGCCCTGGGAGCCCCAAACGCCATATTCTAGTCTTGGCTTGTGCACTGACTCATGGTATGAGTCTATGTAAGTCACTTCCCCTCTCCTCCCAATGGGTCATCAGGGGTGGAGGAGGGATAATGGCCCTGAGTCACCTCCCAGAGAGGAGCTAATTAGGGCTTATTGAGGCAAAAAAGTGGCAAGTTGAAAGAGCAATGGAAGGAGTGGGACTCAAGTGGGGCTCTGAGGAGGGGCCTGGCTCTCTCGCTGCCTGGGCTCCCTGCCTGCTCAGACCTGGATCTATGGTTAGCTTCAGACGGGCTGTAAACCTTCCTGAGTGACGTTGGTTTCTGTGTGGGCACATCCCAGAAGACAAAGGTGGAGTGCCTCTGTGCCCAAGGAAGGTAAGCTGAGCAAGTGTCCAGGCTGGAAGTCAAAGCCTGAGTAAGTTATAGGAATATGGTCCTCTAGGGAGTGCAGCAGAAGGGTCATAAGCTAGGTCTGAGGTCACCTGGGTCTGGATCCTGCTGTTGACCTTCAACTGCTCTGTGACACTGGTTGTTGCTTCGCTTCTCTGTGTTTACTGAGCTATCTGTAAAATGGGTTCACTTCCCCTGTCCTAAATACCGACAGTGGCTGTTATGGAAAATAAAAAAGAATTGAACAAAAAGTACCATTTGTTATGTTTTCCTTTTTTGAAAGTATAAATGCCCATTGTCAGAAATGTTGAAAACCCAGAAACACATCGTGAAAAAAAGAAAAATGATTCACAATTTTACCACGCCAAAATACATCCTCTTGGTAATTTTCCTTCCAAATTATTTTTCCATGCATGTATTTTTTTTCTCCTTACTAGATCTTAATGTTATAATTTTACATATTACTTTTTCTCACCTATTATTATTATATGGTGATTATTTACCCATGCCATTAATTGTTCTTCAGGAACCTGAATTTTAGGGACACTTAAGTGGTTCAGGTGGTTAAGTGTCTGCCTCTGGGTCAGGTCATGATCTCTAGGTTCTGGGATCAAGCCCCACGTCGGGCTCCCTGCTCAGCAGGGAATCTGCTGCTCCCTCTCCCTTTGCCTCTCCCTTCTTCTTGCATTCTCTCTCTCTCTCTCTCTTAAATAAATAAATAAATAAAATTAAAAAAAAAAAAAACCTGGATTTTAATGGGTGATGTTCTATCATTTGAAAGAACCAAACTTTATTTAACAAATACCCAAGTGTAGGCCATTCCAAATATTTCCTTATTACAAATAAATGCTTTGTTGGGCTACTTTGTATATAAATTTTAGTATTCATTTCTTTCCTTATAACAAATTCTTAGAATTGAGGTTTTAGGGCCAAAGTTTAAAGCTGATACAGTTAAACACACACACACACACACACAGAAGGCGTTGATGGGAATGGTGGTGAATTCATGTGGACTTAATATTCTCATGTATCTATTGCAATTGTGGAATTTCTGGGTGTGTGAGGTAGATGTCTCCATGACCCTGGTGGGGATCTAGAAGTGGGGATAGAATTTTACAATAAAATTAGTGCCTCCTCCTCTCTTGTAGAATTGTCTGATGCCAGGAAAACAAGTCACTGATGGTAAGAAAGTTTTCAGTACGAGAGGGCAGGGATTTTAGGCCACACACCCTTAAAAAAAACAACCAACAAACACACCTAAGTGTTTGAAACTCTGGGGTCCAGTCAGTACCCTCATAACTTGTTAATAACGTGAGCAGGTCACATTATTTCCCGGGCTTGGGGAGACAAATCCTTAACCTCTGGGACATGAGGGAATGCTGGGGACATGTACTGAAAGTGGGTGCGTGCGAACTCATTGAACCACAACGTGGTAAAGGTTGTTCTTTTGCCTTTCTCATCACGAGATGGAGGGCTGACAGGCTGACAAGACAGACAGAGGTGATGAAAGCAAATTATCTGAGGGACCGAGAGGGACGTGAGGCTAGGGAGCCTCAGGAGGAGTGTCCTAGAGCTCTGCATGGAAAATCCTTTTAGAGGAGCAGCCCCCGGGTGGCCCAGGCCTTTCAGCTGGGCCTGGCACGGGATCCACTCTGTGCTGGGGACCATTCCCGGACTGAGACACTGATGCCTCCCACGAAGCAGAGACCTTGTCTTTGGACACTCACTACCTTGGGATTCAACTCTCTGGGAGGCAGCTTTAGTGCTTTGTCTGGGCACACTCACAGCCACCTTCCCTTTTAGATCTTAAGATATGCTGGCTGCTGCCCTGTGGGAATGGCGGAGAGGAAAGGAGGAGGCCACTCTGACCCATCTGCTTACCTTCAGCACAGAGACTGTGAGAGTCGTGACAGAACATCTTGCCTGAAGTGGACCCTCCCTGTCCACAGGAATGTGCACCCTTCCCCAGCCTGCAGCAGCCAGAGACCTCGTGTCATAAACAGAGGCTGTGGTACGGAGCAGCCGGGCCAAGTTAATCCCCCAGACGTCAGAGCTTAGCCTGGCAGAGATGGGAGCGGGGCTGATAAGGCCTCATGAAGGGGAGCTCGAGAGCAGAGGCGAGGCGCTCAGGCTGGTGTGTACCCCTGTGAGGGCAGTTTCTGACCGAGGCAGATGATAAAAGCCCACCCAGGGATAAGACCCCTTCTCAGCCTATTTAGAGTACCACGGCAAGGGGCCGCTCTTCAGAGCTCGTGCCCCAGCTCGCTACACTGGGGGAAAGCAAGGCTCTTTGCCGGGGCTTGGAGGAGGATAGTATCTGAAACCCAAAAAGAAATGATATTGGCCTTTATTGAGCCCTCCCTGAACCAGGGGACAGGTAGATCAATCCTGATACATCCCAACTCCCTGAGAACTTGAACCTGGCCGTGCAGTCCTGAGGGGCGCTCTGCTGGTCCCCTTGCAGTTCTCTTGTTCTCATTGACTATGACTAGAAGACAAGCCGCTGAGGAGCTCTGTGAGCTGCTGTAAATGGGCGGGGTCATGTGGTGCAGGCTAGGAGAGCTGTAGGAGTTCCGAAAAGGCAGAGATCGGTGTGGGCTGAAGCGATTAAAACAGGTTTCACAGAGAATGGGGCCAGGACCCGGATCCACCGTGAAGAGGGAGGGAGGAGGCAAGGAGGGCCCTTAGTGGGGATGGGAACAAACAGGACAGCAGTGAGGGGTCCTGGGTACCCCAGATGGAGCAGGGAGGCTAGGGATAGAGGAGCAGTGGGAGGGTGGGGAGGCAGCCAGATTGTAGACTGTTTAGAATTCCAGGCAGAGGAGTTTCAACTTGATTCTATAGCAAATAGAGAGTAGAAAGAACCCCTAGTGTGAGGAAATGTGGGAAGCCATGCCTTGCTGATTACTCCCACTGAATTAATTCCTTTTTGCCCTGAGTGAGGCCTGCTAACCCCCTCAAAGGCCTCTTCTGAGAGCTGAGCTGTATGACTCTGGCTCCATTATGTTCTGTGGCTGCCTCGGCCCTGGGGGAAGCTGCAGACCCTTCCTTCTCCAGCCGTGCCTCTGGACGCTGCTCTGGTCCTCATTTTTCTCCACACCAGTGTCTCCTCCACGCTGGTGGCCTGGGGTTTGTCAGCACTGGGGACAGAGGAGAGGACAGACATACTGGGTACTTGCCCTGGTCCAGGCTCTGTGCTGAGGCACGGACCTGAGCAGGACCCACCCAGCTTCTGTCGTCAGAACTCAGAGTTTGGTAGCACCAGATGAAATACCACACGGAGAGCATGATAGGCAGCTGCCTGCCTCCAACGCTAAACAGAGTCTTCCTCACAGCACGCTGGAACCATGGAACCCTCGATGAAGTCCTGGGAGTTCTGAGACCTGTCCCTTGAATTCCTTACTTCTGAGGTACCTGGACTAGAATCAGAACTTCAGCCTGACTCTACACAGCTACCTGGGCTCTCTGGGTTAGCACCCCTGTGTTGAGGGAAGTGGGGAGGGGGCAGTGGCATGACTAACACCATCCAGCGAGGTAGGTGAAGGTTCTAGAAGAGTCCCACTCGAAGGCGATCCAGAGCAGGGAGGGAAATGGCTGCTGGGAAGACCAGTGCTCTCTTCCATGGCCGTGTCGGGTGGGTGAGCTACACCTTCTGGCCTACAGACTCTGTAGCCCTGGGTTTGGGAAGAAGGGGTCAAGCCACCTCTGGGAGCAGGGATGGCCAAGGGGGCATGGCCCAGGCCGAGATAAGCAAGGCTGTCAGGCTGGGGCTGGGTGTGGGCTACGGCCACAGCTCTCTCTCTGCCAGGGCTGAGAGCACATGCAGCGAGCCCAGCCTGAATCCTACTGGTTCCCCTCTGGGCCCTCATTTCTGGATCAGTCACACCGCAGGAAGCCCTTCTGGGGAGCTGCTGCTGCCACTGTGGATGCTTTTGCCAACTCCTCCCAGCCACTGCCCCACCGGCTTAGCTGTCTCCATCCCTCTCCGGCCCCCTCCAAACAGCATCTACAGAAACCTCTTTTCTGCACAACCGGCTGCTGGTGGGGGGTAATCAAGTTGAGAGCAGCAGCGATTTCAGCCATTTGGGAAAGGCAAGTAGGAGGGAGATTCCCCAGGGAAAAGGAGCCACCTGGCGAGCCCAGAAAGTCTGGGGAGAGGAGTGCTAGGAGGAGGAGACAGGGAAAGAAACTGGGAGGCAAACTCTGTATCGAAGCCAAGAGACTGTGGAGGTTGGTGTTGGCATTACGAAGAGTCCTTCTAGCCTGAAGAGATGGTTTTCTCCCCACAGTGACCCTACCTTTCATAACCAATCTTTCCCCACAGAGCTCTTTGGAGTTGGGGGTGCCAAATGGCAGCCAGAGAACTTGGGCTTCTCTTGGAAGATGGATGGTCTTCCTGTTCTTCCCCACTTCAAGGTTCTTTGCCTAGGAATAGTGGCCATGGGAATGAAGTGGCTGGCCTGGAGGGACTATACTGCCACCTGCCTTGTTCCGGGAGCGGAAGCTTCTTTGCCTCTTCTTTCCTGTGTGTCTGAGGGTCTAAGGGTCTACTTTCAAGAGGTTCATTTTATCTTGGAGACAGCCTTAGAAGGAGCACAACAAGGTAGAAGGAAGATAGAATGGGGGCACCTGGGTGGGTCAGGCAGTTAGCCGTCCAACTCTTCATTTCAGCTCAGGGCTCAATCTCAGGGATGTGAGTTTGACCCCCATGTTGGGCTCCATGCTGGGCATGGAGCCTAATTAATAATTTTTTTTTAAAAGAGTGAATATTTGGGGAGATACAGTGAACATGCTGTGAATTGGAGACATCCCCCCAAATTTCTGGGGCTGAATGTCTGTAGGACAACTGCTTGGCTTGATCTGAAGCCAGTGCCCCGCCTCGAGTCAGGGGAGAGTTAGGCTGTCTCACCTGAGTGTCCCTGACCCCCCTGAATGTCTGGGTTCTTCCCCGTGTGAGGAGAGTTCAGGGGCTACTGTTACCAAACCCACCCACTGCCAGATGTTCAGGGAGCAAGAGGAAGGAAGATAGAGTGATAAGCAGAAATGTCCCAGGAGCTGGCTATGTGGAAGGGCTGCCCTGGTATGTGATGGGCCTTAGGATTTTGTTTTGTTCTGACTTTCCTAAGCTTTGTAGTTTTCCATAAAGTATTCTCACATATAATCTCTTATATTAGTTATATAATATTGCATTACAAAATTACCTTGAGGGGTGCCTGGCTGGCTCAGTTAGTTAAGCATTTGCCTTTGGATCAGTACATGATCTCAGGGTGCTGGGTTCGAGCCCGCATCGGGCTCCCTGCTCAGCAGGAAGCCTGCTGCTCCCGCAGCTTGTGCTCTCTTTCTCTCTTGCTCACTCTCTCTCTCAAATAAATAAATAAAATAAAATAAACTACCTCAAAACTTAATGGTCCCAGATAGCAAAAAACACTTATTATCTGGCAGTTTCTGTGAGAATCCAGATACAACTAGGCTGGGTGGCTTGTGGCTCAAGGTCTTTCGGATGGGGGCAGTGCTGTGGGCATCCAGCACCATGGGCATCTCCATGTCCAAGTGGGGCTGAAGGGTCTGCTTCGTGCAGCTCGTTCATTTGTCATCGGGAGACTTCGGGAGATCTGCTTCCAGGCTCACCCAGTGAGACTGTCCGCAGGGCTCCCTTACACCACGGCAGCTAGATTTCCCTAGGACAAGAAGGAAGCCTGGTCTATTTATACCCTAATCACAGACCTGACATCCCATCACTTGCCATTTTCTGTTTGTTAGCAGCAAGTCACTAACTCCAATGAATACCTATGGGGAGAAGATTATAGTGAATGGCAAGAGGCGGGATTATTGGGGATATTTTACTTTTTCATTTAAAAAAAAAGATTTTATTTATTTATTAGAGAGAGTGAGCAAGAGAGAGAGAGAGAGAGAGAGAGAGCTCCCGTGCATAAGCAGGGGGAGGAGCTGAAGGAGAGGGAGAGGCAGACTCCCTGCTGAGCAGCGAGACCTATGCAGGGGCTCAGTCATGGGACTCCGGAATCATGACCTGAGCCCAAGGCAAACGCTTAAGCAACTGAGCCACCCAGGCACCTACTGGGGGCATTTTAGAGGCTACCTGCCACACCTCTCCTGTCAGCCCCACATCACCTCTACGCTAGGGAGGGGGAAGTGGTCCACAGGTAAGGAGGAAAGGAGCTTAGGAGGGGAGGGTCTCTGCTCAGGACCACAGAGATACTACATGATAGATTAGAATTGGACCTTAACCTTTGTTTCCATCTGACTTCCAATTTAGTAGTCTTACCTGGATGCCTAGCTGCCCGTCCATCCCATTGCCTATTGGTATTCTTGCTTGGGAATCGGGGCAGGCTTGAGTTGACTGAGCGTTCGGGTCTTTGATGCTGTGCGGCTGGCCACTCGATGCTTCCTGGCTGTTTCCAGAGTGTCAGGAACATGGCTCATAATCATTTTCTTCAGTAGTGGGCACAATTTCTCCTATACTCCTTTTTATTTTTTTTTTAAGTAGATGCTTTATTTTAGAAGTTTTAGCTTTACAGAAAAACTGTAAAGATGGTCCACTGGGCCCCGTATATCGCCCACCAGTTTAAGACATTAGTTTTAACATCTTACGTTTGTTACAATTAATGAATCAATATTGACTCATTATTAACCAAAGTCCATCCTTGTATTCATATTTTCTTATTACTCTTTCATAGTTGAGCCAGGCGCTGGGCTAGACATTACTGTGATGAATTCTTAGACCAGTCCTATAAGGTTGGCACTGTTATCATCTCTGTGTTGCAGAAGAGGGGAGCGAGGCACAAAGAGATTAAGTCCCTCGGCAAGATCAGAGCTGTGCGCAGAGGCAAAGGAGCATTTGAACTGTGTTCTCTCTCACTCCCGAGTAGTGCTCTTAACCATTTACACTTCTCTTCCTCCCTCTCATCCTCAGATTCCTGCTCCTACTTATTGTACATGTAAGCACTAACATCTGGCTCTACCCTTAGGGCCTAAGCTCACGGGAGCGATAAGAAGATGCCAGAAGACTGACAGTCTTGTAATGACCTCCTGCAGCCTTAGCCTTCTCATCTGTGGAATGATAGGATTAGATTAATGAGCCTGGGTCTCCTCTGCCTCTGACTTTCTGCAACCTTGTCAGTCTGTCCAAAAGCCTTTGTCCAGGGGATCTGGGGGCTTCCAGTGGGAAAACTGGGGAGGAAATGGGCCCAAGCTGCTTCCCTGGGCACCGAGTGTCTCTGGCATCGGGGGAATGAGCCTGAAGGTTAGCAGGATAGATTCGCCTTGGCATAGAATCGATCACTTGGCTGCCCTCCATGGGAAGATCCCAATGCTTACATTCGAGCTTACTGCCCCTCCCTGCTCTGAGAGCCTTCCAGGCAAAGGCTTCTAGAGAAGCCACTCTGCGCGGTTATTTTTTCCTGAAACATCATAGAGACCCACTCCTTGAGGAGCATAAACTCTACACAAAGAATTCACGTATTCAGGGGCACCTGGGTGGCTCAGTCGGTTAGCATCTGCCTTCGGCTCAGGTCATGATCCCGGGGTTCTGGGATCAAGCCCCCCATTGGGCTCTGTGCACAGCGGGGAGTCTGCTTCTCCCACTCCCTCTGCTACTCTCCCTGCTTGTTCTCCCCCACAACCCCATCAAATAAATACAACGTTTTTAAAAAAAGAATTCAGGTATTCATTAAAAGGGTGACTTGTCAGGATCCCAGAGGCAGCCGGAGTGGTGAAGAACATGGACTTGAAAGTTCTATAGACACGGCCTTCCTCTCACAAGCTGGTGACTTGGACACGTCTCTCAACCTATGTATCCGTTTCCACATGTGTAATGTAAGGAAAATATAAGGATAGCTACCTCAGGGAGTAGTTTTTCAGATTAAATGTAATTTATGTAAAATGCTTATTACTTAAGCCCATGATAAATACTTAATAAATGGCAGTTATTTTTAGGATTTGTTTGAATAGATCTATTTTACTTGCAGCTCCGAAAATTATTCTTTTTTGACTCTGGGGTCTGGTGCCCCTTGGGAGTTCCAAGGAGTTAGAAAGAACCAATTGCTGAGATGCCCTCCAGCTCTGGGATGTGGAGGGCTTTACTGCAACGTGCTGAGGTGGGGCTAGGGGGTGAGGATCTACTGAGCCCCGCCGACTGCTTCCTTCTTCACCAGCTGCAAAGAAAGCCTGAAGCCTTGGCAGGACAGTCCCAGCCCCATCGTGACCGCCCCAGCCAACTTGGTGCTGCCTGAAATTCCCCAGACGGCCCTTGGGCTTTGGAGGGCCACCCTCCCCTGTGTAACGAGGTGGGCAGGACTACTCATAGGGTTTCTCCTGCAGTGTACCTCCCAGACATGGCACCTGGCTCTGTGTCAGCCTCTCTGACCTTGCTCGAGTGCTCTATACTGGCCTGGGGTCCTTGACCTCATGCCCAGGACGGGTAGCAGACAGCAGACACCATGAGAGCAGGACCAGAGCCAGGGTGGAAGCCTGGGCCCAGCTGGGCCACACAGCAGGGTCTGCTCCTCGAGCAGGAGGCTCCCATCTGTGCCTCTCCCGCCCTGGGAGCTAATGGAATAGGGACAGAGGGACCTCACTGCAAGTTCTTGCAGTGCCGGGAAAGGTATTTAGACCAGCTCTTTTTTGTTTTCCTTCTTCTTCCTTTTTACCGGAAGGTAGAGCATCAGAGAGGCTGGACCTGATTTTGGTTCCAAGTTCAAGATTGCTTGGGTTAGCATTGGCTGAATGATTGCAAGAGGTTTAAGAAGGAAAAGTCCAGGGACGTTCCTAAGTTATTGAGGGTGGCCTACGCATTCACACACATGTAGTGCGTATGATAAATAGACATCCGTGACACACACACGAGGCACTTGTGTAGCCGCATTTTCCAGAAACGTCTTTTCCAGAGATGGGTTGGCTGCCAGCCCCCATAGGAGGCCCACAGCCCACATACAGACCAGGAAATGGGTTTTCCACATCCAGGGAACATTTACGGCATCGAAGGAGTCATTATCTGGGTCTGTCCCCCTCTGGGTTTAGGGCGGAAGTGACTGGGACCTGTGGGGTGGCCACAGAAGCCCTTTAAGGGCAGGAGCCCCTGGCCGGGTCCCATCTGGAGAGCTGCTGTCCCCAAGCTGAGTGCTGAGAACAGTGGGTCCTGAGGTTGGGGTGGAGAAGTAGGAGCAGGTCATTTCTGAGGCCTCTAGCCCATGTGGAGAAGGGATGGGGGATGGCAACAACTGAAGTAGAAGAGAAGTTCAGGATTCTAAATGTTTAATAATTTAGACCTTGACTGGCAGAAAAAAACTCCTGGTAAATTATTCTATTAAGAAATATGTCATTTTGACCCTCATTGAAAGTGTGTTTGTCCTGCTTCTGTCCCCAAGCCCTCAGGAACACTGACCCTTGCTCTTTTATGGTCTAGATGGCCACTCACAGCCCTCAGATCCGTGTGCTACCAACTTAACCCAGATCCCCCTCTTGGCTGGCCCAGGCCTTCTCCCCTCCAGCCGTTTGGTTCAAGCATTTTAGAGTACCCCATTGCCTTCCATAGCCGATTTTGTCCCCAGTTTGTGAGGGAGAAAGAGATACCCACCTTGGGGGTGGGGGGAGGAAAAGAGTAAAGGGGGAAGCTTGAATCGTTTTCACATTATAACCTCTTGTGGCAGTTTTCTCAGTGAGGAGGGGAACCCAAGTGAGGAATTGGGATGAAAGCTTTTGGGGTGAGGGCATGTATTTCTAAAGCCACAGGATCATTTCTCCTTCGTGAAACCTTTTTATCCCCCAGACCACACCAGGCCAGGGAGGACTGTATATCTCGGAAATGCCAGCTTCTAATTTTTCTTTTCCTTTTTTTTCAATTTAAAGTTTTATTTTAAGAATTACACAAGAGGGGCGCCTGGGTGGCTCAGTCGGTTAAGTGTCTGACTCTTGATCTCAGCTCAGGTCTTGATCTCATGGTTGAGAGTTTGAGCCCCGCATTGGCCCAGCATGGAGGCTACTTAAAAAAAATTTTTTTTTAATAAAATAAAAAATTACACAAGTGCTTAATTGAGATAAGTTAAGAAGTATGAATGATGAAACAGAAAAAAAACCCAGAACATTTATCATCTGACCACCCAGCAGTGCAACTGGAAACATTTTGGAGTAAATGCCTCCAGACCTTTTGCTGTGTTTTAAAGACAGTTTTTAAAACGAGGCAATACTATACCTACGGTCTCATAGCCTGTCCCTTTTTTCATATGAAAGTATGTAGGAACATCTTTCCTTGCCAACAACCATCATTTTTATGCCGTCATTTAAAAAAAGTCACATAGGGGCGCCTGGGTGGCTCAGTGGGTTAAGCCGCTGCCTTCGGCTCAGGTCATGATCTCAGAGTCCTGGGATCAGGCCCTGCATCGGGCTCTCTGCTCAGCAGGGAGCCTGCTTCCTCCTCTCTCTCTGCCTGCTTGTGATCTCTCTGTCAAATAAATAAATAAAATCTTTAAAAAAAAAAAAGTCACATAGCATGTCATTGTATCATACAACTATAATTTGTTTTGTCAATTATTTATTAGAAATTTAGTTTTTAATTTTTTATTATTCCAGTTGTACTTCCAGATGCCTTTTGTGTGTGTGTGTGTGTGTGTGTGTGTGTGTGTGTGTGTGTATTCTTTCTTCCTCAGGATGAATTCCCAGATAGAACTGTAAGGACTAAAGATATACACCTTTTAAGGCTTGTGATGCTTGTGGCTCAATTACAAATCAGAAAAATCATACCAGTTTATGATTCACCACCCGTGTTGGTCTATTTGTGCACACCTTACTAGGTTTCCTTTTTTTTTTCCCTTTTTTTTCCCTTTAATATCTGATAAGCAAAATGTTATTTCATTTTAATTGGCTTTGATTACCGTTTAGACTGAACATTTTGTTTATTAACATTCTGTGTTTATGTCTTTGTGCATTTTTCTCTTGAAGTATTTGTCTCTTCTAACTGTTTTACAAGTTTCTTCCTCTAGCAAGTGTGTTAACCTATTTCGTTTAGCAAATGTTACATACAGTAGTTTTTCCAGGTCGTCATTTGTGTTTGGCTTTGTGACATTTTTTTTGCCATGAAGTTTTACCTTTTTTTAAAGTGGTAAACATCTTAATATTTATTTTAGGGCTGCCTTTTGGTTCATGGTTAAAAAGACTTTTCTGTTTCTGTGTTACATAAACATCCACCTAAGTGTTCTAGTGTTTTATTTAACACTTAAATCTTTTAACTATCTGCAATTGATTTTTGTGTGTTCTAAGAATGGTATTTTAAAAAATCTTAATTTTTTTATGCCAGCACCTTTTGGACAATCCATCTTTTCTCTCTTAATATGAAATTTCACTTACATTCCATATGTATTTATAATACGACATTTTAAAGATTTTATTATTTGAGAGAGAGAGAGCATGCACAGGGTGAGGGGCAAGGAGAAGGAGGGAGAGAATCTTGAGCATACTTTGCAATGAGCTCAGAGCCCAACATGGGGTCCAATCTCACAACCCTGACATCATGACCTGAGATGAAACCAAGAGTTGGACGTTTAACCAACCGAGCCACCCATACGTCCCTATAGTATTACATTTTATACAAGCAGTGGCACCCTTATGAAGACACGATTGTTCCTTGCCTTTATAATATATTCTACTGATCAATCTATCCTGATGCCTCATCTACACTTTTTTTTTAAAAGATTTTATTTATTTATTTGACAGACAGAGATCACAAGTAGGCAGAGAGGCAGGCAGAGAGAGAGGAGGAAGCAGGCTCCCCGCCGAGCAGAGAGCCCAATGTGGGGCTCTACCCCAGGACCCTGGGATCATGACCCGAGCCTAAGGCAGAGGCTATAACCCACTGAGCCACCCAGGTGCTCCTCATCCACACTTTTTAAAAAAAAATTCCAGTTGGTTAACATACAGTATAGTATTAGTTATAGATGTACAATACAGTGACTCAGCACTTCCACACATCACAGCAAGGGCAGTCCTTCATCCCCATCACCTATTTCACAGCCCCCCCACCCACATTCCTTCTGGTAAACATCAGTTTGTTCTCTATAATTAAGGATTCTGTTTCTTGGTTTGTCTCTCTCTCTGTTTCCCTTTGCTCATTTGTTTTGCTTCTTAAATTCCATATATGCGTGGGGCGCCTGGGTGGCTCAGTGGGTTGGGCCTCTGCCTTCGGCTCGGGTCGTGATCTCAGAGTCCTGGGATCAAGTCCCGCATTGGGCTCTCTGCTTGGCGGGGGGCCTGATTCCTCCTCTCTCTGTCTGCCTCTCTGCCTACTTGTGATCTCTATCAAATAAATAAATAAAATCTTAAAAAAAATTAAATTCCATATATGGGTGAAATCATATGGTATTTGTCTTTCTCTGACTGACTTATTTTACTTAGGGTTATACTCTCTAGCTCTGCCGTTGTCGTGGCAAATGGCAAGATTTCCTTCTTTTTTACGGCAGAGTAATGTTCCACTGCATATATATACCACATCTTCTTTATCATTCATCAATCCATTGACATGTGGCTGTTTCCATAATGTGGCCATTATAGATGATGCTGCTATAAACATCGGGGTGCATATGTACTTTCAAACTAGTCTGTCTCCTTTGGGTAAATACCTAGTAGTGCAGTTATTGGATCATGAGGTAATTTGAGTTTAACTTTTTGAGGAGCCTCCATACTGTTTTCCAGAGTGGCCGTTTCAGCCTGCATTGCCACCGACAGGCTTCCCCTTTCTCCACATCCTCACCAACACCTGTTGTTTCCCATATTGTTGATTTTAGCCATTCTGACTGGGGCAAGGTGGTGTTTCAGGGTGGTAGTTTTTTTTTTTTTTAAGATTTTATTTATTTATTTGACAGACAGAGATCACAAGTAGTCAGAGAGGCAGGCAGAGAGAGAGAGGGGGAAGCAGGCTCCCCGCTGAGCAGAGAGCCCGATGCGGGGCTCCATCGAAGGACCCTGGGATCATGACCTGAGCCGAAGGCAGAGGCTTTAACCCACTGAGCCACCCAGGCACCCCCAGGGTGGTAGTTTTGATTTACATTCCCCTGCCTCATCCACACTTTTTACATTATTGCAGCTTTATAGTACATTTAATTATTTAGTTATTTAAAAGATTTTATTTATTTCAGAGAGAGAAAGAGAGAGAGAGCACAAGTGAGCACAAGCAGGGGAAGCCGCAGGCAGAGGGAGAGGGAGAAGCAGGCTCCCCGCTGAGCAGAGGCCCCATGTGGGACTCGATTCCAGGACCCTGAGATCATGACCTGAGCCAAAGGCAGAGGCTTAACCCACTGAGCTACCCAGGTGCCCTTTAGAGTACATTTCAATATGTGACAGTGCAAGTGCCCTTTTTAAAATTTTCTTGGCTTTTCTCAAATATTTATTCTTCCGGATGAGTTTGAGAATCAATTATGCCCTTGGGATTTTGATTGGAATGGTGTTAAATTCAGAGATTAACTTGGGAAGCTTTACATAGTAGAGCACTACAGTTTTCTATCAATTTATGTCTTTCTGTTTGTTTCCTTTAGCAGTGTTAGAGCCTGGTTTCCATTGGTAGATCCTGTACATTTCATAGTGACTTTATGCCTATCATTTTATAGTTTTACTGACACTGTTCGTGGAATGGTTTTGGTTTTTTTTTTTTTTATCCTATCTTCCAAGTGCACATTGCTTATATACACGGGGATTCTTGATTTTTGATATGATGATTTTGTAACTGGAAGGGAAACATGCTGTCTTCCGGTTTTTCCTTTGGTGGGTTTGTGCCAAAGGCGTGTTTGACCTAATTTAAGGCTATTTAATTTCCTTCTGGATCTGGGCCCTAGCTCCTCCCTGTCATTCCCCGCAGTTGCAGCACAGTTTGGGGAAGGAACGGCCGGCACAGTTGGCTCCTTGTCAGCTGCCTCCTAAGGATGGGCGTGTTGGGAACCAGATGCCCACCACATTTTCTCCTGACTCCGGCCCCGGCCATGTGGACGCCAGGGAAGAAGGGACTTAACCATCTAGTGAAAAATCAGCGCACGCGTCCAAGCTGTGGTAGGCAGAGAGACCCTGGAGGAGGTAGTATTTAGATTACATTTGGTGCCAACCCTGGGAGCTCTCAGGAAATGCTCCAGGGCCTGTAAATGCCATACGCTTGGCATCTGGGGTAGCTGAAGGCATCTGAGGTGGTTTTGACTGTGACTCAAAGGCAGGGGCGGATCAGCTTCTTTTCTCATCATGTTGGAGAAGCTGGGGTCAGGCCGACTGAATGGACTCCAGGATGGTGCTGGTGCAGCTGTGTGCTCCCTCTGAGGAGGAGGGAGACTCAGCGACGTTCAAGATGCAAGGCAAAAAAGGAAAACTGGTTGTCCTCATTTTTATGTCTGAAGCAAACAGAGCTGAAAGATTTTGTGGAGAGTGTTAAGGAATCCCTTCAGGTTTTACACATTCTACTTTGGTTAAGCGTAAAGACGGACAATGCCATTTCTGTTTGTACTGCTTGGGGTTATTTCCCAGTGATGAACCCCCTTTCAACCCTCTTATCTTTGCACCCACATTCCTCCCCCTCCCCACCACCACACCCTCTCTTCCTTGCTCTCTGGTCTTTTCTGCATAGGCTGATGCCAGAGAAGACCCCAGAGCTACCCTAGAGAAGGTCAGCCAGCAGCAGGATACAGGGGCTAGAATGGTTAGCAAAAGATGGGGAGGGATTTGGGGAGGGGAGCATGGACTTGGACATGGACATGGTTAGAACCCTGATTTGGGGCAGGGGCCCAATAAGGCTTGCCTGCATTTTCTGGTGCCTGGCTCTGAGTGTCCCTCTAGCGGGAGGTGGGGACATTGCTCTGGTCCTTGTGGCCCTCTAAAGGCCATACACTTATGACATGGAGTTTTATCAGCCTGGCCTTCAAGGTCCAGTCATGTGCCCAGACCTATCCGGGGCCCACACCAGGTCCTTTTCTCTATTCCCTTTCCTTTTACCACCAAGCCCGACTGGAAATCTATGTCGTTCTCCCAGTCTTCCAAAGAAGGAAACACCGCAGCCTTGGTTGGTATTTTACTCCACTATTTTGAACCATCTTGTTCCCAGAATGTGCTATATTAGAGCTAGCGTAGTCTTCTTACAAAATAAAACCGTCATCCTGTGGCATGACTTAGACAATGTGGAGAACAGACACCTTTTTTTCTTTTTCTTTTTTTTTTTTGTAGAACCCTTTAGGGACTTGAAAGACTAAGTTTGCCTTTGAACTTTTGCCAGCACAATTAAGTAAAAATCATATTTGTGAAGTGACGGGAGCACTGCCTGGCGCCAAGTAAAATCACGTTGGTTGTTTTTATTTATTGCCATTATATATACTATTAGTCTTAGATCACAATAGCACACCCAGTTTTCGATATTACTTAAGTTTGCATGTCAACTGGAGGTAGAGAATGTTCCAATAAGGACAGAAAGGAAACGTATTCCCCTCTCCCTTCCTGTTTGAAAGGCAAAGGTAGCCCAAGCCTTTAGTCAGGGTGGGCCTCGAGGCTCACCAGTCCCCTAACGTCTAAAATCTTTGAGGGCAAGTGTTATGTCTGATATTTGCAAACCCTGTTACCTCACAGAGGGCTGATTCGGTAAATTTATAAAGAAAGGTAGGGAGGGAGAGGGTTAAGCTGTTGTGACATCTCAGCCTTGGAAGGGACAGTATGATCTCTGTACAGAAAATGGCCTTCTAGCTTCTCTGCCAACTAGTGATTCTGCCTTGCTTGACTGCAACTACTGTCTGAAAGCTCACTCTTTTTGAAGACTGCTGGGGGAGGTGGGGGGACCACCTCTAATTAGTAGGACTATTCCTTCTATTGAGATAGAATCTGCTTCCCCTTAACCTCTACCCGTTCTTCTCATGTCTGTCTGTTGAACTGTGGGCATACCTTTAGTCCTTCTTCCAGGTAGCAGCCCTACAGATATTTGAAGATACCTCTCATTCCTTACTTCCTGCCAAATCTAGAATTTGCTTCAGGAAAGCTGTAGGAAACACTGTGTCTGTCATAATGGGTTATGAAAAAAAGCCTAGCAAGTTGGCCCTAATCTAGGAGATTCAATGAGAATGGTCCTTTCTGACCACTGCCTTGGGGTGAGGGTCTACTACCGGAGTCAGAAGACCATGACCTGGCCTCTGAGCTTCAGCACCTTCCCCTCCTTCTACCCTAGGTCAGTCCAGCAGCATGTGTATCATTCACCATAGCCTTCGGGCATACAGCTTCATAATCAAGGATGCAGGCTTTGAAGCCAGATTACCTGGATGGGTGCTCTCTTGGCCCTGCCAGTTAGTTAGCCTGTTTCTGGTTTGAGCGCCCTCATTTGCAATGTGGGGTTAATGCTCCCTACCTCACTGGGGCATCAGGGACTTCGTTCATGCAAAGCACTGAGCACAGTGCCTTGCATCTGGTAAGCACTCAGGAAACATTGGCCAGTACTATTATTTTTACAACTGGAGCCCTCCTGCTGTAGGGAGAATCTTGGGTAAACTTCTACATTAGCCTTGCCCAGTATCCTCTGTGCTTACCGGTGTCTTTGTCACTCACCAGACTGGGAGTACCCCTTGGGGAAAGGACATCTCTCATTCATTTCTGTTGACACAGTGCCTGGCATATATCAAGTACTGGAGGAATGTCTGACAAATAAAAAGCCCTGGGTTTGTGTTTAGACGCCCGTTCTTACCAGCTATGAGACTTTGGACAAGTCATTTAACTCTTTGGGGCTTGAATGTTTCTATGTACAATGTGGAAACACTACACACCTCTCTGGGTTTTGGAAAGGTTAAGGGAGATGACAGATGTGAAAGTCTTTGTTAAAGAGGAAAGTCCTAAGGGAAAAAAGCCTTACTCAGTTTAGGTTAATAGAGCTTAGCTCCCTGGGGGCGGGGATCAAGTCTTTTCATTTACTCCTTTGGCAATCTTCACAACGCCTTACAGAGAGTAAGCCATTCTGAGTACTGGGCTGGTTGCACAAAGGAATGGGTGCTTGGATGGGTGAAGGAACCATTGTATTCAACATTTCATGTAAATGAACTCTGTTTCACCCCCGATGACTGTGAATCCTCAAGAACCAGGGTCATGCCCTCAGTGGCTACATCCTTCATATTCTGGCCTCTGACAGCAGGCAGCCAAGGGGTTGAGTCAGTCCGGGTAGTCAGCAGTTGGGGCTGATAGTGTGTTTGCGCGCGCGCGTGCGCACACACGCCTGAGCTCCAGATCCTCCGCCCCTGCTTTCCACCAGGTGGCAGGGCACCTGTCGGAGCCTTGTCTCCAGCACCTTCCTCCTCTCTCCACCAGGTGGCGAGGCAGGCTTTGCATCCCGTATTGCACTGCCTTCTGGAAGGGGGCTCCCTCCTCCCGGGCAAAGGCGACCGGGAAAGCTTAATAGGGCTGAGGGTGCTCCTGGAGGTCTCCTGCTTCCCTCTACACCTAGGCCCAGCTGATGCCTCTGGTGCCCCGTGGGGACGATGGAGCCAGCTCGTGGTGGCCTTGCTCATCAGGGCAGCATCTAGAATACGGCTGGTTGGGAGCAGACCCTGACTGCAGGTTGGCTGGACGGAGATCTCCTGCAGTGGATAGGCGACTGCTGCTCCAGCTCAGAAGTCCCCCTCCTCCCTTTCCAGCCTTCCTCCCCATTTCCAAATCCCTGCAGGTCTTGGAGGGCAAGCTGCTGCTGTCTTCTCTGGCCCTCCCTCCTCGGTACTGATCTACCAGATTCCTGACTTCACGCAACTCGGATAAAGGCCAGTCCTGCGGCAGGCTTGCTGGATGGGACATAAGACAAGTTCTCCTGGGCTCTTCGCTGGGGAGGGTGTTCAAATCCTGGGCTGCTTCTAAACTCTTGGGGCTCCAAGTCCCAGCTGCCCCCCTCAACCAGGACAATCAAGGGCAGGGTTGAAATGTGTCCCAAAGCTACATGATAGGCTGGGGCTGATCTCTGACTGGAGCTCAGGCTTTCCTCGTCTCCGAAGGAACTTAAGTTACCAGATTCTCCTTGGAAGTGTCTCTGCTTTTCCTCGCACCAGGTCACCAACGGTCTCCCAGGCCCATGTCATACACAGCAGGATGTTTTTGGCATTTTTGTTCTCTGGCCTGGTAGGAGGATGCCTTTGACCATGTTGGCCTTTGTGGACTGCAGGATATGGAAGGAGGGTAGGGCCTTGTTTTTCATCTTCAGTACAGAGACTCTCCTGACCCAAGGGGAGTGATCTATAGCCCAAGCCTGCCTGAATGGGCTTCTCTTCCTCTGCCCAGGATGAATGCTTCTCGGGCCTCTACCGTGTGCCCAGGGCTGAGCAGGACGTGAGCTCGTGGCAGTGTTTCCTGGAAGTCCTTGGAATTGAGGG
The DNA here is from genome assembly GCF_902655055.1 of Lutra lutra. Classification (NCBI taxonomy): domain Eukaryota; kingdom Metazoa; phylum Chordata; class Mammalia; order Carnivora; family Mustelidae; genus Lutra; species Lutra lutra. The sequence continues at coordinate 78,663,632 of NC_062282.1, read as the reverse complement.
AGAAGGCTGTCTCAGAATCACCTGGGCAGCTCCCATGGTCCTGGGCCCAGCACCACTCTGTGCCTCCTCCCCACTCCAGGCACTGCCGTTCACTATACCCCTGTTCCCATGGGCTGGCAGGATGGAAGCTCCTCTCATGTTGCCCAGGGGACTGACTTGGGTCTCCTGCCAACCGTTGGGGGTATGGGGTGACCTCTCAAAGCAAATGACACCAGAGTAATCTATTCACCTGGAGCCACTGGCGTGGCCTGGGCAACCCCATCTTTCCAAGCAACTCCTGCTCTCCTGCCCTCCCTTAGACATGGAGGAAAGGCTACCCTCACTGAGCAGCTGTGCTGAGCTTCCATTCCTGAGTACTTACGGAATTTTCTAAATCCCAGCTTACATTCTTTTACTTTTCTGCTTACAGTCCCTCGGTGGCTCTCCACACCAGCTTCCAGGGCCTCCTGCTTGCCTTTCCAGCCCTGCCCGCATCCCCTCACCATCAGTGGCCACACTGAACCTCCCTTCTCTCCTAGTGGAAGCCCCATGGCCTTTCCCTTCTAGATTCTTCCATGTATTCGTCCCTCTTTATAAAATCCCCTCCTTCCCTTTTCCTCCCTCTACCTTTGCTGGCTAATTCACACCACTTATTAGAGCTCATCTTAGAAATCCCTCCTCCAGGAGACCCTCCCAGCTCACTACGACTGGCCTCAGCCCTCTCTTCTTGCCTCTCTGATGGCGCTTGTCAGACTGAGTTGTAACTATTTCCCGAGAGGTTTTCTTACCAAATGCTATGTCCTTAAGGGAAGGGGCCAAGGTTTTGGTTTTTATTTTCAAATGTGGTGGAGATGCCCTCAGCTTTTAGGGTCACATAATGGATGCTCCGGATTGATTTGTGGAATCTGGTAGGAGCTGATGGGTGGGTGAGGAACAGGTAGGCCTTCCTTGGAAAACTACCTTCCATTCCCAACCTGGATTATCTAAGTCTTTAGGTACTTTGCTCCTGTATTTCTAGACAATGGAGTTTCTGTGGGCAGAGACCATTCATTCATTCATCCATTCAGTAAATATTACAGAGCCCTTCATATGTGCCAAGCACCATGCTAACACTGGGATGTAACAGTAAAATAAAAATAACAGTATAGTAAAATAAGACACAGTCTTATAAGTTCCTAAACTCACAAAGCTTATATCTTAGTGAAGGAAACAGATAACAAACAAGCAAATATGAAAATACAATTACATATAGTGATCAGTCCTAGAAAGGACTACAGAGACTGGTTTGGGTGCTAGGACAATCATAGGAGGGACTGTGCCCCCAAACCTCTCTCCCCCAGGGGGCTAGCACACTTCTTCCTCTGCAGAGGCCTTGAGCCCCCAGAGTCCCCCCCTCTGCTGGGATTACATCACTGTCATTCTGTCCTCATCCAGAACTATGCTGCCGAGCACTCCCAGGACCTCTTCCTTTTAACACTGCCTGTCTGTGGGGTGAAGGACTCTCCAGGGTGGGAAGGCAGATGGGTCTGGGCAGAAAGGATAACCCCTTGCTTTGCTGTGGGAGGGCCTGGACTCATCAGCAGAAGGGGCAGGGTCCTTCCATCTGGGGTCTGGTTAAGTGCCATGTTCGGGCCCTACTGACACACTAGAGCAATGGTGGGATTGGTGTGGGGCTAGCACAAGAGCTGTGGCCTCCTGGCGGCACACAGTGCCACCGCTGCCAGTGCCACCAGGAAGCCTCATGTCACTGAGTGGATAGAGACCAGGCCAGGCAACACTGTCCCTCTAGGCCTGCTGGCAGCTCTGTGGGTTTGGGCTGCTTTTTCCTCCAAACAGTTGTTTGCCTTGTTGGAAAACTTGTGGCCTGTGCTTGGGTGAAATCATGTGAAAGAGTTGGGGTGTCCCTCTGGGGTGCTCTCCCCTGGCTTGGAAATTAGTGCCAATTACTGGGGTCCTGGGGTCTTAGCAGGGAGAATGTGCTAGCCTGTATCCAGGGCAAAGGGAACTTCACTTGGAGCAGGCAGGAGGCTGGAGCAGCCGCCTGGGCAGTGGGGTTAACAAGGAGGCAGCCGAGCTCCTGCCCCGGGGCAGGGCTGACGAGGCCACCACCATCCATCCACGGGGCCCCTGCATGGAGGCACCTTTGTTTCCCCTTCAGCCGGGAGAGTGGAGGCAGACTGCAGGGTAGAGGCTCCGAGGGCCTGAGGCCAGAAGCACTGCTCTCTCCCCGGAAGACACAGTGGCGTCTCTTGACACTCAGACATAAACCATCCCTGCTGGCATCAGCCTGGCTTCTGCTGGCTCAGGGTGGATGGGCCTTGCTTTGGGGCAGGGGCCACAGGGCAAGTTGGGAAGGGCCCTCCCCACTTCCTGGTCTGGACGGGACCCAGCCAGTTGCTAACTTCAGAGACTGCATGAAACAGAGGTTGAGAACTAGAGGTTCCATAAACTTTGGGGACCTCCCAGATGCAAGGGTCTGGGTCCAGCCTCCTTTGTCCTTTGGTCCTGTCCACAGACGCCTGTGCCAGAGAGCTGGTAGGCACTCCGGGATTGTACACGTGATGATGTTTGTGCCTGAGAGAAAGGGCATGTTGATGGTAGCATCTGGAAACATGAGATCGTGAGTGCTTATGCCCATGACTGTGTGTGTCTCAGCCTCAAGGGGATTTCTGTCCCTTGAGGCTCTGAGTGCCTCTGTGAATAAGACCAGGCTGGGATTTGTGTTTACGACCATCTGGTGTGGGCACCCACATGTGTGCGTGTCTTTGTTTCTGTGGAGCTAACCACACGTTCTCTCTGGAGCTGCTTCTCTAGGCCAGGAAGGGGACACACAGCAGAGTCCCCAGAGAGGAGGGTACACAGGGCAGGGCCAGTGTGGGAACGATGCCTTCCCTTGATCTGCTTTCCATCCCATCCTTTCTGGCTCTCTCACCCTAGTCTTGGCCTGAGGTGGGGGGAGGGGAGAGAAGACCCTAAAAAGGCTTTGTGACCAATGGTCCTGCCAAATTCGGGGGCTAGGCATAGCTGGGCTCGCCTGAGAGTCAGAGAAGTGAGAAACTGGGCAGCAGAGAGAGAGAGATTACAGTTCCTGGAACAGAGCTTCTTTTTTTTTTTTTGCCTTGTTCTTTTTTCCTGGCTTGGAAATAAGTCTTCAATCTGAGATTAGGAGAAAAGGAAACAACCAGAAAAGGAACCAGTTTGAACCAAGATGAGCTGCTGGATGCGGACCACACCCCCAGTGTTGCTGAGTGCTCTTACCCAGATGCAATTCTGCGTGGGCGGTGGGGGAGCAGGGAGCGGCACAGGGAACATTCGACTGCCCGTTCCCCACCAGGCCAGGGAGAGGCAGGATGACAGGCGAGATCAGGGGGTGGGCTCTGAAGTCAGGCAGACCTGCAGTTTAGCAGCCAGACTTCACCTCTGCGAGTCTTGGCTTCCTCTTCTGTGCCATACACGGTGATTGTGAGGACCCGATGAGGACTGGACAGCGCCTAGCACGTTGTAAACATCAGTGGTACACACAGGGGTGGGACTTGGCTCTTCTCATATATTGGCAGCATAGGCATGAAGCAACCGTCTATACCAAAAGGTGCCAGCAGAGATGCCAACCAGGCTGGGATGGGGATGGGTTTACTCACAGGGGCTGGTGCCTGTAGTTGATGTGTAAACACGGGTACAGACTCATGTGTGAGGTTCTGAAGATGCAGAGGCAATGGGAGGGATACGGAGGGAAGATACCCATGGTGTTTGTTTGTTTGTTTGTGTTATTTATTTTTTTGGATACCTGTGTTTCAAAAAGTAAGACTGTGGCCTGAGAGGCTCTCGAGATGACCTAAGCAGCCGGTGTCTGTCCATCATGTCAGCTGGTTAAGGGGGTTCAGGTGTGTCGGGAGAGGGCCGTTTGGGATCTTTGTCGTGGAGGTCCAAGTGTTGTGCTCTTCTGGAAACCAGTGGTTTGTTTGCTCATTCACTCACTCTCCTTTTATCGATTTGATGGCTGTGGAGCCCTTGAGGGTATGCTGTGTCATACCCCCATGCCGTATGGGCCGACAGAGAAGGAAACTTGAGATTGGAACTGGAGAAGAGATCTGGGGGTGGGGAGCCCAAAGATAAACTTCTAGTCCATAGAGGGCTTTTAGAGGACTCCGCCTTGCCTCTACACGCCGGAGAATTCGCGGATCGAAGCCGCAGCAGGAAGGATTCAGGCTAGATTTGAATTTAACAAATACTTAGCACGAGAGGTAAAGAATAGCTTCCTGATATGGTCAGGCACAGTCAGATGCCCCATCTGTTGGGATCTGGCCTGCCTGGGGCAAGAGGTGGAATAGGTGACCTCTTGAGGACCCCTCCACACCTGGCGTCTAGAATATTCCACCAGCTTGATTGCTGACTTAGTGTAAGACCTTGGGGAGATCACTAAGCCCTAATGAGCCTCAGTTTCCTTCCCTGTTAAATCGTGACGAGAGTGTTTCCTTTAAGTTCCTCCCTGCCTTCCCGGGCTTGGGAAGGTCAAGGAGCCCACCTCTGTAGGGTTGCTCACATTTCTGAAGAAGAGGCCCCTATTTCTAACTGAGGAGAGTTTCTATGAGCTGACTTCACTGGCTATCCTCACGCTGCACCCCGAATCCATATGCTCCCTTCACTGCCCAGGATTCCCAGAGTGTTCTCCCACCTCCCCCAAGCCTGTGTGCCTTATAAGAACAGATCTTTCCGGACATGTCAGGCAACTTCCTTCTGTTTCTCACTGTTGCTGTGACCCCTGCCTAAAATGCTCTCCCCAGTCTGCTTTAAACCTGCTGGGTTTTGGCCAGCCGTTTTTCCATTAGAGGTTCAGTTTTTTTCCCCCCTGCATCCTCCATAGCTTGTCTCCAAAGTAGCATTCCTCTTTTCATGCTTGCTTTAGCTATCCCCAGTCCTGGCCATCGTGGGTGCCACTGGGTCTGCTCTTGGGGCTTAGCAGCACTGATGGAAGGACGATCGGAAACTGGGCTTGTGCACCGCAGGAACCTGAACCAGGTGGAGAGGCGGGTTGGGTCCCCAGGAGGTGAAGGACTAGTTCTTGGGACCGGAGAGGTAGGTGGATTGGAAGAGGCCTACTGGCGACCCTTGCTGCCCATGCCTCCTGCCATCTGGCCGTGTGGCCCTCCGGTGAACTGTTGCTCTTGGGGTTGGTTAGGAAAGCCAGAGCTCTGGTAAGGGGGAGATACTTTGGGAGGACAGCTGGCATCTGCCTAGAGCTGCCTTGGCCCCACGTCATCGTGGGAGCTCAGAGAATGAGTTTGCAGGACCCGCAGGCCAGGGCTAAGGTGGGGACTGAGGCTACTGCAGAGGCTTTCTGGAAGTGGAAGGAGCTGCCAGGGAGAGAGCGCTCCTTACAAGGGGCTGGGGACATCAGCTGCTATTCGGCCTCACCAGCCGCCTTCTACCCTCAGGTCCCAGAGGGACCAAGAGGCCAACCCCAGTCTAGAAACTAAAGTGCTGATACAAACCAGGAGTGGCCCAGCAGGAGCTCTGGAGGGGGGCTTATTTATGAAAGCTTCCCTTCAGCCTCCCGTTAGAAGCTCCCCAGGGGGAGGGAGGAACCTGTAGCATCTGACCAGATGTGGAGGTCACAGAGGGAGTCCAGCCCATGCTGACTGTCCCTTTCTGGGTCTCTGTCCCTGGGCTGGTGAGAGAGGGAGGACCTGGCCTTGGGGGAATGTTTTTTCCTTCTGGCAGCTGCAGCCCAAGACCATGGCTTCCACATGTTTCTAAGCAGGCTTGATTGTCCTCTGGAGCGATGGGTCACATACATATCAGAGTCCTGGCAGAAGGGGATGGGGGCGCGCCATGAGGGTGAGGGGGGCTGGGATTCTCTGGGTGACCTGGCAGTAGGGGTTCAACTCAGAGAGAGGAGGCCCTGCGGGAAGCTTGCTCACAGCAGATGCACTAATATAATAGGGCAGGTGAGGGCACTAGCCAGGGCTCCCTCTTCTCCCCAAACCACGGACCCACTCAGCAACACCCCCTTCTGCCGCTGGCGAGGCCTAGAACCGTAAACAGCCTGAGTCAGAGCTGGACAGCAGCTTACGAGCGTGCTGCTTCTGTCATTAGCCGTAATAGCAGCATCTCAACCAGCTGCTGGTGCCTTTCATCCAGGCCTCTCAAAGAACTTGACAGAACAGCAAAGGGTTCTATGATCCCCATATTACTAATGGGGAAACCAAGGCCCAGACGAGCCTGGCAACTTTTTGAGGCTTAACTGGAGGAGGTGGCAGGAGGCTACAAACGGGCAGGTTCTGTCCAGCTCGGGAAGGAGGTTCTGGGTTCTCACTGGGTTATCCACTTGTTTGTTCTTTCTTCCCTATGTTGCTGATATCCAACAGCTACCAGCAGTAATGAGAGCTACAACGTGCATAGCACTTACTGTGACCCAGCGGAGGGAGGTGCTGGTATTATTTCCATTTTACAGATGAGGAAACTGAGTCACAGAGAGGTTAGGTAACTTGCAGGTCAGACAGCTAGTAAGTGATAGCGTCAGGATCCAAACCCCAGAAGTCTGGTGCCAGGGTTTTAACCTCAGAAATATATCGCCATTCTGGATTGTACCTAGGCCAGGCCAGTAGTGCCAAGGCGGAACTCTAGCCTCAGCTCTGAGGAGAGGAGAGCCCCTGGGGAATTTGGTCTGGGGAGTGACGTCCCGGGAAACTCAGCCTGAACCACAGTTATAGGGACGTTGTAGCAGAGGTTCCTGATATGACCTTGTTGCTGGTGGTGAATCAGAACCTGGGACCCAGGGGACGGGGCGTAACCTCACCAACCCCTCTGCCTTCTCCCTCATTGCCAGCTGTCCAGGAGCTTGCGGGGGTGGTGAGGGGGTCGGAGCTACTTGGGGTGGTGGTGGGTACAATGAGTGTGTTCTTGGAAGAGAGCCAGCTGCCTTCCTCATGTAAGACAGGGAAGGAGTCTTTGTCCCCATCTCCAACCCTCCGGCCTCTGATGCCCACCTTCTTCTCAGGAATGTACGGCCACGCACAGTCCCAGGTGGCTTCCTGTCCTGGCTGCCCAGAGGCCCAGAGACCCTGCTCCAATCTTCTCTGCAGCCTTTCTGGGGCTGTGGGTGACAGCAGGATAAAAGCCAGCCTGGGGATCGGGTTCTGCCAGAGCTTGCTGTGGGGGCTAAGGCAAGTCATTTATGCTCTCCGAAGGGCCTCTCTTTCCTTACCTGTGAAACAAGCATGTGAGTCCAGTACTGTGCCTAGCAGCCTGATTCTTGGATGTTCAGAAGAGAAAGTCTCTTGGGAGATGCCTGGGCACCCTGCAGACACAGACAGTGGGTGGGGGTGGGGTAGGAAATACTGGGAAATCATGCTAGGCAAGACCGCTGGCCATTTCTAGTGCATGCTTCCATTTCAACTATTTGCAACTTTCTGAAAAGTTCATGGTTTGGGGATTTGTATTTTTTTTGGTCATTTTTTCCATATTTGGTCATGGCCTGGAGCAATGATTTTTGGAAAGATAGAGTAAAAAACCCCTTCAGCTGTTTGTGAGCATTGCAAACACCCACAAAAAAATATCCTTTTTCCATTTAGAAGAAACAACAACATAGTTCTGTTTTCTTTTTCAGCTCAAATAACTCACAAACAACTCCAAAGACTTCAAACTTGGCTAGTAATTAATCCTTAATGAAGGGGACTGTACAGTGTGTGCTTTGCAAAGTTGGGGAAAGAGTGGTTTCAAATTCAAAAAATTACTGATGCTTAAAAAAACTCAGCATTCTTTTCTTGCTTGCTGGCCCTCACCCCTAGACAGCAGCCCCCTCTTCATCAAGCTAGAGTGGACCCCAAATCTAGAACCATAGCCCCTGTGGGAGTGATTCTGGAAGGAGGTGGCCAACCTTCTGCCTGAAGATGCCGACCATTTTGTTTCCTGCGCAGAGTGCTCTTTGCCTGTTGCACAGACTGATGGACTGAGGCTGAGCAAAGTGGGAGTCAGGCCTCTCCCTGCTTTGCAGGATGAAGGGAGCCGGTCTTTGGAAAGCTTATGTTTGAGGTCCTTATCCCAGGAAGTTTCCAGGAGGCACCTTATAGTCTAACAGTCACTAGTTCCAGAGTCATGGGACCCGCCAGGGGAAGAATCCAGAAGGGCCGGCCTCTAAGAAGGGAAGTGATGATGGCTCACATGCCTGGAGGAAATGGGGGGCTCTCTATTGTGTGAGCAGGGGAGCCCTCCCCCATCAGGCCACATCCCCTGGGCTCCATCCAGAAACTAGTGTTGGGGGCCTCTTTCCTTTCAGCTACCCCTCCCCCAATCCCTCTTGGCTCCTTTCAAACTCTCTCTAGCCCTGCCTACTCCAGCTTGGGAGAGGACATGCCAGTCTTCTGGCATGCAGTCTTCTGACTGCTCCTGCTCACTCTGCTATTATCTGTACATCCACACCTGCCCCAGAGGGCAGCGAGAGCCTCGATTCCTGGAAACGGGCTCTCTTCACCTTGCAAACCAAGACAGTGACTGGAGCTGGGTGTTCTAGGGCCTGGAATGGAGTGACAGGAGGTGGCCATGTGGAAAGAAACTTGGAAGCCTGATTCCTGAGACCTAAGTCCGCCAGATCCACCACCTGCCTCCCACCTGCCTCTGACAGACCTCACCTGTCCTTGGCTTCCTCACAGGACTAGCACCCGGGTGGGGTTACACCCTCTCCAGAGCCCCTTTCAGGCCCAAGGATCTGACTTGGCCTCGTGCCTCGATGTGAGTGGGCATCCACATATATGCATATGTACACACACACACACCAGATTTTTTTTTTACTGATTTTGGACATTTGGGGAATGGGGACCTGCGAGTTCCTAACGCCAAGGAGCGAGAGAATAAACCGATTCTGGGGTGGGCCACATCCAGACATGAGGAGTCCTTTGGCCAACCCCCAGAGTCCTGCAGCCAGGCATCAGAGACCAAGGGAGTTAAGTGGGCAGGGGCCATGGATAGAAAGAACCGCAGAAGGTTCTGCCAGCTGGGAGAGTGGAGGATGGACCCTGAACTTGTCTACCAGCCAATGCCAGGATGTCATTTTTTCACATCTGGTCCCACATCTGGAACCAGCCAGATGATCCTTTCAAAATGCTGACGAGGCCTGCCCCGTTTGCCTCAGGGAGAAGGCCATTTGGTGACACTGTCTCCAGACCTCATCATCTCCAGATGGTAGCCCATATCTCAGCTGGGATCCTCTGGGCACACCCACGGGACCCTGCAGCTGGGAGTGGTTCGAGGCAGCTGCCTGGAGCAGGGGCTTTGCCTTAGCCCCTTGTCAGGCACTAGAACCTATGGTACATTTCCATTTCCTGCTAGGCAGCTGTTGGCCTCCCACCTTGCCTCCTGGAACTCGCACATTCTGCCTGCTGCTATTCCGGCCCTTGCGGCCCAGCTGCCTTAGCCTTTCCATCTGACAGCCATGTGACTATGGCTTCTAGCTGTTGACCTCTGACTGTGGAAAGCAGAGAAGATCTATGTCAGGAGAGGCCATTCTTCCCCGCCTCTCCGTCCTTAGGACCCAGCTCTGGCCCATCTGGACCCTCCAATCCTCTTCCTCGGCTTCACAGAGGAAGCAACAGGAAGCAACAACCCCATACTTTTGAGAGGTCTGCCCTATGGACCATGGAGGAGAGGAAACAGGGAGGTCCTGCCCTCAAGGAGCTTAGAGTCTTGAGGATGAGAGGGGGCTTCAGAGGACTGAGAGCCCTTAGTGGGAAGTCATAGTCATGTACTTCATGAATTGTATGCCTGAAGGTCCAGAAAATCAGAGATGGGAGTGGCTACTGTATTGGGGGTCAGGGGAGGCTTCCTGGAGGAGGTGTTAACTGGTCAGGATGGGATGGCCTGGAGCCTCCTAACCTGGCTTCTAGTGGTCCGCAGTTACTGTGTTAGGGCCAGGGGTGACTGGGCGGTCTCCCAGGCTGACAGTGGTTCCCACGAGCTGGGGAGAGCCAAGTGGACACAGAGGGCGCTGTGGAGGGGCGGGGGAGTTGCCGAAACGCACACGTTTGTTTCTGGTTCTTCTTGGTTTAGGCTCCATTCCTCAGCCTGCGGAGTCAGCCCTGAGGTGGGGTGCAGCGCCCTCCTGTCTCTGTCTCAGCCTCTGCTTCTCCTTTGTGGTACCTTTGCTGGACTTTCGTTTGCATTCCCAGGTGTGGCCTGATTCTCAGTTGAGAGAGGAAGAAACTGAGTGTCAGGGCATCCGAGTACTTGTCCCCAGGGCTGCCCGGTCCCACCCCCCTCCCTCGGGTGCAACAAGCTCCTGTTACACACCGCCCCCCAACCACCCAGCTCCACGTGGCACAGTCCACGATCTAGGAGCCTCTCATAGATACCTACTTCTTTGTAGATTGAAAAAAGCCATGTGCGGAGGCAACAGATTATGGATCCAAGACTCAAGTCTCACAGATGTGAAACAGTTAAAATAGTTCCAGGCACATATGACAACGGCCAGAGTGAGCAGTGCGGCCCCTGCCATGACTCCCTGTTGCGCACAGGCCTCGGCCTCAGCGTCCCAGTTCAGTTTACTCGGCCTCTCCAGATCCCGCTCCTGCCAAATCTCTCTGGCCTCAGCATTCCCGATCTTTCTCCCTGTCATAACCCTAAGGAACTCACTGCGCTTTCCAAGTTACTCTTCCTCCCTCCCCTTATGCTGTAGCTACCTTCTGCAGTACCTCTCCTTCTGTGCACCTGCAAACTCCTATTCAGCTTCTAGATGCCTGCTTATTTATCACCTCCTCCAAGAGGCCTTCCCTGATCCTCAGCACTGGTCATACTTCTGCTCCCATAGTGCTGTGTGTGTAGGTACCCTGAGCCCAGCTCCTACACACCGCTTTGTAACTGCCTTTTGCTTTTCTGATTCTCTCTGGACTGTAGGCTCTTTGAGGGCAGGACGATAACCATCCTATTCCCCATTTGCCCCCTGCTGCCTAGCATGGTGCCTAGCATCGTGTAGAGCACCTGACCCATACTGTCGGAATACAAGTAAGCGGAGCTGGTGAACACACGAAGGAGGGGGACGATAGTCATCGGTGGGAGGGTGAGGGAGGTGGTGCTCCATCAAGAGGGTAGATCCTGGGCTCAAACCGAAAGGAGAATGGAGAGAACAAGGATCACTCTACTCATAGCTAACATTTACTCTGTGCGAGGCTCTGTTCCAAGCACTTCCTAATTTTATCTTTACAAAAGCCCTATGGGGTGGGCACTATTACGGTCTGGATTTAGGGATGAATGGAGTGGGAAAGGGGAATAATCATGAGTTGGTAGAGACAAAAAGGCATTTTATGTTAGAAAACAGCGTAAGGAGAGATACAAAAGCACTTGGTAGGACACATGTAGGGACCTTTGTGGAGCGGTAGGAGCCGAGGACTTGGTTGAGGAAACCATGGGAGTGAGAATTGATGAGGTCCAGGGGAGCTAAATCACAGAATTCTTTACATTTTGGGCTCAGAAGTTTGTCTTGATTTAGGCCTTGGAAAGCCACTGCCACTCACTCAGGAGGAGACTGGTGGGGTTGGATTTGGCCATGATGTTGATGAATGAACGAGAAGGGAAAAAACAGGCAAGCCGGCCAGAAGGAGGGCATTGGCATACTCCCCTCCCTTCCTGTTCCTCCGACCATTTGGAATCTTCCCTTCATCACTGCCCACTCTAGGTGCTGACATAGGTGGCCTGGGGACCCCCGCAGCGGGCCTCCCGCGGCTCCAGACTGCCTCCTCTCTGGCTTGGCTGAGGTTGGCTGCTCACGGCTGTGACCGTGACCTGGGCTGGGCTGGATTTCTCCTCCACGGTCACTCCTGCTAATGAGAAGCAGTTGTGTTTCCCTCAAGCATGTAGGAGGTAGAGGGAGAGAGGATGGCCCAGGCCTTTGCTCACTCCTGTGGGTCTCCCCCCCCCACCCTCTGGGTCTCATTCTTCAGCAACTTCTAACTAGTACCTCCTCTTTCCCCCCAGGTCAGCAGCCTGCCTGCCCTCAATGCTGGTCCATTCTTTCAAGGCTCTCTTTGGGGTTCCAGGACAAAGATGCTGCCTGGGGGTGGGGTTCCCGAGTGTCTGTAAACCCATCATCAGGGATCCCTGTCATAACTTCCTCTGGCTGTCTGCCTCTTTCTTTTCTTTCTTCCTATTGTCAGATGAAAGGGCTTGGGCCACATGGACTCTGAGGTCCTTCTTGTTCCCATGTGATTTTTCTCTTGCATCCTTGCTTTCTCCATTTCCCCCTCTCTACTACAGCTTCTCAGGGGTCTGGGACCTTCTTAGCTGAAGAGGACATGTCTTGTCCTCTTCTCATTCCCCTATCATTTGAGACTCCTCCTCCAGGAAGCCTGCCATGACCACCCTGTCTTGTTAGTGCTCCAGAAAGAGCCCAGGCCCAATGCCCCTGGGTAGGAAGGGAGTCCAGCATCGATATCCAGGCTTTGCAACTTCGTGGCTCCTCTGAACTGTTCTCTCAGGTTGGGGAGGGTGGGGGAAGGGGTGGAGTGCAGATGGGAGTGGGGATAGTGGAGAGGGGATGAGGACACAGACATTCCAGCACTTTCCCTGCTGGAAGCATCCAGAATACCTAGTTTTAGGAAGGCTGAAAAAAGAGGCCCAGAGTTGTTCTCTGGCTCACTTCTAGCTCTTCCCGGATGCAGGCACCCCCTTCCCTCAGATCCATTAACCCTTAAAGCTCAGTCACAAAGCCTCCTTTGGGCCTGACCCTTGCTCTGGGCTTTCCTTAGCTCCACTGCCCAGCTGGGAGCCACCCCTCCCCGCTCAGCCCGCCAGGCCGCACAGGCCTGTGTACTGCCAGGGCCCAGGGTTAAGTGCTAGCCAGCCCAGACTCTCTCCCCAGCTCATCCCTACCCCACAAAGTGTGTCAGAGGCCTGCTGACACCCCTCAGGACCCTGCTCTTTCTTCTTTTCTCCTCCCTGAGGCCGTTTTTATGGCGATGCTGTGGACAGCGCACGTCTTCCAGAGTAATATGTTCAGGATTAGGCCGCACAATGAGGTTATGACTCCCTCCTGTGCAGCCCCCACCCAGGGGAGCTTGCCCTACATCTGGTCGGCGCACATCTGGCTCAGACTCACAGCTGGCCAGATGTTGCGTCCCTCTGAACCCAGACCTGCAGCTTGCTCTGCTCATGGCCGGAGCTGCACGCACAAGCACACACACACACAGACACACACACACCCTTCTCTTTGGAGCATGAAGGACTGAGATAATCTGGTCTCCAAGGGGAGCTTGACCTTGGTGCGGTGATTCCTCCTGTGCCTGGTGGGGCAGGTGGGCTATTGGGACACATCTGTGGAGGTATGCACATATCGGGTTCCCCGCTTCCAGCCCAGGCAAGCTAGTGGGAAGGACCTGCTTGAAACTGGGCTTGGAGTCTGGAGCCTTCCCCTGCTGACCACCCCCTCCCAGGCCAGCTGCTCTCAACCAAACCTGGGGCACTAATTTGGAGGCCCTCCAGGCCCTGAGCCACACAAGCTCTCCCATCTCATGCTGAGGAGCCCCCCTGTGCCTTCTGGTGCTCACCCAGCTTCTTCCCACCCTTGTCTCATTTTCCTCTCTGCCACCTTTCGGAGTCCACAGCTTGGGCAGTTTGAAAGCCCAAAGGCACAGAGAGAGACTAAGCACCCTAGGCCCTCAAATCACTGGGAGGTCATCTGCCAGGTCTGTTTGCCCACTGGTATTGGCAGAGGCTGGCCAGGCAGATCCAGGGAGGGAAAGGAGACAGGCAGTGACTAGGTGCCAGCTGTGTATCAGGCACTGATCTAGGTGCTTTCAATGTGTCATCTGACTTAATTCTTGCAACCACTTCTCAAGGCAGCTACTAGTGTCTCTGTTTTACACATGATTGGAAGGCATGGCTCAGAAAGGTTAGATCTCTCGCCCAAGGTGACATGGCTAGGAAGAAGCAGAACCAGGATTCTAAACCTAGTCTGTGTGACTACAAATTACGTGCCCTTGTGCCATGCTGTCTCCCTGGCAACCTCACTGGTGAGCGCCCCTAGCCATCCGCAGGTCCTCCTTCTTGGCTGCTGTAGTCTCTGGATCTTCAGCAGCCGAGACGCTGAGGCTGTGAGCTTTGGCCTTCCTGCCAGGCCAGGCAGGGCTGCCGGGGAGCTGGGGGAGTTGGGGGAGTGGGGGGGGCAGGGGAGTGTAGCAAGGGGTGCTGGGCTGAGGTTGTAGTGTTGTTTGTAACCAGTGGGTTTTCTGCCTGGTTGGTCAACGGCCTGGGGACTGAGGTCTCACAAACACAATTAGGAGTTGAGAAAACTGGGTGGTGTAGGATGAAAGGCAGGCAGATGGACCGAGGAGGCATCTGTGGGGAACTTGGGAGCGTTCCATGGCTGTGGGGCAGAAGGCGCCTCATTAGAGGGAAAGAGGGGGCCACAGAGCCCAGGCCGCTATTGTTGCCTTATCATTCCATCAGCCTCCAAAGGGCTCCCAGCAGATGGAACATTCCAGCAGCACCTCCTGGGGGCCCTTCTTCCTGACCGCAGAATGTGGGACCCTAGAGGGACAGCAGTTGTGGGGGAGGGGATGGACAGGCAGCCTCCAGCTTGACCATGACTGACTGGGTCTCATGGCAGCTCTAGTGCTTGGCTGCCTTGGGCTTGGAGAGCAGGAACAGTGGCCTCACCCCTCTCTCACCTGATCCCAGTACACAGCCACAGACACACACACACACACACACACACACACACACACACACAAATTGCCTCCCCATCCCCGCCCCCAAGTAAAACCACTGTTCTGTATCTCTGCCTGCCTCGAACAGAACTGTCACTGTAGAGACAAAGTCAAAGCACAGAGAAGGCAAGTGACTTGTCCAACGTCAAATTCACATGTTATCATCTCAGTCTGCATCCAGAGCCCAGCCCGCCCTAGGGAGACATCACAGGGCAGTGGGAACAGCACAGCCTAGGGAGTCATCATCCAGACGAGATTAAAAACCCAGCCCAACATCTTCTCTGCACTGTGACTGAACATTTCCGAGCCACAGTTTCCTCTTCAGTGAACTTGCACATTTGTGGGCAGAATGAGAGACAATGTAACAGGTGCTTAATAAAGAGGAGCTGCCATTCACAGCAGTGGCCGGGATATTGGCTGGGTCCATAGTTGGAATGCAGCTAAGATGCTGGGCTGGATCGGGGGCAGTGATATTCAAAGGGCTGGTTATAGTGCTTTATGGACTTCTGTTTTGGGGACAAGAGGGGTCCATTCCGTTGAGGTCTCTTAAGAAGTCCAGAGCTGAGTTCTTCCCCACCTTTACGTGTGTTGGTGTAGGTGAGCCCTGAGGTTGGATGCAACCAGATGTCAGGTGCAGTGAGATGTTTGGACCCTCATTCATTTCTGACTGTGGAGAGTAATTTGCCCCAGGAAAGGAGGCAGCTGTGCTTGCAGGCATCTACGGGAGGAATGGTCAGCCGGGGGTCGTCACAACCACCCTTCCTCCCCTGTTCCCCAGCTTTGGGACACCACAGCAGAGCTCTGGGACCAGCACCTTTCTAAAAAGCTAGGAATGGGGAGGTGCTCTTAGGTTTTAGTAAAAGGAGAGACTTCAGCTCGCTCCACTTCGGGAGTTTTCTACTTGGAAAGAAGCTACGTGTACTACAGGAGGCATATTATACCCCTGGGTGTGAGGGAAATATTGGTACCTCTAGGGCTGCATTCCATCTCCCAGGGGATGGGCAAACTCTCCAGCTCTCCCCCGGGGCAGGTCAAGAAGGTTCAGCCAGCCAGGGACAAGGCCAGCCTTGACCATTTGTGGTCCCCGGCATTGGGAGTCTGGTCTCTGGTGTGAAGCTCACACCAGCTGACCTTTTGGGGGACATATTAGAAGTGTTGAAACAGTCTGGCTCAAAGGCAGCTCTACCCTGGGGAGCCTGAAATTCTTTTTCTACTAATGATCCTTTGAAATAATCCTTTTAGTCAGGTTCCCCCTAGGAAGAGTCTAGAACACACTTTCTTAACAAATTTTCACTTGTCTCTTTGTCACACATGGGGCAGGCCTAGCAACAATTTGCTATTTAGACAGAGCAGGAGCTGTGCAAAAAATGTAGCAATTCTAGCTACCCTTTGGGAGACCTTCCCCACTGACTAGCCCCAGCTGGAGCATTGAAGGTGTCTGCTAGCTCCTTTTCTTATGCTCTAAAACTGAGGTGGGCAGGGCTTGCGTAGAGGAAGCTGGTAAAGAGGAACACACAGCCATGGCCAGATAACCAGCAGCACCTCATGTAGAAATAATCACGTGTGCTGGAAGCCTGAGAGGTGGGACTTTTGAGAGCTTGACAAAAGCTCTCTGCACCATCTATTAGCCATTCTGGGTCATTCTTTAGCCCAAGATGCTCTGAAGTAAAATGTAAGTTCCCTAGTTAAAGTAAAATAGAAGCCTAGAAGAAAAATAACCTAGAAGTCTGGCAAGACACTGAGCAACATGTTTATAATGCTTATTATCTTCAGGTAGTAGGAGTTATAGTGATTTTTATGTCTTACTTGTATTTATCTGTGAACTACTTTAAGATTTATTTTTATTTGAGAGAGAGTGAGCACAGGTGGGGAGAAGGTAGCGGGAGAGAGAGAAGCTGTCTCCTGCCAAGCAGGAAGCCCCATGTGGGACTGACTCGATCCCATGACCCTGGGATCGTGACCTGAGTGGATGGCAGATGCTTAACCAACTGAGCCACCCAGTGCCCCCTGTGAATTACTTTTGAAATATGAAAAGAATTTATTTCAGATTTTCCTAAAGGAAGATCACATTATGACATCATTCATTTGTGCTTCAGTAAAAGTTAGCTCTGGTTCTTTTCCTGAGGGCAGGATAAGCTAGAGGGATGAAGATCACTTCTGAAGCCTTAAACCTAATATGGTATACCATACCTGTAGATAACGGGACCATCAAATGTCTGTGGAATTAACTGATCAATGGATTTTTAAGGACTAATAAAGAGGTAGGAGATACAGAAATTTGATAGAGAAAAAATTGAGCCTGGAGGTCCTCTGATACACAGAGTAGAGACCAGTCTCTCTTATAGGGAAACGGGAGACAGGAGACCATTTCTCTGGTGGTCAGATGAGTCCTATCATTTCCATTCCTCCCTGAAATGCCTGCATTATGGATCTTTGGGGAACCCTATTGATAGACTTGAGTGGTCTGGTCTTGGGAGCCTTAGTCCCATGAGGACTCACACACTTTGAGAGTCAGTGGGACATAGATGCCCTTGACCAACTAATTTGCCTGTGTTGGGAGAATCTGCAATCAAATTCTATATATTCCACTTTCTGAACATCTCTCTGTTCTACCAGTTCTCTTCATCTTCACTCTTATCTCACTTGGAATTATGGCAGTAGCCTGCTCACTGGTCTAACTCCAGTCTTAACATCTATTCTTCAGGCTACTGTCAGAATAAATCTTAATATGCAGCTATGACCTTAACATGATACTGCTTCGAACTGTTCATCAGCTTCTCACAGCACTCAGGATAAAGTCCAGGCTCCTGGCGTGCAGGTCTTCGATGAACATCAGAGACAACATAGCAGGTGCACAATAAATGGGAGATGCTGTTGGCAGGGGCGGCCAGGATATTGGCTGGGCTAGTGGTCAGGACATAGGCTGGGGTAGGGGCTGAGAGGAGGCACTTTAATGATCACTTCCACCTTGGAAGGTGGAAAGGTGGAAGTGATCATTAAAGGGATGGTAACGGTGATCTGTGAATCGAACCTCCGGTTTAGGGTGCAGAGGGGTCCACTCAGGTGAGGGCTCCCAGGTCATGCTCAGGTGAACCTCTGCCCCACTACCAGAAGCACTGATATGTGAGAGTCCTGAAGCTTGGTGTGACCAGATGTCAAGTGCAGTGGGACTGTGTGGCTCCTGGCTCCGTACTGGCTGTGGAGAGTGTTGGCCCCAGGAGAGGGGTCTGCTGCCTATTATGGTACAGCCCACCAAGCTACGGTTTCACACTGGGTAGAGTGGGAAACAGCTTTATTGAGATGTAATTCACATACCACACAGCTCACCCATGTAAAGGGTACGATTCAGTGGTTTTTAATATATTCACAGAGTTGTGCAACCATCACGAAAATCAATCTTAGAGCATTTTCATCACTCCACAGAGAAACCCATACTTTTTAGCTTCCTACCCACCCCCCGCCCGCCCTAGGCAACCACTAATTAGCTTTTTGTTGCTATAGATTTGTCTATTCTGGACATTCCTTGTAAGTGGAATTATGCAATATGTGGTCTTTTGTGACTGGTTTCTTTCTTAGCGTCATGTTTTTAAAGTTCATCTGTGTTGCAACTTCTATCAGTACTTTGTTCCTCTTTATTGCCAAATAATATTTCGTTGTATGCCTTTGTGTGTATATATACACATTTTGTTTATCCATTCATCAGTAGATGGACATTTGGGTTGTTTCTACTTTTTTTTTTTTTTTACTATTATAAATAATCCTGCTTTGAACATTTGTGTATCAGTTTTTGTAGGAATGCATGCTTCCTTTTCTCTTTAGTGTATATCCATAAGGTAGTGGGATGGCTCAGTCATATGGGAACTCTGTTTAACCTTTTGAGGAACTGCCAGACAATTTTCCCAAAGGAACTACTCTCTGCAGTGGTGTGTGAATGTTCCAGAAGTTTCTCCACATCTGTACTAGTATTTGTTATTACCTGTCTTTTTTCTTCTAGCCATCCTAGTGAGGGCTAGATGATGTCTTACGGTCTTGATTTGCATTTCCCTAATGACTAATGATGGTAAGTATCTTTTCATATGCCTATTGGCCATTTGTTTATCTTCTAGGTGAAATGTTTACTCAAGTCCTTTGCTCATTTCTGAAACCAGTTGTTTGTTTTTGTTGTTGTTGAGTTGCCCTTTGCCCGTGTAAAAATTTTTTAAATTTTGGCCAATTCAAAATTGAGCTGTTTACCTTTTTATTATTGAGTTGCAAACATTATGTGTACATTTGGGGAATGTTGTCATCTTCACAGTATTAAGGCCTCTGATTTAAGAGCAGAGGGTGTGTTTCCTTTTAGTATTTAGATCTTTCATTTCTTTCTGCAATGAATTTTGTAATATTGAGAATTTAAGTTCTACATTTGATTGGTTATATCTATCCCTAGATATTTTATTCTTTTTGATGCTATTATAAATGAAAGTGTTTTCCTAATTTCACTTTTGGATGATTCATCACTAGTATATAGAAATACAATTTATATATGTATATACACATATTATTGCAAATACAAGGAATCTATATCTTGTACCTGTAAAGTTACCGAACTCATTCATTACCCCTAATAGTTTTTTCTAAATGGATTCCTTAATAGATTCCTTAGGATTATCTCTCCAAGGTCATGTCATGTTGTAAATACATATTGTAAATACATCAGTTCAGATAGATTTAAGTTTTCCTTTCCAGTTTCGGTGACTTTCATCAAATTTTCCTGCTTATACATTTTTTTTTGTGGTCAGAAAAAAATCTAAGTCTACTATTTGTTACGTGTGAAAATATTACGAACTTCAAATTTTAGTACCTATGAGTAAAGTCATTTTGGAATGCCTAGCCATGCTGCCCGCTGGCTCACATACTTTCCATGACCATTTTTGCCTTACAATAGTGGAGTTGAGCCCCTACAATACAGATCATATATGAGGCTGTCATCGCTTGGATCTGCTCCGTTACGAACCAGTGATGCACTTATAATTTGACACAGTTTCAAGTGACACATGTATCACTATTATATGACATTTTATTTACTATTTTTAAAAGATTTTATTTATTTATTTAATTTTTTTTTTAAAGATTTTATTTTATTTTTTTTTATTTGTCAGAGAGAGAGGGAGAGAGAGCAAGCACAGACAGACAGAATGGCAGGCAGAGGCAGAGGGAGAAGCAGGCTCCCCGCCAAGCAAGGAGCCTGATGTGGGACTCGATCTCCAGGACCCTGGGATCATGACCCGAGCTAAAGGCAGAGGCTTTAACCCACTGAGCCACCCAGGCACCCCAAAGATTTTATTTATTTGAAAGGAGAGAGCACGAGCAGGGGGAGGGGCAGAGGGAGAAGCAGACTCCCCGCTGAGCAGAGATCCTAATGCAGGACTCCATCCTAGGACCCTAAGATCATGACCTGAGCAGAAGGCAGAGATTTAACCGATTAAGCCACCCAGGCACCCCCATTTTATTTACTATTAACAGTGCACACCTGTCATGTCAAAACAGGAAAAGAAAAGAAAAGTGAACTTTGAACATCATACTTTTGAGGCCACAGTGGACTGTGGATTATTTTGTTATCGGATTAAATGATGAAGGATATTTATTATGCAATGACTTATAGCTATGCTAAAAGAACACAATATACATCAGTGTTGTCAGACTAAATATTCCTCACAAGATCCCCAAGTCACAGGAAAACAATGGTTGGAAAAATTAGAAAATTTAAAATGGAATATCTCATCACAGCAGAATTCTTCAAAAAATAAAAGATGAAAATCAAGCTGCAACCAAAGTTTCCAAGAGGCTCATTTGTTAGCAAAGAAAGCTGTTTACAAATGGCAAGTTAATTAAATCGTGTTTGATTGTAGCAACCAAAGAATATGTCCAGAGAAAATAAACACATTTAAAGACTATTAGCCTTTAGGCAAGAATAGTTGTTCAAAGAGCTGAGGACATTAGGAACAATGTAACTAGTAAACTTAGAGACAAGGCAAATGATTTCAAGTGGTTTTCCTTGGCTCTGGATGAGTTGACAAATGTTAGTGATACTGTCCAGTTATTATTGTTTGTTTAAGGAACCAATGCCAAGTTTGAAGTGACTGCAGAATTGGCCCCAAAGAATAGTCTGAGTAGAGCAAACACAGGTGAGAATAGTTGAGAAAACACTAATTCAGTGCAACCTGAAGTGGAATCTGCTAAGATGTGTTATAACTAATGGTGACAAAAATATGTCTAGAGAAGGGAACCTGGGTGGCTTAGTCAGCTAAGTGTCCAACTCTTGATCTCAGGGTGGTGAGTTCAAGCCCCATGTTGGGCTCCACGCTGAGCACTGAGTGCACTTAAAAAAAAATTTTTTTTTAAATATATGTGCAGAGTCTAAATAGGCTTAGTTGAGCTAATTCACAGGCCTTATGAAAATGGAAAAGGTGTTTAAAGCCCATAGTTACTCATTATATTATTCACTGGCAGGTACTTTGAAGAAAGATTTAATCTATCATGTGTTAATCAACCAGTTGTGTCATATGCATATATATCTACATAGATATAGATATTGATAGATAGGATAAACTCTTGCGAGTTTAACCATTGCCAGTTCTGTAAATTTTCATCAGAAATAAGAGCCAAATCTGTAACCTCTCCTACCATACAGCAGTTAGATGGCTTCACAGTAGTAAGGCTTTATTGTGATATTTTTGAGTTCAGAGCTGAGATAGAAATGTTTCTGAATCAGAAAAACTGTCTCCCCCCACCACTGTTATCAAACACTGAATGGCTTTGGAATTTAGCTTTTGCTGCAGACTTGATAATAATCATTGGTGAATGGAGCCTAACATTACAAGGCAAAACAATAGTTATCTGTGAGATTTTTATTCTGATAAAGTGATCTCGACCACAAGGCCTGTTGTTTGAATCACAAGTAATGTCAAGCTGCCTTATATACTTCTCGTGCTATCAGAAATTTGAAGCAAGATATCTCCATTCCCACGCAAATGTGCAGGAAAGTATTTTCTGAGTTCAAACTATAGTCCCATCTGTGTTTCACCGAACACTGATGCAAGTGCAAAGGAAATTTCCATATCTCAAAATTCATTTAGCTGTGCAATTGAGGAACTTCCACCTAACCTTCAATTGGACATGACTAACCTGCAATGTAATGACAGGCTAAGAGGCAAATAGCAAGAGGAGAGTCTCAGAGAATTCTATGAATACCTTCCAAGTGATGAATATGCTCAAGTAAAATCATATGCTTATGAACTGGTATCAATATTTGGCAGTACTGATCTGTGTGAAAAGACATTTTTGAAGATGAAATACATCAAATCTCATTACAGATCAGCATCACCAGGTGAACATTTGCAATCAGTTTTGATGGTAAGAGCACTAACTTCGCATCCCAATTAAGGGAAGTGTTATTCCCCTATCCCACCCCAGAAAAGAGTTCACTCATTCTCATTAATAGACCTGTGTTACCAAATATTGTACTCAATTATTCTATTTTGAATTTCATCAGTAAAAAGTATGGTGAGGCACCTGGATGGCTCAGTCAGTTAGGGACTGACTCTTGATTTTGGTTCAGGTCCTGACCTGAGAGTCATGGGATCGAGAGCCCTTCCCTGGGCTCTGCACTAGGTTGGGATCGTACTTGAGATTCTCTCTCTCCCTCAACCTCTGCCCCTCTCTCCATTCATGTGCACACTCTCTCTCAAATAAATAAACCATTTTTTAAAAGTATGGAAATTAATTTTTTTCTCTTCTTCTTTAAATACCTATAATATATCATTGATTTTACCTCTTGGCCCACAAAGTCTAAAATACCTACTCCTTGGTGCTTCATAGAAAAAATTTCCTGACCTTTAGCTTTAGCTTTTTCATTTTGCAAAATGAAAACCAAGCCCCCTTCTATTTCCCAACCTCATCCTTGTCTTTTTTTTTCTTTTAAAGATTTTATTTATTTGACAAACAGAGATCACAAGTAGGCAGAGAGGCAGGCAGAGAGAGAGGAGGAGGAAGCAGGCTTCCTGCTGAGCAGCGAGCCCGATGCGGGGCTTGCCCCGATACCAGGACTCTGGGATCAGGACCTGAGCCAAAGGCAGAGGCTTTAACCCACTGAGCCAGCCAGGTACCCCCTCATCCTTGTCTTTAAACCTTCTAGCCTTCTATCCTGTAGTTGCCTGATGTCACTCTTTTTTTTTAAGTAGGCTCCATGCCCAGTGTGGAGCCCACCATAGGGCTTGAACTCACAACCCTGAGATCGAGATCTGAGCTGAAATCAAGAATCCCAGACTTAAGTGACTGAGCTACCCAGGTGCCCTGTTACATTTCCTCTCTTGAGATCTTTGCACATGCTGCTCCTTCTGCCTGGAATACTCTTCCACTTCTTCCCCCACTTCTGTTGGTTGACTCTTTATTGTCCTTCAGGTCTTACCCTAGATTTGACTTTTTCAAAAAGTACTTACTGACATCTCCCACCAGTGTGCGATCAGTATCTCAGGAACTTCCATAGCACCCTGCATCTCCCCAGTCTCAGTAATCTTTTTCAAATTGCACATGGCAGAAAGTACAAGAACACATGATGGAAAAGAAAGTTTTCTGCCTGTTTCAGACTCCAGACACTGAATTCCTCTTTTTAGAGTCTTCCACTATTACATTTTCTTGGGGGTCCTTGTAGAGATTGTCAGCCTATGTAGGGCATGCATTTATGGGGTTTTTTTTGTTTGTTTGTTTTGCCAGTGATAGCATACTATACACATCATTCTGAATCTGGGTGTTTTTTCACCCACCTGCTATTAACTTAGAAGTTTACTCTATATATAGAACTGCATGATCCTTTAAAAAAAATGTCAGAAAAAAATTTTGAGATAGAATTTATATACAATAAACACCAATTGTAAGTGTATGATTCTATTAGTTTTGGCAAGTGTATATAGCCATGTGAAACACTACCACATCATGTTACAGAACATTTCCCTTACCCCAGCAAGGTCCCTCATGCCCCAGGCAATCCCTGATTTGCTTTCTGTCACCATGGTTTAAATTTTTATCTCTAGAATTTCATTTCAGTGGAATTACCACATACAGATTATTTTCTGTCTGGTATCTTTTGATAAGCATGTTTCTGAGACTCACCCATGTTATTACATGCATTACGTCCCTTCCACTTTCTTGCTAAGTAATATTTCATTGTATGGATATGCCACAATGTGTATCCATTCACCTGCTGATGGATATTTTAATTGTTTCCAGTGTCGGGCAGTTAAAACTACCGTGAATGCATGTGTACAAGTTTTCTTTTTCTGGGATAAATATGGAGGAATGGCATGCCAGGGTGTCATGGAAATGGTTTGATTTTTTAAGAAACTACCAAACTGTACCATTTTCCTTTCCTGGAAGTTCATGAGAGTTCCAATTGTTCCACATCCTCCCCAACACTTTCCGTGATCATTCTTTCTAACTGTGGCCCTTCTGGTGGATGTACAGTGTTATCTCACTATGGTTTTTCATTTGCAGTTCCCTGATGGATAATGATGTTAAGCATCTTTCCATGTGCTTCTTTGCCATCAGTATATCTTTTTTGGTGAAGTGTCTGTTCAAATCTTTTGCCCACTTTTTAAATGGACTTGTCTTTACATTAGTTATAAGAATTTTTTCTATTCTTAATATAATCCCTTTGTCAGGTAGGTTTTGTAGATTTTTCCCCAATCTGTGGCTTGTCTGTTTATTTTCATAACACTGTCATTTGAAGAGTAGAAGTTTTTAATTTTAAAGTCCAGTTTATTTTTTCTTTTGCATTTTATACTTTTGAGTCCTGTTTAAGAAATCTTTGCCAAACCCAAGGTCACCAAGAATCACCCCTGTGTTTAAGTTTTATAGTTTTAGCTCTTATACTTAGGTCTATGATCCATTTTGAGTTAATTTCTATATACATGGTGTGAGGTGAGAATCAAGGTTTGTTTTTTTGTGTATGGCTATCCAATTGTTCTAGCACCATTTGTC
Organism: Lutra lutra; assembly: GCF_902655055.1. Taxonomy (NCBI): domain Eukaryota; kingdom Metazoa; phylum Chordata; class Mammalia; order Carnivora; family Mustelidae; genus Lutra; species Lutra lutra. The sequence goes on along the minus strand of NC_062282.1, from coordinate 78,638,949 downwards.
AAAAATGTTATTTCCCCCCAAGAATTCCCTCAAATTGCCTTGGGACCATTGTCAAAAATCTATTGATAATACATGTATGGGTCTATATCTGGATGCTTTATTGCATCTCACTGATCTATAGATCTATTTTTATGCCAATATCACACTGTCTTGACTATTCTAGCTTCATAAAAAGTCTGTAAGAAATCAAGTAGTATAAGTTTTCTAATTTTTTTTCTTTTTCTTTTTTTTTTTTTTTTAATTTTTTATTTTGCTTTTCCTTTTCAGACTTTGGCTTTAGCTATCCCGGGTCCATTGCATTTCTACATACATCTTAGAGTCAGCTTGTTAATTTTTACTAAAAAGTCTCCTGAGAGTTTGATTAGGATTTCATGGAACTGATAGGTCAATTTAGAGAGGAATTACATTTTAGCAATATTAAGTCTTCTGATCCATGAACACAATCTTTTTAATTCCAGTGTAGTTAACATACAGGGTTTTATTAGGTGTGCAATATAGTAATTCAACAATTCTACACTGAGCACTCAGTGCTCAGCACAAGTGTCCTCCTTAATCCCCATCACCTACTTCCCCCATCCCCACTTCACCTCCACTCTGGTAATAATCAGTTTGTTCTCTATAGTGAAGAGTCTATTTCTAAGTTTACCTCTTTTTCTTATATTTTTTTCTTTTTTTTAAAAGATTTTATTTATTTGACAGACAGAGATCACAAGTAGGAAGAGAAGTGGACAGAGAGAAAGGAGGAGGAAGCAGGCTTCCTGCTGAGCAGCGAGCCCGATGTGGGGCTCTATCCCCGGACCCTGGGATCATGATCTGAGCCGAAGGCAGAGGCTTTAACCCACCCAAGGGCCTGTTTTTTTTTTTGTTTTTTTTTTGTTTTTTTTTTTTTGGTTTTTTTTTTGTTTGTTTGTTTGTTTTTAAGTAATCTCTACACCCAGTGTGGGGCTCGAACTTACAACACCGAGATGAAGGGTTAGATGCACCACCAACTGGGTCAGGCAGGCACCCCTCCCTCTCTCTCATTTTTTTCTCTTTGTTGGTTTTATTTCTTAAATTCCACATGTGATTGAAATCATACAGTATTTGTCTTTCTCTGGCTTATTTTGGTGAAGATTTTATTCTCTAGCTCCATCCGTATCATTGCAAATGGCAAGATTTCATTCTTTTTATGGCTGAATAATATTCCATTGCTTATCTGTATACACCACATACATCTTCTTTAACCACTCATCAGTCGACCGACACTTGGGGGTTGCTTCCATACTTTACCTATTGCAAATAATGCTGCTATAACCACAGGGGTGCAGGTATCCCTTTGAATTAGTGTTTCTGTATTTGGGGGGTAAATAGTAATGTAATTACTGGATTATAGAGCAGCTCTATTTTAAACTTTTGATCACCCTCCATGTTGTTTTCCACAGTGACTGTATCAGTTTGCATTCCCACCAACAATGCAGGAGGTTCCCTTTTTCTCTACACCCTCACCTACACGTGTTGTTTCTTGTGTTTTTGATTTTAGCCATTCTGACAGGTGTGAGGTGATATCTCACTGTGGTTTTGATTTGCATTTTCCTGATGATGAGTGATAGGTTGATCATCTTTTCATGTGTCTGTTGGCTGTCTGGATATCTTCTTTGGAGAATTGTCTGTTCATGTCTTCTGCCCATTTTTTAATTGGGTTATTAGTTTTTTGGGGTGTTGAATTGTATAAGTTCTTTATATATTTTGGATACTAACCCTTTCTCGGATATGTTATTTGCAAATATCTTCTCTAATTCTGTATGCTGTCTTTTAGTTTTGTTAATTGTTTCCTTTGCTGTGCAGAAGCTTTGTTATTTTGAGGTAGTCCCAATAGTTTATTTTTGCTTTTATTTCTCTCTCCTCAGAAGACACATCTAGAAAAATGTTGCTGTGGCTGATGTCAGAGACATTACTGCCTGTGGTCTCTTCTAGTATTTTTATGGTTTCAGGTCTCATATTTAGGTCTTCAATCTACTCTGAGTTTATTTGTGGCCCAGTTTCATTCTTGTGCATGAGGCTGATCAGTTTCATGAACACAATCTTTACTATTTCTTTTTTTTTTTTTTCTGTTTACTTTGGGTTTAACCTGTTGTTGTTGTTTTTTCTACTTTCTTAAGGTGGGACTGTAGGTTATTGATTGAGACCTTTCTTCTTCTCTCACATAAGGGCTTAATTCCAAAATCTTTTCTCTAGGTACTGCTTAAACCACATCCCACAAATATTGATAGGTCATATTTTCATTTTCACTTGATTTCAAATCTTTTCTAATTTTCCCTGTTATTTCTTCTTTGATTCATGGATTATTTAGAAGTGTATTGTTTAATTTATAAGTATTTGAGGATTGTCCATATAACTTTCTGTTACTGGTTTCTAACTTAATTCTTTTTTTAATTGTATGATTTGAATCTTTGTATGATGCAACTCTTTAAAATTTTTTGAAATTTGTATTATGACCCAGAATATGACCTAGCTTGGTAAATAGTCTGTATGCACTTGAAATGAGTATGTTCTGTTAATGTTCAGTGGAGTGTTCCATGAATTTTCATTAGGATTATTGGGGTTTTGTTCTAGTTGATCGCTCTTTCCAATCTTTTGCTGTTAAAATTATCACTGAACATCATTAGTTCTTGTAAGTGAAAAGTGCTTGATCAAAGGGTATGTGCTTTTAGTCTTTGTAGCTATTACCGGATTTCCCTTCATATTGGTTATACCCATCTACATCCCACCAGCAAGGTATGACAGCTAGCACAGTACCCACTCTGTGGCTTGCTTTACCCACTAGACTCATGGTTCATCACTGTACCCCCAACATCTGGCACAGGGCCTACAAACCTGGTTTCTCCCTACTTTGTTCTTCAAAATCACTTCATTGTTCTTGGCCTTTCAGGCTTCTCTCTTTAAACTTGGCCCCAGCATTTCCCCTATGGCCTGGGAAGAGGGGAAGGGCCTCTGTCGACTTTTTGCCTTCATACTCTGCATTCAGGAACCTACTTACTCTCATCCCACCTTGGCCAGATTAACTTTCTTGATGACTGTGACCCCCAGAGATCTTATCTCTGAACTGCTACATTTAAAGTTCTGCCCCACAATCTTGTGCTTGATTATATGCTGTTTGCTTGCTAATGCTCATGTAATTTGTATTTCCAGCAAGATTAGAATAAACTCCTTGAGGACTTGTGATTATATATGTTTTCCCTCTAGAATATTGGCAGATTGAGCTCCTTCTGTGTGACTGATCTTGTGCCAGGCACTTCATACTATCATTTTATTTCATCTTCATGACAGCCTTGTGAAGTATCTTTTTCCTAGTTTTATGTATGAGGAACCTGAGGCGCAGCGAGGTTAGAGGGGGGATCTTTAGTTAACAGCTAGTGAGAATGAATGACAAGGCTGGCATTCAAACTCAGGTCTGTCTGACTCAAAGCCCGGGTGCCCTTGGCTTTTTATTCCAGTTGGATTTGTAACCTGCTCTCACTGCCCACCAATCTATCTGTCACCATGTGGAACAGACTCAGATAAATTGGTTCTTTGGGGGGGGGGGTGTCTGGTGACCCCAACATTCTCTGCAAACCTCTTGTCACTGCAGATAGAAGCCCGTGGCCTACATGTCTGCTTTTGTCCAGAGTACCCTTTCCATCAGGATCCGCCCATGGCCTGCCCCTCCCTGAACCCCTACTAGGTAGCCCAGATGGCCTTTGTTGTCCCCTGGTGGGTTTCCCCAGCCATTTTTGGCAAGTGGGGCCTCAAGCAGGGCCAGCAGCGGACAGTGAGGATCTGAAAGTCAGTGAGGCATGCATTTTATCATCAGAAGCACAAGTGTGATCTACAGAGACGGAAAGCAGACTTCCTGCCAGGAGAAGAAACACAAACCAAAGGAACCTGTCTGAAAGTTTGAACTGAACTCTGCTACTTTTCTGTCTTTGCAACCTGGAGGACTTTTGTTCTCTTGTTCAATCCTTTTCCAAACATACCCTACACGTGGCTACAACAGATAAAACAAACGATCTCTTCACAGAGAGCTTCCTAAAGAGTAGGAAACACCTTGCTTTCAGTGCCGGGTACCTGTGATTACCTCTTCACTGCTTAGGCAAGTCCTTTGGTTTAAGCCAGCAAATGAAGAGAAAACCTTTTTCTTTAACTCACTCATCTCGCCTCCTCCAGGGAATGCACGAAACAGCAAATTTGTAGAAACAGGCCAGTCTTGCTTTGGGCTTCAGTTTGAGGGGGAATAAAGCCAGTCCTGACTGACTAGGAGTGGGAAAGATTTAGGAAAGGGGGAAGGTGCTATGGGAAAACACTCTAATCCTGGTTTGTCCCACAAACAACCTTATTAAATTGTCAGCACAGAAGCCCTCTCTGAACCTAATGGCATATCTAGGGTTAAGAATTATGTTGAAATGGTTCAACTTAAGTGCCGTGATGTATTTAACAAATGGGCGGTGAATGTCCTGGTTGATGATGCTCTTTCTTTGTCCCCAGGGTAGAGTAAGAATTGGCTAGAATATTAGTAAATAGTCTGTATGCACTTGAAATGAGTATGTTCTTAGATGACTCTTCTCACTGACAGAGTAACCTAGCAGCTGATGGGAAACTTGACCTATGAGGGGCTTTTGAGGTACCCAGTCCCATTCAGAGGAAGGAGGCTGAGTGTTGGAGGGTTCCCTGAGAAGATATGGTACCCAGTTTTTGACAAGGAGAAGTAATTCTGTGGTTAAAAACATTTAGCGAAAAACTTATAAGTAGCCTCCTGTGGGTACCATTTCCTCTGTACTTGGATGGAAGTGTGCCTTCTCTGCTTGGCAGACATTTCTGTACAACTGGGACAACTCCTCACATGTTCCTTCTGAAGAGCTCATAGCCCCCACCCAACCTCATGTATTCCCTTGCATTCCCCCAGAAACAAATTATAAATTCATCAATTTGACAAGCACTGTGAACAGCACTAGTCACCACCACCCCCGCCGCTGGCCCATGTAAGGTGCTAATAGTACAGTGAAGAAACCTCCTTTAAGTTCAAGATTATAGTCTACTTAGAGCAATGAGGCCACAGAAATCACTATAGTTGAAGGCAAGACATGCTTCATTGGAGGGAAGAACTGCTGATCCTGTTCTCTAGGGATGGGTAGGCTTGAAAGAGCCAAGAGGGCATAAAGAGTCTAGGGATCAGGAATAAGCAATATTGGGAAGGCATAGGGTGTGTTTGGGAACCACGTGGCCAGAACAATGAGAGAAGACACAGCATGGGTGCCTTGAATGGCAAGCCAGGATATGGACACAAGAGGGCTAATGGAGCAGTCAAAAATGCTATTGAGCAGAGGAGAGTCAAGAATCAAAAAGAACAGGCTCCAGGAGAAGGTGCTAGGTTCTGTTTGTAGTATCTGACTTCATCTCCAGGTCAAGTTCTCAGCTGGAGTTGGGAACAGAGGGTTGACCATCAGGAAAGGCCAGAGTGGGAGACACACTTGGGTTGTCCTAGAAGAAGTGATGGTTATTGCTGTGGGCTTTGAAGAAGTCCTGGAGAGGTTGGGGTGTGAAATAAATGGCCAGTACCCAGCCCAACACCTGGCCCGGAGCAAGGCTGAAACACTTATGCAAGGGAGGAAGAAGTGAATGGGTGAATGGGCCAAGGGCAGAATCCCAAGAAGCACTTGCATGGACAGAGTAAGAGGAAAAGGAATAGTGTATTAGTGAAGAAGAGAGAGAATAAGCCTTCAGAAAGCTAGTAGAACCAGAGGAGTAGCCTAGGAGAAGAGGACATGGGAGGGGACATTTCAGGAAGGAGGGGACCCAGAGTGTTCATCACTGCAGAAGAGTGGAGGTCCTGGGAAGCCTGGCAGGGTAGCTGGCTTCATTTCTATGAAGTGGGCAAGTCTCAGCGCTTGCCTCAGTAATGGGACTCAGGGCCTGGACATTCATACTCCTCTTATTATCTTCCCTGTTTTGTCAAGATGGCTGCCCCAGGCATGAGCTCTTCTAGGCTCCTTGGCTCTGCCAGTGGTGGAGGACTATAGGGCAAGCTGGGGCTAATAGTGCGAGGAGGACAGGGATGTTCCATTTTTTAACACAATGAGGCTTTTCCTAGGACAAGGAACAGAGTAAAAACATAGCCCCTATCTCTCAAAGTCCCCTATCCTGGCATCCCAGAGAGAGGGTAGACAAAGCTGTGAGCTGGTTGCCATCCCATCTAAGGCCAGTAAAGTCATTCTGGGGATGGTTTTCTCTGGACATGGGAGAAGGGTGAAGTGAGGCCAGAGAGTATCCAAAACTCGTTCTACTGCCTTTGCCAGATTTCTTTTTTATTATTTTCATTTTCCTGTCTGCTGTGTTCTTTGAAGAGCAATACCACAGCCTCTAAGCAGGGAGCGGAGGACTTCAGGTACAGGAGGGAGATTGAAGGTGGAATGAGGGGACGGGGATGGGGTGAGTTGTTGCCTGGAACTCACTGCAACAAAGGCTCCAAATAGGATGGGGCAATAGGGCAGGGGTGAGGCATCTGGGTCCAGAGTGAGCCAAGAAAAACCACCGTCAGGAGTGGGGTGGGGAGGAAAGACTGCTACTCCCTCACACCAGTCTCCCAGTATGGTCTCCCAGAAAGGCAGCTGTGACCCCAGCCAGGTACCACATCCTTTTATTGGGTTCTTCTTGACCTCTCAGAAGAGCCTTGTATGAAAATTTGACTCTGCTGAAGAAATGAAGGTCAGACGGCAGGAGGGACGTCCCAGCAGTGGAATCCCGCTAGAGGGTGGCTGGCATGGGCCCTCGGCTCCCTCCCCTCAGGAGCTGAGCAGCTTTCTTTCCTCCATGGTCACAGAAGGTGCTGTGTCCAACTGTCTGGTGGAATGCCTGGATGGAATGTGCTTGGAAGGTGAGCTCAGGTCGTACACCTGATGGAGGGGGCCCATTGCATTCCCTTTGGCATGGAAGTAGTTCTGACTAGTGACTTCAGACCTCCCGGAGGAGAGGGAGCGGGGGTTTCATCCTTGGAGGGGTTTACTGAGCATTCATAGGTCACCTCTGGGCTAGAGGCCACCTCGCCTAAGCACAGAGTCTGGAGGCTGACCACTTCTAGCAGAATGACGTGAGAGATTTGAACAGCAAGTTAGATGGCTTTCCCGCCCAGAGGTGTCCCTGCACAGGAGCCCTGCTCATTGCTGCTGGCAGTGCAGCCAGGGAAGTCTGTGCCTGTGTCCTCTGTAGAGAGCAGACAGGGGCCACACTCCTGAGGTCATCCGCAAAGCGCTGTGGCTCACCACAGCCAGCCCGGGCTCCGAGAAACAGGGAGAACTGGGTAGGGTTGGCTACCCTGGGGGGCCAGTGAGAGGCAGGCTTCTATGATCACACGTGACTGGGCAGAACACGCCTGCCCTGTGTGCATGGTTCCCTGCAGAGGGCTCCGGGGGCCTGGGCTTCCTCCTCCGCTGCCTCTGTAGGGTCCTCATTCCTGGGTGACACCCATGCCAGCCTCAGACCCCAGAAGGAAATGTTGAAGGCTGAGTAAGATACCCAGACCCCTGCAGATGGATTCTGGCAGGGAAGCCAGAGCACGTGGGACCCGGCTTCTTATCTTTTGGGGACCGGAAGAAGTTAGTCCCGTGTGGGTGGTGAAGGCTGTTGTACTCTCTTCCTGCGTCAGAGGGAGGCCTGGGTCCTCCCCACACCCCACGACCACAGTAGGGGTGATGAGATGACTCAGAGGCTGCAGTGGCCACATTTGCTGTACCTGCTGGGCATGTGGTGGGGGGCAGGGGTGGGGGGTGACTGAGGCAGAGGGGAACAGGGTAAAAGTGTGTCAGGGCAGCGAGAGTGGGCCCTGCCAGCAGGGGTTGGGGGATGGTGATTAGCCCTCCTGCATCCATGGATGGCGCTTTGGAAGACCCGGTGGAGGGGGTGGAGTGGTGGGGCTGGCTGGGCTGGCAGAACTGTGCACTGCCGTCTCCCTAGAGTGGCCCTCAGGAGCCCGGCTATAGGCTTCCGCCTAAAACCTCTGCCCGCTCACTTCCTCCCTTGGCTGGGTCTGGCTGCAGGGCCCTTGTTATGGTCCCTCAACCACTTGGCTCAAGGGCTGGAACTGCTCTATTCTCAGCTGCCCCTGACATATTCCAGGGGTATACACCACAGAATAGAAGGACGTCTGGAGAGGCTTCTAGTCTGGATGGTAGCAGAAACCAAAGGAAATATTCACCAGGAGAGAAGAAGCTATTCCTGGTCCCTTGGCTAGGGTGCTCCCTCCCCACGACCGCCAGGGTTGGCACATTCAATGAGCCCCAAACCCCAGGATCTGGGGTTGTGTTTAGAGAGCATGGTCTCAGTTTCCCACCCATGTAGGAACTCCCTGAAGGCAGGAGTGGCATCCCCCCCCCCCACTCCTCCCACACACACAGTGGGAAGAGCTCTGCCGAGTTTGTGTGGAGCAGATGGGTGACCCGTAGACCTTCAGTGTGGCATCAATTCAAACACAGGGCTTTCACTCTGCAGGAACTTTTCTATCTTGACACTGGTTTATAGTCAGGATTTGGCTCCTGACCAAGAAGATGAGAAAGAAGACCCCAGATGCCAGAGATTTTTGACGAACCGACTTGGACTACACCAACCCTACTTGCTCTGGACACCTGGGTTAGCCTCACCCTTCCTTGGCCTCTGAGCCATCCCCTTGTTCGTGCCTCCCAGGGCCTTCCTACATGTGCTTCCCGGTCTTCATATAGCCCACGGTCTCCTTGTCTTCTCAAGATCCCCACAACAGTGTCATTTTCGCTCTTCTACCTTAGCCCACACCAAGAAGGTGTGAGCAACTTAGTGCCCTTGCCTTCTTCCGAGAGATAGACTCCAAGTGAGCCACAGTCTTTGTCCCAGCAGCAGCAGCAAGGAGACATCAATGAGGCCCCGGGAAGGGAGGTAGCCGATGGAAACCGTGCCAAGCCCCGGCGGCCCAGGGAAGCCTTACAGAAAGATTCTTTCTGGAGGAAAGAGGAGATTAGCTGAGCCTCCCCAAAGAAGACAAGTAAAGAAAACGGAGAAATATTTCCTTTAAAAGGGAGTAAGAGCAGATGGAAAGAGGGTTTATATTAATGAAATCTCCGGATATTAAGGATGAAATGAATGCCAGAGAAGGTTATTATCATTTCATTAGAACACAAAGGAAGAAACAAACACGTTATTATGTGAAACCAAGAAGTTATGAACAAGGGAATCCAGCAGGGAAGTTATTAGCTGGGTTAATTAAAACAGAACAAGCCGGTTGAGTAATTCCGTCTGTAGGACACAACAAGGAAGGCATAATTCATCGCCCTTAAGAAAAATATTCAGGGTGTTTTTTTTTCTTCTTTTTCTCGTTTACCAGAAATTCTGCACTCTTGATATTGTCTCGCAAACCGAGAAGATTTATTCTTGTCAAAACTTAATTGATTTAGCACCAGGATATTTTATTAAAGAGAGTTCAGTTCTGATCAGAAGAGATGGAACTCCACCAGAGGCCCTTGGGCCCAGACGGCTATGGCTCCTCCCCTCTCCAGGGTCCCAGGCCCCTCGAAGAACCTTCCTGTGCCAGGGCTGTAGGGTTATGGGAGGTGGCAGCAGAAGGTGCCGTGAGGCCTCCCTCACCCATTCCAGGGATCCCAGGCAGGGCTGGACCAGGCCTGATCTGCTTGCCGTCTTTTCTCTGCTTCCTCTTGCCATGCTGCAGCTGGGAGGCCTTGGCACGGCCCATGTTCCCTGGAGCTGTCAGAGCCAGTCTTTCCAGCCAACCCTGTTGGCAGCCAGCTCCAAGGGGAAATGACCAGCGGCACTACTGGGCAGCATGGAGCTCTCTGCTCAGAGGGGCCTGGGATCTGCTCGTTGGGGCAGAACTTAAGTATGTGAGCAGCTGCCCCCTTCAAGGAGCTCAGAGTCCCAGGTGTGATGGTCCCTAGCAGGCCCGAAGGATCCTATCAGCCCTTTGGGTTTTGCTGGTCTCTTATTGGCCTTGTGAATGACAAGTGGGGCTCTATGTTTGGCTGAGCCCGTGGAGGTGGATCTCCAAGGTCTTTTTCTCCGATTAAGTACTAGAGAGCCAGAACTCCCAAGATCTTTGGCACAGGCATGGGACTCAAGAGCTGGAAGGGGCCTTGCCAAGGGGATAATCCATCCAAACTCTTTGTTGGGGAAGAGGCAGCTGGGTCCCAGAGAGAGAGAGAGATAATGGGAGAGTCTGAGACCTATCTGAGGCCACAGAGCTAATCTAGTCAGTGGCTGAGCGGGACAGGCACCGAGGTCTCTTCCTAAGTCCTGGTTGCTCACTTCTGCCCTGTGCTCTGCCCCTGCTCTGTCCTTCAGGAATGTCAACCACACACATGCCCAAAAGACCACTGGGAGATAAAAGATACATTTTAATGAAAGATAAGGTGGTACCAACACTGTTTCTTAATTGTCATTTGCTTTAGGTTAACAGACTTTACTTTTCAAAGCCGTTTTAAGGAACTGCAAAACTGAGGAAGTACAGAGATTTCTCTTATGTCCCCTACCCACATGTGCAGAGGCCCCCTCACTACTGACACGCCCCGCTACTCTGGTACCTTTGTTGCAAGTGATGGACCCACATGGACACGACGTTGTCACTCAAAGTCTGTAGTTCGTATCAGATTTCTCTCTTGGTGTTGGTCATGTTTGGGATTTTAACAAAGGCATAATGACATGTATCCACCATTGTAGTATCATATGGAATAGTTTCACTGCCCCCCGAAATCTTTGTCCCTTCCTCCTCCCTACCCCCTGGCAACTCTGGTCTTTTTACTACGTCCATAGTTTTATTTTTTCCCAAATGTCATATAGTTGGAACCAGACAGGGTGTAGCCTTTTCAGAGTGGCTACTTTGATTCAGCAATATGCACTTAAGCTTGCTCCGGGTCTTTTCATGGCCTGATCATTCATTCCTTTTCAGCACTGTATAATGTTCCCTTGTCTGGATAGGCCAGTTTACTTCTGTGTTCAGCTACTGAAGGGCATCTTGGTCGCCTCCAAGTTTGGGCAATTATGAATAAAACTGCTTTAAACATCCCTATTCTGGTTTTTGTGTGGACATAAGTTTTTAATTCATTTGGATAGATACCAAAGACCATGATTGCTGGATTATGTAGTAAGAGTATATTTAGGTTCGTAAGAAACAGCCAAACTGTCTTCCAAAGTGGCTGTACGGTTTTACATTGCCACCAGCAGTGAATCAGAGTTCTTGTTGCTCTCCATCCTTACCAGCATTTGATGATGTCAGTGTTCTGGATTTTGGCCATTCTCACAGGTGTATGGTAGTACTGCAGTGTGTGAATTTGTAGTTGCCTAATGACATATGACGGTGAACTCCTTTTCATCCACTTACTTGCCACCTGCATGTCCTCTGTGGGGAGCTAGCTGTTCGGGTGTTTTGCCCATTTTAAAAATCTTCAAGAGTTCTTTGTATATTTTGTGTAACAGTGCTTTATCACATGTGTCTTTTACAAATATCTTCTCCCAGTTTGTGGCTTGTCTTCTCATTTTCTTGACATTTTCACAGTTTTGTTTAGTTAAGATATAATTCACATAATATTGTGTAAGCTTAAGGTATTCAACATGTTGATTTGATACATTTATATATTGCAATATGCTTACTGTATAGCATTCGCTAACACTTATCACTCCACATAATTATTTTCTTATGATGAGAACACTTGGAAATTTTTAACATTAACCAAGTCCAGCTTATCAATTATTTCTTTCATGGATCATGCCTTCGGTGGTATATCTAGAAAGTCATTGCCAAACCCAAGGTCATCTAGATCTTCTCCTGTATTATCTTCTTGGAGTTTATAGTTTTGCATTCTACATTTAGATATATCATCCATTTTGAGATCATCATGAAGGGTGTAAGATCTATGCTTACACTGATTTTTTTTGCATGTGGGTATTCCAACACCATTTGTGAAAAAAAGAAAACCAAAATATTATTTTTCTGTTATATTGCCTTTTTTAAAAAATTTGTCAGAGACTATATTTACATGGGTTCTGTTCCTTTGATCTATTTGTCTATCTTTCACAGTATCACACTGTCTTGATTACTATAGCTTTATAGAAAGTCAATTTGAATAATGTCAGTCCTCTGGCTTCGTTCTCTTTCAATGTTGAGTTGGCTATCCTGGAACTTCTGCCTCTCTGTATAAACTTTAGATTCAGTTTGTTAATATCCCCTAAATAACTTGATGGGATTTTTAAAAAGATTTTATTTATTTATTTGACAGACAGAGATCATAAGTAGGCAGAGAGGAAGGCCGGGTGGGGGGAGCAGGTTCCCTGCTGAGCAGAGAGCCAGATACAGGACTCCATCCTAGGACCCTGAGATCATGACCTGAGCTGAAGGCAGAGGCTTAACCCACTGAGCCACCCAGGTGGCCTTAGATGGGATTTTTTAAACTGGGACTGCATTGAATGTATAGCTGGAGTTGGGAAGAACTGACATCCTGACAAAACTGAATCTTCCCGTGAACATGGAATATCCCTCCATTTATTGGTTCTTCTTTGTTATTTCAGAGCTTTGTAGGTTTCCTCACATAAGTATAAACCTAACAAAAATATGGGCAAGATCCAAGTTTTTCATTTTGGAGGGATGTGAATGTAAATGGTGACATGTCTTTAATTTCACATTGGTGGTATAGAAGAAAGTGACTGACCCTTGTGTATTAAGGAACCCTGTTTTCCTGCAACCTTACTATAACCACTTTGTTGTTCTTTTTTTTTTTTAAGATTTTATTTATTTGAGAGAGTGAGAGAGAGAGAGAGTGACTGTGAGAGAGAACACAGGCAGGGGGAGGGGCAGAGAGAAAAGCAGACTCCCCGTTGAGCAGGGAGCCCAATGCAGGGCTCAATCGCAGGACCCCAGGATCATGAACTGAACTGAAGGCAGATGCTTAACAGACTGAACCACCCAGGTGCTCTGTCATTTGCTTTAAAACAGAAACCTTTTTAGAGGATGGTAGCTAAACTTTTTTTTTTTAATGTACTTTCTCTTCTCTTTGAGGTTTCCTACATGCTGTCTCCTCTGCCTGAAACAATCTCCTCTCCCCCACCCTTCAATCTCTGCTCTAGATATTCCCTTCTTCATACTTGATTTAGGTCTTCAAGTCTCAGAGAAGCCCTGCTTTACATTGAGAAGGCTTCCCTTACCCTGGTGAGTCTGGGTTAACTAATCACCCCCACTTCCTTCCTTCTCTGAAAGATGGAATCCCTGCCTTCAACAGACTTATGGTTTACTTGGGAAACAAGCCACAGAGATTAAAATAATAATAATAAACAAACATTCAGCGCTGATCTAAAGACTTTGCCTTGGGATGCCTGGGTGGCTCAGTCGGTTAAGTGTCTGCCTTCAGCTCAGGTCATGATCCCAGGGTCCTGGGATCGAGCCCCAGGTTGGGCTTCCTGCTCAGTGGGGAGCCTGGTTCTCCCTCTCCTGCTCTCCTTGTGTGTGGTCAAATAAATAAATAAAACATTTAAAGTAAGTAAGTAAATAAATAATAAAGACTTTGCCTGAATTAACTCACTTAAACCTTACCAAAATGAGGATTGATGAGAATCAGAATCCTCCTCGCCCTATAAAATAGAATTCAGACACCTTAGGTTGGCACAGAAAACTTGATGTCAGGGTCCCCATCCCCTTTTTCAAGCTAAGCAAGCTGAATTTCTCACTATGCCTTGTTATAGTCTGCACGTTCTTCTCTCTGAACCCTTGTATATGCTATTCGCCCTGCTTGGAATACGGTCTGCTCTCCTCGGTTTGGGTGAAACAAAGGACCCAGCTGTAGTCTCATTCTTCCACGACCACTCTGTTGTCCCTCGTTCTACAGCACTCATTCCCCAGACCGCTTATTTTTATTATGAACCTAAGCCAGTTTGCGGGAAGAAAAAGAAACATACAGAACACCAAACATGTAAATCCTTACTGCCCTCCACAGCCCATCTGATTCTGGCTGAGAGCCTTGAGTGGCTGTCTCTGGTGTGGTCTCTGCCTCATTCCATTGCCACATTTTATTTACAGTCTTTATACATCGACATAGCCAACATATTTGCCATTGAAGTGGTCACCTAGTATTCCGTGGTGTACATTCATTGCTTCTCTTGTAGAGCCCTGCATTGTGTATTCTAATTCAATTTTGTTTGCACAAATATGTGGATGTCAAGTATGTGCAAGAGACCACGACTCTTGTCTGTGTTATGGCAGTTGCGAGAGCCTCAAGACCAGGCTCATCTTCAGCATCACCGTATCCCCCTACCCGCTGTGCTGAGCTGGTATATGCTGGGTGCTCTGAGAGCCCTGCTCAGTGGAAGTAAATGCTCATAACGCCAGGCATTTAGCTGTGTAACTTAGCCCCCACCTCTACCCTGATACACACTAAACCCACAAGGGCTGAGAGGGGGAACAGGAGAATACCCAGTACCCTTTGCCAGAAGATTGATCAGTCTAACATTGCCTCCCTCATCTTGTCACCCCCCATGCCCCCCCAACCCCAGAGTATCATTTAGCTACAAGGATTCAGGAACCTTGAAGATCATTTTCTCAAGCAGCTAATGCATGCAAACCAAACATGAGGACCAGGTCCCTGGCAAGTGCTTCTGCTCTTAGTAACACAGAGCCGTATGGGGCCCCAGGGTGAGCCTGGTGGGGGGGTGGGTAGGGTGGGGATCTTGGCGAGGGGAGAGTCAGTGAGCCCATACCTGCCATTTCCCTGACTTTGAGCGTAAACTCCAAAGTCAGAACTGCCTGCTTCTTCTGCGTCTGCGCTCAGACTGAAGAAGCCCGCCCTGGGCCCTTCTACCCCTGGGAAGCACTTTGGAAACACATTGTTGTCTTTCCACAGGCAGGCGGAACTAGCTTTAAGCAAAAGTTTTCTGTGAAAACTCGTTTTGAGAGAAAGGAAAAGAGATGTTAGAGAGCAATTATTGTTTTATGAAACAATTCAAGAAGGGTTTCCTTCAAAGTAATGCAGTCCCATGGGGCGCTGAAGTGTGACCCAGGGGCCAACTCTTGAGAGCAGCCATTTGTGGTCTTCCTTTCCAGCCCCTCTGCCCACCCATCCCCTTTTGGAGGTTTTCACCCTTCTGACTATTTATTCAGCGTTTGCTACTAGTCGATACAGTATTCTCAGAGAATTCTTCTAGCGCTTTTCCCACCCTCCGTTCTGATTCCTCCTGGCCTCTAAATATGGGCCTGCTTCCGTCTTCTCTTTCTCTGTCTGCCCTTGCTTCCTGGCAGGCTTGCTTCCCCTTTAATGATGGTCATTGGTAGGTAGTCGCTTCTCAAACCCTTCTGGAGCCCACTCCAGTGCCTTCTCAGAGGTCTGAGACACATGTCCTGGGGACAGCCCAAATCCGACCTCCTAAACAGCTCAGGCAGCTCTGGTCCCCGTTTCCCCAGCTTCCGTCAGTGCTTCGATCACCAGCCTCTAGTCACGACACAGGCCTGGGCTGCTGACCTAGCCCATCTCGGACACTCACTTTCCCTCTCTACCTCAGTATGAGGACTGAGTGAGACAAGGGATGTGGAAACATGTCTTGGGCACACCATGAATAAGTCTGATCGAGGTTTTCTCATCTTGGGGTTTTTAATGGGTCACTATAACCACTCCATCACCTCTGTCACCGTGTCCTTCTATCATCCATCCTTTTCTCTCACTTCTTGATAGGACTGCCTAGGTTAAGCCCTTTCATCCTCTGCTTGGCCTGGCCCTCTAATGCAGAGGTCCTCAGACTGCCAGCCACCTAAGAAGCACTGAGAGGAACTGATGAGAAAGGCAATTGTAGTATCTTTAACAATGATGGGGGGGGACACTGGATATCCACGTGCAAAGAATACCTCACGCTATATACAAAAACTAACATGGATAGGGCGCCTGGGTGGCTCAGTAGGTTAAAGCCTCTGCCTTCGGCTCAGGTCATAGTCTCAGGGTCCTGGGATCAAGTCCCGCATCGGGCTCTCTGTTCAGTGGGGAGCCTGCTTCCTCCTCTCTCTCTGCCTGCCTCTCTGCCTACTTGTGATCTCTCTCTTTCTGTCAAATAAATAAAATCTTCAAAAAAAAAAAAAAACTAACATGGATCAAAGCTAAAAGTATAAGAGCTCAAAGGACAAGACTCTTAGAAGGAAAAACAGGCATAAATCTTGAGGACCCTGGATTAAATAATAAATGGTCTCTGAGACGTGATGCCCAAAGCACAAGTGACCAAAGAAAAAAATATAAGATCTATGCACACGCTGGAATATTGTTCGGCCATGAAAAAAATGACGTGCTGCATGACGTGATGAACCTCGAGAACACTAAGGCTACACGAAGGGAGCCAGTCACAAATGATGACGTGGGATGTGACCACATTTCTGTGAAATGTCTGGGACAGGCAAAGCTATAGAGACAGATAGTTGATCTGTGGTTGCCTAGGGCTGCAGGTAATGAGAGAAGAGAGGTACTAAAGAATAGAGCCTTTCTTTGGGGGAACGGTGAGAAAGGTCCTAAAATTGAAGGTGGCGATGGCTGTACAACTCAGTATATATTCCAAAAGCAGTGAGTTGTATGCTTTAAGTGGGTCACTTATATGGTATGTCCGTAGTATCTCTATTAACTTTAAAAAATACAGTTACAAGGGGGAGGAAAAGTTGCTGGGGAGAGGTTACAGAAAGCTTTAAATGCCAAACTGAGAGTGGGGACTGGATGATCTCCACATACCATCTGCATCAGGATAGTTACAGAGACCGAGTCTGGCCTCACCCCAGAGGCTGTGATTCAGAAGGTACTGTGTGGGATCCGTGCTCCGGGTTTGCCACGAGCCCCCTAGTGAAGCCGTGAACGGCAGCTACCATTGTGAACACTGGTGCGCCCATCGAGCTTGCTGCCTCCAGCCTCCCCCTGCTGCACTCGGCCCTGCACGTTGCTGCCAGATGAGCCTCCAAGAAAACTCCAGTTGGGACCCCTTTGCTTAAAAACCGTCCGTGTCCTCTCCTTTTCTTGGCATGAGCTCTGAGAGCTCCAAGCCATCTGGTCCCCATCCTCTCGGCCCAGGCTTATCTCCTATGACTCCCTACACGAGTCTTTTATGTCGGGCAGGCTGGAACGTTTATCATCACGTGACCCCATTTTGTGGGCTCCCACTCGTGGGCCCTTCCTCGGTTGTGCCATATTCCAGGAATGCCTTTCCCATGCTGCCTTCTGGTCTTTTGCAAAACAAATGTTACCATGGTCCTTTCCCTTTAGCCAGATGATCATCTGGAATTTACCACCCAGCCTTTCGTAAACATTAAAGCTATGCGATTCCGCTGTTAAGTCGGACAGTACTATGCGGAGCTGTTGCAACAGAGCACACGTTGATCAGGCCGGTCGGGCACGCAGTAGGAGTGCGGGACCGACAGGTGGCACGTGAACTGGGCTTTCTGTGCAGCCGCTGCAGTCCACAGAGGTGGAAGCACTGGCAGCTGGGAGGAGCACTGGCAGGGTGAGGTCTCCTGCTGAGCTCAGGATCCTTCCTGGGGACCTGGGGATCAGGGGCCCACCTCAGACTCCACCGTCACGTGGGCAGGACCTGGGAGGCCCCGGCACCAGCACGCCTGTCCAGCCTCGGGCTCCGCTGGCGCCGGCTCCTCACAGTAGCTGGCAATGGTGAAGCAGAATCCTTTCAACCAGTGACCCCGAGCACAAAGGCTCCCCACCCCATTTTCCACCAAATCACCCCGTCTCTGCGGCAGGAGGGAGGGCTAGAGAGTGAATTACAGCCTATTTGTTAACGAGCTCTTAAAAATAAAGTAATGATTGTCAGATAATTATTTTACAGTGCAACAAGAGCCCCCTTGCAACCATTTCAGTAATTACATTAAGCCGTTCTATTTGTAAGATGCTAATAGGAAACAAACCATTAATTAGCATTTTGTCTTTCCTCCCACTGCCCCGTCCCCGCCCCCCTTGACTCAGAACCAGGGTGCCACCATGGGGGCTAGTGAAGACTAGGAGATACAAGACCCAAGGCTCCCTGGGAGTGAGGGATGAAGAGCGATAGCAGGTACCAGCATTTTTGGGACTCCACTGTGACCCGCCCCAGGGCCTCTCATGGCCTAGGACCCACGTTGTGGGGCCCCGGTAGGGCTCTGTGTCCACTCCTTTGGTCCTGGAGTCAAACAGCCAGTAGCTGTGGAACCAGCTGAACCCAATGTGGGCATGTTCCCGGGGCCTCGGAGCCCGTGGGTGGGGCGGGCGGGCACCTGGGCAAACAGAGCTAAGCAACGAGCAGGAATGAATCAAGGACAGCTTAAATATGCAGAAATGCAGCTCATACCTCTGGGCAAAAATAATCCCGGAGTTACGTAATGGATGGGAGGGATAGGAGAGGAGGGGTGAGGTGTACACCAGTTTGAGTGAATGAGATGGTGAAGGAGAGAGGGGAGAGGAGAGGATGGAGTGGGAAGATCCTAGGGGATTTGGCAGAGGAGCTCCTGAAGCTGTTGTCTTTGGGGTGGGTGTGCGTGTGTATGTGTGCAGATCAGGGAGAGGGTGTCACTTTTCTTTGTGGAACCCTGCACACAGCCAGAGGAAGGGAGCTCTAAGGGATGCTGAGTTCCATGCCTGGGGTGGCCTTAAGGTGACTCCAAACATGTGGGCTCCCTGTTCCTGAGTCAGGAAGGAGAGGGACATGGCCTAAGGGCACAGGTGGGCATCTGAGGCACCAGTTTCCCTCACAAGTCAGTGCACCTCCCACCTCTCTGCTCCCACCCCCAGCTCACATCCCACCACCAGCCCTTCCTGCTAAATGGAATATTCCCCTTCTTTTTCTAAAAAGCCCACTTTGGCCACCCCAGATCATTCTTAGCTCTCTTCCCAAGGAAATTCCAGGGTATCTAGTCTCATCCTTTTGCAGAAAATTGTCCATAAATTGCTGCTGCGGTCTTAGGCTGTGATCTTTGTCCATCCTTGAAAGTGTTGTCCTCCCTCTAGACTGTGAGCTCCCAAGGACCTTTGTAACCCGCAGTACCCAGCACCGTGCCCATCACACAGCAAGTGCTGAGCGAGCAGTGTCTGACCAAAGTGTGTCTGAGCAAAGGCAAGGCAGAGGAGAGGGCACAGAGGCTCCAGTGGGGCTTCCCTCAGGCAGCTGAGCTGTTGGAGCCTGTGGCTGCTAGGTGAGCCCCAGAGACTAGAGGGTGGGTTGGTGGTGTTGGAGCTGCCCACTGATTTAAAGGGGAGGATTGGGTATAAAATCACATAAAGTAAGCACTTGGCTGGACATCAGTCAGAACCCCAGAACAATATGTGTAATTAGACAAAGGCTGTGGGAGACACTTCACTGACCACAGTTTCCAGAACCCGCTGCTCTGGAGTGGCTGGGAGAGGGAGTCAGAATCACCAGAAGGCTGGCTGGAACTAGGGGAGGGTGTAGGAAACAGACTTAGGGCTGAATATGGGTCCAAGGGAGCCGTGAAGGTCACCATCTTTCTCCTTCTCCTCATCATCATTGTAGCCTGGACCCTAGAAAGACTATAGGAATTCTGCAATGTCCAATGGTCGAGTGCGGGGTCAGAGCTCCTGAGGCCATGGTGGTTGTGCGGTTCCCATGCGCATCCCCACGTGCCTCCGTCCACAGGCTGGGCTTAAAAGAGTGGGAGTTTCTGGAAACCAGTGGTTGACCTTCCAAAAGTGAGAGGGAGGCTTCTAGATGGCCAGCTACAAGGGCAGCAGCTCATGGCAAGGGAGGAGTTTCCCAGAGTTGGGAACAGATTTGCAGACTCAGAGTTCTTCTCTGAATCTGTATTGCTAGAACAGCCCCTTGAAGAGTACTTCAGTTTCCCTTAGGTCACAGGGAAGCGACACTGAGGCTGGGGGGAGACTGTTACTTCCCAGGAACCACCGGCAAAATCTGGCTGAGCTGAAAAGAGAACTCAAGTTTCCTGGCCCTATCTTGACAGCATACCTACTTGGAATTTGTATGTCCTGCTCCTGGGTGAATTACACGAGTCTCCGCTCTGGGATGCTCCAAGAGCCAACAACCTAGACATTCTGGTGGTTCTTGCCTTATAGTATGTGCTGAAACATTCATAAGCTGTGAACAGGGGCTCTAAGGAAAAGGAGAGGGCTGATTTGGGATAGTAAGAAGAAAAAGCACAGAGCCAGAGTTGGATCTTCAGGCTCCCTGAGGCCAGCCACAGCCACCTGGAAGTTAGCATCTGTGAAGTTGCCCATTGGAAATTCCTAAGAGCTCTACATGGGAACCAGTATCCAAGGCCAGGCCAAGCAAGCTGGGCTGTGGTCCCAGGACCAGTCAAGCCTAGGGTGGGAAGGCTGAGCTGGGTAGGGCTAGGCTCGGCAGGGCTGAGAGAGAAGAGAATTTTTTGCCTCCGGGCTTATAAATGCCTATATTGGGCAAGGCCTCTTGTTTCCTTGGGCGGTGACCAGGAGTCTCTCCAAATTTGCCCGCCTGGCATGAATTTTCTCCCTCTGCCCAGAAGGGGTCTGCAGCCTTCTGGAGGAGCCCCCTCAATCCTCAAGGTGATGGGTGTGAGTGTTGGTACCCACAGCCTCACCTCCTAGACCGGATGGAGACACGGAAGTGAACTCGGAGTGAGAGGGCTACTCTCCATGACCCCTGCTACACAACGACAGGACCCCTAGGGCTGAGGACAACTGCTTCTGGGAAACGTGGTTCCCAGAGGCTGCTGATCTACGTAGTCACTGTGCGCCCCCCGTGGGGGGACAGACCAGCAGCTAAGCCCTCGCACATGGTCCCCACAGCCCCCAGGCCAGCTAACAGTCATTATGTCGTTACATAAATAAATTACATACTTAGGACTTGGTGTGTAAGTGCCAGTTATTATTATTGCTGTGTAATTATGCAGTTAACTTGAAGAGGGAGGCTGGCAGGAGGACTGAATCACCCCCAACCCTGGGAAAGCTCCACAGGCTCCCACCTCTCACCCCAGGGGGAACGTTGCTCTGGGTCACAGAAGATGAAGTGCTGTCATCTCCCAGGTGTTTCAGTGCAGATGGGGCAATGTACCCCCAGGCCTTATCCTGGAAGAAGCTGGCAACGGGAACCCAGGATGGCTTACTCACCTGCAGTCGGGCCCAATACCCAGCCTCAGGCTTTCTGTGAGCACGGTCTGTCCCTGCAGCCTAACAGAGGGGCTCACAGACCACTCAGGGCTCGGCCAGGCCCAGGGGCCATACAGGGAAAGGCTGAGGGAGAGCACGGGTCTGGGAGAAGGGTCTAGGAACGCAGAATCTCTCTTCCTCATCTGTGGGACTAGGGACCACTCCCTCACCTACTCCCAGACGTCTCTCCTCTTGCTGGTGAGCTTGGAACCCTCAGGTGCCTCAGTTCTGAGCGCTGCCTCCAGGCAGCTCTGGAGATAATCTAGTCCAACTAGATCTAGACTGACGAGTCCATCTAGCCCAACCTTAAATTTTCCAGAGGCGGAGTCAGGCCAGAGAGGGAAAGGGACTTGCCCAAGAGCACCCAGCAGGTCCCTGGGGACACTGGCAGCAGTGCCCAGCCTGCCTCCCTCCTGCCTCTCTTCGGCTTCCCTCCTTTGTCTTCTCCATCAATCCCACTCCCACCTCCTACCCCTCCCTCATCACTGGGCTGCTCTACTTTCTCACTTCCTCTCCCTCTCCTGCTTCCAGCCCTGCCCAGGCCTGCCTGTCGCCTCACCTCTCCCCTCCTTTGCTCTCCCATTGCTGCCTGGGCTTTCTTCTCTCCGGCCCCTGGAGCCAAGGGAGGCTCCCCACTCTCTCTTTGGGCCAGTGCTTTCTTCTCTTTCCAGGTCCCTCCCAGGGCTCATCTGGGTTAGGCTAGCCCCTTCCCTTCCACCTCCTTTGCTCTCCTAAGAGGGTCCAAAATGAAGGAAAGACACTAAACTCTCAAGTGGAGAGTGTGGGTTCCTTTGTGGGCTTGGGGTTGGGTGGGTGAGGCATGGGAAGCCTCCTAAACAGTGGGAATGCACGCCCCCTCCTCCCCGCAGTCTGGGCCCAGCTCCAGCTCAGGACCAGCTGATCTGTGTCCCCTGGGGGCAAAAGGAAAGGGGTCGGGGTCAAAAGAGCATGGCGGGAAGGTGTGGCTCATCATCTTAGCACTGCTGGCATGGCCTCTGAGCATCGGGAGCTGCCCAAGACCCAGCCTTGGCATTTCTAGAAGACCAGATATGCCTACTTCATCCACTTAGTGAGATCCCTATGGGAAAGTCCTGTGGGGCACCCCTCCCCCCCATTTTTTGAAGGAGAAATCAAGTCTTGTTCAGAATGGTCACAACTCGAGGAAGGGACTGGTTTGGAGCCTGAGTGAGTTGATGATTTCAAGCTCCCTACTAGACCAAAGCTCAGTGAAGTTCACGCGCTAAGGTGTGAGTATAAGTGGTGTGCTGAGCAGGTAGGCACAATTCTGAGGGGACTGTCCAGGTGTACAGGTCTGTGTTTCAGCTCAGAGGCATTCATGCCCAGCAATCAAGAGCTCTTCTCCAAGGATCTCGACCCATTACTCCTTCAGTCACCCTTGATTCTTATGGCCTTCCTGGGCTGCTGGACAGAAGGACTAGGGACATTTCTCATTGTGTAGTTTGAGTCCCTGGTATAGAAAGTGATCTGTTCAGGTTAACCTAATTTCAGGGGCAAAACTGATGTCCTAGCATCTAACCCAGCCCTTCTTGTCCAGACCTTGCAGCCCCCTTCTTTTTGGTTGCCGTGTTCTCTGCAGGCTGTGTGAGGGAGAGGGAGGCACGATGCGAACTTGTGGGAAGGAGAAGAAATCCATCAGGGGTTGCTGAAGTTACAGGGATGCTGAAGCTAGGGCCAGGGTGCAGCTTCTGCAAGAGGCACTCCAGGCCTGGTGAGTAGGGACGGGCCCTCGCTTGCTCCCTGGGGCATGCGGGGCTCCAGCCAGGGGACTGTGACATCCTAGTCACTGGCAATAATGGGCTTCCCAGGCCTTGCATAATTCCCCAGGGAGCAGGGATTTCTCTGGTCTTACAGGGAGTGGCATATTGATCTATTTCCTCCTCTGGCAGCCTCGCTGGGTGGGGAGTGACAGAGAGGAGCCTCAGGAGCCTCGTGACTTGGAGACATGGGGTCCGGGGGTGGGGGGGTGGGGGTTGGCTGGGGTGAAGGTAGCCTCATATCCAAGGGTTTTTAACCCCCGGGACCAACATGCTGTGGCTCTGGGATCACTCAGGGATGACTTTCCCTGGGGCAGGGGCTGGTCTTTAAAGGACTGCTTTGAGGTCTCTCCAATCTGGGGTCACTGACTTGCTTCTGGAGGATTCCCACTGAGCATTGGGTCCAAAGGGAGGGGGCAAAGCCCAGCTTTGTTCCAAGACCCCTTTTCAGGAAAACAGGTAATCCTCTTCGAGCCCCAGAGTCTTAGGTGGGGGTAAAGGTAATGTAGGGTGTTTTCTTTCCCCTCTTTTCACTCAAAGGCATTTTTGCACATGACTCAAACAAGTCTAAACTTTCCTAAACTTCAAAGTTTGCCCATGGCACAGCCTCAAAGTAGAGGGGAAAACGTTAGAAAGAAAAAAGTTTGTAAGCCAGTTAAACATTGTGGTTTTGCTCCTACAGGAATTGAATTAACTTGTTATGTTACTATTAGTGTCTCATTGTGAAACAGGGTCAGGGAGAGGGTTCTTCTCTGGACACTGTGGTCTCCAGGCCCATCCGAGGCTTCAGCTCCCTCCCATAGGGCACTGTGCAGAGCACTGCACAACCTGCGGGAGGAGGAAGGGGTTCTCCCTGGTCATTTTCAGGCTCCTGGCAGAGCCCCAGTCCAAGCTGGGGCGCTCTGGGTGCCTGCTGTCATCCTTCCCACTAGCTGCCTCTGCTGCAGGGGCACGCATGCATCGTGGTACCGTGTGGCACCCTCCACCTGCCTGTGACCTTGGCACTGAGCCTCGGCCACAGGGCTGTCGGAACTGTGCGGGTCCTAAGGCCAGTGGCTGGCCCTGAGGAGCCCTTTTTCTACTCTCTGCCCCTCTCCTCATCCTGTTGAGCGATACCACGGACCTGTGCTTAGGGGAATGGGCTCTGGGGACATAAATGCATAGGTTCCTAATTGCGCCCTGCCGCTTACTCATTGTTTGACCTGGACAAATAAAAACTACTTCAGTGATCTGTACCTGTTTCCTTATCTGCAAAATGGGGATACCTGTAGACTCCCATCATAGTGCTATCATGAAGAAGTATATGCTAAGCATGTAATGTTAGCTGCTCTTACTACTGCTGTTCTCACTCCCTTACCCCGTGCTTTGGGCCCTCCTCACCTGACTGCCCCTCACGAGGGTCATGGCCTGGTACATAGTAGGCTCTCCAGAAGGTTTGAATGGTTGAGCTGCTTAACTGGCTCCCTTGCCTCCAGTCTCTTCCCCTTTCCATCCATCCTGTACACACCAGTCAGATTCATTTGTCTAATGCACACACCCCTTCCTGGCTCAAAAAAAATCATCAGTGAAGTACCAGGATCTCCTAATAGTCCAAAAGCATCAGCCTGGCAGGCAGAGCGAGCAGATCTCTGCCTCTGCACAAGCCAGACAGGGTAATGACCAAGGCATGGGCCCCAGGGAGGTGGCTACTGTGGGGCGAGTCTTGCTCAGCAGCTTTCCCGTCATACGAGACTCTGAATGAATAATCTCATCAGCCCTGGTCTTGGTTTCCTCTTCAGAAAACTGGGAGAGGAGTGAATCTACCTCACGGGGGTGTTGGGAATACAAGAGAGAAGGTGTGTGTAACATGCTTAGCACTCTGCCCTGAGCTCTGGTGGACACCAAGTGTCCAGAAAGTATTTGCTGTGTTCAGCAGCAGCAGCTCCCGTCGTTTCCTAACATAAACATGCTCTGCACATGGTCTCCTGAGCCTGCACCCAGGGAACGCACCCTCGAAGGCTCTGCCAGTGTCGTCTACTGGAAATCCTCCCCTGCTGAAAGACCTTCCTCAAGTCACACACCCTCCCACAGCACAGAATCCAGACACCCTAGCCCATGGACGGTGCTTGTGCTCCCTTTGAAGTACCATGGTCTTTTCTTTTCTTTTTTTAAAGTTTTATTTATTTCCGTGAGAGAGAGAGAGAGAGAGAACAAGAGTAGGAGGGGCACAGGTAGAGGGAGACAGAGAATCTCAAGCAGACTCAGTGCTGTGTGCAGAGGCGTCTCAAGTCTGGGTCTCACAACCCTGAGATCACAACCCAAGCTGAAACCCAGAGATGGACACTTAATCGACTGTGCCACCCAGGCGTCCCAAATTACCACGGCTTTTCTGACTCTCAGCACGCACTGATACAAAGCCATGAGCTATCTTGGACTGCCAGGAGAGCTCTACCCAGGAAAAGTTATCTCCCTCTGGCCTGTGCCTTTCACTTGGGCCATTTTGTCTTGCTGTCACCCTTGGCCATTCTTCACTAGCAGGATGGGTCACTCATCTGTTCCCCAGGGACGTAATGCCCTCCTGCCAGGTGCTGGGCTCCCAGCCCTAAAGGGGCCTGACTCCAGTGGGAGAGACAGAGGTTATGAAAACCAATGTGAAGTGATGTGTTCTTGCAAAGACACTCGAATATTACTAAGGAAACAGAGGAGCTGATCATTGACCTCTCCCACCCTGCTAAAAGCTTGTGGTAGCAGAACATTCCTCTTAGGATAAAGCCCATTGCATGTCCAGGGTTTGGGGTTTTTTTGTTGTTGTTGTTGCTGTTGTTGTTTTTAATGAGCCTACAATGTCCTGTTTGATCTAACCACTGCTTGCCTCCTCTCCAGGTTCCTTTCGCTCTGTGTGTGCCACACGCCCCCCTCAGCACACTAACTACCTTTTCGTTTTACAACAGCAAGAATGCTCCTTCCCACCCCACAGCCCTGGATGTGGTATTGCTTTGACCAGGAAGGCTCTTCCCCTGAGTCCAGCCAACTCTTCATCATTCTTCGATTCCCAATTTAAATGCTTCCTAAGGAAAGCCTTCTCTCACTGCCTCGTTTCCTCTGTAGGACCCGTATGTCAATATCGAGATATGTTTGTTGAGTATGTCCCTATAATATTAACACAAAGTTTAATTAATTTGCTGTTTGTGTCATTAGTTGTTGGTCTTTCCCCCACCAAGACCGGAACCTGTGTGTCAGCCAGCCCAGGTCTGTCTTGCTCACTGCCAATCCCCAGCACTGTGTCTGAAACATAGTAAGCCTTACTGCATATCTGCTAAATAAATGAATAGAGAGGTTGGCCAGACCAAGAAGGGGGAAGCCCATCCTGGGCAGAGAGATTAGTACGTGCAAAGTTAAGAGAGGAGACAGGGTAGTGTGTAGGCCTTGTAGGTAAATGTGGCTGGGGCATAGGATTCGGGGCTGGAAGGCTGTGACCTGGGGCCCAGTGCAGTAGGACTCCCAACACCGTAAGGAGCTTGGGTTGAACCTGCAGGTGGTAGTGAGTGATCTGGCTTGGGTTTTGGAAAGCTCTGTCTGACGGCCTGGAGGAGGCAAGACTTCAAGCAAGGAGATCAAAGTGTGTAGGACAAGAGGAGGGAGCGAACTGAGGCCGCGGTGCTTGGCTGGGGAGGGGTGGATAGGAGTGCCATTTTAGAAGCTGAATAAACAGAGGTTTGGAGCAGTAATAAAACCTGGGTTTGGACTCTGCCCAGGACCCCTCACCGCCCGCCTCACAGGGAGCCATACTAAAGGAATCAAGATGAGTGATACCTTCGGAGAGGGAATTGCTCTTCTACTTGGTCTCTCCGGAACTGGCCCCAGTGGGACAGGCTCGAGGCCCCAAGAGCACCAGAGATCAGCCCTCTGCAGGGCCATTGCCTCCACTGCCTCTATCTTCTCCCTTTCTCTGTCCACTAGCTTATCCTCAGCTTGGCCTAAAGGTCTGGCCAGCACCCCCTCCCAGCCTTGGAACCCCCCCACCCCCACCCCCCAGTCCTTGGCCTTGACCCAGAGCCCTAGCTTGCTCCTGGCTCTCCTAAGGAGGACACTCCAGAGAAGCCTTGGGACCCTGTCCTGATGAGGCAGAGGAGTGGCTGAGATGATCTTTGACTCGGATTCCAGTTGGGATGGCTGTAAGGGGACACCTCAGGCAGAGAGAGGCAGGCAAACCACAGGCTCAGGCTTTCTGGGAGCCAGAAGAGGGAGAGCCTTTGCTGTGTAACCCTTTCAGCACCACACCCAGGCTGGAGCCAGGACGCTGTCCTTTCTGGCAGCTCTTGCCCAGTGGCTTGTGGGAGGTGGAGGGTTGGGGGTGGAGGGCTGTTGGGGTCTGAACTCACCTCTACAGGCCTGGAAGAGAGGAGCCAGCTGGTGCTGGCTGCCTGGGCTGTCAGAGTGTGTGTGTGGGAGGGGGGCTACCCGCCACCTGGGGCGCCCAGGTTGCTTCAGGCTGCAGCCCGCCTTGCCTGGGAGGGGCTCAGGGACGCAGACTCCCGCAGCCGCGCATAAAAATTACTCCCCCAGATGGTGGTATCCCATGGGGTTGAGGCCGGAGCTTCTGGGATGAGGAGGCACAGGCAAACTGCCTACAAGACTCTTGGTGGGGGGCTGGGGGGGCGGAGCTCAAGGCCCGGGAGAAAGCCTGCAAGAATCAGAGCGGGTCCTACCTTAGCGGGATGGCCAGTGGGCTTCATTTTGGCCCCTCCCTGGCCCCTACTCTGGCGGTCTTCCCAGCCCCATGCTGTCCTTAGCCTGGCCCTTACTAGGGGATCTCTACTCCCCCCTCACCAATCTTGGCTCGCCCACCCCCAACCCAGCTGATTCCAGTCCTCGGTGGCGAGGTCTGTGGTGCTCTGTTTGGGCACCGATCCTACCTCGCTCGGCGGCCCGAGGAGGGGGTCCAGGGCCCAGACCCGGCTGTCCGCCGCCCCCTGTAGCCCACACGATTGGGGGGGGGCGCGGGCGGCGGGCGCGGGAGGGGAAGAGTTAAGGCTGGCTGCTCCCCTCCCCCGGAGGGTGTGACCGCCCTATAAGAAAGGCTCCGCGCTCGGGCACTGGGGCTGCAGGCAGCGGGGGCGCAGCGCGCCAGCGGAGAGCTGAGGCCGTCCCAGCCTCACGTGCGTCCCACCGCTTGGGACCCCGGGCAGAATGTCGGAGTCCAGGAGGAGGGGCCGAGGCCGCGGCAAGAAGCACCGAGAGGGGAAGAAGCGGGAGCGGGATCGGGAGCAAGAGCCTGAACCCGGGGAGAAAGGTAGGGCACCTCGATGCACCCAGAAAGCCCGTTTCACTGGGAGAAACCTGCCACCCGCTCACCCGCCCCCAGGTCCTAGCTGGCGAGTCTGGAGCTGTGCTAGCGCCGCCCAGGTGACAGGCACCGAAGGAGCCGTGAGTGCTTGCGGGCGAGCAGGGCTCCGTGGCCAGGTGGGCATGGGGCTGCGCGCCTGGGGTGTGCGGGTGGCTGTGCGCGCCTGTCCCCTGGCCGCTGTGTCCCGACCAAGGGGCGGCGGAGAGGGGCTGCCCTCCCTCCGGGGACCCGCCTGCAGATGCGGAGCCCTGAGTGAGCGGCAGGATGGAGCCAGGGGCACGGAGAGGAAAGCGGACCAGTAGACATGGGGCCTGGCCTGGCCTGGCTCCGAGTGCTGAGGGAGTTGTCACACTGCCTCTCCGACCTCTGGGAGCACTCCCACCCATGTGCCACACCTCCGTGAGTTCTCCTCAGCCATTGGAGCAAGGGCAGCAGCGCCTGCCAGCTCTGGAGACTCAGAGGGGATGCCCTGTTCAGCTAGGGAGCTCTAGGGAGTAGGGAGCCAGGGCTTTGTGGTGGACATTGCTCCCAGAACTAGACCAGGGACCAGGCATTTGTCTCTCTTTGGTCTTCAGGACTACTCTCTTGTGCCTAGGGCTTCTGTCCCCAGGGAGGAAGTGGAGAAGGTGTCCTGGGTGAGCAAAGAGCCCTGTGCTGACACTCACATTGATGCCCTCCCAGAGCAGCTACAGGGTAAAGGAGAAAAGATCCCACAGAGGGCACTGGTCTGGGAGTTGGGAGGCTTCAGTGGTGGTTGAGGATATGGCCAAATCTCTTTCCTTTTCTGAACTTCTATATAATGCGGCAGGAGCTGTGGCAAGAAAGTCTCTGAGGTCTCTTTGTTGGGGAGAGCCCAGGAGTCAAACGTTGCCTTCAGCCTGGTAGTTAATTAGGAGCTAGCGAAATTTAAAGGCCAGGGCTGTGTTTTCTTTATAAAGAACACCCCTTAGGGCACCTGGGTGTCTCAGGGCTCCTACTCTTGATTTTGGCTCAGGTCATGGTCTTGGGGTTGTGGAATCAGGGCTCCGCATCAGGGTCCATGTTCAGTGGGGAGTCTGCTTGGGATTCTCTCGCCCTCTTCTCTCTGCCCAACCACCCCCCATGCTCACACTTTCCCTCTCCCTCAAATGCATAAATCTTTAAAAAGAAAGGAAGAAAGAAAGAATGGCTTTCTGCCCATCTCCACTAGGCAACTGTGTCTAGAAGTCCACCCTAAGGAAATGGACACTGCTGATGTGTGCCCTAAGTAGTGTGTGGGTCAGCTTAAGCTGGGCACGTGTAATGTGGGATTAGCTTTCAATCTGAGACCTAAAGAAAGTCAGGGTGCCTATTTTCAAGGCCAAAATTTATGGATGTGATTCAGTGAGCCACTCATTTTTCTCCCACCCACCCACCTACACCCCGCCAACCCTGAGCACATCCTATCATGGGCAGCTTGGAAGGCTGACTGGTTAAGGGCACATTCCCAATGTCAAGGAAGCCACTTGATGGGCTTCAGTGGGTGAGTCGTAGTGCCAGGGAAATGAGAACTCCCTCTGCCAAGGCTAGAGTACGCATTAGGGCACAGGTGGGAGTGGACTACTAGTAGGAGGTTCCACAGACCTCTCAGTGATCTCTTCCAGAACCTTCTGCCCCTGTGAGAAAGTCCTTCTTGATGTCTCACTATAATCTTTCCTGCTTTTCTTCTCTGCTTCATGTTATTCCCCGCTTCCCAGTGGGAAGCCTTCTCTTCAGAATGCCTTCCTTCAGGGAGCTGGCTGGTGAGCAGATACCAAACAGATCCAAGGCCTGGGCTTAGAGGGACTTTGGAGACCTGGGACACTCTGGAAGTGGGAAGCCATGGGGTAGGGTCATGCTCCAAAACAAGGTATCAAGAGAAAGTACCATGTCGGTGAGAAACAACAGTCTTAAGTCCATGATGTGTCTAGGGGGTCTGATTTCAAACCCAGCAGAATCAGTGCCTAAGTCAACAGTGGCCTATAGAACTGGAAGCCACCCTCACAGTTCCCCTCCAGGCCCATCTGAAGCTGCAGGGCTCTCTTAGTGCATGGTCAGAGCATGCCAGTAGTGGAGGACATGGGCACTGGGCACCCAGAAGGGGGGACTTAGCCAGGGTGGGGCCACAGTTGGTTGAAAGTCTAGGAGGTGCAGACATGGAGAGTGTGAGCAACTTATCCACTAAAATCTTCAGCTTAGATGGCAGGGCGGGGTTGGGGTGGGATCTGGAAAGTGGGAGGGAGAAAGAAAGAAAGAAGATGATGTTAATTAATTGGCTCCCCACCCTCCCCACCCCCACAACCAGCAGCCTCCATCTCCTCCTTGGCAAACAGCAGGAGGAGTCCCCCAGACACACACATACACAGGCCAGCATGGGGAGGTAGACTTTTCTTCTCCCTCAACGCAGGAATGCCTGCTGAGCTGCAGGTGTGACTCAGTGAGAGTTAGTAGGGCTGAACCTGGTATCCCTCACCTGGGGCCAGTTCCCCCCATTTCCCTTTGCCCTTGGGGATTGAGGAGGGGGCTGCTGGCATGACCCATGCCGGCCCTGGCAGCAGTATTGGCGGATGGGTAATAAACTCTTGTACCTGGGGTCTGCCCCCTGCTCTGCCTCTGTGTGACCCCAGGCACTGCCTGCCCTCCATCTGGGACCCTGGAAATGGGTTCTGCTCTCAACTTGTGCTTTCTCTCCATGGCAAGGCCAGAGCCTCAGGCCTCAAGCCCTGTGCCTCTGAGAAGCCCAAGGGAGGAGAGCTGCGAGATCGAGGTGGGAGAGGAGCCAGCCCCCAAAGAAACTGATCAGCCTTGAAGATGCTATCTGGTTTTGAAGAAGGGCTTGGGGATTAGACTCGAAGTCACTGGCCTTTTCTGGGTGCCCCCTAAAAGGCCAGTCAGGGATGGATGGAAATGTCCCCTCCATTGAGCTCCCCATGAATTATGGGGAATTATGGGAAATCATGTCTGCCCACAAGAGGTCAGGGGCCACACTTTGGTCTGGGTGTCCTGGAATATGAAGGTGAATTAGCATCACCAGCTGAGAACTCCGGACATCTCATTTGAATGAGCATGAAGAAATCCTTGCAAGGTCTTTCCCATCTTTCTCTTCTCCTGCCTGTGGCAAAAAAAAAACAGCACCCAGAGTTCTAGAGCAGACTACTCTTTAGGCTGGCAAGGGTCAGGTCAGAGGTGGTGACGTGCCCACAGGTGGTGATGTAGTGATGTGTCGCATCTCGTGGTCAGTCTGGCCGTCTCCACCTCTGGCCTCAGCCCCGGGCTGACCCTGCTAGCCAGGCACATAGAGCGGTCCTCCTGCCACTCCAGGGCTCAGCGTTTGCCCCACATTCTGCTGTGGCTTCCTGGCACCGGGGAGTTCGTTAGGATCAATAACAACAAGCAGAGAGTGACTTTGTACTTGCCAGCGTTCTTTCATCCTGACAGCTCAAAGCAGTTTACAGACCAGGACTCATCAGCCCTCAGCCCAGGTCTCAGGAACTCAGCAGTGGGGGACGAGGGGACAGAGAGACTGGCAGGGCCGAGGTTGGAGGAGGGCAGTGAGTCACCTGGGGTGGGGGAGCTGGGTGGCCACTAGGTCTGGGAGAGAAGTAAAATCAGACGGAGGGCTTCAGGCCGCATGCACAGGGGATGTTCTCCCTTTGAGAAGGAGGAGCTTGTCCCTTCTGACCTGTGCAGACTCCATGAGCCAGCTGCTGGAGGAAGCAGCCGCAGCTTTGTGGGCAGCAGAGGTCCTTGGACGCAGATTTTGGCAGGAATCCCCAAGGGACCCCAGCTACCGCCCTCTGCCCTCGGGGCAAGAGCTGCAGGGCCAAGTCAGGACAGCCCTGACCTGGAGTGGTGCCAGAATGAAATGTGTGCGGGAGAAGGAGCTGGCCCCACATGGGCGAGCCCCAGCCCAGGCTGGAGGTGAGCTTCCCAGTGTGGATACCCATGCCTGATGCACCCCACCCACGGGTCTGCCTTCCTCTGCTCTCCAGCCCACAAGGCTTGCCTGAAAGGACCGCTGGCACAGAGAAGAGAGGGTTGGTTTGGTTTTTGTTTTTTTTTTTTTAAGAAGCTGGCAAAACATTGCCAAAACTTGAGACCCGGAGCCCATCAGAATCATATTCCCATTGTGTTTTCCCACCATTTCTGAGCCTGTTGCCCACCATTTATAAGAGTCATTTATCAGAGTCGGGGGCGCCTGGGTGGCTCAGTTGGTTAAGCGTCTGTCTTTGGCTCAGGTTGTGATCCCAGAGTCCCAGGGTGGAGGCCCCCATTGGACTCCCTGCTCAGCAGAAGCTTACTTCTGTCTCCCTCTGCTGCCTCCCTCCCCTCATGCTCTCAGTCTCTCTGACAAATAATCTTTAAAAAAATGCAGTTTCTTAAAAAAATAATAACGTAGGAGAGTCAAGTACAGTATATACCTGTCTTCCTCCAACCCTGCCTGGGCATAAGCATTTACTAGGATTTCCAGGTCCCAGCCCCGGGGTAACTACACAAACTGCATGTACATTCGCTCCGTTTTATAAATTCAGTTCTGCAAACTTTCACCTAGCTCCTACTCTGTGAACGAATCTTGGTCTCTCCCCTCAGCAAGCTCAGACGGCTCTTGACACAAACACCTGCGATCAGAACCATGTGTTCAGCCAGAAAAATGTACAGTGTGTGATGGGGAGAATAATTGGCTCTCCTGGAAGGGTGTAGAGAGGGATTCCCAAAAGAGGTGCCATTTGAGCAGAGTGTGGATGGGAGCAGGAATTCAGCAGGGCAAGACAGGGCTTTCCAAGGGGTGGGATCATCTCCATGGCCAACCTGCACTGGGGGGAAAGGAGGAGCAGTCCTCATGCACTGAGCATATACCATGTGCCAGGACTGCTTCTATGAAGTCTAGGTATTATTTTATCATCCCCACTTTACCAATGAGAAAACTGAGGCAGAAGAGTTCATGACTTGCCTGGGATATGGCCATGAATTAGTGGCAGGGTCACCAGGTCCAGGTCTGCCCCCTGTCCTGCCTCACCATGCACATGTCACTTGTCCCTGGCTCTAACAGTTTGTGTCCCTCCAGAAATACCAGTGAGGGGCATAGAATGCCCTGTTAGTCCACTTATAGGAGCAGGTCCTTCCTGTCACATCAGCTGGTTGGTTATGAACCCACTCTTGGGCTCTTGGGCAGGATTTAGGGGGATCAAAGATGAGCGGGTTGAGGCCCTGCTCTCAATGTGAGCTCACGGTGGGACTGTGATGGTAAGGTATAAACAGGAACCGTGGAGCACCAACATAGGGGGACAGCCCTGAGGTCACACCCCCAGGCCACCAGAGAGAGTCCAGCTAGATCTGGCACAAGTCTGGGTAGCTTTCTGGTTCTATTGAATTCCTTGTGCCAAAATTCAATGTTTAGATCAGCAGGAGCCTGATTTAAGGCATAAACTGGGAACTTGCTAGAAATGCCAATTCTGGGGTCCCACCTCTGGCCTACCAAAACAGAAACTGCAGGGCTGGGGGCCAGTATGTGTGTTTTAGCAAATCCTCTAGTTGACTGCGATGGTGCTAAAGTATGGGAACCACGGATGGAGCTGGGCAGCTAGCCTCCTGGAGCAGAGCCACCCCGGAGGGAGACTGTCAGGCCCACGGGTGTTGAACCTATGTATCAATGCCAGGCTTCATGCTTGGGGGCTACAGGCTATCCTTGGGGAATGGGTCACCCACCGCCTTGTGGGCCAAGGTAGGTGTGGACAGACCTAACTACTGTTGCAAGAATGCTCCTGGCTAGGGCTGACAGAGAATAGAGATGAGAGACTCATTCCCATCAGAGCAATCTGGGAAGCTTCCTGGAGGAGGTGGGGTTTCAGTAGACTTTGAAAGATGAAAAGGAGGAGGGCTCTGAAGAGCTGGGCCTTTGGGCTAAGGAAACCCCTTGAACAAATGCGCAGAACAGAGGATACTGGGAAATAACATGGAGTTCTGAAGATATGCCACCCTACATGGTGTGTGGGAGGGAGAGACCAGGCAGGCCCAGCCGTAGGATCGCTGAAGGTCAGGAGGGGGAGTTTAGACTTATCTGAAATAGTCTTATCTGCAGTTTCTGGGGCAGTCAGGTGAGGCTGGATCTGAGCTCATGGTGCAGTCCCTTCACTGTACAGATGGGGAAAAATGAGGCCCCGAGAGAGAAGTCCACACCCCAACGAGGCGAAGAGTTTGGTGGCTTCAGGCCAAGAGGGAGAGCAACAGCTTTGTGAGGTGCTGCCCTCTCCCTGGCCCACTGTGGCCTCATGTCTCCACACTCACCTATGGTGATCCAGTCAGAGAGAATTTCTCATAGTTCCTGGAGTGTGCGGTGATCTCCTGCCCCAGTCCCTTGAACCTTTCATTCCCTTTGCCTGGAGTACCGTTTCCCTTCTTCGGCCTAACTCCTGTCATCCTTCAGCTTTGCTTTCTTCACAAAACACATCCTGCCCCAAGATGAGGAGGGAGGGAGACGGGCAGCCTCTCTGTCCGCCCCCAGCACCTCCCCGCG
This sequence comes from Lutra lutra, assembly GCF_902655055.1. Classification (NCBI taxonomy): domain Eukaryota; kingdom Metazoa; phylum Chordata; class Mammalia; order Carnivora; family Mustelidae; genus Lutra; species Lutra lutra. The sequence continues at coordinate 78,604,206 of NC_062282.1, read as the reverse complement.
TCACAGTGCCCATCCCACTGTGTGGGCCAAGTCAGTGGACTCTCCCCCAGGGCCAAGACCACATCAGCTTGACCCTCAGCACCGGACATGTGCCAAGTGTCCAGTTCATACTCGAGTGCAGGAATGAAGGAGAACATTCCCGAGCCCTTTCACTCCTGTACAAGGAGACCCCTCCGGCCCCTCTCTTATTTGAGGGCAGCCTCCCACCTGCAGCCGGGGGCCCTCAGTGGTTAGGCAGCCTGGTGGGCTGAGCAAGCGTAGTCCTTGGTGTAGTCCCCACCTTATCACCTGCTCTGCTATCCTGGGGCAGACACTTGTCTGGGCTGAGGGGGAAGGAGAGGGCAGAGTCAGGGAGCAGTGTCGGGTGGGAAAAGGCTCTGAGATGGGCTACAGAGGGACCCCATGCTCCCCTGAGTGCTTGCAGCAGCCTCGTTCGGGGCCACTGTGAATCACCAGCAGTCACAGTACAGCCCTACGTCATTCATTCACTCATTCGGCCTGCGAGCACCTGCTCGGTGCCAGATGCCAGGGATAGAGTGAGTCTCCAACAGGGTAGGAGATGCTCAGGGAGCCTGCGTGAGGCGGAGATTGCTCCCGGCTGGGTGGTTTAGAGGAGGACAGTGGCTCCCGGGGAGAGCCTGAGGCTTCTAGATTAAGAGCAGCCAGTTAGGGAGCTCTCTATTCCCAGTACTGTGCTGTATACTTCTTGACAGACCTTAACCCCATTTCTTTCCAGCCGCAGTCCTAAGAGGTAGGCAGGAGGGTCCCTTTTTCATAGACAAGGAAATAAAGGCTCGGAGGGTTTGAGTCATTTCACTAGCTACGCAAGACACTGGGCAGAGCCAGGACGTAACCGAGACCGGTGTGACCCCACGTCTGTGTGTCTGACACTCTCAGCTGTGCTTGTGGCCAGGGGATGGGATGGTGGGGGAGCAGCAGAGGGCGTGGAGGCAGGCGGAGCAGAGAATAGGCGTATTTGGGGAGCGGCCAGTGATTTGGTTTGCCTGGAATATACCATTCCTGAAGAGAAGTGATGAAGGAAAAGCAGACAGGAGTGTATGGGAAGGGGGCCCATTGGCTGACCCAGCAAGATTCCCCCAAAAGGAGGGCAGGCAGGTAGCCTTTCTTCTACAGACATCATGGAGCCAAGGCAGGTTTTGGAATGGTAAAGAGGCCCATAGAAGTGACTATGTCCACTGTTAGTAGATTGGTACTGGGGCTGGTGGGAGTTGAAGCAGGACCAGGTGGACGAGGGAGGGTGAGGAGGATAAGAGGCTTGGTGGACGGCGAATGGTCTTAGCCTGTGGAGAAAGTCAAGAGAAACACAGTTGTCACAGATGACAAGTTGTCACAGATGACTGGAAGAGGAGACCCAGGAGGAAGAGTGGTCCTGAGAGAAATGGGAAACTGGTTTCCCACATACTTTGTTTGAGCCAGTGACTATCCAGGGAGTTGCTCATTTTGGGGTGAGTCCCTTCTAGACCCCCCCGCCTCATTAGCCTGGACCACAGGGCCTGCATCTCAGCCCTCCAAGACCCCAGAGTGCCTATGCCAGGCTCTCCAGGCGTGTGGATGGACTTTCAAGGGAGGTGGCTGGGCCTTGGTAACCCCCCAGCCCGCACCCACTGTGGTATCTGCCTTTGCCGAGCGCATGGGCCCATCTGTGCCTTTCTTATATTGTGCCTACCAGCACCTTTCCCCTGAAAGCCAGTGTTTCTTAGAATTCTTTTTATTTCATCTTCAAAATCCCCATCATATGTCTGCATTAATACAAATGTCTGTATCTAATACAAAGATGTTGCTTTTTTCTTACTAATGAGCCTGGCAGAGCCCTCAGAAAGCGGCCCTGAGATCAACCTGTGGGGCTTTGCGGGTGTCCCAGTCTGAGAAGCTGGTCTGTGAGATGCCTCCCTTCTCTCTACCCCCACTCCACTTCCTCGTGACCTAGAGCTTCAGAAACAACTTTCTCCAGCCAGGCTGAGGAGGTGGGAAGGGCAGGCCCTTCCTGAAGGGGATCGGGGCCCTGGGATCTCCTCCTTGGCTCTCGCCCTGGGTTCCCTGAGCAAGGGGCGGCCCCATGGAGCAGCTGCAGGCGCCCCCACCCCAAGCCTTCTGGGCTGGGCCCAGCACTCGGGCCCAGAGCCCAGCTTTCCCCAATGGGGAGATTAAACAGTTTGGGCACAAGTAAAGGCCTTCCAGGGATGTCGTCTCTGCTCTGTCCATCCTTCTGCCCCCAGCAGTGGAAGGGGTGACAATGGTAAGAAACTTCCATCCCCTCCACAGAGAGCTTTCTCTTCCTCCCTTCCTCTAAAGCAGGCAGGAAAGAGTTTACAGATGAGTCAGCTGAGGCCCAGAGAGGCTAAACCACTCACCTAAGGGCAGAAGCTAGAAAATCGGGAGACGGGGACAAAGAGCTGAAGTACAGTGTCCCCAGCTGCCACCCTTTCCTCTGTTGATGTGCCAGCTCTGGGTGTCTGGGGCCCGTGCCCCAAGGACTGAGAAGAACCCAGAGAGACCTCATATCTGTGCGGAGTAGCAGATGCTGCCCGGCAATGGACGCCTCTGCCCTGTGACCCTGTGCAGTGTCCCCCAGACGTCGGTGACATCCCTTCAGTCCCCCATCTCTACTGCTCACGTGCCCGCGTCGCAGCCCACGTGAGGAACTGCAGCATGTACCTGCCTGATCCAGGAGCTGACCATTTCTGCCTTGGCAGGACCCCAAGAAAGCCAGCGTCGCTGGCAGCAGGGAGTGGGGGTGGCCATAGCGTTGGCCCTCAGGGTCAGGCCAGGCTTGTTATAGGGGTTGGGTGTCAGTGGATGGGTGCTTCTGGGTGGGCAGGAGAACCTCTAAGGCAGGAATGGTTTCTGTGGGTATTGGAGCTCCCAAGTTCTCTCTCCTCCTCCCCCTTCCCTTCTCCTTCCTCTGCACCCACCTTCCTGGAGCAGGGTCTGCCTCCCCTCTTAGCTCCTGTCCCCAGCTGGCCCTGGCCTCTGTCCTCTACCTTGTAGCTGCGGTGCCAGGTGTAGAGCTAAAAGCCCAACAGGTCTGGGCTGCTTCTCACCAATACAGGGAAATGGTCCCATGTGAGGCTCAGTCCCCTGCCAGTGTCAGCAGAACCCTGAATGGTAGGCAGAGCCCGAGCCAAGGGTGGGAGCCATGTTGCCTTTCTCAGCACCATATCCCTGACGTCAGGTGGGGGCCTGATACATCAGAAGGATTGTTGGAGGTGGATATTTGTTGGATGATTGTGAGAATAGGGCAGGGCAAGCCCAGGCATCAGGCTGGGCCTGGTTGGCTGAGGAAATGCGGCTGGGGAGGGTGGGGGGAAAGCCAGGAGGCCTGGCAAGGTGCAAACGGCCTTTAGGAGGCCTGGCCCCATGAGTCTGAATAGCTCTTCTGCAGGCCACGGGGAGGATACCTGGCTGCCCATTTCACAGAGAAGGCCTCTGTGCCCACTTAAACCAGCCGTGTTTTCAGTTGTTCCTTTCTTTCCCATTTGAACTTGGAGTCTGTAATTAACCTCTGATAGGCTGCAGTCACTTTATGGGTAGGAGAGGGGTGGGGAGGGGGCGAGCCCGGAGCCCGCCAGCAGCATGCTGGTGGGAGACTTTGATGCCAGGCAGGCTGGCCGCCTTGTCTCCAGGTGTTGCCCTGCAAAGGGGACTGCTCAGCCTTAGTCATGAGGGGAGGATCATTAACCCTTTCAAGAGTCCACTGCCCCTGCCCCCTGGTTGCTGGGAGGGAGGCCAGGCCAGGTCCTCCCCGGCTGGGCTGCCTGGCTCTGTCCTGGGCGTCTGTCTTGCTCTCAGATCTCAACAGGCTCCGCGCCCACCGCCCACTGCCGAGAGGAATGAGGTCAAGCTGCTGGCAGCAGCGGTACCTCCTGGCCTCGGGGCCGGGATGTGGGAAAGGAGCAGCCCTAGTTGTTTTTGCTGTTGTTATCTTCAGCGGGATGCTTCGTGGGGATTCCCTCTCAGACAGATACAGCCTAGATGCCCTGGCTTGGCATCAGGGGATAAGGAAGCAGGAGCCACCAGACACTCATGGGGAGCCCAGCTTGTGACAACTGTGGAGGTCTGTCTGAAGGTTTACAGGACCTGTCCCCAAGGGAGAGTTTCTGTGGTAGTCTGGGTCATCCTTTAGAGATCTTCCTCATAGTGTTATAGAGCTGCCAAAGGAGAGGTCCCCACAACCCCCCTCCAGAGAGCCCTAGTCCTGCTGCTCAGGTGGGCACTGTGCCAGGATGAAGGGAGCTGGATGGCTGAGGAGCTCTCAGGGAGCGGGGAAGCTCAGCAGAGAGGGCTGGGTCTGAGGAGGAGAGCGGAGGGGAGGTAAAGGGAGGGTTGCCCAACAGCCACCCAGGCCGTCAGCTTGCCGCATGCCCTTCCACCTCTGGGGAAGGAACAGCCACAGACAAGCAGGGTATCAGTGACAGTCATGGGACCCCCTTCTCGTGTGCACAGATCTTCCTCTTCCTTCTGCTTGACATCTCGCACCTGGATTCTCTCCTGTGTGCTGAGGGGCCTTTGTGAGTCCCTTCTCTGTGTGGGGAGATACAGGCCCTCCAGACTGGGGCTCTTCACTTTGGCTACGAAGCTGAATTTGTAGAGAAGTTTATTGCAGTCTTGTTAATATTAGATGATGTTAGAGACGACCTAACCAATTCATTGGAACGAAGAGACAGGATATGGACATTAAAATGATTTAGATTTGTATTTCTAGATTCGGGAGAACGTTTTTACTAAAGGGTAGGATATAAAACATTTTAGAAAAGTCTTGCAGGAGACATTTGAAAATGTTGACAGTGTTTCCCCACCCGCCCCCCGCCCCCCATGGTAACTGGATTTAAATGTGCTTTTTCCTGATTTGTATAATTTTTCTACAACAAAAATGTATTTCTTATGTAACAAAACAGTAACGGAGAGGGACAAACTAAACTCCTTGAGGGGTGGGAGAGGCTGCATCATACATGGCCAGATCATTTCTGTCTGGGACAAAACACTGAACCTGGCATACAGTAGGCACTCAGTAAATGCATGTCAACTGACTTGCGGTGAGCTTCTGCCCACTAGGGTTGATCCAGCTCTTGTCCTGACAAATCCCTCCATCCCAAGAAGCCTGTTCCTCTGCTTGTTTTACCTCTGCCCCAAGACACTCGTGGGACATGGTACAGTGATCTTCATGCCTCACACTAGCATTGCATTCTGAGCCCTGGGCCATCAAAGAGACCCAGACAATCCCAGACCCAGCTCAGAGAGAGTGCTCCAGCAGAAGTCAAAGAGCTGACCTGCTCACGTCTTAGGCTCTGTAAGCACCACCTCCACATCCTCAAAGGTCTGCTGTCTGGGGTGTCCCCAGGGGCTGGTACTGGATCCAGTGGCTGGGAGCCACTGTGGGAGAAGCCATGGTGGCTCAGCATGTAAGAATGACCTTAAAATGCACAGAGTAAGGTCAGGTCATTCCCCGACTTATAAGCCTCTGAGGTCTTCCCACCCCACCTACCAGACCAATCCGGGCCATCCTGGGGAGCTTGTCTTGTACCCCTCACATAGAAAGCCTAAGGAGGCTCTGGGCCCAGAAGTGAGGGTGCAGAGGTCCTCTGGGTATTTTTGTGACTGCCACCTCAAGGGTCTTCTCTTTCCTGTCCCCTGAGCCACTTCCTCTCCCCCTCAAGGGACTTGCCTGATGCAAAACAAAAAGAAAAAAAAAAAAAAAACACACCAAAACAACAACAAAAACACGCAGCCTATTCTAAGTCCTATTCCCTTTCAAAAAGCCTGTGTTTGGCTTTCAGAGAGCTGTGAACTAAGATTTCTGTGAACAGGGACCAAGACTAGACACTGTTAGAACGGGAGGCATGGTTTTTAGTATCTTAGATGAGTCTGGCGAGGAACTGTTAATAGATGCAAAAGAAGACTTTGTAAAGAACATGGCATGATTCAAATGTATGGTTATTTTTATTTTTTCATCCTTTAGGCCAGTCCTGTTGAATAGGAATATAATGCAACCCAAATATGTAATTTAAACTTTTCTAGTAGGCACATAAGTTAAAAAAAAAAAATAAAGAAGAAGAAGAAGAAGAAGAAGAAAAAGGGGGGCAAAACATCCAGATTTCTTGCCCTGGCTCAGACAGCTCCACATCTATCACTGGGCCTACCCTTCCAGGCTCCCCTCACACTCCCCCTGCCTTCCAGAATCTTCCAGCCACATGAGCCTCTTTTAGTCCTTGAGCTCACCAAGCTCATTCTCACCTCGAGGCCTTTATCCAGTTGCTTATTACTGCCTTATCGTCCCTATTGATCATTTGCTCTTATCTCTCCTCACTAAAACTCAGGTTCCCTAAGAGCAGGAATCTTATCTGTCTCCTTCACTATTGTATACTCTGGGCCCACAACAGTGCCTGGCATGCCGTAGGTTGAATGAATGAACAAACGAGGAACAAGTGAACCAGGTGGGGTTGTTCTGAAGTGAGTGAGGAGACAATCAAGAAATGGCTATCAGGTCACACAGAATTCTCCCTAGACAGAGTGTGATCTGAAATGCAATTCCGGATTTCCCTTTGGTCACAGGGAATGCCTCTGGAGCCCCTGTCTCCTCAGGCCCCCTAACATGGGCTCATGCCTGCTGTGTCTGGGATCAGGCTGTATGTCCGCACTCCCTCCCCATCACTGCCACCACGAGCAGTGGCCCCCCGCTCGGTGCATAGTATCATACCAGGACTCATGTCAGGAAACAAGGTGGTAGAGTGACCACCATTTCTTCCCACCTGGTGGGTGGAGGGCAGGAGGCCCCCTTGTGTCAGAAGTGCAAGAAAGGTCAACACTCCCCATGCAGTGGGGGTAGGCACCCTAGAACTTGAGAAGAGCTCTGTCCCCAGTTCATGAGGAGGAGGAGACTAGTTGGAGGTTACCAATTAACCAAGAGGTTGTTAGATCACTAGGTGTCAACCCAACTTTAGAGGAAAGCCACCCATGAAGAGGTTTTTAGCTTGGCACCAGTCATTAAGCTGTATACTGACAAGAAGTGTGCGTTCCTTTATGTTTTATGTTTCTAAAGCCCACACACCCAGACCCACTTTTACAGGTTCTGCTTCAGAACATCTAGATGTTCCAGGCACCTACAGAAATTTTTAAAGCTTCCGTTGTGGTGCTCAGTAGCATCTAAGGTTAAGAACTATTGATAAGGAGGGGTGCCTGGGTGGCTCAGCCGGTTAAGCGGCTGCCTTTGGCTCAGGTCATGATCCCAAGGTCCTGGGATCGAGCCCCACATCTGGCTCCTTGCTCTGCAGGGAGCCTGCTTCTCCCTCTACCTGCTTGTGCTTGCTCTTGTTCTGATAAATAAAATCTTAAAAAAAAAAAAAAAAGAACTATTGATAAGAAGTGACTAGGGACCCCAGAGCAAGCAGATGAAGGAGAGAGTGGTGTAGGTAAGGGGCAAGGATACTGACGCAGGACGTCAGTCACACTTAGGTTAATTCACATAAAACTTCTGGGTGTCCAAAAACATACCCCCAAATCAGCATTAAAAACTGTAAGCAGCAGGCAATTGGGGAAAATATAGAGAGCATAAGGTTAATAGCCTTAATATTTACAAGAAAAAAAAAAAACACCCTTATGGATCACTAAGATGAGCACCCAGTAGAGAAACAGTATAGACATGAACAGACAGTTCAAATAGAAGAAATACAATGAGCCAATACATTTATGAAAAGTGGTCAGCCTCCCCAGGAATCAAATAAACGCAAACTACAACAACAAAGAGACGTTATCTTTTGCCTAGCTAATTGGCGAAGATTAAATATGTGATAACACCTCATGTTAGTGAGGGTGTGGAAAAAACAGGCACTGCCATTCACTGGTGGGAGTGCAGACTGGTGCAACCTTTTCCAGAAGGCAATTTGGCACCGCTTAAAGCTGAGGAAGATCGCATGCCCTTTTGATGCAGCCATTCCCCTTTTAGGAAGAGTGCCCTAGGAAATTATTGTGGATGGTAATAAACAGTAATAGCTAACCTTTATTAAATGCTCTATGCAAGCCAGACTTTACGTGCGTTGTCTCGTGCGCTGCTCACAGCCATCCTCCCGTGAGAGAGGAGCTATTATTATCACCAATATTTCCCAGGTGAGGAAACAGAGGCACAGAAGGATTAGGTCAGTGACCTGAGGACACTAAGCTAATGAGAAGTGAAGCCTGGATTTGAATCTGGACGGTCTGAGTCAAGAGCCACACTGCCCATCCGGCAGCACACGCCGGATGTGTGTGAAGGGTGAGCCCTGCATGCACACGACAGGCACGCTGCATATATATGCTGGGCAGGGCTGGGCCCATTTGTAATGAGGTGGCAGTGGGGAGAAAACACGCTGAATACGCCAGGATCGGAATTGGTTCTGTCAATTGGTTCCAATTCTGGGGCTGATAAAGGAATAGTATGCAACCATGAAAAATAAGAAAATTGTGTGTGTGAACACTTGGGGTTTATGCATGTACATAGAAGGTCTCTGAAATGATAGCAATGCAACTGATAATATCGGTTGCCTCCTGCAAAGGCCCCCATGTGACTGTGGTCAGAAGTTAGAGGGAGACTTGTTTTTCAAGCCTTATACCCTTCTTATACCTACTTCTTGAATTTTGAATTCTGTGAAGATATTATCAAAAGGTGTATTTATGTGTACTCGCACCCATAAGTTATGTTACAGAGCTATTCCACATGACTTTATTTCCTTGAAATGCTACCACAGGTTCTGAGGAAACCTGTGGAAATCTGAGGAAAAAAGTTCTAAGACCCTTGCTTGGGGAATCATTCCAAAGTCAGCGATGATACGTCTTTAACTCTGTTCCCCACCCATTCCCCAAACTGTTTTGCTCATGGAACCCTTTTCTCAAGTAACGTCTATTATCATCTCTCTGGATATTCACATCCTGTAGAATTTGGTTTGGGAAATGCTGTCATTACTAGTTAATGCCAAGCTCAAAGACTTACATTTCTTTCATTAAACAAAAGAAACGTGTTACCAGCGCTGAGCCCCTTTATTTACACTGCATGTGTACGTGTGTGTACCTTACTTCTGAGTACCAGGATGGTGGAGGATTTTGTTTTCTTTTATCCGTCTGTATTTTTAAAATTTTCTAAAATGAACAAAATCCTTTCACAAGCACTGTGTAATGTCATGTTTGAAGCTTCTGGAGCCCTTTCTCATCTGCTCTCGCCATCCGAGCACCCCACTCTCATCTCCTGCCTGCTTACAAGCAGCCGTTCAGGGGTAGGTTCAGTGTGGGAACCCTAGCAAAAGCCAGGCCCTCTTGGCTGCCTTCATTCAGAGTTGGCCGAGACGGGACCATTCGGTCCCCAGACAGCTCCCTGGCCCAACAGACCCTGATTTCTGCTATTGGAGGAATTTCAGTTATGTTCTCTGTTCCCCCAAAAGAGACACACGCTGCAAAAGCAGACACAGCCCACTCTGGGCCTGACGTGTTGCAAACGCAGATACCCTGGGCTTCGGTCCCAGCTCTGTGGCTGCCTGGCTGCCTGGCTGTGTGACCTGGGGCAAGTTTCTTAACCTCTCTGAGTCTCATCTTCCCCATCGATGTCTGCAATGACCCTTGCCTCACAGAGCTTAGGGACTGAATGAGAGCATGCAGAAGGCATTGTGTAACCTATAAAGGACTGTCCTAGTGGAAATCATTACATACGTCAGCAGGGAACACAGGCTGGCCCTTACCTTTCTGAGAACAGAGAACTTCCCCCACCCCCCTTTTTTAGGTTATTGTGGGGAGGGGAGTGAGGAGATGAGGCATGGGAGATCTGGGCAAGTAGAAATAGAATCCTGTGTAAGAAAAGTAGGAGAAGCCTCTTGGCTTGGCATTTGCAGGCCTGCAGCCCTAGTTGGGCTGGTGTCCCCCCAGTGGAGCCCCAGGCCTTGTCTCCCAGACACCTGCTCACCTGCCTTCCTATTCCTTCTAGCACTTTAGCATCCTTCCGCTCTTAGCTCAGGCCACTCTTCCCCCAGCCTGCATTGGGGTCGCTCCTCTAGGTTTCAGCACCTCCAGGCCTCTGTGTACCATGCTATGATGTTAGTCTCAGATTGTAGCTCTCCTGCCGCCCTGAACTTTCTGGGGGCAGGAACTCTATCCTCTTGGTCCTCCTGTGTCCTCCAGGCCCAACATAGGCCTGGGCGTCTGGGATAGGAGTTAGAGCATGAGCCCCAAAGTCAAGGGCACCTGGATTTGAATCCCAACGGACCCTGAGAAAGTGGCTGCACCATTCTGAGCCTCAGTTTTCCCCATCTGTAAAGGGGTTTCATCCCTGCAGTGAGGCCATGGGTTTTTTTCATAAGCTAATGTATATAAAGCTCCTAGTGTCATTCCAGGCATGAAGGAAGCCCCATAGGTCATAGCCACACTGACATCATTGCAGACCCTCTGTGACTACTGACTGAAGCAGGAAATAACCCCATGCCCTCCCTCCACTGCACACACCTGGCAACACGCCCTACCGCCATACTGACCTTCCTGCCTTGTTCCCCACAGCCACCCGGCCCAAGCTGAAGAAGATGAAAAGCCAGACGGGGCAGGTGGGTGAGAAGCAGTCACTGAAGTGCGAGGCCGCAGCAGGCAACCCTCAGCCCTCCTACCGCTGGTTCAAGGATGGCAAGGAGCTCAACCGCAGCCGCGACATTCGCATCAAGTACGGGAATGGCAGGTGAGGAACGCACCTCCCTCCTCCCTGAAAAGATGGGGCTAGTTCCCGTCCCCCTTCTTAACCACACCCATTCCTCCCTGAAGCTCTGGGTCCCTTTGGTTATGGTGGCCCAGTGTCCTGTAGCATATAGATGCTTAATGGGAAGGTCTTTGGATGGTTGAAGGCAATTTGATCATCAAATACAGCTTTCCCTGTGGAAGTCCCCTCTTGGCCCTAAAACTTCTCAAAGGATCTGCCTCGGGGCCTAAAAGCCCACCATTTGGCAATGTTTAGTGGGAGACGACTCCAGGATGCATCTGGGAAGTCACGAGCGAGGACTTCAGCCTTCCTCTACCACCAACTCTCTCTCATCACTTCCTTATAAAAGCGTTCCCTCCCATCACAGTGCCTGTCCCTCCCCCAGGTGCTGCCCATCCCGCTTCTCCCCTCCACCATCACACAGGGTCCGCTGACTCCTCCCTGTCATCATCCACGGCCCTCTGCCCTGCTGGCCTCTGCCCTCTAATGACACCCCTCCACTGCCCGTGGCTGTGGCTCTTGAGAGACCCTGGCAACCTCAGAGCTTCATAGCCCCCACCTCCAGGCCTCTCAGCAGCCACTGGCCTGGGGCCACCGGCTCTGTGTCCCCTCCCCTCTTCTGGACCTTTTGTGCCTGTAACCACTCCATCAGTGCTAGAACTTTCCTGTCTTGGGGGCTTCCCTCCTCTCCTCCCTCCCTCATCCACTTGTGGGTGATTTCACCCTCTTCTAGGGAATAAGATTGTCTTTAGTGCTGCCAGCTAAGCACTAGCTCCCAGCAGGGATATGCCCCCAGACAGCTCTGAGCCATATGCCCCAGTCTAGCCTCTCCCTGGCATGCTTTCTAGCCCTGCCGCACCCTCCTGTCTCCCCTCTCGGCAGTGGCAGAACCAGACCCCCTACAACCTGGCATCAGCCCCCGTGACATCCCTGCCAGCAGGAGACACCCTGCCCTCTGCCCCACATGTTCTTATCCACCCTCCTGCCTCCAGCGGCTTTTCCTCCACTGTCCCACTCTTGGCCATCCCCACTCTTCCTGGGCCGTGGGTCCCTTTGTGAGTTTGCTGTACGTAACATGTGCATATGGGACATCAGCTGCAAGCCAGGCCCTCTGTCAGGGGCTGGGCTTATCCCAGAAACCACACTTGGTCCCTCCCTTCCCTCACAGAGCTTCTAGTCTAGCTTATAGATACAATACAGAAGGTGGTAGAGGCCTCCACCCTTTCTTCAAAAAAAAAAAAAAAAAAAAAAGTGCCTTATCCACCCAGTTTTGCTGACAGTTCTAGAGGCCTGCCAACCCCTGTGATTCTGGCAAGGGAGATCTAACATAGACGCATATCCCCTCTTCCTCTCCTGAGTCACTGCCATGCTGTTCCCCAACCCCTCAGTGCTCCTGATCCCTGGTCTGTTCCTTTCACGATCCCAGACTTGGGCCCAAGCTGTTCCCCATGCTGGCAGCTCCCTGCTCCTTGTCCCTAGCAAAGCTCTCCAGGCCCAGATTAAATGTATTCTCTGGAACACCTTCCTGAACCCTCCAGGCAGCTCTTATGGTCTCTTCTCACATGGTTTCGTTGCATTTCAGGGGAGGTTGTCTGTCCCTGGAGCACAAGAGAGCCTCGGAGGCTGGATGCCGCCCGTGTACACCCTTCCGCCCTATGCGGCCTGGCAGACATCTGCATTCAGTGTTGAATTAATGAGACTCTTGCAGGACTAGCTCTCTTCTCCTGGGTATAGGGTGACACTGGGACTACACAGGGCACCCTCCTTGGGTTGACCTAGACTTTGAGCCAGTTGCTGTCCTGGTCAAGCCTCAGTCTCACCTGACAAATGGGTTACCCGGTCCAGAAACAGGGCCTGGTCAGGTCTTTCTCTCCTGGGTATTGGGGATCCCTAAGAGCCTGGAGTGTCCCCCCCCCTCTTCCTACTAGGGCCCGGTCCCATTTGCTACACCCCTGAAACTTCCTCGATCCACCTATCCTGCCCCTGGTTTCCCAGCAGTGAGTTGACAAGGTGGACAAATGAGCCATGATGGAGAATTTCGGATTCCCTTGCTGCGGCTAAGAGGGCTGCCATCTATACACACACACACACACACACACACACACACACACACACTCTCTCTCTCTCTCTCTCTCTCTCTCTCTCTCTCTTCACCTGGCTCGGCAGGTGCTGGCAGAATCTTCTTTTTCCTTCCACCCATGCTACAGCTTGCTCTCTGGCCATCCTAGCACTCCATCTGCCCGGCCCCGCTCCGTCTTGACCTGGCCCTCGGTCTGCTGAGGCCGCCTCCCCCAGCAGGGGCTGCCATTCCCTGGGGCTGCCACACTGAGTTGTCTCGCCCAAGCCACCCCGTGCCAGAAGAGAACCAGCAGTCCCAAGCCCCAGGCGCGGGGCCCTCCCCTGCAGAACCACATGTTCCCTTATTTATGAGGGGCAAGCTAGAACAGGCCCCTCAGGCAGGCAGCGGGAGGTAGGCCCCAAGGAAAATGCATGGACGGGCAGAGGATGCAGCTGCCCAGATGCCACCCCTGCCAGCAGGAACCTGGCTGAGGAAGCTGGGGAGGGGCAGCCGTCGTGGGGCCAGGCCTGGGTCAGTGTGGCAAGCGGGCATCAGGCCCAGCAGGAGGGTGGGAGAGAGTCCCGGACCCTCAGGCTTTCCAACCAGAGCTAGGAGTGACGAGAAGGTAGCAGCCCCCACTCCTTCAGGCCTGAGAGTCCCAGAGAGCCCCTTCCCTGCAGCTCTGACCCCAGGACCTCTTCTGCAAATCTGGGCCGCCCCCCACCCCCTGGCACTGGCCAGATCACCACCTGGCTGAGAAACAAAGGTGCCTATAGCCGGCAAACCGAGGCCTCATGGTTTCTGTCCACTCTCACCCCTTGCCAGCTCCTCAGAGGAGATGGCCTCTCCCCAAGCCCTGGACTGACTTTCCACCGGTCTCACACACCATAGGTGGGAAGACCTTCCTTCCATTTCCAGCCTTTATCCCTCCAGATATCTGCGAGCCTAACTCCACCTTTCCTGCTACCTGGGATGTGGTAAAAGGGGAGCACCTGTGAATTCAGCTGTGGGTGACAAGGGTGGCTCTGTGTCCCCCTCCCTTGACACTGCGACCCTCAGGTGGTCCCCTGCTCTTAGCTCATCTAGTGTCAAGGAATTGCTGGCCAAGAAGTGAGAGAAGCCTGGTCCTGGGGCTGCCAGGCTTCGTGGCATCAGATTAGGCTGAAGCCAGGAAGGAGATGCTGTTTTAGCCAGAAGGACCTCCGGGAATCTGTTTAATGAGGAAAATAAACTTGAATTGACAGAAAAGGGTTGGAGACAGATACCAGCAGGTCAAGGAGACAGAGACTGGCTTGTGCTGGGGAGGGCTGAAGGGACTCAGCAGTCAGACAGCTGTGGCTGAAACATTAGTGAAGACATCACAAGAGCAACAGGGCCTGTTGAAAAGAGCACCCCATGGACCGTGGATCTTGGGGGATCTTGGAGTGAGGAGGTCTGGGAAGAGCCCCCCTCCCTGCTCCGAGGCAGCAGTGAGCCCGGGAAACAGGTTCCCAAAGCACAGCCCCAGTGGGGATGGGGGACAGTCCTCTGGCTCCCACACCCACAGCACAGCCTTACCTCCCCTGTCCTTCTCCTGTCAGTGTCATGGCTCTATTTTTTGTCCCTGGGCTTAAGGGCAACAGCAGCTGTACCACCCTACCTAATGTTCCACTGCCCTCTAACACACTACACATATTCTGGGAATCTGGTGTCTTACTTTGGGACTAAAAAGAGGAGGTTACATCATGTAAAGAAGTTTTCATGCTACTTCTTGTTCCCCCTGGGGCCCAGACTTGGATACTAAGATTTATCCAGAGCTCAGAGGGGCCCCTGAATAGCAATGGGGCAGAGGGAAGGATGGGAGGTATGAATAGACCCTTCAGAGGCCAGGCATCCCGGGGCAGGTACAGAGAAACCCTGGGAAGGAAGGAGAGGATTGGCAGGGTCTTTGGAAAGAAGAGAGGAACTAGGGCCTGGTGCCCTAGAGTTACTTACAGCCCAGAGTCCCTGCCCAGATTTGGCCCCGCAACTCTCAGCATGCAGGAACAGGGTGCAAAGCCCTTCATGGAGGGGGCTAGGCCCCCAGCCTCTGGCCCTGGAGATAGTCCATGGGCCCCTGAGGGACCCATGTCCTTACCAACTCCAGCTCCTCATCCACCTCTGCTTCTGCCTTGCCAGGTCCCCTTGCACAAGTCCAGAAGCCCCTTTAGGACTGTTTTCCCATCTCTACTGCCTGTCCATCTCCAGGTTAGCCAGGAGGATCAAGTCAGGCCATCTGGAGCAGGAACTATTTGTTTCCCTGAGGGATCCAAGCTTCCAGCACACAGAAGTCAGAAGCTAAAGCCCCTGGGAGAAGCCAGAGTACCCCAAGTGGCAGGGCTAAGGTGAAGGGCGGGGAGCCATGGGTTGGAACTAGGAGGCTGGGCAGGTGCCGTGGGAGCCTGTTAGCTCAGGGGCCCTGCCCAGGTCCCTGGGAACAGGCCTTCCGTATCTAGAGCTGCAGGCTGCCACTCCAAAGGGAAGGCTGAAGTAACTGGTAAGGCAGTGGCTGCCGTGTTTTGAGGGGGGACACTGGGCCTGGGGAGGGACGCTGAAAGGAGAGAGGTAGCCACATGACTTAAGAGACCCCCACCTTCCTCCCCCCGAAAAAGGCTCCAAAGAAGGTCCAGCCCTGGAAAAGTGGACAGGAGGATTCACAGATTAAGAACATACGTGCAGCTTCTAGCTCTACCCCATGCTCTCCTGAGCCCCCCAGGTCTCCCTCCAGCTCAGGGGACTCAGCATTCCACCTGGGGCCCAAAATCTACTTCCGATCCCCCCTGCACAGCCGCTGTGGCTCTATGGGGAGAGGTGACCGCTGGGTGACCTCTGGAGAGCCCCAGCCAGCCTGGGCCTTGGCTCACGTCTCTCCCTCTCTCATCCCCTCCCTAACCAGAAAGAACTCACGACTACAGTTCAACAAGGTGAAGGTGGAGGACGCTGGGGAGTATGTCTGCGAGGCTGAGAACATCCTGGGGAAGGACACAGTCCGCGGCCGGCTCCACGTCAACAGCGGTAGGTGGCCCCCCCCCAACAAAGGGAGGGGTTCTGCAGGGGTTTGGTTCGGCAGGCCTGTTGCCCCCCAGCCCTTGGGAGGCCCGCACATGATCTGTCTTGCACTTGACTCCCCTCCCTCCTTCTGCTGCCATATCAAGCCCCGAGATCTGGACCGATTCAGAGAAATGCAGTCGAAGCATAAATGTTTAGCTTTGTTATCTGGGCCTGGAAGAGCCGCCAGCTCTCATTTTAAATATCCTGAAAACTAAATATTTTGAAATCAAGAGGTGGGGGTGGGGGACGGATATTTTTAGAAGGCAATTATGGAAGGCTGGGCTGCCAAGAGCGGGGCTCCAGGGAAAGGCAGGCCCTGGGCGTGTGGGAGCTGACTGCCTGTTGCTTTGCTGGGCACCGGGGTGCAGGCAGCCGTCTCCCCAGGGCCATGGCCAGGAGGCTGGGCTGTGTCGGCCCCTGCGGGCAGCCTCATTCAGGGACAGCAGACCCTTCTCCCACAGACTGGCTTCTCCCTTAAGAACATGCAAGGTCTGAAGCCCACGGCACCCACAGCACCCCTAGCTCCCCACCCCAACCACGGCAGCCCCAGTGTCGGATGCAAGCAGGCTGCTTTCCCTTGGCTGGAATGTGGCCAGAGCTGCCTGTCCTCAGGCTGCACGCCTCCACTCCAGCCCGGGAACTCCAAATCCCACAGATCACTTTCCTCTTCCCAACACCCACACATTGAGCATACCGTTTTGGCTACCTGGTTCTTTGGGTTCACTTCCAGTCCTGCCCCGTCACTCTGATGCTGCAGCTGCCTTCGCCTGCCTGTACTTCTACCAGACAGCCAGCCCTCCAGGACTCCTGCAATCCAGCATTATCTAAGGAGAATGTAGGAGTTCCCTGCCCCGGGACCCTCAGTGCAAAACCTGGGGCAGACCCTGTCTGTTCTGTACTGGGAAGGGTCTCTGTGTTCACCCAGCCCCTTAAGCTCCTTGTCTCCCTTGCTGCCCTATCTTAAAGGTCCAAGCCTCCAAGTCAGACCTCCTGGTCTGCCTTCTTTCTGGATCTTTCTCACATCTATACCTACCACTCCAACCCTACCTCAGAGACAACCCGGCCCAGGTTTCAGCTCTACTCACCTAACCCAGAGCAATGGCCTCTTTTAAGGTGCTTTAGTCTTGTCATGCCCTTACCCCGGGATGCCCCAGAACGAGGACTTCGTCCCACTGCACAGAGCACACCAGTGTGACCCTAACGATCTTTCCAGCCCTGTGTCAGTCCCATACAGTCTGTTCTCACCCTTCCTCTCGTTCCAGCTTTCCCAGGCTGCCATCCTCCCCGACCCCTCCATCCCACCACAGTGTCATTCCCAGCTCGGGTCCGGCTCCCAGGCCACTGCTTGGCCAACTGCAGTCTTGCATACTTCCTGAAGTCTATTAGATTGGTCTTCACATCTCATCCTGTTGCTGCACTTTCTGTGCAAGTGTGACCTCCGCAGTGGAATTGTGAGCCAGGACCAGGGAGAGCGGCGATGAGGTCTTCACCGCAGGACTTAGTGAGAGCTGCTGTTGACTCAGAGTGGGCTCCATGCCACATTCTACGCCATCTCTCGAGCCCTGACAGACCCAGGGTGTAGCTCATAATTTAGGAGACTGAAGCTCAAAGAGCTTCATTCTGCCACACATCTAAGTGATGATTAAGCGGTATCTATACAATGTAAAAGTAGTTAGCAAACACTGAGACCAAGCTCTGGGAGGCTGTGTCTCACCTGATTGCCACTCTAGCTCAGGGCCTAACACAGTGCCTGGCTCATAGTAGGCACTTGGTAAATAATACAGAAAAGGACTTAAAACCCGCTCCAAGGCCTTTACTGACTCCCACAGGCCCCAGGGGGCTACCTGGGCACCCCCTCCCCATTCCTCCCCACCTGTCCCAAGCCCAGGAAAATGGACCGTGCTGGGGGCCAGCACCTGTCACCTCTGGCCATAGTGGGCAGACATTCTTAGATCCACTTTGGGCTTGAGTTTGTTTAATTCAAGATTTTTCTTGGTTAGAACAGAGTGGGGGAGCACCCACTCAGTCGGTAGAACATGCAACTCTTGATCTCAGGGTCGTGAGTTTGTTGGGGGTAGAGATCACTTAATAAAAAAAAAAAAACAAAAAAAAAACCTGACAAGATCCCCAACTTAAAACTACCTAAAGGAATGTATGTATTGATTTATAAAATGGAGAAATCCAGAGGTAGAACCGGGCCCAGCCACAACAGAATCTACACGGTCTGTTGTCCTCATTCTCTCCTTCTGTAAAATGGGTTTTTCCCATGTTTGGGGAGCAGATAGGGAAGAAGAGGCCATGGCCTCAGATGGCTCCAGGTTTTACACCATCCCCATCTCCCACCCAGGGAAAAAGAGACAGCTTTTGTCTGTGTCACTGACTTGATCTGTGGATCCTGCAGGGTTCATGGGCCCCACTCAACCCAGTCACTGGCCTCAGGGGATTGGGGGATCATCCTGCCAGGCTTGCATGTGTGCAGGGGGTTGGGGGATAGAGAGCAGAGTCCGTGACTGATGGCCCTGCCCCAACTACGTGGGGGCACATTTCTGAGAGGAGTGCTGGCAGCAGGGGAAGGGGGCAGGGCTGCCAGACCAAAAAGCAGAGTAGCAGCCTCACTCCCTTGCTGGGCTTGGGGAAAGAGGCTGGAGAGTATTGGAAGACCCCTCAGATAAGCTGCAGCCTGGCAACATGCAGGAGCTCCTGTCTGCCCTCAGCAGCCCATGTTCCTGTCAGTTAGGGAGGCAGCCAGTGGAGGTTTGCCCTGGGCACCGGAGGGCTGCCCCCAGGGTTCCTTGCCTCTCCTCCCTCCAGCTCCGCATGAGAGCAGCAGGGCCGAGCCACAGACTCCAGAGCTCTGGTCTCTTCCGAGCTCTGCAAACCTGGGAGACCTCCTATACCCAGCTTGTCCTCCCTTTCCCCAGCTGAGGCTGAGCCAAATGATCTCTAGACTAGACTCTTCCCCCCCACACACAAAATTCTGGGATTCTGAGTGTGATGTTGAGGTGGACATACTGTGCACCTAGCCCCCACCCACACACACACCCTACCTCTTTGTTGCCCTGTTGAGCCGGTGGCTGGCCCCTATCCTTGACATGGGTCGAGGAACAGGGCCACTGTGGGGGATCAGGACACCCCCGTTGGCGGGGGTGTGGGGGAGCGTTTCCACCGGCAGAGATGCCCAGGCTTCTTGTTTACCCATGGAGCCCAGAAGACTCGAAGCAACCACACCCTGGGGAGGAGGTGGAGGGTGGGTAGCGGGCAGCTGTGCCTGCCCCCATGACTCATCCCGAGGTGGCTTGGCTTGGCCCGCCCAGGCCCCGGGGAAGCTGGGGCTACAACACTGGGGCGGCCAGCAGAGGGCATGGGAGGACGCCTCGAGGGAGCAGTGGCCATGCGGGGCAGGGGCATGACATCTCCTCACTGTGACCCTTGGCAGCCTGCTTTGGCTCTGTTCCTGAGGATCCTGAGGCTCCTTCCCTGAATCAGAGCAGACCCTCCTTGCAGTCACAGCTCTAGCAGCTCATGAGACACTGCCTCCCTGGTTGCCCGGGAGGAGGAGTCAGCAAAGAGTTTGCGGTACTTTGAATAAAACAATCAGTTTGGTCCAGTGCACCTCGGACTTAGCGACACCAGCTGCCTCATCCCCAACTGAAAGAGAACTTGGGAGCGTCCTGAGGTGGCCGTCCCAGGCCCCAGATGTCCAGCTGGACTTCCCTTCGCCCCAGAGGGGAGGCAGATTTGACCTGGGGCATCACAGGACCCCAAAAGCCCTGCAGAGGCTTCTGGGCCTGTCCCTCACCTGGGGGCTTAGAAAGGCTCGCTGTTTCGTCACACACACACACACCTGCTCTCTCGCTCACCTATTCAGCAAGGCCTTACTCAGAAAGACCCAGTTCAGAGCTCTGGGGAGTCATAGCCTTGGCTCCCAGCAAAGTCCCTCAAAGTTCCTGGCAGGACGCCCAAACCCAAACTCAAAGCATCTGCCTGTTCTGACCCATGAAAGAGGAAAGGCAGCTTTACCCACAGGAGAGTGGGCATACTGGGCAGGTGGCTGGGAGCCTTGATGAAGGGCGATCCCTTGATCCGGGCCTTGAAACAGAAGCGGAGGTTCCTCCCTGAGCAGTGGGTAGCTGTTGTAGCTGCCAGCAGCAGGGAGAGCGTCCCCTGGCCATCAGCTTTCCTCCTGGCCCTTCCCCCCTCAGAACCTCGAAAAGCTCTCGACCACCAGGATGCTAATGGCTGATAGAGGCCACCTGTACCCTTCCAGGTGTTTTTAATTTTAATTCCAATGCAATTAACGTGCATTCTATCAGTTTCAGGTGTACAGTAGAGGGAGTCAACAATTTTTTCCCTTACCCTGTGCTCACAACAAATGTGCTTCTCATCCCCTTCACCTATTTCACCAATCCACCCATCTACCTCCCCTCTGGTCACCATCTGTTCTATAGAGAGATTTCTGAGTTTTCTTTTTCTTTGTTCCTTGTTTTGTTTCTTAAATCCCCCAGAGGAGTGAAACCAAATGGTCTTTGTCTTTCTCTGGTTGTCTTATTTCACTTGGTATACCCTCTAGGTCCATCTAAGTTGCAAAGAACAAGATTTTGTTATTTTTTATGGCTGAGTAATATTCCATTCTGTATCCCATCTTCTTTATCCATTCATCTATGGATGGAGATTTGGGTTGCTTCCATAGCTTGGCTATTGTAAATAATGCTGCAGTAAACACAGGGGTACACACATCATTTTGAACTAATGTTTTCATATTTGGGGGTAAATATCCAGTAGTGGAATTACTGCATCATAAGAGAATTCTATTTTTAATATTTTCATACTATATTCCACAGCAGCTGCCCCAGTTTATAGCCCCACCAATAGTGCATTTCTCCTCAACCTCACCAACACATGTTGTTCATTAATGTTTTCGATTTTAGCCATTCTTCGAGGCACTTTTGAAGATTTTCTTTGAGATAGTGAGAGAGAGCACAAGTGGGGAGAGGGGACAGAGGGAGAAGCAGGCTCCCCACTGAACAGAGAGCCCATCACAGGGCTCAATCCCAATACCCATACTTTTTGCCTTTCTGGGCCCCGGCCAAGTCCCCATGAGGACACAGCTCTGGGCAGCACAGACATCCCACCCAAGGACCCACCTTCCTTCAAGAGTCGTCTCCTGGTCCCAAGGCCTCCATGAGCACAGACATGCGTGTGGACAGGCCCAAGTGTACAGCTGTGGCCCCAGCCGCCATGCTCTCTGCCGTCCACTGCTCACTCAGCATGGCCGGGGGCAATCTCTGCCACCCACAGCCACGGTGGTCATCCGGCTGGGCCGAGACTTCTCGGCCTTAACCAATGCCCACAAGAGGACCCAAACCTGTGGTCCACATCGTGTTTGCCTTCGTCTGCTCATGTTAAGCCTTGGTGCTGATATGTTCCCTGAGGCCTTGTCCCCACACACACGGGGACTCTGGACAGGACGTCCCCTGCTCTTTTCCTGCACTCCTCCTTGGCTATGTAACTGAAGGGCAGGGCACCCTCTGGTGTCCTCCAGAGTAGCGGATTTTGTAACTCGCAGGCAGGGTCACCTCAGCTGTTTCTCTTCTCTGGCCCTTTCTTGGTTCTCTGGGTCTCCCTGACCCAGAGAGTGGGCAGAGACCAGCAGAGGCTTCCTGCCCCCACTGAGTGTGCACTGTGTGTCGGAGGAGCCCTCTGCATGGGTGGGGCTTGGGGAGCCAGAGGAGCAGCCGCAGTCAGGGTGTGGAGGGGAAGGTGGGAGCTGGCCCTGCCTGCCGGGTTTTATCAGCGAGCTCCTCAGACATATACAGAGGCCGAGCTGTGTATACACTCCCAGTCCCCGCGCTCCATCTGTCTCCCACATGTCTAAACACTGAGGGCGCCAAGTGCCTGCCCTCCTCCTCCTCCTCTCAACCTCATCCCCACAGGGAGGGGGCGGGGAGGGACTCGGTCCCCTTGAAGAGACAGGAGCAGCCCAGGTAGGGTGGCCCACCTCAGGCAGGAGGCCGCTGCTGGGGGAAGGGAGAACGCGAGAGCTCCAGAGGCTGAGGTGCTACCCAGTCTGGAGACAAGGCCTCGGGCGTTAGCTCGGGGATGAAAACCAACCCTGGGGGCAAGTCTTTTCCTTGGAAACCAGTTTCTGAATTCCATCCCCCGGGGGAGTAGAACTGGAGTTATCAAATGAGTCTGATCTGTCGAATGGGCAGTCTGGGTCAGCGGCCTGAAAGCCCCGTCCCCCCCACTCACCCAGTGTCCACATCCCAGCTGCCCCACAGGCCTCTCTTCCCTGCCCACCTCCTGTCAAGAAACCTGACCTCCAGGATTTAGGGCCTGGGCTGTCGAAGCCTAGGGGCTCCCTTCAACAGCTGACTGGGTTGGGGAGGATGGGGCTGCCCAATGAGAGCAGCGGCAAAGAAAACCCTGGGTGCTTAGGGAGAGGGGCATAGTGGCCTTTGCAGCAATCCTGAGAGGCTTGTCCCCTCTGGGACAAAGGAGGAACATGTAAAAGCTAGGATTCTCCTCATGCCTCACGAGATCTTAAAGAACAAGTGTCCAGAGGGGGCCATTCCCCTCCAAGCCCAGCTCACTTCCAGCCACCTCCTGGCCACCTCGAGATCCCAAGCAGTGTAGAGGTCTCCTCCCTGCACCCCTGTGACTTTGTTCCCCACAAAAGACATGATGTCTCATCCACCTATGGTGGGGAGGGCCCCCAGAAAGGCAGGCAAGAACTGGGCTCTTAATTCCAGTAGAATGAGCACTTGCCGCTAGCTTCTTATTTCCTCCCAAATATGGAAAATCGTCCTGACCTTTGGGGGTTTGGGTACTTTGGTCCAGAGTGCAGGGGGCAGGGTGGTGCTGGGCAAAGGGTCAGAGTTCCTGGGGGCCTCCCCCTGGCCTTGCAGGTGACGGGGAGGAGCCACCAGAACCTTCCCTCTCCAGCTATTGCTGTAGTTCCTGACCTTCCAGCTATGAAATGAGCCAGGAAGGGACAGCAGAGAGGTGGTTCTTGGGGCCCAGAGGCAGTCTCAGTGGGTCACTGGCACGTGTCTCTCGTACCTCCAGTGAGTACCACTCTGTCATCCTGGTCGGGGCACGCCCGGAAGTGCAACGAGACAGCCAAGTCCTACTGCGTCAATGGAGGCGTCTGCTACTACATCGAGGGCATCAACCAGCTCTCCTGCAAGTAAGTGACCAGCGGGGGCGGGCAGGGGGCCGAGAGTAGGGCGAGAGAGGCTGGGCCAGAAGCGGAGGGCTCTAGGAAAAGTGGGCTTCAAGTCACTGACAGGAGGTCCCCAAGGGGTGTAGACAGGTGTGCCCCTGCCCCTAGCCCTTTCTGGGTATCTCAGGAGATGTCAACCCTGAAGAGCTCGGGGCTTCTGCAGTGCCAGTTTCGCAGGCCCTGACCCAGCCCACCCCACCCCATCTCCCAGTGGCCACCCTTTCACCAGCACCTTCTAGGGAGATGGAGATGCCAGTCTGTGCCCTAGGCACTGGGTTCTCGCTCTCTCCCCCCGCTCCCGCTCTGTCTCCCCTCGTCTCTCACTTTCTCCCCACCGCCATCTCTCAGCAACTCTCCAAACTGTGTTGATGAACATTTCCAGGGGGTGTCTTCCCCAGCAGTGAAGAACTTGGCAGGGTCAAACAAAGCACATTTCCCAGAGCCCTGGGTAGTGGAGGGTCTGCTCTCCTTGCCTTGAGGGGAAACGAGGACTCTGCATCCAGTGCTCACCCCAAAACCTGGCTGCTCTCCCTGCCTGGTGCCCAGATATGCCCTGGGTGCTTCTTGTTCCATTTCCAACCCTGGTCCCTCTCTGTGGGGGGAAAGGACCCCAGTGAGGATACCACTCTGGGTGTGGCCCAGTGGGGGGGGGCAGGGTTGAGGAGAAGCTCAGTCTGGGGCTCCTCTACCTCCAGCAAGGCAGGGCTCCCCCAACAGGATCTCCATCCCTTTCACCTCGGCAAACAGGGCAGCTGAGAGCCCAGCAATCCTCGAGGATTTATTCAGGTCCAGCTGGGTCCTATTCCACCGCTGGGCCCATGGGCCCCCGACACACTCTCTCGTGGGTGAATGAGGAGCCGCAGGGTGAGCTTGGTGAGAGCAGCACAGGTTCCAGTCAGATCGAGGAGGGGTTGAGGAGGCACTAGTTAAAAACTTTGGGTTTTCAGAGGACCCCAAGCCTAGGACCCCAGCAAGGTGCCACAGTTGCCCCATTCCCATGGCATCTGGGCAGAGGCCACCAGAGTACTGGGGGAAATTCAGAGAGAGGCATTTGCCCTCCCCAAGGACAAAGTCAGATTCAGCGCTTCTCAGCTCTCCTGCCTCTGGGCTCCAGCTCCAGAGCTGCATCCCCCCCAACACACACACAAACTATAGCCTTAGCCCGAGACCCCTCCACCCCCCAAGGTGATAATGAGGGGCCAGGCTTCCTAGACAGTTTCCCCTCAGTGCCAAGCTGGGTGAGCCTGGACTGCCAGACTCTGCCTCTTGCCCCAGCCAGCTTCCTTTGCTGGCTTCCCCCCAGCCACAACCTCCACCGGCTCCCTTCCCCTTACTGGCCTCCCCTGTGCTGAATTTCCGGGGACTGTCCCGGAAGCAAAAGAAGGTCCCCCAGGGAAGTTCTCAGCCTGGACTCAGCCCCTCTTCTCCCTTCTTCTGCCTCTAGGAGGCTGCCACATTCACGAAACTGACCCTGGGGAATATTCTAGCTATGAAAATGCTCTGAGCTCTCTGCAGTAGATCTATAGAAACTCATAAGTGTTCTGGTATACCTCACAGACCTCCCCCAGCCCTGTACGCCCCTCCCCTCTGGCTTTTACCCCCTGGCGCACACACACACACACACACGTGGGCACACACCAGGCCTTTCCTCTATCCCTAGCCCCTCGGACCCTGGAACCTTGAAGGAATCTAGCAGCATCACTGAGATCAGCCCTGGCTCCAGGCAGGGAAGGTTTCAGCCACCCATAATGGGTGCCGGGGCCAAAGAAGGCCATGGGGGCCCAGGGCTCGAATGCTAGTGTTGAGTGTGGAAAGGGTAGGAGATGAGCTATATGGGTTTCCACAGGGTCCTGCCAGCAAGGCTGTACCCCTAGGAACCTTGGAGTCACACCCAGCTAAATCAGAGAAGCAGAGGGCAGGAGCCTCAATCATTGCGAAGATGGTGTCCCGTGGGCAACTGGGGTTCACTGCTTAGAACTTGAACTTGGTACCCCAATCCACTGCCTCCCCATTTCAACCTGCCCTAGGTCAGCCCCAGCCAGGGCTCCTGGAACCCGACTTCCCTGACTCCCTGAGCCCTCAGGGGAGAGGGGCATCCCCTGTGAGGATCACTCTCAGGAGGGCAGGTCCTCAGAGCTGTGCTGGAGAAGGACAGGGGGGAGGGGGGCAGGGCAGAACCCAGAGGCCATTCTGGGGGCGGGTGAGCCGGGAGGGGAAAGGGGGGCAGGCCTCTTGGGATTCCTGATGACACCTGAATGGAATAAAAAGGAAAGAATCTAGGAACTGAAACTCACGTCTTACCATTTGTGCTGTTTGTTTACTTTTTATTTTGATTTTTTTGCATTTCCGCTTAGCTTGGATAATGAAACTAGACTGGTCAGTTTCATTCCAGTTTCTATAAAACTCAGTTTTCCTTCCTGGTTTTCAGACACTTGTTGTTGTATATTGGTTCAGAGCCCTGCAGGGAGTGTTGGAAAGCAGGCACACTCCGTCCCTCCTGTTTTTCTGGAATTCAGAGCCAAACTAAACAGTGTCATGGATACTGAATTTTGTTTAAAAAAAAAAAAAAAAAGAAAACTTAGGGGGATTGGAAAATGGGGGTCCAAATCCAGGCGACTGTCCCCTGTCTGGGCGAGACAGGGGCCTCTGTACTTCTTCTCGCTGCTTTCTCCTCTTCTCTCCGTGTTTTTGTGGAGCACGGTTGGTGCGTGACTCTTGGGGACTGGTTCAGGGGATGATGACAGAACAAGACTCTTTCCAGCCCTGTGCACATACCAGCGGCATGCCTCCCTCTCCCATCCGGCTCATCCCCCCCCACCCGCCCCACCCCATGTTCAGGCGGTTCTCCCATGCCATACCCATCTGCCTGCTCTCCTCATCTCCACCTCACCCCCTCATGAGGCCAGAGACCCTCCACCCCCCTCAGTGCCCGGGGCACACCCTCATCTTTCATCCTCCCCCTGCCCTGGGTAAGGGCAGCACACATGGCATTATCCCCAGGCTACCAAAAGGAGACACTGAGGCCCGGGAGGTGGGTGGAAAATGGGGAGGCAGAGTCCCAACCTCTCTGTCACCCCAAATACAGCCCATGGGCTCTCCTCTCTGCCCCTGTCTCACCTCTGCTCTTCTCCAGCCCTGGGCACAGACCTTCCCATAGTCACAGCAGATGACTCCGGGAAGGGCTGAGAAAAATGACCTGCCGCTCCTTCTTATCCGTCCCTGGGCCCCTGAAACTCAGAGGGCCCATCCCTGTGTCCATGGGAAACTACCCACTACCAGCCAGCTCCTCACGTGGTGTCAGACACCGCCCCCCCCACTGCCGCCTCGTGGTTGATAGGTTTCTGTAGCCCCCACCCCATTACCTGGTCCTGAGCACAGGGGGGCAAGGCTAGAGGCTCACCCCCAGAACCTTCCCCAGGGAGGTCCCAAGCTCCTGAACGTGGCTCATTCTCAGCAGGCAGGAGTAAGGAGAGTCCAGGAGCCCAGTGGAAAGATCTAGTACCCAAACAACACTATGGGTGTCAGTCCCCCAACCCCTGCATATGCCCACCCCCCACTGCTTTTTCTTTTGTTCAGCCAGTGGGGAAGATGCTTTCCCAGGGCACAAGATTAGGACCATATTACAGAACTCCAGGGGGCGCATTTGTGTTAGACACTGTGCCCATGGTGCCACCTGGAGTTCTGTACAACTCAGTGGCCATGAAGGATAGGAGAGGATAGTTGGGTTAGTTCAGGCTGGGTGTGGGATCAGGGATGCAGGAATGGTCTCCAAGAGCCATGGGACAGCATCCCTGATGATCAGCAGTGGGAATCGATTTCCCCTTCGCCCCCTCCTGCCCCTGCATTACCCCCTCTCGCTCTTAAACACACACACACTCGAGCCGGGCTAATCTCAGACACTAGACACAGTCAAACCTATCTCTTTCCCATTCCTCTGTGGATTCCGAGAGTCACTTTGGCAACTTCCTGGGTCTTTATCCTCCATCCCCAAGGGTGCTGCTGCTTTGATAGTCACTTCTCCCCTTCAGCCCTCATCCCAAGTGGACAGCAGTCTGAGAGCTGAGGAAGGAGAGCTGAGCCTTACTGGAGCTGGTTGGGAAGCCTTAGCAACTACCTCCATTTTCCTGGGATGGGATGCTTAGACCAGAGCAGGGTGTACTGACAAGGTGTGAGCTGCCGCCGCCGCCTCCTCCGAGCCACCCTGTTCAACAGGATGAGCGTCCCTCGGGTCCCACTGCAACCCCCACCATCTTCTCCAGACACACTTCCCAGCCCCACACCGCTACCCCCGGCCAGGCATGCCTGCACACACTCCCACCACCGCAGGGACCAGCCTCCTGCCTCCCCTGCGGGAGACACCCTCAAGGCCCAGAGAAACTCCAGCTGCCGGTCCACCAACCACTCCCAGTCCCTCAGGCTAGACTGGGGCAACAGAGGCTCTGTGAGTGTCCATCACAGCCAACGGCAGCCATCCCGTTAGCTCAAGGGGTTACTGATGGTTGGGACACACCAGAATGCTAAGAGGTAGAGTACACTCAACCTCTTGAGAAAGTTTACTGATTCATGTGAAACAGTGACCTATTACCGAGGGCATACTGGCAATGGAGTTACCCAATTCCCCAACAAGGAAAATGAGGCAGAGGCAGAAGCAGCCCAAACCCATCTTTGAGTAGAGGGATGGGGGTGGGATGGTCAGTCTGGCCTGGTCTCTAAAGCTTCCCTCAGGTATCTGGCCTTGCCAGGGTTCAGAGGAGAGTACAGGGCTAGGCAGGTCTCCCAGAAATCTGCAGGACAGGGACTCACTTGAGAGCAGAGTGGCAGCCAGAGAGCAGAAGACAGTGTGGCGGGGGGTAAAGACAAAGTCAGAGAGCGTGGGTGCTGCCTTTTGGCTACAGAGGACCCAACACGGGAGAACACGCTCCCACCCGAGCCAGGCAGTGATGGAGGAGCAGGGCACGGGGAAAGGACAGGCGGCCCAGGCAGCCAGGAGAGCCCTGGCTGGAAGAGGTTTCAGGGTCCTCCGGGAGCCTGCTTCCACCCTCCCCCACCACTGTGTTTCTTGCCATTGAGGGCTGATGTGAGATGCTGGTTCTTGCCACTGAGGCCAGCTGTGAGATGCTGGTAATCCCGGCTCCTCTCCAGCCTCACCTATTCCCTACCCTCCCCACCCCTGTGTATTGCTCCAGGGCAGCCTTCCCCAAACCATGTTCACAAGTGTTCCTCAAAAAAACATCTTCCATGGTCAAATAAACTTGGGACCTACTGGAATATTCAGCTCTTTTCCTCCTACGAAACTCTTCCTAGCTTTTCAGATGCCAGCGCACACTGCAACTCTACAAGGAAACCTGGGGATGGATTTCCTAAATTTATTTGGCCACAGAACCCTCTTTGAGAGAACAGATGAAACCTCTCCAAGGTCACTTTTGTCACAGGCACACAGTCTAGAAACAGCATTCCGGAGTTCTCCTTTGAGCTTTCTGGGGGCTGTTTCATGGATGAGAAAACCTGCCCAGGGCCCTGGAGAGAAGCCATTGGTAGGGCCTGCAAGGAGTGGTTTCCCAGAACTTGGTGTTCTGGAAGGTTCCCAGCACTCTGCCTGCCTGCCTGGCACTGAGGGGCTACCGTTCTGGCTTCACGGGGTCCCAGGCAGGTCAGAAGGGAAGTGTCACCAACCACAGGACATTAGGCATGAGGTTCCCAATCTTCCCACCCACTTCTCCCTAAATCATCCTCCTCTCCGCCCCACCCCCGCCCCCACCACCCACCCACGGAGCCACATCTATTAGAGAGATTTGGAAGATTTCTGAGCCCTTCCCCCAGCCCTGACTCCAGCCCCTGCAGCGACGAGTGTGCCCCAGCGCCCGACTTGGTTTTCTCATTCATCACTGTGCACTTTGATTTCTAACCTGAGCCTCGCGGATGATGCCAGTTTGTTCTGTGATTTTTCCCCTTTTCCTTCTCCAGATGTCCAAACGGATTCTTCGGACAGAGATGTTTGGAGAAACTGCCTTTGCGATTGTACATGCCAGATCCTAAGCAAAGTATGTTTGAAGATACAAACACAAGTCCCTGCTCCTTAGAAAGCTTTCGGGTGCAGTCCCCCCAATGTAGGGCATAGGGCCAGGGGTGTTGGTTGTTTTGATCTTTGGCTTTTTTTTTTTTTTTTTTTTGTATTTTGGTTCGTTAGTTCTTTTGTTTTGTTTTGTTTTGCTTTGTTTTTCATTTTTGGCCTAATCCTTGGGTTGCAAGTTCAGGGCTGCAGGTAAGGGGCAGAGTGGCGAGGCCAGTGCAAGCGCTAACGGTGGCAAGGAACCCAGCTGGCACCGGCAGGAGCCCGTGCCGGGGTGTTGCCGTGTCTGTGGCTCGCTATCCTGGCTCTCTCTTTCTGGTTTTCTTTCTTTTGGTAGGTGTCCTGTGGGATACACCGGGGACAGGTGTCAGCAGTTCGCAATGGTCAACTTCTCCAGTATGTCTCTTTTTTCTATTTCTTTCCTATCCTGGTGACTGACAATCTCCCCCCACCTCTGGAGCGGGTGGGCTGGGGCCTTATTAGTGAGACTTAGCAGGGGACTGAGGGATGGGGGTTGGGGAGAGTGGTGGTTGTCCTGGGTTCCTTTTG
Organism: Lutra lutra; assembly: GCF_902655055.1. Lineage (NCBI taxonomy): Eukaryota > Metazoa > Chordata > Mammalia > Carnivora > Mustelidae > Lutra > Lutra lutra. The sequence goes on along the minus strand of NC_062282.1, from coordinate 78,574,517 downwards.
GCCCTCAGAGCTCATTCACCTGGAGTCTACCTGGAGGAGAGGGACAGGCTTCCCTGCCCCAACCCCAGCCCACCCACCTCTTCCTCTTTTTGGGGCACTGGGCGCCATAATGCTGCCTTCTCGGTGATGAAAAACATGCTCCCCCCCTACCCAAACCCCACCTACTTCTTCTTCTTTTCAGGGTGCTGGGCGCAATAATGCTTTCTCAGAGACAGATAAGCTTCCCGCCCTACCCCCACCCGCCTTCTCCCTCTTTTTGAGGCACTGGGCACAGTAACACTGCCTTCTCGGAGACGAATATGCTTCCCCCCCCACCTCCCTCTTCTAGGGGCATTGGGCATGATAACCCCAACCTTCTGGCCCAGGCAGCGGCAACCGCGCTCAGGTCTAGGCAGCAGTAAGGGAGAAGCCTAAGCGGAGCCCTCACTTGCCTTTTAAGGCCTGTTTGAGGAGGTCACGTGCTGCAGGGCCAGGCCACAAGTGAGTGCACGTGTGGGCTGGTGCGTTTGAGAGAAACAAGTTCTCAGAGAGCCTGTCTCTGGGTCTGGCCAGAGTTTATCTGGCTTTGATTTGGGGGTGATGGGAGACAGTGGGGAGGGGGGGTTGTGGGAGAACAAGCCCCAGGGCAGTGGTTTCCATGGAGGCCAGAGACCAGAGGCATTTCTGAGGCTCCAGGGATAGGGTGGGATGGGGGTTTGCTGCCTACTGCAAGACAGAGGGAAGGAGGATTCAAGGGATAATGGGCGATTCTCTCCAGGCCCTCTCTGGTCCCATCCAGAACTCCATTCCCTTCCTTTCTTCTGCTTGTGAGGTTGACGCTTTCAGTTTGATGGTTAACTGAAAAAAATATAAGCCCAGCAGCAGAAAGAGGAGACCACAACTGGGGGGTATTTTGAGGCTGGGAGCAATTTCTTCAAGTGCCACCAGGTGGAGGTGGAGCAGAGCAGAAAGCCCCGGGCGGGCCTGTGGACTGCGAGACTCCGTGTGGGGCCCACTGGTCCTCCAGAACACTCCAGGCCCCTACTCGGCCCACCCCCACCTCCTCTGCTTCAAGGAGAACAGCTGGGTCCCATGAAGAATGCCTGGGCACGGAGAGGTGGAGCTCCAGAAGAGACTGAGAGCAGGATGGGGGGAGGGGCAGAGGAGCATTTAGGTGGCCCTTGAGAGAAAAGGGGTGTGCTGGTTTGGGTCTCAGGCTGGAGTGAATGAGTCTTCCCAGTCTTCCTTAGGCCACAACACAAAAGCCTAGAAATCATCTCCTCCCTCTCCCTGCTAGAGCCTGGGAGGCAAGACTCGAAGAGGAAAGTAGAGGCCCCAGGGATGGGGGCTGGACTGCCCAGATGGTCAGCTGTCCTGATGAGGCGGCACTGTCCCCAGGGCCCTCCGGTTGGAGGCCAGGGAGGAAGGCTGTGGGGCTAAGGATGCTTCGGGGCTAACAGAATGCTTCAGAGTCCAGGCTCCCGGAAGAATCACAGAGTCCAAGCCAGCCCCACTGGAGGACCAGAGGTCAGGAGGGGCCTTGGGAGGGAACAGAGCAGCGAGGCCGAGGCTAAGGACCAGGGGAAAGAGGCAGTGGAGGGCCTATTCCTTTGCACCCTCAGTCCCAGAGCCTCCCTGGCTTACAGGACTGTTCCGGACAGGGAGTCCCAGCCCATTGTGAATCAGAAGAGCAGAGCCTCCAGAACTCGGCCACTGGCCAAGCCTCTCTGCCAGCTGGGCTGCTTCAACTTTCAGTTCAGAGCAGCTCAGAGGGTCAGCAGGGCCCCAGGAGCCCAGAAAAAGCCTAGAAATGCTGCCACAGGCGTTTCTGCCTAGTGTTACCAAGATCGTTGCTGTTACCTTCCCGTGGAGGATTGATATTCTTCACGCCATTGGCATAGAGCACTTCGAGCATTGTTCTAGCAGATACTTACTGAAAAGGCAGTAGAAAATGCTAGCTAGTTTAAGTATCAGGCTTTGGATTCAGTCAGATCTGAATGACGATGCGGCTGTGGAGCATACCACTTCTGGGGCCTCATTTAACCTCTCTGTTTTCTCATCTGCAAAATGGGAATGGTAGCATTTATGCCTCGAGGGTTGCAGTGAGGATGGAGTGCAGTGATGGGTAGGGAGGGCTTAGCAGAGAGTCTTCTGCCCTGCGTGGTGGGAGGGCAGCTTAGCACTGCTCCCGGCTACAACGGCTGGGTGGTGGGGGCAGGAGGGCCAGCACCAGCGCCCTGCAGCCCTACTCCCAGCAAGTCCTGAGCAAAGGGTCTGACCCTCCCCTTCCGCCCAGACAGCCTCTAGATCAGATGACCTTTTGCAGTGGCCACGGAAAGGGAGCCTACAGCCACAGTAGCACTTTGAAGCTTCTCCTTCTTCCCCTGACAGCCCCTCCATTTCTCAAGAGTCATACCTTGTGCATCCATGTACCCACCCCAAGTGAAAGAACACACACACCTACGGGCATACACACATGTAAGCATATACTCACACGTGTTCACACACACGTGCTCACACATGCTCAAACACGCAAACACATGCCTGGACTCATGGAAAACATGCACATCTGCTCACCGCCCTCCCCCCGCACACACCTGTGCAAACGCACGAGCACGTGTTCTCCTCAGGGGTCCCCATCATGGCTGCCTCGGCCAGGCCCCCGGAACTGCGTGTCATTGGACACGGCCAGGATGAAGACTGTACGTTGTCTGGTAAACCTGGCCCTCATGGAGATCTGGCAGCAGGTTGCCATGGTTACAGGTCAACCTGCACACTTCCGCTCAGTGGGACCTGTCTGTGATTCAGTTGCACCAGCCCATCCTGGCTGAGGGGCAGCCTGTGAACATGATGAGCGGGAGACACCTTTGGCGGGAGCAGACTCAGCCACAGGCCCTCAGACTCCATCCCAGGTGAGAGGGAAGCAGGGCTGCCTTCCTGGAGATGGCAAACTCTCAGGGACCTCACCAGTCCTATCAGCCACCACTGGTCCACCCCACATGGGACTGGCTTTGACTGAGAGGGGATGCCCCTTAGGAGGCCCAGACGCTGCCCCGGCTGCTGCTCATTGGTTCCCAGAGCAGGGAAGCCGAAGAAAACTCTTCAATGGCTTTGGGACCCCACTCGCTTCTCCAGGTGATCATTTTCCTCACGACTAGTCAGTTGGGCCCAGAGACTCAGCAAGAATGGCACAGGACTTCCTGCTCATAGCCCCCACATCCTCCTTCCTCTAGAGAGGGAAATATCAGAACACAATCGCCTCCCTGGATTTTGAGAGCTGACTGCACGCGGGGAGGCTGTAGGCCAGGCTCCCATACACGCACCGAGTGTCCTGCTGTCCAGGCCGCTCACGTCTTCCTCTCACTGTGGACAGCCACTTTTGACAGATGAGGAAACTGAGGCTAGACTCGCCCACATGCACACAGCGCATGAGGGACAAAACTGAGTCTTGGAGCCTGCACAGTGGTGCGGGGCACGTGAGAATGGTAGGTGAGCTTTCCAGAAACACTGTTGAGATTCCTGGGCTCCCAGCCGAGCCCCTGATCCCATTGTCTGGGATGACTGGGATGCACAGCCAATGGCAGAGTTCCCAGAGATTCAATGTAACCGAGACTGGGAGGTGGATAGGCCAGGTATCCCTGAAGATGCAGTGGATCTGGTGCAGGGTTGACCCTTGGGCAGGGCCTTTTGATCTAGTCCCTCCACAGTGTGGGTGCCCACCTCACGGAGCTCTGAAAGTCCACATTTACAATAGGATCCCACTTCAGAAAATGCAACTGCCCACCATCCCACACGCATGTTCCACAGCGGAACCCACCTGGCTCTTCCTACAAGTTGCATTTGGCTTTCCTAAGTAGTGGAATCAAGCTCAAAGCCCAAGGCCTAGGCCCTGGAGGCTTCTAGGGTGTTGGAGGTGTCCTGTGGAGAAGTGACCTGCTGCCCAGAGCCTCCTCTCCCCATAAACTCGGGAATCTCCATGCCAAGGCTCCCAGTAGGTGGGTAGGCCAACCACACCTTTGGGGGCAGGACACAGACAAGGGCCACTCTGGGCCCCCCACTCCCTTGTTCTGAACAGAGAAAAGTGCCCCATGAATGAGCTCGGGGCTGAGCAGGTGGTCTCCAGGGGTGTGAGAATGTGGAAGGCCTGGTGCTGGAGCTACAGGGACGGGGGAAGACAGGGACTCCCCCACTCACCTTTCCTCCCTGGGGACATCTGCCAACTGACTCTTGTGCCTCTGCCTCCCCACCAGGTACTAACCCCACAACTCATCTCTAAAGAACCTGCCCTGCCTGCCGACCCTAACATTTCTTCTCTCCACCTCCCTCGGGGCTCCTGGGGACTGGGTGCCAGGGCAGGGGCTCAGGAGGCCGGGAGGGGACGCCACTAACCTGCTTTCACCTCACAGGCTGGCTGCTGGTGTCTGAAGAGTCCTGACCAACGTTTCTCTCTCTCTCTCTCTTTTTCTCTCTCTCTCTCCCGCCCTCCCCCACCCTCCCCGCTCTCCCATCTCTTTCTGTATCCGTCCCTATGTCCCTCCCCTTCTCTGACCCTCCTCTCTTCCGCACTGCCAGAACACCTTGGATTTGAACTAAAGGGTACGGAGCTCTATGTATCCGTCAGTGCCATCCACACTGCCCCCCTCCACAGCCTCTGCCACCATGTGTGCTGTCCGTTGAGTCTCCTTTCCAAAACACGGAAAAGGGATAAGTCCAAAAATCTCCCCTGGCCCCACCAAGATGTCCGATCCTAAACGACATGGATTTGGGGGAGACAAGAAGCCCAGAATAGCAGAACACCCCAAGGTTCAGCAGTGTCCCCTGGCTTGAGGCCCATTCCTGGGGGGCCTCCCAGGGGAGCAGCCTCCTGGGCTGTGCCGCCTGCTGGGTTGGCCAGACGAGAGCCAGGCGCCCAGAGAGTGGGTGTTGGGAAGCCACAGCATCCCGGCTTGGAGAGTTGTACATAGAGGCCTCCTCTTCAGTTCCACTCTAATCCTCCTTCCTGTTCCCACTTCCATTTCCATTGCTTTTCATTCCGCACTGCCCTGGCAGCCGATTGCACCCATTTGTCTCTGCCCCCTGCCCTGTGTATGTCTGCCAGGCTTTGCCATCTGCTTGAGGCTGTCACCCCTCCATGATCAGTCTCCACAATGGCACACATATTCTTCGCCTGTAGGCAAGACAAGCAAGGGTCCAGGGTGGGCTGGCCTCTGGTGCTTGCCCTCCTGCTATTTGACTCAGAACCTTACCTCCCTCTGGCTACCGGCCCCCCACCCCGGCCCCTGGGAGACACCTTGAGTGGGAAGGGACGGGGAGGGGTCAGTCTGTCCTCTCTCCGTGCTGGGAGGCTCTACCTGGCCTCAGAGTCCAGACAGGTTACAGCAGGAGAGAGGCAGGGCTCGGAGGGGTCAGACCCCAGACGCAGTGCAGAGCCTGCAGTATGAGAAGCCTGTTCCCGAGGCAGGACTGGAGAGGTCCCGGCTCCCTCACAGCCTCGTGCCTGTCCGCTCTTCTCAGGAGATGGAGCTAAAGTCTGTGAAGAGTGTGTCTGCCTGCGGACAGTGACAGGCTAGGAGGACAGGGGCTGAGTCTGCATGGCGTGTGTGGTCATGGCAGGGTGCGTGAGGTGAACCTGCGGGGCATGTGCACAGTGGTGGTGGATGTCACACCTCTCGTTAGGGCCCGCGGTGCATGAAGGAGTGCAGCGGGACATCTTTAAGGGTGAGCGTCATGCAGGTGCAACTGCGAGGGTTTGGAGGTGAGCAGCAGGGTGCCCAGGCGTGTGTCTGCATCTGTAATGGCAGCCAGGATGTCCTTTCATGCGCCAGCTCAACCAACATCTACTGAACCCCAGAATTGCCAGACACTGGTGATCTGAGCGCCCCTGCCCTCCTGGCGCTCACACAGGATGAGACAGACAACAGACAGGATAGATAACAGGTGGTGATAAGTGCCATACCAAAAATAAAAGAAGGTAATGGGAGGGTACCTCGCTGGGGAAGCAGTCACCTTAGCTGAGTGGCCAGGAAAGGCTCATGTGACAGGCTATCATCTGGGTTAAAACCTGATGGAAAGTAGGCAGCCCTGCCAAAAACTGGGGGAGAGTGTTTGAGGAGGGGACACGGCAAGTTAGTGACAGTGGGTGGAGTGGGCTCACCTGATTCAGTGCATGGAAGGAATGGCAGCACCTCCAGGCATAGCAGACATAGGGACGAGACCAATGATGAGATATAAAGGCCAGGCTGGGACCATAACCCAGGCCTGCAAGGTTATGGTGCATGTGTAGGCTGGATTCGAATTGCAGGGAGAGGCTGTTGAGGGTTTTCAGCAGAAGAGTTGATGATCTGCTGGCTTTGGGGCAGAGAACAGCCTGGGTTGGGAGACAGGCTGGGAAGGAGTGAAAGCAGAGAAGCCAGCCAGAAGGTGCCCAGCTGTCCAGGTGAGAGGTGACATCACCCTGGACTGAGCTAGAAGTGGTGGAAGTGGTCAAATCCAGAATCTACTGGGGAGGCAGAATTGAGAAGATGACCTGAAGCACCAGGTGTCAGAGCCGGTGCGGAGAAGAAAGCCATTGGCAGTGATTCCAAGGTCTGGGGCCTGAGCAACAGGAGAGGGGATGCTGCCACTGATGAAATGGGAAGGGCAGGGAGCAGGTTTGGAAAGAGGCTGGGGAATCAGCACTTCTGCTTGGCTTTGGCCCTTGGGCAGAGGAATCTGGAGCTCAGGGAGAAGTCCGGTCAGGAGATACAAAGTTGAGAGTCACCTGCATCCAGATGGCATTTAAAGTCTGAGCTGTGTACGATCATGAGAGGAGAGAGGGCAGGCAGAGGAAAGAAGCCTGAGAACCCCTTCTACCTTGTGGTCCACAGAGAAGAGTAGGCAACAGCAACTTAACATGTCAGCCAGTGAGGGAGGAGGACACCCAGGGGGAGTGGACCCAACAGGGGGAGTCACCTGGGAGGGAAGCAAATGACCAGGGGACCTGGCAGTAGGAGGCTGTCGGTGACCAGGACCGGAGTGGTCTCGGGGCAGTGATGGAGACAGATGCCCCATTGGAGAGGACTGGGGGGTGAGCAGGGATGAAAACTGGAGGCAGGACATGGACCACAGAGCCCCGAGATGGGGGGGTCCAAGGTGGAGGGCTGTTGAAGACTGCATGATCGTATGTGTGTACGTGTGTGTTTCTCCGGACACATGCAAGTGTACCTTTGTGAAGGCGTCTGTCTGCATACAGAGAGGCAGAGTCCGAGAAAGGTGTGTGTCTGGAGGGTTTATACTCCCAGTGTTTGCTGGTGAATGTACGCAAGGGGTGCTGCAAGCCCAGGAACTTAGGAACATTTCCCAGGGCTCTACCTAGGTCTTGGGGTCTAGCCTCCACGTGTCCCTGTGCTGGGGAGAGGGAGCCACACAGAGGGGCCAGCTGGCAGGTGTGGGGAGGGGCAGGGTGTGTCTAGGCTGCTGCTGTCACCTTTTTCCTTTTCTTCCTCCTGGTCTTCTCTGCTCTGGAAGGGCAGGGGTTGCCCTACCAAGAAGTAGGAGGTGGAGGAGATAGTTGGTTCTTTTTGGAGGGTTCTGAAGCCCAGCCTAGCTCAGATCCTCAGAGAGGGTGGGGGCTTCACCTCGAAAACAGGGCACCAGGGGTTCTGCTGCCTCTCGTGGGCTTCTGGAAAGCAAAGGGAAAGGCTGGAGTGGGCCACGGCCATGTGCTATCCAGGCCCAGGGACAAAGCAAGGCCTTTCTCTCCATACCCCACTCTCTGGGTCTGGTCTGCTCTGTCCCTGCTCCTGGCATCTGTCCTGGGTCCACTCTCTGGGTCAGATGTCTTGTCACCAGCCCAGGACGAGTCCTCTCCAGCTTCTTGGCAAAGCTGAAATAGCAAGCCAGGCCTTTGCCCTGGGGGCCACGGTACACTGCTGTGAAGAACAGCTCTCCCCCACCCATCCAGGCTCTTTGAAGCCACCAGGCCATTGTGGAGTAGGGCAAGGTTGCTGTCAAGCTGGGTTGCCCTCCCCTGTGGCATTTGGAATTTCACCTCCATCCCATCCACCCCCATCTGCCTGCATTTGTCATTCACGTGCTCTGGGCAGGGTGTATGGTTTGGGAAGGTGAATTCAGGGGTAGTCCCTTGGGACCAGATCCATAGATGGGTAGACTTTGGGACAACAGAAGGCAATTCAGGAGGGAGGGGCTAGCTGGAAAAGGAGGAGATGCAAAGGTGCTGGGAGGCCCTGAACTGGAGGGAGCCTGAAGCTTTGGGGGTGGGGAGGGGGGGCGTCTCTGCATTACTGTCCCCACAGATCTGCCTCCTGCCCTGCCCCCTCACCTCCTCTTTCTCTGCCTCTGCAGAAGCTGAGGAGCTGTACCAGAAGAGGGTCCTGACTATCACCGGCATCTGCGTGGCTCTGCTGGTGGTGGGCATTGTCTGCGTTGTCGCCTACTGCAAGACCAAGTGAGTGTCAGACTCTCTGGCCAGTGCCTCCAGGATGGCCTTTGTGAGGACAGACTCTCTTCCTCCCCCTAACCCTCCTATGCCCCAACAGCCTCTTCAGGGGCCTCTGAGCTGATGCAGGGCCAAAGGGCTAGGCCAAGAAGCAGGAGCAGAGAGGGTGGAAGAGACTGGCCCCAGGGGAGTGAACAGAATCATCAAAAGCACAGATCCGGGTTCGAATTCAGCTCTCCCATGTCCCACGACTCTGAGCAAACTGATGGACCTGAGTCCTCATCTATAAAGTAGGAACAATCCTAGTAGTACCTCGGAGGACACATGTACAGGACAGATATGAAGGAGAATCTGGCCTGTCAAGAGCGCACCACAGGGGCAGTATTGGGGGTAGGCAAACACACAAAGGAAGGCTATATTCCCAGGGGCCAAAGAGACCTCAGGAGGCACTGTCTAGTCCCACGTGGGAGAGGTCTAGGCCAGAACACAGAGAAGATGGGGCCAGGTCACCTCTCGGCAGAGGAAACATGAGGGCAGAACCTCAGGAAAAGGGAAGAAGGGTGCAGAAAGGGGACTAGGGCAGTTCCCAGAGGATAGTGGGAGCTGACAGGCAAATGCTGGAAAGGATCGGTTTCCTAGAGCATGAGAAGCCCAGACTAATTGGAGCAAAGGCCTGGGGTCAGCAAAAAGAGAGGCATGAGTCTAAGGAGATGACTGGAAACCAGATGGTACCATAGGGCACTGAACCCCAAGCTAGGGGGCCTGGGTTTATCCTGTAAATGATAAGGGAGCTCATGACATCTGGAGAGTGATGTAGTACAGAAAAAATGATAGGTCCGTCCTGTCCATTCTTATCTGGAAAGCAAGGGTCTGGGCATAACCACCATTTAGGGTACTGAGTCCCTCCATCTTGACTCCTGCTCTGCCTATCTGTGGGATCTAAGGCCCTGCCAGCCTTGGGAGTTAAGGGTCAAAGTGCCCACAGGAGACTGGGCCCAAAAAGGAAAACTGAGATCAAGAACGGGGGGGGACCCCTATTCTAACCACCAGTGCATTTAAGCATTTCTTGGACAAACTTCATTCAATGCCTGCTGGCTACCAGGCCCTCCACCAGGCTCTTGGCCAGTGCTGTCCAGTGTAACGGGATACATTTCAGGGGTGCCTAACCTCAGCTGGAGCCCAAGAAGGGTTTCCCTGAGGAAGGAGCTTTTAGGCTGAGCCTGGGAGAAGAGCAGGAGCTGGCAGGTGAGGAGGCTGAGTGCGTTCCAGTGGGGAGTCGGAATACACGTGCAGAGCCACAGAGGCCAGAGGAGGCCGGCACTGGGGAGGGGCAGGAGCGAGCCCTAAAGGAAACAGTACACTGGGGTGCAGAGAGGACCGTGAGCGAGAGCCCGTGGAGGGTGTTTAATGGGGGAATGACTTGACTGGGCTTGATCTTTACAGAACAGAGGTACTGGGCACTTAATATGGCCACAGTAAAGTAGTCCCACAAGCCCCTGACCACAGCTCCGTGTCTGATTGTCCTCGGTGCACTTGACTGAAAGTACCTTGCTCATTAATTTGTTTATGTGTCTATTATCTGCCTCCCCTACTGGCCTTCGAGTTCCATAAGGGTAGGGAGGGATTGTGTCCATTGCCTTCTCTGTTCCAAAACAGTATCTGGCACATAGTAAGAACCCAGGAGAGAGCGAGTGAATGAATGAATGGACCAGTGCTTGAGTATTTTATCAGCTCTTAATTCTCAGTGGACTTTGCACTGGGTTAGGGGTCACCCAGTTTACAATGAGGAAAGTACAAAGTGGCAAGAGTAAGTAACTGGCCCAGGATTACACAGCTAGGAAGCGGTGGGGTTCTAGTCTCTCAGCAGAGCCAAAGCTCAGAACCGCTGGGCTCAGGTGTTGCCAAATTGAAGCTGGTGATGACAGTGGAGGCGGCAGGGGCGTGGTGTCCTGGCTGAAAGCAGTAGCAGGAGACTGCCCCAGCATCATGGGGCCAGCGGTTAGAAGAGTTCCCCTGGGGGGCCAGCTTGGGAATGTCATCCTCACTGTGGGGGGCACGCCAGGCTAACACCCCCTTCTTCTATGCAGAAAACAGCGGAAGCAGATGCACAATCACCTCCGGCAGAACATGTGCCCTGCCCACCAGAACCGGAGCTTAGCCAATGGGCCCAGCCACCCCCGGCTGGACCCCGAGGAGATCCAGATGGCAGATGTGAGTGGTGTTCCCAGAACCCCCTTGGAGCCCTCACTGGAGAGCCAGCCTTGTCCTGTGCCCTGCCAGGCCAAGGCAGGGCAGCAGCAGGCCCACACCACGTTCAGCCTTGCCTGCTTACCTAGCCTCACCAGGATGACTGGCCTTGCTTTGCCCACTTCCTCAAGGCATTGATTTGCTGGGGCCTTCGCTCCCCTAACACCAAGTCCCTCACCCAGTGGACCGCTCCCCAGCCTGAAACTGAGTGTGTCGCTTCCCCATCCCCACCAGGAAGGAAGGCCAACCCAGTAACCTATCACGAACTCCCACCCAACTGTGTCTGTTACAGTATATCTCCAAGAACGTGCCAGCCACGGACCACGTCATCAGGAGGGAAACCGAGACCACCTTTTCTGGGAGCCACTCCTGTTCTCCTTCTCACCACTGTTCCACGGCCACCCCCACCTCCAGCCACAGGTGGGCACCGGCCAGGTGCACGTCTGCCTGGGGACACACAGAGAAACCCCCCAGCCAGGCTCGGCTCTGTGTTGAGGGTCCGTCAGAGTCCGAGGCAGGAGGTGGAGCACCTCAGACCAGAACCCACAAGCAAACATTCATCCAGATCCTCAGTGGCCCGGATTCCCTTTTCCAGTCTAAACTGACCCCAGAGGAACAACAACATCCCTGGGCTCCCACCTGACACTGAGTGCTGGCATCACGTTATCCGGCGTTAAGTGCCTCCTCATTCAAACACCCACACCTATTTGATGCCCTCTCTTGGGTTTGCTCATATGAACCTAGTTCCCCGTAGCTTCCATTCCTTTAGAGTGGGGAGGTCTGCCCGCCCAAGCACAAAGGTCCATGGAGCTCAAGAAATACCATAGTTGGCCTTCTTCCCTGGGGAGCGGCATGGACTAGACAGGGCCCCCAGGTATTGGCCACGAGGGCTGCGCTCCTGACATAGGTGGCCAAGGACCATGGGAGTGGAAGCATCCCCCACAGGGAGCCCCGGGCCAAGGCTAGGGGGAGGATGGTGGCACAGAGGAAAAGAAGAGGCTCGTGCACATGGCAGCCCAGCCATCCACAGGTCACTTGGCCCTCCCTCCCCCCTAGATCATGGTGTGACACGTTGGCTCAGAGTGGAGAAGGGCGGTGAGCTGAGGATGCCTGAAATGCAATAAGAACCAGGGAGGGGGCGGGCCCTTGGACCACACCTGCTGGGCTGTCCTGCCCCTTCCTGATCCCTCACCTCTCCTCCACCCACCTTCTCCAGGCATGAGAGCCACACGTGGAGCCTGGAACGTTCCGAAAGCCTGACCTCCGACTCGCAGTCAGGCATCATGCTGTCTTCAGTGGGCACCAGCAAGTGCAACAGCCCGGCATGTGTGGAGGCCCGGGCACGGCGGGCAGCAGCCTACAGCCTGGAAGAGCGGCGTGGGGCAGCCGTGCCACCTTACCATGACTCCGTAGACTCCCTGCGTGACTCCCCACACAGTGAGAGGTCAGTTCCTGCCTCATGCCCTCTGCCCCACCCTGGCCAGAGAACTGGCACCACTGGCCCAGGGCTGACCCTTACGGCAATTCAGACACACTCCAAAGATTCTCAGGTCTATATTTCAGCTTGGCCACCAAGGTCCCTGAGAGGTTCAGTGATCTGCTCAGGGTCGTCAGCATGTTCATGACAGACTGGGACTGCAGCTGAGCCAATGGACCCTGGTGTGGAGTGACTGTCTAGTTTAATTGTCCTACTAAGACACTTTTCAAAGTAGAAGGGGATGTTAATAATTAATTGCACTAGAAAATCAGGAACAAACAGAGGCTGTTCCAGACAAACCAGAACATATGGTGACTCTACCCTGGTGTCACCCAGAGGTCCCATGGCCCAGCGGGAACAGAAAGACACCAAAATGGAGCAGATTGGAGGGTGGGAGGGGAGGCTGTCTGCAAGGAGACTGAGCAGTGCAGGCTGGGCACAAGCCAAGAAAGACTACAGGCCCTGGCAATATCAGCAACAAGGCCCAGGGATCAAGACACCATTGAGTTTCCAAGCACTGGATAGAGTGTGAACCAGGAAACTCCCCTTCTTCCCTGACTCCATGCCAGGAGTCACAGGAGGCCAGCCCTCCACCTTGTTCTGCCCTCCAGTGGCCCTTAGCAAGTGGGATCTGTGGGAAGAGAGCAGAGGAAGGTGCAGAGTACTGGGAACTCTGGAACTCAGAGTACTGGAACTGAGTACTGGAACTCAGAGCTGGAGTAGAAGGAGAGGAAGTGTTCTCCTGCTCTAACTTAGCCTACTCCATGCTAGCCCTCGCTGAGCAGACCTGCCTGGGGACACAAAGATGGCCCACCTGGTTCTTGCTCTGGAGGAACTCCAAGCCACAGCCACCTAAGGAACATGCTTAGCACAGGCCATCCTACCAGGGCAGAGACCCAGTCTGACTCCAGGCTCTAGGAAGCAGCCAGGTTTCTCAGACCAACCTTTCAAAGCCCAACTCCACCACCTGTGTGATTTGGAGAGGTTGGTCACCCCTGTACCTTGTTTCCTCAGCTGTAAGTCATGAAAAACTGTACCTACCATTCATGGTTCCTGAGAAGGCCATCAGAGATCATATGCACGGAGCCCTCTGCCACCTACACTAGGTGCAGCTGTTGTTTTCAGTCGAAGTAGGACTTCTGAATGGTTGGGAGGTAGAGACAAGAAGAGCACTTCAGGCAAGGGAAGCACTCTGAGCTTTTCCAGCATCCATTTTCAGAACACGGCTAGTGAGTGAGGTGCCCGGAGCCTGGGTGAGCTGTAGGGAGAGTGGAGCTGGCTCTGAACAGGTAGGCCGGGCCAGGTAAATGGCAGTGGCCCTGGGCTCTGCTTATAATGGGGGCCTTGAATGGGTAAGCAGGAATGGCCTCCTTAAGCAAAACAGTGATGGTAAAAGATTGCTCTGGAAAACTGCATACCGTGAAGGAGGGGCCCTGGAGTCCTATAATGACCAGAGCGAACAACTAGGCCCTGAATGGGGTAGAGCAGGGCACAGGGTGTGTTCCAGGAGTTGGGGAATGGTAGCTAATTGGATGTACGTGGGAGGGAGGGTGGAGAGGTAAGTGAGGCGATACAAAAAAAGAGTAATGGGGACTCTGAGAGCGCTGAAGTGTAAGTCCTGGTTCCTGCCTGGCATCGGTTCAAATCCCAGCTCTACCACTTCCTGGTTTCGTGAACCCTTAGCAGGTCACTTAAATGTTTTGAGTCAGTTTTCCTCATGTGCAGTATGGAACTAATCTGAGGGTCTTATGGAGTATTGCTGTGTTAGATGAGATAGTACAAGTAAAATGCCCCAATCTGAGCCTGACCCAAAGTAACCATTCAGAATCCTGGTGACTATGGGCATCCCCCACACGGAAGGATCATTCGGAAAGGATCACCAAGCAGGCACTGGCATTCCATTTGATACATTTATGGAATCATCCCAGCGATGCCATGGAATGAGCATTGTGGTTATCCCCACTTAAAAGATAAGGCAACTGAGCCTGGTAGAGGTTAAGGAAATTGCTTAAGGACAGTAAGGAGGGCCACCATGATTCCTAGCCGCTGAGTTCCAGGCAAGACCGCTTCTTTCCGTCGGAATCCACCCCTTTCATCCCACCCCGTAGCCCCCCGCCCATGCCTCTGCCTCTCCCCGCAGGTACGTGTCGGCACTGACCACGCCCGCGCGCCTCTCTCCCGTGGACTTCCACTACTCGCTGGCCACGCAGGTGCCGACTTTTGAGATCACGTCCCCCAACTCGGCGCACGCAGTGTCGCTGCCGCCGGCCGCGCCCATCAGCTACCGCCTGGCGGAGCAGCAGCCGCTACTGCGGCAGCCGGCGCCCCCCGGCCCGGGGCCCGGGCCGGGCGCGGACATGCAGCGCAGCTACGACAGCTACTACTACCCCGCGACGGGGCCGGGGCCGCGGCGCGGGGCCTGCGCGCTGGGCGGCAGCCTGGGCAGCCTGCCCGCCAGCCCCTTCCGCATCCCGGAGGACGACGAGTACGAGACCACGCAGGAGTGCGCGCCCCCGCCACCGCCGCGGCCGCGCGCTCGCGGCGCGTCCCGCAGGACGTCGGCGGGGCCCCGGCGCTGGCGCCGCTCGCGCCTCAACGGGCTGGCGGCGCAGCGCGCACGCGCGGCGCGGGACTCGCTATCGCTGAGCAGCGGCTCGGGTGGCGGCTCGGCTTCTGCCTCGGACGACGACGCGGACGGGGCGCTGGCGGCCGAGAGCACGCCTTTTCTCGGCCTGCGCGGGCCTCACGACGCGCTGCGCTCGGACTCGCCGCCCCTGTGCCCGGCGGCCGACAGCAGGACTTACTACTCCCTGGACAGCCACAGCACGCGGGCCAGCAGCAGACACAGCCGCGGGCCGCCCCCGCGGGGCAAGCAGGACTCGGCGCCCCTCTAGGGGCCCCCGCCGCCCGCCGCCCCCTCCGCCTCGCCTGCCCCACTGTCTTTAAGGAGGACAGAGACCACCGCCTGGAGAGAAAAAGGAGGAAAAAAAAGAAATAAAAAATATTTTTATTTTCTATAAAAGGAAAAAGGTATAACAAAATGTTTTATTTTCATTTTAGCAAAAATTCTCTTATAATACTAGCTAACGGCAAAGACGTTTTTATAGGGAAACTATTTATATGTAACATCCTGATTTACAGCTTCGGAAAAAAAAAAAAGAAACAACAAAAAAAAAAGAGAGATGGGCCAATTTTTTGACTCTTTAATAGAAACCTATATTGTGGTGCCTTTTGCTGTACGCTAATCTGGGGCTCCTGGAGAGAAGAAGGGTTGTGGGGTGGGGGTTAGGGGAATGTAGGATCCCAAGCTGGCAGGGGTGAGAGGAAGCTGGCAAAGAAGAGGCTGCTGGGTGCTGGTGGGGGCGGGGAGGGGACTGGCCCTGAGAAAGAAAATGAGAACAGTAGCAGCTTTGCCCCCAGGCAGATCTTGAGTCCCCCGACCCGGTGAAGAGAAGGCAGGGATCTAGGCTTGGAGCTAGAGCTGGGGTCAGGTAACATTCAGAGGGAGACTTAAGGCCCAGCGACAGCAACCAGAATGGGGAGAGGGCCTCCCTGTTCCTTACAGCTGCTAAGGGAGGGGGCACTGAGACAGAGATCTTCCCGACAGTCCTGGCTCCAGGGAGGGGGCAGCTCTTCCAGGGCCCCAACTTTCCGGCTCCTCCTCCCTGTGGCCTCCAGGATGCCCTTCCGTCCTCTGCAGCACCTTCGTTTACAGGTTGTCTTTTCTATTTTATGCCTGCATGTCCTTTGCATTTCAGATTCTTTAGATTGGATGCATGGTCACGCTGGGACCGAGAAGAGCCACTCCACAGTGTTATTTGATTCCCCTTTTAGCAATAAAGTAACACCATTTCTTCCAGACCCCAAGCCACCTACGACTTCCACTCCCTCTCCAGCCCTGTCCTCCCCACCCCCGCAAAACTGGGTCCACTGCTAATTTGTCAAAAAGGTAATTGTTTAAAAAAAAAAAAAAAATCAAAAAATACACCAAACAAATGGGAACCCTGCCCTGAAATGTCCAAACACCTGACTGTTGACACTTGAACATTTTTATATTATAAATAAAATCAGAAATAACTCATGTTTGACTGTGTGTGCCTAGCCCCCTGGTGGGGAGAGAAGACAATGAGGACCTGGGTGGAGATGGATGGATGCCGGTGTGGAGACTGGAGAGGGCCAGGGTAGTCCCAGGGAGGAAGAGACAGTCCCTCTAATCTACCATGCTTCAGCCCCTAGGACAGGCTGCAACCCTTTCCCTTTCCCAAGAATATTCACAAGGTATCCCGGGACTACCTGCCAGGGAACCTGTCCAAGGGGCTGATGCATATTACTCTGCTTTGAGCTCAGTCTCAGAACCCTGGCCCAGTTCCTGCCCTGGAGCTACTGGGACTGCACTGAGGCAGCAATTTCCGGCCTATGTGGGTGAGAAGGGAAGGCTTGTGGGGTTGGCACTGGGGCAGCTGAGGCAAGATGACCCTTGCGGCCTCAGGCATGTCACAGGCAAAGCCTGGACATGCAAGATGGCATAATGGGTACCCTTGGCTGCCAGGAAGACCACAGCTGCTGCAGCTTGTAAGCCCACAGGGTGTTGTGCTTCTCCCAACTTTATAGCCCCTCAGAGCCAGGGCCTGTCTAAACCTGCAGTCCCTGATGAAGGCATAGAGAAGGCAGATGGAGGTCCAGGGTTAAGAAGTCTTTTCCCTCGTTGACTCATTTATTAAACCAGTGCCCAGTGCCAGGAACCCTTATGTTCCAGCCAGACACAAGGGAGTCTTCTATCCAGAGGTCTCAGGTGGTTGACTTGAGCGCACGCATGCACAGATGCCCCTAGAATGTATGTGGTCAGTTTAGAGACCTACAAATGGGAGGGCCAGAGAGGCTTAAGGTTGAGAGGAGCTGAGCTCCAGTTCCAGCTCTGCCCTCCTTGGCGGTGTGACTTCTCTAGGCTGCTGTTTCCTCAGCTGTAAAGTGGTGATACTGACACCTACCTCAAAGGGTTGTTGTGGAGATTATATATAAAGCACCCAGGAATGCTTCTGGCACATGATGCCTATTAATGGTTAATTTGATGATGATGGTATCCTGTGCTTTGCATTCTTGAATCACAGAATGGCAAAAGCTGGATGAAACGGAGTTGATGAGGAAAAGTAAAGAACTAAAGTCATTGTGTTCACTGTGGGGGTGCTGGGGGAAAATGCACCTGTTACAAAGAAACAAAGGAAAGAGTGAACTAGATGGTATATAAACCTGCAAATCACTGATCTCTCCCAGGCCCCATCTGGTGATCTCATCCAGATCCCTTTGCTGGCTCTGAGTTAGTTTACTGTTGGCTTTAAAATTTTCTGACAGCCAATAATTCCTCTATATGACTTCTGACCTCTATGTGAACCCCAATAATCGTGAACGACTTCTTGGTGAACCCATTGACCTTTTCACAAACCCTCAGGGTCAAATTTGACCCTTCTGAGGGCTCTGAGTTGCTGTTACCTTCTAAATTTTCAGTAAGAAACCACCTCTGACAACAGTGAACCCACCTGACCTCTATGTGGACCCCAGTAATTGTGACTGGCGTCTTGGTGAACCACCCCCCCCTGGACTTTTCATGACCCCAGGTAGTTGTATTGAATAGTTTGGTAGCTTGGTTTTCTGATCTGGATCCTAAAACACCCACCAGGAGTCTAAGGCCAGAACCTAATGGAATTCACCACCCATTCATTTCACAGGTATGAATGGGACCTGGGAGAGATGTGGCCAGAGAGGCTCATTTCCCACTCTGTCTCTCAAATTTCTGCCTTGAGATGTCCTTAGTGTGGCCCATCAGGAAGAGGTATAGCCCTGTTAAGGGACTTTCCTACTACCACCCCGCCCTCCAGGAGCACTCAGGACATTCAGGTGGCTTCCTGAATCAGAGTCTTCTTCTCCACTCCAGTTCTTTCTTCTCTCTCTGCCAGGTCAGTTTTGGCTTTCTCCCCAGTGCTCCCAGGGTTCTAAATGGTAATGGTGACTGCCTGTCCCCTCTCCACTAGACTGTGAGCCCCATGTGGACAGAGAGCTGCTTGGTCCTTTTCTCACCACACTATCCTCAGCACCTAGCACAGTGTGCAGCACTGGTGACCTTCACTGAATAAGAAAATGAAGGTTGAAGAAACACTGTGGTCAAGGGTCAGCCCCCAGAAGTCCCTGAGCCCAGAGCCACTTCCCAGGACCACCAGGTGACGCAATCCACTTATTGCATCTCACCCACGGTCCTCCAGCCCCTGGATTTGGACAGTCCTGGAAAATGGGCATATTACAGGCAGAAGTTGGGGGAAATATGATGGTCCATTAGAATGCAGGAAAAATAATATATTAGAACTTTCATTTAGGTTTATTTTCATCTCATCTTTTTAAATTTCTATTTTTGTGTATGTTTTATAATGTACATAATATTTTAGTACAGTAGTACATGTATATAATTTACAATAAATAATTATACAATTAAGAAAATGAACTAAAGATTTTTTTTACTGATGGGAGACATCACTAGTGTTCAGGGAAGCCTGTCTGCAGCAGACAGAAACTTGCTCCTCTGCTTTCATTCACCCACCCGCATGAGGTAGAGGATGGGAAGCTGACCCCAAAAATCAAAGACCTTTGAGCCAGCATGGAGAAAGTACAGAGAGCTCTGTTATGTTACATTGCTCTTTCAAGTTCATTTAAATGAACACTTACTTCCCCTCAGCAAAATGAAGGGCCCAGATGGTTTGGGTATAAAATACACATCAGCTAATCCAAATTAAATAATCTGGATTTAAATCAATATATATTTCCACAGACTCATACATACCTTGCATCAAATGTGAGCGTGCTTGTACGTGTTAGGTACTTAATAAGATAACCCAACCTTGCCACTAACTAAATATGTTACCACTGAGGTCAAACTGCTGCCCAAACTAATCTATTTTAAAAGTATAAAGGACCTGCTCATCATAGCTCACTGAAGGCCCATCACCTCCACCGCTGGTCCATCTGAGGAATTCAGGGTTTACAAGATACTAGTCTGATCATCGCGTGGCAGATTTTTCCATCCTTCTCAGGCATGTCCTTAGCTAGCATTTCTGAATCACTGGAAGAGTGAAAGAAATATCAGCTTAAAAACCAATCAGCAACTTCTTACTCCACCTTTTCCCAAGACCAGGAATTAATGGCTTCCATAACCTTCGTCCACCAAACATCTTTGGGCTTATTGACAAGTGGCTGTTTGCAAGGCAGAGTGTCTTTTATTCCGGGAGCAGTAGATCTGTACAAGAGGCCACCTCTGGAGCTCAGAGACCTGGCAGCACCAACATAAAGACCAAAATATAAACAAGGCCATGGTCCCATCCCACTAACACCCCAGAATGCCCATGGGACAGATGGGGTAGCATACACACACACACACGCTGTCTATTTATTCCAAACATCAACTGTAAGAGCAGTGTAAGTCACAGGTCAGCCGGAAGAGGGGAAAAGGGAGTGAGAGGAGGTCAGCACCTTCTCTCCCAGAGTGTCTGGGCCACCAAGGGGCCAGGTAACAGCCTTCCTCACTAACAGGTAGAGTTCTGAAATAGGCTTTTCCTTCATCTTATTTCATCTTGATATCAATTCCAAAATCATCTTTAAAGGGGTTCCATATATATATAATTCTTATATATATACATTTTTGTCCATATAAAAGAAAGTAGGAGTGGCCTCCATGAATGGAAGGGGAGGTAGACACACACATGAGTAGACAGCTTGACATCAGGAGAGCAGGCCCAGGTACTGGATTATTGCAAAGGGAGACAGGAGAACAGGGCGTGGTTCCAGAAGCTACGGGGTGGGGGTAGGGGGAGCACAGGCAGGATGGTGCTGGTGGTCCACAGACCTGCTGCTGTTCAAGTCTAAGGAAGGTGGATGAGAACAGGTGGGGACCCAAGCTGACAGCTGGAGTCCAGACCTGCCCTTGGGAACAAGAGAGATGAGGGAAGGAACTTGTGAGAAGGGGAGGAGGGCCTGCAAAACCAGCTGCCCTTCCTTCTCCTCCAGTGAGATCATGGCTAGAGCATGCACACAACTGGCCTAGACAATGAGGCTTGGTGGTAGAGAGGAATGCGAGGGCTGGAGAGAAGGTCTGAGGCCCAGATCAACTCCAGGAAGCAAGAAGATCAGTGCCACAAAGAACATCTCCATCTCCCTGGGCCACAGGGCTCTCTACACCCCTCTGGCTGCCTGTCAACTGCCTGGAGCTGGCGCGAGTGGCCCCTGGCTGGAATTGTGCTCACTGACCCCTCTAGGGACATTTGCCTGCCTCTGGGGCCTGCCCATCCACACCAGCTAAGTGTCAGGCCCCGTGGTATCCTTTGTAGCTCTGCTGCCAGTCATAGTCCCATGGCCCTGACTGAGGGCGGGGCTTGAGTGTGTCTTGCGCAGAGAAGGGTCGTCCCCTTCCAGAGTGGCCAGTCGGGCCTCAATCCGCTCCAGGTCATCTGAACCCACTTTGATTTTCACAGCCAGGAGGTGGATATAGGTCTCATAACGGCTTTTCTAGAAAAAAGGCAGAGAAAGGCCAAAAACAAAGTCAAAGGACAAACAAGAAAATGCAAAAAAAAAAAAAAAAAAAAGTATTTGGACCTTATGTGACAAAAACTAATTCCTTAATATTCAGAGTGCTCTCACAAATCAATAAAAAGGAGATAAACAATCCAATTAAAAAATAGGCAAGGGGCATACACAGAACTTTAATTCCTAATTTTAAAAATTCAAGTTAAGGGGCAATGATGAGTATGACAGCAAAAGTACAGACAACCAAAATAAAAGTTGACAGATGGGATTACAAAATTTAAAACTCTTGTGCATCAGGGTGCCTGGGTGGCTCAGTCAGTTAAGGGTCTGTCTTCAGCTCAGGTCATGATCCCAGGGTCTTGGACTCACCCACCCCCATCAGGCTCCCTGCTTCAGTGGGGAGTCTTCTTCTCCCTCTCCCTTTGCCCCGCCCCCTGCTTGTGTTCTCTTTCTCTCTCTCATAAATAATAAAAAATAATCTTTAAAATAAAGGTAAAAGTGCCCCTAAATAAAATCTTTTTTTAAAAAAAATCTCATGTGTATCAAAGGACAATCAATAGAGTGAAAAGGCAATCCACAGAATGGAAAAAAAATTTGCAAATCCTCTGATAAGGGTCTACTATCAAGAATATAAGAAAAACTCCTACAATTCAATAACAGAAATACAACCCAACTTAAAAAGGGCAAATATCTGAGACATTTCTCCAAAGAAGACATACAAATAGTCAATAAGCTCATAAAACGACATTCAACACCACTCGTCATCAGGGAAATGCACCTCAAAACCACAAAGGATACCCTCTCACACCTATTGGAACATCTACTATCAGAGAAAAGTCAGAGAGTGAGTGTTGGTGAAGGTGCAGGAAGATTAGAACCCTCATGTGCTGCTGGTGGGAACCATGGCCTACCGCCATAGGAAACAGTCTGGGGGCGCCTGGTGGCTCTTGGTTTTGGTTCAGGTCATGATCCCAGGGTCAATGAGATGGAGCCCCCCACAGGGCTCTGTGCTCACTGGGAAGTCTGCTTGAAATCTTCTCTCTCTCCTTCTCTCTCTCTGCCATACTCTAATAAATAAATAAATAAATATTTTTCCAAAAAAGGAAACAGTATGGTTGTTCTTCAGCAAATTAAAAATAATATTGCCTTGTACTCCAGCAGTACCACTTCTGAGTATATACCCAAAAGAATTTAAGGCAGGTCTCAGAAATATGTGCATACCCAAGTTCACAACAACACTATTTACAAAACTCAAAAGATGAAAGCAACCCAAATGTCCAGCAGCAGATGAAAAGATAAAGAAGATGTGGTATCTACATACAATGGAATAGTATTCAGCCTTAAAAAGGAAGGAAATTCTAACACATGCTGCAACATGGATAAACTTGAGCATATGCCAACCACAAAAACACAAATTCTATATTATTCCACTAATATGCAGTAACTAGAGGAGTCTGCAGAGACAGAAACTAGAACAGTGTTCGCCAAGGATGGGGCAGGGGGAGTTGGAGAAGAGTTGCTCTTTGATAGGTATAATTTCAGTTTGGAAAGATGAAAAAGTTCTGGAGATCGGTTGCACAACAGTGTGAGTAGGCTTAATACTACTGAACTACACATTTAAAAATGGTTAACATGATAAATTTTATGCTATGTGTGTTTACAATTTTTTTTAATTTTTTAAGATTTTATTTATTTATTTGAGAGAGAGAGACAGAGATAGAGAACATGAGCAGGGACGAGAGGGAGAAGCAGTCTCCCTGCTGACCCAGGGCCCCGGGATCATGACCTGAGCCCAAGGCAGATGCTCAACCAACTGAGCCAGCCAGGTGCCCTGCACAATTAAAGAATTTTTAATTCAAATTAAAATAGCAATGAAATACCCCTTACTAAACCTATCAGATTGGTGATTAAAACATTCAGGAGTGTCCACTGCTGGTGAGTAACATGAACAGAGAAGTACATTCATGAGCTATTTAAAGTATTATAAACCTGGGGTGGGGAGGTGCTGGGTGGCTCAGTCATGAACCATTGGACTCTTAATTTCAGCTCAGGTCATGATCTCAGGGTTGTGAGATCCATCCCTGTGTTGGGCTCCATGCGAGGTGTGGAGCCTGCTTAAGATTCTCTCTCTCCCAGGGAGATGGGTGGGGGTATGGGGTACTGGGTGACAGGCATTAGGATGGCACATGACGTGATAAACAGTGGGTGTTATACGAAACTGATGAATTAGTGAACTCTACATCTGAAACTAATAATGTACTATATGTTGGCTAATTGAATTTAAATTTAAAAAAATAAAGATTGTCTCTCTCCCTCTGCCCCTTCCCCCACCCCTCTCTCTCAAAAAAAAAAAAAAAAAGTGTTATAAAAAGGTAAACATTTAGGAGGGAAATTTGGCTGACTATAACTGAGGGCCGGACTCTGAGCTTCCAGCCCTCACCCAGTCAGAAGAGGCTGAGGTCCTAGAAGAAGCAACGACGAACAGTGAGAAGACACTGTTCTCACACAACTCTGCACATGAGCAGAAAGACCCTTCACTGCTGGGCTTCACATCCCCTCCCTCCACACTCCCCTGTTCAGCCAGGGTAAGTGAGAAAGACCAAAATGCCAGAGTCACACTCAGTTGTTTGGGCTAGGATCCTGGTTCCTACACTTCTTAACCGTCACCTCAAGGAAGTGGTCTGCCCTCTCCAAGCCTCAATTTTCCCATCTGTAAAATGCAGATAATAACCCATTTCAACAGAATTGACATGAGGATTAAATCAATCAGTACAAGGGAATCGTGCTGACAACTGGCAAGAGATCAGTCCACTGTAGCTTTTGTCATCCCTTTTTTTTTTTTTTTAAACGTTGCAGAGAGAGTGGGTCTGAGAAGATTTTGAAAGCTGTACCGCTTTATTTTTTGAAAGGTCAGGATCTTCCCTGGGAACTCTCCTCTCTTCCTCACACTTCAATAGAAATAAATGTAGAAATGCAGAGACTGAGATCAGTGACTTACTGCCTTTCCTGCCCCAAAGTTTCCGTCTAAGCCTCTATATGGTCCACCCCCCCCCAGCAGGTCAATACAAAGCCCAGTCCAAAAGGGACAAGTGGTTCCTGCCTCCCTCCCCGAGGCTGGCCCCCTCTCGTTCACCTGATGAAGGCGATGCTCTGTCAGCCCCATTTACAGAGCATCAGGAGGCAGAATCAGGGTGGGGGCCAGGGAGAGGCAAGATGGAGGGGAGGGAGAACTTAGTTGCTGTGCCTGATAAACATCTGTGGAAGAGGAAAGGGAGACAAAAGTGGGATGGGTCGTGCAGGTGGGCTTGAGCTGTTTATGGTTTTGTTTTAACAGCTCTCCGAGAGGCTGGGTCATGGGGGGGTATGGAAGTGAGGAGGGTCTTGGAGAAGAGTGGGAGCCAACTTGTGCTCTTTGAAAGACACAAGTGAGGCACAACTGTTTGATGAACAACTGGCAGCCAGACTGCACAGCCTGGCCCGCAGGAGGCCCTGCGTGGCTCATGACTGGCTCAGGGGAGCTCCCAAAGTGGAGAACCCTCAAACCAGGAGCCCCCAGCTGCAGAATGATATTGGTGACAGGAGAAGGAGAGCTGGCTTCCTCCTTCTGCCCCAGCCCTGTCCTTCGCAATAGCCCCCAAGTAGAACCCACCTCAAAAGTGAGATAGTGCTCCTTCAGCCGGTTCTCCTCAGCCTCCTTGGACTTGACACCCTTCTCGATGGGGTGACACCTGTGCTCAGCCAGCTCCGTAGTCACCTGCCTCAACTTATTCTCATGAGAACGCAGTTGCTCCTCCTGCAAAGACAAGTCCCGGACTATGAGGT
The DNA here is from genome assembly GCF_902655055.1 of Lutra lutra. Lineage (NCBI taxonomy): Eukaryota > Metazoa > Chordata > Mammalia > Carnivora > Mustelidae > Lutra > Lutra lutra. The sequence goes on along the minus strand of NC_062282.1, from coordinate 78,549,993 downwards.
CCCACTCTCAAGACGTCATAGACGTGAGTCTGCACCTGTCATGCTGGGTCTGCTTCCACAAAGGAAAACTGAGGCCTGGCCAGTGTCATCAAGTATATGGGGGACCTAAGGGAGTGGTCCTCCACCCTACTCCTTCCAGCCTTGCTTTCACTGGCATCAGCCCTCCTACTAAATAAATCCACGGCAGACTTGGGAAATGAGAGACCCTCACACTAGAAGGCCCACACAGACACCTGACATAGACACACCATCCCACCAGAACCAGCACCCCACACTGGTTCATATGGACTCACACATGCACACACAAACACAGTGGACCAAGGGACAGTCTGGCCATGGCTACGCCTGGCTCCATATGAGGCACACATTCTCTTGGATTCTTGCCCAGGCACACATGATGGTCAAAGTCCCAGCGTCACACGCAGACAGTCAGAGACACTGTCACTCACAGACAAGTGCGTGCATACGTCTCACCCACCAAAGTACAGGCAGACCACTTGGTTCTGTGTGGGCAACGAGCTGCGTGTGTGTGCGCATGTGTGATGCATGTGTGCAGTGGGGGTGTGTGTACCCAGCAGGTGTGCATGCACATGTGCACACGAGTCCCCATATGGTAAATGTGTGTGTGGGCTGTGTGTGTGTGGGCACCATCTGCACATGCACAGGGGCTCTGGGCAGAAGCTGTCACTGAGGGGCTCAGCGGAGAGACCCAGGACAAGGGCCCGCTATGAAAGGGGCCCTGACAAAGACAGGAAGTATGGAGCTCCTCCTTCTCTCCGCATCCCAAGGGGTGCTCCACCATGTATCCTCTCCTCTCCAGAAAACCCCTGAAAAACTCAAGTACTGATGAGCAAGAGTTTTTTTAGGATTACAAATAAAATAATTCAGGGTAAGTAAGAAGAGCAAAAGAGCCCTAGATGAGGACCCAGACTGTCTCCCTGTGACACAGCCCATCCCCTGGCTCCCTGTGACACACAGTCTCTCACATCCAAGCTCAGACATGCACCATTCCCAAGACTCACAATGACATCGACAGGCTATTACACCACTGGCAGAGAAGAATGCAGGCCTCTGTGTGGTGCCTATATTATCCACCCCACTGAGGGTGGCCTCAGTCTTCCCATCTGTAAATGGGCATGGGGTGCAATGGGGATGGAGAAGATCTGTCTCTTCACCCTGTCTCTTAGTCCAAGACCAGGCACCATATAGGAGGAGGTAGAGACTGCTGAAAGGCGGCAGTGGGGAGAGGTGCTAGACGCAGCCTGAGGAGGTGGTGTTGGGGTCCCAGGAGATTATACCTGGCAGAGGCGAGTGGTGCAGGAGGGCAGCAGGGGCCGACAGAACTTCTTCATGGAGCTGACAGCAGCAGGGAAGGAGGGGGCTGAGAAGATGGCAGCTACCAGGTTGATCCTAAGGATCCAGGACAGCATTTCTTCCTTGCTCCTGGGGACAGGAGGAGAGGGGAGAGGGCACCAGCTCCTCACAATAGGACTCCCTGTCCCCCACCCAGCACCCAGGACCCACTGCTATCCTGGCACAGGGTAGGAGTCACTCCTTTCACAAAGGGGGACAAAGGAGTGAGGGGGGATGGCAGAATGGGGACTGGATGGGTCCGGTCAAGTCTGTGTAGGGAGCTTGCTTCTGTCCCAGCTTCTGGGTCAAGACCTGGATTTTTACATGGAAAGAAAGTTCTCTAGGCCCAGAGTTAACAGTCATGGGTCAGTGGGCCCAGACTGATCCCTGGATCAGTGGATCCTAGAGGCAACAGGCAAGGGGTATCCCCACTCAGGCCTCTGGTCCCTGCCCCACTACCTTGCCCACAATGCCCACTCCCATCCTGAGAGGCCCTCTACCAGCCTCTCTGCTTTTAAGCTCCTCTGACATATGAAACTCCAATCTCAAGTCACAGAATAGGGTGTAGAAGAGTAGAGGGAAGGCCTTCTGGGGACACTGTAAGCTGAGTCTTTCCCATTCATTTCCCCACCCCAATTTACAGTGAGGGAATTCATTACAACCCCATTTGCCCTGATGTAGGGACTTCAGTGTGCACCAGAATGTTTGGCCTGTTAGAACACAACTGCTGGCCCAGCCCCATAGCTGCTGATTCAGTAGGTCTATGTGGGGCCTGAAAAACTGCATTTCTAACACATTTCCAGGAGATGCTGACAGGCCCACACTTGAGAACCTCTACTTCAGGGGACCCCAGCTGTCAGTCTGCGCCACGCAGACACACTCACTCTTATGGCTGACATGAGGGCAAGCCAACAGCACCTCACCTAAGGCGGGTGAGGAGCAGGGTGCAGTCAGTCAAGGCTGTAGGCCCTGAGCCCAGGGTGGGAGGGAGGGGCTCCCACTCCTACTTACGGTGCCTGGAAGAGGAAGACCCTCCAGTCAGCTGTCTTCAGCTTGAGCACATTGGACTTCTTGCTGTAGTCGGAGGCCCTGGTAGCCAGAGCATGGTGCACACGAATGGCATTCTTCAGGTCGCCCTCGGACAGAGCTTTGTCAGGCCTGTACTCATCCTGGACAGGTGGGCCAGGGGCAAGCAAGCCTCTGTCATCAGCAGGCTTGGGTTCGCTAATCCACACTTCCTCCACCCTCACCATCCCTCCCTCGTGCTCTCACTCCTGTCCCTCTACTCCCTCCATTCTTTAGCTCTTGCCACTGTGGTACAATGCCCACCCCAACAAAGCCCACCAGCCACTCCTCTCCACAGCCTGGTTTGTCCCAAGGCTCAGAGCTTCCACTGTGTATCTTCTGAGCCCCTGGGTATTTGAAAGATTCCTCCCTGAAAACCCGAAGCTCTGTGAGCCCAAGTCAGGCTTTAATGAGAGAAGGGCTCAGCATCTGCCTAAGCCCCAGGTCCTGCCAGGGCCACTCTGGGCACCACTAGACAGGGGCCGGTTGAAGGACAGCACTGACCCTACCTGGGTAAGGGCTCTGGGGCAGTCTCTCACCTTCTGTAGATACAGGATGGTCCCTTTGAGCACCGCGTAGAATTTCTTCCAGCCACGCCTCCCACGGGGTGCTAGGGATGGAGTATGGGTAGTGCAGCCACAACTATGCAGCCCGATATCTCCTCCCCTGCATGCCCCTGCATGTCTACCAGGGTGTGCAACCCTAGAGCAGTGACTATGGGAGCCAGAACCTCTCCCCTGAACTAGCATCCCTCCCCGTGCCCCTTCCCCCGCCTGACACCCACTCCTCTTGCCATCCATGTCGGCGTGAGTCTTCCGAGTCAGCACACCATGCTTGTAGGTGGTAGCGTTGAGAGCCTGCGGGACATCCAGGAAGGGGTTGCCACCATCCAAGATTCGTGTCACTTTCTTGGTGCCTGTCCCAAACTTGTCATCCACCAGCTCAGACAGTGATTTCCTCAGCTCGTCCTCATCACTAGGAAAATGCTAGGCCTGAGCACCATCTCCATGGAAGCCTTAGCCCCACATGGACATGTTCTCTCCCCACCAACCCAACTCTAGGAAAGAGTCAGAGGTAATGAGCAGAGATAAGAAGGTTCCGATTCCAGATCACAGATCCAGATCTTTGATCCGTCCCTTCACTCTTCAATTCTGACCCATGTCCCCTGAGCTGTGATTCTTGGCCTCCAAGCTCTCTCTAATCCTTACCACTGACCACAAAGTTGGAGACCTTACTAGTTTTATTCCTGGTCTTTCTTCTCCTCTTTCCAACCCTGAAAGCCCAGTCCCAGGGAGCAGTGACCCATAGCCAAACTAAAGTGGCTGCCCAAGTCCCAAAGACACTGTCTGAGCTGGCCCTGGGCCAGTAGATGAGGACCCTAAAGTTTAGGTTCCCCATTAGAGCCCTGGGAGAAAATGTCAGCTCTTCCCAGGGTTATTGGGCTTCCTAACAATCCTTACATGGGTGACCTCTACATGAACCCAAAGACCAAGGTTGCCCTGGGGAGCACAGGAGGCTGGGGCAGCCACTTTCCCCAGGAGCCTCTCAGTCTCCTGACCCAGCAAGGTCACCACACCTCTTTCCAGATGGCTGGGCACCTCCAGGTCTCACTGCCTTTGCAGGGGAAGAAGTTGGCAGACAACCACCTCTCTCTACTGCCAAGAGCAGTCACTACATAAATATGGTCATATTCTTAGTGTTATAAGGGGATTCGTGCCTCCTGTCTGCCTACTTCCCAAAACGGGAAGAGCTATCATCATTGGAATAGTGCCAATATCCCCAGTACAGAAAATAAGGTGTAGACATCATGAAACTAAAGTCACAGTTTAATTAATTCCATACAAGTTGTTTTTTTTTTTTTTTTTTAATCAAGACAGAAAATGTACCCTAAGGGGAACTTAACACCTGGCACTGGCCAGCTGGACAGGGGTCACCAGAGCTGTGGTTTGGGAGAAATCAGCACCATGGAGAGTGACAGGAGTGTCCTCCAGGCACCGTCAGCCACTCCCCCTTCTCCTTCCCTTCACTTTCCCTATACCTGTGCCCATGGGTACTACTCACATGGCCCATTCCAGCTTTTCATTCTTGATAGAGTTGTAAAGGGTCTGGGACAGAGGAAAAGAGAAAGAGAGGAGTTCAGATGAAGAGTCAGAGAAATCTCCATCTACCTTTAGTAATGTGGTTGCAGTGAGGAAGCAACTTTCTAGTCAGTGGGACAAAATAAATGTTTGATTCACAACTGTTGGATGGGCGAATGAATGAGGGATGGGTGGGTAGATGATTGTTTAGATGAATGGGTGTATAGATTTGAGGAAGAGTTGGTTAGATAGGTTAGTAGGTGGATGGGGAAATGGGTGAATGTGAGGGGGGGCAGGCGAATGATTTTCTGGGTAGGTGAATGGATAAAAGGATGGGGGCATGTGAGGTTGGGTAAATGGGTAGATGAGGAGAAGTGGATAGGTAGGTGTTGGGCCTGGGATTATTTAGTCTCACAAATACATTCTTAACAAGCCCTTCTTGATGGTGAAGAAGATAATTATGATAAGAAGAGTGACGGAGACAATGTCCTATTTTTTGGCCTCCAGACCCACTATCCAACTTCCTTCCTGGTATCATCATATCCTTCAAACCCACTATCTGAAACTGAATTCATCAGGACACCTGGGTGGCTCAGTCAGTTGAGTATCTGACTCTTGATATCAGCTCAAGTCATGATCTCAGGGTGATAAGATCAAACCCTGCACCAGGCTCTGTGCTGGGTGTGGAGCCTGCTTAAGATTCTCTCTCTCCAGGACACCTGGGTGGCTCAGTGGGTTAAAGCCTCTGCCTTCGGCTCAGGTCATGATCCCAGGGTCCTGGGATAGAGCCCCACATAGGGCTCTCTGCTCAGCAGGGAGCCTGCTTCCCTTCCTCTCTCTCTGCTTGCCTCTCTGCCTACTTGTGATCTCTGTCAAATAAATTTTTAAAAAATTAAAAAAAAAAAGATTCTCTTTCCCTCTCCTTCTGCCCCTCTTCCTGCTCACTCTCGCACTCTCTCTCTTAAATAAATCTTTAAAAAATAAAAATAAAAAATAAAACTGAACTCCTCATTTACCCCCTAAAAAACCTGCTCCTCTTCCTCCAAGGCAGAGAACTGACCAGGCCTAAAAGGCCAGAGTTCCACCGTGGGCTTCAGCTTTAGGGGAAAACTAGAATCCCTTAATTCCTGGTGATGTTGGGGAAATGAGTGCGTTTTTCCCTGTGGTGATGACAATGACATTTGTAGTGATGGTGGTGGTGGAGATAAAGGTAGTGGTGACGGCAGTGGCAGCTATGACAACTGTTGGTAGCTTTGAGGGTTACTGTGACAGCAATGAAGAGAATGGAGTGTTAAAACAAATCTCATAAAGTGTACTCCTCTCTCTAACTCAGGGAACAGGTAACAGTCAAATGTTGAACTGGATGGTCACTAACTCTATCCCAAAGTCATGGTGGCCCTGACCCCAGTATTAAAAACGTAGACTTTCGGAAGGGCCTGGCTGGCTCAGTCAGTAGGACATGTGACTCTTGATCTTGGGGTCATGAGTTCGAGTCCCATGTTCAGTGTAGAGATAACTTTTTTTTTAAAGATTTATGTATTGGGGCGCCTGGGTGGCTCAGTGGTTTAAAGCCTCTGCCTTCAGCTCAGGTCATGATCTCAGGGTCCTGGGATCAAGCCCCACATCGGGCTCTCTGCTCGGCAGTGAGCCTGCTTCCTCCTCTCTCCTTCTCTGCCTGCCTCTCTGCCTACTTGTGATCTCTGTCAAATAAATAAATAAAATCTTTAAAAAAAATAAAAATAAAGATTTATGTATTTATTTGAGGAAGGGAGGGGCAAGAGGAAAGGGAGAGAGAGAATCTTAGGCAGTCTCCTTGCTGAGTGTGGAGCCCAAAGCGGGGCTCAATCTCACGGCCCTGAGATCATGACCTAAGCTGAAATCAAGAATCAGACACCTAACCAACTGAATGACCCATGTGCCCCCGATCTAGAGGGTTTTTTGGTTTTTGGTTTTTTTTAAATCTAGACTGTCAGGATGTAGTAGAGCAGAGACCTCTCTCCTCCCCACCTGCTCCAGGTACATTTCAGGGGATAGGAACCCTTAACAGCTTTTACCTTCAGCAGGTCTTTGGCAAAGTCTTGGCCATCATTGAGCTGGTCCAAGTTGGCAATGAATTGCTGGCAGGACATCTTTTTGCCAATGTTCTGTAACGGAGAAATGGTTCTGCCTGAGAACAGGGTTGGAGGCAGGTATGATCCCCACACCCTGCCCTGCCCAGCCAAAAGTGATGAAGGAGCATCAAGGGTAGTAATGAAAAATACTGCCTAGAATTCCCTTTGTGTCCAAGAATTCACAAAACTCTTTTTCACTTTCAAGATTCTATGTGATTCTCAATGAGAAGTTGGGAGTTTTCCTCAAACCCAGATGGAATCAGGTTGAATTAAATAACATAACAGATGACATCTGCCAGGTGCCTAGAATGTTTCAGGTATTGTACTTGACATGCATTATTTTATTTCCTTTTCATAACAAGGAGAAAGTGAGGTGGGTGTTACTATTATCCCCATTTGACAGGTAAGGAAACTGAGATGTAGGAAGGTGAAGTGATGTGCCCATGATCACACAGCAAGGAAGTGGAAGGGCTGAGTGTGTCTGACACCAAAGCCCATGCTCTCACCCGCTACTCCATGGTTAACTCTCCCAAGGTCACACAGCACCAGGACTTGAACCCAGGCCTCTTGGCTGCTGAGCAGAAGCTCTGTGTATTCCGTCACAATTGTCTCACCCTCTCACCTGTACAGAGGGGCGGCAAGACCTCCAAGAGGTAGGTGAAGTGAGGGAGAGGTTTGTCTTAAGAGAATCAAAAATCAACTTCCACCAATACACATGGGTACCCCATGCTGAGCTGGGCTGGGACCGAGGGAACCCGAGCAGATGGCCTCACTCCAGAAGGCACAAAAAGACAAAGAGCTATAAATGACTGCACCCCAAATTCTGAATTTTTTAAACCACTGAATAGCAGAGGGGCTCCAGCCCTCCAAACCCAACACCTGATGTGCATACTTTCAGATTCTTGCAATATCCATGTCTGAGGACACACTGAATGGCACTTTACCTTTGTGAAGACAAAGACCCTTGAACACAGGATACTTACTGGTATAGGAGTTTGTGGATTTAGGTTGGCTATAAGACACTATTTTCCAAGACCTAACTACAGATGGGAATAGGTATTGGCTCCACAAAGAGACTTCATAATAAAATAAGTTTATTTACGTTTCAGATTTGTGATTGTGATTGTGTGCATTGAGAGTCTCCAAAGGAAGGATTCCATGTACAGCCTCTCAAATTCATTGACCTTGTCAGCATTTTAACAAGGAGAATCTATTAACATCATGTGGACATTCACATACCACAGAAAATAATCCAGGAAACAAGGATATAAGGCTTTATAAGTAGCTGACAAGCAAGAATTTTTTACACCTTTCCAAAAGGTTAAGGAGACATCCTACCTGCGCTGTGATATAGTATATTTCATATATTTATGTGGATATTTTATACATACATATATGTATTTTCATATGCCGCCACTTATGTGTGCATTCATAATAGAGGGATATGAGGCAATAATGTCTGGGTTCCGCACACTGAACTTTCCGCAGCCACCTCAGGAGTTCAAAATAAAAAAAAAAATAACCAGGCAAGATTTTCAATCCCAGAAATGACGGGCTATCTTGCTGCAAATGAATGTTCCTAACTGAAACAAGTGCTGGTCAAAATATCAAAACTTCTGGGTGAAGGCACTAAAGAAATGTAAGAGCAGTGGGAACTTCAAGGGTAAAGATCCTGCAAGAAGGGAAGCATGGAGATATGAGCCCCATAAGGAGAAGCTTTCCTACCTGAAGCATTTGCTGGTTCACAAGCAGGGGCCAAAAAGGGTGAGCAACTCAACAGTCAGCAGGACTGAGGAACAAAAATGGGAATTCAGAGCCCACCAAGGACGAGGGGCCCTGGGGAAACACCCCAGTCAGACTGCAATACAAATGTTGAAATTAAGAAAGGAAATATTAAAGGGATTTTTCTGGCAGAAGGAAAATTATCCCAGATGGAAGCATGAAGAAGCAGAAAGGAATGAAGAGTAACAAAAAGGATGGCTACATCCAAATGAATACTGATTATATAAAACAATGACATGATAAGAAAGTTTTCTGGGGAAGGGCACCTGAGTAGCTCAAACGGTTGAGTGACTCTGGATCTCGGCTCAGGTCTTGATCTCAGGGTTGTGAGTTCAAGGTCTTAAGATTGTGTTGGGCTCCATATTGAGCATGGAGTCTACAGAAGAATAAGAATAGGAATAAGAATAAAGGAAGGAAGGAAGTTAGTTAATTAGTTAGTTTTCCGGGGAAATAAAGTATAGAGAATAGTTTAAAAGGTGACAACAGTAATATACAAGTTAAGAGGGCAATAGTAACATACAAGTTAAGAGGGAGAAATGGAGTTAAACTCTTTTATGGTGATTTTATTGCCCAGGAACTGGAAAAAATACATTAATAAGTTAGGGTGCACTGAAAACAACAAAAAGAAATCTTAAAGAATGAACAACTAACAGGCTAAAGGGATAAAAGGGAATTCTAAAAAATGCTTAAATCCAAACTAAATCCAAAAGTAGGCAAGAAAGGAGAAGAAAAGGAACAGAGAATGTTAAGTCAGAGAAAACAAGTTGTATCCTGGTAGGTTTAAATTTAATTATATTAGTAATTCATTAAATGGTCAAATTAATGGGACACCTAGGTGGCTCAGTCGTCACATGTCTGCCTTCGGCTCAGGTCATGATCCCAGGATCCTGGGATGGAGCCCTGTGTCAGGCTCCCTGCTCTGCAGGGGAGCCTGCTTCTCCTTCTCTCACTCCCTTGGCTTGTGCTCCTGCTATCTCTCTCTCTCAAATAAATAAATAAAATCTTTTTTAAAAAATGGCCAAATTAAGAGGCAAAGATTATCAGATTTGATTTTTTTTAAAGTGTATCATAAAAGACATACCTTTTAAATATAAGGAGACAGAAAACTTAAAAACAAAGGGTGGAAAGAGATATACATGCAAACACTAAACAAAAGAACTCCAGTATAACCACACTAATATCTGAGAAAATAGACTTGAAGACAGGAAGCCTTACTAGAGATGAAAAGAGACATTTCATAGTAATAAGAAGGCCAGATGATATAAGCATCTGAAATGTGTATGCATCTAATAACATAGTCTCAAAAAATAAAAGACAAAAATTGTCAGAACCAAAAAAAGAAAGATACATTCACAATCTTGGTTGGAAATTTTAACACTGCTCTCTCAGTAACAGAAGAACAAAAATACTAAACAATTCATTAACAACAATTAGATAAAATGGATGAATTCTAAAAACACACAAACTATTAAAAGTGCTCAAGCAGAAATAGAAAATCTGAATAGATCTATAAGAAGTAAAAAGATTGAAGGACACCTGGGTGGCTAAGTAGGTTAATCATCTGCCTTCTGCTCAGGTCATGATTTCAGAGTCCAGGGACCGAGCCCCGCATCAGGTTCCCTGCTCAGCAGGGAGTTTGCTTTTTCCTCTGCCTCTCACCCTGCCCTGCTCATGCTCTCATTCTCTCTCTCTCATTCTCAAATAAATAAATAAGAACTTTAAAAAAAAAAGTAAAAAGATTGAACCAATAATCACAAAAACTTCACAAAAGAAAAGCCAAAAACTAGATGACTTCAGTAGTAAACTTTACCAAATATTTAAAGAACAATTAACACCAATACTCCTCAAACTCAACCAAATAATTCACGAAGAAGGAAAACTTCCTAACTCCTTCTATAAGGCCAACGTTACCTTGATAACAAAACCAGAAAAAGATAACAAGAAAACTACATAACAATATCCCCCAGAAATATAAATGCAAAAACCCTCAACAAAATACTAGTAAACGGAATCCAGCAGTATTTTGAAAGGATTATATACCACGAGCAAATGGAATGTATCCCAGTAATGCAAGTGTGATTCAACAAAGAGAAATCTAACAATGTAATACACTACATTAATAGAATGAAGGGTGGGGAGGAAAGCCACATGTTCATCTCAATTGATGCAGAAAAAAACATTTCACAAAATTCAACACTCCTTTCATGATAAAAATAAAAATAAAACACTGAACAAACTAGGAATAGAAGAGAACTTCCTCAGTATGATAAAAGGCATTTATGAAAATTCACAGTTAACATCAAACTAAATGATGAAAGACTGAAAGCTTTCCCCCTGAGATTAGGAAAAAGCAAGAATGCCCACTTTCCCCAGTTCTCTACATTGTACTAGAAGTTCTGGTCAGAGCAATTAGGCAAGCAAAATTAGTAAAAGGCATCCAAATTAGAAAGAAGTAAAACTATCTCTGTTCATAGATGACATGACCTTGTATACAGAAAATCCTAAAGGACACAACCAAAAAATGAACACATTCAGCAAAGTTGCAGAATACAAAATCAGCACATAAAAATCAATGTTAAGTAAAGAATAATCACAAACTGAAATTAAGAAAACAATTTCATTTACAGTAACATCAGAAAGAATTAAACACTTAGAAATAAATTTAACCAAGGAGATAAAAAGACTTGTATACTGATAACTACAAAAGATTGCTAAAAGAAATTAAAGACTTAAATAAACAGAAAGACCTCTGGTATTCAAGGACTGGAAGACTTAATCTAGCTACAATGGTAATACTAACCAAACCAATGTATAGATTCAATACAATCCCTATCAGAATCCTAATGGCCTTTTTTGTAGAACTGTAAAACCTTATACTCAAATGCGTATATAATTGTAAGGGTTCCCAATACCCAAAAGAATCTTGGAAAAGAACAAAGTTAGAAGACTCATACTTCCTAATACCAAAACTTACTAGAGTCCTACGTTATCAAGACAGTGCAGCACTGGCATAAATATAGACATATAGATCAATGACACTAAATTAAGAGTCCCTAAATAAAGCCATACATCTTTGGCCAATCAACTGGTTTTTACTGAAAAATCTGACATAAAACACTGCATCTGTTTAAGGTATATAGTGTGTTACTTTGATATATTTATATATTGTAATATTGTGGTCAATTAATATGACCAAGACCATCTAATGAAGAAAGAATGGTCTCTTGAACAAATGGTGCTGGGACAATTGGACATCCACAGCAAAAGGATGAAACTGGACCCTTACCTTACTCCATATAAAAAAATTAATTCAAAATGGATCAAAGATCAAAACATAACAGTCAACACCATAAAACTCTTAGAAGAAAACATAGGAGTAAATTTTCATAACCTTGGATTTGGCAATGGTTTCTTAAATGACACCAAAAGTACAAGCAAAAAGGAAAAAAAGAACAGAGAAATTGGATTTCATAAAAATTAAAAACTTCTGGGGGTGCCTGGGTGGCTCAGTGGGTTAAAGCCTCTGCCTTCAGCTCAGGTCATGATCTCAGAGTCCTGGGATCGAGCCCCGCATCGGGCTCTCTGCTCAGCAGGGAGCCTGCTTCCCTCTCTCTCTGCCTGCCTCTCTGCCTACTTGTGATCTCTCTCTCTAAAAAAACAAAAACAAAAACAAAAACAAACAAAAAAAAATTAAAAACTTCTGCATCAAAAGATATATCAAGAAAGTAAAAAGACAACCCAAAGAACGGGTAAATTTCTGCTAACCATGTATCTGATAAGAGTACCATAACCAGAATATATAAACTCAACAACAAAAACACAAACAATGCAATAACAATGAACAAATCCTTTGGGGCACTTGCCTAGCTCAGTTGGTGGAACCTTTGACTCCGGATCTCGGGGTTGTGAGTTCAAGCCCCATGATGGGTGTGGAGATCACTTAAAAATAAAATCTTCAGGGGCGCCTGGGTGGCTCAGTGGGTTAAAGCCTCTGCCTTCAGCTCAGGTCATGATCCCAGGTTCCTGGGATCAAGCCCCATGTCAGGCTCTCTGCTCAGCGGGGAGCCTGCTTCCTCCTCTCTCTCTCTCTCTGCCTGCCTCTCTGCCTACTTGTGATCTCTGTCTGTCAAATAAATAAATTTTTAAAAAATCTTAAAAAAAATAAAATAAAATAAAATCTTCAGGGGCGCCTGGGTGGCTCAGTCATTAAAGGTCTGACTTCAGCTTGGGTCATGGTCCCAGGGTCCTGGGATCAAGGCCCGCATCGGGCTCCCTGCTCAGCGGGAAGCCTGCTTCTCCCTCTCCCATTCCCCCTGCTTGTGTTCCTTCTCTTGATGTGTCTCTCTCTGTCAAATAAATAAAATCATTAAAAATAAAATAAAATAAAATCTTTAAAGGGCACCTGGGTGGTTCAGTTGGTTAAGTGTAGGACTCTTGATTTCGGCTAAGGTCATGATCTCAGGGTCATGAGATTAAGCCTCCCATTAGGCTCTGTACTGAGTGTAGAGCCTGCTTAGGATTCTCTCTCTCTTCCCCTGTCTTCCCCAGCCTCTTCACCCAACTGCACTCCCACATGCGCGTGTGTTCTTAAAAAAAACTCTTAAATAAAAATATTTTTAAATCAAATCTTTGAAAAATAAAAAATAAAAATGAGCAAAGGATTAAGGATTTTATTTATTTATTTGCGAGAGAAAGCACATGGGTGGGGGGTAGGGGAAAGGGCAGAGGGAGAGGGAGAGAATATCAATCAACTCCCCACAGGGTTTGATCTTACAACCCTGAGATCACGACCTGAGCCAAAACCAAGAGTCAGAGGCCTAACCAACTGAGCCACCCAGGTGCCGCTAAGGATTTAAATAGACATTTCTCCAAAGATACACAAATGATCAATAAGCACATGAAAAGACACTCAACATCACTAACCATTTGGGAAAGGCAAATCAAAACCACAAGGAGATATTAAGATGGCTACTATCAAAACACAGAAAACAAGTGCTGGCAAGGATGTAGAGAAATTGAAAACTGGTACAGTGCTGGTGGGAACATAAAAAGGCTCAGTCACTTTGGAAAAGAGTACGGCTGTTTTTCAGAAAGTGAAAAATGATATTAGCATATGATCCATCAATACCACTCCTGGGCATATACCCAAAAGGAATTTAAAGCAGGGCCTCAAAGAAATACCCACACATCCATATGTCCATAGCAGTATTATTCACAGAAGCCAAAAGGTGGGAGCAATCCAAGTGTCCATAAGCAGACAAAAGGATAAACAAAATGTGATACATACAGACAATGGAGTATTATTCAGCCTTAAAAAGGAAAGAAATTCTGTCACAGGCTACAACATGGATGAACCACGAGGACATTATGCTAAGTGGCATCTATCAGTCACAAAAATATAAATTCTCTATGACTCCTCTTGTTTGAGGAATCTAGAGTAGCCAAATTCACAGAAGCATCAAGTGGAACGGTAGTTGTCAAGCACAAGGTAGAGAGGGTGGGTGTTGTTTATTATGTAGAGAGTTTCAGTTTGGGGAGATAATAAAATTCTGGAGGTTAGTTGCAGAGCAATGTGATATACTTAACACTATGGAACTAAACTACATAAGATGGTAACTTTTATGCTATTCATATTTCACCACAAATCAAATTTTTTTTTACTATAACTGTTAAATTTTTTAAAATCCAAAAAAAAAAAGGGCAAGTTACTCAAGTAGACATTTCTCCAAAGAAGTTGTAAAGATGTCCAACAAAAACATGAAAAGATGTTCTAGCATCTCTAGTCATCAGGGGAATGCAGATGGAAACCACAATGAGATACCTCCTCATACCCACTAGGATGCTGATCCCTAAAAATGAAAAGGAGTGGGGTTTTCTGTTTGTTTGTTTTAAAGATTTTATTTATTTGACAGAGAGAGACAGTGAGAGAGGGAACACAAGCAGGGGGAGTGAGTGAGGGAGAAGCAGGGAGCCTGATGTGGGGCTTGATCCCAGGACCCCTGACCCTGACTTAAGGCAGACACCCAACGACTGAGCCACCAGACGCGCCCAGGAAAGGCAGTGTTAATGAGGATGTGGAGAAACTAAAACTCTCACACACTGGCGGCGGGAATTTAAAATGGCTCAGCCACCATGGAAAACATTTTCACAATTCCTCAAAAAGTTAAGCACAGAATTTGCATGTGAGGGAGCTAGTCTATTCCTAGGAATTGAAAACAAGTGTTCAAACAACAACAACAATTGTACACAAATGTTCACAGCAGCATGAATCACAATACCCAGAAGGTGGAACAACCCAAATATCCATCGGCAGGTAAACGGATAAACAAACTGGTATATCATGAAGTGGAAGGTTATCTGGTCCTAAAAAGAATGAAGTATTGACACATGCTAGAAAGTGGACGAACCTTGAAAACAAGTGCAAGTCAAAGAAACCAGGCACAAAAGGCCACATATTGTATGACTGAATTCAAATGAAATACACAGAATAGGCAAATCCAAAGAAAAAGAAAGCAAATTAGTGTTGCCAGGGGCGGGAAGGAGAAGAGAATGGGGTATGACTGCTAATGGGCACAGGGTTGCTTTTGGGGTGATGAAAAAGTTCTGGAAGTATAGAGTGGTGATGATTGCACACCATGTGAATGTATTTAATTCCACTGAATTGCATACTTCAAAATGGCTAAAATGGTATGTTATGTGTACTTTACCACAATAAAAAAAATAACTAAGAATGTACAGGACTCGCATGACACAATTAAAAGGTTTGACCTTATCTACACATACAGAACATGACAAGCACCAGCTGCAGAATGGACTTCCTTTACAAGCCCACATGAAACACCTACGAAAATTGTGCATCTGAAGAACATGCACTGAGCCCCTCTGCCAGCTGTTTTATTCCCTCTCTAACCGGAGCTGTTTCTGGGGCCCTCGCAGGCCCCACCTTCCCGAGATGCCCACATCCACCATGGAGTGTAAGGGGGACAGCTCCAAGCAGGGGAAGCTGCTCCCGCTCCCGTGGAGAGCCTCTGGAGAGCTCACAGAACTGCAGCCAGGCCCCAGGCTAAGTGCCATCTCCTAAAGCCACAGGAAGCATACACTGCGAATCAGAGATTTAGTGAGGTAAGTAACTTGCCCCAGGCCATACAGCTGTCATGTGAGGAAGTACAGGGGACTCTGGCCCAGAACCCTTTCCCCTGATCCTTTTGCAATAGTGCTTTAAGAGAGAACACGGGGATCCTCAAGGTCTACTGCCTGTAGATACCACCACCCTGACCCACCCACAAGAGCACCAGGAAGAGGGTGGTGTTTCTCTTCAGCCACTGGCACTGAGGTGGGCCAGTGGCAACGAAGGCCCACCCAGCTTAGGGGACTCCTCAGCCTAAGGAGTCACTGGACAGTGGCTACTGCCATTTGTAACCATAAGCAGGCCTTCTAGAACTTGGCACGGCAGGGTCCTGAGGTTGCCCTGAGCAGGCTCAGCCAAGGATGCAGCATCTTTAGTGCTCTTTCTAAGGTGTGCTAGCAAAACTTGCTCTCCGTGAACAGAGTGAGCCATCTGGGGGAGCATTAGCTGGTTGACAGGCACTAGCTCTGGTGACATTCCCATGGAATATACTTGTCTTCTCTCCTGTTCCATGCTCAGGCTGCCAGCCCATGACCATGCTCAGGCTGCCAGCCCATGACAGCTCTTTATGCCAAGGTCAGCAAGGCTCTCACCCTTCCCAGACCAGGTGCCCCAGTGTGCCCACCTGAGCCAGCTTGCTCAGGCTGCCATCAGGCTGCAATCTTCATATTCGTGACCCTCCACAGATCTGCAGGCTAGGCCTTGGGGGCTCTCCGTCATTCAAATGTTAATATAAGTAATGAATACCATTGTCATTCTTATGTAATGACATTATTCATAATAAAATCCTCACTAGGTGCCAGACCCTGACAGTTGGTTCTGTGCATATTAATTCTCTCCATTCTCCCCAGGACACTAGTCAGAGTATCATTATTCCCACCTCACAGGGGCATAAGCTGAGGCACAGAGAGGCCCAGAGTCTTTCCCAGCATCACAGAGCTTCCCTGTGGAGGTAAGAGGAGGATCTGCAATTGGGTGTGTCCTAGCTCTTTCTTCCACTCTATGCCCTGGGCTTTCTTGTTTAACTCCAGAATGATACTGGATGGCCTCTTGTCCCCAAGAGTTAATGAAAGATCCCCAAATCAACAGAGGGACTCTGAGCTCCATTAGGTGAGCAATGATGGGGCAGCGACTGGTAAGGCCAGATGAAGTGATGGGGAACACAGAAGGGAACATGGAGATGGGGGGGTCTGGGCTCACAGGCATGCACACCGCCAGCTACACTTACCACCTGAAGGAGGGCAAGAGAGCCCAAAGAGGGGGGTCCCGGGAGCAGATGGAGGAAAGAAGAAGGAGTTACTGAGCCAGCCCAGGGCTGAGAGAACATAGCCTCATAGCCTGGGGCACTCACCTGTCAGTCACTGCCTGGTGGTGGGTCGGTGTGATAAGAATGCCCCTTGAGGGCAACCTACCATTTGAGGGGTGGGGGCTGCCTGGGGCCAGACAATGCAGCGGGGTCAAATTCGGACTTGCAGAACAAGGGTAGGAGGAGCACGAGATCTTTTAGCAATGCCTGGAGTGGACACAGATTGGGGGCACATCTTATCCTGCAAACCCTAATTCCCCTGTGCCTCAGCTGTTCTCATTGTCCTGCTTGGGGACAGGCAGATCTCAGAGAGATAGAGACAGGGCCATGTCTAGAAGCCAAGTTGCCCAGCTCCCAGGTCTGCTTAAAGAACCATGGCCAGCAAGCAGCTGTTAGGAAGGGGGCTGGAGAAAGGTGGAGCCCCAGGACATGGTGGGGAGGGTCAGTGAGAAGACACGCCCCTTTCCTGCCTCCCAGACTCACATGTCCATGCAGGTCCGTGTTGAGCAGCATCAGAGCACAGGTGAGTGTATGGATCCCATCTAAATCAGAGATGGTGGCACCCTCAGTGTGAGGACCCAGTTCTTCACCAAACCCAGCCACCCAACTGTCTCCGGACAGAGTCAACCTGGTGGCCTTGGAGACAGGAAGAGGCCAGCTAGCAGCCAAACGCATCTCAGGGCCCAGGACCTATGGGATGCTCCCTGCCCCACCCCCACCACAGCACCAAAGTCACTTGCCTGCCCCAGGTGAGGGCCAACCCCTCCCCTCAGAGGGCCCCCGATCACCCTGGGCCTGTTCTAGGCCAGACTCCTGCCTCCTATGACCGAACTCATCTTGACACTCAGACCCAGGAGCGGCGCTGGGTCCTGGACTATGTCCCTACCATGGTCTGTGTCTCCTCCAATAACTGGCCTCATCCCCCAGGTCCTGGGACTCAGGTCCATTCACAGGGAAAGTCCTGCCGCTCAGTGGACTAAGAGGGCCCCGCCCCAGGACTCCACCCCAGGACTCCCACCGCACCAACAATCAGCACTGCGATGGGGGGCGGGGGAGAACAGAACACCACAGGCCCGAATCTAGGACAGCAGACTCCCAGGCACGAAGAATGACCATAGGCAAGACATTCGGAAGGTGTCTTGTCCAGCAAGCAGACCTCATTCCAGGTGCCATAGTTCCTGTGTTCCGTGTTTAGCAAGCAGGACAGAAGCGGCTGTTGGCGGGGTTGGGGGGAAGCCGGGGCCCCGCGGAGCAGCAGGTAGGGCAGGCGGCCGTACCTTCCGAGGTGCTGTCCTCCGGGTTGCACTGGCGGTACCGGCGGGAGAAGTGCGTCAGGACCCGCTCACGCTCCTGCGTCTCCCCCATCAGCGGGAAGGCCTTCAGGAAGGTTCTGGAGGGCAATTTAAGGATGCTGGAGACCTCTAGAGTCCCTCAGTCAGTATGGATCCTCACCCGCGGAAGAACTCGCTGCCACCACCACCACGCATGCACACACACGCACGCACGCGCCACATAAACCCGTCGGAGGGGGCTGGGGCTCCAGTGCACAGGCACCTTCCCCAGGACAGCTTCCGGATTGTGAGGCTGGGGCTTTAGAATTTCAGCCCTCAATGCCTTCCAGGAAGCAGGCAGGGGACAGACTGTGAGGAATAAAGGCCCCTCAGTTCTGCCGTGGGCCTGCTTCAGGATAAACGCCCACTTCTATCTGCCTCCTCTCTGACGAGGCCTGCATGGGCCACACCTGCCCCCACGCCCCCACGCCCCCCACCCCACCTCCTCCTCAGTTATTCCTGTTCCTCACCAGATGTGCCACCAGCTGAACCCCAAGCCCCACCTTGGCCTCCCTCACCCTTCCCCCACACCAAGTCTGAACTGCCAGTGACTTGTTCTTCACCCTTGATCTCAAACCCTCCTCCTCCTCTGCCCTCATCATACACCCAGCACACTCACTGTGGCCTCCAGACTGGGGCACCCCTGTGCCTCTCTGATACATTCCCCCTGAAGACACGGAGCAGCCTTTCTAAACACACATGCAGTTGAGACTCATCCCTGCTTAAAACCTGTCACTGTCTCCCCAGAGTACTCAGGATAATAGCCAAGCTCCTCATGTTCTGGCCTTCACAGAACATGTTCCCACCACTCTCCTGTCCCTCCAACCTCACCCCCATCCGCCTTCCACACCATATTCACACCCCGGCCAGGACAGGCACCTTTCCAGCTCCATGCCTCTGGGGAGGCTGAAGCTATCTGAAAGGACCTTCCCTCCTCTACTGGGCACCTCTACCCACTTCTCCTGGCCCACTTCAAAAGCCACTGACTTTCAGGGGCCCTGGGAGTTGATCCCAAAACCACAGGGGCTGGGAGATGGGGCCTATGCACCCCTCTTCTTAGGAAGAAAAACTGCAAACTGAGCAAATTTGAGCCTCTATCTGTGCAGGGTTCCTGAGACTAGTTCATTCCTAATTTTGCTATGGTTCATTTCGTTTCTGGAAAGCCCACTTTGCTTTATGCTCTCTCGTGCTGCTCCTGAGGCCCCCTGGGACCTGTGAGCACATCTTGGCCAGTCCTCACCCTCTGAGGCCTCTCAAGGCATCCAACACTATAGGCCATGGTCTTCTTCAATCCCAGGCAGTCAACTGCCATACAAAACACGCTGTCTGTCATCTAGTCTCCCCTTCCTCCCACCCCCGGTCTCTCCTGTTCCCTGTTCTCTTCCTCCCATCTGGCACCCAGCTCTGCCCCTCCTCCTCTAACCACACTCAGCTAGGACTTTTTAAAACCCATCCCCCATCCCAGCCTTGACCTGTCCTATCTACAAGCCATCCATCCCTCCCACTCCCCAGGCCAAACACTCTTTCACCAGGGGTCCTCCCCAAGCCCCAATCCGACACAGCCACCACCAAACTCTCAGGTGGCCCCCAGGCTCAACCTCACCACTGCCTACCCTCTCCCCTGCACTTTGGCCTCACCCATCTCTCTACTCAATCTTCTAGAGGACCCTCACACCAATCTTTCCTTTAGCCCCACTGTCCACCTCAGACCTATCCTCTCCCACCTCAGGCCTATCCTCTCCCACCAGACCCTCTTCAAAAGCCTGCATGCCTCCAGACCAAAGGCCGCCAGCATTACCTCCAAAATAATGCTTTTACACCCAGTAACTTCTGTGGCTTTCCAGTGCCTTTGCAGTTAATCCTCAATCTACTGGGCTGGCATACAAGGCTCTCCAGCAGAACACCCAGGCCTCTGATGGTGACCTGACCCACCAAACATCTTCTCCCACCACTCTTCCTCATCCCAGTGCAAACTTCAGACTCAGCTCAGGACAGAGCAACTTGCAGCCACACAATACCTCCCCTGAGAACCTGAGAGAAGCCAGACAGAATACATCTCTCTTAAGCTCTCAGGAAGCCACTGGGCCAAACTTCCAGAGAGGAGAGAATGGAGGTGAGGGGTTCATCTACAGATAATTTTTCCTTGGGGCCATTGCTGATTATGTGCAAAGGCAAGAGGCAGAAGACTTGGTTTCAGAGAGCTGAAGACATAAATCTGGAGACCTGAGGGGTTGTGAATATCCGGCCAATATTCCCTTTGAGAAGTCTGCCAAATTCTGAAGATGTGAGGGGCAGGATGCTAAGAAGCTAAGCAGAAAGCCTCTAAGAAGTAGAAGGACTGAGTTTGTTTTGTTTTGTTTTGACACTCTACCCATATTGAGGAGACACAATTAGGATTCAGGACCCACCAAAGGGAGAGGCCCCAGTGAACACACTAGGCTTCTAGTGGAAAGCCATGCGGGCCTCCACCCTATGATGGGAGATCCCTGAGTTTACCAAACTTTGGTGCAGCCTTTCCTCAGCTCAGCCATGGTCAGATTAAGAGTACACCCCCTGCCCCACCTCTAACTGCCTAGCAAAGGACAAGGTAAACTTTCGCTAGAGGAAAATACAATTATCTAGAACCTCTCTAATTTTATACAAAATGTACAGCATCTCATAAAAAAAAAATTACTGAGCGTGCAGAGAGACAGGATGTATGATGGAATGCCAAGAGAAGAACAAGAGACAAAAGAAACAGATGAGATGATTCCAATGATACAGATATTGGGATGAGCAGGCTTTGAAATAAGGACTTTGAAATAACTAGGATTAGTATGTTCAAAAAGAGAGGGAAAGATGGAGTAAATGAATGGAAAGATGAGAAATCCCCCCCCAAGAATTAGAATCTATTTTTTTATAATTTAACAAAATGAAAATTTTAGGGGCTCCTGGGTGGCTCAGTCATTAAGCATCTCCCTTCAGCTCAGGTCATGATCTCAGGGTCCTGGGATCAGAGTCCCACATCGGGCTCCCTGCTCAGCTGGAAGCCTGCTTCTCCCTCTCCCATTCCCCCTGCTTGTGTTCCCTCTCTTACTGTGTCTCTCTCTGTCAGATAAATAAATAAAATCTTTTAAAAAAAGAAAGAAAGAACATTCTAGAACTGAAAAATATAATAATAAAAAGTAAAAAATTCAATAAATGAATTTAACAGCATATTAGACACAGAAAAAAGGGTAAGTGAACTAAAAGCAGGTCAACAGAAAATATCCCAAGTGAAGCAGAGAAAAAGGAATGGAAAATACATTTTATTAAGTGTGGGAAACATGTGGGACACAGTGAGATCTACCATCTGGGGACCACCCCATACTTAGCACAGAGATTGCGAATCTCCCTACGCCCCAAGGGCTGTGGCCTGCTATCTCCCCGTGGGCCCTGCCTGTCGACCTGCTGGACACTGAGCTGCCCTCTATTCCCTACCCTCCACCCCCTGGAGCCTGCACCTGACCCTCCTGAAGGCTACTGTCTGCATCCAAACACCAGAGGACCTGAGATCAAACCCCATTTTTGCGATCTCCTCCCTCAGGGACAGAGGGGGAATCACTTTACCTAATGACTGGTTCCTCATTTGTGAACAGCAGTCCTAACACCTACGCTGCAGGGGTGTGGTCAGGATGAAGTCCAAAGCGTGTGGAAAGACCCATCCTGTCTGGCAAAGAGGAAGTGCTCAAATACTGGCAAGTCCTTTGCCCTTCAGCTCCAGAAACCTCAAGATGGCATTCCCACCTTCCTACGCTCAGCCATCCACCAATTACCGGGTACTGTTGTGCTCATGGCCCCTTCTCCACAGCCTTCCTGGGAGGGTCCAGAGACTCACCCAAGGTTGCACAGCAAGCTTATGACAGAGCTTACATGAGAATCCAGATGTGTGGCCTGTGTCCCATGTGGATACCCCCCAATCCCAGCCCCACTGACCTGAGCGCTCGGTCCAGGGTCAGACCCGAGAAGTCAAAGAAGCTGAGATACTCCCCGGCCACCAGCCTGCTGAACTCATTGCTGTCAGGAGAGCATGGGGTGTTCGTTAGAAGCAGGGCACAGCCACCAATAGGAGGCACATGGGCAGTGAGCCTTGGGGGACCCAGAGCCACCCACCCGACCTGCCCTTCCCTAGGCTGCCTTTCCCCTGCCAGCCAGCTGGGCTATGACAGTCCATCCTTGGGTTGGAGGGGGTCAAGAAGGCTTCCTAAAGGAGATGAGGTCTCTGTGAAGACAGCAGACCTATAGGAAAGTAAGAGCCAGTGAGGTGAAGGGAGTAGGGAGACGGATGACGCGAAGTGTTCCCAGTAAAGGAAACTGCACTAGTCCAAGTAGCTATCAGCAGGGCCCTGTGGCCAGAGCCAGAGAGCAGGAGCAGTGGCAGCAAGAGATGAGGTAGGGAGTGGGGCACAACAGCCAAGGGAAGGATGGGTAGTGTTCAGGAAGGGGGTGAAGAAGGGAGGGGTTGAGTGAGTTGGTTAGATCTGTGTGTGGAACACTGTCTGCTGAGTGGAGACCACTAAGGGCTGCAGGGGCTGCAGGGGCTGCTTCCTAGAGAGACAGAGAGTTTGGGGAGGAGTGAGATTTCCGAAGCAGAATCCACAGGTGATGGAACGGTGCAGCGCATGACCCCAGGAGGTGGGCTGTGGGGAGGTGTCCAGAGCTGGACATCAGGTGGGGCTGGATGGCAGCTGCTTAATGGTTGGAGAAAGGGGATGACCCCAAGCGAGAGAAGGGTGCAGACCTAGGACGGAGATCAGAGGAAGCCCCTCTTAAGGGTGGAGGCCAACTGAGGAGAGAGAGGGCGCCCCTGAAGGAAACAGAGAAACACAGCCAGAGAGAGCCAAGGGTGCAGTGTCTGGGAGGCCAAGGGAGAGTTTCAAGAATATTGGAGAGATGAATTCTTGTCAGAAAAGAGAACAAATTTCCACCTGAACCTATACAAGCCCCAAGCTTTCCTCCATTTACAGGAGACTTAGGACTGGGGAAATAGAGAAAGCGTGACATAACTCCATGGGGACACCAAATTCAAATCATGGAAAATTCTTCCTGACAAATGGCTCCATTTCTTCTACAGATACATGGCCTTAGAAAAAGGAGGCAGCCTGGCAGCCTATTAAGAGACTTAAGAGGAAAAAAAGAGAGACTCAAGAGACATGGTGCCCAAAGGCAAAGCATGGACCTCATTTGCATCCTGATATGAAGAAGCATTTCTGAGACAAAATATTAAACTAAGACTAAATGTTAGACATTCTATGGAATGTTGGTTAGTTTTGTTAAAAATTATAATGGAATGATGATTATATTTAAAAATCTTCATCAGTTAGAGACACATACTGAAGTATTTATGGATCAAATGACAGAGTGTCTAAAATATGTCTTAAAATATCCCAGCAAAATGGGTCGGGGGTGGGGAAGGGGGATGTTGTTAACTTTGAAGCTGAGTAATGGGTATGTGGAAATTTCATATATTTTCTCTGTTTTTGTATATGGTTGAAATTTGCAAAACAAAAATTGTACTGAAGGAAAAAGAAAGGAGTGGGGTATGTCTGCAATGTTGAGGAGGGATAAACTGAGGCTAGGTAGCAGCCCCTGAACTCAAAGACAAAGGCTGCTAACTTGGCCCTGACTTGGAAAGTCAGCTGAAGGCAGATGGTGGGAGAGGAAGCCTGCCCCGGGGGTTGAATGTGGAGAGGGGGAGTGCACTGAGGCCACCTAGGGCAGAAAACTTGAGAATTCTGACTGCCAAGAAGCTGGGGAGGAAGTGCAGTTGTGGAAGGATTTTTGTTTTCAGATGGGAGAGACTTAAGCAGGTTAGGTGCTGATGGAAACTCTTGTAGAGGAGGGGCTGAAGGACAGAAGGCTGCAGATCAAACATAACCTAGGCTCCAGGAGAATATCATTAAGTTGAAGGTGGAGGTCACAGTCCAGCAGGAGAGGTGAGGCTTCAAAGTCATGATGTAATGTCTGGGCTGGGGCTGGGAGGCAGGAGCAATGGTGAGGCTAAGAAGGGTAAAGGAGGAAGGGGGGGCGGGGCTGGGGTAGGAGGGAACGGGGGTTGGGGATCCCAAGCAGAGCTGGCCTCAGCTTTTTCAGTCAGTTTCGACTTGGGGCCTAGGGGCTGGACTGCCCCTTTGACTTGAGAGCTGTGACTGCCTCCCCATCTCAGAGCCTAAATGTGGGGATAAGAGGCCCCCTGGAGGAAGGGCAAAGGCAGGTGGCCATGTTGAAGTCAGAAACACATGGGGTGTGTCTGCTGATTCCCTCAGTCCCTGCCTGTCCCCCCCATCCCCACACGGCCCCCAGCACTCCCGTGTGGCTAGTTCCCTTTCCCCAGTCCCAGGGCCAGGGTTGTGCTTTGGTGGCTTCAGCCCCCTTAGCCAGTCCCAACAGAATGAGAGTGGGCTTAATGAGAGCCAGGAACCCCCTCCCAGTTCCTGGGTCCCCAGCACTCCCCGCCCAGGCCCAGGTTCTCTTCTCCCCAGCCCCCCCCCCCCCCCCCGCTGCTCTGTCCTCACTACCACCACCACAGTCCCATAACCACAGGCCACATTGTACTCCCCAGCCCCAAGGGACCGCCCCACCACCACCTCCCCTCCCTGAGAGCATGGGCCTTTGCCCAGGCAGCCCAGAAAGGAAACAGATTTAGGGCAAGGCCAGGAATGAGGACAGTAGCAGGAGGAGGAGCTCTTGGGGACTATTGGGAACACCCCAAGCACCAGACACCCTTGACAATAGTCACCCACACCTCCTTCAGGCTGAGGAAGACACTAGGTTTGCCCAGGGTGGGGGGTATGCAAACAACTCACTTCTTGCCTAGCTGCCGGGCAACGTCACAGCGCTGAAAGCCCTCGAGGTGGTAGAGGCGGCGGGCCAGCCGGCGAGCTGCCTCACTGACACCCTGGCACCCGTTGGCCAGTGGGTCTGTACTGCCCGGCTCCAGCCCCTCCGAGCTGCTCAGTTCTGAGTCCGAGTCTGAAAAGCCATCCTTTAGGCTAGGGTTGCTGCACAAGGAAGGTGGGGACAAAAAGAAGGGGACCAGGGTCAGAGCCCCGGGAAGAGGCTGGGAGGTCTCCCCAGGCCTCTGAAAACCACCCAGGTACCAAAGCAGGGGCAGAACTCCACTGTATCAGGAGGGAATCTAGTCAGACTTTTAGAAGAGCCCCGCAGTGAAATCACTAGAAGCTACATAATCCACACATCACAGCTCTCTGGCCCCACCATGGCTAGAAAGGCTTAAGAGGGAAGCAGGGAACCTGAGGACCGGGGTGGGAGGTCTGGGATGCCACAACCATAGAAAGGGCTTGTTCACTCTGGGCACTGGCTCGCCCTCATCTGCGGTGCCTGCTCTGGGTCTCAGTTTCCCCATCTGCCTAACGTTTCTCCCAGTTTCCAGTGTAGGCTCTGCCTCACCTGGCTGAGTTCAGCAACTTGTCTGTGGCCTCCTCCTCCTCCTCCTCCTCCTCCTCCTCATCCCCACCTGGACCCCGGGGTCCATCTTCATGGAAGCCATTGGGCACAGCTGTGCGAGACAGGCGGCTCAGGACGTTCTCTGATCGGCTGCTGGAGATGGAGCATCGCAGGGGGCTGCCCAGCTCCCCATCACCACCAGCTGCTCCCACGTCCCCCTCAGGCCCCATGTCCCCAGTGCCCAAGCTGGCCCCTGGCTCTGGGCTATCACGGGCCCGCTGCTGGATGAGGGGTGTTAGGGGGGCCTCAAAGCTGACACAACTGTCACTCTCATCCGTGAGGCTCAACACATCCAGGGAGTCGAGGCTGCTGTACTGGGTTCCCCGAAGCAGATCTGACTCCACGATCTTCTCAAACGTGGCACTGAAGCCGTCCCGCACATCCGGCTCTCCCGGGCCACCCGGCCTGTGGGATACAAGGACCAGTCACCATGCTGCCAGGGGGCCTCCCTTTCCACAGGCTAGGATGGCACCCATCCACGTCTGGGAGCTCCACAGGGGCAGGCTCGGGCATGGATGATGTCCTGTTTATTCTTTCAGCCCAGACTTTCTGGGCATGAGATGCCAGATGCTGGGCTGCGTGCTAAGGTACAGCAATGAAAAACGATGGACGTGGTCCTCCCCAGTGCCCACCCTGTCTCTGGCCCAGAGTAGGCATCATTTATTTGTCTAAATGAATGAATGGGCGGCCTCTTCCTGCACTGTGGCCCAGGGGCTGCTGCCTCCAGGCTTCCCAGAGCCATGTGGGTATCCCCCATCACAACTAGGGTCATGCTGGGTCAAAACTTTGCCATCCCCACAGCCTGAGAGGCTCTCAGCTTATCCGACCACACTGTAACTCTCAGGCTTGGCCTTAATGTCACCTCCTCAGAGAGACTGAGGAAGGCAGGAGCACATCACCCACCTCACCGGCCCCTCTCCTCATCCTCCATGTTCAGGGTATCTCCTCCCTAGCTGCCAGCCCCTGTCAGCATTTCCCATCTGTTCCCCAGTCCCACCCCTCACAAGGCCAGGGAATAGCCAGCACACAGTCTGCGCTCAGTAAACCCTGCTGAACTGCGGGCGGGGTGAACCTACAGGCATTTATCAGCCCCCTGGCTTCCCAGTGCGCCGAAGCCACAGCAGGGCCTTGTCCTGTCCCTGTGAGAGGCCTTTGGGTTGGCAATTCCTCTGCCACAGGGCTCTTCCCTCATGCTGAAGCCCTCCTTCCTCACCCCTTTCTTCATGAGGTCTGCCCTGAGTACCCTCTTTATAATTGGGACCCACCTCCAAACACCTCAGCCCTTTTTTCCTACTTGATTTTTTTCCCAAAGCACTTACCCCCCCTTCCTACATACTATATAATTATTACTTTCACGATTTATTATCTATCCCCCCCCAGACCCTGAGCTCCATCATAGTAGGAATTTTGTATGTTCTGTTCACTGAAGTATCCCCAGCACCTAGAATAGAACACACTGAGGTAAACTGAGGCATCCCAGGAGGATTCTTACCCCCTGGGGAGATACATAGGGAAGACAGGTAAGGAAGAGGAGACACTGAAAAACAGCAAGATCAAGAGAGATGGAACAAAAGAGCCACAAGAAGAAAAAGAGAGAGAGAGGAAGAAAAATAAGAGAGACAAGAAATAGACTGAGAATAAGAGAAAAAGAGAGGAAGAGACAGAGAGAGAGACAGAACATAGAGACAACGAGGAGAAGAGACCCAAAGGAAGAAGCAGGCTGAGTCCAGCCCATTTCAGATACATCGAGGTCCGCCTTTGCAAAGTGGCACACCCCTCATCCCCCTGCGGATCAGCCACACACTGCTTCTCCCAGCCCCTGCGGCCTCAGAGAGTCCAAGCTCTATTTGGAGGACTGGGAAATACCCCCTCCCTTCAGACACCTCCTTGGACCCCAAGTCTGAGATGTGGTCCTACTGTGTTCCCTGCAAAAGCATACTGACCTGAGAGAGGAACTGGAGTCCCAGCCCATTGCCCCCTGCCCGGTTCCAGCAGACTGAGACCCCAGCCTCATTAGGCCTTCTCTTGCTGGAGAAGCAAGTGGAGAGGGGGGCAGGAATCTAAGAAGTAGCAGGACACCTGGCAGTAAACTGGGGTAGAGTTGTCTCTGGTGACCTCCAGGAGGAAGGGAAGGAACATAAGGGTCACTGCCCTGGTTACCAGAGCAGATGCCAGACACCTGCCCAGCAAAGGGACCTCTGCTAGGCCTGTGCTAGGTTCCAGAGACATCTGAATAATACAGATCTCTGCCCTTGGGGGAGCTCTCATCTCACGGTCAGAGCCTGAATGGTCTCCCCCATCCCACTGTCTCCCACCCTCTCATGCACCAGAGCACACCTGAGAGGTGGTCCTGACAGAGGCTTGAAGACCATTAGCCTAATCTCCAAACTTCCATCTGCCCCTACCTTCAGCCATCCCCAATAAATACACCACATAAACACAAACAGTATGCTCCAAGAAGCCCCAGACCCTTGTGTGCACCCTACTGCAAGCTAGGTAGCTGTCCTAGGACCTTTCTGGATGGAAACACTCCCGGCCACAGGATACCTGGTACATGCAGGCACCCAGCCTCACGTACTTCCATTCCTATCCACAAAGCTTGCCACACTCAGCCCTAGACCTGGACATGCCGACCCAAGTGTGTACCCACAGATGCACAGGCCAGGCACACACAACCTCCCCCAGACACACGACACACGAAACCACAAAGACCCATGCATATCCATGTGTTCATACATTCCTATACCCACAACAATGCACAGGCCAGACAGACACATGCATGCCACCTACGCATACTTGGCTTGTCCAGGCCAGGGCCCACAACTGTACACACTAAGCCTTCTGTACCACACTAAGACTTTGCTTTTCTCAGCCCACTCTGAGGTCTTCTAGACATTTCCTGTCCCTTCCCCACCCCTCCCACCCACCCCCATCCAACTAGCACCTCTAAGACATGAAGGTTTCTCCACCTCCTACTGAGGATAATAGAAATGGGACTGTAACTGCAGTAAGTAGGACTGAAGTGAGATTCCTAGTAGAACCTCCAGAGGGCACTCAAGTGAGGGGCAGATGGCAGGGATTAACCCACAAAGTCTACTTTTTTGAGGTCAGTTACAGAATTGGGAGATCTTCATCTCCAGGAAACAGAGGGATGGACCAGATGACCTTCCACATCAAAGCATTTTGGAACTCAACTCTACTGCCCAGCCTTGGTTGGAGGGTGGTGTGTGGTTCTCCAACCCCACATGGATACAGCCCATGATGGTTTGGGAGGCTTTGGGGGTGGAAGGCACAACAGGCCTGCTGGCTTTTGAAATCTAATGGCTCTATCCTTCCAAAACACTCAGAAGCTGGGCAAAACAGGGACATGAAATTCTCACTGTATAGAGGAGAAAAACAAGCCCCTGAGGCTAAGTGGTTAGAACCAGGCCACACAGCCAAATGTAGTGAGCCCCCAACCCAAGACCCCACTTACCCCAGCTGAGTGTCCTCAGTGTCCAGACAGAGATTCTTGGAAACATTGTCCCCCTCTGCCAGCCCACCAGCCCTCCAGGGTCTGGACTCTGTAGAATCTTCCAAAATATTTGAGTCTGGCCCCAGAACTAGGCCATTGGTGAAGGAAAGGCCAAGACTGAGACTATGGAGAACCATGTCCGGGCCCTGTGTGGGCTCCTCAGTGTCCACCAGAGTGCCCCTTATCTCATGCGCTGGGCTGTTGTAGCTACTGTTCAGGTCCTGACTGTATGCCATTCCATTCTGGACCCCAGGTTCTTCCTCGGGCTCCAAGCTGGGGTCCCAGGCAGCACCACTTTCCACAGGTAGTACAGACGGAAGCTTATCCTCATCCATGGCTGCCACTACTTCCTCCCCGTGCTGACTGCTCCTGGAACTCCCCTAGACCCGAAGGGGAATGAAGAGATGAAGAGGTGAGTCAGACAGGACAGGTGCCGAGGGGTCTAAAACCCAGCAGGACCAGCACTGGGCAGCCTGCCTGGGGACAGGAGGATGGTGAGACGATCTTCTCAGGACCTCCTGGCTGGAATATGGGTTCAGGCTGTGGCACCCTAGGGCAACAGTCCCGCTCAGGCCAGCTCATCTCTCCCCTGACCTGCATTCATCCTGTGTGCCCAGTCCTGCCTTTCTTGTTACCTCTTACATGTGTCTGTTGTGCCCTCCAGAATCCACCAAAGCCCTGTGAGAAAAATTCAGGTTGGGAGGAACTAGGAAAGGGTCCAGGACTTCTCCAAACCCCCTCCCTTTCCTGCCTGTATATGAGGTAAGCAAAACTCCAGACTGACAGCAGCCGGTCCCCTTGTTTCTTTCCAAGTTCTCACCAAGTTCTCAGGAGCCAGAGAAGAGTGAATCTGTGGATGAATGGAGGGAAATGAGCTGGGGATGCCTTCAGAGGGAGATTTAAGAAAGGAGACAAGGAAGTCAACAGAAGTGCAGCTTCATCAGAACCTGACGCCAACCCAGAGAAACCAAGCTGAGGTCCCAGGGTAGCCATCCCAGGCCCAGCATGAGGCGCTGTCCAGGGTGCTGGGCGGATGAGCCACCACCCAGGACCCTCACCTACACAGTCTGCCTGTCTTCTCTGCCCAGCGCCCAGAGCCCTGGCTGTGCGAGGAGAAAGGATGAGCGGGACCTGGGGATCCCCTCCACACCAGGGCCCCCAGAGCTCACCCAGCCTTGAGGAGGGATGCCATGGAACATTCTGGAGAGAGCACCAGAAGGGGAGCTAGGCCCTGCTCTGCCCAACTCACTGAGTGACCCCATGTGGGTCCAAGTTGGGCCTCCTTACCACCCCAGCCAGGCCTGCCCCCCACTCCCCTCTACCCTGCTTTGGGTCTTTACCTCCTCTTAAAATGAGGAGATGCATTTTTAGCTGTTATCTCCATCCCTACCCCCTTTTAAAGCTGATCAAAACCAGCCCACAATTCCCAGAGGCTTGCAGCCCAAGCTAATCTCAGACAAGAGGACAGAAGCAATGGGCTAGTTCTAGCTCCCCCCCAACCCTGTCTCTGCCCCTGGCCCCACCTAGCCCCTAGGCTATTTCTGTATCACCTCACCGCACCCCATGACCTTCGTTACTGGGGATACAGACCATTCCCACCAAACAACTTCCTTCCTTCCTTCAGGCCTCAGCTTCCCCTAATACCCCCAGGCTCTTCTGGAGAAAGGGTCCTGAGGTTTCAGGGGAGTCTGGAGGAGAGAGACTGGTCAGCCTTCTGGGCTGCAGCGGAACAAGTTGCAAATACTGCAGTAAGAATTTAAGTGAGACCCATTCTTCTTCTACTTGCCTGGTCTGAAGTGTCTCCTGAGGGACTTGTTAAAATAGATAATAAGGCCTTCCCCAAAAACCTCCTAAACCAAAACCTACAGGGATCAGATATGGCAATCTTTTATTCCTTTAAAAAAAAAAAAAAACAAACAAAACCATGAGTTAGACTCCAAGAGGAACTTCCCACATAGAGAAGATGAGCCTGGATAGGAAGGTCAGTCTTCTCTGGGGGTTTCCAGGCCCTGAAGTGGGTATCTGCCACCACAGGACCACTTAAGATTCATTGAACCCTCGATTTTCACACATGGAGAAAAGAGAACAGGGTAGACAGGGATCTGGGGCCTCCACCCACCACTCTGAGCATTTCTCCTAGAGTTCTGAAGACGGCAGGAGTATAAGATTTTACTTAAAAAGTAAAAAAAAAAAAAAAAAAAAAAAAGATTTTACTTAAAAACAAACAAACAAGCAAACAAAAGAGCAACAAAAAACATCTACAGATTAAAAAAAAAAAAAAACAAAAAACAAACAAACAAAAAAACCCATGAAGATCCAGGCAGTAGACTATCTGGGCCCTGATCCTAGGACGCCAGGGACCCCAAGGGGCTCGGCACTAAGGACGGGTTCCGTCTGGTCTGCCCTAAATCCCTGCTGCTGCAGCTGCTATTTCAGTCTGCTCCCTCCGGTTGTGTGCTGGGAGCAGGGAGAACAGGAGGTCATCTCCTCAGCTGAGATTTCTGGGTGGGGGGAGCATTTCTAAAGGAAAGAGGAGGGAGAGTGGGGACTTCTGGCTTGCTGCCTGAGTTCTAGTCCTCTGGCCTGCTTTCTGGCTCAGGGGCCTGGATGCCCATTGGATGTGGGGCACAAGGCTCCAACCCAATTCCACCAGGGCGCCTCAAGCTCCCACACCCACACATGGAGGCTGAGCCCAGCAGGACCAAGTTCTTCCCCTTTGGTCAGGGCTCTGTCTGAGGTCCCAGTGAAGGCTGAGATTTGAAAGCATAAACAGTTTCCCCTTATGCTCATACTACACCAACCCCAAAGCCAAGGTTATAAACAAACCAAGGACATCTTGGGAGGCCCCTACTTCACCCCCCAACTTTCAGCAGCTGCCTTAGGCTGGCTCCAACCTTACCTGCCCTGCCTTGTCCTCCTGCAGCTGGGAGTGGGATAGAGGTTCTGCCAACACTGGGCACTGGGCCGTGTCCTCAGTTTCAGGGGGTGGGCAGACAAGGGGCAGCATTGAGCTCCTCTGGGCGGGGGGCCCAGAGTCCCTGCCTGGGCTGAGGGCCAGCTGAGCCCAGAAATAGCTGAGCCAGGACACCCCCCTCTCTTTCTGAGCCCAAGAGAGGGGTGCATAAAGGAGGGCTTCAGGTCAGAGGTGTGAAACAATACCCCAAGCCTTCACTCTGAACCATCATGTGCCCTGAGATGCCTCACTGTCCCCTCTGGCCTTTATAAACCCATCTTCAGAATGGGAGCATCACCTCTGCTCTCCTTCTTCCCCAGGGCTGGTGGGAGAGCTTGAGATCATGAATGCAAAGAAAGCAGAAATCCAAGGAAGAACAAACTCCTACAGGGATCAAGGGGAAAGGTAGCTAAGGTCCACTCTTCCCACCACTACATTTGACAAATGGAGAGACTGAGGCACAGAACCAGGAAAGGCTGTGCCCAAGATTACACAGTTGAGGAGCTGGCACTACAACTCAGGGATAGCTTCCTTCTGTACCTGGATTGGCTGGAGGTGCAGGAGGAGCCCACAGTTTCCCAGGCCCTCCGTCAGATCCTCCCACAAGATCAAGGGCTCAAATATTCAAGCAGGAGATACCACCCGAAGCAGTGACCCTGCCCCCTCCAACCCTGCTGGCAAGACCAAGGGAGGAAATACAGCTGGGTCACAAGGCACTGATCCCAAGCAGAAGCCTACAAATGACAGGCTGGCAGTGGCTAGATCCCCTGCATCCTCTCTCAGCATAAACCAGGCCCTGCTCCAAGCAGGGGCTCCTACTACCCATTGCCCTTGAGATGACCTTGGGATCAGTGGCATCTTTTTCAGCTCCAACTAAGGTGGACCCAAGATAATAATGGAACACTGGCAGGGCCAGGGCTAAATGCCAAACCAGCCACTTTCTGGGACTCAGCTGTGCCTAAGACAACCTTGTCCCCCTCCTCACTCTCCCCATGGCAGCCTGAATGAACTCTGAAAACACAAATCACATTATATCCTTCTCTCACTCATAACCCTCCAATGTCTCCCACTGCTCTTCGATTAGAACTCATCCTCCTTAGCATGGCCTAAAAAAGCCTTGTCTAAGCTGGTTCACTGCCCTCTCCCCATCCCCCACCCCATCAGCCACATTGGCCTTCTTTCTGTTCCCTGAGCTCATTCCCATCTCAGGGCCTTTGCACCAGCTGTACCCTTGGCCTAGAATGCTGTTCCCCTAGATCTCTAAATGACTGCCTCTCCTGTCACTTAGGGCTCAACTCCAATCCTGCCTCCTCAGAGAGGCCCTCTCTCAGCACCCTGTACTCTCACACTCCTCCACTAAGCATCCGATCTGCCAAGCATCACTTAGCAGAACTGAAACTCCTTTTTCTATTTTCTTCCTTATGTCCTGCCATCTCCCTCAGTAGGATGTAAGTTCAGGAGGGTGGGGGCTGGGTCACGTTCACCACCTCCCCCAGAACCTAGCACCAAGCCTGGCAAACAGCGGGCACTCTTTTAAATATCTGATGAATGAGCAACCTGGAGATTTTCATCATCACTGTTACGGGCAGGAGCTAAGAGACGTTGAGGAATATGCTTAGGGTCACAAAGCTAGAAAGAGGCAAGGCTGGCATTCTGCTTGGAATGACATTGGACTGTCACAGGAATACCTTGTGTGGTGAATTCCATGTAGAGATCCAAACCAGGGACTATGGGAAGCCCAAGGAAAAGTCTGGAGTAGGGCGCCCAGCAAAGAGTGTTCCAGGGCCTGACACACTCTATAAGATAGAGGGGAGAATGCATGGGTACTGAGGCCTGTGTGCATGTCTGTAAGCAAGCATATGGTGCATGCATTTTTTAGCACAAACATACATGCACACACATACAAACACACATGAAAGGAGCTAGGCAGCCCCTCATGTCTACCCTGCATACCCCTAGGTGATAGGGTAGAGATGAGGAGCCCACAGGCCTAGGGATAAGTTTCAGGCCAGCTAGACCGACATCACTGGGCATCTGGGATTAAAATCATTCTGCCTTGAGAGAAGCCAGGAGCCAAAAACAGACAACTCATTGCTTCAGGTTAGGGTGGGAGATGGAGAAGATACGCACCCACATTGACCTAATAGCATCAGGTGACTACATGGGTTTGGGAGGAGATGGGGGAATACAGGCCC
Source organism: Lutra lutra (assembly GCF_902655055.1). NCBI lineage: Eukaryota > Metazoa > Chordata > Mammalia > Carnivora > Mustelidae > Lutra > Lutra lutra. The sequence continues at coordinate 78,515,694 of NC_062282.1, read as the reverse complement.
ACTTGGTAGAAATGGGGATGCAGGAGGCAGAACTGAGGTGGGGAACCCATCGTGCTGAGTACTACCCAGACCAGGCGAAATCTAAGAGCCTGTGGGATGTCCAAGGGTACTTAGAGGCCAGGCAGGCTACACATAGAGGGAAGTGGGATCAGAGAAAATCATTCTGGAATGTCATTATTGAAGCAAATCTGAGACTCGGGTTTTGCCTCCAAGGTGCTAGCAGAGTTTGGGGAAATGAAACCTCTCTCTGGACTCATTTCCCCCATATACGTCAGAGATTCCAAACCATTGCCAAGTCTTGGACTTTGATCATATGATGGCGCTGTGGATCCTACCCAGACTCTCACATATGTGCACAACATTTTGAGTATTTTTGAGAGGCTCAAGGACCCCTGAAGCCCATCCATATGCCTTGGGTATGAACTCCACAAAAGGGACAGTCTCCGAAGATCTCCCACCTCTGCACACTGGACACTCACAGTGAGTTCAAGTACAAGCAAGGGCTACTTGCAAGGCAAAGGAAATGCTGGAAGCCTTTCATTGTCAGAGCTATTCCATGCCCACTGGGAACCCACTCTGGACATCCCCATTAGTCCCACTATCCTTCCCAGAACTCTTACTGCATGGACTCCCTAGCTTACCCAGATTTTTGCACATGAGCTGAGATTGTCACACATACACGAAATGTATCATCTTAAATAAGATGATCAGTGAAAAGAGCTGGTGTGTGCTAAGTGCTCAGAATGGGCTTTGGCCAGTTGTGTCCCGCACTATTCATGGGGCCCCCGTTAAACTCCAGGGCTATCCCAGGAAAGGGCTGGGCCACTGACAAGGAAGCTCACAGGCAGACCCCTCGGTGGAGACCCTGTCCCCCAATGCTCACCATGTTCACCCCCCAAGCCTCTGCCAGTCAAGGAGTCTGGAGGTCAGAGCTCTAAGCACTGTCTCTAGGCACAGACCAGCCTGGTCACATGCCTCTTAATGTCCCAACTGCTTGGGGCAGGCAGAGTAACCAGGATAATAGGAAGGGGTTGTCTACCCAGGAGTCTTGGGAACCTCCCTGCCTCCATTCCTCAAGGTGACCTTAATCCCTCCAAACCCACTAGGTCTGCCCAACTTGGAGCACCTCATACAGCAAAAGGGTCTCAGACTGGGAGTCTAGGACAGCGGGTCAGTGTCCTAACTGTACAGTCAGGAAGACCTGCCTTCAACCCCCAGCTCTGCTGCCCGCAGGCTCTGTGACCTCGGGAAAGCTGCCCTCCTCTCTGAGCCTCAGCACCCTCCTCTGTAAAATGTGGGGTGCTAAGAGCATCTGCTTTGTGGGGCTGCAGGGAGGACTGGAAGAGATGGTGTGGGTGCAGCGCTCAGCTCAGAGCCAGGCACAAGTGCTCAGGGAGAGGTGGCAGTCATTGCTTCCCAGAACCCTCTCTCAGGCTGCAGAGGAAAGGGCGGGCTGCCCTCACTGGGGATGGAATGTGCAGAAGAGCAGCACAGGATGTTCGGTAGGCCCTGCAGACACTGGTTCCTGGCAGCCTGTCAAGTGGCTTCCGAGGCAAGGGCTTCAGGGGCCCAGCCTGAGGGTGGAGGCAGGAGAAAGGTTCAATCTGGGGCGCAGGAGGCTGGCCAGATAAAATGCCCCACGCTTACCTGAGACAGGTGAGGCCCCTCCAGTCCGGACCCCACCAACACTCCCAACCCCGGGTGAGGATCCCTCCTCATGTCCACCTCAAGGCAGAAGAGCAACTCTAGGTGCAGGTGCAGGGCCAGGGCCAGGGCCAGAGCCCTGGACTTCCCCGAAAATATGCCTGAGCCCTTCAAGGGGGTGCCAGCCCATGGTTATCAAGGAGCCCAGCATCACCCTGCTTTCTTCCACTCAGTTTGGGCCCTTGGGGAACCAGCTTTGCCTTGAGTAGTGAGCATCTGGACGGCCTTCTCTTTCTCATGGTTGGGTAGGCAGAGGTCCCCAGGGCCGGGTGCACGTTTGCATCTTATCTGCATGTACCCCTCAGCCTGCTGGGATTCTCAGGGGCCTCTGGGCCCAGCTCTGCAAAGGTCCTACCTTGACATCTTCCAACAACAGCGTGCTTCTCTCCCCACCCACCAGCCACTTGGCACCCTCCTTTGCTTTGCTTAGTATTTGCATACATCCGCATACCAGTTTGGAGGCCTCTCAACCCTGAAATTCCTGTCTGCTGTCAAATCCCAAGTCAAGTTTACAGCTGGGGCTCAACCTCCAGCTGACTTCCAGAGGGGTGAGTCCTCTGCTATCTGGGTCAACAAGGGACTCAGCTGCTCTGGCTAAGAGACCGGCCATTGCTCCGTCGTCCTGAAGCTTCATAGGGTACCTGGGATTCACTCAGCTTCTTGAGCCCCATTTGACCCATGAGCCTGCAGACCGAGAGCAGAACACGAAGAACTATAATGGACTAAGTGAGCAAAGTCCTCCCAGTCATCCCTGTGTCAGCTAACACGCCTGACTGAAGGTGGATCTGGGGCCTCCATCTCTGAGCAGCCGCTGCCCACCCCAGCCCACAGTCCGTCTCAACAGCCAGGAGAGATGAACCAAGAAACCTCATCCTCCTTTCTCTCTGCCAAGTTTTACTTAACTCTTACTCCCTAGATCCTCATATTCTGTCTGCCCCCACCCCCCAAAACCCCTCTATCTCTCTGCATCTTCCCCTCTGACCTTTCCCCCACCCCCTCCCCAACCTCATAATGCTGTTGCCCCATTTGACCCCACCCCTACGGGGTACCCTGTCATCCTCTTCTCCCCCTCTCCTCGCCTGTTCCTGTCTCTGCTTTAGGACTTCAGCACAGGGTCTGACCAAGGTTGTGGTCTCCTTGAGGCAGGATAAAGGCAAGCAGCATGTGCATGAAGCCAGCAGGTGTGAAATGGGCTGTAGGAAGCCATTCCACTGTGACTGCCCGAACCCATCATTGAGAGAGTCCCTCCTATTCAGCCATAGCCCACTGCCAGAAGATGTGGGACCTGGTCAACAGCCTCACCCCTTGATGGCAAGCACATGGGGTGATGGCAAGCACAAGGGGATAGGACAGAAAGAGAGGAGTCAGGAATGACAACAGCATCTGGGCCCTGAGCTCTGGGAAGCTCAGAGCCATTCCTGAGATGGGGAAGACTGGGCAGAGCAGGTCTAGGGAGGAATATCGGGATCTCAGCTTTGGACAAGTTGAGTTTGAAGGGTCTACTAGACACGACAGTTAAAAAAGCTACTGGAGCTCAGAAGACAGCTCAAAATTGGGGGTACAAATGTGGGAACTGGCAGCACGTGGGAAGGTGTAGCCACAGGACTGGATGAGGTCAGCACAGGAGTGGAAGTAGAGGGAGACAATGGGCCGTGCAGGGACTGAGTCCTGGGACACCGCCATGTGCAGAGGTGGGGGTGGGGTGGAGCAGAAGGAAACTGAGTAGGACCAACCACGAGGCCAGAGGCAAACAAGAAAGGATATGTTGGAAGTCAAAGAGAATATTTCAGGAATTGGAAGAAACTGAATGTGTCAGATGCTTCAGATGGGGACTGAGACTTGGCCACTAAGGGTAGCAACATGGAGGTCCATGGTGACCTTGAGAAGAGCAGTCAGCAGAAGGGGGTGAAAGCCCAGTTGGAGTGGAGTCCAGAGAGAGAGTGGAAGGAGGACCAAGAGATAATGAGTCCTGATAACCCTTCTGGGGAGCTTGGCTACGAAGGAGAGCAGAGATGCAGCAGCTGCTGGACAGAGAACACAAGAGAGCCACCTTGTAAGACAGAAAACAAGAGCAAGGGCCTGCTGATGGAAGGATCTAGTACGGGAGGAACTGACAAGGCAGGAGGGCGCCCTGGCTGCAACAATGCCCTCGAGCAGGCACGGTGGGGGACAGTGTGTAGTGCACAAGGAGAGGGGCAACCTTAACCAGAGAAGGCCTCACCCCCAGCAACAGGAGGTCAGGCAGAGCCATGGGGGCAGGAGCCGGTAGAATGTCACACTGCAAGTCTGGGAAAGTCCCTATTGCTTCTGTTTTCTCAAAGAAGTAGGAAGCAGGATCATCAGCTGAGAGGGAGGATGGGGAGTGAGGGGCAAGAATTGAGGGTAGCAGACAAAGTGTGAAACAGTCAGCTGGTAGTAGGAAAGGAGATGGCCTCAGGACCTATGGTGGGAATGCCGGACAGCCCTAAGGACTCACCTGAAGCTCACAGTTTTGAGGCAATTTCAAGTGAGACGGGTCTGGGTTGTGGATTTTCTCAGCCCTGCTCAGCTGTTCAGGGGCAGATGTAGAGCGGGCTGGGTGGCTGGGCGTTGGATTTAACCAGGGCTGGGGTTTCACCAAGAAAGTGTGAAGAAGGGGCACCTGGGTGGTTCAGACGGTTAAGTGTCTGCCTTCAGCTTGGGTCATGGTCCCAGGGTCCTGAGATCAAACCCCACATTGGGCTCCCTGCTCAGTGGGGAGTCTGCTTCTCCCTCTCCCACTCCCCCTTCTTGTGTTCCCTCTCTTGCTGTGTCTCTCTCTGTCAAATAAATAAATAAAATCTTAAAAAAAAAAAAAGCGTGAAGAAGTAAATGAGGTAAGGGAGTTGGGGGTCCACATAGAAGGGGTTATTCTGAATTTTAGAGTGGCCCTGGGCCTGTGCTCAATGTCCCTCCCCTGCTGGTGCCTGAAAGCTCCCCACCCATTCCCTGCTGTGAGTCATGAGTGGCCTTCCCTCTGCCCTCATCCCAAAATGAGCTTCTGAGAGGGCGGCCACAGGCGGCCACCAACACCTGAGGAATGAGCTTCCCACACACCGTTCCTCTAACCTGGAGAGTAATGTGGATCCCACATACTCAAAACTTCATCCTCCGTCACCCTTCCCAGGCCATCACAACACAGCTCCCTACATCGAGTCAGACGTCAGTGCCTATTTTTTCGACCTCCTCCATCTCTCCTTATCCTCCTCTCCACCTCCCTCCTGCAACATCTGGGTCCCAGCAGGGCTACAGCACCACCAACTCCATTCCCACCATGCATTCCCTCTATATGCCATACAGAGCAGCCCCAAATTCAGTGCCCGCCCTCTCGTCCTGGGCCACGTCATGGCAGTCGGACTGGTCCTTATCCACCACACTGGCCCTGCCAATTCCCCTCCATCCTCTTCACACACACCTGTCCCATTACTCTCCTCTCTAAAGACCTTGGTGGCTCCCAGTTCTTTGGAGAAAGGACCGGCTCATCAGCCCACATTCCAGACCCCACTTCCTTTCTTCCTCTCTTGGACCCCTCTATCCCCTCTCCCCTCACTACTTCCTGCCCCAAGTTGTGGCTCACCCCCACACCACCCCTGAGGTTGGGAGATCCTTGAAGGCCTCATCAGTGTCTGCTGAATCACCCTTCTCCAGTACGTGGTCTGAAGTACGAGCTCAGTCAGTTTTGCTGACCTGGTGTGTGGATGACCAGGTGGGTGAAGCTTCTGGAAGTGGAAAGAGAGAAGAATGGAGTGAAACAAAGGGATTCTTTAGCCAAGTGACCTCACTTAGCTGACTGCCTATTACAGGACTCCTGATGAGAGAAGCACCAAGAAGGAGGCAAACATCGCCTATCAGATACTCTTGCCAACAAATGTTTAAGGTGGATCTACTCGTGAGTAGGCAACAAGACAAATTCAGAATGTGGGACATTCTATAGGAAGAGTGTCAATTAAAAATGACAATGTGACAAAAGACCGGGGCAAAGGAGGGAAGACAGGACAATTGTTCCAGATCAAAGGAGACATAACTAACTGTGATGTGTGATCCTTGAACAAAACTTGTTTTTAAAACAGCTATAAAGGATATTACTGGTACAACGAGAGGAATTTGAGTATGGATTACATACTAGGTTAAACTGTATCATGGTTAAACTTCTTGAGTATGACAATATATAGTCATTATGTAGAAAAACGTCCTCGTCTCAAGAAACTCATGCTGAATTATTCAGAGGTGAAGTGTTAGGGTATCTGCAACTTATATTCAAAAGGTTCAGAGAGAGAAACACAAACATTGGTAAAATGTCAACAGTGGGTAGATCTAGGTCTCTAGGGGAAGGGTATATAAGTGGATGTTCATTGCACCACCAGGTGTGATGAGACAAAAAATTAGGGGGGAAGGAAGGGAGTGGAGGGACACACTCCAAAGAGGGGAGCTCAAGGCCCCACTTGCCTAGACACAAGGCAGAGAGGCAGTCCTGCATTCCAGCAGGCCATGGCCGGATGCTAGGGTCAGGCTGGGGCCAGGCAGGCACAGCCCTGGAGTGGCTCACCACCTAAAAAGGGTCAGCTCCCAAGAAGACTTACCAGCGAGCAGACACACTTAGAAGGACAAGGGCCCTGCAGAAAACAACCAGGTCCCAGGGAGACCTACCTCTGCCTGAGCTGTGGCAAGAAGCCAGGTGCAGCCCAGGCTCACCACTCCCCCCAAACACCCCTCAAGGGGCGACAGTCTGAGTGTATCCTCCTGTGTGAGGAGCCAGTCTAAATATGGAGCCCCAGACATAAGATGCCGCTCAAAACAGATTTTCCTGGAAAAGACCATCTGGCAAAGGATGTCTAGAACATCTTCCGTCATGGGAGCCAGTGTCATTTTCCTGCAAGCAAATGTCCTGAATGGGAATGCCTTGATCCCACCTCTCTAGAAGACCCTAGCTTAGTGCCTAAGTTTCCCCCAAGATCACTCCCTTGCTCCAGACCGAAAGGCACACAGTCACCTCCCTCCTAACTTGCATCTCAGGGAAGAAGAAAATGAGACTGGGGACAGAGGTCCAAGCAGCAAACAGTTCTGCTCAGGTACGAATCCTCATTCCGCCACTTACTAAGTGACGCTGAACAGGCAACTTCTCCCTGAGCTTCAGTATCCACCTCCATAAAATGGGAATACTAGCAGTATCTCCCTCTAAAGCCGGTTGTATGAGAGTACTTAGCCTGTGGTAGTGCTCCATATATGGAAGCTCAGCGGGGTCATGTCCCCCACTTGGAGACCCTCTCACTGCTCTCAGTATATTTCCCTATACACTGGGGAGAGGGAGCTCTGGGGTGGGCAGGTCCCTCCTCCAGAGATAGGAGGTGAGCAGGGGAGGGCAGCTGGCCCATCTTATTGATTCAGAGATCCCAGGTCACAGAACTTGTAGCTTCCCTGGGAGGCAGGGCTTCTAACCTTCCAGGTGGGGGGTGGAGAATGACTGTACTTGCTCAGGGATAGAGGTTGGGCTTGGAGGTAGTCACAATGCCCCTTACCCTCTCTCCCTCAAGCTGCCTGAGTACCCCCCAATAAGCTGCTCTTGCATGCAGGGTCTGAAGGAGTTAGGGGAACCTAAGAAAGTTCAAATGCCTCTCCTTAGACCCAGGCTGCCCATCTGCCCTGGACAAACCCTGAGCCCTCTCCCTGCTCTCCATTCACCCACCCACCAAGCTCAGCCTGGCTTATCCTGAGCCTGCCAAGAATTTCAGACCCACTTCCATTGTGGCTACTGCTTCTGTTCCTAGTTTCCTTCCAGGGTCCCCCCGCCAAGATGGCCCCAAGACAAAGGGGTAGGCTGGGGCAGTGCCCCCCCTGGGCCTGAGTGGAGACAATGTTCCTAGCTCTGATTCAGGGAGTCCCCAGATTTCTCCAGGGACAGCAACAGTCAGTATACCTCCTCTTAGGAGGGGGCCAGCTGGGCAGGGTTGTCCCCACATCTGGATTCCCTGCCCCACCCCAGCCCCAGCAGCAGGCTCTAAGGACCCCTCCCTCCCTGCAGCTGCCACGGCCATTATGGGCCTTCTCAGCCTTGCCCACTGCCTGCCACGCCCCCACACAAGCCCCTTTTCTAGCAGCAGAGTCCAGAGCTGGGAAGGTCTGGCCGACAAGCCAGGCTGTCAAAGTTAGGAAACTGGAAACAGAAATAAATCCTCAAAGCTGCTCCGAGGTAAAGGTAGCTGCCAGCAGGCCCCGGCAACCACCCAACCCCCTGGGTCCCCTGCCACCAAGCTGCCATTGGCACCCCGTCAACACACACATGTAGCTCAGATTATACAAAAGGGGGGGGGATCGGGAGGCAGAGCCCAGAAGGCAATCACCCTGCCTGGCCCTGACTGGCCCTGCAGGCTGGCCTGGGGTTCTCTGGTGGCTCCCCCTCTCCCTGGCCCAGACCCGGCCATCCCCGGGCTTCCTCTCCCAGCCCCATCTCCATGACAACCGTATCCTTCGGATGCTCCAGCCGCGGAATTGATCTCAAAATGTAGCTTTGTTAGCAGACCCCGGCGGGCGTGGAGGGCGGAGGGCGGCGCCCTCCAGCATGCGTTTCCCCCCAGCATCCCCTCCTGCCCCCAACCCTACTTCGGGAGAGGCAGGGTCCCGGGGAACGAGGGCCCTTGGGACCAGGTGGCCCCGCGGCCCCACTCACCGCTCCTGGTCCCAGTCGCTGGGTCCAGCCTCTCACGGCGGTGCCATGCGGAGGCCTCTGCTGGACTGACCGTCCCGCTCCGCCTCTGCCTGTCGGGACTCCCCGCGCCTGCTTCAGTCCCTTCAGGTGTCAGAGCCGAGGCTGTTGGAGAAGCTGAGCAGAGATGAGGGGACGGACGGCAGGAGGGAGGGAAGGAAGGAGAGAAGGAGGGAGGGAGGAGCGGGAAGGGCGGGGAAGGGCGGGGGAACTGCAGCTGGGCGGGTAGCGGGAGCAGAGCCGGAGGCGGCGACAGCGGCCACTCCGGCTAGCCCTACAGCCACGCCTCCGCTCCCAGGTCCCCACTGTGTGCCCTGACCCGGCCAGGGAGGGTGCGGCCAGCCCCTTCCCGTACAGCCCCGCGCCCCGGCCCTTTAAGAAAGTGGGGGAGGGGAGCGCTGCGAGGTTCCGCACCAGCGCCCCCCCGCCTCGCCCAGCCAGGCCCCAGCTGTCCTCTAACCCTGGGTCAGACCCAGCCACCGCTCCCCCAACCCTGCGCTGCAGGACCCTTAGCCTCAGACCCTCAGGCTCGGCTCAGCCCTCCTCCAGCTGAAGGAGGGAACAGGTCCTTGTCCTGCTCCAAATGTCTGTTCCTCCACTAACTCTTTGCCCTCCTCTCCCCACACAAGCCGGGAGACATCCTACCTGGGGTGGGGGATGAGGTGGACCATCTCAGAGATTGGTAAACTGAGCCTGCCCTACCTATCTACCTACTGAGACAGACAGAGGGACAGACAGACCTCAGCCATGGGGTGAGAAGGGGGGGTCAGGACAGAAGATCAGACAAAGCAGAGAGAACCTGAGGGAGGAAGAGGGGAAGGGTGGATCCAATCAAGAATGCAGACTCCCAGCACCAGGTCAGGGGGATAGGCTGCCTAGGCAGAGAGATACAGATGCTGTGGGCTGTGAAAACCATCTCTGGAGGGATCCGCCCCACAGTTCCCCTCATGCTGTTCACCACCTTAAGGATACCCCCCCACCCTGCCCAGAATCCTAGCTCTGAAGAAGGGTGAGAGGAATGCACCTGGACTAGACACCCAGAAGGACTTCCTAGCCTTGAATCTCCTGCAGGGCAAGAGGCCACCTCTCACATAGGTAATAATGGGCCCCCACCTGTAGGGATCTACAGAGACGGGAAGCTGTGGGAACAAGGGAGGGTGAGTAGGTCCAGTTCCACTAAAGAGGGAGATCAGGGTAGAGTCAGCCCTACCACAGAAAGCCACTTTCTACAACTTTCCTTCCACTCCAGCCCCAGGAGCTGTTCACTGCACTGGGCTCCTTGCCATCTGAGATCTTTGCAGGTGTTCCACCCTCTGCCTGGTCAGGCCTTGATCCTGCTGTGCCTATTGAACTCCCACCCAGGCCTCAAATCCCTGCTTAATGCCCCTTCCCCAAAGAAGCTTTCTCTGACCTTCTTTTTACCCATACGCACACGGAATTAGGGGCCCTCTTCTTAGGGAGCAGAGGGTGAGAGAGGGGAGAGGATTTGCTGATCTATTAGGGCTGTCTAAGCTGTGCAGGATGGAGTAATTGGAGATGCAGGGTGCGAGCTGTGATTAGTCTCCTCCTCTTCAAGCTGGGCCGCAGCTGAAGCTGGGGTTTCACCAACCATGGTGACATGGTGACACCTCCATTATTAACTGTACATCCACCATGTGCCAGAGTCCACAGTACATGCCTTCCGTGTGTTATATTTAACGCTCAGAACAATCCTATAAACCATTTTACATATGAGAAAACTGAGGCCCAAAAGTACTGGCCACTTGCTTAAGGTTCCAGGAGGTCTGATCCTGTGGACGCAGCCGGGCAGTTGAGAGAGCACTCGGCCCACAACTCTTGGCTGCCCATCAAAGCCAAGGAGATTGCCACAGAGCCCAGAAACAAGGGGGCCACTCTATTTCAAGTGCCCAGGATCTTCTTGGAGGGCACAGAGGGAACATGGCTTCCATGCTGTCCTGCCCTCTGACCTTCTGCCCTCTGTTACCTGTAGGTAGGGATGGGGGGCAACCAACAGGAACCATAGGCAAAGAAGGAGTCACAGGGCTTCATTTCCACATTCCCCATGCTCAGGACCCATGACCTCAAGTCACAGCTGGACAACATTTCTGAGCCTCCACTTCCTCAACTACCCAGTAAGGATGGTAATATCCCTCTCTTGTGGGGCTGGGTTGGGATGAAAGGAGCTGTTATGCTGAGTGCCCACCCACCCACCCAAGACCTGGCATCCGAGGCACTCAAAGGGCTGTGGTTATTCCAGCTGTAACGAGGGACTTGCTCATGGAATGAATCGTTTACTCTCTGTCCACCTAGATGGACTGTGAGCCCCCTGAAAGCAAGGTCTTTCTTGTTCACAAGGTATGCTCAGTACCTAATGCAATAACTCTATGCGGAAGGAAAGAAAGGAGGCAGGGAGGGAGATAGAGCTGTTTCCCTGCTTAATTTGCCACACAGAACCCCATCCCTCGCCTGGGTCTGCTCCCCATGACTGGCAGCTCTGGGAGCCCTGTTGCACTGGGCACAAGCTGGCCAGGGCCAGAGGCCTGGGTTCTGATCTAACCTTGTGGCTTCCTAGCTGTGCAACCACAGGCAGCTAGATCTCCTCCCTGAATCTCACTTAGCCATGTAATGTGCAACTAGCCCAAAGGGCTTGAAGGGCTGTCATGAGCCCACGGATGGCCTCTGTGTGATAGGAGCATTGGACACAAGGGAGAGATTTACTGTGTAGCTACTTTCCCGTGTAGCTACTTTCACCTCCTGGAAGAGTACAGTTTCTGCTAAAAGCACTACATTCCTCAGCCTCCCTCCAGCGCAAAAAAGAATCAGCAGCTTCTCCCGCTTGCTCCAAGTGACGCCCTTTCCTTCTCCCCGACTTTTCCCTGCCCACCTGAAGGTGATTCTCAGGAAGGCAGGTGCTAGATGCTGGACAGGGGCAAGGGACCCAGTTCTCAGCCCATGCAGCCCAGCACAGCCTGCCAGGGCGAGGCCTCTACCTGACCTCCTGCCTCCCCAGACCCAGGCAGGGCCTCCTCCTCTTCCTCACCCCGAACAGAGTGGTGCATCCAGGGAAGAGAAGAGGCCAGGACCTGAGACCCAGCACCAGGAGAAAGGCATATGGGTCCAGAGGGGGTTTGGCCCAGAGAGCTCCTTCAACACCCAGGGCTCCCATCTTCCAGCTGGTAGACTGAGGCCAGGGAATGAGAGGCTGGGTAGGGATTCCACAGGCCAATCCTGGAGGACTCAGTGAGCACCTGCTGCGCACCCAGCCACGCTCCAACCCTGCCCTTGCCCCTTCGCCCCCAAGATAAAGCCTCCAGCCCACCTGTCCAGTGTTCTCTCTTGACACCTCACACTTCAAATGTGATGCTCTAGGCCCCCACCCACCTTAGACACCACAACCATTTCTAATAACCTCACTTTGCTTATGCTGGTCCCCTGCCTAAGATGCCTTCTCTTCATTCACTCTCTCTTGCTAATTCCTCCCAATTCTCCAGCCCCCTCGAGCTATTGGGCCATTCATTTTCCCCCATTATAGCAAATTTCTTTGAAGAAGTTGTCCATGCTTTCCAATTTCTTTCCCATTCTCTCTTGAACTCACTCCCATCTGACTCTCATCCTCTCACCCACACTTATTCCAATGATGCTGCTCCTCAAGGTCACCAACACAGCTAATGAGTACAGATGTACAGGTTGGACACTGCACCAAGGCACCTGGGGTACATAAGGGGTGGAGAAGGAGCGGAAATCCAGCTGTGCCTGGTACAAGGCTACATCATGCTGGGAAGAGACACTTTTTCTTTTACACTGAGGTATCTCCCTTTTGTGTGCCTGCCCACTGGGTCCACCTAGAGGAGCTGCCTCTTTCTCCTGTTTGTACAAAGGGACTAGATATACTGACTGGGACCTGGTCCCTAGTGACCACTGTGATGCCAATCCAAAAGTCAATTCTCACACCTCATCTTAACTTATTGGAAGAATCTGCCACACTAGATCACCCTCCCTCCTTGAAACAGTTCCTCCTGCTGGCTTCTAGGATGCCTGTTGCCCTCCAGTATCCCTGCCTGTACCTTGTAACCTTTTCAGCTGATTCCCTATGAGATCTACTTTCAAAACACATCTCCAATTGTCCACTGCCCATCAGCGGGCAGCAGCAACCATCGCCTCTCACCAGGATTGTTATTGTCGTCTCCTCAGTGGTCCCTCTGCTTGCACCCCATCCCACTACTGACATTCCCAACATGTCACTAAGAGTTAAAGCAAAGCCTTACAATGACTACAGGTTCCTACATGATCTGGGCCCCACTACCTGTCTGACCTCACTCCTTTCTAGCCACAGGGGCCTCCTCGCTGATCTTCTAACACATCAGGCACATTCCCACCTCAGGGCCTTTGCACTTGCTATGCCCTCTACCTGAAACTCCTCCTCCAGGCGGCTGCATGGTTTACCCCTCACCTCCTTCAGTTCTCTGCCTAAAATACCACCAGTCTCCCCTTGGCCTGCTTGCTTTTCCTCCAGAACACATATTTATATCCTACATACCTATTTGCTTATTCTGGTTATCATCTGTCTTCCTACCACTACTATCATCACTAGACTGTAAGCTCCAGGAGAGCTGGAAATCTGTTCACCTCTGTACACCCAGGGACTAGAACATTGCCTGGCACATAGCACGTACTCAGGAAAAAGCTCAGATAATGAGCACACCAGCAGATAAAGAAAGAAAATAACTACAGATACTACTATGTACTCTGAAAAAAAGAAAATGGGGATGTGATGACCCCTAGCTAGAAGAGTGGGAGCGCCTTCAGCCAAGTGACCAGAGGAGGCCTCGCTAAGGATGGGCCCCCAGACTGGGCACATGCCCTCTGGGCTCACACAGCACCACCATCTCCCCCATCACAGCACACATCACTGTGCCATTACTGTCCAAACTGGATAGTCCATAAGGGCAAGGACCCTTCCCACTCTTCTCTGGGTTCCTACTTCCTCCAGAGCCCAGGGCCAGCATACAGTAGGCACTCAAAGGGTGATAAAGCCAAAGAACGGATGGATAAGAGGTCATGGTCAGATCCATGCATGAGTCACAGGACTGTAACGGAGCCCACGGTAGGGAAACTGTGCGGTGAGGAAAAAGCAGGAAGCCACAGAGGCCTCGGGTGGAATCCTCGGAACCTCGGCGTCTTCTCTGTATAATCCCCCACATTACCTATGACTTCTATGTCAGCTGAGAGGGAGTGTGGGGAGGAAAAGCCATTCTCACTGGCCATCCCGTGGCCAGGATGATGATGATTCACCCATATGTTTAACAAACCTTTACTGAGCAACTCCTGCCTGTCCTGTGCCAGGCCACGGGAGGAGGGGGGGGGGGGGGGGGGGGCGGGCCCAGACAAAGTCCCTCCCTCCGTAGCTCACAGCCTATCAGATGATTTCCCAGAGGAAACACCCCTGTAGGTTGAGTTTCCAGGAGCTGGCGACTTCTCTGCTTCACCCTAATCATCACAAAATGAGATCAATTTTTAAATACGAGTTTTAGGAGTCTCCTACCTACTATCTCCCTGGACTGTGAACTCCAAATAGGACAGGAACTGGGTCTTGTTACTGCTGGATCCCTAGCATCAAGCACGGGCCCGGAGCATTGTTGGAGCTCAATACATACTTGCTGAATGCACGGATGAAGGAAGGAATGAGTGGGAGGATATAAGCAGGACCTGTGGAGAGCAGAGATTTGGGCTTGCAGCCAAGTGAAGGACACGTGGGGGAAAGGCCACAACAGCTGAGCAGGCCTGAGATGCTGGAAGGTCTCCGGAAGAAGAGCCACGCCAGGGGCAGGAGGGAAAGGAAAGGGGAGACTGCTCAACCTCCAAGAGTTGCCTGTCCTACCCCCACCCCCTAGCAAACAGGGCCCTGACAGCACTGGTCCAGGGCTAGTGGACAAACCCCATAAGGAGTGCCAGGGACTTGGAGTACCTAGAGCCAGCCGGCTGTGGGCCCAGGGCACAGGCAAAGCCTGGCCCAGAACTTTGTCTGAAGGCCTTTGTGGGCCTCTGGGAGCCTGTCCAGGAGGATGCCGGGAACTGGCTAGGGTGCTATGGGGTGAGCACTGTCCTGCTTCCGGAGGTCCAGCTGACCCTCCAAGCCTGGGTTATGGGGATTAGCAAGAGGATCCCTGTCTGCCGCCCAAATCCTTATCCTTGGAGAGAAAACACCACCTTAACCCAGGAAGTCCTGGCTCCTAGGATTAGAGTGACCAGCGGATCTCATCCTGGTAACTGAGACCCAGGGAAGAGGCAGCTCCGCTAGAGGATGCAGAAAGTTCGGGTTGAAGCTGACCCTCCCCTCACCCAGCTTTCGTCACCAACCTCCCCCTCCCCGCTCTCAGGACGCCCAGCGGCAGAGAAGAGGGAACACGCGGACTCCTGGCCTGGGAGGCGCCTCCAGCCGCAAGTTCCCTGGAGGGCGTGCTCGGTACTCGTGCGAAGCCCAGGAGGCTCTCTGCTTCCCTCTGCTGGCCGCATCCAGAATTACCAGAGCGTCCCGCGTCATCAGGCCAAGCCAAGTACCTGGGTGCTCCGTGGCGGGCAGCCCCCCTCTCAATCTTTCATCAAAAGAAGAGACTAGAGGTCATATGGGTCATCCCCCTGCCTCAGCACCACGCCCAGCCGTGACCCGAGGTCCAGCCGCAGGCCCTCTCTAACCGCCCTCCGTGCTCGGATGTTCGCTCCTTCTGGCAGTCCTTTACCTGGTCCAACCTGAGTATTTTCTCAACTTGACCCAGGCTGTCTCTGAAGGCCACGCTCTTCCAAAATAAGGATGGAAAACTGAGGCTCCACCGACTATGCCATGGTGACCCAGGCCCCGTCTTCTTTGGAACTGAGGGGAAAGCAGATACCTCCCCCCACCGCAGCCAGTAAGGCTGGAGTCTAACCCGCCGAGATCCGACAGGCCGCCCTGCCCAACCCCTTCCGGAGCCCTTATTTAAGAAGTCCAGCCAAGAATGAGCTCTTTTGGGGTCAGGGCGTCACCTGCTGGTGGCTATGAGAACTGCACCTGCCCCGCTAGGCACAACCACTGGCCAGAAAAGACCTCCGTTAATAATCCAAGCAGCTGATTTTTATTAAGAGTGTTCCGTGAGCCAGGTTCATAGTGAGTTCTTGGCATTATCTCACTTCACACATTATCTCATTTCATCCATACAGAAACCCGAGGAGGTAGACAGCATTCACTCCATCTCACCTATGAGGACCTTGCAGCTGGGAAAGTTAAGTGTCCTACCCCAGAACACACCTCTAGCAAGTGGCAGAGCCCAAGGAGATCTCGTTCACGTGCACTGGGGCAGGAGGGAAATGACAGACCAGGAGTTAGCTCTTTGGGGAAGAGCTCTGCCTTCCCACTTCCCACCCAAACTTGGGCACAATCCAGCTCAGCCTAGCTTGCTCCTGGCAGAGCTGGATCTGTCTGGCCTACACCAGTAGGGTCCATGCCCCTCTCCCCTGACAGAGTGAGAGCTTGTGTAGTGCAGAGCCAACGCAAATTTGCTCCCTTTTCCCCTCCATGCAGCACTAATAATTGACTGCTCGCCCCCGCGACTTGAGACTGCCTCTGGGGCCACCCACTTCACACACGTTGCAGACCCTACACTCAGCCCCTTCCTCGCTTCTCAGTTCATGAGCTGCAGCAGGTACAGTGTAAGTGGTAGCAAGGGACAGAAACCAGCTTCCAAAAAAAGAGACTTAAGTGAATGAAAAATCCCAGGACCAGAGCCAGCTGCAGGTAGTACTGTCTCTAGGCTCCCAAATGTCTTTCTCCAAACCTGCAACCCAGTATTCCTCTATGTTGGCTCCATTTCCAGGCAGGCTCTTCCCACAAAGTAACAAAATGGGTAAGTAAGGCACCTCTGAGCTTATGTCTACCTTTGAGGGAAGAAGCCTTCTCTATCCCAAGGATACAAGCCAAAGTCTCAAAATTCAATCTCATTGACCCAGCCAGTGAAATAGACCCAGGCCTGAATCAATCACTGTGGCCTGCAGGGTCCCTGCTCCCCTGGGAGTGAGGAGTGGGGTCAGCCCAGGAGATCCATATGCCCTGGTCAGGGGAGCAGAAATGTCCCAAAGGCAAACAAGGGGAGAGTTACCAGGAGCAGGCAGACGGCTGCTGCACAGCAAACAGCATTCATGTCCATGACCCCCAGCCACACCAGAAGCCCACCCTTTCTTGGTTCCATTGCCTTTTTAGATTGCAGACCCCTTCCCAAATTATCACGCTTTCTTTCTTCGTTCCTTCTTTCAACAAATTTTTATTGAGCCCCTACATGTACCAACCACTATACTAGGTGAATCAGAGAGGGAAATCCATGGCTTCCAGGAACATGTCTAGCGGAGGTGAGACTAGAAAAGAAACAATAAATACAAGAAATAAATAAAATTTGTAATAGAGACAGTGGCAAGTACTACAGGAGGAAATACACCAGCATAGAGAGGATAAGGAGGGTGGGCAGGGTGACAGGTATCGCAGCTTCAAACAGAACACTACCAGAAGACTCTGAAAAAGTGAATTTAAGGAAAGATAAGAAAGGGGTAAAAGAATTTGTCATATAGATATGGGGGGGAGGGAGGTTTCCAAGGACCAGGAATAGCCAGCACAAATGCTCTGAGATGGGAGTGTGCTT